>NC_064880.1:0-4800000 GCF_929443795.1 Astur gentilis
CACCCCCGCGCGCCCGTTCTCTCAGCCGCCCTGTCAGCGCCCCCCCCCCCCCCCCCCCCGCGCGCACGTTCTCTCAGCCGCCCTGTCAGCGCCCCCCCCACCCCCGCGCGCACGTTCTCTCAGCCGCCCTGTCAGCGCCCCACCCCCACCCCCGCGCGCACGTTCTCTCAGCCGCCCTGTCAGCGCCCCCCCCCCCCACCCCCGCGCGCCCGTTCTCTCAGCCGCCCTGTCAGCGCCCCCACCCCCCACCCCCGCGCGCCCGTTCTCTCAGCCGCCCTGTCAGCGCCCCCCCCCCCACCCCCGCGCGCACGTTCTCTCAGCCGCCCTGACAGCGCCCCGCCCTCCACCCCCGCGCGCACGTTCTCTCAGCCGCCCTGACAGCGCCCCGCCCCCCATCCCCGCGCGCACGTTCTCTCAGCCGCCCTGACAGAGCCCCCCCCCCACCCCCGCGCGCACGTTCTCTCAGCCGCCCTGTGAGCCCCCAGGGCTCCCCCCCGGCCTCGGCACAGGCGGCCCCCACCTCCCCCGGGCCACCCCCGCCTCCGACGTTCGCCGGTACCGAGGGGTGACCGGCCCCGCTCACCTTCTCCCTCGGGGCAGCCGCAGCCCGGTCACTGCTCAGCTCCGCTCCTGCCTGGGCTCCCGGCGGCCCCTCCCCTTGCCAGGGAGGGGGCGTCGCCATCAGCCTCTCACTGCCCGCACCTGCGGCTCCTCCAGCCCCGGCCCGCAGCTGTGGTACCGAAACCCGGAACCAAACCCCTCACCACCAAGGTGAAGTGAAGCAGCAGGCACTGCCTTGACTGAGTGACAGATGTCAAGAGTCATCTGATGTGGAAGAGGTGTTAACTGGGGTCAAAATACAGATTTTATTACCCGTCTGATTTTAGTTCTAAGACTTGGCGATTGCCAGGTATCATCTTTTCGATTTCCCCAGGTCCACCCGTGAGCGAGGCCACAAGGGAGATTTCTTCCAGAGAGAGGATAGAGTTATTAAGTCTCAAGACCACGATTTGCTTTTCTCCTTCATGAAGAGGTGAGTGGATCATATAGCATCACTAGTCACCCAAGCAGTTAAGCCTGAACTTTTCACCTGTCCTTTAATGCCGTCAACTCCAAGCTAAATTTTTCCCGTTATTAAGAGGGGACCAAAGATCATGTGAAGTATTATTATCCTTTCTACAAATACACCCCCATCTTAGAGCTTTAGCTACTAGAGAAGGTCTTGGGAGTTTGGGGTCAGAGGAGCTAGCTGCAAGTACAAACTTTCATACAGCTCTGTTTAGGATGTGTGATGCTTCTCTGGTTGTCTAAACCGGTCTGAATTTCCACAGATGGTCCCGACTCTGGGTGGCTCTAACAAGGATCCTGGAACTCCAGTAAGTTCTAAACATCGTTTTATATTTTAAACATGATCCCAAGTTCCTTTTTGCACTTGTCTCTACGGTTTTGGCAGCTGACAGCCCCGAGGGGTGCTTGTACAAGTTTCTCCCGAAGGGCGAGTAAATTAATTCTTTTGTCCGTGAGGTGGATGGTTTGGTAACGTTATAATTCACAACGCTATAATTCCTTCTTTCAAATTTAAAAAAAATAATTGCCTTTTAAATCCATCCAATTTAATCTGCTAAAATGATTCTCGTTGTTCTACCTCTTTTCTCAAGTTTTGGTTAAATTCAATGTCAGTATTCTCCACGGAACTAGATTTTCATCTGACTTTGGAATCGGAAAGGCAGGCTGTTACCGAGGTTAAATTCTGTATCTTTACAAAACTTTGAATCAGTTACAAAACTAGATTATTTTTTTTAATTCAAATTACAAAACCGGTTAATATCAAGATGAATAGCTCAAACAATAATTGTTTCATTTTGTTTATCTCATGTTTAGAACCCCTCAAAAAAAACCACATACACCCTCTAAACACACAAAAAGATTATTGCCCTCGACAATATTCCTAATAGCAACCCCAACGTTATAAATTTTACACAACTGTTTTCCCAAATAGATAACGTGAAACTTACTTATAGATTTTCCGTTTTAAAGGGACAGTTTCTTTAGAAGTCTAAAGACTTGACTTTTCTTTCTCTTCTGGCTATACTTCGATTCTTAATAGAGCCACGGGTAACGCTTTAACCCACGTGAGGAGTGAGGTTTCCTGACAAATTTTACTCGACAGTTGCTTAAGGATATAGTTCATTCTCTCTTTCTCTCTCTCTGCCCACACACTTGCTTGTGGTCTATGTGGGGTGTGATAGTCTCAATCCATAGATAATACACGGCTCAACTTGTCTCATAATCTTTGCTGTAAAATGAGGGCCATTGTCAGATGACATTCTTACAGGCACCCCATATTTTGGTATTATCTCTTTGAGCAAGACTTTGACTACTTCCCTTGCTTTGTTGGTGCGACAAGGGAAAGCCTTGGGCCGCCCAGTAAAGATATCAACTAAAACTAGGACATATCCTTATTTTCAAGGCAATTCTATAAAATCAATTTGCTAATATTCTTCTTCTAAAAAATTTCCTTATTTAATAATCCCAAAGATGATCTTATTACTGGTTCGGGGATAAATTTACATATACATTTCACGTCCACTTATAATTGTTTAAACAATCTTTGTCATATTTCGCTTTCTGTTTCCCGGTATACTCTGTGATGTTCAATGGGGCAATTTCTCTTATTATTGTGGGTGGGTGGGACTATTATTCGACCTGTCGGTGTTACAGCCTATCCTGTTTCATTTTGTTAGCCTGCAATCTAATAATTAATTCTTCATCTTTTTCATTATAATTTGGAGTTTCTTTAGGCAATTTTATACCTTTCTCTGGAACTAGTGCTAGGATGCCTTTTTCTGCAGCCTCTTCAGCAGCTTTATCAGCCAGTCGGTTACCTGCGTTAGGACCGGTCTTACCTAACGGATGTGCTTTACAGTGCATCATCGTGACTGCTGTTGGTTTTTGAATGCTTTCTAACAATTTCAGTATTTGTTGTGCGTGCTGAACGGCGGTGCCTGGTGCAGGTAACAGTCCTCTTTCTCCCCGTATCGCTCCATGCGCACGTACCACTCCAAAAGCATACTTTGAGTCTGTCCAAGTGTTGACTCGCTTTCCTTGACTTAGTTCCAGGGCTCGAGTAAGAGCTATCAATTCAGCCTTTTGGGCAGAGATCATCGAAGGCAAAGTTGGCAACGCAAGTACCTCCTCAGTAGTTATTGTCTATCTCGATAAAACGTTGTCCTTCACAGATGGAACCGCTTCCGTCGGCATATAGTTCCCAATCTGTTTCTTCTAGTGGCACATCTCAGAGATCCAGTCAGCTGGAGTAAACTCTTTCGATTGCCTGCAAGCAGTCACGTTCCAGTTCTCCTTTAACTCGGTCAGTTGTTGAAAACGCAACGGGGTTAACGGCGGTAGTAGTTTTTAGGTAAACATCATCTTGTTCCAGCAACAACACCACTTGGTATTTCAGCATTCTGCTAGGGGATAACCAGTGCCCCCCTTTCCGTTTTAGCACAACAGTTATCATATGGGAAACGTACAGTAATCCTTTCTGCTCAGGCGAACTTACGAGCTTCCTGGATCAGTAGCACAGTTGCAGCGACGGCTCTCGGACGACCAGAGCATCCCAGACTCACGTTATCCAATCGCTTCGAGAAGTAGGCCACAGCTCGCCCACTTGGCCCTAAATATTGGGCCAGGATACCCAGAGCTCTACCTCGTCTTTCACGAGCAAAAAGTTCAAGTGTCTCTTGTGAGATCTGGCAGACGCTAGGGCTGGCACCCCTGTTACAGCCTGTTTCAATTCTTGGAAGGTAGCTTTCTCGGCATCGGTCCAATCCGTCGTTTGAGGTTTTGAGCTGCTCCTGTAAAGGTCAGGCCAGCAAGCCACAATTTATAATCTACAGGTGACACCACTCGACCATTCCCGGAAATGCTTGTCATTCATTTTTTTTAGTCTTAGGTTCGGGGAGACGACACATTGCCTCTTTTCTCTCAGTTCCCAATTGTCTCTGTCCTTTTAGGATTTTAAAACTCAACTTTAAGTTTCTTCTTTCTGGGTTATTTGGGTTTTTTTCTTTTGACACTCGATATCTACTGATTCCCAAAAAGTTCAAAAAGTTAAGAGTTAACTTTGTGCATTGTTCTTCCGTCTCAGCTACCATTAACAGATCGTCCATATATTTCAGCAAGATTTCTTGATTATTTTCTTTCTTCCAAATCTCTAATTCTCGTGCCAACTGATTTCCAAAAATGGTAAGACTATTCTTAAAGCCTTGAGGCAAGACTGTCCACGTATATCGTGTTTTTCTCCCAGTCTCAGGATTTTCCCATTCCAAAGCAAAAGCCTCTTGACTATTGGGATCCAAGGGAATACAGAAAAAGGCATCTTTTCGGTCCAACACTGTGAACCATTCTCATTTCTCCGTTAGGGCTGTTAACAAAGTATAAGGATTTGCTACGACCGGATGAATACCTTGTACTATTTGATTTATTGCTCTGAGGAGGTCTTGAACTAATCTATCATCTTTTTCATCAGCCTTTTAACAGGCAAGATCGGGGTATTATATCTGGATTCACATTCTATTAACAATTTGTATCTTAAAAATTTTTGTATTACCATTACTAACTCTTTCCGACTTTCCGGTTTTAGGGGGTATTGTTTCATTCTTACCGGATTCGATCCTGGCTTTAAATCAACTCTCACAGGTTCTGCTTTTTGGATTTACCGGGAACTTCCCAGTCCAGACGACTGGAATGACAGCATTACACTTGGACCGGTATAATCTTCTGCTTTCGGTAAACATCCTGTTAACAACAAAGCCGCTGCTTCGATCCGTTTAGTTTCTGGAATTAAAATTTTAAGCTCTCCGTTTTTAAATTTAATTTCTGCCTCTAAGTTCTCAAATAGACCTCTCCTTAACAGGAGTTTAGGAGAATTTGGCACATACAAAAACTGCCGAGTGACCCATTGCTTTCCTAATTTCATTGTTAAAGATTTAAAGAAGGGTCTAGTTTCTCGTTCGCTTGTTGCACCAACACCACCAATTTCTTCAAAACTTAACTCTCCCTCTGAGGTATTTAAAACTGAAAAGGTGACTCTAGTGTCAACTCACATTCAATTTTCTGTTCTCCCAGTTTAGCTGTAACCAGAGGTTCTGCTGGGAGACTCCCCTCCGGTCCCCGCCCGATACGTTCACTTAAAAAGAACAAATCTACATATGGCACTTTATTCCATTTACTCTCTCTCCTACAAAACAACAGGAATTGCAATATAGTATTGTAACTCAAAGTTCTGTTTGTTTACCATTTTTCCTGCAGTTCACCCCAACGTGCCAATAAACATCCCAGCGGTGACGTTTCTGGTAACTTTTCATCAGCAGTTCTATTTCCTGCACTCTTATTCTTAAACAGTTTTGCTAATGCCATTATACTTATATACATTCAAATACCAAATACCAAACAAATGCAAACGACAGCTGTCCCAAATAATACACAAAGTCCAACCCAGCAATAGCTTTCGCTTATGACTTACGGGCAGACGCCTAGGCTTCCAGTGCAGACGGCTACCCTCCAAGCCCCAACCCTGGGAAGCTTTCGCCGCGCCTCACGGGCAGGCTTTCCAAACAAATTCCAAAGAAGCAGCGCCTTACCTTTTTTCCAGGGAACGCTGCGAGGAGCTTTGCGTGTCGAGGGGGACGGTTCTCCCCGAGAATACCTCGGTGCCGGCCGGAGCTCGATCGACACGCCATCTCGTCCAGTCTCACTCGCAAGGTCCCATCTGGGTCGCCAAAACCGTTACCGAAATCCAGAATAAAACTCCTTAACGCCAACGTGAAGTTAAGAAGCAGGCGCTTTGTTTATCGCAGCGCTGGGGACACGGGGGATCGCTCCTCCAAAGGCGTGTCCCACTTAGTATCAAAATCCATCAGTTTTTACAGGCTTTTCCCGTCAGGTCATTGTTACCTAAGCTCCTTCCGTAAAAACGCATACTATGCTCGTTCTTAAATTTAACCGTTGTAACGATCGGTCCTGTGATTCTATAACCTTATCAATATTCTTATTTTAAAACAATCATTGGTCAGTGACACTTGGCTCTGCTGACTGGCATCGTCGATACTCAAATCGAGATGGGAAGGGTAAGGGGGTTTCCAAGCAGCAAACTGGTGTCCACGACGGTTTCCTTAGTTTCCTGAAACAGAACGTAGGAAAACCAGTAACTTCCTGGTGAGGTTTCTAGGGTTAGCTGTTTCAGACTTTAACAATATTACGGTTCCTAGCGTCACGCATAACACAGCTCCTAAAGTTTCTATGGCTACGTTTCAAACTTAACAATCCTATACGTTACGCTTCACAATTTTACTTCTTAATCAAACCTAACTCTTCTATGTGATTAAATGTTGATTTCTTTACCAGAACATTTGCAACAGCTGGAGCCCAGCAGGAACAGGGGGGGCACGGCCCGACCCCCCCCCAGCGCCTCACCTCCTCCTCCTCCCCTGGGCTCCCTCACAGCCCCTCGCCCCGTGCAGAGGGAGCGCAAACGCAGCCCGGAGGGCAAAGGGGCCGGCCGGCCAGCGTCTATTCAGTCAGTCGCGCGCCTATCGAGTCCTGCCAGCGAGTCTGCTCCGGGGCTCGGGGCGCCCCCCGGCGCTCCCCCTGCCCCTCGGACACCTCTGATAGCACATTTCCATACGTTCTGTATGGCACGTCGAAATATTTGGGTGGTTTTAATACTTTGTACCAGCCGTGGTTTGCTGCTAGGTGACTGTAAAAGTGAGATTTGGTAAATAATGGTTAGAAGTCTTATACTAACGCTACAACTGAAACAACAGACAAAAGTATAGCCGAGCAATTAACTAGCAGAGGTAGGTACTCCTAAGTTTTGCAGTTCTTTGCTCTTATGACTAGATGTTCCCCTGTAAGCTAAATGGGAACAATGCTGAAACTGACCACATGCGATTGAAACTGCGTTAAGCTTCAAGATCAAAGAACAAGGACAAGAATAAAGACTTCGAGGACAGCCAGCAAGAACTTCAAATGGGTCGGTGGTCGCAAAAGCAGCCCTTCGTCTCAAATGGATCCTTCCTTGCACGTGATCGGATGTAGGCAGTGCTATGATAATCGGTTGCCGTCGTTTTTATGTATATGTATACTCATCTGATTAATAAGCAATTAGTTATTCTATATAACCTGTTTGTGCTAAAGCTGTGGCACACACACTAGGTGGAACTATCCCCCGTGCATCCGGCGCTGCAGTGAAGAACGCCTGCTTTCTAAAACTCCAAAACGAGTCTTAGGGAGTTTCGTCGACCGGCTTTTCAGTATCAGAGGTACAAGGGAGGAAAGGAAAAAAAAAAAAAAAAAAAGGAAAAAAAAAAAAAGCAGGGGTGTGGGAAAGAGAGGGGACCAGGGGACGGAGGGGGCAGGGAGGGACCACAACACCGAAGAGGGGAGACGGGGCCCCGAGGGCCCGGGGCTCACCGCAGCTCTTGTTCTTGGCGCTGCCAAGAGACTTTGCCAGTTCAGCCGCTTCTTTCTCCTTCTCTCCTCCCTTCCTCTTCTGTAACTCCAGTCGCTTGGCTGTCCTCCGCATAACGGAACACGCGAGCCCCTCGCAGCTCTTGCGAGATGAGGCCTCCTAGACACGTAGCCTCGCTCGCTCGCTCGCTCACTACGTGGCTGTACCGCGCTGCTGGTCACGCATACAGACCCTGGCGGTCTGACCTGCTGTGGACTACGAGGAGGGATCCTCCCACACCCACAGAGGCAGGGTCCCTCTGGCCTGCAGCGGGAGGCAGCTGCCAGCCAGATGGCCTTCCGTTTCTTCTTCTTTACCTTTCTGTGGCCTCTCCAGCTTCAGCAGCTCCCGTCCACAGCCAGTAAGTGCTCCGCCTGTCCCTCTGCGCTCCCGTGCCGTGAGGAGAGGGAGGCCGGGCGGAGACAGGCCACGCGAGCCTGAGGCTGCTGCAGTCAGCGGCATCCCCGGGGACGAACGGACAACCCCGCTCACGGCGTGGCCTCTGGCAGAGGGAAAGAGGCAGCAGCGACCGTTATTACCGCAGCTCCACCCTGGCCGGAGCCCCTCCGTCCGCAGGGGCTTCCGCGGACGGACGCCGCTCCTTCCCCGCGCCGCTGCTAACGGCACCCGCGTTAAGGGAGACTCGAGAACACCGGAGGGCCAGCTTGCCGCCCTCACGACAGGGCTCGGGGGCTGCCTGCGGCTGCAGCACAGGCTTCAGGGGAGGGGCTGCAGCTGGGGGCAGCCGCAGGGGCCGAGCGGGGCTGGGGAAAGGCGGCGGGGGAGCTCCGGCGACTCGGGGAGGCGCCCGCTGGCCGCGCCTGGGGGGTGCCCGCCTCCGTCCCCTCTTCCCTTCTGTCGGCTCTCGGGGACCTGCCCGGCGCTGCCCTGGCCCGGCTCGCCTCCGGCGGACCGGGAGCCTGCCGCGGCGGCCGCTTCGCAGCTTCCCGTCCCGCCGGCCCCGGGCGGCCAGCGGGCAGGAGGCATCCGCCGCCGCGGCCGCCGCCGCCCCCGCCGGAGGGGATCGCTCGCCTCACCCGCGGTCCCGGCGCTCGCCCGCTGCCGCCGACACCCGCACTCCTTGCTGGGGGCACAGGGCTGACGTCGCCCTGCCCTCTCCCCACTCGCAGCCCGGGCACTCCTCTTCATCGCCTCCCTTCCAAAAAGCACCCGAGCGGCTGGAGCGTTTACAGCAGTCAAGTGCAAGGAACAGACAATTCGGGCGGCCGCTTCTGTCCCTTCCCCCCCACCCCGTTATCTAGAGAGGAGAAGCAGCACAGGGAACCTTCAAATGGGGGGGGGGCAAGGGGGGTGTCCCCTGGAGCAAGCCCCAGGGACTGCTGTATCCCTCTGCATGGGGCATCAGGGTTGCAGGAGCGACAGCAGCCGGGCAGCAGACGCTGGCGAGAGATTTACAACAAAAAATAACGCCTGGTTCAGGTGACAGCCTGAAGGCAGGCCACAGGAGACCCAAAGCTGCTTCGTGCCGGCGGGGCAGCTCTGTTCGGCAGGAAAGGCCGCGACCCAGCGCACCAGATGCGAGCGGCCCACCTGCAAGCTAGCGATACCCCGGCGACCCTGGGGCTCGGTCGGGGTGGGCACCTCCGTGCTATCAGAACGCGGCTCTCCTAATCCTGCACGCACGCAAGGCTTCTCGCGCGGGGCTCGTCTCTTATCGAAAAGACGCTGCACGGTGTTACTTACCGCCCTGCCCTCCGGCGTTCAACGTAATCAGACGTGAAGCAGGGAAAGCAAAGAGGCCTGTCGGGATATTAGATGTCCTCAGCAGAGGACCACAGAGCCCTCGAGGTTCCATCTTTGCTCCCTACGGGAGCGTGGCTCCGCACTCCTTGCCGCTCCTGCCAGCAAGCGTCACAATTGCCCTTTGCCGCCTGCAACACGGCCCCAGTACTGCCGCTTACAGAGCGAGAGGCGCTCGCTATAAAGCGGCGATGAAGAACAAGGACGGCCCGTCGAGATGGCAGGAGGAACACAGAGAGCCTCCAGCATTAGCCAGGCAGGGCTTGCAACTCACCTCGTGTCCTGGTTTAACGCCAGCCGGCAACGAAGGCCCACGCGACCGCTCACTCGCTCCCCCGCCCCCAGCGGGACGGGGAGACAAGCGGAAGGGCAAAAGTGAGAAAACTCGTGGCTTGAAACAAAAACAGTTTAATCATCATGAAAAAGAAACAACAACAACTTGTAAGGAAAAGAAGAAGAACAAATGACAGAGAACAGGGTGCAGGCAGCACACCAGGGGTCTGGAGCCTGATGGATGATGGGGGGGTGGTGGTGTGGAATATGGAGGAAGGAAAGGAGGGAGGCAGGGCAGGAGATAGGAGAGCAGGGGGTGCAGTGGGAAACAACTCGCGGGGGTGTGCATGGGGGAGACACGGACCTAGTGGGGAGGGTAGGTGAGGGTACAAAGGTGCACGGGGGGGTACTAAAACCAGACGTGCTGCTTCACAGAAATACGGTCCCACCTGAATTCAGTAGTAAGGTTTCTTCTGCGCTTAAACATTAATCAGGCATTTAAAAGCTTCAGTAGACTTGCAAACTGAAACCTCTGACAATTTACGTAGTCTTCTAATTTCTGATATCCAGGATATGTGAAAATAACACTCTCAATTCAACAGTTTTCACCGAGAATGATATGTGTTAACCTAAATCACACAAAGTGAATAATATCATGTTAGCCATGTAGCCTTTATTAAGAGGTTGAAATTACCTTCTGGGGATCTTTTAAGCTTCTAAGCGTAAAATAATGAGTGTAGCTTACAGATGTGGAAGAGAAATCTTTTGGTATCATAACCAAAGTAGTCTTCTCCTCTATGAATGGCAACACAATCTGTAATACTGCATCGACACTTCAAAACCCATTCTGTCTCTCCCCTTTTGTCATCCAATGTTGTCTTTTAGATATTTCAAGAAATTCTTTCATTGTCTATCCCATAAAATGAGAAGTAGATTATTACGGAAGAGCTCCACAGATAAAAAATTAATGCATTAGACTAGCTGTGATATAAAAATTACTGGAGATATATTTATGTGTGATGTTCTGATGAATTATCTAGTTGTTTACAATTGCTAGGACTTCTCTCAGCGGTAAATCACTGGCAATGTGCACGAACACAAGAAACTCTTCACGGGGCACATTCATCCTTTATGCAGTTAAATGAAGTTTTTAAATCACAAAAAGATTTGGCTGTTACACAGTCTGTGTAAATTACATGATAGTAACCCAAACCACAAGACCATGTCTCTCCTACTTTGCTCTGTTGCAGAAGAATCTCAGCTTGCAAAGCACATCAGTTTTCTGTAACACAGATAACCAGGGTTCACACAGTCAGACTTTTCAGTCAGAAGGCCACAGAAAGAATCATAAAGAGACCGAGTATCTTTTCCTTAAACATCCTGTTTACAGACAGCTATGTTACCTCCAAGTGCTATGAAAGTTACTTTCTCTAAAACTATCTTCCATTTAGTTTTCCTTTTTTTTTTTTTTTTTTTTTTTTTTCCCCTTTTCTTCCCCTGAAAACAATCTTATAGCTTAATCCTTATAGGATTTTTTTCAAGTTTTGTTTTTTTCTAACGAGTATCAACACATGAACACTCTAAATAGTTTCAGGAAGGTCAGTATTTGCTACAGTTGCACTTGATCCAACATCCCACTTTTTTTTCCACCAAGCAAAGGAGTTCAACCAAGTTTCTTTCAAGAGCCATACAGGAGAAAGTACAGATTCTGCTCTGTCTGCTAACAAGCAGGCGAAGGAGCTGCTGCCGATTTGAAAACTGTAGAGGCTCTGCTGTGCCCATTTTGAACTGGGGAACAAAAATAGTATTTAGGTCCACTTTTTCTCATTTGCAAAGCAGATCCACTGCCTTGGGAGACTGACCAGAATTACCTGGAACAAACATTCTTTTTGCCTAGGATCTGTTTGTTAGTTGAGAAAACAATCACTATGTCTCTGTGATAATATGACACGATTTCATCAAGACATTTCTGTCTCAAGGGGCCCAGTTGTATTTTATTTTCTAGTAACACAGCATCTATCCAATTCCGGTCCCTGACTTAAGAGATGAGCAACATGCAATTTCTTCAATGTCTACTTATCACGGTGAGGAAGTCAACAAACCTCTTTTCACAGTTACAAGCACTTTTCAAAGACCTGACAGTTCCCTCAGGTCATCAACTGACCCTGAACAAGTTGCAAAAAGGATCAATAAATGCGAGAAAGACCTTTGGTATGAGGGAACCCAGACAAACCCGGTGCAGCAGCTTTCTTCCCTATTGATTGGAAGAGAATGCTGTTTGGCTGCTGCTTCTACGGATAATCCACAAATTATTTGCTATTCTTCTTAGCCAAAGGGCTAAGGCAGTGCCATCAGCAACTTCATAATAAACCCTGAAACAAGAAGCAGATATTACAGCTCCAAGTCTGAGGAAACAGCATCAATGATCAAGACAGCTCTAACATGGAAGGCCTGGTAAGTGGCAGTGGTATAAGGCACTAGCAATTTATCAGGGCTCTCTTTCAAATGCTGGCATTTTCTGTGACTTGGATTTTGCCTATTGGTATGAGATCATTACATCACCTATCACACAAGTGTAGCTTTGTTAACTTTCAAAGAAAAGCTGCTAGACAATATACAACACAAAGTTAGACAAGCGAGGGAAGTACACAGGGATTTCACAGGCAATCTGGAATCGGGCACCCGACTTGAATTCCCGGCTTTGAAAACCTCTCTCCAAATGACTTACCATCCTTTCACTAAGATCCAGCAGCAGTTCCCTCCTGTGCCTCATGCTCTTCTTTAGTCAGCCAAAGCCCACGGAGCTGCACTGTAAGCTTGAAGACGAGGATGCCAGCTGCGTGTCCTATTTCTGTCACCTAGTTTTTACGTACCGTTTCTTGCTAATCAAAAGGCCCAGTGATTCCTCCTCACACATCACACTGGAGTTAGTACGTCCAAGCATTATTTCTGCCGCGCTACATTTGCACGGATTAGCTGCTGAACCCTCCAGATGATGTACTGCTTTTCAAGAAGGGTGTAGTATAACTGGCGAGGGTCTACAGTAAGTCCAAGAGGGTGCTCAACGATGTACAGGAGTCTGACTTCAAAGCATAAATTGAAAAACAGCCGCTTCACCTAGAAAGGGCAATACTGAAGAGAAATAACAATGTTTAAACTCTAAAAGGTAGCTGTAAGGAAGAACTTTTGTGTGCATCCACTGCACACAGTTACACGGAATCATGGGGCTTAAATTACAACCTGAAAAACTTAGGGTATGTGGCAATCTTTGCAACAGTAGTAACAATTACAGGAAATGTTTAAGAATAAATTAGGCAAGCATTTGTCAAGAATGGTACAGAAAGTTGATCATTCACCTCTAGAATGAGAGCAACACTAGACTATCTTCAAAGGTTCTTCTTTCCCCACTGCTGTCCCTCTCCGTATTTCTACCCTCAAACACAAGCATCATCCCCAGCTCCGCACTTACAATTATATCTGCATATGCACATGTCTAGAGATGCACATTTATTTCTTCGTTACACAGGTGAAGGAGAGTACTCATAGGTAAGGCAATTTACATAAACAGCTTCTGAAAGTTAAACACCTCAGCTTCTTGCAAAACGTCAGCCCAACAGAACACCGGGAGCGGTATGTAAATCCTTATGCCAAAACTGCGTTCTCTTAAATCTTATGAAAACCATTTCTAACATAAAGCCTGACCTGACTGGTCTATTTTCTGACACTCCCCTTCTCTGTCATCAGGTACTCATTAGACAGTAAAACAACTGACGGGGCAAACACCATAACTAGCACAATAGCTGACTTCCGTAGCAGTTGCGTATCATGTCTGAAGAAATGTGAGTTTAGTAGGTGTACAGGTAGATACACATTCAGAAATGCACAAGAACTGAAAGGAGTAATCTGTAACCGGTAGACTAAGAACGCTGCAATAGCACGCAATGTAAATCAACATGCACCTATAGGGAAGGGAAGGGAAGGGAAGGGAAGTACAGAAACATTCTTCTGGATTTAAAAAAAAAAACAAAAAAACCCCGCAGCAATGGTAGGAAAAGGTACTTGGAACGTGCCACTTTCAGTCCACTGAAACAATGTCTGCAACAGCAGTAAGAACACTGGCAAACTACCTTCTCTGTTCCACAGGGCCTTGAAACCCATACGCATTGTCTGTTGCCAGTTGCTGTTAGGAAACAAAGGCACTGTGATCAGTAGAAGCGTGTAGAACACCAAAAATGAAACTTTTGAGTACGTCACATGCAAGATCCTCATTCTCCGTACAGTCTACAAGGTTACACAATTGTAAAATACTTTGTAAGAATGAGAATCCTGACGTTTGCCTTGGATTAAAAAAGTTTTTAAATTCCGCTTTGTTTTGAGGTTTTTTCCCCCCAAGGGCTTAAAAATAAAAGCATCTTGGTAAAGTGATTTTCACACACTGCACAGACACAAGCAGTGTTTCTCCCACTGCGAGAGGAGTATAAAAATACTCTTATCTAATATGTTAGACAAGAGTGACCGAGGTCACAGGAGAATCTGTACTTTCCCACTGATTACAAGGAACGGGCCAGCTGCTTTGTGCCTCCTATGCAGCTGGAGCATGCAGTTGCCTGGTAACTTGTTCTGAGCTATTGCATCTTAATCACATATACACGTAGGAATACCAAGCTGACCGCTTAGGTTTATCAGCCAAAACAGTTTACAGCAACACAATAGTTTAGAGCAATTCAGGAAGTTTAACACTGAATTTAGGTATGTGCTTATATGGTTGGATGAACAGAGCTTCTATAAATGAAAGGGAAACAACAGAAGTTATTTACATGTGATTTCAGAGCATACAAAAGGTATAGTCTACAAACCAAGTATCAAGTACTAGCAATATTTACCTGTTCAAAGGGCATCATGTAATGTCTCAGACTCAACAAGCATAAACTGACAGACTGTTATGATTTGAAAATTTTAAAAAAGTTCCAATAGTGTGCCCAAAACGGAGGTGTTTCAGTGTTCAGGGTAGACTCGTTGTCTCCAGTAAATACCTATCTTAATTCTAACACAGGATAAAAACCGATTTATAAATGTCCTCTTGCAAAAATGAAACCGTTCCAATCACCCTGTTCACTCCTGTTTAAGATATTAAATAGGGCAAATCAGAAGTAACTTGAACCAATCCCTCCCACCCAGCTATAAACCAGGACCATATACAGCCCCTTGCAGACTACACAAGACCCTGTCTCATTCCAGCCACATCATTAGCATAAGCTGTGCAAACCCATGCAAATCAACAGGTTTTTCAGGCATAAAAGCAGACTCCAACAGCAGTTAAGCCACTTCTTACAACTGACAATGTCATACTTCCATCCCTGATCATAGCACAAGAACAAAAGAGAATGGGTCTTTATTGTCCTTCATGAACTTGAGGGGCTGCAAGAAACCAGTGAAGTCACAAGCCTGGATTCTGTAACGTCGCTACCAGCATAATTTCCAGATCAAAGATCCGGCCTCCTGTTAAGATCATCAAACATAATTTTGAGTTCGGAGGACAGGTCATCACAACACTATGTTAGGTAGAGTATAAAACCTTATCATCAGATTCTCAGCTAGTTTAAGTCAATGTATTCTGTGTGTTCTGCTGAAGTCAATGAAACTAAACACACTATCACAGGAAAGAGGTATTTCAGCACGCCTCAGACCTGGAAAACTATCTTGAAAAATGCCCGTAACTTTTAACACAAATTCTCTGCACTTCCCACGATCTCTCAACAGCGAGCAGTAGTAAGACCCTAACAGTTACTTGCAACCTATTTCTTGCATAGCATTCATTTTTATTTTAATTTTAAAAGGGGCAACTAATACATAAGATTTTTGCAGCTACTCACAAAAATCAATAAGCAAAGACATTTGTTCCAAGATTTAAATTACTTGTACAATTTAAAAAAAACTATCAAAGCTCTGTAAAGTAAAATAGATACATTTACCTACTCATGTAGGAAACTACAGACAAACTTCAGGAAATGACCAAAGGTGCAGAGGATAGGCTAATAGGCTAAGGTAGAAAAATAACAACAACAAAAAAAAACAACCCAGGAGTTCTACAGAAAAATGAGTGAGCAGCCCACAGCACTGGCAGACAACAGATTTTTTTTATACCCACTTCCTCCACCCCTTCTTCCTATTCCCTCCCCCCCCCCCCTTTTTTTTTTTTTTAAGGGAAATAATTATTCTATTGTGAAACATATTGTCAGTGATGCAGTTGAAGCCAAAAGTTTACATGAGTTCAGGAGAGGATTAACCGAATTCTAAGACATGTGCCAACACAACTGCTATAAAAAGCATCTGCATCACGGTGAAATGCAAACAGCTACTCTGAGAACGACACATTATTATTCACTAAATTTGCCTTTGCCTTTTACCCTGTTGTATAGTTACTAATGTTGAAAAGAGTCACTGCTGTGCAAGAAACTAAAACTTACAGCGCTTCATGCTGGGAGAGAACTGTGGCCCATCAGCTCGTGGCTGTGAAGCCTTACAACTTAACACGTTGCAGCTGCACACCAACAAGTTCTGAGGTGGACTGCTGACTGTATTCAATAGTCACAGCTTAGGTAGGAGGATATGATAAACCTTACTTATTCGCCTTTAACCGATGCTCCAAATATGTTAAAGTCGTTCTTAAAGCAGGTTACTGGTTTGATTACCCTTCATACAAAATCCTCCTTCAAATGGAGGTTTCTCTTCTCTTCTTTTCAGATTTAAGGCATGAACAGAAACCACACCTGCATCATCACTGAAATCAGTGCCTATTTTTCAATAAACTTTAGCAGCATCAGAATTCGTCCTCAAGTACCGTTCATAAAGCAAATGCTTCATTCTTCAAAACTTTTTTCAGCAAAGGTTAGTAACGCTGTACCACAGACTCTCACGCCCATTCACACATGTTCTTCCCGAGACTGTTACGCAGCTTAGTATTTTAAAAATCACCATCCTAACTGCATACCTGATACTACTGGTTCTCCCCTTTTTAAAGTCTGATGTTAAGGAAAAGCTGCAAGTCCTACAAAACCAGGCAGACTTGCTTGTTCTTGCCAAAGAGAAAAAGGTTAAGCATTATTAAAAAATAAGACTATTGCCTACCTTTAAGTATCCATAAAGCTATCAACATGAACCGTATGGTGGCTTGTTAGCACCAATACTTGTACACGGGCATGCAAAATGTCCTTCACTTAAATTCCAAACTCTATGAATTAATTGGTGGGCAATTCCCCAAGGATAAAACGTCTATCAAAAGCCAACAGTAAGCCAGAAATCTCTTTCCGTTTCATAGGGTTAAAAAAAAAAAATAAATACAGTGAATCCTGAAAAAAGAAATCGATATTAGACAGGGAACGCCTATATAGTTATAGGGCAAGTAATAAAACATTTAGTGTTTTGATTTTCTTCTTTTTATTTATGTCATCACAATAGTTAGACAAACATGGAAACATTTGCAACAGCAATACTTGGGCCACTTTAAAATCTTGGTAACACTGAAATACAGGTCAGCAAAAGCTAATGATGTGGGGAGGGGACTTTAGGTCTTCTTATTTTCATACACATTCACACACACACACATATATCTATACACACACGCGCACTCCACAACTCCAAAGAGCTATCTTAACTATGTCTGCCAGTAAACGGAAATAGTAGGCAGAAAGGAACCATATCCATACTAAGACAGTTAGCTGTGTCGTAAAACTGAAGATCACTGCAACCAGTGCCATCTTAAAGAAGAAGAAAAAAAAAACAAAAACAAACCAACACCAAAAAACCTGAAAGGAACCATCGCTGTGCATGTCATAAGCATGAAGTTATTTTAACCTGGTGACTACTCTGCTCTATACTTTAAGCATCGTGAAGTTTTTATGTGTTTTTAAGGTCTAAGGTTACTATTTTAAATGACCTACTTGTAGTGGCAGCCCAAGTAGCATTCTGGAGAACACCACAGTGCCCACAACTTCTACAGGTCAGTGCAGCCTGATCAAGCACTACATTTCTAGGGGAAGAAAACAAAAAACCACTACCGCTCATTTATTCAATTGAAAAGCTTATTACCTGCACCTTCCAAAGCAACAGGCTACAGGAACACTGAATGCAAAGTAAACCAGACCCATCTGGAATAATCTGACCTCTCAGCTCCAAGTTACACATCTTTCATTTTGTATTTGAAGGGATTAACAGCATTTGGATGCACAGAAACTGTCTTTACAGTGATGTCTGCAGACCTCCGAGTCATAAGTTAAAAATGTCTTCCTAAATTATAACAGTATTAGCACTTCCTCTGAAAGGAGTGAAAAAAACACAACCAGGGAAGGAGGAAGTGACACAACACCAAGGTTTTTTGTCCCAGAGATAACAAAATCCTGAGAGAACAAGATGCTTGTGCTATCAGAATAAAAATCCCCAAAGAATCAAAAGAGTTTACCTTTCCCTTGGAAAAGTTACCTTTGAGTCAAGATCTGCTCTTTTTCTCTCCCAAGCATGAAATCTCTCTTCAGCTTAAGACTCTCTTCTACTGCAGTAGAAATTTAGTGCACGTGCTGGAACCTGGACAGAATCTTATTTAAAAAAACAAACAATACAATAGTACTACAGTGGCCAGAAATCTTTTACATATTCTGATGAAAAGACTCAACTTATTTCTAGGAAATAAAGTGTTTGGGGCCAAAGCCAACGCATGATGGTCATGTAAGGTTAAATTTTTATTAAATTTTTTTTTTTTTTTTAAATTGATATATTGAAAAAAGCTGGAGAAGGAAGCGGGGACAGAAAGGAAAAACCATTCAGGGAGTCAGTGGTATAGACTGTCAGCACGCAATCTAAATATTGTAATTGCAGATCACATAGTCAGAACAAGCCAGTCAAAAGTAGCACCCTCCCTGGGAGAGGGGTGGGAGTCTCTCTCCCCTTGTCTTTCAGGCCAAGACCCAACTAGCAGAAGGCAGCTTTTCTGTCAGATAAAGCAAGGCAAAAGGATCATGTACAGCAACTTCCTTGCAGCCTCTTGCTCCTGAGCACCCTTCTTCACCTCTTTCTTTCTTTCTTTCTTCTGGTGATGGGAAGGCAAAGCATGTTCTGTTCCTGTGAGCCCATACTGCTTGTCCCTATAGTCACAGCAGGCACCTGTGATTCCTCTCCGAAGACATTTACGCATAGAAATCAGTTGAGTGGTGTGTTACGGAAGCATAAGCTGCAGTGGACGTGATTTTGAATCAGTTATTGTTTTGCCCATCATGACAAAATAAAACCAGCAATTTCTTACTTTATAGAAATCCTCCTAAAGTAGTAGTTGCCCCCAGTCGCTGTCAAGTTTTTGTATCACAGGAGAACAAATGCAGCCAAAAGAACATTTTCTCTAAAATGACCACTCCGAACTGCACAAGCAGGCAGGCACAGGCCGCTGCCAATTTAATTAAGCGTATGTACACAGCACCACTTAGTGGTGCAAGCGGAGTCACCGCTGATAGGAATGAGAAGCTTGAACACCAACCTTCCCTCCCCGGCCCCCTGGACACTGCAGCCTGATCTTGACAAATTGACCGCCTGGATAAAGAAAGCTATCTGGCAACTAAAAAGATCCATTGTACTTTTCTGCTCACTACACCTAAAGATACAGATTCACCCTCGAAATCTCGGCCAATTTCTTGAATACCACCAACACTCAGAACAGGTTTCAAATGGCAACGTGGCAGGACAAAGTAATAAATACTTATCCTTAAGTCTGCTAACTTTCTAAACCTTTGCCTAGACCTTAAGGAAATGTAAAAACAAACAAACTACTGCAAAGTTCAATACGCAATCCACGCAAAGTTAAGGCTATCAGGTAGGAACTGGATTACGAGTATAAATCATGCAACAGCTACTCTATGACATGGATGTCCTGAACAGATCATCCTCTACAGTTTAAGTCCAAGGTACAAACCCATCAGCACCTCCTTCCCTCTCTGTATCGCTGTGGTTACCTGCTCTGTGCCCAGAGCCAAAAAGAGTCCCGACGTTGGAGTTACTGTTCCTTTTATGCCCACCCCCATACTTCTTTCCCGACGGAGAGGTGATGCACCTGATTTGAGGTGGAGTGCAGACAACCTTCTCATCTAGTGCTGGGCAGTTTATTTGTCCCATAAACAAACCCCAGGAAAGAGAATGCACGGTTGGACGGGTGCACTTGAGGTTTTGACCACGCGGTAGCACCGTTAACTGCTGAAAGAGCAGGACTCTCTGCCGCTCCGTGTCCATGTCACGACTGCCCTCACGTCCCCAGTCTGCACCCAGCTCCTCCAGGGTGTGCAGAGGGGTTTCCAGCCCTGGCTCAGCAGGCGTCCACATAAGATCCCCCAGCCAAGAGGGGGGTGTACGCTCACCTGCCACATCGATACCGTGGGTACATTAAAAGCCACCCCGCAACTCTTTCCCCAGAAGTGACTGGGGGAGGCTTTTCAGTCATCTGGCTGTAAACCCCCTCCCCCTCAGGGAGGCCAACATCCAGGCATGCCTTGCTCTAACTCCCCAAATCCACTGCCCTCCGAGGAATAAAAGGCGTCTGGGCCACTCCCCCGGCTCTAATCTGCAGATATGCCTGGCTTCCCAGAAGTAGGCTGAGAAAGCCAGCATTAAGGCACTCCTTCCCACGCCCAGATCCACAAAATCCTCAGAGAAAAGAAGAAAAATAGCCACTTCACCGCAGCAGGAAGTAAATGGACTTGGGGGACACAGGAGGCCAGTTCTCCCGGGGTCAATGGAAAGGAGGGCTAGATGCAACGTATCTGAGGATTTTCCATGTGCACAGCTGAAACAGCCATGCCTCAAGCAGGGATGCGTCCCATTTATGGCAGTTCCTCCCCACTTCTCATCCCCAAAAGACAAACTCGGGCCTCTGCCTTCTCCGTGTGTAGCTCCCCACTCCCTTCAGCATGGAGCTGCGAGGCTCTGGGTTTGTGGAGAACCACAGGTGGGAAACCGAGGCTACTCATGGTGACCACAGAGAACAGACCGGCTCGGAGGGGGCGAGGAGGGCTGATGCACAATTTCTACGTTTGAATTTGTTGGGAACTTGGTGGGAGTCACAGGCTTGCAAGCCACAACCCCAGCTATCCAGGACATGGGCTTCCCAAGATCACAAACCTCAGGGGACGGGGACGGGGACGGCGCCTGCGCCGGCGAGCGAACGCCGGGCTGCCCCAACGCGAAGCACGGCGCATGCGCCCAGGAGGCGCATCCGCACGGCTGGTCGGGGAGCGGGCGCAGCGGGAAGCCCGCGGAAAACCACGCGAAACCGGCAACGCTCCTGAGTCTGACCTGGTCGGACTACGCCGCGCCCGAGAGCCGCGCTGCTGCCCGGCTGCCGAGTCCGCGAAAACTACAGCTCCCGGCATGCCCCGGGAGGCAGCCTGCCCCGCTGCCTGACGCCGAGGGGACGCCGCTTCCGTTCCCCCCCACCTCCCCACGCCGGCGCAGCAGCAGTTCCCGCCGAGCCCCCAGCGCCGCTCCGGGTAGCTCCGGCACGGCGCGGCCCCGCTGCCGCTCCGTGCGTGCAACATGGACCCCGCCGTCCTCCTCGGGGCTTTCCCCGGGACCCGCCGGCCGACTGCGCAGCCCCGCCACGGGGCCCGGTGAGCCCCCCCGCGCGCCCGTTCTCTCAGCCGCCCTGTCAGCGCCCCCCCCACCCCCGCGCGCCCGTTCTCTCAGCCGCCCTGTCAGCGCCCCCCCCACCCCCGCGCGCCCCGTTCTCTCAGCCGCCCTGTCAGCGCCCCGCGCCCCCCCCCACCCCCGCGCGCCCGTTCTCTCAGCCGCCCTGTCAGCACCCCCCCCACCCCCGCGCGCCCGTTCTCTCAGCCGCCCTGTCAGCGCCCCCCCCCCCCCACCCCCGCGCGCACGTTCTCTCAGCCGCCCTGTCAGCGCCCCCCCCACCCCCGCGCGCACGTTCTCTCAGCCGCCCTGTCAGCGCCCCACCCCCACCCCCGCGCGCACGTTCTCTCAGCCGCCCTGTCAGCGCCCCCCCCCCCACCCCCGCGCGCCCGTTCTCTCAGCCGCCCTGTCAGCGCCCCCACCCCCCACCCCCGCGCGCCCGTTCTCTCAGCCGCCCTGTCAGCGCCCCCCCCCCCCACCCCCGCGCGCACGTTCTCTCAGCCGCCCTGACAGCGCCCCGCCCCCCACCCCCGCGCGCACGTTCTCTCAGCCGCCCTGACAGCGCCCCGCCCCCCACCCCCCGCGCGCACGTTCTCTCAGCCGCCCTGACAGCGCCCCGCCCCCCACCCCCGCGCGCACGTTCTCTCAGCCGCCCTGTGAGCCCCCAGGGCTCCCCCCCGGCCTCGGCACAGGCGGCCCCCACCTCCCCCGGGCCACCCCCGCCTCCGACGTTCGCCGGTACCGAGGGGTGACCGGCCCCGCTCACCTTCTCCCTCGGGGCAGCCGCAGCCCGGTCACTGCTCAGCTCCGCTCCTGCCTGGGCTCCCGGCGGCCCCTCCCCTTGCCAGGGAGGGGGCGTCGCCATCAGCCTCTCACTGCCCGCACCTGCGGCTCCTCCAGCCCCGGCCCGCAGCTGTGGTACCGAAACCCGGAACCAAACCCCTCACCACCAAGGTGAAGTGAAGCAGCAGGCACTGCCTTGACTGAGTGACAGATGTCAAGAGTCATCTGATGTGGAAGAGGTGTTAACTGGGGTCAAAATACAGATTTTATTACCCGTCTGATTTTAGTTCTAAGACTTGGCGATTGCCAGGTATCATCTTTTCGATTTCCCCAGGTCCACCCGCGAGCGAGGCCACAAGGGAGATTTCTTCCAGAGAGAGGATAGAGTTATTAAGTCTCAAGACCACGATTTGCTTTTCTCCTTCATGAAGAGGTGAGTGGATCATATAGCATCACTAGTCACCCAAGCAGTTAAGCCTGAACTTTTCACCTGTCCTTTAATGCCGTCAACTCCAAGCTAAATTTTTCCCGTTATTAAGAGGGGACCAAAGATCATGTGAAGTATTATTATCCTTTCTACAAATACACCCCCATCTTAGAGCTTTAGCTACTAGAGAAGGTCTTGGGAGTTTGGGGTCAGAGGAGCTAGCTGCAAGTACAAACTTTCATACAGCTCTGTTTAGGATGTGTGATGCTTCTCTGGTTGTCTAAACCGGTCTAAATTTCCACAGATGGTCCCGACTCTGGGTGGCTCTAACAAGGATCCTGGAACTCCAGTAAGTTCTAAACATCGTTTTATATTTTAAACATGATCCCAAGTTCCTTTTTGCACTTGTCTCTACGGTTTTGGCAGCTGACAGCCCCGAGGGGTGCTTGTACAAGTTTCTCCCGAAGGGCGAGTAAATTAATTCTTTTGTCCGTGAGGTGGATGGTTTGGTAACGTTATAATTCACAACGCTATAATTCCTTCTTTCAAATTTAAAAAAAATAATTGCCTTTTAAATCCATCCAATTTAATCTGCTAAAATGATTCTCGTTGTTCTACCTCTTTTCTCAAGTTTTGGTTAAATTCAATGTCAGTATTCTCCACGGAACTAGATTTTCATCTGACTTTGGAATCGGAAAGGCAGGCTGTTACCGAGGTTAAATTCTGTATCTTTACAAAACTTTGAATCAGTTACAAAACTAGATTATTTTTTTTAATTCAAATTACAAAACCGGTTAATATCAAGATGAATAGCTCAAACAATAATTGTTTCATTTTGTTTATCTCATGTTTAGTACCCCTCAAAAAAAACCACATACACCCTCTAAACACACAAAAAGATTATTGCCCTCGACAATATTCCTAATAGCAACCCCAACGTTATAAATTTTACACAACTGTTTTCCCAAATAGATAACGTGAAACTTACTTATAGATTTTCCGTTTTAAAGGGACAGTTTCTTTAGAAGTCTAAAGACTTGACTTTTCTTTCTCTTCTGGCTATACTTCGATTCTTAATAGAGCCACGGGTAACGCTTTAACCCACGTGAGGAGTGAGGTTTCCTGACAAATTTTACTCGACAGTTGCTTAAGGATATAGTTCATTCTCTCTTTCTCTCTCTCTGCCCACACACTTGCTTGTGGTCTATGTGGGGTGTGATAGTCTCAATCCATAGATAATACACGGCTCAACTTGTCTCATAATCTTTGCTGTAAAATGAGGGCCATTGTCAGATGACATTCTTACAGGCACCCCATATTTTGGTATTATCTCTTTGAGCAAGACTTTGACTACTTCCCTTGCTTTGTTGGTGCGACAAGGGAAAGCCTTGGGCCGCCCAGTAAAGATATCAACTAAAACTAGGACATATCCTTATTTTCAAGGCAATTCTATAAAATCAATTTGCTAATATTCTTCTTCTAAAAAATTTCCTTATTTAATAATCCCAAAGATGATCTTATTACTGGTTCGGGGATAAATTTACATATACATTTCACGTCCACTTATAATTGTTTAAACAATCTTTGTCATATTTCGCTTTCTGTTTCCCGGTATACTCTGTGATGTTCAATGGGGCAATTTCTCTTATTATTGTGGGTGGGTGGGACTATTATTCGACCTGTCGGTGTTACAGCCTATCCTGTTTCATTTTGTTAGCCTGCAATCTAATAATTAATTCTTCATCTTTTTCATTATAATTTGGAGTTTCTTTAGGCAATTTTATACCTTTCTCTGGAACTAGTGCTAGGATGCCTTTTTCTGCAGCCTCTTCAGCAGCTTTATCAGCCAGTCGGTTACCTGCGTTAGGACCGGTCTTACCTAACGGATGTGCTTTACAGTGCATCATCGTGACTGCTGTTGGTTTTTGAATGCTTTCTAACAATTTCAGTATTTGTTGTGCGTGCTGAACGGCGGTGCCTGGTGCAGGTAACAGTCCTCTTTCTCCCCGTATCGCTCCATGCGCACGTACCACTCCAAAAGCATACTTTGAGTCTGTCCAAGTGTTGACTCGCTTTCCTTGACTTAGTTCCAGGGCTCGAGTAAGAGCTATCAATTCAGCCTTTTGGGCAGAGATCATCGAAGGCAAAGTTGGCAACGCAAGTACCTCCTCAGTAGTTATTGTCTATCTCGATAAAACGTTGTCCTTCACAGATGGAACCGCTTCCGTCGGCATATAGTTCCCAATCTGTTTCTTCTAGTGGCACATCTCAGAGATCCAGTCAGCTGGAGTAAACTCTTTCGATTGCCTGCAAGCAGTCACGTTCCAGTTCTCCTTTAACTCGGTCAGTTGTTGAAAACGCAACGGGGTTAACGGCGGTAGTAGTTTTTAGGTAAACATCATCTTGTTCCAGCAACAACACCACTTGGTATTTCAGCATTCTGCTAGGGGATAACCAGTGCCCCCCTTTCCGTTTTAGCACAACAGTTATCATATGGGAAACGTACAGTAATCCTTTCTGCTCAGGCGAACTTACGAGCTTCCTGGATCAGTAGCACAGTTGCAGCGACGGCTCTCGGACGACCAGAGCATCCCAGACTCACGTTATCCAATCGCTTCGAGAAGTAGGCCACAGCTCGCCCACTTGGCCCTAAATATTGGGCCAGGATACCCAGAGCTCTACCTCGTCTTTCACGAGCAAAAAGTTCAAGTGTCTCTTGTGAGATCTGGCAGACGCTAGGGCTGGCACCCCTGTTACAGCCTGTTTCAATTCTTGGAAGGTAGCTTTCTCGGCATCGGTCCAATCCGTCGTTTGAGGTTTTGAGCTGCTCCTGTAAAGGTCAGGCCAGCAAGCCACAATTTATAATCTACAGGTGACACCACTCGACCATTCCCGGAAATGCTTGTCATTCATTTTTTTTAGTCTTAGGTTCGGGGAGACGACACATTGCCTCTTTTCTCTCAGTTCCCAATTGTCTCTGTCCTTTTAGGATTTTAAAACTCAACTTTAAGTTTCTTCTTTCTGGGTTATTTGGGTTTTTTTCTTTTGACACTCGATATCTACTGATTCCCAAAAAGTTCAAAAAGTTAAGAGTTAACTTTGTGCATTGTTCTTCCGTCTCAGCTACCATTAACAGATCGTCCATATATTTCAGCAAGATTTCTTGATTATTTTCTTTCTTCCAAATCTCTAATTCTCGTGCCAACTGATTTCCAAAAATGGTAAGACTATTCTTAAAGCCTTGAGGCAAGACTGTCCACGTATATTGTGTTTTTCTCCCAGTCTCAGGATTTTCCCATTCCAAAGCAAAAGCCTCTTGACTATTGGGATCCAAGGGAATACAGAAAAAGGCATCTTTTCGGTCCAACACTGTGAACCATTCTCATTTCTCCTTTAGGGCTGTTAACAAAGTATAAGGATTTGCTACGACCGGATGAATACCTTGTACTATTTGATTTATTGCTCTGAGGAGGTCTTGAACTAATCTATCATCTTTTTCATCAGCCTTTTAACAGGCAAGATCGGGGTATTATATCTGGGTTCACATTCTATTAACAATTTGTATCTTAAAAATTTTTGTATTACCATTACTAACTCTTTCCGACTTTCCGGTTTTAGGGGGTATTGTTTCATTCTTACCGGATTCGATCCTGGCTTTAAATCAACTCTCACAGGTTCTGCTTTTTGGATTTACCGGGAACTTCCCAGTCCAGACGACTGGAATGACAGCATTACACTTGGACCGGTATAATCTTCTGCTTTCGGTAAACATCCTGTTAACAACAAAGCCGCTGCTTCGATACGTTTAGTTTCTGGAATTAAAATTTTAAGCTCTCCGTTTTTAAATTTAATTTCTGCCTCTAAGTTCTCAAATAGACCTCTCCTTAACAGGAGTTTAGGAGAATTTGGCACATACAAAAACTGCCGAGTGACCCATTGCTTTCCTAATTTCATTGTTAAAGATTTAAAGAAGGGTCTAGTTTCTCGTTCGCTTGTTGCACCAACACCACCAATTTCTTCAAAACTTAACTCTCCCTCTGAGGTATTTAAAACTGAAAAGGTGACTCTAGTGTCAACTCACATTCAATTTTCTGTTCTCCCAGTTTAGCTGTAACCAGAGGTTCTGCTGGGAGACTCCCCTCCGGTCCCCGCCCGATACGTTCACTTAAAAAGAACAAATCTACATATGGCACTTTATTCCATTTACTCTCTCTCCTACAAAACAACAGGAATTGCAATATAGTATTGTAACTCAAAGTTCTGTTTGTTTACCATTTTTCCTGCAGTTCACCCCAACGTGCCAATAAACATCCCAGCGGTGACGTTTCTGGTAACTTTTCATCAGCAGTTCTATTTCCTGCACTCTTATTCTTAAACAGTTTTGCTAATGCCATTATACTTATATACATTCAAATACCAAATACCAAACAAATGCAAACGACAGCTGTCCCAAATAATACACAAAGTCCAACCCAGCAATAGCTTTCGCTTATGACTTACGGGCAGACGCCTAGGCTTCCAGTGCAGACGGCTACCCTCCAAGCCCCAACCCTGGGAAGCTTTCGCCGCGCCTCACGGGCAGGCTTTCCAAACAAATTCCAAAGAAGCAGCGCCTTACCTTTTTTCCAGGGAACGCTGCGAGGAGCTTTGCGTGTCGAGGGTGACGGTTCTCCCCGAGAATACCTCGGTGCCGGCCGGAGCTCGATCGACACGCCATCTCGTCCAGTCTCACTCGCAAGGTCCCATCTGGGTCGCCAAAACCGTTACCGAAATCCAGAATAAAACTCCTTAACGCCAACGTGAAGTTAAGAAGCAGGCGCTTTGTTTATCGCAGCGCTGGGGACACGGGGGATCGCTCCTCCAAAGGCGTGTCCCACTTAGTATCAAAATCCATCAGTTTTTACAGGCTTTTCCCGTCAGGTCATTGTTACCTAAGCTCCTTCCGTAAAAACGCATACTATGCTCGTTCTTAAATTTAACCGTTGTAACGATCGGTCCTGTGATTCTATAACCTTATCAATATTCTTATTTTAAAACAATCATTGGTCAGTGACACTTGGCTCTGCTGACTGGCATCGTCGATACTCAAATCGAGATGGGAAGGGTAAGGGGGTTTCCAAGCAGCAAACTGGTGTCCACGACGGTTTCCTTAGTTTCCTGAAACAGAACGTAGGAAAACCAGTAACTTCCTGGTGAGGTTTCTAGGGTTAGCTGTTTCAGACTTTAACAATATTACGGTTCCTAGCGTCACGCGTAACACAGCTCCTAAAGTTTCTATGGCTACGTTTCAAACTTAACAATCCTATACGTTACGCTTCACAGTTTTACTTCTTAATCAAACCTAACTCTTCTATGTGATTAAATGTTGATTTCTTTACCAGAACATTTGCAACAGCTGGAGCCCAGCAGGAACAGGGGGGGCACGGCCCGACCCCCCCCCAGCGCCTCACCTCCTCCTCCTCCCCTGGGCTCCCTCACAGCCCCTCGCCCCGTGCAGAGGGAGCGCAAACGCAGCCCGGAGGGCAAAGGGGCCGGCCGGCCAGCGTCTATTCAGTCAGTCGCGCGCCTATCGAGTCCTGCCAGCGAGTCTGCTCCGGGGCTCGGGGCGCCCCCCGGCGCTCCCCCTGCCCCTCGGACACCTCTGATAGCACATTTCCATACGTTCTGTATGGCACGTCGAAATATTTGGGTGGTTTTAATACTTTGTACCAGCCGTGGTTTGCTGCTAGGTGACTGTAAAAGTGAGATTTGGTAAATAATGGTTAGAAGTCTTATACTAACGCTACAACTGAAACAACAGACAAAAGTATAGCCGAGCAATTAACTAGCAGAGGTAGGTACTCCTAAGTTTTGCAGTTCTTTGCTCTTATGACTAGATGTTCCCCTGTAAGCTAAATGGGAACAATGCTGAAACTGACCACATGCGATTGAAACTGCGTTAAGCTTCAAGATCAAAGAACAAGGACAAGAATAAAGACTTCGAGGACAGCCAGCAAGAACTTCAAATGGGTCGGTGGTCGCAAAAGCAGCCCTTCGTCTCAAATGGATCCTTCCTTGCACGTGATCGGATGTAGGCAGTGCTATGATAATCGGTTGCCGTCGTTTTTATGTATATGTATACTCATCTGATTAATAAGCAATTAGTTATTCTATATAACCTGTTTGTGCTAAAGCTGTGGCACACACACTAGGTGGAACTATCCCCCGTGCATCCGGCGCTGCAGTGAAGAACGCCTGCTTTCTAAAACTCCAAAACGAGTCTTAGGGAGTTTCGTCGACCGGCTTTTCAGTATCAGAGGTACAAGGGAGGAAAGGAAAAAAAAAAAAAAAAAAAGGAAAAAAAAAAAAAAGCAGGGGTGTGGGAAAGAGAGGGGACCAGGGGACGGAGGGGGCAGGGAGGGACCACAACACCGAAGAGGGGAGACGGGGCCCCGAGGGCCCGGGGCTCACCGCAGCTCTTGTTCTTGGCGCTGCCAAGAGACTTTGCCAGTTCAGCCGCTTCTTTCTCCTTCTCTCCTCCCTTCCTCTTCTGTAACTCCAGTCGCTTGGCTGTCCTCCGCATAACGGAACACGCGAGCCCCTCGCAGCTCTTGCGAGATGAGGCCTCCTAGACACGTAGCCTCGCTCGCTCGCTCGCTCACTACGTGGCTGTACCGCGCTGCTGGTCACGCATACAGACCCTGGCGGTCTGACCTGCTGTGGACTACGAGGAGGGATCCTCCCACACCCACAGAGGCAGGGTCCCTCTGGCCTGCAGCGGGAGGCAGCTGCCAGCCAGATGGCCTTCCGTTTCTTCTTCTTTACCTTTCTGTGGCCTCTCCAGCTTCAGCAGCTCCCGTCCGCAGCCAGTAAGTGCTCCGCCTGTCCCTCTGCGCTCCCGTGCCGTGAGGAGAGGGAGGCCGGGCGGAGACAGGCCACGCGAGCCTGAGGCTGCTGCAGTCAGCGGCATCCCCGGGGACGAACGGACAACCCCGCTCACGGCGTGGCCTCTGGCAGAGGGAAAGAGGCAGCAGCGACCGTTATTGCCGCAGCTCCACCCTGGCCGGAGCCCCTCCGTCCGCAGGGGCTTCCGCGGACGGACGCCGCTCCTTCCCCGCGCCGCTGCTAACGGCACCCGCGTTAAGGGAGACTCGAGAACACCGGAGGGCCAGCTTGCCGCCCTCACGACAGGGCTCGGGGGCTGCCTGCGGCTGCAGCACAGGCTTCAGGGGAGGGGCTGCAGCTGGGGGCAGCCGCAGGGGCCGAGCGGGGCTGGGGAAAGGCGGCGGGGGAGCTCCGGCGACTCGGGGAGGCGCCCGCTGGCCGCGCCTGGGGGGTGCCCGCCTCCGTCCCCTCTTCCCTTCTGTCGGCTCTCGGGGACCTGCCCGGCGCTGCCCTGGCCCGGCTCGCCTCCGGCGGACCGGGAGCCTGCCGCGGCGGCCGCTTCGCAGCTTCCCGTCCCGCCGGCCCCGGGCGGCCAGCGGGCAGGAGGCACCCGCCGCCGCGGCCGCCGCCGCCCCCGCCGGAGGGGATCGCTCGCCTCACCCGCGGTCCCGGCGCTCGCCCGCTGCCGCCGACACCCGCACTCCTTGCTGGGGGCACAGGGCTGACGTCGCCTTGCCCTCTCCCCACTCACAGCCCGGGCACTCCTCTTCATCGCCTCCCTTCCAAAAAGCACCCGAGCGGCTGGAGCGTTTACAGCAGTCAAGTGCAAGGAACAGACAATTCGGGCGGCCGCTTCTGTCCCTTCCCCCCCACCCCGTTATCTAGAGAGGAGAAGCAGCACAGGGAACCTTCAAATGGGGGGGGGGCAAGGGGGGTGTCCCCTGGAGCAAGCCCCAGGGACTGCTGTATCCCTCTGCATGGGGCATCAGGGTTGCAGGAGCGACAGCAGCCGGGCAGCAGACGCTGGCGAGAGATTTACAACAAAAAATAACGCCTGGTTCAGGTGACAGCCTGAAGGCAGGCCACAGGAGACCCAAAGCTGCTTCGTGCCGGAGGGGCAGCTCTGTTCGGCAGGAAAGGCCGCGACCCAGCGCACCAGATGCGAGCGGCCCACCTGCAAGCTAGCGATACCCCGGCGACCCTGGGGCTCGGTCGGGGTGGGCACCTCCGTGCTATCAGAACGCGGCTCTCCTAATCCTGCACGCACGCAAGGCTTCTCGCGCGGGGCTCGTCTCTTATCGAAAAGACGCTGCACGGTGTTACTTACCGCCCTGCCCTCCGGCGTTCAACGTAATCAGACGTTGAGGCAGGGAAAGCAAAGAGGCCTGTCGGGATATTAGATGTCCTCAGCAGAGGACCACAGAGCCCTCGAGGTTCCATCTTTGCTCCCTACAGGAGCGTGGCTCCGCACTCCTTGCCGCTCCTGCCAGCAAGCGTCACAATTGCCCTTTGCCGCCTGCAACACGGCCCCAGTACTGCCGCTTACAGAGCGAGAGGCGCTCGCTATAAAGCGGCGATGAAGAACAAGGACGGCCCGTCGAGATGGCAGGAGGAACACAGAGAGCCTCCAGCATTAGCCAGGCAGGGCTTGCAACTCACCTCGTGTCCTGGTTTAACGCCAGCCGGCAACGAAGGCCCACACGACCGCTCACTCGCTCCCCCGCCCCCAGCGGGACGGGGAGACAAGCGGAAGGGCAAAAGTGAGAAAACTCGTGGCTTGAAACAAAAACAGTTTAATCATCATGAAAAAGAAACAACAACAACTTGTAAGGAAAAGAAGAAGAACAAATGACAGAGAACAGGGTGCAGGCAGCACACCAGGGGTCTGGAGCCTGATGGATGATGGGGGGGTGGTGGTGTGGAATATGGAGGAAGGAAAGGAGGGAGGCAGGGCAGGAGATAGGAGAGCAGGGGGTGCAGTGGGAAACAACTCGCGGGGGTGTGCATGGGGGAGACACGGACCTAGTGGGGAGGGTAGGTGAGGGTACAAAGGCGCACGGGGGGGTACTAAAACCAGACGTGCTGCTTCACAGAAATACGGTCCCACCTGAATTCAGGAGTAGGGTTTCTTCTGCGCTTAAACATTAATCAGGCATTTAAAAGCTTCAGTAGACTTGCAAACTGAAACCTCTGACAATTTACGTAGTCTTCTAATTTCTGATATCCAGGATATGTGAAAATAACACTCTCAATTCAACAGTTTTCACCGAGAATGATCTGTGTTAACCTAAATCACACAAAGTGAATAATATCATGTTAGCCATGTAGCCTTTATTAAGAGGTTGAAATTACCTTCTCGGGATCTTTTAAGCTTCTAAGCGTAAAATAATGAGTGTAGCTTACAGATGTGGAAGAGAAATCTTTTGGTATCATAACCAAAGTAGTCTTCTCCTCTATGAATGGCAACACAATCTGTAATACTGCATCGACACTTCAAAACCCATTCTGTCTCTCCCCTTTTGTCATCCAATGTTGTCTTTTAGATATTTCAAGAAATTCTTTCATTGTCTATCCCATAAAATGAGAAGTAGATTATTACGGAAGAGCTCCACAGATAAAAAGTTAATGCATTAGACTAGCTGTGATATAAAAATTACTGGAGATATATTTATGTGTGATGTTCTGATGAATTATCTAGTTGTTTACAATTGCTAGGACTTCTCTCAGCGGTAAATCACTGGCAATGTGCACGAACACAAGAAACTCTTCACGGGGCACATTCATCCTTTATGCAGTTAAATGAAGTTTTTAAATCACAAAAAGATTTGGCTGTTACACAGTCTGTGTAAATTACGTGATAGTAACCCAAACCACAAGACCATGTCTCTCCTACTTTGCTCTGTTGCAGAAGAATCTCAGCTTGCAAAGCACATCAGTTTTCTGTAACACAGATAACCAGGGTTCACACAGTCAGACTTTTCAGTCAGAAGGCCACAGAAAGAATCATAAAGAGACCGAGTATCTTTTCCTTAAACATCCTGTTTACAGACAGCTATGTTACCTCCAAGTGCTATGAAAGTTACTTTCTCTAAAACTATCTTCCATTTATTTTTCCTTTTTTTTTTTTTTTTTTTTTTTTTTCCCCTTTTCTTCCCCTGAAAACAATCTTATAGCTTAATCCTTATAGGATTTTTTTCAAGTTTTGTTTTTTTCTAACGAGTATCAACACATGAACACTCTAAATAGTTTCAGGAAGGTCAGTATTTGCTACAGTTGCACTTGATCCAACATCCCACTTTTTTTTCCACCAAGCAAAGGAGTTCAACCAAGTTTCTTTCAAGAGCCATACAGGAGAAAGTACAGATTCTGCTCTGTCTGCTAACAAGCAGGCGAAGGAGCTGCTGCCGATTTGAAAACTGTAGAGGCTCTGCTGTGCCCATGTTGAACTGGGGAACAAAAATAGTATTTAGGTCCACTTTTTCTCATTTGCAAAGCAGATCCACTGCCTTGGGAGACTGACCAGAATTACCTGGAACAAACATTCTTTTTGCCTAGGATCTGTTTGTTAGTTGAGAAAACAATCACTATGTCTCTGTGATAATATGACACGATTTCATCAAGACATTTCTGTCTCAAGGGGCCCAGTTGTATTTTATTTTCTAGTAACACAGCATCTATCCAATTCCGGTCCCTGACTTAAGAGATGAGCAACATGCAATTTCTTCAATGTCTACTTATCACGGTGAGGAAGTCAACAAACCTCTTTTCACAGTTACAAGCACTTTTCAAAGACCTGACAGTTCCCTCAGGTCATCAACTGACCCTGAACAAGTTGCAAAAAGGATCAATAAATGCGAGAAAGACCTTTGGTATGAGGGAACCCAGACAAACCCGGTGCAGCAGCTTTCTTCCCTATTGATTGGAAGAGAATGCTGTTTGGCTGCTGCTTCGACGGATAATCCACAAATTATTTGCTATTCTTCTTAGCCAAAGGGCTAAGGCAGTGCCATCAGCAACTTCATAATAAACCCTGAAACAAGAAGCAGATATTACAGCTCCAAGTCTGAGGAAACAGCATCAATGATCAAGACAGCTCTAACATGGAAGGCCTGGTAAGTGGCAGTGGTATAAGGCACTAGCAATTTATCAGGGCTCTCTTTCAAATGCTGGCATTTTCTGTGACTTGGATTTTGCCTATTGGTATGAGATCATTACATCACCTATCACACAAGTGTAGCTTTGTTAACTTTCAAAGAAAAGCTGCTAGACAATATACAACACAAAGTTAGACAAGCGAGGGAAGTACACAGGGATTTCACAGGCAATCTGGAATCGGGCACCCGACTTGAATTCCCGGCTTTGAAAACCTCTCTCCAAATGACTTACCATCCTTTCACTAAGATCCAGCAGCAGTTCCCTCCTGTGCCTCATGCTCCTCTTTAGTCAGCCAAAGCCCACGGAGCTGCACTGTAAGCTTGAAGACGAGGATGCCAGCTGCGTGTCCTATTTCTGTCACCTAGTTTTTACGTACCGTTTCTTGCTAATCAAAAGGCCCAGTGATTCCTCCTCACACATCACACTGGAGTTAGTACGTCCAAGCATTATTTCTGCCGCGCTACATTTGCACGGATTAGCTGCTGAACCCTCCAGATGATGTACTGCTTTTCAAGAAGGGTGTAGTATAACTGGCGAGGGTCTACAGTAAGTCCAAGAGGGTGCTCAACGATGTACAGGAGTCTGACTTCAAAGCATAAATTGAAAAACAGCCGCTTCACCTAGAAAGGGCAATACTGAAGAGAAATAACAGTGTTTAAACTCTAAAAGGTAGCTGTAAGGAAGAACTTTTGTGTGCATCCACTGCACACAGTTACACGGAATCATGGGGCTTAAATTACAACCTGAAAAACTTAGGGTATGTGGCAATCTTTGCAACAGTAGTAACAATTACAGGAAATGTTTAAGAATAAATTAGGCAAGCATTTGTCAAGAATGGTACAGAAAGTTGATCATTCACCTCTAGAATGAGAGCAACACTAGACTATCTTTAAAAGTTCTTCTTTCCCCACTGCTGTCCCTCTCCGTATTTCTACCCTCAAACACAAGCATCATCCCCAGCTCCGCACTTACAATTATATCTGCATATGCACATGTCTAGAGATGCACATTTATTTCTTCGTTACACAGGTGAAGGAGAGTACTCATAGGTAAGGCAATTTACATAAACAGCTTCTGAAAGTTAAACACCTCAGCTTCTTGCAAAACGTCAGCCCAACAGAACACCGGGAGCGGTATGTAAATCCTTATGCCAAAACTGCGTTCTCTTAAATCTTATGAAAACCATTTCTAACATAAAGCCTGACCTGACTGGTCTATTTTCTGACACTCCCCTTCTCTGTCATCAGGTACTCATTAGACAGTAAAACAACTGACGGGGCAAACACCATAACTAGCACAATAGCTGACTTCCGTAGCAGTTGCGTATCATGTCTGAAGAAATGTGAGTTTAGTAGGTGTACAGGTAGATACACATTCAGAAATGCACAAGAACTGAAAGGAGTAATCTGTAACCGGTAGACTAAGAACGCTGCAATAGCACGCAATGTAAATCAACATGCACCTATAGGGAAGGGAAGGGAAGGGAAGGGAAGTACAGAAACATTCTTCTGGATTTAAAAAAAAAAACAAAAAAACCCCGCAGCAATGGTAGGAAAAGGTACTTGGAACGTGCCACTTTCAGTCCACTGAAACAATGTCTGCAACAGCAGTAAGAACACTGGCAAACTACCTTCTCTGTTCCACAGGGCCTTGAAACCCATACGCATTGTCTGTTGCCAGTTGCTGTTAGGAAACAAAGGCACTGTGATCAGTAGAAGCGTGTAGAACACCAAAAATGAAACTTTTGAGTACGTCACATGCAAGATCCTCATTCTCCGTACAGTCTACAAGGTTACACAATTGTAAAATACTTTGTAAGAATGAGAATCCTGACGTTTGCCTTGGATTAAAAAAGTTTTTAAATTCCGCTTTGTTTTGAGGTTTTTTCCCCCCAAGGGCTTAAAAATAAAAGCATCTTGGTAAAGTGATTTTCACACACTGCACAGACACAAGCAGTGTTTCTCCCACTGCGAGAGGAGTATCAAAATACTCTTATCTAATATGTTAGACAAGAGTGACCGAGGTCACAGGAGAATCTGTACTTTCCCACTGATTACAAGGAACGGGCCAGCTGCTTTGTGCCTCCTATGCAGCTGGAGCATGCAGTTGCCTGGTAACTTGTTCCGAGCTATTGCATCTTAATCACATATACACGTAGGAATACCAAGCTGACCGCTTAGGTTTATCAGCCAAAACAGTTTACAGCAACACAATAGTTTAGAGCAATTCAGGAAGTTTAACACTGAATTTAGGTATGTGCTTATATGGTTGGATGAACAGAGCTTCTATAAATGAAAGGGAAACAACAGAAGTTATTTACATGTGATTTCAGAGCATACAAAAGGTATAGTCTACAAACCAAGTATCAAGTACTAGCAATATTTACCTGTTCAAAGGGCATCATGTAATGTCTCAGACTCAACAAGCATAAACTGACAGACTGTTATGATTTGAAAATTTTAAAAAAGTTCCAATAGTGTGCCCAAAACGGAGGTGTTTCAGTGTTCAGGGTAGACTCGTTGTCTCCAGTAAATACCTATCTTAATTCTAACACAGGATAAAAACCGATTTATAAATGTCCTCTTGCAAAAATGAAACCGTTCCAATCACCCTGTTCACTCCTGTTTAAGATATTAAATAGGGCAAATCAGAAGTAACTTGAACCAATCCCTCCCACCCAGCTATAAACCAGGACCATATACAGCCCCTTGCAGACTACACAAGACCCTGTCTCATTCCAGCCACATCATTAGCATAAGCTGTGCAAACCCATGCAAATCAACAGGTTTTTCAGGCATAAAAGCAGACTCCAACAGCAGTTAAGCCACTTCTTACAACTGACAATGTCATACTTCCATCCCTGATCATAGCACAAGAACAAAAGAGAATGGGTCTTTATTGTCCTTCATGAACTTGAGGGGCTGCAAGAAACCAGTGAAGTCACAAGCCTGGATTCTGTAACGTCGCTACCAGCATAATTTCCAGATCAAAGATCCGGCCTCCTGTTAAGATCATCAAACATAATTTTGAGTTCGGAGGACAGGTCATCACAACACTATGTTAGGTAGAGTATAAAACCTTATCATCAGATTCTCAGCTAGTTTAAGTCAATGTATTCTGTGTGTTCTGCTGAAGTCAATGAAACTAAACACACTATCACAGGAAAGAGGTATTTCAGCACGCCTCAGACCTGGAAAACTATCTTGAAAAATGCCCGTAACTTTTAACACAAATTCTCTGCACTTCCCACGATCTCTCAACAGCGAGCAGTAGTAAGACCCTAACAGTTACTTGCAACCTATTTCTTGCATAGCATTCATTTTTATTTTAATTTTAAAAGGGGCAACTAATACATAAGATTTTTGCAGCTACTCACAAAAATCAATAAGCAAAGACATTTGTTCCAAGATTTAAATTACTTGTACAATTTAAAAAAAACTATCAAAGCTCTGTAAAGTAAAATAGATACATTTACCTACTCATGTAGGAAACTACAGACAAACTTCAGGAAATGACCAAAGGTGCAGAGGATAGGCTAATAGGCTAAGGTAGAAAAATAACAACAACAAAAAAAAACAACCCAGGAGTTCTACAGAAAAATGAGTGAGCAGCCCACAGCACTGGCAGACAACAGATTTTTTTTATACCCACTTCCTCCACCCCTTCTTCCTATTCCCTCCCCCCCCCCCCCTTTTTTTTTTTTTTAAGGGAAATAATTATTCTATTGTGAAACATATTGTCAGTGATGCAGTTGAAGCCAAAAGTTTACATGAGTTCAGGAGAGGATTAACCGAATTCTAAGACATGTGCCAACACAACTGCTATAAAAAGCATCTGCATCACGGTGAAATGCAAACAGCTACTCTGAGAACGACACATTATTATTCACTAAATTTGCCTTTGCCTTTTACCCTGTTGTATAGTTACTAATGTTGAAAAGAGTCACTGCTGTGCAAGAAACTAAAACTTACAGCGCTTCATGCTGGGAGAGAACTGTGGCCCATCAGCTCGTGGCTGTGAAGCCTTACAACTTAACACGTTGCAGCTGCACACCAACAAGTTCTGAGGTGGACTGCTGACTGTATTCAATAGTCACAGCTTAGGTAGGAGGATATGATAAACCTTACTTATTCGCCTTTAACCGATGCTCCAAATATGTTAAAGTCGTTCTTAAAGCAGGTTACTGGTTTGATTACCCTTCATACAAAATCCTCCTTCAAATGGAGGTTTCTCTTCTCTTCTTTTCAGATTTAAGGCATGAACAGAAACCACACCTGCATCATCACTGAAATCAGTGCCTATTTTTCAATAAACTTTAGCAGCATCAGAATTCGTCCTCAAGTACCGTTCATAAAGCAAATGCTTCATTCTTCAAAACTTTTTTCAGCAAAGGTTAGTAATGCTGTACCACAGACTCTCACGCCCATTCACACATGTTCTTCCCGAGACTGTTACGCAGCTTAGTATTTTAAAAATCACCATCCTAACTGCATACCTGATACTACTGGTTCTCCCCTTTTTAAAGTCTGATGTTAAGGAAAAGCTGCAAGTCCTACAAAACCAGGCAGACTTGCTTGTTCTTGCCAAAGAGAAAAAGGTTAAGCATTATTAAAAAATAAGACTATTGCCTACCTTTAAGTATCCATAAAGCTATCAACATGAACCGTATGGTGGCTTGTTAGCACCAATACTTGTACACGGGCATGCAAAATGTCCTTCACTTAAATTCCAAACTCTATGAATTAATTGGTGGGCAATTCCCCAAGGATAAAACGTCTATCAAAAGCCAACAGTAAGCCAGAAATCTCTTTCCGTTTCATAGGGTTAAAAAAAAAAAATAAATACAGTGAATCCTGAAAAAAGAAATAGATATTAGACAGGGAACGCCTATATAGTTATAGGGCAAGTAATAAAACATTTAGTGTTTTGATTTTCTTCTTTTTATTTATGTCATCACAATAGTTAGACAAACATGGAAACATTTGCAACAGCAATACTTGGGCCACTTTAAAATCTTGGTAACACTGAAATACAGGTCAGCAAAAGCTAATGATGTGGGGAGGGGACTTTAGGTCTTCTTATTTTCATACACATTCACACACACACACATATATCTATACACACACGCGCACTCCACAACTCCAAAGAGCTATCTTAACTATGTCTGCCAGTAAACGGAAATAGTAGGCAGAAAGGAACCATATCCATACTAAGACAGTTAGCTGTGTCGTAAAACTGAAGATCACTGCAACCAGTGCCATCTTAAAGAAGAAGAAAAAAAAAACAAAAACAAACCAACACCAAAAAACCTGAAAGGAACCATCGCTGTGCATGTCATAAGCATGAAGTTATTTTAACCTGGTGACTACTCTGCTCTATACTTTAAGCATCGTGAAGTTTTTATGTGTTTTTAAGGTCTAAGGTTACTATTTTAAATGACCTACTTGTAGTGGCAGCCCAAGTAGCATTCTGGAGAACACCACAGTGCCCACAACTTCTACAGGTCAGTGCAGCCTGATCAAGCACTACATTTCTAGGGGAAGAAAACAAAAAACCACTACCGCTCATTTATTCAATTGAAAAGCTTATTACCTGCACCTTCCAAAGCAACAGGCTACAGGAACACTGAATGCAAAGTAAACCAGACCCATCTGGAATAATCTGACCTCTCAGCTCCAAGTTACACATCTTTCATTTCGTATTTGAAGGGATTAACAGCATTTGGATGCACAGAAACTGTCTTTACAGTGATGTCTGCAGACCTCCGAGTCATAAGTTAAAAATGTCTTCCTAAATTATAACAGTATTAGCACTTCCTCTGAAAGGAGTGAAAAAAACACAACCAGGGAAGGAGGAAGTGACACAACACCAAGGTTTTTTGTCCCAGAGATAACAAAATCCTGAGAGAACAAGATGCTTGTGCTATCAGAATAAAAATCCCCAAAGAATCAAAAGAGTTTACCTTTCCCTTGGAAAAGTTACCTTTGAGTCAAGATCTGCTCTTTTTCTCTCCCAAGCATGAAATCTCTCTTCAGCTTAAGACTCTCTTCTACTGCAGTAGAAATTTAGTGCACGTGCTGGAACCTGGACAGAATCTTATTTAAAAAAACAAACAATACAATAGTACTACAGTGGCCAGAAATCTTTTACATATTCTGATGAAAAGACTCAACTTATTTCTAGGAAATAAAGTGTTTGGGGCCAAAGCCAACGCATGATGGTCATGTAAGGTTAAATTTTTATTAATTTTTTTTTTTTTTTTTTAAATTGATATATTGAAAAAAGCTGGAGAAGGAAGCGGGGACAGAAAGGAAAAACCATTCAGGGAGTCAGTGGTATAGACTGTCAGCACGCAATCTAAATATTGTAATTGCAGATCACATAGTCAGAACAAGCCAGTCAAAAGTAGCACCCTCCCTGGGAGAGGGGTGGGAGTCTCTCTCCCCTTGTCTTTCAGGCCAAGACCCAACTAGCAGAAGGCAGCTTTTCTGTCAGATAAAGCAAGGCAAAAGGATCATGTACAGCAACTTCCTTGCAGCCTCTTGCTCCTGAGCACCCTTCTTCACCTCTTTCTTTCTTTCTTTCTTCTGGTGATGGGAAGGCAAAGCATGTTCTGTTCCTGTGAGCCCATACTGCTTGTCCCTATAGTCACAGCAGGCACCTGTGATTCCTCTCCGAAGACATTTACGCATAGAAATCAGTTGAGTGGTGTGTTACGGAAGCATAAGCTGCAGTGGACGTGATTTTGAATCAGTTATTGTTTTGCCCATCATGACAAAATAAAACCAGCAATTTCTTACTTTATAGAAATCCTCCTAAAGTAGTAGTTGCCCCCAGTCGCTGTCAAGTTTTTGTATCACAGGAGAACAAATGCAGCCAAAAGAACATTTTCTCTAAAATGACCACTCCGAACTGCACAAGCAGGCAGGCACAGGCCGCTGCCAATTTAATTAAGCGTATGTACACAGCACCACTTAGTGGTGCAAGCGGAGTCACCGCTGATAGGAATGAGAAGCTTGAACACCAACCTTCCCTCCCCGGCCCCCTGGACACTGCAGCCTGATCTTGACAAATTGACCGCCTGGATAAAGAAAGCTATCTGGCAACTAAAAAGATCCATTGTACTTTTCTGCTCACTACACCTAAAGATACAGATTCACCCTCGAAATCTCGGCCAATTTCTTGAATACCACCAACACTCAGAACAGGTTTCAAATGGCAACGTGGCAGGACAAAGTAATAAATACTTATCCTTAAGTCTGCTAACTTTCTAAACCTTTGCCTAGACCTTAAGGAAATGTAAAAACAAACAAACTACTGCAAAGTTCAATACGCAATCCACGCAAAGTTAAGGCTATCAAGTAGGAACTGGATTACGAGTATAAATCATGCAACAGCTACTCTATGACATGGATGTCCTGAACAGATCATCCTCTACAGTTTAAGTCCAAGGTACAAACCCATCAGCACCTCCTTCCCTCTCTGTATCGCTGTGGTTACCTGCTCTGCGCCCAGAGCCAAAAAGAGTCCCGACGTTGGAGTTACTGTTCCTTTTATGCCCACCCCCATACTTCTTTCCCGACGGAGAGGTGATGCACCTGATTTGAGGTGGAGTGCAGACAACCTTCTCATCTAGTGCTGGGCAGTTTATTTGTCCCATAAACAAACCCCAGGAAAGAGAATGCACGGTTGGACGGGTGCACTTGAGGTTTTGACCACGCGGTAGCACCGTTAACTGCTGAAAGAGCAGGACTCTCTGCCGCTCCGTGTCCATGTCACGACTGCCCTCACGTCCCCAGTCTGCACCCAGCTCCTCCAGGGTGTGCAGAGGGGTTTCCAGCCCTGGCTCAGCAGGCGTCCACATAAGATCCCCCAGCCAAGAGGGGGGTGTACGCTCACCTGCCACATCGATACCGTGGGTACATTAAAAGCCACCCCGCAACTCTTTCCCCAGAAGTGACTGGGGGAGGCTTTTCAGTCATCTGGCTGTAAACCCCCTCCCCCTCAGGGAGGCCAACATCCAGGCATGCCTTGCTCTAACTCCCCAAATCCACTGCCCTCCGAGGAATAAAAGGCGTCTGGGCCACTCCCCCGGCTCTAATCTGCAGATATGCCTGGCTTCCCAGAAGTAGGCTGAGAAAGCCAGCATTAAGGCACTCCTTCCCACGCCCAGATCCACAAAATCCTCAGAGAAAAGAAGAAAAATAGCCACTTCACCGCAGCAGGAAGTAAATGGACTTGGGGGACACAGGAGGCCAGTTCTCCCGGGGTCAATGGAAAGGAGGGCTAGATGCAACGTATCTGAGGATTTTCCATGTGCACAGCTGAAACAGCCATGCCTCAAGCAGGGATGCGTCCCATTTATGGCAGTTCCTCCCCACTTCTCATCCCCAAAAGACAAACTCGGGCCTCTGCCTTCTCCGTGTGTAGCTCCCCACTCCCTTCAGCATGGAGCTGCGAGGCTCTGGGTTTGTGGAGAACCACAGGTGGGAAACCGAGGCTACTCATGGTGACCACAGAGAACAGACCGGCTCGGAGGGGGCGAGGAGGGCTGATGCACAATTTCTACGTTTGAATTTGTTGGGAACTTGGTGGGAGTCACAGGCTTGCAAGCCACAACCCCAGCTATCCAGGACATGGGCTTCCCAAGATCACAAACCTCAGGGGACGGGGACGGGGACGGCGCCTGCGCCGGTGAGCGAACGCCGGGCTGCCCCAACGCGAAGCACGGCGCATGCGCCCAGGAGGCGCATCCGCACGGCTGGTCGGGGAGCGGGCGCAGCGGGAAGCCCGCGGAAAACCACGCGAAACCGGCAACGCTCCTGAGTCTGACCTGGTCGGACTACGCCGCGCCCGAGAGCCGCGCTGCTGCCCGGCTGCCGAGTCCGCGAAAACTACAGCTCCCGGCATGCCCCGGGAGGCAGCCTGCCCCGCTGCCTGACGCCGAGGGGACGCCGCTTCCGTTGCCCCCCACCTCCCCACGCCGGCGCAGCAGCAGTTCCCGCCGAGCCCCCAGCGCCGCTCCGGGTAGCTCCGGCACGGCGCGGCCCCGCTGCCGCTCCGTGCGTGCAACATGGACCCCGCCGTCCTCCTCGGGGCTTTCCCCGGGACCCGCCGGCCGACTGCGCAGCCCCGCCACGGGGCCCGGTGAGCCCCCCCGCGCGCCCGTTCTCTCAGCCGCCCTGTCAGCGCCCCCCCCACCCCCGCGCGCCCGTTCTCTCAGCCGCCCTGTCAGCGCCCCCCCCACCCCCGCGCGCCCCGTTCTCTCAGCCGCCCTGTCAGCGCCCCGCGCCCCCCCCACCCCCCGCGCGCCCGTTCTCTCAGCCGCCCTGTCAGCACCCCCCCCCCCCCCCCCGCGCGCCCGTTCTCTCAGCCGCCCTGTCAGCGCCCCCCCCCCCCCCACCCCCGCGCGCACGTTCTCTCAGCCGCCCTGTCAGCGCCCCCCCCACCCCCGCGCGCACGTTCTCTCAGCCGCCCTGTCAGCGCCCCACCCCCACCCCCGCGCGCCCGTTCTCTCAGCCGCCCTGTCAGCGCCCCCCCCCCCCACCCCCGCGCGCCCGTTCTCTCAGCCGCCCTGTCAGCGCCCCCACCCCCCACCCCCGCGCGCCCGTTCTCTCAGCCGCCCTGTCAGCGCCCCCCCCCCACCCCCGCGCGCACGTTCTCTCAGCCGCCCTGACAGCGCCCCGCCCCCCACCCCCGCGCGCACGTTCTCTCAGCCGCCCTGACAGCGCCCCGCCCCCCACCCCCGCGCGCACGTTCTCTCAGCCGCCCTGACAGCGCCCCCCCCCCACCCCCGCGCGCACGTTCTCTCAGCCGCCCTGTGAGCCCCCAGGGCTCCCCCCCGGCCTCGGCACAGGCGGCCCCCACCTCCCCCGGGCCACCCCCGCCTCCGACGTTCGCCGGTACCGAGGGGTGACCGGCCCCGCTCACCTTCTCCCTCGGGGCAGCCGCAGCCCGGTCACTGCTCAGCTCCGCTCCTGCCTGGGCTCCCGGCGGCCCCTCCCCTTGCCAGGGAGGGGGCGTCGCCATCAGCCTCTCACTGCCCGCACCTGCGGCTCCTCCAGCCCCGGCCCGCAGCTGTGGTACCGAAACCCGGAACCAAACCCCTCACCACCAAGGTGAAGTGAAGCAGCAGGCACTGCCTTGACTGAGTGACAGATGTCAAGAGTCATCTGATGTGGAAGAGGTGTTAACTGGGGTCAAAATACAGATTTTATTACCCGTCTGATTTTAGTTCTAAGACTTGGCGATTGCCAGGTATCATCTTTTCGATTTCCCCAGGTCCACCCGCGAGCGAGGCCACAAGGGAGATTTCTTCCAGAGAGAGGATAGAGTTATTAAGTCTCAAGACCACGATTTGCTTTTCTCCTTCATGAAGAGGTGAGTGGATCATATAGCATCACTAGTCACCCAAGCAGTTAAGCCTGAACTTTTCACCTGTCCTTTAATGCCGTCAACTCCAAGCTAAATTTTTCCCGTTATTAAGAGGGGACCAAAGATCATGTGAAGTATTATTATCCTTTCTACAAATACACCCCCATCTTAGAGCTTTAGCTACTAGAGAAGGTCTTGGGAGTTTGGGGTCAGAGGAGCTAGCTGCAAGTACAAACTTTCATACAGCTCTGTTTAGGATGTGTGATGCTTCTCTGGTTGTCTAAACCGGTCTAAATTTCCACAGATGGTCCCGACTCTGGGTGGCTCTAACAAGGATCCTGGAACTCCAGTAAGTTCTAAACATCGTTTTATATTTTAAACATGATCCCAAGTTCCTTTTTGCACTTGTCTCTACGGTTTTGGCAGCTGACAGCCCCGAGGGGTGCTTGTACAAGTTTCTCCCGAAGGGCGAGTAAATTAATTCTTTTGTCCGTGAGGTGGATGGTTTGGTAACGTTATAATTCACAACGCTATAATTCCTTCTTTCAAATTTAAAAAAAATAATTGCCTTTTAAATCCATCCAATTTAATCTGCTAAAATGATTCTCGTTGTTCTACCTCTTTTCTCAAGTTTTGGTTAAATTCAATGTCAGTATTCTCCACGGAACTAGATTTTCATCTGACTTTGGAATCGGAAAGGCAGGCTGTTACCGAGGTTAAATTCTGTATCTTTACAAAACTTTGAATCAGTTACAAAACTAGATTATTTTTTTTAATTCAAATTACAAAACCGGTTAATATCAAGATGAATAGCTCAAACAATAATTGTTTCATTTTGTTTATCTCATGTTTAGAACCCCTCAAAAAAAACCACATACACCCTCTAAACACACAAAAAGATTATTGCCCTCGACAATATTCCTAATAGCAACCCCAACGTTATAAATTTTACACAACTGTTTTCCCAAATAGATAACGTGAAACTTACTTATAGATTTTCCGTTTTAAAGGGACAGTTTCTTTAGAAGTCTAAAGACTTGACTTTTCTTTCTCTTCTGGCTATACTTCGATTCTTAATAGAGCCACGGGTAACGCTTTAACCCACGTGAGGAGTGAGGTTTCCTGACAAATTTTACTCGACAGTTGCTTAAGGATATAGTTCATTCTCTCTTTCTCTCTCTCTGCCCACACACTTGCTTGTGGTCTATGTGGGGTGTGATAGTCTCAATCCATAGATAATACACGGCTCAACTTGTCTCATAATCTTTGCTGTAAAATGAGGGCCATTGTCAGATGACATTCTTACAGGCACCCCATATTTTGGTATTATCTCTTTGAGCAAGACTTTGACTACTTCCCTTGCTTTGTTGGTGCGACAAGGGAAAGCCTTGGGCCGCCCAGTAAAGATATCAACTAAAACTAGGACATATCCTTATTTTCAAGGCAATTCTATAAAATCAATTTGCTAATATTCTTCTTCTAAAAAATTTCCTTATTTAATAATCCCAAAGATGATCTTATTACTGGTTCGGGGATAAATTTACATATACATTTCACGTCCACTTATAATTGTTTAAACAATCTTTGTCATATTTCGCTTTCTGTTTCCCGGTATACTCTGTGATGTTCAATGGGGCAATTTCTCTTATTATTGTGGGTGGGTGGGACTATTATTCGACCTGTCGGTGTTACAGCCTATCCTGTTTCATTTTGTTAGCCTGCAATCTAATAATTAATTCTTCATCTTTTTCATTATAATTTGGAGTTTCTTTAGGCAATTTTATACCTTTCTCTGGAACTAGTGCTAGGATGCCTTTTTCTGCAGCCTCTTCAGCAGCTTTATCAGCCAGTCGGTTACCTGCGTTAGGACCGGTCTTACCTAACGGATGTGCTTTACAGTGCATCATCGTGACTGCTGTTGGTTTTTGAATGCTTTCTAACAATTTCAGTATTTGTTGTGCGTGCTGAACGGCGGTGCCTGGTGCAGGTAACAGTCCTCTTTCTCCCCGTATCGCTCCATGCGCACGTACCACTCCAAAAGCATACTTTGAGTCTGTCCAAGTGTTGACTCGCTTTCCTTGACTTAGTTCCAGGGCTCGAGTAAGAGCTATCAATTCAGCCTTTTGGGCAGAGATCATCGAAGGCAAAGTTGGCAACGCAAGTACCTCCTTAGTAGTTATTGTCTATCTCGATAAAACGTTGTCCTTCACAGATGGAACCGCTTCCGTCGGCATATAGTTCCCAATCTGTTTCTTCTAGTGGCACATCTCAGAGATCCAGTCAGCTGGAGTAAACTCTTTCGATTGCCTGCAAGCAGTCACGTTCCAGTTCTCCTTTAACTCGGTCAGTTGTTGAAAACGCAACGGGGTTAACGGCGGTAGTAGTTTTTAGGTAAACATCATCTTGTTCCAGCAACAACACCACTTGGTATTTCAGCATTCTGCTAGGGGATAACCAGTGCCCCCCTTTCCGTTTTAGCACAACAGTTATCATATGGGAAACGTACAGTAATCCTTTCTGCTCAGGCGAACTTACGAGCTTCCTGGATCAGTAGCACAGTTGCAGCGACGGCTCTCGGACGACCAGAGCATCCCAGACTCACGTTATCCAATCGCTTCGAGAAGTAGGCCACAGCTCGCCCACTTGGCCCTAAATATTGGGCCAGGATACCCAGAGCTCTACCTCGTCTTTCACGAGCAAAAAGTTCAAGTGTCTCTTGTGAGATCTGGCAGACGCTAGGGCTGGCACCCCTGTTACAGCCTGTTTCAATTCTTGGAAGGTAGCTTTCTCGGCATCGGTCCAATCCGTCGTTTGAGGTTTTGAGCTGCTCCTGTAAAGGTCAGGCCAGCAAGCCACAATTTATAATCTACAGGTGACACCACTCGACCATTCCCGGAAATGCTTGTCATTCATTTTTTTTAGTCTTAGGTTCGGGGAGACGACACATTGCCTCTTTTCTCTCAGTTCCCAATTGTCTCTGTCCTTTTAGGATTTTAAAACTCAACTTTAAGTTTCTTCTTTCTGGGTTATTTGGGTTTTTTTCTTTTGACACTCGATATCTACTGATTCCCAAAAAGTTCAAAAAGTTAAGAGTTAACTTTGTGCATTGTTCTTCCGTCTCAGCTACCATTAACAGATCGTCCATATATTTCAGCAAGATTTCTTGATTATTTTCTTTCTTCCAAATCTCTAATTCTCGTGCCAACTGATTTCCAAAAATGGTAAGACTATTCTTAAAGCCTTGAGGCAAGACTGTCCACGTATATTGTGTTTTTCTCCCAGTCTCAGGATTTTCCCATTCCAAAGCAAAAGCCTCTTGACTATTGGGATCCAAGGGAATACAGAAAAAGGCATCTTTTCGGTCCAACACTGTGAACCATTCTCATTTCTCCTTTAGGGCTGTTAACAAAGTATAAGGATTTGCTACGACCGGATGAATACCTTGTACTATTTGATTTATTGCTCTGAGGAGGTCTTGAACTAATCTATCATCTTTTTCATCAGCCTTTTAACAGGCAAGATCGGGGTATTATATCTGGGTTCACATTCTATTAACAATTTGTATCTTAAAAATTTTTGTATTACCATTACTAACTCTTTCCGACTTTCCGGTTTTAGGGGGTATTGTTTCATTCTTACCGGATTCGATCCTGGCTTTAAATCAACTCTCACAGGTTCTGCTTTTTGGATTTACCGGGAACTTCCCAGTCCAGACGACTGGAATGACAGCATTACACTTGGACCGGTATAATCTTCTGCTTTCGGTAAACATCCTGTTAACAACAAAGCCGCTGCTTCGATACGTTTAGTTTCTGGAATTAAAATTTTAAGCTCTCCGTTTTTAAATTTAATTTCTGCCTCTAAGTTCTCAAATAGACCTCTCCTTAACAGGAGTTTAGGAGAATTTGGCACATACAAAAACTGCCGAGTGACCCATTGCTTTCCTAATTTCATTGTTAAAGATTTAAAGAAGGGTCTAGTTTCTCGTTCGCTTGTTGCACCAACACCACCAATTTCTTCAAAACTTAACTCTCCCTCTGAGGTATTTAAAACTGAAAAGGTGACTCTAGTGTCAACTCACATTCAATTTTCTGTTCTCCCAGTTTAGCTGTAACCAGAGGTTCTGCTGGGAGACTCCCCTCCGGTCCCCGCCCGATACGTTCACTTAAAAAGAACAAATCTACATATGGCACTTTATTCCATTTACTCTCTCTCCTACAAAACAACAGGAATTGCAATATAGTATTGTAACTCAAAGTTCTGTTTGTTTACCATTTTTCCTGCAGTTCACCCCAACGTGCCAATAAACATCCCAGCGGTGACGTTTCTGGTAACTTTTCATCAGCAGTTCTATTTCCTGCACTCTTATTCTTAAACAGTTTTGCTAATGCCATTATACTTATATACATTCAAATACCAAATACCAAACAAATGCAAACGACAGCTGTCCCAAATAATACACAAAGTCCAACCCAGCAATAGCTTTCGCTTATGACTTACGGGCAGACGCCTAGGCTTCCAGTGCAGACGGCTACCCTCCAAGCCCCAACCCTGGGAAGCTTTCGCCGCGCCTCACGGGCAGGCTTTCCAAACAAATTCCAAAGAAGCAGCGCCTTACCTTTTTTCCAGGGAACGCTGCGAGGAGCTTTGCGTGTCGAGGGTGACGGTTCTCCCCGAGAATACCTCGGTGCCGGCCGGAGCTCGATCGACACGCCATCTCGTCCAGTCTCACTCGCAAGGTCCCATCTGGGTCGCCAAAACCGTTACCGAAATCCAGAATAAAACTCCTTAACGCCAACGTGAAGTTAAGAAGCAGGCGCTTTGTTTATCGCAGCGCTGGGGACACGGGGGATCGCTCCTCCAAAGGCGTGTCCCACTTAGTATCAAAATCCATCAGTTTTTACAGGCTTTTCCCGTCAGGTCATTGTTACCTAAGCTCCTTCCGTAAAAACGCATACTATGCTCGTTCTTAAATTTAACCGTTGTAACGATCGGTCCTGTGATTCTATAACCTTATCAATATTCTTATTTTAAAACAATCATTGGTCAGTGACACTTGGCTCTGCTGACTGGCATCGTCGATACTCAAATCGAGATGGGAAGGGTAAGGGGGTTTCCAAGCAGCAAACTGGTGTCCACGACGGTTTCCTTAGTTTCCTGAAACAGAACGTAGGAAAACCAGTAACTTCCTGGTGAGGTTTCTAGGGTTAGCTGTTTCAGACTTTAACAATATTACGGTTCCTAGCGTCACGCATAACACAGCTCCTAAAGTTTCTATGGCTACGTTTCAAACTTAACAATCCTATACGTTACGCTTCACAATTTTACTTCTTAATCAAACCTAACTCTTCTATGTGATTAAATGTTGATTTCTTTACCAGAACATTTGCAACAGCTGGAGCCCAGCAGGAACAGGGGGGGCACGGCCCGACCCCCCCCCAGCGCCTCACCTCCTCCTCCTCCCCTGGGCTCCCTCACAGCCCCTCGCCCCGTGCAGAGGGAGCGCAAACGCAGCCCGGAGGGCAAAGGGGCTGGCCGGCCAGCGTCTATTCAGTCAGTCGCGCGCCTATCGAGTCCTGCCAGCGAGTCTGCTCCGGGGCTCGGGGCGCCCCCCGGCGCTCCCCCTGCCCCTCGGACACCTCTGATAGCACATTTCCATACGTTCTGTATGGCACGTCGAAATATTTGGGTGGTTTTAATACTTTGTACCAGCCGTGGTTTGCTGCTAGGTGACTGTAAAAGTGAGATTTGGTAAATAATGGTTAGAAGTCTTATACTAACGCTACAACTGAAACAACAGACAAAAGTATAGCCGAGCAATTAACTAGCAGAGGTAGGTACTCCTAAGTTTTGCAGTTCTTTGCTCTTATGACTAGATGTTCCCCTGTAAGCTAAATGGGAACAATGCTGAAACTGACCACATGCGATTGAAACTGCGTTAAGCTTCAAGATCAAAGAACAAGGACAAGAATAAAGACTTCGAGGACAGCCAGCAAGAACTTCAAATGGGTCGGTGGTCGCAAAAGCAGCCCTTCGTCTCAAATGGATCCTTCCTTGCACGTGATCGGATGTAGGCAGTGCTATGATAATCGGTTGCCGTCGTTTTTATGTATATGTATACTCATCTGATTAATAAGCAATTAGTTATTCTATATAACCTGTTTGTGCTAAAGCTGTGGCACACACACTAGGTGGAACTATCCCCCGTGCATCCGGCGCTGCAGTGAAGAACGCCTGCTTTCTAAAACTCCAAAACGAGTCTTAGGGAGTTTCGTCGACCGGCTTTTCAGTATCAGAGGTACAAGGGAGGAAAGGAAAAAAAAAAAAAAAAAAAGGAAAAAAAAAAAAAAGCAGGGGTGTGGGAAAGAGAGGGGACCAGGGGACGGAGGGGGCAGGGAGGGACCACAACACCGAAGAGGGGAGACGGGGCCCCGAGGGCCCGGGGCTCACCGCAGCTCTTGTTCTTGGCGCTGCCAAGAGACTTTGCCAGTTCAGCCGCTTCTTTCTCCTTCTCTCCTCCCTTCCTCTTCTGTAACTCCAGTCGCTCGGCTGTCCTCCGCATAACGGAACACGCGAGCCCCTCGCAGCTCTTGCGAGATGAGGCCTCCTAGACACGTAGCCTCGCTCGCTCGCTCGCTCACTACGTGGCTGTACCGCGCTGCTGGTCACGCATACAGACCCTGGCGGTCTGACCTGCTGTGGACTACGAGGAGGGATCCTCCCACACCCACAGAGGCAGGGTCCCTCTGGCCTGCAGCGGGAGGCAGCTGCCAGCCAGATGGCCTTCCGTTTCTTCTTCTTTACCTTTCTGTGGCCTCTCCAGCTTCAGCAGCTCCCGTCCGCAGCCAGTAAGTGCTCCGCCTGTCCCTCTGCGCTCCCGTGCCGTGAGGAGAGGGAGGCCGGGCGGAGACAGGCCACGCGAGCCTGAGGCTGCTGCAGTCAGCGGCATCCCCGGGGACGAACGGACAACCCCGCTCACGGCGTGGCCTCTGGCAGAGGGAAAGAGGCAGCAGCGACCGTTATTGCCGCAGCTCCACCCTGGCCGGAGCCCCTCCGTCCGCAGGGGCTTCCGCGGACGGACGCCGCTCCTTCCCCGCGCCGCTGCTAACGGCACCCGCGTTAAGGGAGACTCGAGAACACCGGAGGGCCAGCTTGCCGCCCTCACGACAGGGCTCGGGGGCTGCCTGCGGCTGCAGCACAGGCTTCAGGGGAGGGGCTGCAGCTGGGGGCAGCCGCAGGGGCCGAGCGGGGCTGGGGAAAGGCGGCGGGGGAGCTCCGGCGACTCGGGGAGGCGCCCGCTGGCCGCGCCTGGGGGGTGCCCGCCTCCGTCCCCTCTTCCCTTCTGTCGGCTCTCTGGGACCTGCCCGGCGCTGCCCTGGCCCGGCTCGCCTCCGGCGGACCGGGAGCCTGCCGCGGCGGCCGCTTCGCAGCTTCCCGTCCCGCCGGCCCCGGGCGGCCAGCGGGCAGGAGGCACCCGCCGCCGCGGCCGCCGCCGCCCCCGCCGGAGGGGATCGCTCGCCTCACCCGCGGTCCCGGCGCTCGCCCGCTGCCGCCGACACCCGCACTCCTTGCTGGGGGCACAGGGCTGACGTCGCCTTGCCCTCTCCCCACTCACAGCCCGGGCACTCCTCTTCATCGCCTCCCTTCCAAAAAGCACCCGAGCGGCTGGAGCGTTTACAGCAGTCAAGTGCAAGGAACAGACAATTCGGGCGGCCGCTTCTGTCCCTTCCCCCCCACCCCGTTATCTAGAGAGGAGAAGCAGCACAGGGAACCTGCAAATGGGGGGGGGGCAAGGGGGGTGTCCCCTGGAGCAAGCCCCAGGGACTGCTGTAGCCCTCTGCATGGGGCATCAGGGTTGCAGGAGCGACAGCAGCCGGGCAGCAGACGCTGGCGAGAGATTTACAACAAAAAATAACGCCTGGTTCAGGTGACAGCCTGAAGGCAGGCCACAGGAGACCCAAAGCTGCTTCGTGCCGGAGGGGCAGCTCTGTTCGGCAGGAAAGGCCGCGACCCAGCGCACCAGATGCGAGCGGCCCACCTGCAAGCTAGCGATACCCCGGCGACCCTGGGGCTCGGTCGGGGTGGGCACCTCCGTGCTATCAGAACGCGGCTCTCCTAATCCTGCACGCACGCAAGGCTTCTCGCGCGGGGCTCGTCTCTTATCGAAAAGACGCTGCACGGTGTTACTTACCGCCCTGCCCTCCGGCGTTCAACGTAATCAGACGTTGAGGCAGGGAAAGCAAAGAGGCCTGTCGGGATATTAGATGTCCTCAGCAGAGGACCACAGAGCCCTCGAGGTTCCATCTTTGCTCCCTACAGGAGCGTGGCTCCGCACTCCTTGCCGCTCCTGCCAGCAAGCGTCACAATTGCCCTTTGCCGCCTGCAACACGGCCCCAGTACTGCCGCTTACAGAGCGAGAGGCGCTCGCTATAAAGCGGCGATGAAGAACAAGGACGGCCCGTCGAGATGGCAGGAGGAACACAGAGAGCCTCCAGCATTAGCCAGGCAGGGCTTGCAACTCACCTCGTGTCCTGGTTTAACGCCAGCCGGCAACGAAGGCCCACACGACCGCTCACTCGCTCCCCCGCCCCCAGCGGGACGGGGAGACAAGCGGAAGGGCAAAAGTGAGAAAACTCGTGGCTTGAAACAAAAACAGTTTAATCATCATGAAAAAGAAACAACAACAACTTGTAAGGAAAAGAAGAAGAACAAATGACAGAGAACAGGGTGCAGGCAGCACACCAGGGGTCTGGAGCCTGATGGATGATGGGGGGGTGGTGGTGTGGAATATGGAGGAAGGAAAGGAGGGAGGCAGGGCAGGAGATAGGAGAGCAGGGGGTGCAGTGGGAAACAACTCGCGGGGGTGTGCATGGGGGAGACACGGACCTAGTGGGGAGGGTAGGTGAGGGTACAAAGGTGCACGGGGGGGTACTAAAACCAGACGTGCTGCTTCACAGAAATACGGTCCCACCTGAATTCAGGAGTAGGGTTTCTTCTGCGCTTAAACATTAATCAGGCATTTAAAAGCTTCAGTAGACTTGCAAACTGAAACCTCTGACAATTTACGTAGTCTTCTAATTTCTGATATCCAGGATATGTGAAAATAACACTCTCAATTCAACAGTTTTCACCGAGAATGATCTGTGTTAACCTAAATCACACAAAGTGAATAATATCATGTTAGCCATGTAGCCTTTATTAAGAGGTTGAAATTACCTTCTCGGGATCTTTTAAGCTTCTAAGCGTAAAATAATGAGTGTAGCTTACAGATGTGGAAGAGAAATCTTTTGGTATCATAACCAAAGTAGTCTTCTCCTCTATGAATGGCAACACAATCTGTAATACTGCATCGACACTTCAAAACCCATTCTGTCTCTCCCCTTTTGTCATCCAATGTTGTCTTTTAGATATTTCAAGAAATTCTTTCATTGTCTATCCCATAAAATGAGAAGTAGATTATTACGGAAGAGCTCCACAGATAAAAAGTTAATGCATTAGACTAGCTGTGATATAAAAATTACTGGAGATATATTTATGTGTGATGTTCTGATGAATTATCTAGTTGTTTACAATTGCTAGGACTTCTCTCAGCGGTAAATCACTGGCAATGTGCACGAACACAAGAAACTCTTCACGGGGCACATTCATCCTTTATGCAGTTAAATGAAGTTTTTAAATCACAAAAAGATTTGGCTGTTACACAGTCTGTGTAAATTACGTGATAGTAACCCAAACCACAAGACCATGTCTCTCCTACTTTGCTCTGTTGCAGAAGAATCTCAGCTTGCAAAGCACATCAGTTTTCTGTAACACAGATAACCAGGGTTCACACAGTCAGACTTTTCAGTCAGAAGGCCACAGAAAGAATCATAAAGAGACCGAGTATCTTTTCCTTAAACATCCTGTTTACAGACAGCTATGTTACCTCCAAGTGCTATGAAAGTTACTTTCTCTAAAACTATCTTCCATTTAGTTTTCCTTTTTTTTTTTTTTTTTTTTTTTTTTCCCCTTTTCTTCCCCTGAAAACAATCTTATAGCTTAATCCTTATAGGATTTTTTTCAAGTTTTGTTTTTTTCTAACGAGTATCAACACATGAACACTCTAAATAGTTTCAGGAAGGTCAGTATTTGCTACAGTTGCACTTGATCCAACATCCCACTTTTTTTTCCACCAAGCAAAGGAGTTCAACCAAGTTTCTTTCAAGAGCCATACAGGAGAAAGTACAGATTCTGCTCTGTCTGCTAACAAGCAGGCGAAGGAGCTGCTGCCGATTTGAAAACTGTAGAGGCTCTGCTGTGCCCATGTTGAACTGGGGAACAAAAATAGTATTTAGGTCCACTTTTTCTCATTTGCAAAGCAGATCCACTGCCTTGGGAGACTGACCAGAATTACCTGGAACAAACATTCTTTTTGCCTAGGATCTGTTTGTTAGTTGAGAAAACAATCACTATGTCTCTGTGATAATATGACACGATTTCATCAAGACATTTCTGTCTCAAGGGGCCCAGTTGTATTTTATTTTCTAGTAACACAGCATCTATCCAATTCCGGTCCCTGACTTAAGAGATGAGCAACATGCAATTTCTTCAATGTCTACTTATCACGGTGAGGAAGTCAACAAACCTCTTTTCACAGTTACAAGCACTTTTCAAAGACCTGACAGTTCCCTCAGGTCATCAACTGACCCTGAACAAGTTGCAAAAAGGATCAATAAATGCGAGAAAGACCTTTGGTATGAGGGAACCCAGACAAACCCGGTGCAGCAGCTTTCTTCCCTATTGATTGGAAGAGAATGCTGTTTGGCTGCTGCTTCGACGGATAATCCACAAATTATTTGCTATTCTTCTTAGCCAAAGGGCTAAGGCAGTGCCATCAGCAACTTCATAATAAACCCTGAAACAAGAAGCAGATATTACAGCTCCAAGTCTGAGGAAACAGCATCAATGATCAAGACAGCTCTAACATGGAAGGCCTGGTAAGTGGCAGTGGTATAAGGCACTAGCAATTTATCAGGGCTCTCTTTCAAATGCTGGCATTTTCTGTGACTTGGATTTTGCCTATTGGTATGAGATCATTACATCACCTATCACACAAGTGTAGCTTTGTTAACTTTCAAAGAAAAGCTGCTAGACAATATACAACACAAAGTTAGACAAGCGAGGGAAGTACACAGGGATTTCACAGGCAATCTGGAATCGGGCACCCGACTTGAATTCCCGGCTTTGAAAACCTCTCTCCAAATGACTTACCATCCTTTCACTAAGATCCAGCAGCAGTTCCCTCCTGTGCCTCATGCTCCTCTTTAGTCAGCCAAAGCCCACGGAGCTGCACTGTAAGCTTGAAGACGAGGATGCCAGCTGCGTGTCCTATTTCTGTCACCTAGTTTTTACGTACCGTTTCTTGCTAATCAAAAGGCCCAGTGATTCCTCCTCACACATCACACTGGAGTTAGTACGTCCAAGCATTATTTCTGCCGCGCTACATTTGCACGGATTAGCTGCTGAACCCTCCAGATGATGTACTGCTTTTCAAGAAGGGTGTAGTATAACTGGCGAGGGTCTACAGTAAGTCCAAGAGGGTGCTCAACGATGTACAGGAGTCTGACTTCAAAGCATAAATTGAAAAACAGCCGCTTCACCTAGAAAGGGCAATACTGAAGAGAAATAACAGTGTTTAAACTCTAAAAGGTAGCTGTAAGGAAGAACTTTTGTGTGCATCCACTGCACACAGTTACACGGAATCATGGGGCTTAAATTACAACCTGAAAAACTTAGGGTATGTGGCAATCTTTGCAACAGTAGTAACAATTACAGGAAATGTTTAAGAATAAATTAGGCAAGCATTTGTCAAGAATGGTACAGAAAGTTGATCATTCACCTCTAGAATGAGAGCAACACTAGACTATCTTTAAAAGTTCTTCTTTCCCCACTGCTGTCCCTCTCCGTATTTCTACCCTCAAACACAAGCATCATCCCCAGCTCCGCACTTACAATTATATCTGCATATGCACATGTCTAGAGATGCACATTTATTTCTTCGTTACACAGGTGAAGGAGAGTACTCATAGGTAAGGCAATTTACATAAACAGCTTCTGAAAGTTAAACACCTCAGCTTCTTGCAAAACGTCAGCCCAACAGAACACCGGGAGCGGTATGTAAATCCTTATGCCAAAACTGCGTTCTCTTAAATCTTATGAAAACCATTTCTAACATAAAGCCTGACCTGACTGGTCTATTTTCTGACACTCCCCTTCTCTGTCATCAGGTACTCATTAGACAGTAAAACAACTGACGGGGCAAACACCATAACTAGCACAATAGCTGACTTCCGTAGCAGTTGCGTATCATGTCTGAAGAAATGTGAGTTTAGTAGGTGTACAGGTAGATACACATTCAGAAATGCACAAGAACTGAAAGGAGTAATCTGTAACCGGTAGACTAAGAACGCTGCAATAGCACGCAATGTAAATCAACATGCACCTATAGGGAAGGGAAGGGAAGGGAAGGGAAGTACAGAAACATTCTTCTGGATTTAAAAAAAAAAACAAAAAAACCCCGCAGCAATGGTAGGAAAAGGTACTTGGAACGTGCCACTTTCAGTCCACTGAAACAATGTCTGCAACAGCAGTAAGAACACTGGCAAACTACCTTCTCTGTTCCACAGGGCCTTGAAACCCATACGCATTGTCTGTTGCCAGTTGCTGTTAGGAAACAAAGGCACTGTGATCAGTAGAAGCGTGTAGAACACCAAAAATGAAACTTTTGAGTACGTCACATGCAAGATCCTCATTCTCCGTACAGTCTACAAGGTTACACAATTGTAAAATACTTTGTAAGAATGAGAATCCTGACGTTTGCCTTGGATTAAAAAAGTTTTTAAATTCCGCTTTGTTTTGAGTTTTTTTCCCCCCAAGGGCTTAAAAATAAAAGCATCTTGGTAAAGTGATTTTCACACACTGCACAGACACAAGCAGTGTTTCTCCCACTGCGAGAGGAGTATCAAAATACTCTTATCTAATATGTTAGACAAGAGTGACCGAGGTCACAGGAGAATCTGTACTTTCCCACTGATTACAAGGAACGGGCCAGCTGCTTTGTGCCTCCTATGCAGCTGGAGCATGCAGTTGCCTGGTAACTTGTTCCGAGCTATTGCATCTTAATCACATATACACGTAGGAATACCAAGCTGACCGCTTAGGTTTATCAGCCAAAACAGTTTACAGCAACACAATAGTTTAGAGCAATTCAGGAAGTTTAACACTGAATTTAGGTATGTGCTTATATGGTTGGATGAACAGAGCTTCTATAAATGAAAGGGAAACAACAGAAGTTATTTACATGTGATTTCAGAGCATACAAAAGGTATAGTCTACAAACCAAGTATCAAGTACTAGCAATATTTACCTGTTCAAAGGGCATCATGTAATGTCTCAGACTCAACAAGCATAAACTGACAGACTGTTATGATTTGAAAATTTTAAAAAAGTTCCAATAGTGTGCCCAAAACGGAGGTGTTTCAGTGTTCAGGGTAGACTCGTTGTCTCCAGTAAATACCTATCTTAATTCTAACACAGGATAAAAACCGATTTATAAATGTCCTCTTGCAAAAATGAAACCGTTCCAATCACCCTGTTCACTCCTGTTTAAGATATTAAATAGGGCAAATCAGAAGTAACTTGAACCAATCCCTCCCACCCAGCTATAAACCAGGACCATATACAGCCCCTTGCAGACTACACAAGACCCTGTCTCATTCCAGCCACATCATTAGCATAAGCTGTGCAAACCCATGCAAATCAACAGGTTTTTCAGGCATAAAAGCAGACTCCAACAGCAGTTAAGCCACTTCTTACAACTGACAATGTCATACTTCCATCCCTGATCATAGCACAAGAACAAAAGAGAATGGGTCTTTATTGTCCTTCATGAACTTGAGGGGCTGCAAGAAACCAGTGAAGTCACAAGCCTGGATTCTGTAACGTCGCTACCAGCATAATTTCCAGATCAAAGATCCGGCCTCCTGTTAAGATCATCAAACATAATTTTGAGTTCGGAGGACAGGTCATCACAACACTATGTTAGGTAGAGTATAAAACCTTATCATCAGATTCTCAGCTAGTTTAAGTCAATGTATTCTGTGTGTTCTGCTGAAGTCAATGAAACTAAACACACTATCACAGGAAAGAGGTATTTCAGCACGCCTCAGACCTGGAAAACTATCTTGAAAAATGCCCGTAACTTTTAACACAAATTCTCTGCACTTCCCACGATCTCTCAACAGCGAGCAGTAGTAAGACCCTAACAGTTACTTGCAACCTATTTCTTGCATAGCATTCATTTTTATTTTAATTTTAAAAGGGGCAACTAATACATAAGATTTTTGCAGCTACTCACAAAAATCAATAAGCAAAGACATTTGTTCCAAGATTTAAATTACTTGTACAATTTAAAAAAAACTATCAAAGCTCTGTAAAGTAAAATAGATACATTTACCTACTCATGTAGGAAACTACAGACAAACTTCAGGAAATGACCAAAGGTGCAGAGGATAGGCTAATAGGCTAAGGTAGAAAAATAACAACAACAAAAAAAAACAACCCAGGAGTTCTACAGAAAAATGAGTGAGCAGCCCACAGCACTGGCAGACAACAGATTTTTTTTATACCCACTTCCTCCACCCCTTCTTCCTATTCCCTCCCCCCCCCCCTTTTTTTTTTTTTTAAGGGAAATAATTATTCTATTGTGAAACATATTGTCAGTGATGCAGTTGAAGCCAAAAGTTTACATGAGTTCAGGAGAGGATTAACCGAATTCTAAGACATGTGCCAACACAACTGCTATAAAAAGCATCTGCATCGCGGTGAAATGCAAACAGCTACTCTGAGAACGACACATTATTATTCACTAAATTTGCCTTTGCCTTTTACCCTGTTGTATAGTTACTAATGTTGAAAAGAGTCACTGCTGTGCAAGAAACTAAAACTTACAGCGCTTCATGCTGGGAGAGAACTGTGGCCCATCAGCTCGTGGCTGTGAAGCCTTACAACTTAACACGTTGCAGCTGCACACCAACAAGTTCTGAGGTGGACTGCTGACTGTATTCAATAGTCACAGCTTAGGTAGGAGGATATGATAAACCTTACTTATTCGCCTTTAACCGATGCTCCAACTATGTTAAAGTCGTTCTTAAAGCAGGTTACTGGTTTGATTACCCTTCATACAAAATCCTCCTTCAAATGGAGGTTTCTCTTCTCTTCTTTTCAGATTTAAGGCATGAACAGAAACCACACCTGCATCATCACTGAAATCAGTGCCTATTTTTCAATAAACTTTAGCAGCATCAGAATTCGTCCTCAAGTACCGTTCATAAAGCAAATGCTTCATTCTTCAAAACTTTTTTCAGCAAAGGTTAGTAATGCTGTACCACAGACTCTCACGCCCATTCACACATGTTCTTCCCGAGACTGTTACGCAGCTTAGTATTTTAAAAATCACCATCCTAACTGCATACCTGATACTACTGGTTCTCCCCTTTTTAAAGTCTGATGTTAAGGAAAAGCTGCAAGTCCTACAAAACCAGGCAGACTTGCTTGTTCTTGCCAAAGAGAAAAAGGTTAAGCATTATTAAAAAATAAGACTATTGCCTACCTTTAAGTATCCATAAAGCTATCAACATGAACCGTATGGTGGCTTGTTAGCACCAATACTTGTACACGGGCATGCAAAATGTCCTTCACTTAAATTCCAAACTCTATGAATTAATTGGTGGGCAATTCCCCAAGGATAAAACGTCTATCAAAAGCCAACAGTAAGCCAGAAATCTCTTTCCGTTTCATAGGGTTAAAAAAAAAAAATAAATACAGTGAATCCTGAAAAAAGAAATCGATATTAGACAGGGAACGCCTATATAGTTATAGGGCAAGTAATAAAACATTTAGTGTTTTGATTTTCTTCTTTTTATTTATGTCATCACAATAGTTAGACAAACATGGAAACATTTGCAACAGCAATACTTGGGCCACTTTAAAATCTTGGTAACACTGAAATACAGGTCAGCAAAAGCTAATGATGTGGGGAGGGGACTTTAGGTCTTCTTATTTTCATACACATTCACACACACACACATATATCTATACACACACGCGCACTCCACAACTCCAAAGAGCTATCTTAACTATGTCTGCCAGTAAACGGAAATAGTAGGCAGAAAGGAACCATATCCATACTAAGACAGTTAGCTGTGTCGTAAAACTGAAGATCACTGCAACCAGTGCCATCTTAAAGAAGAAGAAAAAAAAAACAAAAACAAACCAACACCAAAAAACCTGAAAGGAACCATCGCTGTGCATGTCATAAGCATGAAGTTATTTTAACCTGGTGACTACTCTGCTCTATACTTTAAGCATCGTGAAGTTTTTATGTGTTTTTAAGGTCTAAGGTTACTATTTTAAATGACCTACTTGTAGTGGCAGCCCAAGTAGCATTCTGGAGAACACCACAGTGCCCACAACTTCTACAGGTCAGTGCAGCCTGATCAAGCACTACATTTCTAGGGGAAGAAAACAAAAAACCACTACCGCTCATTTATTCAATTGAAAAGCTTATTACCTGCACCTTCCAAAGCAACAGGCTACAGGAACACTGAATGCAAAGTAAACCAGACCCATCTGGAATAATCTGACCTCTCAGCTCCAAGTTACACATCTTTCATTTCGTATTTGAAGGGATTAACAGCATTTGGATGCACAGAAACTGTCTTTACAGTGATGTCTGCAGACCTCCGAGTCATAAGTTAAAAATGTCTTCCTAAATTATAACAGTATTAGCACTTCCTCTGAAAGGAGTGAAAAAAACACAACCAGGGAAGGAGGAAGTGACACAACACCAAGGTTTTTTGTCCCAGAGATAACAAAATCCTGAGAGAACAAGATGCTTGTGCTATCAGAATAAAAATCCCCAAAGAATCAAAAGAGTTTACCTTTCCCTTGGAAAAGTTACCTTTGAGTCAAGATCTGCTCTTTTTCTCTCCCAAGCATGAAATCTCTCTTCAGCTTAAGACTCTCTTCTACTGCAGTAGAAATTTAGTGCACATGCTGGAACCTGGACAGAATCTTATTTAAAAAAACAAACAATACAATAGTACTACAGTGGCCAGAAATCTTTTACATATTCTGATGAAAAGACTCAACTTATTTCTAGGAAATAAAGTGTTTGGGGCCAAAGCCAACGCATGATGGTCATGTAAGGTTAAATTTTTATTAATTTTTTTTTTTTTTTTTAAATTGATATATTGAAAAAAGCTGGAGAAGGAAGCGGGGACAGAAAGGAAAAACCATTCAGGGAGTCAGTGGTATAGACTGTCAGCACGCAATCTAAATATTGTAATTGCAGATCACATAGTCAGAACAAGCCAGTCAAAAGTAGCACCCTCCCTGGGAGAGGGGTGGGAGTCTCTCTCCCCTTGTCTTTCAGGCCAAGACCCAACTAGCAGAAGGCAGCTTTTCTGTCAGATAAAGCAAGGCAAAAGGATCATGTACAGCAACTTCCTTGCAGCCTCTTGCTCCTGAGCACCCTTCTTCACCTCTTTCTTTCTTTCTTTCTTCTGGTGATGGGAAGGCAAAGCATGTTCTGTTCCTGTGAGCCCATACTGCTTGTCCCTATAGTCACAGCAGGCACCTGTGATTCCTCTCCGAAGACATTTACGCATAGAAATCAGTTGAGTGGTGTGTTACGGAAGCATAAGCTGCAGTGGACGTGATTTTGAATCAGTTATTGTTTTGCCCATCATGACAAAATAAAACCAGCAATTTCTTACTTTATAGAAATCCTCCTAAAGTAGTAGTTGCCCCCAGTCGCTGTCAAGTTTTTGTATCACAGGAGAACAAATGCAGCCAAAAGAACATTTTCTCTAAAATGACCACTCCGAACTGCACAAGCAGGCAGGCACAGGCCGCTGCCAATTTAATTAAGCGTATGTACACAGCACCACTAAGTGGTGCAAGCGGAGTCACCGCTGATAGGAATGAGAAGCTTGAACACCAACCTTCCCTCCCCGGCCCCCTGGACACTGCAGCCTGATCTTGACAAATTGACCGCCTGGATAAAGAAAGCTATCTGGCAACTAAAAAGATCCATTGTACTTTTCTGCTCAGTACACCTAAAGATACAGATTCACCCTCGAAATCTCGGCCAATTTCTTGAATACCACCAACACTCAGAACAGGTTTCAAATGGCAACGTGGCAGGACAAAGTAATAAATACTTATCCTTAAGTCTGCTAACTTTCTAAACCTTTGCCTAGACCTTAAGGAAATGTAAAAACAAACAAACTACTGCAAAGTTCAATACGCAATCCACGCAAAGTTAAGGCTATCAAGTAGGAACTGGATTACGAGTATAAATCATGCAACAGCTACTCTATGACATGGATGTCCTGAACAGATCATCCTCTACAGTTTAAGTCCAAGGTACAAACCCATCAGCACCTCCTTCCCTCTCTGTATCGCTGTGGTTACCTGCTCTGCGCCCAGAGCCAAAAAGAGTCCCGACGTTGGAGTTACTGTTCCTTTTATGCCCACCCCCATACTTCTTTCCCGACGGAGAGGTGATGCACCTGATTTGAGGTGGAGTGCAGACGACCTTCTCATCTAGTGCTGGGCAGTTTATTTGTCCCATAAACAAACCCCAGGAAAGAGAATGCACGGTTGGACGGGTGCACTTGAGGTTTTGACCACGCGGTAGCACCGTTAACTGCTGAAAGAGCAGGACTCTCTGCCGCTCCGTGTCCATGTCACGACTGCCCTCACGTCCCCAGTCTGCACCCAGCTCCTCCAGGGTGTGCAGAGGGGTTTCCAGCCCTGGCTCAGCAGGCGTCCACATAAGATCCCCCAGCCAAGAGGGGGGTGTATGCTCACCTGCCACATCGATACCGTGGGTACATTAAAAGCCACCCCGCAACTCTTTCCCCAGAAGTGACTGGGGGAGGCTTTTCAGTCATCTGGCTGTAAACCCCCTCCCCCTCAGGGAGACCAACATCCAGGCATGCCTTGCTCTAACTCCCCAAATCCACTGCCCTCCGAGGAATAAAAGGCGTCTGGGCCACTCCCCCGGCTCTAATCTGCAGATATGCCTGGCTTCCCAGAAGTAGGCTGAGAAAGCCAGCATTAAGGCACTCCTTCCCACGCCCAGATCCACAAAATCCTCAGAGAAAAGAAGAAAAATAGCCACTTCACCGCAGCAGGAAGTAAATGGACTTGGGGGACACAGGAGGCCAGTTCTCCCGGGGTCAATGGAAAGGAGGGCTAGATGCAACGTATCTGAGGATTTTCCATGTGCACAGCTGAAACAGCCATGCCTCAAGCAGGGATGCGTCCCATTTATGGCAGTTCCTCCCCACTTCTCATCCCCAAAAGACAAACTCGGGCCTCTGCCTTCTCCGTGTGTAGCTCCCCACTCCCTTCAGCATGGAGCTGCGAGGCTCTGGGTTTGTGGAGAACCACAGGTGGGAAACCGAGGCTACTCATGGTGACCACAGAGAACAGACCGGCTCGGAGGGGGCGAGGAGGGCTGATGCACAATTTCTACGTTTGAATTTGTTGGGAACTTGGTGGGAGTCACAGGCTTGCAAGCCACAACCCCAGCTATCCAGGACATGGGCTTCCCAAGATCACAAACCTCAGGGGACGGGGACGGGGACGGGGACGGCGCCTGCGCCGGCGAGCGAACGCCGGGCTGCCCCAACGCGAAGCACGGCGCATGCGCCCAGGAGGCGCATCCGCACGGCTGGTCGGGGAGCGGGCGCAGCGGGAAGCCCGCGGAAAACCACGCGAAACCGGCAACGCTCCTGAGTCTGACCTGGTCGGACTACGCCGCGCCCGAGAGCCGCGCTGCTGCCCGGCTGCCGAGTCCGCGAAAACTACAGCTCCCGGCATGCCCCGGGAGGCAGCCTGCCCCGCTGCCTGACGCCGAGGGGACGCCGCTTCCGTTCCCCCCCACCTCCCCACGCCGGCGCAGCAGCAGTTCCCGCCGAGCCCCCAGCGCCGCTCCGGGTAGCTCCGGCACGGCGCGGCCCCCGCTGCCGCTCCGTGCGTGCAACATGGACCCCGCCGCCCTCCTCGGGGCTTTCCCCGGGACCCGCCGGCCGACTGCGCAGCCCCGCCACGGGGCCCGGTGAGCCCCCCCCGCGCGCCCGTTCTCTCAGCCGCCCTGTCAGCGCCCCACCCCCACCCCACGCGCGCCCGTTCTCTCAGCCGCCCTGTCAGCGCCCCACCCCCCCCCCCCGCGCGCCCGTTCTCTCAGCCGCCCTGTCAGCGCCCCCCCCACCCCCGCGCGCCCGTTCTCTCAGCCGCCCTGTCAGCGCCCCGCGCCCCCCCCCCCCCCCGCGCGCCCGTTCTCTCAGCCGCCCTGTCAGCGCCCCCCCCCCACCCCCGCGCGCACGTTCTCTCAGCCGCCCTGTCAGCGCCCCCCCCCACCCCCGCGCGCACGTTCTCTCAGCCGCCCTGTCAGCGCCCCACCCCCACCCCCGCGCGCACGTTCTCTCAGCCGCCCTGTCAGCGCCCCACCCCCACCCCCGCGCGCACGTTCTCTCAGCCGCCCTGTCAGCGCCCCACCCCCCACCCCCGCGCGCCCGTTCTCTCAGCCGGCCTGTCAGCGCCCCCCCCCCCACCCCCGCGCGCCCGTTCTCTCAGCCGCCCTGACAGCGCCCCGCCCCCCACCCCCGCGCGCACGTTCTCTCAGCCGCCCTGTGAGCCCCCAGGGCTCCCCCCCGGCCTCGGCACAGGCGGCCCCCACCTCCCCCGGGCCACCCCCGCCTCCGACGTTCGCCGGTACCGAGGGGCGCCCGGCCCCGCTCACCTTCTCCCTCGGGGCAGCCGCAGCCCGGTCACTGCTCAGCTCCGCTCCTGCCTGGGCTCCCGGCGGCCCCTCCCCTTGCCAGGGAGGGGGCGTCGCCATCAGCCTCTCACTGCCCGCACCTGCGGCTCCTCCAGCCCCGGCCCGCAGCTGTGGTACCGAAACCCGGAACCAAACCCCTCACCACCAAGGTGAAGTGAAGCAGCAGGCACTGCCTTGACTGAGTGACAGATGTCAAGAGTCATCTGATGTGGAAGAGGTGTTAACTGGGGTCAAAATACAGATTTTATTACCCGTCTGATTTTAGTTCTAAGACTTGGCGATTGCCAGGTATCATCTTTTCGATTTCCCCAGGTCCACCCGCGAGCGAGGCCACAAGGGAGATTTCTTCCAGAGAGAGGATAGAGTTATTAAGTCTCAAGACCACGATTTGCTTTTCTCCTTCATGAAGAGGTGAGTGGATCATATAGCATCACTAGTCACCCAAGCAGTTAAGCCTGAACTTTTCACCTGTCCTTTAATGCCGTCAACTCCAAGCTAAATTTTTCCCGTTATTAAGAGGGGACCAAAGATCATGTGAAGTATTATTATCCTTTCTACAAATACACCCCCATCTTAGAGCTTTAGCTACTAGAGAAGGTCTTGGGAGTTTGGGGTCAGAGGAGCTAGCTGCAAGTACAAACTTTCATACAGCTCTGTTTAGGATGTGTGATGCTTCTCTGGTTGTCTAAACCGGTCTAAATTTCCACAGATGGTCCCGACTCTGGGTGGCTCTAACAAGGATCCTGGAACTCCAGTAAGTTCTAAACATCGTTTTATATTTTAAACATGATCCCAAGTTCCTTTTTGCACTTGTCTCTACGGTTTTGGCAGCTGACAGCCCCAAGGGGTGCTTGTACAAGTTTCTCCCGAAGGGCGAGTAAATTAATTCTTTTGTCCGTGAGGTGGATGGTTTGGTAACGTTATAATTCACAACGCTATAATTCCTTCTTTCAAATTTAAAAAAAATAATTGCCTTTTAAATCCATCCAATTTAATCTGCTAAAATGATTCTCGTTGTTCTACCTCTTTTCTCAAGTTTTGGTTAAATTCAATGTCAGTATTCTCCACGGAACTAGATTTTCATCTGACTTTGGAATCGGAAAGGCAGGCTGTTACCGAGGTTAAATTCTGTGTCTTTACAAAACTTTGAATCAGTTACAAAACTAGATTTTTTTTTTAATTCAAATTACAAAACCGGTTAATATCAAGATGAATAGCTCAAACAATAATTGTTTCATTTTGTTTATCTCATGTTTAGAACCCCTCAAAAAAAAACCACATACACCCTCTAAACACACAAAAAGATTATTGCCCTCGACAATATTCCTAATAGCAACCCCAACGTTATAAATTTTACACAACTGTTTTCCCAAATAGATAACGTGAAACTTACTTATAGATTTTCCGTTTTAAAGGGACAGTTTCTTTAGACTTCCAGTTTCTTGTTGGGTGCTTTCTTTATTCTCGAATAATGAAGCCAAGGTTCTTCTCCCAGACCTTTACTGCTACAAGTGTTGTTAAAATGACTCGATACGGTCCTTTCCAATTCTCGGTGATTTTATATATATTCAGGCTCCTGGTCGGAAGGGATGCGCTGCTACGTCCAGTTCTAAGGGTCCAGCTGTGGAGACATACTGACAAAGTTCTTGAAAAGAATTGCTTAAAGAAATCATAACACCTTTTAAAAACATATCTCCAAAGGCACTCAAGATACTCAGAACACAGGACTCTTGATATGGTCTTTCGTACAACATTTCCTAAAGACTTGACTTTTCTTTCTCTTCTGGCTATACTTCGATTCTTAATAGAGCCACGGGTAACGCTTTAACCCACGTGAGGAGTGAGGTTTCCTGACAAATTTTACTCGACAGTTGCTTAAGGATATAGTTCATTCTCTCTTTCTCTCTCTCTGCCCACACACTTGCTTGTGGTCTATGTGGGGTGTGATAGTCTCAATCCATAGATAATACATGGCTCAACTTGTCTCATAATCTTTGCTATAAAATGAGGGCCATTGTCAGATGACATTCTTACAGGCACCCCATATTTTGGTATTATCTCTTTGAGCAAGACTTTGACTACTTCCCTTGCTTTGTTGGTGCGACAAGGGAAAGCCTTGGGCCGCCCAGTAAAGATATCAACTAAAACTAGGACATATCCTTATTTTCAAGGCAATTCTATAAAATCAATTTGCTAATATTCTTCTTCTAAAAAATTTCCTTATTTAATAATCCCAAAGATGATCTTATTACTGGTTCGGGGATAAATTTACATACACATTTCACGTCCACTTATAATTGTTTAAACAATCTTTGTCATATTTCGCTTTCTGTTTCCCAGTATACTCTGTGATGTTCAATGGGGCAATTTCTCTTATTATTGTGGGTGGGTGGGACTATTATTCGACCTGTCGGTGTTACAGCCTATCCTGTTTCATTTTGTTAGCCTGCAATCTAATAATTAATTCTTCATCTTTTTCATTATAATTTGGAGTTTCTTTAGGCAATTTTATACCTTTCTCTGGAACTAGTGCTAGGATGCCTTTTTCTGCAGCCTCTTCAGCAGCTTTATCAGCCAGTCGGTTACCTGCGTTAGGACCGGTCTTACCTAACGGATGTGCTTTACAGTGCATCATCGTGACTGCTGTTGGTTTTTGAATGCTTTCTAACAATTTCAGTATTTGTTGTGCGTGCTGAACGGCGGTGCCTGGTGCAGGTAACAGTCCTCTTTCTCCCCGTATCGCTCCATGCGCACGTACCACTCCAAAAGCATACTTTGAGTCTGTCCAAGTGTTGACTCGCTTTCCTTGACTTAGTTCCAGAGCTCGAGTAAGAGCTATCAATTCAGCCTTTTGGGCAGAGATCATCGAAGGCAAAGTTGGCAACGCAAGTACCTCCTCAGTAGTTATTGTCTATCTCGATAAAACGTTGTCCTTCACAGATGGAACCGCTTCCGTCGGCATATAGTTCCCAATCTGTTTCTTCTAGTGGCACACCTCAGAGATCCAGTCAGCTGGAGTAAACTCTTTCGATTGCCTGCAAGCAGTCACGTTCCAGTTCTCCTTTAACTCGGTCAGTTGTTGAAAACGCAACGGGGTTAACGGCGGTAGTAGTTTTTAGGTAAACATCATCTTGTTCCAGCAACAACACCACTTGGTATTTCAGCATTCTGCTAGGGGATAACCAGTGCCCCCCTTTCCGTTTTAGCACAACAGTTATCATATGGGAAACGTACAGTAATCCTTTCTGCTCAGGCGAACTTACGAGCTTCCTGGATCAGTAGCACAGTTGCAGCGACGGCTCTCGGACGACCAGAGCATCCCAGACTCACGTTATCCAATCGCTTCGAGAAGTAGGCCACAGCTCGCCCACTTGGCCCTAAATATTGGGCCAGGATACCCAGAGCTCTACCTCATCTTTCACGAGCAAAAAGTTCAAGTGTCTCTCGTGAGATCTGGCAGACGCTAGGGCTGGCACCCCTGTTACAGCCTGTTTCAATTCTTGGAAGGTAGCTTTCTCGGCATCGGTCCAATCCGTCGTTTGAGGTTTTGAGCTGCTCCTATAAAGGTCAGGCCAGCAAGCCACAATTTATAATCTACAGGTGACACCACTCGACCATTCCCGGAAATGCTTGTCATTCATTTTTTTTAGTCTTAGGTTCGGGGAGACGACACATTGCCTCTTTTCTCTCAGTTCCCAATTGTCTCTGTCCTTTTAGGATTTTAAAACTCAAATTTAAGTTTCTTCTTTCTGGGTTATTTGGGTTTTTTTCTTTTGACACTCGATATCTACTGATTCCCAAAAAGTTCAAAAAGTTAAGAGTTAACTTTGTGCATTGTTCTTCCGTCTCAGCTACCATTAACAGATCGTCCATATATTTCAGCAAGATTTCTTGATTATTTTCTTTCTTCCAAATCTCTAATTCTCGTGCCAACTGATTTCCAAAAATGGTAAGACTATTCTTAAAGCCTTGAGGCAAGACTGTCCACGTATATCGTGTTTTTCTCCCAGTCTCAGGATTTTCCCATTCCAAAGCAAAAACCTCTTGACTATTGGGATCCAAGGGAATACAGAAAAAGGCATCTTTTCGGTCCAACACTGTGAACCATTCTCATTTCTCCTTTAGGGCTGTTAACAAAGTATAAGGATTTGCTACGACCGGATGAATACCTTGTACTATTTGATTTATTGCTCTGAGGAGGTCTTGAACTAATCTATCATCTTTTTCATCAGCCTTTTAACAGGCAAGATCGGGGTATTATATCTGGATTCACATTCTATTAACAATTTGTATCTTAAAAATTTTTGTATTACCATTACTAACTCTTTCCGACTTTCCGGTTTTAGGGGGTATTGTTTCATTCTTACCGGATTCGATCCTGGCTTTAAATCAACTCTCACAGGTTCTGCTTTTTGGATTTACCGGGAACTTCCCAGTCCAGACGACTGGAATGACAGCATTACACTTGGACCGGTATAATCTTCTGCTTTCGGTAAACATCCTGTTAACAACAAAGCCGCTGCTTCGATCCGTTTAGTTTCTGGAATTAAAATTTTAAGCTCTCCGTTTTTAAATTTAATTTCTGCCTCTAAGTTCTCAAATAGACCTCTCCTTAACAGGAGTTTAGGAGAATTTGGCACATACAAAAACTGCCGAGTGACCCACTGCTTTCCTAATTTCATTGTTAAAGATTTAAAGAAGGGTCTAGTTTCTCGTTCGCTTGTTGCACCAACACCACCAATTTCTTCAAAACTTAACTCTCCCTCTGAGGTATTTAAAACTGAAAAGGTGACTCTAGTGTCAACTCACATTCAATTTTCTGTTCTCCCAGTTTAGCTGTAACCAGAGGTTCTGCTGGGAGACTCCCCTCCGGTCCCCGCCCGATACGTTCACTTAAAAAGAACAAATCTACATATGGCACTTTATTCCATTTACTCTCTCTCCTACAAAACAACAGGAATTGCAATATAGTATTGTAACTCAAAGTTCTGTTTGTTTACCATTTTTCCTGCAGTTCACCCCAACGTGCCAATAAACATCCCAGCGGTGACGTTTCTGGTAACTTTTCATCAGCAGTTCTATTTCCTGCACTCTTATTCTTAAACAATTTTGCTAATGCCATTATACTTATATACATTCAAATACCAAATACCAAACAAATGCAAACGACAGCTGTCCCAAATAATACACAAAGTCCAACCCAGCAATAGCTTTCGCTTATGACTTACGGGCAGACGCCTAGGCTTCCAGTGCAGACGGCTACCCTCCAAGCCCCAACCCTGGGAAGCTTTCGCCGCGCCTCACGGGCAGGCTTTCCAAACAAATTCCAAAGAAGCAGCGCCTTACCTTTTTTCCAGGGAACGCTGCGAGGAGCTTTGCGTGTCGAGGGGGACGGTTCTCCCCGAGAATACCTCGGTGCCGGCCGGAGCTCGATCGACACGCCATCTCGTCCAGTCTCACTCGCAAGGTCCCATCTGGGTCGCCAAAACCGTTACCGAAATCCAGAATAAAACTCCTTAACGCCAACGTGAAGTTAAGAAGCAGGCGCTTTGTTTATCGCAGCGCTGGGGACACGGGGGATCGCTCCTCCAAAGGCGTGTCCCACTTAGTATCAAAATCCATCAGTTTTTACAGGCTTTTCCCGTCAGGTCATTGTTACCTAAGCTCCTTCCGTAAAAACGCATACTATGCTCGTTCTTAAATTTAACCGTTGTAACGATCGGTCCTGTGATTCTATAACCTTATCAATATTCTTATTTTAAAACAATCATTGGTCAGTGACACTTGGCTCTGCTGACTGGCATCGTCGATACTCAAATCGAGATGGGAAGGGTAAGGGGGTTTCCAAGCAGCAAACTGGTGTCCACGACGGTTTCCTTAGTTTCCTGAAACAGAACGTAGGAAAACCAGTAACTTCCTGGTGAGGTTTCTAGGGTTAGCTGTTTCAGACTTTAACAATATTACGGTTCCTAGCGTCACGCATAACACAGCTCCTAAAGTTTCTATGGCTACGTTTCAAACTTAACAATCCTATACGTTACGCTTCACAATTTTACTTCTTAATCAAACCTAACTCTTCTATGTGATTAAATGTTGATTTCTTTACCAGAACATTTGCAACAGCTGGAGCCCAGCAGGAACAGGGGGGGCACGGCCCGACCCCCCCCCGCGCCTCACCTCCGCCGCCGCCCCAGGGCGCCCGCACAGCCCCTCGCCCCCGGCCGAGGGAGCGCAAACGCAGCCCGGAGGGCAAAGGGGCCGGCCGGCCAGCGTCTATTCAGTCAGTCGCGCGCCTATCGAGTCCTGCCAGCGAGTCTGCTCCGGGGCTCGGGGCGCCCCCCGGCGCTCCCCCTGCCCCTCGGACACCTCTGATAGCACATTTCCATACGTTCTGTATGGCACGTCTAAATATTTGGGTGGTTTTAATACTTTGTACCAGCTGTGGTTTGCTGCTAGGTGACTGTAAAAGTGAGATTTGGTAAATAATGGTTAGAAATCTTATACTAACGCTACAACTGAAACAACAGACAAAAGTATAGCCGAGCAATTAACTAGCAGAGGTAGGTACTCCTAAGTTTTGCAGTTCTTTGCTCTTATGACTAGATGTTCCCCTGTAAGCTAAATGGGAACAATGCTGAAACTGACCACATGCGATTGAAACTGCGTTAAGCTTCAAGATCAAAGAACAAGGACAAGAATAAAGACTTCGAGGACAGCCAGCAAGAACTTCAAATGGGTCGGTGGTCGCAAAAGCAGCCCTTCGTCTCAAATGGATCCTTCCTTGCACGTGATCGGATGTAGGCAGTGCTATGATAATCGGTTGCCGTCGTTTTTATGTATATGTATACTCATCTGATTAATAAGCAATTAGTTATTCTATATAACCTGTTTGTGCTAAAGCTGTGGCACGCACACTAGGTGGAACTATCCCCCGTGCATCCGGCGCTGCAGTGAAGAACGCCTGCTTTCTAAAACTCCAAAACGAGTCTTAGGGAGTTTCGTCGACCGGCTTTTCAGTATCAGAGGTACAAGGGAGGAAAGGAAAAAAAAAAAAAAAAAGGAAAAAAAAAAAAAGCAGGGGTGTGGGAAAGAGAGGGGACCAGGGGACGGAGGGGGCAGGGAGGGACCGCAACACCGAAGAGGGGAGACGGGGCCCCGAGGGCCCGGGGCTCACCGCAGCTCTCGTTCTTGGCGCTGCCAAGAGACTTTGCCAGTTCAGCCGCTTCTTTCTCCTTCTCTCCTCCCTTCCTCTTCTGTAACTCCAGTCGCTTGGCTGTCCTCCGCATAACGGAACACGCGAGCCCCTCGCAGCTCTTGCGAGATGAGGCCTCCTAGACACGTAGCCTCGCTCGCTCGCTCGCTCACTACGTGGCTGTACCGCGCTGCTGGTCACGCATACAGACCCTGGCGGTCTGACCTGCTGTGGACTACGAGGAGGGATCCTCCCACACCCACAGAGGCAGGGTCCCTCTGGCCTGCAGCGGGAGGCAGCTGCCAGCCAGATGGCCTTCCGTTTCTTCTTCTTTACCTTTCTGTGGCCTCTCCAGCTTCAGCAGCTCCCGTCCACAGCCAGTAAGTGCTCCGCCTGTCCCTCTGCGCTCCCGTGCCGTGAGGAGAGGGAGGCCGGGCAGAGACAGGCCACGCGAGCCTGAGGCTGCTGCAGTCAGCGGCATCCCCGGGGACGAACGGACAACCCCGCTCACGGCGTGGCCTCTGGCAGAGGGAAAGAGGCAGCAGCGACCGTTATTACCGCAGCTCCACCCTGGCCGGAGCCCCTCCGTCCGCAGGGGCTTCCGCGGACGGACGCCACTCCTTCCCCGCGCCGCTGCTAACGGCACCCGCGTTAAGGGAGACTCGAGAACACCGGAGGGCCAGCTTGCCGCCCTCACGACAGGGCTCGGGGGCTGCCTGCGGCTGCAGCACAGGCTTCAGGGGAGGGGCTGCAGCTGGGGGCAGCCGCAGGGGCCGAGCGGGGCTGGGGAAAGGCGGCGGGGGAGCTCCGGCGACTCGGGGAGGCGCCCGCTGGCCGCGCCTGGGGGTGCCCGCCTCCGTCCCCTCTTCCCTTCTGTCGGCTCTCGGGGACCTGCCCGGCGCTGCCCTGGCCCGGCTCGCCTCCGGCGGACCGGGAGCCTGCCGCGGCGGCCGCTTCGCAGCTTCCCGTCCCGCCGGCCCCGGGCGGCCAGCGGGCAGGAGGCACCCGCCGCCGCGGCCGCCGCCGCCCCCGCCGGAGGGGATCGCTCGCCTCACCCGCGGTCCCGGCGCTCGCCCGCGGGGCGGCAGTGGCGTTTCCTTACCGGGAGGGAGGAAGCAACGAGCGCGGCGGCACTTTCCCCCGGGGCCGCACTGCCGGTACCGTCGGACGGCACGTGCAGGACCGGGGCAGCCCCGCGCACTCGCAGCCTCCGAGCTGCAGTACCGAACATTGGGCCGCGGGGTGGCAGCGGCGAGGGCTTGGCAGAACGCGGCAGCGCGCATGCGCGGCACCCCAGCTGCAGTACCGGACTTTGGTCCTTAGGTGGCGAAAGAGAGCGCTGGCGCAAGGGGCCGCCACCGCGCATGCGCGGCTCCCAAGCTGCTGTACCGTGGTTTGGTAGCCAGGCAACAGGCAGAGAGCCGTAAACCGCGCCTCCGCGCATGCGCGTTTGCCGAGGCGTCGTGTCGCGATTTGGTTGCCTGGCAACAGCGGCGAGCGCCGTAAACGACGCTGGGCGCATGCGCGGATGCCAGGCGGCCGTAACGCGTCCTGGTTGCTAGGCAGCAGCAAGCGCGCCGTACAGGGCGCAGCGCGCATGCGCGGCTGCCCAGCTGCTCTTCAGTTGCCAGGCAACAGCGGCTAGCAACGTCTATGTGCCAGTGCGCATGCGCACCAGCAGGAGCCCACCGACTCACGCCACCGCGCATGCGCGCCTCCCCAACGCCAGTTCCCACCTTCGCTCCCCGGGCAGCAGAATCCGCATCCCCGCAACGATCCTCTTCTGAGCGTCAGCTGCGTGAGGGACGACTGACAGCTCAGCCCAGTAGAGACCAGCCGCAGGCGGCAACTCCTTGCTGGGGGCACAGGGCTGACGTCACCCTGCCCTCTCCCCACTCGCAGCCCGGGCACTCCTCTTCATCGCCTCCCTTCCAAAAAGCACCCGAGCGGCTGGAGCGTTTACAGCAGTCAAGTGCAAGGAACAGACAATTCGGGCGGCCGCTTCTGTCCCTGCCCCCCCAACCCCGTTATCTAGAGAGGAGAAGCAGCACAGGGAACCTGCAAATGGGGGGGGGGGGGCAAGGGGGGTGTCCCCTGGAGCAAGCCCCAGGGACTGCTGTATCCCTCTGCATGGGGCATCAGGGTTGCGGGAGCGACAGCAGCCAGGCAGCAGACGCTGGCGAGAGATTTACAACAAAAAATAACGCCTGGTTCAGGTGACAGCCTGAAGGCAGGCCACAAGAGACCCAAAGCTGCTTCGTGCCGGAGGGGCGGCTCTGTTCGGCAGGAAAGGCCGCGGCCCAGCGCACCAGATGCGAGCGGCCCACCTGCAAGCTAGCGATACCCCGGCGACCCTGGGGCTCAGTCGGGGTGGGCACCTCTGTGCTATCAGAACGCGGCTCTCCTAATCCTGCACGCACGCAAGGCTCCTTGCGGGGGGCTTGTCTCTTATCGAAGAGACGCTGCACGGTGTTACGTACCGCCCTGCCCTCCGGCGTTCAAAGTAATCAGACGTTGAGGCAGGGAAAGCAGAGAGGCCTGTCGGGATATTAGATGTCCTCAGCAGAGGACCACAGAGCCCTCGAGGTTCCATCTTTGCTCCCTACGGGAGCGTGGCTCCGCACTCCTTGCCGCTCCTGCCAGCAAGCGTCACAGTTGCCCTTTGCCGCCTGCAACACGGCCCCAGTACTGCCGCTTACAGAGCGAGAGGCGCTCGCTATAAAGCGGCGATGAAGAACAAGGACGGCCCGTCGAGATGGCAGGAGGAACACAGAGAGCCTCCAGCATTAGCCAGGCAGGGCTTGCAACTCACCTCGTGTCCTGGTTTAACGCCAGCCGGCAACGAAGGCCCACACGACCGCTCACTGGCTCCCCCGCCCCCAGCGGGACGGGGAGACAAGCGGAAGGGCAAAAGTGAGAAAACTCGTGGCTTGAAACAAAAACAGTTTAATCATCATGAAAAAGAAACAACAACAACAACTTGTAAGGAAAAGAAGAAGAACAAATGACAGAGAACAGGGTGCAGGCAGCACACCAGGGGTCTGGAGCCTGATGGATGATGGGGGGGTGGTGGTGTGGAATATGGAGGAGGGAAAGGAGGGAGGCAGGGCAGGAGATAGGAGAGCAGGGGGTGCAGTGGGAAACAACTCGCGGGGGTGTGCATGGGGGAGACACGGACCTAGTGGGGAGGGTAGGTGAGGGTACAAAGGTGCACGGGGGGGTACTAAAACCAGACGTGCTGCTTCACAGAAATACGGTCCCACCTGAATTCAGGAGTAGGGTTTCTTCTGCGCTTAAACATTAATCAGGCATTTAAAAGCTTCAGTAGACTTGCAAACTGAAACCTCTGACAATTTACGTAGTCTTCTAATTTCTGATATCCAGGATATGTGAAAATAACACTCTCAATTCAACAGTTTTCACCGAGAATGATATGTGTTAACCTAAATCACACAAAGTGAATAATATCATGTTAGCCATGTAGCCTTTATTAAGAGGTTGAAATTACCTTCTCGGGATCTTTTAAGCTTCTAAGCGTAAAATAATGAGTGTAGCTTACAGATGTGGAAGAGAAATCTTTTGGTATCATAACCAAAGTAGTCTTCTCCTCTATGAATGGCAACACAATCTGTAATACTGCATCGACACTTCAAAACCCATTCTGTCTCTCCCCTTTTGTCATCCAATGTTGTCTTTTAGATATTTCAAGAAATTCTTTCATTGTCTATCCCATAAAATGAGAAGTAGATTATTACGGAAGAGCTCCACAGATAAAAAGTTAATGCATTAGACTAGCTGTGATATAAAAATTACTGGAGATATATTTATGTGTGATGTTCTGATGAATTATCTAGTTGTTTACAATTGCTAGGACTTCTCTCAGCGGTAAATCACTGGCAATGTGCACGAACACAAGAAACTCTTCACGGGGCACATTCATCCTTTATGCAGTTAAATGAAGTTTTTAAATCACAAAAAGATTTGGCTGTTACACAGTCTGTGTAAATTACGTGATAGTAACCCAAACCACAAGACCATGTCTCTCCTACTTTGCTCTGTTGCAGAAGAATCTCAGCTTGCAAAGCACATCAGTTTTCTGTAACACAGATAACCAGGGTTCACACAGTCAGACTTTTCAGTCAGAAGGCCACAGAAAGAATCATAAAGAGACCGAGTATCTTTTCCTTAAACATCCTGTTTACAGACAGCTATGTTACCTCCAAGTGCTATGAAAGTTACTTTCTCTAAAACTATCTTCCATTTAGTTTTCCTTTTTTTTTTTTTTTTTTTTTTTTTCCCCCTTTTCTTCCCCTGAAAACAATCTTATAGCTTAATCCTTATAGGATTTTTTTCAAGTTTTGTTTTTTTCTAACGAGTATCAACACATGAACACTCTAAATAGTTTCAGGAAGGTCAGTATTTGCTACAGTTGCACTTGATCCAACATCCCACTTTTTTTTCCACCAAGCAAAGGAGTTCAACCAAGTTTCTTTCAAGAGCCATACAGGAGAAAGTACAGATTCTGCTCTGTCTGCTAACAAGCAGGCGAAGGAGCTGCTGCCGATTTGAAAACTGTAGAGGCTCTGCTGTGCCCATTTTGAACTGGGGAACAAAAATAGTATTTAGGTCCACTTTTTCTCATTTGCAAAGCAGATCCACTGCCTTGGGAGACTGACCAGAATTACCTGGAACAAACATTCTTTTTGCCTAGGATCTGTTTGTTAGTTGAGAAAACAATCACTATGTCTCTGTGATAATATGACACGATTTCATCAAGACACTTCTGTCTCAAGGGGCCCAGTTGTATTTTATTTTCTAGTAACACAGCATCTATCCAATTCCGGTCCCTGACTTAAGAGATGAGCAACATGCAATTTCTTCAATGTCTACTTATCACGGTGAGGAAGTCAACAAACCTCTTTTCACAGTTACAAGCACTTTTCAAAGACCTGACAGTTCCCTCAGGTCATCAACTGACCCTGAACAAGTTGCAAAAAGGATCAATAAATGCGAGAAAGACCTTTGGTATGAGGGAACCCAGACAAACCCGGTGCAGCAGCTTTCTTCCCTATTGATTGGAAGAGAATGCTGTTTGGCTGCTGCTTCGACGGATAATCCACAAATTATTTGCTATTCTTCTTAGCCAAAGGGCTAAGGCAGTGCCATCAGCAACTTCATAATAAACCCTGAAACAAGAAGCAGATATTACAGCTCCAAGTCTGAGGAAACAGCATCAATGATCAAGACAGCTCTAACATGGAAGGCCTGGTAAGTGGCAGTGGTATAAGGCACTAGCAATTTATCAGGGCTCTCTTTCAAATGCTGGCATTTTCTGTGACTTGGATTTTGCCTATTGGTATGAGATCATTACATCACCTATCACACAAGTGTAGCTTTGTTAACTTTCAAAGAAAAGCTGCTAGACAATATACAACACAAAGTTAGACAAGCGAGGGAAGTACACAGGGATTTCACAGGCAATCTGGAATCGGGCACCCGACTTGAATTCCCGGCTTTGAAAACCTCTCTCCAAATGACTTACCATCCTTTCACTAAGATCCAGCAGCAGTTCCCTCCTGTGCCTCATGCTCCTCTTTAGTCAGCCAAAGCCCACGGAGCTGCACTGTAAGCTTGAAGACGAGGATGCCAGCTGCGTGTCCTATTTCTGTCACCTAGTTTTTACGTACCGTTTCTTGCTAATCAAAAGGCCCAGTGATTCCTCCTCACACATCACACTGGAGTTAGTACGTCCAAGCATTATTTCTGCCGCGCTACATTTGCACGGATTAGCTGCTGAACCCTCCAGATGATGTACTGCTTTTCAAGAAGGGTGTAGTATAACTGGCGAGGGTCTACAGTAAGTCCAAGAGGGTGCTCAACGATGTACAGGAGTCTGACTTCAAAGCATAAATTGAAAAACAGCCGCTTAACCTAGAAAGGGCAATACTGAAGAGAAATAACAGTGTTTAAACTCTAAAAGGTAGCTGTAAGGAAGAACTTTTGTGTGCATCCACTGCACACAGTTACACGGAATCATGGGGCTTAAATTACAACCTGAAAAACTTAGGGTATGTGGCAATCTTTGCAACAGTAGTAACAATTACAGGAAATGTTTAAGAATAAATTAGGCAAGCATTTGTCAAGAATGGTACAGAAAGTTGATCATTCACCTCTAGAATGAGAGCAACACTAGACTATCTTTAAAAGTTCTTCTTTCCCCACTGCTGTCCCTCTCCGTATTTCTACCCTCAAACACAAGCATCATCCTCAGCTCTGCACTTACAATTATATCTGCATATGCACATGTCTAGAGATGCACATTTATTTCTTCGTTACACAGGTGAAGGAGAGTACTCATAGGTAAGGCAATTTACATAAACAGCTTCTGAAAGTTAAACACCTCAGCTTCTTGCAAAACGTCAGCCCAACAGAACACCGGGAGCGGTATGTAAATCCTTATGCCAAAACTGCGTTCTCTTAAATCTTATGAAAACCATTTCTAACATAAAGCCTGACCTGACTGGTCTATTTTCTGACACTCCCCTTCTCTGTCATCAGGTACTCATTAGACAGTAAAACAACTGACGGGGCAAACACCATAACTAGCACAATAGCTGACTTCCGTAGCAGTTGCGTATCATGTCTGAAGAAATGTGAGTTTAGTAGGTGTATAGGTAGATACACATTCAGAAATGCACAAGAACTGAAAGGAGTAATCTGTAACCGGTAGACTAAGAACGCTGCAATAGCACGCAATGTAAATCAACATGCACCTATAGGGAAGGGAAGGGAAGTACAGAAACATTCTTCTGGATTTAAAAAAAAAAACAAAAAAAACCCGCAGCAATGGTAGGAAAAGGTACTTGGAACGTGCCACTTTCAGTCCACTGAAACAATGTCTGCAACAGCAGTAAGAACACTGGCAAACTACCTTCTCTGTTCCACAGGGCCTTGAAACCCATACGCATTGTCTGTTGCCAGTTGCTGTTAGGAAACAAAGGCACTGTGATCAGTAGAAGCGTGTAGAACACCAAAAATGAAACTTTTGAGTATGTCACATGCAAGATCCTCATTCTCCGTACAGTCTACAAGGTTACACAATTGTAAAATACTTTGTAAGAATGAGAATCCTGACGTTTGCCTTGGATTAAAAAAGTTTTTAAATTCCGCTTTGTTTTGAGGTTTTTCCCCCCCCAAGGGCTTAAAAATAAAAGCATCTTGGTAAAGTGATTTTCACACACTGCACAGACACAAGCAGTGTTTCTCCCACTGCGAGAGGAGTATCAAAATACTCTTATCTAATATGTTAGACAAGAGTGACCGAGGTCACAGGAGAATCTGTACTTTCCCACTGATTACAAGGAACGGGCCAGCTGCTTTGTGCCTCCTATGCAGCTGGAGCATGCAGTTGCCTGGTAACTTGTTCCGAGCTATTGCATCTTAATCACATATACACGTAGGAATACCAAGCTGACCGCTTAGGTTTATCAGCCAAAACAGTTTACAGCAACACAATAGTTTAGAGCAATTCAGGAAGTTTAACACTGAATTTAGGTATGTGCTTATATGGTTGGATGAACAGAGCTTCTATAAATGAAAGGGAAACAACAGAAGTTATTTACATGTGATTTCAGAGTATACAAAAGGTATAGTCTACAAACCAAGTATCAAGTACTAGCAATATTTACCTGTTCAAAGGGCATCATGTAATGTCTCAGACTCAACAAGCATAAACTGACAGACTGTTATGATTTGAAAATTTTAAAAAAGTTCCAATAGTGTGCCCAAAACGGAGGTGTTTCAGTGTTCAGGCTAGACTCCTTGTCTCCAGTAAATACACATCTTAATTCTAACACAGGATAAAAACTGATTTATAAATGTCCTCTTGTAAAAATGAAACCGTTCCAATCACCCTGTTCACTCCTGTTTAAGATATTAAATAGGGCAAATCAGAAGTAACTTGAACCAATCCCTCCCACCCAGCTATAAACCAGGACCATATACAGCCCCTTGCAGACTACACAAGACCCTGTCCCATTCCAGCCACATCATTAGCATAAGCTGTGCAAACCCATGCAAATCAACAGGTTTTTCAGGCATAAAAGCAGACTCCAACAGCAGTTAAGCCACTTCTTACAACTGACAATGTCATACTTCCATCCCTGATCATAGCACAAGAACAAAAGAGAATGGGTCTTTATTGTCCTTCATGAACTTGAGGGGCTGCAAGAAACCAGTGAAGTCACAAGCCTGGATTCTGTAACGTCGCTACCAGCATAATTTCCAGATCAAAGATCCGGCCTCCTGTTAAGATCATCAAACATAATTTTGAGTTCGGAGGACAGGTCATCACAACACTATGTTAGGTAGAGTATAAAACCTTATCATCAGATTCTCAGCTAGTTTAAGTCAATGTATTCTGTGTGTTCCGCTGAAGTCAATGAAACTAAACACACTATCACAGGAAAGAGGTATTTCAGCATGCCTCAGACCTGGAAAACTATCTTGAAAAATGCCCGTAACTTTTAACACAAATTCTCTGCACTTCCCACGATCTCTCAACAGCGAGCAGTAGTAAGACCCTAACAGTTACTTGCAACCTATTTCTTGCATAGCATTCATTTTTATTTTAATTTTAAAAGGGGCAACTAATACATAAGATTTTTGCAGCTACTCACAAAAATCAATAAGCAAAGACATTTGTTCCAAGATTTAAATTACTTGTACAATTTAAAAAAAACTATCAAAGCTCTGTAAAGTAAAATAGATACATTTACCTACTCATGTAGGAAACTACAGACAAACTTCAGGAAATGACCAAAGGTGCAGAGGATAGGCTAATAGGCTAAGGTAGAAAAATAACAACAACAAAAAAAAAACAACCCAGGAGTTCTACAGAAAAATGAGTGAGCAGCCCACAGCACTGGCAGACAACAGATTATTTTTATACCCACTTCCTCCACCCCTTCTTCCTATTCCCTCCCCCCCCCCCCCTTTTTTTTTTTTTTAAGGGAAATAATTATTCTATTGTGAAACATATTGTCAGTGATGCAGTTGAAGCCAAAAGTTTACATGAGTTCAGGAGAGGATTAACCGAATTCTAAGACATGTGCCAACACAACTGCTATAAAAAGCATCTGCATCGCGGTGAAATGCAAACAGCTACTCTGAGAACGACACATTATTATTCACTAAATTTGCCTTTGCCTTTTACCCTGTTGTATAGTTACTAATGTTGAAAAGAGTCACTGCTGTGCAAGAAACTAAAACTTACAGCGCTTCATGCTGGGAGAGAACTGTGGCCCATCAGCTCGTGGCTGTGAAGCCTTACAACTTAACACGTTGCAGCTGCACACCAACAAGTTCTGAGGTGGACTGCTGACTGTATTCAATAGTCACAGCTTAGGTAGGAGGATATGATAAACCTTACTTATTCGCCTTTAACCGATGCTCCAACTATGTTAAAGTCGTTCTTAAAGCAGGTTACTGGTTTGATTACCCTTCATACAAAATCCTCCTTCAAATGGAGGTTTCTCTTCTCTTCTTTTCAGATTTAAGGCATGAACAGAAACCACACCTGCATCATCACTGAAATCAGTGCCTATTTTTCAATAAACTTTAGCAGCATCAGAATTCGTCCTCAAGTACCGTTCATAAAGCAAATGCTTCATTCTTCAAAACTTTTTTCAGCAAAGGTTAGTAATGCTGTACCACAGACTCTCGCGCCCATTCACACATGTTCTTCCCGAGACTGTTACGCAGCTTAGTATTTTAAAAATCACCATCCTAACTGCATACCTGATACTACTGGTTCTCCCCTTTTTAAAGTCTGATGTTAAGGAAAAGCTGCAAGTCCTACAAAACCAGGCAGACTTGCTTGTTCTTGCCAAAGAGAAAAAGGTTAAGCATTATTAAAAAATAAGACTATTGCCTACCTTTAAGTATCCATAAAGCTATCAACATGAACCGTATGGTGGCTTGTTAGCACCAATACTTGTACACGGGCATGCAAAATGTCCTTCAGTTAAATTCCAAACTCTATGAATTAATTGGTGGGCAATTCCCCAAGGATAAAACGTCTATCAAAAGCCAACAGTAAGCCAGAAATCTCTTTCCGTTTCATAGGGTAAAAAAAAAAAAATAAATACAGTGAATCCTGAAAAAAGAAATCGATATTAGACAGGGAACGCCTATATAGTTATAGGGCAAGTAATAAAACATTTAGTGTTTTGATTTTCTTCTTTTTATTTATGTCATCACAATAGTTAGACAAACATGGAAACATTTGCAACAGCAATACTTGGGTCACTTTAAAATCTTGGTAACACTGAAATACAGGTCAGCAAAAGCTAATGATGTGGGGAGGGGACTTTAGGTCTTCTTATTTTCATACACATTCACACACACACACACACATATATCTATACACACACGCGCACTCCACAACTCCAAAGAGCTATCTTAACTATGTCTGCCAGTAAACGGAAATAGTAGGCAGAAAGGAACCATATCCATACTAAGACAGTTAGCTGTGTCGTAAAACTGAAGATCACTGCAACCAGTGCCATCTTAAAGAAGAAGAAAAAAAAAAAAAACAAAAAACCAACACCAAAAAACCTGAAAGGAACCATCGCTGTGCATGTCATAAGCATGAAGTTATTTTAACCTGGTGACTACTCTGCTCTATACTTTAAGCATCGTGAAGTTTTTATGTGTTTTTAAGGTCTAAGGTTACTATTTTAAATGACCTACTTGTAGTGGCAGCCCAAGTAGCATTCTGGAGAACACCACAGTGCCCACAACTTCTACAGGTCAGTGCAGTCTGATCAAGCACTACATTTCTAGGGGAGGAAAACAAAAAACCACTACCGCTCATTTATTCAATTGGAAAGCTTATTACCTGCACCTTCCAAAGCAACAGGCTACAGGAACACTGAATGCAAAGTAAACCAGACCCATCTGGAATAATCTGACCTCTCAGCTCCAAGTTACACATCTTTCATTTTGTATTTGAAGGGATTAACAGCATTTGGATGCACAGAAACTGTCTTTACAGTGATGTCTGCAGACCTCCGAGTCATAAGTTAAAAATGTCTTCCTAAATTATAACAGTATTAGCACTTCCTCTGAAAGGAGTGAAAAAAACACAACCAGGGAAGGAGGAAGTGACACAACACCAAGGTTTTTTGTCCCAGAGATAACAAAATCCTGAGAGAACAAGATGCTTGTGCTATCAGAATAAAAATCCCCAAAGAATCAAAAGAGTTTACCTTTCCCTTGGAAAAGTTACCTTTGAGTCAAGATCTGCTCTTTTTCTCTCCCAAGCATGAAATCTCTCTTCAGCTTAAGACTCTCTTCTACTGCAGTAGAAATTTAGTGCACGTGCTGGAACCTGGACAGAATCTTATTTAAAAAAACAAACAATACAATAGTACTACAGTGGCCAGAAATCTTTTACATATTCTGATGAAAAGACTCAACTTATTTCTAGGAAATAAAGTGTTTGGGGCCAAAGCCAACGCATGATGGTCATGTAAGGTTAAATTTTTATTAATTTTTTTTTTTTTTTTAAATTGATATATTGAAAAAAGCTGGAGAAGGAAGCGGGGACAGAAAGGAAAAACCATTCAGGGAGTCAGTGGTATAGACTGTCAGCACGCAATCTAAATATTGTAACTGCAGATCACATAGTCAGAACAAGCCAGTCAAAAGTAGCACCCTCCCTGGGAGAGGGGTGGGAGTCTCTCTCCCCTTGTCTTTCAAGCCAAGACCCAACTAGCAGAAGGCAGCTTTTCTGTCAGATAAAGCAAGGCAAAAGGATCATGTACAGCAACTTCCTTGCAGCCTCTTGCTCCTGAGCACCCTTCTTCACCTCTTTCTTTCTTTCTTTCTTCTGGTGATGGGGAGGTAAAGCATGTTCTGGTTCCTGTGAGCCCATACTGCTTGTCCCTATAGTCACAGCAGGCACCTGTGATTCCTCTCCGAAGACATTTACGCATAGAAATCAGTTGAGTGGTGTGTTACGGAAGCATAAGCTGCAGTGGACGTGATTTTGAATCAGTTATTGTTTTGCCCATCATGACAAAATAAAACCAGCAATTTCTTACTTTATAGAAATCCTCCTAAAGTAGTAGTTGCCCCCAGTCGCTGTCAAGTTTTTGTATCACAGGAGAACAAATGCAGCCAAAAGAACATTTTCTCTAAAATGACCACTCCGAACTGCACAAGCAGGCAGGCACAGGCCGCTGCCAATTTAATTAAGCGTATGTACACAGCACCACTTAGTGGTGCAAGCGGAGTCACCGCTGATAGGAATGAGAAGCTTGAACACCAACCTTCCCTCCCCGGCCCCCTGGACACTGCAGCCTGATCTTGACAAATTGACCGCCTGGATAAAGAAAGCTATCTGGCAACTAAAAAGATCCATTGTACTTTTCTGCTCACTACACCTAAAGATACAGATTCACCCTCTAAATCTCGGCCAATTTCTTGAATACCACCAACACTCAGAACAGGTTTCAAATGGCAACGTGGCAGGACAAAGTAATAAATACTTATCCTTAAGTCTGCTAACTTTCTAAACCTTTGCCTAGACCTTAAGGAAATGTAAAAACAAACAAACTACTGCAAAGTTCAATACGCAATCCACGCAAAGTTAAGGCTATCAAGTAGGAACTGGATTACGAGTATAAATCATGCAACAGCTACTCTATGACATGGATGTCCTGAACAGATCATCCTCTACAGTTTAAGTCCAAGGTACAAACCCATCAGCACCTCCTTCCCTCTCTGTATCGCTGTGGTTACCTGCTCTGCGCCCAGAGCCAAAAAGAGTCCCGACGTTGGAGTTACTGTTCCTTTTATGCCCACCCCCATACTTCTTTCCCGACGGAGAGGTGATGCACCTGATTTGAGGTGGAGTGCAGACAACCTTCTCATCTAGTGCTGGGCAGTTTATTTGTCCCATAAACAAACCCCAGGAAAGAGAATGCACGGTTGGACGGGTGCACTTGAGGTTTTGACCACGCGGTAGCACCGTTAACTGCTGAAAGAGCAGGACTCTCTGCCGCTCCGTGTCCATGTCACGACTGCCCTCACGTCCCCAGTCTGCACCCAGCTCCTCCAGGGTGTGCAGAGGGGTTTCCAGCCCTGGCTCAGCAGGCGTCCACATAAGATCCCCCAGCCAAGAGGGGGGTGTATGCTCACCTGCCACATCGATACCGTGGGTACATTAAAAGCCACCCCGCAACTCTTTCCCCAGAAGTGACTGGGGGAGGCTTTTCAGTCATCTGGCTGTAAACCCCCTCCCCCTCAGGGAGGCCAACATCCAGGCATGCCTTGCTCTAACTCCCCAAATCCACTGCCCTCCGAGGAATAAAAGGCGTCTGGGCCACTCCCCCGGCTCTAATCTGCAGATATGCCTGGCTTCCCAGAAGTAGGCTGAGAAAGCCAGCATTAAGGCACTCCTTCCCACGCCCAGATCCACAAAATCCTCAGAGAAAAGAAGAAAAATAGCCACTTCACCGCAGCAGGAAGTAAATGGACTTGGGGGACACAGGAGGCCAGTTCTCCCGGGGTCAATGGAAAGGAGGGCTAGATGCAACGTATCTGAGGATTTTCCATGTGCACAGCTGAAACAGCCATGCCTCAAGCAGGGATGCGTCCCATTTATGGCAGTTCCTCCCCACTTCTCATCCCCAAAAGACAAACTCGGGCCTCTGCCTTCTCCGTGTGTAGCTCCCCACTCCCTTCAGCATGGAGCTGCGAGGCTCTGGGTTTGTGGAGAACCACAGGTGGGAAACCGAGGCTACTAATGGTGACCACAGAGAACAGACCGGCTCGGAGGGGGCGAGGAGGGCTGATGCACAATTTCTACGTTTGAATTTGTTGGGAACTTGGTGGGAGTCACAGGCTTGCAAGCCACAACCCCAGCTATCCAGGACATGGGCTTCCCAAGATCACAAACCTCAGGGGACGGGGACGGGGACGGGGACGGCGCCTGCGCCGGCGAGCGAACGCCGGGCTGCCCCAACGCGAAGCACGGCGCATGCGCCCAGGAGGCGCATCCGCACGGCTGGTCGGGGAGCGGGCGCAGCGGGAAGCCCGCGGAAAACCACGCGAAACCGGCAACGCTCCTGAGTCTGACCTGGTCGGACTACGCCGCGCCCGAGAGCCGCGCTGCTGCCCGGCTGCCGAGTCCGCGAAAACTACAGCTCCCGGCATGCCCCGGGAGGCAGCCTGCCCCGCTGCCTGACGCCGAGGGGACGCCGCTTCCGTTGCCCCCCACCTCCCCACGCCGGCGCAGCAGCAGTTCCCGCCGAGCCCCCAGCGCCGCTCCGGGTAGCTCCGGCACGGCGCGGCCCCGCTGCCGCTCCGTGCGTGCAACATGGACCCCGCCGTCCTCCTCGGGGCTTTCCCCGGGACCCGCCGGCCGACTGCGCAGCCCCGCCACGGGGCCCGGTGAGCCCCCCCGCGCGCCCGTTCTCTCAGCCGCCCTGTCAGCGCCCCCCCCACCCCCGCGCGCCCGTTCTCTCAGCCGCCCTGTCAGCACCCCCCCCACCCCCGCGCGCCCGTTCTCTCAGCCGCCCTGTCAGCGCCCCGCGCCCCCCCCACCCCCGCGCGCCCGTTCTCTCAGCCGCCCTGTCAGCGCCCCCCCCCACCCCCGCGCGCCCGTTCTCTCAGCCGCCCTGTCAGCGCCCCCCCCCCCCCCGCACGCACGTACGTTCTCTCAGCCGCCCTGTCAGCGCCCCCCCCCCCCCCCCCCCCCGCGCGCACGTTCTCTCAGCCGCCCTGTCAGCGCCCCCCCCCCACCCCCGCGCGCACGTTCTCTCAGCCGCCCTGACAGCGCCCCGCCCCCCACCCCCGCGCGCACGTTCTCTCAGCCGCCCTGTGAGCCCCCAGGGCTCCCCCCCGGCCTCGGCACAGGCGGCCCCCACCTCCCCCGGGCCACCCCCGCCTCCGACGTTCGCCGGTACCGAGGGGTGACCGGCCCCGCTCACCTTCTCCCTCGGGGCAGCCGCAGCCCGGTCACTGCTCAGCTCCGCTCCTGCCTGGGCTCCCGGCGGCCCCTCCCCTTGCCAGGGAGGGGGCGTCGCCATCAGCCTCTCACTGCCCGCACCTGCGGCTCCTCCAGCCCCGGCCCGCAGCTGTGGTACCGAAACCCGGAACCAAACCCCTCACCACCAAGGTGAAGTGAAGCAGCAGGCACTGCCTTGACTGAGTGACAGATGTCAAGAGTCATCTGATGTGGAAGAGGTGTTAACTGGGGTCAAAATACAGATTTTATTACCCGTCTGATTTTAGTTCTAAGACTTGGCGATTGCCAGGTATCATCTTTTCGATTTCCCCAGGTCCACCCGCGAGCGAGGCCACAAGGGAGATTTCTTCCAGAGAGAGGATAGAGTTATTAAGTCTCAAGACCACGATTTGCTTTTCTCCTTCATGAAGAGGTGAGTGGATCATATAGCATCACTAGTCACCCAAGCAGTTAAGCCTGAACTTTTCACCTGTCCTTTAATGCCGTCAACTCCAAGCTAAATTTTTCCCGTTATTAAGAGGGGACCAAAGATCATGTGAAGTATTATTATCCTTTCTACAAATACACCCCCATCTTAGAGCTTTAGCTACTAGAGAAGGTCTTGGGAGTTTGGGGTCAGAGGAGCTAGCTGCAAGTACAAACTTTCATACAGCTCTGTTTAGGATGTGTGATGCTTCTCTGGTTGTCTAAACCGGTCTAAATTTCCACAGATGGTCCCGACTCTGGGTGGCTCTAACAAGGATCCTGGAACTCCAGTAAGTTCTAAACATCGTTTTATATTTTAAACATGATCCCAAGTTCCTTTTTGCACTTGTCTCTACGGTTTTGGCAGCTGACAGCCCCAAGGGGTGCTTGTACAAGTTTCTCCCGAAGGGCGAGTAAATTAATTCTTTTGTCCGTGAGGTGGATGGTTTGGTAACGTTATAATTCACAACGCTATAATTCCTTCTTTCAAATTTAAAAAAAATAATTGCCTTTTAAATCCATCCAATTTAATCTGCTAAAATGATTCTCATTGTTCTACCTCTTTTCTCAAGTTTTGGTTAAATTCAATGTCAGTATTCTCCACGGAACTAGATTTTCATCTGACTTTGGAATCGGAAAGGCAGGCTGTTACCGAGGTTAAATTCTGTGTCTTTACAAAACTTTGAATCAGTTACAAAACTAGATTTTTTTTTTAATTCAAATTACAAAACCGGTTAATATCAAGATGAATAGCTCAAACAATAATTGTTTCATTTTGTTTATCTCATGTTTAGAACCCCTCAAAAAAAAACCACATACACCCTCTAAACACACAAAAAGATTATTGCCCTCGACAATATTCCTAATAGCAACCCCAACGTTATAAATTTTACACAACTGTTTTCCCAAATAGATAACGTGAAACTTACTTATAGATTTTCCGTTTTAAAGGGACAGTTTCTTTAGACTTCCAGTTTCTTGTTGGGTGCTTTCTTTATTCTCGAATAATGAAGCCAAGGTTCTTCTCCCAGACCTTTACTGCTACAAGTGTTGTTAAAATGACTCGATACGGTCCTTTCCACTTCTCGGTGATTTTATATATATTCAGTCTCCTGGTCGGAAGGGATGCGCTGCTACGTCCAGTTCTAAGGGTCCAGCTGTGGAGACATACTGACAAAGTTCTTGAAAAGAATTGCTTAAAGAAATCATAACACCTTTTAAAAACATATCTCCAAAGGCACTCAAGATACTCAGAACACAGGACTCTTGATACGGTCTTTCGTACAACATTTCCTAAAGACTTGACTTTTCTTTCTCTTCTGGCTATACTTCGATTCTTAATAGAGCCACGGGTAACGCTTTAACCCATGTGAGGAGTGAGGTTTCCTGACAAATTTTACTCGACAGTTGCTTAAGGATATAGTTCATTCTCTCTTTCTCTCTCTCTGCCCACACACTTGCTTGTGGTCTATGTGGGGTGTGATAGTCTCAATCCATAGATAATACATGGCTCAACTTGTCTCATAATCTTTGCTATAAAATGAGGGCCATTGTCAGATGACATTCTTACAGGCACCCCATATTTTGGTATTATCTCTTTGAGCAAGACTTTGACTACTTCCCTTGCTTTGTTGGTGCGACAAGGGAAAGCCTTGGGCCGCCCAGTAAAGATATCAACTAAAACTAGGACATATCCTTATTTTCAAGGCAATTCTATAAAATCAATTTGCTAATATTCTTCTTCTAAAAAATTTCCTTATTTAATAATCCCAAAGATGATCTTATTACTGGTTCGGGGATAAATTTACATACACATTTCACGTCCACTTATAATTGTTTAAACAATCTTTGTCATATTTCGCTTTCTGTTTCCCAGTATACTCTGTGATGTTCAATGGGGCAATTTCTCTTATTATTGTGGGTGGGTGGGACTATTATTCGACCTGTCGGTGTTACAGCCTATCCTGTTTCATTTTGTTAGCCTGCAATCTAATAATTAATTCTTCATCTTTTTCATTATAATTTGGAGTTTCTTTAGGCAATTTTATACCTTTCTCTGGAACTAGTGCTAGGATGCCTTTTTCTGCAGCCTCTTCAGCAGCTTTATCAGCCAGTCGGTTACCTGCGTTAGGACCGGTCTTACCTAACGGATGTGCTTTACAGTGCATCATCGTGACTGCTGTTGGTTTTTGAATGCTTTCTAACAATTTCAGTATTTGTTGTGCGTGCTGAACGGCGGTGCCTGGTGCAGGTAACAGTCCTCTTTCTCCCCGTATCGCTCCATGCGCACGTACCACTCCAAAAGCATACTTTGAGTCTGTCCAAGTGTTGACTCGCTTTCCTTGACTTAGTTCCAGAGCTCGAGTAAGAGCTATCAATTCAGCCTTTTGGGCAGAGATCATCGAAGGCAAAGTTGGCAACGCAAGTACCTCCTCAGTAGTTATTGTCTATCTCGATAAAACGTTGTCCTTCACAGATGGAACCGCTTCCGTCGGCATATAGTTCCCAATCTGTTTCTTCTAGTGGCACACCTCAGAGATCCAGTCAGCTGGAGTAAACTCTTTCGATTGCCTGCAAGCAGTCACGTTCCAGTTCTCCTTTAACTCGGTCAGTTGTTGAAAACGCAACGGGGTTAACGGCGGTAGTAGTTTTTAGGTAAACATCATCTTGTTCCAGCAACAACACCACTTGGTATTTCAGCATTCTGCTAGGGGATAACCAGTGCCCCCCTTTCCGTTTTAGCACAACAGTTATCATATGGGAAACGTACAGTAATCCTTTCTGCTCAGGCGAACTTACGAGCTTCCTGGATCAGTAGCACAGTTGCAGCGACGGCTCTCGGACGACCAGAGCATCCCAGACTCACGTTATCCAATCGCTTCGAGAAGTAGGCCACAGCTCGCCCACTTGGCCCTAAATATTGGGCCAGGATACCCAGAGCTCTACCTCATCTTTCACGAGCAAAAAGTTCAAGTGTCTCTCGTGAGATCTGGCAGACGCTAGGGCTGGCACCCCTGTTACAGCCTGTTTCAATTCTTGGAAGGTAGCTTTCTCGGCATCGGTCCAATCCGTCGTTTGAGGTTTTGAGCTGCTCCTGTAAAGGTCAGGCCAGCAAGCCACAATTTATAATCTACAGGTGACACCACTCGACCATTCCCGGAAATGCTTGTCATTCATTTTTTTTAGTCTTAGGTTCGGGGAGACGACACATTGCCTCTTTTCTCTCAGTTCCCAATTGTCTCTGTCCTTTTAGGATTTTAAAACTCAAATTTAAGTTTCTTCTTTCTGGGTTATTTGGGTTTTTTTCTTTTGACACTCGATATCTACTGATTCCCAAAAAGTTCAAAAAGTTAAGAGTTAACTTTGTGCATTGTTCTTCCGTCTCAGCTACCATTAACAGATCGTCCATATATTTCAGCAAGATTTCTTGATTATTTTCTTTCTTCCAAATCTCTAATTCTCGTGCCAACTGATTTCCAAAAATGGTAAGACTATTCTTAAAGCCTTGAGGCAAGACTGTCCACGTATATCGTGTTTTTCTCCCAGTCTCAGGATTTTCCCATTCCAAAGCAAAAACCTCTTGACTATTGGGATCCAAGGGAATACAGAAAAAGGCATCTTTTCGGTCCAACACTGTGAACCATTCTCATTTCTCCGTTAGGGCTGTTAACAAAGTATAAGGATTTGCTACGACCGGATGAATACCTTGTACTATTTGATTTATTGCTCTGAGGAGGTCTTGAACTAATCTATCATCTTTTTCATCAGCCTTTTAACAGGCAAGATCGGGGTATTATATCTGGATTCACATTCTATTAACAATTTGTATCTTAAAAATTTTTGTATTACCATTACTAACTCTTTCCGACTTTCCGGTTTTAGGGGGTATTGTTTCATTCTTACCGGATTCGATCCTGGCTTTAAATCAACTCTCACAGGTTCTGCTTTTTGGATTTACCGGGAACTTCCCAGTCCAGACGACTGGAATGACAGCATTACACTTGGACCGGTATAATCTTCTGCTTTCGGTAAACATCCTGTTAACAACAAAGCCGCTGCTTCGATACGTTTAGTTTCTGGAATTAAAATTTTAAGCTCTCCGTTTTTAAATTTAATTTCTGCCTCTAAGTTCTCAAATAGACCTCTCCTTAACAGGAGTTTAGGAGAATTTGGCACATACAAAAACTGCCGAGTGACCCACTGCTTTCCTAATTTCATTGTTAAAGATTTAAAGAAGGGTCTAGTTTCTCGTTCGCTTGTTGCACCAACACCACCAATTTCTTCAAAACTTAACTCTCCCTCTGAGGTATTTAAAACTGAAAAGGTGACTCTAGTGTCAACTCACATTCAATTTTCTGTTCTCCCAGTTTAGCTGTAACCAGAGGTTCTGCTGGGAGACTCCCCTCCGGTCCCCGCCCGATACGTTCACTTAAAAAGAACAAATCTACATATGGCACTTTATTCCATTTACTCTCTCTCCTACAAAACAACAGGAATTGCAATATAGTATTGTAACTCAAAGTTCTGTTTGTTTACCATTTTTCCTGCAGTTCACCCCAACGTGCCAATAAACATCCCAGCGGTGACGTTTCTGGTAACTTTTCATCAGCAGTTCTATTTCCTGCACTCTTATTCTTAAACAATTTTGCTAATGCCATTATACTTATATACATTCAAATACCAAATACCAAACAAATGCAAACGACAGCTGTCCCAAATAATACACAAAGTCCAACCCAGCAATAGCTTTCGCTTATGACTTACGGGCAGACGCCTAGGCTTCCAGTGCAGACGGCTACCCTCCAAGCCCCAACCCTGGGAAGCTTTCGCCGCGCCTCACGGGCAGGCTTTCCAAACAAATTCCAAAGAAGCAGCGCCTTACCTTTTTTCCAGGGAACGCTGCGAGGAGCTTTGCGTGTCGAGGGTGACGGTTCTCCCCGAGAATACCTCGGTGCCGGCCGGAGCTCGATCGACACGCCATCTCGTCCAGTCTCACTCGCAAGGTCCCATCTGGGTCGCCAAAACCGTTACCGAAATCCAGAATAAAACTCCTTAACGCCAACGTGAAGTTAAGAAGCAGGCGCTTTGTTTATCGCAGCGCTGGGGACACGGGGGATCGCTCCTCCAAAGGCGTGTCCCACTTAGTATCAAAATCCATCAGTTTTTACAGGCTTTTCCCGTCAGGTCATTGTTACCTAAGCTCCTTCCGTAAAAACGCATACTATGCTCGTTCTTAAATTTAACCGTTGTAACGATCGGTCCTGTGATTCTATAACCTTATCAATATTCTTATTTTAAAACAATCATTGGTCAGTGACACTTGGCTCTGCTGACTGGCATCGTCGATACTCAAATCGAGATGGGAAGGGTAAGGGGGTTTCCAAGCAGCAAACTGGTGTCCACGACGGTTTCCTTAGTTTCCTGAAACAGAACGTAGGAAAACCAGTAACTTCCTGGTGAGGTTTCTAGGGTTAGCTGTTTCAGACTTTAACAATATTACGGTTCCTAGCGTCACGCATAACACAGCTCCTAAAGTTTCTATGGCTACGTTTCAAACTTAACAATCCTATACGTTACGCTTCACAGTTTTACTTCTTAATCAAACCTAACTCTTCTATGTGATTAAATGTTGATTTCTTTACCAGAACATTTGCAACAGCTGGAGCCCAGCAGGAACAGGGGGGGCACGGCCCGACCCCCCCCCCCAGCGCCTCACCTCCTCCTCCTCCCCTGGGCTCCCTCACAGCCCCTCGCCCCGTGCAGAGGGAGCGCAAACGCAGCCCGGAGGGCAAAGGGGCCGGCCGGCCAGCGTCTATTCAGTCAGTCGCGCGCCTATCGAGTCCTGCCAGTGAGTCTGCTCCGGGGCTCGGGGCGCCCCCCGGCGCTCCCCCTGCCCCTCGGACACCTCTGATAGCACATTTCCATACGTTCTGTATGGCACGTCTAAATATTTGGGTGGTTTTAATACTTTGTACCAGCTGTGGTTTGCTGCTAGGTGACTATAAAAGTGAGATTTGGTAAATAATGGTTAGAAATCTTATACTAACGCTACAACTGAAACAACAGACAAAAGTATAGCCGAGCAATTAACTAGCAGAGGTAGGTACTCCTAAGTTTTGCAGTTCTTTGCTCTTATGACTAGATGTTCCCCTGTAAGCTAAATGGGAACAATGCTGAAACTGACCACATGCGATTGAAACTGCGTTAAGCTTCAAGATCAAAGAACAAGGACAAGAATAAAGACTTCGAGGGCAGCCAGCAAGAACTTCAAATGGGTCGGTGGTCGCAAAAGCAGCCCTTCGTCTCAAATGGATCCTTCCTTGCACGTGATCGGATGTAGGCAGTGCTATGATAATCGGTTGCCGTCGTTTTTATGTATATGTATACTCATCTGATTAATAAGCAATTAGTTATTCTATATAACCTGTTTGTGCTAAAGCTGTGGCACGCACACTAGGTGGAACTATCCCCCGTGCATCCGGCGCTGCAGTGAAGAACGCCTGCTTTCTAAAACTCCAAAACGAGTCTTAGGGAGTTTCGTCGACCGGCTTTTCAGTATCAGAGGTACAAGGGAGGAAAGGAAAAAAAAAAAAAAAAAGGAAAAAAAAAAAAAGCAGGGGTGTGGGAACGAGTGGGGACCCGGGGACGGAGGGGGCAGGGAGGGACCGCAACACCGAAGAGGGGAGACGGGGCCCCGAGGGCCCGGGGCTCACCGCAGCTCTCGTTCTTGGCGCTGCCAAGAGACTTTGCCAGTTCAGCCGCTTCTTTCTCCTTCTCTCCTCCCTTCCTCTTCTGTAACTCCAGTCGCTTGGCTGTCCTCCGCATAACGGAACACGCGAGCCCCTCGCAGCTCTTGCGAGATGAGGCCTCCTAGACACGTAGCCTCGCTCGCTCGCTCGCTCACTACGTGGCTGTACCGCGCTGCTGGTCACGCATACAGACCCTGGCGGTCTGACCTGCTGTGGACTACGAGGAGGGATCCTCCCACACCCACAGAGGCAGGGTCCCTCTGGCCTGCAGCGGGAGGCAGCTGCCAGCCAGATGGCCTTCCGTTTCTTCTTCTTTACCTTTCTGTGGCCTCTCCAGCTTCAGCAGCTCCCGTCCACAGCCAGTAAGTGCTCCGCCTGTCCCTCTGCGCTCCTGTGCCGTGAGGAGAGGGAGGCCGGGCGGAGACAGGCCACGCGAGCCTGAGGCTGCTGCAGTCAGCGGCATCCCCGGGGACGAACGGACAACCCCGCTCACGGCGTGGCCTCTGGCAGAGGGAAAGAGGCAGCAGCGACCGTTATTACCGCAGCTCCACCCTGGCCGGAGCCCCTCCGTCCGCAGGGGCTTCCGCGGACGGACGCCGCTCCTTCCCCGCGCCGCTGCTAACGGCACCCGCGTTAAGGGAGACTCGAGAACACCGGAGGGCCAGCTTGCCGCTCTCACGACAGGGCTCGGGGGCTGCCTGCGGCTGCAGCACAGGCTTCAGGGGAGGGGCTGCAGCTGGGGGCAGCCGCAGGGGCCGAGCGGGGCTGGGGAAAGGCGGCGGGGGAGCTCCGGCGACTCGGGGAGGCGCCCGCTGGCCGCGCCTGGGGGTGCCCGCCTCCGTCCCCTCTTCCCTTCTGTCGGCTCTCGGGGACCTGCCCGGCGCTGCCCTGGCCCGGCTCGCCTCCGGCGGACCGGGAGCCTGCCGCGGCGGCCGCTTCGCAGCTTCCCGTCCCGCCGGCCCCGGGCGGCCAGCGGGCAGGAGGCACCCGCCGCCGCGGCCGCCGCCGCCCCCGCCGGAGGGGATCGCTCGCCTCACCCGCGGTCCCGGCGCTCGCCCGCGGGGCGGCAGTGGCGTTTCCTTACCGGGAGGAAGGAAGCAACGAGCGCGGCGGCACTTTCCCCCGGGGCCGCACTGCCGGTACCGTCGGACGGCACGTGCAGGACCGGGGCAGCCCCGCGCACTCGCAGCCTCCGAGCTGCAGTACCGAACATTGGGCCGCGGGGTGGCAGCGGCGAGGGCTTGGCAGAACGCGGCAGCGCGCATGCGCGGCACCCCAGCTGCAGTACCGGACTTTGGTCCTTAGGTGGCGAAAGAGAGCGCTGGCGCAAGGGGCCGCCACCGCGCATGCGCGGCTCCCAAGCTGCTGTACCGTGGTTTGGTAGCCAGGCAACAGGCAGAGAGCCGTAAACCGCGCCTCCGCGCATGCGCGTTTGCCGAGGCGTCGTGTCGCGATTTGGTTGCCTGGCAACAGCGGCGAGCGCCGTAAACGACGCTGGGCGCATGCGCGGATGCCAGGCGGCCGTAACGCGTCCTGGTTGCTAGGCAGCAGCAAGCGCGCCGTACAGGGCGCAGCGCGCATGCGCGGCTGCCCAGCTGCTCTTCAGTTGCCAGGCAACAGCGGCTAGCAACGTCTATGTGCCAGTGCGCATGCGCACCAGCAGGAGCCCACCGACTCACGCCACCGCGCATGCGCGCCTCCCCAACGCCAGTTCCCACCTTCGCTCCCCGGGCAGCAGAATCCGCATCCCCGCAACGATCCTCTTCTGAGCGTCAGCTGCGTGAGGGACGACTGACAGCTCAGCCCAGTAGAGACCAGCCGCAGGCGGCAACTCCTTGCTGGGGGCACAGGGCTGACGTCACCCTGCCCTCTCCCCACTCGCAGCCCGGGCACTCCTCTTCATCGCCTCCCTTCCAAAAAGCACCCGAGCGGCTGGAGCGTTTACAGCAGTCAAGTGCAAGGAACAGACAATTCGGGCGGCCGCTTCTGTCCCTGCCCCCCCAACCCCGTTATCTAGAGAGGAGAAGCAGCACAGGGAACCTGCAAATGGGGGGGGGGGGGCAAGGGGGGTGTCCCCTGGAGCAAGCCCCAGGGACTGCTGTATCCCTCTGCATGGGGCATCAGGGTTGCGGGAGCGACAGCAGCCAGGCAGCAGACGCTGGCGAGAGATTTACAACAAAAAATAACGCCTGGTTCAGGTGACAGCCTGAAGGCAGGCCACAGGAGACCCAAAGCTGCTTCGTGCCGGAGGGGCGGCTCTGTTCGGCAGGAAAGGCCGCGGCCCAGCGCACCAGATGCGAGCGGCCCACCTGCAAGCTAGCGATACCCCGGCGACCCTGGGGCTCAGTCGGGGTGGGCACCTCTGTGCTATCAGAACGCGGCTCTCCTAATCCTGCACGCACGCAAGGCTCCTTGCGGGGGGCTTGTCTCTTATCGAAGAGACGCTGCACGGTGTTACGTACCGCCCTGCCCTCCGGCGTTCAAAGTAATCAGACGTTGAGGCAGGGAAAGCAGAGAGGCCTGTCGGGATATTAGATGTCCTCAGCAGAGGACCACAGAGCCCTCGAGGTTCCATCTTTGCTCCCTACAGGAGCGTGGCTCCGCACTCCTTGCCGCTCCTGCCAGCAAGCGTCACAGTTGCCCTTTGCCGCCTGCAACACGGCCCCAGTACTGCCGCTTACAGAGCGAGAGGCGCTCGCTATAAAGCGGCGATGAAGAACAAGGACGGCCCGTCGAGATGGCAGGAGGAACACAGAGAGCCTCCAGCATTAGCCAGGCAGGGCTTGCAACTCACCTCGTGTCCTGGTTTAACGCCAGCCGGCAACGAAGGCCCACACGACCGCTCACTGGCTCCCCCGCCCCCAGCGGGACGGGGAGACAAGCGGAAGGGCAAAAGTGAGAAAACTCGTGGCTTGAAACAAAAACAGTTTAATCATCATGAAAAAGAAACAACAACAACAACTTGTAAGGAAAAGAAGAAGAACAAATGACAGAGAACAGGGTGCAGGCAGCACACCAGGGGTCTGGAGCCTGATGGATGATGGGGGGGTGGTGGTGTGGAATATGGAGGAGGGAAAGGAGGGAGGCAGGGCAGGAGATAGGAGAGCAGGGGGTGCAGTGGGAAACAACTCGCGGGGGTGTGCATGGGGGAGACACGGACCTAGTGGGGAGGGTAGGTGAGGGTACAAAGGTGCACGGGGGGGTACTAAAACCAGACGTGCTGCTTCACAGAAATACGGTCCCACCTGAATTCAGGAGTAGGGTTTCTTCTGCGCTTAAACATTAATCAGGCATTTAAAAGCTTCAGTAGACTTGCAAACTGAAACCTCTGACAATTTACGTAGTCTTCTAATTTCTGATATCCAGGATATGTGAAAATAACACTCTCAATTCAACAGTTTTCACCGAGAATGATCTGTGTTAACCTAAATCACACAAAGTGAATAATATCATGTTAGCCATGTAGCCTTTATTAAGAGGTTGAAATTACCTTCTCGGGATCTTTTAAGCTTCTAAGCGTAAAATAATGAGTGTAGCTTACAGATGTGGAAGAGAAATCTTTTGGTATCATAACCAAAGTAGTCTTCTCCTCTATGAATGGCAACACAATCTGTAATACTGCATCGACACTTCAAAACCCATTCTGTCTCTCCCCTTTTGTCATCCAATGTTGTCTTTTAGATATTTCAAGAAATTCTTTCATTGTCTATCCCATAAAATGAGAAGTAGATTATTACGGAAGAGCTCCACAGATAAAAAGTTAATGCATTAGACTAGCTGTGATATAAAAATTACTGGAGATATATTTATGTGTGATGTTCTGATGAATTATCTAGTTGTTTACAATTGCTAGGACTTCTCTCAGCGGTAAATCACTGGCAATGTGCACGAACACAAGAAACTCTTCACGGGGCACATTCATCCTTTATGCAGTTAAATGAAGTTTTTAAATCACAAAAAGATTTGGCTGTTACACAGTCTGTGTAAATTACGTGATAGTAACCCAAACCACAAGACCATGTCTCTCCTACTTTGCTCTGTTGCAGAAGAATCTCAGCTTGCAAAGCACATCAGTTTTCTGTAACACAGATAACCAGGGTTCACACAGTCAGACTTTTCAGTCAGAAGGCCACAGAAAGAATCATAAAGAGACCGAGTATCTTTTCCTTAAACATCCTGTTTACAGACAGCTATGTTACCTCCAAGTGCTATGAAAGTTACTTTCTCTAAAACTATCTTCCATTTAGTTTTCCTTTTTTTTTTTTTTTTTTTTTTTTTCCCCCTTTTCTTCCCCTGAAAACAATCTTATAGCTTAATCCTTATAGGATTTTTTTCAAGTTTTGTTTTTTTCTAACGAGTATCAACACATGAACACTCTAAATAGTTTCAGGAAGGTCAGTATTTGCTACAGTTGCACTTGATCCAACATCCCACTTTTTTTTCCACCAAGCAAAGGAGTTCAACCAAGTTTCTTTCAAGAGCCATACAGGAGAAAGTACAGATTCTGCTCTGTCTGCTAACAAGCAGGCGAAGGAGCTGCTACCGATTTGAAAACTGTAGAGGCTCTGCTGTGCCCATTTTGAACTGGGGAACAAAAATAGTATTTAGGTCCACTTTTTCTCATTTGCAAAGCAGATCCACTGCCTTGGGAGACTGACCAGAATTACCTGGAACAAACATTCTTTTTGCCTAGGATCTGTTTGTTAGTTGAGAAAACAATCACTATGTCTCTGTGATAATATGACACGATTTCATCAAGACACTTCTGTCTCAAGGGGCCCAGTTGTATTTTATTTTCTAGTAACACAGCATCTATCCAATTCCGGTCCCTGACTTAAGAGATGAGCAACATGCAATTTCTTCAATGTCTACTTATCACGGTGAGGAAGTCAACAAACCTCTTTTCACAGTTACAAGCACTTTTCAAAGACCTGACAGTTCCCTCAGGTCATCAACTGACCCTGAACAAGTTGCAAAAAGGATCAATAAATGCGAGAAAGACCTTTGGTATGAGGGAACCCAGACAAACCCGGTGCAGCAGCTTTCTTCCCTATTGATTGGAAGAGAATGCTGTTTGGCTGCTGCTTCGACGGATAATCCACAAATTATTTGCTATTCTTCTTAGCCAAAGGGCTAAGGCAGTGCCATCAGCAACTTCATAATAAACCCTGAAACAAGAAGCAGATATTACAGCTCCAAGTCTGAGGAAACAGCATCAATGATCAAGACAGCTCTAACATGGAAGGCCTGGTAAGTGGCAGTGGTATAAGGCACTAGCAATTTATCAGGGCTCTCTTTCAAATGCTGGCATTTTCTGTGACTTGGATTTTGCCTATTGGTATGAGATCATTACATCACCTATCACACAAGTGTAGCTTTGTTAACTTTCAAAGAAAAGCTGCTAGACAATATACAACACAAAGTTAGACAAGCGAGGGAAGTACACAGGGATTTCACAGGCAATCTGGAATCGGGCACCCGACTTGAATTCCCGGCTTTGAAAACCTCTCTCCAAATGACTTACCATCCTTTCACTAAGATCCAGCAGCAGTTCCCTCCTGTGCCTCATGCTCCTCTTTAGTCAGCCAAAGCCCACGGAGCTGCACTGTAAGCTTGAAGACGAGGATGCCAGCTGCGTGTCCTATTTCTGTCACCTAGTTTTTACGTACCGTTTCTTGCTAATCAAAAGGCCCAGTGATTCCTCCTCACACATCACACTGGAGTTAGTACGTCCAAGCATTATTTCTGCCGCGCTACATTTGCACGGATTAGCTGCTGAACCCTCCAGATGATGTACTGCTTTTCAAGAAGGGTGTAGTATAACTGGCGAGGGTCTACAGTAAGTCCAAGAGGGTGCTCAACGATGTACAGGAGTCTGACTTCAAAGCATAAATTGAAAAACAGCCGCTTAAACTAGAAAGGGCAATACTGAAGAGAAATAACAGTGTTTAAACTCTAAAAGGTAGCTGTAAGGAAGAACTTTTGTGTGCATCCACTGCACACAGTTACACGGAATCATGGGGCTTAAATTACAACCTGAAAAACTTAGGGTATGTGGCAATCTTTGCAACAGTAGTAACAATTACAGGAAATGTTTAAGAATAAATTAGGCAAGCATTTGTCAAGAATGGTACAGAAAGTTGATCATTCACCTCTAGAATGAGAGCAACACTAGACTATCTTTAAAAGTTCTTCTTTCCCCACTGCTGTCCCTCTCCGTATTTCTACCCTCAAACACAAGCATCATCCTCAGCTCTGCACTTACAATTCTATCTGCATATGCACATGTCTAGAGATGCACATTTATTTCTTCGTTACACAGGTGAAGGAGAGTACTCATAGGTAAGGCAATTTACATAAACAGCTTCTGAAAGTTAAACACCTCAGCTTCTTGCAAAACGTCAGCCCAACAGAACACCGGGAGCGGTATGTAAATCCTTATGCCAAAACTGCGTTCTCTTAAATCTTATGAAAACCATTTCTAACATAAAGCCTGACCTGACTGGTCTATTTTCTGACACTCCCCTTCTCTGTCATCAGGTACTCATTAGACAGTAAAACAACTGACGGGGCAAACACCATAACTAGCACAATAGCTGACTTCCGTAGCAGTTGCGTATCATGTCTGAAGAAATGTGAGTTTAGTAGGTGTATAGGTAGATACACATTCAGAAATGCACAAGAACTGAAAGGAGTAATCTGTAACCGGTAGACTAAGAACGCTGCAATAGCACGCAATGTAAATCAACATGCACCTATAGGGAAGGGAAGGGAAGTACAGAAACATTCTTCTGGATTTAAAAAAAAAAACAAAAAAAACCCGCAGCAATGGTAGGAAAAGGTACTTGGAACGTGCCACTTTCAGTCCACTGAAACAATGTCTGCAACAGCAGTAAGAACACTGGCAAACTACCTTCTCTGTTCCACAGGGCCTTGAAACCCATACGCATTGTCTGTTGCCAGTTGCTGTTAGGAAACAAAGGCACTGTGATCAGTAGAAGCGTGTAGGACACCAAAAATGAAACTTTTGAGTATGTCACATGCAAGATCCTCATTCTCCGTACAGTCTACAAGGTTACACAATTGTAAAATACTTTGTAAGAATGAGAATCCTGACGTTTGCCTTGGATTAAAAAAGTTTTTAAATTCCGCTTTGTTTTGAGGTTTTTCCCCCCCCACGGGCTTAAAAATAAAAGCATCTTGGTAAAGTGATTTTCACACACTGCACAGACACAAGCAGTGTTTCTCCCACTGCGAGAGGAGTATCAAAATACTCTTATCTAATATGTTAGACAAGAGTGACCGAGGTCACAGGAGAATCTGTACTTTCCCACTGATTACAAGGAACGGGCCAGCTGCTTTGTGCCTCCTATGCAGCTGGAGCATGCAGTTGCCTGGTAACTTGTTCCGAGCTATTGCATCTTAATCACATATACACGTAGGAATACCAAGCTGACCGCTTAGGTTTATCAGCCAAAACAGTTTACAGCAACACAATAGTTTAGAGCAATTCAGGAAGTTTAACACTGAATTTAGGTATGTGCTTATATGATTGGATGAACAGAGCTTCTATAAATGAAAGGGAAACAACAGAAGTTATTTACATGTGATTTCAGAGCATACAAAAGGTATAGTCTACAAACCAAGTATCAAGTACTAGCAATATTTACCTGTTCAAAGGGCATCATGTAATGTCTCAGACTCAACAAGCATAAACTGACAGACTGTTATGATTTGAAAATTTTAAAAAAGTTCCAATAGTGTGCCCAAAACGGAGGTGTTTCAGTGTTCAGGCTAGACTCCTTGTCTCCAGTAAATACACATCTTAATTCTAACACAGGATAAAAACCGATTTATAAATGTCCTCTTGTAAAAATGAAACCGTTCCAATCACCCTGTTCACTCCTGTTTAAGATATTAAATAGGGCAAATCAGAAGTAACTTGAACCAATCCCTCCCACCCAGCTATAAACCAGGACCATATACAGCCCCTTGCAGACTACACAAGACCCTGTCCCATTCCAGCCACATCATTAGCATAAGCTGTGCAAACCCATGCAAATCAACAGGTTTTTCAGGCATAAAAGCAGACTCCAACAGCAGTTAAGCCACTTCTTACAACTGACAATGTCATACTTCCATCCCTGATCATAGCACAAGAACAAAAGAGAATGGGTCTTTATTGTCCTTCATGAACTTGAGGGGCTGCAAGAAACCAGTGAAGTCACAAGCCTGGATTCTGTAACGTCGCTACCAGCATAATTTCCAGATCAAAGATCCGGCCTCCTGTTAAGATCATCAAACATAATTTTGAGTTCGGAGGACAGGTCATCACAACACTATGTTAGGTAGAGTATAAAACCTTATCATCAGATTCTCAGCTAGTTTAAGTCAATGTATTCTGTGTGTTCCGCTGAAGTCAATGAAACTAAACACACTATCACAGGAAAGAGGTATTTCAGCATGCCTCAGACCTGGAAAACTATCTTGAAAAATGCCCGTAACTTTTAACACAAATTCTCTGCACTTCCCACGATCTCTCAACAGCGAGCAGTAGTAAGACCCTAACAGTTACTTGCAACCTATTTCTTGCATAGCATTCATTTTTATTTTAATTTTAAAAGGGGCAACTAATACATAAGATTTTTGCAGCTACTCACAAAAATCAATAAGCAAAGACATTTGTTCCAAGATTTAAATTACTTGTACAATTTAAAAAAAACTATCAAAGCTCTGTAAAGTAAAATAGATACATTTACCTACTCATGTAGGAAACTACAGACAAACTTCAGGAAATGACCAAAGGTGCAGAGGATAGGCTAATAGGCTAAGGTAGAAAAATAACAACAACAAAAAAAAACAACCCAGGAGTTCTACAGAAAAATGAGTGAGCAGCCCACAGCACTGGCAGACAACAGATTTTTTTTATACCCACTTCCTCCACCCCTTCTTCCTATTCCCTCCCCCCCCCCCCCTTTTTTTTTTTTTTAAGGGAAATAATTATTCTATTGTGAAACATATTGTCAGTGATGCAGTTGAAGCCAAAAGTTTACATGAGTTCAGGAGAGGATTAACCGAATTCTAAGACATGTGCCAACACAACTGCTATAAAAAGCATCTGCATCGCGGTGAAATGCAAACAGCTACTCTGAGAACGACACATTATTATTCACTAAATTTGCCTTTGCCTTTTACCCTGTTGTATAGTTACTAATGTTGAAAAGAGTCACTGCTGTGCAAGAAACTAAAACTTACAGCGCTTCATGCTGGGAGAGAACTGTGGCCCATCAGCTCGTGGCTGTGAAGCCTTACAACTTAACACGTTGCAGCTGCACACCAACAAGTTCTGAGGTGGACTGCTGACTGTATTCAATAGTCACAGCTTAGGTAGGAGGATATGATAAACCTTACTTATTCGCCTTTAACCGATGCTCCAACTATGTTAAAGTCGTTCTTAAAGCAGGTTACTGGTTTGATTACCCTTCATACAAAATCCTCCTTCAAATGGAGGTTTCTCTTCTCTTCTTTTCAGATTTAAGGCATGAACAGAAACCACACCTGCATCATCACTGAAATCAGTGCCTATTTTTCAATAAACTTTAGCAGCATCAGAATTCGTCCTCAAGTACCGTTCATAAAGCAAATGCTTCATTCTTCAAAACTTTTTTCAGCAAAGGTTAGTAATGCTGTACCACAGACTCTCGCGCCCATTCACACATGTTCTTCCCGAGACTGTTACGCAGCTTAGTATTTTAAAAATCACCATCCTAACTGCATACCTGATACTACTGGTTCTCCCCTTTTTAAAGTCTGATGTTAAGGAAAAGCTGCAAGTCCTACAAAACCAGGCAGACTTGCTTGTTCTTGCCAAAGAGAAAAAGGTTAAGCATTATTAAAAAATAAGACTATTGCCTACCTTTAAGTATCCATAAAGCTATCAACATGAACCGTATGGTGGCTTGTTAGCACCAATACTTGTACACGGGCATGCAAAATGTCCTTCACTTAAATTCCAAACTCTATGAATTAATTGGTGGGCAATTCCCCAAGGATAAAACGTCTATCAAAAGCCAACAGTAAGCCAGAAATCTCTTTCCGTTTCATAGGGTTAAAAAAAAAAAATAAATACAGTGAATCCTGAAAAAAGAAATCGATATTAGACAGGGAACGCCTATATAGTTATAGGGCAAGTAATAAAACATTTAGTGTTTTGATTTTCTTCTTTTTATTTATGTCATCACAATAGTTAGACAAACATGGAAACATTTGCAACAGCAATACTTGGGTCACTTTAAAATCTTGGTAACACTGAAATACAGGTCAGCAAAAGCTAATGATGTGGGGAGGGGACTTTAGGTCTTCTTATTTTCATACACATTCACACACACACACACACATATATCTATACACACACGCGCACTCCACAACTCCAAAGAGCTATCTTACCTATGTCTGCCAGTAAACGGAAATAGTAGGCAGAAAGGAACCATATCCATACTAAGACAGTTAGCTGTGTCGTAAAACTGAAGATCACTGCAACCAGTGCCATCTTAAAGAAGAAGAAAAAAAAAAAAAACAAAAAACCAACACCAAAAAACCTGAAAGGAACCATCGCTGTGCATGTCATAAGCATGAAGTTATTTTAACCTGGTGACTACTCTGCTCTATACTTTAAGCATCGTGAAGTTTTTATGTGTTTTTAAGGTCTAAGGTTACTATTTTAAATGACCTACTTGTAGTGGCAGCCCAAGTAGCATTCTGGAGAACACCACAGTGCCCACAACTTCTACAGGTCAGTGCAGTCTGATCAAGCACTACATTTCTAGGGGAGGAAAACAAAAAACCACTACCGCTCATTTATTCAATTGGAAAGCTTATTACCTGCACCTTCCAAAGCAACAGGCTACAGGAACACTGAATGCAAAGTAAACCAGACCCATCTGGAATAATCTGACCTCTCAGCTCCAAGTTACACATCTTTCATTTTGTATTTGAAGGGATTAACAGCATTTGGATGCACAGAAACTGTCTTTACAGTGATGTCTGCAGACCTCCGAGTCATAAGTTAAAAATGTCTTCCTAAATTATAACAGTATTAGCACTTCCTCTGAAAGGAGTGAAAAAAACACAACCAGGGAAGGAGGAAGTGACACACCACCAAGGTTTTTTGTCCCAGAGATAACAAAATCCTGAGAGAACAAGATGCTTGTGCTATCAGAATAAAAATCCCCAAAGAATCAAAAGAGTTTACCTTTCCCTTGGAAAAGTTACCTTTGAGTCAAGATCTGCTCTTTTTCTCTCCCAAGCATGAAATCTCTCTTCAGCTTAAGACTCTCTTCTACTGCAGTAGAAATTTAGTGCACGTGCTGGAACCTGGACAGAATCTTATTTAAAAAAACAAACAATACAATAGTACTACAGTGGCCAGAAATCTTTTACATATTCTGATGAAAAGACTCAACTTATTTCTAGGAAATAAAGTGTTTGGGGCCAAAGCCAACGCATGATGGTCATGTAAGGTTAAATTTTTATTAATTTTTTTTTTTTTTTTAAATTGATATATTGAAAAAAGCTGGAGAAGGAAGCGGGGACAGAAAGGAAAAACCATTCAGGGAGTCAGTGGTATAGACTGTCAGCACGCAATCTAAATATTGTAACTGCAGATCACATAGTCAGAACAAGCCAGTCAAAAGTAGCACCCTCCCTGGGAGAGGGGTGGGAGTCTCTCTCCCCTTGTCTTTCAAGCCAAGACCCAACTAGCAGAAGGCAGCTTTTCTGTCAGATAAAGCAAGGCAAAAGGATCATGTACAGCAACTTCCTTGCAGCCTCTTGCTCCTGAGCACCCTTCTTCACCTCTTTCTTTCTTTCTTTCTTCTGGTGATGGGGAGGTAAAGCATGTTCTGGTTCCTGTGAGCCCATACTGCTTGTCCCTATAGTCACAGCAGGCACCTGTGATTCCTCTCCGAAGACATTTACGCATAGAAATCAGTTGAGTGGTGTGTTACGGAAGCATAAGCTGCAGTGGACGTGATTTTGAATCAGTTATTGTTTTGCCCATCATGACAAAATAAAACCAGCAATTTCTTACTTTATAGAAATCCTCCTAAAGTAGTAGTTGCCCCCAGTCGCTGTCAAGTTTTTGTATCACAGGAGAACAAATGCAGCCAAAAGAACATTTTCTCTAAAATGACCACTCCGAACTGCACAAGCAGGCAGGCACAGGCCGCTGCCAATTTAATTAAGCGTATGTACACAGCACCACTTAGTGGTGCAAGCGGAGTCACCGCTGATAGGAATGAGAAGCTTGAACACCAACCTTCCCTCCCCGGCCCCCTGGACACTGCAGCCTGATCTTGACAAATTGACCGCCTGGATAAAGAAAGCTATCTGGCAACTAAAAAGATCCATTGTACTTTTCTGCTCAGTACACCTAAAGATACAGATTCACCCTCTAAATCTCGGCCAATTTCTTGAATACCACCAACACTCAGAACAGGTTTCAAATGGCAACGTGGCAGGACAAAGTAATAAATACTTATCCTTAAGTCTGCTAACTTTCTAAACCTTTGCCTAGACCTTAAGGAAATGTAAAAACAAACAAACTACTGCAAAGTTCAATACGCAATCCACGCAAAGTTAAGGCTATCAAGTAGGAACTGGATTACGAGTATAAATCATGCAACAGCTACTCTATGACATGGATGTCCTGAACAGATCATCCTCTACAGTTTAAGTCCAAGGTACAAACCCATCAGCACCTCCTTCCCTCTCTGTATCGCTGTGGTTACCTGCTCTGCGCCCAGAGCCAAAAAGAGTCCCGACGTTGGAGTTACTGTTCCTTTTATGCCCACCCCCATACTTCTTTCCCGACGGAGAGGTGATGCACCTGATTTGAGGTGGAGTGCAGACAACCTTCTCATCTAGTGCTGGGCAGTTTATTTGTCCCATAAACAAACCCCAGGAAAGAGAATGCACGGTTGGACGGGTGCACTTGAGGTTTTGACCACGCGGTAGCACCGTTAACTGCTGAAAGAGCAGGACTCTCTGCCGCTCCGTGTCCATGTCACGACTGCCCTCACGTCCCCAGTCTGCACCCAGCTCCTCCAGGGTGTGCAGAGGGGTTTCCAGCCCTGGCTCAGCAGGCGTCCACATAAGATCCCCCAGCCAAGAGGGGGGTGTATGCTCACCTGCCACATCGATACCGTGGGTACATTAAAAGCCACCCCGCAACTCTTTCCCCAGAAGTGACTGGGGGAGGCTTTTCAGTCATCTGGCTGTAAACCCCCTCCCCCTCAGGGAGGCCAACATCCAGGCATGCCTTGCTCTAACTCCCCAAATCCACTGCCCTCCGAGGAATAAAAGGCGTCTGGGCCACTCCCCCGGCTCTAATCTGCAGATATGCCTGGCTTCCCAGAAGTAGGCTGAGAAAGCCAGCATTAAGGCACTCCTTCCCACGCCCAGATCCACAAAATCCTCAGAGAAAAGAAGAAAAATAGCCACTTCACCGCAGCAGGAAGTAAATGGACTTGGGGGACACAGGAGGCCAGTTCTCCCGGGGTCAATGGAAAGGAGGGCTAGATGCAACGTATCTGAGGATTTTCCATGTGCACAGCTGAAACAGCCATGCCTCAAGCAGGGATGCGTCCCATTTATGGCAGTTCCTCCCCACTTCTCATCCCCAAAAGACAAACTCGGGCCTCTGCCTTCTCCGTGTGTAGCTCCCCACTCCCTTCAGCATGGAGCTGCGAGGCTCTGGGTTTGTGGAGAACCACAGGTGGGAAACCGAGGCTACTAATGGTGACCACAGAGAACAGACCGGCTCGGAGGGGGCGAGGAGGGCTGATGCACAATTTCTACGTTTGAATTTGTTGGGAACTTGGTGGGAGTCACAGGCTTGCAAGCCACAACCCCAGCTATCCAGGACATGGGCTTCCCAAGATCACAAACCTCAGGGGACGGGGACGGGGACGGGGACGGCGCCTGCGCCGGTGAGCGAACGCCGGGCTGCCCCAACGCGAAGCACGGCGCATGCGCCCAGGAGGCGCATCCGCACGGCTGGTCGGGGAGCGGGCGCAGCGGGAAGCCCGCGGAAAACCACGCGAAACCGGCAACGCTCCTGAGTCTGACCTGGTCGGACTACGCCGCGCCCGAGAGCCGCGCTGCTGCCCGGCTGCCGAGTCCGCGAAAACTACAGCTCCCGGCATGCCCCGGGAGGCAGCCTGCCCCGCTGCCTGACGCCGAGGGGACGCCGCTTCCGTTCCCCCCCCCCACCCCACGCCGGCGCAGCAGCAGTTCCCGCCGAGCCCCCAGCGCCGCTCCGGGTAGCTCCGGCACGGCGCGGCCCCGCTGCCGCTCCGTGCGTGCAACATGGACCCCGCCGTCCTCCTCGGGGCTTTCCCCGGGACCCGCCGGCCGACTGCGCAGCCCCGCCACGGGGCCCGGTGAGCCCCCCCCGCGCGCCCGTTCTCTCAGCCGCCCTGTCAGCGCCCCCCCCCACCCCCGCGCGCCCGTTCTCTCAGCCGCCCTGTCAGCACCCCCCCCACCCCCCGCGCGCCCGTTCTCTCAGCCGCCCTGTCAGCGCCCCGCGCCCCCCCCCCCCCCCGCGCGCCCGTTCTCTCAGCCGCCCTGTCAGCGCCCCCCCCACCCCCCGCGCGCACGTTCTCTCAGCCGCCCTGTCAGCGCCCCCCCCCCCCCCGCACGCACGTACGTTCTCTCAGCCGCCCTGTCAGCGCCCCCCCACCCCCCACCCCCGCGCGCCCGTTCTCTCAGCCGCCCTGTCAGCGCCCCCCCCCCCCCCCCCCGCGCGCACGTTCTCTCAGCCGCCCTGTGAGCCCCCAGGGCTCCCCTCCGGCCTCGGCACAGGCGGCCCCCACCTCCCCCGGGCCACCCCCGCCTCCGACGTTCGCCGGTACCGAGGGGTGACCGGCCCCGCTCACCTTCTCCCTCGGGGCAGCCGCAGCCCGGTCACTGCTCAGCTCCGCTCCTGCCTGGGCTCCCGGCGGCCCCTCCCCTTGCCAGGGAGGGGGCGTCGCCATCAGCCTCTCACTGCCCGCACCTGCGGCTCCTCCAGCCCCGGCCCGCAGCTGTGGTACCGAAACCCGGAACCAAACCCCTCACCACCAAGGTGAAGTGAAGCAGCAGGCACTGCCTTGACTGAGTGACAGATGTCAAGAGTCATCTGATGTGGAAGAGGTGTTAACTGGGGTCAAAATACAGATTTTATTACCCGTCTGATTTTAGTTCTAAGACTTGGCGATTGCCAGGTATCATCTTTTCGATTTCCCCAGGTCCACCCGCGAGCGAGGCCACAAGGGAGATTTCTTCCAGAGAGAGGATAGAGTTATTAAGTCTCAAGACCACGATTTGCTTTTCTCCTTCATGAAGAGGTGAGTGGATCATATAGCATCACTAGTCACCCAAGCAGTTAAGCCTGAACTTTTCACCTGTCCTTTAATGCCGTCAACTCCAAGCTAAATTTTTCCCGTTATTAAGAGGGGACCAAAGATCATGTGAAGTATTATTATCCTTTCTACAAATACACCCCCATCTTAGAGCTTTAGCTACTAGAGAAGGTCTTGGGAGTTTGGGGTCAGAGGAGCTAGCTGCAAGTACAAACTTTCATACAGCTCTGTTTAGGATGTGTGATGCTTCTCTGGTTGTCTAAACCGGTCTAAATTTCCACAGATGGTCCCGACTCTGGGTGGCTCTAACAAGGATCCTGGAACTCCAGTAAGTTCTAAACATCGTTTTATATTTTAAACATGATCCCAAGTTCCTTTTTGCACTTGTCTCTACGGTTTTGGCAGCTGACAGCCCCAAGGGGTGCTTGTACAAGTTTCTCCCGAAGGGCGAGTAAATTAATTCTTTTGTCCGTGAGGTGGATGGTTTGGTAACGTTATAATTCACAACGCTATAATTCCTTCTTTCAAATTTAAAAAAAATAATTGCCTTTTAAATCCATCCAATTTAATCTGCTAAAATGATTCTCATTGTTCTACCTCTTTTCTCAAGTTTTGGTTAAATTCAATGTCAGTATTCTCCACGGAACTAGATTTTCATCTGACTTTGGAATCGGAAAGGCAGGCTGTTACCGAGGTTAAATTCTGTGTCTTTACAAAACTTTGAATCAGTTACAAAACTAGATTTTTTTTTTAATTCAAATTACAAAACCGGTTAATATCAAGATGAATAGCTCAAACAATAATTGTTTCATTTTGTTTATCTCATGTTTAGAACCCCTCAAAAAAAAACCACATACACCCTCTAAACACACAAAAAGATTATTGCCCTCGACAATATTCCTAATAGCAACCCCAACGTTATAAATTTTACACAACTGTTTTCCCAAATAGATAACGTGAAACTTACTTATAGATTTTCCGTTTTAAAGGGACAGTTTCTTTAGACTTCCAGTTTCTTGTTGGGTGCTTTCTTTATTCTCGAATAATGAAGCCAAGGTTCTTCTCCCAGACCTTTACTGCTACAAGTGTTGTTAAAATGACTCGATACGGTCCTTTCCACTTCTCGGTGATTTTATATATATTCAGGCTCCTGGTCGGAAGGGATGCGCTGCTACGTCCAGTTCTAAGGGTCCAGCTGTGGAGACATACTGACAAAGTTCTTGAAAAGAATTGCTTAAAGAAATCATAACACCTTTTAAAAACATATCTCCAAAGGCACTCAAGATACTCAGAACACAGGACTCTTGATACGGTCTTTCGTACAACATTTCCTAAAGACTTGACTTTTCTTTCTCTTCTGGCTATACTTCGATTCTTAATAGAGCCACGGGTAACGCTTTAACCCACGTGAGGAGTGAGGTTTCCTGACAAATTTTACTCGACAGTTGCTTAAGGATATAGTTCATTCTCTCTTTCTCTCTCTCTGCCCACACACTTGCTTGTGGTCTATGTGGGGTGTGATAGTCTCAATCCATAGATAATACATGGCTCAACTTGTCTCATAATCTTTGCTATAAAATGAGGGCCATTGTCAGATGACATTCTTACAGGCACCCCATATTTTGGTATTATCTCTTTGAGCAAGACTTTGACTACTTCCCTTGCTTTGTTGGTGCGACAAGGGAAAGCCTTGGGCCGCCCAGTAAAGATATCAACTAAAACTAGGACATATCCTTATTTTCAAGGCAATTCTATAAAATCAATTTGCTAATATTCTTCTTCTAAAAAATTTCCTTATTTAATAATCCCAAAGATGATCTTATTACTGGTTCGGGGATAAATTTACATACACATTTCACGTCCACTTATAATTGTTTAAACAATCTTTGTCATATTTCGCTTTCTGTTTCCCAGTATACTCTGTGATGTTCAATGGGGCAATTTCTCTTATTATTGTGGGTGGGTGGGACTATTATTCGACCTGTCGGTGTTACAGCCTATCCTGTTTCATTTTGTTAGCCTGCAATCTAATAATTAATTCTTCATCTTTTTCATTATAATTTGGAGTTTCTTTAGGCAATTTTATACCTTTCTCTGGAACTAGTGCTAGGATGCCTTTTTCTGCAGCCTCTTCAGCAGCTTTATCAGCCAGTCGGTTACCTGCGTTAGGACCGGTCTTACCTAACGGATGTGCTTTACAGTGCATCATCGTGACTGCTGTTGGTTTTTGAATGCTTTCTAACAATTTCAGTATTTGTTGTGCGTGCTGAACGGCGGTGCCTGGTGCAGGTAACAGTCCTCTTTCTCCCCGTATCGCTCCATGCGCACGTACCACTCCAAAAGCATACTTTGAGTCTGTCCAAGTGTTGACTCGCTTTCCTTGACTTAGTTCCAGAGCTCGAGTAAGAGCTATCAATTCAGCCTTTTGGGCAGAGATCATCGAAGGCAAAGTTGGCAACGCAAGTACCTCCTCAGTAGTTATTGTCTATCTCGATAAAACGTTGTCCTTCACAGATGGAACCGCTTCCGTCGGCATATAGTTCCCAATCTGTTTCTTCTAGTGGCACACCTCAGAGATCCAGTCAGCTGGAGTAAACTCTTTCGATTGCCTGCAAGCAGTCACGTTCCAGTTCTCCTTTAACTCGGTCAGTTGTTGAAAACGCAACGGGGTTAACGGCGGTAGTAGTTTTTAGGTAAACATCATCTTGTTCCAGCAACAACACCACTTGGTATTTCAGCATTCTGCTAGGGGATAACCAGTGCCCCCCTTTCCGTTTTAGCACAACAGTTATCATATGGGAAACGTACAGTAATCCTTTCTGCTCAGGCGAACTTACGAGCTTCCTGGATCAGTAGCACAGTTGCAGCGACGGCTCTCGGACGACCAGAGCATCCCAGACTCACGTTATCCAATCGCTTCGAGAAGTAGGCCACAGCTCGCCCACTTGGCCCTAAATATTGGGCCAGGATACCCAGAGCTCTACCTCATCTTTCACGAGCAAAAAGTTCAAGTGTCTCTCGTGAGATCTGGCAGACGCTAGGGCTGGCACCCCTGTTACAGCCTGTTTCAATTCTTGGAAGGTAGCTTTCTCGGCATCGGTCCAATCCGTCGTTTGAGGTTTTGAGCTGCTCCTGTAAAGGTCAGGCCAGCAAGCCACAATTTATAATCTACAGGTGACACCACTCGACCATTCCCGGAAATGCTTGTCATTCATTTTTTTTAGTCTTAGGTTCGGGGAGACGACACATTGCCTCTTTTCTCTCAGTTCCCAATTGTCTCTGTCCTTTTAGGATTTTAAAACTCAAATTTAAGTTTCTTCTTTCTGGGTTATTTGGGTTTTTTTCTTTTGACACTCGATATCTACTGATTCCCAAAAAGTTCAAAAAGTTAAGAGTTAACTTTGTGCATTGTTCTTCCGTCTCAGCTACCATTAACAGATCGTCCATATATTTCAGCAAGATTTCTTGATTATTTTCTTTCTTCCAAATCTCTAATTCTCGTGCCAACTGATTTCCAAAAATGGTAAGACTATTCTTAAAGCCTTGAGGCAAGACTGTCCACGTATATCGTGTTTTTCTCCCAGTCTCAGGATTTTCCCATTCCAAAGCAAAAACCTCTTGACTATTGGGATCCAAGGGAATACAGAAAAAGGCATCTTTTCGGTCCAACACTGTGAACCATTCTCATTTCTCCGTTAGGGCTGTTAACAAAGTATAAGGATTTGCTACGACCGGATGAATACCTTGTACTATTTGATTTATTGCTCTGAGGAGGTCTTGAACTAATCTATCATCTTTTTCATCAGCCTTTTAACAGGCAAGATCGGGGTATTATATCTGGATTCACATTCTATTAACAATTTGTATCTTAAAAATTTTTGTATTACCATTACTAACTCTTTCCGACTTTCCGGTTTTAGGGGGTATTGTTTCATTCTTACCGGATTCGATCCTGGCTTTAAATCAACTCTCACAGGTTCTGCTTTTTGGATTTACCGGGAACTTCCCAGTCCAGACGACTGGAATGACAGCATTACACTTGGACCGGTATAATCTTCTGCTTTCGGTAAACATCCTGTTAACAACAAAGCCGCTGCTTCGATACGTTTAGTTTCTGGAATTAAAATTTTAAGCTCTCCGTTTTTAAATTTAATTTCTGCCTCTAAGTTCTCAAATAGACCTCTCCTTAACAGGAGTTTAGGAGAATTTGGCACATACAAAAACTGCCGAGTGACCCACTGCTTTCCTAATTTCATTGTTAAAGATTTAAAGAAGGGTCTAGTTTCTCGTTCGCTTGTTGCACCAACACCACCAATTTCTTCAAAACTTAACTCTCCCTCTGAGGTATTTAAAACTGAAAAGGTGACTCTAGTGTCAACTCACATTCAATTTTCTGTTCTCCCAGTTTAGCTGTAACCAGAGGTTCTGCTGGGAGACTCCCCTCCGGTCCCCGCCCGATACGTTCACTTAAAAAGAACAAATCTAAATCTACATATGGCACTTTATTCCATTTACTCTCTCTCCTACAAAACAACAGGAATTGCAATATAGTATTGTAACTCAAAGTTCTGTTTGTTTACCATTTTTCCTGCAGTTCACCCCAACGTGCCAATAAACATCCCAGCGGTGACGTTTCTGGTAACTTTTCATCAGCAGTTCTATTTCCTGCACTCTTATTCTTAAACAATTTTGCTAATGCCATTATACTTATATACATTCAAATACCAAATACCAAACAAATGCAAACGACAGCTGTCCCAAATAATACACAAAGTCCAACCCAGCAATAGCTTTCGCTTATGACTTACGGGCAGACGCCTAGGCTTCCAGTGCAGACGGCTACCCTCCAAGCCCCAACCCTGGGAAGCTTTCGCCGCGCCTCACGGGCAGGCTTTCCAAACAAATTCCAAAGAAGCAGCGCCTTACCTTTTTTCCAGGGAACGCTGCGAGGAGCTTTGCGTGTCGAGGGTGACGGTTCTCCCCGAGAATACCTCGGTGCCGGCCGGAGCTCGATCGACACGCCATCTCGTCCAGTCTCACTCGCAAGGTCCCATCTGGGTCGCCAAAACCGTTACCGAAATCCAGAATAAAACTCCTTAACGCCAACGTGAAGTTAAGAAGCAGGCGCTTTGTTTATCGCAGCGCTGGGGACACGGGGGATCGCTCCTCCAAAGGCGTGTCCCACTTAGTATCAAAATCCATCAGTTTTTACAGGCTTTTCCCGTCAGGTCATTGTTACCTAAGCTCCTTCCGTAAAAACGCATACTATGCTCGTTCTTAAATTTAACCGTTGTAACGATCGGTCCTGTGATTCTATAACCTTATCAATATTCTTATTTTAAAACAATCATTGGTCAGTGACACTTGGCTCTGCTGACTGGCATCGTCGATACTCAAATCGAGATGGGAAGGGTAAGGGGGTTTCCAAGCAGCAAACTGGTGTCCACGACGGTTTCCTTAGTTTCCTGAAACAGAACGTAGGAAAACCAGTAACTTCCTGGTGAGGTTTCTAGGGTTAGCTGTTTCAGACTTTAACAATATTACGGTTCCTAGCGTCACGCATAACACAGCTCCTAAAGTTTCTATGGCTACGTTTCAAACTTAACAATCCTATACGTTACGCTTCACAATTTTACTTCTTAATCAAACCTAACTCTTCTATGTGATTAAATGTTGATTTCTTTACCAGAACATTTGCAACAGCTGGAGCCCAGCAGGAACAGGGGGGGCACGGCCCGACCCCCCCCCGCGCCGCACCTCCTCCTCCTCCCCTGGGCTCCCTCACAGCCCCGCGCCCCCTGCAGAGGGAGCGCAAACGCAGCCCGGAGGGCAAAGGGGCCGGCCGGCCAGCGTCTATTCAGTCAGTCGCGCGCCTATCGAGTCCTGCCAGCGAGTCTGCTCCGGGGCTCGGGGCGCCCCCCGGCGCTCCCCCTGCCCCTCGGACACCTCTGATAGCACATTTCCATACGTTCTGTATGGCACGTCTAAATATTTGGGTGGTTTTAATACTTTGTACCAGCTGTGGTTTGCTGCTAGGTGACTGTAAAAGTGAGATTTGGTAAATAATGGTTAGAAATCTTATACTAACGCTACAACTGAAACAACAGACAAAAGTATAGCCGAGCAATTAACTAGCAGAGGTAGGTACTCCTAAGTTTTGCAGTTCTTTGCTCTTATGACTAGATGTTCCCCTGTAAGCTAAATGGGAACAATGCTGAAACTGACCACATGCGATTGAAACTGCGTTAAGCTTCAAGATCAAAGAACAAGGACAAGAATAAAGACTTCGAGGGCAGCCAGCAAGAACTTCAAATGGGTCGGTGGTCGCAAAAGCAGCCCTTCGTCTCAAATGGATCCTTCCTTGCACGTGATCGGATGTAGGCAGTGCTATGATAATCGGTTGCCGTCGTTTTTATGTATATGTATACTCATCTGATTAATAAGCAATTAGTTATTCTATATAACCTGTTTGTGCTAAAGCTGTGGCACGCACACTAGGTGGAACTATCCCCCGTGCATCCGGCGCTGCAGTGAAGAACGCCTGCTTTCTAAAACTCCAAAACGAGTCTTAGGGAGTTTCGTCGACCGGCTTTTCAGTATCAGAGGTACAAGGGAGGAAAGGAAAAAAAAAAAAAAAAAGGAAAAAAAAAAAAAGCAGGGGTGTGGGAAAGAGAGGGGACCAGGGGACGGAGGGGGCAGGGAGGGACCGCAACACCGAAGAGGGGAGACGGGGCCCCGAGGGCCCGGGGCTCACCGCAGCTCTTGTTCTTGGCGCTGCCAAGAGACTTTGCCAGTTCAGCCGCTTCTTTCTCCTTCTCTCCTCCCTTCCTCTTCTGTAACTCCAGTCGCTCGGCTGTCCTCCGCATAACGGAACACGCGAGCCCCTCGCAGCTCTTGCGAGATGAGGCCTCCTAGACACGTAGCCTCGCTCGCTCGCTCGCTCACTACGTGGCTGTACCGCGCTGCTGGTCACGCATACAGACCCTGGCGGTCTGACCTGCTGTGGACTACGAGGAGGGATCCTCCCACACCCACAGAGGCAGGGTCCCTCTGGCCTGCAGCGGGAGGCAGCTGCCAGCCAGATGGCCTTCCGTTTCTTCTTCTTTACCTTTCTGTGGCCTCTCCAGCTTCAGCAGCTCCCGTCCACAGCCAGTAAGTGCTCCGCCTGTCCCTCTGCGCTCCCGTGCCGTGAGGAGAGGGAGGCCGGGCGGAGACAGGCCACGCGAGCCTGAGGCTGCTGCAGTCAGCGGCATCCCCGGGGACGAACGGACAACCCCGCTCACGGCGTGGCCTCTGGCAGAGGGAAAGAGGCAGCAGCGACCGTTATTACCGCAGCTCCACCCTGGCCGGAGCCCCTCCGTCCGCAGGGGCTTCCGCGGACGGACGCCGCTCCTTCCCCGCGCCGCTGCTAACGGCACCCGCGTTAAGGGAGACTCGAGAACACCGGAGGGCCAGCTTGCCGCTCTCACGACAGGGCTCGGGGGCTGCCTGCGGCTGCAGCACAGGCTTCAGGGGAGGGGCTGCAGCTGGGGGCAGCCGCAGGGGCCGAGCGGGGCTGGGGAAAGGCGGCGGGGGAGCTCCGGCGACTCGGGGAGGCGCCCGCTGGCCGCGCCTGGGGGTGCCCGCCTCCGTCCCCTCTTCCCTTCTGTCGGCTCTCGGGGACCTGCCCGGCGCTGCCCTGGCCCGGCTCGCCTCCGGCGGACCGGGAGCCTGCCGCGGCGGCCGCTTCGCAGCTTCCCGTCCCGCCGGCCCCGGGCGGCCAGCGGGCAGGAGGCACCCGCCGCCGCGGCCGCCGCCGCCCCCGCCGGAGGGGATCGCTCGCCTCACCCGCGGTCCCGGCGCTCGCCCGCGGGGCGGCAGTGGCGTTTCCTTACCGGGAGGAAGGAAGCAACGAGCGCGGCGGCACTTTCCCCCGGGGCCGCACTGCCGGTACCGTCGGACGGCACGTGCAGGACCGGGGCAGCCCCGCGCACTCGCAGCCTCCGAGCTGCAGTACCGAACATTGGGCCGCGGGGTGGCAGCGGCGAGGGCTTGGCAGAACGCGGCAGCGCGCATGCGCGGCACCCCAGCTGCAGTACCGGACTTTGGTCCTTAGGTGGCGAAAGAGAGCGCTGGCGCAAGGGGCCGCCACCGCGCATGCGCGGCTCCCAAGCTGCTGTACCGTGGTTTGGTAGCCAGGCAACAGGCAGAGAGCCGTAAACCGCGCCTCCGCGCATGCGCGTTTGCCGAGGCGTCGTGTCGCGATTTGGTTGCCTGGCAACAGCGGCGAGCGCCGTAAACGACGCTGGGCGCATGCGCGGATGCCAGGCGGCCGTAACGCGTCCTGGTTGCTAGGCAGCAGCAAGCGCGCCGTACAGGGCGCAGCGCGCATGCGCGGCTGCCCAGCTGCGCTTCAGTTGCCAGGCAACAGCGGCTAGCAACGTCTATGTGCCAGTGCGCATGCGCACCAGCAGGAGCCCACCGACTCACGCCACCGCGCATGCGCGCCTCCCCAACGCCAGTTCCCACCTTCGCTCCCCGGGCAGCAGAATCCGCATCCCCGCAACGATCCTCTTCTGAGCGTCAGCTGCGTGAGGGACGACTGACAGCTCAGCCCAGTAGAGACCAGCCGCAGGCGGCAACTCCTTGCTGGGGGCACAGGGCTGACGTCGCCCTGCCCTCTCCCCACTCGCAGCCCGGGCACTCCTCTTCATCGCCTCCCTTCCAAAAAGCACCCGAGCGGCTGGAGCGTTTACAGCAGTCAAGTGCAAGGAACAGACAATTCGGGCGGCCGCTTCTGTCCCTGCCCCCCCAACCCCGTTATCTAGAGAGGAGAAGCAGCACAGGGAACCTGCAAATGGGGGGGGGGGGGGCAAGGGGGGTGTCCCCTGGAGCAAGCCCCAGGGACTGCTGTATCCCTCTGCATGGGGCATCAGGGTTGCGGGAGCGACAGCAGCCAGGCAGCAGACGCTGGCGAGAGATTTACAACAAAAAATAACGCCTGGTTCAGGTGACAGCCTGAAGGCAGGCCACAGGAGACCCAAAGCTGCTTCGTGCCGGAGGGGCGGCTCTGTTCGGCAGGAAAGGCCGCGGCCCAGCGCACCAGATGCGAGCGGCCCACCTGCAAGCTAGCGATACCCCGGCGACCCTGGGGCTCGGTCGGGGTGGGCACCTCCGTGCTATCAGAACGCGGCTCTCCTAATCCTGCACGCACGCAAGGCTCCTTGCGGGGGGCTTGTCTCTTATCGAAGAGACGCTGCACGGTGTTACGTACCGCCCTGCCCTCCGGCGTTCAAAGTAATCAGACGTTGAGGCAGGGAAAGCAGAGAGGCCTGTCGGGATATTAGATGTCCTCAGCAGAGGACCACAGAGCCCTCGAGGTTCCATCTTTGCTCCCTACAGGAGCGTGGCTCCGCACTCCTTGCCGCTCCTGCCAGCAAGCGTCACAGTTGCCCTTTGCCGCCTGCAACACGGCCCCAGTACTGCCGCTTACAGAGCGAGAGGCGCTCGCTATAAAGCGGCGATGAAGAACAAGGACGGCCCGTCGAGATGGCAGGAGGAACACAGAGAGCCTCCAGCATTAGCCAGGCAGGGCTTGCAACTCACCTCGTGTCCTGGTTTAACGCCAGCCGGCAACGAAGGCCCACACGACCGCTCACTGGCTCCCCCGCCCCCAGCGGGACGGGGAGACAAGGGGAAGGGCAAAAGTGAGAAAACTCGTGGCTTGAAACAAAAACAGTTTAATCATCATGAAAAAGAAACAACAACAACAACTTGTAAGGAAAAGAAGAAGAACAAATGACAGAGAACAGGGTGCAGGCAGCACACCAGGGGTCTGGAGCCTGATGGATGATGGGGGGGTGGTGGTGTGGAATATGGAGGAGGGAAAGGAGGGAGGCAGGGCAGGAGATAGGAGAGCAGGGGGTGCAGTGGGAAACAACTCGCGGGGGTGTGCATGGGGGAGACACGGACCTAGTGGGGAGGGTAGGTGAGGGTACAAAGGTGCCCGGGGGGGTACTAAAACCAGACGTGCTGCTTCACAGAAATACGGTCCCACCTGAATTCAGGAGTAGGGTTTCTTCTGCGCTTAAACATTAATCAGGCATTTAAAAGCTTCAGTAGACTTGCAAACTGAAACCTCTGACAATTTACGTAGTCTTCTAATTTCTGATATCCAGGATATGTGAAAATAACACTCTCAATTCAACAGTTTTCACCGAGAATGATCTGTGTTAACCTAAATCACACAAAGTGAATAATATCATGTTAGCCATGTAGCCTTTATTAAGAGGTTGAAATTACCTTCTCGGGATCTTTTAAGCTTCTAAGCGTAAAATAATGAGTGTAGCTTACAGATGTGGAAGAGAAATCTTTTGGTATCATAACCAAAGTAGTCTTCTCCTCTATGAATGGCAACACAATCTGTAATACTGCATCGACACTTCAAAACCCATTCTGTCTCTCCCCTTTTGTCATCCAATGTTGTCTTTTAGATATTTCAAGAAATTCTTTCATTGTCTATCCCATAAAATGAGAAGTAGATTATTACGGAAGAGCTCCACAGATAAAAAGTTAATGCATTAGACTAGCTGTGATATAAAAATTACTGGAGATATATTTATGTGTGATGTTCTGATGAATTATCTAGTTGTTTACAATTGCTAGGACTTCTCTCAGCGGTAAATCACTGGCAATGTGCACGAACACAAGAAACTCTTCACGGGGCACATTCATCCTTTATGCAGTTAAATGAAGTTTTTAAATCACAAAAAGATTTGGCTGTTACACAGTCTGTGTAAATTACGTGATAGTAACCCAAACCACAAGACCATGTCTCTCCTACTTTGCTCTGTTGCAGAAGAATCTCAGCTTGCAAAGCACATCAGTTTTCTGTAACACAGATAACCAGGGTTCACACAGTCAGACTTTTCAGTCAGAAGGCCACAGAAAGAATCATAAAGAGACCGAGTATCTTTTCCTTAAACATCCTGTTTACAGACAGCTATGTTACCTCCAAGTGCTATGAAAGTTACTTTCTCTAAAACTATCTTCCATTTAGTTTTCCTTTTTTTTTTTTTTTTTTTTTTTTTTCCCCCTTTTCTTCCCCTGAAAACAATCTTATAGCTTAATCCTTATAGGATTTTTTTCAAGTTTTGTTTTTTTCTAACGAGTATCAACACATGAACACTCTAAATAGTTTCAGGAAGGTCAGTATTTGCTACAGTTGCACTTGATCCAACATCCCACTTTTTTTTCCACCAAGCAAAGGAGTTCAACCAAGTTTCTTTCAAGAGCCATACAGGAGAAAGTACAGATTCTGCTCTGTCTGCTAACAAGCAGGCGAAGGAGCTGCTACCGATTTGAAAACTGTAGAGGCTCTGCTGTGCCCATTTTGAACTGGGGAACAAAAATAGTATTTAGGTCCACTTTTTCTCATTTGCAAAGCAGATCCACTGCCTTGGGAGACTGACCAGAATTACCTGGAACAAACATTCTTTTTGCCTAGGATCTGTTTGTTAGTTGAGAAAACAATCACTATGTCTCTGTGATAATATGACACGATTTCATCAAGACACTTCTGTCTCAAGGGGCCCAGTTGTATTTTATTTTCTAGTAACACAGCATCTATCCAATTCCGGTCCCTGACTTAAGAGATGAGCAACATGCAATTTCTTCAATGTCTACTTATCACGGTGAGGAAGTCAACAAACCTCTTTTCACAGTTACAAGCACTTTTCAAAGACCTGACAGTTCCCTCAGGTCATCAACTGACCCTGAACAAGTTGCAAAAAGGATCAATAAATGCGAGAAAGACCTTTGGTATGAGGGAACCCAGACAAACCCGGTGCAGCAGCTTTCTTCCCTATTGATTGGAAGAGAATGCTGTTTGGCTGCTGCTTCTACGGATAATCCACAAATTATTTGCTATTCTTCTTAGCCAAAGGGCTAAGGCAGTGCCATCAGCAACTTCATAATAAACCCTGAAACAAGAAGCAGATATTACAGCTCCAAGTCTGAGGAAACAGCATCAATGATCAAGACAGCTCTAACATGGAAGGCCTGGTAAGTGGCAGTGGTATAAGGCACTAGCAATTTATCAGGGCTCTCTTTCAAATGCTGGCATTTTCTGTGACTTGGATTTTGCCTATTGGTATGAGATCATTACATCACCTATCACACAAGTGTAGCTTTGTTAACTTTCAAAGAAAAGCTGCTAGACAATATACAACACAAAGTTAGACAAGCGAGGGAAGTACACAGGGATTTCACAGGCAATCTGGAATCGGGCACCCGACTTGAATTCCCGGCTTTGAAAACCTCTCTCCAAATGACTTACCATCCTTTCACTAAGATCCAGCAGCAGTTCCCTCCTGTGCCTCATGCTCCTCTTTAGTCAGCCAAAGCCCACGGAGCTGCACTGTAAGCTTGAAGACGAGGATGCCAGCTGCGTGTCCTATTTCTGTCACCTAGTTTTTACGTACCGTTTCTTGCTAATCAAAAGGCCCAGTGATTCCTCCTCACACATCACACTGGAGTTAGTACGTCCAAGCATTATTTCTGCCGCGCTACATTTGCACGGATTAGCTGCTGAACCCTCCAGATGATGTACTGCTTTTCAAGAAGGGTGTAGTATAACTGGCGAGGGTCTACAGTAAGTCCAAGAGGGTGCTCAACGATGTACAGGAGTCTGACTTCAAAGCATAAATTGAAAAACAGCCGCTTAACCTAGAAAGGGCAATACTGAAGAGAAATAACAGTGTTTAAACTCTAAAAGGTAGCTGTAAGGAAGAACTTTTGTGTGCATCCACTGCACACAGTTACACGGAATCATGGGGCTTAAATTACAACCTGAAAAACTTAGGGTATGTGGCAATCTTTGCAACAGTAGTAACAATTACAGGAAATGTTTAAGAATAAATTAGGCAAGCATTTGTCAAGAATGGTACAGAAAGTTGATCATTCACCTCTAGAATGAGAGCAACACTAGACTATCTTTAAAAGTTCTTCTTTCCCCACTGCTGTCCCTCTCCGTATTTCTACCCTCAAACACAAGCATCATCCTCAGCTCTGCACTTACAATTATATCTGCATATGCACATGTCTAGAGATGCACATTTATTTCTTCGTTACACAGGTGAAGGAGAGTACTCATAGGTAAGGCAATTTACATAAACAGCTTCTGAAAGTTAAACACCTCAGCTTCTTGCAAAACGTCAGCCCAACAGAACACCGGGAGCGGTATGTAAATCCTTATGCCAAAACTGCGTTCTCTTAAATCTTATGAAAACCATTTCTAACATAAAGCCTGACCTGACTGGTCTATTTTCTGACACTCCCCTTCTCTGTCATCAGGTACTCATTAGACAGTAAAACAACTGACGGGGCAAACACCATAACTAGCACAATAGCTGACTTCCGTAGCAGTTGCGTATCATGTCTGAAGAAATGTGAGTTTAGTAGGTGTATAGGTAGATACACATTCAGAAATGCACAAGAACTGAAAGGAGTAATCTGTAACCGGTAGACTAAGAACGCTGCAATAGCACGCAATGTAAATCAACATGCACCTATAGGGAAGGGAAGGGAAGTACAGAAACATTCTTCTGGATTTAAAAAAAAAAACAAAAAAAACCCGCAGCAATGGTAGGAAAAGGTACTTGGAACGTGCCACTTTCAGTCCACTGAAACAATGTCTGCAACAGCAGTAAGAACACTGGCAAACTACCTTCTCTGTTCCACAGGGCCTTGAAACCCATACGCATTGTCTGTTGCCAGTTGCTGTTAGGAAACAAAGGCACTGTGATCAGTAGAAGCGTGTAGGACACCAAAAATGAAACTTTTGAGTATGTCACATGCAAGATCCTCATTCTCCGTACAGTCTACAAGGTTACACAATTGTAAAATACTTTGTAAGAATGAGAATCCTGACGTTTGCCTTGGATTAAAAAAGTTTTTAAATTCCGCTTTGTTTTGAGGTTTTTCCCCCCCCACGGGCTTAAAAATAAAAGCATCTTGGTAAAGTGATTTTCACACACTGCACAGACACAAGCAGTGTTTCTCCCACTGCGAGAGGAGTATCAAAATACTCTTATCTAATATGTTAGACAAGAGTGACCGAGGTCACAGGAGAATCTGTACTTTCCCACTGATTACAAGGAACGGGCCAGCTGCTTTGTGCCTCCTATGCAGCTGGAGCATGCAGTTGCCTGGTAACTTGTTCCGAGCTATTGCATCTTAATCACATATACACGTAGGAATACCAAGCTGACCGCTTAGGTTTATCAGCCAAAACAGTTTACAGCAACACAATAGTTTAGAGCAATTCAGGAAGTTTAACACTGAATTTAGGTATGTGCTTATATGATTGGATGAACAGAGCTTCTATAAATGAAAGGGAAACAACAGAAGTTATTTACATGTGATTTCAGAGCATACAAAAGGTATAGTCTACAAACCAAGTATCAAGTACTAGCAATATTTACCTGTTCAAAGGGCATCATGTAATGTCTCAGACTCAACAAGCATAAACTGACAGACTGTTATGATTTGAAAATTTTAAAAAAGTTCCAATAGTGTGCCCAAAACGGAGGTGTTTCAGTGTTCAGGCTAGACTCCTTGTCTCCAGTAAATACACATCTTAATTCTAACACAGGATAAAAACCGATTTATAAATGTCCTCTTGTAAAAATGAAACCGTTCCAATCACCCTGTTCACTCCTGTTTAAGATATTAAATAGGGCAAATCAGAAGTAACTTGAACCAATCCCTCCCACCCAGCTATAAACCAGGACCATATACAGCCCCTTGCAGACTACACAAGACCCTGTCCCATTCCAGCCACATCATTAGCATAAGCTGTGCAAACCCATGCAAATCAACAGGTTTTTCAGGCATAAAAGCAGACTCCAACAGCAGTTAAGCCACTTCTTACAACTGACAATGTCATACTTCCATCCCTGATCATAGCACAAGAACAAAAGAGAATGGGTCTTTATTGTCCTTCATGAACTTGAGGGGCTGCAAGAAACCAGTGAAGTCACAAGCCTGGATTCTGTAACGTCGCTACCAGCATAATTTCCAGATCAAAGATCCGGCCTCCTGTTAAGATCATCAAACATAATTTTGAGTTCGGAGGACAGGTCATCACAACACTATGTTAGGTAGAGTATAAAACCTTATCATCAGATTCTCAGCTAGTTTAAGTCAATGTATTCTGTGTGTTCCGCTGAAGTCAATGAAACTAAACACACTATCACAGGAAAGAGGTATTTCAGCATGCCTCAGACCTGGAAAACTATCTTGAAAAATGCCCGTAACTTTTAACACAAATTCTCTGCACTTCCCACGATCTCTCAACAGCGAGCAGTAGTAAGACCCTAACAGTTACTTGCAACCTATTTCTTGCATAGCATTCATTTTTATTTTAATTTTAAAAGGGGCAACTAATACATAAGATTTTTGCAGCTACTCACAAAAATCAATAAGCAAAGACATTTGTTCCAAGATTTAAATTACTTGTACAATTTAAAAAAAACTATCAAAGCTCTGTAAAGTAAAATAGATACATTTACCTACTCATGTAGGAAACTACAGACAAACTTCAGGAAATGACCAAAGGTGCAGAGGATAGGCTAATAGGCTAAGGTAGAAAAATAACAACAACAAAAAAAAACAACCCAGGAGTTCTACAGAAAAATGAGTGAGCAGCCCACAGCACTGGCAGACAACAGATTTTTTTTATACCCACTTCCTCCACCCCTTCTTCCTATTCCCTCCCCCCCCCCCCCTTTTTTTTTTTTTTAAGGGAAATAATTATTCTATTGTGAAACATATTGTCAGTGATGCAGTTGAAGCCAAAAGTTTACATGAGTTCAGGAGAGGATTAACCGAATTCTAAGACATGTGCCAACACAACTGCTATAAAAAGCATCTGCATCGCGGTGAAATGCAAACAGCTACTCTGAGAACGACACATTATTATTCACTAAATTTGCCTTTGCCTTTTACCCTGTTGTATAGTTACTAATGTTGAAAAGAGTCACTGCTGTGCAAGAAACTAAAACTTACAGCGCTTCATGCTGGGAGAGAACTGTGGCCCATCAGCTCGTGGCTGTGAAGCCTTACAACTTAACACGTTGCAGCTGCACACCAACAAGTTCTGAGGTGGACTGCTGACTGTATTCAATAGTCACAGCTTAGGTAGGAGGATATGATAAACCTTACTTATTCGCCTTTAACCGATGCTCCAACTATGTTAAAGTCGTTCTTAAAGCAGGTTACTGGTTTGATTACCCTTCATACAAAATCCTCCTTCAAATGGAGGTTTCTCTTCTCTTCTTTTCAGATTTAAGGCATGAACAGAAACCACACCTGCATCATCACTGAAATCAGTGCCTATTTTTCAATAAACTTTAGCAGCATCAGAATTCGTCCTCAAGTACCGTTCATAAAGCAAATGCTTCATTCTTCAAAACTTTTTTCAGCAAAGGTTAGTAACGCTGTACCACAGACTCTCACGCCCATTCACACATGTTCTTCCCGAGACTGTTACGCAGCTTAGTATTTTAAAAATCACCATCCTAACTGCATACCTGATACTACTGGTTCTCCCCTTTTTAAAGTCTGATGTTAAGGAAAAGCTGCAAGTCCTACAAAACCAGGCAGACTTGCTTGTTCTTGCCAAAGAGAAAAAGGTTAAGCATTATTAAAAAATAAGACTATTGCCTACCTTTAAGTATCCATAAAGCTATCAACATGAACCGTATGGTGGCTTGTTAGCACCAATACTTGTACACGGGCATGCAAAATGTCCTTCAGTTAAATTCCAAACTCTATGAATTAATTGGTGGGCAATTCCCCAAGGATAAAACGTCTATCAAAAGCCAACAGTAAGCCAGAAATCTCTTTCCGTTTCATAGGGTAAAAAAAAAAAAATAAATACAGTGAATCCTGAAAAAAGAAATCGATATTAGACAGGGAACGCCTATATAGTTATAGGGCAAGTAATAAAACATTTAGTGTTTTGATTTTCTTCTTTTTATTTATGTCATCACAATAGTTAGACAAACATGGAAACATTTGCAACAGCAATACTTGGGTCACTTTAAAATCTTGGTAACACTGAAATACAGGTCAGCAAAAGCTAATGATGTGGGGAGGGGACTTTAGGTCTTCTTATTTTCATACACATTCACACACACACACACACATATATCTATACACACACGCGCACTCCACAACTCCAAAGAGCTATCTTACCTATGTCTGCCAGTAAACGGAAATAGTAGGCAGAAAGGAACCATATCCATACTAAGACAGTTAGCTGTGTCGTAAAACTGAAGATCACTGCAACCAGTGCCATCTTAAAGAAGAAGAAAAAAAAAAAAAACAAAAAACCAACACCAAAAAACCTGAAAGGAACCATCGCTGTGCATGTCATAAGCATGAAGTTATTTTAACCTGGTGACTACTCTGCTCTATACTTTAAGCATCGTGAAGTTTTTATGTGTTTTTAAGGTCTAAGGTTACTATTTTAAATGACCTACTTGTAGTGGCAGCCCAAGTAGCATTCTGGAGAACACCACAGTGCCCACAACTTCTACAGGTCAGTGCAGTCTGATCAAGCACTACATTTCTAGGGGAGGAAAACAAAAAACCACTACCGCTCATTTATTCAATTGGAAAGCTTATTACCTGCACCTTCCAAAGCAACAGGCTACAGGAACACTGAATGCAAAGTAAACCAGACCCATCTGGAATAATCTGACCTCTCAGCTCCAAGTTACACATCTTTCATTTTGTATTTGAAGGGATTAACAGCATTTGGATGCACAGAAACTGTCTTTACAGTGATGTCTGCAGACCTCCGAGTCATAAGTTAAAAATGTCTTCCTAAATTATAACAGTATTAGCACTTCCTCTGAAAGGAGTGAAAAAAACACAACCAGGGAAGGAGGAAGTGACACACCACCAAGGTTTTTTGTCCCAGAGATAACAAAATCCTGAGAGAACAAGATGCTTGTGCTATCAGAATAAAAATCCCCAAAGAATCAAAAGAGTTTACCTTTCCCTTGGAAAAGTTACCTTTGAGTCAAGATCTGCTCTTTTTCTCTCCCAAGCATGAAATCTCTCTTCAGCTTAAGACTCTCTTCTACTGCAGTAGAAATTTAGTGCACGTGCTGGAACCTGGACAGAATCTTATTTAAAAAAACAAACAATACAATAGTACTACAGTGGCCAGAAATCTTTTACATATTCTGATGAAAAGACTCAACTTATTTCTAGGAAATAAAGTGTTTGGGGCCAAAGCCAACGCATGATGGTCATGTAAGGTTAAATTTTTATTAATTTTTTTTTTTTTTTTAAATTGATATATTGAAAAAAGCTGGAGAAGGAAGCGGGGACAGAAAGGAAAAACCATTCAGGGAGTCAGTGGTATAGACTGTCAGCACGCAATCTAAATATTGTAACTGCAGATCACATAGTCAGAACAAGCCAGTCAAAAGTAGCACCCTCCCTGGGAGAGGGGTGGGAGTCTCTCTCCCCTTGTCTTTCAAGCCAAGACCCAACTAGCAGAAGGCAGCTTTTCTGTCAGATAAAGCAAGGCAAAAGGATCATGTACAGCAACTTCCTTGCAGCCTCTTGCTCCTGAGCACCCTTCTTCACCTCTTTCTTTCTTTCTTTCTTCTGGTGATGGGGAGGTAAAGCATGTTCTGGTTCCTGTGAGCCCATACTGCTTGTCCCTATAGTCACAGCAGGCACCTGTGATTCCTCTCCGAAGACATTTACGCATAGAAATCAGTTGAGTGGTGTGTTACGGAAGCATAAGCTGCAGTGGACGTGATTTTGAATCAGTTATTGTTTTGCCCATCATGACAAAATAAAACCAGCAATTTCTTACTTTATAGAAATCCTCCTAAAGTAGTAGTTGCCCCCAGTCGCTGTCAAGTTTTTGTATCACAGGAGAACAAATGCAGCCAAAAGAACATTTTCTCTAAAATGACCACTCCGAACTGCACAAGCAGGCAGGCACAGGCCGCTGCCAATTTAATTAAGCGTATGTACACAGCACCACTTAGTGGTGCAAGCGGAGTCACCGCTGATAGGAATGAGAAGCTTGAACACCAACCTTCCCTCCCCGGCCCCCTGGACACTGCAGCCTGATCTTGACAAATTGACCGCCTGGATAAAGAAAGCTATCTGGCAACTAAAAAGATCCATTGTACTTTTCTGCTCAGTACACCTAAAGATACAGATTCACCCTCTAAATCTCGGCCAATTTCTTGAATACCACCAACACTCAGAACAGGTTTCAAATGGCAACGTGGCAGGACAAAGTAATAAATACTTATCCTTAAGTCTGCTAACTTTCTAAACCTTTGCCTAGACCTTAAGGAAATGTAAAAACAAACAAACTACTGCAAAGTTCAATACGCAATCCACGCAAAGTTAAGGCTATCAAGTAGGAACTGGATTACGAGTATAAATCATGCAACAGCTACTCTATGACATGGATGTCCTGAACAGATCATCCTCTACAGTTTAAGTCCAAGGTACAAACCCATCAGCACCTCCTTCCCTCTCTGTATCGCTGTGGTTACCTGCTCTGCGCCCAGAGCCAAAAAGAGTCCCGACGTTGGAGTTACTGTTCCTTTTATGCCCACCCCCATACTTCTTTCCCGACGGAGAGGTGATGCACCTGATTTGAGGTGGAGTGCAGACAACCTTCTCATCTAGTGCTGGGCAGTTTATTTGTCCCATAAACAAACCCCAGGAAAGAGAATGCACGGTTGGACGGGTGCACTTGAGGTTTTGACCACGCGGTAGCACCGTTAACTGCTGAAAGAGCAGGACTCTCTGCCGCTCCGTGTCCATGTCACGACTGCCCTCACGTCCCCAGTCTGCACCCAGCTCCTCCAGGGTGTGCAGAGGGGTTTCCAGCCCTGGCTCAGCAGGCGTCCACATAAGATCCCCCAGCCAAGAGGGGGGTGTATGCTCACCTGCCACATCGATACCGTGGGTACATTAAAAGCCACCCCGCAACTCTTTCCCCAGAAGTGACTGGGGGAGGCTTTTCAGTCATCTGGCTGTAAACCCCCTCCCCCTCAGGGAGGCCAACATCCAGGCATGCCTTGCTCTAACTCCCCAAATCCACTGCCCTCCGAGGAATAAAAGGCGTCTGGGCCACTCCCCCGGCTCTAATCTGCAGATATGCCTGGCTTCCCAGAAGTAGGCTGAGAAAGCCAGCATTAAGGCACTCCTTCCCACGCCCAGATCCACAAAATCCTCAGAGAAAAGAAGAAAAATAGCCACTTCACCGCAGCAGGAAGTAAATGGACTTGGGGGACACAGGAGGCCAGTTCTCCCGGGGTCAATGGAAAGGAGGGCTAGATGCAACGTATCTGAGGATTTTCCATGTGCACAGCTGAAACAGCCATGCCTCAAGCAGGGATGCGTCCCATTTATGGCAGTTCCTCCCCACTTCTCATCCCCAAAAGACAAACTCGGGCCTCTGCCTTCTCCGTGTGTAGCTCCCCACTCCCTTCAGCATGGAGCTGCGAGGCTCTGGGTTTGTGGAGAACCACAGGTGGGAAACCGAGGCTACTAATGGTGACCACAGAGAACAGACCGGCTCGGAGGGGGCGAGGAGGGCTGATGCACAATTTCTACGTTTGAATTTGTTGGGAACTTGGTGGGAGTCACAGGCTTGCAAGCCACAACCCCAGCTATCCAGGACATGGGCTTCCCAAGATCACAAACCTCAGGGGACGGGGACGGGGACGGGGACGGCGCCTGCGCCGGCGAGCGAACGCCGGGCTGCCCCAACGCGAAGCACGGCGCATGCGCCCAGGAGGCGCATCCGCACGGCTGGTCGGGGAGCGGGCGCAGCGGGAAGCCCGCGGAAAACCACGCGAAACCGGCAACGCTCCTGAGTCTGACCTGGTCGGACTACGCCGCGCCCGAGAGCCGCGCTGCTGCCCGGCTACCGAGTCCGCGAAAACTACAGCTCCCGGCATGCCCCGGGAGGCAGCCTGCCCCGCTGCCTGACGCCGAGGGGACGCCGCTTCCGTTCCCCCCCACCTCCCCACGCCGGCGCAGCAGCAGTTCCCGCCGAGCCCCCAGCGCCGCTCCGGGTAGCTCCGGCACGGCGCGGCCCCGCTGCCGCTCCGTGCGTGCAACATGGACCCCGCCGTCCTCCTCGGGGCTTTCCCCGGGACCCGCCGGCCGACTGCGCAGCCCCGCCACGGGGCCCGGTGAGCCCCCCCGCGCGCCCGTTCTCTCAGCCGCCCTGTCAGCGCCCCCCCCACCCCCGCGCGCCCGTTCTCTCAGCCGCCCTGTCAGCACCCCCCCCCCCCCCGCGCGCCCGTTCTCTCAGCCGCCCTGTCAGCGCCCCGCGCCCCCCCCACCCCCGCGCGCCCGTTCTCTCAGCCGCCCTGTCTGCGCCCCCCCCCACCCCCGCGCGCACGTTCTCTCAGCCGCCCTGTCAGCGCCCCCCCCCCCCCGCACGCACGTACGTTCTCTCAGCCGCCCTGTCAGCGCCCCCCCCCCCCCCCCCCCCCGCGCGCCCGTTCTCTCCGCCGCCCTGTCAGCGCCCCCCCCCCACCCCCGCGCGCACGTTCTCTCAGCCGCCCTGACAGCGCCCCGCCCCCCACCCCCGCGCGCACGTTCTCTCAGCCGCCCTGTGAGCCCCCAGGGCTCCCCCCCGGCCTCGGCACAGGCGGCCCCCACCTCCCCCGGGCCACCCCCGCCTCCGACGTTCGCCGGTACCGAGGGGTGACCGGCCCCGCTCACCTTCTCCCTCGGGGCAGCCGCAGCCCGGTCACTGCTCAGCTCCGCTCCTGCCTGGGCTCCCGGCGGCCCCTCCCCTTGCCAGGGAGGGGGCGTCGCCATCAGCCTCTCACTGCCCGCACCTGCGGCTCCTCCAGCCCCGGCCCGCAGCTGTGGTACCGAAACCCGGAACCAAACCCCTCACCACCAAGGTGAAGTGAAGCAGCAGGCACTGCCTTGACTGAGTGACAGATGTCAAGAGTCATCTGATGTGGAAGAGGTGTTAACTGGGGTCAAAATACAGATTTTATTACCCGTCTGATTTTAGTTCTAAGACTTGGCGATTGCCAGGTATCATCTTTTCGATTTCCCCAGGTCCACCCGCGAGCGAGGCCACAAGGGAGATTTCTTCCAGAGAGAGGATAGAGTTATTAAGTCTCAAGACCACGATTTGCTTTTCTCCTTCATGAAGAGGTGAGTGGATCATATAGCATCACTAGTCACCCAAGCAGTTAAGCCTGAACTTTTCACCTGTCCTTTAATGCCGTCAACTCCAAGCTAAATTTTTCCCGTTATTAAGAGGGGACCAAAGATCATGTGAAGTATTATTATCCTTTCTACAAATACACCCCCATCTTAGAGCTTTAGCTACTAGAGAAGGTCTTGGGAGTTTGGGGTCAGAGGAGCTAGCTGCAAGTACAAACTTTCATACAGCTCTGTTTAGGATGTGTGATGCTTCTCTGGTTGTCTAAACCGGTCTAAATTTCCACAGATGGTCCCGACTCTGGGTGGCTCTAACAAGGATCCTGGAACTCCAGTAAGTTCTAAACATCGTTTTATATTTTAAACATGATCCCAAGTTCCTTTTTGCACTTGTCTCTACGGTTTTGGCAGCTGACAGCCCCAAGGGGTGCTTGTACAAGTTTCTCCCGAAGGGCGAGTAAATTAATTCTTTTGTCCGTGAGGTGGATGGTTTGGTAACGTTATAATTCACAACGCTATAATTCCTTCTTTCAAATTTAAAAAAAATAATTGCCTTTTAAATCCATCCAATTTAATCTGCTAAAATGATTCTCATTGTTCTACCTCTTTTCTCAAGTTTTGGTTAAATTCAATGTCAGTATTCTCCACGGAACTAGATTTTCATCTGACTTTGGAATCGGAAAGGCAGGCTGTTACCGAGGTTAAATTCTGTGTCTTTACAAAACTTTGAATCAGTTACAAAACTAGATTTTTTTTTTAATTCAAATTACAAAACCGGTTAATATCAAGATGAATAGCTCAAACAATAATTGTTTCATTTTGTTTATCTCATGTTTAGAACCCCTCAAAAAAAAACCACATACACCCTCTAAACACACAAAAAGATTATTGCCCTCGACAATATTCCTAATAGCAACCCCAACGTTATAAATTTTACACAACTGTTTTCCCAAATAGATAACGTGAAACTTACTTATAGATTTTCCGTTTTAAAGGGACAGTTTCTTTAGACTTCCAGTTTCTTGTTGGGTGCTTTCTTTATTCTCGAATAATGAAGCCAAGGTTCTTCTCCCAGACCTTTACTGCTACAAGTGTTGTTAAAATGACTCGATACGGTCCTTTCCACTTCTCGGTGATTTTATATATATTCAGGCTCCTGGTCGGAAGGGATGCGCTGCTACGTCCAGTTCTAAGGGTCCAGCTGTGGAGACATACTGACAAAGTTCTTGAAAAGAATTGCTTAAAGAAATCATAACACCTTTTAAAAACATATCTCCAAAGGCACTCAAGATACTCAGAACACAGGACTCTTGATACGGTCTTTCGTACAACATTTCCTAAAGACTTGACTTTTCTTTCTCTTCTGGCTATACTTCGATTCTTAATAGAGCCACGGGTAACGCTTTAACCCACGTGAGGAGTGAGGTTTCCTGACAAATTTTACTCGACAGTTGCTTAAGGATATAGTTCATTCTCTCTTTCTCTCTCTCTGCCCACACACTTGCTTGTGGTCTATGTGGGGTGTGATAGTCTCAATCCATAGATAATACATGGCTCAACTTGTCTCATAATCTTTGCTATAAAATGAGGGCCATTGTCAGATGACATTCTTACAGGCACCCCATATTTTGGTATTATCTCTTTGAGCAAGACTTTGACTACTTCCCTTGCTTTGTTGGTGCGACAAGGGAAAGCCTTGGGCCGCCCAGTAAAGATATCAACTAAAACTAGGACATATCCTTATTTTCAAGGCAATTCTATAAAATCAATTTGCTAATATTCTTCTTCTAAAAAATTTCCTTATTTAATAATCCCAAAGATGATCTTATTACTGGTTCGGGGATAAATTTACATACACATTTCACGTCCACTTATAATTGTTTAAACAATCTTTGTCATATTTCGCTTTCTGTTTCCCAGTATACTCTGTGATGTTCAATGGGGCAATTTCTCTTATTATTGTGGGTGGGTGGGACTATTATTCGACCTGTCGGTGTTACAGCCTATCCTGTTTCATTTTGTTAGCCTGCAATCTAATAATTAATTCTTCATCTTTTTCATTATAATTTGGAGTTTCTTTAGGCAATTTTATACCTTTCTCTGGAACTAGTGCTAGGATGCCTTTTTCTGCAGCCTCTTCAGCAGCTTTATCAGCCAGTCGGTTACCTGCGTTAGGACCGGTCTTACCTAACGGATGTGCTTTACAGTGCATCATCGTGACTGCTGTTGGTTTTTGAATGCTTTCTAACAATTTCAGTATTTGTTGTGCGTGCTGAACGGCGGTGCCTGGTGCAGGTAACAGTCCTCTTTCTCCCCGTATCGCTCCATGCGCACGTACCACTCCAAAAGCATACTTTGAGTCTGTCCAAGTGTTGACTCGCTTTCCTTGACTTAGTTCCAGAGCTCGAGTAAGAGCTATCAATTCAGCCTTTTGGGCAGAGATCATCGAAGGCAAAGTTGGCAACGCAAGTACCTCCTCAGTAGTTATTGTCTATCTCGATAAAACGTTGTCCTTCACAGATGGAACCGCTTCCGTCGGCATATAGTTCCCAATCTGTTTCTTCTAGTGGCACACCTCAGAGATCCAGTCAGCTGGAGTAAACTCTTTCGATTGCCTGCAAGCAGTCACGTTCCAGTTCTCCTTTAACTCGGTCAGTTGTTGAAAACGCAACGGGGTTAACGGCGGTAGTAGTTTTTAGGTAAACATCATCTTGTTCCAGCAACAACACCACTTGGTATTTCAGCATTCTGCTAGGGGATAACCAGTGCCCCCCTTTCCGTTTTAGCACAACAGTTATCATATGGGAAACGTACAGTAATCCTTTCTGCTCAGGCGAACTTACGAGCTTCCTGGATCAGTAGCACAGTTGCAGCGACGGCTCTCGGACGACCAGAGCATCCCAGACTCACGTTATCCAATCGCTTCGAGAAGTAGGCCACAGCTCGCCCACTTGGCCCTAAATATTGGGCCAGGATACCCAGAGCTCTACCTCATCTTTCACGAGCAAAAAGTTCAAGTGTCTCTCGTGAGATCTGGCAGACGCTAGGGCTGGCACCCCTGTTACAGCCTGTTTCAATTCTTGGAAGGTAGCTTTCTCGGCATCGGTCCAATCCGTCGTTTGAGGTTTTGAGCTGCTCCTGTAAAGGTCAGGCCAGCAAGCCACAATTTATAATCTACAGGTGACACCACTCGACCATTCCCGGAAATGCTTGTCATTCATTTTTTTTAGTCTTAGGTTCGGGGAGACGACACATTGCCTCTTTTCTCTCAGTTCCCAATTGTCTCTGTCCTTTTAGGATTTTAAAACTCAAATTTAAGTTTCTTCTTTCTGGGTTATTTGGGTTTTTTTCTTTTGACACTCGATATCTACTGATTCCCAAAAAGTTCAAAAAGTTAAGAGTTAACTTTGTGCATTGTTCTTCCGTCTCAGCTACCATTAACAGATCGTCCATATATTTCAGCAAGATTTCTTGATTATTTTCTTTCTTCCAAATCTCTAATTCTCGTGCCAACTGATTTCCAAAAATGGTAAGACTATTCTTAAAGCCTTGAGGCAAGACTGTCCACGTATATCGTGTTTTTCTCCCAGTCTCAGGATTTTCCCATTCCAAAGCAAAAACCTCTTGACTATTGGGATCCAAGGGAATACAGAAAAAGGCATCTTTTCGGTCCAACACTGTGAACCATTCTCATTTCTCCGTTAGGGCTGTTAACAAAGTATAAGGATTTGCTACGACCGGATGAATACCTTGTACTATTTGATTTATTGCTCTGAGGAGGTCTTGAACTAATCTATCATCTTTTTCATCAGCCTTTTAACAGGCAAGATCGGGGTATTATATCTGGATTCACATTCTATTAACAATTTGTATCTTAAAAATTTTTGTATTACCATTACTAACTCTTTCCGACTTTCCGGTTTTAGGGGGTATTGTTTCATTCTTACCGGATTCGATCCTGGCTTTAAATCAACTCTCACAGGTTCTGCTTTTTGGATTTACCGGGAACTTCCCAGTCCAGACGACTGGAATGACAGCATTACACTTGGACCGGTATAATCTTCTGCTTTCGGTAAACATCCTGTTAACAACAAAGCCGCTGCTTCGATACGTTTAGTTTCTGGAATTAAAATTTTAAGCTCTCCGTTTTTAAATTTAATTTCTGCCTCTAAGTTCTCAAATAGACCTCTCCTTAACAGGAGTTTAGGAGAATTTGGCACATACAAAAACTGCCGAGTGACCCACTGCTTTCCTAATTTCATTGTTAAAGATTTAAAGAAGGGTCTAGTTTCTCGTTCGCTTGTTGCACCAACACCACCAATTTCTTCAAAACTTAACTCTCCCTCTGAGGTATTTAAAACTGAAAAGGTGACTCTAGTGTCAACTCACATTCAATTTTCTGTTCTCCCAGTTTAGCTGTAACCAGAGGTTCTGCTGGGAGACTCCCCTCCGGTCCCCGCCCGATACGTTCACTTAAAAAGAACAAATCTAAATCTACATATGGCACTTTATTCCATTTACTCTCTCTCCTACAAAACAACAGGAATTGCAATATAGTATTGTAACTCAAAGTTCTGTTTGTTTACCATTTTTCCTGCAGTTCACCCCAACGTGCCAATAAACATCCCAGCGGTGACGTTTCTGGTAACTTTTCATCAGCAGTTCTATTTCCTGCACTCTTATTCTTAAACAATTTTGCTAATGCCATTATACTTATATACATTCAAATACCAAATACCAAACAAATGCAAACGACAGCTGTCCCAAATAATACACAAAGTCCAACCCAGCAATAGCTTTCGCTTATGACTTACGGGCAGACGCCTAGGCTTCCAGTGCAGACGGCTACCCTCCAAGCCCCAACCCTGGGAAGCTTTCGCCGCGCCTCACGGGCAGGCTTTCCAAACAAATTCCAAAGAAGCAGCGCCTTACCTTTTTTCCAGGGAACGCTGCGAGGAGCTTTGCGTGTCGAGGGTGACGGTTCTCCCCGAGAATACCTCGGTGCCGGCCGGAGCTCGATCGACACGCCATCTCGTCCAGTCTCACTCGCAAGGTCCCATCTGGGTCGCCAAAACCGTTACCGAAATCCAGAATAAAACTCCTTAACGCCAACGTGAAGTTAAGAAGCAGGCGCTTTGTTTATCGCAGCGCTGGGGACACGGGGGATCGCTCCTCCAAAGGCGTGTCCCACTTAGTATCAAAATCCATCAGTTTTTACAGGCTTTTCCCGTCAGGTCATTGTTACCTAAGCTCCTTCCGTAAAAACGCATACTATGCTCGTTCTTAAATTTAACCGTTGTAACGATCGGTCCTGTGATTCTATAACCTTATCAATATTCTTATTTTAAAACAATCATTGGTCAGTGACACTTGGCTCTGCTGACTGGCATCGTCGATACTCAAATCGAGATGGGAAGGGTAAGGGGGTTTCCAAGCAGCAAACTGGTGTCCACGACGGTTTCCTTAGTTTCCTGAAACAGAACGTAGGAAAACCAGTAACTTCCTGGTGAGGTTTCTAGGGTTAGCTGTTTCAGACTTTAACAATATTACGGTTCCTAGCGTCACGCATAACACAGCTCCTAAAGTTTCTATGGCTACGTTTCAAACTTAACAATCCTATACGTTACGCTTCACAGTTTTACTTCTTAATCAAACCTAACTCTTCTATGTGATTAAATGTTGATTTCTTTACCAGAACATTTGCAACAGCTGGAGCCCAGCAGGAACAGGGGGGGCACGGCCCGACCCCCCCCCCCCGCGCCGCACCTCCTCCTCCGCCCCAGGGCGCCCACACAGCCCCACGCCCCGTGCAGAGGGAGCGCAAACGCAGCCCCGAGGGCCAAGGGGCCGGCCGGCCAGCGTCTATTCAGTCAGTCGCGCGCCTATCGAGTCCTGCCAGCGAGTCTGCTCCGGGGCTCGGGGCGCCCCCCGGCGCTCCCCCTGCCCCTCGGACACCTCTGATAGCACATTTCCATACGTTCTGTATGGCACGTCGAAATATTTGGGTGGTTTTAATACTTTGTACCAGCTGTGGTTTGCTGCTAGGTGACTGTAAAAGTGAGATTTGGTAAATAATGGTTAGAAATCTTATACTAACGCTACAACTGAAACAACAGACAAAAGTATAGCCGAGCAATTAACTAGCAGAGGTAGGTACTCCTAAGTTTTGCAGTTCTTTGCTCTTATGACTAGATGTTCCCCTGTAAGCTAAATGGGAACAATGCTGAAACTGACCACATGCGATTGAAACTGCGTTAAGCTTCAAGATCAAAGAACAAGGACAAGAATAAAGACTTCGAGGGCAGCCAGCAAGAACTTCAAATGGGTCGGTGGTCGCAAAAGCAGCCCTTCGTCTCAAATGGATCCTTCCTTGCACGTGATCGGATGTAGGCAGTGCTATGATAATCGGTTGCCGTCGTTTTTATGTATATGTATACTCATCTGATTAATAAGCAATTAGTTATTCTATATAACCTGTTTGTGCTAAAGCTGTGGCACGCACACTAGGTGGAACTATCCCCCGTGCATCCGGCGCTGCAGTGAAGAACGCCTGCTTTCTAAAACTCCAAAACGAGTCTTAGGGAGTTTCGTCGACCGGCTTTTCAGTATCAGAGGTACAAGGGAGGAAAGGAAAAAAAAAAAAAAAAAGGAAAAAAAAAAAAAGCAGGGGTGTGGGAAAGAGAGGGGACCAGGGGACGGAGGGGGCAGGGAGGGACCGCAACACCGAAGAGGGGAGACGGGGCCCCGAGGGCCCGGGGCTCACCGCAGCTCTTGTTCTTGGCGCTGCCAAGAGACTTTGCCAGTTCAGCCGCTTCTTTCTCCTTCTCTCCTCCCTTCCTCTTCTGTAACTCCAGTCGCTCGGCTGTCCTCCGCATAACGGAACACGCGAGCCCCTCGCAGCTCTTGCGAGATGAGGCCTCCTAGACACGTAGCCTCGCTCGCTCGCTCGCTCACTACGTGGCTGTACCGCGCTGCTGGTCACGCATACAGACCCTGGCGGTCTGACCTGCTGTGGACTACGAGGAGGGATCCTCCCACACCCACAGAGGCAGGGTCCCTCTGGCCTGCAGCGGGAGGCAGCTGCCAGCCAGATGGCCTTCCGTTTCTTCTTCTTTACCTTTCTGTGGCCTCTCCAGCTTCAGCAGCTCCCGTCCACAGCCAGTAAGTGCTCCGCCTGTCCCTCTGCGCTCCTGTGCCGTGAGGAGAGGGAGGCCGGGCGGAGACAGGCCACGCGAGCCTGAGGCTGCTGCAGTCAGCGGCATCCCCGGGGACGAACGGACAACCCCGCTCACGGCGTGGCCTCTGGCAGAGGGAAAGAGGCAGCAGCGACCGTTATTACCGCAGCTCCACCCTGGCCGGAGCCCCTCCGTCCGCAGGGGCTTCCGCGGACGGACGCCGCTCCTTCCCCGCGCCGCTGCTAACGGCACCCGCGTTAAGGGAGACTCGAGAACACCGGAGGGCCAGCTTGCCGCTCTCACGACAGGGCTCGGGGGCTGCCTGCGGCTGCAGCACAGGCTTCAGGGGAGGGGCTGCAGCTGGGGGCAGCCGCAGGGGCCGAGCGGGGCTGGGGAAAGGCGGCGGGGGAGCTCCGGCGACTCGGGGAGGCGCCCGCTGGCCGCGCCTGGGGGTGCCCGCCTCCGTCCCCTCTTCCCTTCTGTCGGCTCTCGGGGACCTGCCCGGCGCTGCCCTGGCCCGGCTCGCCTCCGGCGGACCGGGAGCCTGCCGCGGCGGCCGCTTCGCAGCTTCCCGTCCCGCCGGCCCCGGGCGGCCAGCGGGCAGGAGGCACCCGCCGCCGCGGCCGCCGCCGCCCCCGCCGGAGGGGATCGCTCGCCTCACCCGCGGTCCCGGCGCTCGCCCGCGGGGCGGCAGTGGCGTTTCCTTACCGGGAGGAAGGAAGCAACGAGCGCGGCGGCACTTTCCCCCGGGGCCGCACTGCCGGTACCGTCGGACGGCACGTGCAGGACCGGGGCAGCCCCGCGCACTCGCAGCCTCCGAGCTGCAGTACCGAACATTGGGCCGCGGGGTGGCAGCGGCGAGGGCTTGGCAGAACGCGGCAGCGCGCATGCGCGGCACCCCAGCTGCAGTACCGGACTTTGGTCCTTAGGTGGCGAAAGAGAGCGCTGGCGCAAGGGGCCGCCACCGCGCATGCGCGGCTCCCAAGCTGCTGTACCGTGGTTTGGTAGCCAGGCAACAGGCAGAGAGCCGTAAACCGCGCCTCCGCGCATGCGCGTTTGCCGAGGCGTCGTGTCGCGATTTGGTTGCCTGGCAACAGCGGCGAGCGCCGTAAACGACGCTGGGCGCATGCGCGGATGCCAGGCGGCCGTAACGCGTCCTGGTTGCTAGGCAGCAGCAAGCGCGCCGTACAGGGCGCAGCGCGCATGCGCGGCTGCCCAGCTGCTCTTCAGTTGCCAGGCAACAGCGGCTAGCAACGTCTATGTGCCAGTGCGCATGCGCACCAGCAGGAGCCCACCGACTCACGCCACCGCGCATGCGCGCCTCCCCAACGCCAGTTCCCACCTTCGCTCCCCGGGCAGCAGAATCCGCATCCCCGCAACGATCCTCTTCTGAGCGTCAGCTGCGTGAGGGACGACTGACAGCTCAGCCCAGTAGAGACCAGCCGCAGGCGGCAACTCCTTGCTGGGGGCACAGGGCTGACGTCGCCCTGCCCTCTCCCCACTCGCAGCCCGGGCACTCCTCTTCATCGCCTCCCTTCCAAAAAGCACCCGAGCGGCTGGAGCGTTTACAGCAGTCAAGTGCAAGGAACAGACAATTCGGGCGGCCGCTTCTGTCCCTGCCCCCCCCACCCCGTTATCTAGAGAGGAGAAGCAGCACAGGGAACCTGCAAATGGGGGGGGGGGGGCAAGGGGGGTGTCCCCTGGAGCAAGCCCCAGGGACTGCTGTATCCCTCTGCATGGGGCATCAGGGTTGCGGGAGCGACAGCAGCCAGGCAGCAGACGCTGGCGAGAGATTTACAACAAAAAATAACGCCTGGTTCAGGTGACAGCCTGAAGGCAGGCCACAGGAGACCCAAAGCTGCTTCGTGCCGGAGGGGCGGCTCTGTTCGGCAGGAAAGGCCGCGGCCCAGCGCACCAGATGCGAGCGGCCCACCTGCAAGCTAGCGATACCCCGGCGACCCTGGGGCTCGGTCGGGGTGGGCACCTCTGTGCTATCAGAACGCGGCTCTCCTAATCCTGCACGCACGCAAGGCTCCTTGCGGGGGGCTTGTCTCTTATCGAAGAGACGCTGCACGGTGTTACGTACCGCCCTGCCCTCCGGCGTTCAAAGTAATCAGACGTTGAGGCAGGGAAAGCAGAGAGGCCTGTCGGGATATTAGATGTCCTCAGCAGAGGACCACAGAGCCCTCGAGGTTCCATCTTTGCTCCCTACAGGAGCGTGGCTCCGCACTCCTTGCCGCTCCTGCCAGCAAGCGTCACAGTTGCCCTTTGCCGCCTGCAACACGGCCCCAGTACTGCCGCTTACAGAGCGAGAGGCGCTCGCTATAAAGCGGCGATGAAGAACAAGGACGGCCCGTCGAGATGGCAGGAGGAACACAGAGAGCCTCCAGCATTAGCCAGGCAGGGCTTGCAACTCACCTCGTGTCCTGGTTTAACGCCAGCCGGCAACGAAGGCCCACACGACCGCTCACTGGCTCCCCCGCCCCCAGCGGGACGGGGAGACAAGCGGAAGGGCAAAAGTGAGAAAACTCGTGGCTTGAAACAAAAACAGTTTAATCATCATGAAAAAGAAACAACAACAACAACTTGTAAGGAAAAGAAGAAGAACAAATGACAGAGAACAGGGTGCAGGCAGCACACCAGGGGTCTGGAGCCTGATGGATGATGGGGGGGTGGTGGTGTGGAATATGGAGGAGGGAAAGGAGGGAGGCAGGGCAGGAGATAGGAGAGCAGGGGGTGCAGTGGGAAACAACTCGCGGGGGTGTGCATGGGGGAGACACGGACCTAGTGGGGAGGGTAGGTGAGGGTACAAAGGTGCACGGGGGGGTACTAAAACCAGACGTGCTGCTTCACAGAAATACGGTCCCACCTGAATTCAGGAGTAGGGTTTCTTCTGCGCTTAAACATTAATCAGGCATTTAAAAGCTTCAGTAGACTTGCAAACTGAAACCTCTGACAATTTACGTAGTCTTCTAATTTCTGATATCCAGGATATGTGAAAATAACACTCTCAATTCAACAGTTTTCACCGAGAATGATCTGTGTTAACCTAAATCACACAAAGTGAATAATATCATGTTAGCCATGTAGCCTTTATTAAGAGGTTGAAATTACCTTCTCGGGATCTTTTAAGCTTCTAAGCGTAAAATAATGAGTGTAGCTTACAGATGTGGAAGAGAAATCTTTTGGTATCATAACCAAAGTAGTCTTCTCCTCTATGAATGGCAACACAATCTGTAATACTGCATCGACACTTCAAAACCCATTCTGTCTCTCCCCTTTTGTCATCCAATGTTGTCTTTTAGATATTTCAAGAAATTCTTTCATTGTCTATCCCATAAAATGAGAAGTAGATTATTACGGAAGAGCTCCACAGATAAAAAGTTAATGCATTAGACTAGCTGTGATATAAAAATTACTGGAGATATATTTATGTGTGATGTTCTGATGAATTATCTAGTTGTTTACAATTGCTAGGACTTCTCTCAGCGGTAAATCACTGGCAATGTGCACGAACACAAGAAACTCTTCACGGGGCACATTCATCCTTTATGCAGTTAAATGAAGTTTTTAAATCACAAAAAGATTTGGCTGTTACACAGTCTGTGTAAATTACGTGATAGTAACCCAAACCACAAGACCATGTCTCTCCTACTTTGCTCTGTTGCAGAAGAATCTCAGCTTGCAAAGCACATCAGTTTTCTGTAACACAGATAACCAGGGTTCACACAGTCAGACTTTTCAGTCAGAAGGCCACAGAAAGAATCATAAAGAGACCGAGTATCTTTTCCTTAAACATCCTGTTTACAGACAGCTATGTTACCTCCAAGTGCTATGAAAGTTACTTTCTCTAAAACTATCTTCCATTTAGTTTTCCTTTTTTTTTTTTTTTTTTTTTTTTTCCCCCTTTTCTTCCCCTGAAAACAATCTTATAGCTTAATCCTTATAGGATTTTTTTCAAGTTTTGTTTTTTTCTAACGAGTATCAACACATGAACACTCTAAATAGTTTTAGGAAGGTCAGTATTTGCTACAGTTGCACTTGATCCAACATCCCACTTTTTTTTCCACCAAGCAAAGGAGTTCAACCAAGTTTCTTTCAAGAGCCATACAGGAGAAAGTACAGATTCTGCTCTGTCTGCTAACAAGCAGGCGAAGGAGCTGCTACCGATTTGAAAACTGTAGAGGCTCTGCTGTGCCCATTTTGAACTGGGGAACAAAAATAGTATTTAGGTCCACTTTTTCTCATTTGCAAAGCAGATCCACTGCCTTGGGAGACTGACCAGAATTACCTGGAACAAACATTCTTTTTGCCTAGGATCTGTTTGTTAGTTGAGAAAACAATCACTATGTCTCTGTGATAATATGACACGATTTCATCAAGACACTTCTGTCTCAAGGGGCCCAGTTGTATTTTATTTTCTAGTAACACAGCATCTATCCAATTCCGGTCTCTGACTTAAGAGATGAGCAACATGCAATTTCTTCAATGTCTACTTATCACGGTGAGGAAGTCAACAAACCTCTTTTCACAGTTACAAGCACTTTTCAAAGACCTGACAGTTCCCTCAGGTCATCAACTGACCCTGAACAAGTTGCAAAAAGGATCAATAAATGCGAGAAAGACCTTTGGTATGAGGGAACCCAGACAAACCCGGTGCAGCAGCTTTCTTCCCTATTGATTGGAAGAGAATGCTGTTTGGCTGCTGCTTCTACGGATAATCCACAAATTATTTGCTATTCTTCTTAGCCAAAGGGCTAAGGCAGTGCCATCAGCAACTTCATAATAAACCCTGAAACAAGAAGCAGATATTACAGCTCCAAGTCTGAGGAAACAGCATCAATGATTAAGACAGCTCTAACATGGAAGGCCTGGTAAGTGGCAGTGGTATAAGGCACTAGCAATTTATCAGGGCTCTCTTTCAAATGCTGGCATTTTCTGTGACTTGGATTTTGCCTATTGGTATGAGATCATTACATCACCTATCACACAAGTGTAGCTTTGTTAACTTTCAAAGAAAAGCTGCTAGACAATATACAACACAAAGTTAGACAAGCGAGGGAAGTACACAGGGATTTCACAGGCAATCTGGAATCGGGCACCCGACTTGAATTCCCGGCTTTGAAAACCTCTCTCCAAATGACTTACCATCCTTTCACTAAGATCCAGCAGCAGTTCCCTCCTGTGCCTCATGCTCCTCTTTAGTCAGCCAAAGCCCACGGAGCTGCACTGTAAGCTTGAAGACGAGGATGCCAGCTGCGTGTCCTATTTCTGTCACCTAGTTTTTACGTACCGTTTCTTGCTAATCAAAAGGCCCAGTGATTCCTCCTCACACATCACACTGGAGTTAGTACGTCCAAGCATTATTTCTGCCGCGCTACATTTGCACGGATTAGCTGCTGAACCCTCCAGATGATGTACTGCTTTTCAAGAAGGGTGTAGTATAACTGGCGAGGGTCTACAGTAAGTCCAAGAGGGTGCTCAACGATGTACAGGAGTCTGACTTCAAAGCATAAATTGAAAAACAGCCGCTTAACCTAGAAAGGGCAATACTGAAGAGAAATAACAGTGTTTAAACTCTAAAAGGTAGCTGTAAGGAAGAACTTTTGTGTGCATCCACTGCACACAGTTACACGGAATCATGGGGCTTAAATTACAACCTGAAAAACTTAGGGTATGTGGCAATCTTTGCAACAGTAGTAACAATTACAGGAAATGTTTAAGAATAAATTAGGCAAGCATTTGTCAAGAATGGTACAGAAAGTTGATCATTCACCTCTAGAATGAGAGCAACACTAGACTATCTTTAAAAGTTCTTCTTTCCCCACTGCTGTCCCTCTCCGTATTTCTACCCTCAAACACAAGCATCATCCTCAGCTCTGCACTTACAATTATATCTGCATATGCACATGTCTAGAGATGCACATTTATTTCTTCGTTACACAGGTGAAGGAGAGTACTCATAGGTAAGGCAATTTACATAAACAGCTTCTGAAAGTTAAACACCTCAGCTTCTTGCAAAACGTCAGCCCAACAGAACACCGGGAGCGGTATGTAAATCCTTATGCCAAAACTGCGTTCTCTTAAATCTTATGAAAACCATTTCTAACATAAAGCCTGACCTGACTGGTCTATTTTCTGACACTCCCCTTCTCTGTCATCAGGTACTCATTAGACAGTAAAACAACTGACGGGGCAAACACCATAACTAGCACAATAGCTGACTTCCGTAGCAGTTGCGTATCATGTCTGAAGAAATGTGAGTTTAGTAGGTGTATAGGTAGATACACATTCAGAAATGCACAAGAACTGAAAGGAGTAATCTGTAACCGGTAGACTAAGAACGCTGCAATAGCACGCAATGTAAATCAACATGCACCTATAGGGAAGGGAAGGGAAGTACAGAAACATTCTTCTGGATTTAAAAAAAAAAAAACAAAAAAAACCCGCAGCAATGGTAGGAAAAGGTACTTGGAACGTGCCACTTTCAGTCCACTGAAACAATGTCTGCAACAGCAGTAAGAACACTGGCAAACTACCTTCTCTGTTCCACAGGGCCTTGAAACCCATACGCATTGTCTGTTGCCAGTTGCTGTTAGGAAACAAAGGCACTGTGATCAGTAGAAGCGTGTAGGACACCAAAAATGAAACTTTTGAGTATGTCACATGCAAGATCCTCATTCTCCGTACAGTCTACAAGGTTACACAATTGTAAAATACTTTGTAAGAATGAGAATCCTGACGTTTGCCTTGGATTAAAAAAGTTTTTAAATTCCGCTTTGTTTTGAGGTTTTTTCCCCCCAAGGGCTTAAAAATAAAAGCATCTTGGTAAAGTGATTTTCACACACTGCACAGACACAAGCAGTGTTTCTCCCACTGCGAGAGGAGTATCAAAATACTCTTATCTAATATGTTAGACAAGAGTGACCGAGGTCACAGGAGAATCTGTACTTTCCCACTGATTACAAGGAACGGGCCAGCTGCTTTGTGCCTCCTATGCAGCTGGAGCATGCAGTTGCCTGGTAACTTGTTCCGAGCTATTGCATCTTAATCACATATACACGTAGGAATACCAAGCTGACCGCTTAGGTTTATCAGCCAAAACAGTTTACAGCAACACAATAGTTTAGAGCAATTCAGGAAGTTTAACACTGAATTTAGGTATGTGCTTATATGATTGGATGAACAGAGCTTCTATAAATGAAAGGGAAACAACAGAAGTTATTTACATGTGATTTCAGAGCATACAAAAGGTATAGTCTACAAACCAAGTATCAAGTACTAGCAATATTTACCTGTTCAAAGGGCATCATGTAATGTCTCAGACTCAACAAGCATAAACTGACAGACTGTTATGATTTGAAAATTTTAAAAAAGTTCCAATAGTGTGCCCAAAACGGAGGTGTTTCAGTGTTCAGGCTAGACTCCTTGTCTCCAGTAAATACACATCTTAATTCTAACACAGGATAAAAACCGATTTATAAATGTCCTCTTGTAAAAATGAAACCGTTCCAATCACCCTGTTCACTCCTGTTTAAGATATTAAATAGGGCAAATCAGAAGTAACTTGAACCAATCCCTCCCACCCAGCTATAAACCAGGACCATATACAGCCCCTTGCAGACTACACAAGACCCTGTCCCATTCCAGCCACATCATTAGCATAAGCTGTGCAAACCCATGCAAATCAACAGGTTTTTCAGGCATAAAAGCAGACTCCAACAGCAGTTAAGCCACTTCTTACAACTGACAATGTCATACTTCCATCCCTGATCATAGCACAAGAACAAAAGAGAATGGGTCTTTATTGTCCTTCATGAACTTGAGGGGCTGCAAGAAACCAGTGAAGTCACAAGCCTGGATTCTGTAACGTCGCTACCAGCATAATTTCCAGATCAAACATCCGGCCTCCTGTTAAGATCATCAAACATAATTTTGAGTTCGGAGGACAGGTCATCACAACACTATGTTAGGTAGAGTATAAAACCTTATCATCAGATTCTCAGCTAGTTTAAGTCAATGTATTCTGTGTGTTCCGCTGAAGTCAATGAAACTAAACACACTATCACAGGAAAGAGGTATTTCAGCATGCCTCAGACCTGGAAAACTATCTTGAAAAATGCCCGTAACTTTTAACACAAATTCTCTGCACTTCCCACGATCTCTCAACAGCGAGCAGTAGTAAGACCCTAACAGTTACTTGCAACCTATTTCTTGCATAGCATTCATTTTTATTTTAATTTTAAAAGGGGCAACTAATACATAAGATTTTTGCAGCTACTCACAAAAATCAATAAGCAAAGACATTTGTTCCAAGATTTAAATTACTTGTACAATTTAAAAAAAACTATCAAAGCTCTGTAAAGTAAAATAGATACATTTACCTACTCATGTAGGAAACTACAGACAAACTTCAGGAAATGACCAAAGGTGCAGAGGATAGGCTAATAGGCTAAGGTAGAAAAATAACAACAACAAAAAAAAACAACCCAGGAGTTCTACAGAAAAATGAGTGAGCAGCCCACAGCACTGGCAGACAACAGATTTTTTTTATACCCACTTCCTCCACCCCTTCTTCCTATTCCCTCCCCCCCCCCCCTTTTTTTTTTTTTTTAAGGGAAATAATTATTCTATTGTGAAACATATTGTCAGTGATGCAGTTGAAGCCAAAAGTTTACATGAGTTCAGGAGAGGATTAACCGAATTCTAAGACATGTGCCAACACAACTGCTATAAAAAGCATCTGCATCGCGGTGAAATGCAAACAGCTACTCTGAGAACGACACATTATTATTCACTAAATTTGCCTTTGCCTTTTACCCTGTTGTATAGTTACTAATGTTGAAAAGAGTCACTGCTGTGCAAGAAACTAAAACTTACAGCGCTTCATGCTGGGAGAGAACTGTGGCCCATCAGCTCGTGGCTGTGAAGCCTTACAACTTAACACGTTGCAGCTGCACACCAACAAGTTCTGAGGTGGACTGCTGACTGTATTCAATAGTCACAGCTTAGGTAGGAGGATATGATAAACCTTACTTATTCGCCTTTAACCGATGCTCCAACTATGTTAAAGTCGTTCTTAAAGCAGGTTACTGGTTTGATTACCCTTCATACAAAATCCTCCTTCAAATGGAGGTTTCTCTTCTCTTCTTTTCAGATTTAAGGCACAAACAGAAACCACACCTGCATCATCACTGAAATCAGTGCCTATTTTTCAATAAACTTTAGCAGCATCAGAATTCGTCCTCAAGTACCGTTCATAAAGCAAATGCTTCATTCTTCAAAACTTTTTTCAGCAAAGGTTAGTAATGCTGTACCACAGACTCTCACGCCCATTCACACATGTTCTTCCCGAGACTGTTACGCAGCTTAGTATTTTAAAAATCACCATCCTAACTGCATACCTGATACTACTGGTTCTCCCCTTTTTAAAGTCTGATGTTAAGGAAAAGCTGCAAGTCCTACAAAACCAGGCAGACTTGCTTGTTCTTGCCAAAGAGAAAAAGGTTAAGCATTATTAAAAAATAAGACTATTGCCTACCTTTAAGTATCCATAAAGCTATCAACATGAACCGTATGGTGGCTTGTTAGCACCAATACTTGTACACGGGCATGCAAAATGTCCTTCACTTAAATTCCAAACTCTATGAATTAATTGGTGGGCAATTCCCCAAGGATAAAACGTCTATCAAAAGCCAACAGTAAGCCAGAAATCTCTTTCCGTTTCATAGGGTTAAAAAAAAAAAATAAATACAGTGAATCCTGAAAAAAGAAATCGATATTAGACAGGGAACGCCTATATAGTTATAGGGCAAGTAATAAAACATTTAGTGTTTTGATTTTCTTCTTTTTATTTATGTCATCACAATAGTTAGACAAACATGGAAACATTTGCAACAGCAATACTTGGGTCACTTTAAAATCTTGGTAACACTGAAATACAGGTCAGCAAAAGCTAATGATGTGGGGAGGGGACTTTAGGTCTTCTTATTTTCATACACATTCACACACACACACACACATATATCTATACACACACGCGCACTCCACAACTCCAAAGAGCTATCTTACCTATGTCTGCCAGTAAACGGAAATAGTAGGCAGAAAGGAACCATATCCATACTAAGACAGTTAGCTGTGTCGTAAAACTGAAGATCACTGCAACCAGTGCCATCTTAAAGAAGAAGAAAAAAAAAAAAAACAAAAAACCAACACCAAAAAACCTGAAAGGAACCATCGCTGTGCATGTCATAAGCATGAAGTTATTTTAACCTGGTGACTACTCTGCTCTATACTTTAAGCATCGTGAAGTTTTTATGTGTTTTTAAGGTCTAAGGTTACTATTTTAAATGACCTACTTGTAGTGGCAGCCCAAGTAGCATTCTGGAGAACACCACAGTGCCCACAACTTCTACAGGTCAGTGCAGTCTGATCAAGCACTACATTTCTAGGGGAGGAAAACAAAAAACCACTACCGCTCATTTATTCAATTGGAAAGCTTATTACCTGCACCTTCCAAAGCAACAGGCTACAGGAACACTGAATGCAAAGTAAACCAGACCCATCTGGAATAATCTGACCTCTCAGCTCCAAGTTACACATCTTTCATTTTGTATTTGAAGGGATTAACAGCATTTGGATGCACAGAAACTGTCTTTACAGTGATGTCTGCAGACCTCCGAGTCATAAGTTAAAAATGTCTTCCTAAATTATAACAGTATTAGCACTTCCTCTGAAAGGAGTGAAAAAAACACAACCAGGGAAGGAGGAAGTGACACACCACCAAGGTTTTTTGTCCCAGAGATAACAAAATCCTGAGAGAACAAGATGCTTGTGCTATCAGAATAAAAATCCCCAAAGAATCAAAAGAGTTTACCTTTCCCTTGGAAAAGTTACCTTTGAGTCAAGATCTGCTCTTTTTCTCTCCCAAGCATGAAATCTCTCTTCAGCTTAAGACTCTCTTCTACTGCAGTAGAAATTTAGTGCACGTGCTGGAACCTGGACAGAATCTTATTTAAAAAAACAAACAATACAATAGTACTACAGTGGCCAGAAATCTTTTACATATTCTGATGAAAAGACTCAACTTATTTCTAGGAAATAAAGTGTTTGGGGCCAAAGCCAACGCATGATGGTCATGTAAGGTTAAATTTTTATTAATTTTTTTTTTTTTTTTAAATTGATATATTGAAAAAAGCTGGAGAAGGAAGCGGGGACAGAAAGGAAAAACCATTCAGGGAGTCAGTGGTATAGACTGTCAGCACGCAATCTAAATATTGTAACTGCAGATCACATAGTCAGAACAAGCCAGTCAAAAGTAGCACCCTCCCTGGGAGAGGGGTGGGAGTCTCTCTCCCCTTGTCTTTCAAGCCAAGACCCAACTAGCAGAAGGCAGCTTTTCTGTCAGATAAAGCAAGGCAAAAGGATCATGTACAGCAACTTCCTTGCAGCCTCTTGCTCCTGAGCACCCTTCTTCACCTCTTTCTTTCTTTCTTTCTTCTGGTGATGGGGAGGTAAAGCATGTTCTGGTTCCTGTGAGCCCATACTGCTTGTCCCTATAGTCACAGCAGGCACCTGTGATTCCTCTCCGAAGACATTTACGCATAGAAATCAGTTGAGTGGTGTGTTACGGAAGCATAAGCTGCAGTGGACGTGATTTTGAATCAGTTATTGTTTTGCCCATCATGACAAAATAAAACCAGCAATTTCTTACTTTATAGAAATCCTCCTAAAGTAGTAGTTGCCCCCAGTCGCTGTCAAGTTTTTGTATCACAGGAGAACAAATGCAGCCAAAAGAACATTTTCTCTAAAATGACCACTCCGAACTGCACAAGCAGGCAGGCACAGGCCGCTGCCAATTTAATTAAGCGTATGTACACAGCACCACTTAGTGGTGCAAGCGGAGTCACCGCTGATAGGAATGAGAAGCTTGAACACCAACCTTCCCTCCCCGGCCCCCTGGACACTGCAGCCTGATCTTGACAAATTGACCGCCTGGATAAAGAAAGCTATCTGGCAACTAAAAAGATCCATTGTACTTTTCTGCTCAGTACACCTAAAGATACAGATTCACCCTCTAAATCTCGGCCAATTTCTTGAATACCACCAACACTCAGAACAGGTTTCAAATGGCAACGTGGCAGGACAAAGTAATAAATACTTATCCTTAAGTCTGCTAACTTTCTAAACCTTTGCCTAGACCTTAAGGAAATGTAAAAACAAACAAACTACTGCAAAGTTCAATACGCAATCCACGCAAAGTTAAGGCTATCAAGTAGGAACTGGATTACGAGTATAAATCATGCAACAGCTACTCTATGACATGGATGTCCTGAACAGATCATCCTCTACAGTTTAAGTCCAAGGTACAAACCCATCAGCACCTCCTTCCCTCTCTGTATCGCTGTGGTTACCTGCTCTGCGCCCAGAGCCAAAAAGAGTCCCGACGTTGGAGTTACTGTTCCTTTTATGCCCACCCCCATACTTCTTTCCCGACGGAGAGGTGATGCACCTGATTTGAGGTGGAGTGCAGACAACCTTCTCATCTAGTGCTGGGCAGTTTATTTGTCCCATAAACAAACCCCAGGAAAGAGAATGCACGGTTGGACGGGTGCACTTGAGGTTTTGACCACGCGGTAGCACCGTTAACTGCTGAAAGAGCAGGACTCTCTGCCGCTCCGTGTCCATGTCACGACTGCCCTCACGTCCCCAGTCTGCACCCAGCTCCTCCAGGGTGTGCAGAGGGGTTTCCAGCCCTGGCTCAGCAGGCGTCCACATAAGATCCCCCAGCCAAGAGGGGGGTGTATGCTCACCTGCCACATCGATACCGTGGGTACATTAAAAGCCACCCCGCAACTCTTTCCCCAGAAGTGACTGGGGGAGGCTTTTCAGTCATCTGGCTGTAAACCCCCTCCCCCTCAGGGAGGCCAACATCCAGGCATGCCTTGCTCTAACTCCCCAAATCCACTGCCCTCCGAGGAATAAAAGGCGTCTGGGCCACTCCCCCGGCTCTAATCTGCAGATATGCCTGGCTTCCCAGAAGTAGGCTGAGAAAGCCAGCATTAAGGCACTCCTTCCCACGCCCAGATCCACAAAATCCTCAGAGAAAAGAAGAAAAATAGCCACTTCACCGCAGCAGGAAGTAAATGGACTTGGGGGACACAGGAGGCCAGTTCTCCCGGGGTCAATGGAAAGGAGGGCTAGATGCAACGTATCTGAGGATTTTCCATGTGCACAGCTGAAACAGCCATGCCTCAAGCAGGGATGCGTCCCATTTATGGCAGTTCCTCCCCACTTCTCATCCCCAAAAGACAAACTCGGGCCTCTGCCTTCTCCGTGTGTAGCTCCCCACTCCCTTCAGCATGGAGCTGCGAGGCTCTGGGTTTGTGGAGAACCACAGGTGGGAAACCGAGGCTACTAATGGTGACCACAGAGAACAGACCGGCTCGGAGGGGGCGAGGAGGGCTGATGCACAATTTCTACGTTTGAATTTGTTGGGAACTTGGTGGGAGTCACAGGCTTGCAAGCCACAACCCCAGCTATCCAGGACATGGGCTTCCCAAGATCACAAACCTCAGGGGACGGGGACGGGGACGGGGACGGCGCCTGCGCCGGCGAGCGAACGCCGGGCTGCCCCAACGCGAAGCACGGCGCATGCGCCCAGGAGGCGCATCCGCACGGCTGGTCGGGGAGCGGGCGCAGCGGGAAGCCCGCGGAAAACCACGCGAAACCGGCAACGCTCCTGAGTCTGACCTGGTCGGACTACGCCGCGCCCGAGAGCCGCGCTGCTGCCCGGCTGCCGAGTCCGCGAAAACTACAGCTCCCGGCATGCCCCGGGAGGCAGCCTGCCCCGCTGCCTGACGCCGAGGGGACGCCGCTTCCGTTGCCCCCCCCCACCCCCCGCCGGCGCAGCAGCAGTTCCCGCCGAGCCCCCAGCGCCGCTCCGGGTAGCTCCGGCACGGCGCGGCCCCGCTGCCGCTCCGTGCGTGCAACATGGACCCCGCCGTCCTCCTCGGGGCTTTCCCCGGGACCCGCCGGCCGACTGCGCAGCCCCGCCACGGGGCCCGGTGAGCCCCCCCGCGCGCCCGTTCTCTCAGCCGCCCTGTCAGCGCCCCACCCCCCACCCCCGCGCGCCCGTTCTCTCAGCCGCCCTGTCAGCGCCCCACCCCCCACCCCCGCGCGCCCGTTCTCTCAGCCGCCCTGTCAGCGCCCCCCCCACCCCCGCGCGCCCGTTCTCTCAGCCGCCCTGTCAGCGCCCCGCGCCCCCCCCACCCCCGCGCGCCCGTTCTCTCAGCCGCCCTGTCAGCGCCCCCCCCACCCCCGCGCGCACGTTCTCTCAGCCGCCCTGTCAGCGCCCCCCCCACCCCCGCGCGCACGTTCTCTCAGCCGCCCTGTCAGCGCCCCACCCCCACCCCCCGCGCGCACGTTCTCTCAGCCGCCCTGTCAGCGCCCCACCCCCCACCCCCGCGCGCCCGTTCTCTCAGCCGGCCTGTCAGCGCCCCCCCCCCACCCCCGCGCGCCCGTTCTCTCAGCCGCCCTGACAGCGCCCCGCCCCCCACCCCCGCGCGCACGTTCTCTCAGCCGCCCTGTGAGCCCCCAGGGCTCCCCCCCGGCCTCGGCACAGGCGGCCCCCACCTCCCCCGGGCCACCCCCGCCTCCGACGTTCGCCGGTACCGAGGGGTGACCGGCCCCGCTCACCTTCTCCCTCGGGGCAGCCGCAGCCCGGTCACTGCTCAGCTCCGCTCCTGCCTGGGCTCCCGGCGGCCCCTCCCCTTGCCAGGGAGGGGGCGTCGCCATCAGCCTCTCACTGCCCGCACCTGCGGCTCCTCCAGCCCCGGCCCGCAGCTGTGGTACCGAAACCCGGAACCAAACCCCTCACCACCAAGGTGAAGTGAAGCAGCAGGCACTGCCTTGACTGAGTGACAGATGTCAAGAGTCATCTGATGTGGAAGAGGTGTTAACTGGGGTCAAAATACAGATTTTATTACCCGTCTGATTTTAGTTCTAAGACTTGGCGATTGCCAGGTATCATCTTTTCGATTTCCCCAGGTCCACCCGCGAGCGAGGCCACAAGGGAGATTTCTTCCAGAGAGAGGATAGAGTTATTAAGTCTCAAGACCACGATTTGCTTTTCTCCTTCATGAAGAGGTGAGTGGATCATATAGCATCACTAGTCACCCAAGCAGTTAAGCCTGAACTTTTCACCTGTCCTTTAATGCCGTCAACTCCAAGCTAAATTTTTCCCGTTATTAAGAGGGGACCAAAGATCATGTGAAGTATTATTATCCTTTCTACAAATACACCCCCATCTTAGAGCTTTAGCTACTAGAGAAGGTCTTGGGAGTTTGGGGTCAGAGGAGCTAGCTGCAAGTACAAACTTTCATACAGCTCTGTTTAGGATGTGTGATGCTTCTCTGGTTGTCTAAACCGGTCTAAATTTCCACAGATGGTCCCGACTCTGGGTGGCTCTAACAAGGATCCTGGAACTCCAGTAAGTTCTAAACATCGTTTTATATTTTAAACATGATCCCAAGTTCCTTTTTGCACTTGTCTCTACGGTTTTGGCAGCTGACAGCCCCGAGGGGTGCTTGTACAAGTTTCTCCCGAAGGGCGAGTAAATTAATTCTTTTGTCCGTGAGGTGGATGGTTTGGTAACGTTATAATTCACAACGCTATAATTCCTTCTTTCAAATTTAAAAAAAATAATTGCCTTTTAAATCCATCCAATTTAATCTGCTAAAATGATTCTCATTGTTCTACCTCTTTTCTCAAGTTTTGGTTAAATTCAATGTCAGTATTCTCCACGGAACTAGATTTTCATCTGACTTTGGAATCGGAAAGGCAGGCTGTTACCGAGGTTAAATTCTGTGTCTTTACAAAACTTTGAATCAGTTACAAAACTAGATTTTTTTTTTAATTCAAATTACAAAACCGGTTAATATCAAGATGAATAGCTCAAACAATAATTGTTTCATTTTGTTTATCTCATGTTTAGAACCCCTCAAAAAAAAACCACATACACCCTCTAAACACACAAAAAGATTATTGCCCTCGACAATATTCCTAATAGCAACCCCAACGTTATAAATTTTACACAACTGTTTTCCCAAATAGATAACGTGAAACTTACTTATAGATTTTCCGTTTTAAAGGGACAGTTTCTTTAGACTTCCAGTTTCTTGTTGGGTGCTTTCTTTATTCTCGAATAATGAAGCCAAGGTTCTTCTCCCAGACCTTTACTGCTACAAGTGTTGTTAAAATGACTCGATACGGTCCTTTCCACTTCTCGGTGATTTTATATATATTCAGGCTCCTGGTCGGAAGGGATGCGCTGCTACGTCCAGTTCTAAGGGTCCAGCTGTGGAGACATACTGACAAAGTTCTTGAAAAGAATTGCTTAAAGAAATCATAACACCTTTTAAAAACATATCTCCAAAGGCACTCAAGATACTCAGAACACAGGACTCTTGATACGGTCTTTCGTACAACATTTCCTAAAGACTTGACTTTTCTTTCTCTTCTGGCTATACTTCGATTCTTAATAGAGCCACGGGTAACGCTTTAACCCACGTGAGGAGTGAGGTTTCCTGACAAATTTTACTCGACAGTTGCTTAAGGATATAGTTCATTCTCTCTTTCTCTCTCTCTGCCCACACACTTGCTTGTGGTCTATGTGGGGTGTGATAGTCTCAATCCATAGATAATACATGGCTCAACTTGTCTCATAATCTTTGCTATAAAATGAGGGCCATTGTCAGATGACATTCTTACAGGCACCCCATATTTTGGTATTATCTCTTTGAGCAAGACTTTGACTACTTCCCTTGCTTTGTTGGTGCGACAAGGGAAAGCCTTGGGCCGCCCAGTAAAGATATCAACTAAAACTAGGACATATCCTTATTTTCAAGGCAATTCTATAAAATCAATTTGCTAATATTCTTCTTCTAAAAAATTTCCTTATTTAATAATCCCAAAGATGATCTTATTACTGGTTCGGGGATAAATTTACATACACATTTCACGTCCACTTATAATTGTTTAAACAATCTTTGTCATATTTCGCTTTCTGTTTCCCAGTATACTCTGTGATGTTCAATGGGGCAATTTCTCTTATTATTGTGGGTGGGTGGGACTATTATTCGACCTGTCGGTGTTACAGCCTATCCTGTTTCATTTTGTTAGCCTGCAATCTAATAATTAATTCTTCATCTTTTTCATTATAATTTGGAGTTTCTTTAGGCAATTTTATACCTTTCTCTGGAACTAGTGCTAGGATGCCTTTTTCTGCAGCCTCTTCAGCAGCTTTATCAGCCAGTCGGTTACCTGCGTTAGGACCGGTCTTACCTAACGGATGTGCTTTACAGTGCATCATCGTGACTGCTGTTGGTTTTTGAATGCTTTCTAACAATTTCAGTATTTGTTGTGCGTGCTGAACGGCGGTGCCTGGTGCAGGTAACAGTCCTCTTTCTCCCCGTATCGCTCCATGCGCACGTACCACTCCAAAAGCATACTTTGAGTCTGTCCAAGTGTTGACTCGCTTTCCTTGACTTAGTTCCAGAGCTCGAGTAAGAGCTATCAATTCAGCCTTTTGGGCAGAGATCATCGAAGGCAAAGTTGGCAACGCAAGTACCTCCTCAGTAGTTATTGTCTATCTCGATAAAACGTTGTCCTTCACAGATGGAACCGCTTCCGTCGGCATATAGTTCCCAATCTGTTTCTTCTAGTGGCACACCTCAGAGATCCAGTCAGCTGGAGTAAACTCTTTCGATTGCCTGCAAGCAGTCACGTTCCAGTTCTCCTTTAACTCGGTCAGTTGTTGAAAACGCAACGGGGTTAACGGCGGTAGTAGTTTTTAGGTAAACATCATCTTGTTCCAGCAACAACACCACTTGGTATTTCAGCATTCTGCTAGGGGATAACCAGTGCCCCCCTTTCCGTTTTAGCACAACAGTTATCATATGGGAAACGTACAGTAATCCTTTCTGCTCAGGCGAACTTACGAGCTTCCTGGATCAGTAGCACAGTTGCAGCGACGGCTCTCGGACGACCAGAGCATCCCAGACTCACGTTATCCAATCGCTTCGAGAAGTAGGCCACAGCTCGCCCACTTGGCCCTAAATATTGGGCCAGGATACCCAGAGCTCTACCTCATCTTTCACGAGCAAAAAGTTCAAGTGTCTCTTGTGAGATCTGGCAGACGCTAGGGCTGGCACCCCTGTTACAGCCTGTTTCAATTCTTGGAAGGTAGCTTTCTCGGCATCGGTCCAATCCGTCGTTTGAGGTTTTGAGCTGCTCCTGTAAAGGTCAGGCCAGCAAGCCACAATTTATAATCTACAGGTGACACCACTCGACCATTCCCGGAAATGCTTGTCATTCATTTTTTTTAGTCTTAGGTTCGGGGAGACGACACATTGCCTCTTTTCTCTCAGTTCCCAATTGTCTCTGTCCTTTTAGGATTTTAAAACTCAAATTTAAGTTTCTTCTTTCTGGGTTATTTGGGTTTTTTTCTTTTGACACTCGATATCTACTGATTCCCAAAAAGTTCAAAAAGTTAAGAGTTAACTTTGTGCATTGTTCTTCCGTCTCAGCTACCATTAACAGATCGTCCATATATTTCAGCAAGATTTCTTGATTATTTTCTTTCTTCCAAATCTCTAATTCTCGTGCCAACTGATTTCCAAAAATGGTAAGACTATTCTTAAAGCCTTGAGGCAAGACTGTCCACGTATATCGTGTTTTTCTCCCAGTCTCAGGATTTTCCCATTCCAAAGCAAAAACCTCTTGACTATTGGGATCCAAGGGAATACAGAAAAAGGCATCTTTTCGGTCCAACACTGTGAACCATTCTCATTTCTCCGTTAGGGCTGTTAACAAAGTATAAGGATTTGCTACGACCGGATGAATACCTTGTACTATTTGATTTATTGCTCTGAGGAGGTCTTGAACTAATCTATCATCTTTTTCATCAGCCTTTTAACAGGCAAGATCGGGGTATTATATCTGGATTCACATTCTATTAACAATTTGTATCTTAAAAATTTTTGTATTACCATTACTAACTCTTTCCGACTTTCCGGTTTTAGGGGGTATTGTTTCATTCTTACCGGATTCGATCCTGGCTTTAAATCAACTCTCACAGGTTCTGCTTTTTGGATTTACCGGGAACTTCCCAGTCCAGACGACTGGAATGACAGCATTACACTTGGACCGGTATAATCTTCTGCTTTCGGTAAACATCCTGTTAACAACAAAGCCGCTGCTTCGATACGTTTAGTTTCTGGAATTAAAATTTTAAGCTCTCCGTTTTTAAATTTAATTTCTGCCTCTAAGTTCTCAAATAGACCTCTCCTTAACAGGAGTTTAGGAGAATTTGGCACATACAAAAACTGCCGAGTGACCCACTGCTTTCCTAATTTCATTGTTAAAGATTTAAAGAAGGGTCTAGTTTCTCGTTCGCTTGTTGCACCAACACCACCAATTTCTTCAAAACTTAACTCTCCCTCTGAGGTATTTAAAACTGAAAAGGTGACTCTAGTGTCAACTCACATTCAATTTTCTGTTCTCCCAGTTTAGCTGTAACCAGAGGTTCTGCTGGGAGACTCCCCTCCGGTCCCCGCCCGATACGTTCACTTAAAAAGAACAAATCTACATATGGCACTTTATTCCATTTACTCTCTCTCCTACAAAACAACAGGAATTGCAATATAGTATTGTAACTCAAAGTTCTGTTTGTTTACCATTTTTCCTGCAGTTCACCCCAACGTGCCAATAAACATCCCAGCGGTGACGTTTCTGGTAACTTTTCATCAGCAGTTCTATTTCCTGCACTCTTATTCTTAAACAATTTTGCTAATGCCATTATACTTATATACATTCAAATACCAAATACCAAACAAATGCAAACGACAGCTGTCCCAAATAATACACAAAGTCCAACCCAGCAATAGCTTTCGCTTATGACTTACGGGCAGACGCCTAGGCTTCCAGTGCAGACGGCTACCCTCCAAGCCCCAACCCTGGGAAGCTTTCGCCGCGCCTCACGGGCAGGCTTTCCAAACAAATTCCAAAGAAGCAGCGCCTTACCTTTTTTCCAGGGAACGCTGCGAGGAGCTTTGCGTGTCGAGGGTGACGGTTCTCCCCGAGAATACCTCGGTGCCGGCCGGAGCTCGATCGACACGCCATCTCGTCCAGTCTCACTCGCAAGGTCCCATCTGGGTCGCCAAAACCGTTACCGAAATCCAGAATAAAACTCCTTAACGCCAACGTGAAGTTAAGAAGCAGGCGCTTTGTTTATCGCAGCGCTGGGGACACGGGGGATCGCTCCTCCAAAGGCGTGTCCCACTTAGTATCAAAATCCATCAGTTTTTACAGGCTTTTCCCGTCAGGTCATTGTTACCTAAGCTCCTTCCGTAAAAACGCATACTATGCTCGTTCTTAAATTTAACCGTTGTAACGATCGGTCCTGTGATTCTATAACCTTATCAATATTCTTATTTTAAAACAATCATTGGTCAGTGACACTTGGCTCTGCTGACTGGCATCGTCGATACTCAAATCGAGATGGGAAGGGTAAGGGGGTTTCCAAGCAGCAAACTGGTGTCCACGACGGTTTCCTTAGTTTCCTGAAACAGAACGTAGGAAAACCAGTAACTTCCTGGTGAGGTTTCTAGGGTTAGCTGTTTCAGACTTTAACAATATTACGGTTCCTAGCGTCACGCATAACACAGCTCCTAAAGTTTCTATGGCTACGTTTCAAACTTAACAATCCTATACGTTACGCTTCACAATTTTACTTCTTAATCAAACCTAACTCTTCTATGTGATTAAATGTTGATTTCTTTACCAGAACATTTGCAACAGCTGGAGCCCAGCAGGAACAGGGGGGGCACGGCCCGACCCCCCCCCCCCGCGCCTCACCTCCACCTCCTCCCCTGGGCGCCCACACAGCCCCTCGCCCCGTGCAGAGGGAGCGCAAACGCAGCCCGGAGGGCAAAGGGGCCGGCCGGCCAGCGTCTATTCAGTCAGTCGCGCGCCTATCGAGTCCTGCCAGCGAGTCTGCTCCGGGGCTCGGGGCGCCCCCCGGCGCTCCCCCTGCCCCTCGGACACCTCTGATAGCACATTTCCATACGTTCTGTATGGCACGTCTAAATATTTGGGTGGTTTTAATACTTTGTACCAGCTGTGGTTTGCTGCTAGGTGACTGTAAAAGTGAGATTTGGTAAATAATGGTTAGAAGTCTTATACTAACGCTACAACTGAAACAACAGACAAAAGTATAGCCGAGCAATTAACTAGCAGAGGTAGGTACTCCTAAGTTTTGCAGTTCTTTGCTCTTATGACTAGATGTTCCCCTGTAAGCTAAATGGGAACAATGCTGAAACTGACCACATGCGATTGAAACTGCGTTAAGCTTCAAGATCAAAGAACAAGGACAAGAATAAAGACTTCGAGGACAGCCAGCAAGAACTTCAAATGGGTCGGTGGTCGCAAAAGCAGCCCTTCGTCTCAAATGGATCCTTCCTTGCACGTGATCGGATGTAGGCAGTGCTATGATAATCGGTTGCCGTCGTTTTTATGTATATGTATACTCATCTGATTAATAAGCAATTAGTTATTCTATATAACCTGTTTGTGCTAAAGCTGTGGCACGCACACTAGGTGGAACTATCCCCCGTGCATCCGGCGCTGCAGTGAAGAACGCCTGCTTTCTAAAACTCCAAAACGAGTCTTAGGGAGTTTCGTCGACCGGCTTTTCAGTATCAGAGGTACAAGGGAGGAAAGGAAAAAAAAAAAAAAAAAAGGAAAAAAAAAAAAAGCAGGGGTGTGGGAAAGAGAGGGGACCAGGGGACGGAGGGGGCAGGGAGGGACCGCAACACCGAAGAGGGGAGACGGGGCCCCGAGGGCCCGGGGCTCACCGCAGCTCTCGTTCTTGGCGCTGCCAAGAGACTTTGCCAGTTCAGCCGCTTCTTTCTCCTTCTCTCCTCCCTTCCTCTTCTGTAACTCCAGTCGCTCGGCTGTCCTCCGCATAACGGAACACGCGAGCCCCTCGCAGCTCTTGCGAGATGAGGCCTCCTAGACACGTAGCCTCGCTCGCTCGCTCGCTCACTACGTGGCTGTACCGCGCTGCTGGTCACGCATACAGACCCTGGCGGTCTGACCTGCTGTGGACTACGAGGAGGGATCCTCCCACACCCACAGAGGCAGGGTCCGTCTGGCCTGCAGCGGGAGGCAGCTGCCAGCCAGATGGCCTTCCGTTTCTTCTTCTTTACCTTTCTGTGGCCTCTCCAGCTTCAGCAGCTCCCGTCCACAGCCAGTAAGTGCTCCGCCTGTCCCTCTGCGCTCCTGTGCCGTGAGGAGAGGGAGGCCGGGCGGAGACAGGCCACGCGAGCCTGAGGCTGCTGCAGTCAGCGGCATCCCCGGGGACGAACGGACAACCCCGCTCACGGCGTGGCCTCTGGCAGAGGGAAAGAGGCAGCAGCGACCGTTATTACCGCAGCTCCACCCTGGCCGGAGCCCCTCCGTCCGCAGGGGCTTCCGCGGACGGACGCCGCTCCTTCCCCGCGCCGCTGCTAACGGCACCCGCGTTAAGGGAGACTCGAGAACACCGGAGGGCCAGCTTGCCGCTCTCACGACAGGGCTCGGGGGCTGCCTGCGGCTGCAGCACAGGCTTCAGGGGAGGGGCTGCAGCTGGGGGCAGCCGCAGGGGCCGAGCGGGGCTGGGGAAAGGCGGCGGGGGAGCTCCGGCGACTCGGGGAGGCGCCCGCTGGCCGCGCCTGGGGGTGCCCGCCTCCGTCCCCTCTTCCCTTCTGTCGGCTCTCGGGGACCTGCCCGGCGCTGCCCTGGCCCGGCTCGCCTCCGGCGGACCGGGAGCCTGCCGCGGCGGCCGCTTCGCAGCTTCCCGTCCCGCCGGCCCCGGGCGGCCAGCGGGCAGGAGGCACCCGCCGCCGCGGCCGCCGCCGCCCCCGCCGGAGGGGATCGCTCGCCTCACCCGCGGTCCCGGCGCTCGCCCGCGGGGCGGCAGTGGCGTTTCCTTACCGGGAGGAAGGAAGCAACGAGCGCGGCGGCACTTTCCCCCGGGGCCGCACTGCCGGTACCGTCGGACGGCACGTGCAGGACCGGGGCAGCCCCGCGCACTCGCAGCCTCCGAGCTGCAGTACCGAACATTGGGCCGCGGGGTGGCAGCGGCGAGGGCTTGGCAGAACGCGGCAGCGCGCATGCGCGGCACCCCAGCTGCAGTACCGGACTTTGGTCCTTAGGTGGCGAAAGAGAGCGCTGGCGCAAGGGGCCGCCACTGCGCATGCGCGGCTCCCAAGCCGCTGTACCGTGGTTTGGTAGCCAGGCAACAGGCAGAGAGCCGTAAACCGCGCCTCCGCGCATGCGCGTTTGCCGAGGCGTCGTGTCGCGATTTGGTTGCCTGGCAACAGCGGCGAGCGCCGTAAACGACGCTGGGCGCATGCGCGGATGCCAGGCGGCCGTAACGCGTCCTGGTTGCTAGGCAGCAGCAAGCGCGCCGTACAGGGCGCAGCGCGCATGCGCGGCTGCCCAGCTGCACTTCAGTTGCCAGGCAACAGCGGCTAGCAACGTCTATGTGCCAGTGCGCATGCGCACCAGCAGGAGCCCACCGACTCACGCCACCGCGCATGCGCGCCTCCCCAACGCCAGTTCCCACCTTCGCTCCCCGGGCAGCAGAATCCGCATCCCCGCAACGATCCTCTTCTGAGCGTCAGCTGCGTGAGGGACGACTGACAGCTCAGCCCAGTAGAGACCAGCCGCAGGCGGCAACTCCTTGCTGGGGGCACAGGGCTGACGTCGCCCTGCCCTCTCCCCACTCGCAGCCCGGGCACTCCTCTCCATCGCCTCCCTTCCAAAAAGCACCCGAGCGGCTGGAGCGTTTACAGCAGTCAAGTGCAAGGAACAGACAATTCGGGCGGCCGCTTCTGTCCCTGCCCCCCCAACCCCGTTATCTAGAGAGGAGAAGCAGCACAGGGAACCTGCAAATGGGGGGGGGGGGGCAAGGGGGGTGTCCCCTGGAGCAAGCCCCAGGGACTGCTGTATCCCTCTGCATGGGGCATCAGGGTTGCGGGAGCGACAGCAGCCAGGCAGCAGACGCTGGCGAGAGATTTACAACAAAAAATAACGCCTGGTTCAGGTGACAGCCTGAAGGCAGGCCACAGGAGACCCAAAGCTGCTTCGTGCCGGAGGGGCGGCTCTGTTCGGCAGGAAAGGCCGCGGCCCAGCGCACCAGATGCGAGCGGCCCACCTGCAAGCTAGCGATACCCCGGCGACCCTGGGGCTCGGTCGGGGTGGGCACCTCTGTGCTATCAGAACGTGGCTCTCCTAATCCTGCACGCACGCAAGGCTCCTTGCGGGGGGCTTGTCTCTTATCGAAGAGACGCTGCACGGTGTTACGTACCGCCCTGCCCTCCGGCGTTCAAAGTAATCAGACGTTGAGGCAGGGAAAGCAGAGAGGCCTGTCGGGATATTAGATGTCCTCAGCAGAGGACCACAGAGCCCTCGAGGTTCCATCTTTGCTCCCTACAGGAGCGTGGCTCCGCACTCCTTGCCGCTCCTGCCAGCAAGCGTCACAGTTGCCCTTTGCCGCCTGCAACACGGCCCCAGTACTGCCGCTTACAGAGCGAGAGGCGCTCGCTATAAAGCGGCGATGAAGAACAAGGACGGCCCGTCGAGATGGCAGGAGGAACACAGAGAGCCTCCAGCATTAGCCAGGCAGGGCTTGCAACTCACCTCGTGTCCTGGTTTAACGCCAGCCGGCAACGAAGGCCCACACGACCGCTCACTCGCTCCCCCGCCCCCAGCGGGACGGGGAGACAAGCGGAAGGGCAAAAGTGAGAAAACTCGTGGCTTGAAACAAAAACAGTTTAATCATCATGAAAAAGAAACAACAACAACTTGTAAGGAAAAGAAGAAGAACAAATGACAGAGAACAGGGTGCAGGCAGCACACCAGGGGTCTGGAGCCTGATGGATGATGGGGGGGTGGTGGTGTGGAATATGGAGGAAGGAAAGGAGGGAGGCAGGGCAGGAGATAGGAGAGCAGGGGGTGCAGTGGGAAACAACTCGCGGGGGTGTGCATGGGGGAGACACGGACCTAGTGGGGAGGGTAGGTGAGGGTACAAAGGTGCACGGGGGGGTACTAAAACCAGACGTGCTGCTTCACAGAAATACGGTCCCACCTGAATTCAGGAGTAGGGTTTCTTCTGCGCTTAAACATTAATCAGGCATTTAAAAGCTTCAGTAGACTTGCAAACTGAAACCTCTGACAATTTACGTAGTCTTCTAATTTCTGATATCCAGGATATGTGAAAATAACACTCTCAATTCAACAGTTTTCACCGAGAATGATCTGTGTTAACCTAAATCACACAAAGTGAATAATATCATGTTAGCCATGTAGCCTTTATTAAGAGGTTGAAATTACCTTCTCGGGATCTTTTAAGCTTCTAAGCGTAAAATAATGAGTGTAGCTTACAGATGTGGAAGAGAAATCTTTTGGTATCATAACCAAAGTAGTCTTCTCCTCTATGAATGGCAACACAATCTGTAATACTGCATCGACACTTCAAAACCCATTCTGTCTCTCCCCTTTTGTCATCCAATGTTGTCTTTTAGATATTTCAAGAAATTCTTTCATTGTCTATCCCATAAAATGAGAAGTAGATTATTACGGAAGAGCTCCACAGATAAAAAGTTAATGCATTAGACTAGCTGTGATATAAAAATTACTGGAGATATATTTATGTGTGATGTTCTGATGAATTATCTACTTGTTTACAATTGCTAGGACTTCTCTCAGCGGTAAATCACTGGCAATGTGCACGAACACAAGAAACTCTTCACGGGGCACATTCATCCTTTATGCAGTTAAATGAAGTTTTTAAATCACAAAAAGATTTGGCTGTTACACAGTCTGTGTAAATTACGTGATAGTAACCCAAACCACAAGACCATGTCTCTCCTACTTTGCTCTGTTGCAGAAGAATCTCAGCTTGCAAAGCACATCAGTTTTCTGTAACACAGATAACCAGGGTTCACACAGTCAGACTTTTCAGTCAGAAGGCCACAGAAAGAATCATAAAGAGACCGAGTATCTTTTCCTTAAACATCCTGTTTACAGACAGCTATGTTACCTCCAAGTGCTATGAAAGTTACTTTCTCTAAAACTATCTTCCATTTAGTTTTCCTTTTTTTTTTTTTTTTTTTTTTTTTCCCCCTTTTCTTCCCCTGAAAACAATCTTATAGCTTAATCCTTATAGGATTTTTTTCAAGTTTTGTTTTTTTCTAACGAGTATCAACACATGAACACTCTAAATAGTTTCAGGAAGGTCAGTATTTGCTACAGTTGCACTTGATCCAACATCCCACTTTTTTTTCCACCAAGCAAAGGAGTTCAACCAAGTTTCTTTCAAGAGCCATACAGGAGAAAGTACAGATTCTGCTCTGTCTGCTAACAAGCAGGCGAAGGAGCTGCTACCGATTTGAAAACTGTAGAGGCTCTGCTGTGCCCATTTTGAACTGGGGAACAAAAATAGTATTTAGGTCCACTTTTTCTCATTTGCAAAGCAGATCCACTGCCTTGGGAGACTGACCAGAATTACCTGGAACAAACATTCTTTTTGCCTAGGATCTGTTTGTTAGTTGAGAAAACAATCACTATGTCTCTGTGATAATATGACACGATTTCATCAAGACACTTCTGTCTCAAGGGGCCCAGTTGTATTTTATTTTCTAGTAACACAGCATCTATCCAATTCCGGTCTCTGACTTAAGAGATGAGCAACATGCAATTTCTTCAATGTCTACTTATCACGTGAGGAAGTCAACAAACCTCTTTTCACAGTTACAAGCACTTTTCAAAGACCTGACAGTTCCCTCAGGTCATCAACTGACCCTGAACAAGTTGCAAAAAGGATCAATAAATGTGAGAAAGACCTTTGGTATGAGGGAACCCAGACAAACCGGTGCAGCAGTGTAGGGTTTAGGGATTAATCCGTGCGGGGCCCGGACGACGGAACACCAATGTGATGATTAAAGTCGCCCGTTTATTGAGCTTAGCTAATCATTTTTATACAATTCTCTAAGTTGTTGAGAGACTTTGATTGGCTACTATATGCAAGCACTTGGTGTCCACACACACAAGCATAAGCGGTGATTGGTTACATCGGTACTGTCCACGCGCACAAACACAAGACATAATTGGTTGTGTTAATTAGAGCATACAAGACTTGTCTTAGTCCAATTGGTCAAGATAAGCCCCTGAATTGAGGTTGTTTGTGCCAAGCTCCCTTTATCGTGGAATGTGCACCTGTGTTTTCCTAATTGGGATCTTTCTTCTTCTGTCTTCTTATTTATTCTGTTCAAGGCCTTCTAAAGGCGCCTGGAACAGACTTGTGACCATGAGCTATTTTCAGGCCCAATAACTAAGTTCCATATAACTGAACCCTACACAGCAGCTTTCTTCCCTATTGATTGGAAGAGAATGCTGTTTGGCTGCTGCTTCTACGGATAATCCACAAATTATTTGCTATTCTTCTTAGCCAAAGGGCTAAGGCAGTGCCATCAGCAACTTCATAATAAACCCTGAAACAAGAAGCAGATATTACAGCTCCAAGTCTGAGGAAACAGCATCAATGATTAAGACAGCTCTAACGTGGAAGGCCTGGTAAGTGGCAGTGGTATAAGGCACTAGCAATTTATCAGGGCTCTCTTTCAAATGCTGGCATTTTCTGTGACTTGGATTTTGCCTATTGTTATGAGATCATTACATCACCTATCACACAAGTGTAGCTTTGTTAACTTTCAAAGAAAAGCTGCTAGACAATATACAACACAAAGTTAGACAAGCGAGGGAAGTACACAGGGATTTCACAGGCAATCTGGAATCGGGCACCCGACTTGAATTCCCGGCTTTGAAAACCTCTCTCCAAATGACTTACCATCCTTTCACTAAGATCCAGCAGCAGTTCCCTCCTGTGCCTCATGCTCCTCTTTAGTCAGCCAAAGCCCACGGAGCTGCACTGTAAGCTTGAAGACGAGGATGCCAGCTGCGTGTCCTATTTCTGTCACCTAGTTTTTACGTACCGTTTCTTGCTAATCAAAAGGCCCAGTGATTCCTCCTCACACATCACACTGGAGTTAGTACGTCCAAGCATTATTTCTGCCGCGCTACATTTGCACGGATTAGCTGCTGAACCCTCCAGATGATGTACTGCTTTTCAAGAAGGGTGTAGTATAACTGGCGAGGGTCTACAGTAAGTCCAAGAGGGTGCTCAACGATGTACAGGAGTCTGACTTCAAAGCATAAATTGAAAAACAGCCGCTTAACCTAGAAAGGGCAATACTGAAGAGAAATAACAATGTTTAAACTCTAAAAGGTAGCTGTAAGGAAGAACTTTTGTGTGCATCCACTGCACACAGTTACACGGAATCATGGGGCTTAAATTACAACCTGAAAAACTTAGGCTATGTGGCAATCTTTGCAACAGTAGTAACAATTACAGGAAATGTTTAAGAATAAATTAGGCAAGCATTTGTCAAGAATGGTACAGAAAGTTGATCATTCACCTCTAGAATGAGAGCAACACTAGACTATCTTCAAAGGTTCTTCTTTCCCCACTGCTGTCCCTCTCCGTATTTCTACCCTCAAACACAAGCATCATCCCCAGCTCCGCACTTACAATTATATCTGCATATGCACATGTCTAGAGATGCACATTTATTTCTTCGTTACACAGGTGAAGGAGAGTACTCATAGGTAAGCCAATTTACATAAACAGCTTCTGAAAGTTAAACACCTCAGCTTCTTGCAAAACGTCAGCCCAACAGAACACCGGGAGCGGTATGTAAATCCTTATGCCAAAACTGCGTTCTCTTAAATCTTATGAAAACCATTTCTAACATAAAGCCTGACCTGACTGGTCTATTTTCTGACACTCCCCTTCTCTGTCATCAGGTACTTATTAGATAGTAAAACAACTGACGGGGCAAACACCATAACTAGCACAATAGCTGACTTCCGTAGCAGTTGCGTATCATGTCTGAAGAAATGTGAGTTTAGTAGGTGTACAGGTAGATACACATTCAGAAATGCACAAGAACTGAAAGGAGTAATCTGTAACTGGTAGACTAAGAACACTGCAATAGCACGCAATGTAAATCAACATGCACCTATAGGGAAGGGAAGGGAAGGGAAGGGAAGGGAAGTACAGAAACATTCTTCTGGATTAAAAAAAAAAAAAATAAAATACGCAGCAATGGTAGGAAAAGGTACTTGGAACGTGCCACTTTCAGTCCACTGAAACAATGTCTGCAACAGCAGTAAGAACACTGGCAAACTACCTTCTCTGTTCCACAGGGCCTTGAAACCCATACGCATTGTCTGTTGCCAGTTGCCATTAGGAAACAAAGGCACTGCGATCAGTAGAAGTGTGTAGAACACCAAAAATGAAACTTTTGAATATGTCACATGCAAGATCCTCATTCTCCGTACAGTCTACAAGGTTACACAATTGTAAAATACTTTGTAAGAATGAGAATCCTGAAGTTTGCCTTGGATTACAAAAGTTTTAAAATTCCGTTTTGTTTTGAGGTTTTTTTCCAAGGGTTTTAGAAATAAAAGCATCTTGGTAAAGTGATTTTCACACACTGCACAGACACAAGCAGTGTTTCTCCCACTGCGAGAGGAGTATCAAAATACTCTTATCTAATATGTTAGACAAGAGTGACCGAGGTCACAGGAGAATCTGTACTTTTCCACTAATTACAAGGAACGGGCCAGGTGCTTTGTGCCTCCTATGCAGCTGGAGCATGCAGTTGCCTGGTAACTTGTTCTGAGCTATTGCATCTTAATCACATATACCTGTAGGAATACCAAGCTGACCGCTTAGGTTTATCAGCCAAAACAGTTTACAGCAACACAATAGTTCAGAGCAATTCAGGAAGTTTAACACTGAATTTAGGTATGTGCTTATATGGTTTGATGAACAGAACTTTTATAAATGAAAGGGAAACAACAGATGACTTTAGAGCATACAAAAGGTATAGTCTACAAACCAAATATCAATTATTAGCAATATTTACCTGTTCAAAGGGCATCATGTAACGTCTCAGACTCAACAAGCATAAACTGACAGACTGTTATGATTTGAAAATTTTAAAAAAGTTCTAATAGCGTGCCCAAAATGGAGGTGTTTCAGTGTTCAGGCTAGACTCGTTGTCTCCGGTAAATACATATCTTAATTCTAACACAGGATAAAAACTGATTTATAAATTTCCTCTCGTAAAAATGAAACTGTTCCAATCACCCTGTTCACTCCTATTTAAGATATTAAATAGCGCAAATAAGAAGTAACTTGAATCAATCCCTCCCACCCAGCTATAAACCAGGACCATATACAGTCCTTGCAGACTACACAAGATCCTGTCTCATTCCAGCCATATCATTAGCATAAGCTGTGCAAACCCATGCAAATCAACAGGTTTTTCAGGCATAAAAGCAGACTCCAACAGCAGTTAAGCCACTTCTTACAACTGACAATGTCATACTTCCATCACTGATTATAGCACAAGAACAAAAAAGAATGGGTCTTTATTGTCCTTCATGAACTTGAGGGGCTGCAAGAAACCAGTGAAGTTACAAGCCTGGATTCTGTAACGTCACTATCAGCATAATTTCCAGATCAAAGATCCAGCCTCCTGTTAAGATCATCAAACATAATTTTGAGGTCAGAGGACAAGTCATCACAACACTAGGTTAGGTAGAGTATAAAACCTTATCATCAGATTCTCAGCTAGTTTAAGTCAATGTATTCTGTGTGTTCCGCTGAAGTCAATGAAACTAAACACACTATCACAGAAAAGAGATATTTCAGTATGCCTCAGACCTGGAAAACTATCTTGAAAAATGCCCATAACTTTTAACACAAATTCTCTGCACTTCCCACGATCTCTCAACAGCGAGCAGTAGTAAGACCCTAACATTTACTTGCAACGTATTTCTTGCATAGCATTCATTTTTATTTTAATTTTAAAAGGGGCAACTAATAGATAAGATTTTTGCAGCTACTCACAAAAATCAATAAGCAAAGACATTTGTTCCAAGATTTAAATTACTTGTATAATTTAAAAAACCAGCAAAGCTCTGTAAAGTAAAATAGATACATTTACCTACTCATGTAGGAAACTACAGACAAACTTCAGGAAATGACCAAAGGTGCAGAGGATAGCCTAATAGGCTAAAGGCAGAAAAACAACAACAAAAAAACCCCACAGGAGTTCTACAGAAAAATGAGTGAGCAGCCCACAGCACTGGCAGACAACAGATTTTTTTATCCCCACTTCCTCCACCCCTTCTTCTTATCCCCCCCCCCCCCCTCCCCTTTTTTTTTAAAGGAAATAATTTTTCTATTGTGAAACACATTGTCAGTGATGCAGTTGAAGCCAAAAGTTTAAATGAGTTCAGGAGAGGATTAACCAAATTCTAAGACATGTGCCAACACAACTGCTATAGAAAGCATCTGCATCATGGTGAAATGCAAACAGCTACTCTGAGAACGACACATTATTATTCACTAAATTTGCCTTTTACCCTGTTGTATAGTTACTAATGTTGAAAAGACTCACTGCTGTGCAAGAAACTAAAACTTACAGCACTTCATGCTCGGAGAGAACTGTGGCCCACCAGCTCGTGGCTGTGAAGTCTTACAACTTAACACATTTCACGGCGTCCCTTCTTCGTGAAAAGACACACGCCACGCCGCCGTAAAGGGCAGCAACCGGTTTCCGACGTGCCAGACACACTGCCGGAAAGCGCGGCGTCTTTTCGTCGTGAAAAGAAAAACGCCACGCTGCCGTAAAGGGCTGCAGGTGGTTTTCGACGTCCCCGCCGCACTGCCAGAAAGCGCAGCGTCCCATAGTCGTGAAACGGAGGGCGCCACACCGCCGTAAAGGGCGGCAAGCGGTTTTCGACGTGCCCGCCACGCTGCCGGAAAGCGCGGCGTCCCACAGTCGTGAAACGGAGGGCGCCACGCCGCCGTAAAGGGCGGCAAGCGGTTTTCGACGTGCCCGCCACGCTGCCGGAAAGCGCGGCGTCTTTTCGTCGTGAAAAGAAACACGCCACGCTGCCGTAAAGGGCTGCAGGTGGTTTTCGACGTCCCCGCCGCACTGCCAGAAAGCGCGGCGTCCCATAGTCGTGAAACGGAGGGCGCCACACCGCCGTAAAGGGCGGCAAGCGGTTTTCGACGTGCCCGCCACGCTGCCGGAAAGCGCGGCGTCTTTTCGTCGTGAAAAGAAACACGCCACGCTGCCGTAAAGGGCGGCAAGCGGTTTTCGCCGTGCCCGCCACGCTGCCGGAAAGCGCGGCGTCCCATAGTCGTGAAACGGAGGGCGCCACGCCGCCGTAAAGGGCGGCAAGCGGTTTTCCTTCCCCGCGCCGCTGCTAACGGCACCCGCGTTAAGGGAGACTCGAGAACACCGTAGGGCCAGCTTGCCGCCCTCACGACAGGGCTCGGGGGCTGCCTGCGGCTGCAGCACAGGCTTCAGGGGAGGCGCTGCAGCTGGAGGCAGCCGCACGGGCCGAGCGGGGCCGGGGGAAGGCGCCGGGGAAGCTCCGGCGTCTCGGGGAGGCGCCCGCTGGCCGCGCCTGGGGGGTGCCCGCCTCCGTCCCCTCTTCCCTTCTGTCGGCTCTCGGGGACCTGCCCGGCGCTGCCCTGGCCCGGCTCGCCTCCGGCGGACCGGGAGCCTGCCGCGGCGGCCGCTTCGCAGCTTCCCGTGCGGCCAGCGGGCAGGAGGCACCCACCGACCCCGCTCCCTGCGCGCCGCTACGCTGCTCCCGGGGACCGCGCATGCGCGCCGGCCGTACGACGGCGTGCGAACGCCGGGCTGCAGTACCGCCCTTTGCCCACAAGGCGGCACCAGCGGCGGCGCTGCTGCGCACCTGTGCGGTGCCGGCGCTGCTGTTCCGCGCTTTGCGCGCGGAGCGCCCGCCGACACCGCGCCCGCGGGGCGGCAGCGGCGTTTCCTTACCGGGAGGGAGGAAGCAACGAGCGCGGCGGCACTTTCCCCCGGGGCCGCGCTGCCGGTACCGTCGGACCACGGGTGCCGTTACAGGGGCACCACCGCGCCTTTGCAGCCTCCGAGCTGTAGTACCGGATTTTGGGCGCCGGGCAGCAGCATCCCCGCCGTAACGATCCTCTTCCGAGCGTCAGCTGCGTGAGGGATGACTGACAGCTCGGCCCAGTAGAGACCAGCCGCAGGCGGCAACTCCTTACTGGGGGCACAGGGCTGACGTCGCCCTGCCCTTTCCCCACTCGCAGCCCGGGCAGTCCTCTTCATCGCCTCCCTTCCAAAAAGCACCCGAGCGGCTGGAGCGTTTACAGCAGTCAAGTGCAAAGAACAGACAATTCGGGCGGCCGCTTCTCTCCCTGCCCCCCCCCCACCCCATTATCTAGAGAGGAGAAGCAGCACAGGGAACCTGCAAATGGGGGGGCAGGGGGGGGAAGGAGGTGTCCCCTGGAGCAAGCCCCAGGGACTGCTGTATCCCTCTGCATGGGGCATCAGGGTTGCGGGAGCGACAGCAGCCAGGCAGCAGACGCTGGCGAGAGATTTACAACAAAAAATAACGCCTGGTTCAGGTGACAGCCTGAAGGCGGGCCACAAGAGACCCAAAGCTGCTTCGTGCCAGAGGGGCAGCTCTGTTCGGCAGGAAAGGCCGCGGCCCACCTGCAAGCGAGCGATACGCTGGCGACCCTGGGGCTCAGTCGGGGTGGGCACCTCCGTGCTATCGGAACGCTGCTCTCCTAATCCTGCACGCACGCAAGGCTTCTTGCGCGGGGCTTGTCTCTTACTGAAAAGACGCTGCACGGTGTTACTTACTGCCCTGCCCTCCGGCGTTCAAAGTAATCAGATGTGAAGCAGGGAAAGCAAAGAGGCCTGTCGGGATATTAGATGTCCTCAGCAGAGGACCATAGAGCCCTCGAGGTTCCATCTTTGCTCCCTACAGGAGCGTGGCTCTGCACCCCTTGCCGCTCCTGCCAGCAAGCGTCACAATTGCCCTTTGCCGCCTGCAACACGGCCCCAGTACTGCCGCTTACAGAGCAAGAGGCGCTCGCTATAAAGCGGCGATGAAGAACAAGGACGGCCCGTCGAGATGGCAGGAGGAACACAGAGAGCCTCCAGCATTAGCCAGGCAGGGCTTGCAACTCACCTGGCGTCATGGTTTAACGCCAGCCGGCAACAAAGGCCCACAGGACCGCTCACTCGCTCCCCCGCCCCCAGCGGGACGGGGAGACAATCGGAAGGGCAAAAGTGAGAAAACTCGTGGCTTGAAACGAAAACAGTTTAATCATTAAAAAGGAACAACAACAACCACTTGTAAGGAAAAGAAGAAGAAAAAATGACAGAGAACAGGGTGCAGGCAGCACACCAGGTGTCTGGAGCCTGACGGATGATGGGGGGTGGTGGTGTGGAATATGGAGGAGGGAAAGGAGGGAGGCAGGGCAGGAGATAGGAGAGCAGGGGGCGCAGGGGGAAACAACTCGTGTGGGTTAGAAACTCGCATGGGTGAAGGGGGCGGGCTGGAGCGGGGCGGGGGGGGGGCATATGGGGGAGACACGGACACAGGGGGTAGGGTATGTGTGGGTACAAAGGTGCACGCGGTGTACTAAAACAAGTTGTGCTGCTTCACAAAAACATGGTCCCACCTGAATTCAGTAGGGTTTCTTCTTCTCTTAAACATTAATCAGGCACTTAAAGGCTTCAGTAGACTTGTAAGTCCAAACCTCCGACAATTTACGTAGTCTTATCATTTCTGATATCCATGATATGTGAAAATAAATCTTTCAGTTTAATAGTTGTCACTGAGAAAGATACGTGTTAATCTAAACCACACAAGGGGAATAATATCATGTTCGCCATGTAGACTTTACTAAGAGCTTGAAATTAACTTCTCAGGATCTTTTAAGCTTCTAAGCATAAAATAATTAGTGTAGCTTACAGATGTGGAAGAGAAATATTTTGGTATCATAACCAAAGTAGCCTTCTCCTCTGTGAACTGCAACACAATCTGTAATATTGCATCAACACTTCAAAACCCACTCTGTCTCTCCTCTTTTCTCATCCAATGTTTTGTTTATTTCAAGAAATTCTTTCATTATCTATCCCATAAAATGAGAAATAGATTATTATGGAAGAGCTCCTAAGATAAAAAGTTAATGCATTAGACTAGCTGTGATATAAAAATTATTTGAGATATATTTATGTGTGACGTTCTGATGAATTATCTAGTTGTTTACAATTGCTAGGACTTCTCTCAGTAGTAAATCACCGGCAACGTGCATGAACACAAGAAACTATTCATGGGGCACATTCATCCTTTATGCAGTTAAATGAAGTTTTTAAATCACAAAAAGATTTGGCTGTTACACAGTCTGTGTAAATAACATGATAGTAACCCAAACCCCAAGACCATGTCTCTCCTACTTTGCTCTGTTTCAGAAGAATCTCAGCTTGCAAAGCAGATCGGTTTTCTGCAACACAGATAACCAGGGTTCACACAGTCAGACTTTTCATCAGTTAGAAGGCCACAGAAAGAATCATACAGAGACCAAGTATCTTTTCCTTAAACATGCTGTTTACAGACAGCTATGTTACCTCAAAGTGCTATGAAAGTTACTTTCTCTAAAACTATCTTCCATTTATTTTTCCTTTTTTTTTTTTTTTTCTTCCCTGAAAACAATCTTATAGCTTAATCCTTATAGGATTTTTTTCAAGTTTTGCTTTTTTTCTAATAAGTATCAACACATGAAAACTCTAAATAGTTTCAGGAAGGTCAGTATTTGCTACAATTGCACTTGATCCAACTTCCCACTTTTTTTTCCAACAAGCAAACCAGTTCACCCAAGTTTCTTTCAAGAAAGTACAGATTCTGCTCTGTCTGCTAACAAGCAGGCGAAGGAGCTGCTGCCAATTTGAAAACTATATAGGCTCTGCTATGCCCATTTTGAACTGGGGAAGAAAAATAGCCCTTCTTGTTTCAATATTTAGGTCCACTTTTTCTCATTTGCAAAGCAGATCCACTGCCTTGGGAGACTGACCAGAATTAGCTGGAACAAACATTATTTTTGCCTAGGATCTGTTTGTTAGTTGAGAAAACAGTCACTATGTCTCTATAATAATATTACACGATTTCATCAATACATTTCTGTCTCAAGGGGCCCAGTTGTATTTTATTTTCTAGTAACACATTATCTATCTAATTCCTGTCTCTGACTTAAGAGATGAGCAACATGCAATTTCTTCAATGTCTACTTATCACATGAGGAAGTCAACAAACCTCTTTTCACAGTTACAAGCAGTTTTCAAAGACGTGACAGTTCGCTCCGGTCATCAACTGACCCTGAACAAGTTGGAAAACATAAAAGGATCAATAAATGTGAGAAAGACCTTTGGTATGAGGGAACCCAGACAAACCCGGTGCAGCAGCTTTCTTCCCTATTGATTGGAAGAGAATGCTGTTTGGCTGCTGCTTCTACGGATAATCCACAAATTATTTGCTATTCTTCTTAGCCAAAGGGCTAAGGCAGTGCCATCAGCAACTTCATAACATACCCTGAAACAAGAAGCAGATATTACAGCTCCAAGTCTGAGGAAACAGCATCAATGATCAAGACAGCTCTAACATGGAAGGCCTGGTAAGTGGCAGTGGTATAAGGCACTAGCAATTTATCAGGGCTCTCTTTCAAATGCTGGCATTTTCTGTGACTTGGATTTTGCCTATTATTATGAGATCATTACATCACCAATCACACAAGTGTAGCTTTGTTAACTTTCAAAGAAAAGCTGCTAGACAATATACAACACAAAGTTAGACAAGCGAGGGAAGTACACAGGGATTTCACAGGCAATCTGGAATCGGGCACCCGACTTGAATTCCCGGCTTTGAAAACCTCTCTCCAAATGACTTACCATCTTTCACTGAGATCCAGCAGCAGCTCTCTCCTGTGCCTCATGCTCTTCTGTAGTCAGCCAAAGCCCACGGAGCTGCACTGTAAGCTTGAAGACCAGGATGCCAGCTTCATGTCCTATTTCTGTCACCTAGTTTTTATGTACCGTTTCTTGCTAATCAAAAGGCCCAGTGATTCCTCGTCACACATCACACTTGAGTTAGTACATCCAAGCATTATTTCTGCAGCGCTACATTTGCACGGATTAGCTGCTGAACCCTCCAGATGATGTACTGCTTTTCAAGAAGGGTGTAGTACAACTGGTGAGAATCTACAGTAAGTCCAAGAGGGTGCTCAACGACGTACAGAAGTCTGACTTCAAAGTATAAATTGAAAAACAGCTGCTTAACCTGGAAAGGGCAATACTGAAGAGAAATAACAATGTTTAAACTCTAAAAGTTAGCTATAAGGAAGAACTTTTGTGTACATTCACTGCACACAGGACACGGAATCATGGGGCTTAAATTACAACCTGAAAAACTTAGGCTATGTGGCAATCTTTGCAACAGTAGTAATAATTACAGGAAATATTTAAGAATAAATTAGGCAAGCATTTGTCAAGAATGGTACAGAAAGTTGATCATTCACCTCTAGAATGAGAGCAACACTAGACTATCTTTAAAGGTTCTTCTTTCCCCACTGCTGTCCCTCTCCGTATTTCTACCCTCAAACACAAGCATCATCCCCAGCTCCGCACTTACAATTATATCTGCATATGCACATGTCTAGAGATGCACATTTATTTCTTCGTTACACAGGTGAAGGAGAGTACTCATAGGTAAGGCAATTTACATAAACAGCTTCTGAAAGTTAAACACCTCAGCTTCTTGCAAAACGTCAGCCCAACAGAACACCGGGAGCGGTATGTAAATCCTTATGCCAAAACTGCGTTCTCTTAAATCTTATGAAAACCATTTCTAACATAAAGCCTGACCTGACTGGTCTATTTTCTGACACTCCCCTTCTCTGTCATCAGGTACTCATTAGACAGTAAAACAACTGACGGGGCAAACACCATAACTAGCACAATAGCTGACTTCCGTAGCAGTTGCGTATCATGTCTGAAGAAATGTGAGTTTAGTAGGTGTACAGGTAGATACACATTCAGAAATGCACAAGAACTGAAAGGAGTAATCTGTAACCGGTAGACTAAGAACGCTGCAATAGCACGCAATGTAAATCAACATGCACCTATAGGGAAGGGAAGGGAAGGGAAGGGAAGTACAGAAACATTCTTCTGGATTTAAAAAAAAAAACAAAAAAACCCCGCAGCAATGGTAGGAAAAGGTACTTGGAACGTGCCACTTTCAGTCCACTGAAACAATGTCTGCAACAGCAGTAAGAACACTGGCAAACTACCTTCTCTGTTCCACAGGGCCTTGAAACCCATACGCATTGTCTGTTGCCAGTTGCTGTTAGGAAACAAAGGCACTGTGATCAGTAGAAGCGTGTAGAACACCAAAAATGAAACTTTTGAGTACGTCACATGCAAGATCCTCATTCTCCGTACAGTCTACAAGGTTACACAATTGTAAAATACTTTGTAAGAATGAGAATCCTGACGTTTGCCTTGGATTAAAAAAGTTTTTAAATTCCGCTTTGTTTTGAGGTTTTTTCCCCCCAAGGGCTTAAAAATAAAAGCATCTTGGTAAAGTGATTTTCACACACTGCACAGACACAAGCAGTGTTTCTCCCACTGCGAGAGGAGTATCAAAATACTCTTATCTAATATGTTAGACAAGAGTGACCGAGGTCACAGGAGAATCTGTACTTTCCCACTGATTACAAGGAACGGGCCAGCTGCTTTGTGCCTCCTATGCAGCTGGAGCATGCAGTTGCCTGGTAACTTGTTCCGAGCTATTGCATCTTAATCACATATACACGTAGGAATACCAAGCTGACCGCTTAGGTTTATCAGCCAAAACAGTTTACAGCAACACAATAGTTTAGAGCAATTCAGGAAGTTTAACACTGAATTTAGGTATGTGCTTATATGGTTGGATGAACAGAGCTTCTATAAATGAAAGGGAAACAACAGAAGTTATTTACATGTGATTTCAGAGCATACAAAAGGTATAGTCTACAAACCAAGTATCAAGTACTAGCAATATTTACCTGTTCAAAGGGCATCATGTAATGTCTCAGACTCAACAAGCATAAACTGACAGACTGTTATGATTTGAAAATTTTAAAAAAGTTCCAATAGTGTGCCCAAAACGGAGGTGTTTCAGTGTTCAGGGTAGACTCCTTGTCTCCAGTAAATACCTATCTTAATTCTAACACAGGATAAAAACCGATTTATAAATGTCCTCTTGCAAAAATGAAACCGTTCCAATCACCCTGTTCACTCCTGTTTAAGATATTAAATAGGGCAAATCAGAAGTAACTTGAACCAATCCCTCCCACCCAGCTATAAACCAGGACCATATACAGCCCCTTGCAGACTACACAAGACCCTGTCTCATTCCAGCCACATCATTAGCATAAGCTGTGCAAACCCATGCAAATCAACAGGTTTTTCAGGCATAAAAGCAGACTCCAACAGCAGTTAAGCCACTTCTTACAACTGACAATGTCATACTTCCATCCCTGATCATAGCACAAGAACAAAAGAGAATGGGTCTTTATTGTCCTTCATGAACTTGAGGGGCTGCAAGAAACCAGTGAAGTCACAAGCCTGGATTCTGTAACGTCGCTACCAGCATAATTTCCAGATCAAAGATCCGGCCTCCTGTTAAGATCATCAAACATAATTTTGAGTTCGGAGGACAGGTCATCACAACCCTATGTTAGGTAGAGTATAAAACCTTATCATCAGATTCTCAGCTAGTTTAAGTCAATGTATTCTGTGTGTTCTGCTGAAGTCAATGAAACTAAACACACTATCACAGGAAAGAGGTATTTCAGCACGCCTCAGACCTGGAAAACTATCTTGAAAAATGCCCGTAACTTTTAACACAAATTCTCTGCACTTCCCACGATCTCTCAACAGCGAGCAGTAGTAAGACCCTAACAGTTACTTGCAACCTATTTCTTGCATAGCATTCATTTTTATTTTAATTTTAAAAGGGGCAACTAATACATAAGATTTTTGCAGCTACTCACAAAAATCAATAAGCAAAGACATTTGTTCCAAGATTTAAATTACTTGTACAATTTAAAAAAAACTATCAAAGCTCTGTAAAGTAAAATAGATACATTTACCTACTCATGTAGGAAACTACAGACAAACTTCAGGAAATGACCAAAGGTGCAGAGGATAGGCTAATAGGCTAAGGTAGAAAAATAACAACAACAAAAAAAAACAACCCAGGAGTTCTACAGAAAAATGAGTGAGCAGCCCACAGCACTGGCAGACAACAGATTTTTTTTATACCCACTTCCTCCACCCCTTCTTCCTATTCCCTCCCCCCCCCCCCCCTTTTTTTTTTTTTTTAAGGGAAATAATTATTCTATTGTGAAACATATTGTCAGTGATGCAGTTGAAGCCAAAAGTTTACATGAGTTCAGGAGAGGATTAACCGAATTCTAAGACATGTGCCAACACAACTGCTATAAAAAGCATCTGCATCACGGTGAAATGCAAACAGCTACTCTGAGAACGACACATTATTATTCACTAAATTTGCCTTTGCCTTTTACCCTGTTGTATAGTTACTAATGTTGAAAAGAGTCACTGCTGTGCAAGAAACTAAAACTTACAGCGCTTCATGCTGGGAGAGAACTGTGGCCCATCAGCTCGTGGCTGTGAAGCCTTACAACTTAACACGTTGCAGCTGCACACCAACAAGTTCTGAGGTGGACTGCTGACTGTATTCAATAGTCACAGCTTAGGTAGGAGGATATGATAAACCTTACTTATTCGCCTTTAACCGATGCTCCAACTATGTTAAAGTCGTTCTTAAAGCAGGTTACTGGTTTGATTACCCTTCATACAAAATCCTCCTTCAAATGGAGGTTTCTCTTCTCTTCTTTTCAGATTTAAGGCATGAACAGAAACCACACCTGCATCATCACTGAAATCAGTGCCTATTTTTCAATAAACTTTAGCAGCATCAGAATTCGTCCTCAAGTACCGTTCATAAAGCAAATGCTTCATTCTTCAAAACTTTTTTCAGCAAAGGTTAGTAATGCTGTACCACAGACTCTCACGCCCATTCACACATGTTCTTCCCGAGACTGTTACGCAGCTTAGTATTTTAAAAATCACCATCCTAACTGCATACCTGATACTACTGGTTCTCCCCTTTTTAAAGTCTGATGTTAAGGAAAAGCTGCAAGTCCTACAAAACCAGGCAGACTTGCTTGTTCTTGCCAAAGAGAAAAAGGTTAAGCATTATTAAAAAATAAGACTATTGCCTACCTTTAAGTATCCATAAAGCTATCAACATGAACCGTATGGTGGCTTGTTAGCACCAATACTTGTACACGGGCATGCAAAATGTCCTTCACTTAAATTCCAAACTCTATGAATTAATTGGTGGGCAATTCCCCAAGGATAAAACGTCTATCAAAAGCCAACAGTAAGCCAGAAATCTCTTTCCGTTTCATAGGGTTAAAAAAAAAAAATAAATACAGTGAATCCTGAAAAAAGAAATCGATATTAGACAGGGAACGCCTATATAGTTATAGGGCAAGTAATAAAACATTTAGTGTTTTGATTTTCTTCTTTTTATTTATGTCATCACAATAGTTAGACAAACATGGAAACATTTGCAACAGCAATACTTGGGCCACTTTAAAATCTTGGTAACACTGAAATACAGGTCAGCAAAAGCTAATGATGTGGGGAGGGGACTTTAGGTCTTCTTATTTTCATACACATTCACACACACACACATATATCTATACACACACGCGCACTCCACAACTCCAAAGAGCTATCTTAACTATGTCTGCCAGTAAACGGAAATAGTAGGCAGAAAGGAACCATATCCATACTAAGACAGTTAGCTGTGTCGTAAAACTGAAGATCACTGCAACCAGTGCCATCTTAAAGAAGAAGAAAAAAAAAACAAAAACAAACCAACACCAAAAAACCTGAAAGGAACCATCGCTGTGCATGTCATAAGCATGAAGTTATTTTAACCTGGTGACTACTCTGCTCTATACTTTAAGCATCGTGAAGTTTTTATGTGTTTTTAAGGTCTAAGGTTACTATTTTAAATGACCTACTTGTAGTGGCAGCCCAAGTAGCATTCTGGAGAACACCACAGTGCCCACAACTTCTACAGGTCAGTGCAGTCTGATCAAGCACTACATTTCTAGGGGAAGAAAACAAAAAACCACTACCGCTCATTTATTCAATTGAAAAGCTTATTACCTGCACCTTCCAAAGCAACAGGCTACAGGAACACTGAATGCAAAGTAAACCAGACCCATCTGGAATAATCTGACCTCTCAGCTCCAAGTTACACATCTTTCATTTCGTATTTGAAGGGATTAACAGCATTTGGATGCACAGAAACTGTCTTTACAGTGATGTCTGCAGACCTCCGAGTCATAAGTTAAAAATGTCTTCCTAAATTATAACAGTATTAGCACTTCCTCTGAAAGGAGTGAAAAAAACACAACCAGGGAAGGAGGAAGTGACACAACACCAAGGTTTTTTGTCCCAGAGATAACAAAATCCTGAGAGAACAAGATGCTTGTGCTATCAGAATAAAAATCCCCAAAGAATCAAAAGAGTTTACCTTTCCCTTGGAAAAGTTACCTTTGAGTCAAGATCTGCTCTTTTTCTCTCCCAAGCATGAAATCTCTCTTCAGCTTAAGACTCTCTTCTACTGCAGTAGAAATTTAGTGCACATGCTGGAACCTGGACAGAATCTTATTTAAAAAAACAAACAATACAATAGTACTACAGTGGCCAGAAATCTTTTACATATTCTGATGAAAAGACTCAACTTATTTCTAGGAAATAAAGTGTTTGGGGCCAAAGCCAACGCATGATGGTCATGTAAGGTTAAATTTTTATTAATTTTTTTTTTTTTTTTTTTAATTGATATATTGAAAAAAGCTGGAGAAGGAAGCGGGGACAGAAAGGAAAAACCATTCAGGGAGTCAGTGGTATAGACTGTCAGCACGCAATCTAAATATTGTAATTGCAGATCACATAGTCAGAACAAGCCAGTCAAAAGTAGCACCCTCCCTGGGAGAGGGGTGGGAGTCTCTCTCCCCTTGTCTTTCAGGCCAAGACCCAACTAGCAGAAGGCAGCTTTTCTGTCAGATAAAGCAAGGCAAAAGGATCATGTACAGCAACTTCCTTGCAGCCTCTTGCTCCTGAGCACCCTTCTTCACCTCTTTCTTTCTTTCTTTCTTCTGGTGATGGGAAGGCAAAGCATGTTCTGTTCCTGTGAGCCCATACTGCTTGTCCCTATAGTCACAGCAGGCACCTGTGATTCCTCTCCGAAGACATTTACGCATAGAAATCAGTTGAGTGGTGTGTTACGGAAGCATAAGCTGCAGTGGACGTGATTTTGAATCAGTTATTGTTTTGCCCATCATGACAAAATAAAACCAGCAATTTCTTACTTTATAGAAATCCTCCTAAAGTAGTAGCTGCCCCCAGTCGCTGTCAAGTTTTTGTATCACAGGAGAACAAATGCAGCCAAAAGAACATTTTCTCTAAAATGACCACTCCGAACTGCACAAGCAGGCAGGCACAGGCCGCTGCCAATTTAATTAAGCGTATGTACACAGCACCACTTAGTGGTGCAAGCGGAGTCACCGCTGATAGGAATGAGAAGCTTGAACACCAACCTTCCCTCCCCGGCCCCCTGGACACTGCAGCCTGATCTTGACAAATTGACCGCCTGGATAAAGAAAGCTATCTGGCAACTAAAAAGATCCATTGTACTTTTCTGCTCAGTACACCTAAAGATACAGATTCACCCTCTAAATCTCGGCCAATTTCTTGAATACCACCAACACTCAGAACAGGTTTCAAATGGCAACGTGGCAGGACAAAGTAATAAATACTTATCCTTAAGTCTGCTAACTTTCTAAACCTTTGCCTAGACCTTAAGGAAATGTAAAAACAAACAAACTACTGCAAAGTTCAATACGCAATCCACGCAAAGTTAAGGCTATCAAGTAGGAACTGGATTACGAGTATAAATCATGCAACAGCTACTCTATGACATGGATGTCCTGAACAGATCATCCTCTACAGTTTAAGTCCAAGGTACAAACCCATCAGCACCTCCTTCCCTCTCTGTATCGCTGTGGTTACCTGCTCTGCGCCCAGAGCCAAAAAGAGTCCCGACGTTGGAGTTACTGTTCCTTTTATGCCCACCCCCATACTTCTTTCCCGACGGAGAGGTGATGCACCTGATTTGAGGTGGAGTGCAGACAACCTTCTCATCTAGTGCTGGGCAGTTTATTTGTCCCATAAACAAACCCCAGGAAAGAGAATGCACGGTTGGACGGGTGCACTTGAGGTTTTGACCACGCGGTAGCACCGTTAACTGCTGAAAGAGCAGGACTCTCTGCCGCTCCGTGTCCATGTCACGACTGCCCTCACGTCCCCAGTCTGCACCCAGCTCCTCCAGGGTGTGCAGAGGGGTTTCCAGCCCTGGCTCAGCAGGCGTCCACATAAGATCCCCCAGCCAAGAGGGGGGTGTATGCTCACCTGCCACATCGATACCGTGGGTACATTAAAAGCCACCCCGCAACTCTTTCCCCAGAAGTGACTGGGGGAGGCTTTTCAGTCATCTGGCTGTAAACCCCCTCCCCCTCAGGGAGACCAACATCCAGGCATGCCTTGCTCTAACTCCCCAAATCCACTGCCCTCCGAGGAATAAAAGGCGTCTGGGCCACTCCCCCGGCTCTAATCTGCAGATATGCCTGGCTTCCCAGAAGTAGGCTGAGAAAGCCAGCATTAAGGCACTCCTTCCCACGCCCAGATCCACAAAATCCTCAGAGAAAAGAAGAAAAATAGCCACTTCACCGCAGCAGGAAGTAAATGGACTTGGGGGACACAGGAGGCCAGTTCTCCCGGGGTCAATGGAAAGGAGGGCTAGATGCAACGTATCTGAGGATTTTCCATGTGCACAGCTGAAACAGCCATGCCTCAAGCAGGGATGCGTCCCATTTATGGCAGTTCCTCCCCACTTCTCATCCCCAAAAGACAAACTCGGGCCTCTGCCTTCTCCGTGTGTAGCTCCCCACTCCCTTCAGCATGGAGCTGCGAGGCTCTGGGTTTGTGGAGAACCACAGGTGGGAAACCGAGGCTACTCATGGTGACCACAGAGAACAGACCGGCTCGGAGGGGGCGAGGAGGGCTGATGCACAATTTCTACGTTTGAATTTGTTGGGAACTTGGTGGGAGTCACAGGCTTGCAAGCCACAACCCCAGCTATCCAGGACATGGGCTTCCCAAGATCACAAACCTCAGGGGACGGGGACGGGGACGGCGCCTGCGCCGGCGAGCGAACGCCGGGCTGCCCCAACGCGAAGCACGGCGCATGCGCCCAGGAGGCGCATCCGCACGGCTGGTCGGGGAGCGGGCGCAGCGGGAAGCCCGCGGAAAACCACGCGAAACCGGCAACGCTCCTGAGTCTGACCTGGTCGGACTACGCCGCGCCCGAGAGCCGCGCTGCTGCCCGGCTGCCGAGTCCGCGAAAACTACAGCTCCCGGCATGCCCCGGGAGGCAGCCTGCCCCGCTGCCTGACGCCGAGGGGACGCCGCTTCCGTTCCCCCCCACCTCCCCACGCCGGCGCAGCAGCAGTTCCCGCCGAGCCCCCAGCGCCGCTCCGGGTAGCTCCGGCACGGCGCGGCCCCGCTGCCGCTCCGTGCGTGCAACATGGACCCCGCCGTCCTCCTCGGGGCTTTCCCCGGGACCCGCCGGCCGACTGCGCAGCCCCGCCACGGGGCCCGGTGAGCCCCCCCGCGCGCCCGTTCTCTCAGCCGCCCTGTCAGCGCCCCCCCCCACCCCCGCGCGCCCCGTTCTCTCAGCCGCCCTGTCAGCGCCCCGCGCCCCCCCCCACCCCCGCGCGCCCGTTCTCTCAGCCGCCCTGTCAGCGCCCCCCCCCCCCACCCCCGCGCGCACGTTCTCTCAGCCGCCCTGTCAGCGCCCCCCCCACCCCCGCGCGCACGTTCTCTCAGCCGCCCTGTCAGCGCCCCACCCCCACCCCCGCGCGCACGTTCTCTCAGCCGCCCTGTCAGCGCCCCCACCCCCCACCCCCGTGCGCCCGTTCTCTCAGCCGGCCTGTCCGCGCCCCCCCCCCCCCACCCCCGCGCGCACGTTCTCTCAGCCGCCCTGACAGCGCCCCGCCCCCCACCCCCGCGCGCACGTTCTCTCAGCCGCCCTGTGAGCCCCCAGGGCTCCCCCCCGGCCTCGGCACAGGCGGCCCCCACCTCCCCCGGGCCACCCCCGCCTCCGACGTTCGCCGGTACCGAGGGGTGACCGGCCCCGCTCACCTTCTCCCTCGGGGCAGCCGCAGCCCGGTCACTGCTCAGCTCCGCTCCTGCCTGGGCTCCCGGCGGCCCCTCCCCTTGCCAGGGAGGGGGCGTCGCCATCAGCCTCTCACTGCCCGCACCTGCGGCTCCTCCAGCCCCGGCCCGCAGCTGTGGTACCGAAACCCGGAACCAAACCCCTCACCACCAAGGTGAAGTGAAGCAGCAGGCACTGCCTTGACTGAGTGACAGATGTCAAGAGTCATCTGATGTGGAAGAGGTGTTAACTGGGGTCAAAATACAGATTTTATTACCCGTCTGATTTTAGTTCTAAGACTTGGCGATTGCCAGGTATCATCTTTTCGATTTCCCCAGGTCCACCCGCGAGCGAGGCCACAAGGGAGATTTCTTCCAGAGAGAGGATAGAGTTATTAAGTCTCAAGACCACGATTTGCTTTTCTCCTTCATGAAGAGGTGAGTGGATCATATAGCATCACTAGTCACCCAAGCAGTTAAGCCTGAACTTTTCACCTGTCCTTTAATGCCGTCAACTCCAAGCTAAATTTTTCCCGTTATTAAGAGGGGACCAAAGATCATGTGAAGTATTATTATCCTTTCTACAAATACACCCCCATCTTAGAGCTTTAGCTACTAGAGAAGGTCTTGGGAGTTTGGGGTCAGAGGAGCTAGCTGCAAGTACAAACTTTCATACAGCTCTGTTTAGGATGTGTGATGCTTCTCTGGTTGTCTAAACCGGTCTAAATTTCCACAGATGGTCCCGACTCTGGGTGGCTCTAACAAGGATCCTGGAACTCCAGTAAGTTCTAAACATCGTTTTATATTTTAAACATGATCCCAAGTTCCTTTTTGCACTTGTCTCTACGGTTTTGGCAGCTGACAGCCCCGAGGGGTGCTTGTACAAGTTTCTCCCGAAGGGCGAGTAAATTAATTCTTTTGTCCGTGAGGTGGATGGTTTGGTAACGTTATAATTCACAACGCTATAATTCCTTCTTTCAAATTTAAAAAAAATAATTGCCTTTTAAATCCATCCAATTTAATCTGCTAAAATGATTCTCATTGTTCTACCTCTTTTCTCAAGTTTTGGTTAAATTCAATGTCAGTATTCTCCACGGAACTAGATTTTCATCTGACTTTGGAATCGGAAAGGCAGGCTGTTACCGAGGTTAAATTCTGTGTCTTTACAAAACTTTGAATCAGTTACAAAACTAGATTATTTTTTTTAATTCAAATTACAAAACCGGTTAATATCAAGATGAATAGCTCAAACAATAATTGTTTCATTTTGTTTATCTCATGTTTAGAACCCCTCAAAAAAACCCACATACACCCTCTAAACACACAAAAAGATTATTGCCCTCGACAATATTCCTAATAGCAACCCCAACGTTATAAATTTTACACAACTGTTTTCCCAAATAGATAACGTGAAACTTACTTATAGATTTTCCGTTTTAAAGGGACAGTTTCTTTAGACTTCCAGTTTCTTGTTGGGTGCTTTCTTTATTCTCGAATAATGAAGCCAAGGTTCTTCTCCCAGACCTTTACTGCTACAAGTGTTGTTAAAATGACTCGATACGGTCCTTTCCACTTCTCGGTGATTTTATATATATTCAGGCTCCTGGTCGGAAGGGATGCGCTGCTACGTCCAGTTCTAAGGGTCCAGCTGTGGAGACATACTGACAAAGTTCTTGAAAAGAATTGCTTAAAGAAATCATAACACCTTTTAAAAACATATCTCCAAAGGCACTCAAGATACTCAGAACACAGGACTCTTGATACGGTCTTTCGTACAACATTTCCTAAAGACTTGACTTTTCTTTCTCTTCTGGCTATACTTCGATTCTTAATAGAGCCACGGGTAACGCTTTAACCCACGTGAGGAGTGAGGTTTCCTGACAAATTTTACTCGACAGTTGCTTAAGGATATAGTTCATTCTCTCTTTCTCTCTCTCTGCCCACACACTTGCTTGTGGTCTATGTGGGGTGTGATAGTCTCAATCCATAGATAATACATGGCTCAACTTGTCTCATAATCTTTGCTATAAAATGAGGGCCATTGTCAGATGACATTCTTACAGGCACCCCATATTTTGGTATTATCTCTTTGAGCAAGACTTTGACTACTTCCCTTGCTTTGTTGGTGCGACAAGGGAAAGCCTTGGGCCGCCCAGTAAAGATATCAACTAAAACTAGGACATATCCTTATTTTCAAGGCAATTCTATAAAATCAATTTGCTAATATTCTTCTTCTAAAAAATTTCCTTATTTAATAATCCCAAAGATGATCTTATTACTGGTTCGGGGATAAATTTACATACACATTTCACGTCCACTTATAATTGTTTAAACAATCTTTGTCATATTTCGCTTTCTGTTTCCCAGTATACTCTGTGATGTTCAATGGGGCAATTTCTCTTATTATTGTGGGTGGGTGGGACTATTATTCGACCTGTCGGTGTTACAGCCTATCCTGTTTCATTTTGTTAGCCTGCAATCTAATAATTAATTCTTCATCTTTTTCATTATAATTTGGAGTTTCTTTAGGCAATTTTATACCTTTCTCTGGAACTAGTGCTAGGATGCCTTTTTCTGCAGCCTCTTCAGCAGCTTTATCAGCCAGTCGGTTACCTGCGTTAGGACCGGTCTTACCTAACGGATGTGCTTTACAGTGCATCATCGTGACTGCTGTTGGTTTTTGAATGCTTTCTAACAATTTCAGTATTTGTTGTGCGTGCTGAACGGCGGTGCCTGGTGCAGGTAACAGTCCTCTTTCTCCCCGTATCGCTCCATGCGCACGTACCACTCCAAAAGCATACTTTGAGTCTGTCCAAGTGTTGACTCGCTTTCCTTGACTTAGTTCCAGAGCTCGAGTAAGAGCTATCAATTCAGCCTTTTGGGCAGAGATCATCGAAGGCAAAGTTGGCAACGCAAGTACCTCCTCAGTAGTTATTGTCTATCTCGATAAAACGTTGTCCTTCACAGATGGAACCGCTTCCGTCGGCATATAGTTCCCAATCTGTTTCTTCTAGTGGCACACCTCAGAGATCCAGTCAGCTGGAGTAAACTCTTTCGATTGCCTGCAAGCAGTCACGTTCCAGTTCTCCTTTAACTCGGTCAGTTGTTGAAAACGCAACGGGGTTAACGGCGGTAGTAGTTTTTAGGTAAACATCATCTTGTTCCAGCAACAACACCACTTGGTATTTCAGCATTCTGCTAGGGGATAACCAGTGCCCCCCTTTCCGTTTTAGCACAACAGTTATCATATGGGAAACGTACAGTAATCCTTTCTGCTCAGGCGAACTTACGAGCTTCCTGGATCAGTAGCACAGTTGCAGCGACGGCTCTCGGACGACCAGAGCATCCCAGACTCACGTTATCCAATCGCTTCGAGAAGTAGGCCACAGCTCGCCCACTTGGCCCTAAATATTGGGCCAGGATACCCAGAGCTCTACCTCATCTTTCACGAGCAAAAAGTTCAAGTGTCTCTCGTGAGATCTGGCAGACGCTAGGGCTGGCACCCCTGTTACAGCCTGTTTCAATTCTTGGAAGGTAGCTTTCTCGGCATCGGTCCAATCCGTCGTTTGAGGTTTTGAGCTGCTCCTATAAAGGTCAGGCCAGCAAGCCACAATTTATAATCTACAGGTGACACCACTCGACCATTCCCGGAAATGCTTGTCATTCATTTTTTTTAGTCTTAGGTTCGGGGAGACGACACATTGCCTCTTTTCTCTCAGTTCCCAATTGTCTCTGTCCTTTTAGGATTTTAAAACTCAAATTTAAGTTTCTTCTTTCTGGGTTATTTGGGTTTTTTTCTTTTGACACTCGATATCTACTGATTCCCAAAAAGTTCAAAAAGTTAAGAGTTAACTTTGTGCATTGTTCTTCCGTCTCAGCTACCATTAACAGATCGTCCATATATTTCAGCAAGATTTCTTGATTATTTTCTTTCTTCCAAATCTCTAATTCTCGTGCCAACTGATTTCCAAAAATGGTAAGACTATTCTTAAAGCCTTGAGGCAAGACTGTCCACGTATATCGTGTTTTTCTCCCAGTCTCAGGATTTTCCCATTCCAAAGCAAAAACCTCTTGACTATTGGGATCCAAGGGAATACAGAAAAAGGCATCTTTTCGGTCCAACACTGTGAACCATTCTCATTTCTCCGTTAGGGCTGTTAACAAAGTATAAGGATTTGCTACGACCGGATGAATACCTTGTACTATTTGATTTATTGCTCTGAGGAGGTCTTGAACTAATCTATCATCTTTTTCATCAGCCTTTTAACAGGCAAGATCGGGGTATTATATCTGGATTCACATTCTATTAACAATTTGTATCTTAAAAATTTTTGTATTACCATTACTAACTCTTTCCGACTTTCCGGTTTTAGGGGGTATTGTTTCATTCTTACCGGATTCGATCCTGGCTTTAAATCAACTCTCACAGGTTCTGCTTTTTGGATTTACCGGGAACTTCCCAGTCCAGACGACTGGAATGACAGCATTACACTTGGACCGGTATAATCTTCTGCTTTCGGTAAACATCCTGTTAACAACAAAGCCGCTGCTTCGATACGTTTAGTTTCTGGAATTAAAATTTTAAGCTCTCCGTTTTTAAATTTAATTTCTGCCTCTAAGTTCTCAAATAGACCTCTCCTTAACAGGAGTTTAGGAGAATTTGGCACATACAAAAACTGCCGAGTGACCCACTGCTTTCCTAATTTCATTGTTAAAGATTTAAAGAAGGGTCTAGTTTCTCGTTCGCTTGTTGCACCAACACCACCAATTTCTTCAAAACTTAACTCTCCCTCTGAGGTATTTAAAACTGAAAAGGTGACTCTAGTGTCAACTCACATTCAATTTTCTGTTCTCCCAGTTTAGCTGTAACCAGAGGTTCTGCTGGGAGACTCCCCTCCGGTCCCCGCCCGATACGTTCACTTAAAAAGAACAAATCTACATATGGCACTTTATTCCATTTACTCTCTCTCCTACAAAACAACAGGAATTGCAATATAGTATTGTAACTCAAAGTTCTGTTTGTTTACCATTTTTCCTGCAGTTCACCCCAACGTGCCAATAAACATCCCAGCGGTGACGTTTCTGGTAACTTTTCATCAGCAGTTCTATTTCCTGCACTCTTATTCTTAAACAATTTTGCTAATGCCATTATACTTATATACATTCAAATACCAAATACCAAACAAATGCAAACGACAGCTGTCCCAAATAATACACAAAGTCCAACCCAGCAATAGCTTTCGCTTATGACTTACGGGCAGACGCCTAGGCTTCCAGTGCAGACGGCTACCCTCCAAGCCCCAACCCTGGGAAGCTTTCGCCGCGCCTCACGGGCAGGCTTTCCAAACAAATTCCAAAGAAGCAGCGCCTTACCTTTTTTCCAGGGAACGCTGCGAGGAGCTTTGCGTGTCGAGGGTGACGGTTCTCCCCGAGAATACCTCGGTGCCGGCCGGAGCTCGATCGACACGCCATCTCGTCCAGTCTCACTCGCAAGGTCCCATCTGGGTCGCCAAAACCGTTACCGAAATCCAGAATAAAACTCCTTAACGCCAACGTGAAGTTAAGAAGCAGGCGCTTTGTTTATCGCAGCGCTGGGGACACGGGGGATCGCTCCTCCAAAGGCGTGTCCCACTTAGTATCAAAATCCATCAGTTTTTACAGGCTTTTCCCGTCAGGTCATTGTTACCTAAGCTCCTTCCGTAAAAACGCATACTATGCTCGTTCTTAAATTTAACCGTTGTAACGATCGGTCCTGTGATTCTATAACCTTATCAATATTCTTATTTTAAAACAATCATTGGTCAGTGACACTTGGCTCTGCTGACTGGCATCGTCGATACTCAAATCGAGATGGGAAGGGTAAGGGGGTTTCCAAGCAGCAAACTGGTGTCCACGACGGTTTCCTTAGTTTCCTGAAACAGAACGTAGGAAAACCAGTAACTTCCTGGTGAGGTTTCTAGGGTTAGCTGTTTCAGACTTTAACAATATTACGGTTCCTAGCGTCACGCATAACACAGCTCCTAAAGTTTCTATGGCTACGTTTCAAACTTAACAATCCTATACGTTACGCTTCACAGTTTTACTTCTTAATCAAACCTAACTCTTCTATGTGATTAAATGTTGATTTCTTTACCAGAACATTTGCAACAGCTGGAGCCCAGCAGGAACAGGGGGGGCACGGCCCGACCCCCCCCCCCCAGCGCCTCACCTCCTCCTCCTCCCCTGGGCTCCCTCACAGCCCCTCGCCCCGTGCAGAGGGAGCGCAAACGCAGCCCGGAGGGCAAAGGGGCCGGCCGGCCAGCGTCTATTCAGTCAGTCGCGCGCCTATCGAGTCCTGCCAGCGAGTCTGCTCCGGGGCTCGGGGCGCCCCCCGGCGCTCCCCCTGCCCCTCGGACACCTCTGATAGCACATTTCCATACGTTCTGTATGGCACGTCTAAATATTTGGGTGGTTTTAATACTTTGTACCAGCTGTGGTTTGCTGCTAGGTGACTGTAAAAGTGAGATTTGGTAAATAATGGTTAGAAGTCTTATACTAACGCTACAACTGAAACAACAGACAAAAGTATAGCCGAGCAATTAACTAGCAGAGGTAGGTACTCCTAAGTTTTGCAGTTCTTTGCTCTTATGACTAGATGTTCCCCTGTAAGCTAAATGGGAACAATGCTGAAACTGACCACATGCGATTGAAACTGCGTTAAGCTTCAAGATCAAAGAACAAGGACAAGAATAAAGACTTCGAGGGCAGCCAGCAAGAACTTCAAATGGGTCGGTGGTCGCAAAAGCAGCCCTTCGTCTCAAATGGATCCTTCCTTGCACGTGATCGGATGTAGGCAGTGCTATGATAATCGGTTGCCGTCGTTTTTATGTATATGTATACTCATCTGATTAATAAGCAATTAGTTATTCTATATAACCTGTTTGTGCTAAAGCTGTGGCACGCACACTAGGTGGAACTATCCCCCGTGCATCCGGCGCTGCAGTGAAGAACGCCTGCTTTCTAAAACTCCAAAACGAGTCTTAGGGAGTTTCGTCGACCGGCTTTTCAGTATCAGAGGTACAAGGGAGGAAAGGGAAAAAAGAAAAAAAAAAAAAGGAAAAAAAAAAAAAAGCAGGGGTGTGGGAAAGAGAGGGGACCAGGGGACGGAGGGGGCAGGGAGGGACCGCAACACCGAAGAGGGGAGACGGGGCCCCGAGGGCCTGGGGCTCACCGCAGCTCTCGTTCTTGGCGCTGCCAAGAGACTTTGCCAGTTCAGCCGCTTCTTTCTCCTTCTCTCCTCCCTTCCTCTTCTGTAACTCCAGTCGCTCGGCTGTCCTCCGCATAACGGAACACGCGAGCCCCTCGCAGCTCTTGCGAGATGAGGCCTCCTAGACACGTAGCCTCGCTCGCTCGCTCGCTCACTACGTGGCTGTACCGCGCTGCTGGTCACGCATACAGACCCTGGCGGTCTGACCTGCTGTGGACTACGAGGAGGGATCCTCCCACACCCACAGAGGCAGGGTCCCTCTGGCCTGCAGCGGGAGGCAGCTGCCAGCCAGATGGCCTTCCGTTTCTTCTTCTTTACCTTTCTGTGGCCTCTCCAGCTTCAGCAGCTCCCGTCCACAGCCAGTAAGTGCTCCGCCTGTCCCTCTGCGCTCCCGTGCCGCGAGGAGAGGGAGGCCGGGCAGAGACAGGCCACGCGAGCCTGAGGCTGCTGCAGTCAGCGGCATCCCCGGGGACGAACGGACAACCCCGCTCACGGCGTGGCCTCTGGCAGAGGGAAAGAGGCAGCAGCGACCGTTATTACCACAGCTCCACCCTGGCCGGAGCCCCTCCGTCCGCAGGGGCTTCCGCGGACGGACGCCGCTCCTTCCCCGCGCCGCTGCTAACGGCACCCGCCTTAAGGGAGACTCGAGAACACCGGAGGGCCAGCTTGCCGCCCTCACGACAGGGCTCGGGGGCTGCCTGCGGCTGCAGCACAGGCTTCAGGGGAGGGGCTGCAGCTGGGGGCAGCCGCAGGGGCCGAGCGGGGCTGGGGAAAGGCGGCGGGGGAGCTCCGGCGACTCGGGGAGGCGCCCGCTGGCCGCGCCTGGGGGTGCCCGCCTCCGTCCCCTCTTCCCTTCTGTCGGCTCTCGGGGACCTGCCCGGCGCTGCCCTGGCCCGGCTCGCCTCCGGCGGACCGGGAGCCTGCCGCGGCGGCCGCTTCGCAGCTTCCCGTCCCGCCGGCCCCGGGCGGCCAGCGGGCAGGAGGCACCCGCCGCCGCGGCCGCCGCCGCCCCCGCCGGAGGGGATCGCTCGCCTCACCCGCGGTCCCGGCGCTCGCCCGCGGGGCGGCAGCGGCGTTTCCTTACCGGGAGGGAGGAAGCAACGAGCGCGGCGGCACTTTCCCCCGGGGCCGCACTGCCGGTACCGTCGGACGGCACGTGCAGGACCGGGGCAGCCCCGCGCACTCGCAGCCTCCGAGCTGCAGTACCGAACATTGGGCCGCGGGGTGGCAGCGGCGAGGGCTTGGCAGAACGCGGCAGCGCGCATGCGCGGCACCCCAGCTGCAGTACCGGACTTAGGTGGCGTTAGGTGGCGAAAGAGAGCGCTGGCGCAAGGGGCCTCCACCGCGCATGCGCAGCTGCCGAGCTGCTGCACCGTGGTTTGGTAGCCAGGCAACAGGCGGAGAGCCGTAAACCACGCCTCCGCGCATGCGCGTTTGACGAGGCGTCGTGTCGCGATTTGGTTGCCTGGCAACAGCGGCGAGCACCGTAAACGGCGCAGCGCGCATGCGCGGATGCCGAGCTACCGTAACGCGATCTGGTTGCTAGGCAACAGCAAGAGCGCCGTACAATGCGCAGCGCGCATGCGCTGTTGCCGAGCTGCCGTAACGCGTTCTCGTTGCTAGGCAACAGTATCGAGCGCGGTGCAAGGCGCACGGCGCATGCGCGGTTGCCAACCTGCCGTAAGTCGTTCTTGTTGCTAGGGGACAGCAACAGCGCCGTAAACCGCGACCTCGCTCATGCGCAGTTATCGAGGCGCCGTGTCGCGCTTTGGTTGCCAGTCAACAGCGGCGAGGGCCGTAGAAGTCCCAGAGCGCATGCGCGTGTGCCGAGGTGCCGTAACGCGTTCTGGTTGCCCGGTAACAGCGGCGAACGCCGTACAGGGCGCAGCGCGCATGCGCGGATCCGTGCTGCCGTAACGCGTTCTGGTTGCTAGGCAAGAACAATAGCGTCGTACACTGCGCAGCGCGCATGCTCGTAGGCCGAGCTTCTGTAACGTTTTCCGGTTGCTGGGCAACGGCAGGTGCGCCGCCGCGCATGCGCAGTTATCGAGGCGCCGTGTCGCTCTTTAGTTGCCAGGCAACCGCAGCGAGCGCCGTACAAGGCGCAACGCGCATGCGCAGATTCCGAGCCGCCGTAACGTGTTGTGCTTGTTAGGCAAAAGCGGCGAGCGCCGTACGAGGCGCAGTGCGCATGCGTTCTGGTTGCTAGGCGACAGCAGGAGCGCCGTAAACCGCAACGCCGCGCATGCGCGGTTAGCGAGGCGCCGTGTCGCGCTTCGGTTGCCAGGCAGCAGCAGCGAGTGCCGTTCAAGGCGCCCCGCGCATGCGCAGATACCGCGCTGCCCCAATGTGCTTTAGTTGCCTGGCAACAGCGGCTAGTAGTGTAAATGTGCCACTGCGCATGCGCACCAGGAGCCCAGCGACTCACGCCACCGCGCATGCGCGCCTCCCGAACGCCAGTTCCCACCTTCGCTCACTGGGCAGCAGAATCCGCACCCCCGCAACGATCCTCTTCTGAGCGTCAGCTGCGTGAGGGACGACTGACAGCTCAGCCCAGTAGAGACCAGCCGCAGGCGGCAACTCCTTACTGGGGGCACAGGGCTGACGTCGCCCTGCCCTCTCCCCACTCGCAGCCCGGGCACTCCTCTTCGCCTCCCTTCCAAAAAGCACCCGAGCGGCTGGAGCGTTTACAGCAGTCAAGTGCAAGGAACAGACAATTCGGGCGGCCGCTTCTGTCCCTGCCCCCCCACCCCGTTATCTAGAGAGGAGAAGCAGCACAGGGAACCTGCAAATGGGGGGGGGGGGGGTAAGGGGGGTGTCCCCTGGAGCAAGCCCCAGGGACTGCTGTATCCCTCTGCATGGGGCATCAGGGTTGCGGGAGCGACAGCAGCCGGGCAGCAGACGCTGGCGAGAGATTTACAACAAAAAATAACGCCTGGTTCAGGTGACAGCCTGAAGGCAGGCCACAAGAGACCCAAAGCTGCTTCGTGCCAGAGGGGCAGCTCTGTTCGGCAGGAAAGGCCACGGCCCAGCGCACCAGATGCGAGCGGCCCACCTGCAAGCTAGCGATACCCCGGCGACCCTGGGGCTCGGTCGGGGTGGGCACCTCCGTGCTATCAGAACGCTGCTCTCCTAATCCTGCACGCACGCAAGGCTTCTTGCGCGGGGCTCGTCTCTTATCGAAAAGACGCTGCATGGTGTTACTTACCGCCCTGCCCTCCGGCGTTCAACGTAATCAGACGTGAAGCAGGGAAAGCAAAGAGGCCTGTCGGGATATTAGATGTCCTCAGCAGAGGACCATAGAGCCCTCGAGGTTCCATCTTTGCTCCCTACAGGAGCGTGGCTCCGCACTCCTTGCCGCTCCTGCCAGCAAGCGTCACAGTTGCCCTTTGCCGCCTGCAACACGGCCCCAGTACTGCCGCTTACAGAGCGAGAGGCGCTCGCTATAAAGCGGCGATGAAGAACAAGGACGGCCCGTCGAGATGGCAGGAGGAACACAGAGAGCCTCCAGCATTAGCCAGGCAGGGCTTGCAACTCACCTCGTGTCCTGGTTTAACGCCAGCCGGCAACGAAGGCCCACGCGACCGCTCACTCGCTCCCCCGCCCCCAGCGGGACGGGGAGACAATCGGAAGGGCAAAAGTGAGAAAACTCGTGGCTTGAAACAAAAACAGTTTAATCATCATGAAAAAGAAACAACAACAACAACAACTTGTAAGGAAAAGAAGGAAAAAAAATGACAGAGAACAGGGTGCAGGCAGCACACCAGGGGTCTGGAGCCTGATGGATGATGGGGGGGTGGTGGTGTGGAATATGGAGGAGGGAAAGGAAGCGGGGAGGGGGGGAGGCAGGAGATAGGAGAGCAGGGGATGCAGGGGGAAACAACTCGCATGGGTTAGAAACTCGCATGGGTGAAGGGGGCGGGCTGGAGCAGCTGGGGGCATATGGGGGAGAAACACATGCCCGGGAGAGGGTAGGTGAGGGTACAAAGGTGCATGGGGGGACACGGGTGGGGATGACCTACCCCAGGGAGTCCACCCAGGATGATCCACAGCAGGTAACTCACCTGGGATAACCCACAACAGAGCATCCACACCACATCATCCACGCCGGGAGGACCCCCAGCAACGCCCCTCAAACTGCCTGTGCTTCACCCCCAATCTTCCCCAAACTGGGGAGTTTTTTGCTTTTTCAAAATACTCAGTTTGGGATATGTTTCAGTGCTTTTCCACAACATAAAAAGGGGTGATCTTTTGGTTGTGGTTTGCGCATGAAAATGGGGTGGTGTTTTTGCTTTCCAGCTGCACAAATCCAGGTGGATTTGGCTTTCCCAGGAGTCCCAAAGTCATTTGTTTTTTTCCATTGCAGACCCAGAATCAGGGGGTTTGGGGTTGTCCTGGTTTCGGCTGGAATAAAGTTAATTTTCTTCTGAGTAGCTGGTACAGGGCCATTTTGGATTTAGGTTGAGAATAATGTTGACAACACACCGATGCTGTAGTTGTTGCTAAGCAGTGTTTATACTAAGTCAAGGACCTTCCAGCTTCTCATACCGCCCTGCCAGCAGAGGCTGGGGGTGCACAAGAAGAGTCGCTGAGCTAAAGGAGGACTCCAGGTAAAAAAGGTCAGCTCAAAATACACCACCTCCTCTAAAAGTTAAGAGCGATTTGAAGACTTAAAATCAGCATTTAGGCTAATCAATACCATTTTGAACACCTTCTTAGCATGCAAATAAACACTCTTGCCCATGTTGGAAAACGTCTCCTCCCTTCCTTACAGCACTGCTGCAGGGAGACAACCCTGGGAGGCTGCGGGACGAGGTCGTACACAATCACAATCTACACTTACGGATCCACCACAACAGCTACAGCCCTTGCGCTGCTGCTGCTGCTGCTTTGCATCTTGCTTGTTTGGTGAATAAAGCTGAAAGTGAAGTGGAAAACTTCAAAGAGCAAAATGAAAAATAAAGAATAAATCTCAGTAATTCACTTTACACTAAAAAGGTGTGCCCATGTTTAAATACATCCAATGAAAATACTTATACTGTAAAAGTATTTGATTTCTCTTTCCCATTACCATAACTTGCACAGCTCTGAATTCGTACTGTTAAATTATCCCTCTCCAAAGTACACAGTTATAATGGGACTAGGGGGTTTTGTGCGTGTTGTGTAACGCGGGGGGACACCTGGCCAGCTGAGCTGCCCAAGAGAGGCACTACTGAACTGCCAGGGAAATGCACCATTGAAAGCCAGACAGAAAGGAAGTACTTCAGAGCACTCCGTCAAAACATCAGGAAAAAAAACCCATAACATTCAGTTGCCTCTCTTTTTAAAGGTTTAGAAAAATACCTAACTGCTTACATACACCTAACACATCATATACTACAGCTATTTGGCAGTTACAGTTTAAACAATGCAAGTCAGTTTGTAAAATCCCCAGTGCTGCAATACCTCAGACTACCAAAAAGCACTGGTGGATTTCCTAATGCTTTTGGCGGTACTGAAGCAGGCAGAGTAACACGTTTTCATGTTATCTCGACTGTTACAACTGAGAAACCAAAGACCAGTGATGCCATCAACTTTAGGAAGATGGGCTGTGCTTGAGTCTTTGGACTTTTTTTTTTTTTTCTTTCTTTTTTTTTAAAGAGAGTGAAAAGTCTCGTTACTGATGACTTCTACTGTCAAGTCAATCACCTCTGAAGATCCACTCTGATGGGAAGTTCATAAAACAAAATTTCTTTGAGTGAGAAAGACTTCCATTTTGGAAAATCTCTTTCCAACTGAAGTCAAAATTACACACTGTAGGTTAAAGGAAAAAATACATTCCTGAAGCAGTAACTCATCAAAAACACCTCAGGGCTCACTGTCACTAGTTACAAGGCTGCTAATGCTTCCTGGGAAAGCCTGGGAAACACACAGATGCCACGTCCGTTTGTCCTGTTTTGTCCCCCATCTCTTCTTTGACCTTGATTGCTTTTAGTACAGATGCTAATTATCCCCATAACGTTTTTGAGTACTAGTATAAGATATTTTAAAAAACTCATTGACTGTAAAAGCATAAAGCTTTTATCATGAAAACAAAGTCTGTTTCTTCTGAACACCTGAACTCTTATGAACAGTTTCTTCCCTCTTTTAGTACAAAATTATTTTCACAGTATCATTTACTAGCAAGCACTCAGAAACAGATGATTACGCTTTCAGGAAGAGAAAATAAACTGAGGGAACTAAGCTTTGTATAGGTGTAACATGCTCCGGAACAGAACTTATTTTTAGTATTTCTGTTAAAATATTTAAGGTAAAAAAAAGTAGAAGGAGAGTTGGCACACACTCAATGTTAAAGGCCATACTGCAGGTACCTTTGGAAAAACGCAGACACACATCGTAGGCGTACCTTGTACTTGCAGGCCACTACGGAATCTTTCCATCTGTCTCGTACCTTCACGGCAGAAGAAAGGGCAACCACGACGAATCGGTGCCAGCTGACATCCAGCTGAGAGAAGAAAAAAACCATTAGCACAAAGCTGGGTAGGAAGCCAAAGCTGCCTTTTTGTTTGTGAAGGTTTGTAAAGACAGTATGACTGAGCAGAGGAAAAAGTATTTTTGCGTCATTTTCGGTACAGCTGTTGACACAGGCCACTAGAGCTTTTGCATCTTTCAGACAACTGTACTTTTTTTTTTTTTCTCCTTTCTTTTTTGACTCGTTGGCAACTTTACTTTCACTAGAACTCACTTTCCTAGATACACGCAGGTGACACACCCAGAGATCTACGTACATTTTCTCAAGCTTTAGTACAGCCAAGGCTCCATCAAACCTATACGTCCCAAGTTGAGTATTTTTGCTAAAGAGCACAGCGACACATCTGTCCTTGTGAACTGCCTTTTTGCAAAAAAAGGAGTCATTTTTTCCAGTCCGTTGCTCCAAACAGGCAAGATCTTTTAAAACTGCAGCTGTGCCACCAAACCCGCTCAGGGTCCCTCCTAGCTTTTGACCGCCCTGAGATTTAACAGGCACACGCTCCATTCCACCTTCCAACAGCAAAAATACGTTAACGCTCTCGGACCCAGGGAGCAACCCTACGGACGTCCACGCACACAGCCTGCCGTTTTGATGAGGAGCCACCGAGCATCCCTGCGAGCACAGCTGCATGCGCCAGATCGGTTTCACCTGCGCCGCGAGTTACCGGTTTCAGTGAATGTAGTTTCTGACACTTTACACCGAAAACCGTATCTCGACGCTTCGCCACAGCAGAAACGACCCATCGCTAGAATGCTACAAAAACGCAGTAACACCAATTGCAAACCCACAGCAGCAACAGCTCCAGAAATATTTAGACCAGGAACAAGGGAGAAAAATAAAACAACTTCATCTCACGCACAGGGGAGCGGCAGGCAGAGAAAAGGGTTGGCATTCCGAGCCCTTACAGAAAACGGGCATTCTCCTTCCATTCCTCAGCCCGTCCATTAAGGTCTAAATGCTGCAACACTACTAAGGCAACGTCGAGAGTAGGGAACAGCAGCCCTGCCACTGGACTTGCCATCGACCCATGCTATTTACGTAGCAGGACGCGGACGCAGAGGGACACGTTTTGCCACACACAACCCTGAACTGCCTGAAAATTTACGTTTACCAAAAAAAGCCGTTTGGAACATATTGCCAAACAACATTCGGCAATAAAGCTTTGATGCGTTTGACACACGCAAGTTTTTGGTCACTTGCTATTTGCTTCCTGTTGCTGCTGCTGTTCTTCCTTCAGAAATTCTACCTGTAGCCAAGTTATTCACTACTGCTTCAAGCATTTGCCCTCCTGGTATTACCAGCACATTCACAGAGGCAAGTAACTTAACTGCTCTTCTACAGTTATCCAAACGACAATTACAGCCATGAAAGAGAAGGAGAGGTCAGGCAGCAGAAGAGCTCTGCAGGTTGGCACCAGTCAATATTGCACTCTCTAAAAACAAACAACAACAAAACAAAACCGTGACCCTGTATCCTCCTTTTTTTTTTTTTTTTTTTTTTTCTTTCAGAGCTCATCCCTGCCTCAGCATTTTGTCTTGTCAGAGCATGAAGCGCAGGTGATCCGTACCCTGATGACTTTTGCGTGTGATGAACGCCTGTTCAGAAATAGTGAGATCTGCAAGACTGGCGTCATTTTTATGGTTTTAATCATCATAACTCAAATTTTATTTCCTCACGCATTTGTGAGGAAACTTATTAACTTTTAGACACTGCCTCTCCTTTTTTTGGGGGGTGAGGGTGGAAATGTGTTAGAGACTGAAAAACATTACAATTCAGAGCTCCCAGCCACGAGGGAGTGGTGGAGAAATCAATGAAAGCAAAGACCAACAGCAGCAACTTCAACTGAAAGTTGGCTTTAATTCCCATCACGTACTTAAGCGACTCTCCAAGTCTATGCCTCGGTCCTAGGAATGACTAGCCCCTTTTTGGAAGGACAAACTTTTTCACTTAAAAGTCCTAGACTGAAGACTCCGCTGAACGGAATGGGGATTGTGCCACGGGACAACATGCCATCAACACTCTTAATGGGGAAGGAAAAAAAAAAAAAAAAAAAAACCCAACAAATAAAAATCAAGTTTAAGTACCAGTTCTCATCGTGTTTCACTCATTACATTTCTACTGGCATCTAGGCGCTCAAAAATGAACTACAGGGACACCACATATTCCTAAAAACTCAGTTATACATAAAAAAGTAACAGGCTATTTCCAACTTGCCCATAAAATCAGCATGAACAGAGAGAAGAGAAACACTCGACCCTGAAGAAGCTAACAGGCAGCTCTGAATTTACCAGACAGGAAATTTCATTCTTTCACCTGAAACAAAAACACATCAAGGGACCAGTTCAGGAACAGGGCACGATCTGTTAACAGCAATTTTTCCATCAGCTTCTCTGCACTAGCAGCAAATTTGCCTTCTCTGTGGGTTTAACGTGAAGCATCTGTAGTGCCCTCGAACTCGCAAGCGTTTCTCTCCGCTCCCCCAGCCCGATACGTGCGATTACCTGAGCAGCAAGCGGAATTGACCACGCAGGATTTCTTCGTGTGACGCGGAAGGTGACACTGGGAGAAGAGGAGACAAAGAAACGAACCTGCTTGTCACACCCAGCCAACAGTGAAAAGACAGGGGAGGATTCTGCCGGAAGGGCTCTGCACCCCAGGAGCTCTCACCGGCCGGTTTCTCTCCCCTTTGCCCGGTACCAAGGGGACGATGACACCTCGCCCGCGCCCCCTCACAGGGTGGGCTGCCCCAGGAGAGCCGGGGGACCCCCACCTCGCTTCTGCCCAAGGGAACGGACCGGGCGAGACCCTCCATGCAGAAAGAGGAGCGTGGCGTGGATTGCATCCCCGAGGGAAAAGGCTGGGCTCCCTGCTGGCAGAAGGACAACTCACCTCCCTGCTGCTCGGAGCTGCTTGCTGCGGACAGCCCCGCCTGCGCCCGGCCGCTCTTCGGCCGTGCTGGGAGCACAGTCCGGCCGATGGACGCTCCAGCTAATCGCGCCTCCTGCTCGTTACAGCCGCAGGTACTTTTGCGTCTGGCTAATGCACGCTCCAGACAGCGGACACCCCGCCTCGTTCCAGCTCACGCTTGCTGCAGTTGTGGCTCGCTGAAGCCCCAGCTCCGCACTGAAGCTCTGGTTGATTTCAGCTGCTTCTCCTTCCAAGCTCCAGCTACGTGCAACGGTCTGGGCTTTCCATAAGGCTGCGTATCAACTGCTGTCAAAACTGGAGCATTAGGATTAAACATCAGAGTTACACGCCAAGTAAATATCCGTTAGTTTGGGCGATTAATTACTTAACAACTATTCTGAGCAGCGCAGAAAGAAGAGCTGGACTCCAAGAGGGCACGTGGGGTCTGAAAAGTGCCTTTCCCCCCACAGACCACCGCAGATGTTGAGTTTGGCCCGCCGCGTGCCGGCCTCCCGAACTTCGGCGTCCGACACAACCAGACCCCCATCTCCAGGGAGGGTCCACGCACCCTGCCCGCCCCCCGCTTCTCCCTGCAGCCCCCAACACCCTCCCACCCACCTGCAAAACCAGCCGAGCCGGCTCCCGCTTTTGGCCCTGACACCAGCTGACTCAGAGCCCATTTGGGAGCCAAAAAACCTGGCTGCTGAGCCTGTTCTCAAGGCCCAAACACGCAGGGCCAGACCTCTGTTTCTGGGCCCAAAGCCGGGCAGCTCGGTCTGTTTCCAAGCCCCCACATCAGCCACGCGAGCCTGTTGTCAAGCCTCAGGAACAGAAAACTTGTTCTCCATTTCTGACCCTGCAGCGCCCATGGGCGACGCCGAGCGTCACCACCCCACAGCCCTGCACCCCCGGGGCCCCACACGTAGTTTCGGGGAGCGCTCGGGACCTGCGGAGGGCCCGGCCCCACGCCTCTGCGGGGCAGCCCCAGCACAGGCAGGGCACCGCTTCTCGATTGCCGTTTCAGGCTTTATTTCCCTGCCATCAGCGGCACGGCCAGGCCCCCACCCCAAACCCCCCAGCCGAAGCACCCCCGCGGGTAGCCAGGCCCAGCCACCCGGAAAACAAGAAAACCAAAGAGGGAACAAGACAGAGACCATGGGGAAAGGCAAGGAGAAGGACACAGAAACAGAGAGAGCGTGGGAGGGATAGGGAGCAGGACAGAGAGATGGAGCAAGAAAGGAAAAAAGGACGGGAAGCAGAACCAAGGAAAAGAGAGACAAGGATGGGGAGCAGGACAAAGGGACGGAAGGGGGGGGGGGGGGCGGAAATAGCGACGGGCTGCAGGACAGAGATGAAGGGATTAAATAGACACAGGGAGCATGACAGAAGGACGGAGAGAGACAAAAGGGACAAAAAGCAGGCTAGCATCGGAGGGGGAAAAAAACAACTGCGATGGGCAGTAGGAGAGAGATACGGAAAAACAAAAAAATACTGAGGAACAGAAAAAAGAAAGAAGAGACAGCTAGCGGGACGGGGGACACAGTTAGAAAGGGCATGAGAGGGAATGGGGCAGAGAAAGACAGACAGAAAAGGTAGCGAAAGAAAGCAAGGCAGAGGGACAGCAAGGTGGGGCAGGGGGGGAAGGGACAGGGGTCTGGACAGAGATGGAGAAATAAGCAGCAGGGACAGAGGAGACAGAAAGAGGGACAGGGAACATGGCAGAGAAGGAAAAATCAGGACAGCGGCAGGACGGAGATAAAAAACTGGGACGGTCCTCAGGACAGAGAGGAATATGAATACGAGCAGGGAGCGGGACAAAGGGATACAGCGAGAAACGACGGGACAGGAAGCAAGGCAGCGCGACAGACAAGAACAACGACAACGAGAGAGACAGAGACCGTGAGAAGCACAGGGGGGTGGGGAATTTGGAAAGAGAGGTATCAGGATCCCTGCAGAGAGAGGGTGAATAAAAAACGGGCAGGAAGCAGCACAAAGGGTCACAGAGAGCAAGAGATGAACAGGAAGGAGGATGGGGACAGCAAGATCCAGAATGACAAAAATAAACAGCAACAGCGAGCAAGACAAAGGGATAGAGAGAAAAACAGAAAGTAGGAAGAAAAGAGATAGGAAGGCAGGGACACAGAGTGGCATGTACAGGTGCAGAGAGGAAAAGAACGCCAGGGAACAGGCCAGGGAAACTGGGGGGGGGAAGAGGTGGATGCAGATCAGGACAAGGAGATGGAAAAGGAAAAAACAGTGACTGGCTGCAGGACAAAGACGTGGGGGGGTGGGGGGGGAGGGAGAGGGAGCAGGACAAGAACGGAGAGAGAAAAAGAAAAGGGGGGCAGTCGAACGAGAGAGAGGGAGAAAGGGGGAGAGGAAGAGGGAGAAGGACAAGAGAATAGACAGAAAAGGAGAGGTACAGAGAAGCAAAAAAAAAAAAAAAAAAAAACCAAATCCAACCGAAACCATCACAGCAGCACGGGAAAGAATGGGAAAAATTAAAAAAACAGGGACAGGGAACCAGACAGATAGCGATGGAGAAAGGAAAAAAGTTGCGATGGTCTCTACAGGGCAGAGTAGGAGAAATTAAAGAATCAGGACAGAAAGAGATGAAGAAAGGCGTCCCAAAGATCCCGTCTCCGCAGGGAAGCCACAATTCCAACAGGCTCTGTCTCTCACAAGGATTTGGAGACAGCCAAGCGACGGAGCCGCACATCCCTCCGCATCGCTCCCCCGGCCCGGCCCGGCCCGCCCCGCCGCTCCCTCCCCTCCCGCTCCGACCGGCCGCGACTCCGGAGCGCCCCCAGCCCGCGCTCCCCGGCGCCCCCCCTTCCCTTCCCCTTCCCCTTCCCCCCAGACCAGCCCTCCCAGCTCCCCGGTGCACGCACCCCACAGCCCCCGCCCTCCACGCCAGCGCGCTCGGGCTCAGCCCAGGGACGCCCGAAGACCCCTCCGAGGCAGCCCTCGCTGCCCGCTCCCCTCCGGACGCACCGCAGCCGGCGGCAGCCCTCCCGACACCCGCGGCCTCCCCGGCGCCCCTGCCCCTCCGCGTCGGGCGGCCCCGACCCTCACCCGCTGCCGGCGAGAAGAAAGCAGGCTTCGGAGCAGGCTGCTCCCGGGAGCAGCGGGAGAGGAGAGGCCGCTCCGCCGGGGCCGGAACCGGAACCGGGGCCGGAACCGGGGCCGGAACCGGGGCCGGGGCCGGGGCCGGGGCCGGTCCGTCCGTCCTCCCGCCCGGCCGCCGCGCTTCCGGCGCCTCTTGCGTCATCGCGCTGCGCCGCAGAGAGGACCCGCCCGCCGTCATGGTGCAGCTGGGTGAGTGCGCGCGGGCGCGGCCCGCCGGCCCCGGCCCCGGTCCCGCGCGCTCACCGCCTCGCGCTCTCTTCACAGGCAGCCGCCTCCTGAAGAGCTACCGCGGCGGGCACGTCGTGATCCGGTTCGCTCTCGGAGGCTGCGCCAACCGGCCCTTCTTCCGCATCGTGGCAGCCCACAGCCGGCGCGCCCGCGACGGGAAGTACCTGGAGCAGCTGGGCTGCCTCGACCCGCTGCCCAACGCCCACGGCGAGAGGGTGGCGGGGCTCAACCTGGAGCGGCTGCGCCACTGGCTGGGCTGCGGCGCGCAGCTCTCCCGGCCCGCGGAGAAGCTCCTGGGTAGGCCCGGGGGGGGCGTCCTGGGCGGGGGGAGGCGGGGGGGGCGGACGGCTCGCCGCGGCTCACCGGCTGCGTCTCGTTGCAGGTCTGGCGGGGTTCCTGCCGCTCCACCCCATGACGGTGACCGGCGCCGAGAGGCTGCGGCGGCGGCGAGCGCAGGAGGCCGCCGCGGACGGCTCGCCCGGGCCTGGTGAGGCACCCTGAGAGAGGCCCCGGCCCGGGCCCGGCCCGAGGATGCGCCCCTGCCCGCATTAAAGTGTCGTTTGCACGCTCCACACTGTGCATGTGCTGCTCTCTCCGGACTCGGCTCTGAAAGGGTTACTACCCTTGCTGCCAGGTTTGGCGCAGCAAATACAAAAGCGGTTCTCCCGCGACGATGTAGGTGCCGGACCATTCCAGGAGCCGTACATGGCTTTTCCTAAAGGCAGGTAATTACCTCTGGTGTACCGCTTTCCGCAGCAATGGCGCGAGTACTGCCAGCTTCCGTTTGCCCGCTGCGCTCCTGAAGTGTTTTGACTCCTGGCGCCAATTTACTGTCACAGGGCTGGCCCGTGGTCCAGGAGAGGCCTGGTGCAGACAAATGCACGTGGGACTGCAGCTGCGTTTCTGTTTAGTTTGTCCAGAGAGGGCCTGGGCCTGCTTGTTCGTTTACAAGCAGAAGGGAATGATTTCAGTCTCGGGTAAAGAGGGAGTGGGGTTTTCATGAAGTGAGGCGAGAGCCTTCATCAGGTTTTTTGACCCTATCCCGAGAAGCAAGAAACCCACTTAAGTCTCTCTCCTACCTTAGATATGCCTCTTGCTTTTGGGGATTTCCTTTGGCACAACTCTTAACACAACTCTACAAAGGTCAGGCAAAGACAAGTTTTCATTTTTACATCCCAGTAAGGCTTGTAGTGTAACCTCCCCAATAGAGGAAGAATAGACAAAACACTCTAAGAAAGGGGCTGGCTTGCTTTTAACAGAATCACAATACTGAGCATGGGCGGTTTTATTTCTGCTTACAGGTGAAAGATCAGATGATTAAAAACCGATTCGTTGAAGCGGATGAGGCTGTGAAAGGTGGTGTTGCTTTTCTAGTTGTCCCGCCTTCTTCCATGTATTTGATATGTACAGAGTCACATTTTATATAAAAATGGTGGCTGTACTCTGGTACAGGGTTTCTAGGAAGTTCCTCTCTAGCTTACTCTAGAGTTCCTTGCTTCAAAAGGTAAAGGTTTGCATCTGCACTGTTCTTCCAATCGTAATCTAAAGGTACCAGGCAGCTCTCCCTTTCTGGAGTTTTCTGCTTCGAACACAAGAACGTAGTCTGTAAGGTTTCTTTTGAGACAGTTTTGTGGAGGCCTGGCTTTTTTGCCTATTAAAAAAAAACCCCAAACTACTTTGTTATTAAATAAAGCATCCCATAATCATCCATGAGGCAGTAAAGCAGGTGCTTTCACATCCTTTTGAATACGGAAGTGCTACAGGGGTGCTCTGTAATGCAATAGGGTGAGTGGCTATTAGCATCAGACGCTGTTGCAAGACATAGTAAGAACACCAGGTAAATGAATGAAGTAATAAGAGGAGAGTCTGGCTGTGCTGAGGTAGTGCTTTCCGCAGTGGCTCCTCTCAGCTTTTCTCTTGGCCCCGTCCTCCCCCCCCTATTGTCTCAAGTCCCCTGCTAAGGCACCTGCTACACTGAGAAACAACATGCAACTGATCAGAGACTTACAGAAAACTGTGTGTTTCTCCTCACCTAACTCCTTCCTTGTCTGTGCAAGCGGTGGGCCTGTTTCTTTTTGTGGACCAAACAAGTAAGTAACTCAGGGTTCCTAAATTGCTGCACGTGGATCAGAAGAACAGTTTGTGCAACAATGCATAGCCTCTAGGCCACAGTAAACCCAGCCTGCCGTAGAAACAGTGGATTTTTCTGCGCAGATGCAGAGTACTGTGCATCAGTAGAGGACAGCCCCAACTTTAAAAAAAAAAAAAAAAAGGCATACTAAGCTTATAAAGCGTAATTCTCAAGCAGCTGCTCTGATGCTCTCAGTGGGTGAAGGCTGTGAACGAATTACAGAGCAATTCCAGTGTCTTGCAAATGGCGAGAGTGCAGTGCTGGAAAAAGGGTATGGCTGAGGCCTCTGGAGTTTGCTAGAGAAAACCAGTAGCAGTTAGCTATGACCACTGAATGCAGCTTTGGCTGTCGGCTGAACCTGCCTTTCAAGAGATTAGTTGATACTTTTCTTCAGAGCCACGATGACCTGTTGCTTAAGGGGGCTGTACGTGGGAACGTAACGGTACAGGGATCCAAGTTCAAGGGTGTATGTGTTGCTGTAGATGCTGCACTACATACTTTCTCTAGAGCAAGGGCTAGGGCAAAAGGAGAAAGAATTTTCCTTTTCTTGGCAGGAAGCAGCTATTAAACTCATTCAGCTATATTGTCACCTTCCCCTATTTCCCCTGAAAGTTGTGTGGGCTAAACAAAACAGCTGCATACAAGGAGTGAGCATAAGCCAGAAGCAGAGTATCACCAGGCTGACGCACAGCAAAAGTTAGGCTTGAAGAAAGCCACAAGGGAAGCTTGAATCTCTAGCATAGTAATTCCTCATAGCATTTGATAGCAGTACGGTTAAATTCCTCATTGTTTAAGTAGCTCTCGTAAGCTTGGTTAGCACCGTACTCACACAACCCAAAATCTTCATTTCTGCTCTGATGCTGTGATTTCCTCTGCTGGCCGTTCTGTTGGCTATTGCAACAAAATTTGTTATCCTTTGTTCGAGAAAGCTATTGCTGGATCCTAGAAAAAGCAAAAACAAAACAAACAAAAAAAGCTTACATACAGCTTATATATGCAGCCAAATACTGCACCATCCCCGTTGTAGACTGCTCCTCAGTCTGCAGACTGCTACTCTGTGCGTATTTCACATTTGAATTCATCTGATTAACATTACTTCATTGCCTGCTTTCTTCCTGCTCCTGGAATACTTCTGTGTTCCATACACCAGGCAAGCTGATGAAGCAGTCTCCCCTTTACTTACTGTTAACTATTAGTGCTATTTGGGTATTGGACTATGCTGTTGCCTTTGAGATCTAAAGTAAAACTCCTTGGCTAGCACTGTGGGAGGGAGTTTTAGGCAGCAAGCTGCACATGCCAAAAATTCTCATTATTCCATGCATTTACCATTTCTGCACAGGATATACAAGAGAGAGAGCGCACGTTGGCAAGGCTTTTAACATGAAGAACTCCTTGTACAGTGTAGAACGCTGTCTTCCCAGAACTTTCAAACCCGTTAGGCGACAGCATGGACAGCAATACCAAGGAATCTAAGGATTCTAGTAAAAGACTACTAGTCTGTCCCAGCGCTGCTGCCCTACAGCTTTTCCTGTTGTCTTGGGTGTTGCAGCCTGCAATTTGCCACCCTAAATGCAGGCCCACTTTCACTAGCACCTTCCCCTTCCACTCACCCTGCTTACAGAAGTGGCAGCCTGGGGCAGAGGAACAGCAATGGAAAGTTGCTGCAGCCAAATGAATCGTTATGTCTTAACAACCAGAGGTATGGAAAATGTCAATTTAGATAAATTAAACAGATGCTGGAGATCTCCCTTGGCATTTCAGCTCCAGTAGTCATAGAATTCTCAAGATGTTTATTGTACTTAATGCAATCCATTGGGTGGTGGTATGGTAATGGCATCTAAAAGTCTTGCTAAGGCTGTCATCCGATCTGAAGGCAGGAGAACATACAGTAAGAAAGCCACCTTTCACCTGAAGACAAATTCTTTTTTTAATAAAATAAAGTGCATCTCCTGTAGAGTACCAGATGACTAACTACTTGTCAGTAGAAAATAAATTGTCTAGACTCTTTTCAAGCAGCTCCCAATATAGCTTTTCTTTTTTTTTTTTTTATATATATATATACAGTCATGCAATTTTATTTGATTCTTGAGAAGACTTATTTTCTTCATTCAAGGATACAGCAAACGTTCCAAACTCATTAGGTTGTCTTTTTTGAGAGACATGGCAGAGGTCAAGTGAACTGCAGGCACACACGCTGAAATGGTTACAGCTAGCTTAATTACAAACGTGAGACAATTGATTAGGTGCTTTCTCCGTCCCCCTCCCCATTTTCCCTACTTATGTACCTCTGTTATAAATACATTTACGAACATCCACAAATAATTGCCATCAAGCAACCTTTAATGATAAGGACTTAATCAAAATGAACCTTTAGGCACTGCTGAAGAGATTCAACTACAGCACGGTGTAAAATCACTTTCCTGCCTAAACTCATGCATCTTACTTCTAAACAGCAGCTTGCAGATTTACAATATTTGAAGGGTTTGGATTCCAAAAGGTAAACATCACTTTGCAGCTCACAGTTCAACAGTGACCACATACAGTAATTTCTGTAAAACACAAAATGTATGACAAAGGAAGAGAATAAGCAAGTAAGCAGTGCCTCTTCTTTAAGTTAGTTTCTATGGATTTGATGCGACTTCCAACTCTGCATGATGGTGGCAGGCTCTGGGTTTTTTCCAGACACCACCAGTATTACTCAAAGCCCCAAATTGACATACATTGATGTTGACTTAAAAGTACTATGTATGTAAACACTACATAAGTACATATGCAAAACAAAGTCCATATCCTGTAAAATAGAAAATGTGATACATATTCTATTGGGCAATGCATACAGGCAATAGCAGTAGTTTTATAACTACATAAATGTATTTCATCAGGTTATTTACATAGGGAAGCAGAGACAAACATTACCATCAAATACATTGATTTCATCAATTCTGTGAATCTTTTTAAGATCCTCACTTGCAACAAAATGATCTGCAACTCCAGCTACCTAGGAAAGTAAAGTGCTCATGATCCATTTAGTGCAATAATGCTACAAAACTTAAGAGGAGAAAACATTTTAAGAACTAGTACCGCATTAGCTAGTGGGACCAAACCAAAAAAAAAAACAAACAAACAAAAAAAAGAAAAATAATTTTTTAGTTTAAGGTCAATAAGGAAGAGAAATTAAGGTTACACAGCAGACCAACAAGAAAAGAAAAATTCTCCAAAGTCAAGTCTTTAGATTGTCAGAAATCGAAGTGCCAAATGTGCAGTTTCTCAGGCTATTCTGTTCCAGCTTGATCCTGAACATTCTTGGAGACAGCTGTCCCATAATCCAGGAAACAGCATGTCACAGATACTCCTGCAGATATGGCACTACGTAAGCCCAAACAAAGAAAAATGAACAGACTCACCAATCTGACAGTCCTTTACCTCTGAGTGCTTAACTTCAGCGTTCCTCCATTTAAGTAAATAGCGAGTAGCATGAAACTTGCTTCTCAAATAAAAAAAAGTAATACTCAGGGACGGATGCTAAAAACAAGGGGTTCTTATAAGCTGTGCATTATGCTTTCAGCATTGGGGTATAGTAAGCCACAACAGCTAAAGATTGCACAAGTTATTTCATCTTGGCATCACAGATCAAGCACCAGAACAAACTTAGGTGAACAGTCAAGTACAACTCATTTAAAAGGCGTGGCACTCCAGAGAAAACCCTTCTTCTGCACCCAAAGACAAGGTGAGCAAAAATAACCTCCAGAGGGATGCCATGCACAGCACACATAAACACCAAAATGCCCTATCAGCCTTGGTAAACCTTGTCTGTCTACCCAAATACAGAGGCAGGCTGACAGGGATCCTAGAAAGTTTTATTTCTGTTTTCGTCTTTGCTCTCAAGACTTAAAAGACTCCCGGGCTTAACTGGAACTTATATGAGACCTCACACTTGCCACCTTCTAAAATCAGAATAATTAAGAATTCTCACAGATAATGAAACCCAAAGCCCTTTTTTACTAGTTTCAGTGAGAGATGGAAGATGCAGCTGTAGCTGACTAAAAGTACTTAATCACTGATCCCATGCAGATTTTAAAATGTCACAAGGTATAATTGAATGAAAAACAAGGATGATGTGCTACAGGCTTTCACACAAACGATTTTTCTTACATTCTCAACTTTGAGAGTAAGCTTCTACCCAAAGGAAGTTGACGCAAAAAGACCCTTCTCCCCAAAGGTGGCTTATGGACAACTGCCTGTCCTCCTGCTAAGTCATCACAAGCCCTTGTAGTCTTAGTTAAAAGTCTAACGTGGAAGCAAATATGCACATATTGGCAACCACCACCGTGGACCACAGCCAGAACCTACAGAGCAGGGTTTGCAAGCCAGGCCGCTGTGGTTTCACCCCACAGTGGCTTCTTGGAGCAGTTCTGCTGGCGGGAGCTCTACGCACCCAGGAGCCTGGCTGTGGCACTTGACGGAGTAGTTAAGCCACCTGAGCAAAACCAGTCACTCTCTGCCTTTCCCAAGTTTTGAAAAGCACCCATCCAGAGCCAGGCCTACCACGGGCAGAGACCGGGACCCGCAGGTTGGCCCCGCTACTCCCTGAGGCCTCGCGGGAGCCACCACTGCCCTCGGCAACTGAGGGCCGGGCTGCTCCACCGGGCTGCGAGATGGCACCTTCCGCCCACGAAGCCGGCGGAGCACTGCAGCCGCAGCGCTCCGGCAGCGGCAGTGCCTGCAGCGGCATGTGCAGCCCCGCAGCTCGCTGCCGCCCGAGAGATGGTGCTCGCCCTGCCCGGGCGCCAGGCTTCCGGGTCCCCTGCCTCAGGCCAGACAATGCCACTCGTCCCGCCGGGAATGACCGACGGCACCGCGGGGCAGCTGGAGGGAATGGCCCCGCGCTGGCACCACCGCTTCCCGTTGCCGTGGCCCTAGGGGCACAGACGGGCCTTTGCCGCCTCAGGGAAAGGATGGGCGGTGCCAGGTGCCACCAACTCGCCCCTCAGCTCCAGCGGGCAGGGGAAAGCTCGGCGAAGCCAGTGCAGACCTTCTCGCCGTTTGCCAGGCCCACTGCTGCCGTCCCGGGGTGGGACAAGCCCACCGTGCCATGATGGGGAGGCCAAGGGCGACGCAATGAGGCAGCGGAGGCTGTGGCGGCTTCTCCCATTTATTCGTTCCGCGCGCGGGGCAAGAGCGGGCGCTGCTCCTCGGCGGGTGGCAGCTCCTCGGCGAGCGGCGACTCATAGGTGACGCAGAGGGAAGAGAAGAGACAGCCCAGGAAGGATACCAGGCTGGCGAAGTACATGGCGCCGCTGGCGCTGCCCACAGCCGCCGTCAGCGGCCCCATGGCCAGGGCCACGAGGATCTGTGCCAGGAAGTACTGGCAGCTCAGCAGGGAGATGTCAACGCCCATCCCACGCCGCGTGCCCTCCGCCTGCGAGCCTACGAACTGTAGGGGACACAGCGTAAGGGGGCGCAGCGGAAGCCCCTCTCCCCTCCCCAGCCTGGGGCTCACCTCGCAGCTCTGGTAGTAGTCGCAGAGCAGGGAGTAGGGCAGCGTGCAGAGCGTGGCAAAGAGGATGCCGTAGGTAGCGCAGAGTGACAGCACTATGTAGACGTTTCTGGAGAGCGTGGCCAGCCCCGTGCCCAGCCCGAAGGCCAAATAGGCCACAAAGTACAGTGTCCGTGTGCTGAACCGCTCCTCCAGCTTCTCCAGTGCAGCTGCAAGACAATGGCATGGCATTCGGGGTGAACCGTGGCCCTCCCCGACGCTAGCCCATCATTCAACCCACGGGGTGCACTTTCAGGCCCCACAGCCCAGCTTTTAGGCAGCCACATCTCAGCGGCAACCGTTACACCTTTGACTAACTGGTGGCTCACACGTGAATGCCAAGGACCCCCCTTCCAAACTCCACTGCCACAATGCAGCCTTGCTGCCCTACATGTGGAGGACGCGGCAGAGCTGAAGGCTGGCAGTGCCCCTGTCCCAGAGGGGTAAATGGGAATTGGGGGGGGGGGGGGGGGGGGGTTGGAGGGGGTGGCAGGGGGAGGGCGGACGCATGACACACAAGGTGCTGGCGTGGTGCACGATACCGGGGCCTTCTGCTGAGGGCACACAGGCACTAAGGGCTGCTGCGCCAGAACTGTGCCTACGGTGGCTGCGTGTATTTCTGGATTCAACGTACATTGAAAATGCCACTTGTGAAAGGAACTATATACTAACAGAGATCTGTTTTCACCAGACTGCTGACCTCATCTGCTGTCAGTGCAGGCCAAGCTAACTAGCAGAGATAATACGGTGAAAAAGAACACTCTGCTTCAGCACTCCTGCCATGTGGTAGGCTACGTGCAACATAAATGGTGGACTACTTGTTGCAGAAACACCGCTTAAAGAACGGGTGCATCTTTCTCACAGCAGTGGTTAAGATGGCTGTACTAAGTACCTGAATAGAAAGCAGCACTGAATGCATAGATGCACATTCCCCAGCAGCCCATGGTGACCCCAGCGTTGTACTTCTGATACTCATCTGAGTTGTGAGGCGCTTTCGGATTCCCTTGAAACACTACTTCTCCCATGAAGTCGGTATAGAAGAGTAACATCCCCTCAAACGAAAGCCATCCTGAAAGAAGCCAGAAGTAGCCCATTAGGATTGCAGAGTATCTGTTTCCCCTTGTCAGCTTAGGGGATGGTATTAGCTATATTGCAAATTGCAACCGAAGACAGGTTGTGCAACATCGGTATTGCATAATGTTCAGCCACATTTATCTGAGACTGCTGTTCCCTGTGCATTATGCTACCATGTTTGCCAAAGACGTTCAGGATTTTAAAGACCAAGAGTTACCCTTTGAATGCCTAAGTGGAATCCTAGAGGCTGACTACAGGCCACAGAATACTGGTTTAGCAAGACAGAAAAATAGATTACAGCAGTCTGAGCTGCCTTCAGGTTTTGACAGGACACAACGCTCAGTTTCACAGAGTGTCTCATGACATCGTCATTTCAGGTTGCTGTTGTCCTCCCACACAGAACTGGAAGGAGTGCTTCTTATGTCATGGTTGCAGTCTCTAGAGCGCCTCCAACACAGTTAAAAACTCCTACTCACAAACCAACGTCAGGGCCACTGATGCAGGCAATCTCTTAATTCCTTTCACAGCCAATGAGTATTAACTACCTGTTACCTTCTGACCAATTTTGTGTAAACTGGATTGCTTGCAAGCCCTTCCTAACCATCAGTCACGCACTGGTAAGCTTAAAGGTAACAGTGCAGTGGTTATGGGCACTCCTGCAGTGTCATGTTCCGCACCTGTTCTGGGACCCCCTATACACAAGCTGTTAAAGGGAGGAAAGTGAACGCCGGTCTCAGGTGTGAGCAGGGAAATACAACTAATCTCATCTTTCTGCTCAATAATGCCAATTTCAGATCACTAAAAAAAAAAAAAAAAAAAAAGAAGGTCAATAGTTTCAAGTTCTTCGATCAGTGGAGTTTGTCATTCTGTTGTAAATATCCATTTAACAGATGTGATGATTTAGGCCATTGTTATTCCCTCTCAAGGAATGTAGGCTTTACTGTTTTGTTGGGTTTTGGGTTTTTTTCCCTTTCTCAGTGTTCTAAGAAACTAAATACCAGAAAGTACCTTATTGGTGAGTGTACATGGAACAAATCATGTCCCTTTAGTTAGCAGCTATTGCAGCAATAGATAAAATACTTAAAAACATTCACCCGAGGTAGACTTGACTTTACACTGAAAGCAAGACGGCACTTTCTGAATACCTAGGAAGTGGTTGATGCAGAGGTTCCGAAGAGCCTTGGGCATCTGGCAGATGGTCGAACAAAGAAGTTTCACGGAGAGTGGTTGCTCAGAGGTGTCACCTGATCCATTCAGCTCGCTCTCATACTTAACACCATTCAGCAAGATATTAGCAACCTGCACCATAAGAACTCCCAGGTCAACAAAGACAGTAAAACATTCTTTGAGCAAACCTATGCAGTATTACACCCCTATCTGACCACCTGAAAGTTAAACTCTGCTGCTGCAGTATGTTAACTTGGAGATGAAGAACAGTGTATTTAGCTAAGCTGTAAATTCAGCCTTTGAACAAGTGTTAAATGGCAGCACTGCGCTGCAGCTTTCAGTATACTTGAAACAGTACTCTTCACTTTTCTAGGGTATTTGGCAACCACATCCAGATGCTAGCATAGGGAAGGCATAAATTCCACTGCATTTAATAGGAGCTGTACCCACATTCAGGTGGATTTGGTTCCTGAAGTTTTAGAGACATCGAGGAAGAAGAGGCCAGTTTAAATTGAAACACATTCTCACTGCCTGCTAACCTTGATGCTCAATCTCTATGTGCACAGCATGTAAAATTCTGGCCCTGATGAAGTCTCCTCTCACAAACTGGGTCCAAGTACAGCAACAGCAACAAATAAACAAAACAAAACAAAGCAAACAAACAAAAAAACCACCACTACTACCACCACCACCCAAAAAAAACCAAACCAAAAAACAACACGACAGTTTACCTCATCCCGGATCATAAAAAAATGGGCCAGCATACAGAGGTCTCAGACATTCCAAGTTATCATCAACAGTGGGAGGTGAGATCAGAGTCTTATCCCTGGGTAAGGGAAACCTCACCTCCCTGATGGAACCAGATGTAATGACTGCCATAAGGAGAAGCTCATGGGAGAATCCTATCCCTGGCCCTATCTTGCGGGTATTTCTGTGGAAAGGGAAGATACAGGCTCAATAAAAATGTGTCTTTTTTCTGCTCTCACGTGGTAGGTCCCTGGGTGGTGAAGCAGGGCTAAAAATACTGACCTAACTTTCACATGTGGCCCGCTGAGAGCGGAACGCTCCCATTTCTGCCATCTTAACAAAGACAGTTGACAGACTGCCAGTCATAATTCACATCCTACCCACTATTTTACCAATAAAGTCATAGCAGGTATGCTGTTCCCATAATGACTTTTATGAGCAAACTATCGTGAGCATTCTTTAATAATGAATTTGTGCACCACACATTTAAAAATATATGAAGAGATTAAATGAATGCTCAGGTTTACGTGGTCATATCATTGATGTTCTGCTCTTACCTGTTGGCTGAAGGTTACATTTCTTCTTCTGCTATTTTCTGGACAGTGTCCTGTTACGATATCCGGAATGGCCAAGGTCTGAGGTCTTTTCAGGATCCCTGACGACCGTGGCTTTGTCGCATCCAGTGAGCCCACTCTTAGCACCTCGCCATCAGGCCCCGGCGTTATGCTGCTCTCCCCTTGCTCCAGAACTCCATTTTCTCCTTGGTAACAGCCATCAGGCACCCGAGGAAAGCTGACGCTGACAGGCTGCCTGGGCAAGCTAGCTGGAAGTGCCAAGTAGCTGTTGTGCCCGCCTGTAAAACAGTCTATAAGCACGCTGTCAATATTTGAAGTCCCAAATGATGATGCAAACTCATTAATTCCCGTCAAGGAATTATCTCTGCTGACAAAACTGCCATATTTGGGCGTAAGTGGGCTGAGGGGGGAAACTGGACTCGTAAAACTTGCATATAAGTGAGCTGAGTTATGAGAAGCAAAGTTTTCATTTACACCCTCCTCAAAGAAGAAAGGTGGAGAAGGAGGGAGAGGAAGACTTGGACTCTTCATCACCTTTTTCTTCCTGCTAAAGGACTTTAAGGGTCTTTCTGGAATGCTAATTAGAGTCAGCACAGTAGTGACAGTCAGTATAACTGAGGTGAAGACATAGATGACGCGAAGTTGCCCTCCCACAGCTTTTCCAAAACTGGTTTTATCCCAGTGTATTCCTCCAACAACATAACCAAAGCCACCTCCAAGACCTGGTGGAAAAACAGAGCTGAGATTATCTTCCCTAGCCAATCCTGGAAGTCAGTAACAGCACCATTTGTCTAATGATTTGTGAGTAGAATCCAACGTGTTACTTCTGTTCTACTACTCAACCCCTCTTCAATTCAAATGCAGTAATAAACGGTTATCCGCGCCACAAGGACAGTCTGGATGTACAAACACAGTACAGAAAGAGAGAGAAGGTCAGTGCTGTAAAAGTGATGATACAAAAAATTAAAAATGGTAGTTCTTTCTCTGCCAAGAACAAACCACTTTACCTTCAGCTATTTCAGTCCGTAAAAGAGAAGTGTCCACCAGCCTCGTGGCAAGGCTCTGCAATCAGTCAGCTAAGACTGTCTTCCTGAAAGTAAGTGAAAATCCATTTTCCTCACTCAGTTAGAGGAACACAGATATAACTGCGTCCAAGACAGACCGAATCACTTCGGAAGCGTAGCAAGATCATTACTCAGCAACACGTTGACAGCATACAAAACTGCCACTGCATTACTACCAAATGAACACAGAAGGTCTGAGGGCACCGGATACCTCTCTCACTCCATTCACGTGGTGAAAGCCTTACAACACTGTCCTTTCTTTCTTATGAACGCATTCAAGACTGTGAAAGAGTCTCCTGATGGAGAGGAAAACTAGACTAGGGCAGTATGGCAATTGAAGATGACAGCAATGAGGGATCATAGCACCCAGTATGCACTTTCCCCTCCAGCAGGGCGACTAAAAAAAAGGCATTTTCCACACCTGCAGGAAGCCAAACCTCCTCCCTCAAGGGATAATTTTGTTTCCATAGGTGTCATAAGTGACGTAAGGGACCTTCAGATGAACAACCCTGGACTGCATCTTGTTTGACTTTTGGTAGTTACAAAAGCCTTTTACAGAAAGCAAAAGTTTGTTTTCAAAGTTAATTAGTGCTACTCTCCAGGTATTTGGTTATTATGCTTATACAGGAAAAGACCAGCGATTTACACTTGGCTTTCTCACAGCAGGGCTTGTTTACTTAGGGGTCACGTCACCCAGGAAGCACCAAGAAAGCATACCTGCTAACAAAGCGTGGATGTTGAGGCCCCTGTCTTGATCCACTGGACTGCATACATCCATCATGTAGGCATGACTGGGATTGTCTGCTGAATCTGCACTGAAGTCCATGAGGACAACACCACAGACCGTAAGAATGATTCCCCATTTGTGGTTATTTGCAGTGTCAGACAAGGCAGTCCCTATATCTTTGCCATTCAGCATAAGCGAGAGCCCAAGCAACGCTCCTGGGAATAAAACCAAATCAAAATCAATCAATCAACTGCTTGTAAGCAAAAAAACCTGCATCACTCCATGATCCAAAAGCACTGTACTAACTGCACAGCCTTGCGGCCATCACTATTGCTTTTGTTCAGACCACCACAGTCTGGGGAATGAACGTGGCTTACAGGATATACATAATCCCTTTCCACTGTTCAAGCTTACAAATGTCTGGAGTTGTTTTGTTGACCAAAGAAAAACATTCTTGACCCTCAAAACACCATCTCTTCAGACTCTGGCAAGAGAAGCTTTTATGTGTGGATCTCCGGCTGCCAAAGCATCACCTCGGCGCCACTCACCACCTTCTTCAGACCCACAATACCCAACACTTCTGAGGCATTTTGTTCAGCCTAGTGCCACAGGGGATATCACAGAAGAGAGATGTGCAGTGTTTCTACTTTACAAGTGTTATCCCCATAGTTTCTAAAAGACACACCTACTGCCAAGACCAGAATGAAAGGTCTTCTCCTCCCGAATCTTGATGTGCATCTGTCACTCCAGGCCCCCAGCAAAGGCTGCAGCAAAAACCCTAGAAAAAAAGGAATCACCAATAAGTAGCATTTTTCTACAAGCCTGTTTCACAGGGGAGTTAAAATAGGTAGCTTAAAAGGCAGCTAAAGGCAGGACACCATAGCATAGCGATATCCCCAGTTGGTACTAGTCACCCAGGTGCACAAACAGTGTACTGCCTGGCATTTCCCAGGTTGGGGACTGAATAACATAATGTGCCGCTGCTTACTGTCATGGCGGTTCACTCTGCATCATTAATACTGCAGAATGTGACATCAGGTGGAGAGTAAAAGTACAACAGTTATATGTTCTAAAGGACTCTGTTCCTTACAAGCTAGTTCATTTACCTCATCTTAGATGGGAGATCCCCTGCAAATTAGCTTGGAAGATAGCAGGAAGTAAGCATGCAAGTTGGAAAGGTGCCTGTATTACCCTGGGCCAGCCTGTGAGTAGGGGCCTACCTACTCTCTTCTTCTGAAGCACATCCCACGAGTACAAGAACAGGCAGAACAAAAGTTTCCAAGTGGTAATAGCCCATCCTATGGTTCTTCCCATAGTAAGGGATATGCCCCCAGCCCTGCCTCCTTGCTAAGGCAAGTAAACCAATGCCCACAACAGTAGTGGTCGACAGTCTTTCATCATTAGAACACCTCATTTGTTTCAGAAAGTTAAACAGGAGAAGGCAATCCCACTCTGCTTTTTTCACACACCCTTGGGAACTGTCTCTGTATGCTTTTTTTTCATAGGGCCATAAATGGATACACTGATCCTCTTTTGCTAGTTTTTATATATAGGAACAGAATAACCAAAGCTTACCCTTGCACAAGATGTAAGAGGTTGAGAAGCTGTTAAAAAGAACATACCTTTTGATCACACCAGGCCCATTTCAGGCAAAACATAGCAAGAGTTACTCTCCATTCAGTTATCTAAAATTATGGCTAGGGCTTCTTAACCTCGAGAGCACACAGAATGTAATTATGAACAGCTACGGTAGAGAAAATAAAAACATATAAACCCCATGTAGCAGAAGAAACAAGAGGGAAGAAATAGAGTAAAGAACAGTTACCTAATATAGGGCTGATGAACCACACCATTCCATACAGTTGGTCTGGAAGCCCCATTTGAAGCAGCACAGGGGTAACATAGGCTGTTTCCATGGCATAGCTGAACTCAAGCCCAAAGAGAATGCACCCATTAAACAGGAGTTCTAGGAAAGACCTCTGAGGCTGGAGATCCCCAAAGTCAATCAAATCAATAGGACATGGAGTATTTGGTGGTGGTGGTGGTGAAGGGCGGATGTGTTTTCTCCTTTTTGGGTGTCTCTTGAAGTTGTTAGCCCTGTGACTTATGTGCCGTGTGACCGATCCAGAATAGCCTGGAACTTGTGACCTCCAGATTTCCTGAGAAGCCACACTTGGCAAGAGTGCAGCATCACTGACAGGGGTTGTTGCAGATGGTGGAATCATCACGGGTAGGCGTCTGGAAGAAAAATAGCTCAGAATAAAATGGTTGAGTAAGAAAACTTTGCTTAATTTCACTTCCTGAAGTCTGAGCCATTTCTCAAACACTTCACATACTGAGTGCAGCCTTTGTATTAGTTATAACCTTTTCTCTCCATCTCTTGACATGAGGCATATACGTCTTACGGGCACGTCTCCTCTATCTTTGCACAAATGAGACACCAGAGATGCTATCTTGCTTACCTGGGCATTGCCTACCATCATTGGGGATTAAGATTGTGTCATGGTTTCACCCTAGCCAGCAACTAAGCACCACGCAGCTGCTCACTCGCTCCCCCCACCCAGCGGGATGGGGGAGAGAATCAGAGGGAAAAAGGTAGAACTTGTGCATTGAAATAAGAACAGTCGAACAGAACAGAAAGGAAGAAAATAATAATAACAACAATAATAAAACGACAATAATAATGAAAGGATTGGAATATACGAAACAAGTGATGCACAATGCAATTGCTCACCACTCACTGACCGATGCCCAGTTAGTTCCCGAACAGCGATTCCCCTCAGGCCAACTCCCCCCAGCTTATATACTGGGCAAGATGTCACATGGTATGGAATACCCCTTTGGCCACTTTGGGTCAGCTGTCTTGGCTGTGTCCCCTCCCAACTTCTTGTGCCCCTCCAGCCTTCTCACTTGCTGGGCACGAGAAGCTGAGAAACCTTTGATTTAATATAAACACTACTTAGCACCAACTGAAAACATCAGTGTGTTATCCACATTCTTCTCATACTGAATCCAAGACATAACACTATATCAGCTACTAGAAAGAAAATTAACTCTATGCCAGCTAAGACTGAAATATTTAAAACAATTAGCAGTCAGACATGTCACGCTTCCCAGGAGTTCCCATAACAGCAATAGTTTTACATTTATCTGCAATTCACTTGAGCTAAATTAAGATGAATCGAGACCTCAGTCTAAGTTTACAATAAAGCAAAGCTGTGGCTTGGCTGCAGATTCAGGCCCCTGCTGCAATGTGAAATCACCTTTCAGTACTGATCTACCATTCCTGCTGCCTGTGCTCAGGCCGAGACTTAATGCAAAACTTTTTTCGCAATGACTGAGTTTGGTTTTCTTCCTATTTATACACCTGAACTCAGCAGAGATGCTCTGTTGCAAGGACAGGGTCTGATTCTCTGCTTCTTGCTGGTTCTATTTCTATAAGACTTTACTGGAGCACCCAAAGAAAGTGTTTTTGAAGTTCAGACTTCAAGCTGAACACCACACAAGCTGAACACTCGGATGAGGTCAGCTGACAAGAAACACACTTGGAACCAGAAGCCAACATCATTTTTCAGTGCAGGAATTGAAGTTTCAAACTAATTCCTGAGAAGAAGATACATACCCCACAAGCCACTCTCAGCACTGCTACTCCTCTCTCAGAGATGAATGCCATTAAAGGGCTGAACAGCCTCCTTGGGTCTCATCAGAATCGCTCCTGCAGCCAAAGCACGCATACTGTGGTGGGTAAAACAGCCAAATGGGTTCCAAAATAGCATCTCAGGATAGACGTCGACAGATCTGCTGAATTAACGAACCGCATGTGATTTCTTGCCTCTTGTTGCCAGAAATGGAAACAGCTCGTAAGTGAAGTCTGACCTTTTCTTTATGCTTTCTTGCCCACGGACCAAAGGCTGCTGCTGCACAAGGATGGCTCCACATCACCCCACACCTCTTCAGGAAAACCCCCACAGCTGCACACTAGTAAGCAAAAGAAATATCTTACTTTTTTTTTTTCACATTTGCCTGAGGAAAAGAATCCCACCTGTTCTGCTCCTTTGGCTGTACAGAACTCCCACAAATCTCCCATATTCTGCTACTTTCTCTGGCATATTTCACGCACCAGTCTTTCTTCCTGTAGCTTTTAGTCTACGCAGCACCATTCTTCCCTGCATATCCCCAACCACTATCAAAAGCAGAACTCCGCAAACCCACGTTTACCATCACATTGACGCAATGGTTGTTAAGCATGGTGGGATGATGCCCTAGACAGAACGATCCCCAGCTTCACGCAAACATCCAGAGACATTGCACAAAGCAAAATTGAACGCCAAGCACCTCACAGAAGACTGCAGTTGGCATAACTTGACTGTATTTGGGGCCTGAGGGAGAGGAGGAAGGGTGGGAAAGAACAGACATCTACTGAGGCATTGCTAACATTGTACCCCGGGTTTCCTCAAGATGGCTCCTCTTCAGACGAAGATGCATACCATGTTAAGAGAGAAGAACAAACAATTCATAATTGTAACTACACGCCTTGACAACCCCCATCTCACAAGGCACCAACAGCAAGCTGCATTTTCTTGGGAAAGCTCATTAGACACAATGTCACCTACATAGACCAACAGAAGGAGAAGCATATGGAGACTTTGTAAAGATACCTGCACCGGTGTTCCCCTTGACGCTGTTTTAACAAATTACTGAAAACTTCTTATGACCCATGTCTTCATAAGGAAAGTCCTTACTTTGCAGGAGTACCTTTATCAGCCTTCAGATCAAAGTAATGCCCTAAAGATGACAATTTCTTAAAAATTAGGAGACAGATACCAGAAAAAAAAATAAAGAAAACCTAGTCAGATTCTCGACGGATGCTCTAACGACCCTTTCACAGAGACGTGACAATACAGCTCTGCTAGCACTCCCCTTCACCACTGATACACCTTGCCATTTGTACCCAGGGTGTTGATCTCACTCTATTAATCTATTAGTTTAATTTCGTCCTAGGTCCTCCTTCATCTTCCTGCTCTGTAACGCGCCTTGCAAGCAAATCGTATCGGGAGTTGTAAGCAGCAACATTTTAGTGACAGAAGGAAAGAACCCCTCTGTGTGGCTCAAAAGCACAGGTGATCTGCAACCACTTGGAACTAAAGGCCGTTACTGACAGCATGTCACTGGTCCAGCAGAAAGCCTGCGTAGAACTGTGAGCTGAGCCCATACTCCTCACCACCCACTTTCCTCAACTTTCAAATTGTTCACCAGAGAGCATCTTCAAAAGACTTAAGCCTGTCCTCAGGTGAACCTACCCTACGATCGCAAGAGCTTCAAAGCCAGGAACCTCTCCTTCAGCGTGCAAAACAACGACGTGGCCCTTAAGCTTTCACTGTCAGCAGTCATTTGTGATTTCTGGTACCCGACATTTGTCATACCAACAACTGCGCATCTCAAACTGCAGGGCCCTGGCGACGCCGCCTCTGCCGCCCGCAATCCGCACAGTCAAACCGGCGCCCGCAGCCAACACGCGTGGCGGGCAGGGATCGGCCGTCACCGTTCCGCCGGGGCACCTCTGCGCCGAAAACGAGTTTTTTTCCTTCTTCGCCAGAACCCGGTCCCGGTTTCGCTGCGGCGGGTACCGAGGGCTCCGAACGAACCACAGACATCAGCATCGCAGGGAAAGGCCGACCCCGAGCCGGCGCTAGGGCCGCGGCCTCCCGTACGCCCCTGTGGGCCGAGAACGAGCCGCGCCGCCTAGCGCTGCGCAACCGCCCCGGGCCCGGGCCCACCGTCCGCCCCGAACGGGAGGCGCGCCCGGAGCCGCCAGCGCGCAGCGACCCCCGCCCCGGCCCGCCCGGCCGGCCGGCCTTACCACCAGCGACCCCCGCCCCGGCCCGCCCGGCCTTACCTCCAGCGGCGCCCGGCCCGGCCCGGCCCCGCACTGCGCCGTGCGCGGTGACGCCGCCCCAGCCCCGGTGACGTCGATCCGCGCGGCGGCCGCCCCCCCGCGCCGCCGCCGCCGCCGCACGAGCGGGCTCCGGGGCGGCGCTGGCGCGAACGCGCGAGCGTGCTCCGCCCCCCCGGGCCGGCGTCGGGGCCGGCGTCAGGACCGGGGCCGGTGCGGCCCTGCGGGACGAGCCCTCCCGGCCGAGGCAGGGGTCAGCGCGGCGCCGGCTAAGAGAGAGCTCGAGGGTCCTCCGGCCGGGCTCCCTGCCGCCGCCGCCCCGCTGCCTCCTCGCGAGAAGCGCCCTCTTTCTGTCGCGATGCTCGCCCCCGACAGGCGCGAGCTGCCCTGCTCCGCGTTGGCGCTGGAATCGCAGGGGAGGCGGGTCGCGGTAGGGAGATTTCTAGGTGGTTTTCGGCAGGCCCGTAGAGCAGATGCCGTAGATGACGCTGCGCTTTTCTAATCAACAGTAGCGCTCAGTCTTCCCTTCCCTGGGTAAGGCGCTCTGGCACTTTTGTTTTACAGCGCTGTATTTTGTGCTCACGTTCCAAATTTCCTCATGGCTTGCAAAGAAAGAGGTCATCATGTAGTGCGGTCTGCTCTGTATGTTTTTAAAAAACTTGAAACTCAGGGCATTAAGGATGCTTAATTCTATCTCCAGAGGTTACCGTAACACCACATGAATCCTTAGTATATATTAGTATTTAGCTCTTGTAGAATTTATTGGAGCAGAACGATGGCTTCCGTCCACAGAAATCACTAGTCGCAGTAGGAATAGAAGGTATTGCGCCATTTGTCCGTAGAAAACTAGCTCTCCTTTACATGGTAGGTGTGGTGCAAGAACAACATCTGAAAAAGATGCCAAAGAGCGCTCTCTGAAGCAGGTGGGGTTTAGCTAGTGCACAGGTTCATATAAAGCCCAACAAGAAATTGCAAGAAATCAGGGTAATCTTGCAGCACTCGAGGACAGGTGCAAGAGACCACTGAACATTGTTGTCACCATGGATTCCCTGTCACCTGAACTGTGGGTTTCAATTTTTTTATGTCAGTTTGGCCGTTATATGGGTCAAGTATCATTTGCCAGTGTTTATGTAATCCAAGAGCAGTGTAAAGGACCTATTTACATCACTAAGGGTTATTCACTCACAGCACAATGACATTCACAGGGCAGAAGAGGGTTTGTATTGGTCTAAATTAAAAGTGGGACTGGGTTCCTCACCTATCCTCACAAATGTTCTTCCTCAAAACCACATCCCAACCAGCACATCAACAGTCACGGCAAAACTCTTCCCTTTACTGCTTTCTAAGACAGGGGCCTGTGTAAGCACGTTGTTCCCAAACTGACCGCAAGATACATGCCTAATTCTGCCAGACTAGGTAAAAAAGCGGGCATGAAACTTGTCAAGCACCAGCACTGTTGCTCTCAGCTATTTGATCCAAGTTCACCTTTTCACCTCCTCCTTTGCCCATGTCAAAATGCTCATGCAGATAAACTAAACACAGATGGGAGAGTCAGCCTGATGTCACGGACAGCTTTGAGTAATGGAATCATCCCAAAATACACCTATTTGCCCCAAACAACACGTGTTCTTTTGCTGCCATGCCAGACACTGTTGCAGGCTTCTACCGAAGATGCTGCAGGTTCCTAATCTGACATACATTCTGTCCGCAGTCCTTCTGGCAGAGTTGAGGCAATTTCGGTACCGAGATGTCCCTCGCCTGTCTGTGCTGAGCTTTTCCTTTCGGCTCCCCAGATATGGGACTTCCAGAGCCTATGTCAAACCAGCCTTGCCACACGCCACTTCTCAGTGCTGATGGCCGATGGCTGTTTCTGTCTCTTCTCCTGCCAGAGGGTCTCATCCACAATACGGCAGCCACCGCTCCATTTGCGGCCTGTTGAGAGAACAAACTGGTTTTAGAAGCCACATTCTTAATGAATCGATTAAAACCATTGCTGTTGCTCTGGAAGAAAACAATCACGTTCTCATTCAAAAGCACAGGCTGATGGCATCCCTTTTATTTACATGCCTCCGATGCCACAACCGCTGGAAAGATCCCTCATGCTTCTGAGCAGCAAAGGTGAAAAACCAAAGATTTGCAACCCTAGGGATTAAGGGCAGGAACAGGAGAAGGTGCAGCCAGGTGCCACAGCTGGTGAGAGAACATGAGCAGGCAGGTCTGCTGCCTGCCAAAGGGAGCAGACAGGTGGGGCAAGAGATGGCTGTTGCTGGGAGGAGCCACTTCCATCAGCAGTAGTCGCAGTAACACCAACTACTGCTCACCCAGCTTCTAGTGCTCAGGGACAGCTAAATTGGCTGCAGCTATGGCTGACAGGCCAGCCACAATTGTTTGCTTCCTTCTTTGCTCAAGCCCCAGTGTCAGCCATCCCTTCAGTGACCACGAGAGAGAACACAGCCCAACAGCCTGTGCTCTCGCCAGCCTCGGTCCCAACCACCGCCCAAGTGCTAGAGAGCTCTGCAAACACTGAGCAGATGAAGGGGGCATTTAAGAGCCCCATTCCTTGTCACCGAGGACAACTTTTTGTTCCACCTGGGCATGGAGAGTGGGCTATATTATTAATGCCGGCAGGCAGTCGTGGCCATCATATACGATGATTCTTCCCTGTGAACATGTTTGAGACATTAAACTCGCCTTTATTCCACGTTCAATTAAATAAAACTGCCTGCTCAGAACTTACAAGGATTAACTCTTACACCATTTAGCACAGTTTGTCCACTTGGGATGGTGGGACAAGGCACTCTACTCCTTCCCAGGGTAACAACAATGGAGAGAACGAAAGCAATTCCTGCTGTGCATTCATCTATCAGCATCCTTTGGGCTTTAGACAAAACAGAAACCACAAATCTCCTCTCCTCTGTGAGCTTACACATAAATTGTTGTTGAAATGTAAAGATACTCATTTACTTTGTACTAATTTAACCCAACAGCATTCAAAAGAGTGAGTTTTGGTGATGAATACCTACTGCTATGAATCTGCGCTGTTCCCTCCTACCTTCTCTGGGTGCAAGATGTTTTGCATTCATTAAACTCTTTTGTGAAGTCTTTCCACGACGCAGCTTCTGACAGCATATTCATCTCTCTGCTCATTTACAGCTGCATGTTAGGCTCGCTGTTTCATTTGCCAGCAGACCTCATTATTTGCCTCGCTTAGATCAGGACCATTCCTCCGTTTCTTGGAAACCTCTCTTACTATCCTTATAATCCTTTTCTCCGAGGTAAACATTAGCTCCAGTTGAGTGAAATTCTGTGCAAACCACCAACTGAGAGTATGTTGTTCTCTCTCTTAAGAATGGGGTTTCAGTTGTGTGATACTGGGTGTTCCTTTTTCTTTTTTCATCTTAATTTTAAAACATCTTTCAGTTAGGTTCAGTGGCTCCACAATGCCATTCAGTGATCCACCTGGAACTGGCAGCTTCTTTTCCAATCATGACTTGATTCTTTTGCGGGGAGATACAAAATCTGTACCAAACAGACACGCTGTGAAAGTTGTTCTGCGCTCAGGGGCTGCCACTTCAGAACACCCAAAGGCCACACAAATCCTGGAGCAAACATTAATCTGTGCTCAATAACCCAGAGAGGGAGAAGCCTGATGAGTTACCAAGTTTTTATGTCTGCGGAGGGTCCTGTGCATGCCCTCCGCAAACTATCGTCCACTTCCTACAGAACAGCAGACAGCTTTCTCTTATACAAACAAAGCAGTCAAGGAAAAACTACGCCAGTAGAGATCAGACACGACCCCTCTTCCTTCAGAAGGGCCATGAAGGCACACATCCTGCACTGCTGTGTTTCAGTGGAAGGCGGTGGGCATGGCTGCAGAGAGCTCCTCAGAACAAACTGTACAGGCTTGCAATAGCTGTACAGCTTGGTCGCCCCTTGACACAAAAGGGTTGCCTTGCCAATATTTTAAGAAAACCCCAGAAACTGCATTCTCTTCTGAAGGCGGGTGGGGGGGGGGGGTGGGGGTTGTGGCTCAAATGAAGTCACCTTCTTTTTTCTTTTCTAATTTAGCAGAATTCACTTCATTTAGGGGTGGGGGGGAAGCTGCTTAGTTTGGAGGACTTCAGTTTGTCCCCTCCTGAGCTCCACAACAAAGAAGGTGGGGCGGCACGGCAGTAGGTGAGGAAAATCCAGAGCAGCATAGGTTACAGAAGAATAATTGCCAAGCCTATCTCAAGTCAGTTTGCACAATTTCCAAGTCAGTGATGCTGTCACATACTGGACAACTTTCCTTTCCATAGCATGGAAAAGACTAAAGCTCCCTGTGCCCAGAATGAAACATTGCATATTTCTTGCTTCTTAGGAGGAATAAGTGGTCTAGCTTAATCTGTCATTTTTGACCACCCCAACCTGGCAGTAATACAGAAAGAACTAAATATCCTTCTTTTCCTACTCCACATTGAAATGACAAGTTAATTACTGTCCATGCACTACAGTCTTTCAAAAGGAAAAACAAAAAAAGCCTTTGTCGTGTTTGGGAGAACGAAATTCAAGGGGCTGGGGCGGGGGGTGGTGGTGGGGTTGGGGTGCTACTCCTTATTAGTTAATTATTAAGCGGAAAGGTTAGGTTAAAGAATTTATGGAAAAGCTGAGACCTTACCATTTGTTGCCAATGTGTAGCTCTCATTGAAAGAGTATTTGACTGAGTCGGCTCTGCTGCGCTAGGCCTTAGTACCATAGCTGATCTGGCAAACTCATTGCCAGTGAGATTATACAGCACATAAGCTTTTCAACACTTGGTACTTTCACAGTTTGAGAGAGAGAGATGTATACAGACACAGTGACTTTCTAAGGTTCTTTCAAGCTGTACAGGATTTAGTGCCATGGATTCAAGACATTTGTCTGATACAAATTAAATTGCCCAAGAAATTTTGGGTGAGTTCTCAGGAGGTATTAGAGGAGAAACAACCACTCAGCTTATGTGGCTTTGTACAACAGCTTCTTTGTTTGGTTACTGCCTCTAAAACTACTGTGTCCCAGTCTGTTGCATCTTCCTATTCTACTTAGGCAGTCTTTGTATTTTAGCAAAAGCTCACTTTCAAAAAGCTACAGTCAGGAACTCTTCCAGCGGAGAAGCGCAATACAAAGATCTCAGCCCATGTCCAGAGAACAAGGTGTCAGCATCTGCATCGCCTCCACCTGTACACAGGCATGACTCTAGATATTTCCATATGCACAAAACCAGCCCACTGATTTTTCACAGTCCTTTTGCAAGGGGAAAAAAAAAAAAAAAAAACAAAAAACCAAACCAAAAAAACGGTCGTTGATGCCCGATGCCTATCAGCTGTCAGTGTTCAAAAGGCATTTGGACAATGCCCTTAATAGTGGGCTTTAACTTTTGGTCAGCCCTGAAGTGGTCATGCAGTTGGACTACAAGATAGTTGTAGGTCTCTTCAAACTGAACTGAACTGTTCTATTCCTCAATACTTTTTTCTTGAGAAGTAGAAAGCAGTGTGATTACTTAAGAAGCTATGAGTAAGGCCCTGTACACTTGCTACTGGGCATCAGGCTCATCTCTTTCAAATACAGTCTTTTTCCAAGCAAGTTCAACGCCCCAAATATTCCTGTAATCCCTCAGAAAGCTTGATGCAACTCTTCCTTTTACGTAGCATATTCCTCATTCTGTCCAGCACAGTTAACAAAAAGTCACATTATTGATTAACTTTCTTAAGGCAATGTTGCAGTTTTCTTGGTGTTATCATTCTTTTGCACCAGAATAATTTAAACAGGTGTCAGCTCAACCCTAGACTATTTGTAAGGGTGATGAGTTTGCAAACCAGGGACCAAAACATTTCTTAAATGGCAAGTTTATGACAGTCTTATGCTTATTTAAAATTAGTTCTGTCAATGACAAAAATTGCAAGGGTTAGAATCATAGAATACCTCAAGTTGGAAGGGACCCATAAGGATCAGAGTCCAACCCCCTGCTCCTCACAGGACTACCTAAAACTAAACAATATGACTAAGAGTGTCATCCAGACACCCCTTGAACTCTGACAAGCTTGGTGCCGCGAACACTTTCCTGGGGAGCCTGTTCCAGTGACCAATCACCCTTTCAGTGAAGAACCTTTTCCTAATATCCAATCTGAACTTCCCCTGACTCAGCTTCATTCCATTTCCTCGTGTCCTATTGCTGGTTACTGCTGGAGTTATCTAGATGAATACAGGCGCTCACCATACAGGCTGAAGCACTCTCTAAATCCCAACTGTCCTTGCTCCTTCCGCAGTCCATTTTTCCAGATAATGTCTAGAACCGATGCCAGTTTGCCCTCTTCCCTTGAACTCTTCCTGTACGTGTATTCCCAGTACACAAGAGTTTTTGCTCCATTGCTAAATCCAAAAGAAACTCTGCTTTCCACAACGTTTATGACACCAGTTGAAGAAATTATTTATATTTGTGTAAAAGCCCAGTCACGGCAATAAGGTCTATGGCCTATGGTATTGAACACAGTGCAAATATGGAGTAAGACCAAAAAAAAAGCAGCAAGTTCAAACAAGGTAAGGTACATTTCAATTATACGTTCTTAATGCTTAGAGGAGCTTACCACGTAAATTACACCGCCCTAGCATCCCTTACATGCCAAATGAGTAGGCGTAAGGAAGTTGGTGGGAGGCTAATACAATGTAAGAACATAAAGAAGTCTCATATATGCCAGTTTGCACACCACCTCCATATCTGGCCCTTAGCGTATTGTCATATGATTGTAATAGCCCAGATAAATCAGTTCCTGAACATAGATTCACCAAACTCCTACACTGGCTATATTAATGGGTGCAATTAAACATTTAAAAGGGCTTTTGAATTTTTACTTAAAAGAAGGAAAAACACAACAACAACAAAAAAACCCCCAACCCCCAAAAACCCACACCCAAAACACCACCAGAAACAAAACCCAGTATTTTGCTGCAGAACGAACAGCAGTGGTAACAGCACCGATCCATTTGCATGAAAATTGAGTTGCCAATTCATTGAGACAATAAATTCAACATAGCAAACTACTATACAAGATAAGAACACGAATTTTTAAAGAAACATGTATGCATGTTCTGACAACTGCTGTCTGCAATTTGTAAGCCTGCACCTGCATGGATGTAACAAAGTAAAAAAGGAGTTTGTGTCTGCTCCAATCCTTTCCCAGAACACAGCAAATCTACCCTATACTTTTTGGGTGCAAGGTGAGGGCATGCTCCTGAAACAATCCATCGAGAAGTATCTTCAAGATTACCCCTGACAAGCATGCCAGGCAACTACAATGCACATCACGTGTAGAGCTCTAATAACAGGAAGATACAGAAATGCCCCCGCTATTGACAAACACATAGCCCTGGACCATAGTTCAAACTTTTGTAAAACAGGTGAAACTTTTTTTTTTTTTTTTTACACAAGCAAAGTCTTTAGTAAAGAGCCAAATTGGTTTTAGAAAAACTGGAATGCTGTCACTGTACAAATGAAATGTCAGTGATGTATCAGCCTAGTCTACAGTTGCTGTATCAAATGAAAACCAGAATGCCGTGGCCCTTTCTCAAACCTTACAGGATAATTACTCAGAAAAATTTCACTAATGCCACGCTTCACTGAAACCATTCAGGCATTGCGCAGTGACAACCCAATAGTTTTTCTCCTGCTGGTTTGCGCTTGATTTGACTCATGTTTTGGTTCAGACGTGCTATTTCCACAATAGCAGAGTGCATGCATTCAGTCGTTTGCTTTCCTGAGCTTTGTGCAGTGACTGCTCAATGAGCATTTCTGTTTGCTTCTGCAGGACAAACTAGTGCTGCCCTCAGAATGAGGACACTTACCTAGCTCCTGCCCTCAACCAGACAATCACCCCTTCAATAGCTGGTCTCTCTCTCCGGCAATGAAAACCCAACACACAGTTCAGAGAATTAGTCACTAGAGGGCACTTACAGAATCCAGAAGATTGAGAACGGGCTCGGTATCGGAAGGCTACAGTCCTACAAACAGTTTAAAGCGTCCAAATGACGAGTTTTGCATTTACTTCCTAATCAGCTCCTGCTAAGACACAGAACCAGGGAAGTAATTCTATTTCAGATGATCTTTTACCATTTTCTGGTTTTCCAGCAATTGAATGAAAGAAGGCTCAGGAAAAAGTTTCCTCTGAGGCAACATGTGTGCTAGGCTACACTGACCATGCACTTCTGGAGAAAAGCTGAACAAGTTAACTGCAGGCATGCAAGGCATTTACCATGCAAGATACTGGTGCTAAGTGTCGCTGTTGTGTGCAGCTCTGGGGAAGGAGGTGCAGGAACACACAAAGCAGCATGGCAAACTCACAGAAGTACAGTATTTCATTTCACTTCAATGCCTCAAGTGGACTACACATTTCACAAGAGACAAGGATGTGATTATACCCCAAAGACCCGGCAGGGTTTTTTCTGCATGTGACAAACCACAGAAAGGTGACAAGTACTATGTCAGGAAAGCAGGAGCGAGAATCCTGGATGCAGGAACTTGTCACCCAGAGCAGGCATGGGCTACATATCTTTTAGAACTAAATTCAATTCTCATTTAAAGGTAGAGCATAAATAGAGACTACTGACATCCCTCCTGTGTTACATGAACAGCTCAATTCCTTGCTTCTCGTATTGTGAGGTGCAGCTTCAAGCCAGTAGGTCCTGTCATTAGTAAGATCACAGTTTTCTTGGCTACCGGGTGTCTTATTTCTGTAATTCAGTACACTTCAGATCTTCTAGTGGAGAAGGAAAGCAGAACTCACGTGACCAGCGAGTTCTGGAAAACCTCAAATCACTGCTTTTCTGAAGGCCAAGTGCCGGGCAGCACAAGAAAGGGCCAGGCCACTGCTGTACCGAGGGCTGTCGGGAAGAGGTAGGTGGTTGGGTGAGGCACCGTGCAGAGGGCAGGCCAAAGCACCCGGCTGCAGGCGAGCGTGGCGAACGGTGAACCCGGCAGGTCTGTCACGCAGCATCGCTCTTGGCAGGAGAGGTGGCAAAGGGTACCAAAGCACTGCTGCGCCGGGCTGCGTTCTCTAGCAGCTGCACTTGGCAGGGCTCGGGCTGGCTCAGCAGCAGCCAGAGACAGGGCACTCGGAGCTCGCAAAAGAAAAGCAGCATGGCACCAAGTGGTACGTGGTGGGCACTGCAAGAAGACCGGCAGTGCGCCTGCCTCTTGCTAAGCATTCATGAAAACTCTGGTTTATAAATTGGCTCTGTACTTTTTTTTCTAAATTGACTTTGGAAGCCTATGGGAAGTACTGCCCCACTTCCCTGTGTTTACCACAGGGGAAATGAGAAACCACCGGGTCCCTGGGGCTAATTACTTTCTTCAAAACCCAGCACTGCTCTATGTTTCTGACTCAGTGCAGCGTTCAATTTTCTGCTGAGATTGTATCTATATCGCATTACAGGATGAGTTGCAATAGCACTCGGTGTTAATTGCAGTGCACAGACTGCTCCCTTCTCTCCTTTATACCAGTTATCAAGAAAAACCAGAAAGTCTACTTCACTGTTTTTAATTTAGCCTCTTCCATCCATACAGAGTGCCTGTCAGACAGGAGAGGCAGGGGCTGTCATCCCCTTTCTGCCTGAAAGTGTCTAGCAACAAGGCAGAGACTATAAAGATGTCTACGTGCCATCCCAAACAATCAGTTACCTTATGGAGACAGACAGATATCGGGGTGCGGTATGGCCACTCGGCGTAAACATATACAGACAGGTGCTTTAATATTCCTGGACGGCCCCAAAGCCACTCTGACAGCCTTCCTTGCCTCTCGCATCCACTGAGGCAGAGAAGAGGGCAGAGATGAAGTAAGAGGACACCCCTATGCTACTCTGAGTGCTTGGCAGTCTCTTTCAGGGCATCTGTCTGCCTAAAACACCAAAGCAACCCTCAAAGCACCAGAGCACAACCACGAGCAGACTTCCACAAAGCACAGAAACAAGCAGGCGCTGTGCATCCCAACTTGACAAGTGTATATGGCTCAGGAAGTTCTCCTATGGGAACTAAATTTGAGAACATTTGCTAAGTGATAAGTACGATTTTTACCTTTCCCTGGAGCATGATCAAAGGGATAAGGGTTTTTAGCGTCTTATCCATGTTTTATTTCCCTCCTAAATGTCCATCTCTAACAGCAGTATGCCAGCACCCTACCATGTCAGAAACAAACATTTCTATGATACAAGTCATTTGCTAGCCTATCATCTCCCACTTCCCTTCCATCAGGGATGCTCTGCATCATATGTACACAGGGGAACGATATGGACTTGTATAGTGCTTCTCACTTTCAATGCAGTGTATGAATAGCATTTGAAGAAAATCGATTAATCAATATACTGGAAAGCAATGCCTGCAGGACTAGCGTGGAGGTTTTGGAGATCTTTTTGTGAGATCTTTCAAACACCGCCTCCTGCTAAAGCAACAGGAAGGCAGCCATAGTAGATCAGATAGCAGTCCTGTTTCCAACAGGGCTATTAGTGGACACTTGGTTGCTGCAATTCACAAACCTGCTTTTTGCTTCTACTGGTCTAAATAGACTATTCACCTTGGTATTCAGTTTGTTGGGTGTTTTCCAGTAAGTCAAAGCCCTGTAAGTACCTCCTTTCTTCTGATTTCTTACCCTTTGCTTAAAGGCCCTTTCCTTGTTTGGCAGATCATTCTCAAGACATTTTCTGCTCTCCCCCATCAGCAGTAAAGAAAATCCTCTGACTAGAGTCCAGCCTGCAACATGTGTGCAGTCTGGAGTTGCTTTTCTTAGGCGAGAGGAGGGGGAAAAAAAAAAGAAGAAAAAAAAGAAAAAAAAAGGAGACAAGAAGAACAGAACATTCTGTCAAATAAACATTTGCTCACACTCTTGAGCAAGAGAAATGGAACAGGTAGTAAACAGTAACCCAGATTAACTATCTGCTAGGGCAAATACACAGTACGCAAAGGTTCCCCGTACACTGTTTGGATGGCATTTCTGTGTTGAGCCTGGTACACTGATATATTAATTGATCTCTCCAACAACAGCCATGACCTTTGGATACAAAATTGGAGGTCAGGCCTCACATTACTCTAATTATTCTCCTGCCTGGTAGAATAAAAACAGGCTTGCTGTTAGCTTGACTTTTCTACTTTTTTTTTTTTCCCCTCTCCCATGAGCAGTAAAGTGATTTCTGCAGGTACACAGTTACTCAGTTTCTCAGTAATATCAGCTCTTTGGGTGTAGGACTAGCAGAGCTTGCCGAGAATCCATGGGTTGATTCTATATGAAAGTTTACTGCAACTTCTGGGTCAGCTTTATGTCTGAAGACTGAACATGTAGGAATCAGTAAATGAGTAATTGATTCCTCTCTTCTGAGGCTGAGCCACACAGAGGCATTCCCCAGGAAGGGGTCTGATCACAGCCCTTAACCAGCAGGGAGTATTTTCCCTTCTAGGCCTAGTACAGATGAAGATGACACTGGAGCCTGAGTCTAGCTCTGGGGACCACAACTATAAAATAGCATTGAAAAACTTGGGGTGAAGAATAGCAGAAATTATTTATGAGCCGGAAAACATTTTGCAATAATCTAATGTAAGAATTTTTATCTGTTGAATTCCTGAATAAGACACAGAGCAAGGGCTTCCAAAGCAGCTGGTCCAACAAAGGGCTGAAAATTAAAGCTAAACAAATTCAAATTACAAGTAACGTACATGTTTTTCAGAGTTAGAAGAGATCAACCATTGCAATAAGCTACTGAGGGAAGCAGTAGACATGCATGTTTCTGGGGAACACATGGATTAATCAGAGATCACCGGAGGAAGAGAGAACATGGGTCGAAGATGTTTTTGCTATATGAAAGCTCAGTCCGTGGGACTAATGGTCCTTTGTAGCCCTAAGGAAGAGAGTTTTGCACCTATCTAACCAATCTCTTCTCAAAGACAGTAGGGACAGAGCTAGATCACATCCACCCCACAGTAAGCCAATCTACTATCTTTTGCAAAGTCAAAAAAGTCTCCTTTGGAGGTCTTAGGGTCAGAGAGAAGGACATGTTAACCTCAGACCAATTTCTTCAAACAGACCATATTCTCCTGGCTCTCCTTTTCACATTGGCCAAGATGCTGGACAACCTTTCCGTGCCCATGTGACAAATGCTTCCAACCTCCTCCTCCCCCCTACTTTTTTTTTTTTTTTTTAATTAAAAATCCAGGTTCACTAGGACACTTGCTTATGTGATCAGGCTACATGGAGATAATAAAATGGGAGAAGTTTTTGATAAAAAATAAAGTGGACATCCTAAGAATTTGGAATATAAGCTCATTCAAATTTCAAGTATCAAATAAATGTCTTCACTGTGTAATAAAAAGATCAGATTTCGCAGCTGAAGAACAGCCATAAGGAACAGAGGTGAAAAATATTTGAGATTTAGTCAACATAAAGTAGATTTTTGTCACTATCTTTTGTTTCTGGGCAAGTTGGATAGGAGAAAAACAGGTTTGATACAAGTGTCTTCCTGCAGATTAACTTGTTACCTACCTTTGCACAACTTCTCAAGCCACCCACTAGCCTAAGGAGAAATGATGCCACCAGACCTAGTCCATGAACCTCAAGACAGGCTCTGCCCTTTACTTTCCATGGATGATAGTAACAATAAAGTCTGGACATCCAGCTCACAGATACAGGGGCACATAGTCTTATTATAATATTAGTCCTGCGAACTTCATGCATACCACACATTCTCCCGAACAGAAGAGATGACCAGGGCTAGTCTCTCCCTCAGCTTTAAGGCATACTGGACCACACTGGCTCTGGACATCCCCTCAGAATTACCTTCCCTTGAGAATTTCAATAGGGCAGAAACATGTAGACTGTTTTAAGACCTTCTGTACTGTCAATGAAAGGGAAGGAGGCAACCTATTTTAACCTGCAGAGTCAATGTTCATGACCTTTTGGAACACCCCTTTTAATTTAAAATCAAACCTTTCTACAAGCCAAAGGAGACTCACTCTCTCCCTCCTCTATTCTAATACGGTCTGAGATTATGTGATCAGACCAACACACAGAAATCCTGCCGTGGGAGCAAAGCAGATCTATCCAGCAGCATTTTCTCCATTACACCCTGGTCTAACCTCACTGCAGAATTTTCTCCTGGTGACCATGTTGCATCCTTTTCAGTCCTCCATTCTAGGGTTTCAGGTTTCCCTGTGTTTTCTGTTGCAACAGCATTTCTACTGCCCTGTCCTCTATCTGTTTAATGACGGCAGCATTGCTGTGGATAGGTGTGGTTTCTACCATGGCCAATCTTGCAGCTAAAACAACAATCTGTGTAGCAGTAGTTCTGTACAGGAAGAGGGAGCTAGAATTCTGATGTGCTTTTACTACATATATCATTCCCAGAATTGCCCAGTTGGATAGCTGGCATAGACAAAGGTCACATCTCCATGATGTTCTCAGAAAATACGTGCATGTTAGACTGCCTCTATTTGTCATACCAAATAGTCCTTCAGCCAGATCATCATCATCTTTGTAATTTTTCACCAAAATGGAATTTTCTTCCCTTTGCAATTCTGTATAAAACACCAGCACTTGGACACAGCCTAGCTTTGCACAGTACTTCACAGATACTTCTTAGAGGTAAAATGCACCCGATTGGAAAGAAAGGGTTTTTTCCCATGTTTGTTAGCTCAGCCACAGCTACAAACTCCTGACAGTAGACTTCCAAGAAAAGAGGAGCTGGGAAGGGAAGTTCTATTAAATGGACTGTCCACATTCACAGTTCATCCTCAGAAACCCTAACTGTCACCTTCTTCTATGGTCAGTTGACAGAAGTTGAGCCCCATGTCAGCTAAAGCATACGTAAGAACAGCTGCTTACCTCTTTGTTTTGCACAGAGTGTGCACCTGTGTAGCAACACACACATTACATAATAGTAAGTCATAAACTAAAAGGAGTCAGATTGCTAAATCAATCCACTGTGTGGATGAGATTTTTACTTCCATCACCTGATAATTTAATTGCTCAATTAGCTCCACCTGAATGCCTTGACCATGGTAGAGGAATGTTCCCTTGCAGGTCACGGTAAATCAGAAGACGGGAGGCAAGTAAGCAATGCAAAGGTAAATGATTCCTCTACAACAAACCAAGTGCATCATCCAATTGTATTTTCTCTCCTGATCTGCTCCTTGCACTAGTGTTTTAGAGACAGAACAGGCACCAGACAAATAAAAGACCAGAAAACTCTGGTCAAAAGCCAGTATCATAGGAGGCCTCCCCTATGAGGTTTAATCCTGAAACTTTCTTAGCCGATTCAAACCTCACTCGGACATTTCTTTTTGCATTTCTGCAATTCCATAACATGCCTAATTTAGGTAACAGGGTAATCTCCTCGTTGATGAGGACTTTGAAACATCTGCTGCATCACTGAACATTATATTATTGCTTTCCTTTAGCCAAGAGGCAAGTGGGAAAGACACCATTAAAGTGGCACTTATTGATCATCCTGGACCATAGTGGGACTGACTGTGGGCCTGTGGATGTGACTCTTGTGCAACAACAGACCCCAGCACAGAGGGTTTCGGTTGCAATGAACATGGCCTGTAGGTAGGTAGGACTTGATAGACTTTGTAACTTAATTTTTTAGACTTAATGGGAAAGTAATTACTTCTGCTGCAAAAGCAACTCTTGAGTGTACTGCAGGCACCTAGATCACAAGAAACTAATTCTACCATAGCATTCAAAGAAATCAAAGAACATGCAGTTCCCAGGGAAATCTGTATTTGTAATAGATTGGCTGCTGTGTAGGAAGGGTCTGGTTCTGAATAAATGCATTTGACACACAATTTCATTCTAAGCAGTTCTTGCCCTGCACTCTATACTGGAGTGCCTGCTTCTGCCCCCCCATAAATTCACCACCACTGATCCAATCCACAATTGGAAAATCTGACTCACTCATACCTTCCTCCGGACAGGTACTGGGACTTACCCGCTTTCCCTCACAGCTTGGAAGTGACTTAAAGCATTTTCTGAATTGTGGCTTTCCCAAACTCCTATTTCTGGATCACACTGATCCCAGGCTACACTGCAAGAAAAAGTACCAAATGGAGAGATAGTCAGAGTTTGGACAAAATAATTGGCACTCACTGTGCTGCCTTTGGAGCCTAATTTTAAACTATACTAGTAAATACACTTTCTCCGTCGGTTTAAGGCATTATTACTTCCAAGGTAAATCATTACTGTATGCCCTGCTGTGAAATATGACCCTAATCTGCACATCATTTATCTGTATATTTGTCTGGGTCTAACTGAGTCCCCTTCCTGTCTCTCTCCTATCTGTATTTCTGTTAACACCAGTTTTATTAACAATCCTCACAACTGCTTATTAATAATTTTCATTCACAAAACCGCCACTAGCAAAGATCAGGAAAACACGTCAGAATAAATGAGAATTCTTCAGGGGACAGAACCTTAAAGAAAATCAAGGGGCCAAGAGGTGAGCAGGAGGGTCATTATGGCACCAAACTGCACATACCTGAATCATACCCTCTTTCATCTGGTGGGTCGCACCGGAACACAAAATGAAGCTACAGCAGTCAAGTTCTTAACACTCTCCCTCTGCTGCTCATGTCAAAACCTGACTGCTCCAGTACAATTAATGAAATCATGTTGTTTTGTTTATTTTATTTATTAGTTAGACACAGGGCACAAATTTCTATTAAAAAGAATTTAAAATTGCTTAGGGAGATAGAAGAGTCTCTATCACTGGAGACTTTTAAGATCATCTGCCAGGATGCTTGAGAGCAGGTTAGGGTTATTAGATCCTGCCTTGGGCCAAGAAGGTGAAATAGAGGAACTCTGTGACCTTGCAAGCTCTCTTCTAGCTTTTCCTGGAACCATTCAGTGAAAGCGGCCTGGAAAAGCAGCAAACCAAGAACCACTAAGAGAGACACCTCTGGTCTGTGTTCAGTTGTGGAAGCAAAAAAAGCCAAAAGAGTCTTGAAAAGTCTACATCTAGCAAAGTGTCAAAAGGGAAAAGAGTTTACAATTGAAGTCAGTGAGTGCTAAAGGGGAAAACATCCTCTGCTACATGACCCCTATTTAAGGTCTTCTCATGAACACCATCATTAAATCCCTAGCCATATTATCATTTTACATAGCTCCTTCAAAACTCCATTTGTGAACTTCCCCCCGTAGTGCTCCTTGAGATCATCATGAGAGCTCACATTAAGTCATTCTGCAATGCACCTTTCCTAAATTGCTCCCTGAAGCCACCTATAAAACAGGTAGAGGTGAAACAGAATTTACTTGGAGATTACTGACCCCCTTTTGCTTTTAATTAGGATGCAATGTCTCCTGAATTCTTGGTCATTAGAAATCATCAGCCTGTTGATTCTGCAAGGACTCACCATGCTAGAAAATCCTGTTTCTGCCTCATGCCATGCAAAGCCTGACTGGATGTTACTTTGACCTGAAAAACAAGAAACAAAGTAGGTTTGTAGCCAAACCTTGGGCTGCCAACTATACCTGTGGCAGGAAAAGGTGCATGTCCAGCAATCAGAAATTATATTTAAAATACATCTTTTCTTGGATGGATCATATAAATCAGAGCAGTTCAAAAGAGGTGAATTTAATTAGAAAACACTTGTCCCAAATGTGATATTGACAATCTGGGAAAATCAAGTTTAATGGAAGGCAGAAAGGAGCTAAAAATAACAGCAACTGTACATAACCAGCTTGGGAAACAGATAACGGAAGTAAGAGGCAGTGAGGAAGGGAAAAACAACAACAAAAAAAACCACCAAAAAACCACCACCTTCCAGCAGACAATCAGAAGTGTTTAAATACATTAGGATAAAAACAAGTACAACAATTTGTAACAACATCTGTAATAATCAGATTGCCCGTTACTACATTCATATGGTAAAATCAATCTGTCAACAGTAATACAGAAAAGGTAGATATTTCTCATAGTTATTTCTGCTCTGGACTGCGAGGCAATGCATGTCATATAATACCTTAAAGCAAACAACTCGGACTGATACTTCAATAGTACTGAAGGTGAGATATTAGTGAATCAGCACCCCAGACCCCTACAAGACGTCGTCTGAAGACCTGATTGCTGACACTGAGTTTCTGCAAGTCATTGAAAAATAAAGTAAGCTCCATAGGTCAGAGAGAAAGCTAATCTCTAGAAGTATAAACAGGACAATCCAGGACTAAGAGCTCAAGACCAGTCCAAAAGCGGGTGAAGGAATTCCCTTTTTGTGGAAGGAGGGCCAGCATTCCAAAAGCAAGCAGCTGCCACCTAGGCACTACCTGGCAGACCACTCGTCACATCCTCAGCAAACTGCTCCGCTTCCCAGGAAGCCGCAGGCACAAACGTTTTCACTGAAAGCCTTAATAAGAAATGCCAGGGGTTCTGCATTTGGTCAAAAATGCTCCACAGCTACAGTCTGATCAGAGCACCTACGTCAAAGGTGGCAGAGTTTATGTTCGTGGATGAACACTGAGCTGGGAGGATGTTGGGCTGTAGAACAAGGCTCAGAATCAGTGCAGTAGGGTACTGGGACAAAATAATCTCTCAAGTATTTGGAGAGAATAGCCAGGAAATAGCTAAAATACCTCTAAGTCTGCACCATGGAAAACCGTTTACTAAAAAATAGGAATACATTTAAGAGCCATGAAGAACTTGGGACGTCTTGCAAGGAGAGATAAAGAGACAAAACCTGTGACTTACAGCCTCCAACTAGAACTTCTCTACTAGTAAATAAAATGCTATGACATCAATAGTGACAGACCTCCAAGTGAAAGCAGTTTTAATTCCAAAATGTTCGGATTAAGGAAACACAATTGTAGCTTAATGTATTTAGGACGCGATCAGAAAACTGCATTTAAGATGGTAAATTTGCCTTTTTACTCCACCTAATTTACAGAAAAATCTGCAGAACATTTCAGTATAAAGATAGAACATTCTGGAAGAACTTGATGATTGTTACTTTACATATGAAAAGTGTTTCTATTCCATTCTTTGAGATTTTATCATGCAAATCACGCAGAAGTGGGTGACTGAACATTCCAAAAGGCTTAACACAACTTTTACCGTGTTTGCTTAGGCAAATATTCTGATACCTGTCACCAGTTCAAATTTAATCTTGTCCCAGGGTTAGAAAACAGGTCACGGTGCGTTACGTTTGCCATTTTGTTGCGAAACTTCAGTGCATTTTCATACCGAGGACACATGAAACAATTTCTAGGCCAGCTGACTTCACTGGTACCACAGTTTCCTCTCAACTGTTACAGGATTCCCACATATTTGTCTTTTCTGAAGAACTCAAGCACTGAAGAATAGTTTGGTCCTTTAACTGTTTTACAGTACCTAGGAACGGTTCCTCTGACTGAGCCTGAAAGAAGTGCTGAGTTTTAATTTCACCCTTACATGCAAACTTGAACTGGAGCTTGGTAGAAAGACCCACAGCTCTGGCGTTTGAGATCTAATAGCATTGTAGGTTTTCTCTTGTAGGTGTTGCAAGCTCATCAGATTTCAAGCACATTTCCATGTTTATAAAGCAGTTGAGCTGACCCAACGCAAATGAATAGGTGGAAAGCCACAGGAAACCGAAGCCCTACCAATTACCTGCAACCGAATGCCATTTCTCAGAGAGACAATACAAGACGCTGATGAAATGCAGATACTCGCTTTTGGAACAGGGTGCTGGCTGGCGAGTTACAAGCTTTCACTTCAGGCTGCAGCCATCCCCCAGCTGACCTGCTGCTGGCGAAGAGTGACTCAAGCACGACGGGCGCTGACGCCCCAGCCCTCCCGGTTCTGCAGCTAGTGACTCACCCCTGCACCCCCCCCGCCCCGCTCCGCTCCCGGGCAGGCACCCCAGGGCCTCCCCTCGGAGCTCCAAGACGTGCTGCTCCGCAGTACCTCTCCTTCCACTCGGAGCAACCCCGTGCCCAGACCGCCTCGGGAAAATCTCAGTTTCAGCAACAGCGAAGAAGAGCTAGTTAACAAGGAGGAGCGAGGAAGCATTAGCGAAAACATCTTCTCCCGTGGGTCCGGAGGAGCGGAGCGCATCTGCTGACTAACAGCGGGGACGGGACGGGAAGGGAAGGCAGCTGGCATCTCCGTGAGGGAGGAGACACGTTCCTGAGCGATGCTGTGGGCAGTACAGGAAAAGCTGTCATCTCCAACAGCAGCGCATTGCCTCTCGGGGATCCGACACCCACTGCTTCCACAGCACCCAACGCTCCTTTCCCTCCTGGCTAAAAAGCACGTTAAACATGATGAGCCTGCAACACTCAAGAGGAGTTAAACTACAGCTAGAGCGCTCTGTTTGGCTAAAAGCCTTAAATACAAGTGGAAAAACTGATAGTATTCGTGAAGCCCTGAAAAGGAAAACGCAGGATACCTAAGTCTGTTTGTAATAAAGTAACCCTCTGTGAAAAGTAAATGCAAATGGGCCTGATGCTCCCCTTCCCGCGACCCCCACATACCGCCCAGAGAGCAGAAAGCAGTTTTTGTAAACCACCACCAGGATTCACACACATCCACAGGCTCACTGGCACCTCAGCCCTCTGCTAACAGAGGAGGAGAGCAGCCTTCCAGGAAAAGGCATGCACGTGGACGGGATGGGACCCAGCAGTTCCAACACTTTCCGATCGAATTTCCTGAAGAGACTTTGATGGGGTGAAGATTTGTGGGTCTCTTCAGGCTTTCTGGAGTCAAAGGCATGCAAATTCCCAGGCACAGAATCTCACAGTGGCATCAACTGCTGCAAGAAAGGTTCATTTTTTTTCGATTCTCCTCCTTGCACATGACCAGCCAAGACTACTCCATCTTATCTACCTGCTTATGACCCAAACTTCTTGTCAGCTGCTAGCTGAGTGATCCCCAAGTCTCCAAACACCGCATACCCTTCACCTCGTGCCTCTACTACTACACGCATCCTTGCCACAAAGCAGAGTGACTCACAGCCTGCCCATACAGATCATGGCCTAGAGAGCTGCTGATCAGGATGTGGAGGTATCAGCCACATCCTGAAAATGGAAGGGGCCACAAGGTAGAACAGACAGAATGGCACTGACAGACCTGTGAGTCAGAACACAAGGGAGAAATGAAAGATGTTGTCGACAGCATAAGGAGCCTGGAGGTAACAGGGAGCTTAATTGCTAGACACGTACAGAGTGGTGAATCAAGGTAAAACCCCTCCACAGCAGATTCTGTAACATTCTCTCAGCACACGTTCCCAAGCGCAGAGTCTCACTGTGGTGTATTTGTACCGCTGTCAGGACCAGTGTGAACAGCTTTTTAAGACTGCCATACAGGAAGAAGGCTTCAGGGAGTCTTTTGTGATTATTAGTTATGTTAGAACAGACTGGACTTTTGTCTCTCTGTTAACTTTTTGAGTCAACTCCACGGGTCACCAGCCAGAAAACCCAACATGAAATGCAGTCTGGTGTTTTGTTAATAATATACTCTGTGTTTGTTCATGCTCTTTAATCACATAGCTTTTTGCTCTGTGAAACATCCTGTCTCTCTGGCCTAAACCAGTTCGGAGGTAAGGATGCTTTGGACTGAATCCAGACTACACACGTATATTTTTGTCTTGCTCTGGAAACCCTATGTCAATTTAAGACCAATTGGTAGAGTTTGTATTACTGTATTTTCCTGAAAAACAAAAGGAACCTGCTTATAAGAAATATGAATAGATGGCCCTGTGCGCCCCCCCCCCCCCCCCCCCCCCCCAAGAGGAAATCCTTTGCCTCTCCAAAGACAGGAAAAAAACTGAAGGGGAAAGGCTAGCACACTGATAAATTTGTTCAGACTAACTGCTCATAAGAAGCTATTCATCTGTTGCTACTGCTATGTTTCTTACACATCAGCAAATGTGGTAACTGTTTATTTTTCTGTATTTTTATGCTAAGGCCATAGCATTAATGGTTTTGGGGTTTGGGGCATGTTAAACTAATCTCAAAATCTCATATTCCGTTTCTACTCCCAAGCATTAGGAAACCACCAAATACAGCTCCAAATCACTGACACTGTTGCGAACAGAACATATTATAAGTAAATTTATTACTAAACTGCTAACACCACAGATTCATGGATAACTTTTGCAAAAAATTCGGGGTTCTACCACTGCTGCCTCCTGACCCATGCATAACCCAGAGAGTATGCACGACGCCCACTGGAGAAGGGAATAAATATTCCAACAGCAGCAAATCCTCTTTCAAACCCCATCTAGCTGATTCATGCTTTCACAAGTTGGATAACAGGTTTTTATTCAGTCACTTTGATTTCTACCACATTGCTCAAAGTTTACAGGATGCCTCAATGCTTCTCCCTCTGCCCCATTTGTGTAATACCCAACAGATAAATTATTGAAACCGTGTCAGCATACTCAGGGCAGGACAGGGGGGAACCAAATAAAAAAAAGCAAACAACACAACAAAAAAACCTCAAGATTTCCAGATCCCCAAAATAAGAATAAAGTGTGTAATTCAAAAACTATACTAATGTGGAGTTGTATTTAATATTAAGAGCCAGTAAATAAATGTATTGGACATATGCCATTCCAAACCAAACGCACATATTCTTTATAACAAACAAATACTGTAGAGTAAAGGAACCAGGACTGACCGTCAGGAATTTACAATAAAACATTTTACAGGGATATTGTAATTAGTCTGAAGAGACCTATTCTGAAACTAACCAGATAAATTAATCAATAATTAGCAAAATTACTGCAAAATTATTTATCCATTCCAAGACTAAGTGCTGTCATTTGGAATGCTTACCCATGTTCCCCACACATAAGCAAGCATTTGATTCCTGTCTTACAGGCAATACTCAAGTTAGTCTTCACTGCGGAACAGGTACAAAAGTGTCCTACTATTAACTCTCATGTTGGACATTAGCCATAAAATAACATAGTAACTTATTGCTGGAGATCCACTATTAAACGGGATTCATGGTTTTAATCTTTCATCATAAAATAGATTAAATCTGCACCTTTGTAGAAGCATGAGCACATAATCCTAATAAGAGCCTATTTATCCTACACAAAAATAATTAAATGTTTGATTGCTGATTTTCTGAGCAACAGATTCTGTTTTTCTGGTTGGGGACACCCTTTCTTATACATATTTTAAAAAGCTCATGCTAATTAACACACACAATATATCCAGTAAGAATGCTGGTGCTCAAATGGTGGGGCAATAATCAGAAAGGATCTGCTGACTGCAGTCCAGCGCTCCTAAGGACATTTGTGTCACTTAATATGGAAATAACATGGGTATTTTATATATCCCCAACTTTTGCATTTAGGATGCATATGAATGAAAGGGTATTATTTGGAGCCATTGGGATCACTGTGAATGAATGCCATTCTAATTGACACGACTGGATGTGACTCCAAGACAAACTCTCGTTACCTCTGTGTGTGTGTGTGTATTTGCAAACTGAGCTCCTGAAGCACATTAACTACAAGGCATTTGTAACGCACACAGCTTGCTGCAGAGAGGCATGTACTAGAACTGGCTATTAAGATTGGGCATCTCTCCTGACCACCTAATTTTGTTCTGCTGATGCTGCCCCTTGTGTCAGTTTGATGTTGTAAACTGACTTCTACCTGGCCTGCCCTCACAGGAAAAGGATGCTCTTTTGACCAATGAGGAAATATCAAATACACACTGTGCACTTTGTTACACTGCCATTTTAGCAGAAAACAGAGTTTACTGACCTATCAAAGAAAGCAGCTCTGTGAGCAGCAGAAGTAGTGGAACCCAGGTCTAAATGGATTTTGTGGCTGCTGCCTGATTTACAGTTTTCTGCTGTCCTCAGCTCATGCCAATAAAATTCTCTTCTGCTTCCTGTCACAACGAACGCCTGTGAAATAACACACTGGCTGCCACACTTGCTCAGAGAAACCAGCTGACAAAAAGTGTGGAGAGACAAACTTGACAAGGTTTGACTCAGAGCATTCTTGCACAACAGCTCCCTATTTTCCAAAATGTGTATGAAAATAATTACATCTCAGACTACGTTTCTTCTCAATTTGCTAGAAATTGTTACGGATGGGATTATACCCATCCTCGTCAAACAATCAAACGCCCATCTAAAAAGCAATTTTGAGGAAAAAGAAACACAAAATTCTGACATTCAAAATCTCTTGCTCTGTCATTAACCCTATTTTCCCAGTAATGCTCATAACACAGAAATTAAATAGAAGTATTACACCTTAATCACTAATATTTCAATTTATCTGAAGGCAAATATTAGGACATATAAAAATATTAAATTAGTGGTCTGAGAACTCAAGATTTCTCATTCAAAGGAATACTATTTATTGAGGAAAAAAAAGAAATCTACCCCCCACAACCCGAGTTCTCATTTCTAATAAAAATCTCCCTGTTAACAAGAGAAAATGGAAACTAACGCCCCCGCCCCCCCCCCCCTTCCCTCCGTGGTATCCTATCTTTCCATTTCATTAAAATTCAGGTAGCATTGACATCTCTGGACACCTTTGGAGGGTGAAAGACTACTATAAAAGCCCACTCCCAAAACCTGAACGTTTCTCTTAAAGCCTAAGTTAGTTACAGATCTGGCAGTCTGTGTCTCAGTTCTTTTTTCCAGCCTGTATGATAGACACCATCCATCCTAAGCCTATATGCCTGCAGCTGGCGTGAAAATTTCATGACAGTAAAGCCATCTGAAGAAATAACAGCACAATACTGTTGTCCATAAGGCATATTTTAGGCTTGCATAAGACCTCCAGTAGCTTGTTTAAATTGCTATTCTTTTTTAGAACTGCAGGAGACAGAACAAAGAAATGGCTTTGTTAACACTTCCACAAAAAGCAGAGTATAGATCCTTGGGGCAGCACAGAGCAGCTGTTTCTGGTGAGAAGCAGGATATACAAATAGATGACTGAATTGCTGAAGACTGGGGAAAAGGCAGGAGTAAAAATAAACGTTAAATTTCACAGGCTGAAAAACGTCTGGGCTTGTACATACTATCTCTACTCTCCAGCAGAAGAGGTGCAGGAGAGGACAGTGCCTGCCTTTCATTTCCTCCCCTCCTCTCCACAGTTCTGCTGTCCAAACTCCCTTCCCCTGTCCCAATACCCTCCCTTTCCCTCCAGCAACTCCGTACTTGTGCAAGGTTCTTGTGCAGGACCAGATCTTTGTCTGTCTCTTGTCCTTGCCTCAGCGTTTTTAGATTCCAAAAGGTTTCTGCAACTGCACTCTAAAAGCAACACCATACTTCAAACTTAAACAGAGCTAACTTTTGTAAGTAACAAAACTTGTATGACAGGTGGATCTTGAAAAAGAAAATTCTTAGAATTTAAATCTGGAGAAGACCAATGTGATTCTCTGCTGTGATCTGACACCACAGAGACCTTAAGTTTTACACAGTCATTTCTGAAGGCAGAGAGTGACTGTGAGGGGGATAAAATCCTCTGGAAGAAGCCCAGGCAGTGTTTACAAATTTCAAAAGACAGAATAATCACCTCACAGTAAGAAGCACTAGTGACAAATCATCTTCATTTTTTAAATACTTTGCCTTTCATAATTGTTTAGAACTAGCAAATGAAATACTTTTCTTCAAGGAGAGGGTTATGGGGTTTTTTGGCTGGTTGGTTGGGGTTTTATATATATATATATTTATATATACACACACGTATATGTATGTATTTTCAATCTTTGATCCTTACAGTTTACATGTAGTTTTTCTGGAAAAGTTGGAGACAATCCATAAGTTCTGCAGTAATGCTATGGTGTATCAAAAAAAACCCACAAACCCCTGGAGTTAGTCCTGTGGAGCTCTTTATTTAGAGAAGCAGAAAATTATTTTTAAAATACCAGCTTTTAAACTCTCCTACTTGAGATAAGTCTAAACAAACCAATGCCAGTGTTTTGTTTTGAGTCTGAAAACTTAGGGTTGGATGAACTCCAGAAGGACTGAGTGAATTTAAACAGGCAGGAAGAATCATAAATTTTGCTTCTGGAAAAAAAGACCTGTGTTTTGCTTGCCAACAGGACACCAATAAACCTTCCCAAGAGGGAAGGAGCTGAACAACCATTTTTAAGCCATCCATCTGCACAGTCTTCCATTGAATTTTGAGAAGTTAAAATAATCTTTTGGAGATGAATGACTAAATCTCTCTGGAACAAGTAGTGAAAGACCACGTGAGCAAAAACACCGAACGTGACTTGCAGTGCTGCGCACACACAGAAGGGCCACACGCAGATGGGCAAACCCACACAGCATTTGGGTTAACACCTAGCACAAGCAGCAAAGAGCCTATTTCCCCAAAGACACAAAAGGACAAACTTTTTCAATATCTCCATGTGAAATGACTCCTCTCTTACATTCTAGTCCCTAAAGTCAATTCATTCTTTTTTTCTTTTTCTTTTTTTTTTTTTTTTTTTTTACTGACTTTGGAAAACATTTTCTGTTTAGAGATAGTTACCCAAAAATAGCGCAATACAGGCAGGGAGGCTTGTAAGGTGTAATATTAGGAACAAGCCTTGGAAAGCTCTAGAAAAAAATCAGTGCAACTACAGTGACAAAATAAAACAGAGGCAGAAGGTGAGGCAAATATGCACAGTTAAATTTGTCACATGACAATAAATAAAAAAGCAAGATGCTGTTCTGTCTGGTTTCATTGCTTCTGCTAGACCGCTTCTCCATTATTTCAAGTGTAGTAAAAACAAGAGGGCATAGCAGTTCATTTGCATAAACTTTAAAAAGTTTTAAGTGACTAGAATGGAAGAATCATCAACCAGCATCTGGCATTCATTGGCAATAACAACTCCCCCCATAAACCTTCATCCACACAAGCAAAGGCAAGATAGGCTTTCCATGCCCAGCCCTGATCGAAATTCTACTTCAGGAATTAATTAGCTTGCTACAAAGAAGGAAAGCATGCAGGAGTGGCTTTGGCCTGTCTGTGCTTCCAGCAAAGCCAGCCTTAGGCTGTAACATTCCCTGCTACGAGTGGGAGAGCTCAAACAGCTCAGCTGTTTAGACTCTTTTTCTCTTTAAACAACATAGTGGTGCATTTTAAGCCACAGAGCAGAAGTAATAGATATTATGATTTGTATACACTATAATATTTTTGCACAGTCCACTTTTAATATACCTACCAGAAAAAAAAACATTGAGTTACAATCCAACAAGTCCATCTAAAAGATTCACTAGCAGGCAGTAATAAAATAAAATCAGGAGAGCTCAGCATAACAGTGATCATGGTGGCAAGTGTGAGAAAGCAAAAAACCTTGAAGAAAATTAATTTCAATGATAGCTTAGTAATTTAAGACTGCTGTCTGAACTACAGCTTGTTAAATTCATCCTCATTCAAGTGAAGCCTCACAAAACAGAGGACGTGAGGCAGGACTATGTCACGAGAATTTGAAGAGATCTGTAAGACATCTCCTAGGCAGGTTATAGGTGCCTATTTGACAAAGAACTGATGTACAACCATGTTATGAACACAAAGGTACAACAATTTAATGAACACTGGACTGAGAATACATCATTGCATACTGGGTTAGAAAAAAATTATTCTGTGACTAACGGGAGCTCATTTACATTGGGTGGTGCTGGAAGAATAAACAGAGGAGCAGTATGTTTTAAAAACTGGGGAAGTGTCAGTTTTAAAGCCCGTAATTTTTCTCGCAGAGAAGTGGCAAGCTTGCCTTTCCAGGCTAGGGACTTGGCAGATCAAAGAACATGACATTGAAAAGTCCCCCTAGAAAACAGCTTGGGAAATACATGCTTGTGAAAACCATCTAGGGCACAGTCCCAGGGAAAAAGAAAGTGGATTCAGGAAGGGAGTCCAAAACAACTAAGACTTTCCCATTCACAAAATGGCAGGGCTCAGTGGTCAGTTGTGTATATACCACCTATTTTGTTGATTTTTTTTTACATTCACCCTGAAATATTCTAATTCTGCATACATGACAGAAGTAAGGCATTTCAAAGCAAAGGCTGTCTGTAGCTAGAGCTCAATGAGAGAGATGGCACAATACACAGACATCATCGATACCTAACTCCTTTAACTTTTTAAGGTAAGGATTGTCCATACAGACCCATTTCACCAAGAAATGTTATTGCAAAGATACACTGGCAGAAACATCTGCAGAGAGACTACCAGTATACTAATTAGATGTATGCACAAAATGAATTGAGAACTAAAGCAAGCAGAAAACCTGCAGATAATAGTGAAGTGCCCCTCACGTATATGAACACCACTTCAAATATCTTTTTTTCCACTTGATATGAAAACAATAATAAAAGCAAACTAAAATACTCCACAAGACAACTTTCTGACTGAACAGATTGAGAATATACAGGTGCTGTAGAGAGGAAAAGGCTCTCTGGGGACCAAGGGATAGATACAAGGCAGATCTTCATGCAGCTGAAAACACTGCATTTTTTGCACAAGACCAATATTCTTTGAAAGCAACAGTATTCCAAATGTAGATTTGATTCAGTCTGATTATCAAATTAATTACAGGAAGTCAGAAGAGACTGGCATCTGCATTCTAGCACAGCTGAGGGGAGAATGTAAAACCCCTTATAAATCTAAGTGCGTTAAATGCTCATTAAACATATACCAACCTTCCTGACACATAATCTGTTTAAAAGCAATTTACTTATCAATCTGCTCCAAAATAAAAAAGCCCACAACACATGAAGCAGGGCAGCAGATTTATCAGATGGGCAGAACTACCATTAAAAGAATGTATTCCCAGACTGTCTCTTTCTGTGTGTAATGTTTACTTACATGTACAGTAGATGGTATTGTAAAAAGACAGGACAAAGTGTTCTCATGGACTATATCTGGAAATACACAAGGTCAGTGGTAGCGTGTCAGTATTAGCCAGGTCTTTTTCAGCAGAAGGTTATGCAGGCTCCAACTTGTGACAGATCATCACAAAGCACAGTTGAAGGCTGGTATGAACTGGGGAGCCTGGAACAAGGGAATAGACTCCTTAAATCTGAGTTGGATGTAACGTAAATTCAGGTAAATTTATAGCATTTTAGAACTCATGGTTTTATTCACACTGAGATGCCTACCTCAACTAGGAATGCAGAGTCATGGCAGTGCTATGAGATCAAGGAAGCGAGTTTGAAGAATGACACATCTCAGCAGTTCCACTCTGGAATGGTTGTATCAGTAAAAAAAAATAAATGATGCCGTATCCAACTGCTCCCACCAACCCCTATGGCAGAGCTTTGAAGACTTCGGTATTGCAGATCAATTTCCTATGCTACAAACAAAATACTTTTGAAAGGGCTCTGAGTGTGGGCAATCCTCAGCAGCCCTGCTGTGTGCAGGACACTTCCAGGGACCAAGCCACACACTACTTGTATTTCCGCTTAAACTTGGGTCTTGCCCAATGAAAGGCCTGGCTTTCTTCCACTGCAGCTTTATGAGCATTGCCAGGGAAGAGAATTTATGCAGAGAGAGAAGGGACTGGTGTTCCTTCTACAGTAGGGCCAATTGTCTCAGGCTGCCACATTCAGTTAAATGTTTACTTTGTTGTTTCACAACTTCACAGGAAGCAAAAGGTCAGAGAGGGCCCACTGCAGAACAGAGATGGTGCCATTCATCTATTCACCTCAAGCCAAGATTCCAGTGGGAGACTACTGCTTTCCAGTTTTTTTCCTCTTCCTCCAGAAGACAGACACCAGGTAGTAAATCAACACTCCAGCAATTCTTCCAGTCTGGTTTCATATCCTAGAAGAAACGTTAGAAGTCTGAGAGTATTCTGTCAAGATTCTGGAAGAGGAATATTGCCAGGATTTATTCACCAAGACTGGTTAATGGAGAAAGATTAATCTCCTGAGATTACCCTTGAAGACCAGCCTTTTTGGCACACTTTAAAAGGAGAGCTATAGCAAGGATAGAGCTATAAGTGTGCAGAGGTTCCTGCGACACAAAACTTCTCCACTTGAAATGGTGAAGACCCTACTCAAATTCAGAGTCCTTCAGAAGCTGCACTTGCCAGCATGAAGGTAAAATAAGAACAACCATTTAATAGGAATGAGACTGCTATTCTTGGCTTGTTATGAATGGACAACCTGCAGTTTTGCTCTCAGTCAATGAAGTATGAATTCACCTGGACAGCCACTTGGCCAACTAGTCCGTTAAAAAGAGCCGAAAACTTTCTTATCCTGTAAGTATTTTCTTCCTCTGTTCAATTAACACGAGAAAAAAACCCACTGAGTTTAGCCAATGAAAACCTACCACAATAGTAATCAAGCCATTATTTTCAAGAGGAATATGCATGGGTCAAACAAACATAATGCAATTCTCAGCTAACTGCAAACATGCTCTGAGCTCGTGAAGAAAACGCAGAATATTGGGTCCTGGCACAGAATGAGTCCTGCTCTGATGAAACTTTGACCGCATTGTTTCTGACGGTCTGAGCGGCCAGACGGTTATTGGGACACAGCCTTGGATGGGATGAGTCATACCCCAGCAACACCTGTTTCTCTCCACTGAGTACCGAGAAAACTGAGACAACCAGCTCCAAAGCAGAAGTCTATATTTGGACAGGCAAATCCTTCCTGCTCTGTCTCTTCCTGAGCACAGCATGCAGTTCACAGATTAATCAACAACTATAGGACCTGAAGAAACTGGTGTGCCTGCAGAGTCTGGGAAATGTCATCTTCCTCAAAGACCAGAACCTCAAAAACACAAACTGAGACCTTTTCCGGCATAGGCGGGGTAACCCAAATCTGGAGGCAGGGGGGAACCCCAAACCCTCACCACGGCTGACTGAGCGGATGTGTATTAACCAAACCTTCCACCTTCTCAGCTGCTTACACAAAAAGTAAGCAGTACTTGTTCTGTAGCTGGTTGAAAGCACGGCAGCCCCATTCAAACTGGAGAACAACGTGTGCACTCTTCTGAGATGGTGAGCGTGTATCCAATCCCCAGTCTCATTAAAGAGGCTGACAAATCTACCATTGACCTAAGGCGGCAGCAGGATTACGCATCTGACTGGAAAAGCACAGATTTCCTGAGGACTGTCCAGTCTATATACAGCCAGCCACATAACTCGGTGACGCACTGAAAATCCCTGGACATGACTCAAAAATCTTCCTCACAAAGCTGACGGGAACATTCCTGGGCCAGCTATTCTGGCCACAAGTACTCTCCTCCTCACTGGATATGAGCTTTGTCATTCACAGTAACCTATGCCAGTAGACTCCTGACTCCTCTAGGTTATGAGGCAAAGCTCAGGTTTTTACAGATCAGACCTGATCCGTCAGACCAGGCTCTTCACTTCAACATGGTCAAAAGTCTTCAAACAATCTTCAAGTTCCCATATGATTGTGGGTATATTTTGACAAGTCGGCAGGATTTTCATTCCCCAGTCAATACTATTACCTGAGCAAAGAAAACATTTTCATATACAACCTATCTTATAACCCATACTATCCTATTCAAACAGCATTTGAAGCTATGTTTGGAGACTGAAACATCACCACTAATTAACTCGCAAATGGGTAATACGATAGAGAGTGCTTTAACATGATGACTGTATGCCATTCTAATTCCACTGAATCACTCTATTTTACAAAATAGGAAACTGAGATGCAAAAGGCTATTACTGTACTGCATTTGTAATGTCATATTATGTAAAAAAGTACCGACCTCGTGTTGCAGAAATAAAGCAAACAGATTTAGAATTTACATTTTTCTCATAGTGTCACCTAAGATCACATACAACAGGAAAGATATTTCATTTTTCTTCAAAATTACTCAGAAAAAACCATGACACAGTAAAAATCTGTCAGCAAGACTTCTTGGAACATTGGACATCTGCCATGTTACTCAAGAATTACATGTATCTCAGTCTCTCGGCTAATGCAGAATTTAAGTAGGAACATCCACAGTGGTTTTTAGAACATACCACCATGTTTCACTCTAAAAATCAGAAGGAAAACCCCTCTGCATTAGATGCTTACGTGTACTTGTGTGTTTCAACTGGCTGACTGTAAATACAGCTTTTCAGAGCTGAATCATTACAGCTTGATGACACCAAGTAAAGGGTAATGACTCGTGCTCTCATACAAACAAGCGGGCAAACAGTTAGTGAGAAGACCCTCAGTGACAGAAATGAGCTGTACTCCATTAGGACACTGCCCCTCATCTTTGAACCTTCTCAGAATGGAAATTTGAGAGCATGCAGCAGCAGCACAGAATAAACTTCAAATATATTTTGTGAAAAGCCTGAAGAAATCCTACCTCTGAGATCTCATGCTCATCTTGCGGTGCAGACCACATTAAAACAAAGAGTGTAGTGGGGACACTTTTTCTAGCCCTCTGTAACACTCAGCATAACATTTCAGGCTGTGATCCAAAGCCTAATTTAATACAGCATAGGTGTGTAGCCTTGGCTCTGTTGTGCTGAGAAGACTATTGTTAAGGTGTGAGAAAGTATACAAGCTTAAAGCTATGCAAGATAAAAGTAAAATCACAGACAGAAGTGTAATCGTCAAGACATGAATAACAGGCCAATGATTCAAGGAAAGAAATACTGACATGAAAAGGTAACAAGACCAAAAAATTCTAACAAGAAAAAGAAAGCAAAGAAATTCCATGTGTTGTGCCACTTCTACTCTCTGTGAGGTCCCAGTGCTCCTGCAGACTGTTTATGCAAGTGCTGTTCTCCCTTGATTACAATTCACTAATACCCTGTCGCAGTCGGAGAAAAGTGTTGGCACAAGAGTGCCACACATCTTACTTTACAGCCCTCCAGATGATTCATACGCAATTATTTAAAAGTCATAAAATTGTTCATCTATGAGGGTGAGTCAGAGAACTAGGAAGTGACTCGTATACCAGACTATGTGGACCTTACAGTCTTCAGCAGGATTCCTATAAGACCAAAACTATTTCTAAGACTGATTGCTTTGTGACACAAACTCTGTTGTCAGCTGATTAAAGAGACACTGCAAGGAGAGAGGTGAGGCTCAGGGTACTGAGGACAAACACACACACTCATTCACTGGCCATATTTACTTTTATACATACAATATGAACGTATTTCCAACAGCCTATTACCATGCAATTGAATGCAAATAAGTTTGCTGATGTTATGACAGTAAATAAAAACCCCACACTGTTATGTTTATAAACATAAATAGTCAAAATTACTGATTACAAAGATGAACATTATCTATGATTTGGTAAGACCTAGGAATGAATATGGCAGAATATTTTTAAAACACTACCTATATCTGTAAAGGTCTTCCAGGCACCTTATGAGCTTCATTTGGTTTTTGGTTGGGTTTTTTTTTTTTTCCCTCCTCGGGAACTTAGCCGAGTACTAATAAAGGCATATCAGTGTTAAACTTCTTTCTGGATGCTAAGTACTAGTATAGATTGAACATCATCCAAATGGTATATAATTCATAGACATATGCTACACTAATTTTCTGCAATGCACACTCTAAGCAAGCTAAAGGTAAACTTCATCTTTCGTAGAGCTTTACTCCTGTTCAGTCTTAATGCCTGTTCTTTACAGTAAGTGGTTCATGATAGTACGTAGGTGGAATCTGGAAACAAAAGGCTGTTCCTCAGTCATGGCTATGCCATGTGGGGAGAAGTTCATTTCATTATTCATGCATTCCCAGAAGAGGCCAGATGGACATGGGCACAACTACAAAACAGACTCTCTAGTAGTTTTCATACGGGGATTATTTCTTATTGGCACGAAGGGGAAGATTTATCCATCTGTCAGAAACCATCAAGGGGCCATTGGCCCCCGTTATGATGAAATCAGAGCAAAACTACTCCTGAATGAATTTTTCAGATTGTAAAAAGATGGTTATGGGCCACAGAGGAAGAATGTAGCGCTCCAAAGTCTGATGTTTGTGGGATCTAGGTTCATACTACAACACTAATACACACATAGCACGCTTTTAGTCATCTTTAGTAACCACAGCATCGTGGCAGTGAACTGCGATGCTCTTGATAAAAGCCTGGTATTTAACAATATCAGTTAGCCAAGTCTGGTTACACTTTTTGGCACGAATCACCAGAGAACGCCCGTTTTAAAAAGTAGCTGCTACAATTACAGCTATATATGAGATATTAGCAATGCCATCGAAATGTAACTTCATAGCCTCATCGGCATGTTTGCAGCTAAGGGCAAACTGAACTGAAAACAAAGCAATGTGAGTTGGAGTCCAAATTGCGACAGAGCAAATACCAACCATATTGTCCATCAGCTCCCCAGACACCAAACAGATTCTAGCAAAGCTGTCTCTTAGCATTTGTGCTTTGCAGCAACCAATAGCCCAAAGCATTAGGCTCACACTGAATGAGCAGAAAAGAGCGCTTCGGTAGTTCTGACACACTGAGTCCTGACACCACTGTGCGGTGCTAGAGACCAAGACTGGCTTGGCCTTCGCTCCCAGATGACTCCGCAGCACTTGCAGTCAAGACTAGAACAGAGCCTGTTCACCCACGCTGCCCCCAGCTCTACTTGAGGAACGCATGCGGTGCCTCACTCTGTGCTGCCCGTCACACGAACTCTGCACCGGTACAGAAGTGTGATAAACAGTCTCAGCCCACCTGCAGAAATTCAAAGGAAAGATCTGCAAGGATATACAAGTGCTACACGATGACACAAATCCTACCATATCACTGCTTTTCTTCCATGCGCACAGGTCCAACAGCTCGGCCAGCTCTCTAAGCCACCAGGTCACAGCTGTGCCACACTAACTCTGGCACGAAGCTGGCAGAAGGGGTGGGGGGCACTGCCTGTTTAATCCAGTTTGCAGAGTACAGCTCCTGCGTATCTAACTACAGTCTTAGAGTAAAGTTTTTAGGCTCTGCCCACTCATAATGGTTATCAGCTCACTCTTTACAATGAAATCCACTGTTCCCAAAAAGCAGCCAGCAGTTTCACTGAGGTAGCAATAACATGGAAACATAAAGGCTGATTCTCAACCATCTATGTAAAGTTCAAAGTAATTTCTTGTAACCTCGCCTCTATAAAAACTTTCTAAACATCGTTTAGCACTGTATTTTAAGCTGACCACAGGAAGCACAAACAGGAAAGTCCAGGAGAAGCCTCATCTACCCCTCAGGCACTTCCTGCACTAGTGACAAAGGCATAATGCAAAATTGCTAAGAAAATGCTTCATGTTTAGGTTATGCTTTTTCTTCCTTTTAGGCAAGAATATCTGTTCATCAAAAATTGCAGTCTGGAAGCAACTATGCCCACCTCTCTGTCACAGTGTCTGGCTAGACTCAGAGCTGCTGGAAGCATGTCTCCGATAAACCAGGTTTGGGAGCAAACTCGGAGAATGAACCAAACCAAAGCCAAGCTCTTAAATTTTCCTCCCTCTCTTCAAGCAGAGTGGGTGCCTAATAGTCATGTGATCTACTAGGCCAACCTTTGCTGAAAGGAAATTACCTATACTCCTCTCCACTAGCCTTGTAATCACTTAGCAGATGGAAGAAAAAGCTCTATGGTCCCTTTAAGGAGAAAGCAGATGATTCAAACATTCCCATGTTAAAAAACACACTAGAAACAATTGAAAAGGCCACAAATTGTTCCCCCCATTGCCACAGCTACACAATATCCCCGATCATAATGACCGTTAGCAGCGAATTCTCTCTTCCTGCTCAGACATCAAGACAATAAAAGCAAGAACAGCTACAAAAGACAAAACATTCACAAAAACTTTTTCACAAGTATTAATCTCTTTTTTCCTTCTCATGCTGTTTCCAAGGTAGCCTGAAGGGCCTTACTTTAAACTGGTGGAGCAAAATCTCTAACAGTTAGGCTAAATCTCAATGTGTGTTTGCTCCAGCCACTATTTGACCCTACACTGAAGAAAGAGTTGGGCATGTGCTAGCAGTTCATTTTCCATCCCTGCTTCATTTCCAGAGACAGAAAAGGAATACGCGTGCCAGCAGGTAGACAGAGCACACTATTTTAGGTACCTGACCTGGATGACTGGAGAAGCAGGATCTTGAAGTGTCTGCTCCTTAATCTGGACACAGCATCTGATCTCTGCTGAGCATCAAACAAGGATGCTTCTCTGCACTGTTCCCTTTCTCATAAGGATTTGTGCTTGCCTACTCTCACTAAAATCTCTACATCCTAAGTAATCAGCACACTTTACTGTTCCCCACAGCTCCTGGCAATCTTGAACAAGAAAAAAAACTAGAGAGCAAAGATTTAGTGTTCTTGACCGTAAAGGTTATTACATGTGTATTCACACAACTCACAAAGGAAGAGGGGAGGGGAAAAAAAAAAATCCACAAAACAACAAAAAACAAACCACCACCAACCACCCCACACCCCCGGACTCAGAGAAAGCTTCCACTAAAAACTTCCACCTCTCCCAAACAAATGAAGACCAGCATGCTCTCACAGCTCGTTGCAAAAGACAGCACACAGGTTTTCTCCTTAGGTAAACATGGAGACTTAATAGTCTCTCATTTCATGATGGTTGCTACCACACAGGCGGGATTTGTGTGCATGTTTCTGCTAGCTTTCTAGTGTACAATACTGTCCACAGAGCCTTCAATATTCCTTCCTCAAAAAACGCTAGTCATTTCGCCACAAGTCTTGCTACTGGGAAGGCTTTCCTGTAGTATAAGGAAACGCTACCTATGTTCAGATCCTTCAGGAGCAAGCTATAGACTCTTCTGTGTCACTATAGAAATCAGAGGCAAAGACTTTTTTTTACAAGAGGATATTTTCTAGAAGGCCTAGATAGGGTGGGGCAGACTGCAGCAGGAGAATCTTGCTTGTGCCAAGTGATTTCAGAGTGCAAGAGACAGATAACATATATGAATCAGCAGTGCCTTGGGCTCCAGTTGTAACAGCATTTCTCTCCACATCAGGAGAAAGATCCTGTGCCTGACAAGAGCTAAAAATCAGGCAGGGAGTGTAGCTTTCTAAATCACCTTCTAACCTGAGGGACTGCAAATCAAGGAGTTCAGGGAATTTGACTGCTTCAGCTAATGTGCACACAACAAAAGGCATGATGGGTCCTGGGGCAAGAAGAGGAGATAAGCCCTCCAAAATGCCCGTGGTCTTTCAGCTCCTTAGCAGCATCTTGGTAGCATCAATTCAAACCAAATCAGTTCCTCTAATCCACACTAAAATAGTTCTAATGCCACATTCCTTCTGAAGGAAGCTTATCTTGCCTGATTTTTCACTAGGACAGGCGACCCACAGACATACCCTAGACTGTCAATCTTCTCTCTACCCTCTCTTTCCACAAAGGCCTAACTCCACCTGCATTATTCTTCCAGGTGGTGGATCCATGGTACTCTATTTGCAGGGGCAGTGGACAGGATCATCACAAAGATGGCAGCGCAGTTCTGCGGGCAAGTCTTGAACATGGATACATTCCTAACGAATGTCTGCTATGTCTGAAAAATCATAGAGTAACTTTGGTGGGTTGTACAAACAGTGAAGTCTACCGCTGCTGACTGAAAAGACCAAAAAGACCACACCAGTTAAATGTATTTCAGCTGATTAGCATAAACCCTTTCAGAAAGAATGTTATGTGTTATTATATTGCATTCCATTATATTGCCCCACTAAAGAAAGCTCCAAACTGTAGTTGCTTCTCTGATAGATGACATCACGCACAGTAATTTACATACATAAGAATGCAGTAAAAATGTCTTCCATTTGGAAAATTTTTATGTGCTGAGATCCAACTCAGCTATGCCCTGGTGAAACTAAAAGTAAGGCAGTTTGGTTTTGCTTCAGAATAGGGAGTATTCCTCATGATTTAACACATCATGGAGTATGGAAGACATCTATCTGTCCTGAGTCTTGACCCCTTTGAGATCTGCCGCCTTGCATCAGCAAACTCAAGTGCTGGTAGTATCATCACAGGCAAGGTTTAAAATAAACAAACAAATAAATAAATAAAAATCCTTTTAACAAGGTTTTAACTATGTCTAGAATCTGCTGTCACCTATGTGTGGATGCAGGACAAGCTCACACAACGTGGGGCCTATATTCTACATAAAGAGTTCTGCCCAAGATAAAAAAAGCACTCTGCGTTACATACTATTTCTTTCAAAGTCTTACTGAAAATCTGTAAACTTTCAGTTTCGTCATACTGAGAACTTGTATGGTAGCTAACTAGAATATACAAGAAAGTGGATATTCTTACGAGTTAAAATATTTGAAGGAATACAACATAGCATCATTCTCCTACTTTCTCAGGCATGCCTTCCCATATAAAAATCCTATCTCTTAGCAAATACATATCCAGGTAATCGTTTTCCTGATGACGCAAGTGTACCTTACTACTACAGGCAACATTCTGTTCCTGATGCTAGTGACTGACAGACTCATGAAAGACTTGGGTAGCTCGGGGAAAATAAGACATTAGAGCTGCCTTTAACTGTTTGTCTTTGTGGGACGATGCTCTGCCTATTTTATACTCAGAAAAATTGAGATATTTAGGGACAAATGTGCCTCAGTGTGCATGTTACACCTAAAGACTGATTATTCCAGGTTGGCCTTTTCTCTTTCCATGCAGCCTACAGCACGCTGCTTTTTAGATAACAGATACTGCTTCCTGTACACAAAGCCACATAAAATGAGATTTCAGGAAATAATGGAATTTTTTTTTTTTTATCCACAAAATAACCCCACCCCCAGACCCACCAACAGGTTTTCTGTTTAAGACTCGTAGACTGCCTGCAGGTACTGCTGTGCTCTCCCTGCCTCCGGGAAAGGAGATAAATCTTATCAAGGAGTAATTAGAACAGGGAGCAAACTGTACTGTTGGCTGAGCCAATGCAGGTATACCTTGTTACAGTTCCCTCGCTTACCACTGCTTACTTGCTAAATAAACTGACCCAATGAGTCAGTCATTGCAACAAAATGATGTAATGCGTAAAAATTCTGAACTAGTAACCTCCAATATTCTTTGAACACTCGGGAATAACCCCTGCATTAGTCAGGGAGCAGCAAGTACAAGCTACCACTGCCTTGGTGAGTCATGAACAAAAGAGACTTGGCATCTCTTACAGCTTTGTGTAACCCTCCTCCTCATGTTCTTCCAGTACAAGCCAATGTTTCCCAAACTGGGCACACAGTATGAGCACATCTGTGATGCTGGCTGTATCCCTACTACATCAGGTCAATGACTTATCCAAGTGTGCCCCAATCAACTAGTGCTCAGTGATCTGTGCTCCTCTGTGTTTACACACATCAGTCCATTAAAACAGATGCATTTCTACATTGGATCTTTATCCACCTAACCTTCACCTGAAGACAATTTGAGTATCTAAGTTAAGCAGTCTAGTCTTATGCTTCCTGGAGGCATTTTGCATCAACAGAATTCATTTCCAATCTCTCATTAAATCTACTGAATTACAAACAACACTTTTCCAATTATGCAGTCTTCACTGGCTTTGTCAGTCCTTCTGTCAAAAGGCAAACTTCAAAACCTACTGTCTTGGGAAATGTTTCTGAAAGCTTCTCCTTCAAGCAGTAGGCACTGTAGATTAACACCAGGCCTACTCAAAATGTCTGGATATTTGTCAAGACCAAGCATCCACCAAATTGTCTCCTACAGGTTTTTCCCTGCAGGAATTGCCAACTGAACCTTTTGAAAGCTTCTAATTCACTTAAAATAAGCACTAAACACAGTCTAGAGACATCTGCTGGTGTCCAGGAAGGCAGGGCCTCTAGAAATGCAGGATGTATGCTAGAGTTACAGGACATTAATAGTTTTAAGAAAAATAAGGCAGGATTGCCCTTTGTATTTAACTGCAGACTACAATGGATTCAGTCAATGTTTAGATGACTGTATCACTGGTAAGGTCTGAAAAGGTGGGGTCAGCTTGTTTGGTTTGGGCTTTGTTTTTCTGGTGTTTTTTTTTTTTAAGTAAACTTGTTCAGGAGTTGAGCATGAGAGAGTGAACATCTCCAAAACAGACAAAGAATGCCAGCTAGAATAGATTTTTACTTGCTGCCAATGCAGCGCTCTTCAAGTTGGTATTTGTCTCAGTCACTACAGATAATAGATCTCAATGAACACACATAAGAATTTATAGCTATTAAAATGACAACTAATTTAATCAAACTTCCTCTCTCTACACAAAACACAAAGGCAAAGGTTTACTCTACCATCCTTCCTGGTTTTCTGATCCTGTATTACTCTGCATGGATCACCAGGACAACAAAAAGACTGAAATTGCAGCAACCCCACAACACTCCCAGCAGGCAAGTTTATGCAAGCTAAGTCTGTGCAAGAAGCTCTTATGAAAAAAAACAGAACAGAGAAGAACATGAAGTGTATCATCAAGGCAAGCAGAACCCTTGGCTATGTGATCTGAAATTCAAACAGCTGATTCTTTGCAAAATTAACTCCCTTATTTCCTCCCAAATCCATGGTAGCTGCTGGCATTCTGTAAGAATTTCCCATTACACTTTGTGATACTGTAATGTACCTGGATGCACTGCAGAGGGAATGTACATCTCTGTGTCTAGGAACTACAGCTGCTCTCCTGCACCAACATACATTAACGATACTAATTATACTTTACTTACAATAATTGGATTCATATACATTGCTTTGTAATCATTCACTGAAGATGCACAGGACAGTGAAAGCAGAAATGTGAAATGCATTATTCCATGCAGGAATCTAGTAAAAAACTGAAATGCCATTTCCTAAAGGATATTTAGAGAACTTTTACTGTGAAAGCATAAGTTGAAGCTGCTTCCACCACTGCTTCAAAAACACAAATGTTAGAAAGGAACTGTTAATTCTATCCCTAGCTTCTTTCTTTCCAATTATTCTTCCCATTCAGCCCCAGCTCTAAACTCAGTGTCAGAATTCAAGGTATGTTGCGGAGGACCAGTGACCTCCCCCTTGCACTTTGAAATGGAGAATCATCCTTTTTCTGCTCCAGATCATGGTTAGTCTGACAAAACCAGAAAAGCCTTCTCTGGTCCCAAGGACGCTCCACTTTTCTTCTCCATAAAAAACATAAAGATATTTTAACTTATAATTACTAAAAATTTAACTCAAAATTGCAAACAGCTTTCATAAAAGATGCCTGGCAGAAAACACCTCAGTATTTGCTGAATTCTAACATAAACATGTATTTACTTATTTTAAGGCTAAATACTTGAAAGCTGGTAAGGCCGGGACGCACAGCAAGCTGTGCTGTTTTACCCGCCAGTTCCAGTAAGCCCAGAGAGCTACCTTCTCAGCAACACAGGCCCAGATCTCTTAAATCTGAGCTGCAAAGAAAAGAAATTAGCATGTTCAATTAAGAAAAAGAATCTGCAGTTATCTACGCAGCTGGGAATTTGTGTGTGTTTGGACAGCAGACCCAGGTTAATGCTTCTCTAGCCTCTACAGTTTATACAGTTAAATCAGAATGGTAAATAAGCTTAAATGAAAAAAAGAACAAATATTAATGGATACAAATCTCAGACCCTGGCAAGCCATTTCTTGCACTGCTGAATAAACACTCTCACTAAACTGCATGTGCTCTTTGCAGACAGGCAGTGACATCTGGCTGATACACGGTTCCCAGTGTATCAGTATCCTCTGATACACTGCTGATACACGGTTCCCAGTATCCTCTCAGTCACACGAGTGAAGCTGCAGCTTCTGCACAGCCGTGATAGCCAGTGTTTGCATCCAGGTTGTGGGAGCAGACTAACAAGGGAGAAGGGCAAACAGCTGAGCAATGAATCCCCCTCTGATCAGTACACACTGGGCTTATATGCATCACCTCCCATCTCAGACAGAGACAGGAGCCTCTGAGAATTCCAGGCTCTCCATCACTGTAGACTGATCTTCTCCAATTTTTGCTTTGTATTTGTGTAAATCTATTTCTCTTCCTCACCAGCAGCTTTGTGGACTTCCATTTTCTTATCCTTAAGGATGCAGATAATTAGCCTGACAGTGTTTCAGCTTCATAAAAATCAGCTCAGGACCTTTGTGCTGCTGGTCCTTGATGGGCATGAGCGCATTTTAGAAAGGGTTGGAGGAGGCAGATATTAAAAGTATACCTTGCCTTTGCCAACTTTCAAAAAAACAGCTGACGCATTAACCTCACACTGACTATTCCTTACAGAACTTCTCCATTCTCTTAGTCTCCTTGGTCAGGAAGATGCAGAAATGGTTTGTCCCCAGAACTACTGGTGGCTCAGTAAGCATTCCAGCTTTCCCGCTCAGCATTCCAAGCAGAGGAATCAGCCACAAAGGGTTTTTTCCTTTTCCTCTGATTAACACACGTAAGTTTACACATGGCAAGCGCCACACATATTTTGGTATTGCTTAAGAAACATCTAGGTTAGGCAAGCAGAGGCTGGAGCGATGGAAATTGCCTTACTGGATCTATGAAAGACTAACCTCAAAAGAGGCCATGAGGTGAGGACAACATTTCTGAAGTTAACACATTCGCCACAGCAAGAGAAAGATGCAAAGCAAACTTGAGCTGCCTGCTGTGACAACTGCAGAGGTTGTGTGCTGAGCCCAGTGCAAATAACTGCTCTAACTTCCTAACAGCACCACAATGAATAATGGCAATCATTGTATAAGCACAGAAAGAGGTAGTCTCTCCATTGCTAGTAGCAATAAAGGAGTAGATATTCAGGACCAAAAACCAAGGATCCATCTAATTCTGTGTCTTCGAATCATAGAATCATTTAGGTTGGAAAAGACCTTTAAGATCATCAAGTCCCACCATTAACCTAGCACGGCCAAGTCCACCACTAAACCATGTCCCTAAGTGCCACATCTGCACGTCTTTTAAATACCTCCAGGGATAGCGACTCAACCACTTCCCTGGGCAGCCTGTTCCGATGCCTGACAACCCTTTTGGTGAAGAAATTTTTCCTAATATCCAATCATCTAAACCTCCCCTGGTGCAGCTTGAGGCTATTTCCTCTTGTCCTATCGCTTCTTACTTGGGATGAGACCAACCCGTACCTCACTACACCCTCCTTTCAGGTAGTTGTAGAGAGCGATAAGGTCTCTCCTCAGCCTCCTCTTCTCCAGGCTGAACAACCCCAGTTGCCTCAGCCATTCCTCATAAGACTTATGCTCCAAGCCCCTCACCAACTTGGATGCCCTTCTCTGGACACCTTCCAGCAACTCAATGTCTTTCCCGTAGCGAGGGGCCCAAAACTGAACACAGGACTCGAGGTGTGGCCTCACCAGTGATGAGTAGAGGAGGACAATCACTTCCATAGTCCTGCTGGCCACACGATTTCTGATACAGGCCAGGATGCTCTTGGCCTTGTTGGCTACCCAGGCACACTGCCAGCTCCTATTCAGCTGGCTGTCGACCAACACACCCCCCAGGTCCTTTTCTGCCAGGCAGCTTTCCAGCCAGTCTTCCCCAAGCCTGTAGCATTGCATGGGGTTGTTGTGACCCAAGTGCAGGACCCAGCACTGAGCGTTGTTGAACCTCATACAGTTGGCCTCAGCCCAATGATCCAGCCTGTCCAGATCCCTCTGTAGAGCCTTCCTGCCCTCAAGCACATCAACACTCCCACCCAACTTGGTGTCAGCTGCAAATTTACTGAGGGTGCACTCGATCCCCTTGTCCAGATCATTGATAAAGATATTAAAGAGAACTGGCCCCAATACTGAGCCCTGGGGAACACCACTTTTGACTGACCACCAACTGGATTTGACTCCATTCACCACCATGCTTCGGGCTCGGCCATCCAGCCAGATTTTTACCCAGCAAACAGTACACCCATCCAAGCCATGAGCAGCCAGTGTCTGCAGGAGAATGCTGTGGGAAACTGTGTCAAAGGCTTTACTAAAGTCTAGGTAGAAAACATCCAGAGCCTTTCCCTCATCCCCTAAGCAGGTCACCTTGTCTTGCCTAAGGGAGTTGTCAATACCAACTTTCTTAAAGCAGGATGTAAAAAAAAAAAAAAAAAAAGCCCCACAGGTAAGAGCTGTCCTCACAGAGAAAGAGCTAACCTGGTTATCGAGTTTCCTTCGTTCAATGCCCCATCACTTTGACCCAAAAAGGCCAACAACAGCCACTGCACTCTAAGTGATCCTTCCGGCTCCAATGCCTCTCTCTGATGTGGAAAAATCACCACCAACAGACTTATGCCAGAGCCTCTTAAAGGTCCAGCTCCCACTTCATAACCTTGGCAAATGTCCAAGCTAGTAGTTTTACAACTGGGGAAAATTAATCCTTCAGCAAGGACAATCAGCAGGTGACCACAGAAGGGGACTGCTGGTAAGACAGGATCGATCGCAGGTGGATATGCCAGTACTTAAGAAATTCTCTAATGGGGGTTTTAGATAACAGCCTCTCTCAACTGCAGGTAAGGTACAAGTGAGGTTGAATATGGCTCAGCAAGCTGCCCTCTTATCCATGAAGGCTTACCTGTTCTGAAGGGAATTTCTGGAGGAACTTTGCTGACTAGTTACAATGGTGCTGTAAATACACAGTACTGCAAGAGCCTAGCTGAACAGAAGTAAGAATTGCTAGTCACAGGTAGTCTTTCAGGGGCTGGAGTCATCCTTTGTGAAGGACTGCGGGCAGACTGCTCAGTGTTGCTGCCAACACAGAGGGCTTGTGGAAGGTCCCCTCTGATACAACTGGCAGCTCCCCGGAGCCAGTGAGGGTCCTCAGAAGGCTGGCAGTGCCCTGGGATGCATCTAAGCCAAGTCTGCAGCAGCACTGAAGAATGTGTGTGGCATGATCTTTCTCGCTCGGTTATATATAGATGAACCACTATTGCATATTCTCCGTTTCCACAGAAAAGGAGCACTGAAGGTGACACTTAGGTTAGGCTCAGCTTTTCTCTCATTTCTGTTTTCCAGTCTAGTTTCTTCAGACACAGCAGCTAGATCTAACATACTTAGGAAGGCTAGCCTCTTCTGAATCCTATCCAACCTGAAATACTGGCTTTGTTGGCCAGAGGCCCAGGTGAGGCTGTAACTGTGACACTACATGCAGTACCTTTGCTTAACCTTTTCCCTCCCACATTGCCAGGATGCATTTCAGATATTTTTACATCTTAGCAACAAAGACAATTTCATATACAGCTTTTTATTTCTCTTTCCATTTGAGCATGCCTAATGCAGTGCTCTGCAGCAACTGCAATCAGTACAGTCCCTTCCAAACTCTGAGTCAGATGCTAGGCTGCATCTTGCAACCGTTCAGTCTCTCCAGTGTCCTCAGGGCCAGAGGCTGCTGCTCCTCCAAATGCCTCCAGCCCATCTCAGGGAGGGGCTCAGCAGCACCCTCACATTTGGCCAGCTGCTTGCTCTATTCCACCCCTCCTGACTCAACCTCAAGAAACAGCCAAGTGAGCAATGTCCTTTTACTCTCTTACTGTTTGGTCCAAATAAGAGCCTGTAGGCTTCCACAGACACAGAATCCAGGTTCTTTGCACAGACACACTTTCAGACAGAGAATCCTGCAACTTCATGGTAACTTGAAATGTTTGTAAACATTTCTTCAGCCATGCAGCAGCTAACTGACGAAAAAAAAAAGTTAAACTAAGTGTTCAAACAAATTCCTAGGCTATATTATCAGCAGCTGAGTCTGGCACTTGTGAAATTCATAGTCTTTAAATACAGCAGCCGTTCAAGAGTTTCTGTCCTCAGCTCCTTATTGGGGAAGATGATTTCTTCTGAAATTGTAAAGAGGGCTTTACTCACTATAAAAGATACCCCTTACACTAATACATGTAATTCCTCAGCCTAGCATTTTTCAAAGGGAATTTTTCAAAAGTTAATCGCTGTGTCGGTTTTAAGTATTGTGAAAGCAAACAATGCACATAGATTCTGGACAGGGTCATCTGGAGAAATGAAATTCAAGCAAGCTGGACAAAGGTACTCCTAAAGCCTTCTGTTTTCCCATGTTTAGTACAAATTGGATCGTACAACAATTTAGGGTGGGCGAGACCTCAGGAAGTCTCTAGGCAGGATCATCAGCCATTATATTAGGTCAGAGCAAATTGCTCAGGGCTTGATTCAATCTGGTCTTGAAACTCTCCAGGGACAGAGACGGCACAACCCCTCTGAGCAACCTGTTCCAATGCTGGACTGCTTCACTGTAAGCAAGTTCCCCTTTACACCCAGCTGCAGGTGACAAAATGGTCTTTTCAACCACAGAAGTTTTTCTTCTGACAGTTTCCTCCTTTAGTTCCCTAACTTTCATAGCAGCATACTCATCTTCTCAAACCCCTGCTCTCATCTATCTCCTGCTTGCCTCCTCGTTCCTTTTGTTCACCCTTGACTTCTCTCTCACCTTCACCACACCAATCCCCTACACTTAAGCCAGCTTGCTGCTTTTTGCTTAGAAACCCTCCTGGGATTTCTTGCTCTCATTCCCTGCTCAGTTAACTCCTTAGATCTTCTCAGCTCTAAGGATGCCTGCAGGTCCCTGCAAAGAAAGATCCCATGTCACCTTTTGTGCTTGCATTTCTCAGTGCAAAGATGAAGGATGCCCAGAACTTTTCCACTCTGCATGTAACTGCATCCACAAGCAGCACTGGAGCCTCTCCTTCCCCTCCTCTACAGCATCCCTCAGGGTGTCACAAAAAATCTCTCATAAGCAGACACTATGAACAGCAACTACCTTGCTTTCAGCTCCTGCTCTGGAGACTACCAGACAGAGCAGCACAGATGAAGCCACAACTTCTACCATGAGGCAATACTATCATGACTCCCATGGCATGTGCAAATTTCTACAGAACTTTGGGCAGATGAGAGATGTAGCCGAGCTGCACAAGGCACCCCTGAAGGAATTCCAGGTGAATTCCCAGTAAAGTATGGAAAATGCTGACAGACTGCTTCCCCACCCCCACCCAAGGGGAAAAGGATTTCAACTTTACAACAACAACAAAAAAGATTACAGACTGGGATATCCCAACTACCTTAAGTTTGGCTTCAGCAGTCAAGTCTTACTTCGGGTGACTCAGGGTTACTCAGCTATCAGGATAAATTATCAAGCCAACCCTTTCACTTTGACACCAAGAAATAATGACTCTCGTGACATTTCTTCCTGTTCACTTGCTTGCCAAATAACATTGTTGATGTCTTCTTTACAAAATAAGCACGTGCTACCAGAACCTGATGTACAAGCAAGCTGTTCCAGCTTCTCTCAAGTACGGATAGCAATGGTACAGTTTAAGTAATTTCCCAGAAACTGTAAAGTCAAGTGATTAAACACACTTAACATAAGTGTTACGGCATAGAATTTTCTTAGGCATCTCCATTTTCAAAGCAGCAAAGCGGCCTCTGAAAATGCCATATAGCAAAAATACCCCGGAGAAACACAGGCATCCTGGAGCTTTGAGGTGAGATACAAAGCCCTGCTACCAAGTCTGGCCCAGCCACCTGGCACCGAAGTGAATTACAGACCAATCAGCCTTACGGATACAGATGGATACTTTGGCTATTCATGCAACCTTGAGAGGAAAAGGGAAAGCTTAAAATAATCTCTCTTATCTAAGCTGAGTCTAATTTATCCTACTATCCAGGGCAATTTCAAAGCATGTATCGAAGCGCACTAGGAAGCGTGTCAGGTACCACACAGCAATTCCTCAGCAAGCAAACAGGTAGGGAAAGCACTATCCCTGCGATATTTGCTAATAACCACCTCCTTGAGCACCCTACGTACGGTGGGGTTGCCTACTCAAGAACCATTTTATCCCCACCTGGCAATGTGTTCTAATGCTCTACTGCAAATACTGTTTTACACCAAACATGATTTGTTTTAGATAATATGTAACACCTCACTCAACTCCATCTCTGTGTACTGCCTCCAGCAGAACCCACTAGCAAACATGGAAGTAAAACACATTAGAAATGGGGCAGAGGAACCTTCACCTTCTGTCCACTGTCCATTAAGGATTCAGCAGTTGGCTCTAGTGACGTGTCACAGACGATAGGCTGATGGATGGCTACCTGCTCCAGGCCCTCCTCCTCCTTCCTTGGATGCAGAGACACAGGGCATGCCGGACTGGCCCTTCAGAGCCACCATGAGTTCACCCTGCCCTGAAGAGGCACCTTTGCTGGTGACTGTACGGGAATGCAGGCCACTCAGAGCTACTCATTCCCCTTACACCGTTTGTTTGTTTGTTCTAAAAGAACCCGTAACCAACTCATGCTATAGACTGATTTAAAAACCTCCAAGCCTTAAAACATAAAGCATACCCTCTAACAACTCATGGAAAAAATGTCCGGAAAGCAAACTGAAAAGCCTGAAAACAGCTGCCGTGCTTGCTGACTGCTGAAATCTGTTAGCCGTGTTCCTGCTTAGCGCTCGAGTAGCGGCACAGCCCCCACCCCAGCAGATGGAACAGCATCCTAACCTACTATACTTCAAACTAATTAGCTGGCTGCTCCCACTAACACAAGCATACGCTTTTATTCCTCAGCAATCTCTTTTTACACTGAAAATGCTTGAAGGAGCTGAATAAAAAAAAGCAAATAAATTAATCTTCCTTCCCTCCAACCAGTAACACAGTAATCATGAACAAGCAATGGCTGTTGCCATTTCTCAGAGAAATTTCTGTAAAAGCACAACTGTGTAAGTACATCAAAACAATCTTAAGTACATCAACCCGATGAGAACTGTGGTAACACTTCAAAGTCATTACCTGTACGTTGCAGAGAAAGTAACTCCTATGGTCTCTCCTTGCTTTAGGAAAAAGAGAAGCTTCAGCGCAGATAACACAAGCTCACGCATCTAGGGAAAATCAACGTAAGCCAGGCCTATGCAACGCTGAACCCAGAACAGGCAGTTACAACTCAGAAAAGAGACTGCCAAGTCATGCACAACAGCCCTCCGCAACCGAGGGCTTGAATTGGGGCAGTTGCCAGAAACGGACAACAAAAAGTTAGAAGGATACAACCAATCAGACAGAGTGTCCATCCAACGCGTGGCTCTGGTCTCTGCACCAAGGGTGATGAAGAGAGAAAGGTAACTACAACGATGAAAAGAACAGGGGCTCGTGAGGAGAGACCGATGGGGCTGAGATTTCCATCTGGAAGGAGAGAAGGATGCGGGAGACTGGATGGATTATGATCCAGGTTAACAAAACCCATAAAGGCAGTAAACAAGCTGAACGTGCAGCTCTCACCATGTGTAGGTATTTGCCAGAATTTTAGAAGCAGGGGCTCCTGCAGAAACCAGCAGCAAATTGGGTTAGAGCAGGTAAAAGAAAACCATTCTTTACACTCTTAACAGGGAGTCCCAGAGCCTGCTGCCACCAGTGGCTGTGGAGACATCCACGCTCACTCAGCAGGTTCAAAATCAGACCAGATAAATGCATGGAAAACTGATCTGTAACCAGAAAATACAGGACCAGGCAGGGATGTAGCCCCGTTACAACAGCTGTGGCTTCTGGGGGAGTGCAGGAGGACTGGACCACAAAACCATCTAGGCTTGCGAGCCTTCCCCAAAGTAGCCTTTCCTATTGCTCCCACAGGAGTCTGACTACTGGCCTAGATGGACTGTTGGTCTGACCCGTTAGGACATTTCTTGTGTTATTTTTATTCCCACACACAAATCTGTCGGCTTTAGTTGGATCCACAGCCAAACAGAAGATTCAAATTCAGAACTTGAGTTTGTGCACTGTCTCAATATTTGCACACACACACACACAAGATCCTGAACGGATGTTACTTTCATTATACATACTTCTGGATTATCTTTCTTTTCCCTTGAAATATGGGCTGTCTTTTGGGAGCCAGCCAGCTGACTTCAGGAGACAATGCTGCTGAACTGCTGTCAGCTGCTGCACTGGAATACAATACTATCTGACAGCCAAGGAAAACAATTCTTAACACGTTCACCACGAATGTGCCAGAGGTTATCACCAGTGTTTGTGTGTGGAAGACAAGCAAATAAGTAGACAAAAACTCTCGTATACAGTGAGCAGCCTGGGAAAGGGCAAAAATAACATATTTGCAGAATACTATGCAACCATCCCTCTGCATGTGTGCATTTCTGTATGTAAAGCTTATTTTCAAAAAGGATTTAAGAGAAATCAGTAACCCATCACCAGAAAACCTGTCCTCTGAGTCAGCCCAAAGTTCTCCATCAATACACAGACAGCATCTTTCCCTGCTAGAGTGAACGGATACTAAAGTAACTTGGAGATAAGGCCTGTATTACTAGAAATCATTTCACAGCAGAAACTTCATGCAGACTTTACTTTGAAACTACTGCTTCCAGGAAGACCAAAAAACTTGGGACATCACACCAGAATTAGAAAGCGCCAGCGTGCCAAGTCTGAGATTGAGTCACATACCTTTCCTTCCCCAAAAGACTATTTTGATAGCAGACTTGGTTCAGCTTATTTACAGGTTTGCAGGTCATTTTTTAACTTGTCAAAACATATGCCAGGCATGTGTGCAACAGCCAGATAACTTATCATTTAAGTAATTTTTGAAAACAACATGCAGAAACAAACATTTAATACAGATGATTATCACTTATACTTTGATTTTGGCTTCATACTACTATCTTTGCATCACTGTATTTAATTACACTCCACATTTCCTTCATGATTCATCGTTGCATAACAAACTAGATAGCCACTTTATGGGTGTGTTGCAGGTTTGCACAATTAACTGAGTCTATTGGACTGGAAATGACGATTTGTATTAACTGAAGAGATCATGTGGCTGCATAGTTTGTGGGTGTTGGTTTATTAGAATGGAAAGTGCCAATTAGAGAAGGAGAAAACAAAGACAGACTCATTAGGTTTTAAAGAGAAGTACCTACGACTTCCTGGAAATGTTAAAGTTTATCTGGGATAGGATTCCGAGTTGCTAAATTACAGAGAAAATTATTCTTCTTGTGTTCACGAGCATGTAGGAACGGCAAAGGAGGAAGCACAGGCGGCGGAGGGAGAACAAAACAAGTAGCAATCCAGGAACAGGACAAAACAGGAGTTTCCAGGCCAAGGCCACCTCCGCCATCGCTGCCACCTCCCAGCCCCCGCCCAGCAAAGTCTGTGCCTGCTGCAGGCCGGGCACATCAGTCACACAAGCTGCAGCAGGCTGTAGGGACTCACCGGGGACCGGCTGCTCTGCCCCGAGCGCATACAGGCACTCATCAGATCCCGGGAGGAGGACGAGACGTTTCCCCAAAGAAATGCCAGCTCCCAAACCTGCAGTGACCCTGCGGAGGAAGGAAGAGAGCGCGGTCAAGATGACAGCAACTTCGGGACTCCGTGAATGCTGGGTTTTGGCCGTACTGCAGGCCATGCGGGTGCAGCCTCACCGCCCAGCCCTCGCCCCGCTGCTCCCTCCACAGAGCTACTTCCAGCCATGCAGGCAGGAATACTCTTTTCCTGCCCGTATTTTGAGCTCAACAGCAATTTCAGTTCGATCGTACTCCACTCTTCACGCCTACTTTCAAGAGCGCCATCTCACTACGACAAATCTACACGAAAAATGTAAAGCTCAAATGCCTCTGAACTGACTAAAGTTTATATATTTGACTATGGTGCTCCCACCATTTTCATTAACAGTTAGAAGGTGATGCTCATGACAGAACAAACACCGTATAACTTAAGTAGTTAAAATCAAAGATGTGTTAAAAACCTCAAGCTATTTAGTTGCTCAAAAAAAACTCCACCATAATTTGGATTCATCCCTCAAACCAAGCGTGAAATATTTCCCATTAATTTTCTGCAATGTACTTAAAAAGAAATCACATAAATGAATTATCCCTCGTAAATTTCTTAAATCTGAACACAGAAGGGAATTCAATTCAGAGTTTGAAAAAGTGCTTGATATCTTTCAATATGGTATATTAAAAGGAGGACAAAGTCTTTTTTTAATTTTCTGGGTTTGGGGGGGGGGGGGGGGGAGATGAGTGGGGTGAGGGGGTGGAGTGGGGAAACACACAGAATCAGGTTATTCCTTTAATTTGTATTTTTATAATTCTATCCATGTTTATCTGAGGTGTGAAGATACTGAACAGCAGACCAAGACGCTCAAAAGGTCATGTTGCTCACTCCTAAAAGCAGATTATTATTCCTACAGCATTAATAAATTCTGGTTCTCCTTGGAATCCTTTTTTTTCTCCCCAGACTTCAGAGTAGAGCCCATACACATAAAATATCAAACGCACATCATGTAGAAATGCTCTTACAAGAATGTAAGTAATCAAGTAGCTTATTTTAATGCAATTATGTGCAAAGGTATCTGTCTGTCAGGATTTCCACTAACTGCCAGTCAATACATCCCCAGCTTTGGTTTTCCCGCCAACTTGCACTGGCGTCAGCTGGAAATTCCAACAACTGCCACAAGGTTCAGAAGTACAAACCAAGCACAGGAGTTCACTCTGCAATATTTCTCAGCACCTTGAAACAAGAACAGTGTGGGCGCTGAGAGCAAGCGCAGGAGGAATGTCATTTTCTGTCCAAATACCTCAGGCTGATGAATGAAGTTAGTAAATGAAACACTACAGAAAAAAAGGGGGAGACAAGATGGGAGCTGAAAAAGGATTGCAAAATGCTTTACAAAAAGCTTGTTGAGAATTACTGTGACGGCACCAGCTTTCCCCCCTTCTTATATGCTTGCAGCCCATGCTGCTGCTATGCCCAAGCACAGTTAAGACCTATCTTGTACACAGACATGCATATATATATGTACACATTCATACGACATATACGTTTAAGAGGGAAAAGCTATTCTCATGCCTCAATTTAAGAGACACCCCATTTGAAATGTTTTGAAGCAACCTGATCTTAAAGACATGACATTAGTTTTTTTCCTCTAAACCTCACAAAGGTTATTTTGATCACATATATATAACCTTAACTAGAGACAGGGCACTAGAGACACCAACATGTAAAAATACTTCTAAATAAATATATTAAATATCAGCTATTTAATTCCATGTGTAGACGTAAGTAAGAGCTGAAATTCAGAGACATTGATGAATCTTTTTTTCAGCAAAATCATTAGGTCCTGTAGCGCTCGGCTTCTCAGAAAATTAGTGTTTTATTAATAGGCACAAAGATGCACTCAGGTAAGTAAACGTTAGGCTCTAGAATTAAAGATGTCGTTCATAAACAGACGTTAAAAACACATGTCAGATTTTGACAGGACAAAAAAACAGAAGCCAGTTCAGCAGCACAGTCTCACTTTGTTGGGTATGTCTGTAGCAAGGGATCAGTAGTGCAAATACAAGCACACATCTCAAAATACCAATGCTTGGCAGACTGTTGTGTCCCCTTCCACATGCCCCATATAGGCAGAATCTCAAATATGAATAAAATTAACTTTATACTATTTGGGAATCAAGTTACCGAACTATTAATTTCTACAATGATACACTTAGAAGTGCTTCCAAATACCGTTTCTATATATATAGCTTTTCAACTGAAATTGCTGGTTCAGAATGAGAACCAGCAGAGTTTTACCCTCACTGTCCTTCCTGCTCAATCTGCTCTTACCTACCTGGCTCAATGAAGCCACACACTATTCCACCTTCAGATCTTGTAAAATCAGTGAAATCTCCTTCCCCTGCTTTCAGAGGTCTCACCAGTACCCACCTGACACCTAAAGGCATCCCAAGCGTCCCTGGGTTTTGTTTTTAATGGCATGCTATACTTCTAGGCTGTCAGTTTTGCTTACTGTTTATTTTGTAGAGATCATAAGCCACATCTATTGATTATACTAAATATCAATTTCATCAAAAGAACAGACTATGGCATTGCCTTCAATAGATAAAGAGGCTAGAACAAGCCACAGGAAAAGGCACAAAGAAAGCGAAGAGCTGACTGCTACCATTCTTTCCAACCTCTGTGAAGTCAACTGCCCAATTATGACTGTAAAAGACTGACAACTTCTAGGCTTGCCAATACAAAATACCCAACAGATATAGGTGCTGACCATACTTAGTTATTTTTCAAGAGCTCCTGTTCGGTCTTGACAAACAAAGGTCTGGCCAGAGCAATCCACACACCTCACGCTGGGCAATGCAACATGGTCCGTCTGGAGATTGACTCAGTGGACGTAGGGCCTCAGCAGCATGTGCTGCAGTGCACCAGATCACCCAGGACTGGCTCCTTCCACAGACAGCCTACCTGATCTAATTTATGTCCCTTACCTTGGTGTCTGTGATAGAGTAATTAAGAAACTTTACCACGTGCAAGGACCAGTTCAGAGGCCCCTGCATCAGACACACTCCTTGCATTGGGCAAACCAGTTGAGATCTCTTGCAGCAGAGAGACGTAAATCCTTCCCCAGCAGGGATAAGAAACGCTACACATACACAGTGTTCTGCAGTTTTCAGATGCAAGCTTGCTTTGCCTGTTTATCAAAGCCAACAAATGAGGTAGGGTATAACAGCTCAAGCTGAGCACTATGCCGCTATTCATATAGCTTCTAGCTGTTTTGAAGAACAGCCACCGCAGACGCCCCTACCTGCAAAATACTGTGTGAATGCATCCTATCATTCTCGGGCTGTTTAGCTTTTCCACAAAGCTGACTTCTATCTATGTAGTGAGATGACCACGGCAGAAAAAACACATTGAAAAAGAAATAGCATAATAGACAACAGTAACAGAATACAACATGTTCTTGGGAAGGATGAAAATAAACTTCTGCGGTGCTGCAGACCCTAACACTGCATGTGGGTAAATTCCAGGAACCTCCCCCAAACTGCCTTTATGCATAACACTAACCTTGTGTGAAACACTGTGCCTAAAGGGCACAAAAAAAAAAACAGCTGAGCCAGTCAGCTGACAGCAAGCCCTCTGGCTCTGTAAGGAAGGAGATGGGACACGGCAGGGCAGTTAGACTGGGATTTGAGTCAGCTCCTCTGTTTCTGCTGATCCACCCAGCATCCTGCAGCAGAACGTCTCCCAACACTGCCCTAAAAGCATCCAATCCAATGGATTAAGTGAGCTCCGGCTACTTCACCAGACTAGAGCTCAGCTTCCTGATGACCAGTTTACATGCCTGAGAGCAAGAATGTACTCAGCCTGGGAGGACTGTATAACAATGGCCCTACAGCAGCAGGATGGATGTTAACATTTCTGCAAGGCATTCAAACATTACAGAACGGATGGTAAAAAACAGATGTGGCTGTGGCCATTTCTGGGAAACACAAGTGTGAACAACCAGCTATTTTTAATTTCTCAAGTTCCATTCCAGTCTAAGCTGCTACAGAATCTGTGTCAATCTTTGTGTCCTTTTTTGATCTCTTCCCTCACTCAGCTTATGCTTATGTACTGAAAAAGTCTGAGCACATGATTACCCCATCCAGGCAACATGCCTTTGAAATGGCTTTTTAATCTAGACTCTCCACTCCCTGACAGACTGACTTTTGCAGTATGTCTGTATTTGCTGTCTAGACACTTGAATATGCTAACCTCTAATTTAGCCCTCCTTTACTGACCCGTGAGTTTCCTCCCTTCTGTGGGTCTTCTGGCTAAACTGGAAATGCAACACACTCATTCTGCCCTATACCTGCCTCGTGTAACTGCATTCATACAAATCTGACCAGTGAAGTAAGGACAGGTTCCTCATTCACAGCAGCGATGAATCCTTACACTGAAAAAGTTTTGTAGTGCTCTCCTAATCCTGTTCCCTTCTCTGCTGTCTCCAAACTCAAAAGAACAGCACAAGTCCTTTCCTAGAAGGATTCAGGACACATCTGGAGAGACAAGGACCTGAGCTGAATCTTGTAAACAGAATTAAATCCTTGTGTACCCTGTTACGTAGGCAGGAAACGATGGAAGAGTCTGATTGAAATACGAAAGGGAGAGCAAAATACCGATGTATCCTAACAGCAGCTATACTGCCTCAAATCCCAAGGTCCACCTAACCCAATATTGCCCTAGCATGGGCAAAAAGGGAACAAGAGATGTTCAGGGCAGCGGGAAACCTCCTCTCCCAATTCTCACCAGTCTGATACAAGGCAATTCCTCTACAGCCTTAATAGATCTTTTTCTTTCATCAGGCTCCCTGTGCCTAGGTTTTGAAGCAATGTAAAACTGGCATTTGCAGCATTCAGACAGAGATGTAATCAAGGTACACAGATGAGAGCTCACAAAAGCCATGCTGTACTTCCACTTTAGATAGTATGTTTGCATCACAAACCACTTCCATGTGCCTGAAGCATAAAAGATTTGCTATCTGTGTCAGTTTCTACAGATGACTTAAGAGGCAATTTAGAGTTATCCAATTCCTTTAAAGTCTTGGATAGGGTGAATTTGCACAAAGCCTGAGTAATGGCCTCTGTCCAAGGCTGAATTTCAGCATCAGGTCTGCACAGCAGTTTATCGTTACCCTTGCAATGCCAGAGTCTGCACTGTTAATCCTGGATATGCCTTACACTCAAACTCTTTGTCTCTGCCCCTTCCTTGCACACCTACACATCTTCCTCTGTCCCACAGTAAGTACCACGGTGCACCGTACAACATCCCCTGTACAGTAAGAATAGAAGAAGTATGAAGTTTAACTGCTTGTAAATTGGGCAATGATTTCTCCACTCGTGTACCAGCACGAGTTTACCACTGCTGCACCACAGTCTCTGACGTGCTATCAGTTCAGTGGGACTACAGCAATTCTGATGCATCCCATACGCATTGGTTTTTCCCTCGAATTAACAGATGCTCAGGTTGATTTCCCTCACTTCAGGGCGATAGATGTTCAAAACTTAGGCAACTAAGAATTTTATTATCTGCGTACTTTGTTTACGTCATCATAATGCATGCATCACTAGAGTAAGAGTACCACACAAACTCCTTAACCTCAATATTCATATGTAGATCCACTCTGTCAGACTACCACAGAACAGAAGATAAGGACCTGAATAAGACCTATGAAATGAAACTACACGATGATCGCACACATTTTAACTTCTACTGTGCACATCTTGATTCTGCTTGAGGTAAAGGCTGTGAATTTTAAGAAAGATGCAAGAGGGACACGACAACTCATTCATTTTGGAAGTTAGTACCCAAGCCAAGGCCAATGTGTTGAATTTTGATCTATTGAATAATGACGGAATTCAGGACTTCTCACAATGGAAAGATTTATTCATAGACCACCTTCCGCATTGTTTTTTTGCTAGGGTTGCTTTTCCCAAGCAACCCCTTACTAAAGGGTTCATAAAGGCTACATCTGAAATAACTACAGTGACAGATGGTCTCAGCTCTGCAGAAGCACCTCTGGAGGTGCTGTAGAAGTGTATCTACACCACTTTCATTCACATAACTAGTCATGCAAAAACTAGCACTACAGCATCCAACTTACGCTTTGTTTACCTCTCTTCGGAAAAGATTTTCCTCTCTGATGACTTACCGCAATTACCTTTTCTAGTCATTAACAAGGCAGAAGAGTGTCTAAGCTACTCATTCCCTCTCAGGCAACCAGACCAGAGGCACGCTTACCAGAAAACACGGAAAAAAACCCCAAGCTTCCTGCTCAAGAGCAGCTACCACAAATAAGTAGGATTAAGCAATAAGACAGCAGCAGCTACTGTAAAACAAAGTTATTGTTTATAGAAGTTGGCTCACCAAAAAAAAAACATGACAATCTACAGAATGACCATACAAGAGCTATATCTGACATTCTGTATTAAAAATACATACCTATTACTTCCCATGTTAGTCTTTCCATATGAAACCTTACTTTATTCATTTTCTAGCTTCCTAAAGAGATTTCGTGTGTCGCTTCTCCAGCTGCTGCTTACATTTATGCCTTTCTCCTCTCAAAACAAGCAGAAATAGCAACTGAAAATTTTAAGTGTTGAAAATGGGAAATATCAAAGGAACGGCGATCATTGAAAAGGTGTATGCTGCAAAGCAAGCTAGAAATAGGACAACTCTGATCAAAGGACATCCGGTATCATAGGGATCCCTCTGCAAAGGGAATGCTTGTATGAAAGGGAATATCATGAATGGTAGTCCATGATATTCTGTTTTCACAGAATTCAGACATTGCATTTACTAAATACAGACAAGTCTGCTATCCTTCTCCAAAACAGGGTACAAAAGAGATTTAAAGCATCTTGCAATACTACCTGAGCTGCTTTTTTAGCATACTTGTTATTAACTAATATTAACCAACCAGGATGTCCAAGATTACTTAGGAGTTAATCTTTAGGGCAACTAGCAAATTGCAAAGAGTGGTTTACACATGCCTACAGAACTGTGAGGTGGTTTAAGAATCCTGAAGTATCTTCATATTGCAAAGAAGGGAGAGAAAGGAGAATGTAACCGTTGGTACAGAACTCAATTTCCTCTGTGCAGAGGTCAGCACAGAAACTACTACAAGTGACACCATTACTAAACATTGTTACTCAGTGGAACAATCAGAAACTCAAGGCAGTGGGGTTTTAATGAGCAAAGGCCATAGGTAAAGTCATTTAACAGTAAGAGACAAAAATTCCACACCATTACATGCCCATGAACTAACTCCTAAATTATCTAACAGAGAAAAACCAGGCCTGCTGAGGGAAGTACAGAGGCCATAGGGTAACATCTGCAGGGAAAGCCAGAATAACCTTTTCCTGGATCAAAGATTCTCAGGCACAAACTAGTTAAAAAGACAAACATCTATTATTCCTCATGTTCCACCATGGAGGCACTGCAGGAGTTTGTCCTACTGAAGTCATGTCAACACTCTGAAATGCATTTAAATAAAAAAAAAAAGTTTGTCCTTCGTATCCATTCATAATAACATTTAGGCCTATTTGCACCATCAGTGAGTATGTATATCAACACACCAGAATTAAAAAAAAAAAAAAAGGAGAGACAACTTTCTCCTCCACACATACATGTAACCAGGACAATTTAAACTTAAAAGAATTCATGCTGCACATGCAGTTTATCCACAGAAACAACTAGTTGCAGTCTTCATGTCCAGAGCAAGAGAAGTACAGCAAAGCATTTGGAAGAAGTCTTTGAGCACGTACAGTTCAGCACAAGCTATCATCACTAGTTGCTACCCCCTCTAAGCATGCATCCAGAATACAACACAGCACAGTCTCACCGTTAACACCGTGTGCCGTAATTCATCAAAACCACAAAATCTCACTTGTCCGATCTCCTCCTCTGACGACTTTCACCCCCCCTTATATTCTTTTCACTCTCTTCTGCATAACACATTTAGCCAACTTTAGAGCAGCTTTTCATCACTTCTCACGTCCACAGAAAAAGAAACCCACCAAAGATCTCTCCTAGTTTATATTCCTGCCCTTTCTTCTCACATCACCTTCATTTGTACAGCAATATAGCAGTTCTAATGATACAAATATGCAGTAACAGAGCTTACTGTCCCCGAGAAAAAGGGCAGATGGGGGGACTGTCGCTGGAGATCAACAGAAACCCCAAAAGAGAAAGCAGAAGTCAACTGCAGACACGCACCGTATCATGGAATGAAATCAAGCATTCTTCCTTCTTAGCGATATGAATAACTATTCCAGCTCAAAAAGTATAGCAGACACCTGCTGTTAATCCTGTTGTTAGCAACTCTCAGAGCTGGGAGTTTGAGCATCCCACACTGGCATTCCTTTGTCCAACAAAAGAAGTATGCGCACCGTGCAGCAAAACTGATCAAAACCGAGGTTTACATCGTTTATGCTGTAATGAACAGTATCGCCTGCAAACGCTCACGAAACAGTCTTTACACAGCAGCTTTCACCGAGAACCCTGCTGCCCTAACCAGTGCGTTTTACCATCACAAATGCTGAGTCTTGACAGAAAATACGCTGTCAAGTCTGTGATAACCCACGTGCGATTGCTCAAGACGCCCAGTAAATCACTATATGTGCAAATGGATTATTCACGTCAACGCAAAGTTCAGGAAAACGGACATTCCCAGTAGCAATCCCTGCAACGGTGGAGGCAGGCCTTGGTGTTTTTTTCCTTCGAAGGACAAGCGTTCCCTACCACTGCGGAACACGCAGACACCAAGCGCGTGGGGTGAGGACGAGCTCCACCTCGCCGCTCGGGCGAAGCCGCTGTTACCACAGAAGGAGCTGCACCACGCACCGGCAGGGAGATAGATGAGCGCGGAGCCGAAGCCGCCACGTTCCTCGCCGGCCGCCCGGGACGGGCAACGCGGGAGCCCGGCGCCCCCGGGGCCGCCCGCTGCGGGCAGCCGGTTCGGGGCGGGAGAGCGGGCGCTCCCTGGTGGCGGCGGGACGCCCCCGCCGGCCCCGCGCGGGTGGCGGGGAAGCGGTCCCCGGGGAACGGCTGCCGAGCCGGGCGAGGCGAGGGGCTTCCCGCCTCCCGCCCGCAGCCCGGCCGGTGCGGCGGGGCCCGCAGGTCCCCCCCCCCGCAGAGCGGGAGAACGGCGGGCGGGCGCTGAGCGGGGCGACCGGCCCTGGCAGCGTCGGCAACGGGGCGCGGAGAGGGGGGGTACTGGTGGTGTGGGGTGGGCGGGCGGGCAGCGGAACGAGTAACCGCCGCCATCCCCCGGGGAACGGGGACCCGGTGACGGGCGGAAGGACACCGAAGCGGAGGGGGGGGTGGGGGGGTGGCGGGCAGTTCCCCTGAAGGATCGGTGCACCGGCCAGGGAAAGCCAAGCAGAGGGCCGGGGGAGGAAAGGACGCCGAGCGCGGGAGAACCGGGCGTCTGCTCGGCGAGGCCAGCCGCCGCGGCGGCGAAAACCGGGCGCCGGCAGGGTTTCACCAGCGCTACCTCACAGCCTCGGCTGGGCGCCCGCGGCTTCCCGCGCCGCCGGCGGGAGCGCGGCGCTCTGAGGGGACCGAGCGCGAGACCCCGCCGCGCCGCTGTCCCCAGCAAGTCCCTCACCCGCGCCGCCGGGCCAAGCCACGGGCGGCAGCTCCCCGACCGGCCCCGCGCCCCGGTTACCCCCGCCCGGAGCCCGCTCGGCGAACGCGCCTCTCGTTCAGCCCGGAGGCAGCCGTTCCCCGCAGGCCCGGGCGGGGAGGGGAAGGGGGAGGCGCCGAGGCGGGGGGCGGCGCTGCCCGGAGGGCGCACCGGCGGCCGTTCCCGCAGACGGGCCCAGAGAAGCGGACAGCGCTGCCGGCGCCCAGGCCCCCGCCGGGACCCGCTGCAGCCCGCCCCGCTCCCCGCCCGTGGCCGGCGAGGCCCGCACCCTCCCGGCAGCGCCCGCCTAGGAACGGCCACGGCACCTTTACCGGCCCACGCGCGGCCATCGCCCCTTTAAGGTTTTTCCCGACGAGTGCGCAACGGACGTGAGGGCGGGGGGGGGGGGGGAGGGTGGTGGGGGGCGGCCGGCTGGGCGCGGGGCGGGGCTCCCTGGCGGCTCCTCCCCCCTATATAAAAACAGCCGTCCGCGCGCGGCGCGGCAGTGATCGGGCGCTGTCGCGGCTCGGCGCATGCGTGTGGCGCCGGTCGGCCGCGCGGGGACATGCGGAGCTGCGCGAGGCTGTCGGGGTGAGTGATGGCCCCCGCGGCGGCACCTCCCGCCGCCCCGCTCGTTGCCATGGCGGCGGGGCGCCCCCCCCCCGCCGCCCGCCGAGGCCGCTCCCGCCCGCCGCGCACCTCAGCCGCCGGCTCCGGCCCCCGCTCCTCGCCCCGGGCGCCGGGACGAGGAGCGGGGGCCGGAACCGGCGGGAGCGGCGGCACCTGCGGGTCGCCCGGGCCGCGGCGCCAAGGCCGCCCGGGCCCCTGGCGCGGAGCCGCGGTCCCGGCGCGGCGCGGCCCACGCCAGCGGGCGCGGAGGTGGGGGTGGCGGCGGGCCGCGGCCCGGGAGGCGCGCCGTGGCGGAGCGGGAGCGCGTTTCCTGCCCTTGCGCTGGCGAGGGCGGCGGCGGGGGGGAACGACGGACGGGGGCCCGCCGCTGCGCCGCTTACCTGCGGGGTCCGGCGGGGAGGGCGCGGCAGGGAGCGGAAGCGCTGGCGCGGCAGAAGCCCCCTCAGAGCTGGACCGGCGGGTCGGGCGGGAGCCGCCCGGGGTCAGCGCCGCCCGCGGCCGCGATCTCGGAAACCGAGGCGGCACGCCGTGCGTCTTCCGTGACCCGAAAGAGCGCCCGCGTTCCCTTCTCCCTCAGCCTCCGAGCTGCTCCTCTCGCTCCTGTGAGTAAACAGAGACCGCATTGTGGGCTCGGGCTCCGCGCTTCGCGCTCTAATTTAGGATGGCTTAATTTAGAATAAACATTTCTTCGTGACTTCATAGCCCCGTACGCGCTTACCCTCCACCTCCTAAAACAGCCGGTCTGCGGCGTTTAAATCCGGAGCCACCGCTGTGCCCTGCACGTATTTCCAGTGCATCTCTCGAGCGTGCACGCCTGCTGCGGGCAGGCGCCGCGTCGCTTACGCCAAGCGAGCGGTCCAGAGCGGCTCCGAGACTGCGGTGGTCTCGTGTCGCTAGGGCACAGGCCAGACTGAGGACCCTACGCAGTATTGCTGAAGCCATAAGCAAAAAACCTCGCCGTGCTGGATCTAAAGATAACAGTAGTTAATCATATATTGATAAACTGGATGGGAAAGGCTCTGGGGGCAAGGTCTCTTTGGTCCGTTTGGGGATACTTGAATCTTTGTCATACTGGAACGACAGGCGAACGATGCCTCTGCATCGCGAAGGCATTTGTGAGCTGCATTTATAAAGTCAGTAAAACCTCAAAAGGGGAAACCAAACTCCTCAATTCACCCATGTTACTTTGGGCACAACCCTAGTTTTCTTTCCTTAGCAGTTTACCTATATGGGGCAATCTTTTTAATTTTTCTTTTTATAAATAGAAACCTGTGTTTTGAGGGAACGTATGTCTTTGGTGAAGCCTTTTCTCTGCCATCCTCTGCAATACAGGAATTATTTCAGAGGAAAACAGTTCCACTTCTCCGTAGTGGAAAACAGAATTAAAACTTATCACAGCGTGTCTAACGCTATGGTTATGACTCTGAGTCAGCTATAAAGGAATTTTTATTTCCTGAATGTAAGCTGGCTATATTCACATTAAAATTTTCAGGAGGGTGAAGTACCATACCTTAAGCATGCATCTGAAATCTGACAAGCAGAGGCAAGGCAATTGTCTTGCTGTTTAATTATTAGTTTTCTACCGGCAATTTACAGGTTCCTCCCAGTTGCTGTGTAGGACCATGAAATGGTAGCCCAAATTTTAACTGAACTTAAAACTCCTTGAAGAGCTACAGTTCTTTGACTATATTCCAACATAGCTGACTATTATAATCTAAATACCTGTTTGTCTGCTGTTCTGTTGATTTGTCTCTAAATTTATGCCCATCGTCATCTGGGCTATACCTGTAGAATTAATTTTATTTGCAACCTCCTATGATTTGAGCAGCATTTTTATCCATCTTTACTAAGTGATCATAGTCTTAAATTTTCTGCCACAGAATGGTCCATTTCTGGTTGGCAGAATGCATAGAAAAAAAAGTCTCTCAGAGCTAAGAATATGCCTAATTTATATAACTGTAAAGAATATAATGAATATAAAACTGTAAACAATATAAAAGAATAATTCCTATAAATGGAAAAATCTTCTGAGGCCTGTATCTGAGCATGATTTGGCTTGTGACTCCAAGGAATACTGAACTGCACTGTGGAGATCTGGTGCACAGCAAATAACGTCTAATTATTTATTAAATGAATAGATGTAAACTAACCTTCTTGTGAGGCTCTTTCTACTCAGTGTTGGTTACTGAGCATTCAGCTAGTTGCAAAGACAAAAGCACTTAAGGGATGATATGACTACTTGAGAACCAGGTTTTTGGTTTGTTTTTTTTTTGTTTGGGTTTTCATTTTTTTGGAAATATATGGAGTTCCAGAAAGTATACTAACAGCTCTTAGGCTTTTTAAAGTGCAATTAGAAGTCTGAAATACTTAAATATTAAAAGGGGTGGCTCTACCTCAGGTACTTATGTTAAATAGAAAGTCAAAGGAAAAAAAGGAAATTACATCACATTGTCAAATAAGGAACAGCTAGCTGGAGCTGATGACTTGTAGTGCAAAAATGTGCCCCTCCTCCTGTGAATTGCTTCTGAGATTTGTTAAAGATATGTGATGGCAAGGTGAGCAAAAATAGGTTGTGGATTTAAGGTAGCCACAGTTCTTCCCCTCCCAAAAGTGCTAAGTAGGTCTTACTCCCCTCCCCCTACCCCCCCCTCATTTCTTACATGAAGTAGATAAGACGCTTGTTAGGACTGTTGCCTTTTTAAAATCTGTCCAAAATTTGTGCAGGCATTCAAAAATCTGTACAGCAAATTGCTGTATTCCATGCCCATTAAGTGAAACATTCTAGAGCATGCTTTGGTATACTGTGCATACCATGAAGGTTTTCTTTATTATGAATCTGACTCGCCTCAAGTATTTAGTTGCATTGGGGCTGGGAGAGCAGGGAACATAGTAACAAGGTTCTCTGTGTGATCAGGGCTAGGTGTGGAGCTATATGCAAATGCTTCTTAGTTTCTAAATAGAGGGTTACTGTTGCTATAGTACAAGTATTTTGTGATAGGTATCCACATGAAAACTGTATATTTGGGATGTTTCATGTAACTCCATCTCACAAAAATTTTCTGATGTATTCCCCACTCTATAAATACCCTACTGTTTATGGATACATTTGACCATTTTCAGCTTACACATATCCATCCTATTATATTCATCATTCATCACTTCAAGTCTGAATGTGTATTTGGCCTTGTAAAAAAAAAAGTTCAATCTCACCTCTGATATTCAGAATAATTCATATTTGTTAATGTGAGCAGGCATGAATGATTTTAAAAGTATCTCCTCTGCACAGTTACCTTGCCTTACAGTGGATGGTGTTGATAGCTTTCTAAAGTACCAACAAACCTTTGATTTGCATCTGCCCTGTAGTACTTGCTAGCTACAGGTTTAGTTTGAACTCAGTTTCTTTTGAATAACAGTGAAACTGTAACATCTTCAAAAGTGCTCAAAGTGCTTCTATCTTTCTAAGTGCCATAATCGATGCATAATTAGGCCAGACAAGCAGAGTAACCAGAAGCCCATTCTGTGCAAATGAGTGGCAAACAAGCATGAGATCAGGAATACTTCATTACTGCAGAGTATTCATTTTCTTTAGGAAAGGTAGTTTGATTTTATTTATGGTTAAGTTTAGATCCTTGAGTATTTAAGGAGGCAGGATTCGGCCAACAGTTACAGTGGAAAGTGTTGCTGTTTTTATCTTCATGACTGACTTCTGTAATATTTTTTAAGCCAATTACTAGAAAACAGTAGCCTCATGAAATATGTACTGCTCATCTTTGGTAAGAGCACACTGTATAAAGTACAGAGTTTGTACTCCTCAGTTACATGTCCTCATGGCTCCCTCTTAAGATACTCTTTCTTCAAACAAGCTTATGCATGTTTTAAAGTATAAGCACCAACGCTCTAGACTCCCCTGAAAAAGTAACAAGGTGATGTAGTGAAAAAGCACATGCCCTACCTCTCTTGATACTCCTAGCTTAAGGCACAGAGGACAGTTTCATAACTGTCCATTCACAACTCCCCACTGAAATGTCAAGGCAAGTCACCTTCTGTGAATTCACAAAGAGGTTATTGTTAGAAGCAAGCAAGTTTTATGGCTGTAAAGTTTGTTTGTGCTTTATTTTTAAAAAATAAAGAGTTGATTGAAACAAGTGAAAATTACCTTTTCCTAGGGTATGTAAATATTTAAGTCCATTTCAGAAGTTGAGCTTAACATTCCAGAGGGATTTCAGAGAGGCAATTGTGCAACTATCAGTCTTGAGAGCTGAGATTTAGACAGCATTCAGAAAGCTGACACAGTAATTACTAGCAGTGGTTTTGGCGTGGGATCTGATGGAGGCTGGGCTTCTTAACAAGCCCTGCAAGGGTTGTATGTTATCATAGCAAGCACATTACATGTGCTCTCAAACTACAGCAATGCCACCCCCCCCCCCCCCCTTCCTGTCTCATTTTTTTATATCAGAATCAATGTCTCGCTCATGGTCTTGTTGGATCTTGTATGCGTGCTGAGGTGGAGTACTATCATTTGCTGACTAATCAGTGTTCTGTAGCAGTGATTTTTCAACTTGTGACTTGCGTTTCACTTCAGAAAATACTGAAATGGAAGCACAAACTCTTTCATAGGCATTAGTCTTAAGTTCACTAATTCATTCTCCTTCATTTCTTTTGCAGATTCATTGTTAATAGCATAGGATCTGAGAGGCACAAAAAAAATAATCACTGCTCGATACAGCATGAGCTGATGTGATGGATGTTTCATTTGCGAATTCTGTTAACATGATAGGAATTCATTTTAGAATTCATGCTATACTTGTGCTTAAGCCTTTTTGACAAATGGGATTCTCCAGTCTTCTGCTCCCCCATAGACAATGGTTCTGCTTGCGCTTACGGAACCAAAAGGAAGAACTGCTGTTACAGGACTACTAGAGATTTTGAACCCAGTGGCTAATCAGAACAGCGTTATTGCTTCCTGGGGCTGTATGTTTATATTTAATTTCAGTATGAAATTGTAATTTACAGCAGTCAAAATTTACTGCAATTCCCATTATGGGAAGGGTCCAACTTGATTGTATAATGCAAAAATTTCCAGGGTTAAGGTAGCTTTTAAGGAGATTATCTGAAAAGGAAGAACATAGTCTTTAGTAAAATCCGGAGGACTAAGACTCTAATGCAGCAGACAGAACACTGGTTTGGCCCTTGTTCACTTCTATTAAAGCTAATAGCCTCCTGTCTAGAATTCCTAAGTGCTTGGCTAACATACACTGCATATCTGGTAGTGAATTAAAAAAAATATTTAAAAATCATACTTCTGTTGACACAAGGGTGATCACTGGTAGTCACAATCAAGAAAACCATCACACCACACTCTTAGTAAGAATGTGATTAGGTCTTATACATGATAAATATACTTACAGTTATTTTGCGTGTACTGTTTGCTTGGATGATCAATATTGGACCCAATTCAAATTTGGAAAAGCATAGCAGAGTTGTTCTTTCTCAAGTAGTTGTTTATAAAAGGCAAATTGTGGTGTTAGATTGCAAATTAATCCTGGGGCACTTGGTTTACAGTCCTGCTTAGGAGTCTGCCCATCCCTCATGTTGCAAATGAGTATAATGGATCTTTACTCTTAAAGGAAAAGGGAGATTACGCATCTGCACAGAATGCCCATTTTTGAACAGATTTACCATAAGCATAAGCTATTACTTGTTTCTGTACCCCATTTTCTTGCTGCACCATACTGTGAAGGTGTTTTCTTGACATGTATACTGCACTGATGTGGCTGGCCCTCAATTGTTGGTTGACTTTTCTTTAGGCGGAATTTTTTTCTTTCAGAGGGGAGGAGGAAAGTAGTTCATGTTAAGAAACTGGTCATATTCTTGATTCTCAAGAGAGATACAAATTAAACTGTTCTGGCTGGATTGGGTTTTGTTGTGTTTTGTTTTTTTTTTTTTTTTAAAATGGCCATAACATACCATATCATACTTGCTGAATTTCAGATATTTGTGTAGATGAAGCACAGATCGAGAGCACATCGCTGCTTATAGTCTTGGACTTAATTTCTCCTGCCTTCAGAATGTTGACTACTTTTACACTGTGCCCCCTCACCCCCAATAATCCATTCTGAATTTTCTAAACGAAGCCGTGGTAGTCAACTTGTTCCTTAGACTATGATTACTTCTTCAATGTAAAGCAATTGCCAACACATTTTTTTCTTCTGTAAATGGGACAGATAAAGCACTGTTCACACATTCAAAATAAATCTGAATACAGCAGGACAGTTTAAGATGAGATTATTTCAAATCACTAGATTTCCAACTTGTTTGAAATAGCTAGAAGACTTGAGGCTGAGTTAAAGTATCTTAATGCTTAAGTTTGTTAATAATAGCAACTGCTTTACATAAAAGAAGTTTTGGAATTCTGATTTACTTAGTCAGTAATTCTGTTTATTGGAGCAAAGGCCATTTGTTAGGCTATTGAAGGTAATACTTAAAAACAGACCAGGCTGTTACACGTTGGCTACACTGGAAACCATAAACTCATTAGCAAAAAAGATATAACTAAAGATAGATGGCTACAAGAAAGTTAAACGAGATGGTTCTGGGAAACTTATGTTGCCTGAGTAACTAGGAGTTTATGTACAAGAACTGAAGTTGTTGATGCATAGTTGCCATGTATTAATAGCTTTACTGAACATACTTTTCTTTTTTCTATACAATTTAATTCTGTAGAACTTAACCATTTTTTTCTTTAGTGTTGCAGTCAGATACAAAATAACAAGTTTGATAAAGTTTTCCTGTTGGCAAGAAGGCCTTTCTAGAGAGCTATTTAATTCCTTGAAATACTGAAATTTCAGATGAGATATGAACTCATCAAGTTTGCATTTCTGATATTTATGTCCTTCTCTCTTTCGAAGGGAATGAAAACTGCAGGAAACCTGTCAAGCACTTAATTTCTAGGGTTGTAAGACATCGCCAGAAAACAGTGCATGATGTCAACTGCAGGAGTTGCTGCTCAGGAGATGAGAGTCCCATTAAAAACTGGATTCCTTCACACTAGTCAAGGCATGGGGAGTCTGAAAACCTGCTGGGGTAGCCACAGTGGATTTGAAAAGTGAGGCTAAAATTTCATCTATCATGTCTTCAAGTATATGAGATGAGGATTAAGAATACTTATACCGGTACTGACCTATGGTTTCTTTACCTTTTTTTTTTTTTAGTACTTTCTTTAATGTGGACCCTATAGCAGTGGCATATAATTTGAATTCATCAACAGAGCAACATTTACCATCCATTGGTAAGTATAAAGCCTAACATATGTACTTGGGTAGTGTAATGGATTTGTTTTAGGGAAAAAAAAAATAATCCTGAAGTCTTCTTCCCCAAGACACTAAATGCTTTCTCATTCTAGATATAAGGCTGCCCTCTGGTGACAGATTGCAAACATTTCAAGAAAATACTACTATTCAAGCCCAACAAAAAAACCCTAACAATTTAAACAACATGATCAAGTTAAAAAGAAACAAACAAACAAAACCTTTTCTTTGTACTTAGAGGCCTCGGAGTTGCCATTACTCTTTTGATAGAAAAGCTATTTAGTAAAATAGCACTTGTTCCATCGTAGTCCTTTGCTGGCATCTTCATAGCTGTAGCTCTGTTCTTTTGCTTATGCTTGGGGTCTCTTGAACTACCTCATTTAACTGGAGCACTGGCCTAAAACAATAAGGTAATCAGCTGCTCTCTTAACTAAACACATAAATCCATGACTGGAAAAGATCTAGAATAGCTACGTTTTGCTACTGGAGTCATTAAGCAGACATTACTTATTGTTGCATTAGAAGGAATTAAATATGCAGTGGCAAAGTCATGCACTAAAGTGTTATTCAGAAAAGTGTTTCTAAGACTGTCTTAACTTTTTAGGGCACTCTTCCAACCACGCTTCCATGAATGACCACAGCTTTGCTGAAAGTTGTATCGAAGTCCCATCTCAGAAATCCAGTCTACTTCCTGTAAGCCCCCAAAATGAACAGCCAATTTCAAGACACGAAGACCATCTCGTTCCTGGCTTCAGTAAACTGTCATTAACCATGGGCTGTGTTTCTGAAGAAACATCTCCTCACATGCCAATAAAAAATGGGCCAATTCAATTTCTGTCTGCATCTTCCAACGATCGTAGCTCCAGGCCACTACCCCCTCTGCCTGTTTCAGAAGGCCTTACTCCAGATGAGGTTGACAAAGAGGTGGAATTCCTGACTAGCTCAGATACTGACTTTTTGTTAGAAGATTATGAACTTCCTTTTAAATCTAGTGCTCCAAGTCGGCGGAGCTTTAGGGGCTGTGGACAAATCAACTATGCATACTTTGATACTCCAACAGGACCAAACCCAGAAGATGCCAACCCTACACGAAGCCTAAATGGATACATATCCAGTATTTATCCTCCTCCACAGCAGCTGCATCGACGTTTGCGAAGGTCCCATTCCGGGCCAGCTGGATCTCTTAATAAACCAGTAGTAAGACTATCTGGACACTTAAACAGGTCTTCTCCAAACTCTGATGAAGATAAACCAGAGATTCCACCAAGGGTTCCCATACCTCCAAGGGCTCTCAAACCAGATTACAGAAGGTGGTCAGCAGAAGTTGCTTCTAGCGCATACAGCGATGAAGACAGGCCTCCGAAAGTGCCCCCAAGAGAACCTTTGTCACGCAGCAATTCCCGTACACCGAGTCCCAAAAGCCTGCCATCATACCTCAATGGGGTTATGCCCCCCACCCAGAGTTTTGCACCTGATCCAAAGTATGTCAGCAGCAAAGCTCTACAAAGACAAAATAGTGAAGGATCTTCCAACAGGGTCCCTTGCATTCTTCCGATTATTGAAAATGGTAAGAAGGCCAGTTCAACACACTACTATCTGCTGCCTGAAAGGCCTCCATATTTGGACAAGTATGAGAAATTCTTCAGAGAAGCAGAAGAAAGTAGCTCTAACACAGAGGTTCAGTCCTGGTCTGGTGACTGCACAGCCACTTCAGCCCCAGCAAAACTGGACTCAAAACCTAGAATGGACATAGCTGGTCACCTGAAACGAAAACACCTGTCTTATGTGGTTTCCCCGTAGTCTCCGGGAACACAGGCTCAGCTCAGTTGTTCACGATGGAGCTGAACTTTATCATGTTACAAAGTTGTTAAGGTTCTCAGATAATGAAGTAGGACCAGTTTGTCCTCCGAGAACTGGAAAGTGGATGGTAAAGTCCTCTTATGCTGCACATCTCTGATATGTTTCTTAAGACTGTTTTTTGTCTTGGTATATATAGCTGAGAACCTACAAGGATTCCATAGAAACATACAGAGGGATAGTAGTCACAGTTGGCCAGTTACATGCTACCTAGATGAACATATTTGGTAGTCACATTATCAAAAAAAAAATTTAAAAAAAATCAATCTAGCTTTGCTTACGAGTCACTTATAAAGCTGACAACAGAGCAGATAGTGCAGTACAGTTTTTGTATCAGGCAATTCCAAAATTTCTTTCACACAGTAACTCACTCTACTGAGAACAGACTCTATCATCTTTGACTAGGATATATCAACCTGGTAAGAAGGTAACTGCAAGTTCTGATATCCACCTCAAGACTTGGCAAGCGTATTGGAAGCGCATTTTGAAAGATGAACCTATTTTACAACTTAATTTGACACTAATAGACTCTTAAAGTGAGTTAGGTTTTGTGGATTCTTTCAGTTGCTAGACACACTTGGCTCAATTTTGCAGTTTTTCCTAGGAGAGACTTGGACCAGCCATTGCTAAGCCTCTGCTGCTGCTCTTTTCCTGCTGGATCCTAGAAATGTGTGAAAGTGTCCTGAAAGTGGCAGAGGATATAAGCAGCTATACAGTTGCTATTAGGTAGGCAGTAACAACCACATGCTCACCTGGAGTCTGAAATTCTGACTGTATTAAATACAGAAACACAGCACAAGCTGGTCTTGTGTTTTGGTTTCTGTTCAGTATTTTAGGGGAGGAGGAGAATATGAGGAAAAAAATATTATTCCCTTTATGAACAGTGTCAGTCCCATCCCCTGCTGCTTCAGATGCTGCTTCTTGCTGTTTAATTTGTCCTCATTGTGCCTCAGCGATCCATTAAAGTTCATTGAGGTGCCACATTTGTGCATTAGCAGTTTCTCATGCTCATTTTGATTACATTTATCGTCTTACAGATAAGCACAAGAGAAAGGGTGCTCGTAATGGAGGTACAGAAGATGACTGTGTTCCTCCTAACAGAAATAAACAAGCTGTTTACAGTTTAAACTGCTGAATGAGATGTTTGAGCTATTTTAAAGCTTACTTTTTATTTGTTTTAGTACAAACTAAATGAAGGTGAAATACATGCTATAGAAATGCACTGATATTTCTGCATCGTGTACAGTATTGAATAGAAAAAGAATTCACTTTGTATTTTGAATATTGTCATGTCTTGAGTTTAATAAAGTTATAAAATACTTATTTATGATACATTTTGGTTTTTGCTTTATTGAATAGTGTGTGTAGTTGTGCATTTGAGTTCTGCATTTACTGGAAGGTTCAAAGTGAATAACGTTAAATGAGCAACAGATGTTGAATTCAGCTTGCATTTAATTAAAATTAAGATTTCAGCAGAAATGTTCGATGACTCACATTGCACACCATTAATTTCAATTCCTCCTTACTACCTGGTAGCACAGTGTCTATAGTTTTGTGCTGGCAAGAACACATCCTGTAAGATTAAGTTATTCAGCCTATCATTATTAATAACCTTTGTTATTTCTAGAATCAGCCATAGCATGTTAGGCACCATTGGACAGAAAAGAGAAGGTAGTAGTGTTCCTGTCTTCAATTTCTCACCTGTTAAAAAGAGAACTAAATCGTACATTAGGGGTGACCGAAGAGGAGCTACTCTTATTCTAAGGATGAAAAAAGCTTGAGCATAGCATGGTGATTTTTTTTTTTTTCTTAAGAGGAGAAAGAAATTGCAAATACTCATTGCAAAGCAACTATACTTAACCGTAGCATATGAGCAATGGATAAGGTTACTGACAATACGAAGCATCACACAGCTTAGATCTTTTAGCTGTGTATGCAGGTAAGTACTTGACTTGATCTGTCAGTCTAGAGTCTTCACATTTTCTGTGAATGAGCTTATTTCAGAATAAAGCACGTTGCCATCTGTGGCATTATACTTGATGGAGAAAACATCATATGTAGTTTTTCAGTAATGCCTAATTACTTGGCTTTTATAGCTGGGGAGATTGCAAAGCTTCATTTATGTAGGTGCTTAAAAACCTACTGCGATGCCATAAGGCTGCCAAGAACCTACGCAGATTGGCCTCCAAAACATAAAGTTATCTAATCCTGTGCAAGGCTGTTGACTATAATATCCTACTGAAAGCTCCGCTTCCCCTCCACCCCCTAGATTTTTCATAGGTGGAAAAAGTCAAATTGGTACTTGCAACCTTAATTCTGAGCAGCTGTAACCCTAGGACTCCAAAACAAAATACCTGCTCAGTTACACCACCCCTCCTGCAGCAAACAGAACAGCACTGCTAAGCTGCAGCTCTTTCTTTGTCAATTGTGAGTCTTGGCACAGACTCAGCAGTTGTCATTTCAGTAGAACTCGGTCTAAAACCGAGTGCCTGCCCTGCAAATCTCTTCTAGCTTTTGCCTCTGGGTCCCACTCCATTCCTGATACTTGGAACCCCCCTTTTTAGCCTAGGTTCCTGTGCTTGAACAGACTGCTCTTTTCACCTTAACCTGGAAGCACTTGAATTCCCAAAGGCCTCAACTCAGTTCTGCCCTTAACAAGCATTTACTCCCAAAGGAGTAGCAAAGCCACTCTCGGATGGGAAAAAGAAGAAAGCTTCCCCATCCAGATACCCCTAGTAAGCATCTTCCCTGCTTTCAGTGGGATTGTTTCAACTTAAAAGCATTTGGGAAAAAGCCACAGGGCTAGTGTGCACAGTGAGAAATGAACCCCTCTTGACAGGGAGGCCAGCCCAGTCATCCTGTATCATGGGATGTATAAGGCATTGCATTTGGATGAAGGAAAACTGAGTCTGAGCCATCGCACTTGCTGCCAGGTCTCATTCACTGTTCTTTTTGTGAACACAGCAACGGGATAAGATTTCTGCCCTACCTCATTGCACTTCATGCCGGCCTGATGCTATTACTTAGCATTTGCACAGGGCAAGCCAAAGAGACAGTGACTAACAATTGAACACGTCTTTACTGTGTATGAAATGGGGTATTTACAATTTCCTCAGCCCTGCACCACGGCACTTATTTTCACTTCTGTAAGCAGTGGAAGTTCCCGAGTCAGTGGGCTAAACCCTTTTCTCCCAATGTAGCAGCAAGACATTTTTCACTTCCTCAGAATAAGATCTACTTCCAAGTACAAACCGTTTTCATATTTAGAGTACTGAAAAGCTTAAAAACCTTATAAAACTTGTGTTTCTGAATGGCCCTACATAACCTTTTCTGCAATTCTAAAAAAGTTTAAGACTTCTAACCTCCATTACAGTTTTTCTCCTAGAAGGAAAAAAAAAAAAAAAAAGAATTGCATTTTCCTTTCCTGAAAATATTAGTATTGCTACTCAGTCCCGAGTATTGAAAAAGTAAATTATTCTGTAGTGATGCTTTCTTTCCTACTGTGTCAGCTGAGTAACAGCTGAACACAGCACAGCATTAAGTCTCCTTCCAGAAGTTAAACCTAAGTTTAGCGCAACAGTGACTTAAGTAAAACAGACTGAACCTAAATTGAAAATAGTGACTTGCTATGATCAAGCAGGTTTCAGAGCTCACATGCCTCTTCAGTATGAGGAAAGTAATTTATAGGCAAGTCTTACAGTAAAGTAACTTGGCCATTTTCCCTTTAAAAATCCAAAGTAATAAGGTTTCACTGAGGACTGGGTCCACAGTTCAGTGGTTCTCTCCGGGTGATGGCGGGGGGGGGGGGGGGGGGTGGGGGGTGGGGGGTGGTGTGACTGACAAAGGCAGATGGAAGCCTTGCTTGTGTATTCTCAAGACACCAGATTTCTGTGCTTTGAGGGGCAAAGTTTGCATGATCTAAAAACTGTATTCTGTTTTCCAAGTGAGTAATTAAGGCGGTAGGGCTGTGGGGGAAGCTTTGCAAGTTCTGGCCAGAAGACATCTTTCTGCTCATCCCCTGGCACATGATAAGACTTGTCAGGACACAAACACGCTTTTGCAACAGCCTGATCCCCTGTTTGAATATTTAGAGCTCGGGCTCACCTGGGCAAGGCCCAACAGCTTGCGCCTCTGAGGAGGAAGCCCCTTGCCAGGTAGATCTGACTGGAGTGATCACACTTCAGAGCAGTTACGACTTGACACACTGAAGCCTGAAGAGTCAAGGAATTTGTGTTGTAGCAGGGAAGAAGGATGTGCATCTAAGGAAAGGCAATGCTTCCCACAGCCTCCTGATTCAAGAAGTGGGCTACCCATACTGCTCCCCCTGCCCCCCCCCAGCAGTCTCTTGCCTCAGCATCGCTGTTGTGACCACCCAGCCACGTTAGTGAGGACCCATGGGTCCCAGGAGGCAGCTGCGCTGGGGCAAAGTGAGCTTGTACCACAACAAACTACATAGGGCTGGATCCAGAGCAGCCCTATGGTGAACCCCCATTTAAAAACCTCTGGATTGTCAGTTTCTCTTGCATCATAAGAGATAGAGCAGAAAATAAACCCAATTCAGAAGCATGCTGATTGACAACATAATTAAATTCTGTAGTCATTTAAAATTACTGATCGTTGTTGTCACTATTAGCTTTCCATTCACTCCCAGACTGCAACAGGCACAATTGCTACTGTACTGAAACTGCAGAAGAACTCTCACCGAGATTGCATTTCCTCCTGCTGCAGCCTTGATTTTGCTTTCAAACAGTACGAGGGAAGCGGTAGGTTTGACATGATAAAGGAAAGCATCCATCTAGTTCAGGACAAAGACACCAAATCTGCAAGGGCAGTTATTACAGCAGGGAGTAGTTGCTGATGGTGTTCAAACCGAGCCTTGTCAGGAATTCAGGGTTAAGATGATGACCAGATCAGTCATGGTGGAATTCCCACCCTTCAAACCCATGATTACAGACTGTGGCCCTTATAAACACATTTAATAGTATTACAAGCTGTATGCTAAGTACATACCCTCTAGATTACTGTCAAGAAGGAAATTTGAGATGGAGGTAACAAGGTGCATCATTTTATCTGCTCATAGGGTCTCTGCGGTTAGGTAACCGATTGAGCGTGCGTGAGCATGTGTTGAGTGTTCCTGGGGTAAACTTTGGTTTTTTCAAAGTAGCCTAATCTTTTCCTTTCTTGATAGCTTGCTTTCCAAAGCAGGTTATATTCATTTAAAACTGAAAACATATAGCAAATTTTCTGCTTCTCATAGCTCCTTGGCACTGAAAATCTAGCACACGAAGTTTAATTATACTTATTAATATTTGTTAAATAGTGCTGCAGAGATTTCTGGCTGCTGAGCTTGTGATTAGCATTTGTAAGCTGGAAGAGGTGTTACCCCCGCCCATCCTGGGTTGTAATTCAGGCCTTGCATAATCCCTGCCCAAATGCCTATTTTCATCCACACAGCTCATTATCTTTTCTGAATCATACATGGAAGCCACACCCGTGATTGCTCATAGACTGTTGCTATATTATTTGTATATTGGTGTGCACCTTGATCCCAGTTGCGGTTAATTTTGGAAAAGGTGTTAGGTATTCCAAATTTTAAGTGGCATGCCACTGAAACATGGGAACCATTACTGCTATTCATTTCCTTACAAAGTGATTCAGAGGAAGAGATGCTTCTATGTTTAAAACCTGCAGCTTCTTGTTGAAGATTAAAACTGTTGCCCACAAATTGTTAGCATGTGAAAGCCGCAAAGAAAGAAAAGTACAAATATACTGCCATGAAACACCAGAGAAAAAAAACCATGCCAGATTACCCCAGCATCATCAACCCGAATCTGCTCAAGGATGCTAACCACTGCACATTGAGCCATTGTGATAAAATACTCAGAGGCCCTCCATGCTCAAAGTCTCTGGATCAAGCATTAGATCATCAAGTCTGACCCTGAAGAACAATCTCCTGCCCACCACCTACCCAGGTGACAGGAGAGGCATGTTCCCATTGCCCGAAATCCTCATTTTACCTCTGTTAACGTGTTTCTTGTGCTCACAAGAACATCAAGGGCAGGGTCAGCACTACCGAATGCCCTTCTGCAAGGCAACTGGAACATCCAGCCAGCCCTATAGACTTAGCAGTCTTCAGGCGTAAAGCTCTTGGGGAACGTGGCAGCTTCAGGGATGTTCATGCCAAGGACCACATCAGCTCATGCCATGTTGAGTCCAGCTGCTGCTTGGCAAGATGCAAGGGAGACGCAAGCAAACAGCAAGTGGACCTTTGCAAGGTTACTCACTGCCTTGCAATCCGTGTGTTGTCATTTACTGGCTATTAAGCAAGGTCCAGAGGAAATCTGAGACTCCAACCATATTAGGTTGCACTTGGTAACTTCATTTGTCATCTATCATGTTGACAAGTTATTCCAGAAAAGTTTTCCTGCATCCTGCTTGCACACCCCTGCGCTTAGAGCTTAAGCAATTTGAATTGGGATTGTGCTCTTATGATGCAGAACCTACATCACTCCAGCGCAGCAACAGGCACGTGGCAACACAGAGGCCTCTAACGACTCAGGGCGGAGATGAGATTATGGCACACACCCGACACATTCTGTTGCTCGTGGGGCTAAAATAGCCTGAACTGCTTTTGCTGGTGGAAGGGAAGGCTGTATTTTCACCAAGTACTTTCTCATCATGCTGACAAAACCCAGTGAACCGAAGCGGTCACTTCATTAAAAGCCATGGGGACAGATGGCCCTGTCCAAGACACGCTCTTTTAAAAATGGACAGCAGCGAGGCAGGTGTTAGTGAACTCCTGCCTTGTATATACAGAGGCTGATGGAGGACTGGCATGGGGCTCTGAAGAAGAAGGGCTAACCTGAAGGAAGGATGAACTGTTAGCTCCTAGCTTCAAGTTACATGGCTTAATGCTAGTGTTTTGTTAAAGGCTGATGGGCTCAACATACATGTTTTTAAGGGCGAGACGACTACATTAGGCCTTTTTCTTCCATAGGTTTTCTCAGTCACAGGATGCCCTGTGCTGTTGCATCCAACACACAATAGTATTGCTCCATGGGAACAGCCAAGGATGCCACCGCTCCCCGAGCAACCTTTCCACTGGAGGAACAGACTACTGCTCCACTGAGACAGAGACAGCAGGCACAGGCAGCAGTCCAGTCCTAGCTTTAGGCAAGACGATGCGGCACGCAGGAGTTAGCTCAAGGTTGCTCAGCCTCTCAGGCTGCTCGCAGCCAAAGGGGCCACTGCAGGGTGCTCTGGACACGCCGCCTCTCCCATCACCCGCGCTGAATCAGACCTACTTGATCAAAAGCAGCCTCCACTATAAGACAGATGCTATTGCACGCCCTGGAGCAGCACAGTGAGCAAGGCGGCTGTTTTACAAGCAGCCCGGTTTACAACTCAGCACCCGAGCTTTCCATCGGGACATTTGGTCACACAGAAGGCAAATTACAGAACGCTGGCTCTCTCCAGCAACACAACAGGACGCAGTCAGTCTCGCTGGCTGCAGCCCCGCAGGATTCAGCAAGGCTGCATATCCCCCCCCGCTCCCCCCCCCCCCCCCCCCGGCCCCAGGCTTGGCAGGAGTAACTCCTCTCTCTTCTTTCTGCCTTTTTTTCTTTTTTTTTCTTTTTTTAAATTATGTTCGGGGTGTTAAGGCTCTGCGCTTCTCTGAGGAAGGAGGAAAAAAAACCCAAACAAACCACCCCCCACCTCTTGTTTTTGCTCCAAGGGACTTATTGGAAAGCTGATGGCAAAGCCTGCGCCTCTGGAGGCCCATACAGGATCCCAGAGCCGTGTTATTCCTAGAGGTTCTAGCACAAGCCCTCGCTTCCCTTCCGTGCGACCGAAAGGAAGGGAAAGTACTCCTTTGCAAAACACAGCGGGAGAACAACCAGTTAACACGGAGAAGTCAGCACAGATAAGTGTTCTTCTGTTGCCAGTTCTCTTAGCAATTCCCCACCCAGCAGCAGATTTCCCGTTAAAAATGCAAACGACAGTGCTGTGCCCATCAGAGGTCAGATTCGTCACTGCTCGAGGCAGCTCGCTCTCTATCTGCCAGTCACTATCTTGTCTAGCTGGTGACTTCAGCATGAGAGGGCCTTTTCCAGTTTATATACAAAATAACAGGGGAGAAAGCGGGAGCCCGAGACTAGAGCTGCAGGTATGTGGAAGTAAACAACACCGTCTTAGAAGAACTCACTGTAACTTGGAAATGTTTCAATGTACAAAAGCAGGCAGCTCCCACAGGTGATGGTATTTACAGTGCAATGCATGCAATTTAAAAAGCGGGTTTGAAACTACATAGAGACCAGCCTCCCAAAATAACTCATTGAAACTTAACAGCACAGAGAAACCAAACACCTCATTTAAAGAAGAGCTGTAACTACAAAAACCTTAATAGAAATATGCCTCTTGAGAGTGCAACAATTCAGAAATTCCTAAAATCTAGAAACAAAATCCACAAACAGAGTCTTTAAGAACCAAAGCACTTCCAACTAAACCACAGGAGCAGGAAGTATCCTTGTTGCCAGCTTTAGAGCCAGCAAACGACACCGCATCGCCCAGCTCCAAATCCTGGATTCTCAAAGAGCAAACACAGCGGTACCGACGGACAGGGAGCAACAGCAGTAGCTTCTCCACAACAGCAGACAAACAGAGCCAGAAGCACCAGCGAGGCCCACAGCCCCACAGTACCTGGGCGAGGAGAGCCAAGCGGGTCCTGGGGAAAGCAGCAGCTTCAGCCAGCACTCCAGCGATCCATCAGCCGGCAGCTCCGAAGCAAAGAGGCAGCTCCAAAGTCAAACCAGGAAGCCCCCGCAGCAAGTCAGGCTCACCAAAAAGCAGAGCTGCACCTGAGCCTCACTTTAAAGGGAGCTCCTGGGCCAGGGGCAGAGGGTGCTAAGAGGGCCCAGGTGAGGCTGGTCAGGGCCATGATGGGCTCACCATGCCCACAGCTGCTGCTCAACCCTGAAAAAAACTATTTCCAAGCTGTTTGAAGGAATGATGGTCACCACTCAAGAAAATTTTAATTCTTAGGAACTGGCAGCAAATTTCAGCCAATACTTTGGGTGTCATGAAGGAGAAAGCACTCTGTCTCAAGCGTCTGGTGCTGTCATGCACGTGACTTCAAAAGCTCTTATCAAAAACCTGAAAATTGACTCTGGGCATTCCTGGTCAGAGTACAGGAGACAGCTTGATTTGGACAAGTATCAGTGGGGAACTTCACTGATGCCTTAGAAAGGAATTTCTTTGCTTTGCAGTCTTGAGCAGCAAATAAAAATGCAGAATTAAGGAAAACTCAATGTGCTACTAGACTGAAAGGATTAAGTCACAAAATGACACTTTAAGTTTAGACTCTGCTGAACAATAAAGATCTTTAAATATCGGGGGCTATAGTCAAGAGTCAAACTACACAGTTAATAGCAGAAGAAATCCTCTGTTCAACATACAGCAGATGAAATTTTCATTGGAGATGCACTTGCAGAAACACTCCTGCTTGCATTCAGGGGATTCCTTTGATTCAGAACAGCAGCTCTACAAGATTGCAAGGAACACTGAGAATGCCGAAGGAAATTCTATCATAACCATCAATGACAAGAGGCTGGTTGCAGGCTTTAGAGCTGTTACTGAGCACACACCTGAACCGCAGTCAAGTTCTGGCTGTGGCTCAGAGTCACTGCCAGTGTAAACTGTAAAAATAGTTACACCATTGATATTTAGAAATCAGTGAGATTTGCTCAGAAAATTGTTACGTCCCTAGTCCTGCTGGGAAACTTCAGCAGCTGAGGAAAACTTCAGTGTCACCACTGATACACTTGTCTCTCTAGACATAATTCTGCTCTTTAGAATACAAGTGCTTGCATGAGATCCTCGGACAACTTTACTTCTTCCATCCTCTACAATTCGTGGAATGGCCTTGAACTACACTGTAAAAGGTATGTAAGTATCCACAAGACTCAAAGGGCTGTAAACTCTGTGTAGGGGGGGATTATTTAAGATTGTACAAGGGGTATAATTAGAAGCTGTTGAGTGAAGTTAAACAAAAGAACAACAAGGCCGAGTATAAAGGCTTGTCTCTCAATCAGCAATGCCTTTTAGCACACCACAGAGGTTTGCAGAAAGCACAGAGGCTCTAGAGCTGCTGAAGAGACTGAGCGCAACACAGAGCACTGCCATACCTAACTGCTGTGCTACCCAGTGGAGTCCTCAATGCACCTAGACACTATAGAGGAATAAGTTACCTTAAACCAGGATACTGGATTTTAGAAGTCTCAATCTGCTTCTGGAGCCTATCAATCACGTACACTAGCCCTCTTTCCCAAAGCGTGGCCAGAAAAAGACAAACCAGTAATGCTGCCTAGTCCCTTAACCAGTACTCTGCTGTTTAGAGTACTCGGGATACAGGAGGCCTGGATTCAATTCCCTCACCTCTGGCTTGTGTGGCTGGGCCTGCTCTGCATGCAGAGCTCCGAGTGTCCACGTATGCAGAAAGGTGGATGCTCCTAGACATGGAGGATTCACGTACAGCAGGTCTGGCCATTCTGGGAGGGTAAGGTCTGCCTTGGGATGCCTACCCCACAGAACGCATGCCAACTGAAGGAGCTGGGCCAGTGTCTGAGGCAGCACCCGGTACAGTGATTCACACAACCTGCTCCTAGCCCCTTCCCTTCCTTAGAAGCTTCTCAAGAGATGACAGGGAAGAGGCTGAAGGGCACATAAATTATTCCAGCAGGGGCAGCCTGTCCCTTTTTGCTGTTCTTCCCAGAAGCCTTATACCTTCCTGCCCTGTGACCATGCTGCAAGAACTACAGCATCTCTGTGAAGATGCTAGAAGAGCTCCAAGAGCATCACCAAGAAGAGCTAGGAAACATTAGCAGAGTAAGCCATTCACCTGTCAGATCAGGGCAGCAGGTAGGCATGTCTGTGCTGGGGCCTGCTCAGCTCTCATTTTACATATTTTGCTTTCTCTCCATACTGCATTTCACGCAGATATACCACAAGCAAGATCACATTCTAAACACGCTAAACTATTTAAAATTTTGGGCAACAATTTCTTCATTCACTCACAGTGTTTTCTTGCTTATTTTTGAAACTCAAACATGGCAACCCATGTCCCACTAAAATGTAGTCTCCATCTAACAGCAATGCATCCTTTTTTGTGGAGGTACAGTCTGTGAATATGAATGATGGTAGGGATGCAGGGCTCGGGATTATTTCTGTAGTTGGCACCTTCCTACTTCTCTGTTACATGCTTATCTTTCCAACCAAGCCATATCTCATCCAGGCTGCTGGAAGACTGCTGTCTTTTATCATTTTGGGATCATTGCTTGTATCTTGCATCACAATGCATCTTTTTGTTGAAAGAACAAACAAAATAATCTGATTTAAGTAACCATTCTTTGCTCTGAGAGTCACTGTGGGTTTTGTGCCTTGTAGTTAGGTCATACCAAAAAGTATACGTATTCAAAATGGCTAGCAAGCTGTCCAAAGCTTGTAATTACTGGATGAAGCGTATTCCTTTGTGTACTTTTACAACTGTAAGTACTAGTGTGCAGGTTGCTTTGCATCCGTTATGGTTCTGTTTGTCTCCACCTATTTTAAAAGTAACGCCTTTCTCTCTCGAGAAGACGCCTTTCTCTGTTGCTCGGAGGGACATATTCCTGGGTTTGGATTTGTGCCTGCTTACAGCACAGTGCCGTGTACTTTGCTTTCCCCTTTTGGAAAGAAACTTGCCAAGGAACTGCAGCAAACCCAGATTGCTCACTCTCCACATGTTCTTTGTTTCTTCTGGTTCAGAGCTGCTTCTTCATTTATAAGCTCCTTCATTCTGAAGGCAAATATTTTTCAGCATTGCAAGTATTCACTGCTGGCACTAGCATCTACGCCATCTTGTGTACATTCCTGTTCCTAAGTCATAGAATGCATCTCAAATCAATAAAAGAGCTCACTCTCAATTATGCATTCAAGCCTACACTATGACCAGAATCAAGAGAAAAACCCCCACACTATTCTTGAGAGATGATACAAAGCATACAGCAAATGCTAACTGACTACCTTCTCTGCAGGAAAACAAACAAACAATCCCCCAAATCCTCCGACTGTCAGGGAACAAAATGGTAAGTGCTAGCTAGAGATGAGTGGATGCACTCTTCATTTTAAGCCAAGTTCTGTGGCAGCAAATATCCAATTACCGTAGGCTCTAAAACTAAAGCTTGCCAATAATAAAAAGGCACGAAGTTTCTAGCATTCATGAAACGCTGAGTGGAAGAGTACCTCATCTCATCTTTCAGCAGCAGATATAAGGTGCTTTAGGGAAAGAGACACGTAACAGCTAGGGAACCTCTGTACGAAACAGATAAGGAGAGAGGAAAAAAGCATTTACCAAGTTGGAAGGCAATTTTTTTTCTCCCCTCTCAAATCAGCAAATTCCTTCTTCACACTTCCCCTAAGAGAAAAATTAGCCTAATCTTAGTTCATACTTAACTCCCCTAACTTTAAGACTGAGTTAGTGACACCTTGGCAGAAACAGAGAACCCATGTAAATTCAGGTTTGCTGGACATCTGCAATGTAAAAGGTTGAGAACAGGGTCAGCTTTATGAAGGAAGCTGTGATGCAAGCACATTTCATTAACCAAGCCCTTTTAGCTGAGTGCACTGAAAGAATCTGCAAGTTAACCAGATACCTTAATGGGCTCTAAGCTCATTTTACTGAGTGCTTTTCCTATTACTACTTTTAACAGGAGTGAGAAAGCCCAAATGTACACTTTGAAAACCTCATTTCTGTAAACTGAACTCTCTTGGCCTTAGAATAAAAAATAAAAATCTGTAATAAAATTTCTGGTCGCTTTGTTAATGCCTTATATTAAAAGATTTCTGGAAGCCTAAATATAATATGAGCACGGAAATATTTTCCGTCTAATGCTATAAGGCAGTACTACAGCCCAGGAAAGCGCAACCTTTCCTGTATTCTGAATCATGCCAATTTACAAACCAAGTGATTATTCCAGATTCTAGGACAAAGAATCTTTCCATCATTTGGTTTACATTTGCATGGCTATACCAGTTAGACGTGCAGCTTTAATGAACAAACATGTCCAATCTTACACAGATTACAACTTTTTGCATATCTTGAGCATATTTCAAAGCTAGAGAAACATATGAAAGATTTCCTAAACAAATCAGAGGCAGAGCATAAAAAAGCTAAAGCAGTTCTTCCAGTAGATACTAACAATGTAGAGACATTTCTTAATTCTGAATTTGCAAAAGTACCTATGTATTTCATTACCAAAATGCAGTAATTGAGAATGAACTTGTTTCCCATTAAAATAAGCAATCACAAAGGCACCTATGCAGTCATTTTCTAAAGCTTAGATTGTACCCTTCAGATATATGCTGAACCAGGTCTCCAGATGCTGCGGTAACTTCAGAGTCCAGTGAGGTGCCATCTTATAAGTGCGATTGCTGACAGAGCCAGGTAACAGCAAAGTTATTTGGGAAAAGAAAGGCAGCAAAGACAAAAATTGATCCCAAAATCTCAATTCTCATGGGGACAGTGCTCCACTACTTCCTCCAGAAATCTGTCCAGCAACTCCTCTAAGCCGACACACGCTCACTGAAGCCAGTCTTGTAGCAAGTTCCGATTCACAGTAAGCAGAAACGAGCACTGCTACTGGCAGTAAGCTACTAACTCCAAACTTCCTGCTTTACGCCGATTATTAGCTGCTTGAACAGCTCAATGGATGTGCAATCATTTAACGCAGAAGACAAATTCCAAGGGTATCATGGACAACCTGCTAGCTATAGGAACTCCGGGGTGCTTGACAAGGAAAGAATATTCCCACTTTTAATTTAGTTCCATGCCATCTTAGAATTAATACTAGCTAGTTATTGGCCTTATTTGTCTACAGGAAACTAAATATTGTTTTAACAAATTCTAACTTACAACTTAATACTATGTCATTGAATCATAGAATATCCTGAGTTGGAAGAGACCTATGAGGGTCATCAAGTCCAACTCCTGACTCTGCACAGGGCAACCTAAAAGTTAAACCATGTACCTAAGAGTGTTGTCCAAAAGTTTCTTGAACACCAACAGGCTTGTGGCCATGACTACTTCCCTCAGGAGCTTGTTCCAGTGCTTGACTACCTGCTCATTTCAGCTCATGCTTCAGAAGAACTGTGTGAGATTCTAGACAGAAGTTGTTTTGAATAGTACATTGCCAGCCATAGCGGTAAAAAGGTTTCATGCATCTGGATTGGGAGAAAACACACAAAGAAACAGGACACAAGCAGGGTTGCTTCATTTTTATTAACTCAGCAAACATTTTCCCACGTGATTCTTAAATGCCACGCAGGGGCTAACCAAGATTATTAGGTGCTGGCTGCTTTTGCGTGGTGAAGCTTTTTGCTAACAGGATCTTTTTCCAGAAATAAAGACCATTGGTTTGTTAAGGTATCCCAGTTTAGCCAAGTACAGTTGCTAATTTCACCCGCAATTAAATTGTATTTACAACAGTGCATCCTACAGTTATTCTACAACGGACAAGACCCTCCATCCAAAATTGTCCTACTCCCCATCCCACACCAGGATTTCACTCTTTCAGTATTAGGGGTGCCTTCACCTGTTCAGCCACTTCCTTCCCCATCAGCGTTTCAACAATGGCCAACCCAAATTCAAAGCTGGTACCAGGGCCGCGGCTGGTGAGGATGTTCCCATCTTTCTCCACGCGGCTCTCGGAGTAGGAGTAGTGTGCTTGGGGGGACACACAACAGAAAGAGAGAGGGTCAGTCTCCGGCACAGCGCCCACAGCTGCCGCAGCGCATAGACCTGCCTGACACGGGGCGCTGCCGCCGGCTGCCTGCAGGCTACTGCAGCTGAGGAGCGGTAGGTCCAGCCTGCCTTGGGCTCTGTACCCCTGTCCCTCCAAGAAACAAGCAGCACATCACTGCCTGCAGTCCTCAGGGAGCAAAATGGCCCACAGGGAGCTCTAGCATCTTGTTCACATGGTATGGGAAGGCACCTCTGATTCTACAAGCTCATCAAGAAGCACTCGCCGTGCCTGTCCGTTCCCGTGAGGTTACTTTTGGAAGTCAGACTGCTGTTGTGTAGCTGTTCACAACCATCTTTTTTCCAAACGCAAGCAGAGGGAACCGGAGGAACCCTGCAGACTCCTGCTCACCTTCAGACTCGTTAATGTTCACAGAATGACTTCTTAGTAGTGCTTCACCACCACTTCCTTTCGGTATGAGAAAGCGTGGACCCATCAGCTGCTCATAGCACTAAAGCACTACTCATGGGAGAGCAGGAGAGGTGCTGTTGGGGTTTGCTGTTGGGCCCACTGAGGCAAAGAACCAAAAGGGGAAGACATGGCTCAGCCTCAAGAGAATAAGGGAAAAAGTGCTCCTAGTATGACACCAGCAGCATATTTTCCCCAAGGATAAGAATGTTAATATAGCCCTGCATTTTGAGGTTAAACAGACTTAGAAATATAGTATTTGCATATTCAGTGGAATTTTGATTACATTCAGGAAAGCAATAAGGAAATTCAGAGACACAAAATAGGATACAAAAGCTATTTTCCTTTCTTTAAATCAGAGGTTCAGCTGAAAAAAAAACAACACTCCAAGAACAGTTTAGAGAGAAACTTATAAAAGTCATTATGTACCTCCATTCATCATTTTATCTTTGGCCAAAGGATGTGTTGTGACTTTGCTTCCAAACCCTATTCCATGTGCCAGAAGGGCAGTAGGACCTGTAAGGACACAAAGTTGCACCAGTGAGGAACTATTTTCTGCTACAAATGCTTTTAAGAACCAACGTCCAGGCACTAGGCCCTCAAGGGGCCAAAGCTCACTGTGGACAGACTACTTTTACAAGACCTGGTGTTAGCCCTATCTCTGAAGCAAAAAGCTTCAAAAAGAACACAGCTGTATAATCTCTCCCATTCTATTACACAAAACACCCTGTGCAGAGAAACACATGAAGAAAAGAGAAGGTTTAGAGAACACCCTGTTCATGCAGCTGTCCTGCCGAAGATTGTGCTGCCTTTGAAGGGGTCGAGAACGATGGTCATTTCACTTCCAGATAATACATTTTATTTAAAACTGCTTGAAGCTAAGTAACAAAAAGTCTGCATTTCAATCTGAACATTAACTAGGTATAATTACTTTAGGACCTTGTTAAGCCTTGCATTTAGGGACTTAACAGATAAAATATTATTTGAGCAAGCCTTTACATGTTGCAATTGTGTGCCAAGCAGTATTTTAGACAGATCATGGGCTGGCTGCTAAGTTTTTGGTTTTAACAGTCTTTCTCTTTTCCTTTCATACTTCCTCCTTAGCCTGAATTGAGGAAGCAGTTTGTGTCAAGAAGCTTTAGGTCATCTGACAGAAAATCCTTACGGGAATTCCAAAAGAAACTGAAGGCAGGACTGGCCTGATATGAGTTTTATTTCTGTACATTTGATTCATTTCAGATATAGTCCAGGAAATAACCTTCTTTGCGTTCAGACGGAATCGGCTCTAAGAACCATTACACCTAAATAAATGAACCATCCCCATTACAAGCAACTGTGAATTTGTGATTGCTCTGAGATACAGATAGAGAAGTAGAAGACTACCACTGCCAAGTTCAAGAATGTTCACAACTCTGTATGCGTATCACCTAACTGAAGAATGAAAGCGTAAAACCCCCAGCAATGTACCAGAAAACAAAAGTGAAAACACACTCCACAAACTCACTCTGTTAGACTGTCGTTTACACGCTCGTTGCCACTCTCCTCGTTCTCGGCTATGGGTACCTAGGCCAGCCTCCCAGTTCAGTTGGGAGTACTGGCAATCGTTCATCTTGCTTTTTTACACGCAAATCTTACAAAGAAATGAACTGGATACTGTTGCAGTGCTGTGCAGAATATGTAAGCAGACAACCCTCTCCTCGGAGTAATTCCATCTTTTGCTACCGCTCAGATGAGGAATGGTGAGCCTGTAATACTATATTTACAGCCTTCCTTCTGAAGTTAAAGGGCAGGAGAGGAGATGTGAGATAAATTTGTAGCAATGATGTTCTGCCAGCAGTGTGTCCTCAGCAACGTGAAAGATCACCAGAATAAGCAAATATTTTGTAAAAAATCCTCACGCAGTACCTTTCACTTTTTATTTTAAGGACAGTAACACAACCAATTGAAAAGAACTGGGTACCAAGCAGAACTTGCAGCATAAGTGTTCAAAGTATTTCAGAGATTCCTCTGCTATTAAATTTACAAAAAATTCACATGCTGATGGGTGCATGTATAGTACGAATCCCTGCTAATACATTACAGGAATACAGATTTCCAAGACAGGAAACTGTCTGCCTGCCCCTTCAAAATATCCAAATGCTTTACAAAGCAAGACACCTTGTTAACCCACCTGCACATATAGCAGCAATCAGGCCTTTTCTGCTTTCCTGGTCCTTCAAAATGTCTTTCACAGCAGGAGACTGTACAAAGAAACCGTATCACAAGTCATTGTTTGGCACTGATTATTTGAAGCACAGTTGAAATATTTACCACTGCAACTTCATAAACAAGTTTTACAAAGAAAACCAGCTGCCAGCTCTCCATCCTGCCACAGCACAGAAGGCAATGAAAACACTAAAAAGGAGAAAAAACTGAACAATAAACACATGCCCCACAAGGAAAGAGCAAGGAAATCAGAAGGAACTGCAGGGAAGTACTTGGCCCACATAAAAGCTCGTTAATCCACAGCCACAGAAAGTTGTTGTTGGAAAGCTTCACAAGACAAATAGGAAAGAGTATTCATGAGGTACCTCCAGACAGCCTCTATCATTCTTAAGAAGATTTATACGGGGTATTTGTCTCATATTCCAGGGCTTACGAACTGTGTGATACCATCTAAGTCCTATCTGATAGATCGACTTGTTTGTCCGCCTGCCTTCCACAAGGTATTTATACCACCACTACAACAGCTTTGCACCAGAGACAGAACTCTTGAGCAAAGGAAGAGAGTCTCGTGGGTTCGGCCTGTTTTATATTTCATGGAATTAAATCTTCATTTGCAACTGTTTCATCTTCATACGATTATGAACAGAGATTTTCCCACAATACAGAGCACCCTTCCCTTTTTATTCTGCTTAACTAGGTACTCAAGTCCAAGAATTTACGCAGTTGTCCCACCTATGTATTCGTAAGAAGGCTTAAGACAATTAACATTTAGTTTACTGATGTGTTCAGAAGAGAATTTTCAGATGCCAAACTGAATTTGCAGGATTACTAAGCAAGTGTAGACCACCCACTACTCATGAGGATGCCCATGAATCTTTAAGATATTAGAACTTTACCTCTGACAAGTTTTGAGCTCCAAGGTTACCCCCAGGCAGGACCACGACATCGTAAGGCCCCTAAACAAACAAAAGATAAAATTGTTCTGCTGAACAGAGGCTGTACGTACATTACACCGTTTTAAGGCCACTACAGCTGAGTCGGATGCAAAGCAAAGGGATCTACCTTTTTTTCCACTGAATGACACTTTATAATCAGAGAATGAGTTCCAATTATGGACCAAAATACGGTCTCCTACTCCAGGAAGAGCCTATTATGAATAAAGTCTGTCACAGAACTAAATTTCAAGCCCAGTACATTTAAGAGCTTCAACAAGCAAATGGCAGCTCTTGCACTGTAAGAATAAGTGGTTTTCCTCCAACCTTACTGTTCAGGTCTAACTGTAGCATTGTTTAGCTTTTCATCAGAACTTTTCAATTGTTCCACATCACAGTATTTTGTTGGGCCAACTAACATGCAAAATAAAGCTCTATGTTTGATGCTTTACAAAAACAAATACCTGTGCAGAATTACGAAATCTGCCTGATCCTAGCATGCTATGAAGCAGGACAACACTGAAGGGGAGCACTGCGGGACGTGCAGTTCCGTGATTCACTGCTGCGTAGAGCTAACATAACATGCAACATATTCCTAAAAGTAATGCATAAGCTTTCCAAATTCACCTCTGAAACTGTGAGAAAGGCTATGTTGGCCATTGTATCAGATCAGGGTGATGACCAACCTCTTTTCTGGCATCTTCAAGACTGGCATCAGGACAAATGAAGACATCTCGACTGCACTGCACTGGTTCTTTTCCTGTTAGGCCTGCAACAGTCACCTTGATCTAACAGAATACATAAAATTCAAGAATTTAGGGCATTTTTCTTATATGTTTGTTCTTAAGTAGTACACAGAATGAGCAAAGCACTACCGACAGCTGCTGAGAACAGGGCAACTCTTAAGCTTCCCCAAACCATGATTAAGTCCAAATGCGCAAGGTAAGCAGTGATACTCACCTCGAGATTAACAAATACCTCTAATAGTTCAACTTTTCAAACAGGACATTTAGAGAATATCTGATCCCACAGGTTTGAAACAAAACAAAACAAAACAATAGAACCCAGGAGAGCTGGACTAAGTAGATCAGATAATGAACTAAAGTCTCTCTGCAGGCTCAAGCCATTCTCAAACACACTTACAGAGTGTTCAATTTTCTCCCTTGACTTTTAGATGCCTGGTCATAATATCATACATGTGCATGGCACAGCTCACATTCACTAAATAAGCAGACAAGCTTGAGCTTCTTATGGCAGCCCAAATGGGGAGCACATTATTGGAATGACAAAGGTGGTGGGAGAGAGTAATTTGTATTTTAGTCATTTCTATACACATGCAGTTGATGGGTTTATTTAAAAATCTTATTTTCGTACTTAATCAGACGATAACACTGTGTACCACTACCGTTGCCAAAGTAACAAAGAGCATCAGGAAACCCACCAGACAGAATTCTAGTTAATAACAGAATCTTAAAAGCAGCTTGAGAAAAGCTATGTAACGTCACGAGCTGTAATGTACTGAGCTGTCCAGACCCCTACAAAAAAAGCACTTCCTGTTACTGTGCATGGGAGTAGCCATGTTTTCTGTTAGGGTAAGATTCACCTGAAACACCGCTCTGGTCTACGTGAGGCTGGTATTTTAAAAGGTTATCTTTTGCACAAATGTCAGTTGTCATGCATGCTTATTTGGGGCATGGCACAAATATTTGCTAACCGGTAAGAAGGCAAGGGTGAATTTTCACCTCATACCAGCAGACTATGCCTTGAACTCCTAGCAATGACCGTCAACTTGAGGCAAGGATTTTCCCTTGACCAAGCACTCACAAAAAGATTTTCGTGGTCTGCATACTCACCCCAGCTCTTCTCATAACATCAGTGGGGATTACAGTTTCCATTTCCTCTGCCCCTTTTGCAAGAATCACCAACGCTCTTTTCGAGGCCATATCTTGAGGGGTTGCTATTAGGTGAGATGGTTGCGAAGGGGGGGCTGAGGAGGGTGGAAAGAGACAATGTCGTTAGAAGGCAAATCCCCTAGTATAAATCCTTCCCAATGGTGAAGGTTAACAGTGAGCAATATGCATTTTTTGCGTTATCTTTCATTTAAGCCACCTTAAAATGGTTCACTAGCTTTAATATTCATAGCAATTTCACTTAACTAAAGAGCTTTTTACAAAGAATGCATTATGATATTAAGGGATCAAGACATTTGTGTAGTGGGAGGCACAGCACATCAGCACCAGAACAGAAAGCAGCCTGACCTAGTCAAGACTTTACATGACTTGAGTCTGCCGGAGAGAGGGGTTCAAGGTGGGTGGCAGAGTTGTTTTCAATTTGCACACCCTCACTCATACCCAGACTACTGACTCCTACCCAGGTCAGCATTTATAAAAAGGGCTTGCATGAGCTTTGACCTCATGTCTGGTATTTAGTTTCCACACAGCATGCTTCATGAAGAGTTTCCTGTGACTTACAATGACTCGACCAGTGCCCCTGCAAAACCTCAGCAACAGATTTTCTGGGTATTTCACAATTTTGTGGGGGAGAAAGGTGTGTGCACATGTGTGATGGGGGAGCAGACCACAGAATTTAGCAAATGGAACAAACTAGGCTTAAGACTTTTTTTTCAGGTTCCTAAACTCAAGTTGAGGTGAATGGCCAAATTTCCATTTGAAGGTTAAGTTAAAGTAGCATTAACTACATCATGTAAAATACACACTAACTCATACTGGTCTGACAGAAGTCTGTGAAAGCATCTGCGGTGTGAGAAGGCATTTCACAGGTCATCCACTCTATGAGACAGGGATTTTTTTCCTATGCGGGGACTTGCCATCCAGAAATGCATGTAGCACCTGGGAGCTCTTCATAAAATGACATCCATCTTTAGTTGCCTCCACGGAAGAAAACCATCCCCTCATCGTGCTTCAACTTCATCTATTTTCAGGTTCGCTCCCCACTGTTAAGCCTCATTTAGAAAGACGCTCTTTCTAGAATGCAGCCATATACAGTGGAACGTCCTGCAGGATGCAGAACCAGCCCAAGCAGACTAATTCAGTGTGTCAAATCTTACTTTTAGGACAGCTTTAAATACTGCCAACGCCAAGGCCAACCGAACAAGTACACTCGAATCATAGGTATTAGCAATAACTTCAGGACAACCTGGAGCTTCCTACTAATTCGTCTTGAAGATATATGTTGATTCTGCAAAACTAATTTTCGTATGGTTTTGACTAACTAGCAATGGAACACCTGAATAGCCACAACGCAGAAATACTGCATTTGCTTCTTATTGTAGAAAAGTACTCCAGGTCATAGTTTGTGTCCCTCCCTCTCATTAGTTCTTTAGATGCAAATAGGCACCTGATCCTGAAAGCTTTTCTCTTTCCCCTAATCTAGCGAAATGCAGCCTCTTCCCTACTGTCCTTAGACATTTCTGGTAATACACTGGCCGATTCTTGAGCATCAGTGCTGTTCTTTACGTGGGTGCATATGTAAACAGCCGTCACGCTGTAAATGCTACCAGGACAAGACCGTTTTCCAAGTAGGCAGAACCAAGCTGTACAGACGCGACAGCCGCCTCATTTAACAAGCTGTCTATGCACAGCAAACACAAGTCACCCGTTTGCTTCTCGGTGCCAGCATATGCGCAGGCTGCCTCAGACCTTTAAGCCAAACGTACTCCCCTACGTGGGTACATGCACATTTCTCGAGATGGTGACTGCTGGCAGACGGCCGCACCAGAAACTCCAAGCAGGCTGGCTTTAGAAGAATCGCGCCTTTCAGCGCCCCGACCACGCAGCCTCGCTACCAGAGGCGAGGGACGCGTCCAGGGTCATCAGATCGGCCGCTCGGAACGGAAGGCCGCGTCCCTGCGCGATCATGTGTTTATTTTAGGGACGCGGCGCCATTTGGTGTCGCCACCACCTCAGAACACGGCGAACGGCGGCGCGGGGCGACGGGAGCCGGGGGGGGAGGGGAGGGGAGGGGAGGGGAGGGGAGGGGGGGCCCGGAGACAAGCAAGCGGCCTTCCCGCCCTGCCCGCGGCCGCCGCCGGGCCCTGCGCGCCCCCTCCGCCCCGCGGCCGAACCCTCGCCCGCCGCAAGCGGCGACCCGGCTCCTCCGGCCAGACCCGGCGAACCGGGGCGCGACACAGCACCGAGCGAGCGGCGGGAGCGGCGGCGGCGGCGACTCACCTCAGCCGAGGCGCGGGCGACTCTGGGAGGCGCGGCCCCGCCCCCGGCCCCGCCCCCCCGCCGCAGGCCGCCCCCCCCCCCCCCCCCGTCCTCCTTTTCCGTTCGCGAGAGGCGCCGGTTTTCTCACGTTCGCTCGGAACGCGGCTTCGGCGGGCGCTCCGGGCGCCCACCGCCGTGACGCCACCCTCCTACGTGCGGCAGCGCGCTCGCGAGGGGCCACCTTCAACGCGAGCCGCCGCCGCGGCCGCCGCTTTTCCTCGGGCAGCCCTCGCACCTGCGGGCAGTGCCGAGCCGAGCCGCCGCTCTCCTCCGAGCTCTGCCCGGAACGGCAGACCCACATTCCCGTGGCTCCAGGACTGAGTTTTATCCTGGGCTTAAGGAGCGGTTTCAGTATTTGGAAGGACGGGCCGGGCTGCGGGAGGGGCCCTTCGGGACTTGCGGACGGCCCTGCTGCGTAGAACCGCTACTTGCGGGTGCCGGCAGTCGCGGCCCGGCTCCCCGGTGAGGGGCTCAAGGGAGCTGCGGCGGAGCGGCTCAAGTCCAGGGCATGGGGCCGGAGAGCGAGGCACAGGGAAGGGCCTGGCTGGGGGCTCTCCCGCAGTCGGTGCGGGGTTCTGCTCCCGCCACGGGCAGCTCTCGCGTGCCGGGCACGCTGCGCTTCGCTCAGAACCCCCGACTGGGCTGGTCCTCGCGCCTGCTGCCCGCGAGCCGACGGTCATAACGCGCTCTGGAAAACTCCTTCCTCCAGCTCCCGCCGGCCCACGCCGCCCGCGCACACGCGAGGCCCGCCGCTCCCGCAGGCCGCGCGAGCCGGCGCCGACCCCGCCCCGCCCCTGCTGGAGCGGCGGCGATTGGCCGCGGGGGAGCCGCAGGGGGCGGGGCTTGCGCGCCAGGCGGGCGCCCGGCCGCTGCTGGACAGCGAGCGCCGCCGCCCCGGCCCCGGCCCCGGCCCCGAGCGCCGTCGGTCCGCAGCGCGCCGTCACCCCTGCGCTGTGAGATTTACCTCGTGCCGAGGTGGTTTCGGTACCGCGCGGGACCTCCGCGCACGGCGGAGGTTGTTCCCAGACGTACCGGTGCGGTCCGGCCCCGGCGGCCCGGACACCCAGGCTCTTTCCCCCTCACCTTTCGGGGGCGCGGCCGGGCCGGGCCGCCAAGCCACCGCGGGGATTCCGCGCGGGACTCAGCGGGAAGCCCCGGGGGCGGGAGCGGCGGGCGCTGCCCGGCAGCGCTGAGAGGGGCTGCGGGCGCTGCCCGGCAGAACCGGGGGTCGCACCGCGGGGGGGGGGGGTGGGGTGGGGTGGGTGGGGGTGTGTGCGGTGGGGGGGGGGGGGCGGGCCGGAAAGCCCCGCCGGGCCGGGGTTTTCCCCGCCGCCCCCGGGCTGACGCAGCCAGGCCCTCCGGGGGCGGCCCGTAAGGGCCGGCGCCCGCCGCCCCGCGCGCACTCCAGCGGGCCGCGCCGCCGCCGCACCGACCCCATGCGACCGGCGGCAGCGCGGGCGGGCCGGGCGCTCTTGCCGGCGGCGCTGCTGGCCCTGGCGCTGAGCCCGGCGCCCGCCGCCGCCGCCCTGCCGTGCGGCGCCGACTGCCCAGCGGGTGAGGGCCGGGCCGGGCCGGGGCGCGCCGGGGCGCGCCGGGGCGCGGTCCCGCGGCAGCCACCCTCTGTCTCGGCCCGCAGGTACCTTCGTGGTGATGGCGGGCTGCGGGCGCGGCGCGGGAGCGGGCTGCCGGCAGTGCCCGCCCGACACCTTCTCCAGCGCGGCGGGACTCCGCGGCTGCACCCTCTGCCGGAAGTGCGAAGGTACCGGGCGGCGGCGGCGGGGGGGCCGGGGCCGCGCTGCCCCTTCGTTACGTCCCCAGGGCGAGCGCGGACGGCAGCGGCAAAGCGAGACGACGCGTCTGCCGGGCTTCTCGCTGAAGCCGCCGGTCTCGTTTCTGCCAGGCCCGGGCTTCCCTGAGCGCGCGTGTAACCCAGGTCTCGTCTCCGCTTTCCAGGGAGATTCAGGTACTTAAAAGAGTGCTCCTCCAAAAGCGATGCTGAATGCACGTGCAAGGAGGGGTACCGCTGCAGCGACGACGGCTGCTCCCGCTGCGACCCAAGCTGCGGCGTGGGCCAGGAGAACACCGGGAGCGGTAAGGTCACCTTTCCCCGCCAGCTTAAACCTCCTGCGCTCGCCGCGCCGCTGCCTCTCGCGCAGCGCGGGAACGACTAGAGCAAGGACCTCGCAAGACAAACCCACCAAACTCTGAGCCCTGCTGCAGCTCAAAGCCTGCGCCGGTTAGGTCACTTTGCACGACAGCTCTTCTGTTGCCAGCACGTGGGAAACTGAACTGGGAACTCTGGAGCTAGAGGTGATCTGCAGCATCTTTTGCCAAATAAACAGGTGGTGTAGCCGAGTGCTGTACTGGCCCATAGCTCACGGGGAAAGAAATTGCCTTGCACAATCAGAACAGCTTATGAGATAGTAATTCTGTGAATGTGGATCACAGTCATTGTACAAGCAGGCAAAAATAATCTCACATGTTGTTTTAAATGCTCATCTTGTACCAATTTACCTGTCCTTCTCTGTTGAAGGTTGCCAAACTTGCCGCTATGGAACTTTTAATGATCAGCCCAATGGCTCCTGTAAAAACTGGACAAAGTAAGTAATCTAAAAATAAATGCTACAGCTATTACACTTGACTGGTTTGGTTTTTTTTTTCCATGGTTTGGTTTGGGTTTTTTTATTTTTTTTTTTTATTTCTTTTTTGCTTTAAATGTCTTTCAGGTGCTCTGCAAACCAGGTCCTGGAGCCTGGAACTACAACAAAAGACGTCATTTGCAAACACGCTTCAGATAATCCCACTTTAGTCACTACTCTACCTACCACGTCTCCTGCAATTCCATTTTCTATCACTGTGCCAGGTGAGTCATAGTATAAGATTGCTTATGGAGCTAAAGAATTATGACCTACTTTGAAACATACTACAGCTCGCTCACTCACCATTTAAAGCAAGAGTCCTTTCTTCTATCCATTTCCAGTGTTGCAGACTCTTCCAGAAGCAGAACTGGAGACAAAGTTGTCAGCTAATTCAAGGGCAGTAGGATTTCGCTTTGTAACGCTTATTAGAGAATGTTGTTTGCTCCCTAGGGGAAGACCTCCAGATGGACATTGTCAGAATTTCTCTTACTGTAGCTGGGCTGTTGTGCGTAGTGTTTATGCTACCTTTGTGCGTATGCTTTGGTATCTGGCAGAAAAAGAAGCTACATGCTGTCTTCAAGAAAAGTAAGATATATACACTCTTGAATTCAATTTTTCTTTTTGAAACTAGACAGAAATCAGGAATCCAGGTTTTTAAATCTCTTTCAAAGATAATTCCAGACAGCTTCAGTTTTTGGCCTTGTAAGTCAGAAACAACAACTGAAAGGAAAACAGTTTGGGAATTTCTGTTGCAGAAAGCACTTAATTAGCTGTAGGCGTTTTATCAACATCACAGGTTAACTGCACGCGTATCCACAGAAGTGAAGTATTCACGGGAGGCAAAAAAGCTCAGCTGAGCCTTGCTGATCTGGTTGAGGGTCAGTTCAGTTTATTACTTCCAAGTACCATCCTTGGCGCGCGTGGCAATAGCGCTTTCCAGTTCCATCTGCTCAGGAACAGTATGCATGGCCTGGAGTGAGCATCTTTGAACTCTGGCTGCAGTAGAAGAGGGGATACCAGTCAGGACGTACTGCTACACAGATACAGAGTCAGCCTGAATCCAGCGCTGCCCTCTGAGAGCTAATAAGCCCCAGGGAAGCTCGAGTTCAGCACAGAGATGAGATGGAATTGCATCCAACGTAGTTTATAGTTGGGATTTTTGTCTGTTTGGGTTTTTCTCTCTTTCTCTTCTTCTCTCCTCTCCCCTCCCCTTTCTTAGAGATAAGGGCTTGATCTTCTGGTGTAATTCTGAATACAGGAGACAATAGCATTACTCCAGAAATCTAACAGCTCCATATTTGTCTTCCTTTCATTCTCGTGGCAAACAGAGCAATTGCAGTCCCTGTTGCATTAGGGAAAACAAAGTATGATAAAATAGTTTTATTGGATGTACATGCCGTAGAGGAATAATTTCAGATTATTGAATCATTTGGAAGAATTTTTCTTGCTGACTTCCTGTGCTTGTGACAGAGGAAGGGTGAAATAAGATGGCTGAATAAATACAACAGAAAGTGAGCATTTGATCTTTTTCTTCAGTGCACACCACACCTGAACAGTCAATTCAGGAAGATGATGCCTGCAGCTGCCGCTTTCCTGAGGAAGAACAAGGTGAATATGAGGACCATAGCAAATCCACAGAATTCAGAGATCTTTTGGTGAACTAGGAATTGGACTGTTCAGCTCAACCACATTTGAATTTTCTTTCGGAACACAGAACAAGAACCTGTTTACATAAATAGAGAGGGTATCAAAATCTGTGGATTTCAGAGCGCTAAATAGCCCAGCCACTGAGGAAAAAGTGCATCTTTTCCATCTCTTACAGAAATAAAAATAAATAAATAAAAAGATCTGAGTTTGCTGACTTTCTTCCTCTAGGACTAGGAATCATATTTCCAAGAAGCGGTACTTGATCTACATACAGAAAAAGTACTGCACTTAAAAGCAGTAACAAAAGGGCAGAATGGCTTTCTGGTCCCTCTGAGAAATGGTGCTGGAGCCATAATTTACATGCAGTCTGAAAGCATTTGAGCTAAAAGGGGGATGTGTAGCCCATAGTAGATCCACTTGTGACACTCATGGTCTCCATTACCATTACCAGCTAGCTGTCCTCTTGAGTCTAGAGCTGCAGCTCCTCCTAAAGTTTAGCTCAAACCCCACAGTCTTGGGTTTTGTGTGCAAATACAGATAGACCTCATTTCAGATCCCATCAGTGCTAGAAACAGATACCTGGCCTAACTACTGCACACCTTCTTATGTGTAGGAGAGAGGAAGCCAGAAAAATTTAGAGCTGCAAAGTGCTTCATAAGAGCTTGCCTCTGCTGTTGTATTACAGTGGTTGGCTTAAGAGGGGCAGTGGAAACACTGAGAAAAGCTGTGGTTGACTTGATCTTAGAAATAGATGTTACTGTGCAGCTGGACTGCACCACCTTCAGTTCTACATCATTCAACTTTGATCTTTTAGGTGATGTAAACATATTATGTACATTGCAGATGTGGTATACGTAGATGTGATACATTTCTGGTACTATTTTTGTAACTCTGAGGTTGGAAAGATTTTAACATCAGACACTCTATCTGTCTCTTTGATCGATTACTGTTACTTTGGTCTTAAAATGCATGTTTGAATCATGGTATTTGCAACACATTTTTAACCTTTTACAAAACCAAGTATTTTATTTCTTTAGTAGATGTTATGCAAAAAATAGAATGAAAACCCACCAATATGTCATGTAAAAGATGATTTTCGCCTCTATGTGATTTCAACTTGGAGAATGCTATTCTTGTCTTTGAGGAACGACAGCCCGTCTCTCCATTCAGCAGAAGATTACGATAGCAGATTATTTTCACCAAACCACACTTAGGCATTCTGATAAACTTCTGTACAAGTAAACATAAAACAGTATATGAGAAAATAAACGTCGTACCAAAGCCTGAACTATTAAGTATATTTAAATCTCTCTTTTCATCCCTAGCCCAAATCTCCTCTCTATTAGTACTTTCGACCATGAGAACTAAGTGACTATTATGTCAAGTTCACAAACTTAAAGACATGAACAGGACACGTGAAAAGCCACCAATCTATTTATAAAATCAACAAGCAACCTTTGCACCAGTGGACAGACAGTATCTTAGAACAGGATAAAACAGTTCTGCTTGTGATTAGTTTCTAATCTACACGTAAGGTATGAGAATTCATGTACAGATCCCTCTAAAAACTCAAAACATCCGGTGGTTTGTCCTTGGAAAAGAGAGAGCAGTTGGAATTTTACATTTTGTTAGTGCATTCAGTATGTATTTTGAAGGACATTCTGTTTATAACAAAAGCAGCACTGTAAATACTAAGGTAGTTGGAGTGTTCAGCAGTTTTCAGATTTATACAATATTCAAGTTGTGAATTGTGGCTTTCTATAAAGAACTCAAATTATACCCATAGAATCATGCACTTCCTTGAACATAATTAATTGTTGCATGTTGTGGAATTTGCCTTCACTGTGATCACATAGAACAAATTTATTAGAAGCTTGTTCCTGTTCTAGACCCCACATAGATAGATATTTTTATTTAAAAGTACTAAAGGATTTGCTTAAATTCTTCTTTTCACTATGCATGTAGCAGAAACAGCTGTAAAACCACTTCTGGCAGTATGCTATGGAAATGCAATGGGCAGACTCATCAATTAAGTTTGCTCGGAAGTTTGCATCTGCAAAAAAAGCCACATATTTGTAGCTTCCTTTTTTCCTTTTTAAATTATTCTTTCATCTCCTGAAAAAATCCACGGCAGCTAATAAAACGTTAGTCAAAGCTAGATAATGTGCAGATTGGTGGTTGACAAGTTGCTACTATACAAGTCACAGAAGCAGAAATGGTGTAGGCATCTGATCTAAATAATTCAGGATGCCACACAGAATTTTTTGAATGTTTTGTTCTCTCAAGCTTTTGTAAAAATGTTGCACAGTACGATTTAGGGATCATCAATGACTAGATTAAAAGAAACATTGTCATTAGAATTAAGCTTCTACTAGCTTTCCTGAACAGAATTTGTGGCTGAATTTGTCTGTTTCCTAACACAGAGGATGACAGCCTTCCCACATGCATATTAAGCACTATAAAATCCTTCATCCAGCAAGGGTGAAGGGGGAGAAACTGCACTGTGTATCTTTGACTATTGGTAATTACGGCAGAAGGAAGGAGTAAAGCCTAACTGTCCGTAATTCAGAACCAGGACTGTGGAAAAGAAGTATTTTTTGGTGAGGAAAAATAATGGATAGATCACGTGCATCTTGGCTTCACAGGGAGCTTTTATTGAACATACAGATTCTTTAACACCTGAAGAAACTTACCAGTTCATGTAGAAATAATGCAGATCAGTCCTCCTAACTCTTTGAGCTCTAAGTGTTGTCTGCTTTCTGTGAATGTCTCTTTTCTCAACAGTCTTTTTAATTTATTATGTAGCAAGCAAAAAGGAACTGGGAATGCCATGGTGACTCTCAAGCAGCCCAGGTGGCTGAGGATGAGGTAACAGGCCAGATGCAAGCTTTTTGCATTTCCATTTGTTTTTCTTGGAAGTCAGAAAGTGTCCATTTAGCCAGACTGTGTGTGGAGGCCCAGGTGATGTCAGGCAGAGTTCTGAAAGCATGGAAAAAGGAGACAAATTCTCTTTAAAGATAATTTTCAGCAGGAGAGCCTGCTGGTTTTTTATTGCTTCCAGAACCAGCACCATTTCCTGGCACAGTTCCTGGCATCAGTAATTAAAACCATGTTTGTCACATGTCTTGGCTTCATAATTTCTTGTAAGAGTTGTGTGGCTAAGGAAAGCAAAAGGTTCATAGCAAAAGGCTTTCTGTTTCTCACTTCCCTCTCTTCTACAGGCACGCCTGTGCATTTCTATGCCTGATACTGCTGGATCATAGAGACTCTGAAACTGTAATAGCTCCTGTCAAACATATAAACTTCATATAATTTTTTAAAAGCAGAATATGATTTCTTATTTTCAGTCTTTCTATCGGACCCTTCATAGGATAGAAGCATACTCTTCCCTGACAGTCATTCTGATACTAACACTAATGATGCAAATACCTCCACAGGAGATGGTCCACTCTGAAGAGACTTAACACATAGGAAATAGTACTACACAGGCAACTTGCACCACTCCACTTGCTTTTTAAACAGGTGATAAAAAGTCAAGGTAAGTTTCACTATTCAAATGATACAAAGTCTTATTCTATCACCAAGTGTTACCTCAGTTCTCTCAGCCAGGAACAAGCCTTCCCTGATACAGTGCTTTCTTCAGAGCCTGCCAAAGGAGGTTCTCCATCCCACAGGGTTTGTGTTAGCTGTGCATCAGGAACAGATGGCTGAGCATCCTCCTATCTATCCCTGGAACTAGCACGAAAAAAGCTGTTGGATGCCGTCACTGCCCTCACTGTAAATAAGAACTTTTAATACCATCTACAAAGAAAATGGAAATTCCCTCTAACCTCAATTTGGCAAGAGTTTTTTATGATATCACCTACTATGTTTCCTTTCACCTTCTAGATCCTGGGTGCCTGCCAGTTAAAGCAGCAGACTGTTCCTGCAATACTCTGAAGCAAACTGGACTGTATTTTAATGAAAAAAAACAAAAAAAACCCCACCAGCTGAACACCCACTGAAATCAGGGAAAATCTCTCCTGTTTGTCTAACCTGTTTGCATTAAGGAAATAAATCAGATTTTATTTGATTTACCAAGTGCAAAACCCCATACAAAGACACCTACCTCAGTTTAAGGATGACTTATCATAGTGTATCTTAAACCTGTTAAATCTACTCTCAGTTTACATAATCCAAACTAAAACAAGCCATTTAAAAACTGAAATAAACTGTCCGAGTTACCCATTTAAGTCAGTTTTAAACCAAATCTTAGGTTACATTAGCTCTCTTTTCTCCTGTACACAAGGATTTCAGCAGGTTTAGAACAAATGCAATTCTGGAAAAACAAGAAGGTAGATGGAGAGGTGAAAGAGACAATTTGCCTTTAGCTACAACACTATAGACTTGAGAAACATTTCTATTAAAAAAAAAATCCTTCTAATAATCACAGCATTGATATTTTGATACTTTCCATTTAGAACAAGTATAAACCATTTAACTTGAAAAGAATACTATACAGGCCTGTGAGCAGGAGAAAAAAAAAAAAAAAAAAAAAAAAGGAAAAAAAAGGCACCACACTAATTTTACTCAGTGCACCTTTATACAAATTTTAGAGAAACTTTGAAAGAGTAGAACACAATTCTAAAGAAAATGTACATACATGCCTAAAGCAAAATTTACTGAAGTATCTAAAGCATAACATATTTTCCTTAAACGAGAATGGAAAATACAATGAACAGGTATATGAAAGGAGTGGTAGGAAGAAACATCATCGACTCCAGAGGAGCTGCAACACTGCAGTTCAGCACCACAGTTGTCTTATCAAGCTACAATCCCATCAGAAGGCCAACAAGCGATTGACATTATCAGTGTTACAGCCACCCTTAATAATGCATCTTTTTGTATTACCGTATAGAAGTACAGGTGTAACCACAGAAAATGCTGGATGGTTCCCTCAAACTTATGAGTTCTAATAAGAGAAAAGGAAGCTGCTGTTCTTTAACTTGAGAGTCAAAGGATTTAGAAATCTGAACAGGCGCTCTACTTAGGAAGCTAGCAGATATGACCGTAGCATATTCTCTTGCCATTGCATCTCACTATGTCTGCATTCATCAATAGGGTAAGCTACAATCAGAATACTTCTCACATGGAACAGCAAGGTTGTAACACATAGCATTTATGTGCTTCTCAAGAGTGATTAAATATGCCTCAGGGAATTACAGAACAGGAAAAGGTTTTACTGAGCTGTGGCAGTACTAATTATCCTACCTTATATAACGGTTCCTGCACCTTCTTCCAGTCATTCCTAATGACACAGAAAGAGATCATCCTGTAAATAAAACATTAGTATGGTGGCAGAAACGAGTAGAGCAAATGAAGAAGGCTTTGGAGGCTTCCTGCACTATTCTATTTCCACAGATGGTGGTTTGCAATGGATTATTTCCTTCTAAGCATAAATCCTGCTTGTCTTGAAGAGGATTTTTAGAAAAGCTACATGGGTGCTGGGATGGGATACTATGTGCATGCTCTAGGCTTTGTAAAGTGACCTACTTCCTCAGCTGAAAAGGCCAAGAATACATCTGAGCAGTTACAAACAGCCAGAAATACCTCCCCATCACCCTCTCCAGCTTAAGGAAGGAGGATTGTTATAAGGACTAGTGGAGAAATGGATGGAACAAGAGAAGAAATCATAGAATCGTTTATGTTGGAAAAGACCTTTAAGATCATCACAAATGTCATCTAAAAGCTAGTTCGAATGTTGTTCTTTGCAAAGATCTGCAGCATTTCCTCTCCTGGTCTTACATATCCTTCACCTCCTGCTATATGAGGGTTGTCCTTAACCAGATGGTTCTCCGGCACATTAGAAGAAAGGAGCTACACAGCTGGCAGCAAGACCATAAAAAGAAAAGACAGGACTGTACTACAACAAGCAAATCAGATATGTATCCCTTCCTTGTGATACAGGTCCCAATCCCACTCTTCCAAGGATGGAAAGCATATGCTTCCATGCACAGGTGAATTTTTCTTATTTCTATGTTTCTTCTGCAGACTCTGTTCAGCAGTAACCAGTTGGTTCTGTCTGTTACAACTCTCACTCATAAAAAATGCATATGTAGTACAGGAATAAGACTAACAGGCTAAATAGTGACTGCTCTACAGAACTCTTCTTATATCGTAAATCTGCCTTGGGAGTTCTTGCAGGAAAGGGGATTTTGCTCCCATTACTTAGTTCCAGTGTAGCAAGAAACATTCAACTTGCCAAACCAGAAGACAAAGATCTGATACCTGCTTCCTTCACCTTTGTTAATTCCTACTCCTGTTGATCCCTCCCATCCCCAGGGAAAGCTTTCCACTCCAGTCAAGATAAGTCACAAAGTCAGTCAGTCATCACAGAGAAAATCAGTTAATGCTTGTAGCGGATTCCAGTTTATCAAATAATTCCCATCTCTTAAACAGTGAAGGGAAGATTCTACGTGGCTGACTGCCAAGATACATGCTTTCATTTACAAAATAACCTTGAAAGTACTGCTTTAAAGCTCAAGTTGCCCAGTGAGACCTATGCCAACTTTCCACCTGTTAAGTACACGTATTTGTCCTGAAATGTGAATCACCGAGCTTGCAGAGATTCCATTTAATTAACAAAAAATCCTCCAAGTAGTGAAAGATTAAAGAGATTATGCACTTGGAAAGCAAAATTAAAAATTAAAGTCTGCTTTTGTGAGCTATTCATTTACTGCCTACGCTAAGTTAGACAGTTAAATGCCAATGATTATTAGGATACCTCTTTAATTACAGTGGCTCCTGCCCACGCACTGAACTTCTACAGAACTACCTGAAATTTGTCCTCTAATATCAGTTGTTAGAGTGGTAAGTGATCCTAAGCCTCTGTGGTAAAAACAAGAAGAACATGTGTATACCAAATGTGAAAATGTGGACAGAAAAATAAAGAAAAGCATAAGGACACCTCTGACAAAATTGCCTTTGTTCCATCCCTACTGTAGATGCAAGCCCTTACCCTCTTGCTCTTTTAGATAATGAAACAGGGCACCATCTTCAAAGACAGCAAAATCTTATTAAATTTCTGATAAAATGGTTTGTAACAAGAAACTAACGAGACAGAGCACTGTGCAATTAACAGGGTATGAAGTAGGCTCAAGCGGGGAAATCTGGAAGACAACTCTTATACCTCATCCATCTCGCGATTTGCTGCTTTAGTGTTTCTGCACGTCTTCATATTGAGCCAGAAAAAGTGCAAGACAGCCTGGCCTACCCACCCCATCATCCAAACTACTACATCCAAAGAAAAGAATCAGCAGGGTATTGCTGCTTCCCTTTTTTGACATTAGTAATACCATTTTATTTTTTTTTTCAGAGTTGCACTCAAAGCCTTAGGAGACAGAAATATTAAAGCTGAAGTTCATTTCTTTAAATCCTCAGCTGTATAGATGTTTATGTGGGCAGGCTCCAGGACAATCATTTGTATGGAAAACCCCTCAATAATATGCTTAACAAAAAATAATGAATGGTCTAAGTCTAAGAACAGAACAAGAGTGAAAATGTCATAGCATGCAGCAGTCACCTAGCTCTGCAGCAGGATTAGCTTGATAATTTCTTATCACAACCTAAATTAAACCTCAGGAAGACTGTGCTATTGTTGTTGGTATTTTTTTAAATAAAATATTTATAATATCTACTGCTGATAAAACTACGAATATACTGTATTCTATATAACAACAGTACTTATGCAAAAGTCAAAAGATACAAAGATACCCTAGCATAGAAAAAACTACTGTGAATATACAGGAATACAAGGTACTCGTGATCCACAGTTGCAGAAAAAGGCAGGTTATTATATAGTACCATAAACAACAACAAACAAGAAAAGGTAATAATTCAAGTATGTTTAGTAAGGTCTTTATGTCTGTACTGTAATACATACAGATAGAAGGCTACCGTTAAGCCTGCACTGTGTTTGGCTGTTTTTCTAAAGCATCATGCTACCTAATCCTCCACAGTGAACATAAGCTTCTGCACTTGTGAGCTTTGTTTTGCAGCATATCAGTTGCCTCTGACAGAAGATTCAAGCATGGCTGCTCCCATCATTTGTAGCAAAACCTGCTATGGACACATAGCAGGCACAAAATTTGATTCCTTCTCTCCAAGTCAATCCCTAAAACTACCTCAGTGAGTATTGCTCCCCAATATATCCCCTAGACCACATATGCATCTTCATGCTATGCTGAAGGCTTCCAGCCTGTGCTTTTGCTCTGGCAGACAGAGAAAAATTGATTTAATTAAATAATAATAAAATAAAAGTTGTATGATCTGCGCTGAGATAGTATAGTAATGGATAGTAGTAGAAAAAAATCATCTAGCAGTTTTACATGAACCCCCTGCAATTTCATGATATATATATCAACCTATAGCTTTTATTATCTTGTTCTCAGAGCATAGGGCTATTCCTTCATGCTCTTCAGCTCTAAAACGAGCAAGGGTTCTGTTTCAATGCCTATACAAATTAAAACTGCTTTCTGAATAACGTTGCTCTCACAAAATATGTAAGAAGTAGTATTTGGTTCCTACTAGTTACTTAAACATTTTCAGAGAAAAGCTATCAACATGATACACTGTATTTTCAGTTACAAAGGACCACAGCTGATGGGAATCATCCAAGCTAATCAGCCTGAGAACAAATACAGCAATGTCACTGTATACTTAGTTTGGCAACTATATCCCCACTGCTCAGTTCGTCCCTACAGATGCTCTCAGACAGCCCAGGACACGTGGACCAGCAGGGACAGGACCAAGGCTGACTGGAAGTTAGGATCTCTTGAGACCAGAACCACAGGGAGGCAGAGATGTGAACAAGCTTACGTGCTCCAGGATGGAGGGGAACAGGAAACAACGCTAAACTCCATAGCTCTATTTGCTGAGGATGTCCATTTTCTCACCAAACGAGAAGACAATTAGCGTAAAGGAAAAAAAAAAAAAGGCAGCTTTATTCGGTATATTCATTGATTCATACACCATAAATACACTTGTGCCTGTGCAGCCACAAGGGCTCCAGCAGCGCGCAGTGCCACCCTCCGTGTTCCCTGTCCATGGTCCTGTGCCGAGGCCGAAACAAGGACCGAGTCCTGCGAGCACCTTCCCGAACCCTCCCTTTAAAAGCTCCTTCTTTCTTTCCACCCCCTACACTTCCACCTAGAGCAGACAGAGAGACAAGGCTGGGCACTGCAGACCGAGGAACAGTGCCAGGAGCGTAACAAGAGCACAAGCAGGAAGGGAGAAGAAAGGTAAGCTAGTACATGGAACGGAGCAAGGCCTAAGGTTGGACTAACAAAGGGGCTGCTACTTAAAAGCCTCACGAAGGTCAAAATCCTGCACAAAATGCTTTAGCTGTGGTTTCAGAGAGTTAAACCAGATAACAACGGCAGGCCTTCCAAGCTTCTTAACGTGAGAAGAAGCCTTGGCTGCTTCCAGAAATGCCAAGACAGCAAAGGCATTACAAGAAGGAAAAAGAATGAGAAAGCAGAGTAGATCATACAAGAGCATTCAAGAGTGAAGACTCTGTCCTGACCCGACTGTCTGCTTTACTCCGATCCACATAATTGTTGTGGTGCTCTTTAGTAGACCGAGCTTCCGATGCAGTTCCAACACCAGCAGTGATGCTGACTCCTATCAGTGAGGCTACTCAAGAAAAACTAATGTCTAAGGAATACATTGTATGGATAATTCCTCCAGAGTAAAAGCCTCTTGACCTTATTTAATCATTCTTCAAAGAAAGGCAAGAGTTATTTAGTTGAGAAACACACACATATGCAAGAAGGGAAGAGAAACAAGACCTTTTTTAGAAGAGATAAGTGGACACCCCACTGCCCCCCAAACAACAAAACCAATGCCACACAGTTACTTTCCCCCAATTTAGTTGTCTTTTGTAAATTTTAATTCTATACCGCACTGCCTGTGACACCGGAGTCGAGCCCCGCGCCCGGACCCTGGTCGCTCCAGCCTTTTTCAGGAGGTTTCTCAGCGCCACCTCCCGGGGCAGGAATTCCATTATCAGCTCCCTCAAACCCACCGAGCGACAAAGCCAGCATGAGCAGAGAGAGAAGGTTTCCTTTCTTTGAAACGCAGTCTGAAAAAATGAGGTACCTGTCACTGGTCGAGGCACACTGGCTGGCTGTTAAATAATACAGCCACCCAAAAGTTAATTACCCCTATTCAGAAAAACAAACAGGAAAACGTGTTCACCTATCCCAGCTCTTCCTCAACAGTTCTCTCCCTTCACACTCCCCACACCAGGAAGGAAAGGACTGGTGCACTGTGTCTCAGATCAGAGCTCATTTGGACTACTCTGGATTATTGGAAGGTCTCCAAACATCCAGTACTTTGCCTTGAAAAAGCCTCACAACAGACTTCTCTGCAGCAAAGCAGCACAACTTGGAAACTTTTACTGGTTCCAAATGCAAGCAGTGCTGCAGAAGCAGACTGTCGTGGTTTAACCCCAGCCAGCAACTAAGCACCACGCAGCCGCTCACTCACGCCCCCCCATCCAGTGGGATGGGGGAGAAAATCGGGGGAAAAAAAAGTAAAACTCCTGGGTTGAGATAAGAACGGTTTAATAGGACAGAAAAGAAGAAACTAATAATGATAATGATAACACTAATGAAATGACAACAGTAGTAATAAAAGGATTGGAATGTACAAATGATGCGCAGGGCAATTGCTCACCACCCGCCGACCAACACCCAGCTAGTCCCCTGAGCGGCAATTCCCCGCCCCCCACTTCCCCGTTCCTATACTAGATGGGACGTCACATGGTATGGAATCCACAGTTGGCCAGTTTGGGTCAGGTGCCCTGGCTGTGTCCTGTGCCAACTTCTTGTGCCCCTCCAGCTTTCTCACTGGCTGGGCATGAGAAGCTGAAAAATCCTTGACTATAGTGTAAACACTACTGAGCAACAACTGAAAACATCAGTGTTATCAACATTCTTCGCATACTGAACTCAAAAACATAGCACTGTACCAGCTACTGGGAAGACAGTTAACTCTATCCCAGCTGAAACCAGGACACAGACATGCATCTCTGAAGAAAACGAGCACAAGTCTCCAGCTTGCTTTATACCTGCGACTGATGAAATGAGAGTGCAAGTATGGATAGTCACTGACCAAGAGCCTATGCCTTTTAGGAAGGCTGCTTTGCACTCATTTCTGTGCAGTGTGCTGACCAGAAAAATGAGACAAAGAAGTTCTTATTCTGCTTTAGTCCAGACCATAATTTCTTATTAGGGTTGAACAGATTATTTGGGATACCTTGCGAGAACAGGAGAAAGGTAAAGAGAAAGTTCCATTCTTGCTGCAGAAGCTTTCCTCTTTCCTTATACTGCCTGCTCTCATAATTTCAGTTTTAAAAATAAACTGTAATTGCATAGTTAGTTCCATTACATTTTTTGTGGAAGAAACCTTATTTCAAGATCTGGTCTCTGCTCCTCTGTTTGTGGCTGCATTATCCAGAATCTGATTCCCATAAGATATTGATGTGCTGAATTTCCAAGCTCCAGTCATGCCAGACTTACTTTCCTTCATGTCAAACAGTGTGAAGCTTCAGTTTGCTAATTCTGTAGTGCTGAGAGGACAGGGGAATTAAGGACCAGTTTGTCAAGCTTCACTTGGAGAATATACCCAGACTACAGTGTGCCAGCCCAGCAGGGCCAAAAATCAAGAGGGTTTTTTCCCCCCAAACTGGTGGAAACTATACTACAAAGGAGCAATGTTTTGGCAGCTGTGATCCTGTACTAGAGAATTTTTAGACCACTTGCCAATTCTGTAGCAAAATAAAATACCTTCAGAAAGGCCTACGGACCTGCCATCTTCATTTACGCAGAGGCATGTGTTCGGTTAAGCGCACATACTCACCTATGCACCTCCAACCCACCACAGAACAAGAAAACCTAGGTCAGAACCTCTCAGAGATCTTACATAACTGAGAGAAATTCAGAAGACAGAAATACTAATATGCGTACCCAAATATGTGTAGCACCGTATAGTGCTATTTGATTATACAGAACACACACCACATGCGCTATACTACAGTTTGCGCACAGCGGGAAGAAGCATCATCTTCAAAAAAGGAAGTTAACAGCAAGTGCCCAAGTTATGGTTAGTTTTTTCCTTTGATCTGCTCAGTCTCACAGCTGGCTATTTTCAGTACACTCTAAAATGCAGAGTATACATAAGGCAATGCAAGCTAGTGGCAGGAAAAAAACTCTTATTGCAAGTATGACCTCACAAGGCAGCTATTTCAGTATGCAAACTAGATCTAATAATCAAGTTAAGAAGCTGAATAATTAGGTAAAATGAGAAATGTTAAGTTCAAGTTAACTTCTTAGGTGTTAATGAGGACAGATATCTGCTAAGCCAGCAGTGACAGCAAAGCAAAAAACCCCAAACCCCTAAATGATACGCTAGACCCTAGCAGGGAAATAAATAACACTGCAAATATTTTTTTTCTCTCACACCAGCCAACATGTATAACTCACTGAAACAAGATGTTAAGTTAAAAAATCTAGTAAAATTAAAGGAAGAGCTGGAGATTTATATAATAAGCTCATCTGCAATTACAGTGTCAATACAAAAACATTCTACTGCATGCCTCTCTTCATGCAACCTAAATGCAAGCTAAAAAGTTACACCAAAATTTACATCCTAGGAAGAAGTCGCTCATACAAACGTTACTGCTAAATCACGTCTTCTCTGAAATTTCTGCTGTTGCCAAGTGTTGCAATACTTGACTAAAATAACTCGTTTACTTATCATAAAGCACTTTAAAATAGGAAAGAACTTTTGCATTATAGATCAGATTTCATCCTTACTATTCTACATAGAAGGTAGGTAATTTTGGGGGGTGTTTTTGGTTTTGTTGTGTCTTATTTTTAAAATGAGTTTTCTTGACTTCATTAGCAAATTATTCTTCACGAGCCATCATTCTAAACCAAGAATAGTTGTTTCTTCTGATAATTAAGGATAATCTTTTATGATAGGGTAGCATATACTTACTATTCGGAGCTTGCTAAGTAATTTATCTGGACTACTGCTGCCCTGTTATTTTAAACTGAAGCACTTGAAAGAAAGTCTATTAGCATAAATAAGAACTTAAAAAAGTTTTGCCACAAACTTTTGATAAAAGTTTTGATAAAAATTAACACTATTTCTTGCAAATCAATTTTCAAGTTTTCAAAGTGCAATTCACATTTACTTCCCCCACCCATGTATTCAGGGTTTTGTACCTTTGTTTAGGATGAGCTGTTTCTTTGCTTTGCATGATGACGTGTGCACTGTCCCCTGAGGAAAATGCCTTTGACATTTTGGTAGAGGAAAGAGCGTCCAAGTGACAACTTCAAATCTGAGTAAAGGCAATAAGCTGCAGGCAAGTTGCCCAACTTCCACATGACGCACTTCATGATGGCTCTAAGAGGCTGAGACTTCCTTGAGAGAAGACAAAGGACATAAGTTGCTTGTGAAGAGTGCTTCATTAGCTTTCCTTGGAGGATGCTCAGCGCAAATATTGATAATGCCATTGTCATTGATAGTTCACTGAAGGAGAAGCATTTGTACAGAGCATCCAGCACCAACAGTGAGATCATGCATCAAATCAGACCTAATTACTGTCTGCAGTTTTGGAACGAAGAGTTGCATGACTCAGATGAGGAGAGAATTCCTCTCTAGCTACTTATTTCTCTCGTAGGGAAGCACAGGGCAAGAGGCATATAAAATGTATTAGGTTAATTCTGTAGAGAAATTCTTTTGTCATATCCACTCACTTCAGCAAAGAGAAGTCCAGAGAAACACCATTTGTACTTCAGACACCTGCAGCATGTATTCTATAAATCAATACTAGACCTCTCTGTACACACAGGAGAATAGAAAAGTTTAGGTTGGAAGGACCTCTGAAGGTCCTCCCTTACCTCTCCCACTCCCCACCTCTGCATTCAAAGCAGAGCATTTGACCTTACATGGGGATGCTCAGGGCCTTGTCAAGCTTAGTTTTGAAATTCTGTCCCATTCCATCCTTGAAGCTGGACCTGACTGGACACACTCCTGGACAAACTGCTCTGGCTGACCCTGCTTTGAGCACGGGGTGTTAGACTAGATGATTTCCAGAGGTGCCTTTTGACCTCAACCATTCGGTGATTCACAGGGTCCACAGCTTTTCTGGACAACCTGTTAACCGTGCATGTGTGGGGCATGCTCTCCTGGAATTAGACCTGCAGCAGAAACACATCTGTTCTATACAACAGATGTAGCCAATTTGAAATTAGGCCTAAGAGCCACAGAACTTATAATACAAAAATTAATCTTCAACAGGAAATGTCAATAAAGGAAAAAGGAAGCAGGTAAGTTCACTCCTTTTGCCACTTACAATTATCACGCAATTCAGCATAGGGAAAGAACTTTAGTAACATTAGTGGGATTTCATAGTATTTTACACAGCATTTGAAGGCACAAACATTTGATTAGAGGCAGGAAAGAAAATTACCAAACCTCAATTTATTATGAACCTGAACAAGCATAATCTTCTCACCACCTAAAGGAAAGAAAATTGGCATAAACTTACTTTTTTTTATTTTCAAGGCTCTATATGGTTGGGGGTTTGATACTTCATAGAGGATGAAGATGACAGACCAGTCCAGTCAGTCCTTGCTCTTTGATATGAAAAATGAAATTGTAAGCAGAGAAGACAATATGCTAGATGGAGAGAAATAAAGACTAAAGTTAGGCGATTACGTATAGCAACTACCATGCTAGCGTTAAATAAAAGCAAAAGGCAAACAGGGAAAAAAACCTAGCTAGCAGACACAGAATTAAGTAGCTCCAACTGAGGGAAAGAGAAGATAAGCGAAATAGAAAAGGGTCTCCCAGTCTAGTGAGGGACCTGTGTTTAATATCAACCAAAGTAGTTTATATGTACCAAGCAAGTCTCCAGATGGAGGCTGTACTTTCTCTGCCAAGACAATTCTCTAGGGCAACACTGGATGAAGTCTTCTCAAATAAATAGATGTGAAATGCTACAAGGGGGGGGGGGGGGAGGGACGACCAAAAAAACACCCCAGAATGAACTTCCCTAACATTCTCTTTGTAAATTAACTAGATATTTTAACTCCCCATATCTTTTACTTTTTCTGGCACAAGAACCCCAAATACAACACAACACATCCATCCATCTCACAAAACGAAAAAAAAAAAAAAAAGTGCATTTCATATCAGATGCTTTGCGTCAAGCCTGCTAAGGCTCATAAATCAGCTGTCTTATTGCCCTGGTCATTTCAACCAACGTCTGACCCTTTTGTTAACTCATGATTTATAACTGGAAGTTACTTTTTTTTTTTAATGCCAGATTTATAAACTTTACTGTGCTTGGTTTGATATAATATCCATTTTGTACACCAAGCTATAAGACAGTAAATTTATTGTCTATGAACTGTTACCTTGAAAAATTACATCAATGCAAAGTGGTTTCCATTTAGAATCAATGGGCAATAAATTCATTGGATTTTTTTTTTTTTTTGAAGGGGGGGAGAGAACATGATGATATTTATGAGGTCATGAGCGGCTATATAACGGGTGAATCTGGGAGCAGAGGCAACAGTCAGACAGGAGTTCTGAGTTACAGGGGTAGACAAAGACAAAATATATTCAACACAGCAACAATGCATAAGCTGGTATTCTGCTGTCTCATTATTATCGGCTTCTCCTATCCTCTCTCGTCTCTCCCCATCATCAATGCCAGTGAGATGTCTTATCAACTCTCAGGTAAGAGTCTTTTGATTTTAATAGTCATAAAGCAGGGGCTAGAGCAGAAAAACCAGAAAAGAAGCAAGTATGCTTTCCAAGGGGCCTTTATCTGTGCTGATGAGCTGTAGAAAAAGCAGGAATATCTTCAGAACACCAGCAGCGCAAGTGACACCATCCGTGGGTGCTAGTCTTGTAAACGGGGAGGTTGGGTGCCCTAAATATTTCTTTCTGCTGCTTTGAGATCCAGGAGGCAAAGGTATCCGAGCCTTCTGGCACTGAACGCAAGCTGGCATATACAGTGTCTGTCTTTGAAGCAACATTAGTAGGCATTGGGTAATTTAAAGAAACTTGGCTGTATGGTCTCTCCTCTTGCTATGCTTTAGAATGAGCTATGTTTAACTGAAGGTGTATTTAAAAAGGGGGAAACCTACTGCAAAGATTAATGCAGTCCTACTTAAATCAAGAACGGGCAAGTCTGTCTTACAGTACAAAAATAGCAATGTACTGAGCATGCTATTTGTTTGCACTAACACAGATTCCATTCAGTCCAGCAAAAGAATAAATCTTTGCTTGAAAAAGCCCTCCTCAAAGTTTGAAATTATACTACAAGTCAAGACTGAAATGGCTCAGTAAAAATGCACAACAGAATCTGGAAGGTTACGGTCATCAGACCTGACCTGTGCTGGAACAGTTTCTGAAATGACTTCTGAAAGAACAGGCTAATCAAACCCAAAGTTATTGCATAAAGCTGACTATTAAAAAATGGCTGTTCTTACCTGCTTTGCAGGTGCAACAGCTATTGTGCCAGTTTATAGATATCAGTCGTTCCTAGTTTGCTTTGAAAACCTTGGACTCACTAAGCCAGCATCTTCTCAAGCCTTCCACTATGTAACTTTCATTTACAGCCAGCCATGACTCAGTACGGGTAACATCTATCACATCGTAGGGTGAACAAGCTGGCTCTAACAATTACTGCATTTGTTTGAAGATGTCCATTAGGCTTATTAAATCTTCCTTGCTAATATAAAGAGTCTCTAGGCTGGCTAAGATAGAAGTAGAACTCTGTATTAAAGAGGGTGGTTTGGGCTTTGGGGGGTTTTTTTGGTTTTTGGTTTTTTGTTTTTTTTTTTTTTTTTTTTTTAAGTCTCAAAGCAAGTTTACCTGCTAACACCACTCTGAATTAAAAAATAATACAAGGCTAGAGATGTGAATTGTCTACACATAGCACAGGGAAGTTACAATATTCTTATTCAGTCTTACATTTAAATCCCCACTGTCCTTTGCAATTGTCCTTTCGTACAGTGAACAAACTAACAACATGGATGTCCAAGGTCTTCAAGTTCTTGATCTTGGTCCAAGCTTTTGAAATGATGGGGGATTATTTTCAGCAGTTTATTTTCTTATATATTTCATATTGAGGAGCTATAGAGTCTCACCCATCCCTGCAGGTAAGAGCAACTAAAACTCCATAGTATTATCTAAAAGTACAACTACAAAACAATATTCATCTACACAACTAGAGTTGCATAATAGCACCCTCTCGTAGCCCACAATTTTGAATGTCTGCTATATATTAGCAAAGAGGAAATTTACTGCTCAGATTACAAAAGCCTTATTTACCTCAAGTATAACACCGCTAAGGGCTCCAGCTGGCAACCTGCCTCGGGGTGGGGCACAAGCTAGTTACAGAATTCTGAATTCTCTATGCACATACAAATTAATTCCATCAAGTATCAGCAATCTGTTGTTTCAGAAAAAGTAATAATATCTGCACTGATACACACATTAAATGAGGGAGATGATTGAAATACACAGAGAAGCATAGCTGCCAAAATAGGCTTTAAGACTTCTTACATTTATTTCTGCCCTTCCCCTAATTTTATTGCATTTAATTGTCAGGAAACTGAGCAGGTTAATAGGCCTTGAACAGGAAGTTTTGTCTTTATTCATAGAAAAGCTCCAGCATAGGAAGTAGTTGATAAAGATATGGACTAAAAAAAAAATAAAAAAAAAATAAAAAAAAAATTATATACACATTTGGGTTGTCTACAGCTGGGTACCAGAACGATTAGGCTGTGAGTTCCTCAAGCAATGGGAGTGGCTGCTGTTGGTCAAAAAACTTTCTTAAAGAAAGACCTGCCAGAGAAATGAGCATCCAAGATTAACATCAGGAAGGTATCTTTTCTCACAGCTTTGGAAGGAAAAACAAGACCAACTATCCCCCATTTTATTCATTAAATGAGGATGGGTGACTGGATTTCATGATAATCTCCAACAGGTGGGGCCAGCAGACCTGATCAGAAGTCATCAGAGACAGACTGAAACAGGGATTCAAAGCAAAAGACTCTTACTGTATGTCTGTTTCTGTCATCTCCCATTTGCAGCTGATGAAGATTCAAGATTAAATCCAGAGCAGATGGGCAGCCTAGGAAGCACTTCCCTGCTTCAGTTTCTGCCAGAGCTCTTGGGCACAATGACTGAAGACAACAAAGCAGGTGAGGATTTACAACAGCAGTTTATGGGACAGTGCCCATGGTTTGCATGTCCAGCTTCCACAGATATTGTGCCCCGATTCGTGGGTATTTACTGAAATACAGCATCATGTGTAGGCAACAGACAGCTGTCATTTAATTAACTGGGACCTCGGGGAAACCTGCCGAGCAGCCATGCTTGCAGCTCAATACTAGCAGGAAAAGTCTCCAAATTAGTTTAGCAAAACCTTTGTATAGCAAAACCAGGGCAAGGCAAAGATTGGCCTAGAAGGAGCTAGCAGACAAAATGAAATAGCACAGTCTTTTAAAAAACATCAATACTTGCAGAAAGTGCAGAATCAATAGCAATAGATGGTTTGGGGGGGGCAACAGACATAACAGATGCCTGCTGAAGAGGACAGTACAGCTTGCGTCTGCAGAGTCCCAGATCCTGCTGGAACTGTGTGCCACAGGAAGAACTGGCTGTGCTGCTACAAAAGTGTTTTCTGTCTGTTCCTCTGAACATACCAGTTCAAGACTTCTGCTGGCTGGAGTGTTATGGCACACAAGAAAGACTTGTGTAGGTTCATGGTTTTAAATGGTAAAACATTTAATTATGTCTCCCCTCTACCAGGTCTTAGTCCCAGCAGCTACAACCCAAGGGAAAATATCAAAGAGGTAAGTAAATGATCATCTGTCACCGAAACAAGAAAAATAAGACTCCACATTTTAAACTACATGGAACTGTTACCGAGACCTCATTTAAGACCCACAGACTTTGTAAACAGTATAGACTAAAGTATGCCACAGTGTTCTTGAAGCTGAAATCACTTAGCAGTTAGATAAGCAGTGGAGGAGAAGAAAAAAAAAAAGGGGGGGAAGCAAGTAACCCAGAGCATTCCATTCTAAGACCCACGCTTTTTCCCCCCAGAAAAACAGCTTTCTAAATGAAGGCAAACTGTCAGCTTCATCAGGCCAGGCCAGCACATTAACCAGTATTAGCTGCATGTCATTTCTCCCCAATGCCCACTGCAACATAGGCTATGCAGTATTATCAGATTTGTTATGAACCATTAGGTAAATGGAAAACCTAATTCCTGTTCATTTGTCTGCTGAATTAAATATAAAGGCAGAAGACGGGGACTAGTTTTAGTGCATCATCTAAATCAGAGGGCACACTGGGCAGCCATCTCTCCTTCCCCCAGTCAGAACACAGGGCTGGGGCTGGGTGGTCAGCTGGGGCAGTGAAGAGCATACTTTCCCACTGGGAACATTTACCCTCCAACAGTAACCTCTCTAATGCTGTTTGACTACAGACTTTCTATGGAAATCATCCTCGAATTGCTTTGCTGGGCCGCTTCTTGACCAAGGACAGGAAACAGTACAAGAAACGTGGGAATCTCTCCGAGTGCTTCTGGAAATACTGCGTGTAAACAGGAGAAGAAACTCTCCCTGACTTTGGTTGCATAATTTATACGGATGTCTGAAAACATGTATATAGATTTGCTTGATTTAAAATGAGAATGAAGAAACATGAAGACAGCTCCTAACGTTAGACTCTACACTACTTGGAAATTAATAAATTCTTGATGTTTTGCAATTATGCTGTGAGCAGTGTACTATTTTCTTAGAGTTCAGTACTACAGGGTGAAAGTATTGGGACAAAGACATAAACACGCAACATGAAGAGAACTCAGGCATGGGAAGCAAGATTCCCATGGGGTCCTGTGAAAGCTCCCTGAAGAAAGATGCCTCAACTACATCTAAGTCCAGAGGCAAGAGGACTTTTTCCTTTGTCACTTAGTCAGCTGACGTAGGTTGGGGTGCCAGGAAGAAAGGGTCATTGCTGCATTCCCTGATGATCCTGAGCCGGTGAGGGATGGCAGCTTAACAGTGCCCAGACTCCTCCTGCCATCCATCCCCAAAGCACCACAAAAACAATAAGCATGTGTTAGGATCAAGCATCTGCTCCCAGTACTGCTGGCAACAGTTAACTGTTTCTCTTGGTCACTCGCAAAGACCCACGAATCTCTTTCTTTGCAGCACCTTGCCTAGTCCCCAGCTACCCATGACAACAGGATTGCCTGTGCATAGCACAGGCTTTAAGAATTGTGTCTGATTATCATCAAGCACAGCATAGAAGGTAAACATTATGGTTGTCAATATCAAGGCTTTACACTCAGATTGCAGGGTCAGTGGAGGTAAACAGGGATGACATGACTTAAGAGATTCTATGACTGTGACCTGCACTTACGTGGCTGCACACACAGATGCGGGAATGTGATACGCAGACATAGATCACAAGCATTACTAAGGCAAGTCACCTCCTGCTTGGGCACTCGAGGGCAGTGAGATTTGTTCCCCTGAGCCACCACATGTTTTTTATAATGTTATTGTATCTTGGCTCTAAAGTAAGTGAGGGAGAAGACAAAAGAGCAACTGCAAAAGGGTTCCAGTCTGACTCCTTTTTATGCGGAGTACCAGCATTCTCTCTCAATCCCAGGCACTTCCTGATAATATCTGCAATGAATAGAGCCGAAGAGTCAGGAATTCTCTGAGGAATGGCAATCTTGATAATATGCACAAACAGTCTGAACTGTGAAGCCCTACCTTGTTCGATACATACTTTGCATAAATCTTGGGCTAATCAAGGCTCACCGAAAGCTTGAAGTAAACTTCACCTAACAGTGATACACATGCTACATTGATCTCAATAATATACATCATAAATCTCTGACTGTGGTGTTTAAACAAGGGCTACAGGCTTGATACAGCTCGTTCACTTCACATAAATTCTAAGACGGATGAAGCCAGCTATAACAAAGAAAAATGTCCTTACAAATGCAGAGCAGCTGGATGCACTATGCAGCTACTTGAAATTTTCTGAACATTGATCCTTCTCTCACACAATGGAACAAGTCAGTGCATGTCTGGAAATTACTCCTTTCCTGCCACCTCATCAGTCAATAAGAAGTTGTAAGAAAAGGCTTCAAATTTATCTACATGAATAATCATCTAACATAGATTTACTTCACAGACAGGGAAAGGTATAGAGCCTGCAAAGACTGGGGAAGAAAAATCCCACTTAAAAAATTGCAAACGTAAAGCAAAATAAATAAAACCACAATCAGTAATAACTGAAAAATATTACAAGTATTAAAAAGTTCACTAGCCATCTATGTAAGAGAATAAAGCAATGAAGAGAGCTGTCAGATGGTGAGGATGGAGTCAAGATGAGGTAACTGAGCTATAAACCCTCAAACTGTTTCACCTCTCGATACTGCAAAAATACTTGCTAGCAATTATGGCATCTAAAGAAGGAATACTCAAGCAACTTACTGTGTTCAAGCCAGGCCAGAGCACAGCAGCGAGGGCTAGGGGAGGAATTCAGCTAATTCTAAATTTCAGCAGAGCCTAAAAATTCCAGTCATTCACAGTCCTTGCCTCTGGTAGGTAGCAGTTCAGACTGCATCTTTGGACATGACTGGTAGTTCTCAAAAAGATGACCATTCGAGACCCTGTTGCACACCCGACTGCCTCCTTCCTGAAGGAAAGAAATGTTTATGGCAGATGCCAGATAAACTCAGGTCCAGGGCCCAAGAGCCCAGAGCCCAGCCAGCCCGTGACACAGAAGGGCAAACACCGCTTCTGCCCCATCCCGCTACAACCTATAGCTACTGCCAGCTTTCAGCTCTGAGCTTTTCCTCTCTTCTGCAGGCCAGACAAGAAGGCTGGAACTGCCACAGAAAACTGAAGAGATTGTAGGAAGACCTCCGGCAGCTAGGCTGATCGTCTTTCCACCAGACAGGGCAGAGCTTTCGGAGCGGGCAGAAAGGTGCAACTGCAGCTGGGGAAGTGAGGCACAAGCATCCCGTCTATGCCAGCCTGAGCCTGCCTGTAACAGTTTCAGGCAGCAAACTGGAGCACCAAACGGGAGGCAAGCAGGCAGACACCTGTTTGAGCTGCACAGAAGCAGTATGTAATATATATCCTGAAAGTTAATGAAACTGTGGAGCAAACCTACTACAGAAAAGCTACGGTCCCATTACTTTTGCAATTGGAGTGAGTAAGCATTACAGGTCCAATACTAACCTCTCACCATCTGCCCAAAATACAGAAGTACATCATTCAGCTCAACTTTGACAGCCACACAGAGGTGAAAGCTACAGATTTTTAACTGTGAGCAAGAACTTCAGCTGGCAGGAGGATGACGTATTGACAAACCAGTAACGTAGCTGGACTGACATTGCCTAGATCTCTGAATAAAAACATAGCACCACCTCAAAACTGTTTCATTTCACAAGCCTATTCAACTCTCCTCATCATTTTTGGACCAAAAATACCTAGATAATTTGGCTCATATTTGTAAGTATGTTTAGAAAGATCAAATAACCCTTTTAAAAATTAATAAACCATCAGCAAAAATATGTCCAATGTTACCTTCGAGATGCCTGTATTTCAAGGAACTGCATCACTTACCTTGCCAGAAGCACCTTCAGTTACATACTTATCTAAGATTACCTCTCCCTTCCAATTTTAATAAGATGCTACATCTTTTGGTTTGTACCTTGTACTCCCTGAAGTGACTTCGCCTTTCTCCCGCAGGCGGCTTTAAGCACTGTTGACCACACTTCTCTCTAAAGTCCCTTAAAGCAGAAAAAGATGAGCAAATTGTTTCTCTGCAATTAGTTGAGAACTTTATTGCTCTGTGAGACATGCCTGTGAATCAAACCTCTGAATTGTTTCTTTGTACTTCCTCTAGAACACAAATTTTAGCATGGTGGGGCCAAAACTCCTAGGATGTTTATTAATTACCTTTTCTAACAGATCAGCACAGACAGAAGCTTTAAATCCTGCATGCCAAACCCAACAGCTTACACATCCAAATACAATCCTTTACATTCAAAAGGTACTTGCCCTTCTCTGTGGGGTGCAATTAGAAAGGAAATAACATGTCATGAAGTGGGCAAAGTAGAGTGAGATTAAAAAAAACCCCTAACACAAAACCCCACACAGAACAGGATGAATGGCTGCTACATGACTGTTTTCACTATGCCCACAACCTCAACACTAAAGTACAATCAGAAAAACATAATAAATATTTTGTTAAGTCTATTTTCTAGAAATTACCAACAAAAGTAAACACACATTTGAAACAGTTTTGCAGCATATTTTTCAGTTTTATTTATAAAAACAGAAGCTCCTTTGAAGTGTACAGTTAAAATCACAACTGTAAATTCAACCACAGCTGAATATTATTTCAATAAAATATTCCTATCAACTGATGTAAAAATTCATTTGATGTGATTTAAAACTTGATTTAGCTGGAAGATAAACTTACCAATACATTACTCGTTCAGCAAATATTTATCGCACTGTAAAAATACACTAGGGTCCCTCCTGTTCATAGCAGTGCCATGAAAATATTTGCACATCAACTCATCTTTTAAAAACATAATTCTGCATTTATGAATACAACAAAAAAAAAATTGCCAGTGAAATCCACCATGGGTTTCCAAACTGCTGATGCCCCCACAGGGGGTAGTAACTGCATCACTACTGTACTTGTGTGTTTTCCCTTTGATCACCAGAAAAAGTGACCTTCCAAGCAGCTCTAAACTGTCTGCAACATTTTAATTATGCCAGGCAAAACAAAGTCACATAAACAAAATAGCATGTCCAAATCTGGCTGCAGTATTTACTCCATTGGTCGTTCAGATGAGAACTGTATCTCACTTCCACTACTCCAGCAAACTACAAAGACTGAAAGATTAATATAAGCTGAAGTTAAAACTACCAATTCCTGAAAACGTACCGAAATGACGTCCTTCCCAAAAGGCTTGATAAGGCATTTGATTGCAAGATGTTGTGGTTCTAGGGGGGTAAAGAATAGCTTGGGAAACTGTTTTTTTTTTTTTTTTTGTCCTAAACTTGGTTTTGCAGCCAAGACCGTTTGCGTTTTTTGGGCAAATAATTTAGTTTCGTGGCCACACAGGGCACCGAGTCACCTCTTCTTTCCTCTTATATTCTTCGCCCATACCATAATTTTTTCTGTAACCCGGGACTAGTGTAACCCCAGACAAGGAATCTTGCACCTAAGATTTAGCCAGGATTACAAACTTTGAATTCAAACTCCTAAGCACATGCACCTTCATCACGTATGGTCAGAGGGTAGGGTGTTCACAGCACTACAAAAACCATCTAGGATTTCTGTGATCTCTATGATCCTACTGGGCACAAATTCGTAGTAATGGGTGGTACAAGAAGGGTTAACACCTCCAAACAATAAACACACGTAACATGATCAGGTTTCTAGGTACAGGTCAGAATCTTGGAACACTTGTAGCAAAGACAGCACAGGATACAGTAAGTGAAGATCCCCAAATTATACTCCTGGATTTGGTATGAACTGGGGATATGCATCTGTGCAAGTCCTTTGTGTGTCTGCCTCTTTTTATACACCTGGGATAACGATAGTCAACTTTTTGACATGTTTCCAGACCTACAGATGAAAAGCGTTATTCAAGCGTTAGGTAGGTATTACCATTCTCGTAAACTAAGTCCCAGTGTTTTATAAAATGGATGACATGTATGCCTGCTAAGACATGGCAAGCCATCTCATTTTTATACTCGGGAAATAAACAGTGGAAATAACGTACAGCAAAAGAGTTGATTATCTAAACTTTCCTTGTGGCTTACACTTTTAAACTCTTATGAAGGAGACAGCCATCCTTACCTGGAGTATTCAAATTAATCTATTTCACTAAGTCTCAAAATATATTAAAGCACTCATTTTAATTTAAGCACAGCCAATTAGAATGGATTCTAGTGCATCAGTCTAATTTGACAGTTAAGTTAGTTAAGAAGCTTCCCAATTAAGAAAAGAACCTCTACACATAGCATTTTGTTACAAGTTTTAGAGCAAATATTTTAGGCGGTGTGGCTATAAAGCAGAATACTGTACTTGGAAAGTGGTGGAAAAAGACTACGTATAAGGTATTGCCCACATTTTCCTACTTGAGTACATAACTTGCTATATGTAAACACCTATTAAAGTCTCTCATTTTTAGAAGTGTTTAAAGTTCAAACACAAAAAGTACTGAGGATGTGTGGACCTCTGCTGATTTACAACACAAGAAAAAACAAGTTCAAGCTGAAAAAAAAAAGAAAGACCAATAATGAAATGCAGCTTGAGAATAAATAGAAAGCAATAGGTAGAAACAGAGCAGGCAAGCATACTGCAACAAAACAAAAAAAAAAAAAAAAAAATCAAAAGAACAATGCCTGAGTCAAATTCACCTTGAAAATTTCAAAATTCTGTAGCAATAACTTTCCTTGACATAAGCTTTAATGACAAAGATTACCACTGAATCGATTTTAAAAAGTAACAAAAACCTTTAGATAAATAATAGTTTTCCTTCAATGATCTGCAGATCACAGTATTTTTAACTTACTCAAAAACTTCAAGCTTATTAGTAAATGAAACTGAAAAAGTGAAAATCCTTCACATAGCAGAAAAGGAAGAGTTACACAGAAGAAAAGGGTGAATAATGTGTTACATTCTAAAACTCTTTGTTGAGAAGGCTAAGGTGATTAATGACACCACAAGGAAAATCTGATTACATTCAGCTTTCGATAAACAAAGGGGAAATCAGACAAAATCTGCTAGGTTTTAGTGAAGCGTGTCCTGTTTGAAGAGCACTTTGAGACATTCAGCTTTAAGCTAGAAGTACTAACATGAGAACAAGTACTTTTACATGCTGAAAGAGAAAGCGGTTACCACTTTCTGAACAACAAACTCGCACTATGCACAAACTCATTTTTTGTCCATGGATTTCAACAGCCAGAGACTCCATTACAAAGAAAGAGGTTAAAACTTGTACAGCAAGTCAACAGTGATAAGAAATGATGAATATGTGGTTTGATGTTCAAGTTTGGCTCTACAACATGTGACTTTTCAAGAAAGCAGAAGAAATGAAGCTCAGCCTCTTTTTCTTTTTGGCATCACCACAACAAAAACAAAACAGGGAAACAACTTAAATTTTCCTATTAACTATGTCTGGATTCAACTCATCTAACTACTCTAATACAACAACAACAAAATTAAGATACAAATCCGCCTTACAGAGTGCTAGCAACATAAGATAACAGATTGCATGTAGCTACTTGATAACTAGGCTCTAGTGCCATGATAGAGAAGGTTTTCCACGTGTCTTTTATTAGAAAGCAGATCCTGCATAAGAAAATAACTTCTGAATTGTTACTTCTATTTTTTTGATTGCTATTTATAATTTAATCTCTAGTGGATTTGCAGACCAGTTACCCTCAATCAATTTTAAACACCTATCCTGAGAAACACAGCTTTAAAAGCAAAAGCTATAAAACAACCTGGTTCTAAAGCATCATGAAAAACACAGGGAATAGCTTTGCTTCTTTTCACTTCAGTTTGGTTTTTTGATGGGCACAGCTGGTGAAAGGCATTTTGATGCAGAATAACTTAGTTTTCAGCTGCTCATTAAAAAGCCTGTTGGACCCTTGAACCAGCTACTGTGATTTTAGAACCTCAGAGTATTAGGATCTTCAATTCAGACCTTTAGATATTGAACAAACAAAAATGAAGAGCACTCCATTGTAGTTTGGTTGCAATGCTGTTTTCAACACACGTACCTTACGTGGAGGGTAAACATGCTCTGATCCGTTAGGCTGATACACTGTAGGTTCTTAACCACTGCATCTTTTCAGAGTCTTTACTTGCCAAGTTCAAGCAAACAAACAAACAAAACCCAAATCCAAACCACCTTTGCATTTTGCTCATCATTGAGCAACCAGAAGTTAAAAACATCACCCATTCTGCGTCAAGCCTGTGAGGTCAGGAAGGGAAACAGCCTCCCAGTGAAAGCTTGTCTTCAAAGTCATGCCAGGAGTGGATAGGTAACGGAGGAAGATTTAGTTTCACATGGGTGACTGCTCATGTTGGGAATAGATAGCCAGAAAAATTCATCACTAGTACGCAGCAAAGCCAGTAGAAAAGACAATGGGAATTACACTAAGCAGTTTTACTGACACAAGTGCTGATGTCTTCAGCGTTGCAGGAGCAGAGGTGATTTTCCCTTGTTTTCCATATTGTCAGCAGCCATTGCAGCCTCACAACTCGCTCCCCTGATGTCACATGTAACACAGCCCTTTAAAAAGGAACAAGAACGTAGTAATTTAAATTCTCCTTTTTATGAGTATATTTCAAAGAGTCAAATCCTGATAGCATGATACGTTGCAATCCCTTGAAACGTCTTGCCAATGGGCTGAAATCTCTCTAAAAGCAAAGATCACACAGGTATAATTTTCAGAAGCAGGTACTTGCACCTCCAACTTATCTTGTCTCGAAAATGAATTCTTCGGTTAGTGGAACATACACTTTTAGCTTTGAGATAAAAAGGTACGTGCCTTCCTTGAACTTGAAGGCCTAATCTTTCAGCTTTATAAGCAAGCTGCTCATTAAGGATTTGGACTGCAGGCTGAACAGCAACAATACCGACCAACAAAAAAAGGCTGAAATGCCCGAGTGTATTGACAGACCAGATTTTTCTCCTTCTTGAGAAATGCTGTGATATTGAAATAAAGTATTAAAATAGAAACCCTGTCTTTCTTTCTACTGTCAGAAGCCTGGTTGCATTTGCAAAATGATAATTTTTATTGGAAACATGACCTACTGCTTAGGAACCTTAGATAGTTTCAGCACCTTAGATATCAAGTATTTATATTTGCACACCAATACATCTCACAACATTTGAGATGTAAACATTCAACAGAATTTTCTGCAAGACCACTGGACTTCATTTTGCTATCTGAATCAAACACACAGTCCTAACCACATAGGGGACATAAGATTTTTATCAACAAGGTATTAGGAAAACAAAGGCTAATTTTCTGGTCTTGTTCCAGAGCCAAGGACACAGATTTCTCAATTTTTCTGCTCTAAGAGTAAATACCACAGCTTATGATGCCATATTTGAAAATCCCAGCACATAGAGCATACAGTCCTATAACAGACATTAGATTTTTCTGCTGCATGAGTACATGAATACAGCCCACAGCCTTGGAATTTTCTGTACAACTCATTGCTGGAACACTAGATTTTTGTGGGCCTAGTTCTGCCTCACTCTTTTCTCCTCCAGAGTATCTGGGAACACTTTAAACTGATTAAGACATTCTCTAACACATATGAATATAAATCAGAAGTAGTTTATTAGAGTGCCCAAGAGTTATACACCAGATAAAATAATCTGGCATAAGATACCAAAAGTCTTAAAGAATTAATCCACCTACAAAAAGCCAGCTATTTTGTGTTTCTTACTATATGCCTGAACCTCTTCTGTGATGATGAGCGTTTTTCAGTTTGCTGAACACGCACTTGCTCTAATCTTCACTAATGTCCCAGTGTTATATACTATTCAATCATAGCAACCATCAACTTCATAAGAAAAAGAGCAAAAGACCTAACACCAACAGAAAAAACATCACTAGATGTGGACTCTTCTGTGACGGCATGACACTACTCCCATTCACCCAACAGTGTGACTGAAGGAACTTAGCTACAGGTGGTTCCTACATTTACAAGTAATAGCCTTGTTACAATACAAGTTGAGTGACCCCAACACTAAAAGACTGCATTGGTTAGAAATGGCACTGCCCTGGGCTAGCCAAGGCATGAATGAACTGCTGATTCCTTTCACAACTGCTTACCTGGGTGCTGATTTGCTGTGGTACAGTCTGGGTCCGGATCCATGTATGCACCTCTGCAAGCTCCTTCTTTTGCCCATCTGTAAACCAAGGCTGCTGCTTTTGCATGACTGCCAGCTTCTCCAGATCCTCCTTTAAAACTTCCTCTTTAATTCTGCAAGTAACAGACATCTGTGAACACAGCTGTACTAAATGAAGCAAGGCAGGCACTCATTACAATCACCCTGGAAAAGTCTCTTCACCAGAATCTATAGCTGAAGTCTAGACAGCATCAGCAATTGACAAGCAACTATACTTTGTTATACCTTACTTGCTTTGTATGGCTTCTTTCAACACTGGTCTGTCAGGGTTTTTTTTTGTTTGTTTTTTTTTTGTTGGGGTTTTTCAGGTGTTCGGTGTGGGGTTTTTTTTTTGTTTTATTGTTTTGTGTATTTTTTTAATGTGGAATCTCATTACAAATCATATATAAGCTAATTGCAAGCAACTTCAAATAACACCTAAGTATTTTTACCCCTTTGTGCATTCAAAGTACAGGATAATAAGCAATCCCCTGTAACACTTCAGCAAAAAGGTTACATGTTACCATATTTCAACTGATAGTGGAAATAGGGAAAAAATAGACTAAAGGAAATAACCAGGGCTTAAAATGCACAAACACTAGTTTAATACACCTTCTTGGCATTTTATTGGCATGTGCGCTCTTTCTATGGTCTCATTTTTAATTCTACAGCTCTATACATAATTCCAAACTACATGTCAGAAACTGTTGATGTTTTCCAACCTGTTTGGCATTTGGTAAGTCATTAGAACTCGCTCAGGTGTGTGATCCATCATCACCCAGGCTGACTCATGTTTGGATTTATGAGCCGTCCCTTTTTCTTCTGCTTCCTGATTCTTCTCTTCTTTGGAAGCTTCAGAAGAATCATTACTGGCAAAATACTTGCTGCTTTTCCCACTGTCTGCTGAGAATTACCATGAAAAAAAATGAATGCAGATGCCTGAGAAATCCTAGTAATTCAGCACAAAAAAGTAAAAGAACACCAGTGTATTCTTGTGAGCTAGTTCTGTAATACAAACACAGGTACTCCCAGATGACTGCTCTAGCAAGTGATTAGTACCTACTGAAAATTCAAAGATAAAGTGCATTCTGTTAAGTTTCTTAAGACCTCCAAAGCTCTTTTCACTCTTCTCCAAATTAATTGGCTCAACTTCTCTGCTTCTGTTTCAAGAGGTCCTGCTCTAGGCAGATTTACCTTTACTCAAATAAGATGCAAGCCAGTATCTAATGCAGAGAAAAGTGATAATGAGCAAAATGAAAGAGTCACAGGTTATAGGAACAGCTTCTTAGATTCCCATTTCCAACTACAGCGACTGAAACAAACGTGGCTTCAAACGCTGAAAGCTGGTGAAAAGTAAAGACTACAGATCCTCTTACTAGGATTTCCCATTCCCATTACAGTATCTTGTTATGAATTACCAACATGTTTGCAAGCCATCTAGCACATCCAAAACATCCAAATCTCAAAATTCCCTACCTGTGCCACAACCAGAAGTCTCATTGGAGCCAGAGCCTAAAGAAAGAGATAAAGCTGATCCACTGCCTGATGCTGCCGAACCTGTACCCGACTGGGAGTCCTCGTACCGTGAGTGGTCAGTAAATTCACTAGAAGCACAATGGCTAGCACTGTTACCACTGTCTTCTGGATTGTTGTCCTGGAGACAAAAATCAAAACAAACACATCCATGGAAGTTACATTTAAGTTTGAAAAAGGAAGTTCATGCATTTACTGAATTTGACACATGTTGACTAAGTTCTCGTATCAATTCAATAGGTTTGGCGTTTCTAGCTCTGAAAATGAATGGCGGTCTAGAACTCAGGATAACACTCTTCATGCGTGAAAGCAACAAGCATCTGGACTCTAGTTTACTGGTTTCTGCTGTAGATCCTTCCCCATTGGGTCAAGATATTGTACTGTTGCATTAAGTTAATATTTTCTGCTGACAAGAGAGCAGGAGTCAGTTCCCTTCATGTCCTGTTAGATGGCATGAAGCAGCCACACACATCAAGCAATGGTGCACTACAGGGAAAATGAGAGAGTCTTCCCCTGATTCACTGTGTGAAGCTCACCGCTTCAGCAGCTACAGGTACACCAACTCCCCTTTCAGGACCCTACCCTGCAGTTTCAGCTGATCCAGCCTTTCCAGCCCAATCTGGATTCAGGAGCCAACATATTTTTCCTTGCCTGCAGAGCTCAGATTCCTGCCTCTGAGTTTACCGCGGAAGTTGGAGAGGCCTTTTCTATGCCCATGTATGGAAACCGACCCACACGGATCCCTGTTCTTCGTTCATTAGCTGCATCCCTGGGAGACAGAGGGAGTAATTAGAAGCGTATCTTCCCTTTGTTTTGGTTCTCCACAGAGACTGTGGGACTGGGTGAAAAAGGATGCGAATTGCGCAGCACTAACCAAGTTCCACATGCATAAAAGCCCCAAACCCAAAATTCCGGCCGACAATTTAATTGAAAAGGCTGCTGCCAAAAGGCTGAGCAGAAGTGGCTTGTGGCAACCTAGACCAGATGTCACATTTCTGTCATTTGCTAAGTGCCAACACTGTACTGTTACAAGTTCCACGGGTGCAAGTATAAACAGCTTTCTCCACCTCCTGTGCTATTTGTGCCCTGCAGTCTACATCGCACAGCCACTGGAAAAAGCAGCTAACAAAATCTGGTGACCCTGAAACACAGATCATCATCACTGGTTTTGGTGACTGAACACCATGCAAGTCAGAGCTTCTCCTTTACATTAAAAATTCATATTACTTACACATTTAGCTTCTGCATGTGCCTTAACATCAGTACTAATGGAAAGCTCCATAGGTTTTGGCAGCTCTTCTTGAAGCAAGTTCAGCTGAAGTGGGGAGCTGCTCCGTGAGCTACTCAGCAGTAGGGCCTGGTCACGCTGGCCCTCTTGCTGGTCCTCCATGGATGTGGCAGAAGAAGCTGGAAAGGGCTGATCCACAGAGCCCGGTGCTATTTGTGATGGAGCAGGAGCAGGGGCCGGAGGTAGTGTAGTGCATGGATATGAGGAGGGGGAATAAACATACTGAGGGCTAGGAAGAAAGACATATTGAGGCATCTGAGCGTACGTGGGGAAATTCTGGAAAAATACAGCCATAAACGTGCCTATGTTTGGGGGATAAAGTGCTGAGCATGACTGTGCTTCGTAGCATAGTTGTGCCGATGACATGGACTCAGGTTTTAATGAGTGAAGGGCAACCTCCCCTCCTACAGAAGAGGCTGGAAAACTAGATAGTGGATGCGAATAGACAGGAAATCCCACAGGAGGAAGGACATTCGTACTGGATGAGCTCAGATAGGAGGCTTCTGAGGGAGAGAATGACTGTTTCTGAATTGTTCTCTTCCCACATGGAAGACTATTTCTATTTTTACTAGAAAAGTGGCTATCTGAGGACTGTATTTGAGGTTTCTGGCGCTTGAATTTTCCATGTTTGCTTTTTTTCCAGCTAGCTGGGCTCATCTGCTTTGAAGGGGAATCTCCTAAGGAGGAAGAAAAATAGACACATTCACTGAAATGACAGACCTGGGGCGGGGGCAGTGGGAAAGAAAGAAAAAGACAAAAGAGAACATCCAGATAATTGAGTGTGGCTTATTTGGAGAGCTGACTTTCTTCTAGATAATTCTTTTGTACACTACAGTGATGGATTTGCTGACATATCTACAATATTTTCCTTTGTGTCATCAATTTTCTTATCAATTATATTGGCTTATCCCAACCAGGTCTTTTACATTCCTTCAAGGGGAGGCAATAAACTACCTGGGATTTGCAGGTTTGACTGCAATAATTATATGCTTTGTGAAAAATCTAAGATAGCAACATCCAAGATGGAGCAGACCTTCTGTGTGGGTAATGCTGTTGTCAAGCCTTGGCAGTTCAAAGGAAGCATTCTGTTTGCAGCCAGCATAAGATACTCGCTAAATCATGCGAAGGAGAACCACTGCTAGGTTGGTCTTTGTAAGTCATTGTCCTGGTTTCAGCTGGGATAGAGTTAATTGTCTTCCTAGTAGCTGGTATAGTGCTATGTTTTTGAGCTAGGTATGAGAAGAATGTTGATAACACCGACGTTTTCAGTTGTTGCTAAGTAATGTTTAGACTAAAGTCAAGGATTTTTTAGCTTCTGTTGCCCAGCCAGCAAGCAGGCTGGAGCGGCACAAGAAGTTGGGAGGGGACACAGACAGGACAGCTGACCCAAAGTGGCCAACGGGGTACTCCATGCCATGTGACGTCACGTCTAGTATAGGAACTGGGGGGAGTCAGGGCAGGGGGATCGCCACTTGGGGACTAATTAGGTGTCGATCAGTGGGTGGTGAGCAGTTGCACTGCGCATCATTTATATATTCCAACCCTTTTATTATTACTGTTGTCATTTTATTAGTGTTATCATTATCATTATTAGTTTCTTCTTTTCTGTTCTATTAAACTGTTCTTATCTCAACCCATAAGTTTTACTTCTTTTACCAATTTTCTCCCCCATCCCACTAGGTGTGGAGTGGAAGTGAGTGAGCAGCTGCGTGGTGCTTAGTTGCTGGCTAGGGTTAAACCACAACAGTCATCTACTAAGTCTTTATTTCTCAAGGCTGCTGCCTACCTTGGCCACAGGAATGTCCGTTGTTACTTCTGCTCCCCTGTTGAAGGTAAGTCCTAAATGGAGAGAGCAAGATCCTCTGGCGGAACTTGTCAACGTAGTTCTGCTCCTCCTTTTGAGTGTGAGCTGACAATGTCTCTTTCGTTAGGCCAATTGGCTTTAAGTCCTCAGGCACCATAGTGAGACTCTGAGCATTCACAGGAGGCAGCTCAATTTGTTCACTTCCAACAGTAGTATCTTCCATTGTAGTCACTTCTTTGAAGAGGGGAGAAAATAAATCACTTATTCTTTGCTCTGGACTTCTGGTGTCAACTCCCACAACACACAGAAGGTTACACAGAAAACAATCTCATCTGAGCTACTGAGCAGATACAGGCTGCAGAAGCAGCAGGGAGAAAACACCCTTTACACTCAAATATAGTCACACTAACATCAACTGAGTAAATTACTTTGCATGGTCTAGAAAACTTCAAATTCACTTTCAAGTTACAGAGGCACTTCTTTCTTCATATTTTCTTAGTACAATAGCAGTTAAATACTCATTTTTATGCTTCTTTCTGCATTAAAATGAAGTAACACTGGCCCACTAGTCATTTTTATTATAATCCTCAATGGCCAAAAGCACATTGCTGTGTTCAAGACATATGTGATGAAGTTAAAGGGGAAAGGAAATAGTGCACTCTGATAAAACTAGGTTTTGTTAAAATACTGTAAAAATTTCCAGGCTCAAGTTTTCTTCACAGTATCCCTAGAAGTACCTTAATTGTATTTCAGAGTTCATATTCATGCAAACATATCTTAAATGGACAAAACTTTCTCATGGTCTACTTCAGTTTGAAAACATTGTGTAAATTTAAAAATCAGTGAGTCAAGTCAGTGTTTTGCAAGTGCAAACAGTACCTGATTCAGGGTGTGGGACATGCACTATAGTGCTGCTGTAACTGCACTGGCTGGTGACAGACACCACACTTGGAGCCTTGTTGGACAAGGTCAGGTCTGCCAGAGGAGCTCCCACCATGCCTGTAGTTCTCTGATCTTTCAGCGTCTCTCCCGGAACAGCAGATATCGGAGTTTCGGAATTAACTGCTGAAAGCATAGCAGTATCTTTTGGTAAATGACAACATTTCTATGTGGAATTTCATTCCAAGCACTACAGTCCCAATTCATCACATCTGACTGGTTCAGAAAAAAACAGTAACTATGCAGACTACTAAAGACAGTCTTTTATACAAATAAATGTAACATTCTTATGCCAGTGCCATGTCAGCACATACTAAACACGGCATAAAATGAGTGAGCAAGAGAAGATACATCTAGCAACAACAAACAATAGTTCTTTTGACGCATTCTACATTCAAAGACTTAATATTGTAGGTTATGCTTAATTGTGAGGTCTAGACAAAGTAAGCAATTATTTACCACATAACCAAAATATATGTGCTGTTAGCATGACAACACTTTAAAAAGTAGGCATAAACCTTAGAATGTACAACAGTGGCATATAAAAAAAAAAAAAAAATCACTTGTTGAGGTCCTAATTATGATTGCCAGTATACTTTGTGTTACCTTCCAATGCCTTGACTTCCTGCTGACTTTGCTGGCCTTGCTTGTCATCTTCTGAAGATGACGATGATGTATTTGCAGATTTACACTTCCTTTTCAGTGCTGGAATACTGCAGCTCTCTAGATATCTGAAATAAAAGCATATCACAGGAAGCTCTCCCCACTTTGCATTTTTTCTCCATTTGGAGAGACAAACATTTGAGCAATCCAAACTGGAGATCCAAAGGTTGTTAACTAGTATTTCAAATTCACCGCAGGAAGCTCTGGACATATATCTGCTTTCCAAGGAGTATTTTAAATAAAAACCTATCAATTACTCTTAAAAAAAAAAGGAAAAAAAGAAAAAAGATGATGTTATCCACTTGGTTAAAAAATACTGACATTTTATAAATTATATCAACTTTCTGTTTTATATGGATGTTCTCAAAGCGTATATTGAGAAGACATTGACATATTAGGCCCATCGAAATTCAAACTGCTATTGCACCAAGGGTGAAACTAGCAGTAGACAAATGTCAATAGCTGCAAACAGAATCTTAGGCCCTAAGTTCTTCATTACTGTGTAATTGTGATTGACTGAGCATTGGGATGGATTCCCCAGAAAGGCAGAAAACTTTACAAACAATCCCAAATTTATCTCACAACTCAAAACCCAGATAGCTTAGACCAATGCAAACTGCTTGGATATTTACCTTCCACCAATTAATCTTAAACTTGTGTAACTAAAATCGCTTCATAGTTTATTACCTGATAATACTATCAACACAATTGATCTGCTGATAGGAAGGAACACGTGGAGCCTTCTTTGAATCATCATAAAACGCGTTGCCTGGTTCTTCTGTGCTATCACTTCTCAATGTCTGAAGAAAACAGGAAGCAGAGTCCCCCTTCCCTAGAAAAGCAGAAATCCTCAAAGACTCCTCTCAAAGTCATCTAAACACTACCCCCACCAAGACACACACAAACATATGTGTGTGTATATACATATATATGACACAAGGATATACGGCTTATGACAGCACAGCTCTCATCACTAAGTTATTCTGCATTTTCATCTTAAGTCACATGTTTTGAGGCAAGGGAGGTAGAAGGGGAAAGAATGCCTAAAAAGAAAAAAACCCCATACAACACCTTAAACATCCACTCAGAACAACTAGTAAACACCAAGAAAACAGCATAGAAAAAAAATAATATTGTATTTAAATTGTAAACAAAGCTGCAATCAATATTACTCTTCTCTCAATTTATACATCACAGAATCCAACCTGTTATTTAACAGTAATTTACAGCTTTGCATAGCATAGATACACTGGTCAGAGAAGTATCGACATTCACAGTGCTGTCTTCTTATCAACAAGACTAGGAGTTAATTATCATTTTCCTAGGCAGTATCACCGTGCAAAATGTTTTAATACAGATTCCTGTACTTGAGGAAGCATCCAGGTTTCTCCATATATTTGTGCTAGGTAGTAACTGCAAATAATGTGCGTTAGCATACTATTAAGCGCTCACTAACTAAACCACTACTTCAGTGGGAAGTGGGGCAGTGTTTTCCAACCTATGGATTGTTTCTGAGAGTCCACATAAAGTAACTAAGGGAAGCTTCCACAGTAGATTTATACTTGCTACAAGCAAGTCCGCATTTTCACTAGAAAATGTTAAAATAAAAGTCTAATAACCTCGGAAGAGACAGATATGTTCCTCCATATCTCAGGGAGCAGTTAAAAAGTTAATGGATCTGCTGAGGTTTTTTTGGGGGTAGGTTTAGGGTTTTTTTGGTTGGTTGGTTTTTGATTGTTTAAAAAACAAAACAAAACCAAACCAAAACACTTCCCACATTTAAGCCACGCTAAAATGCTATCTTAGAGTTCTTCAGCATAACACCAGCTAGCCAAACTCAGGGCTATAGACCTACTGGAGTTCATGTTACCTTAAGGATCATAATTACATTAACTTACCTCCTAGCACTTCTGAGCTCACAGCCTGTTCATTTCCATTCTGTGGCTTACTCCTTGATGCAATATACAGCTGCTGTCCCAGATTCTTTATTCGGTTGACATCTGCACAAACTTGTTGCAAGGTCATCTTGAGATACGTGAAAATGTGAAGTCAGAATAAAATTAATAAAGAGAGGCCATAGGAGACCATTAAGATGGGCTTGGGTCCTTGTATTCTCCAAGCTGAAAGGGAGTAGACTGCCAGCCTAAGCCTGGTATCTATTGGTATTTGTGAATTTAATGAATCTCATTATCATGGTTGATTTAATTAAATTAACTACGATAAAGCTCAAACAGCCTCAGCATTTGAATGTTTTAATACTGATGCAAGCCTTGAGAGTGGGAATAAGCTGATGACTTACCCAGGAGCATCACAAGGAAATTAGGTAATTGCAATGCTTGTTTTAGGACAGCACTGTTTCCAGTCTTTTCTACAGCAGTCTACACTGTACCTCTAGTGGCCTTTTTAAAACAAAACAGAAAATCCCAAGCAAACAGAAACCCCTCCACATGCATCAATCTTCTTTATGGTCGCATGGTTCTTCCACTTTTTTCTCCCAGTCCTCTGGTTCTTTGAGAGGGCTGATCTTAAGCAAGTCTTCAATTTACTTCAGTGAACTATCACAGTAGCTATCTGCTCATTTTAGTCAGCAAAAGTAAGAGCAAGAAACCCAAAAGCCAGCATTCTATAATTGACCAATTTAAGTACATTTAACTTGAACATAGCTGTTTCTTCCCACGTCAGTAAAATTCATAATGAGTAGTGCGTATGTACACAGTAAAAATTGTCATTTTTAAAACCGTATTTCCACTACTCTGCAGGAAGTGACACATTTATAGACTTACTGGTTCCTGTATTTCTTCTGCACAATTCCCATTGGAGTCACTTGAAGATGCTATGCTGATATAGTGCTCATAAGAGCCACTGCTTCCAAGGCTTCCATAACCACTGGAAACATTGCTGTGAACTGGCTGAGGGGAGGGGAAAAAAAAAAAAAAGTAATTAAAAAAAAAATCACCCTCTCGGAGAACAAAAAGAAGGGAACAACATACTTTGCAACACAGAACTTCAAGTAAACAAAGAAAAGTAAGTGAAAAGTCAGTACTGCTCTGAGCTCTATCACTCGCTTAGGAAAAATTCTCTACCACGCTTAAAGCTGTTTCAGGATGTAGATTTATCTTTCAACATAAAGACTTGGCAAATGTGTCAGACAAAATATTTTCTTCTTATCAGGTGGGCTACCCAGAGCCATATTTTTATGCTGTCACACAAGCCTGTCTCCATTTAGAACTTTCCTTTCAGACCTTTTAAAAGATCATCCCCAAAGTAGTCTGCTAAACAGACCCAAGTTTCTTTAGCCTCTCACTCAGAAGGCCAGCCAGTATTTTGAAATTCTTTCATCTTCTTTACCTGCAGAAGCAGCTTGTAAATTTGTCCTTGCAATTCCCTTATCTCTTTCTCAACACTGCTTGTTTCTTTTCTTCTTGCAGCAAAGACATCCTCATTCAGAGGGCTTCTGGAGAGAGCCAACAAAATATCACTATTAATTTTAATTGGATGAAAAAAAGGTAGCTATAAACAGAGTGGGAACATATCCTTTTTTTAATTATCATTATTTTATTTTGACTGCTTCACTGAATCAACAGACAAGGATGTCATTTGTTCCACTAGCAGCTCTGCTAGGGTAGTGGGGCAGTGCTACGAGAGCAGTGCTTCATGCGAAGCCCCAGGGAAGTCAGTGCACCAGCACAGTGACATGAGTTAAGGCTGACAAGCATCTACCCCTCTGCCTCCTTCACTCAGAAGGCAAATTCACACCCCATAAAATCCTGAATAAAAGATCACTTTGAAAAGTCAAAAGGCCATCCCAAAAAGCTGTTTCCTAGAAAAGAAACCAGGTAAGAGGAAGGCAGACAGCCCATATTTCCAAATCTCCTCGAAACTAAGGAGAAACATCTGGAAAATTAACTTGAACATCCAATACTAATTGCATTTTTAAAAGAGGCTACCTTGGTAAATATTTACATTCTGTATCAAGTGAATGTTCCAGAAGAAAGCAAGCCAGAAGGTGATTTTGGCTAAATGTCTGTCAATTAATGTGGGTTTTTTTGTGAGCCAATCATGAATCAACGTCAACTAATTATTTGTTACGTTGCTTCTTAACTTTTACTCAGCTTGTCTAAAACTGTTATTTTGATTTAAACACATCCATTGTCACAGTATTTGGACATCAACTGTGTGCAAAAACATATGCTAAAAAAAATTGGATTTGCCTTTTACTTAGAAGTAATTTACTTGTCTTCATGCTTAATAAACAAGACTAATGCTGTTCTGAAGGAACGGGCTGCAAGACTGATGCTAGGTAATTGTCACAGACTGCAGGAGCAACATTATGTCTCTAGTTCATTTTTGTCTTGCAGAGTATTCAATGAAAAGCACTTCAATAGATAGTTCTACAACTGACTTACGTCCGGACTTTGTGTCGGCCAATGATGAACACTACTTTCCTGCTCCAAGGATTCACAAAACTGGACCAGCTGGTATCCAGTATGACATAATCCCCATTCTGAGTACAAAATCTAATAGGTAAATGTTCAAAAGGGGGTTGGCCAGCAAATTTCAGGACTGAAAAAAACCACAACCAAACAATCAAGAAACAAGGTTTAGTTTACATTATGACACAGTAGTGCAAGCACAAACACTAATGACTGGGGTCCTTTAAAACTTTGGGTTTGAAATTTGCTTTGATCTCAAACTGGTTGCTTTAATTCATTAATTCATCTATTTTTGTCTATAGACTGCAGATCAGTCACATGTCAAGCAATATGATAATGAAAGAACGTTAAAAACAGTAGAAATTCCTCTTAAAGCAACTGTACTTACTTTTCCGGTGAATAGCAATCATCAAAGGACGATCTTCTGGGTGCAGATACATCAGTATGGATGTTCCAATTAAATCTTGAGGTAAGTAACCCAACAAAGGCACTGCTCTGAAACCCAAACACGTTATCACTGATTATAATATAGTTTTGAGTATTTACATCCTTAACCCTTTGCTTGTCAGTGAAGTCCCCATGCACAATCTACAGTGCCATGAACTAGGGCTACAGAACATTTTCCAGCCCGTCTAATAATCCCCCAGCGCAATGCAGACATGCAAATACCAATGACAAACATTTCTGTGCCTGGAGATCTAACAGATCACATTTGCAGCCAGTGTTGTGCTTGTCTACATGCAACAACAAAAACAAAAAAAAAAAAAAAAAAAGAAGAAAAAGGGATCTTGAAAAAACTGGTCACAGGGAAAATGTCAGTAAGAAATGTGACATGGATGCTGCAAAGTGTGTTGTAAAAACACTCCTGTGGCTTTGCAGGAGACAGCTTTAGTTGGCCAAATTTATTTGACCCAGTTCAATACAGCTATATCTCCACACTGTGATCCCCAGAGCTTTGCATTATGTGGGTTTTCCACTGTCTGTGTTACCACAGGTCCCCATTGCCCTGGGTAATGAAAACTGACTGCAGTTCTGCTTAATTCACATTTTAGAGTCAACAAAAGAGATTACGTCCTTGAAGTTCTAGATGGTTTTCCACGAGCAGACCAAAACAAAACTACTTTGTTTAATTAACTACTGCCAACTGCACAGTTCAACTACTTTACTTGGGTCTCCAGCTGCATCACTAAAGGATTTTTTGCTACCTCTCCATACACACCTCGCAGGTCTTAAGAGTCAAATCTCACCTGTCATCTATGTCAAGAAAAACACATCCAGGGGTATGAGTGGTAGTGAAGATTCTTTTATCCATAGGAATTCGAGGAGCTAATAGAAAAAGAAATATTTACTGAAACAAAGTATGCACTAAGACAGAAAACCTAACTGTTACTTTTGCTCATGATAGAGAGTTCCTGAACTTTTTAATTGCTCACTGCTTTTTGACCAGTAACTCATAGAAACATTACAAATTTTTAGGTGCTACAGACTTCTCTCGAAAATAAAATAGTGAGAAGACGTCAAATGCATCGGGGCCTTGCAAAGAAGGCACAGATGCTCTGGATTCGGCATGCATGCACGTGCGTGTGCACACACACACGAACTGGATGTTACATGGGTGAGACTACCCAAGCACAAGTTCTAAACAAAGGAAGCAGACTTTCATATACTGCATTTTCCTATTGGCTTGGGTTTTTTCACTGAGTCTCCTGACTTGCCTTCGTATCCAGAGTGAATTTTCTCAGCCAAAGCCAAGCAGCAGAATTCTGCATCCGCATGGACAGAAGTACACACATGGACCAAGTACGGGGTGATTCGGAAGGGGTAACAACGCATTTCTTGATCTTTACCACCCCTGAGGAAAAGTAAAAGGGATTAATGCACTGGTTTCAAGACTCAGATACTTTACATCAGGGCTGAGAACCCTGCACAGAGAACTTACGCTGAGCTCACAGACCCAGGTAATCAGAATCTCCCAAGGTCCTAAGCACACTCCCTTGCGATCCAAGGCCAACATATTCAGCAATACTGATCTCGTTCCCCTTCAAACCAAGGAGGTGTTCTGCCTCCAATACTTGCATTCAGAGGCTGTTCTAGAAATGCCATTACTCCCACAGTTAAAGACCACCTTCTGATTCTCAGTCCCAATGTATTCACGAGAACCACTAATTTGGTCTTGAGCTCTCCTTCAAGTTAAACAGTTCTTTTTCAGTTTGTTGTTTATTCTGTACCATTTTTAGGTTAAAAAAAAAAAAATCTCTCTCAAGTTTTGTTTCACTGACCTACATAAGACAGACTCCTCCAGCCTTGGTTCGCAAATAGTTGTTTTTCTTTGATTGTCCTCCTCCCATAAGGATTTGTCTTCCTAGAACATGTGTGAGCAGTAGCAGGACACAACATACTAGATGAGATCTTAACCAGAGCTTTGTAACAACTGCATTAGTGATTGCCTGTTCCTATTGCAAGTGCTTTTTCACCTGTTATAATTGCACTATCTTACCCAGCTCTGACGGAAAGAATTTAGATAAATTTTTGGACATTATCACTTAGAATAAAAGTTACTTTCTTATTCCACACTTAGTTTTGTAAAATGTTTCTAGAGAGAAGTTAGTGTCATAAAAACTATGACTGACAGCTCTTCCTTTTGGAAAAAAAAAAAAACCAACACAAAATAAAACAAAACAAAAAAACAGAAGTTGGATATAGCAGAAGTCTAACCCACCAAAAAAAAAAAAATTTTCATACTTAAGCCTAGTGCATGCTTGTGAAAAAATATTTTCACTCATGAAGCCCACATAATCAAAAGGATCTGTTATATAAAGGAAGGAGAGGTGTCGTATGAAAATCTGAAGAAAAGCTATTATAAAATGTTTCTGTGTCCTACAAATAGTTCCCCCAACTTATAATTGATATCTGTCCTGCTATATTTATTTCAAGTGCCGTTACAGAATTCAAGAGACAAAGGTGATTTCAGAGCTTGGGTTTTTGAAACACAGATTAATGAATCAATGATTGACTGAAAGATGGAATATGTATTATATCTGCTCAGAAGCAAACAGTTCTTACTGAAATCAAGAGACCACCCGCATCTGGAACAGAATGGCACTGAAGATTACAGGCCAATCTCAATTTTTTTTTTACTTCTTTTTAGCACTAAAATTAGCCAGGCACAAAGCAACAAACTGCATCCATTGTGACAGCAAGTAGTTATCTCATGATTCAGGTCTCATACTGTGACTTGGGTGACTGAGTTTCTTTTACTGCCTCTGTCACAAACTCTCGAGCAATCTTAAGCAAAACACCCTTTGCCTCCATTCTCAAACTGTAAAAGGGGGAGCAGCAATTTTTCACAAGATCATTCTTCTCCTGCATGACAGTACTGAAAAAAACTGATAGGTCCAAAAGAAACATGTATCAAGGGTTTTCCTTCTATCCCCATGCAAGTTTAAACATCACTATCGGAAAGATATTCCAAACATCCTGCTGGATGCCAGTATTAAACACAATAAGCCCATTTTGTAATGGAGTTCCGTGAGCTCATGCTGGTCAGTTTTAACAACAGAACACTGTTTCTGCCCAGTACTGTACCCTTTGCCCAGCCTTCACAAAGATAAAACTATAATAATGTACTTGCCTGATCCTGCAGAAAAAGGATTTCACCTGGGCATATTCATACAGAGAAGCTAGGGAGAAGAACACACATTGAGAGTATCAGTTAATACCCTTCCAAAGGTCACACCTATCAGAACTATTTTAAACTGCATTCTCCAGACTTTCTGAGCAAGACCAAAGTCTCACAACCTGCTCTTTATTAGCTACTAACTTAGCTGCTCAACAGTCTGCTCCCACTTCAAATGTTATCTCTTCTCCAGCCCACTTACTCTTGGAGAAATGGTTGACCTGGAACTAAATTCAGAGGGAACACATACAATCTAAAAAACTTCCTTCCCCAGTACATCACCATGGAAAGGGAAGGCGAAAATTCCTGGCTTTATGAGCCACCCACCAAACAGTACGTACAGTCAAGAATTAAGGGGACAGTAAAACTCAGTAACAGTTCACAGTAAGAAAGTAACAACAACTCCATAGGGGTGCCACTGCGCTGCTGGGTAGGCACACCCCTGGCTTCCAAGTTGCGGAACCCCTGGCACATTAGCATTAGCAGCCTCTGATGTCTCACATCCTTTGGTAGCAAGGATTTTGGACTTCCCAGCTCTGATGCCAGAACAGCCCTAAGGCTCGGTGGACAAAAGACAGGGCCTTGGCATGGGAGCTACATTCGAATTACTCACAAATAACAATGGACTCAAAAGTCACCATTTAGGCACATCCAGCACTGAATAGCAAGTCAACTTAAAACTTGGGTTCGGTGAGCTATGTTCACAGCAGGCTGCAAGCGGACCATAAAGACAAAGCACCTAAGTAAGCATAAGATGTAGATTAAACAACTTTGAACTCACGATTAGACCTTTAGTATCTTTTTAAAAAGCGGCAGTATTTGGAATAAGTAAGATGGTACACAAAAAAAACCCAGGCCTTTTGCTTACCACAGGTAAGATTTAAGCCCCTTGGAGGCTGGCTAGGACTACCTGCATAGCTACTCAGTTTTCAAAGCAGAAAGGGAACAAGTGTTGCCGATGTGTATTGCTAGCATAAGCATTTAAAATGAACTACTATTCTATCCTCAGTCTGCGAAGACAGAAAGACACATAAAGCATTTAAGAGCATTGCCAAGTCCCACCTGTTTGACCTTCCATGTTCCAAAGCGGCAGGTGGGACTGATCAGTGTGCGTATAGAACACACTCACATCCTGAGGGACAAGCAGCTCTACAAACCGGCAGGAGTCCAACACTTTCTTCTTACAGTGTAGAATGGATGCTGCCTGCTCAGAAATATGCAGTATGCGTCCAGAAAGCAAGGAAAACACAGCCACAAATGTGTCCTGGAAAATAAGCATTGTTAAAGGCAATCCTCCCCCAACACACAGTAGCAATATTGTAAGGATAAAAAAAACCCAACCCAAACCAAAAACAACACCCAAACAAACCAACCAACCCCAAAACACCACACACCACAACCTAAGACAGAGGTTCAAAGATGTGTTCTTAAGTTAGCATCCAATTAAAGTTGTGCGTGAGATACTACAATCTCCAGTGCTATAGTAGCTTACTCATGATTTACAAATGCTAATAAGACTGCAGTATCAAAACTGAAACAGATTACAATGATGCCTGCCATTATCCAGAATCACTGGTTGTCACTCCACACACTTCTCCCCAAATTTCAGAGTGTTCACCACAATTCCACACAGAAAAATATTCCAAGAACTTTTCAAGTAGAAAGCATTTGCAATATTTCTGATACAGCATGTAACAGTACTGAATCTCAAGAAACACTCTTTTCTTTGAAGCAGAGCCAGAAAGCATGACACATGCTGCAAATCAAGGGAAAAAAAAAATAATTAAATCCAGGAGTACAAATAGAAACCAAAGTCCCTCACAACTATGGACTTGCTATGGACTTTCTGCTAAGTCTGTCTCAAGAGATTACTGTGCTGTAAATGAATGCTCCAATATATTTGTTGCTTCTGGCAAAAAAAAAAAAAAAAAAAAAAAAAAAAGGTATTTCTTCACTTACTGCCGTTGAGTACCCTGAGTCAGCACAGATAAGAAGTGGTCGCTCTACCTTTAAAAATACAAAGGCCCGTCTGGCTAAAACTTAAAGGCTTTTCAATTTTACACTTTCTATTTCCACAAAGCGGTGTAAGGAGACTAAATAGAGAGTGAAACAGCAAGTGATGAACTCCTTGAGTGCGCCTGAATTCCTTACAGTGTTTTTTGGAGTGTGTTCAGATGCAATTGCCACCAGCTCTTCTATGCTGTACGTCATCACATCTGTCTGAAACACTCTTCGGTCATTCAGAGCCTGGAAAAAGTCATTGTTTGCTAATTGGAGAAAAAAAACAAACAGGAAAAGCAAAACAAACACAAGGAAGTCAGTAAGGAGACTATTTTGAGTGTTTCTTACAGCCCTTGTACTTTTGTCATCTTTTGGGTGAAGTCCAAGGTGAGATGAGGAAGGTCTGTGTAGTGACAAAGGAAAAAGGAATACTGATTATACTATTGGAGTGACCTATTTATGTTACAGAAAACGAGCATGAGGAAGCAGAAAGGACAGAATGTGATGGCAAAAGAACCATTTTAGCTACTTGGTTCCGTTGGAAAACACAGACTATCCAATAAGTTTTCAAAGTGGGATGGGAATGCTGTTTTTTCAGTATACGCAGAAAGTTATTGGTAGGCACCTATCAGCTATAGGATTCTTAAGAAAAGAAAAGTAGTAGGTGGACATTTCAATAGAAAAGATCTAAAAAAAAACAAACCACAAACACAAACCCACAGTGCTTCCAAAAGTCAGTTGTTTGCAGGTTAACTGGAATGCTTTCATTTGTTTTAGTGTTATTTGTCACCAGACACGTCTATTCAAACTAAGCTGCTGTATAGCTTCTACACTTCCAGATTTTGTTTCCACACCTACCTTGGACCTGTTGGACACACTGCAAGGCATAGTTGAGAGCACTGATGGTACTCGGCTTGCTGGAACTCCTTTTCTCTTCAGGCAAACACCTTTTAATTTCTTGGATCATCATCATCAGATCTCTGTGAGACTGGCTCCATTTCAGCTGCTCACTGTAAAACAGAGGTTAAATTTTACCAGAGACTTCTTTTCTGTCAACTAATTAAAATTATTCACTAAATCAACATTTTATGGGCTTGGCTGCAGAGACACAGAATACCTGGAAATGTCCTAATGCTCATTTGCTATATTTCCTGTTGTATCTTTCTCACTTCTTTGCTACTTAATCTTTTCTCCTCTACCTTCCTCCTTTCCAACTCCAACATGCCATGGATGGCAAAGTCACATCATAACCAATCTGCTTGCTAAGATGCTTAGCAGCTAAAAATAAACTGATGTTTACTCTAGGTTTTCTAAATCTCACTGGTAATTAAAATCATGAATAGATGCTGATTCTTTATGAATATGTCTTCCTAGCCTTGAAGTCTGCATCTGATTATAAGCTCTTCAGAGAAACGTGAGGTCCTCAAAATACACCTGATGCCAAGATTTCATTCCTCACGTGATTCGGGAGTCTTCATTATACTTTTAACAGAGTCGTTGGCCTCAACAGCTGCAAGGTTATTAACAAGCAACATTTCCCTCTTCTTACCTCTGCTTATTTCACCGACTGAAAAATAAACAGTCAATACCCTCAAAACACAGATTGATTCTAATCCTACAGATGAGATATGAACACTGTTATTTTACATAACATTTTACATAATATTATACATATTTTACATCTGTCCATTTGGCATTTTTATTAGTATCATACTCTTACTATATAAATCACTAAATAAGTTCAAGTATTGCATGTTAACTTTACGTACCAGTTCAACATTGCGTAAATTATATCTCTTGAACTGCCCCTTTTTTTTTTTTTCTTAATTAAAAAAAATAAAATAGAAACTAGCACCTCATTGCATTTCTGAGCTTTTGGGAAAAAACATCATTTAGGTAATTTCTGCTTTACTGCTGCTGAATGCCGTCTTTAGAGTAAGTATATACGGAAGCCACAAACGGGTCAATGAGGTATCCGGATCAGCCCATCTAGGAATTAGGCAAAGAGCTTAGGAGGAACCATGCAGCAGCAATGTAACCTACATGCGAGACCATTATAACAATCGCGGTCTGCGACTCAGGCAGGCTTCCCGGGTGTACTGAAGTAAGGGAGTCCCGAGAAGAACTCGGGATCCCAGCCATGCCAGGTGCCCGACGCTGACGTTAGCTCTCTGCTGAAGTTAAGCACGTCACTCCAAGCAACAGGACGATCGCCTCTACACGCCGTCAGGAGTTACCTGTTAACTTTGCTCTGCCTCACGCAACTTCCCGCCGAACGGCCGTTCGGCTCGCGGCTGCAGAAGTCCGTTCTGTCGGAGTGCGGCCCGTTCAACCGCTTCTCGCTAGAGCCGGTTCCCGTACACAGGGCGCAAGGCAAGCCTGCGTCCCCCCGCCGCTCCGCCGCCTGCCTCCCCGGGCCGGGGGGGCCCAGCGCCTCCTCTCGCTCGCCCGCAGCCCCAGCAGCGGCAGCCGGGGACCACCTCCCGCCGCGTTCCGAGCCGCCGCCTCGGCGTCTGCCCACGTCCATCTCCGAATCCGCAGAACGCTACGACGCAGGGGCATCGGCGGCCACGGCCCGGCTCCTCGGCTCGGTCAGACCCTCGGCCGTCGGTTCAGGACTCGGGCCCCGCGCGGCTTCTGCGGGGGAGGGGGGAACAAACACCGCCTCAAAGGACGGCGGGAGGGGCGAGCCCACCCCCCGCCGCTGAGCCGGCCGCCCATGCCGGCTGGTTCCCGCCCTCCCGCGCTGCTCCCCAGCACGCGCCCCCTCGCCTCACGGCCAGGCAGCGCCCGTCGGCTCCTAGCACGGACGTCAGTCGGAAGACCCCGGGCGGCGGCGGCGGCGGCGGCCGCCGCCGCTTCGCCCTCCCGCCCCTCCCGCCGGCCCCCGGCCCTACCTGCTGCGGGCGGGCAGGGAGGGAGGGGGGAACGGGGGACGCGCCAGACCCCACCGGAGAGCGCCGGCGCCGACCGGGCCGCCGTGAGGCGCCGTGCCCGCGCCCCAGCCCCGCGGTTACGTAACGGCGGCCGCACGCGGCGGCCCCGCTCCCACACACCTCGGCCCCGTGCGCCGCAGCCCCGCCCCGCCCCGGACAGAGGAGGAGGAGGCGGAGGCAGGGTCGGAGCCGCTTTATTGGAGGAGACGGCGCGCGGCGGGGCGGCGGCGGGGGCGCCGCCCCGCCCCTCACGCGCCGCCGCACGCGGACCCCGTGCGCGCCCGCCTGCCCCGCCGCCACGTGCGGCGGCACCGCCCCCGCCCCCCCTTCCCTCCCCTCCGCCCCCGCGGCCGGAGGCGGGGCCGGGCCCGGCCGAGAGCGGAGCCTCGGTCTCGAGTGGCCCCGCCCCGCGGGGCAGCGCCCGCTGCGGCTCCTGGACGGCGGAGGCAGCGAGGCGGCGCGTCGAGCGTTAGCGCTGAGGAGGGGGGGGGGGGAAGGAGAATACGTGTGTGCGTGTGTGTGGAGAGGTGTCCCTCCGCGGCTAGGAACTGCGGCTTCATCAGGGCTAGGCGGGGGGAGCCCCCCGCAAGGCACGGGTCAGCCCCCCCTTCGCAAGGCACGGGTCAGCCCACAGAGCCGGCCAGGAGGACGAGGAAGAGGAAGGCCATAAATCCCCAGACCCAGTACAGAGGCCGCGACCCGTTACAGCACCGACCGTGGAAACTCTAGAGCCAGATCCTCCTCACCGGCACCGTGCCCCAGTTCATCGAGGCACGGGGCAAGTGGTGGGCTGTGCTTGTTAGTAATTAATGATAGGAGTGTCTTAAGGCAACCGGGTAAAGTTAGTTAACATTTCAGTAATCAAAACAGTTTTGCTTTAAACAGCAGTAAGTGGGCTGAAGATACAGCAGGTTTGAAGTGGAGAGGCTGAAGATAGGCACCTTCGGTTGATTCGAGTTTCTTCCTGTAACTCAAGACACACTCCAGACTACAAAAAGAAGAAAGAAGTTGGACAGTCTCCTTCAGCCCCTTACCACAACAATCCTGCATTTTCAGAATTTAAATTACTAGAGATAAGTAGAGAGGGATTTAAGAGCTTCCCACGGTGGTTATCCTAGTTTTACTTTTCCTTCGTGCTTGCAACCTGGTGTTTCTGCCCCAGGACTGCCTGGCTGTCGCCAACGGTTACTGCAGTGTTTGTTACCGTATTACAGCACAAACTGAAACTCTGTCCTCCCATGAAATACTTGGGGATTACATGAGAATTCAAACCAAAGACTGCACTCTATGTCCCCTGGCTTGCTAGCCTGACCCAACGCTAGTATCATTTCACCCAGCAGCAAAGTCTCCACTTGAAAAATGCCTGTCTGCTATGGCAGTGCATTTGGAACTGCCACACCAAAAAGGATTTGCCTAGCCAGAAGCCGGGGCAGATGAAAACCAGTTCTCAGACAAGGGAGGCAGATGGTATTTCTCCTTCTACTTCTGCAACATGCAGCTGTAAAAAAAACCCACAACCAACAGAGGCTGTTCCTGCTTTCCTAGTCCTTGCTATATTTGCTTTCACCTGTTTCACTCTGCACACACGTCTGAGACTCAGCTATTGGAGCTCCCACAGCCATCACAGTTTACCACCCATTACAGCCACAGGTTGTTAAAGCAGTCCCTGCTATTTCAAATTCATGTTGTATCTTCTTTCCTTTGAGTATCCTAGCTTGATTTAAACTGTACCAGTCAGTGAATTAACACCATCTATTCCAACTCTATGAGAAATCCCAATTTTGGGGAAACTTACCAATAATGATGATGATGATAATGAGAACAACAGCTATCAATATTGCCCACATCTGTGAAAAAAAGCCATACAACACTTACTACAAACCATGCAGTAGCATCAACTGGCCTTGAGGGTACAGGAAAGCAGCCCCTGGAAAGTACTTTTGCACCGTGCGCTAGATCTAACATGGCAAGTAAAACTTCTTCAGTAAGCAAGCTCGATTCACCATCACCACTCAGAGACGGCAGGCTGTGCACACAGGCAAAACAGACCAACAAGTTCTTTCCCCACTGTGTCTCCACGCAAGGCCTGTCTCAGGGGACTACACAAGCGGGAGTAAAGAACTATTAAACATCACTTCTACTCTTACCCTATACCACAGCTTTCACTGTTTTTGTTGCTCACCAAAGGAGATTCCAACCTTCGCCAACAACTACAAGTACAGGAGCCTGAGCGAGCTCCTTCGGCTTTCTAATACTTCCTTTGCATTAACTCAACCTATGCATTGTCGGCTGCCTTCTTCCTGTTCCCCAAAGCCTCAGATTACCGAGTTGTTTCCCTCTGGCCGTTACCGTCTCAGACAAAGTCTTGAATCAAGCAGCATGTAAAGCTGGTAATCCAGCTTTTGGTTCCTTCACCTAACCACTATGCCATGTTTTAAAAATGGATGGTGTAACTTAAATAACATTGGCTAAAGCCACTTCTGCCTTTTGAGATGCTGATTGTAATAGTGTTAGCTGCAGTACTGCACAGTGTAAGTATACAAGCCATGGTTACCTTACAGTTCTTCCACCAATACTTTCTTTTCAGCTTGGCTGCACTGGTCTCAAACTGGGAAGCTCCTGCTTGCAGTGCATCAGCACGGTCATCCAACTCTGACAGCTTCTGATCTCGCTCCAACACCTTGTCCACATTCACTCTCATGATGTCAACAACCTACATCGGTTTAATGCTTACAGTAAGTTATTAGTTTTATCACCCACTGTGGAACTTAATTGCAGGCAACGGATAGCAACACATGGTACTCAGTGTTCTCTTCTCAGAAGTAGAAGCTATTGCCTTTTAGTGTATCCAGTCATAATTCACCTGCGGCTGGAAGCCCCTAGTACCTACTTTAAAATGTCAGCAGTGCCAGTTGTGCTGGCATTCCCTTAAACCCAGGAAATAATTCCTGACTTGCTTCAAAAGAAGTTGGGGCATATTAACATGCTAGTCAACCACATGTCAAAAAGTACTGTTGGTAGCCAGCCTGGTTTTTGGTCTCCCCAGAAATGTGGGCATCTCATATTTGGTGGTCAGCCTTCATTGCTGCTGCTGAGAAAAAAGCTTGTTGTCTTCAAGAACAAAGGTTTTCATCTTTCTTAAGCCAAATCCTCAAGCACCGAGTTTGCAGCTAACGTTTGGATGCAGGTAACTTCTCTCTTACTTCCCCACTCCCACTGAATGGATTCCCCCCCCCCCCCCCCCCCAACTTTTGCAACAGTTAAGACAAGTGTAATAAAGCAAGCTGAATTATACTTAATTATATGAAGGGGAAACTGCTTTGGCCAAAATATCCCTTCTCATTATATAGGTTTCCTGAAGGAAAATCATTACGCTGCTATCAGACTAGACTTTTACCTCATCTACTTGGTGTTGAGTCTGCTGAAGACGACGATTACTGCCAGCAGCCATATTTGAGCTTCCAGGGGCAGTGGCTGACCTGCAGTAAAGAAAGTCACTGTTATTCTGTTTAGCTTTTGATAAGCTGTGGTTTTGGTTTTAAGTGGATATGCTTAGAGTACACGTTATCTGACATTCCTGAAAACAGGGAACTTGTACCCCTGGAATAAATAGAGGGCAGTTGCCTACTGGAGAAGTGATGTTTTAACAACCGACAATAGGGGCAAGTCACACAGTGTCCTAAACATCTCATCAACAAATTGCTTGACATGCTAAAAGACAGCAGTGGCTTGCTAATAGTATAGTTTACAATAAAGCATATGACAACTCTTATAGTGGTTCATAGGGCTCAAACATTCAAGAGTTGGGGATCAGGGGTGTTCTTGTTTTCTAGTACGAACACAAATCCAAACAGTAGTTTACAAAAAATTAAATACAGAAACTTAATGGTTATTCTAACTATGTCCTCTTCCAGTGGCTGCCTCCGTCTCTATTCTTTTGAAACAGTTGACGCAGAGCAAGAGAAAGCACAAGAAGGAGAAAGCATTCGGCATATACAACAATTTACCTCTGGTCAGCTTTGACTTCATTACCTCAGGCAGCCCAAGTTCTTTTTACCAGCTGCAACACCCTGCCTCTTTGTAATGGATGACAGAGCCTCTGTACATAGTGTTCATACCCTTTTCACCGCTTTGGCAAGCTTTTGTTGCCTAACTCTAGAGCTATCTGTGCTCAATTTGCTTTTCTGCATTTTCACGTCCTCTGCGCAGAAGCGCGTACTGTTTGTTTCGTTCACCCCGATACCCTAAAGAGTCGAATCTGAGCATTGGCTGTATTGGCACACTGACTTCCAATTTACACTTGGCGAGAACAAACGCGCACACGCACGGCGAGCAAACGGGGAAGCCTGCGCCAGGGCTCAAGAGCAGTCCACGTGTAATACCACAGAGCCCGCTCCTCTGTTCCGGCACTTAAGTCACCCTTTCATGCTGCTTCGCTGCTGATCCCAGGCTGAAGAGTCTCGGAAGCGAAACCTCTTCCCAGGAGCAGAGGGGCCAAAGGCAGCACCGACCCAGCCCCGGGGAAGCGCGCTCCCGGGGCCCTGCCCGGCCGCTCCCAGGGCGAGGCCTGGGGCCGGCAGCGCCCCGCGGACCGCCAGGACAGGCCAGCCCGCCCCGGCAGAAGCCGAGCGTCCTGACACCGGTCCCTGCCGCCGGCGAGGCCGGGCCGTGCCCCCTCGCCGCCGGCCGCGCCCCGCGACTACAGGCGCAGCCCGCTCCCGGAAGCCCCCGCCCGCGGGCGGCGCCGTCCCAGCGGCAGCCAGCCGCCACCGCGCTACGCAGTAGGCCTGACCCGGCCCCGGCCCCGGCCCCGGCCCCCGCTCCCGCTCCCGCTCCCGCGGCCCCGGCCCCCGCTCCCGCGGCCCGCACTCACATCCTGCCGGCGGAGGTCGGACCGCTGCTACACGGCGAGCGCGCCCGGGCGGATCCCAACGGGAACTGCGCGCAACTTCGGCGGCGCCCAGCAAGTGACGACAGAGAAGGCGGTGCCTGGGCGGGGCCCGGATGCTCTGCTCCGGGCGGCAGCCTGGGACCACGCCTCCAAAGGGGCTGTCCACGGAGAAACCACGCCCCCCCCCCCCGCGGGCGCGGGGCGGGGAGCGCGCGGGGCAGCCGTTGGGGGACGCGGCGGTGGGGGTGGGGCTGTCACCGCCGTGTCAGGCGCCGCCGGGGGGCGGGGGGCGGGGGAGGGGGTGGTTTCGGTCCCCTGCAGCGGCCTCGGTGCGTGGGACAGGCCAATGTAGTTGATAGCGCGCACACCAGCGCACCCCCCCACCCGTCCACATACCCCCCCCCCCCAGCCAGTTCCTGGGCAGGACACGGCTCCTCCGGCCGCCCCCTGTGTGTTAGCGCGGGTGGGTGCACAGTTCGGGGCTGCGGACCGCCTGTGAGAGACCCCGGTTCTGTGCGGCAGCCCTCACAGCAGTGGTGCGGTCACGCTGCCTCAGCAGCAAGCGCTTGGCCCGAACTGCCGGGGACACGAGGTGATTTTGAGGCAGCGCTGTGCTTATGTGGTGCAAAAAGTGTACGTGCTTTTTTTTTTCTTGTTAAACGCCTGGGTGCGGGCCTCGTGTCGTCACCTGAGGGCGAGTGGAAGATGCTGAAGGGTGAAGGCCTGCCGCGGCGGGTAGATTCGTTCTTATCCCTCTCGCTGGTTGTGAAGGGGTCCTGGCATGACCAAAGGCCCCCAGTACAGCTGGGCTCGGAGACCTGGCGGGGTTATGCCTATACTGGGCCTGGCTGGGATGCGGCTGATGTCCTTCGTCGCCGCCTGTACGGTGCCAAAATTGGTGATTTGTGGCCAAAACAGTGTCGATAACATGCTGATGTTTTGGCTGTCGCCGAACAGCGCTTGCGTGGCATCAAGGCCGCCTCTGTTTCTCATGCTGCCCACCCCCCCCCGCAGTGAGCAGGCTGGGGGGTGAGAGGCTGGCAGGGGACACAGCAGGGACAGCTGTGCCAAACAGACCACAGGGCTGTTCCACGCCAGGTAACATCATCCTCGGCAGTAAAGCTGGGGGGGGTGGTGGTGGTGGTCTTTCAAAGGTATGCGGCTGCTGGTGGGAGGTAGCGACTGCCTGCCTTTGCATCACTTGTTCTTATTTTTGTTGGGTTTTTTTTCCCCCCCTTCATTTATTAAACTGTTTTTATCTCACCCCAGGCATTCTCTTCTCATGTTTGCTCTTCTAATTTTCTTCCCCCCATGCCTCTGGGGAGAACGGGGGAGGGTGGGGGAGTGAGCGAGCAGCTGGTAGGTGCTTACTTTCTGGCCAGGGTCAACCCACCACGATGCCAAAGGCGAACCCAGGAATTAACAGGCATGTAAAATGGAAAATCAGGGAACTATCTGTGAGCAAATCAGGGAGTAAAATGCTGATTATTTTTTTTCTTAAAGAGAAACATAATTAAACATGTTTCTCTGTAGTCCAGAAGAAACTCTCCTAATGAAATCTCATCTTCTGTTGTAGTCCTGAGTTTTGGAAGAACTTACTCATACTAGTACTAACATAGTCCTTCAGAAACAAGGTGATTAATCTATTAGAGCTGTTTCTCCCTGCTAGGCTAGCCTGCCTTTTAGTCAGGTACAAAAGTGGCATTACTGAGGGTTGGTTCATGTAACTTACACAGCTGTTCAGTGCAACAGTTACTAAGTCTCAGTTGTTAGTATTACTGTGTCATTAAGTGTGACCTCATAGGTTCCTGCATCAGCAGGCCTCTTGAATTCTACTAAGATTCGCCTCTGCTTTGTGCACAATGTAGGATTTAGCATTCTTCTACTAGGTGTTCAGGGTTTCTCATGAAAAGCCCATACGCCCTGCCCTGGAAGTGATTGTCTACTGAAGAGGAACTGAAAATAATTTGATCTCAGAAAAGCTAGTCATCCATAGGTGAGTGCTATCTGCCATGTTTATACTATTATATAGAACTACTTGAAGTTGTGTTAGAGAATCTAATCGGAACTGGGGCCACCTAAGGGCTGGTGAAATATTTACAAATCTGTAGTATTATGTTGCCTTACATGACTTCACAGAACGTTTCCAAATTTGAAATGCCATCATAGCACATTGCCTTGAAAACCAATTTCCAGCAAAGTTCTGCTAGCTGCAGCTGGGCAGAACTTGTATTTTAAGGACAAATGGATTTTTAATGCTTTTGTGTAGTTACAGTCATCTTGGCAAAACCTGTACTTTGACGCTTGGATATTAGGGGCAGATGAGTACCCAGCCTGTGTGGTTTTAAAACAGTTTTCCTTTCTGCTGTAACAGTGTGGACAACACTCAAAAGGAGAAGTTTCTGCTTGGGGCGAGGGCCTGGGGGGAAGAAACAGAGAGGGTGGCTGGCGTGTCCAGGTTTTGTGTAGCAGCTGCCAGCGCGGGAGCCACCGGCAGGGCCTCAGGTGTGAGCCAGTAGTGCTGAGCAGTGTCATGGAGCTCTGGGCTGGCCTCTGCACTGGAGAAGGACTGGGCTGGCAGTGCTGTGCCCGGGAGCTGCAGAGCACCACTGGGCAGCGGCACTCTTCAGCAGGGGACCTGGAAAAGTTCGCTGCCCAAGAAACAGAGAGTTCCTCTCAAACATGCTGCTTTACGCACCAGACGAAGGTTACACACTGGAATACAGCAGCAGAAAGGGCTGCAGGTCCAGGGGTTGTGTTGTTGCCTTTAGTGAATCCCACCACACTTCCAGGGGCTGCGCACCCGCTCGCGGGTAGGCTGTGGACTGTTCAGATTATAACCCGCAGGAAACGAGATGCTACTTACAAGCAGGCCATGTATAGTAAAAGAAACGGATTTTTTTCATGGTTACGTACAGTGACTAAAGGACTACATCATGCTTTTCAACTAGGATAGAAGAGACATGTTTAAAGAAAGGCGCACACTTTGTATGGGGAAATTTTCTTTGTTTTTAATTTACAGCAGAAAGAATATAAAGCATTCAGAAAACATTTTCCATATTTTAAGGGCAATTCAAAACATTTTGCATGGTTCCAGCAGCTGAGTTCTTCAACAGATCCATTGATTCAGTGATGCTTTACATGCACGGTTACAAAAATAAAACTTACAAAAGAGAAGACATCTATACTAGTTTTACATGCAAGTCTTGGGGACCCCCCATTGGGCACCAGCTATTGTGTGGAACTGCCATAAGCGTGCAACCAGAGAGGGGGTTCATGTTATATTCTGTATTTCTTTCACACAGTATTACTGCTGTCGAATGTGTTTCACAAAGGAGCAATTCCATTATCAGAAGACAGAAGATCTGGCTCCTGGCACTTGGGAATTTGAATTTTCCCGGAAAGCTGCACTTACTTATCTTCCGTGACAATGTAAGTTCCACAACCAAGAAACGGGTGAGCAGAATCACTTCACTGCAGGGGGAGTCTTTCTAACTCCCCAGTGATACACTGAAGGGTTATGGCCCGACACAACAAAGCACTTGGAAGCTGTACTTGGCTTCAAGCATGCAAGTAGTTCTGTTGCGCCCGTGGAATCGCTTGCATGTTTAACAGCAAGTACAGGCTTAAACGTTTGGCTGAAGCAGGATCTAGATTAGTAGATACACCACCAGGCCCATGGATCTGGAAGAGTAATTTGAAATAGCTCTGTATATTACTGAATCATTTTCTGTAAAGACAGGGAGTTAAAACATTTCCACTGAGGTCACTACTCTTGTTAGGAAAAGGTCGATTCTATATTGTCACATATTGGTTAATGGGAAGCAACATTTCAGTTTCAAAATGTCAGAGTTCTTCCAGTATTAATACAGAGCATTTCCAATTCATTCCAAAGGAGATTCTTCGGCGTCTCCTGTTCCGTTTTTGCGCAAGCAGAAAATTTAACGGTTAAGGTCCCAATTCCATACTGTAAATCGAGGCTATGAGGCTGCCCACAGGCACAGTGTGAGCGCCAGACCGTTCGTTTTTCTTTTTTTTTTCCCTTTTTTTAAATTGAATCAGGTCATAAAGCAGCAGTTCAGAAATGTACAAGAGAATTCTGATAATGAGCTATAGCACATCTACTGTAATTCAATGCTGGCAGTGAAAAGAAGTAATTAAAAACAGGTACAATTATAGAAAAGGCACCAAGAGCACTGACCCCAGTTTTTTTTGCCACAATCTTTGTTTTTACTCTTCTTTTAAAGACACCAGTTTAAAAGCTTCTTATGTGTGAATATTTTTAGGCTTCACAACAAGCCTTGCGTTTAAACATTGCAGTTGGTGGCCGGGATCAAGCAAGAACAACTATTCCAAAACTAACAATCTCAAATTTACACCAGTCCATTCAGAGATTTTAAACTGCCACAAGCAAAACAAACACAGAGGAGCAGTTTCTGATCTCAGACACACGTACATAACCCACAGTAACGACACAGACTTCAGGAGTTTCTTCCCTTACATTCCTGTGTAATAAAGATCAGAACCTGGTTCCCATTGTCGAGAATTTGTGACAGTTTTAAATTAGTAGTTCAATTTAAAAAAATCTAATTTCTTTGGCTCCTCACTATGTGGAAATAGCAATATACCATGACACCCCTACAAGATCAGTTTGCATCTTTTTTTAAGTTTTACTGAATTTTTTAAAATTTTTTGTGCAATTTTTATTACATTTTCTGACTTCCAGCAGGAGATATGAAAATGTGAAACATATTTTCTACTTTCGTACTATTTCTTTTTTTTTTTTTTTTCATTTTATGTTCATTCTACGTGTTCTTTATTGGAGTGAGTGTATGGTGTTAAGCTAGATACGGTTTTTGTACTCTTATGATTATCTGCTTTGCAAAAGTAACTTAATTTTCTTAAGCAATATTAGCATTCACATTACTTGGCACCATTGGCAAAAAAAAAAAAAAAAAAAAAAGACGGGGGAAAAAAAAAAAGAAGGAAGGAATAAATAAATAAAATCCAACCAAACCGAACTCCTGGTAGCCAAAATCAAATGTAAACATATCCTTTTTTTTTCTTTTTTTTTTTTTTTTTTTTAAAGTAATGTTGCTCTGCCTTTTTTTCCTAAGTCTAAATACAGTAGCTCTTTTTTGCCATTTAGTCATGCTTTAGCAAAAATGTTCTTCTAAAGAACATTTAAAATAAAGTTTCTTATAGTGAAATAAAGTTTTTGTTTCATTTTACAGACCATAGCCACTAATGCTTTGCTTTGTTCATTTCTTTTTCTTGAGTTCATGCACATATCTCTTTGTTTTAATATATACAATATGTACAAACAATACATCCACACTCTTCTCGTTCATTCAGACAAAACTATACAAATAATAATTTTATCTTGCCAAGTTATTGACCCTTTGTGAATAAAATATTTAGTAATTAATCAATATATTCCCTTTCAAATATTTTTTCTCATTTTCCATTTCTACCTTCTATATATACAGAAACTGCCCAGATTTTGATGAAGTAGCCAAAATAAGAAATTTACTGGCCAGAATGCAGCACCACTCTGATCTTTAGGTGGTATAAAATGTCCAGGCAACATATGTATGTGACTCTGCAAAATGACAAGAGGTTTGACAAGTACTTAAGATAAAAAGCTACATGTTTTACAAATTATTTTCTGAACTTAATTCAAATAATAGTACATGAAAGTAAGGCTAGAAAATAAAGTGCTGAATATGAGAGAAAGTACATGACAATTGATATGTTTGCAGGTTCTAGTAAAAATACCAAAAAAACTTTTTAAAACTTGCTTAAGCTGCTCTCTCCATTCCTCATGCATTACCCGTTTATCTCATACACCAACCCCTTCTGTAAGTTCCCACGGGATGTATTAAAAACCTGCAGATTTAAAAAGTTGCATTAAGTGTGCTGTAGAGATTTAAATAAAACACAAAGGACAGAAGTGCGAAGGAAATGAGGATGCATGGACCCAATAAAGATGTACTGATCTAAGCCCCTCCACTGAGACTCTCAAAGCTTCAGTTTCTTGGAGATGACTGACAGGTGCAGGAACAGCATTCTTGTGTTGCTTGTGCATTCCCACCTTTTCTTAACAATATTTTTGGTATAATATTTGTACAGTTCCACATGTTGTTTAATACAGCCCTATATGAAAAGGATAATTAATCGCTTCTTCCTTCTTGGAGAATGAAGCAACTCACAATTTCCTCCTGGTGTCTTTTGTTTTCCCCATGATCCAACAGAAGATTGAGTTCCAAGATGTCTTGCTGAACAAATTAAAAGTTGTCCATGAAAGTGCAAATGCAATGACCAAAACATTACTGTTAAAATCCTGCAGCTGGTATTTCCAGAACTGCAGTGGGTATTTTTGTTGTTGTTGTTGCATGTCTCTGCTAAAAACAGAAAATGAAAACAGTCTGAAAAGCAATGTCACATTGCTACGGGATGCTGCTGCGTATCTTCAAGTTCCTTGGCCTTTTTCAATTCTTTCACTCTGAAAAAACAAAGAGGAGCTATATAACACTTCCGTCGCAACTCTCTTTCAAGACAGAAAAAACCCAAAATGATTCCTCGCTCTAACCTCCCGTGCAAAGGAGCCAGCTCCCAGAGGAATGACAGGAGGGCAATACGTTCCTGACACCACAAACAGTTGGAAGCGCAAGAATGGTCTGCTAGAAATCCAAGACAAAACACATTTGGAAAGATATACTTATTTCCAGCTACTGGTTTTTTCCTGGTATTTGTAACTACAGCTGGACTTTGTTCTGGTATTGGCCTATTTAATTGCCTGGGGAGTTGTGGGACTGCTATTCCTTAACTGATTTTGCAGCTGCCCGCTATTCCAGCTGTTGCGGCAAAGGGGCTTTTCAGTGTTGACCTCTTTTCTCCATACATCGCTGAAGCGTGAACAATTTGATGTCGTGCCCAGCGCAGCAGGGGAAAATCAGTCAGTTGTACTTACAGGGGCAGCGTGATGTTGATACAGAACGTCACATAAGGAAGTGTTTCTATGCGAGCGGAAGAACCGGTACGGGTGTGAAGAAAGAGAATTTACTTCACGCTTCCTCCAGCTGCTAGCAGCTACATCTAGCATGTTGTTGGCAGCAGACTCATGTTTTTTCCCAGCCAGCAGTGGAGGACGCTGCATGCCAAGGGCAATGAACCTACAACGTGGAAGAGTCACTCTCCCTAGATGTGGCCTAATGCTTCAGTTCTCAATTCTTCAAATGCATGCAATACACTACCTCCCCTAGCACTTATCAGTGTGAGAACTAAATCATAGCTGAAAGCTGAAATAATTAAAAATTGAATTAAAAGGATGAAGAGAAGGGAATAACTTCAATTACAGTTCAAGTAAAGCAGAATTCGGCATTGGTGCTGGAGTAGCAGCAATCCTCTGCTCCGGCTGACAAACTGGCTGTGTGTCAGTGAAGGCTCCCTGCAAAGGAGCCAGAACAAATCCACGGGGACGTCCCATGCTGCCCCTAAACCCAAAGGCAGGTGCCCAGCTGAGCTCGGGGCAGCTTGGCTCTGCCTCCTTTTGCAGGGAGCTCCTTTCTGCAGTGCAATCCCTTTGCCACCTGCCTCCACATGCCTCCCCTCTGCTACTGCGAGGGGAGGACCCCCCAAAAGGAGCAGAACACGGCCTACATTAAGGTGACCTAGCAGAGCATGTATGTGCCCAACTGATGTCGCAAAAACTTGAAAGGACAAATAACGAAGGTATGGTACAAAGAATTGTGTCAGAGCTGCAAGTCTGTGTACCAGAATCCAACTAAGGGTGAATGACTTTAAGAAAGCCTAAGTAAATACAGATAGCAAAAGATGTTGGGAGAGCTACACGGCAGCAATGCCAGTTTGTAGCTTCTGTACGTTGACTTCCACTCACACATCCTCTTTTGACTCTTGCGCCAGCCTGCTCATAGGACGATACACTGAAGGCTGCAAACTGACCTCTCTAAATATGCCTCCATTTCACTGTTTCCTTTATTCATTTTTCTGCATGTACTATTACTCAGAATCACAGTCAAAAGGGAGCTGTCTGCTTCTAACTCCTTGTTTTAGCTGACTCAAAGCTCTAAGCACTCAAAGGCATTCTCTTTATTTGTGAAACTGGGGGAAACAGGAGTCAATGAATAAATCACACTAACCAGCATGCAAGTCAGACCTTTGCTAATTACCTTAATTCCACCAAAGTGTTTGAGAATATCATGTATGGAAAGACAGAGGGCTCTGCTAGTCCAAATGCACATGCCCTTTGCAGAGGCTGAAGACCCACATCCAAGGGGCCAACAGCACTCCTCTGAAATCTGAGTCTGGCAGAGGGGTGCCTCAGTGCAGCCCTCCCAGATGCCAAGAAGTGCTCTGATTCCCGGGCTGAGGAAGGGGCAAGGCAGCGAGCAGCACAACTGGTTCTGAATTCCTGCCTGGGTAGTGCTGTGCCAAGCCTAAATGCCTGCCACAGCTTCACAGAGAAATTTTCCATGGGGAAATTTTGGCTCTGCGCAAGCTGGTGTCTAAAAAATGTCTCCTGCTGACATCAGGGGAGTGGGGGCTTCAGCTCACAAATGACAAACTGATCAACCTCAGTATATTTTGTTTTCTTTCTTTTCTTGCAGCAGAAAAGCAGCCTCTCCCTTGAAATTATTACTAAAATTTCTATTACTGCACCGCTTAGAAGCAGAAGGTGAGCCAAGATCCCTGCTGTGCTAGAAAAATGTGGTGTGCCTCTGTGCACTAGGCAATTTTTAAGGCTTAGATTAACTGTGTTCAAGATACCATCAATTAATGCATGATTTGCAGTGCAACTTCCAAATGTTTTCTGTTGCACTTCAGTACTGTAACGTAAAATTAACCTGTTATTATAGATCTCTTACTGAGAACATGCACATTAGATAAGCTGGTGGCTCTTTCACTGAGACATGCTATACCTTAGTTTAGCACTTCAACATGCAAGGGCTACACTAACAAAGCACTTTTGCTGGAAGAATGCAAGACATGCTTTGCTGCAAACTTCAACCTACAGCATGCAGTATCTGTACTGGTGCAGACCTATTGAATCTGTTTAACTGGAACACACATGCCAAGAGAAGTTAATTGCTGCAGCGCTCAACATTTGCACTAGTACAGATCCTATTCAGAAGTATGCAATGCTTTCCTTGGTCAAGTGTGCTTGACATCGGCTTACAGATTTTCAGGCTTATAAAAATGTTGCAAGTGCAATGTTAATTACTGCTTAAAAACATAAGCACATACTAATACAGAATTTCCCTACAGCAAAGTTACAGACTTTGAAATGCATCATGGGTACATTACTGAAAGATGCGGTTTAGTATGTAATGGCTTAAAACAAACCCTGCGTTCCACAGCATTTATAAACTTGCACTTCAAGATGATGACCATCCACGTTTACTAAGCTACCACATTTTTTTAATTAAACTAACCTCTGTGTGCAGTACACATAATTATGCATGTATTACATTAAAAACAGGAGCACAGGTAGGTACTCTAAGGCCTTTATTTGTACAATACACTGCCTGGTAGGTATGAAGACCTGCAGTCTGTGGCTGACAATCTCTCCTCCACACTCAGAAGAGCCGGCACTGGGAGGCCAGAGACGTTCTCCCCTCTCCCGGGGGCTGTGGGATCTGCAGCATAGCACAGCCCAAGTGGAACTGAAGTACCTCTAACTGCTACCAATAACTGAGCAAATCCATGGCCAGGTCGGCGCTTAGGAAGCACTGAAGTGGTGTTATGAATGCCCCTGCTTCTTCCCCAACCCAGGGCTAAAAGTGGTGTGCCATAACACGCATACGCATCAAGCGAGATACCAGCCCAAGGTAATCCATTCATTTTGTCATTTAAAACAACTGTTCTTAAACAAGCCTTTGAACTGCTTTACCAGGAGAACCTAAAACTAATTGTTTTTAACCAATTAAATTCTTTATTGGAGAGTCTGTGCTGCAGCCTTTCCTGTGTCTTAGAAGTCCTTTTAGTCCTCATTTAACACTTCTTTTCTTTTTTGAGTAAGTTCCTTACTCAGTGGTACTGCGATTTGATTTTGTTACAACTGTATGAAGTGTTAATACCCTCCACTCAGTGTAGGGCTGGTATTCCCTCTTCATTAAAGCTCAGCGTAATGAACCCTCTAAATTTTCAAATGCAGTCAAAAATACAGTTTTACCAGGGAAGAAGTTTGGACAAATTAGGACCCTTGAAAAAGAAACCCACTGAGTAAGTGCTGCTAGAAGTGAACAATATAGCATTGCCTTCATGCTAGAAGGTGATCTTCCTTGGTTCGTACTTTTCCGCTCTTAAATTCAGGCAAGGGAAAAGGGCCAAAGGGTAGCATTTGCAGTTACAAGCATTAATAAACTGCTCTAAGAAAAAGAACACTAGGGCAATTAATAAAATGGTACAGCAGAAAGGATGTTCTTAGAGAAGATGTTTCAATCCAGTCTGGCAGACTTCCAGTGAGACTTTTTTCTTTTTTTTTAAATAGCAGAAAAAACAAGCGCGTTGAGAGCAAGTAATACCAGCAGGCCAGGTGCTGATGGATGGTACGCAAACCTCTCCAGAGGTCTACAGGCACTGGTATGCTGGTTTGGATCACTTCTGGAAGTGCCCCCAGCTGCATGGGGACTGGAGGCGAGGACAGTTCCAGTGATGCATGGCTGCAAGCCAGAAAGCACCAGAAAGGGTAACAGGCTCCAGCTGTTGCAAGGCTCTAAACAAGAAGTACCATCCTATGTCAGCAGCTATTGAAACCATGCACAGAATTGCAAAGACCATAAATTTGCTTTTGCACTGTGAAGCCTTCAACAAAAACCTGCTCAAATAACATTTCCTCTAGGCAGTAAGCGCCTCTAAGGGCCAAAGTCATTCCCTCGGCAATTGCTGAAGAGCAGATGGACAGAAAAAGCACGTGCAATCGAGATGACCACCGCTAAGGTGTGTGAATCAAGCCGTGGTGCTGACGCACAGATCAGGAAAAGAAGATGATTTCAACTCTGACCTTTGAACCCTGACACTCGGGAGCTACGTCCCAGTTCCCAGATTGCTCCAGCCAGACAAAGCTTCTGCCCTTCGAACTGTGTTACTTACTTGGACACCATACAGGAGGTTGCATCATTACGTGCTGAAGCAATGTAGAAAGCAACAGCCCCAGAAGCGAGCAGCAGCTCCTCTCCCCACGTGCCCTCCCCAGTCTTGTATGGGAGTGTGTCAGCAAATGAATTAGGCCTACTTAGAGAAAGTTACAGCAAACGATGGCTTCATGGGTAAAGCGTAACACAAAGCTGCTTCATCAAATTTACTCCATAATGCCCAGCCAGGGAAATGTTTAATGAATCTGAATGCTGAAGATCAGTATAAAGGACAGGGTGCAGGAGCCAGAGAAGGCTGTCTGGCAAGTTACCTGTTGCTCTGAGAGCTGAAATGGCCTGTGGGACATTTAGGAAAAGAGAGCTCTTGCCTTTTTCCAGATATCTCATTTGGGCAGCAAAACAAAAAAGACAGAAAGGCCCAATAAGAATGACACCCCAGAGCACGCGGTCTGCGACTTAACACCCACATTTGAGTTCCAAATACATTCAGCCCCTGCAAGAGGTAAATGAAAAAAGAAATTACGTTGAAAACTTTTGTTGCAGGTACAGTGACGCATATCCCAATACGACATTTTCTCACATCATCCTGAACTCGAACAAATGGGACTTTTCAATCCCTTAAAATTTTCCCCCATTCTCAATCCTACTATGAGATGTAAGAAACTGGGTACTTAAATGCAATGGCTGCTGCATGGCACATATTAAAAACACACAAAAAATACGAGTCCTAGTTGCACAGGAGTAGGAAAGGGCTTGTTGCTGAAATGCCAAGAGAGGGAAGGGTATGCACAGAACAACAAAATCTAGTAGATGATGTTTATTTAGGTATGAAATAAAGTTGTACTTACCGGAGAAACCAACCTCAGGTGTTACATGCACACTCCCCAAACCGGAGAGCAGCATTTAATCAAACCGTCAGAAACAGAGTGGGGGTAAAGGCATCTATTTTTAAATGAAAGATGCCGTGAATGAATACAGTCTTTATTACTCAGGATCATAGATAACACGCGTGCTTGTTCTGCCCCGGAGAGGACAGAAGTTTCGCCGTAGGCGGAAAGCGATTGGCTAGCCTCGTGATGTCAAAAGACTTGCTCCTTGTGATCTGCTCCAGATCACCTGCCTACCAAGAGTACGGCAGAGAGGGTCACAGTTCAAGCAGCTGTGTATTTTTGTTCATGTCCTATATCTGGACTTTGAGCAAAGCTCTCCTTCACAGGAGGCTACAGTGGATGGTTAATCAATGAGCAGGGAAACATTTGTGTAGCAGGCACTGTGATTAGCTGTAATTTGTCCACTAGAGCAGCTTCCCCTGAGATGAAAACTATTACTTAAAGGCAACAGTAACTGTGTGTATATATATATATATATTTTTTTTTTCTAGAAAGTCTTTTAATTTCTACCACGGAAAGATATCAAGTTTTGTCTGTTATAAGTTGGCCAATAAAATCTCCCACCTCTCCCTTTTTACTGATCCTGGTGTAATGTAATGCTAATAAATCCAGAAAAATTAATGATGAAATCAATTTGAAAAGAGGTTTTCAAACTGAAACACGGAAGCAAATGCTGTGATCATTTATCTGCACCCACAGACTACAAAAGCAGTGTCAGTGTACAGAATACATCAAATTTGTATATTAGACAGACGTATGTTTGCATGCAGTCCTTCAGCATATATGGAGATGTCAGCTTGTGCACATCAGAAGGCCCAGAAATACTTTTCTTCTGTGCATGCACGCCAGCAGTGTATGCACACGGGTTGCTATCAGAATGCAAAGCAGCAAAGAATCATTTGCTGTAAACAGACTTATTTTGGCACAAGAGCAGCTAATACATTTTGTGATGGTTCATAGCTTACTTCTTCCAGATAAGCAGAGAACTCCCCGATTTCCAGATCAATCCCATATCACTTGCCATTCAAGGCAAAACCTGCAAATGCTACTAAACTTTCAGAATCTGCTTCCTGCTGATCTCTCACACTGTTACATACACAAAGCCTTAAAGCGCAACCACTATTTCTCCTCCAGTACTGACGACTGGCCTGTCAGCTGCACCAAGAGCAGAATTCACCATACAGTATCTATGGAGCGAGCCCTCAGGGCTGGCTTCCCCAGCTTCGTTTGAGTCCAGGGAGCCGTGTGCTGGCTGTGGGCCTGGACCCTGCCCTTGCTCCTCTTTACAGTCCCCTCTACTAGTGCACTGACCACGCAACACTGGTCGCTTTTAGTGTATCTTGAGACTGCAGCATGCATCTCCTCTCTTTAGTAGGAATCCCAGCTTTGAACAGAAAGGCACAATTGCTTCATTCTTCTACATTCAAGTGTACATTGCACATTCTTTTCAGTGTTGAATCCAACTAGCCCACTTTGGTATGCACTTTTTAAGTTTAAATTATTTCTCCTATTCATAGGACAAAGGTCATAAAACATATTCCCCTCCTGCCTGGCAGGCAAAGCTTACACACAGTGCTGCTAGCAGAGAACGCAGCACAGCTTCCAGCCCGTGCCATTCCCAGGGCTGCGGAGTGCAGGGAGCAGGGGTGTTCTGCAGGGCAGACCAAGCCTGCGGACCCCAGGGCAGACAGAGGTGCCCAAGAGAGCAGGATGCAGCAGGAACTGTGCTGGCACACCCGCACGCAGCCAGCCAAATCAGCTAAGCAGGAATTCTCTGGAGAGAAGGAAGACTGAGAAGTGAGCGCCGAAACTGCAAAAAAACAGGAGTAGTGGAAGGAAGGAAGATATTTTGAGTATACCAGCATCTAGCTGCGGACATGCACGCTAGTCCCTTTTCTTACACACTGTGGGATGTGGTCCACCGCTAGCCAGAAAAAAACAGGGAAGAGTGGGAGACCCCCAGTTATCTCCAGGTAGTGTTAAGAGAAGAGGTCTCACCAGGAAGCCCCCTGCTGCAGAACGAGTCTGAGGCAGGGCAGGGAGAAAAACATCGGCTCTGTCTCTTCTCTTCTTGCAACTCCTATCTTGCACCAGTTTCTTCCAGTTCTGCTGCTTTTGAAAGGGTTTCACACCCTCGACAGGACTGTAGCATTTGACTTTTGCTCAGAGAGGAGACAGAGCGGGTGCATCCACCATTCTGGTTGGCAGGGGCCCTGCAGCTCAGCCTCCTCTGTCCCACGACCCAAAGCGTGTCGGGCGGCTGCAAGGCTGGCTCCGCATTTGTGCACCGGAGTTCAAGGGTTCCTGCCACAACAGGCACATGGTGCGCTATGGGGGTGGAGGAGCTGCAGCTCCTTGCTCAGGACCATCTCGGGACAGGAGGAAGGAGGTTGGGACAGTGCCTGCCAGGGAGGAAAGGTGTGCTGTTGGGCCAGCCCCAGGCAGCTATGCCCTGCAGTGTGCTGCTCTACTGGCTGCTAAATAAAATGTCGTCATTTGTCTGCAGCATTCATTACTGCCCCATGGATATGGAAACTGACCCCAAGATTAAAGACGGTTAAACTTGCTAATGTTTTTTCGTACAAAAGTAGACACTTAGCTCCTTACAACAGAGGAAGGCTGATTTATCTAATCAGAAGAACTTTTTTTTAAGTTACTTCCAGTGAATTTTATTTTTCAAAACCCATTTATGTTTTTTTCTTCAACAGGCTTTTGAAACCAGACACCCAACTGTAGACCAAGAATTACTAGCCCTAGTTATACACAAAGCATCAGCTTAGTAAAAGCAAGTCACCCAGTCAGTCCACCATTATGAGAATACAAGCTATTTTTACAGTTCCTGTCTTAACCTGCATTAGTTGTAAAGCACGTTACTGTATGTGCTAAGACCTGGACCTATATTTTCCAGCTAACAACTTCACAGCGTTGGTGTCTCTGCGACCAGGAGTAATGTTTCTCTTCATCAGGGCAAGATCCATGAAAGTAGCACTTGAAACAGTTAGGGCTGATCTGGGCCTTTGTCCCCATTTCATCCAACTCTTACTTCATTTGTCATTAGTAAAGAACCCAAATTGTTACTTGTAAAAAACTGAGGATACGCAACAAAAAATGGTAGCACAAAAGTCATAGCTTGGAAAGAGATGTCATTAGCTTTTGCTTCTTTGTTAGGCTCCATAGTAAAACAAATAACGATGCCTCCAGCAGGCTTAAGCCCAAATCAGACTCTCACTCCTAAGTCATAAAAATTGCCTCTGCAATTTGCAGTCAGTAAACCTCCACAATCAACAATTCAGGTTTTTCTTCTGAATGTTAAGTGGAAGCAGGAGTCCAGGTCATCCCTCCCTCTGCCTCTCCTCCCTTGCTGAAATAGGAGTAATAAGCACACAAATGGTGTTATTTCCAACTGCAGTTTTTGACAAAGAATAATCCTGCTGTCCTCCAACCTCTCAAATGCAAGATGGCACTGAGCAGTCCTGCTGACAACTCCGGCACGTGCCTTGAAAGCCACAGCATTCCCTGCTCGTGTAGGGACTGTGACCTGCCATGGGAACACTTCGGCGTATTCCCACCCTGCTGTGGGGCTAACCAGCCCACTAACGTGACCAAGCACAAAGGCGAGCGGACTCTTTTCATGCTGAGAATGAGACCCCCGACAGAAGCTCACTCAGAACTTGCTATAACGCAGTTATAGCACCTTCATTTCTTTTTTTTTTTTTGTTTTCCTTCTCACTATGTAGATTAACAGCTGAGAGAAGCAGTTGTCAGAAAGCTGGCCTTAGTAAGGTAAGCAGACGTGTAACTTACTGATGACCAGCTTCTAGAAAGTAAGCATTGATGCTTAACCACCTTAGGGAGTAAAAAGCAGCGTGAAGAGCTCTTTTGCTTCTTGCTGGCTCAGGCAGAAACAAACACCCATCTAGAGTAGGCTGCATCTGTACTGCAGCTTCCTATCACCTACACTGAATGCTGTCGCAGTCCCAGGACAAAGGACATTATTACTCCTTGAGTGTGTGTGAGTACAGACCCCGTCAAGTTCCAAAATCTACTAGCAGCCATTTTGGATACTGAAAAAATATCCCACCGACAACGCCGCCTAAGCATGCCCATGATGAATATACATGTCCTTTTTCACACATTCATGCATTGGTAACGTCTACTGCAGAGCTCTGTCCTGTTATAAAAGCAGCAGTGTTAGTCATTGCAGTAGGGTTAGTTTATACAGGATTCTGTTTTATATAATTAATGGAGGTGAAACTTACTGGCATATCTCGGCTGCAGCCCCATGCAAGCAAGCAGAAAGCAAAAATATTTAAAATGGAAGAGAGGAACTGGCTAGCAGGCAGCTACACTCACCCTTTTGTACAGCCTATGGTCCACCAGTGGGCTTCAGATTGCAAAACAATACCAAAGAGCTATTAGCACACACATGGCAATAACCATACCTTACCAAGAGCTTCACTTCAGGGAGGAGGAGACAATACTTCTGCTTGCCTGGAGAGAAAGAACCCTTCCCACTCCTGCCTACTGGACTCCTCCTCATTACCAGGGAGGAGCAGTCCCGTGTTTAGGTGTTTTAGGGCAGGAAGTAATAAGCAAGTAAAATAAACCCAATACTGTCATCCGGTGGCATTTCTAGCTGCATCCTGCCTTCCCGTGCAGCGATTATCTGCCTTCTATCTCATTCCAAATGCTACTCCATGAAAAAACACTGCAGATCATAATCACAGCCTAGCAATGGCATAGGTACCTCTTGGAAGACTAAAATTTTCCTAAGAATTGGAGAAAGAATAGGAAATAGGAGGTTACCTTCCCACTGAAAGCTGACAGTATGGACCATATATGGATTCAGCTCAGGAAACCCAAACCACTTTGGAGCTCTCGCATTTCCTTGTGGCTCTAGACGTGTCATATCTGGGGATCTCTAAGTAGGTGGAGTCTTTCCAAACCCGTTAAATACACAAACCTTGATTCTGCCTCACACAGGACAGCATGCCAGGAGACAGCTCAACTCACAGTAGGTGTAATGGCAAGTTTTAGGCTGAAAGTTAGTCAAGTGCCAGCCAACAGGTCCAGGCACCATGGGAAGATGGGCAAAGCTCTCCTGGGAGGCCACGAAGTTTCTGTTTCTCACTCTCAATGAACAACACTTCTGTGGTGACAAGTTATGTTGATACCATGTTATGGCTGATGTATGTTTTTCACCACATTTTTGAGAATATGACAATAGATGGATAGTTTTGTTTTTTTGGTTTTTTTTTCAAAGTCAAACAGAAACAATACATGTCTGACCGTCAGAATGACTGCTGCTGATGAATGACCACTTTTGTCTCCATGACACCTGATAATAGTCAGCTGCTAGAGCTCCAATATCTTCTCTAAGAATACATTTGACCAAAACTTACATTTCTTTTCTCATTTTCATCAACACCTACGCATCCATTACTGAGAGAGCTCCAACTGCAGAACCTCTCTCATTAGCGCTCTCAAACATCTGCAATACTGTCTGACCAGGCAACAAGCGTAAGTTCAGGAGATCAGAATACACAAAACCAACATGCCTATGCACCCTAGATCCTCAAGCTGATAGGAATCATGTTTGCACTACTGAGCCTTTGTGTCAAAAAGCTAATAAGCAAAATAAGACAAGACAACCATTTAAGCTGTTCTGAATGCTAACAGACAAAGAGTTCTCATAATTGGCTTAAAGTAGAGTTTGATCACTTTAAAATAGGAAAAAAACAACCAACCAGATGGTTGCCAGGGGAAAGCCTGAGTAAATCTTGCCTAAAGGCTACAGAATAAGCTCTTAAGAGTCATTTATTGGCCCAGCAACAGAATCTGCTTGTGGACAAAAACCTAGGTTAAACAGTTTCATTTTTTTTAAGGTGAATTTCTGAACTTTAAGAATTTACTGCCTTTTCACTTAGCTCACTACCCTTACGACAGACTGCAAACGGCTTTTACAGCCTCCTCCCCCACCTCTATCAGCTGACAGAAATCTGCTACAAGATCCTGCTTCTTTGATGTTCCTGTGCATGCTCTCTTCTCTCTCACTCCCTCAGATTTTCAAAAAATATCTGTCATTTCTATCCTTTGCACTGACAAGGCACTGTGATTTAACAAGTGGCTCCACAGTGCCATTTTTACGCTACAGACCATTAAAAAACATTAGGTGTTAGCTGCAACGGCTTGCCCCTGGATGTTCAGAAGTTTGGATGGCTGAAGCATTTCTTTATGGAGCCTGGGCCTTTCTTAATTTCTTGTTTATAGCAGCAGCGTGCTAATTTTGAGCATTTCAAGAGCAGTCCGCAATGGGATTCCAACAAGCAGTACTCCTGAAACAGCGCATGTGGCTGTTAGCCTAAGTACCAGTCACATCAGCAGCAGCTGTATCCTGTGTGAGCATTACACAGGACACACAGTAGACTGAATGAATATAATTAGGAGGCTTATATAGAGGTGGTTTTAAACTTACTTAACATTCTAAGTTTCATTACCCTTAGAAAGAGGCAAGCAAGAAAGTCAAGCAGTGAGGAATAACTGTAATTATTAAGACACAGAAAGAAAATTCAGAAAGCCTGAAGACGACCAGATGAGAGGGAAGCAACGCTCTCATCTTCCACCAGGTACCCCAGTGTACATGCACCACGAACAGGGCAGGTCAGAAATGGGGTTGCAGAGCCAAGCTTGGGAAGGAACGAATGCGGGTGGTCTCGCCAGGATATGGCTGTGCTGGGGAAAGCGTGTGGATCTCCCCCTCGGGGCTGAGGGGGGCAAGGAAGCAAACAGGTCAGTCTGAGTCTGCTGAGATGCTGAAGCAAGTGAAGCTCTCTTTTACTAAGTAGATCTCTATCATTTCCAGTACTGTACTTCTCCTCTGCAGTTGTTTATGCAAGCAAAAGGCTTCAATCTGTTTGTCTTCAAAATCCTTCACGGCAATAAAGCTCCAAGAACCCGATTTGTGTGCTGCTCTTCACAGAGCGCAAACAAGCTCAGAGACCAGATCTCTCTGTATGGTACTGGCAGCCAGGAGAGTCCGAGGGTCTGTGAGATACTTCAGCAGTGTGATCCCAGGATCACAGATGCAGCCTAAGTGCACAGAGCATGAAGTGTTTTGGCAAACATCTTTCTTTGCAACTGCTTGCTACAGCTTTTTTGGCAAGCAGGAAGAATATGGGGAAAGAGGCCCAAACTTGTCACATGCCTAAACAGTTCTGTAAATCTAGTAGACTGGTAAATTTATGTCTTTTTCAAGCAGATTTAAATGCTGGTTTTGCCATTTTTCGTAAGTCTTGCTTTTATTTTTAGCATTTGCCAATGCCAGAATGCTCCTGGTTAAAATTTGTATCAGTTATTAATACTAGTTGCACTAACACAGTTTTAAACCCTTCGGATCGCTTGGAGAAAGTGCATGACCACAAACGTGTGATCGTTTTTATTTCAGAAGGAAAAGCAAGGCAGTTTTGAAACACAGTTAACATCTTCAGGGGAAATAAGTTACTTTCTGATTTTGTTGCATCCTAGCTAAGAACCATGGATGAATTCCCAGGTAACCACAACCACTAACAAAGTGCCTACAGACAGACAGGACTGCACTGTTGCAGAAATGTCAAGTACTGCGCAGTGTGACATAAGCCAGACAGAGCCTACTGAAAATGGACAATCCCCCCCAGCCCCCGCTTCTTCATTTTTATTTCCTGTCTATAAACACCCAAGACTTAAACCCATCTCCCAGAGATGCCTGGCAGCAGCAACCACGCTGCTGAAGAGAGAGGAGATCGACTAAAGGCAAAGGGAAGGGTCTTGCCTGCAAACTTCAGTGATGCAAGCGAGTAGGGTCTCGCTCTACAAAGGAAACAGGTGATGCTGAGAAAGAGGACAGCAATGAGCTGAAGGCAAGAAAAACTCCTGGAATCACGGGCAATTTAAGCCCTGGAGGTCTAGGTTACTCAACAGTTGGAGACTTAACTGAGCGTGGCTGAAGTGCATAGTGCATCCTGGACATTGGTGGGAAACCCAGGGATACAGCTCGTCGTGAGGTATTCTCTGGGCTTGTGTGTGATAGTTGGCTGTAAGAGCTGCTGGCAGGTTGACCCTAGAGCCTCCATGGATGGAAACGGGCACATGGCTTCCCCAGGGACTGCCTGGATCTCAAGCAGATCTGAAAGGATACAGAAGTTCCGAGCCTCCGCCTATTTCAGTGGGACATGCTGCCCAACAAACACAAAAAACCAAACCTTTTGGTCTCTTCCACATGCCCAGCTGATAGCAAGAAGCTACTTGTGCTTCTTTATGAACAACTGCGGCTGTTTCAAGTGCATTTGGAATTGGCCTGGAAACAATAAAGCCCTCTTTCTTGTCCACACATGTTACTTTGCACTGAACCTGCAGGTAAGATGTCCTTCCACAACGTGAGCCACACTGACTTCCTGCAAACTACAGCTCTGAAATCCTACAAAAAGGACTGAGTCTGTTTCTAAAATCAAGTTTATCACATGCCTCTCTGCCTCTCAGAGTTCTCCTTGTTCAAACATCACTGGGCTGAACTAGACATGCTTCAAAATGCATCAGGTCTCACCAGCTCCTGAGTGGATGAAATGCATGTGTGGTGAGAATGGAGGGAGCAGAGTCAGAAACATCTGAATTTACTTTTGTCTAGGCAAAGTTCCAGTTTGCAACCTGATCATATATGGAATCCTTTCATTGAGAAATCAAAACAAACGCCCTGCACATAGCAGAGCACTGGTATGACAGCGCTAGCTGCCACATGTGAACACTTTGGCAAGCCTGCGCAGGTTCTCACACTGGCAGGAGATGATTCATCTTCATGTCTATGTCTGTACTCCCAGCTTACTGAGGTATGTGTGGAGTGGCTGATGTGAACTAACTTGTCCTCTGCTCTGTTGGCACATTCCACCTATCCACATTAAGAAGATTCCGTATTTGATGAAAGTTTACCAAAGGAACCTGTGACCAAACTAAAGGCATTTCCAGCATACACCAGATCGTCACATTTTGCATTTTTCCAAGTACCATAAATGCTTTGTGCAGCACTTACAAGCTGCAGCTATGATTAAGTAAGCATTTTGCAGACTTCCTCAAGTCCAACTTTTAAAGTCATGTGCCTTGCTTTGCTCAAAGCTTCCTTATTCTGTGTCTGCCCAACACAACCTGGGCTGCTTCACCATATCAGCAATGGAGCCGAACATAATTCTCTTTCAGCAATAGTCCTAAGTTAGAGATTTCATTTTTGGCAGCATAACTTGGAAGCAGTTGGGCTTCGTTATTTGATTAAAGGATCTGTAGTGAGCTGATTCTATTATCCTTTACATTGCACTCATCAGTGACATTGCTGAATATTGTTGCATTGCTCTAATAAAGGGCAGATACCAAAAGATAGCGTCATACCTGTGGCGGCAGCGTCGTAAAAACCGCATTATCTTGCGAGCAGCTTGATCCTGCTTCTTGGTAAGCAGACTGCTTCTAAATGCAAAAAAACCCAACACTGAGGTGTAGGCAAAACTGAGGAGACTACTACTAAATTCATAGTTCATAGTTATCCTATGAACCACTGTCCTTTTCCCACCAGCCTTTGTAAACTACAGCACAGCCCTGATGAGCGTAAAAACAACATATAAAGATCATGGTAGCATCTAACATCCCAACAGCTCACCTGAGTTTCTGTTGTACAATGGTGGCTGCCCGACGGTTTTGCCTCCTCTTCCCACATTCTTTGTAGCTGCGATAGTACTGCTGGATCAGCATCGCAGCTCGTCGGCTCTGCTGGAATTTTTTCTGCTCATAATAACTTCGGAATTTGCTCTGGATAAGAATGGCAGCTTGCGTCATCTTTTTATAAAGTGCATACTACAAGAGAAACAAAGAGAAGCTGAGGCATTACAATAAAACCAGCAAGAAGCAGGTTCCTACAGAAAGACTCTTGTGCCACTTAAGACACAATGAGAAGCAAATGAGTATCTACTCGCTGATCACGAGCTGTATGAGAAAAGGGTGACAGCAAACTAGAACAACTGTGAGATTAGGTGCAGAACCTAGTCTGCATTAAGAAAGCAACTACTTGTTTTGCTGCCCCTGGAATAGTTTGATGGGATTCAAAGAATCATAGAACAGTTTGGGTTGGAAGGGACCTTTCAAAGGTTGTCTAGTCCAACCCCCCCTGCCATGAGCAGGGACACCTTCAACTAGATCAGGTTGCTCAGAGCCCTGTCCAACCTGACCTTGAATGTTTCCAGGGATGGAGCATTGACCACCTCTCTGGGCAATCTGTGCCAGCGCTTCACCACCCTCATCGTAAATAATTTCTTCCTTAATACCTAGTCTAAGTCTACCCTCTTTTCAGTTTAAAACCATTACCCCTTGTCTCATTGCAATAGGCCCTGCTAGAAGTTTGTCCCCATCATTCTTATAAGCCCCCTTTACTGGAAGGCTGCAGTAAGGTCTCCCCAGAGCCTTCTCTTCTCCAGGCTGAACAACTTCAACTCTCACAGTCTTTCCTCACAGGAGAGGTGTACCATCCCTCTGAGGTTTTATTTAATACCTAGCTAGCAGAGGCTCTACACGTACATGCTGATGACCAGATCCAGCCATCCTATACTTATGAACAACTGGAGCTGATCCCGAGTTGTGTTTACAGTGCTTCATATTTGTATTGCAGTAGGTCTGCATAAGAGATAAACCAATCGATTACACTTAGAGGAATTGTTTCCCTTGCATACAGAAATCTTATTACAAAGTACAGGATGCTCATTTCTGTGCAGCCATTGTTCGTAAAGACTCAGAGCAAGAGCAGCAAAATATGCCCAACTAAGTGATTGTAAGGATAAAGCAGTGTGAATGACTATTCCAAAATGCTAACAAATTAACTAAAACCAAAATACACTTTTTTGTGTCTTCATTTACAAATATCTTTTAAACAAATTACTTTGTAAGAACCAAATTTGCTGTTCACAAGGGTATTCCACCTTCCTAGGACTAATAACTTTTAAACAGCTCGCTTCTTGTTTCCATGCCATAGCACATACTGCAAAAGTTTTGATTGCTCATATATCCATTTAAATCCAAGCATTTCAAATGGAGTAACATGTGATTCTAACTTAAAAAAAACCAAACAAAACCAAACAAAACCCCAAACCCGGAACAGTTAATTAAGCAAGTCTAATACTGAGCCTAAGTCACAGGCAAAACTAAATCTCATTAAGAGTCTGTAGCAAGCATCCACGGAACTTGCAAATTTGCATGAGCAGTCACACACATCCAAAACTCTGTCTAGCACTGTATTATTTCTAGTCCCATGATTCCAAATAAAGCAGGCACAAACTCTTAAAAAGAAAAATCTCTATTCTACATGCTTTTCCTTTTAAAGCACGCAAGTAGATGGCCGCTTATGAGAAACCATATGCATTCATGCATATTTTTAAAAGTCCTTTTTAAGATAGAGTTGTAGAATAATGTATAGAAGTTGCACTCATACCTCTGAACTAACGCTAGGACAGAGGTTTTCAGTGTTTACTGATCTTATTTGGAAAGTTTTAACACTTCAAAACTTATGTGTCTCTTGTTCCTGGATATTTTATCAGCTATGACTTCTGCTTACTTTATCAGACAGATAAGACACAGAAACAGCAGCCACTGCCCTGTACAGGGTAATGTCCTAACATATCTCAGTGGAGCTTCCTGTCTTTTGGGAAAAAACCCCCCAGACCAAAACCAAAAAGCAAACAAACAATGCCCACCAACAATCACCCCAAAGCAAAAAAAACCTCCAATATCATCACAGACCACCATTTACCAAATTTCACTTTTTGGAATTGAAGCAGTCATTAGGTGCAGTTGTATTTTGCCATTATTTATTTCCATTGGTTTTTTTGTTTTGTTTTCTTTTTTCTTTTCAACATTTTTAATTAAATGGATCAGATCGTGGTTTTAAATTAGCTATTTTAAATAAGTCCACTCAGGGGCTCGTCATGGTTTTCCTTCAAATTTGTAGCCCAGATGGGACTTCTGTGGCTGAGTTACAAACCCCTGAATAGAAGGGTTCAAATACGAAACTGTGATGTAAGCTATGACTGTTCAAATTTAGTCACAAGCCTGCGCTGATCCTGCCAATACAGTAACATAATAGAGGAGTAAGGCGTGTGAAAGAGAAAAGCAGTCACTGGACAGACCCCAATAAGTTTGCATTCAACTCTAAGACCCACTTAGCTGATTAGCTGCTTCCTCTCCTCCTTCTCTTTTCCCTTCAGCTGGGAAGAGGATAAACAGACAAGTCCCCTGACCTCCATGAAGCGGTAAGCCTCAGCTAAGTACAGTGCCCTGGAAAGCTCAGCTCACTTGCGCTGATACAACAGTACTTTGATACAAAACCATGGTGCAGGAGGAAGCTGTGGATGGAAAACTACCCCAAGGACACATTCTCTCCCAGAAGAGCGTGCCTTGCCTCCTGTGTAGCTCTGAGAAAAGCTCAGTGGATTCTAGCATCTGATGAAAGCAAGACATTGCACAGCTGGGAAATCCATCTTTACAGGAGAACAATTATTGGCCATGAACAATTTAAGACTGGCATCAACAGTTGTGCCTCCAGTGTGAGCAGCAACGCACGTGAAATGGTGGTCTTAGGCATTCAGAGCACAGGTATTTCAAAGATGAATGTTCAAAATACTTTGGCAGGCAGAACGCAGAGGACGTTGGCTGCATGGGTGGGGTAAATGTCCTCCTGCACTCCCCAAATGCCAAGGCAAAGATCACCGAGTGACGGCTAATCAGCAGCAACAAAGGAAAGCTTGTCCTCCAGAAACTGGCTTCAAAACCTTCCTCACACCTCAGCCCATCACTGCTTAAATGAGTACCTGTAGAAGCAGGAGACTTTTTTTTTTTTCTTCAGTTGTACTCCTACATTGATATGCTGTGGCACAGCAGCCCCTACATATCTCCCATAAGGATTAGTTGTCAGTGATTTCTCAGCCACAGATATTTATTAGTGGATACTATTAAAACATTTCTCTAAATGCCAGGTTCTCCTAGTTTATATTGAATGTGAAAGTTAGTGACCCATGGGGAATTTTTTCCAAAACAGTGTTTGTATTTGTATTACCTTCAAGGCTATCCAAGTAAGCTTAGGGAGAAACAGAAAAATACATAGTTAATGTTAGTTCTGCAAATAAAGAATGAAAAAATAAACCCAAACCATCTTCTTTCAAAAAGAAGCGATTCCAGGATCCAAGACAAAGCAGTTTGTCAAGCAGTTTTTGAAAGGAACTAGAGCTTCCCTATTACAGGAAGCATCACTCCAGAATGACAGCCATGTGACAGTTTGAATGTGAATCATGATGCAGTCACCTAACACTAAAAAGGCTTCCCAAATAAATGTTTTTGAAGGTTGCAAAAGAGCACAGGCATCTTGCCTTTCTTTTTACATAACATGCCGCCAGGCATCGGACAGCTTGAGTCTAGCAGGGTATAGTGAAGAGGGATGTGGGGCTCTAGCCCCTACAAAAAAAAACCCCAAACAACAAACCCAAACCCAAACCCAACCCAACCAAAGAGGAAAAAGAAAAAGTATCTTCTTTTTCTGGGGTTGAGAACTCAGCCTAAAAGCATGTCTCCAGCTAGAGTCTGGAGAAAAGTCTCAGTCCTGGAACAACTCACATCAAGCTAAAACACGTGACTTCGTGACTTCCCATAGTTTAAAAGTTTAGCATATGCAAAATAAAATAGCCTATTTTTCATCTTTGCCTTTACCAAAGGCAAAACCAACTTCAATTTCACAATGAAATTTGGCAAGCAACTAGTCAGAGAATAGTCTCACCAGGCTATAGCATGCATAAAGGCCAATACGGAATACATCATTGCCAATATGAAATACATCATTGCCCTCTATCTCATAGCAAAAATGCAGGTATCATCACAAACAAAATGCTTTCAAGGATTCCCTCCAAAATTAAGATTCAGGACATGAATTTTCTTCCCTTTTCAATTTTGCCTTAGCAGGGTATTTCCTTACTGCGTGCTGAAAAGCATACAAGAGGAACAGCGGGATAATTCCCATTACAAAAGGCTGTGTTCACGGCACTTACGTGTGTGCCGTGAAGTTTCACTTCCTTGATTACCTGTTTGTATTTTCGGTAGCAACGCTGAATAACAGCAGCAGCCACCTCTTGCTGTTCCCGGAGAGGACGACCCTATGTGGAGAAGGAAAGCAGCAATAAGATGATGTGAAGTGGCTCACAGCAGCTTGCAGGGCACCTACTTCTATAAATCTCTCCTATCAGTGCTACCTAGTCCGATTCAGGTCTAGGCATTGCCTGGAGATGTCTCTACTGTCAATTCACGTAAGGGACAAACCCTCAAAATTGATCTTTACACCAAACAGGCAACTAACCAGAACCTCTGGGGATATTTTGAGGATATGCTTTGTGAGTGTTGCTCCAGCACAGAAGGCATGCTATAGCATGGCATGCTCTCTCCAGTACGGTAGGTGCTGGGTAAACATCAACAAGCAAATGCTAGAAGCATTGAAAAGGTTATGATAGAAACTGTATTTTTGTCCCAGGAGTGGCTATTACCCACATTTTGTTTTGTAACAAATTATACTCTCTCACACCTAACAAGGAAGACATTGGATGTTTTGACCACGTACCTTGTATTTCCTGAACACTGTCTGGACGAGTTTGGCAGCTTCATAGAGTTCTCTCTGCTCATGATCAGACAGAGTTAACTGTGCAAACTCATTTTCTACCTTCTCGCTGGTGGATGCACTCAGAAATTCAGACCAATCTGCTGCCGAGGGAAGGCTGGGTTTCTCAAAAGCTATTTCACTGATTGGTGAGCCTGCAGGGCTCAAGCTGGTGTTCGAAGAAGGGGTCAGGGGTTCACTATACAGACTTCTGAAATACCAATCACAGTAGCAATTATTGGCTCACAGAGCACCTGGGCTGGCATCACAGATAAGGACTACAACATTTCCAAGTTCAAGGCAGAAGCTCATGCTCCCCTCCCTCTCTCCAAGCAACATCCCACATTCCTGAGCCTGCCTGTACTGCCTTGCACAGACTCAGCACTGGAAGAGAAGTCACAAGTCAGACCTTGTGGCCACTTCCCCCTCCTACTGCATGCACTCCCATTCTTCCATGAATTTGTAGCTGTGCTGGCAACGATACGTTTGATCACAAGAGTGTGGCTGGGCTTGGAACACCAGCATTGAGTCCCACTGAGAAAGAGCACCTGCAGGCTAAAGAATCAGTGCATGCTGCCCAGCATACAGACCGCTCAAAAACCCAGAGCAACTTCACAGCTCTTACTGACCTTATCTGTGCAGCACTCGGCAGATGATCGACATCAGCAAGGTAACTGGCCAGCCAGCTCATTGTGGTGCTCATGGCAGCACTGTCCGTTCTCTCCACCAGCGGCGACTCCATTGGCACAAAATTCTCCCGCTTGATCCTGTCAGGCGTAGCTTCGATAATGTGCTCCGCAAGTGTCATCATGTTCACCTGGGAAGGGGGAGAGGAGAGCAAACTTTTGCTGCCTGGTAGCAGGAGCCTTGTGCTTGCATGCTACAGCCCAGCTTTAGACAGACTGCCCCATTTTCCCTGAACTTGTGGTAGCTGGAGTCTACCATTTGTCTCAGCATTGTAGAGAAAGTAATTAGCCAAAGCTCATTTGCTTTTCTGTCTCTTCTGACAAAGCACTGCAGGGTTTCATATTCCCCAGACCTCTTTTTCACTGAGTGTACGGGGAGCCTAAGAGATCTGGTGAAAGGTTTATGTCATCTGACCTTTGCTGTCCGCTACTGACAGCTGTCACTACTATCTTGTTTCCAAAGGAAAGGTGATCTTGCCACTCTTCCATTGAGGTGTGCAGTAGAGCACGACGACAATAAAGGCACATCAAGAAAAGTTAAAACCCTTGGGACCACAGCTTTGTCAGGAATCCTTCTGACCCATATCCCCCCACCTGCCAAGGTTCACAGGAATTTTTAATACAAAGAACAGAAAACAGTTCTTGTTTTGCAAACATCCGCTTCATCCATGTTATGCCAGCAAGATTAGAATATTTAGAGATGCCAAGGCAGTGCATGTAGCTTGTGTTCCCATCACTCTTCACTCAGAAGACCAAGCGCGGTATCTTTCTCCCAGTGACTACTTCTCATTTGTCTGTCCTACTACTCTTGTGTTTTTATCTCCGCTATTCCATACCTTACCTCCTTGCCCTTTAAAGTGCAGTGGCTTGGCCTGCAACCACAGCACTGCCACTCTCAGACCACCTTGTCTTTGTAGGGATGGCTTCCCAGTTCCCAAAGAACTATGGGGCCACCTTAGTCTCATTTACTGATGTGACCAGGAGGCTCTGCTTTTTCCTTTTTCTGTGCAATATTGCACGCAATTTTGTGCATTCTGTACAGAAGTGTATGCCAGCGCATGACCCTAAATGCTAACCATTAGCCTTTGCATCCAGGTTGAAAGGATACCCTTTGAAACTGGAAGAAAGTATACATTGAGCATATGACTACCTCCTTTCACCCAATTCAGAGTCTCTGAAGGCCTCCACAGAAGTTTCTCACAGTTAGGCTCCTGTGTGCAGCCACCATGTGCTCTGAGACTGCTGATCTTGGTGCTATGGGTACGTTTACCTGCAAGTCATCCATGTGGTGTAAGCAGTCCTCATCCCCTGCATTGTCCCTATAGGACAAGAGCTCTGCATCCACCATCTCCCTGTCAGCCATCATCAGCACGTTCATCTGCTCTCGCTGGCGTAGCCGATGGGCTACAGTGTCCTTCCCCAGCGCAGCCCCCTTCTGGCTCCCTGCCACCTGCACTGCAGACACACCAATATAAATGTCTTTTGGGTTCCATTTCATGCCTGCTTGGCTGCCAGAACCCCGGTACCCAGTAACTTCTGGGATGTGCTGGGAGAGCTCCCGGCCATAGTCCCTTATCCCTTCACTGGGGCTGATTGTCTCAGTGGTGGATTGCTTGGAGTTGGAGTTCTGCTTCCTGATGCTCGGCTGTTCCAGGCTGAGTGCAGTGGAAAGCAGTTTCTCTTGCCGGGCTTGAAAATATTCAGGGCTCAGCTTATGTTTTTTGGGTGCAGGGTAATCTTTCTGAGTCTCACTACTGTAGTAACTGGAAGGTTCTGATCTTGGTCGTCTCAGCTCTGGAAACAAACAGATCAATGGTCAAAACAAAACGTGTAACCCATGATCACTGTAGGAACTATGACAGCTTCTGCCACACAGCTGCAGGCAGAAGTTTGTGCCATGCTCTAGGACGCCCGACAGTATGTGCAAAGGGAGTAACTACCACCCACGGAGGATACTACCTCCACCACTCTTAAGATATACATGCCTTTCTAAAGCAGGCATTCACTCCTCTTCCCAATACTTATGCAAGTGCATGGAGCACAGGACAGAGCCCTCACAAGAAGAATGAAGTATGGACAGCAGGGCTACAGGTGGGACCTGCTTCCCAGGTGAGGTCCTTGTCCCCAGGTTTTCACACGTCAAATGTCAGCAAAGCAGTGCATGCCCTCGAGGTTGTTTTACCTGTGTTTGTACTGGAAATCACAGTGACTCCCTTCTGAGGCTCCTGAGGGGCAATAAGCTCACTGTGCCACTGGGACACCCAGTTCTCTGTGTTGGAGTCTGTGCTCGAGGGGCACTGAATCCTGGGGTTTTGCCCAAGCTGAGTTTGCTCATCTCGCTGTAGCTGCTCCAAGCACTCCGCCAACTTCACGTGGCCCCGAGACCGGGCAATGGCCAGTGGCAATCTCCCAAGGGAGTCAGGAATAGAGATGGCTCGGCGGTCCCACTTGTACAGCACAACAGCTGCATCCATGTGGCCCAGGGCGCATGCCCACATCTGAAAAAGAAGACAATTGACCCATTGGGTGACCTGCCTTCTCCTTCCTTTCTTGCTAACGCAGTGGAGTCTGGTCCTCAGCTCAGGGAGAAACAACTCTGATAAGCAAAACCATAACATGCTTCTACCCCAACAACTGGCTTTTATAAATATCCTATCCTGACAAAGGCCATTACAGAGGATCATATGCATGCTGTTCTCTCCTGTGACAGAGAAACCTCCACCTGCAAAATGAAGCTGACAGTCTGATGCTTTCTTATTTAGCAATAAACGGGTTTTTTGGGTTTGGCCCTTTTTTTGTTGTTGTTGTTGACACCAGCATCACTGCAGAGATGGAACAGCTTCATATGCAAAGGAATCTCTGAGATCAGAAACACATAGACAGAACCAAAGGTTGGGAACAATAAAATCAACACTCTGCTGTTGTAAACTGGCACTTCTGGTTCCACCCACTTTGGCTTTTTGCTTGTCTAAGTTCTTACAATTTCATGATTCCAATGACCAAGATATTCCAATGACTTCACAACCTCTACAGTCAATCAGTGAAAGAGAAGGCATGTTAAGTCCCTTCCCAAGCACGATAGTGGAGACTAGATTTTAGGTAAAACACAAACCAGAACCACCTGTCTGTCCCCTTTCCTCATGTTACTCAAGGACAAGTTTTTTTCTGTGCGGTCTCTCTCAACAAAATGCCAGGAAGCTGATAGTGCTGTCTCTTACCATTTACACAGCAAGGACACACAAGAAACTCTTCAGAGTGTGAAACACATTAGGGAAGTAACACATCAGGAAGAACTCTAGAGGGTCCTCAAACTCTCTCAGAAGTTTCAGTCTCTGCTCTTACCAGAGGAGTGCAGGAGAAATGATCCACATTCAAAGGGTCAACTTCCAGCTCCAGATCGATGCTGTCTGCATGTTTGGTGCTGCAGAGGAAACAATAGAACAAATGATGCTCTGTAGCCACGTTAGGATCATTGCCTAAATGCACAGCTTTACCGAGTGCACCCTACCACAAAGAAGTGGCCACGCACATGCCCATGACACACATATTTACTACAGATGGTGCCCCCACCAGAGACTTTAAGAACATGATACATCCAGTGATTGGACTTGCTCTCTCAAGAGACAGGTCCTGTCAGATCAGGGAACAAGTTCAGGGACTTGGCTATTTCTACGGGACAACCAGAAATCTGGAGCAAGCAGAGCTTACATATGCGTCTGCCATGCCTGTACTGACACCCAAAGTCCAACAGGCTGGGTCTTACCGCCATTTGATGAGGGTCTGGATCAGCGTAGCATAGCCCTGGGCAGCGGCTAGGTGGAGCAGTGTCATTCCTCGGAAAGTCTTTGAATGGATCAAGTGTTTGGACTTTGCCCAGCAAGCACGACTCATCATCTTCTCGCACACCACCACCACGCGGCTCTCAAAGCAGCTGCCCAGTGTCCCAGTCCCAGAAACGCACTGAAACACCACACACATCCCAGTTTAACCACTGAGGGGAGCTGCAACCTGCCCTGAGCAGGCAGCGTTCCACTTCTAGAAGCACTGAGACAGTGGCAAATGAGAGTGAAAGCCAACTGCTGTTAAAGACACCCACAAACCAGACATGTTGTTTAGGGGAAAACTATAATCCTTTCCACTCCACTCCCCACCCCCACAAACCCCCAAACAAACCCGAACTCTGGTAAGAAAGCATAACGCTGCCCTGTCTGGACACATCGGGGTTCATACCTGCACCTGCGTTCCTCCATTCCCACTCCCATTGCTCCCGCCTCCTACTCCTTGTTTGTGCTGCTGGGAGCCTGTCATTTCAGCCATTCTCCTCTCCATCTGCTCAAGTCGCTCCAATATTGACATCCTGAACTGGTTATCTAGGTTGGAGAAAGCCAGAATAAGGATATTTCCATGGAAAGAAAGCTCAGGTTTTGGTAGCCTACTGCAGGAAGCCACAAAGAGCTATCCTGGAAGTCACACAGGAGATTTGCTCTGCTTTGCAATGCACAGGGACACTTGCCCTGCAGCATCCCAGCCCTTCAAGTTCCTGCAGCAGCCCTTTGACTGCAATTCCAGAGAACTTCCTTAAAGAACACAGACAGAAAAATGAAAAACACAGGCAGAAGATGGATCCCTTCCCTTGTGATTCTAGCAGTAGCCACACAATAAAGGACTGAGATAATGCAACTTCTTTGAAAACACAAGCAAACCCTAAGCAAATATAACAATTCAGACATCATTTCAGTAGGACCATATCTTGTCAAAATACTCTGTTTTGGAGTCAATCCCCCTACTTTACAGAAGTCCTGAATTCAGCTTGGCTTGCCTCCTGAAATCATGCAGTAATGGTACCTGGAGGAAAAACAGTCCTCTGCTTCCTTCTGTGCTTAGAAAAAGGAGCTTTTAAAAAAGGCACTTGCTCCTTCCTTGACAGGCTCCCTTTCTTGGAAAACAGGTTCAGCCCAGTGCTAGAAACAACTGCCAAAAACCACAGAGCAGGGGCACTGATAATCCAGTAACATCATTCTGAAAAGCTTTACAACTCTTGAGCCCTCTGGTCCCTGCAGAAGTCTAAAGGCTGTTATTAGTTATTCTGTCCTCCTTGTATTGTAACCTAGCACTACGATACAGCTACTAATGCTTGAATAATGGAGCAGGGAGATTTAGATAGGTTAACAGAACATTGCTAAACCTGATGCTGTAAAGATCAACTCAAGCAATCTTTTTGTGTTTAGGGTCAGTCAGTGCAGCTCGAGTGGCTGCAACCACAGAGGGCTCCTTCTGTCTTGTGACCCATAAGGGAGAATCTTCATGTAGCTTGTGTGGAGCTGAGCAGGATAATTTTGTGCATAGGGAACATTTAATGAATCTTGCTATCATGCTAACAGTGTATATAATAAACTGTGGGGAAAAGACAACCCTCATCCTGCGTGGTTTCATGCATCCATGGAGATGATGCAGTGGTGCAGCGCACCGATAACCCCAGAACAAAGCCCACTGACAGTAACAGGAATCTGTGCATCAAAATGAACAAGCTGTGATCAAGTTTTAAAAGAGAAAGTCTTCTCCGAGTGACCTGGTTACATGCAGAGTCCTTCCTGGAAAGCTGTGGGAGTACTTGTATACTACACTCTGCAAGGCGCAACTCTCACTAGAGGGTATGAGAGAGATATAGATGTCTCTGCTGTACTGCCCTGAAGACTATACTGCAGACCATTAATAAGAGACAGCTCAGGTCCGCTGGCTAACGACATCCCCTTCTGCCTAAGAGGCTGCTGTGGTTTGACAGTAAACAAGAGCTCTGCTCCCTTCTGGTCAGCACCAAGGGGTTGTAATGCGGCATCCCACCCTGGTTGCTCAAGAGCCACGGACAAAGGAGTGCGGCTAGCACACCTTCTCTAACCTCCTTTCAGAACTGAGCTCACTACGGTCTTTTCTCACCTAGTCCAAAATGCTATTACTTATTATTAGTGCCTTATTAATAATTCAGTTGACCTGTTAATTGCAAAGCCTCTGGGAAAGTGACTGACAGTTACACGAGGAAAGATTCCTAACAGATGCAGTCTCAGGGCCCCGTCTCCAAACTGTGGTCAGCACACAGCAGCAACACAAGTCGTGTTTTCCCAGCCCGTCTTTGTTGTGGGAGTGCTGCAGTGTGCTGCAGTGCAGTCCATGTCGCTGTCTCCTCCTTCCCCATTGCCAGGCGGAGCACGTACGCTGCAGAGACTGACAGAGACCTGGCACCGCTGAGCCATCCCCTCTCACCGCAGGCCTGTGCCAAACAGAGCTACTACAACTCAGGCACCAGGAAAAGCGGCTGCGTTCGCCACGCAGGTTAACAGCTCCATTCTGCACATTTAAGGCCACTCTCTCCAGTTGGGTGGCCAGCACTCGCATTTTATTAGAGCTAAGAGTAGCAACACACATCAGGTATTGTATCTGAGCCTTCAACCGTGTATAGGCAAAAGTAGCATCTTTTTAAAAGAATAAATCTGGCTTGAACTGGTGTTATAGAACAACAAGCCCAGGGCTGCAAGATACTGGGCATTTGCTCCTGCCCATATAGGGTCAAAAGAGAGTAATTATTATGTACAACCAGAAACAGCAGGAGAAAATGATTCCAGTGAGATGAAGAAGTACACTGTGCAGATTACTATTCCCCCCCTCCCTTTTTTTTTTCCTCCAAGCTGAAACCATTGTGGGACAGAAATGGAGGGCCCCACATTTGTGTCTATTTTCCAGGCTCTTCTCCCTAGGCTCTGTGATCTCTAATGAGTGAAGCCTCCACCTTTCTTGATACCGAGCTAATGACACTGAACACTTCCTGGTACTTCTCGTCAGAAGACTGAAGTTACTAACGGGACATCTGTCACCACCAGTGTCCCCAGATGGGGACACTAAACCAAAGAAGAGAACTCTTCTATGAAACAGAATTTGAAACAGCATCTAGTGCTCCCACGTACTCCTATTCAGACACCCAGACAGTGCTACCGGGAAATATTTAGGGCAGGACAACCTGATTTTGGGTAGCAGAGGGCATCTTTTTGACTCAACAGGAGTCTGAAGGACAGACATTATGAACTCATCAGAGTCTAAAACCTGTAACCTTCAGCATCTTACCAAGACAATGGTGGTTTTTATAGATGGTCATAAATTGCTGCTCAGTCTACAGGCAGGCAAGAAATATGCCACTATTAGTAAAATGGGAAGTGGAAACAAACATTCTGGAGCACCAGCGCAGAGTAAAGGGAGGCCCTTCCATACCTAGCAGTGACTGCCGGCACTTACCCAGCAGCAGGGTGCACCCTTGGATTAGAAAACTCCAGGCAGCAAATAAGGTAAGTGGGGCAGGAGTGCATGGAAAGTATCTCTATGCCACCCATTTTCCAGGTGATTAAACTTGCTACCTAAGCAGCCTGAACAAAGCCACAACTGATGGTAATTTCAAAATTATTTATGTGTAGTGTTTCCATAATAAATTCCGTGGTATCAAGTACGCCAAAGTGTCCCCTTCAAAAGTGACTGGTCACTTGAAGCGTGTACACTGCACTAGTCTACCAAAAAAAAAAAAAGAAAAAAAAAAAAGAAAAAAAAAAAAAAGAAGTGGGGGAGAGTGAGCAAGAACAGGAAAGGGAAGGCAGCAACTAGCTCTGCTGCAAGAGTTGGTACATCCTTAACAAAACAAGACAAGGACACCTGAGCACAGAGGAACAGCCAAAGGGAAGGACACCCTCCCCCAAGGTTCCCTCTGGACTCAGCAATGAAACGAAAGGCTCCTCTTCTTCCACACGGAGGCCTGGACGCACGCTGGATTAATGGCATTTGGACCACGGTCAGCACAGTTCACGCACCATTAAGAAGCCAACAGATGCCTTGCTCAGGCAGCACCAGCAACAACACATGTCACTGTTTGTGTGGAAGATCCCTGCGTCATTCAACCCCCTAAACAGCCCATTTCCTTCCTTCCTTGCTTGGGGCAGGGCCAGGGAACCTGCTCGCTTGCAGTTAGGCTCCCCAAAGTAAACCACATACAAATACCGATTCCTACACACTCTCCTCTTGCTGCACTCTTGCAGCATCTCTCAGTATACCTGTCCACAGGCAGGTGAACTTCTAAACTATTTTACCAGCCTGCTCTGGTCCTACCCCGTTAAAACTAAGTTACAAAGAATAAAGATGATCTCGTACCTTGAAAACTTAGATTTTTGCAGGGGCCTAATTAAAGGGTAAGTCTTTAAGTGACCTCCTAGGAATCAATATTCTGTAAGTTCCAAGTTTGCCAGTTTGTATCAAAACATTATCACTTCTGTATTCTCAGTAACAAGACTTGGCCAGCTTCATCTCTAAGGACAACAGCATCATGTTGAAAATAAAAGTACAACTTGTAACCACAGAAACTGACATGAAAATATCCTTCCTTTATATAGTTCTGGGTTCAACGGGGTCAAAACCAAAGTCAGCTTCACATACCACGAGTCATATGCAATACACCCAGTTTGTCTTTAAAAGCAACGCATCTGTATCTATGTTAGCAGCCTATATAGAAGGATGACTGCTACAGCTGTGTAAAAGTTAGAGGAACTAGACAGAAAGAAAACCTCTGACATTTTGGGAATCAAAGGGTTGCTTTTGTGTGTGTGTGTGTGTGTTATGTACTGAACATAACTGAGGTCTGAAACAAGATTCTCCAGCTCGGTTGTATAAAGGTATCAGATGCTGCCACAACACTTTTTTTTTAAGCACTGTGCTCCACTGCAAAAGAAAACCATGCTTTCTGGTAAAGAAAACATGACCAAACCTGACCCAGTTCTGCTGACTCTCAACACGTTTTCCTGCGAGAACCCCAATTGCCAAAAAAGCACCATCAGCAAAGCCCGAACGCCACAAACAGGATGAAAATGAAGTGCAAACGAAAAAAGACAAGCTGTCTGGTATTATGTGACTTACCTTGCAATAATTAAGGGATGGGCTATAAAAGCCATAGGGCTGAATGTTACAGGTATCACTCTAAGAGAAGTTTAAGACCCTTTATCCCTCATTATTTCTTCTTTTGGTAGTCACACTCTTTTCTGTCTTGCTCACTTAGGGGTTTGTGTAGAGCCACTTGCTTAGCAGGCAATGAAGTTACAGGAACACAGTTTCCATATTCCTGTCTCATATTCAACAGAAGATGTCATGACAAGTATCTATCTCGCAGTGCACTGAAGACAAGAGCTCAACAGCATACAAACTGTTGTCAAAATAAGCTTTTCTACTGCTGCATTATACAGGAAATCTGAACAGCTCCAGCCCAGCACAAGGAGATGCCTTGCACTGGGAGCACCCTAACTCTTTCCAAAGGCAGCAAAGATGCATGTGGATACAAATGTATACACATATTTAAGGTTCTACCCCAGGACTCTGCTTTTGATGATAAAATTTCAGATTTTTTTTGTGAGCCAAAAAATTAAGGCTTGCAAATTTTTCCATTTCTTGAGTTTCTCCATTAGGTATTGTGCTGGTTTTGGCTGGGATAGAGTTAATTTTCTTCATAGTAGCTGGTATGAGGCTATGTTTTGGATTTGTGCTGAGAACAGCCTTGTTAACACAGGGATGTGTTATTGCTGAGCAGTGCTTACTGAGAGTCAAGGGCTGTTCTGCTTCTCATCCCACCCCACCAGTGAGGAGGCTGGGGAGACACAAGAAGTTGGGAGGGGACACAGCCGGGACAGCTGACCCCGACTGACCCAAGGGATATCCCAGACCATAGGACATCATGCTCAGTATGTAAAGCTGGAGGAAGAAGGAGGAAGGGGGGACGTTCAGAGTCATGGTTTTCGCCTTCCCGAGCAACCGCTACATGTGCTGGAGCCCTGCTTTCCTGGAGATGGCTGAACACTTGCCTGCCCATGGGGAGTGTTGAATGAATTCCTTGTTTTGCTTTGCTTGCGTGCGTGGCTTTTGCTTTACCTATTAAACTGCCTTTATCTCAACACATGAGTTTTGTCACTGTTACCCTTCTGATTTCTATCCCCCATCCCACTGTGAGGGAGGTAAGTGGCTGCGTGGGGCTTGGCTGCTGGCTGGGGTTAAACCACGACACATATAAATCTGAGGAAAATGTTACAATATTCTTTAAGAAACCACAGAGAAGGTTTACTGAAGCTGTTCTTCAAGGCTGCCTCCACTGAAGGTAATGAAAACGACTGCATTTGTATATCTCCAAGACAACTCATAAATTCACAGAAAACATTCTGAACACTGTATCTTTTCTGGAAATTATTATTCTTCAACAATAAAAACGTAACATCAAAATTACTCTTCACCATTATTCCTTAGCATAACAGGAAGAGGTGGTGGCTTTAGGCCCTAAGGGCCTTTTTTGTGAACAGACCGAGTCCCAGCAAGGCAGGACAACCTGCTCTCACAGAGCTTTTCCACCAGCAGCTGCCTTCACCTGATGGGAGTTCTGAAGCTTTCAGGATCTGATGGAGCTACACGTGTCCACTCGCTCATGCTTCATCCCTCTTGCCCTGCACTTTCTGTGAAAACTCTGCAAGCCCCAAGTGTGTCCCTGGATCACGCGTTAATTTAGGGATCTGTTCCATCACACACAAAGCCATTTTCACTTCTGTTGTCCTCAGCCCTTCATAGGGGAGCGAGAAGCTGTCCCATGGATTCAAAACCAAGCTTAGGAAATGCAGCAAAACTACTCATGGTGGTATTTTTTTGCAGGGTCCGGTCCTCCTGAGAAAACCAGTTACTCCAGTGTCATGTCAGGGCTGGTCTGCTTCACAGCACTGGCAGCCTGAGGGGAGCCTGACTGTCCCAGCAGGGAGAGACTGGAAAGAGCTGCTCTGTCAGACTTTGACCCCTACTAAGAAAGTGGTTTGCCTCTCATACTCATTTCCCTAAAACATGAACCATTATTTGAGTGCAGAACGAGCTTCTTTTTAATTGGTACTCAGAGGGAGCCTACTACTGATTACAGTAACAATAGCAAGTTATGGACAAAACATACCTAAATATGCAAAACTGTTCTGGTATGAGTCTTTTAAGGATGCATAGTTAATTACATCAGTTAGCAGCTTACAGAGCTACAGCGTGTACAGTAGTACACTTACGCCCAGTAGACAAGCTTTCATCTGAGACTGCAGAAGCATCTGCCTTGTGAAGCCTGCTAACAGCTTGTGACCCCTCCTGAATGCATGTACCCTGTATTAAAAGGGAAGCTAAAACACAGCACTTGCAAACTTTGTACAAGTGTTTTCCACGCGAGGAGGCAGCAGGGCTGCTACCAGAAAGATCTGCGATTATGCACTGAGTGGGACAGTTCGTGCAGAACTACCAAAAGACACCCTACCACTCCCTCATTCAGCCATGTCATCCTACCCGCAGGAGACAAGACACTCGAGACTTTAGTAACAGTAAGGGTGGAATCCCCATCCTAAATGGTACAGAAAACCAAGGACCACACCTGGGGGAAACATCTGCGCTGCAGAGCTTAGTCACAAGTGCAACGCTTCACCTGCCCCCCTGCGATAGCCCACTCCTCTGCATGGCCCTCCCCATCTTCTAACCCAAAGATCTCTTTCAAAGACACTGTATTTATTATTTGTCTTTTTGAGCTATGCAAGCAGTGTTCCAATGGGTGGGCACTGGCTCGAGCCGTTGGCTCCTGCTCACGCTTTATTACAAAATGTAGTAAAGCCACACGTTAGCAGATATCGAGTCTCAAATCTTGCACTTTCTTTGTGTGCTACCCAAAACACCACTATGGTCCAGGTATGGAGCTAAGAGGATACCAACATACAGCAGCGAGTGGCAAGACCTCCTTTGCTTGACAAGCCAAGTTTAAGCAATTAGCATAGAGAGCTGCTTTTCTCATCTCTGCACACTGCTTTACTGGACAAGTACAGATCCAAAAGCATCTCCTCTTTCGTCCTTTTGCCAAGCAAGCTTCAACCAGCAAGAAACTGTCTGTACTACTCACAACATGGCAGTGCAGCCAGAACTGTTAGAGGAAGCACTGCTTTGCAGTGATGAAAAATAAATCAGCAGTTCTTAGCAGTGAGCAGTGTCTATACTACCTGCCTTTTTTTTTTTTTTTTTTTTTTACACTCTCACCTGGAGATCTGTTTTTTTTCACCACACTGCACAACCTAAATGACAGACAGTGTTTGACTGGAAGGGCTAAAGGATGAGGGCGCATGATCTCCTGCACATTCCACCAGGGCAGTATCTGAGGATGTAATTATTTCCCCGCAGACTTCTAACCACTGAACTAATGGTGCTTTACAAGATCTGCATCTGCACGTGTTCCCAAGTACTGTGCTTAAATACTCAGGAGATGAGAAGCCACTCTGAAGGCACTGGCTTCTCAGCACATGCAGTTTCTTTAGCTGCAGTTTCTGTGTTACAACCTTCACTGTGTGAACACACGCAGGCTGAATTTAACAAGTGCGATAGCTGAGCGCTGTAAAAAAAAAACATGCAGCGCAAAGACGTTTGTTTCGCAGAGCAAGTCAGACACGCCATATTCTCTCATCCAGTGCAAGCTGTGGGTGGGGATGGAAGCAGTCTAAGGACACATCACTTCTCCGAGTGCCACTGCTCTGTTCCTATTTCACAAATCATCTGTCACTTGCCCGTAAAATCTTACTCAATTCTTCTATACAGCAAAAATTATGAACACCTTCCATGTCGCAGTTATCAATTTGATCCGGTTTAGTACTTATTTCTGAGGTATCATCATTGCAGGAACATGTATTTCTGAAATGAAATTGCAGCAGCATCTTTGATGTGCCTTACAAAAAGCTCTCTTTAGCAGTGAGCTATTACAGGTCATGGTTTCTACCAGCAAATGAAAGCACTTAAAATTTTTACTTAATATTCTAAGACAAATGTGTATCTGTGCTGGTGAGGCAGGTCAGTTCCAGGCCTTTTGATTAGTGAGAAATGTCACAACTACTGAGGCACAAGATGAGGAAAACACTGTGTTTACACTCTGAACCTAAGTGACAGCTGAAGAAGGTCCGTTCTTTCACAGAATAAACAAACACTACTGGGCATGGGCAGGAATAACGAAGTAATCCAGACCTGCACATGCAGGCATTGTCATTGATTTTAAACCATTTATCCACCTACCAGGGCAAGACTTCTCACTGGCAACACTTTCCCCATAGCTCTTCCAACACTGTACAACTTCAGCTATTGCTCCCATGCCATCTGGGACTACCCCGTCCCTCTCTATTGTCCCCAGCAGCCAGTGCTCCCTCAAAAGATGGTACTTGCCCCTACTTTTCTTTATCATGCCATTACTAGAGAAGAAGAGAAGGAGGGTCGCTCAGGCGGACTTTTTCCCCAAGTGGCAGTCTCTATACCAACAGTGATAAAGCACTTGCTGCCTTTTTTTTTCTTTTCTTTTTTTTCCCTTTCCAGGTTTCTCTCCCCCAGAGCTTAGGCATGGCAAGGTTTTCACACTATCCAGGAACAGCTACTGCAGCAAACCAGGGAAGGTTTTAGAGATGCCATGTGGACTTGGTGTATTTTATAGGTAGGGCAGACTGCTAAAGATGTCACTTCTTGCGCTATTTAGTAATTTCTATAAAAACAGCTGCCTGCCTAAGGTCACTCTCTACATCTCAGGTCAGAAATTGGCTGTACTTTCCCTTGGGTGCCAACACTATAAAAGACGTTGTCCTTTTAGAGGTATGCAAAGAACGCCAGCCTAGGAGACGTGCTGCCTGCTGCTCACCTGCACAGTGCTACCCACTGCTCATGGAGACTCCCTCCTCCAAGGGTTACATGCTAAAGGAGCTATAAACAGGAAAAAAACCCAGCTCCTGGGGCACTATGCAGTATCTGTGCTATGGTACTGTAAGTATGGTAAAAATTCTGACCCAAGTCTTCTCTCATAAAAATTGCAAACTCGAGAAACAAAACAGAAGTCACCAGACTGATGAGCAGAATGATACAAAATGATTGCCGTTTGCTGCAAAAGTAGATGAACAGGAACTGCCACAAGCTACAAGGCTGTTAAACACCAGGTCAGCAAAAGAGACCGAGATCTCCTTCACTGGAAGCTTTCAAAAAGTCAAATATCAGTCATGTTTACCCCATCTCTAAACTGGGAGCGGCCTACACCGTCCTCCCAATTCCTCTTCCTAGTCCTACTCTTTTTGATGAGGCGCCCTGCAAAACAAGTTTTGCAATCATCTGGCACGGGGCAGGCATGTACTTCAAGCATCCCTAAACTCCTCAGGGAAGGTCTGGGCTACCGACCTCATCCCACGCTGTACCAACTCAGAACGTGAGATTGCGAGGTAGAGGTGTTAGGAGGTAATCTGTCCTTCTGCGTGGGTGACGCTACGGTAAAAGCGCTGTCCCAACCCTGAGCCGGCATCCTAACATCGCCCTGGAAGGGCCGGGGACCGACAAGGTGGGGGGGAGAGTAGATGGAAACGCGACCGCGTCCCACAGCTGGGGGCACAGGGAGAAGGAGGGGGAGGAACAGCGAGCTTAAAAAGGCGCGCGTTCACGTTTTAAGTACAGCGGAGCGAGGGACAAGACAGAAGCATGCAGATTTACACCCCAACAGATACTGCTCGACGCGTCGTCCTGCAATACTTACTGGAAGCAGTGCTTTGCCGCATCCGCACATCCACCTGCACGGGGCGGGGGTCCCGGACCCCTCCGTAGTACCTCTACCTGCTTCCAGGTAAATAAACAGACAACATCTGGCACCCGAGCGCTGACCCGGGAGTCTACAAAGGCGTCAGCAGAGGCTCCGGCCAGCATCTGGCGCAGCCCCCGCAGCGGGGGCGGACGGAGCGGGCTCCCCCGCAGACCCGGCCGGCGTCTTCGGCATCCTCGCAGCCCGCCGCAGCTCCTCCGGCTCACCGCAGCGCGGGCGCCGGCCTCGGCCGTCCGCCCGCCCCGCACCTCTGCGACCGCGGGTGCCCGGGCTCGCTAGCGCCGGCCGGCATACCTCGGGAGCGGGGCAGCGCCGCCGCCCGCCGCGGGAGCCGACGCCGAGCCGGGTTCAGCGGCCGGCGGCATGCCGCCGCAGGCGGCCGCCCGAGCGCTGGAGCCGAGGGGCAGCGCCGCAGGACCGAAGAGGGGCTCCGCTCGGCGGCCGGCTCCGGGGCGGCTGGGCGGCGCGGCCCAGCATCTGGGAGGAGAGCTGCGGCTCCTTCCGCGCCGAGACGGGCCACACCTCCCCCGCCGCGGGCGGGCGGCCGCCGTGCCTCGCCCGCCCCGGGGCGGCTGCCGGAGGGGCTCCGCGGCCGCCGCCCGCCCCACGGGGGTCGCTCCGCGACGAGTTAAACGGCGGCGGACCGGCAAGCGGCCGGCCGAGAGGGGCTCCGGTGGCCCGAGGGGCGGGGAGCCGGCGGGGCGCTGGCCCCGGTTACCCCGGGCGCGGCCAGGGGCCCATCGGCGCGCCCGAAACCCTCTCGCACCCGCAGGTACCGGGGGCGCCGGTACCCGCCCCGGGGCGCCCGGGCAGCGAGCGGCGCTTCGCCGGGCTCGGGGCGCCTGAAGCGGGGACGGGACGACGACGGCAGCCCCGAGACCCCGCCGCCGCGCGGGAGCGCTGGGTCCCCCCGCCGCCGCCGCCGCCCTCAGCCCACGCCGGGGCCGCCCGGCGCCGCCATAATTGCGGGATACCCGCCCCCGCCCCCGCCGACGGCCTCTCCGCCACCGCGCTCAGCGGCGGCCTGCTGCGGGCGGCGGGAGGCGGCCGCCGCCTTCCATTGTCTGCGGCGGGGCGGGCGGGCGGGCGGCCCGGCCCTGCCCCGCTCCCCGCCGCCGCCGGCGGCCGCCGGGCCCCGCCCCGGGCGGTGACGTCACCGGCCCCCATTGGCGGCCGCCGCCGTGTTTACGGCGCGCCCCGTGCTCGGCGGCCCCGGCCCTGGTCCCGGTCCCGGTCCCGGCCCCGGCCGCCTGCCCCGCTGCAGCAGCCGGGAAAGCACGGAGCGAGCTTCCTACCCGGCGTCCCGGCCGGGAGGGCGACCGCAGGTCTCTGCCCAGCCGCTCCGGCAACGTGCGTCTACGTGGCGTGCTCCGGGAAGCGGGAGTGATTCAGGGCCGGGACGCGAAGCACCTGCGTCACCTTCGAGCAACAGGGCTCTTGGCGTGCAGTGCTCCTCGTCTCGCCGCGCGCAAAATAATTACGCTTTCGCTAATTGCCCTGCCACGGCGGTAAAACCCGAGACGCGAGCCCAGTGAACGTCGCTGCGGTTACTTGCTCCGAACAGAAACTCGCCTCGGCGGCGGGGCGTGCTTCGCCGTCAGCCCGAGGATAAACACGGGCTCCCCGGAGGAATCCGGTCTCTGACCGTGAAGGCAGGCTGGCTCCAAAGACATCATCCCGAACAGAAAGGGAGACGCTCCTCACCTCAGTTCAATCCCATTACAGCCAAAATAGAAGAGGGTAATCTGGGGAGTGCAGTCAAAGCCACGGAAGACAGGCTCCCGGAAAGAACCGTAGCAGAGCAGCCTGGCCTTAACCATGGTGTGTGAAAGGTAAAAAAAACCCAACCAAACAAATCTCAGCAGGAATACAAACAAAAGAGACAGAGCCTCCCTGCTGACCAGGAGGCAGTAAAGAAGAGAGGAGGATGAACAGAAACATGTGAAGTTCACCACGTAGTTCCTCCTCCTCAGGAACAGGGTATCCACGTCCCGTACCAACGCTCACGTGTCCTGGTGAGCTGCACCGCAGCCCCGGAACACGGCGCAAGACATTCAGCCCTCCTCCTGAAGGGAACCCAAATATATAATCTTTTATGGTAAAATCCAAGACGTAAAGTTAAACACACAGTCACCTCTACCCAGGTGGAGACAGGAGTGATAAACAGTGCTACTGTTTATGGACACGGACTTTCTTTCTACTGAAAGTCTCTTACGGCTGTGAAACAACAGTTCTAAGGACCTCACCGATGCTGAATGCGTCTCTCCTACAAGAAACTGTTGTCTGCATCTCGTCACATCTGCATGCTAGAAAAGGCATCCGGCCCTGGTAGAGAGACATCCTCCATGGATTTTGGTGACGAACATCTACCATCTTGCACGCTTACCACTGCTATACAGGAATCACGTACCTATCAGACTGTGAAATGCCACAGGTAGCATGCACACGCTCTACCGTCACAGGTAACTTGAAAGCATGTGATCCCATCCACCTCCTGCGTGCCAAAACGAGAGTTTGGGTGCCACGGGTACAGTCACGTCACCCTAATACGAGTGAGCCACCAACCCCCCCCAGCTTTTTTACATTTTTGGGCTGGGAAAGACAGCCGCTTCTTAAACTAAGAATCCAACAGTAGCTGAAAGGCTCCCTATTATGCTCTCTTGCGTCGGCACCATTTGCAATAAGTACCAGTCACACCCTTGTCCATCCCATACACACTTGACTCATCAGTCCACACATTGCCTGCCCGTATTTCTAAGTTCTGTTTGGGCTCCCTATGGCAGCACATACTCCTCCCCCACCTCTTTCCTGCAGATGGGTAAGCATAATGCCAAGGAGCACTCATACGAGCCTCCCTGGCACTTCTGATCGTGTCGCATGCCAAGGAAACGTCACCTCTACAGACACTTTCTGAAAGCAGCAAAGACTCCAGTGGAGGGGAAACATACCTGCTTTCCACTGGAAATTTGTACTAAAAAGCCTTTCTAATTTGTCACGCATCTGTCACCAGAAGACCTCTGTCCTTCAGTTCAGAAGGGGTCTCATTTGCTTTTTGTTTTTCTTTCTTAAGAGAACCTCTCTACAGACAATGAATGCAAAGTGAGGTCACATGGCTATAGAAGCATACGATGGCTTCTGAAACCTGTCAGTTTTACAGAGAAAAAAGACGAGGCTGCCAAGTTTATCAGAGATCAGGATCACACGAGAGTGCTTCCTGTATGAGAAGAAGAAAGGCTTTCTTTGAAACGAAAGAACACTGCTATTCTAATTAACTAGAAAAAAATATACAAGAACATCAGCAGCTGGTGTCCACTGACCATTTGTAAAAGATCCAACTCATCTGTGGGGTAAAATAAGGAAAACTCAGAATAAACCAAGTGTGGCTGTGTATAGTTTGGAAGAGTGTGTGCTATCCTTTATAGCACAGCATGGACACTGAAAAAGGAAGAAGCCCTTCAGAGGATGGCCACCCAACGTGCTGCCCCTTAAAAACTCCTTCTCTCCCCATTCCTTCACTTGGCTTCATACAGTCCTAGAAAGAGGAGGCATGGCAGGAGATGGTCTCACAACGCTCTCCAGTGGTTTGCAGTACTGCTCCTTGATCCCAACGGCCAATACTTGCTCTATGCTCAAGAAGGTGGGATTTTATCCTTGCCCCAAGCTCACTACTTCCAAGAGCAGCAATTACTCTAAGCCGGGAAATTATTTAATGAAATGTTTTTCTCTGGGAGACACAACTCCCATTGTTTCACTCAAAATGCCTGTTCATCATCGCATCTCTTCCAGACCCTGAGCCCTACAGGCCCTGGTTAAATGTTCCCTGAATAATCATAAGAAGTACCCGCCTTTACAAAAACTTAAACCAAAAGTTGCTATAAGTGCTTATAAGAAGGAAGCATGATACATCATACCACTGCTGCTCTCTGCCAGTGCAGTAGCCAGGCGGAAGCAGATCCTGCTGCGATGCTGCACAGGCACCTGCGTGGACCTCATGGCATTCCCCTGTGACAGAAGGTACAGCGATGTCCCCCAGCGAGCAGCGTCTCTGCTCTGAGGCTGCACCGAGAGCTGCTCAGCATGCAAAAAAATTTGTGCTCACTTTTTCCCGCCGGGCACTGTGGAGCTCTGGAGCTTGGTGTCAGATGCTTCTCTGCTAACATACCTCTGTTGAAATCTGGAAACTTCTACAGAGGTGTGATTCCAAGTGTGCCTACTATCTTAGCATTAACTGGGAGCCCTCTGTACCCGAAAGCTGCAATTTTATGTACATACCTATTTTATTTATTGGCTTTGTTTACACCACATCCTTTCCCGATTGAGGTACTGCTGCCTGCCGTTTTACGTCTGGAGCTGTGCTACAGCCTGTGTAGCACAGCCAGTTACTGCAAAAGCATACAACAACTACACAAGCCCTATAACTGGACAGTGAATTCCAACAGGACCCTGCAGAGAAACCGGAAGCACTATGCTGTGAGCTGGGCATGGTCAGGCAGCTAAAGACTTGCCTCCTTGAGACAGAAACAGAGGCTAAAGGTTTTTCAGGTATCTGCAGAACTGAACCTGCAGAACTGAACCAAAGGCGGCAGATTAATTTTTGTCTTAATGTAACTGAAAAATATACGGTTCACATATAGGATGCCTTTATTTTTCTTTTAAAGAGATCTGCGGAAGACAATTGTTTATCTAAACTTACGTAAGATGGAAATTGCTTATCCTCTTACTATGCTGTTCCTGGGGTATGGCTGACTGCTAACTCTCCCTCTCTTGCAGTGGTCATACTAGCTGGAATCATTAACTGTGTTTTAACAGTGTAGTGCAAAGGAACTCAAAGTGTTCCACTGAGTTAATTAAAAAGAATTTTAAAATTCTTGTCAATATTTTGGGACTACAAATATTCCTCGAAAACCTTCCCTCAAGACTACATAACCGGCAGTAGGGCAAGGATTTGAAGCAGGGCAATTAAAGTAAACAGAGAAGACAGGGATTTGTGTATTTATTCTAGTGATAGAATCAACTCACTTCGGCTTATACCTTAGCTAGCTAAGCTAACATTTGTTCTCCAAGAATAAATGGGAAGATGTTGCTGGTCCTTTAAATAAGAATGTAATCTGCTCCCCTTGAAGCACGGTGCATAAAGGCAGAGGCTTCTGATAAGTCATGGTTAGTATAATTATTCAGTCTTTTTCCCTGAAGGGCCTCTGCAATGCAGCGGTCCTTTTACTTTTTTTTTCTCCTCCCTGTTAGCAATGCCCTAGTTTGTTCACTGCTGCAGTCCCCCTCCCTTCCACCATCACCACATCATAACAATCTCTAATTGAGAGCTTGCCCGCTAACCAGGAGCTCCCAGACAAACTGCAGGAACACCAGAGACAGCACTCACAGCCACCTTTTGCAGCTCCTCTGAATTCACCAGCACAAGGGTTTTAAAACCTATCCACTTTGCATGCCACACTGGAGAGACTGCTAACAGCTGAGTATCAGTCTCCATCGCATCAGTATCGGCTCTACTTCACACACAACTTGCAGCCTCAGTAGCAGATGAAAAGCACCTGCAGACTCTTCCAATACTCAGAAGTCAAGCCAGCTCAATTTTGATGCTGAACATGAGACTATGTGCACTTCATCTTTAAGAGCTATTTCCATTTCTGTTTGCAAGTATGCCTCTACAGCCAAGTCACAAACCTCTCTTTACTCCTGCAACAACCACACTGATCTGCCTCCGTTCTGCTCATGCCTACAAAACGTTGGAAGCAGTGTCACCCCAACTTCCTTGAAATGCCCCTCTTGCATGTGGCGTGAGAAACACGGCAGCTACAGGCCAGAAAGCGGAAACAAACTAAACGTTTTTGTTTTGTGACATTACAGGGAGGGGGTGAGCCAGGGAAGGACACAACAGTCCGCTGCTAATATTGATGGATAACCTTCAACAGCTGAAGGTACAGGCACTGTGCCACTGAAATAATGCCTGATGCTACTTTGAAGGACATTCTGTTTTCTTATTATTTCCCCCGACTTGTCTCCAAAAGCATCAGCTCAGACTCTGCATACGTACACACACCGGTCTGCCAGAATCCAGCTAGAAATGGCTCCTCCTCACCTGCCCCTGGCGCTCACATTTTACATATGAATGGCAGATGCTCTTATCAGCATCGTCAGGGTGCTCAGTTTTGACTCACATGACTAGTCCCTAGGCTCACAGCTGCTAATGGTATGGAGAAAGCATCTAATGAACGTTTTAATGAAGAAAGCTTTGTCTATCGAGGCTTCCCAGAATGAGGGAGCCCACCAAAAACCTTTCAAACACCACCTGCCTACACTGACATGTAGCTGGCCTGAATTAAGCTCAAAACTGTTCAGTATTTCTCCAGTTAAAGTAAAGCAGTTCTAAGTATTTGCCATGTCCATCAAGGATAGAAAATAACACCACCACCACAGTAACATATGCTTCAAATCTTTGTAACGATAGCAGTGTTTTAAAGGCATTAAACTGGTGTCAAAAGTAATATCCACAGTAGATTTCCCAAAGCGTGTGTTGTATTACAGTTACCATGTCTGCAGCTGACAGACAAAATAGGATGAGGCTAACTGACTGAGGAACAAACTTCATCAGTATATCAGCTCATTATTTCTCTTGCCTTCAGTATGGCCCTGTGCAAACAACCACTCCTGTGGCTTCTTTTGCGTAACACTTTGTAACACTAATATTAGTTTCTCAGCTATGAAATCTATGAAGTCTAAGGATCTGACCTTACTGTATTTGTCTCCTGTATTTAGCAGGGAAAATAGACACTTGGCAAATGGGTTACCAAGCAAGAGCATTGGGCCTTTGCTAAGATCCACAAAATGCACTGCCCCAGCAGCTGACTCCCTCTGATGAAGAAAGATGAAAGCAGTGTTACTGGTCCTCTCCCAGCCTGTCATACAAACCAGCTCTCGCCCTGCATCTCCTTGGTCTGAGTTGCAAGCTGCGACTCTCTAGCAATCGCACTCAGGAAGGGAAACAAATGTTTCAGGCTCCTAAGTTCTTTCCCCTGCTCTCCCTTCTCTTCTTGCTCCTTTACAAAATGCATTTTGGGGGCACAGGGTTACCAGGTAAACCCGAACCTAAAATTCGCAAGCACAGAGTTGCCATTCAAATCCAGAGCCTGTGTTCCCATCCCTTGGTGCGACATTTAGGTACCAGAGATCTGTTCTGATCAATCATGGATTCTTCTGCCAAGTGCCTGGCTAAGACCTAACGCTATTAGGGTGTCCATCTCACCCCTGCAAGGCTCAAGGGATGCTCTTATGAGTCTAAAAAGGCTGACTGTGGCTGTTATGTGCCAGAGCGTGCCTGGCTTGCCATTAGCGCAGACTGCTCTGGCACTGAGCTCTCAAGTATTTGGCAGAATCTGTATCTGCCCCATTTGGTAACTCCTAGGTAACAAGGTGGGATGGGGACATCACAGCAGTGGCTGACTAAAGTCCCTTCATTCCTTAAATTGCCTCACCGTCTTCCCACTTCCTGCTTATGTAAATACACATTCTTCCAGACAAGCTCAAGTTTCAGAGTTCTCAGGGAAGACAACTGCAGGGTAGATGCTCCTCTCCTGCTAGGGAAGGGGTAGTCCCTGTGTTGGGGAAACAATCGGCTTTCTGTTCAGACTAAGAAAACACTCCCCTTTGTCTCCTTCCCATCAAATGCAGCCACATTCTGTTCACATCAAAAGAACTTATAAGAAATTTCAGCAAGAGGTCTTTGATTAATTGTGCAACAGACCTTCCCCACAGCACAAACTTGCCCCTCTACATCCCTCCCCCACACCAGGAGCTGCTCCTCTCATTCACAGTCCTACCATTCGGTGTGCTTTGTTAAAGAACATTGCATGCTTCTTACCATCCAAGGACAGCCAGTCGTGCTGGGAGGAAGGCAGGGTTGGCAGAGCTCTGGCTTTGTATTCAAACACCACAGAATTGGAGATGATCTGATTGTTGAAGGCAACTTGCAAAGTCACGAGCCCAGTGTCATGAGCTGAAAGGAAAGCGCATGTGGTAAGACAGAGACCTCCCCACAGAAACGGACAGCTAGGTATTATCCCATTGATCTCCCATGTGCTAAGCAGCAGGCTGAGAGCAGATGCAATGAGGGGAGAGGGGGCGTTTGACAATATTTTTGTGACTAAACAACTGAAGAGTCCAAAATGCCAATCTGTATTTTCAAACATGAAGGTTGTAAGCTTAAGAGTCATCCAATGGGTTGTTTTGGCAGGAGGCAGAATCACGTGTTCCTAAAGATTAGCCAGCCTCACTGCATTTCTAGTGGGAAGCTGGGGCCTAACGACAACACCAAGTTACTCTGCATACACTTAAAAGTCATATACTGAGGACCAGCACTACTGAAAATCTCTGCAGGGAGGTTGGAGGTGTTCTCATCCTGTAAGTACCAAGGACAGATTGCAGAATATAGGCAAATTAAGACTCAGCAGAGCAGTGAGTGCACTCCTGAGTAACAGTTGCTCTTTAATCTGCTACTTCAAAACTAAAGAAATGCTTAGAATTATTAGAAATTATTTCACATAATTATTTTAAAGCTAATTCAGAGCTTTTAAGTAATATTTGTTGTGATCTGTTGTGACATATCAAGATCCTAAGGTGCTGTTCTCACATTAAATAGGTCAAAGAAAAAGGAAAAGCTTCTCGATGTTTATGTGCTATCATTCACAATGGGTCCATGAGTTTACGCAAGGCATATACATGACATTATTAGGCTGAGAACTCGCTCTGAAACCACCAGCTCTAGAAGAGAAGCGTTCCTTACCTGGGCAGTAGCAGCGCAGTACCCCTGGCTGAATTAAAGATGCAGGCACTGAGATCTGATCAAACAGACAGCTGTAATTATTGCTGGCTTCCTGCCATGGACCAGTAATTAGGACTTTTACTCCTCCCTGTGAGGAAAAGAGGGGGGGGGGGGGGGGGGGGAAAGCATTACAGAAGAAGCCATTCCCAGAGAGGACCACGCACTGAAATGGTTGAATGGCAAACAGCATCATGAGGGCTAACAGAGGCGCCAAGCTAACGCAGATCCTCGGCAGCAGTCAACACCGATGCCCCAGTCTCCCCCCCCACTGTGAGGAAATGCAAATAGTATTCCTTAGGAGAGCATCTTTGCTTCTCTTTGCTTGCTCTGGTCCCCACTCCTGCCCACGCACTCAAGTCCCGTGCTTTGCCAGCGTGACCCTCACCACAGACCGCTGGCCTTTCTCTTGCTCACATGCCAGCTCCCAGAGCAGTAATGGCAAACCTTATCAATGCTATGAGCCAGACATCCCTCCCACCAGGCAGGTCCCGGTAACTTCTGGGTGCTCCATCCCCACCTCGCGCCCACCATCGTCTCCTCAGGCTCCAGGCTCGTCTCCTCACCACCGAAAAGCGCCACAGCTCAACCACAGCCACCGTGCTGCACGGTTGCCATCGCCGCCCTGACCCTGCTGAGACGGAGGAGCGCGCGTGGGACACAAAAGGCGACGCGTCGCCTCCAAAGTCACAACTGGAAGCCCGAGAGGAGCCGGACCGCGAATCCGACAGGCCGCCACGTCGGAAGACCTCAGCTAAAACCACCAGCCGTACAACTGGCGCTTTTCTGGGTACCGGGAGCTCGGTTAAATAAGGAAGCAAGACGCCAGCGGGGCTGAGGCGGAACGGGGCCGTGCTGGCCGAGAGCTCCTTCGCCCGCAGCTCCGGCACCCCGGGCCAAGCCGGTCCCACGCCTTTCCCCCCGCCCGGGCCCTGCCAGGCTCGCCGCCGCGGGCCACCCGCAGGGAGGGAGCCCCCTCAGCCTCTGCCTCTCCGGCCGGGCCACGGACGCACCAGCTCCATTCGCGCCCAGACCCGCAAGAGCGGGACCGGCTCCCGCGACAGCAGAGACCCCCGGGCCAGGCCCCCGCCGGCGCTCAGGCGAGGCCGGGAGAGGGGCCGGCCCGGCTCAGGCCGCGCCGCCGGCCCTGCCCGTCCCTTCCCCGCGGCCGTGCTGCCCTCGGGCGGCCGCCGGCGGCAGCGCGGCCCGCCCGCCCTCGGGAGGCGGATCCGCCGCGGCCGGCGGCCTCGCACCCCCCGGCGGAGGCGGGACGCGGCTGCCGCGGCCGGGCGGGCGTCCCGGGCCGCGGCCGGGTGACAGCCCGGGCGGCCGAAGTCACCCCCGAGCCTGGTCCGCAGCGCTGGGTGCCGAGAGCCCCCTCCGCCCGCGGCAAGATCTCGTCTGGAGACGGGAGAGCTGCCGCTGGGATCCTTCCCGAGTTGGGGACGCGAGCGGCAAGGGCTGCGTAGCAACTGAAGAAACCCAGCAGCCGGGGTACTGCTCTGAGCTGCTTGCAAACGACAACCTTGGAGCTCCGGGTACGAAACCACGCAACCAGAAAGCGATCCTGGACCTGCCTGGGCTTTGAGAAACGTTCTGGTGGGTCTGCGCGAATGGATTAGGCCTTGTGGTCTGCGTAAAACAAGAATAAAACACGCTCTGCCAGCAGGAGTTGAGCAAGTCATTAGCGTAGCAATGGGTAACAAATAAAAAGTTTCCACGGTGGCAGCAAGAAAGAAGGATTTGCACCGGGAAGGCCGGAGGTTTGCCGTTAGGCTTTTTTAGTTGAGTTTTGGGACCTTCTAACGCAAGCGAGCAAGAGTCAGACTGGCTGTCTGGACAACAGGCACGGCAGAAGCAGTGTCTGTAGCCCAGCGTAGCCAAATGCCCTGAAATACTGTGCTACTTGCGAACGAAGCCTACCTGGGTTCTAACAGTTGCTAACAGGCCATCATTGCATTACTGTTGCATGTTAAACAGCCAGTTAGACAACACTACTATTGACCACCATGGTGCTAAAACTTCAGTTTCTATTATACCCCGGAGAAGCAAGACCGACACATTCAGACCCAGTTTATCACCGAGAGCGAGAGAAGGTAAACTCCAGCTGGTGGCGAGGGGTAGATGATCAGCGACCACCTTGTCTCTTAGAGGGGACCCTGGATTTGGCAGCTGGCAGAGGTGAGGCCCCTGGGCATCTCCTGCCCTAGACAGTCCCAGATCTCCCGGTCAGCTGCAGGCTGCGCAAAGGAACGGGGAGGCAGTAACGAGTGGCAGGATGCCTTCAGCTGCCCACCATGCCTGAGCCTGCACCACCACCTTGCTGACCACGATGGACTTGTCTGGAGAGAGCGAGCAACTAAGTGGTGGGCAGAAACTCCTGAAGGAGGCTTTTCATCAGTGCCCATCGGCCATTCCTGCATGCTGGCAACCTCAGTTTCTTTCCATCTGCAGAGTGAACGCCCATGTTTTCACACCAAGTCCCATACTGCACAGTACGTGAACTCTTAGAGCCACTGAATGCCAACTCATCGCCTGCTCCTGGAACACCGTGGTCCTGGAGCTGTCGCAGGATCATTCAGCTGAAGGTTAAGCCACCTCACCTGCTTATTACTGGCTGTTTCTGCAGCCTCACCCACTAGCAAACTTGCCATCCAGTGGTGTCAGATGCATGCTTACTGGGGGTGGCACCACAGGACTGATAATCAGATAGCACTAGTCAATGGGAACAGAGAGATCTTTTCCTGAGCAGTTATACACCCCCACAAGGTAACATGCAACAGTGCTCTGAGGCTGGGCTTACAAAACCACAAAGGAGCATTTTTTTAATTCAAAACAACCTGCCTCTCCATTACTGGCTCAAAACAGTCTCTTTCCTCCAGCATTCCTTCACATCAGAAAAGACTGTGCTGCTGACATTTTTAACTTGTGGTGCACGTGACTGATTTTGGATAGCCTGTGGGATGGAGGTAAATGCTGAACTCATTAAGGCAATGCAGGTCAGGAATTATTCTACTACGAACATCAGAGCCAGATGTAAGGATCGGCTTCAGTTTGCAAACTCTGTGGCTGTAACGTGGCTAGGTAGTACCATGAAGCCATCACGTGGGACATACTTTGCTTTTCAATGAAACAAAATATTTCTGTTTGGATGCTTCCTAAGTGAAGAAAGGGCTCTGTCAGGGTAATGAAGTGCATAATTAAAAGTACGCTCAGACATGCAAATGGTCTTGGATGCTCTGACTTCTAAGAGAAATATTTTGAAAGCCTTGTCAAAGCTTTAACAAAACAGTTCTTGGGAGCCCTTATTAACAAAGCAATGAAAGATAAGGCAGTAAATGTTAATGAGTAAAAGCCCTAAGACTCACCTCAGGGTAGGACCATTCTGGTGAATAATCTGTCACCATGAATAAGCGCCCACTCTGCTGTAGCAACCCCAGAGTGCCTTGTGCCGTAGCTGCTGAGACTACCTCAGCCACATGCATGTATGCCATCGTGCTGGCTCCATTCTCTGTGCTGCTGAGCTGCATGTTGGCTTGCTGAGGACTGCAGCAAGGAATGCACATTTCAGCCTGGTTGTAGGTTGCTCTGTTACTGTCTTCAGGCTGAGACAGTCCGGCACTGTCACTTGACACCAGCTGGTGTCCATAGAGAGCATTGCTCCCACCTTCTACTGAAATGAAATCATTAATCAGATCAGAAAACTGGTTGCTGAAGGAGATGTCAAAGTGGTCCAAGTTAAGCTCCATGTTGGAGGAGTTATTTAAGCTGGGATGGGCCACAGGATAGAGTCCTTGTACCATGTTTCCTTGGAGAATAGGGAGATTGTTCCCATTCCTGATACCCCCATTGGCCTCGGGCTGCAAGTAGTGTTCTGTGCTGCAGGCTTGAAGATCCCCTGATTTAAGTAGATTTTCGTTCCCTTCTGCCTGCTGGGAGGTCTCCATGGGAACTTCAGCCTCTGCAGTCATAGCCTGGAAGTTTGCTTGGAACTGCATGAGCTGGAGAGAAGAGGTGGACTCTATTCTGGTTTCCACTGTGCCGTTACAGTTGGAAGTGGTTTGGGACGAGGACTCTGTTTTCACACTGGGGATTCCTAACGTGTTCACAAATGAGCCACTTGTGTCATTCAAATTGTTGTGAGTGTTTTGCTCAAGGGGAAGAGGTTTGCTGGCATCCTGCAGAAAGAAGCTGGGGGAAGGGGTCTGATGAACATGAGGGCTCTGGACGGTCTGATTGAAGCTGGAAGAATAGTCCTTATTGGAGTCAATGGCACTGAAGTCCATCTGCTCCAGGGTGGTACTTGGGCTCAGACCTCCTCCAGATGGAAGCAAACCTGAACCAGTAGTGAGGGTGAGAGTGTTAGATGCAGAAGTGGAGGAAAATGCTTCTTTGGACATCTGTTGTTCAAAAGAGGTGTCCTCAGTTTTAATTTCTTTTGTGAGGGTTGTATTGAAGTTGAAGCTACGTTCCGTTGTGGGTGACTGCCTTATGTTGGTACTGATGCTGTCACTTTTCATACCGCCTCCACCATAAGTCTGCCCTTGCTTGGGATTGTTAAGAAAACAGTCTGGGTCAAAATTCATGGTGGTTTCTGGAATTTTTCTATTTCCATCTAAAGTTGTGGAGAGCACAAGCTCCTCGGAGACAGTGCTGGGTAGCATCGACAAGCTCTCCGAACTGCCGGTTGTTGGAAAAGCAAATTTGTGTCCATCTGAACTCACAGCAAGTACCAGTCCTTGTGCAGCTGCATCTGAGGACAGAAGGTGCTGATTTGGGCCAGAGGTGGGTGACATGGTATACACAGCTTCACTGGTGACTTCTGACATAAATACGGTGGCACTTTGTGACAAACTTCCCATAACTGATGCTACAGCCATACTGGACACACCAGTGACGGCTGGGCTATCTGCCATATCCGGGTCGCTATTTAATCCACTGCTGATGGACACGGGAGAATTCTGGGTCGTGTCAGGGACCTCCACCTGGTTGGTGGAAGAAACCTCAGTGCTGTTTTGATGGAGCAACACCGGTTTCGCCACTTTACCGTTCCTCTTCTCTCGGCTGGAGGCCTTGCCGTGACTGTGCTCATTCTTGCCTTCAGAGACATCGTTATTTTGTACCTCTGAATGAGTGCTGTACCCACCTGTCCTTGGTTCGACCTTTGGTGATATGATGCGATGTTTGGCACTGTTACACTTGTGATGCACACTGCTTCCTGCCCCTGTGCCAGAAAACAACAACATTTGCCATTCAGTAAATACAAAATTAAGACAATACTAGCTGCGTATCTTACGGCTGTAGCAAAGGAGAGCCGTGCTTATGTGCGAGCGTGTGTGTGAGACCGAGCGAGCACACGTATGAGAGAGCAAGAGACACCTTGGAAATAAAATTCATTTCTCGCCAGTGCCAGATTTACAGCTCCCTTCCTGTCTGACGCATAGATCCATTGCGTTCAATGACAGCCACCTCAGAACAGGCGTGTGCGCACCTTTCTGCTCATCCCACATAGCACGTACCCCCTTCCTCCCTGCCCCGATCAGACAACACATTAGGAGGAGAGGAATCGTCATCCATGACAAGTTTTGGAGTTATTTAAACGCGCCCCATCTCAGCGCAAAGTCTGCAAAGCAAGGGCTGTTGCTGTCAACTGTGGCAGAGGGTTTCTGCCTCGCAGGATCTGTTGCATCTGCACTGCGGACAAGACCTCAGTCTGCTGCGACACAGATGCTCGGCTCTTCCCGCTGGCTGATGTCGGGCGGTTTGACAAGTGCTCTTGTGGGTTGGATGCTGACTGGTAATCTGGAGGTGACAGATGCCATATCACGCTCCTGTCCCCAGCATCACCCTGCCGCCTAGATTGCAACCCTTATCTTCTTGTCATCATGGTGTCTATTACAGCTGCCAATCAAATTATTAAAAAAGTAGTACATTAGCCAGCACAAAGAAAGCTTTCCCTCCCATAAGGATGGCGATGCGTTTCTCTTGCCCTAAGCTGTTCATGTGCTGACAGATAAACATTTTGTACTTTGAGAGGTCACACGCAGAGCGCACGATTAGTATCGGAGCGGCTGAAGAACGCTCAGGAAAAGGTCACCAGAAGACAACCCTCCACAGAGTTCAGCCAGCTGGAGCCTTTACTGGCCCGACAGAAGATGAACATCAGCCAAGTTCCTGGGAGCCTGGAAATCAGGTAGGATGAAGTGAACGATTCTATCTGCAAAGGCATCTTAGCCACAAACTCTGGTGTAGGGACTGCTTTTGTTGTTAAAAGAAGAACAGCCCATGCATTTTTGATGTTTCTTTCCTTAATTGATTCATTGTCCCTAGAATGAGGTAAGAACATTAATTACGGTACTGTGTAATGACTAAAGGGAGAAAGAAACCTCCTCCTTATAGCTAATGGCTACAATTATAAATGCCATCTTCTGGGTAACATAAAGCGCCCATGTAGCTGCTGCAATTTGCTAAATCTTTTGTTCCTTGCCCTTGAAGGGGAACTTCTCTGTTATATGCTCAAGATTTGAATCGGGTCACTTAAAGTAGTTCAGGACAGTGCTTTTGAGACTAAATGCAATATTAAATCTCTCTATTCTCCTAGGCATAGAGATGAACAGGAACAAGGGAGAGGCTTTCACGCTGCCGTCTTTGTGGATGACAGTAAGGAATTGGGAATGTATGTGTCAATGTGCAAGGCGTTACAAAACAAAGCGATACTGTTATGTTAAAAAGCATGCAGCAGACTTAGCACAAGACAAAACATCAAAGGGAAGAATAAAAGGATTCATGTTCAGATCTGCAAGCCTGGATCAAATGCTGAGCCTTAAGGGTTGAATTTTAATCCAAACTCAGGTATTTCAGAGGTCATCTTTCCTACTTAAGTCTTGATTGTATAATGCCACTGCCCAAAAAAAGAAGAAAAAATAAACCCTTTGAAGCACTGACAGCTTTCTTTTATAAATTTCACTGAAGACTAATTAATGTGTCATATATTTTACTTGACCCAAGTACTAGGAAGGGGTGGCTACAAAGCAGATGAGTTGGAAAAGTGAATCACACAGCTTCCCACTCTCTCTAAAATGCTAATACCAAGGATGCTGTTTCTTGCTGTCGTAGTCTCACTCAAAACAAAGCCATCTTCTTTAATAGGAAAGAAATCTGTATTTTCATGATACCTAAATAAAACCTATCTTATCCCAACGATATTTTGTAATTTGCCACCTGAGCCCATTTTCTTCAGCAAAGTGGGCTGCAGGGCAAGGAGTTCAGAGGGTGAAGCTGGAAGAATATCAAATTTTGAGGCTTTGGTAACAAAATTTGAGCATGTCGAGGAGAATATGCCTTTTTGAGCAGGTCACATATAGACAGCATTTATTAAAACCTACACATTACAAAGCATTGACTTTTTTTCCAGAAGTTCCAGCTGCATCTTTTTATGCTCAATACTTCTTCTGTCCCCTCTGAATTCACTGTCTCTCAACACTTCATGATACAGCATTTTAGCACTTCAGTAACACAAACCCTACCCCAAGTCTGAACTGAGCTGTGATCAATTTGGTGCCCTCCCATGGTACTCACCCAAGGTACCAGTGCAGAGACAGTTGTGTGTCCGAGGCTGCGGTTTGGTCTGGTGACTATCGAGGATCTGCTGCACGAGCTGTTCCACTGAGAACCCTGAACTGCTGTTTCCATTGCTGCATGTCCACTTAATGCCATGAACTGCAAAGAGAACAGTAAAACTTCCCATCAGAAACTTCAAACACACACCAGAAACTGTCAAAAGCCACCCCAAAAGAACAGCAGAAACCCATTCCTGCTGCTTTTTGTCAGAACTGAAGGAGACCTATAAAAAGCAACAGTAATTGTTATTGCTTTACTGTTCTCTGCTTCCCAATACCCATAGGCTTCCAAATGCAATTCCTGGATTAGGTACATACAGAGGAAAAAAACCTCAGTAGAGTATATTTCTCTATTTTAGTTTGCCTTTAACGGTGGCTCTCGAACTAAGCTGAAAAATTGTGATGACTATCTGGATAGTGCATGTAACCTTCACTAAAAATCTGAAAGCAACAAAATATTTATGTTTCACTGAAGTAAAACAGTACAATTCCAAGGAGAATTTTGGAATCTTTTTCTAACAGGAAACCAAAATTAGTTAGTTTATAATAATAAAATCAGCAGCCAAAAATATGCCAGTATAATGGCAAATAACAAGCTTTTTGCCAGGTCTTCATTGTCAGATGCTGGCTGGCAGCAGTAAAGACTGACTCATTTTTTGGGAGTCACTAACAGACACTGTGTGAGTTCCTCTTCAGACTTGGACAACTTTTTAGTAATTTGGGAAAACAGACAGGAGGGTGACATTGCAGACCATGTTGCAAACTGAAGGTCTCTTTTCTTGGGGACTCTCTTGGCCTGTTAGCTATTTAAATAAGAATGCTAAGCTGCACGCACATAAATTATTTGAAGAAAGGCTCCCTCTCAGAATTTTTAGATGCAGAATTTCACATATTGAGTGTATTTTAAACCAGACTTACAATGGAAATAGCATTTCTAAAATATTTTCTCTGTAGTAACTGACTCAAAGCATCTTCTGTCTTCTTTAATTTCTCTCTGAACAATTTATACATGCATATTATTTATTATCCTTTGTGTGCACCAGAGCTCACTTGCAGATTTTGGAAAGTGCTGGTTGGTGGCAACGTAATTTCCAAGATGTCCCTGTGCCTGGCAGCTCAGGTCTGAAGAGATGCTGCTCTTCAGGAGTATCTTTGTCGTACTCTAGCAAAGCAGGTTTTTTGCATGTTGTATTCTAAAATCCTTAACCAGAATATACCGAATCAAAGTTAAAAGTCATACGGACTTCAACTTTGTAGGATTAAGCTCTAAATACACGTATCCCTGCATAGTGAAGGTCCTCAATGTGAGGTCGTGAAACGCTGGCAACAGCACATCAGGCTGATAATCGCTATACAGCCCGAAGTATCTGCAGACTCCGCAGCAACAAGCTGTAAGCTGCTTCATGCAGGAAGATCAGAAGCAAATGAGGGCACATTTATGACAGCTAATGACCGTTGTCAAAGAGGCAGGACATCGTGTGACTCTCCTATTCTCCTCTTTGATGCTGCTTGTTTAGTTTGTCATAAGCAGCCAGTGGAATGAAGTTCCTGGATCTGCTCTGTGAAGCGGTTTTATTGCTTTTTTTAATCAGCTGTTGCTGCATTGCCTCATCACCCACTGACGTTACTTCGCCTAAGAGCATCTCATCTTGGTCTAGTTTTATATTACAGAATTCACATTTTTATTGGCTGGGCCCAGTAACTTGCAGAAATATTGTAAATAAGGTTTACAAGTATTCTTCTTCATATCACTATTTAAAGTGCTGCAGTTAGTTTAGCAATGAGTCCCTCTGTGCTTGCTTGACAACTGCGTTTATTGTTATCGCACCCAACAGATTTTGCTTTCTAGTACGTTCACAATTTTGAATTTCCTCTTAACACTCAGTATCTGTTATTATGTCTAAGTTTAAGTTTATATACGCTTACCGCTTCAGTACCTCCACTCACATTCGCTTTATTATTCTAGGCATATTATTCTGTCACGTGTGATGTCATGCCTAGTAAGTGATGTTTGAATAGCAGTTTTGCAAGAAATACATTGACAGCAAGATTAAAATGCAGTAATGTATTTGGAATACTTTTGGCTATACTATATAAAGTTACTGAACTGTAATTATTCCTGAGAAACTTTGCATTAAGTTCTTTCTGGTTACTTCAGAAATGCTTTGCTAAAGAAGTAAACTCACATACGTGTTGCTAGGTATCAAAAGTCTATTTTACAGCAGTATGTCAGAGTTTGCTTCCTACTGCTGCTAAATCCCGTGATGAGCAGCATATTACAGGGGGCAAGTCTGGTAAGTGAATCATGTCTCATGGTTTGTATACACTTGATGACGGTTCTTAAGTCTGAATCAAGCTGTGAGCTGGAAGCTAAGAAATAACGGACAGCTTTCTAGCTGGATACATATAGCACCATGCCTATTATTTTCAGGTCTAGAGTATAACAAAGTCCCGTCGTGGATCTATTGCCGCTGAGGAAAGGTCCTCCCCTATCCTTGCTCCAGCTGATCCTAATGGGCTCTGGCTCCAGCTTCTGTCCACGTGGTATGACTTTTTTTTAGTGCTTATGCTCTCTGTATGTTATGAAGGTTATAAAATAAAAAGCCAGTGAAGGGTGACAGATTGCAAAAAAAGAATGTCTGGATGCTTAATGCAAATTATCTGCTATCTTGGCATATCCAATATGCAGATTTTCTCCCTCCCCCTTTTAAAGAAAAACTCCTGTGAGCTGGTGAGTTGTTAGTACTGAATACCAAATACTATCAAGATGGCTTTTAACATGTCACGCTTGGCTTCCTGACACATAATGAATCAGCAGGAAAGGAGATTTCTATAGGGAAGAAAGTGCATTATGAAAGGAGGGTTAATAAAAAGCACACACACATGCACACTCTTCCTGTTTCTTAGTGGTTCAAAAAGTGAAACCTCCGTAGAACGACATTTGATTAAATACAGTCATAATGTAGGAACACAAAAAAAAAAAAAGGAAGAAAGACTGAAGCTTAACAGAAGTTCTGGGAAGTATTTTAACCTGGATTTCTGTTCAGATTCCTCCTGCATTTCCTTGTAATTTAAAATGAAAGCTGTGCACCACTCCAACACTTTCCTTTCCAGTGATACCACGAATGGGCCTAAAGGCTGCTGCATTAGAGCAGCAACGTATTCCTTGCCACACACCCTCTGCACAGTGCCTGTAGCACTGAGGCAGCGGAGCTGGGGAGAACTACTGCTATTTCACCGGCTGCTTGAAGAAGAGAAGTAAGGCTGGAGGAAGGTCCACAATTCAGAGTGCTAAGGCTGCTCCTAGCAGAAATGCCTCCAACCTCTTTTTGTGAACATGGGCTCACATCTTTCTTCTCTTTCTTCCCTTGTGAAGAAAAGACAATAAAAATGACCTTCCGATATTGGCCCAGCGACTCCCCGTTCATTAGTGCTGTCAGGACTTTGTCTGACCATCACAAGCAAAGGAATGAAAAATGATCTAGATTACCAGCAAAAAGGCAGCTCAGAAGCCAAAGGAAACTCGCTCACAGAAAAATGTGATTTGTTCAGGTTTCTTACAACACCCTGGCTCTTTCTGCCTTCTGCTGCTGCTGGGGGAGCTCAGTCCTCCACAATCACCAGGTCTGCAGTCCTCTGGTCTTGCAGATATCTTCCTCCTCATCATCACCTCAAGCCTGCCTTGCTGTCTCACCTTCACTCTAGGCTGAACACCACCAATAGCTAAAAGCCTGACTATTTCCCTCTCTGTGGTTTCCTCCACCTTAAGCAAAACCTGTCCCTAAAATACCTTCCCACATTTAAATCCGATCATCTCACCCTTTCTGAACGCTCTTAGATGTTCCTTTTTGCCTCTTCATCCATTTCATGTTTCCTGTTTCTACTCCAAAGCTCTTGCTCTTCTGCATCCTGTATGTACAACGCAGCTTAGACAGATATGTATATGTACACTACATAATGAAACCATTCCCTATACCTGACATGCCGCTCCTTTGCCCCATTTTGACAGGTAAGGGCCCATCTTTTGGTTTTTGATTAACAACAATGACATCTCCCACATGAAACAGGCAAGTTGGATAGACTGACAGAGCTAGAATATTTGGAATAACCAAGGACAGGTTTCTGTTTACCTCTCCCCCTTGACGTATCCTGGAGAACCTGCTGCAAACCCTTGCGTCACAGTCCTGCCCTTGGCCGCTCCTGACCGGTACAAAATGCTTTAAAAATCCTACAAGCGCTGACCGTAGCGCGAGCAGGTCCTTTGTCCTACCGCCCTGCTGATGGGAACGAAAGCCCGCCTTGCTTCCTACATCCCGCGCCACCAACTGTTGACACTGGGAGGCTGTTTCCATGGCGATGGTCAATTGGAAATGGCAGCCTTGTCCCTTCAATTTTCGCCGCGTTGGTGTTGACAGCAGTAAAGGCCTTGCTCTCATTTCCCCGTTTGGCCGAGGAGATTTCCATTAGATTTATCCTTTCGTATCCAGACGCCCCCACACAATTCAGCTCTGATTTTCCACCCCTCCGCTTCCACTCGTTATTGGCTACGAAGGAGAGAGTCCCTGCGCCTCGCTGGCAGGGACGCAGGTGGGGAAGATCACCTTGCACATTCGCCATTTCTTCATGACACTTTCTGAATTCTCGTGTCTTTGCAAGGACTTGTAGAGATGTTTTGCTCTCAGCCGTTCTTTAAAGAGAAGTCTTCCTTCCAACGTGAGACCTTGCCTTGAGGGTTTGCTCCGGTGCAACGGGATGCCTCAAAGCAAGCGGGAAGATCGTGTGGTTCAGACACCCTCAGAAAGGGCCGGTGGGACACGAATCTTCCAAAGCTGCTCGCGGCGAGACTTCTGCGACCGTCCTTTTCGGCTGAAGCCATTCTTGCTTGCAGCCACCTGAAGTCCAAGGCAGCTCCCGTACCAAAGAACCCTCAAAGCCGAAGCCGACCCTCCCAAACCCTTCTCCCACACCACGTTACGTGGTACCGGCCTGCAAGAGGGGGCGGACCGCGCTAGGAGCTCTTCTTGCCTTTGACAACCTCGGTCAGGACGAAGCTGCAGCCGCCGGCGGGCCGCTCCGTTCCACCAGACTCGAACTTTCTGAGAGGATTCCCTCCACAGCCGCGCGCCTGCCGCCATTAAAGCGCGAAGGCGCTCGTCCCCGACGCGTTTCGGTTGCCTTGGCACCGAAAGCTGGGCCGGGCCAACAGCCCAGAGGGAGCGAGCGAGCCCGGCCGGGCCTGCCCGTCGAACCGGCCGGGCCCGCCCGTCGAACGAGCCCGTCGAGCTCCCTCCGCCGCCCCGCGCCGCCAGGTGGCGCCAGCGGATCAGGAACGGGCGGCGGCGGCGGCCGCGCAGGTCCCGCTGCCCGCCGGGCTCCCGCGAGCCCGAGCCACCGCCGGCCGTTTCTCTTTTGTTTTTCTTTTTTTATTTTTTTCCCTGGTTTCTTCCAGCGGGAATCTTGCCGTGGGGACAAAACTCTCGGTAAGCAGGGCCCGGCGCTTCCAGCCGCACCACCCGGGCCCGCTCTCCACGGCGCACCCCGGGTCTCGCGTGGGGGTCAGCAGCCATCCCACCCCCAGGACAGTCAGCCCTCTTCTTCACCATCCTGGTGGAACTGCCAGGAGAAGGGGGCCGCCACCGCGGGAGATGCTCTGGTATGGAGCCTGACCTGCCAAGAGGGGAGGTGAAATACTAAGGAAGAGAGAAGGCAGGCTGCTGTGCCCACGGCATCCTCAGGGCGGTTCTGTACTCGCTGCGTGCGGCTTAATAAACGTCCAACTTTCAGGAAACGATTTGGTTTAGCTCTCCTCAAGTTAATTTCCGCGCCTGCTAACAGCCCGGTTCCTACTGGATTACTGTCAACACTCCGCTTGGGCTAGCGGGATTATTTCACCGTGGTATCTGCAGATGCCGGTGAAAGACTGCCCAAAGCACCAGGCGAAAACCGGTTGCTAATTTTGTTCTTTGGGCGAAGCGGGACTTTCCACGGTAGGTAAAACTCACACGTGAGGGAAACCAGGTCTCCCAAGGAGTGACCGACATCAGCAGGGGACCAAGCTCCTCTGGGGACATGAAGGTCACCGCCAATCAAAGACGGGGAGGAAAGGTGCAATTCTTTCCTGTGACCCGTGTTTAGCGCAGTGCACCTGCAGTAATGAAGGGTTTAAGAGATCCGTCTTGGTGAGAAGGTGAGAAACGGTGACTGCCATCAGCCATGCAGCTGATGCGAACGGGAGGTGCTCCAAGTCCCAGTGGCCAGCGGGGTAGAAGAACTTGTCTCGCACCTACTGTTGTATTCTCCTTTTAATAAAAAAACACAGCCAATTAGAGTAACACGTAAGTACTGGTCCAGCAAAATTGGACATCTGCGTTACTAAAACCAAGCTCTTTTAAAGAAACTAAGTTACTTTTTACGTGGAGATCAGCTGGAACTAAGCTGGCAAGCTTCGGTTTCCATTGAGGGTCAGTCACTTTGTGGCTCTGACAAACCAGCTGGGGAATGGTAAAAATCATCCCACGTAGTGTTTTTGTACAACTGATCTTTTAAGAGTAAATATAAAAACTCCCTTAAACACAATTACTGAAACTGAATATAAATTTAAGTCAAGATAAAAACACCCAGCAACTCGATTCTTGAAACCATATTAATGCCGATCACCGCCCTTCAAACTTTGTTTAATGCCCGCCATTCAAACTTTGTTTAATGCCCTCTCCAGTCGCAACAATGCAGGGATGCCGTTTCAGGTCACCTCCAAGAGCCCGACTGTTTCATTTCGACAGAACAGAGAGAACTGGTGACTCCAGGGAGAGGCAAGAGTTGCCTATGCCCAAAGGTATTAAGCCTGACGGGTGCCACGTGAAACCTCCAGTTTCCCCAGCTGTGGCTGCGGGCAGGCGGCATGAGCAGGAGCAATCAGCTTCCACGCAGCAGAGGAATGAAAAGAGCTTTTTTCCGAAAGAAAGATAGCTCTTAATTATAGTGGACCTGAAACAAGGATTGCAACGTAGCACCAGCTGTGAGCTTGTAACTCATACTTTGCCAGCTGAGGGATGAGAAAGCCAAAAGGGGATGATTTGGAGAAACCCCCAACATGAGCTGGCCCACAATTTGCTGATCATATGGAGTTTATATACAGCATTCTGCTGTGCTGGATTCTGCCACTGCATTTTGCTTTTACCACCAGATGCCTCTAAGGACATCTGCTAATCTGTTCAGAGAAATCTCAAAGCAAGACTATAACGGGGCACAAGAGGGGGGAAAATTTGAAAGCAATGCCAAATTGAGGCCCATTCTTCATACCAGGCATCCTGAAATGACTTACAGGTGTCTGAGACAATGTTCCCGCAGAATTTTCATGTATTATCGCCATTCATTTTGCACGAATGCCCCAAAAGGTTGCATTCCTACAGAAGCAACACACACGACAACCCTTTTGATTCAGACAACCAGTTAGGATGCTGCCGACAGTCAGATTATCACAGCTCTGCCATCAGCAGCAGGATGTTTCAGAGGAGGCTTTACAGTCCTCCGTGGGCTCCCTGACCACACTTACACCTCTAAGACAAGGCACCCCATCTCCTAGCCTGGAAGGAGAGAGGAATTATCCTGCTGGAGGTCACAAACAGCATATCCCAGCCCTTCCAGGCTCGTCTGCTTCGGTCTCAAGGACTGCCAGACCGAGGTCTGACAAGCCAACAGTGATAGTCCAGACAGGACAATCAGGAGGTCGTGGACGTCCCAGCATGAAGGCATGTGACAAATATATCGGAACTAAACAAAAAATCCAAAGCCATGAAAACTGAAGTCAGGCTGATATTAATTAATTACTTATGGTCTCAATTCAGCTGGAGATGTTGAGAAAACCCCAAATCCTCAGAGCATCTGCAGTGAGTATTTACCTTTCGTGGATGTTCAGGCAGGTTAATTTCAGTCTCTGAATTAGTTCACAGACCAGCTATGTTAGAACAAGTTAATGGTGCTTCCACAAAGCTCTCAGGGCTGTATGGCTACCTAGAAAAGGTATTTTTTTCATCCACAACCACCAGTGCAAGCACAGTCACAGCACGAGGAAGAACCATCTCTGAAGCCAGTCAAGAAGCTCTGGGTTCGCAGAGGTCTCCTTCAAGACCAGGACAGGAGGAGCCACCTCTCAGCAGCCCAGACCTCGGCGCACCGCTCTGCTCGTGGAGTGATGCAGTCTGGTACCAGGAGCCTGTGCCTGTCCCGGATGCCTGCTGAACACTCGCTGAAGCCTGGACTGACTTTGGGATCATGCAGCAGGGAAGGAAGTGGGAGCCGAGTGAATTATGGATGCAAGAAATGTGAGCAAACGCCCTGCTCATCCCAGTCAGGGTCCCGCTGCATTTCAGGAAAAACAGTTTGATGTATTTGTCTGGCTCGGACTCTCAGACCGATGCCTCTCTCCCTGCCAGCCATCTGCCACATCACTTTTAGTTCTCCAGGCACATGCGGCCAAGAGAACGTGCTCCCAGCCTTTGGCTACCACACCACTGTCTCCGCTGTCCTAGACTCCGTTATAAAAGCTTTCATACCTGACAGAGGTCAAAAGCTTTAATGCCTGACTCTAGTCCAGGCTGAGTAGGGCTTCAACAAACGGCACTTGTTCTCAGCGAGTCAAGAGCTGGATGCTGTCACTAGCCTCTGACCAGGAGGAGGCATTTTCCCCAGAGGTAGAACTAGTATTAGCTTCTCCTCCTAATTCTGAACAACATCAATGGTCTGAAACAGGATGCAAAAACCTCCCTGCGGGTACAGCATTCGGCCTCGGACCTCCATGCACAGCCTGGCTGTATCATCGCTAACTTGTCTTAACTCTGAAATTCTTACAAAAAATGGCAACCAAGAAAACAAAAGAATCGACAAAAACCTCACACTGCTTCCAAGTCCAGAGGAATAACAACAGCTGAACTGCAACACGGCACGGGTAAAAGGACGAGACTATCACTTCACCAGCGACACCACGCACAACGCTTTAAGTCATTGACTAATCTGCTTTAGGGCAGAGAAATTTGGAAACATCAGGCAATCAAACTGTGAAGTCTGCGAAAGAATGTGATTAATGCAAAAATGTGATGAAACTGATGTGCTTGGCTCCAGAATTTCATGGCACACCCAACGCTGGAACCAAATCTGATGGCTTCTTGGCGAGCAGTGCCCCTCTGTGTTCCCCGAACACAGTTATCCATGTCCTCTTTGTTTTCTAGGCCTGATCAGAATCTAAAGCTTTTATTTTAGCTACATTTCTAAGGATGCATTTCCAGGATATGTACCCATAAACAGAGACGTGTACATGCATATATACTCTGAATAATTGTGCAGAATTTCACTCTTCCCTCCTGAGACATAAAAGAGCCAAGTGTTATTAAATTTACGGCGAGTTCGTTGTAGTTTTCACATAATTTTCTTGATGCACTGCAGATTTTTTAACAGGCTGCCACTTCCTCTCCTGCTTAATGCTAAGGTACTTGTCCAGTCTCAGCTACACCTTCAACATCTTGGATTTCTGTCTAAGGTTATCAGTCCCAGGGGCAATATTCTGTTCAGCAAACGTGTCATTTTCTCTCTTCTCTCCTGCTTGTCTTCTGCCCTCCAACTTTGCGTGGAAAAGGAATACGTGGGCCTGCAGAGCTCAGGACGCAACAAAGGAGCGGTGCAAACTTAGACTACTAATGCTGCACTCAGCACCAGACTGACCTTTCACTGATGGTTGAGACACACCAGAATGTACTTCATGGCTGTGACCTCTAATTATGGAAGGTTGGGCATGACACCAGCATCCGACTGAGGGCCGGGGTGAGGGAGAGAAGCAGACCTGGTATTTGTTGACTCAGATGCAAGCACCTAGATTTGGTATTGCGGCTCCTGCAGCTAACCTTCTCTTGCTTACAGACCTACATTGTGCCTAATCTTTCTTCTCTTTAGACTGCAAAGCTCAGAAAGTAGTAAACGACACCCACCCTGAAAACACTCAGCTTGACGGAGTCCGTCCGTAAGCAACAGCAACCCATTCCGATGTGACGCTGAACCACCCAAACATGGAGCACCCTTGGGGGAAACCTACCTGGCAATACTGCAAAGGCTCTTTGCAAGCAGGCAGGTGCCTGCAAACGGCGCCTGAAAATGCAGGACAATAGGTACAATTTTTAACCGGTGTGTGGAGGGGACCTCTTTCGGGACACTCTGGGCAGCTCTCGTACCACGCGTCCCAGAAGCGTTAAACATCGGGAAGAAAGCGCACGTAGATGCAAGTTGAGTTTGATGGTGAGAAATGACTCCTTCACGTGGACGGTCGGTGGCAGTGAGGGACATCTAAATTAACCCTTTGTAAAGCAAAAGAGCAAAAAAGCCTCCCGATACTCACACATCGGTTTGAGCTGTCCGATGAGTTCCTCTTTTGTCCACTTTGCCCATTCCTTCTTGTCTGTGTTTATTGAGCACAAGATGGGGCCGCACGGTTTCCCGCAGTCCTCGATGGCAGGGACGTTCAGGTAGTGCACCAACACGATGTCTGGGTTCTGCGGGGAGAGCAGAGGAAAAGTTATCTTGTTGGGCCTCTCCCCTGCTCAGGGCCCTCTGCATTTATCTTCCTAATTAAAACTATGACAGAAAGCATCAAAATTAGATCCCAGTATGTACCACATTTCCCTGAGATCAGAGCTGTTCTTTAAAAGAGGTGGCAGAAGACGAGGCACGGCAGATTTTGCACGCAGCTTCCCCCCATCCCGAGCGCCATTTGCTCGCAACTCTCCTGCTCCCCTTGTGTGCGCAGGGTGAACCTTTTTTCCGACCCATGCAACACCGAATACTTGCAAGAGTCCTGCAAACGCCAGTCGCAACAAACACCAGGTGATTTGCTTTGGTTTAAGGGACCCGCGGCCTGTTTGATCCAATGCTTTAATTGGTTCTGGTCCACATCGGACTATTTTGAATATAAAATATTTTGAATTCACCTGAGAGCATCAGTAACAGTCACGCTTCCCGTACGGTGGCAGAAAGAGCGGGGGGGGGGGGAAGAGCCAAAGAGGCTCGCAAACAGTATGACAGAGCGCCCCAAAGACAGGCTCTTTTCAGACAAGCCCAAAATTTCTTGTGCTCTGAAGATCTTGCAGCTTTGCGATGAAAACAGTGAAGCTGCAGAGGGTCGGGACTGGAAGAGACCGTGTCCTTTGCAGAAGTGCTGCAGAACAACTGCAAGGCGCTCGCTCCCGCAGGGCTGCTTAATGCTCCCCTCTCTCCCCGCGCACCTTCTTACGGGGGCTGAGAGAGGGGACGCAACGCCGCTTTGACGCACTGCGGCGCCGTCCCACTGACACAGACCTTTCAAGTAGGGAGCTGAGCAGTGTGTTACCACCCTGCGAGTAAATGAATCATCTTAACAACAGCAACAGAAACAACTCCGCTCGTTTCCCAACAGCATCCCAGGGAGATTGTACAATAGATAATAACAAGATTGAGGAGCTGATTTCTTTCCCTTAAGTCATTTACTCCTAAGTTCACAAACTTTAATGACTGCTTTGGAATTATTTATAAAAATAAATAGGATAATGGTGTAATTAAAACTCTAATGTTTCATTAATGCTGTTAGAGCCCTGTTCTTAGTGGGAGAGGGAACACAAGCCATCGTTCCTTTGCAAAGGTTGCGCTAATGGGAGCACTTGCTCATGAAACCCACGGAGGGCTGGAGCAGGACGTGGACGCCCGTGCCAAGGAAAGACCAGCGGAAGGTAACTTCTGACGGGCAAACCACAGCGCCGAGGCTGGGCATGGCGTGCCGGGCAGCTTCATCTGGAGCCAGCCCAGGGCAGGGGCAGGAGCGGGGCAGCGCTCACCGCTGCCAGGGTGACTGTGCAGCCCCTCGTGTCCCCTGTGCGCGGGGAGCACCCCGCACGTCCCCGAGAGGAGGGGGCAGCCGGTCCCAGCTCCTCAAGGCTTGCCAAGATGGGGCTGGTGGCCGAAAGGCCACCCCTTCGCGCGGTGCCCACGTACAGCAGCACAACAAGCGCAGCAGCCCCGCAGAGCGTGCCCTCGCCCTGCCTGCATCTCCTTGGATGCTGGTACCCACCGGGGCTTCAGTCATCAGATGCGTCCCTCAGTCTGGAGAGAAGCTGTCTTTTAAGTTAGGGAGACACGCAAGCAGGAACTTGCATTTTTCCCCCTCTGTTGAAGAAAACCACAAGCGGGGGATTTGCAGTGAAGATTCTGTGCGACTGCAGTATCCGGTTCTTGCAGCCTCTGTTAAAGAGTTGTGTTGCACAGGGAAGAGGCAAGGAAACCTAGTAAGTAACTGCTAACAACTTATTTCGGAGCGGTTTTGGAATGTGCTAAAGCAAAGAAAACCGTCAGCTCCTCTATTCCTGAGATTCTCCTGGAGACAAACAATTGGACCTTTTTATGTTCAATTTTTACGCGTTCAAAACCTTCCGTTTCACAGGGCACATCTGCCCCAGACACGAGACAGCCAGAGAAGGACGCGTTAAAACACCGTACCCCTCTTTCCGTACCACAGTGCAAGTCCTCAGGTCACCACGAAAAATGGAGCCATGTTTTCCTTTCAGCCTTCCTGTTTTACCCTTTAAAGGCAACGGAGGTGACAGCCGGGGCTCCCGGGGAATTAACGGGGCGGCTTTGCTGCTTCCAACATGAGCGGACAGCGCTGTTCAGGGCTGGGGAGGTGACGAAGGGGAGGTCTGAAACATTATGGTCCTCATGCATAATTCAGAAAAGATTCAGATAATAAAAATGATTACCTATACACCCAAATAGTCTCCATCAGCTAGTTTAACGTAATTAGTGATTTAGATGATGAAGTAATAAAAAGTAATATGCTTCAGAGATTTCATGTAAAGACATCTCTTGCTCTCAGAGAAGTTTGAAAGAAGAGAGCAAGGACACACTGCCGCGGCGGCGCTGGGCAACTTGGCAGTTCTGCAGATGCTTCTCCCTTCGTTTCAGATAAACTGTATTTTTCACAGCCTGATAGTGCCTGTTTGTCACCAGGCAAGTCAGGATGACGGGGCTTCCTGGCCTCATTGCAGCAGAAGCAAGTGGACCTCAGCAGTAGATTGGCACTGGAATTTATACTTTTTATATATAAAGGCATATAAAATAAAACACCAAACCAACAGGTTTGTTCCTTATGTCTACATCTAAAACTTGACCACAGATTGGCAAGTCTCCTGAATGCCAATCTACCCAATAAACTGAAATGTTTTGACACAAATTAAGAAAATACATATGTTTTGGAAAACTAAATCAGCAGAGAATCACTATTTCTTTGTGGAGACCTACCACTAGAACAAGAGAGACGTGAAAGACTAAAAGAAAAATTACAAATGTTAACTTCCACGTGGGAAACGTGCCAGGACCGTGGACGTGCCACGGCAGGAAGCCCTTCCCCTGGGCAGCAGGGAAGTCCTACAGGGAGCCCCGGACTGGGCTGCAGACGGCTTTGGAAACGTGCCCATCGGAGAGCTGCCCGTAATTTCAGTGCCCAGAGCTTCGGCAGAGCTGCTTCGCTTCCCACGCGTCCGAATCAAAGCTGCTGCCGTTTGTTCCTGACCTGGGCAAGGCTCCTTGGCACGCTGGACCCGAGGCACCCAGTCCGCCTCCTCGGCGGAGCCTCCTTAGGGTGGCGGGGGAATTTGTTCCACTATCCCTGGTGCTGTAGGGTAAGCAGGAGATGGCGCAAGAAGTGGTTAAAAAAAAAAACCACAAAAAGCTGCGAGTTTTGATAAAGAAAAATGCAGCTGCAACATCTGTCTGGCTCTTGTTTGCAGCTTCATCAGCACTAAGTGGTCAATAAATCAGACTGGCATGGCGTTACGTTTCTTCCGTGGCTTAACCATTAATCTAGTGCCAGTTCTCATGAAAAATGAAGGAGAAAAACTATGTGATAGTGAAAGTGTATACATTATCCAGAAAGTAATAATAGCACGTAATGGCGCTGCAGACCTCCCTCCCAGCATGATTGCGGGAGCAGCGATGCAGCCTCCCTGTGCTACTGACTACACGCTATTTAAATTAACCAAGTAAATCAGCTATTGTTTGTTCCACCAGCCCACTCCATGTTTATATTTTTCACATTAGCAGAAGCACAAAGCTGAAACAAGCCGGGCTGCTCCAGCTCCCCAATTCTGGCAGGCGGGGAGGGCAGAAATGCAAAGAAAAGCAGGGCCAGCCTCTGAAGGGCTGATTAATGCTCAGATGAAGGAATGGCAGGTACCCCCAGCGCTCCAAGCCAGCAGGGCTGCAAGGGAAGCCTTTCTCTCATTTCGGTGACCACCTTCTGCTTGCTCATTACTACCCGAAGTCAGTCCCCCATGTGAGGGGAAGTCTCTCTTCTCTGGCAGGGCAGAACAATCACAAAAACCCTCCCCCTTCTTGCTGTCCCCATCCCAAAGCATGCGCTTTTTTCCCCTGTTTGTTTGTTTGGTTTTTTAAAGCAAAAATCAAAAAAACATTTCTGGCCGGCTTTCAGCTGCTCTTCAGCTGCTCAGCAATGGCAATCAGCTCAAGGCTAAATCTTACTGCCAGGGGCTTCAAAATCACTGATGACCACAGCTAAAGATACTTATTTGGAAAAATACTTCTGAGCTCAAAGTTTTGCATTTGTACTCCCTGCTGGAAGAATGAAAGGAAATAAATCATCCTCAGGGACAATGAGCATTGGTGAATTTAATTCCAGCCACCCTGCAAGGAAATTACCCTCACCCACAGCCCTGGGACCCGGGAGCGATAGCCATTAGCTCTGCTCCACCGTGCAGGCAGTCGCCTAGGCTTTCGCTGGATACCTGTGTGATTTCTGTTGTGTCGAACTTGCAAAGTACGATGCATTATTAAAAACAGGGAAGGTGAAACCAGCCTTTTCCGGCCCTGATAGCAAAACTACGAAGGGAAAGGGCAGAAGGAGCAGAGGAGCGTGGCAGGGGGATGCAGAGGTGGCTCCTGTGCCCCCCTCCCTCTGCTTTCACCCCTGAAATTAGAAAAGGTTTTTTTTTCTTTTCTGACGGCTATTCATTCATGAGGTTTACTTTGTATTCCTCAAACCATCCAAGAGGTTGAAAAAGAATCTCAGCTTTCTGGGAACATAATTTGCATCCATCGCTGTGGGGTGCCTGGATTAATACCTAACAGATTATCACCCAGAAAAAGGTAATACAAAAAGGTTTCCGCAGTTTTGAGAGGCTGCCGTTATGTGATGCCTCAGTACCCACAGGTAACTCGGAGACAGGTACTGGGAGTGTCTGTGTATCATCTATGTATTATCGAAAAACAATTCCCAGACACGCAGAGGTGCGGATGATAGAATCTTCTGCTATTTATAGCAGTGTCTATCTGCAGGGTTTCCTCTGGATTTTTAATGGTTTGAGAGCAGAACCTGGGATACCTGAAGTACAAGGCACAAATACACAACACAGACACAAGTAATGGGATTTTTTCCCTTCCAGAGACTAAATGCTAGCTTTGGACAAGATTACTGGTTTGAATCCCAGCAATTTCTTTATCCTTGAACTAATTTCTAATTGAGGCCACGCTACAGAAGGCAACCTGGCAGCTGATGCATTAGAATATATTAATCTTTCACACTAACAGTGAAAACCAAAAAAATCTAACATTGACTTTAAACGCACAACCCATTGCCTTAAGTTATCTTGAGCTGGGCATGTTTAATTAGGGAGAACAAGGCAATTAACAGACGCACAGCACAGCCCTGGCACCCGAGGAGTTGAAGCACCGGAGCACCTGGAAGAGAGGGAGACCCCAGAGCCAGATGCAAAAGCAGAACTCACGCTGCAGAGCAGGACCCCTTTTGCTGGGAAATCCATTTTAGCCTGTACAGCTCTTTGAATTAACCTTATATCCTATGCCTCCAGCTGCATGAAAGAGCTGGTGGAACTTACATCCCTTCAAGAGCCTTCTCAGGAGGAGAGGACATCTTGGGTCAGCCGGGCAGAGAGAGACAATGGTGCATCTATGGGTTTAAATCTGCTTACACCAGCATCCTGATACGCAGCGGCTCAGGAGAGGTTCCTAGGTGTCATCGTCCTTGCCTGGGCACAAGAACATCAGGTCCCCCCCGGGGCAGGGGCCATCCCTGCCATCTCCACTATCATCCCAGCCACGCCTGGAGTCGCAGGATTTACACCCTACGGATGCTACAGGTGTCTCCAAAGGTCAGTCAGCCCAGAACTCCAAAACAGCGTCATTTTCCCAGCTTTTCAGCCCAAAGCCTGTTGAGTTGTTTTGTTTGTTTAAATTGACTAATTTTTGAGGCAAGAGACTGGCGACAGGCTGATACAGCTCCACGTACCGCAGACAAGGGAACGACGAATCGTGAAGGGCTTGGAAAGCTAAAAAATTGTTTCGGCCCTTGTGTAATTATAAGGGTGAGATTTCCTGCAATTGTTTTAAAGGGAATCAAGATTTAATAGGGCTGTATGCTTTACAACGTGCTCCCCAGTTCCTCTTCAATACCTTGGTAAGGGAAGATAATCAGGAAAGTAATTGTACTCTGTTCTACATTTCATGTCTCAAAAGAATGACTATGGGGTACAGAGCCACTGCAGGGCAGGGTTTGGACTAGAGAAATACAGGTTTTCCTCTTGCTATTTTCCTTTTTAATCCTTCTTTATCTTTCTTCTTCCTCTGGCTGCTCCTGGTGTCCCTCGATAACCCCCTACGTTTCTCCCAATAACAAATCGTGCCTGTCCTGTCCCTACGACGCCAGTGACACGGGCAAATCCCCTTTGCTCCTCGGGAGCATTGCTCTCGGGTCCCCAACAGCCAGCCCGCAGAAAGCATCCTTGGCTGGAACGCTGATTTGTGCTCCGCGTGCTGGCGGCAACACCTGAATACAAACGGGAGCGAGAGCCCTGTCCCGAGCACCTTCTCCTTGGGGCTCGCAGAAGCATCGCCCGTGGCAGATCTCCAGCAGAGGTGAATGCAGAAGATCCCACCGGACAATCTCGGGAGAAGGCAGTAGGGGAGCAGAAACGGTCCTGAAGTCTCTCTCTCTCCCCTTTAAAAGAAAGGTCTGGGGTGGTGTTCAGGATTTAGCACTATGGGTGGTTTGATTTGAATTGCCCCAAGACAACCCCAGAAACAAGCAGAGTCTTGTCCAGGGGAAAGTCAGGAGATCAGCAAATAAGCTTTTCTTTGTGGGTGAGCCTGGCAGCAATCCTGTGGGGTTACAAACAGCACAGGGACCAGCCCGGTCATCATCAGGCAGCGTTTAAATAGCGCAAGCGGCAGAGTAAGAGAGTCTTAATATAGAACAAATACCAAACACTTACTCATACATCATCAAATGTGATGTATTTGAAGGTATTTTATATACAAAGAGCTGCCTCTGAATACTCCTGGGGATCATGTTTATTTAACACGCACTTCGAAAGATACAGAAAAATACAGCGCTGTAATTCCTGGCCTCCAAAGTTCCAAAAAGAAATTGATTTCCGAGTTGCTTATTATCTTTCATAGCAATACCTCTTGTGCTACTAAAAGGTATAACAGAAGGACAATACTGCACAACAAGAAGCGTGCAGCAAAATAAAACAAAAGGCACTTCTCTTTCTCACACACAGGTATTATTCTTCCGGATAATGGAAATTTCTTTTCATCTGTGTCACTGCTCCCAGCTGGAAGCTTTAACTTACACGGGCAGCTGACAGGGACAAGATAATTCTGCCATGAGCTGGGACTGCTTTTGTTTATCTAGAAACACCCAGCGGAGCTGGCGGTGCTGACGCAGAAGTCCCATGTCCTGGTGCGCAGGGACAGAAACGCGGCAGGGAAGTCTCCTGTCCCACTTATCGCTCTGAAGCGACGAACCCACCGGAGACCGTGAGAGCGTTCGCCCGAGAAGGGCCGAGGAGACCCGAGTCCTCCGCACCCGAACGCTCGCGGTGTTGGCAATGCCCTGCGCGCAGGGCACTGACCAGTGGCGCATCCCTCCCTGCGGCAGCGCCGGCCACGACAGCGCAGCTCAGCTCCAGCCGCGGAGCCTGCGAAGGGTTTTCTTTGAGAACAGCGGCGGGCTCCAGACTTCAAACCACAGAGCAAGGCAGAGGAGCTGAAGGAGCAAAAGCTGCTCTTGCCTCTTTCGAAACCATGGTTTTTACTGTTTACCACTCAATCCTTTATGACTGTACATCTGGATTCTTGAAAGACCAGCCTGAGACTTCAATAGCCCTTGAACAGTCGGTCACACGAGGTGCCCAGGCAGCTGTCTGAGGCAGTTTAATAACCTTCTAAAGCTATGCCGTTGCTCATGTATAAAAACGTAACCACGATAAAAGCATGCAGAGAAAAGTTACAGAGAGCAACTTGCCCTGCTTCACCTCGCTTAGAGACATTCTTTCTTACCACACACCCAGCTCATGAAAACCACATAACAATGGCAATGGATGCATTTAACCCAGCTGCTGCATCTCATATCGATTGCTTTTTAAGGGAGACAAATTTGCCATGGAAATCATCAAAGCACCTCCTCCTCCTTTCTGTCACTTGCTCTCTCCAGTTGTCCAAGGTTTTACAACTCATTCTGCAAAAGCCTGGAGTTTCTGCCATCAATAACTCTGAGGGCAAAGCAAAGGTTTCTTTGGGTTGGAATTCCTTCGAGGTAGTCTTCCTGACAAAGCAGGCTTATTACAGACATGTAAATGTCTTGCTATACCACACATATGCCGCTACTCCAACTCTCCACCTTTGAAGACTGACACTTAAGAAATGCCTCTATGTTTTCTTATATTAAACCTGCATATTGCAACCATTTCCAGAACAGTGTAATTTCTTCTGCATGGAAAGCGGTGCAGAGGAGACAACCAAAGCCATCTTATGTTTCAAAGTATCCTACACTTGAATTGTGCTTTTCATTTTCAGAACATCTTAAAGAATTTGCTAACCGGTACAGTCAAAGTTATATACTGCAATTACTTGATTTAATAGCAAACCCCAGCTCTTTCTAGGGTAAAAAAGAGCAAATGCTTGATAGCACACAAACTGTCAGTAAGGAACCTCATGGCCACCAAAGCTGCAGATGCAGAGCAGAGGTCTGCCCTGCAGTTGCATTAATAGCTCAAAACTACGTTACGCTACCCACGCAAACACCAACAAAGCCGTGTCAAATTGGTGCATACAAATGTAAATATCGAGGTATCGAATATGATGGAACAGTGCCAGCCTCTCTGCAGACTGCTACTCTGTAAAAGATTCGCTACTGCATTCAGACCATTTTCCCCCAACAAGTGTGAGCCAGAGATCCCTCAGCTGACATTTGTGAGGACTTTTTATTTTCTTCATTCTGAAGTGCAGAATCTCCTCTCCCTCTTTCTGTTTTTTACCGCAACCTTTACATGGGAATTCTGTCATTGCATTTCAAACGGGCTCAGACAGAGCTAAGCTCAGAACACTTCCATCCTCATCACCTTCCAGAAATACCAGCATTATAAAGCGTGCCCCAAGTGGCTTCTATCCTTTCCCAGCTCACCCAAGCCAGAGAGGCAACAATAGCTGGTCTGAAATAAGAAGAAATTTTAATTTCAAAGCCTGGTGACATTCACCAAGTGCTTTCAAAGTTTATATCAACAGAATGCACTGCTTCAAATTCTGGTTTGAATGCAGATGGCGCAAGTTCTTTCTCTCATGTGCTGATGGCCTAGTTTGCCTCAATAAAACTACTAACTTTTAAATATTAATGCATTTCTGTGAATTAAGAACAGTTCAATGTGTACCTGAAGATACCTAATTTTTTTTTTTTTTTAATTGGTATTGTTGTAGGCAGACCAAGTAATAGGAAGCTGACATTTCCAAATACCAAACGAGAAAACCCCAGGAGAACGTACCCAGAGCTCACGATAAGCTTTCCCTCCAGAGACGTGCTGTCCCTCAGTGCTGCTCCTAAAGCTTCATCAAGCTCTAAGCTATTTTTGTACGTATGCAAATGTGTTAAAATCATTTGGAAGCTGATTGCCCCTCGAAAACCGTGTACACTCCCCACAGCAGCAGCACGCGAGCGTCAGCGTGCGGCAGTGGAGGATGTCGGGCTAAGGATGCGTCCAAGGGTTTGCAGGCGTGCGAGATGGAGACGACCAGCAGCTTGCCCGTACACAGGGTACCACGGACCCCCGGCCCCGCGCAACCCACCCGCGCACGTGCCGACCAGAAAAGGAACGTTCTGCAGCAGCGGCAGTGACGGCAGCTCCCGCGGCTGCGTCGGGCAGCTGGCTCTGCCCAGAGTCCCCCTTCTCCCTCCTCTGCCGGGAGGCTGAGGGACTCTCCACCATCTCTCGTTAGGCGTGACAGACTCCCCATACAGCCCTGGTCTGCTATTATGCGACTACCTATTACTTCTGGCTGGTGTCTGGATCAGGGGAAGGGCTTTAACAAGTCTGACGGGGACGTGCTGCCCCTCGCAGCACGTGTCCCTCCTTCCCCCGACCAGGACACGGCGCTCGCCAGCCCTGGCCCCTTCCCATATATCTGCACAGCACAGCAAGTGCAGAGACATGGGGCTCCAGGTGCCTGGAAAGGATGCAAGCGTGACCTTGATGCCTGCCTGGAGGAATAGGAGAGAAACGCTATTTAATGTTCCACGCAGCCTATACGGTACGTGGTAAGCCAACGCGTCCTTTTTATTTTTACTCTTTGCTCTTGCTCTGAGGGCTCTGTCATTTATAGCTTCTTTAAATTTGTTACTTTTGATATCAGTGACTGGTAATACAATTCCCAGAGGAAGAACATCAATAACCTTCAAACCACTTTCATAATGATGGCTTTGATAGTCTTGCAACATTTTTGTTCCTATGCTGTAACCCTTATGACACTGCTATATAGCAGACAGGTTATTCACTGAAGGTTTTGTTGTGCCCAGATAACCTCTCTGGACAAGAGTAACACCCAGTGCCAGGGAATCCAAAGTTCTCCTCCTGTGGCACGTATTTTGGAGTCCAACTTTGCTTTGCGTTGGACATGAGATCTCATAGAGATGCACGAGTCCCACTTAAAGGTGCACAGGGACGCCAGCAACACCGGGGCTGTCCCCAGAGGCAGAGATGGGCAGGTACCAGGAATACACCAAACTGCCACGTCAAGGACGTGCAGGACCCCTCCCTTCTCACTAGAGTTGCTGGCTTTTACTCAGTAGGCATGGTGTCCTAAAAAGGACTCACAGCAGCCAGCTGGGAACTGATGCAGCACTTTAGACTGGAAACATCGAATCCTAAGGCAAAAAAAAAAAAAAAAAAAAAAAAAAGTATCAGGCTTAAATTTCTTCTGAATTGCAAGAAAAAAAGATTATAAGACACCCTTCTTTCTTCTTCCCTATCACTCAGAAGCCTCAGATTTCCCCAGAGGAGATTAACAAACAGAGATTAGCATCTAAGAGCTCCTGCTGTAGGCTGTGTTAGACCAAGCCCAGCTCTCCGGGCCTCCTGTACATATATATTTCTAGGCTCCCAAGTGGGTGCCTTGAAATCTTAAAAGGAAACGTGAACCCCACCAGTACTGCTGTGTGGCTCAGAGGGGTTTCTCTGACCTCCCGGTGAGAGCGGAGTTATCTCCTTATCAGACCTTTCCGAGGACTCCGAGTCCTTTCTAGCCGTGTAGGTATTCAGGTTTCTTTTAGGGAGATCTCGTACCATCTGACAATCAGATTTTGTTTCTCTATTTCACATAAGAGAGCAAACACAGAACCACTCCCAGGGTGGACAAACAGCTCTGGTTAGTGCTGACGCAACTCTGAATTCAAAGGAGAAGCACATATTCCTTCCTGGCTCCTTTTTGCCCCAGATCAGGTCTCTCTTGCCCAGGTGTCTCTTTCACACACTGAGAGAAGAGAATGGTAAACTGGATAGCGAGCCTGTCCTGCCTCAAACTCCCAAGGTAGAACAAGCAACCTGGCTGCTAACTAGAGACATTATTATTATTTGCAATGAGCAGAAGGGGTGCTACAACCTGGCTAAAGGAAAGTAAATTGCCCTTCAGCCTAACCCCTCAGTCTCAAATCCACTGCATGGGAGCAGCCCGGTAATTTCCTAGCAGATGACAGCACACCGATAACCTCAAAAGCTGTGTTATTTAAGCAGAAGAAGGTGAGCTTTGTTTAGCCCTTGGGCTCAGGCTGAGCGGATGGCAGATGCCAACGCTTCATCCAATTAGATTTTTAAGTAGTGAGAGCAAATTTATCAGGTAAGCATTTGGAGACGTGGCACATGAGAGTTACCAGCTGCTTTGGTAACTCCATGGCTACAACTCACCCTGTCCCTTTGGAGATTCTCCCTCGTCTTTTTATTTCATACTATGCTCTAATAACAACAGTGAAGCTTTGGCAACACCTTCTAAAGTACATAACAAGTAGTAATGCATTTGCTGTTAGATGTAGCAACTCTCCCCCCTCCCGTTGTTTTTTTTTTTTTTTTTTTTTTTTTTTTAAATTTACTCACTAAAAGTGTCTGTGAAGTAGAGATACTTTATAAATTGTGTGCTGCTGCCTGTGGTGTACACTCACCTTAGCAAGGGAAAAGAACACACAATGCCAACAACATTGTACACTTTACAAAGAAATGTAAGGAAAAGGCTGCTGAATTTCAGTAACAGACACAGACTATTACACGCAGCAAGTCATTATTCATGTTACCCATCAGCTACTTGACCCAGCTACATACACTGGTATCTTCTGAGACATCCCAAAAAAGCAGCAGTAGTCGGAACATCCAGTGCCAGACACGGGAATAATTAAAGTTTAACACGAGTACTTTTAAGTTTGTAAATGCTAGGGAAAGCGAGCGCAGATCAAAGGCTTTTTTTCAGCTTAGGCATCGATGCATCTAAAGTAGCATCTAAGAAATAGGTAACTCCAAGGAATGAAGAGCTTATGAAAAGAGTCCTTGAAATCCCAGAAGCAGCAATATTCTCCACTATCCAGACTCAGAGCGCTCTGTGCATTTCCAAATTTACTGCTTTTTCATTTTTTTTCCTGGCTGCATAGAACATGGAAGAGGAATGGAGACCCTTGTCTTACTGTCCTTTAAAAAGTGGTAGACCAGTTTTTCTTCTCCAGCTTGCACATCTCAGATATTGAACTTCATCAGACAGTGTTTCTCACACATAGTTACAACCCTTTCGATGCTACGAAGAATTAACAGCTAGAAACGCCACCCCTGCTGGCATGGGACACTGAGGAGGAAGAAAGAGAAGCGGGACGTGATTTGGTGCTGCAGTAAGGAAAGCTGCTGCTTCCACTGCTACGGCGAAGGACGTTTGCTGCCGTGGGCTGCGGGACCGCAGGGCCGGTCGGCGAAGCCCCCCCGACCACTTCAGTGCTCTGACCACGGGTGTGCGCCGTGCCAGCAGTAATTGCTGGAGATCACCAGGCGAGAGGGGCTACAGCAAGTTTCTGGCTATTTATCAACCACGCATATAGGTCACACTTCACCACGCAGCGCCTTGAGAAAAGATAAAAGCAAGAGAATTGATCTGAGCATCTGTTGTTAAGTGTGCCACACATGACCGCAAATAAGATTATTTTTGAGGGGAATATTGACGTTCTTCTATGCCTACCCTCCTGGCTGTTACTGGACGCTCACGGTAGAGCGTATCTTTTTCTCTTTCACTCCACTTCCCATTCCCTTTCACTGGGACAGGTTCTAGTCCCCTTGTACCAGTTCAACTCCACTAAACTCCAGTTCAAAGGCACAAGTATATCGCTTACATTAAGGGACAGAATTCATCAAAAGGCTTTTTGCAAAGTTATCTTTAGCATGATCTACCTTGAGCAAATATAGAGTGCTGCGCTTTGCCAGAAAATGCCAGTATTTAGCATTTTAGCATTTGTACATATCCTGCATAGGTTTTCTGCTTGGGAACATTTTTCTTTTGCCAGCAAAGACTGCCTTTTTCAGTCAGAGACCCTGCCCAGATGCCTCCTATTTGTTGCTAGATAGGAGTGTCTTCACTCATCCAGCCACAGATCATTACTCTCTAATACTGCCAGAATGGAGACTTGGTGCTGAGTCAGCAACAGCGCGAGTTGGGGTGACTCCAGTCACGCCTCCTCGCAAACAGCTCAACGGGAAAGATTTTCATCTCGGCAGAGACACAGGAGCTGTGGCTGCTTTCTCCCATTCATCAGGAACATTTCTATTTCCATCAGGAGTGTTTCTGTCACCTGCCACGGCTGCAGAGCGCAAGAACCAGCAGAAGCGTCAGCTGCAGCAGAAATTCAAGTCGCCGGGATTCCCCATGTTATTGCCTACTCGTTCTCAGAAAAACACGCATCTGAAGCGGCAGATGCCATGCACAGGAGTGGCTGCTCCCACCTTGCCTGCCAGGACCGCAACGCCAGCGCAGCTGGTACCCACCACCCATTTGAAGTGGTTACGCCGGCACTGCCATCCTTCTGCCTCCACCCTGTGTTCACAGTGACGGACAGAGGGCAGCAGAAAAGCAAAGGGGATTCTGTTCTCGTTACACATGTAAAAGCTGATTACTTTATTCCTAAACCCTGGGACTGGAGAAGCGGCAGTGCCCATCCCAGGGCTACTGGAGATGCTGCGATACTAAAGCACGAGGGAGACCGCGTCCTGCTCTGCCAGCTTGAAGGGCAGCTATTTCACGCGATACGTGCCGTCTGCCTGCCGTGTCAGGGAGTATTAAAGAAACCTGTAAAGGAATACATAATGAGACTACAAGTAGCAAAACCCGTGTGAGTGAATGCACGGATTCCCTGCAGAGTCTCCTCTTGGCTCTGCATTAGGGGAGCACTCTCGGGGGAACGCGGCATCCCTCTCTTTAGGCAGAGAACGTTTAACGATGAAAACCCGTGGAGATCCAGAGGAGATCCTCCATCACAGCTAGTTGCAATTTTGTCTTCTCCAGGTTTCCTGACGTTTTGGCGTTACGTCAGAAACGTTTCAACTGGCTCAGTACTGCCAGAACCTGGAAAACATGACAAAAATCCTCCTTCCCGACTTGCACACACGATTTGGAAAAGACCAGAACAACCGTCATGCCTAAGGAAATTAAAGCCAGGTTGTCCCTGTTTGCCGAAAAACAAAAGCACATCCCTGCCGTACAAAAAGCTGCGAGGTACCACCCAGGGTTTCTAGTAGGACAGGTAAAAGTCCATACATCACCGTAATTTGATGATGTGGGGGTAGAAACAAAGGCAGACCCCAGAACTTGAAGGCAAGTTCTCAGTAATACCGCAAACTCCCCACTAAGTTCACTGTGTTGTCAAGTCATTCTTTTTTATAGATAGAGACACAAGGAAAAAATGAAATCTAAAAAGCATTGTCAACTTGAATGATTTTCCAGGTTCTTGTCACTAAACAACCATCATCCCTCAGAGCATAAGAAAGGCAATAAAACCAATAGAACTAATAAAGGAAAACTGTGTGGAGCTTGACAGATCTGGCTGTCCCTGGCATGTGACAGCCTATTTTACCAAGCAGGCAAATTGAAGCTGCAGCAGACTTGTCCACAGGATAAGTGAGACCCTGACAAAACCAGCACCGACTCCTAGTTTTTTAACGCTGTTAACTTCTACTAAAAAAAGGGCCATCTTGAAAGACCATTCAAGAGGTTTCGCAGAATACATTTGCAGCTGATATAACAGCCGCTCAATAATTCTGTTTAACTTCTCGCCTCTGCTGAACACGAGAGCACGGACCTAGCCTGCTCTCCAGCACCAGTAATTTTTCACTGCTGCTTAAAGGGATGCACCTCACCTTGTTAATATTGCTTGTCCACATATGGAAAAACCCCTGAATTTTTATTTGTAACTGAAGTAATAGTGGAAAACCAAACTAAATAGCTTTTCAAAATAAATACGGTGTGGAAGATATATGCTTCAAAGTTGCAGATGTCAGTGGGAAGTTAAACCTTGTACTGTTCCTGAGGCTGGAGGTCAGACACTCACACATCCTTTGCTGGTACTCATGCGATAGGGCTCAGGTCTGTCCACAGCTCTGAAGGAAAAAAAAAAAACCCACCCAGACTTGGGGTAGCCCATTTGCATTTTTCTTCCTCCTAATACAGCACAGGGGGAAGGGGCACACCCCCAAAAGATGCCGGAGGGGGGGTTGGGGGGAGAACAGCACACCCCTGCTCTGCAGGAGCCTGGCAGGCTGCAAGCACCTTGGCTGCTTGAGAGCCCAGCCCACGACTGCTCCCTTGTCATCTGCATTTCTCTGAATGCAGAAAACCCATCCGAAGCTTTAGTTATTCTCCAAAAGTTGGAATCCTTCAAGCCATGCGGTGAGCCAACCCTAAACGGTTTGCAGTAAGAGTCTGTTACCAAATCCGAGACTTAACGTGCTTTTGAAGTCACTTATTTACCAATAAATTACAATGGTCTGAAATCATTAGCAACAAAGTAAATTGTTTTAATTGATCTGCACTTCTTTACGATGCAGGAACTTTGTTTCTATATAATTGCACTTTCTAAAGGACTAAAATAGCAAATTAATCACTCTTGGAGCTTGCAGTCTTTAAAATGCTCCTTATTCTGAAAGGCTGCATGGTTGAAATGAAGAATAAATCCACAATTCCACAACTCTTTCATGTTCATGTTTGTAATGAACCTTGAACCTGTCTCATATTAACCTTGTAAGGGTTCAAGGACTTTCCCATGTCAAGGGATGCACCGAGACAGCAACCATACACAGGTATTTTACATGGGAAGAACAGCATTTCAAGACACGGAATCACAGAATGGTTTGGGTTGGAAGGGACCTTAAAGATCCTCTAGTTCCAGCCCCCTTGCCATGGGCAGGGACACCTTCCACCAGACCACGTTGCTCCAAGCCCCCTCCAAGCTGGCCTTGAACACTGCCAGGGATGGGGCGGCCACAACCTCTGTGGGCAACCTGCTCCAGTGCCTCACCACCCTCATCGTAAAACGTTTCTTCCTTACATCTCATCTAAATCTACTCTCTCCCAGTTTAAAGCCATGACCCCTTGTCCTCTCACCACATGCCATTGTAAAAAGTCCCTCCCCGGCTTCCCTGCAGGCCCCCTTTAGGTACTGGGGGGCTGCTATAAGGTCTCGCCAGAGCCTTCGCTTCTCCAGGCTGAACAACCCCAACTCTCTCAGCCCGTCTTCACATGAGAGGTTCTCTAGCCCCTGGATCATCTTCATGGCCCTCCTCTGGACCTGCTTCAACAGCTCCATGTCTTTCCTGTGCTGAGGACCCCAGAGCTGGATGAGGTACTCCAGGCAGGGTCTCACCACAGTGGAGTAGAGGGGGAGAATCGCCTCCCTCAACCTGCTGGTCACGCTTCTTTTGATGCGGCCCAGGATACGGTTGGCTTTGAGCCACAAAGGCACGTCGCTGGGTCATGTTGAGCTTCTCGTCAACAGACGACCCCAAGTCTTTCTGCGCAGGGCTGCTCTCAATCCACTCATCGCCCAGCCTCTGTTTGTGATTGGAATTGCCCTGATCTACAGGCAGGACTTTGCACTTGGACTTACAGAATTTCATAAAGTTCTCATGGGCCCACCTCTCAAGCCTGTCAATGTCCCTCTGGATGGCATCCCTTCCCTCCAGCGTGTCAACCGCACCACACAGCTTGGTGTTGTCAGCAAATTTCAGCTGTGGGTGCACTCAATCCCACCACCCATGTCACCCCCAGAGACGTTAAACAGCGCCAGTGCCAATACTGACCCTTGAGGAACGCCACTCGTCACTGCTCTCCACTCGGACATTGAGCCGTTGACTGCAACTCTTTGAGTGCAGCCATCCAGCCAATTCCTTATCCACCAAGTGGTCCATCCATCAAATCCGTGTCTCTCCAATTTAGAGACAAGGATGTCAGGCGGCACAGTGTCAAATGCTTTGGACAAGTCCAGGTAGACGACATCCATCGCTCTTCCCTTACCCACCAATGCTGTAACCCTGTTGTAGGCCACCGAATTTGTCAGGCACGATTTGCCCTTAGTGAAGCAATGTTGGCTGTCACCAATCACATCCTTATTTTCCATATGCCTTAACATAGTTTTCAGGAGGATCTGTTCCATGATCTTGCCGGGCACAGTGGGGAGACTGACTGGCCTGTAGTTCCCTGGATCTTCCTTTTTTCCCTTTTTAAAAATGGGGGTTATGTTTCCCTTTTTCTAGTTGGTGGGAACTTCCCCAGACTGCCACAACTTCTCAAATATGATGGATAGTGGCTTAGCCACTTCATCTGCCAGTTCCCTCAGGACCTGCAGATGCATCTCATTAGGTCCCATGGACTTGCTGTCCCATGGACATGCCTACTCTTGCTGCACTATTTATAAACAATATTCACAGGATTATTATTTTTTTTTTTTAAAGTGATTGGAGAACATGAAGACTATGCAGATTTAAATAACTTCAAAATTTCATTTGGTATAACCCCAGCCTAATACAAAGGTGCAGAGGTCCTGTTAGTAAATACCTACACCTAGCTCAAGCCCTTTCTGTCTGAATAATGGCAGCCTCTGCAAACAGCAAAGCAGCAATCTAAACCAAACGATGTGCGCTGCCATCTAGTATAAATACATTTTCTATTCAAATTGGTTGGGGGGTTCAGAGGAAATATTCAATTTATGAATAGAGTATAAAAGGCATCTTTCAAAATAACAGTTTTAGGCACAGATTAGCTCTCCAGCCTCGTTGCTTCTGATAGGGCTAATCACCACCCTAAATCAGTGTTTCAGCTGAACCTGACATTGGAAATCACATATAATTATACTGATTAATTCTGCTGAAAACATACAGTGTTTTGCTATAGAAATGTAAACATAATAAGGTGAAAGGGTGATACAAATAGCAAAAGCTGACTGCTGTTCAGAAAAAAACTACTCAGGTGCTAAAGACATTTGAGTGACTACATTTATTAAATGAGCAGTGCTGATTCCTGCATCTGCCTACTTATTTCGGGGGGTGGTGGGGGGAAGCAGAGGAAAACTGGTGGATAGGACTCAGGAGTGTAGTTGCAACCTACTAAAGGCATCCAATTATTTATATATACACATATCAAAATAAAATGAAGTGGAATATCATAAAAGGACTGCTTGAAACATCACCAGTCCTGCAGATGACCTGCATATTAAAGTGCCTGATGTGGCCAAAGAAACAGTTCAAACAGAGGAGTCTTGGCTGAGGAAGCTAAAGAGAGAGGCAGTATAGGAAGAGAGGGAACTCCAGCTGGTTTCCTGGCAGTGAATTATTCAACAGCTAGTAGAAGAAATGTAAAAGGCATCGCAACGCAAGGAGATTGCAAGAGGAAAAAAACCCTAAAATTAGGAATTCCTCCTTTGTCATCCTTGTGCAACATCAACATTTCAGGAGACGTTGTAGCAGCTCTAGAAACACGCTTGTCGTCGGCACCTAAAGACGAGATACAATTTCTACAAGGGGCAAATGGGCACAGAATTTCAGCAACAAAGCCTAGTAATTTCACAGAAGAAACCAGCATTAATACATAGCACTTAAAATGGAGAGAGATGCATTTCTTAGCTGCATCTTGCTGTGCAATGTTCTGAAAAGCCCCTGGAAGAAAAGTTGCTTGGGTTTCAATTTTGAAGCTGCACTTAACCAAATACTATCTGTCTTCAGACATACTGGCAAGGAAAAGTAGCAAATTACTTGTTTTTCCTGTAGCACTGAAAATCACAACAGCTATCGTGTCGGTCCCTCGTTACCTAAAATCAACGCTCGTGAAGCTGATAAATTGCTGTGACCATTCTTCCTGCGCCTTGCCTTGTGGGGAAGCATCTCAAATTCTTTGGATGGTTTGGCTTATTTACTCACAAGCACAAAGCCGACCTCCAGCAAAGCACCTGCATCCCACAGAACAGAAGCACTGGTTCCATCGAATATAGCATTTTCCAGTGACCTTTCACAGAAATTACAGCGTGGTACATCTTGCTCTCATGAAGCAGCACTGCCTCGGTACAGGGCAGCACTCCACCTCCCTAAAGTGCTTGGGCCAGAAGTCATATTCTGGTTTCCTACAGAGCATCTCTGCAGCAGACAGCTTTTGGTAAGGAGGATCCAGGGTTTGCTCCATCCTAGCACAGAGCCTGAAGATAAACGGAAGGGAAAGGCAAACACAAAGCTACAGCTGAGTAAGTAACATTAAGTCTGACATGGGGAAGCTGTGATGCATTACTCACCCTGATAAGTTTAATGTATAATTTAGGAAGATATCACCAAAATGGAAAAGAGAAGCTCTTAAGCAGCTCTGAAGGGTATTCAGCTCAGGCATTGCACACAGGTAGCGTTTAAGGGAAGCTGCTAGCCCCGTGGCAGAAACCACCCCTCACCCAATAATTTGATTTAGATGTCTCTCAGCACTGAAGCACATTAGAAAGAACCCATTCCTTTTCATAGGCCGGATTTAGGCTTTTTATTGAGTATTAGGTGTTACCCCCTTGCTTGATAACCAAAAGCCATCAGATCAGAAAGCCCTTATCGTCCAACTGCTGCTCAGTGTAATAGGCAGCCTCAACTATGCAGTTTGAACCCACACCTTGGAAGTAGCAAATAATCCCAAATTGCATTAAAAAGAACTTGGTGGATGCCTCGCCACAAGTGACAATTAAAAAAATAATAAAAATCAATCACGTCTCACAGAACACATCAGGTGATATTATTTTGGTTTAAAAGAATATAAGTGACAGGCACTTTTCCATATTCCTTTGAAGAAATATTTATCTCGGGGAAAACAAGAGCTTTGCTGGGGCTTAGGGAATCTTCTGCCCTTTCTGCTTCGGAGGGATGGTGCAGAAGAGTGATGCCCCAGCTGCTTTTTGAGGAGGTTTGTACGTGGGTGACTGTCAGTCTAGCACCTGCCTAACAGGGGAAGCATTAACAAGGAAAGGTTTTTTCCTGGTTGAACTTGCTGTAAGTGTCCCCTAGAGTCCACATTTCAGAACTAATGATTTCTGATACTGCTTATGCGATCACCAGAGCTCCTACGAAAAATATTTTGATGATTAAGGATGCCATTCATTAACAGGATGAATGTGAAGAGCGCCTGGCAGACCGAGGACGCCCCCAGGACACCTCCCAGCACAGAGCAAACCCACACCGCCGAAACGACGAGGAGGAGACGGAGCAGTGGGATCCCACCCTGTACGGGCTTGTGACGGTGCCGGCTCAAGACCGGCACTGGTGTCAGCTCAGCATCATTTTCTTTCCACCGGAACATTTCCAGCAATGCTGACGAACCTTTAGCGCTGCCACCCTGAATTATCTTTGCAGAGCTCACTGCACCGCTAAGTGAGGGAGCTCAGTCAGGTCTCCAGTGGACGACCTGGCCTTGCAAGAAAAACCATCCTCCCTACTTGGAAGGGCCGGCAGGCTGTGTTTGGGGAGCATGGTGCCTGCATTTCAATGCAGTCCAGCACTGTCCCACCAGGGATGCTCCTCCACCCACCCACCCACGTACGTCCAGGTCCACATCGTGGCTGCCATGGGCCCCAGTAGGTAAATTTCAAGCAAACTAGAAATGATGGATGGCAGCAGGCTGGACCTGAGACAGGGAGGAAATTTATCCACAGAGCTGAAAAAGTGCTGTGGCATGGGAGGGAGGGGGGGAGGTCACGTAGGGTGACACTGACAAAAAGCCCTGAGTGGCCCCAAAGGTGTGGCCGGTCCCAGTAAGGTCCAAGGTTTGACATCCCTTCTGGCAGCCCCTCTAACAAGGTTGCTTGTTATTTCCCTGGATGCTCTCACCATCCAAGCATATTTTCATTCCATTTTTTAGTTTATCACGCTCAAGAACTGAATGACATCTCACAGCAGTTTCACAGCACTTCCTTTCCTTAAATCAGGTTTGACTTCTGTTGCTCTTCAGTAAAATTCATTGTCCCCTTATTCAGCATTACAAGATAAAAAGGACAGAAGCGTCTTCTCTACAATTTTGGAGCAGTTCCTCATCGTACACAGTATTTGTATGACACCTCCTTTTGTCTTTTCTTAGTCAGTTAATATTAATCTTTTCAATTCTCTTCACACAGGACCTTTCAGGCAGTGATCCCTGCTGCCCCCCCCAATCCCCACCCAACCCCTGCTGAATGGGACTGTCCAGCATCACCTGCAGCATATCAGACAAGGCTGCACTTTGTTTTATTCAATCCCTCTGCTTTTTGTTTTTATGCAAACATCTGTATTGCTTCTTGACCTCAGTTGCACATGCAGAGAAACACTGACAACCCATGACTACCCCTAATGATATCTTAACCCCCCCCCCCCCCCCCAAGCACCTACAGGACTAAGAAACAGCTTTCCAATTTTCTCCCTCTTTCCCAGCTCACCATTAAAAGTAGACTTTATAAAAGGTCTTGATTCTTGATGGCCCAGTATCCAGAGCACCCTGCACTCCAACATCCATCTGACCAAAAGAAGCGGTTTCCCATCCTGGTGGCACAGCTCTCCTGGGCTCACCCATCCCCGAGGAAGGTGGAGATGCTTTTCAGGACACATCATCACTGCAACTGCTCCATGAAGTGCTTTATCACACACATATTTTAAACTCTTGATAACACACATGCTGAGATAAGGGAACAGGAACTTGAGCCACAGTTTTATAACATTTTCCCGATTTCTAGCGGTTTATCTCCAGAAAACATCAATATGTCTCCCAAATCCTTACACATTAGTACAGCTGGTGATACCAGCCTCTCTGACCTCAAGCAGTACTGCCTGCAATAACTGACTCTCAATAATCTGCTCAAGAAGGGAGCCCTCGTACCAAAAGCAGTCTACCTCCAACACTCCAAACATCAGGCACCCATCTTTGCGGTGAAAAACGGAATTTGTTGGGCTGATGTCCTGCTATTTACTTGAAGCACTGACTGTCCGCACGCCTTTCACACAATGACCCTTCAGCACGCAGGAGAAGAGCAGACAGTGACCCCAAATTTCCATCCTTTCAGAGGTTATGGCGCGGCTGGGAATTAGCTTGTGATGAGCATTTCACACTGCTGTACAAGCCGGGGCCATAAAATGCCTGGAAGGAAGATCCTGGCTGCTGCTTCAGGCAGCTTTTACAGACCAGCGCTGGACCCAAGGTCCAGCCAGATCAGGCAGTACGCAAAAAAGGGGCCTGGGACAGAGAGATACTGAACACAAGGGCGACCCCAGCCAATTCATTTAAAAACAGACAATTGGACCTTGTAATTCTGGATACAGCAGAGAGCACCTGGGACCAAACCGGCCCCCAGCCACCCAAATGTCCTGCAGCTGAGCAGGACCAGCACCCGACCGCTGGGAACATGCGTGTAATCCCTGGCACACTGCTAAAGCCCATGCTCCCTCTGGATACGGAAAGATTAATCCTTGGGAGCTCTTGGCAGAGATTTGCAAGGAGCTGTTTTACTTTGCATTGAGCTAGACCTGGAGTGCTCACGCAAATCTGAGGCTCACTTTTTTTTTTTTTTTTTTAACAAGCACAGACTGTGCCCACAGAATCTGACATAATTTGAGTTCGGAGAGGCAATAAAAAATAGCACACCCTTCCCAGAGCTTTTAGACTCAAAATCTCATCAAAAAGAAATGCAGTTTCATAAATTATGCAGCCCTACCCTGCCTATCACATTTGGCTGCTGCATCGAGTCTCTTCACCTGACAGTGGTTTTAAGTTACGAGAGCTCCTTGGCTCCTCGAAAATTATGAGGGCTCCTGCCTCGTGCTGCTGAGAGGGCAGCCCTGCGTTGGGTTGCTGGAGCCTGCTGAATTCAAATGCCCTTGTAGCCAAAGATGACTGTTGCTTTTGCTGCAAATGCTCCTGAATGGTTATCTGGCTCAAAGGGGTAGCAGTGCTTGTGCAGCAATATCCCGGCCAAAGCATCCTTTTGGCAGGGGAAAGCAGCTTTCCCTGAAAGTGTCCCCTGAAGGATGCTGGCCCCGGGAGCGTGGCAGGCAAGTACCCATGCTGGTGCTGGGTGCTGCCCGTGCTACCTGCGCTCACCCACTAACGGAACGGCGCAGCGCTTTTCATCGCAGTCAGATCTTGGCATAGCACGCGATGAAAGGCTTAGAGCATTGCCAGTGTGCTGAATTTAGCAGAGAAGGGAGCTGGGGAGATGGGATTCCTATAGACAAAAATAGAAAGTTTTAAAGCTGCAGCAAAGAGAAAAGACTGCTGGAACATGGAGTCCTCTTCAGTAGCATCCAGCCAAGCAGCAAGAACCAAAAGGAAACAACCTATAAATAATATAGGGCAGATCTGCTCTGATCCACTAACCTACTTTAGGACAGGTTTACAGTGAAGAATGAAAAAAAATTAAGCTTGATTGCAGTGATTTAGAAAGCATCTGTATGGTGTTGATGTATATTCCTTGCCCTGGTTTCTCAGCTGGCGTTAAAACAGAGACCTGAGTCCAAGTACAGGAAAAAACAGTCTGTCTGTCCTCTCCGTTTCTTTTTTTGGAGAAGGGAAAGAGTGCTTTGCAACTGTCAGCTCTGGATGTTGCGCAGGGAGGCATATACTTCGCTGCGTGGCTCAGAGAAGCACCCTTGGGGCGGGTGAGATCCTGGATGCTGTGACCGAAGCACAACGGGATTAGAGCATCTCCACCAGCACCGCAGCATCCCCACGGGAAAGGAAAGCAAACACAAATCAGTCACCATTTATCAGCTCGTAAGAGCTGCCCTGGGATATGCAGCACATGTCATACTCATGTACTAACAGGACATAACATCAAACTGAACATGGGTGGTTAATTTCCGTTATGGAATAACTGACATTTCTTTATCCTTATTTGATGATGGGTGGGGGGAGGGAAAAAAAGAAAAGCAAGCTCACCTTTCCTATAGGGTGCAAGGCCCTATGCAGGCATTGCCAAAGCCTTGTTTTCACTGCTAGGACATTCCTTACGATTGCCAGCTGAATGTGGGGCATACCCCTAAGACAGCAATGTTTTTGTGAAAACATCCTCTTGTCATGACAAGACCGTCAGCAAACCGAGAGAACAGCCCTAATTTTACTGAAATAAGCCCAAGCAGTAATTTCCTGTATGTTTAGATTGAATACACCAAAACAGCGACCTGTAACTCTTTGCAGGTGTGGTGGCTGGATGCCTCAGTCAAGAAATTCATGGCACGGGACCTCCTCAGTCCTGCCCTCCCTGACTCTGAAACTTTCGAATGAGGTGTCTGACACCATTTACTCACTGGCTTAGAAGTTCTCCAAATAATACCACCACGTTGCCATGTACCCTTGGCCCAGGGCCTTCCTACTCCCCTCTCTTTTCTTTTTCTGTTCATCAGCAACATCTTCATTTTAAGCACATTCCACCAAGGCAGACTGGAGCCTTAAATAACCTCATACTTCATCGTTTCTCTTCCTTCAGCAGCTAACTGTCATTGGTACAAGCAGAGGCAGCCAGCTCTGCTCCATCTGAGAAGGGAAGCCATTTGCCGTGTTTTGCTTAAGCGCATTTTAATAATGCATTTTGCGTGTGAGGAACAGTGAGCCGAAGCGCGGCCAGGGAGCTGGAATGCACAGCTAGTCCAAAAGGAAACCTCCAGGTGAGCAGCACTTGCGCAGGCTTTAAAGATTATTAATTACTGTTCCTTTCCTGAAAATGCTTTGAAAAATAATCGTGAACATGGTTTGGGCCTAATGAGCAAACATGCTTTGTGTTCATGGACAAGTAACAGACAATCGGCTCGATAGCCTGTTTATCTGTTAATTTACTATGCCACACACCTGAAACCTGACGCACCTTCTTAGCTGCTTCTTCTTCCTACAACCCATATGTTTCCATTTCCTTTTGACCTGAAGGAGAACTTTTGAAGAGCAGAGCTACCCAAAAGGCACAGCAAAGCTCGGCCTAGGTCTCGCGATTGCAGGGATTTCAGGTTGCCCGGGGTGCGTGCTCTCAGGAACGCAGAACACAAGTTTCCTGCTGCACAGTGAGCTTGGGGGGGTGCGAGCAGCACATCCCCCTGGCTCCGCAACATGCTCTCAGGAGGTCCAGGAATTTTAGGAGCAAAATGGACAAGTTTAGGTGCAGACCTAACCCCCAACAGCACGCAGAATGAACACGGATGTCCTGCATCCATCCTGAAGCGGAACCTTTCTGCATTTCTCTCTTCCGTTCCTTTCCCAGGATCCCCTAGAGTGGTCTCTGGACCGGAGTCTCGCTGTGAGAGGTGGCTGAAACACCACGCACACAGGAAAGAGTTCAGCTATTATGCTTCTAGGAGGGAAAGAAAAAAAGTCCTTAAATTAGTGTGCCACAAGTATTTTTGGAGCTACGTCCAGATGCCAATTAAAAATATCCTTGTGCGTTAAGATGACATTTGGAGCAGCTGTGAGGCAGCCTCTGTTTTTGGTTCCTGTGAGAAGGCTATACTGCAGCTGCCACAACCTGTACAGTTTGCTTCAGTTCATTGAGCTAAATCTGCTTGATTATAGATTTGCTGTAATCTCTTTTCTGTTTGCTTATGGAAACATCAGCCACAAAAGCAAGCGTCCAGATTCCGGAGAGAAACTGACCCAAAGAGTTTATGTCAAAAGGGAATAGCGGTGGGCTAGGAGATCCTCGCATTACGACCATTTGGATCATCAGAGGGTGGTATAAAAGAAAAGAGCATCATGGATGTAGGAGATCTCACGTGCCATTTGCACAAAGGTTAAAAAAAGCTGGCCACGAGCACCGTGCCTGCCAGCGAAATTCAGCATGCCCCAGCAGAACGGGCCCACGGGTGGATGCACGTGGTGGGAGGTGGAGGGCTGCGGCTGCACAAAGCACGTGCAGGAAGATGGAGCAGGTCCACCACGCGTATGCCTCGCATGTGAAACGGTACGATTTGGCAGCCCTATGGGTAAAGAAATGCCTGCAAGAGGCTGATCTCACACCACCAGTGGTGAGACTCCAGGGCAGGACAGCCTGCACCCCACCAGTTCCAACCACCGCTTGTTCTTGGAACCGGCATCTCATTCAAGAGCCCTGTAGCTCCTGACCACCGACTTGCAAACGATGCACTCACACGAAAACCATGCCGTATTGCCCCAAGGGCTCCAGTCCACATCGAAAAGGGCAGCCCAGTTTTGCCATCGGGTATTTCTTTAGCTCAGGAGAATCCAAGAGTCCCACATTCGAACCTTACTTATGCTCCATATGGGAACGCATCCAACCATGTAATAAAATATTCACTCATGTAATTAAGCATTGTATTGCATTATTATATATTTTAATGCTGAGCAAAAGGGAATAGATCATCTAATTTTGTACACATATGTTCCCATTTTCCCAGTCCTTTAACAAAGTTTAAGTAGACACCACTGTTTGGGTTAGGGGATGCCTATTGAGGGTTACCAAAGAGTGGCTCTTGCAGTGGCAATGGATGTTGGCTCACGAGGGGTTAAACACCAGTCCCACCTTGGGAAGTTTGGTGGTTCCCACCTGCAGCAAATCACAGTCCAACTCTCAGGCCTTTATTCCTCCAACAAACTGCAAGATAACGAGCAGACGCAGCAAAGGCTCAGAGGAGTTGCTCTGTCACAGACCACGCTCGCCTGTCCCTAAAAATCAGTCCCGTTTCACAAAGCTAGGGTGCCTGGCAAGCAGAGCATCAGGAAGCCATGAGCTGCTGCTACCGAACTTTTGTGCACTTTTCTAACACCAAGACTGCTGTGTTTTGCCCACGTGACAGCAAATTCGCACCTTTGTGCGGATAAATAATTTCTGTAAAACATTCCCAGTGATCACGCACATCTCAAACAGATTTCTGCCCTGCCTCAGCACCCGCATTCCTCTTCTCACCTGCTCCGTGCCGGCTGTGGGGTATGCCGCTGCCCTTCATCACTTGTACTGGATGGGCATCTTAAATTTCTGCCTGTACTGCCACTGAATTCTGCTTTCAGCTAACCATCTCTCCAACTAACTAGCTGCCGTACAGTTACAAGCAGCATACATCACAGACCTATAGATGGCATATGAGGCTCAAACGACACCGTGGATGTGAAACCAGCATCCAGCAGCCCAGGGAAGGCAGACTCCATGTTTTCTTCCCGAAACAGCCCACGGCCGCATGGAAACACAGAGCAAGCCAAGCGTTACGCTTCTGGACTTTTCTTCAAAATTAAAAACAAAGCCATGCACGCTTTTTGGTAAGAGGAGTTAATTTTCAATCTGAGCACGTGGGAGTGTGTCCCTAGGGAATGGCATAATGAAGCCCTGGTGTTGGTTGCAAAACAAATAGATAAATCAATGTTTCCATTTGCTCCACAAAAGCGAATGGGCCGCAGTTGCTTAGCAATTCAAGGGACGTGACTGCAGGCTCCTCACACACAGCCAGAGACGCTACCAAAGGTGCTGGGGTTTTTACCACTGCAGAATTAAAATAAAACTCACCTTCTGGTGACAGTAGCAACTCAAGGACCAAAGGAAGATCCTACTTCTGCGCAAAACTCCCTGAAATCCTCAGCTCATAGCCAAGCCAAGCAGCAAATACCTTCTGAGAGCATTTTGAAGTGCAGCGTGCCTGTTGCAATCAAGGAAGCACCAGGTTTCTGTGGCTTGTAGGAAAATTCATTTCAATATCAACATCGAGACTCTACAGCCGCACGGGTCTGGACAAAGACAGATACCACGTTTGCCAAGTCTCCCTCCCAGGGCTGTCTGGGTGCTAGGGCAGGGTTTATAAAGCACTCGCACAGCTATGCTCTATATCGCAGCACTGAGCTCTCCTGAATGCTCTAAATCCATTCAGGTGTGGCGATGCCGGTAAAACTGGGGGCTGAAACCAGCTCCAGGTGCCCTCTCAGACGAGCAGGCCTCTGATGAAGGTGAGATCCACCTGGTAGCTTTGGCTTAGGATGGGGTCATTTCAGGCAAGCTGATGATTTCTTTATAGTGAGAGCAGGGGGAAAAAAAAAAGATTAAAAAAAAAAAAAAGAGATCCTAGGTATTTCCCTGGCTAACAGGGTCTAAGCAGTCTTGCTTTCACACCGGTCTTGTACTCAATTCCCCCGCAGCCTGCGCTGCAGGTAACTTACTGGGTCTTCTGGTGTTTATTGCCTGTATCAGATCAAGGTTTGCTGGTCCCACACAAGCTACAAGCCCGTCCAGCCTCGCACCCGCCTGCGCCGGGGGTCGTGCCATCCTTTCCCCCTGCTTGCCAGAAGTGGACGGGGAAATTGGTCAGGTACCCCTGCTTCCATCTGAAGGCTTTTTTTTTTTTTTTTTTCAGGACTCCACAAAGGCACCCACTGCCCACCCCGAGAACAGCCAAACCCAAAAGAGCTCCAACGCACCCTAAAGCCAAACAACCCTTCATGGAAAACAAAAAAGCCAAATTTTAGCTACGCGCTCCTGGGTTTTTCTGATTAGAAGAGCCTGTGCTAAACACTTTTAAAAGCTCTTTTGGCCCCAGGTAATTCCTGGCATAATATCCTTGCCGGTAAATTGGTTTGGGGGTGCGGGGGACTCGGTAGAGACTAACTCCCTGTATTTTGCTGCCAGGTCTGTAACAAAGAAATGCTCCATTGTTTGAGAATATGGTAATCTCTCTCTCTCAATCAAACCCGAAATCACAAAAACACATTCCCCCCTTAATTCAGTTTAAACCCTGAGCTGTTCCCCAGGTAATTAATAATGTTTGCAAATGTGCCTCCTTTGAAGGAATATTATCATAGTTTAGGTGACAAGCTCAGACTCGTATTCCTCTTTATAATTCCTAACATCTACTCAGGCAGCATTAATTGGATTCAGAGCAATTACACAGGAGTCGTGTTGGCCACTTTATATCAAATTCTAGAATAAATTTTGCTTTGCGCTGCTCCGAGCCGCGGTGCCGATTCCCAGCCTTTCCCCTCCCGGCTGCCTGGTGGGCACCCGACAAGAGGCACCAGGGCAGGTTGTGCTTTGGCTTTGCAGAAGCAAAGGAGCTGCATTTATTGACTGCAAATCGACGCCTATAGTGTATTTTTTATTATTACATGAGGAAGGACCACGAGATGGAGACCTGTCATCCAAGGCGATAAACGGGCAGTCCCGACTCTGTGCAGCACCTGCCCCAGGACAGAGGAGTTGCAGCGGCAATAAAGGACGCGCACCATGTCGTTTTGTACTCGGGGACAACGTGCCCTGCGTTTGTTCGATCTCCTTCGGCCTGGAAAGCCACCAAGCGTTTGTGGACGTTCCAGGAACAGACTTGGCTCCAGAAGGAAAAAAAATTAAAAAGGATGTCTGTCTCTCTATAGTGCTGACCCATTTCTCTGGGCTCAAACGAGAAAGTTCCTCCGTTGTTTTATGATGCACAGACACACGCGCGTAGCCAAGCAAAATAAAGCCAACACAAGGGCCTGATGGAAGCGTGCCTGGGAAATGTCTGGAGCAGGGACTGCTGAGAAGTGCGTAACATTGGAAGAACACCAGTGTGATGCTCCATTCACTTACTTCATAATCATTAAAGATATCCAATACATAATCCAACAGAATTTGAGGATCCTGGCTGGTACCAGGAACAGGCAGCCAAGCCTTGTCTCATAAACTCTGCTGTAGTATCTCTGGCTGATTGAACATGTTTTTTTTTTCTGCAAAGAGTAAGCTTTAAATTAAATTCCACTCTTTGTAAACAAGAAGCACCGTTTTGCTCAGGTGTATTTTCTCTTTTCTCATTAGAGACTATTGAACAAAAGAGATTATTTTATTAGCAAGTCCAACATGTAGCATCCATTTACTCCCAGAGCTGCTGGGCAAGTGGTGCTGCCAGACCTGGCGAGGTTACCCAAGTCCTGAACGCCTTCCAGGGAAGGTCTATGAATGACCCAGCGTGGGGCTCCCATGCCTGGGATGGAGACGAGGGCTGGGAGGAAGGCACAAAGCATCCCTTCAAGATGGCAAGGGGTCAGGGCTGCTCCTGGGGTCCCAGCCAACAGGGCTCCAAACCCAAGGTCAGAGCAGCCAATGTCCCGGGCACGCCATCAACGGGGGCCCTGGAAGAGCAGAAAGGCTGTTGGGGGGATGAGGAAGAAGAGGCTGGGGGCCAGGGGGTGCCAGTGGACCTGGCAGGGATGGAGCAGGGCAAACTCTGGAGGCGGCAACGGGCTTGCCAGAGCCTCGTGCCAGGGATGGGGGGCACAGGGACCCGGACGTCATGGCATTAATATAGTATTAAACCCCAGGAGCTGCAAACCAATTTGGTGAGACTTTTACACCATACCTTTTCTTGAAGCAGAGGAAGCTAAACCCAGCTCTGAGCCACGCTGATGGCTTTCAAAACCGTAATACATTGCCTCTAATATCGGTGCTCCAATTATCCTCGGGAATGTGCAAATAATCAACATTTTGCAGTGGTTTCCAGTGTGGATCGTGCGCCTGTAGAGGAGGGATCTGCAGAAACCGCTCCGATAGAGTTAATGGGTTGCTCTGCCAGAGCCTATTTAAAATTCCAGGCAGCGCTAATTTAGTTTTAATGGGCACAAATTCAATTCCAATGGCTAAAGTATGCAAATAACAAATAAAAGGGAACCCCTGCTCCAGCAGCTGCCGGAGAGAAAACGAACAGCCACCCAGCTCCCACCTTGCCCCGAGCCGCTCTCTCCCCACCCATCATCTCCAGCAGAAGCTGACCCTGTGGCCGCCCGGGCTGCTGGCAGAGATGGGGCTCGCCCCCACACCACTGGCTGATGTATTTATTTGCTGATGAGTGCAGAACTGACGCTAAAGGGCCCTCAATAATACCAAGCCTCATTAAATTTTAATCAGGGCAGCCTCATGCTCACTCTTCAAACACCAAGACTTTGCGAGGGAGGAGATGCTGCGGCAGGCAGCCTCCGGCGGGGCAGGGGAATGCCTTGGGAAGACCCTTCCCACAGCACGCCCCGCTGTCACCCGGCCCACCGGACCCGGAGGAGACGGGCTGCGACCGTGCGACGCGGCGCTGGCGTCACTCCAACCCTCCTGCTCCGCCAAACCGCTGCCCCCTCGTTGCAGGGAATCCCATGCAAAAGGCGGTCTTCCCCACGGTGCCTTACGGGAACCGACAGAAAGGATCTTCTGCTGTGAGCAGTAGAACAAAGGGCTTTTGGTGTAAGCTTGAACTCTGAGCTGCAAATAGGACGGATTTTGCCAACGCTCAAGACTTGGGTCGCCTATGCCCAGCCCAAGAAAGAGCACCGTTAGCAATGCCTTCCCAGTTGGGAGGCATCGGCTCCAGAAGTCGCTCATGGATAAGCTGGAGCAGCACGCTTACAGCTGTATGCATTTGTGCTCTTATCCTGAGGGCTGGAAACATACGTGAGAATACAGAGACGGGCGCCTAAAAATCCTTTGCTTCTTGCTAAATATCGTATTGGCGCAATGTGGTAGGTGCAACACAGTCAGATCCGTTCAGAGACTACTTGCAAGCAAACCTGGAGGGGACGTTAATAACCCGCTGGCTATCATTGCGGCTACACCACTCATTCTTTGGGAGAACGTAAAAAATAAATAAAGAAGTTAGAGCCAGTGAACCAGCAGGGTAGTGGACCAGAGGAATAAACAACTGGCAAACGCCAAGCCATTCTCCAGGGGAGTACAGGTCAGCTATTGGAAAAGAACTGGAAAAAGGCCAAGTCTCAGGTTCACTGCAGCACAACACGCCAGGGCAGTTGAGCAAACCTGTTCGAGGGACACCGACATTGTGGCAGGAGTTTTGTGGGTAGCAGTCAAAGATCAAGCTTCTCCAAACCAAGGTCCCTTTTCCATTCTGCTGCTACAGAAGCAGAACTCAAACTGAGTTACGCCAGCCAACTACGCAGGAAAAAGTGCCGAATTAAACAGCTTAGTAACTTTACACACTCAAACCAGGGCACAATACCATAAAATACGCTGAGTAATGGTTGCCTAATGTAGATTTCTTTCTCAAAAATGGCTAAGACAGCAGAAACCAAGCACGCGAGCACCGAGGGTTTACATCCTCTGTAGCTATGGTAGAGGCAGACCCAGTCCCTCTCCTCGACGTTATCTCTGCAGCCTCTTTCCTGAGATCATGGTGGCTGCAAGGACACTAAAGGGAAACCAGATGCCAGCATCTGGGACACAGAAGAGCCTCGCTTTTATCCAGGGGAACTGAAGATGCTTCTCCCTGCTAATCACTTCAACCTGTATTTAGCAAGGAAAGGACTGCAGAGATTTCCAGCTTCCCATCCTCTGTCTACACTGACTGCTTGCTTCCCAACCACCGCAGAGAAAGACAGGCCAGGGCGTTATGATTCCGGAAAAGCCAGCTCTGTTCATCACCCGTGGGCTCGTCCTGCTCCGTCCCAGGCAGCATCACTTGCCGCTCATCACTTGCAAAGTGTTGGGTCAGGTCATTCTTCCTCTAAACTCATTTACTCCTTGACAAAGGCTCATTATGTCACCGGAGCAGCACCGGAAAAACACTGACGGATGAAGGACTCTGCAAGGACACTTTCAGAGCCTTTATATGATGCTGCCAGGTGCGGGAAGGAGACGGCAGGGTAATGTGCCACAAGGATGGAGGGATGCAAGGATCTGCCGTACCAGAACCGAGCGGATCACGCCCCAGCCCAGAGACTCTGCTGTGCGATCTGTAGCTTCGCCACGTAAAAAGAAGAGCAGCTGGTTACAATAAGGACCCATCCTTGACTCTCTTGTGTGGCACCAGAGGGAAAAGGGGATGCGGGGACACACACGAGGGTTGGGGTGAGCATAGAGAAGCCCAGCTCCTCACGCCTATCGTTGCACGGGCTTACACTTGTCCTCGTCTTTGTCCTCAGTGCTGCAAAGCTGATACCGACAGCCAAGTACAGACGAGGCACAGCGTTTCTGACCAGTCATGGCAGCACCTGCAGACGCACGGGTCGGGCACGCTGCCAAGCGCAGCACCCTCCTGCTCTGAAAATCCTCCTCGCCCTGCCAACTAGCAAGGACTCACGGAAGGATTTTTCCAGCAATTGCCTCGGCAGACGTAAAAGGCATTAATATTGCTGTCTGCTCCCCACAGGTGCTGTGAGCCTCGCACTATCCATATGCTGCACTACTCCCACCGGAGAAACATCAACATTCTCCCCCTGTTGCTTGCAGTCATTCTTACTTGTTTCAAAGACAGGGTTTTCCCTTAAAAAAAAAAAAAAAAAAAAATGGGATGTGGTTTCTAGGAATCACTCCAATTTGGCACTGCAAGATGCACGCTCCCTGAAGGGCTGACGCCAAAGGCCCCTGGTTCAAGAGAGCAGGAGTCCGTCACACCACGTTCCCCCAGTTACAGATGCCAGCAACGCGCCGGCCGCCGCGCTGTGGCCGTCAGCCCCAGGGTCGCCTCCTTCGTCGCTGTTTTCCCTTGGACTCGCTGTACCTGACTCTGTCGGCACAAGTTCACCAGGTAAAAAGGCACATGTAGGAAACAGGCTGGTTTTCCACCAGTACCTGAGAAGGAAGGCTGGTTTCCGACCTGCATCTCTGGCTGAAGGCACGAGTGCGGAGGCAGCGCCGTGGAGAGTAACCCACTGTGTCTGCGTAAGCACCTGGCAAAGACCTGCTATCGACACACAATTCTTCCTGCCCAGTATTTCATTGCTTCTGGAGTACGCAGGCAGCTGCAGAATGATGGATCTCCATATGGCTGGGAATGGGATTTGTTTGCTCTGGCAGCAGCAGCAAAAACGGGGAGTTTCTCCCTTGCGCTCCGGGCACAGCATCCAACACTTCCTTGACCTCTGCTACCGTAAACATGTAGCGCGGGCTTCGCATACATTTACAGTATCACGACGGAAATGGAAATTTAGGTGAAGTCACGGAGGTGAAGTACAGGAAGCCTGGGACCTCTTACTCCAGACACTGGGAATGGTTTCTGCTCCTCTCCTTGGCACTGATGGGTTTCCCAGCGCAGATTTTTCTCAGACCACTCAAAGTTAAACCCGAGCTGTGCTGGGCATGACACTCAGGCATCCCCTTCTGCCCTCCACAACCTCAGCAAAGTCCTCCAGCAGGCTCCAAATTTAAGCCCCGACACACTTCTTTGACCTCAAGTAAATGCGGACATTACAGACACTATGTTTAAACTGTCCCGGGAACGGTTACAGCCAGGCGCTTGCAAGTTACCTGCAGAGCACACAGTGCACCACATCTGCCTTATGCTAATAATAGGGTTGCACCCTTGGCACGTTTCTTTGTCCGCAGTTATCGGAGGGCAGAATGAATGTGTCCTCTTTTATAACTAAGGATAACAATTTGCAAGGTACAAAGAGCTTTAGATGTCAGGAAATTGAATCTTATTCAAATTCAGCAAAGATAATATGAGCAGAAGAAATGCACATCATCAGGGCAAAGGTAGGATGGAGAATGGACGGGGTGATCCTGATCAATGGCTACACTTACTGTACTCGAAAAAATGAGGGACTGGGTCTTTTCATACCTTTGGCGGCACAATATAATTCTAATGCTGTGGGATTATCACAATCAGACTTTTTCAAAGACTGTATCTTGAGTACTTTATATCAGTGATTTCAGTTAAAATCTGAATTCACAATATCATTTCTATTTATAGGCTCACATTCTGTTTTTGAGAAATAAAGGAGTTTATTTCAAGAGTAATACCTAAAGTGGTGAAAGATCGTATTTCCAGAAGAATTAATCTCTGAAACGATGTACACCGTTCACCTGAAATATCATTTTACAATTAATTATTGCAAGATTGCCTTCCAATGGCAGAAGGCCTCTTTAAAAAGTGGCTTCAAATCAGGGTCACAACTCTGGACTTTTTATTGTAGCACATCTAATTTCAGAAAGCATCAACTACATTTGGAAATGCTAATATAGCAAGAAACGATACCGCGTGCACTCTCCCCGGTACAGAAAGAGCCCGTGGAGGCAGAAGGTCGATGCTCAAAGCATGGCCGAGAAAGCAAAAACAAGAGGGAGGATGCAGCAACACACCGGTAAGCTCCTGTGTGAAACATCCTCTCCTGTTAGAGGGAACCGGCTGAGCAAAGGGACCGTCTCACGTCCTGTCGCTCAAACGTCTGCTCATCTTGATCAGACAGGGAGGCACAACACAGCGTTCCTCTCCTCTCCACACCTCCCTGGCACAGACACCTCGCTCCCTTCCTCTTTGAAACTGCTGTCCTCCTGGCTTTGAGGTGCATGTGACAGTGGTATTTCACACTAATATTTCCTAATACTGGAAATTAATACAGTGTTGCAGGACCTTGTCTCTTTTCCTAAATTAAGAAGGAATCCAATTAAATTAAGAACTGAACACCCAGTTAAGTTCCTCCCTATTAGCAGGTCTTTTATCATATTGACTTTGGCTGCTAAAATTACTCTTTAAATATCACTATTTTTTGCTGCTTTTCCTTGTGCAGGGGAACACTGATTTCATCATATGACAGTAAGTGGCAAAGCCCACCTCGAACTGTCTGCATCAGAAGAGAAAAGAGAACACGTCACTTTCTCCGCAGGTGTTAACATCCCCCGGGGAGACGGCCGCTGAGGCCAGTGCGACGTCAGCCTCAGAAGCTGCCCCTGTAAAAAAAAGTGTGATCCCTCTCGCCGGGCTTCACAATTTCAGCCCCTCGGCAAGGGCAGGGTTAATGCTGCGTGTGCAAGCTGGTGAGAAACGAGCGTCCCTAAATAGATGTTAAGGCATTTTCTGGCGAGAAGGGAAGGGCAGCCCGGCATCACGACGATGTGCAAGGGCTGAGCTCCTCCACGTGCCTCAGCAGGGAGCGACGGCGACGCGTTACGGCTCCGCGTCTCATCGCTCTCCTGAAGGGAAAACGCCACAGAACCCAGAGCGGGAGGAGGGAGGTGGAGATGCCTCAGGGACACACGGGTCTCCTCCTGCTTCTTTCCATCCCTGAACCAGCCTGGCAGAGATGTCCAGGTTGGGCTCCCGCGATGGCTTCCCTGCTCCAGCGCAGCTGGGAAAAGAGAAGGAGCCTGGGGACGTGGAGGTGATGGCCACACTGGGACCGCAGGTCATCACGGCTCCAGGTGGGCTGCAAAGCCAGACACCAAAGGGAGGAGAGGATTTGAACGTGCCGGGCGAGGAGGTGCTGAGAGGTGAGGGATGAGCGGCTGCTCCAGAGCGAGACGGGACGTCTCCAGCCAGAAACACAGGGAGCGACTTGGGAAAACAGATCACCTGCAACGTCTGATAACATTAATACTTAAAATACTTGATCAACAAGCAGCACGGAAGAAGGCAGTGTGAGGTGTCCATCTCCCACTGCTATCACTTGAATTTGCTTGGTTTTCCTGACCCATGGGAGGCAACTGAGGTCTCAGACCCACCTCTGTACCCTCAGGTACTACCTTTGCTGGCCACCAGTTTGCACTGGTTGAGAAAGTCACTCATGGGCATCACATCTGCACGCAAACAAGGAATAAATAAAAGCAAAATCAGCTGCTGCTAATTATATCCTGACGTTCTCACCTTTAAGCTTTTAAATCACAAGTGACACTTCCAAATCAATCCTATTCTTTTTTTTGAGAGTTTAACAAGAAACAGTCAGTCTCCAAGAGCACTTGGATTTATTCTGATCAGTAATTTGACAAGAATCCATTAAAATATACTGGAGGTTGCTTTACCCCCTAAGGAGAGAGTTTAGTCCAAGGGCTTTTTCACAGCTGCCTTTTGGCAAAAAATGTAAATGGAAACTGATTTTAAAAGTGCAATGACTTGTAATGAGCAAGCTCCAAAATGCTAATCCTAACAGTCCCTTTTTATTCAGCACCTGATGATGAACTGTACCTGGGTGTGTCGGAGGGAAGAGAAAACCTTTTCCAGCGCTTGGGCGTACCAAAGCGTTTGACAGCTACGCGAAGGCTCCCACCACATCCCAGAAACGGTCTGAAACGGGCCAGAAAGGAGAGGGACTGACCAAAGCAACCCCAATCCCACGCCCCGAGGAGCCCACGGCACCGCTGCGTCAGCTGCAGCTCTCCCAAGGGGCAGGTAGGGCCAGGGAAACCCTCGCATTTTGGGGGCAGAGCCACCCCAAACAGGATTGTCCTCCCGCTCCCTTCCCGTCGTGTCTTCTACCCTCAAATCAGAGGGAAGCAACCTGCCTTGCATTCGCAGCAGACGTTCTGTACCCAATTTTATCTGTGCGTTGTCCCCGAAATTATGAACACGGGCAGAAGCCCAAACTCACACGATTGCACTTTAGCATCCCCGCATAAAACTGTTATATCACAAGCACGATTAACCTCAAACTGTTACCACCACGCTGCAGTATGCCAAACCCAAAGCAGATTTGCAGCATCGTTCTGCGGCACATATTGGTACCGAGCTTTTAAACCTCGGCAGGAACAGTGTTACAGGGTATTTTCATATGAAAACTGTAACTGCATCACCAATACATACTTACCAAATGTCTACCTACTCTCTTATTTTCCTTATACACAACAGAGCAGGTCTTAAACGTATTACAAGTTAGTAGAATACAAATGAATAATATCCGTGCTTTTTGCGTAATCAAAAACATATTCGAGTAACTCATAGGGAAACTGGGATTTTCATTTCATGTACAACAGATTGCAATTACTTTACTTGTCTAACACGCGTACAATTGCTGTTTTCACTTAAGGCACTTCACTTATTGATCAAATTGGGTTTCAGGGCCATGATACCAACCCTTCTACCAATCCCAACTCACAGATTCCTGCCCAACAACGATGACTATGAAAGGGATGACATTTTTCTTTTAAAAATAGGCTGCTATTGATAACATATTTTTGGAGATATAATCAGATTTTAATTCATGGTCAAAAATTACCTGTTTAGGTCATTTTCAAGTAGCATCTGGAGAATGAGCTTTCCTACCGAATATAACGCAGAGCTAGCGCAGAACAGGAGGGAGGGAGGGCGGCAAGTTCTTCAAACACATGAACACAGCAAACAAAGAGGGAAAAAGAAGGGAAGAAAGGTGGAAAATAGGAATGCACAAGCCATGAGCAAGCAAGCTGGTCTGACCAGCGTTGGGATGCTGAAAAATAACGCAAGGTTCCATGCACTGCAGGATTTGCAGTTTTAATACGTTCCTTCCTGTCATGCTTTGCACAGGGTCTGGAAGCCACATTCACTGCACCAGAGTGAGAAAAACAGTTTGCCCAAAAACATGGGAGTTTGCAGTGGAGGTCATTTTCTGGAGACCAACGACCTTCCCCGCTTTGCTGTGGTGAAACAACTTTCTGTAACTAATCAAGTAATTCATTAAACTTCTGTGAGGTAGGTCAAACCCTCTCTAATTTAGCCAATTAATCAAGTTGCTATAGCTCCGTTCGGTGCTGAGGCGTCGACAATAGTTTCTGTGACCTCTCTGACCACGTAACTATCCCTCTGAAGCCTTTAACCCAACGCATTACTCACTGCCAACCGGCCAGTCGGTTGCCACCTGCACAGAAGTGAGAATCACCAATTAGGTCTGTGGATTCAAGTTGCTGCCAGTGAGAAATAAAGCTGAGAAACAGGCAAACTCCAGCTGCCCCTTCGAGACCGAGGCTTTCAAAGCAAACTTCTGTTTTTCTCTCCTGTCCCCAGGACACAAGAGTCTAGCTCAGCACCACTTAACTCATCTTCCCTGGTGGCATTTCTGGAGGTCATCCCGATCGCTGCCTCGACTCCTACACTGCACTTATTTCCACAGGGACACCTTTCTGCCGACAGGTCCAGAGAGATGCGGCTCCCCACAGTTACCCAGTAAATGCCCGGTTTTCTAAAATGCACCACTTCCAGCAGCAAAGCTTCAAATTCAGAGGAACACAAGAACAACCAGCATCGTCTGCCACATCGTGCCAGAGGAGAGTCGGCGAATGGAGCTGCATGTGGGGGTCTCGTTAACCCACCGCCATCCCTCCCGCCCTGTAACACTGCTGCCTCTCTGCGGTTAATGAACTTTCAGGCAGCAGACCCTGTAGATAGAAGCACCACCGTTGTGGCCCGTCAAGGGATGCTACTTGGGATGTCATCTCTCCGAGACACCTGACTTAGGTGCTGAAAAAGGCCAGTTAAAAAGTGGAAGAGTCAAAAAGGTACACGTACAGATTTTGCCCCTGTATCTTAAAGAGGGTGCTGATCTGCCTTGGCAGGCATGCAGACTGGTTTCTAAATTATGTTAGAAAAGAAAAGCGTTATCCACCGGAATCATGCTTGCCCTCCTGAGGAGGAGAAACAAACCTACTGTGAAAGGTGCTCAGGGTGGCTGGCTGGCCTCTTTGTTTTAGAAGATGTCCATAGTATTGCACTTGTCTCCGATTAGCTGAAATAAAATTTTACAGTACCCACCAGGCTCTCCATACTCACCAGGTACACAGACCTCTCAAACAAGGTGCTGCTATGCCCGTACCACTCGACTCGAAACACCGAACCGCGTCTAGACAATTTAGGGAAAGACTACGATCTTTTGCAGCTCAAGATCCGAGAGGAAGGGAGACGAAGTCACTTGTTCCAAGAAGGTTACAAACCCGTGATCTGCAGCTGGAGCCCCTGCCCGCAGCCCAGTGCTAATGGGACAGGGCTGATGAACGCCTGCTGCGCTCTGCATCTTGCAGCGGGCTTGCAGATCCTGCATGCGTGAATGAATATGCAGCCTAGAGAACTGAGCCGAGACCAGAAACGCCTGGAGAGAAAACAGTATCCTATTAACTTGGGCTGAATCCATTTTACCATATTACAAACATTCGTTTTCAATGTGGAAATCGTTGGCTCTTGCAGTCCCTGGATGCCGTTTTGAAGCATACACAGCAGCTTCACCCCACCCTATAGTGTAAAGCATCTGATTTGTTTTCTGGATTAAGTCCTGAAGCTGGGAATGCCTTCCTTAACGGCGTAAGAGGAGAGTAACCTTTTGCTCTCAGGTGGTTCTCTTCGCAGGGAAGGGAAATGTTCAGCTCTCCAGCAGGTTAAAGGTGCTTTCCACCGCGTACTGCTGCAGCCTTTCAGCTGGCATTTATTTCAATGCTGCGCACCTTATTTATAATTCAGATGTATAGAGTAGGGCTTTTTAGCTAAGTTTATTGAGCACCAGTTGGAGTCTGCAGCTGAAAAAAGCAACCATCTTCAGAAAAGGTACAAACCTCCTTTAAAAGATCTTCTGATTAGCAATATTTACCAGAAAAAATAATTGGGAGAGTCAGCACCCTGAGTCTACAAGGAGATCAAAGCGCAGATACAGTCACAAACTATCAACCGAGCATGAGCTTTCTTTAATAGCTGCCAGTGGATCCCCAGTAACTAATTACTTATTGTGGTGCCCTTAGCTTTGTGCCTAGCCAAGGAACGTATAAAGCGAGCGTAAGCCATGGGATAATTACAGGATGAAACAGGCATCAATCTTCCTGCACCAAAACCTGGCACCCTTCAGCAGGAACAGCCTGTGTCGAGTCAGCTTCATTAGGTATTGTCTAGAGCCCCAATCCTCATTTGTTTGCATCAATAATACATTCAAAGGATTTATCTAACTTGCAAATGTGAATTCACTTATTGGTCCCATAAGCAAGAGCGAGCTGTGACCAGAGAAGTGTTTCATGTTACAGGTTGGGTACTAAACTGGGACTACTTGCTGAAATTTCAACAATTACACTCTATCATAAATGTTTATATTATTATAATTTCCCTGTGCACATTATAATAATGAATTTTAACACAATGTTAATCTGCAATTTTAAAGATACATATTCCTTATAAGAGCAGAGCAATCGCGTGAGCGTTAAGAGATTTGTTTCTACAGAATAACAGAAATAAAGTTAAGTAACAGAGTCAACAGAGTGCAGAGGGTTAGCAAACTGCCTGTGTTGACCCTAGAGTCCTCCTTGTAGCAGCAATCCTTTTCTACACAGCAAGTTTCAATTACAGTCACCTTTTCTGGTCTTGCTTTTTACAATGAAACATCCAACAATGGTATTCCTTGTCTGGAAAAACAGTCCTCCCTGCATTTTATGTCCTGATTGCATGGTATGAAATAATATTTATTGCTACTGTTCTACCTTAGACTAGGCAACCACCTGAGCACAGCAAGACGACACCACTTCGTGACCAAGGCTCCAGATCACCTCCTTCCAGCTTTGTAAGCATTCCAGCCAGATTTTTCATCCTTTCTGCATCTTTTAACCTGTGCTGCAGGGACCGCTGGGGACAGTCAGCAGCACGTGGCTGTGCTCTGCTCCGGACCAGGCTGCTTTCTGCTCCGACCCTGGCGGGAGCATTGGCAGCAGGTCAGATGCCCGCGTCTGGTGCCCGTCTGCCGGGTCTCTCGCCCACCACAGATGTCGTAAAGATGAAGCACGACGGAGGGCATGTCTGTTGCTAAATCACCAGCTATCGCTAGAAAGGCAGATAGAGAGGCTGGTTTCACAGGTGGTCCCACATCCTGGATCTTCTTGTCATAGAATCACAGAATGGTTTGGGTTGGAAGGGACCTTAAAGATCCTCTAGTTCCAGCCCCCTTGCCATGGGCAGGGACACCTTCCACCAGACCAGGTTGCTCCAAGCCCCCTCCAAGCTGGCCTTGAACACTGCCAGGGATGGGGCGGCCACAACCTCTGTGGGCAACCTGCTCCAGTGCCTCACCACCCTCATCGTAAAACGTTTCTTCCTTACATCTCATCTAAATCTACTCTCTCCCAGTTTAAAGCCATGACCCCTTGTCCTCTCACCACATGCCATTGTAAAAAGTCCCTCCCCGGCTTCCCTGCAGGCCCCCTTTAGGTACTGGGGGGCTGCTATAAGGTCTCCCCGGAGCCTTCGCTTCTCCAGGCTGAACAACCCCAACTCTCTCAGCCTGTCTTCACATGAGAGGTTCACCAGCGCCCTGATCATCTTCATGGCCCTCCTCTGGACCTGCTTCAACAGCTCCATGTCTTTCCTGTGCTGAGGACCCCAGAGCTGGATGCGGTACTCCAGGTGGGGTCTCACCAGAGCGGAATAGAGGGGGAGAATCGCCTCCCTCAACCTGCTGGTCACGCTTCTTTTGATGCGGCCCAGGATACGGTTGGCTTTGAGCCACAAAGGCACGTCGCTGGGTCATGTTGAGCTTCTCGTCAACAGACGACCCCAAGTCCTTCTGCGCAGGGCTGCTCTCAATCCACTCATCGCCCAGCCTCTGTTTGTGCTTAGGATTGCCCCGACCCATCTTCTTGCTGTCTTGCTCCAAACTTGTGCCAGGATTCAGTAAATCCTCACAAAATGGGAAAAGTCCAGAGAGAAAAAACCATCGTAGACTGGTAAGATTCAGATTCTGCCATTAACTGGATTTCTTCCTATAAAAGATACTTAAAAATAGCAACAAACCTTGCTGAAATGGCCACCAGCCACAGCAAAGGCAGTCTGTGATCGCCACAGCTGTTAACAGCTCAGAGGCTCTTCTGAACCCTTTTTTTGTAGCAATGAGGCTTACATTATGATGGCAGGGCAATAATTTGCCATAACAACATTCTCTGAGGTTTCTGCCTGTTTGCTGCAATTGTGAGATGCGGGAAAGCTAAGGGACATTTCTGCCAGGAGGGCCAAAGTGTTCCAGGTCCTACTGGTTGCACTTTTAAGAAAAGAAAGAATTGTCATTTGCTTTAAAAAAACCAACAAGCACAACAAAAAAAAACCCAACCCCCCAAAAAGGAACTGGGGATTAAGACAAGATAAATTTCTTTGACAGTTAATGCATTGCCGTAACGCTGTGCCCTGTGTCAGTAGAGCTTTCTTCAGCGTCTGCTTGGAGGGGGCAGGAGGGGGCTCAAGACAGTTCAATTTTGTTGGATTGAAAATTAATGCTTGAAACTGGACAGTGATGTAAAGTGAAAACAGCGGCAGAGCCTGCGTTATTTAGAGTGCATCATCTGCTCATGTTTAGCAGAATTTTGCTATGATTCTCACGTAAAGGGAAGACTAATGGATTTCTTCCTTGAGGCAATTAAAAAGTGATTTGTCACAGGCCAAGATGCGTGGCTTTGTATTGGCAGATCCTCCTCTCCTCTCCCCTCCGTGACAGGGGAGGGCACCGGGAGCTGACGGCAGAAGTGGGCTCGTCCCAGGGCACCAGGAGTGGGACCGGGCGACAGCACCAGGCGCCTCTGCATCCCAAGGCCCCAGGTCGCCGCAGCAAGATGCACCAACGGCGGCAGGACCCCGAGCCTTTGAAAGCTGCCCGCTCGCACTCTTACTGACTGCTTAACTTTTCTAGGTGGCCAAGCATTTGTGGGACTTTGGAAGTAATTCAGATGATACTTCTGAATAATTCTGAAAATCGGCTTAAGCGTGGGTTTAAAAAGAGGCTTCCCAAATTCACACGAGCCCACGAAAAGTTGGAGCAAGAGCTCTAACCAGAGACGGAGCAAACTTTGTCTCCTCTATCTTCCCAGCCTACTCGGCCATACCTGCGCCCACACTGCAAACACGCTAAGCCACCGCTCGTCTGTCCGCACGTTTCCAGCTCCCCCGCCACGCAGCGCAGAAAAGGACGTCTTCTGCGAGAGGGGCAACAAAGCAAAAAGAAGGGAGCACTTGCACGCAGAGCTGCTCTGGACACCAGACAGTCACCGAATGTAACACAAAGCGACAGGGAGAGCCCTTCTGGACACAGCGAACGCCTTCCCGGATAAAGTCACGCTCTGGGGTGTTGAAGGGCATCTTCTCCTATAGAAAGCCTTGGCTCATACTGCAGACCCAGCCTCAACATCTCCCTTACAAAGCAGCTTCTCCAGGTAAAACGAAGTCGCGAAGAGCTTCAGCTGAGGCAGAAGCGAAGCTGGCAGCGGCTGTGGGAAAGGGACGGGGGATCTGCCCCGACCTTGCGCCCAGACCCCGGCCCCCGTCAGCCAGGTTGTTCTACGCAGGCTGAAGAGCGACTCAGAAGCTCGAGCTGAGCCTCACAGCTCCCAAGCCGTCCTCAGCCGCTGGCTCCACGCGGATGGTTTCTGAGCTTGCAGCAGTGTTTCTGCCGGCCAGTGGACAGGGGGTCCCGTTTCACCGATTCAGGAAGGACCCCGTTAATGCCAAGAGCCACCCTGCCCTTCTCCCACCATTTCAAAATCCTTTGATTCCCCTCAAGGCTCCCAGTGCATCAAACATTAAAAGACTGACGTTATTTTGAGCACACAACGATGCTAAAGTTCAAGATATTCTGCAGATGGATTTTAAAATCTTTTAATCCATTGTGAAGCCAAAATCCTGCCGTAAACACTCTGCAGCATGCTCCAGTTAACTGCTCATGCAGATATAAAAAAAAGGCTTTCCAGCTACTCTTTGCAGATGACCTTGTGGTCCCCCCACCCCACATCTCACAAACCTCGGGGGACTGGCAAGGAATCAGATAAAAGGATTTCATTTATTTTTGTTGGCATTGTTTTATGAAGCTTTCCTTTTATCGACACCTCAACTTCAAACCATTTTCAAACACCAAGCAAGGCACCAGAGATCAACAGATATTTGAGGGACACGCTGAAGGTGTCTTGTCTTTATTCCCATCAACCTTTCTGTGAAGGAAACTCTGTACTGCACATATGCCGGGCTTTAACCTAAATGCCAGCGGTGCTACGGCATTGCTCTCCTGGTGTGCTGTCCGCCGCCAGTGACACCCTTTTGCAGAGGGTCGAACTGTGCCGGGCAGCTAATTAAAGAGCTGCAATCAAGCCTGACGTGGTCCTGAAAGCTATTTCATCACAATGGTAAACCCCTACCTCATTTTCCCAACAGAATTCATACCAAAAAAATATACCAGATGATTTTGCCCAGCTTTCTAGACAAGTAGATGTGACATCACAGTCCCTCCTATTGTGCCTGATGCTCACGCACGTCATCTTCTTCTTCGCTTGTCATGGGGGTGGAACATGGAAGTCACACGGATTCTGCTGCTGGAAACGGAAGGCAGCTGTTTTCCCAAAGGCTAGAGAGATGCTGAGGATGCTGAGTGCGTGGGTGTGCGTGCGTGCGAATTACCGGCTACCTGTTTCCAACACTACTATATGCAAACACTTCATTTAAAAGGCTCATATATCACCAGTCTCCCGAGCTCCCGCTGAACATCCTCTGATCTGTTCTCCTCTGTGTGACAGAAACACAGGGAACTCTCTGGAAACCAGGCAGGAGGTGAATTCCTGACCTCTTGGCTCCGGGAAGGGGAATGATTTCAGGCTGTAGAAAATGCTGCATTTTGTACAGTGTGTTTCCTCCCAACGCACCCTTTGCTGCCAGGAATGAAGATCTCGCTTTGCACCCAATAGACTGATTTCCTATTTAATAATACACTGCCCATCACTCAGATCAGTTAAATTCAACACTGAAATACGAATGCATTTGAAAACATCAGGTTCTTTTTTTTCTTTCTTCTTTTTTAGGGCCGGCATCCTCAGCGTTTCCAAGATCCTTCTGTTGGACTATTCTTGTAAATACCCAATTCCCACGCTCCAGGCGCGTGCGTCTCCCAGGGCGTACGGCCGCATGCTCTTCCAGCTCAGGCTGGGCTGCTGCTGCAGCCTCTCGCCGCTGCAGAAGGCTGACAGCTTTTTGACTGGAGTTCAAGATGGAGAGGCAGGGAAGAGGCAGAGACCAATCTCATCCTAAAACATGGAGCTCGAGTACAGCCAGCCTCTAGCTGGGACAACCACCTTCCTCCCCCAGCCACCGTCCAGCCCAGCAGCAGCAAACACCAGGATAAATCTCAGGGCTGCTGGGCTGCCACCTGAGCTGCCAGAGGGCTGTTTTACGTCTGTATTGAAATGGGTGTTTTATATCCTTTCTGCCATCACTACTTTTGCTCTCTGAAGACGGACTTTCCCCCCTTATAATAGTATCAGTCGAGTGGCATAGCTTTCAATAGGTGCAAATGCATCTAAATACTGGACTTCAGAAAAAAACAAGGTTGTGCTTTGCTTCAGAAAAACATGCAAGCCTTCCTAAAAGAACATTCTTGTCCAGAAAATTCCAACTGAAACTGATATACAGCAAAATGCACTGGGTTTATACTTGTTCCTAATTGGTATTCGTCCATTTAATAAATACAGTTGCAACACAATACAATTATCGCAGCCTGAGGCATCTGGGAGCCCTTTCTGCAGCTCCAAGACGATGGGAAGGGGATGCTTCGCAAGGGACAACTCCCAGTAGGTCAGGTCTACTGGAAACCAGCTAGCAAGGTACCAGGGAAGGGCTCTCCTTACATCGCACTTGACCCTCATACCCTCCCTGTCACTGTGTCACGCGTCAGTGCCAAAATAGCATCGGGAGAGCGCTCAGATAATAGTGCATTTACAATTATAATTGCTCATGTCCAGGAGTAATCCAGTTTAAGCCCTTTACCATCTCAAATATTTAGAGAAATCCTGCCAGCTGCCTGGAGGGGAGAAAGTTAGGAGCCCTGGGAGAGCACAACAGATTTTCATCTTTCCAGCCCTGACAGTCTTTCACGCATAAATATCCTCCCAGCCCCCGCTTCCCCCCCTCCCCTGCCCTCTCCCTGCTCCGCAGGCAGCCCACGTCGGCTCCCGCCGCGCCGGGGCAGCAGCCGGGCAGCTCGGCGCAGGAGCGGGGCCGGTGCCCACGCTCCACGGCCGGCACCACCGCCCAGAGCCCCGAAACCCCACGGAAGCCTCTGCCCTGGGAACGTCCTCGGAAGGGAGGCTTCCATTTGGCTGCCATAGGGATCTTTGCTTTTTGGGTTGGGTTTTTTTTTTTTGAAGGAGGCAAGGGCGTCAACGTCTCCCGGCCTCTCTGCTGCCCGAGAGGTGGCACATGAGGATTGCCCGGCTCACCGGCATCGCTGCCTCAAAAACCCCACGACAGGCATCCCTTACGTGCCATTCCAATAGTTTCCCTTCTTTCGCAAAGGCCCTTGCTGCCGTGCAAGCGATTTGGCCAGAAACCCTGCAGACCTGCAGGTTCCAAGCTCGGTCAATGAACGTCTTGGAGAGCTCAACGCTCATCTTGCAAACCTTTCACATTTCGTGTTTTTCTAGCTTTTCAGGCCAGAGGACGGCACTGCTAGCGCTGAGCCTGGCTCCCCGCACAGCAACGCAGGGAGGCGTATTCCAGACGCTGGTCCCCACCAGGGACCCCCGGCCGAGCGGGATGCACATCTTCTCAAAACCCACCAAATTCATGAGGGACAGTCCCTTAACAGCTTGCTCCCTTGAAAATTGCATTCACCATTCAAACTGTAAACACAAGTCAAAGCTGTAATTTTGCTGACTTCGGCCCAGAGGTACTGTACCTCTTGTTGAGCTTTTAGCCGTTAAAACTGCCTAAATGCAAGTGCAATTAATAGGCTGTGACCAAATCACTGCTCAGTCTCCTCTCTGAGCTGCTTTATTCTCTCACTAGCAGCTCTCCTCTAAAACCTCTGCTGTTTTCCACTTTTAAAAGTGACGGGACCATGGCTGGGTGCGTGCTACTAGTACTCATCACAGAACCGTACAAAGTCTCAGCTTCCACAGACTTGGACACTCACGCATTGGAAGCCATTTTCAGAGACATAGCTGCTTGCTGCTACCCTGCAAGCCTGCTCTCACCTTCTTTTTGATGCAAAAGCTTGCTTTTCAACTCAAACACATGTTGATAACTCTACTCGTCTCTAATAACCATGTTCAGATTAATTTCTGTGACCAACCTTCATCAATATTTATTACCCTGCAAAACTTCACAAATGGAAGCGGTGATAAAACTTGCAGGTAATGATTTTATAATTTCTTTCAGATGGTTGATAAAATATTGAGTACTACTGGGCTCAAAAGCAGTCTCAAAGGGATGCTACCAGAACCGCCATGACAAACTGATAAATTTCCCATTAGCAAGGAAGTGGCAAGATTCGCCAGTGAGCTGTTGCAGTCTACAGGGCACGTGCCAGTTTGAGAGTCCTTGCAAATGGCATTAATATTTATGCTAAAGAAGAGTGTGGTTAAAAGTCAAACGCCTAATCCTTCCCCAGCCTGAAGTTTTCTGAGCGCTGCTCCGCCACCCAGCAGGAACAGACCTCCGGGTATACTACAGGAATATCAAGTTTGAACTTCAACGGTATTGCACAGTGTTTTCTTGATAAATGATAGGACAGTCCATAAAAGGAGCAGCAGTTGCTCTTGAAGAGCAACTCTTGAGGGATGACAGAGCAGAGCACAGATATTCCTTGCCTTTGAATCCACCTGGACTGCTGAATGGGACTTGTAGCTCCTTCCAAGGACCACTCCGTGTTCCTAAAGCATACTCGCCACAGGCTCTGTATCGGACAGGAGTGGTGCATAGGCCGTGAGGTTTTTTTTTTTTTTTTAGTACTGCAGCTGGACACAAGCAGAATATTGAAAACTATATTTCCACGTACTTCACTAAAATGACATCTAGTACTTCTTTGCTTTGCATCACAACTTCCAGTCATCACAGCACAACTGACGCCCTGGTATAGGGGGGTTAGATTAACAAATCATCAGATTGGCTTCCTATGCTTTCTCCATTTTCTGTCTAATGCTATTCCGGTGTCCGACAGGAGGGAAAAACCTTTGCAGCTGATGAATGCAGACAGGCTGATATTAAGAACTGTGGAAGTTTTGTCAGCAAGAAACCATCAGGCTATCAATGCAATATTAAAGAGAGAACACCTGAAGCTCTCCCGAGCTTTTACGAGAGCACAACCATGGCAAAGTGAATCCCCCTGTCAGTATCACGCTGCCAAAGAGAAATATTCATCATTACTACTTCAACCTGGGAAGATGAAGCACTGTTGAGAATACGGGTCTTGTCTACCTTGTAAATTTGATATCAGCGCTAGATAAGACAGCTTGCATCTTTTCTCATTTTACCCATTTACGCAAGTTGCTTTCTTCACAGTGGAATTACACACGTTTTGTTTACAGATATGCTAGCGGGGCATCCTAAACTAAGGACAAACAGCTTGGGCAAAAGACGTGCAGGCAGGCCCTAGCGAGTCGTCTCCGTCTCTGCTCATGATGGGGGGCGAGAGCCTGGGGGACACGCTCCCAGCCAGACCAAACAGGCAGCTTTGCCCATCGGTGCCAAAGACCCCGTCCCTCCCTGCACTGCCCGCTTCTTCCCTTGCCGATGCATGGCAGAGGCATTTATTTTCACCGGGAGCTATGTCTGAGGCACTGGCTTTGGGTGCGATGTAAAGGAAGGGGGGAGAAGTGTTCATCAGCAAAACCAAAACCAGTCAGCAGCCAGAAACACGGCAGGTTTGTCAGATGGCTCCGGTAAGCCAAATTTACACTTCTCTCTTAGCAGACATTAATCTAAGTCAGAAAGAAATAGACTGCCACGCAATGGGGAAACGAGAGCAGGTCTGCGTTTTAACTCCCCGCCAGTTTACCGTCAGGAGCGGTCTGGAACCACTGGGTGAAAACAGGGAGCAGTGGAAGGTGCGCACGTGGTAACAGGCTCCAAAGGGACCAGAAAGCACAAAGACAGACAGAGATCTGTGTTTCATCCCGGTACGCCTTCTGCTTTCCAGCGAGATGATAAAGCACTTGCACATCAAGAGACAGCTCGAGATGTTGGCGCAATAAGGAAATCCGATGACTTTCCTTAGAGTCTTGCTTACAGAAAAGCGTCCTACGTACAAGTGGAGAAGATTTGCCACAAGCAGCCTCCTCTTTGGAGTCCCGACCTGAAAGCCGCCTGATGTATTACCCTCTGCCTTGCTTAATGCTCCTACAAATTCCTCCAGTCCTGTCACTGTTATTCTGCATTATTTTTACACTCTTCTGCAGCACAAGTTTAATGAGCAGTGCGACTTCAACTAATGTGCTCCCCAGAGAGAAAGGGTCAATGCACGTGCGCGAGGAATTTCTGATCTGGTTATGCAGGAAGGGAGGGATCTCCTCTGACAACTTCTGACTGCACAGAAAAATTAATTCCCCTTTCCCCTAGAAGTTCATCATGAGAAAGCTACTATATCAAATTGTTAATGATTTTGCAGGCACCAAATCAGCGTCGCTGAGTGAAATCTCACTCTCATAACTTCGCTTTTAATGAAAGACCGCAGATGTTGGACTATATTTATATTACAACTCGAGAAATGTTTCATCGTTTAGGCTTCATCTATGCGGTTCATTTACGTTGACCTCAATATCTGAGCTGATCTGCACAAATTTTCAATTCTACTTGTTCACAGCAGCCAAGACGGTCTCTGTGCCAAAACCCAAATACGACCTGCTACCCTCTACGGGACAAGCCCGCAACAGCCCTTTTGTTCACTGCTGAGGCAGTTTTCATGACTTCTTTAATAATTGTGACTGCAAACAAAGGGCCAGCATAAACCAGAAAGCCTCAGACCTGGCACCCTGGGTTTCCGTGAAGGACAGCTTGCAGGGTGCTGCCGCTCAGCTCGACGCGAAGGGAGCCCAAGGCACAGGGCGTTGCACTGCACCGTGACCGGATCAAACCCGGTACGCACCACAAAACCCCAGCCTCAGCTACCAACGCACCACCAGAAGCTTGTGTTAGGAGAGCTTTTAGGCTTTGGAAAAACCCTCGGTGTCTTTTGCTTTGCTACCTCCCGCATGTGCCAGCGTGCATTGCGGCTCTCGACCAGAAAGCAGGACATCAGACGATGTGCGCAACTGCAGCACGCTGACGCGCAGCAGCGCTGGGGATTTGCCAAGCGCCGAAGGAGGAAAGTCCTGCTCTCATGCTTCGGTACTCCAGTTACTGCAGAGCCCGGAATAAGGGGATTAACCATGTTCCCGAACAAGCTTTTTGCTTCCTGCTGCTGCTTTAGGCTGCTCAGCGCCCAGCACGCGTCCCGCAGACCCACCGAGGTGCCTGCAGCTCACACGTACGCAGCAAAACGGCCCTTTGCTGCCGGTGAGCTTCGCGCTCTCTGCGCTGCAAGCCAAAGCCTGACCCCGCCGCAGCCGGTACCGAAACTTCATTAACATCCAAGCGCGCAGGCTTCGGCACCGCGTGCGGGTCACGGCAGACAGCGCGGACGGGGAGAGGAGTGCTCACCCGCGTGGTCTGGATGAGGGTACAATCTGTACCGACAGCTATAGCTGTCCAAGCTCTCGGTGCCCTGAGAACAGCAGCACCGAGATGATCCGGTCGGCTTCCAGCCACCGACGTGAACTTTGCTGTTAAATTATTTGTTTGGCTTGCCCTTAAATGCAACCAAAGAATCCCATTATTCCAGGTAAAATGAGTCTTCCTTTCCTACTTAGATACTGAACTGATAAAGCTTAAAACCATTCTGCTGAAAACCATAAACTCAGCTTCTGTTCCATTCAGCTCATGCAAGCCTGAGGCAACACTGATATTATTACGGAGGCTATTTGCATAGGAAGAAATTTTTCTTTTGATTAAAAAAAAAAAAAAAAAAAAAAGCCTTTCTATATTTCTTGGTCTGCTTGTGGTAGAGGGAACTATGGCAGTTTCATCACTATGCAATTATCCAAAGATCTGAAACACCGCACCACGGGAGCTTGCAAGAAGTCTGGCGAATACATTAGTGAACCACCTATTCTGCATCACTGGATGCACAAAAAGCACTAAGAAGACACCAAAGCTGTCCGTTCTTACTGAACTCCTCAGCAAGCAAACACAACATTTTCAGATATAAAGAGAACTTCTAACATAGCAGGTGAACGACAGAAGAGGTCTAGTCTCGGTGCCTGGGGACGCCATCGGTGCGCACGAAGAAGCCCAGCAGAGAAGAGCACACCTTTGGTCCTGACTGCTGCTTCTTGCAGAACAGAGGTTACCCGTTTATGCAGTGCTGCCTAGGAAATCCTTGGCTCCAGGCAGGCTCCAGGGCACATCCACTGCCTCGGGTTTGGATTCCATCGCACTTTTGGGAAGTGCTCACTCCAACCGTTTTGCTGAGCCTCTCTATAATAATCACATCTCCCTCCTGCTACTTAGATGATTAATGGCTGGATTTGATTGAAAAGCTGGTGCCGTGCCCCATTTTCCCAAACCTCCCTGTCAAGAAGCCTTATTCTGCTGTTTTGAGAGGAGACCTCACCTTGCTGCCCATGCCATTAATTGAGTAACTATCAGTTCCAATTTATTCCACATGGCTACAAATTAGATTTCAGCTGGCTATTTCCAAGCCCCGCTTCAACACAACCTTATAAAGCTGTGTCCCTTGGCTGATGCCACTTGTCAACCTGCATCTGTTCTTGGTGTATTAAAAGACAACAAAGCCAGAAACCCGCCAGCCTCTTAATGAACAGAACCCAATACGTTTGGCTTTGCTCTTTTTGAGTTTATCATTCCTTTAATGAAGACAACTAGGCTTGGTATTTAGGAGGCTCAGCCTGTCCACCTGCATCCCGCAACTCTCTATTTAGAGGAGAGATACAGCAGGAAGTGAAAAACTGCTGTCAGGAAACCCAGCAGCATCAACAGTCTCTCAGAACAAAATGCCTTAAAAATCAACACGTGCAGAAGTAATTACTTGTTTGCAGTTAATGCATTGAACTACGCTTGCAATGCCACTTACTGCTTGCTTGTCTGGGTTGCTCCCCATGTCAACAGAGACATCCATGCAAGGAAATTCCTCTTGCCCAAGAAATTATCATTTGGAGAGATAGGTCTCAGCCAGACCCAATACAAATACGTTCCCCAGAACCACAACTCTTTAGCAACAGAACTTGCCAAGCTTACGAAGAACGCCACGTTCTCAGGAAATCCTACATTTTAGTTTAAGGGGGCTTATATTCTTAAATTCTTATATTCCCAGACTTTTACCTAATTTTGCAGCAATTTTATTTCTGTCTGCTAAGGACATCTTCACGAATGTTTCTTTTTTGGCACCTGTGCCTTCATCATCATATTTTTATTGCCATGGTCACGTGTAACTCAGTTTGCTCTCCTCGTCAGACAGCACTGGCTGGGAAGATTCATCGGGACCTGCAGGACGGGTCTGACAAGGTACCTGTGAGAGACAGTGGAGGACACCCACTGCAGAGTGAGAAGTGGAGTCCATGTGTTGGAGATGGAAGATTTTCTTGCCAGCAGTCCTTGCTTAATAGCAGCTGGCCTCCATGCACTCTCTTCTAAGCCTGCTAGGTAGACCCAGTCAGGAAGGTGCCCAGGTTCCCGATTTGGTATCTCCTACGTTCTTCTGATGGGAAACGGAGGGAGACAGAATTCGGACAACCATCAGCAAGTTTCCTTAGAAGCATCTCAGCACTGATCAGTGGCCCAGTATAGCATGAGCAAATACTTTTAACAGAAACGCTGCATCTCCGGCTTATTTGTTTTTATACTTGCTAGAGGATGCTCAATTTTTCTTGGTGTAAAAGCTCTAAACGTCCTTTGAGGAATGAAAATACTTGCGAGGGAAGAGAAGCCGTGAAACTCACCGCTGCATCCTTCATGTAAATTAATCACAACACTGAATTTGCACGGCATGTTTCCCAGCAAGGACTGAAAGAAGATGCAACTAGGGAAACCACTGCCAAGTGCCAAGTGGTGCACGTCTTAACCTGGTCAGAGTAAGCAGGAGGTGTTTGTTTAGAATACACTGTCGAGGAATAAGGTGAGTTACAACGCAAAGTATTCGTCCGCTGTTTGCAATACACTTAAAGATACTCCTCCTTAAATGACCCGAAAGTACTGATTGACTGGGTGACTGGAGGATTTCGGCAAAGCCAGGTCTTCCCACTCCCTTCAGAACAAGCCCAAATGAAATCCCAGCTCTTTCACTGTGATTCTGTCATCTTTTTGCAAGCTGCCAGCAAACCTTGCACCTCGCTATCTGGCGTGAGGCCCACGGCCTCTCCCCAAATCCCTGCGGGATGACACTTTCCACTCGCATCCCTGCTATGGATCGGGGCAGAAGAACACCATTCTGGGCTGTAACGCACAGCCTTTGGCAGCAAGGGCTCCTGAGAGCCGCCGTCCCAGCCCAGCAATGGGCATCTCCAGTGCAGAGTTCAAACTGTTGTGCTGTGATCGTGGGCTGACTTAATTCCTACTAGAGTATAAAAATTAATAACAGTAAAATGTCACGATCGTCTCGCACTAATTACGCATCTAATGAATAATTAGCTGTGGACGCATTTGACATTTTTGGTCATTAATTTGAGCAAGTGTTCTAAGCCTTGAACAAAACTGCTCTGCGACTGCGACTTGGTGCTGCGCAGCACGGACCTACGGCATCGACACCCACGTCGGATGGAGAGTGCCCACCAACTCCAGCCCCTCTTCCCTGCAAACGAGGGGACCCTCTTCACGGCGGGAAGGGCCCAGCAGCAGCAGCAGCACCTTGTGCTGAATTCGTCGGAGTGGCCGAGTGGCTCTGTGCCTGCCAGCGCCGTGGCGGTCGATGGAAAAAGTATGATTTAGGAAGGGAATTTCTGCACACCACCTCTCTTTGCGCCAAACGTGGATACGTAGACGTGAAGCTGCGAGGAATATTCTTTCCTAAATGTGCCGGGAATTTGGTGTAAAGCAAGACTTTAATTTTCCGTTATAAGCTGTAGCTGTTTTTTGGTGACAAAATCGTTATACAAAAAGGGGAAGAAGGCAGAACTCTGCATCTTACATATGCATGCATGTGTATATACACACATCTCTTTCTCTGCCTGGCTCAGGATTTTAGTGCCTCTCGGCCTCCTTTCCCTCCGACTCCACCTTTATCATTGTGTCTGTAAGGTCTCGGGAATGAAGGAAAATAAGACGGGAGCAAATCTCTCCTAGAGGGTAGAGATGAACTCTGGAGCAATTTGGTTCAAAGGTTGCAACACACATCCACAATTAATGAACAAAACACGTCTCATATATAGGATGAAGGGACATATAAAAAGGTCACGGAAGGCCAGAATTAGCACCAGATTGAGCACTAAAACCGAGACAGAAAGCAACAGATGTTTCCCTCCTAATTTACTCCATTAGGATCTTCTCCAGATAACATGCAATGTTGCTTGCTAATGAAGCATTTCAATCTTCTTGCTGTATAGCTCGTAAATAAGCATCCCTGAGGTCAGAGGCAGGAACACAACCGCTCCTCCTGGGCAGGCTTTGTCTAATTCTATAAACCCTATTTTTTGTCAAAGAGAAAATAAAAATCTGTTTCCAAATTCACAAGTAGTTCCGACACAGCTTAATTAACTCCTCTTGCTGAGTCGCCTTTCTTGAACAGTGATGCTTTAACCTCATGGCGAACCCCAGTTTCCTTACGCTTGTCACAACGAATCTCCATGTTACGGACAGCTGTGTATACACTAGGTATATTGATTTTTAAGCTACAGGAGCAAGCTGCAACAGACCTAAATAACAAAGTATTTTACCTCCTATCTTGCCACTCCTGGTATTTTATACTAAATGGAAGAAACACCCCAAACTGGCTCCATGCACCAGACCTCTCACCCCTCCCTCCATCCCCGCCGCCGTGTCGGCTGGGAACAGCCCCAGACTGCAGTCTACAGTGAATAAATAACCCGCAGAACCAGGGTCAGCAATAAAACCTGCTTCCCTGTCGCTGCCCTGGCTGGCCACGAGCACGCCTGAGAGCTGCAGTGGTCCAGCGGGCCTAAAATTTGGGAATTACTGCCTTAGAGAGGGTGTTTTCCATCTCTCCAGCCTGTGAAATACGACCTGAGACTGAAACCTATGGCAAGCAGAGGTGTGATGCTGCGGGCAGACGGTATCTCTCGGACAGAAATCTTCCCGAGCACAAGCCAAAGGAGCACTGCCCGAGTCTGCTGGGATGGCCCTTACGAGACAGCTTAGACAGACACACTTTCCAAGCAAGACACATGGCTCCCCATTGCACTACAGCTTAATTATAATGCTCTTGCGAAGAATTTCAATTTTTTCCTACCATGGGAGCGAGCTCCGTAATGAAAAGGCTTTATTAAAACGAAATGTAAAACATGGTATTAATTAATGAGGCTATGCAGGTGTGTTCCTGAAAGCAGTCGAGATCCGTGTGCGTTGAAGGGAGCCAGATTAAGGGTTAGCTGCGGCGTAACACCCCTATCGCTGTGTAATGTGAAGTTCCCCATCATTACATCTTACACACGTAACATTATGTTGTTACTCAGGTTTGAATTCAGACGAGAAATCCTGAGGAGCACCTGGGGAAGAGGTGGTAAAAATGTGCTCCCTGCAGTAATGCAATACGACTTTTAAACCAAAACCAGCCTGAGATGTGTTCTTGCCACTACAGCGCCTGAAAGAAAGATCTGATCGGGTGCCTCTTGCCAGGCAGAATTTCGGAGTGAGAATTAACGCGGGCTGATAGCACTAAGGTTAGAAGGCCTTAACAGACGGAAAACCACAAGCTTAAAGACAGGCCTATCTGACACTGAAGTTAGAACTCATGCAGATGGAAAGCCAGCGAGAGCCAAAATGCCACAAAAGATGCATTTAGTGGCAGTTAGGTTAACGCCAACTTGCAGACTGTGGGGTTTTTTTTCAGTTTTCTTTACATTCAGACCAAATCTGTGTCCTCCATTATTTGGCTGTTTGAAACCGCTTCTGTGTTGATGACTGAATTGCACATATAAAGACATGTTCACAGTCGTGTGATGGCTGCATATAGCGCGGGGCCACAAATAGCCCCTTTTTGTTTTCTTTTGACAGGAGTGCTTGCAGCACTGTGGAAAGTTATTCTTCATTCATTTGAGCTAGCTTATTTGTTGAACTGCAGCAAATTATACTGCAGCAGGTGTGAGCATTATGCAAGGCTATTAAAAGGAGCCTGTTGGTATCTTATTCATATGTCAACGAAAGAGAACCTACTGATTATATACACTCAAAGGCGCATAAACACGCAGATAATACTGGAGGTATAGGCTGTGTCGCAAATCCGTTTTCAGCGTTTCTTTGTTGTGGAGTGGAAGTATTTATGGACAGTTGTTACTGTGCAGGCTAGATACCCCTCGGTGAGTAAGAATGGCCCTTACAATTAATACTGCTACTGGCTAATCACTCCGAGCGAGCAAAAGCCATCCGCAGATCCCTTAGCTTCCGCCCTTAAAAAGGTCGCGTCCTGCCTCGTTCCTCCAGCTCAACAAAAACCTACCCTGGACCGACAGACCGTAGCGTCACAGGGCGTTTGGGAGAGGTGCGGGTGGGCAGGGACCCCGGCACCCCTCTTGGGCGATGCTCCCGTGCACCCCGGCACCCTCGACCACCTCCTCCCCGGGGGGGGGGGGGGGGGGGGGGGGGGCGCAGCCTTTCCCAGCCAGCGTTCCGAGCACTCCCTCCCCACGGGCAGCAGCCTTGCTCTGGCTCCCGGGCACAAGCCACCCGAAAGAGTCTGGAATCGCGTCCCTGCCTGTTACTCCTTCACCAGCACCCTGTCTCGGTGCATGGAGCAGGCTGGGAAAAGGAAGAAGTAAAGCTGCTCGGGTTGCCAGAAAGGGGGCCTTTCCTAACTTCCAAGCACGCAACTTTGAAATCAAAAGTCAGGATAAATGTATACCGGTTTTTAATGTGACTATACAGACCTCTACGTATCAATGTACACGCAAAGCATGCTTTGTTTCGCTTGTAAAAAATACATGCAAACGCATCCTCTGCATGGCTGAGATGCAGCTGTTACATTCCGAGGCTCCGCATACAGTGAATTTTTATGGCTGAGCTATAAACCTCTGAAAAATGAGGTTTATAATAGAAACCCTGACACCCTCTAAAATATAGCAGCACTATTGGGTGCTGCTGTAATACGGCCCTAATTTATAAACCACGGAGGAATCCTGTTCCATTTTGAAAGTTACACACAGTAATCTAGAAAAAGGGTAAACCACGAGGAAAAATGGTCATGCTGTCTGTGAGCTATAGCGTCTAGTCCAACCAACAATTCAAAAATCAAGTAGGATGCCACAATATTTAGGCCACGCGCTGAATCCTGGACTGTCACAAAATAAAAACATGGCGTATCCTAGGATGGGGGTGTATTTCATGAAGCCATGTGCCATTTCCCATGCCTCTGGGCAGTATTTTTCGAGGGACAATTTGATACGAGAACACTAGAAGTAAAGAAAAAGAAAGACCAGAGAAACACAACCCAACCCTCCAGTTTTGTGTGACATAATAAATGTTTCTGCAAGAGGGCTTCAATGTACTCCCGTTTAAATTGAAAAAAGTGGCAAAGCAAGCAGATTGTTTACTCACAGGAGACAAAAGTTCATCACTAAAAGCTCGGAAAAAGCTCTCAGTGCCTTGAGCCTCCCGCTCTGCGTTAAAACGTATCGAGGAGACGGTAATTCACGGGGGCAGCACTCTGTCTCGCTGCTCGCAATGCGTTTTTCCGCAGTACGCCGGACCAGAAACCTGTTAGTAATCTTTACGGTGACCCTGAAATGCTAAGCAGAGGTTTCAGCCTTGGGATTTATGTTTGGAGAGTCCCTTTGTGCCTCTTTGGTCGTCCCTGCCCTGGGACACCTCTCCTGGCGTGGAACAGGAGGAGGGAGCGGGACAAACGACCCTCTAATAGAGCGACGCTCGCTTGCAATTTTGGGAAAGAAACGGGAACCTTTTGGCGCAACAGTCAGAAATCAAGGCGGCGAGCAAGGATTTCATTCATCACTGTCACTTGCTTCAAAGCCCAGAAAAAAGTCGCTTCTCCCCCACGCATCAGAGTTACCTCACCCTAGATGCTGGGATCACCCCGCTTACTCACACCAAAGGGATGTTCCTCCCCAGCAAAACACAAGACTTTAGGGGCTCACAGCTGTCAGGTTTACCCCGAAATTTTCACTGCGGCTATCCTGGATTCCTCTCCTACTTCCCCTAAACAGCCTCCTTTTGCATGCTGAGCGTCAAAGGAGAATAAATCCAGATTTATTGCACTTTTCCTGCTAAAACTATTTCTCAGTAGACTTGGTATAAATCAAGAGCACCGTATTCTTGTCGGCCACATCACCGCCCACCAGGGCAGTAACGTTTTACCTCCGGCAGACCTCGCCCCCCCTACGCAAGTGAGCCCTAAGCCCTCTGGGCTCTTCATTAACAAAAAACGCGGATTTGCTTGCAGAAAAAGCCAACAGCAGGGGCCTTCAGCAGCACTCCATGCTGCTGTGCCTTCCCCCAAAAACTTCACTGGCAGGCATTGCAGAAACGCTCCGGGCAGCACCGAGGTGCTGGGATCCAGGCGTGAGAGGGGCTGAGCTCTTCATAAACCGTTAGCAGGCTAACGAGGGCATCTGCAGAAGGAATAGGCACTAAAACTGAAACTAGATACAAAATAAATATCCCAGAGCTGGATTTCTTAAAAAAGATTCTGCTGAGCTATAGTTCCACATCAAATTTTTATTGAATACATTTTCTACTGAGAATTTGTGCACTAAACCCAGTCAAAATCAGATGAGAGGGGTATAAATTTCATGTACAGTTTTCACTGCAAATATCCTTCAAGAGAAAAAGCAAAAGCACTTTTTAATCAAGCCCACCCCACATCCTCTCCTTCCTTTCCCCTGCAACACGAGCGGCAGGCTGGGAATCTGAGCCCACGCAACCCCGGTCCCCGACGTACCAGAGGCAGCGGGAAGCCCCTGCGAGAGGGATGCTCCGCTTGAAGGTCACAGCGAAGGGGACAGATCATCCACCGTCTGCCATGCCTGAAGACGGTGCCTAGGTCTGCTTCGCGTATAGGAAAGCTACGAAGAAGCTGACATTTTACAGCAACTGATGCTCTTAACTCATGATATCAATTCGTGTGATTTCGGCAAACCACTGTTAAAACCAAACTTGATACTGCTTCTTTCCCCAAACTCAGAGTTGCCCCTTCAAAAACTACAGCGGTGACATTATTTCCTGCAACCGTAATGGATTTCATATTTGGTTCTACAAAACCTGAAAATGAGGGTTAAGCTCCCTGAAGGACAATGTTTCTCACTGTACAAGCAAGGTTATGGGTAACTTTGAGCTTGGAAAGACTCTAGGATCTAAAATGGTAGTACAGACAGAAAAGCTACTTCAGATGACTTCTTTTAGCAGCTTCCCAGCACCTAACAGTTGCAACCTCTTCTTCCCCCCGACGACTACCAGGTGAACTCGGAAAAAATGTCTTTTCTCAAAGGTTTCCAGATTTGTCAGCATAATGTAAATACTAAATGGGTCTAAAAATCCAGCACCTTTCAGAACTCAAGTGGGTCTCGGCCACTGCATTGTCCTAGATGCTCATATGGCTAGTCTTCCCTGGGATATTTCGTTACCCGGGCTCCTGGGAAGAAAATTACACCGAAGAAAAGGTCAATAACTGGCAGACAGGAGATGACATCCTGTAATAGTTCTAATTACTGTTTATCAGAGTGCCTCACTGCACAGGTAGCAGGTTACAGGACATATTTACTGTATTTTTCCATGAAAAGAGGAACATGGCTACCCGATTCAGGGTTGATACTATGAAACGTATGGTTTCCTGCACCGACGATGCTTTATTATAGAAAGCCCAGCGCCGTTACATCGCCTCCACAGAAACAAGTGACCTTGAAAGATGTTGCATTCATTTTTCTTTCTGCATATTTTTCTGATGGATTTAATGTTCAATAAAACTGAAAGAATAGCAGCATTTGAGGCTTGAGCTATTTGTGCAAGTGCCAAGCACTGCAGGAGGAGTTCAGGGCTGATTTCTGCACCTTGCTCAACCCATTCTCAGAAAAACTGATGTTGTGGCTCCATTCTCTTCACTGTTGGCTGAGAAGGGGATTTATTTGCTATGTGGATTCTTTTTCCCACAAAGTTTTACACTATGCATGTCAGGCAAATTCCTAGCAGGACAGATGCATGAAATGCAAAAGCATGGGATGAGCAAAATTTGACTGATGTGTTTCAGAAAGGCAACAGTTCTCCAAAGTATGAAATATCTATATGTGGACACTATAAAGAGAGACTTTTTTTGCATCCACAGAGACCGTGCCTCCGTACTGGACTGGTTGAAGCACATGCCGATGCTTGGCTGAACCACATCTGATGAAGGTCCTCCTTGCACTCTGAAAGCACTTACGGACACTAGCTCTCTATCTTAAAACCAGCAAAATCCCTAAAGAATGCGGCTGAAGTGTAGGTTATAGAGAGAAATAAGCACAAGTGTTCTGTGTCCGTAAATAAAGGCTGCGATTACGGAGCCATTGATGCTGGCTTTTAAAGAGTGCCAGGAACAAATATAAATGAAGAATGGTGAAAATCCCGGCAGCCTCCTCTTCCCCTTTTCCAGCAGAAAGCGCCCGCGACGTCTCGCTGAATTATAAATGGTGATTATTACAAGTGCCAAGCAAAAGGGCAGCTGAGAGAGGTGGTGTGCGTGCTGTCCCTCTGGCCAGGACAGCACCGGGAGGGAGCCTCTGCCGCCCGTGGGAAAGGCTGGGAACGGCCATTCGATTTTTCCGTATAGTGCTGGGCACACGGCTCTGGCTGCTGCAGCATCCCTGTAGATCCACCTACTTCCTGCGCCCCGGCGTGGGATGAGCTGCCCGCAGCTTCTTTTGGAAGTTTAGTACGTGCTGCAATATTATTTTGCAGGTTTTAGTCTGCGCTGCAACATCCTTGCACGTCTCCTGCTGGCAAGTGATGGACCGACACTGCCAAAAGCCTTCCTTCGGGTGAGAGCTCTCCCCAGCAAAAAGCAGCAAGTACCTTAAGCCTAAAGGCAGATTCAGGTCATGCAGACTGATCACATTTTCTGAATTTCCTCCCCCGACAATGCGATAGCTACTCCGTACTTAGAAAACTGTCTTGTTATAGGTAGCCTGATCAGGTCGGTCAGAGCATTTAACAGCCATCATTACCAATAAATCCAGTACTGGCGATGCCAGCCAAACATATTTTTCTAACAGGAATACCGTCCTGCACGTCCCTAAGGACTGCGGGCAGACAGTACTTAAACGCACGTGCTACGCGTCCTGCGCTGGGTCGCAGGCAGACTGACCATCACCTGGGCTGTCCTCCTGCCACCCGTCCCTGTCGTGAAGTACGTTATTTTCACTTGCCGCAAGGAGATCAGAAATACCTTCAACCTTTCTCGGGAATCTTTTGCAAAGTTTGGTTGTAAAATGAGGACAATATGAAGACATATTCAATCCAACAGACTTGTTTTGTGCTGGTTACATTATCGGGAAATCTAATTTCCTGGGAAGAGGCCATCCCATTTTACAGAGACTAAACGGATAAAAACCTCAACCTCTATTTTACTCTATCTAAATTGTGCTTTCTTTACTGCTGATAGCTAACAACTCCGGTGCGAGCTAGCAGACTGTCATATGACATACGTCTTGCAGCAGCGTGAGGAGCAGATGCAAACCGGCTGACATTTAACTGGAACAAATGCACGATAAGAAAAATCTTGCCCTTTTTCCTTGACACAGAAAATGATGCCCTGAGGTACGACGCCTGTTCAGGAGGGAAAGCCATTTAGGTCGTTCTCCTCCGGCTTTTGCCCCTTCAGCAATATGTTAAAGAAAACCATCAAACGATCTCGCAGAGGACTAAGACCGTGGTCTGCGTACACCGTTCCCACGGCTTCGGATGTGGGCGCATCGCGTTATAGCACAGACGGTGAACTCCGGGCCGTTTTTAATAACCTTCACTGACTTTCACCAAGGGTAGCGCACCATCTATACGTTCACATACGTGACGGCCGCTTTCCCGTCCGTCGGTCTGACGTGAGACATCATCGCAGGCGTGGACCGGCGAGACGGATGCAGTGATAAAGGAGGCGGCCACGGGAGGTGACCGGGACGGAGAGTCCTTGTCCCCGTGGGGCAGGGCAAGACAGACGGGGGCATCACGGTTTCATTAACCGGGGGCAGGCGGCAGCAGTGCAGAACATCAGTGACAGCTAAAGGCAGCCCCTCAATAGAAAGGGAATAGACAGATACTCCTTCAGAAATAAAAGATGATTTTGAGAATAAAAGCAAGCGGGGTAATAAGCGAGGCGTTCACGCAGGCAGAAGGACAGCAAGAAAAGCATTCACAACTGCAGACAGCTGGGAAGTGATTTATCCGAAACGCTTCTTAAAGCGTGCCTTAACAGATCAAATACAAAAGGGGGTAACTCACTGCGGGCCAAGACACTGCATATTAAAAGAAGAAAATATCCTGCGTTAGAAGGAGATACTTCAGCCTTGGCAGCATCTGCTACAAGTCCTCCGCTGCCCACGCCAAAACGAACTCCAGATCTCTAAACTCAAATTGTAATTTGCTTCACTACAGAATTTCCAACCCAATCCTCAATTATGCCTCTCCGGCGAGGGTGAAACTTCAGCCGACGGTATAATACATTCACGGACACCTGCAGACCTAATAATTGACCAGGGAGGATGTGGATGAGATCAGCAAAATTGCTGCATTGCTACTGCAAGCCTCAGTGTCCTACACCAGGAAACAGCTTTGCTACTGCAAGGTGCATAATTTAATAAACCATTAACTCAAACCTGAGGTGAAGTAAATTCAGCGTATTATATATTTCAAAATAGCATTAGAATTCAATTTAAGTGTCACCAAAAGCCTAATCCTCAGTATACAGAGCATATTAATAAGTGTCTTGGAGCCTGTGGTTTGATTTAATTTCCAGCTGAGTTGTGCTGTCGCATGACCGCGATCCCTGCCGCGAGGATATCTCGGTGATAGCATCAGTGGTCCAACCCGCAACAGAATCGGAAAGATGCACGGTCCCGCTTTCCGGGGTCTTCCCGGGCGAACGGGTGGGCCTGCGATAGAGGAAAAGCAATCTGGTTTCCAGTCGCGTCACTTCGGGGTGCCACCGTAACGGTGTTGACGTTCCCCAGCGATAGCGGGGTCCTCGGCACGGTCCCCGGGCTCCCCCGAACCAACCCTGCTCTCGGTTCCCTTTTGTAGCCATGGGGGCAAAAGGCATTTCTGATAAGGCAGCTGCTCCTGCAAAAGCCGCCGGGAAGGGGCAGAGGAAAGGCTCTTGGCGTAAGGCCGGCGTCACACCAGCGCCGCGCTGCCTGGATGATGCACGGAACGCGACCGCTGGCTGCGGCAGGGGCTGCCCCCCGCCGCCACGCCGACGGCACACGGCAGGGCTGCGGCGACCGTAAAGCGACGGAGACGCTGCTTTCAATCCCCCAAGTCAGGCGGAAAGCGCAAATGGTGCATCGTTTCCCCCAAGAGCCAAAAGCCTCAACTCTGCTTTCTGTTTTTGTGGGAGTCGGCCATGTTTTGGACTTTTTGACATCGCCCCTGTTCTAACTCCTCTGGATTAGCAAGCCAGGCACGTCCCACAGCAGTTTGGGAAACGCATCTCTTCTATAAATGACAACAGATTATTTAAGCAACAACTAAAGCACTCTGACTGCTTTTTAGCTTGCTCGCATTAACGTCAGTCTCCTCATATATCTAGGGAACGAATCCGGGATTTTCTCTAAAATGGTGGAGAGCGATACAAAAATAGCAGACTACTCATCTAAAATAAAGTTATGTGTTTGAAAGGGTTGGAAATTGTTCTTTAATCACTGGCGTCTTTCTTCTGGAATATAATCTGCCGGCTATACATTTTGCTTTTCTATCCGATTTCTCAGGAAAATGCAGCAAGTGTGTTAATAAATAATTTATAAAAACATTACAAAAGATAAAGCACTCCTGCTAAAATGTTTCCAGCCTCTGAGATACCAGTTCATTTGTAATCCTCTCCACCTCCCCTTCGCCGGAACATCAGCAGAGGGTTATTGCTGCCTTTCTCCGCAGTCCCATTTTACTTGTCCTGCAGGTGTCAAAACACATCTTTGTTTTGAAGGTAGTCGGACTGATAAAAGGGTATGGCCCAGCCCGAGTCGCAAGCTCCATTTTATCTACTACAGATTTTTGTCACAAAAAACGTTTTTCAGGCGAGCGACATCCTGATTTATTTTTGTGCTCTGGCGCGCAAGGATGGGTGTAAAACACAGTCGCGCTGCTGGCTCTCCCAGAAAAGAGGGCTCTTGTAGATGCTGTTTCCTCCAGTGTTTTGTCCTTCCCTAACAGCAAACGGGACGTGCTTTCCATGAAACTAAACAGGGCAATTTTGGAGCACGGTGCACAGGGTGGCTTCATTCTTGGGAAGAGGAAGGAGACGGTCGGGAGGAAGAGGGGGCGTGATGAGGTCTGCCAGATAGAGCTAAATTTTAGTGAAGACTCTATGAGAAGCTAACAGTAGCGAGCAAGTAAAACCTGAAGGAGGAAAAATCAAGCAGAAATAGCCTTCAACCTGAACAGACAGTGTGTGCGTCTGTATTAAAAAGGACTGTAAGACTGAAGGTAGGTTTCAGTGGATGCAGCTGCTCTGAAAGCAAATCAGGGGACGAGAAGACCAGTGGAAAACAGAGTACGATTCAAGGGAATCTCCCGCAGGAGAACCACTGCGGGTACTGAAGTGCCGTCACTGGGGCAGCTTCCCCCCCGGCTATCTCAGCAGCCCTGGCACGGCTCAGCACCACTGCACCCATCCTGTCCCCGGGCTGACCGCGTGCTGCTACGGCGATGCTCTGCCGGCCAGAAATCCGGCAAAACCAACCAAGCTGACCAAGACGAGCCGCGCGTCAGCTAGCCACGAGCCAGAGACAGCAACCGCGCTGCCCGAGCACCGCTCCCAGGAACGAGCCGCAAGCGCTTCCATCTTCAGCTGGCAGGATTCACGGGGTGTGGGAGCTCCCTCCGCTCAGCTGCGAAACACAGGAGACGTTTCAAAGGCAGCGAGCGGGCACAAGCGTCGGGGAGAAGAGAGCGGCTGTCACCGCGTGTGACTCTCAGCGCCTATCACGAGAGCTGGCAGCGACAGCGGTCCCGGACACCCCGCCCGGGGGAGACGCAGGAGCGATTTGGGGGGGGGGGGGGGGAGATGACGAAGAGCAGACCTGCAGCAGCCGGCTCCTCTCGAAGAGAAACGGTTGCCCTCAGATTTCTGATGCTGAAGGCGAAGGAGAGAGGTCTTCCAGCAACGCAGCCTTTTGCTTCGTCTTTATTTCGCTAAAACGCTGGAGAACAGCAGAGCGTAACATGAATTGTTGTCGTTAAAGCTACCTCTAATGACAGTTAAAGTGACGTTTTGGGGCATTTGTGCTAAACGGAACTTGAGTTTTACGCAGTGCGCAGAGCCGCAAAAAGGCTCCTTCAAACCTGTTTAACTATTCATCCCACTGTTAAACAGAGCTTTGCCACGGGCGATCCCAGCGCAGACTGAGGCTTGTTGAGATCGGCAGCTGGGCACCAGGCTAACACACCCAGCAGCTTCTGACCTTCAACCAAAATGAATGAAAAGGGTTAAGGTTAAGGGTTAAGGGAAAAGGTAAGGCTAACACCTCTCTTACATGGTTTCTTTGAAATTCATTTGCAGGAGTAAATACTTGTTAGAAACGTCCCCCCCCCCAATTCAAAATCATGAAAACAGAAAATTAGTACAAAAGAGTTATCAAACCCCTGGAATTTCAGCCCACTGAGCAATACTTTTTGCACAGCTCCACTGACTCCAGGAGTATTTCCGATCTTGAGTGATCCCTGAATAACGTGATGGGAAGTCGTGAGACACGGCTGTTCCTGTGATCGCAATGCAGCAGAGACGTGGCAAGGAGCACTGTGCCTTCAAAAAGAGCTGATGAGAAGATGAAAGGAGGGAAGGAGAGAGCGGACCTTCAGAGAGATCACGTCAAAGGAATATTAAGGAGGCCCGAAAAGGGCGCCCACAACTTCTTCGCTCTCCGAAAATGCTTTTGCACTGGGAAGCACCGTGAAGCCCAGCAGAGACACAAGGGGACCGACTGCTGTATGCTATTGACTCCTGGCCAGAGTGGCTATCGAAAGCGCTTCTTCTGTCGCAGCTCAGAGCGAAATCGATGCAAAAGACAATTCTGCTCTCCTGGCAGCATCATACGCTCCCACCACGCTTACCCTCTTCTCTCGCAGCACAGCTCCACGTGCGCGCTTTGCACTAATAATAGGAATCCAAGGCAATTAAAGCATGCCTGCTTGAAAGGTTCATTCTGTAAACACCCATCTGTTGGTGGAAAGTCCTTGTCTGGTCCTGCAGAGATAATCCCTTCCGAAAAGGTGCCCAGGGTGAAGAGGCATCAAGGCAGATGTGTCCATCTGAGAAAAATCTCTGGGGCTTTGCCTTAGCTTCTCCCCATCATGCCACCACCCAAGAAGAAGCCCAAGCTTGGGTTGGAGGAGGGCACTGTGGAGCGTTACGGTGGCCAGGGAACACCTGAGCCTTCAGAAATTATGGCAGTTTGAACATGAGAAAGGCGGGACTTTTTCTTGCTTTCAACCTTGTTTGTGGCCACATTTTAGGAAGGTGGGAGTTCCTCTGTCCGTTCGGTATCGTGGTCCGTCTCGGCTGGGGCTAAGCCTGCGACACGCTCTGCATTTTTCAGCAGACGTTAGCCCTCAGATACCCATAGCCTCTGACCATGTAACAACAATAAAGAGCACTTTATCCCACCTTACGTTTATATTCTCTTTTGGATTTCCTTAGCTTTACGGCAAGCGTTGAGTAACAGCCTCTGCAAGGGGACACAGACCACGCATGAAGATGTTGCAGAAGTAAAGAGCGCTAAAGGCCGTAGGTCCCCAAGTGCCTCCACCACGGGTGGTGACTGCCACCGCCACTGTCACTCCTGGATGGGACGCTGCACCTCAGACCGTTCAGTTGCTGTCCCAAGGTGACCCAGCCCATCTGCGCCGTGATGCTGCAGGTGGTCATAGCGACGTGCTCCGGATGCTGAACCACGCTAGCGCCGGTGAGGTACCCCGTGCCATACTCTGCTATACTTCAATACATGCTTAATTTCATCGTATAGGCTAAAACTCACTTTGGGAAAACGCACTAGCGTAGCGGCAACAGTTTATATTCCCATTAGGAAAAAACGCAAAAGGCTCATTATGCCAAGAGCCTAACTTACACCTTGCTCCCCAACAATACGGGACCGATCTAACGTGCCCACATAGAACGCACGATCTTCAATGCTTTATTGCCCAGTCATTTCTATTTTACCCAAATGAAAAATAAAAACCCATTACTAAGCAAAAGTCTCAGGAATTTTTATGAGATTGTAATGCTTCCAGTTTATGTTGAAAAAGACCAAAACCCTCAAGCTGTCTGTAGCTCCTCCAGCCAGGGACATGGAAGATGCTGCTGACGCAGCACAGCACAAGTGATCAGAGGGGCCAACGCTGCTCTATTGGGGTGCCATCAAAAAGGAAAGGTTCTTCTCTTGCGTAGGACATAATGGAAAATTTGAGGCAACAAAATACAGAATGAGCCCCACATTTCTGCAGGACAGCTGCAGATGTCACGTAAAATGTTTTAACTGATCTTCAGGCCTTGATACTTTCTGTCCACAGCTTTCAGACGAGCCGCATTTCAGGACGGAAACACTCGGGGAACATCAAGCATCAGTGTAGACATTAATGGTAATAAACAGCTGAATATTCAAGTGTATCAGAAGGAAGAATCCAGGAAAAAACAGTTTAAAGAGAAAACATTGCTTGAGTCTCTGACATTAAATCAGTGCTTCTGGATGCTCTGCAAGGTACAGCTGGTGCATGCAGAACCGCATGAAGGATAATTAAAGACGGCTAACAGAATATTGCCCAACTACAGCGTCCTCTTCAGCATCTCCCGCTTGCTCCTTCCAGGACAGACGTCTTGCCTGGACATCACCACTGGTATGACTACCTGTGGATGTCCCCTGACTTTCCCCTCCCACTTTCTGCCCCACAGTAAAGCCTCCCAGTGACTCCTGTGGCTGCTGACAGCACCCTGCGAGCATGCAAGCAAGGAAGGTGAAATGCAATTTTTCCCCCCCAGCTCCTAGAGGATCGGATTATTACATTTCAGCAATTAGCGCGAAAGCCCGCTTTACAATGGGGCTCTGAGGGGCTCTGGTGTCTCCCCGCGCCCGGCACAGCTCAGCCTGCGTCCCGCTCTGCTTCTCCGACTCGCCTGTAGAACAGTGCCACTTACACACTTCTTCATCGCTTTTGAATTATTCAGTGAGCTGTTAATGCGCAGACCGTGTGAAACAGGTATCTGCCCACATATTGCTCTCGAATGCTTGTTAGTCTTAATTTGTTTGATTGGCCGAGATGAATAGGTAAACGCCAACAGGCTGAACATCCCTACCCACTCGTACCGGTACTTCCCGCCCCTCCCATTTCCACAAGCATCTTTATCAAGAAAATCTCACCTGTGCAAATGCTATTGCCAAACAAGTAAGCTAATGGGAACATTCTTTGAACAAACGCATGGGCTTTATTTGAACATATGATCATAATTCATTTGATTTTATTCCACTTCATCTATAGCTGAACAGGAGGACATCCTATCATGTTGGCAGCACTCTGTGGAGGATTCCTCACCTCGCCTTGCTGTGACTGCTGCTGTTATTAAATGATGGCAGAAAGTGGGGAGTCATTCAAAAACCCAAACAAATAAGAACATTACTGAAACCTGAGTGCCTAAAAGGCACACTTTCCCCACATTTAGGCAAACAATTACAGAAAGGATGCCAATATGAGAAGTTCTGTCCTGTGCCATGAAGAACTAATATTCAGCCACTGTCTAAATTCACAAAAAGTTTTTAGCATGACCCTATAGCACAGTTTATGTACTTCTTCATTAAGAAAAAGGGCAACAGGTTTTCTTCATGTATTACTTCCCAAAACCGCAGCACCTCAACACCAGCACTCAAAAAAGATACCAGAATCTGACAAAGGCAGGATGGCAAACGACGACTGTCCATCAAACTCGGGAGTCTCTATGGCACAAGCGTGGAAGAGAGCAAGAGACGCATTGCTATTCATGGGTAAAGATGAAGCCCGCCTCCAATAACCTTTGCAAACAGCAGCCAGCCCTGGGAGCCTGGCAGCTAGATCGATTTTAAATTCCTGGGGTGCCAATTACCAACCCACAGAAGGGAACGCTGCATTTCGCTACTCAGCTGTGCCAATGTTTGAAAATTGTCGGTATCTGAGAATCCACATTTTCCCTGCATTAGTCATTATGAGTACAAACAGGGTTTTTTTTCTTCTTCTTTTTCCATTGACAGAAAATCTGGTGCCATTTTGAAGGTCTAAACACACACAGCGCGGGTGTTCGTACACGCGCATCCCGCTGGCAGACAAGCCAACAAGCCCAGTGGCAGTGTCTGTGCGCTGAAGCCTTTCCAGGAGTCTGGGGACCTGCCATCACTCATACCTAAAAAAAGGCTTCAGCAGCGCTGTTCTGCGCTTGACTAACTGCGAACAGCTAGGGCGCTGCTGCTTTTAGGAAGCTAACAGGTAATGCCAAAAAAAAAAAAAAAAAAAAGAAAAAAAAAGCAAAAGCGCTACTGAAGAGTCCTCCCCGGCACCCCTTGAAGGGGTCACCTGCATCCTCAGCCCTGTCCTTTCCCCTGCCTGTTGCTCAGAACATGCTCTTCTATTTCTAGAAGTCAGGAAACCGAAAGAAAAAAAATATGACAACCCAAAGTAGGAGAACACCACCACCTCCTTGGTCATGCTTCCTTCCCTCAGCTCCAAGAGGTCCACGCGGGAGGCTGCCAGCGCCCAGGGCTGGACCACCTCCTGCAATGACACTCCACTGTTTGCTTGGCTATTAAGCAACTATTCAAAATCTTGAAGGTGTTTGGGGTAAGGCAGCATTTAAAATCCGTTCTCAAGAAAGCTTGAAATGCCTCAGAAATGTAAAAGCCCTTCAGAACAGAGAGGAAGAGACCTCAGCCGCGGTGCCGTGCACAGCAGAGCTGCCATCACAACCACTCCACCCCGGCCTGCGGTCGCAGTCGCTGCGCCGCAGCCTCTGCCTACGGCAGGGTAACTGCTCGTAGTGGCGACTCAGAAAAGTGCATTGGCCCACTGACGGTTCAAGCTGACCGGTTTTCATTTCTCATCCCTTTGACCAGTCTGCAGGGAGAAGGCATGCTGTGTCAATCATAAATGACAACGCAAAGTTGTTTAAATAAGAAATCGGATACCACCCTATAATTAATGGCTACAGCACAGCATAAATGCACAAGAGAGACTCCTAGTCTCTCTGGCTTGTTTGAGTCTTGGCCTGTGTGCTGAAAACACTAGTCAGCGAAGATCAAGAACAATTGCATGGGGATTTTTAATCGATATCTAACCTGACAACAGGATTTGGAGGAAGAGCATCCTATAAAACACAGGCGGCATCACAGACTAATTGTATTTACTTCCTATTGACCAGAGACTGGCTGGCAGAGAGCTCCGTGTCCTGGGAAGGTACTACACATCTCTCTCAAAAAAGTGAAAGTCACCCATCTGCCTCTGTGAGCTAGAGAGCCAAACATTTTGCTAGAGGTTAATGTTAAATGTTGCCCTGTCTGTACCCGCTTGGGAATATCAAAGTCATGTACTGGGTGGTGCTGAAGTGGGAGACTCTGAAGCAGATGCCCCAAATGCCTTCTCCCTCTCTCCTCCTGGTCTCGCTCTCCTTAAATTCACCGTGCAGCTGAACAGAAACATTGTGCAGATGTTAGAAAAGCGTCATCTATTCTTGGACGGCTCTTTTCTCTCCGGCTGCATAACCTTGAGCGCGTGATTGAAGGATGCCCATTTATGCCTGGGAGATGCTGTCATGAATCACAGACCCCTATTCCTCCCACAGTGAAGGCACAACGCGTCCTTGTTTCTGAATACCCGTTATACTACATCCGCAACGAGATGTCCTGCACCACATTTTATAAATAGGCCCCTAAGAAACGTACCTCCCATCCACTCATCTCAATCCAAAGCAGTCATCGGAGCAAAGAAGATGCCTAAATGTTAACACACACCCTCCGAACGTCAGCGAGCCAGACCTCAGGGCACGGGTAAGAAGATCCGATGGTGCTGCAATGCAACTCATCAGCTCGGGCTTGCTAACTGCCACAGCAGCCAGGTCCAGCAATACTTCTAGGTAGCACGCACCAAAAATGAAAAGGAATACGAAGCTCGCGATTAAAGATAAGAGGGGTGACCTACGAGGGTAGGACCCCTGTGGGGACAAGCACAGGCTGGCCAGCCCGCAAGGGAGCAGGCTCTGGGGACTGCCCGCGGCCGGGGAGCACTTGGGCTACACGAGCACAGACGGCTCAGGCTGCTGGATAACAGGTTGAAATCATGGGAAATTTCCTGACAGAACAATGGGCAAAGCTAGAAAATAGTCTCTCAAAGGTAACGGAAAAAGCTTTGCGGTTTGGGAGCGAACCTCCCTAAAGGTCACAGCCCAATTTTAGGTTGGAGCTCTGCAGTTTGATTTTGCGTCATCTGTTCCTCTTGGGATCTAATAGGAAGGACTCTGCTGCCTGCCCTGAATTTCTTCAGAAACGGGGGCCTGACTTAACTTTTTCAGTTCATGCGAAAACATTTCATGAACCGAGCTGCCCTCCAGGGATGCTGGAAACCTCCCGGCACCTGTGGTGACTGCGCCTGCGCCAAGGGCTGCTGCTGACGGGGGAACCTGTGGCATCTTTCAAGCCTGTGCGGTACCGGTACCCTCCGAGCTCTGGGGGCAGTGGACGGAGGATGCTTCCACCAAGCCCCAGCCCGAACTCCTGTTCCTGAGTAGGCAAGAGCAGAAGAACCGAGTGACCTCCTACCCTGCCTGCTGCGGTCCCCTCTACCTTCCCAGGGCCGCCCGGGACAGACGCTGGCTCGGGAAGCACCATCGTGCCGTGCCGGCAGTTATTCAGAGGGAATGCGGAGTTCCCTTTGAATTCTCGTGTCACGCCGTCCGTCACAGGCACTGGCAGAGACGGATGCTGAACAACCACGCGAGCAGCTGTCTGCCGCCCCGGGCAAACCGGACCTTAGGTTTAGAGGTTTTGCTCGGTTCGGCGCACTGAACGGTGAACATTTAACCGTTTCTTCGGGCGCACCTACACCCCGCTCCCCCTCTTCTCGCTGCATCCAACCACGGATGCAGGTCAGGACCTCGAGAGACTGCGGGCAAAAGCGCTCAGCATCCGCAGGATCGATGTCGTCGTGCTGCATTTTCAGTGGAGCTGCAGGTTTCCTCCGTGGAGGTGAAATACTGCTCCCACCACTGCAGCGAAGCCTTTTCCCCTTTACTTACACGCGGCACTTACATGCAGAGGATGCAAAGAGAGCCGAGACCCACAAAAACACCAGAGAGGACAGTGACATTTTGTGCACGTTCCCTTTGGTTACGTGCACGGTGCGGGCACCGTCCTCTGTGGGTCGTCGGCCATCTCTCATGCAGCAGTGACCACAGCAGCGTCGTCTTTTGTAATATGGAAAGCGCAATTGCAAAACCGGGGGAAAAAGGGATTACTTTCTCTTTGCTTTTTGAAACAGATGTCACTTTCCTCAGACCTGTTTGTTTTCAGGACTGCGGGGGTTTAATCTTTGAAACAGTATTATTACAATATGTGTGAAATACTGTTTTCCAACAAAAGAAAACAAACTGCTTCCACTTTGTAAGCAATGGTAACCAGTCAATAATATAAATAGCTCCACAAACGTAGGGTTAGCATCTCAGCCCAGCAAACGCCCACCCCGGGCAAACTCCCGCACGTGAACCTGAGCACACCCACCGCAGCCGAAGGAGCCTGGGGGGCATCAGGCCGCTACCCAAAGCCTGCCGAAATAAGAGGAAAACTCCACTCGACTCCTCCAGGGGCATCACTGTGCCCACAAGAGTCCAAAGAAAAATCATGGAGTGACCCCCAAAAACTCCCTTGAGACTAAACTCCCTGTCGGAAGAAAGCAGACACACCGCAAGGCTGGCCATAGGGTTTGCCCCAAATTCCAACAGAGCCACAGGGCTGATTTGTCTCCCACAGCATCACGTGCCAGTCCAGCAGTCAGCTTCCCGAGCTCCTGGCCCTGCCTCGCTTCAGAATGGAAAAACACGACCGAAAACCTAAAAGGCTTCAGAACGGGAAAACCCAACTAAAAACCTTCAAAAAGTCTCCCTTGAGCTGACTCTCTGTTTAGGGAATGTCTGAGCTGGCATCAGCTCTCTGTTTGCTAGAAACTTAACCAAAGAAAATACGTCATACACCCGAACAGAGACATGCAACGAAGAAAATCCCCCTCACCTCCAGACAAACAACATTCCCCCAAACACTGCAACAGGGACCGTCGACCTCCCCAGCAGCAGCCAAACACGGCCCTACGGGCTCGACCGGATTACCCCCAGGAGAGAGGAATTTGTCGTCATCCTACCTGCAGAAGCCAGTAGCACCTTCTGTGAAACGTGGGGATGATGGAGGAATGGACGTAGCAGCCGTACAAGCACTAGGGACACAAAAAAGAGAGAAAGCAGAGTCGGGTTAGCGAAGGAAACCATCGCCCGAGGAGGCAGCACCGGGGACGGGAGCGGCAGCGCGTTATCCGCCACCGGAGGATGTCGTTCGGAAGTCGGTCCAGGGCTGGCAGCACGCAACACCGGATTACAGCACCCCAAGGTTTTTATTTTTCTAAACATTGCTACAGGTTACAGAATTGCTCTTCTACCAGCCGGGCTGTGCCGGGGCCCTGCGTTCGCCCGGTGCGGCCAGAGCGAGCGGAGTCTCCCCACGGTGCTCTGCATCCCGACACACACCACAGAGGTGGGGTTGGCTAGCTGCATCTTAATCTTTGCTTCGACATATTTTTATTTTTTAAAAAAAAACACAACACAAACATCTCTTTTTCCATGGTTTACCACCTGGGTACATAAACGGAAAATTTAGGTTTGTAAATGGAAAAAATTTCTGTCAGGTATTTGATACAGCAAAACACCAAAATACAGGGTTTTTTTTGTCGTCTTCTTTTTTTATACGAACCCTGCTTCTCTGATTAAATGAAATCAGTAAGGCTAAGGAATTCTTTCTGCAGGAAAAAAATCAAATTTCCAGTACGTTAAAGCTTTTCAACACCGCTGTCGGCTGGAAGCTAAGTCCAGTGCAAACCAAACACACAAAACTGGTTTTAATTTAAAATATCCCGGTACGATTCCTGTCCACAAGATTTGTTTATTATTAAGAAAGCAATATTATTTTCTGACTCCGCTGGCTTTTAATATAGCGCACATGGGGGATGGGTGTGCATGTAATGATATATTCTCCCATACCGAAGGTGATTAGTTTTCCTTAAATGCGAGATTGCAGCGGCCCAGCAATCTGCTTGCAGCTTTCTTCAGGTATTTCCCCTGGCAGATTGCGGGCCATGTATATTTTAGGCACACCGGTATTCTGCCACGACAGAAGGAAAAAATACATAAACCCAACTGCAGGGGATTTTTAAGGGGAATTTCTTTTTTTTTGTTTTATTCCAGCGACTGCATCGGTTACGACGACCCTCACCATTAGCGTGCTCTTCGCTCGCTCGCAGCCCTGTCTGCACCCTGCCAGGGGGTCCTTCCTCACCGGTGCGGGGTGCGGGAATCGTCACCCAGCATCCTCCCGGCAGCAGCGGCTGCAGGGCGGGACGGCCCCGGCTCCGGCCGGACTTCAGCAAGACTTTAAACCGCATTAAGTGGGTCCTAAGTTGATGGGTACTGGAAAAAACTTATCGCTAAATCACCGTCCCAGTTCTCTCAAGTACCTGTTTCTGCAGCCATAGGTGCCACGGCATCGATAGCGACGGGAAGGTTGACGCGTGGCATCGAGGCTTTACCCGTGCTGGCGGGGGTGACAGGCGCCCAGCGCCCCGGTGACGCCGTTATCCCGCCCGCACACCAGTCCGGCGCTGGGACACAGCTCCGTCCGCGCCATTCCCCCGGCGCAGGACGCCAGCCACGCGGCACGAACACAAAGGGGCCGGTAAATCTTCATTTCTTATCTTTCTGCCTGGAAGGCACCTCAGAGACTATGAAAACTCTCTGCGAGGAGCAAGCCCGCCCGCCCTGACATCGTTAGCGAGCCCTGGAACGGGGCGAGCGCAGAGGCGTGGCGTTAAACGCGCACGCTTACCGGCGAGCACGCGGGGAGGCTGGCGGCAGCGTCTCCTCCCCAAGATCACCGCTCACAAGGTCGGCCTGAATTAAAAAGGATTTAAGGGCTGCTGGCTGCTATCACCGAGTTATTTTTAAAACACAAATGACAAAGATTAATAATGTTTTTAAATGTGTCAAGGGTACATTCCACACGCAGAAAAAGCAGGGAGGAAAAGGAGAGGGGGAAAAAAACCTGCAGAAAATAATCCAAAGGAAAGCTTAACGTTCAAATCCCACCACTCAGCCTGGGGAAAAGCAGACGCCGTTTGTTTAAAATAATCCCTGACAGCCACTCCTGGCTGCACAGCACCGGCGGCGGCCTTAAAAGGTCTTTAATGTTCGGTTCTGCTGACTCAGAGCTGGTCCTCCCACCGTGGTAGGTGCAGCATCTCTCACTCCCACCAGCTTCCCAGCTAGGATGGGAGGGCTGGTCTGGAGCAGGCAACTGGAGGAGCCTCCGCAACACCTAGGAACATCCACAGCGCCTCACGCAGTCTGTATCAACTATACACCGGCACAGCCCCACGCGCTTCACAACCCCGATTCGCTGTGAAGTCGATGGAAACCTCACCGTGATTAAGACCAAAAATAATGGCAAGCACTAACGCTGAGCTCCTTGCAGCTCGCTGCATTTAGTAGGTCGGAAGGCTGCTCTCTATCTCCAGATCTGTCTCGCATATAGTTCTAGAGGTGTCAATAGCGAATCCCACAGAAGCATCCCACCTCCACAAAACTGGTTTTCAACATTTCAGCAAACCATTAAGAAAGTCCTAACGGTTCACAGAATATACAAAGCATCCAGAATACAGAAGTGATTTCTTTTCATTTTTCTTTTCTCCCAGCCCTCCCCACCCCCCGACGTGGCAGGACATGGGAATCTGGTTCTGGGTTGATGGACGTTCTAACTTGGGCAGCTGGGATGAAGGAGACCCTTCGGGTGTAAGGCAGCCCCGCCGGCCTCTGAGAGGCAGTGGGAACTTCTTCACGGGCACCGTGTGCTTGCACCACGAGAGAACAGGGCTGCGGAGAAACGCACTGCGGTGGTGTAGAACAGACCCTGCAAACCCAGCTTCTGGAGTAAAGGCAAAATGAGCGATGGTGGCAATAAAAGCTACATTAATTTTCAGATAAAAAGGCATAAAAAATTGTTAAAGAGATAAATAGAAACCTTAGAAATCTGAGCTTCGTTGTTCTGGAGGATTTTCACAGTTAATGAGTTAAGCGCTGTTAGATGACCTAAAATCTGAAGTTGGATAGCACGGTACATGTGGGTTTACAGGCAGAGGGTACATAGAGGCGATTTTCCCGTGCTCGGCTCCACTGACCCCCGCACCCGACACGGGGCAGTGACGAGCCCCTCTGCCTCGCGCTGGGTCATGGCTGCCAAACGCCCGGTCGGCAGCCGATGGCTCGACACACAACGCTGCAACTAATTAGGAGAACGGAATTACCTCTGTGGCTGGCCTTAGGGAGACAGGTAACCAGGGCACGCTTCATGCCTTTAGCTAAAGGAGTCTTTAAAATGAATTCTTGCTCGAAACAGGCAAAAGGGGTTTCATTAGCTGGGTTTTCTTTTTTTTTTTTTTTTTTTCTTTTTTTTTTTTTTTTATCAGGGAGGTAAAAAATGCGGAGGCCTGTGTGTCTGTGGCTATGTTAATGCCAGGCTGGGCGCTCAGCCAATGCATTAAGTGAAATCGAATTCCTGAAACCAGCTTTAATCAGCAGATTTTTAAGGTTAGAATGACTCTCTCCTCTGGAAGGCTTGCCAAGGTTAATTCTGTCCTGAGCAGGCTGAATTAATGGGCTGGACAGGGGAGAACATTTTTTTTTCCCCGATTCCCTTTTAAGTTTACAGAATCTCCAGGAGAAAAGAAATGGCATTTCTGAACCATCTGAGGAGAAACGCCACTTCAGCAGCTTATCGATTTCTGTTTGGAGAACAGGGGCCGAGACGTGAGCGGCCGTCGCCTCCGGCCCGCCAGCTGCCATCCCTGTCCCCATCCCTTCATCCAGCCTGTCCCCTGGAGAAGCCCCGCGCGGCACTGGCCGAGGCAGACGGACGCCAGCCCGCAGGGATCGCTCCCCGTCCCCGCTTGCCGCGGCGGGACAGGGACGCGCGTGCCGCCGTTGCCTTTCGGGGAGGGATGTGCTCGTCCTTGCAAATTACACCGTGTCTGGAGACGGAGGGTGTGCAGAGCACCAACTACGTCCTGAAGCCCTGTGGTGGTGGGGGACCCCTCTCTGCGCGGATAAACCAGCCGAGAGCAGCCACCCACGCAGCCCCCCCCCCCCCCAACCGCGAAATCCGTACCTGCCTCACGAAGTTTGCAGCTAGAAGAAACTTTTTTGCAGCCCCTGCGCTGCTCCCAGAGAGCCAGGCCCTGCCAGCTCCGCTTCATCTTGCACCTTTTTAAAATCGACGGATAATTAAAGAGAAAAGGGCCTTCTTTGGACAGGGGAGGAGAGCTGTGCTATTACAACTGCCTACCTCTCCATTTATATGCAGTCCACATCTTGCATTATCAAACTTCTGAAAACCAGAGGGGCGCAAAAAAAAATAAAAAATCAAAGTATTAGTGGATTTTTTTATCCTGAGCTCCTTAAAGTGATTGTGGCTTATTTAAAAATAATACAATAATGCTGAGGTGTTCCTCCTGAACAAGAACACCTTGGGAATGCAAATAGGAAAGCAAGAGAATCAGAAATTCAAGATAGGGTTGGACAGGCTTTGCAATTCTTCTCCCTGGTGAGTTACACTAGTGGATATTTAAAAAAAAAAGAAAACCGCCTAGATTTTGTTCAGATTTTCACACTGAATTCCCAATTCCCTTAATAAGAAGCTACATCAATCTTTAGAGAACAAACCACCTAAGACCTGTGGCTCTAAATTATTAAAATATACTCGAGTGATTTTATGGTGTAAGGCTTCAACTTCCAACACCCCAGCAGCCTGCAGACATCCAAGCAGGATCCGTACAGGTTATTGGGGAAGAAGGACCGTGCCTGCTCCTCGCGGGCTTTCAGGGAGGCAGGGCTGGCACATTCCCACCACGGTGCCTTTCCCGAACAGCAAACCCCCCAGTGCAGGCCACCAAAGATGTCCCCTTCCTCCCAAGGGGCAGCTGGCTCGGCGTCCCTCTCTCCCTGCCAGCCAGTTCTGCAGATCTTCCTCGATTCTTTTGGAGAGGTAGAATGAACCTGCTTTGGGAAAGGGCACGCGTTCCCTGTGCAAACCCTAACAGCTCGGGATTTGCACTGAAATCCCCCAACAAATAGTCTTTTCAAATGAAAACGCTCATGGCAACACCAGTAAAAAAAGCCCCAAATAACAACATCTGACTACCAGACAAGTGAAATCCAAAACACGGTTTAAAAAGAGAATAAAAAGAAAGCCAGCATGAAATCATCAAAACAGGAGATGTGAAATTCCTTACGAAAAGGCTCCTGAATTGCGCAAATGCGCCTGCAAAAGAAAAGGCTGCTGCCTGCAGCCACCCGACGCGTGGTAGGAGCTTGAAGCCCACGTCGAAATGGCACCAAACACCCCAAGGAGCCCGAAGCAAGGAGACCCTCCGGCCCCAAGAGCTGCCTGGACGCGTGCTCCAACACGCGCTGGCTTCTGCCTCGTCCCGCTCCGAGATGGCGCGATGAGCAAAGGCAGGCACATCTCTGGAACCTGGTTCTGCGGCCGACTGCCCTAAAATTGAACGTAACACCTCCCATGGCCCGCAGCAGGACGTCAAAACCCCTGATAGGAACATAATGCTGGCGTTTAACAAACGAGGGACAGGGACAACGACTGCTTCAATGGCAGGCGACGCCAGTAGCGTGGGAGGACGGAAAGCCATCGCCGCCGCTCTTAGCTCTCGTGGTGGTGTTGAACAGCGCGTGCTCAAGTCTAGCAGCTAATCACGTCCCCGTTACAGCACCGTACCGCGCGGGATCTCCTTCTGTAATTACACTGACGATTTCAGAGCTTCTCCACCAATTTCCATCGGGGAACAGCATACTGCTTGCAGTGGCAGCACTGCTGCCGTGGATCAAACCTCCCGGGAAAGCCAAATGAGGCGTTAGGTTCATTCTTCTCATCATCCTGATGATAGGCTACAGGTCTAAATTAGTGGCTGTATCTGAGCCCAATCAAGCTCTGTCCTTACCCACAGCCTGCCCGCTACCTGCGCAGCCACGCAGTGCACCAGGAAAGGTACAACGCAGGAACTGCAGCCATGCAATAGCATGCAGGCTGCATCTGGTACAGATTTCTCAGACGTAGAAGTGAAAATGGAAAAGCAGCTTGTAAGTTCTCATCTCAGCATCCTTCGCTGCAGTAACCTGTGTTTCGGAGATATCAGTCGAAACGCAGCAATACAACCCACTCTCCCATCCCTACCACAGACATTGCCATTATCTGTTCATATAGATTCCACTGCTATCCCGTTCTTTTCACCAACTTTTTCATATCCCAGCAGAGACACTACCCAATCTTTTTGAAATCGACTTCTCTGGATTTCATACAAATCACGCTCAGAGGAGTTCGTTAGCTGATTGTAGTAATATATTTGTTTCACATGTAGGAGCCATCTTCCATCTGCGTCCGTAACAAGTACCCTCAAAATTCTCTGATGATCTTCTCTGACAGGGCAGAGCGCGGGTGGAAAGGCAAGGCAACTGAAAACCTTGAGTCTCTAACGTGAGCTGCCTCTTGGCTACCAAATTAGCAAGCATAGGGGAAAACCCTCAAATGCTACGTGTATCACCTCTCTTTTCAAACGGACCCAAAGCAAGTGCCCTCCAAGATTGGGTTATCTTGTAGCAGATGGTCCTTCCTTCAGGACAGCGATGCTAAAGCCACGGACACGTTCCAAATCCATTTAAACATCAGATTAGGCTCGCCCCTGTCAGCCGCAGGAGCTGGGAGACAGCAGCGGCTCCCGCCTGCTCCATTAATCAAAATTCAGCGAGAAAAGCCAACGTGCTGCTACAAAACCCCCTGACTCGATGCCAACACCACGCACAGGGAACCTAGGGCCATCAATCTTACTTCTCCTCCCCCGGCAGCGAGACACTGCTGGGGAGGGGGGAGCAATGATGGGGGCTTGGCCAAGCGAGTGGAGAAGCAGGTTTTTGACAACTCTCCCAAGGCAAAACGATGCACAGTGACACCAAGTTGATGGGGACACGACACGAAACCAACCTCAACGATTCTTTGTACAGATCAGCCCTGGTTCAGCCTTTTAAAACTGGGAGGTGTAACTATGGCTGAGCCCTGCAACACCGGCTAATCACCCGGGTGGGGGCAGGTGGGCTGCACCTGGAGGTCTTATTTTGATCTAAAAAGGGAAAAAAGTGTCACAACATAGGGAGGCATCCAAAATTTCCTGTTACTGTAGCCAATCTTCAACTAAAACACTGCTAAGCATGTTTTCTCACTCCTGATCTTAGTGAAACACAGCCATTAGACAGGTTTGGACTTTCCTCCAACACCTATAGATAGTAACTTTGATTCAGCAAAGCGCAAAAACGTGCTCAGATCTCAGCGCTGGACTGATCTGCACTGCTGGCATGGTTTGCCTTTTATCGATGTCAACAAAACTTAAGCTATTGCTTATAGTTTGCCAGTTTGGGCAAGGAGTCCCTACGTACTGACAGCAGATCTCAAAAACCACCTGAAAATTTTTATGGGGCTGCAATATCCCAGAGAACCTGACCCTTCATTTCTGGGCTACAGCTGGCACAGCTGCAGCCTCACAGCTTACCTCTGCAGCGTCGGGACACTGCCCACTGTGCAGGCGTTCAGCCTGGCGCAAGAATTTTGGTTTTAATCCTACTGGCTCTTTTTCTGACGTGTTTCAAACCCTCCCGATGCCCTTGATGTCACCAGCAGTTATACCTAGATAAGGGTTTCTGGATTGAGCCCAGGGAGCTCATCTGATGGCTAATCACAGGAGGAGAGGTTACCACAGCCTCAGAATCTAGAGCCAAGCTCTATGTGTTGCAGGACCTTGTCACTTCTGGCAGCTTTTGTTATCAAATATTGTCCTGTTTACCTCGGGACTTGTTAGAAAGCAATTTTTGAAATGTTCAATATTTAATGAGATATTTAAATGTTTAATGGGTTCTTTTTCAAACCCTCTTTTCCCTCTGTGGAGTTCCGAAGTCACTGCAAGGATTGTGGGTTTTAACTTTCTTACTGTTAGAAAGGTTTCTTCTAACAAAGTTGGCTAATTGGCAGAAATCTTCGTACATGGGTACCAATCTTCAGTGCCCCAAAATCTAAAATTTAAGTTTTATGCCTGCACTCCTACGATGCATGCCTGACAGACCTCCCTCCACCCTCCCAACCTGATCCTCGGACCTTTCTTTACCGTAGTCCTGCCGCACAGACTACGGCTCTTCACCTGAAGACTTCTCACTCAGATCCCTGCCAACGACTCCCGTCTTTGGCATGCTTTGCTGCACCTTCCTTACACGCAGGAAGGAGAACAGTCCCTAGAAAGCGGTGTATTTTAGCACCTTCTCTAGATTTTTCCAGTGAGCGCTATTTCCTTCAGGTCTAGTCTTTAGACTCTCTATGTATTACGTTGATGCGTGAAAAAGAGATGCGAAACTGTGCTCCCTGTTCGATGCTGAAGGATAGCGACGTTTCCACTTCTGCCACGTATGTGGGTTTTTTTCCCCTAGTCCAATAAAGCCGGGTCCGGCAATTTGGCGCACTGCCGTCGCTGAGGTTTGCCGCACAGGCGGCACAAGGAGAGGTGCCACGTTGGAGAGAAAGAGGACGGAGACTCGGCGGTCCCGTCGCAGCAGAAACTCCCTCTGGGTTTCCCACCCTGCCCGTGACGATGCTAACGGCGTGCAGTGACTCTCCTTGCGGGGAAGGGCTCGGTAGCCAAAGCCCCCCGCACATACGACCCTGCGCAGAGGTTCAAAGCCCACCGCACAGCCAGGCACCACCGTGCTCTTCCATTGGGCTTGCCACAAAGGAAAAGTTAGGCAGAAACGTTACTACGAATCCAGCGGGGCTGTCACGCAGTGGGTTAAATCATTACAATAACAAACCAGTCGGTAACAGCGTTTTCCAGCCTGCCCAAACCGCTCTTTTCTATACCTGGTTTTTACGCTGGTAGCCTGTGTTTTCAGTAAGAGCATTTACTGCTGCTGTCCACCGGCTATTGAATCCGCTGGCACTTACCCATCGATCTCCTACCTACAGCTCAAAAGCCAATTACAGTCCAAGGTCAAGCCTTTCTGCAGGTTGTTTATGCCCCACGCAAGCCCCTGCCTCTCTCCGACCGAGGGAGCTGGGACACGGCCCCGGCCGCCGACCCATTCACCATTGCTGGGGAGGACGGGCAGGCGCAGGCAGCGGCAACGTGGAGAAATTCGCCTTTCCGTGACGGCGAGAAGCACGTTGGCTTCCTGACCTTCCACCGCAGACTACAGCACGCTATGCGCCAGCTATCAAACTCTTAATTTTTTATACTGGTAATTCTTTTAATAAGAATTCTTTAAATATTTATGAAAAGAAATGCATGAGGCCAGCTCAACAAGAAGCGATAGCTTTAATCTCAGTGTGCTCTGCAGCGATCCTGCCTGCTGCTCTGCAACAAGAGAAGTGACTTGCGGAGCCACCTAATCCCCCGGTGGTGGAACTCCAGCCCTGCTGCAGTTGGTGGGAATTTTGCCATAGGCTGCAACGTGGCGAGGGTTTCAACATCTTTCCTAAGTCACCTAAACCACGTCCTGCACTAAGTCACAGCATGGAAAGCACAAGGCGCTGTTTCTCCAAGAAGTGAATGTCAGACAGCGTCTCTACAAGTGCAAAATTTTGTACGGATTTTCTGTTATTTGCGACACTGTCAACTGCAAGACGAATCAATAGGAACTGCCCACCCTAGCCTGCTAGTCTATTGCTCAAATTGGTATTAGCCACACACTTGCAATTGGGTTATCCTTGAGTTTTGACTACAACTAACCTCATAAAATCTTTCATGAATTCCACAGGAAGCAAAATCCACAGCCTGGTCCTGCTGTAGGATCATTGGTATGCAGCCCCACACACCCACCTACAGTAGCTGCCTGTTCATAAATGCATATTTCTTTATTAATATGGGGATACTTTAATCTCAGTCTAATTTTACCTTTAGGGAAGCTATATCCCGAGGCTGCCAGGAGCTAAAACCCTCCAGATGCAGCGGTGTAATTTGTATTCAAAGCAGCAGGTCTATCTGTCAACATGTTTGTCTCCCCTATCTGCCAACTCTTATTTATAATCCCATTCAGATTAATGAATGACAGTAGTTCTCATCACAAGAAATTTGATTAATCAATTTAAGTGCTTAATCACCCTGGCCTGGGTGAGAACCGTATGGGAGCGATGCTGCCTGGCTAGGGACAAAGTTGTGAGACATAGGAGGAAAACATCACAGCTTTCCCTCGGGAAAAATTCAAGTGGGGAGTGTGCATGGGATCCTCAATGGGATTATGAGCTTTCCAGGAGCTGAAGGCTTTCTTAGGGCCAGCGGTCACAGCCAATTAGTCACAAAATAGCCTTTCCCAACCACCTCCTAATCTGACACAAAAGGCTTCACACTACCCACCTCGTTCCCTGCTACCCGTGTCGCTCGCCACCAAACCCCCAAACCGTAAATTATAACCCCCTTGCCCTGCCCTGGGGTACGACCATGATAACCTAGCTGGGCATCCTGGAGGCCACTGGATGGCTCTGAATTAGTTGATAAACCAGCCGGGCATGCCGCGCGGCATCCTGCTCCCAGTTAGTTCCTGCCCATCGCTTCCCTGTACCACAAAGACCCCCATGCCTTGGCGACCGCCAGCTTGAATATTCTAGAATAATCTCCAGGGTTTTCTGGAGACCTGAGAGATGTTTCAGATGACGGGTGAGAGCAAGGCTGAGTACAAATCACTGACTTCTAGGAGAGTTATCTAGGAGAGAGGCCACGCAGTGTGAGCGCTGCTCTGAGGCTACTCTTGTGAATGCTCTGAACGACAGGGTAAAACAAAAAAAAAAATGGATAAAACATCTGAATCTCAGGAATAACACCATCTTCTCTTCCATGAAAGACAAGTTTACAGAGAAGTACCCCCTTTTGCTGGCAGACAAGATGCATCTGAACTCTGTGACAGAGAAGCAGGCGTTCGTCATGAACTGGCTCTGGATATTACGATAACAGGCATCTCGCAAATGGGTATTTAAGATAAGTCAATAACACTTCAAAATAAGCAACAGCTGTCCTGCTGCCAAGCCTTGTCTCGTGGCCACTCGCTGGAAATCAAGATCAGAGTCTCCCGATCGCGCTTTTCAGGAATCGAAGCCCAGCACTATTAAATCTTTGCGCTAGCAATCTGATGACAAACAGGGAATTGCTGCGAACAAAAGTTGCAAGTGACCAAAGGAGCATGGAGGAGCAGGGTCGTCGCACGGAGGGAAGGGGATATTTTGGGAAGATGAGCTCCCTTCAAGGATAACTAGCATCTGGGTAACCACTTCTCCAAGATGGGGGAACATTTCTTAGAGAGTAATGAGGGCTCAGGAAAGGATTACACAGCCACAGCTCACTCACCGCTTCATGTGACGACCACGCAACACCAGGGCGAAGTGAGATAATCTGGTCCTTGGACACGTACTTGAGGGATGCTGAAGACATGGAGGAAACCAGACATAAACCCAACAAACAGATCTGGTGTCCACAGCTGAAAAGCTGGAGGTGGCATAAGGAGAGGACTGGAAAAAATGCATTGTGGTGGGAGAGCTGGACCACAGCCTGTTTTGTTTATTTGAAAAAACGTAAGGCAAAAAGCTCACACTAACCAAATACCACTGCCAGAAGTATTCATGGAGAGACAAACATTGGCTGTTTAGTGACTAACCTAGGAGAGAGAGACAAATAAATGAATGCCTGGAAAAGAAGGCCAAATGATTTACATTGAAACTGGACTACCCATTTGAACTATCAAAGGTTCTTTACTAGAACAAAACCTTGGAGAGGTGGACAGTCTCATCTCCACCTCTTGCTTTCTCCTGTGCTCACCCAGCTGCCTCTCTGACCCATCTGCTGGAGACAAACCAAGCGGGGCTGAGTCACAGGTACCAAGTCAAGAGGCATCATGTACATGGCACGCGTCAGGTCAGCCTAGACATCAACGGTCCTGTGCTCTGACCATCCCTTGGAGACACGGGGAGTATTTGGTAAGATTCCTGGGAAGCTGCACCAGTAGGTCAGGGTTAGAGCCCCTGCGTCATGGGGACAACCGCCTCGGCGTCTGGGGCACTGACAGCCCCGATCAGCACGGGGCTCATCGACGGATCGCGCTGCACACGCTGCACGCTCCAAGCAACCTCTGCGCAGCCGGGTACGTGGGATACGGGGAGTCTCACTGGGAAAGACGGATGGATGGTCCAGTGATGCCCTGGTAAATATGCAACAGTCCAAGTTTGCAAGCGGTGATGAAGAGTAGATCTGGGTGACGTAAGGTCACCGCGAAACCAGAGTCCCGTATTCTCAGGTAAGGGAAAAGCATCCCAACAGCCCCAGCATCAGCAGGGGGTTAATAAGAGGAAAAGCGGCACGGAAGGCTGCTTTGGCTCCACGAGACCGTTTTCTAACTCAACACCGTCTTGGCAGTCACTCAACTGGGATACATAAAACCTACGGGACAGAGACATTACCCGGGTCCCCACACATCATCTCGACTCCAGCAGCTTGTGCAACCGCACGTTTCCCCAGGTATGAGGGTTTCTTGACTGTCACCGCAAGGTTAGAAGAATTGTGAGCTGGAAAATCATGGAGCATATTAACGTCAGACTGAAATATGACCACAATACACAGAAGTATTTTATATTTATTCTCTTTTAGAAATGTTATAAAGACAATATAATGAGAATGTTGCAAACAAGTCAAGTGGTTTCCTCCTAATCTGGCAATAAAAATATGTCAAAGAAATGCCTAAAAACCTAATAGGAGAACAAAAAAATAACGGGCTAGGCTATGACAGGATTTAGCTGTGATTTTACTCAAAGGCTTTAATCATGTCTACTACAACATAAATGGAAAATCAGATACAAACCTGTATGAGCCATTAATGTCTCTGTTGGTTGGCTCAGCTGTTAGGGGGGCTGAGACCGAACAGATTTGGTGGAGGTTAATGAAGATAGGTAGAGGTCTAAATACGTTTATATCTGAGGAAACTTTGCACAAAAAAAAGGATTATCGAGCTGGTCTTCGTGGAGACTTGACTGAGGTAGCAAATACACAATTATAAAAAGATTAGAAAGTGATTAGTCATTCCATTTTAACATCTGCTATAAGAAAAGAACAAAGGGTTTCTTGATTAAATTAATGTCTGATAAACTTGGAATCTACGAAGAGGAAATACTCTTTTTTTCAGGGGATACCCAGGCTTTGGAAGTCAGCACCATGGAAAAGGGGGAGTTCAACATTAGAGACGGATTGCAAAAGGCTGAATAATTTAACGAGTTGGAGCGCAGCAGAGCTATGACGAAAGCCAGGGCAAGAGGCGTCGAGAGGGAGAGCATCGCTACCTCTGCCCGACGTTGCATCTGGATCTTAATCCTGGGTTCCTGTCGGGATGCTCTTGGCTGCGCTCCATTCAACAGGGAGACCGGGAGAGAGCGGGGGAAGTGAATCCCACAGGACACCAGCTGGGGGCCAGCGGGGTGAAAAGCGAATACCAGGTCTGTGGGAAGAGACCAGGATGGGCTCGGAGTGAGAACATCAAATATCCACTCACCACCATAAAAACACCACCACCTTCTTGAGCCCAGCTGCCTTTACCGCCGCCATCATACAGGCAGGCTGCGCAAAAGTTAGAGAAGTTTTTATTATCTAGATGAATCTCTCTTTCGGGGGGAAAAAAAAGACCATTACAGCATGGGGAAATGACAAAATCTGATAGCGCCCTGGGGAAATGCAGGCTGAGCCAGTATTGTTTGCACACACGCAGCAGCAAAAAGCCACATCTGCTAATGACCACGGTGGGGTGCAGGGCACGGGGTGCCATCGCATGAGAGCAGACATGGGTCTGATGCATTCACCGCCTCTCAGATTTGGGTAGGTAAGGGCAAGTCTAACAAATGCAACTTACAGGCAAATATATAAATATCTAAAAGAACGTTTGGGAGCTATTAATTATGCCTGCAGTTTTATCTTGGATTAATTTTGTGCTGGAATGGACCAGAAGCCTTAGCCGAAATCTTTTTTTGGCAGCCTCCCCTGTGCAAAATTAGCCTTGGAGTTATCTGCAGACATACTACACTGTGCCTACAAAGTGACGCATTCAGCTGGTTTGCGAAATACCCAGTTTCTTGGTCCTGTTCTCTTTATACCACTTGCTTACATTTAAGACCAGAAGCCGCTGCAGTCAGCATTTCAATGATCAATGCGCAGTCTTCCCCGTCTGGTCACGTCAAGTTCGCTGCACAGGTGGCATAATTCGCATTATGGCACCAAAAATGCTTTCCACTGAGTGGAAGGAGAGCATGGTTGTGGCAAGGCTATCAGTATTCCATCAAAGGAGCTTCAGAAGTTGATATTCCCTTCCCCACTTCAGGAAGTCATTTAAGGTGTTCAGCAGCTCCTGAATTCTGAACATTGAATCTAAGCGCATGGAAAACTTGGAAGGACCTGACCTTCAAACCTCCTTCCAATGAATCCCTTAATTAAAAAGCATTTACACAACCTAAAACAAATTATTGTGTGTGCCAATACTAAATCTTCCCATTCCAATTTAAAATCCTTAGAGCTTCACTATCGCTCACGAGCAATGGCAGGAGCTATAGTAAGCAAGCATTTCGGAATGTCTTTCTGGACAAGCTGTTGTAGAAATACTAAGTTTATATTGCTTGCAACCAACTTATAAATATTTCATTCCTGTCCCAAAAACCCAAACAGCAAAGCATTAATTTCTCAAGATTAGTGTGCCTAAATTTACTGAAGTTCACCACCAGCAAACAGCTGAGTGTTTCTGACATTCAATAAGCAGCGAAAAGGTCGACGTTTTACTTGTATTAATTTTTCATCAGAGAATGGAAAGCTCATTTTCGTGGCAGATAATGAATGTTGGAAGACATCTGCTATGGCAAGATACAGGAGACTGGTGCATCCTCTGTACAAACCATGGCAGAATTTCAGAGACCTTTGTCGTGTCTTCCTGAGGTGATGTTATCTCTAAAATTTTGCAAGTTATGGCTCTGCCTTCTGAAGAGTTCTTCAGGACTATTTAACAGTTATGGCACTTGGGCTGTTGAAGAAGGAAAACACAACTCTAAACACAAAAGCAAGTATCTTCCATATGCCCTGAGACATTATGGAGAATACAAGCAGAAACTGCAAGCTAAGAGCAAATTTTCTTCTTGTTTGTAAAATAATAGTAATTTCTATCACTGGCATTCAAAGTATGGATGTCTAAAGAGTATCTGTCTACATGTTGCCAACAAAAAGTTTATTTGCATTCTTTCTTCTTCATGGTGGAGGCATCTTGGACCTTAGGTCTGGACTGTCCCTTTCCTCCTGCCCTTCGGGCCGCTCAGCCAGAGGGCAGAAAAGGTACGGTGCTGCACCGCAAAGAGTTGTCCCTGCGCTCTTCTGCATGGACTATTCTCCTCGAAGAGACACTCGGGGAGTCCTGCCACGTATTGCCCACGTAGCACCAGCCACCGCATGGCCCCGAGACCTTCGACTCCACCGTCCCCGGACTGTGTACCTGCCGCTTGGCAAGGATGCTCCCACGCCTCCCCAGCCGCTCGGCTGCAACGGCAATGGCCAGATACCCACAGCAAAGGTGCATCGATGAAGTACGTGATCTGCAATGTCACCCGTACACAAACGTGACACGAAGGGATTTAGTTTTGCTTTGACTACCTTGTCACTAGCATCCAATTATAGGACCGGTGGGCTTTGCTGATTAATTACGGATTAACTAGATGCAAGCCTTCACACAAATTAATCTTAAAAACTCTGCTGACACAGATGGGATCTTACACGTTCCTCTTCAACCTTTTGTACTTTTTAACTACGAAGCTGGAAGTGCTAACGAATAGCATCAGTCGAATCCGCAGGTTATTTAGCAGGTAACGAGGGCTGTGGAGTCCCCCGTGTCCGCGCTTTCCACGTCCCCGGCTCTGGGTGCCACGCACCTCCCGGCTCTTCCTCGGGGTCCTGCTGTGGTACGGACACCGGCGCTTGGGAGGAGACCCAGGCAATCACAGGCATTGACAAATGAAAGTCAAGTGATTAGCTGGCAGTTTCAACCGTTTTGCTTCTGAAGTGCTTTCTGCATATTTTCTCAATAAAAGCAAGACAGCGCTGATGAGATATTTGACAAAACAGAATGCTGAATCATTTTTAGTGCATCACCTCTTCTCACGCAGAGGGAATCTTCCGTCTTCCCCATCACAGCCAATTAAAACATTCAAAACATTTCTTCTAGGCTGACAGTGATTGGAAAAGACCACGAGACTTCCTAAAATACACTTTCAAGCTTTATACCATTAGGTCTGTTCTCTTCATGCCCCTGGTTCTCACGGTGTTTTCCTGGGTATGGCAGATCAGCATTTTTCTCAGCCCAAACAATTTTTTCCTTGAATGCCAGTACAAAGCACAGCTTTGCCAATGGAAACAGAAGACATTTTTCCTTTAGAGCAGCAGCAGCACGACCGGCGTACCGAACTGCTGCTCTGAGTCCCGACTCCCCTGCTCCTGCAGACATAGTGCCCCAAAAAACCTCCGTCCTTCTGCAGGGATGGACACAGCTGGCCCAGGAAACAAAACCGCTGCAGAACAGTGTGTCCACGTTATTCCTGTTTGTTCCTCTTCCAGCACGACAAGCAGTTTAGTTCCTACAAGAGTAGCTCCGAGGTCCTCATCTCTCTCGTCTGCAAAGGCTGACTCTTCTGTTTCAGGGGGCTGCTTTTCATTCTCAGCTCCCCAGAGGCGAGATGCACTGATCTAATTAAGGGTGTCATCTGAGCAAGAACTGAAATGTTACTTGAACATGGAATTACTATTTCAGCTTTTTTCAAGATTGAAATGGCGAAATGCCATCCCTTGGGAGCGGTCGTCTCTTACAAAACCGGTATCCATACAGAGAAACTTCAAACGCTTTCTAAAATTTTCTCTGGCTAAATATAGCTCAAAAGAAGATCAATACTTTCACGTGCAATTCATAGTGTCCAGACATTATTCATGGTGTTGAACAGATCAGAGGAAGATTCACTGCAACATGCGTAAATTTACACACTGTTTGTTTCATTTTTGAAAACAGAAGCTTTTCAGCATTTGGGAGAAAAGGCACGAATACGTGCTCATACTTGTTTACTGCCAAGATAAAATGCTTCATTGAGGCTGACCGTGCACTGAGTCTTGGCTTAAGCCAGCTACAGCACAAAATCGAAACACAGTATTCTCTCAGTCACTGAAACTGACCCACGTTCAAGATTCAAGGAAAGGCAGAAGAAATCACAGAAAATTCTGGGTCGCTCACTTCCCCAAACCGCACATTAACACCGCAAAAAGTGTCCTTAAAAATGAGTCCCATGAGTGGACAGAAATCTGTTCCCTCAGCCATCCAATTCATCATTTTTGTCCAATATATTACCTGTAGGTTTACAAATCACAAGGAATTTACTGAGTGTGCTTTCATAAGTAGAAGTGGACAATAAATCATCACCATACCAAAGCCACTCACGTAACACACAGTTTCATCTTCATGCCAAATTTCGTTATTGGTAACTGCAAAAAAACCCCAAAACAAACAACAAAAAACCCGTGTCTGAGCGGTCTTCAAAAATAACGATACAGTATTAAGGACAGATATTAATTCAATTATTCACCTATTCTTTCTTCTCTAATCCCATGCTGAACCTGAAGGGGCAAGAACATGCCCCCTCCCCTAGCTAGACTGCACTTTGCTTCAACAAGCTTTTAAAAATAAATGTTTTTATTTGCATTAAGCATAAGGGTCTGAAGGACAGGGACGCTCCCTCTGAAACTCCTGCCACTGCTGTGTGGTTGCTGCTGCACCTCCTCAAACTTTTGATAAATCCTCCTCCGAAACTGCAATTAACACCTTTTGCAGGTCGCCCCACAAGATTAATTTTCCCAGCATAGATTAATGAAAACGCATACAGAAGTGTTTAGAAAATATTTTCTCTATTAATCTCCATCAGCAGCAGATTACCAGCAGGGCGGCTAATGAAGACGTTGTATTGTTAAGGTGAAAGCCGACGGGGAGAAGGACGAGGATGCTCTCCCGGGCGCCTTTAGTGGTGCCTCTGACGGGGACAGCTTTGTCACCATCACGTCCCAGGACAGTGCTTTGCCTGAGATTTATTTGGGTTTACAGCCACGCGCGAGAAGAGCAACATTTTTAGACCGAAGAGTCACAGCGTGAAACCACAGCCCCTGCAAGACCCCACTGCATATTTAATGTTAATTTAGAGGACATAATGCTATAAAACATTCCTGTCTTGGGAAACAAGTGGCACCATTCCTTAAAAACTCACCCTTTGCTTCTTTAGGGTTTTTTGTGGTGTTTTTTATTTTGTTCCAAGCAAACCCCAAAGATCAATGAATTGGGGCCTGAGCGGCTGCCCAAAAACGCTGAACAGATCCTCCCCACGCACCGATTCACACCTCAAAGGAGGGAGCTGCCCGTGGCAACTGCAGCCTGCCACAAACCCCTAGAGCTGACGGCTTCCGAGCTCCCCAACGGGAGCGCAAACAAACACCTTTAAAAATCTCCAGTCCCCCCCACCCCAATCTATCAACGGCAGACACTATTTTACTTCTGTTTTAAAGTTTACCCTTGGGACTTAAGAGGCTCCTTTTCTAGAGAACTTTTCTTTACCATACCTCACAGAGATGTTTAACAGAATTAGATCAAGAATTTGAAACAAACGCAGAAAAGCTCCTGCAGAGTAAACCTGACACCTGAGAGGAGCCCATGATCGCCGCAGAGCTCACAGCAGAGGCCTCCGTAAGGCAGATTGAGTGTGCCCACCTTCAGGAAGCAGGACCTTTTGACTCCCAAACCTGCTTTTTTTCCCCAGACTAACAGAGCATCTTTCACGTTTCTGTCTCTAACAACAGCGTCTCCCGGAGTTCAAGCAAATAACAGCTTGTTTCCTCATTATCCTTTCCTTTACAGCATTAAACTCTCTTTTAAATCGACAGCTGTTATTTTGCCTTCATTTTTCCAAGCTCATTTGTTGCAATGTTGCATTTTGATATAGTCTAGCTTACAGCTTGATTTGCTTTGAAAAACAGCAAACGTGGCCGTTTACCTATCCTGCCTCAAGGAAGGAAGCTTGCTCTCACCTGGCTCACTACAAAATCAATCACAACGTGTACTTAATGCTCTCCTTGAAGGAAGGGAAAGCAGCGGGATGAAAAGCCGAAACCACATCCTCTGTCCTTTGTCAGCAGCACAAAGCTCCGCAGCTCCCGTACCCTTCAAAGCTCCTTGTTCTTCGCAGGCGGATGGCAAACAATTACCGAGGACCTGCATGTGCTTCCTCCTCAGCAATTCACCCGTCCTCGCACTGCCTTCGGATCAACACCGAGGACTTCTTTCAGTTCAGGGTTGAACTAAACAGGACTATGGCTGAAAGTAACGTTAACAAAAGTTATCTTCAAACCTTTTTTTTTTTTTTTTTTTTTAATTCGGTATATACTCTTAATAAATTAGGCATTACCATTTAATATCAAGGATGCCACCTCACAGTGCTAGCGCTCACTTTATAAAAACGCGAGCATCATGGCTTTATTTCAAGGTTCGCTTGCAAATTTAATTGGAATAAAAAGGTGTTTCTCTAATGGCATCAAGGCAAAGAGAGGGACTGACTCATGCTGAGGCTGGATTTGACCGTGACTATCAGCTGAGCATCCCTACAGGGTTCAGGGAGGATATTACACCCCTGAAGACTCTTCCAAACCATACCAGTTTCCCAGTCCGTGTTCAGAGCCCATTTTGGGTACCCTACCAAAACCCAGGCTAGAACGGCAGTCACCTCGTTTTAGTAGCATTTCTGGTTTATCTGGGGCATCTTCAACTATTTGACAAAATAACCTGCATGGCACAGGCAAGCGCGATGCTTCGAGGGCTCCCGCCAGCGCGTCCGACCCGCACCCAGCACGCCAGCGCCCACATCTGCGACCTTCGCTGTGCTGCCCAGCCAGTGTCATCCTCAACTTCTGTCAGGCAGAAATCTGGGAAAGCTGGGATTTATCCTGCTTCAGCTGCACCCTCAGAGCCCACGTGTCAGGCTGCTCCTCAGCGTCTTGGTGAGCGCTTCGCTCAGCCGCTGCTCTGCAACCGGCTCCCGCCTCGGACCAGCGTGCCGAAACCGGTAACGCTGGCTGGCAGCGAGACGGTGAGAAATGCCGTTAGGCGAGAGATCTGCCACAGGGTGGCTGCGTTCACATCCATCAGCAAAAGCAATCAGGAACCGCACTGGTACGGAAGCCCTGTACCATTCACCACAAGCTGCCCTTCCCAGGCCAAACGTGCATTTTTCAGCTAGAGCGTGAAGTCCCTTCCGTTAGTGCCTCCCAGTGCCAGCAAACACGATGCAATTTAGGATCCCAAATGATTCCCACAGGACATATTTTTGCGCTCATCGGTGTACCCTGCAGTACAAAGTGTCTCTTACGTTTGAGTCTTGCCCTACATGATGCATGCAGCAGGTGAGACGGTGATTTGGCACCGAGAAATAGCTATTTTATCACATTTCTTCCTGCAGATCAACAAACCGAGAGGAAATGGCGTCAAGTTGAGGCAAGGGAGATTAGGTTAGATATTAGGAAAAAAATTTTTACTGAGAGGGTTGTCAGACATTGGAATAGGCTGCCCAGGGAAGTGGTTGAGTCACGATCCCTGGAAGTATTCAAAAAGCGAGTAGACGGGGTACTTCAGGACATGGTTTAGTGGGCATGGTTGATGGTTGGACTCGATGATCTTGAAGGTCTTCTCCAACCTAAATGACTCTCTGATACCAGACCTATCCTGCTTGTGCATCCCTCGCAGCTTGCTCGGAGCCTGCACTGCCGGGAGGGATGCCTGCGACCCAGACCTCCTCTCCATCCTGTCTCTTCACACTTGCAATGCCACCAGTCAGACATGCGTGAGAAACGGGATGGGAGAATGATCAACTCCCAACAGCAACTGTTGAGACACCAACTTATCTCTCCCTCGCAGAGTAGGGAAGGTCCAATAAGTATAAAGTTTAATGCTACCCTGTTTAATGATATTTTCATTTCAACCAAACTGTAAAATTAACTGAGAACTTACACTAAAAACGACTTTTATTTTATGCCGATCATTAAGTAAGGAGGTTTCACACTTGAGATCTGTTATATTAAAGGGAACTGAAATTGCTTTTATCAATTCCCTTATTCTAAGCGGACAGACTTCTCATAAAATATTGAAACTCTGTGGTGACTATGGAGGAGGAGAGAACGGCTGAATCGTGGGTGGAAGGGATCCCTGGGTCGTGGCCACTGCCTGTGCGACATGGCCTGCCAGCGTGGGGATGACCACGAGCAGAGGCAACCCCGCGAGGTTCGCCGGTTGCCTGCAGGAGCTGGCTTGTATCACGCCACGACCAGGATGCCCGCGCCGGTGCCGGCGCTGCGCGGTGCACCGCTCTGCCTGCGGTGCTGGGCGCCGAGACGATGGCTGGCAAAGCCTGGTCTGGGCTGACCACCGATCCGGTCCCTGGCTTATTTTCCTCTTTATAGGGGTACTCATCAAATATCCGAAGCGTCAGCTCGGGCAGGATTTGGCGTGATGATGATGGCAGCACCCCGGCTGACTGCCTTAACCCCTGGAGCAGCAGCATCCGTCAGATTATTTTACCCACCTACTCAGCCTGATTAATCTCACCTTTATCGTTTGCTAATTCTGGGCTTGTATAGAACACAGATAAACCCGACTCACAAAGACACAGAGGGAGGCTGGATGAAAGAGGAAACCATGGTCCGGTCTGCTTCATCCTCCCTCTCCCTCGATGAGAATTTACCCAAATTATTGAGGACTCAGACACCGACTTCAAGGTGCTGGCATGACCTGAGGAGCTGCAGGGTGACGGGGTAGCAGTCGCTTGTACTGCCAGGCTCGTTTGCTCTCCCTCCACAGCACTTCTAATAACCAAGACAAATTACCCTGCACGCCACGTGCCTGAGCAGGTCTGTCCTGAAGCTTGGGAGCTGCAGGCATCTATTTCTGGGGGACCAGTCAAGGGTAAACCAGCGAAGCAAGCGATGCCCATTATTCATTAATTATAGCTATTTATTTAACTATAATAATGTTGTTTATTATTTGAATAACAGGGTCAGTGCTGCAGGATGAGGAGGATTGCTCTCACAAGTGAGGTTGCTGCTGATATCTCAGGCCAGGAGACCTGGGAGTGTCAGTCCCACCAAGGATTAGAAAATGTGGAGTGGCACTGATACAATTCCAAGGCTGAAAGACCCTCAGGCATATGTAAGGAGGGGGCTTTCACCAAGGGCAGGCACTCGGCGCTCTGCCTGAGGAAGCACGACTGCAGGATGACTTCGATAAAATGAGGGTTTCTGGCTATTGTTTTTGAAATATATGAAGATGCAAGAGTAAAAATCAATTAAGCTGACAGAATTCCCTGAAAAGTGCGTGCTTCGAAGGATTCGGTCTAACTCAAATCTTTCTGGAAAATTCACAGCGGTATTTTTAAAAACTCATTTCATTCATAGCTCTCTGCACATCTGTGGATAGTCTTTGATACTATCTCAGTACTATAAATATCTAGAAATCTGTTTTCTGTGTTCATTCACGTATTTCCACTGGACACATGACCCTGTTTCTGACTTTGCGTTACAGTACGTGAAGTAACACCCCTTTCCTTGATAAAACTTCATTCCTGCAGCAGTCCGTCCAAGACCAGCGGTGGACTCTTTGCTTAAAGCAATTCCCAGCAAAATGCCTACTGAGATGTGGATTCTCCTTACGTGGAGGGTGTCAGTCCTGGAAAGCATGCTTTAGCAAGCAGACGGTCCAAGCATAGCATTGGTCACTCTTTCACGCATCATTTGGAAATTTTTTCTTTTTTTTGGCCCTATTTCCCAAGTGTCCGAGTTAAAGCTGAAAAGCATCTCACAGGCTTCCTCCCTCTGTCGCTACGGGCAGAGCATGGCAGGTTTAACGACACGGCACATTTAAAGCCCGAGCGGTCCAGGGGTTGCCCGCAGGCTCGGCGTTGACGCTGTGCGGCACCGACCTCCCCTCGCTCCATGGGAGGTACCACAGCCCCCAACACTCGGGACAGGGCACGGTCCCACCCTACCTTCTGTGGACCACAGGCGTTATTTTCCACCATTCAAATGATCTTCAGGTTCTAATCCTTAAACCAAACAAAGGTACACTCAGCTGGAGCTTCATTACTTTGTTGTTTACCCTGTTAAGTAAATATATCTACAATGAAAGCAGCTAAAAAACTAATAAACTAACAAGTTCAGGAGAACCATCTTCAGCAAAGCACATGCTCAGCGAGTGGACAAGGAAACAGAACTCAGGATAAAACTGGTTAAGCAGGAAAAGGTCCGAGGGAAACCGGCAACTGGGAAAAAGCAGCTGGGTCAGAGGAGACCAGCACAGTGAGCAAGCAGAGAAGGAGAATAGTTCCCCCAAACTCCAGCACGGCGAACATGAGCTCGAGTAGGGAGCGTGCAGCAGGGGGCTCAGCATCTCCCTGTGGCTGTGCCCGCCACCAGGACCCAGGACTCCAACACCTTTCAGTTACCCCCCCTATAAAGTATCTTCCCTGGCTGTCAGGATTTGCTACTACGAGTGACAAATCGAGCTTAAATACCGCACGTTAATTTACATTGTCAGTGTCATTACGGCGTTATTCATCGAGTAGAAAAGATCTCCTTTCTAGCTTGCGAATATTTCTGCTGAGCACCCCACGTTTCTTTACAGGCTAGCTGGTTTTGCTACCCTCTGACATTCAGAGGGGGGACTGACTTTATGAACTGTTCCCCACAACGTCTGTCTCGCCTCACTTAACAGCCTTTGCTTCTGATGAGGAAATTTAAACATTCAAACTATCCCTACAGAGAGGATGCTCAAACAAAAAAGTTGAAATAAATATAATGAAGCTGAAAGTTAAAAGCCTAAAGCAACTATCTGTGTGGACTTACTTACCCAAAAAACATGGGTTGCTGTTGCCCAGCTAAGATTAAATACTCTATTAGTAGTCAACAAGAAAAAGGTACGAGCCACGGTGATACAGTGACAACAACAACAGGGACCCAGGGATGCTCCTATCACTCTCAGGACCAACCACCCCCCATCTCCTGGAGAGGATGCTTTATACGTGCATAAAAAAAAAAAAGCAGAGCTGAGATGCAGTCTGCCAGGAAGGGTAGAAAGCATCGTCTCCTGCGGGCAGTGGGATTCCTCGGCACATGGAGCACACACAGTGTGCCGGGGGCCGGAGGCGTGAAGCGGGCAAACGAGGATCGGGGCTCCATGAGCATCGTCAAGACATAAAACATGCAGCAACAGCCACCGACCAGCTGCTTTGGAGAGCCATGGTGGCCCAGGTGGCCTCCAACTCCTCACCGCTTGGATACCAAAAAGCCAGTTCCACGTTTTCCCAGCACGTGCCTGACACGATTTGTTGGGTTATGTAGAATATGAGTTCCTATACACAGCGCCCTCTCCACCTCCAGTCCCCCAATTAACAGCGGATGGCAGTATCTGACTCAACCAGCACCCCAAAATTGGGTCTGCACCGAAACCAACTGCCCCAACGAGAACAAATGGGAAGCAGCCCCTCAAAAATTGACATGCTTCTGTAATTCTTTTGCTATAGAGTCTCTGATACAGCGCTGTGTCATTACAGGTACGCGATTAATTACAGATGAGTTGTAATGCACTTTGCAAATGAAAATTCTATTAAAATGTAATTATTAATTCTACAAAAATGTAATTATTAATTCTATTACTACTACTGCCAAGGGCACAAACCCAGTTTGAAATATAAAACTCCCCTCAGGTAACTTAAGAGACACACAATAAACGGTGCAGTGAAACAAAGTACTGTTGTATCATCAGACCACCAAAACTTTTCAAGCACAATGGGACTAGCACAAATAAATACCTGTGCTTGCACAGCTGCAGAGGCATCTTTACAGAAATACTTTTTTCTGCAAGTAGTGTGTATACCTGTTTTGTTGTGATCATCCTCTTCACCTTACTCTCTTTCCTCTTAACATAAACAGAGGGATTTCAGTTGCAGAAGGTGCTGACATAGCAGGACTGGGTTTGCTAGCAAAGTACTTATTATCCACTGCTTTATACAACCACACACTATTCATTTAATCAAAAGCCACACCTCAACTGTTTGAGTGGGACAAGCACATGAAAGTGCCCAGCTACCCAGCTCGGCTGTTGGCACCTACAAGCAGAATTGCTCTTTAGCATACACAGACATTCAGGGAGGTTTCAGGAAATCAAACCCTAAATTTAGAAGTCATCCTCTCAGAGTTGTATGTGAGATGATTCATCATGACAACAGCAGCAGCATGTGAAATAGAGTCATTTGGAGAATAATGTAGACAGGAATTTATGAAGCACGAGGCTAACTGCAGTTGTCGGAGCCTTCTAAATATTGATCGTGCCACCCCAGAAAGGTGTGGCTTTTCCAGCGTCTTACGATGAAGCTGCCACTAAGCATAATTAACCAGCAAATAACGTTTCAGCACGTCCTAACACACAACAAAAAATCTAGCTATATTCTGGAGAGGGGAAAAAAAAGAAAGAAAGAAGAAAGGAAAAAGAGCCTTCCTTTCCAGAGCAGCCAATGGTGTAGCTTTCACCCACACTGACGATTTCTGGCCATCGAGCCCCGTGCTCCTGCGCGTAGATGCCGCAGGCGACCTCGGTCCTTGGCTCCTGCCCAGCTTCACCCTCACATGAGCCTTGTGGCTTGCAGCCCGACTCCTACGAGAAGGCTCGTACAAAGGTGCAAGGCTCTGAGAGAAACAGAAACCGTCCTCTTGTCTCCAACGTGCATTTACCTGCAGCCGTTCTTGCTCCGGGTAATTCTTGTGCTGACGCCACCCTTCAGTTTACACCTTTTCACCTCCCCACTTTATTCCTTTGACATTTGTAGACGGAGCAACCGTATCACCTCTCAGCCTTGGTTTTGCCAGATGAAACAAGCTAAACAAGCTTTTTATTTCTGCTCGTAAAACAATCCAAGTTCCTGATCTGTCTGACTTGTCCTTTTCTCTTCTGCTTTCCACTGATGTCTCCCGAGCACTGTTCTCCTCGGTTGTACACAGTATTGTAAATAATGTAATGCCACCTTGCTCAGCGGCCTCATTGTGCCCTACAGCTACCGATTATTCCTTCTTTGAAGCCTCCTAGGGTTGCACATGTCATAATAGCGATTAGCACGTGCTCTCTGAGGCCAAGAAGCTCCGAACAACACACGTGAAAGCCTGGCATGTGAAAGCCACTCTATGTGCACATATGAGACATTGGTTTTAGCAGCAAAGATCTTCCAGTGTGCCAAGTATTGCTAAATACATGCAATTTAACAAAGCGTGGTGTTTGAAGCATGGCTGAACATGTGTGGGGCAGAGGGAAACAAGAATGCATCTCAAAGAATAAAAATGATTTAAAAGCTAATCTCCCTCTTTCTCATCGTTATATTCCCAGTCAGAAGCTATGTGTTGATTATCTTCCATTAATGTATCATGTCCTCTTCCTTAACTTCCTAATGAAATGTTTATCTCCAAGGAAATTCTGCAGAAAAGACTGAATTTGCATATAAATAATAGACATGTCAAAACATAAGATGCTAGGATTTGGTATTCTTGCTAAGAGTGTTATACATGATTTGTATTATTTCCTTAAATTCCAGTGCAACTCCACAGAATTCAATCACTACCGGTGTCATTGTACAACTAATTGCATTACCGTTACATTTACTGAAGTTACGGCTGCTGATTAGGAGCTGCCCTTTTCGGCTATGCATATTTTTGGGCAATCCTTTCCATAATCTAAATGCAGCTTCTTAATTCTGCCCTTCACGGAGGGAAGACAGGATGATGGCAAGGCTTTTCCACAGGATAAAATATGAAAAATGAATAGCAGGGAAACTCGTTTTTCCAGAGGAGGAGGGAAGCTGTGACGGCAGGACCACCGAGAAAGCCAGCTACCCCGAAGCAGGCAGCTCACGCCGCTGCCTCAACCTCCCAGCCGGGAGCCTTCGGCATTGAGCGCTCAACAAGGGCTTGCCACTACCAAAGGCAGCCGCGCGGGAGCGAGCGCGCGGTGATCGGCAGGCCGCCAGACCCACGGCTTGCAGACAGCGTGCTGGCCACCAGTGGCTGGGACATGCGGTACGTGGGTGGTTTTGCTGGCTCTGTGCATTGGAGTTGCAGCACAGAAGAGAGTCCCAAAAGGAAAGCGAATCTCTGCAGATAATGATCCACCGCAATGGATTTCAAATTGGAGCCAAAAGAACCCTGAATGCTAAAGGTGAACTTCAATTAAAGATCCGCTGCGCATTTCACTCCAGACCACGATAAAAACTTCTTTCCCTGCCAACAGCAAAGTCTCCTGTGAGTTGGTTTTTTTTTTGAAAATTGGCTATTTTCGAAAGCCAGCTTAGAAAACACATGTGCTCTAGGGTATAAGGAAGGCAGCGCTGTGTGTAAGATGTAATACTGGGAGGTAGAGCTTAGTATATTGACATTATAAAAACCGGGTAGCAATGGGAAATAATATTTCTACAAAGGTTACAAACATGAGTGTAAGACCTAAGGGCAATTTTCCAGATGCTGCTTAGTAACATGGTATTGCGCATTCCCTCTTCTGCTACTGAGCTAAGCAAGGTGAGCAACAGACAGGAGTGCAGGAGCTGTGATGCTCACCAGCTAACCAGACGTGCAGGCCAGTGTCCCATCACCAAGAGTGGGCACAGCGCTCACCACGGCAGAAAATGAGCTCCCAGACAGGAATTCCCCGGCACGAGGAGCGTCCTCCCAGCTCCCGCAGCTGAGGCACATTCCAGCACATTCGCACCCCCTGTACCGACAGCTCCTGTGGTTCACTTGCTGTCGTTCCTGCATCCATAAATCAACTTTACGTAACGCACCGATCCGGGAACGGCGCAATAAAACACACGCTTACTATTGGAATAGCAATGTTTGTTTGCAAAGAAACTGTCTGTTCCCAAGCTGGCTTCCTCAGTGCTGGAGAACTTTGCACATAACACGGCAGAGACGTCTGCTGGGCAGTACAGAGGTTGATTATATCCCCACGCAGCAAACTCTTCCAAACGCCGCCACTGCTGCCCAGTGCTTCAGTGCTGACGAAAGCAGAATACTCGCCACCCGTGGTAAAAAGGGGGATAACAGAAACTTCTTGCGTCCATATTTAAAAAAGCCCACAAACTATTTCAAGTAGTCTGGCAAACATCACCCAGATGGCCAGTTTGCTGCATCCTTGCTGAAAAATACTATGCAGCCAACAAACCCATATGGCCAACCAGAGGAGCCACATAAAGATAATGATACACCCGTACAAGCAAAATGTTAATGAATTAGGCCCAAAGTAGATAAAAATCTGCTACCTGGTACATTACACCTGTTTACAAAATCAATGCGTGTTATTTGTTGTAACATTTAGCAATTCATAAACAAGTGACAGGCAGGTATGGTAAATTCAGAGATGTTGGCAACAGGCCACCTGTGCAGCCCGTTCTGCTCTCCCCACCCCAATATTTGCCTCTCTTTCATCTGGAAATAGGGTCTCACAGTCTTTAAATTCCCCTGAATGAGAAAGGGATGAGGCATACAAGCAGATGGTCGATAAATAAGGTTCTGGAAAAATCTCTTGCTGCCTGGGGATTTATCTTCTTTAAGAAAGGCTGCCCAATTCGCTACAGGATTCTTACGCTCACTTCCACGTACCTGCAGGCCGTAAAAGAAATGCCAAAGGGGCTGCATCATTTGAGCCACTGACTCAAACAAATACCAAATACTGACGCCTTCAGGACGACATGTAATGTGAATAAATACACTTAGCATCAGACAAGGTGAAAATACAATGACAGTATTTAACAATACCAAAAGTCAAAGCGTAGCGGAGGGGAGAAACTCATTATTCAGCCCACCTTTAAGCTAGGCAGAAAAGCAGGGTGGCCCCAGGTCCCTTGCTGCAATTATAAATAATGTTATAGTACTGTTGTGGACATGAGACACAACGGATGTGGACAGGACTCTGTTGTGTCACGTGAGAGACCTTGCAAGACATATGGAGGAGCGATGGAAAAAATTATGTTCCACCTCACAGGCGGAGATTGCAGCCCTTCGGCGGGCAAAGCACTTGCAAGTTCTCTGCAGACATCCCAGCGGAGGACAGTCGGAAGAAGGAGCAAGGATGAACCTCACCAGATGCTCATGAGAAAGGGGTGAGGAAAAGCAAATCCAGCCAGCGAGCACAGGGGGTGTTCCGCATCGGGGGCTTACGGGAGGCAAAAATGAGTTTCTGAACACCGAACAAGGTATGCACCCTGTGGCAGTTAAGCCAAAAGGAAAAAAAAAAAAAGAAAAAAGAGCAGCAAATGGAAGGATGCGTCAGAGGTATCGGAGGCCTGAGACAAGGCAAGGAGCGTGGGCGAAGAGGGTGGCTCAGAAGCATTTGAGCAAAGCTGACTTTGGATGAGTGGAAAGGGCACACTCTGGGTCAGAGCGTGCCCGGGACGGGAGGAGAGGGCAGGGCAAGCAGAGGATGACTGCAAGCAGTATGCTCAGGAAGGTCAGACAGGAGGGGGAAAATGGAGAGGAGGCAGGCAGGGATGCAGGTGCTTTGTTTTGCAAAGGCAAATTTTGATGTTAGTATCTAAAACAATGGAAAGGCTTTGCATAGGAAATCTTCTCAGAAGCACTCATACGATTGTGATTTTTAGGGAAGTCCCTCATTTGTTTTTAAAATGTTGAGACAACATTGATGCAACCGAGGAATGAACAGAGTAAGGGAAAACAAGGATTGCTTTCTCCTCTTGCTGCTTCTTCCCATGGACAAATTCCAGCCAAAGCTGCCTGGTACATTTAGATGCAGGGGCAGAGTCTCACGAGGCTCCTGGGTATCGCCCTGCTAGTGCTGTCGTTGCGTCAAACGTTTTTATAGCCCTGGTAGACACAGAAAACCAGCTGATCACCTCCTGCGACATCCCAGGACAAAACCCCTCAGAAGGTCGGTAGGCACAGCAGGATTTATTGGGAAGGGTTCATGATCAACACGCCAAGGTTCAGCAGCCACGATGAGCCTTTATCAACTGCTTGGACAAAGAGGAGAACCAGCCCCTGAAGGAAGAGACACGGGCTGGGATGCGCAGTGCACCAGCTGCAGCTTGGTGTCCTCTCCGGTCTTCATCACCAGATGACTCGCTGGTGCAGTCAACCGGCAGAACAACCTCAGTCGGCTCCAACCAGCACACAAACGGCCTTTCGGCTAAGGTGACTCGCACCGAGCTGCTGCAGAGGCACCGGGGCCTCCTGGGCCCGGCTCTGCCATCACCACCGTCTTCTCCGTGGTTCCCATCAATGTGAGACACGTTTCTGTTGGCTTCCGAGATGACACTGAACTGAAAAAGCTGCGGAGGGAGCTGGCAACATGAATCTTTTATATTAGGATTAATCAATTAAAAGGCCATTACAGCAGGAAACGTCAGGATGCTAGATGGCCAAACAAATCTGTATTTATGCCCTTCTGCCTGGAATTCCCCACTTGCTATTTACCATCACCCTGAGTCACCTCTCATTTAGCCTGCTCCGGAAAGGAAAGGTTAGCTGTTGGTAAAACTGAGGGCACCGGGGGAGGAACGGTATTTCTGCCGCCCCCAGCCACTCCGCGGGCATTTACAGGTCCTGGCCAGATGCACGGTCCCATCCGAAGGCGCAATAAAAGCCTTGAACGCGTCTTTCACTTCACGGAGGCTTTCGACGTCTGGGCGCGTTGCTGCCGCCTCTGTAGCGAATTGTGTCCGACGCTCGCGGGGAGCCCGCGCGGGTACCACCGCAGCGGTTTCCATGGCGACGGCGCGATCTCAAGCCGTATTCCTTTCTCATCAGTTGAGATGGCTCGAGTATCCATTACGCATTACTGTGGCGGATTGAATAACAAACACGAACGCTAACAAATCAATGAGACGCGCAGAATTTTAAGCCCTGCAAAACGCTTGCTTTCTTCTGTATTCCCACGAGCCTGAGGCTCCCCAGCCAAGTCAGAGCGAAGGGATTTCAAATTTGGCAAGAATCTAGGTGACAGATCCTCCTGAAGTGCAAATTGCCACAGTTCCACTGAAGTCAGCAGAGATATGACAATTTACACCCACTTAGGTTCTGCCACTGGGTAATTAGCACATTGCAAATAACTGGAAACATATTCCCAACTAAGAACACTCTTAAGCTTGAAGCAAGAACATTTAAATAAAATATAAAAAAAAAAAAAAAAGCCCACCACATTTTTTCCTAGGATTAAGCAAACTTGCAAGCTTCTCTGCTGGCTGTCGTGGTTCTAATATCTTACTGGCTGAAGCCAGAAATTTAATCTAATTACCAGTCTTTTGTTTCCCTAATGAAACCAGGATGAAACCACAATAGTGTCATCTGCCTTGATGTACCTGACGTGCTTCATTCAACACGTCCCGCACTCGGTATAACCCACGTGCTCTTTCACTACTAATCTGTTTAATTCCCCCTGTGCCACCCAAGGACCTAGCACCCCTAATTGCTGGCTCTAGCCATGCGCTCAGTCATGCCCTGGTTGTGCCACCTGCCCAATTTTACAGACTTTTACCTCGGACACAGCAGTAACAATGCACATATTGAACATTTGCAGGAACGCTGGGAGATTTTGCTGTTCTTAACATCATGGCTGTCTGCTTTTTATAAAGTCACCAGAAACACTGGTTTTTTTGCTAGCACCTATTATTAACTCCATCGAATATCTGTATGCAATATATAGCAGTATGTAACGAGAGGAAGCAAACAGACTGTCACGTTTGCCACTTGTAACATGGGAAGGGCTACTAACTTTTAATCACATGTAATACCTATGTTCTGTATAATTTCTCTCTTAATCAATACCCAAAAAGGTCAAGCAGAACAAACCTCTCACTCTCTCACGTCGGGCTGACTGGTCTAACATCAGTCCCGGGCAAAGCAGTGGAAAAATTGATACGGGATTCAATTAATAAGGAATTAAAGGATGTGACTACAACTAATGCTTGCCAACCTGACTGCGTGGGAAATAGCTCTTGTCAAACAAACCTGATTTCGTTCTTTGAAGAATTTCAAAGTCTGGTTGACAAAGGCAACATATTTGCAAGGCACTGAACATTTTGTATGGCATTTGACTTAGTACCAAACAGCATTCTAGTATTAAAAAATACCGCTCTACATTATCTGTAACACACACATTTAATGGATTAAAAGCTGGCTAGCTGACAGATCTCAAAAGCAGTGGTCAACTGGGAATTATAATTGAATAGTGAGCTTTAGGAGAGGTGGCTATACCCTGGAAAGCAATGACTCTGGAAGAGTTAAGGCTTTGGAGTGGACAAATGACTCAGCCCACATGTGCATGCAGGCGTGAAACCAAATCGCTGTCATGATCGGCACTTACGGTGGAGAAAAGTGGCTGGTGAAGGTTTCTGCACGGCAGCCGGACAGACATACCAACAGATCTCTTCCTTTGCCCGAGTGACAATCGCACGGCTCTGCCATACCAGCTTGCCCAGTGAGAACAGATTTAAAGAGGGGAAACATCTACAGCGGCACAGCAAGGATGCCCTTCCCTGTCCTCTTCCTGGGATACGGATGCTCTTTGCGCCTGTCCCACACGCACAAGCTGTTAAATTGCAGCGGAAGGTGCAGACCAGCCATGCGAGACCGAGGGCACCCTCTGCCCTTTACCCACAGACTGTGCGCAGGCGCTTAATCGATCGTTCCACATGCGAGCTCGCTGGTGGGAAGTCAAAAAGGCAGAAACACCCGGCAGTCAGAGGTCCCCCATATTTGCTTCTTTCCGTCATCAGCAGAGGATGCTCAGGGATTCCCAAGAGCTGGAAGAGCTGCCCCTCTGCCTGCAGCCCAGCCGCGGCACTGGCCCTGAGCTGCGCCCTGCCCTACGTTAGCTTCACGCTGAGGAGTTAACGACCCCCTGTTAATGCCTCTGGCGGCAGCCGCTTGCGTTTCTTCTCCATTTGGTTATTCCGAAGGCCCAGAGTGCTGAGCCTTGGAAATGTAACGCGATTTCCACGCCTCAACAACAAACAAACAAAGGCACTACGATGTCCCTGCTTTCGCCTGCTACCAACGCGTTATCTCCCTCTCTCATCTGCTCCAAGAACCTTCCACAAGGAAAGCTGGCGGAGCGCAAGCGCAGGGCAGGGCAGGATATCCACGAGAGGAGCCGGAGGCGCACTGATGCTCTGCGGCAAGACTTGCCATACCCGCTTGAGCCCCAACACTGTGGGGGGAGAAAGAGGGAAAGAGGGAACGAGGGAAAGAGGGAAAGAGAAAGGAAGGAGGCAGCCCCAGAGGTACAAGGAAGGGGATGTGTGGCCCCAAACCACCAGCAGTAAGACAGCACCTTCCATCCACAGCCCCGCTCAGAGTGCCAGACTACTCGCAATTAAAGCCTGCTTTAGTAACGTCTACATCAGCGGACAACTTAGGGCTTCAAGCAACGCAGACATGTTTTAACGCCATCCGGCAGGGAGTGGGAGCTTTTCTTCCCAACGTCTGGTTTGCTGCCTTGCCTCACAGCAGAGGCATCCTTCCCCGTCCCCTCCCTTGCAGCGAGGTTCGTTATTAGCCGGGGAAACAGAGGGTGTCCGATGGTGAGGGGGGAATAAATCATTGTTCGCGGCTAAATGGAGTAGTGCGGATCTGCTAGAAACGCCGCCTTTTACCAACAGTGCAAATAATGAAGATTGCATGCACTGGGGACAATGCAATGAGCCGCTGCACTATTGATGGGGTATTTGTACAACTCCAGGAGTTATGTTTCAGAAGCAAGCTCTATTAAAGGCAGCATCTTTGTTCAGAAGCCAAGGATTAATACTGCTCCTCGGACAACGTACAGGTTTCCCCAGCTAGACCCAAGAGAAGTCAAAGGAAAAGCATCTCTTGCTTGTGTCTCCCCTTTCAGCCATCGCTGTATTTTTGACGGGACCGCTGCACCTCCTGTCATGCGACTCACGTGCATCTGTGTGTGTGTGTGTGTGTGCGTGTGTATAAAGGGAGGATCATTAGAGTATGTCGGTAAACGAGTCTTTGTGGAAACATGTTCAGAATTTAATCTGGGGGGGATTATCCCCTGGCAGACATGAAATAGAGACATTATCACACTAGATCCGTCCCCGTTTAGCCTAGTCTCCCGTTTCTGACAACCGACAGCATGAGCTGCATTGGAGGAAGGTGAAAGGCTTTTGCACAAGACATCAGGAACTCCTGAAGGCATTAACCTAAATCCTAAGCAACCTTCCTCTCTGTAGCTACTCCACTGGCAGAGAGAATGAGATCTATGAGAAACATGATTTATCTATACAATTGTAATTTAGATTTTAACACATAATGCTGCAACAAACGCGTTAAAGTATCTCATCTCTAGCATCTAATGTTGTTGACGCCAGTCAGCGTGTTCCACTGCTTACCATTTTTACCTTGAAACTCCTGGACTGCTGGCTTTGTAACCTGTTTATACCATTCTCCAGGCAGGCCATCTGCATTTATGTCCGAAGAAGAAGAAAAAAAAAAAAAGGCACCGAAGCGGTCAACAACCACCATACACTGGAAATCGAGACATCGTTCTGCTCCCGCCGGATGGACAGCTGACTCCATCTGTGAGTGAGGTCAGCCCCAGCCCCGAAAGGCATCCTCTGGTTGTCCAAAGCGCGAGCGAAACCACTGCATCGACTCCAGAGAGATCCGGCTCGTTCTGCCACCGAGCACGGGTTGCTCTCCCTCCCTCCCTCATCGTCCCTTCTCCTCCCCTTGCCACCCACCCACCCGGTGGGACCAGTTACATGGGGCCCGATCCTGTGGTTCACCGCGATGAACAGGTTCCACCAGCACCAGCTTAGTGTCTCGAATCGGTCTGGTCTGATAAAATGCTCGCTCGAAAGGCAGCGTTTTCAGATGTATATAGAAAGAGGGGTTTAATGCACTTAGCTCTCATCTCCATTAAACTGCTAACAGACAGAGGTGAGCTGCTACAGTCAAGGAAAAGCTTTTACAAAAATTATCTACTCTGTGAATACATGCAGTGACTTTTTATTATGCAGAAATGGTGGGAGTTTCTGTGCAGCAGAACAGAGAAGGCCAGACTAGGAAAGCTGCCCGTCGGGATAGTCACCATCACCAGTAAACCAGGAGACAAGACAGCTGCTTCCCCACCACAAATGGGTGCTAGGAGGCTGGCTCAGCCCGTCCTTCCACCACGCTCTCAGGCAGCTGGCCCAGCAATGATTTCTCCTGCTCTCAGGCATTATCAGTGCAACCTTCATTAAAATATCCATTTATACCAGTCCTTTTGAAGGAAAGTATTCGATTTGGTCTCCCAGCTGCTGCTCCAAGTCAGGGGACAGCCTGAGCCACAGAGGTGGGACCGAACCGCACAGAAACCAGCCTGGAGACACTTGTGAATCAGGTTTTTAAAATACCAAGTAACTGAGCAAATTCATGGCTCTGCTCCCATTCTACAAATAAAAATTTGGGATAACTCATCTGAGGGAACTGGGAAAGCCATTCCAGCTGTTGGCTACATCACTACAAGTGAGAGCAAAATCCCGTTAGGTCTGGATTCTATTTTTCTTTTTTAGGTTGGTTTTTTTTTTTCTGGTGGCATTACTAAAAAGCAATGCACTCAGGACAGAACACCTGAACTAATATCAGGGAAAGAATTACAGGCTTGATCCTCTGCAGTAGTTTGCAAAAAGTGCACAACAACGCATTATTAGCATATAAAGATGAAATGACTATAAATCTGTGCAAGAAAGCACAGTATCTTTAAAAAAGAAATACAATCAAAAATAAAATTACAGATGAAAACTAGGCATCAGCTGTGACAGCGCCTGCTCCAGTCAGAAACAACAACCAATATTTCAAACTGTTGAAATACATCACTCTTCAGGTTTACTTTTATAACCAAAGAACAGCAGCTTCTCTTATTGATTTTTTCAATGTATTTAAAAATACAGATCAGTACATTATTGCAATTGTGGTGGTTTTTTGTTTTATACAGAAGAACCATAATACATCAGAGATACTCCAGGCCTTCAAAACTTTTCCAAATGTTGTTCTTTAAGTAGCTGTACATGTTAGTAAATAATTATCCATGAAACAGAACAAGTCCGAGGCTTTTCCACTAAAAGGGTCTCTGCCTAAATCCTACCTGCTCTGCAGTGGAACCTTTTATTCTACTCCTTTATATGCATGCTTTTTACATGTATCTCGAAACCCTTGGGTTCAACTGTGCCTTATTACATTTTAAAGCCTTTGGATGGCAGCAGCAAAGTGTTCTGCGCTATAAACCAGAACACAGCTGAGGTTTGATGGGTTTGCTTCTCCTTTCTACCCCACAAAACGCTTTCTAAATGCTATTAAAATTTAGCATACGCCGTAATAACCAAGCTGCATTTTTTTCCACATTTAAGTCAATTGACTTTCAAGTTTTATCTTTCCACGTACTTTGAATCAAATAAAGTTGTTTCCGCAGTTCAGGAGGAGGATACTGTGGAGTATCTCATTCTGATGAGAAGCAGTTCCATGAGCAAAGGTCCAGATATTCAATTAAAAGTGTCGGTGGCCATTGGAGACAAAGTAGGAAAGTTCTAAAATTTTCTGTCTTTTCCTGCTACAGTTAGATTTAAAAAAAAAAAAAAATAGGCACAAGAAATTGAAATACAAAGCATTGATATGAGCAGAAAGCAAGGTGCTGTGCAGAAGCACGCTCGGCGCTCGCCCGGGAGCCTCGGCAACCCCCTGCTCCTCAGAGCCCCTCACCCTTCGGCTCCTGACACCCAGCCCTCACCTCGGACCCCCAGACACGTGCTGGTTTCAGGGTGGCCCCGTGCCGGTTACCGGTGCAGAAGACCACGTCTGACCTTGCAGGTATCGCTCGCTGGCCCCCTCTGCAGCCCCAGCAGCTCGCAGGGGCTCACAACCGTGCTTCCCCAGCAAGCACATTACCTCGCTGAACCTTATTCGGGGGCTTAAATGATTTTCAACAGGACGCCTGGCTTCAAAAGACCTCTCTACTTTTACCTTATCTCAATTCCAAACAGAGCTTCTTTGCTCCCCGGCCCCCTCAGGGCAGCCGTGGGCTGCCTCCCCCCAACGCCTGCGCTGCGGCCGCAACGCCAACGCCGCAGGGAGGCCGCGGGGCGATTGCTACGTTGGCTAAGGAGCTGTTCAGAGCAATAAACCCCCCAGAAATCCGTATGAAAAGGCGCGGGCGTCAGGCAAGGCGCACGGCGAGCGGCGTGGCTCGGGACGGCAGCGACGGCGGCGTGTGGCGCCCGGCCGCCCTCCGCCTGCCCAACCAGAGCGTCGGCGCGCCGACGGCACCCGCCACGAGCACGGTGAAAATAACCGTAGGAAATCAAACTCAACGGCCACAGCGATGAGAAGTTAGACTTTGCGCCTCTTTTTGGGTCAGGGAGCTCAGGGCCAGGCTCTCCGCCCATCACTGGGGCCTCTGCTTCTTTACGGCAGGCGGGACCTTTCGCTCCGAAAGAAATGGCTCCTCTCCGAGGAGAGGGAGCTGCCGCGAATGCTGACGTGAGGCCCAATGTCACCTTGCCCATCAGAGGAGGGCTCTGGCTTGGGCTGTGTCCAGCGCCGGTCGCGCTCTCCTGATGGAGGTCACCTCTCCGCAGGGTTCGCTGACGATCTCCAAAATGACAAGGAAGGAAGAGAGCTCCTGTCAGCACTCTTCAGGGAAGAGAGACTGCGAAGGGAGGACAGGAACAGGGGGAAACGCAGGCAAAGGTCGCTTTTTACATAAATTGGAGGGCTACCGAAGCGTGGCCGGGTACAAAATTAACTCCTGGAAATACTGACCCCAGCGCAGCCCGAGACGCCGGACGCGCAGGGCCAGGGAAGGGAACCTGCAGGTGGAGGTCAGAGACCCCCCGGCTCACCCGGCAGGACCCCGCGGTCCTGTTTCATTGGTAAAAGTGGCACTTTGTGTACCGTCCGTACTTGGGGGTTCAAGCACTTTTATATTTAAATTAGCCAACGCCTGAGCTACATTGCTCGAAAGGGGAATAATACCGAAGTGACGTCGTTCAGGGAGGATTCTTGTGATCCGTGCAGTCAGACCCATCTCTGCAGCGTCTCTAACGTTACAGATACAATTACAACCATCAGCCTGTGCTAACGTGTGGGAAGGGGAATGATTTGCATCCAAACTGTAGCCAAGTCAAAGCAGAAGACAGTTCTGAAATAGGACCCAGCAAGGCATTTAACTAGAAAATCCTTCCATTTAAAGTTACAGATAAAATGTAGGGAGTCATACTATAAACATTTCTCCTTCCAGCTGAGTCAGGGTACAGAGGCTAAAATGAGCTAAATCTACATTACCTTCAAAATAACCAACACTGAGGAAGAAGGAAAAAAAGAAACCAACACCGTCCAAGGAGCTCGGCCCCAGCCCACCACCCCGCTCAGAGCGAGGGAAGGACGCAGCTGGAAAGCCCACAGAAAAGAGCCCACCAGACATTATGCCAGTAGGAAATTTACAGTAGGTAGAAACCAGGAAATTCTTCCTCAACTCAGGCAGAACATCAAGGAAACCTTGGTGGCAGTATGATTTATTACGCCTCATAATCACCCCCTGGCCCAGTGACGGAAGTTTCATCATGTGGAACATTTTAGGTTCTGCACAACTTTAGAAAATACACTTCAGGGCATAATGCACCTTTGGCTCAAAAGGCAGGAGAAATCACTTAATAGATTTTTCCTGCATCTAGTTTCTATGAATCAAGGCTTTGGAATTACAAAGAAGGAAGGAAGGAAGGAAATTTTGTAGAGAACATCTTTGATTACTATTCCCTTCAATGGATGGCACTGTTGCTAAAGAGGGCAGCGGGGGGGAGCAAACCCGAACCACATTGCCAAATGGGCCACTTATGCCCCAGTCCAAGGGGATGAACTGGCATGCTTTTAATAAGCACTTTTTAATGAACAGTTTAAAGAACTGAGGCATTTATCTTGCTGTGATTTCCTCCCAAATTACGTGACAAGAAACACACGACGCCCACCGTGCAGCGGACCAGGATCGTGCGCTCACTGCGACTCATATGCTTACCCACAGGTAACCTCTGAACGCCTGATAGATTCATTTCTTAAGCGCCCACGAGCAAGCCCTAACTTAAAATACTTGGCAAACTCTTCCCCTGGATTTTGCCTTCTTTCTTACCTTCCCACTGCCAGACCATATAGAAAGTGGAAACCACAGCAGCTGTAAATTCAGGTTATGATCCAGCGCCCCAAGGATGCTCTCAGACGCTCACCCCACTCACAGGATCCGGGGATGTTTTCAAGCAGCTTTTCTCTGCCATGTGGATTTGGTCCAAGGAGGGTCGTTTATAGTCACTGGCAGTTCCACAAACATCCATGATTTAGTTCCCCAAATATTTGTCTCCCATGAACGCAGGGAACCTCTCAATTTTACACGAGTTTTTACAAGTCAGACAAAAGCTATTAATAAGAGTGAAACCTGCAATATCCCCAAAGGGGGATGGGAAAAGAAATCAACACTGGAAGTAAAGATCAAGTGAAGCTCGGGTGACAGATGGTGCTCTACAAAAGGTCAACCCTTGGCTCATTCTGCTCTTCATTATTTATTAACAATCTTTCTGACATTGGCATTACTGCAAGAGTCCAGCATTATGCAGATAATAAAATGCTATTTTATAGTTCAAGGTCTCCTGCAGGTACAGCAAAAAGTTTGCAAAGTGACTCCCACGCGTTGCACAGCACTTTTGAGGATGCACTTGCTAACAAGCGCACGGACAGCCTGCGAAGGGAAGGTGAAAAGGAAAAGTTTCACAGCTCACCTGCCTGGCCTCCCTCTTGCCCAGACTTTTTCATCACGGTTTCCCATTTCTCCCCCAAAATAAGACAGCCAAGGTCACGTCTGTTACAATCTACGCTGGCTCTAACAGCTCACGGGTTACATCTGCCAGAGGCCAACAGAAAACCTTCCTTATTTAGCTTCCTTATATTTGAGGACATTTTAGCAACAGAGACTGCATTGCTCCTTCCAACGCAGCGATGAGAGCAGCAGGGAGAGGGAGTCAGCGAACACAGCAATGCAGCAAAGCAGAAGAAACCTTTTCCTATTCAGCAACCGTGGAATTGTTCTTGTAATGCAGTAAACATGCCAAAACAGAGTTCGTATTTGCCAACGACAGGCCCATTAACAAGAGGCCAGTCTCCCCCTGCCAGGAGCTGTCGACTTAGGTCGTACAGAAAATGGCCCTGCCACCCCCCGCCGCGAACCTGCTGCTGGAGACAAGTCTCACCTACCCCAGCTGGCGACAGGAATTCAGAACGGCACCAAGAAAGAGTCTGGTTCAGGTCTGACCGAACCCTTGTTTGCTGACACATTTGCGCTCCTGGTGCCTACCTGCAGCCGTCCCGGCTGGCTCCTCCATCCCAGGGTTGAGGTCCGATGCACAAGTCCTGGCCGTACCGGGGGTACCCGGGCACGTCCTCCTTGGCCGCGGTGCCGTCCCCGCATCTCCTTTGCCCCCTCTGCCCAGCATGGGAGATGATGGCTACCTCGGATCAGCTGGTGGAGCCCACGTAACAGCGATGTAAGCTCCTCTGCCCTCATGAACTGCGTTGACCAACACCTGCGTACGACCCTCCTGCCTTACCCCAGCTGAGACGGGTTTAGGGGACACCCCGAATCTGGAGGAGCTGCTCCCCACTGGGAGGGCAGCAACCTTTGGTGCTGTTGCAGCAGAAAACATCCCCGTGCTTTAATTTTTAGGCTAGCAGGATGGAAAAACAGCAACAGGCTCATCTCCAAATGTTGAATTCAAGTGTGGAAGGAGGTGAACCATGCACCGCAGTGCCTACATGCGGGACCACCTCCCTACAGGGCGAGGAGCGCTTGGAAAGGAGCCTTATCAGCCCAGCTGAGAGGCCGGAAGGCGATGAGAAGCCAAAAAGCAGATGGGAATCAGCATATGCGGAATATCTCCAGATCTTGCCAAAAATAACAGTCAAACGTATCATTCGGCATCTCTGCAAGGCATTAGGTACCCGCGTTCAACACTGAGGTAGCAATTCTAGGCCTGGCCACAGTACTAAGGCCGGGTAGATCAGCATCGTGACATACAGCACTGAGACAGAAGCCCACAGAGTAAAATCCGCATTTGTTCACTTCTTTTTTTTCTGCTTCATGTTGAGGAAATTTCTTTGCATTCTTTATATAAAAAGAAACATGAGTGCAGTGGACCTCAATTTGTTGTAAGTTAAAAATCTGAAAAGGCAGATGCATGCTGCTTGAGCATTACAAGTCCTTCCTCTTCACTGGAGGAAACAAAGCGCAGTCTCTTTTTTCCAGCTTTTCAGGTGTGAGTAATCAGAAAGATGAGCTTAAACAACAGCAGTGTTATTGCTAAAGACTGCCAAACCAAAAGAAAACCTGGGAGATCCCACTGACAAAATAAGAGGCATTTCTGTTACAGCGAGCCCAGTATTGCCTCCAAGGAATGATCGGCATAAGTGTGATTATATCAATAAAAAATAAAAACATCATAAAAAGTAGTCAGGCAGAGATAAGTTTATTACTAATTATGAGCAGCCTGACATGCCCTGACTCCTTGTAAAATAAAATTAAGTCCATTTTTAATATCTGCTTCCCCGACTTCCAGATAATAGACAAATTTACTTCCAAGGTCATATCTCATTTAACACGTCAAGAGTTTTAAGCACGTGTAGGGAAACCACCAAAGGCCTCCTGCTTCCCACAGAATCAAAAGGAACGTACGACAGCGTGACTGTGTTTTATCTTCCTCCTCCATAAGCGGTTATCAGTAAGTATAAATTGAAGTTCATTCCAGAGACAGGGTAAGTTCTACATATAGATCTACAGGATTTATAAAGTCCCCAAATCTTTAGAATACCTGGGTTTTTATCCAAGAACAATAGGAACAAGCACCAGCTGCTCCTCAATAAATGCAAATCAGGTATTGGCGCTGGCAGCAGCATGGGAAGAAGAGCTATAAAAGGAGCAGAGAAAGGTTGGCTTCTACAATGGACTGATCCTAAAGATCACAACCCACTTGTCTAGGCTTAAGGATGCAAACAGACAGCAGTGCTGCCATCACCGAGGACAGAGCTCCTTGCCTTGCCAGCAGCGCGTGATGCCAACGTGCAAGGGACACGCAGTGCTAGAGCCCGTGCGTGGAGGCTGCCTGACAGCTTCCAAACACGGCTGGTAAGAGAAGAGTAAATTTTCCTGTGTCCGAAGGCAGCGGCACAGCTTTCCCTCCCAGGATTTCCAGCAGCATCTCCGCTATCTGAGATTTAGCACCTCCCAGAAAGCATCAATGCTGCACGAGTTTAACACGCTAAATGCTTTCCCCAACCGCGTGCTTACCCTACGCATGTGCCACCTATTTATCAGTGCAGACTTTAGTCGCAAATGCCCAGACTTGATGCTTTCATGATGGTTTCCATTTCCTGCTCTTCGCTTTTCTGCTTGATAGCCAGGGCTGTTCAAAGCCAGAGCACATCACTTTGCTCTCCTCATATCAAGGCTCCTTTCACTTGCACACTCTGGCTTGCTTTTTTCCTTGGTCGGAGCCTTATGATTTGGCCATAACAACCCAATGTTTATACTTGCCATAAATGTCAAGCCAAAGTAACATATAACAGTTGTATTCTATCCCACAATCCTGGGGTTTACCCATAACTATATGAAAGAGGCTCCAGGAAGCATTAAATACTCTCTGTGCTTTCTCCTGAAGCTGCAGTGCGGGGTGGCACAGGGCACGGAGCCGAGATCCCACTGCTGGGACCTGGAACCCATTACATGCAGAAATCCTTACTTTCAATACAACCTGGAACTTGGAAATGGCAAGGTTAAGGAAAAAACGTCAGTGAGTTGTTTACCCAACTTCCATACATTGACAACTTCAAAATGTTGATTTAACTTCTTTACTATAGGTGCTTCACAACCAGTTAAAAATACCCATGGTGTGTTTTCACTAAAAATAACACGATTAGCTGCCAGCACTGCCTCGGTGATGCGATATGCCCACCCATAAAACAACAATATGTAGCTGGAAGCCAATGTATGTTTTCCGAACCAAGTGCCCCCACAGACAGGAGCCCCCGTTTGGCCATCCAAGTTGTTTTACAGCAATAAAGTAAGATCGCTCGACAAGAAATGGAAAAGCCTTTCCTGTTCTCCTCACTTTCTCTCAACTCCAGCAATTTTCAGCACTTTGGATTTATGTCTGTAAAAAGTTTAATGAACTTTTAATGGCTTCCTGAGAAGGAGCGAGCAGCAGTAGGCATTATCTTCAGGAACTGGTCCTCCGATATCACAAGGGCGAACCAAGAAATAAAAAGAAATGGAGGACCCCCTCGGCTAACTCAGAAAACAGCCTATAGTACGAGCTGAATTACAATACTTGCAGCCTAGTAACAAAGTAATGGCCATGGAATATTCTACTTATCGGGTGCTTTTTAGCGTCTGGGTTCTGCTGACTGTGAATGAAAACGTGTATAAATAAATGTAGAGCACACTGGCAATGATGTTAAATGATGCTTCGTATAATTATCGCTATTCTGCGGTACCATTAACAGGCAAAAGCACAGAATCCTAATGACCACGTTCGCATGGCAGTCCGGATTTGTTGTCTGACACCACGTGGCCATAAAACCTCCCCACGAACGCAGCTGCTGATGGCACAAGACCCACAGGCAGACGGCAAGAGTCTGTTTTGGCAACAGACAACCCATTTTGTGCATGAAAAACAGCAGCACTCTTACTGCCGCAGGCCGAAATACGGCTTTCTCCATTTACCCAGTAACGGCCAGAGCACAGACCGTACTGACAAGACTCGGGCTCTCACCCAGCAGCCGCACCTTCCCTGCTCGCACCGCCTAAGTCCACACAGCCAGCATGGACCGGGATGCTCACAGATCGGGATGCTCGCAGATTGGGATGCTCGTGACCCGGGTCTACACGATCAGGCCAGGGTCCTGCTGACTGGGGACTTCCCAATGCCTTCACCCTTGCCTCAACTCTAACAACAAATCCAGGTATTTACAGTTCTCAGGATTAACGGGAGCGACTTGAAAGCCTCTCCACTCTGAGACAGAGAGCTTCGGACCAAACATTGGAAGGTTTTTGTGGGGAGCACCATCGCAGACCCGTACACTGCTTCTTGTTATGACAGGACCGGTGCAGGAGCAGACTACGTCAGTACCAAAGTGCCTTCCACAGCAAAAGGGACCTTGTCTTCACATCTGTAACCCTCCTAATGAATCCAAGCCATCACCACAACATAAAACCCTACACAGCTCCAAGGCACTGAGCCTCGGTATTTTATTTCTCAACTGTGTACCTACCGCTTAACTCTGAAAAATATTACTTATAAAAGATGATTCCTAAAAGCAAAGTTTGGAATTTTATTACGCCTCTGGGATAGATCGGCTGATCTTTGAAGAAATAAGGTTGTACCCTTTTCATTTGATATCCACAGGACAATATTTTAGTGGTGAGCGAGGTCAGAAGATAAAGATCCGCAGGGCTCTTGCCATGTGATGTGTTTTAGGCAGCAAGGCTGGCATCACCAAGGCTCAAAGGGCCACCACATAGCCTTAATAAGGCGGCACACTGGAATTTGATGGATTGTACCTACCAAGGCCAGAAAATACCATTCAGCGTTCAAAAGGCTGCAAAGCAGATGGAGCACATGAAGAGCACTCAGAAATGCATACAAAAAAAAAAAAAAGTAACGTTCAAAAAGTTGGAGCAAGAAGTAAGAAGGAATCCCTGCGATGCCACGCTTGTTAGCAGTTGACACAGAGACTTCTTAACCTCAATACATAGCGCTCTGTTTATAATAAGCACTTCTATTATTATTACTACTGTGTTTTAACTTCATTTTGCTGTGTGAGCCACCATACTTGTCCCTTTCAGAGCCGTATTTACTCCTTGGAGAGGTCAGGACGCCCAGATGGAGACAGCCGCGGCGGAGCACTCTGCAGAGGAGCCGCCGGACGCCAACCAAACTGCCGTGCCGAGCTGCCTGCAGATAACGCCCGTGGATGATGCTTGCGGGGAGGGAGAAGGATCGTGCAGCTGTTTTGAGCCTGTCCCGTGCTGCACTGCTACCGGCCAGCCAGCCTGGGTGAGCGCGCCCAACTAACGCTGATGGGGAGCTGCCTCTGCAACGCCCTCCAACGACGAAGGAGAAGGTGCGGAGTGAGGAAGCCCTTGGCCAGCCAGAAAACCAGCTGCCAAGAGAAGGCAAGGGCAGCGGCAGCTGTTCCTAGGCAGCGCGTGTGGTGAGTAACCTATGGCCATCACGACGTGGAAACCCAGTTAAAGTCATGCCCAAAGGGCACTGCAGGAAGGGAATGGCTTATTCCAAGGTCATTTAGCTGAGGTCACCTTGAAGGTCAAAAAGCCCCATTAAGTTATATTTGTATTTCCCTACCAGTCTCTAACCCCACATCTTTCCAGTTACAATGATGTTAGAGAGGAACCAGTCCAACCAGTCAGCATCGCCAAGGTCACCACAGGCAGCACTCTGGTCCGAGGAGAGCCGGTGAGCCATCCGCCTGGGATGCTGGAACTGCGGCAGAGAAAGTGCCTGGGCTTGGATCCAGCAAGGGCACACCGAGGCAGCTGCATGCTACGCTGTCTTCCCCTTCCCTTCTCCCTTCAGCACAGCCGGCCGCGGCTTTTGAACAAAGAAGTTAAAATTCTGCTGGCGGATCTGTGGCCTTATCTGCATTTGAGACCGTAAAAGCATTCCCATAAATGACTAGTGGGGAAAACCAACAGAAAAGCAACGTATCGCAAGCCTTTCCTGATGAATGCACAGCGCTTTCTGCGCCCAGGCACAAGTAGAGAAGTGGAACAAACCGGAGATATGTGGGCACAAGCGGGTCCCCAGGGCACTACAGGGAATTGGTTCTTGCAGCTCCTCCTCCGCCACCACTTGCCTGGTCTGGGTGTTGGACGTCGCTTGCGCCAACGAGCTGCCGCTGTGTGCACTTGGTATATTGGGAAGGATCCAGGTAGCTTCTCCTTGAACCTAAATTCTTCTTTTTTCTTATTAAAAAAGGCAATAATTTGTTCCCAACGTCCTAATTTGCACGTTTCCCAGGGTGAAGAACACACCTTAACTCAGGACACGGCACAGTGCTACATGTCAAAGACCAGCTCAAAAAAGGTGCAGTGTAATGAGCTGGTACTTCACAAGAGCGTAAGCTGAAAGCTGCTTGACACTGGCTACCAAAATAGCTTGAAATTGCTACATTCTGAAATCTAGCTTCTATTTGAACTATGATTTAATCCATACTTTTTCTTCGGTAAATGTGCCAATAGGCGTTTGTTGCTTGCAAATTGTCATGCTAAGCAAAACACAAAGTCAATTTGCTTTCAAAGAAATTGATTTGAGAGCATTAGATTCATCAACAATCATTTTTTTCCAATGGAAAACAGGGTCAGAATAATGATTCAAGATTCAACCCCAAAACTTTGGTTTAACTTTTTAAAGCACCTGATTAACTTTTTAAAGAAGCACGCGGCTTGTGGGATGCTGCCCGTCCATCACCACCGCGCTTCCCATCAAATCAGCGCCGAAATGTTTCCAAGCAGGGGCTTTGCAGACAAAGCTGTTTGTCCTGAGCAGACCCGTATTAGCTTTAGTGAGCAGATCCATCAGCCCAAATTGCCTGCAGATTGCAAAACCCGAGCTTCCTCCTAAATCACGCCATGCCACGTTCTGGTTAGAGAGCCGGCTGTCGCAGGCGCTCCAGATGCCAGGTGATGAGAACTGCCGATGCGTCGCTGCCGCCAGAGCAGTTTGCTTTATGGCCTGGTGGGGCTGGCTCCGAAATTCAGCTGCACCCCATCAGCGCACGGGGCGACAGCCTGCAGAAAGAAAGAGGTCACGTCACGGCATCACCCACCCTCGGCCCGTTCTGTTTCTGCTGCCAGTGATCGGTCCTTTTAAAGAAACAGCTGGCAAGCGTATTTTTACATTGCATCTGCGGTTTTAACGAGCTGCCTCCTGGGAATGCCAGCAGAGGACGGAGAGGCTTCCCCAGGGAATCTGGCCGTTTGCTCCATGCCGTGCGGTGACAGCGGGCGCTGCCGATGGTGCATCGCACCCGCCGGCACCGTTGCGCATCGCCCACCCTGGGGAAGGGAGACGGGCGGGATGGGCAGCCCCGGGCAAGAATGGGCAGACCCTGCCTGCTCCTAACACCACTGCGGGGGCATCACACGGGAATCACCCACAGACTGCAAACTGTTCCTTCGTCCGCGCGAATCCCGCCTGATGCGGGATTTTCCCACCAAAAAGGGAGGAGTGACACCAAAAAACCCTTCACTGGGATACCTCTGCCTTCCCTTCCAGATGCCCTTTGGTTTCAGACAAAATGCCTCAAGTGCTGTTATGAAGGCAAACCATCCTTCGGTTGCAATGTATTTTGAATAAGCTGTTTCAAAAGCTTAAATACTTCGCTTAATTTTACTTTTTTAAACAAAGGTATTAGAGGTCTCCCTTTCAGCACGAAACAGACGCGACTTTCCACTTCCTGCTCATGTTATTCCACGCTGACATGGCTGAAAATTTTATTTTTAAATAGAATTCCTTTCCGATAATGTATATCAGCAATCAAATGCAGGCACAGCATGGTTACCCAACAAGTTAAAAATTCTGTGGTATCTTCCCCTAAATAGTTTCATGTACTGATTACTTAGAAGAGCGCATACTCTGCAAAGCTGCAACCAGGCACTCGGTTTTTGCTCTTACTGATAAATGTAAGCAATAAAAATATGTTCTATTCTACAGCAGTGCCTATTAAAATGTAAACACAGCTAGAAGATTTTGAGCAGGCTACAAAAATGCTTTATTCAATAGTCAAAGCAAAAGGCTGTCTGAGGCTGCTGAAACCCAGCATGGTATGTAAATACGCCAGCTGGCGTGTTCCACTAGAGGTCAATATTACGGTTATATAGGTGTAAAACCAGGACCGCTGGTTTGGGGGCTCTTCGGACTCAGGTTCCTGAAATTAGGAGTCGCTGTGGTGAGTGGGATGTAGGTTTGATGGGTGCAACAGCAGCCTGCGTTCCGGTGGGCTGGGGCGAGAGCAATCGCACCAGGACGCTTCCCCCCACCCTCCCCCCAGGCTCAAACGAAGCCCTTGCGATAGTTGTGGGGAAGCGTACGTGTCCAAAATTGTGGTGAATTTTCCTCTCTCTGAGGTCAGAAATACATTTACAGTCTGCGTTAAGCAAGATGCTGATGAATTAAAATTCAAAATGTCCCTCATGAATAATTCACTGAATGTGTGCAAGTAAATTATAGCAATGGAAGTATATATATGTATATAAATAGATACGTATATATGCAAATTAATACATTAAGGGCTCGAGTTATCCACAAGGAAAACTACCAGCCACATAAGAATGCTCATGTAACTTCGGATCAAACATGTAAAAGTATAGCTAAAGCAACAGCCTGTAAATTTCTCAAAATACAGCATAAAGCAGGCCTTGTACCATGTGCGTTTGTGACGTTACAAATCCTTCTAATTTTTTAAAATGTATTTGTTTCCCCACTTCGTGTTTTACTCTCACTAAACCCAACCTATCACACCTTGGAGATGATGGCTCTGCTCAGGAGCACAGGTTGCAGCCACCCACCGTTTGCGTCCCGACACAGAGCTACCGAGCGATCAGTTCAACATCACCTCGTCAATCTGCGTTCTGCGGCTAAGTTACAGGAGTAACAATTACCCTGGTAAGCTAGCAAGTGCATTAAAACCCTTGAATTCTTATAAACGACAAAACAATATAAATGATAGACATAGGTGCAGAGTCCATCGATCATCCCCTTTCTCCCTCACAGCAAGAAAGGTGGGATCACATTAGAAATAGAGCAGACACCTGCAAACAGATGGGTATTTATACGGAATATTGTGACAACTGTCATTTTGCATTAGTCAGAGAGATCCCACAGGACTTGGGCAAGTATTAAATGTACCAGTTTTTGTTTACTGGCAAAATATAATAAAATCCACCCTCCCCGATGGTTTCCTGGTGGGGATTGCTCCTCTCCCTAAACTCATTCATAAAATAAAGATGTTCCTCCAAGATCCTGGGTAGAAGACAGCAGGGTACGGAGCGGGGGGACGGAATTTTTGTGATTCCTTACTCGGACTCCTCCATGATTTTCAGGATGGTTTGATGGTGCTGGGCTCAAAAAATGACCATAAACCACCCAAAGTCAATGCAGACCCATTGCACCACGCCGTAGCAGGTCCTGCTCCCACACACCGTGTGCTACAAAGCGACACCAGTGCTGGTGTGGAACCACTTTGAGAGGGACCGCATCCTGTCCACGGCAGGGTAACGCTAGCGCATAGGAACAGCCCCGCTTCTCTTGTATGAAAGCAGCAGGTTATGTGAAAAACCAGCCAAAGCTGTTGTTGCACTTGCTGGTGGAGATACCCTGCAACAGAACCTGTGCAAAACTGCAAGTGATGCTACGGTCATGTTTTCCCTCAACTGATAAAGATCAAAAGGAGCACTTTATGAATGTTGTTAGAGGGATTTCAAAAATTTAACCTTGACCTTACTCAGCTTAGCCTTACCCATTTGGACTTCCTTTAAGTTCCTTCTAACTTCCTTTAAGTTTCTTCTAACTTCCTTTAAGGCATTTCCCAGCGTTTCCCAGGAACTTCACCAGCTCCAAGAGCAGAGGGTCACTCCTGCTTACCCACGGCGTGTGCTATTCTTGCCATTTTACCCAATTCCCTCATTTGCCAGCCAGCGGACAGAAACTATAAAAAGGAAGCAAAACCAGATTACACGTGCCAGCCTGACCCGTGGGAGCGCATTTCAGCTGAAGTTGCTGAAATGACAGAAACACGTTGTTCCCCACTTAGCCTAACTGACAGGCTGTAACTGTTGATTAATTACATAGGGAAGGCGCACGGAAGCGGCTAGGTGGTCCACTTTTATTTCCCAGATCTTCCAGGTATGATCTTCAGACCCGCCAGGCAGCATCTTGCTGGATGTGCCGAGTTGGCCGTCTCCTTTCATTACCCCCCGTGTTTGGCTTAGACCTCGACTTACAGCTTCCCACCGGGTTGTCTGAGGGCTGCTTCTTCCTTTTTTCCCAGATTACATGGGGAATTGCCAACAGCTGAGCTCACCTGCTGCTTCTCAGCACTTCCCAGCCATGCCCTTCCCTGCTCTCTTGAGTCCTGCATGGAAAGCTGCAGCCTGGCATGGGAAAGTTGTACATCTTGAAACATGTTATGTTTAGTGAAAGAGCAAACCACTATTGAAATTCCTCCATCATAAAAGACGACAGTTATCTGATTAATAGTTCCAATGGTGACACCCAAAAAGTGAGGATCAGAAGAGGTCTGTATGCTCCTGAGAGCATGTTTCTCAACCATGTTCCTCAAGGGTCTCGAGGAGGAAAAACCTGAAATCCAGAGCTGGAGCTACTTTTGTTTGTGTACAACAACAAAAAACCCTCACTCATACAAATGAAGCACTTCAAGGTCTTGCTTGTTACCTTGAGCAATAACAACAGGACTTTTGTAAATGTCCTAGATGTCCCTTTTACTTGGTGAAAGACATTTACATCACTTGAAGCAAAATGGATCCTCAATGGCAATGTAGTTCCTATCCAAAACCACAACATGCCCTACATTTTATCATCAGGCTGGTTAATCATTTATACAGCCCTGCAGTTGTACGCAGTACTCTCTGAAAGAGATGAAGGCACACTGCGTGCCCCAAAGAACAGGCAGTGTAGTACAGGAAAGGCAAACAAGAAAAGACATCGGATACAACCTCGGATGGACAGGATTGGAGAGGTAAAGAGATGATGGACAAGGGGACAGAATGGGAAGGGGTGAAGGGAATTACAGAACCAAGTGGGAAATCAGGACAGGAACATGTCAATGGGGCAACACTAAAAACATCAAAGGTGAAGAAGAGGGCCTTGAAACAGATGCAGAGAGAGCCAAGGTGCCACCAATGGGTTCCAAAGAAAAGGTGACAAAACTGGGATGGCAGGCAAGGACAGCATTGACCAGGCATCAGTGGTTCAAGGGCAGCTGCTGGAAGGACAAGGAGGTTACTGGAGCGCATGGGAAGGCTTTTAGCAACAGCAGCTAGAGGGAACGGGGAAACATCAGGAGTCTTCTGGGCAGAGCAACAAAAAAGTTGTTTTAAAAAACAACTCACGCAAGACAAGAGACAGGACTGCTGAGAACAGAAATAATACCTGAAAAGTAATGTGGCACAGCAGAAAGTGGAGAACTGATCCACCTGTCATGCGATGCCACCAGAAGCATTCTATAAACACACATTAAAATTCAGGTTCTGTTTCCAAGCGCCTCTCCCGGGTCGGTTTTGTGCCACTCGCCGAGGGGACTGGAGAGGGCACGGCCTTGACTCATCTCCTGGCTGCCACCGAGGTCCCCGGCTGTGCCAACTCGGATACTCGCTCCTGATGCAGGCAATCTGTCAGCGGCCTTTGACACCCGAATTCTCCCTCTTGCGTTGTCCCAACATGCAGGGCATCTGGGCTTGTTTGTACCAACCATGCTCATGTCAAAGCCCAGCCTGTCGAGCGATCCATGTTGTCTGGGCTGGGAATTGGCTCAACGACTTGACCACGTTTCCCTCCCGCCTCACTAGCGGTCGGGTGGGACATACGCCATGCCCCAGCCCTCTCCCACCTGGCAGAGAGGGACAAGCCGCCTGTCCCAGACTCTGCTAGAGTACATCGACGACTTCCTGATCATTTTGCCTCTTCCCATGCAAACCCACCAGCCTGACCTTTGGCAGGCAGCTTCTTCAGCTCCACCACTTCTGCTCAAAGCACATGCTGTCCTACCTTGCAAATTTTCCATCATGGTATTTTTACAACCTACTATAATTAAGCTTTGTTTGGTAGACTCTCTCTCTAGCTTTGTATTCTTGCCAGCACTTGGGTTACTTCTCCACACCACGTAGAGCAAGCTTACAACAATCTTTTTCCCATGTGCATCACTGCCTCACCAAGGGCTCTGGCTGCACAGCAGTATCAGCTACAAACCCCAGACTTTGCCTGAGCTTTCAGTAGGAAAAAAACCAACACATTTTAAATAAAGCTATATCTTGCAACCTAAAAATCAAATTTAAAAAAAAAAAGAATGTAAGAAAGAAAACTGGTTTTCTGAACAAGAACAGAACTTGGCTTTTCTTTGAGAAAATGCACCCCTTTGAACGACATGCCTTGCAACGCAGCCAAAGACCCCCACAGTCTGGGAGCGAGGGAGACAGACCTTGGGAGTAAGTGGGAGAAACATTTTATTGCAGCCAGGAATCCCACAGCCAAGGGACGGGTGGTAGACAAGTAGCAAGACTTGGGCAGTATGTGCCGTGCACAGGGTAAGAAGCTCTCATAAAATCCTGGGGTGTATAAACTCAGAAACATCAAGCAGGTGGGAATTGGGAAAAGCGGCAAGGTTTGCACAAGACTCACAAAAGCATACACGTAGTCTCTCAAACCTGCCTCGGTGTAACTTCAGTAAGCCTAATCTACCCAAATGAAAAATAAAGGGAATAGGAAAGCTGCAGGTATTAGAAAGGTTCTCTTTAGCCTCGCTAGTTTTAGGAGAGCTTATTTCCATCGGCCTGACCCACGGTCAAAGGGCAGGCGCTCTTCCCAGAGATGACTTATGGTCCCGACAGTGGATGTCCTCCCGCCCACCGCCCTGTAGAGCAGCCCCTGCTTCGCTCCCCTGTCTCCGTGAGGGGCTCATGGAGGCACGGGGCTGCCAAAAGCACAGCGAGCCTCCACGATCAACACTTCACCTGCCCTCATCACGGCACTGTCAGCCCTGCCAGGGGGAAGAGATCCAGCTGTAGGCTCCTAGACGACTGGGGACAGAGCCAGCGCAGCGATAAACACGGCATTTGAATGGTATAAGCAATTAGCCCCTTGAAGCACGGTTCTTAAGCATGAAGCAGATTCCCCACCTTTTCCTATCTTTAAATCGTGACCAACATCCTTCTGAAAGATAAAGGCTCAACGAGAAGTCATGGACTGAATTCAGGCATCAGTAGGTGGAACTTTCCGACGCGTGCTACGCAGGTCAGAGGATCATAGTCGTTCCTCTTGACCTCGCAATCTATACTTTAATTAACGTACCCTCCTGGTTATAGGATATCAAGAAACATTACAGCTAACAATCTTCTGCTTGGGGCTTTTCCTCCTAAAATGGACTTTCAACAATCGCTACACGTTTTTCTTTGACTTTGATAATCTAACGTTAAAATCATGAACTATCCCCAATCCACTTCAGATTTTGTTTGTTTAATGAAGAGTTGAGCAATTTCAAAGATGTTTTTACAATTCAAATACTGGGTGTTGCACGCTGAGAGGATCCTTTGATATCCAAACAGTCCTCCAATGACAATCTGTGGTTTTAATCTTTCTGGTATTGAAGGCAATCTAGTTGATCTTACAGACATTTCTGATTAAATGAGCCTTTTTCTCTCCCCGGTTTTCACACAAATATATAAAATATTTACAGATACGATACAATGAACTTTATGCTCTTCTTCTGCTTAGGGCCACACTTTGTGACACAGGTAGCTGGTATTTATTTGTCATTACAGGAAAAAAAATTAAACCTACAGTTTTTTAAACCGAATTATTTTATCCAATACTCTATTGGGGTTTTCCTCTAACACCAGTCACTGCACAGCTCTCATAGGTTATATATAAAAAGACTTATTTTTGTGGATAAAAGTCAACAACAAGTCAATAATTTTTGGCAGATAGCCTTCACTGTTCTGCTAGCACAAGCGCATCCAGCTGCTGATGAACCTTAATGTTTCCCTGATATTGTTTTCTGCTGTAAAATAGAAGATCTAATCTATGCTGAAGGTCAGTCCACACCGAAGGCTGCAATCAGTGACAGCATTCATAAAACCGACTGAAATTTGTAATATTGTGCAACATCCTCTGGACGGTCACAACAGCGGCTCTATTGATATGTCCTCTACCCAGGACATTGCAGAGCTGTAAGTACCCCTACTTCTGCACCATTGCTTATGCATGAGAAATAAGTGATCCACAGATCAAACCGGAGCACGTGGAAGCTGCCAGCACAGCCAGTTTAACCCCATGCACACTTTATGAAGAAGGATGAAGTCCCGACCACTTTCACCAGCGGCCCACACCTCTGGTAGGGACGCCTACCTTCGTTTAGATCAACAGTTAGTGAAAACATGTCTTTTTAAATAATCGTCTTGTACAAGTCTAAACGCACTACATCTTTTAAAAAAAAAAGAGCGTAATTAAAATCTAGACTTCTCGCAATACCTTGGAGTCAGGCAATTATGAGGCACTTTTAATGAGTAATTTAGGTAATTAAAGAAGTCAAACATATAATACACAAGAAGCAGCATCAGTGAGCTACTGCTCCGTGGCATGTTGCTCTCTGACCCTGGCCGGTGCTTGCTGCGGTGCAAGTGCCATCTTCTGCTGATGTATCACCTTGGCTGGGTAACGGCTAAAGAGGGTTTTCCACATAAGCTTCGGCTGCGACTCATGTTTAAGTGTGTTTAATACCGACATGTATAAAGTATGTTGGGTAATTGCCGCTGGAATTCAATGTATGCTGTATCTCATCTAGGATATGCAATTTACTGGCTATATTCTAGTAAAATAACTTTATGACTTTCTGTCATGATAAATAACAGTTTATAGCATAATGGAATTAATATTTACTTTGAAAGCTATGCAGACTATTCAAATAAAGTTGCTATATATAGAATCATCTCAACCGCCGCTGGTTTTTTAAATGCTGTGAATTGACAAGACGACACGCAAGTATTAAATTGAAGTGCCCTCCGGCCGTTAATAAACCTTCAGATTTGGGATTTGTAATCGAAACCCTTCCATATATTTTATACAATTACTGTAGTTCAGAAAGCATTAATTCAAAAGTGTGACAAACTGGACACTGACGGGCCTCTGGGGTTTGGGAGCTTTCTCCGCCTGCTCTGCCTGCCCTAGGGATGGAGATGGGGCAGGATGGTGGGTATGGACCACAGGGCTTGGAGCTGGGGGCAGAAACCTTAGCAACTGTTCGCAAGAAAGTTCAGGATTTAACACACAAAAATGAATCCTGTTTTTGTAATGATAAAGGTATTTTTTATTACTCCAACGAGGAGAGATTAAAAAGATGCTGAAGTCTCAACGCGTCTTTTAATATGAAATTGAGAGGGAAAAGAAACCGACCATTTTTAGATGGATCTTTCTCAGGTATTTCAAGTTAATACACACACCACTGTCAAGGCTCAAAATTTATTTCTATCCACCACGTATCCTATTGCCAAATTTCTATCAAAAGCGGTGCATAAGGCAGTTTTGCCTGCCTCTCCCTGATGCTTATGGGCCAGCGCAGGGAACTTCTACACAACGTACAACAACCTCTTCTCACGTATTTAGCCGCACAAAATTCTCTGTTACGATAGATGGATAATGAAGCAATGAACCAAAAAAGCAGCATCATCAGTGACCAAAATCTAAGCCATTCTCCCGGGCTCCAGATGCTGGTCCCCGAGCACACACGGTCGCAGTACGCAGAGCTCGCCCGCCAGCATCTCGGGCCCACCCAGGAAAAAAACCCACAAGCTGAGCCCGATATCCAAAGGAACAGACTGAATGTCAAGGAAGACAGGTATCAAAATCTAGCAGGTATGTTACAAATGGGTATTTTAATCATTACTTAGGAGAGACATGTCCGTTTTCCTCATCGGTTTGCATTGCGCGCGAGAGCCGCGGCGCACTGCTCAGTGCAGAGCACAGGGCAGCTGAGCAGAAGCATCGTCCCACGCCTGGTGTCACCGTGGAGGCAAACGTCATTTCCCAGACTGCAACCAGTCTGTACAAGTTTTGTTATGTTTAACGCTGCTCGTTTGTTTTCCAAAGAGTCTGCAGCTCTGTCTTCAGAGAGCTACGTATAACCTACAAAAAGCTGAACAAAGGGAAACTCTCTCATTAAAAATTAAGTCCAAGTGTTGGACATTCTCTAAGAGAGGATGGGCATGAAGGGAAGTACGTGGGAGGCAGGGAAGGAGGAGGTATTTCATCTTTTTAAGCTCAAAACCATGCTTCCCTTTTGCAGGAAAAAGCTAAAATAAATTGTTCTGGCCGTGGCGGTTAAGACATTACGTACCGAATGGAAACCCGTCCCCGAGGACGACAGAGAGCCTGACCGACAAACGGACAAGGAAGGGGCAAAGCTGTTGCTGACATCATGCATGCCCCAAAGTAAAAGCAGCGGGAGCATTAGCCAGTGCAACAAGCCCACCGGCATTTGTACAACCAACTTCCAGCGCTTAGGCATAAAAATATTTCCTCATTCTTGTTTTATTCAAAATTTGTTTATGGCAACAGGCATACAAAAACTGCAGGCAAAGTGTAACCATCAACAGATACACCCACGCAGTATTATAGAATACACTTAGGTCAGACAGAAGGCATAATCTTCAAAAATATATTTATAGTGCTCTAAAACGTTGCAGTCCTCAGTAGCATTAGCATGGGGCCTTTAAATGGAAAAATACAGCATATTTGTTGCAGTAAGTGACAAGAAGCAGCCACAAGCAGGCATGGAAGAGCTGTCCTGAGAGGTGCGGGGTGGGAACGCCACCGCGGGGGGACTGGGACCGTGGTGGCCAGTGACAGTCAGCCGGAGCCAAGGAGCCGGGGACGGGAGCACTGGCACAGCCCAGCCATCGACCACCTCCACCACGTGCAGCCTTGCAGCCACGGCACACCGGGATGTGCCAGCGCCAGCACCCTTCACTTCGGGGAACCCAGTTATAACATTCAGGCTTATTTTACCTTATGCTGAGAGCTCCCCGAAATATTAAACCAAGCGCAGCTTTGCAAAGCTTTGCGATTACAGGCGAACATCAAGCCTTCCCCGGTTCTAGTCTGCAGAATTTTTGCATCATTACCAGGTTTTGGGTGTTTACTCCTTGAAAATAATTTTAAAAGCAGGACTCCCAACTCCTGGTGTAAACACTTGAGAGGCAGGGAGCACTGGAAATGGCAGGGGAACGTGCTGCCTAGCAAATCCCAAACCCATCCCCAGGGCAGGCAGGCGCCGGCTGCCACCAGCAGCTCGCTCGGTGGGGGACAACGCCGCTCCCGGGGAGAAGCTGCCAGAAGGGCTCAAAAAGCTCATTACGGAGGACTCCGTCTCAAGGCACGCACGCCAATTTATTGCATCCTGCCGCCTTCTACTGCAAAGCGTAGGACGGTAAAGCCGGAGGTACAAAACGGTCACCGGGAGGAGGGGAGGGAGGCTGAGGCTGCACGGTGCCGAGGGGCACCGGCCGGCTCCTGCCTGCGGAGAACGGGAGCTGCTGCGCCCGAGCGATCCCAAAAAACGAAGGCGACTCGGGCCAGAGCGGCTGCGCGAAGGGATGGAGGGCGGCTCTGGCCAGGGGGACGGGGGTCTCCCGGGGGTCTCCGGGATGGCAGCGGGGTCTCTCCCCGCCCGGGAGAGTGCTGTTAATCCCCAGCAGCCACGCGATGGCAGCAGAAATATGGAAACACCGGAATGGACGAATGCATTATCATACGATTATAACGAAAAGGTATTTTGCAGGGACGAGGCAACTGCTAAACATAACCCAACATGCACGACGTTTTTAAGACAGGCGGGGAGTAGAAAAATAGTTTTTCCCTCTGAAACACAATAACATGCGTTTGCTGCATTACTTTAATTGCCAATAGGGTCACTTGCGCTTTCTTGTTGTAGCACTGATACAATACAGCCCTCTTCCCCTGCGATTTTATTCTGACCTACAGCAGACACAGCAAGATGCAGAGAATAGCTCCCATTTCAACCTAAAGCCTTGAGGTCTGGGTAACTGGTGACTGGTCTCAGCTTTGGCCATGAGCTTATCCCACAGGGTGCTGGGTCTCTCCTGGAAAATGCCAAATAATCTGGCCTCACCCGAGTCCCACTGAGAACATCAGTTACTTTATTCTGAGAAACAGAGTATTTCATTTGCTCAATGGCTGTTTGTACCACAGTTTCAACCCGGCACATCCAGTGAATGGAAAACACCAACGATCTCATTCCTGTCAGCTCCATCCCATCACCAGCCATTATCTCAACTACGTTAGCTGAGGCCGACATCTCATTACTGCCCTTTTGTCTAAGATGCTTGGTTGCTTTTTTTTTTTTTTTTTTTTTTTTTTTTTGCGTGTACAAGCAGGTTATTTTCCAGGAGCTTGTTGAGGCACTTTTTTATTTTACAAACATTTGGCACCCAAGGTGAGACTATCTACAGAACACCACCAAAGCATCAAGCTGAGCTTCTAAGTCCAACTCCCGCTGTCTGCTGCTCACAGACACACGGCATCCGAGCGCGGGTTCAGCACCCCACCTGGATCCCCAAGGGTTTCCATTCCCTGGACTTTGTCCCTGCAACTCTGTCATTAAAAGCAGGTATATGCATTTCCCAGAGACTATGACTACAAGTCAGAATGTGTGAAAGGGGTATTGGCACGCAGAAGCGAACTACGCCCACCGCATCTGGCTCGACAGAGGGAACGACTTCGTGCGTGGGGCAGAGACGCCGACGGGTACCCGGCGAGGGCAGGCGAACCCTCTGCCGACGGCCCCGTTCCTCCGCATCGTGTTTCCTTTTCACTTCTGACAACGGGGTATTAGTATGCAATTAATGCTTTACATTTCCAAAGAGTTGTACAAACATTGGCTAATTAATTCTTATCTCTTGCCTATAAAAAGGGTGAGTAAATAATATCTTACAAAGCGGTGGCCATTAAAACGTGCCCACATGCAGGACAGGGCCACGCTCTGAAATCCTGTTTCGTCAGCTTTTGCGTCTACTGCGTTTTGGGGACAATACCGGATTTTGTTTAGGAACTCCAGCGCCTTTGAACCCTTGACACGACTCTGCTCTCACTGATTCCCCTCCACACTCAGGCTTTGGTGAGCAGTATCCGTCTTTCCAACGGGAACTCGGGAAATGAAAACGTTTTATGCATCTCTGATGCATACAAAATTAGCAGCGATACAGCAAACGAGATTTGCTTTCCTTTCCTACGCACTGTGAAATAAATAAATAAATAAAAACACATTAAAACCCAGGCGCGTAACGCAGAGACACTGAGGCTCCTCGTTTCCAGTGGAAGCCCTTATCTCCGTCACAGCCCACAATGCAATTACAAGATTACAAGGCACATGCTGCTTCAGCATCTGGATCCTCTGTGCAATCACAGGGATCCCTACAGAAAAAGGAAACCTCTTAATCTTGCGAGGAACGGCGATGATTTCACCTCGCCGTGCTGCACCCCATTTAAAACGCTCTAGGAGCTGCGTGATGAGTGGCCTGCAGTTCAAGACTTTAGTCTCTGGTGTTAGTCTGTCTCCACGCATGCACAGAAAGGCAACTACGTGGTCAAAAAAGCAAATGCAGACCACTGCCTCTGGTCCAAAAGTATTTACGTTTATTTTGTTGTGCTGTAAACTGTCTCATCTGAATTGCAAACGCTGGGATAAAGTTTGGACCAATAAGCCTCCACTCCCATCTCCAGTCCCCAGCACATTAAACCAAGACCACAGATCCAGCAATCCAATCTCCATATATTGTATTCTCAAAATATTTCATTTCTGGCCACCAATCTTTAGATCTTCTATTGGATTTTGTTTTCGTAAATGGATTTTCCCACAGAGCTGGCAGAAAATATATTTAATTTTGAATTTCTCTAAACCGAAATAGTCAATATAAATGTCAATGTGTATTTGTGCTGTACAGCCTTTGCAGTGACAGAAACTTCACATTTCAGAGGGGGGTACACGGCTGCCCGTTAGCTTGTTTTGTGTCTGCACACTTGTTCTAACATTTTATTTAATCAGGATGGCTAAATAATGTAAAAGTATATATATATATTAAATTTTTTGGTGTGCTTTGGTTTGGTTTTGGGGCGATCCAGAAAGAAGCATCGTGTCTACCACTGCTATGCAGGCAAACGAAGAGGAAGACGGAGAAATTGGAGTAACAGCCATCCCCATCGGGCCTGGAGCCCGATACAGGGGCTGATGTTTGCCACCCCATTTCTTTAGACCCATCCAGCATATTCAGTCTCCTGATTTCTCCGCAACAGAGAAGCGTGGAAACTCATGTCACTGGGTTCCTCCTCTTTTCCCCCACAGTATGTGGTGCAGTTGCAGCATCAATTACTCAAACAACTGCAATCTATCTAGACGCTAATGTCATTAGTCCACAGAGATCCTTTTGGAATAATTTACATCGAAACTGCCTTTACATGCGAAATGAAAAATGTTCAGACTTTAGTGAATGGGATTTGAATTACAATCCCACCACATGTGGCTCAGCTTTATTCACGCTATTTATTAAACAGGGGAAAAAAAAAAGGTGATGCAGTCAATTACAAAGCAATTACCTGAACTGCTACTGCAAACCTGTTGCCTTGCGCTGAAGGGTCGGTTGCCCTTGACTTGGGCAGAACTTGCCTACGGGCCACCTGCTCATCACCCGAAAGGGGGTCCTGACCCCCGCGTATGGTCGAGAGAACCCCCCACCTCATTTCTGGCTGGCTTTGAAGGCTCCTCACGTGGTACTACACGACATCCACGCTGCATGTCACTCAGCGCACATTTCTCAGCCTTTCTGCTACCTTCACCGACCTTCTGTTACTGGATAAAGCGATCCCGTGCACTACAACTGGGTGTAGCTGTTTGGCATCTTATTTCAGAAACGTCAAAAGCCACGTAGCTCTTCTAAATGCCTTTGCTGTGCTTCTCCAAGGTATTTAAGATGACTTGGGAAGTCAAAAGATCACTTATTTTTATACTTTACTGCAAGAAAGATTCTTCTTTGCTAAACTCTATTATAGAGCCCACAGATTATCTTTTCCGCTGCTGGTATAGAAGCAGGAACTCTGCACAAGGCTTAATGTTACTGTAACAGCATTCAAACCACATGGATAATTAAGGCAAATAAACCAAGCCTGCCCTACAGGTACCCTTTGCTGCTTCAACGTTTCCAAATGCTGAACCCACCACACCATTTGCATTTCACTGAAATTCAACACAAACATGCTCAAGCTGAGCCGCAATCCCAAAAGCTCTTGCTCTCAGCTTTGCTTCGTAACGTGTACGCAAAACCCTCAGTTGTTACCATGAAGCAAATTGTTTTCAAAAAAGAAAGTTCAGCCTGTTAAGTTGTAAAAGTTGTCTTTTGTTAAAAGCAGATTAGGAAGGGTGAAGACTCCTTACCCCACTGAAATCACACAAAACTCATGGTGGAAGGAATCAAATACAAGGGGAAAAAGCCTGAGACAGCACTTTAATCCTTTTATTCCACCTTTTCTCCCTTCATCATACAAAAACAAAACTAAAAACATTTTCCATTCTGGTTCATGTCCAAAACGATGCGTGAACTAATCGAGTGTAAAAACAGTTGCTTGGCGTTGCATCGGTTAAAGCAAATGTAACGTTTGCTCTTCCTACCCTGCAGCTCTCCTCCATTCCTGTTTTTGCTATAATTCAGTCCATTCCCAATATGTCACTGGAAAGACTATTTGCAAAAGCAGGAATAAGAAACAGACTCTTTATTTCTTTGTGAATTTATTTTCAGTTTCTTCAGTCTAAGGCTCCCCCCGTTTACCAAGTGTCTCCATCTGGAAGCCTCCTCATAAGCCAACTTTATAGACGAAGTGATGATCCGCAAGTGAAACACTTTCATCTGGTAGACGGTATTTAGTTATTCTGGACTGACGCTGCCAGGCTGAGTGAGTGAAGAAAATGCAGCAGAAAAACTGTATCACATTGTCTCAAGATTTAATAATTTTCCCACAAATATTCACTCACCTCTTAGAGCAAACCCCTTCTCCAGAGCTCATTGCCCAGCACACCTTAAGGAACGAGATAGGGGATAGGGATTCCCCAACAGGGAGGCACCCAACCCAGCATGGCCCTTCATTTCACAGCAGGTACTTCATTTAAGACCGGGGAAAAGCACAGGAGTGAAAGCAACCTGCAGCTGCACTTACACCCATTTACCTCCTGCTAAATGGAGAAAGTCCTTCAGACTTTGGACCAAACAGAAATATTGGCGCACAGTACTCAAAATCAAGCATGGGCTCAAGTCACTTTGCAAGAGCTGCGATTAGGACAGTTTTGTGTGTGCCAGGGTAATGAGAAATAACGTGGACCCTCTTCCTTCCCCCTGACCACGCCGGCACCGCCCGCGGGACCACGCCGAGCCAGCGGTCCCCTGATCTCCTCCAGGAAGAGCCATCCTTGTCCCGTGAGCCCCACGCACAAGTTAGTTAATTACATCGGACCAAAAGCATCCCGAGGACAGCTGCCTTCATCTGCCGACGTTTCATGCTAGCCGTTATCGATTTTCCCCTCATGCTGCGCTGCCCAGAAGTAGTAATGCCACTAACCTGCTTTGTGAGCGGCAAGCTTGGAGCATTTCAGCTCTCAAAGTTCTCTCCCAAAGGTGAATTTTTCCAGAGTGTTGCACAGCAATGCACCGGTGGCTTGGTACAAGTTAGTCCATGCAGGAAATAAAGCCAAATATTTTATAGCATATCTCTGAATAAACAACTCCTGCCTGCTAAAACAGCAACCAGTGCATCCATTTTCTTGCCGAGGCAAGGCTCCAAGCAGACGCGGTGCCAACTGCACCAGACTTGGGCAAAGAATCTCCTCCAACATCATACGCAAGGCAGTGGCCCTGATCTCAGCTGAACCTTCTTTCTGAGACACCCAGGTATTAAGAAAGCTTTTATTGCTGAAGTTATACACCGTAAAATAAGCGACAACAATTAAAGGATTAGGTACGTTACAGGTCCGTTGAAGGATAAAATCTCCTTGACGCATATAGGGCGTTAGGAAAAGATGGCAAAACCCACGACCATTTGCTGTGAATTTATGTTACTGCAAGTGAATACAGTAGGATCCTGATATAGAAAATGAATTCTTGATATGAATGTTCCCTTCAGAAGAGACTCTCGGGAGACCCATTCCAGATTTAACGATAATCCATATTCCCCTTCAGAAACGGTAAACCAACTCTCTGATTTCCCCAGGACCGCCACAGACGCGTGGATCATTAAGATGCCATCACAACCCTACGTTCTGGATGCTGTAAACACCACCTGGAATAGGTAACAGAATAAAACTCAACCACAGCTCATGAGTCAACACCTTCCATATTTCCGTATGAGCATCTGCCCGTTGCATCCCTCGTAGAGACGTGCATACCACAGCAAAGACGGGGAGATGCTGTTGGGCTCTGTGCCCTCTAACGAGTTACGGGAGATTAAGGGAGCAGCTGGTTAGGAATGGCGAAAGTCAAACACTGGGAGAGATGTAAGGAAAATACTGTTAGGAGTGATGATGAAGAACAGATTTGTACAAAAACTGTCACTCCTCTCTGAGTAGTTCTTCTCCTTTGCTTTCAGGGCTGCGCTTGTTTGCGTTAATGTATGCACACGTGTGTGTCATATTTTCAGAAAGCCTTTCACATTAAACTCTCCTTTCTCCTCCAAAGCCACCCTGCAGTATTTCTCTGGAATGCATTAAGCAGCCCGACTGAACAATGCAATCCTAATTAGTTTGCAAACTACCCAGCTCACCTCTGAGGGCGAGCAAAGCCCATGTAAATTAAAGCGAATTGGATCAGACTGTCCTAGGAATAGTCCTCCAGATTAGTGCTGCCTGAGCGGGCGATCTCACAAGTTGCTTTCACCCTCCAGTAATAACTTACCAGTAGATTTCACCGACAAGAGCAGGGAATTGAGCGATGCGGTAACATTTTGCAGTTTGATATTCCATGATGGGTTATTTTACAGAATACAGAAAAGCCCATTTGGTCATTTACTAAAAGGAAGAGTCATCTTGTTCTTAGCATGTATTCCCAGCTCGGAGGCTGTAAGAGCAAATGACGCTATTATCACCCAGGTTGTACTGCCTGCGCAATACTGAGTTCAGGTACGGTGCGTTTTCAGACCCAAACGCGAAAGAAACCCTTTGCAAAGTTTTGACGGTGATGTCCCAGGGTTTATGCAGTAATTGAATAATCTAAAATTTCCATTCCTGTCCTCGTGGACTAATCTGTAACGGTGTTAAGGGACTGTTATGATATTAATTAAATACAAGTCCTGCATACAAAATTGATACTCTGCATCTCCATCTCCACAAGGGAGTTTCTCTCTTAATAAGACTTAAATCAAGTTTTACTTTTTTTTTTTTTTTGGTTTTGTTTTGTTTTGAGGAATTCATAAAGATTACCATATTGCACTGAGATAACATACATCTATCTAGGAGAGAACGCGATCTTTCAAGTATAGGAGCTCTGGAGCATTCCTCTTGTCCTCTGACCCGGAATTAGCGGCGTCAGACTAAACGAAGGCTGATGAACGACCCTTCCCGACGAGCCGCGGCTGCTGGCGGTGGGGGTCACTGCTCAGCTGGCAGCGCCGCTCCCCTTGCCGCCCCAGCACCGAACAGCAGCGTCTCGGCTGACGGATGCGCTGCTGCGGCTCAACCCTTGGCTGTTGTAGAGCATCGGGCTCCTGCCAGCCATTTGGCAAAGTCCCACCGCAGGTAGCGTCGCTCGTGCCGAGAGAGGGACTTGGCTCTGCCCCGAGCTTGAGAGAACCCTTTTCTCTGACTTCTCTTCAGGCGGCGGGGTTTGGAGAGACCAAAATATCCTCGGTACAGGATAAAGAGCAACAGAATCGGCGCCGACCTTCCAAACCGCAGAGGATAAAAGGGAAACTTACTATAAAAACATGACCTCATTGCCATTTCGGCAGCAGTTTACTATGAATTCACGTGAATGCGCCATTGCCGGGCACCCGGACAGGGTCACGCAGAAGAAAAGGCAAATGCACCAGCTGAGCCAACCAACTGTAAAGTCGGAGCAGCGCCAGTCCGGAATGATGTTAAAGCTATTTCAACACTCCCCTTACTATTATTTATTAGTTAAAATTTTTAATTATGTGGATTGATTAGGAACACATCACCAGGGATCCTAATTAATTAGAATTTTAAAAAGGATCACGGACTGGAGATTTTTAATGGATTCCACAAAGAATTACACAAAGAGGTATATTAAGGGAAAGGCCAAATTAACTTCTCCTTTCTGGTTTATCCAGCATTTTCTAACAGGATTGTGCATCAGATTAACCAAGTAATAGCCCAAACCCTCATGCACAGTGATGCTAACCAAGACAGTAGCTTGAGCATTTCAGGCAGTTATAATTTAACATCCTCTTGGCTAATTAGTTTATTCCTCCCATTCCTTACTTATTTAAATTAGTGTATTCCTATTTAAATTAGTTTCTTCCTTATTTACATCCTAAATTTGCTTTAGCTGCCTCGTCCATGTTCACCAAATCCTTTTATATGGTAGGGGTAGGCACCAACATCCCCAAGTACCTGGCGTAAACTTTTTGTTTCCAAGTGCTTTTCTTTCCCTTACCCAAAACTTGCAAAGACACAGGAGCCATCACACTGATGACACTGAGGACGTAATTAATTATTAAATCTACTAATACAAGTCCCTTTTCAGAACTGGCTGGTCAGTAGTTTCACCAGCCAACATGTTTCTCCTTCTCGCCTATTAGCTGCAGTTTCCAAAGCTCTGTTTGGATGCTATTGATGCTCTTGGCTGTCGGCTTTGCAAGTATTTTTCCATCAGCGCGACGATGATACCTATTTATCTTCTGGCTGCAACAGTCGCTGAGATGATCTGGCAGTGCCACAAGGCAGACAGTTATTTCATGCCCTGTTAAACCCTAATGTGGTTAACTACAGTATCGCTCCAACTTTGAAAAAAGCCTTTTTTTATTATTTTAAATCTGTTGCCTCTGTGCCCAAGTAAAGAACATCGCTTCCTATTAGGATGGTATCAGAAACATAAACCCGTAACGCTATCTGTGAAGTACCACGGTGTACTGATCGAGTAATTAATTAAGAAGGTTAAAAATACCTAATTCTGCTGCCCAAGCAGCACTTAGAGGTCAAGAAAACAAACTTTTCCTGCATCGTTCAGAACGGCGACTGGCAGCAATCACTCAGATGCCGCCCTGGCAGCGAGATGGGACAGCAAGGGGCATCAGGGCAGGTCAGCGAGGGGGCTGCGCGGCAGAGCGCTGCGGCTTCTCCTCCGGCCTCTGGAAACCGCAAACATGCTTCCAGGCACGCTCGGCACACCAGAGGTTTCTACAGTGGACCCAACTCTTCTAGACCCAGATTTATGTGGGAGTTAAGTTGCAGACCCAAGCCTCTATCTGCCTGTTCCTCTTGGTTTCTTTTCTTCTGCCTTTGCCTACATAAACTGCGACGACTTGAATCATCGCTTCCTTTGTACGCTCTGATACCCGGGGGGGAAAAAAATTAATTTCTTTTCATCACTCAGATGATCAGTCTGCATTTTGATAACCGTTGGTGCTACTTAACACATAGATTTATGTAGAGGTTGCGTTCCTCCAGTTTTGAGCCCCAGTAAAAATTGCCATTAACTGCTCACAGTGTTGGCTCAGGAGCCAGGTTTGTGCTCGGTTGTCGCTTTATCTGCTGCAAGACCTACCAAGTGTAAAACTGGCCGCATCCCGCCTCTGCCAAAGCCAGGAGGCTCAGAGCTGGGTCTGCTGGGCTTTGCAGTGAGAAGATTGAGGGATGACTTGATGAGAGGGCGTAAGTACCTTCTTGGAGATAAAATACCGGGTATTAAAGGGCTCTTAAGCTGGAGAAAGAGGTGGGAATGAACGGCCGAACCCCGGCACATCCAAATCACAAAGCAAGTACTCTGACACTTATTTTCTTAAGTGGCGAATGTGATCAGCCACAGGAAGAAACCCTGAAAGCTGTGTGTTCTCCAGCACCTGCTACATCCAATTTCAGATTTGTTACCTTCCAGAGACACACTTCAATCAAATAGAAATTATTGGGTTCAGTGCAGGGCTATTTGAGTTAAATATGAAGGCCACGCACATCCATGCAGTCAGGCACTCTAGGGGTTGATGGCTCTGTCTTTGAAAAAAGATGTCAGAAAGTGTTTATTTAATCATGTGTATGTGCGGTAGCCAACGGTCGCCACCACCCTCCTACAGGTAAGCTCCGCAGCGCAGGTTTTGGTATTCTGCATTGTTAAAGTTCACAGCAGTTAATCAAATCATGCTCTGCAAACCCGAAACAAAAACAATGCACAATTTCCATTATGCTGACTTTTTTTTTGAGGCCTGTCATAATAAAACATTGTTATTGGATGTAAAAATTATGGAACAAAGTTATGCCTCTCTGGTGTAATATAATGCAATCCATTTAATACTATTTTAAACCCCAAAACCTCATTAAAGCAGACAAGAACGTAAGAATGACAAATCACCCACGAGGAAGCCGGAGCACGAGATGCGTTCCAGGCGCTTGGCCGCTTTGCATCCCCCGCGCCGAATTCGGAAACACCGCGCGGTGTGGAACCCCCGCCGGCCCCCAACTCCCGGAGCCACACTGGACATCAGCCGGACGCGAGAAAGGTTAATGCCGTGCAAAACATCTGCCAAGACGGGCCTGGGGGGTGAGGTTGGAAAGCTCGGCTTAGCCCAAACTCCAGCCTGAAAGCTATCGGACATGCCTTGAGGTAACGGGTTAAGCCTGGCCCGTCACTGAACACCGCCGATTGCTCCAAACGCTGCCGTCCGTGCTGGGTTATGCTCGCGTGCCTGGGTGCAGCCTCCTATGCGGAGTGATGCATGCAGCCCGTGAGCTGCAGAAATCAGTACAGCTTATACAAATAAATACCCTTACGGCTTTGCTCTTCGTGTGCTGGAATTAGAGTATTTCTTGATGACACAGCTAAATGCTACAATTACATCTTTGAACACCCTTTTACCATTTTGGCCCCAAGTTCAGTATCAAAATGTGGGGAATACAGCCTGGGGTCTTAGGAACTAAGCCAGGCAAAGCTCTGCAGCTGGACTTCTGCTATCAGAAAATGTAATTCCCAGTTAATAAAATAGAAAAGAAAAAGTTAAATACACATACTTCTTGTCCACATCTGTGCAGACCTTTAACGTCAGAAGTGATCAGTGAGATCAAACAGCTCCTGTCTCACGCAGACGGACTTTAAGAACAAATAGTTGTGTCAAACAACGACACGTTTTAGAACACACAGGCTTATTCCAGAAATTCTGTGTCAGGTGAAATCATCCACCTGCATTTCTCTGAATGGCTAAATGCCATCAGTAGAGCAACAGTCTCCTTCAAAACACGCCTTGAAGCAGAGTCCAATTCTGGTCTGAATTCAACAGAAATTCTACTTCTGCATACTGGAAGACCAACACTGAGTAAGCATACGGAAAATTACAGTAATTGCTACCAAAAACTAGCTGGTATTTTGTGAGAATCAAAGCATATACATACAAAGCTGATGCGGTAAAAAAAATGCTTACCAACCCACCCCAAGATGTTTGGTCGCCCTTGTGAAGTACCTGTTACAAAAAGCAGGCGTTCTACCAAAAGATGCTTGGTGTGGAGACGCTTCCGTGTCTTTCGTCAGCACCGCTACTGTACAACCTCACGGCAACCAGAGAGCAGTAACGCAATCCGACAGTGAGGCTATATGCAAATTTTGTTCAAAGTAGTAACAAAAACCGTGCCTATATTTTGGGGGGTGGGAAGCTGGGATTCAGCAAATATAAACCTTTTTCTGAACGTGTGGACAACTTCACGTTGAACGAACTTTGAGGAGCTGTTGCTTCCCAGCCCAGCTATCAGCCAAACCCACCCCCACTCCGTTCTCCTACCTCCACTCCTTGGACCTTCAGTTTCATGTGATCCTCTCGGGTGGTTTTCCCATCTTTCCTTTTTTTCCAGCAATATCCATCTTTCCTGTATTTCACCTTCTTCCTATTGTACAGGATCATAGAACCATTCTGCGGTCTGGAAGCAAGAAACAGTTTTGGATTACATAACGAAAAAAACCCACCCTAAGACAGTTTATGAAGCAATGCACTACAGACTAGAAAAAGTCTCTACAGAAAAGCAATATTCTCTATTTGGCATAATACAAATTTTCACTGTTTGTTGCTTCTAACTGGATTAATTGATGTTTTGCAATCTGCAAAATTTTACTTGAGAATCTTGTACCTAATGAAGTAAGCATGCCAGTGAGAGGTATTAATAAAAAAAAAAAAAAACCAACAAGGAAAGCTTATCATAAAATAGTCAGTGTCTTCACAGGATATGTTATGATTGGGATCAGCTACATGCTGAAAATTAGGAAAGACAGGTTAAGGAAAAAAAAGGATCGTTATTATTTTATGACAGACAATCTCTCTCTTTTTAACGCATCAGTGGGATTAGGCAACAAACACCTCTAACACAGCACCAGAATACGGATGTTGGCTTAAAAAGGCAATAAACAGGCAAAAAAGAATGGAAGGAAAAAGGCATGAGCTTATACATTGGTTTCGCTGTTCCTGCTTAGATCAGTGTTAGACATGGACTAACTTTCTCTCTTCTGAGCACCTCCTTGACTTAAAAGACACATGAAAACATTTTCCGCTTAGAAACCAGGTTGATGCTTTAGAATATCAATAAAGGCAAATTGATGCTTGCCCAACAGACAGGAGTCACCAGCTATTTGGCGTATGACAGTATTTCACAGAAACGTTTTGCTATCTGCTAACCCAACACACAATAGGGGCATTTCTGCTGCAATACTGAAAACCAGAAAATACCCCCCCCCCCCCCCCCCCCCCCACATCACTGCAAAGACAGCATGCATCCCATGCAGGCAGCAGTGCTGTAGATGCTGCAGACATTTACAGTGGTGCATTAGTCACAGTAATTTGGCTTTAGGACACCAAGAACAGAAAGAAAAACAATGACATTAGCAGCAGCAGCAGCAATAACTTTCACAGGAAAGCTTTGGCTGGAGCCTTTTGATAAAGGAAGGCACCTGAACTTGTACAAACAAACCAAAGTAACAGAAAGAAGCCTTTCAGGATTGAGAGAGAGGGTCTGGATTCCCCCCGCCCCCCATCCAGTCCACACGTCGCATCGGACCTCGCACCCCTCCACTTTTTGGACACTAGCAGCCAGGCGTTTTCAGACGGAGCAGAGCAATACCTGGAATTGCTAAAAATGCCACCGAGTATTTTCACTTGCCCAGCCAACGCAAGGAAGCTTTTTAAATAAATAAGCCAAACTAAGCGCTTTGTGTCCATGCAACATTGGCTTGTGACCTCAGAGCCACGCCGAAGGTGCAAAAATCAGTGCCTGGCCCAGCTGGAAAAGCATCTGCCTTCCCTCCCGCTTCTGTCTTTCAAACAGCATGACACTACGAAATAAGCACAAGAACAAGCTTCTGCAGGTACCCTCTCCTCATTTTTCTCTAACAAAATACTCTGGTTGAAGACAGCCGCCTTCACCCATGTTTATCACATAATAATAGGGCAGTAACATCGATGTAAAAGCCGTTAATTATAGAGTAACTCATCCCAGTGCTCCATTAAGTGCATAAAGGCACCTTACTACTGAGGAAAACAAGCTCATAATGGTTTTCTACCACCAGTGGCTGGCTGAAATCACCTAGATCAACCAATACAACACCCTTCCTCCGTCAAAGCAAACACCATTGGGGAGCACGGGATCTGCTACCAAACCCCCATCCTTTTCCCTTGTCTCTGCATGTAAGCATGCAGCTTGGGTACACACAAAAGGATGTCCTGCCAGCTTTACACTCAGCATTTGCTCTCCAGAACACACGGGCACATCACAAATTTAATGAATGTGGATGAGAAACTGCTGCACAAAGTCTCTTTTAGTATGAAAACAGACTTTCTGCTTCTGCAAACATTTGCAAGACCGAAATGGCCTTTGATCTAAGTGATTATGAGCACATCCTTTTACTAAAACAGAACTTATAGACTTAATTTTCTTCCACATACACGCAAATATTTATTCCCTGTGACCAGAAACCCGAGCTCCGTTTGTTCCCCCCAGCTACGTCTCCTCCTCCTGCCCTGAAAATAAACACTTGGGTGTCAGGACAACCACGGCGTCTATTTGACAGCGACGTAGATAGTGCAGGGTTAATTCAGTGGAGATATTACATATCTTGTTTCGGTGTTTCTTCTATAAACCTCCCGTTGCTGCGCATGTCAGCTCAAACCCTTCTCAAAAGATCAAAGTTTTCCCCTTGTTGCCGTCAGGGAGACATGCCCTATGGCTTACGACGAGTTACCTGCACGTTTAGGGCGAGTAAGGAAAAGACGGCACGGGAATTTATCTCCTGTCTAGTGCCTCGGCACTCGCATGCGCGGCTTTTCGGAAAACATACACTCAAAGGACTGGAAGGAGGACCAGAAAGTTTTCTGATGTGAGCAAAATACTGCTTTTTCTTGCCTGCAGTGCCCCAAGAGCGTGCGGGTGAAGGGACCGCAGAGCTGAGCTCTGCAACCTTGCTGCTGTTCTGCAAGGCTGGAATCAGGTTTTTGTTGGCTTATTTCTGCGATGAAAAAAGAACACCGTAAGAGGTCACTGGAAAACAGTTAACGAGATTTATACGAAATAAAGCACAATGGAACAAAATCTCCTAAGGATCTCTGGAGCAGCTGTCGATTTTGATAAGAGTGTATCGAGTTGCTTTAAGGCTCATAGAAAGCAACTGGTTTTTAAAGATATCTTCATAAAACGAGAGGCAATTTTAACCTGATATACATTGCTATTGTATTTCACTTGTTGTAAGAAAGAACAGAAAGGGAAGATCTCCTGTGCTTATCTCTGGCACACAAACACAGCCAAGAGCAGCAAATTGATGGTTGCGGGAAGACTCAGCAGATGAGGTCCGACAGGGATTCCCAGGACGCACGACGGGTGCAACTCCAACCCAGATCTCCTCTGGAGGTTTTGCCGCTCAACCTGAATTTGGGGGATTTCGTTCGTACCCCTGCAGAAGAGGGGGACGAAACCGCACGCCTAAGCATGGGCTACCCGGGACTGCAATTCCCTACTGGCTCCTGCGGGCGCGTGTTTAGGAAGCCTGCAGCCAAGGCAAGGTCGGCTTGCCTGCGCATCATCAGACACGGAAAGCAATCGTCTTCCTCTGTACCAAACTCCACCTGGAACCACGGCAATAACAACAAGTACTGGAACATTAACGGAAATTTACTTCATTTGATTAGCTACTACTTTGCAGCTCTTTTCATTAATGCGGGACTAAATGGAAAATAATAAACCAGTATTTTAATATTAAGGTACAGCTGAAAGCAAGCCAGCCAGAGTGATGGAGACCCACCGAGAAGCCTGTCTGTGCTTGCAGCATGCGGTGCTGGGGCTGCCGGAGGGGACCCCCGCAGAGCCTGGCCCCCACGGGGCCCCCCTCCCTCGTCCCTCCCCGGTGGGGACGGCCACAGCCCAGTTTTGCAAGTTTTGCATCAGGTATGACAAAAGGCAGACTCGTGGCCGTGAAATGGCAGCACGGCCTCACAGCAGGTCGCCTCACCTGTATTCGCTCTACATCAAACACCAGGCTACTCCGCGTACTCGCTCCGGCTGGTTCCCCAGGATAGTGCGGAAAGGTCAGTAGCATTTCCCCCTCGGCTCAGAATAAATTTTTTTGCAATGAGACAAGAAAGGGTTTGTCGCTCTTACAAAAAAAGGCAGTGAACAAAAGGCAAGGAATTGGGAACAGGCGAACGGAGCAATCCTAAACCGTGAGCCCCCCCCCCCCCAGCAGCGGAGTCGACGAGCACTTTGCCTGCCTGCCTGCCTTCCAGTAAATCACTGTATTCAGTTTAGGCTGGCAACACCAACAATGCAAACCTTGGCGACCACTGCTGCTGCCCCATGAGCAGAGATGCGCACCCCATCCTCAAACTCACACACACAGCCCCCCGAAACCCCTGTGAGCCCGGGTGCGACGGCAGCGACCTGCCCTCGGCACCGGCAGCCAGGCACGTCGCTTGTCCGTCTCCCCAGCAGCTGCGCCGGAGCGAGCGGCTGAGCCCCGAAACAAGGGCAGCCGGGCTCTTGGCAGAGACGGTGCAATTATTTCTGGTCCCACTGTGTGGAGCTTGCAGGATGGTCTACTTGCTTACAGACCCAAATAGCAGGCAGCAAAGTTGCAACTCTGAATTTCCTCTCTTTTATGAGCCTGTGGCATTTAAAAGCTGCCTGATCTCTATTTAGGTTTCTTGCTTGTGGCCTGGGGGAAGGAGGGGCAAGGACAGGAAGAGTAATTGCGGAGCAGAAAGCCTTTTGTCTTAACTATTGATGAGATCGGAGATGCTTCCCTCCCTCTCCCTGTTATTTACCACCACGGCTCTCACATCAATTGCCACAACAGCATAAGAGCTACTTTTGCCCAAATTGTTCCTGCTACAGCCGGGAAGGAGATGCTAAATTCAATTTTGGGACTTATTTTCAAAGCGAACAATCATACCCTGCAGCTGACGGGTCTCAGGACCTGCTGGTTGCTTGGGGCTACCCGGGGCTCCTGAGGACGCTCACCTCCAGCTCAGGACCAGTCCAGGCCACCGGATAAACTGGGGTTTCTCGCAGTAACACGGGGAGAGGCGGTAACAGAGCGCTCGTACCAGCAGGAATCAGAGGGGCTTTCCAAGGAAGATTTTCCAGAAATGTCATTTTGGATTTGGCACCCAATTTAGCTGCACACACCTACCTCTACATCTACCTCCAAGTCCCGTTCTGAGGGGGGTTTGTTTCTTTTCTATAAAGTGCCTTACTTGGATAATAAGAATCTAAACCAACTCGTCTTATCATGAACACGAACCAGATGCAAGGAGGGAGTAAACAGAAAACAAGTTAAGATTAGGATATTTTGGTCATCTGATGCTGCCTCTCCACTGTGCTCATAAATTAAAGTCTTTGGCCTAAACAACCACGATGTTCCCCTGATCACGCTACCGCAATATTAATAAAGCTGTTCATCGCAACTAGCTCCCTCTAAATCGTCACATCAAGGTTTGGTAAATGTCAGATGTATCATTTAATAAAAACTATGTTTTACTGCCTAGGGAGCTCAGGTTGCTGAAAGGGAATTTCAAAATTGCAAAGCCAAAGGCGACTCTTTTTCCAGGACAACGGAGTAATATCAACCAGAACCCTTCCTCGAGAAGGTCCACGGCTCTAAAATTAATTTTTTATTTTATCATCTTGGATTTATTTCAGTTCCCTGCCAAGGCGGCTACTTAAGGCAGCTCAGTTCTTTACAATAAAAACACAAAATTAGGTGTGCGGCTGCTCACGGGGGCCCTACCAAAGCCAGAGGCATCAGCAGCCTCAGAGCTTGCCATCGGCCCAGAAAGCGCTTGTAACCGCACCGTGGCAGCGAGATGACCACTCTTCCAGTGAGCCGCAGGTCGCCGAAGCCGGGGGAAGGCTGCCTCGGCACAGCGGGTGAAATCCTCGCCTGGCTGTTGCTAACGCGAGGGTCGGGGCAGCTGCCCCTCGCTCCGTGCTGCCTGCGTACGCCATCCCCCGGAGCTGGAGGGCGACAACAGTAAAAACAATAAGCAGAAGGGTACGGCACACCGGACGCTTTCTGTGCCGTACTGGTGCACAAGCAGCAGCCGCCCCCAGCCCGAAGGTGAAGAAGCCCCCTCCATCCCTCCCTGCCGCACGCTGCACTGAGGAACGGCTCTTGCTAACCATCTGGATTATGCCATTTTTTATCCTGCAGAACTATTAGCTTTGTTTTCTCTGGCTATGAAGTTATCATGGAGTCGAGCGACAGCAAAAAGGGGACTATCTTCCATCTTCTGAATCTACGCATGTTAATAATGAGAAATTAACTTCCACTCTCCCAAAGGAGCAACCTACTGATGCAGAAACTGGCTGGAAAAAGCTGGAGTCTTGGAGGGAGCCCTGGAAAGAGAGACAAAGCCTTGTAATAAATCACTGCACGGAATCATTGTTTCCCAATGAACTCAAAGAGGATGAAGTCCTTGAATTTGCCTTCATCCTGAGAACCCTAACTCCTCCCACAGGTGTAAACCAAGCCAGCACAAGCACGAGGACACCCTTCTCTGAGGAGCTGCCTTGCTGGAAACCAAAGCCTCTCAAGAGCTTGCAGAGTGCACCGTGTTTGCATCCCAGAGTGCAGTGGGACCGACTGATGAAGTTGTGGTCCAAAACACTGACATCGCTCATACCCACGTCCCAGGGAATCCAAGCAAGCACTAAAGCAGGAGTCACAGTTAACCATGCTTGCTTTCTTCAATGGTTTTTGTGTGAGTTCCTAAAAGAGGAGCGCGATTGTTCTCCTGCTGAGCACGTCCAGAGTAGCTTCCCAGATTTGGGGTAAAAAAACATGCAAGTCATGACATGTCACACAACATGACACTACTATGTCATGAAACACCACTCAACATGACGCTACTATGTCAGGAGCCGGTGCTCTTACATACTGCAAGATAGTTCTACTTTTTAGCCTCCAAACTTGCAAAACACACGTCCTCCTCTTGCTGTGTGTTGTCTCCTGTTCCTGACAAGGAGGCAAAATCCTATCGACATGATTATAATGAAGAAACCTGTTCTACAAAGAAGTTGAGACAGCCCTCCCTCATCACACGCCTTAGTGGAGAAGTAGGGAAGTTCACAAAGCAGAAGAGACGGGTCAAAGCCCCCGGTGGGCTCCACCGACCACGATGCACGCCCTTACGGCTCCACCAAGAAGACAGCTGCAATACAAGCATGGGGCAAGGTGGAACGGGAAGGTGGCTCCAGAATGGGTTATCGTCATAAGAAATATTCTGCAAATAATGGACTAAAAAAGTGCCTCAAAATATTCTTCTCAAAAGTTAATTAAACTAAGGAGAGAGGACTGAGAATACGATACTCAAGGGAAATCACGTACCTCTTTGAAAACACCAAGAAAAATTGTGTGTGGCCAACACGGGGCACTTTAAAATAACACAGAGCATACATAATAACATCTGAAAAGACTGACACAGGCCGATAATTCCCTCATCTGATACTCGGACAATTTGCTTAAAAGCATCATCTATTCAGTTTATGTCACCGACTCGCTTTGCTTCGCTGGAAATCGTGTTTGGCCGGTTCCCGGCCATCGCTGACAGCGTCAGTCTCTTCTGGATCTCATCCGGCAGCAGAGACCCATCACCTACGACATCCCCCCTTCCCTGCCCGTTTGTCTGAAGTGGGACGGAGCATGCAGCGTCAGGAAAGAAAACCCATGCCGAAGCGCTGGCTGGATTTGGGGATGGGGAGAAGCCCCAGCAGCGAGTGCTCCCAGGCACCTACCTCCCACGCAAGCTAACACCTCGCCACGCAGCAGCCCAGGGCAGGCACGGTTTTATCCTGTAGAGCTCTGCTCCATCTGGGTCTATCAGACATTCCAGGGGATGGAGTTCAAACAACCATCTATTAATTTCACTTTCTTTTTTTTTTTTTTCGCTGTCTGCAGCTTTAAAGCCTTTGCATTGCAGCTCTCACTTGCGGGGCAAGGAGGGATGCACGGGGACTGTCGGTCGGGATTGCTCCTGACTGACATCAAGATTTCAGAAATACCTCATCTCTTATTTCTTGTTTCTACAGAAGAAAAAAAATCTGATGACAGAAGTTATTTCTCCCCCGAGGAGCGCCGCTCTCTAAGTCTTCATTTACCTTGACATTTCCCCTCCGCTGTACCAACGGCTTATCAGAAGATTAAAGCCCAAATGGAAAACCGAAGGAGGAATCTCAAGCAGCCACAGACTGGGACGTCTCACCCCCACGTTTCAGAGCGAGCCCGTCCTTGGCCAAGCAGACGCCCAGACACTCGGTGGCGGTTTAGAAGGCCACCAAGATTCACTTGTTGGCATTAGGAAGGGGTCACCCAAAGGCGAGGCAGCGCCGCAACGCCTCGGTTAGACGGCGGTGCATCACCGCACCACCCCAGTGACGGATCTGAAGGGTGCTGCAATAGCTCTACAGCTCTCTTCCATACAGACGGAGTGTGTTAAAATAAGATTTACACAGGCAAATGTTTTCAGACTTTGGGGAACTTGACCATCACAGCTGTATCGCTGGCAGATCGCACATGAATTGGTTTTATAAACCTTTTTTTCCCCTCTCCTCCCAAATAAACATTTGGCTTTTACCCTCAGGCAATGATGCGCACCCACCCTGGAAGAAAAGAAATCCCAGCGTATGTTCAGCCTTTCTCAGCAGGACTGCAAACAAAAGAAAAGCCCGTCACAAGAACTTAATAGAGATGTTCAGACTTCACCGTGTCTGCTGAGGACCCAGCAACGTGTCACCTTTCAGGGAGAGGCCGCTTTAAAAGTCCCCGTCATCCTCACTTAAAGTTGCGATTATGAAGGAATTGCAGATTACATGTTTGAAATTTTCCTGATCTTTGAACTCTGCAGAAGTGAAATAAAGACTTCAGAAGACATCTTCTCATTCACATAGGAAGAGAGATAAATCACAAGAAAACGTAAATACACTGGATTTTTTTTTGTCTCTAGAATTAAACGTCATTTACATTTAAGATGAAGGTGAAGGAATTTTGTATCTGCAATATTGTCCTGGTTTCAGCCGGGATATCGTTAATTTTCTTTCTAGTAGCTGGTATAGTGCTATGTTTTGGGTTCAGTATGAGAAGAATGTGGATAACACACTGATGTTTTCAGTTGTTGCGGAGTAGTGTTTAGACTAAGTCAAGGATTTTTCAGCTTCTCATGCCCAGCCAGCAAGAAGGCTGGAGGGGCACAAGGAGTTGGGAGGGGACACAGCCAGGACAGCTGACCCAAACTGGCCAAAGGGGTATTCCATGCCATGTGACATCGTGCCCAGTATATAAACTGGGGGGAGTTGCCCTGGGGACAGGGATCACTGCTTGGGAACTAACTGGGCATCGGTCAGCAAGTGGTGAGCAATTGCATTGTGCATCACTTGTTTTCTATATTCCAATCCTTTTTTTATTATTATTGTCATTTTATTATCATTATTAGTTTCTTCCTTTCTGTTCTGTTAAACTCTTCTTTTCTCAACCCACGAGTATTGGGGTTTTTCCCCAATTCTCTCAGCCATCCCACTTAGGGGGGGCGGGGGGAGTGAGTGAGTGGCTGTGTGGTGCTTAGTGACCGGCTGGGGTTAAACCACGACAAATATTTAAGAAGTTAAAGTCTAAAATAACAGCCTTGGCAATTTTATCCAGAGTTGTAGTTAACACAATGGCTAATCCCATCAAGGGGACACTAACTGTTGTCTACATGCTCCTTTCCATAGCAGCAGTAGGCCATAAAACTTAATCCTTACGTCCTCTTTCCAGCTTGTAGCCTCCGTGTTCATCAATAAAAGTAATGTTATTCATTAAGTATGGGAGTAATTACCTACGGCTCCAACAAACAGGACTGAACAAGGATGTGCCAGTACAAAGCTGGCTTTCAGGACAATTCTGAAGACTGGAATACAAGCTACGAAGCACTGTAGAAGTGCTGGGCATTTTTTTGGTGTGTGCGGGGACACCCGTTGACAAATCTTAACCCGGAACCAGTTCCTTGGGGCTATTTAAGGAGCGATCAGGATGCCAGCGCCACAAAAATGCATCCTCCAGATGCTTCTGTTTACTTCCTTCTGTAGAGGAAGAGATACTTCCTCTACTTTGCTATAGAGATTAACCCAAGTAACATCTGGGGCTCTACTAACTTAGGCAGGACCAAAGTCTGTGCTAAACTGTCTTCCCAACAGTGACAACTCTGCGGCACAATGCAACCAGGTGCAAAGCATGGTGGCTTCAGCCGCGGGCGGTGGCACAACAGACCCTTGCCCGTGCCCCCGTCGAAGTCCTCCGCAGGCTGTGGAGACGGAGGGTGATGGAGCAGCTACGGGGCAGGCGTTTCCATTTAACAACAACTCCAACTGGTACCACTTGTCCTCTGCAAAGACCTATTTTTATGAATGCGCTGGAAAAGCCTGTACATTTTGGCTCTCCGTTACTTGTTCTTGACACAACCAGAAAATAGGAAACAGTGATAACAGCACTAATAATAGTAATACAACTAATAATAGGATTTGACTTCTCAGTAAACATTTACTCTGCTGTCGTCTACACTCAATGGTATTGCATTTTGTTGCCAAAGAGTGAACTCCACGGAAGATTCATCCAGCGTCTTTGGGTATCACGGTTACTCAGTCTGATTAATTCAACTATTAACAGTTCTCTTACTTTTAGAGCCAATCAAAACAATCAGAGAAAAAAAATAATCTGTATTGTCAGTGCTTTTGACACAAGAGATGACCATCTTCCCCCTATCTCTGCTTTGGTTTCTGGAATCCTCTTCGCCGCGTCTCCCTCCACAGCACCATCTGGGTGTTGTCCTTCCCCAATTTACACCTTAGAGCGCATCAGTTAGAAACTGTGATCTTGTGAAAGAACCAACAGCCAAACTCTGAGTCAGGGTGTGTGTGTGTGTGTGCGCGCGCGCGCAGGAAATAATTTCTGTGCACCATTATGACTTTGAGCAGCCCAAAATACTGAATATTAAAAAGGAGGGAAAGGAAAAGTCAGGCAGCTCCACTGCCAGACCTCGCACTGGCAAAGCCACAAAGCATCCCGGATCACCCTGACTTGTTCCTACACCTCCATTTATCAGATCTGCTTCTTGACTCAAGCATCTGTATCTCAAGACCATAAACATATCTACAAAAAGAAAATAAAGATCTGCTGAAGAAATGTTTCATTACCGAGGTCGGAGGAATTTCCACAGAGTTTATAGGTTACGCATTATTTTAAATCACTTTTGCGCACCGGGTAGCTTGATGTACTTTACTGGTATAAATATATGCCATATTGATTTGGGAGCACGGGTCTATGCCTTTGAAATTAGTTCTTCAGCAGAGAAACCTCATTCCAACTCCTTGATGCCAGGGATTAACTTCCCTGAGCTTCAGGGGGGGCTGGAGTCCAAGCGGAGCCCTTGGCCCCGAGCACTCCCTGGGCAAATTCGGATGCTGTTAGGAACTGCCTGGGGGCAGCTACCCCTGTCCCTCTATTCTTGGGATAATGCAGCAGGAAAGAGTTATGTGACCAAGGGCAAAAGAAAAACTAAACTCAACCCTTCTTATTTTGAGGGCAGAGGAGGGTAAGAAAACACAAGACAAAACCCCACCGAGGTCCTACTGGAAATTCAGGTTTGGAGATGTGCTTATCACAAAATAATCTCTAAGGGAAATAATCCATAAGCAGAAGTTAGCCAGTGGACGGCTTCTTATGCTCTCTGATCACCAAGAGAATATAAACTTTCCTGATGCATCACTTTAATACACTTATGGGCAGGATCACGGCTGGTATTTTTTGTTGAGGCTGGGATGCCAGCTTTAACTCACGTGCACGAGCTCTTCTCTTTCCAGCAGCGTAGTAAGTCAGAACTTGGTTTTAGCACCTCGTCCTGCGCTGTCCCAAAGCTGTATATTCAGTTCAAGCACCTAACAATAGTATTCCCACCATTTTTGCTGGATAACATGGTAATTCTTGTGTTGATGGTTCTCAACTCTATACCAGATTTGAAAGAGAAATTAGAAACAATCTTTATGAACTCCTCAGTATGCCGAGCAATTGAAACCTCCTCATAACGATATAGGACCAAAGCTAGAATATTAAAATTGTCATTAAGTGGAATGCACACGAAATGCTAAAAAGTCTTTTGGCAAATTATTTCTTGATATAATGACATGCTATAGAGCTAAATCTTAGTACAAGGCATGAAAAAAGACAGTTAAATCAACTTTGTTCATTTAAATATAATTTTAAAAGAACTAGCGTTCGTCTCTTTATTGCTCAAGGATCTTTATCAATTTCTTTAGCCCTCATTTATTTCTCTTCCTTACTCCCATGGGGATACTGTTTGATTTATTGGGAATTAGTTCTTACAACTCATGAATGCTTTAAACTGTTTTCAGATTAATCATCCCAATGCCTGTTAGTGTACCAAGAAGAGCCCCCATTCGATCTATAGGTTCACATATACGTGAAGGGCTCCCAGCCCGCTGCATGCCGGCAGCCGTTTTGCGTTATCGATTGCTTTCTCCATGGAAACAAGTCGTTAGGGCAAGGACCTGGGGCTCCAATTAACTTTTAAAAACCTTCTTTTGAGATGGCCTCATTCTGCAGGCGTCACTGAAGGCAGAAGTCAGCTCTAAAGCAAGGTCATTTCCCAGCACAGCGGTGATACCCGCACCCGCAAAGGCTGCCATATTCATATGGGGGAGGGAGACAATGGGGAAAAAAATTCTGTTTATTTAGTTAACTTACTTCCAGTTCAACCTCCCTGCTCATTGCAGCCATCGGCGTGAGGCTTAACAAGGTCTTCCCCAACCAAGCGGGGCCGTACCTCAGTTTTATCCCAATTACTGTATTCCAGGGGGAGCTGCCAGGATGCCATCGATGCCCATCGCCTTGGCCTCTGACAGCAGCTGGCAGGAGCTGTGTGGGGTTTGCTGGGGATGGGGAAAGCCTCGGAGGGGCCGGGAGGCGAGAGGAGCTCTGTGCCATGCTTGGAAAGCGCCAAGAGGAAGGAAAAAGGTTGCCGGCTCTCCCTCCGCTAGCGGCACATTGCTTGGCTCACGACTTGAGACACTAGAAAAATCCGTAAATATTTGAAAATTGAGTACTAACTCATTAATTATAAATTTTAATTGAGAACCACTTCAAAACGGAATTGCAGTTCGACAGTCAATGAACTTCCAACGCCGCAGCCAGCAAACGGCTGGCAGAACAGTGACGGCAGACCTCAGCGTCCTCCGGGCACCCGGAGGGACCCCGCGTGTGTGGCAGCACCAAGACTAACCAAGGAGCCGGGGGGGAGCTGGGGCTGCCCGGGCTCCGGCTGGAAAAGCCAGCGACGCTCTGATGGGAGGGAGTAAACTCCCAAACTTTGCTCCAGCGCAGGATGAGGACTGATGCCTATAGACAACATACGGGGGAGGGCAATGGGGACTTTGGGAAAGACGCTAAGCGTATTAAGCATATGAGGAACTGTTTCTTTGCTCTCTCCTGTGGTTGTGAAGCCTTACGAATTGGCACCTACCGGCTGTCAGAGCAAACACAAGCCCTGGAAATGAACCTGAAGGAGCAGCGCAAACCCTGGGCACTGCCGGGTACTGAGCATCCGCCAGCAAAGGCAACGCCACGGAGAAGCGCCGTGTCCCGCACGTGCTGCCGCAAACCGGCACGGCAGCTGTCCAAACAAGGCACGGAGACATTTGGCCTGACGGTGTTGGGAGAAAGAGGAGGAAGAAGCCACCAAGGCGTCCTCTCCCCGGCAGCGACGCCGCGGTTCCTCTGTTATGCCGCTGCAACGACGATGCGGCCGCTCCATTACGCCGCGGCAGCAGGGCGCGATGCCTCGGTCCTCGCAGCCCGGATCCCATGTGGCCGCCCCGGTGTCCCCCCTGCCCTGGCACACAGTTCCTCCCCAGTGCCTGGGGAAGGGATCAGGGGTTTATTTTCTTCTCCTTGGTGTGCTCACAAAGGATGCGTGAGGGAGTGGGAGGAAGCTTCCCGCCGAGCCCCGGGGAATACTCTTTCGGAGCAGGGCTTTGCACAGCACTTAAGCTCCGGTCTGGGAGCGGCGACAAGATGTAAATGCAGAAATTCATCTCCCATCAGCAACGCAAGGCACAGCAGAAGATGTGCAGAGCACTAGGGGAAAGGGCTGGTATAGGAGACACCATGCTGCTCATCAACCGCCACCCGCTCTGTCTTTCCAGGCAAAACTATTTTATGCAGTATCGCAATCTAATTAAAAAGATGTCGATTTACCCCTGGACTCAGTTGACTGCTGCTTAATAGTAATTACATGCGTAAATCTGGATATACCTGGAAGCTGGAGGCGCTCAAACTGTCAAATAAGCTGGGCTGATGGGGCTGGCTGTTTTCAGTCCTCAGCCAGGACCATCGGCTGTTTGCAGGGCCGAAGCTTAGGACTGAGCCAAGCCAACAGTTGAGGCTAGTTTTAAGAAGATGGGGCAACGCAAGCTACCCTGGCCTCGCCCGGGAAAAGCGAGTGCTCCCTCTCCTCCCCAGGAGGGCAGAGCTCGGCTGCATCCATCTTCCAAGGGGATTTACGAGCGGTGATGCCGACTGAGCCTGAACGTGACCTTGGGCGCATGAGCTCTCTTCGGCACTTCGCTGATCGCCCGCTGCATTCGAGGCACGTGCATAAACACCCCGCGGCAACCTGTGTTAAGCCCCTCCTCCCTTTCAAATTAACCTCAGGAATATAATCTATTTATTTATATCAATTTAGTCCCATCAATTAATGATGACAAGGCAATTAACTAGAATGCCAGACAGTAAAAAATAACCACATAATGCCTTCTTTAGAGGAAATCTATTATGTAATCCCAATCGGTCTTCATTAACACAAAGTATTCCAGTAAAAGGTAGTAATCTAGTTATGGTCTCTGAAATATGAAGATCCGCAAAGTAATTTTTCAGAATTAAGGGTAAAGTATTTTTAGCAAATGGAAAGGAAACATTTTTGCGTTTTTCCTGCAAAGCTTTGCAAAAAACAAGAGAGTGCCGTAACATAACATACCAGTACCGAGCAGATTGTGCGATATCACAAAAGAGGCATTAAATTAGCCATTATCACTACAACGAGATGCAAGGCAGCTTCCTAAGCATCTCCCTCCCCCATGCTATTTGGTTTCTGGATCAAGCCAAGAGCAAGACAGCCTCAATTTTCTCCATCCCTCGTCCAACACTCACTGCGCAAAGATACAGCACCAGGAAAACGGATCTCAAACTGCTAACCGAGATGGTCCTCAAACGCCCTGATAATCTGTTTTCGGGCCGAAAGTGCTCAAATGAGTGTTGCACAATTTTATTCAAATGACAACTTAATACACCGCTCCTCCTCGCCAACAGCTCTCCTCCATGCGGGGCTCACGGCCACCACAACAGAAGGATGCTACGATGTGACCTGACCCTGACTCCTTTCCTACGCTGCCGGCCTGAAGAACTGGGCAAATGACTTGTGCGCAGAAAAAAGACGACTTATTCGCTCCAATGTTTAATGTGACGCACTTCAGAATTAATACATCGACTATTTTAATGATACTAATCTAATTTATCAATTTTATATATTAAAGATCCAATTATTAGAAAAACTAGATTAAAAGCTTACACGAATCCACAGTTCTTAAAGCTTACGCTTTAAGAGAACACCCAGTTTCACATGGAAACACACGTTTTCTAATTTTAAGCCTCATTCGCCTTCAAACTTATTAATAAACTAGTAGACGATAAGAGAGAATTAAACCCAAATATAGAAAATCCTACAAACAAATATAAAGGTAGTCAACCACTTCTCCAAAATATGCCAAAGCTGTTAAGCACTCTCGACTTAAAATTTATAATGAAGCAGCTTAAAAAATCCCAAATTCCTATAGGAATGTGTTTACAATACAAACTCAATTATTGTCTTATTCCGATCCTTATCTTTTCCATACCCTCTCAGCTCATCCTACTTTTGAATTTAATTACATTACAGTATTTTTAGTTCAGATGAAATTACACATTTTCAGATTAATTTAGCCTGAACTAACTTTTGATAACAGAAAATCCTTCCTTCTATCATGCCCTAATTTGAGACCATCTAAGTTAGCACAAATCACTCTTTTGAACCTCATGTTGCACCCCCCAGCAAAGCCACACTCACCGTCTCCAAACCCAGCACGGTGTGCCAAGCATCGAAGGGTAAATGTTTGCCCAGTTTCCTTTAATGAAAACTCTCGTTTTGCTCTCTCCTCTCTTATTTTCCGAGCCCAGGCCGACAGGAGAGTCAGGCAGTGACTGTTCCCTACACACTGGCACCCAAAATGCCCCAAGAAAGGCATAACCTTTTCTGTTTGTTTAAAAAAGCACTAAAAAAAAGAAGAAAATAAAAAGAAAGCCTTGTATATGTTTACATACACAAGATTTCCAGAAATAATTTTAAAATTTAATTACAATTTCATTCCAGCTACTTACTTGGAAAAAAACCCCCAAACAATCCTCTCATGAATACTTTCTTAAACTGAATCGGTATAATCCAGAATATTTTCACTTAAAAAGCACACATTTCATCACTCGATCGGGTTCTTTGCCGTCTTTGCAGCTGAGGTATTTTGCTATCATTTTAGCTTAGAGGCAATGAGTCCGTGTGCCCACCGTTTTCATAATCTATGCAACTGTCTGCCAGAAGACGGAGACGGACAATCCAGATACACTCAGAAGCGTTCCAGGGACTGGCACTCGTCCCCCGCGGTTTATATAAAATCCTTCTACGGCATTCCCACCTGGTTAATTCCAGGTTTGATGATAACAACCGGATTTTTCCCCACAGTTCAGGAAACCCTTTACAGCAGCCGTGCTTTCGGAACGTAACGACTCCCCTCCTCAGCAGGGGATGCCGGTGGAGCGGACGGGATGATGCTCGCCAGCTTCAGCCGTGCCGTCCCGGCACCGAGCAGGAGCCCATGCTCGGTTTCGGGCTCCCAGGGAGAGCAGACACCCGTCCTGAGGGAAACGGGCAGCGCTCTGCTTTGGCATGTCCAGTCGCTCCTGTCGTGCCCTAAACACTCTGGGGCTGCAGCTCTCAAAGGAGAATACGGCTTTATGGGGATTTGTCATCTCTACCGACTTAAAGAGCGATCCAGGCGTTTCACGTTTCCCTAAGTTCACTTCGGACCACCGCGCTTACAAAGGAAACGAGATTTATTTTAGTGACTCAAAGGGCCGTGTTCTTGTAATGATAATTCGGGTCTGCAATTAAGGAGAGGGGCGAGGCAAACATACGGACTTAAAACACGCCCGATGCCGAGCTCCCTTCCCACCCAGCTGTTTGAAGCCCCTCTCCGCTCAGCAGGACCCCACCGGGACATGAAGCTTTCCCTGTCGGATGCCTCGCGGTTCCCGTGGGATCACCTGGTGCAGCACCATCCACCCATGCAGGGAAACCCAGCCTCTCCCAGAGCTCCCGCGTTGGCTTTAATCCAACCACAGACGCCACAGTTTTCCCCTCACCTGCCTCCTGCAAGTTGTTATCTGACGCAACTGTCAAATCCTAAACGAATTTAAAATCTGCTTTCTTAATGTGCCAAGCTTAGAGACTCGATCTAATTATTGTAACTGAGTTATAAGCTGTAATTGTGCTAGCGCTGTGCAAGATTTTCACTCTAAACCTTGACCAAACTATGATTAATATCAGCGAGAAACTAAGATTAAACATTAGCTTCCATAGGAATTATAGAATCTGAAGGAAAAAAAACCAGCCCCTATTTATTTTATCTTATGTATACGTTACTGATAGTGCACCAACATCCTTTAAATGGGCAGAAACCCCTTTCTAACAGATGCCCACTTCAGCACATTCCCAGCACAACAGCGAGACTGTGCCTGCTTATCAGCTGGTTTGGTTGGTTTTCTAATTGCTGAGATGAGCAGCATTAAATACTCAAAGAATGTCCCGGTTTAAGGACACAACTGTCACCGTGATCCCCCCCGTTCACACCCTTGGGATGCTGTCCCAGGCTGAAGCATGGAGCAAAGCCTGGGCTTCTCGGTGCAGTCCTATATGGCAAATAACCCAACACATTTTTCCAACCCGGAACACAAAAATCCTGGGAATGAACTGCATGAATCCTGAGGCTGCATTACTGAAGGCACTCCATGCATTTTCCGTCTCTCCCAAAGGCTGTTGCCTGTGCAATATGGGAATTTCTCCCACGCCTTCCTAAATATAGAGTATTTCCATGAAAGGTCCATGTTTTTACATTCCAATCGCAGCAGAGACTGAAAAGCTCAAGCTATTCCTTGAGCATCCATCCCAAGAGCCACAACGGGCAGCACTCTGATAAACTGCTCCGGCTGAACGCTCCTACGGTCACCCACGCCTGGGCATCTGCCGCCGGTGCTGCCGCAGCCAGGGCATCCCGACGCCGGCACCCGAGCCTCGCAGGGACCGGCGTCCAGATGCCACACAGTACCCGAATCGGCTCCAACACGGTGCGGGCTTTCTGCCCACCATCGCCACGGTCTCTTAGCCGGCGTTCGCCTATCCCGAGGTCAGAGCTAATTACCCACTCTAATTTCCCCCCTTCTGATGGAATCATAACACTATTAAGAGCCAATACATTTATTATGAGGACTCTCAGCCAGAGAGTATTAAAACTTGTGAAAGTGACTTTGCAAATTACCAGCCAGTCACCGAGCTAACGAAGCGGGGCTTTTACAGGGGCTGAGAAATAATTCCCGTATTATCGAGGGCAATCTGCTGCACGAGGAGAGGTTTGGTTCGGCGCAGAAACGCTCCACGCTGTGAGAAACGATAATCCATGCAGAATTGGGCAATAGAGATGAAACAGGAGACAGTTTTAATGCTAATGAAATACGGCTTAGGAAAGAGCCAACATGATAGATAGTAATAACAATAATCAAAAAAGTAATAATACTTTGTAAGTCACAGTTTTCTATGTTCATCTGAGCAGGTGGAGAGACTGAACTGCTTCAAGTAAACTTGGCAATAGTTCAGAAAGTCCTGAGAGCCAGTGAGGTTGGTTGGTTGTTTTGGTTTGGGGTGGGGTTTTTTTGTATGGTGTTTTTGTTGGCTTGGTTGGGTTTTTTTTTTACTTCAGATGAGACTTCTTTTGAAGTTGTCAAAACACTGTATTGACATTAGTGGCTCCTAAACATACATTAAAGAAATCTAAAATGCACTGTTTGCTCATTAGTTTGAATGTCACGAGGCCATTCAGCAGAAACGTTAACAGGGAAGCAGCACCAAGAGCAGCACAACAAAAGCAACAACCACTTCTCTAACTCAGCGGAGCTCCCATGGGAACAGCAACAACAACCAACCTCGAAAAAGAGGTGGTCAGGCCTTGACCTCTTCCAGAGTGCTTCTCTTTGCAAAAATCATGCAAGAGGCAAAATGTAAGCACTTAAGAAAACATATTTATAAAAAAAAAAAAAAAAGAAAATAAAAATCAGCCAGGGGAAGGGCACTGCGGAGCCTGGAGCTCAGCAAAGCCAGTTGTGCATCCAGCCGAACTGCGGCCACAGCACCACCCTGGCACCGTAAACCTCTGGAGGCTTGCAGCCCAACAGCAACAAAATTTAAAAAGTAATTCAAAAAGAATGCAATGAGGGCGAGACTAAATCCTGCTCTGTCCCGTGTACGCGTCCAGATCCATCGCCTGCACCTCCTGGGTCCTGGGACGAACGGCCGACAGCTCTCATACCCGAAGCCCAAAGCCCTGCAAAGGGCTGCCAGAGAAGTTGGGCCCTCTGCATTTTAAATAACATATATGGTTTTCCTGCGTGCCTGATCACAGGCAAAGCTCAAGCCAATGACGGGCAGCTCAAGGAGCTATCCGAGATAACTCTGTTGTGTTCCATTCCTCGCCCCTAGAGGAGGCTTCCCCAAATTGCAGGCTCAGAGGAGCAGGCAGAGGTTGCAGCGCGGTTTCGTTTAAGCTAGACAATGGCAAGAATAAGGCAAGAACGCGTGCGTTGGGATTTTCTTTTTCCAGTTGCGACAATTCTTCCAGTGCTTCAAATAGTTACTGGCTGAGCTGGCGAGGAGCAAGTCCGCCAGCACCGGCACAATCCCCCAGCCCTCGGCGGGACCCCGCAGCATCCCCCGGGGCTGCCCCTGGTACCTCCCCATCGCTCCCGTCCCCTCACGCTCCCCGGCCCAAGGCAGCCGCAATCGCAGCCGCAATCGCAGCCCGCCTGCGCCCACGCCAGCCCGCAGAGGTGAGCCGCCTTCACAAGCCTCCTGTTATCAAATCTCATCTGATATTGGGGATTTCAGCAGAGGCAGGTGGACGGAATGAAGGAAGTCATATTAGATATAATGGTCCCTTCAGACCTGGGATCTGTGCAACGGCACTGTGGGCTTTAAAAGTGACTTTTTTTCAGATTTCAGGAGTCAAGGAGATGAGAGGGAGGATTAAGCAGCAGAAGGAAACGAACAGAGCAGCATTTAGAAAAGCCCAGGAGTAAAACTGCAGGGAGAGGGGGAGGCAGGGCAAGCAAGCGGAGCCATGATTATAAAATCTCCCAAATCTTTAATATCCTAAATTTAAAGCAGAGCACAAAACAATGAGCCACTGTTCACTGGCACTGTTACCAAAGGGCACAATTTATCAAAAAAACGTTTGCTGAACAATTTAGAGCTGGTTAGATCTTCTAACCCGGTCTGGGATTATAAACGCCATTGAGCAGGGAGACGCATCGCTGGGCAGCTGCAGCTGGCGCCCAGTATCTGTATTTCTTGTTTGTATGCGCGTCCCTTCCCAGAAATAGAAGCAAGGTCGGGGCAATGAGGTGGAAAGGTCAGGATGCAAAACGAATGAAAGCCCCAGCCACTGGAAAAGGCTGCGCATGGCTGTTTGTGCGGCACCGCAGCATCGCCACTAACGCCAACGGCTGAAGAAGGGTCAGGCAGTCTCTGGAGAGCTCAGGACAAGGAAGAAATAAGAAATATACTGTTTTCTCAAAAAAAAAACCCAAACCACAAAAAAAAACCCCAAGGCCACAAATTGTAGGCTGCTTCTCCTCTATGGATGCCCTCGGTGTTTGAGGATGCTGTGTTGGACGCTGTCCTCCTGAGGATTTTCCCAATCAGACCCCCAAGAAGTTCCTAGAATAACCGAATTTGGAACATTTAGGATGGCAACTCTTGTTCTGAACACAGCTCTTCTGTGTTTCCAAACACCGAGCGTGGCAACAAACAGATCCAAATGCTGGAGCAAAGGTCTTGGTGGGTCCTTGGGAAGAAGCGACGTCTCGGTGGCAGCTGCTCAGGAGCCGTCTCATCTGCCCTGTGCTTGTCGAGCGCTCGATGAAACCTTTCTAGCCCGCAGCGCCGGTACGGTATATAAATGAACACACCAGTAAACTGGAGAGCAAGAAGGCAGCAGCCAGATAAATTATGACTAGGAAGTCGGCAGCTCGCCACCCAGCCTATTTCTCTCTCCTCCACGAGGTCAGCATCGCTGGCTGTAGAAGGGAATACTGCAAAGTAGAACTAAGAAGCAGGACAGTAAAAAAACCTGACTCTCGGCCGCGTTTCACCTTAGTGCTGGCGGCTGGGACAACGCGTTATTCAGTGAACCGAATCCCCCCTAACACACAAAGTATTTTCTTGGTAACTGGTCCAACAGTTTCAACCTTTCTTAGCTGCTCGCAAATCCTGTTACACAGCAAAGATTTGTACTAGGGCTTTAATTTACTTACTGTAAATAAACCCGGCAACTCGGCCAGATCGTTTCGTGAGTCACCAGCACGCCCGAGGGCCCAGAGGATTGTCATCCTCGTTCCAGCAGCACGCGGTGCAGCTCCGCATTGTAACCCCAGGTAATGCACTGCTCGTAGCACCCTGCCACTTCAAAAGATGCAGACAAAGCCTTTAAAACACATTTGGGGTTAATGTCACCCTGCAGTGCCGTGCAGATGGCCGTCCCCCGTCCCAGGAGCAGTCCGGTTTGACTCCCGGCCCCGCTGCAGACCCGGGGGCAGCTCGGTCAGCGTGCAGTCAGAAGCGCCGGTGTTGCCAAAGCTTTTGCAAAAGCCTGCGGGTCATGACGGCTACTTTGGAGGAGCTTTGTGAGGCTGCAGAGGGAACTGATGACACCCCAGATAAACAAATCAAACAGACGCTCCCGGACACACTGCCCAAAGAAGTTTTGTCTCTCAAGAAAGCGTACAAAGGTTCTCTTAGTCATCGCTTTGCCTCCTTTACTTGTAACCGTGTAAATCAACTTGTGGTACCCTGTACGCTCACTGCAGCAGCAAAGAGGAGGAGGAGATGCAGGAGCGTTTTCGCCAGAGAGAGTTAAGTTAAATGGAGGGACACCCCACAAATACCAAAGTCAATTAATTCATTTGTTACAGAGCGAGAGTCCTGCATAATTTGTTCTTTGAGTAGTTTATTTTAGCTAATTGCTTATCCAGCAAGAAGATCTCCCCTGCGTGACCCATTTGCTGCGCAAGAGGCTCAACTGATGAGAAACGAATGGTCACCTTCCAGAGGGCACCGAAGCGACGGTGCCAGGATGCTCCTCAAACCCACGAACGAGCCACGCAGACCACAGAGGGAGACAAAAGTGCCAATAACCTGCTGGAGCCTGGCGGGCAGGGCAAGCGCCGGCTCCCTGTTTCTCCAGGGGAGACCACGTCTCCCCTCTCCAGGCCCAGGGTCCCCACGAAGATGGGGAAGAGAAGGCTGCAGACAAGACGCCGTACCTAAGGCATCACTCCCGCCTCTGCCCGTCTCCATTGCTGCAATTCAAAGCGACGCATGAACACATTGCTTGGATTTTACACCAGCACTAAAAACAATTCAACAATTTCACTTGCGAAGATGGTGGTCTTCTGTCATCTGCGTCACTCCCTCAGCTTCTCCACTGGTGTAAGATGAAGCATAGACAAAACCAAATGGCTTAATACTGCCTTTGTAAAACCATCCGTTTTTAAGCGTTAGTGGAAGACAAGCTGAGCAGAGAGCTGTCAGACCCGCTAACCGTCTTCCAGCCAGCCGAAAGATGGAACAAGTACAGATGTTATTAGTCTCATTAAAATTTTGTAAATTAAACAGCGAGAAGGAACAGCCTTATTTATCTTAATTGAGTTCATCATTGACATTTATAAAATAAATACAGAAGGAATGCTATGGGCACAATTCACTCTCCCTGGCAGCAGCAGGAGTCACAGGCACCCTGATGAAGCGCAGGGAGGGATGCTGCTGCCTGCCCGCCAGGAGAGGAGCCGGACGGCGCCAGCTGAGCCCCGAGGGATCCGCTGGTACCTCTCACCTAAGCATTCCCTGCTGCGTGAAATCCTGCAGCGGGCATGCTGCGACGTGGGGGCTCGTCTATGGAGGTGGAACTGAGCAGCCGGCAGCACTCCACGGTTCAAGTGCAACGGTCGTGCCCGCGGTCCCCGGCTCCATCAGAGGAGGAATATGTGATTCAGCACATCCACCAATTCCGTGGTTTTGATCACACGCAGCCAGAAACACACCTCTGCAGTCGCGCACGGTCCGTTCGGTGCGTGCTGGTGCCTGGCCCTCCTGGGAGGAGCTCTTTCTATCGCTATCTCCACCAGCGCTCCAGAAATTGTCATCGCTTGATTGTTTTAAAAATACAGCCACGTTGTTCCACAGCTTCACGCTGGCACGTGGCATTGTTAAATTAGGCTGGAAAAAACCATTCAAATGGTACACACCGCACATTTTGGCTCTACAGTGAAAAGGCACAACAGCTTTGCCAAAGTCGATAGATTTTACTGTTCATTTTGTAAAAGTGCCAGGCATTGGAGCAGCAAGCAAACAAGACGCCCCGAGATGACAGCACACTGGAGAAGATGGAAAACCCCAGTGCTTTCCAGGTAAGTGGAGTCATTTTTAGGCAAAACTTCATTTCTCAGAATTAAAAAGAATTCCTGAACCGTGGGAGCAAAACTTTTAATTTCACACCATGACAGAGGTGGGGCAGGAGGGCGGGGAGGGAACACCTCCGGCAGCTACATGGCAGTGAAGATCCCGGGAAGCCTCTTCAGCATCACCGGACCGACATCAAGACCCTAAAACCCCATCCATGCATCGGGGCCAGCGAGGCAATCACAGCAGCACCAGGCGCATCCCCGCTGGACTGAGCCGGGTGATGCTAAAAAGAGGAGGAGGAGGAGGAGGAGTACGAGGCGATGCTCGCTTTGAGACCGGTTGGGCCAGCCGTTTAAGAGTCACCACCGAGGAGATAACAGGATTCCTGTCAGGAAAGCTTCCACTTCTCACACTCCACCGGGAAGCTCATGATGGGCTTTTACCGCTGCTTTATTTCCCTCAGAATCAATAGAAAACAATAATCCTACGACCAAACATAAATCACGTTGCAGAACTCGGCGAATCATCACATGGGACGCCTCAGGACGAGGCCTTTTATTTAATCCCAGAAAAAGCACCGTTAATGATTTAGCAGACTCCTATTCCGGGGCGCTGGAGATCTCCATCCTGCATCGAGCACGGCCGCCGCTGCCCAAGCAGTTAAGGTTTATTGGCGGAGCAAACGCCATTTCAGCCTCGCGCGTGCCAGGCGGGCACAAGCGCCTGGGAACAGCTCTCCGCACCAGCAGGCAAAGCCCACGCGGGCTGCACGCCTGTGCCCGTCCCGACACGCGCCCACCCTGCCCGTGGGCTGCAAAGTGGCTCCTAAAATCCCTTTTACTACTGGCTGTACTGGAAATACCCCTTCGGGCTGTGCCAGGCCAGACCAGGAGTGCTTTACAAGGCTGCGCTGTCTACTAATGTGGAAAAACGATGGTAGGTAAAGCAGCTGCGTCACGAGTGGGAAATTAAAGACTCCTGCACTCGGCTAACAGCGGCAGCAGCTCCAGCAAACTCTGGCAGGACCTTTCTCTCCGCTCCCAGCCAGGAGACAGCACAACCCAGGGGAAGGGTTTTTTTTTTCTTGTGAAAGCACAGCCAGCAGCCCCAGACACCCCCACGGGAGCTGCAAGCTCGGTCCAGCCCCGCCGAGCACCCACCCGGACAAAAGGAAATCCAGCACCAAATCAGCTAGGGAAAAATGGGAAAGTGTTTATCCTAATGAACAAACTTTTTTCCCCCTGAAAAGCATACCAACAACTGGCAGAAGAATCATGTCGGTTTACATCCTGTCAGGAAATTACAGGAAAGAAAAAGGCACAGTGGAAATTATCTGTGGGTGTGAGATTTAAGGTACATTTTTAATTAAAACAAAAAGACCAAAGCTGCGATGCAGTGTCATAAAGCAGATAATTTTACAGCTGGATGGTCTCCCTCTGATGTACTTGAAAACCATTTTTAAGTGACATAAAGTTTAACATACCGGTACATCTGCCTACCCACCAGATTCTACATGGAATTTAAAATTTAATTATAGTAAAGTATTGTTACAGTGCGCGTAGCAAGAATGCCAACCGAGTGTAACTTTAGGAGAATCTTTGCCAGATTTTTGTAAATTTGTGTTTCTCAGGACTAGGAAGAAAAAAAAAAAAAAAGCAAAAAAAAAAGCTCAGCCCCTGTATCTGTGCTCTCAGCCTTTGTGTTTATTGCTCACCCACCATCTCCTCCACACTTGGACTGAGGAGGCTCAGGCACTTCTCCAGCACCTCTCGCCACCGCCTGCAGAGCAGCGGGCGGGTGAAATCGCAGCGTCCTCTCGTAGCGGCCTCGGCGCAGGTAACCGGACTCGGGAAGCCGGAGCTGCACTCCCTGATGCTACGTTACACATAAGGAATCTCCCACAACGTTCTCCTCTAAATGCAAGCACGGGGACACATGCATCCTGGAAAACCAACCATCTACCTACAGGAAAATGCATAAAGCCACGTGGAAATGGAATACTGCAGGTATAGCAGTCTGTGGGTGAAGGCCAGAAAAGCAGCAGCAGCGAAATGGGAAAACACGTCCCTCAGTAGCTGACGGTGATGGTACGAGGACAGTCAAAATTAGCTTTGTTAGAAGGTTGATACCGCAGGACCCCAGCAAGGCCTGTGGGGCTTTGAAATCGATGCCTTGGAAAACAGGAGGGTGAATTGCAGGAAACCAAATCTGAATTACCAGCCTTGGGACTTTACAGCAGCTCGTGGAGCAGCAGGCAAGGGGCCGGGAGGACAAACGGGAGGGAGAGCCGCAGGTTTTCAGCTGAGAGGAGAGCAGGAGCTGCCAGCATCTCGCCGCAGCACCTATCGCCCCCATTAGGCAATTAATTAAACCCCGCAGCGCCGCTTGCACCACCAGTGACAAATGCCTCTCAACTGCACCAGTTCACGTGGACTGCGAAAGGACGTTATTCCAAAAGCTGGGAGGGAAGGGGAAGAAAAGAGAAGAGCACAAAGGGAGGGAGAAGTTTGCACCTCACAGCGGGAGCGAGGAAGCCTTTTGCTGTTTAGGTACGCCAGAAACGAAAAGAGAAACTCCTAGCGCAAAGGACAGAACCTTCGGGATGGGGGCAAAGGAGTAATTTCACATTTCTGCAAACATCCAGGAAGACCACAACCCCTTTAGAGAAACCAAAGGACACTACAAGCCCAGCAGTGTGCGCGTGAACAGCACGTGCACCCGCCAAGCACGCCAGCTACCAGGTTAGCAAATTATTCCTCATGCCACAGCAAGATAAAAGCCTGCTCATTACTTACAAACACTGCTATTCAGAACCAAAAAAAAAAACCCAACCCAACCCCAGCCTCTGTAGTCAGCTCCTCATCTTCCGACAAACGTGGGTTGTTATACAAATCAATTTGTATTCTTCCAATCTGAACAGCAGGTCCGCCGTGATGCACGGCTCCCGGCTGCTCTTCACACACGTGGGGCGCAAAAGCCCTCTTCCCAATTCCAGATTTCTAGCACACGCTTGCTAACGCACCACCGTGCAGTTTAAATCATGCTATATTTGCCACAAATGTTACACCGTCCCCGTCCGGAAAGCGAAGCATCCACCCTCCAGAGACAAGGCATCCCTTTCCACCGGACCCTGGGCACCCTGATCTCTGCTGGCCAAGGACGGGAGAGTGGGGAGAGCCGCGGTGCCTGGCTCCAGCCCAGCACTCCAACTTCAGTGCCAGATTTCCTGGAGGGAAAAAACTTTGTCAATAAATAATCCCAATAAATAGTTTCTTTTTAATCAGCTGGTATTTGCAGGCCATTAAGATGCAACAAGCAGTCTCAGGCACTCTTTCTGTACGTTGTTTTTGATGCAGAGAATGTATTGGAAAAAATGAGAGAATATCATTAAAGGTTAATTATGAGCAACTTAAAGGTTATTTTTGCATATCTCACCTCCTGGACAAAAGATGCTTCTTCATTACCATACCAGAATATAAATTAAGTTGCAAAGCCTTTAAAATGCGACAGAGACTTTAATTTTGTTGCTGTTTAAAACAGTATGAACAAATACCAGTCTTCCTATCCCTTCTGCAGCCTCTACGCATTGTGGAGAAAAGGGCACCTCCAAAGCGGTCCCACAACTGCAATTAGACCCTCCATCCTTCTCGGTATCCTTCGACTGGAAGCATAAAATGCATGATAATATGGGATGGTCTGGCGGGTCGGGTTCCAGCCGCCAGGAGCCCCAACCCAAAATCTCTCCTTGCACATCTTTACCTCTCTTCTGCTCTAACCGGGACAAAGGCAGCTCCTCTCTTATTTGGCTCGCAGCCCATTAAACCCCAACCACACCGTCGACACGGCAGGGACTCACTCGTATCGAGCGGCCTCTGACACCTGGAGCATCCTCCCGCCCCTGTAACATTTGATCTGGAAACAGTCAGAGCCTGCCCAAATTTTGAAAGTCAGTTTTGTCCAAAAACGAACACCACGTATTTTCCTTGGCTGTATCTATCGATGGAAAAAAGCTTACCAAGCCTCACTGAAGGCTGATAGTAGTCTGCTGAATAATTTAATTGCTTTATTATCAGATAATTGCTTTTTCTGACAATTCCATGTTTTCTAGGGTTCTCTGTCTCTCCAAGGGGTGACGCTGCAGGACTCTCCCCTGACTCTGCGTGAAGAAGAGCGGGAGCCTTCGCACCCCAGCACCGCCGTCCCCCACAAAGCCGGGCAGCGGGGACAGGAGAAGATGTCCATCTGCGTGGACCAGCTATGGAGCCAGCATCTTTGAAACCGTACCCAGCTGACGCGTGGCAAACTCAGAGCCTGGTGAACACACGTAGTGGCTGCGGAGAGATCAGCAGGCTGGAGGAGCCAACCTTCAGCGTCCGTGCCAGTTGAATCCTGCCCATAATGGAAATACGGACATCTCGCCTCGGTTGTCCAAGTTGGCCGACGCCGTCTTCCACGGTGATGCAGCTCTCCTGAGCCGCGGGTTAAATACAAAGGGAAACCAGCTCTCCAGGAGCACCAGCTCTCCAGGAGCACCAGCTTGCACCAGCTGCCCAGGCTGGATCACTCATGGCCAGGGCTTGCATGAAATACTTGAAGACAGTCAACTGATCTGGGCCAGGGTGTCCTGATGGCTCCCAGCGATCCTGCCGCTAGGTCACGTTAAAACAAATGGGGTGAGCTGTTAAAGGAATTAATTATTGGCGTCTCAACACCCCTGGACCACAGCGGCTAAAAATCTATATGAATCAATGCCTCTCAAAACCACCTCTGTACTGTTTATCCTCTTCAGAGGAAAAAAAGGTGAAAAAAAAAAAAAAAAAAGAGTAGGAAATACTGAGAGCAGCGAGAAGAAAGCGTTGAGAGTCGTGAAATCTTTAAAGTGTAGAGAGAGATGTGCCACAGTTAGCAGGGATTATGCCAAGCAGCATCCCAAGCCAGAAAGAGCTGACAGCACACACATTGCCTTTGATGAAGGAAAAATAGGTCATATGCGACCCCAAACATGCAAACAGAGTTTCCAGCAACACAAGCAGAAAATCCAAAATTTTGCCATCGCGCATGGGTAAGGTTGATAGTCCTGGATCCCGTGGAGAGTAAGAGCCACGCGAGAAAGCAAGGACCTTTCAAACGTGCCTTCAGAGTCTAAACACGGTTTCAGGAGTATTTTCATCTGTGATAAGCAGAAGGGGAGACGGACAGAACTTTTGCCATCGATCACAAGCTCTGGGCAGTTGCCTTTTCACGACCTCCCGCTCACACGAGCGTCTCCTCAACACGGAGCTCAGTTCACGAGTGCCAGGACATCCTGGCAGCAGATCTACCCAACACAGCAGGACAGCTCCCGCCCAGAGCGCATCGGCGAGCCGCCTCGCAAGGTAATGACCTAACGCAGTAAATGAATTCCAAAGCACAATTGTTTTCAATCTTCATTTAAACCCAACCTTAGTTAATCTCACTTTAATGACATAGGAAATGGAAATCCCCTTAATAAAGTAAGTTATGAATATTTATGAGCCTATTTTTACCTGAAAATTGAATAATTCAATTAATTTTACTATTAATTATTTAATACAAAATTAATATACTGCAAGATCCTAACTTATCTTTAAGAAGCCCCCGGTCAAGACATCCAAGATGAAACAGACTCCTTAAGCTGGACCGCCGGACAGGTAAGGACCGGAGCGTGCTCCTCGGGCGATGGGCAGCAGGACTGCCATGGAGGTGAAGCTCCTGCCCTTTGCCGCGGAGCAGGGTCGGTCCTCCCCTGCAATCCCCCTGCGGCAGAGGGTCGGTCGATGCGGACCCCATCCCTGCCCCAGCTCCGGCTCCAGGCCCTCTCCCACCCCCCCCAGCACCGGCAGGGGGACGGCCGGGCGGGCAGCAGGGCTCACCGCACCCGGTGATGCTCTCCAGGGAAGACAGGCGTGTTTCTTCTCGCTTTTACATCCCCCCCCAGGCAGTTTTGCTGAAACAATAACTGTATTAGGTTTGCCTGCCGTGCTCCCTCTAAATCTCATTGCGGACTGGTCCCCTCCGCTCCAGCCTAGGCACGAGCCCGCACTTAACGTAACAAATTGAATTTCCCAGGAAATTTCAAAACTCTGGAGCCAGCAAAAATCACTAAAAAAGTAACAGAGGAAAACAACCACTGTTGTGTGTGCATTTTCAATCAGGAAAAGTGATTTCTAACCGGCCTAATGTAATCTGCATCCCTGCTTTCAGCGACCAGTATCAGCAAAAGTTGAGGTGAATAAATGGGTACGACAGTCCTCTCCAAGACACGACGTCTCTGATGAGAGAAAGCCGGGTTACTTATTTCTCTGCTTTTTGCTACCTTGGCACATCCTCCCGCCTCGAGCTGGGTCCAGGTTCCCCAAAGCCTCGGCTCACCACGGGGGCTGCGAAGCATCGCCCCCCCCGCCGCCCGTGCCTGCTTCCGAGCCGAGGACCAGCTCTGCCCAGTGGGACGAGCCCTTCCCACTCCCACCCCAGGCGCGCAAACGGAGCTCGGACGGTTTTTGTTGTCGTTGCCGCTGTTATGAACCGGGTCCCGACAACTCTGTGATTTATCAGGTTGGGATTTTTCAGTGTGAAACGCTGCCCAGCCTACTGTCCCTGCCCGTGACACCAAAAAGTGATGCTTTTTTTTCCTGAAGCCAAGAGAGGGGAATTAAAATGCTAAAAATAACCCAGGAGGTAGCAGAAGTAAAACTGAATTCCCCCAAATGCATACCGACAGCATATGTAAACCGCTATTGATTTGCAGGAGCAGGCTGCTGCCCAACTTTTTTAGTTGCAGAAATCTTAATGTCTCACTGCCTAAACCAGCATTTGGGCTCTAACCTCGTAGCTTCTGGGCACGGCCAAGTCTTTTCAGTGGCCTGAGCCTCACTTGTGAAACACAGGTGAAGCTACATCGGATCGCTCAGGCGTATTTTTTAAATCCTCTAGAAATGATAATTACAGAAGGCACTTAGAAACAGATAAGCAAAGTATCTTCATCTAGCAGAACGTTTTTGGACTAAGAAGGTCGGCTTTGTCACTGAAATTCCAATGTAAATAACAATTAAGTTCTACTTGATATACAAATGTCAAGTAATATTTTTTTTTTTGTCGTCACGATTTGCATTTAAACTTGGAAATGTCAGAGACTTCAGCCTTGCTGCATTAGCAGAAAGCTTCCCCAGTTCACCCTGCTGAGTGGAATACCCGCTGTGGATTATCTGGCACGTTATCAAGTAACCAAACACCATTTCAAGGAAACATCAAGGTCGATGCCTTGCGAGGTGTACTTGTTAATTTATGTTGATAAACGGGAGTGCTTAAAAGACTGTTGTAATAATACTCCAGTATACTTGCATCAGCATATTTTATCAATTAGAGTCATTCAACAAGAAGTTTCATAAAAAAGCCATTTTAGCGACCTTTAAAAGCTTTCTCATCACTCCTCTAATGCCACCACAACGGCATCGTAAGAGGGTTCCTCCTCCATCCGCGACCAAAGTGACACCTGACCGGTACTGTGCTGTAAACACGGGAACTTCTTTATGAGAAAGAGATGAAGACGCTCGGAAATGGCAGGCAGGGCTCGACACGAACTCTTCCTCTTTTGCCACCTTCTACATTAGCTCAGTAATCCGGGAAGTCGCCAACAGCTCCGGCAACCGCCGGCCCCCGACGCGCATCGTCCGGCCACTCTCAGAGCCCGCTACAGCCATCCGTCTAGCAGCGATTCCTCGGGTCACGCTATACATCATCTTATTAAGAAACTCCGTAAGCGTCAGTGGTGCAATTAATTTTTATTAATTGTCCGAGATGAAATTAGCAGCACCCACAGCAGCAAACAAAGAACAGGGAGTGTTCCAGTTCAGCGCTGGATCGATGTCGTTAATTCTGTAATACCGAGAGCCCTGATTGTATGAACTCAGCATTTAACTCTTCCAATTAATTTTTATATAAAAAAAAAAAAAAGAAGGAAAACTAACTCAACAATTTATAAAGGTCCTTGAACAGCCGTCACAACTTTCCATCTCCTGTGACACTCATTCTTTCAAGTGTAAACACACAGGAGGAAGGTATTGTAATATTAATCAGACAATTTTCATGCATTGCCTTTAGCAAACCAAACTCTTAAAATCATAAGACACTGCTACAAAAACATTTATAATCTCCTATCTTTAGTGATGCCATGTATACCCAGACTAGTTAATATGTTTTTCTGACCACTTAATAGGCTTATTTGGCAAAGGTTCAGCATGAAATTATTTCGCCTTAATTCCAAAACTTAGACTACCAGGTCAGAAGAAAGCTTTTTCTCATATTGTCATACTACCTGCTGTCCTGCAGCCAAGAAGGGGAGCGAAGCAAAGTGTTTATGCACCCACCAGCGCGAGACTCTTGGCTGCCATCCACGGGAAAGGTCCATCTATGGGCCCTTCAGCCACCACAGCAGCCTTGGGTCTTGCAGAACCATTTGAGAAAGCAATTGGGTTTCAAACGTCTCTCTTTCCCGGTATTAGGGACACAAATGCATTACTTAAAGATGTCACAAAAAATATAGAACAGGGTGGGGGGGGGGGGGGGTGGGGACGGGGACACAGACACCCCAAACCAAACCTAAAATCACATAGCTTTTTTTCCCCTTATTTCATGGAAAGCACATCCTCCACCCAGTTGTGCCCCAACTGCCGCTGCACTGTGCTCCTCCACCTCCGCCCTCCCCTCAGCTGGGAGCTACGAAACACCCGGGCAATTAATCTGCGCTACTCGTTAGGGTCAATACCGGTCCTTGTGTCTCACTGTAATTTCTGCTCCTGCTAATTATAGAGGGAGGCAATGCCAAACCCAGCAACAAGCCGCCCAGGACGCCGCTGGCACTGGGTCCCTGCAGCGGATGGCAATGGGATGCAGGATGCTAAAAATGCTCTTCTCCCACCTTGGTCCTAGCAGGCTCCCTCTGATAACCCTGCCCTTTTCAAGAGGAAAGAGGTAGATTGGTAAAAAGAAAAAGAAGAAAAAAAAACCCCACGACATCAGAAAGCAAGTTTTTTGTGTTGGCGAGACATACGGAAACTTTGCGAGCCTGAACACAGCCGAAACGGCAGGAAAACATCCGCAGCCGAAACTTCACGTATCGGTTCCCAAGGGAGCGGAGGAGTTAAACATTTATGGCAGCGCGAAGAAGACATGACATTTACTGAATAATAAACTGCAAACATGTCTGTTAATGCGGCTTTTTGGGATCTCCTCGCCATCAAACACTTAACCCCAGCAAGAAAAACACCAAAACGCAAACAATCCCTGCGACTGCATGTTAAACAGGCAGAGCACAGGGGAGGGCTTTGCGCTTTTTTATTTATTTAAAGTTGGAGGCTGCAGGGAGCACTGTCAAGATAAATAGCCTGCAACCTTGCTCACAGGCTTTCAAACCCCTTCATCTGAAGGCATACAATTAAATCCTGAACAATCGGGTTAAAACTTTAACCTGTCAAGATTGCAGCTGCTCCATTTTTAATCAATCTGATTTCATTCAATAAAATGCTCATTAAGTCAATTAATGAGAGTTTGGTGTCACAAGCCATCAAGCATGACTGGGAGCTTTCGCTCGGTGGCCAACGCATTGATTAGCGAGTCAAGTCATCAGTGAGAATGAGTCAATGTGCTGAAGCATGAGCAACATTACCTTGTTTTAGGGGAAGTTGTTAGCCATTCTTCATGCTTTTCAAACGTTATTAAATAAGCTGCAATTTCCTGAAAGAGAAACGCAGAAAGAAAAAAAGAGTTATTTGCATGGCTGTGTTGGAAACCGGAAAGTTCTATAACAGAGAAGTTTTATAACTGAGACAAGGAGCTGCCAGCCCCGGGTTAGGTCGCAGCTTCAATCGGGTTTTGACCGCAATAGTGTGCTCAGTCAACGTTTGTATTCGCACCACCAAAGCCAGACTTAAATATCATAATGAAGAGATGCAAACGAGGAAAGACATCAACATTTTCCAGCACAGACAATTTGCTGGTAATTTTGGTGACCGCAGCATTGCCGAGAGCCTGGCGTTACGTCAGGAGGCAAAGGGGAAGGCAGCGACAACACGGACACAGGAAGCTAAATTAAATATTTATAAATAGAACAGCATCACTGCAGAGAGAATTACTGAATTATTAATCGTTGCCATAAAAAGCCAGCGGGTGACATCAACATAAGTCATCGCTCCCACTTGCAGGAATGATACGGGCGATTACTTCCAGATCAGAACCGATTTGTTCGCAGGAAATTATCGGCGCCGGCGAGATAATTCACGACGGTGCTTGTACATACGCCTGACGAACGTGGGATGGCCGCCCATCAATTTCCTTGGTACAAACCCGGAGCGGTTGTGGGGCGGCCACGCTGCAGACAGGCTGAGCGTCGCCAGCAGCCCCGGGAGAGACCAGGGCGATCCACGCCAGAGGAGATGCAGGACCAGTGACCGTCCCTAACCGCGACGGCTGCCATCACCACGCCAGCAACGTCCCGACACCTAGAGATGGCCAAGGAGCCCTGGGGCTGCAGTCCACAGGCTGCTGGAAACAATGTCCCACCCCACCCTGAAGATATACTCAGAAACACGTAGGGTTTTGATGGTTCTCTTCCAAAAATTGCCTACCATCCAGGTCCAGAGTCTGCCTCTCAGAGGGAGACTTGCAACAGCAAAAGCTACGCAGGAAGGTCAGCGAGGCTGCCCTGAGTGTTCCATTGCCTCAAATTAGACCACGAAAACGCGTGCAGTTCAACCTCCAGAGCTCCTGCAACAGAAATGTCTACAGGCTGCGCCATCGCGAAGGTAACGCGCACACAAGAAATGGGTCTTTCGACCAGAAGATGATTTTTTAAATTTTTTTTTTAAAAGATAGTTCTATATAAGGGTTGTAGCTGTGTAGTACCAAAGCTAAAAAAATCCACAATGCTCTCCAACCAGCTGGCCCAAGCATCTGCTAGAGCCACAAAATGCAATTATATTACTCCCAAACGAGACGTAAAAATATCTTGTTTCCAATACTCTTGGTTTTAAGACTCATACTTAATGTCCTCTGGGTATTGCAGCGGTGCCAGATCTCCGTGTTATGTACTTTATTAGAGTTGTGTGAATGTCATATTAATGACTCCTGACCAACATGTTTACACTGCAAATAAATTCTCCCAGAATCCACCGCCGCACCCCTCGCTTCCCAAGCCCGACTCTGCATTTTTAAACGCCTACCCTAGCAGCAGACGACGGGAGCAGCACCGCTTCTCCGTGAGCCAGGAGGAGGAGCAGTGACATGAAGCTCCGAAAACACTTCTTTTTAATTTCTGGCTAATTGCCACATAAAATTCAATACCAAAATAACCCGGTGCAGCCCTCCACCGGGACGCCGGTTGTTGGCACAGCATCTACACTCGCGACCTTCCCAGAGGACACGCCAAACCTTGTGCTTTTACAGAAGCCACAGTTGAATCAGATGCAAGTGCTAAAATTCAGCCGCTGCACGGCCAAAAAGGTCTGGCCCCCAGATTTCCACTGGGCTCCAAAGAGGCATTGCCTGTCGCTCTCCACAAGAGCCACCGATGCAGCGTTAACTCAAGGCTTTGACGCAGGGTGCGAGTTGTAGGAGCCAACCACTGATTTTGTGTGTGTGTGTGTGTGTGTGTGTGTGTATATATATATACACACACATAAAAAAATACCCTGCAACTGAAGTTCTTCAAAAAACATGAAACAAGATCTCTGCTTTTTTTTTAAAGCCAGTACAGTATTTCCACCAAATGTGCTGCGGTCTGCAGAATTTTATTCCCAGCCCATCCCACATTATGGCCTCGAGTCGCTACATTACAAATCTGCGTCATCTCGCACCTTACAGCGAGATGAGCTTTGGAGATATCAAGGAACGAGCGCCAGCAGATGCCGAAGAGGGAGCTCTCTATACGTCCTCTGTAACACCCAAGTCCCCCGGACGCTCGCAGCGTATGATCTGCATGAGCAGGCATTTACAGAAACAAATCCCTTCAATGCAGAGACAGATCCAGCTGATTCACCCTCAAAATCCTGCAAAAATAGGCATGTTCGGTGGGCTTCAGATTAGCATGGGATTTTGCCTATTCCTACTAAAATTAAACTTGCCGTAAGGAGAATAAAGCAAATTTTAACTTTTGCGGCTGAACAAACAAACGCATTGCTACAGCAGAGAAAACCAAAGTATTTCAGGTGAATGAATGCTGCTCTTACCCAAGGTTCGTTTACTTTATTCCCTCCAGCCAGCCTATACCCTGCACGCTTGGAATCTTCATCCCAAGACTGTCACCGATGGGAGGAGCTGCGGCAACGAGACGCTCCCATCCGGAAGGAGACCTTTTGTTTCCACGCTGCCGGCCCGGGCCTGCTCAACAAATTTGGGCAGACCGAAGAACAAGCTGCCGACCGAGGCCGCAGGCATGCGGGCGACCCACTGAAACACACACACGTTCCAGGGTACAGAAAGGCACAGCTCCAACCAGACTCCAGGGTGGATCTTGAGACAACTCAAAATGCGTAATTCAATTCTTCTAACAGGATAAAAGAAGGATCCGCATCAATCAGGATAGGAGCTCCCCCAGGCTTTCTGCTTAATGACATATTACAGCCTGATTTCCCTCCTCCAGAGGAAATACCTTGGATAACAAGGAAAATCTAGCTCACGGCAGCGCTATAAATTAACACGTAGAGCAGAGAGATGGCGAATCCTCCACGCTGCCTTCCATGCCTCGAGTACTCAGAATTACAAGGACCGACATGCAAATGGGGCAAAAAAAAAAAAAAATAAAAAAATCCCCAAATCTCCTGCCTCGTCTGCTCGCCCTGCCCATGCCTGCCTGCAACCCCGTCGCCCGGAGCACCGCACCCTTCACCAGGATGCCTTGGCATCACCAGCAACAAGGAGCCGGCACGCTCAGCGTCGCAAGCTACCATGCCAACAGCTCCTCGACCCGGTTTGCGTGCTGCTGGTGCGGCAGGGGGGAGCCGAAACCAGGCACGCAGAGTCCGAAGAAGGTTCGGCGTCAGGAGAATTCCTGCCCCGGTGCCCGATCGCTCGCCCAGCCGCAGGACCCCACGCCGCGCCGGGGAGGAAGCGGTGAGCAGAAACGCCGGTTTATGGTTTTGACACCTACATGCCAACTTCTGTCAGTACGTAAGCACCGCGACTCCGGGAGAATAATCCTTCGTCTGCCACCTCAAACTGGAGCAGAACTGCGAGAAACAGATGACTCGGTGATGCCGGCGACGAACGCTCCCGCACACGCGAAGCCCGTCGGAAAGGCACGTCTCGTGTACCGGGGGAACCCTGCACAGGGGCTGCGCAGCAAAACGCTGCGTTTCGAAGTGGGGGAGGTAGCAGAGCTGCGTGCACCGGGCACACGAAGCAGAGGAGCGCAGCGGCAAGACGCCTCGGGTCGGCGCCCGCAGCCTGGATGGAGAAAGCCTGTCCCAGGGATGGGATGCACAGGACCAGGATGGGGAGGATGCGCTGGGGAAGGCTTCTCTGCCGTCAGCAGCAAAACCCCTTTAAACCCCGGTCTTGAAACGTTCTGCTTTCTGTAACTACACATCTTTGTGTCCGTGGCCCAGGAAAGTCCCAGAAAACCGCAGAAACCAGGGTTGGCAGCAGACAGAGGTGGATGCTTCCAGGTCAGAGGCCGGAGCGAAAGGAGATGCTTTTCATGGAAGAGACAACACAGGGCACATGCACACACAAATCCGCAGCCAAGCAGCTCCTCCAAGCAAAGCCCAAACCAAGCTAAAGGTGAGCCCGAGCAGCTCAAGTCATAAAAAAGCTGTTTTTTTCAAATCCGAGGAAAGCACCACCTGTGAGCTGCAAAACACGAGGACAAGGTTACTGAGAAGTCTTGAAGCCGCAGGCAGCACAGAAAGAGCTGCAGCTGGGAGCGGTCAGTACTCTGAAAACCCAGGGTCAAACTCACCCCCAGCAGCCCAAGTCTGGAAACTTTCCTCCAAGACACCATATCCCACACAGCTTCTTGCAATACATTAATTCCTACAAAATTTTTGCTATAGACAAGTTGGAAAAATAAATCCAAAAGGCCCAGAAAAAGTGGTCAGGCTAACGCTGCTGTTTTATCAACAGCGTGCAAGAGGTGCTTTTTAAAGCGTGTGCCTGTCTGCGCTTTGGGGCACAAGCAGGGCTGCTAATGAAGAGCCAGTGCTCATCAGCTGCACGGGGCATGTACCCCTTTGTCACACCAACACAGTCTTTCCTTTTGAAAGAAGGGGGAAGAAATAGATTTATCACCAGAAGACACAAAGTCATTAAATAATTAAAAACAAAACTATAGGCACAATAAAAGCCCTCTGATAAAAAAAACCCTGCATTTTAATGTGCGTTAATTCCCCTAATGATTCACTCTGTATGTCTTCCAGGGTCAAATCAATGTCTTCACCAAAAAAATTCAATTATGTCCCATTCATCGTATCTCTGGAGCGAGGCTATTGTTTGCTTTTGTCTCCTATCAAACCCTTTCCCATTGCTTCTTGCCCGAGATTACAAACAAAAGGCAGTGTGGCACCAGCAAGGTCAGACAAGACAGAGCCAGGCTTTGAAACCCCAGCTCTCCGTCCTCAGCTTTGCTGTTTAATTATAACGCGAGCAGAGAAAATAAAAGGACACGCACGCTTGCCGTAAACGCCCGACTCATCACCGCTGGCGAGTCCCTGTGGGGCACCGGTCGGGGTAAGTGACACTGGATGGACCCCAAGGCCACCCAAGAGCATCTCTGTGGGCAAGGGTACCACGCACCAAGCCCAGCAGCCCCTTGGCTGGGACATCCCGCCTGGCCCTGCATCCCTTCTAAGCCCAGTTTTGGAAACAACGCCAGCAAATAAGCTGAGCGAGCTTTGCTGAGAAAGGTCAAAATACCGACACTTGTGCGGATCCAGCTCCGTTTCTGACTGTGCCTGCCGATTCCACGGCAATGCTCGGAGCGTGCCTTTCCCACCTAAGTGAGAGCCTGTAGGACTGAGCCCTACGTTCATAGCTTGTAAGAGACTGGTGAGGAAAAAAGGCTTAATTTGATCAGCTAATGGAAGCACCCCATAAAGCAGTGAGGTAATCTCACATTAAAATAACACGAGTTATGTTTCATCCTAAACTTGGTCATACAATTCAGTGGTTTAATTTATACTTTGTTGCTCGGGCTGAAAGCATTTTACATAAACGAACATTCATTTTTATTTTGCGCTCCCCCGTTTGCTAAGATTATTAGTTCGAACGCGTCCAAGAGCCATCGGCTGTAAAGCCAAGCTAACCGCACCAGACGGGACGCGCGCGGGCTGTAGCGTCTCTAGACGACCGCCACCGAAGCCCTTCCCGTCGCTCGTCCTCCGGCTTCGTCCTGATGGCCCCGTGCGGGACCTGCGCCGTTAAGCCCCGGGTGAACCCAGCGGAGGAGCAAACTGCAGACGTTATCAGCTGGGGGTGCTGTGCCGGGAGCCAGCACCGCGCTTCCCACCTGCCTCTACGTGACCGCAGCTTCTCGGCCGCTTATGGACTCTGTCCTGCTCTCGGGTGAAGGACCGGCAGGGGAACGCACGCATCATTTGGAAGAAAAAGTTATAAAGAGCTCGGAAACTCGCAACAAATACCCCCGCCTGGCCCCAGACAATCTCTGCATCTGAATTTCAGCCCGGAGGAGATGCAAGGAAAGGCTATCGCACGGATGTCTGTCAGAGACACGAGCTCCGGAGACGGCGGGGCTGCAAGCGCAGAGGCACTGCTCGACAGAGCCGGCAGGCAATCGTCCCACACGGCTCTCGCCCAAAACCCTGAGCGCGGGCGCTCCTTAGCACGAGCTAACTGGGATTACTGTTGTCCCAGAGATGGTACCAAGGGGCTGGCTGAAGCCACGGATTCGAGCGGCGGCGGCTCTCTCCTCCCAGCTCGACCCCCTCCAGGTCATCTCTGCATCCTTGCGAGGGTATCAGCAATTCCCACCTGATCTCTCAAAAGAAAAAAAAAAAAAAAAAAGAAACCTGGAACCCAAATAGGATTCCCCGTGCCAGGTAGCTCAGGCCACCTATCTTGTCTCCAAGCAATAAATCATTAGTTTAAAAAAAAACCCAAAAGTCTGAATTTCAAGTTATTACTTTGTATGAATTATACGCATCCAAATTAATAAGCTTGAAATGTATGCGTGTTTTAAGAGGAAGCAGGAGAGTTTGTACACATCTCTGGATTTATACCACAGAGCTAATAAAGTTGCATTCTCTTGAGCAAGCACATTTATTCTCTTAGGAAATCTTCACGTCCTCGCTGCTATAAAGACAAATTCCAGCCCATCGCTTCCTTATCGTCCTTCCACTCTGAAATGAAAATACAAATTCATGTTGATTATGTAGCATCTCCTCAGCTGGGATCAAGCCATTTTCATTTTCTAGCCGTCCCTGCTCTCAAAGCCATTAATATTCTGACTATTTCGACTACAAACCGATCTGAAAGCCACACAGAGCAAGGTCTCACTACCTTGTTTACCATCACTGGAACAAAAATTGCAATACCATTTCATTCGTCCAGTTCTTTGGCCTAAAATAGCAATGCAGCCTTGAAAGGGACATTGCTCGGTGAGCTGGGGAGAAATGAGAAGTGAGAGAAAAGCAAACAAAGCTTCTGAGTAACCAGCAGAGAAACACAAGTCAGGCTGCCGTCGGGTTGAGAAATACCTGTCAACAGCAAAACACTTTTACACCAAAATGTTTTATTTCCTTTCGCAGGCAGTGCTTCATTTTTTGTCTCCAAGTGTTACCCATCTGCAACTCTCTAAAGTAAAAACGTTGATCTGCACACTCCAAAGCTGAGAAGAGGAATAAACCCAAATATTACTACAGTTTTACTGACAACCTGTGTTAGTAATACAAGCTGGAGGCCGGTGGGATAGAGGCGTCCTCGTGTTGCATTTTGCCAAGAGAAGCCAGAGTAGGTTGTCAGGCTGGATTTGCACGGCTTTGGTTTTCCAAAGCGTGCCAGGGATTTTCTTTCCAAAAACCTGCCCAGCCTCCCAGCAGCAGTCACGCTTTGCTGGGACTCGCTCTCATTGTCCCCAGATGTGCGGCAGGGAGAAGCGGGACGGCGTGGCGTTACCCCGTTTCGTGTCTGATGAAAGGTACCTGAAAGCAAGCTCCCCAGTTACTACAGCACCTTTTCCATCATGACGGAATTACAGACAAAAATAAACTAAAACTTCACTTAAAATGTATTTTTCTAACCGAGTAAGGGTACACTAACTAACATCCTATCAAATTAGATGGAAGCTGGGTTTTATTATCAGTATCTGCAGCTAACTAATTGAATCATTTACAGCCACCGCCGCTCTGAGGGGCTCTCTGTCCCGGGAGGGGGAGGCTGTAGCAGGGGGGCTGCCGTGCACAAAAACCTCCGCTACGCCCCTGTCCCCTGTGGGGAAAAAAAAAAAGGCATCGGTCCCCGTTTCCGCAGCACCCTTGCGGGGGGAGAGATCCGCTTTGTAACGAGGTCCCCGCCTCCTCGGGACTCAAACTTCGTCTTCTCGGAGCCAATGCAAATTCCTCCTCGCTGTATAGCTACGAGGCGCTGTTGGGAAAAGTGGATCCCTGCATCCCTGACACCCCTCCCTCCGAGCATCCTCCATCCCGGAGCGATGCTCTTGCCCTGGGGATGCCCTTCTCCATCGGCCGCCTGATGGCACCTATGCAAGGATGCTCTGCTTCACCACCACAGCTCCCCCAGCAAATGGCTGGATTTTAAATGCCCGTTTTCTGGCAGACAGAAAAACCGCAAGTCGCCAGGACGTGGCGGCTTCCGGAGCCATCACCGCTGGGGGTCCCAGCTAGTCGCCTGGGAAAGAAAAGGCTTTTCTCTATTCCTGGAGCAATAAGCCAAACCCCACTCCGGAAGGGTCTTAAAGGAGATTTATTTTGCAGAAGCCGTTTTAGTGCCTCTGTATAGGAGAGAGCGATAAATATTCCGGCTTTCCCCAGTCTCCGCTGCTGCTGCTTGTCCCCCTGGGAAGCGGCAAAGCAACCAGAGAGGGGAGAGGGAGAGAGAAAGCGTAAAGGGGGGAACAAAGGATTCGTTTCTAAAACCTGGGACAGGCGAACATGACCTGGTGATGTTCACCCACGAGGATGCAGGGATGGAGAGGGAGAGCTCACCCCTGTTAACCGGGGCCGTGCTCGCGTGCAGCAGGGGCGCTTATTTATACCCATGAAAATACCATTAAATAGCTTAAGCCAGACCACTTGGTCTATTACTCTAATGGATGAGAAAACCACAGTTTTGGGGGCCCAAAGCGTTTCTTGCTTTCCCTTGCTTTGCCAGAGAGCAGAAGACGACCTGCAGCCCGCCGGCTGCTGCCAGCTCCTTCGCCCAGCCTCGCCCAGCAGAAAGCACCTCTGCAGAGTTTAAATCTTGCAAAAGAGGCGCAATGGCAGCCCTGGGACCGCTAATTGGCACCGCAGGAGAATAAAGCCACGGAGTGGAAAACACATTTGGTGGGGGAGATGTACGTCTTGTTTCTCCATGTTGTGCACGGCGACGAGCGGCTGGATTGCAGGCGCTGGGATGTTTTCATTAATAACAGCGTCTCGCTAACCATCTGCTAAAGGTCCACACTATTAATTTAACAGAAAAAAATGGAATAGATTACGCTTACAGTTTTCAATTAAAGTACATGATGTCTTCAAACTGCAACCTTAATTAGACATTACAGGATGACATTTAGGAATCCTGAACTGATCAAGTCATCTGATTGTGAAGGCGTTCTGCAGTAATGCCAGGGCAGCACGCACCCAGGGTGCTGCCGAAAGGGGTGCCCCTCGAGTTTTAACACTTGAGCAGCTTGGCTTAACTCCTAAACTTAAAGGAGTAGAAGGGTGAAACCAACAGCAGCCTCAGCACAACAAAAAAACCCCAGCTTCAAACAGGCTTGGACACATTCCCAAAGAAAACTTATGGAGAGAGACAGGAGTGCACAAAGCAGGCGGGGGGGGGGGGGGGGGGGGCCGAAAAGAAAAAAATAAAAGGGGTCAGATGTGTAACCAACATCATCCAAACCCAAGCCACGGCACGTTTTACACCTACACCTAAACACTTCCAGGGAGACTTCATGGAAATGGAGAACTGGATCTACCCAGAAAAAGGTGCCCCACAGCACCCCCACTTAACCGCTTTCCTGCATCCCAGCAAACTCTGACTGTCTCCACTGATAATTAATAATTAATGATTATTTTACACAATCCCATTTAGACTGCATTCATAGAACATTTTCCAGCGCAAGTAAGACTTCAGCCCACTCTGCTATACTTTTCATTGGAATTTTAATTTGAGAAGTTGCTGGAGATTGTTTATTACTAGAAGGAAAACGCCGATTGAGCTGTACAGATTTGTAAGGCTCAGCTCAGTTAAGTCAAGGCATTTCCTCCAGGTCAGCATGACCAGAGCTCAAAGTGGCTAGCCCTTGTCACTCTTAAACTTCTATAAGTTTAGCAAGCGGACAACTTAAATGCTTTATTTTCAAGGCTAAACCTGGTATGAAGAAACTCGATTAAGACGAGAAATAATTTTCTCTAAAACTGATGAAAACAAGAAGAAAAAAAACCCCAGTCAAGTGAATAAGTGGTGATTAACAGACACCCGAGTTAAATGACATCTGCTCAGCAAAGTCACCTGCCAAATACACGTGGAAAATAGTAAACTTAAAATATGCAACAGGTCTCTATAACAAGACCATAATTCTGCACAAAGGCACTTAGCAATGGCTGTCCTGAACTGCTCAGCTCAGAAGTACTGTTAGTCACAAGTATTAGCGACGTCAGACCTTGAATCAGGCAGTGCCTAATGGGATTAGGATAGATTTTATCTTCCATTTCAGTCCCAAACTGAAGGATAGTCAGTGGAACAGAGCAATATTTAAATAATGCCCAATCTTTAGTTACTGGAAAATACCAACCGATCATTACATGATTATTATTATTATTATTCTTTTTTTTTAAATGACCTTGGACTAAACTTTGCACTTTAAAGAAATATATGAACTATCATCTTGCTGTCACTGTTGGCTTTAGTACACAAAATGGGACTTCTGTTCCGTAGCCTGAAAGACTCAAACAGGCAGTGGGATAAAAGAAGAAAATTCAGTAAGATACGTGTATCTACGTTCCATCAATTACAGTATAACAGTAAAAACTTCAATTATTTTACATAGTTCGAACAATCATGTGGTTTGAAGATGCTGAAGAGTGTCCCCATCCTCTGGAGCAGGCACGCACCATGGGGAGATGCTACCCTGCTCTCGACTCCCACAGAAACCAAGGGTAACGTTTAATTTTCTGCAGCTCTCCTCCATTGACCAGCAAACCCTCCCCCGTGCTTTGGTGCAGCATGGCAGAACAGACCAGGTCACCTTCCGTTAACCCACCGTTGTGGGCAATGCAAGGCTTGGAGCCCTGCTGAATGCAAAATCAAAGGGCACTCTTTAGCTAAAAAATGTAGCAAAAAATATAGATTTGGGAGAGAAGAGGCCCCAAATGACTTTGCCCTTGAACCGCTTCGTGTTTATTCTGGCAGTCTCCCCCTGAGCCCAGCCAAACCATCACACGTGAGGGAGAAACACAAAGGATCTCTATATAAAGACATACCACTCCACTGTAATGCTGTATATACGGTTTTTTCCCCCCTTCACCTCCCTAATTCTTCCCCAGCGCTAAGGCATGCAGGCTACATTATTAAACATCTTCCAGACAGCCCCTCACATTTTTATTGTCTTCTTCAATTAAGGACAACAAATTGAGAATATTTAGCTCTTTTGGCTTGTTTCAGTAAAACAGCCGAGTTAACGTCAGCTAGAGGAACGGTGGCTGAAGTAGTACTTCAGGCAGTATCTGCGTTATTCATCTTTTCTCCCTTCTTTATTCAGGTTTAAGTACCACATCATCAGCAAATGCGCTACATTTAACTTTTTATTTTCCATCCAGATTGGAAGAGTTCAAACCCGCTTGATTTCTGGTTTTTAAGGGAAAGCAGCAGCTTGTTGTAGGCAAGGAAGCACCCAAAGCTGAACCCCCACCAAGGGAGCAATCCCACGGCAGACGCTGGAGGAGATCCGCAGAGAGGAAAACCCGCAGAGCTGTTCCCATCACCTCCCGTCAACGCCACTGGGCACACTCTCCTGCGAGAGGCCGTTCCATATCTCCAGTTGAGACTGGCCAAGTCCAACATCTCCAGCCCTGGCAAACAAGGGGGCTGAAGGATGCTGGTGGATTTTAAGCCGTAAGAGTCTGGACTGCTGGCCTTAGGAATACATTCTGGGGGAAAACGTCAGGTTTTGTTTATTTGCTACCTGCTGCTACGATCACTTGGCTGGGAGCCTACAGGGATTTCCTCCTTTTGGGTTTCCAAGAGTAAAATGCCGACACGAAAAGAATAGCACTGGTCAGAGCAGGATACCGTGCCTGGTATTTGCAATTATTCTTTCCTAACTTGCCAAATGTGTAGCCTTAAACCGCAGGACGCTACACGGATGCTGCGCGGATACCGCCCGTACGCCCGCTCGGGGAGGAGATCTCCGTCCAGCACCAGAGCAAAGCCCTGGCTGGCCCCAGCTCTCGTTCTGACTCGAGACCAGAAACCCACCGCGTGTTCCCCCGTGGACTGGGATTGACAAGCCCGCGCGTGGTCCCTCAACCCTTTGCTTCCAGCCCCCCCGGGTGACAGCCGACCCGGCTCTGGCTGCGAGCATCACCCTCCAGCCCAGCTCGCCCTCCTTCCCACTACGTGGGGGACACAAAGTCCTGCTCTTTGCAACGAGGCAGCTACACCCAAACGCCAGATGAGGTGAAAATGTCTGCGCTTTCTCGATTTGCCTCTCCCTGCAAGGAGACAGCAGCAAACCCTTCCACCAAAGGACTGTGCAAGGTTCATTAAAAGGAAAATATCCATGGTAATTGCCCCTTTCTGCATATTCCTCACTCCAATATTCTCTAACATAATAATGTTCCACATTCCTGCAGAACTGTCTTTTCAGCATGTTTTTGCATTATGCCTAATTTTGTAAGAGTTTTTCAGTCCCACATAATGACACAGTTCAATGCAGAATCAGATATAAATCTGGCTTAAGAGACTCTCAACAGGAATTCATTTAAAACTGTAAATGTTAAAAGATTCTGTCTCTGATTTATGGCGTTTCCTTATTTCAAACAGGGAATTAAAATCCTTCTTAAAAGATACACATTAAATCATGATAAAAGCTGTGTTCGAATGAAGATGCTGGTCCGACCGAGAGCCACAAAGCACGGAAAGCTGGAAGGAGCAGTAACTGGTGCATTCTACGTTCTCGGCTAAAGCGGCGCTGTCCTGCGACGAACTCGGTCCCCCACATCTTCGTCAGTGTAAAGTGGATTTCTGGCGGTTGCTGCTGCTTGCATGCTTCATATATCCCCCTCCTGCCCTCCAAGTGCAAGGATCTCTTTTCTCCTGAAGATCTAGCTAAATAAAGGAGTTGCTTTACCAGAAATGATTATTTCATGGGTTTATTCCTTTTGTATTGTTTACATGGAAGACTCCCCCAGCTCTCCAAGGTGCTCTGTAAATATCGCACAAGTGCCCCTGTATTGTTGTGCCAACAACATTTAACCTTAAAAGAAATTACCAATGCTACTCATTATTATCACTCCTATAATAATTCTTAAGGTTTTGTACTTGTGAACAGATAAAATGGTACTGATCGAGTCTTGAGCGTCACAGCATTTGCAGCCCCACACCTGACCACGGAGACACTGACGAAAGTTTACAAAAAGCTTTTGAAATAAAGCCGTGCAGTGTGCCGATACAATTCCCAAGTCCTTTATTAAGTAGCCAAGATCGCAAAAGAAGAGGGGCCTACGAAAGACTAACAGCTTTCGGTTGTGCTTCCTAGAGGCGCGCTCACTGCATCGCCAGATGTCAATCTGTTGCAAGAGTCCATAACCTTGTATTGCTCCATTAAAATAAAAAAATCTAAAGGGAAGAAGGACCAATATCAAATATAGGAGTAAACAAGTAGAGGCGGCCAGAAAAAGCGTTATGCAAATATTTATATAATTAATTGCTCATTACTCGCAGGCCACAGAGCTGTTAGCAGAAACCGAGAGCTCGCTGCCGCGCAGCCTTCAGAGGTGCAAAAGGCGGTGCCCGTTCATTCGTTAAAACCTCTTTGGGTCACCCTGACACTTGGACCTGAAAACACTCCGGGTAACTGCGGTGACAAGGCTCTGAAATTCTATTTCTAGGAGACAACTATCCCTCACAAATCTTCCCAGAGACAATACAATGGAGTTTAAGGTCTGCTGCCGTTTCTCTTCATCACACAGCTGGGCAAGCAAAATCAAATACCAGCAGGTATTTGTTCTCTTCCCCAAACATCCACCCAATTAATCCAAACAAGCCTCAAACAAAGCCTAGGGTGTCAACGGGATAAAAAAAGACCTTTTGAAATTGTTGGTATTATTACCTAAAACATTATAAATGATCCCATTACACAACCAATTAAGAAATTCGTCTTCCTTCCACCAGGCAGGATGGAGCAGCTACAGACCGAGCATCAGAGCCAAGAGATCTGCAGGGATCCCCCGGCAAGCAACTGCAAGAGCAAAAGAAAAACCAAAACACCTCGGGAGGCAGAGTTTTGTTCCCAGGCTAAGTTAAGACCCGAGCCACTTGTGTTGTAAATCTAAGCGCTAGGCTCTCTTTCCTCATTTCAAGCATTCACGGCTCGTTAAGTTCTTCTTCCTCCTTTTAACTGTTACTCAAGGTTTAGAAAGAAAATAAAACCACGAAAAATGAGTATTAGGAACACAGCTGTGATTTCCACTTCCCAACCTGTGCTGCTGGGTTGGTTAGTTTAGGTGTTGGGTTTTGGGGGGGATTTTTTTGGTGTTTTGGCAGGTTTTTTTCCCCCCAGATCTCCCCCAGTAAATCGGTGGATTCTCCCCAGAAATGGGACTGACAGGTCAAGTATCCGGAAGCAGCTCACGAACGCTGATTAACGGATGGGATCAGCTCCTGTGCAACTCGTTACGCTCATGGCTGCAATCAAACCGTCCTCCCTTCTGTGTGGGGCAGGAAAATGGAAATATTTCTGCTCTAGGTAGGTATCTGGCCATGCCTATTAACCCAGGGCTGTTAGTCTGGGGCCTCACAGCAAATCTGACCCCCGAGAAGGGCCTGCTATCGCCAGCTGGTTTTCATTCGCTGGAAACTCACCCTCCAGCCCAGAATTATTCGATATGTTGGAACAGAAAGTCAACAGCCCAAAACCAGAGCAGCATCAGGGAACCATAAATTCTTTGCAAGTTATTTGGAGACTTCTGAGATTTTACTCATTCCTCACATTCGAGAAAACATTTAAGAAAAAAAGGACAAGGGGGAAAAAAAAAAAAAAAAAAAAAGACAAGAAAAAAAAGGGGCATTATTTGTGCAATAAAAGCCATTTACAATTCTGAGCAGTGCCAGGGCAGCAAATTTCCCAGGATTTCTAGCATTTCTCCTCAGAAAGGAGTCGACCAGAAGGTTGGTGTGAAACCAGGGACAATGTCCATATCACCCAGGGGCGAGTGTGAGGGACGCACGCTCCCGCAGCGGGCCGGCCCCTCTGCCTGGCGCGGCTGCCTGCGCAATCCGGGTCACCTTTTGGCTGCTAGCAACGGCTGGAAAATCACTGCAGGCTGTGCCGGGGCTGCCTCGTGTTTTATTAAATAGAGAGGAGACGGCTGAGAGCGCTAATAATGTTTTCCAAAGGTTAAGCATTACAGGCGGTTTCATGGTCTTTACGTTTTTAAGTGGTGGATTTCTGCCTTTTTTTTTTTTTTTTCTTTTTTTTTTGGATAAATAAAAATAATCATAAATCCTAACATCTGCTCCCGGGGTGGCAGCCTGAGCCCTTGGGGTCCGTGTTCAGCCAGGGAAGGGAAAGAAGCTGCCAGGGGCTGGTGCAGGTGCTATTTTTAGTGCAACAGCTATTTACCAGCTCCATTCCCAGAGGGAATTCAGGGAGGAAAAGGGATGCTGATGCATTTCTTACTAAATATAGAAAAAGGGTGAGCCGCTGTACACGGCATGACTGCAGCCACCAGCTCCCACCGGGGATGCAGCCGCAGCGAGGGGGAGGCCGGCCCCAGGTGGTACCCGGCACCCCGGCAGAGTCCCTGCATGCAGGGCTGGATGCTTAGTTCACTGCATTTTAACCTTCAAGCTCTTGGCGTTTGGAAAAAGCTTTTTAAAAGCAGCTCTTAGACCTAATTGGCTCCAATTTGAAGCCTTGATCCTGTAATGAATGGCTCCAGAAATCAAACAAAGCATTTTCAACACAAACAAAATTGCCTGTTATGAAAGCAGAACGTTTTTAGGGTAATATTGACTTTAACGCGCTGTCAAGGCAAATCGACAGCAGGGATGAAAACAACCCTCCCTCTTTTAAGGCAGTACAAATTCAGCCGCTGAGAGGGGACCTCAAACACTCATCCAAGTCTGTTTCATGCCCCCGACAGCGGGCTCATTTCGTAACTTATTTAAAATTCTATACCTTTAAAAAAAAAAAAAAAAATCTAGTTTAACAAAAGAAAGGGATGCATTTCAGAATTACTCTGTTCTTCCCTATCTTTAAGCGTTTAAAGTTCTCGAGAGTCAGTTTTGACATCAAGGAGCTCCGCATTCCCAGCTAGATGGGGATTCCCCAAGTCCTTTCATATTTAGTCTTCAGCCTCCATCCTGTATTGCTTAGTATTTACCAATGACCTGGAAGGCGAGCAGTGAGAAGGAAGCATTTGAATATGACAAAAGGCATTTACAAGTGAGGATCAGACAGGCTGGAAAACCAGCCGAGAGACCTAAACAATCTGCAAACTGGGCAAACGATCAACACGATAGAAACAGAGTGCATGGTTGGGGGGGCGTGGGGGTGGAGGGAAGCAAAGAAAAGGGGATTGGAAGAGAAAGATGCATTATTCATACAGCCTGCGAGGGTCTGCGTCAATGGCATCACCTCCAGGTGATCCGAGATCATCAGAGCACCGGGGCATGCAGCACGACAGACGCCTCTGCTCAGCGCGCCAGGCTGGTAGGGAGGAGAGGGAAGAGCCAGGCTGCAAAAGGAGTGGGATAAAGTAATAAAAGCTTATAGAGCCTTCGGACCAGTCGACGCTGCTGCCATACCTGGATCACCACGTGCCGTGCTGTGCCGGCTGCCCTCGGGTCCACCCTGCGCTCCCCAGGGCTCAAGTCACCAGGCGGCCGCTCCCGCCCCCACCCGAGAGGTAGAGATAGACAGACAGACAGACGGGTAAATACACACACACTCCCTGGGACACTTAATTTCACTAGTTTTCAGAAGGGTGTCCACTTACAAAGAAGAAGAAAAAGAGTTTAACGAATTAAAGTGCACTTAAGTTAGGGAAAACTAACTGCAAGTCCCACATTAATTGGACATAATTGAGAATCCAACCTTGCCACTGTTTTGATTATGAACTGCAATTTCTGGGCACAGGTAAATTAGCACCTACCTTCTCCTGAAGCGACCTGCTGAGAACAAATTGCTTGGTCACCTACTGCCTGTTAAAGCGCTCTCTATTTTTAGGGGGGAAAGCACCAAGGATCACCTCTTATTTTCCTTTCCTGGGGTTTCCACTGCCTTAATTGGCCCCAGTTTACCTTGTGACCATCCTAAAGCAGTGCAGCTCGGGGATGCCCGCTCTCGGGGACGCAACACGTGTGCTCGGCATCCCTTAGGGCAGCTCAGCTGCAAAGCCCGCATCGGCCAGCGGCGAGTCTCCCGGACGCGCAGGTAATGCCGAATGCGCCGGGCACAGAGACGGCCGGGAGCAGGCGTACCCCGAGGGAGAGCCCCGGCAGCCCCGTCCCGAGGATGGGCTTTGTGCGGGTTCGCACCCAGCTGTGGTCGGAGCTCTCCTGGAGTGTTTTGGAACAGGGGAGCTCCCGGGCCGTTTCATGCCATCACACTGAGTATAGTGCTGCCAAGAGGAGTCTCCGGCACGTGGAGATCTTCCAGCCTCTCGTGTGCGCTTAAAATACCGTTTGATTTAAAAAAAAAAAAAAAAAAAAAAAAAAAAAAAAAAAAAAAAAAAATTGTGTTTTGTGGGACCGAGAATTTTCCAAGAGCTGGAAAAGCAGCAGAAGCGATGCTCGCCCCAACCTGTGCTCCCTAACCAAAACCACTTTTGCTAGGTCTGCTCACGCCCTTCTCTTCAGATGGTGTTGTTTCCATTTGGCTTAGTGCACGTGGGAAAGTCAAAGACGGGGAGGCAGAAGTGCCGCTTCCTCAATCCCCACCCTGGAGACAAGCACGGTGAGAAGAGGTGATGAGAAAGAAAGGCTACGCTATTTGTGGGTATACAAGAAGCATATGGAAGCAGAAAAACGCCATCCAGAGAAGTCAAACGCATTGAGGTTTCTCCTCCTCGCCCACCAAAGAGGTTTTTGATGGAGGGAGGGCTGCCCAACACGACGGCCTCCGAGCTCAGCTCTCTCCCTGTCCCAGCACCGCTGCCAAGGGAAACTGTCTGGGTTCACACCGAGGAATTCATGTTTGTGCCTCCTGGTTTTCCTCTCTGACTCGGAATTACATTTGTTATACTCCGTATCCCATCACTTAATGTATGCAAATTATGTTAAATATTTCATTCATTAAATGGCTCAGGTTATTACTGAATTGCACCTTAAGCTGTTCAGAAAGTTAATTCTTCTTGCACTTGCTCGGTAATGTGAAATAACCGACTTAAATGAATATTTTACAGTTTGTGCTAGACAGAACATTTATTAAAAATTCTGTCCTTTTCAGAGTTATTCTTTTAAGCAGGCTTCAGTGCACTATGCGACTTAAATTATCGAGAGGGAATGATTTTTTAATTTTTTTTTAAAGTTTGTTTCGTTCCCAGTATGGAAGAGCCCAACAACCTGCCAAGGACCCAAACTTAAATCTGCTGGGAGAGACTAGCAGTTCGAAAGTGATTTTCTAAAAAGCTAAGGGAGGGGAGGAAAGCAGCAGAAGAATTTGAGAGCTTTTTTGTACTCCTGTAACTCTCAGATAGCTTTGCTGTTTGAAATGAAATAGCTCCCGCAATAGCCCATAACGTGCCACGAGTCCTTTGGGAGTTTAATAAGAGTAATTTGAAGTGACAGGGCTCCAACGCCCGCGCATCGCCCCCTCCCGCGCACGCCGCTGCCATCCGTACATAAGCAAGGCGAAAGCGGCGGGGGGAATAGGTGCAATTCCAGGGCAGCTCCACCTCCTTCCAGCCTCACCAAAACCCAAGGCAACAGCATCCTCTCCGGCGAGGACGAGGTCGTTACTATTTCTCGTCAAGGGAACAGGTCCTGGCTAACACACCAGCACAGTCTGGCAGCTCCCAACCCTGTGGACCATCACGCAATCCACCTTCCCCGGGGGTTAAGGCAGGATAAAACATACTCCGATGTACGCCCAGAGGATGGTGTCACACCAGCGGCAGCCCGAGAGGCGACGCGGGCGTCCTCCGTGCCGGAGCCTCCTCCCGCCGCACCTCCAGATGACTTTCCCGTTCGCACGCCACGGGCAGCTCCTGGGGAAAGCCTGCCAGGCTTCAACCCGTCTTTTAACCACCGCCTGGCAGCCCCGTCTGTACGAACTTCCCAGGTTTAGAGGAGATGCAGCTGGTTAAAAATAACAATCGCTGGAACGGCGGCACAGGCATCGAAATAAGTCCCTGGCCACTGACCCAGGGAAAGGCGGCTCCCCCCTCCCCCGGCAAGGGCGCATCCCCCGGGATGGAGTTTGACAGCCTCAGCCGTGAGCGGTAGCACAGCAGACACCCTGTAACTGCAACGACGTCTCATCAATCTCGGCTGGGAAAAACCTTTCCGTTTCCAATGGAAATATGCAAACCAGGCTCCACACTGTAAATCTTCCTTTCCGGCGCTAAGGAGATAAGTAGGACCTATTAACCTCCCATGTTATTTCCAACTTCATTATTGGAGCTGACACGACGAGAGCGCACGGTGACGGCTCTTTTTGGCAGAGTGCATGTAAATCGCTTTCTCAAAGGAAATTACTTCTCTGGGCTGAATGTTATTAATCTAAATTCTCCCTTAGTCAAATTGTTGCCCATAATAAATATGGAACAGGTTGCTGTGCTCATCTCCGAGGGCATCCCAATCCAGCTGCAGGTTTTCCCCCGCCGTTTGAAACCTCTTGAGGAGCTGCTCTGCAAGAGCACGCTTCGCCCAAGGGTGGGGACCGTCCACCCCGACGTCACCCTGCGCTTGCGAGCCCACGATTTCATCGTGAAAACATATTTTCATGCTGCCGGCATGGAGTCCTCCGGCAGCAAAACCGTGAGCAGGAGCAAGCTGGGACATGGCGAGGCTGGGGAAGAGACACAGCACGTGGCCTTCACCTGCAACGTGACGTGGTGGCCTTCCATGGCCAGCAACTTCCATGGCTGGTGCATCATTTATGTCAGCTTCGCTACTGTTAAAGCGGCAAAACTTCCAAGGTTTAAGAGTACGCTCCTTCCCAGCGCATATACATCCTCCTCATGCAACTAAAAAACCCCAGAGTTTAAGGAATAACAGATCAAAAAAAACCATAAAAACTAGATCAAAACCAAATCTAAACTTTGCCAAAGATGCAGCTAGAAAATAGAAATTTCACATCTTAAATGCTTAGAGGAATTATAAATGAAGGGGAATTTTATTTGCACGGTATTCCTTCATTTTATTGAGAACCAGCTTAGAGCCAATAAAGATTTTCACTAAAAATACTCACGGAACACCTGGGTTTTTTCCCCTCCCTTCCATAAAAAGCACGCGATCCCTTCTGCTTAAATATGAGCACACCACAAGGCGAGGGCACAGACCTCTGGCACACACCAGGTACACAGCAGATTTGAAGCATTATAAATCCAGCGGTACAGAAAGCCCTTCTCCTCATTTGTTAGGCAGCCGAGTGTGAAAATGTTAATGAAGGCAGCTATAGTAATCTATGGGAATTTCACAATTAAGATTTCATTCACGTCCAACAGCCCCTGCTCACGCGCAGCCTGTTGTGCATCAACCCTTCCACCTAATAGCAGCCGTAATTGCTGCGCTCTGTCCAGCCACCCTCACCCGGCGGCCCTGATGGGGGAAATTACTGTCATTCTATTAACTCGAACTTTTATTACCTGTATTCCTAAAAGAAAATAAACGCAGAAAGATTTTAAGTGTGTATCTACTCCCCTACATGAGTATTTTTAAAATATAGCACACTGACAAAGAGCACTGAAGTCAGGCACTATGACGGGACCTCCTTTTATTGGGGAAAAAAAAAAAAATAAAACCCCTGAATTTTACAGGTGGCTCACGAAAGCCCTGACTCGTGGGAAACTGGTGTCTTTCCTGTCGTTCAGCGAGGCGAGCCTTTAAAGCTTGTTGGGTGCTGGGAGTGCCTGGCGCCCTACTGAGGGGGATAACGAGCTACTGATGCAGAGCAGCATGCCATGGAAGTCAAACCATACAGGTCAACTCTGAAATTAGAAAAGGGAGTGATTTTTCTTAAGTCTTCAGCTTGTCACCAAGATTATCTTGATGCCCCTCCACCCCTCAAACATCCCAGACCAGTCGTTGGTCACCTGGAAGCAGCTGGTGTATTTATTAGGGCTCATTGCAGCACAGTTGCATTTTTATGGGGATTGGGGTGTGGGCATGCTCCCTCCAGCTTCTTGCCCAGAAATTTGTTCTTGGGGATTTGTCTCTGAGTCAGGAGATGGATCGATCCTGCTTTCCCCAAACACCTCCCACGCTCACGTCCCCGGCACCCGTGCCCCACGGCACGCCCAGCAGGTAAGCCGGGCACGGCAGAGGTGCTGGACCCTGCTGGCCATGGCTGGGCACCGATGTTTTTGGAGAGCTGCCCACGGTGACTTCCAGCTCTCCTCCTCTGTTAGAGCTGTTAATTTATCGCTGCGTATAGTGCATCATCAAGGCCGTCCTTCCCTTCCATGTACTTTAAATTTAGGGTAAATGCATGTGTTTTGTAGAGTCGTGCTGGCCGCTGTCAAGGCGTACACTGACATGCTCGGCATTTGGGCAGCGCTAATCATGAGGTCATGCCAAACTTTGTGTTGGACGCACAACTTGAACGCACAAAGTCTCTACCCACCCCAAGCCAGGAGAGCGGTCTGCCCTGGCGAAGGCAGCCCTCGGACCGCAGGCGCTGGAGGCTTGGCATTACCGTAGGAGGCAGGAGAGCATCGGCAGCACCGAGCCATCGCTGCCATAAGAGGACAACACCCGGCAGCGCGGCCGGCAGACGGGTTGGAGGCAGAAGGCACCACGCAAACGTTGTGCGGTTGGAGGCACCAGCGAGAAATGCTTCCAACCCTTGGAGCAGGAGGCTTGAAACATCACGGTCTCCCGCAGGAGCTCCCCAAAGCGACCCCACAGCGTTTCGCCACCCTTTTTTCCCCATCTGTTTTTTGCACAATGCCTCTTCCCGGGAAGCCTGATCGCTGTTGAGGCATTGCCGATTCTCAAACATGTTATTCTCAAGCCACGAGCACCACGAAAGCGCGGGCGGGAGCTGCCGAGCAGCACGGAGCCTGCCACAGGACGAGGATGCTGCCCCAGCGCAATTCGCAGCCGGAGCAGAAACAACTCACGGCAGTAGATGGGAGAGGACCGGCGGCAGCAGCAATCTGTCAGCGGCAGCCCCCGACAGAAGACGTGCATCCCTCTTTTGGCAGAGAAGCAAGGGAAAGAGAATGCACGATAAAACGAAGGCATGCTCACAAAAAAATTACTTCCCTACCACAGCCGTGTGATTTTTAATTTTCCTCTAATTTCAGGACTGCAGCACTGATATAAAAATCCCTATAAGTGTTTTAGGGAGATGGTAATGGTCCTATACTAAAATAATTCAACCAACACTATAATTTTAGTACCACTATCAAAATGAAATAATGGCTGTTTACTATGTTACACCTTTCAAATGACCTTCATTTGAATACAAATTGTGGCTTGAAACTCTAAAAGCTGCTCCATTTCAGGAGGCAGCAAATTGAGGATGTTTACCCAGGGTTTACTCTGCCAGCAGATTCCTCAGTATAACCACACAGGCTAAATTGTTTTTTGGGGGTTTTTCTTCTCCTCTGAAGCTGCTGGAGACTCGCTTAAAGGACCCGCGTGGATCTGACCCGGAGCCCAAGTGAGACAGAGCGACAACCCTTTGCTCCACTCCAGGCGCAACAGGAATCGCACTTTCTGTTTTATCTGGAAATACTCGTCATCGACACTGAGACCCATTCGCTCGCACCTCCCTCGCTTGGATGATGGATGAGGATTATTCTGCTAATAATCAAGTACCCAGCCCAAGAGAGGAACGCAGGTGGGTCCGATCTCAACCCGCACCTGTGAAAACACCTTATTTTATTTATTTTTTTTTTTAAGCTTCAGCTCTGTCTGCCTATCACAGGCACGGTACTGGTTTGGGGGAGCCCCGCACAGCCGCCTCTTCCCGGAGGAGCTGGCTGGTGCCTGGGCGGCAGGGAAACCCTCGGCAAAGACCTGGGCGGACACAGCAGACACAGGGGTGTTGCGCGGGGAACGGTGTTTTGAAATACCTGGGTTTGTGCAGGTCTTGCAGCTCAGCCCACGCAGCACGAGCAGCGTCTGCCACTAGCAAGGTTTTGCAGAAGAAATTTCACTACAGAAGTTCCCCAGTATTTACTCATCCACCTGGGGAACACCAGCCCAGCATCAGCTATTTCTCTCTAATAATGAATTTTTGCTCTTTCATCAACATTAGTCAGAACAAGCTCTGAAAAAATTCCCATTTGGTGCCAGGAATATAAAAGAGAACATTGACATGACCGGCAATAAGCAAAACCAAGCAGCACGCCCAGCTGCAAAGCAGCACAAGCTGCTAGGACCCAATTCTTAGCCCTTCGAATATCATTACTAAGCAGGGAAAAAAAGAATTATTAAAAAAAAAAAAAAAAAAAAAAGAAGTTTTTTTATAAGGCACCAGAAGTTGCACTATGAACTCCCCTCTGGCAGAGACAGCGATGGGCAATGATCCTGCAAGGATGCTCTTTCCCCAGAAGCTCAGGGACACTCACCTTTCCCTCCTCTCCCCCAATTCCCAAACAAGAAAACAACCAACAAAACAAACAACCCCAACTTAAAAAGGCGATTCAGGCTTCAGGCCAAGCAGACGCAGTGCCTTTGGTGCTGTTCACAACGCGAGTGCCACAAAGGGAAAATCCCCACGCTCCAAAAATACGGAGTATCTGTAAACACTCCCACTCCAAGACACCTACGTGTAATTACTCACAACAAGCGAGGAGGAGGAAGAAAAACCCACTTTTTGTTTTTAATTCTCTTCTCTGCGCATAAAAGCTATTGCAAGTGAAGCCCCCGGCTGGCTGACGTTTCCACAGGGGAATGCTGGCCGCAGCAGCAGGCGGGGAGGGAGGGACCCACAGAAAGGGCAACGGTCTGTTTGGCAGCAGCCCCATTTTGGGGTGGAAAAAAGGGAAATCCCTTCTGTAAAGGGTGACCTCTGCCTTTCCCCAGAGCCCCCCCGCCCTCAGCGGGTGCAGCCCTTTTGGGGAGCAGCCCTCCCCAGGCAAGAGCCAAGCCAGCAGCAGATGCTCTAGCGGGAGATCCTGAACTGACGCCGATCTCCTTCACGGTGACATTGTGGAGAAACAAATGGGGTTTAAACGATAGGTGTTGTATAAAACAACTGAAAAACAAGACAAATTAGTCATTAAAAATTAATTCTGGAAAATTACAGTCTTGTTAACAGACACCGTTGCAGCTTTGCACGTTCATTTTCAGGCAGGAGGGAGGAAGGGGATTTAAAACACATTTTCTCATCTTTCATCAAAAACTGAAGCGATAAGAGACAAATGCCTTCGAAAGCCCGTGTTTCTGCACTGCACAAATTCGCAACCTGAGTATATTTGCATTTGCAATTTGTACTCGCAAGGAGGAAAAGCCATTCTATTGAGCGATTCTCCCATCTCCTCATAAGCTGCCTCCCAATCCCTTCAGCTCGCGGTGTTCCAGCGCTGTCTGACCTCACTCCCCATTACACGTCGGGATTTCTGGCCATTTCTGGGGAATCGGGGTCTGGCACTGCGGGGCCTCCAGCGCCAGCTCCTCCTGGCTCTGCTCCACCAGGAGCTCTCAGCCGATCTTCCGACACGGCACAGGAGAGACAAGGGAAATTCATCAGCTCCTGCCTGAACACCATCAGCAGGCACAGCTGGGAAAGTTGCCCCGAACCCCACAAAACCCTGGAAGCTCTTTGCACATTTGACAAAAGGCAAAAGGCAGCGTCTGCTCCCAAGAAGATGGCAGGGCGCCTTCTCACCTAAAAAGGGACGGGATCCTGGCCGTGAGGCAAGAAACCTCAAAAGATATGGGAGGAGAGCGGAGCAGACCCACGCCTTGCGTGGAGGCAGGGGACCCCAGGCAGGGACCGCTTCTCCTGAGAGCGTCCCCCTGTTGCACCCACATCCCCCAGTCTGCAAACGGCGGGGCCCGATCCGTCCCCCTGCACCACGTCCAGGTGCCCGGAGGACAGCCCCGTTCGGCGAGGGCAGCAAAAACGAGCCAGTGCCAAACGATGCGACCAGGGGAAGGCGAGCGCCTGCAACCTTGAGCCAAAAGCCCCCACCACAAAACCGCCCACGGGATGCTCCGACGTTATTTTCACGCTCTCGACAGCGAGGACTACGCCAAAATACTCAAGGTCAAGAGACCAGCATGGTTCGAGGCAATCTGCGCCTCTTAAAACAGTGACAAATATGTTATTTAATTTTAATGAGCTTTTTTGCATCTCCAATCTAATTACAGCATTATCAAGTACTGCTCCGAACTGCAGGTGGCTTCTCATTACTTGGGGTAAGGCTGTCACAAGCATTTTTCATGAATACTAAAAACCGCTTCACTTCACTACCCGCCCTGAAACTTCCCCAGCCCAGCTCCTCCGCTCCCGGTTAGGGGCTCACAGGAGAGCCATGCCCCCCCCCCCCCCCCCCCCCCAACTCTGAAGAAGTGAGACCATTAATGCCACAAGCTTTCAAAGCTTCTTAAAAGACCCCGTTTTCCAGCCAGTGGCTCCACTTTTGAATTTGGGGTTTATTGTGGTTAACAGAGAGCAGTGCCCACCCAGCACAGCCCTGCACGCCTGCCCAGCTCCTCCAGCCAAAATCCCAAGGGGAAACCTCTGCATCCACCAAAAAAGTTGTGTTTTGGTGCATGAGATGCTCCTATTGGGTGAAATCTCCCCCAAAAGCAAACGTCTCCCTGTTCCGCACACAAAAGCAAGGATACCCTGTGAAAGGGCACTTAAGAAAACCCCTCTCTTCCAGATCGCTTCTAGTTTTTGCATTCAACTTCGTATTTTTTAATATCATTATTAGGGGCAAAGGAAGTGCTCCAACGTCAAAAGCGTTTTGGCAAGATCAGAATACTTCAGTTTCTCCTCAAGCTTTTCAGAAAATCAGATTTCTCCAATGGTTTCTGGCCGAGTCCTTTGACTGCCTCTAGTCATCAGTTATTGTTTCCCTGCGCGGTGCAAAGCTGCCAGAGTTCACGTCCAAAAAGCTCCTGCCTAGACTGTTATTCAGAAGCCATCAAAAAACAGATGTTTTAATTCTCCCAAAAAACCTTCTTCCCCGAGCAGTTTGGTGAACACAGGCAACATGCAAGCGATAACAAAGCCCTGACAGCAACTTCTCCTCTTACGAAGCGTGAAGGCCTGGAGGACACCGGCTCCGCGGTGACCCCAAATCCTCAGCCCTGGGGAGCCGGGAGCAGCCTCTGCGGAGCCACAGGGATGCAAGGACAAGGAGAAGGAAACCAGAGGACGGACGATCCCTTCCCCACAAGCTCCCTTTGAAACACACACGTCCCGCTTAAAACCCGGATTTACTGGTGGTTTTTCTCCCCGAAGGGCTCTGCGGAAAGCACCGTGGGCTGCAGACAGCGGCAGGGAGCAACGCAGCTACCCGTGTACGGGATGTTGTCCCACGCTCCCGCTAAGGGAAAACAGCATTTTCTACCTTGGCCGCTTCCACAGACACAACGCTGCTGTTAGCCAGGAGTCACAGAGCACAGCATCGATCCCCACGTGCTGGCACCGACAGAGACCAGCGATCCCACAGCCCCGACACCAGCCAACACGCAGCCCAGCTCAGCCTCTGAATTACCTTTTTTTGCCCCAAACAGCCACAACCGGGGGCAGCCCGCAGGCTTGCCCGAGCAGGAGCACTCACCAGCATCCAGAGAGCCACAGGGCTGATGGGGGGGGGTCGGCGAGGGGCACACAGGACCACCAGGGTCTGCACTGCAGGACTGCTCCAGCAAAGTGAGCTCGGCCCCAGGCAGGTGCTGGGCTTGTCCCAGTTCCCCCAGCAGCCTCTTCAGCTCCCATTGAGGGCAGCTGGGAGAGGGCGATCAGCTGGGCAGCAGCACCTGGGCCACCTCCTGCCACACGGCCAGATACCTATGTATAGGCGTATACATGTATATGCATGTATGTATAACTTAGCACGCACAATACGCACTAAAGCTCCCCTTTGTCGCATGCAGCTTTGTATTACAACAGAAAAAGTTAACGTTGGAGGAACTGTCACTTGGAAATGAGAGTTATCAGTGCCTCTGCTGCAGTAACAGCATGTTTTGTCTCCCCTGACCTTGCTGCAAACCGCAGTCGCCTCCGAGAGGCGTCTCCCCTCACCCCCCCCCCCCCCAACAACTGTAGCCAATTACTGCCGCATGGTTGTTTAATTATATTTCCCTGTGCACCGCGACGGTTGCCGCTACTGGTGCCCCAGCATCGCAGGGCGATGGCGAGGCAGAGGCAGGCAGGTCCAGCTGGGTGCGGGCAGCCTGCCCTGCACGGAGGCTGCCCGGCACCTCAAGGGAATTAGTCATTTGGGCTGGGAGAGGGCGCGTTTCCTCGCGGAGCGGGAAGTTGCCGGGAAGTCCAGCGAGCGAGGCAGCGAAGGCAAGCGAGCGTAACGCAAATCTGCATTTGCTCAGCTGCGCCTCGGAGGAGCTCGCCGGTTCCCCGCTCCCCCCAGCCAATTTACTCGGGGAGCTCGGGCTCTTCTCCAGATAAGCACATTGACTTTAAAATAAAGTGCGTGCCAACAGCTGCAGCACCGAGACTGGAGCAGACAGAGATGTGGCGCTGAATGATAATTAAATACATTTTCATCATCTGTCATTTTTTACTGCAGGTGCCGGTGTAATAAATCCGAGCTTGACTCTTTTGTCAGCTGGCAGCGAACACGTTTTAACGCCAAATCCCGGGGGACGAATTCAGAGTCGCTTGGCCTTGCAGGGGGGAGGAGCTGCCTCTAACGTGCCAAGCGGGTAACTTATACCTGATTGCTTTCACAATGCTTTTATTATTTTGGTGATATGGATGTCTGATGCAGCGTCTCAATCCGCTCCAACGGGCTACGGGGAAGGCAAACACCTCCACCGACATTCCCAACCGGACCACAATTCTCCCAGCGCGGCGCCGCCTCCGCTCTCCTCGCCCCCTCCGCGCTTTCCCAGCATCTCGGCGCGCCCGCGACCGACTAGGGATGTTACAGTTTTGGTCAAAGAGGAAACAAAGTCAAGGGAAAAAGGCAAACAGACAGAATTTGCAAATTAATTTAATTAGAACAACTGCAACTCAGAAAATTAAACATTTAAGTTAATAAGCCATAAATCCAACTTGCAAATCCAGCGCACAGTGAAGGAGCAGCTCTGCTTCCCTGCTGATGGATGCAAAGCACTTGTAATTCATCTCATGGAGAACAAAAAGTTCTTCGCTGGAGACGCTGCTGGGACACCCTGCGTGATATCATCTTCCATGGGCACCCGCCCGTGATGCAGCACCAGCCCGTAAACATATTGACGCCGCGGACCTCAGTCCAAAATTCCCACTGGAAATGAGATACGGCATGTTCAGCCCTGCCACGGCGAGGAGGAGCAAGTGGAGCTGGACACGGCGGCCGCCTTTGCCCGGCAGAAGGGATTTTCTTGAAAAGCTGCCATTTTCTACTGATTTTGAAAACTGAAACTTTTCAGGTCTCTGTCACAAACCAAAGAACCAAGAGAAACGTGGAAAAAATCTCCCTGAGACTTTGCTGGGCTCCTCCATTTTAACTGATCACCTTGTTTCACCTGCCTTCAGCCGAGCGCATCAATTAAAAATGCCCGACCCCATAATTGGTATGAGAAAGCTCATGGGCAAAGAGCCGGCGCTGCACCCTGCTGTAACTCTGGCCTCACCTTGTTTTCTGAGTCAGCGGGGTAGGACAAGTCCCAGACAGAACCATTTTATTTTGCTCCGTGTGCTGCAGTCTACCGCGACCTGTCATTTCATTTAAGGTCAAAAAGGGATTTCTGCCCATTACCTTGGCAGTAACAGAAAGCTGGCAAAAAAAAGACATTTCCAAACTTTTCCCCCAATTCCCTTTAGCAAAGAAAACAAAATCAGCAAGGGTAACAGAAGTAGCTATTTGTGTCTGTGCGGACTGACATGGGAGATGAAACCAGCCCAGATGCTCCAGCTCCTCCCATGCCAAAGTCACCCCGACGGGCTATTTGCTATTTCGGGGGTTGTTTTTTTCCGAGCGCTGGAACTTTAGCTGCAACAAGTCAAAGCCTTGGTGATCCGCCCGATGCATCCCACCTCTGAAGAAACAGGGATTTTCTTTTTTCCATTACCGGCAAAAACACTGCAGACAAATTGTTAGGTGAACTCTACTGGGACAAAATGCCTGGTTTATCGCTTCCCCCCCACACCCTAGGCTTGACTAGGGCTTTCCACAGATACTAAAACCAATGCGGCTCATTAGCATCACTGTGATGGCAGCACACGGACCCTGGGCTGGGCAGCAGGCAGCTGCAGTCCCCCGGGGAGAGCAGCTTCTGCAGTTGAGTCCATCTCAACTGGAAAGAAGATGTTAACATTGAAACCTGGGTGCTGCAAAGGCAACAACTCCCTGCAACCCCTGCAAGAGGCAGAAAAAAGCTCCCTTTTGTCCCCAAGAAGAAAAGCGCAGTAACAAATACCTATGAAATAAAGCCAAATCTGGCAATCTCCTGCGCAGGAACTCATTAGGAAAGTTGAAATACTGAGTTTACATTTTTCCAAACGAAGCGCTTGATCCCAATATTCACTCTCGCAGGAGTAAACTGTTTGAAGTAGATGGATTATTTTACCGAAAGCTTTCTTCTCTTTGGCTCCCACACGCAGCCCAGCTGACGCACCAGTCAGGTACAAATTCGGGTGCCGCAGGATGCTCCTGCCTCCGAGCTCGCCCCATCCCCAGGAAGGATCACCAGCCCAGGCACTGGGTTCTGCGGGGACAGGAATCATCTGCAACGAGCTGGGGCTGGCAAGAGCATTGGAGCGCAAGGGGAGAAGTCAAAACACCGGCGGAGAATTGTCCTCCCGGTTTTCAGTACTGAGCGCGGGGTAACTCAGTGTGCCGATGGCTGGGGCTTGCCAGATGCACCCGGCTAATTATAACACCAGCACTTAACGTAATTAGAGCTTGACAACTTACAATGCGAGCCTGAAAATCAGAGCACTTTATTTATCCAGACAAACCTATATTAATGCAGTTCTCCTTAAGATGGTAGAAATCGTGTTTACGGAGTATTTGTAGGTGCCTCTCTGAATCCAGCTGCCCTGAACGGTCTCTCCCCTCCCAACAGCACGGGCTGGTCGGAAACGCGCAGGTAAAAGCTTCGGCAGCGCTCTCGGTCTTCCAGGACTTACTGCACTTTCAGCCTGAAAAAACCCCCATTTTTATTCGAGGTGGATAATGCATCTGAAGGGATAAATAGCTGTCATTCCTGCCCTCACCACCAAAGCAGGCACGAGCGACTGCTTTTGCCCCCGAGATGGTTTCCATATGTTTTCGCTCTGTGTTTCACCCCCTCGACAAATTTTGAAGTTAGCCTGTTACTTTGCCAGCGGTATTTGTGTCTGGGAGCAGTAAATGGCTTTTTTAAAAAATTAAATTAAATTTAAGCATAAATAAACAAGTGGCTACAGGAGAGTGGACCCCCCCCTTTTGCGTAACAGGAACCAAACCTGATGCTAGCCTGCTTTTCTGAGTTTTCTTAGCAAGTGCACTGCATCAGCTCTCATTTAACAGAGCAGCAACAATTACAACACCATCAGAACACAATCTCCAAACGTAAACCTCCACAAAAAGCTGCGATTAAACTTGCAGGCAGTAATCATAAACACTTAACTTACAGCACGTACAGACCTTTCTCCCAGAGTTGGAAACCCTCCCGAGACGGGGTTCTCACCGCTCTCCCTGTCACGTTCCTAAAAACCCATCACCTGTCAATCAGCTCACGGACAACTATTTGCTTTTCTCGACGCGAGCCTCGTGGCACCAGATCAGGGTAGGTGAGCACCAGGTGCTTCCAAACAGGAATCGCCATCCACGTCCCTGTCTCTGCGAGTGGCAAACCAGCCTCTTTCCACCTCTTCAAAACTGTGTCCGTCGCCTTTTGCTTCTTCCAACGTCAGCCGCGTAGCTGCACAGCTACCCATACCTGGCCGCTGCCGAACCTAACAGACACGGGAGTACGATTCCCACCTAGAAAGTGCCGCTACTCAAAACACCTCTCGGGCAGCTGATAACACCTGGTTTAAACAAAAGCACGTTTTCGTTTCATTTTGAACGTTCCCATGGATTAAAGATTTGGATGCCACAGCAAAGCAAGTTAAACATTTACCTTCTATTAAAACATCTAAATGAGAAGATTAAAAACTGGTTTACATTTAACAGAAAGGGAAAGTCAAATCAGCACAGGAGCAGCTTAGCGGGTACTTAAAGCCAAGGCGCTCTGACGGTGAGAGGTAATCAATTTAAGGAGGCAGGGATTTCTTGAAACTACTCAGAAAGGGGAAAAAAAGTAATAGACATGCATTTGAAAAAAATCTTTCAATTATCTCTCCCAAAGAACACCTCCCAAAGCCTTTCTGCTGCCAAGTCTAATAGGCTTGCTTCAGCAGACAGCTCTTGCCCCAGATTTCCACGTAAAATGTTTTCACAGCTTATTAGTCTATTTAGCACGTTGTGTGCTTAAGCCCTTTTGTTTATTTTTCATTTGAGATGGCAGGAGGAAAAGATCCTATAGAATACATAAGGCAACTGTCTGAAGTAACAGCAGGTAGAGGTGACGGAGGTGACACAAATGACACAGCTGATCGGCGTTAAGACTTTATGCTCTAATTTTCTAACATCCAAATAGACCCTGCATGGTAACCAAAAACTACTGAAACTATGGCTGGTTACCGCTAGGCCAAAATTCCTCGGGGAAGCAGAAAGTCTCACTTTACAAAGCCAAAATCCGAGCCTATTTGCAATAACCTGCGGCCAATTTAACACGCATGCAGATCGGAGAACGGCTCGGTTTCATCACGCCGGTAACGAGGCAAAGCTCCAACGCTGCTGCCGGGGACCTTCCACAGTGTTTATTACGTAAGCTTCGTGACGATACATCTCGTCAAGAGATTTAAGTGACGCCATTTATGACGACCGCCAGACCCTCAGGTTAACACAAAGCACCCTCTCTGCCACACGCAGTCTCCATCCAACACCCGACATCTAAAATCCGGTACAGCACAGGCACGTGCAGCGATACCCACACGGCCAGTAGTGAACCCCCCTCCTTAGGGACTCGCACAAAAACCCCCATCACCAAGTTTAAGAGTGATGTATTCTTACTTAATGACTAGTAGATTTTAAAAACCCTACAATAATAGAGCTCTATCAGTTTATCTCACTGCCATTATAAGAAAGAATCAGAGCACCCATATCCTGTCTAACAGAATTAGATTTAATCCCCCCAGGCGCTTTAGAGGTCATCCCAAAGATAAGTCTCTATTTTAGCTATAATCCTCGGGTTAAAAAGTTTATTAAAAACACAGAAGTGAAAAGCAGTAGAAGGAAGCGGGGGGGGGGGGCGGGGGGGGCAGAGTGGAAGCGCGAGGCAAACGAGAACAGCCCGCAGCTTCCCCTGGGGTGGGGGTTTTGGTTTTCTTTTAAATGATTGTACTTAATTTCTGTTTGAAGCAGCACCCCAGCCGAAGAAAGCAGCATGTGGGAAATGCTATTCAACCGGCCTTGTCAAATAAAAGCATTTTGGCACGAGTATATGCTATACAAAAGGAATAACGTCTTTTAGCTAAAATATTTGAAAGAAAAGTTTTACAGCTAAGAGCTAAAGAGAGCTTTCTCCGTTATTTTCCATTAGCCTCTCTGATCATGCTGAATGAAATGGTCAAATTTACAAAGTATTTTAGGACAGAACTTAGAGGTTCTACTTGCAACCAAGTGGATTTTGCAGCTTATGCTACATACAGACGGGAAAGTAGACGAGCGGCTCCAAGGCTCACTGGCGAGAAGCCACGCGACCCGTTGGCCACGGACGATGCTCATCGTGAAGGGTCCCGGTACCCGCGGTAAGCGGCAGGCGCGGCAACGGCCCCGGGACGCTTCGCCGACTACGGCTCGCTCGACCCTGCGGCACCCGAGCGCGTCGGCTTTCTCGCGGTCGCCGCTCGCAGCCCCGGCACCTTCACGCGGGAGCCCACCCGCGCGGGCGGTGAGGATGCCACAAGGCAGCACCGATGCCGGACCTCTCCCTGCGTCCCTCCCAGGGGACGATTCATCGGAACGACAGAGCTTTGGCTTCCCTATAATCGCCGTTTCCTCAAAACTCTGATCTTCCCTGCAAAATCTGCACATTAAATGCCTTCACAGCACCCTCCTGTGGGGATTCCGCGTCCGTACAGAGACGGGGGCAGCTAGAGATGGGGCGTGCGAAGGAAATCCTCCTCCTCCTCGTCCTCCGGCGACGCCGGCAGGGACAGGCAGCCCAAGCCGCCTTTGCCGCCCGCTCCGAGCGCGCCAGGCTGACCCGCCGGCACACGCCGCGTCCCCGGTCGCCGAGCGGGGCCGGGGGTGCGAGGCGACGCCAAACACACCGCGACCACCAGCCCGGTCCAGCCCGAGGGGACGGGGCAAACACGGGGACTGCACCGCGCTCCTCCGCTCGGCGTGCGGGGCCCGAAACCATCCAACGTGTTGGCCTGCGAATTACCGATTCGCAAAGCCAAGTAATGACAGGTAATGTTAAAAAAAAAACAAAAAAACCCAAAAAAAACTCAAGAAAAAAACCAAGAAAAAAAATGGTTAAAACAGGTTTTCCTGTGACAGCCAGTGACAAATAAAAATGCCACCTCGACTATTTCACTGGGGTTTGCAATTGCTACCCAAACAGGGTATGCTGATGTTTAAAAAGCTGCTCTCAAAACTAGGGAAATCTCCATTCAGCAGCACATTATTCTGGAATCACTTACGCTTTAATACTTCTGTTTTTGTGGTGATGCTACAGTTTAATTCAGATACTTGAACGCATTTTTACCATAAGCTACAGTGGGTTTATGCAACGCTTTGCCACCGCGATGAAAACCTGGCAGTTCACTTATTTCTAAAAGAAGGAAGACTTGAGAGTTTATAATTATTACATTACTAAACATTTACGTTTAAAAAAAAAGTTCCTATGTTACTTACGGTGTTGATTTACAGCATTCAGAATGGAACTGCGATACAGAAATCCCATAGATACCACACACCTTCCCACTTTTTGCAAGAACACTGTAAAATTAGCATTGAATAAATCTCAAATCTGAATTATTGATTTTCCTTTAGGATATGTCGTAATTTAATGCGCCTCCCCATACAAGACTTGCGGAGCGCACACAGATCAATTCACTTGTGCAACGTGCAATAAGAACACTTATATGGCATTATTCACTTTCAAAGCATCTCGCACCACATTAATTAATCTTAACAGATGATGCTTCTGTAGGAACGAACCAACTTTTCTGCCTCCCAAATCAACAGGGTTTTTTTAAAAAAATCTAGATATTCAGTGAAGTCCACAGACACACATGCAGACAAAGATCTAATATTTTAAAAGGTTTAGAATGAGGTAAGAGTGATCGCAGGAGGGATGATATTCCCACATTTACCTTTTCCTCCACCTAACAAGGGGAGTTCTTTCCATACGCTTATCAATTGGTAACGACTGTTTTCACTTGTCTGGAATCGCACATTGCTCCCGTCCCTGGAGCACGCAAGGATTCTGTCATGAAAAAAACAGGTTCTTTACAACGTCAAGAGCAAAACTACAGAAGCACACGGTTTGCCGTGGCCGAGGAGGCTGGCCAGAGCCCGGCAGCTCTGGTTGCAGGGCGGCAGCTCGCCCGTGCAGCTGCAGGGCACGCAAAGGGCAAAAGTGGCACAAAATCCGGGAGTCGGGTACGCCGCGGGCGGGCGCCCGGCACGCTGCGTGGCAACGCCGCTGCCAGCACGCCTGCGCCACAGACTTGCTGGTCTAGGTCCTGGCACAAAGCATACCTTTCCAGACAGAACCGCAACTCGCATCAATGTAGATGTGTGTGTCGATGGGAGATGTAAACGCATCTGGAGAACGGTAAAGAAATACAAGTATTTGGTGGATTTTCAGTTACGATTTAAGAAGTTTTACACCTAGAAGCCTCGGAAAAAACCTGTACTTGGAACCATTTGTCTCCCTTGGTTATCCCCCAAACAGAATAATAATCCAATTAGGGGCCTTAGATGGACTTTGCATTGCCAACAGCTGAAATACTGTGAGGACGTGATATACTCCAGATCGATTTCAACATGTAGAATCAATCAGAAATAAGCCATCAGAGACGAGCATCTAGTTTGGAAAACTCAAGTGCAAAACTGCGATTAAAAATTGCCATTCCGCTGCAGGAAAGCCTTCTTGTATTATCATTCCGGGCAGTAACTAAACCCTCCTCCTGAAAGTTAAAAAAATCACTGCAACCGTGTACCTATAAGAAAGGAAGAGATGCTCAGCGTGTCACCTATGGTTTGCTACCAAATTCTGAAGACATTACTGAGACCTGCAGCTGCTCTTCCAGGGCAAAGAAAGGCTGAGGTTGATGGCAAGCAGGGGCATGGAGGTGAGGGCTGAAATCCTTCCAGCGGAACCCAGAGAAGCAGAGCGAGCAGGCAGGAACGGCAGCAAGATGAACCAAGAACACAGTTTTTGTTGTTACTGTGACACAAAATGTGTGTCCAGGGAAGGCTGGTATTGGGTAGGAGCCTCTCATTGTTAATGGATGCAAGACATTACTCATTATTACTACCATCAGAAACGACAGCATCATCTGGGCAGTAGCAGCAGTATTTTCTGGATGAGAACACTCCATTTCTACCTTGAAGAATACCAATGCTTCCTCCACTACCCAGCCTTGCTAGCGGATAGTAGAGCTATTCCCAGCTACGAAGAAAATGTGTCCTAAACAAATGGAGAGGAGAAAGGCAAATACAATGTTTGATAATAAAGTCTTGCAAGCTGAAGTCTTTTACAGGAGGGAAATAATCTCAACAGCTGGAAGGACACCTTTCCTCACACCAAGGTCAGATCTTCCAAAGGAACCGAGGCCGCAAAGCAGCGCACGGACTGGCCCCAACCCAATCGGTATCGCGGAGCGTACCGTTCCCGATCTGCTTTCTTCCACGCATCTCCAAGAGGAAAAGCGAATGCCAAAGCATAAACCCTTGTTAACAAATTACGTGCGGATCCAACTACTGAATTAGTAATTTCTTAGCCTCTCATCAGCCTACCACCCTGCTAACACACGAGGACCAAGGAAGACGGGAAGTTAATGGATTTGACTTGGGTGAAAAAGTAGCAGTGCTTCTCATCAGGAATTTACACGAGTGCCACGGCACCTTCCCCCTCCAGGTCCCTCGCAAAGAACGGAGAAAGGCAAGTTGTAGTATTTGTTTCATACATTCATCACAACAGGAACATCACCCAGATCTAGACTAGGTCCAAGTAATAATCACTGTAATTAGCACTTCATTCATATAATTACCAGCAGACCCCATAACATTTTACAATGGAGGTAATTACCCATATTTTACAGCTGAGGAAACAGATACAGTGCAGGTGAATAACTTAAAAAGAAATCATCAGTAAATCTGTGGCACAGCCAGACACTGCAATTATCCTTATTTCCAGCCACGGCTCTCCCCAATAATCCATGCTGAATTCACTTCTGTCTTGTGGGAAGGAATCCAGAGAAAATAAACACAAACTGGAATTTCCAATGTCTAGAAGAGCTGAAAAGCAGACAAGGCAAACCTGAAGGAGAAATAAAAACACATTTTTATCACTGAACATTTTCTCACCCGAGGTCTGCAGCCAAGAGCGAAGGAAAGACAGAGGACCCTAGCTCTAGCACATACAGAAAGCCAAATGCAGGGTTTCGACTGCTCTAGGAGTTCTACTTCCATAAGCAGAGTAAGAGCAGAAGCAGAAGACCGAGTCGGGGAAGGCTGCCCAATGGCGCCGGCTTACCCCTCCAGCGATCAAAGACCTTAATGCCTTTTGAGCATTTAAAGATTAAAGCAACAGCAGCAATTAAATTATTTAAGGACTTTGCAAAACAATATACACACAGAGCAGCAAGCGGGGTGAGAAGCCTGGGAAATTCACCCCCAATCCCCGAGGAGAAACTCCCGAAGAAGCCGACTGCCAGGGCAGCAGTCCTCCCGCGGCCGCCGCTCCGACGGCCAGGCGCGACCGCCCGCGAGGCTGGAGCAGCTCTCGGGCTTTCCTCCGCCAAGTGAGAATTCCGCTTCCCCTCCACGCACCAGAGCGACAAGATTCTCACCCAGAAGCCGCCGGCCCCGAAACGCAGTAGTAGGGGGCAGCTGCCCATTTGTTAGGTTTATGGCATACAGACAGATTCTGTACAGAAATCTGTGTTTTCTCAGATACAGACTTTGGGGGGCAGGGGGGGTGGAAATCTGCCCTGCACGCTTTTTCATCCTGGATGTGTGGATGAGTTTTATTATTAATAGAAAAATGTTTGCTTGTGTTGACTGATAGATCTGTTTTTCAAAGTAGGCCAGACTGAAGTGAGCAATTTGTCTGCTGCCTATGTATATTTTATTAAATGAACAGCACATGCAGATGATTGATACACAAGTGTGTCTATTAGGCTGAATAAAGCAGATTAGGTTAATCCAACCCCAGCTGCATTACCTGAACTGCAAGACATGCAATGTTCTAAATCTAGTAAATGTGCCAAGTATTTCATTTCAGCCATTTAGCCTTATCGTAAGGTTCGCATATAAAAGCATCCAGCAGTAGAAGATATTGCACAAATTTCAAAATTAAGTTTTTTTCAGGGGTGGATGTTATCAATATTCTGGCTTTGAATAACAGAAAAACCTCATAAGCAGGAACAAATCTCTCAACAGAGTATTCTCTTAATATTTAAATAGACAAATGTTTTGCTTTGCCAACATTTTGCAGCATTTGTGTAGTTCTTTGATTAAGCATTTGAGGAAAGCACGTATTTTAGTTCCTGTTCAGTAAAAAACAAGCTCAGAAAAATGAATTAAGTTCTTCGTGGCATCTCTTGCCATAAAATGGACAACTGTTGCTGGTATTATCTACAGTCATCCAGTAACACTGCAGCAGAAACCCAAAGACAGACTTTAAGCTCGGGTAAATGGTAATGCTATTGCCGTGTTAACAAAGCAGCTTTTCTTACTAATATTTAATGTTGTTTATACAGGAAACTGAGAACAATTCCCATCCTCCCTTTCCAAGGGCTCTACCTCCTCCTTCCCCAGCAGCTCGAGCATCCTGGCAGCCCCTGCAATAGCTAACAGGCATAATCCATAGTCATTACGCCGATTTCTGTGAATAACCATCTGCATCTGCCAGAATACTTGGAAAGATCATGAAAAAGATAGCATGCATCATCCTGTGTCACCCAAACATCTTGTGAGATACACCTAACTATCTCCATCGCTAAGAGTGCTTACCTTATGAAAAGAAGGCAGGACGGACATGGCAAAATGCCTCCAAAATAAGAAATTCTAGCCATCTTTTAAGCCCATGTGTTTTTATATTGACTCCAATTCCCAACATCAGATGTTTTTATTCCATCACTTTTTTTTTTTCCTCGCCATTTGTTCTACCAGGAGGCAGCTGAAAGCCAGCCCTCTACACAGAGAAGGGAGATTCCCTTTGGTTTCCAGATGTCTAAACAAAGGGTTTTTTTAAAAATTGCTTTCCTAGAAAGTCAAGGCATTCATGTCTAACTGCTGCTGATATAAAATATGTGTTACAAGGAAGAGAAAAATAGCCTTCAAGGCATTTTCTTGGGCAAAAAAAAATATTTTCTCCACTGAGTTTTAAAAACCCTGTTCTAAAGACTGGAGAAATAGCTCGAGATGATTTTGGAGGATCATACTTCTCCGGCTGACAGGCAGCATTAAAACCAGAGTAAAAGCCAAATCCCAGCTATCCAAAACATGCTCAATGTAGGGGCAGCAGCTTTGTATACCAGAATTGATGACTCTAGGCCTACAAAAACTATTACAGCTAAAATTTGGAACAGGGAGCAAAAAGGGAAAAACCACCTGAATGCTTCAAACACTGATGTAGGCTGTGATTGTCCATCTCAGCTCCTAACCGCAGGGTCAAAGAGAAACAGGTGCATCAACACAGAGCAGATACGGGTCAGCAGAATTCTGTGAATACTGCTTTTGACTGCCACGTTCTTTTAACAGGTGACTCTGCAAACACAATGAAGGGCAGTTTAAAACCAGAGCTCTTGCTGTTTAAGCACAAAGATTAGTGCTGGAAATACCTTTTTCTCAAGCACGGATGCTAATTAAAAATAGAAGATGCTTCCTGAAGCAGACTCCGGTGATGACGGTGCATCCCCACCGCTCAGGGGTAAAACCTGCTGGGGCTCAACCCACCAAGCCTTCAGAGGACTCGCAGGTAAATAAGGCAGCTCACACTCAGCCCCGGGGGCCAGCAGCACCCCCAGCAAACACTGCAGCGGAGCTTGCTGCAGCCTCTGTTGCGCTAGGGAAAGCATCAGCGGGAGGGTTTTCAGATGGGCTTCGGGCTCCTCCAAAAGAGGCCAGGCATGGGCAGTGGCCAGGTGAGGTTGGCAGAGCCTCCTCACCTTGTAATATGCAAACAGCTCACTACAATTTTAATCTGTAGTTCTAATGAACGATATAAAGTTTTATAAGCATCAACAAGGCTCAGAGAAGACCTAAATCCATTTCAGTGCTCATTTAGCAGCTTCATCTGTGTGCAATTAAAACTTCAGCATTAAATGTTAGAGAATAAAATAATGAGACACTTAAAAAATAATCTGTGCTTCAGTGGGCTGTGCTCAGTAGATTTCATGTGATCATTTACAAGATAAAAATAGAATCTGGCCAAAATCTGTCTTACATGCCAGTACCCCTTCAATAGAAAAATGGAAAGAAAACACCTACTTAACTTTGGGGGGCTTTTACTACCCCATGTATGCACAACACTGCTTCTTTAAGCTCATCCATGCTTAGAGCACATCCCAAAGCATTGATAACTTCCCTTTTGGCTTCAATGATAATGTAAAAATAAATGTAAATTAAGTTTCAATCGAGATTTTCATTTTGGTCTAAAGCCTAATCTTTTATTAAAATAGCTATCTGTTTTAAGCTGATGGCTAGGAAAAGTTATCTTCAGGATGGGGAACAAAATTTTAACAATAAAGAATATTTCTTATTCATAAGAGTATCTTAAATGCTCCCATGATTACTTTACGCTACCAAAATGTGACTGGGGTGGGGTGGGGACACCAGCATATGTTTTACTGACCAAAAGAACTGTACAGAAAAGCAAATTAAAACCAAAGATGTAAGGAAATATCAAAATTAAAAATTAGATTAAGTACTGGGAGAACACAGGTCAAAAAAAAGTAACGTACTATACAAGAAACATACACACAGTTAAACTTAAAAGAAGCGAAACTCAATGAAAATTACATACTTTATTTTTTTTAAACAACTGAAACAGTTTTTATTCAAGAAAAGCCAACATTACATATCTTCATAGAAAAAAAAAAGACATTTGGGGAGGTCAGAGAACGCTACAGTTTAAAATGATGAAATGTTACAGCTTGCACACCAAAATTAAAAATGAAATGAAATTAAAAAAATGAAATGGTTACCAAAGTAATGCAGGTCAAGGGATCAAAGGTGAAGGGTCACACATTATTAAAAAGAAATCCAAAAGGGCGTCTGCATCAAGATCTCTGCAAAACAAAGGAGCTTCAGTGAGTAAAACTAATACCTTCCATGGAATCACATCAAAGCTCTCGCAATTCACACCCAGCACACGGCAGCACCCGCCGGCCGTCCTGCTCCCCCCAGGCACGCTGAATTGCAAGGTGCCTGCTGCAGCAAGCCCTCCTGCACCCATGACCACCCCGGCTATGGAGGTCAATTCCTACTTCTAGCAGCTTTTTTCTACCCTTTTTTTTTTTTTTTTTTTTTTTTGAACCTCCCTGTAGAATGGTTTCTACAAGTCTTTCCGTTTCCATATTGCTGCATCAGTTTCTTATTAGACAAAATGTGTTTTCAGAGCTCGGGATAAAAACCAGCACGGCTCACGTGCTGGCACTGTGCTGCACAAAGCATGCAGTCCAGCTCCAGCGCCGACAGGTTACCTTCAGCAGGTCAGAACCCAAATGGCTGCCAATACAACTTTTAGATCACCTCTTTGCAGGGTAAGCATTACATGCTTTTTCAAGAGTTTGCTATATTCATTGTAACTGTGGAAATATAGTAATTATTGACACACACGCACACCGAACTCCTAACATCATAATGTATTGGTTTAACACTACAATAAAAAAGTAATTCAAATGTGGTTACCAAGACAAAGGCCTCTACTCCTGGAATTTCAATTACACAGAAGCTATAAAAAAACCTTTGGTACCCATTTCCAAGCAAGATGCAGTCAATTATCTATACTAAATTTATGCAGAGCATGTAATATTTACATCAGATAACTTCAGGAGAAAGACACCCACCAAGGGCATTACATCCCTTTTCATTTCAGCGCCTCTCCCCCTGCCTGGCAAGGCATTAAGTTTTGGGAGTCTTTTGTCTGGACCGAAACAGCTTCATGCTCGAAGCCAGGAAACAAACCCACCCCACAAAACTGTGTCTTCCTAAGGTAAAGAAGCCACCGATGACAGAAAATCTCCAAAGTTGAAGTGTAGTGCAATGACCTAATTTGCCCGTACGTTTTTCCAGAACACACACTGCATCTTTCTGCATTGTTCCCACTTTACATGCATCACGGTCAAGAACCCACTGGAGAAAGTGGGAAGGTCTGTATTTTTAACATCCCCCCCCCCAGCAGCAGCGTCTGGCAAACCCTCCTGCTAAAGTTACTGCCACATGTTGGAGTTAAAACCAAGTTCTTGCCGTTACTTCCAACACTCATCAGTTCCAACTTTTGTGAACCCAACCAAAAAGTCAGCTTTTCCGCTGTTATTTCACCCACATACGGAGGCTGGGTCCTTTCATCACGATTTACCCTACCGATCTGTAAGACAACCTCATTTTGGAGGGAAGTGATTTGGAAACCAAGTGACTCGGAAATAATTCAACAACAAAGACACCGATTTGCAGTGACTCAGCAGCTAATTAAGTCCGGATGGCATTAACGTGAGTCACATGGTCAGGAGGGGCCCACAGCTCAGGAACTCCTCGAAGGTGAGAGATGGGGACCTGAACACGGTCACCCCGCATCCCCCCGCACGAGCCCGGGGCTCCCTCCCGCCTCCTCAGGTAACGCAAAGTGTGCGTAAAGGTGAGTTTTAGGTAACTCCCAAAACGTTTTACCGGTGGGATGGCAACTGACAGGCGTTAAATGCGGGGCAGTCCCGGAAAGCCCAGCGACTCACCCGCATTTTGCTAACTCCGCTCTGCTGTACACAACAGCTCCCTGCTCCTGGTTTTACAACCCACAGCCCCATTTGTAAAGAGCTGGGTATAGATGCCAGTTCCAAAGGAATGGACGCAAAGAGTTTTTTTTATATTTCTCCCCCCTCCCTCTCTCTCTCCCCCCAGGTACGCTTCATTCCCCCCAATGATCACTCCTTTTGGAGAAAACAAATTGGGTTCACTCTTATTCCTTTTTCTTACGTACTACCCCCGCATAAAATCTTCGCTTTTATTGGCACTAATTTTTCCTTCATATCTAGTTGTTCTTTTTCATCTAAATCCCCTGGTTTTCCTCTTCAAAATGAAACAGCCACCCTTGGAAGTAGCGAACATGAGACACAGAAGACAGGATTTCAATCACTTACAAAATATAATATCCTCAGTTTCCATTCATTTGACAAGTGAACCAATTCATTTGTGTTTATATATGCCAGTCCCTGGCAGAGAGACACTTCAATTGACTTTGTAAATTGACTTTGTTGTAACATTTTCCTTGTAAAACGCGTTACAAAGCACAACTTGCATAACATACCAGCTAGTATTTTACTCAGTGCTGGGCAAGCCAGAGACCCAAATACATGATGCAGTGATACCTACCACTACTGTTGATGTTCCTGTAAACAGCTAAAGAATAATTATATTAATGCCTTCTGCCGATTCTCTCACATTTGAAGAAGGGTTTACGTAACTGGTGACTCCAACTTCTTATTTCCCCTACATCCACATTCTCTTTTGATACTATACATCAGAGTAACCACGTACCATTAAAGAGGATGAGCCCCAACAGATGATGCAGGTTAGGAAAAACACACCCGGTTAATCAATTGGAGGAAATAATATTCCACCTTATTTTCCCCACATTCCTAGAGCAATCTACAATTTTTATTTTTTTTTTTAAATTGTGCATTATTGTGTATGCACTAGACAAAGGATTGAGAGCCTGTTCTTACAGAGAAGAACAGACATCTGGACATGCATTTGTTGCTGCTAAACTACGGTTGTCTACACGACACACTTTCAGCAGAGGAGCCTTGCCTGACGTGACAAAAACCCAGCAAGTCCCTTCCATCTGAAGTAGCCACTTCAGTTTGCTGGGAGGTTTCGTCCTTGTACCCAAGAACCGTCATCGTCTGCTCTCTCGCTCGGTGCAGCACACAAACCAGTACATCCACTTCCCAAACAACACAAACACAAGAGGCTGCATTTCAACATACAGGAGCACCAGGAAGCCCAAATAGGAGGCATGGCCACGGGAGTGCTCAAACCAAACTGGACCGATTCCACTCCAAACTAATTGCTAGAAAAAGTTTCAAAATTTATAAAAATAGTAAGAGGTATTTTGACAGGTTACTAATGTCAAAAAGCCAGTGAGTTAAATACCATCAGCATTTTATACTTTGTATAATATGCTAAAACTAATTATGAAGTAATTTTTTTCTTCAGCTGTCATTAAGTGTAAAAAAGTTAATTTAATTCATTCAATTGAATTCACTTGGGGGAAAAAAAAAAACCAACAAACAGGAGGGCAGCACATTATCCAAAACAATACATTTCATCTGTTTGCTACGCTTTACAGGATTCAATCTGGTTCCAGGACACCAACACATTAACCGAACAGAACTGCAAAATCAGCCATTTTTAAAGACTTATCGTTATACAATCACAACGTCAGTCCTAACACTAACAAAAGGGAAGGAAAAAAAGTTATATTTTCCTAAGAGGAAGATGAGGAATCTCTCTCTATTAGAGCATGAACAGCATAGCAGGTATTACTGCTTTTGTTTAAAATTGCCAGGAACAGTAACCTTTCAATTCTGCTAAATCACCGAGCCTGCTCACAACATTTACTAATTATGTAAACATGACTGAGAAACTGCAAAAGCAAAGCCACTAGCAGATTTTCTGCTTTGTATATTAAGCAAAGCACAGAATTTCATTAATTTCACAAAATAAACCCGTAATGAAGTGCTTCTGTTAAAGAGAAATTTCCATCTCGTTCACTGATTGGCCTTAAAAGCCTAAGTACGCACGCAGTGAGAAAAGCCGCCCACCCGTGCTAGACAGCATCAGTCAGGTGTACAAACAGTTTACTCCTGACTCTGCTCTAGTCAGGGTGTAAACGTTATTTCCTTTTGATCTCACTTTCAGAGCCACTGCTTCTCCTTTAAAGAGAAGTGGGGTTTCTTACATTTCTGTTGTTGGCCAAGGGGATGGACACACTTTGGAAAGCACGCTACCAACGGCTGGTAGAGCAAGCATCCAACTAGCTAGTGACAAACTCAGATGGGACATGCCTTTCCCAACTCCAACAGCTAGCAGAAGACCATCACCACTGAAACAAAGGACTTGAATCAACACCGACGTTCTTGATTTTACAGATGTTCTGGCTGTTCCAGCACTTGGCAAACATGGTGCCCTCAACTAGGCACTTCCTTTCCTTCTCAAAACCTTATGTTAACTTGGTTCAGCCCCCAACTCGGCACAAACCTAAAGGCAACGCTGCGTGCCAGACCAATGGTGGCAGGAGGAGATGCCATGTCAGAAGCGTGCACAAGCCGGACTGTGACCGTTTCCCCACTACTGCTCCAGCAGAGGATCATCAGGCGGAACAGAAAGCAATGAAACTTCTAATCATAGCATTTGCCAATACCACCGTAATAGTTTATACTCCGCGATCACGTGGGTAGCAGGCAATTAGTCAAAATTAAATATTCTTATTGCTCATGAGAGATCACAGAGCCGATGCAGACAGCAAAGATGGTCCAGCTTTGTAAGAGCTCGGCAGCCGCAGAGCTCTCACGGCAATGGCCAGCCTCTGGCTTCGGGAAACTCTGCGCTTAAGCAAAACACATCTGAATTAACTTGACCTTAATGGAAAGCACTAAACAAAATATACTGAATAACTTTACAGTCCTCAGGAAACTGTAATGAGCACTGTTGCTTCTCCAGAGAGTTTTGCCATCTTGATGGCATATCGCAGAGGGGATGCTGTGACCTGGACAGACACCCCCTTCCTTCCTCGGTCTGACTGTGATGATGAGAAAAACTGATCCCATACACTTGCTCCAACCCATGAGTTTATAACACAGTAAGCTGCTTTGGTAAATGAGGTATGAACTGGTACAGTAACGTAGCCCAATGCTACAATACACCCTACTGTCCAGGGCAGCCTTAAAACAAGCAGGTGTTTTAAGTTTTCAGACATAGGAGGTAATTCTAAATGGCACTTGAAAGCATTTAAAAAAAAAAAAAAAAAAAAAAAAAAAAAGTAGTAGTATGCCATACTGCTCCATCTTTACCCGGAGTGGTACTCTGATGAACAAACTTCTGATGACAGGAGCCATGCCAGTAACTGGCTGCCTGACACTCATCTGCCGGGGGGCTGAGGGGGAATTGGAGTAGCAGGTGGCAGGCGACGTATCGCTTTCACCTACTCCTTGCTAGCGTTTCATAGCATAATAGCCAGACCAAATGCTTGAGACTCACTTCCCAAATCAGTCTAGGTCCCTTACGTCCCTCAGGCAATTCTCCAAACCTTCAAGATCTTCTCTACGCTTTAGAGAAAAGACGGGAAATAACTTGATGTCAAGCGGAAGAGGAGAATGTCACTGTCGTGCAAGCAAAGCAAAAATGCAAGACCACATCAGAGATGTCAGCGAGCATGCAACTCAAGGTCCCCAACACAGCATCGTTAAAGAACTTCTTCTTATGCTAAATAATGCTCAAATAGAGAGTTTTGTTATTGCACTTATTTGCATACTACCAAGCAATACCTAAGGCTGAAATTTGTAACAAGTTGATGATAGATGTCACACTGGAAAACGGGGCATTTCTGTCCTGCCCCTCAAGAAAAGCCTAAGCACACGAAGCAATTACTACTGTTTTTTCTACTGTGGAAATTCTGGGCTTCTCCCAACAGAGAACGTAAATATAGAATACTGTCAGAAACAAAAGCCCTAGGTAGCATTTTACATTTCCAATGTTTAACTTTTTCCTTCTTTCTCAAACTGTGTCATTAAGTTTACAAGGATGATTAATGACTGCGTCTGCCAACTCCACTAATGAAAGGCATCTCTGCTCAAAGCCACAATCGAGCTTTTGGCAAGCACCATGCAGAGACAAGGTTACTCCGACACCCTCGAGCCCCTGCACCCACCGTAGCGCTGAGAGCACAGCAGCCTGGGAAGCTCCCGGTTCCCGGATAACCTGGTCACTCGACAGAAAGAAGCAGGATGCCTTTCCTGTGGACAATGTCTCTTGCTGCCCAAAGCGATTAGCGGTTCAGAAGCTGGCGACCTTTGCCACCTCCGTTAGTGGACGAGGCACGAGAAGAGGAGTGCTGACAGCCGCCAGGCGAAGCAGGAGCTCAGCCGAGCACCCAGAGGGATGGGCAGACAGCCGGCTCCGCACGGCGGTGCTCTGGGACCATCCGTCCCGCTCCTCGTGGAAGGGACCCGAGACCCAGTGCCCCCGAAATCCACCCTCGGTGCGCACCGCGAGCACGCCGAGCAAGCTACAAGCAGCACCGCTATGGGAAGTCTTTGCTCCATCCGCTCGCTAAAGCCAAGCCAGATCTGCATTACACAAACACTAAAACTGTTCAAAATGAACGACAACTAAAACCCGAGAGCAAGGAACTCTGTCAAATGCACAGAGCGTTTGCAGAATTTTCTGGCAATTAACTGATTTGTCCTAACGTGAGAAATCATATGAAAAAACCCTTTCTATCCTCCCCCAGAGCAAGAGAAATAAGCACACACGCACTTTCACAGGCATCTCAAAAAATGTAAATCTGTAATTAAATTGCTTGGATTGCTTGGCTAAACTTATGATTTTGTATCTCTGGTTAAAAAAAAAAAAAAATTGAATTAGAGGGAACACTTCCTTCACTAGGAAATATAAAACCACTATAAACTTGATTTAAGACAAGATGACATCTTGATATGGAAATATATTTCCATGAAACATTTCAGTTAAAACAGCATAATCTGACAGAAAGCAAACATCTCAGTAACGTGTTCTAAGAATTTTTAAATGCTCCATTTCTCTTGCTGCTCATAGCATTATTTTACTAAGTGTAAAGTCAACCACAACCTATTCAGCTCTCAAAGGATATTGTTTCTCCATCCCAATTACCGATTCCAGAGCAACATATGACCATTATCCTCAATCTGCAGATGAAAGCGCTCAGAAAAAGTTATTTGCGGCGTTCCCATGGCGATGCCCTGGTAGAGGAAAGAACAAACCCCAGCTGCTCCCTGACCTCCGCGTTCAGCCTCAGCAGCAGCTCATTTGCAGATGCAAGGCAATCATCAGCAGACCAAGCCTACGCGCCAGCGTGCAACTCCGGCCCTTTATGCCACCCACCAGCTCCAGTGGCTGAAGATACATCTGCGCTTTATTTCAAGGACCCACAGATGCGTACAAGGGCTGTGTTTCAGTTTCCTTGAAATATCCCCAAAAAAGGAGCAGAAAAAGGGTTTTGGAAAGTAGCCAGGCCGCAGCTGGGTTAGAAGGGCCGGCGCCGGCCGCCCCTTGGGATGCATCCCACACCGCATCCCACCACGCTCACACTCCGGAGAAGTCTACGGTGAGACCGGACATCCGTGAGTTTGTCCAAACACACACGAGTTTAAGGGAGGTCAACAATGTCACAGACATATTCAGATCTGTAAGTTACTTCACGCATTTTGTTTTCTTTTATAACTTTTAACTAACCTCCCTATCCATGAGACACCTTGCAAGCAGTACCCATGATCTTGAAATTAACACAAAGATTCCGGAAGTACCACTGTATAAAACACATCATATTCTTCTGTATTTTACAACTCACGCCTTCACCAGCATAGACAGAACACCTGTGCACTCAGACAAAAACTTACATTCCCTTAGGAATGACTCTGAAATGTAGTCCAACATTATTATTCAATTATACCATAAGAAAAATTCAAGTATTATAACAGTGAACAGAATTAAACTTTCAGGTTGGGGGTGGGGAGGGAAATAAAATCTGTAAGCTAAGCTCCCTCCTCCCCCATAATTAACACAAATTTTCCAAGACTTCATCTAGGCATAAGATTCTGCTTTTTTTTTTTCTTTTCTTTTTTTGCACGCCTCTGAGCTAACGAGGCCAAAAATCTCTGGCCACAAGCTCTTCCTTTTAAATAATGCAATAGGGAAACTGAAACCGACATGCCACATACACTAGCAGAGGCAGCACCAGTAATAACCCACGTAGAGAACCAGCTCCCTGTCCCCACTGCGTGGCAGCCACAGTGACAGATTTTGGAGGAAAGAGATATAAATGAGTGTGACAAACTTGACATTTAAAAAGACAGAAGTGGGTTGGGTTTGGTTTTTCAACATACTAGCTCATGATTTGTGATTATTGGCAAACAATCCATCTCGAATTAAGGTATGAGACAAACCTACACCAGCAATATGCTGGCAAGCACCACCAAAACCATTCACTTCCCCCTCTCCAGAATGCCGACACGTCCTGCAGAAGGAAGGCTATGCTCCCCAATTTTTCTTCTAGCTTAATACACCTCACAAGCACCTACGCTTTCCTGTTTGTATCATGCTTCTGAATAATAAAAATTTTCAGCTATGTGATTAACTTCATGTGCCACATTCTGCACCCTGGCAGGCTACACACACCAAACATTGTTCAAAAAAAAAAGGTGAAAGCCTACATGTGCAAACGTATACACAAGGCTCCAAACTAGGGACAACAGAAATACTAGAGAAAAGTGACTAAAAATCAACAAGCCGTTCCCAATAACAAGAAAGAGCATCATTCTGCCACAGACTCGTGCGGAGAGCTTGCTTTCTCAACAGTCTTTGTCAAAACATCATCTTTTAGAGCCACTGGAATTGCTATTACTCCATGCCCCGTTCCCGTTAGTATAAATGCCATCACAGAATAAATGGCAACCCAAGTTTTCTACAATTCACATTTCAACTCAAATGACCCAAGACAAAAACATCTACACAGAAGACCCAATGCCAGCAACTCCCCCCCCAAAACCCGATTAATTTTGCCATGGTATTTACTATGTTAAAAACATATACTTGACTTGAACTTTCAGACAAAAGCAGGGGGGGAAGGGGTGTAAAGGACTCTGACCTTGAAAAATAACACACATGAAGTGATCCGTACTTGATTCTGTGCTCTGCAAATATACACATGAACTGATCCATATTTGATTCTGCACTCAGCTTGCCACTTGCAGTCATTAAACTCGTGGGTACAGTTTTTGTTAATGCATTTAGATGTTACAAATGATTGATTAGAGGGACAAGAATAGTTAGCTAGCAACAGGCACATGGAGTTTTACAGTAGCTTCTCAAAGTTGATTGCTGCTATTATTAAATGATTCGCACAAATATGGCAAAGGTACTGTAAGACAGTGCTACTGCAAACCAAAACTACACTGGGTAGGTATACCTGCTATACTACGTGGGTATTGCAATGTAACTTCCAGCCTTGCTGCCCAGAAGGAATAAAGGCAAAGTATCGTAGGCCTATTTGGATCGTTTTTCAACTTTACCTTGGTCCACAAGACACCTGAATTTTAAATACTTGTTTCATGTCAATGAACCCAACCATGAGGTGTTAAGAGGAGATATGCAAACCAGCACATTCAGAGTAACTGGATTCCAGTATAAAACGTCCGATTCTGTGTGTCCCCTGTTCTTAACAAGATCTCTCAGATGGTAGCAAGCTGGATATTTCTCAGGACCCCATTTGGCAGGAACAAACATGCACTGGCTTTTTGTTCACAAGTCTTTACACGCAGTAAGATGACATTTTGTTTAACGTGGTACCAAAACACCTATCTAATTTTAAACAATTTTGAAACATGTTAAGAGGATGGTATGAGATTTGACTCTGAGACCAGTGACATACACACACACACAAGCAACAGACTCCTACTATACTAGTAGTCAGCTTCCACATTTGCTTTCTTAGTCTAGTTTAAACCTCACTTTCAACATGTAATAGGACTTTATTATTTGAACAACAGGTTCCAGAGCCAGCAAATTCATATTCTGTAACTTACGTGGCATGCTCTCAAAAAATAATCCATAAGCATCAAGCTGGTACATTTAAGAATAAATAAGAGATGTAACTACCTCATTAGTGTTCCAGCGGTGCCTCTCTTTCGGTAAACTTGAACATTTTGGTAGACATTCAAGCAGCTTCTTCGGTAAAAAGATTTTTACATGACTGCCATTGCTGTTCCCATGATCATCTAGAAAGAAGAGGAGACATGTGATGCATACACAAGAGAACAGGCAGTTTCCACTAGGAGACCCTAGCTACAATGAGACTCGGAAACCCACCAGTTCACTTGTCACAGAACAGGCAATTTGTCATTGCAAAGAAGAATATGGCTTTCTGTTGAAATCGCACCTTTATTTCAGAAATATAAACACAGTTTAATTCCTTGTGGTTGCAAAGTTTGAGAAGACCTTTGGTGGATTTATGCATGAGGAGCCTGTGTGTGTGCTTACCTGTGCCTATTTCAGCTTATTATTTTCTTCAGTGACAAATTTTACAAGCAATAGCGACAAAATGTTAGAGAAGCTGTGACCACAGCAGTATGACCTGCCAGCAAAGTCATAAATGAAGTTCACACTCGACAGGATTTGCAAGTAAATAAGCAGAACCCCAGTACCTGCTATAATTTTGTCAAGCTGCAGCAGAAACGCAACTCAAGGTCTATTAGTTCATTTAAAACTAAAATGCGCTGTACCCATTAAAAACAGGTTACTTCTCTTTCCACAGACAGCTCAGAAAGCGAATGTAGTTCCTCAACTTGAGAGTAAGGTAGAGGGATGGAAATCTTCCTACCTCACCACACCCAGGGGTCGCAAAAGCAGAAATACAACACAAAATTATTATTTTTTGTTGCTAAAAATGTAAAAGGTGCATCAATTGCCCTTAAAAAAAAAAACAACAAAAAAGAGACCCCAAAACCCTTAAGTCCAACAGCAGCCCGCTCAAGTCCCAGAATCTTCAACTTCATTGTGCCTCTCTATCCTCCCTCCGACACCGCCTAAAGAATCACAGCATCCACAAACGGTGCATATACAGATCACATCAGTCCCCACAGAAAAGGGAACCGGAGTGGCACGATAAGACATCCCAGCCACACCACAGGAGTTTTACTAGTTCTCCTTCTAAAACCCACCATCTCTGCCTGCTTCCACTATTCTCGCGCTTTGCGTGACAGATACTGGGCAGCAGTATACAAGAAATACACTTATTCATTGGCATTTTACCCTACAAAATTAATTTATAGTCATCTCCCATTTGGAAGCGTACAGAAAAAAGGATATTAACTTTTTCCTTTTACACATCTCATCATTTTGTGTCATTAAACCAGGTGCCAGCATCATGATAAAACTCCTCTGCAATTACATACGATACGGAAATTTCCCATGACCTGCAGCAAACCCTGAGAGAACCCGTCCCGCAATCATTTTAGAAAGCAGGCGAAGAGCGCAAACCAGCAGCTAGACAACCCTAGTATTTTTAAAGCTTGATTATACTCTTGGATGTGTCAAGTTCAACAATATACATGCTGTTAAATCAACTACTCGTGCAAGCACAGCAGATGAGTTTACAAGATAAGCAGCGATGTGTATGATAAACGTGAGCTGCTCTATAATTTATGAGTCCTGCACGCTCCCTGAGTTATTGGGAACTTTACTGTACGACTGCGTTAGACTAAATCAACAGGGTTGCCAGTTTCATACTTCTTCCTGGGCAAACGAGCAGTCGGGCAGCACTGATCCTTGCTGAACTGATAAAGAAATCGGGAAGAAGGTTGTCTCTATTTTTTTTGTATACCATTCCAGGATTTCTAGCTTGACGTTGAGTATCTCAGACCGCTACTCTTACAGGGCTTTTTGGCCACATCTTTTTCCCAGTCAATGTTCCGCACGTGTGGCCGTCACCTTTGTTACCTCCCACCGCCTCTGGCCGCTCAAAGCCTCACAAACACGCATGTCAAGACACTTGGGGTTATCCACAAAGACACCAACTTACTTGGGGCAAAGAACGGAGCCAGGCAGGGCCCTGCTGCGACAGCAGCCCCCCACCATTCCCACCTGTACTTTCAGATCCGCCATCTGATTTAGCTGGTACCTACTTAACATTCCCTGCATTCATTTTATACCGTTTTCATTTCTCATTCAAAATATTGCATTGCACTACATTCAATTCATTAAGGCGGCAAAGTATTTTACAGCACACATTATTGCTTTTATCAGCCAAACTACATCCCCAGTTACATCTCATCAGCTTATTTTCCATGGGCACATTTTAATTGACATTAATTGTATTACTTCCCCTTACCTCCGTATCAGTCAAGTCCTCTATCATTCATTCCATTATTTTGCAGGGCTGGCAGACCTCTAATTATTCAGCTCGTTTTATTAACTTTCTTCCACTGTCATCAATTATCAGTATTATTAATCCAGAAAGTGCCTATGGATAATACATCCCCTAAAAATGTTTTGGTAGAACTTATTAGAACTTGCTGACTCTAAACCTTCCGATTCCTGTTGTTAGCTTCTCATACCTTTGTGTTATTATAGCAATGGAAGGTCATTTTCATCATCCTGTAACGTGACTACATCTCACGTAGGCTTCCCTTTTCTGTGGCTAGCAACGACACTTTTTCTTTCCAAAAAAATCCCCAACACGGAAAGCAACAACTGCCACCTGCCTCAATCTGACAGGCTTTTTGTTAAAGAATCCTCTATCCACATGGTCAGAATGACACCCAATAATCACATTATGGGAAGTGAATCCTAAATTCAATGACCTCTAAACAGATTTGACCTTGGAAAAGGACAGAGTTGGCCAACCAGCTGCGAGGATTAAAAGCAAGAAAGTGCCTCGCCCCAAACGATGTGCACACCCTTGCTTTAAAACTTGCTTCTCTACCCGCTGGAATCGTTCATGACGTATTCCCAAACGGAGGAAAGTCTATGCAGGTAAGATGGGGAAGCCGGGCAGAGAAGAGGAGGATTGCTCTCCCAGCTGCACCAACAGTGCTGGCAGACCTCGGTCACCCCTGGACCTCCACCCCATGACTCGGCCTCCTTCGTCCAAGCGTTTGCCATCAGCAAATCCCCAAGCATCACATGGGATTTGTCACCCCCACCTACAGACTGGCTACTGAGAGTTCACATTCCTCCAAATCCACCACTGCTTTGCTACTCAGGTTCCTCACAAATAAAATCACAATCCTTCCAACTAAGACACGTAAATCTTTAGGGAGATGGAGCAAAAAAAAGTGGTTGCCCTTTGGTTTGAATCAAATCTGTCATTTCTAGTCAACCTGACGCACCCACTCCCCTGCCACAGAGACTTCTGATAAAGTCAGAGGAGTGAGAATCAACACTGCTCAGCATCTACACCCAACTTACAGAGCAGCCAGCACGTTCCAGAGGGAATATTTTACATTTATTTAGAACTAAAATTTCCTCTGTAGTTAAAAAAAGGACCTGCAATTTCACAATGCTTATTTGATTTTACTGTGCAAATCCAGGCCAGATGTGTAATTGAACTTTCTTCCTCGCATTATTTTTGCTACGGGTGTGACTTATGACATTGTGATCTGCAAACCCATCCAGTGTCAATAAAAAGTGCTTTTGCAAGCAAAGCTGCACTTGCACAAGGAGGATTTGCCAGTAAAGCTGCATCGACATGGGGTTTTTTTTAGTGCAAAGCTGGCCACAGCTCAAAAACGCTTCCCCAGGCACGCACAGCCAATTCTGAAAACTACAATAAGGAAGCTATATACTAAAATATAGCGGCCTACAATGTGTCTAGTTATAATTCAATACAAAAATCCAAAATTTAAGTTCCATTAGCAATCTTCAGGATTACTTATTAGCAAACCAGAAACTTGTGTAAAATTAAGAAAAGTACAACTATTATAAAGTTCATGGAAAGTTCCATATTAATTATACCACATAAACCCTTCGTAATTTTATGGATTTCTTCATGCTCCTTGCACTTTATCCTCCCAAGGGATGCAACATGGGCCATAAAACTTTAAAGCGCACAACAGCAAATCACACAGCGAGTCTGTGCTCTACCCTCGCTCTCCAAACAATTCCTCCTTCCCCACCCCCACCCCCCGTTTTTCCCCCCCCCCTTTTAACTGGTTCTTAAATCTTCTGTGATCCAGGAGGTGAACTTAGATCTGCAGACCATTTAACTACCGCAGTTTATCAATATAACATATAATTGGAGAATACAGAAATGGCTCAATGGGTGTTGATCAACTGCTGATTTGCAGACAGTTCTATACTGAAAATAAATATAAAGAATAAGCCTATAAAAATCACAAACACAAGTTTCATAAACCCATTATTACGAAGTAGTAACTTAGGGTTGGCCATCTTCTTAACTACCGCACAAGAAGTAAAAGGTGTTTAAACGCTACAAATAGGTGCTTCCGTATAAAACAAACGGCTAAAGTCACAATGTAATTATTAGCTACTTAAATGGAATGGGAGGGCATCAAGTTAACTGTGACACCACTCACCACACTGCTGTTTAAGCAGCAGAACCAAGTAAATACGGTTCAGAAGTGGCACCTGTACGAACACAGTCAGTGTAGGCTACGCAAAGTCATCCAGTCTTTGGCGTAACGCAGTATTAACCCATGCCCCAGCCCTCCTCACAAGGAAAATCACAAACGAGTGCCTTAGGTAAGAGAGCTCAGTAGTGACTACGTCGATACCCAACGCCAAGGCACCAATTCCACTGTCCTTTCTTTGGAGCTCTGCCTCTCAACCCTATTGGCTTTTCTGAAACTCTTCTCCTTTGCAAAAAGCTACTCTTCCAGTATCTTACTTTTCTAAAGATGATATACGAAGAGATAGACAAAAATGAAATCAAGATACCTAGGATTTAGTAAAGAGATATTCAGGGGTTTTTACATATTTGTATTTCCCATGTATTGGTTTGGCTCTGCTAGGTTCCAAGCCGTGGGTGGGAGTATGAAGTTCCCTTGAGGTCCTACATTCTTTTACTTGCTGACCTCCAGACACAGACAAAAAGAGTAACTTTAATCTGGCAGAGTTGAATGCAAAGAATTATCCCCGATCCAAACATCTGAAGGACTGGCATGCTACTTCTCATAGTTAAAACTTCATTCCTGGCATTTTTAATCAGTAAACAAACGGGAATATAAGCAAAACCAACAGCTTTTGGTCTGTTTTCTAGAAATATTTGGACGATTACAGTTGTAAATCTCTTGGCAACAAAAGCAGATTTCTAAATATCAGTAGAGGGTGGCTAAGATGAGATAACCAGGTCCAGCTCTCCAGCACTGCTTCCCCAGCAGGGTTCCGCTGGATGCCAGCACTCGGCTCAGACACCGGCCGAGCAAAGGCATTCCCGATCCTTCACCGCCCAAGATGCGGGCAGCCCCAGAAACAGCCTGGGGGCTGAGGGGAGGACGCAAGGAGAGGGTAGACAGCTCGGGCAAAGGTAAAAAACGTGAAATGGGAGCAAGGGAGGACGAGACACAAACCAGCACGCGTGCAAGCTGTGACTGCTGCCTGCGGGGAAAACGGGAGGAACGAGGAAAACCAAAACAGATGAGGAGGAAACCATAGGAATGGTAGTAGTATCAAGGATGATCAAAAAAATAGTTTTCCTCCAGTAAGTTATTGAATCTAGCCTAGCTTCTTGGAGTATTTGTGATAAATACTTTGTTGCTATGATAAGCTCTACAAACCATTCTAAAACTAAGAAATACAAATATAGCTAAAACTCTGCTGCCACACATTGCTGTCCCGGTTCTCCCCACCAATAATGCGCTACTTGTAAGCTATTTTATCCTTTTCACATAGCAGAAAGTTCCCTGACATTTTATAACTGAATTCAACTGAAACAACACAGTTATGTAAAACTGCACATGGTGCGTTTTGGGGAAGAGTTGATAGCACAATTCTTCTTAATGAAAGCCTACGTGCTGGTCGAGAAGGTCTGGTTTACACAATTAGCTATTTATTTCTTATGCTGTACATTTATCACTGTGCTCAGCGCTGAGGAGTCTGCTTCCCCCCACCAACAAAACTGGCTCCTCTATTTCACAGGCTCCACTTTTCCTCTCCCTCCTTAGCAGGCGGTTTAAAGCACCCTGCTAACCACGCAAGAAAGGAGAATGTGGTTAAATTCAGAAGGTGCACAAGAGTAACTATTTTACAAGCAATCTTTAGGAGCAGTAAAAGAGTGCAGTCACTTCAACTTTCTCCTGCAGCTTGCAAGTGTGTCCATGCATGACTTTCACCGTGTTGCTTTTAAATATGACAAGTGCAACAGAACGATTAAGACCATTGCTCACTGTCGCCAACACTCGCTTGTTTTAGACCCGTCATCAATTCCTTCATCCCTTGGTCTTCTCTAAAATTACATCATCAAATTCAATGGCAACGAAACGAAGGCGAGATGGATAGTATTAGTCAAGCCTAGCAAAAATAAACCACCCATTTGTACAGCTTTCAATCCTACAAACGTTCTCAACATTACAACCAGTTTTCCAGAAGTCCCAAAGTATTGGCTAAGGCTAGTGAAATTACTTACTCTGAGCCTACAGGCTGGCAGCCACCAGCCACAGATATTTTTACCCTCACCCCTGCCCCCCCTTCCTCCCCCCACTATGAACAGTTTAATTTTGGAAACCTACCTGGAGAGCTGTCAGGAAAAAAAACCCAAAATCCTTGAATAGAAGATGCGACAAGAGCAGGAGAAGGACACCAAGCTCTCCATTCCCAGCGATAATGGGAGTTTGCTCTTGCTCGCCCAGTGTCGTAACTGCTCCTCAGTACGAAGCCGCACCTTCAGCATCGCCCCAGGGAGTTGGCAGGTGCTGCACCCCAAAAAACTGGGGTTAAGACAGACGCCAGCACCCACAGGCTTACTTGCCTTTCAAAACCCACAGGGTTTAAAACAGGGTGAACACAACACAGGGCTGAAGGGGCGCAGGAAGCGACAGAAGGTGAAAACAAGACACGAAGCGAGGGAAAAAGCCAACAAGAAACAACTCAGCAAGGTGTGGAAGAGGAAGCCAGGCAACACTGAAGATGCAAGAAGCTACTGGAAGCACTGCATTTTAATTAACCCGCACTGTATTCCACAATGCACTCTACCAGCCTCATTTCACTCCATGGAAAGGTTTGGGTTTCTTTGGTCCGTCGTCCTCCCCCCCCCTCCCGATATATTTGGTTTATTGAAGCACAGACAGAAGGGACACTAAAAAGGGAAGGTCACATTCCAGCTCTCTCTTTCCGAAGGCTGCCTGGACAGAGAGGTAGCATAGCTACTTCCCCTTCCTCCGATAACATACACCTTTGTAAGCAGGTCTTTAAGAGACTGTGTGTTTGAGAAGAATAATTTAAAAATATTAGTAACATAAAGCTAGCACCGAGCCCTGAAAGACTAAATTTCAAAAACATTTGTTTTAACCTTACTTGCACGTAATTCTTTTACTGTTTCCCAATACAGGAAATGAAATTTGAGTTACAACATCTGTAGGAAACCTTCCTACAGAAGTAGCTTTACAAATCCACACAAATAAACCAGAAAACCTTTGAGCCAAAGGGTTTGGGAAAATCATTAAGAAGAGATGTAGAATTGTATTAGAAAACCAGAGCTTTAAACAAGGTGCATGCCTTACATCTGGAATCTTGCACATACCACAGTTATAATACCAAAAGTACTCCAAAAATGTGACCTCACACACACACGTAGCTCCTGCTGTTCAGAAAAGGCGAATCGAGTCCACTCTCTGAAACTGTCCTGCTGGCTGACAGCCCTCCGAGTGGGTCTAGAAGCTTCACCAGAAGGCAGTTCGCCTCTGACAACAGAAATTTTGGTAAAATCCCAACTGCTGAAATTCAGCAAAAATTCTGGGGCAACGAGTGGACTGAGCCGAGCGTCAAACCCTGCCTCCTCACCGTGACAGTCCGATTTTGCCAAGAAGGACAGCAGTCCGGAGAGCGCGGCACAAAATCCAATCCGTCACGCTCACAATAAGCTCAGGTTTGTTTAAGTAATAAAACGTTATGCAACACTTCCGCAGAGGGAAGTAAATATTTGCTGTTTAACAACCAAATCAAGAACGTTTTGTTTTCAAAAGGTATGTTGCCCAAACGGTCTCTCAGCATTCAATAATATTTGAATGCTCTAACTTCCTTCTCGGTCAGTATCAACAACATAGCCCAAACGGCTGCCAAAATCCCTGCTGCCATCCTCCCCCGGCACCCTCGGCTCCCGGGGGAGTTCCGAGGAGAAATTCCACCTCCTGCCTTTCCCACCTATTGACCCTGCCCAACTAGCAGACATGAAATTCAACAACTACATATAACCGAACTTAGCGGGCACAACAAATAAAGCACCCAGTTCCTGCGCCATTCAAATAACATGGGCACTGCTCTGCTTTAAAGCTATCGGCGTCAGATACCTGCCCACGAGAATACACAGAAATCTACAGAAAGGTTCTTGATGCACATTCTTTCTGTTTTGAACTTTTTAAAAAGCTTCCTTTTTTGAATTTAAAGAAGAGCCCCGCACCCCAGTTGAGTTCAGAGCCCGTTACAGCTGCCAAGATGGCACCTCCGAGGGTCAGTCCTCCCATTTCAGTTCAGACACGCAAAACGCGGCAGAAACTACAAAAGCCGCAAACCCTCCGCCACGCGGACGGTAAGAGCTGCTCAGTCATGGGGCCCAACTCCATCCTGCCTAAGGAAACCAGAGAAGAGGCAACTCACCCAAGTCTTCCAAGACATGGAAATCTCTCCTGCAGCCAGGGAACAGAGAGGCCAGCCTCGTTTCAAGCCCTCACCCACTGCCGAGGTTTTTCTGCTGCTAGCTGGGCATGAGAAGCCCCAGCTGAAGCTTAACAGGGAAGCTCCAAGACCGGGCAGGTCTGCAGAGCTCTTCGTCGCTGTTCACGAGGTTCGCTTCTACTGTACTACTCTGGGCGGGTGGAGCAGATTGCTCCCCAATAAAAGCAGCGCTTCTCTGCGCAACTAACCTGCTAGCTGCCATTTACAATTGTTTTTTCAATATTAAAGTAACAAAACCCTCAAGCGACTTGGGTTCTCCCCTCCAGCATCAGTGTTACTGGTGAAACACTTGTCTTAAATCACGCTTTAAGATGACTCCCATTTAAGTTTCTGACAGGTGCAGTTTAAGTTTAAGGAATGAATGGTTTATATCTTGCCTCCTTGAAAATATACCACAGAACTAGGTCAGCGCGAGGAGCTGCTTACTATAAGAACAACACAGGCGCCAGCGCCGAGCCGAGGTGAAGACTCTCCGCTCCCGCCCGAGCGGTGCTGCCAAGCAGCGAACCAGCTACTGACCAGCCAAGTGAAACGCTGGTTTACGACACAGGATGGGCACCCTTAAACGCCAGGCACAAAAGTCCTTTCTCTAGCAGCTCGTGCGCGGCACTACCGTACAAGAGCGAAGGCCGCTGCGGACCCACCGCTTCAGCCCCAACACGCCTCAAGGGCCCACAAAAATCAGCTACCAGTAGGAAAGGTGGCAAAAATCGCATTAAATAACAAGTGCAAAGGCCAAAGTGCCTTTCAGGTCAAGGACCGCTGACCTGCACGGCTCCGTAAAGCCGTGGCCTCGCAGCAACGAGTATACTGAAACCTGTGCTTCACGTAGAAAAAACGTCACCGCCCATTGGTGCAGGAAGCCCGAAAAGAGAATCAAGCCCGACGTGCTTTGGCGACAGCACTTTCATCCAGGGAAGAACCAAAAGTTCACCATTTGAGCCACGAAGTCCAGACAGACGCTAAATCTCTTCTCACTTATGCCCCTGTTCACCAGTTGGCATTTTGCTACTTCAGTGGAGTTGATCATTTACTTCAACGCAAATGAGAAAAGAATGAAGCCCGGCGTTTTCCAGACCACAGGAAAGATGGAACTAATGAATTTGGGAGCATCAAAGAGATTAATAAAAGACGAAGCTGACAACGCTCATCATCACCGCTACTACTTAAAACAAACATTCTTGTAGAGCACTCAGCCTTCACCAAGCTGGACAAGGCGCAGGCAAAATGCAAACCCAAGGCGGCCATGCCTACAGAGGCTCTGCAACTACTAAATGACGAGAAACAACCGAAAAAAGAGACGTTCCCACAGCACCTGAAGCAGAAACCCAGACAAAGAGACGGGCTAACGAGCCTTGTATCCCAAGAAGGGGTTTCCCGGTAAAGAGCGCAAATGGGTTAAAAGCGAGGAAGCGCGCTGGCTATAGCGGATGAAGAAAAAAACGCCTCTTAGCCGGATGAAAGGCGGTTATTTGAGGTGCCCAACTACAAGCAGATAAATTCCCGAGGCGTCAGCGAACGTACCCCCTTTTCCGTGACGCAACCGGTTAGTTGCGGGATGCAAAGCATCCACCTCCCTTCTCTCCTCCCGCCCCTATAAAATGGAGGCCCTGACACCGGGTACCGGTTGCGTGGCGCAACGCCACGCCAACCGAGGCCGCGGCCGAGCGGCTCCGGCCGCCGCGCTCCCGCCAGGCTGCAACACAACTTGGGGCGACGGCCGGTCCGGTGCGCGATCCTCCCCCCCGCCCCCCCCCGCGTCCGTCCGGGAGAGCCGCCGGCGTCCCGAGCCCTCGCCCCCGCCACCGGGGTCAGGAGTCGCCGCCGGCGCTTCCCGCCAGGCTGCTAAGGACGAACTTTTCCTTAAATAACAGAATATATTAAACGCCACGCGGAGGGGCCCCAGGACACCGACTTGCGCGGCTCCCCGCCGCCTGCTCCCGCCGGACGGCCCCGCCGGGGTGGCGGGGGGTGGTGGTGGTGGTGGTGGTGGTCGGGGGGGCCGGCCGCCGCGGGGCCGCGCACGGGCGGAGCAGCGCTACCCCCTTGCGGACGCGGCGCGCCCCGGCTCCCCGCCGCGCCGGTAACTTTCGGCCGGAGTTGGGCGCCCCGGCTCTCCGCGCCCCCCTCCACCCTCCCCGCCACGGCCGAGCCCTCCCCTCGCTTCCCCCACCACCACCACCACCACACCCCCCACCCTCCGGGCCCGCCGCTCGCCGGGCGGCGCCGTTCCCCTCCGTTCGTTCCGTTCCGTTCCGCTCCGCCCGCCCCAGCAGCGCCCACCCCCGGCCCGCCCGCTGCCCGCCGGCGCGGAGGCCCCGGTGCGGCGGGGCCGCGGACGAGGCCGCCCCGCTCGTGACGGGCGCGCGCCCGCGAGGCACGTGCGCCGCCGCCGCCGCCGCCGCCGGCGGGAGCCGGGGGGGAGGGTGGGGGGGTGGCGGGGGCGGCCCGGCACGGCGTGACCCCCGGGCGGCGGCTGCAGGCCCAGGCCGACGGCGGCGAACGGCGGCCCGGAGCCCCGCGCCGCGCCCTGCGCCGGCCTCTGCCGCCGCAGCCTCCATGTTGGCGGCGGGCGGGCACGTGCCGGCGGGCGGCGGGAGGCGTGCCCGTGCCCGTGCCCGAGCCCGTGCCCCGGCCCCGGCGCCACGCGGCCTGCCCGCCGCACATGGCCTGCCTGCCGCACCCCCCCACACCCCCCCCCCCCAACCCCCCAACCCCGCCGGCCCGGCCCGGCGGGGGCGCCCGCCGCCGCCAAACTTCACGCCGCGCGGCCCGGGCCGGCCGCCGCCGCCCCGCGGCGGGGGCAGAGGCGCGGGGCGGCGCGGGAGGCCCGGCGCGCCGACAGCCCCGCGGTGGTGGTGGTGGTGGTGGCGGCGGCGGGCAGGCCCGGCCCGGCCCGGCCCGGCGCCGCGGAGCGGAGCGGGAGCCGGCCCGGCCGCGCTCTCACCTTCCGGCTTGTTTTCGGCAGCCATTTCCCCTCCGCGCGCCACATCCTCCTCCGCCTCCTCGCGACCGGGACCCAGGCGCGCGCCGCCTCCTCCCGCTGCCGCCGCCGCCGCCGCCGCCGGGCCGGCCACCCCGCGCGCACGGCGCACACCCCGCGCCGCCCATTGGGGGAGCCGCCGCACTGACACCAGCGGCGGCCAATCGCGACGGGCGGAGGGCGGGCGCCTGGAGAGGATGGGCGCGATGGACAGCGCGCGCCGCCAATCGGAGCGCGGCAGCGCTTCAGTGACACTCGCCGCAGCCACTCGGCGGCGGCGCCGGGAAGACGAGGTGGGCGGCACGGCACGCTTTACTGACGGCCGCAGCGGCCACTCGGGAAGCGGCGCCGCGCGACTGACGGCCGCCGCAGCCAATCGCGCCGCGGAAGACGCGGGACGCGCCGATTGACGCACGGGCGCCGCCGGCGCCGGCGTCCAACGAGGCGCGCCCTCCGCCAGAGTGACCGCGCGCGGGGCCAATGGGGCGGGCGAGCCGGGCGGCCGCCGGCGCCACCGCCCCCCGCCCTGTCCATTGGCTGCGGGCGGCCCCGGCGGGCGCACGCCCCCTCCGCGCCCTGTAACCCTAAACAAAGCCGCCGATTGGCGCGGCCGGCGGCCCGCTCGCCAATCCCCGCGCCCGCCCCGCCCCGCCCGCCCACCCGGCGGGGGCAGCCCCGCGGCCCGGCCCGGCCCTGCCCGCCCTCCGCCCGGCCCGGCCTCGCCCGCCCGGCAGCCGGGGCGAAGGGCGGACCTGAGTCCTCCCGGGGCGGGGCGGGCGAGGGAGCCCGGCCGCCCTCCTCCACAGCCGAGCGAGGGCCGCATTCACCCTTCCCCGGCAGCGCGGGGCCGGGCCGGTTCAGCTAGCCCAGGCGCTCCGGCGGGCCGGGCACGCCGGCCGGCGGCCTGGGCACGCCGGCCGGCGGCCTCCCACGCCGCCGGTCGGCAGCGAACCGGCTTGCCGTCGGCCTTCCGTACAACGACCCCGTTCGGCTGCCGTTCCCCGGCTGCCCCGCCGCGACGGCGGCAGCTGCGGTGCGAACGGGGCCCCGCGGCAGCCCGACGCGCAGGGGCGAAGCAGCCGGGGCCTGCGGCCCTGCCCGCTGCCCGGCCGGTCACCCCGGCGGCGAGCCGGTCGCTCTGGGGCCCCCTCCGGTCAGCGGGACGGTCACCCGGCCGAGGTTTGGCCAGACGCCCTGTCCGGAGCGAACCGCGGAAGCTGCGGTTTTCTTCTTCAGTGAGCAAACAAACGCCCAAGCCGAGAGGTTTTCAAGAAGGGTTTTTTAAAGGGGGGGGGGGGGGGGGGGGGGTAGCTGGAAACGCAGCATTTTCTGCCATCTCTTGGTACCGCTAGAGCTGAACCTGCTTTCCCCCCTGCTTTCTCGTCAGGCGAGGGCTGCCCGGCTAGGCTGCTGCCAAAAGCAGCACGCAACCCCCCCCCGTCCTCCCCGTTGAAATCACAGGCAGAGCACCCCACTCTTTACCTGACCTAAGCAACAGCACCAGGGCTGCAAAGGTTATCTCCCCCATCTTTTCAACGCTGCTGAAAAGTCAAAGTTCTGTAGGCCCTCTTCCACAACCGGAGTATTTTGGGGCAGATGGCCCGATGCTCGGGGGCAGGGGGGGAAAGCCGCTCTTGGCACGGTATGCAGCCGACGAGGTGAGGATTTGTCACCTGCAAAGAGAACCGAGTTACCGTTGCCAACAAGATGTAATGAGTATGAGGAAGTCCTGCAGATCATACGGGAAGGAGGTCACGGCAAGCACTCGCCCGTTCTGTGAGGAAAAGGGCGACAGTCTGCAGCCGTGCAGACCCCTTCCAGTACCCACCCCCGGCCCGCAGCACGCCGCCTCAGGATCAGGATGTCGAGGAGCTTTTGCTGTAAAGAGCCTCTCAAGAAACCAAGTAAAGTGCTCGGCCCTCTTAAAAATGGAAAATGCTTTGGAAGAATGAGGTGTGATTTGCCTGGCCGAGTTTTCTCCCCGTCTTGTCAAAGCTTGAAGACTCCTGGCGCTTCTGCCTTCCCAAGCAGAGCTCCGTGTAACTGGACCACATCTAATGCCTGCACAATGCAAATGAAGATCGAAACGGTTGTTTCCTTTGATGTGTGTGACTAAACACGCAAAAAGGATATTTTCCCTTAGATCCTCAGGAGAGTGGAACTTCTTTAAAAAGACCTGTTGGCTCTCTGGTTTTGCTAAGGACCGAAGCCATTTCCAAGCCAAGACGAAAGAGGAGTATGGTGTGCTGGCTCTCTTCTAAGACAGAGGAAAGGAAAATTCCTTCTTCCTATTTTCAGCGGCTGCTAATCTCATGGAGCGTGAAAGGCACATTGATGAAGAGGCTCTAGAATGACAGGCTCACTCCCGACGGTCATAAAGCTAATCTAGTATGCTCTGTCCTATAAATACACACAAATATTAACGCAGCTAGAGGATCAGCTAAGATAATTGTTTCCTTCGGCCGTTCAAGATACACTGGAAACTTTTCTAGTTGCCACGCTGGCAAAGAGCTATCATTTTCTTGACGAGTTCTAGGGAATTTATGTCTCCCCTTGGATATTCTTCCGAGATGACCCACACGCTTAGCAGAGACACGAGGTAGCCATACAGTCGGTGCTACTCGCAGTCTGCAGTATGGCAAAAACAGAACAGTAGATTAAAGCAGATATCCCTCTGCAGTTAAGAGATGGAAGGTAGTTTCCTGATGCAAGTACCAGATGTTTAGATGACACCTTACTGAGTCGCGAAGGGCTAGCCCACGTTGAACTCATCCCCAGCGCTCCACACGGAGTGGCAGGTGCCAGTGTCTACCCCCTACGGACAGACCCACCTCGCTATCTCTTCTTCAGCAAGAAATGGGCACCTGGATTAGCCAAGCAGCATGGCGTGCAGTGCCTTCAGCGTGCCAATCCTATCCACCACCTCTCTCCTCTGAACCAGCTTATCTCCTGGCATGTCCTTCTCCTGCCCAAGATTAACGTCAGGCTGGTATTCAGAAGGGGCTCAAGCTTCCACTTGGATATTCAGGCAAGACTACGTAACAAAAAAGAGAGGAGAGAAACGGTGGAGCCAACACATCTCTCCAAAGACTATCATTCTGCTACCAAATACAATGATGTCAGAGAGCCATTCACATTCGGTTTTGCAGACACTGGTGCTTGTGGCTGAAATGCAAGCAGGAACCCAGGCCGCTCCCGAGTACGGAGACAGCAACTGTTGCCACAAACAGCCTTTCCGTGCTCTTCAGGGAGACGAGCGCAAATGTTTATTTCCGTCATAGCCCTCGCTGCATTATTCACTTACGTTCACTCTTGAGAACAAATAACCATAAGGTTCTCCACATGGGGTTAGACCTTGAGATCACCCAGAAACATAATTAAATGCAGAATCAGCTACATGCGTGCACAAGAGTGTCCACCTCTTTCTCCTCTCCAAAGCTCAAGTAGTTCCTTATGTGCTTCCATGGCTCATTAGAGTAATGAGGTCCATGTGGTCCGATTGACAAGGTTGTTTAGGACACCAGCTGCCTTCTCTCAGCCGTTACAGTCTGGGGAAGGAGGAACTTCCACCAAATCACTTGGTAATAGCTCCACTTCCAGAACTAAGGCAACCTACCTTGCTTGGCTCTAGAGTAGCGTGCAACCTGCTCTATGAAGTGTCTTCGGGGGCACTGCCTGGCTTCCTAGATCCTTCCTGGTCTGTAAAGACGATGAGAGTTTGTGTGGATGAGGATGAATAAGGCATTTTTAAGGGGTTATTGAAGTAGTGTATGAACTCAGCTACGTACAGCTAATGAACTCATTCTCTTCCTCAATATAAGCTTTTCTACCAAGAGAAAAAAAAAATCCCTAATAAACTGAATCTTATATACCTGAAATCATACATAATTTTAACAGTAGCATATAGGTTATTACAGCAATATGATCTATGTAATATTACAGATGCCATTTGAACATGGATTTTATATCAAGCATGCCAGCAAAGTCCCAAATATTTTCATTTAATTCCTTGTGCAACACAATGATAAGAAAGAAGCCATTTGAATTGAAGTGCTGCTGCTGGTATCTTTCAAGTTTCCCAGCTCCCCACTGTTTAAAAATCAAAGGTCTAATCACTATTAAGGCACAGAGGTACTGAACCGCAAAAGATTTTGCACATGCATCTTATAGGATAAACTGACTTGGTCTTACCTTTCTAGGGGCACAAACACAGAGCTACCTCCAGCTGATAAGCGGCAAGAAAGTAGATGTGTGCAGGAGTTTTTGCAGTCTGAACCATGAATAATTTTGAACAGCATACTGATAAAAGCTGCTGCTATTCTGATGTACGGTGTTTGGGTTTTTTTGTTAAGACGGAGGTGAAATACAAAGTTCTTTAAAAAAAATCTTAATTGCCATTCCATGGTGGGTCTGGCTTGGTTAATTGGGTTAATGTGATGATTTGGCATGCTTAGTTATATGCAGAAGTAAAACTGTAAAGAATATATCCAAATACCCTGTTATAGATATTCAGCAAATTATACATCCACTGTTGCTATGGCAAGCATCAAAAAGCAAAACAATTCAGACAGTTTTAATAGCTATAATGACAATGTTGGAACCCCATTTCTTTTGAATTGTTTGCACAAAGTTACTCCACAATTTAGAAGCAAGGAATGCCAAGTGTTTTCATGAAAATACACTTAGAAGTGTGAATAGAGATGCTTAAAAAACCAACCCCACAATGATAGAAATGAAATGGGTTTGGCCTATCCTCTCTCCAGTTACAGAATCAAAAGCTGTTTCTTCTAGGAATAAACCCAAGACTTAACCAAGCTGACACATATGTATAAATCCACTGTTAACTTCACAGGACTTCACTGCATTTGTGAAATATAATTGCCAATTCCCAGGTTCATCAAAACCAGGAAAATATCCCAAAACATGCATTTCTTCAGAAAGGTTCTCCAAAGGAGTATACTCTGTTTAGGGCTCTGCCGTCCAAATAACTTGCCCCAAATGATGTGTGGAAGTTGAAGAAGAATATACTACCAGGAACTAAAGGTACTGGGTTACACTCAGAGTGGACAAAACTGCATACGACCCTAGAAGGAGGCAGAACTCAGCCGTCATCCATATTCTGGGGTTTGGACACATTCTCCTCCCAGTTCCTTCTGCAGTTCTGAGCTCATTTATTTCCCTCAGAAATACAAACACTGCATTCAAATAATCTCTAGTAAAACTCTGCTGGCTATAGGGAATTTACACCAGACTAAACCGAAGCATAACTCCAGAGCCATTTTAATGGACCCTGGAGGAAAGATGTTTTTCATCTATGCAAAGCCTCATGAAGTTTTTGTAGATATTTAAGCCAGTAGCCTCAAAACTAAACATAGTATTTACCTGTTTAACCAAGAACAAGGGCAAAAATGCTTTGTTCCTCTACACCAGCACCGACTGCAGAAGAGAAGCAAGTGGCTGGCTGGGGGGCTTTGCAATGCTGGAGCCCCATTTGTTCCAGTACAACGTCAAACAGCTTCAGAACTGACTTACACGGGTGCCAACCTCCAGCATTTTGCTGCAGCCAGCAATGCTAGGGGAGAATGCCTGCCACGCCGTGCACTGCGGCACGCTGCCTCTGCCACCAGCCCCGTTGTTCCTCCCTCTGCGGTCCTTGGTCCTTTATTTCCCTACAAGAACAGGCCAGGTTCTGTCTTCACTTTGGTTCACGCTCCAAGCACCCTGGTGGCACTAAGAAAATAACAATTATTTTGCTCTAATATACATCCATAAGCCAGTTAGAGAGGAAAAAACTGAAATACGAGGTAAATTAAAGCTTCCAACTAAGGGGATTTACCAGTAAGTCACCATAAAATTCAGATAATTTATTTTTTCAATTCTGCAGCAACTTTCTCCAATTCGTTTGGATTAGCTATTAGAAATTATGTCTCAAAAATTAAAGAAAATGTCTATTGACCATTATATCAAATTCTAATTTTAGCCAGAAAAAAAAAAAGAATAATTAGGCTGTGATTTACTCTGGTAGTCAACTTACATTAACAATTTTTTCCCCGTTTATGTAATTCTGGCAAAATCAAATAATATATACAATGCTCATAAATGCTGGGCTAGATTTAGTAAAGACAATTTCCTACAGTACATTCAGGACATTTCTCTTTGCTTTCTGTTATAATAAGACAATCAAGTTATTTAGTTTAAAGAGGTAATATGATTGTCATCCATGGTAGCCTCAGTTATAATTTTAGTACAGTCTTCAATAAGGTATATGGAAGGATTTTATTTTTATTTTTTTTTAAGCTGTCATCATCCTGTAATAAGCTGTATATCTTGGCTCCTGCTCTCTGGGAATGTTTTTCCCCCACATCCTAACCCCTCTCCCCTGCTAGTATGCAAAACTCCCCTTACTAGCTAAGAAGCAAGAAGAAAGTGTAAATCCTACAGACATTCAGTAACGCAAAGCACTCACACACAATGTTGGTACACAACTGGCTCTGTTCTGGGCAGCGGATGAACAGCTCCCAGCTCAGGACTGGCCAGGAAAAGCTGCTTGACAAAGGTGGCAGCACCAGCTCATTGAATCCCAACTGACATTGTGTGCAGAAACCCATACAGTAACCAATATTACTTGAGGGAAAGGCCATTTTTCACAATTCTTCTCTTCCCCTCAACTTGCACAAGATAGCATAATCTTCAGGCTAGTTTGATATCAGATCTCTAGTGATAGCTGAAGCAAATAATAACAGGAAAGTATGTTTAAGTCTAAGATCCCTAAAGGTATGCTCCTAAATTTCTGTTCCTACTCTTAAACAAGTATCTTTTCCAGGATACTAAACTCCTCTGAAATTGCACTGCTGTCTAAATTAACCGAATAAATACGGATCTAGGAGCCAAACTTTAGTCACCAAGGTATGAAAATGTCAGCCTCAGGCACTGAAAACAGAAGAATGAGTAATGGAAGACAACGACGGAAGAACAAAAGGAGAACCAAAGGAAGAGAAATTGATGATGGTAACAGAGGCAGAAGGTGTTCAAAGCTATGTAGATTCAGGAACTGGAAGCCAGAGGCAAAGTCAAATTTAACTGAGTCAGTCTACTCCCAAGAAACTTCTGGTGACAGCACCACCCAGGCTCTGCCCTCTGCCCAAAAACCTGTCCTGCAGTTACCAAACCAAGTCTTCATTCATACACTTCTGTGATTTATTGTGTGTATGCATAACATGGAAGCATCATTAACAAACAATAGAGCACTCACGCTTTCAATTAAAAGCATCATTGTTGAAATCATTATCTCAAGTCTTTAAAGGACTCCACCACGACTGGGTTCTGCCATGCTATAAATTCACAATGAGAATGAACTTCCCTGACTTTTTTTCATCATTATTTATGAATAGATAAACCAAATGGAAGTATAATTCCAGCATCACAAACTACAATCAATTGTGATTTGCTTACAGTGGTACTATGGCAGTGCAGCTAGTCAAATTATCTCTTGAGTGCCTGTCCGGTGCCCTATTGCACAAAGCCCTTCTTCTCTGTCATCAAGGATATGCATTAGTTCTTATAAACAAAACCAATTTTTTTAATATTTTGTCCTCGTTTCAGCTGGGATAGAGTTAATTGTCTTCCTAGTAGCTGGTACAGTGCTATGTTTTGAGTTCAGTAGGAGAAGAATGTTGGTAACACTGATGTCTTCAGTTGTTGCTAAGTAATGTTTAGTCTAAAGTCAAGGATTTTTCAGCTTCTCATGCCCAGCCAGTGGGAAAGCTGGAAGGGCACAAGAAGTCGGGATGGGACACAGCCAGGGCACTTGACCCAAACTTGCCAACAGGGTATTCCATACCATGGGACGTCACATCTAGTATAGGAACTGGGAGGAGTCGGGGCAGGGGGATCGCCGCTTGGGGACTAACTGGGTGTCGATCGGCAGGTGGTGAGCAATTGCACTGTGCATCATTTGTGTATTCCAATCCTTTTATTATTACTGTTGTCATTTTATTATCATTATCAGTTTCTTCTTTTCTGTTCTATTAAACCGTTCTTATCTCAAACTGCGAGTTTTACTTCTTTTCCTGATTTTCTCCCCCATCCCACTGAAGGGGGGGGAAGTAAGTGAGCAGCTGCGTGGTGCTTAATTGCTGGCTGGGGTTAAACCACGACGTATTTCTCATTAGTTTTAGCTACAAAACAGTGTTTTCTTTCTAGATTTGCCTAGACCTTGTCTAACCACCAAAACTATTCTTTCCCATATGACCCACGAGAGTTGCACAGAATGAGAAATACAAACAATCAGTATATGCAGAAGATATGGAGAAATAGCTAGTCTTTACTTAGATGGTTTCATTTGTGAGTTCTTGGCTTTCCCCTAAACTTCCTCCCCTGAAGGACTGGAACAGCTATACTTTTCTTCCTGAAGTGGAGTAAATCAGTTCCTACACTCTCAGTAGCAGAGTGAAAATTAAGATGTAAAGGAGTAAAGAATGCAGGAGAACCCTATTATTCAACAACAATACAATTTGCTGCTGATCTTCAGTTGCTAAGACAGGCATGTCAATTATTTATAGAACCCAGAGTGTTAAATATGAAGTATTTCAGCCTGGGACAGCATGAAGGTAAAACAAGGAACGTGATCCTGTCAGAACTGCAGAATTGTGGGCAAGGACAGAATATCCCTCCACAGATTACCCTTTTTATTGAACTATAAATTGAAAGAGGTCCTTATGAAGTGTCACTTTCTGTGTTAAATGATATGCATTCTCCCTTTTTGACAGCGTCACTCTGTATTTAATGTTTATCTAAAGGGCTATTTCTGCCAGGGAAACAATGCACAGCATCTTCCAAACCACAAGTTAGCATAACCTCATCTGAATATTTGCATGAAATCCATGACCTTCTCTTTATCTGCCCTTACATCTACAAACAGCCCATCACGCATATTTTAAAATTTGCTCCAAATGACTGCGACTTTGCCATTCTCACGGTGCTGAGAAGACCTCGCCATGCAACACTGAGCAACACTGTAGGATTAGCCCAAGGATTAGATACCTACTACCAACTCACCTATAGTAACCACAAAATGCAGCTTAAAATAACTTCCACTGACTCCTTAGAGTGGGAGACACATTGAAAATTAGTGAGCGCTCCTAAAGAAAAGAATTATGCATAAAATGACTTCTTTTTAGCTGGTAAGAGAACTATGAATATTGGAATTAGCTTTTATACTTGGAATGGTGTCTTTCAACTTCCATCTCTGATTAAACCATAAAACCTGTGACCTAGCATTGCACAATGTCAATTTTTGTAACACCCCTTCCTGCTTAAAAAAAAAATAAGTAGATTTACAATAATATCAAAACTAGAAGTTAATCTTTCTGCAGGATTACTGATTGATCAAAATCAATGAGAAGTATAAAAAGTAAACAGATCTTAGTGCAGAAATTAGTACAGGATCTATGGAAGTGGGCAGTCACCTGGATGACAAGCCTGAAGAGCACATTTCAGAAATGGATCTGCAAGGTCTGCCTATGAATTTAAGTGCAAATTAGGAGTACAATCTAAGGACTGCACTTACTTCTGCTGTATTTGGCATTAAGCCCTTACAGTTCAGGTGAAAGCTTGGAGGATGAAATTATGTCCCTAACTTCAAGCACCCACCATAATCCAAACAATTATGTTTTGCATGAACTATACAAAGGTGTAAGTGCCAGTACTGGAATCGGCTCACAACAATGGCCAGCGTTACATGACACAATCCTGTCAGCACAGAGACTTCCAGTTACGCAGACTAACTACAAAGTTTCAGATATGAAATCAGAAAGAACGTATAGGCTTGCTTTTAATAATTGTCTTATCATTGTCTACAGTAATCCCGGAATTTTGGAAATAAAATATTTCCCACTTCATTTGGCCATTTGTTTGCTCAGAAAACATTGCTTCCTGTCTTGTGCCATTTAAGACGCAAGGGGCCTCTGTGTATGTAGTGTCATTACCGGGAAGCTCCTTGCACGTGGAATCCTGCGGAGCTCTGTCCTGCTCCCCTCCTCACAAAGGATACTCTCTCTCATTAAGGGAGATGTCAAAATGCTAAGGTTCTTCATGCCAGCAATAGAGGAACATGTGGTTTACACCTCTCCCACATTGAGATTTAAACCTGTTGCATCTGAAAAGTTTAAATCCAGTTTCATTAGTCAGCTGACTGGACATCCAGGAAAAACAAGCACAGGGTGAGAAGCACCCACTTCAAGTTCAAGCCGGGTCAGATAGCCGTTACTGCGGTTAGGAAGGTGAATACTCCAAGGCGTACACTGGGCATGCAAAGATACCTTCTTAAAACAAGAACTGTGCCTCAGGTCCGTTTTGAACTCAAGTGTTTTCAGACACCTGACTCAAACTGCCCTTCCCCTCTGTAAGCGGTCTTTCCTCTCCTATGTGGATCGTGCAGCTGCAAGCCAGTCTGGGACTCTCCACCTGTGCAAACCAGTACATACCCGTCAGATTGGCCGCTCTTAGAAGACAGTGCAAGACGCATCTGTTAGCCTGTTCCTCCAATGATGGCAGCTACAGAGCAGTACTAATGCTACACAAAGCCCAGAGCAGGCTGCGTGGCTTGCTTCTGTAGTGGGAGAGGCTTAAACAACGAAACCAAGAGATGGTTTTAGTAGCATGTAGTGGTTATTTGGAAACAACCTATGCAAACTGCACATGGCGGAAGGTCTGCTGAAAGCACCAGGTAGAAGCCACTTCACCACCAAAGACTTAGAGACAGACTGAGAAAGACACAGCTCTCTCCTTTGCGGAGAGCACCTCCTCGCTTGAACTCTGCCAGTGCTTTGGGCCACGCAACATGCTGATAAGCACCACAAGTCTCTCATTTCAAGAACGTATGTAATTTTACCCCAAGTTTTTACCTTGGTGTCAAACAGATAGCATATTTGACTTTTTATATGGTGCAAGCCCTAAAATGCATAAATGAAAGCTCACACTGCTGTACAGACTGAAAAGAGTTTAATCAATCCCAAAGCGTTCGCTTCTTGGGGAAAGTAAGGCACACGACAACCTCGTGCTTATTGAATTAGACTCTTAGAGCCACTGTACCTCAATCTATGAGGGTTTTCCTTCCCTGAGGGATTTTTGTTCGCGGTGGTCAGCTAGCTCCTTCCAATAAAAATAAGTTTTCTACAGACAACAATGATTAAGAAATACTGAAAACACTGTTCATCCTTCACCAGAAATAACTGATATGATGGCACTCAAAGAAACTATCCCAGATCGTGATGGGGACTTCTTAGCATTTTGCGTCTTGCACACTGACTCTACAAAAGCCCTTATTTACTAAACTATTATAAACAACTCATTAGCCACACTAATCCCATAAAGCAAGTGGTGCATTACTGGTAGGTATCCACCATCTAATACGCGAAAAGCTACACTGTCTGTCTCTAAAAATACCTCATTTATTTTATGCCAGCCAGTTGCCAGCTTTTATTCAAAAAGGTTGAACTTTTACTTAAGAAGAGTATGGTTGGAAGCACACAAATTGTGTGGCAGATATTAACATACTCATAACTTCCACAGAATCAAAATTTCAACTTATGTTCGCATGAGTGATACAGAAAGTTTATCTGCACAAAAGGTGTTGTATGGTTCATTGCAAGTTTGTTGAAAGCAAGCATCTGGATTAAAACACCCAAAGTTGCAGTGAAAGGTTGTCCATGGCTCATCTGAGGAACTAATCTGTACTAGTCAAAAATGTCCACACTTTCCTGGGGAAAAAGATGAAAACAAAACAAAAAACCCACAAACAAAACCAGAAAACCTTGGAGCCCTACATTCTAGTAACAAGAACAGTAGTAACGGCCACTGATAAGTGATATGGTCTTAATAAAATGCACTAATAGCTCCATTAAATATTCCATGCCAAATCAAATATTTCGAAGATGGAGGAACTCTAACTGCATCTCCTCCAGATGCCTTGCCTCTGACATTGAGGGCGAGATCTTCAAATAAAATGACTAAGAAATTTTGTCTGACAAACCACTTACAGAAAAGGAATAATACTGAACTTTAAGATCAAAGTATACAAGTGATTCACCTTCCTTACTTGTACGTTTGCAAGACATAGGCTAAACACGAACATAACACTAGGTGCTTTGAAAAGCTCCACCTGCATTTGACTAAGAGAATTTGCATCAAGTGGTAAAGTGAGGCTACAGAAGCCTGAACGATTGGATTCGACTCTCTCCTAGATAACCATCCTCAAGAGCTTTGTCTATCAGACCATGTCACCTGAATGACTAACAGCACGGTAACTCCCACGGCTGCCATCTCTCACTGACTCCAGCAAGCTAAAGCATTAGCAGGACAGCAAGCAAAATAGAACACATATTTCCCAGTGCTCCCCTGCAATTGAAAACCTGCATGCTGACAAGACTGAGGGGGAAAAAAAAAACCCACAAAACCAAAACCACAAGCTAGTCTAGTAGGCAACTGTCTATCCTCAGGGTCACATAAAATACCACGTGCTGGAGGAAGGAAGAAACAGCGAGGAGCTGGCAACATCCAAGGCACAACGCCCGCAGAAGTGATTGTGCTGATGCCAAACCTGGTCCTATCTGAGCTTTCCAGCCACTGCTGAGTTGACAGCACGTGCCACGATGCCAGAGCTGGCAGAGGCGATGCTGAGCACAGCTAGTGGCCACTAGCCACCTTAAAGCAATAGCACCACGCATCTTCCCTGAGATAACGTTTAGTGGCATAAATAGTAAAATAACATATATACAGTGCTCTGTCGAAACCACAGCAATTACTGAAGAACAACTGCCTGTTCTCCATTTCACCCAGCCTGCTGTGATGCCGGACTTGCAGGGTGCTGCAGTCCACCACTGAGCCATGCTGGCTGGGCTCCAGGGCCCCGAACAGCGAGCAGGAGGAACGGGGAATGGCTGCAAGTCCTGGCTCTGGGGAACCAGCTCCACGGTAAGGACACAGCTCCTTGCCAACACTGACTGTACTCCAATTTTAGCAGACTTAAAGCCTTCCAGATCAATGGTGAAGAATTTTGAAACTCAAAGAGCATGATGGATTTACATCTGAGTTTACAGAAATAGCTGAATAATACACCAACAGCCTTAACGTAAACACGTGCAGAAAAAGAACAAACCAAACTATCAGATCTCCCAAAACACGGATTAACAACAGAAATTTGCTAATGACTATTTTAAGTATGCCTGAATTCTCAACTCTGGTGTTATAAAACCAAAAATTATATCATCATATATTTTAACTGTATGATAGCTCACGATATACAATACTTCAAACATGGTTACATTTCTAAAATGACATAGGACAAATTACTGCTTTTTCACCAAAACACTTGAATCTGGTGTTGCTCCTCCCCTGTGACATCATGTGGCCTAAACATAACAAGGATTTTAGGACATCCTGTAGCATCCAGAACAGCTCCTTATCATGGCAACAATGGGAAAGTATTTTACTAAATAGAGGCAAAATTAAACTGTAGAATTAAGCCCAAATAATATTCTCACTGAGAAAGCAGGAGAAGTCATTGACTTCTTCTCAGAGAACTATGCTACTGGAGGTGGTTGGAGGCTGATTTTGGAGAGAGAAGAGCTGGTAGGGAATATGGGTTCCCAACTTCCAGTCACCAACACTGCATGAAATCCAGAGGGCTGGCCATGGAAAATGGTATCTGTAATTCATTCCTATGTTTCTCATCTTCAAAGTGTAAAAGGTTGGCTTTCTGGCAAGCTCTACATGTTCTGAAAACAGCTTCTGACAGATGAAAGCGATGCCCTAACACAGAGCTCTGTCCCCACGACATGCTCTTTATGCACTTGGCTGAAAGGATCCAAAGACACCGAGCACGCTCGTTTAAGCTATACTGCTGCAGGAAATGCACTTTAGTGGGAAAGAACGAGGTGCCAAAGGTCAACAGAAAGCCAGCGTCTCCCTTCCCAGACACCTGGTGCGCATACGGAATTGCTGGATCTTTCAGAAGATCTCCTAGCAGTATGAAATCAGCCTGAAAAAATAATTTCTGACACTGTCAAAACTGCGCTAATGATCTTCAGGAAAGGCTATGGTGCTAGCACATTCAAAAGCCTTAACCCTGCCCTGCACAATGCTCTGTGTGATGGACCACATCTTGATTACAAAAAATTTAAGCTCATAAAAATTACAACTGGCACCAACACCTGAACTATAGCAAATTCCTCCCTGATTGTTGTTTTGAAGACGACACTTCCAGCAGAATAGAACTGTTATTTATATATATCAACCATTCACACCTCATCCTGCTTCTCGTACTGACAAGATCTTCTGCTTGCCACAGAAATGCCCTTCTGTCCCATACACTTGCTGCCAGAAGGAGCCGAGAGGCAGGGGGCAACATGCACATAATTACTACAAACCTGGAACATTTTCAAGGAGAATGTTTGCTTTTGACTTTTGGGGGATTAAAGCCAGTCTTCCATAAACAAGCATGAAAATATCCCAAGGAGAGCTACATTACTAATGAAGATTTTCTTGCTGCTTGTCATTTGCTTCAGCCACTTCTGCTGCCTTTGGACGAGTGTGACGAAGGCCCTTCTACTGCATGGCTCTCTGCAGGTGTGATTAAATCTGCCTCTTACTTCCCAAAGTCCCCAAGTGGACTATCATGCCTCAGTTACAGAGATAATTTCTCAGAATGAAAGAGCCAGTAAGAAGCGATTCCTTTGGGCATCTCAACAGCATTAACACAAAATGCAGTAAAAAGCATCACAGTACCAGAAAGCAATTTAGTCCTCGTGGAAGCAACTTGTTTGCAATGCATTCCAAACATTTTAACCATGTGTATCTGCCCCGGTTTAAGTCAGAAGATGGTGCAGGCAATGGCTGCACTGAACCGTCACCTCAGGAGAATGGCACTGGCTGCAAATTAACTGGTTGAGATCATCTCTCATTTATCTTTTTGCTCTCCTCACAAAACATGGCAGCAGATTGCTGGACTGGTATGATTGCTAGACTAATTTGGCAGTGTGAGCTGCAGGTTGGGACGAGACGGCCACTGGACCTGCAAGCGTGTGCATGCAAAGACACATTCGAAAGTATGAGTCTTGCAGGGGTTTTAGGTACAGAACGATGCAGCTTTGGGGAAGACCTAAGCATAGAAAGTAGTAAGTCAGGAGCGAGAGGCATCACTGGGACTTCATGCACAATGGAGGAGGGAATTCAGAAAACAGCTAACATTTGAGGGGGTGTGCCATTTGCCTCATGAGGGAGGGTACCACATGAAGTCCCACAGGCTCCAAAATGCACTCAATTAGCTGTTCCTTTTACCTTTTTGTTCTACCCAGCATTTCTTCAAGAGCACTGTCATCTCTGGCTTTGGCATCCTACTCATCATCTATGAATTCATGTTGCCGTTTCCTCCCTGAAAGGAAAAAGTCCCATAGTCAGTCATTTGCTACACAGAGGAAAGGACAAATTTGACAGAGTATTTTTGCCACTGTTCAAGTTCAAAGACCATTGCTCCTTGAGCAGACACAGTACTGCAAGTTGTGTTCTCCTCTATGGTGTCATTCATCTGAAATCAATCAGCCTGTGTTGACTCTAGAAACTTATCCCAAATTTACCTGCAAGCAGCTGAAAAGCTGTCAGTATCTCAGACCTGCCTGGAAAGAAAGAGCAGGGCAATGACTCACCCAGAGTAAAAAAATCCCAGCAACAACAAGAGAGACTTGCGCCAAGCAAATATCTTTATTTTATTTTGAAACATTCTGAAAGTGTTACTCTATATGAAAAAGAAGCAATACAACACTGAGAGAGCACACTTAATGTTAGGGAAGCCTTCCTTTCATATCACATGAGCCAAATTAAAAATAAAGCTAAACACAAGCGTACAAAGCAGAGACCAAAAAAAAAAAATCAATTTTCTGAAAGAGATAACATGAGGGGCTCCCACAGGGGCTGGCAAATTCTGGAAGAGAGAAAGAGATTATATTTTATGGGAAGAGATTCAATAACCATTCTTTTCCCATAAAGCTAGTGATGGAGGATTGTCACTGCTCCATAGACACACTGTGCACATTTCAGGACAACAGTAACAGAAAATCAATAGCATCTTTTATACGTGAAAAGACATTATCTCTATGGACTCCTAATACTAACAAATGGGACCAAAGAAGACCTTTACTAAAATTTAGTAGTCAGCATTAATCTGGCTGATAAGAGAGGGGTAGTATGCTAGTCTACATCCTTGGATATTTTTTTTTTTTTTAAAGAAATAACTCTGCTCAGAGCTTCACCCTCCACTGAAGCCAAAGAGCCCCCAGATGACACTACATTAAAAGTCTAACAATGTTGAACCCTGGCGCTGTCGCTCGAAAGCCCCATCGGCATACATTTCCTCTCTGGCTGATGGCTGTAATCATTAGGAGGTAGGAGCTTTATCAGGTGGTAATTTGACAGCTTTGACAAGCTCGGCTGAATTTATGGCACTTTCTAGTTTTTCCCTCCATTGAGCTGAGATGGAACTAAAGTTAATATTAGCAAAAAACACTTTGTGCGGGGGCAATTTTCCAGCAATGACTACATGATTCCAGTTACTAAGAAAATCTGCTAAACAAGGCCTCCTCACAGTCCTTTGCCACTCTCCCCAGACTAGGGAAGATGGTTCCCCATCCAGCCCACTAGCTTAGATGAAAGATTCAGTACATGGAAGGAATCTCTGCTATCACTGGCTCTAAAGCAGCAGAAGTGAGTCAATTCTGAAACAGCTCTGCACCTTGTAGAGGAGCCACTAGCATCCCAGAGAAACACAAGGACGGATGTTTCCCTTAGCTTAAAAAAAATAACTTTCAGCTCCAAAACCAGTTTTCCAGATAGGGACATTCACAGTTTGCTGCTCCATTTTTCACCACGCAGCACTGTTCACTGGTGCCTAAGCTCAGGAACGCTGGCACTTCAGGTGTACCCTTCCAACATGTCCAGACAGACTGCGAAAGCCCTCCTGAAGGACCCTCCTGAAGGACCCTCCTGAAGGACCCTCCTGAAGGACCCTCCTGAAGGACCCTCCTGAAGGACCCTCCTGAAGGACCCTCCTGAGCACATTCTGCTACCCACTGCTTACCCAGAGCAAGCACCTAACCCAAGTTCATGAACTCAACACCTCAGGCCAAGAATGGTGATGTTCAGGATCATTATGCTCAACTCCCTTTCTAGGTGCAGGCTAAAAGTCTTTTAAACAAAGCACATAGTTTCTTTTCTGTCTGTAAAAAAATCAAGCAAAAATGAGAGTTTCTTATATTTGCATGGATCATACGGTCCACTCTAAGACAGAACCCAACCAATTACGTCTGAGGAGGGGCAATGCCAGTAGATTGTAACCTCTGGAAAACACCAGAGCTGTGTCAGGACACTAGTAAGGCTACTCACAGTTCACAAAAGGAGCACACTACACACACTGGAACTGAAGCCACAATGTCACGTGTCTGACAGCACACGGGTTGGCTAAACCCAGGATCTGATTCCTGGGGTCTGCTCCTCTCATCACAAAAATCACATCCCACACAGCACCATGATGCTTTCTTGTGGGGTGCGAGGAATCTGCGAGCAGTGACATGGGCAAGAGGAACACTGCACCCTGAACCAAAACTTGGCAAGTCAGTAAAGCACAAACAAGTACTTTCCTCCCCCCCCCCCCCCCAATTGCTTTTTGCCCTAGATGTTACATTTCCTCTGTTATAATCTCGGTTTTAAAGAGCTTTCTCTGCATGCTTAGAAAGCACAGTTCATATTTAGCTCCCTAAAGTCGTATTTCTCTCTTCCTATATTTCCCTGCCAAGATGTGACATCTGTGGACTGTTCCCAAAAAATTCCCCTGAATCATCTGTGATGCATGCGAAACAGCGGCCAGAGCTGGCAACGAGCAGCTGTGTCTTTTAGGAAAGCGTTAGATCAATCTGGTAAGGGGAAGGATTCCCAGTAACTCTGCCACCAACACCCCCGAGGACTGCACAACTCCCAAACCACGTTAGAAAAAGAGCACAATTACGACAGGACCAAAATCCATGGGAAATAGCGTTGCCACAGCAACTGGCATCCTCAGAACTCAAGTCTTCTTTGCATTTTTGCACAGACTCAATGACTCCTAAACCACGTGGAAAAAAAAATGAGTCTAGCAGGTGGGTACATTCAGGAAAAGGATGCTGCCAGGTGATTTCCTGTAAAACAGACCCATTTCTACATGGTTGCTCAGAAATTGAGCCTTTGTGGATCTCTTGTTCCAAAAACTGCATCTCACTTACTACAAGCACAGAGGAACTTCCATAACACAACCAACACTTCCTTGTTAACTACCCTTGGACCAGAAAAAAAATTATTAAATATTAAAACATTCCTGTTTTCAAACAAAAGTTACATGAAGATAAAATCCAGAACAGACTGGCTGAGCTTTGGAATGGGAAAACACAGTTTCAGCTTCACGCTAGACTGTATTGGTGTTATTGAGTGGTCTTTCAAAAGCCCCTCTTTGAGGACAGCAGTACTCTAAAATCACTCCGGCACCCCCTACACAAACATCACACCCAGTCACTGGGGAACGTCCAACCACGAGCAGGAAAGGCCTTATTTTTCTTCCTGGCTGCCTCATCACAGCGATAATGCCAACGAACACCCAGTGTGTCCACCAGCATGCTTTATAACGAGGCACAGGTTAGAGCACAGACCAGGAAGCCCTTCTGCTAGAAATTCTGTCTGCTCCCCACACTTTTGGGGCATTTCCTTCCATTTCGCTACTGGGTGAGACATGGTGAGTGCCCTCTCCTGGTTAACCCGCCATCAAGACTGTCTGCTCTTTGGAGGGCAATACAGCATTCTCTGCTCTGTGGTGAAAAGCCAAAGCAGATCTACTGACTCAAAGAAAAACTGCTCCAGATTTATACTGGTGACAAACAAGAACGAGGTCTAGCCCTGGTTTGCTCCCTGCCAGCTGTTTTGTGCCAGCAGGTTTGACATCGCTGAGCTGATCTTCTGCTCACCTCCCTATTCCGTGCAAGTCAGAAGATCTGACCTCACGACATTGAGCTGCAACAGGCTGCAACGTTTCTCAGCTGACCTCTGCAAGTCAGCCTCGTAAGAGCCAGGAGCTACTCATGAAATAAAGACGCTTTGGGCACAAAACGCTGCGGAAACGATCCTCTTGCTATGCCAAGCAAAAGGCCTCGGGGCAACGTCCGGGACTCCTGGGCCCGCGAATAAGAGGGAGCCCTTTTTGGGGGGCACGTCTGGCGGGCAGGCTGCAGTCCCGGCGGGACCCCCACCGCCGCTGCGCTCCACGGCCAAGGCGCTCGACGCCAAGGGCGAGCACGGCCGGAGGGAGCCTACCACGGCCGGCGGCACCGCCTGCGGCCGCTCTCCTCCCTCTCTTACCTAGGGACGGAGGGCACGGAGACCCCGACCACCCGCGGCTCCGCCGGCCCGGGCCTGGGGCCCGCTGAGCTGCTGTCACTACCGGCCGCCACTCGGCCCCCTCCTCCCGGCCAGGACGAGTGCGCGGGCACGGAGCGACGCCTCAGGGCCCCGGGCCGCCGCCGCCGCCGCGGGGAACAGGGCCGGACCCGCCTATCCCGCGCGGCTCTCGGACGCGCCAGGCCGGACCGGACCGGACCGGACCGGACCGGGCCGGGCCGGGCCGAGCACTCACCGCGGCATCCCGCGCCCGCCGCCGCCCGCCTCGCCTCACGGCGCTCTGGGGCGGAGCCTGGCCGCGCATGCGCGGACTACGCGCGCGGGGGGGAGGGGAAGTCGTGGTGGTTTGTGGGTTTTTGGTTGGTGGGTTGGTTTTTTTGGTGGGGTTTTTTTTTTTTTTTTTTTTTACCCGGGCGCATGCGCAGGCGTTCGGCCCTCCGGTCCGCTGGGGGGCGCGCTGGCGGGGGGCGCCGCGCCTCGCGTCCGCTCTCGCGTCCGCCGCCGCCACCCCCGTCCGTGCGGGGTGAGAGGTCGGGAAGATGGCGGCGGCCTTGGGGGAGGAGGTGCCGGACAACGAGGACTACTACTCGCTGCTCAACGTGCGGCGGGAGGTGGGCCTGGCGGCGGCGGAGGGCTGCGGGCGGCGGGGCTGGGCCGGTGGGGCAGGGCGGAGCGGCCGGGCCCGGTGGGCCGTGTGACCCCGGTGCCCGCCTGGGCGGGCCGGGCCGCGGCGGGTCCCGGCGGGCGTGAGCGGGGCTGGGGCAGCCGCTGCCCCGGGAGCAGGAGTTCAGAAATCCGAAGCGGGATGGCGGGGCGGGAGAGCGGCGGGTGAGGCGGAGGTGGGTTGCGGTGAATGCTTCCGATTCGACTCTTCCCGGGGCAGAGGGTAGCTCGGCCCTGAGCCTCATCCCCGCGGGTCCGTGGGTCTCGTGTGCTTGTCTCTTTGGCCGCCCGTTCGTTCTGCTTTTAACCAGGGCCGCGCGGACTTCCCAAACGTTTCCAAATTGAAAATCATACGTGTGTTGCAGGGCATCTCGCTTAGCAAAGAAGGAGGATCAATACTCCCCGGTTTCATTTTTAAGAATAGACGGGTATTAGTGGGCACAGTTTTGTTATGCTAGAACAGTTTGGGACATAATGGGAGGTAGCTGCCTTTTTTTATAGTAAGAATTAGGCAAATCGCCAAAGATCAGAGTGTATAAACTGTGCTATAGCTTGTTTCGTCAGGTGTAATAGCGATATATCTATACATACTCTCTATATGTGCGTACATATATCTATACAGCCTTAACCGTTCAAACACATCCGCCTAGATGTTGACGATTTGGGCTGAAGAAGGCTTTTGCTGAACTACTACTACTGCATATAATAGGAGTTCAGGACTTGGAAGCGATTCAGTCTGATAGCTCGGAAAAAAATTATCTTTGGAGTTAATGTCAGTACTTGCGGCCTTGGTGGCAGCCTCCTGTGTCTCATTTGTGGAAATGTTCCGCATTTCTGAAGGAAAAATACGTAACAGTAACTCTGTTTGCAGAATTCCTGAATGCCATGCAGCAAAGTGCGCTCTTTTTAGAAAAAACTTTTGTGCAACTCAAGCCTGAGTCTTGTTAAAAGCTGGTGGGCCATACTTGTAGATCACTCAACAGCTTTTTTAATTCACCCTCCCAAATGTCAGCCGTGTGCAGATGTAGAGGTTAATGGAAAGAGGTGGGAACCGCCCAGGGGTTATGACTGCTTGGGAGATAGACAGCGGAGGCTTAATAGTTAACTTAGCTAGGCTTTCAGCTCTGTGCTAGAGACCAGCAAATTCAGGTTTGGTACAGCAGGGAGCTGGAAACCAAGTTAAAATGGTCTTCGAGGGAGTAATTCCAACTGAGAGTAGTAGTTGCTTTCTTAATTACCCCTTGCTAATTAAATTCAGTAGTACTATCCTGCATAGCAGTGGAATGCAGTGACTCGCATTTTTGTGTGCTGAGCCAACTTCGTGTGATGTGGTAGCTGAGCTTAAAATGATAGTTAACCACTGAACTTTGCAGCCCCGATGAGGAGAGTAAGCCTGCCGAGCCGTGATTTTCGTGCGTGTATGTATATAAATGTTTAATCTTTTATAGATTTCAATCCAGTAAAAAAGTGGTGACATGTTTGAGACGTTAAATGAAGCCATTTAAACCCCAAGTAGGGAGATGGGACACCTTTTAATTTTGCCTGGAATTTTGGTAATAAAGATGTAACTTACGTATGATTATTACTAACTTATGTATTTCATTGCAATTTGAAATGATGTCAGTATTTCTTTAGCGGTTTCTAAGAGGCTATTGCTCATGAAATATTGAGCTAATGACCCGAGCTATTCAATGATGATGAGAGGCCCAATCTAACATTTTATTGAACATGGCATTTATGAAAAATGAAACTGCTCATTTCTATTATATAATCAATAGCACATTAAACCATTTATCATTAATTTGATTAAAGAATGCCATTTTAGACCTATATGTTCCCCTGCCTTCTCAGTCGAGTTTAATTTCGATGTCCGAGAAAGCACAAGGTGGTAAAAAGAAAAACAGCTAATCTGTAGCTACATTTACTGTCTTGGGGCCAGCAAATTTGGCAGGTCCCCTTTTGCTATATCACTTAGAAACATGAAATAGTACACACGTGCAGAGAAAACATTTATTCTAAGCTGTCCTCAAAATTGAATGGATTTCTAGCTCTGGTACACAAATGAATGCGTTTCTTTGATGAAAACCCAGACTCTCCTTACCACAACTTGGAAAAAAGATGTTACTCTAAGAAACAAACTGTTAGGGCCTTTGTTTCCACGGTGAAAGCTTGGGAACTGTGAAAGCTTCAGTCACTGAAGAGTGTTAAGAGTAAATGGAATTTGTGTCTTTAAATTCCGTTATCGAAAGTCATTTTCTGGATGCCCCCTTCTCGCTTGCTTGCGTTCTATTCCTGTCCGTCGTAACCCCTGGCTGTAATAAAAGGGATGACATTTGCTTGAAGGAGGCCAGCAAGTACCCGTCATGTTGTTTCGGTTATTTTACTCTGCATATTTCTCCTGGTGCAGAGAAGTAGCTTCCTGCACCCTGGGAATTGAGTCTTGCCCAGACAGTTTTGTAACTGGCCGGTTGGTAGCTCTGTGCAGCTGCATGCACTAACTGCGCCTTTCGGGGAAGTTCTGGCTGGTTTTGGCTACTGTGCTTCTAAGCAGGTGTTAACCAGCCGCCAAGGCATAGACGGCTGCTGCAATACAAAGACTGTTGCAGGAGCGAGATAAGACAGGGGAAGTTACCAGTACTCTCTAGAGTCAAAAAATAATATTGCTGTGAGGTTGTCTCCTGAGAGATGGTAATGGAAGGAGTGGGGGTTTTATTCCATCGATTCTGAGAGCGCCATCTGAAATCCCTTTCCACCGCGTGTCTTTGGAATGAGGCCAGGTGCCGTCTGAAATTCCAGAGTGGTTGTGGTAAAGAACAGGGCTTTTTGTTTTTTCTTGATGTGTTTAGTGACACGCTGTTCTTCTGGTTACCCATCTGCTGCAGGTGAGTGTGTGTCTGTGGGCAGATGATGTGCCTTTCTTCCGTACAGCACGAGAGAGAGCCCTTGCTGTATAGGAAGAGAGGTGCTGGAGAGCGTGGCAGTGAAGGGGTGGATGTAAAACTGTAGGTTTACATTTCTTAGCTTTACTGCTGTGGAAAGTCAGTGCTTTTGGATAGTTATAGTATCTACTTGAGGGTTTAAGCTGAAATATGTGAGTAGAATTTGATGTACATCTCTGGATTTAAGTGTTTTTATCCTGAGGTGGCTATTTCTTTTGCTTTTCTGCATTTAATTGAGGAGACATTAGTTGTGTAATAACAATAATGTATGAACACAGATTGCTTGGGTGTTTTGTTGGGGTTTTTTTAACCTATTTTTTTATACCTAGGTATACACTGATAAGCTGTTGCTGTCACTTGTTGCACTATAAATAGTGTGGGAAATACTGGTGTGCATAATTGAACATTTTATTAATGTACGTAATGAAACAAAAGTCCATTATTGATTTTGTGTAGGTAAAAGTAGTGTAATACAATAGCTGATGGACTTCTCTTTTAGGGCTGATCTTGAGAATGGTCTTTTTTAAATAGCATTGGTTGTACTTTAATTCATTTTTACTGCTGTTCGCAGGCCTCTCAGGAAGAGCTAAAAGCTGCCTACCGCCGACTGTGTATGCTCTACCATCCAGACAAGCACAGAGACCCAGAGCTCAAAACGCAAGCTGAGCGGCTCTTTAACCTTGTTCACCAAGCTTATGAAGGTCAGTGGAAGTCTGAAGTTTGCAGAAACTCTTTTCAGGGGTTGTCTAGAAGGGCTGTGTCTTCGTGCTTTTTGAAAAGTATATATATTATTACAAAGTAATAATTAAATTTGCTGACGCTTAGCCATGCTTTGTTTCCTGATTCTGTCCTGTAAATCAGAGGAGCAATGCAGTATAAATTCTTCAATGAACGAAATGTGGAGTCTCTGTCTTATTTCCTGCATGTCATAAATAATCTTTTCACCACTTCCCTTACTTCTGAAAAGACTCTCCCATAAGAGACTGAGGACTGAAAAGCTTCAAACAGAAAGACAATTTCATATTTTTCTTTTGAACTGATACATCCTGATTTTCTGTTCTCTATCAACTGATCGCAGTCTCCATTGTTTTTCAGCAAGTTCTTCCCATATGCTAAGACTGAGACAAGGACAGTAGATTTCATCCAGGGATGCCAAAGCCCTTTAAAAATATTGTGAATTAAGCTGACGTTTACTTAAATCCTGGTGTCACCATAGGTAATATGTAGTGTAACTGAGGCACAAGGAAGTGATTTGTGCAGCATTTTGCAAGTGTGGTAAGAGGCACCTGGAATGCAAGTGGATTAGAGGCTGCTAGGACTCTGCTGCATTAAAAAAAACTGGTGCACCAAACGAGAGGCTCTGTCCTGTAGCCTAAAGAGAAACTAAAGCAAAATGGTGAATAAATATTCCTCTATTAAACCTCAAAGATGAGCTAAATTTTATATTTTTTTTACTGTTATGTTTTCTGAATGATAAGCATTTGTTTCTTCCAGTTGGACTTGAACATGGGTGGAGTCTTTTACATTGTCCCTAGCTAGGCGTTAGGACATACTGAAGCTTTTGCTGGGGAGAACAGTGAAGGTCTTACATTGACGACATAGGGAATAAAAACTCAGAATGCTTCAATAATTTCATTTTAATGCGATGAGCAGGTCTTACATTAGAGTCAGCTTTCCCTTTGAATTCTGTGTCTTTGCTTGGCTCTGTGTTGCAATGTATATGTAAATGTTGTTCGTTTAGTACTAAATGTGAGCATAATACTTTACAAGCAAAAGTTTTGATGTCTTGAAAATAAGCCACCCCGCCTCCTGCCTATTTTCTCCCCCTTCTCTTCCATCTCCTAATATCACACAAGAAAAGAGTTATTTTTTCAGACTTTATAAAAAATAGTATCTGCCTGTGACATTTAGCAAGTTCAATAATCTTCAAGTAGTTCAGATCAAACCTCAATTACTAGTATAAGCCTCTTTTTGCCTTAATATACACACCCAGCTCCCTGAAGACTAATCAGTTCCTCCACAGTCAAAAGACATGCATGATGATGCTGAAGCTGATCTTGGAACCCTGTGGGAAAACTATGGATGATTTTTTAATTTTGGGGTTTTTTTTTTAAGGAAGGGTGTGGTATGAGAGATTATGCTTTTAAATATGCCTTACATTTTGGAGAGTCTTCTTAATTCTGTGTACAGTCTTTTTCCAAAGTAACTGTTCTGCAGTCTCCTTGTTTATTTTATTTTCTCCATTGCATTGTGTGACTTTTGGGGAGATTAAGATTCTGCATGCATTTTTGCAATTACCCTCTAGTTGATGTTTGGCAAGGCAGGAACTGCCTCATGGAAATTGCGTTGTTGGTGCTTGGCATGTCCCATATGTTTGGACTGGGTGGGAAAAGATCAGTGGACAGGGATGGTAAAGAAGATCGAACGCAGGGAGTGAAGCACCAAAGAGCTTTGAAAGCTAGACAGAGGTAGGTGTCATTCCTCCTCAGACAGTTTCCAGGGACTGCTATCGCTGAATGGCTAATAATCCCAATAATGCCGTTAATTGTTAGAGGGCTTATGTCACCCTTCAGTCAAAGAAAGCAATATTAAAAAACCCTGCTGCATATTCAGTTAGTCTGCATGTCTCTTTTGTGTTCTTTTCACTTTTTGATTTTAGAAGTAAGGAAGAAGAAAAAGGAATTTGCTGGGGGGAAAAGTGAGTGTGTCCTGTTAAATGTAGCATGTGAAAAGGTTAAAGGGAGTTAATGTAAAAATTGGATGCAACTGTAGAACAACGTGTTTCCAGGATCTGTGCTTGAATTCGAAATAACACTAGTGTGTTGGTCTGAAATTCGAGGAGAAGACCAGAAACTGAGTTCTCTCCTCTTTTGATTTTAACTTGCAGTGCTTAGTGATCCACAGACCAGAGCCATCTATGACATATATGGGAGGAGAGGACTGGAAATGGAAGGATGGGAGGTGAGAGAAATTTAGCACCTTACGGACAGTGGAATTGACTAAACCCACCTTTATCTGACATTCTTGTTATATTGAGCTGCACTGACACCTTGATGGTAATAAATGCCTGTTTGTTTGAAGGCATCCCTGTTTAGTTATTTCTGCCTCTCTCCATCTCTGCTGAAACACCATGATGGATTTTCAAAGAATACTTAGGTTTTTCACTTGACAAGAGAACAATAAACCTGACATTCAGAGTTCCCTAATAGGATATTACCGTGACAGACAACATCTTTGTCTGAGAAAAATGCGTCGTTATTGTCCATCTAGTCTCATCTTTTTCATCTGAAACTTTTTTCCCAGCATCAGCTAGCCTCTGAGTTTGAAATTACTTTTTCTTTCTGGGCTCTTTGGGGTTGTTTGGTTTTGTTTGGTTGGTTTTTATGGGCTTTGAAAGAGAACTTGCCCATTTGTGGCTTTCCTGTTGTTAAGTCCCCTTGCTAGCCTCTGCCAGTCTTAGTTGATTGCACTACGCTGCTTGCTGCAGAATATATTGTATTGGGTCAGGCCAGTACAGAGGTCAAGTTTGGAGTTAGTAGCAAGACATGTGGAGCAGTGGCAGTGTGTAACAGACGTTTTTGAGCTGCCTGTGGCAGACTTGATCTTATTTTGAAAAGCTGAATCCAATACTCTTTCTATCCATACCTAGAGCCATACCTGTTTAAAACTTTCATTCCCTGAGCCATGTAAGGGAAACAGACATGAATCGTTGTAGCCTAAAATCACAAAACTCTCACTTAATCAGTTTACCTCAGGTCAGAAGCTTTCAGTTGTTTTCATTTTTTTTCTCTAGCCCTAGTACAGAAGTTAATGGATAGCTGTTAGTAACGGTTGTGCTGCAGTATCTTGTACTTGTGGTTTGAAAGCTATTTGCCCTGGTTTTGTCAAGGAAATAGAAATAACAAGACCATTTTCCCTTCTGTCAAAGCATGGGGTTTTCTCTTGTGCCTGCCATTTGATCTGGCCCAAATATTTGCTTCCAAGCTCTGAGTTCAGAGTTTGCAGGGTGGCTTACAGAAGCAGGAGGGACAGCATGTTAGAGCGTACCAGGTCAGTGGACCTCCGTCCCATCAGCAATGCAATACCCTGAATACCTCTTTCTGGTAATCTTCTGTTTTTAATTTCTTTCTGAGCAGGTTGTGGAAAGGAAGAGAACTCCAGCTGAAATCAGGGAAGAATTTGAGCGTTTGCAGAGAGAGAGGGAAGAAAGAAGACTACAGCAGCGAACTAATCCAAAGGTAAGCAAAGACTTCATCCTAGGGTCAAGGGTGAATCTGTAAATTATTACGAATATGCAGGGTGTGATTAGCCTAGATGAGGGGCTATAGGAAATGGCCCCTTAGGTATCTACACGTAGTGACTTACTTTTCCTGTTTTGAATATTCAGTTTCTCTGGGCAATGTAGGGAAAACAGCTAATTTTTTGAACAGTAATCCTCTATTGAAAGTTCCTTTTCTTTGTTTCGTTGAAAGATGTAGGAGCAAAATACCTGTTTCAGCAATTTCAAGAAAACAGACCTAACACTGAAATGTTTTATGATTTCTTTCCAAGTATTCCAAATACAATGAAACTCCCTGCAGTTACCTGATGAGTTTCCCTTTGACACTTCTGTAGTGTCACAACAATGCGAGGAGATATTCAAACGCAGCTTTGAAACCAATGAAAAATGCAAGGCAGCTACCAAACCAGCTGGGTAGCAGAACTCTTCTGGCTGCTGCACAGTGAGCAAAACCAACCTGAACAGGATTGGGGTCTTGCCAGTTTCACAGTTAGTGCCTGTTCTAGGAAAGCTTGATTGCACTCTCAGGATGAGAATCATTGAGTATTCCATTCGCATCTCTCAGTCTGTTTGAGCAGCCATAAACTGACACTAAATGACCCACCTCGCAGCTGAATCTTGGCTGTTCAGAGATGATCAAGAATACCGTGTTGAGAATGATGTTCTCATGGTAGCGTTGGGATGGCAGTGAGAGGTGGAAATGACGATCGGCCGCTGCTTCCTCTGTCACCTGCTGCGACTGGAATACTCCAATAGTTTAGAATGCTAACAGCTTTGCTGGCTCTTGGCTTGATAAGTATGCTAGGCAAACCCTGGTTTTGTCAGGATTGTCACGAACTGAGGTTTCAAAGCTTGTTGAATCACAAAAATCTTGGTTCTCATGCAGTGAATGACATTATCCAAGGGCTGCATCTACACTGGCCAAATGTATTCATACTTTAGTTTACCTGTATCTATATTTTTCTCGGGGTTTTTTGCTTAAACTATCAGAAACCATTTTGTACCTATTTTTTGAAAAGTGTTACAAATCCGTTTGTTCTATGCAGTATGGAAGTGGTCCGTGGTGGGGGAGCCTTAATTTTACTCTGTCTACCCGAAGGTAACTGTACAGATATTTATGTAGACCAATTTTGTTTGTCTTGAAAAAATAAACTGTAATGAGACATCAGTTTTTGTTTTATTTATAAATGCTTCTATCCTTGGTGGAAAACTGGGTATCCCCAGAGTTCTCACTGCAGGCTTGCATTCAATGCAGATTCTGCATCCTGAAGCATGGGTGGCTGTACTCTTCTGATGGCTTTGAAAGAGGAGGTCTCCTGTGTTGTTATGTTCACGCATGGACCTCTAAAGTGTTGCAGCATAACTTGCGTAACCTGAGAAACAAACTACCAGCTGATTAACTACTATTACTGTTGGTTTTGAAGGTTGATGGTATTTTCATGGCCAGCAGTTTAAAATCACAATGTTTTCTGATTGAACAGAAGGGTATGGTAATGCTTAGGACTGTATCAGAAAAATGTCCATCTGAGAAGACCTGTAATGTTTTGAGATATTCACCTTGGCACAGACTTTGGATCTGTGCTGGTCTTAGCAAAGCAAAGGACTAATACAGATCACCAGGCTGTTGTGGATAGTGCACAGATACTGAGACCTTGTTTGTACTGGAAGGGTAAATAAGCATAAGGTGTTACATGAATAACTGCTGACAACATTATTGCAGGCAGGAAGGGATTCCTGGATGCCACTAAAGGGGCAAGTTGAACTATCTCTGCTGGAGATGAGGGTGATTGGGGTCAGAAGGGTATTCTGAGAGAGGGTGATGTTTATCTCCACCTCATGATTCTCTGTGACTTCAGGAATTTGACATTTTGTCTGGGCGCCTCGCTGTGGCTGTGAGCCGTAAAAAGTGGAGCTCCATTGTAAGCCTCAGCCTCTGTGTCCTGTGATAAAATTAGCCATCTGGGTGTTTACAGCAATTGCTGATTGGCAGCCTATAGAAATGTCTCTCCAGGCAGTGTTCCTGTGGAATTAGGTAGCGCAGCTGTGATCATTTCATACACGAACGCAAGTTATTTTAAAATTTCCAACATTTTGTCAGTTCTATAAAACGGTTCCAGCAAAATAAAGCATTTTCACCAGAAATGTTGAGCAATAACCAGATGTAGGCAATTTGGCAGGTTTCGAATTGAGTCTATTATTTGCTTTTAGAGCTTTGTTCCTGCTTTCAAAGATGTGCAGAAGGGTTGAAAAGTTCATTACTTGATTTGAGAAGAACCGCTTCCTGTTAGGAGAAATTAAATCCCATTATTTTCCTGCTGCGGAAGGTCAGCGTCTAAGAGATGCAGGTCCCTCAAGGCTTAGTCTGGCACAGCTTCCATATGTCACCTTCCAGAAGGTAAATCCCTAAGAAAAGAGGCAAGGAGGGAGTATATTCTTCTCTGGCACACCTCTTAATTCCAGCAGTAAAGTCTGTTTTGTATTCGCAGGATGGCAAATAAAGGTGATTTTAAAAGAGGATACCAGGTATCAATTCTGATGGTTCTGTAGCGTTGTTCCCCAGCTTCCCGTCCTGCTGAGCTGGTGTGCTTTGCAGCATGTCGCGTGCGTGCACCGCTGACTTCTGAGCAGAGCTTTACAGCTTTTTCCCTGCTGCTCTTTCTTTGGGGAGGGCGTTTTCATTTCCAATGGTCTGAGCAGGTGGCTGATGGGGAGTTGCGAGCAGCAGCGGTCCCCTCTCTATTATCCGGTGGCATAGGGGGTGCTGTCGTTCTCTGGGAATATTTTTAACTTTACCATCTGCTGCTTTTCCTGTGCTTGTGCCCGAGCCAGTTTCCTGGCCAGGATCTATAGACCTCTGAGGGTGACTTCACCCGCTCGGCAGGAGGTGAAATGTCTGCAAGGAGTCCACCGCTCACTTCAGCGAAAGGCAGCTGAATAGAAGATCTGCTGAGGAGGCAGGGAGGGAGTGGAGACGCTCCTTTCCTCTGAATGGGTCTTGTGGATTTTCATGGATAGGTTCAGGTGTTTACCTTTTTTCGTTGGGAAGGATATTTGCCCTGAAATTCATAGGTGTGAAAAAGGAAATCATAAGATTTTGAGTATGACTGAAAGAAAGGAGGTGCAATGAATTTCAGGAATGTGTGTGGACCTTGATCCATCTTTACAAAGGGTACAAGCATTGCAGTATGAGTAAACGTAGTATAGTAAGGTGTTTTTCAGTGTTTGGGGTTTTTTTAGTGCAAATTCTTGAGAAAGATTTACTGCTGCTTATATTCCAGTCTGAGTTGAAAACACACAATTTTCTGTCTTTTTGCCATTCAAATTCAGCATGCTTACTACTCAGCATGCTATCCCTTGTTTAAAAATGTTTAACTTGGAATTTAAGGTTGCAGTCTGGCAAAGGTTCTGCGCTGAATGTGGCGCTCCACATGGAAAGCCTTCCTTTCCATCCTGCCTCTGTTAGGAAAGATCCTGGATTTTACGCTTCCTTGAGTTGAAGAGCATCAGGGAAAAATGAAAATAGTTCTCTCTTTTGTTAAACTAAACGCTTACCTGTATCGAGACATGTTCGGGTGGCCACTCTGGAGTGCACTTGCTGGAATTTCATTGAGTGGAGTTGGCACTTTCTGTTTCTCTTGGGCTGTTGTACTCCGTGTCTTTCCAGAGGGCTGGAGAGCAGCGCAGGGCTGCGCTGCTTCCTAGGCGGTTGGCGGTTTTGCCTTGCTTCGCTCTTAATTTGGCCTCGTTTCAAGGCACAGCACAGCGTAGGAGTGGGCTGAAACTGAAGACGCTGTAGCGTCTGGAGAGCAGATCCCTTGAAGGTGACTTTGCAGATGGTTCCTGAAAAGTAGTCTTCTGCATAAAGGGCAGGAGCTCGTCCTTGGTGCTGCCACAAACAGAACGATGAGCGTAATTGCTTTGAAATTCACCAGCCTGCCAAGAGTAATCTGTGAACAGTTGGGGCACAGCCCCTGTTCCAGAGTTCTCCTGGAAATGATCACACCTTCCTGTGTTAAAATATTTATCCAATTTTTGCCGGGCAAGGAATCAGAAAATAAACGTGGAGAAGAGGTCGGGAATCTCCACAGCAAATAAATAGTTGGGAGCCAAACCAGAAAGAAGTTTTAAGTCCTGTCAGACTCTGCAACTCTTCTTATATTTATGGTTCAGCATTTGATTAGAGTGGAGTGAGCAAGGAAAAACGCTCACTCAGGTTGAAATAAGAATTTATTCCATCCACACGGACTCTGTGTGAGTGGGTTTTGTACCTACCCAGCTATTGAGTTTTTTTATACAAATTGCTTGGGGTTCGTTCTGTGCTTCTGCACAGAGGGTTGGTTTTTTTATTGCAACTGGTACATTTTATATGAGCTGGAATGCTGTTTAATAGGTCTATAGGGAATGTTTCCAAAGCCTCTTGAAGTTATATGACCCAGACAAGGATCTAATCGTGCCCTTCTCAAATAAACCCACTCTTGCAGTTAGTCTGAGTGAGCACAGCAGCAGGTAGCCAGACTATTTAGCTGTGGCCTAGTTTTTTGTAGGAATAAGCTTTCTATCGTCTGAGAAAGGAAATATTTACCACTTCCTAAAAGTCTCCCTTTGTCAAGCTTTTCTTCTGATTACAAGATAGAAACTAGGAAAAAGAAAACTAAATTTTTGACTAACGAGGTCAATTGCAAGTGAATGATGGCAGCTCAAAACTAAGTTGTTTCAGATAACTCAAAGAAGAAAGCATTTAGAGGATTTCTGGCCAAGTTCCATGGAAGAAAATCAATTTCTAAAATACATTATTTCAACTTTAAAATACTGACAGAGCAGAGTCAGTTGTGGGGGAAGAAGAAACCTGCTGTGTGAAAGTGTTCTACCTACTTCTGTAATGTGTCACAATAGAACTACCTACTAGTATTACAAGTTGCAATCCTGCTGACAAACTGTCTTTTATCCAGTTTATGATTTATATTGCTGTTTTAGAATATTGTGATCATTAATTTTTGTTTGTCTTGAATGTGTAAGAAATGCATTTTAAAGTGGAAAAGGTAATAGCAGAACAAGAAAAAAATGCAAAAAAATTTAATCATGTACAAGGACTGTTTAGCCATTTGGCCTCTATATGTTGGATGTTTGTTAATGCTAAGTACTTGTTTCACTTGTCATTCCTTAGGGAACAATTAGTGTTGGAATAGATGCCACTGACCTCTTTGATCGTTACGACGAAGAATACGAAGATGTGCCTGGGAGCAGCTTTCCCCAGATTGAGATAAACAAAATGCACATATCCCAGTCCATTGAGGTAAGGAGGGCAGACACTGCTGCTGGTGTGGAGCAGGGCCTGAGCTAATGAGGCACTACCGTGCAAAGCAACGGGAAATGAAACACTGCTCAGGGGGTTCTCATCTTGATTTATGGAAGGATGCGATTACCAGCGTGGGTGGGAAGAGGAAGGTTAGTTCCAGCAGGACTGCGTGTTGACTGTACAGCATGCGTTTGCGTGACTCGTTTGTAGGCTACAGTGGTCCTGCCTGCTAGCACAGAGGCTCACTCATGATTGAAAACAACAGGTATCTACTTCTCACTGAACATGGAGTGTTTAGTGTATGAAAATGAACGGTGCCCAGTTTTGAGGATGTGGGTTAAGGAAAAGAAAGGGGAGCATTTCCTCTCTTGGAGAGAGGTGACGAAATTTAGTCTGCTAGTGACATTAGAATGGTTTGCAGCTCGGGGTCAGGACTTTAAGGTGGTACATTAAAGATGTCACAAATGTCTGGTACTGTAAGAATTATCTCACTTTTTGCCGTACTTGATCTTTGACTACAAAATTTAGAGCAAGTGTGGCCATGTCTGGTTTAAAGACCTGGGCTCGGTGGATGACAGGGAGTCATTGGAGAGTTACCTTTTTCTCTGCGCTTACACTCACAGCAGTTGTGATTATGTCCTTGCAGAATAAGCACTAAATGTGTGAATTGGGATCAGACTAATTGGTAACAATATATTCATTCTTCAGGCACCACTGACTGCCACGGACACAGCAATACTGTCTGGTAACCTTTCCACCCAGAATGGGAATGGAGGTGGATCGATTAATGTTGCTCTGAGACGAGTGACATCTGCCAAGGGATGGGGAGAGGTAAGAGTACTAAGTGTTATGCATTTTTATATCCAGTCTATTTCAGGCTGCTTGGATTAGTTACCTAGTGTTTATTTTCTTTAGGGAACTTTAGCTCTGTTTTATCTCTCATTTTCTATGTTCTGTAGAATGTAGAAAAAGGAATTCTCAAAGGAATTTGAGAAAAAGGGAAGGCCAAACTTTGTTTTTTCTTATTTTTTTCCCCTTTCCATTTGGCCATGCATTTTTGGACTTCACTTGTGCTGACAGAATTGTTACCTGTTGTCTCCAGCCTTCTTAATTTCACTGTCTGAAGGTTCTCAGGTGCCTTCCAGTGCTGTAAGCATGCATCTTAGGGCAGCGTGATAGTTTGCCTTTGCTTCAAAAACTGCTTTGCTCACAAGGGAAGAAGTTATGGGGGAAAACAGTTTGACTCCCAGGAATACCTGATCTAAGGAGCTGGAAGGTCCCACGCTACCACCTGCAAGCTGTGCCTCGCTAGACCGGTGGCTTTGTTTGAGATGCTCATGGCATCACTGCTACGGCTGGCAGGCAGCTTGCTTTCTACACCTTCCTTTTTGCACACTGGCTTCTGCTAACCTGTTCCCTCAGCTTGTGAGAAATGGGATTTTTCCCTCTTGTTTGAGAATTCATAGACTGGAGGCATTTGATTTGCATTAGGATTTCATAATATTGGTAATACAGGAGCTTGAGGGTATTGTCATGAGTCAGTTGACTAAAAAAGTCTTAAAAAAACCCGTGCAATAAACTTACTTGGGAGATGCAGATGTAGTAGGAACTGCTTTTGCAGGTTTTGTCATGAAGTGTCAGGTCTAAGAACCGCTTCCATTAGCAAGACTGAACAGCATCAAATAAACATTGAATAGCCGCCCTGGAAGTCACCCAGACTAGTGGGTGAAGCAGCAGGTGTGTTTTGCAGACGCTGAGATGGTGCAGCAGCAGAAGTGCCGACAACATTACTGTGAGGCTGTCCTGCGAAGGACTCTTACCCTCAGAGGGCAGCAGCCATGCCTTGCTGTTTGCCGTTGTGAGGCTGCAATGGAGGCGTTTTCTCCATTTTCACTGGAGCAACCAGAGCAGGTGCTAGTAGAAGTAGCCTGTAGCACTATGGAACTGGCTTTGTTTTACTCATGAGGACCCTACTCAGTCAGACACCTCTTATTCTGAATGCAAAGCTAGCAGAAAAGAATGGATGCTGAAATATATGGTAAATGTTACTCACATGTGTAAAATGTCTGTGACATAAAGGACACTTGTGAAGTACTTGGTCACTGTTGTAAAAGATGTTTTCTTCTAACAATTTGGCATTATGCATTTAAACAGTTGGAGTTTGGAGCAGGAGACCTTCAGGGACCTCTCTTCGGTCTGAAGATATTCCGTAATCTTACACCAAGATGGTAAATATTAGGAAAATGGTCTAATGGTTAATATTCCACACTAAGGAACTAAATGGCTTGAATTCTTTTCCATGTTGATTCTGGATTTGTTTTCTGTCCTATAGGATATGGTATTTCTTCTTCAGACTTAAGGTTGTGCTTTAGTATTGATCAAAATGCTTGTACTCTTTTTGTGTGTTGCTGTCCTCCATTTTGATACCTCCAGTTTAAGGAATGTCTGTGTTCCACATCGTTAGATTTTGTACTTGATCTTGTCATGAATTCGTGATACCTGAGGCATGGTCTCACAATCAGAGCCACAGAAGTTTGCTCTGGGAGCAGAACAAAAAAATTGGGGAGCTCTTCTGGGGCTTCCGTGTGTGAGCCGAAGTTTCTGACCGGAATAGAGGATATGTCATATTTTTAGGGAAATGATGCCAAATTTGCCACTAGTGTGGTGTCTGTTTACAAATGAACAGAGGTCTCAAGTTGCAAAGGAGAGTACAAGGTAAGGGCTGTGATTGTAGACATATGCTAGAGCATCATAGATACCGGTGTAGACTTCCTTCTTTTTATATTTTCTAATTTAGTAATGCCATTCCTCAGAGCTTATACAGGGATCTTGTTCTGCGTAGAGTCCTTTATTGCTGTTTTTTGGAGCTGGTGCTTGAGGGTTATTAAATAGCAGGGCTGCTATCTTCTAGCAGCCAAGTGTGCTGCCTTTACAGAAGAGCAGGACTTTATCTGCCTAGGGCGAGAAGGGTAAAGGCTGAAAGGTAGCCTGCTGTGTTGGCTGCAGTGTTGCAGCACAGACCAATAAATTAGGGCATGAGCTCGCTCTTCTGGGTGGTGCTGTGGTCAGTACAGTCTAAATTAGTTTTGAGTTTTTCCTGAAACCCTCAGGCGTTGTGCTCTTTGCAGGATATTCTCTGCATATTCAGCAAGGCTCTTGGGCAAGAAGGAATTTGAGGCCATCTGGGAGCCTGTGTTTTATCACTGATGGGGCTTTCCTTATTTCTTCTAGTTTCATCACTACAAACTGTGCCCTGCAGTTTTCGTCGCGTGGGATCCGCCCAGGCCTCACCACGGTTCTAGCCCGCAACCTTGACAAGAACACGATGGGGTACTTACAGTGGCGATGGGGCATCCAGTCAGCCATGAACACTAGTATTGTCCGGGATACAAAGACCAGCCATTTCACTGTGGCGTTACAGGTGAGCGTCCTGTTGCTGTATGCAGGGGACAGTGATACCACCCTGTGGGAGAAAAGTGCCTCAGCTTTTCTGCTCTAGCAGAATTTTCGCTTGGGACTAGAGGATAACGGAGCAGTTGGTACTGTCTCATATGAATATGTAACATAGATAACCAGCTGCATTTGGCAGAATGCAACACTTTGCACCCAACATCGTCATCTCTAATGTGGATCAGCTCAGATTAGGGTCAGGATGCACAGCACAGACTGCAGAGGTTGCTGGCTGTGGCGAGTAAGTGGCAAGCTTTGCTATGTTTTCTGTGCTACTTAAAGGATAAGAAAGGAAATTTGAGGGAGCATTCAGTGGTGGCAGAGGGTACGTTTTCATACATTTGTGCCTCTTGTATTTCAGCTGGGAATCCCCCATTCTTTCATGATGGTCAGTTATCAGCATAAGTTTCAGGATGAGGATCAAACACGAGTGAAAGGCTCTCTCAAGTAAGTGTGCAAGAGGAAATTCACATTGCTCACAGCCTGAAGAATCTGTCCTGTCCTGCTGTTGTAGGCCTCCAGGTTCCACACAAATCAAATGCTTCTGTGGTCTTTGGGAATCTGCTCTTCATTAATTAAAACTGGTAAATGCTGAAGTGAATGTCTTGAAGGCTTAGCTCTGTGTGCCTCTTCGGATAAGTGGAACTTAAAATATTTTTGTGTGGTATCTCTATATCATCACCAATAAGAAAGCCAGAAGTTCTTGTAGTCTGTTTACTACTTTACAAGCTGAAAAGGCTAATTTCATCTTGTAGATACACAGTGAACCTTCCAGTAGCCAACATCTGCTGCAGAGAGATGTATTTCCATGCTTTACTTGTTGGGGAATTACAGGATTCAGTAAAGAGAAATTCAAGAGTCTTCTCTGTCTTAGCAGTTTTTGGTTCTCTCGTTCTAGGGCGGGTTTCTTTGGGACCATAGTGGAGTACGGAGCAGAGAGGAAGATTTCCAGACACAGCATTTTAGGAGCCACTGTCAGTGTTGGTGTTCCCCAAGGAGTGTCTCTGAAAATCAAGTCAGTTCAAGATTACAACTCTAGATTTCAGAGGCTGACCATAACCTGCATAATTCTATTTCCAGTATTCAGGTGGGAAGGTCCCAATCTTAGGGCAATACAGGTATATTGATATATCACTATGAAAGGTTTCAGCTGCCCTCACCTCTAATATAAGTGGTGCCTATCGGAAGCAATGTGTGCCTTCTGCTGGTGTTACGCTGAGCCTGAGCCACCTCTTTCAGGACTAGTGTGTGTGCGTGCATCAAAATATTCTGAAAATACAGCTTAAAGTAAGGTTTGGAGCATTATGGTAAGTGGATGGAAGATTTCTGAAAATATTATCGATAGAAATGTATTTAATTGCATTCCATTTTTAAAACGCTGTACGCAAGTATATACTTGAATAAGTGAATTATCATTAACTAATCTAGGTGATTATACTATTAACAAGATGCAGTTCACAAAGAGGGGCAGAACTCTCTTAAGGGTTCATACACTGTAGTGTATTTTTAATTGGTGCCAGCAGAGGGCGAGCCAGGATGCAGAAACTAAAGAAGCCCTCTGTCCCAAGAAAACTAAAGTTTTCTAAAATAAATATTATTGTGTCAGAAAAATATTAATGTGCTCCTCCCCTGAAGGCACATGCCAGTGTTGTGAACATAGACCTTTTATCTAGGAGTTTTCTTTTCTTTTTATGATGATGGTAGTCCCTTTCCCTGGTGAAATTAATGACCAAATAAATTCTCCTAAGATTAAAAAAACACTTTAGGATGGTCAGGTACTATCCCAAGAGATGTCTGCTACGTAAAAGCCTGGCTATGGGTGGTGTCAGCTGTCTGTCTCGCTGTTGTCTTGTTTCAGTTTATCAGATTTTCACCTTTTTGAGCTCAGCATTCATCTCTCCTTTGGTTCAGCAGTTCTTCAGCAGCATACCCTGCTGCTAAGTGTACTTAATCAAGCACATTAAACTCTGCATTTCCTCTTACCTGTCACTCTGTTCTTTTTTGTTCCAGGTTGAATAGGGCTAGCCAGACCTACTTCTTCCCTGTCCACCTAACAGATCAGCTGCTTCCCAGTGCTGTATTCTATGCCACTGTGGGACCTCTAGTTATCTACTTCGCCATGCATAGGCTAATCATCAAACCCTACCTCAGGGCACAAAAGGAGAGGTGAGCTCGCAAGACTGTGTTTTAAATTCAGAGCTGGGAAGTCCCACGCAAGTGCTTCTGGGAGCCTGGTGCAAAGGCTGGAATATCCAGCCGAGGCACTGTGGTTCACTACATCATCAGTACTACTGAGTTCTGGAAGCCTACAAAAATATCTTGAAAGGTGGGCAAGAACCTTAAAACTGAGCTCATTTGTGTCAGGTTGTGGGCCAGTTGTAATTGGGGTGGGTAAGTAGACATCTGCCACTTTGTGGCTGCATCCCATCCACTGTGTAGACCTGATGTGATGTTGACTTCTTTACGCCAGAGAGCTGGAGAAGCAAAGGGAGAATACAGCCAGTGACATCCTTCAGAAGAAGCAGGAGGCTGAAGCTGCGGTGAGTTTTTCCTGTAACTAATCCTTCTTGGTTAAAGGAAGCTGTTTTCACTCCGGGCTTTTCACTTTTGGACACAGTGTCTGACAGGGCTTGACTTTTGCTCTGCCCCTTGTGTTGTGACAGGTTCGGTTAATGCAAGAGTCTGTCCGGAGGATAATTGAAGCGGAGGAAGCCAGAATGGGTAAAGATTACAACACTATTTACTTGTTCCATAAATTTAGAGAGAGGAGGGAACAATACAAAGGCTGTGGGTGGTAAGGGGGGGAGAAATGCAAGGTATTGTTTCTTCATTTCCACTCCTAATGAAGCACAGCATAATTGCTGTTGCGCACGTAATGGGGAAGTTCCGTTACACTTTGGCTTACGGTGCCTGAGTATAGTAGGGATCCGCTGAATATTCTCTTGGGACAAGCTGTGAGGTGGGTCAACAGGCTGAAGACAGTAGTCTGGATTCACTTCTCCACAAGAGAGAGGTGTGTGTATAAATATGTGCAAAAGTTAATAGTCTCAAGTTTAGGTTTCACTGGTCTCTAGCTTACACAGTTTGCTCCTGGATCATAATGGAAATCTGATTTCTGATGTTTGCTAGCAATTTCCAAGCAAATGTTTCAAAGTGAACTGACATCCACTTGGACTGCCGCATCAGCGTGGCGTTGAAGTCACGTCATTCTGTCCTAGTGCTGAAGATTGCTAACAAACACCCAAGTAGAAATGTTCTTCTGTCTTGAGAAGCATGGGTCCAGGCAAGGAGAGTTTAAATGTCATTGAAAGCAAGAGAAAATGCCGGGATGGTCTTTTCATCAGTGTCTGCCTAGCTGTCAGTGGGAAGCCTTTCATCACATCTCTGATTTCATGTGAAATGCAGGTTTGATTGTAGTCAACGCCTGGTATGGGAAGTTTGTTAATGACAACAGCAGGAAGAATGAGAAGGTGAAAGTAATAGATGTAACTGTGCCCCTGCAGTGCTTGGTGAAAGACTCTAAACTCATCCTTACAGAGGCATCCAAGGTACGTAGCTGTTCTGTCAGAGCCCAGACTCAAGGGCTCCAATGTGTGACTCAGAGTTTCAACTGAACCGTATGCTGTCCTGCCAGGGGATTTCTCCAGTGTGCTTGAAGCTAGTGACTCTAGATCAATTTACAGTGTTATGAATGTCCAGGAACTTCTGTTTCTCTGGGCATTTCCAGTGCCAAAGAAACAGCATCTCCATATCTGCAGCGTGGGACAGTGTCTGTTACAGACTTTGGGGCTGTACACCAGAAACTTCCCAAAACCCCGATTTTCTCTTTTCTGCCATTAGAACTTGTGGAGCCGATTCCTTAGCTTGTCTCATCTCACTGGCAACAAAACTCCCTTTTTTTAATGACACCTCACACTGGCAGTAATAAATGGTTTGGGTCAGTTGAAGAGCTGTGAAAGTCCACTCCCTGATGCTCAGTCTGTCCTTCTCTGGTTCAAGGCTGGGCTGCCGGGTTTCTACGACCCCTGTGTGGGTGAGGAGAAAAGTCTGAAAGTGCTTTATCAGTTCCGAGGAGTTCTGCACCAAGTGATGTCAGCTGACAATGAGGCCCTTAGGATACCAAAGCAATGTAAGTAGCAAGGACCACCCTGCTTCTTCCTTCAGGAACCAGTAAAGGACTGCTTCAGCTCTGTGTGGCAAAGTGCTCAGAACTGGGGTTATTGAAATGGGCTGACCATGATAGGCCTCTGGAGTATGACCTAAAAGAGCTCAGCAGCACCACTGCAGCTGTTTTTATCAACTAACCTTATATATCTAACTGGAATTAGAAGCAGAGGCCTCCTGCAGCTGCCGGTGTCCCTGCCAGGCAATTCACAGCATTGGATTGCCCTTTGAGGACTGAATTGAATGTATGAAGGCAAGTTGGAAGCCTGAGCCAGATTTCTTCCTCATCCCCATTTATCTATCATCTGCCAAAATATCTTCCCTGCCAGAATAATTTTGTGAAACTGGTATCTGCTAGTGACAAGGTTTACCAGTACCCCTGTAGGTCTGGGGAGTTGGCTAAAGGGCACAAACCTCGTGTTTACTCTAGACCAGCTCCCCAGCCCAATTTAAGAAGCACAAGAAGCACATCCAACTTACAAAGCTTCCATAAGTATGTTGGAGGTGTATATGAATCGTGTTTAATTAGCAGCCAGAAATGTTGCGGTCTGTCCCTGGTACGGTGGCAAGTTCAAGCTAGGACGTGTCTTGTCCAACAGAAATGGCATGTGTATTTAATTGTTCTTATCCAACAGCTCACAGAATCGATGCAGATGGCTAATGTGGTGAGAGCGTGCGTGTCCATTACAGTACCTGGATCAACGGGAACTACAAAACCTTCCCCCGGATGCTACAAGTTTGAACAGAGACATTTTTATTTTTACTATCCATATAGCAGGTGGTGTCCTACCAGTTATGTTAGGAGACAAAATGAGAGAACCTGCTTCTACAGGTGGCTCCAAGGCAATACTTCTCTGAATTGTGGCTGAGTAACCAATAAAGCAACGTGACTCTGAATGCGCAGTGCTTTCTGCTGAGGTTGTGTGAGTGGGCACTGAGCACCACCCGTCACGCAGCCAAGTCTTTCCTGCTGTGATTTGGCCACGGTCTGTTTGTGCGGTCTCACGTCTATCTTCTTGCACTGAGCAGGGAAGAAGACCTGTTGTTCTCCCTTCTCCACTTACTTCCTGGGGTAGGTAACATACCTTTTTCTACTCCTGAGGGGAAGTTAAGTTCTCTGGCCACCTCCTGGAAGGCCTCTGTGTAAATCCTTTTGTTGGAAGGAGGACAGAGATTGTTTTCCATCTCAAATGTGTATTTGAAATGTACTTGTTAAGAACAAGTAAGTTTGGAATGGAGTTCTTTGCCTTTTGTAGTAACATGGACCTCTTCAGCGTGAATCCATCCAGCTGCTAATTTCAAACACTGCTATTCCAGACAAGGACATGGGGTATAATAGTCTTATTAATTCTTCTGCACCCTAGAACCACATACTATCAAGGTTTTCCAGAAAAGAGGAAAGCGACTTTGGGAGAAGGACAGCAATTCATTTCGCTTGACTCCATTGCTGGAACTCTCTCTTCCCATCTAATTTATTTCCAGGAAAAAGAGGAACATAGGTTATACAAGTAAACCAGACCAAAGTGAGGAGAGATGCCAAATGGGCAAAGAGCTGAAAATGTAAAATTCAACTGGCCTTTCTAAAAAGCATCAGTTATGACATCAATCCATTGGATTAATCTTGCATAGAAGCCACGCCAGTGACTTTCCAGCAAAAAGGGCAGTTGTGTTCTAGTGACACAGCAGATGGAAATGGCAGCCTTATGGTATCTACTACACACTGCATACATCAGCACTACCGAGGCTTTTTCATAGAGAAAAGGAATAATCGTGGCTGTTTCTCAGTCACGGTTCTGCTCATGGCGAGTCCTAGAATAGTCTTCATTGCTTACATGTGAGACAGAGGGGAGAAGAAAAACGTATCTAGGCAGTGCATTGTTGCTCTTGGCAGTCCTGAGATGTACCTGGACCCTTTTTCTGTGCAACGGTGATTCTCTTTGCTCAAGTCATTGTAACAGGAGAATTAGATTTCCAAAAGCAGACATATTTGAGCCAGTCTGAAAGAGATGCCCCCCACCCCATACAAGTTCATCCAATGAAGGGGGTGTTCACTTGTTTTTATTAAAACCAAAACAAAACTCTTCAGTTGTGACCAGCTCCTGGTGCAGGATTTTATTTTACTTACTACCAGTGTTCTGTTGATCTGAAATTAAATGTAAAATGTGCAATAAATTATATTCAGCCAAAAAGTAGCCCATGTTCCCTTGCATCTGTAGGACACTCTTGAAAATAAACTCTGGAAAAGCAAGGGTTGCAAGTTTTGTAAATGTAGCTGCACCATCCATCACATCCTGCTTATTGACCTCTGTTGATCAGTTGTCTCTGTAACTAGTTGAACTGGGCAGGAATCTCCACCAGAAATTCCGTTGTTGTGTCTTGTCACTGCATGAAGTGCATGGTCAAGAGTGAGCGCCAGCCTGCAGTGACTGGGATGTGGCAAAATATTACCAAGAAGGAGTACTGAGAATTAAATTTTGTGTAAGCAAGTGCAAAATAGTGACAATGCATTTACTGCTGATTACAAAGAACCTTAGCATAGCCCTGTGTCTAGTTTGCAGTGACACTGAGGAGTGTTTACACAAAAAAAGTTTACACAGTAACACAATTTTCCTCCTTTCTGACAGCTTCCTGAGATAGTTTCTGCTGTCATGCAAGTGTTTGTCTACATTAAAAGGGAGAGAAATAGCGATATGATTCTAAAAACTGCTTCAGTACTTCAGGAGGTCCCGGGGTATTTCTACACTTGAAAAATAAAGTTTCTGAGGGGCAGAGTGCATTGGTCCTACTCCAGCATTAAAACCTTTAAAACAGGGTAGCATCTTTGGGTGCAAACTTCAAAATGCATTAGAAACATGAGGTGGTGCATCCGTCTCTAATTGACCCAGCAAATGCTTAAAATACCTTAATGAGGATCCAGGAACACACACTAGTCTTTTCAGCCAGAGCCTTTAAACTGTAAATTCTTGAGGTGGAGATTCAGGTTTAGGATTTACTTTATGGCATCTTCCCTTATCTTCCTGTATGTGCTCTCCTCTTTGACGGCCATGGCCCAGGGTGGCTCAGCCAGTGAAAGGCTACAAGGAGCCAGAGCTCCAGGCACCGGTTCTGCTGTAAAAACCATCTAAACCCTCTCCCGTGCAATTCAACTGGTGTGTTCATACCTCCAAGCCAGGGCTTGGAGTCAGGCAGGTGCTTTCCTCTTAACCACAGCTGTGTTCTCATCAGAGAGCTGACTCAGTTCTCCTGCCTTCCCCCAGCACCTTGGAGTTGTCTTTCTGTCTAATTGCAAAGAAGTTTGTGCAAGGCACAGATGAACTGTAACTTTGTACTTTGAACATCTGAATTTGCGACTCTTGTTAAAGTAAAATCCCTCACGATTAATACTGACATAGGCCTTGCCCCGTTCCCTGGCTAAACATCATAAAAAGTATATAACTTGGTTTTTGCTGCCAGATTAGCCCACCAAGCATTCAGACTCTTGCTTTTCCCCTCCTTTCAAGTACTGCGAGTGCCCTTTCCCATCCACAAGGCTGCTGTGGCAGGTTCTCTGTGAGCTCCTTTTTTGCTTCCCTGCAGTGTTTGTCATCAAGGGATGCTGAATTGTGTCCACAGGGTGGAGTCTGCTGCCTGTCCTGTCCTGTTTGTTGCCTCCCTTGGTGCCAGGTATTGGGTCAGTCCCTTCTACTGAATACTTCAGCCCACCTCCTCCTCTCCACCTTATTGTTGTGGTTGACCCCAGCCACCAACTAAGCACCATGCAGCCACTCTGTCACTCCCCTCCTCAGCTGTACAGGGGAGAGAAAATATAACAAAAGCCTAGTGGGTCAAGATAAGGACAGGGAGAGATCACCCAACCAGTTACCATCATGGGCAAAACAGACTCAACGTAGGGAAAAGTAACTTAATTTATCGCCAATCAAACCATAATAGGGTAATGAGAAATAAAACCAAATCTTAAAACACCTTCCCCCCACCCCTCCCTTTTCCCAGGCACAGCTTCACTCCTGAAGCAGCAGTGCAGGGGGATAGGAAGTGGGGGTTATGGTCGGTTCCTCACACCTTGTCTCTGACACTCCTTCCTCCTCAGGGGGGAGGACTCCTCACTCATCCCCTGCTCCACCGTGGGGTCCCTCCCACAGGAGACAGTCCTCCACGAACTTCTCCAACATGAGTCCTTCCCACGGGCTGCAGTTCTTCACGAACTGCTCCAGCATGGGTCCCTTCCACAGCGTGCAGTCCTTCAGGCACAGACTGCTCCAGCGTGGGGGGTCACAAGTCCTGCCAGGAGCCTGCTCCAGGATGGGCTTCCCACAAGGTCACAGCCTCCTCCGGGCACCCACTACTCCAGTGTGGGGTCCTCCACGGGCTGCAGGTGGATATCTGCTCTACTGTGGACCTCCATGGACTGCAGGGGGGCAGCCTGCCTCACCCTGGTCTTCACCACGGTCTGCAGGGGAATCTCTGCTCCAGCACCTGGAGCATCTCCTCCCCCTCCTTCTTCACTGACCTTGGTGTCTGCAGAGTTGTTTCTCTTACATGTTTTCACTCCTCTCTCCAGCTGCAGTTTCTGTGTCCCAGCAACTTTTTTTTTTCCCCCTTTTTAAATATGTTATCACAGAGGCGCTACAACTGTTGCTGATAAGCTCGGCCTTGGGCAGTGGCGGGTCAGACTTGGAGCCGGCTGGCACTGGCTCTGTCAGACACAGGGAAAGCTTCTAGCAGCTTCTCACAGAAGCCACCCCTGTAGCCCCCCCGCTACCAAAATCTTGCCACACAAACCTAATACACGTATTTTCTGTTGGTGCAGAGTTTTAAAGAGACTGTAAGAACAGCCCCGCTTGAGAAACCACTGCTTTCAAACACCACCATTTCTGCTCTGTGAGAAACTGCCATTTTATAGCCCCAACTCTGCTGGGACTTTGTTTCTCACTCTGTATAATACAAAATTGCAAACAGAATTAAAATAGAAGCTATAAGCGAGCAGAGCTTAGCTTCTAATACAATCCAGTCCTGTTTCCAAAGAATTGAGCCACCTTTGAAGTTTGCTGAGGTGTTAAGGCTGCTTGAACACAGCTGGCTGAGCAGCAGTGCCTTCAGGGTCATGGCACATACAGGGGTGGCACCAGGGCACCAGCATCCCTTTGGTGGTTTGGGGTCCTCAGTGCCACCCTGCGGCACGGCAGGGGTGGGAGGGAAGGAGCCCTCCTTCACCACAACTCCCAGGGGGCTTAAAGGGAGTTTGCTTTAGGTCTGGCTGAGCAACCTTTGCCAGGCAGATACAGTACAGCCCCAGGTCCGTTTCTGAGGCTGCCCAGTCCTGCAGGGACCTGGCTCTCACGCAAGTGGGACAGGCACAGGGTCACTTCGGCCAGCAGTCTCACCTGGTGTGACCTGCCCAGCTTCTACACACCAAGCCTGCCTTCAGGCGCTCTCCACGAAGGACCCGTGCCAGGACAGCACGCTCCCAATGCCATAGGTGTCCTGACCCAAGCCCTCTCCCCCCAGGCTCACGCCAGCCTTTGCACCCTTCAGCAGGTCCCTGTCAGCAAGCCCGGTGCAGCATACCAGCTGCCTTCAGCCACTCTGGACTCCCACAGCAGCAGGCATCACCTGCCTCCCATCACTGCCCCATGCTTGCCCCTGCACTGGTGACAGGGCTCCACCACAATTTACCTTGCTCACAGCAGAGGCTGGGCAAGGAGCAACTGCAACAAAGAGAAGTAAGGATACCTGTCAGCACAGGGAAGATGCGTTTGCAGCGCTTCCTATCCATACCTGAATTAGTGAGCGTACCGTTGAGGGAAGAGCACTTGAAGCATCAAGTCTTGCTGCCACCTGGCACAACTGCTTTACACACCGGTAAATCATAACAGCAGACTCCTGAGTTTGGAATAAAACAAAATCATTGTTCACTTGTTTCACATTTAAGAAAAAAACATGGTTCATTAAAACAGTTTTAATGAAAAAATAAAGTTCTGAATTAAACTATAATTATACATGGCTGAAAGTGAGGAACTAAAAGAATGGAGATGTTACTTTTTTTTTTTTTTTTTTTTTCCTCTCTGCTGATACTGTAATGTGCTGGACTTGTCAGACACCATCTATGGGGATAAATCTGAAAAGGTAAGAGAACAAGAGTCAGTCACATTGATTAGTATCGAACCTCTGTGAAAAAGAGCCAGTTCGCTTGGCAGTTCGCCATTTCTCCCATAAAAGCTTCAGGAACGCGTTCCACGGAGGTCCAGTTGAATTGCAGACACGCTGTAAACAAGAGAGATATACCAATTTTCAGAGCAGGTCCAACCCTCACGCAGCTTGCGACCAGGATCTTCCAAAGCCTTTCTGTTTGCAGAGGGAAATGGTGGCATTTGAGAACTTTGGTTATTTTTCTGGCTGCTAAAACAGTCAGGCAGCCGGCAGGGGCAAGTCTTTGGCAAACTCCTCGGTGGTTCCATGCAGCTTCTGGAAGGCAGCATACCATGGTCACGGTCTTAAGATTTTGCATAAGCTGGAGCTGGTCTTCAGAACCTAGAGTCAGTTGTTGCAGCTTGGTGGAACGGGATTTTTATAGAGAAGCATACAGTTGCACATAGTGCTGTTCTGTCATCCCGGCCCGGGCCTGCGGATCCTTCACACCCCTGCGTCCCACACAGCAAAGCCCCCGGGTGCTGCCATGCCGGACTGTCTGCCTGAAGCTTTGGCAGCCCCATGTCAGACATCTGAAGGAGGGTACCTGACTCTGTGTACTGGAAAAACCCTTAGTCATCACCAGGACATGTCTCCTGATGAGCCAGTACTCTGATAAGGCGGTGGTCTTAATGTGGTTTATCATCTGCAGGACTAACGTGGACACGTGCCAACCAGTACAGCTAGTCTCGCTTCAGCCGTGGTATCAGCCAGGGACTCCCCTTGCCTCCTGGTCTCACCGGACAGAGCACACATTGTCCATCAGGCATAACTTCAGAGAAATACCTCAACATGTCAACTGAATTTGTGCGATACACACGGCTCGCTCTGTTTGGTCATCGAGGAACAGTGCTGCTGGCTCGGCGGCCTTGCATATGAGCCTCGACTCCCTGTCAAGTCTCTGAACAGATTTCCCTCGGGCTGAGGCCCCAGGAAGTCCCGTTGAGGGAGCGCAGCGTCTGCAGGGGCCTCAGTGCTCTCCTGTCCTCCCCCGCACTGGATGGATCTTCATTGCACTGCATCTTGCTAGCTGCATAGCCTGCATTTGCTTTTATCTGTGTTACTTGCAACCAATAGGTTAAAGATTCCGTCTTTTTGATTACAAATCCAGTCTCAAAACAAACAGCAAAAACAAAAGTCAACTCAGCTGTAGTACTCGGATGGAAATGATCAAATCCCAAACCAGCCCTGCCAGGTTCTAAGTTTACTATGGCCCCTTTTACAGTCCACATTTGAATTCTGGGCTGAGAAAATGGAGGGTCATCGTCGTCTTAAAACAGCACCTTAGAGTTTAACGACGGGCCGGGAAATGGAGCGAACAGTATCCCCCCCATACACACATTGGAGCCAATCATGCAAAACAAAGTCACAAAAAAATCACCGTAAGAAGAGACCACCTAGCAAGAAATCCAATGTCGCTAATCCCCAGCGCTGCCTGTCCAGAAAAAGGGCTGCTCTCTTCCTTGAAATGCACGGGTCCCTCAGCACAGAGGGAAGCCCCGTTTTCACTTGAACAGTGCCAAATCACAGGACACCCCTACTGCCCAGGGCCCGCTGAAGAGGAGGCAGATCACGCAGAAGTCGGTATGTATTGATGCTCACTCCCATGGAGCCTTGGAATATCTAAGATTGATATATATGGACAAATGGGCAGGTATAGTATTACATTAAAATTAAAACACATGGCCATTTACTTTTCAGATTCTTCACACAGATTCCCTCCTCCTCCTAGGATTCCCTCCTTGAGTTTCCTAGCACAGAGAAGGTTCGCAGTTTCCCGATGGGATGAGAAAACATACGTGGCAAAGGTATTATACATTCCCCAGACATCACCGAATTCATAGTTGTGACCGGACAAAACCCCACCAAACCCAGAGAGCTTAGTCTGTGCCTTGAGCGAATCAGTATCTAGCAGCAGTTTTGACCAGTCGGCCTCTTCCAGCCCCGGCTGCCCACAACTTGGCGATTCCTCATCCCTGTTACCGCAGGCCGGCCGGGCAGCCCTTCCGCCTGAGCAGCAGCAGTTCGGGGGAGCTCTCCCCGGCCTCCCGGCCGGTGTCAGCGGCTCACCCGCCCGCCCAAGCAGCGCACCAGCACGCGCCTCCCTGCCCTAGTCCAGAAAGCGCCTGCGCGAGCCCGTCCGGGAGCGGTTCGAACGGCGAATGTCAAACTTGGAGTCCCGGCACTTCTGACATATGTAGACCTCTGGGACATTCGACTTGCGGATTTTGGCGCAGGAGAGGTGGATCCAGGTGTGGCACTCATTACACTCAATCATCGGCCGCCCGGCAAAAGGCTTCATGCAGAAGCAAGTGACTAGGTCCCATGAGTCGTCATCTGCAAAGAGAAACGGCAAGCTATGTTTTTAACGGCCAACGCCTCTTGCCCATGCTGGGAATTTACTCTCCTTTCTCGCTAAATTCACTGCCTGGGTTTCAAAGACAGGCACTTTGCTGATCTTTCCAGGTCTCTCTTGTGCGGGAAGAGACTCTCGGCAGCACAAGAGGCCATAATCCAGGAGAGTGGAACCCGCCGCTTCTACGAAGTCGCAGCTTTTCACTCAGTTTATTGCAAAAGCAGCCAAGCGGTCCCCCCCCTTCACCCCGAACACCCAACCGCCACTTAATTCTGCCCAGGCAGTGCACCATGGCGTTATCCTCACGCTACAAGTAAAGCGCCGCAGAGATCGGCAGTGGCACCACCGCTTCCACCTGGCTGATCCTCTTCCGACAGCCAGGCCACCTACCTGAATCCACCATAATGTCCTCATCATCGCCGGTGCCGTCCTCATCCCGAAAGACCACCTGCTTGCCCTGCCGGATGACCGTTCGTTTGCCCACGCTCTGGATCTCCACCGTCGGCTCGGCCGTCACGGCAGGGTAGGAGACGCTGGAAGGCGTGTCCGAGTCCCACACCGAGCAGTGCTCGGTCGCAGACTGAGGGTCGCCCTCTGACGAGGGGCTCATCGGTGTCTCTACATAAGAGTCCTCCGCCTCCAGCTCCAGCAGCTTCTCTTCGTAGTCCTCCTCTGCAGACACCTCCGTTTCCCTCCTCTTCAGCTTTTTCTTCTTCCTGATCTTATCGATTTGCTTCCGCTCTGGCAGGAAGTTGCCGGGTTTTGCCCGCTGGAACAGGGAACCGTACGGTTTCGCTCGCTTTAGCTGACTGAAGTTCTTTCTGTTCTTGGCGGGCAGGGAAACGGCGGAGGGGATGTCATTGAACCGGGGGTCCCAGCTATCGCTGTCAATCGTGCCTCCGGTGCTGTTGGGAGGGCTGGGGCTGTTCCTCAGCGGCGTTTCCTGGAAAACGTCGAGGAAGCGGGTAAAAGCGTTAACTCGGCTCAGCGCTGCGCCCTTTCCCCTGAGGCGCTGCTTGCTCTCGCCCCAGTCCAAGCTCCTGCTCTCTCTCCCTGCGACCTGCCCCGCCGCGGGCACCTCCAGCCGGGCCGAGCCGCCGCCCGCGGCCACCCAGGCCCCACCGTGACCGAGGCGGCGATGCCGGGGCTCCGCGCTTTCCTCCCCCCGCCCCGAAAAGCGGCCACCCGCTTGCTCTAGTTCCCCCTTTTGTTTCAGGGAGCCGGCGCGGAGGCGTCACCTCCTCGCAACGGCCGCTTTTACAAAACAGCCCGGCAGACGGCTGCTGCGGAGGACCCGCTGCGGCCGCGGGACCGGGAAAGCGCCCGGGCCTCCCCGGGGGGGAACCCACCCGGTGCCCCCTCACCTCCTGCGGGTAGGGGATGTAGCCGGCGTAGGCCAGGACGAAGGTGCAGAACTTGTTGAAGTCTTCCACGGTCCGGTGCCGCCGGGAGGAGGGGGAGAAGTCCTGCAGGGGAAGGGGACGGGGGTCAGCGGCGGCCGCCGCCGGGCCGGGCCGGGGCGGGGGGGGGGGAGGGGGTGCGGGGGGGGCAGCAGCCGCCGCCGCTCCCCGCAGCCGGGCCCCGCCCGCCGCCGCTCCCCGCGCCGCCCCACCCCCACCCCCCGCGGCAGCGGTGGTAGCCGGGCAGAGCCACCGCCGTGCCCCCCCCCCCCCCCCCAACAACCACCACCACCACCACCCCCCCCGGTCTCGGTACCGGCCCCTCAGGCGGGCCGCCCCCCGCGGCAGGAGACGGCGGGGCGCGCCGCCGCCATTCCTCGCCCCGGCGCTCCGCGCTCGGGAGGCACAAGATGGCCCCGGCCCCGCGGCGGGGCGGCAGCGGCGGCGGGGAGCGGGCACCGGCGGCCGGGCCGGGCCGGGCCGGGCCTGGCGGCGGGGGACGCGCCCCCCCCCCCCCCCCGCGCCGCCGCCGCCGCCGCCGCCCCGGCCTCCGGGGCCCCGGCTCACCTCCGGGGCGAACGGGGAGGCGCAGGAGTCGGAGTCCATGTCCCGGCGCGGGAGGCGGAGGCAGGGCCGGGGAGGCAGCGGCGGCAGCAACCGGGCAGCGCCGACACCCGCGAACCGCTCGGTACCGGCGGGAGGCGGTGAAGGGGGGGGGCGGCCGCCCGCGCGGGGGCCGCCGGGAACGGTAGTCCGCCCGCGCGGGGAGTGCTGGGAACGGTAGTCCGGGCCTGCGCGGTGGCGGCCGCGGGGGCTGCTGGGAGCAGCAGTCGGGGCCGGGGCGGCGGCGGCGACGAGCGGAGCGGTGAGCCCGGGGGTGGGGGGGGAGAAGCACCGGGGCGTCTGTGGGCCCCGGTGCAGAGCCGCGGTGGGCCTCGGGGTGGGAGGGTGTCGGTTGGCCGGGGACGGGCGGCGGCAGGCAGGGCGGCCGCCTCTCGCTAGCTTCGACCCCTGGGCCCCGCTGGAACACGCCCGCCGCGCCTTCCCGGGGGGGGCGACGGCCTCCCTCCGCGTTGTCCGCCCCTCCTCGCCCTGCTCGGTCTCGCCCGGCTCCGGTCTCGCCCCGCCGCGGCCTCCCCGCTCTCCTCCCTTCCCTGCGCCGATCTCCCGGCCCTCGTTGCCGGGGGAGCGGAGAGGCGGCGGCTGCAGGCCGAAATACCGGGCTGGGTCCCGGCGGGGGGACCCGAGGCAGCAGCCGCGTCTTCGGGGACCGGCTCCCCCGCGTCCCGCAGCGGCTCCCGCCGCGCTCCCGTTCTTGGCGGAGCGGGAGTCCCGCTGCCCGCCCGCCCACGGAGGCTGCCAAGGGCACGAGGCGAAAGCGGATTATTCCTCCGGTGTCCCTTTGACTGGGAGCGAGCGGGGACGGGCAGTCTGGCAGGACACCAGCCGTAACGCTTTTGGCCAAAACCCCGGAGCTCTCCACTTTCAGGCAGCCTCGCCTCGCCTGCGGTAACTTAGGCCGGGACGGTCAGCGAGCGTGCCTCCCGGGAACACCCCCCTCGGCACCTCGCTTTTGAGGAAGACCCCGCTGTCCACCTCGAAGAGCGGCAGGGGCTGCTCCCGCTGGGCGCCCCATCCGCGACACGAGGCGCTGGGGGCTCGGGTGCGACATTCATGAAGGTGTTATGTTCACAAAGCTCTGTCCGGCTCTCGTGAGGCTGCCGTAATCCTGGGCAGCTTCAACACGGGCTTCTTAAAAATATAATTAGACTAAGCAGGGGAGGCTGCTGGCAGCGCCAGCTTGTTATGCAACCCCCGCTCCTCCGTGACAGGGGAAGGAGGATGTTTTCTAGGGCTGTTTAGTTTATCCCGCTTCCCAGCCAGAGGACGGTTTTCCCTGTGCTAACCCACCTTTTCTTTTCTTCTCTTTTCTTTTTTTTTCTTTTCCTTTTTTCTGTCCTGCAAGCTGCTCTCAGGGTTGAACCCCAAGGGGCTCCACGCAGGGCGTGACGCAGCGTGTGCTCTCCCACAGGCACGGCATGGCGGCTAGCACAGGCAGCAGTGGCGGTGAGACGGCGGCGACGGGGGAGCCGGCACATGCGGTGTCGCTGCTGCGGGGGCTGAGCGCGCTGCGAGCGGAGCGGAGTCTGCTGGATGTGACGGTGGTGGCGGGCGGCCGGGAGTTCGGGGCGCACCGCGCCGTCCTGGCCGCCGCCTCTGGCTACTTCCGTGCCATGTTCGGCGGGGCACTGCGGGAGGCGCGGGCCGAGCGGGTACGGCTGCACGGCGTGGAGCCCGAGTGCCTGGCGCGCCTCCTCGACTTCGCCTACACTGGACGGGTGGGCGGGCTGGGCCCCGACATCGCCGAGCGCCTGCTGCGCGCCGCTGACCTGCTGCAGTTCCCCGCCGTCAAGGAGGCCTGCGGTGCCTGGCTGGCACGTCAGCTGGAGCCCGCCAACGCTCTGGACATGCAGGACTTTGCCGAGGCCTTTGCCTGCCCGGCGCTGGCGGCTGCCGCCCACCGCTTCGTCCTGCGGCATGTGGGCGAGCTGGGCGCCCAGCTGGAGCGGTTGCCGCTGCCGCGCCTCCTCTCCTACCTGCGGGACGACGGGCTCTGTGTCCCCAAAGAGGAGGCTGCCTTCCAGTTGGCACTGCGCTGGGTCCGCGCCGACCCTGCCACCCGCGCCCCGCTGCTGCCCCAGCTCCTGGCCCATGTCCGCCTGCCCTTCGTGCGCCGCTTCTACCTGCTGGCCCACGTGGAGGGCGAGCCGCTGGTAGCCCGCTGCCCGCCCTGCCTGCGTCTCCTGCGTGAGGCCCGTGACTTCCAGGCCGCCCGCCTTGACCGCCATGACCGGGGGCCCTGCGCCCGCATGCGCCCCCGGCCCTCCACCGGCCTGGCCGAGATCCTCGTCATCGTCGGTGGCTGTGACCGCGACTGCGACGAGCTCGTCACCGTTGACTGCTACAACCCGCGCACCGGCCACTGGCGCTACCTGGCCGAGTTCCCTGAGCACCTGGGCGGGGGCTACAGCGTCGCCGCGCTGGGCAACGACATCTATGTCACCGGTAAGGCGTGCAGGGCATGAAAGCACCGCTGCTGAGATTTCCATTGAAAATACACGGGTTCTAGCAGCAAGACCTGGCTTTTCTCGGGGTAGCAGAGAGTTTGAAACTCTGCTCGGGCTCAGTATGACTGCAGCCTGAAGGCGGGTGTAGGGACTCCTTGAGTTCGTGCTGAATTTAGCAGCAGATCTCAATCCGGGAGGTATTTTGTCATGACTAATGCTCCTGAGCACGTGGGCAGAAGTAACAGATCTTGCACCAATAGAACTTTCTAACCACTCGCGCTGGGGGACAGGAGTGACTTGAGAGGGTTTTGAATTTCTGGCTGTGAAGATGGTGTTTGGGTTCAGAATCTGTGAATCACAAGCCAAGCGCGTGCTCAAGGCAGAGGCGCGTCAGAAAGCCCCCGGTTCCTCAGCCAGCCAGCGCCTATGAGTCACGGTACCTTCCTCAGCACAAATGCTGCCTCCTCACAGTCCGCTGGGGCTATAATTACTTCTGTCAAGGTGACATGGATGCGTAAACTCGGCTGTGAATCTGCATGTAGATGCCTCCTTTGAAGCACATCCCCGTAGCTGGAGTGGCAGCCCTGCGGCAGCTGTAACAAAGCAGGGCCTGGGAAACGAGGTGCTGCAGAACAGCTTGCTCTGGGTGTGCAGGACGTGCTGACAAAGATTTGAAGGGCAGGTCAAATGCAGGTGAACAGGAAACTGTTCTCTAGTCATGAGCAGAAAACAAGGCTCTGCTTTAAGGGCAGAGTTCTAAACATGACGGGCTACCACACAACTCGTTTGTATGGATGCCCTTACGTCCCGTGGGAGCTTTCTGGAGCAATCCCACGCGGTTCTGGGGGCACCGATACTGCTGAGAGCTCCATGCTTCAACAAGGCCACTGCTGACAGGGATCTTCAGTTGTTCTGCTTAGTGTCAGCATCGTAGCACGGGTAGTGGGGAGGGAGGGTTGGAAGGTTTCCGTGCTGCCGGCAGTAATGCTGCCTTGGCAGCCAGGTGCTGGTGAGCGTTAGTCTCAGCAGTTTCTGGACAGCAACGCAGCAAGGGTTGCAAAACAGGGAAGAAAACGGGTTGTTTGGAGGGATGGAGCTAGTCAAACCTGGGAGACTCGTTTTGAGTCTGGCTGAGTACGGATTAGGAGTGACACAGGAGAAATCCTTCCAGGCGTGCTGGGAAAGAAACAGTGCAAAACTTCTGTTAAAGTCCTCACAGCACACGCTACTGTGGTCCCCCAGCACTGAAATATTTTCATAATGTATGGCCCTGGGAAGGAAAAAGTGCGTGTGGGTATTAAGAAGGTGCAGCTGGAAGACATAGCAAAGTCCCCTATCCCCAGTCTCCTCCATCGCCTCGTAGTATTTCCCTTTCTGAAACTGCACTTTGACATGTGGCGTGCTGTGCTGCAGGGGGATCGGACGGGTCAAGGCTGTACGACTGCGTCTGGAGGTACAATTCCAGCGTGAACGAGTGGACGGAGGTGTCTCCCATGCTGAAAGCCAGAGAATACCACAGCTCCACGGTCCTGGACGGGCTGCTGTACGTGATCGCCTCCGACAGCACGGAGCGCTACGACCACTCGGTGGACAGCTGGGAGGCTCTGCAGCCCATGCTGTACCCCATGGACAACTGCTCCACCACCTCATGCCGTGGCAAGCTGTTTGCCATAGGCTCCCTGGCTGGCAAAGAGTCCATGGTTATGCAGTGCTACGACCCTGACAGTGACCTCTGGTCCCTCGTGAACTGCGGCCACCTGCCTCCCTGGTCCTTCGCCCCAAAGACTGTCACTCTCAACGGCCTCATGTACTTCATAAGGTGAGTAGCAGGAGCAATAACCTCCCTCCCCATGCCCCCAGTGGGCAAGCCCAGGGTTTCCCCGGGAAGGCATGTGGATTTTGTGGGTGGTTGCAGGAAGAGCACTGTGTTGGGAAAGCACAGCAGTGCTTCCGCTGATGGTCCAGGTGGGTCTGTAAACTGCCACGCCTCTTCGCTTTACTTCTGTTGTAGCTGGACCTCAAAGAACTACACTTAAAATTCTGTAAAAATGTCTGAATCTAAACCCACAGGCTGGGGAATAGCCAGGTCTAAATCTGGCTGAAGTCAGCAGCAGTGCTGCTTGGAAATAGACTTCTCAGTTTTCTTGGCTTCTGGTTCAACCCCCCTTGTTGCTATAAATAAGGGAGTAAGCTCCAAGAAAGCGTTAAACTGTAGCCCAGGGGAGGACATCCTCCGTCTCAGCGGAGATAAGAGGACTGAAGATGAAATGATTGGTCACTATTTTTAAGCGCCTTTCCAAATTGGGACTTAATTACCCATCTGAAGCTGTCCTGGTGGCGCAAATACTTTGGTTATCCACTTAATTAAAAATAAACTGAAAGGCATGCTAGCACTGAAGCATTTCATCTTGTTGTGTTGACTTTGAGCAAACATAGACTTCTGCGATGGCCTCCAGACACTTTTCTTTTTTTAGTCTCCTCTTGGCTTTGCATAACACAGCAACTTCTACCCAGGACCTTTTATTTGATTCATCTGGGTTCAGCCGAGTGTCTTGGTTCCTGGCCATTGTTTGCAAGTAGCAGTTTGAGTCACCTGCTTTTTAGTAAAGACTGGCAGGGGTGTTCTAGCTGTTTGGCCACTTGTCACAAGCGGGTTCTATAGGTTTTCCTTTTTCTTATCTTTTTTAAGATACTGATGATTGACACTTCAGGATTTCTGATCACTTACGGCTCTGCAGGAGTTAATGAGAAGATGATCAGAGTCAGGGTTTTCGTCCCCTCATTTCACGTGTTGCACGTGGGCTGCTGCTCTGTGTAAAGCTGTGAGATAATCTTTGGAGGACAGAGGAATAGCTTACAAATAGAGGTCGCAAACTCATTTTTTGGTTAGTTTTAAATAGCTCAGACTAAAGCTTCTGACTGACGATCCCCTCTAGTGGGACTAGTTTTATAACTATAAATATGGCACAGCAGCGAGTCTTAGGTCTTCAGCTGTATCCTTCTTTGAGCTAACCCTGAGACAGGAGAGGAGGTCCTGGCCTGCCTGTCACCAATCCTGGAACTGCATGCCTAGAGCTTTGCCCCTTGTTTCCCTTCCAGTCCATCGGGGTTTTTAGCTTCATACTTGAAAGTATTTGACTGGCCTGCTGCTCTGTTATGGGAAGCGTTGTGAACAGCAGCACTTCCTCCAGGTACAAATGGCTTGGCAGCAGCATTTGGCTCCCAAGCGCTGTGTGCTAAGGCAGGTACCGGCTCTTGGTTCTGAGCAGTTCTGAGGAAGAAAGGTTGGTCTTAGTGCAGCTCTGTGGGGCTTGGAGTGCTCACTTACGTGTGCCTGCACTTAAGATGTTTCGTTCAGGTGAATATCGGTTCAGTTAAAGGTACATCGCAAAAGTAACTCGAACTGAAGAAACTGGTTTCAAAGTGTGTATTGTATGGGTACCTTAGGAACACTTGTCCAGAGCGTAACCAGAAAGCCCCATGGCACGCACCTTGGCTTCACCACTGGCTTTGCAGGCAGATTTTTGATGTAATGTTTGCTAAGCAGATGCTGCTGTTGTAGGTGAGATTTCTCATTTATTTTCACTCCCTCCCCTGCTCAGATTCACGTCAGCAATCGATAGTGATACCCTGTCACCTGCACGATGCATGACAATACGCGATGTCACGATAGATACAAAGACAACAAAATATTCCTCGCAGCCTTTTGAATCCATCCCTAACAGGACTGTCTTGGAGTGACTGACAGCTCTTCTCCAGCTGCCCTGACCTTGTCCTCCTCGTGTTCTTGGGTCAGCAGCGCGCGTTTCTGTGTTGTGAACATCCTTCACCTGTCACTGTCGCCCTCCTGCCTTGCGAGCAGAGCGGGCAAGAGAAGCCTTGGGGGATTACGCTGCCCCTGCCAGCTCTTCTCTCACAGTCCTATGGTCCATCTAAATTTGGCACTGGCAAAAAACTCAAGCAGTAGGGATGCCGTTACTTGGAAGTGCATGGAGGTTTAAGCCTCTCCAGAACAGCAGTCATTTTTCTTCCAGACCCTGAAGACTTGGCACCAAAGCCAGATCGGTCTGTGAAATGCAGGCTTGCAGAAAGTTAGTCTGTGAACACACCTACCATAGATGTAGATGTAAAAAAAAAAAAAAAAAAAAAAAAAAAAGACTAGATTTGAGAAAGCCCTTGCGATTATGGAGCCATTTCTGACCCAGCAGTGGTGCAGCTGCGTGCTGGACTCCGAGTGGGGCATGCAGTCCAGAGCAGCTCACCCTGCCGTCTCGGCTGGAGCGACCAGCTTAGGCAGGTGGAAAACAGTGCGTGCTGTCAACTTGCTCTGTCTCTGGTTGTCTTGTCTGCCATCCCACCTAGGCAGCATCCTGAAACTCAGCGTACACCAGAAAGTATAGAGTGCGTTGCTTTGGCTGTCGAGAAGCTCAGAAGGGGCATTTGGGCTCTTTGGATGTAGGTCACTGGCACTGAGAATGAGACATGCTCCTGCACTAATATGTGGTACGAGTGCAATGTCTGTGCCAGCCTGCTTCGTGGGTTAGGGGTGCAGCAGAGATGTCCAGGCATTTCCTGGGGTTGAATGTCACTGCAGGCACAGGAGAAGCTCATGCTGGAGGCTGGGGTCTGCATCGAGACCTGCACCTTCATACAGGGACCCTCTGGTCTCCAATCTATGTAGTGGAATTGGAGCAGAAGTGCTTATGGCAGCATTTCAGGCTGTTGAACTGAGGGCTTCACAAGGTGGGAGGTTTTTAGAATGCAGAAGAGTAATTTTGTGTTATCTCCAACAGAGACGACTCAGCTGAAGTGGACGTTTACAATCCAGTGAAGAATGAATGGGATAAAATCCCTGCTATGCTTCAGGTAGGATGCTTACCGAGCTACCATCTTCCTATCAGTGTTAAAAACCAGTGTAATTTACCTTTGGAAAAACCAGGTGCTCTTTAGATGATAACCCCTTACACACAGAGTGCATTTAAGCATCTCACAGTCACCTGGTAGAAAAAATCCCAGACTGCGGTTGTGTAGTCGGGTGCTCAGCCCAGCACGCAAGAGCTGGGTAAAGCTAGAAAACGCTGTCTCCTCCTGGCAGTTGGGCAACGCTGGTTGAGAGCCAGAGTCAGCAGCTGGTGGGCGCTGAGCCCCATCCAAGCGAGCAGTTGTGGGACAGTACCCGACACCTTTGTCCTCTGCCTAATTGGGCAAAACTCTCCTGTTTAACTGTTGCGTATATTTATTTTTAAATTGTAGGTTCACGTTGGGGGGAGCGTGGCCGTACTTGGCGGGAAGCTCTATGTCTCTGGCGGCTACGATAACACGTTTGAACTCTCGGACGTCGTGGAAGCCTATGACCCTGAGACGCGAACGTGGAGCGTGGTGGGCCGACTCCCCGAGCCCATCTTCTGGCACGGCAGCGTCAGCATATTCCGGCAATTCATGCCGGAAACCACACAGGAGGATGATGGCATCACACTGGACAACACCATCAACTTGAACAGGCAGCGCCAAAACCTTCACAACCAGAACCTTAACGAGCTTCGTTAGCAGGGGAAGGTGCTGTTCTCCTGGCTCGGCGCGAGTTCGTTATCCAGAACCAGTGTTGCTTTGAGAGAAGGCAGAGGCAAACCGGTGCTTGGAAACAAAAATGTACTGATCAGAGAGGGAGTGAAAACTCCTAATGTTTGACGTGCTGTTGCAGAACTGCAGCCGGCAGACAGCGAGGCCTCCGCTGCGGCATCCCTCGGCCCTCCTCTGGGGCGGGAGAAGGTGCTGCACTGCCTGCAGAGGAGACCCAAGAGGTGAACTCTGAGGAAAGCGATCGCGCTGAATGTCACTGCAGCATTGCAGCTTACAGCTTTTGGTCAGACACCTTTTGCTGGGAGCTCCTTCACCCTCTAATGCTTTGTTTGCCACCAAACTTTCTTCAGTTTCTTTTTTGGTAGGACGGTGGTCGGGACCCCCACCTCTGTTCTGTGCTTCAGAGGAAGACGGACCTCCTGCGTGCGTCTTCCTCTGTGTGGTTAGAGTGGGGGAAAGGCCTTCCCACAAGAGCTGGAGGTCTGTTAGGGGCGAGAGGTTAATATGAGAACATGGCCCCACCTGCCCTGTCACCGTGGTCCTCAGTCCCCGTTCATGCCTTCAGAAGGAACAGACGTCCTGTACCAGGGATCTTGCCGAGGCTGGGTTATGAAGTTTCACCTTTCCCTTTGTCCGAAGCTCAGTTCTTCCTGTATTTTGGTGGGGTTTAAGTTGCAGCATTTAAACTTCTGCAGGTGTTTGTTTTCCAACCCTTCCTAGTAGTGCGCTTTTTCCTTCCAAGAAGAAACACCCTTATTTATCTTTTAATTGCATTCTCACAGCTAGATTATTTTCATTTCTGATCACCCCAGCTGCACCCTCCTGTTAGGGGAAGGGGAGAAGCGAGTACCCCTCTTGGCTGGCCCAGGGAGCCGCTCTCTCTTCCCGGTGTCATTGGACTTGTTGATAGTGGGGCTGAACTAGGCAGAAAAAGATGCTGCTTGTGGCGAGGGCTGTTTGCTGCTGGTTCTCCTGTGCCGAAGTCTCAGCCAGCACGCTGGGTTGGGCAGATAGGCTCCATGCAGCGAGGACGAGTTTTTATTTCTTCACCATTTTGAAGGAGCTAAGTCAGCGTTGTACTGTTTTAGGGGAAAAAAAAAAAACTTACTGGGAAAGGCGAATACAGCTTCCTCAGGAGATTCATCGCAGGCTTGCAGAATTGCTGGCTGCGTTTAGGTACCTTGATGCAGAATTGCTTTCAAATGCATTGCCTTGTGTGAAGGAACCCACCAGACCTTCGGAGGGGTCTCGTGCCTGTCGTGCCTCTGGTTTGCAGGAGCTCTCGGGATTTGGGTGAAGGTGTAGGAGTTAGCCAGTGTTGCGGACTGAAAGCTAGTTATTTTAGGGTTGGGTTTTTTCTTCTTTTTGCTTGGAGTTTGCTGGTTTTTTTGGCCTCTGTAAGATTTGCCTTTATACTCGCCCAAGTGACCTCATTAGCTTGGGCTGTGTTTTCTCTGTCTACCTTAGCTGAAGAGAAGCAGTTTACTTGTGGAATGTTTCTTGAACAAGAAAACGGCTAAAACCGCAGTACGGCTCACCCAAAAATGAGCATCGTGCCTTTTGGAAAAGTGTAAAGTGTGACAACAGCTGAAGTGTTGGCTGGATGCGCTTGCTTTTTCCATCTTTCATTTTTAACCAATAGGAAAGAAAATTGAACTTATTTCAGAGATGGAAAGCCTGTCTACTTGATTGCACGCCTGCCTTCTGGCTTGCCCTTGGATTGAGTAGTGTCAGAGCCCCATCTCCACATCAGCGCCTTCACAGCTTTAAAAAAAGCTCTTTGCCTTCAATGCTGTTTTATGCCACGCTCCTCAGCTGTGGAACTTGGGAAAGCTGTTCATGAAATTTGGGCTGTTCTCCAATCTGAAACTTTGACAGTGCCTTGAAACTGCCACGTGCCGGTGGAGGATCGCGGAGGGGCCTCGTCCGGCCATGGCAGCCTCTGGGTTTAAAACCCTCTCCGGCGCTGCCACGGGCTGGGGTGCAGGGGAGGCCCCCCCTTGGGTGGAGGGGACACGCAGGGGGCCTGTGATTTGGGGCGGCTCCTTCATTTCTGGCTGCATCCCGCCATGTCGACCTGTGAGGCCAAAGCAGCCCGTCCCTACGGCGCCGTGTCGTGCCCGGGGAGAGATGGTGCACGCCACGCAGCTGAACTCGCATTGCAGACCGAAGTATTTACGCTGAACTATAAATAGTACGCACACCCTGTCTCATACCGTAGTGCTCGCTGCTAGAACTGCCACCCCTGAATTCCCCAACCCGCTGAACAGTTACGGATCTGTATTTATTTTTTTGTAAAATTCATTGTGTCCGAATATGAGTACAGTTTAAATACCGTCCTTTGAAACAAAGGCGTTTTACATTTACAGATATTGTATTTTTATTCTCATAGTTTGTTTTTAAATTTACTTGCAGCAGTCAAGTTAAATAAAACACGTTATGTAAATCTCGCTGTCATCTTTGAAGGGAAGATTACTGGAGTAAGTTTCTACTGCGATGTTTCTCATTCTAGGGCTGAAGTATGTTTAACCTGGAGACTTTCTGCCCCCTTGGTGAGTAAAAGAGGGACAGGGGAGAGAGTGTGGCTGGGATTTCAGGGCACGTGGGTACACTGTGTGATCTTCCCCCACCCTGGGAATACTCAGGAAAAGGTTCTCAGCATCACAGCAACCCTAGATCCTCGTATTTCAGACAAGTACAAATCCCCACGCCCAAGAACAGGAGCTGAGCTCGTTGCCCAGCTCCTGGAGATAATGTGTTTCAAGTTACCAAACAGCTACATTATCTCAATAGTGAGAAGATACAGGTCATGCCCTGCCTTTAACGGGGTAAAGAAACAGCAATTAGCAGAAGTTTGACAAAACAGAGTAGAAATAAGGCACAAATTTAACAGAAGAGACAATCCTTTCAGCAAGTGTTTAAGGAAAGGGGCAGAGCCGCACTCTCTTGGGGACGGTAAGCTTTAATCGGGAGCTTTCAGACTCAAAAGGGAGAACTGCCTGCACAAGGCCAGAGCACTGGAGGAAAGGGGAGGCGAGCACCAGCTGTCCCTCCAGTCGCAAATGAGAGCTCGTTAAAAAGTGATTCACAGTATTACACACACAGAGTCAGCAGTCACATCCTGCCTCATACAGCACACGTATGTTTATTTAAGTAGCCATTCTGAGTAGCTTCACATTTGTTTCTTCATTTGTGACCCGATTATAACTTCATTTCCCTGCAACCTGGGGTGGGAGCTTTGTGGGGACGAGGGGAAGGGGCAGCTGCACAACTCAGAAAGAACAAGCGCAGCAGAGAGCAGCTCCAGCCTAACGCTTTATTGTGTTTTGGTAGGAAGGACGCGCACAGGCGGTCGCGCTATGTTTCACAGTCTTCGGGAATCGTTGTCGTTATAATTAGCGATTGCTCGATCACATCCGCTGTAGAGAAGTTCTCGTTCGAGCAGAGTCTCTGCACAGGAAGTTCCTCAGGCAGGGCACCATGGGACAGGGACTCCACGATCACCTCAGCCGAGCCCACGTCCAGCTCCGGCGGTGGCTGCAGTGCCACCACCACGGCCTTCTCGTCCTCGATGATCAGGTTCCGCAGCTTCCGCTGCCGGGGGTTGTAGTTCTCCACCCGGTCATGAATCCCCATGTGGCGCCTCAAGTGAGCCTGCAAAAGGAAGACGCAGGATGAGGGGCCCGGTGGGGGCTGGATCACACAGCACAGCACATGCTGCCAGGGTTGCCAGAGCCGGGGAAGGCCTCACCTGCCGCGTGAACTTGTAGCCGCACTCGGTGCACTCGAACTTCCTCACGCCCTTGTGCCGGCGGACGTGGACACGCAGCTGTTCAACAGCTGAGGAGGGAAGCAAGAGCTCATTGGCGGCAGCACCACACTGTAGATGCTTGCAGCGATGCAAAGCCGCACCACAGAAAGGAGGACAGTTTCTAAAGAGCTGTGTGAAAGCTCGATGCCATGGCCATTACCTTTGAACGTTTTCCCACAGATCTGGCAGAAGTGGGGCCTCCCCTCCTGGTGCCGGCTGGCAATGTGCCTCAGCAGAGGCCCCTTCTCTGTGAAGCGCTGATCACAGAACTCGCAGCTGAAGGGACGCTCCCCAGTGTGGGTCCGGTTGTGCTTGTCCAGGCTCGCTGCCATTGGCAGGGGGAGAGAGGGGGAGAGCCGCCGGTCAGCGGCGCAGCACATGCCCCTGTCGCAGGGCTCAGGTACGAGCCATGCCGCAGCAAAGACTGCACACGTGCGGTGCGATCGGTCTGTGCCAGACTGGTTAGGAAGGCTTAGAAGCAGTAAAATCAGCAGCCTGCTGGTCCAGGCGAACTGTTACTGGGGAAAACTCATCAATTTCTTCCTCTTTTATGCCACGAGGGTAGTGGAGGTAACGGGAACCTGCCTTCCTCAGTGTTAGTGCGTGCTCCCAAGAGTGTGGCTTTGCTCCCCGGAGGAAGCAGGCAGAAGGTGGTGGGTTTTGCAGCATGGCTGCTTTCTGGAGGTCCCGGATGCCAGAGCACAGTGCTCAGCCCCAGCAGCCCCAGCCGCGCGCCCAGGGGGTACCTTGCGTCCTGAAGGTCTTGCCGCAGAGGTGGCACTGGAAGGGCTTCTCGCCGGTGTGCGTGCGCAGGTGCATGTTGAGGTTGGCTTTCTGCGTGAAGGCGTGGTGGCAGAACTCGCAAACATAGGGCCGCTCATTTCTGTGGGCAGAGACAATGTTACCTTTATCTCTGCCTTGCCAGCTTCAGCCCCACAGGTTAGCTGCTGCTCCTCGCCCAAAGTTCTTGGAATTAAACTCCTACTTCAACCCGTCTCAAACTAAAGTATTTTGGAAGCCCACAAATGCTATTCTGCAGCCACAGGCTCCCAAGCTGCAGCCTCCTGCCCCTTGGGCATTATAGCCCAGGAAACAGAACACTAAGGATGAGCGTGGAGAGCAGCTGCTGGTGCACGCTGGCCACTTCAAGAACACAAATGAGCTGGGCTGACGAGCTTCAGTCATCGCCTGTATTGCTATGACCGCACGCTCAGAGGAAGTGCCAACGGTCTGCACTTCTTTTGGAAGAGAAAAGCAAAACACCAGTTGGCCCCTCACCAGATTTCTGCTTCGGCCTGGCACCCTGGGGAAAGGGGTGCTTGCCACCTTCCAGCCAGCGCCTCTCCCCAGCACCACCCAGCTGGGCCCTCGGGGGAGGAAGCGCAGCCAGAAAAGCCAGGACGATGCAGGAGAGGACACAGGTTATGTCATACCTGTGCTTGGCCTTGATGTGCATCTGCAGGCCGTTGCGACTTGAGGCCCGGTGCCCACACTCCTCGCAGACAAACAGCTTCTCTCCCCGGTGCTTGAAGGCCTCGTGCAGGCGCAGCTCTGTCCGAGACAGAAAGCACTTGGAGCAGGTTGAGCACTGCAAGGCCACAGGAGAGCGCAGGGTTAGGCAGCTCGCCTGGGCGCAGTTTGTGGCATACGCCTGCGACAGACCCGCTCGCTGCCCAAGACACCTCCCTCTGCCTGCCACTGCTGCTGCTTTGGGGCCCTGCCTGCGGCCAGCTGTGGCAGCACCCCCAGCTCCAAAATGCCTAACAAGATGAGACGGTCTGACAAAGGCAAAATGCTGGTCAGTACTTGGGTCTGTCAGCCAAAAAAATGACGAGGACTGCTCCTGTTTCCAAAAAACTACTTCCAGCAGCTCTGTAACTTTCCTGCCTTGCTAAAAAGAGCCAGACAGGACGACAGGGGCCATTCCTTAGGCCAGGCCTGAGCACAGGCTAATTCCCTCACAAAAGCCCACTGCCGCCCGCCTGCTCCCTTACCGCATGGGGCTTTGGCGCGCCATGCAGCTTTATCATGTGGCTCTGCAGGTCCTTCTTCTGCATGAACTGCTGGGCGCAGGAGGAGCACTGAAAGACAGGAGAGGAGGGTCAGCTTCCAGCAAGTGCCAAACAGCGATTTTGGTGCAAGAAGAGGCCCAGCAGTGCGCTGGCGCAACGGGCAGGGGAGCGCCGTTCTGACATGGAACACGAATCCCTGGTAAGACCGCAGAAAGCGCCTGGCTTTGGTCTCTCCCTGGAGCACGTTCTGGCTCAGAGATGGGGAACGACCATCAGCAGGCTGCCACGGACAGGGGAAGGGAGCCGGTGCGCTCTTTTCCCCTGCAAGGCTGGGCCAGGCTGCCCCAAAACAGGATGCTCGCCCCCCCCTTTCTTCGCACCAGCGTGGAGCCACTCATAGGGTCATCAGAGGCAGGCACTGCTCACCTTGTATGGCATCTCCCCTGTGTGCGACACCATGTGCAGCCGCAGCTCCATTCGCCTCTTGAACACCTCCTGGCAGACTGAACACGTGAAAACCTGCAAGAGAGGGGGGAAGTGTCAGCTTCTGCCAAACTGAGAGTCCGACGCCAAGCCCGCAGCTCAGACCAGCACTTGGCAGTCGGGCACTGGGACCTTGTTATGTCATTTAACCCGCGCTGGCAACAACCTGGATCTTTTACAGTACAGAGTATCCTCGCGCGCTTGAAAAAAACAAACAAAATGAGAGTTGTGTGGTAAACTGGACAAAAGCTGCTGCCATCCTCATTGGCAGTGGACCTGGGGGGGGGCTATGGCTGGAGAAAGGCTCTAATTCCACTCCTGCAAAATGGCACCTGCTTTCCAGACCGCAGCTTCCTGGGCGTACCTGCTCAGATCGGTTCATGCAATTTCTGGCTTCATGTTGCAGGAGATTCTCTTTTCTGAAATAACATTTGCCACATTTGGAACATTCAAATGGCTTTTCTCCAGTGTGTTTCCTAGGGGGAAGACAAAAGGACAGTGTCCGTCACTGCCGGTCCCACAGCAGAGATGCACGAGCGGGCCCGAGGACACTGGGAAGGGAGAGGGAAGGACCAGGCAGCTTCTACGCCCCCCCCCCACCCCCCAGCACCAATATTCACAGTTGCCCAAAAGCCACCTTTTAGGCCAGCTTTGCGGATCCCATCAAGCTGTTGGCGCCCACTGTGCTCCACGAAACCTCAGTTTCGCAGGGCTAAGGTTCTCCCCTTGCAGAAGAGCGCAGCTGGAGCTCGCGCTCTCTCTGCAGGCACCCACTTTGCTCCTGATTATTGACCCCCCAGGCTCCTCACGGCACCTGGCCATGCCAGCGCACTCCCCACAACCCAGGCAAATTGCCCCACAGCCCGTGCTGATTCTAAAAGCCCAGTAGGACCATTTGCCATCGCCCACCCGCAGCCGGCGTGTCCCCTGGAAGAGCCCCTCAACGCCGCCTTTTCGAGGCAGGCTGGCGCTGACCCCCGAGAAGCAGAAGCCTGGGACAGCTGTTGTGGTTCTCGGAACAGTTTCGGAGCTGTACAACTCCCCCACAGCCACCCCAGCTCAAAGCGACCCCAGCCTGGGGGACAGAGGGGACCTCCTTTTCTGTCCTGGGGGACATTGAGGCATTGAGACCAGCTGGCCGCAAGCAGGACAATCGCCCACCACCCCCCACCCCGTGGAAGAGCGGGTGGGAAGGGGCAGAGCCTCACGGCGCAGGTGCCTATGCGCGAACGCAAGGGGAAGGAAAAGTCGGAACGTTTACCTGTTGTGCACTTTAAGGCAATATTTGCTGAGGAAGGTTTTATGACATGTGGGGCACTCGACCGGCACCGCTGTACCTTTTCTGCTACCCGGCGTCCCCGCGCCGCCGGGCGCCTTCCCCGGCGGGGGGTTCTTTTTGCTCCTCAGGGCCTTTTTCTCGGGCAGGGATTCGGCGTCGCTGTCCCCCCGCCCGCCGTCGCCCGCCGCCGCCTCCTCCGGGACGGGGGGGGTGGCCTGCGAGGGAAGAGGCGGCCGTCACCGCGCCTCCCCCGCCGGGCCGCCGACCCCCTGCCCTTCTCCCCCACCCCCGCCCCGTTCCGTTCCCTTCCCCACTCCCGGTCCCCTCACGCACCGCCTGGCCTCCGGGCTGCGGGGGAGCCGCGGCCGCGATGTCCGCTTCCCCCGGGCGGGTCGGGGTCGGGGCGGCGGAGCCGACGGCCCGGCGGGGCCGCTGCCGGGGTCCGGCGGGGCGGAAGGCCCGGCAGAGCGCCACAGCGTCGGGCACGCCGAGCTGCTCGGAGGCGGCCAGCAGGCGGGCGCGGTTGTGGGCCGTGAGGGCCAGGCGGCCGGTGTAGAAGAAGTCGAGGAGGAGCTGGAAGGTGTCGGCCAGGCCCTCGGGCAGCGCCACCGGGCCGCCGGGCCCGCGGGCGCGGAAGAAGCGGGAGCAGCTGGCCAGCACCGGCCAGTGGGCGCGGAACTCCCGCCCGCCCACACCCAGCGTCGCGTCGCAGAACTGCCCCGCCGCGCGCTGCCGGTTCAGCTCCCGCAGGACGCGGACGCTGTGCGCCGCCGCCGCCGCCATGGCCGCGTCGTTACCGGGCCCCTCGCCCCGCCGCCATCTTGGCAGCGCGCCGGATGTGGCGTCAGGGCGCGACGGATGTGACGAGAGAGGCGCCCCAGGGGCCCGGCGGCGGCGGCGGCTCGGCCCCATCCCGGCCCCGGCCCCGGCCCCGGCCCCCCGCCGCCTCAGGCCTCGGCCAGGCGCCGCGTGTAGCTCTGGATCGCCATCTGGAAGTGCTCGGGCGTGTTGAGGCGCGGCCGCAGCAGGATGACGAAGGCCTTCGGGAGAAAATAGCCGCCCAGGAGGGCGCCGAGGGTGCAGAGGGCGCCGAGCACCTGTACCGCCACCGCCTCCCGGCCGCGGAAAGCGCCCTGCGTACAGAGGACGACGGCGGCGCAGGCGAGGTGCAGGAACAGGCTGCAGGTGAGGCACTTGGCCTCGTTGTAGCTGGCAGGCAGGTCCTTGCCCGCGTAGCTGAGGACAAAGCAGCAGACGCTGAGCAGCACGGTGTAGGCGATGACGGCCGTCCTGCTCGCCCCCGCGCTCGAGGTGCACTCCAGCACCACCCGCTCGGCCGCCACGCTGTAATCCCAGTGCGGCACCGAGGGGCTGGCGGCCTCCGCGGCCAGGCACAGCACCGCCTGGGTCGCCGTGCCGGCGGCGACAAGGAGAACCGGCCCCCTGCGCCGCAGCCAGGCCTCGTAGAGGGCTGGCCAGCGCGTATTCAGCTTGAAGATACAGATGATCTGGAAGGAGCGTGTCGCCACGCACAAGAGGAAGACGGTGAAGCTGATGGCAAAGAGGGGGAGCTGCAGCAGGCACGCCTGCCGGGTGGGCTCCCCAAAGTAGCAGAAGACGCTGCTGCCGGCGCAGGCCAGAGAGCCCAGCATGAGGAAGCACATCTTCCCGCCAGCAGACTTGACCACTGGCGTGGAGGCGTTCAGGGCAAAGAGGATGGCCAGCCCTGCCATGAGCAGCATGAGGAGGATGGTGGGGATCAGCAGTGCCCAGGAGATGGGCTCAGACCAGGACAGAAACTCAGCGGTGCGGTTGAAGCAAGCTTCGCTCCTTGCCGGGGCCCACTCCTCTACCCTGCAGGACTGGCAGCTGTAGAGGTCTGCAGAGGACAGGAGCCCGGGTGGTGACAGAGGCACCTCGCACACCACGGACCCCGGTAAGATGTCTGCCGCGGCAGAGCACCCTGCCCTCACAGCCTTCCCCGGGCTCTCTGCAAGAGCTGCCCCCTCCTCGCGTCCTCCTCCTTCCCCTTGGGCACATCCAAGCCTTAAGGAGCAGAGGGTCTCTTTCCCCAAAAGTTCCCCCAGTGGACTTCCCAAAAGTCCATTGCTTGGGTTGAGAGGCACAAGGCCCACAGGAGCTCAGCTGGGTGAGCCAAGGCTCAGGGGCACGTGGGCCGCAGGTGGGAAGGGGCTTGTGCATCCAGCAGTAGCCTGTGAAGGGCGGGACGGGTCTGCAGCAGCCCCCCTTCCGCAGGCTGGGGTATGGGACAGCAATGCTGACCAGCCATGTTTGGGGGCTCCCGCTCTTCCCTGGAGCTGGCTGTTTCCGCCTGCCTCAGCTCAAGTGCAGGCCGAGGCTGCCGAGAGACCAGCTGCCAGCAAGGCGTTTGTTGCTGTGGCTGGTGACGCATAGACAGGAGATTCCTGGGACATTTCCATATGCCAACTACTGGTGACCACATGGTGCAGAAGCCCTGAGTGCCACCTGGGGCACAAAGGCAACCACTGGGTCAAATTTCCCTCCCAGAGGATGCGGTGCAGGAAATGGCTGTCAGGCCGGATGCCCCTTGGCCTCTGGCTGCAGGAGAAGGTGCTCTGCCAGCACCATCACTGCTGGCTGTTTGACTGTGTGGTCCCACCTGTGGGCAGCGCTCCCCGGAAAGCACCGGGCATGGGCTTTGCATACCCACAGGTAGGCAAACGGGAGTCAGACCGACTGCGTTCAGGTCCGCTCAGAGGTTTTTACTGACCACAGGGAGGAAGAGAGAGCAGGAGGGAAGAGGCTTGGGGAACAGTGAGATGGAAACAAGCAGCTGACGTGAGGGGGAGGCAGGGTGTGGGCAGGGGGTCCAAGCGGGAAGGAAGGGGAGGGAGCGGCCCCCCAGGATGTACTGACCTGATCTGTTCAGGAAGGTTCCCGAGGGACAGGCCACACAGCTGAAGCAGCATCGGTGGCGGCTCTGCTGCAGCCGCTTCTCCCCCGGTTGACAGGCCTCGGAGCACACCGAGGTGGGAACCTGTCAGGAGTGTGGCAAGGGTTAAGCAGGCGAACGGGGCGGGCAGCAGGACCCCTTACTGAGTGCCAGGCCTGGGCCTGGCAGCATTCAGGCAGCTTGCTGCCCACTTTCAGGACAGACACTGGGCAGCAGCCAAGAGCTCACCATGTTGTGGTTCTTACGGAGGTGGTGGGAAAATGAGAGCATTTAAAGGTAAAAGTAGGAACCTTTTTGGTTTGTGTGCCCTGCTTGTTTTTTGGAAGGATGAAAGCTGATATTCAGAGCGTGGATCACCCCCCATACCACCTCCCTCTGCCCTCATTTTTGTCCAATTTTGGGGATATATGCCAGAACTGGCAGCGTTGGAGATATAGCTGGCTCAGCAGTAAGCAATAAATAAGATCTGGATGCAGAACAGTACCTGGCGATCCTTTGTGTGCCACAGGATTTTGCTGTGGTCAATGCTCAGCCTGTCGGGGTTCACACGGAAAGTTCCTATCACGTTGAAAGCCCAGCTTGGGCTGCTCCAGTCCCAGGTGATGATATCGTAGCCTTTACAAATGTCCCCGTTGGCATCAAAAGAGATGTGGCTTTTGTACAGGGTGAAGTTTACTTGCTTGATTTTTTGTAAGAGCTGTAAAACAGGAGAGTAAGAGAAGAGTCCTTCCTGATGACGAGCCTCCTGCTGAGGAGTGCCTTGTCTCAGGAGAAAGATGTGCTAGAGGGCCCCTCCTCTGCTCTGGCTCCTCTTTCCAACCCCCCAACAGCTAGCTTATGCCCAGCTGCAGAAACTCCCTTCCAGGTTTCTGTGAGGGGCTGGCAGTAGAGGAACAGAAGTGATCTAGGGCAGGGGTCTGGGTCTAGGTCTAGGTCCACGCTGCTTTGACTATGACCAGTGGCCGAAGCCCATGAGGCTCTTCAGCTGGGACACGAGCCTTTCAGAGGGACAGAAAACCCTTGGGCACAAGGGGAAGATCCTTCCCTGTGAGGAAGGATCCTCATGGATGCTCTTCCACAAGGAAGATCCTTCCTCCTGTTGCTCTTACCTGCCAGGGGTAGACTTTGCCTTTGCTGCATGCCCCTGAGGCACAGCCCAGCAGGTCATGGAGGCCATGGGCCACGGCGTACACGGCTGAGTACACGTTGAAGGAGGCTTGAGCATCATACGTGTTGGGGGCAGTGGCGAGCAAGTGGCAGCCGGTGCAGCGCTGCGTGCAATACAGCTGGGCACTCCCTCCATCTCCCCCGCCTGCCTCTGGGCTGCCGGCACGCTCAGCTGCAGCGCTTTCCTCTGCCATCTTCCAAGATTCAAAGCGGTCCAGCATCGGGGACTCCGTGTTCTCAACCGACATCCCAATCACTGAGCCAATACTCTGGATGCCAGGCACCTGCCAGATTGTTTGGGCTAACGACCAGTCTTCAGAGCCTACCCACACCATGCCTGTGACATTCCTCTGGACCACCACTTCAAAGAAAGGGCGGGCACTTTGTCTGTTGGAGAAGACAACGGTGACGTTGACCCTGGTGTCCGTGAGAATTCTGACCAGGTTATGGAGCTCTGGGCTGCTGGCGTCCTTGTTGGCGGGGATGATGCCTTGGTAGGCAACGCACACATCGCTTGTGGTCAACAGCTTGTGGAGGGCGTGCAAGCCGTCCCTACCATAGGCGTTGTCGCTGCCCAGCAGTGCGACCCAAGTCCACCCAAACTGCTGCAGCAGCAGGAAGATGGCCTTCACTTGCTGCCTGTCGCTGGGAATGGTGCGCAGGAACGAGGGGTAGAGCCGCTTCAGGCTCAGCGTCGCCAGGGAGGCTTCGTAGCTAATCTGCAAAGGGAGCCAGGAGAAAGGGGGTTTTGCTCCCCCAGGCAGCAGCACCCTAAGAGCTAACGGAACAGGCAGCCTGTCTCCTGAAGAGACTTGGGGCTGGGCAGGCAGCGGAGCTGGAGCCGAACGTGCTGCCGCGAGAGAAACCTCTGAAGGACGGCGAGCCAGCCGCAATGCCTGCCTGCCAGCGCCTGGGAAGAGACACGGGCCAACGCATGCACGGGGGGGGGGGGGGGCTGTGTTTCCAGCTCAGCCTGGGTCCACAGCTCCAAGCCCACCCTCCCTCAAACCGCTGCTCCTCGGGGTCCCTTTTCTTCATCTGCTGGGGGAGCTGCGCTTACCTCCGGTATGAGGAAGATGCCAAGGATGGCCGCTGTGGTGACAGCCAGGTGGGTGCTGTCAGGCCCGATGATGGCCACCACCTCGGGCTCGTAGTAGCGGAAGGCAGGGAGCACCTCAACCTCCCGCCCGCCTTTCCGGGCGAGGGCGCGCAGCGTGGCGTGGAGGCTGGCAGGCTCCGAGCAGGTGTCGTGGATGTCGTAGCCCAAGGTGATGTTGGGGAGGAGGGTGCTGGAGTTGTTTATCTCCTCCACGGCGAAGCGCATGGCCTGGGACAGGCAGTAGCCGTGGCTCTTGAAGGCAGCGGTGCTGCGTGAACGCAGGAGTGGTTTTTAGGGAGGGAAAAAAAAATGCATTTTGCGGGGGGGGGGGGGGGGGGGGGGGCTGTGCACGGACACTAGAGGGGCGCGGGGGACTCACTTGTCGCAGTCGTCCACCAGCGGCCGGGCGGCGGCCCGCGGCGCCGAGTTGTGCATCTGGAAGAGGCCGGCCAGGCGGTAGTCGCCGCGGCTGGTGAAGGAAGAGGAGAAGGCGGCCGCGGCCGCGCAGAGGCAGAGCAGGGCGGGCAGCGGCATGGCGGGGCGGCGCCGGGTGGCGGGCGGCGCTTCTTAACGGGGTGGGCGGCTCTCGGCCTGAGGGGCGGCCCCGGAGGAGGCGGAGGGAGGCTGAGGCGGCCATGCCCGCGCGGCGCGGCCCGCCGACCCGCCGCCCCCGCCGGGCCTCGACCCGCGGGGGCCGGGCGGAGGCGGCCTGGAGGGAGTTCGCCGCCTCCTTCGCCCGCGCCGGCATGGTGCCGCCGGCCGAGGCGGGCCTGGCGGCCGTGGAGGCGGCGGAGGGTGCCGCCGTCCTTCTCCTAGCGCCGCGGCAGGTGAGCGGCGACCAGCCCGGCCGCTCCCTCCTCGTCGCCGCCGCCGCTTCCGCCTCACCACCCTTTCCCCTCCGCAGGCGCTGACCTTCACCGGCAAATGCCGCCTGCGCTGCCTCTATGGCGCCGTCCGCCTCCTGGGCTTCGCCGTCGCCTCGCACCAGCCGGGGCTGCCGGTCTTCTCGCCGGCCACCCACTGTGCGCTTACCCTGGAGGCGCTCCCCGCCGACCGCCCCCCCGCCGCCGACCTCCGACAGCTCCGCGCCGCCGCCCGCGCCGCTATGCGGGCGCACAGCGTCCGCCGCCGTGAGTGCTAGCCCGGTGTGGGGTGGGTGGCCGGCCGGTTGCTGGGCCGCCATTTTGTGTGCGGTGCGGGGTGGCCGCCATTTTGCGTGGGGTGCGGGGAGGCGGCCATTTTCTGTGCGGCGCGGTGCGGGGCGTCCGCCATTTTGCGCGCGGCGCCGCCACCGCTCTTTAGCGCGGTCTGAGGATGGCGCTGTCCGTCTGTTGCAGAGGCGCGGGTGAAAGTGATGGCCAGGTTCTCGCCGGAGTGTGCCGTGGTGCTGCTGGAGCACCTGGACACGCCAGTGACACGGTTCCTGCTGAGCCACCCACCGCTGTCGCAGCTCTTCGAGCCCCAGGTGAGACCCAGAGGGTGTCAAGATGCCCGCTCCGCCCTGGGTGGCAGCGCGGATGTCGTGCCTTCCCCAAAACAGGCCTCGTGCAGAGCGAGAGGCAGCTGCCCTGCTTTGGGTGCCTGTTAGCATCCAGCAGCGCAGCTACAAGGCCTTACGCATGCCTCTCTAAGCGTTTTCCCCTCTTTCCTAGAAAAAGGAAGAATCCAGCTTCACACCGGAAGATGCAGTTTTGGCATCTGTTGGTATCGTGAAGTGTAGCCCTGACCGTGGGCTGCTGGTGTCAGAGAGCATGTTGCTGGCTCTGGAGGAGCTGATCCAAGCGTGCTGTGGTGAGTGGCGTGCACTTGGTGAGGTTGGGGGGGTTCAGTAGCCTGAAGAAAGGAAATTCACAAGGCTTTTTGTGAGTTCAGGTTAGGGAGGGCGTGCCCTGTGACAGGCACTGATGGAGGGTCATATTTTTCTCCTGAATAGTGGGAGTCTTGAGCTTGTGCATCACCTGGAGTGGGTTTGTGCCTCTACTGCCAGACGGGCAGCTTGTTGCTGTAAAGGCACTTCCCAGTCTGACGTCAAAACCCTCATTGTGCTCTCTTTTGTAGCAGCTAGAAAAAAAAAGTCTCCTTACTTCCCAGCAACATCTAAAATACAATGAGCAACTGGAGTTCATACATGCTGGGTTGTAGTGCTAGAGCTTGCTTCTTGCTTCAGCAGCTTTTTCCCTTTACGCTGGTGCACTTAACATGCTTCTCTTGAATGTAATTTTTTTCTGTTTAATTCAAACGCATCCTAGTCAGACCGCAAAGTCTGTAGGGTTTTCCAGGCTTTTGGTTTTTTTAACAAATTTATGTAAACAGGGCATATCAGAGTAACTGACAGCATGGTCAGTTTCAGACTATGTTTATTTTTCCAGCGGAAGATGAAGGTGTCCCGGTGGTTCTAGTGTGTGGCCCCAAAAACACCGGGAAATCGACATTTAACAGATACCTGATTAATCTGTTACTGAATCGGTGAGTCTTTTCATGTTCTACAGGTTTTTAAGTACTGCATGGAATTTAGGAGAAGGAAAAAACTGCCTGCCAGGATTGTCAGAAAAGCTGTTAACTGGAAGGTAGATATCTTTTAAAAGCAAACAAACAGAAGTGCAGAAAAATAGGCATTCTTGTCTTGGGTTCCTTTCAGAAAAGTTGACTACTGAAGTATTTCTGTTGAAATACTACTAAATTATTGTATTGGAGTATGCGAACTAATTTGGAACCGAGTAGTTAGGGTTCGGTAAGGAACTGGTAGTTGGAACGCTTAGAAAGACACAGTAGGTTATAATTTGGTAGCGTCTTTGAAGATTCTTGGCAGAGCAAGGTGTAGAATCTTATTCTCCTGACCATTGTGTGCTTAAAATAAAGATAATAAAATTTATAAATTTCAAATGGCTGTTCTTAGGGTGTCCAGTTAACGTCGGAGAGGCAGTATACTTGATTAATACCACCTCCGATTATTGTTCCAGCTGCTTCCCTTAAAGCTGGATGGGTACGGAGCTATTGTAGTATAATATTGCACTATAGGGGAGCCTTTTACGTTCTCACTTAATACCCTCTCAAGTGAGGGAAGGAGAGAGATGAGTTTTGGTTTGATTGTATTCAAGAATTTAATTTTGACAACCTGGAACAAAATTAGATTGTGCTTCTGATGTGTTCCAGGTCGTGTCCTGTTTCTTTTTAAGTGGACGCTAATATACAGGCTTCTTCCACTGCAGCCTTCCCTTGGTTGAATATATGGAATGTGACATCGGTCAAACCGAGTTTACACCGCCTGGATGCGTGTCTTTAAGTAATGTAACGGAGCCAATTCTTGGTACGTGTTTTGCCATTTTCTGCAGTTGCCACAAACCTGTTTCATTTCCAGAAGGTGCTTTCTGAGTAGAGGCTGTACTTTAGGGGAAGCTGCCACGTCTGTCCGAGGTGCATAGAGAAACTAAACCCAAGGCTGTTAAAGTTTTCTTGCATGTAAACTCCATGAGAATCTCGCAAAGTAACATGGAGCTATTCTCCCTGCTCGTTTTTTGTGTCTTAGAGACAATAGTTGTTTATAAGGTGGTGGAACAGGCTGTGACATATCAGGGTGGATGTTAAGCCTTTCAGATTTGAAAGGTCTCTTTGGGAAAATCTTTCCTAGTTTTTAGTATCCATAGATACAGCTAGTTTGAGTTTTAGGGGGAAGTTTTAGGTAGGGGGCTGTTATTAGAAGTGTATCAAAACTAGAGCCGGAGAAATCACTGGTATTTCTGGTCTTGGGGATTTGGGTCACTGTCTGAAAAGGATACGGCCAGACTGGTTTACTTTCTGGATAGTCTGTCAGAGAGGAGGGTGGTTTTAAAATTTGCAAGTATGTAACCAGTTGCTTAAAACAAACAAGAAAAAACCCAAACAAACAAAATTCCTAGCATGGAGTCTCGCAAGTGACAGTAAAGTTTCTCCATAGGTGCAGGCTGCACAGGAAGGACTGTTAGCATGTGAAAAGAGGACAGATTATTTTGGAAGGGATGGGAGTTTTCTGATTTGACTTACTGAAACCACTAGAGGTTTGTTTGTTGCTTGCTTTTTCAGGTCCACCGTTCACTCATCAACAAACGCCACGTAAGATGGTGTATTATGGACAGACTAGTTGTGAGCAGGACACGGAAAGATACCTTGATGTTGTGAAGTGTGTGTTCAGCTCCTACAAGAAGGAAGTGCCTTTAGTCATCAACACCATGGGCTGGGTGAAAGGTAAACAGGATAAATCTGTTCTTAAGGGGTGGTGCAGAAGGGAGGTAATAATCGTAGCTGTACACCACCATGCTTTGAAGACAGTCCAGAAGCCAAAAGTAAGGCTTACCCACCTTGAGCTAGTACTGGTCTTCCATAACAGTGTTCCAACCTGTTTATGTAGTGGCAGCAATCGTGTTTTCTCTGCTCCCTAAAGGTGAGGGGTTGCTGCTTCTGATTGATATGATTCGGCTGTTGTCACCCAGTCACATTGTTCAGATGGATGTGTATGACTGGAAGGCCATGGCTCCGCTCACCCCAGAGTACGTTCATCTCACTCCTGGCCTGTACACCAAAGGCAAACAGCAAGCCAAATGCAAGCAGATGGGTATGAGTGGAGTGGGAAGCTGGAAGTCCTCTGAAGGGGAGGCAGATGCATCAGCTCCCGAGTATAAGTTGCTGTACGTCCATCCAGAATTCCCTCGAGCAGGGGTTGCAGGTGAAGCGTAAGTAGAAAGTTCAACGCTACGTGGCAGTTAGTGGGCTTAACAAAATCATGCGTGGTCCTGATGGTAAAGGCTCTTGCTTTGCTTTGGCCTCGAGAGTTCCGTTAAAGCGGTCAGAGCTTGTTAGTTTACTTATTAGGGGGTTATGTTTGGGGGGTGTTTGGGTTTTCTGGGTACTTCGGTTGGGAGAATGGGAGGGTGTTTGGGTGGAGGTTTGTGTAGGTTTAGTTTTTTAGGCGGGAGGGGGGAAGGTTGTTCCTCCCTACTCCCAATGACTACTGTCAGTTACTCTAGTTTTACACTGGGCATGACTTCCACTTGGAATTGTGGAACATTATGTCTCTCTTTTCTAACTGGGAGGTTCCTTACCCATTTCTTACAGACGTAGATGATGGATCACCTTATTTCTTAATTTCTCTGATAACTTGAGCATCTCTGATGCTGATGGTGAAAGTTAATTAATGCCTTTTTAAAGTTGAAACAATGCCCTAAATCCTGCCATCCCTTAGTGGTAATAAAAACATAGCTCTAAATGTTCTTCAGCAGTAGATGTTTCAAAAACTAAATTTGCATGAAACAGCGGCTAATACTGTATGGTATACTCGGGACTATCTGGGGTATCTGGTTTGGGTCGCTGTGTGAGGGTGCGCTGCCTTTCCTTGACTTGTGGTTATTTTTCCAGGCGAGTACATAGCGGCATCTTGCGTGACATGTCCATACTGGGTTACCTGGGTCAGCTGCAGTCCCCAGACATAGGAGCAGTGCTTCCACTGCACAGTCTTGTGCCATATCAGGTAATTGAGCAGTTTTGAAAGGCTTGGAGATGGCATGGAGGGCCTGTCTCATAGTAATTGACAGTTCTGCTTGTACCGCACATGTTTTTTGGAAGAGGGAAGAATGGTCTGTAATCTGCAAAAAGATAGCGACTTTATCCAGTGTATCTAGAAGTGAGGTTTTTGTTGTGATGTTAGTGTGGCACGTGTTTTCTGTGTGTTCAGGTGTTAGTGTTGAAAATGTTGTGTTTGCCACTGAGATAATGTCTGTGCGTAGATGTGTGTAGGGAGCTTTCAGAGCATTACCTTGTCTCTGAACTCAAAACTATGTTGACATCGAGCTAATGAACAGGGTTTTTTCTTTTTTTTTTCTTTTTCTTTTTTTTACCTTTTCAGGTACCTTTCAATGCTGTTGCACTCAGGGTTATTCACACCGATGTCGCTCCTACCAACATCATGTATGCAGTGAACGCCAGCTGGGTTGGGCTCTGCAGGATACCGGATGAAATCAGATGCCAAACTGACGGGCCAGTCTTGCTGACACAGACACCAGTCTGTGATTGCCTTGGCTTCGGTGAGCAAGCCTGGGAAGCCTTGAGCTGTGTTCTCACCTGTCGTATTCTGACAGATAGGTTGCAGAGTGACAGAATTGCCTGCTCTTTGAAAAACAACTGAAAAAGTGGGATGAGATAAGAGAATAATCGTGGGTTCTCTTCTATTGCAAGCTGCGCTTCAAGTCCTTTGGTTTTCATTAACTTGCAGTAACAGCCGTGGGGAATGTCGCTGAGCAGAGCCTTTTGTCGCTTGCTTCTCTCGCTCTTTCATAACTTGACAATTTACTTCCTTTCTGGATTCACATTCTCAAAAGCAGATTCCACGTGGCTTATGCAAAATACCTTTAGTTGTGCATTTCCTTCTACGACTCAATTTAATCTTACGGTTCTGACTTGGAGGTTGATACTGAGCTACTCAGGTTCCTCTACGAAGGTACCAATGAACAAGGATATGCGGTTTGGGAAGTTGGCTGTTTGTTCATATGTACGCTGAGGTACTGGAGGAGTGGCATACAGCAATGCAGGTTTTTGTTATGATGTGTCTCAAATCCTTCTCTTGGTTCTAGAAGAGCTGTTTATTCAGAGAGCTTCAGCTGTGTCCACTTATTTGCTCTGAAGTGATCAGGTGGAGTTGAGACTGAACTTTGCCTGTATTTTTTTCAGGAATTGTCCGAGGGGTAGAAATGGAGAAGAAGCTTTACCACGTTCTGACACCAGTGCCTCCAGAGAACCTGAGACTAGTGAATTGTTTGCTCCTTGGAAATATTGCTATCCCAAACTGTGTTCTTGTGGGCCAGGTAGGAGCTGCACAGGAAGAGGGTGGAAGCTGGCTGAGCTTAGGCTGGCTGGCGGGTTTTCCGTTTTCTTATTTCTGAGGCTTACGCGTGCCTGGAGATGTCTGGGCATTACCAGATGGTTATCTTTCTTGGAAACTGTCCTTAACCTGTAGAAACAAGGGAGAGGAGAACGTTCTTATCATGTTTCAGATACCAGCGCGGGATTTGTTTGATGATGGCTTGCTCCTTTCCACCAGTCAGCTATCTCAGACTGTAGAGGAAAGTGCTTCCCGTTCTGTTGAAGATAAGAGTTCTTAAAGTAGTTTCTGGTTTTGTTCCAGCAAGGAGTTGAGGGAGAGATCCCCTATGTCACATCCGATTATAACTACAGCATCTTGGGCTCTGGGAAGCTGAAAAAGAAGAAGCATTTCAAGAGGAGGGAGTACGCATTTGAGTGTGATTACACCTAAAGCCTTGGGGACCTTGGACCGTGGGATTTGTTTTGTACAGAGACTGGCAAGAGCCAGGTGTGGTCACAGAACCCCTGGGTGCTGCAGAGCTCTGAGAGACCCTGGGCATGTGTCCGGTGTAGATACTACAGTGTGTCTGTTTTTTATAATGTTTTATATTTTCAGTTTGTATTTTGGTGTTTTGTAATAAATATCTATTAAAAACATTGGTTTGGTTTCAATTTTTTCCTCAGCCTGTATGGACTTGGACACAACTGATGCCAGCTGGGGGTGGTTGCCATTGAAAGCCCAGCCTTTGGTTAGCTCTGGGTTTCAGAGCGCAATGCACGGTGGTGTGAGCGTGACTTCCTAGTAGCCATAACCTTGGGCTACTCGTGGTTTGGGGAGGAGCTCCTGCCGGTGGTTCTCTCCCTGGTGCTGCGGCAGACCCGCATCTGGGTGTTTCGCTTGTCCAGGAGACTGGGGAGGAAGGAGCAAGTCAGAAAATCCTCTTTCTCTTCCTGCGTGACCGCAGATACAGCCGCTGGAGGGAGTCCCCTGCTCTGTCACACCTCGCTGTGGTGACGGCCCCATGCAGCCCTCTGCGGCTGGTGACACTGGTGCTTTATTCTGTCTTGTGGCTGCTCTGGCCACATACCCTGCTGCTACAGTTTACGTTCAGCGCCTTGAGCGCGGGTCTGGGAAGAGCTCTGGGTCTGTCTCAAATGTGTTGCCCAGCTCTGTCTGAATAGGTTGTGCTACGGCTAGAGGCTAAAATGGGACAGAAGTGGGGAGGAACTTGTAACCCACGATCTGTGCGGACCACTGGGGTGCTTGGTCTTGCCTGACTCGTTACCTGGTCTGTGCCCCACTGGGAAAGACTAGAACTTTTTTTTTTTTTTTTTTTTTTTTTACACCCCCCCCCAGCTCTTTTGTTGGGGCAGCAGTTTGGTCTGGAGTGAAGATGAGGTTGGTGGGAGTCACACAGAGGTGAGTGAGCATCTCAGGCTGAGTTGAGGACCTCTTTGGGAAAACCACTTCTGAATGGGTAATATCGGCACATCAGGCATTTAATGGATCCAAGACTGCAAAAATAACCGGACTTCTAACAGCTGTTCCTGATGTGACATGGCCCTGCCCTGCTCATGTCTCAGAGCAGGGGGACAGTCTGGCCTGGGGGTCTGCAGCGCCCCGAGATGGGTGCCCGTTCAGACCCCTTGCAGCCAGGTTTCTCGTGCGGAGGAAGGAGGGATGCAGTGGGCATGCCGCTCGATGCTCGGTCTTTTCAGCTGGTGGCTGCTGTGGGCGTGAGTAATCCACAAAAAATGCTTTTATCTGGTTTGCAAGGAGAGTTCCTAGCACTCTGTGTACCTACCTGTAAACGAACAAATTAAATGGGATGACTGATGGGGAGGGGACAGAGCTGGAGAGGAGCTGTGAGGGGCTGTGTGGGGTTGCTGCCTTTTAAAGAGTTAAAGCTTTAACTTAATCCAGGCCTAATTATCCCCATCTGGCTGGGTCTGGCAGCACAGGAAGGACTTGGCTGGCAACCTGGCCTGCACAGTGGCTAAAATAAATACAGGGGCCGCCATCGTGCAGCCAGGGGGAAAATCCTGGGTGGGGCGAGGCGGGAGTTCAAGTCTCGGGGGATCGGGTGGAAAAGGCACTGGGAAAGGTGAGACAGGCGAGTGGTACGGGTGAGATGCCCGGTGCCGAAAACCCCCCAGGGCTGAGCATCCCCCTCTGTGCTGTCACCGGCCCCCCAGCATCTGCCTCACCTGGCCGAGGGTGACGGACCCGGCACTGGCCGAGCGGGGCTCCCCTTGTCAGAGCCGGGGGACAAGTGAGTAACCCCCATGCGCCTGTGCCGAGCCTCGAGTGTCTGGCTGGGGACTTCGGAGTGTAAACCTTGGCGTAGCATCCTGCTGGTGAGGGTGGGAGCACTCGGTACTTCGATCGATAGGAAATGGGTTACTTAGCACTTCAAACGTCAAGGATGTGCTAAATAAAGCAGGACTTATTTATTTTTTTTTACTATGTTAGCATCTATTAACTTTGCAGCATTGATTTCTTTTTTAGTTTCTGGCTATCTTTTCTGGCAAAGGGCACCTAGAAGCAGCAAAAGTGTGGGGAGCACGTGGCGCCTTCGGGACAAGATGCTGTTGATGCCGATGACTTTGGGGGCTGGGATGGTCTCAGCCCACCTGATTGTCCCGCGTGGTGTTTTGGTTTTCCCCGTTTTAGGGAGGGGTTTGCATGAGGCAGGACAGAGGTGCTGTCCTTTGCTGCCTTTGTGGGTTTTAAGGCCTACCTGGTGCTTTCCCATTTACTCGGGTTTAGCAGGGGGGAAAACCCCCCAAAGACCCCTGGCTTTCCCCGCGTGGACTGGGGGCCCCCAGTGTGTCCGCAAGCGCAGGGGTGCAGCCGGGGCCCAGGGCGGTGCATTCCTGCTCCCCCAAAAGCTGTCCGACGGCAGAGCCGCCGAACAGCCCCCCTCTTCATGCCGATTATTTTAATCACAAGCACGTCTTGTCTCCGCGGCCGAATGTCTTTCATAGACGGCGGAAAGTGAAATTTGTGCAATGTCCGTAGGAGGCTGAAGAAAGGCCCTTTGTGTGCCCCCCGCGCGGGCGCTGGGCAGCCTCCAGCGGCACCCTCCGCAGCCCCGCAGCTCCCGGCCGCCGGCCTGAATGCGCCGCTTGTCCGGAGACCGGGATCCGCTCTTAAAGCCGGAGCCGGGCTCCCCGGGTTAGTCCCACCGGTGGCCCCGGCGGGGCGGGCACGGCTCCGGGGGGGCCCCCCCCGGCCGCGACCCCAGGATGTTTCTATACTGGAAGAAGCGGGGCGCCTACGAGCTGGAGGCTTTGCCCGCCGGGCTGGCAGGGCTGGAGTACGGGGCGGTGGAGCGCTTCTCCTGGAGCTCCAGCCTGGACATCAGCGAGGAGCTCGGGGGTAGGTGGCCGGGGGGCTGCGGGGGGCCGGCAGGCTGCGGACAGCCGCGCTCGGCCAAAAACCTCCAGCCCTGGCAACAAGGGTGAGGGTCTGGGAGAAGCTCTGGCAGGAGCGGGGATGCTGCTGGGATGCTGTGGGGAAGGCAGTGAGGGTGCTGCAGCGATGAGACGGGGAGAATGCTGCAGGTGCAGCCGGGGAACGCTCAGTAAACGGCCCTGTGCCACCGGCACCGCTCCTTCCGGCTCAGGCATCTGAAACGGCGAGCTGCCACCGTGCGCTCTGGTGCAAGGACGGTCCGGTTTCAAACTCGTTTGCCGTCACCGTCACCGTGAGAGCCGGGCGTGATAACGCAGCCCGTGGCACCAGGAAGAGGAGGAGGCGACCGGCAGGGGAGAGGAGCTGGTGGGGACAGGATCCCTCCTCCAGCCCCCAAAGCGTCCGGTGGGGAGCCGGACACCCTCCTGCCTCTGCCAGAAACTGGGGCTCCCTCTGCACCTTCCCTGCCGAGGAGCTCCCACCAGCACGCCTAAGGCCCTAGTGCGCGCGTGACCTGCTGCCAGGGTCACCGGTTGGGAAAAGCCACGCGGCTGTGGCCACGGCACGGGGCTGGTCCTCGGCACTGCTGGCTGCTCCAGCCAACCTTGAGATTTTGGTGAGTTTGGAAAACTTTCCCTTGGGTGCGTGAAAGAATCCCTCGTTTGTTTCTGTTATTATTCCCGATAGGTCAAGTGAAACGGCAGCGGCGGGGGGCGGGGGGCTGGCCCAGCCCGGCGGGCGCTGCGGGGCAGCCACGGGGACAGAGCCCTCATTGTGCTTCTGCCGCGGGGGCAGCGCGGTGGCCCCGGTTCCCAGCCCTCTCCTGGGGGGCGGCGAGCCGAGCCCTGCCCGGCTGCTCCTGCGCCGTCGTCCAGCAGCGCCCACCTGCACCCGGGCTCGCCTCCTGGCTGGGAGCTGGGGCAGCCGGCGCTGCTCCGGATCGCCTCCCCCTCTCCAGGCAGAAGCGGCAGCTTTTTCGGCACTGCCCCAAAAGGCGGTTTTTCCCGCAGACTGAGTCTAACCCCGGCCTTGGCCACGGTCCCGCTCGGGCCGGCGTGGATGCTGTTTTTGTTGGCAGGAGGAATGCGGGAGAGGGGAGCGGCGCGGCGGGGGAAGACCCTGTGCCGGCTGCCCTGCTGCTGGGGCTGGTGCGGTCGTGCTGTCCGGTGCGGCCGTGCCGCCTGGCCTCCCCATGGCCCCTGCGTCGGCTCGGTGCCCAGCAGGACAGCTTCCCATCGGAGCGTCCCTGCCCTGCAGGAGGGTGTTCGTGCAGCTCGTTTGCTGCAAGTGGCCGGAGTCTGTTATTTTTAAACAATTAGATGCGACGTGTAACAAAAGCCTTCAAAATAGGATTTGTCCCTAAGGCCGATTTAACTGTCAAAGCTTAAAGTGCCTCCTAAGCCCTGTTGGGGGCTGGCAAGCGGCAGATTTAGCGTTCCTGCCACAGCCCAGGTCTGTGCCGGCCCCGGGGCAGCTGGGGCAGGTCCGTGTCCTGATCCTGCGACTTGGGGCGCCGGGCAGTAGGTGCTGGATCCTGACGCTGCGGGATGCACGGCGCCTTCCCCCAGCGGGGATGCAGCGTTGGCTCTTGGGCATGGGGTTTCATCCCCCTGGATGGCCTGTGGGGCAGGCAGGAGCAGGCATCCCCAGCCTCGGCTTTGCCAAGCTCTTAAACCCAGGGTTTGCGGTGTGGGAGCCTCGGCGCTGCCCCACTGCGTGGGCAGGGCTGGGAGCGGGACTGGAGGGGACTCCCCGGGGCACGCCGGCACTGACCTCCCTCTCTCCCACAGCCGAGCCGTGCCCACCAGAGGAGACGGTGCTGCGCTGCCAGAACCCCAACTGCACCGGCGAGAGGAGGGCGGCCAAGGTGGGTCCCTGTGGGGGTGGTGGGCGGTGAGTGCCGGGCAGCTGCCTTCTGCTGCTGCCTGGCGTTGGTCTCGTGGGTGAGAAGGGGCAGCCGGTGGATCTGCCCGACCTGCCGCTCCACAAAGCTCCCCTGGCACGGCCAGCAGCCCCCCACCAGCCACGTGCCCCCTGGCCCGTGCTGGGTATGCAGTCCCTGGTGCTGTCGTGGTCCTGCCGGCATTTAATGGTATGGAGGTAGCTTGCCCGTTTCCCCTAGCTAGTGTGATTCGGGCTAATCCGCTCCAGCCCGTCTGTCCCCTGCTTGCTAACATGACGCCAGAGCGGATTTAGGGTCCCTTCTCTCCCACCGGCTGGCCAGGTACGGGTCTGGCCTGGACCGATGCGCCGGCTCCTGGTGAGCCCCTGGAATTCCTGTGCTGGGCCACAGGAGGTGTCTTTCTGGTGCAGCGGGCAGGACGGTAGCCGGGCTACGCCGGGAGGTGTGCCGCTGCGCTTTGTTTGCACAGCTGGGGTGGCAGGGCCAGTGCTGCCGGGGGCAGACGTGGCGCTGGGCTACGGCCACGCCAGGGCACGGCTGGGACCGCCAGGAGGGACCCACCGGGGCCACCCTGCCGCCGTCACAAGAGACCCCCAACAGCGCCCAGCAGGTAGTGTGGGGCGGGGGGTGGTCCTGGCAGGGCTGGGACTCATCCTGCCGTGGCACGGAGCTGCATCGCATCCCCCCTCGCTTAGCGGTGCAGCTGCCGAGGGCGAAGGTGCCGTGTGCCGGGAGCGTGGTGGGGCCAGGAGCTGGGAGCTGATCCCTGAGGTGGGCAGACAGGTTTGGGTGTTATCCCGTGGGGACGAGCCCAGGGCTGAGCCGCCAGCACAGGGTGGGTGGGCAGCCCTGCATCCCGGTGGGACGGCTGCTAAGGACCCCGTGGGATGCGCACCGAGCGAGCGCCGGCCGCGGTCGCTGCCTGGAGTCCACGGCCACGCTCCCTGTCTCGCAGGTGCCACGATGGCCGTGAGGGTGTTGGGCTTGGGGCACGTGGTGGGAGAGCAGGAGGGCTGGGGCCGGGGGCAGGGAGCATCCTGGACAGGGCTGGTGTGTCGCTGGGGCCGGGGCTTTCTCGTGGCCCGGGGTAGGACACCGGTGGGTGCCGCGGCAGCGGGTGCTGCGGAGGCACCGGCGGCTCCTCGGGGAGCGCGCGGGTGGCGGGAGCGCGTCAGCTCTGACCTCAGCAGCGCCGGGAGAAAGGAGGGCAGGAAGCGGGGGCGGCCGGAGCTGCACGGGCGCTTCCTCCTTCCAGCGGCACGGTGCGCAGCAGGCAAGCCCGGGCAGGGCTCGCTACTCCTCGCACCTCTCCGCATGCAGGGTGGCAATGGGGGTCCTGCACGGGGATGGGGACGTGCCAGCAGTGCAGCGGGGCTCACCGGCAGTGGCCGATGGCACTGCAGTGCCCAATAGCGGGGCCAGCTGGACCCCCCAGCCAGGCGGGCACTGGCCGGGGGTCACGGGCCGTGTACCGCGCTGGGGGCCCAGCCGGGGGTTTAAAAATAACCCGCTGTGAATGCCCGGTGGGGCTGGGGCTGGGGCCGCGGCCGGCACACAATCGGAGGAAACGCGCCGGCTTCGAGCATTGTTTCACCACAGACGCTCGCTTCCTCTGTCCCGCTGCAGGGACGCTGCTCTCGCCAGCACAAAGGGGCCGCGGTGCGGGAGGGCGGCCTTCCCCGGCACCCGGCAAGGTGCGGGTGGCACGGGCACAGGTGGCTGTCCCCCAACTCCCCCTCTGTGCCTAGGCACGCACAGCCCTCCCAGGGTCCCTGCTCAGCGCGGTGGAGCGGGGAGGGGGCTCTGCGGTGCAGGACCCCCTGCCTTGTGGCCATCTCCTGCTCATGCTGCTTTCCCTGTGCCCGCTCTGGCCTCGACGCTGCCCGCGACCGGTGTGCCAGCAGCGGATGGGGATGGGAAGGGGGGGACACAGCTGCTCGTGGTGCTGCCCGTCCCTCCCACCGGCGTGCCATTGCCGGCAGCCCCCGGTGCAGCCCGTGCCCGGCTGACGAGTGCGCCCGCAGGTATGCCACCACGTGGAGTGCCAGCAGCTGAACAGCAGCGGTCCCCTCAGCCTGTGTGAGCTCTGCGACGGCCGCCTCCATGGCGCCATGCACTTCGACGGCCATATCCGCTTCGACCTGCCCCTGCAAGGTGAGCAGGGCTGGATGCGGCCGGCACCGCTGCTCCCAGTGGCTCTGTAGCATTGGGATGTGCTCAGGGCTGGGAGTGGGATGCGGCCAGAGCCGGCACGGGGCTGGGGGTGCCGGCGCAGCCCAGCTCGACGCCCGTTTGCAGGCTCCATCCTGGCCCGCAACATGTCGACGCGCTCGTGCCCCCCACGCACCAGCCCTGCCTCTGACGTGGAGGAGGAGGAGGAGGGACTGGCGGATAGCAGAGGGTGAGCCCCCGGCCCCGCGCGTCCCCTCTGCTTCCCCAGCCCGCGGCGTCCCCGTCACCCTGCCTGCCCTGTGCCCGCAGGGAGCGGAGGAGCTCGGCGCTGAAGCTGCCCAAGAAGAAGGCTCGGCGCAGGCATACGGATGTAAGGCACCAGCCCCTCTCCCCGGGGCGCTCGGCAGGGCAGCGGCATGGCCCCAGGCCGGGCGGGAGGGACCCCTGGGTGAGCGGCTGCCGCCTCCCCCCAGGACCCCAGCAAGGAGTGCTTCACCCTGAAGTTCGACCTCAGCGTCAACATCGAGGCGGAGATCGTGCCAGCCGCAAAGAAGAAGTCTCTGGGGTGAGTCTGTTGGGGACAGATGCAGGGACCGGTGCGGGGACAGACGTGGAGATGGACATGGGGCTCCTGTCCCCGCAGGGAGGTGCTGCTGCCAGTCTTCGAGAGGAAGGCGATCGAGCCGAGCAAGGTGGACATCTTCCTGGACCAGTCCCACACGCCACTCTCCCTCCAGTTCGAGGCGTACCGCTTCGGGGGGCACTACCTGCGGGTAAAAGGTGCGGCAGGGGCCCAGCGGGAGGCTTGGCTGCCCTGGGGGCTCCCGGGGGACTCTGACTGCTTGATGCTCCTGCAGCCAAGCCTGGGGATGAGCTGAAGGTGGAGCAGGCGGCACGGGATGCCAGGTCGGCCAGCTTGCCCCTCCTGCACCCTGCCAGCCCCGCCGCACTCCTTGGGCCGGCGCCGGAGCCCATGCCAGGACGCCCGGAGGGCACCGACAGCCTGGTGAGTGCTAGTGCCAGCCCTGGGGAGGGGAACTGGGGAGCGGCTGGTGGGCCGTGGGATCCCCCTGTAGCCGTCCTTGCTGGGAAGATGGGGACATGGGGCACTGGCACGGCATCTCCCGGATGGCCTTGTGGGGCGTGGGCTGAAGATCCCCCTGGAGTCCCAAAGAGCCGGTTTGTCTCCTCGCTGTGCCATGCCGGTTGTGCTGTGGTGGCAGTGCATGGGCAGCGCGCCCGTGCCAGGCGTGGCAGCTCAGCCGGTGGCACCGGCCCTGCAGCCGTGCCACGTACAGGCTGGCACCAGAGCAAAGGCAAAGAGGAGCCCCGGCAGCCCCAGCGATGGCAGCCGCTCGGTGCCGCCCCGGCCCTGTGGCTCTCCCTGGCCGCCAGTCCTCCTCTCGCCGCGGTGCCTGACAGCTGCTGAGCACAGCTCGGTCCTGCCCCGTGGACCCTGGCCCCAGATAAGCCGTGGGACCGGGCTGGCTGCCACTCCCCACGGCAGCAGGCTGCCACACTCACAGGGAGCAGCTCCAGGGGGGCCGGTGGGGACGAGGTGGTGCTCAGCCCCGCGCCGGTCAGCCCCCGAGGGTGGCAAGCTGGCCGCGTGGCCGGGGCTGGTGGCCGCCCGCATCCAGCACTACAACACCTGGCTGCGGGACCGGCACAGCCCCGGCGGGGCGGGGGGGCCAGCGGGCAACCAGCCGCCCCTGCGGGGGTCTCGGCCCCCGCCGCCTTCCCGGCAGCAGGCAGGAGCTGAGCCATGCCAGGGCGATGGGGCCGGCAGCGGCCGGGGTCCCTGGGGACCCGGCGGCACGGTGAGTAACGGCGATGGTGCCCACGGTGGCTGTCCCCACCTGGGTCTGCGGACAGGGCAGGGTGCGGGGCTGTGCCGGCGGTGGTGGCGGCAGCATGCCGTATCCCGTGGCTCAGTGGCAGGCAGGGAGCCCCGGCCCTGCTGCCTTTTGTGCCAGGGCAAGGAGATGGCAGCGGCCGTGTCCCGGCACGGCCCAGGGATACGTGGGGAGGCAGCCAATGCAGCGGTGCCCAGGCCAGTAGGAGCCGCTTGGCCGTGACCCAGCTCTTGCGGTCAGCCGGGGGGCTTTGATCTCTGCCGGTGAATTGTTCGGCTCTGGTTAGCTTATCTGGTGAGGAGGGAAATAAGGTTTTCGGCGCTGGCCCCACCTCCTTTTGTTTCGGAGGAGCCCGGCCGCAGCCTGCCCGGCTCCGGCTCCGCTGTCCGAGCTGGGAGCGCGGCTAGGCGGGCGGCTTGGCCAGGGTGCTGCACCCCATGGGATGCCCTGAGGCTGCCGGGACCGCTTGCCCGCGACCAGCCGGGCTCGGCCAGGCAGCGCCCGGGGCCCCGCGCCCCCAGGATGCAGGTAGGCAGGTCAGTGCGGGCAGGGGATCGTGGCCGGGGGGACCCCGCTGCCTGCGCGTGCCATCGGGGTGTCTGTCCGTCCCACGGGCGCTCGAGGTCAGCCTTGCTGTAGCATCGCACCGCGCCGTGCTGCTGTCCCCACCCCAGTGGCACAGCTGTGCCAGGCGCTGACCCTGGGGGCACCGGCTGTCCCCGCTGCAGGCTCCGGGCCGGCGGAGGAAGAACATGACGGAGTTCCTGGGGGATTCCAGCATCCCCAGCCCTGAGCCGACCTTGCACGGCGGTGGCTCTGTGCCTGCCAATGGCACCGACACCTGGAAGAACCGTGCTGCTAGCCGCTTCAGTGGCTTCTTTGGCTCCGGCACCAGCGCCGGCTCCTTTGGGCGGGTAGGTGGGACGTGGGCTCGGGGAGGGGGCGCGGGAGCTGCTCGCGGCTATGCTGGGGAGCTGGGATGGGTCCCCTGGGGCTCGAGCACCCCCCCCCCCAGCTCTGCGGGCAGGGTGAGGGGGTCCGTGGCACATCTCCACCAGCCCCCCGCCCAGCCGCTCTGCCCCCCCACTTTCGGCCAGGAGACGGAGAAGCTGGAGCAGCTGGCGAGCAGGCTGCACGCCTACGGCAGCTTCGGGCTGCCCAAGCTGCCGCCCCAGCTCTGCTTCGACCGCGACTCCTGGGAGGAGGACGGGGACGAGGCCGGGCTGGTGCTGGAGGACAGCTGGCAGCAGATCATCCGGGGAGCGGAGGTAGGGTTGAGGGGTCCGGGGGGCCGCGGTGGCTCTGCCCAGCCACCGGCGCAGCGCTGACGCTCAGCCCAACAGGCCCTGTCGCGCCGGCAGTGCCACCAGCAGGAAGCCATCTGGGAGCTGCTGCACACCGAGGCCACTTACATCCGCAAGCTCAAAGTCATCACCGACGTGAGTGCCGGCGGCAGCCGCGCTGTGCTGCGCTGCGGCAGGGGGCCGGGGGCCGCGGCTGCACCCCACCGGCTCCCCGCTCTGTCCCCGCAGCTCTTCCTCTGCTGCCTGCTGAACCTGCAGGAGTCGGGGCTGCTCTGCGAGGTGAGCAGTGGGGGGGGGCTGCGGGGATGCCCTGGGACGGGGATGGGACCTCAGTCTGGCCACGCTGGCGAGGTGAGGGTGCCGTCCCCAGGCAGCTGCCTGCCTCACACCTGCAGGTGGACGCCGAGCGGCTCTTCAGCAACATTGGCGAGATCATCCGGCTGCACCGCGAGCTGTGGCGTGGCGTCATGGCCCCGGTGCTGGCCAAGGCACGCCGGACCGGGGCACTGCTCGACCCCGTTGACTTCCTTGATGGCTTCAAGATGGTGAGCGGAGACCCGGTGCTGCAGCGGGGGACCGTGCCACACCGCGCCCCGCGGTGACTCCTGCCTTGCGTTTCCCAGTTCGGCTCCCTCTTCAAGCCCTACGTGCGGTACTGCATGGAGGAGGAGGGCTGCATGGAGTACATGCGGGCGCTGCTGCGGGACAGTGAGCTCTTCCGTGCCTACGTGACGGTAAGGCGAGCGGCTGGGGCCGGGCCTGGGGCCGGGGCTGGGGCCGGGGCTGACGCCTGCGTGCCGCAGTGGGCCGAGAAGCACGAGCAGTGCAGCCGCCTGAAGCTGAGCGACATGCTGGTGAAGCCCCACCAGCGCCTCACCAAGTACCCGCTGCTCCTCAAGTCCGTGCTGAAGAAGACAGACGACACGCGCGCCCGCGATGCTCTCACCACCATGGTAGGGGGCCGGGGGCACAGGGTGGTGGGGCGCGGCATGGGGTGGTAGCCCCTGGCCCCTCGAACCCACCTCCACCCCGGCTGCAGATTTGCTCCGTGGAGCGCTTCATCAACGATGTCAACTCGCGGATGCGCCAGCGGCAGGAGCGGCAGCGCCTGGCCGCCATCCTCAGCCGCATCGACGCCTACGAGGTGGTGGAGGGCAGCACGGATGAGGTGGACAAGGTAGGCTGGGCACGGCGGACCTGCGATGCCACGCCGCCTCAGGCCACGCTGCCTCATACTATGTCCTGCTACCCATGCCATACCGAGTTATGCCACCCCATGCCACGCTACCCCGTGCCACCCCATGCCGTGTCTGGCACTGACACCGGGGGCTCCCGACAGCTGCTGAAGGAGTTTCTGCGGCTGGACCTGACGGCCCCCATCCCCGGCACCTCCCCGGAGGACACCCGGCAGCTCCTCCTCGAGGGCGGCCTGCGGATGCGGGAAGGTAAAGACAGCAAGGTGAGGACCGCGGGGGACGGGGAGCCTCGGCCCCGGCCCCTGCCCGCCTGCCCCTGCCCGCTGTGCCGGCTGGCGCCCACGGCCCTGCTCTCGCCCCCAGATGGACGTCTACTGCTTCCTCTTCACCGACCTCTTCCTCATCACCAAGCCCCTCAAGAAGGCTGAGCGCACCAAGGTGGTCCGGCAGCCCTTGCTGGTGGACAAGGTCGTCTGCCGGGAGCTCAGGGACCCGGGTGAGTGGTGCTGGGGGTGAAGGGGGCTGCGGGGGGGTCCCTGGACGCCGCTTGACGGCTCCTGCCCACAGGCTCCTTCCTCCTCATCTACCTGAACGAGCTGGGGAGCGCCGTGGCCGCCTACACCTTCCAGGCCAGCGGGCAGTCGCTGTGCCGCAGCTGGGTCGAGGCGGTGCGCAATGCCCAGGTGAGGGGCGCGGGGGGCGGCTGGGGGTCTCGCGGGCGCCCCGTGCCTCTCTGATGCCTCCCCCTCCCCAGAACCTGCTGCAGCGGCTGCGGCAGCGCCGGCGCCTGGGGGAGGAGGAAGAGGAGGAGGAGGAAGAGGACGGCGAGAGCGGCGCCTCGGCTGCCAGTTCACCCACCGTCATGCGCCGCAGCAGCGCCAGCCCGGACTCGCAGTGGTGGTAGGGAGCGAGAGGGGGGCCCCTGCACACCCCCAGCCTGGCACGGCCCCCTCCTTACCCTGCTGCCCCCGCAGCCCCTCCGATGGCTCCACCGAGACCCTCGCCGTGGTGGTGGCAGCAGACGGCGGTGGCGGCGAGCTCTCCTCCCCAGACTGGGACACGGGGCCCTTCGGCTCGACCTCGGACGGCTCGTCCGTCGGCACCGGCACCTCCATCGGCACCGGCGCCTCTGCCGACACCTCCACCTCTGCCGAGACCCCCACCCGGGAGCTGCCGGCGGGCGCCCTGCCTGTACCCCTGCCCCATGGCGCAGCCCCCCCGGCCGGCGGCTGCCGCTCATCTTCCATCGACAGTGCCTACGGCACGCTCTCACCCACCTCCCTGCGGGACTTCAGCCAGCAGCCGGAGGGGTTGGCCGAGGAGGGGCGGGAGCCCCCCACGGCCCCCCGGCCACCCCCGGCCCCCCGGCCCCCCTCGCCCCGGCTGCGCCGCCGGCTGCCCGTGCAGCTCCTGCCCTGCCCGGCCAGGGTGCTCAAATCCAAGTCGGAGGCCAGCCTGCCCCAGCTCTTGCCCCCCGGCCCCCCGGCCCCCCTCAGCCAGAGCCGCAGCCTCTCTGACCTCTGCGCCAGCCCCCCCCGGACTAGCCAAGCCCCTGGCCCCCCGGCTGCCCCCAGCAGCAGCGGCAGCTCCACCTCGGAGCTGTCGGAGCCGGAGGAGCCGGCGGAGAGCCCAGCATCCCTCCCCGGGGAGCTCAGTCGCGATCCACCGCCCGCTGCCCGCCGGACCCTCTCGGACCCGCAGTCGGCACAGCACCGCAAGCTGACGCTGGCGCAGCTCTACCGGATCCGGACCACGCTGCTGCTCAACTCCACGCTGACTGCCTCGTAAGTACGCTCCTGCCTGCGTGCTGCTGGACGATGCTCTGGCTCTCCCGGTTGCTCGCCAGGGGCCAGGTCCCACTGCAGAGGGCATTTCTCCCCACTCTGTGCCTTGCAGGGAGGTCTGAGAGCTGCCGGCACGGTAAGGACGGACAGGCGGACATACCGAGGAGCTGCTGCCACTTCTAACTGTAGCGTGACGCTGGGGCCGGGCAGAGCAGGCCCTGGGATGCCGCGCCTGCGGGGACACGGAGGGGGATGCAGACCGGTCCCCTCGGCGAGGATGTGCCCCGGGCATGGCAGCGCGGGGGGGAAGGCTGCCCGCTTCTCCCCAGAGCGGGGACAGACATGGCACACGGCTCGTGCCGAACCCTTGTTCGCAGAGATGAGGGTTGGTGGCCGGGGCCCAGCTGCCCCGTGGGGCGTTGGGCAGGGGGTCCCAGGGACATGGGGGGCTGTGGGGGGGGGCGCGGGGCAGCTCCTGTGGGCGAGGAAGGGATGATGACGTCGGTGGTGGTGAGCGGGGAAGGTGCCGAGAGGGACACGGTGCCGGCGGCACGGTGCTGCGGGTGGCGCGGGGAGGAGACTGGGGCTGGCGGCAGGAGGGGACGGAGCTGGGCTGGGGGGGGGGGGCAGTGGCCCCAGGGTCCGGCGGGAGCAGGGTTTGCCCTGTGGGGTGGGATGGGCGGCAGCAGACGGCAGTGCCCGGGGCCGGAGCGTGGGAGCCACGGGGGGACGTGGCGGCAGCCGGAGCGCCAGCTGTCGTCCCGTGCCAGGCTGCGCTCTGCGTCTCGGCCAAGCAATAAACCCAGCTGGTGCGCTCTCGTGCCCACCTCGCCTCTCCTTCGGCCGCAGCGGCACCCTACGGCTGGGCAGCACTGGGGTGGGCGCGTGGCATGGCTGAGGGACCCCTGCCGGGGCAGGCACCGCAGTGAGTCTGGGGGTGGCTCCAGCCTCGGTGCCCCAGGATTTGGGGTGGGGATGGAGCCCGGGGGGGGCAGATCAGCACTGCGCCCCGCACCCCGTCCCAGCCACGGTGGGTCCGTGCCAGCGGGAGAGGGAGGGCGGCGGCCGGGCGGCCTGCGGCGAGGCGGCGCAGGTCCCTCCCGCGCCCGGCGCTCCCGTCATGTGGTTTCACACCCCCTGGACTTACTTCCAAAAAAGCATTTCCTCCTGCTGCGGTCGGGTGTAAAAGCCTGTGTGGGGAGGGCTGGTGCTCACTTACCACGCGTCACGCTCTGCCGGTGGCGGCAGCGGCGGCAGCGGCGGCGGCAATGGGGTGCTGGGGCACCCTGCCTGCACGCTGAGCTGCCCTGACACCCCGCTGCGTCCCCTGCCCCAGTCCTCTTGCCGCCCCGGCATGACCCAGCCACATTGGCTGCAAGGATGAAGCGCTGCTGTCCGGGGGTGGCTTGGGTGAGTGCAGCGGTGCCGGTGTCCCGCGGACCCCTGGCACCGATGGTGGGGTGCGCCGTGGCCGTGGCCACAGGGGGTCTGGAGGCGGGGGGGGGGGGGTTAGCCTAGCGCCAAGTGTGCCGAAAACGCTCGCGCCCCCCCTGGCTAAACACCTGGGACTGGGGTCTGCCTTGCCAAAGCTCCTGCAGCGTGGCACGGCCACGGGGACCACAGCTGTGGCACAGCCACGAAGACTGCAGGCGCAGCCACGACGCCTGGGGAACCGTGGGCTCCACCACGGGGCCACAGGCAGGGGCACTGCTAAGGGGATCGGCTGTGCCGACAGCCTGCAGGCGCGCATCGGGGCTGCCGGCGGTGGCAGCTGCTGGGGGCGGGCAGGCGGCCGCGGCGGCGCATGGCACCAGGGCCGCGTTATGGGCAGGGGTGGTGGTTGTGCGGCACGGGAAGCGGTGGCTTGCCCCGCCACGCAGCCAGCGGTGGGATAGCACCTGCGCCGATGGCTCCCCTGCCCGCAGGGCACCTGCTCCCCGTGCTGGGGAAGGGGGCAGCTGCCTGCGTGCAGGCAGGGCGTGCAGGCAGGGCATGCAGGCAGGGTGTGCAGGCAGGGCCCCACCATAGGAAGGTCGTGCTTCGGCGGTGACTCAGACGTGCCGCTGGCAGCCAGGGCCGAGGCGGCCGCCCCGATATGCCAGCGACGCTCTGCAAGTGGGGCGGCTCATGCGCGGTTTCCAGTCTGCCGGTGGTGGCGGGTTTAATAGAAAATGATTCAGCTGCCGTAATCGGGGCCATCACGGCTGGGAAATCCAGCCCCCGGCGAGGAATCCCCTGGCTCCCTGCCCATGCCGCCGGTGCTGCGGCCCTCCCCAGGGCGGGGGGGTGCCAGCATGGGCAACCCCTCGCCGCCCCCGCCGGGGTTGTCCAGGGACCTGGGCTCCCCTGAGTACAGCACCCGGCTCCCCGGGGCGGAGGAGCGGTGACCTAGTTTGGGACACACGTACGAGGCGCGATAGCATCGGGGGGGAGCGTGAGCCGGGCACAGCTTCCTCTTGGGGAGGAAATCGCCTTCTCTGCGAGGGAGATAAACCCCAGGAAAGTCAACGTCGGCAGCCTTAACCCTCCCGTGCCTGGCTGCCGACACCTCCCCGGGCTGGCCATTGCGTGGGCAGGGCGACCGGCACCGCTGGCAGCCCGTGCACCCGGCTCCCTCATCCTGTCAACATGGTGGTGGGTAGGTGGCTGAGCATCCCGGGCCCCCTCCCCAGCCAGCCTGGCGGCACCATTGGCAGAGCACCCGAAGAGCGCCTGACAGCAGCCCCCTGGGCTCAGGGGCCAGCAGGGTGGACCCTGCTCCTGCGGTGCCAGCAGGAAGCTGCTCGCTTGGGTACGGCGGGGAAAGCGCGGCGCAGCGGCTGCCGTGGGGCATTCCCAGCCCCGAGGCCACACCTGGACAGCTCCAGGGCATGGGGCTGCAGCTCCAGCCGTCCCACTCGGCACAGGCACCGGTGTCCACGTGTCTCCGGTAGCCCAGTGTGCGTGGCTGGGAGGGTGGGGAGCGCGGTGGGAGGGCTGCCCTCCATGGGTGCACGGCTCCTGGGGCACCCCGGCTGCCTGCATCCCTGCCCTCTCCCTGCCCACAGGTGATCCTGGCAGCCCTGAGTCTGGCAGCGAGTGAATTGCAGCCTCCGGGGTGCCGGGACCACGCCATGCCGCAGGGGCAGTGGGTCCTGGTGCGACCGCCCAGCCGCCCGCGGAGGCACGCCACCAGACCTCTGTGCCCCACCGGGACGAAATGGATCGAGGGGGCTCGCCGGTGCTGCGCCCTGTGTCCTGCAGGTGAGGGCCGCCGGGCAGGCGCAGCATGGCACAGCATGCCGGGGCACACCGGGCATGTCGGCCCAGATGGCTGTGCTCCCTGTCACCCCACTGTCCCCGCAGGGACGTTCCTGCACAGCCCCTGCTTGAACCGCACCAACGACAGCGTCTGCACCCCCTGTCCCGCCGGCACCTTCAGCGCCCAGCCCAACACCTTCCCCGAGTGCCAGGCTTGCTACGAGTGCGACCGCCAAGGTGAGCTGGTGGCGCGCCGCACCACACCGTACTGTGCCGAGCCGCGCAGCGCTGCACAGTGCCGTGCCTGTCTTCCGCAGCTTTCCAGAGCGTGTTGAGCAACTGCTCGGCCACCAGCAACGTCGCCTGCGGCTGCGAGCCCGGACGCTTCCGCGACTGCCTTGACGAGCGCTGCAGCGAGTTCTCCTGCCGGCAGTGCCAGCCCTGCACCGGGCGGCTCATCCAGCGGCCCTGTGAGTGCTGCCGGCCGGCCTGCAGCGTCCCCACCGGCTGTGCTGCCTCTGGCCGTGCCGCCCTGCCTGACACTTGCCCTCTCCCCAGGCTCGGGGGCGCAGGACGCGCTCTGCGGCAGCTGCAAGCCTGAATTCTACGCCGAGGGCGGCGAGTGTCGGCCATGCAGCGCGTAAGCAGCGACCCCCTCCCCGTGCCCCAGCCGGGGACGCGTGCAGGGCGCGCGGCATGGCGCAGCACGGCGCCCACGGCTTCCTCTCTCCTCGCAGGAGCGCCCCGGAGACGTGCGGCAAGGAGTGCCAGCGGGTGTGCGGCAGCAGCGGCGGCCGAGGTGCGGGGGTGGCGGGGCCGGGTGCGGTGGCACGGGGGACGCCGCAGCGGCCGGCTGACGGGGACGCTCCCGTTCCTTTTCGCAGGCTCGGGGCTGGAGTACATCCTGCTGGCGCTCACCGGGCCCCTCTTCCTGGGTGCCCTCGCCATCTACCACAGGAGGAAGCGGCTCCGGCACGACGCCCTGGCAGACAGCCCCCTCCCCACGCTGCAGGCGGCCGCTCCCACGGCCGGGGCTGCGGCTGCGCCGTGGTACCAGGTCAGTGCCCGGGGGTGGGACGGCCTGCACTGGACCCGGCCGTGCTCCCCCCAGGTGACGGCGCTTGCCAGCAGTGTGGCGAAGCAGAGCCCCGAGCACCGGGCCTTACTGCGAGAGCAGCCCAGCGGCGTGGCGCGGCTGGGCGGCGAGGCGGAGCCGCCCGCTGCCCCAGAACCCTGCAGCACCCTGCTGCAGGGCAGCCAGCTCTACGCCGTCATCAACGCGGTGCCGGTGAGGCGCTGGAAGGAGTTCATGCGGGTGCTGGAGTTGCGGGAGGCGGAGATCGAGCTGGTGGAGCTGGAGGTGGCCCACATCCGCGACCAGCAGTACGAGATGCTGAAGCGCTGGTGCCAGCAGACCAGCGCCACACTCGACCGCGTCTTCGCTGCCTTGGAGCGCATGGAGCTGGCCGGCTGTGCCGAGGCGCTGCGCCGGAGCCTGCTGGCGGGCCCCTGACCTGCCCCGTGAAGGCACCCTGGCAGAGGGAGGTCCCGGCACCTCCCCAGCTCGCCAGGCACCTCGGGCGAGCCGTACCCCTAAGTATTGTTACTTATGCCGTGTAGACATTTTATGTCAGTTTTATGTTCCCTCCCCGCCTGCCTGCCCCCCCCTATTTATGTCCCCCTGCTCCCAGGGCCGGGGGGGGGCCCCATGCCCTGGCATGCTGGCTGCCTGGCCGCTCGCGGGACGAGCGGGCGCCGAGCCCGCCGTGAACCCATGGGATAGTTCTCGAGGCCGCCCGCTGCTGGGTGTGCCTGCCCCCGCCCCAATAAAGTGGCACGTTCTCCATCCACCGGTCCCCGGCCTCCTTCTTCCGGGGCCGTGCCGGCCTGACCGGGAACCAGTGCGCTGCTGGCATAAGGGCTGCCACAGGTGATGCGGCCGCCGCAGGTGACGGCAGCGATGCTGGTGATGTGGCTGATGCGGGTGATGGTGGCGATATGGGCGATGCGGGCACCGCGGTGGGCGCGGCGCGGTGCTGGGCAAGGGGGGTGGTGTGGGCAGCCCCAGGAAGGCGCGGGGCACTGCTGGCGGGGTTTATTGTTTTAATTGCTGGAAAGGCAGGCGGTCCGGGGCGCGGGGGAGCCGGGAGCCAGCCTCGAGCTGCTCCGGACACGGGAGGGGCAGGAGTGGAGGCGAGCGCGCTGCAGCCACAACGGCAAGCGGTGCCAGTGGGGAGCACGGGGAGCCAGCTGGCACGGCGAGCCCAGCCGCAGCGGTCGAGCCGGGTGGCACGCAAGGAGCCGGGTGCCCCACGCCGCGGCAGCTCGTTTTGCGAAGGGCAGCACGGGGTGGCGGCGGGCTGGCGGCAGCGGGATGGGGGCTATGGGTGCCTGGGGCAGTGGTGGGGGCTCCTCTGGGACAGGCTACGCGGCCGTCCGCGGCGGGAGGAGGGTGCTGAGGCGCGTCCCAGTCCATGGCGGGACCTGCCGGCCTCCTCCCGCCGCGAAGAGCCAGGGCGCGGCGCAGCTAGTGCTTGGCTATGTCCCCCTTCTTGAGGATGATCTGCCGCTGCCAGGGCGCCAGCTTTGTCTCATCGTACCCGAGAGTCCTTAGCTTTTCCGACTGCTCCTTCTCTTTCTCTTCTTCCTCCCGCTTCAGCTTCTCCTGCTCTTTCCTGCTCGGCAGTGGAGGGCACGGGGCACCGCGGTCACCAGAGCCGCCGGAGCCGCTGTGCCCACCCGCCCGCCCACCCAAGGAAGGGGCTTACGGCACTCACCGTTTCTGCTCCCTGTGAAGGCAAAGGGAAGAGCGGGGTTAGCGAAGCCGTGGGGACGGCCGGCTGGCCTGGCATCCCCCGGCCCCGGCTCACCTCTCCTCCTCCAGCTTTTTGCGCAGGATGTCCCTCCTCCAGGCTGGCATACTGGCCAGGCGCGCTTCCTCCTCCTTCTCCTGCAACAGACAGCCGCGTTACCGGCACTGCTGGGAGCCCACCCTCGCTGCTGGCACCGCGGGGCAGCGGTGTGGCCGCGGCACGTGGCACCGCATCCCACTGGTGGCCGGGCCGAGCCGTGCTCCCGGCATGGCACCGGTGGGGGCTCGCCAGCACGTGGCTCGATGGCGTTGCCCCTCGCCACCCGCCTTCTGCTGGCACGGGGAGGAGGAAGGAGTGCGCGGCGTGGCCAGCCCTTCGCAGCACACCACAGCTTTATTGCACTGACACGCGGGGGCCCACGCCGCCCCGGCACTGCAAACGCCACGCCAGAGGGGAGCGCAGCCCCGGTGCTGCACACCCCGCACAACACACAGCCACAGCAAGCAGCACACCACAACCTCGGCCCCAGGGCCGCGCGAACCGACACCGAGCCCTCCGCCGAGCTGAGCCGCAGCACTGCCGGCACCCCTGAGGCAGCTGAGCACACCTGGGTGCCGGGTCTAGCTGCCCCCCTGGTCCCTGCACCCGGCCAGCCCCGCACCACACCGCCGGCACAGCCCGCAACATGCTGCCGGGCTCAGGTGTCAGACATCTCTGCCTCCTTCTCCTTCCAGAAGGAGAAGCTGCGGTCGATGAAGCGGCAGATGTCCTCCTCGCTGAACTCGCCCAGCTCCGGCACCAGCACTGCCGCCCCATCCCCTCCCGGGGCCGGAGGGGGTGGCTCCAGTGGGCTCTCCGCCACCGCGGTGGGGCCGTCCCCAAAAAACTCCTGCACGAGGTCCTCAAAGCCATCGAGCCAGTGGCGGTGGCCCGCCTCGACCCGCTCCAGCACAGCACGGTGGAAGCGGCGGACGTGGCGCCAGCTGTGGCCGCCCAGGCGGTCGAACATCTCGTAGCAGAGGAGGTGGCGGAAGCGCCGCTCCTCGGGGCTGAGCGGCATCTCCAGCAGCTGGAAGTAGCCCAGCATGAAGAGGTCGAGCGGGAGGCTGTCGTGGGGCACAGGCGAGCCACCGACGTGGGGCAGGAAGTGCTGGGGCCAGTACAGCACCGCAGTACGGCTCAGTCGCCGGATCTGGCGCCCTGGCACCCGGCGGGCAATGCTCCTCCAGCGGGCCAGCAGCCGCCCTGCCGCTGGCCGCCGCCTCCCTGGCCGCCACAGCCGCTCCTCCCCGGGCACTGCTGCCAGCGCCCGCTTCTTCCAGTGCTCCAGGAAGAGGAAGACGGCACGCTCCTTGTGCGCCTCGGCGCACTCCCGCGGGCTGCTTGGCTCTGATGGTGCCGTCCGGCTCCGCTGCGGTGCCCCGTCCCCATACTCCTCCTCCAGGACGGGCCGGCGGGTGCTGCCGGGGGGCTGCGCCCGCTTGCGCTTGGTGACCCTGGGGAGGGCCACGGGGGCCCCTCCCGGCCCCTCATAGTTGGCCTTGAGGCTGCGGACGGAGACGCCGCAGCCCAGGATCTCGCGCCGAGCGTCGTGCTGGGTGCCAGGGCCACCCACCGCCCCCCCTGCCCCGGGGTCCTCCCGGCCTCCTAGGGTGGCTGGCGGCGCAGCCGCGTTCCTCGGCAGTGTGGGGGACCAGCTGCCGCGGGTGGGCCAGTCCTCGCCGGCGAGGGCGAAGCGCCGGGGCGCTGGGGTGGCGGGCAGCGGTGGGAACAGCGGCAGCTCCTCCTCCGGCCGCCCCAGCAGCGGCCGCACCGGCTGCGCCTCGTGCATCACCCGCAGGCTCCCCAACTGCCTCTCCAGGTGCCGCACGTCCTCCTCCCGCATTGGCTGCCCGGCGGGTTCCGGCGTGCCCCCACGGGCGGGTGGCCCCTGCCGGCACAGGGGCTGCGAGTGGCTCCCGGGCTGCGGCGGGAAAGAGGGCAGAGGGGCTCTTGAGGCCACGCCGCGCGCACCGCGTGCTGCCGCCGTGCGCAGCACCCCCGGGGTGCGATGCCCCTGCATGCTGGTGGGGTGGTCCCCCGGCACGGCCGGGAGCCGGAGGCGATGCCGCACATGCCGTCTCGCCAGGTCCTGGGCCGCTGGGCCGTGCCCGCGCTGCGTTCGCCGCCGCGGCCCGCGAGACCCCCCTACCTTGCGCCGCTGCTCCTCTTCCTCCTGCATGCGGAGCTGCAGCTTGCGCACCATCACCTGCCGCTTCCACTCCGGGATGGGCCGGCCCTGCTCATCGTGGCTCGGCACCAGCACCTCCGCCTCCACCGGCGCCCCAGCACCTGCCGCCAGCACCGGCGAGCTCCCGTTCAGCACCAGCTCCGGCGAGCCCCCTGCCAGGCAGCGTGGTGGCCCGGCAGCCTCAGGGGTGGCTGGCGGGGTGGGCGTCCTGGTGGGTGACGGGGAGGATGCTGGCGACTCTGCCTGCAGAAAAAGGACGGAGGGAGGGCAGTGGGCACCTGCCGTTCTGCGCCACGCCGTGCCACCGGCTCCCGTGCCCCCCCCCCAGCCACCTACGTTGGCCCCTGCCTGGCCACTGCCGGAGAAGACGGTGGTGAAGCCTTTGCTCTGCGGTGTTGGCTTGAGGCTCTTCCCAGCCTTGATCTCAGCCAGCAGCTCTGAGTTGTCACCGGTGGGGGACATCATGTTGAAGGACTTGGTGCCTGGGGGGAGGCAGGGGGGGCAGTAAGGACCCCGCTGCTGGCAGCCCCCTGCCCCTCCAGCTCCTCCTCCAGCTTGTGGGGCATGGAGGTGGCCGGCTGACTGCCCCCCACACCAGGGAGCCCCTGGGATGCCCATTGGAGCAGCATCCCAGCATCCAGCCCCCCCCCCCAGCTCCACGGGACCCTGCAGGACCAGCGCCCTGGCACCCAGCTCACCAGGTCCACAGGAACAGCACCCAACTCCCTGGGTGCCCAGGACCCCACTGGAGCAACACCCCAGGACTCAGCAGCCTGGCACCCAGCCCCCAGGGTCTGTGAGACCTGCTGGAGCAGCACCCCAGCACCCAGCTCCTGGGGCCCCAGCCCTGAGTGTCCCCCACCGCGCCGCACTGTGCTGCGGCAGCAGCAACATGACTGTGGAGGGATGGGTCCGCAGCTGGCGGCAGCCCCGGCACGGCAAGACGGCCCCGTGCCGCCTTGCCGGGGGCCCTGGGAACCCCTACACTCCCCTGCAGCCCTGGCAACGACGCACTGACAGCCTGCGCCAGCCCTGCTGCCAGCCCTGAGCCCCAAGAGCTGCACAGCACTGGCACCGGACCACGGCAGTGCCCCCGAGGATGCCCACGCCGCTGCTCACGCCGCCCACCTCGCAAGCACCCACCGTCCGTGCCAGCCATGCGCGGGTCCCTAACGGCCCATGGTGCCGTGCCAAGGCAGAGCCCCCTCCCCGTCGCCGGCACCCGCAGCTCGCCCCGCTCGGCCGTGCCGTGCCGGGGCCAGACGGCTGCGGGTGCTGAGGGCCCAGCGGGGCGCACGCACTGCCATCCAGCGCCGGCTGAGACCCCCTAGCCCTGGGAGCTGGCGCTAATAAAGCGGGCGCCGAGCAGCGGCCAAGCCCGCCGGCTGCAATCAGCGGTGGGGGAGCGGCCGGTGCGCTCACGTGGCGGGGTCACGCCGGCCGGCTGAGCGCAAACAAAGGCCCTCTGTGCGTGGGGCCGGCTGCGGGGCCGCGAGGGCCGTGGGGGGCGTGGGGCCCCCGGCCGCCTGCCCAGCCTGGCCAGCCCTGCCCGGCGGCTTCGACAGCCCCGCGCCGGCGCTTGGGGGGCCCGCGTGGCACGCCGGCCCGGCGACGCGGCGGGCGGGAAGGCTGCGAGCAGTTGCCAGCCCCAGCCAGCCGTCGACGCCCCGTGGCTCTAGCGCGGGACGGTGCCAGGTCGGGCCCCTCCAGCTGTGCCCAGCGCCGGGGCACCCCCCGAGCAGGGAGGAGCGCGGGGCCGCGGTACTTACTCTTCATCTGCCTGAGCGCCTTTCCTCCTAGGGAGAGAAGCAGAGAGGTGGCGCGGGGCGCACGGCAGAGGAAGGATTTGGCCACCGCGAGACAAGAGAGAAGAGAAGCGGCCAGCAGTGAGAGCAGGCAGGGGCGGGCAGGCGTGGGGGCCCCCGCGCCGACACCGGAGGAGAGAAGGACAGAGAGGCCGTCAGGAGCCATGCGACCGGAGTGCCACAGGAGGAGATGTGCCGGGGCGGCCGGCGCCGCGGTGCAGCCGACAGGACAGTGCCCGGGATCGTGCCCCATGCCCACCCGGCACCCCGCCACTTACTTCCCGTGGAGGACGAGGAGCGGCGGGGGCCAGCGGGGGTCTCAGCCAGCGGGGGTGGTGGTGGAGGCGGTGGGCAGGCAGCATCAGGCAGCGGCGGGGGTGGCGGCGGGGGTGGCAGCTCGGCGCTGGGCTTGCTCTCCCCGTTGCGCATGGTGTCCGCTGAGATGGGTGATGCCTGAAAGAGAGTGCGGGTAGGCGTTGCCCGGTGCCGGCGTCGACTGGCGCCGCCACCACCGAGCCACGTGCAGGCTTGCGGTGTGGGGCGGAGGGCTCACCTCCTCGCTGTGCGCCATTCGCCGGGGGCCGGGCTGCTCGGCCGCACCGTGGCCCAGGTGCTTGTAGTAGTCACCGGTGCTCGGCTGCTTGCCGAAATTCCTCGACCGCCTGGTGGAGTCGGCCCTGCGCAGGCCCTCAGGGCTGCTCTCGCGCGACGCCAGCTGCAACGGGGAGCGCAGCTCAGTGCAGCCATGCCTGGCTGCAACCCGGGTGGCTGTGGGGCAGAGCCGTGGCGGAGCGGGGCCGTGCCAGCCGTGGCCGTGGGGCAGATGCCCGGCTGGGGGGACGGCAGGTGCGTGGCCCGGGGGTCCACTCGGCACGAGGCTGCGCCAGGGGCTGCATGCCAGGGTGGCGGCATGCGCCGTCAGCGCCTGGCACTGTGACCCCATAGCCTGTGCCCAGGAGCCTGGCCGAGCCTCCCCCGGGATAACCCCCTGGGAACAGGAGTGCCGAGCCCTGGCCGCGCGGATTACCGGGAGCTTATCCCCCATGGGGCCAGGGCCCGGTTCCAAACCTCCCTCTGAAGGGGGCTCTCAGGCAGCGCAGCCTCGGCTCACCCCGGCACATACCGCAGAGGCTTTGCAGGTCGTGCTGCCGAGCGCCGGCGCTGCAGGGGGCCATGCCTGCTCCCCAGGTCTGGGGGGGCCGCAGCGGCACGGCCCTGCTCCCTGTGCCGGGGCCCCCGCTATTTGCATTTCCCCGTGCACCACTGCCGCCCGTGGCATTTGCACGGCAAGCCTGGGAGCTCGCCGCCGCTGCCAGCCCCAGCTAAGTCAACAAGCGCCAGCTCGGCGCTTCCTGCTCTGGCTGCCATGGGCGCCGTGCCAAGCCTGGCTCCCGCTCCAGCGGCCCCAGCCCCGGTCCGGCGTGAGGGTCCGTGCCACTCAGCCCCGCTGCATGGGGCGCCTGCGCCGCTCTGGTACGGGGCTGGCACGCGCCTGCACCTCCCCAGGGCGGCCTGGCTCTGTAGCCCCAGGCAGGGCTGCTCGTTGCCCCGGTAAGCGCTAACAAGCCAGGGCCTTGCACAGTGAGCGCAACGGGGTCCCGAGGCCCACGTGGGCCTGGAACACTGCTCCGCCGAGACCCCCCCATCCCATATGCCTCTGACCCCGGCAGTGCTGGCCTCTGCCAGCGCCCCAGCTATGGCTGTGCACTGGGCTCCCGTCCCCGGTGGGGTGGCGAGAGCCAGGGTAGGGGGTCGGGATGGCCCCGAGCCCACCGCATCCCTGCGCCCCCCCGGGGGCCTGCACCCCTCTTACCTGTGCACGCCCGGCTGAGCCCTCTCCGCTCCTGGCAGCACCGGCTGTGCCACCCGACACCTGCGGCGCGGGCGACACCGGAGCTGGCCGCTCGGGTTACAGCCTGCGCAGTCGCCCACGCACAGCTCGGTGTGGTGCCGGTGGCATTGCCAGGGCCACGTGGGTGCGGCTGCGCTGGCCGGCCACGCGCCGGCCTGCACGGTGCCACCAGGTGCCCCAGCCGGTGCAGCGGTGGAGCAGGGCTGCCAAGTGCCGCGGAGGCACCGGCGCATCGCCAGCCCTGGCTCGCTGCAGCCTTGCTGCCGGTTGCACCCCAGTCCCCCGGTGCATGCCAGCATCGCGGGCACGTGGCCTCAAACCAGGGGCGTCCCCTCCCAGTGCCGTCAAGAGCTAACAGCTCCCCATGGGGGATCGGTGCCCGGTGGCATGTCCCCCCACCCCCGGTGGCACGTCCCCTGAGCTGCGTGGCCAGGAGCAGCTGCGCACAGGGCATGGGACATGGCGCATGGGGCCGTACCTCTCGGCGCAGCGCCTGGCTCTCCACGTGCCGCAGGTTGTTCTTGGCCCGCACGTAGATGTCGGCAGTGTGGGGGGCGGCGGGGGGCGCGGGTGCGGGGTAGCCAGGGGGCGGCGGGGGCGGCCGGGCGGTGGGGGGCGGGGGCGGCGGCGGGGGGAAGGCGGGGGGCGGTGGCAGGGGGGGGCCCTCGCCTGCCGGTCCCCGGCCCCGCGGCCGCGTCTCAGGGTCCAGCATGTCCATGTACGCCTGCATGTCCACGAGCGCCGGCTCGGGCACCCCTGTGCAGGGCAGGGGGTCAGGGGGGGCTGGCCCCGTGCCCCCCACCCTGCGCCTCCCGGCCCCACACTCACGGGCGGTGGGGGCCCCCGGGGGGCCGCCCCTCTTCTCCCCGGTGCTGGACTGGCTGGAGTGGCAGGAGTCGTAGTTGGAGAGGGTGCTGGCGGGGGAGCCCACCTCGAAGCGCGCCTGGGGTGCCGACACCGTGGTGTTGGGCGACGACATGCCCGAGTCGGGCTGCCGGCACTCCCCGTCCGCCGAGGGGTCTCGCGACAGCACGCGGTGCTCCACGCTCTGCTGGCACAGCCGGGCGGTCAGGCGGCCGGGCGGGAGTGACAGGGCCCCGCGTGCTCCCCGCGCACTCGGCCACGGGACGCCGCTGTACCATGTTCTCCACGGTGCGCAGGTACTGGGCGCAGTGGCCGTGGCCGTTGTAGTCGGCGAGGTCGGCCGCCGTGTAGCCGTCCTGGTCACGGACGCTGAGGTCGGCGCCATTCACCACCAGGATCTGGCAGCACTGGAGAGAAAGGGGGCGCGTGGCAGGGCCGGAGGGTGGCCCCCCGCCTCCACCCGGCCCCCACTGGCCGCCGGCCCCCACCTCCAGCTCGCCATTCTCAGCAGCATCGTGCAGCGGCGTGCCGCCCCAGGCATCGGCAGTGATCTCCCCACCGTGCAGCAGCAGCCAGCTCAGCACCTTGGCGTGGCCGCGGCTGGCGGCGAAGTGCATGGCCGTGGCCCCCTCAGCATCCCGCTCCGACAGGCTCACCGTCGTGAAGCTCATCTGCGTGGGCAGGCGGGCTGAGTGCTGGCACTGCCAGCCCCACACCGTGCCACCACACTGCCACGCCGTGCCCGGCCAGCGCTTACCAGCCAGACGATGACGGTGTTGTGGCCCATCTGGGCGGCGGCGTGCAGCGGGGTCATGCCGTCATGGGCACGCGCGTGGGGGTCGGCCCCGCAGTCCTGCACCAGGTACTGGATGATCTCCAGGTGGCCCTCCTGGCAGGCGAGGTACAGCGGGGTGGCCCCTGTCTTGGTCTGGGCACTCAGCGTGCTGCAAGCGGGGCACAGCGCTCATCACCCGCTGCCACTGCTGCCGGCAGCGCACCGGGATGGGTGGGCACAGGGGACACGTGGGTTGCAGGGACATGGGGGACACATGGGACACGCTGGTGGGGGGCAAGCAAGGCAGCGCCACGGCCAGGCAGCGTGGGCAGCGTGGGCAGCGTGGGCTGGGAGCCGTCCACCCCACGGCTCCCCACTGGGTCCCAACGCAGCGGCGGCCACTGAGGCGGGAGGTCGCTAAGTTAATCAGCCTGCTTAGGCTAAGCTCCTTCCTCCGGCTGTTTTTGGACACTGCAATTTAGCAGTATTTTTAAATAAGCGGCTTAGGCAGCACCGGCTGCAGGGGAGCCGGCAGGGAAAGGCCGACCTGCACCATGGCGCTGCCCGGCCCTGCTGCCCCTGCCGGCCCCACTGCTGGGCATGGGCATCCCCCCGCTGCCTCCGGTGGGCCTTGGCGCCACCGCATCCCTCATCCTGAATTGTGCATCCCACATCCCCGCTGCGCGGGAAGCTGCCTTATGAAGCGCTCCATAAAAAACCCTGTTGAATATTTCAAAAAGGAAGAGCAATAAATACTCCGCTCTGTTATCGCAACGATCACGGGCCCTTAATAATTGATCCCTGTAACCGTGAGACGAGCCATGGCCTGTGCAGCCTTCCCACCGTGCCATGCCGCAGTGCCGGGCCGGCATGCCGCTGGACGCTCCCCGAGCAGGAGCCTGGGCGGTGGGAGGCCGGTCTGAGGCATGGGGGGCCGGACAGGCGTTCAGCCCCCGATTGCTGTTTCCCAGTAATTGTAAAGGGGTTAGGCCACTTGGGTGAGTGCCGGTAAACTGCTTTGCCAGATGGCCATGACCCCACGCCGAGCCACCGGCTGCCGGGGCGAAGGTGGGCCGGGAGAGCCAGCACCCCGCAGCAGCACCCGGGGATTGGATTTCGTGGCTGTAACGGAGCCTCCGGCCGGGCGCGGGGCTGGGAGCGGGGCCAGTCCTAAATAATTCAGGGGGAAGGCGGTGACGGGAGCAGAGCAACCCCAGCAAGAAGCGTGAAAGCCAACGCGGGATGGCCGCCGCCAGCGCCGCACCGGGGCCGCCACCGCGGGCACCGAACGGGAGCCGCGGCGGGGCCGGGCCGCCGTGGGGAAGAGTAACGGGGGGCTGAACCGGCACACCAGGGGCAGGGACATAAGAGGCCGGGGCCGGTTTCCAGCCGCAACCGAGGCAGGGGCTGCGGAATCGTCCGTGCAGCCCCACGGCTGCCGGGGACCGGGACCGGGACCGGTGCCGCTGGTGGTGTGGGGGGGTGCGGAGTGCGGTGGCTGCCGCGGCGGCCCCGGGAGGGGCGCGGGCTCTCCGGGGCGGGCGGGCCGAGCCTTTTTACGTAAGGGCGGGCGGACAAAGGCGTCTGTGTTATCGGCCCGCTCCAGGCGCCCCGCCAACCGGCCCGGCGGCGGGAGTTCTGCCGGCGCTCGCCCTCGCTCCCCGGGCCGTCAGGAGCCGGGGACGAGGGCGGCTGCGGGGACCCCGCCAGCCCCGCTCCTGCCGGGGCCGGGACTGTGTGTGTGTGTGTTGTGCGTGTGTGGGGTGGGGGCGCGGAGCCGGTCCCGCCGGCCGGCAGCGGGGCCGTTACCTGGGGCAGTGTCCCAGGAGGAGTCGCAGGGAAGGGAAATCCCCTTTGGCCGCGGCGTAGTGGACGGGCAGCGCTCCCGTGGCGGTGGCCGCCGTGGGGTCGCTGCCCCCGAAGCGCAGGAGCCATTCGATCACCTCGTGGTGACCGAAGCGGGCTGCCAGATGCAGGATGGTGGCACCGGAGTTGTCTGTGTCCTGCGGGAGGAAGCGGGGCGGCCGTCAGCACCGGGGACGCCAGCCCCCCTCCCACGGTAAGGCGGCCTGCGGGGCCGGGGGGCGTCGCGGGGCAGCCCCCGGCCGAGAGCCGGCCCCGGCCCGGTTGGGGGGTCATTGCCTGGGGCGGAGATCCCGCCTGCAGGGAGCGGGGCCGTCGGAGGGGCCGTGAGAGGAGCACCTCTGCCCTCCAGCGGGGCCTGCAGCCGCTCCCGGCCAGCGCTCCGCAAAGCCCCCCCCCCCAACTTGTCCCGCCGGCGGCGGGGCAGCCCCTGCCCGCGGAGCCCCGGCCGGGGCGCGGGCGGAGCTGGCCCCCGGCCAGGAGGCCGCCGAAGCGGACCGGCCCCGTCCTTGCCTCCTAATCCCCGCCGCCGCCCTCCTCTCCCTCCGGCCCGTCACATGTCGTCAGCTCCCGGCCGGCCCCGGGGCAAGCCGCTTACCGCCCCGGCCCTGCCGTTGTGTAACGCCGGGAGGGGCCGGCGGCCCCGGAGGGTCCGTGACCCCTTCGGGGCTCAGCCCCGCCGCGACGCCGGCCCCCCACGCCCCGGCCGCCACCCTCCCCGGCCGGCTGTGTCCGCGCCGGCGGAGCTGGAAAGCCCACCCGCGACCGTCTCCCTGGGGAAGGCCTCCCCGGTTGCCCGTGACACCCGCCGCGCCCCCCCCCCCACCCCTCGACCCCCCGCGCCCCCGCTCGCACCTGCACGCCGCAGCCCCCCTGCGTGAGCAGCCACTGGAGACAGGCGAGGTTGCCGGTGGCGGCGGCGTCGTGGGCCGGAGTGGCCCCGTTGCGAGCCCGCGCGTCCCCGCGGAGCGCGGCCTCGGCCGCCAGGTACCGGAGGCAGGCGAGGCGGCCGGCGCGGGCGGCGTGGTGCGCGGGGGAGGCGCCCAGGGCGTCCCGCAGCCCCGGCCGCAGCAGCCCGGCCGCCCGCAGCCCCCGCAGCGCCTCCACGTCGCCCTGCCGCGCCGCCAGCAGCGCCCGCTCCAGCGCCATCCCGGCCCCGGCCCCGGCCCCGGCCCTGGCCCCGGCCCCGGCGGCGGCCCCGGCCGCCGCTTGGCACTGCGCGGCGCTCCCGCCCCGCCGCCCCCCGGCCCCGTCGGCTCCTCCTCCTCCTCCCCCGGGGCCGCCCCTCCGCCCGCCCCGCCCGACGGCGCGGCGGCTGCCCGCTGCCCGCTGCCCGCTGCCCGGGCCGCCGGCGTCGCTCTCCCCCCGGTCCCTGCCGGGGCAGCCCGCCTTTGCCGCTCCCTGCGGCCGGGACCGGGGGACCCCAGGAGCGCACCGTGCCCGGCGGCCGGCGCTGCCGTCCGGGGGCATGGGGAGCCGCTGCCCGCCCCCCGGCCCCCCGCCCCACGGGTGTCCCGTCCTCCCCCCGCCCTCCGCCCGCCAACGCGGGAGGCGCGGCGATGATGGGCTCCTCCGGCAGCCCCGACGTGCGCCTGCCAGTCCCGGCAGCGCAGGCAGGAGCGGGGGGGGGGGGAGCCCTGCCGGGCTGCCCTGTCTCCTTCCGCCGCGGGGCGGGGGGTTTGGCGGGACGTACAGTGAGGGCGTCGGGCGGCACCGCGGAAACCGACGGCGGGACCCGTGGGCAGCGCGGGCGGCGGCGGTTACCGCGGGCGCGGTCAGGCTGGGTCACCCCCGCCGTCAGCACCGCGGACAGCGCCGGCGTCGCGCCTTCAGCACAGCGGACAGAGGCGCGGCCGCCCCGCCCGCCCTGCCCCGCCGGCGGACGGTAAAGGCGGCGGCGGTACCGGTACCGGTACCGGAGCACCACGACCCCGGCGGGCGCCGCGCCGCAGCCCCCCCCCGGCCCCCTCCTGCCACCGCCGAGCTGCGCAAGGTGAGAGCTCCGGCACCCCCGGGCCGCCCCACGGCCCCGGGACCCCCGGGCAAGGACGCGAGTGCCGCCGCCCTCCCCGCCCCCGCCCCTGGCCCGCGCCCCCTCCATCCCTTCCCCATCCTGCGCTCGGCAGCGATCCGCCACTGCCTGCTCGGGCCCGCCGCCTCCCCCCGCCCTGGGACCCCTGGGCGCCCCGCCGAGCTCTTTCCCAACCGGAGAGAGCCTCCAGCGCCGGGGAAGGAGGGAGGCAGGGAGGCTGCCCGCCGGCAGGTGCCGGCAGCTGCCCGTGCCGGCCCGAAGACCGTGACCTCCGTCAGCCGCCGCGCAGGCAGGGCTCACCCCGGGGCAGGCGGGCGAGCGCGGGGAGGCGGAGGAGCCCCCCGTCCCGGTGGGGAGCACACAGCTCCCCGGGCGGGACCGGAGCTCCGCCCCCCGGGCCCCGGAGCTCCGCCCCCCAGGCCTCGGAGCTCCGCCCCCCGCGCCCCCCCTAGCTCCCCGCTGCGCCCCCGCGCGGCGCCAGCCGGCAGAGCGCCGGCCCCGCCCCCAGTGCCGGCGCGGGGGCGTGGCGTAGCGCTGCCCGCCAATGGGCCGGCGCGCGGGCGGTGGGCGGGTCCCCCGGAGGGGGCGTGGCGTGGCGAGGCGTGGTGGTGCCGCAGCGCCGTTGACGGGCGGGGCGCCGGTGCCGCCATGTCGGAGCGGGGGGCCGCGGGCCCGGGGCCGGCCGCCATCCAGGTGTCCAGGTACGGCCTCGCCGCGCTGCCCGCTGCCGGGGATCCAGGGGAGGGCCGGGCAGGGGAGGGCAGGCGGGCCGGGGGACCGCGGGCGGGCTCCGGGGCCGGGGCCGGCCTGCAACCGGGATGCTACCGGCGGTGCTACCCGCACTGCTGCCGGCGCCGGCCACGCCGCCTGCACTCAGGCACTCCGCCTGCACCGGTCACGCCGCTTGCACCGGCAGCGCTGCCCGCGCCGGTGACGCAGCCTGCACCAGGGTGACGGCACGCCGTAACCGGTGCCCTTCCCCAGTGGGTGTGAGCTGGCAGGGCGGGCAGGGCGCACCTCGGTTTTCCTGCGTTTGCCCGCTGCCGCTCCTTGGCATGGCCGCCTTGCCGAAGCACAGCTCCTCTTCAGGCTGGCACACAGCCATTGCCCCATCGCCACCGTGCCTCGCCTTCCCTCCTCCGGTTGATTATTTGCCGCTCCGGCAAAAGCCACCACTGCTGCTGCCAGGAAGCCGGGTCGAGGGGTGGCACATGCCTGGCTGGGTCTCGGTTTGCTGCAGTGGGGTGGTGGTGAGATGCAGTCCAAACCGAGCAGCCGGCTGCCCCTGGCAGAGGGGCAATGCCTCCTTCCACTCCCAGCGGTAATTTAAGGTGGTTTCCGCCACCGCTCACAGGAAGCCGCGCACAGGCAGCGCCAGTGACGTTGCTGGCTTCAGCGTGGTGAGATGGCCCAGCAGCTCATCTGGTAGGGTGATGGCAGTGCCTCTGGGTGGCTGTACTGGGACCCAGGCTGGGGGCATGGCAGGGGGGTGCGAGCTCCTGTATCCCTCTCCTGGCAGGATCATGCGCCCGGATGACGCCAATGTCGCGGGGAATGTCCATGGGGGAACCATCCTGAAGATGATCGAGGAGGCGGGAGCCATCATCAGCACCCGCCACTGCAACTCCCAAGCTGGGGTGAGTAGGCACCGGAGCACCTGCAGGGCTCCAGTTCGGTGACTCTCTGACCCCCCTGCCGTGCCACAGGGGTCTGCTGGGAGGCAGGGGTCCCCTGGGATGGCTGGGCATCCCTGGGGGCCTCCCCAGTCATCCCACCACACCGGAAGCGCTCGCTCCTGCGCGCAAACCGCCGGTGCCTCTGCTGCTGCCGGGGCATGGGCCCGGTAGCCGGAAGCACCCTGCTGAAACTGTGTTTTACAAGCAGAACCATTATTATGTCACCACTCATGGTTCAACTCCCGCGAAGGGCAAGTCAGAGGCAGCCCCATTGCCGGTTACAGGCTGGGAAGGAAGCACAGCCACTGGCTGATAAGGCAGAGGTGGAAGTGCCGGAGCTGTGCGCGGCACAGGCTGGCCCCAGGAAGCCGCCGGCTGCAGTCTTGCACGGTGTGGCTGCAGCCGCTACCCTCGCTGTCCTGCCATCCCCAGGAGCCCTGTGTGGCCGCGCTGGCGCGGGTGGAGCGGACGGACTTCCTCTCTCCGGTGTGCATCGGCGAGGTGGCCAACGTCAGCGCCGAGATAACCTACACCTCCCGGCACTCTGTGGAGGTCCAGGTCAACGTCATGTCCGAAAACATCTTAACAGGTGGGTGGCTGCCAGCGGCCCTCTCCCAAAGCTCCGGGAATAACTGTGGTGTAAGCCGAGAGCTTGCAGCGGTGACCCCATTCTCTGCCCACCGTCGCCAGCAGCACTGGGCAGAGGGGAGATCTTGCCTTTTTATTGACAGTGCTGGGGGCAGCGGGGAGGGGTGGTGGTGCTGGGAAGGGAAGCCAAGCAGGCTCCCTGGGGACTACGGCTCCGTTGATCACTTTTAGCGAAGAAAGGCAAAACCCGCTGGTAGCTCCTCCTGCCTGGTTTGCTGCCCATGGCTGCCTTTGGCCTGAGAAAGGCCCTTTTCCTGCCGTCACCGTGGCAACCAGCTGCGCTTGCCGGGTCGCCTTCCCAAAAGCGCATTGTCACATCTGCTCTAAGCCAAAGCCCAGCAGCCGCTGGCAGGGCAGGGGGCTGCCTGCTGCCGGCAGCATCGCCGGTGTGTGGCAGGCCCTGGACTGTGGCAGCGCTGGTGGCAGGTGAAGGGCTGCTGGTGTCAGCACAGTCACCCTCTGTCCCCCTCCCCTCCAGGGGCAAAGAAGGTGACGAACAAGGCGACGCTGTGGTATGTGCCGCTGTCCCTGAAGAACGTGAACAAGGTCCTTGAGGTTCCCCCCATCCAGGTAGGATGGCTCGCTTTGCTCCCCAAAAAGCAGAGCTTGCCCTCTCCGCGAGAATGGCGCTAACCTAGCCCCGTTGGCACCCCTGCCTGTGCCAGTGGCTTTGCCAACCCAGTTTTTACCAGCCTTTCCTTCCAGTATGCCAGAAAGGAGCAGGAGGATGAGGGGAAGAAGCGCTATGAGGAGCAAAAGCTGGATAGGCTGGAAACTAAGCAGAGAAACGGCGATGTGATCTTCCCTGTCATCAACCCAGGTAACACGGGCGGTGCGTTGCCTGTGGAAGCATCCTGGCGATGCTGGGAGGCCAAACCGGTCCCCGAGGCAGCTCCAGCTGTCCCCAGGCACCTGTGGCTGCAAGCACACGTTCTGAAACGCTGCGCTGGGGAGAGGGCTGGGATTTTGGAGCCGTGGTGTGGGAGCGGAGGGGGAGCTGGGTGGGCACCTGTGATCCCCCGCTGGGGCTGGTGGGTGGGATGCCCTCTGCCAAAACACGGTTCCTGCCACTGCTCCCTGCATCCCTCGTGCGCTTCTGGGCAGCGGGAGCTAGTTTTGCTTAGCGTAGGGTAAATGCAAGTGTTGGGCGAGGGTTTTGCACGCTCTGCAGCTGCAGCCCCTCTCTGGAAGGCAGGTTTTAGCAAGAAATTCATCGGCTGGTGTTTGAAGGGGAGGATGAGCTATGGGGAGGAGCTGGGGGTCACGATCTCCCTAGGGGAGCGCTGGGGATACCTTTCCTGTCGAAAGCGTTGCCCTGGCTTCTGGAAACACGGTGGCGGCGCTGACAGCGAGCCAAAGGGGCGAGTGGCTGGTGGCCTCCAGGACTGGCCATGGTCCTCAGGCAGAGGTGGAGAGGTGGCATGTGGACATCGTCGGGGGGATGATGCGGGATGAATGTTGCTCAAATGCTTTTTTCCCCTCTGTTCTTCCTGCTCACAGATAGGCAGACAAAAGGTAAGACTTCAAAGGCGCTGCCACGCGGGTGTCCTCCCCAACGAGGTGATGCTGAGCGGTCGGGGGCTTGGCTGGTTTTTCCTGCGCTAAGCACCCTTAGCGTCTCTCGTTAGACAGAAAACGCAGCCAACCCCGAGAACGGGTTTCCTCTGCTGGCAGTTGGAGGGTGTGATTTCTGTCGCCTGGATTTAGTGGCGAGTCAGAGGTCACCGGCCTGTGCCAGGGCTGGGGGGGTGTGGGGGCCGAGGTCTTCATGCCAAGAGCAAAGTGTGGCTCTTTGGAGACGCCGCTGAGCGGCAGGTTTGGGGAGATTCAGCTGCGGCTGGTGGCCTGAGGAGGGAAAGCATACAGCCACACATCCATCCAGTTCACTCCCATTTGCCTTTGGGCTCTTTCACTCCCATTTGCCTTTGGGCTCTTTGAAAGCTTTAAAAGAAGAAAGGAGCTGAGCTGGAATAAAATCAATGGGGAGGCATAAGAAGGAGGTGGCAGCACATCAGGTTGTGAATAGCCTCTGCTCTCAGGGCTTCTCGGGGCCAATTTAAATGCTGATTGGAACATACTTCAGCTTTGCACAAGCCAGCCCTACGTTTTCTTCTTTCAGATGGCTTAAGACAGGGGCATACGGTGGCGTACGGGTGCTGGCCAAGCAGCTTTGACCTCCACTTTGCTCTCTTTCTCTAACCAGAGCCGCACACCGTCAGCTATAGCCAGTCCAGCCTGATCCACCTGGTGGGACCGTCGGACTGCACGCTGCTGGGCTTCGTGCATGGAGGTGAGCGAGCGCTGCCCCATTCAGTGGCTGGGCTGTTTTTTTCTCTGGAGCAGAAGCACGGTTTGAGAGCGACTCGTGTGTCTCGGTGTTTTTGGGAGGCAGGCTCCACCTCTGAAGGCACGCAGGCCTATTCCCGCTCTCTGTAAGGTTTGGTGTTGCTTCAGCTGAGATAAAAGCTTTGTCTTTTTCTATGCTTAAAAAAAGGCCCTGAAAACCTGACATACTCAAGCTGTAAATACTACAATTTTGTCGTCGTCTCGTAAATTGCAAATCTAAACACCTAGTGTACAAAGACTGCAATTTGCTGGAGTAATTTCCTCTTGGCTGGCAGTGCCTGTTGCCTGCCAGGGAGGCAGGGCAGGGCGGACACATGGGTGCGGTGTGAGCCCGGGGAGAGGCATGTTTGCTGAGGGCCAGGACGACACTGGATGCTGCTCTTCATCTAGTTGCATCCTTAAAAAAAAAAAAAACCAAACCACAACAATGCGGCTCAGAGCTTTTTCCAAGCAGGAGGTTTGTGGGACTGATCCTGCCTTGCAAGGCTGAGGTTTGCTCAAAGATGTTTGGGAGAGCCAGAGCTGGCCTAAATCTTAAGCCCAGGTCTGTGAGGATGTCGCCCTGGTAGTACTCTTGACAGGAATCTTTGTGCTGGTACCAGGGCTTTCCTGCAGTAAAGATTGAATCTCTGGTCCAACTCCTCCAACTCCGGCGTAGCTTTGGTCACGCAAAGGCCTTGCCGACTTACGTGTGGTTTTTCCCAAATCCCACTGGCCTCCCTGAGACAGGACCCTCTGCCTCCCCCCACCCAGGTGTCACCATGAAGCTCATGGACGAGGTTGCTGGGATTGTGGCTGCCCGCCACTGCAAGACCAACATCGTCACCGCCTCGGTGGACGCCATCAACTTCCACGAGAAGATCAAAAAAGGTACCGGGAGTGGGGGCGGGCATTTTGCTGTCCTGTGGTGCCATGTCCTGGTTCCCCTGGGTGCATGCTGGGGACACAGTGGCAGAGAAATTTAGTCCCCGTTAGACTTGTCCTGTGCTGAGAAGCTCCCCTTAAGACGTGGCTTACGCATTAAACATGCTGGGTACCCTTTGCTCCCTTTCTCTGAGCAGAAGTGGGGGCCAACTGCTTAACCGGCCCCTCTCCACTTCGCAGGCAGCGTCATCACCATTTCGGGGCGCATGACCTTCACAAGCAATAAATCTATGGAAATTGAAGTCTTTGTGGATGCCGACCCGTTTGTGGATGAGCCTCGGGAGCGGTACCGTGCCGTCAGCGCCTTCTTCACCTACGTCTCCCTGAGCAAGGAGGGGAAGCCCCTGCCCGTCCCACAGCTGCTGGTAAGAGCTCTCCCCGCCGGGCTGCAAGCCAGCCGGGCCAGCCCCTCTCCTGCTCTTCCCGGGACAGACCCCAGCTGGCTTTTTTGTCCAACAAATCCTCTTCCCTTGAATTTTTCAGCAGCAAAGTATGAGCCTGAACGAGCCTTTCCAGAGCAGGCTTCAGGGTTGTTTTCTGAAATTTCTTCTGGTTGAAAATTGCCAATGTGGAGACATTGGGGGTGGGGGGTTTCCTTTCTCGCGGTTGAGGACAGGCTGCATGCAGGCTCTGCAGCTTCCTCTCCTGCCTGCACCGGAGACGCGCGGGAGGGGACCCTTCGCAGTGACGGAGGCCCCTGCGTCCCCCATCCCCGCTCTCCATGGCATCCCTGCTCCAGCCCTCCTGCCTATTTTTAGCTCTCCTGATGCCGGCAGGGCTTTGCTGACACGGCGCTGCTGACTAGGGGCTGTTTCTTGATTAATATTTTAGCCCGCGCAGGTCTCCTCCTGCTCTGTGCAGGAGTACCTTAGCTGTCAAAAGATGTATGTCACGGAGCGCAGGTTTTCCTTTACTTTTCCTGTAAGGGGAGGCACATTTCCCTCCTGCACACGCTTGCAAGATGCGGCGTGGGAGAGCCATGCTGCCCCGAGGCAGCTAACACCGGTGGCTTTGCTTTCTTTCTGTTGCCGGCAGACGGAGACGGAGGATGAGAAGCGGCGCTTCGAGGAAGGGAAGGGCAGGTACCTCCAGACAAAAGCCAAGCGGCAGGCGCAGATGCAGCAGGCTGCCCAGCAGTGATCCCGTCCCGCGCCGCCCCGCGCTCTCGCAGCCTTCACCCGCTGAACGTCCGGGTTCCTGTTAGTGTTGTGTCTGGTCCGCGCCGGGCCTTGCAACTTCGCCCGCCCCAGCCTGCTGCCGGAGCTGCCGCGGCAGTGTGGTTGCTTCACTGCTGACCGGTTTAGCGCCCGTAGACCTTGTGCTTTAGGTGGCCTAAACGCCCCGAAAGCTGCCGGGAGCCTTCCCGGTTGCTCGCCATTCGCCTCTGGAGCCCTGTTTTCACCATTGAATCCTGTAAGCGGAACGCCCGTGCCGGAGCGGGGCAGAGGTGCGTGGTGGCACGAGCGATGCGCGAGGCCACGAGTCTTTGTGATGCTGTGTTAAACTTGCCAGTTATGTCCTAAAACTGCACACCAAAGCTTACGTGCGATACTCGCGACGGGAAACGCGTCCCGGTATCGTACTGAATGTCTCGGACCATTTTGTTGACATCTCTAGGTAGTTTCTCTGTGCACATCTAAGTTATTTAAGGAATCCTGTGGCATAAATAAAGTCTGTTGTCGTTGACTGAAATAAAAGGGGGTTGTCTTTTACTTTTTTGTCTCGAGCAGCAGCAATTCCGGCTGAGGAGCTTTCTTTATTCCAAAAACTCACGCGGCTTCCCCTGCCCCTTGCCTTTCTTTCCCCCAGCCCCTCCCAGGGTCCCCGGAGCGGCACAGCAGCGTCCCGCCCTTGTTTTGCAGAAAATCTGCCTCTTCTAACGGGAACCCCCGACCGGCCCCTGCAGTTGGGCAGCCGCCCGGTGTGGCTCCCACCCCCACGGCCACTCTCGCCGTCCTGGGACCGGCCCCCGAGGGCCCCAGGCAGCTCTTCATCCTGGGCCACCGCAGGCCGGTTTCCTCCACCCCCCCGCGGGGTGCACCACGTCCCTGTGGGCCTCTCAGGCGTGAGGCAGGGGCCAGAGAGCGAAGGCCCCGGGGCCGAGGCCCGACGCTCTGGCCGGGCCCACAGCGGGAGAGGGCGGGCGGGCAGGCCGCAGCCCGGCGGATGGTGAGGGGACGGTGGCCCGAAGGTTACAGCCCGGGCCGGGAGCGGCGCCTTCGCCCCTCGGCGCTCCGGTTTGCGATATTAAACACCAACCGAAAGAAAAACGGGCTCCGGGCGCGCCCCGCCGTCCCCGGCGGCGGCCAGTGCGCCTGCACGGCGCCGCTGCCGCCCAAGGGGAGGTACTGCGCCTGCGCGGGGCGCAGCTCTCGCGAGAGCGGCGCCGCCGTTGCCCTGGCGACGCGGGCGGGGCGGGCGCCGCCATGATGGCGGCGGCGGCGGCGGCGGCGGGGCCGCGGCGGGGGCGGCTGGGCCGGGAGGCCCGCGCCAGCCTGGCCGCCTTCTTACTGGGCGCCTCGGTAGCGGCGCTGCCGGTGGCTCTGGGCTCCCCCTCCGCCCTGCTGGCCGCCCCCGGCCTGCGCGGCCGCCTGGCGCTCGCCCTACACGTGGCGGGCGTTAACGCGGCGCTGCTGCTGCTCTACCCGCGGCCGCTCTACAAGGTGCGGGGCCGGTGCGGCGGGGGGGAGGCCCCGGGGGGGCGGCGGCGGCGGGGAGGAAGGAGGCCTCGGGGTGGGCGGGGGGCGACGGTGATCGGGAGACCGCGGGCCCGGGGGGAAGGCCGCGGCGGGGCCCGGCGGTGGCGGTGGCGGCGGCGGCGGCGGCGGCAGCGCCCTCGGGCCCTTCCTCTGCTTGCAGATCGCTATCCGGGCCTGCTTCCTGGGCTTCGCCTTCGGCTGCGGGCTGCTGCTCAGCACCGGCCGCTCCGCCTGGCGCCACTTCGGATGGTAAGGGAAGGGCCCGGGGTGGCCGGGCGGGCGCGGCGGCCCCCGGCCCTGGCAAGCTTTCCCTCCCTCTCTCCCGCCGCAGGTACATGTGCTCCCTCTCCCTCTTCCACTACTCGGAGTACCTGGTGACAGCCATCAACAACCCGCGCAGCCTCTCGCTGGACTCCTTCCTGCTCAACCACAGCTTCGAGTACAACCTGGCCGCCCTCTCCTCCTGGGTGGAATTCACGCTGGAGAAGCTTCTCTTCCCAGGTCGGCCGCCCTGTCCCTCCCTGCTGCTCACCCTCCCGCCTGCTGTCCCCTGGCTCTGCCCGGCTGCAGGGCCCTCGCCTGGGGCCCACCCGCCCGGCAACAGAACGCTGGCAACCCCCGCTTAGCTGACCCGTGGCGGCAGCAAAGGAGGGCTTTGATGTGGCCTTAATCTCTCTGTCCTCAAAGCCTCCCGGTTTCGGTCTTGGGGGGCGGGGGGGATGCCAGGCCGTCTTTGCCGCGTAGCGGGTCTTCAGCCCTTTTCTGCCTGCATCTTTCAAGCTACTTTGGTGGTACAAAGAAGGACGCTTCACTTACATCTGGGCGTCTTCTTTTGACCTGGAATAAAATCAAATCGGCACAACCTGTTACTGTTTGCCCAACCTGGGGTGCTTCCTTTTCTCTGGGAGAGGGGAGGTGTTCTTCCCTGCTTCTTAACGGCAGCACGGGCTGTGAAGCTCCCCGTGTCCGGCCTGAGCGCATCTGCTTGGCTGTGCTTTACATTGGCTTTACTCTACACCAAAAAGCCGGGCTTTGCCTCAGTGCTGGGTTCCCCTCGGGGCGATTCACCGTGAGGATGTCCAGACTCCGTGTCGGGGGTGACTTTGTGGCAGGGGACGCTATTTTCATTTGTTTTGGTGGCGGGACAGCAGCACGTGGAACGCTGGCTGTGTTTTACATGTTGTTGTGCTTTGAGACGGGGGGGGAAAAGCCCACCTGCCGACCCAAGCCCCTGTGACCCCCCCCGCACCGCGAGCGTGACCTGTGCGAACCTGTTGTGACCCGTCCTTATTCACTTGCAGAGCTGAAGCAGATCACCTGGCTGAGTACTGTAGGGTTGTTGATGGTGATCTTTGGGGATTGTCTGAGGAAAGCGGCCATGCTCACAGCTGGCTCCAACTTCAACCATATTGTTCAGAATGAGAAATCGGATACTCATACTTTGGTGACAAGTGGGGTGTATGGGTGGTTCCGGCACCCATCTTACGTGGGATGGTTTTACTGGAGTATTGGAACACAGGTACCGTATACAACGCGCTCAGATACTTCCGTGTTATAACCCGGGTCTTTCTTCTTAATGCTGCCCCGCACCTGTAACGGGACTCAAACTGCCGGCGATCAGCGGTACCAGTGGCCGGTCGCGGGTTTTGATGCCTCCTGCCTCCCACCGGCACGTCGGGGGCAAGGGAACCCCGAGCGCTCAGGCCCACACTGTCTTGGGAGAGACCCCATCGCCTTAATTTTCTGCGTGGAATAAGCAGGGGTGGCGGGGCTGGGGTTTGAGCCAGAACATCCTCGAAGGCTCGGGGTGCGATCTGCTGCTAGCCTAAAGCTGGTGTCCAGAGTTTCCTTGCATCCCTGTGGGCAAAACGCCTTCCGTAAGTGGTCAGACTCAACCTTGCTCCGGCCAAATACCAGTCCTGTGCCAGGCTGGCAAAGAAAACTCTCTCTAAGAGTGCCCAGGGCCCCGGCCAGAAGGTAAACTGGAAGCCAGCTGCGGTCGAGCTGTAACTCAGCGCTGCCTCAGTCGCGCTCTTCTTGTGGTTGGCTGGTGGTTGGCACTTGGTTTCATTTCTCTGGAGAGAGACGGTAAAGACTGCTCGTGGAGTAGTGCGGCCATGCGTGGGCTCTCTAGAGCCAAGGCGCTGCTCTTGGCTGGGGCGGCAGGAGCCGGCAGCTGCTCACGAGCTGCTTTCTTCATAAGCACTAATTTCTTCCTGGAATGAAGTTCCACAAAAGGTGTTGGGATCTTTTATTTTCTTTGGAGACCATTTAGACAGACCTCATGGCAAACTCAGTGAAGGGTGATTAGCATGTGGGGGCGGGGGGCAGCCTCGGTCTCTTTGGGAGGCAAGGGGACACTAACCGCCAGTGTCTGTTCGCAGGTGTTACTCTGCAATCCCATCTGTATGGTGGGCTACGCGCTGGTGTCCTGGCGCTTCTTCAGGGAGCGGATTGAGGAGGAGGAGATCACACTCATTCACTTCTTTGGAGAGGAGTACCTGGAGTACAAAAGGAAGGTGCCGTCGGGTCTCCCTTTTATTAGAGGAGTCAGAGTAGAACTGTAATGCAGGCAAAAACCGAACTGGCTGAGCAAATGCCTGGCTCCAGGCACTGCACAGCAAGGGATGTTGCATGGCACCGGGAGTAGCCCGGTGGTATTTCCCGGCCGCCCAGGAGGAGCTGGAAGGGCTGCAGAGCTCGGCAGCCTGCCACGTCGCTAGCAGATCAGAAGCTCGCTCGTCCTCCTCGAGATAAGTCCTTCGTTGCACATTCAGGGATCTTCCAGATCACTTAGCCTGTAGCAACCCTAAAGAGAATTGAACCCTCCTGCCTGCAGCAGCTGCAGTAAATGCCTCTGAACCAGTTCTTCCAGAGAACAGGTCTGCCCTCCCACCCCCATGCAGGAAAGGCGCTGGTCAGCGGATTGGTCCTATGGCATAATTCGATTTTAAAGCTTTTTGACCTTGCGAGCCAGGCAGTGTGGCTTTAATCTCTTTAGGCCTGATTCTGCAAGCTGGCGCCCAGGCGGCTCACAGGAGTGGGCCTCCAGCTCTCCGCTCTTCAGGTGCAGGGGCCACCTACCCTCTGCTTGCCGGAGAGCCGGCGGCGCGGCACCAACTGGTTCTCTCCCAGGCATTAACGCTCACAGGGAAGATTCTTCTGCTCGCCTCATGCCGCTGGATCACGAGTGCCTCCGTGAAACGCGGCAGGGGAGTGAGCCCGCTACTTCCTCCCTCGGCTGCTGCCATGAATTTGGGAGTCACCGTTTCAGCCACCGCTTTCCTGAGCCTCCCTGCCGCCACCTCTGTTCCCTCTTCCTGCTTCCAAATCATGCTGCTTCCTAGCCTGCCAGGCTGCCTCCGTCCTGCAGAGATCCCAGGATTTTGGGTTGGGAAAGAACCGCAGCTGCTGGGCTTGCTGAGGGCTTTAGCGCTCGAGATTCTTGCCTGCTTTTTTTAGGTGAAAGCTGGGATGTCGGTGCGACTAGGAGATGCTTTTAGGGAAATTCTCCAAACGGGGAAAAAAGTTTGGCTAGCTAACGCTATTTTAAACGTTACCATTTTGGAAATGGTTCATACTCGAGCTTTGTGGTATAACTTATTCTGTCGTTATATACCAAAGAGGTTCACTGTTTTACTGAGTTTTACATTATTCTTCCTAGCTGGAATGGAAGCGAGTTGCTTGTCAGTTCACGCTTTGGGCTTGCGGTGTTCCTTGGTGAAGGTGCTGTGGTATGGCTCAGGAAAGGGGGCACTGATGGATATTGCTTTAGTTTTGGTTTGTTGTTTTGTGTTTTTGTTTTTTTTATAAAAAAACAAGTAAAAATATTGCCAACTTCTGCCTGGTGGTTATTTGGAGACCTCTTGAGGTGGTGGTGACAACATCGAAACTGGAGTCCTTACTTTTACAATTCCCAGTGGGTTTTCAGAACACTCCAGTGTTGGGCTGAAGCAGGACCATGACTCGCAGTGACTTATGGGGCTGCGCAGCCTCAGGGACAGGGTGAATTCTCCGTCTCTCCTCACTTAACTGCTGCAGAGTCTTTCCTCTGCTGAGTTTGCTTTGTATTCCAGAGTGTGTTCTGCACAGAGCATTGGCTTTACGCCTTTGCTGGTAAATTGTCTTTTACTGAGCGTGGTTTTAGCCTGGGAGAAGAGAGCAAACGTGAAAGTCCACCAGCCTGATAGCACTGATTTCTCCGCGTAGTCACTCATAGGCTCCTGCTCAGGCTTTTCTCTGCCTCCAGCACACATCCTCATGGAAGCTGTGACCTGATGTTGTAGCCAGCATGTCTCAGGCAAGTTAATTTTTAACTATTTTTTTTTGTTTCTGCCGTGAACTTGCAGAAATGTACTTTGAAAATAAACCAAACAAAGCGATCATTGCTTGACTTTGACATGAGCTGACAACAGAAACTAAGATTTATTCTCAAGTCCTCTGTAGTAAATGTACTTTGATCCTAATTTATGGGAGCATGCCAGTGCTACCTCTGACCCTGGTTCCAGCTGTGTGGCAGCAAGGTCTGCCCAAGGCAGTATACATTGGCACCAAAAGAAGGGATAAACTTCACCTTGAGCAAAACCTTTAGAGCCCTCTCGGTGCTTTTGAGACCAGCAGCCTCTCTAAACCTTTTATTTTCCTGAATCCTGTGACTGGAAGCTTGGTGAGGAGACAGGAGCTCACCAGGCACGTAGAGGGTGTTGGAATCTTGAGTGAAAAGCCAGAGTAAGGTGCCAAACCCTGTCCTCCTGTGCTGCAGGAGTTGCTAAGTTTTTAAATAGCGCAGATGCACAATGAGCACAGTGCCTCTTTTTTAGCACCCTGCCTGTGTTTTGCTCTGCTGCCTGTCGGCAGTTCACAGGACACTCCGAGACCCTGGCTCCTGGCTCTACCCTACACCAGGGTTAGTTGTTGGGGTTTCCCCCCCCCCCCCCCCCCCGCCACATTTGCAAACTTTGTGGTTTTGAGAGCAGCTGGACACCCCAAGCCAGCAGGCCCATTTTGCCCAGAGCCGCAGAACCAAGTGGACACGTACAGTTGCGCCCTTTTATTTCACCTCTAACACACAAGAGGGAGAGTATAAAGACAACTATTTTTTCAGATGAACAAAGCCGCCCTAAGGCAGGCTTTTGATATGCTGCAGACACTGTGTTCCTCAGGCTGTATTTTCCTGCCTTCGCTTGTGGCACAAGGTAAGAGGAGCCGCTCGGTCAATGACCAGGGCATGGCGCTTGCGCAGTGAGCGCCAAGCAGCTCCATGCACTTGCTCAGCGTCGGGCTCTATGGTGCAAGCTCTTTCTGGGCCGTGCTCTCAGCCCCGTTTTTCTGCTGGCCCCTGCAGCAGTGTTTGCTTTTCGGGGAGGGCTCTCCGGAGTCGCTGCTGGGTGCGTAGCCCTCCCCAGGGCTGGCCGGAGCCCCCTCCTTGCCACTGGCCAAGGCGTCTCTGGGGAAGGGAAGGTACCGTGGCAGGGTCAGCAGCTGGGAAAGGGCACAGGGGGAATTCAGCACCCTGGTGCTTGCTGTTGCCTACCTTGGCTCCGCTTTGCTGTCGTCACAGATCTTGAGCAGCATCTGCGCCTGTTCCTCCTTGGGCTCCCGGGGTTCCTGCAGCCTACGGCAGAATGGGCGTGAGCCACGGCCGTGTCCGCCACGGCCGTGTCCTCCCCAGCCCCAAAAGCCTCCCCGTGCCTCACCTGGGCTCCAGCCGCTCCTTCACCTTGGCGATGGAGCGGACGTAGGGTGCGATCTGCTTGGTGATGGTGGTCAGGCAGCTGTTCTCCTGCCGCAGCTGCAGCAGGTCATGGAGCTGGGCTGGAGGGGCGAGAGGAGCGGGCTGTGGCCACGGCTGTCCCCCCGGTGCAGGCATAGGGAGTTTGGGGCCGGGGGAGTGGGGTCGCTGGTACCTTCGTAGATCTCTTGCTCGTTTGCCACCCGCTGGTACGTCTCCTCCCAGACCTGGAAGGGGGGAGAGGGAGCCAGGCAGCGTGCTGGGGCACGGCACGGAGGGCCCCTGCTCTGCCAGGGCGCGCTGACCATACCTCCTCAAAGACGCTGCGCATCATCTCCACAGCGGAGTAGTGAGCCGCGATCTGCACGTCCATCTGCAGGGACTTCTGCAGGATCTCACTCATGATCTCTGTCTTGATGAGCGAGTGGTGCTTGGTGAGGTCACGGTGCAGCTCCTGCACCTGGTCCTTCAGGCCTTGGATCTCCGTCTGCAGCATCTGCAGGGGCCAGGAGGCACCGCCACGTGAGCAGCACCCTCCTGTCCCATCCCGACCCGTCCCAGACCCGTCCCGACCCGCGCTCCCTACCCGGTAGGTGTTCTCGTAGTTGCGGCAGTGCTCAGCAAAGGGGGTTTCGCGCCCCTCGGCCAGCAGGACCTTGGTGCTGATGTACCGGTGCATCGTCGGCTTCCGCACGATGGGGCCAGTGGACATTTTATCGCCAGTGGGGGTGCAGCTGGGCACCATGAGGGTCTTGGAGCATTGGCCACCGGGGAGCCTGCGTGGAGAGGGTGACAACGGCGTACTGCAGGCGAGCAGTGGTGGGGCGAGGTGCCAGGGGCCAAGCCGCCGGCTCAGCCCTGCCACCCCTTGCCCCTGGGGTGCCTGGGGAACGCGCCAGCCCCGCACATCCCTTCCCTCACCCGAGCACAGGGGGACACTCGAAGGCACCTTATGCTGCCCCAAAAGTCAGGTTTCTGTGGGCAGCTCTCCTGATGCCCACGGCTCTGTGACCAGCTGCGGCACAGAGAAGGCAGGAGCCGACCTCGGCACGTGCCGCCTTCTGAAGGGAAGGATGCGGCTCGCTCCCTCACCGCCGATACCTCCTGGCCCCTTGGCAGGCGCCACTGCCCCATGAGTCTCCCCCCATCCCGCAGCCTCTCGGCGCTGCCCACTGCCCTGGCTCTGCTGCCCCACCGCCATCGGTCCTACCGTGCAGTGCCGCGCTCCCCCTGCCTGCGCCGGGGCCAGCAGCCCCCAGGAGCTCAGCTGCCCTGTGGCACTGAGCCTGGCCGGGGGCAAGGAGCGGTCCCCATGGGGCGGCAGTGCCCGTTTGTCCTCTCCGGCCGGGAGCGCCTGGCAGGGCTGGTGCTGCCGTGACATCAACAGGCCTAAATATATCCCGGGCGAGGAACGGCCGGGCACTTCCCTGAAATTCTGATAAAAATAGTGGCGGGCAAAGAGGCTGCGGCGCCGCGGGCGTGCGGGCGAGCAGGAGGTGGCCCTGGCACAGCCCTCCGGGGACCATGGCAGGGGATTGGGCTAGGGCGCAGGGTCACCCACGCGCCCTGTTGCCAGGCCTGCTGCCCACCCACCCGCCTGTCCCGCTTCCCAGAACTGTCACTTGAAGCCCCCGTGCCTGTCGTTCGTCAGCACAGCTGTGCTCCGCGCTGTTCCCGCGCCACCGCTGAAGTGACGGGCTCAAGGGCAGCAGCGGGGACGAGCTCGGCACGCGTGGCAGGATGCGCCCCGGTGCCGGGTGTGATCCTAGCACCTCACATGTTCGTGCCAGCGATGCCAGGACCGATGCCGCCGGCGCTGCCCACCACGGAGCGGCGGGGGCTGAGCATCAGCAGGGGCTCCAGGCAGCGGGCGAACTCTGCCCGGTACTCGCTGTTAATCTGGGGGGCAAGATGGGGGCGAGCGTGGTTGGGGCCAGCGTAGAGCCGGCAGCCGGGGCTGCCCGTGGGGCACTGCGGGCAGGGGCTCAGCCCCAGGTGGGCGGCAGGGCTCTACCTTGCTGGTCTGGGCTGGCCGCAGGCGGTGCGGCAGCTTGACGATCCTCTGCAGCCTCTCCATCAATTGCTGAAAGGCAGCGGTGAGGCACAGTGAGGGGTGCCTGGCACCCTGCCCGCGAGCCCGGCACCGCCGCAGCGTGCACCAGCCGCCCCGTAGCACCGTGGCGGGATGCTCCAGCCGCCTTGCGGCACATTGGCAGGGTGCACCAGACGCCTCATGGCACCGTGGCAGGATGCTCCGGCTGCCCCGCAGTGCTGGCACTACTCACGTAGCCCAGGTCCAGGAATTCAGCTTTGTTGGCAGAGCTCAGGAATGCCGAGCAGGTCACCAGGTGGACCTGTGTGTGTGTGGGGATGTCACCACCAGCACCCATCCGGGCCATGCCAGCCTGACCCCTGCCCGGCCCAGGGTCCTACCTGCAGGGTGGGCAGCAGGGAGGCGAGGTGGGCAAGCTGCTCCTTGAATGCCTTCTCCTTCTCCTCGTGCTGGCTGCAGCAGAGCGGGACTTGGCACAACCTTTGTGGGGTGCCGGGGAGCCATCCGGCCCCAGGGCACGCCAACACACCCCAGGAGGGAGGACACCCCTGGGAAGGGGCTCAGCCCGCGGCCCCTCACCTCTGCACAGCTTTCAGGAGCGCCTTCTTCCTCTCGGAGAGCTGTTCCTGCAAACGACACGGCCGCCCTGTGCCCCGTAGCTGCCCCAGTCCCCTCCCGCTGCCCCGGCTCTGCCGTGCCCGTGCATTGGGCACCCGTGGGCGCAGGGCACCACGCGCCGGCAGTTGCCCCGCACCTGCATGCGGCCGAAGAGGGAGTTGATGGCCGCCTCCTCCTCGCTGGCACTGTTGCGCACCTCCTCGATCATGGCCTTGAGGAGGACGATGGCCTCGCGCGTGGAGGTCTGCAGCTCCTTCACGGCCTGCCCGGGGACAGCGGGGAGGCTGTGGTGCTGCGGGCAGCACCGCACCCCTATTCCCCCCACCCTGAGATGTGCTGGCCCTGCTCACCATCACCGCCTGGTCCAGCCGCTGGCACCCCTGCATGTACGCCGTCTCGATGTCGATGCAGTGCGCTCGGCTCTCCCTGCGGGCACGGTGGTCAGGGCACGGGACGGGATGGGGCGCGGGGCGGGCACGGGGCCGGGGCTGCTCACCCCTGCATGTCCCTGAAGCAGTTGATGCAGAGCATGGACTTCTTCTCGGTGGAGAACATGATGTAGGGCTCCTCGTGCAGTGCTGCAAAGGACAGGGGTGTCGGGCAGCCCGGCGTGGCGTGGCGTGGCACGGCGTGGCGCGGCACATTACTCACGGCACTTCTTGTGGATGTCTTTGGTGCGCTTGGAGAGGGAGACAATCTCGTGGCGGGCGAACATCTTGGCGCGGTGGGTCTCCTCGCGGCACGGGGCGCAGAGGGGCTGCCCGCAGGTGTTGCAGAAGTACATGGCGTCCAGCTCCTGCGTGGTGGGGGGGGTGGCTGGCGGCGGGCACAGCCCCGGTGGGGGTCCCCTGCCCGCCCGCCCTGCTGCCCTCACCGCCTTGGCGCAGCGCCGGTCGCAGTTGGCGCACTGCACGTCCTCCTCGCCGTCGGCCGAGCTGTCCACCAGGAACTGCAGGAGCCGGTCCACGGGGGGCAGCCCCGTGCCCCCCCTCACCACCGAGGGGTGCCTGTGAGGATGGGGACGAGGTGGGGACACCCGCCCAGGGCAGGTGGGGGCACCTTTGGGGAGCAGCGGGAGCAGCGCCAGGCCAGGCTGCCGGCCACATGCTGCCTGCCCCGGTCCCGGCGTCCCCCCTGGGCAGGATCTGTCCCTTACCCGCAGAGCGGGCAGCGCAGGCGGCCGTCGCTGGCGCGGCCCCGCAGGCAGCTGGCACAGAAGTTGTGGTAGCAGTCGAGCAGGCAGGGGTGCTGGTAGGGTTCATGGCAGAGCAGGCAGACCAGCGGGTGGCAGTTGGCCTTCTCCAGTTCCGAGCAGCTCCCCAGCGGGGAGAAAATGCCACCGGCCATCTGCGGGGCAGAGAGCGGCCCCCCACGCTCCGCTTCACCCCCTGCAACCGGAGGGCCCCCCGTGCGGCACCGTGGCCGCCACGGAAAGAATGAATCCTGCCCCCGCCAGGGGCCTGTGAGCCGGTGCCTATTTTTAGGTTATGAGCGGCACGGCACGAGGCTGCCCCGAACGCACCCCTTCCCCCTGCCATCGCGGGCCAGGGGCAGCGGGGCCGGCTGGGATGGCCCCTGCAGCGGGGGGTCTCTTGGGATGGGGTGTCCCCTACGACAGAACATCCCCTGCAGCGGAGCGTCCCCCAGGACAGGGGTGGGGGGGACCCCAGGGCTGGGTGGCCCCCAGGAGGGAGCGTCCCCCGCAACGGGGTCTCCGCTGCTCTGGGATGTCCCCCGCGACGGTGGTCCGGCAGCGAAGGCAGCCAGCTGCCCCGCGTGCTGGAGACCCCGTGGCCCGGGAGGCACGGTGGCCGGGCGAAGGCTTTACCTCTCCCCGTCCGTAAGCCGGGGGATCGGCCGTGCCGTGCCGAGTCGAGCCGTGCCGCTTGCTCCCCGGGCGCCGGCTGGAATGAGAGCGATGCCGAAGCGGCAAGACGTGGGGCCCCCTGGCACCGCCGGACGGCTGCCACGCCACGGCCCAAAAATAGCCCTGTGGCAGGGCCGGCCCTCGGGGTGCGGGGACGGTGGGGACGGGGGACCGGGCGCCCCTGGGGTGCAGCCGGGCTGGGGGGAACACGGGCTCCCGCCTGGCCGGCTGGTGGTCCCCACGAGGTGAGAGGGCAGGCCGGGGGGCGGGGGGGGGGCACCGGTGGGCAGCGACCGGGGTGCGGGGATGCGTGCACCCCGCGGGCAGCGGGGCACCCACCCCGGGACGCAGGGGGGGGCCCGGGCTGCGGCCCGTGCTCCAGCGAGACCCCAGACCCTCGGTCCCCGCCGGGCCGGGACCGCGCCGGAGGCTTCTCCGCGACCCCGCCCCCTTCTCCCAGCCCCGCCCAATTCCCCATCGACCCCGCCCCCTTCTTCCCGGCCCCCCCCCTTACTCCGCGGTCCTGCCCCCTTCCCTTCGACTCCGCCCTCTTCTCTCCGGCCCCGCCCCAGGCCGAACCCCCGCCCCGACTCCCGGCCCACCGCCCGGGGCCCCGCCCCCGGCTCTGCCCGCCGGGCGCCTGCGCCGCCCGGCCAAGGCAGCACTATGCGCTGGCGGAGCAGTCAGAAGCGTGCGTGGGAGGGGCCGGAAGCCATCGACGTTCTCAGCGGTCGGCTAGGGCGGCCTGCGCGCGGCGCGCGGCCCGGCGGCGGCGTGGGCGCAGGCGGCTCGGCGGACGGCGCATGCGTCCTGGCCGCCCGAGGCTGTTTCCGCGCATGCGCGCGGCGCGGCGCTCCCTTTTTGCCCCTTCGCTGGAGCCGCCATGGCGCCCGTGGTGAGTCTCCGCCGGCGGCGGCGGCGGCAGGGCCGGCCCTTACTCCCTCCCCTCCCGCCCGGGCTTCCGTCCTCCCCCGGTCCCGTCTGCCCCCGCCCGTTCTCTTCCGGCCCGGCCCGGGCCTGCGCCTGGGGCTGGGCCTGGGCTTCCTCCGGGCCCAGCCCGCCAAGCGCCGGGCGTGGGGCTCGGGGGGACGGGCCGCCGGGGGAGGGGGGGAGCCCTTCCCTCTCCCCGCTGCCCCCGGCTTGCTCCCCCCTTTCCGCTCCCCTCCCCGCCCACAGCTCGGCCCGCTCCCCTTGCCTCCAGCCTGGAGCTCGGCCTGGCCCCCTCCCGCCGCCCCGGGGCCGGTCCCTCACGGTTCTCTTTCCCCCCGCTTGCAGAAGAAGCCCGCAGCGAAAGGTGGCAAAAAAAAGAAGCAGGTGTTGAAGTTCACCCTGGACTGCACCCACCCCGTGGAGGATGGCATCATGGACGCCGCCAACTTTGTGAGTGGGGGGCCTCCCTGCCGCCCCGGGGACAGGCGGGACGGCCCTGCTGCCCCACGGCCCTTCTTGGAGGGGGAGCTGCTGGCTCTGCTTCCAACAGCACGTGGGCGAGCATGGCCCTGGCTGCCCCTGTTGCCCCGGTGCTCCTTTTCTGCCCCTCGCCGCGGCGCAGCGTAAAAGCCTGCACCTCTGGGAAACGCCCCGCAGACAAAGGCAGCCTGGGTGGTGCTGGAGGCCACGAGATGTGGCTCGGTTTGAAACACTTTGTAGTTGAAGCGTGAGCGTTTTCCCTACCTGTCAAACAGTGCTACCCTTCATCCCTCGCGGGGTGAGTTTTCCATTGCGCAGTGAGGAACGGCAAGGGCTGGGAGCGCTGCGATTCTGCTGAACCTGTTTTCGTTCAAGCTGTGCTCGGGTACGGGTTTGAAGCGCGGGGTTGTGGTTGAGGCATCCTTGGAGGATGCTAAGCCAGCTGTCACTTTGCTGGCTGTCCCCTGGGAGGGCAGGAAATGTGTCCCTACCTCACTCTTCTGGTGCATTTGGAGTTGAGAACCTCACTTAGGTGCAGGTCGGGATGGGCCGGTGGGATTAGCTGTGGAAGGCACTGGCAGGCTCCCGGCCTGCCGGAAGGCACCTTTGGTCTGCTTTTCCCCAGACATAACAGCACTTCTCTCTCTTCCCCAGCTCCAGTAATAAGCTGAAACGCTGGGCGCGAGCGAGCTGGGGAGGCCTTGTCTGGCGGGAGGTGGTGGCCCCGGCTAAGTGGCGGCATTCCTCTCTTGTAGGAGCAGTTCCTGCAGGAAAGGATCAAGGTGAACGGCAAGGCCGGTAACCTGGGCGGGGGCGTGGTGACCATCGAGAGGAGCAAGAGCAAGATCACGGTCACATCGGAGGTCCCGTTCTCAAAGAGGTGAGCCGGCGGGGCAGCCCTGTGTCCCAACGGTGCTGGGTGCCATCATGAGGCTGCTGCTGGCGCCTGGAGCCACAGTCGGTCGCTGCCGGCAGCAGTCAGCTCTCGGTAGGGGATTGCTGGCGTTCAGATGGGAGCCTGGCTGGCAGGGGGGCCTGGTAGTGAAGAGATGTCTCGGTGCAGGAGTCGTGCCAAGACTCTTGATTAAATGCTGCATGATGCTTGGTGTGGCAGCTACCATTCCCAGATGATCTTTGCGAGTAATACGGGTCGATATTCCTGCCGGGAAGGCCGGTGGGCTGGGCAGTGGGGGAGGGTGCGCAGCTGAAAGGATGCCAAGTGCGGAGTTTTGGGGGTTGATCAGCAGCTGAGCTCTTTCGCTCCTGTATTGTGACCCGCATCCTGCTAGGCTCCGGCCCTCTGCCTGCTTCTCGTGGCTGCCTGCCCTTTCTCTGACTCTGATAAACGTGGGTTTTGCTGCAGCAGAGGTGGCATGGTGAGGCGGCTGAAGGTCTGCAACGGTGGGAAGAGGAAAACTGTGTGTGGAATTGGGGCAGTGCCCTGCTCTGTAGGCACCTGCCTTTCACCTGACCCGTTTTGTCCGGGTTGGTGCCGCACCCAGCACTTCCCAGCAGCTGGACACAGCGGTTAGCCACCATCCGAGCAGAGATTTGCTGTGGTGTGTGAGACCGGCGGCATGGAAATACGGTGTTGTGCTCGGAGGGTGAGGCGGGGGGAAAAGATTTCCCGGGCTCGGTGTTGGGGGCACGATTCCCCCAGCAGCAGCAGTTCCCGGCCGAAGCTTTGCTGGTACGTGCCTTGCTGCCGGCGGAGGGGGAAGCCGGCAGGCGCAGGGCTTTGCGTTGCCCTGGGAGGTGGGACAGAGAGGTGCCGCTGCCGAAACGCCTCCCATCTAGGGGTGCAGAACCGCTTTCGAGCCGGACTTCTCCCCGCAGGTACCTGAAGTACCTGACCAAGAAGTACCTGAAGAAGAACAACCTGCGCGACTGGCTGCGCGTGGTGGCCAACAGCAAGGAGAGCTACGAGCTGCGCTACTTCCAGATCAACCAGGACGAGGAGGAGGAGGAGGAGGAGGATTGAGCCGGCCCGCCGGCCATTTTGTACAGTTTTGCTTTCCTGGAATAAACGGCGGGGAGAGTTGTTGCTACCCCGCGCTCCGCTGGCGGCGGGGGCCGATTTGGGGGGGATTTGGGGGTTTTCGGGGAGGGGAGAGGCGGGGCGGGGGGGCGGGGCCGGGCGCGCGGGGCGGGGGTCGCGTCACGGGGAGGGGGGCGGGGCGCGGCGGCCGCCATCTTGGCGCGGAGCGGCCGCGCCCGCCGCTCGGCCCCGCCGCTCGGCCCCGGCGCGGGCCGCTGCCGCCGCCCCGGCTATGCGGGGGCCGGCGGGGGCCGGCCGGGAGCTGCCGGACGACGCGGAGAACGAGGAGGACGTCTCGGGTAGGCGGCGGGAAGGCGACGGCGGGGGGGGGGGGGAGGGGGGGGCGGGAGGGGTGGTGGGGCCTCCCCTGAGGCGCGGCCCGGCCTCCCCTGAGGCGCGGCTCGGCCCCGGGGCGGTCCCCGACAGGCCGCGGCACCTCCACCTCGGCGCCGTTATCCTCTCGGCCGGGGCCGGCAGCTCCACCAGGCCCGGGCTTGACCTCCAGAGCCGGCCTGGTCTCCCCAGCCTCGGGGCTGCCGCCGTTCCCTCGCTCGGGAGCGGCCCCGGGTCCTTCCTTCCCCTCCTGGCCGTGAGCGCAGGGGAGGGCGGGCTCCACAGCCCCTTCGGCGGCACGACGGGCCGGGGGTTCCCTGCCGTGCGTGAGCAGGTGGCGGGGCCGGGCCCGCCGGGGGTGGGCTCCTGGCACTGCCCGGACTCACCCACCCCCGTTCCCCGTGAAGTGGGTGCAGGTCAGGCGCCTGCACCACCAGAGCCTAAACCGGGACGGCCTGAAGTCAGGCCGGAGGTCTGTCCCAACGACTCCGGGCTGTTCCTACTGTATAAGCTCAGAAATTAAAAATAAAAATAGCGACGTAGGCCGTGAAGAAGTGCAAAGGCTCGCCAGGATATGCTGGGACTCGCTGGGTCTGGGGAAGTGATGGTGGTGGTGGTATGAGAGCATCTCTTGGGGTTGGTGTCTCTGCCTGGGGCTGGGGTCCCGGGGGTGGCATCCGCTGCCCAGCTGGGTGCCTGTGGCACACCCTGGGTGTGGAGCTGTGGCAGATGTCTGCCGCGCAAGGCCTTCCTCTTCCTTGTTGACCTTCCACTGAATCTGTTTTAATGGGCTCTGTTGGGGATCTGAAAAGTAAGAGCCTAGCACTCCCCAGTTACCTGCACACCCAGATCAGTAAGAGCAGGCAGCGTGTGAGGGCCTCCTTGTGCCCCTGTCTCCTGAGGGCAGACTGCAGACTGCCAAAACCGTGGGTGTTTGTGTGTGAGTGGTGGCTAGGAGCTGGGCCCGAGAAGTGCCGGGGCACATGCTGCCGGGCCAGACTCTGCCAGGGCTCCCTCGAGGGGCAGCAGCAGATCAGCTGCTGGCATGAGGGCCTCCATGAGAGGTCACGGAGCTCCACGTCTCATGGCCTGATGCTGCCGCTCGGGTGTGCTCCTCTATGAGGATAAATGTGAACATGGGGTCCTGCGTGCCTGTGCAATCCGTCTGCGTGAGCTGTCCCTTTTGTCCCCAGAAGAAGATGATGGGGTGCTGGAAGGACTCGATGAGTTTTTCGCAGAAGAGCAAGTTGCTGTGCAGAAAAAAAAGAAATCCAAGAAACTGAAAGATGGCAAAGCTGCCAAAATCAAGAGGAGGAAGAAGGAGGTAATGCTGCATGCTCTCACTCCGGCCTGGGGGGGCTCCTCTTGGCCATGGCGCAGAGGCAGACTGCTCAGGGTGCAGCTGGCTGCTGGCAAGCACCTCTCGGGTGTTGCTGGGTGGAAAGGGGGGGCATTACCGGGGTGTTCCTGTGCCAAGCAGTGCTCTCCTGGCCCTGGGAGGTGACCCAGAGCCAGGGTCTGAGCAGTTCTCGTCCCACTCTGAGGCTCTGGGGTGGAAATCTGCCCTGTGAGTGGTCTCTGGAGAGCAGCTGGGGGAGGAAATGGCAACCATGCCTTATGGCAGACACGTGGCTGCCTGGCCCCTCTGGACAGGCTTGGCTGTGGTGTATATGTTGGTGAGCATGATGGTACTGTCTGTCCCTGTTCACTGAAGCCCTCCTGCCTGTGGTGCAGTGCAGCACCTTCTTACCATTGTGTCCAGGGGCAGGCAATCTTTCTAGCCCATCCTGTACTGATGCCGTGTCTGGGGCTCACGTTTCTGAGGAGGGAGATGCAAAGTGCTGCATTGGGGGTGTGACCAGGGCAGGCCTTGGAGGTTTCTGTGAACGTCGGTGTTGGCCACGCTTGTCCAGGGCATTTTGCAAGTGAGACAGCGGAGGGGCTTCTAGGATTTGCCACGTGGAAGGGCCATTGGGCCTTCCGTAGGAAAGCGAAGATAAGGTGTCGTGTCCTCGAGGATCAGGCCTTCCCAAGGCTGTGTTGGGGGTCTGCTCTCTCGTCAGGAAGGCTGACTGGCACTGCCTCTGCCCTGCCGGGGTGCCTGGCTCGGATACAGTGCGGTCCTGGAGCCGGGCTGGCTGCTGCGTTGTGCTACACAGGCTCTGCCTCTTGCTCTCCTGGCCCCGAGCAGTGCTGGACGTGAGGACAGGATCAGACATCTTGTGTGCTGGCCCTTTCACTGACTGAATGCAAATAGGGTGCTGGGAAGAAAGGGCCAACAGCGGAGGTTTCTTCAGTCCCCATCCTTCCCCAGTGATGCTGTGGCTGGGGAGAAGTTGCTCATCTAGCACAACTAGGTGTAATCCCCACCCCGTCCCTTGCCAACCCGGGGCTGAACGATGCTGATCCCCTCTGGTCATCCCCTCCTCCAGCTGCTCCCCATGGGATTTGTAAAAACAGATTGGCTGGATGAGGTAGCGTGTTAAAGTGCTTTTGCTACTGATGGGAGCATGATGCACTGCGGATTTAAAGAAAGCTGATGCCATCTTGCGCTGCGTTGCCTGCCAGCCTTTTGCAGAAGCCGTGGCCCTGAGGAAGCTTTTTTCCGTTCGTGGCCATGGTGATGCTCTTGTCTTTCTGCAGATACCAGACAAAGCTGGCTCAGGCCCTCTGCCTCCCTGTGCCTCTTTTTTTTCCTATGCTGCCTTGCTCGGGGTGGGGAGAAAATAACAGGCTGAATGCGGACTGCACTTGTTTTTGAATTAAGGCCTTGTGTGGGCAGTCTTAACCAGCCTCGGTTCTGCCAGTGGGAGACTGTTCCTTCGTCCATCAAAGCCAGGGAGAAGCTGGTGCTGTAGCTGTTGGTAGGCACCGAGCGGCAAGGCTGCGTTTTGGGATGAGGAGATAAAAAGCAGGGGGGCCCTGAGCGAGGCTTCCTTTTCCTGAACTCCTCCTCCAGAGTTTTGTAGGGTGAGTGGGCTTTCCCCCTGCTAGAGGAAGGTGGGAGGGAGGTGCAAGCCTCGGATGTGGGGCCAGTGCCTACGCCGTGACTGGCCGACACACTGTAGCCCCCCGGTTTTGTCATTGGAGCGTGGGGCGGGAGGGCTGCCATGCCGCGCTTGTGCGGGAATTTGCCTGCACCAGCCGCAGTGGAACTCACTCGGTTTGCGGTGACGCTGATGGAAGCCCTGGCGCAGGAGCCGGTGCTGCAAACCCCCGGAAATATCTGCATAAAATAACCAGGCTGTGGTTTGAACCTCCGCGTATGGAGATGAAGGTCCTTGTTAGAGAAGGGAGCGGAGAGGGGGAATTTCAACCTGTGCTGCAGCAGTTACCATGGCAACCAATTATTCCGTGCCAAATTACAACTGTTTATAGCCCCGCTGAAGGAAAGGCTCGGTTTGTTCTGAGCCCACAAGCACCAGAACCCCGCCGTGGCTGCCTGCGTCCCTCGGCAGCCGCTGCCTTTGGCCGTTAACGATAAACTCCCGTTGCCGGGGCGGTGGCGCCGGGCGCTGTCCGTGGTGCTGAGCCCGGCGCCAGGTGCTGTTCGTGGGGCAGCATCCTGCTGAGCCTTTGTGCTGCTCCGCACCCTGGCGTGCGGGCTCAGCCGTCCGGGTGGGACATTGGGATGCCCTAACGCACACAAACCCTCTCAGGCTCTCTCGGGACCCGAGTGCTTCACCCGGCGTTCCTTAGGATGGCGATGTGGTTGCTGTCGGAGTTGCGCAGCTGGTTACGGTCTCTCTCCTGGAAAGAAACCTAAATTCCCCCTGACCATGCTTCACTCTAGCTATCTGCAGCTCGGTGTAGCCATCTGAGCCTGGTCCCTTCTGCGGGGAAGCAGAATGCATCCGTCAGCCGTCCAGCAGTTGGCTCAGCTTGCTGCTGAAGCCGTGTGTGACCAAGTCTCTGTTGGAGATGGGAGGTTTCACGTGGCTGCCTGTCTCTGAAAGCGAGGGAATTCAGCCAGGCTCACCTCGCTTGCTCTGCTCTCCTGCCCCTTTCAAGGCTCTCTGTGCATCCACCAGGACTGTTTTGCTCATGTGACAGCTGAAATCCTCCTGTAGTCACGCAGTTTGGCTGCAGCACATAGTGCCCAGCTGGGCAGAAAAAGAAAACAGCAACAAAGCAAAACCCTAGCGTGATACCTGTCCAGTGAGCTAAAAGATTGCATGTGACTAAAGAGATCTTCTCTTCGTTTCCTTTAGTTTCTTAGCCATTCACATGGTGATAGAAGAATGTGACTTTATATGTGTAAAACCATAAGCAAACACAAGGTGGAAGGAGCATCATATGTTACCTGTGTTATAGCAATTAAAAACATTGCCTAAATGTTTCCCATCTGAAAATTTAGGATCTTTTAGCAGAGCAGTTAGCTGCCTCTTAGAGGTGTTGCTCTTTGGTTCACTACACAGCTATTTTTAATGTGCGCATGTGCTTACTTGGCTTGCTGTCTCCTGATTTTCTGTTTATACCACTGCTCACCAGACTGGTTCCTGGACACTGTGGTATTGCAGCATCTAGGCACTTTCAGAGGAGCATGTTACAATATGGAGGTAGAGCAGGCATCCGTCTGCGTGGCTGTGGCTCAGCGTTGCTTCTCTTGCACCCCTTGATGAACTAGTCTTGAGGCAAAAGCGTGAAGGTTCCATTTCATATACTTTGGCCTAGATAAGCTTTTCTAAAACACAGATTTATCTGTATTACACGACCTTCTCTTGTTTCCGGTGCTTCCACAGAGTGTGGGTTGCCTTGCATGAGCAGGTGTGTTTATAGTGTGCCTGGAATGGAGAGAGGGACTGGCTCCATTTACAGGTGGGGACTTGGGGCAGAAGGTTGGTTAGGGATCACAGAACTGCCCTGAAGAAACACCTCCAGATAAATCAAGGATTTCTTTCTGTCTGTGTTTCCTGCAGTCAGGTGCTTCTCGCCAGTCCCAAATCTGATTTTTGTGGTGTTTTCCCCCAGCCTTGCAGTGTAATGGCAGGATTATTCGAGGGAGGGGTGACTTTGGCTGGTGACAGCAGCTGCTTCATGCTGCCTAGGAGGGTTTGTGGGAGGAGAGCGGAGGCGGGGCAGGCCCTGCTCTTTCTCCACTGTCACTTTCCGTTTTAGGGGAGCAATGATGAAATGTCAGACAATGATGAGGAGATTGAGGAGAAGTCTGAGAGTGAAGGGAGTGACTATTCCCCCAACAAAAAGAAGAAGAAAAAACTGAAGGACAAGAAGGAGAAAAAGCCAAAACGGAAGAAGAAGGATGAAGAGGAGGATGACAACGAGGATGGAGGTCTAAAGGTACCAGAGATTCCTTTATCCTGAGCTGGTGCTAGAGCATGAGACCGCAGGGTGTGGCCAGACCCTGCCAGGGCTCGAGTTACCTCGTTCAGTGTGAGAGGTGAGCCATGTTTTCTGGCCAGTCACCTTGTGTTGGTGGATAAGTTCCCTTTGTGTAAACCAAGGCAGTGTAAGCAAGGTGCTCTCTGGCGGGCTGACCAATTTAGCTACGTGGCAATGTGTGCTCACAACTCCTCCTGGTGCCTTTTGTGGTGATGAAGCCAGCGTATTTTACTCTGAGGTTGGAGGCCTAGCTGGGTAGCTTGGACCTTCTGACAGACGGCAGCTTCTCAGTCTGAGGCAGCTTGCCTTCTTGGATCGTCTGCCCACATCCCGCCAGTAATAGGTTAGATTCATTGCATCTGTCCTCTGAACACGGGGGCAGGGAGTGGCAGAGCAGCTCATGCTTGGAGAAGGTGGCCTGGAGGTTTCATGAGATGTCTGACCTGAGTTTGGCAAGGAAGAGGTTGCAGGTGAACAATGGGGAGAGGAGAGGCTGTATTTCCCTGTTGTTTATCCTGGCACGCAGAAGGAAATGGAGTTTCTTGCAGATGCGAAACCTGCCAAAGCTTTGCGTTGTATTGCGTGGTACAGGGAGCATTTGGACAGTGCCACGTTAATTTGCCTCTTGGAGTTGTGGGAAGCATTAGTTTATTAAGCACTTGTGCATGCTCTGTTTTGTAAATCACAGAAGCAAATCGCTGCGGGTCACTGACTAGGGAGAGCATTTGATACAGAGCACGTGACAGACCCAGCCTTGCGCTGCTCGTCTGCAGAGCTGCGGTCATTTACATTAATGATGTCTTTCTAAATCTACAGGAGCCCAAGAGCTCAGCCCAGCTGATGGAAGAATGGGGCCTCGATGACGTAGATTACGTCTTCTCAGAAGAAGATTATCATACTCTGACTAATTACAAGGCTTTCAGCCAGTTCCTCAGGTAGGAAGCTGTAGGTCTGGAGTGGGCCTTGGGTGGTGGTTGAGGTTTGGGCTTTGCTCCATCAAGTGGGTGAAGCTGTGAAATAAATTCTGCATCATGAGCTCCTGGTTGCTTCTGTCTGTCTGACCCAGTCCTCAGGACTCCATTTTAATTGCAGGATTGGCTGGAAAACAGCTGAAGTGTTTGTCCCTCCTCTCCCTCTCTCCAGACCCCCATTTGTGGTGTGTGCTTATTTGAAAAGTTTTGTGAGAAAAATTGAGTAACAATGATGAATTTTTGCTTGTACTGCAAGCCATTCAAAACACAACAGGTATTTCAGGGAAAGGTGGTCTCAGAGGAAGTTTTGGTGTGCCCCCTTTTTACATGTTCTTTTTTAAGAAAGCTCTGGTTTCTGCTGCCTTTCCAGTGGAGCTGGTACCAGTGGGCCACAGTAACCTGCTGCTGTGAGGCATGCACCACTGGTGCATTTCTCGGGCTGAAGTAGCAGCAGGCAACGAGCAGGAGCGGACACGCAGCAAAGCTTTTCTGTTAATGCGTGGTTTTCCCTTTCACCCATGTTGCAGGCCTCTGATTGCCAAGAAGAACCCCAAGATCCCCATGTCCAAGATGATGACCGTGCTTGGTGCCAAGTGGCGAGAGTTCAGTGCCAACAACCCGTTCAAGGGCAGCTCAGCAGCAGCGGCAGCAGCGGCTGTTGCTGCAGCTGTGGAGACAGTCACCGTCGCTCCACCGCTTGCCGCCAGCCCCCAGCAGTCTGCCTTGCCCACCGTCATCAGGAAGGCTAAGACCAAGGAAGGCAAGGGTAGGTACCAATCGCGGTGGGCTGAGTGGAGAGGCTGCTCTCACCAGTAGCATATGGCCCGCCTGTGGAGCTAGCCAGCCGCATCTTCAGGCTGGCAAAGGTGGCAAAGCATCTCCAGGCAGGAGGCATGCTTCAGCAAACTGGGGAGGCGAAGGTAGTGCCAGAGTTGTGTCTGCAGCTCCTGTTTCCCTTGCAGAAGTCCTAGAGGGGGCTGTGGTTTGTGAACCATGGCAATACACCCTGGCAGCCTCTGGACCTTCTGGACTTCCAGCAGTTTGTGGCAATTAATACTCAACTTCATTCTTATATCTTCAATAAGTGTTTGGGCCATGTGTTTCTGTGCCGTCTTCTCTCCTGGGGGATTCAGCGGGGCTGTAAAGCCCTCTGGAAACCAGCAGTATCCTTAGAGTCCAGTGTCCAAGCTGAAGGGGATTTGTAGGTTAGCAAGGCTAGGGCAGAGGTGCGTTGGCAGAGCAGGTATGGTCTGGCCGGATGAACATGCGCCCTTTTGGCAGTTGAGCTGGGTGCTTTGTCTCTGAGATAGCAAGGAGGTCAGTGATGGAATGGCACTGGCAGTAAGGCTGCAGCTCTTTTTCAGAATAAAGGATTTGTTCTCCTGTTAGGTGGGTGGACGGTGACTGTCTTCAAAGCCCACTTGCAAGGAGCGAGCCAACTGTATAAATCTACAGTAGCTCCTCTGGAAATAGTCTGACTTGTATTGAAAGGGCTCTCCTGCTGTAAACATTTTCCTATTTCTGACAGCAGATTGATGCTGCTTTCCCCACACTTGGAAGGGGCTGTGTGAATTGCTGTAGAAGCTGGGCAGTAGTGGGAAAGGGAGGGATCTCCCTTTGTTTGCGCCATGTTCCTCCTCAGGAAGGTTGCTGTTCCACTTGTGCAGTTGTCAATTCCTAATGCCTCGAGAGGTTTTGAACAAGTGGCTCAGAGCTGGCAGCTGACCAAGAGCGCAGCTTGCAGCAGCCTTCCCGGGCAGTGGGATCAGTGCAGCATTCCTGCCTCTCTGCGGCCGCCTCTTCTCCCCACCTTGCAGACCCCCAAGTCCTGGTTTGGTATTTGCAGCCCTGTGGTCTGTGGGCTGCGGTCCCTCTCCTGGATCCCAGGGCAGATGCTTTCTTCCCCCGATTCTTTGCAAGGGCTGGGTCTGGGCTTGCAGCCTTTTGCCCTGAAGCACGTGGTCTGTGGACAGTGTTAGCCACTGGCCTGCTCCGTCTGGTCCCCAGTGCTCTCTCATCTTCCCTGTAAATCCTGGAGTTGGCGGGGGGCAGTGATTTGGGGGACAGGTCTTTGTAGAGTACCAAACAAATCTTCTGTTTCTCCAGGTCCGGGAGTGCGGAAGAAAATCAAGGGCTCCAAAGACGGGAAGAAAAAAGGGAAGGGGAAAAAGATGGCAGGCTTGAAATTCCGGTTTGGAGGAATCCCCAGCAAAAGGAAAAAGGGCTCCTCTGTAAGTGTGCGCCTCCATTTTCTGCATGGGGCCTTGGGTACAGGGGAGTGTGGCAGAGAAAAGACAGGATGAGCCCTCCCATAGAAGCCTCCCTTGTGTAGGGGGTGTCACAGCCTTGTTCATGCCCTGCTGCGAGGCACCAGTCTCTGATCAGCACGTTCGTTCATCCCTTTGATAGAGAGAGCTGTGTTCAGGCTTAGATTTGTAAAGATGTCTTGTGTGGGCACAATTTCTGCTAAAATTGTATAACCACCTTTAATTCCAGTGGCGAGGTTGGTAATGCCATCATTTCAGATTTCATTGGCAAAGGAGTTCTTTGGGGCTTGCACTCCAGCTGAACCATACCTCTAAGAGTATTACCAAATGCTTTAATTATGTTAGCATAGCCTGCCACTGGGCATCTGCGATCCCGCAGTGTAGCCCAGGAGTACCAGAGATTCCCAGTAAGAGTGCGGCAACAGGGCGCCACTGCAGTTTGCGTGCTGTGCTCTTGTCAGCATACAAATGCTAGGCATGTTTTAAAGACTAGCAGAGCATTCTAAAGCTTAAGTCTCTTAAATAAGTATTGAATAGGGGTGGAACTCTTGTAGGTCTTGATAATAGTATTGATCAAAATCCCATTAGTTCACCCTTATTGGAGCTCACCGACTCTCTAGCTCTAGTTCACATAACACAACCTGTTTGTAAATAGCTTTGTGCGTCAGAGGCTGAAGCAAAAGGAGGAGTGCGAGGCAGCCACTCGCTGCTGCTGTTTTTCAATCACACATCAAAAAAATTCATCCCGTGTCTGGGTGCACCTAGATCTGTGCCTTTCTGAGAGTTACCGAGAGCTTGGGCTTGCTCCTGCAGCTGGAGTGCTAAGCACCTGATTAATAATGTGCAAATCGGGTATTTGCATGCATAAGTCTTCAGAATAAGAATTCAGATGTGTTCTGATGTTTTGATGCCATTGAATGCCGGGCCTGTATAACTCCTTGCACATTGTAAGGCAGGTCAAGCGTGAATGCCTACGTGCGTGCACGCAAACGGGCTGACACAAGCTGAAATGGGTGTCGAGAGAGAGAGGGAGCCAAGTTCTTCCAAGCAGTGGAGAAGGGGGCCCCTGACTGCACAGGACTGGGAGCAGGGGGTCATCCCCCCATGTGTCTCTGTTTCGGGTGTCTGCACCCAGGATGATGTTGTCACAACAGTGGGCTCTTGCAGCTGGCTGACACCTGTGAGATGCTGAGCCCTTCCCAGCATACTGGGCCGGCTGCACCATGCAATATCTCTGCACTCTGTGCTAGTGGGGATCGCAGGCTGCAGGGGAAACCCAGAGCCCACCTCTTGTCAGGGAGGCCAAGCAGGGACTTGACCTCGTGGTGACTGCACATTGATGGTGCTGTGAAGTGGACAAACTGTCCCTGTGCTGTGCTGAGCAGTGCAAGGTATTTGCCTTCAGGCTCTAGTGATAGTCCGGGTCTACGCTTATCGATTGCCTGGCTGGGACATCAATCTGATAGAGGAGATTTCTGCTTCCTAACGCCTTGTGACACCTATGAAGCCTGTCTGTCAGTGCCAGGAGCACGCTTGCCTTGCACCATCCCTGCTGCTCTGGGTAGTCTATTCATGTGGAAAGGAGGGTACCCTGAGGAGCTCAGCTGCTGGGCAATGATCCCACGTGGGTTTATGTGGGTCTTTAGGGGTTTGTTCCACTGCAGAGCAGTGTTCTTTGGGAGTGACTGCTGGGATGCCAGCGCTTGGATTGTGTGTGCTTTGGTTTTCCCCTCTGCAGAGCGAAGAGGAGGAACGGGAGGAATCCGACTTTGACAGTGCCAGCATCAACAGCTCCTCAGTGCGCTCCGAGTGCTCGGCTGGCCTGGGGAAGAGAGGGAAGAGGAGGAGAAAGAAAAAGAGGAGTAGGCCATCCTTTGTACTCTGTTCCTGTTCTGTTCGGATTGCCCTCTTCAGATGGTGCTTTCCTGGCCTTGGCAGCTCCAGGCCATGTCTGGCGCTGGCTCGGTGGAGAGGATGTGCTTGTGCTTGCCTGTGTGTGTGGAGTGCGAGGAGCTTTCTTGGTGTCCAGGCCCTGCTGCTGGTGGGCTTGTGCCTGCAAGAAGGCAGCAAGTGGATCCTGTCGCAGGGCACTGGCTCACCCCAACAGTGCCGGTGGTGGTGGGGCAGCCCGGTGGCAGGGCTTTTCTGTCAAGCCACCGTCACATTTCCCTCTGGGCATATCTCCAGCCATCAGCCAGCACCTGGGGCTCCTCTGCCCCCAAGCCAGCTCTGTTGCCACTCAGAGTTGCTTCGGGAGAGCCATGGTTGCGGTGCTGTGCTGTGCCGTGGCTCACAAAGCCTGCCTGCCCCCTCTTGCTGCCTGCTCACAGCCCCAGCCACCCAGGGCAGCTGAGCCCCCTGCCTGCCCCAGGACCCTGCCTGTGCTTTGTGCACCGGGGTGCGTCACGGGCAGTGTGGGCAGCTGGCACCCTGCCTGCGCATGTGATCCTGCCAGGATTTGTCCTCTAGCAGCGAAATTCCAGAATTTGTGGGGCGTCTAGGGAAGGTATTTTCTGAGGAGCAGCCCCTGGAGAAACACAGTTTGTGGCAAGCTCCCAGTGGAGCAGGGCAGCCTGCAGTCAAGAAAGCATTAAGACAAGGGACTTTTTGTCCGTGTGAGTTGTGCAGTCAGGCAGCGGGCAGGCAGTAGATCTGTGTAGTGATGTAGGAAGAGGGAGGCACGCGAGCAGCGGTGGAAAGCATCTGTCGGGGTCTCCCAGTGGCTCTGTGGCCACGTTTGTGTGCGTATTACTTCATCCCTTCCCTCGCGGAGGGCTGTGATGGATTCTGTGTGATGGCACCTGCATCCCTGTGCTGCCGTTGAGAGCAGCCCTCCTGTGCTGAGCTGCCCCAAGCCCTGCTCTGGCTCCAAGTGCCGATGGGACTGCTGGGGCTCAGTGCTGCCCTGCCTGGCTTCCCATGCCATCTCTGCCTCCTGTGCAGCTGCAGGATGCGTGCTGCCTTTCTACCTTGCATCCTTGTTTGGGATGAGATGCATCAGATGTAGGTGCATTCTTTGGCTTCTTAGCTTTGCTGATTGCTTCTGAGCAATGGAAGGTTTTTTGCTTCTGAGAAATGGAAGGGCGGCTTCTGGGCTGGGGGACAGTTAGGGCATGATGCTGGCCAGCCTCCCCGTTGGTCGGCGAGGCAGGGCTGGCCGGCTGGCTCCATGTCTCATGTGTGAAGGGCATCGCTTCTCCTCCCGGCTTGTTGCTGTACGAGGGCCCTCATGCCGGAGCTAGGCAGCTCCTGCTGCGTGCTGGAGGAGCAGAAGGTTGGAGGTCCGCGCTGGGACTTTGTAGCAGAGCTGGGCATTGAGATGAGCCGTTCTGGTGCTTGCAAGGCCTTGTCTCTCCCTTCCTCTTCCCGTCGGTGCCGAGTTGAGAGAGCTCCTGCCTCTGCGCCAGTGAGCACCCAGGAAGAGCAGAGTAGTCCCAGGAGGAGGGGTCCTCCTCCTCGGCCGTGTCACCCTTGCATGGTGCGTTTGCAGTTGGTGGCGCTGGTACCTGGGGAGGTTTCTCTGACTGGCCTCCCTTGCAACCTCTCCAGGTTCTGGCATTCTCCATTGAGAGCCTGAAGGAACCAAAGGATGATACAGTGTGGAGAGAGAAAGAGAGACAGAGGTGAGATGATGCTGTGTGCAAAGATGAACTGTGGTGCTGAGGGACAGAGAGGTAGGGGGATGTAACAGGAGGGGTCTGAGGCGAAATGCTTTCCTTGTTTCCTTAACTGTATCATAGAGGAGCAAGTGTCCCGTTCCCTCCCGGGAGAGCAGGCAGCTCTGCCGTCCCTCTGACTGTCCGCCTGTCCCTTGCTTGCAGTCGAAGAAGGGGATGGGTACGAGACGGACCACCAGGACTACTGCGAGGTGTGCCAGCAGGGAGGAGAGATCATCCTGTGTGACACCTGTCCTCGCGCCTACCACCTCGTCTGCCTGGACCCCGAGCTGGAGAAGGCCCCCGAGGGCAAGTGGAGCTGCCCCCACTGCGTGAGTGTGGTCGGGGCCCCATGGGGGTGGGCGGGTGGGTGGGTGGCAGAAACCCTTGGCGTTACGCTGGCTGTGCTTCCCCAGGAGAAGGAGGGCATCCAGTGGGAGCCGAAAGAGGAGGAAGAGGAGGAAGAGGAAGGTGGCGAGGAGGAGGAGGACGACCATATGGAGTTCTGCCGGGTCTGTAAGGACGGAGGGGAGCTGCTGTGCTGCGACACCTGCCCATCCTCCTACCACCTCCACTGCCTGAACCCGCCGCTGCCAGAAATACCAAACGGTGAATGGCTCTGCCCTCGCTGTACAGTGAGTGTTACCAGCATTCCTTGCCCTGTCCCTGCTCCCGCACCCACCTGGCCCAGCCCGGGAACGGGTCTCCCAGCTGCCACTGCCCCTCGCACCCTCTCCCCATGCCTTGCCGCAGGGCCGGTGTCCTGCCCTCTGCCACAACCCCCCTCCCTGGAGCAGCATCGCTGCCAGTCGCGTGCACTCTGAGGGCCCTGGATGGCTCTGCCGCCTGTGCAGTCTCCCCGTGGGGATTGCTGGCTGGCGGCTTCCCTGCTGGTTTTCAGATGGGATGTCAAGCCCTATTTGATGCATGGCCTGTGTGGAGGGGCCTTTCTTGCCTGGTGGCAATGCCTGTCCCCGTGGGGGATGCTGCAGTGTTGTGGACATTTCTCGGGCACACCTGCGCCAGCCAGCCTCTGCCCGCCCCACTCAGCCTCACCTCCTCCTTTCTGTCCACCCCATTAGAAATAGCAAAGGCATAGCTCTGCCAGGGACCTGGGCAGCACTTTGCTTTCCCGTGGGGGTGGTGGTGCTGTCTGCCGGCTGAGACAGATGCAGGCAGGGGCTGGGACTGCTCAGGTCACCCGGTTTGCCATGCTTGGCTTCCTGCGGCTGGGGGTGAATCCACGGTCGCTCCCTGCCCTGGGCTTTCCCTCTGGCAGCAGCTTGCGGTACAGGCTGTGCCAGCACGCTGCCCGGAGCTCCGGCTGTGCTCTCCCTGCCGTGCCTGGACGGTTGCCGTCCACTCAGCATTGCGAGACCCCTTCTGCCCTTCTAGGTCTGCCCTTCTTCCCGCGGCCCCTGACAGGGGCTCACCTTAAACTCTGTGCTCTTGCCTGTTTGCTTTTTTCATCCTCAGTGCCCTCCCTTGAAGGGCAAAGTCCAACGCATCCTGCACTGGGCCTGGAAGGAGCCGCCGACCACCCCGCTCCCACCTGTGCTGCCCACCCCGGACGCGGAGCTGGCCCTCCCCGCACCAAAGGTGCTGGAGGGGATCCCGGAGCGCGAGTTTTTTGTGAAGTGGGCAGGCCTCTCCTACTGGCACTGCTCCTGGGTCAAGGAGCTGCAGGTGAGCCAGTGCGTTGTCGTCGTCATCGTGGGGCCCCTGCTGGGCCCGCTGCCCCACTGCCCGCGGACTGACCGTGGCTCCCGCCTGCTGCAGCTGGAGCTATACCACACTGTGATGTACCGCAACTACCAACGGAAGAATGACATGGATGAGCCACCGGCCTTCGACTATGGCTCTGGGGACGAGGACAGCCAGAGGGAGAAGCGGAAGAACAAAGACCCGCAGTACGCCAAGATGGAGGAGCGGTTCTACCGTTATGGCATCAAGCCTGAGTGGATGATGATCCACCGCATCCTGAACCACAGGTGAGGAGCTGTGTGCCGGGGGGGTGCTTGAATGGGCACGTGCCAGGGTGCCTGAGCCCCTGGTAGTGCTGGTGCTGGGCGATGCCGTCGCAAGCCAGGGAGGGAAACGGCAAGGGTGAGCCGTGCTGCGCTCCCTGGGACCCCCACAAGTTCTGCAGATAAAGGTTTGAGCAGCAGGTCTGTGGACTCTGCGGGTTTTCCCTTCGTGCGCAGCTCTCACGCAGACAGTTTATGCGGTTAGCTGAGCTGCTGGGACTGCCTGCTGCGGGATTTCTGTGCTTGGTTGAGTTCTCCCCCCCCAGGACGGGAAGTTCTGGCTGTCCTTCTGCAAAGCCAAGATCTCGGGCTGGTGGAATTTCAGCTGCTGGCTTGTTTCAAGGTCTCTGTTGCCTTGGAGGTTTGCTCCCAAGGTGAAGCTAAGGCCTGGAGTGAATCGATGCTTGTCTTATTTTTGTTTCCACTACCTTGCGCGTTAAAAATAGAGATAGTAAATTTTTTCCAAAGGTGGCTGTGCAGGTTTGTTCTGCTCTTCCCAGACGTATTGTTTGTGTCCCTGTTGTGGCCTAATCATTCTGTAAATTTCTGCTGCAACCTGGTGATGAGTCTTGCTTCCATCAATGGTGCCCTGCGGCTGCTGCTCCTCTCCTAAACTGCTTTGGAACAGCAGCCCTTTTCCATGTAGGTCATTTGTTCCTCTTGGAAACCATGTGGCACCTCTGCACTCTTGGCAAAGGTGAGGCACCAGCAGGGATTTGTGTGGTACGCGTTGTTCCTGCTTACCTCCCCTGATGCTGCTAGGGACAGTGCCCAAGGAAAGGAGTTTGAGCAGGTGCCTGACTTCCTTACGAAGCCTTGACATTTGCATTTCTTTTCTGTGGAAGAAATTTCCTGCATATGAAATGTGCTATGCAGGTGGCTTTTTTACATCAAGTGGCTAGAGACGCCTTTTTGTTGAATTCCTATGTTTCAAGTGGCAACTTGAAGTTTCAAGCAGTGACTCTGCTTGAAGGATGCTTGGCAGAAAATAAAGCAAGCTGCCTGGCTAATTTTCACGCGAGCTTTACGTTGTCTGCTAATAAGGCAAGGGCTTTTTCCTCGTAGGCATATAATCAGACTTGGTAGTGTTTTTTATTCATTTTTCAGTGTAAGCAAAACTTCATAGAGCAGTGAATGCTGCAGGAGAAAGAAGGGTGAACACTGGTATTCATCCAGTCCTGGTAAAACTGGAAAACGAGGTTGCCCAGTGGAATGGAAGGGAAGCCTTTAAAGCTCAATGATTTAACACATACAGCAGATTAATAGGCATTTCTGCAGGAAAGCGTAGATACTTTCTTTCTGTTTTTCTACCTCTGTTTGGATGTCATGGTCTGTAGGTAAAAGCGGAGGATGAAGCATCCAGGTTCGGGGAAGCAGGCTATGGCTAGCTGCTTCCCGGGGGTCAAGTGTCATTTCACTGACAGGCTTTTCATGCCCTGCATTACAGCTTTGATAAAAAGGGAGACATCCATTACCTGATCAAGTGGAAAGACCTGCCCTACGACCAGTGCACCTGGGAGATTGACGAGATAGACATCCCGTACTATGAAAACCTCAAACACCTCTACTGGAACCACAGGTACAAGCCAGCCGGGTGGTGGGGACTGCAGCTGGGTTGCCACAGCCTGGGAGAGCCTGGCAGAGCTGGGGCAGCCTGTGCAGGCCTTGGGATGACTGGGAACTTGTAGGTGACCCCTTTGGAACATACTGGCACTGCTCGCAGGGACCTCTCTTCAGAGACCAGTGGCTGAGTGCTTTTGGAAAGCTGGCTCTCCTGAAATGCCATTTCAGGGCTGCTGGGAAATCTAGCCTACCTGTTGTTTTCCAGCCTGTGCTCCCCTTCCGCTACGTTTATATTGCCGTAATATTTGTGGTCTCACTGCACTTCAGGGCAGCTCCGTGGCACTGCTGCCTGTCTGTTTTGGGGGAAAACCACAGTACTCTGATGAGATTGCTGTTCTGCATTCCGGAATGATGTGGCATGGACTGCTGGGAGGGGAAAGTTAACACTCCAGGAGTGCCCATGCTAACTGGGGCAGAAAAGCTCCCGTGGGGAAAAGGCAGTGGAGTTTGAGAGGCGGTTATGTCCCTTGGCTTGGGGACTGGGAGAGGAATGCCCGTCTGCCTTTTCCTGATGTGCACTGGCTGTTGCAGGGAGCTGATGCTGGGGGAGGACACACGCCCTCTGAAGAAGCTGAACAAGAAAGGAAAAAAGCTGAAAGAGGAGAAGCTGGAAAAACCTCCAGAAACGCCTCTCGTGGATGTGAGTAAGAACAGCAGGGGCAGCGCAATGGTGCGTGAGCTCAGAGAGGGAGGTCTGTCTGGCCCCCCCATCCTGTTGCCCTTTTCTCCTCTAGTTCCCTTGGGGACCCTGGTGTTTTTTTCATTGAAAGCTCGGCAGTGGTTTTGCTGTGAGGAGCCTGAGGGCTGGGCTGGGGACTGTGTCTGCATCTCTTTTCAGGCTGTTTGGTGTCACAAGGCTAAAGAGGGATGTGCTTGGCCGCAGAGAAAGGAGGAGGAGTTGGTTCTCACTGCTTTGTGTCGTGTCTCTTTTCAGCCTACGGTGAAGTTTGACAAGCAGCCATGGTACATTGATGCCACGGGAGGCACACTCCATCCTTACCAGCTTGAAGGGCTAAACTGGCTGAGATTTTCCTGGGCCCAAGGAACGGATACTATCCTGGCTGATGAGATGGGGCTGGGGAAGACTGTGCAGACTATTGTGTTCTTGTATTCCCTGTACAAGGAGGTGAGTGGAGCATCCAGCGGTCCCCAAGGTGGCCGAGAGCTACTCAGTACAGGGAGAACAGCTTGGACTTTGTCTCCCTGAGCAGGGCCACTCGAAAGGGCCGTATCTGGTCAGTGCCCCTCTCTCCACCATCATCAACTGGGAGCGTGAGTTTGAGATGTGGGCACCCGACTTCTACGTCGTGACCTACACAGGTGACAAAGAAAGCCGGTCGGTCATCCGGGAAAATGAATTTTCTTTTGAAGACAACGCCATCCGGAGTGGAAAGAAGGTCTTCCGGATGAAGGTGGGAGCTAAGTCTGTGCCCTACCCGGTAGCTTTAACCATCAGCTAGAAGGGGAGAGAGCAGAATTTGATCCGGAGGAGGAGGTTGTTTAGGTCCCTAATCAGCTGTTTTCCAAAGAGGGAAGCTGGCACAGTTGACAGATGCAGGAGATTTGTGATGAGCTTTAAAGATTTGTGCCAGACCCTCTTCTGTTTCTGTAATCCCCTACGTGGTTCTAATGTTCAGATGCGTATAGATTTTCTGCTGGCACGACTCATGCCTCGGCCTTGCTGCCGGTGCTGTGCAGTGCAGTGCAGGCAGCCCCTCCTTTTCTCCTTGGGTCATGTACAGCAGCAGCGAAGGTGGAGGCCGTCCCGTTCCTTGCTCTCTTATTGTAGCTTTTCTCTCCCTCTGCTCCTCCAGAAGGAAGCGCAGATCAAGTTCCATGTCCTGCTCACCTCCTACGAGCTGATCACTATTGACCAGGCAGTGCTGGGCTCCATCGAGTGGGCCTGTCTGGTGGTGGATGAAGCGCACAGGCTGAAGAACAACCAGTCCAAAGTAAGTACTAGATATTTGTCAGCAATTTTTGTGGTGCGGCTGGTGCCATAAAGATATGACACCCACGCACTGGCGGTTTGCTGCTCCATGCTTTTCTTCCTGGGAGCTGAACGGTGTCCTCATCTCGCGCAGGCTTTGCCTGGGACCCGCGTTTCAGTGGATTTTCTCTCTTTAACACCCTCTGGCATTAAAAATCATTCAGCAGTGGAAGAGGCAGCAGCCTAGCTGCCTGCCTGACAGTCCTTGGATGGGCTGTCATGGAAAGGAATCGATCCCTCTCCTTACTCTCCCCTTTACCTGAGGCTAAATGTGGTCTCTGGCCCCTGGGACCTTCACACAATCCCCAGCACAGGGAGAGGCAGGTGGTGTGACCCAAGGACATTCAGGATTGCTGCCTGTGCTTGATGGGGATGGTTCGGAGCAGGACAGGCAAGCTGCGGTCTGCTCTGCAAGCCTGGTGGGAGGGAGAGGTTACTGCTGAGTCTCCCTGTGTGCAGCCTGCAGAGTCCCTGGATGACTAACTGGCTCCTGTGAGCTTTTTTCACCTAACCTCATTTCTTTTCCCAGTTCTTTAGAGTATTAAATAGCTACAAGATCGATTACAAGCTGCTGCTCACCGGCACTCCACTCCAGAACAACTTGGAAGAGCTCTTCCACCTGCTCAATTTCCTGACTCCTGAGAGGTTTAAGTGAGTTGTGCTAGTTCCCCCTCTCCAAAAAGAGAGAGTAGCAGGGACCTGGCTGGCAGGGTGGCTCAGCAGAGGTTTCCCGGGGCTCCTGTCTGTGTGGGGGTGTCTGGATCCAGTTACTGCTGTGCCAGTGTCACTGATCTGCACCGGCAGGTGGGTGGCAAAGTGCATCGTCCCCGTGGCTTGTTGTAGCAGCTGCATGCACATTTAATGTAACCCCAAATTTATTCCCATGGACTAGAACTTCTTGGGTCCTGTGTGTAGCTATTGCCTTGCTATCAGACAGGAGATTTGTGAGTGGGGAACTGAAACCTACCTTCTCTTCCCTCTCTGAGGAGAGAGAGGTACTTTGGGGAACTTGTTCAGACCTTGTATTAGCGCATTTAGTGTAGATTTCCCCTCAGCCATCAGTGCTGCTCCTTGGCCTAGCTTTTGCTCTGCTCAGATACAGGCATGGGAACATTACCACATCACGTACCCTCAGCCCTTGTTTTTAAGTCACAAAGAAACAGATATCTTCACTCTCGTGCATCCCATTGTCGCTCAGCACTCTCTGGTTCTGGCTGCTTTCACAGTAACCTGGAGGGGTTCCTGGAGGAGTTTGCAGACATCTCCAAGGAGGACCAGATCAAAAAGCTCCATGATCTGCTGGGTCCCCACATGCTGCGGCGGCTCAAGGCAGATGTGTTCAAGAACATGCCGGCCAAGACAGAGCTGATCGTGAGAGTGGAGCTGAGCCAGATGCAGAAGTGAGTAATTCCAGAGCAGCTGCCCCGGGGTGGCTGGCTGGCCTCCCTCACTCTGCCTCATCTGTGGCATGGTGGGGCGTCAGTGGGGTTCGACAGGTCAGAGACGCCCTGCTGTCCTCAGGACTGCTGCAGGAAGAGCTGGAGCGCTTTCTGTCTCACTGGGGAGCACGTTCACTCTGGTTAAATTGGGCTCCATGCAGTCTTGGCTGCTCAGCAGGAAGCATTTGATGCTGTCAGGCTCTCGGTGTGGCTCTGCTACTTCTGGGGGGACAGAGAAAACCCTGAGGTTGAATCCTCATCTCCCTCTCCTGTTCTCGGCACCGGGGCACCAGCCTGTGCTGCCAGCTCGTCTGGTGTCAGTCTGCAGCAGTGCTGCTGCCCCAGGGCATGCTTGCTGGACTCTGTTTGTTTTGGGCTGACTTGCTCAGCTTCAACGGTATCTTCTGCTGAGATGGGGGACTTTTCAGGAAGGTCATGTCACTTCTTCCCAGCACGGTGGGCCAAGGCTCGGTTTACACCCAGCAGCAGGGAGTGTTCCTAGCCACTGTGCACCTGAGTCTGTCCCACTTACAAGTGCTGCGATGTCCACAGAGTGATCAAATAAACCTGACTCTGGGCTGAGGGTGCTGAACCATTGCTTTTAAAAATGTCCAGATGTCCCTTTTGAAGTGATGCGAGTGGGGTTTAATGTGGTGCTGTCCTGTTCACGCCAGTCCTGTATCTGGCCGAATTAACAAGGCTGCCTGTCCTGTCCTCGTTCCCTCAGGAAGTACTACAAGTTCATACTGACGAGGAATTTTGAAGCCCTGAATTCGAAAGGTGGTGGGAACCAGGTCTCGCTGCTCAACATCATGATGGACCTGAAGAAGTGCTGTAATCACCCGTACCTCTTCCCTGTGGCAGCAGTGGTATGTCAACTGTATTTGCACCGTGGAGGCATTTCTCAGAATGTTGTGTGTAAGCCATTAGTGGGGGCTGTTTCTGTGATCTTGCTTTGGTTAACGGTGGGGGTTTTCATGCGAGTGGTTTCATACAAGGATTTTGCCTTGGAAATGCATATGAATTTCTGCATGAAGTTAACGAGTGTTGTCCTTGAGGAGGCTAACCAGGATGCCTTGACAGGAGGCCCCGGTTCTGCCCAATGGATCCTACGATGGGAATTCTTTGGTCAAATCTTCTGGGAAACTGATGCTGCTCCAAAAGATGCTGAAGAAGTTACGGGATGGGGGTCACAGAGTTCTCATCTTCTCCCAGGTGAGTGTAGGGAAGGATTAATAATAAATACATCTTTAAAGGTTTTTTTTTTTTGTTCTGTATGAGAATTTTGTGCTAGGAACAGATAGCAATAGGTGGAAGAGCTGGTGACAGCTTCTCCCCCAGATAGTGTGGCAGCCGTGGCCGTCACAGTGGATGGACTGCGTCCCAGCTCTCTCCTGAGGGAGTGCCTGTTGTGTTTAAAACCTCTTTTATCTATGGATAAAGAGGAGATAACAGCAATAGTGCTCCCCTTCGGGGAGGGCCGTTCAGACACGATTCCCTTGTGCTGGCAAAGCTGCCTGTAGAAGACGAGATGCGAGTGTCACTCCACTGGCAGTTGCATGTTGGCCATACTCTGCCGTTGGCAGTTCCACCACCACCTTGGCCTCTGGGCTGCGGGCAGGGGCCTGGCCGGGCAGGGCAGGCCCCTGGGGGACGCGGGGGGAGGCAGGGAGCCGGACCACGCAGAGCCGTTCATGCCAGGGTCACCTTGTCCTGCAGATGACGAAGATGCTAGACTTGCTGGAGGACTTCCTGGAGTACGAAGGCTACAAGTACGAGCGGATAGACGGGGGCATCACTGGCGGCCTGCGCCAGGAGGCCATAGACAGGTTTAACGGTACTCGCGTTTCTGCCTCGCTGAGGAGAGGGCGCGGGGTGGATGCGCAGCACGCAGCCAGCAGCAGGGTGGGCTGGCTGCGCCTGAGAGCCCTGCTCGCCCGAAGGAGAGGTGGCAGGGTGTTGCCTGCGCGTCGGTCGTGCCGCGCTCGGCAGGTCTGGCTTCTCGAGGCATGGCGGGGGCTGCTCATACTGTGGCGTTAAGCCCTTGAGTTGGGTCCCACAATGAACCCTGGTGCGTGCCAGCAGCAGGCTGCCTAGTTTGAGGGTTAAACCACAACACCAAGGAATGATGTGTTCTCACTCCTTGCCTTCCCTGCCCGTTGCTTGTTGGCTTAGACTGACAGTTCACGCTGTTTTATTCCTAAAGCACGGTACTGCACCTTTCCACGTCTCCTTGCCGTCTCACCATTTGCCACCTGTGGGTTTGTCTTTCTCAGCTCCTGGTGCTCAGCAGTTCTGCTTTCTCCTCTCTACCCGTGCTGGCGGTCTGGGCATAAACCTTGCTACGGCCGACACAGTCATTATTTATGATTCTGACTGGAATCCCCACAATGACATCCAGGTTTCTGACTTTTCCTTTTCCTTCCCTTATAGTATGTACCTCTCTGGCTCTGCCCTCCGTTTGCATACCCTGCACAGGGAAGCTGGTCTCTTCTCTCAAGAGCTGGTTCTGCTCAGGAACCCCCTTCCTGCATCTGCCAGCCTCGCCCTGGCCTGTCCGTGGCATGGGAGAGACCGGGCACGTAAAACCGGCTCTCTTCCGCAGGCTTCTTGCTCCCTCCTGCTGCTTGTTCACAACCAGGTGCCCCCTCCTCTTTTGGGGAGCTTCCACTTGTGTTTCCAAAAGCCCGGGGTGGACCCTAGCTAAGGACTGACCACCAACAGAGCAGGCGAGCAGCCAATGCCTCGGAAAGTAATGGAAAAGTGAAGAGAAATGCGTAACCCCCCCATGCTCCCCGGCCGGGAGAAGGTCCTCTTCAAAGCTACGTCTGCTGTTGCCATCCATTTGGGCCAGCATTTCCTTTGCCTGGGTCCTAGGCAGGAGGACATGCTGGTGCAGGGTGGTGAAGGAGCAGTGCGGGCCCAGTGAATGTGCAGCTGGAGGGTTTCTAGCGGGAGCGTGTCCTTGCTGCTGCCTGCCTTCAGGCCCTTCAGTTAGGGGCCTGGATGGGAAAGCTGGCTCACCTGCAGTCAGTGGAGGGGGCCAGCATATTCAGGTTGGCTCTGAGGAGCCCCTCTCACTCCACTGCCCCGTAGCCTCCTTGAATGCTGAATTCAGCCTTGCCCTGGCAGTGGCATTGCGCAGCCTGGAGGGGTGAGAAATGGGGAACCCTTGGCCGGCATGGCACGGTGCTGCCCTCGACAGCTTCATTCTCTGCCCGCAGGCTTTCAGTAGAGCTCACCGCATCGGCCAGAACAAGAAGGTGATGATCTACCGCTTTGTGACTAGAGCCTCTGTTGAAGAACGCATCACCCAGGTGGCCAAAAGGAAGATGATGCTTACCCACCTCGTGGTCCGCCCAGGGCTCGGCTCCAAGTCGGGCTCCATGACCAAGCAAGAGCTGGATGACATCCTCAAGTTTGGGACAGAAGAGCTCTTCAAGGATGATGTGGAAGGTGAGGTCAGGAAAGCGCTGGGGATGCTCTGCTTGAGGTGGGGTCCTGTCTGAGTTGCTGGGGCTCGTTCTCCTCTTCTTATGCTCACAGGCATGGTGTCTCAGGGACAGCGGATCACCATGCCGGATGCTGTCACCCCTTTCTCTGACACGCTGTCAACCAAAGGGGGTGCAGTGACTCCTGGCATGAAAAAAAAGCACGGTGGCACCCCACCAGGTGTGTAGCCCCCCTTGGTGGGGTGACCTCTTCCCCTCCCTGGCCCAGCATCCAACCTGAGCTCGCCTGGCTCTGGGAGCAGGCACGGTGGTTTGCATTTCCATTCCCCGCACTTTGCTCTCCAGGTGACAATAAGGATGTGGATGACAGCAGCGTGATCCACTATGATGACGCTGCCATCTCTAAGCTTCTGGACCGAAACCAGGATGCGACCGATGACACAGAACTCCAGAACATGAACGAGTATCTCAGCTCCTTTAAAGTGGCCCAGTATGTTGTGAGAGAAGAGGATGGTGTGGTAATGTGATTAGTATCATGTCTTACAATCGCACCTCTTTGTACGTCCCTTTGTGTTTCTTCTGCTCCCTTTCCTGTTCTTGTGAGCGTTTCGGTGTGGGGCAGGACTCCTCCCTGCTTGCTCTCTGACAGCTGTAGATGGTTCCAGACCCAGGGGTCCCAGGGCTGACGGGCCCGGCCGCAGGCAGAGGAAGCAGAGTTGTCATTGTCCTGTGCAGCCCACGGCGCAAGGCAGGCTCTGTCCTGGTTGGCGTGGGACCTCATTTCGAACAAAGCACCCATCCATAGGCACCCCCTTCTGTCCTTCTGGAGGCTCTTTCCCTGCAGACTGGCAGCACGCATGGTGCTGCTTAGGTACTGTGCTGCTGGCATTGGTTTTCCCAGTAGCTGACTGACTTAGTTCCTTCATCTGTTGACAAAGCCGACAGTAGGCTGCTGTTCTGGGAGGTCTCTGCAGATCTGTAGTTTCTCCTTTGGTGTGAGTGTGGGCACTGACAGGTGGGATGGATGGCAGTGTTCGGAGGAGCTCTTTCTGGGTGGGAGGTTGGCCCAGCCCTTTGGCAGCCTTGCACTGAGGTTGGTGTGCCTGGGCAACAACCCGGGAGGCAAATTTCAGCCAGTGGCTCGGTGCCCTCCCTCTTTCCTTGGAGTGCCATTAGAGGACCAGCAGCGGGGCGATGCAGGCAGGTCTGTGGCTGCCTGATCTCAAGCCTCTTGTCTCTTGCTTTGCAGGAGGAGGTGGAACGTGAGATCATCAAGCAAGAGGAGAATGTGGACCCTGACTACTGGGAGAAGCTGCTGCGGCACCACTATGAGCAGCAGCAGGAAGATCTGGCCAGGAACTTGGGGAAAGGAAAGAGAATCCGCAAGCAGGTCAACTACAATGACGCCTCGCAGGAGGACCAAGGTATGGCTGCGGCCGCTCGGCTCCTGGCTGGGCTCGGGGTGGGCAGCAGGCCCTGCGGGCTGGCTCTGAAAAGCTGACTTCAGACCCACTGGCTGAGTTGTTGCTTGGCATTTCTCTGCTGTTTGGTAGACTCTGTACCTCCCCGATTCCTAAACTTTCAGGGATAGAAATTCTTCAAAGATTTTTTTCTTTTTCTTTTTTGGTCCGTAAACTCTGGTTCTGCCAGAAGAATTCTGGAAGAACATGTCTGTGGGCAAAATACTTCAAACTGGTTTTTTTCTGTAGAGGAGAATACTAATTTTGGAAAACCTGAGAAGGCAATTTTCTGCTTGTTGTGCCCTCCTCTCTTGCTGCCTGGCAGTGGATGCCAGCTGCACCTGTGGGTGGGCTCCCAGCTGTTCTGCATGTCCCTGCCGGGCAGGGTCCCGCTGCTCAGGCACTATTCTAACCTGGCCTCCCTTGCGGTCTGCAGAGTGGCAGGATGAGCTCTCTGACAACCAGTCGGAGTACTCCATTGGCTCTGAGGATGAGGATGAAGACTTTGAAGAGAGGCCAGAAGGTCAGAGTGAGTTAATGCATTTGCTACTCCAGGGGATTTTGCTCTGCGGGAAGCCCCCGGCACTCAGGTGCAGCAGAAACATCTGAGCTGGAGGGAGCGGTGTGCTTCTGGGCCTCCATGCAGGGGAAGGTATCCCCACTTGCCTGCCAAGCAAGGAGATTCCCAGGGCAGGGAAGGCAACTGCCTGTTTCCTTCACTGGTCGCTGCAGGACCTTGGTCTGGTCCTGGCAGTGGAAGGATGGGGGACCGCAGGAGGAATGGGCACGGTATTCCCTTGCCGGTAAGGGCGGAAGAGCATCCCGGCTCGGGGAGGCCGGCAGGATGGGTGGAAGGGGCTCCACAGCCTGGGCTGCCACTCTGCCCGGCTTCTGCTCCCATTGGGAGGCAGTGCAGGAAGCTTGGGGCACCTGAGTGCTTTGGCTGTCCTTCCTCGCTGCCTGGGCCCATCCATCACTGAGGCTGCTTGACTCTAGGTGGCAGAAGACAATCCCGGAGGCAGCTGAAGAGTGACCGGGATAAGCCTCTCCCTCCTTTGCTGGCAAGAGTTGGGGGAAATATTGAGGTGAGTGTTGGCCTCGGCCAGAGCACGACTGATGCGGTTGTGCCGGGGCTGCCATGGGCTTGCGGGCTGGACTACTCTGTGCCGAGTTGCCTGCATGTCGGTCCTGGTCCAGCACAGCTGTAACAGCCGCGAGGCTCCGAGATGCCACGTGCTTCCGAAGCCGCATTTTGGTCACGGCAACGCCTCTGCTCCCTGCAGGTTCTCGGCTTCAACGCCCGCCAGCGTAAGGCTTTCCTGAATGCCATCATGCGCTGGGGCATGCCGCCCCAGGACGCCTTCAACTCTCACTGGCTGGTCCGGGATCTGCGAGGGAAGAGCGAGAAGGAGTTCAGGTATGGGGGCTCCTGGGCAGGCAGGGCAAGGTCTGTCCTGGGCTCTGCTTGATTGCGGCGAGTGCTTAGCTCCTGCATTCGGGATGAACCCCAATCGCCCTGTTGTCTTGCCGTGCTCCCCAGGGCAAGGTGGAGGCTGCGCTGTGACAAAGCCCACTGGGCAGCAGTAGCCCAAGTGCCTGCGTACCCCCAGCATGGTTTATTTTTGGGGAGGCAATGCCTGTTTCATTTGAGAGGGCTGCTAACGTTCTGTGTGTGATAGGGTAAATCTTAGCCTGGGTGGGAGACTCTGCCCTCACCTGTGGATCAAAGCAGATGGTGTGGGTGCTTGCCTCAGCAGGGGGTCCGTGGGCTGAGCTGGTCTGAGGTCTGGCTTTCCTTCCGCAGGGCGTACGTCTCTCTCTTCATGAGACATTTGTGCGAACCTGGGGCAGACGGTGCTGAAACCTTTGCGGATGGTGTTCCCCGGGAAGGGCTGTCGCGCCAGCATGTGCTGACTCGGATAGGAGTCATGTCACTAGTAAGGAAGAAGGTGGGTGAGCAAAATGTTCAACGTGCCGTTTCAGGTGTGTTCTGGAGACTTGTGGGTTTCATTGGCTGCCGAATGCCTCTCACCAGGGATCCCCTACTGAATCTCCCAGGCTCAGGGCACATCCGTTTTTGTCATAAACGTATAGGGGATGGTAATGCAAACGGCCTTTCAAACCCTGCCACTTCTTTCCCTGGGAGGGACATAGGGATGAGCAGGTATTCAATAGCCTGGCTGACAAAAAAGAGAAATTACGCTGGAGGCTTGCTGGATCTCCGAGCCATAGTGTCAGACGTCCCTGGCAGGGTGGGTGTAGTGATCCTGCCACTTTGTGCCTCTGCGGGTGGAGCAGCCTGCGCTTGCCAGCTCTGCGGCACCGGGCTGGAAATGTCTCCGCTGTGTTTGACTCGATGGTGTGTGTCTGCCCCAGGTCCAGGAGTTTGAGCATGTCAATGGGAAGTACAGCACTCCAGATCTGATCCTCGAGGGCCCAGAGAGCAAGAAGTCCAGCGAGATTGTGTCCTCGGATCCCAACACCCCCATCCCGGCCAGCCCAGCACATATGCACATGGGATCTGTGGCCCTTGCGGGTAGGTGTGCCTACAGGCTTCCAGGGGATCGTGGCTTTGGTCTGCCTTGGGAAGGGAGGTAGGCCAAGAGGCCAGAAGGGCTTACAGGTGTCTGCCTACCCCTCTGGGGCCCCGTTCAATGGCTTCCTTGCTTCGCTGTTGCTACAGACAAAATAGAAACCCAACTCGGGTTCCAGGAGGAAAAGGAGCAAGTGGAGCAGAAGTCCAGGAAGGTGTCTGACAGCCAGGTAGGGTGGCTTCTTCCAGCAGTAGTGCCTGGAGGCCTTCTCATGGTCTTCCCAGAAACTTGGAGTGCTCCCTGAGGAACGGGCAAGGCTGGGCTGATCTGGTGTGGGCGCTTTACGTTCAGGTGCCTGTGAGCGCCGAGAAGGCAGAAAGTGAAGAGCGCACAGAAAGCTGCGACAGCAAGGAGAAGCCGAGGGTGGAGAAGCAAGAGGAGAGTGAAAAGACTGAGCCTTCTCCTGAGCCCCTGGTGAAAGGTGAGGAGTCTCTTTGGCTTGGACAAACACGATGCCCATGCGCGGGCTCCACTCTCAGTTGTGGCTGGGACTTCTGTGGGGCTGTGGCACCCAGGAGTGGCATCGATTTGTGGCGTCGAAAAGTTGTACAGCTCAAGTCACGTGGAGCCCAGGGCGTGCACCCTAGAAGTCTGGGATGTGCTGGCACTCCTGACGGGTGGGCTTCTCCGCTGGTGGGAGGCTCTGGCGCTCGCACCTTGCTTGGGTCTTTTGCTTCTCCACATCGCAGTGGGAAACCTGAATATTGCAAGGTCCTGTAGCGATTCCTGGAAAAACAACAGTTCCAGGTTGTAAATTATGAGAAGTGCTCATTCTGGGGAGCATTTTCTGTTCCTAATAATATGTTTCTTCAGCTGTCTCAAGGAAGAGGGAAAAATAAATACATTTTCCTGATAAAATGCAGCATAATATTCTGTTAGAAGTTTTTTTCAAATGCCTTGAATGTACAAACAGTGTAATCGCTTTACCCTGAAAGGGGAAGTCTGTCCAGACAATAAGTTGTTCCCTGAAGAGCGTTTTGCAGTCCAGGCTTTTCTCATGGTCCCCTTCCCTTCTGCAGATGAGGGCATTCAAGAGAAGGAGAAGTCTTTGGAGAAGCTGGAGTTGAACAGCAGCCCAGGGAAAGGGGAGGACAAAGAAGTCAAACCAGGTGAGGTGTGAGGAGGCTTTGGGGTGGGAAGCAGTGTGAAGGGCCTCCAAAGCAAGGCAGGTGCCTGGCACGGAGGTGAGGGAGCATGTCTGCGGGGTGATGGCGAGGACAATCGTCAGCACCCGCAGCAGCTGGTGCTGCTGTCTGATGATGCTCGGGAGTCACCAGCGGACACAAGACGCTGTTATGTTGGGCGCTGCCTGTACTTGCTGTGCAAACAGTAGGACCTGCCGAAAGAGGCAGGTGGTCAGCTGCTGCGGAGCAGAGAGCAGGCTGGTGGCTTTTCCAGTGGTAACTTTAGCAGGGAGTTCCTCTGGCAGCTGATGGGGCAAGAAAGACCCCAGTTGGTCTTCTGGCAGAGTACTATTAGACAGGCATGATTTCTTGTGTTTGCCAAGCAGAGGACGCCAAGGCGGAGGAGAAGGAGCAAAGCGAGGCTCAGCAAAATGGTGACAGAGAGGAAGAGGAGGATGGAAAGAAGGATGACAGAAACATGAACTTCCGATTCATGTTCAACATTGCTGATGGCGGCTTTACAGGTAAGAGCAAGAGACGAGGCATTGGCTGCTTCTGCAGAGCTTCTACACGGAAGCACTGAGCCTGCGCAAGAAATGCAAACCGCGTGGAAAGACTGGACAGGATGGTGCTTCGCCTGGCAGCAGGCTGTCTCGATTTTGCGCTGTGCCCTGGGAGATTTCATCACTCGCCCTGCCTGATGCGCTGCACGATGTCCCTGGCAGCCCCGCTGGCTGACCCGTCTGTCTCGCTTCTGCTTCCGCAGAGCTGCACACACTGTGGCAGAACGAGGAGAGGGCTGCCATCTCCTCTGGCAAGATCTACGACATCTGGCACCGCCGACACGACTACTGGCTGTTGGCAGGAATTGTCACGTACCCTTTGACTTGGCAGGAGCATGCCTCCCTTTTTTGGCTGGCAGGAAGGCGGCGAGGCAAGGGAGGCCTCGGCAGGGCGCGGGACCTGGGGTGATGGTGCGGTGACGAGCAGGGAGGGGGTTTGGCAATGCGGTGTCGCCGCGGGGCAGCGGGCGTGCTGTCGGCTGGCTGGTTCTTCCCTTGACGCTCCCTCTGCACCAGTCACGGCTATGCCCGCTGGCAGGACATCCAGAACGACCCACGCTACGTGATCCTGAATGAGCCATTTAAGTCGGAGATACATAAGGGGAACTACCTTGAGATGAAGAACAAGTTCCTTGCCCGGCGGTTCAAGGCGAGTTGCAGGTCCAGGGCTGGTGAGTCCTTACTGGGTGGGGGGGACCAGAGCGGCTCCCTAAAGCCGGCGGGGAGCCCGCCAGCCCCTTCTGGGAGCGGAGCAGGGAGCAGTCGTGGGCTTTGTGAGGGGCTTGTGCTTGCCGGAGGAGAGCAGGCAACCGGGGCTTGGTCCCGGGGAGCTCGCGGGCTCTGCAGCATGGTGCACGGGACGGGGCTGGCTGCCCTGGGCTCCTCTTTGTGAGCGGGCCAGGCTGGGTGCTCTGCCCGCTCCTGACACGTGCAATGCTGTGGAAATGCTGCCTAAATCCCCTTCTGGATGCTCTGTGTCTGAATGGGATAAGAAAACATAAGGGCTAAGCCTGTTCCCCCAGGAGTTTCTGGGAGCGAGGCTGGTGGGGAGCAGGGCAGGACAGAGGCTCTGGTGGCGTGAACTGCCTGGGCAGCTGGAGCCTGTGGAGCGGTACCGGTTTACACTGGAGCAGGGGCTGGTCCTGAATCCTTCCCCTCCTGTACCTCCCAGTTGCTGGAGCAGGCCCTGGTGATCGAGGAGCAGCTGCGGAGGGCTGCGTACCTCAACATGACCCAAGACCCCAGTCACCCGGCCATGGCATTGAACGCCCGTCTGGCTGAAGTGGAGTGCCTTGCCGAGAGCCACCAGCATCTCTCCAAAGAGTCCCTGGCTGGGAATAAGCCCGCAAATGCCGTCCTGCACAAGGGTGCGTTCTGGTGGAGGGCGGGACCGGGAACCTGCCCCAGGGGGGCGGGAAGGGTTTGCCACACTGACCGTGGGGAAATCCAGCTGGGATGTCATCCCTGTCTCGCATGACCTCAGCCAGGAGCTGCCTGCTCTTCCCCAGCTCGCTTTGCCGGCGAGGGCAGCAGCCCACTGCCGCTGCAGCCTGCGGTGTGGGGGTCTGCAGTGCTCTTTGCCATCAGCTCCCTGCTGCTGGAGCTCGCCAGACCCCATGGCTGGGATGCTGGGGGACTCCTGCCTCTGCTAGGGGTCCGGTGGGCATCTCCCCGGTCTGAGTGCCAGCTTGCTCTGCTCGCAGTGCTGAACCAGCTTGAGGAGCTGCTGAGTGACATGAAGGCCGACGTGACGCGCCTGCCGTCCATGCTGTCCCGCATCCCGCCTGTGGCAGCCCGGCTGCAGATGTCTGAGCGGAGCATCCTCAGCCGCCTGGCCACCCGTGGGGGGGACCCCACCGTCCAGCAGGTCAGCGGGGATGGGGACGGAGCCCCTGGCCGGGGCGTTGGCAGTGGGACCGAGGTGCAGCTCCGTGGCTCTTCTCCCTCCTTACCTCCCCAGGGCTCCTTTGGCTCCTCCCAGATCTACAACAACAACTTTGGGCCAAATTTCCGAGGTCCTGGGCCGGGCGGGATTGTCAATTACAGCCAGATGCCTCTGGGACCGTACGTGACCGGTAGGTCGGGGTTTCGAGCGGACACTCCGGGGCAGAGAAATTCAGGGGGCGGATTTGAGTGGGCCAGGAGCGTGGCCAAAGGACGGTGGGCAAGCCAGGCGTTGCCTCTCTCTCACTGCAGATATTTAGCTGTTCCCACCATGTTCCTCTGCAGCTCCCGTTTCCAGCTGAGGTAAGGCTGCGCTCTCTGCTCTTGTTCGCCAGGGCAGACACACGAGAGGGGTGGGTGGGGCCGTATGTGCCGGTGTCCGGCTGTGGCCTCTGGCTTGAGGAACTGCAGCGGCTACTGGCAGCGGAGGTGGGAGCAGGATCCTGCGGGGCTGGAGCCCAGCTGACGGGCAGCTCTCCCCTCTCCCCGCAGCAGCCCCCGGGGGCTGCTCCCTAGCCCCCCCAGCCGAAAGAAGCCCTGTCGCTGGAGGAAGGGCAGGGGAAGCGCGACAGCGTCGCCTGCGTGGAAGATGAGCTGCTGCTGGTGCTGCCAGGCTCTCCCGCTCCCGCTTCGTGTGCTTCAACCGACGCAATTCCCTCCACTGTTGCCGGAGCGGCTGGGACGTGGGGTTTCATTTCCGTGTACATTTTTTGCACTTTCTTATTGAAGACTTGAAGGGTTGGTCTGGGCGAGTTGGGCTGAGCTGAGAAGGGAGGGAGAGTCACGGTGTTTATGTCTGGTTTTATTGCTGCCTGTGGGGTGTGAGGGGAGGCCGGTAGGCGCCCTGCTTCCTGGCTGGCTGTGCTGGGGCGCCTGTCCGGGGCCGAGTCGGCTCCCGCGCTTCCCTGTACGGTCCATTTCTACGTCCTCGTGGTGTTTGAACGCGTGCATGCCTGCCGCCAGCCCCGCTGCCGCAGCCCACCTGCCCAGCCCCAGGGGGAGCATCGGCGTGTGCCAGCGCTGCCGCGGGGAGCCCGGTGCTGTCCCAGCAGCGGGGCTGTGACAAGGTCTGGGGGGGTTCGGGCGTGTGCCGGGTTTGGGGCACACGGGTGGAAGGAGGGGACGGCTGGAGCCGGGACAGGGACACCTGCGAGCGCGGTGACACCGACTGTGCCGCGGTGGTGGCCTCTTGCCGGAGGCTGACGGCAGCTGTAAGCAACGCCCCCGCGTTCCCTTCGTACTCCGTGTGTCCCCATTTCTGTTCTCTGTGTTTTAATAAATCCTTTCGGAAGGATGCAGCGGCAGCCTGGAGGTGGAGGCGAGCGGCTGGGGGGGTGAGGGTCCTGCTGCAGGGGGTGCAGGCACCTGCGCTGGTGGTGATGGGGGGGATCCCAGCTACGGTCCCAGCTCTCCCGTATGTCAGTATGTGCTTACATATATGTAGATATATAGTGTAATTTTTGTATTGGTGTGTATACACACATGTAGATGTACATAGAATTGTAATTTTTAGATACCTGTGTGCGCGTGTATATCTTGGTATAAGCATACATAGATAGCAATAGGTATAGATATATATGTAGAGCTAAAGGTATAGGTATTTAGGTACAGCTGTATCTATGAAGGGGTGTGTATATATACACACAGCTGCATATTTTTATAGACGTGTAATTTTCATATATGTGTGCATACTGAGATATATGTAGCTATATCAATATATTTACATGGATATGTACACATCTATATATCTACATATATGGATATACACATATATATACACACAGCTGCGTATTTTTATAGACATGGGCGTAGAATGTATTTGTAATTTTAATACATGTGTGTTCATGTGTATATATATGCTTATGTACATATACAGGTGAATATATAGGGGTGTGGGTATATATATAGGTATGGGTAGATAGGCATAGATATATATATGTAGGTATGGATGCATAGATCTATTTGCATAGGGGCATATACACATAGCTGTATCTGTGTTTATATCTACATATGTAAATATCTATTTGTAATTTGTGTGTGTGTATACACACACACATGTATTTAATTCTGAATATATTTATACATAAGTAGATATAAACAGAAAAAGGTTTATAGATATAGCTACGCATCTAGCATACATGTGTGTATACACAGGTATTTGTAACTTTATACATTTGTATGAGTATGTATAGGTTTATATATATATACAAAGATCTGTGTAGTTCTATAAAGGTAAGTAGGTATAGACGTGGATAAATGCATACAGATACATGTAGGTATTGGCAAAGGTATATGTCTTTCTGCACAGAGAGAATACACATAGATATGCATAGAGATAGCTATAGCTAAATTCCAAATAGGTCTATGTCCATGTGTATATATATAGGCATGTTTTTATATAGCGGTATAGATATGAGTATATATCTATTTTTAATTTTCATATATGTGTGCATACGGATCTATATGTAGCTATATCAATATATTTACATGGATATGTACACATCTATATATCTACATATATGGATATACACATATAGCTATATATGGCTGTAGATACATAACTACACATCTACAGTCTGTGTTTGTATACATATTATATACATAGTTTTCATAGGTGTAGTGCATATATATCTACATACATATAGCTATATATATAAATAGGTATGGTATCTGCATAAAAACTGGTATAACTATAGGGATAGAGGTAGATCTACATTTATATATACAGCTCTAGATGTATGTGTGTATGCATATACACACTTGTCACTGAGGTGTGTGCATATATAGGTGCATCTACATGTACATAGAGCTAAGGTACTTGTGGACCGAGCACAGTATCTCCCCACCTCCTTATAGATGTATGCACCCAGGTGTGCAAGATGTCCATATATCCCTGTGTCTATATGGGGGGGCTGTACACACGCGCTCACACACTTACCTGCCATCCACCCCGGTCCCAGCCCCATCAGCCCCCCATCATCGCCCCATCCCGCCCCCCCGGCCCCAGGAGCGGGTACTCCCGTGGGCCTGCAGCCCCCACGGTGCCGGCGCCGCCGCAACGCAGGCAGGGCAAAGGCGAGGGGCCGGGGCGCAGGCTGGGGAACAGCTTCGTGTTGTCAGCCTCGCGGGCGTACAGCACCCGCTCGCATCCCCGCGCCCACCGCCTCCGGCAACGCGGTGGGGGGGGCGGGAGCGACGCATGCAACAGGGTCCCCGCGCCGCGCCGGCGGCACCCGCTTGGGCTGCGGGCAGGGCAGCTCGAGGCTTGCCCTCACGCGCTCCCCGCCGGCGGCCGTCCCTGCGCTCCAGAGCCACGGCGGGTGGAAGCGGTGCGGTGGTCTGGGGCAGCGTGGGCGGGAGCGCTGGCTCTCGGCGCGTCGGGCTCGCAGTGCAAACCACACTCTCCACTTTGCTCCAACAAAGCGTAAGCAAGCGAACGGGCGGCGAGGGCTGCGCGGCGGGTGGCGCGCTTAGGATCTGTAGTCCTTCTTGCTGTAGGGTTTGTTGCCCAGGATGCTATCGATCTCGTGGACGATGGAAGACGACAGCTTCGGAAGGACCTGCGGGGGACGCCCTTGGGAGTCAGGATCACGCTCGTGGTGCACGCAGGGGGCTGCAGCTGCCGGCGGCACGCAGCCGTGCCGTGCTCACCGCCTCTACCCCGCCACCTCGATGCTACAAGCCCCAGCGTGCTGGCTGCGCAACCCAGTTACAGAAAGCCTAGGTCGGGCTCCTCCCCTGCCTTCTCAGCCCAGCAAAGCCTCGTGTCTGCCGCTCACGTTCAGATCAAGCCGAAACCCCTAATTTTTTTGTTTGGAGCCAGGTTTGCAACCTCCTTTCCCCCCGCAGCACGTTAGAGCAGCGTGCAATGCAGCAGCAAAGCATGCGCAGGCAGGCGCTGCCCCGTTCAAGCCCCGTGAGCAGGGTCTGTTCGCTTCCCGCTGCGAAGCCGCCCCCGGCGCACGCTGACCTGTATTGCTCCGATGTTCTCCATCAGCTGGTCGGCGTTGGAGGCACCCAGCAAGACGGAGCTGACGCCCTCGTTGCGCAGGCACCAGGCTGGGGCAGGAGGAAAAGTAGAGCTTGAGCGTGGCCCGGCTGCCCCCAGCGGCTCCCCGGTACCCCCAGCGCTCCTTACCGATGGCGAGCTGGGGCAGCGTGCAGCCCAGGCGCTCGGCGATGGCCTGCAGCTCCTTCAGCTTCGCCTGCTGCCGCCGGCCCTCCTCGCTCAGGATCTTGTCCTTCAGCCACTGGTATCCCTGGGAGGGCGAGAGGACGCTCTAGAGGGGGTGTTGTGCTGGGAGGCAGCTGTACGGGGACCTTGTGCAAGCAGGGCATCCCCCAACGCCCCGGGTCGTGGCTCCTGGACCTCCTGCTCCCCAGGCTGTGCCTGTCCCATCACGACCCCCCCCAGCCAGGCTCACCTTCAGCGAGGCGCGGGAGTAGGGGGGGATGCCCCCGTCGTACTTCCCTGAGACGATGCCGCAGGCCAGCGGGGACCAGGTCATGGCTCCGACACCTGAGGGCAGAGCGGGGGGGTGTGAGGCTGCTGCCCCCCAGCTCCCCCAGTAACACACGCTGTGCCCCACCAGGCTTTGGGGAGCACCGTGCTTTGTGGGGAGGGGGGACTGGGGCAGGACCCCCACCGCTATACCTATCTTGTGGAAGAGCTCGGGGAGCTGCACCTCCACCTTCTCCCGCTGGAACATGTGGTACTCAGCCTGCTCGCAGATCGGCGGGATCAGGTTGAACTGCCGGGCCACCGAGTACGCCTCCTGCCGAAGAGCCAGGACCCTCAGTGCCCCGCCAGCCCCCACCCCCACCTTGAGCCCCCCCAGCCAAGCAGCCACCCCAAAAAATAATTAAGGCTTAAGCACATCTGCAAGCACTCGGCTCCTGCCAGCTGCTGTCTAATTAAATCAGCATCACCAACAGCACCAGGGCTGCTCCGCCGTGGCTGCCCTGGGCCCCTACCATGATCTCCATGGAGCTCCAGCGCGAGGTCCCCCAGTACATGGCCATCCCCTGGTTGATGACGTGGGTCATGGCTCGCACCGTCTCTGCCGGGAGGGAAGGGGAGAGCGGCAGGCAGGGGTTAGCAGGGCGCCGCGCTGGCAGAAGGGGGCTCGCGCCGTGCCAACGGTTGGCGAGCATCCCGCTCCCCAATGCCGAGGCAGGAGCTGGGTTGTGTCCGGAGGATGCTTTCAGAGGAGCAGGATAGGGATGGAGGAAGCAGCCACTCAGGACGTGCCAGGGATCACACGGCTGACCCCGGCATGCTGCCGGTGATGCCGGGGCTCTCCCGGCACAGAGAGCAGCCCGAGGCTCCTGGCACTGCACCCCTCAGAGCACCAGCACCACGCTTGGCATTACTGTGGGAGAGGGACCTGAAGCGTCGCCCGTGTGCTGCGACCTAGAAGAGGGAGGGAAGCCCGGACCCCACGTGCCGGGCGCGGGGGTCTCGGGGGAGGCGGCCCTGAGCCATGCGGGCTGGGGCCAAGCCAAGGCGCGCTCCTGCAGCCAAAGGTGGGCAGTGGGGAGAGCGAGGGGCGCGAGGCTTGCCTGGCCGGCACCGGAGCGCACGCCCCGGCGTGCTCACAGCTGCCGCGGCAAGGAGAGACCCTGCCGCGGTCCCCGGCGCGGCTGCAAAGGGTGCCCCGTGGCGAGGAGGCTGGGGAGCCACTTTGCTCTTGTCCCCTTTAACTGGCAGATTGTCTGAAGAGGCCGGGAGGGTGGTTTTGTTGTGCTGCTGCTGCCTGTGCATTTTATGGCAGGGTTTGCTCAGGGTGGGAGGGAACGGGACGGAAATCGCAGAGGAGTGGGGCTTCTGCCCCAGGAAATGCCGCTGGGACACAGGCAGCGGCCCACGGGCAGAGAGTACCTTCTACGATGAAAGTCCTGGACTTGGAGGAACTAAATGGGTCCCCTGGTGATAAAAGAGAGATTTAGAGAGCGCGCAGTTGGCCGCTGCCAGCGGAGCAGAGCAAGTGGCTTGCCGGGATGGGGTCAGCGACCCGCTGCCGTGCCACCAACCCACCCCTGCCGCGGCCCAAGGAGGGTCCCGGTGCCGGGCTGGGGGCGGCAGAGGCTTAACCGCAGCATGGGCTGACCGTGGCGGTGGAGGAGCAGTTTCTGCTCGGGAAGGGAAAATGCCCTTAGATAAAAGCCTGGCACAAACCAACTGCGACGGCAACAAAAGGCAGCGGGGAGGAGCGCAGCACTGTGGCACGGCACCCACCTTCCATCGGCGTGTTGGGATCAGGCCGGTTGGCGAACACCACATCCACATACTCCAGCTGCAGCCGCTCCAGTGACGCCTTCAGACCTGCCGCACCGAGGGCGCCGTTAGGTGTGGCGGCACCAGCCGGCGAGGCAGCCGGTGGAGACACAGCCTGGCACCGAGGCCAGCAGCACCTGGCAAGCATCCCTACCTTCTATGATGTGCTTTCGGGACAGGCCCCTCTCCGTCTCAGCCCTGGAAAAGGAAAGGTGGGTGAGAGCCTGGCACACTCCGGCCGCTCTGCCACGGGGCGGGTGCGCTACCTACTTTCCGCCCCAGAAGATTTTGGTGGTGATGACCAGGCTGGACCGTCTGCGGGGAGAAAAAGAGGGTCATCGGTAGCAGCACCCGCGAAGCCCCGTGCGCATTCATGCCCAGGGCTGCTCCGCTGGCTTTACCCAGCCCATCAGCACCGCCGTGATGGCTTTGCCACACAGGAATATAGTCCGGCTTACCTCCACCCTTTCTTCTTGATGATGTTCCCCAGCACCACCTCGGCCCTACAAGAGAAGGTGAGGTCAGCCGCCGGCACCCTGGCTGCTGCGGCCATGGGGAGCGGTGGCAGCTGGCAGGGATGGCCCTGGGTCCCCAGCAGACTAAGAGGCAAACGTGGTGGCCATAGGGACACCATTTCCCCCCTCCACGATGCATGAGCTTGCCGTTTTTAAGTGGGCAAGTGGGCACGCCGTGATGCCTCCGGGGCACCGTGACCCGGGCACAGCCGCGGTTCGCCGTGCTGGGGAGGGTGCACGGCTGTGCTTGTGTGGCACAGGCAGCCCAGAACCGCACGAGCTGCGACCCCTCTGCGAGCCAGCGCTCGCTGCCCCATCCCGCTTTGCAGCCAGCAAACCCGGAGACTCCCAGCACTGCTGCAGTTTGAAGGTGCTGGAGTCCAGGGTGCACGGTGAGAGGCCCCTTGTGCCACTGCTGAAGTGGGGTACTTACTTGCCGGCAGCATAGACTTCTGCCGTGTCAAAGAGATTAATGCCGTTGTCGTAGGCTAAAGTCATCAGCTGCTCCGCCATCTGTGAGGGGAGAGCAGGGAGGGTCGGCAAAGGGGGTGGCCGAGAGCCGGAGCGCAGATGAGCTCCGGCACGCCACACGCACTGAAACCAGCAGCCGTGGCTGTGCCGGCCCCATCCGTTCCCCGCTTCGCTTGGGAAGGCCTGGGGAGGGATGGGGCGAGGGGGTGCGATCCTTACCTCATCTGTGATTTGCCCTCCAAAAGTCACCCATGTCCCTGCGGAGGAGAGAGTGTGCACGCACAGTGAACGCGGTGAGCACCGAACACTGCCGCCTCGAGCCCCCGGCCACCCGCCCCGACTGCCCTGGCACAGCCCCGGCACGCAGCGGCCACAGTTGGCCCCGCCGCGTGCGGCGCGGCGCTCCCAGCATAGCCCGGTCACTTCCTATCGCGTTGGAGAAGAAAAAGAGAAAATAATTTGACAACTTCTGGGCTGCTTCTCAAAACCGCCGCCAGGCCAGAGGAAAACCCTTTCCTTCCCTTTGCAAAGCATCGCCGGAGCAGGCGAGCGCTGCCCTCGCCAAGGAACGCCGGCAGCGGGCGCAGGACAGAGGAGCTGCCGAGGGGCCACGGCAAACCCCGGCACTTACCCAGGCCCAGGCAGGACACACGCAGCCCCGACTTCCCGAGGTTCCTGGAAGACAGAGATCTGTTAGGAAAGATGCCAGAAAGCCCCAAAATGCCATCTCATGCATCTGCGTGCCACCGAGCATGCCGTCTGCGTGGGCTGGTAGGTGTGGTGGTGATCCCCCGTCCCCGTCTCCATCCCCATCCCCGCCTGGGACCATCGCACAGCGAGGGTCCCCCCGCAACTGATTAAAAGCCATCCCAGGCCGGGCATGCCGTGCCTCGCTGGCAGCACGGCCGGCACCGGCGCAGTGATGCTGTTTCCCGCACGCAAAATAATTGCCGTGCCTAGCAGGGTAATCGAGAGTGGCAGCGGGCAGTGACCTCGTTAAAGCGGCTCCCCGTGACGAGGCTGGGGTGTCCGGCTCCCCCGGCAGCGCCGCTGGCATGGGGTGACGGGGCAGGAGCAGGGGGAGACGGCATGCCGGTGGCCAGGCCTGGAGCATCCCACATGTGGCATGAGCTGTGCTCGTTCTCTGCGGTGCGACATGGGGAAGCACAGGGCTCACACAAGGAGAGGGTGCTCAGGATCAAAGTGGTCTTCTGGAGAAACGGAGCACCCCTGAAAATTTGGCCAGCACAAGGAGCTGGAGAACAGCTTTCGGGAAGGGGGCCGGGCTGGCAGACGCCTTCGCCTCGGTGATGGAGAGCCAGTTTCTTGTTAAAAATGACAAAGGCTCGAGAAACGAGCGTTAAAATAAATAAAGTGTAGGTGAGCCGTGGCAGCTCGCCCGCGCGGGTGTCGCGTAGCAACCGGGAGGCACCGCCACCGCCGGCATGGGCACGGGGAGCCGGGCAGGGAGCACCCGCGGTCCGACGGCAGCAGGGAATGGCGGGCTGAGTCAAATCGGGGCATCTCTCCTTCCACGCCAACGCATTATTGGCCAACATCTGGAGGCGCGGGCGCTCCCCCCAGCCCTGCGTTATTTTTAGAGCATTTCGTGGTGGGGAGCGGCTGTGGCCTGGCCATGGGGTGGCAGCGGCTCAAGCCCCTGCGATGGGGGGTCACGGCGGCACGGGGATGGCACCAGTCCTGTCCCGGCTATCCCAGGCTGCAGGGGCATCACGGGGCTCCTCCTGGGCGGGTGGGCACCAGCAACACATCGCCGCTTCTGGCTCTGCTGCCTGAAAGCGTCTTGACCGGCCGCCCAACGGAGACGCTGCCGGGTACTGGGGGAGGCCAAGCATCCCCCTGCTGCACTGCGGCCTTCCCGCTTCGTTTGCATGGAGTGTGCCCCTGCACCACTTGTCCCCCCCACAACCACCGGTGGGGACCCCCGAGCCGGTCACCCACTGCCTGGGAGAGGGTGGCTGCCCGGCGCACTCCTCCTCCGGATGGGGATGCGAACGCCAAGCCCAAAGGATGCCACCGCGTGTGGCCCCAGTACCACCACCGCCGCCGCTGCAAGGGTTTGGTGTTTGGGAGCCAGAGGGGGCCGCCCCAAACCCCTCCCCAGTGCCCGGGTGAGGGGACTCGGCCGATTTGGACGATGATGGTGGGTGACGGCTGGACTCATCCCCGTGCTCTGCCAGCCTGACGCACTTTGCAGCCCAACGCCGGTCACATCTGGGCTGCCGTGAGGGCACGCAGCGGCTGTCAGATGGACCGTGGCGTGCACGCTCATCCCAGGGGGAGCCCCCAGCCCCACGCTTGGGTGCGCACTCATCTTGGGGGGGGGGGGGGGGGGGGGGGGAAGCCCCCGGCGCTCCGCTCCAGCGCCAGGGACGTGGAGCGCGTTAACCCAGTGGGTGCTGGCTGGGGGAGGCACAATGTGCACACGCCGCCCTTCGTTTCCAAACCCACTGCGGGCAGCCGAGGGCCGAATCCCGGCTTACAGCTCCGCCACGCTTCGCAGGGCGGCGAGGCTCCGGCAGCGCCGTAACCGTGCCACGGCAGCCCATGGATTAACGCGCGCCGCGACTCTCAGACCCCCCTGGCTCGGCAGGCGCCGGGGATGCTGCTAATCCTACCTCGTGTTTGAGGGTCCCCCCCGCCCCATCCCACCGGTTTTACGCGAGGCTGGACGAAAGCCGCCCCGAGAGGGGACAGGAGCGAACAGCGAGGAAGGTGCCGGAGGTGCACGGTCAGCACTTTTAGCACCGAGAAACCAACGGAGCAGGACTCGAGCCGGGGGTTAGGGGAGTGCAGCACAGCCGGCGTGTCCCCCCCCAGGACCCCCCGCCGCCCAGATCTCAGTGAAGAACAGAGAAAGCAGCCGAGCAAACCTGCCCGTCCGTCTCCTACCGGTATTTCATCCCCGGCTGCTTGACGCTGGATTCGCTGGAGGAGGGAGCGTTCTGCACCGAGAGCTGCCCCAGGCTGCGGGCCACCATGGCCACCGCCCGGAACTTGCCACGGGTGCCGAGGCTGGGGCTGCCGGCATTCTGTCGGTTCAACCGGTCCTCCGCGCTCCGGCTCTTGATGCTGTGCTCGGAGCACACAAAGGAGACCTGCATGCTGCTCCGGCGGGCAGCCTCGCCAGCTGCCTAAATTTAGCCGGCGCCCCGGGTGAGGCGGGGAGCTCCTCCCGCGCGCCGCCGCTCCGCCAACGTGACGGTGGGGGGCTGCCAGGCGGCGGGCGCGGAGATGGCTCCCGTCAGCCCTCCTGCCCTCAATATTTGATGAGCTCAGGAAGCGAGCAAGCGGCGCCCGGGCAGGTTGGGAGGGGGTGCAGGAGGGGGAACGCCGCTGCGGGTGTCCCCCCCCACCAAAGGCACCCCCAGCCGTGGGCAACGCTTCCAGCCCAGGCCCGGTTTGGGGTGCAGCGGGGGGGAGCTGAGGCACCGGGGGCGAAGGGGTCAGCACGGCATCCTCCCGAAACAAAAATCTCCCGGCAGGAGGGCTCGCGCGTTGCCGAATACACGGTTCTGGGCCGAGAGCGCAGGCGGCGGCGATGCCGCCGTCCGTCCGGCTCTCCCGGGGGCAGAGGCCGGCGGTTTGCCGAAGCCAGACGGGTTGCCCCCCTCGGGCCCACGGTCTCCAGATTTCGCCTGGCACGAGCTAAGCAGATCGGGGCGAAACCCAGCCCCACACCTCCTGCCGAAGGAGGGACGCAAGCCGGCCACGCTACGGGACCGTTTTGTGGCCGGGGCCACGTGCAGGCTGCCCTCACCGGCTGTGCCCCCCCAGGTAAGGAGCAAGGAGCGGGGCTGGGGCTTTGCTTGCGGCAGAAATTACGCACATTCAGCCCCGACCTAATGAGAAATCTTGTAATCTCCTCTGCTCCCCTCTACTGCAAAGCTCCTTAGCCAGGCATGCCCGCTGGCTCCAGCCCCCAGGCAGGGGGGGGGAACCCGGCAGCCACAGCAGCTCCTGGAGAAGGAGAAACCCCAGAGATTTTGGGGGCAGCGGGCACATGTCGCCCCTCTCCCCATCAACAGAAGCCTCTCCCCATCAATAAATAACCACCTCATGAATATTAGATGAGCTCTTGCCACCGAGTAAATGTTACCTCTCTCATTGTGAGCAGAGGGGAACCTGACCCGCGGTGCGGCACGGCACAGCGTGGCAGGAGCCGGCAGAGCTGCCGGCGCCTGGAGGGTGGGGGCAAGGGGGATGCCTGGCACCCCTGCATTTTCATAGTGGGGAACAGCCGCCGTCCCCAGCCCCGGTGCCCCCAGCCCAAGCCTGAACTGGGTTATTGGGGGGTGCCCGGCTCCACGGCCCATCGCCCCACCAGCGCCACTGGGGGAGAGCGGGAAAGGATGCGCTGGGAAAACCAGCCACGTGCCCTCAGAGGAGCCACGGCCGACGGCTCCGGCTGCCCGGCGCGGCAATGAGAAGGACAAAAGTCGGCTGAAGTCCTGAGATGCCTCACGCCCTACCCGGACCCGCACGCAAAATTAATGGAGCGCCTGCTCTGCAACGACCGCTCGTCAGACGGATAAAGCGTTTCTGTAGCAGTTTCCTCCAACCGCCTGATCTTTAAAAGCACAGAGTGTGTTTGCACTTGCAGCTTCCCAGCCGCAAAAGGGAAAATCAAGTCAGAAAATCAAAGCTCACCGAGCAAGCAAGAGGCAACGGCGCTGCCCTGCCGCAGCCTCTCCCGCACGCGCTGCACGAGATCGCCTTTCCTGCCGAGGACTCCGGCTCTTCCCCACCTCAGCGCACCACAGGGAAATGGGAGAAAGCTGGGCTTTTCCCCGACGAGGCGCAAAACCAGCACTAATCACCATGCCCTGCTCCGTCCCCGCATCTTGGGCCGGGCGCGCTCGGCCTTCGCCACCCCGGCAGGCGCTGGCACGCTGCCTTACCTGTACCTCATGCCAGTGGTGCGGGCAGTGCCGTCGGCCAGGGAGAGCCCGTGCATCCGCAGGAACTCCTCCAGCGTCTTCGCCCGCGCTGCCGCCCGCACGTCCCGCAGCCGCCGCAGCTCCAGCCCGTCCGCCGGCCGGGGGGCCGGTGGCAGCCCCCACTCGGGGGGGTGCCGGCTGGCCACGCTGCGCAGGCTCTCGCTGTACGTCATGGAGAGCATCGCGCTGCCCGAGCCTGGGCTCCGCAGCCTGGCCTTGCCGTTGACCGCTCAGCGATGCTACGGAAAGAGCTGGGAAAGCGCCCCGCCGCCGCTCACGGGAGAGCCCTGCCCGTGCCACGATGCCGGAGCGGCGGCACCCACCCTCGCCAGGACCTGCGGCGGGTCTGCGGCGCGGGGAAGGTAGAGTGGGGACCCCGGCAAAGCCAGTCACTTCAGTGGAGTAAAGCCTTGGCAGGGGAGCCAAAGAGCAAAGAAAGGCCGAGGGCGGCAGCGCGGCAAGGAAGGGACGCGGCGCTGCCCGCGGCTGGGCGGCGATGGGCAGCTGGGGCTGCAGCGGGCGCCTGCCATGGCCGCCTCCAGCCCAGCAAGCTGCTGCAGCCTGGCACCTGCCCCGGCTGTGCCGTCTCCCAGCTCGCACCGGCTGGGCTGGCACTGGTTTGCACCCCTGTGAGGGACATGGCGGGCCCCAGGAGACGGCTGAGCGGTGGCACAAGTGCCGCCGGTGAGAAGCCAGCACCGCGTGCCGGTGGGTAGGAGAGGTCAGGATGGGAAAGGGGTCCCTGTGTGGCTCCCCGGGCAGGGTGAGCATCTTGCAGAGGTGCTGTGGGCACTGGGTGCTCGCCGGTGGCTGCCGTGCCCGCGGCAGGCTGCCGCAACTTGCGCCGCCAGCCGACACCTTCCCTGCAGCCATGGCAGCGACCTCCCAGCCGGTGCCGAAAATAGCCTGCCGCAGAGCGGGCTTCTCACCCGCTGGAGGTGCTTGCCGCCTCTATGGCTGGGATCTTGTTGGAGGTGGCACCGGCATCGATTTCCCTGCTGCTCTCTGCAGCGACCCTCGCGCTCAGTGTCTGAAAGAAGGAGCGGGGACTGGGGCCAAAACTGCGGCACTGGTGCCAAAGTGGCTGCTGGGAGTGCACCGTGCTGTGGCTGTGCCGGCATCAGGCTCCGGCTGGGCTCCCGCTGGTGGTTTTTTATTTCCCTGTGAAGCTCAAATTTATGGTAGCAGGAGCCAAAAGCAAGGCACACTCTCCCATTGAGGTATGACCTCAAGAAAAAAAAAAAAAATAGAGGAAGAAAACCCAGAAGATATGGAGCAGCAGCTGGTGAGGGGTGACCGAAACCCCAGGGAGCTCACGCGATACCCAGCGCTGCTGGAGACCCTCCTGCTCTGCAGCAAGGTCTCAGGAGTGCTGGCAGACCCCTCTCCTGCGGCAAAACCAAACTGAACCCCGGCCACCAGCCGCCTCCTCCTGCTGCGCCTCAAAGCTGGAGTCCAGAGCCGGCACCAGCCCATCTCCACGGCTGGCTGTTTTAATTAGGGCAGCGCCGGTGGCTCCTGCTGGGCACGGGCACAGCACCTGGCCCTGGGGGGACCCTCTCGCCCCTGGTGGGATCCCCTTGCCTGCTAGTGGCCGGGAAAAGTCCAAAACAGCTGCACTGCTGCTCTACAGTGCTTCACCACACTGCAACGAAATGGCCGCAGCAAGCGAAGCCGGGGACTTTGGGCTGGGCTGCTTCGAGGAATGGGGTGGGAATCCACCGGTCCCCTCCATTTCAACACCTCCCTGATTTTCGGCTGAGCAATGTTATGAGGTGGCAGAGAGAGCACGGGGGCAGCGGGTCCGTCCACGGGCCGTTCGTTAGCAGAAATCCTGATGCTGCCTGAGGGGCGAGAAGCGGCGGGGGCTGCAGGAGCTGCCGAAGCCCAAGCAGTGCTGTGCCCAAGCAGGAGAGGCGAGGAAGGAGCAGGGATGGGGACAGCGTGCAGGCTCTGCAGGGTGATGGGGGGATCGTTAGCACACATCAGGGACACAACAAGTGGGTGACAGTCGGGTGCGCGGGGTAGCTGCTGAAAAAGGCGTCTCTCCAGCCTGGCTTGCCAAGCTGGGAACTTGCTGGCAACCCACAGCCTGCCTAAAACCAACAAGACCCCAAACCAAAACCTCCCCAAGCCACCAAATCCCGAGTCACCCCACACAGCAAATCCTCCCTGCTGCCCCCATCCCCGCTCGCCGCCCATACTGCCGGCCCCGACTCACCCGCGCCCCGGGATGCCGCTCATGGACAGCAAAGCTCTGGGCAGCTGGGCTGCCCGGGGGCAGCTATAAGAGATGCGCGGCCACCGCGGTTTTTTTTGCATTAGGGGAGTGTCGGCGCTTGGCATCCAAAGCAATTGGCAGCTGTGAGGGGCCCCCCCAGAGCCCAGCTTTCTCGCCGCGCTCCATTAGCCCTATTAGGGGATTTTCTTCCTTGCGAAGGGCAGCTAAATTATTCATGGCCGCTTTGCTAAAAGCCCGAGGATGTGCCGCTGCTTTATCAACGCTGGCATCGCTGCCTCCGCCCGCAGCCGACCCTCACCCTGCGCGGCGACAGGTCCCGCACCACCAGCACACGGGGCGGTGGGGACGGCCGGGCACACTGGGAGCTGTCGGGGAGCGGAGCCGGTCCCCCGCGGTGGACGCAGCCCTCCCGCAGTCCCCGTTTGTGACGGGATTGGAGTTGGGCCGGGGCAGAACCGAAACGCGGACTTCTCCGGGTTGGAGCCCCAAAACTGGGCTGGGTGATGGACACCGGCGGCAGCTGGCTGCAGGCAAGCCGGTTCCTGCCTGTCGGCCTCGGGAGCCTTTCGCACCAGATGTGTCCAGTGGTTCAGGTGTGCAGCTGTGCCTGGCCGGTTTGGCAGCCAAAACCCACCCGTGGCTCGGGCTCGGCAGTGGCACATCGCTGGGACAGATACGCTTGCAGTGCCGCCAAGCCACCCCGGTGCTGGCCAGCCTCTCCTCCTCCCGCCGCCCACGGGGATGGATCCAGGAGGCCACAGCTCCCTTGGGGGGCATCCCCCCAACCCCACCGCATCACAGCCGGGCCGGACCCGCTCTGACACCGCCAAGCTGCTGCGGCCCCGCGAACACCAAAGCGGTTGCTGGTACAGCGTGTCAGGGAAAAGTGCCGCCTTCACTTCAGACGGTAAAAGGGTGGTGGTGGGGGGGGGGGGAACTGTTGCCTTCTGTACCACTTAATGATGCTTCTCTTAATGGAAGGAGCAGCAGAGTGGCTGGCTGGCTTCCTGGTGCTGCCCTTGGGAGATGCCAGTGGGCTCTTCCCGGCGCAGCATCGGTGCAGGATGCTCCCCCCGAGCCAAGCCCAGCCCAGCCCTGCATGCCGGTGGTGGCTGCCCCCCAGTAGCCCTCCGGCCGTGCTCCGGCCACGCTCTGCCGCTTGGGGACCCCGGCGAGGACAGCCCCCACCTACCCGGCCACACATGTGGGGTCCCCAGGTCGCACTGCCAAACCCACGAGCAGGCGAAGATGCGATGCCGCGCCGGCGATGCCCACCCTGCACGATGTGCCAGCATCGCCCGTGCCAGCACCACCCCGGGCACGGGCCAGGGCTTCGGTCACATCTGCTTGCCAGGGAAGGATTTTGGGGGCGGGGAGGGGGGGAGAAGGGCTGGGTTACCTGTAGAACTGGAGCTGGCGCTTGGGGCTCCCGTACCTCGCGCTTCCGACAGCAAAGGGGAGAAAGAAGAAAGATGCCACAAACCCCATTAGAAAGGTGGAGCGGGACCGGGCGGCAGAGCTGGCGGCCGCAGGAAGGGTCGGTGGCGCCCGCCCGCATCGCGGACACCGGCACGCTCCCCAAAAGTACCCATTCTTCCCAAAATAGGCATCAGCGCCAGAAAACGCTGCTGCCTCGTTTTTCGCAGTCCTGGAAGTTTTTGCACAAAGCATGCCAGGGTGGTTTTGGGTGGCCATGACCCTGGGTTTGAAGCTCCGCAGAGCCTCCCCCGGTGCTGCCCCGCACCCTTACCTGTAAATCATCCCTGGGGAGCCCGTCTGCCGCAGAGAGAGTCGCGCCGGGGAGTCAGTGGTGGATTCGGGATACATGGAGCCAGCCTGGGCTCCCCGGAGCCGCTTGCCGCCTCACCCCTGCCACAGGGGAAGAGAAAAAAAAGAGGAAGAAACGGGGGTTTTTGGGGCGCGCGCATGACGGCGCTTCCTGTTGCCGAAGCTGGCGAGCCGGATGGGCGTGCGGCGCGGGCAGCGGTGCGGGCAGCGGCAGGCAGGGCACGGCAGCCCTGCCAGCCCCAGAACCCCCCACCCTGGCCCACCACCGATCCCAAACCCACCCCGTCCCTGCCCCGACTCCCCAGCTTGGTCGCTTCTCCCCAAATTCCTGGGGCTCCTGGGAAGCGGGAGGCGAGCAGGGCACGCCACGGGGCAAGCCAGCTGTGGCAGGGAGGCAGCGACCCGTGCCACGGAGGTCTTACGACATCTCAGGAAATGGTGAAGAAACGCGGGCCTGAAAAATGAAGCGTTTTGCTGGTGTTTAACACTAAAGCAGCCCCCAGAGGGTCTCTCTGCAAGGGACAAGGTGAGGAAAGGAAAATAGCTCAGTTCGGCTCTTCCCGCAGCCCGCACGTGACTGTGAGCGGGAGCTCTGAGGGAAAGGGGTGCTCACCCCCGGCACCCCGACCCTCCCTGGCCCCATCCCCGTGCTGGGGGCATCCGACGTGACTCCCTACGGAGCCGCGGTTCCGCTCTCTGTCCCACAACACCGTCAGCAGTTTCCAGTATCACAGAAAACCACAACACTTCCCTACAAATCTGGGGGTAATTTTTAAATTTAACCCATCTTTCCCTAGGCCCATGAAACCCTGTCTTTATGCCACCAGCCATGAGCTGCTTCTTCCCCCGGGGTGGGGACTGAGCACACTATGGGCTCCTTCCCCGGCTGCCCCGGGCACAGCGGGAACGTGGCCTTGCACAGCGCGCTCGTGTCCTGGCACGCATCCTGCCTGCATCCTGGCACAGCATGCCCGCATCCCTCCTGCATCCCGGCCCGGCGTGCCTGCATCCTGCATCTCTCCCGCATCCTGCATCCCGGCCCGGCGTGCCTGCATCCCGGTGCAGCCCCTGCAGCCCACGCAGCCCAATGGCAGCGGCTGCGGCAGCTGAGCCCGTCCCCGCGGTGCCGCCTGCCCGCCCACCGCAGCCCCAGCCCCGCTGCGGCCCCCGGTGCAACCCCCCGGTGCAGAGCCCCATCTCCCTCCTCCACCAAGCACCGCAGAAACGCGGCTCCCTTGGCCGCATCCGCGCCAGGGCTAGAGATCAGGCAGGCTCAGTAAAGCCGGGTGTGTTTTTGAGAGGGCAGGAGGGAGCTGCACCCCCGTGGCCCCGCGTCATCGCGCCGTGCACCCCGAGTGGGACCCTGCGGAGCCCCCAAAGCCAGCGCGGCCACCCCGGCTTCTCCCCGGGGACTCCCGGTGTCACCTTCGCGGCTCCCCACGGCCCTCGCCTGGCAGCGACGCAGGGTCCGCGGCAGCCACCGGCCCCGGGCACCGTCTTGCACGCTCCTTCCAGCCGCTTCATGCCTGCTCGGCGGCACTTAATTAGCGGCAACATCATGAAGCTGAAGCGAGCCGGGGGGGATGCCTGCAGGAGGGACGGCCGGACCCCCCAGCCGCAGCGGGGCAGCCGTGCGGCTTTCTTGCCTGCACCGCCACAAGCCGAGACTCAAACTTATTGCAGGGCTTAGGACTGGCTCTGTTTACGCATCCTGGGGATCTGTGGTGTCACGAGCTCAGCTCTGCGATGAGCTCAGCTCTCCGCAATTCTCAGCGGGGCCCGACACCCCTCGTCCCTGACCTCGTGGTAAAGCTATGGGGACTGAGCGCAGCGGCTGGTAAGTCTCCAGCAGCGTTGGAGAAACTTTGCCGGGAAGCGCCGCTGGACCGCTGGGACATGGGGCAGGGTTCCGCACCCCGAGGAGCCGGAGCATCCCGGCTGCCAGGGTCAACCCACCCCTGTGGGTCCTCCCAGCCAAAGGCGCTGCCAAAAGCCCGGTCCCCTCCGTGCTGGCAGATTGGTGCTTGCCCGAGACCACTCCTGCGCCTTCGGCTTCCTCAGGGCAAAACTCAGCTGCGAGTCCGCAACCGCAGGAGTTTCTGCAGGGCAATGCATGGAAAGGGAAGAAAAGTGTTTTGTTCTGCAGGATGCGCCCGGGACCTGGGTGCAAGGGTGCCCCGAAAGCTTGTGCTCTCGCCGGGCTCCATCCCCGTCCCCATCCCCGGCCGGCACGACAGGGCAGGAGAGCGTGGGCCCTGGGATTCCGAGAGGATCTATGGCCAGGAAGCCCTGGGGAGCTAAAGCCCTGCTGGGCCAGCCTGGGGGATGCCTTGCAGACCACAGCCTCCCAGACACACCGCCGTCAGAGCAAGAGGAGGTGAAACTGCACACAGAGTTAATTTGAATACAGGGGCGAAGCTCCTCACCTATGGCTGAGCCCGAGCCCCCTTTGGGGTGGGGGGAGCTGCAGGACCCCCACCCTGGGCAGCCCAGCGTCCTTCCCAGCTGCTCAGGTGGGGGATGCAGGGGAGACGGCACCAAGCATCTCCCCACTCCGGGCATCCGTCCCTGTATTTCTACCCCTTTTTTACCAGGTTTGCAAACAACACCCTCAGCAAACACACCCCCCCCCCCCCCCCCACCCCAGGAAAGGTGACTTTAGCACAATTACTCACACTGCACTGCTCTGCCTTGCAAATGGCTTTCGACCCAGCACCTCCTGCCGCCGTCGTCACCTCTCTGGTCGTGCCCCGTGTGGGGTCCCGCGCACCCCCCACCCGCAGCACCGGCGCTGCAGGGATCCGCAGAGCAGCAGCCCTGCCCCTTCCCTCTGCCCGGGGAAGCCTCTGCTGCAGAGCAGCGTTCGCTCCCCTGGCCCACTGTCGCGGCACGGGCTCCCTCCGACCGCGGCCCGTGGGCTCGGGCGTGTTTACAAGCCAGTCATAAAAGACAACGAACAAGGCAGGCGTTAGGGATTTAGCTGCGACACGTGAGGTTGCCCGTGATCGCACCGTGTGCGCCGAAGCGCAGGCACCCGGCGCCGCTCGGCTCCCCAAGTCGATGACACAGCCCAAAACCACACGCGACACGTCAGAGGGGCTTATTGCTGCTTTGCCGTCACGTACGCCAGCACAAAAGTAAGGGGGTCCGTCAGGACACCGAGCACCCGTGGGTCCCCGATGCGCAGCACCGCCAGCACGCACCCTTCCCCAGGGAGCCGGCTGGCAGGCTCCCCAACTTGCCGCAGCTGCCAGCCCGGCACGGCCGAGCCACCGACAAACCCAGCGCTGCACCTACCTGGCACCGGTGCTCCAGCAGAGATGCGCGGTCAGGAGGCAAAACAAAAACAACAACAAAAAAAAAACCAAAAAAAAAAGAGAAAGAACCCCAGCTGCCAGCAGAGCTGGAGGCTCTGCAGGTTTCGGGAAGCAGTGCCGGTGCAGTGCAGCCGTGACAGCCGGAGGCGAAGGCAGCAGGTGCCAGTTCCTACCCCATTCCCTCTCCGTCCCTGGGAAAAGGCATCTGGCAGCAGAGGGGAAGCCGAGCCCCCCGTACCCCGGGATGCGGCAGCACCCAGGGATGCTGCAGAGCCGGCCCTGCCGCTCTCACATCCTGACTCGGCAAGTTTGGCTCCGCTGGTGGCGTGGCGTGCAGCCCGGCTCCCCAATCCCACCGGTGCCTTAACCATGTCGGTGCCGCAGCCCCGCACCGGCAACACGCGTGGGCAAGTGAGCGGCTGCCACCCGGCGCCGGCCACCCCTGCGCAGCTCAGGCGAGAGGACGCTCGTCTGGAGGCCGCGGGGAGCATGGAACCGGACGTTTCCATCATCGGACACCTTCAAATCACGACACGCTGTGTGTTTTGCTTAAAGAATGAAATAAGGGCAGCCACAGGCGATGCTGCGGGGCTGCCTCCCAGCAGCGGGGCTCGCCTAGCCACCACAGCCCACCGGCTGGCCACGCGTCCTGCTCCCCGGTCACGCCTTCCCAGCGGCTTTTGCTTTTTGGCCCTCTTGGGCAAAAAAAAAAAAAAGCGCCCCAGAATACGCAGTTCAGAGGCACCCCAGTAACTGGAGCACACTGGTCCCCGGCAGCAGCACAGCACCGTAATCCCGGAGCAGTAATGGCACCGATGCGGCCGGTGGCTGGATTTAACATAAAAACCAACAGCCAAGCCAGCAAAAAGGGGTCAGGGTTTTGTAAGCACGCAGCTGTGCTTCTTCATCTATAAATTAGGAAAACCTGGTCCCTCTCCATCCACCAAGTCCCGGTCAGTTTCACCACCGCATCCTCTGCCCTCCAGGCACAGTCTTGTCAGCAATGGGGCCAGCAAGAACAGTGCCCACTCTGAACCGCGCTGGCACTGGTGGGGACCCACTCGGCACCGCCTGGGTGGGTGATCCCAGCAGGCTGCCCGCTTCCCATGCCGTGGCAGCTCCGCTGGCGGCGTGCGGCAGGCAGGGAAGGCCGTAAAGCCCGTCCCGTTCAGGGAGCGCTCCCCAGCACCAGCACGGCAGCGGCTTTGCTTCCCCAGCAGACGGTGGAAACCACGCACCGAGTCGCTCTGCTTTCGCTCCGCCGCGCATCCGACCCACAGACCCGCATATTGACAGCGGGGAGGCGACGGCCGGCCCCGCTGCCCTCCTCATAAAAATAAGAGTAATAAATAATAAAGGGGGCTCAGGCATATCTTCCGTGAGCAGCTGCAAGCAGAGGCATTTCTTCTTAACCAGCCTGAAAATCACTGCCTATGCGCAACACGTATATACATATGCAGTATATACTGGACATATTGCCCAGCCACCGTGGCTCCAGCGACGCTTTAGGAAGAAACCTGCGCTTTTTGGGCAGCTGGCGGGCGGCCCTAGCCGCGCAAAGCCGGCAGCAACCCGGCCTCGCCTCCCGCCGGTGCGGAGCGTGGCTCCGCTCTCCTACCGGGAACCTCTCACCGGGACGAGAGCGCCCACGGCACCCACACAAGCGGTCCCGGGATGCCCGCGTTCACCGCAACGGCACGGCGTCCCGGCCGCCGGCTGAGCGGGCGCGAGACGGACGAGGGTCCCCCCCGACGAGGAAACAGCCTGAAAGAGCGGAGGCCGAAGCGGGGCTCGGGAGGCAAAGAAACCCTCGAGTTGCGGGCACGGCTGCAGGAGAGCCCACGGGGAGGCCCACGGGAGGACGGGGAACCCTTCGCACCTCTCCCGTCGGCGTTCCGCCACCTGCCTCTCCCGGCGCGGCGTCGACGGGCCACGGGCAGCCGGAGCCTCGACCGCCGCCGCGTTCCCTCGCTTCGCTGGGGAAAAGCCGGGGCGGAGGGCACCCACCGGCAGCCCAAAGCCGCGGCTCTTCGGGAAGCAGCCGGGCCCGGACCCCCCCACCCCCCACCTCCCGGGAGAGGCCGGCGGCCGCCGGGGCCGCGCCCCGAGCTTCTCCCTCCGTTCCCACCGAGACGGCGCCTGCGCCGGCCGGCCGCCCACCCCCGGTAACGCCCGGCAACGCCGGGAGGATGCCCGGGGCGGAGACCGTCCCTCCGCCGCGGGAAGGGGCGCCGGCCGCTCCCCGCAGCCCCCCTCCCGCCGCTCCCGGGCTACGAGCCAGACGCCGCCGGAGCGCCAGCCCGCCGCCGGGGACGGGCGGCGTGGCCGGACCGTAGCCCTGCCCGCGGCCGTGCCCGGCCCCGACATCCCCACCGTGGTCCCCGGTCCCGGTCCCCGGTCCCGCACCTGCCCGCGGCCGCCGCTCCCCACCGCTCCGCCGCGGCGCCCTCGTGGGGGGCAGGCCCCGCCCCGCCCGCCGCCGATTGGCCAGGCCGCCTGCCTCTCCTGCCGCATATGAATGACGGCGGCCCCGCACCCGCCCCCATTGGCTGCAGAGCCGATTGGACCCGGCGGCGAGGCACCGCCCCCCGCGGTGCGGCACCATCGCCCTAGTAACCCGATGCCGAGCCGGGCGCGACCACCCGCCCGAGGAGGGAGGTTGGGAAACGGTCACCGCCGCCGCCGCCGCTTCCGCGGCCGCCGCCGCTCCGGGCCCGGCTCCGGGATCGTCCCGCCGACGTTTCTCTCCTTTGCCCGCCGGCGGGGTGGGGCGCGGGAGCGCGGGCGGCGGGGCGGTGAGCTGCGGCGGAGCCTCCGTATCCCCGTCCCTCCCCCCCGGCGCGAGGTTGGTCGCGCCCGCGAAGATGGCGTTGGGGCGCGGTGAGTACGCGGAGCGGCGCGGGTTCGAGCCGGCGGGTGGCGCGTGGGCGCCCGTAGCCGCGCGCGGGCACCTATTGTAGCCGCGCGCGGGCACCGATTCTCAGAGCCGCGCGCGCGGGCGCCGCGCGCGGGTGCGCGGGCGCGTAGAGGCCGTGCCGTCCGCCACGCGTGTCCGCGGTTTTGCCGCGGGCAGCAGCCCCGTCCCTGCCTGCGTGGGCACCCACTCGCGGGAGCAGCGGGTGTGCGGGCGGGCGCCGCGGTGCGCCTGGCCTCGCCCTCCACCGCCGGCCCCCATGGCGCTGTACGCTCACGCACACGCACATGCACGTACGTCTTCGGGTGTCGGCGCGCGTGCGTGGGCGTCTGCGGGCACGTGCCCGCGTGTCCGTGGGTTTCCCGTGCCCGCGCGTCCGTGCGCAGAAGCGCATCCCTCTACGGGTCTCTGCGGGCGTCCGCGGGTCGACTCGGACGGGAGGAGCGGTGGGTGCCGCACCTTGGGGTGACCTGCGCCGGACCCTCCGGCTGCGCCCCGGCGAGTCGCCCGCTCCCGGGGAAGGCCGGCACGTCCCGCGGGAACCCAGAGCCCCTTTACGGCACGTCCCGTCGCGGCCGTCCACGCGCGTGGCGTCACGGCCTCGGAGCGCGTTGGCCGGAGCGTGCGTTTCCCGGCTCCGTTTTCCAGCCGAGCCCTCGCCCTAGCCGACGCCGGGAGGGAGAGGCGACCTCCGGGGCAGCAAGATGAGCGAGTGGGAAAAGGTGTTTCTGCGGAACGTCGTCCTTCCTCCGCACTGCCAGCGGAGACGGACTCGCCGGCCGGGCTCCACGGCTTTCCGCTGCGTCCTGAAGTACCTGGAAGGGGCTGCCCTCACCCAGGTAGGGGGGACTCGGAGAGCCCAGCAGTGTCTTCTCGCTGAGCCCTTGCTTTCTGCCCACCGCCGGCCGGGATCTGCTGTGTTTGCCGGCAGAGGTTTTCAAGACAAGGTTACTTGTTTTGGGGGGAACTAACTGTAAATCTCCCGGAAACACAAATCGGGGCCGTGTCTCAATCCCAGGGGTTTTCACCTGCAAATCTGGGTTAGTGTTTAATTAAAAACACTTTAATTTTTGTTAGTTTTTAATCTAGGTGAGCATTTTTAAAGTAAAATCCCCAGGGAGCGCTCTAAAAGTCTGCTACTCCTTTATTAGATGCTTAATGTTCAGTTTTCCCACTTCTGCTTTTCTTGTTCAACCTCTGCCGTTCCGACAGGTTCTCCAGCAATGCACAAAGCTGTCCGTGGCCGCTGGCCTGATTTGGGCATCGATTCGAAAACGGGAATTGTTTGTCCCCTTTTACTGAAGTGTGTTTTCTGCAGCGTTGGGGGCCGCTGAGCTGGCGTGTCCCCGTCCTGTCGTGCCTTGCAGGGAGCTGAGTACCAGCTGCGCCTCTCCCTCTTCGATGCCACCTACCACCACTTCTTCGGGAGGACGTGGAGGAGCAGCCGGCGAGCTGCCCGTGCCGCCCCGCCGCGCCCGGCCAGGGCGGCTTTCAACGAGGTAGGGTGCTGGGGGGGCGGCCGTGCCGGCTGGGTCTGGGAAAACGCCGGCACCCCCCTGGGAAGGGGCGGCGATCCCGCGGGGAGGCGGCTGGAGCTGCAGGAGTCAAGTCGGAGGAGGGAGGTTTTTAAATACGTGAAGGGAAAAGCCGCCTTTGCTCGAGTTCAGCCTGGAGCCGCTCTTCTTTGGTGCTGGTTTGGCTCCGTCAGTCTGTGGAAGCGGAGCTCGGAGAGCTCTGGGAGCCTGCGATCGGCACGCCGTAGCCGTGAGCCTTTTAAAGCGGCAAGTCCGAAGCGTGCCCGGGCTCTGGCCCGTGGTCGGTCTGTGCTGCTGCTGAGCCTCGTCTGCGGGGCTTCGTTCTCCTGCACGCAGGCAGACAGCAGCAGCAAACCCTTTTCCCTTCCTGATCCTTTGCCCAGGGTGCACCCCAGACACTGCCCGCTTCTTAAGGTTTTATGCACGGTTTATTGGAATGGGGAGATCGGGCTCTTGGGTTACCTCCGGGGCTGGGCGACGGCGTGGGAGCAGCGGCGTGCCACCGCGTGCCGCCTGCTGTGTTCAGAGCCGGCGGCAGAGAGCAGTGTTTCTTCACGAGTGGGAAGGAAGGGAACGAGACAGCACTTTTCTCACCTTCTTGCTTTCTTCCCTTACCTGGGGGCTTAACTGGCTCAAAGCCGTGCTTCCATCTGCTGCTGATACCCGCAAACCGGGGTGCCCCCTTACTGGGGAGATCCCGCTGCCCCGTAGTGGGGACGACAGCCGAGATGTCACGTTTTCTAATTCATACCTTCTATTTCCACCTCCTCCGGTGCTGCAGGTGAAGTGTGGCACAGGTTAGCGCCGCGCTCCTTCATTCATTTAAATCGGTATCTGAGGGGCGCTGACGTGTGCATTTCTCCCCCGAGTATGTTAATTACGGGCCAACCCCTGCTTTTTTGAAGGGGGATGCAGAAAAACTATGGCAGAGCGTGCTGCGGAGAGGGCGATGTGGTGCCGCTCCCCACCTCGCCAGATGACTTTCCAAGCACCATCCCTATGTCCGCAGGCTTCCTGGGTGTTTGGCGTACGGTTGGGAGCAGTTGGCAGGAGCTTTGGGGTGTTAGGGGACCGCGTCTCACAGCCTGTCTGCCGTCGCCGAATTGCATTGCCCATCCCCTGCAGCCCGCCCAGCACGCTCACGGTGCAGCCGCAGCGCTCGGGGGTCTTGCAGCCTGCGTTGCAGCTGAGCACTGGGATCTTTTAACTTCACGATACTCAGCAGTTGAGCGTCGCAAAGAGTTCGGGTGCAGAGGCAATCGATGTGCGGAAGGCGAGGGAAGGGGGAAAGGCGCTGCTCCTCGTGCAGGAGAAGCTGCCGGCTGCCAGAGAGCCGCCTCGCGAGACCTGGCAGCGCGCGGGGGCGTCGCATCCTCTGCCTGCGCAGGCCACGCGCTGAGCTTCTGCCTGCACGTGCTGCTGCCTGCACTTTCGCCAGCTTCACCGGGACAGTGGGCAGGGGACGGGGTCCGCACGTGTGGTGGGTTAAGGTGACCCCTGCGCCGCATCGTCCTCGTAGGGTTTAGGGGAGGGGAGCGAGCTGTCGTAAAGCGGTGTTAGCGTTCGCAAAAGGAACAGCAAGCCTGGTTTTACAAGGGATCCGCTTTAAGGGCTGTCTGTGTCTTTGCAAGGCAAGGCATCGGTCTGCAGCCAGCGGTCATTACTTCAACGTTTTGCAATAAAAGATAATAGAATAACGATTTATTTCCCTGGGTTGACACGGTAATGTCTCTCTCCGTTATCCCTTCCTGACAGCCTGTGATTACAGTAAACGTTTTCCCTGGGACACTGCGGTAATGAGTTTTTAACAGAAAGATTAACCTAGCTTTAAATCCTGTCCCGGGGAGGTGACCTGTGTCCCGTCCCCTCCTGCCCTCAGGTTCGGGCCACCCCCGTCTCCCCTCCCTGCGGCAGGGGGGCTTCCAGCTCCTTTGGCTTTCCCAGCGTGGGCCTTGCTATGATGCTGCAGGTCAGGGGCGCATCAAAGCCCTGCTCTTATCGGGGTCCACAGCATGCGGAAAATGGGTGTTAGCACAAAAAAAAAAAAAAAAAAAAAAAAAAAAGTTAATGATGTTTGAGATTTAAGGAGGTTGAGATTTCCGAGCGGTGCTGGAGGTCGTTTGCCGTGAGCTGCTGCCTGGAAGTTTTGATGGATGGTCTGGTTGGGCTGCTGGCTGTCCAAACGCAACGGCTATTGCTCTGCCCGCAGCTGCCGCCACCACCTCCGAAATACCCTTTCTCTCTCCTTTTCCTGTCCCAGACCATTTACTTCCACACGTCTTTGAACCACCCCAGCATCGCTGCCGTCGTGGAAGTGGTGGCGACGGCCGGGAAAGGGGACGGGGGCTCTCGGCATCTCTCCTGTGGCTTTGGACTCATCCCCCTCTTTGGCAGCGGGTCGGAGGCGACGGATCCGGCCGCTGAGGACAGAGCGTAGGTCCCCCCGCTGCCGCGTGATGGGGCACGCCGGGAATCGGGGTGGCAATGTGCACGGCTGCTTCGGGAGGGGGGAAAGGGTGGTCCTGGGGCTGCAGAAACAAAGCCAGTGTTTAGAAACCTGGAATTCTTCATGGCTGGGGAAGCAGCAATGGGTTTGTAAGTGATGCCTGTCCTTTCCATAAAGGACAGGGTTTTTACCACGGGTGCAGAGCAGGAAGGTGATTTCTTACTGTTGAGCGGAGGCATTGCAGAAGTTGAAGATGTGCTTCAGGGTGGATTTACTGACCACTGCACCTGTGCTCTTTGCTTTCAGGCTGAAGCTGTACCATGGGACGCCGCGCGCCTTACTGCACCCGCGCTTCCAGGACCCCGTGGAAAGTAAGCAGCTGCAAGACGTTGCGTCTCGCTCCTTTCTTGGCAGCCTCTCTTATCCAAATGAGTATCGTGTGTGTCCGGCCGATGCGCTACGTGGTCCGTGCCCTGGTAGTGCTAAGCGGACGTGCCTTACTGCCAGCCGGGAAAAGCCTGGCCGGGCAAACCCAGGTTTTCCTTTGCTCCCAACACGTGCGTTTGTGGATAATGATTTCTTCTACAGTGGTGCCACGAAGCTGTCTCCCCCACACTGTTTTGGTCATTTTGGGATGTTTTCTCTTCTTCAGAGAACAAATACCTGACGGTGATGGAGAAGAGCCACCTGCAGTATGCCCTGAAGACCCACCAGCCCCTGGAGGCGATATTTCACCTCCTTCCCGAAAACCTGCTGGTGTCTGGGCTGCAGACCATTCCCGGGTTGCTGCCAGCGCATGGAGATGCGAGTAAGGGCTCCTTCCCTTTCCCTGCTGCCTGTGCTGCTCCTGCTGAAGGCAGCAGGTCCCTGGGGAGGCTGCGGGCAGGGCAGGCAGGGCGCTGGCATGGGGATTCTGGGAGCACCGACGGGTTCTCTGCAGTGCTGCCCCTTGGCGAGAGCATCTCCGCTCCGCCGGTGGGGCTGCAGCCCTTGTGTTCATAGCTTATCCTGAAAGATGTCAAAACGGCTTCAGTCTGTTCTTCCATTAATTGCTTCGCTCCTGGGAAGCTGCTGGGGATAAGTGATGGTTGGTTTAATCACAGCTGTTTAGCGGCGTCTTAGGAGAAGCCCTTGCAACTTGTTTAAAGTCGTCCTCCTTGGTGGCGGGGCTCAGGATCGCTGGGGGTCTGGCAGGTTCGGGGGGACGAGCCCTTGCACCCTCAGCCCTCGTTAATCTTCCCCTGTGGGTAGCAGCCTTGCCGTTGGAGCTGCTGCGATTAAAATTGCATGATCTGAGGATTCAGAGGGTAAAAAGGACTCTCAGTTCTGGAGCGGAATTATTCTTCGGCTTACTGCCGGAAAAACCCTACTGCTAACCGTTTTGGGGGTTGTAACTGTTAACGTTAAAGCTGAGCAAGGTCTCCAAAGCAGCCGAGTCCCCAGTGCTGCCGAGAAGGAGGGGAGAGCCAGCGTCTTGCACTGCAGGGCACCTCAGCACTGCAGCGGCGGTGGCTTTATTAAGTAAACAGGTTGCATCCATTGACACCGAAGGCATTGGGTATTTCTGGGTCTCTCCCGGGTGTCAAGGCGTGTATGTGCCAGGGAAGCTGGGTGAAGCAGGAACGTTTCACCGTGCGTCTCTGCAAACACCCCATGTCCACATAAAGGTGGTGGCCCCGTGGCCAGAGAGCCTGTGCACGGCCACGACCTCTCCCCGGTGCTGCTTTTCGGCTCGGGTCCGGCTGCGGGTGCCCCTGCGTTCCCAGCATCGTCCCCCCGGCTGCAGCGTGACCTGTGGCCACCACCTTGTCTCTTCAGGTGACTGCTTGCAGAAACCCCGGCTGATGAAGCCAGTCACCTGCTATCTGGAGAGGCTGTCCGTCCAGCTGTACCCTTCCTTGGAGGAATTTGAGGAAGAACTGTTGGACTTGCTGAACAGCGATCGTTTACTTCAGGTACTGCCGATGCAGTTACAGCAGGGGAAAGCACAGTGCACAAGCAGTAATGCCGGTGCTTTGTTTATGGGCGGAGTGGAAAGGTTCAAGTAAATGGCACTTGTGTATTTGTTTTGCTTGGAGTCTCCGATTTTTTGCTTTGGCTTTTTTTTCTTTTTTGCTGTGCTAGCCTCTTGCGTGCTTTGTGGCTGGATTAGCATGCAGGTGCTCTGTGTAGGCTTTGTTTTGAACATCCAGACGCTAATAAGCAGCATTTGGGTTTGCTCTGCTATGGAAAATGCAAAGATAAAGTGCAGTGCATTGAGTACGTCTCTTTAGGAACAGCAGCGCTTGGTGCCCAGTAAGGACTGCTGGCCGAATCCTTCTTTATTTGCCGGATTTGCGCCAACTCTGCCATAAAGACGAACGATTTTAATATCCATCAGCCGCTGGAGGGGTGGGTCCTGTTTTTTTGAGCTTCCGACAGATTGCCTGAATTTTCCTGGCCACGGGCAGTGCAGGGAGGGATGCTGTGCCGCCTCGCTGCCCGAGCTGAAAAACTTACCTGTCGCAGGCTAACGCTGCGCCGGACGGCGACGGGGTGGCAGTTCGGGAGCGGCGGCTGCACGTCGGCGTCCACAACGGCCTGCGCTTCGTCCAGGCGCCGCAGGTCGCCGTGCTGGTGCCGGAGGCGGAGGTGGTGCGGGGCGGCTGCCCAAGGGTGCCCGGCTCCGGAGCCAGGTAAGGGGGAGACCCTCCACTGCCGGTGTCAGTCCCCTCCTGCCTCGGGTGCTGCTGACAGCCGGTTCTCCATCCCGGTGCAGGGGTGCAGGTCAAGCCCTGGTCCTCAGGAGCCGCATCCACCTGAGCGAAATGGTCCCTCACCCAGCGTTTGGGGTCTGCTTCCAGCTGGAGTATGTCTTCTGCAGCTCGGGGAGAGCCGGCGGGAAGGTAGGGCTGAGCGTGCGTGCGCCTCGTCTCCGTCCCGTATTAAAGAGTGGAGATCTGACGCTGGGGGAGCGAGCCCTGCTGAGTAACTCTGTCCTCTGCTCCCGTTTCGCCATCCAGTGCCTCCAAGACGCAGGGGCTCCTGGTTTCAGGGCCACGCTGCCTAATGAATGGCCCTGCAAAGTGTCCAGCGAATGGCCCCACAAAGTGTCCAGGTGCTTTCCGCAGCGCTGCAAAAAATATCCTGCAAATGGGCTTATTGAGTCCTTTTAATTACATGTGGTTACATTTCTCCACCGTGTATATGTATATGGAAAAGTGTAGCCTGCAGCAGTCCCATAGTGTTCTGGCAAGCTAATTTGGAATATTTAATCTTTTTTTGATTTAAAAAAGGCTTTTCTTTAGAATTTAGCATTTATGCCAAAAAGAAGTTAACTCTCCCGCTCTTTTTTCTTTTCTGAATGCTGTGCTTTTCTGGGAGCTTCAGCCTGATGTTCTCTGGATCTTAAAGCCAGAAGTCTCTGTATTGACTGCAGAGACCCGCTCACTAATGCCTACTTACCGATCATTTACACCTATTTCAGTTTAACCTTTCCCCAGGTTAAACCCAGCTTAGTGAGCCCTTCGGTAGTCCCCTCCAGAGCCCCTTTGCTATTGGAGCCATTAGCTCATAGTGTGGCTGAATCAATGGCCATCAGTTCGTTAGGAGGCCCTAATCATGCTCGTTGAAAATGCTCAAATGTCCTCTCTTGTTAGAGCTGTCCAGAGCAAAACTTGGGGGGGGAAAATGGGTATTTATAAAGTGGGACACACGTGCCAGGCCGGAGGGATTTCTATTGAGGGGGGGAGGAGAAGCTGACCCTTGCTGTCGGAGATTATATGTGGGGTTCAACTCCTTTAAAAAGTTGAAACCCGAGGACCCACGGGCATCTGGGGCTCCAGACGCAGATCTATTTGGCTGTGCTGGGTGCTGGGAACGCTGGCTGGGGTGGCGGTGGAGCCAGTTCCTGTGGTGCAGCCCTTGGGCAGAGCAGTTAATCCCAAAGCCGCTTGCCGAGCTGATCGCCTTGTCCTCCGTGCCATAATTAGCAGGCTGCGAGGGCGATTGCGGGCGCAGATAGAGACCTCTTGGTTTGCTTCTGCACCTCTCCTTCGGTTTAAGGGGAGGCCGTGGACGCGCCTGGGTAAGTGGAAGCCTTTAGGCTGCCTTTCCCGTCTGCTAAATACATACAAGGGATGAAAACCCTGTTATGTTTGAAAAGCATTATATCGTGCTTTTACATTATATCAGCATTATATTATGCTGATCCATAATACAGAGGTGTAGTCGCTTGCATAATTGGTGAAGGGATGAGGTGCAGTTACCTGGAGCACGGGTGCCTGCTGTACTGCAGCTGCAGGCTGCGGGAAGGGGAGTAACGTCAGTGATGGGCTGAGTAAATGGGATATATGCAAGAAAAAACAGTGTGCCCCTGTGGGGAAGGGTGGTACGGGGTTTACAGGGAGAAAGTGAGATTCGTGCCTGTGGGCAGCTGTGGCTGTGGCCTTGAGGAGGTGAAATCATGTAGGAAGGTGCTGGTTCTGCCTGCGGCGCTGCTGGCAGAGGGAAGAGAAGCAAACCTCAAAACCGTGCAGGCCAGGTCAGTGCTCTTTCGCTGAGAGGTCTCGCGATCCTGCATCCCCTCCCCGGGATCGCTGTGTCCCTCTCCATCAGAGAAGCATTCCTGGTGCTCCTCAGAGCCTGCAAAGGGATGGGAGCAGAAAGGTGCAGTTGGTGGCGGGGGGGGCAGAAAATGGGTGCAGAAAGAGAAATTAAGGTGCTGGAAAGCGGAATGTCTCCAGAACAGGCGGAGGGGGAACGGTTTCTGTGATGCCGGAGCCGGGTGCGGGAAGGCGCAGTGGGAGATGAGAGCCGGCATCTGTCTGGCAGCACCCGCTCCTCCATCCCACGGCGAGGCGGGGTGCCCGGCACTCACCACGCTCCCCCCTCTCCCCCACCCAGGCCCTGCCCGGCAGTGCCCACGGCGAGACGGCCGACATACGCTCGGTGCGCTGGGCCATCTGGAGCCCCGACCTGGGTGCCGGCGAGGCGGAGGTGGTCCTGCCCCTGCGCGGCGGAGCCTGCCGCGGCCCCTGCCAAACGTTGGTCTACCGGACCCCGACGAGCGGCAGGAGCTCCCGACAGGTAAGGCCTCGCTTCTGCGCTGCAAAATACACGGGGACGCTGCCGGTGCTTGGACGGGCTTGCCGTTAGAGAGGCTCTTTGCCAAAACCTTTGTAAGTGCCCCGGCGACGGGGGAGCTCTCTGCAAATCTGTGGGGGGATGAAGAGGCTCGGGAAGAGGAGGGCGGCAGCCCCCCAGCCCCTGCCAGCGAGCGTCTACGGCGATAGGTAGCGCACTCGGTGTCTGGTGCTGCTTGACTTCAGTGATGGCAGACGGGCAGACTGAGCTGCCACGTAGCTGGTCGGCACAGTTATTGCGATATTTCTTGGAGGCCTCCTGTGACCTGAGCCGGTTTATTCCGAGATGCGCATGCACGAGGTAAAAACCTCGTTCCCAGGTGTTTATCAGCAAAAGCAGGTTAGGCCTGGGGCGAAGGAGTCACGGCGGGGTGGCTGGAATAATGGCTGTGGTGCTAAGCTGCATGGGTTGCTCTCTGCTCCGGGCCAGGACAGATGAGTGTCTGCAGAACTTGCTCAGTAAAAGTCTTATACCGGGTGGTGGTGGGTGGAGTTAGCAGGGGGCTGTGTGTGTGTCTCTGCAAGGACAGGGGTATTTGGTCAGAAATTAAAGTAGCTAGCCCCTTGCTAGCTCTGCCTCTGGCTTGCACCACGGTTTCTCTGACTGCAGGGCAAGGGAGTCGTCTCTCGAAGGTACGGGGGTGGCTGCGTGTAGCACGCTGTCTAAAACTATTTCGTTTCTAATTTCAGGGGAAGCACGTGGAGTCTGGGACTGTCCAATTCTATGTTTCCACTGATTCGGAAGAACATCTTGTAACTGCGGCGGAGATCCTACGTAAAGACAAGGACGAGTCGGAGAAGCCTCCTACGCCATCGCTGAGTGAGTGTTTTCCAGATCGCTGACATTTAAAATACAGAGTGTGGCACTGGTGTCTGCTCAGGAGAAAAAAAAACACGTCTTCACCGAGTAAGCTAGTTTATGAATTACCGGAGTGAACCGAGTTTCCATCGAGGTGAATTCAGCTCTCACTTTTGAACTTGCAAAATCCCCCTGTGACAGTAGCGCTGAGCCACGTGCAAAATCCCCAAGGATTTCCAGCATGGCACCAGCCAGCTCCCGTTTCGGGTCGCGCTGATGGCGTTTGGGCTCCGGTGCTCAACACCCAGAGCAGCTGGATGGGTGCAGCAGCTGCACCAGCAGCGCATTGCTCTCTCGACTCTGAATCCCTCCATACGTGAGGACAGGAGAGATGGCAATTATAGGCTGAGGAAAAAAATAATAATCTTCTTGTGCTGCTGCTCAAGGAGTGTGACAGCAGCACTCATTCGATCGTCCTAGCCAGGAAAACCCGGGCTGCGTATGCGTGCGTGCACATATGCATTTATCTGTCTATGTGTCTGTAGTGCAGGGCTGCCAGGTGGTCGGGGTTTCAGCGCTCTGTGTGTTGGAGGCAGAAAGAAGACTGCCATTGGCTTGGGTTTGGGCACGGAGTTGAGTCAATGCCCCCCGCTCCTGGAAATCCTCTGTGGCTTGTTTCTGTCTAATCCCCCCTTTCGTGATCGATGGGAAACAAAACTTCCCTTTCCCCTGCAGCGTCGCTTCTGCTCCTGCTCCAGTTCCCACGCAGGTCACGGTGCGATGCTCCAGATACCTGACAGTGTTTAAATACGTTTTACAAGCTTATCCAGCTCCTCTGGTGAGCCGGTAGCTGGCGCGGTGGATGCCTGTTCCTGCTCTGGCTCTGGATCTGCTGTGCCTTCCACGAGATGGCAGTGGCACCATGGCTCTGCCGCAGCAAGTCCTGGCTTTCTGCTGGCGAGGAGCCGGGTTTGCTGGTGTAAGGGGCTTTAGAGCAGGAAAGCTTCACGGGTGAAATGAAGGGCTCTGGCGATGCTGCGCTGGGTTAGGCTCTCTGCGACGTGGCTGCATCGCTGCTGGTGCCTTCCTGGCGCTGCTTGAAAGGTTCTCCTGGATGCCTTTCAGCTGGCGATGGCTGGGATGTTGAGGGAGTTGCAGTGCGGTGAAGGGAAAAGCCAGCGCGCGCCGACGGTGAGCTTCCAGCCCGGCACTGGGCTGGCGTGCTCCGGCTTGCAGGGAGCGTGCTGGAGTGCGGGCAGGGTGCCCGGCGAGGGGAGATGCCCCAACAGGGCGATTTTAGGAGATGAGCTGCGTGGCCTTTCCCTGGCTCCGGGGGCCTGGTGGCACCGGGGAGAGCTTGGGAAGTGCGGCGGTGGTCCTGGAGCCGTGCCGTGAGGTGAGCGGCCACGCGCGAGAGCCAGCCTGCTCTCCGAGCTGCTGAAATGAGTGTTTGGTTAACTTCTTGTAGAGCTCTGTTGGAAAACATGCCACCAGCTGGCCCTTTTGGCCAGCGGAGGCCAAGCGCATCTTCTGTCAGCTCAGCTGCCGGTGGTGCTGATGGATCCATCCATCGTCTCCTTAACGCTGGCCAAAGCCATCCTAACTGAAAGAAAACAATGTTGTAGACGTAAGGGAAACAGGGTGGTTTCCTTTGCACAGCAGTCAGCATGAAATAGCCAGAATATGTGTGGTGGTGAAAGCAAAATAAGGTCTCAGCATCACGTGGATGCAGAGATAGAACATCTGTGCCCCTGGACTGCTCCGCTCTGAAGGACCCGCGGCTCAGCGGCACAGCGAGCTCAGCTGTGCCGGCGCGCGAGCCGAGCAGCCAAATATAAACACGATAAAGCTCGTACCGTTTCAGGGCACGAACGCACGAATAGATGAAGGGAGTGACAAGAAATAACAGAGGAGCGACGAAAACCTTAAGTATCCTAAAACTTTCACGTCTCATTAAGCATCCCACTTAGGCAGCGCCGGATGGCCGGAGGGAACCGCGGCACTGTCTGGGAATGGAGGAGCTGCCTTTTGCGGCAGAGTTAGCCTAATTCCAGCAAAGTAACGGTTGGATCTGGAGACGTGCTATGTTTCCCCCCCGCCAGGCAGCAGTCGTATTGGAAAAATAAGTCAAATAAGTGGTTGAGAGATGGTCAGCCACCTCACCGAGCTGGTTTCACCCCCCAGATTTAAAAGGGCTGGCGGGAGGTTGGAGGGGGCTCGCTGGCGGAGGTCACAGCCGCGGCGGCGGGGCCTGGGGCGACGGCTCCGCTACCGCATCTCTCCCGTCCCTCTCCGCAGGTCCGCAGGCCCCGCTGCGAATGGCGGCCTCCCCGCGGGGACCGGGGGTAAGTGCGCGGACGCGGGTGGCGGGCAGCGGTGTTCCCGGGGGATGACCCAAGGGCTGAGGATGTGCTCCCGGTCGCGTCCTCTGCCGGTTTTCCTGGCTGCTGCGGCCAAGAGGCGCCGAGCGTCCTGCTCAAACCCACCTCCTCCCAGGCAGCAAAAGGGACCCTGCCTATAACGTGCTGGGCGAGATTGCCTCAGCTCTTTTCACACCCCAAATGTATTTGTAAGGGCAGTTCTGGTTTTTGACAGCCCAGATTTGCTGAGTACTGTTGTCCCCGGTACACGCTGACAGTGACGCACGGTTTCTTTGTGCGGAGCTACTGGGATTTAAGGAGAGCTATGAATACCGAGATCCCTCTTTATGCTTTTTTTATATCTTGATTCAAGGATCAAGGCACACAAATATTTTTGATGAAATAAAACGCTTCACAAGACTGCATTAAGCGGTTTGATCTTCCTGCTGCATTTTCCCATCCCTCCCCTTGCCAGCGAAAGCGCAGCAGCTAAATAAGAAGCAGAGGTGCCGTGCCGCTTCTCGGCAGAGCGGCGATGCCGGAGCATGTGGCATCTGAGCCGCTTCAGCAAGGAAGGGCCGCTGGCCGGCCTCAACGCCGGGGTCCCCGCAGGGCAGCCCGCCTTGGGGGGGCTTCTCCCCCGGCGTGGGGCCGCGGGTGCTGACGCTTGCCACTCTCCCACCAGCTGTCGGCGTCCCAGCTGTCGGTCCCGGCGCGGTGCAGGGGCCAGCCCCCGGTGCGGCGTGGCCGCGGCTCTTGGCAGGAGGGGGGGATCACTCACCTAGAGGCTGACCTCGGCTCGCCGGACCCAGAGCCCTGCGCCGGCGACCAGCTGCGGGCGCTGCCCTTCACCCCGCTGCAGGTGCCCCTCGCTGCCGTGGGGCTGCAGGCAGGCAGGTGATGCTCGGCCGCCCTTCCCCGGGCTCCTGTGTCCCCATCGCCCGGCCCGCCGGGGTCCCTCGTGGCCGATTCTGCGCGGTTCACCCCCGTTTCTCTTGTCAGTTCCCGCACCCTGCTCTCCCGTGCCTCCCTGGCTCGACTGCACGCCGCCGGCTTCCCGGAGATCCTGGACCACAACCAGGTACCGGTGGAAATCTCGGAGCCGGTGGACCCGGCGAGTTTTAGCCCGCGGCTGGAGGAAGCCGACCTTCTGCAAGGCAACGAAATAATCCTGCAGTTCCTGGCTTTTGGCAGGTGGGATGGCAGCTCTTCGTGGTACCTTCTGCGGGCAGATCCTGGGGGCCTCCTGGGGGAGGGTCCTTTACCAAAATCCCCCCCAACCCACTTCCCTGCTTGAGAGGGAGAAGTCCTTGCAAAAGTGCTGCTTCCCCCAGCGCCTGCCGTGGTGGCAAAGCCCCGCAGGGTTTTACAATGATGTTCTTGTCCTTTCCGGGCACTCTTAAATCACGTTCCAATTTTTTTTATTGTATCCATTAGCCACAATGCGATGTAAAAGCTAGTTAATGCAGGGTTTCTCCATAAATGCATATGGAGTTGAGAAAGTTGGCACCCGTGGGGGTGGCTTTGGCTGGATAAGGCCCCACTTGTGTTTTTTCTGTGGATGGCAGTCTGCTCTGTGAAGGTAAAACGCTGCCTTTGCTGGGCTCCTCTGTCACAGCATATGGCAGAGGACAGCTGGAATTGTGAAGCTTTTTGGAAAGCCAAGGCAAACCATATGCCCGCTGTCTTCAGAGAAGTCCAAATACTTGTGATGCTGCCGATCTTCTCTTGTTCTTCTGCCTTTCAGTGCGTGCCAAACGCACTAGTTGCTCGTGATGGCGAGGCAGTGCCGCGCCATGAGCTAACCCAACCCCCTCTCTCTTCCTGAAGGGACGCCCAGGATGGCGTGGAGGGGACGTGGCCGAAGACCATCTTCCTCACCTTCCAGTTCTACCGTTTTCCACCAGTCACCACGCCACGGCTGCAGCTGGTCAGCACGGATGCGGGGCTGGCGGCTGTGCCGGCACAGCTCCTTGTCCGGGTGAACAAGGACGGGACCCTTGGCACCGGTGAGCTCCGGTTTTAGCATCCTCGTGCGGCCGCTCTTCTCCCATCAGTCAGTTTTGGGCTTGCCTGTGGGCTGAGGAACAGGCCGGCGCCTGCTTTGATAGCCAGCCTCCGCTAGTTTGTGTGGCACATCATGAAAAACGTTCAAAATGTCCAACATTTGAAGTAGAACGCCGGGAAGTGTTGGTGGCACGATTTGCACGTCGAGGCTGCCAGCTGCTGCTGCAGCTAAGCGCCTTTGAAAAGAAAGGCGGCACGTGAGAACGCAGTGCCCAGAGCGAGCGGCTCTGATCCTCCTCGCTGAATGCTCTTCTTTGTTTCTTTCTGTGCCTTATTAAGTTCTGGTCCTGAGAGACACCAAGGACTTGTGGCTGGGGAAGCTCCTTTTCCACATGGAGCTATTAATGGAAATGGAGGGGGGTCTGTACAGACTGAGTGTTTCTGGGGGGCGGGTGCAGTCCCGGGGGACCTTGGACCTTACTACTTGACCGATGGGTTCATTAAGTGGAGGAGAGCAGAGATGCGAGCGGGCAGGCTTCTCCGGAGCAGAAGAGTGTCCCCGTCCTGGCTGATGTGCTGCTGTCGGCAGAAGCTCCATTTCCATGACGATGCCGCATGTCTCGCAGGACCGCCGGGCTTGCAGCTGAAGTACATGGTGGATCCGGCTTTCCTGCGACCCGGGGAGCAGCGCTGGTTTGTGCGGTACCTGGCCGAGCACAGCCTCCAGATTGACGTCTGGGATGGAGACTCCCTGCTCCTGGTTGGGTCTGCTGCTGTTAAACTGGAGGTATCAGTTAAATTGAAGGTCTTTCCCCTCAAGCCCTCAGGACTGCTAACGATGCAGGAGACCCCCTGCTTAGCAGGCAGGAACGTTAAGGAAGAGCCTGACTTTTCCTTTGGTCCCACGTTGAGGTTGCCTCTTTAGTAACCGAGTTGCTGTCAGCCCCTCTGTGTAACCGAGACCGATGCCAGCCCGATAAGCCCCTAATTGTGGGATTTGTCATCTTTTCCTCAAAAGTGGCGGCAAAACGTTAACTTTCTTCCACTGCCCTGGCAATCCTGCAGTATTCTAGGGCTAAACCCCCCAGACCTAGGACATCCAGAGACATCCTTTACCCCTCACCGGTCCATGCCTTGTCCCCAGCCCCTGCTGCGCCAGGGCCGGGCGGCCGTCAGGACCCACCATGAGCTGGAGGTGGCCACGACCGAGTACGAGCCAGACGTGACGGTGATGGGCCGGGAGGCACTGCGGCACGGCGCCCTGCGGCCCCTCGGCGTCCGCGTGGCGGTGAGGGGCCGCCTCCACCTCTGCCTAGCCAACGTCGGTAAGAGCGCTGCCGACAGCCTTGGGTGCTGGCACCGGCACCCTTGCGGCACGCACGCCTCGCCGGGTACCTCCGGTGCTGGTCAGACCCCCTGTCCTGGCACCAGCGCTGCTCGGCTCTGGGTGCCGCTGGGCTGCGAGCGGAGGCATGTGGCTCCTGGTTGTGGTTGCGGTTCCTCCTTGGCTGCAAACGCCGGCAGAAGGCAGCGGGGAGGCCGGCGGTGCGGGGACGGCAGCGCCGTGCAGTTAGGTGCTAGCAAACAGCACGGGGCCGTGGGAGAGATGCAGAGGGCTGTACCTCAATGAAAACCACGCTTGTAAGAATGTTATTCTTCCCAGAACCCGCTGGCTGCTTTTATTTTATATATTTAATTCCCCGTCCTAGAAATGTGCAGTGACTCCAGGTTTTAAAATCTTATCTTCAGAAGGAAGATTAGCTCCATTATAAGATATCTCAAATCGTCATTTCCATACTTTGCCTGCAAAGGGACGATAAGCTCCTGGGAAGGAGAATCTGAGATTCACAACCCACGGAGAGGTTTAACTCACACCTCGCAGAAGAGGGAGAGATGCTGCACCAGGACAACAGCCGCCCTTTGATTGGTTTTTTTCCCCGTCCTCTTTGTTTGAATTTCAAAATACTGTTGTTAAAAACAGTATTGAAAAGCTTGGTGCGCCTGCCTGAAGGATGGGGACGGGATTTGTAGGCCAGGTAAATACCCAGCGGGTTTAGAGCCTCATCCAGCTCCGCTTGGCATAACCTTTGCGGGAGCGCGGATGGCAGCAGGAGCGGGGCTGCAGCCCGGGGATGGGGAACACAGAAAGGAAAACCGGAGCTGGTGAGGGGCTTGGTGGTGACTCACTCAGTATGGCACTGTGCTTTTGATGCTGCTCGTCTCCTGGCAGACGGCTGTATGGTGTTAGCAGCACTAGGCCCTGGAGGGAGTGCCGTAGGGCTCGCAGAGCGTTGTTAGCAACCAGATACTTGCTCCTGCTTTTTTAAAATTGTCTATAAAGAGCTGCCGCGAGGATAAAAATTTGTAGTAGATTTTTTAACGATGAAAAACAGATGGTTTCTGCTCACTCTCGTCTCTGCTCGTGGCAGGTCACCCATGCGAGGAGACCCCGGGGCAGCCGCCGTCCCGCTCCCGCGTCGTGCCCGCGCCGGACAGCGCTGGCAGCATCCCAGCCGGCAGCTGGATCTCCCTGAACGCCGCCGTCGGTGAGTCCTGCCGGGCTGGGGCTCGGTCCATCCCCCGCGGCGTGGGTTCGGGTTGGCGGTGTCTCTGCTGCCGTGCCTCCGGCCGCGGGGTTGCTGCCCCCTCCGGCGCTCGCCTTGCCGGCCCGGCGGCATCGTGGGGGGGGGTCCCTCGGGGCCACGCTAATCGGGGGTCCCTTGTCGGCGCCACGGTGTTCTCTCCCCGCAGGCGGGCGGGTGTCGCGGGCGCGGAGGCTGGCGGAGGTGGACGGCGAGCTGGCGGCCGCGCTGTGCGTCCGCCGGCCGGAGGCGAGGCTGGCGCCCCCGGCCGTCCCCGGCGAGGCCACGGCCGCCCGCCGGCGCAAGCTGCGGCGCATGGCGCTGGTGCGGCAGCAGGAGGACGCCGGCGGCGGGAGGACGCCCCAGCTCTCGGTGAGGAGAGGGGGGACGGGGGACGGGGATGCGGCGGTGGCTCTGGGCTTACGGTCCCCTCCCTCGCGGCAGGGCTGGCAGGAGCAGCGTGCCCGGCACCTGCGGGACCTGCAGATCATCGATGCCTACCGGGAGCGCGTCAAGGGCGAGAGCATCTCCCGGATGCTCAGCCAGGCCATCACCGCCACCCGCACCGTGCACGCCGTGCTGGGGACGGCCGAGTTCTTCGAGTTCGCCCTGAAGAACCCCTACGGCGTCCAGCACACCGTGACCATCGAGGTCGACCACCCCGAGCTGAGGTGGGGGCCGAAGTGGGGTCTCCCCCACGTACCTGGGGAGATGCCAGGGTGGCACCGGCTCCCGACCAGTCCTCACCAGCACCTCTGCCGCTCGCTCCCCCAGCGTCATACTGGACCCGAGGGAGTGGCGCCACTTCAAGGAGCTGACCAAGAGCGTTACGCCGGTGGAGGAGGAGATGTTCCACCTCCGTGACGACCTCAGGCCTCAGGTCTACCTGCGCCCCAAGGAGACCGTCCGCATCCCCTTCAAATATCAGACCTTCTCCGCGGACCCCGCCGTCGTTGTGGCGCAGGTAGGCGTGAGCCCCCATTTTGAGCTGTTCCCGGTAGGAAGCATTTTCCTCGGCTGTGTTTGCCTCTGCAGGGCAGGGTGGTACTGCCACGGGGAGCACCGCGCAGCCATAGCGGTGCTGCATCCCCAGGCAACCAGCTCTTGCACCCCACAGGGGCCGGCAGGGCTGGGTGCCGGCGCTGACGCAGCCACCCGCTCCCTGGGGAAGAGCGGGGCCGGGCGGACAAAGCACATCCAGGTGAGGGAACCGGGCGAAAACGCCGCTCGAGGGGCTGTGCGGGAGGAGAAGCATCACTTTTGCAAAACTCCGTCCCTCTCCCGCTGGTCGCCCGGGACAGGTCTCCTTCCAGGTGAGCGGGGGGAAGCCCATCGCGATCCTGCGGGTGAAGGTGGAGCTGCAGCCCCACGTGGTGGACCAGACCTTCCGATTCTACCACCCGGAGCTCACCTTCCTAAAGAAGACCATTCGGCTGCCTCCCTGGCACACGCTCCCCGGTGAGCCCGCGGTTGGAGCTCGGGCTCTTCCTCGTTAGCCAGCGTCCAGGGTTCATTGGGGCCTCCCTGGAGGTGCGGGTGGCATCCAGAGAGCTCATCCCTTCTTCCTCGCCCTCTCATAGCCTTGGACTCCCCGCTCGCTCTTCATCCGCTTGCCTGCGTTAATTTTATGTTTAATTCCCTGCACCAGTATGCCCGCGTAGTTTGCCGGTAGCCCTGCGTAAGGGATTCTGGGCTGCGGCTGCGTGGGGTGCAGGGTAGCAAGCACAAGCACAGAAAACGCTGAATACGGTTTTACCTTGGTCTCTCTCCTCCACAGGTGCACCAGTGGGGATGCCGGGGGGGGAGCCCGAGATGTTTGTTCGCTGCAGTGACCCTGACATCATTTGCGAAACCAAAAACATGGTACTGGTTATGCTTTGGCATCGGTCTGTCCTTTGTGTCCTTCTGCTGGGGGTTTTCGGTGGTGGTGAAATGCCTCGCACCCATGGAGCATCCCTGTGTATCAGCCCGTGGTAGCGAAACGCTGGCAGTGATGAAAGCCGGCATTGCCCTTTATTATTGCTCCAATTAAAAGGAGCCACATGGCTTTTGGGGTGGAAGCTGAATATTGCCCCTTACCACATCCTGCAGCAGCCTGTACTGGCTTGTTCTTTTGAGCAAATACCAGATGATTAAGATGCTGGGGAAAAGCAGCCTTTTGTCGGGCGTGGGAGAGACCTTCCCTGCTGCTCGGGGTCTCCGCAGCCGCTGGAGTCGTGCGGCGGGGGGACGGCGCATCCTCTGAATGGGCGGCAGAGCATCTCTCCGCTGGGTGATGCTGAGGCGGTGGGGAGGACCGTGCCGGACCGAGGTGCTCCTTAGGCTAAGCTTAGCCGTCGCTCTGCGTCCCTCCCCAAGCGCAGCCCTTGCTTTGCAATGCCCGGCACGAGTTTCTGGGCTTGCTCTGCAGCTGGGGGAGGTAGAAAGGAAAAATAAACTTGAGCCCATACGTGCAGATGGCGATGAGGGGTCGTTGCTAATTGCTGTTGCAGAAACGCGTTAGTATGGTAATTGGATTACGGCTTGTTAGAAAACTTGGGGAAAATTTGCCAAAATTTGATTACAGATGCAGACCTGGAATGCGATAGTCGTTTGTGTCCTCTTTTGTAATTAAAAATACTGGAAGAGCTCAGCCAAGCTGTATAATAACTTAATAACATAGTTTAACTAGATGCTGAAAGCATCTGCTTTCGTAAGTGGGTCGGTGGCGGGTTTTTCCGTTAATGGGAAGGAAACCCTGGAGTCCTCATTAGCTGGTTTGATCGCGAGGTTAACCGTTGGAACGATGCTCTGATTTCTGCACGCAGGGGCCCGGGGAGCCGCAGGACATCTTCTTAAAAGTAGCCGGAGGACCAAGCCCGCAGATCAAAAAGTTCTTTGTTGCTATTTATACGTAAGTAGCAGGACCCCCAAAAGTGAGAAACACTAGCCCCGAGTGGTGGCAGGGCAGGAGGGGAGCTCACGCCGCCCTTTCCTTGCTTGCGGCTTCCCGAGCCCAGCCGGCTTCACTGAGCAGCAGAAAGCTGGGCAGGAGGCTTCCCAAAACTTTTGCAGCTTAGGGTTTTACATAGTTTTCTTTTCCTCTAAATAACCCCTGGCCAGAGCATCCCCGCTGTGCAAGCTAATGCCTTTTGAGCCAGCCGGGCTATGTCTCCATTGGACGATGCTCTGGGAACGGATGGGACTGATACGGGTTCCTTAGCAGAAGCTGTCAGCGAGCCCCGTCCGTCTGTCTGTGCTGCAGGGACGCCTGGCTGGCAGCACCCGTCCAGATCTGGCAGTTCTACCTGCACTCGCTGCAGCGCCTGGACGTCAGCTGCACGGCCGGGCAGCTCTCCCGCCTCTCCCTGCTGCTGCGGGGCACCCCGGCCCCGCGGAGGGTGCAGGCGTTCACCTCCCACCCCCAGGAGCTGGAGGTAACCCCCGCCGCGGGTGGGCTCGGGGCTGCGGCAAGCGAGGGGCTGGCCTGGACCAGCCTGGTGAAATCCCCTCCGGAACGGGAAAGGCAGCCCTAAAGTGTTTGCGATAATTATCTTTTGATTAGAGCTGTCATGTGTAGGATCATCGGCACGAACCCCCAGAGGGCAAATTATCTGCGTTAATGAGACCATCCGAAGACTAACAATTTCTTTAGAATCCGTTTGGCCGTAATTGCAAATGTCAATAATGGAAGGCACAAAAACTCAATTGCTGTCCCGTAAACAAAAGCAAAAGTTTCCCCGGGCAAAGCCTGTGAGGGGAAGGAGTCCCGGGGCTGGGGGGAGCTGGCTCTCCCCGAGCGGCTCTTATCCTTCCCGACACGAAGCCGGTCCCGGCGTATTCACGTGGGTGGGATTCAGTAGTGGTGGTGTAGGTGCGCAGGTCTTTAAGAGCGATCGTCGGGTCTAGTTTGTACTCCAAGCTGGACGTCGCGGAGGTGCGATAGGCTGCCGCGGGTGGCCGCAGCTCCCAGTGTTGGTTTCCGCAGGTGGATCCGGACGGCGCCTTCCTTCTCCCCGCCAACGGCATCCAGGACCTGTACCTCGGCGTGAGACCCCGGCGGGCCGGCAGCAGGTTCATCTACCTCAACCTGGTGGACGTGGAGTCCCACCAGCTGGTGTCCTCCTGGCTGCTCTGCCTGTCCTGCAGGCAGCCCCTCATCTCCAAGGTACGGCGGCTCTTGCACCAGAAAAACGCGGTGATGGCACCGGACCGGTGGTTGCGGTCTGGCCAGTAACCCGGGGCCGTCTCCTGCTTCTTCCTCTCTTTACATCTATGGGGGTTTTGGTGCTTGCCACCCTGAGCGCACGTTTCATCCTCGGGTGCTCAAATAATCTCGCTGCAGACTGCGGTAAAACGTCTTTCAGGCGGTTTCGAAGGCAGTCCCATGCTGAGGAGTGTCAACTCTGAAGTATCCCCGGTTGTGAAATTAAAGCTACAGCATGCTGCTTTCTATTAGCACTATGCTGGCAGAGGCCTCGCCTGAAAGATAGAAAATTAGATTTTCCGGCTAATGTGTTCCTTTTAAAAACGTTTTCCCAAAACCCTCGGTGCCGGGGGAAGTTCAGATCGGCGTTTAAACCGATGCCTCGGCATCCTGCCAAGTGCCAGCCCGCCTTCGGTGCCACGGGGCGTTACCTGAGCGAGCGCCGTGGCTCTCCCTGTGGACGTCCATTAATTAGCTGGAGGACGAGCCGGCCGGTCCCAGCTGCTCCCCTGGCCCTGGGTCGTTCGGGCTCGTAATTACTTCTGCTGCCGCGCCGGTGCCAACGGCGGCGTGAGGAGGATGCTTTTGCTCAAAGGTGGCTCCTTTATATCTGCTGGCAGAGATCAAGTGTAAGGCGTAGAAGGGGAGAGGAGGGGACGTAAGGCAACGTGGCCCCGAAACGCCTCCCGCGGCGTGTGGGTGCAGGAGGCATTTCTCCGCAGTCGGTTTGGGGGAGTGCCCGTCGTTCCCTCCGCCCGTCCCGCGGTCCGTGCCACCTACTGCCACGGCTTGTGCTCAACCCGCAGGCGTTCGAGATCTCGCTGCCCGCAGGAGGCGGGAGAGGCTGCAACAAGCGCATCACCTACACCAACCCCTACCCCTCGCCCAGGCTCTACTTCTTGTACACCAACCGGCCCGACCTCCTGCAGTTCAAGGAGGACTCCTTTGAGGTACGTCCTCCTGCCGCCGGTCCCCCCACCTTGCCAGACCCCCGGCCTCATCCAGCTGGACACCGTGATGCGCGGAGCGATGCTCGGTGTAGGGATGCAGGCTGTGCTGCCGCGGGAGAGCCGTGCTAGCCCGGGGAGGGTGGGCAGGTCGAGGGGTCCTTGCCGGGTCCCGCCACCTCTCCTCCCACCCGTTTTCCCGCAGGTCGCCGGCGGGGAGGTGTACACCATCGGCTTGCGCTTTGCCCCGAGCCAGGGCGCGGGCGAGGAGGAGATCCTGATTCACATCAACGACCACGAGGACAAGAACGAGGAAACCTTCTGCGTGAAGGTCGTCTACCAGTGAGGCTGCGACCCCGCCGCGGCAAAGCGGCTGGTCTCTGTGCTGGCCACCGCCGCTCCCCCGGCAGTGCCGCCTCGGGAATGCCCCTCTCTCCCTGACGGGGGGTTGTGAGCCCCATCCCCTTGCCGTCAGCACCTCACCAAGCCGGGAGGTCTCGCTGTCCGCCGGGATGCCCGGGCATTGCCGTCAGCGTCGGTGGTGCCACGCGGCTCCACCTGCACAAATTGGGGAGAGCGAATGTATTTGTTGCCGTGCGTGGTGACCGCTGGATGTCTTTATTTTTGGTAAGCGTTACTATGTTTTAGGCACATTGGAATCTTTTTTTAACTGAAAAATTTGCAGATCTGATTCTGCAGAATATTTGTAAAGTATTTTATATTCTGCAATGAGTTTTGTACACACTGAAGCAGTTTTCTGGCATTTTCGTTACTTTTTACTCATCCTTGATCAATTAAACTTGCTGCACAGAACTGGCAGGCTCTGGCGGCGTTTTCTTCCGTGGGAGGTGGCAACCCTCGGGATCCCCATCCTGTGGAGGCAAGTGCTGAGCTTGCCCTGCCTGCAGCCACGGTGCCATCCATCCTGCGGTGGGGAGTGCCGGGGGTCCCCTGTGTCACCCCCAATTCCCTGGAGCATCCTGGGGGTCGGGGCAGAGCAGCCCCCTGCCCCCAGGAGACTTGTGCCCCCGTGAGCGCCGTGTCACTTCTTTTTACGGGGCTGAGGCTGGTGAATTAGAAGCCCCGATGAAGTCGTGTGCTGAGTTCCTCTGCCTCCCTAGGACTGATCGGAAATGACAGCTAATATTTTAAAAATGATTATGCTGTCTGCAGCACAGAGAGGCCCCGAAGTTGGGTTATTAAAGTAGATTAGCTGAATAACTTTCATTACATTTTCATACAACGATATTTCTTGAGGCTTATGAATGAGCTGGTGCTGTACCCTCGGCCGTGGCAGAGGAGGCAGCTTGAGTGCCAGGCGTTCACAGCCGACGGTAAGTGACGTGCCGGCGGGCAGGGGATGCAGACGCGGGGACTCGAGCTGAGCTGGCGGCTCAGCAGCCGCGCTGCCATTAAATGCGACCGGCGGCTGCAGTGCGCGGCTCGCGCAGATGCATGTACAGCGTGCCTGGCGAGCAGCACGGTGGGCAGCAGCCTTGTGGACAGGGTGCTGCCTGCTCCCCTGGAAACCACGGCACAGCCGTGCGCTCGACCCGAAATCTGCAGAACTGGCGAGGCCAGTAAGAAAAGTTGAAAAAGCCTTTCCTGTTAGGAAACGGAGGTGTCTCGTGTCCCAGCTCCTTCAGGAGGGACCTGGACACCCACGGCTGCTCCTCCTTTGTGGCGCTGCCTGCGGCCAGGAGGAAGGGCTGGTAAATAAAATCTCCAGCAGCACTGGTTTAAGAAACCGGAGTGAGAATTTGTCACTTAGTGGTGCAAGGCTATGTGGGAAAACGCTCTGCAGAGCCCCGTGTCCCCCTGTGATGGAGCTGGTCTGAGCTGCCGGCGGCCAGCCTAGATTAATGCTGGTGGCTTTGTTGCGGATGGTGAAGGTGTAATGAGGCGGCTGGATTATTTAGACACATGCCTATATTTAGCTGCGGAGTTTAAGTGGGCTGCAGGAAACCAGGAGCCAGCTGGGGCGAGGCGGTTTTCCCTTCTTCCCTGCGTTTCCAGGCAGGGCTCGCAGGTGGGAGCCACGCTACCTGCTCCAGCCCGGAATACCTTCCCTATGGCACAGATAGTCCCAGAAATCTTTGCAGGGCGTTCATCTGCCCTGCTGGTGCCTGGAAGTTTGTTTTCATTACATTAGCTTTAATTAAACCATTTCCTTCCTTTGAACGTAAGCAAATCCACGGCGGTCAATCCGAGCGGCTTTGTCGGTGCAGTGCGCCAGGGGCTGCGGAGGTGCAGCCCTGTGGGCAGGGGGCTGGGGGGGGTGAGACCCCATCCTGCCGGAGAGCAAAGAGCCTCCGCAGAGGCATGAGGCGTGCAGGGAGTGCTCCAGAGCCCGGCAGAGACAGGGCTGCGACCGTGCACGGAGCTGCTGGGCATTAAAACCATGGCCCTTGGAAATGCTGCTGCTGCTCGAGCATGGGGCAAACACAGGAGCAGCATCTGCTGCCCGGCTCTGCTGGGCTGGAGCCGCTTCTTGGGTTCACGCTTGTTAATGAAGTCGTCCCCCCTAATGACAATAAACTCGTAGCACCGCGTGCCTAGCATGCAGCTTGTTGTTCTCTTCCCACTTCATTCATGTCAGGAAGCAAATTGGATTCCAGCGATGATAGAATTAATGCACCCTAAAAAATCTCGGCTCACATCTCATCACTGAAGCGCACAGGGAAGAAAAGATTGGGAAGCACTCGCCATGGTTTTCAATAACTCTTGGGACTGCTCTGTCCTCTCGGAGCAGGCGGAACCCTTCGGGGACCTGAGCATCGCTGCCTTCGCCTCGCCGACGCTCTCAGCTGGACAGCTTCAGGTCTCTTAAATCTGCCTCCGCAGGCTCCCGGGTGGCTGATGGGTGCTGATGCCGATGGACCCTCAGAGGGACCTGGTGAGGGGCTGCCATTCCCTGCTGCTGCGTGGCCGCGTGGCTCTGGCATTTCCCAAGGAAGGGAGGTCAAACGCTCTGCGGCGGCTCTTTAATTGAGCTCATTTGGTGGAGGTCCAGCACTGAATTGACTGGAGGTGAAGGCAGGAAAGCTCTGCATCGCTGCAGGGTGCTCTGAAGGCTTTCCACGGCTTGGGCTGATTCCACTTGTGCTTTGCCTCTCCGGGTGCCTGTGTCCCAGTGGGGTTTGTAGCCGTTGCCTGGAGGCATCCCGCAACAGGACTGCTCGCCCATCCCTGCGGGACGTGGGCTCCCCTCGCCTCGGAGCGATGCGGGGAACCTCGAGAGATGCCGGCACACGTGCCGCTGCGCTGCTGCTCCGGCACCTTCTCTGCTCTCCCCGGCTGCGGATGCGCTGCGGGGAGGTGACTGGGGTGGCTGTGCTGGAACGGCTCCCGCTTGGCTCCCACTCCTGCTGCCTCCGTGCTCTCCGTGAGCTTTGCCAACCAGCGCTGGCGTTTCCCATCCTGAGCGGGGTGGATGGAAAACCCCTCAAAATTCATTTGCTTACCCCGACAGTTGTCGTCATTGGTGTGCTCCTGTGGCGGCTGAACTTTACTGATCCTCAGAATAAACAACCCTTCGGGGGCTGTGTTTGGAACCCAGGGGAGGCAGGAGCGGGCAGAAAGCCCTGCCTGACGCTTGCGCACGCTGCCTGCGCTGCCTTCCCGCGGGAGCTGTGCTGGCTCGCCGGCACCGCCGGGTCCCCAGCCCTTGGCATTGGGGCTTACGCCAGGTCTTCAGGCAAGAGGTACTGCAAGAAGAGCGGCGGAGGAATAAGAAGAGCCAGTAAATCTGCCCCCAGCTCCCGGCCGTATGCCCGGCCAGCCCTACCCATGCCTGGGGCAGGGAGGGGCTGCTAAGAACTGGCAAGCAGAAACAAGAAAATAAATTAAAAAAAAAAAAAAAAAAAAAAAAAAAGGAGGAGTTGGGTGCAAAAGCTCCTGCAGCAGCAAAATGCCCTTTCAGGCTGGGAAATGGGCTCCCGAGATGCCTGGGCTTCAGCAGGGTACTCATTGGGCTCAAACTTTTAAACCCAGCTTATTTTTCCCATTATGAGGAGGAAATTGCTCCTGCCTGATAAACCTCTAATTAAACAAAGGCTCACCATAATATTTGCTGGGAGCTTGCCAGCCTTGTAATATGACATTACCGGGTATCTTTATTAGCTGAAATGAGTATTTGGAGTCTCTGCCAAATTGAAAGCTGATAGACGCATTTGGAAGTGGCACTGCAGCACCAAGCAAACACTTCTGCAACCTGCCGCTGAGGCTTGGCCGCGGTGGAGGTCGGCTGCCGTCGCCCTGCGCAGTGGGAGGGGGCCGGGAAGCCGCCCCCGGTGTCGGTCCCCCCCGGCGCGGCACCTTCCTACGGCAGACACGATGTCCCTCCCGCTGATGGAGCCATGCATTGCCTTTTGGCTGGCGTTGGCCAAGCGGTGGGGCACCTTCTCTTCCCACGGTGGGGGGGGGGGCGATCGCAGCCGGGAGGCTGGCAAAAAGCCTCTGCCAACCGTGCCAGCCTGCCGCACGGCCCGCAGCTCCTCTGGGCGATTATATCCCGGATCATAATTTCATTATCAATTAACCAACAACACACCGAGGGACTGTTACGCTATGCATTTATTGGTGTACGGTCTGTGCTCTGGTGGTGCTGGTGGAGCCTGGGGTGACTGGCAGGCTGATGCCAGTGCCTTGCAATGGTGACACCAGAGAAAGCTGCCATTCCATCAAAACTCCTGGGAATGTCCTGAGGAGCCCGGTGGGGCTGGAGGAGGAGGGCAGAGAAAACCCAGCGGTCCAGGGCAGCTGCTGGCACCGAGATTTCAGGGAGCGGCGTGCCGACTTTAACAGCCAGGGAAATCTGTGAGAACAAGCCTCAAAACAATCTTTTAAATTTTTTTTTTTAATTTATTTTCCCTTGGCGTGTTGCTGCGATTGCGCAGCTGCAGCCCTTTGGAGCCCGGGTGCCCTCCGAGCCACGGCCCCGTGGAGAGCTGCCGACAGCTCCGCAGCGCCGGGGCTGGCAGGTGAATCTGCTCTCCTTAGGGAAAGGGGCTGCTCCCAGCAGTCTTTCTGCCTAAGGAATCAGAAAACTTCAGTGTTACAATGCGTTGCCGTGGCATTTCCAGCAGGAAGTGTTTTGATTCTCAAGTCTAAAATGAGCTTTTATTTTGAAATGCATTATTCATTTTCTTTTGAAAGGTCAAAATCTAAATGAAAGACTTTAACTCACCTGAGATGAATTTATTAGTTTTCGTCTTTGGCAGGCACACGGTAACTCAACGTGCTGGTGGCATGCCGCGCTCGGGCAGCGGACTCGAGTGGGCACGGGCTGCGGCGCACCGTGGGTGCTGCCGTGGCCACCGCCGGGCTGCTGGTGGCTGTGCGGGAGCTGTGTGGTGGGTCGTCAGCTCCAGGTAACTTTTCTACTTTTCAGAGTGCTGCTCTGCTCACTTTGACACATGTGATGCATCAGGTATATCTATGTTAAGCGCAGATGCGGTGACTGTGTTTTTTCTCAGGCCACCTTTAAGGAGGTTGCACAAACCATCTCTGGCTGCAGATGCAGTAGTTGCTCTCTCAGGTTCCAAGCGCTGCGCATCTCTTCCTTTCTTAATTTGACAGTACCTTTCCCCAGAGGGAAGCTAAATGCCCTCCCTGGGCCCCGTGGCCCCAGCTGCCCTCAGAGGAGAAGCTCGTCGGATGTCCTGGTGGCGATACAGGCAGAGGAACCCCCCAAATCCGTGGCTCGGGCGAAGGCAGAGCATCCCCGGGGCTGCCGGCTCTCTCCATCGCCCTCATTGGGGACAGTGACTCTGACTGCGTGGGGAGAGCAAAAACTTGCTGGAAGGCAAGGAGAATGCGTGGGAGCCGCTGGCCAGCATTGCCAAAGATCATCTCGACGTTCTCGTGCCATTAGTGGGACAAGTGACTTTTTCACCCCTGTCTGCTCCTGCTCCTGCTCCCACGCTGAGCTGCTGCGCACCACGGGTGCCGGCGAGCGCTTGCAGCCCTTCCTTCAGCACAACTTGAAATATTTTGTTCCTTATTAGAGAACGTGTTTCAGAAAACCTGTAGAAGTTTACTCCAGAGAGCCGTTGGGCTTCACGGGGAAGAAACAGTTGCTGGTGGTAATTGTATATTAGCTTTAAGGCAAGCACATTACTCCAGAGGTGACAGCGTGTCGTGGAGAGGGGTCTCCTGCCGGGGCGGTGCAGGGTCCTCTGAGCTTATTGGCAGGGTCAGGCAAACCAGGTCCAGGCTCTGCCCTCCCCCTTTCCTCGGGATGGTTTTCCGGAGGAAAATTGGAAAAATGGACATCTGTTGGCTGAGGCGTAGAGGCAGCATTCCAGCTTTCCCACGGCACAGCCGGGGCCGTGCCCAGCTCCACCTCGCCCCAGGGAGCGTCCCAGCACCTTGATTTTTAGAAAAAGCTTTCTTTATCTGCAAGGATCATTAATTTTCCTATCAGAGAAGGAAGAAACGGTTTTTCCAAGAGGTTGTGAACCTGTAGTCCCTGCAGCTGCCAGTACTGGGACCAGTGGATGTCCGGTGTCTGAAGCCAGACACGATTCCTGGTGCTTGCCTTCCAGAGGGAATACACTAAGGAGTATTTATTAGGCCAATTACAATTCGCTCTTGTCCTCTGGCAGTTCAGGCCCTGTACTGCCCCAAAGTGAGGTGTAACATGATCTTCTGCAGAAAAAAAAAAAATCCCCTTTTGGTTATTAACATGTAGCCCAAATATGGCACAGCAGTCCCAGTGCTGGCATTCAGGGGGTTTATTCCCCATTTCTCCCATGCGTTTTCCTGAAAGTGTACCACCGACCTGATAAAAAACCGATTTAAGGGTTACAAAACCCACAGATAAAGCTGCTCTTAATGGATTTCTTTATGATCAAGGCTGTCAAATACCAGGCTCAAAATCCTTTCTACAGCAAGAGCCACTATTTTAAGTGCACTCAATCAAAACCGGGCTGAGGTTCCGTAAGTGAAACAATGGCTGTAGGAAATGCATTTTATTAGCATCTCCAGCAGAAAGGAGGGCTGGCAGAAGAGATGAAAAGCCTCCGAGCTGCGGCTGCTGCGCTCCCATTCAGCCGGGATGGATGAGATGTGAAGGGCATTTTCAAAACATGTCCTTGCTATCTAATCATGTCCTGTTGGGAAGAGGGTGATGGGAGCCATCCCTTTGGGCTCTGAGGCAAAATAACACAACGGGGGCCTTTGCCGGGAGGGAAGCGGCTGCTCTCGGGTGGCAATCTCTGCAGCCGGGGCCACAACAGCCGGACCCGCGTCGAGGGGCTGCTTGGCTGGGGCCGACGCTCAGAAATACACGTCAAAATCTGCCGTGAGGAATGTTGGCTGCTTCCCCGTGGAGCTCGTCTCCTGCCTGGGTTTAAAGTTGAGCGGGGCTTCCGAGTTTGCAATGCTCCAAGGGTTCTTGGGGTCTTTGATGGGACTTTTTCTGCAGCTATCGGATGAAGGTTGGGGGCCTCTCTACCACAGACTGCGTTGTGCACGTAGGCTGATGCTGAAATACAGATTGGTTTTTAATAATAATTTGCAGTTACGTAATGAGAAGTTTGTAGCATTTGTAAACTGCCAGTTGCTTTTAAATAATTACCCTTCTTTCTGTCCCAGGCTTGACATTTGATGAAGAATTCAGGCTTTGTCTTCATTTACGAATTAATTTATTGTACAGAGGTGGGAAGCAGTGTCCACCTCAGTGAAGGTCAACAGCATCGCGTGTTTGCCTGTTATTTCCAAATATTATTAAGCCTTTTAAATAAACCGTGTGGGTGCCATAGGCAATGAAAGCACCTCTGGTGAGGCTGCTCCTGCTCCTGCAGCAGCTCTCATCGGATGGTGACGCGGTGTTCGTGGGAGCAAGACCGGATCACTTGGCTCGTCGGTGGGAGTCCGGTGTGGAGTCCTCCCGAGCAGGTACGGCAGAGCGTGCCCCTGAATTCACGCTTAGAGAGCGCTTGGTTTTAGGGACACAACGAGCCGAGCGCTGACAGCCATTCATCGCTTCCCAGCCCAAATTAACATTTGATTTGCGCCCTGCTTTCCTTCAGCTTGCCACCCGTCCCGCTCATCCATGAGACGTTTGACGGAGCTGCCCCAAGACTCCTCCCGGGGATGTTGTGTTTGCCTCCTGCAACTAAAACCCGTTTATTAGCTTCTGCAAATCTGTTCAGCTGGTAGCTGGTGCGTGAGGAGAGTGGACTCTGCCAGGAGGTACGGCTTACCAAATGTCACGCAGATCTTATCTTGGGGGAAATGTACTTCAATCGTCAAATTAAATGAAAAGTCCTGGAATAAAAGCCTCGGAGGCTATGGCCTTCTGTTCAGCTCCAAAATACATACGGAGCGGGAGATGGGAACGGGAGATGGGAATGGGAGATGCCAGAGGGCTAGGTCAGCTCTCTGCTAGTTTCACTGTGCAGCTCCAGGTATCATGGAGAGTCTTGTACTTCTGCGCTTTGTATTTTCTCCCTAAAGGTGTGTCCTTTCTAGAGAAAGGCCAGACCTGCAAGTTTGCTGAAAACCAGCCCTGTGCAAATCACCTGGGGGCTGTTACCGGCATCTCCAACGGTGCCAGCCTGGGAGAAAACCTGCTGCGGGGCTGCCGGAGCAGCCGGAGGGGCAGGGGCTGCGCTTCCCACCCAGAGTTACGGCACACGTGGTTATCCACCACACACCGGATGGGCCGGGCTTTGCTTTTATGGCTGGCAATCTCTTAAAATTTCTGGTGAGTCACCTCTTGGCATCTGACGGGGTGTCACCCAGCGTTTCGGGAACAGCCGTGCCCTGCCGTGACACCCACTTTGCTGGAGAAAAGCTGTAAAAGAATTGATCGTAAAAGCCGTCCTCTGCCTTTGGCATAGGTTTAGACTCCCCTTGGGACAGAGGCTAACATTTACATCTGCTACTGAGGGATAATTCCAGGATTACCCTCTGCCAGCCCTCACCTGGCACAAGCCCGGCTGCGCAGGCATCAGCTGCTGGTGGGGGGGGTCTCTGCCCTGGGCTCCCCCTGCCTCTGCTGATACGGCGGCACCCGTGGCCCAGTGCCGGCCCCGGAGATCCGCAGCGGGAGGGAAGCCTCTGCTCGGCCTCGGGGCTCTCCGGCTGGAGCCCGTCGGATGGTGGGTGCTTGAGCATCACCAATGGCCCTGGGCTCCAGCTCTGTGTGCAGCTCCTCATCCCATCCCATCCCATCCCATCCCATCCCAGTTAAGTGTTGGTGATTAACTCCAACACTGACAAACTGGAAATAATTAATCTGGCATCTCACCTCTTCCTGGCTGAGCCCCACCAGCTGTTGATGGTGCAAGAATGTGGTGCAGCCAGCACTGGCATTTTGGCCCTGGGAATACCTCCCCCAAAACCAGAGGGCTGCATGTGTCTCAAGAACAGGTTTTGCAAACCTGCGGTGTTTCGCTGGGCTGGCGGGCCAGTGGCTGAGGTCCCCGCAGCGTGGGGACAGCAGCAGGGTCTGCCTTTGCCCGCAGTGCATGCCAAAGGACGCTCTGAGCTCTGCCCGTGCAGACCATCTGCCCCCTCGCTTCAAATTAAGAGGCAAATTCAGAAAGAAAAAAAATAATCAAAGTCTTTTCTTGGATAATTTGCGCATGGAAAAAAGGGGCCAAATGAATTAAATAAATTCTTTGCTGCAATGGGCTCGCCCAGCTCGGCTCCCTGCCTGTCGGAAGCAGGTTTTCAAGCCTAATGGTATCAGACACTCTTTTGGCACCCATTTTCGAAGAAGCATCCCACCCCTGCTGCTTCTTAATGCAGCTCATCTCCTGCCGATTGCTCCCAGGGTCTCAGCCAAATCAACACTTCAAATTAAAGCCTTCCCTGCCGCTCGATGCGGGTTTCCATGGAGATCCAAGCGGATGCTCCTTCCTCCTCTGGAGCTGATGGAGAGGCACCCTCCCGGGAATGGCCCATGGGGGGGCCCGTGGGTCACCCAGTATCCCGGGGCTCCGTAGCTGTAGCTGCGTTTCCCATGCGCTGCTGCTGGCGGATCCGGCATCTTCAGTCCCACTGTGCCGGCGCTGCCGCGGCTCCTCTGCTTTGCTGGTTACGAGCTGGGCTCGGCACCCGTCCCCACCGCCACGGGCAGCCAAATGTGAGCGGGAGGGAGGTTAGGAATAGCTTGGTGAATGCGGGTTTCTCCCTGGGCAGTCCCGGAGAAGTTCCCGGGACCTCCCCTTGCCCCCAGGGTCTGCACCTTGTGAAAAATGTCATCTCCTTCCCCAGCTATAGGTTTCCTCGTCGCTGCCGATGCCCCGTTCTCCCTGCCTCGCTCCACGCCGGTACGTGCCACCCTGTGCATCTCCTTTGCGCACCCGTACCTGGAACAGGCTTTCGGTTAAGTTACTCTCGCGCATCGGAGCTGATGCCGCCCGGCTCCCCGCAGAGCTTGGCCCGCGGAAACGCTTATCTTCAGGTGGGAACCAGCCCTTTCACTGCGCGAGAATCAGGTTGATTTGTGTGTAGCATCTTTATTTAAACTAAGAATAGTCTTTGTAGTCTGAAAACAGGTTTCCTGAGCGTTGCGCAGAGCTGTTCGGCCAAGGCTGGGCCACGGCAGGCAGCGGCGGCGGTGGGAATGCCCTCGCACGTGCGGCTGAATTAGCAAATAGCTGCGAGATCTAAGAAATGATAGTAATTACAGGAACAAAATTGTTATTAATGTACTAATTTACTTGGGAGCCAGGCTTTATGTAATTACGCTCCGGGATCAAGATAAGGTTAATGCATTTACCTTCCCGGGTAGGCACTTGGAATTGTTCTTCCTCTGCCGTAAGAAACAAGCATGCGTGTTCCTGGCAATGCGGCGGCAGGACCGTGCAGCTGTGTGGCCCCGCGGGCAGAAGAGGAGACGAGGGCACGGGGGGGCTTGTTGCTCTTTGCTAATATTGCTAATGAGGGGATTCGGAGCAGCGGCTCCCCTGCGCAGCGTGCAGCCCCGTCTGCGCGTCCCGTGGGGCATCCCAGGCTCGGCTGCTTACCGGAGCCTCTCAGAGCACGGTCAAACAAGCTTTCCATGGTGAGTACATCCGAGGGTGAGCTGTCCCGGGGACCACCGGCGGCTGGCGTTTGGCTGTCTGGAAATAATCCCCCGCCCTCCGGGCTCAGCAGCGATGCTGCAGCCGCCCAGGGCTGGCAGAGAGGCCAGCAAACCAGACCCGTTCATCCTTAACAAGTTAAAACTTTGCAAACACCTCTGAAACTTGCAGGCGCTGGTGAAAAAGCTTCTGCCTGCGAGGATGCTGTGCCCTGTGTCGGGCCCTTCTGAGGCCGCGGGAGGGCTCGGCCGCGGCGTCGGTCCCTGAGATGCCGAGTCCTTTGGCAGCCGCCGCTCAAGCCGCCGTGGCCACGGGTGCCCTAGAAATGCCAGGCTGGAGCAAGGCTGCTCGCCCGCGTGCTGGTGGGCAGTGGGGAGCCCGGGGACCGGCAGGGTGGGCGCAGAGCCACACGCTGCAGCCCCGGGACAGGCTGCCGCAGTTTTAAACATCGCTCTGTCGCGGGCGAGAAAAGAAAAAAGCAGAGCAGGATCCGACAGACCGCGGAGTCCCCCTCCTCAGGGATGCTCTGGCTTCTCCCCCAGTGCCTCCGGAGCTCCCTTTGTCGCTCAAGCCCACCTTTATTAATGTCACGCTGGAAAATGTCAGCTGGGTTTGCCAAGCATCCCGCAGAGCTAAACCCTCCCGGCTGCACCGTCCGCCCGAAAGCCGATGAGCCCGCGCGGCGCGGCGCTGCTTGCTCGCAGGCCACTTGCGAGCGGCCGCCGAGTGTCACCGGGGATATTTCTCCTGGTGTCACATGGGGAGGACAGCGGCAAGCTGCAGAAGGTCAGAGCAGCCCTAAAAATATGTATCTGTATGCGCATGTATGTATTTTTGGCGTCTTCATTATTTGACACACATGCTGCTAGTTAAAGGAAAGGCTGGAGAGAACTGAACACAGGTAACCTTTAAGAGCAAGGGAAAGGTTTAATAAGGTCACATTAGGCCTTAAGGACCCCTCGGCTTGGCCTTTCGCTAATTTACAGGGAAATAAAGGGGTGAGTGGTTGTGGGGAGTCCAATGGCTCTGCAGAGCTTTGCAGCGGAGCAATCGGAAAGGGAAATCTGCTGAAGAGGAGCTGACAGAGCTGAGCAAAATCTAAAATAATTTCCCCGGAAATCAATGCAGAGATTTATTCCTGTCTTTAAAGGGGAAGGAAAGATGGTTCTGGGCTGGACGTCAGGCCCGTTTAACCGCATCGTGTAAAACCATTTTTACCACAAACATAAGTTTGAGTTATGTGTGTTATTTTTGCTAACTGTTTGCACATGGCTGAATTTCGTGACGACAGAAGTGAGTAACTGCACAAGGTTATGCAAATGAAGTACTTAATTAAGTAGGAGTCATACGAAATAAATTCCAGCTCCACCAAACGCCCTCTGTTTTCCCTCCGAGCCCGGGTCGCTGCTGAGTGATCGGCTCCCGACTGAGGAACCCCCTTCCCGGGGGAACGATGCTGCTTTCCCACCCTTGCTCGCGAGGAGGGTGGGAAACTGCGTCGCCATCCCCAGAGTTCCCCCCTGGGCTGTCCCAGCCCGTCCCCCCCCGGTCCCCAGCCCATCCCTGCTGGTCCCCAGCCCATCCCCTCCAGCACGACGCTCTGCCGAGCCACCCGCAGCTCTCCTTCCTCTGGACCCCATTAATCACCCTCGAAGACTCCTCATACATTATCAAGCCCAGATGTTTCCCACTGTATGCTACAAATGTTAATTATCTCCTAATTACTTATTAGCAGTGGCTGGGCTGGCACAGATCAGGGCGAAAGCCAGCCAAGGGCATTCAGAGCCCTGGGCGGCCGTACACGAACTAACAGCTGCTTCTGGTGGGGACTTTATTGGAGTTCCTTATTATCTGCCCCCGATTCCCAATATTTACCTCGGCAGTCGCTCAGGACGGACGTGCCCGTGGGGACGCGACGGTGCAGAGTCCTCTCTACCAGCCGAGCCCCCACCCCCCACCCCGGCACCGGTGCTTTCTTGAGCCTGGCACGTTTGCCTGCTGGTTGTGATGGTGGGACGCATTTCTGGGGGCTTCGTGGTCCGCGGCAAGGATGAAAACCCGTCGGGCTCATGCGTTCCTAGAAACTGAGGGGCTGAGGGTTTTGTCGGCTGGAGCCTGGCTCATGTGAGGCAAGCGGGAACACATCTCTTCTTGGCACTGTGGTTTTATTGATCCCCCTGCATTACACAGGCCTTCGTGCATTTAATTGTATCGGGCGAGGAAGATGGATCGGCACGTGGTCACCTTCAGGCCGGCCACATGTCATCTTCTATCCAAATAAGCATCAGCCCGGCTTGCTGCCTCGCCTCCGCAGCCGCTGACGGTGAGGACCCCCGAAAGCCACCCAGAGAAAGCATAAAGATTTGTTTCTGCGCAGCTATAATTCTCCCTGCTGCCATTAGATATAAAAAAGACTGTGCCGTGCTAGCTCTCATTTGCAGTACATTATTAGCGAGCACAGGCAGGGGAGGGAGGGGAAGGCACCTTCCACAGGCAGCTGCCTGCAGCAGCGATGCAGGGGCTGGGCAGGGGGCTGGGGTGGTCCAGGGGCTGGGAGGGATGTTTCGGCAGAGGTGAGGTGCACGGCGCGCAGCCCTTCCTGGGAAGCGCAGGGAATCCTCCTGTGTGCACGCACGTCGCCAAAGATCCGCTGGGACAGCATTTCGGCGGTGGGTAGCTCGAAAGGCAGGATGAACTCTACGCAAAGCGATGCGCCTCGCGATAAAAATCACTACGAGGCAGGGAAAAGACGCTCGGGCCCACGCATCTGTTGGCAGAAATTCCCGTGCGACGGAGCGCGGGATGCATCGATGCCAGGAGCGGGTCTGGATCCTGCAAGCGCTTCGGCGTCTCCGGGGTGTTAACTCTGAACATGTGCAACAGCGCTGCGGGTTTGCAATGCTCCTCCAGAGGTTTGCAACAGCTCGTCCAGAGGTTTTCGGCTGGTTTGCCTGATGATTTTGCAAATACCTGTTTCCCGTGAAATATGGGCTCTCCTTCTGCATGGAAAGGCTGTTTTGTTCCAATCCGCAGCAAAGAGTGATGAAATCCATTACCACCGATGCTCTGCGAACGTCTGTGGCGCAGCTCCTGCAAGCTCCTATTTCTTCCTAGAGGCTGATAACTTGGGGGCTGCCCGCTTCTGTGGAATCTTTAATCTTCTGCAGTGCCATGTAATTTAGATAGAAGAGGTTTGGTAAATTTTTGCCTCTTTTTCTGGTGTTCAGAAATTCCCCCAACCCCAGGTCTTGGTCTGTCACCGTTTCCCTTTCTGCATCCGAGCGGGGAGGGCGAGGTACACGGTGCAGCCCACCCCACCTTTGCTCCCCCGCATCCACTGACTTCTCCCCTGCCTGCCCGCCATAGTCATTAATTGCAGTGGGACTCGCTTCACTTCTTGTGCTCCCTTCTGAGTCCCCTTGTCAGGAGACAGAAATTCTGATTGCTCACGGTAATTGTGCTGATGACTGTCCCGGTGGCACTGACCTCGTTTCCAGCCAGGCCGGGATGCAAAGAGGGTGGTTTTCTCTCACAAAGATGCAAAGAGGGCGTTTTTCTTTTACGAAGAAATAATGTCGCAGCGAGGATGATTGCCTCCTCGCCGTCCCTGCGTGCTCCCGCGCAAGGCAGCCGCAGAGGGATCCAGCCCCCCAGCTGGACCTATAAAACCAGCCACCAACCCCAAAGCCCCGGCAGAAGGGAGGATGCGGGAGGTCTGGGGGGAGCTAATTGGGGTGGGGGCTGCTCTGGCGTAGCTGTTAATTCGAACGCCGCATTGCACAGATGGGAGCGGAGCAGCCGAGCTGCCACCAAGCACCATTTGAAGCTCCCTGAGCATTTTGCACGCTAAGACAAAAACTATGAAATCCTGCCGGCAGTTAGTGGAGTATTTGTTAAAAACATCCCTCTTTCCCGAAGTGCAGAATTTAACATTCCTCCTCTTTTTTCCCTACCTTCCCCTCCTGACAACGCGCCCTCGTTTGTTACCCTCTGGAGGTCCTTGTGTTAATTGCCGCAGCCGGTGCCACACCGGCATGCGGCAGCGCCGCGGGAGAGACCCTGCCCCTTGCTTGGGGGTATGTCCCGGACCCCGACACCGGGTGTTTGTGCCAGCACCGGCAGGTGGGAAGAAACCACCGCTGACCTACATTGCTTTAAAAAATCTGGGTCTGGGAGCCCGAGTCTGCAAAATTACTTGGGATTTAAAGCTAACCCTCCCATATTAGCTGCTGGCATCTCACAGCGAGCCTGACCCTGCGTGGGCTGCAGAGGGTTCATTTGCAAAGCACACCCTGGCCAGGGAGCGAAGCTGGCAGCGATTTAATTGACTTCTCTTGCTCTGCCACAGGATTCCCAGGGGTGGGATTGGAAAAGCTTAAAGGGGGAGAATGGCTTGTCGGGGAAGTTACAGCCCAAATTGAAGCCATCTGTGATGCCGCGCAGTTTCTGCCATCCAGCACATCCCCAAGCTGTCCCTCGTGCTAAATCCTCTCGCCGTGGCGGCTGCGCCGGTGTCGCAGCCCTCTGCCCACTCTGGCCTCAAACGGGGACCAGGCATCACTGGGATGGCACCTGAGCAGGGGCTGGAAAAGCCTCAGCCCCCTCTGGCTGAAAGCTGGGCAGCTTTGTCAACAGGGAGGAAATATTATTTTAAAAAAGGCAAACCAAACACAACCAAGCAGGTGAAAAGAACAACTTTTGCGGAGGCTTTATTATTAGCTCCCTCCAGTGCAAAAAACCAATTAAGGAAAGTGTAAAACCCCACCCCCAAAATGCAAAAAGTTGGAAGCCAAATGTCACCGCAGCTTTGATCCCCTCCGGAGGAAGCTCTGGTGCTCTCAGTCTAGAAACATTAGATTTGCATATTCATGTCCCCTAATTTGCTCTTCGGGGGCTGAAAGCTAATAACTAAAGGAAGAAAGTCTTCCTGTGCGTGCAGAGGAAACCCTGATTATGTCACAGATGCGTTAAGAAAAATAAGCAGACCTAAAGAAGTGTCCGTCCCAAAGAAAAGGCTGTCCGCAACCAAAAACTTGGCAAACCCAAACATCCCTTCTGTGCACGTCCAGGGGACAGGCCGACGGACCTGCAGCCGCAGGGGGGACTGGAGGTGGCCACGAGTGGCCGTGGGTCAGACCCCGTCCCCAGTGCCAGGACATGCCCTGACGCAGGGGGGCGAGGAGAGACGCTGAGGGGGAGGCTGAGGGGGCTGGAGACCTGCTTGCCTGACCAGCAGAGGGGCACTGGGCTGTGTGATGGGAACGGGCTGGTTTTAGGGAGCGGGAACCGATGCGGCGAGCGCCCAGGGACCCGCCGTTACGAGCACGAGCTGCGGCAGGAGCCAAAAGGCTGTTGATGGAGTTTGGACGACCAGTTGACTTTAACAGCTACGCTGCCAAGTGATGAATCCCTTCTGTTCACCCTTAATTAAATTTCTTTTAGCAACACAATAGCTCAGTTTTATGCCCGCCATTTATCAAGAGTTAAAGTTATTGGCATCGTCGCTGGCAGGGGGATCGATTATGAGGCGGCACTAAGGCTTGCAGGAGATGGCGATTGCTCGGCATCCCGCTGCACACCCACTCCTCATCCCCGAAAACATGTGCAAAACCCCCCCGGGAGCACCTGTGTCTGTTGGAACTAACGGGACGCGTGGGGATCCAGTGCGACCACTGGATTTAATGCGAAATGTGAAAGCTCAGCCGGTTCGGGGACAGCCCGCGGCACATTGTGGCAGGAGCATCGCCCTCTCGCTGCTGCTGACATCGGAGCCGAGTTCGCGGCTATCTGAAGAAAAGGTGAAGACGGGCTGGGCTTGAACCACACGTTACCATTTATTCCTTGCGGTGTCTGGAATGCTCTTTCTCTCTGTTCTCTCAAGGGCTGCATTTCCATATATTGTTGTCAGTAGCAAATAAAGATTAAGTTGTCAAAAAGATCGAGAGGCCGGGTTTAAGGCTGCTGCCCAAGGTAGGAGCCATGCGGTGATAAGAACTGCCGGAGCACCGAGTGCTGGCCGCGCTGGCACCCTGTTTAATGGAGAGGGTGGACTTCTGGAGGAAAAACATGCCCCTGGTTTGGCCGGAGCCGGAGTGTAAAAGCAATCCCAACAGCTCTGTGCTGCGTGGCAGCAATGTGGCTGGAAAAAAGCAAACCCAAGCACGGCTGCCTGGCAAGTCCCGTGGGTGAGAGCTGGTGACGAGCCGGAGCGGGGATTTGCTCCGCAGCAGCCAGCTGAGGAGGGAATTACGGCCACAGCCCTGCTATCGGTCCGCGGCAATCAGATTCAGCTCTGCCTGGAAGTGGGCACACTTGGCCTTTTGCCTTCCTCTTGCACCGATTTTCAGTCTTGTGAACTAGAACGTCCCTTATGCCCATGGACACGCCGGCAGCCCAGAGCATCCCGTGCCTGTTTCCCGTGCCGAGCGCCCTATGTACCCATTGCCCTCTCGCGTTCGTTGTCCTGGGTAAATACTGCGTGGCTCTTAACTGGGAAAACACTTGCCAGCATTCCAATTTGTCAGACGGCTCTTTAGCCTCCAGTGCTTTAACTCTCGACCGTTTATCATTGCTAATTCCTTTGGTAATTACGGCAATAACAATAACCAGGGAAAGCTCATTGGGCTGTAATGTTTGTATGTACTGTGCCGTTCCATGCAAATTCCGCTTGGGATGTGCGGTGGTTAACGAGACCCGTCTGGAGGGCTGGCAAAGTCCTAGGGGACGGTGAGGGTTTGCATGGCTCGGGCGGAGCGGCGGCACAGCGGTGGCACCGCAGCCGTGCCGGGAGTGGAGCTGGGTGGTGGTTAGCTGTGTAATGTTTGTTTCATGCTCCGCAAGCGGTTACCCTATTTAAATTGCAAATATTAGTTATGCTGTCAGACTTCAAGGGTGACTGTGGCTTATTCATCCCAGCATGAGCCGAGTTAAAACGCAGAACTGGATTGCAAGAAGACAAGTTACGTTTTATTGAGAAGAAAAAAAGACGATGGTATCTGTATTTATGAAATTGCTTTAGATCGATTATTTCTCTTTTTGAATGGTTTATCAGGGAAACAACTTGAATTCCTTAATCAACAGAGACAGGGAAGCCGTCGCTTCCATTCTGCCTTGCGAGGCGCAGCCTTGCCGTCAGGGCCCTGCCCCGAGATCTGCCCCGCAGGTCTCCGTCGCTCAGGGATGATGTTAACTTTGAACTCTGATGGAGGATCTGAGGAGCCGGGATTAAAGAGGAGCCATGCAAATCTGCAATCACAGAGCCACCGGCTGTGCTCCTGCTGCCCACTCTGCCGTGGGACCTGCTGGGCGGGAATGCTGCCAAACTGGGCTGGGGAAATTCCTGCTCCCGGCCAAGTCCCACATTTCACTGGACATCAGCAATTTCAGCCTAAGTGGTGGGACTCGGTTTGAATGGAAACGCCAAATTTGGCAAATTTACTGGACGACGTTATCTATCTCTAACATCAACTCCTCTTAAGAAAATAACAAAGAAAAAAACCTTCCGCTTTCTTTTCTTTCGGCTAACACATTTTAAATAAATTATATGATTAAAAACATTAAAAGTTTAATCGGCTCCCCTACCGTGCTAAAGTTCAAAAGGAACATTCATCAGTCGTGAGTTTGGACTGCAATTTGTATGTGCCGCTGAAAGCTTTTTAATTCACTCAACGGGAAACGAGGAGAGCAGTTGATTAAATGGGAGCTGGTAATTTAGTCTCAGCCGGCAGCAGTTCAGGCACCCTTCAGAAAGTTTGCAGCCGTGGGGCCAGCCGCAACAGCCCGGTCCCCTCCTCTGTCACCGGTCTTGCCCCGTGTCAGCGGGTTCCCCTCACCAAACCGCCCGAACCAGCTCTGGCCTCAACTCGCAGCAGCAAGGATGCAAAAGTGAGCTGAAAAGCAGCCTCTGGGTGCTCATTCTGCAAACGCAAAACCTGCGCAGACAGATAAATGATTCCCTTCTACGTCTCTCCGGGTCATGGCAAGAAACCCCCTGTTTCAGGAGCTCAGACACACCGTTCGGCACGGACTCGCTCCAGGCTGTCCCTCCCCCAGGATCAGTTTAATTGGGAGCAGTAAGATCCCAACAGCTTTCATGCCGTGTTTTTAAATGAAAGGAAGACTGGTCTGACACAGCGTGTCCACCCCGCGCTCGCTCCTCCCAACGCGTGCTCTTGCAGGCAGGGCTGCCGTGGCCGTCGGGGAGCAGCCAGCCCTGCCTGCACCCCAGGTTTTGGGATGCCGGGGTCTGCCTTTGGGGAGGCCCCTCTGCACCCTAGTTAGATCAAAAGGTCATTTGTTCGCGCTCACGGCTAATGGTACGGTTCCTTGTGCTCCGTGCTTCCCTCGCTGTTCAAAAAGCGCCACTTCCAAAATGTGCAAATGTATTCATACAACTGGAGAAATTTTTTGCAGATTTTGTAATAAAACCTTACAATGTAATTTTGGATTACTGACGCCCATCTCGCCTCTGAAGACTCCTTTGTCCTTCATCACGAGGGCACTCAGGCTGGCCAGATGCGTTACCTTTGCCCTCCCCACGCAGTCCTTCTTTCACCTGCACTTTCATTTTTATTGTCCAATAAGGGAAAGGTCAAACCCAATATAATGAAGCTGCTGGCGTAAAATCACCGGTTCACCACCAGTAATTAGGGGGCTGGCGCTGAGCACACTGAGCAAATACTCTTCTAATTTAGCTGCTTGTCACTGTGTTTCTAAGTGCGAGGCTTTTAGGGCTCGCGCCCTTTTGTACTGCCGTGCATAACCACACAACGATCCGATTCACACGCCCGAGGCGCTGAAGCTGGTGCCGGCGTTGCCAAACCTGCCCCGTGCGCCTGGTTTGGCGGCAGAGCTGCGAGCCGACGGGGTGGGCGGCTCGGTCCCGGCGGGGCATCCCGTGGGGGGGGCAATGAAGCCCAACAGTCGGGTGCTGAAGCCTGTTGCGTCAGGCAGCGGTTTCCCAGAGCCACGCTGGGGAGAGGCAGTGACGCGGTCCAAAAGCATCCCGGGGAAAGGGCAGCTCCGGACAGGGGCTGGGGCTTTTCTTGCCTTGATTTCTCAGCTGTCTCCCAGCAGATTGGCTTCTTCCACCAGCAGCCCGTGTGAGAGGCGTAGCTTTCCAGGTTCCGCCAGCATCCCCAGGACCTCAGATGAAGGATGCCGCCCACGAAGCCAAATCCACTTTATTACCATTATCGAGAAACTTACATCCTTTTCCACAAGCAGTCCTATACTGTTAACAGCAAACCAAGCAACTGCTGACATCCAGGCTGTTCCGGACAGCAAGCCTGCATCCTTTCTGAATACTGAAAACACGGCAGCATGGTAATGACCTCTTTCATCTGTCTCCCGTGCTCCTTTTTGCCCATTTGCTTGCCCATCAGAGACTCTGGGAGCACAAGCAGCAGCAGCAGCAGCAGCTGGCTGTTGAAGAGTTAAGGATCTGTTTTTTCCACTGCCACTCTTCCTTCTAGAGGGAAGACAAATGATTCATTATATTCCCCATCATTTTCTCTGATGCCTGGCTGCCTCCCATCGAGATGTTGGGGCTGCACCATGGAAAGTCATTAACGCCATCTCCAAGAAGAGCCGTGGAGAGCAGTATTTCCTATTTGTGTGTGGTGATTCATGCCAGGGGCAAAGCAGTGTGATCAATTCTAGTTTTCTTTCAGATCTTTACAAAAATGCCTACATATAGAGACACGGCATGAGAATATAAACAATGATGTCCAGCTTTTACTAGGCAAAAGAGAGAAAACACTGTGACTGCGAAAGGTGTTGCAAACTGGTAGCATGGGGGAGAAGCCTGCAGACACTGCAGGGGAAGGTGCTCAGCAATACGCTACCTACGCTGATGACTTAGTGTGGGGACTATCAGCTTCCACCCTCCCTTGAGGTAAATAGTGAACTCATCTTCTCCTGGGCAATATTTGCCTCTCAGATCCATGGATTATAATGTATAATTTAACAGAAGTCGGTCAGCTACGGGCAGGGCAGCACAAGATGCAAAGGGCAAAATGCAACCTTTCCCATTGGAGCAGATATACTCTCCACAGCGAGAGGAGGACAGGCTATCTGTCAGGAAAAACATGGTCTGAGAGCTGGCTGTGGAGCTTTTCCCTAAAAACACTGCATTTTCACTTACAAGAGTGACTCGCCGCTGAGCTGTATGCATGACTGCATGTGGTTAAGAGAGTATGGGTAGTGTTTGTCATGAAGTGGAGCCAGGCTGCGCGAGCAAAACGCTCCAGCTTTCAATACCCAAATCCGGAGGTTTTTTGGATGGCACAAGTGTGCTAGATTTCAGAGCCCGAGTCGGCCGAGAGCGTCTAGATCCAGGGAAGGTGTGGGAGTCTCCAGTGCTGAAGGGATCGGCGAGGAACTGGTTTGCTAAGTGAGATTCGGGTGCATACAATGGGATGGTGACCATGTCGAGCCGATCAGAGGGCTGATGTCCCCAAGCACCTAAGACCCCCAACACAAATCCTAAAAGCCCGTACGCTCCCCAGTGCACGCCTGAGCCCAGGCGCAGCAACTGCCCTTCATGGATGGAACGCTTTGCTAGCTGGGAAAGAAGCAGCAATAAAAGTGATTCAGATAGGACCTATTAATATATAAAGAGCAATGTGTGTTTTAGCCTCTCTCTGGAGGGTTGTGTTAGTCCTGTTATTATTTTTAACTGTCCTCTCCTGGGCTGCTCAAAGGCACCGGGAAGGGTGCACTTGAAATGGAAGGGAAACTGCACGTTTTATGTAGCTGGGCAGAAAGGCGGAGGCGGCTGGGGCAGCGGAGGTGGGAGAAATTTGTCATGGAAATTAGGGCTGCTGTTGCCTTGGGTACCAGTGGTCCCCCCGGCACCAGTCGGGACAGCAGCCCCCCGGCAGCATCACCCAGGTGAGCCGTGCAGGCGAGTGCTGGGGAGGAGCTGGGACCGCTGGAGCCGATGGGCTGCTCCCCAGCCAGGTCCCTGGCAGCACATAACTTACTGGTTTATTTTGATAGGCAGGAGCCATTCCTGTTTGCAGACGTTTAATGTAATGTGGGAATTAGTAGTTTGTGATAGTGGCTGAAATCACTTTCGAATACGTAAAACATAAATACAGCAAAAGCGGAGAAATGAGCCATAACTCTCCCTAATGGAAACCCCGGCCTCCCCGCTTTTTATGGTACAGGAGAAAAATGGCCCCGCTATTTTCGATCATTAATTTTGTATTGGCCCGAACTGTGGTGCTGCTGGTTTCCAAAGCACTTTTTGCAAAATAATGAGGCTATTTATTAGCAGCAACGAGGCTGCACAGAAAGAAGAGTTGAGATAGTTTCTATAGTAACTCCCTGCAAAAACATTTGACACTCACCCTGGCTAAAGCTGTTCTGCCGCCCTGATTGCCGGGCTGAGCGGAGCAGCCCCCGGCTGGAGGTCGGGGCGAGGAGTCTCTGCGCTCATCTTTCTCCATCCATTGCAGGACCCACTTTAAGCCATTATGAGTACCATGCGTGTGGCTGTGGGACCAGACCGGTCACAGGGGCGCCATCTCCATTTTGGGGTTTATTTGGCAGCATTTCCCCGAGAAACACCGGTGGGCAGGTGGGAAAGGAGGCGCGAACCCCACCAGCCCGGTGCCGGCTGGGTGGGCTGCTGGGCAAGGCGATGCAAGGCAGCCCTGTGCATCGACTGTCACGGTCCTCAGGGTGAGATGCAACAGCTCTTTTTTCCCAGTGCAGCACCTTTCTGTCTTCTTCCTCATCTGTAGGTCACATTTTCACTGTTCTCAACCCCCTCCTCAGAGGAGAAGACGAGCAGGAGGGGAGCTGGATGGCCGAGTGCAGGCTTGAGCATCCTGAGGCTCACCAGCAGCACTGGCCACCGGCCACCCCCCTTCAGAGAAAAAACAATTCGGGGCTCACGCTGGTCTCTGTGTCGCAGCAGAATTTCCAGCAGTAATTGGATTTGGCCGTTCAGATACTTCCACAAATAAGGGAAAACACAATTATTCACATTCGCCAGTCAGATACTGTGGGAACTAAGAACAAATTCCGTTTTTCTTATATGCAGTTCTACAAACGGTTTGTATCGAGTCAGAGAACAATAAAAATCCCTGGCACCGCCACATTAATACGTCGAAGCGAACGAAGTGACCGAGCAGCCCTTTCGAGGTGCTGCAATGCAACAAGTTTTCCTTCTGGCCACCAGCAGAACGCGGAGCAGGTATTGCCGTGTTGTGCGGCAGAGCATCCCGCTGCCGGCGATGGGAGCCCGGGCAGCCACCGTCCCTCGGTGCTGCTCAGCTGTGCCGGGGCTGGCAGCGTGGGATGCGGCCGGCGCAGGATGCGGCCGGCTCGGGCAGGGGTCAGGAGTGGACCCAGCGGGGACTGGGTCTTCTGCCCGCATTAGTGGGTGCAATAGTGAGGTGGGCATCGTTGAAAAGGGAGGGTCTGAAGACCTACATCTCTCACCGCCCAGCTCCATTTGGCTTCCTGAAGATTAAGAAGAGGCTAAATTTACTGAGGAAACAGTTATTCACCTGGCCCTACACGACAGCTGGATGAACAGGGCTTTAGGAAGGAGGATAAATCAGTCTCGACCCGTTGCTCCTTGCAGGGGGAGCGGAGCCTCCTCCAGCCCGCGCGCAGGCTCTGGCTGGCCAGCTTCTCCCGTCCCCCACGAACCCGTTATTAAAGCTGGCAAGCCATCATGAGAAATAAAGATTTATTGTGGCGTAATTTCCCAGGAGGGACAGAGATTAATGCCGAGGAGAGGGGAACCAGCATTTGTTTTCTGTGTGGGGAGCGGAGGAGCTTTTCACCCCCCCCCCCCCCGGGGCCCTTGTGCTCCTGCCAGGAGCCGGCAGCGGTCCAGCTGGGAGGCACGGGTGCGGGGCTCTATCCTGACCCCGCTGGGAGCCAACCCACCCCTGGAGGGAGCATCCCGGAGCATCCCACTCGGGAAGCTCAGCGCTTTCATCTGCTATCCTGATGGAGCGGTGCTAAATCCAGCAGCAGCACAACCTGCTGCCGGCACAAGGTGTGGAGCAGAGGGGTCCCCACCGCGCAGACCCTCAGGTCTCACCGTGCCAGCGCTGACCCCGTGGCACAGCCCTCCTCTATTCCCCAGCTAATAAACCAGCAGCTCCATTGAGAGGCATTTCTGTTCTTTTGCGTACTTCTTGAAAGACACATGTTCCCATAACGACCTCCAGTCGCACGCTGCTTTGCTCTTTCCCAGCTTTGTAGCGCGACAACTAATGCCTGGCGCTGGGTAATATGAATTATTCGCGGTCTCATCTAGCCATTCCTCTGGGCACGATCACAGATCGCATGGGAATGTGCCGTGAATATAATGCTTTGGAACTGGGAGGGGGTTTGGAGCTTTTTTTTGGGTGGTCTTTGCCCAGGGAAGGTTCCCTGATGTTACCCAGAGATCTGCACCGCCCAGCAGCATTGTGCTGGGCATCACCGCGGGATTCTGGCAGCGGGAAGGCAGCTGCCTGCGCGGGGAAGGCAGGAGGGGCATCCCCTGGACGCAGACCCGAAAGTCACAGCGCTGTGGGAGCGCAGGTCGGTCCGGCAGCATCCGACCCATCTCCCAGGCAGGCTCCCTGAGTGCCAGCAGCGGGACAGGCTGCCTGAACCCCTTCCTCCGCCCCAGCAGCATCCTCATCCTCCGCCTGCTCCATCATAGGACTGGCACCTGCCAACCTGTGCTCCCCACACCGGCTCCACCAGTTGGTTTTGTTTTCATTAGAAACAAAGTCGTAACTCCCCAAGTGCCAGCCTGCTGAAAAGCAATCATTGCTGGTTTCGATGGTTATTCATCAAAATCAGACGAGAGCTGGTCTGCTCAGGATCATTTCCCCGTGCTCGGGCTTGCCTACCCCTACCCCTCCTTGCTGCCTTCTCCTCCCCCAGGGGGGAGGTGAAGGCTCTCCTTCCACCTCCTCGCTCCTGCCCTTTTTCCCTGCTTTGATGGGAAAAGTGAAGCAATGCCAGAAACCTCGGAGGCATTTCTGCAGCCCTGGGACCCTCCTCAGAGAGGCCGGTGCTCTGCAGCAGGGACCTGCCGAGGCTCCGGCTCCAGCACCTCTGCCTTTGCTTTTCTAAAAACATCTTAAATTTTGCCCTTTCAAGGCCACTTTCGGCAGCGTGGCCTCCGGCGAGGGACTCCCTGTGCATCAGCGGATGGCAGCGGGGTACCTCACGGGAGGCTGTTATGCTGGTGATGCACGGCACAGCCCCAGCACTAAGCACCGCTGCCCGTGATGGATTTCAGAGCAGGAAGAGAGCTGTGCTAAAATACATCAGCGGGAGTTAGAGCTGCCTGCTGCCGGCATGGCATGAGGAGCAGCTGGCATCTGGCCGGCCGTGGGCAGAGGCGAGTGCCGTGGCGATGCTCAACCAGCCCGGATGCCTGGAGCAAGGGGAGAGGTGGGACATGAGAAAAGCTGCAGAGAAGTTGGATAGTACGGTCGCTGATTGATTTTACAGAGAAAAAGGTAATCGGTGGACTCAGGAAAATGCCACCACGCGTAGACAGAGACCAAAGGGCTCTCATGGAAAATCCCAATTTTTGTTATTGCGGCTCGTGGACGCGCTTAGTGGTAGGAGGGAATACTTGTAATGTGTATTTCAATTTTGGCTGCAAAACTTTCATCGTTATCATTTCAATTAAAATTGCTCTTTGAAGCCGTTTGTCTTCAGGCTCAGCCACACGAATCTTTGCTTTCATGAACATGGAAAACTTGAAAAATAAAAATGACCCTACTTTATCCAGCCCTGCTTTCTTCCCCTTGGCACTCTGTGAGGTTTCAACTACAGGGGTCATATCGGAGCATGCAAGGACGGCTGCCTTCATCGAGCGTGGCATCTCCCGGGGAAGCTGGCCACGCTGCGGTGTAAACCTCGATACGGGCGACGCGCAGCGAGCTGGCCGGCTGCCGCAATGTTGGCCAAATCAGCTGGGTGCCCATGTCAAGGCAGGCAGCAGCGCCAGGGGTTTAGGCTTTAAAAACCAGCAATCGTTTGGCAGGAGCAAGAAAAGGCACTGTTAAAGCTTGGCTACGACAGCGGTGGCAGGATGGGGTGGGATGCGAAGCGTGGTGTCCGTGGTCTGAGGGCTTCCCCGGCTTGCTCCGGGGCAGGGAAGCGCTCCTGGAGCAAGGGCAGCACTTGCCCTGGCGCGATGCCGAGGGAGGTGCACGCAGCCCCGTTAGCTCCCACCTTACGGAGAGCTAAAATCGAGCGAGAGCTCCGTTAATGCCCTTCTGGCTTTGGCTTTTGGCCAGCTGGGGCCAGCTGGCCTGAGATGGGCGAGCATCTCGTCCCAAATCGGTGGGACCCTGCAGGGGTACGACAGGAGGACGGGTCTTTTCTGTAAATGCTCACCAGCCTCCCCTACCTCTGCTGGGGATCCTGGGATGGTCCATGAATACACATGAGGCGGAGATTATTCAGCGCTTCCATAAAACAAACTGATGTTCAACACTAATTTATGGATATACTGAATTATCTGACACAAATGTAGATGGGATTTAAAAAGAGATATCAGGAGAGGCACCTACAGTCGAGTCAATCTTCTTTGCAGAGAAGCAGGAGCAGAAACGTGGAAAAGGATCCTGGTAATTTCTGCATCTGTGTGTCCCGTTCTCTCCTCGGGAACGCGGATACCAGTGGCTGCCGCCCGTCCTTCATAACTGCTCGCAATGTCATCTTTTTAATGAAAATTAAGTGCTTTGGTTGTACTAAATAGAAGCTGTGCGGACATGTCTAATTGCAGCACCGGGAGATGGCAACCTCATTTGAAAGGAAGCAAGTCCCGGGAGGATTCAGCGTGGACTCTTCAAAAACAACAGACGCCATGGACTTAGAAGGACTAAAAATATTTTTCCTGCATCTGTGCGAGCTGTTTCATTTCCTCTTCATTCTCTCTAATTTTCTTTGTCTTCAGCTTTAACTGGTTTGATGCATCCTAATTACGAGGACATCTGCCCGCTCCCGCGGCGTCCCAGCTGACCCGCGCCGGCAGCAGGGCCGGTGGAGGGAGGGAGGGAGGGATGGGGCCGCGGTGCTTGCTCAGCACTGCTGGATGCCCCCCGGCCCTCCCGGCCCCCGGCGGCGAGCCCTGGATGCCGCCCAGCCATCCCCAGGAGAAGGCTTGCCATGCACAGCGCTTCCCATGCCGTAATCCCCGGCTAGAGGAGGACCAACCGTTTTTCCCACGCGTACGGTCACTTTCCCAGGAGCTAACAGCACGGTCAGGATCGCACCCGTTGCGGCTGGTCCCCGGATCCCGCGGATAGGACTGGGGCTGGCTTTTTGGGGTTAGCCGTCACTTAAGAAAAGCCTGTGTAAATCCAGTGCTCAGAAGTAATTTATTCCACTTCTAATATATGACAGTGTTTTTCATCCTGATCTTAAAGAAAATCCATCCTCACACTGAAGCTAAAAGCAAATCCCTGGCAAGATTAGGTTAGCCTAGAAAAACTCAGCCCATAAGCAATTACCCATCGCTTCCGAGGTGTTTTATCTCCTGGCATAAGGAAATCAAAATCCCCAACCAACGATTCATGGGAAGAAGCGGCTCCAATACAAGAACAAAATGCATGTTGTGTCCTTTCTTTAATCAAGTTAATGGTCATCATTTCACATGCTAATGTCTCCTCAGTGGTCCATCAGCTCGTACAGCTGCAGCCGCCTTCAATCCGGCGCAGTTTACCTAGGAGACCCAATTACGTGCTTTCCTTCGAGCGGGCTGACTCCGAACATCGCAAATAAACCCCCACCGCCGACCGCTTCGTCCGCGGCAAAGTCTTCTCTGGCATCAAGTATGGCAGGGGAATAATTTCAAGGTTTGGGTGAAAAAACGAGGAGGAGAACGGCTTGCGGCCCGCTTCATTCGGTTCCCCGGGAGGGCTCGGGAACGGGCAGGAGGCTGCGGGGACACTGGGGTACCTTGGTCCCGGGGCCGAGCTCGCTCCTGGGGGTCTTTAGCAGCTGGGGATGCCTCCAGAGAGCCGCAGGCTGTGCCGCTGGCAGCCCAGGGCCACGAGCCCTGCCAGGCTGTGTATGTCAAGACGCGCTGACATTTTCATTGCCATCTAGTGGCAATCGCTCACAGCTGCTTTTTATCCTCCATTTTCTCATACGATCGACAATAACTGATAATAAAATAACCAAAGCCAAATATTCAATACTTTCCCCCACAATCTTTGCGTGAAGCTGCTTGACGGACGGGGCCCGGGGTGCCTGCGATGAAAGGTGCTAATCAAAGGCAAAGCAAAGAGGTTGGTCAGTAACGAAAAAGGATGCACCAATTCTCTGGATTTGTGTCCAAGGGATCGGTTCCACCTTCACCCAAGCAGAGAGCCATCCGCCCTCTCGTGCAAGCCGCAGAGCCGCAGGCGTAACCGGGAGCAGACTCAGTTTCCCCCTGTATTACCCAGGCAATGAGCAAACCACGCAGCAGAGTACGGCGCGGGTGAAAACTATGCTGTGAAGGAAGCGCAAATCCCGGGCGGTCAGGGCACTCAGGCAGGGTCCTCTCTGGTTGCCAGTGCCATTTCTGTTGAAAACGTGAGGCTTTTGCGCATCCCTCACCTGCCTGCAGCCCCAACCCTCAGCAGCATCCTCGCTCCTGCAGCCACCGGCTGGCGCATCGTCCCCGGACAGCCCCCTCTGGCAGGACCCGCGTCTCCATGGCTGGGATGAGGGGCCGTGCCCCCGGCTGTGCTGGGACACCCAAGCCCGGCAGGAGTGGACGGAGGCAGCACCCTCATGAGAGGCTTGATGGCTGCTCGCCGTCTCCAAGGGCTGCGAGATAAGGGGGCTGCCAGGGAAAAGCCGGACCAGGGAGATAAGAGAGCTTATTCCCTTCAATTATTGGGCAGATAAGGCAGCAAAGGCAAGCCTGGCTCACCTAATCCATCGCAGCGAGCTGCAGAGGGTCGGCCTCTTCCAAACGAACCGTCCCCACGTGGCTGCTGCGGCACTCGTCGGGGCTGGGTAATTCCTGCTGCAGGCAGGCAGAGCCTGGCTGCCCCGCTGAGTCTCCTGCCGGAGACTTTACGAGCCTGGGGCCGCTCGGACTCGTATTTCTTGTGAAATACGGCCCTGGCATTTCTCACAACCTTTGCACAAAGGTTAGGAGGGAGCTTGATGAGATCTGCTTGATGACTGGGAGTTGGGATGCACTGTCGACAGGGATGACGGAGCTCTCTCCCGGGAAGCGGCGGCTCACCCGCGGCTTTGAGGGCTGGCGAGGAGAGGGAGCGGAGAAGCGTGGTACGCAAGGTCGTCCTCCTGCAGCAGCAATGCTCTGCCAGGGCTCGCCTCGACCGAGGGAGGAGAGCTGCAAGGTCGCAGGGCTGCTGCAAACTCCAGTCTGGCCCTATGAGCCCCCAGAACGAGCGACAACCCCCTCCCGGGATGGCTGCAGGCAGGGGTTTGCAGCACGGGGGCTGCCCTGCAGCACCGTGCACCACTCTGGAGGGTGCTGGCAGAGCCGTGCATCCAAACGGGGACAGGATCAACCCCCTGCAACGGTCTCGGGAACGCCTGGCCCCTGTAGAGCTGATTGCGATGAAGGAGGGGCAGGGGGTGATGGGCCAGGCTTGCAGGGTACCAGGCCAGGAGAAGCACGGGGGGCACGGGGGGCACCGGCGCTGGGGACAGGCTGACCCACCCAGGGGAGCAGCATCAGCCTTTGGGGCCAAACACCAGCATCCCTGAGGTCTTCCTCGGTGCGGGGGGGACCGAGCGCCAGTCCTGGGGTGTGCAGGCGAGCAGAGAGAGAGCCAGACCGGGCACGTTTACAGCTCTGTCAGCATCTCGACCCTCCCTCCCTGCTCAGCGGCTCATTAAGCTCGTTTCTGACGGCACCTTCCCCGTGGCACGTGGGGCCAACCGTGCGTGGATCGCAGCCTGCCAGTAAAGGGCTGGAGCCTGCTGGGGCAGCTGGTGTACCTGTGCCCCCCCCCCCCCCCCCCCCCATCCTGGCACTACCCTCCCTGCAGAGCCGTTAATTAGCCACAGGCCAGCACCACTCTTAATGAGCAGCACTAGCCCCCTCCCCAGGAGCCGCTGGACGGGGTGCCGGCACGGTTTGCAGAAGCCGCCTGCGCGGTACTTCTGGGCCGGGGCTTGGATCAAACCCCCTTCCCGGGAAAAAGGGCTCGGGCAGCTTCTCCTCACCGTCTGCCGCAGGAGTCTGAAAAGACGCAACCCAAACTATCCCCAAAGCATCACCGGGCTGATTTGGAGGCACAAACGAGCCGTCCTTCAACCACCCGTAACCGCGCAGGCTCGGATTGGGCCAGGACACAGCTTTGTGCTTTGGGGAAACTTCCTCAGGTTTTTAATTATCACAGGCAATTAAGACTTTAATTCTGCTAGGCTCCAGCTGCTGTGGCTGGCGCCGCTCCAGCAGCCCAGCCATCCTCTCCAAAGGCTGCGCTGGGATGCTGGGCCCAGATGAGGAGCTCCAGGAGAGAGGCTGGTCACCGAAGCCACCGCCGGGCGACTGGGGCTCCTGGCAGGAATAAGGTCGTGCCACGCACGGTCGGCCAGCAGCACCCGCGGGGGCACGTCGGCGATGCCCAGAGCCCGGCGCGCAGCTGGGGAGGCAGGAGTGGGGCTGCCGGGATGCTGCCGGGATGCTGCCGGGATGCTCCCAAGAGTTGCCGGCCGTCGGGGGAGCCAGGGCACGTGCAAGAGGAGTACTCGTAAAATGCCAATTCTGCTGTGAAAAGTCAAGTATTTTATAGAAGGCAGAAGGACGAGGAGGAAAAACAAGAGCAGCATTAAAAATAGATCAAGGTAAGGAGGTGAGAGAGGTGGCTGGGGAAATGAGAGCCCGTGTGAGGAGTGGGGGATGAGAAGCAGTGTAAGAGGGAGGGGAAGCGTCCAGCCAGGGGAGGATGGACGGACAAACTGCCGCAACCCCCAGGGAAACCCCCCCCCGGGGACCGGGAGGCTCCAGCTGTCCCGCAAAACCATCCGGACAGCCCTGGAGAGAGCTGCCCTCGGCCAAGGATGTGAACGCAGACATGGCAGCGGAGAGCTGGGCCCTTAATAGACAGAAAGCATAATAAATTAATCTGGGTCCCACTGCAGCAGCTTTTCTCTTTTCGTGGTGAAAATGTCTTTCATTGCTGATCTAGCGCAAGCTGATACAGTTGTAATACGCACGCAGGGGGATGTGTCTTTCCACGGCTGCCTTCTGCGTTATCACAAATAAATATCACCTCAAAAACTGGAGGAAGCACGAGCTTGGCCTCATCTGGCATCCCACAATGTAATTAGTTAGCGCACATCAACTGGAGCCTGAAATACGGAATACAGAAATCAGAGGAGCTCACCCAACGAAACGGAAAATGAGAAAGCCTCACCCAATGAACGAGCTCTCTAAATATAACCAGTGCTGCAAAATTATGTCAGAGAATAATTCATACGCAGAAATAGCTCTAAAACTTGGTGGAAGCGTGAGCAGCTAAATAGAGCAAACCCCAAGGAACAATAAGGAAACTGCACAAACACGATGGAAGTGCGAGAGCAATACAGAAGCAGCGATAAAAAATATTCCGAGATAGTTCTTGTAAGTCGTGCCACCGCTCTGGGTTGCAGGGGGAGCGAGGAAAGCCTGGGGAAGAGGTGGGAGGTCCCCTCCCTCGTTGCCAGCCTCTCCTGCACAGCAGAAGGATGCAGCTCCTTGGATTTGCTTGTGCCAAGTTGGACACCAGCAAAACAGCACCGTCAGTTTTGTACGCTCGATATATCTACATTTAGTCCTTTTGTTTCCTGGGCGTGTTGCTTCAACACATCCTGGGTGGTATAAACGCTTTGCCCGAGTAGCCCCTTGGCCACAGGTAACCTTGGCATTAAATGGGCTCTGCAGCACCTCTAGGGCCGCAAAAATGCTGGAGTTCAGGCAAGGAAATTTGGGGATTGCATGGATTAGCTGGCTCCCTGCACTGGTGGGGGGGGGGGGTAGATGTCTAACCTGCCTTTCCTTCCCCTGCCCACCCCGGGGCTCCCCTCGCCGGCAGCGCAGAGGTGATTCATTCCCCCAGCTCCCTGTGCCGGCTTGTGCTGAGGCTGGCACCCCCAGCACTTTGGGGTTATTTTGGACACTTTCCTTAATTTAATTTGGTGCGATTGGGTTTGATTAAAAGGTATTGATTGCGGGGGGAGGGGGGGGGGCTAAAATTGTGGCCATTTGTCAGTAGCCGGGAGCCTGTGAAATCTCCTCATTAATAAATCAGGGCCGGTGCTATTCAGTGTGCAGCTATTACTGTTCAGAAACACAGTCAAGCTCTTTCCCCTCTGGCACCCGGTGACGGATTAATACCATTAAAAGTTGTGAGCATTTCCAGCATGGAGCAGCTGCTGGGTCCGGAGAGAAAAGCCCTGGAGCCGGTGGGTGAGAAGTGGTCCCACAAAGCTGGGGTACCCCCAGGGTGGTGGAGGCTGTGGGTGATGCACCCTGTGCTCCTCCACGCGATGCCCCGTGCAGGGCAGTGATTTCAGAGGCTACCAGAGCCCAGCTTCAGGGAAAAGCAGGAAAGCTCCTCTCCCAAAGTGCCTTCCTCCTCCTCTTGGGCAGCAGAGGCTGCTCGGACAGGCTGCCTCCAGAAAAGGCTCTGATGGAAGAGACCGCTGCATCTGCCATAAGGTGCTCTGGCATCTCCCAAAAGATGCTGCTGCCTCTCCCATAAAATGCTTCCTGCACACGGGGCTGGAGCACCTGCCAGATGTGGACGCGGCTGCCACTTTGATTTAAGTGCACTGTCCACAGGCAGCTTCTTCGGTAGCTGTGACATATAGAAAAATTACAGCGCAACACTTACTAGCTCTTTAGCAGCGTATTGACACAACTCGGAGGGAAAACGGGGACTGAAACGAGTAGATGTAAGACTTCTGATGCATTTGTATTATTTTCAGCATGCTATCATAGCTCCCAGAATGGGAATGTCAAATGGCTTCCTCTGAGCATTTTGTACATCTTTAAAAATGAAATGGGCTGTGCCGACGCCTTCAGACGTCTAATGGGTGATACAAGTGTAAAAGTGCCACTTCATGCTTTGAGATGTCACTACAGTAAATCAATCCTATTTTCGCTGCTTATGAACGGCAAATATTTTCTCAGGGCTACTCAGCGCGGAGGGACTGAAGGAGGAGAATAGGAGCTGGGGGCATTTGGCAAAGCCGAGCGCAGCCGGGTCGGCCTCGCGGTCCGGCTGAGCTGGCTCCTGTATCCTGCGGAGGGTGTGCAAGGGGGGCAGCGGCTGCGGGACCCCAGCTTTCGCCTGTGCTGCTCAGCACCCTGGGGGCTCGGGAGATATCCCAGCACCATTATCTCCTGCCTCGTATGGGCTTTTGTGCCACCCAGGAAGACCTCTCTCTGTATATCTAAGTCCTTTGTAATAGCTTAGATGGAGCCAGGGGAAGCTTGACAGGTTGGCGGAGTATTAAAAATGATCTATGATAATAAAAGGGGAGGAAAAAGAGACCACTGTCTTACAAGAAGTCATCTCTGAAAGGCATGGAAGGGAACATGATTAACAGATCGGCTATATGGCACATGCTTGTTGTTGGGTTTGGGGGAGAACAACTCTCCCCACTTGGCATTTTTCTTCAAAGGCGGTGGATGACATCAATAAATGCCAAGACCTTGATGCAATGTGAGGTGAGCAGCAGAAAGGCGGTGCACGCAGGCTCCACGTGTGTTACCTGCGAGTGCAGGAGCCGTGGGACCCCTGAAGTCCTAGGCACCATGTCCAGGGTCTGCAGAGAGAGGGGAATCCACTTCTCCAAGGCGAAGCCTCCTGAAGGGCACGAGGAGAGCGCTGGCCGGCTCCTGCCCTCCGCTGAGAAGGCTCCTGCTGACGAGGCCAACGGTGCAAGTGTTTTGGGCCGGAGCAGGAACGAGCGAAGGGGCCACTGAGGGGTGCACGAGGATCCATCATCTCCTTAACTCCTACGAGCCTCTGCCTGGGATCTGTGGTGACTTATGTCTTGGTGACTAATGCAGTCATAATCAAAATGGACCATAATCATTATGGCAGTAAAGTGATCCTTGCATTTTCCTATTTACTAATCTTCAGCTTCTCCTTGTGACCTTTACTTTAAAATGTTTCAATATAAATAATGCACTCCTGTGAATATATTCTTCTGATTATTTCCCAAAGCTCTGATTCTCCATGTGTGACGGTCCCTGAAGTGGTAATTTGTTCTCTTTCTTGGTAATTGCAATTTTAGAAATGGCTTTTTCAAATGCTCACAGCCTGATATCTTTTTAGAAGATATTTCCTTCATTTTCCCCTCCACGATAAAGTTGCTGCCCACGGCAGCAGCGGCATGTGCCCCAGGCAGCCGGGCTGGGGAGCAGGGTCCAGGGCAGGGGATGCCCTGGGGGGAGCGGGGGCTCTGCGGGTCTTCCCCTATTGCAGAGCAAGAGGTTTGTGCCACCCCAGGAGACACCATCTTTCTATTAGGCACCTCCTAATCTGTTAGGGCATCTATTAGGAGTCCCCTAATCATTTCAGATCAACTCTTATTAATTCCAGTTGCCACCGAGATTCAGTTACTGCAGGATGGGAAACGTGCTCATGATACGCGGAGGGAAGATAGCCCAGCAAAAGAGACGTCCGTGCGAGAACTGGACGGAGACCCACACTTAATAAGCAGTTAATCCCTCAGGCACAGATTTGAGATACGCATCACTGTTGCTAAGTTAATAGAACGATCATTCCCGCATACAGGAAACGGTTTTGGGCTCTGGATCTGGGCAGAGCCCAGCAGCGGCGCAAGGGACCGGGACCTGCCGGGTGATCTGACCCCCCTGCCAGAAGGCAGCCCCCCGGCTTGGGCGCAGAGGCTCGTTACCTGCAAACGAAGCGCTTGCAGCAGCCAGGGTCTTTGCTTTTGGAAGGAGAGGGGTCTCCAGCGCGGTGTCCGGTGCAGGCTCCCTTTTCCCGAGGGAGATGCCAAGGGAGGGCTCTGCTCGCCAGCGTGGCTGCCCGGCCCCTGCCCGCTCGCCGGCAAGGGTGGCTCTCATTTTGACGATGCCACAGCCCCGGCCCCTGGGCTCTAACCTTTTGTAGCCAGTTCAGAGAAATTGTTGGTGATTAATTTAAGCTGAAGGTTAAGAGCCAACATAAGCTCGAAAGTCAATGACTAATCTATTAAGCTCCCCAGTAACTTAATTTACATGTTTTTAATGATTACTTCCTACCTGGGCACTCTGAAAACTAATTGGACTTGAATCATTAAGTGCATTCAGAGGTGGACTCAAATTAATAAGTACCACTCGTGTCTGCTTTTAGATGCAAAACAAAATCAACTTTGGTTTTAGGGGCTGCCAGAACACCTCATTGCTATGCAAATGCTGCTGCCTCTCCTCCATTCAAGGGGTGTCTGCTCTCTAATAACCAGGATGCATTAGCCTGGGGAGCCGGGTTTGCTGTACCCGCTGCCATTTAGGAATTAAAATCCCAATTAAGGGCTTGATGCACTTCTTGAAAATTGAGGATTTTCGTTCATTGTAAAAGAAAAATCTGCTCGAGACTTCAAATGGGGCTCGGGCCAAGCACCGCTCCCAATTAGCCGGTGGTGTTCTTGGCATCCAAGGCACCGGTGAGACTGGCTTGATGGTTTCTCTGCTGTCAGGTCATGAGCTAGCCATCCCTCCTCCTCCTCCTCCTCCTCCTCCTCCTCCACCGGTTCAATTGCAGACTTCATCAGCGACGGTCCGGGTCTCCCTGCTTGCTGGGAGCAGCGGGTAAGAGGACATCGTTCAGTGGCACGGCAGGTCGTTAGCAGGGTCAGCGGGCTGCGGGAGGCTGCCGGGGAAGCTGGCCTTTTCGCCCGGTTCCTGAGACTGAGACGAATGCATCTGAAGGAAAGGCCCGCGGCGGGCGGGCAGGAGGAGACCCTTCTGCACCGCGTCTGCTTCCCCAAGGCATGGACTGCACGCTCGCAAGGAAAGGACAGCCTTTTCCAGGAAGATAACCGCTGACGACTTGTAACTGGCAGGACCCACGTCCAGCTCTTGATTTCCAGCGCTTCTATTAGAGATGGGCATGTGATAGAAAACACGCTTCTCAACCTCAGCAAGCGAGTACGGCTCCAGGCACACTGGCGTCCAGCTCATCACCTCGAGCATTTTCAGTTCCCAGGGGTGGAGGGGTCACCAGGAGTGGGGGGGGGGGGGACCCCCGGACTGCAGCAAAAGGGGTAGGAGCAGATCATGCCTATTTGCATGCCCGGGGGAAAGAGGTTGTCACTCAGATCAGAATACCCCGTCGTGTTTAAGGTGCCTAAAATCTGCACAAGAGAAGTAGCCGATATGCCTTCTCTTTCTGTACATGCAAGGAAAGCTCTTGCTTTGAGGAGAGAAGGCTGGCGGTAAGGGAGGAAATGTGGCTGGAATGAAAAGCACCTACTTAAGAGATAACATGAAAGCCCTTTTAATATAATTTAATGGCAAAAGGCAAAATGAGGCTTCGAGATGCAGCGCCGGTTCCCTGCTTAAGGCAAGGATGAACACTTGTATTGGAGTAATCCACATGAGGATGGGGAGGAAAAAAAAAACCAGCGCGGTATTTATTTCCCTAAGAAGTCCGGCATCTTGGCCGTGGGAAGCGAAGTGAACTCGCTCGGCGTCAGAGGCGTAGGGCTGTCCTCGGAGCGGCACCGCGCTCGTCCCAGCAAAGCAGGACTCGGTCTCCGCCGGCCCTAACGAGCGGCCGGGTGCGAGAGCCGGCTCTGCCTCCGTAACCACGCGCAGCACCCCGCGCCATCGCTGCTCGCACCGGGAAGGCGACCAGCCAGCAAGTTACAGACGGCACAAGTTAATCATAACGAAATTGAGAATTTCACAGTTTGCCATCAATTAATAGCTGAGCAAACAGAACAGTGCTTGTATTGGGGAAGATGGTTCCCCCTAAAGAACAGTTCCTTTAATGAGGCTCATAATAATACTCATTAATTTGTGTATGTCTGAATTTTCAGGTTCGCAAATGAGAAAGGAAATGGCTTTGCATTATGGTTGACTCATAAACACAATAGCTTCCCTGTTCCTTCCAAGCCTCAGGTGGGTCATTGAGAATTTGTTTTACTGATATAAAAAAAAAGTTTGTCGGAATAAATCCCGCAGCCGGCACCGTCCGGCCGGGGGGGAGCGACGGTCTGGGGGTCCCGCCGCCCTCGCTGCCTCCTCCCCTCCACATCCCATTGAATGCATCCAAAGCTTTTTGTTTCTGCACCAGGGGGTTTTGCGGGCCAGCTACGCGCAGCAGGAAAATGGGCTTTCTCCCCTTTTGCAGAGGAAAAGCAGCTCCTTTCCCTCTGTGCCACAGGCGAGGTCCCGGCTCTCTCCCCCCACGGTGCGTTCCCCGGGGTGACACGCCACGGAGATGCCCCTTTACCGCGCCATGCCTCCCAGGACCCCGGGTGCTCGCCTCGGAGCTGGGAGCCCTTTGCAGCAGGAACAGTCTTTCTCCAGCACAGGGAGCAGGAGAAAGCCTTGCTCGAGCCTGCCAGGCTCTCCTCCAACACAAATAATAGCTCTGATGGAGAGCGCCGAGTTCCCTCGCCGTCCTCGGGGGATGGAGCGTTTCATTGTGGGCTCTTTCGTTAGCTTACAATACAGGAGCTGTACAGATGCTGTCTGCTCCCCCCCAATGGCAAGGAAATTATGCACCTGGGCTAGCAGCCAGCATACAGAGGATTTATGCTTTTCAAGGTCTTTTATTAACTTGACAACATATGGCTCTATCTGCAGAGCACCTCCTCCTCCTCCCCCAGGATGCCGGGGCTGGACCGGGGCTCTCCCTGGCTGCCCTGTGCCCCTTCGCCCTGGTTTCTGGGCACCCTGCTCGGGGGAAACACCCAAGGAAAAGAAACACACAGCCCTTTGGGGGTGGGTGGAAGGTTAATGAAATGACATGAAACAATTTTCTTCATTAAAAGCATATTTACACTCCTTTTTTCTCGCACAAATGCAAACCCAGGGCTTTAAAGTAACATTAGCGAATATTTAGGAGACTCAGACATTTTCTTTTTGGCACATACCAGCATTTGAAGAGGCACACCTGAGAATGTGTTGACACAGGGTAAGTTTTGATTCCACATAGTTCTCCATGGAAACCTGCACCGAGGATGGGTTTTTCACTACATTGGAGTACATTCCCACACTGACAAGAACCGGCCCCTTAAACAACCACACCCCAAAGAAGAGCCAGTGCGTTCTTTGCATTCATATCTGATTTTTGTTCTTGCAGATGCCTAACACGACAGTCTGTAAAGGTCCCTTTGGACCCGGAGACTGTCCGAGCCTCTTCACTCGATGTATGCATATGAGCCCACGCTTGGAAAGCAGAGTTACAATTGATTTTTGTCTTTAAGATTCAGGCTGCAATTGATTTCACTCAGACAGAAGCTTTGCGTCTAATGAAATGCAGAGATCCTCTTGGAAATGCACTGCAGCTGGCAGTGGGGCTACGGCCAAGGAAAATTGCCCTCATTTTTAAAGCTTTTAGTGACTTCAAGAGAAAACTCAAATGGCTGGGTTTCTGCAGGTGGAGGAGCAGGAGGGAGGTGGGGAGCGGCTTCAGAGAAGGCAGCCCCGCCAGGGAAAGACCCTGCCGAAGCGTTCCTGTGCCTCGCTGTGTGTAGGAGGAATGTCTAATGATGTTGAACTTAAACTGGCTGGAAAAATGTCATACCGCTGCCTGGCTTTAGACGTGTCTCTTCCCTCTCACGGCTGAAACAGGGCTGGCTTGCACTGAGCTAAACCCCTCCTCACTTGCAGACAAGCCAAAACGCCAGAGGCAATGCTGGATCTCCAAGCTGGTGAGAGTCAGCACCCTCTAGGCCAGCACCCGTCCCTGTCCTGGGGGCATCGGTGGGCTGGGAGTGACGTACCCCAAGGGCAGATATGCGGGAAGAGGCTACGACTACACACCAGCAACTCAGATGCTTCCTCAGCCACGACCCACCAAGGAAACCGGAGGATTACCCTGGCTGCAGGGGCACAGAAGGCTCCCTTGGCAGGCAACCCTTAAAATGCTCTCAAGAGGCACTGGTGGGAAGAAATCCCACTTAGCTGGCAGGAGAGTTTTGTCCTCTAAGAGGAGTATTGCTCCCAATCAGGCGGATGCACGCTGCTTTGCTGTAAGTCAGTGTGGCAGAAGGATGCCGAGAACTGAGATTTATTCCTCTCTCCTCCACCTTTGAAAGTCCCCGACAGAACAGATCCCTTCAGTTATGGGTACAGAAACCAGCTCGGCACCGCCTCAATCTCAGATCAGTGTCGCAATGGCTGTCGGCTGCAGCCCTGCCTTTCCCTTCGCTCTGCGTCCCGGGATTTCCTCCCTGGGGGACACCCCTTCAAGCCTCGGTGCTGGCAATTAAGACCACCAGACCCCCCGAGCCACCTTCGAGCCAGTGCTCCCTAACCACGGAAGCCCGAACCCTGACCCACCTTGTGTCTCCAGCGCTGGCCCAGGGGTGACCACGAGGAGGCTTCATGCATGCTCAAAGAAGCTCGCTGCTCCTGGAAAATCCTCTTCCCTGCCCCATGCCGGTGTTTTCCTGGCCCTCCAATTGCTTTGCCAGTGGGAAAGCCTTTCCGAAGGGCAGCGAAGTCCCGGGGATGCAAAGCCTGGCTACACACAGGGGCCTGCAGCAGTCCCACCGGCAGCCGATGCTTAGAGGTTTCCTCGGCAGATCTTTCCAGGTGGGGATTTTCTGAAGCAAAACTCAGCAGGAGGGGAGAATCCAGCTGGACAGCCCTCACACCAGCGACCTCTCCTTCCATCCAAAAAGCCCTCCCGGCTTTTATGGGCTAGCTGTGGGGCCGTGCTGAGTGCCCCAGCCGTGAGCATCCCCAGCTAGCTGTGTGGGGAGGGAGCTCCCGGCCCCTGTACCCCCCCACCACCCCCAAAAAGTGTAGCCCCAGCCCCTCCTTTCCTTCAGCCTCCGACTGACCTTGCTGGGACCGGTAAAAGAGCTGGACAGGCGAGACCGGGGTGCGTGCCTGTCATCCCAGCCCGTGCTGTCGGCTCGGGTTTTAGCAGACATTTGTGCACGCCAAGTGCCCGGCTCTCCGACATCCCCTGGCGAGTTGCGACGCCCGGGGTGTTTTAGCAACAGCGCTGGAAATGCCATCGGAAACTTGGAGTGAGGTTAGGAGCTGCCATTTACACATACATGAAACATTCCAAATTGATCGACGCAAGACCCAAATACGCCCCGCGCAAGCTGAAATGCAAGTGTCGGCGCAGCTGCTCCCCGGCTGCCTCGAGTCCAGCCCGTCCCAGCGCCGGGAGCCTGGCGTGCTGCGGCACGTGGTGTGGTCCGACCCTGCTGCATCCCGCTGCATCCCACCGAATCTTCCATCCTCTTAGGATGACAGGCGTGTTTTTTTCCCTTTGCATACCCGCACGTTTTCCAAACTTTTCTGAAGGCGGCTGTTGGGAGCGGCAGGCACGGGCTCTGCTTGCACATTCAGACCCGCGGGATGAGTTCGTTTACCCACGCGCCTTAAAGTGCGAAGCATGAGGCTACAATGGCATTTGAGCAGTGTCGAGTGCTTTCAAGAAGATTACACCCGCTGAAGTAGTAATTAATGTTTGTTTTATTATGTTCTGGGGAATGATCGGCCAACAAGATAATTCAAATAAAGCAGAACATGTTCCGATTGAACACTGTTTAAAGGCTGATTCATTGCAAACTGGCCTGTGCAAAGGACTAATAATTAAGAGAAAAGGCACAAGCAGGAGCATACTCACCATTTATCTGCCTTTTATGTAATTAAAATGATGGAAATTATGGCTTAATGAGTGGAAACTGGATGTGCTCTTGAGAGTTTTGTGTATCGTGTTTTCCTACGGAGCACCGTCTCCAACCACGGCCCCCCAGCCGTGTCCGCAGCCTCGGGGCACAGCCGGATTGTAAAGGAACCTGGGCCACTCGGGGCGAGAAAGCGGGCAGCGATGGTGCTGGCAGCATTTCTGCCTGCCTGCCGCGGCGCTACCCGCCGAAACCTCGCTCCCGAGGGGCTGCACCACCCGGCACCGGGTACCGAGGGCTGGGAGCGGGGCTCCTCTCGCCACATCTCAGCAAAGCAGTCCAGCACGAGCGCCGCTTCCAGTGATTAATTTGTTCCTAATGTGTCATTAAATTATATACAGTGAAATTACTGTCTCCCATTATATGGTAAATAAACCTCAATGAAGGCAGAACATCTAGCAGGCTGAGGAACACCCAGTTTTACCCTCAGCTGAGCGCTGAGAGGTAGCGCGGGGTGCTGAGGGCCAGGATGGCAGGAGCTGCCCGGTGCCGCTGCCGGCAAAGCCCCGGTGCGGCCGTGCCGCAGGCGGTACGGCACGGCGGGACTTGCCACGGCTTTTCATTCCTTCCTTTTCTTTGCAGAATCTAAATTCCCCTAAACGTGGAAAGAAATCCTCTCTGTAACGGAGCGGCAGGATGAGCACAGCGTAGTACCCCTGCTCTCCGTATCCGTTCTCTGCCGCACAGGGACCCTGCGAAGGGAGGCGCTCGGCGTGTCGGTTAAATGACGAGAAGAAAATTGTCCTCCATCTGTTGAAATAAATTCCACCGCATTTATTCCTCAGAGTAACTGCACAGGGGTGTAATGCATTATTAAGCCCATGGAGGCAGAGCCGGGGAGCCAGGGTGCCGGCTGGGTGCCAGCACCGCCAGCCTGCCAGGGACCCTCCTGCCGTGCCGGCACGCCGGCGGTGCCGAGCGGACCCCCGCACGCTGGCTCCCACACCGAGGGGCAGCTTCCCACTCCGGCTCCTCAGGGAAGCATCTTCCACAAGATGGAGCCTGCGGGCAGACGATGCGCAGCTGGGAGGACGCCGGACGGTGAGCGGCTGTCTGTCCGGCCGGCCACTCCAACGCACAGTGGTCTGTCCGTCCGTCTGTCACCCAGGCGGTGCCCGGAGAGTGCTGTAGAATGGCCTGTCTGTCTGTCCATCTGTCCGTCTCCCAGGCGGTGCCTGGAGAGCGCTGCAGAACAGCCTGTCTGTCTGTCCATCTGTCTCCCAGGTGGTGCCCAGACAGGGACGGAGAGTGGCTGTCTCGACTCGTCTCCCTTTGCAGTGCAAGCTGACCGGAGACCTGCCGCGGGCCCTCGGTCATGCGTGTGCCTGTGTCTGAGCGTGCGTGCGCACACGCACGTGCCCTCTGGCCCCAAGCACACAAATGAGCTGCCCCCAGGAGGACCTGACAGCCCTGAGTCCAGGGATGCCATCTCAAGGCGAGCCAGCAACAGGCACAGGCTTTAACCACAGGCGACTTCTGCCAGCACTCGAGAGGCACGAAAAACTGCCTCGCAGGGGTTTTTTTTGGGCTTCGCATCCCTCGCACGGGATGCTGCGGCTGCCTCAGTTTCCCCTCTCGCACCGCAGGCTGTGGCTGATGGCAGGGGCTCCCACGCGGGGTGAATAAATCTTTGTGTATTGACGGCTCGCTGCTTCGCCTGCTAATCCGGGGCGGGGGGGGGGGGGGGGGGGGGTATGCAAAACCAAGACAGATTAAAATAGATGCCAGAGCCCGAGGAGAAACATTGGCAGCTGGGGGAGAATGCGGGGGGCCGGGCACCCCGGGGAGGGCTGCTGCCACCCCAGCTCAGCTCGCCCACCTCCTCCATCTCCGAAAGAAACCTTGCCTGGCTTATGCCGAGCTGGTTTGCACCCACACTGGAGAGCCCTGGGAGAAAGATTGGTGCTTGCTTGACAGGGACTTCCAGCCGCACCATTCCTTGGGTTTATTTATTCTGGCTTTCCTTTTTGCTAGGAAAACCTGAAGCGGAGGGGAGGGCAGCTCTGCTTCCTGTAAGCGGCTTGGGGAGAAAAATAGCATCGCGCTTCACGCCGTTTCCACATTATGCTAATGCACATCTGTTGAATGCCTCCTTCCCATCACGAATTCCAGCAGGTCCTTTCTCGTAAGTGGGAATTACTTCCATTTGCTGTTTTTTTAATTACTCGGTGCTTAGGAAAGTAGATCACTCGGATGGTTTGGTTGCTGGCTGTGGCAGCCTGGCGACGCTCGGCACAGGTGGGGCCCCGCAGTGGGCGACGCCGAGGACCTTCCGGGGCGATGCCGAGGACCGGACAGCTGGTGAAGCCGGCAGCTGATCCCACAGAGCAGAGGGGGGGATGTACGTCCAGGCTGTGTGCTCGGACAGCTCAGCACCCGCCGGGCTCCTCACCTCACCCGGCCCTGGGAAGAGGAGACCTGGTCCAGGAAGCCCACCACGACGCTCGGCTCCTCCAGAGCACCCTGCCGCTGCCAGCCCCCGGCTGGCGACGTCGCCTTCACCAGGAACAGAATTACATCGGGAAAAGACCTGGCCTTTCCTACCATAAACCTTCCCAAACAAGCTCTGTGCCCAACCACGCACAGATGAGGCGAGGAAGAAATGGATCAATAAAACATTCAAGGAGTGGAGAAAAAAAAGGACAAAATAACGAGCACCTCATTTGTTTGCTTCCTTTGCAGGTTACCTTAAAGGCAGGACGACGGGAGAAAAACATCACATATCTGATAAAAAAGAAACAGCTGGAGGCAAAAAACCTGCCTAAACATCAGCCCGGCAATATGGCTAACCAGGCAGACAGCCTCGTGGTTCATCTCTGCAAATGTGGGATAAGAGCCGCAACTTTGGCCTTTGGCTCACCTGGACAATGTCAGGGTGCTGGCACGCGGGGCAGCGCCGGACGGGCGAAGGTGCGGCGGCGGCACTGCGGGACGGCAGCACTTCATTAAAGGCAATATAAATGGAAAGAGGATTTGGAGAGCGAGAGGAGACAGATAAGCGGTGACAGGGAGTATAGAAACGCAGCCCGAGGAAATCGCTACGGCGTTATTGGAGACGCAAAGAAGACCGCTTTGACACGGGAGGCTCACGACGCCCGGGCTGGAACCAACCGGGACAGCAGTGCCGGCACCGTGTGGCTGCACCGGAGCCTGGCCAGAGGACCGCAGCGTTGCAGCACCATGGGGTCACGTATAAAGGCTCCTCCTCTGCTTCCTAGCAAGGTCTTTTTGCAGAAAACAGAGGGAAAGCCCTTCGGTCTGAGCCCCAGGGGAGCAGCCGAGGCAGATCTGGGCTCGGTGCCCCAGCCCGGGACCTCCAGGCAGGAGGCAGCGGCCATACCGCCGGCTCGGCCCAGGGCTGAGCCTTCCCGAGGGGAGACGCTGGGATGCTGGGGCCACGGGGAGAGGGATCTGCCTGCGGCACGTCCCCTCCCTCCCACCTCAACCCACAGTTTATCTCACCCTCCCTTGCCTTGCCGCCGAGGCACGCGCGGCTTTATTTAGCAAATGCTTCCAGCGTGATGCTCAGCTACGCTGGGACGAAGGCTGCTCGCACGGTGGTGATTAATGAGTGAAGCAAAGACCTTCTCTGCTGCCCCATCACCCTTGAAATCTGCCCGATCACGCATACTAAGTGGAAACAAATTTCAGGGATTATGTTTTCCTTAGTGTTCTTCGGATAGGTCTGTGCTGGAGCCCCTGCCATGATTGCCGTCACCAGGTTGGGCTGGATTTGAGGAGAATTTTTATTTGAACAATAGGTCAAATGTGAACTCACCTCGCTCCAGAGACAGGATATTAGCTCCAATTTTGGAGGCTTTTAGCCTCCTTGCAGAAAGGGGAAAGAAAGAAAATCCTCACCGTCTAATTATCTTGGTTACAGGCAATCAGAGTCTTAGTCATATTCTGATGACTTTTATTTGACACTGATTGATTACACTTTAATAGCTGCCCTGAGCACTTTCTCGGGTTGTGAGAAAAGAAGTTTTGGAGAGTTACGGTGAGCATGACAGGCTCAGAGACTGCTGCTTGCGGGTCACAGCCATCTCCTTCTCCTGCACTTAGGAGTCTCCTTCAAAGACCGTCGGCTGAGAACCTGGGCGCGTTACAGGAAACGGCGCAATTAGACGGAGCCTAATCATGCAGAGTGATCTGCAGCTGGATTCGTGTCACAGCGCCTGCGGGGGCAGGTTCCACGGGGCTGCGGCTCGGGGCTGTGCTCCCAGCGTGCAGATGCGGACCCACAAACCGGCCTTGGAACAACACACTGGGAACTGGGTTTCCAAAGAGCAAAATACAGCTTTGAATGTGTTCTGATATCTTTTACCACACCGTAACACGCGTACGGCTGATAGTGGAGCAGTACTCACGCAGGGAAGTCTGATGCCACTGATAAAAACCGATTAGTATTTTTAAGATAGAAAAGTGTATCAATTTTGAACACAGATGCCGAATCTATCGCTGTAGGAAGGTATTATATTCACAGCTCGACCGTCCCGTGGCTGTTCGCAGCACACGTGGAGCACAGCAGGGCCACACCACCACTCCACGTGCTCTTCCCCACACTCCCCCCGTGTTGGGCAGGAAAACCTCCCGCTGCCAAAAGGAGGGGGAAAAGCACGATGACGAATCCTTACCTTCTAAGAAAACATTAATCTTTGCACACAGGGACAATATTGCAAAGCGCTCTAGGACCTGCTTTCAGAAATGTGAAGGTCAACCCCTTTACAAACAACAGAGGAACCCGCTTGCTACAAAGCCCTTTTCCTACACACCGGTGGAAGGGCAGAGGGTAATTCCCTCTCCAACAGCTGCCAGCCATAGGCAGGGGGGCACGGAGATGGGATGAGCCGCTGCCCCGGGGGAGACGTGTGGGCAGCACCCGGAGAGGGAGCAGGGCATCCCGGCTCCTCGGCGGAAACATCTGCAGCCCCCCAGCGCCGAAAGAATCGATGTTGCTCCGTGGGAATTTGGCCAGGGATTTCTTTTTCACAGTTTTTTTTAATCCCGTGGACCCAGTTTACTTTTGCCAAAAGATTCTGTTTTGCACTTTTCCAAGTGGGAAGGCAGGCGCTCTTGCAAATCGGTGTGAACCGAACGACCGAGTCTCTTACGCCGCCTCAAAGAGACCCAGCTTCGGCTTCCTACCAGCGCTGCGATTGCAGCCTGTGATCTCGCCACGGAGCAAGGGAGACAGCAGGAGCCTGGGGACGGCCGGGTGCTGCGGGAAGGAGCGCAGCCGACACGAGGGCAGGCAGGCAAGAAGCATCAGGATATCCTAACGTGACCAGAACAAAGAAGAAACCCTTCCTCTCCAACAGCCAGAGTGGCGCTTTTTCAGAGCTGTGTCATTCAAATGGTGAAAGGAGAGAAGCCTGGTGTTTTCAGGTACCTGTGCCTTTAAAAGCTGTATCATCAGTGCATTAATTATCTTTTAACGCAGCGATAGGTTGGGAACAACAAGTCCAAGCATTCAGATATTGTGGTTTTCTGATCTGCTGCAGAGGATGGAAGGCCTTCTGCTCACTGACTTAGCGTCTCGCCTCCGAGGGGGAAAGGAGCAAAAAAAGAACCTGCTGGGAGCAGAGCAGCCGATCCTTCCATCCTCTCGCCCCCCCCCGAAGAGCCGGCTGCCCGCACCCCCTCTGCCTGCTCCTGCCCGCGTCAGGGCAAGGCTGGGCGCGTGGGGCTGGATGACTGCCGGCGGCTTTATAGCAAAACACATCCCCAAGCATTTAGGAATTCGGGCAAGCCACTTGTAGCGAGTAATTGAAATACAGAATAATGCAGCTAAAATTCCTCGCGCCGTGTTTCAGTGGAGGGCTGGCAGCAGATAATCGCTTCTTTTTGCGGGGAAAGTGCCGGCAGGGTCAGGGCTGATGCATTGTAAATCAGCGCCTTGGAAGGAACGGCACCTTGTTTTACTCAGCCTGCTCTTGCCAATTTGAAGTTGATGTATTATTCTACAGCTCGCTGCTGCTCTTCAGGCAACCACGTAATTCCCTTTGGCACCCAAACTTTAACATGAAAGGCACACCAAAACACGGACTGGCGCTACAGCATCACCGCACTGGGAACCCAAAGACGAGGCGGAATAAAAGTGTTTTCTTTCTTTCCTGAACACACAGCTAGCAGCTAGCCAGTATTAGATCCTCAGAATAACTTACACTGAACGCCTCATCCTGTGGTAAATAAACACTGCTTTGGAGACCTGAGGCAATGCTGTCAGGCTGAGGCCACCGCCAGCTGCCCTCGCTCGTGTCCCACCTGAAAATAAATGCAATTTTCCCCAACCTCCCTGGACTTTTCTTTCTCGGCAGAGCCTCTTTTCCTTCTGACTTAGCTACCTGAGAACAGCCGAATCAATTTAACAGCCCTCTGAGCTCCATCCGACAGCATTTCGCATAAATTGGCTGTAGCTTTCCAGCCTGGGAAGGGCTGAACCGGGGACGCTGTGACCCCACGGGCAGCGGGGCAGCTCTCGTAGGGGATGCAGGCTCTCCTGCCGATGCTGCCGCAGGCTTGCAAGGGCCCCTGAGCACGTAGGAAAAGCCTATAGCCGGGCTGTGCCCACGGCTCCCTGCGGGAGGAGGACGGCAAGGCCCGGGAAGGCGTGAGGTTTGGGTTGGAAACAGCCTCGGATACGTGGTGCAGGGCTGGCTCGCCTGCCCAGGAGCGTACGCTCACCCAGCCCGGGCTCAGCTCCGCTTCTCGCTTCAGCCGCCTCGTGCCGATGCGCGCACGGAGGGTTTTCATCTCTAATTTCGCAATTTCTGACCATTTCCCTAATTGTCTCCGGCTTGAATCTCCACGCTCGTTTCTCGGGCGAGGCTTTGACCCCTGCGAATCTCATCTGCCTAATGGACGAGGGAAGCGCCGTGCCCTAACGGCGGGCTGGGGGTTAATGCGCTCTCGCCCAGCGCGTGGCATTTGCAGGTGCGTCCCCTTCCATCACCCAGCCTGAGCTCCCGCAGCACAGACCGGGGATGCTCCCACTCTCGTTCCTGCCCTGAACCCGATACCTCGTGGCTGCGCTAATTTTCTCCGTTGCTTTGGCTTTTTCTCCCGAGCACTAATAATACCATGGGAAAAGAAATGCCAAAATAGAAAAGCTCTCCTTATGAGGCAGTAAATGGTCTTTGAGCCTAAGGAGACCTGCAGGACAGACAAAAAGGTGGTTTTTAATTGCCAGCGTGCATTACAAGGCTGGCTGTGCCTAGGTACCTGCAGCTGTGGAATGGGCTTAGCTTTCGCTGTCTGCTGGGTTTGAGGGGGGAGCTGGGTCCATCCTGCTAAATAATTATCTTTGACATCCCTCCACTGGTGAGAGCTCACCACTGGCACAGGAGAGCAAGTCTCAGTGCTGCCCCGTTCCCCTCGGGAGGCCAACTGGCCCTCCCTGCGCAGTGGTACAAGGTGATGTTCAGGTTATGGCACCTGGGGGGGGAACCGCGGAAAAGCTCAGACCAGGCAGTTCTTGTAAAACAAATATTCAACATAAAGGTGAGCAGCTAACCTTGGTCTTGGCACAGTCCTCCCTGGCCTGGGGCTGCTCACATGGCTGCAGCCGGATGGAGCGCACAGGCAATACAAACCTAGAAAAGAGAAAAAAAAAAAAAAGAGTAAATCTCACCATTGTATTTAACAAGCAGCAGACAATACGCGCATGCCTGGTTTGCTCAAAGCCAAGTGAAAACCCCTGCAAACCCGGAGCGCAGGCAGGGGCTGCCCCGGGAGCAGGTCTGCAAACTCAGGCAGTGAGAGGTGCCCTGGGAAGCGATGGCAGAAGAGGCAAAGCGCAGCCAGCTGCCCAAGGCACCAGGGGTTCCAGAGAGGCTCCCGAGGTGCGAGCCGTGCCTGCGTTAATTATATTGGCCTTTTGTGTCATGCCTAAATGCAAACAATCCAATATCTCCAGTGGTTGTAGCTAAGTGGCTGGAGCTGCGGTACTGCTGCTGCTACGGGTTCAGCTGCATCCTTTGCTTCTAATTTCATTTCTGAACTGTTAATAAAGACATATAAAAGTTGCTTTTCTTTCATCTGTAGGTAACTCCTGGACCTCTCTTTCTTTTTCCCCAGCAGTGCTTGCTGCCGGGCGCCGACGTGATGCCCACAGAACCGCGGCGCGGGTGAGGCTGGTGAGAGGGGCAGCCACCGGCAGCTGCGGTGACCACCTCCACTGCAGCCTCCGTGAGCCCACGCTTTGCTCTGCTCTGCTCACAAGGGACCGGCAGGGGTCTGGAGCAAAATGGTGTGTTACTGAGGTGAGAAAACACATAGGCTGGAAGGTGACCCATGACATCCTTGCCCTCCCGCCCACCACTTGGGTCTGGCCCCCAAAGGGAGATACCAGCTCTGTACGTGAGCGCACGAGAATGATCTCTCACTGTCTTAGGCAAAAAAACCAGACGGATGTAAAAAAACCAACCACCCCAGAGTGAGAATTTAATTGTGAACTCTTGCTGGTGGAGGCAAAGCGTGAACCAATAAATAGCAGAAATACATCTGATAAACTCTGGCAGGTAAAGATGTAAAACAAGTTAGCTGCACGTAGGTGTATGTAGGACGATGATGAAAGGCTTTAGAAGTACCTATAACAGGAGAAAGACCATGGGGACCAATAAACCAGGTGCTTAGCATGGTTTTAGGCGAGCTTTAGGCTTCGGTTGCGGTGATGCTTTCACCCTTCCCCACGGCAGAGCAGAGCTGGGAGAGACAGATTTCGCTTGCAGGGAAAACACAGCAAAAGCCACTTGCGGGACAGTTTCAGTAAGGAGCCCAAGATATCTGCAGAGGAACCTTCACCGACACTGGCTGCGGGCACTGCCTTCTGGCGACGGATGGTTTGGACTTACTACACGTCGGGCTGAATCTCTGGAGCTGCGTTGCTGCCCCGTTGCAGGATCTGCCCAGCACCACCTCCAGCCCCCGGCTCAGGGATAGGAAACCGCTGCTGCGGCTCTGCAGACGGCGGCCGTGCACCGGCAGCCCCGGTGGAGGACTGACAGGGACTGGAGGGCAAGACCTTATAATAACCAGCCCTGCTCTAAAAGTAATATCAAGTACTTTTGGTTATCTGCAGCTGGGAACACACCCAGCTTCAGATATTCCAGTCTATGTAATTGAATTATTTAGGGGCTGGCATGGCGTGATGAAATAGGCTTTCTTCCTATTTTTAGGTTTCCATCTACAGTGCTGGAAATTACAGCCATTAAAATGTTCTATTAGTAATGATATATAAACGGGAAAAAACTGATCAGACTTTTCTAGTGCACATAGAGCATTAGGATATCATTAATTTTAATGATAGAGCCCCAAATTACAAAGCTATTACAATCATACTCGAAGTTGCCGAAAAAAAGAGAATCATTCTAAATTATTGCTAATGAGTAAAAAAATATTTAAATCATATTTAACAGACCTTAAAATTCTAGCCGATATTGCCACGAGCTAACGACAGCTTTGGCTGCATTTATTGCCCGGTGCTGACAAACACACTGTCCTGCACGAGGAGGATTTGCACAAAGTGTTTCTGCAGGGGAAGGGCGGGGGAAGAGGGCACGCTCCTCCAAGGGCTGCTTTGGGGCTTTAATTTCACCACGCTCAGCCCTTGCTGTGGGATTTCCTGCTGTCAGGGACACCACAGGCATTTTCCCAGTGCTTGAAGACATGTACCTGGTTTACCTGGGAGATGGCATGCCTCTCCCTTCTTTTCCAAGGTTAAAAGCAGCTTCCAAATCCATCAGCTACTGGGCAAAAAAATACAATTACCAGCCTCGTATGCTCTGAAGTGGCAGCAATTAAAGTCCCTCGGAGGATGGCAGATTTTTATCTTGGTTTTCTTTTACGAAATAAATGACTAAGGAACAAAGTCCTGTGACAAAGCAGATGGGAAAAGAAGAAACTTGAAAAGAGAAAGCCCGGAGACGGGAGGCTGCGGCAGCTGCTTTTTGTGCTTCCCTGCCTGCTGGGGGCAAGGAGGGAGCCAGCGGCACGGGAAGATGGGCTGCGGCACCGGGGAAGGCGGCTGGGCCTCCCCCTGACCCTGTGCCTCTGGGAAGCCAAGATCCTGTATTTATTGAGACACGCTTGCAATAATTCAGTGAGCATCCCCCGACCCCGGCGCAGCGATGCACTTTGGACGCAGCCCGAGTCCCTCTGGAGCAGGGCTGTGAACCAGGGACAATTTACTGCCTTGCCCTTGAAAGCTTCGGTCCTAAGTCGCCAAACTCTTGACTTCCTCGTGTAAAATTCTGTATTATCCAAACCAGCTACAAAGTTTGCCATCTGAATTCAGATCCCTCACCTGCGTGCTATGCTCCATTTTATCGAGACCATGTAGAGCCAGGAGGAAAAAAACCCCAACAAACACGGGCTGATAGTGGCAGGTGTGTTTCTAGCTGCACTGACCCGAGGGTGCAATTTCTCTCTGTTACTAAACCCGTGTATCGTTACGGAGCTGGAGCCAAAGCACAGAAGCCTCTCCCAACCTGGGGGGGGTTCCAGCTCCGTCCCCTCCTCCGGTGGCCCTGCTGCAGCAGCGGTGCCTCCCCACATCTCCTCCCTCCTGCTTCGGGAAAACCCGCGTGGTTTTAACCCACCTGCAACGGTTGGCTCGACATCCCTCGAAAGCCCGGATCTGGGCGGGAGAGATGACCGTGGGGCACTCCCAGCCCAATCCGGGACACAGAGGGTGATGGGGATGCAGCGGGACACAGGCATGGCGCGGTCCAGCCCTTGCCCAGCACACCAGGAGGCACATAGGCCAAGTAGGCAGATACAGGAGGATCTGCTCTGGTTTTGGCAGGAGCGTTTTCCCAGGGCTTTGCGCCTCAAACCCTGCAGAAATGCCCTTGTTCAGAGGAGGGCTTCCCGACAACGAGCTCCTTTTGTGGGAACACGGTCTTCAGAGCAAGACAGCTGCAGCAAAGGGTTTGAAGGGGCTCAGAAGTAGACCCAGGCATAGCCAGACCCTGCGTGGGGATGCTGCCCGGGGAGATGCTGCCGGCGAGCCCAGCTCACCCTCGGAGCCGCCGCTGCCGGCACTGCCGCATCACCCGCGTCTGCAGCTGGCAGCTATTAAGCAGCTTAGCAGCCCGCCGTGCCCTCTGATGGGAAAGGCGTATTTATGGAAACACTGATATTCTGGAAAAAAAGAGGCTTTGTTTCTCGGTGCCCCGTGGCCAGCATGACCTGCCCTCCCAGGGGCTGGAGGTGCGGCTGTGCTGGCGTGAATCGTGCCCGGGCGAGACCCGCAGAGCGGCTAGCTACCGCCTGCTGCTGCCTTACCCTGGTCTTAACCCACCTCAACATCACAGCCTGTTTTCTAAGGGGGAAGGCACCCATGGGTGACAGCTGCTTGCCATTTGGGGCCCCCCCCCCCCCGCCGGCACGACTTGATTTCTTTATGCTTTGGAGCAAGCCCCTTGGGAAGGACGCGGTGGGCAGGCAGCTCCTCAGTGCCAGCCGTGCCGCAGGACGGCCAGCCTCGGCGGGACAAAGCCCACGCCGGCTCTGCCTGCGGCGACCGCGAGTCTGCTTTAACCTCCAGCCTCGCAACACAGCGATGTGCTTGCTAGGCGTGGGAGAGAAGGTATATAGGAAAGGAGCATTAAATGGAGACACCTCTCTAAGGAAAACCCCTACCCGCTGAATCTCACACCACTCCGGTTTGCTGGCTGCTGTCCCAAAGCTCTGCGAAACATCTCAGAGCAGAACATCTAGAATAAATACATTGGCTCATAATGGTCTATGCAACATTAAAACTATTTTCCAGATACCTGATATTTGAGATGTTGCAATAAAAGGGTCAAAAACTTTTCAAATTCATTAAGCCATCGCCTCAAAATAGCTGCTTCATTAAGTGCTGTGGAGATGGCCGATAACAGGAGGCGAAGCAGAGAGCCCTGGAGATTGGATGCACACACGGTGCTGATAAATGGCTTCTCTGTGGCTATTCCAGAGCCGGCAAGGGGAAAAATGCCATCCCACGGTTGAACGAGTCTGGAGTTTAGTGCGAAAACTCAGGAACTGCCTCGGCCAGAATAGAACATCGCTGCTTCTGCCTTGCGGGCAGCAATGTGACCTTTGGGAGAGGGGCTGCAAAAAAACACGCTGGTAGTCGGCAGCGCGGCGGGAGCTGCCTGGGACCCAAAGCCCCTTTTGTCCTTCGTTGGTGCAGCTGCCAGCCCCGCTGCCCGGGGGTCCCCGCACGCCCACCCCTCGCTGGGGGGATTTGGTCCCTCAGCTGCCCCTGCCACACACAAGGGCAAGGAGCAATCGCTACCTGCAGCTACAGCTCCCTCTTTTTTTGGGTGACATTAAAAGAGCAGCCTGCCCCGCCGCCTCCGGCTTTGATGGCTGCAACCTCCATGCGGGAACATGGGTGAGGGCTGCAGGGGGTCCACGCTGCCCATCCTCCCTCCTGTGGATTTAAATAATCCTACGGGTCGATCCCACCTCTTCAACGTGCAGAGAGGAGCCACGGCCTCGGGTTCTGCATCCCCAAAGAGTTTCCACTTAATTCAGCTTGATCGGTTCCGGCTGCAGATCTGGGATGTGCAGTACGTAACGGTGCTGAACCACCAGCCCCTTTCCTGATGGATAAGGGGGAGGATGAAGACAGACAGTTTTCTTTGACCAGGGTAATAGAGTCAGCAATTCCACTTGGCTAAGCACATGGTTTTTGTGATGTCCCTGCGCGGTGTTGAGCAAAACACGCCGGTGGCAGAAGATGTATAATGCTATCTGTGGAACAGTCTATTTTCTAAATGGAAGCTTGCTATTTAAAAAGAAAGCACTTTAACACTTCAGAAAACAGGAAGGTCCCCAAAGCTGAATTTTTGAGTGCTCATTTTGCAGCTTACAAAAAAGCCAAGTTCATTACTGAGCAGCAGCGAGCGCTGGGTGGCACCAGTCCAAGCAGCACTTAGCGTGCGCATAACTTTAAGCAGACCCACAGTCCCAGCATAGTTGGAGGCATTACTCACGTCCTAGAAGTTAAGCATCTGCTTAACTGAGTATTTAACATGGGATTTTTTTTTTTTTTTTTTTTTCATTTTTAACACCAAGACTGGCACCAGGTTTGTTCCCAGACTCACCCTGTCCCTGTGAGGCAGCTGCAGCCGGGGGTCCCGCTGTCCCCCGCTGTCCTGGGGGCTCTCCCTTGGAGTCCCAGCTCTGCTGTCAGCATTGTCCAGACTCGTCCTCGTTTCATGGCACCACGGTTTGTAGGCCATTGTATTGTAGCTGGGCTTTGCTTCACTCTCCCACCTGCAACAGCGCTGCCTGGTAGTATTTCTGTTTTCCCAGCCTGCAGCACAGTAGATACAACTGGCCTCACCCCCAGCTCCTCTCCGAGCTGCCCTTGTCCTACTGACCAAGACTTTCATCTATTTCCACAGCAACAAATATCTTTTGCAATCATTTCGAGCTGGGTCTCCACAGCGGGAATCCACCCAGCACTCCCGCAGCCTGCGTCTGGTCAAACTGGGAGGAGCGCGGCCCTGGGGGCTCCGGGAAGCCGATGTGCGGCTCTGCCCGCCTCTACCCCAGCGGCACCGTTTGCAGCACAGCAGGAGGAGGAGGAGGAGGAACCAGAGCGCTGCACTGCTGTGGCGACCCTCCCTGGAGCCATAACCCATCGCGCAGCCCTCGTGCACGGCTCCGGCACGATGCTGGAGCATCGCGGTCCCACGCACCGGCTGCCGCCTCCTGCGGGGCGAGGGCTGGGCTGCTGCCGCTGCGGAGCATGTCCAGGCAGAAGCGGCGAGACAGGGGACGTGACAAATTGCTTTGTTTTGGGAAAGCAGCCGCTGAGATAAATGCCCCTTGCTCAAGCACGTCCTTCACAAGACTTCTCTTGCTGCTCCCGTCGTTCGGTGGTTTGGGCAACACCTCTGCATTGGTAAAATAAATTGCTTTTAATTAAGAGATAGGGGGCAAAGACGACGTTCTGGAGGATGCGTGTGGGAGAGCAGCCCGCCTCTCAGAAAGAGAGGGCTCCCCAGCAGTCGGTGGGAGCGATCAGAGGGCGAAACCTTCCCTCCTGCAGCTCAGCATCCACGGTGGGAGAGAGGGCACAGTGGACAGGCGGGGAGGGACGCGCGGGAAACCGGGGGGACTTCTCACGACTGTGCGCCCACGCTGACCCCGGTCTTGCCGAAGGCTGGCAAAGGACATCTGCAAGTGGCGGGTTTGAAGCCGCCCAACGGCGAGGCTTTTTATCCAGTTTTTCACTCATTTTGCACGGCCGATGCTCCCGCTGTCTGCGGTTGTCCCTCCGAGTCGAAACACCTCTCGCCGGCACCCTTCCCTGCGGTGCTGCATGACCTCCTGTCAGCGCCGGCATCCTTGTCAAGGAAGGAAAACGTTAGACTCCTCTTCTTGCCCTTGCCTCTGCTGAAATTCAGGGGAAAGCAGATTGCCCATGTGAAGCGGGTGCCTTTCCTGCCTCTCCTCGAAGCCATGGGACTGAGCAGCCTGAGCAGCAGCAGTCGAGCACACCATTCAAACATTTGGTCCAAATCCACTCTGGTTTACCGTGTGGGAGCCAGCGAGCTCCAGGATATCTGTAAATTCGGGCTGAGCTTCACCAAATCTATTTGCTCGATCAGATTTATGTAGCAATTCCAGGACGAGGTGAATAATGAAAATGACTCATGAATATTTCATTTTTATAAATCACATAATTCATATCTATTCACAAATATTTGCTTTGCCTTATAAACTGGATGAATAATTTACAGAAATATGCAGCAAATATTTTAAAGAAAATATGAAATTCATCGACTACATTAATCAACAAATATTATTCAACTTATATTGGTTTAGCTTGCCGACAGATAAATTCTCTGTTTACGAGAGGAGCTGGAGAAGCAGGTGACATTTCCCGCATTAAAACACAAGGAGACAAATCTCGTTTCTTCCCACGACAGAGGTATTTTCACACTTGCCTGCTCAGTCTTGGCCGCAGCGGTCCGAGCTGGAGACCCATCCGTGGCTCTGGAAGCCCCTTCCCGCTCCACGGCTGTGTTTTGGGGAGACCAAAGGGCTTCTAGAGTCAGTGCTGGATCCGGACCCTCGGCTTCAGCATCTTCTCACCGGGGCCAACAAAGTCCACAGCCTGGGCAGGCATCCATCATGAAATGTCTTTCTGTACCTCCGTCTTCTCACCGCCCGAGCGGGGAGTACTGGGATTTCACCACCTACAGCAGGCGGTTCCTCCAGCTTTTTGCCCCATTCCCTGCTAATACAAACAGCATAAACCCTGATGTTTGGCGGCAGCTGCGGTTCCTTCGTGCCAAGGAAACGGGGCTTTTATCTGTGAGGGCACCGAGCGCTCTCCTGCCGTCGCTCCCGGTCGTGTTTTGCAGCCGGTGCCACGTCTCCAGCACAGCAGGTGAGAGGCGAGCCTCCTCGGCCGGCAAAGCCACCCGCAAACAGCCAGTGCCTTTCGTCTGCAGATGCGCACGACAAGAACGGAGGTACGAGTGCTCGGAATATGAAAACAGAAAAAAGAAAAAGGGAAGAAGGCATCGCGCCTCGCCTCCCCACAGCCTCCACGCCGGATCGGCTACGGCTCGGCTGCCATCTGCCTGCGCCGAGCTGGCGTGGCAAAACTTGGTAAGGACACGTCTCCTGCTACCGCGTGGCACGGAGGAGCTGCGTCTTCTCACTGGAAAAAGAGACAGACCTGTTAAAAAAAGGCCTTTGCACGCAGCTGATAGATGAATGCCTACGCTGGGGGCTGAAAACCCAAATGCTTTCCAGTCAGCTCAGCTGCCCTGGGCATGGTCAAGACGAATGAAGCACAGCATTGCCAGATCTGTATTAACAGATGGGCTGTCTGAAGAGAGATGGGCTGGCGGGGATGAAATGAGAGCTTATTGATACCACTTTTACCAAAGAAGTATTTCTATCTAGAGAAAATAACGGTGCCTCAGCTTCTTTTTTTAATTATTTCCTCACCTTTTTGGTTTTGTTTTGATACCACCACTCAGCTACCCCAGCAGAAGCAATCACTGTAAAGACTTTGTTGGTGGCTAAAAGGGAGAGAGGAATGCCACTTTTTGCATTTCTGTTTTCCACAGCTGGGGCTACACGGCACTGCCATCCCCAGGTCCCTGCCATACCGCCGAGCCGGGGCAGGAGCGTGCATCTACTGGCTTTTCTTGGCTGGCAGCTCTGACAATAAGCAGTAAATAAACTGTTAAGTTTTCTCATTTTACGGTAATTCCCTCAATTATTTAGCTTTTTTTTTAAAAAAAAAATCAGCTGCTTAAACAGAGTATTAAGCGACTGCATTTATCCACCTGTATTTGGATGATAAAGCGATTAATCCGATCTATTTAAACACTGTGATGATTTGGTGACGAGTGCCCCGACGGAGGTGGGGGCTTTGCCGAGCAGCATCCTGCAAAGGGCTCGATCGCCCAGGCAGGCTCGAGGGATGTGCGGGGACAGGCACGGCATCCATCTCCTCCTGAAAACATCGCCTCGGCCGCTCCAAATTCCTTCATCAACCAGCTTCATCGCGGGGGCTTGTGCGCTTTTCCTTTTCTGTGCAAGTTTCTGGAAGCAGCGAAGGGAGAGGGAGGGAGGCTGATGTATTCCCTGGTACTAAAACATTTTGCAGCGGTTTGGGATTGCCGCTTGCAGCCCCAGATTCCCAGGCTGGAGCGAACGTTTCGCACCTCTGCCTCACCTCGGATGTTTGGTCCCAGGAACCTCTCCTGGGGATGGAAGGGGAGCGGGTGGACAGGGCTGGGGGCACTTCACATCAACACATCACATCCACGCTGGAGACGCTGCCGAGTGAGACAGCCCGTTGGGCGCAAGGCGGGGAGCGTAGGTTAAAAGGACAGCGTCAGCTCGCGTTTTTGCAACCCGATTATCGAAGCGCAGAGCCAGCGCCTGTGAACTCGTGAGCGAAATTGTGGAGAAACTCGGCTGCCGGAGCTGCGGAGGGCAAAGCCGCAGCGCTGATGGCGAGGCAGGCATCGAGAGCCCCCTCCGCCACTTCGAAGGTGGCAATTGTCACTCCCATGGGGAGCTTAAATGGCTGAGGCACTTGGTGGCCATCCCAGTGCGGGAAAACCAGGCTTCGGTACCTTTCCACATGGGAAACTGGGACCAGTGGAGCAAGAGTCAGGTCTGCCACTGCCTCTCTTCCTTTGCAACGCAGGCACGAGGCGAGGAGAGGAGGGGGCAGCTGTGTGATGCCTAAACCGAACACAGCTTCTTAGAGACCCTCCCAGCCCCATTTAAGCAGGAATTAGGCGCAAACGTCACGGTTCGGGACGGGTCCCCGAGGAGCGGGGCCCAAGCCGATGCAGACCCTGGCGTTCCTGTGTGCCTGTTTCCGCAACCCAAAGCAAGACCTAACGTCCCTTTTTAGTATTCCTGCCATTTGCAGCGTGTCTCCCAAACGATTCATCTGTAACATTTGTAGGCCTATTAAGAGGGAAATACAATTTCATAGTCACAGATAAGAGATTAGACAGATCAATTCCTCCCCGCGAAATGAGCTAAGAAAAGAAACATTTCCAAATCGTGACAGAGAAGGTTTTTGTTCTCTTGGTTTATCGAGCTGTGGGTCCTGCCACCAACTTTTCTGGTCACGTTCTCATTAGGAGAGCAAGACATTCATGGGCTAAACGTTAAGCTAGACAGTGGGGCAGCTGAGGGTCCTGACATTTGGGTTCTTTTGGGGGCCAGACAGGCTGAGCCCCCCCCTTGGCAGCCAGCCGTCCCCTGCTTTGAGACAGCCGGCTGCAGAGCGGCTTTCTCCCTCATCCCCTTTCCCATCTCTGGGGTTTGATCCAGGAGCGTTTCCCCCGGGGGAACACGGCCGCCCGGCGCAGCCCGTGTCGGCGGTGGGGAGCACACGGTGTGCCGGCACGGAGCACGTGGTGTGCCGGTGTGCCACGGCGGGGAGCCAAGGGGACTGTTACGGTACAGCATGACATGCTGTGCTAGGCTGTAAGAAGAGAGGCTGTCAAAACATTTAGCAATGGAGTTAAACCGCAACTACTACATCCGCAGATGGGGAATTCTGCACAATGGCTCTCAAAAACTCAAATGCTTGTGAAAAATGCGGGCGCCGAGGTGGGCAGAGCCGTTTCCCCGTGCGTGCCCGGCCCTGACCCATGGCTAGCAGGAGGCACTTGCTCTCCTGAGATGCTCGGCTCAAGGTGTAGAAACACATCCATTTCTTCAGGTCAGGCAGACGTCAAAGCAGCTTACGCACAAATCTCCGTCAAAGGCGATGGGCTTGGCGAGCCCGTTGCATGGTCCCAGCACGCACGGAAAACCTTCGGCTGCTCCTGGCACCATCGACAAAGGGCATCACCGACAACCACCGCAGCGGCCAGGGGAGTGGGTGTCGCAAGAGCAAAGGGGGGAAAGCGGAGCCGGTCTGGAAAGGCTGGGAAAATGGCAGGGATGCTGCTGAGACAGTGAGGGCACCATTCCCCCGTGCCTCTTTCGGGAAGACCGGAGTCAACCTGTCGCCTGTTCGCTCCTCAAACCTGCACACGGCAGCTCCGTGCCAGAGAACCCTGAATTATTTATAGCCTGTTATCATCCCCTAGGTATTATTTGTGTAATCATTAGTTTCTGTAAAGTGTATGAAAGAAGCTGTAAAATATCAAGCATCTCCTCACTTCAACTGGGAGCTGATTATTTTCCTGCCTGATTTACCAAGCTCCGTCTCAGCAACTTAACCCTTTGTGACCGGTGGCGGTGGAGGACCGCGAGGGCTTCGGTGTGCCATCAGCCTGCACTCGCTCCCCCAGGCGAAGCCTCGGCTCCTCATCCCCACGGGAAAGGCGGCGTGGGAGCCGAGCACCAGCTGCGGGCATCGCAGGAGAGGAGAGAGCTGGATTGTTCGCTCCTGAGCTGGAAGCTTTTGTCCTAACGGGAGGAGCTCTTGACTGGAAAGTGGTGGCTCTTCTCTGGATAAATACAGTTTCAAACCCATGATTTATTCAACAGTTTAATGAATTCAGTGCCTTTTAAATGTGACAGTGGGTAAAATGCATCGGCCTTCTGCAGGCTTAAATGTCACCTGTAAAGATCAGGCTTTCTCTCCCCTCCCCAGCACTCCTGGGCCATCTTTTAATTTACTGCGGGATTTTAGATGGGCTCGGGGCGGCAAGGCTGGCACGGCTGTGGGGACACAGCAGCCCCACATCCCTGCATCCCCAGGCACTGCCCAAGGCTGACAAAGGGGAAGAGAAATGAGGGGAGAAGGGCTTGGGGTGAGGAAAGCAGAACCCACAAAGCTCAGCAGGATGCCCAAGAGACGAATGCCTTGTAGGGGGTTCCAGATGATGGTAACGTGTTTCTTTTCATGCTCAAGTCAGCAAAACAAACCAGAATTACGCTTCAATGTAAATTTAGAGCCAACCAAAACATAAAATAGAAATGACAAAGCCGACTAGAAAATAGCCCTCAAATTCACTTAAGGCAGACACAACAAGAGGCTCGGACAAGGCTTGAGAAATTAGTCTAGAAAACAAGCACTTCAGAAACCAAATAAACTGTTCCGAGGACACAAAAAAATTACCCTGAGCAAGCTCGTATCGATTGCAGGCACTGAACCAAACTAATAACGTGGATGCCCTCACGCCGGCGGTGCCTGCTCTGCACCCACCGTCCTCAGCAGCTGCCCCCCCCCCCCAAGGTCCTGCCGCATCCTTGCCGCTCTGCCCCGGTCCCAACCCTCACGCTGGCATGAAGAGGGGAGAGCAAACCAGCATTTCACCATATTTCTCCAATCCTTTCCGCCCACACGCTCCGGGATAGAAAGAAAAGGCCTTTGCCTGCAGGAAATTCACCACAGAAAGTCTCCCCCCTGACCCGAGCGGGTGCATCGCGGGGACACCTTGCTATTTCTGGAGGTTAAGCGCGCTGGGACAAGCAAAAGGCAGCACGAGGGTCGGTACCACCAGGCAGCCTCGGAAAACGCACCCAAAACCCAGGCAGCGTGAGCCTGGACAAACTCCTTAAGAAATTAATTACCTGGAAGGTAACCGGGAGTTGCAGGTAGAGCAGATTTGGCGAGTTTACAAGAGAGCCCGAGGAGCGAGGATGCACCGGGAGCAGGAGATAAGGCTGCTGCTGCGGGGAATCCAGATGCGCCTGTCGTCTTTGGGAGGGAGCAGCCTAAAATCAAAGGAAAAACCAGATAACAGCAGAAGGAGAAAGGCAGAAGGGCAAGTGAGGGAGAAAGCAAACAGAAACAGAAAATACAGAGGAAACTGTAGAAACGGCAGTATAAACACGATCAGTCATTACCCAGAGCGTGCGTGTGAAGCTAATAAAGCAGAGAAGAGTCATTACCTCTGGCATCGCCCAGCACTGCAGTCTGGGGCAGTATTTCCCGCACAGGTACCATTCCCACAGAGGCTTTTATGTTTTCCTCCTTCAAACATCATCTTTCTCCTTCTCTCCCTGCCAGGCTTGATGCTGGCATTTTTGCGAGGATGATTTTTCTTCTGCCGCCTGTTTGGCTCGGCTCGCGTCGCCACCATTTCTCATGCCAATCTCCCCCCGACTTTTTGCGAGGGGCACTGCACTCAACTGCACAAGGCTAGAAATAGATAAAAAGATTGGTCCTCCTTTAAAATTGTTTAACTGATGCAATTACTGCCCAGAATAATCAGAAACTTCTTTTAGGAGACCCCCAAGTGCCACTGTGGCAGCGGGACCACAAGTCCAGTGCCGCAGGTCCCGCAGCAGAAGATGCTCGGACCATATTTTTGGCTGTTTGCTCCCCTTTCCCTTCTGCTGCTGCCGCCTCAGTTGGCTCCGAGGGGAAGCAGCCATCCCATGGCTGATCGCCCAAACCAGCTGCCAGTCATGACCCCCACGCTATTTTCAGTGCTGGTGGGAAGCAAACAGCAGCCATCAGCCATGGCAGGACCACGAGCTGCCCCAGGCACTGAAAGAGAAAACACGTATTTCACAGAAAATCACTGTTCCTAAAAATTTCCAATTACGATTCTACTCTGGGCTTGACGAGCAAAAGGACTGGGAAAGCAGAGCGGCAGCAATTGGCTGTATGTTAATTAGCCGGCCTTATCTCAGGCATATATTAGCCCTGACTGCAGCATTGGAACGAACTCCGCAGCCGAGAGCCTGCCCGGCTGGGAGCGGGGTCGGGGCTGCAGAGCCGTGCCGGACACACTGGTTCCCCCATATGCTAACCTAAGCAAAATAGTTTAAAACGACCCCTATCTAACCAAAGACTTTCTCCAGGCCAGCAGATAAAAGCAGGCAATGACGGATACAGGCGACAAAAGCGCAACTGGAAATTTGAGCGGCTGCTGAATATCGATGGGGCTGCAGGAAGGCCAACATTTCCCAAATGGGGAAATATTGCTGCGTGACCAATGAGCTCCGGCCACATTCCCGGGGCGGCCGTCAGTTATCCGAGGGCCACGGACAGGATCCCGGCCGTCCCCGCACATCGCCCCACCGGCTGGGAAGCTGCTTCCTCGCTCACAGCTCCCGAATTGAGCCTGCACCTCTTGCGGAGAAATGAGGAGCCTTTGGAAACTCGAAAGACAAGGTACCCAGGAGGAAAACTCTCAAGCCTCTGCGCGGACAGGTTTCGGTGAGGGTAGCAAGTGTGGGGGGGTGGGGAACGGCACGTCGTGTAAACACCTCTGTTACTGGCATTGCACACCTGGCTGAAAGGAAAAATCATGCAAAACCAAAACCAGTCGCCTCATCTCCTGGAAGTTGATATGTCCGTACGTACCTTGTTATGTCGACCTGCAGAGCGGAGGTTTGTTTCCTGCAGCGGGCAGGGAGGGGATGCTCTTTGCCTGCTGGGCATCGCTTCTCCCGGGAAGCGCATCAGCATCACCGGGCCGGCTGGCTGAGAAACTGCCCTGCCAAAAGCAGCAGCTGGTACACAGTAAAAAAGTGAGGGGGGGGTGGAAAAAAAGTTTTCCTTTCAGATCATTGAACTGACTGTAGTAAAAACTTCACATTTAATATGTATGACCCCCTCCATGCACTCCACTCTAATAAACTGGTGGAACATCTTGCACAGCTAAATCATTAGGGGGTGGATAAAACACCAGGGGCCAGTTGTAAATGCAAGGGGGGAAAAAAAAAATTAAGCCAGGCACATAAAATATGAACCAATTTTCTCATCTTGGCTAATAGATTTTAAATGGGAAATCTGATCGTGGATAAGCAGCGAGAATATGAAAAATTCAGGTGTTGCTAGGGCCCTACCTGGATCTGTAAGGGAAGGGCAAAGTGTGATGAACGCTCCCAGGAACGCGATCGAGGGCACAAGCCTTTATTAGCTGCTACATTAAAAATCTGCTGCCGAACATCATGCTTTTTCGAGCTCTCGTTTAAAGGTGTGTTGTAGCTTGCTGCTTCCTAATTACCTTGTATGTTCTGCATAATTTTTGTTTTAATTTCAGATGGGAAAACACCATAAACTCGCTAATTAATTACTTTTTAACCCCGGTGTATCAGCTGAGGCACACGCTTTGCCGTGCAACCTCTCCTCTCCACGGCACTCCATGGGAAATCATCCTCCGAGCCGAGCTCCGGGGCAGCCTCCAGCGGAGCGGCTGAGTTTGCAGGGGATTTCACTGAAACCCCTGGAAAACAAATGGAGGAGAGAACAAGGAGCCAGGTAACCTGATTTTTGGCTACGGCAGCAGCCGCTTACCAAATCTGGCCCCAATGGAGGCTGCCTGGGAGCAGAAACTGCTGTGGAGGTGACATTAACTGGAGATTGATGGACTTCGTATTTCAAAAGCCTATAAGCTGCTGAAGAGAAAATGTTTAGAGAATTTAAAGCAGCTAGAAGTACCAACCGGGGGTACAGGGGGGGTACAAATCCTAAAATAAAGTGGCACTGACAAAATGAGTGCCAGCTCCCTGGCTGGCCCCAGAGCCCGCTCCCAAACCCACTCTCCTGGGTCTTGTTCCTGAAGTTTCCAGAAACTGCCGTGGGTTTTGACAGCCAGCCCTTCTCTCCCTGCTCCTCCTAATTTCTTGCCATCTCCTTTCTCCTTGAAAACGTCTAGCTCAGGCGTACTTGATTCCATCGCGGTCACCTCCAATAATCTTTTAGGTTAAAGGCAGGGCAGACTGATGAACCTAGGGGGGAAAAAACCCCAAAATGAAAACTCAGACTATCTGGGCAGGTGAATGACTTGCTTCTTGGCACACCGAGCTGGAAATTATTTTTTCCTTTGTTTTTATGAATCATGCACGTTTCCATCAACTTAAAAAGCAAACGGGCAAATGTCAACATTAGGATTTTTAAATGGGAACACACTGATATGAAAACAAATAGAGGTTTCATTTCCTTCCCGTTAATTCCTGGTGAATGCATGTTAATGAGAAGGTGGGGAGCCCAGCTCTGTTGACAGAAGCAGGGGTAACGAGAGACACGTCTGGACTGGTGACGAGGAAGGGGAGCGCGAGCGCAGCCTGACACGGGCTGTCCGACGGCCGCCGTCCCCATCCCGCCCCACGTGCGAGGGACGCAGCAAAGCTCCAGGGGGGGATGTCCGGGTGACCCCCCGACACACGGAGTGGGATGGCAGAGCAGGGCTGGGGTCCCTCCCGGTGCCCACCGCGCCACATGCTGCCAGAGCCCCAGTAAGCTGTTTACGCCCCTCACGCTCCATCAATCATTTTTTCATAGAGTTGGAAGATTATAGCTTCTTATACGCTACCTCCAGTCCAGCTTGTCACGGGAAAACTCCGGGGAGAAATTCACGGAGATGTATTAAAGCCATCTAACGCTTTCTCCATGGCAACTGGGACCGGTGCAAATCCCATCAGCCCTGCCTGGAGCAGGATGAGACCTCCTCCGCAGTTCTTCCAGGCGCCCAGATAACGGCAGATAGAGGGGAAACGTCTTCATTAGCTCAAGATGCCTCCCAACTATAACACACAATAACGCTTGATTAACGCCGAAGCATTTATCACTTGTGAAATACATTCGACTGAGGCTCCTCGGCAACTCGCACTTGCCCTGGCCTTTTCCTACCTCGTCTGAGCGATCTTACGTTAACGCGCATCCATCCGAGCGCTCGAGCAGATGGGGAAAGAGAAGTGATGCGGTTGGGCAGAGCGCAACCGCAGCTGCACGCAGGACAGCACTAAATCGCCTGCCAAAGATCAAATGAGAGCATCTTTATAACAACACGTAATTAATAACACTATCATTAGTTTCGAAAGTCTTGATTTTTGTTTATTGTGCTGTCCTTGGCGTGGTCAGGAGCCTCTGGACAACATGGGAGAGGGAGCTCCTGCTGCAAAGAGCAGATTTCAAGCATTTAATACCAAAAGTTACAGCCACGGCGTACGCTGGAAGGTCTTTAAAAATAACTCGAGGTCTGTGCGCGCACAGACATTGCGAGCGAGAGGGATGTCCTACATTTCCTGGCTCGCTTAATCCCTCCGACTGACGACAAAATCCCCGCTCATCCTCCTGGTAGGTGAGCTCCCCGTTCCATCTCGGAGAAGAACCCTTCCCATAACTAAGGGCTTCACCTTCCCCAGCAGCCGTAGGGTCCGGGGGGGGCACCTTGGGCCATTTTTGGCAGATGCAGGGCCTTCCCCAGAGCAGGGCATCTCCCGGATTGCAGGAGCCAGCCGGGCACTCACCGGAGCGGGATCAGCCGCGGTGGCGAGCAGATCTCTGCAGGGAACCGTGCCGAGCTGGGTGGCAACCTCGGTGTGCCGCTGCATCGGCCGTGCTGCCCGCACGAAGCCAAAGGGGGGTGAAGGCACGAGGAGCGGGGCTTCGCCGATGCTGTCTGGCCAAAAGCCTTGCTCTCCGAGGAAAAAAAACTTGTTTGAACCACAGGAGCAAATCTGCAATTTTATTTCAACTCAACCTACCACCAAACTGCGAGGGAGCCAAACCCTTTGAAGTCTGCCATGTCCAATCCATTATTAATCACTGTAAATCTGGTATAATCTCTACAAGCATATTCCGCTCCCTACAAATAGGCTGGTGCCAACTTGCTCTAATAAATCCTGCGTCAGGGCAGCTATTGTGTCTTCTCTTCATGCAGCATTTCCCAGCAGAAATATTTAGACAATAACAGTCTCTATTTGGTGCAGTCACTTTTGTTTTAGAAGACTACAGCCTAACGTGTAACAGATTTAGAGCTTACAGAAAGGCTTGGATTTATGGCACGCTTTCTTTCCAATGCTTTTTTGTTTCTAATAATCCCTGTGAGGCATTAAACGTCTCCGTTTGGGTTCCTAACTTCAGGCCAAAGCAAGAAAACTACATTCTTCTTCCTGCCCAAAACTTTGGGGCAAATTCTGAAAGTTCTACTGAGGAGCATTGCTAAAAAAGTAATCTAGCATCACTTCCCCACAGACAAGAAACTACTTGCCGATTTCTCTAGAGCTGGGACGGTCTGTGAAAAAAGAGGAAGGACACGCGTGCACGAGGAGTGCTCTTCAAGCAGCAAGGACTTTCACAGGCCAGTATATGGCAGAGTTAATGAAAATCGGTGAATTACCTCCTGCTACCTTTGTGAAGCAGACCTGGAGGACAAAGGTAAGGTTTTACAAATCTTTCCCCTGCAATGAGTTTTTCACACAGCCTACAAGGAAAACATTTGCTGCTCGGTGCTTAGGAGGAAAGGCAATGCTGCCACAGGTAAAGGGAGCACCAGCTGCAGAAGTGGCCCATCATATCAACAACCTTTGCAATGAAAGGCTTAAAGCCACAGAAAACGACCCTGGAAACTCCAGAAATACCCACTAGGACCAGTATTTTACTTGTATGCAGTCACACTCTTAGTCGGCCGCAGCCAAGTGGCATGGCTACCTGCAGCAGCAGGTGATGCTCCAAGGCGAGGCAAGACTCGGCTTTCGGATGGATTGGTTCCCTGCAGGCAAGAGAGGCCAAGAAGCCAAAAATCCCGAAGCGAGAACAAGCAAAAAAATTCAACCCCAAAATACACACTGGCCAGAAAGAATCAAACACAAGGGTAAGAAAACTGACCCCCAAATTGTGCAGGGGGATGTGCAAATGAAGGAGGTTTATACCATGAGCTGCTACCCAATGCCCTATATAAGCAGCAGCTGCGTATATAAACAAATGCTGGAGAATTATCAACTCTTACTGAGCTCACAATCTATACCAGACAGCCTCTTCATTCCTGCGAGCACCTGGCGATGTTTGTTTTGAACAAAGCCCGCGAGCCTAGCCAGTCTCCCAGAGGAACCGGGAAGCTCCGAGGTTTGACAAGACTCTGACACTTCCCAGACATGTGAAACTTTTCCGGCAAGAGTTTGCGGCTTCGAGCATGTCAGCCTCCTGTGGATGCCAGCGCCAGGAGCCCTTCTCTCCACACTGGCAAATACTGGCACCGAACAACTCCGGGCGGCACGGCTGCCAAGGAGCAGGGAGGGAGCCCGGGTTGCTTCCGCAGGATGCTCCGGGTGATTCCTGGAACCGCTGCCCAGGGGGACAGCAGCCGGCCCTGGGGATGCTCGGTCCCGCTGTGACACGTGGGGCCGGCTGCCAGCCTGGGTCTTTACGGAAGGGTTTCAGCAGCAAGATGCCAAGATCCTCCCCTGCTCACCAGCCGCCTCCATCACGGATCCCGAGCGGCGCTCGCAACGGGGACGGCGTTGGCCCGTGGCTGAGGACGCTCGCCGCGCGCCTCCTCGACGTGAGCACAACCGACCGGGAGAAGGAGCTGTGAAGGCTGTTAGTCCAAACGACAGCTTGTTTTCTCTCTCGCTGACAAACGAGTCAGAGCTCCAAAAGCAATTTAGTCTGGGAGTAAACATCCAAGTACCCACTGCTAGGGCTGAGGCACTAAATGAGCTAAGCAGAGGGAGGCTGCAGCAAACTCAGCTTCCAGGCACTTGGTTTTCACTTGACTTCCTCAGCTGGCAGCTCACAGCGGACTAAACGCTCTCCAAGAGGAGCAGTTATTTCCTACCCCTGCCAAGGACTCTGGCCAGAAAACGTTTTTTTCCTCCCCTGACGCTGCTCATTAATTTTGTTTGTTTGTTTTCTTTTTTTTAAAGCTTTTGCTGGTTCCCTAATTAGGATGCGATAAAAAAAAAAGAAAAGAAGGGAAACTCGAGGTACAGAGAATTCAGCTGGATCCCTAGCGTGGGCAGCGGCAATTGCCGAGACACCCAAACCCCTTTTTAAGTGACAGCGCGGGCAGCCAGGCCACCACACCTTCGCCTTCCTCCTCCTCCCACGAACATAACTCATTTAGTGCCTTGCCCGTGTTGATAAACCGGCAATAAAAATGCACAGGGAACTGAAGTCAGATCGATTTATTTCAATATTTCTGACACAGTTGCCGCAGAAGCCAAGAGCTGGGGAACCAACAACACAATTTCCTACCAGAGAAGTGGTGAGACATCTGGCATAAATTACGCTTAAATGTCACTTAGATAATGAGGCTGCATCCATGAAGATTCATCTCCACTTTTCTCACATTGAAAAACGCTCCGAGACAGCGATCTGACACAGGAGCTGTCACGGCACAACCTTTCTGATAGGATCAGACCTCACCAGAGGTGTTTCCCTCCACCGATGCCGCAGGGACGGAGCTGGGGTACCTCACCCCCCGAGCTGCGCTTTCCTCCCACATTCCCCCGTCCCTGCAGCTCTAAGGTCAGAGCACAGGCCTAACAACTGAAAATCAGAATATTAATGTTCACCTTTTGGGGGGTGGTTGGATACACCACTTCCAATGAAGAACAGTATTCATTTCAGTGCGTGTAAGAGACATCCGAGGCAGTTTCCATCGTTGGCAGGGAGAAGTGGGGGAGCTGGTGTGAGCTGTCTGCTGGGACCCGGGAGCAAAGAGAGTATATTTTTCTTTTTGCATTTACAAAAATAAAATGACACCTCACACGCCTGCTTACTCTTTCTAGCTGGAGTTCATAATTTCTACCCACTTCCCTATATTTAAAGCCCCTCTCAAAGCGTGTTTGGAGCAGGGATTTTGGTAAATAGACTGCCAGGGGCATTCCCTTCAGTTCATTACAAGGCACAGGCATGACCCATGGGATCAGATTTTCTAATGGTTCAAATCAGGCTTCACTGTAGCGCATTGAGCGAAGTGACAACTAATTGCTTCTCTGGGGGCTCCCACCACTTCCCAGCCCTACGACCTGATTGCAAGCAGCTCATTAGTTTGCCTCTGACGGGCCGGTACCTCTGTGCAGGACCAGCCAGCCGGGAGCGGGGACACAGCGGTTCACGTCCCCCCGCCCCGTGCACTCCCCTTCTCTTCGCCCCACGCGAGTTCACCGCGCTCTCCGAGCCCCTAGGCAGAGGCATAGGTGGATGTTTGGCCAGGGTTGAGAGCCCCAGCTATACTTTAGGGTCTGGGGGTTGGGTAAGACTTGCAAACTGGCCACGTGTCACTTGGGGCTGGACACGGACCCCCAGCCTCACCCCTGCCAGGGTGGGGTGCGACCCCCCGGGACGGTGGGGAGAAGCGGGCTCCCTTCGCCTGGGGGGGTGTGGGGGGGTACCTCTTCACAAGGGCACGCGCCAGCTCTTTCTTGGCACTTCATAAAAAGCTCCGTGCAGAAGGAAATTAAAGGAAGGCTCCGAGCAGGGGCTGCGGTAACGACGCAAGATTGGCTGCAGTAACCAGCTTTTCCAAAAATATCTTTCCTCTGTCGGAGACGCTCTATTTTTAGAGCTACGAAGCATCACATTGACAAGCGGCGGGGGTCGAAGCTTACCTTTAAACTTCTGAAATTCCTTTGCCCTTGCGCGAACACCTTGGTTTTTCAGCCGGCTATCAAACGTAACGAGACGCAGTCCTTCCAGCGAGCACGGCCGGCGAGCCCCGGCTCCCAGCTTCCCCCAGAGCTTCGATTGCCCGGGAGCCACGCGGGCAGGGTCAGCTCCGACATGACCACACACCATCCATCTAATAGGTTGCTTGCTTCTTTACCCTGAGCAGCTGACACATGTCTATGAAAATGATCTGTAATTTAGAAACCCACAATGAGATCTCCAGGTGGGGTAATTGCTGTTCTGTGACTTTGGTATAGGAGATATATGTGCTCAGGCAAAGAAGGAACTCCCTAGGTGTCTGGATCCTTTTCCCCTGCTCCAACAGACAGGGCAGACTAGGGCAGGTTAATTAAATTATCACAAATCTGAGAGCTGCTCCACAGCAATGGAAATAGGGGAGACCCCAGTCAGAGCTGTAGGACTGCCGTGTCTGCACAGACAGCAAACCGAGCACATACCGTGTAAAATTAAAAATCCAGCCGTTCTATTGCCAGGAATAAAAGCCATCATTTGCATGTTAAAACACCTCAGCTTACAGCAGCAATTTCTCTCTTTTTAGCTCTCTCGGTTTACGCAGTTTCCAGGATGAATAACGCAATGAAACTCCTCATCGGCGATACGCATTCAAAAATGTGATAGGACTTCTTTTCCCCCTAAACCTACACATCTTCTGCAAGAAGTCTTTCCAGCGCGATGTCTAAATACCTGCTGCCAACAGCTTCTGCTAGCAGCTTTTAAAAAAAACTTTTTAACTGTGAAGGTTTGGGAGGAAACGCCTGCCTGTGGCAATAAACCCACTGGGCTGCGGGCAGCTGCCTCCAGAGGGTCCCTGCCCTGCCCGGCCAGGGCCAAGTGAGCCTCCGCAGCAGGTTTTAATATTTAAAGTGCAAAGAAGTCACATCCACTCTGCTTGCTGTGTTCATAACGATCAATAAAATAATGAGAAGGCGCTGTCCTGACCGATACAGAATCCTGTTTCCCCGGCAGTGATCACCAGGGCATCAGAAACCCTGCCTACCAGTCCCCATTTATGCTAATGGCATGTATATGTCTCTAATAATGCCTCCAATAATTTTTCCATTGCTCAGATTACTGCCCAACAGCTTTCCTGTTTGCCCAAATTAAAACAATCTCTGCAGACTTCCGTTAACAAGATCTTGCATCGCTTCCTTTAGGAATAAGCAAATTAGCTCATGGGGGAAAAAACATTGCCATCAACCTGGTTCTGAAGCCTGGAAGCAGATTATATTAAATTTGAATAATCTAGGTTATATTTAATTTTAAAATGTGTTCCTGTCTGAAGAGGAAAGAGAATTAGAGTGCAAACGAATTGATCGGTCCCCAGCACGGGGCTGCCCTGCAGAGCCAGGCTCACCTGGTGCCTCTGCAATAGAGCATCAGCCAAACCCAGCCGAGATGCGACGGCACGCCTGGCCCAACGCCCGCCGTGCCGCTGCCCACCATTTTGTGCTTTTCTCACCGGTTCTGCCGTTTCCTGACCCGCTCCTGTCTTTTCCCAAGCTGCCTTCCTGGAGGAGAAGCTGGGGCTGGGCAGCGATGTCCCCAAGGGCTGTGACGTTCCTGCCGGTGGGACAAGCAGCACACGCAACGGGAAGGACACGGTTTGCCGAGAGGAGGAACCCCAAAGAGCCGCCCTGTTATCACTCGCTTTAGGAGATATTCCTGCCTTTCTCCTCCAACGCCAACTCCAGACAGAATCAGAGGGAAATACAGCTTTCCCTGGGCTTGTAGGTTTTGCCCCTGAGAAAGAGCACGGCTTTTCCACTCTGGAACAACACAGACAGAGGCCATAAAGGCACCTTGCCCTCTGATGAGGTAATTTATAGCTTCACCCTCTGCCATCAGAGCAGTTTCCTCTGCAGCTGAGTTTAATTTCCCAAGCGAGCCCCCCACCCAGCCCCAGCTGGTCCCTCTCCCCAGCTGGCGAACGGGCACCCTGCCTGCTGCCGGGGGATGGAGGCTTGGGCTGGGCGGGGGTATTTCTACATGTCGAGGAATCCACGTAAAAATTACACGGAATATTTTGCTTTCCACATCCACTAACACATAAGTAATCTGTTTGTAAGTAACGCACATAATCAGCTTAATGTAAGTAAAGTAGCTCCCCTTATTTGCATTTGCAAGTGTTTATTAGTTTTTACTTTTATTACACGCAAACCTTCCACCAAGCTCAAGCAAAACGCCTCGCTGGATTCCATTCACCCCGAATCCCCGCGTGCCGTGCACCTATTTGCAGGTGTGTATCTCAATTCTGGCACGGGTCGTAACGACGTGCAAAATTTTCCCGCAAGTGGCACCACAACGGGTATTGAGAGAAATTATGTCATTCCCGTCGCCTCCAAAGTGAATGCGGCGCGCTTGTGATACAGCAGGACCTGACCGAGGCTCCCACACCCAACAGCACGAAACAGTCAACGCCGATAACACAGCACATGTAACGGCACATAACAGAGCTCGGGATGTTTGGGAATTGCAGTTAAAGTGGGAAACTCCATTTGCAAGAGGTTCGAGGCGGGTGCTGGCAGTCCAGCCAGCGGTGCCGGCTGCTCCGGCACGCCAGCGCTGCTCAAGGAACATGCATTTTCTACCAATGCAAATTGTTCGCTTGCATTAGAAAATAAAATTATTTCCATTTATACATGTGTAATGAGAATTTCAAGAGCGTATAACGCAGCTAATGCTTCCAGGGTGCGAGCAGGCGTTTGGAGCTGGAGATGAAGAGGTCTGGTGCGCTGCAGGATCCTGGCCCCGCAGCCGCCCTCTCCACCATCACCTCCCGGAGCTTGGCACCCAAAGGTCCTCGCTTAAGACGTGAAACGCATCTTGGTCCCTCGGCTCCCCATGCCCAGCCGCCCCCGGCAGCAAACGGGTGAGACGGCCCGAGCTACGAGACTGCAACTCGCTCATTAACAAGCTGTTAAATAATTAATAAGTTTACATATAATTGCTTCTGTGTACATAATCTTGCATTTTTCAGAAAACTATCATCAATTTTCAGTTAGTTCCACTCGAGGAAACAAGGGCTAATGCTTTCATTTGAGCAGATGAATATTTATGACGTGCTTGTTCTGTCTGGGGCTGGGGAAAACCGGATTGTTTGGCTTCCCAGTGTGCAAAAGGTGGGCGGTGGGAACCGGCGCGTCCTCGGCTGTTGCCGGTGCCCATCGGCCGCTCCAGACCTCCCACCCTGGCTAATTGGTCTCTGAAGAGCCTGAAAGTTTGGTGAGCTTTGGGCTGGCGAGCGGGTCACGGGGATCGGCTCGCTGCTCTGAAACGGCGCCGGGACTTGGTCCCCTGCTGCCGGGAACACCCGTCACAGCACTTATGATTGATCTATTATTGATCTGTTATTCAATGGGGACGGGCCAAGCAGAGGCAGGGAGAAGCACGTAGGGAGGACGCTGGCACGAGGCGATGCGCGTCCCCTGCCGCAGCGCTGGCGTGAGGCGAAGTTCTCCTTTTCTCCAGTTTTCCTGAGCCTCGTGCTTTCCCCGCTGCCCGTAACTCATCCTCCAAAACCCACTATCATCATTTAAACTGAAAACGGCCCCAGTTTGATAGGAGAGACTGCCTAATCGCGTTCAGACAAAATGCCTGTAATTACCGTACGTGCCGTCGCCATAAACATGCGATCAGGGCCGCGTAAAACCCGCCACGGATTTCCCTGTCCCGCAGGCAAAGTAAACGCGATGCGGCAGCTGAGCATGCACACTGCCCACCTCGGCGGCGCGGAATTTTGGCTGCGGTGGGGTGCTGCAAGGTCTCCCGGTGCCTGAATTACTGCTGAAATGAGCCATCGAAGGGGTTGCTGGAGTTTTTCGGGTGCGAAGAGCCACCAAACAGGAGGGTTTCAGAAAAGCGTCACTCCCGCGGGAGCGGCGGAGGGGGCTGGCTCCATCGCAGGGTGCGCTCCGTGCCCTTGGAATGACGTGACGCGGCGCCACGGCAGCTCGATGCCAAAGCAACCCGAGCTGAACAGGAACCTTTTGATCTCAAAATATTCCTCCCTTCGTTTTATGCCACAGCTCTGCGGCATGCGGCTCCTCAGCTTCTACGCTGTAAGAAGTCCTTCGGCAGCCTTGGCTTGCTGTGGAAACCAAATATTTTGACTTTGCTGTTTATTCCTGTTTTTTTAAAGTGTGTTCTGAGTGAATAATAAATATGGCTTTTAAGGCAGCTGGTGCTTCTTCCTCTAACGCACAAGGTGAGGTAGAAACAAACATATTTGCTTTTGCTCCGTCTATTTATGTGATAATAGGATCTTTGGTTTTAATGGCAAAAAAATGTAATTACCGCACATGTTCTCACAAGCTCTAATTAGCACAACGTTTAAGCATACGCTTAAGCACATCGCTGTTCGCTGCCAGTTTTATTGTGGGCTCTGCAAGAGCTGCCAGCAGCCGGCTGAACGGGGGCCATGCCCTTCCCGGTTCACCTCGTGCTGATTGAAAGCCGACATTTGCCCACCTTGAAAACCTGGAAGTTATTTTTATCCCAACCGGCGCGTGGTCGTAACGAGTCTCAGCCACCAAAAGAGCCGCGTCTTCCCGCAGAGACCACTGCGCGGGGCAGGACGCCGGACGAGGGCGAGGACGGAGCCGAGGGCGTTCGGACACGCGGAGCGGACGCTGCCCCGAGAGAGCGTCTCCCAAGGGAGCTCTGCCGACTCCCCGTCCTCGGCTTAAAAAAGCAGATTTAATCTCATCTGAAAAACCGCAGCAGGGACCGGCAATGTCACCGTCTGCCGGCAAGCGCCCGTGCGGCACGCCAGGCGCCGCGTACGGTGTTTGGTAGCAGCACAGCATCAGTTTACTGTATCGCAGAGAAATTAAAGAGTACGTGTAACCCCATCAGCGAAAGGCACCGAGATGTGGCAGTCAGGCACTCCTCCTTGGCCCTAGCCACCTTTATTGCATTTGCCTTGATCTTTCTAAGCTGGGGAACGTCGTGCCGGTGAAAAGCACAAGTGCAAAACCAGCCCCCGATGCGCCCCGAGCCCGCACTAATCACAGCGGGGGACACAGCCCGACCTTCCTTCTCTCCTGCTGCTTTCAGCCGGTGCCGATCAAGTGCAAAAGGGACTAACCGAGGCTTTAAAAAGAAACATGTTACTCGCTTGCCCGTAATCGAGGCTTTGCTAATCCAGGAGATTTTTTTTTCTTTTTCTCCTTTTTTTCCCTTTGTATCGTCAATAAGGTTAGCTCAGCGCAACCATCATTAAGGTAATTAAATGAGCACTTCGCTTATTAACAGATTGCAACCTTTTCCACACGATTTACCGGGTTTCCCCCCTTCGAACGCAAACACCTCGTGCACAAGAAGGAAGGAAGGGGTTGGCTAAGGACAGGGCTGCGACCCGCGCCTCGGCTCTCTCCTCCATCGGCAGACCCCGCTCGTGCTCACTGCCCCGCCACCGCTGCTGCCCCCGGGAGGAGAAGCTGAGCCCCCCGGACCGGTCCCGGGGAGGGTGGGCTGCTGCCTGCCGCCACCCCCCATCCCCGTCCAGGGGCTCCGGGAGCGCCCGCGCAGAGCAGGGAGCCAGAGCCATGTGTAAGCCGCTCTATTTACATAAGCTTCTGTCGTCTTACCCCTCAGACTAAGATGATGTACTCCCGTGTCAATCCTGTAAGTAGCTGGAATTTAATTCCTGACTTAATATTTCCCTGGATGCTTATTTATCATGAACTGAAGCAAAAATACCATCTTCCCCAGTGGAAGTGGAGCAAGCAGCTCGTTGCAGGTACTCCTGGAAGCGCTGAATAAGAGCTCCCGGGCTCGCTGCGGGTGGCATTTGGGAGCTGGTGCCCGGCTTTGAGCGCTCCCACACCGGTGCGCGGAGCGACCCATCGCAGCGCTTTGCGCTTTCACCCAAAGGCTCAGGACGCACGGCGAATGAACCCGGGCATCCCTGAGTCACCAGGCAAAAGGAAAAAACATTGATTTACTCCAAACCAGCCTGAAAAGAGCCAGACAGGTTCTTTCTCCCCCAGAGTAACCTCTTTTATTAAAATAAGTCATTTTGGATGAGTAAGGGCTGCCGGTGCAAGGCGACCCCAGGCTGCCTGGCCGGTTGCCACCACCCTGGTGCAGTGCGTGGAGGGGAGCTGGGGGGATGCCGTTCAGTGGGAAACATTTCCATGTCCTTTGCACGTCAGGCTGCGGAGCCAAAAGGGGCGATCCGTGGTCTGGGAAAGGAGCTGCCTGGGCGGTGGTGCCACTGGGGCACAGCTGGGAAAACGCATCTCAGCCCGGCCAGCGCTGCCGGCAGCCTCCCCACATCAGCATGCACAGAGCTTCCCGCCGCCGTGATTCGCGAGTCGGGATGGAAGCGGCTCTGAAATCACTGGACAGAAAATTAAAAACTCCTGGGAGAATTTGCCCCAATCTTTCACCGTGCGTTCAGGAAAAACAGCTGCTTCTTGTACTCGGGAGACCCAGCTCCACTCTCTAGAATAAATTCAGCGTTGCCCTTTTCCACTCCGCACTTAAACTAGTCTTTTTTTTTTTTTTTTTTTTTTTCCCTTTCAGTTTCCCTGGCCTGTCCAAAGCAAGCAATGCAGAGGCCACGAGTGGCTCTTTCGACCCTGGGTGCTCACGCCGGGGCACGTGCTGCCGGGCTCTGACTGACCCACAGCCGGGGCAGGCAACGCGCTGCTGCCTCGCAAGATCCCACCGGTTCCGCGCGGCTCCGCGGTTTGTGGCCTCTGGCAGCAGAGTGCCCGTGTGGAAGGGAGATGCCAGGAGCACGGGCTTACGCTCCGGCTCTGGCACAGCTCGTACCCAGTGGGTCGCTCCCGGGAAGCGCAGGCATCCTCACCCAGCGCGCCTTCCCGGGGCTCCGGTGCTGGCAGAGCCGCAGTGCTAATTGGCTTCGTTACAGCACAGAATTACTGCGGTTGGTAGCGGACACACCAGGAGGGATGCGGGTGTCATTTCGAATAATCACTGCCTTGTGGCAAAGGGACCGCACGCTCCGGCAACAGGATCTCTGCATCAAAGGGCCGTGATTCACCCAAACCCGCGCTGGCAAACACACAAGGCACCGCAAACGGGAACGCAGCCGCGCTCCTGGCCGGTGGGTCTGTAATCGCCGTCACAGATGACAGTGAAGGCCTCTGGCCACGCAGAGAGGGAAACCGAGAGCATGGCACCGGGTCGGACCACGCCGCATCCCCGCGGAGCTGAGCCGCAGGCGCTAGGCATCGCGGTCCTCGCCGGCCCTGTGCCGCCCCGCACCAGCAGCGCACTAACCGGCCTCCCCTTTGCCAACCAGCGCTTCAACCCTCGCTGCATCCTACCTGGGGCTCAGAAAGCACTGCGGCCAAACCCTGAAATTATCTTTATCGCTGCTGTGGATCCCCCGAGCTGTCCGAGAGGGAAAGTACCTGCAGGTCATTAACAAGGGACTAACGGCCTCTTGCTTTTCTCACCCTTTCCCCTTTGATCACAGACCGGGTCCGGCTTTTCAGCAGCCTATGTACTTCTAAGGAAAACACCATTGAAAGTCTCGAGAGCTCGCTCCGATGGGAAATTGCTGCCGTTTTCACCAGAGAAAATGGCTCGGTGTTTCCCCAGGGCAGTTTCCTCTTCTGCAATGCTCCGTTGCCTGGGATATCTTAAACTGTGGTATTAAAAAGCCATGGATAATGATTACTGTTCACCAGCATAATAGTCTCAAGAATCAGCATCCCTACTTTTTGCAAGAAACATATCCCCAGGCAGTTTCCTTTGCATATAAGCGTACAAAAAAAAAGTTCAAGTGAGAAAAAATCGTATCAGCAAAGCACATTTGTATAGATGAATTATTTTGAAAATTTCTGAGCATCCAAACTAACTGCAGCAGATTTGATTTATAGAATTATAAGCAACACGTTCATTCTGATCCTCTGGGCTAAAAAGTTATAATTAGCACATGCACCATAAAACTGGCTTTTAATTAAATAAGCCTTGGAACGGAGGAAGTTTTGCGAGGTCCCTCCCTCGCTTACGTAAGGCAGGCGGCCCAAACGGCCACCGCCGGGGATGCTGCGACGGCTCCCGAGCGCGGGGAGCGTTAAGCAGAATTTTAAAGAAAGGAAAGAGAGAAATGGGAAATCAGGCAAGCGGGGAGCCCGCAGCCAGCAGCTGGATCTCGTACGTTAGTGACCCGAAGAGCCATCGCAGCCAAGTGAGCTGGAACGATGGTTTGCGCCGGTGAGTTAAGCTGCATTGCCGGATCGGCGGTATCCTAGGTTATACCGATAGCAGCTGCTGCGAGCGCCGGGCAGCCCAAACGCCCCGCCGCCGCGTGGGGCATTGCAGGCGGGGGCTCGCCAGAGCCGGGGTATCGGCATCCTCCCCAGCGGGACCCAGCCCAAACACACGCCGGGAAGGCAGCGTCATTAGGAGGGCTGGCACGGAGGCCGTCGCTTGTACCTCCAAGCATCCAGCCTCTGGCATAGCCCGGCAATACGTCACGCTACCTGTTGCCTGTATTATAATAGGCTGAGTTTATTCACAAAAAGCATATGTTGCGGTACCGAGCGTGGAAATGCCATCTCTCACAGTTGTCTCTTTCTTCACACTTTCAAAAGGCTGTAGGAAAAGATGACATATGGCACCTCAGCTTACGACGGTTTCATCGACACTGGTAGGGCCAGGGAAAATAGAGCAGAGCGGCGTTCCCGGGGGAGAGCGCCCGTGCCCGGTCCCACCGGGACGCTGCCTGCTGCCTCCCGTGCCGGCGGGTGCCGTTACCCGCAGGCACGTGCGTTGCCAGCGCTGGCGCTGGGCGATAAAACGAGCTAATTAACAGGCTCCTCCCCGTCAACGCCAAAGCTGAACCTCTAGCTCTTCAGATGTGTAATTAAAGCACGCTCTCGTAATTATAAAATTTCATTCCACTTGAGCGAAGGCGGAGGCCTGGCAGGTGCTTAAATTCACTTGATCGGTTCCACTTTTTCTCCGCTCCTCTGGAGAGCGGCACAGCCCGAGCAGGGGGGGGAGGGGGGGAGGATGACGATGCCGAGGGCAGGGTGGGGGGCTGCCCACCGGGACCCCCGCGGCAGGGCTGCGCCGGCACCCAGGGCAGGCGCCGAACGGGGCTCCGAGCTCGGGAAGGCTGAAGGCGGCTCTGAGGCTGGCGGTGCCTCTGGAAGGCAAAAAACTCGCCCACTTGCTGTCTCCGAGAATAACAAAAAGTCGTGAGAGGCTTGATGAGCGAGCGATGGGAACGGTGCCTTCGCTGCATGGGGAGGGGACAGGGAAGGCTGTCAGCACACATGGCTTGCGTAGCTGGGAAAGCAAATGCTGCTATTTTCCCTTAATAACCAAAATCGTCTGCAAATGCCATTGCTGGAATATTCTATAAATACTCGCTGTTCTCAAAGCCTCTTTCTCAACAGCCCGCCCCAAAGCCCACTCCTCTCTCCAGATTGCGCACCAAATCTCACTGTTCCCTTTCCAGGGGCGACAAACGGCACGAGCAAAACCATCGCGGGAACGCGAAGACCCGACACATCACGCCCCAGACCCGGAGGTGGAAAGCTGGAAAAGCTCCGGCTACAGGGAAGGCACGAAGCGCCACGGATCACAGGAATGCATTTGTCTCTGCGAAAGCGCTCTCGAGGTGATGGTCACCCTGCGACCACCGCTTTATTCGAAGGAAAAAGAGCTTTCCGTCCTGACAAAAACACCGAGGCTGGTGGTGCAGTGGGGGTCCATCAGTGCTGGAGCCAAGGCCGGGAGTCACCCGCAGCCGTGAGACCAGCGTGGGGTGGGAAGCATCGCCTCTGGAGCAAACCGACCGCTGTCTCCCGAAACGGCCCGAGGGTCCAAGAGGAAGGGCTGAAGCAGGGGCGAAGGGAACGGTGGTGGTCCGCCAAAGCCCCCGCACGAGCTGGGCTCTGCCGGCCGGGTCTGGGCTTTTCCCGGCTGGGCTCCAAGGGGGAAGATGGGAGCGGGGCTCTGGACCTGCCCCTGCGGATGCAAAGCCCACGCAGGGGGAGAGCGGGTGGTGCCCGTGGGGGCTGTCCACATTGTGACTGTGGGCAAGCCCATTCAAAACAAATAAATCACGCTAACCTATTTCCATGCCATTGTCCCTTCTCCGGGGGGAACAATCACTGCTGAGGATCTTTGCAAAAATTAGTTCCTGTAAGATCTGAGGAATCTTTCTGCTTCTGCACTGAGCACGGGGAGGGAGCCTATAAATCCACTTAGTCACACTCGCTGGATTACATCCGACCTTGTACTTCTGCTTTTATTAACAAGATTGTTTACTATATAAGAAGCTTTATATAACTGTGAATCACGGGTGATTTGTAGGACTGCACAGATGGGAGTTGCCAACCATCCGTTTTCTCTGCGCTCGCGTGAACCTCCCGCTCCCAGCCCATACCTAAAGAATAAATGAAACCCTTGCTGTGGTAATTAAATATCTGGCTCTACTCCACTTCAGTGGTGCTCTCGGTATGGGATTTAAGACTCCCCGATATTCCGGTTTAACGCACGGGTTCGTATCAGTGCTGATGCAGGGATGGAGTTATCCCTGAAAAGTGTTCTCCATCCCGCATCTCTCCCCTGAGGACATCCCTCGGGTGCAAGGGGAGACGTGCCGGCTCCCACCTGGCACCAGGCAGGAGACCACCGTGCCCCAAACCCATCAAGGCTGGTAAGTGACAACAAAGTAGTTACCAACTACCTCGTTTATAAAGCGTGAGCACTTGCAGGCAAAGTCTCCAGGACTGAATTGCACCCTGCCCGCAGAGTGCGTGTAGATCTTGCCCAGTATCATTAAACGCCTATTTTATCACAACTGAGCGACCTCCGGACTCCTCCCAGTGCTCACTGGGCTTCTGCTCTCTGCACCCCTTTTTCCTCTCGATTTATACGTGCTTTTAAGTGACTCTGCCAAAGGGCGTTTATATAGCCGAGGCTAAGCATCGGTGCGAGGTGACAGGCAGATAGGAAGCATCAATTAATATCTCCGCCAGTTAACCGCGTCATTTTCGGTAAAGTGCTGATCTTTAAGGACCAGTTGGTAGATTTAGCACAGCAGCGTCAATTTAAACTTCATTCACAACTTTGTAAAGAGGTGACGGGACCCGAGCTTGGGGCTCCCTCCCTCCCACAAGCAGCCGGGCCACGGCTCCCCCGCAGCCTGCCGGCACCCGCGAGCCGTTCCATTTGTGCACAGGCAGCCTTAATCCTCAAACCGAGGCAATTCGTTTACCTTCATTTATTTTACCTGTCGCGCTCTCTGAAGTGAACCGATAGCCTCGTCGCTATGCCACAGCCCAGCGCAGCTCACTGTCAGCACGTCCAGCCGACAGCACGGCGGTATTAGTCACGCACTTAGGGAAGGAAGGCGGGCTGAAGCTGCCAGCCCCGCTCCTGGCTGAAGGTGACTTGCAGGGAAAATATCAGGAAAAACACCAGCTCAGGCTCATCCAGCAGCAGGAGGAACCGCCGCCTCCCAGAGCCCGGGCAAACCGAGCAGGGCAGAAGCTGCTGCCTCCCAGCAAGGCTTCCCACCTGCCCCCAAAACCTCGTTAGTAGACCTGACGTTGGCTATTCAGGACAGTCTTTGCGTGACCTGGTTTGTCCTGTGGCCAAGACGCAACCCGGAGCTCGTCAGCGAGGTGCCTGCAGGCAGTGCACGGGAACGCTGACCGGTCCCAAAACCCACGACTGAGGTCTCCTGGGGCCAGAGCCACGGCCAGCGCCACATCCAGACAGCGGTGCTGGTGCCCTCAGCAGCGCGGCGCGCTCTCAGCGGCACTGTATTGCCCCGAGTGAGACTTGCTGGATAAATAAATATTCTAGAGATGCTCCAGGTCTCATGAAAATGTATTTTTCATGAGTTCATTCTACTATCAGAAACCGCACCCTTTAAGAAGATCAGGTGCTACTGTAACAGAAGTAATTTTTATAATGAGTAACTTGTTTGAAAAGCTGCTTCAGGTCGTCTCGGTGAAAGAAACGCAGTTTGGCTCGCTCCGCTCTGCGGCGGAGGCAGGAGGGATGCTGGAGGGAGCTGCGGGCTCTCAGGGGCTGCAGAGGGGCTCCGGCTGCACCAGGGCACCGAAACTCGCCGCAGGGGGAAACGTGCAGCGTCCTGCGAGCAAGGTGCGCCCCGCTGGCTCTTCCCAAGGCGGGCTACCCTCCTATCTGGGAACACCGGCAATTTCTGGACAAAAATCATATTGAAGTGCACCTTTTCTGCAAATTCAGGGAGTCTCTGGGGAAACGCGGGAGCCCTTCCCGGCCCCGCGGGCTGGCTCTGGCAGACCCGCTCGGTGCTGCCGCTGTTGAATTCACGCTGCGGACGACGACAGCGACAACTTTGGGATCCTCGTGAAACGGCCTGCGCAGCTATTTACTGTTGCGCTAGATTTAGACCACGCAGTTAGATATTGATTGAGACTGAGCCTCCAAGCAAAGACTGCTAATTAGCGCACGCAACAAAGAGCCAGCTTTTAATTAAATACAGCTTAGCGAGAAGGACCTGTGACAGACAACTCCCCTTGCACGAGAGAGATGCGTGCAGGAGAGTTTCAGAGCAGGACCGAGCCTGCAAGGTTGCCCCGGGACGGGGGTCCCACAGCGGGAGGGCTCAGCCCAGGACGGGGCAGGGGGGGGTGGCTGCTCCCCTCCCCGGGGGCAGCCCCAAACCAGGCACCCTCATCCCGGGGCTCCCGCTGCCCGCACCCCTGCCTCTCCTGCCCACGCTGCCTCCTCCGCTAGCCACCAGCCCTTCCTTGCCATTGCAAATAACCAAACAAGCAGCATGGCGAAGAGAATAATATTAATATTAAAAAGGCATTTATAGTTTTAATCAAGCTTTGGGGGGAAAAGACAGCTTAACACGGCACTTTACACAGTTGATAAAATGTTTGACATTTACTGGTGCCTGTAATGAATCTTGTCTCAATTTTCTCTTTTAAAATGCCACTCCAGATACTCTATCTATCTGTAGGGTTTAAAAAGCACTTATCCAACAAAGCGTTATCACGACTGAGAATATTAAACGGTGGCTCGGCGGAGCACCGCCAGCTGCAGGGTTTGCTGGCACCCGAGCGAGCACCGAGGGTTTGCAGCAGTGGGCGGCCCTGCTAAAGCACAGCCCAGCAAAACACCACCATTTTCCCACTGGTTTCCTAATCCCCGAGTGGGAAGTCCCCAAGTTCCTAACTTTTTCTGCTCCGTTTGCTCCCAGGACACACGCTCCCCCTTGTACCCGTCCCCTAGCCGAACGCTCCCTTTCTTCCTCTTACAGAAGGCAGCCTTGGGATATTCACTCAATCATCAGGTACCCAGTAACCCAAAGCAGAAGGCAGCCCCAGAAAACGGCATGTTTTCCTTTGCTGCGACTATCCCCATCTTCCTCGCGTGCTTTGATCAGTGATGAAATCAGTGAGCGCGGCTCCGGCAGCAAAGTTGGCGTCAGCCTTCGAAATCCGCTCTTTCGCGATGGATGGGAAAAAACCATCCCACCCCGGGATCGTGGCTTTGCTCTTCGGCAAACCCTCCCCCAGGTGCTGAAATGCACTTCAGGCGTTACTCCGTCACGCCTTTCTCTTCCATCGCGTTTATATTTTGCCAAAGGAAGCGGCAGCGAGGTGGGATCGAGTCACCCGGTGGCTACAAACTCTTGTAACACCTCCCCGGAGGCCCACCAGCCTTGCGGGAATATTGGGAGCTAAGCGGCCGTTGCACCAGCCCGGCGCGGCACGCGAGGCTTCGGGCTTGGTCGTAGACCAAAGCAAACCCAAAGGTTTTGGAGGAGGAGGCTGGAAGTTTACTTTGTCCCATAGGAAGAGAGGAGGTGAGCCGCCCTGCCTGCTCCTGCCCGCCCAGGCTTTGTGTTTTATCAGTAAACGGCAGTTGTCTTGTGTAAATACAGCCTGACGCTCCGCGGCTACTGAACGGGCGTTTATCTGCGGAGCGCTTCTGCTCCTCGCTGGAAGGACACTGCGGAGGGAAATATCAGCAGCAAACACGCAGGCAGGCGCTGCCCGGCTGCGCGGCTCTGTCCCGGGCTTCCCTTTGACTAGGCACTCTTAATGTCTTTCTCTTTGCTTTTTTTTTTTCAGGGGGAAGAAATGAATTATTCTGTGGAAGTTAGTGCTTGTCTCAGGAGCCTGGTATAGAAAATTAGGTTTTAATAGCTTTGGAATTGAGGTTCTGCGGGTCAATAGGACAAGATTCTGCCAGTGAAATGACAAACCCATAAAGGGGAAAAAAGCAAATATTTTGTTACTCATCAGAGAGTCACAGTCCAAAGATAGCAGGCAGTAGCTTGAAATACTGCTGTGCTCTTCAGGCTACTGTAATGTTTAGTCAGAAGCTCCTTTTTGCTTGTTGTCTATATATATATTAGCTTTGGGAACGGAGCACTTGGCTTTCCATCTTCGGACGTGCCTAGGAATTTCTCAAGTTACTGCTGGAATTGGAAAGTTTGCTCTGAAATAAAAGCACTCTGCCTTTCCTGATCGCTTCCAGCCCACGAACTGGGGACCCTGAGGATGCCCCGTCGGACGGCGGAGCTCACCCACAGCGAGCACGGGAGCGGACCACGACTTGTGTCACTTGGTGCTGAGTCTCTCCATCCTTTATGCTATTAGAAACCTTTTAAAAACCAAGCTGATAACACAGAAGCATCCCATCCATATGAGAACAGGTAATTCGGAGTGAGTTATCTGAAGGGGAAACATGTAACGAGATAAAGACCAATGCACTTTAAATGGACAAACATAAATAAGCTACAGACTCATTTCCTGAGAGTTGGAGCTCAAGCCCCCTTTTGCTAATTAAAACCACAGCAAAATCAATGAAATTAAAACCAGGAGACTTTGCAACACCTTTTCCCACACAGGGAGAGGAGCTAGAAATTGCCTGCCGGCAGGGCAGAGCCGGAGCACGTGGCACAGCACCGGCACGTGCCCGGCACGGAGGGTCTGCGGGCTCACGGCCAGCGTCCACCGCAAAGGGCAGGGGCGGGAGAACCGGGGCTGCCACCGGCAGGTACACACGCTGCCCGGCCACACCGTCCCGGGTGCTGGAGGGCCGTGGGCTGCTGCACAGGGAAAAGCTACTAACTCAGCCGGCAGTGAAATTGCTTCGGCTCATACAGGACACAAAACTTTCAGAGAACTTCTGCTGACGAGCACTGGAATGATTTGAGTCATTATTAAAGGGACAAATGGATTATAATTATTCCTAATTTCATATTCAGAGATCATTACCATCCCTAGGAAGGGTAGACAGGGAGCCCTTGAGCTCCTGCAAGTTACTTTAAATATTCATAGGGCTGAGAGAAATTTCTCGTGGTTTGGACGGGCTGTGAGGGGCACAGTGCCTCCGGCCAAAGGGGCCAGGCAGCTCTTCCCCCCACGGCTCACGTTCCCCAAAGGCGCATCCCAGCCCGGGCATCGCTGCGCCGGTCTCCGGGGCTCACCAGCCCACACTGGTGGCAGCACCAGCCCGGCACTCGGAGCTAATACTCCGCTAAGGGGCTGTGCGCCGGCGAGCAGGAGATGGGACACCTCGGCATGTTTTCCAGGTCACTCGCTGCTTTGTGGCTCTTCCAGGTTTTAGCTGCGGCGAGGCGAGACAGAGGAAGGCCACAGTGAGCATGTTCTCGCCCTGACACACATCAGTTCGCTTGCACCGCTGCTGCGGGAGCATGTTCCAAAGGCTCCCAAAGTGGCTTTACTACTGTGCAGTAGCACGGATACAGCTGCTGCTCAACCGGCTGCAAATTCCCTCCTGCGAGCACCAGTCCAATCTGAACTTCCACGTCTTCAGCTTGATGCACGGGAACTAATGAAATTACCTCTGCGAGCCTGCTAAGGGCTGTAGGAGCTGTCACCTTGGACAAGCTCCCGGGGGAAATCCGCAGGCTCAATTCTTCTCCAGGCCTTTTACTCACGAGTGGCAGCAGGTCATCCCTCCTACATCCCACGTCGAGGCTGGAAACTCTCCCCAGAGCAGAGGGTGGATGCTCCCGGCTCGCTGCAGGCATCAGGCGCAGGCAGCAGGCGCAGGCAGCACGCACAGCTGCCCAGCGCCTCGTGCTAGCAGGACGCTTAAGCACAGGCTCCCTTCTGGGTCTTTGCTCAGGCTTTCTCCGGGAAGAAATCAAGCTCAGATACTCCCACCGTTGTGTCAGCAGCAATAGAAGCAGTCTCATAATGACCTAAGCCAGAAGTTGCCTTTTTTTGCCCTCTTAGTATCTTTTGGCATAGGAACTGATGGAATATAAACAGTTGCTAAGGAGATTTTTAATAATATGAAAAGCCACGGAACTACGCTGTTGATGCAAAAACCGTACACCTAAAAAGCGAAGCGGTTCCCCGTATCTGTCTCATCCCGCCCTACCCGTCGCTGGGCTGTACGGCAGCAGTGGAGGGCAGGCAACGGGTCAGTGGGTCAGGCTGGGTCCAGGCTGGCAGCTGCCGGCATTGACGCCAAAGCTCATTTGCTCCGTCGCCTGCCCCCACAACCGGTAAATCAGCATGTGGTAATGATGGGATCAGCTTTCCCATCATTTCCCCACTCAAGGTTTTACGGCGGCGCTAAATCACCGATCCTTGCAGCGACCTCCACGGTGGGATCACGGCTGCTCCCGCGGGACGGTGTGCTGAGGGGGGGACCGGGACACGGCGCCTGGCGAGAGCCGCTCTCCTCTGACTGCGGGCGAAGGCACGCAAAGGAGCGCGACTGGGCACCGGTGATTTACGCCCCGAATTACGCCTACCGCGCACGCTTCACTAACGTATAGAAATGTCACATTGCTTTAAGCATTGCGCCGAACTTCTGTCCTCCAATCAATGCTCAATTTCCTTCCAAGGATAAAGCTGTACATTATTTTTGGCTGACCAATTCAGCTCAGGGCACTCTTAATTTTTCCCCCTGCGCTCAGAGGACAAATGCTTCACCGTGCTTGCCTCAGAGCAATGACAGAACAAGCACATTTCTAATGGCTGGCACAGCGCGTCCAAAATATATTAAATGTATTAACTTTGGCACTCGCCAGGTCTCGGGAGAAGCTCTCGGAGCTGCTCGTGTGCTTTGCCTCCGCTCCCCCGGCTCCTTACTTCTCTCCTCTTCTGCCTGGAAAATTCCCTGTCCCCGAAACTGCGGCTGCCTGGAGGTCACCGCCATTTGCCGGCAGCTCGTCTCCGTGCCCCACTGGGCGCTGCCCCGCCACGCTCGGCGAGCGGGAGAGGCCGGCGAGGCTCGCAGATGGCGAGCAGCCGTCCCGCTGCCGCGGAGCAGCCCCGCGGTGCCAGCAGCGCTGGGGCCGGGAGATGCTCGCCGCTCCCGCGGGCATGCAGGACCCCAGAGCCAACACGCGAGCAGAGCAGGGAGCACGGGAACGCATCCAGGACAACGCGACCAAATGCTCCGTTGGCTCAGCAACACCCGTATTCGTAACGTCCAGATGCTTAAAGCCTGGCCGGGATTCGCTTCAGGGCTGAACTGCGGGGAGTGAGGCTCTCAGAGGGACGACTCGGGTGGGAAGTCACCTTCTCGCCCCCGTGCCGGGGGGAACCGGGCAGCAGGACTGCTCGGGGATGCCCCTCAGGGAAACCCACGGGGGCTTTCCCACTGTCCTGCCCGCCCAGGCGCTGCCCAGGCTGGAACCGGGGCCGGCACCGACCCGCGGAGCAGCTGCCTACTGCTGCGCGGGAAGCAATTCCCAGGACTCGCTCTCCAGCCACGCGCGGCCCGGGATTTTATTACGTTTTCAATAAAAAAAGTGCTGCAGGATAACACCCTGAGCGGCATCTGCCACGTGGGCTGCTGCTGTGAAGATGGGAAAATTGCCCTTTGTTCTTCAAAAATAAATCTGAGGGAAAGCCCTTTATAAGCAGGCAGCATTCTCTGGGGGCTGCCAAGGACTTCACAGGCATCGCCATGAATAACAGTTTATCTACAGAGTTTCATTCAAAAGGAAGCCTCAGACATGGCCTAAAATTATGGGGACGCTGTGAAAATGGCTTTATAAACTATTGCTTTTTCCTCTATGAGCAGCAGCAAAGTACAGGCCCGACAAAAGCCAGCCGAGACTCCAAATGTAATAAATAAGTCAGCGGAGCTGATAAAAATAAAGGATGAAATATAATTCAGCCATTCAGTGACAGATCCCATCTTAGCTGTGATATAGGGTCTGTTGAAACTGTCATTGCTTCAGGAAATTAAAGAATGAGCCCATTAGTAAGGATATTTAAAGATGTTCATATTAAGATTATGACTTCCCAGACTCAGCCCGTGCAGGCAACACGCTCTATTCGAAAGTCATTTTTCACAGTCCCTTTTCGCTCCTGTTCCGAAACCCCAAAGGGTGCTACGGGCGCCCGTGACGCGAGGGGCGAACGGGGGGTTTGGGCGATGCACCCAGGGGTGGCCGGGCAGAGGATGGGGGACGCGGCACCCAGCTTGACTTGCGGGTCGCCACAGCGATGGGAATAACCGGCCTAAACCGAAAGGGAAAGCGCACGTGGGGCAACCGGTCCTGGGAGGGGAACCTAATTGCCGCCACGTGCGATTCCCCGGCACCGCGGCGGTGCTTCACCGGGGCCGCGGTGGCGCCGACGCGTGCCGGCGCCTCGCACGCTCCCTCGGCTCTCCGGAGGCAGGAGCGATCGCTGTTGCTTGCTTCCACTTCCAGCTACCAAAGCAAACACCGCTGCTGGCAACAACGGAGCAAAGCACATAAGAAAAGCAAATAACCAGCGGCTGGGAAGCGCGAGGGGAAGGAGAGCTGCAGCCGAAGCGGGGGTTACAGGGAGCCTGGGAGGTGCCCGAAGGACGAGGGGATGTCGGTTCCAAAAAGAAAAACAATGCTCAGAAAAGGGTGAAGATCTCTAGACCCGGTGTGTTGAAAAACTGATGGATAATTGTAATTAGCTTTCAGGATTTTTAATTATAGAAGGGGTATAAATAATCACAAAGCACAGCTTCACTAATGAGAGTCCTTGTGCTGAGAAACACAGGGATGCATTTGTTAGGGAGACTTTGAAAGCTCTGCTGTTAATTAGGTGCCTCGCAGCCAGCAGGGTTTCAGGAGAAGGAGAAACATGTATACATTTAAATCAGGCTCATTGTGAGAGGTATCCAACATCAATTACGGGATAGCAGGGTGCTAAAATCAACGCACTTTGTAATTAGCAAGCGGATCTGAAAGGCAGAGAAGAGCCTTTGTTTCCCTTTCAGGTGCCTGTCAGAGGTATTTAACGCTGGTCAGGACCTGGGGCCGGAGAAGTGACCTGCTTTCCACGCGCCCGGGAGAGCATCCCACGGCATCCCGGGGTGGGCTCCATCGGGCAGGCTGGGATGGAGCGGGGTTCAGCAGGACGTCACGGCCGGGCGTCCCGCAGCCCCGTCCCACTGCTTTTGTTGGCAGAACCAGAACAAAATCAAACGGTAGCTAAAGAGAGCAAACAAGGACATTTTCTCCTCCGGCTTCTCTTTGGGGAACAGCTGCGAAGGGCATTTAGCTTGGGGGTGCTACAGGTTTTCCCATGCCAGGCACACGGTGCCGGCAGCGGTGGGAGGGAAAGGGAAAACACGGTTATCCCCAGCATCACCCAGCCTCGCCGGGGCCTCTCGCCAGGGCTGGAGCTGCTTCTCGCTCCGGCGCGTCCTTGCTGGAGACGCAGCACGGTCAGACAGAAACAGCGGTTCGGTACGTCGGCTGCTATTAGCTTGCGTGTTTTCTCGCTGGTTATAAACGAACAGAAAAGGAGATGACAAAGACCGGGGAGATCCTTCCTAACACACGCATCTGCCTGTTTGCAGTGCCCGGCACGGGGTGCCCCCCGCCAGCCCGCTGCGCCGGCAGCAGCCAGGGTTGGAAACCAGCAGTGAGTTTGGGCCCCCGCTAAGACCCACCAGTCTGATTTCCACCGTCCTTCCTTAAATTTTCTTCTTTGACCACAAATTCTAAGCCTTGCCACAGGAGTTTGTGCAAGTAATTATGTTTAGCCGGTATTTGGCTAAATCTAATGAAGCAAAGATAAACAGCTCAGCGTTTTCTTCCCTGACGAATAATGAATATTAATTTGGCTGTCAAAAAAGAACCTCTGCTCATTGCAAAAGATTAGATTCCCGTGCTAAAACTTGCCAAGGGGATAGGACTTCACCAGAAAGGACGGCATTTTGGGAAAGCCTGCGTCTCCTCCCGCACGTGCCTGCACAGGGGAGAGCAGAGGCGCCTGCACAGGGGAGAGCAGAGGCACCTGCGTGTAATCCCGACGCGTGCTGGCACCATGTCCAGCGGTAATTCGGCCAAGCGCTGAGGTTCTGCACAGTAAGGAACGAGCAGACAGTGCTCAGCGTTTGAGTATATGTCGCCTCAGCAGACAAGAACTGACTTTGCTTTTGAAGGATTTTTCCTAGATGGTAAGGGCCTCTGGAAAGCTGAGTACGAGGGAACGGCCCTTCTGACAGTGAGGATGGAAGCCTGGATGGAGAGCAGCAGGCTGGGTTCAGGCATCTTTGTAAGGAATGGCCGGCAAGCCCCGTTTGACCCTTCGGTCTGTATTTTTTTTTGGCAGAAACAGGGCTGAGCAGGAGCTGCGAAGACATGCCAGGCACTGCGTGTCCCACATCGCAGGCAGCAGTGTCTCCAGGAATCCCCCTCCAGACAGGGAGAGCCTTCTGCAGGAAAATGGCACAAAAGTCTTCAATGGGTTATCCTCCTCCGCATCAATAATCCCACTGAACTTACGGTCCATCTCTACACCTCCCAGTGAAACGAAGAAGAGCCCTTATGCTCTGTCCCCCACGTGCAATGCCTTAGTTCTAACTACTTTGCTTATTGCTTGATAGCTTTTTTTAAATTTTATTCCCTACCTAGTTTTTATCACTTTGCCGCGTGCCGTCGCGGTAGTTGTCGGGTAATGCCTTTGCAGCTCAGCTTCCCAGTACCCGGGTGGGAAGGAATGGGCAATTCTTATGAACACGGCTGAGGCTTTTGGTGGTCTGCGGCGCACAGGAGGATCGCGGCCCCATTAAGAAACACCAGGACTTCATTTTTTCTGACAGAATATTGCTAGCGAGTGAGACACGGGCCAGAAAGCCAGCCCTGCTTTTAGAAGGAGGCCGAGTATACCCGTACCTCTGGTTTTACACATGGTACATTTATGCATGGCCTAGGCATTAAAATGTAAATCGCCACAGACCATCTGCTGGACCTATTGCCAGGCAGAATTTACAGCGGCATAACAATGACAAATTATACAGAGAAATCATGAAATGCTGCCCGATATGTCTTAGGAAAGATTTTGGAAGTTACCTGCCTTCAGCCAGACTGTCTTTTCCCAGCTGTAAATTATTCCCCTGTGCTCTCTGACTGGCTACAGCTGGAATTAACATCTGTGGCACACGGGAAGAAAACTTCAGAGCAGCCAGTGCTGGAAAAACAATGCCTCAGCGTCCTGAGCCTTAACTACAGCGAGATGAAGCCCCGATGTGCAGTAGCAGAGAGCAAATTGTTGTGCATCAATAGACAGAACCACGTCTCAGGGAAACTCGTAAATAGCTGGAAGGCGGAAAACTGTTTCAGAGACTAAACGTTCACCAAGCTGGAGAGAAAGCTGCACCAAAGCATCTTCTCTGCCTTGAGAATAAGCCTCTTTTTGCTGCTCTGAAGCCTTTCCCATTTCAAGTCCGACTATAAAGCGTGATGGTGAAGCCGGATTTTTGGTGGGAATTGGAGAAAAGGTTCCCAGGGCCAGGGAGCCTTCGGCACCTGGTGATCACGGAACGGCTGATTTGTATGAATGCGCTTACCAGCAATGTTCGCATCTACTGAAGCTATTACATTAATGCTCAGGAACGATCACACCCACCTCACAGCTCGTTATGCTCCATAAAAATTTAATGGCAAATGAAATGTGCTGTTGTGGGTAAATCGATATTGTTATTCTCTTTTGGCAAATGATGAAATATATTGTTTTCATAATGAAAACCATCATGGCAATGTACTGGTGTTGGGAAGAGGAGAGGGAAACCAGGGGATGGAAAGGAGTGCGTGACCTCCCATCACGGTCGTGTCCCTCTCCTCGTGTCGGCTGGGTTTGTGCTGCTGCCCGAACGCCACCCCAGCATCACCCCACGAGGGCTCCCAAACCCCTCCGCCTCTTTGGAAAGGGACAGAGAGGCTTTCTCTCTGGGACGTGGCATCGGCTCTCCGTTTCCCCCCGTGCCGTCCCCCAGCCCCGTCTCCATCGCTGCCTTCAGCTGCCTCTGCACCTGGGCGGCTTGGAGGATGGGGGAACATCGCTCTTTTTCTCCTGGCTACCACATTTCTGTCGCCGGTACAAATGACTGGGTGAGTGCGCAGTGCAAACGCAACCTGGCATCATTTATTTCGGGAGGGAAACAATCCCAGAGTTCTGGCTCTGTACCCAGGCAGGAGAAGGTACAAGCAGTGCCCATCCCCGCTCCCTCGCCTCCTTTCTCAGAGATGTTCAAATTAACGAGGTGATGTTTCACCTCACCATTTGCAGTTTTGCATCTCAAGTCCTATTAGTGTTTTCTCGTCAAGTGGCTGCTCATGGGTCCACAACGCTGGCAGCCCGCTTGAGCGGTGGCCGTGAAAGGGCTCGTACTTGGGGCACGGCGTGGGAGCCACGGGGAGCCACCCCCGCGGCCACGATCGTTCCATCCCTGCGGCCAGGCTGCCGTCAGAGAAGCGCAAACTGTTTGTAACGAGCCCAAAAACGCCGCGGCTTCAGCAGCTGCGACAGCCGCACGCTGGGCTCTCAAAATACTGGCACGGGGCTCTCCCTTTCTGGCACTTTCTCCCTGTCTTTTGGAGTGAAACATCAAAGCCCAGCCCTGGAGGAAGATCTGAGCTCTTCGCCCTTCCGACTGTGTATTAATCTGCCACTTGACAGTCGTTTTTAGCAGCACGGGAAACGTGGTGCTGGTGCTGCTGCCACCGCAGGAACTCCGGGGCCAACCCTGCGCTCCAGCATCCCGCGGGATGCTCCTGCTGATGGCCCTGTCCCACCCTGGCAGCCCCTGGCTGCCGTGGGGTCTCGGGGTGGGGGGTCACCCCAACTCGCCCCGGCTCCCTGCATCTCAGGGAGACCCCGTGTCTCAGCACCGGTGCTCATGGTGCTCCGCGCCGCTCAGAGCGATGTCTCGGTGCCAGCGTCACGTTAATCTGTTTCTAAGTTTAACCAGCACGTGGGCTGCAGTGAAATGCGGTTCGCGCACGATGTTAAGGGAAAATGCACGGCTCCTCCCAGGGAGGGGGCGGGCGTGAAAATGAGTCCGCCCGGGTGGGCGAGGGGAAGGGAGACCCAGGCGGTCGCTGCGGGGCACCCGGCTTTGCCCGTGCCGGGGTCCCCGGGCTGGACCCCCGCATGGCAGCGCGCTGCGGGGGGTAAATTGCCAAGCCGGCTCCTTCTAGCACGCTGCCGGCGGGCATCCCTCTACCGAGGAGGGAGCTGAACCCTCTCACTCCCAGCAGTTGCTCTCAAGAGCTCCCGAGGGATGCGTCGAGCTCCTTGATGTTGCTCTTACGCACCGGCACCCCGTGTCCCAGGCTGTGCCAAAGGCAGAGGAAGCTGCCTGAGCGCAACGGGGGATCGAGTCTGTGCGTTTCAAGGGGCGCAGAGGGACAGAGGCTGCTTCTCGGCACCCGGCTCTGGCTTCCCCGTTGGCAACCGGTGCTGCCGCACCGCGGCAAGGCAACCGCGACACCCCGGAGGGAGCGCGGGAGCACACCCAAGTGAAAGCGCTGGAAGGGGACTAGAGAAACAGCGTCAGGGTTTACTGTAAAAACAGGTGCTAAACTTTGAATTTGGCAAGAGGAAGCGACTCCGGCATCTGCTCGAGAAGATGCCGGGGCTGGCGGTGCGAGGGCTGGGGAACGTGAGGCTCCCAGAGCCCAGCAACAGCCGAACGGAGCCCGTCTTTCCCGCTTGTCCCTAGGCAGCTCAGAGACCAGGCAAAGCACCGATGAGTACACCCGCTGACGGGTTTAAAATACTTAAACATGCTAACACGTTTGCCGGTATTATTGAACTTTGTTCTCTGCAATCCTGGCTTCCCAGCGGCTCTGCAGCCCCCGAGCTTCAGCACTTCCAACCTGCTTTTCTCTCCAGAGCCTGGCTGCGAAAGGGATGCGTGTGGCTGCTGTTCTTCCGCTTATGGTTATGACTGAGTATTCCTTAGAACAAAAACAAGGGGGAAAAAGAGATGGTGTTCTTGCCTATGCAAATACAATATGCATTCAGATTCAAATAAAATTATAGCAAATAGAATCTGCAGCATTGGAGATAAAAATGGTAATGAGTTTTAATAGCTCGCTTTGATTTCCTCTATTGAAAGTGACTCTGGGAGGCTGATATTGTACCGGGAGATGTTAGATCCCCGGTCACACATCAGGCAGCTGTACAGCTTCCAGGGAGCGAGGGAGAGGGAACGGCACGCTGCCGCCGCCGCCGCTGCCGAGCGTCTCGGCTGTGGCGAGAGCAGAGAGCCGTGAGAGGCGGCCATTACAGCAGGCGGGCAATTAGACCAGCTATTGATCGTTAATATGCTTTTAATCAATAACCTGGGCAACGCTGAGAGCCGGATTGATGTTGCAGGAGTGCGAAGCACCCATAAAATTGTCATCTGAGTATTTGGGGAGGGCGAGCTTCTCCTCCGCTGCTGATGAGCTGGACGGGGATGTAATTGGCCAGACCAAAGCAGGAGCTGACTGACATATGATTTAATTTCTGAACTACCCGTGTTGCTGCCAGACACATACACTTATGTACAGCTCCAGCGCTACACCTGCTCCTTTCACCAAGGCTCTACATTCCAGCTGATGGGGCATGTACACACACGACCGTCAAAGCAGAAAGCCAGGTTTGTCATCTTCTGTTACCCGAATGAAAACCGTGATTGAACTTGTCACTGATACCACTGACAGCCGATAAACTAACGATCTTACTCCATCCCCATGTGGTCAGCCACAAGCACAGAAGGAATGACAGAATTAGGAATGAATCGCCTCTGCAGCCCCGCAGGTGCAAAGCACCCGTAACTCTGACCTCAGCAAAACAGCCACTGCCTCGCTCCGAAGCAGAATCACATCATTTCCCCAGGCAGCTTGCGGCTGTGCAGGCAAGCCTTGCTCGAGCAAAATGAAGTTCTCTTCGGTGGTGGGGCCACGGCTGCCGGGAGCCCGCGCGCCCCGACGAGCTCTGCGCGCTCGCGAGGAGCCATCTGGGTCAAATAGCAGGAGGGAATCTCGAAATGTTCTTTTTTTTTTCTTTTTTTTTCTCTGAGAGCTCAAGGGCAAAATTTGAACATCAGAGGCAGGGAGACGTATTCCTGGGCTGATTTGTGAACATCGTGTTGAGACGTCTAGGATCAGATCTGAAAATATTTTAGTGATGCAGAGAGTGATTCAGCGAGTCATCTGGGTTATCCACCCCTCGCTGAGGATGTGATTGAAATGTTTGTGGCTGAATATCATCCGGGAAGAGCAGAGCAGTCATACCCGGCGTATAAACTGTCATGTTTATATCCCAGGATCTCCTCAGCCTCGTAGCAAGGCTGAGAGGAGCATTCATCATTTTCATACACGCTCTTTGGGCTGCCTGCGGGGCTTTCTCATTCAGCACCGCTCCCGGCTTTAATCTGATTGCGCCAGGCGGGTTGGCCGGAGCCCTTTCCTCAGCCTCACCCGCCGCAGGTCCGGCCAGGAGGGACGAGATGCTCGTGGGAAACGCCGGGGATACCCCGCGGCTCGGCAAAAGCTGCCCCCTAATTCTTTCACACCAGCAATCGTAAGCGCGGGAGGTTAACTTCTCGAGCCCGTGGCTCAGCCCGGGGGCTGCGGCAGTGACCCGGGGGCCGAGGGGCCGTCAGGGCAGCTGGATCCCCCCAGCTCCTGCCCCGGCATCCCTCCACCACGGCGAGCATCCCGGCCGTGCCGCAGCCAGCTCGGCGAGAGCCGCGCAGGCTGCGGGGAGAGCTGTCTCCGAGCGGGAGCAGCCTCCCCAAAGGTATCTCCAAGCACCTTTTCGAGCGGGTGCCGTTTGCTTCCTGGCTGCTGGCGGGCTCAGATGAAAAAGCGCATTGTTTCTTCCTTCCCTGGCTAGCCAGCTGCCCAAAGACAAATTGTCCTCCCTTGGGGTGCGCATTATAAATGCTTAAGCAAATTAGCCATAAATAGAAAATGTAACATATGGGTCTGTAGATAATGTTTCATTATAAATTATCATATTCTCCAGGGAGATACGCCTCTTCCCTTCACACCAAAGACTTTGTGTTTCTTCTTCTCTGCAGATTTTGAGTTTCTTCTTCTTTTTTTTTTATTTCTTGGTAACTGTTTCTGACAACGATTGGACTCAGTAGTTGATTTCCTGGGTGCGGAAATTGGGATATGAAACTCACTCCTGCTGCAAATCCTCTCAGATTTAATACTCTCTCATTAAAAAAAGAAAAGAAGTTAATGCAGTTCTGATGAAAGGTGTCTGAGCGAAAGCCCTGAAGATTAAACGTGGCTGTTTATCCACGGAACAGTTACGCCAAGGACAACAAGGCTTCTCCCCTGCAGGATGGCCGCTCCTGCTCGCTCTGCGCCCAAGGCTGGCAGTGGTGCGGGACCACGGTCCCAGTTCTCAACCAGATTTAAATGAAGCGCTTTCCAGATCAAGAACGCCTGTGCATTATTCCCTCTGTAGAGCTGTCTCTGGGCCGAACCGCTCAAGAGGAATTTGCCCAGCGCAGAGGCATCGCCTTGGACGGCCATCCGTCACCTCAACGCCCTGCAGGCACCGTGGACCGTGGCACCGACCAAGCACCTCCCTCCTCGCAAAAGTACTTAAAAACTGCATTATTGTTCATCTAGCTACAGAGTCCTCAAAGGAACAGAATCCCCAGGCAGGAGTCGGAGCTTTTTTTTTTCCAGAAAACTTACTGCATAAGTAAACACAGACTTGTAGGCCAAAGTCACAGCGCAGCAAGCAGTTTTCTACCACATATATATAGGTGTATTTGGAGGTCTGTCTGCATACAAAAGAAACTGAACTAACTTGGACCCCTTCAAATGAGATTATTGTAGGCTGAGAGATTTACCAGCTGTAAGTGGAGAAATCTTGGCACTTGCACCCTGAAGCTAATCGATGTCATCAAAGCAACTGAACGAGTCCTGATTTTGGTAGTAAAGAGTCCCACCTGGCATCTCTGCCTCTCAGTAATAACGACAGACTTAAGGGAAAGAAGGTGTATAAAGTAACATCTGTTGCAACGCAAATATTTGGGAGGATTGTGCCAGCTCGTACCGGAGGCGCATCCCGACCCAGTCGTACATGTAAAACGTCCACTCGTGGTTTGTCAGCATCTTCCTGGGGCTGCCGGCAGGCCGCAGAGCGCTGGCAGCACGCGTGCCGAAGGGATGCTCGGCGAGCCCGCGGTGGCTGTAGAGCCCTTTCTGCGCGAGGCCGCTCCGCTGCGGCGCCCCAAGAGCAGCCCAGCGACACACTCCAACGCTAGAAGCGGCTGGGTTGAGTTTTTATTAAGCGCCCTCGAAGCGTCCACTGGACGCGGGTGCAAGAGTGGGAGGTCCCGCAGAGCCGCGGCAGCCAGCCGTGCGGCAAAGCTGTTGCCTGCCAGGGTCGTAAAGCAGCGATCGGCTTATTTGCGAATGCTTTGGGAAAATAAAGTAAAAACAAGAGAGGCAAGCGAGCAGCGGAACAACAGCAGAGCAGAGCTGCATCCACCATAAGGCAAGTCCTTTCCAGCGCTCTGGGAGAGCCCGAGAATAAAGGGATGATCTCAATCCTTCCCGGGACCAAAATAAACCTTGCAGGGAGGGATGCGGCCGTGCACGGAGCCTGCGGGATGCTTTGCCCCGTTCCCCCGTCCCTGGTGCGATGCAGTGCACCGTCAGGGAGGATTTGCAGCGGTTCCTCGGCAGCGCTGAAGGGTTTAGCAGATATCCTGTTATGCCGGGGGACAGGTGACTTAACTGGGTCAGCTGGCTTTGCTCTGAAAAGGCTTAACCCTCCGTATTAGCCTCCTTAGCAAGTTTCCTGGCAAACTTCAAAACCAGAAGGAACAAAATATTCCTATTGAGCTAGAATTTCACGCTTGACGCAACCTGGGGGAGACGTGCCCTCGCTGGCAGCATTGCCAGAGATGGGCTTTGGGTGCCAGGGGTCCGACCTCGCTCCCCCGCGGGGTGCTCGCACCCTGGCACCGGGGACAGAGAGGACCCGGCACAGCCCGCCTCATCCTTCTGCTTCTCCATCAGCATTCCCAGGGGAAGACGAAGGCGCCATCGGGAGCCCCGAGCTCAGGGCTGTCTCTGTCAGGGATCAATCCTGTCCCTTGAGGCTTTCATGCTGTGCCGTGCTCTCAGAAGGACCTCCGGGGTAGCGGTGGCAGCGGTGGGGCCGGAGTCCCTACGGAATTGACTTTGCACATCCGAGCCGGCCGCAGGTTCGCCCTGCGCTGGAAGGTGGCGGCCGCCATGCCTCACAAGGCTTGGAGAAACTTTCTGCCCAAGAAAATATTTACCTTTCCTCCACAGCAGCAAAGCGAGAGGTCGAGCGGAGCTGCCCCTTCTGCATCCCTGGCTGAGAGATGAGCATTAAGCAAATCAGCTTAGTCATTTAAAATAAATAACAACCCGAACTTATCCCTGCCAGTCGCAGGGCTTTGGCTTATTGTTCCAGTCAAAAAATAATTATCGCCCTCAGGCCTTGGAGATGAAAAAAAGGGGAGAAGGAACAGAAGAGGCAGCAAGAGGGAAGAGCTGCAGCAACGAGTTCCCTCGCCAGCTCTGGGAGCTGATGCAGTTTTCCTGCAGGCACGGGGAAACGATGCGCTGCTGAGGGAGTCGCAACGTACCCAGATGCCTCGGTACCCTCCTTCGCTCCTCGCCAACCCCGTGCTTTTATAGCCTTGGAGTTGTACTTTTTTTAAAAAAAAAAATCCGTGGCTAATTTTTCACTCTGTGGCACGACGCGCTCTCTATAACGAGATGAACAGATGCAAAGGCAATCTTGAGCGTGAAGCAGCGCAAGCCATCGCCAGCAAACCCTCCAAACCCGACAGCTTCGGAGCCCTAATCCCGTGGGGAATAAGAGAGGGAGGCAACACTCTCCAGACATCTCAGCTTTCCTCCGGAGGCTGCGACGGGCTCCGGGGCAGGTGGCGATGGCCTTTGCACGCAGGATTTCAATCGGGTGGGAAAACGAGGCAAAATCCGTCTGCTCCGCGTGCCGGCGATGAATTATTCATCCCCTCCCAGCCAGCATTTACATGCAGAGGGCTGCCTTTAATATTAAGCAAACAGCGGGGAGGGGGCAGGGACGCGGGTCCCCTCACGCTGCCTTCGGTGCCCGAACGCGGCAGCGCGTCTGCGGCGCTAACGAGCCGCTCCAGTGTAAATACTGCATCCATCCAGGAGCGGAGCGGGCGCGTATCCTGCATGTCTACGCAAAGCAAACACAGATTATGCCGTTTCTTCAGGCCTTTCATTTCACACGTCATTTTTTCTATATAAGTATAGGTTTACATGAGAGGTAATTATCATCCTTTCAAAGCTCTTCGCGCAGAGTAAAATGAGACGGAGCATTACATTTGTAGTATAATCGTAAATAAAAAGGGCCGTAATAACCGCCAATTAGCACATTAAAACACGTCGAAGACTCGTCTTATCGCTCCGGTGTAAACAAGACCTCCAGGAACACCTTATATCGCCGGCGGTCTCCCTTCCAGAGCCAAGTTAGGCAACACCCTCAAAACCAGCTATTAGTCGGAGTCAGACACGTTTTTTTCACGAGGATAAATTAATCACGGGCGAGTCCGTTCTCTCTGCCGAAACAGCCGGTGCCAGACGGGGAGGAGAGGGGCCGGAGGTGCAGCCCAGCCTCCTCTTCCCAGGCTGCACGAGCAGCATTCCCGGCTCCCGTCGGCAGGCTGCGGGGAAGCAAGCGGGGATGAAGCAGAGGGGCAGCGTGAAGATGAAGGAAAAAAAGGCCGGGAGCCCATTTTCGCTCGTACAGTTTGGCACCGAACCAAGCCTTAGCTGAACAGCGTCTTCTCCCAACGCTTGGGGCAGGCGATAGCAGAGGCGGGGGCTGGCGGGGGCTGCCCCCTGCCCTGGGGCAGGGCCCGATGGATGCCGTGTCGGCTGCCGAAGGGGAGATACCAGCTTTTCTGTGGATTTCTGTAAGTACATGGAAGGCAAACAGGCTTAGGCCTTTCCCAAAGCTGTGATTGCAATCCCCCAGGGAGACTCATTTTCAAATGATCTTGTTAGACATTGTTAGGAATTGATATATTTGCATAGCATGAATGTTAAAACTCAGAAAGAACTCAAATGCCAATTAGAACCACGGCGGTTTTTTTCCCCCTAATTAATCAGTCATAAAAGAGCAGCTCCAGGTGTTTTTCCCTGACTAAACACCAGCAGAAGTCTATCGTTATTAATCTTGATGACCCAAGTGTCATCACCATATGCGGATTTTTTTCAAGGTGATGGAAGACTGGAAACAATTCAAGACGCAAGGCAGAAGCGCAGCAACCCGCTCGCTGAGGATCGTTCCCAGGGCTGGGGGACCGATCCTGGGATAACGGAAGCTTGAGACGCAGCCTCTACAGCAGTTAGGGACGCCGACGGAGAGGTTCTAGTTCCTTCTCCTCAATTTAAAACTGTATGGAAATTTTCCATTAGTTCATTCTAGTTTTTTTCTTCTGTTCTAGTCTGCAGAACAGGCCAGGAGAAAAGATGATTATTATTATTTTCTCCTTTGATAGAGGTGCATTCTCTGGAGAAAACAGTTTCAGCAGTTTTACCAAAGTCACGCTCTGGGGCGCTAATAATCCTGCCAGACTCCTTGGCCGGGGACCCCCTCGCTGCAGCGTGCGCAGACGGGACTGGCCAGCGCGTGGCCTTAAACACCGTAATTTAGAGATCTAGGCAGATGCTATGCCCCATCTGAGTACGCCAGCTACTCCTGGGACGTTACGCTCTGCACAAAATCAGCAATGAAACCTGGAATTTCTTTTCAGAAAACACTAAGGAAGTGACGAGTCAAGCAAGACTGGGCCCTCTCCGAGCCGGAGCAAGTGCGCTTGCTGAGAAATGTTCACGCCGGTGTTCAGAGGCAAGAAATACCGCACTCCGGTGACGGGGGACGTCATTGGGAAAGTCAAAGGCATCGCAAATAAAAATAAAATGCGTGCACTGCAGGCAGGTGGATTGCGTTAGGATAATAGAGAAAATACCCGTACCTGATGCAGCGGGGAGGATTTGTGCTGATTCGCTTTTTCTGCAGCCGGGAAGTGGAGCGATTTGCGTAAGCGGCTTCACCGCAGCCCGGCGTTTCAGGCTGCGTTTGCAACGTGGCCGGCGCAGGGGCACGAGCAGAGCCCCGGGGACGGGGACAGGGTGGCCGCGTTCCCGCTGCCTCCCCCGGGGAAGATGCTGCCGCCCTGCTCCGTCCCCTCTGTGGGGACAGGAGCCTTCGCGCCGCTTTCTGCGAGCGCAAAGCCAGCTGCCAAACGCCCGCCTGGAGGCGGCAGGGTCCCCTCCTCCTGGGACAGGGCGCAGAGCGTCAGGCTCGTTATTTGGTTCACGAATGGAACCTTTGCGGGTTTTCCCCCCAGTATTTCTATCTCCACCCCGAGTCATCTTTGTTTCCCTTGCGGCAAACCACCAGTCCGTTCAAAGTCTCGGCAAACACCTGCGTTTGCCCACTGGTTTTGGTAGGACCGACAGCCCTCTTCTTGACATCACCCATTTTCTGTGCTTCGAATTGCACAGCCCACTGAGATGCCGCTCAGCCTCGGTGGGCACCGGTCACGGTGCGAAGGGTCCTCCTGGCACCTTAGAGAGGAGCGGGGCGCGCAGGACTGGCGGGCAGCCCCTCGCGCCAGCGATGCTCGGGAAACGCCGTGCCGGCGGGGACCGAAGGCACCTCGCGGCCACCCCAACCCGGCTGCGTCCCGGGAAGCTGCCGCTCTGCCGCGAGCCCATTGCCTCCGGCCGGTCGGCAGGGCATCGCCGAGCCGCTCGGAGCCCTCCGGGGAGGAAATCAATCAGCTTCACGGCGATTAATTACCCTGCAGTAGCCGCAGGTGCGACGCTCCCCTGGGGACGGGATAGGGCAGAGGCGCAGCCCTCACCCGGCTTCCCACCCGGGAATAAGGCGTGCATAGGATCAGCTCCAATTAGCAGCACCCAATTTATACATCCTACTACAAATGGTGATTGGAAAAAACCCCAAACCCCCAAACTAAAAATATCTTCCCTGGGGAGAAGCATGGGCAGCTTTTAGGCTGGTTAGACAGAGAGCGAGGAAGAAGATGAAGAAGAAAACTGTCCTTCGACTTAAAAAGTACTGTTTCAGATATGCAGATTTTTAACAGAGTTTTGAAATTCTCTACTAAAAATACTGTTAAATATTAATTATATTGCTATTTATAAATGTATACATAATTAATAGGAATAATTAATGTAGCAAGGATCGGTTAAGAACTTTCTTCTAAATATTTGAATAGCGAAACATAATTATGTTTTGATGTGAAAATGTCAGGAATGTATTAAACTGTTTTTACATTACTGAAACCAGGGAAACTTGCTGGGAAATACCAGGTCTGGGAGACAGGCCGTTTCACCTTATTTCACTTAACTTTCAGAGTTTTTGTGCACTCTGCCGCCTTAGTGCGGCAAATGCCGTAGACAGCAATAGCTGTTGACACAACATCAGTACTTCAGACTACAAACATCATTATAACCAGCTCGAGATTCCCCGGAGCGTTGACGAGCTTTGAACCGAATTCCCAGGCGTTTGCTGTACGGGCTGCCCGGGGAGCACGCGGTGAAGAGCAACCTTCGGCCTCCCTCGGGCTTCTGCAGCCCGGATGGTGGATTGAAGCCTGGGGAACGCTGCTGGGAAAGCGCTGGTTAACAGCTCGGGCAGATGCGGAATCGTGTTTATTGTACATCAAGTTTATGGTACCTTTTCCCTTTGCTTTAATTGCAGTTTCAAGGGCAGCGGCTGAAGACGCGCTGAAGCGGATCGCCGGCGTGGGAATGCTGTCAGGGGAGGCAGCGACCAGCACGGAGATCATCAAACCCGCCTCCCCGCTCCGCATCCTCGGCAGGTTTTCCCTCCCCTCTCACGCCTCGCAGCTGAGGACGGGACGGGTGGGCAGAGAAGAGCGGCGCTGGGCACCCAGATCCATCACCCCAAGGACATCCCCTCGGCCAAAGCCACCACCCCAGGCAGCTCCCTCCATCGACAAGAGGCCTCTGCTTCAATCCTTAAACCGCTTTTTTTTTCTTTTCGCCCCCTCCTTCTTCAAAACCAGGAATAGCTTCTGCCAGCCCTGGGGCACGTCCCCTCCCGACGGGACACTGGCAGAGCTCGGACAGAGGCACGGCGGTGGCCGAGGACAGACCGCACGCGTCGTGGGAAGCTCACGGAGATATTTGAAATACTTTGCCGCTTTGCTTCCTTTTGGTGAGACTTCATGGGAAACAGATGCCAGGCTGTTTGCTTCTGGAATTCGTGACCTCTGCCGCATTTGAAAACGCCGTGGCATGAAAGCAGACACACGCTCTGATTAATGATTAGACTGAGGAGAAACATGGGAGATGAAGGGAAGCGCTTTATTTGATCCCCAGCCTCAGGAAGGCTGCTGAGAGGCTGAGCAGGATTGCCTGGTCTCCCCCAGTAGCGTTTTTGGGAACCTTTGAGGAGATGCTGCACCCGCCGCCCTGCGCCGCATCCCCGGGCGAGACGAGGGGCACAGCTGGCCGAGGTGCCTGTGCAAGCAGAATAACTGCCGCAGCCTTGCTCCATGGGTTTGGGAGGTTTTGGCACTAGAAGCGATGCGAATCACACATTTTTCTTTCCAGGAGAACACAGTACATGCTTTTGCACTTAGTCAAAAGGCTTTTCTACTTAAAAGTGAGATTTGCTCCAAGGGAGCAACGAATCCCAAATAAGTTTTCTTTCCAAATGGTCTTTATACCCGCTCGCTTTGTCCTGAAATATCCTGGTTGGTTCTGCTCCCTTGTTTTGTGTTTGCTGACGAACACGGCCATTTAGTGACCGCTGTGCCACAGGGTTGAGCCCCTTTGCAAGGCTTCTCCCAGGTCCCAGCCCTGGCTCGCAAGGAGGGAAATCTCACCGAGTACCTGGATGCTGAGCTGCCTCTGCTTTCAGGATAAATCTTGTGACCTCCTGCTAGGGACCTGGCATGCGTGAAAATCGGCTCCAGCTGGAGCCTGCAGCACTCGGGGGGGGTAACGCTGTCTCCATCGTGCCACTGGCTCCGCATCAGTGGTTGGGGTCTCGCTGCCCCTGCCCCTCCTGGCTGGCTCCCACCTGCATTTTGGACCGGCGCACTGCTTGGTCAAAAGGCTACTCAGCCGCCGGCACCACTCCTAAGGCTGAACACCATTTAAACTGTTAATGGGTTCTACACCTGACTCTTTACGGGAAAGAGAAGCATTGCAATGAAAAGTTTAAACTGAGTAAACATTCCTCGTTCAAGGAGGAGTAAACTCGCATTGCAAGATGGTGCGTCGCAAGATGTCATTGCAGCCCCATCTCCTCGAGGGTAGCATGGCTCGGTGAGGACTCCCACGCCAGCGGCAGCAGTGGCCGAAGCCCCCTCGTGACAGGCGTGGGACGGAGGACCGTGCCACATGCGGCCCTACGTCCCACCCGCGGCACCAAACCCTCGCAGCGCAGCGGCACGCAGCGGCCACGCGTGCGGGAGCTCATCCAGCCATCTGTTAATATTGTGGAGCCTTGGTGTTATACAACCTTATCAGCCTGGCACTGATAGGAAGGTGGTGTAAAACACGAGGAATTCAGTAGAGCATGGGAAAGACGCGTTTCGAAATCATAAATTTTGCCATAATGCAATCTTTATGCAGATCTCGGCAAGAGGCTGGGTCCGCTCAACCATCAGTCACCATGAAAGATGAAACTTTTCAAAACTTTTGCACATTAAAGAGAGGTTTGCAGTTTGGTTTCCCGCTTTGCTTGCTTTTTAAATGCGTAACATGACCGATTATGTCTCAACCCGAACGCTTCGAAGGTCTTCTAACTTTCTGGAAGATTCATGGCATAGCTTCCCTATGTTTTCTGAAGAGGAAAGTATATTTATTTATTGCACTTTAAGTGAAAGATAGTATCTCACAGGCAATTCCCTAAAACAGCTCTTCTGTCCTAAGGCACTTGCTGAGGATTGCTTCTGCTCAGCTAATACATTACCATATAAAAGGGAGAAAAATGACCTTAAAATTCGGACATCTGTCTCTGGTGGGGTTTTTCTTTGGTTCTCAGAAAGAAGGAACAGAGACAGACCTCCCCCAGGCCTGTGCAAAAAGAACGAGTTATTCTGGCTGTCCCGCTACTACTGCCAAAAATCTTTGGCTACGTCAGTGCCTGAGCATCTGTGTCAGCGAGTCAAGAAGTGCCCTTTGCGGCTCCGCACCCAGCCACGAGGGCCTGTCCAAGAGCTCCGCGAAGCCCAGAGGGAGATTTTTCTCCCGACCTGGTGGACTCTGGACCTCCCCCAGTCCCTGGGATCTGCACCGCACAAGGCTTTGCCGTGCGGTCACGGCACTAGGCGGGAGGTGCAGCCGTGTCTCGCTCGCTCTGCGCGCCGGAGGACGCGCCTGCGCTCGCACCCGGCTCACCCCAAACCCACGGCGAGCACCCCTGGGTCCCTGCAGGCGCTTCTCTTTTTGCAGGGGATGCTGAGGGAGCCGAGCCCGAGCGATGCGCCGAGCTTCTGGCTACCTGGAGTTAGAGGAGCCAGCACAAAGAACCGTACCCAGACACCACGCCACACCGTGCTGTGCCGCAGCTGGTCCCAGCGTCTCCCAGTCACGGGCTGAGCATCTGCCCGGTGCCTGTCCCTGTGGCACACGTGTCCGAGCGGCAGGGTCTCGAAGCGAGTGGGAGGCACGCTGTGCCGCAGCCTGCGGACACGAGCTGCTGGCAGCAGCAAGAACCACTCTGTCCTTCTGATCTCCCTCCTCTTTCCCTCCAAATGTTGCAGGCGATCAAAAACGGGTAATGAACGAGCAGTCAGCATTTGTGCTTGAGATGTATTTAAAAAGGTTAAAGCAAAACAGATCAAAACATCCTTTATACTACAGCCATTTCCCCAAAGTAACACGTTAGCCCGAAGGTAAAAATCAATGTTCAAAGCCTGTACCAATTTTCAGAAAGATAAATGCTGTGTTTAATACTCTGCAGCGATGATTGTTCAAGAAGCTGTCCTTGGTGTATACGAGATGGTACCAGCATCTCCCAATTAATGCCTACGCAGCCCCTCGACTGGTGCGCAGCTTGAGGAGAGATGCTACAGAAAGAGATAAAACAGGCATGTGCGAGGACTCGCTTTAAAACGGTTTACACGATGCTGACACTTCACATCGCAGCCGACGCTCCAGGTTTGTAAACCCAAGTTTCCCCAGGACAGAGGCAGGGAAGAGCGGGAAGGCGCCTACGAAGCGGGCTCCCACGCCAAATCGAGACGGATGGTCCCTGAGGATGCACCGAGCATGCATTGCCCGGCCCCCTGGTCTCGCCATCCCGTCGTCGTCGGACCCGTGCTGGGACCGGCACGGTGCTGCGGCATTGCTGAAGCCAAGCACGTGCCCGTTCTGGTGACCTTCTCAGGTCTTTAAACTCAAAGGCAGCGCGTAGCTTTGACTTGTAAGGAAAAGATCGTATTTGTCAGAAGCAGCCTTTTGATATTTTTAAAAGGTGATCGCAAGACGTGAAGGCTGGCAGCGGAGCCACAGCCTTTCGTTCGGTTCCAGTTACGTGATCCACAGACGTTGTTCATTTGGGTGGAACCAGAAATGCATTCAGCATGTCCTGCCTGCAGCCCTGCCTGCTTCCACGGGCGGCCAAAGCTGGTTCAGAGCAGCGGTGCCGGGTCGCACGCCCCAGACCCCGTGCAGTAAGAACTCCCCACCTCTGCTCTGACAGACCGCACAAGCAGGAGACGGGATGAATCCCACCCGGAACCTCTCCCGCCACGCTCCTGCGCAACGAGAACGCATCTCAGCGTTGAGCTCGGCTCTGAAACTGAGCACAGATAGGGGACGCCACAATTAAAAAGCCTTTCATTATCGACGGCGCGCCTGCTGCTGTGGCGGGGTGTGTGATGGGTATCCCATATCAGCACAGCCCCAGGGCAATCACAAACCCTGAGCTCCTCGGGCTGCTTCTGCCAAGTCCTGGCAAAGAGGAAGATAAGAGATGCTATCTTAGCTGCTGCTTAGCCTGCAGCCATTTAATTGCTTGTTGCCTGGATGTCCATTCAGAAAGAAGACGAGGGGCATGGATTCTTGCTTCTTATTTCTTAGCAAATGCTAGAGGTCTGACTATTGCCTTGTTTTTCAGACATTTCCCTGATTATGGCAGCCCAGTGCTTTGCCAAGCCTTGCTTTCCACAGCAATACCCAAGGTGAGCCCTGCCTGCCCGTTCTGGCAGAGCTGCTGCCTGCTCCTGCAGGCGCTGGCTCCTTTAAAACAGAAACGTGCAGCCGATCAAAATTGAAGTAATAAACAATTCTCTCAGCCTGCAAACACCCTGCCTAGTTAGCTAAGCATTTTCTGAGCTAAAAGGACTTTATTCTTTCTTGATGGATCCCAAGTACGATAATTGTATTTGCTGTGATAAAAAGTTAAACTGCATAAAATTAATATTGATTCAAATTAAACCATTTATCTCCTTTCACTTTTCAGCTCCACAAATACAATTATTGCTTCAGCTGTTACATACCAAGTAAAATTACAAGTTGAAACTAAGGCTGTTTTCTGGCTTTTCTCCCCCCCGCCGCCCCCCGGCTCGCTTTCACTTGTAGGGAAGAAGGCAGGGCCCGAGCTGGCACCTCTCGGCATCTTCCCAAGCACACAGCATGGGGATGCCATCCCCAATCCGGCAGGTCTGCGGCACACGGTCCAGCCTCGGATGCTTGCGGACGGGAGCACGGTGGGCAAGACAGGGAGAAAACACCCGGCGGACCCAGCTCCGTGCCTGGACTTCAGAGCCTGTTCCCTCCTGCTTTCCTCTTCCTTTCCACCGCCTTCTCATGGCGATAATTGGAAAGGAAGGAAGGAGCTATAAATACCTCTTGAAATCAAAAGGAGCACGTATAGTCTTGGCAGAGAGGGAGAATATCCTGAGGGTCCCGGTTCCTCTCCCCTACACCTATTCCCAAGTGTTTACTTTCAAATTTTTCATTTGTTTCCTCTGGGAGTAGAGGCAAAACAATATTTGACAGCCCAGGAAAAAGGCGGTTTCTATGGAGTGCTGTTTGCTTATGCCAGGGATGAAAATTAGCCTTGGTAGGAAGCAGGCTCAGGCGCTTCAAAGCCGCGCTCTTAAAAATGAGCAAGCCTCGGCAGCGGGCCATGGGAAAAGATGTCCCCGCTGCCCTCGCCTCTGCCTGCAGCAAGTTGCTCAGAGCAGAGGACATGACAACTGAACCGCTGCTGGAGCCCATGAACAGAGCTGAATCCTGATGTCCGCCTGTGGGTCTGCCCCTGTGTGCAGCATCCCCCCCCCCCCCCCCCCAGCATCTGCAGCGGCACGCAGCATCTTCGCAGCACTGCCGCAGAAACCCCGGGCTGGTTTCTGTCCCCATCGCCAGGAGCAGCTCAAGGGAGCAACCTCCCCGTCAAAATCTTTTCTCCAAAGGCCAGAGAGCCACCGCCGAGCAGCGCCGGGGCATCGCCGGCTGGAACCGGCGCTTGCTGGGGCACGGACTGAAGCAGAAAGAAAACAAGGCTTGTCTGGGTAGGAAACCACATATTCCTGAATCTGGGCTTGTTCCAAAGCGAGCCCCTCGAGGCAGGGCAGCTTGCCAGGCCCAGACCCTAGCCTGGGAGGCAGGAGAAGTTCCTTGGACTGGAGAGATTTCAAACAAAACATGGTGGGCAGATTTGGGTCTAAGCTGCTGTGTAAAACTCTGAGTAATCGCTTCAGGCGAGCGGTTGGGGCCAAGCTCTCAACCCAGGCATCGCAGGGGAACGGGGGGGCGATTGCTGGCTCTGCCCCCACAGCTCATAGTGTACTGAAACCCTGGCCATACATCAGATATTTATAACCAGCAGAAGTACAAGTCAAGTCCTGCAGGATGAGGGTTTCGACAGAAAGGCAAAACCGGGCTTTGCTGCGACCTACGAATAATCGATGGGCGACGCGCTGGCGCTGTGGGAACGGCGAGGCTGGTGCATCGCCCAAGGGACTGCGGGCTGGCAACTGGGAAAGCCCACAGCAGTCCGAGCTCATCCGGCATCTGGATAAGATTCCGGCATCTCAGGCTCCGAGAGTCAAGGAATTAGCAAAAGTGGGATTGCCACGGCAAGCTCTCAGAGCCAACGGTTCCCGCGGCCGGTGGGTGCGCGAGCACAGTTTCACATGACACGCTGTGTGCGGGCTGTAAGGATAACAGCAGGCTAAACTGATGAGCATCAGTGCCCCTTACGCACCTCCCAAATTGCTACAGCCCCGGTTGCTTCTAACCCCACGCCGACGGCTGCTCTCCATCCCCTGCAGCGAGCGGAGGGAAGGCTGCGCAGCCAGGAAAGGTGCATCTCATCACGGCTCAGCGCCAGGACATGCCACCGGCGCCCCGACTTACCGAGTGACCCCTGCAAACGAGCGGTACCCGGACCACCCACCCGCTCTGCCAGGACACAGCCGGTGCTGAGCGGGCTGCCCACCTCAGCGGGAGCCGGGAAGGCTCTGGGCTTTAACGGGACTGGGGGAGGAAGGAAAGGACTGAAAGGAAAAGAAAAGGCGATTATGCATTCAGTTCAGCCCTGAATTGTTCTCCCATTACGTTCAGCAGAGCTTTACAGCGCTTAATTTAAAGTGCTGTTCCGTGCAGGAAACTCGTAAAGCAACATGATCCATATTTATTATCTCTTCACGATTCCAAGTGAATTTTTCCCATTTCGTAAGCTTAAGGGAAGGGAGAAAAGGTCCGTGCTGCTGCTGCCAGCTCTGCCAGCGGATCGCACGTGGGATCTGCAAGCAGCCCGCGCTCTCCGCTTTGCTCGGCCACCTGTACAACGAAGAGGCTGCGGACGAAGCGCTGCCCTCGCCGACGTCTGCCTCCGGGTCCTGCTCCTCCTCAGCGCCCGCTCCTGCCCTTCCCTACAGCTCTGCTGCCCCTCCAGCAAAACGAAAAGCAACGCCTCAGGAAAACCTCTGCGAAAGCATTCCCAAGCCCAGGCGTGCCGTTAGGTAGAGACCGGCAGCCTAATTTTTTCTTTTTTTTCATTTGAATCCATTGTGAGCAGCTCCCCGCATATCCCTTCCCCCGTGCCTCTCAGCTACTCTTCAGCCGAGCTCCGCTCCTGCCTATTCTCCGATGCCTTGTTGTCCGTAAAAGTGAACATGAATTGCTGCCAGCTCAAATTAGTGTCTTTCCACAGGCGGCCAACTGAAATGTTGGAAGAGGGGAAGGAGTCAGGGTCTTCGAATCTTTATGGCTTGTTTAACTTGTGTTAAATACCGGGCTACTGCCGAATTTGCTAGGAGGCGTTTGGCGATTCGGTCGCCTTCATCTCCTCTTAGATGGGAACCGGGCTCTTCCCGGAGCAGCTGTGGAGCAAGCCTGCTGGCACAGGGGACTCAAGCAAGGCTCTGAAAGGAGATTAAACTTTATACACAAGATAGACAAGAAATAGCAGCCACTGCAGCCTAGCCAAAGGCGGTGAACACGGTGTTTTGGCAGAACTCAGTGCTGTGGTAGGAAGCCTGATGCAGGCAAAACCTGCCCTTGCCTGGACATGCTGAGGAGGGTTATAAAACTGGAAACCAAATAAACCAACCGACAATAACAAAATGGCCCCAGAACACCTTAATGACCAATAACTCACCCCAGCAGCACTCCCCGGCTCACGCAGTACAAGTGTGACAGCTTGGAAATGCCTTCCTGCGTTAGTTAAGGAAGATGGGAAACCCGATTTCATTTTTCTGGAAGCGCAAATAACTCCTGAACTGGATGAGGAAAACCTTTTATCGGGGGCTTTGATTGATTTTATCAGTTGTGGATTTGATTGCTCAGGCTCAGTAGCTAATTAGGATACGTTTTGCCCAGTTATTTTCGATTGCCTTCCCGCTCTGCCCGCAAACCCCGCGGATGGGCATGTGCTTTTTATTGACCAGATAGATGTGGCTGTAATCTCTCTGGAAATGCACATTAAAGGAATTTTAAAATCTGGATTATCTCTGTAAGTAGTCCTTAGCGACGCCTTTGCAGCTGTTACAATGCTTATGTAAATATTGCGAGCGAATATTTAAGGGTCTATTAAAGAGAAATTTACTCTGCTGTCCGTAAAGCATTGAATATCTCCATAAATCCCGCTGCGCAGGTTGGCTCTCTGAAGCACAACCAGTGCCTCTCTGTTCAGCTCCGTTTCAGATGCCCTCACCTCCGCAATCCTGATGCAATTGCAAATAAAACACTGGAGGCATCCTCGGGAGAGATGCAAATGTCTGAAGGAGGCTCGCGCCCCATCTCTATCGACTTTGGAATCAAAATGTGGGAATAATGCCCAAGTAGGAGAAGAAAAAAGTAAACTAGAAAGATGTAAGAAAATGTGAAAGACTTCAATATAAATGAATATTCCAGGCTAGGAATAATACACTTGTGTATATGTGCATGATCGCTATCAGCTCTTTTGTTACGAAGCTGGAGGAGCATGAAAAGAGTAACGTATCTTCTAACAAGACCTCGAACCTGCCAGAAGTAGCTGTACACGAGAAGAGTCTTTGGCATTTTCTCTGGGCTCATGAAGAGAAAGCCTAATTAATTCAGACTAACCATCACTTGAAAAGCCACCTCTCTCCGCGGGATTTGAGCAGCGGATAGATGGAGAACAGGAGCACCGGGAACTTCCAGAGCATCTCCTACCACCTGGGCAAGGCAGCGCCACGCAAACGCCGTGACCCGCTGCCGGCGACGGGCTGGCCGGTGCCCTGCGGCGGCAAGACCCCAGCCGGCTCTGCGGTCAGCTCCCGAGTTTAATTTAAGCGTGTGTACAGGAGACTGATATTTAAGCATCGCCTGGAGGCGGGAACCTCGTCGCGCCACCCTCACCCCACGGACAAGCAGTTTTGGTTATCAGAATTGACCTCCCGACCCTGTGCAGAGCATCTCTTCGCGCTGCGGCGCGAAGGTGGGACGCTGGACCCGCGGATGTGTGGCACCTCTGGTCCCCGAGGGCAGGGCACCCCGGCCCTGCTCCCCGCTCCGCTTCTCCTCTCCCCCGTATCATGCGGAAGGTTAGAAGCTGACTCCTTTTTGCTGCTTACAAGGAGAGGTGGTAAAGGGTGTAAGCGGCACGCTGGGTTCCTAATGCTCTGCTAACTTGCATTATTGGGCAGAAAAGGAGCACCCGCCACTTGGGTGGTCAGCTCATCTTAAGCAGCTAACGCCTCTTACCTGACCCCCCTTCAACACGGGTTTTGTTTACAATTCAGTGTCAAATAAACCCCGTTATCTCTGCGAAGCAGCTCTGTTAACAGCGATGGCGAGGTGCGATCTGTTACGAACCCGGCCAGCGCAAGGGTCTCTGGTGCCTGACCCCGACCCCTGCCCGCCCGCGGAGCTGGAGCGACCGCAGCTCGTGCCCTGCGCGGCTGCAGCACCCTGCTCGTGGGTGCTCAGGGTGGGCTGCAGCACGCCGAGAGCTGGGGTGAGGCTGGGCCACCCCTGCCCCGGGGTCCACGCTTTCGGGCGGCTGCCCTCCTTTCTGGTCCTCCTGCTTTGCGGTGGTACTTGAATCCCGGCAGCAGAATCCACGTATCCCAGAAGAAACGGGCCGACGCAGCAGAGAGCGTATGGCTCCGTGTTACACTGCATGGCAGCTCCCGTGCAGCCGGGATGCTGCCGGGATGCTGCCGGGATGCTGCCGGGATGCTCGGGTGCCCAAGCAGAGGCAGAGGGGAGATCCTACAGAACCCCTCGGACAGACACCCGCGCTCTCGGCGAGGAGGCGATGGAAGCAGCAAAGTGCCTTTTAGCAGCAAACCTGGGTAATGAGGCTGCTGAAGCACGCTCAGGCTTTTTAGACCGGATTAGGAGCCTCGCCACAGAAATTTCAGCTTTTCCAGTAACCCTTTGAAAGAGCATTACAATAATCTAAACAAGAAGCGGTACGAGATGAGCTTCTCTAAATCGGGTGGCAATTTTCTCTCCCCCCTCAGCAACAAGGTCGGAGTCTGCCTGCACACATCTCCCCCGGCGGCAGCGGGGCTTCCTGGCGCTCAGCCGAGAGCCAAACCACGCAGCCACGGGCTGCACGTACCTGAGCCCTTACGGAGGGGAGGAAACCAAAGATCACAACTAGCAGAACACTCTTTTTCAGTTATTATTACTATCGAACGTTTACAAGCAAATATAGCATCAGAATCCTAGGAAAAATTAATGGAAAAAGATTAATTTTCCTAAACTAATGAAGTACTTGAGCTCTAGGGCAACAACTGCTAATGGTGCTTCTATCTCAGCTGAAGAGGCAAAAAGTTCTGTTTAATAGTAATTTTAAACATAGATTTGAGGATCTTGCCCATAAATCATGAAGTCAGATAAGGAGTGCACATAATAACTTCTCGGATTACATAAATAAAACTGATCTCAAGTACTTCAAGAAGAAACACTTTTATTCCAGTTGCAAGGCTGCAAGCTTGACAGGAGACTTAGCACCTGGACGAACCACCAGCCATTTTACACCTTCATCTGCGGTAACTGTTTCTGCATATTAATGGCACCGAATCTGACAATCACGCAGGCTTTAAAAAATGATTTAAAATTGTACGGACGGGAGCTTGTCCAGGGAGGGATCTCCTGCAGGTTTTCTCCCAGAGAAAACCGGCTTCCCACGCAAGCCGTGAGCGGGGATGCCGAGCGGCTGCGAGGAGCCGGAGGGGAAACGGCGCTGACAGCAGCCCAGCCCAGCTCCAGGAGATGGACCAGGGCTCGAGGAGGAGACGATGCACCCCACCAGGCAGCTCCGGGGTCGAACGGGGCCGAACCCTTGGCCGGCAGCGCGGAGGCGTTTGCCCCGGGCTTCCAGCCCCAGCCTCGCGGCACCTGCTGCATTCAGCTGAATCACAGGAGCACCCTCCATCACAAGCCTTATACACAGGGATAGTGCGGGCATCCATCAGTTTTATTCCCCGCGCGTAGCCCTGAGACACCTCTCACGCTGCCGTGAGCCGCCGCAGCGCCGAGCTATTACTTCAAATGTAAATAATAGCCTGTGCTCTTACACTCCTTTACAGTAGGTATTATTTTAATGTTTCCCTCCTTGAATCCCTCGTCCCCCGAGGACCGAAACGCTGCAGGCTGATGCGTTACTGCCACAGAAACCCCTCGGCAGAGCAAAACCCGCCGCTGCTGCCAGCACAGCCAGCTCAGCACCTCCAGGGACCGGCTTTCACCGAGATGTGCTTCCCGGGCAGCCAGGGAGCAAACGCCCATTTCTCCGATACACTGATAACGTCAAGGTGAGTATTAATATCCTCCCTGAACCTCTGGTCTGTCAGACTTCAATAAAGGGATGCCACGGAGCAAGGGAAAAAAAACCTCATTAACAAAACCTGGATTGGCGCTTCGGGGTCTGGAGATAAGAGCCAGGGGACCCGCGCAACGAAGCCTCCAAGTCAACCATCTTCTGGCCTTGGACCGCTCTTAAATCACAACTGCCGAGGCAGCTGCCCCGTCCCCACCCCTGGGGCCCATCGATCACATTTACAGTGACCACAAATCACCACCAGATTATGCTTCATTTAACATTCCCGCAAGGGGAGGGGATGCCCGAGTCTCTGAACCTTCCTTCGTCCGGCGCCGGCCGAGGAACTCCGAACCCGTGGTGGGAGGGAGCTGGTCTGCGTCTGCCAGCAAAACCACGCGGGGGGGCAGTGGGAACTGGGGCTCTGCCGCAGGCACGGCTCCTCCGGGGAGCCCCACGCAGTTTGCTTACGCAGAGCAAATGGAGGGAGAGACCGTTGCCATCTCCAGTGCCCTGGTCTTTTCAGTGGTCTATAAACTTTTTATCCATCTGTAAAATTTCTAATTAACTGAGGTAACTAACCAACGCTGCATGAGCTCAAACTGAGAATATTACAGTCAAATACATAATTAAGAATTTCTGCTGCGCTGGTTCCTTCCGTCGGTGACGTAAGCTACTGCACACCGAGCGAGCGCCGCAGCCCAAGACCCCGTTTTGAGGATTCCCATTCCGGTAAATGCCAGAGGCGCGAGGACGGAGCCGTGCTCTGCCCTCCCCTCCTGCTCACCACCGAGACCCGGGGAAGGGACCCCCACCCCGCCGGGGGATGCGGATCCCCCCTCGCCCCGGCGTGCCCCAGAGCCGCGCGTGGCAATGCCGGCTTTCCCGGCCAGCTCCCCATCTGCGCTTGTTTTGAAGAGGAGCTGTAAGTACCGACAGAGAGTGGGAGCCGCCGGGCTGCAGCCCAGGAGCGCGGGCTCTGCTGGCAGAGCCCGAGCCGCAATTAGAGCGAAGCACATGCTAAGCTTTCTCTTCCTCAGAATTAACCCTGGGAAATATTCTCCTGTCTCCAGCTAGCAGCAGCTGCTGGAGATCGACGGTCTGGAAAGCCACAAAGAGACGGGGAGAAGCCGCTGCTCCCAGCCTCCCCGGGCCGCACGTGCTCTTGCTGCAGAGGGGGAACCGGGACCCTCGGCCTCTGCAGCCCACCGAGAGCCGGGAAACTTCTGCGGCTCTTCAAACGGTACCAGAAAACACGATATTCCTCTTAATGACTCACCTGCCTCCACGCTGCATCAAAACCATCAAGCGGGTCTCATAGCAACTGCCAGATTAGCACATCTCCCTAAACCAGACTTCTTGCTGCAAGCCGGAGGGCTAGAAGGAAAAGAGTGAGATGCCAGACCTTTGAGAAAAGGGGCAATTCCCCCCCGGGGCACCGCGTACCTGCCAGGGACGAGCTGCCACCGGGCTCCCAGGAGGCACGAGCTCTGAGCGACAGGCAGTGCCGGCTCCTTTCCCACGTGTTAAATAACCTCTCCCCCAGCCCAATCAAGCCTGGGAAGCCCCTGCCCCACGGGCAACTGCCTGCCTGCCCACCTGTGAAAGGGGCTGACTCAGCACCCAGCCCCTCCAACCGTGGCTGCCGGCTCTCCCCAGCCCTGGCGCAACCCGCTGCACCGCACCGGGGGGCTTCCAGCTGAAGCTTCTCTTTCTGAAATGAAACGCGTCGTGGGTGCTGGTGGTCCCCAGCCCCTGCCAAGGGGCACCTGGACTTGGGCTGCCGAGAGCCGCTGCTTTAGAGAGCCCTGCTTTGGCCGAGACGCATCGAGCCGGGGTTGTGTTTGGCTGCTGCAGCCAGTTTTCTTTGCAGGGATTGTCTCGCTTCATGGGCCGAACGGTGTTTCAAGTCCCGGTAGCCATGGCAAAGCCCTTCTTGCTAACGAGCGTGATGGATAGGCTCTCCGTCCAGCCCTGCCGCGGTTTCCACCCCACTGCACGTGGTTGCTCCGTCCAGCTCCCATGGCTGTGCTCAGCCTCTGGCGTGTTACGTGCATTGCTCCCTTTTCCTCCCATAGCCCGTGTGAACAGGGGAAAGGGTCTGCAGCAGCTTTCTGTGTTAACATCCACGCTCCACGTGCGCTTGCTTTTGACGTGAGAGTGCTGATAGAGGGAATAAGCCCCAGTTAGGCTTTAGGATTTACTCCACGTACCCTTCACAGCGGGACGGGGAGTACCGACACGGAGATCATGTAATCACGGGGAACCCCAAGCAGCGATGGGCTTTCAAACACTTGCCGAGCCCTCGAGCACGGGGCACCGAGCGCTCGCTAAGCTCGGGCTGTGTGCCAGCTCCGGGACCCGCTGCCGCTGGAAAAGCCCTGGCCTGGAGCGGCTGCATCGCCCCGGTGAAAGTGCTGGTGGGAGAAGGATGCCAGCCACGCTAACTGCTCCTGGCAGCGAAAGCGCGGGGCGATGAGCATGTCCGACTCCACTCCAAATCCTCTTTAGATCAAAGGCATTTGGCTCTGACTGATTTTGAAGAATCTTCCTGCCTCCTTAGCCCCACCGCTTGGCTTCCCAGGCAGAGCCCTAATCCCCGCTGCAGTGCTGAGCGCAGTGCCCGGCCGTGGGTCCCCACCGGCCCCATCTCCTCCGGCAGAGCCGTGGCAAGGGGGGGGAAGAGTCCAGAGAGCCTCGGGCGGCCAAGGTGGCTCCTGCTGCTTTTTTGGAAAGGGCTGCAGAAATCGGCTCCCTCAGGTCTCACCGCTGCTGCGTTGCCCACGCATCTCCAGCCCCTTCTTTGTCTCCGGGTTTTATCCTGCTATCTATAGCACCGATCGGTAACGCTGGGGAGCGGCGGCAGGAGCTCACGACCCCAGGGCAGCCGTGCCTGTCACGCTGCTGCTTCGGAGATTTTGCTGGATACAGAGATGATCTCCCGTGGGAACATTTTACAGCTCTTCGCAACAAATTATTGGAGGGTGGTTTAAACCCTAGTGCTATTGTGCCATTATCTGTGCCTAATTTTCCATTCCAGCCCCTAACATTTCAATTTACCCCTTCACTGATCTCCTGCTTTAATAGCTCTTCCAAACTTTGCCTAAGTTGAGAAGTGCCCATTTGGTACCATTCCTGCCGCATCCTACTGATGCCTCGCCTCCTTTCTTTCTCCTACTTGTTGCCCTTTTCTCATCTTTTTCTCCTTGAAAATCCAGCCTCTATCTCTTTGCTCCCTTAGGAATCACGGCGCCGGCCCTGCCGCTGCTGGGGATGCTGCATTTTCCCCGCTCAGCAGCCTCGCAGGGAGCCTCAGCTGGACTCCGGGAAGGACTTTTCATGGAGCTTGTGAACCTTCACTGCTCCTTTTCTTTTCTTTCTTTGCAGGCCTCAAACCCAGCTCTAGCTGACACTCCACTTGTATAACCCCAGCGTGACTTGAGGGCTGTGCTTGGCCAGAAAACCGTTCCAAATCAATTCAGCGGGTTAGAACCACGCTCGGATGGTCTCCAGCGAGCACTGCGTCTTTTGTGCCTCCTGTCCCGCCACTTTGTCTGCTCATTCAATGTGCCGAGCACTTTTGGCTGGCTGCCACCGGAGAGAGCTGCGCTGTCCGGTCTCTTCCCAGCCCCCTGGAGAAAGGATGCTCCTAAGGCTCCGGCAGCCACTGCTCAGTGTCACTCAGCCGTCACTGGGCTTTGTCCCTGCCAGCATGCCGTCTCCCCAGACGGGGTCCGCTCCGAAGGACTTGCTCCCAATCTCCCTGGCACAAGCGACCTGCAGGCTGGCACCGAGCAGGGACGCAGGCTCAGGAGAGGGTTTTGGGGGGCTCTCGGCTGCTTCTTCCCCCACATCCCACCGAGTCAGTCCTAGGGCGGCGGAGACCATGGGAGGCGTAAGTAGCTCCGTACAGGCGGTCGCTGCTCTGCCCTACCCTCTGCCCAAGAAGAGGCAGCCTCAGCGGCTTTGGGAGTCAATTGTTTGAAGCCAGACGGCACTAAAACCTGCCAACCCTGAGGGAAAAGGTTTTATTTGCATTTTAAATATTAGCCCTGGCTCCTGTTTTTCAGCTGCACGCTCCACCTGACTCGCACGAGACGTCGGTGGGATTAGGGTGGTGTGTCTGAGCACGCACAAACCAGCTCCTGCCCCTGTGACGTGCGGCTGCAGACAAGCCCCAGCGTCCCCGTTTCTCTGCCCAGGAGGGCCACATTTGGAGGGCTCCTGCCTTCCCAAACCCTGGGAGAATAACAGGGAAAATATACCAGCCCAAAGCATTAGCGGCGGCAGCGATGGACGTTGCCGGCCACCGGCTGACTCCCAGCTGAGTGGCTCTCTGGGCTGATCGAAAGCAAATTGGTGAATGTGGGCCCTTTCTTTACCAGGGACTGTGCTCACGGCTAATTGCTTTGATGTACAGGTTTATGGACTGTTACATGGATATTGCTCTTCTCCTGGCTTCACAAAACCATTTTATAAATGGTGCTGGCTGTGATCCACTGCTCCGTGTATAGCTGTCGGTCTAGATGTTGGTGCGGAGTCTGAGGCAAGAAGGAAAACACGAATGAGAAATAGATAGGGAAAAATAAATGTCAAGCTGTGCTTTTTATAGACCGAGGGCAAAGTGCCGGCCAGCCTTTTAAAGTCGGAGAAGTAGAGAAAGATGTGCTGGTAATTGGAAACATGCACCTGGGGGAGTAGAACAGTCTGGCTCCTGTACCACCGGGCAATCAGGACACCTGGCCGGCCAGCCCCGGACTGGGATGCTGCGCTCTGAATCCCCGCATGGGGCTCCGCTCCACCGGACCCACAGGGGCTGTGTCCCTCACGGCACAGCCCGGGGACGGGGCCGTCCAGATCTGCCCCGGTCGCGGAGCCGGTGAGGTCGGAGAGAGGAGACTCGAAGGAAAGCACTGAGCTGCCACGGAGTGCATCCCACTTCTCAGGCAAAAATGGGATGAGGGTTGGCCTCCCTGCTACCATCATGAACACAACAGTCCTCGGGGCTAGCAGAAAACTTGGAAATACTCAGTGGCAACCAGAGGCTGAATTAGCACTGCTTAGCGATGGCTTTTTCTGGGAAACTAAAGCCCCGAGTTCATACTTGGGCCACAGGTGTTAGCGTTGCCCACTGGAAGCATCAGGCGATGCTCTCCAGCAGCGAAACCAGGTGAGAATTTCTAAACACGTTATTGATAGCCAGAGCGAGTATCAGGCAAAGACGTCAACTGTTCCCTGATCTAAGCCAAGTGAAATCAATTGCTGCAAGGGGGAGCGCGGTCAGCCATGTCTAAGCCCTTTGACAGGTCAATAAATACCGCTCCCGAGAGGACACGGCTCGCCCACGGAGGCGGACGTGCTTCCCCCAGCATCGCTGCTCGAGCCACAGCCAGCTTGCTCGGGCGGGCGCTGGGCACCAGGATCGGACCCCGCGCAGCGTGCTCCAGCACGGAGCTTCGCGCACGGCTTCGCACGAGCCTTCGCGCGGGGCTGCGCGGAGGGATGGTGCCTCGCCGCGGCCCCGAGGTCCCGCCGGGGTTTTTGCTAACGCATCGCCCGCGCCGGTCCTCTGCTGCGGCAGAGGCGAGGAGCGGGGTCCCAGGACCCCCGCCACCGGTTCCTGCCGCCCGTCCCCTGCTCCAGTCACAGCACTTATTCACGTTTGAAAATCTGCAAGGGAAAGATAGTAACAACCCCGAATAAACTCCGTCCCTGTTTTGGCCTGACAAGGAGCTGAGATAAATGTGAGGTTTCAGTTAATATCACGCTCGGAGGATGAACGGGAACAGCGAGGATTTCATTCGGGTAAGTTTATTAAAAACATATAGACATGTCAGTCCTGGCAGAGCTGAACAGGTCCTGGAGTCTCGGAGCTCAGTTTGTATCAGCGGCAATAAAACCCGAGATTAGATCTAACACCAGCCTTGCATTTGAATCCTGCGAATGGCAACTCGTGCTTCCCGAGTCTTCAGGAGAAGACGCTCCCCACCCCAGCCGGGCAGACGGAGAAGACCCACGGGCTGACCCCAACCACGGGCTGACCCCACCGCAGGCCGATCCCACCACCGACCGACCCCGCCGCTTGCCGTGCAGGTATCCTCCGCTGCTGCATCCTCGGGGCTCTCGCTTTCCAACGCCCTCCTGCCATAATTCATCTCTCTGCTGAGAGGCTGTGCTGCTCCGAACTGCTTATTAGCACAAATTGCCTGGCAGTAATAAAACGCTCTCTCAGCGCTCGTCATTTACTGGGCACGCACGTCCGTGGCCAAATGCCGAGATGCGAGCCCGGCCGCCTCGGCAGCGCGCCCTGCCACGGGACCGCTGCCGGGGGCTCGGCGCGAGGCCGGGTGGACGTGACCCGTGGGCTGCTTCAGCGCCTGACAGCAGTAATAAACCCTCCATTTTGCGACGGAATTTTTCGATGACTCGAATAATTCCGATTCGCAGAAAAGGTTGCGTTCAGCCCAAAGTCCAGGCACGTTTGGGCCACGCCACCCGTCGGGAGCCGGATTCATGCCGGGGTCTGGTACCCATCCAGTTAGGAGGGAGGCTGCGGGGAGGGATGAGCTGCCGGCCGAGCTCAGCCGGCCGAGTCCCATCCACCCCGCGTGGAGCCACCCTGCCACTGACACCCACACACGGCCCCATCCCTGTCCCCCAGCCCCACGGGGAACTGATGGCACTTGGAAGGAGCGCGAAGCGTGGCGATCTTGGCGTTGAGACCCATCAGCTCGGATGATGTACTTAAACTTTTAATAAGAAATAGCACTCAATATAGCGCATCTCCAGCATTTATTGAACTGAAGTGCCTTCTACTGCTTCAGTGCTGAGCCCTGAAGCCTGTCCTGGATGATTTAAGAACGATCCATCTGGAAAATGATGCAGACAATTTGTTACATCCAGCCAGAGAGCCATAGAAACCACAATAACAAGCTTAAATGATTTCAGCATCGCTAAATCATCCAGCCCCAGCCAATCTTCCTCAAAGCCACCGCCGAGGTGGGGTCACCGCACCACGCATGGCTCCTCTTCCCGAAGCCGGCGCTCCTCCTGCAGCCCAGCCTGGCGCCAGGACCCCGGCTCCTAGCGCACATCTCGCAGGACACGGGGACACCGGCACAACCGGTTCCCCACGGCGAGGGGACCCCTTTCCGCCTCCCCCCTTCTCATCCCTCCCCCCCTCCCCCAGTCCTTATTTTGCGAATAAGAAAACAGGAGCGGCTTAAAAAACCTTCCTTGGTGGGCTCCTCCTTCTGCAGGCAGCATTGTTGCATGTTGATAGTTACTACCTAGCCCTGGAAAAATCAGGGCTTCGTTTTTCAAAATAGCATGTTGATTGATGCTTAAAATATCTGCAGCAATTACTTCGCCCCGGTATAATTATAATAATTAAACTTGGATAATGCTTAGTCCTACTTTTTAACAGAACTGTGTGCTGCGGCATCAGCGCGCTCGTGTTTTTGTTTCCAGCCTCCTTTTCCAGTCTCGCCCCGCTGCCGGGCAGAGGCAGCCCCAAAGGGATGCAGAGATCGCAGCCTCCCGAAGGGATGCAGAGATCGCAGCCTCCAGTGCTGAAAAGGGGATGGCGAGCCAGCCACGGCCCCGCCAGCCCCAGGGACCGCTCCGGGCATCGCTTACCCCGGGGCACGGTGCCCGGTGGCTGCACCCCGGTCCACGCTGCGCGGCGGGGCGAGCGGCGGGAGGGGATGCTCCTGGCTCCGGGCCGGCAGCGATCGGCGCTGGAGGGGGCAGGGACGGCCGGCTCTGCGGGGACGCCGTTTTGGCCGGTACTCCCCTTCGGCTGCAATGCAGAAAGCTGAGCTCACCGGGCTGGGCAGGAGCTCCCGCAGCAACAGTCTTTCACGGCGCACCAAAGTCAGGCAAGGAGCAGAGCGGCGACGCGCTGCCGCCCGCTCCTGCAGCCGCGCCGGCTGCCCGCCACCGTCGCAATCCGTGCGAGCGAAGCGCACAAATGCGGGCGAGACTGTGCAGCACCCACCCGCCCGAGCCATTCAGCTCCTCCTCGTCCCCCACGTCCCCTCTCCCACGCTGCACGGGGCTCAGTGCAATATTTCTCCCCTGCGCTCGCAGCAGCGACGCTTGCAACAATTCAAGCTGGCGAGTACGTTTCCGGCTGTGACAAATAGCAGGGAAAGGAATGAGATCCCAACACTGTATTTCATGCCCTGAAATCCCACTTGTATCTGGAAACAAACAGAGCTCTCCGGCTGATATACGCAGCTTCAGGGCCGCTCGCATCCTGTTAGCTTGTACACATTGTCACGGTGATTTAAGCTGGCAATTTGGCCCTAAAATGAAGAGCGTCTCACTTTCTCCCTCCCTATTTTCCTACATATTTTCCCACAGCAGAGAGGTTTTGGGGAGGATTTGGCCAGGCTGGGGAGGGGCGGCATCTCTGGTCCCCATTTCGGCGTGCCGTCAGGTGGCTGGCCCGGCATGGAGAGCTGCAAAGGGTCCTGGAAACGAAAGCAGCAGGCGGCTGTGCCGAGCTCCATCTTCTCAGGTCGTCCCTCTTCCAAGCCAACACAGACACTGAAAAAGGCTTTTCCCCCCTTTCCAGGTCAGACGGCGTTTCGAAGGATCGCAGCCATGCCGTCCCGCAGTGTCCTGGGGAAGGGGAGGAGGCCAGCAAGGAAGCAGGGGGGCTCTGGAAGCTGTCCCCGCTGCCCAGCAAGCTCTCCGACAGCCCCCTCCACGCGGCACCCCGGTCCCCACGGCCGTCTGTCTGTCCGGCGAGCAGAGCGCAGCTGTGCAGGGCAGGGCCAGCCCCGCCTGGGAGCACAACCGCCCGAGCGTGAACCATCATCACCCATTTCAACCCAAATTTGCGGGCAAGAAATCCCGTTTTAATACGCATCTGCTCAGGGCAGAATTTCTCTTTATGTAAAACGTGCATCTAGGTTAAACAGTTCTGTAATGCCTGCTTACCTTATTGCGCAGCTGTTTATTTAAAACATCGTTAGTGATGTTTAATTTGCCCTCCAACTGTCCTATTAAAGGGCTTCCCTCTTCCAAGCGCTTGGTCCCAACACGCCCGTGCGGGTGTCCCCCTCCCCGAGCCCTGGGGGACGCTGGGCGAGCCTGGGGACCCGGCGCCCTCCCGCCTCTGCCGCGGGGTCCGGAGGCGGCTGTTGCGGCGGTGGGGACCTCGAGGGGATGCGCCAGAATCTCCTCCCGGGACAAAGGCCGAGCCGTTTCTCGGCCGCTCGCCCGAGGGATGCACAGCTGGGGAGCCAGGGAGATTTCGCCAGGGAAGACCCCGGGCTCCTTCTTGCGGAGCGGCTGCCCTCCCCCCGGCCCCCGAAACGACCCCGTCCCCTCCCCAGGGACCGCGGCCGCCACGCAGAGGAACCCAGTCACCACCCGGCTGCGCGGTTCTCATATCAGTTTTAATAGCAACATCAGAGTACTAAATATACACAGGGAAATCGGTATAGGGTGGCATTTACAGTGCTTCCAAATACACAGCTTCGAAGTACAGAGACAAATTAAAAACCACTCGGGAAGAAAACAGTTCTCGCCAGCGCGGGCCCCCCGCCCCCGGGGCAGCCAGCTCCCCACCGCCATCGCCCCGGCTCGCACCGGGGCAACCGCGATGCCGAAAGGCGACGGCCGCTTCTGCCGGCGATGGCCTAAAGCACATCGCCCACGTACGGGCGGGATGTCTCGCGGTGCAGGATTTTCCCAGGAAAAGAAAGAAGTACTCAGTGATGTCAAACCGGTTACAAAGTAAAAGCTGTCTCATGTTAGAAAACGGGTTTTGGCAAAATAAAAATAAAGTGTAAACTTCACTGTACATGTCCTATCAAACAAAAAAATAAACCCCTCGGAACCTAAAATAGAAGAATCTGGGTCAGAAATCTGTGCCCTTAGTGTACATTTTTGTGCAACATAGACTTTTTCTCAAAGGAAATATTATCTCCACTCGCGACACTATTAAAAATGTACCTACAAACGCTGAGAATAATTCTTAAAAATGCGTGAGAAGCATTACATGAGATCTGGAGACCAAACCCACGGACTTCTGAAATGGTGAGGGATTTCTTGCTGGTTTTGAAAAAATCGCTTACAGATTTTATACCTGGTTGAACCAAAATTCCAACCACATTCATCCTGAAATGGGTGGGCTGAGATAGTATATATATATTTTTGTTCTATTTTATTTTATTTTTTTTTACAAAATATATAATATGTGTAGAATATCTACTATTTAACTACCATTTGAGCTGAACTACCTTCCTTCACAACAAGCTGCCAATGGAGAAGAGGTAACCTGAAATCCGCCCCTGCGCGCTCTCCCCACGCCGGTTTTGCCGTCGCTGCTCCGACCTCCCGGCCGGCGAAGGGCGTGGAGGCTGGAGAGCGCGGTGGAGCGCGCTTCCCGCACGGCCCCTCCGCCGCCGCCACCGCGGCGGGCTGCCCTTTATCTCTAGCTGGGAAGACAGAGTGAAGGTAAACGATCGGATGTGGAGAGATGGGCAGCTGCCCGGGACCCGCTCTGCCCCGCGGATGCTACGGGACGATGCTGCCCTCAGGACACCCGGCTTTGCAAAATTCAGGGCTTTGGGTACCGAACCCTACCAATCTGCCCGCCGTATCCCGAGGCGCCGTGACACAGTAGCTGGGACCGGTAGCCCCGAACCAGCTCAGTTTGGCGCAGCAAAGAGCCCACTGGCGCCGGCTGCAGCCCTCACCCAAGCAGTCGCGCCGACTCTGCAGCTCGGCAGGAGCAGAAAGTCCTGCAGCTCCTGCTCGGCGCCTGCAAGGGACTTTGACGGAGGAAAGGTCCCGCACAGCCCCGGGAAGTCTGGGCTTGCTGCGGAGCCCGAGGGAGAGCCAGCCTCTCCCATGCCGGGGGACCAGAGCAGCCGCCATCCCGGCACAGGAGCAGCTGGCTTTGCCGGCTCCCTGCAGAGGTTGGCGGTGAGAAGGGCTCACCCCAAGCCGTTTTCTCTCTAAGACAGAGCCACAACCAACACACAGACATACCACCACACATCTGGGGGATTTGGCAGCCTTTCGGCAGCCGTGACACATTTCTTAGTAACTACCAAGGGGCTAAGAAATCCATAAAATGAACCAAAAAGCAACAAGAAGCAGCTAGCTGGAAGTTTACGGCAAAGCAAGGAGCAAACCTTTTTTTTTTCAAGCCGCCAGATCCACAATGGAACAAAACACTGTAAAAAGCTCTGGTTTTCCAAAGAAAGGGCACACCGGCAACGTATTTTTCCTAGGCGGTGGCGGACACCCAATGCCGCGTCCGGGCTGCACCCCACGCCTGCTCCCCTGGATTTACTGTCCATCCATCGAGTCCCACCACACGCGTGCCCACGGCTCCCCAGCACGGCACCGCAGTGAGGTGACCTCCCTGGGCACAACGGGGACGTTCACAAGGGACGTTCACCGCCTCGCTGCTCGCAAGCTGTGGCTCAATCCATTGCGACGCAAACGATGCCGTCCAGCGCACAGGGCTGCGTTTCACGGTGGAATTTCATGGTTTCCTGCTACCTACGCAACGCTATCGGGCTGGAAAATGGGCTCAGCTTCCGAATGAGAACAGAAATACCCCTAATTCTCCAAATGTGCGCAAGTCCCTTCTGTCCTTGCACAGGAGCAAGACCCCGCTGCTCGGGCGAGCGGCTCCAGCCAATTCAAAGTACCTGGTGGCACGAGCATTAGCAAAACTGCCCCTGTTATTACTGAATAAGCTTTGGGCTGGCTCAAGCCAATGAAGCCCAGCACAATTCCCGCCAGCTGAGAACAAAGCTTTGTGTCCGGCAAAGGGCAGCGTTGGAAGGAGCCCATCTAGAGCCATCGCCTGTGGCTGCGGCAGCCAAAAGACCTTGGGGCCAGACAATGTGGCCAAAACATGTCACAGGTCACGAAGGAACGTGCCCGCGAACACCCTGCTTGCCTGCTTTTTCCCCGGTGTGAAGGATCTGCTTGACCAGTCTATTCCATGAAAATGTGACTTTCTGTTTTCACTTCTTTCTTTTTTTTTTGGCTTTCATCAATAGTAGGGAATGAAATAACCACGGTTCATTTCTCTTGACTACGAAAGACATTGGGATGCTAGGATCCTGTCTCGTAAATCACCGCATTTGCAGCTCCGGCCCTTCTCTTCTTCCTCCCCTCCTTTCCTTTCTCCTGGCAGTTGTCCCTTGTTCGTGTGCTTGGCATGCATAGGGATGGGAGGGTCTCTCTGATAAAGTGCAAGTGCTGTTGGTCCTTATAAATAAGGGAAGATTGTGCATCTACTTTTGTTCCCTGGTTCACCGCTCATCTCTTGGTGACCAGGACGTGTCCTTCTGCAGACTATGTGGAAAGCTCATGCAAGTCCTGCCGTCAGAAACCTGCTCCCATCGCCTGGGGTCAAAGTTATTTGCCTTCGTTCTCTCTCCCTGACACACACACAGACACACACAGACACACTTCCCCCTCCTTGCCCCCAGCTCCGCAGGGAATTTCCCGGGAGCCGGGTGCCGGGCTCGCAGCAGGGCACCTCTCCATCACCGGCACCAGCGCTGCCCACGCCGCCCTGCCAAGCCCCCAGCTCCGCCTGACGACTCCCCTTCAGGCAGCAGGTTCCATACACACAGAAATACAGAACGATGCTTCAAACGCTCGGGAATGAGGGAGGTGAGATATATTTTATGATGTCAAATTGCTGTCGAGATTACACTGGAATACCCGCAAGAACTACCGGGTGCAGCCAGCACATACAAATAAATAGGAAGATCAATGGGTGAAGCACAACAGATGTGGCTCCCGAGCTGGAGTGGATTGATGCCAGCAAAGTCAAACAAAGAAGGAGAATTCAAAAACCGTGCCAGCAAGGGTAACTTGAGGGAGCTGCACTGTTTACATCAGTGAAACACAAAAGCCCCCGGTATACCGAGATGACGGATCACCCTGGAGTAGTGGCTCGGAACCCGCGCTCCCCGCATGGGTTTTGGCTGACCTCCGCTGCCATGAAGCCTCCCTCCAGTGCAGCCCTGGGGGTGAGCAGCGCCCGGGGTGCTCCCCTGCGCAGCTGGTAATCCAAGCGAGGCAATGCTCTGCGCTTTTAATCGCACCCTGCTGCATGCCCAAGCCCCCCTGGCATGCACGTGAGACTGTCGGCGACACGGACAGGACCCCATGCAGCACTGACGTGCCTCCCCGTTTCGGGGCAGACCCCCTGGGACACCCTGAGGGCAAACGCTCCCCGCGTTTCTCAGGGAAGGCTAAAGCTTTTGGGGGGGTCACTCCTCTAGCGAGACACTGTTGCGCCCCCCCTGCTCCTGGAAGCATCCCAGGGAGGCATCCCACCCAACGGCCCGGAGAGCCGGACAGGAGAGCCCCTCAGCAGACACCCCCCAGCTCCGTGCCCAGCCTTATGATGGAAAGGTTTGCTCTCAGGAAACACACAAAAAAAGAGGAGATCTCTGCTCTGCTGCAGAAGTCTAAGGGGGCCCAGCCCTGGTAAATACCCCCCAACACCAAGACCCAGCCGCCCATGCCCGCCCAGCTCGTGAGAAACCACCTCCGCAGAAGGAACGGGTTCGGTCAAGGATGAAAACCTGGCTGGGAGCAACAGGAACCCCTCCTCCTCCTCTCCAGCTGCCGGTTGGCAGCGACCCCGGTGCAGAACTTGCCCGAGGCGATGCTCGAGGCTCATTGGAGTTGCGGGGAACGTTGCCAACGCAACCTTTGGTTGCACTTGGTGCGAGTCCGCAGGTAATCGCCAGGTCCAGCAAGGAAGACTTCTTTCCAGGGCAGCTTCCAAAAATTCAGGAAAAATAATCCAGACTGTGCAACTCCATCAGAAAAGGACAGAAAAGGGTATGGAAACAAGAGACCACACACGTGGCTATGCACAACACCATAAGTTTCCGAGTTTGTTTTTGTTTTTAAACTGCACGTTCGTTATAATAAAGAAACGGTGCTGAATAATTAGCAGATGAGTAGAAACGTGTATCCGGACAATTCTAAAAAATCGCTAGTGTTTACGAAGGGCAGTTTACAAAAAGAACTGGAGGACTTTGGTCTGAACTCTGCTGTCGTTCCCACCCACGTAATGTTGAAGCAACCCAACCGAGACCCGTCTCGGTGCCTGACGTGAAGCAGACCCTTGCATGAATCGTACAGTGCAGTTACCCGGGAGCCCTCTGCAAGCTTTGCCTTGGCACGGTCTATGTGGGCAAGCCCAGGCTTGGAGCAGGGCACGTGTTAAAGAGCAGAAGCAAACCGTGGCCAGACACCGGGCAGGTTGGGAGACCCCAGCCGGCGGCCGCCATCCCCTCCTCCTGCCTGGCTCTCCCACTCGTGCTGGTTTGGAGGGGCACGGCATGGCTGGCAGCACCCGACTCCATGGAAAGACTTGGACGGGGGAGCTCACAGGTAGGCTGGCAAGCTCGTTGGCACCCACCGAAAACACCCACCCCAGGTGGAGCTGGATGGACAACAGGACGTGTTCCTAAAGCAACACGCCAAACCAGAGCCAGCAGAACAGTACTTCCCTGGCAAACCGTTGGGCAAAATTTCCTTTTTAACGCTATCAAATGATCCCTGTGACTGTGGACGGCGGGCTGCATCTTCTCCTGCCGCTGCAGACCCAGCCAAGAGCAGGAGAGCAAAGGAAGATGCTCCTGGGAGCTCGCTGGCCTTGGGCTGGGTCAGGAGGCAGCGGGCTCGCTCCTCTCTCGTTTCTCACAAAGGGCTGAGCAAGCTTTGGTGTCGTGGCCAACGTAGAAGCCATTTTCCAAAAAAACTCCCACATCCCGCTCCTGAAACTCGTCTCCTGTGCCAAGAGAGGCCCCTCCCTTGAAAGCCCACGCCTAAAACCCATCCCCGGCCAGCCCTGAGGCATCACACCGAATACAGCTCCGCAAAACAAAGGGCAGACGCAGCCTTTCGGGCTTCTTCCTATCTCCCCTGATGACGTATCGGGCTGCAGAAGTCTGGAAATACCCTTCGCGACCGCCTCGAGATGCTTCAAGCTGCCAGGAGCCGGAGGACCTGCTTGCTGCTCGCTCCCGCTCGCCCTGCCCCTGGGAACGCAATGGTGCGGGAGCAGCGCCTCCGACACGGGGTCCGTGGGGAGCGGGAGCGGGATCTGCCGCGTGCAGGCGGCATCCCACATCGGGGAAAGGGGGCTTGCAACGGCCAAGCAGCTGGGCGAGAAGGGAGCTCCTCTGCTGCCCGCTCCTCTCACCGCGGCGTCACGCTTCCTCCGGCCTCCGACAGCAGGAATGCACTTTGTGAATTTGGCCCAGAGGCATCCTTCTAGCTAGAACCCCAGCCCATTTCCATTCTCGTCGCGTTCCAAACCAGCCTCCAGAGCGCTCTGCCATCCCTTCTGAAGCTGGAGGAACCACGGGGCAGCGCAGCCGCGATGCGACTGGTTTTTGGGAAGCCTCTCCCCAGCTCCCCACCGGCAGCCTGCCGTGCCGGCAGCGTGGCCCCGGCACGTCCCCCGCCGCTCGCCGCTGCGTTCACTTCGCCACCACTGGAAAAGCATTTCCAAAAAGAACCAAAACTATATATATCTCTCTATATATATGTATACATACATATATATGTTTATACATACACACACATACGTATATATATGTATATATGTCTACCTATATATACACATATAGGTTCGAAAGGCAAGCTGCCAAAGTAGAAAACATCGGTTCACCTAGTTTGTATTATGCGTGTTAAAGAAATGAGACTTTTAGCCCATGACATCTTCTTTAAAAATGAGTATTTAAGATCTCCAAAAATTGCTACAGTACAAAAAGTGTTTGTGTGTGTATATATATATTTTCTCTCTACATATATCGTATGTATGTATGCGTATGGACCGGAATGAATGACCCCACCAGAAGAGATGCCCCACTCGTCCTCCACAACATTTCTAGGCGTTATCGACTGAGCTTCGGCTTCTCGCGAAGTCTTTGCATCGGTACGTGGCACATAATGGTATTATTGGCACAGGTTCAGAGTCACAGTCCGCATCCAGGCTCCAGGCGCCCAGTCCTTCCCTCTCAGTCCCTCGCCGGTTCCTCTTCCTCCACAGGATTCTTTGCTCGCACATTTGTCTTTCTCTTCTCCAAAAAACGCGCTCTTTGAAAAACGCAGTTACCTATAGGCATGTTCATTTTTATAAAAATATATTTGGCCCATAGAACGCTGCTCTTTGAGTCTCCTACTGGTAAACGGAAATGGTAGGTACAGGTAACCCATTATTTTTTTATATTTTTTACAGGTTCACCAATGGAATCCTGTTAAGGACAAGAAGAAAAACAAAGGTTAAATCACGACAGGGCAACGCACCACGACTCGCATCGCTTCTCCGATGCCCCCCAGGAGCCCAGAGGCTTCCCCCTCCTCCCAGCAGCGGCACCGCGGGGCTCAGGGGAGCAAATGTCGATGGCAGTGGGCGAGCATCCCGGGGGAGCAGGGGACGGAGGAAGCGGGGTGTCAGTCACCTCCCCCTGCCGAGTTGCCAGTCTGCATTTGGGACTGGGACCACTACTTCTGCCTCCCCGGAGAAGGCCCAGAAACGCGGGGCGGCCTTCCGAAGGGGGATGCGCACGCTGGGACAGGGATGCTTTTGGCGAGCGGTGGGAGCGACTAAGAGCCTTCGGTGTGCCCTACTGCGTGCTTCTATCTCCTCGGGGCCTTTTCCAAAGCACGATTTATTTCTGAGCATCCTTGCATTCTGGAGCTTTTCATGCTCGGGCTAGGAGCAGCGAGTGCTCTGGCAGATGAGAAGATGATGATGAGTACTAACAAGATTTTCTAAAGTTAAATGCCCTAAAGAAATCAATAGAGAATTGGTTAAGCATCAAACCCAGAGATCCTATTGAAGTTCCTCTTACGCTATTTACTTGCCGTCTTCCGAAAGACCTCTCCCTACGTAATCTTTCAACCTCTGTGTGAAGACAATTACTCCCCATCATTAGTGTGCGGCCCCTTGCTTCACCTGTATGCGACTGGCTTTATGTATAGCGATACATGCTGTGCCTGAGACTGAGCTACCTGCATGCGGGCTTTATATGCAGCAGATATATAGTCAGCATATGCAGAAGTGCTGCCCGGAGTGTGCTCATGACATATATGCCCTCATCTACGCTACGGCCTCTGACTAGCTGGTCATTAGCATTTAGAAATGCAATACGCTTTCTGTTCGAGGGTTCTTTCTTCAACATTATTTTGAAGCAAGATGCCCAATATATACCATCTCCAAGAACAACGCTGAAGTCTTAATTAGCGAGACAGATTTTACAGAGTCCTTAATCTCCTGCACGGGGGCTGTGTTGGGACTGCTGTTATTCCTCCGAAGGCAAGCCGGGCTTTTTTATGATGACTCATTATCTGTTAATGTTAATACAAACCATTTGCTGTTGTTAGGCAGAACGGGGCCATCACAGCAGCTGCTCACCGTGTTCAAAGCACGGAATTACCATACAATACCATCAATTTTAACTGCCTTGTGCAAAAGCTAGGGTCAGATCAACGTTACCGTACCACTACGATTTTCAGGTCTCAAATCGCCACTTCTCTAACAGCGATGCCGAACATTTGCATAGTTCTGGATGAATACTATTTAATGCATGCATTGCAGGATGTAAAATTTATATTGTATTCCAAATAGCCTCTTTGTGCAAAGTAGGTCAGTGCTTGATCAACCTTACCGATTTTTGTATAATCTCATTCCATGGGGTTTTTCAGTCAAAGAGAGCGGGATTAAGGACAAGAATAATGCGAAATCTCAAACTTCATTTCAGAAAGCCCCAAAGCCAGTATGAAATCAAACCAAAACAGCCACAGTTTGCTGCGGTGCCCGGCCAAAAGCCACACGAGTCTTCAGCAAATTTCACCTTGCGGTTTGCAAAACCAGCGGCCGTTCCTGCCTCTGCCTTGGTGCTGCGTCTCCTCTGTCATCTGCCGTGATAGTTTTGCTTCTTACACCCCCCCTGCAGATAGTTCCTCAGTGAGCTGCCTGGCACGAATGCTTTGATTGACCGCTTTACTCTCCACCTAAGCCAGCCTTGGGCGGAGGGGCCAGGTCCTCCTAGGTGAGACATCCATCTACAAGCCAGCGTTCCCGCGGGACCTGACTGCCGGCAGAGGCAATCTGCTGGAAAGCTCCAACAGCTGCTCACCGCCAGCGACGTCGCCCGCTCCTGGGCGCACCAGCGCCCCGGCAGCGACCGTGCCGGCAGCACGGGAACCTGCCCCATCGCTCCTGTTGGCACGGGATGAACGTGACCCTGGGAAATAGCTTCCGACATCTGCTCGCCGTGTAACTCGATGAGTTTCACCGGGTTTCCTGACACCACCTCGGCGCTGCCTGCAGCTCTCCAGGCTAGAGACCGTTCCGCGGCGCCATCCCATACATCTGCTCCCTGCAGCCGCTCAGCCCAGCCTTTCCTTGCCATCAGCATCGTCAAATGCCACGCTGCCATTTAGGCAGCACGACGTTCAGTACTCGCACAGCGCTGATGGATTGTAATATGTAAAGTCCCCATTAAACTCCAACCAGCCTCCCAGTGCTCATCTAGTCGAAATGTCCGCACCCCCTCTCTGCCCTGCCATCCCCGTCCCCGGCCACATCGTCCGTCTTCTCTCTCCAGCTCTGACTCTACACGTTCCGTAGTACCGATTTCCTTGTTAGACAGCTATGAGCTGTGAAGTGCCATCAATTAAAACTTGTCAAGTGCTTTGAGCCTTTCCAAGGAGAGAGGTCTCCGGTGCAGAGTCTGACCCCTCTGGGTGCGTGGCTGTGTGGCTGCAGAGCAGGGAGAGCTCCCCACTGCCCCGCTCGCCTCGACGGGGGGTTGGTCCTCTCATGCCCCCCTCCATCCTCTGCTCATGCTGAGAGAAAGGGGCTGGGAAGAGAAAGCTGCACGTAACCCCTCCAGCCAAGAAGCTCCACGTGCTCTAGAGCATCCTTCCACCTCTGCCGAGATGCAGCGCATCAACATTGGCTCAAGTCACCTTCAGGCGACATTGCTGCTACCGTAAAAACCAGCCAGGAGAACAGCCATCCCTCCAGAAGAGGTGCAGCCCGAGGCAGCTGCGTCTCCTTTTCTCCTCTCCTCTCCTCTAGAAACAAGAGCTGGAAAGGCTTCCTCAGTCCCACCGCTCCTCCTGCGCTCAGCAGCATCTGTCTGGTGACAGTACAAGGCAACCGCGACGACAGGGGACAGACTACCTCAACACCATCTGCTCTTGGAAGCTCTTACCTTACACAGGGACAGGTGAAACTTGAAATACTCATTTTGTCTGTGGGATGTCCCAGCTGGCACATACGCGTTGATGCAAAATGCTGTTTGCATGGGGTTGCAAAGCATCTTTTGACCGCAGGCTTCTGGGAAGCTGCGGGGAGCCGTGCTGACCGCCATGGGCTGCGGGGCAAACACCAGGCTGCAGGAACAGCTGTGCAGCACTGCCACGCAGGGCAAAGCCCACTTGGAAAACATACACGCCACGACCTTGGCAGGTCCTCGCTTTAACAACCGCGCCCCGGCAGAAGATGTAGGCAACCGTGCACGGGAAGTAGCACGGTGCGGAAAAAATATTAAGCGACCTTGCTGAACTTCTAAAGGATTTGGGTTGACCCCATTTTGGGACGAGGGCAATTTCTCCTGTTATCTGTGCCATGGTGACATTCTCGAGGTTACTCCCCACAGACGGTAGGGTTCTATGGCAGTCACCTGGTTTTTACCATGACATACCACTTAGGCGTGTGTATGCCAGAAACAACCTGGTGCAAATATACACATGCACGTGCACACATGCAAAGAACAGTTTTTGGATTCATCTCACTTTGTTAACATTAATGAAACCAAACATCAGCTTCCAGAACCGTATAAATAATTGAAAGACTGTTACGGAGCTTATGCTCAAGGTACGACTCAGATAGATTTTTCCAGAGCGTGTCAATACGCCTTTTATGGATTCCATGAAAACAGGTCAATGAGAATTTCAAGGATTTAATAAGGCATAATGAACCAGCTTTGAACTATTTAAAGAAATGTATGGAGATGACCGGGGTGCGGTCTTTGGCACAGAGTTTCACAGGACCTTGGGCAAGAGCGGTGGGAATTGCACCAGCTTCCCATAGTGGGCAACAGCCTGGAGCTGCTCATTCTCCTTCCCTCTACGCTTCAGGCACAAGAGCTCCTGATGGCATCCAACTATGACTGGCTTGGGTTTTGCATTGTTTGGGTTTTTTTTTAAATAATTTTAAGCCAACGGACAGACGTCACAAACTACAAAGCTTACGGTGGAAGAGGTACAGCGGGCTATTGCTGCTTGCTTTCAGCAGCTAGCATCCACACGTGCTGTTGAGGAAGACCCTGCAGAACCTCCCTGTTCATCCTCCCGCTGCCCTTGCTCACTAACGCCAGCTCTCTGGCCAGGTACCTTGGCACTTTGACCCCGAGACAGCAGCCGCAACAAAAGTCAGAGTAATAATGGGAGAACACTAATAGATGGGGAGTGAGAGCCTTTTAAATTCCCTAGCAAAGCCCCTCCAGCCAGGAGAGGCTCTTGGGGGGCAGAGCCGCCCTGGCTGAGCAGCGGGGTCACGCCGGCGAGACCCTGCGGGCATAGACACCGGTGGGCAGACGGCCGAATCCTCGCTTTCTGCTTTCTGCCCTCCGCCACGCAGGCAGGCAGGCACACACCTCACCTGGCCTGCCCAGACACAGCCAGCCCCGGGCACAGCCGAGACCATTAACTTTTTATTCCCTTCCATTCTAATCTAATTATATTTCTGTGTTCAATAGCTGAGCATAATGTTAAACAGGCTATTCCGAGCAAGCTGCAGTCAGGGAAGGCTGGAAATTTCATTTACACTGAATATATGATTCATTACAGCAGGGACTTGGGACAGACCAATTAATTCACCTGAGCGTGCGGCTCGAATGGGCACCGCTGCCCCACGGTGAGCTGGCACGCAGTGAACCCTAATTGCTTTTACTGCCACCGCTATTGGCCGTGCCACCTTCAAAAGCAATACAAGGAGGCGAAAATGGCTCAAGCCAACTCAAAAGAAAAAAAAAACCCAAACAACGTACTGTTGAAACCAGTACAACGTCATTGTACTCCTTTGGTTGCAGCAGTACCCGAGGCGTGAACCCAGCTGCTGGGGACTGCGCACGCAGGCTTGCAGGCTCGGCTTCCCACAGAGCAAGAAGGGGCATGGGAGCAGGAGGAGGAGGAGGAGGAGGAGGAAGAGGAGGACCCCGGCACCCTCACAGCGGGAGCATGGAAATGTTTAGGACAGCAAACATCATCAAATTAGCTTTCGGGTACCAATGGAGAGTGCATGTCAGATGCGTGACTCTTGAATGAGACAGACCCTTCCTCATGCAACAAGAGGTTAATTACAGATCAGGCCATTTCACAGCCCAGCAATTACGATCGCTTGTCGAGGTTTTAGAGGTGGGCTGGAACCTCAGGATCAGGCTGAAGCTCAAGGCTGCCCCAAGGACCCTTCCCTCACAAGTCCACATCCATCCCAGTCCCTGCCTTTTAGCTCAGGCCCGTCTGTAATTCACCTCCGTGGAAAAGCCATTTTGGCACCCAACGTCCCATCCACGGCGGGAGACGTCTCCAGCCATCCCGGCTGGGTGAGCCGCCCTGCTCGGGTCCGATGTCCCAAAAGAAGAGCGAGCGGAGGATGGCACCAGGCAGGGAAGAGAGCGGCTGCTCGCGGGCAGGGGACGATGGGCACGGGGGACACACACATGATGGACGCGGGGGGGAGCGCGGTACGTACCAGGAAACAGCCCGATGGCGTCTGCCCTGCCCACAGAAGTCAAACAGGCTTCGGCCAGTCAGCAGGAGATTTCAAACCATTTCTCAGACACAAAGGCCACAGGAATAAGATGCCGGTCAGAAGAAGAGGGTCTGCAGCGAGCAGAAAAAGGGGCTTGCACATGCCGGTACGTAACACACAAGGAGCAAGCCGAGATGGCCTGCTGCAAAAAATCAGCTTTTTTAGAGGGGGGGAAAAAAAAAAAAAAATCTCTGAAGTAATGCTTTGAATGGGCTTATTGGCCTCGGAAACCAGGGTGGTGCAAAGCAGAGAGAGAAGAAGAGAAGGACGGACTGCAATATCGAACGTTTTGGCCCCTGTGCAAGAGCACCTTTTGATGCAGCCAATTGCTGCAGGGATAGCTGACCCCAAATGGCAGCAGAGCATCTCCTATCTGCCACCTCCCCGTCTCCCGGGTCCCGCACGGGTCTGCCGTGCCCATCACGTGCACGGGGTCTGCCAGGCTGCCTGGAAACGCACCGAGGCCAACAGGGTCCCAGAAAGCATCACTTGACGGCAGAAAAGCGACGACCCCCTTCCAGCCAGAACAAGGGCACCCCTGGACCGCTTGGGCTGGGGTTCGCATCAAAATCAACGCACGCGTGCGTTCAACGAAATGGTTTGAAAATCCCTGCCAGTTCTCTGCCTTCCAAGATCTGAGGAAACCCTGAAAAACGTGAACTAGCAAAACCCCGTGCGCACGCAGATGATGGTTAAGAAGATGCCTATCAAGCTGTTGGCTTCCAGGCTTCTGTCCTTCATGCAGGCAGACATCAGCTGCGGGTGGCATGCAGGCCACGGTCCAGCCAGGCTGCGTGGACCACCAGTGGCTCTTTTTCTCCCTCAAAACTCCCCTCCTGATTTTCCTTCTAGCTTTGGTGGGGGGCAAGCGTTTACGGCGTGGTGAAACCGCACCAGCACCCGGTGAAAGGGCTCTGGGAGCCAGCCCGGGGCACAGGGAGAGGTCGCTCCTGACCACCTCCCACCCACGCAGGCAATGGGCACGCAGAGCGAGGTCTCGCATCTTTTCCACCGTGCTGCCAGCTGCTACGAAGCCTCCTCGTTAACGCATCGTTATTTCACACCAGACAAACGGTTCATTTGGCTCTCGCCGCCCCACTCCTCCATTAATCACCCCGCTCATTCGCAACCCAGCAGCTCTTTCGATGCCACTTTAGGAGACAGCACGAACGCTGGAAGATGGATCCAGCAGCATTTACACGCTGGCAGCAGCAGCGGGCGGGAACTGAAAAACGTGCGGTGCCGAACACTGCTGGGGCTTGCTGAGCCATGGGGGGGGTCCGGCTGGCCAACACCGCGAGGATGGGGGCCACTGAGCCGCCAGCCCACCCTCATCGGTGGGATGAGAGGTCCAGCGGCTGTGCCTATGCTGAGCTACCGGGCAGGCAAGCATCGTGGCTCGGAGAGCCGGAGGAAGGCAGCTCCGCCGCACGCTCCCACGACATCTCCCTGGGGAAGAGAGGGGGCAAGCGGACCCCCGGAGCGGGATGGCGCTCCCCAACCCGCAGAGAAACCGCGCCGGCCGCCTCACCTGTTTCCATTGAAGGTCGTTTTATAATCCCCGGGCGAGCGCAACACCTCCTCCGCGTAGACGGGGACGGGGGTCCGGACGCACTCGTGGGAGCACTGCAGCGTCTCGTTGTAGGCGGTGAAGATGTCGAGGGCGCTGGGCACGCGGGCGGGGGCGAAGTCGGTCAGGTTCTGGCAGCTCTCCTCCTGCTGGTCCAGCTTGCGCTGGTGGCTGTTGCGCCGCGGGCGCCCGCTCTGCGCGCAGCTGGGGCGGCGGGGGAGAGAAGAAGGGACACGACGCACCGCGCGTCGCTGACGCTCGGCAGGGGGAACGCGCGCTCCCGGCCGTTAATTGTACATCGCTTGATATTAGATTAGAATTCAGGCACATGGGAAAGATCAGCCACAATCAAGCAGTCGTTTGGCTCACTTTTTTTTTTTTTTTTTTTTTTTTGGAGGATCGAATTTAAATTTTAGATATAAGCTTTTTACCACCAGAGGAATGACTTGACAAGTCATACGTTTATACCTGCAGGGAATGAAAGCCTTTTTTTAAGTGAAAAGACAGGTGAAAACAACGTAAGTGAAACCTTTTCCGCTTGGGAGGCACCAAAAGGGTTTAACTTATCGGGATAAATAAGCTCAGAAACCGGTCTGACATGGCAGACACGCTCCCCCTCGACCGAGGGACAGCTGGCAGGGCAGCCCTGCTCCCCGGTGACTCCACCAGCTCCAGAGGCTCCAACGGGATCTCATGGCCGTGCAACGCTTGTAGTTCGGTACGAAGGAAACAAGGGAGAACGCCAGCTAGCACGAACCTGCCCTCGATCAGGCTGGTCCTATTTAAGGGTCTAGACGCTGATTTAAGCGAGATGTCACTTTTTTCTGAACAGGATTGACTGCGCCTATCCTAATACTGGAGTTTTGGAAGACCGCAACTCCGAGGGCCGCGGGAGCTGGGGATGCTGGTGCTGCCCGCGGAGGGAGACCTGCGGGGCCGGGAGCACGGGGCTCCCCCGGGAGCGGTGCCGGCCATGCCAGCAGCATCTGCGAGCAGCGGGGCACAGCCTGCTCTGCACCAGCTGATGCAACCGAAAGAGACAGCCACTAAAATAACCGTCAACTCCATCACGGCACGTTTGCAGAAGGAGTAACGACAAGAAGGACGCCAGCGTGGCACGCGGCCATCACTCACCCGTCCTGCCCGAGGGGGACAAGCGCCAGCCTAAGGGACGGGGGTCGGGACTGCGTCCCGTTTGGGGCCAGGGACTGAGCGTGTGATTTGGGTCAGCTCTGCCACGGAGCTCACAGCTAGCGTGCGGCCGGGCCTCACCTGTGCGAGCAGCGCCGGAGGTAGCCTAAAAACTGCGTCAAAACCCAAAGCGGTTTGGCAAATGTTAGAACTGAGCAAACTCATCGGGGTGCTGCTTTCCTGCCTGGGGCACGTCTGACTGCTGACCGCGCTCGCCTGCAGGTATCCTCCGGGGATTTCCCAACTTCACTTACTGTAAACAATTTCTATGCTACACTGATCACTGTATTCTTTTTTTTTTTTTTCCCTTTTTGGCTTCAGCATTAGGTTACTCGAGCCGTTCTGGCAAGCTGCGGTCAGCCGGATCAATGATATGGACTGCTCATGACCACTACTAGAGAAAAATCCCAGAAGTGTTTTATAAAGTATTTCCCAGGCTCTTTCACCGAAATACTGCTATGATTAGGGATGTTTGGTAAAGTAACTCCTGTCTGAGATACAAACTGGAGCATCACTGGCTGCACTCCCAACACCTCCCCGCAGGCCCGCTCCCAGCAAAGCAAACTCGTCTGCGGGGCGAGCGACTCGGCGCTTTCGGCCAGCCGCAATGCTTCGCTACAGCTCTGCCGAGATGAAAATGCCTCCGGAGCCCTGCAAATAGGTTTTCCTCTAATCCCGGGGAGCGAGCAAGCTTCTTCATCAACCGGGTTTTCTAATTTCCTCCTGCGTGCAGGAATCGATTTGCTGCAGCGCCTTGGGAGAGCTTGGGCGGGCAGGAGCCGGCCAGGCTGGAGGAGACTGCTGGAGGAGAGAACCGCCGCCGCCGAGCGCAGCAGCACCGTACGGCGGCTCTCGCACCGGCCCAGAGCCGCAGCCATATCCCTACACCACCGATGCTGACCTCAAAGTAGGCCAGTTTCCCTGGGAAAATAGGTAAAGCCACGAGCGCCTGAAGCGAAAAGCTAACCTATTTTGCCATACGCCCAGCCGTGCTGAGAGAATAAACGGGAGCAAATTAAGCTGGAGGAGCGCACGAGCGCTCCGGGGGATGGGGCACGCTTCAAACCAGCAGCATTTGAGGGGCTCCGAAGGTGCCCTTCAGTCCCTGGAGTCGGAGGGAAGGTCAGAAAACGCGATTGTTGCTTGCTGAGCCAAGCCAGCGGTCTAAGGAGCAGCAGCAAAGCTGCTTAAGCGAGGCGGCAGAGGAGATGCCACCTAGCGCAGGGCAGGTCCTGGCACCCTTGCGGGGACACCGGCCACGGCCAAACGCACGACTTTGACCTCACTGGGTGGCATCACATTGCAGTGACTCGCTCCCAGGGCAGCGATGCGCACGCATCCCACGTGGGACTCGGCCGCCCGCCCTTGGCCACGTGCCGGTCCCCAAAGCCGCCCACGCCACGCGGTGAGAGGCACGGGAGCCGCAGGGGCACGACGAAGCCAGCTGCTTCGACCTCCTCTGGAGGTTTCGGTATTAAAACAACCAGCTCTCTCCCGCGATGCCTTTCAGAAGCCATCCTGGCAGACGCCACGGGCTTCGGCGCTCACGGCTGGAAAGGCATCCCCCGTCCCCACCCTGTCCCCATTCCCGCGCCACCTCCCCACGCCAAACAGACCCAGGAGAGTACCTTACCAATTTTTTAAGACAAGAGTTGTTATCAGAGCAGCTATGACCATGATGAGGGACACGGTAATAGTGATTATCTGATGAACCGCCAGACCTGCAGAGAAAAGAAAGGAGAGAGAGTGGGGACAGGAGCCAAGGGGGATCCCGGGCAAAGCCCCCTGCAGCACACAGACCCCCCCGCCGCCTCCTCCCAAGCCCTTCTCCAGCGCGGGGCTGTACGCAGCCCCCGGCAGCGGCGACGCAATCCTCTCTCCTGCCTTACATAAAATAATCTTTAAGCCAGGCTTCTCATTTCCTATCCTCTCAAGTATGTTCCTTGTCAGCCCGAATTAGGCACGAAGAACGGAAGAGATGTGAAGACGTATCCCCTCCGGGACGGAAAGGGAAACTTGAGCGCAGCCTTGCAGTGGGTGCAGGATTAACCAGAGATAATAATTACTGCACTAACTGCTGCTCACTTAGAAGGTCGGATGGGCTCATTTTCTCCTAATTCACCTTACACAGGGTATAATTTTGGCTCGTGTATCATTCCTAATGAGCAGTTTGGAAACAAAAGCATCTCAATGTACAGTATGTTTGTGATTTTGTGCTGCTTTACAGTTGCAATTTCATAATGAAATGATTTTCCTGGCTGCAGCCCAAGGATGTGCTATTTTTCACAAACAGATGTTGCAACTCCTGATGGATGAGATTTTTAATAAATAAGTAAGTGTTAGTATGACAGGAAAACAAGCAGTTATATATATATACATACACACACACACACACATATATATATATACGTGCATCTGGGCAATACATGCATAGCGCTCCCAGCTCGTGCGTGTGCACGTGGAGAGGAAATCGCTGCTTCTTCCCACACAAGAGCGCACGGGTTCCAGTGCCGACAGCCGTACACACGCACACCCCTTCCCCGGCAAAAGCGGCTCTGAAGGCGGAAAACCCTCCCGGGAGAGACAGGTCGGGGGCGGCGTGCCCCCGCTGCAACCCGGAGTGCCGCTCTCCACGGGAGCATCCCCCCCTGGCTCCCACGGGAACACCGCCCAGGGCTCTCCCACTCTCCTGAGCAGCGGATTTGGGGCCACGCCGCAGCTCCCCTGCTTTCGGCACAGCGCACTGCGCTCTCGCGGCAGGCTTGTGTGAGACTGAGCAGTAGCCCAAACACCGGGCTGGGTAATTAGGCCAGATGAGATTTATCAGTGGTATTTTAAACCATGGCTCATGCTTGCTGCTCTGCTGCCTTCTCTTGAAGGACAAAAGTTTTGACTCCCTTGAAATTCGTTATCTCGACTCCCCCTGCTCATTCCCGCTCTCCGGGGGTTTCGGGTCCCTGCCTGTGCACCCACGCTGCTGACAGCACTCATCAAGGGAGAAAAGGAAAAGCTGCTTGAGTTTAGCCTGACTCCCGGGGCAAAGCTGCCACCTCCCAAGGCACGCAGGTGTTGGATGCCTCCCCAGCCCACGCACCTCCAAAGAACCGCTAATCGCCCAGGAACACGATGGAAAATGCATCTGGCCTGGGGAAGAGCAGGAAAAAGCCGTGCAAGGCTGCCGAGACCCATGGCGATGCCCAAGGCGAGATGGAAACTCCTCAGCGTGGGTGCACGAAGAGTTACACTCACCTTTCGAAGGCCAGCTCCAGCACGCAGCGCAGCAGCTTCCCAGTTTTCGGGAGCACAAGCGCACATCACGCCTCGACCTCCCCGGGCTTTCGGTAGCCCTGCCCACGGGCGCATGTGCCTCAGCACCGCGCCTCACCACCTGAGCATCCTTGCTCAGGATCCACCATCATCTCGCCCTCGTTGGTGCTCCTGTGCTGCCCAGGCTGCAGGACCCAGGCTTCACTGCTGGCGGCCTCAGGAAGGAGGCGTGGATCCCCGCTCGGTATGCGGAGACCCATAAAATCCCCGATTTTGAGCAATGAGGCCAGCCAGCGGCGACACCTTTTTAGCGCTGCGGACTTTGCTGCCAGGATGCATCCTGGGCATAAATCAAATGCTCAGAGAAATGTGAGTCTTGACAGTTTAATATAATAAAACCAAGGTCACCTTCGGCGAGTCTGATTCACTACAACACGCCCAGTGCCAAGCACCAGGGTAGCAATCGCTTGCGGGAAAGGCTTTGCTCCCAGCCCCGGAGCTGGCGTGCCGGCAGGGCGGGCAGCAGCCAGCGACCGACAGCAGGCTGCCGGCGAGGGAGCTGCTCGGCAAGGACGGGTGCGAAGGGGATGGGCGCGATGGGCTGGCACCCACCCTGGCGACCACAAAGCTCTGGCATCTGGCAGAGCAAAAGCACGCACCTCCAGAATAAAAGCGGCAGGGTTTCTAGAAGGAAGCATGCACCCGGCATCTTCGAGCGCTTATTCCACTTTGCCGGCAGATATGCTATGGAGGACACCTGGGAGAAGAGCTGGAGGGAAGAGCAGGGACCCCGACTGGTTTTAAGGATGGGACGTGGTCCGGAGCGGGAGGCGGCAGTGGACGTCAGCCACGCCACGGACATTGCAGGCAAAGGGGTTTTCTTAGAAGCAGGACCAAGGAGAAATGACTTCCCAAAGGCCAACGCTTCCGAATTGCTGGCTCTTTGCATCCTGGCACGGTCCCAGCGTCGGGCCGGCAGAAGGCAAGAGCCCACCCAAACACAGGGAGGTGCAGAATGCTGCAGACCCCAGGTACTTTGGGGTTCTTCCTCTGCTCCCCAGGGCTCCCCGGGGAGCCATCGGACAGACAGCCGGGACAGCTGCTCGCCAGCCCCCGCGCCCTGGCAAAGCCGAGAGCAGCGGGATGGGATGCGTCAGGCTTATTTTTCTCCCTCGACTCAAGCACCTATTTTGCAAATGACCCATTTCCTTCATTTACTCCCAATTACACTTCAATTGGTTCAAACGCGCTGTGACAAGGCTGTGACAAGGCTCCTCCGGAGAACGGCTGGCACGAGCAGCTGCCAGAACAAAGAGCGGGTCAGGGGAAGCAAACGCGAGGGCTGGGGACGAGGAGGGTGGGAGAACCCGGCACCCACCTCCTCCGCACCACCTCCAGCTCCGGAGGGGTCTGATGCCGGGGAGCAGCCGTTGGGCTTCGTGCCCTTGAGGCTTCAAGAACCCATTCGTGGCTCTGCAGGCTGGGGGGGGGGGGGGGGGGTGGGTGGGTGGGGCTCCGGACCGAGGGCAAACACCCGCGGGGACAGCCAGGACAGGCAGGATCGCTCGGGAGATGCCGAGCCCGGAGCTGCGTGTGCTGGCGGACTCGTCCTCCCCCCGGCTGGGGAGATCGGCCAACTCCCACGAGCGATGGGGGAGCCAGAGACACGTTGTTTGCCCCTCGGCTGCTCCGGCTTTTGTTTCCCGCGGGAATTCAGAGGGAAAACACCACAGGGCTTCCCACCTCCCACCGGCACCCCACCGGCTGAAGGCAAGGCGCAGAGAAAGACTGCCGGCCCCACGCTTCGGATATTCCTGGAGGACGGTCGCGATGGGAGCCGTGTCCCGACGGAATCAAGAAGCGCAGTCGGCAGCTCCCAGCTCACGCCCGCGCGCGCCGGGTCAGGAGCGACACCCGCCCCGGCAGCAGCCCGGCGCAGCCAGCCCGGCCGCATCCTTCACGGCATCCAATCTTGGAGCAGCTCCCAGTGGGACACTGCCGAAAAAGATAAAAGGAACGACTCTAAAAATAAAATAAAAACAGCCCAGTGCCCGATTCCTTTGAAAACAGAAGCAGCGTCGAAAACGAGATCTTCTGCAAAGATGGGAGCCGAGGCAGAGGCGGCAGGGACATGGGAGAACCTAACGATGCAATTAATCCTCGCACTTACGTAATGGGAAAGGCGCAGGCAGAACAGATTGCAGGTGGCTGAGCACTGGGGAGGATGGCGGCTCTTCGGAGCAGGACACATGGATTTTAAGAAGGGCTGGATAATTTTAGACTCCATCACATACATAAGTTGCCATATGTACCAGCATAGAAGAAAGTTCCTTTGCATCGCATATTAATTCTGCACCAGAGCCTGGGGGGATTTCAAGGGGATGGGAGATGTTGTTCCTGGCAGCCTTAACCACGGCAGTGATGGAAAGAGGGAAAGGGACCTGATGGGTACGGGGGATGATTCCCTGGGAAGCCCTGCAGCCACACGCGCTGCCGTAAGGACTAATAGGTCTTTGTCCTTACTTCACAAATGCATCAAATCCTTTCCTCCGGGCCTTCGAAGAAATGTACGGAACCGTACAGAGCAAAACCGAACAGAAATATCAAATCTAGAGGAGAAGGAGTTAATGGATGGGGCATCCTGGGAGAGGGGAACACCCCGTCAGGGACACACACCACTCGGGGAGCGAGGCGAGGTGAAAGAGAGACTCTGGCTGCGAAGAGCAAAGCATTATTTTAAACATGGCCCTAGGAACCCTATCTGTCTGGAGGAAAAGGACCTGGAGGATAAAATCAATAGCTCATAAAGCCAAATTACCTCCTCCTCCAGTGTGGGAAGCCTCCTGACACGCGTGTAACTCACAGTGAAAACCCGTGCCCCCAAAACGCGGGGCAGGCTGTGGGAAAGAACCTGGAAGCAGGCATTACGGTGGCTCGGTTTGGTTTGCCCATCTCCGTGGCCAACGTTTCAAATGGCAAAGCTACAGAACCCACCGGCCACTTAATTACATGGTAATCACCGGCGAAGAAACAAGCTGCGGGAAGGGCAGAGGCTGGCGCGCGGGATCGGGTTGGGACGCCCGGCGAGCTGCTGCCCCATCCAGCACCGGCCACGGCAGCTGTAAATGCCTCATCTCTGCGAGGGGACTGCGAGCGGCTCCCTCTTACAAGGCTTTTACTAGGCAATTTGACGCAGTGACCATTTAACTCGAGGGTAATTACAGGAGAAGTATTTAATGGAATTGAAAGTGTGTCCAAACCCCCGCACTTCTGCTAGTGCAGCAGAATTTAATGTGTCGCCTGCCAGGAGGGAAAGCTCTTCAAAGGCGCTCTTTGAACCCTTGGAAATGCTGAAATATTGCTGGGTTTTTCCACTCGCGCGCCATCCGAGCGCGCTCCGCTCTCGCCGGGGACTTCTCGTCCCCTCGGCGGTGGGAGACCCGGCCTCAGCGTCCCCGGGGGCAGCAGCCCCGGCCACGGCCGCTCGGGCAGCAGCCGTGCGTCAACCTGCAAAACGCAACTCCAAATTCCCCAGGTCCAGGGAAAAACCCAATCTTCTCAAAGCAAGCAAATGCCAGGGCTTTTTTTGTATGTTATTTTAAAGACCATGTATTTGCCACTGAGATGAAAGCGCTGAGTTTTGGCCTTTCTGGCCACCTTTTGAAACGGCTCCCGGACAGCTCTGCATCAACAGAATTAATTCCATGAGAAAATCCATTTGAGACTAATGTCTTGCTACTGCAGAAGTGCGCAATGGCAGTGAACAGGAGATATAAGCTCTTAATTAAAAACAAAGAGAACCTCTATCCCCTAAGGCCTTTATTTCAACAGCTCTGGTTAGGGAGACCATATTCTTCATTCTCCCAATAAAAACAGCTACGAGCCGCAACTCTTTGAAGACCCTCGTCAAGGCCTCTAAGCTGCATAAAATTAAAAAAGGCAAAAACAGCTCCGTTTCATTTTGCAGACCATAATCTTGAGTTACCGTTAGTGGTAGCAAAACAACAGATGCTCCAAATACCTGCTACACCCCAGCCAGGAGGGCTGCAACGAAGCACCTAAGCCCCTTCCCGCACGCGTGCCACGTGGATTGCTTCCTTGCCCCTTTCTCCCCGCTCTGCCTCAGCCTTCCCGCAACTCCCGGTGTGAGTCGAAACGCCAAAAGAGGGTAAATCTCCTAAATCAGCCAAGGCTGGGTCTGCTGGCATGGGGTGAGAAGCAGGGAGGGCCCGGAGTTGCAGGGATGAGCCGGGGAGGCAAGTGCTTGATTGCAGCAGGATCTGCCTCTCCCTCCTGCTCCTCAATCAAGGCATCGGGTCTGGCAGGGGAGAGGCCATCCCAATGGGCTCCCAGGAACGAGCATTAAAACGGAACTGGCTCCTGGGAGCAGCTGAAGAGCTTACAGAGAGGGAAACGATGAAAACACAGATGGAATCGGTGCCGTGGCAATCATTCCCGGCCAAAATAACCTTCCAAGCAATTTCCACGGTGAGCATCACAGCCCACTCAGAAGCCAACAACCGGTGCCATCGCCACCGCCGCTGCCCTGCCCCGCGTTCGGCGCGGCACTGCATTGGGCAGCCGGCCTTTGGATGTGGGGATATCGGTGCTAGGGGCTGCCTGAGGAGGGGCTCTTTCCCCAGCAGGGTCTTCTCACAGGGCTCAGCATCCCATCCTCATCCCTGCCATGAGACGCCTTCCTCTGTTCTTGCAAACCCTGGGTGCCGGGACGCTCCTGAGCATCGCAGAGAGGCTGGGGAAAACTGGCTGGACTCAATAGACAGTACAGCTTCCCCAGCCATCTGATTCCCGAAAGCTTCATCTGGCCCATAAAACCGCTTTTGGACAGAAAAATTCAATCAGGAGCGTTGTGTGGCTGCTCTGCAGCAATCACAGCCACAAACAGCCTTTCCCAGGGGGGATCAGTCAGACTTTGCAGTTAACACGAACCCTACTGCCATTTAATAGCTTGTAAGAAAAATAATTTACAAAAAAACACAAGGGTTAGATACGGAGGAGAAGATAAGGCAGGGGTCGTCTTAGAAAACCTTGATCCGGTGCAAAACCAGCTCATCTGCTGCCTGACCCACTGCACTGGGAAACCACCTTGGGTCTGCTCCTCTTAACACCCCTCTTGCCTTCAACGCAGAGTTTGGGCAGGCAAAGCCCCCTGGTTTTCCACCTGGCAAATCAGGGCGATCAGCCCCGAAACCCGGCCCAGCGAGCATTAGTCATCCTGAAGTGAAAATGCAGCTCTTCAGCAAAAAAACCCACCAAGGTTCCTGGAAACCTCTTGGTATTTTGGGTTGGACTGATGAAAGGAGGAGAATATCCTCTTGCTGCTGCTGCTGCGAAATATTCTTGCCAAGAACAAAGATCCTAGAGGCTTATGCTAAAGACACTGGGACTTATCTGCTCAGGTGTTACAGCAAATATCACCGAGCAATAAATACTTCTGAGAGCAGCAGAGGAGAGTTTCTGGCTCGTTTCGACACACGTGGGTGAAGGCACACACGCACGCCCGACATCTGCTAATCCCGGGGAGAAAGACAGTCCCTTCTCCCTCGCCAGAGAGAGCTCAGCTTACGGCCACGCTCATTTCTCGCTTCAGCCATCATCCTCTGTCCTTAAGGAAAACCGCAGCTGACGCACAGCCTCACGAAGGATCCTTCGGGAACCTCCTGGGAAAGGTGACCGGAGGGTGCTGGCCCAGGAGATGCCGTCCAGCCCCCTCGCCTCCTCTCCGGCCCCCGGCTGCGATGGCTCCCCACGCCTGTGCACGGTGGATCAAAGAGGCGGCTGCATCCCCACCGCCCAGGGTCTTCTTTTAAACACATTTTATCTTTAATTAATTCCTTTGAAGCCTTTTGCCTCCGCTATCTCCTTGCATCCAGCGCCCCCTCTCCTGCACCCTCTTTTTGAAGGCAGGGTCATCTCCCAGCAGGGAAGCGAATGCCTTTTTTATTATTATTATTATTGTTCATTCCCAATAAGCTCCCCGGCCAGCGGCAGGGAGGGAGCAGAGGGCAGGCTGGGGCACGCCATGAGCTCGGCTCCGGCTGCCGGCGCGGCGGATGCCCACGCCAGCGCCCACACCAGCGCCCACGCAGCCCCGCATCTCCACCCGGGAGCACCCCCAGGCGGCAAACCCGTCCCCCACATCTGGGCCAGCCTTGGGGGGGGTGCCCCTTAGCACCGGCTCCTTCACCAGCACACCGCTCGCAGAGCACGATGCCAAACTCGTTGCGTACCGGCGATCAAATCGCCATTAAGAGCGGCAGACGGCACATAAAGTCTTCTGCCTTATAAAGCACTTAAAGGTTTAATTAAAGACGGCTTTATTCTAATAATACTGAAAGGAGAGCCTCAGACAACCCAGCGAGCGCAATTCATGCCTTCGCTCTGACAGTCTCTGATTCATTCTTCTCTTTTCTTCTTTTTTTTTTTTGGCTGAGCCCACAGTACAGGAGGATGCTCTGCCTTGGCAGAGAAGCCCAGCCCGCACGGAGAGCGACCGCGCGGCCGCCCCGGCAAAAGCTCCAAACAGCCCTTGCCTCTCGCAGCACGCCGGAATTTTAATTATTTCTCTCTTTCCGTGCTCCACCGTAAAACGATCACGACAGCCCCCGAAAAAGGAAGAGCAATTTTGAGAAGCATAAGCATAAACTACGCCTGGGTGAACATATTGCGTCCCCATCTGACTGCCATCAGCACTCTGCCAGGCGCCGAGCAGGCAGAGGTGGCACCGGGACAAGCACACCTGAGCTGTGGGTTGCCCAAAACAGCCCCCTGCACGGCGGCACCCCCCAAACCAGAGCGGCGCGCACCAGCCTCTCCGTTCTTTCCAGACATTGCAAGTAATCGCTCGTCTGCCTTCTCTCCTACCTACAGGCGGAATATTTGCTATTCCAGGGGAATTTTTTTAAGCTTGTTTTTGCTGCTAGTGAGTCACGGAAATGTTGTTGCTGGCTTTTTTCTCTTTTTTTTCTCTTTTTCAGCAAGGGGGAGTGGGGCGACAGGAAGACCTAACTGAGCAGGATTTGCTTTCATTGCTCGTCTAAGTGAATGCTGCTGCCTTCCCACCCCACGCGTGCCCCAGGGACCCCCCACGGTCCCCCAGCAGCAAGTCCCTTTCCAGCAACGCAGAAAGGGAAGCAAGGACACGGCGCGGGAGGGACACGGCGGGGAATGCAGCACCTTCGTTAGCACGACGGCAGCACCCGATCCGAAGGCAGTGGGGGTCCCCTCGGCTGCGGGAGCCCTGGGGTGGCTCTGCCAGCTCCCAGGGTGGCCCCAGCTCCCTTGGGTGCTGCAAGCAGGACCACCCCGACCCCCAGGGCTGCTGCCAGAGAGAGCTGAAGGACCGCAAGCTGCGGGAGCAGCATCCCTCCCCGTCACCCACCCCCCTCGGGCTCCTATCACGACGTGTGGCGCCTTACAGGACGGCAGGATGGGGATTTGCAATGCTCGCTGAGGCAAATAAAAAGTACTGACGAGTTACCTAATCCTAATTTGTAGCCATATGTTTTTCCCAGCAGAGAACAAACACTTCCAGCCGCTAAACCTTATATAACAAAGAGGAGCAGAGCTTGAAAAATGCACAGCCTTGCACAAACCGGTGACGGCACGGCCGGGGCTCCGAGACGGCGCTGGCCGCTCGCTCCCAAAACGCTGGTCCCGAGGCGCGGCAGGGGCTCAGTGCTCCTCGCCGGGGCTCTCCTGGGTGCTCAGCCCCAGCGGTGGAAGGAAGAGCAGATCCGGAGCTCGGGCGCTTTTCAATTTAGGGTGAACAGGCTGAGATCAAAAAGGTCCTTTAGCCCCGGGAAGGAATTTATCGTATTCACCGCTCGGCAAAAAGAAGTTAATTAGCAAAAACTCCGATCCCGCCAAAAGCCCCTAATGAGAGCTAAGAGCCGGCAGATTAAAGCAGCCGGTCCCCCGGGAGGCTGCCGGGGACACGGAGGCTCGGGGCTGCGGTTTTCTGCCGATCTGCCGGCCAGGGAGGGCAGCGGCAGCAGCACACCGGCGGGCAGGCGGCAGCACCGGTGGCTCGTCCTTGCCTAAACAAGGTGGCCGACTCGCTCACTTGAGTCGGAAAGCACCGGCACGTGCCAGGAGCCGTCCTCCCACGTGCTGCAAACGAAGCCAGCGGACGGGCTGCCGCAGCCGGCCAACGACGAGCCCACCGGACGATGCCACCGAGGCCAGAGGCACCAGCAATGACAGGTCCGGGGAAATAAGGCTGAAGATCTCATCACGCAGCGAGCAGCTCACGCCAGCAGTCGTTATCGACAGCCCCTTGCTAATTTATCCAGCCGATTCCGGCGTATTTTTTTTTTTAAAAGGTGTGTAGGTTGGGAGTTTTTCACTGCTATAAATAACTCCTCTAAGTCAGGAACACCACTGTGGTTGGCTTGTCTCTTTCTGCCAAGCAGAGCAGGCTAGATAAATTAACTGGGATTGAGATTAGGCCATAAAATTCTTTTTTGATTCGACTAGAAAATCACTGTAGGCTAAAAGCAGTCGATGCACAGTGAATAAATTCTGTAAACTATACAACGGTATCCCACAGCTTAATACTGGCAATAACAAATATAATTTGAAATAAATGGGAAGCAGCTTTCCCATCCATGTCCACACAGCAGACAGCGCTGGGGGAACGCGCTGCCGTGCCCAAGCACGGCGCTGAACACGATTACGGGAGATGGGCTGTGGATGGATACTGCTAATGGGAAAAACACAGCAAGCTGCTGAAAAACGCCTCGGATAAAAGCGATGAATCAGAGCTGCCACTTCCCTCCTGAGCGCTCCTGTTTAACATCACACACTTATTTCCATCCCGGGCACTGCTGCCACGGGGAAACTCGTGCCGCAGTGACCCCTCTGCTCCAGGCTCCCCCCCCCAGCCCTCCCAATTCACCTGCCACCGCCACCCCGGCAGACCCTACCTGTGCTGTCTCCCAGCCCGCGGGGCAGGCGAGCATCCTTGCCGCCGCTGCTGCTGTGGCCGGCGGCCGGCTCGGTGGTGCTGGTGCGGCCAGGGCTGCTGCGGGGCGCATCCCCGCCAGGCGCGGGAGCCGGGGTGCTGGGGGGCGCGCGGGGCGGCGTGACGGCTGCGGTAGCGGCGGCGGCAGTGGTGGTGGTGGCAGCGGCGGTGGTGGCGGCGGTGGTGGCGGCGGCGAAGGCGCCGGGCAGCGTGCTGCTCTCCAGGGAGTCCTCCTCGCCCGTGGGGCCCCAAACGATGACCTCGGGCGGCGCCGTGGTCCGTCCGTCCCGCGGGGCGAAGCCGCGGCCGCGCAGGTGCCGCCGGCCCCTCCGGGAACGTGGCCAGCGTGGGGGGTGGCCGGTGGGCAGCGGGGCGGCGGGGGGCGGCCGGCGGGAGCGGGGTCTCTGTGGGGGGGTTACAGGGGAGCAGGTCCAGGGGGGGCCGGGACGTCGCAGGTCCTCCCCGCTCCCCGCTCCCCACAGCGAGCCGCGGGACAGTCTGTGCCGGAGTGTCGGCCGTGGCGAGAGCCTCCCGCCGGCGCCACTGGCTGGGGGCTGGCAACTGGCGAGGTCCATGGCTAGGTGGAACATGGCTATTAAAATCCAAGCATGGCTTCCGAGCGGGCAACCTGACCTGTGGACAGACAGCGACAGCGTTAGATAGGCAAGGGAATGACCGCACACTCCCTCCCGGCACGGCGCGCCCCGGCTCCCCAAGCCCAGCCACCCGAAATGGCCCTCGGCATCGCGGGAAGCGATGCCGTTGTCCTCCCGCCGCGCTCCAGCCCGCGTCCCCGGAAACAGCACGGCAGGGTGCCCTGCACCCCGTCCCCACCCTCCTCCCACCGCGAAACCCACCACCGCCACCAAGGCAGATCAAGGACCCCCATCTGAAACCGCAACTTTGCTGCTTTTCGGCGGATCTGTGAAGGGTATGAACGACTCGAGGATGGGTTTTACCACCAAACGCTCCGAGGAAGCGGCTAGCGTCTGCATTGCCCAAACTCAGCCCTTTTAGATGAAATACCCAAAGCAGATGGCACAAGCGGAGTGCCAGCAGCCAGAGCCTTCGCTCTGCCTGACCCCTGCTCCCCAGCTTTCCAACCCAAGGTGCAAGGAGCAAGCCCACAGAGGACTGCGGTATTAACCCCTCAACGAGCTGAAGCAGAAGAGTCCGTAGACTCTTGCGTTTGCTCGTGTAACCCATCTCCTACTGAGGAGGTCGCAGCAGGAGCGTCCCCTCCCGAGGAGCACAGTACCCAGTGCTGAATGCGACCCCGCGGCACAGGGACTCGCCGGCCACCGCACCAGGCATCTCCACAGCAGAGCCCCTGACCTCGCGGGCGAGGACATGCAGCCCCTTTCACTGCCCTCTCTTTCACCGAACAGCTGGAAATCACGCTGAACTGTGGGCAGGCTCAGTATTTAAAATTCAGCTTTGATGTAACGTGCCACCATCACATTGCATCACGTCACGCCCAAGCCCTCTCCCTTCCTCAGCGGCACTGCACCTCGCGAGGCTCTGCTCCGCTCGCGTCTCCCCCTAAGATGCTACTCCACATGAAGCACAGTGTTGTGCCTTGAGAAAATGCCCCATACACACATTTTTCTTGTTCTTTTTTTTTTTCTCCCCCCCAGAAAAAAAATCATTAGATCGAAGCCCAAAAATCTTTACTCCATTTTATTCAGCTTTTACACAAGAAAGACTTTTGTCGAACTCAGCAGGAGTTAATGAGAGCTTTATATGGCTAAACAGGCTAATCCTCCGCAGCACTGTGCCCCGTAAAGTCCTTGGTAGCACTACAAAATGTGCATCTGGTTGACAGAAGCATTTGTACACTCCCTCCATGCGTGAGCAAATGAAGCTAAAGGAGCTGACCTGGATACTCTCAGGCACAGCCTTTTTCTGCTCACAGGATCTCTTTTTTTTTTCCTAATTGGGTATTTTTGCAAAACGTAACAGCATTTATTTTGGGGAGGAATAAGGCGACGCAGGGAAAGAGCGCAGAAGGAGAAAGGGAAGAGCCAGAAACAGACAACATAAACCAAAATAGTTCAGGCTGGGGGACGAAGAATTTCAAGGCTTCAAAAAAACCAAACCACCCAAAACACGCTGTTGGTGGGGGTTTTTTTTTAGAGGCCGGCAGAGCGGTGGCAGTGCCGCGGTGGGCAGCACGAAGAGCATCCCCCACGTGCCGCGCATCGGCGGTGCCGCAGGCAACACGCCGTCTCCACCGGTGAGGAATAGGGAGCTCGGGCTTCCAGCGAGAGCGTTAAACTCGGATTCACCTTTGCAATGCTCACATTCACTCCGGGGGCACATCAGGCTCGATTTCAGCCTCTGCCCGATTCCCTAACGCCATTTGAAATGTCTCCTGGCGAGGAAGGAGAGGTGCCTGGCACCTCCCCAGCGCTACCCTCAGCCCAGGTACCACCTCTCGCACCCAAACCACTTCCATGCCCTCTGCCAGCAAGCAGCGCGCATGGTGCACTTTTATTAATAGCTGCTGAGTGAGGCGAGGGAAGATGCGCCCAGCCCAAACTTGGTGCTCGCTAAATCCCAGCTGCTGTGTGGAAGCTTCTGAAAGACAAAATGCCAGCCCTTGGTACTCAGGATTGGCAGCTCACAGGAAAAAACAGATTTTTTTCCCCTCTTCCCGCTTCCTCCCGCTTGCTCATGACATACTCGAGCTGCAGCGATGGCAGCCCCGAATTCGCAGGGGTCTGCTCCTGCACCGGACCTGCCTGAGCATCGCTGCCTTGCTCCCCGCAGCGCCAGGAGGACGCGTGGGAAAACACGACACGCAACCCCGGGCTTCACCCGTGTCACGCCAGAAACTCGTGCCCGAGTGTGGCCAGGCAGCGCCAGGGGACAACCCAAAAGGCAGGGGTGTCCCTCGCTCCTGGCATCGCTCCCCAGGCCACAGCCTCCGGTGATGGAGAAGGACACGGTGGGGGACACCCACGGCTCAAGGACGGCGTGGGTCACCCTCCCACCTGTGTCCCTTCAAGCGCTGTCACCCAAGGAGCATCCTCCTGGCCACCCTGCAGGCTGGCATGGCCCTGGAGGGCGACTTTCGGGATGGGAGCGGTGAGTCTGGTTACCACGGAGGAATTTTGCGTGGCATGCAATCTTTTGAGGGCTTTGCAACAACAGATAAGAGCAAGTGTCCTTCAGAATAAATAGCAGCATGTAGGAGTTGCCGTCGTCTAGGCAACGCAGCGTGATGCGCCCGGCGCGGCGGGGATGCGGCAGCGCGTGGAGGGGCCCGGTGGCAGCCAGGGGCCATGGGCTTCGCCGCAGACCCCCTCTTCCCTCCCCCTACCACTCCTCCTGCTCCCCCGGCCCTACTCCGGCAACCTGCAAAAGCAAGAGAGACATGGCCCAAAGGGCAACCCAGGGAGCGGGGACACGTCCCACCCAGAGGTCCTACCACCTTGGTTTTGACCCCCCCCCAAAAAAAAAAAGCCGGGTTGTCCCACAAAAGCCCACCGCTCCCGAGGAGCTCCCACGCCTCTGCATCGCCACACCGGGCAGGAGAGCATCCGTTCGCCTCTTGGGAGGCGTGAGCACAAAGTCACCGCTGCTGGGAGGCTGGGAGGACGCCTGAGCTTTGCTGAGACATCAAATGGCACAAAACCCTCCTCCAGCTGCGCGAGCTGCATCCCACCGGCCGGAGAGCAGAAGCAGGAGGAACCTTCGCCACTCTCAGCGCATGGAATAACTCACCAACTGCGTTCAACAGGTTGGGGGGTCAGTCGTAGGGAAGAGGATCAATCGGTCGGCCGTGCACATAGCACCCGTCTGCCTCAGTTCGGGGGGCACGGCCCCAGCCCCAGCTGGGGTTATGTGCTGGATTGGAGGGATGCACCAGGCAGGGCTGTGACTATGCTGCTCGCTGAACCCTCTGGAAATCAGGATTTTGATTATTTATAACTGCCCCCATAAGCACACGCACAACTTTTTTTCCATCGCAGAGAGAAATGAGAAGGGCAGGCAACTTTCACGTTATTTCTTCTCCCATCTTAGAGGTGAATGGGAACATTATGCCCAAACACTTCTCAAACTCAAGGAAAAATTTGACAAAACTCTGAATTGGGTTAAAAAAGAAAAAAGCAGCGGAGATATTTGAGAAGATGAAATCTCTTCTTTGCCCTCCTCATCCGAAGCCTGCGCTCCCACAAACCACACCACTCCCGCGGCTTAATGGATAGAGGCGGCCATATTCTCACGCAGCAAGGGGAACTGCTACAAATATTTACCTGCGCTTCGCGAGAAGTACAAGAGCAGATTGCAAGGAAAGTACTTGGATAATTACAGGGATCATCCACATTAAGCGCTCCAGGGTTGCTTTGCTGAGCCCGACCGAGCCAATCTCTGTTTTAAAGGTGACAGGAGTTACAGGTGTTGAAGGTGTTTCACGTGGAGCCATCCCAGCCTGCCCACCCTACGTGACATGTTTTAGAGTTCTCCCCAGTATGAAAACCCCTTCCAAATCCTTTCAGATGCAGCTGTTTGCTTTGAAGAGGAGGAAAGTCGGCACTTAAGACGGAGATTAATTTCAAGGAGGCAGGAGGACGTGAGCTCGCCGCGCTCTCCGCTGGTCGGGAAGAGGCTGCCGGGGTGTTTTCACGTCTGGAGCCGGCGCGGTGATGCTGCCCGGCTCCTCCGGCCTCACCGCCCTCGCAGGCAGCGGCAACGTGGCTCTTGCCAAAAGCCCCACGTGCCTTCAAGCTCCTTCCCCACCAGGAAAACTGGGATACCCGAATCCCCCCCGCCCCGATGGAGCTTCACGTAACAGCCAGAAGCCCCCCGAGCGTTTTGAGGAGCACGCGCATGCAAGCGAAACGCTTTGGTAATTAGTGACCTCGGACTGCGGCAGAGCTGAAAAGGCGAGATTATCTCTGTCCTGGGATCACCTTATAAACACGTGAAGCAGCAGCCTAGGAAAGGCAGCGTCCCGGCCGTGAACCCAAACCCGCTGCCCCTCGGGCATCAGCTGTACCCATCACCCCAGGGCTGCTGCGGCACAGCCACGGCTCCCGCAGCACCGCGGCAGCTCGGAAGCACGCGCAAGGGCTACGCGGGCGCAGCGCGCTGGTTGCATCAACTACGCGATGCTTCTGAATCGGTAAGGAGCATCGAGGGTTGCTTCGTGCTTTTGGAACGACGGAGCTACATGCAACCGGTACAGTAACCAAGCACGGTGTGGAAGTCGGACAGAAATCCACAGGAAAAGCAAGGCGCTGACAAAAGATGAGAGCAGTCAGGACAAATGGAGTAAACCCCCTCTTCTGCTGCCCTCCGCACGCGTTATTTTGCATTTCTAACCACAGAGGCAGCCTGGTGCGGGCACCCCCAGGGCAGAGGCGGCCGCAGGGGCACAAGGTCCAGCAGCACGACGGCAGCAAGACCTCACCGAATCTGGGGCTGGCAGCACCCCGGTGCCAGGCTACTTCTCACGCTCGCTCTGCGCCATGCCCCGGTGAGAGCCAGAACTTCCAGAGAAGCGGCCAACTCGCTGTAACGCCCGGGGTTTTAATTCACGCGGCTCCAAAGGCTGCGAAGCCCCAGGGCCACTTCGGGATGCTGCCTCGGAAATCAGCCGCTGCCGCCTCTGGCACGTGGTGCCGGGAGGGAAAGCAGGAACATCCAGCACGGCCGATGGCACAAGAGAAGATGCACGGAGCGGGAGGGAATCACCTCTGCCCCGGGGCCCAGGGACCCTCGGAGGACAGTGTCACCGCCAGCGAGCCCCAACGCTGTGGGCAGGACGGGGGTTAATCCAGCGGTTGCAAAACCAGGCGACCGCTGCACGCCCAGAAATCCCCGAGTCTGGTAATCTGTCCGAGCAATTAACTGGGATCATGGCCACCGAGCGGCTCTGACAAACTGCAAAACACAAACTGTCAGCAGCTTGCACGCCGTTCGCGCAGAACCCATTTCCCCGAAGCCTCAAAAGACTCACTCGAGCGTGAATCCCAGGGCAGCGCCGGTGAGAGGTGCCTATTTGTGTCCCTTTCACAAGGTACTTGTTTGCTCTCCAACACCGGCCCCTTTCTCCTCTGGCTGTGGAGACACTTCACAGGCAGCGTTAAATGCAGAATAGGCTGATTTTTAATGCGGAATTATACAAATGGAGCCATTCTTCCATTTCATGCCTCCTGTTAGGTAATCTATTGGTATTGCACAGGGAATCAAGGTTATGTCCTTGTTGGGATGATTTACGAACTCCCAGCATTTCCTATCTCCAAACACCCAGCGAGGCAGAGACAAAAATATTCCAGCGAACGCCTGGAGTGCGAGTGGGAGCCATGGGCAGAGGGACAGGGCGACGTTCGCTCGTCCCAGGCAGTACACGGCAGGAAAGCGGGCCCCACGCTCTAGGAAAAGCATCCTCGGCGGCGCGGCTGCGTGTCCTACAAAGGTGTTCGGAGCATGACACATTGTGAGAGCGTTTGCAGGAACTCGCCGGCTGGAGAAAGAACGAGGCCGCTGCATCTCAGCGGGTGACTTTCACGCTGGAGCAAGAGGAAGAGGGGAAAGTTTCGGCGGCGGCGGTGGCAGATACTTGGCCCGCAATCGCGTGTCCTCGCCGAGGTGGGGACTGCGGACCCGCCGCATGCCGCAGCCGCTCTCCTCTCCAGCCCCGCTTTCGTGCATGACGATCCCTGCAGTGCAGCGACTGTCCTTTGTTGTGACACTACCAGCCATCACCATGGAAATGGAGCATCACCGTTTCGCTCCGGGCCCAAACTGGACCCTGGTGCTTGGGCTGGGAGGAAGGAAGCTGGCACATTCCGGATGGGTGCCAAAAGGCACATGGTGAGTTACACCGTGGGATCACTGGGAGACTCCGGGGACCACCCCGGCGGGGCACCCAGCACAGAACCCACCGCATCCCAACCCGCTCCCCCGGGAGCCGGCAGCAGAGGAGCGGGACCGCGGGCACGGCCGACCCGAGCGCCTCTCTCCTAAGCGATATTTTGCTCCAGGACAAGTCGCTCTGAACCCAGACCCAATGGGTCCTGGAAAGTTAGTATTCACTGCACCGTCCACAGCCCTGACTTCTTCCAAGATAATTATAAATTTGTGAAAACATGGCTGCCGAGCTCTTTAAAGCCAGGACTGGGAATTAAGGCACAAAAGCTGACACACAGTAGCACCTAGGTAAATTAAATGTGCCACATCACTACCTATCTATATTACAGAACTGAGCTTCAGGATTACCTACTAATAAAAGTGATATTTAAAACAAGTCCTAAGTTCCTCTGCTCTCCCTCTTCTCCCCACAAGTAATTAAACCGACACCGCTTCCCACGGCGGAGGGGATGGGATTTATCACGGAGGGAAATCAGCAGAGGGTGAAATAGGCTGAACCCTCGCCACCACGCTTCCGTGGCCAGGCAGTCAGCACCCATCTCCCCAGGAAAATGGGGCAGAAAGAGGTGGCCAGGGCTGGGGAGCAGCGGGTCCTCCCCAGGACAGAAATGCCGAGATAGAGACGGCTGGATCCGTCCCTGCCTGCGCTTGGGGAGCCGCATCCCACGGAGCAGAGAGAGGCAGGAGGGCAGCCATGGCGGAGGGGAGCCACTCGCTCTTCTGCCTCTGTCTTGAGCTCACCCAGCTGCAAATAAACAATTTTAACATTTGAATAGCCGCGAGTGCGGAAGGCATAATTAATACCCAGCGGTACCGCCAATATGCTGATGCGGTAGGCACAGACCCTGCCAAGGCTGTCAGGGAGCAGATCTGGCGCAGCAGTGCCGCGGCCCCGGCTGCTCTCGCCTTCGGGTCCCGTCCTTCTCCGGAGGCAGAGAAAGGGCAAAGCCCCAAGCGCGGCAGCCCGGGGCTGGAGCCCACCGGCGCGGGACCCCTCCGGCACGTCCCGTGCCGTGAGAAGCGGCACGGCCTTGCAGAGCAACGCGGGAAAGAGAAGAAAGGAGAAAAACAGAGAGAACGGGCGCACGTGGCACTGCTGCAAAGGCAAAAGCACGTTTGCTCCACGTGCCTGGTCGCTGCCGAAGCCGAGCTAACCCTTAACCCTGGGTTTCAAGCTCAGTTCCCATTGCCAAAGACTTTAGAGGACAAACACCAGGACTAAGGCGAGCTCAGCGCCCGCAGCCGGCCTGAGGAGGAGCGTGAGAGCTCAGCTAATGCGGCGAGCTGGTGAACAACGTCCAAGACTGCCAGCCTAGTTCAACTTGCTCTAAAAAGGGCACAACATCTGCTGTAGAGTTCTTTCCCCGGTCTTGCGGGATTATTTCAGACAGGATCTGAAAAGCGCCGGGGGCGGGAAGCCCAGAAGTCAGCGTGCGCCTTCAGAGAAACGTCTTCAGCAAATTTATGTGCGAAACCGGCGCTCGGTGATTCACCTGCTGCTGCTCCGGTGGAAGGAGCTCCACGCGCGGTCTAGCTCCTCCGGGAACCCCTGCAGCCCCTGGGGTACCACCAGAGCATCCCCCCCCCCCCCGGCAGGCACGGCGTGGCCGCTGCTTCCCCCGCCGCTGCTCGGCCAACCCAGCCGGCAAACACTGCGCGCATTTAGCGTGGCAGGGCCGGACAGTGGGGCATTTCATCGAACTGTCGGAAATAACACTCGGCTTTTGTCCCGCCCGGATAAAGGGGGTTTGTGAGCGCTGGCTTTCCAGCCCAAACCTGCACCTGTCACCGACTTATCCCACTCGTTCCTCCCCGAATTCTGCACCCGCGCCGAAGATCAGGCAGCAGCAACAGCTTCAGTTCAGACACAACTTGCCGGGAAGTTTCTCTCAGATTTCCAAACCCACCAAAAATCTTGTCAAAGAGTCATAGCCTCGAGCTCCATTCTTGGCAGTATTGAAAAAATCCCACAAACCTAAGGAAACCAGGGGGTTTTCCCCCTGTTTTAGCTTCCCTCTGAACCTCCTCGAGTATTTCACCACCTCGTGTGTGGCGCAGAATCGCCTCCTAGACTTCGCTCGCTAACGCCTACCCGGGAGGTCCCCGGGCACGTGGGACCGCGTTGCCCTCTGCCATCACCACCACGAGAGCAGAGAACACCTCCCCCTTTTACCAAATACACGTAAAAACCAGTGCCACTGCAGGGAAGGGACTGCGGCATAGGCATGAGCGCACTGAACCCAGGAGCTTAGAGATCAGCCCTAATGCTGTACAGAATAAATAACTATAGAGGCTCCCCGATGGGGCCATGGGCTCACGGAGAAAGGTGCGCTTCCCCGTAGCCACAAATGAAGAAGCTGCTCATTTCCCTGCTTTTCTTATGATTTTTCTTCCTTTGTCACACACCTTTCCCCCGTATAATTGACTTGTGGACAAAGCCGGGTCTCTGCAGGACGATCAGGCCTCCGCCTCTGACAAAATGACCACGTCGGGCTGTATGAGCGGGATGCAAAGTCTGAGTGCTGTGGGATGGGACGGGACGGCAGATGGGAGCGGTGAACGCCAGGATTGTGAAAATCCTGCCTGCTCCTAGGCTGGACCGGGAGCCTTACGAGGGTTTTTCCTCCTCTGAAGCCCATATCCAAGGTTATTTGAAGAGACAGCGACTCTTTCAACCCAGCTCTCCAGCCCTGAAAGGACCAACAAGAGGAAGACCCTGGTACAAGCTACTGCTTACACCGCCCTTTAACACCGCTGCTTCACTGGTAAATAAACCGCACACTTATCTTATTTTCTAAATTAATGTGCTCAAGCATGTCATTACAAGGTAGGCAGGAAATGCTTTGATCTAAAAAAATAAGATAAGTTAGCTCAGTACATAAAAGTAGCAGCTTAATGAGCTTTAAAACAAAATAATTAAAATAGGTCCACCGCATTGTCCTAACACAATACAACTGTGCAGGAGCCATGCGTCGGAGGCCACCACTCTGCCCGCCAGGATATCCGCATCAATGGGAAATACCACCCCTGTGGAAAATACCCAAGGAGAAAATATCTCCCAGTGGGCTTTTTAATGATGATCTCCCAAAGAGCTCCACCTTCCCGGGAGCGAAGACAAGCATTGACCCCGCTGGAAACGCCTGGGCGAGCAGCACAGGGCCCAGCCGTCCCCTTCCCGCAGGGAGAGCTGGATGTCTGCACGGGACTGCATGGTGCCTCGGGAAATCCGACCGACTCCGGTCTTTGCTCCAGCACCGTGGTCTCCTGGCAGAGCTGCTCTCAGTTCACACAGGTGTAACCGAGATCCAAACCTGGCTTTCTCCCGGGAAGTCCCTGGAAGCCCAGGGATGCACAGCCTGCCCCAAAACCTCAGCATGGGAACAAACACAGGGAAAGCATAAAGAGTTTCCAGAGCTCCAGTAACTCTTACAGAAATGGAGAAGATGAGAGAAATAAAGCCTCTAAAAGCAGACAGACAGACAGATGGCTTTTATGGCGCAAAAAATACAATAATAAAAAAAACAACAAACCAGCAGCAGTGGAGCACTGTCTGAAGGTGTGGAACATCAATAGGAAAGCCTGGAGAAAGCAAAGGCACAAGAGCTGGGGTCCAAGGGAGGGGAGCGCAGCGCTGGGCATGGCATCGCCTGGCCGAGGCTCTGGCATGGTACCGGGGGGCTCCCGGCACCGCCAGCTCCTGAGCCGTGTGCCAGGACCCTGCCCAGCCCTGCAGCGGGCACATCCCGCTGCTGGAAAAGGCTCACAGGCTGACACGCTTTCCAGAGAAAAGAGAACGGCCCAAAAAGATGGAGAAAAAGCAAAACCAAAATAGAAAGCAAAGGTAGCGAGAAGGAAATCCGGGGCAAAGACTCTTGATCCTTTCATGCAGACATTTAAATCCCCTTTTAGCACCGAACAATCCCTTTCCCACGAAGAAGAGCTGTTCTCCCTGACACAGCCACCTCACCACGCGTACAGCATCTGGGCAGCTCGCAGGCTCTCCCGCTCCGGCAGCCGCGGGAGCAAAATCCTGCCAGATCAAGGTGAACGTGAGTCACCAGAGGCACTCTCAGCGCCTAGAAAACACTGCGCTGTTTGTGGGCACACACCCTCCGGAGCCTAATTGCCAGTGAGTCAGATATTGCTGTGCTTTGCATCTCATTACAAAAAAAAAAAAAAAAAAAAAAAAAATCCCCCTTGCAGGAGAGATTAAACTTTTCAGAGCGTTATCTCCAAAGGAGAGAAGGATGTCTCTGCCAGGCAGATCCGTGGCGACAGGGGACCTTCTGCATCCCGCATTGCTTTTCACAAATCTCTGCAGTTTATTGCATCTCCCACGGTATCTCGGCTTCCTGCAAATGGCCCCCATGCCGGGTCCGCGTGCAGCAGCCTCATGCCGCAGGGGTCCGGACCTCCAGAAGGACAAAAGGGAAGAACGTGGAATCATACCCCTTGCCACCAGGTGCCCGAGCAGAACATCCCCAAGGAACTGCCCGTAAGAAACATTTCCGTCCTCATCCATCAAAATTAGCAAAACTGATTTTGCCAGACAATATGGTCACTTGGACGGGAACTCGGAATACGTCCTGAATATTTCACATCAGAGGATGCTGAAGGAGTAGAGAGCCTCTTATGAAGCCAAGAAACAAGAAGATGAGTAACCCATCCTCATCTTTCCCAGAGAAAACTTAATAAGAAAACCCATGAAAGGCAACTACTTGTAGAAAACAGGTTTGTTCATGCAGGAGCTCTTTTTAAAATAATGCTTGCCAGCATCTGAGATGGCAACGCTTTGCTCATGTAATGCCCAGCTGCTGCAGGCTCAGCCGAGCTTCGGCTTCTGCCGGGGAGAAGCAGAGCCCGACCGTGCTCCCGGCGGGAAGCGCGGCCACGTGGCCTCAGCTCCCGGCATTAATCACCCACGTTTCGGTGGGTACTTAAGTGGATGTCCTAATCCATGTCAATTAACTGACGCTTCATTACTCGAGTCCTGCAGACGGAGGCAGAGATGCTATCGCAGGCACCGGGAGCAGGGCCGGGGTCACGCACGGGACTCCGGCAATTAGAGGAACGCGTCCCCGAGGACGCCGCACGTGCCGCGGGCTCGGCTTGCCGGGCAAGCAAATCCCGGGGGGGGGGGGAAACCCGGGGTCCCCCCCGACCTTGCCACATCTTCAACCTGAATGACACGCAGTCAAGTAGCAACATCAATTAACGCTGTTTGCTCTTAACGAAGCCTCAAACGCCGTCTGCTGAGCAACGAGCCCTCAGCCCTCCCACACCGAGCCACGGCTACACGGCCACGTTTTCTATTCACAGGGCCACCAGCCACGGCTGGAGCAGGTGTCACAAGGACATTCTCCTGAACAACCCGGGGATGCTGCAGAAAGGGAGCCACAGCCAAAACCCCTTACAGATGGGAGCAACCGATCCCTGCGGGGTGGTAGCTAAACTCCACCAAACCGTTCTCCTGTGCAGAACAGCGCAGTCCTTTGGACGGCGTGTGCTGCTCCGCCGGTGTCCCAAGGCACACGGTCAACCCCCCTCGCCACGGGTCTCTGCGCCAGCATGTCCCCGTCCCCATCCCTTCACTTCTCGTGCGTCAGTGCACAAGCACTCTGGCAAGCTCCGGTGTTTCCACCTCAAGGGTCCGGACCTGTATTTCTCTTGCAGGAAGCAGGTCACAGCTCCCAGGCTACATGTTGCTCTTGAAGGAGCTCTCGCTCAGCCTTTATTTGGAAGCCAAAGGAGTTTGCAATGCTCGCACCCCAGCCAGGCAGAGAAAAGCTTCACCGCTCCCAGCTCGCAACGGCCAAGCCTCGTCCCACGGACAGCTTCACCCGGGGCTAAGAGCAGATTTGCTTTTGCTCCCCATAGCACCGTGCAGGATCGGGCAAGCCAGACACTGCTGGAGCACACCGGCAGCATCGCTCATCTGGACGCACCAGCAGCCACCGGTGGAACGGACACAGCACTGCTGGGGATGCAACAAAGCTTCCAGAAAAGCAGAGCTGCCGAGAAGGATCTTCAGAGCAAAATTAAACAAAAATCATCGCATGTTCAAGTATATCTCCCGCCTACACATCGTTTCCAAGTCACACTGAGACATTCTGCAGATCAGAGTTGAAAATGAACTCTTTATGAATGATGAGCTTTACTTTTTTATACTTGTTTGTTTTTTTTCCAAGTCCATTTAATTTCTCCAGGACAGCCAGCAAAGTTGGAGGGCTAGGGAAGCCTCTGCTGCTGAATTTTGATGGGGCGCTGGCCCAAAGGCGGCCAGCGGTCTTGGAAGAGAAAACCAGAGCCAGGCTCAAAGGCCTCGCTGGGGACGTACGACCTGCCGCTCTGCCGGCAAGGACCCCGGACGAATCCCCAGCAGGCGCTTCAGCCTCCCGCCCCGGGGCACTCGGCGCTCGCTGACCCCATCCCTGTGCTTATTTCCACACAACCGCTCATCCATCTCCATGGCAAGCCATCTTCCTTTTCATTTTATCGCCGTTGCTTGGTACCAGAGAGGCTGAATCACCCAGCGCTGACGAGAGGACGCATCCTCCCGCGCTTGGGGTTACCGCCGCAGGTCTCCGTCTTGCTCCGTGAGCATCGCGGCCAGCAGCCCTGGCCCCGCATGAGAAGCACCGGAGAGAGACGGAGCCTGGCCAAAAAAACGCCCCTCGGTCCCCGCTGCGTCCCCCGGCGCAGCTCCAGGCAAAGGCATCCAACGCCGCGCTGAAAGGAGGCTTAAGCGCGGCTTCTACTCGCAGAGCCGCTGGGGCCAGAGAAAGGCATTGATAAACCCAGAAAGCAGTAGCAATTCAGTGGCAGGCAAAACCTCATTTCAGGAGGAATCCTCATAAAACCAAATTAATGTTGAAGGATGAAGGCAGGTAAACCTCCCACAGTTAAGTTCAGGCCACAGAGACTCAGTTTAAATCTCCCAGCAGTTCTGATTTAATCAATGCATTTCAAAGTGAAATTAGATGAAGTACATCTCCATCACAGGAAATTATGTAAGCTATCAAAGTCTGTAGGTGCAGGTCCCAGTAAGAAGAGCCACAGGAAATATTCATATCAACTCAGGTTCCATTTTTAAGGAGGCAGCTGAGGTCCAGAGTTTTACATTATTCCAGTGAAAAAAATCACTCTGATGAAAACCTTGCACCTGAGGCAAAGAAAGGCCAAGCAGCAGCTTCGGGAGCATCCTCCAGGAAACCCGCATCGGCCACTGGGCTTGGCCAGGGAACCCCCTCCCAGCGGGACCATCCAGCGTGGGAAGGACGGAAGGAAAACCCCTTTGTTTTAAAGGAGGGGGTGAAAGCGCCGACGAGGCCGCTCCACCCTCCCCACTGATCCCGCCCAACACAACTTGGCTTCCAGGAGCTGCCCCCCTGGAAGAATTGTGGTCTCAAACCCAAACCCCGTTGGGCCCGAGTTGCTGTAACCCGCTTCATCGTGCCCAGCCCTTAACGAGAATAACGGGGGTACTGCAACCCGGAGCGGAGCGGCTCCCGCTCCTCCGGCTCAGCATATTGATTCCCGTAATCTTTCCTCCCAGTCCTTCTCCTATTAGCTGTATTTAAAGGCTTAAGCATGCATACATTTCCATAATAAACCTCAGACCTGTCGGAAGTCACATGGATTATTCACACCCTACGGAGCTGTTGCGCGAAGCCGCTCTCGGTGCTCACCGCCGCCCTGCATACATACGTATAGATACAAATGTAAATAAGTCGTGCTGGGAGACCTGGCGGATCGGACTCGGGTGAGGAAAGGTGGGAAGGAGGTTATTGGGCCAGCTGGAGAGCTGGTCTCTCCCTCTCTGTGTTCCCCTTTACAGGCTGGGCTTTGAAGGAAAACTATCAACTCCTTATTTTCAGCCGATGACCGGTAGGTAAAGCAAACCCCAACCGCGGCACTCCGACACCTGGAGCGGCGGGGCCGGCGGCGCAGGGCAGCCCCCGTAGCACCCAGGGCGAGCGGCCGCTCCGCGACCACGGCAGCTCCTATCCGTCACCCCGCCGGAGACACCACAAAGGCAACGCGGCCGCGACGACGGCGGCTCCGGCGTTATTACAACAATTATTCATGCTCTGGGGAAGAGGCTGCTGAAGACCAGCGCCGCTCCCTTTGCCTCATCTGTGAAATTGCTGCCGGTTAGGAGGTACGAACCGCTGCATAAAAGTGCAGTTTATTCAAGCATTATTGTGGCTGTTAAGTATCATAGCCGGTGACACTAGATGAATTTCTGTGGCAATCAATTCACCCAGGAGCAGCCAGCTCAGCCCCTGCGTGGATGCGGGATGAGTAAGGACTCCTCAGTGGAGGCCATTAACTCCCACTGCTTACTGCTCTCATTACTTTCCAGACTGCAAGGCTTGCATCTTTGACAAGCGGCTGAATCTACATTTGACAGCGTGAACTTGACGAGTGAAATGCACGGAAAACGTTTGCTTTGGCAGTAACTACAAGGCCCATAAAGTTTCCTCAGTGCCAACGCGCAGGGATGTATGCTTTTAATGAGTTGTTCTATGCAAGCGGGAAGAAATTGCAAACAGTGTTTTTACTCAGACTGCAAATCACTCCGGAGCTAAATGCTGTAAAAATCGTGGCATATCATTTAAAATAGTGTATTTGTAGCTACGGAAGGGAAGTCCTCAGCCAGAGCTAGAAGCCAGGCAGGCGGCACGCTGCAGAAAGCTGTCGTGCCCTTACAGGCAGGCGCAGGCACTGACGCAGACGTATGCACGCACACGTATGTCGGTGCACGCTCAGGAGGCAACGGAGTAGCTGCCATCCCCCCCAAATAACAGACCTTTGCCCTGCAGCACCCACGCCCGCCCCCGCTGCGCTGCGAAGGGCAGAGCGGATCTGGAGCATCCCCGGGACCTCGCAGGGGCTTTAAGGGGTGCTCGGAACCGGGGGAAGCGCGAGCTGCCCTTCGCGAAAGCAAGGGCGGCGGCAATTCCAAGCGATGGGGGTTTAGCAGGGCTTGCCCTCCCCAGCTTCAGAGCACGGCTCGCCCGCAAGGTCACGCCGCTGCCGCGGGGCGAGAGGAATCCGGCTTGAGAGGAGCAATAAGGTACCATCTCCCCGTGGCAGCCGGCAGCTCCAGGCAGAGACCGTGTGGGGCGAAACGGGCGCTGGAAAGGTCTGCTGCTTCTCTTGGAGCTATTTTTCCAGCAGTCTTCAAGAAAATGAGGGGAAACGACATGGGAAATGTCAGAAATAAAGCCAGAAGCAATTAGAGTTAGAGAGAAGCGAGAGCAGCAGGCAAGGTTAGCAGTAAAGTTATCTCTGATTAAAAATAAAACGCGGAGGGACTGGAAGCTGATGAGGTGGTACAGAGGACAGCCTGGCGCTGAGGATCCAGGAGACACAGCACAGAGATTCGCGAGGCGAATCGAGGAGAGAAGCGACCGGAAGGCTCCTGTTTTCACTGCTAAACTCTTCGCAAAAATAAAAAAGCAGAGGGCGTCCTCTGTTTCCAAGATTACGGTCTTCTGCCGGCTCCAGCCTCAGGAAAAGAGCACTCCAGCTCCACCGGGCTTTTCGTCTGCCACACAACACATCCAAAGGCGAGGCACCCCGAGAACCCTCTCGGGCACCTTCCCTAGGAGGAATTCCTACAGTCACTACATCGCCGCACGCTCCCCGGAGACTCTCTCCTTCCCACCACACGGCAGCGCATCCTCGGCAGACGGACGGATGGACGGCTCCGGCGGCAGCGGGAAGGCGCTCGCGTGGCCGGGCCGTCAGGGTGCATCGGTCGGGAGCAGGGGACGAGGCCGGGGGCATCGGGAGCTTGCTTGCCACGTGCCTCCGGACTATGCCGCACGGCACAGGCGACCGTAAAACAAAAGCCGAGGGCCTCCCCCCAGCTCCGAAAAACCCCTCGGTTCAAGTTTCACCCTCCCGGACTCCATCCAAAGCCCAGGCAGAGGGAGCGAGCCGCCAGCGACCCCAAAGGGTGTCGGACGAGGGCCTCTCGCATCACCCGCATCCTGCCCGCGGCCCCTGCGGCGTTTGGGGACCCCTGCCCGCCTCCCCTCCTGCGCCCCCAAAGCAGCAGCCATGTTCTGCCGGAGCGCACGGGCGCGGGGAGCGGAGCGGGCTGATGGGCTCCCCTAGTTGCTGCGCGGGGTAGGGCTGGCGGCGGGGCCGCATCCATCCGCTCGCCCCGCAGCCGTCCGGGGTGCCGAGTCCCGCTCCCCGAGGAGCATCCGCCGGGCCCGGTGCCATCGACGGGAGTGGGGCCGCCCGCTGGGGACCCCTCGCCCGGGGACCCTTCTCCGCAGCGGCCAGACTCTCCACGCAGCCGGTGAATGCGAGGACGCGTTCCGAACCGCTGTCCCGCTCCGCAGCGGGGAAGCGTGGGGCAGGCGGTGGGGTTTGACCCCTGCCCCATAGGCACAGCTGGCCGGCCCGAAGCCAGGACTTTTCAAACACAGCACCGGGTGGGGAAAAGGCGGGGGGGGGGGGGGGGGGGGGGGGGTGGTGTGTGCAGAGGGAACGGATGGCGGGTCTCAACGGCAGCAGCGTGGTTTTCCTCATGATCTCACTTGTTTAACGCGCTGCTGCCGCTGCTGCTGCAAACAAATGCATTCCACCGAGATAGAGAGGCTGGAGAGACCGACCGCCAGGTACTGCTGCGGGGGCAGGCGGGCAGGGCGCGGGCAGGCGCCGGGTACCCGGGCTTCTCCCCCCACCGCACCACGGAGCCGACAAGATTTGGGTTCGGCTGACTTGGCAGCGGGGATGAAAACGTGTTACGTAACACTTTGCCTCCCTCTCCCCCCGTTTTGCGAATCCCGATTAATCTCCCAAACATATCCAGCCGGACGGACGGCAGCATTCCCCCCCCCCCCCCAAACCACCACCACCACCAACAACCACCCACCCCCGGGCCGGCGAAGCGGGGGGGAGGGGGACGACGACCCCTGCCCGGCAGCGGCGAGGGGACCGGCAAGGCGAAGGGACGCGGCGCGCCCGCTTCCTCCCCCCCGGGGCGGACGGGGGAAGGAGGGAAGGGAAGGGAATGGAAGGGAGGGAAGAAGGGAGGGAGCCCGGCCACCTCGCCCGCACCCGGCGCCGGCCGCGGCTCCCCGAGCGCGGACATCATCCTCCGGGCTGCGCCGCCCCGCTCCCCCAAGTTCCGCCGCCAACTCCTGCTCCCCGAGCGGCGGCGAGAAGCGCAGCCGGCTCCCGCTCCGCGGGGCTGCTGCTGCTCCTCCTCCGCGGGGGCCGCCGCCGCGCCCCGGCCCTACCTGCTTCCCGAGAGCCGTCGCATCCACATCCTCACGTCTCCCGGCCCGGCCCGGCTCGCTTCGGCCCGGCCCGGCGGGGCTCACCGCCTCAGCTCTCCATCCGGGAGCGCCGCTCCGCGCCCGCGGCGGCGCTCAGCGGCGGGGCAGGTGGCGGGCAGCGGGGCGGGCATCGCCCGGGGGGCGGCGGCGGCGGCGGCGGTGGTGGTGGTGGTGGTGGTCCGGCTGCCCCGGCCCCTTCAGCGCCGGCGGGGCAGCTGCGCGCCCGCGGAGGCTGCGCGCCCCATGCGCGGCTGGGCTCGGCTCGGCTGGGCTCGGCGCGCCCCCGTCTGTGCGCGCACCCGCGGGGCGGGGGCGGGCGGGCGGGCGGGTTGGGGGGGAGGGGGCCGCGGCTGAGGCGAAGTTGCGCGGGGAGGAGGCGGGGGCGGAGCGCGGCCCCTCAGCTCCGCGGCCGCGGCGGGGCGGGCCCCGGGGGCCGGGGGGGCCGCGGCGGGAGCCCACCGCGGTAGGCGGCCCGCAGGGAAGCGGGGTGTTTGCCTGGCCGGGGGGCCGCGCTCGGCCACAACTTCCTTCTGCCCCCCGGCGACCGCCGGAGCGCTCTCTCTCTCTCCCCGAGCGCGGCGGATTACACCGCGCCTGCGGCTGCCGGGGGAGGTGAGGCGGCCGACTCGCTCCGCCTGGTCTGGGTCACGGGTTCGGGACCCCGGGGTCAGCGGTGCGGGACGCAGGGATTACGGGTTCGGGACCCGGAGGTCACGGGTTCGAGACCCAGCGGTCACCGGTCCGGGACGCAGGGGTCACCGTGTGGATCCCCCGTCCCCTGCGGAGCCGGCACGACCCCGTCCCCACGCTGCTTGGTGGTTCCCCAAAGAGCCCTGGGGAAGGGGACGCCTTTTGAAGCCGGGCTTGGGAAGGCCCAGGCCGCAGGCCCTGCGGGGCAAAGGGCTCCTTCGTACCCCGGTAGCCCAGGGTGGGAGCGGGCTGGCCGCAGAGCGGTGCCCACCGGCCTCCTGCCTCCCTGGGCAGAAAACAGCAGAGTTCCCGTGAAATGCCGAGCAACGAGAGCACAAATCTTCCACCACCGGTGAGCAGCGGCTCCCAAACGGCTGCTGCTGCCTCCTACTCCTCCTCCTCCTCCTCCTCCTCAGGCTCCCGATTGAGAGAGGTTTGCAGCAGCAGCAGCCGCTGCCGCCAAATTCCCCTCAGCTGAAAGTTCGTGCCTTTTTAGCTCTGCGCCGGTTTAAAGACAGCAGAGCACAAAGAGGACAAGCGAACGTGAGGGGAAAGGCTTTGGTTATTCTAAGAGGTGTTGCGCCGGAGCATGATCGGTTTTCCTCTCTTCAGGGGCGCTGCCAGTAAGAAAGCCACATTATTCCTGTCGCTAGTGTATTGAAAGGAAAGTGTCTCTCTTGAAAAGACAAGCTGCTTTGGGCGGTTTCTGTTTGGTCGCCGCAATAAAAGAAATTTTTGTATGAATTTGGGGACGGACTCTCCAAAGCTGCTCCTGGCTACAAGTGAGGAGCGGGACTGCAGTTTGCAGAGTCGGAACCGCCTGGGCAGTCCCCTCGCGGGAACGAACCTCCGACGTGCCTCGGCTCCACACGGGGCCGGCAAGGAAGGGGCATCTCACCAACCACGGCTCGCTTTGTTCTGAACAATCACACCAGAAAGCAAGACTGAAGCAGAAACGAGCCTCTGCTGCCTTTCTGAGTCACTGGGTTTCTCTTCTGCCTCCATACAAACTTATTCTAGAAAGAGAAGGAGCCTCCTTTCAGCAAGGCAGCCCGATGAAAGGTCAGCTTTGTCCCTCTGATGCCTGGCAAGTCCTGCCTCCGTATGCGCGCTCCCGGCGGATCGGCTCCAGCTGCCACTAGAAGTGCTGTAGTTCAGCATCCAAATCCCCACGCTGTTTGGAGTCAGATTCCTGCTCGGAAGGAACCTATTTTGGGAAGGATGAAATCTCAGGGGCTGGCCTGAAGAACAGCTTATCCTGTGAGATTTCAGCTGCTGGGGAGGCAGACCTCTCCTATCCAAGCCCAAGCAGAAGCAGGGCTACAAAAGTGTCCTAAATAATGGCCAGGCTGATCCTCGTTTTTCCCAAAGCATGCTGCTGACCTGCTGGGGCAGTTTAGGCACGGTTCCCGCATAGCCACCGACGAAAGCCCGACCTGCAGGCTGGGCAGCGTGCGTTCGGTGACGCTGCAAGGCTGACGGCAGTCCCCTCTCCATCTCCCCGTAACGAGGCCAGTCACAAACTGGACCTCAGCTCTGCCCAGTCAGAGTTCTCGTCCCTCCGCAGCCTGGCGGGAGGGAGCCACGAGACCCCGGGACGTTCATTACGTGCAAACCCGCGATTTCACACACGGTGTTTGCAGCTGCAAATTACAACAGCTTCAGCAAAAACAGGTGTCAAAGCACAAGACTCACCCGGACGCCGTCTTTCTGGAGGCTGCATGTGTAGTGACGTGAAGGAGAGAGCTCGGCTTTATTGCAAGCCCCATGACTTTATCATCAGCTAAACCCGGCTAACTAACATGAAAGATCTTTAGAGAGAAGAAGGGAAGAGCGTGCAATCATCAGTCACGTAAGAGGCTGTTCTGGAGCCGGAGCGATACTGGAACGGAGTTAAGTAGAAGACAATCAATTAAGGCTTAAATAAACCCAAACGAGCAAACACTAATGAGAGCTATCTTGTATCTGAAACAAATCCTCTTAACTCATCCCCACTTAAAAAAATATCATTTCCCCATTTGTGCTAAACGTGTGGAGCTGGCGTGGGGATTGTGCGCTGGGGGACCAGGACCACATCTGGGGAGCTCTGGGGCCCGGCAGCACAGGTCGAGCTTGAGAGAGGGGGCTGCAAGCCACCAGGAAACTGTGCCTGCATTTATTTGGCTATAACTATCTGTTATACCTCTGTAGATGTTAGCGAGGCAAGTGAACCCCAGTACTCCAAGGCCCCGTGCCCTTGCCGTCAGCTATTCTCTGGCGCTGAGCCTCTTCTAGAGCTTCTGGCCTCTGCCCTGCATTGAAACGTCACCAGCCAGAGTGCCCAGACTATTGTCGAACCAGAAAAAAAGAGGTATCAAAGGAGAGTTGAGGCTTTCAACAGTACCAAAGCAAGTGTGCATACAAAGCTTTTCTATATAGGCCATTATTTGGGTTCAGGGTGGGTTTGAGATGCTTGGGGCGTGAATCTCGCAGGGGGAGAGGTACTTGGCTGGAGTTTGGGCGTCCGAGCCGCATCCTCGCTGCCCTCCAGAAAGCCCTGCCCGCCGCCCGCCCGCCGCTGGGCCTCCTTAAAATAGCCAGTGCAGCGTTTTTAGCGGCGTTTTAAAAGGCAGATTGATGCCACTCGGCAATCTTGGCCCCCTTTGTCTGGCTCGTTTACGCAGCGGCACTGCCAGGGCTGCCTAGCACGGAGCGGGTGGCAGGCGATGGAGCAGCCCGCTGCGGGAGCAGGAACTGTGAATTATCCCACCATTGAAGTAGGAGGGAAGGAAGTCATTAGTGAATTCATTTGTCGAACTTGTTCTTCTCAGAGTCATCTCTCCAAGAAAGTCAAGTTCCTGACGCTGGTGCAGAGCTGTAAGCACTGACTGGAGCTGGCTGCTGCACTGCAGGTCACAGATGCTCATGCAGACCCATATTCTGGAAGAAAAGAGGGGGTTTCCCTGTGACCCGAACTGCACTTCCCACGTTTCCCGTAACAGCACCTGTGTTACCACCCACCCACCCACCGCGAGCGTTAATAGGTGTGGGCACCCCAAGGGTGCTGCTAACCATGGCGGGTGAACGTTGCCAGCTGCACTGCACTTCACCCGTCGTGTTCTTGCGGCAAAATCTGTTAATTTGTCTCTGAGTGGAGAGAAAGACGCTGCCCTGGCTACACTTGCCAAGGAGGAGCGAAAATTGTCTCTCCAATAGAAATAGGTTGTCATTACCCATTTTCCTTTCATATGGAAAGAGCAGAAGTGTTACTTAGCGCTTGTGAGGAAGAGAGGAGTATAATGCGATTTCTGCCTCCTTGTAACATCATACTTTGGTTTTTCAGACCCGCACTGACCGCGAACGGGATTCTGGAAAGCACCTAGCGTATTTTATACTCTGAGCAGCTCTTAGGGGCCTCTGAGACTTGTATTCGCTTAAGAAAGCATCCCCCGAGGTCTCAGACTCCTCCTTTGATGGTCTTGATGGGACCGTATAGCAAGGCATGACTGCAGCTCCAGCTTACCAGATCCCTGGAAGGAAAGAGTCACAAGCCCGGGGAGCTGCAGGGGAGGGCTGAGAAGACGTGAAAAAGCTGGAAAGTATTTCAGGGGGCACATCTGCCTTCTGCCCATTCTTCAAGCCCAAGAGAGTCACCGCAAGCCCCCGCAGCCTCACGGAGCTGCAGCAGGGGGCTGCCTGCCCAGGGGACATTACCCAGCTTTCCAGCCACAGCTCCCTTTTCCAGGGAAGCACGCTCTTTATCCGCTGCCGTCCCCAAAGCCCTTCCCCAGGGAGAGGAGGCAGAGCAGCCTGCCTTCGCTGACTACTGCCGGCCCTGCCGCAGAGCCCGCCTCGCACCCCCGGCACTGCAGCCCCCCAGCTGCTTTTGTCCGGTGCTGAGAACCAGCAAAGAAGGCTGGAGAGTTGCTGCCCAGAATCTAACATCTTGGGTAGCGTTTGTCTGGCTAGGCTGCTCTCATGCAGTTTCTTCTTTTTTGAATCTAAACATTGCTAATCAGTGTCTTCAAGCTCCAACATACGTCCTATAAATATCCCTTGTGGAAGCAAAATCTGTCTCATATGTGTGTGCAAGACAAAAGAAAAAATTAGAAAGCGTGAAGCCCTGACTTAGCAGCCCAGCAGCTAAAGCCTTAGAGATAAATGAAAGAAGGAAAAAACGCCTACCTTCTCCATACCCTTCATACAGCCTCAGAGCATGCCAAAGCCCCAGTAGCCTCAGTCCCCGACAGATGCAGAGTTTGCCCAGGCTTAGTGCTCATTGTTACTGCCTGCGGGTGTCTCATAAGCCACCTACGAGGCGGCTGCCAGCTGTTTGGCTGAGGATGGGACAGGGGACAGAGGTGGGCAGCGCTTCGTTCTTGGAGCTAAGCGGGACGCTTGGTGCTTCCTCTCCTTCCCAGTATTTAGCGACAGCCCCGAGGTGCTCTTACAAGTCTTATTTTGCATAAGAAATTTATGGGCCCCTGGCTGAGCTTAGGGTAGGGTGGGTTGTCCTGATTCTCAGCTTGCCTCTAAATGGGATAGGACAGGGACAAGCTCCCTGGGCAAGATACCTCCAGGCACCAGGATCCCGAATGCAGCAGCAGTACGGTGCAGATGGAGCTCCGCTGGCTCTGCCTCTGTTCCAGCACGGCTGATAGGAATGAGCTCAGATCAATCATCATTCTCTAACTGGCTTCCTAGCTTGCATCCCCCAGCCTCCAGCCGGGCTGCAAAGCCCTGGCTCTGAAGCAGGATACTGAGGGCAGATGAGTATCTGAGCAGCTTAATTGCCTTCAGCACGGGCTCAGGTACCTTTTGTTTTGATGGAGACACTGTCAGCTCTTGGGGCAGGTGGGGGCTGGAGACCCCGGGGCGGGGGGGGGGGTGTCACAGGCAAGGGGCTGCAGAGCGCAGGGGCACCAGGTGGGGTCAAAAGCAAACGCCTAAGAAACAGCGCTTGCAGGAGGCTGGAAACTTTGCTTTTAACAGCTCGAAAGGTAACCTGCCTTTGATAACTGCTGAGAAATCCTTGGCACCCTTAGAAAGGTGCCACTGACTTCAGCATTGCCATGGTTTCCCCAGGTTTTCCATTTAGCCGCTGCAAGGTGAAGCAAGGTGGTTCTCCTTCTCAGGGCGCCTGGGAGACATTAACAACCCGGAGACGTGAAACTAAAGCAGAGGTCTCCGCTGCCTTGCAAAGGAGAGGTGCCGTTACAGGGCGCAGTGCTTCGCACGGTTCCTCACGGGAAAGAAACGCTAATCTGGTCCTGGTTCGCTAAGTAGGATAAGGTGAACAAATCTGAGGAGAGAAATGCAGCGGGACTGGTGTTCTTTCTGAACCTCTGCAGGGGTGGGGGTTCAAGCAGGAGTCTGAGAGCTCTGGGTAAATGAGGTGCAATCAGGGCAAAGCAAAGGTGATTTTGATTTCACTAACTTGCAGTTCCCAGTGACCGCACAGCAACTACATTGCACGGAGCAGCCGCTGATGTAGAACTACGGCCCCTAGCAGAAAGAGATGGCGTTAGCAAACCCAGTGCTTGGCAAAGCTCAGAAGAGCCGGCTGCTGGCTGTGATTTCCCTGTGCAGGTTCTTCCACCGCTCTCAAGCATGTCTGCAGCGGGCTGCTTCCTAGGACACCAATTCACGCTGAATTATGGGGTTTTCACCTTGACGGTGGTGCATAGTACGGGTAGGTCTGGCCTTACAGTTCCTTGGGTAAAGAGGTTTTCTTAAGAGCGGAGGCCTGATGCTAAGGCCGGCTTATTTCCAGCTCTGCTGCCAGTGTCCTCCCCTCTCGCGTGTCCCTGATGAACTTTTCCAGCTCTCCATCGCTGGGAGGTGGTATGGAAGGTAACGAAATTAGAGCACTTGGCTTCATAAACAGTACGTGCTTCTTAAACCTACAAGCACCTCAAGCAGGGCTGTTATAGATTCTCTTTGCATTGGCTACCTTTGTCTCATAAATCTCAGTGCTGTTGACAATTGGGCACGGTTTAATTTTGCAAATCTGAGGAATGATCAGGCCAATTTAGTTCACATTTAAAGCATTTGTGTTCACACGCTGGAAAGCCTTTTCTCTTCCTTGCTCCTTGCCTAAGGCCCTTATTATCTGCTGGTGCTATTTATCAAGGCACGGCAGGTATGTTACAGTAAGGTCTCTTTCGTAAAGTGATACGAAATAATCATTCCTGTTCCTCATCTGCTCAGCAAGAAAAGTGAGCCCGACCCTCATGCGTGTCAGTATTCCTGAGCCGCAGCCTTTTTATATTACTGTGGGAGAAGTGATTTAACTCAATCAGCTTGTCTCATAAATGGCAATAGTTTTGGAAAGTGAAAGGAGGCGTGTGTAAATTAACGCAACGTTCCCCTCCAGCTCCGTCGCTTCAAGCCCTGCCCCGGCTGTGGGGGATGCCGAGGGAGCCCCTTCCCTGGCAGCCGCGGGGTTATCCCTCTGCCAGGTCCGAGCTTGCACAGGGGCTGCTTTCCTGGGACTGGGAAGCCTCTCACCAAGTGGGAGCTGGTGGGAGACGCTCGTTTCAGGGCAGATTACTTCCATTTTGGGTCCCGAAGTGTGTGAGAGGAAGGAGCAGTCTTTAATAATGGCTCGTGCCTGGGAAAAAAACCCACTCCTCCTCCTTTACATGCGCGTAACGGCTCCTTACCCCCTCTTCTCAATACAGGTTTGTCTGTGTTTAGGGAAGGAATGCGCAGATCTGGTTTGCCACTGCGTTGACACCAATGCGTGTATTTGTGCCACGTGCGGTGGCCTGCAGGATGCCGCCGGTTCGCAGCGGCAGCTGAAGCTGTCTGAGCAGGGCGCTTCTTCCTCTGGCATATAATTAAATGCTGGATGAAGTGTCTTGCGATGTCTGCACGCCTGAAAAGCACTACAGAAAAGTACAGTCGGGGCGTGCGTTTCCCCACGCAGGTTACGGAAGAAGATCGTGCAGACCCAGGAGCTGGTGAGGAGCGAGTCCTGTCGGAGCAACAAATGCCAACCTGCGTGCCCCGGGCTTCCGAGCCGGGCTTGCTCCTCGGTTCAGGACCCGCGGGAAGCCCTGGCAGAGTCCGGGGGTCCTTCACACTGCTCCCGCCCTCGGAGCGATGGCTTCTGCGGAGCAAAGGGGATGATTTACCAGGCTGCCTTTCCCCCAGCGCAGGGAATGTGGGTTTTGTTTGGCTTTCTCCTCCCCCAGGGACTGAGGTTTAATATTACCTTCCCATTAATTTATATGAGAACATTTCCAAATAGTAAACTGCCAATAAATTAGTAATGTTGATCTATAAAAGGGAAAAAATGGTGTGTTGCAAGTTTATAGCCCTGTGGAAAAGCCATTAAACAGAGGCCTCCTTAGCACAGAGCGCACTGGGGACACCAGGGGAGCTGAACTCCGGGCTGGAGACCAGCCTGAATGCGGCATATCTGCAGGGAACTGGGCTAACCCCCGGCTGCAAGGGCATTCGGCATCCTTTAGATCTGCCTGGGATCAAACCTGATGCAAGACCGTTTGACGCGTCACAGGCCAACGTTGCCTTTACCGCTTAGAAAACTCGTACAGAAATAGGTTCGCAGGCGGGTGCTGGGTGCCGTGAGGCTGCGGGACTCCCGTCCTCCAATTAAACTCAGAAACCCTGTGGCTCCTTCCCTGCAACCGGGAGGGCTACAGGAATGAGTTTCTGCATGTGTACAAGCTTTCCCTGTAACAGCCACTTGAAATGTAAGTGGAGTTGATTGATAATTTTCCCACTGAAGAAACCCGAAATGAAATAAATAGGATTTGACACCTGAGGCAGCGCCGCTCCCCTGCTGTTCTCCATCACTGCGTGGCACGGGTATGCCTGCTGTGGCTCTCGCCGCTCAGGAGCTCTGCTCTCCACCGGTAATACACGGAATGGAAACCTCATTCCTTCTCCGTTCTCCCGTGTGTTCGAGACGTGGCTCAGGACCCGGTCCTTGCCTGGCATCAGCATCACAGGTTGCTTGGCCCTGCCTACTGCCTGCAGAGGCTTCTTCCAGTGCAAACGGCAACAGGCTGCAGAAAAGACATGGAGGCAAACTGGTCGTGAAGTCTTGTCATTTATGTATTGAGGGAAAACCTCCGTGCGGGTTTCACCACCCAGCCGCGTCCCCTCTTACCCAGCAGCCAGACACAGTTTCCCGCAGCTGCCAGGACGAAGGCAGAATTACCCTTTACGCTTCATCCCTTCTGTCTTTGTGGCTTCTGTCTCGCGGTCTTTATCACCACGGAAGGAGCGGCGGCCAGGCAGGTCTCCAGTTTGGGTGCAGGCAGGCTGGGATGCTTGCGCGTGTGGCTCCGTGCCATGGGATAACCGTGATGCAGCACGTTCCCTTCTCCGGCTTATCCCTTCGCCAGCCGAGAGGCAAACGTGGACGTTAGCCAGCCCGGGGGGACGTGGGAGGAAACTTGGATCTCTGCTGTCAAGACCCCTCGCGGCATAGAAGAAAAGCAAGCGCTTTCCGGTTGGTTTTTAAACACGCTTCCCACCAGTATCTCTTTGTCAGAGCCAGACAGGGAAAAAAGCACAAAAAGATTCCCAACGACCAAACCAAAGGCGATGAAAAATGAATGAGAAGACAATTCAGCCTGGAGAGTACAAACAAACTATCTGGAGCAAACGGTTTATTTTAAGATGCTAACAAATTTGCTCCAGAGGCCTGTAGGAAAAAGTCAGGTACCACACAGCCAGCCTTTCCCTTATTTATAGAATAATTACGATGATTTATTAGCCGCGATCAGAAATATATTTATGGTGTGGAAGTTTTCAGCCATATTTCAAGTAATTCACCTCCTCACACAACTCCCTGTCGCTGTCATCCCAGCTCCACTTTTTCTTCCCCTTGAAACCTGCTTGCACCACAATTTATGGCTTTGTTTGCGGGAAAAGCCGGTGTCTTGCTCCAGAGCACAACAGCAAAACAAGTGCTGGAGGGCAAAACCCTCTTGCCAGCAGCCCCCGAGCAGCTCGCCGTGCCGGCACACCGCCGCTCTCCCTGGCACCGTCCTCTGGCAAAGGGACGTGGCTTCCTCCCCCGGACCCCAGCCACCCGGCATCGGGCAGAGGGTGTCCCAGCAGCGTAACGTACCACCCTGCGAGGCTCCCGGTCCGCATTCCCCCCGTGCCCGCCGGCAGCCAGCTCGGTAGCGCGGGTGGAGAGGTGACAGCCAGCATCCCCTCCTCCGCAGGTCTCCTCGGAGCCTGGCTGGCTGCCTCCAAAATGAGCAGAAAAAACATCTTCATGTTCTCATGCTAGCCTCTTAATATATCCTTGTCCTCTCTCTACTCCTGCTGCTTGATATATCTCGCTGTTTTCAGCACAGGGAGGAAGTAAACACTCTCAGAAGAATGCCAAATGTAACAAGTTCGGGAGAAGAACCTAAATATTTGGCCTCTGCCCCAACCAAAAATTTTTTTTTTCTGCCGTGCCTGCTGTTGTTTTCCAGGCGAGCAACAATGGGGCGAGCGAGGTGCGGCTGGGCTGCAGAGCCAGGATGAGAGGGCAGGGCTGTGGGGGCTCAGCGTCCCCCCATGGGTGTCTTCAAAGGGATGCCCAGTTGCCTCTGGAGATTTGGCCGCCCGGCCGGCAGCTGGCAGGAGGGGAAGGCTGCGAGGCACCGGCAGCCGTGGCCGTGCCGTTGAGACGGGGAACCAAAGGAACCTTAGTAGATATAGTAGATATATGAATGTAGATAGGAATTGTTTAATAATTATCTAGCTTATAATGAAGTTAAAGAAGTTTCAGTAGAGGTAGGCATGGCCCGAGGGGATGAGAAGCGATGTTTAACGTTTGCACTGTTGAGGCTGGCTGGGACAGGAGATAGTCCCTGATAAGAAGCGGCGGTCGACCCCAAGAACCAGCCAAGACGGGCCTTGGGATTTGGACAAATGCCAAGGGGCAGCTGAGTCTGCGCAGGGACAGAAGGTTAAGGGTTCACCGTGAAGAAGACATACAGCCTTCACCTTCACGACCACCAGACGACCACCATAAGGAGGCACTGCGCAAGCGCAGTTGAGAGGAGACTATGGAAATGGCTTCCTGGAGCTAATTTTAATATGAAGCGGGGATAGGTAGTGCCTATGTACAGGCGTATTGCGAAACTCTACGTATATGTAACACTTGACTGCATAAACTTAAAGCAAACTGCCGAGTTGGGCGCGCACGACTTTGGTGGGACTACCCCCGTGCCGCCCAGCGCTGGATGAACGTACCTACTTTACAATCTCACTGATTGCGGAGCCTGTTTTCCACACGTCAAGTGAAATCCTCTAACATAATTAACCAGCGAAGAGATTGTCCCGGGAAGGTTTAAGCACCGCAGGCTTCTTGGCGCAGCAGACCGAGGGCTGAGAACAGGAGCTGGAAAAAACGTGCTCGCCTGACGCTGTCTGAAGGGAAGGGCAGTCTCTCCCACATGCACAGAGCACCACAAGCAAGCCGAGTAATTGAATTATCTGTATGAGAAGGCGGGCAGAGGCCTGAGCCGTGGCAAAACTCATTTTCCGCGGCGAAGGGCCGGCACCTCGTGCCCTCCTCCTAAATTCGGGGCCGGGAAGAGAGCTGCCCCGCCTGCCCTCTTTCTGTTATTTTTCTTACACCCCGCCCCCCCCCAAACCGTTCCCTGGAGGCAGCGGGGTCTGTGCTGCACCTCAGAATTTCGGTTGGCAGAAAGCCTCGCGCGAACGGCCCTTCTGGAGCTGGTTTAATACAGAGCTATTTGGAAGTTGATGAACAGGAGTCCCGCAAAGTGCTCTGATTTGGGATGAGCCCGTGTTTGGCTGCAGGCTCTGGTCAGGCATGGGAGAGCCACTACACTTCATCGGCGTTTCTGACTGTCAGCTCCGTGCGATTCCCCAACAAGTGGAGTTTCTTAAAGACTCGTATTAAAGCAATCATGTTGTCTTCTCTCCTCTGCTCTGGTGACAGTTTCCCCCAACGCTGCCGTTATTGGAAGCTATATTCATGTCACGTCAGGAGTACAGATCGGCTCTCTGGAGAGTCCTTCTTTACTGGGAAGTGGCATCTCTGCCATGTAGTCCAGAGAGAAATCAATGAGAAAACTAGTCAGGGATCAGCAGACGAGGCTGATGACTCTTTCCAGTTACACCGGCATGCCTCATTTTTGGCTTGTGTAAGGGGAGAAATGGCAAAGGTGCGGAGGAGACTGAAGGCGGAGAGGAGGAACCGGGCGCTGGGGCTTCCCTGCTGCAGTGGGTCTGCTTTTTCCCATCCCACCTTCTCCCTACCTGCACTTCCCAGGCAGCTGCTTCCCCCGGGACCGCAGTATATCAATTGGGAGGTCAGGTGTGCTTGGGGCGAATTTCTTCATGCTCAGCAAGTCTTTCTTGCAGCGAGCAGCAAGAAGGGAAATAGAAGAAAAATGATCAGATTTTCTCCTTCATTGAAACAGCTGAATATTAGCTCCTGATATATAAGACAAAGTGGGGATAAAGGGTCACGTTTCCATTACATCTTCTTAATCGGGCTTTTTCCTGAAAGCACAAAATCAATATTTTCATCTACACGTACCCAATAAGCTATTTGGGTCTCCTTTAATAATGCAAATCTGGCCTTTGTGCGTGCAGACTGATGGGGTACGGGCAGCTGCCCGCTGCAAGCGGGGCGCTCGCAGGGTGGTCGAGCCGATGTCCCAGCCACGCGGCCGGGCTCAGCCCCACGGCACGCCGGAGAAATGCCAGGCGCAAGGACCTGCCCGGGCCATGCCACGGGGATTGGGGCCGTGCCGGCTGTTGGGAGCCCAGCCAGGTGCCAGGGGTGTGCGAGCGATCAAAGTCTTCGGCGCCGCAGAAGAAAAGCCAATTCTGAGCCCAGCATCCTCGGTCGATATCTGCCAATTCCTACGAAATTGGCCACCTTGAAGTAACCGAAGTGACAAAATAGAGCCGATTAGAAAAATTAAACTCAGACTGAGCTGGAAAAAAGGCCATTCGGCTCACTGAAAACATTATCTGCTCTAATTGGAAGCTTTGTTTAATTTGGCTTTGAAATTGAATTCCCTTTCGTTCCCAGAGAACTGTTATTACCTTAATTCTCTGCTTTGAATAAGACCATTTATATGGTCAAGTACGGCTCGTTTGAAGCATGGAAAACTCACCGAGTGGAGCAGCGATTGCCCTCTCCCACGCCGGCTAGCGTTGGGCGAGCCACGTTTGTCAGGCGCCCGCATCATTTCGTCGCCCCTTTTCCTTTCGCCCTTGCCCGGTAATTATGTCGGTCACGAAAAGAGTGATAGATCAATTTTAACTTCATACTCCTTCCGAGGCAGGCACGGGCACTCTTCACGCTCCCCGTCTGCATTCAGAGCAGCAAAAGGGGTCCAGGCTCAGGGATGGGAAGATTTGCAACCCGGGATGTCTTCAAGCAGGGGGCTGCAGCCTGTCCCTCCGCGGTCACTGCTCCAGCCGGGGAAAAGGAGCCCGTCCTGATGCGCCCGTGGCCGCTGCTGGTTTGGGGTGCGAATGGCAAAGCAGGTTTTCCCGTCTCTCTACCAGCTCATTTCGCCAATTTTAGCCGGCTCGCTGTCGTGTAGCTTATTTGCAGAACGGCAATAGAGGGAAGACAACAGCGTAATGAAAGCATTGCATCCCAATTTCCCAGTGTGGCCAACAAGATCCATCAGGCACTTTGGAAAAATCAAAAACTTTATCTCCAATCAGCCAGCTTTTATCTGCTTAGGAATAAACAAGGCTGAGGAAGCTAGCGGTAGCAACAGCTGCATCGTAAATAAGCCTGAAGCCAGACCCTTCTGCTGGAAGTAAATAATTGATCTCAGAAAAATTCTGCTTAGGCAAAGCCATTTCAATTACCTGGCAGATGACGACGAGTGCTGAGAGAGGTTAATGGCTCTGAAATATTTAAAGAGAAGATGTTTGCCTGGGCGCACCGTAGTTTGTCTTTCATTTACCCAATAGAGGGAGATTATTTGAGAAACTGAAGCCGCAGGTAGGTGTGACCGGCCCGGCCCGCTCCGGCGTGAGTTATTGGGGCGACCTGCTTGCCGGGCGGGCAGTGAGGGGCACCCGGTTTAGGGGTGAAAGGCAGACACGGCTCTCGCTTGGCAGCATTCCTACTGGTCACACCAGCCTCAACTGCGACTTCAAGGGCTGCGAGATTTTCTTGGGGATTTATCTCTAACGCAGCAGAAGTCAGGCACTTCGTGGAGCCGGGTAGGTGAGACATAAAAGGGAGTTACTGTAAGTGAGGAGCTGCCGTGCAGTATGCCCGGGGCACCGAAAACCCGGACATTTAGTTTAGTGCTGCAATATTTCTCCCTCGGCAGAGAGAGCAGCCTCCTGAAACCGCTCGTTGCGCCACCGGAGCCGGGGAGCAGCGGAGCGGCTCGCTGCCGGCAGGGTTGAGCCTGGATGCTCTCAGCATCGCTGGAGGCGGACCTTTTTTCGGGGTGCAGGAGGGAGCCCTCATCTCATTTCCATTGAATTTCGAAAACAACAAAGTTTATTGCGGGGTGTTTTAAATAAAGTATTAGCGAAACAAGGGCTCTTGATGAGCACCGCCTGCCTGCCTGGCCTCCAGGTCCGCTCCCCGGAGGCGCGCCGTATCCCCGAACGGACGCGTGCGGGGTGGGGAGCACCCCGTGCCCGGCTGCAGCGCGCCGCTCGCAGCGCGCTATCAAAGCCTCGATGTTGATCACCACGGCGGGCTGCTCAGCGATCGGCTTTGGTTTTGCGAGCGCTTTGATCATGATACCTCAGCTGTGGGAAATGTGTGGTTCCCTTTGTTTCGATTAACTTTCCTTTCTTCACTTTCATCCTCATAAATAATTTATTCTTGTTTGTTCTATTCACTTTCATATTTTTGTTTTCTTCCCCATTAAAATTCTGCTTCAGTGGCTTGTGGAGAAACTTTGAAGCTCTCCCCCTCTGTCCTCAACCTTTCTGGGGAAACAAATTCCTCCCCAGTATGGTTGCAGGGAGGGAGACACTTAACTCCCTCGCTCCCGGCTGCTCTTTGCAAAGCACTTGCCCCACGCAAGCCCCTGTCCCCGCGCACCTCTGGGGTGAAGAGCGTCTCTGAGTGTGCAAGCAGCAAACGGACACAGGTGAGAGCTGATGCCCTGGATAGCGGGCAGAAACGCAGCTCGGTAGAGGAGCTGACCGTGAACATGAAACTATTTCTGGCATTATAACATATTCAGCTTTGGATATGCTGGGTCAATAAAAGCCTTCTCTAAGGAGGGATTGCTTCTCTGATGTTAAAAAGATTTTAAATTTTCACAGCAGAGCACAGATTCAGTGGACAAAAATGCCCTTTATCCACAGCTGCTGAGGAGGTCTTTCAAAACCACAGCATTGCTTGTCCCCCTCATAAAACTGGCAGTCCTTAGCCAGCTTTTCCTTGCCCTTTCCACGTAGCAGCTTCTTTAGCTGTTTTCTTTTTTACAGAGCTCTATTTTTTACCTTTTATCAATATTTTTTCCCCATTGAAAGATGCAGTTTATAGTATTCACCCTTAAATGAGTCCTCCAAAAATAAACAAGGTGCACCTGCTATTTCCCATCCTATCTATTATACCCACACGGGTGTTGCCAGGTTTAGTAACTCCACCTGTGTTCGCATTAGCATCTGGGTGGGTTGGTTTGAGATATGCTGCCATGGCAGCAGGTTTTCCCACTTTGGTGATCAGCCCTCAGGCTTTAAAACCCCCGCAGGGCTCCAGGTGAGGTCTATAGGTCTTGGCTGTGGGAAGTGCTGTAGTCTGCCTTTTGGGACGCGGGGATGGAGGCTGCCTGCGTGCGGAGGAGAAGATGGGCTGTTTACCCTCTCGGATAAAGAGGTCATCTGCAGCCTTTTACAAGAATCCGAAAGGTAATTACTTGGAGGGGAAGCGAAATGCTTTTGCATTAGCAGGTATCGTTTGTTCTAAGGTAGCAAACTGCACTGTTGTTGCTATTATTACTTTGACAGCAGCACCCGGGGCCCTTCTGAGGAGGGGGGTGCCGCTCCCTGCCTTGATGAGCGTGGCATCTCTTGTCTCCTCTAGTTACCATCAATATTTTTAAGTGTATTGTGGAGAACTGGGTGCGTGCGCTTTCCAGTTTATGGAGGCTCAGCGTGTGTGCCACCTCGAGCTACCCAGTGCAGTAAAGGGGCAATTAACAGTTACTATAAACATGTCAATGATGTGACTTACCCCAGAGGATATGGGAGCACTCTTTGAGCTACTGTCCCTAATCCTGCAGCCCACAGTCAAGTAAAAGACCCATGGAAATCGACTGAGAGAGTCTCACCCCTTGTACACCGTGAAATTGTGCCTGCAAGGCTGCCTCTGGGGAGATCTTGCTCTGGTTGTAGCTCCTGTCTGAAATTTCTGGGTCAGGATTATTGATTGGGATCACTAATTGGCCGGGCTTTGCAAGGGGTGGGCACGTGGGGCTCTGTGCCACTGAGGTGTCTCTGTAGGCAGCCTGCTGAGGCTTTACTTCTGCTTCTTTACGGGTCTCCTGGAAGATGCTGCTGCTGGATCGTTGCCTGTTCCCTGTCCCTCTTCCACTGCTTATAAATAGCAGAGTGAATCTCTGTTCCTTGCCTCTGCTTGTCTACAAAGCTCGTCCCAGACCCTGCGTGGCCATCGCCAGCTCCCTGACTAACGCCTTGGGTGTAAGTACCCAGCATCGCTGCGGGCCCTCGGGGCTCCCTGGGGACCTGGAGCGTGACTAGGAGCTGCGGTTACTGATGTACGTGTGCGGGAGGTCTCGGTCTGTGATCCTGAATAATGCCAGTAGGGTTTTACCTTATCCCACGAGAGAGAGGATGCAAACCCCACTTGTGAGAAGGCATATTCATTTGTAAGGAAACTTCATATCTAGGACTCTTGTGGCAAATATATTTCAAGCTGAAGGGCTTATGGCAATAATAACCCTCGGATATGTCTCTCTTTCTTTACTGCTGTGGGATTTATAACATCCAGAAAACAGTCAAACCCAGGATAGCACCTTAACCAACACGTATTATGTCAGTTCACACCATGTTACCCTCCCTGCATATTTTCCGTAGTAATCGGATTTGACTACTTCCCTGCAAATTGACAGAGCTCGCAGGTTGGCACATAGGCAGACGCACTCTTTGAATTAAAAATAGTTCTCCGTGTCAGGGCTCATCTCGGTAATCAGCACCGCCGGGCAGCTTTGATCTCAATCCCATGCGAACCGCGACAGCTTTCCAGCTTTGCACGGCTCTGGTGTTGCACAGGCACACGCGCCGGGTGGACACACACGTGCCGAGCACGAGTAGGGGTTTGTATGTGTGTGCGGAGACTGGCGGGCTGCTAAACTGCCCGAGGGACATGTTGTGAGCCCCCGTGCCTTTGCAATATGCTGAAAGCTCCTATTGATTTGAAGGCTGGGGATCAAGGCTTGAGACCTCAAGAGTCACACAAATGACCTGAGCTTCCAGATCCCATTTAAAGGGAGTGGGCTCACTGAAAAGGAGACATCTGAATCCTGGAGAACCAGCTGAGGGAGCCTGAGGTGATGGGAAGGGGGTGAGGGTTGTGGTGGGGTTTGGTTGCCCATGGAGGGCTGGAGCAGCCCAGCACGCCACGGGTGCTGCATCGTTTTGGCTGTAAGAGCGGTCCTTGCTCCGGTGACACATGGGTGCAAGTTACTGACGTGTGGGCTTAACTCATGGAGTGCAGCTTTCTGGATGCTGCCGTGATTCTGTCGCTCATTGTGAGGAGAGCTTTAGCTACCTGGGAAGTGGAGAAGGTTCTCCTGAAAGAGCCCTCCTTGGCCGCGTGTGGGAAGAGGCTCTGTTTTGGGGAGGAGCACAGTATTTCTTGCATCCTGAGCTCCAGTCCCATTTGGTTGTGACAGGCAGAGAAAAGACGCTTCCAAGAACCAAACTTGCAACTGCTGATTTTTTCAGCAGCAGTGGCTGGTTTGAAGGAAATGGGAATTTCTTAGCCTGGAGGAGGGAGGAAAGACAACAGATCAGTTCAGTTAAACAGTAATCACAGGTTGAGGAAAAGAGCTGAGAAATTTAAAGCTAATTAAAAGTATCTGAGGTTTTCTAAAACTGCTTCTAAAGCAGACAAATGGAAATAACCCACCAGGTGATGATGAGCTCTGAATTTTGTTAGAAATGGCAGAAGAATAAATTTAGCAAATCATCAGGAAAGGCTCATGCAACACTGGAGCTACAGCACACAGTCAGTATTGGTAATTCTCCAAATTCCTGACAATTATCCATTTCAGGAGACATTTCCACTTATCTTACCTCACCTTAAAACCTTCCTATTGAACTCTGCCTATGATTAATGCTTGTTCATGCTCACCTTTCTCTTTTCTCTATTATTGCTTTCCTCCATTTCTCGGTGTGGTGACATCCATCCTCACCTACCTGTCCTTTTCCCTGCTGCTGCTCCATTTCGGAAGGATTAAGCTTTTAATTGCAGGGAGGTTTTTGCCTTATCTTGCTGCGGCATCATGGAGCTGCCTGGCAGCAGCTATTTGAGGCTTCTGTCTCTCCAGAAAGCTGTAGCCCCTTGGTATCTTCTGGTGTTGCCTGATGGGTGGGATGTTCCCAGCAGCAGATCCCTTCCAGGAGGGCAGAGCTCGGTCTCGACCCCAGCCAGACACGCCAGTGAGGACAGCAACTGTTGGCTCTGGGAGCTGACACAGGAATGCCAATATCTTTTTCTGAAGGAAAATGCAAGTGGGAATTTTCCAGAAACAGTGGGTTGGTTTTTTTTTAAAGGACAAATGTGAGGTGGAGAAAAGAGAGTGAGCAAGGATGCCAGCCTCAAGATGTCCCAGCATCCACAGCACGCAGGAGATGTGGGGGGCCGGGGAAGAAAAACATTCTGTGATGGCATAGTAAGGAAGAGCAGATGATAATAATAATAATAAAAAGAGAAATGAAATAAACACAAGAAAAAAAAAAACAAGCTGCATCTCAATAGACTGTAGGGTTCAATGAGCAGCTGGGACAAAAAAAATGCCAACACCATGCTTCCTGAATAATACAGAGATGGGAGTACAGGTGATAAGGCGGCAAAGGAAGGAAGGAGGAAAAAAATAGAAAGGAGAAATTACTAAAGGGAGAAACCTGCAGGTGATGTGCTATTTTGCTGTGCTAATAAAGAGATGAAAGCGAATGGAACAGGAGCAGAGACTGGCAAAAGTCTTACTTTTGTTGGAAGGAATAAGAGGATAAACGTTTTTAACATTTATGAAGGAGCAAAATAAAGCAAAGAAAGGCTCAGAACATCCAGCTCGTAGATGAGGAAATTAAAGTACATAAAATATTTATTCATTTGTGCTTAGTGGCTGTCAGCCATGCATGCATTGGAGAAATGGTATGTTTCTAGGCACAGTTTTATTCTTGCTCCTATTTTTTCCTCCTCTTGCAGAGATGAACGGGAACAATTTGGTAAATAGTAGCTGAACGCTCAGCTCATTTTCTACATTCCATTAATGTTTCATTTCTTAATACCCTCGAAACAAAAAGGGGAAGTTGGTATAAAACATTATTCTCCTTTCAAATCATGGTAAAAAGGAGCATGGTTCCAGGCCAGGCATCAAGATTATAAACTGGCATCTGTATTAAAATGGGAATGTAGAGCTGGTGATATGTGCCAGATTGGAAGAGGTCCTTTAATGAGCCACAGAAAGGGAGATGTAACATGGGGCTTTTTTTCCTGTCACCAGCTGCCTCCAGCCTGAGAGGACCGTTTCTGGAGGATGCTCTTGGCTTCTTGTCCTCTGAATATTTCACCTGATGTCCTCACTGACACAGGGAGCAGATTTGTCAGTTCAGGCGACTTATTGGTGACTGCACTGGAAATGAAAGCAACTTCCTAATTAAGGATGTTGGCGTCTGACTTGAAATGACAGCGGAGCGCAGCGTGCTCCCGAGATCTTTGTTAGATGCTTCTCGTGGTGGTGCGATGGGAACGGTGCCACCGGTGCCCGGCTCTGCGCTCCCGGACCTGGGCGCTGGGGCTGTAAGGAACGGCTGGCTTTGGGGAATCCCCATCCCTCCTTTCCTTCACCTTTCTGGAAGAAAACCAGCTGTGTGTGGTGGGCAAGAGCAAGGCGCAGATCACTGCTGAGAGTGGGTAGCTTGTCCTGTGGCTGGAGGACTGTGCCTTCGTGCCTAGGCAGGGAATGCATCTGCAGGGGACCCAGCTCCTGGTGGCACCACCGGGATGAGCGGTATCGGGTGGCTCAGCAGCTCTCTGCACCGGGAGAGTGGCACTGGTATGGTTTGCTTGCTGGCACCTCATCCTCATCTGCAGGACAGTGCTGGCCCCAGGCAGTGGGCATGTCAGCCTCTGGCCTACTGCTAATTTTAATCTGTTTGATAGGGAATCCCGGGCGCTCCAGTGACTTGGCTGGCATCTCCTGCTGCCTGTCAGATGCATTTATTCTCCAACAGCAGCATCTAGAATGTACTGACCCTGGGCTAACTTGCTACTCCTCATGTTCAGCAAGTATTTCTTTTCAGTCAGCGGACTGCTGTTACCCATTTACCTGCCTGTCTGTCTAGTCTTTGGGAACCTGCTGAGCTGGGGTCCCGCATCGGACAGATGGAGCTTCCCAGGAGCTGGGTGGGCTGCAGGGTGGGAGGCAAAGGGCTGCCCCGGAGAAGACCGAAGGCAATAAGCCCATGTGTGGAGCTGCACAGGCAGAGTGGGGCTCTGTCTCCCTCTTGCAACTGGCCTGGCAGGATGGCACGGGTGGCTGGAGAAGGAGGCCAGGTCTGGGGATGCACCTTCATGGGCAGCACTGCGTGGGGGGAGCTGCTTTGTTGTTCCAGCCAAGGTTGGGTCAGTGTTCGGTTTTGCAGAATTACATGTGCTAACGTTACACTACGTGTTTGCCCAGGTGTCTTGGGATTGATGGAGAAGCTGCTGGCTAGCCCAAGGGATTTTCTAAATCCTACCCTTCCAGAAATGGTATCACGGGAGGGCTAGGAGTGAGCCTTGGGCAGAGTGGGAAGCACAGGAGAGCCTGTGTCTTCTCCTTGCGCATCCTTTGCAGCTTTCTGTAAAGCATGGAGATGTCAATATTAGTTTCATTATGAAGCTCAAAACCCCCCTTGATCTTGGCTTTATCAGAACTGATAAATTCTTGGAGAATTTCTTAGTCTGGATATTATGGTTTCCAGTGAGATACTTGGATAATGTAAGCTAAAATCAATTCATTGACTTCAATTGGGATCTGCCAACTTATACAAGCTGAAAAGATAGTCTTTTTTTTGTCTTCTGGTGACAATTTTATATAAGAGCTGACCCAGCCTGAAGGAAACGAGGAGAAGCTGATAACCACAACAAGCAATTTACTGCACACCCAGATGATGCAACTTTCATCTCTGATGCGGGATCAGAATTTTCTCAGAGAGAAAAATAGAAGCAACAATTTCTCAGGATCACCACTGAGAAATCACTTTAACAGCTTATAATGACACTTTATGGAAGGCACACACGAACTCCCACATCACCGCGATTACAGTATTTCTGAACCACGGGTGCTGCGGTGTGCATCCTAATCGTGCCCGATGGGAAGCCGGGCTGCACCGAAAACTGGCGAGCGGTCCCCCACAGAAACACCCTGCTGGGTCCTCACCAGCTGTGGAATTCAAAGAAAACCCCCCTATGGGGACGGAGCTTAAAAACGCAAGAGGGGGGGTGTTGTCGAACTGCGTATAGATTTAACTATAGGGAGACAACAGGCTGGTTTTGGAAGAAGTCTTCTGTAGGATTTCTTCCAGATTCCCTCACGTCTCCCTGACAGTGGTTGACGGCAGTAAGCCATGTTTTGTGTATTTGATGGGCCGTTGTGAGGTGCTGCGGGGGTGTCCCCACGCCTGTACAGCAGTGGGGTGAAGGATATGTGCTTTGCATGTCGGCAACAGTAATTTTGCCTGTCTCGCTCTCCTCTGAAGAACATCCTGCTCTCTTCTGCAGCGCAAGTCTCGTCTTTGCTGGGCTCCAAAGCCCTCCAAATTTCCCCCGTGGCCTTTGTCATCAGTGTTCTGCATATAGACTCTCTCGCAAGCCCTTGCACTTGATTCAGTCACTGCTTAATTTAATCCTCTAATTTAATCAATACTTCATGGACCAGGTCTTAGTTTTTTAAAAAAACAAACAAACAGAAAACCTTCTAGTCTTTTTTTGATTGCTTTATGCAGGTATTATTAGGTTAATGCAATCAGCAGTGATAAAGCTGCCCTCCATTTAATGAGGGAGCAGTCTTGTTCTGCATGCTGTGGAAGGGAGGGGAGCCTGGAGAAGAAAACCACCCGCTGCCAAAGTTGGGTACTTGAGACCTCGCTGCTGGCATCACCGGATTCAAAAGTGACCCTTTCTGTTGCAGAAATGATGGGAGGCACCAGCAAGGACTCCACCTCCTCTCCAGACGCTCCCCAAGACGAGAGTAAGCGGCGGGATGTGCTGCAGTCTCGAGAGGCGAGGAAGGATGGAGAAAGGTAGGAGGATGGAGAGAGTGGCGCGGTGAGAAATGCAGGTGGAGGCAGGTTAAATGGTTTGCCCAAGGTCATGCGGCTCTGGTGGTGGGGAGTGCGGTCTCTGGTCACACAGCGTGAAGCTGCTTTTCCTTGCTGGAACTCCGGTTGTGCTGGGGCACCAGCACATGCTCCTGGTCGCAGGCTCTGCCCTCGCCATACCTGCTGGTAGCGCTGATGGAGCACGTGCTCACGACTGGCTCTCAGCTTAATGAGATGATGCACCCATTCTTCATAATTGTGAATCCTCCAGCAGTCGTTCCATCTTTAATCAAATTTGTAGAGCCTCGGGCCATTCATAAGGAAAAAAAGTGTTTTCCATCTGCAATAAGAGGAAAGCTTGACTGTCAAGGGGTACGAATCCTAATAATGAAGTTATTCATTCTTGTTGCATTTTACTATGAATTTCTCAAGAAAGTAACGGTGCATGTAGACGACTTTTTTCCAAGCTCTGTGAGAGGGCCGGTAAATGGTAGCAGCAGCTTCCACTTCCAGGGCTTAGTGATACATTAGCAAGTCTCTAGCTTTCTAAATCATGCCCCACAAAGCGGGTGGGGAAGCCCGCTCATCCGAAATGCAGCATGGACGGGCTTTGTTTATAGGGACAAATGTGCAGCGGGGAATGAGGAACGTGGCAGAGGGCGAGATGGGGGGGACCAGCATTGCCAGCTCCTCAGAAGGAGCTGCTTTGCCACCCCATGGCCATGGGGAGCCGTGGGCTCCCAGCTCCAGGGATGCTGTGGGCATCCTTGTGCTGCTGGAATTAGGAGATGCGCTCGATGCTGCAGGTACCAATTGTGGTGCGGCGTGGGGCTGAGATCGGGAGCTCTGTGCAAAGTGTGTGGGACAAGAGCTGTGTTTCTGGCAGCTGCTTGCTGGGACTTTTCAGTACTAGATTGTACGTTTGCGGATGGCTTTGTCTTCGCCTGTTTGGGAAAATTCTTTTATTTTGCCTGCAAGTCGTAGTGCTTTGGTTGCGTTGCGTCTCTACTGAAGAAAACCAACCATAGTAAAGCTAGTGAGGAAATAACCCCCCAAAGAAGCTACACTAAGCACCAGGAGGGTGATAAAAAGCAACAGAAACGTGTCTACCTTCTTGCTTTTTCGAGAAAGGTCAATTGACTCCCTGCCACCTTGGAGCATATAACAAAATCGATGATACTTCATCTTTAATTTGATTTTTCCATTCAATAAGGGTGGTAAGCATTAGTGTCACTGTAATTTTACAGAGTACCATTAGATAACAGGAGAATATCAAATGTGAAGATTATGTGCGGTATCAGTGGCAAAATATTACACCCAGCAATGATTTAGAAGAACATTAATGTCTTAGGCATGCTATAAGACATGTCATGAATCGGACAATAAAATGTCTTGGTCTTCAAATAATTACTCACGGGCTGACGTCTGGCTGTTTGGGAGGCAGATCGGTGCCCGTGGAACCTGATATCCCACCCGCAGCCGGTGACCTGCCAGCATTTCTCCTAAGGCAGGCAACTCCGTTCTCCTGTGCCTAATCCTGCGTGGCAGCGAGGCGGGTGGGTGACGTGGCCAGAGGGGTGATGGATGCTGCACATCTTAAGCAGGTCGATAACAGGATCGGTGCAGACCACGGTTATTTTTGTGTTTAATTCACTGAATAAAATGAAACAGGTAAATCACTTGGAGGAGATGCGAGCTGATGTTAATAGGCACATTTGCAGCGCTATCTAAAAATGAGTTCTGCAATTACTGACTCATGCCATCGTCTGTGCTCCGCGGTGCTGCTGGGAGGCAGCCCTCCGTGCCAGCATCCTGGGGAGCAGCCCCTGGGCTCCAGCAGCGAGGAATGGGGCTCGCCGGCCTCCGAGGATCCCGCTGGGGCCCTGCCAGGACTTTGGCAAGGCGCAGCAAGCGTGTGCTGTCCCCGCGGAGCCACAGGGCATGCGCTGGTTTTCCGTGACCTCACAGGAATGGGTCTGAGCCAGCTGAAAGCAGCAGGGCTGGGCAGCTCTTCCAGGCTGTGTTTAGCAACGTAGAGGAGACCTTCCAGGCTTCTCGCCTTCCTTGCACGAGGGCAGGAAAGCGAGCGGTTAGCGTGTCCGCGGCAGGGAGTCGGCGATGGGTTCGGCCGTCTCTGCCCCTCCAGCTTCCCTGCAAAGGTCTGCGCTGTGCATGGTCCAGGGAGCTCGGCTAATTTGGTGCTGTGGCTGCTGAAGAGCCCGTTCACCCAGGGCTGACTAATAGCAGCAGGTACCCAAAAAGCACAGCCGCTAACAGCAACTGCGGCAGAGGATGAGAGACTCTAGGATAAGCGTGAAATTGGATCAGCGCAGCCGTTTACCAGCGAGTGACTCCTGCGAGAAGCCATGGCGTGCCTGGCTCCCCGCAGAGGAGGCTGAGCTGGCGCAGAGGCTGGCTCACGGGGTGGGGGGGGGGGGGGCATTTGCCTTGAACCCCCCTGGAGGAGCCTCATTAGAGCATCAGGCATCTGTCCGGGATGAGGGAGATCACCCAACAATGATGGCTGCGTTTCGGCGCTGTTGCTATCACCTCTGGCTGAACATGCGTCGCTGGAGATGTGGTGAAAGGGCTGCAGGCAAAAAGCCGATGGGAGGAAGAAAAGTTCTCTATCCCTTCTGCTGAGTAAACTACCTTGCAGCAACCCAAGGTGCCTGGCAGCGGGGCGGGTGGCACGGGTGTCGAGAACCGCTGCCTACTGCTTGCAGTGGGACTGGAAATATCCCTGCTGGTACGAGGCAGCCTGTGCCCAGCATGCAGCCCAAACCTGTGTGAGGGTGCTCAAGAGACATGCACGCCTGCACACCTACACTACTATATTTCAGCGCCTGTGCCAATTCTGTGCAGCCGCCAGATCAGAGGCAGGGTTTTTCTGTGACTAATCTTTATCCTGCTGCACTGCTGGCTGCTGCGATGGAGGCGTTGCCGAGCTCTTCGGCTAGCTTCGCCGTAGAGGACACGGCGCCTTTCTCCAGAGGAAATGCAGAAGCTCGGCTGTGGGGTCTTTCATCTTTCCCCACGACTGGGGTGGGATGCGGGACGTCCTGAGCATCCTTGACCCCAACCCTTCCAGGCCTCTTTGTGAGGAATAGCAGTGAGGACCAGGCGTTCGGAGGGGTGATGCGGAGCGCTCTGCCAGCTTCCCAGAATAGCATCCTATGCAAGGCCGGATTAGTCCCCGCAGAACCTCGGGGCTGGAGCAGCCCGGCTGGTGGGCAGGCACAGGGGACGGGCACTGGGAAGCGCTCCTGCCAGCACGCAGCGTTCCCACCTCTGCAGAAGGAGAAGTAAAGGATCGGGGACCTGGATGACGCAGCCATCAACCCTTTTATCGGGAAGGAGCAGAATTAATCGCTCAGATCGGCAGAGTCATTGTGGCTTACTGAAAACAAAACAAAGCCAATTATTATTCGAAACTTGTCAGGGGGGCTGTGGCTAATCTCATTACGCGCAGAGCAGCGAGGCACTGGGGAAATCTCATGGTGCCGATAAAGCGCTTGGCAGCTGCACAGAGCAATTACGGTGAAACTGGTGGGCCAGTCACGGGGACAGGCTGGGGGCTCAGCTCCTTCTTGGGGCAAGGCAGAGACCTGTGGGAGGGATGTCCCCATCTGAGCATCTCCCCCCTGCCCTGCCTGCCTTTGCGGGGAGCCCCTTCTTGCTCGCAGCAGTCCCTGGCAAGCAGATGTGAGGCAGGTGCTCTTCCTCAGGTCCATCCTGGTGCCTTTTTCCCATATGAATGTCCGTTTGCTGGTGCCTGGTCAATATGCAGCTCTGAAAAAAACTCTGCCAGAAGCAAAGCGGTTTGCTGGGGCCTGTGGGACCGGCCTCTCTGTAGGTGCCCTGAGTGGGCAACATCATCCTCATGGTCCCGTGCCAGGATCAGTCACCCAGAAGGCATAGGGCACTGCGGAACAAAGATGTCTCGTTCCAGAAGGTGGTAAAAGATATTTATGGGTAGCCATGCAGGCCGTAATTGAATGGCGTTAGAGTGGTGCTATTTTTTTTATAAATCTTAAATCATTCCACAGCTCTCGCTACTGTTTTAAATTGTAACTTGGCTTTTTAAAAGTTTATCGTGCACTAATTCATTCAGCCTGTTCATTTACATTCTGCTGACAGGGTACAAAATTGCTTCTTTTTTCATCCCAGAGAATTCTAACTTTGGCAATTTATGGTGCCTTTTTGATTTAATCAGGATATTTCCTAAACTTCCATGGCAATAAGAAGACATTTTTCAAGAAGCACCTGAGAGATGGCCGGGTGTTATTTACATCCCTGGTGCACACGGTATTCGTGAGGGCCTTCCCATGGGTTGCTGGTGCTTACGCATGGGCTGGAAGCTGTGGGTTGGGGCAGGGGTCCCTCCAGTATTGCTTGACCGTGCTCCTGGGGGAGGACCTGGAGAGCCCCCCTTTCTTTTTTTCTTTTTATTTTCTTTTTTTCCCTGTTGTCAAAAATACCCACGTGTCGTTCTTTCCCCCTTCCCACCCTGAAGGAGCCCGGAGTCCCCAGCAAGAGCTGGGCACCTGGGCCACCCACACATCACTTGTGTGCCATGGATGGAGGCTCTTTAGCCGTGCTCTGCAAAGCCAGTATCATACCGTTACATGCTGAAACACTGTTATTTCACTCTTCCAAACACTGTCAGAGCAAGTCACAGGAGGGATTATTTTTGGCTCTGTTCAGCATAGTTACCTAGCAATTTGCAGGAGGCTTGGTATTACTGGGTAGTTATTCGAGCCATGCGAGCTGCTTTGCGGCAAGCAATTCATTTGTTGCATTTGGTTCCTTTTACTGCTCACAAATAGTCCAGATGCCAGCTTGGAGTCTTACGAATTTGTTCTCTGTTGGAAAGATTTCAGCCCTGTTGGTTGTTTGTGAAATATTTCCTCTGATCGTTGCTTTTGCCTGCTCCCCGCCTGTAATTCCCAAATCACGCCTGGGCTTGGTCCACCGGCATGACGCGGTGCTTTTTCTCTGCCCTGTGAAAAGAAGGGAAAACCGCAATGTATGCAGATATCACTATTCTGTAGGACATTGCTTGGAAACGTCTTCTGATATTTTGCTTTCACGTTTCTCAGGTTAAAAAGAAATAATGTGCAAACGCTTTCCTCTTCCGGCTTCTTGCTGCGTGCGTTCCCATGCACGCTCAGCATCACTGCTTTAATGAGCCATAAATACTGTTTATATTTGGCTTATTATCTCCAAGGTAATTTATGCTTTTTTGCTCATCCAAGGCGTTTACAGGCCTTCTGTTCCCTGCAGAACTTGAAGCATTGTAATGAAGAATTGTTATTATTCAGCTAATAAGCAATATTGATTGCTAAAAAGCCAACAAAGTCACTGTCTTCCATCCTCCCAGCATCAAACTGGAGGCAAAGAGCCCGAGCAAAAATCCCAAGTGGTGCGGAACAGGGAAAATAACATCCAGGTGGCAAGGACCCATGGTGCTATGGTAAAGTTTCAAGAATCTTAATTAGGAACAAATTAAAGATACTTCAGTTCCATGTATAGTATTACCCACATGATGAAACTATAGCAAAAAAGAAAGAGGGAAAACCTGCTCTAGGCTTTGTCCTCTTATGGGTATCTTCTGTATCCATCCCCGGCCCTTCCAAGGCTCCTGGGTACCAAGTCTGCAGGCCAGCTTTGTGCCCATCCAGGTGGGTGCCCGCGCCAGGGTCGGTGGGTGCTGCCCTGGCCACGTTTTGGCCTGGCCAGGCTGGAGAAGGAGGCGATGCTTCTCCCCACCGCGGGGTCTGCACATGCTGCCTGCCGCTGCCAGCTGCCCACGTTTCATCCTCATCCAGGGGCTCCGGGCGCTCCAACAGCAGCTTAACGAAGGCTACGACGGCGGGTTCCCTTCCCTTAGACGCTGCAGCGAACCGGCCCCGCGTCGGCAGGGCATCAGGCAGTTCCTCGCTTTCTGTGCCGGCAGCTAGCACCCGACAGCGGAACCCTGGAGTGTGAAATGCGTTTGCCTACGTTGCAGCACAGATGTGCGCTCAGCATTTCGTGGGTGGCGATTTCATGTCCTCACAAGGCATTTAGTCCGGGCATTAGCTTGGAGCTTGTCGAGCTCGCAAGTGGCTTTCGAACAAGGTGCCGCCTCGATGGGTGCCTGCGCTTCCAGCCAGCCTGGGCATGCTACCGCCTAGGGTCTGGCTTTGCAGATGCAAAAGCGAGGTTTTATTGACTGCTCGGTTGGAGATTTTGTGTAGCTTGGTGCTTGCTGGGGACGATACTCCCATGAAGCTGAGCCCATCCCAGGGCAGCAGCAGCGGGTGGGAGCATCCCTGTCTCCTGGCAGGACCCTGGCATCACCCACGAACTAACCAGGCGCTTACCTTAGCTGAAGGACACTCCTTTAATCTCATCAATGTCGCGGCTGTGTGTGTTCTGCAGAGGGCAGCTTCTGTGCGGTGATGTTATCAGGTATGGACGATGCTTTTCAGGGGGAAAGTGTTTATGAAGCTTTGCTCCCGTGGCACATAAATGTTCATTAGATCTATTATCCCGACCATTTTGTTTTCCAAAGTGTTGCAGAGAAGACAAAATGAGAACGATGGCTCTTTCGGAGCTCCAGCTCGAGCTGGATGTTTGCTTTAAATAGAATTAACCATGCAAATTGAATCATGTGAGCGTAAATTAGCGCTCATTTCGCTGGTGCTCTCGGTATCGCTTAACCTACCATTTACCCCAAGACATCTGCTAAGTGCCATTCTTTCAAGTACTTAAACAGCACCTATTGCTACCAAAAAAGCCCCAGCCCCACGGAACAACAAAGCTGCCGGAAAGCCTGTAATTATCATTAAAGGACTATTGTGCTTCTGGCGATGATAAAGCCGGCGGGTGAGGCTTTCCAGGCTGGCTCTCCCGCTTGCCATGGGGAGGTGGAGCGGAGCTGGGGCCAAAGCCTGCCTGCTCCCTTCCTCTCCCTGCTCCGGCACCTGGGAAGGTCCCGGCACCCAACTACACTGATTTTGCCCAAACCCCGCTTGGTTTCAGGCAGAGCCTGTCCCCTGGTGAAGCTTTGCAGCATGAGGAACCGCGCAGCCTCGGAAGGGTGCGATTAACGGGGGATGACCCAGCACAGCCCGCCTGGCCAGGGACTCCCTGTTGTGTGGGGGTTTCCTACAAAGAATTGGAAATGTGCTGTTGGAGGAAGGCTGGACCAGGCCTGGGCTCACCAGCCAGGGCTCCTGCCTGGTGCAAGCCTCGGGGAGAAGACCATGCTGGGAGATTTCCACCTCCGCTATCTCTTGCTGGCATCGCTTCCTCTGCAGCTGATAAGGACAGAGAAGGCCCAGGGCTGCAGCAGGCACGGTGTCACTCCTCTAAGCCTTCTGCAGCGTGATCTATTATTTACATGGTTATTTAAGCCTTTGTTGTCATAGCTGGGAGAATTAATGCATTAACCTCGCGGAGAAGATGGAGTGCCGGCAGGCTGGAAGCACGCAGCGCTCTGCCCTTCAGCGCAGGTTTGCTTCTGTACATCAGCTCGCAGCCGAAAGCACGACGGGTGGGGAGGAAAGGTGGCGGGGGATGGCATCGCTGGTGCCCGGGTGGCTCAAAGGGGTCCCACGGATGCTCAGTTCGCTCCTCGGCCTGGCTCCTCGTGGGAAACGTGGCTGTGATGTTCATCAGCTTCTTGCGAGATTCCTGCCCCGCCTCCCTGCAGCGTGAGAAAATTCATTGTGTCTGGTATGAATAGAGTCGGACACAATTCCTCCACAGCGGTTATGCAAATTCCCAGCCACAATGACACATTGTCTTGTGTGATCCTGCGAACAGATGGCCCAAAGACAGGCTCAAGATCTGAATTAGTCCTGGGCTCCTGCAATGTAGCTGGAGCATATGGTCCTCATAGATCTGTGCTTTAGCCTTAATAGCAAAGTGAACTGTTTCTGATGAATAAAGCAAAAGAAGAGGAGAAAAAACAATATTGTGATGATTCAGTAGTACTTGGGCTCTTCTGTAAAGCTGAAATGCTCCCTCCTCAAACTCATGCATCCTTCCAGCAACAGATGAGTTTTTGCTGTTGATGATCCATAAAGATGCAAGCAGCTCTTGTCCTCTGCAGAAATACAGATCGCTCGGGTAGGTGCCTGTTCCCCGGCATGTCCGGGCATGGCAGATGTCACGGTGATGTGGAGGAAAGCCTTCATTAACAGCAGATGGTTAAGCTGGCTGTCAAGCTCCTATTGCCCAAAAGCCTGGCCGTAGTGAACCTGTCCTGCATGGCACGCTGGCAGGGTTTGTGTTTCGTATGGATGTGCTGGAACTGGACTCTCACAGAGGTCTCGCCTGGGTAACGTGGACCACATGTGCGATGCCAAAGGCCAGAAGACTCTGGTCTCATCCTCGCTATAGAAAGCAAGCTGCTGCTGTTTCCAGTGCCGATTCCCCTGCAAGGTGGAGGAGCTGGGATGCAGGCAGGAGCACGGTCCCGCTTGCAGCAGCGCTGCCTTTTGGCCAGGGTGGCTCCTTCGGCTCCCATGGCATCGCTCCCATCAGTAACAGTCTGTGTGGACCAAGCTCAGAGCCGGCTTCAGATCCTGTTATTTATGCTATGGCTTCCCAACCTGCTCTGAAAGTACCAGCAGTGGTTTATAATCCCATTTGGCACTTTGTTTTATTGCGAGGCTTTAGGAACTGCTTTGATAGATAGCTTCTTCTCTCCTGTTTGTCATGTCCGTGCTGCATGTTTTATCAGTTGCTGGTTTCCAACTTGGAGCCATCAAGAGGAGCAGCTATTTCAGAAACACGGGGTATTGTCTGTTCATTTCTTATAGTTTTGTAAATCCATGAAGTACTGGGTTTCTTCTCTGGTTTATTTCAACCTAAAGATGTTTTTAAGGCAGCTCATCGATGCTGCTTGGGATTTCTCTAAGGACTGAATAGGAAAGTAATACATATGGTGGAAGTGCTGAGCAACAATGATTAAATCTGTCAGTTAAATAACATACAAGTATTAAATAGCATATGCTACCGTAACCGCATTCCCTCTGACATCAGAACTGTGCCCTTCCCATCAGCAGAAGAGCTGTCACTTCAAGTCTAGAATGCAGCATCTGGATAAAAAGGGACTTTTTTTTCCCCAAGCTATACTATTTCTAATCAGTTGTGGGTCAGGATATAGTATTTGCCTAGAGCAAATTCTTTCAGTAACCTGAATAAGTGGTCACCAAGGCTCGTACCTGTGAAAGTGTATGGAAGGGATTTTGGTGCCTGTGCCACTGCCGCATGGTTTCATGGTGCTGCAGACGTGGCTGCACCAGGACCGGGCTCTGCCGGCTGCCCTGCTGGGACCGGAGTAGCTGTGCCAGGGCTGCCTGCCTGCTTCTGTGCTTTTTCTAGCGCTCCCCCCTACAAAAATAAGTAGCAGCAGTTGTTCCAGCTGATTTGGGGGTTTTTTCCCATATTTTGTATCAGTGTAAACTAGCTCAGCAGGTCAGCTAGGATTTCCCCAGTACGAGGGCACTCTTGCTCTGGGTGGAGAAGAAACCCAAAATTCATCATCTCCATGAAAAGAAACCACTCCAGAGGAGTGGGGGCCCCTGGGAGGCTTCAGGTGGTGGCACAGCAGGGCAAATGCACTGGGCATTTTGGACTGGAAATGAAATGGGGTGATGTGGAGTGGGTCCGTCAGTCCTTGTTTCTGTAACTGTGTTTCTGTAAAGTCACCTTTCTCTCATGTGAGCAAACAGAGTTTGCTGCTGTCCTTGGGTTCGTTGTTAGGATGCTCTGGGAAGAAGCTCAGACTGTTGCAGGGGACACAAGTGACCTTTTATTTCCTTTTAATTACAAAGCAGAGTTGTAATTAATTGATACTGATATTTTCTTGAAGAGGTTTGAAAAGGAGAGCACAATGCAGCTTCAAATCAGGACAGACGAAACACCAGGGCAGACGATATTTAAAGGGGCAGGGCTGTGAGCTGCTTCACCAGGCTTCAGGGGAGCTCTCGTCCCCGTGCCGGGGAGACTGGCAGCTGATGGCCAAGAAATACCGTGGGGTTTGCACGGCCTGTTTGCACATGCATCACGGACCTCCACCAGGACAGGTCCCCACGCACCGACTGCCAGCTTGGCAGCGCTGCCGGCATCTTCGGTTTCTATGGTGACCGTGGGATGCTGTGCCACGGAGCTGGGTACCGGTACTCGCCACGGCACCGCCAGCTTCTGCCGGTCCCTTCGGGAAGTGGGTGGCACGAGCTGCTTTGCAGCTGGGGGAGCCTGTGGGAACCCGGGTGCAGGGCATGATGTGTGGCCAGAGCCAGCTGCGGGGGATTTATTTTATGGCAGAAAGAGAGCAGAACCCCTGTGCTGCAAGAGAACACTTGCAACCCTGCAGAGAAGCACAACATATATATATATATTCTTAGCAGGGCAGCAAGACAAATGAGCCCAGCTCTTGGAACCATTCATCTAACTTGCGTGCTCTGGACCCCTATTGCCACGACAACCTTTTCCAAGTAAATTAAGCCCTGTGCCTGGTACTATTTGCTCTACTGAGCTGTTATGCTCTGAGGCACAGCAGCCTGCGGTGAGTTTTTGGGAGCCCGGGGTGAGACCCAGCCCTGTGCAGGGCACTCAGCAGGCAGGGTGTGGGTGACAACCGGTTTGTTTTGGTGTTAGGCGACGGCCCGTCTCTCATTTCTGCTTGCATAAGGCAAATATATGTCACGACTGCTGGGAAAATGGCTTTCTCTGATGCTGTCCTTGGAGTGAGGATTTAGGATTTTATCCCCTGCCTTGACCAGAGACACCTTGGCTGGATGCTCAGGGTGGACTGCTGCCCCGCGGTGCTGCCCGTAGTCCCCGAGCAGCACCGGCAGCACCGTGCCTTGCCCCACGCCTGCCCGAGATGCCGCAAGTGGAGTAAGCGCGCGAGGGGACACAAACTGTTAAAATACAATCCTGGCTTTGTTCTAAGAGCAGTCTCCTGGTGTATGAGCTCCCTGCTGCCTTCCAATCACTCTTTGCTGATACACAGCAGAAAAACCCGAGCAGGCAGGCTGCCGGCTGAGGCTCCGAACGTGCTCCCTGCGCCTGTGGCGGATGGTGCTGCCGCCTCCCTTGCCCAGGCAGTACCTGGCTGTGCCGATGGGAATTATTAATGCTTGGAGCCGAAGGACGGAGGGGAGGCGGGTTATACCTTTTCTGCCAGTCTTGGGATTCTGCGGATGACTGATGCTAATCTGTTGTCTTAATTTTCATGTTTCTTGTACCCGGGGGTGAGGATGGGCAAGGCCGGTGCGATGCTGAGCACTCCCCGCTGCCGCAGGGTTGCGCGGCCAGGGCTCCCGGTGCTCCTGCCCTCTTTGATATATGCACCTTTCTTTTACTGTAGATTGTATCTTTTACGTGTGTTGTAACTCACCCCGCTTCTTGCTGGCTGTGGCGAGGAATTCATCTCTCCTCTGCCTGAATCTGGTCACAGCAGGCTATGGGGGGGAGCTGGTTTTTTAAGGCACACTGATGGGCAGCAGGTGGGCTCGCTCGCTCCATACTGCTCCTCTGCGTGCGCTTTTGGAGCAAGAAATGGGAGTTCAGTCCTCCTCCCCCTGAAACTGTCTCTTGTGGCTGGAGGGAAGAGGTGGGCTTTGGCATCCACCCCGAGCAGGACCGTGCAGCTCTGCTGCTCCTCACAGCCCGCTGAAGGGGTTTTAAATAGAGAGCTTCATCGCTTTGCTTATGTAAAGCAGTCGTTCCCTGCTTCAGCATTATGTCTGAGCAATGTTGCCCAAAACAAACTCTTTTCAAAGCCAAGATTTTCTATTTCTATAGCCCCAGTCACGTCAGCAGAGTAGCAGGAGGTCTGCAGGACAGTTGTGCCTCAGGGCTGGTTGGCCAGATATCCACAATGCCAAGGTCCAAGACCATCTTGTTCCAGTGAGGTCTGGAGGTTTGTCTAACTGGCAAGTCACCACTTTTGGAGAGCCTCAGCTCCGCAAGTAGGTGTGCCATATTTCTTCGTCCATTTTAACAGGCTGGGTTGCCTTAAAACCATTCACAGCTCAGCTTTAAATGCTAAATAGAAATAGCTGCTAAACAGAAAGTTACTTTCAGGAGTCTGATGAAGCTCCCTGGCTGATCATGGTGCCCGGGGCTGCTTCAGAGGGAAGCGCAAGCTGCCCCATCTTCGTATCAGTCTCATGTTCGTGCTCTCTTGGACTGTGGAACGCACCAAGAAAAGTCCCAGGCTGTTCCTGTCCAGATCTGGGGAGGACTGATACTGTGCCGTAGCTGTCCATACCAGCCCTCGTCAAAGACCACCTCACCCCGTGTGTTCCTGCTGTGCTTTACATCCCCGCCACCTACTGCCGCTCCGGTATGAACAACCCCCTACCCGGGGCTGAGGAACAGCCATTGCAGCTGCGAGAGAAGCCGGTGACTTATTACTCTAATAAAAGTCTATGCTGCTTATTTGAGCATTCTGCTAAACCAGGTGGAAAGGCAGGATTAATCCACCGTGTGTCATGTTCTGTCAGCATCGCAGCCTCCCTTGACGCCGCATCGCTTCCCTGCCCGTCCCCTCTGCCTGGGAGGACTTTCCTCTTCTTTCTCCTGTTGTCGGAGGTCGGATGCTCGCAGCAGGTCTCCGTGGCCTCGCCACCCCCCCTCCCAGCTACCGCCAGGCACCGGCACCTTGGCAGATTTCCCGCGCACGTGATCGATGCACCTTGTTCCCTTGTACCAACCCCACAGCCAATCAAAGGGAATAAAATGTGAAAAGCTGCACAAACAGCATCCCCGAAGAGCAGTAAAGCGCTAAACTGCTGCTCCTTGTGACAGTCAGATGAGATTTCTGCCTTTAAACAAACAACCCTAGTTAACAAAAAAGAATACTCAACTACTGTAACAGTGCATTGAAGGAACAGAGGCGACTCCTTGCAGGCAGCGGGACCTATCCTGCCCTCGGCAGCATCTGCATCCCCGGGCAGCCGGAGCGCACACCGCTGGGGAGGAGCAGGATGCGGCACGCCGGCGCTGCTGTCCATCTGCTGCTGGAAACGGCTTTAATTTCTCCTAGTGCCTCGCACAAAGCAGCGACCCAGCAGGTCCGGGTCCTGCCTTGCAGTGCCGGTGCTGCTTTTGGCCTCACACGTGCATGTTTGCATGGCAGGAGAAGGCATGCGGCGGCGCTTTGCTGGGATTTCGAAAAGCTTTACAAACGTTCTATCAAGGTGAAGCGCCTGTGCTGCACTCCTGGGACCTTCCCGGCCTGGCTGGTGGAAATCTCCAGGAAAGGAGCCCTCCGGTGCAGCGCAGAGAAGAGAACAGCGAAGGCGCATAAAGACAGCGGTAATTCGGGACCATCCGGGCCTAAATGAAGTTGCCTGATGGAGATGCCCGGTGCAGCGCGGTGGAGAGCTCGGTCTCCCTGGCAATGGTTGCCATGCGATAGCTGCTGTGGCACTGCGTCCGCCTGACTTCAGTCAAACGTGTTTTTCTTCCCAAGGGAATGCGCTTGTGTCAGAGTCCCCGGGGAGGCACAGGCACCGAGGGGCCCTGCAACGTGAGGATGCTGGGATGCATCAGGGCTGCGGATGGATGGAACCCTGCTGATGGGGAGAGGGGAAGAAAGGGAGAGACCTGGGGGTCAGAACCCGAAGGTGGAGCTGCCCCCCCCTGGCTGCAGCGAAGGTGGGACGTGGATATCGCAGTGGGATTGAACAGCACCGTGCCCGTATCCTGCCCTTCCAGGGTCCTTCCCAGGTACAGCATCCCGCCCCGCTGTGGCACACGACCATCAGTCCCAGGCCTGCAGCAGATGCAGTTTTCCAAACATAATGTGGCCTGGAAGACACCTATAACCTATTTTTTGGTGGTTATTCAACGCTTTCGGGTTAATGCCCGAGCTGCAGTTTGTTGCTGCAGTCTCAGCCTATTCCGTGCTCCCTAATTTGACAGACTAACAATTTTACAGTCGTGGTTTCTGTCCCCCCAGCAAACAATTAGAGGTACACTGCAAGGTAACTCTGCTATTTCAAAAATAAATCTTCTATAGGAATGTAAATTTCTTATTTTAAATCCGAATGTGAAAGAAAAAAAAAAAATATTAATGCAAGGAGGTCATAGGAAACCAGTGGGAAGAGGCAACGCCCCCAGATGAACAAGCGCTTTGTCTTTTGACATCTCATGACTAGTTCAGCTCGGAGATGTACACCCATTCATGCTGCGCTGCCACGTAACACTGCGAACGTTGTAACGAACAATGCCCAGAGCGCAGGGGGTTGCCGAGACTCCCACCAGTGCAGATTTCAATAGACATTGTGTACGGAGGGGTTCTGGCTTGGAAAAGCATATGACCGTGCATTGAAAATAATCAAATAAATGTTTAAAATGTGTTGAGAAATATGCACCCGTTGGTTAGGCACCCGTAGCCGCTGGCACCCGTCTCTGGGTAGAGTCAGGTCCTGAGGAGCCGTCCGTGCTGGGGTTGTTGGCTTTATCCACTATCCGCATCGATTAGAGAGTTGTCCCAACAGAAACTGCCTGGTATTGCATACATTACTTGCATCTGATTTTTGTATCCGCTTTTCCACATGAACAATAACGTTGAACCGAACGTCAGTCATCAGACAGACGTAATTGGATTTGGAAAGTGTTATATTGTGAATTGAGTTGACTGATGGGGAAGTGTCAGTTTTATTAACAATCTTCCTTCAGATGATAATTTTATATCTATAAGGATGAATTACAAGAGTACTTGAAGGCATCAGTTCAAAATGATGAAGTCATTTTAATAAAGGCCGACTTTCTCTTTCATATACTTGTTTTTAAATGTTTTATCTCCTTGTGGGAAACCGTATCCAATTAGGATCTCAAACCAGTGTAAGAAATGCCACATAATCAAGCGATTAGTTTGTATCCGGACCCCAGGCACGCGGAGCTGCCGCGCAGCAGCCGAGCAGGCAAGCCCTGGCCAGGGACTGGCTGTCTACAGGCAGCTTTGCTTCACGTTTTGCTGGGATGACCTGGCTTCTGGAGGCGATGGCTGCATGTCTGCTTATTAACGAGAGTAAAGCGTGTTTTCCCCTTTGCACGCTGAAATACTTTCAACCTCGGGAAAGCTCCCCGCTGGGTGCAGCCTCGCAGGGAAGCCTGTGCAATGAAGGCAGAGGTGCTGGCCCTGAGCACGGCCCCGGCTCTGGGGTGACGGATTTGAGCTTCGTCCCGTGATGCTGCAGGGTCTGAAAACACTTTGCTTTGTTTTTCCCCTCTGAACAGCTTTCATGGTTTGTTTTCTGCATTATTCCCGTGGCCAAAAGCGAATGGGCTGAATTCTCCAGGTGAGGAGAACTGGACAACGCGTTCTGCTTCCAAAAAATAGCCTTTAAGAGGAATTCACTGCAATACAGTGCTTGAATAAATCCAAGGATTATACCAGCATGAAAAAGCTGGAGTTTTGCAGTAAAAACCTGCTTCTGCTGCGTATTATGATAAGTAGCCATGTCGTACGCAGATAAGAGCGAGCAGTGCCCCAAGACACAGATTTGGGATGTAGTTAACACCTGAACTAACCAGCGCCAAGCTGGGATCGGGCAGAAGGCACTGGCATCTCTTTGCATCCTCTCCCAGCATGTGTAGGGGCGCGCTGTCTCCTTGCCACACGCCGTCAGGGGTTTACACCGTCGCCCTGCCAGCGAGATGTGTGAGGGGACGGTTTTGGGTACCAAGTGCATCGCCACCGCCTCGGGCAGCTGCATCCCCATCGGCTCATCGCCGGCCTCTGCCTTCTCCTCCTGTTATCCCGGCTCCGGGTGGGAAGAACGGGAAGCCCGCTGCATCCGGAGAGGCGGCAGCCAGGGAGGAGCGGGACCACGGGAGCCCGGTGCCCGGCCGGAGGGGACGATCCCCAGGCATTAGAACAGGCTGTCCCATCACCCCGATTCCTCTATCATATCGACACCTGCTGATTCCTGTTCTTAGGGCTTCAGTGCAAATCTGAACGTTGAAAAAAAAAAATATCTGCTTCCTTCTGTTGTATTTTTCCAGAAGAAAGAAGTGCGAAACACAGTAAGAAAAGGAGTAAGAGGGACAAAACCGAACACTTGGAAATATCCCCAACTCCCTTCCACTGAAGGGAACTTACTGTTGGCTTTGTTCCATATCTTTCACAGCAAGGAGATGCTTTTTCCCCTCATTGTTTCGAGTCATGGTACTGCTGAAATCAAAAGGGTTTGGGGTTTATACATCAGCGCTCCGGGGCGGCTCAGAGCCGTCTTCTAAAGATGCAGGTCACCGCTTCATTTCCCTTTTCTCTACTTAAGCTATTCTAATTAAGACTGTCTTAATAAATATTTGATGTGCATTTCAGCCGAAATGGAGGTTGTGAGCCATGCCTATTGCAAACACTGGTCAGTGCAGTCTGCAATCCAGGAGTCACCTTTGAGCACTCATTTATCACCGGACAACATCCGCTTCATTACGTCTCTATTGATCAGTTAAATACTTTGCGCTTTATTTATCCCACCGACAGGAAGGAGTATTGCAGGAACAAAGAACAATCAGGTTAGACTAAAATCTAAGGAAGAAAAATGAGCTGATAAAAGCTGTGCTCCGCCTGGCTTCTCATTTGGAGTGGAGGTTTTTTTACTAATGAAAAAAATTTGCTGCGAACCTGCAAATCAGTGAAAAACCTCTTTGGCCAAAGTTCTGCACGTTTACAAATGATTAGGCGATGTCGCGGGTGAAGGAGAAGGCAGCCTGTGCTTCCCAGGGGAGCAGAGCCGGAGGCGGAGTGGGGCTTCGGGGAGCTGTGGGCTTTTGTCCCCGGTTTCTCTGCCGCCGTGCCTCGGTGGCACACAGTGCTGTTTGCCTGTTGTCGGGCGGTCTTGCTGGGCACGGCGGTTTTCGGAGCTGCGGGAGGTGCTGGGAGCCTCCCGGCTCAGCAGGGCGGCCTGATCCGGGCGGTGAGCGTGAGCTGTTTTCCAGAGGTGCCTTTGCCCTGGCGCTGCGGATCGGAGGAGAAGAGTGAAACCCGCCCTTCGAAATTACTGTTGTTCTAAAGTGGGTCATTGGAAAACAACAGGCATTGAGCAAAAGCCTCCCTGATGGCGTTTTTTCCCGGCCATTCGTTTCCCTTCTCCCTGTGCTCCTTCTCCCGCAGCGAGCCCCTCGCACCCAAGACCTGGGGACGGACCGACGGTCGAGGCGGCCGCAGGCAGGGCCGGGCAGCGGCACAGGCACCGGTGCCTGCCGCTGCGGCGAGCGCGGTGCCGGTGCCGCCCCGGTGAGCCTGTTCACCGGTACAAAACCTCGCGCTCCCAGCATCGCGGCCCCTCCGAGCAGATGGGAAGGATGACCCATTTATTTATATTTTCTTTGAGAGATGAATGGCGAGAGCCAACTGCTGAGTTGGCCGATAACGAGATTAAACACGCCTGCACAAAGCCTTGGGAGCCTCAGCGCCGTGCAGGAGGGCCAAGTGCTATTATTGCTATCTAGACTACTACTATTGCTGGGATATAAACCCCCGTGTTTGCGGAGACCTGCCCTGACCAGCCGTTAGAGATAGAAAGGCGCTCCACTGGAGGATGCTATCAGACGTGCCCACCGCTTTTCCCCCTCACGAAAGGGATCCCAGATTTCAAAGCAAAATTAGAATTCCGGTTGTTCTTTGGTGAAGATCTGAATCTGCCGAAATGGTTTTGTGCTGAAATGGTTTGAAGTCAGATGCTTTAGCAGCAGAGAGAGCGTGAGGCCGGATTTGCATGTGAAATGAATCACGCCTGATGTGATTAAAAATGCCATAAAGGTTGAATTTAAGACTTTTTTTTTTGTTACTTACTATTAAAGTTTTTCAGTAATTTTCCACCCCCTCAGATGAGCGTCGTTCAGATGAACTGAAGAGAAACTTTCTCTGCGATTCATTACTGAGGGGTCTGAGGGGAATTCTTCATTCTTCAGTGAAAAAGCAAAGCTAAAAATAAAGGTTCTTCCATCAGATAAGTGGTTTTGTAGAAACTGAGATTCTGGGAAACACAAGGGCAGCTTTTTATCTTGTGAATTTTCAGTGGTAACTAATTAGGAAAGGGAGAGGGCATGGGCCGCTGGAGCAGGGCAGGGATGAGCCGCTGCTGCTCCCGGTGTCCTCCAGTGTCAGCACGTTTGACACTGGTAATAACACCGATATATTTTGATCTGGAAAACACAGAGAAGGGCCAATTTCCCTGCCGTGGGATGGTTCCGACGGCGCTGCCGGGCTCTGCCGCCAGCCCGAGCTTTGTGTGCTTTCTTCCCCCACTTGGCCTATGCTGGCGAAGTCCCGCTTCCATGGGATCTTAGAGATCACCATGGACCACAGAGACGTGCATTTGGGGGTAACGCCCGGTGGGCCCAGTAAGTCACCCGGCTGCTCCATCGCCCCTCCGCCTTCTCCTCCAGCAGGCACTGGTGTGAGCAGCGTACCCCCTCCGAGCGCCGGCAGCCTCACGCCGGGAGACGCGGGCACGTTGCTCCCGCAGCTGCTTTCCGCGTGAAGTTGGGTCCCGCCTTCAAACTCTGCAGAATTTGGGGATTTTGGCAAAACGGAAGGTTGCGGCGCTCAGGCACGTGGGGGCCGTGCGGGATTTGCGCAGGGGCCACGCAGAGCCTACGCGGAGCAGCTCCAGGCACCGTGAGCGAACATGAGGCTGGAGCGGGTTTGCATTGCTCCCTGTCAATATTTCAGCATTTGAGCATTGCCAGCGTGACCGTTTGGAAGAGCAACCACGGGGCTCAGCCACGGGGATGAAGAGCCGATACGCGCTTTCCCAGCCGTCTCTGGCACTGGTAGCACGAGGCAGTTGCTAGCCCCGGAGCCAGATGCAAACAGGCGAATTTTGCACGGCGCCTGTCCATCCCTGCACAACTGGCCGGCACAAATGTGCCTCGAGGCTGTGGAGCAGCTGCTGCCCACATCTCCGTCCTACCGGTATCTCCATCCCACCGCTTCCCCGTCCCACCTGCATCCCCGTGCCCACGGAAGCAGCAGTTAGTCCCTGAGGAAAGATTATTTGCATGATTAAAAAAAGGGGGAGGAACGTCACAGGCAGCAAACCACGTTCCTTAACCGTGCTCTTATGAAACAGATGCATGTCAGCATATGTCTTAATATGAGCGTCTATTGCAACGATAGCAGAATCAGTCGGCGGCTGGAAGAAAAAAAGGAGATATCTCTCCATCTGTATAGATGCAGGGCTGAAATCATATTTGTATGTAAATGTGGTTTTTCTAAATGCATGCTAACTTACCCGTTGCTACAGGAGATACTGCGTATTCATAGCAGGAGAGCTTTTTACCAGAACAGGAGTTTTTGAAAGTACTTTGCATGATTTTTTCCTTTTTCTCTGGGTGTCAGAGTTTGACTAACACATTGAAAATTAAAAAATAATTGAAACAGATCATATGCAGCTCAGCAGGGGCATTATTTTCCGGTGAGTGGCAAGGGAACGGTGGAGCGGTAACGCGCGGCTTTTGTAGCCTTGTCACTTTGATGAATTCTTTAGTACCATCAGAGGCAGCTCAGGGAGACTCGGGCTTTATGCCGCCTTTCCCGTCGGGGCGATGCCAGCCGGAGCAGCAGCGCTGGCTGGACGCAGGGAGCCTCATTCCAGAGAAAAGCGTATGTGTTTTCCGCTAATCGGCAATATACTTTTTCCTTGTAAACACAAATTGGACGTGGGACAGCGCCGTTAGAAGGAGCGCTGGTTCGTGCCTGCGCTTTTCCGCAAGGAGCAGAGCCTTTGGGCGATTGCGGAGGAAAGGCCTGGTAAAGGCTCCCCTCAATCCCAACCCATCCCACTCGGCAAGCCATGCAACGTCAACGGCTTTGTGTGAAAAAAACCCCAAAGCAGTGAAGCGTGGGGCACCTGAGCAGGGCAGTCAATGAGAGCAAAGATTTACCTCCCCGCTGACCAGGGGTGCTATTCCCCCAATCCATGCCTTCTTCTCCAAGGCAGCCGATCTGTCCGCTCTGGGATGCCCATGGCCAAGTTCACCTTGGGCGTTACATGCCTTGGCGTCGGTCGTGAAGTTTTAACCCCTGCGGCGGTCTGCGGGGCGAGCGCCTCTCTGGCGGGTTGGTCCTGCAATTCTGCACGGGCGACGGCGAATCGCGGCTCCTCGCAGAGCTCACGGCCACGTCTGGCAGTGCTGTTTTCTGCCAGCAGATTCTGCAAAAACAAACCCCGATCCCCTGCAGGCACAGGGCAAACAAACATGGAGGGGACGGGCGGCCGGCCGGCCGGGATGGGGCGGTCCCAGGGCCCCCGAGGGGCTCCCAGCTCTGCTGGGGAGGGTTGGCCGGGGATGGCTTCCCAGGGAAAATAAAAACAAATCATGGCTTGGACTTATATCTGCCTGCGAACATTTCCATACCACATCTGCTGCTTTGAATTAGGACCTGAATATTCATCTCCAAAATGTATAATTTATACTTACAGCAGACAATTCATAATTTAAGTGTTATTGCTCTAAATTAAGTATAACATTTAAGCTGGCTGCGGACCAGATAACTAAAACCAAGATACCATGAAGAAGGAAACCCGCGCTCTCAGCGGCTCACGCTGCAGGGTACCAGCTGGATGTCGATACCCAAGCGCATGCCCAGGGTGGCCGGCGGGACGATGCCCGGTCCGGAGCTGAGCAGGACTCGGCTGCGTGCAATGCCCCAGCCAGCGCCTCTCCCTCCTCTGATGGCAGCCGTTAGAGAAAGAAACAAAAAAAAGTCAGAAATGAAAAAGGAAAATTAAACATGAAAATTTAATTAAATCACCCTTTGATCACTCTCTGTGGAATGGACTTAGTTCCGAAGATTATTTGTTGGAGAGCAATAATAGCTTCTAATTAGGGTAGGATTCAATGTGAAATGAGGGTTGGTTGTGTGTTTTTTTTTAAATCAACCCGTTTTTCCCCTACACAAATCAACAAGACTCCGTGCGCGTTACCAGCTAAATATTATTAAAATTCTATTTTATAGCCCGGTTACTCGCCATTGTTTATCCACTTGAAACTCCTGGTTTAAAGTCAACACAGAAATATAATCAAAGCGGTCGATGGAGTAGCAGTTTGTGCCTCAGTTGCAAAAAGCGGGTGCAGGGTGCAGCTGTGTGACTCCCACGGAAAGCAAGGTTGAAGAAGAACGTTTTTCCCCCCACGAAGTCATCCATCCCCTCCGCAGGTGCTGGGGTGGTCGGTGCGGTGTGTGCAGCCCCATCCCCGTCCCCGGGGACCAGCCCGCCCAGCCGGGACGAGGGGCTGGGAAGCTGGAAGAGGCGGGATGGTGGAGAGAGGGGACTTTGGGCAGCAGTCATCCTCATCTGCCAGGGCTTGGCTCCCGTACAGTAAATCCCCTGGAAGAGCGGCCGTGGTTGCCTCAGCTTTGTGAATGAGGCCCTTAAAGATTTGCATATATCATAATAAATGTGAGTCATAAGCAGCCAGCATTTAAAATGCTCACCGAAAGAAAGAACCAAATATCCCCATTAGAGCTTTTATCCCCTGCTATTTCATATCACAATAAAATGTCAAAAGGAAAAGAGAAGCAGATTTCTGATATTATTACTTTGAACTTTTCTTGGCTATACTCCCCTGAAGCATGACATTTACCGAGGAGAGGGAAAAAAGAAGAGCCTGGAATATCTCCTTAATCATCTTTATTTCAGCACTGTGGCATTGAGTGGCTGGACCTCGTCTCCTGCCTGTATGGGAGCAGCGAGCTGGGGTGGCACTGCGGCCCTGGGACCCTGTCTTGCCCACCGGCACCCGCCGGGGACCCGGCACCTCCGGGTTGCTCCGTCTGGGCGCAGCCGAAGAGAAGCAGCGGGCAACGTTTATATCGTCGTTATTATTATCAGCATCATCAATATCAACATGAATATCAATATAATAACATGTGGTATAGTATACTATGGCATGGTATAGTACGGTAGTATAATAATAACAACATTTAGAGCTTTTCAAGGCGTCAGGCGACTCATCCGCTGCGCTCGGGGGAGAAGCAGAGCGGGGAGCCAGTCCGCAGGCGTGCTGGTGCAGCCATGCCGATGGGTCTGCCCTCGCCATGCCCCCGAGGTCTGGCTTTGCTGTGGGATTTACACCACGGCGTAAAGGTGTCTCGGGGGATTACGAATGAATTGGTTTGTAAAAAAATTATAAGTCATTAAAAGTTCATAGTGAAAGGAAAAGTGTGAATAGATGTCATAAAAAAGTTAGAAGACTAAAGTGTTTCTTCCATCAAAAGCTTTTACGAGACCATTTAAGAAAGCCACTTTAACTGTATTTTAATTTCATTTATGGACCTAATAAAGTCAAATAGTGTCAGGGAGATTCACAAAGGTGGGGCACCAACACTGTGTACAACTTCCATTTCGGAAAAACCCCTCTTCTGGCTGGGAGCTGACAGTGACTGAGCTTCCAGGGGCTTTGCCGGAGGGAACCGGGGCGGCCAGGGTATCCCACTGCCTCAGGACTGCGGGTGCCGGGGACACCGAGCAGCATCTACCATCTTCGGAGGCCTATGATGGACAGCTGAGGAAGAATTGAACAGCAGAGTTGGAAAGTTAAGCCCGTGGAACAAGGTGCGAGGAGCTTCTCTTGGGCTTGAAGGGACTCTGCAACAACCCCGAAGATGAAATCTCGACCCCTGCGGAGGGATGCCCGGAGCTTTGGCACGCCTGCGGGGCACCAGTGGCTCTGCTTCCCGGGCATTCAAAGCGGCTCCTCCCGGAGCTCCCTGCAGAGCGGCTCCCAGATGGGAGGCTCATTTTCCATCCGCTCACCAGGAATATTCAAACCCGGGCTGCACTGCCAGGTTGCATAAATCACCGGAGCTCGTCGCCCTTCCCTGCGCCCCGGCTCGCAGAGGTGATCAACCAACGTCTCAATTTCGCGTAACATTTTCATTCTGAATTTGCTGGGGTGCTGGTTAGTCTTGCAAATCCAAAGGCACGCCTGCTGAGCGTTCAGGCACGTGAGCTGTTTCTGTGTTTACACCTTGGCAATGGCCAAACCGTGGCAAGGTTTTCCAGAAGTGAATACTAAGAGGGTGAGGAGACAGGAAGAGGCTATTTAATAAATAAATCAGTCTTGGGTGGCGAGAAAGAACAGGAATGAATACGCACGGGCATTATTTGGCAGCATTTGCCCTCTCCTTCCCCTGCCAGGCAGCTTTTGTCCTCCCGCAGCCGAGGTGCCGGTGGGTGCCACCCGGAGCAGGGGGCTTAGGGGCTGTGCTGCCCATTCCGACGGGTCCTGCCGCGCTCGCGCCCCGCTTGAGGCGGGCGGAGAACTCGGGGATCCCTGGGCCGTTTCTGTTCCCTCAGGGAGCACGCAGCGGCGTAAATAATTTTCATTTTGCAAAACCCCTTCAACAGCGGGCAGCTCTGGAGGGCTGTTTGCCACTTCGCCTTTCGTCCTGGTGCTGCTGGGGCAATTTTGATCAGCATAAGTGAATCGCCTTTAGCAGCTTTGGCTCTTGTGCTTAATTTTCACGTGAACGTAGCAGGGTTATATCCTGGCACAGCGAGGGTCCGGAGGTGGGATGGGGAATCTCTAACAGGCAGCAGCATTAGCAACCTTACAGGAGGTACCCGGAGGAGGAGGAAGTTTTGGAGCAATGCTTTCCCTCTGGGCAGCTTGCAGGGCAATTAAAAAAAAAAAAAAAGTCATCAAAGCTACCGTCGTGCGATCAGGATTCAGTTGCAAGTGAGGACCTGGCGGCTGAAGGCGTCGACCTGCTCCTTCGAACGACAGAAGCGGGCAGGCGCGCTGCCGAGGAGAGGCTGCGCGTGGGGCGCCGGCTTTGCGCAAACGATGCCGGAGGCGGCTCAAATCCCCCAAAACTCAGCCCAGGAGCCGAACCGGCAAAGGACCACCTCGAACCCCGGCAGCCGCGGAGCCGCGGCGGTGCCGGGGGCTCTTGCCCACGCCGGGGCCGGTGGGGTTTGCTGGTTGCGCGGGGGCAAAGGCAGGGAGGGGAGCGGGGGCTGCGCTGGGGATGCGGGAGGAAAGGTGTTGTTATGGTAACAAATGACTGGTATTCTCCAAAGGAAGCACGATTTCGGTTTAATAGGGGGAAAACGCAGGGAAGAAGAAAAGGATAATATTTCAAAAAAATTTAATGAGACGTGAATCATACACGCTCGTTCTCTGGAGTGTGTAACGGTTCAAGCGGGGGGACGAGCGGCGTTCACAACCCGCCTCACGTGCCGAGCGGGGCTGCCGTGCCGCTGCCGGCGTTGTGCCTGCGGAAAAGCCAAACTTCGAGGTGCCCGCTCGGCTCCTCCAATGCTGGTGAGCCGCCTCAGCCGGGACGCCCCGGGAGATTTTGTTTGTTGCCCGGCCTCAGCCTCTGCCAAAAGGTGCTGCTTGTCCGACGGCACTGTGGGGAAGCCGGGGCTGAGGCACACCACGGAGGAAAGTCTGCCGAAGGGGAGCACCCAAACAACGCCTTGGAACGGCTTCCCTGGGGGGGACGATGCCCTGCAGGCAGTGGGATGGAGGTAGAGCCGCCCTCGCCCTGGCTGCCCACTGGCTGCGGACCCCTGGTCCGGGAGCATCCCTCCAACGTGGCACACGCCGTGCCGGTGCCGCCAGCACCAGCCCAGGCTGCCCAGGCTTCCCTCACGGAGCGCTGCGCCGGCTCCTGCCTTCGTCTCCTCTAGCCGGCACGGCTGATTTGCCGAGGGAAGGAGGTGGTTTGATAAGGAACACAATAATTAGGAATGTGCCAGAAACCAGGTATTAATAGAAGCGCTGTTAGAGAATTTATGGATGATTTAAGATGCAGCCCATTCTGCTAGTGAATGCCTCGTCTGTTTAAGAGCAGTAATTGCCTATTATCTAGCAGCTTCTAATGTGCTTGGCTCGTGCTGGCATGACACGCGAAGATGCAGCACATATTTAAAGAGCTAATGCCAATTCAGAGGACCTGCTTGTAATTTTAAACGCAAGAATCCAATAAAATTCAAATGGCAGCTAGGAGGTGAAAAAGCAAACGGCACACGCCAGGCACCAAATCAATAAACAGGTAAGTGCCCCGTAGCACAGAGGTGGGCGCAGCTCTCGGTAGCTGCTTAAGCTGCAGAAGACAGTTCTGCTTATCTTTAACGCGGGTAAATTTTACCCCCCCCCCCCGCCCCGCCTTACTCCATGCCACTTATTTTGTGCCCTGTAGCAAAGACAGTTTCATTGATCAAACAGAAACCAGTTAACGGCTAAAGGAACATGAAAAATAATGTAACATCGAGCAAGCGGGCAAGCGTCCTGCTTGTTTATCCATGCGTATGTCTTTTGAAATACACTGATTTGATTTTATTTTTTTACAATATCGTGGAACCTTTTTGCTCTTTGAAGTGCACCAATCTACCAGAGAAGCCTTAATTTCTGGACCAGGGGTAAGCATCCTCTCCAGTCTGCCGGCTGCTCTGCGCGCCAAGCCCCACTTCCAAGCGGGAGGAGCGCGATGCTGAGCGCGGGCTGCCCCGGAGACACGACGCTCGGGGCAATACCAACCACCTCGGTCCTGCTCCGAAGCTCCGTAGCTGAGCTCACCCGAGAATACCCATTTCTCGCACCCACGATGGAGTAAAAGCAGCCGGCGACCATGCAGAAAGGAGAGCCGGACCCACGCTCACCCCACGCCAGCCAGCCCTGGACATCCCTGCCCGCAGGCACAAACCCTCGTCCGCCGCGACCTGCCGATGCTGAGCCCAACGCTGCCGCTGCCGAATCGCCCTCGTGCCTGCGACGGAGCCCGCTCGGCGCCCGCCTGCTGCCGCCACGGTGCGCAGACCGCCGCGGCGCAGGTTTTTCCTATCTGCTGAAAGGAATCTTTCGGTGGCAAAAAGCTTTCTTGGCGGCGGAGGGAAAGTTCCCGCTGTTCAGCTTGCAGGGCTCTAGCTCGCTCTGCGAAGAATAAATGCCTTTTGAATACCAGCCACAGCAGCTGGGAAGCATGCTCGACTGTCTTCTTGGCGGGTTTTAATTTATAGCGCCTGCACTTTGACGTGTTGATCTTCGTGATTGCGCAAGGAATTGAATTTGATTCAGATTTATTTGTTCTAATTTGTGCCTCCTGTTACTTAGCACTGCAGCATCGTAGGCTGTGGACGGCTTTTGTTCAGCCATCCCAATTAAAGCCTGCAAAGTGCAAATACACACAAGAGCAGCTGGAAATACGATGAGCAAAGAGGCAAACAAGCCAAACCCCACAGCGATTGCAAAGCCCGAGCCATTTTGGCGCGAGTTTCACCGAGAGGAATTTCGGCGGTAGAATCAGCTCCGTTCATTTTCCTGGAGCCTCTCCTCCTGCCCCTCTGCCGGCGAGGAATTGCCTTCCCGCTGCTCTGCCACCCAGCTACGAGCCCGCACGGGTCAGCCGTGCCCGATTCGGTGTCAAGAGTGGAAAATTACTGTGGCTGGGACCCGGCCCCTGAGACCGCACCGTGGCCCATCTCTCCTGCTGCCTCTGCCTTGCCGGCGAGGAGACCGTGCTAACGGCGGTGCTCACGCTGCTCGCGACCGTGAAATATTGCGAGATGTTTCTCCTGAGCTGCAGTGTCCGTTCTGCTGCCCTGGACATCTTCCCGCTCAGGTTATTATATCTTGCCTCCCGCCCGTCCCCTGCAGTCTCGGTTATTTAGAGCCTCATTTTCGGAGGGCTGAGCACCGGCAATTCCAGCTGACTTCAATCTCCTTGTCTGCAAAAAAGGGGACAATGAGGGCGACCTCCTTTACAGAGTACTTGGGAGATTTGCTGATCAACCGCCGTATCCAGGAGGTCAGGATTAGCAATAATGATTCGGAGTAAGGATAAAAGGGCTTTGCACTTTTCAGTAGCAGTCCCTTTCTGGCTAGCGTGTCGTTTTTCCCCCTCTCGGCAGCACCCCCAGCCGCTGGCTCCCAGGCCAGCACCTTCCCGGCTGCCCTGGCTGAGCCCTCCCTCCCCGCGCTGGGGCCAAGCCGGTGCAGGAGCGTGGCGTGCCCTCGGGAATGCAGAAAGGGTCCTCCTCGGGCTGGAAATACCACGAGTCCATCATTTCCCTCGGTATCAGTAATTGCCCGCTGTGCTATAGGAAGAAAAGGCCTTGGATTTAAATTGGAGTGCGTCTAGCTTTAATTCCCATTTGTTGGTTCTCGCAATACTCCTCTGTACCGGGAAGCCCCGCAGTGCTGTCCCTCCCAGGCAGGTCCTCGTGCAAAGGGGCCGAGTCGCACCTCAGGCTTCTTCTAATAAGCTCAATAGACTGAGCTCTTTAATTTCCTTTGGGGGAGAGATTTTTCCAGCCCTCACTCATTTTTGCCTGCCTTTTCTCCATGAAGAAGCCTGCCTTCTTTCTGTGGAGCGTTTGCTCCATTTCTGTTGCCGTCAGGCGGGATCTTCTTTTCTCCTTTTTAAAAAAGCCTATGTTCTCCTTGCAGGTGGCACTATAGAAATCCATAAATAAATAACAATACCATTGAATGGCTCTGGCGGCTCACACCATCGTACCCGGTTCTCCGGAGTGCAGAAGCATTCGGGGTCTGCTCCCCGCCCTGAGGCAGGCTCCGAGCATCGAGCGGAGCATCCCGGGCTCTGCCTGCCCGTCCCGGGGAAACCGCAGCTCGCCGCCATGCGCCGGTTACCGCCGACATTGTAATCTCGCTCCCTCCAGCCTCCCGTTGTGCCCAGAAGTGACAATGACATGGCAATCAATGGCAATGATCTCCCAAGTAGCCGGGCTGATAAACACACTCTCAAGGCTGCTGCGAGCATGTCTGAGCTGCTCGCTCTGAATAAATTGGGTTTGGTGTATACAGCGTGAGGTGTATATACTTTAAAGTTTATTCCTTCAATCCCCGTTGCTTCTGAACCCCTGCTGCTGTGAGGGCAGATGGGAGCGCTGAGGAGCTCCCTAACGAGCTCCCGGGCCATGTCCGCGCCTGGCTGCTCCTGCCGCCGCAGGGACGAGGGGGTCCTGGCCGCAGGAGCCAAGCGTCCACCTCCGTGGCCGCACGTCACCACGGCTCCCTGTGGTTCAGGACCGAAGGACCGGCACTCCTGTGCGCTCAGCACAGGTTTGCCGTGAGGATACCTCTCCCCCTTGAATGGGGAGGGAGCCTGTGTAAAAGCAGCCAGCAGCGGTTATCCCATCTATTTAAAATCCGTCATTGCGGGTCAAACGCTTGCATGCGCTTCCAGTGAAAGGGCTGAGCAAAAATTGAGCTTTAATGACTCCACCAAGGCTGCAGTACAAAGCAGCAGCGGCGGGAGCACCGTGGTTTTCCCCTATTAGCCGGGCTGCCGTGCCGGTTACCCAGATGGCAAACCTCTGACGATCCGTGGGCTGGGGCGGCCGCTGCTGCAGGCGGTGAGCGAGGGGCTTCGGAACTGGGGCTGGGGCTGGAGCTGGGCTGCTTCCCAGCAGGTGATGGTTAGGGCCAGGCATCGCACCGAGGCGGCAACGCCGGCAGCCTCATTTGGCTGAATGTTTTGTTTGTGTTTGCTTTGTTTGTGGAGTACGTATGAAAAATTAATATAAAGGTGCTAATCATATGCGGTCCTGAATATGAATCTGCCACGGGTACAAACTGAATAGCAAGTGGAGGGGAAGATTCTACTGGAAAACAGGTTTTCACTTCAGCCAGGGGACTATAAAGCTCGGGTCTGAAAACCTCAACGGGCTTCACGGCCCGAAGCCTGACCGGAGCGAAGCAGATATGTGCGGGGGGCCGGGGCTGGGAGGCTGCACGCAGCGAGCGCAGGGAGCCCAGCCGGTGCCTCCGGCCCCCCCGGGGCTGCGTGCCGGGGTGCCCGAATGCGGGGCTGTGCTGCTGTGGCGGCCTCCAGCACGGTTCGGGTGCCGGTCTCCTGGTCCCCTCCATCCTCGCCCCGCGCTCGACCTGCTGTAAAAACACGGCATTTGCACGAGGGAGGTGAGAAACCCCGGCTCCCTGCCCGCCCCGTCTCCCGGGTCCTTCTGTGCAGGTACCCATCATCTCCTTTGTTTGGTTGCCTTAATTGAGCTTGCTATTTATAGCTGATTATTGGAACCAGGTCGAACTCATCTCGGTGCAGTTTCCACAAGGAGGCAGGCAGTGAGTCACTCCGAGTCCCTGCCGCCCGTCCCCGGCATCGTCCCCGGGCGCGGGGGGGCCCCCGCCGTTCCTCTGCTTAGCGCCGTTACTGCCTCGCATCCACCCAGCGAGAACTCCTCTTAAACCTGAGGTTAGCCTTTGATTTACGGTTTCGTTCTGCAGAAAATATACATTAGCCTTTTGATCCCCAAAGTGGGCTTTTGAGAAGGATTGCAGTAAAGTCTTCAGGATGCGAATACTGAGCTGCGTAATTACGCTCCTGGTAACATAATGAATGGCCGCAGCCAGCAGTTCTTGCCGGGTCTCCGCATACTTCAGCCGCCGTTTAACACAATCATTTTCTTTTGCCGGCTATAAATATGTTTGAATTCTCTGACCTCGCGAGCCAGCATTATTCTCGGAGGCAGAATTATTTCTTACTCTGCAGCTCGTAGGTTAGCTTTGGCCTCGAAGCTGCCCAGCCCCTGACAAGTGCGAGAAGCCCAATTTACAAAGCAAACGAGATGCCGGCAGCAGACCTTGCAGGGAGGCAGGGCAGTGGAGCGGAACACCCGTCCAGCTCCAGCCCTCACTGCCACATTGCTTTTCGGGTGACGATTAGCAACCGATCGTGCCCGTGGACAGCGCTGCTGCGACCGGGGTGCGTGCGTGGGCAGCCGTGGTCCCAAAAGCCAGGAGGAGCCTGTCCTCCCGCGCGCGGGACCCCCGATGCTATGCGGACTTTTGCAAACTCGATACTGTGCCAGTGCTCACGCATCCCTGCGGAGGCCTGAGAGCTGCTTCCCACGGGCGCAGCTCGTCCGGGGCAAGAAACAGCCCTACCCAGCGTGCGCTGCCTGCTCCTGCCTACATCCAGTACTGCGCTCTCCCTTCATCCGCAGCAATTTGCTTGCATAAATAATTAAGACTGTAGCCTCCCGTGGCTTGCTCCTCGTATTCACCCCTAATCCCAGCGTTTTGCCAAAAACGTGTTTCTTAGTAATCACTTCTGTTTTACAGTAGCTCTTAGCTGTACAGTCACTTATTAGCAGACCTATTCCTGTTCGGATGTTCTGCTGACAGTGACCTTGTCCCTAAACCCCTCTCTACTGCTCTTCCCTATGAAATCACTTTGCCGTAACAGTGCTAGAGTGGAAAGAATTTACTGCTTAAATAATTTATCTAGATTCAGTACAGAAAGTCTTTTGAGGAGATTCATCAGCTAATAAAGAAAATTGATTCTGGAAGCCAAAGTCAATAGGGGGTTAGAGAAACGCCACTGCCTGCCGTGGGCTCCTTTCCAGAAGCTTCCACTGCCACATCTGGCTCCCGCTGCCACATCTGGCTCACGCTGCCACATCTGCCTCGCACTGCCACGCGCCTCCCGAGCACCGCCGCCTTCCCCAAACCAGATCGGATCTGCCTCCCCACCTGCCAGCCCTCGGGCACCTTTTTTCCAAAGTCCCACCTTTCTGGTGAGACCTGTAGCTCGACAAGGCGTCACTCAGCCTGCTGTGGAAACAGGGAGCACGAGGGTGATTCACGTGGCAAAATGCAGCGCCACAAGACGATAACACCCTAGCACGAAGAAGGTGACGCAGCCCCCTCTCTGTGCACGCTTTGCTTCTCGGGGTAGGTGCTCCGTCTCCAATTTTGGAAGATGGTCCAGCACAAGCTGCATCCTTCTGAGCTCGGTGACGAGGCCCTGCTCGTGCACAGCCGCCTCCTGGCACCGATTTTGTCTTTGTCGGGTCTGACAGGCAGGTGGGCTCCTGTCGCCCTTGTGCCCTCTTTGCCTGCAGAGGCTCGAGGCGAGAGCAATGCACGGGGCGAGGGGGAGGCAGGGACGATGCTGTAAATCCAGAGCGAGCGGCAGGGCGGCGATGGCCCTTCCCCAGCCGGAGGCCCCGGCACACTCTGCCCACCCTTCTCTGGTTTTTAGGGAATATTTTTCCTCTGCGCGATCTAGAAGGCAAGTACAACAAAATTTAATAAACAGAAGTGTCGAGAAAATGGCTCAAACTGGCCGTCCGCAAGGGAGCTGGGAAGCGATGCTGTGACTGGGGACGTGGAGGAAGGAGGCTGGGCACCTTTTCTGGCAGCCCGTGGAAGATGAGAAATTGCCAAAGGAAAGAGAGAGAAAAGAAAATTTGGCAGAAACATTTGGCCATATGGCTGATTTGTATTTCATGTGTGTTTCTCCATATGTTGAACGTACATGTGTTTGTTTACCCCCGTGCACTTTGCATGCCAGCGATAGTCTCAAACCCATCAAAATTATCTTGTAAAAGCCTGAGGAGCTTTAAGCATGCTGTCCTTCCCTCGGCCGTTCCTCAAAGCCATTTATCCAAATCACCTTGATCGCCTTGAACAATTAAAGCCGTCTTCGCCCTGATGCGGCTTTTACCCTCCCCGAGCAATCCTAGCAAGCGGCGGAGCACGAGGCGTGCGGAACTGCAAGCGCTCGGTGGGCTCAGCCGGTTAATTTACTGCAAGCCAGATGACATTTGCTGGGAAGGGAACCGCTCTCGCTGTCTTCATTGCCTCTGCTGGAACCCGTGTACCGATCAATAATTCAGGTGCCCTTACAGCTACCACCAGCAGATCCCTTCCTGCCTGCTTAATGGGAAAGCACGTTTCAGTGCCCGGCTCGGGCAGCGAGCCGCGGGCGAGGAGCCGGCGGCCGAGCGGCCGGCTGGAACCCAAGGAGTTTCCCAGCATTGCTCCTGCAGCAGCGCAAGCCCGTGCCGCTCTGCCTTTCCAGCCGGACAGACAGCCGCTGCCGAGCAGGGAGACGGGGGCTGCCGGGCACGGGGGTGCTCGGGGCTCCGCTGCCCCTCTGAAGCCGGGGAGATGGGACCTGAAGAAGTCGAGTGTAAAACCGGGAACGCAGAGGCAAAAAAATCCCAAGTCATTGCAATCATTACAACCGAACGAGTATCTCCACGTGCCAAGCCTGCTCTCCGAGCGTGATTTAAGCTGAAAATTCAGACCCATTTCCTGGTACAAATCATTCGAGCGGGATGAAACAATCAATGGGAGATATAATCTGCCACTCGTCTCTGCAGCCAAAAACATCTCATCTGTGAACACAAACTCATTAGGAGCGTGATTAATGGGGTCTGAAGGCAGGAGTTGGGGGTAGCGAAGCTATCTGCAAGCTCTGCCCTCCGCTTAACCTGCGCAAACGGTGCCGTGCCAAACGGCAGCAGCCCTGCCCTCCCAACGCTGAGGCATCCAAGCTTGCTGGTGGAGCCAGCGGAGGGATGAGGAGCTCCGCACTGCGTTAGCTGCCTCAAAAGCGACGCAATGCTCTAGTTTCCCGACAGCTTTTTCTTCCCTTCCCGGAGGGAAAAAATTTTGCGCTCGCTGGAGCCGAGGGGAACAACCAGCCCACCCCGGCGGCAGGAAAAGCGACCGCGGGCTGCTACAGGTAGAAACAACAACGAAAAACGGTCTCAGAAGAGCAGGAACAACTGTGGAAAGACACAAAAAAGGGAGAAATGGGACTGCGTTTGCTAGGTGACAGATGCAGGGGGCTGTGCCCGGGGCTGGGGTCCCTGCAGCACTGGAGCTGGGAGCCAGAAGTTTCCCTGTACCATGAGGTCCCTGGAGCACAGCCCGTTTCCAGCGTTGGCAAAATTTGTATTCAGGAGGGACCTGATGTGGTTTCTCTTCTAAATTGCCTGCTTGATTAGATGTATCAAAAGTGCGCTTTGAGGAACAAAGCTCCTCTTGCCGCCGCGACCTGACGCCGGCGTAAGAGGTGACCCAAAGCCTCTCGGTTTCTTCATCCAGCACTCATCCTTGCTCAGCAGCAGCCCGGCCTGCCTCCGGCACGGCTCGACACTCACCCTCCGCGCCGCTCCCCGTGGCCGCTGCGGACCCTCACCGGGTGATGCCAGCGCCCTTGCTTTCTTTCCCCCTGCTCTCGCTGGGGCGCGCTCCTTCTCCCTTCCTATCCGCCGTGGGAGATTCCTGGTACAAACCCTCCCGGGATGCGGGAGGGGAAGGCGAGGACCCGCTGCCTGCACTGCTGCCTGCAGACCCCCGGCTCCATCCCTTACCGGCTGCCTTGGTGGGACACGGCAGCGCCGAACCACGGGAGCGGTCGGCAGCGCGAGGATAGACAAGGTCAAGCAGGCTTAGAGAAGCAAAGAGGGGGGGAGATTTTAGGAACATGGTTCAAATAGCGAGGTATTAATTCTAGAGATGCCACGGAAATGATGGCCCATAAAGTTAATGAGATATTGCTGAAAAAAGGGTAAACAATTAGGACTATTAGCTGCAAAGATAAACCAAGACCTATTGCCCTCAGAAACACTGAAACTAATTAAATTGAAAATTACAGCATGGGAGTACAAAAACAAAAGCAAATAAATTGAGAGAAAGAATTAACTGGCTTAATATCGTGATGATAATATTATTAGCAATAGGAAGCGGGGATTGTACGATCAAAGCTGTTTATCCTCACGCTCTCTCGCTGAAAGCAGGCGGCAAGGGACTCGGGGCAGGCAGGAGGGGACCCGCAGCTGCGGGGGGTCCACCTGGGGTCCCTCGCAGAGGTGGTTATACCGTCCCGGTGCGCTCCCCGCTGCCAGCGCCGGTGCCGTCCCACCGTGCCGGGCGGGAACTCGGGCTCATCTGCCGGCAAACCTTGCAGTGCCCTCGCCAGCCGCGGCCTGGGAGAGACCTCCAGAAGAGTCATTAGCACTCCAATAATTGGTTCCATTTAAAGGGATTAGAGCCAAATTAACTTTGTGGTTTGCCACCCAGAAATAATCCTATTTTAAGTGGACACATTCCTCTGTAGCATCCAAGGAGACTATGAATGGGCGATGTACTGCTTGAGTGAATTCTCGACAGCGGAGGGGGGTCCCGGTCCTTCCTTGAGGGGACCTCTGGCGCGAACGAAACTCATCTAATGGGGGTTGATGAGGTGGGGGGCTGATGCGTTAGCAGAGGTTTCAGCCAGCATCCCAGCGTGGGTGACAAATCGAGGAAGAAAACTCAGGCGGAGAACAATAAAAGGATGCTTCGGGCAGGAATTTGTGCACCGTAGAAGGAAAGGAGACAAAATCAATCTGGGTCTTTGCAGAGCGCTCGCTCCCGAAGCCGGCTGGCCCTGCCTGGCTGCAGCCCGGGAGCGCGGAGGCACGAGCCATTTCTCCCAGCTGCCGGCCAGGAGTGCCAGCGGCGCTGACCGTCCCCTTCCCCGGTAATTGCGAGGGGATTAACTCACTCGACGGAAGATTGCAGAGCAGATTTCCACACATCTGAGATGCTCTTTGAGACCGTCAATAAAGCGGATGCAAAGGCAGCGACGGCCACGGGTCGGCTTTGCGTCGCTCACCGCTCCTGGCCGAGGGGAGGCTCTGGCGTGAGCCCTGGGCTAAAACCTGGGGGTTGCTCAGATCAGCGCAAGGCTCCAGCTGATAAAATGGGCATCTTACTTTTGTGCTTTTACCCATTCTAGTAAAGTTATCTTTCCTGCTGCACTGCAAACCCTGACATGTTCAGATACCTGCGGCTTCTCTAGAAAATTATGTTTCCTCCCTTTCCAGGTTTGAGAGACTTGGCGCCGGGTTTAAAGCCGTACGCGGCATCGCTAAGACCCTCACGCGCTTTTCAAGAGCAGAAATGAAGCCAAGCAAAAGGCAGCCAATATTCTGGAAATTAAGTGAAAGTTGAGAAGTTTGGGAAAGCAGAAAGGGCCTGCGAATCCGGGTCGAGTTTCTCGCTTGGTTCCATCCAACCGCTTCTGCGGCTGAAGGTTGGCGAGCGCAGCCAGCCTGCGCCCTCCTAGGATCCTGCAGCGTTATCAGAATCAGATCAGCCGGAGGGGGAGGCAGCACGGCAGAGCCGCTCCTGCCCCGTTGGGCTGGGTGCCCTTGTGTGCAAAGTCTGCGATATTTGTGATCTGGTGATGGAGGGCAGAGCCTCTTTTTTTATGGTCGTTTCATTACGATGGTTAATTTCTTCTGCAAAAGCAATTATGTTCTACGGGTGGAAAGCAATATCGGAGATGTATGATTGTTATTGCTATCCCACCAGCTCCGCGGCTGCTGCTGCCCGTGCTCCCACTGCCGCAGGAATAGCAATCAGGGCACGGGCGCCAGCGGCTCGGGCTGCGCCCGCCTGCACCAGGACAGATAAGAGACTTTGCAAACGGGAAGATAACCCCGTCCACTGGCCAAATATTTACCTGAGGGGGGGGCGTGTCGCGTCCGAGGGATGGCTCCACAGGCGCTGATCAAACACACTCGGTAACCTCTGGGAGCAAACAAAATTGATAACGCGGCCCTGGGCTGGGCTCCTTTGCTGTCTGTTTTCATCACCAAGTTCTCCAATTATTCCGGAAACGCAGCAGCAACGTGCCTGGTCTGGGCTTTGTTTATTCTTTCTTACACCATCTTCACCTAACAAAACGAATTAATGCCAATAATTTTCTATTTCTCATAGGCTTAAAAAGAGTTACTTCTTCATCCGGTTAAACGAATCTGGTAGGAAATACAATCTTTTTTCCGAGCCAGTGGCCCAGTCTGCACAGGTATTGAGGGCGTCTCATTACAAAACCAAGTAGGCACCTTGCAGCCCTCAAACGTTAGTTTTGTTGTGAAGACTACTCTACTTAATGATGTTTCCCTCATAATTAAAACTAGCATGTCAAGGGTTACCGTGCTGGGGGAGCGAAGGCAAAGGAAAGAATCACCCCAGGATTTGCATGGGTCAGGATACCACCATGCGAAGGAGCTGGAAAGGTGCTGAGCAGGTCCAGGACTGCACAGCATCCATTGGGGGGGACACATGCCGCAGCAAGGACCATTGCTCCCGGCTGCAGCTCCGACGTGGATCCATCTGAGAATGTCACTGGCTTTTTGCCGGTGATTCGCAAAGACCGAGAGAAACAAAACGTACCGAATGAGAGGCCTTGGCGGGAGGCGGCGGAGAAAGCGGTGACTGCTGCCCGGCCGGCATCCGTCAGGGATCATCCCAGCTTTGGTTTTCAAGGCTCGAAGGAAATTAACCACGGCGATTGCAGGGGCTGGCGGCGGCACTGCCGGGCGCCACGCGGCACACGGGCCAGGCAGCGGGGCAGCCTCCGAGCTGATGTGTCGCAGCAGCTCGTTAGTGTCGCGACATTGGCGGAGCCGCGGACAAGGGTCTCCCAGTACGTACGGCGTGATATATGCTGCCCGTCAAGAAGCAGCCGGGACTGAGGCGCACGCGGGGCTCCGCTTGCCATCCAGTTGTCTGCTTTTAATGGATATAAATGGTTACCTTTAGCGCTGAAAAAGCTGAATAGATACAAATATTACCGATACCTTAAGGGTGCACTGGGCCTCATTATCCTTGGGTAATCGAGGTTATGTGGAGCTCTTCTCCTTTATCTGTCACTGTCTCCCTCGGCAATGTGCTGAAGCAGAGAAACCTCGAGGATGAATTGCCCGGGAAGCTGGAGAAGGGCTGGGACCCCAAAACCTCGCTGGGCGGGAGGAGCACCCGCGTCCTGACTTACTTTTTGGATTCCTGAGTTGGGCAATGCCAGCAAATGGCAATGCTGGCCACTCCCTCCGTGCATAATTGTTTTCAACTAAATCTCTGCAAGTAGTTACTCATTTGGTACGTTTTGTTTCTCTCGGTCTTTGCGAATCACCGGCAAAAAGCCAGTGACGTTCTCAGATGGATCCACGGTTATTTCTGAATTTCTCCGGGAAACATTGCAATTTGCAATGTGTGCGCTGAGTCGGTATCGCGCAGGAGAGTTGCTCTTCCTTCCCCGGGTAAACATCTACCCACGTGCTACCCATCGCTGAGTATGAGTGCTATTCTGGAGAGCTACAGAAATATCCCTTTGGTAAACAAACCCAATAGTACCGAGACTACCCCCAGCAGTGAATTTCAGGGGCTTTATTGGTCTGGCGAAGCCAGCTGTGTTGGGGAATCCCACAAGCCGCACGTGGCTCTTCCCGCTTCTTGGTGGGACTTATCTCACCAAGCAAGTTGTGTGTTTTTCAACGGAATCTAGAATGCAAGATTTGCAAGCACCAAATGCATGAGCGTTCGAGCTGAGAATTTGCTTTCTGCAAGTATTCTTACCAATGAAACTGAAGCCGTAAAATATTCCTGGAACTGCTTATGTCAAATGATGTTTTTCAGGTTACCTCAAATTTGCTTTCTGTTTCTAAGGAATGCTCAGACTTTCAACTCCTCCCCTCCTTTCCCCCCGCTGCTTGCAGTGTACGAGTCGCGTTTGTAAGGAGGAGTAAGGCAGTGTGCTGTATGCATAATTACACGGCAGCACATCCACAAATCTTCTTACCAAAATCACTGAAAATATTGAGCTGCATTTTTGCACTGAAACATTCAAGCAGATTCATAAAGCTCCAACTCGATTTACTTCGTTAAAGGGCGGGGGGGGGGGTGGAGCAGAGTTTCAAACAGTTCTCCGTCCGTTGTCGCCTTGGCAGAGTAGATAAATAGTCCGCAGAGGCCAAATCCCCATCGCAAAGCAGCGTGTGACGTCTGCCAGGCAGGAGTCAGACCACGGCTCCCCCGGGCCCCAGCAGATGCCGTGTGCGTCCAGGATCACGGCTGCCTCTTCACCCATCGCTTCCAGGTTGTTGCAATGTTCATCGAAGACCGCTTCTCTGCAGAAAAGCGATGCCGATGTGGAGCCAGCCCAAGCCCAGCTCCTCGGCTCACTTTTTTTACCATAGGCAGGAAAATCATTAATGTGATGAAAATTACCTCAAATTGCTATTGCTGGATTATTTAATCTGGCCGGGCTCCTTTCGACTCTCAGCCACCATAAAGGAAGACAAATTGCCTGTCTCGTGTTTAAAGGTTTCGGAATATAGGACAGCATTGATTTTGTGTATCGGAAAAGGTGACACTCCCTGGGTTTGCCAGCGCACGGGAGTTTTGATGACAAAGCATCCTTCGGTGCTGATCCTCCCCACTGATACCGCGCATCTCCCTTCTGCTGGGGAGCGAGCGGCTGGCAGGCGTCACGGATAACGCAGGGAATGGGGAGAGGGGCAGAGGTGGGATGAGATGTGTTCGAGGAAAGCATCAGCTCCTTGGGCTCTCTGCTGTTGCCCACCCTCGCTGCCCACCCTGCCTGCCTCTGACCTGGGCTGGCTGGGACCCGGCTTCGTTCCATGGGTCCCCTCCGTTGCCCGCTGCTCTTCCAGGCAGCCGACGAGTCCCCCCGCCTCCTTCCCAACGCGCCGAGCAGATGGAGTGCTTTGCCTCTTGCTGGGAAGCGTTATTTCCAGTCCTTGACTCAGAGGGGATAAGCGTTCCCAATTTCAGGCGTCTATCGAGCTCAGAGGGCAGCCCGGTTCCCGCAGCGCTGGGCTCACGCCGCGGCTGCCTCCTGCTCTCTCGGCACAGGGACACTTCTCACGCCAAGCCCGCCGCCACCAAAATGGGTTGGGGAAGCCTCCGTCGGCTGCCCCGTGAGCCGCTGGGGCCGCCAGCCGGGATGAGAGCCAAAACTGCCCGCCGGGACAAATTCCCCCCTCCAAGAGCCCCCCGGGCAAGGGGCTACAGGGCTGCACACCCCGGCTGCCCGCCGCTCACCTTGCAGCGTGCCAGTGGGGTCAGCGGCTTTTGTGTATCTATAAACCACAGCAGTTACACCCCCGATCTAGTTTACATGCAAAATAAAGCTAATTCGTTGTTTGGGTTTCCTTCCACAAATTCCCAGGAGTAGCCCACAAAGGGGAAGGTACAAAGGAAAAAGCGATTAATTCTCGGTGGCGCATTTAAACACCGTTTTTATTACAATTCAGCCTTTTCACGCACTTTGCCCTTTTCTGATTCATTCTTGCTCTTTTGAGGTGGAACAAGGCTGATGTTTTGCAGCTCCCATTTCTCGAGAGGAGTTTTTAACTCCTGGTTTGCTGTTGTAGCTGCGTCGGTGAACCAGAGCCTTTCCCGCTGCGCCCACAGATGCGCGGATTCTCCGGGGATGCTCCCTGGGAGAAGCAGCGTGCTGTGCTCTCCCAGCACGGGACTTTGCTGCCCTGCAGGATCCAGCCCGGGCGTGATGGGGTGCGGTGGGGTGCGATGGGGTGCAGTGGGGTGCATCGGGGCCAGGGCCGTTCCCGGCCGAGCCGCCAGCCCCCCCCAGCTCCGCTGCGGAGCGCCCGCTCAGCAGCGTTTTACAAGGCAGCGCGACAAAACCTGAAATGTACTGGAAATAATTCTACTATCAACTGCATTCAGCTCTGTTTGTTTGCTTTTAAATTAACATTGGGGATGAAATGATTCACTGAACTACAAAGAGATCCTCGACTTGACAAGAATCGCAGGCAGGATTTCTTCCACTTCCAGTTATCACAGGAAAAAACATTTCAACATCTTGTCTGCTCAGTGCAAGAAAAATAGTTTTGTACTCTATGCCTGTGAAACGAGGAGCTTATCAAAAAAATCTCAGGCGTCAGAGGGACGAGATGGCAGAGGTGTTGACGAGGCACCTTTTCTCTCTGCTGTGCATAACCGGGGCGGTGCTGCGGGGAAGGACAGGACTCTGAAGCGGCACAGGGCTGCTCTTACGGACTGCTGGTGTCCCTGATTAAGGGGATGGGTCCTCCAAGAGCTGGAGCAGAAGGAGCAGGGGCACTAACAGCGTGCTCACGACCAGCACTGCAGCCCGGAGCCAAAGAAACGGGGAAAAGGGAAGGGTTCTCGGTGATTTTCCCGCAGAGAAAAGGGGGGAAATGGCTCGGAGATGCAGGGAGAGGGGCGGGCAGGAGGAGCAGGCAGCGGGGTCCGTGTCCGGCGGGGCTGCCCGTGCCCCCATCACCCTATGCCCTGCGTGCAGGCAGGCGCCTCGGTGGTCCCTCTCCCCTCCCCACCGCACAGCATCCTCTCAGCCCAAGCAAGGAAAGCTTCCCCCCGCTCCCTGCCTCCCACCCGGATTAAACTCCTGCCAGCAGCCTACGGCAGGGGTATGCCAGGTGTCTCCAGACACGAGGCACGCACGTAGGGACGGCGGTAATGATTAGGATCTGCTTTAGGTAATGATTAGGAGCTGCGGCAAAGCAAGCACGGGTGGATAAGCCGGACTCGTCAGAGCACATAAGCCTGGAGTCGTAATTAGACATGGGGAGAGGAGCCGTGACCTTGAAAGCATTAGGGAAGAGGACTTCTAATTAGGAGGCAAAAGGGCCAGGCGTTGTTTAACCTGCTTCTAAAAGTCATTAAACTGCCCCGGATGACTTTGTTGCCAAGAAGATTTGGAGGACGAGCTGACAAGCTTTAGCAAAGCTGACCGAGCGAGAAGAGAGGCCGGGCTGGAAGCGAGGGCACGCTCCTCCAGGGCCGGCCCCGGTCCCAAGTGCTCGGGGTGCCCCTGCCCCCGGCCGGGGCCGGGCACGAGGTTAACGGTGGATCAGAAGCAGCTCCCGAGAATTCACCGGCAGCCTGCCGAGGAGCGGCAGCATCCGACAGCTCCGTTTGCGGGACAGGCTCCTGCACGGCAGATATTTCTAGCTGGATTTGGGCTGGAAAGGGGGTTTAACTCGGGGAAGAGACTGGTGAGGTTTTGCTTCTGAGAAAACCCGGCGGAAAGACGGAGGTCAAGGAAAGGCTCCAGGAGAATATCAGGCCACGAATTTCCAAAACGTTTTCGTGCACGAACCCCTTTAATTTTGGTGCCTTGGGACCAAACACGAAATGAAGCTCAGAGAATTAAATAAGGCAGAGGGACTAAAAATTTCTCTCAGTTGGTTGCCCTTTAGGTAGGAAGCTCCAGCTGCTTGTTCTCCAGCCGGGCAGAGGGCTGCCAGGAGCACCCCGGCTTGCGACGGCATTTTGCACGCGACGCTGACACGTCCTCTGTGGGTGGGCTTCGGCGCAAAGCCGACGTTTGGGGAGTCGCCAACACGGGCGAGAAGCTGAGGGACGTGGAAGTTTAAGCTTTAGGTCGGTTTTTGTTTCTTTCTAATTGAGCTGGTTTGCTGATTCCAGTTTGAAAGCTTCTGACTGTTCCGGAGGCAACAGGGTTACCGGACGATCAAGCTCTCCGGTGCCATCAGGTCTCTCCCACCCACTTAATGAAAACAAATGCCACCTGGGACAAAGGCCATCCTTCTTACTTGTCTTCTGGGGCCCCGAGAATGGCCTTGCTTTAGACTTCTTTTTATAGATGTTATTTTAACAAAGGATCCCAGCCGCTCCCAGATACATCTAATTCCCAAACCGTAATGGAGCTGTTTCTGGTCTCTGGCCATTAATCCTATTCCCATCAGCCTTTGCTTCTGGTTCTGGGCCCGTGAACTACCAGTTAGTCTAAGAGGGTGCAAAGTACAAGCTCTTGGAATCAGTTTCCCACATCAGGGCTCCAAAGGGCAGGAGCGGGGCTTAGCGGCCCATTAACAGCAACTGGTGGAGCCACTGGAAGTGTGCGGGCGGCAGGAGGGGAGGGGTAGTCCCCTTTTATGCAGTTTGCGGTCCCCGCTTTGTAATAAAATCCAACATTTTGGCCAGTGAAATGCAATCACCTTTCAAGAGCAGAGAATTAAGGCTTCCCAGACGGCTTACAGCAGACCCTCACCAGGGGAAAAGCACGGAGAAGCCAGGCAGCAGGAGGGGACATTTGCGCAATAAGCCAGCGCTAAGACCGTGCAGACAAGCAAATAAGAGTTGATGAGGATCAATTGGTTTGCAGCAGGGCCTCGACTGCAGCAGCTCATGCTTCTGGCAGCATCAAACTTCATTCACTCCTAAGGACCTCCAAACTTTAAGACTATTTTTTTCCCCTCAATATTCAAGTGCTGGCACAGTCTCCGGCTTGCCAGCCCCGTGGGTACCGGGGGGATGAATGAGTGCAGCATGAAACAAATTGGAAATAACAGCTTCCTTTTACTGTGAGATAAAAAAAAGGAAGACAAGGGGAGAGCGGAGAAGTAGCTTAGATAAAACTGCAGCTCGGGCTGGAAGTAATGGAAAGCGGCAGAGACATCTGAAGCAGGTAACCGCAGAGATGGGCACCTCAGCTCCCCTCCACGGCTGGCGCACGAATCCTGCGGCTGCTTGCTTGCCTGCCCGCCCGGCTGCAGCCTCACGCGCTCGGTCCGTGCACGAGCCCTCGTGCGAAGCGTGCACACGTGCTCCGTGGCACGTGAACTCACCCCGTCCCGCAGAAGCCACTTGCGCGGTAACTTGCAAAGCCGAACCTCCCTCTCCGGAGAGCAGCCGCCCGTGCACCGAGCTGGGTGATGCCAGACCGCGGTGACGTGCGGAAAACAGGCTCCGCAATCAGTGAGATTGTAAAGTAGGTACGTTCATCCAGCGCTGGGCGGCACGGGGGTAGTCCCACCAAAGTCGTGCGCGCCCGACTCGGCAGTTTGCTTTAAGTTTATGCAGTCAAGTGTTACATATACGTAGAGTTTCGCAATACGCCTGTACATAGGCACTACCTATCCCCGCTTCATATTAAAATTAGCTCCAGGAAGCCATTTCCATAGTCTCCTCTCAACTGCGCTTGTGCAGTGCCTCCTTATGGTGGTCGTCTGGTGGTCGTGAAGGTGAAGGCTGTATGTCTTCTTCACGATGAACCCTTAACCTTCTGTCCCTGCGCAGACTCAGCTGCCCCTTGGCATTTGTCCAAATCCCAAGGCCCGTCTTGGCTGGTTCTTGGGGTCGACCGCCGCTTCTTATCAGGGACTATCTCCTGTCCCAGCCAGCCTCAACAGTGCAAACGTTAAACATCGCTTCTCATCCCCTCGGGCCATGCCTGCCTCTACTGAAACTTGTTTAACTTCATTATAAGCTAGATAATTATTAAACAATTCCTATCTACATTCATATATCTACTATATCTACTAAGGTTCCTTTGGTTCCCCATCTCACACTTATTAAAACTTCCCACTTTGGCAGCTCATCTGAGATGAAATCCTCCGGCTTTGCACAAATAATTGGCATTGGATCCCACTGCCACATATTCAAGACTTGGTTGTTAACTGTGAGCTTGGTGGATGCCAGCAATCATCATTCCTGACTATCTGGGAAACGAATGATTTCCTGAGAATAAGCTGGTTTAATTTCTACTGATAAAGAGCATACATTCTGGGATTTTCAAGCCACCTTCAGTAGAGACAAGCGAAGGTTTGTTTTTCAAATTGATTTGCCTACAGCGGGACGGCTGGTACGCGCTGCGGACTCGCGGCAGGAGCCGTGCGAGCGGGCGGCACGGTCCCATTCTGCTCTCTGCTCCCACAGGCATCTCTGGAGCCCATCGGCCAGGAGCCTTTCCAGCAGGATGGCCGCAGCGTGCCTGTGTTATTGCCCTCTCCTGGGAGGAAACAGAACTTCGTGCAGAAATTATCTGCAAGCGAACCATGACAGTAAGTGCCACGAACAGCCCAGCTCCGAACGAAATGGGGTCCCTTTCCCCATTTGATCAGACGGCCGTGGCTTGCACCCAGGCCCCTGGCAGGGCTGCTTTCTACCACGCGTGTGCTGCCGATCGCGGAGCGGCAATAACGTGCGTCCTAACAGGAGCAGGACATGAACGGCCCCGGCTTCTCGTGCAGCTCCGGACACGTACGGGCACTCTGCTCACTCTGCCCGCAAGCTGCACGCTGCCATCGCACACAGGCCAGAGACGTCCCCGGAGGAATTTCGCTGGGCTGCCGGCAGAAAGCAGGGTGCCAGGCTGCGGCTGCCTGACCACCTGGCCGCCTTCCACATCCCTCCGCGGTTTTACCTGCTCTTTTGCAATTCCCGCGCTGGCACCGGTTCTTTTAAGCGCAGGCTTGTAAGGGTGAAATGGCTAAGCTGTCCCGGTAAAGCGCTCTCCCCCAGGCTTCCCGACGGCAAAGCTCGGCAAGCCGGTGTCAGCTCTGGTAGCCCCACGCCAGGCATGTGGCTTCCCTTGCGTCACCCACCGGGACGGCGCGGGACCTGTGCCGGGAGAGGCACCGACACCTGGGGCAGCGGCTGCCGACGTCTCTGGATGAGGAACGCAAGCTCCTCTGGACAGGATGATCTTCTCAGCTTTGCTTCTACAAGATGGCACAAAAACGGTTCCAAGCTGCCGTGCGGGGAGGCAAAAGCCGGGGCAGAGGAGCCTCTCCTGCCGCAGGGCGAGGGAGGATGCCCGAAAGGCTCAGCCCCGGGTTTACGCTGAGCTCTGCCTTCCTCCTTGCTGGGCTTCCCCAGCACGCTCCGCAAACGCTAACTTAACCCCACCGTTGTTTTAGTAAAGTCTCCCTCGCACGGCTTCTCTGCCGATAAAAGTGATTTGCAATTAGTTCAAAAGCAGGTTTATCTCCTGCCCGCACAAAGTGGTTTTTGCAGAGGACTTCTGAAATAAATATTAGAGAGAATAACCAGAAGCTGATATAATAGAGCCGTCTACTCTATATTTTACCTCTTCCGCTGCAGGAGAAGAGTATGAAATACGTTTATAGTCCCACTTACAACCATCCCTAGGAGTGGTTCCTTTGGGCAAATTGCACCGGTGATCAGCGAGGATAAATCACACTTTCCCCACCACAGCCAATAAAGCTGTGCGAGCACGCACCGTCTTGGGATGCTTAAAGCGTAAATGGGGGACGGAGCCCAGCTTAAATCCAATCTGGATCTGGCGGTTGGGAAAGCTGAGATGCTGTGAGCTGTATTGATTCTCAGGCTTTGCACTGGAAACACTGGAAACCTCGCAAAGACAAATGTCTGTTTGGAGGAGATTTGGAAAGGGTAGCCCCTGAAAGCAATAAATATGCCTCATAAAAAAGGTTAAACGTGTTACTTGCGTCTGCGGGTAGCAAACCAGGTTAGAGCCTGGCTCGGAGGGGATGACTGGCAGAGCAGAGCATGGCCAGAATATGGAAATTCCTGCTAAAAGACAGTGATTTATAGACCCAAAAGCGAAATGGAAGAAATCGTTGAAATATGGAGCCTGTTTCCCAACGTCCTTAGAAGCAGTTTAGCTCCCAGGCATGAAAGTTTTGAAAAAGCAGCCGGGGCTGCTTGCCGCCAGCGTGGCCAGGGCTGTGGCTGCGGCGGTGTGGGGTGGCAGCAGCCGCCCACTCGGGGAGATGAGATGAGATATAAGATGAGATGAGATGCTCCTCGCGTGCTGGAGCAGGGGAAAGAACAAAAAGCCCGGGGCCTGGCAGTGACGACCTTCGGGTCAAGGCGTTTACTTGCTGTGAAAGTGCAGAGAGCGTGTTGCCATCTATCAAAAGTCATTGCCTTGCAATTAAGCCATCTAGATGTCCTGAGGTCTCTCCTGCACTCCGTCATCCTCTCGTTCTCTGAAATGCTACTGGCATTAACATATTTATCAGTAAAAGTTCTATTAAGGTTGGGAACTGGATGAAACTGCTGAGTTGTAACACATCATTTATAATTGCTGTCCCTGAGGATGCTGCCAGCTTATAAATAGGCATCCTGTACCAAGTGGCGAACGGCACGTGGTGCTTCGGTGATCCTGGTCCGGGCTCTGTCAGGAATACTGCAACGGCCGTGAGGAGCGGCGGGGAGCGCCCCGAAGGCTGCGGGAAAGAGGGGCTGCTGCTTTAGCAAATCTTCCTGCTTCAGCGGGGAAGAGGAGGCTTCAAGCTGTGACGGAGCAGTGACACGCTGGGGCTCAATTAGGAGGCAGGTAGGAGGAAGAACAGTTTCACACGGATGCGCCCGATGTGCCGACGGCGTGGGGGGCTCTGGGCTTTAGCGCTTGTTCAGGCTTCGCAGAGCAGCGGCAGACTTTTCCTGGGCACCGACGGCGGCGGCGATGCTCCTGGGACTGCTGGGGTGCCCAGCCGTGGCCGCAGGGTCGGGGCTGTTTTAACCAGGCAAGCTCGCATGAGAAGGGCTTCCATCCTGCCGGCGCTCTGCCCGCGAGACCAGCTCCGGCCGGGATGCTTTTGGAGAGGGGCAACAGCGCTTCTGCATCAGCGCATCCTCCCGGTGGGATGCAGCCGGGTCACAGGGCTATGAACGGGTTACAGGAGGCTGGAAGGATTATCACTAGGATTATTATTGTTCAGAAATATTAAGACAATGAGGAATAAACACTGGATCTATTTATAGAAATTCTAGGGAAATCTCGCTCGAGCCATAAACCCACTTAATTGCAAATCTGCACAGATGTTTCCTTTGAATTTGAAAAGTGATTAATAAATAAATTAGAGTAATGCTTGTTTTGGCTGAAATATAATAATAAATAATGTTTATAGCGCTTAGTTGCCAAAACATCCTCAGCGCTATGTGACAAATCAGACACACGCTAAATGGCTAAAACATACAAGATGGAAGCAATTAAAGCCAGGCTCAAGCCATAAATAAACTCAACAGCGCAAGTGCAACTGCGGGTGTGCAAAGGCGGGCGCTGAAGCTGCCACGCAGGCTGGGATGCTCCGCAGCCCCGTGCCCGGTTCGGTTCTGGCCCTGGTAGGACCAGTCCACTGGGGCCCATGGTGTGGCACGGCACGGCACGGCGCCTGCATCCTGGCACCCCGCAGCTCCGCTCTACCTCTGGCTCTGGCGCCGTGGGAAGCTTCCCAGCACAATCCCCCCGCTTGATCCCCCCTATTCAAACCGCTGGCAAAGCCAACGTGTTTACTATGTCCCTCGTGTTGACTTTTTTTAATTCATGCATAATTCAGACTATATATATAATTCCAGGGTAAACACAGACATAACTTTTCTGTTGACTATTCCTTGACCCAGTTACTGTACAAATATGCCTTGGAATTTAGCAGCACTAGAAAGGCGAGACCTTCAGAAATTTCAAGGGCTCGCAGGGAGCCACGCACATCCCAGAGCAGCAAATTGCCGGAGGCGGCCGCAGCGAGCCCCGGCGTCGCGTCGCCGGCTTCGGGAAGGTCACCGCCGCGGCGTGACGAGGTGGCCGGGGGGCCATAAACCCACCCGAGCTGCAGAGGGAACCGCTCGCGGTAATAATCTTGGCAGAGGACGCGTGGGAGGAAGGCCCACTGCCACCGTGAGAGCGTGGCGGTGCCGTGCCGGCACCGTATAGCTGCCTGCGGCCCCGGCTCCGGCCCCAGCAGCACCGAGGCAGCGCGTTGCGCCGAGGGGACGACTGGTTTGATGACTTGTGAAACTATTGGCAAATCCGTTTGGGTTTCCACTGAAATAGGAGCTTTTATTTTAATTTATATTGTAATGAAAGCTTGTAACAGTACCGTATCGTAAACACAAACAGTGCAATCTTATAAAAATTTCATCTTTATCTATTTTGGGGAGAAATAGCCCTGTCTGCCTAATTGAAGCATCTGTCATTCTGACATTAAATAGTGCATCCATGGCTCTTTTATTATATTTTCTTGCATTTCTCATACACTGTTAAATTGAAATAACACTGTTGGCTAGGAGATAAAGGGAGATAATAGGTATTTTATAATGAGCAGAAAGGAGGATTCATCTTCAGTCGGAGCTGAGAATTGCTTTATCTTTTTTTTTTTGGTGTTGCTATTTTGTTACCCTAAAGGGGGGATTCTGCTGCTCAGCTTTCCCAGCTCTCAAAGATCACACGAGGAGCGTTTATCCCCACGTGAAGAGGCGCGAGCGCCAGGCAGCTGCCCATCAGCACCCGAGGCGACAGGGTTTCTGATGTGCCGCTCCCCAAAACGACTCTGGACGTCCGCAGAGGTGTCGCACATTGAGGGTACGTCTGATTAACACTTACCAGGACACTTGGGAGATTATTTTTTTCATCATTTTAAGGAGTCATCTTTTCCCCTCATTGCCATTGGTAACTGCTTATTCAGCATCTGCTGACACGCAGCGCCGTTGTGAAGAGTTTCCCACGTTATGTGCGTGGGCGGCGGGGGCACGGCACGGCACGGGGACCCGAGTCGGCACCAGACCCCGGGCGAAGCCACCTTTAGGCGTCCCTTGCTGCAAAACTAGCCCGGGTTGATCGGTTCGTTCTCAAAGCCCCAGCCGCTCTGCCTTGCCAGCATCATTAATCTCCACCAGGCTCCAGCGCTGGCATTCCGCCCCACGCCGGGGCTGGCCATCCGGAGCAGCATCCCAGAGGAGCAGCATCCCAGAGGAGCAGCCTTGGAGCGGGGCCGGGGGCGGCACGACGAGCTCCTGCCCGAAAGCCGCTCGGGAGCTGCGCTCTGCTAAGGATTAGGTGAACCCTGCTTTGGCAAGCTGGGGTTTAAAAGAAGGATTTTGTGCACGAAATTAGTTTTAGCCAGTGCCACTCACATCGAGAGGGAGCCCCAGCAAATCGATTCAGCCTTGGCTTTGCACGGAATAAGTAAGAAAAAGTGAATCCGAGGGGGTTTGGGATGCAGCTGGGGGGGCTGCCAGGATGCAGAAGCCCAGCGCGGCTGGACCACATGCTGCCCGCTCTGCTCTCCGGTCCAGCGCTCGTCACCTCCCAGCAGCGAGACGTGGCTTTTGGGGGCTGCCCGAAGGAGAGGGACACCCGCACCACCACCTCCCCAGCTACGGCTTCGCTGCGAAGCAAACAAGCCACACAAAATCAAACCGTGCAGCCATTTCCCCATGTGGATTTCTGTAATTAAATTCCATGCAAAACGAAGCAATTACCGAAAAAAAGGCGCCGTGCGACTATAGATAATTATCGGCGCGGAGGCCCCCCAGGTAGCTGGCAGAGAGGCTGGCGGCCGCTCGCCCTGCCCGATACCCGCCGGCGGGGATGCTCCCCTCGGACCCTGCCACGGCGGGGGCTGCCCTGATGCGGGACGTGGGTGGGCTGGCCCAGCTGCCCCTCCAGTGGGTTTGCTTTGGGTGCCCCCCCCCTCCGCCACGGCTGGTCGCCGGATCCCCGCGGCTCCGGCTGGGCTCTGCCAGATCCCCACGGCTCCGGCTGGGATCCGCCGGTGGGCGAGGGGAAGCGGGGGGGAAAGAAGCGGCACTTGGGGAGGCGAGGGAAGAGCCGCTGCTTGGAGTAAAAGCACGAGACGTCTAATTGAGATTTCCCTGAAACCCACTGGAAATAATTAAAATTGACTTCTAATACTTTACAAACTAATTAAGAGTATTGGACTGGATAACTACATTGAAGTATAAGTGGCATTTAATTGGGATAAACTGAATCATAATTGGAAATAAGCGTAGCCCAGAACAATAAACAGCGTGGTAGGAGAGGTTATGGGCAGCTTGCGTGAAGGCAGGGAAGCGCGGCGCTGTCTCGGTGGCCGCCCTACGTGGATGCCGGCACGGGCGCATCTCGGTCCCGTGCCAGGGCTGCCGGAGGTACTGGGGCTGGGTGCCGTCAGATTCCCCATAAAGACACCAGAGATGTTAAACCCTCGCAGGAAGCGCTTCCACGCCGAACTCAATTTCTAGAGCCTGATCTGCTTTATCAGCCCCCAACTCGTGCCTGTTCGGTTATTTATCTAAGCTTTAATAACAGTACCCTTTCTGTAGTATCAAACAGCCACGGAGCTGCCTTGCTCGCTTCTCATTCTCCTCAATGAGCTAGGAACAAATTAATGGGATATGGGAGCTGCCGGGCCTTTGTTCTCCCTCATCTGCTCCACTCATTACTTTGAGGAGCCCTATTTTCCTTTTCTTTTCTCCTTTCTTTTCCCGAACAATGGGCTCTGAATGTATTCAAGCAATTCTTTTATCATTCACTTCTGTAGAGATCTCTAAGTTCTCCACCTGAACAGTTGGTATTTCTATTTATGAAAACTTTCTTGCTGACTGCTGAAATTTAAATTTTAGTCTTGCAATGACTGGTTAGCTCAATTATCTCCTGTTTCCTTCCCCCCCCTTTAGATTTAACAGCTACAATTTATAAACGACATCTTTTCCTCTTGTTTCCTTGTCCCCTACACGCTTGCTGTGAACCCGTGAGCCTTCTGCTCTCCCTCTGATGATGGCTGGAGGTGGCCAGACCATTTTTCTGACATTATTTGCCCCACTAAAAGAAAACAGAAAACAAATTCAGAAAACCCTCAACGCATTCCCTGCCTTTTCAGCTTTTTACCAGCTGCACACTTCACGAAGCTCTTCACCAGACGCCGGAAAGCCCCCGCCAGCCCTGGCAGTCACCACCCCAAAGCCCCCCAGGCTCCCCTGACCGTTTAGAGGACGCTACGCTGCGCTTCTTTTTACGTTACGTTTTTTTCTTCCAAGCGCGGCACAAAATATGAAAAAAGCTTAACGGCTTTTTCTTCTCTCATTCTCTTCGACAGCTTCTTTGAAGATCGTTCTGCTTCTTGCTGGTTTCTGGCCCCTCTGTTGTCAGAGGACATTTTCCCTCCCTGCTAATTGCTTTTTGCACTCGCAGCTGGGCAGCGCCGGTGCATCAAACTTCCCACCCTCCCGAAGGTGCGAGTTGCTTTCAGGAGCAAGCCGGCTCTTTTTTACCCTGCTTACGGCTCCGTCCCCATTGAGCCGGCAAGCCCCCGGTTTTCACTTTGCCACCGGCGGTCCGGGCTGACATTCCTCAGCCAGACACCCAAATTACCGAGCTGCTCGACAGCAGGCAGCCGCCGAACGGCACCGGCCAGCGGAGCGGGCCGGCAGGGTGCTGGGTGCCCCGCGTGGGGGTGACGGTGGGTGCTGGGTGCCCCGCGTGGGGGTGACGACGGCGGCGGCTGCGGCGGCAGCATCCCACGCCACGCAGCAGCGATGGGTTTGCACGGCGAAGGGGCGACCGGTGCCTTTTGCCCGGGGCTGCTCCGGCAGCCAGCCCGTCCTGCCGCCTGCGGCGGAGAGCGCCAGATGGGCTGGAGTTCATCAAAGCGTTCGCGTCTCATGGTCCAAGGAACCCTGAGAGGAGCTCGAGCGCCGCTCGCGCTGTCTCTTATACCAGCCCGGCTCCTCAGCTGAAAATAATTTTATGGTTAACTACAGACCATCTGTTATCCTCTACTTTTCTAACGGAGCCCATGTTCTTTATGGTTTATTAATATTTATTTAGTCTGTTTAAAACCTAAGCATGTTGCAGGAGACTTGTGATACATCTCCAAAGATTTTATCTTCCAGCTTGGCCGCCGCTGCGCCCAGGCACCCTCAGAGAGACAAACGGGGCATTTTCAGAGAGCTTTTCCCTCTGAGCTGGCAGATACCCTGCGCGGTGAAGCCGAAGTGCTGCACGGGAGCTTCCCTCGCACGGAGGCCACTCGCCACACGTGGCCCCAGCATCTTTTCGGGCAGCGCGAGGCGATGCCTCTGACGACGGGGATCGCGGGCAGCGAGGAATTCCCTGCCTGGCACCCGGACCACCGCTTTGCGAGTCCTTCGAAGAGATCGGCTGGAGGGAGGTTTTGGTCTTTGTGTCCGGCGCACCGAAGGCTTCAACGCCACCTCCCAGCGGATCCTCCCGCCTCCGTACCAAGCAAGGGCTGCTCCGGCTCTCTCTTAAATTGTCTCCTATGGATTCCTTACTGTCCCACGTCAGGGGCGTAGCTATCGAAAGCCTGCGTGGCTATAAACCGTGAAAGCATCAGCTCTGTGCTGGCAGAGAGCGAAGGGGAACTCTAATTGCCCCCTAATCTGAGGAGGATTCAGGAGGCTTCTCGCAGCACCATGCAGGCAGAAGCTTTGCAGTGGTATTGCCGGCAGGGTAAATCACCCTGGTGCAGCTCCATTCTCGACAGAGGTCTGCTTTCCACCGTCCATTCCCTTCCATTTTTAGGCAGCTATTCCGAATACAAACCGGCTCCTCCGGAAAGAGCATTTTATTGCACTGAAAAAAGTCAGGGATGGGAAAGGAGGTGAAAGAAAGGAGATTTACCGTGAGCTTTGATAAGCATTACCACGCTGCAAGTCTAGGGCTCTTGATAAACGGCAGAGACGCCGGGCTGTAACAAGCTGAGCGGCCTCTCAGGAGGCCAAAGAAAATAAAGTTTAGCATCAATTTTTAACTGTTGCTCTGCATTATTTAATAAATGGTTTGAAACCTGCCTTGCATCATGAGAGTTTTTAAATCGTTCCTGGGCTGGAAGAAGAAAAAAGAATATATTATTTTGCAATTACAGAAACATCCCTCTCAGCTGTGCATGCTTCAAATATTGGTCTGTTGGTTTGCTTTGTTTTTTTTAAGGACCCCTCAGAAAAGCTTTTCAGCACATTTAATGAGATTGAGCAAGGACAGAGCAAGCGGAAACTAATCTGCATGGGGAGGGCCTTGCGTGCCTGTGCCCTTGGCTGGCTTACACACCCCGGCCAGCTTTGAAACAGCAAAAGAAATTAGTCCCTTGTCTTTTCTGGCCACCAGCTAATACGAGCAGCCCTTTTCTGGGCAAACACAGCCCTTTCTGTGTGCTTCTCCATCCGCCTCCCAGATGGGGGGGTCCGCCCCAGGGGACATGGAGCCGCTGACCCTCCCCACCTCGCTGCAAAGGGCTGAGCAGAGCGGGGGGTCCGAGCCCGGGCCGCATCCTGCGCTGCCGCACCAACCCCCCAAACGGAGGTAATGCCCAGCTATGACTAATGTGCCAGGCTACTAGTATGAACTGGGCCTAATTATGCATCCTCATTAGTATTCTTCTGTCAAGCTGTTAAAATGTAACCCCAAAATGGTCTCCTAATCGATCTCCTAATGTCATGTCGGGGGTGTTTCCACTATTATTTTGCCTGGCTGGTGGCTTTTCCCGGGGAGAGGCATCAGGCTCTCCGCTGGGCTCGCTGGAGCGCGGCTGTCCCCAACCTGACAGCATCTCTGCAAAGCAATGCGCCTGGTTTTCCACTGCTTTCATCTCCCGGGGTCCCCGACTCTTCCTGAACCCCCCAAAGGGTGCGGCTGATTGGTACTGTGGCAGTTTGCAAAGCTTCCAAGTTGACACCAGAGCAGGTTTTTTTGGCAAATCGGCATCTTCCCGCCGGGGTCCGCGTCACTGTTGTCCCCCCGAAAGGCGTGGGAGCCCGCGCCTTCCCTTTGCCGGATGGGACACGGGCTCCTCTCTGGCACCTGCAAGGTGGAGGGTTTGATTTTTCAAAGATTGCCAGGTATTTCCCAGTTGGAGTAAAACGCACCTTTTATGTTTCAGTGGAGGCATCAAGCTGTTCATGCTTCTTTATCCCTTTTTTAAGGGAAGCTTTATTAGACCGCTCGATGGATTTTCCAGTTAAAATAATGGCTGTTTTACACTGTAGGCATCAATAAAAATGTAAATGCAAACAAGGAAGGCAGCAGCAGCAATGGATTTTGTGGCTTTTGCTCCCTGGGCTGAACTGGTAGGTCTCCGGTTCCCTGGAAGGAATAACAACCAAGTGCCTAAGAGGGGCCAGCCAGCTTCTCGACTGAGCCGCATTACGAAAGCCCCTCCGCGGCTCTCGTGCTGAACCGTGAGCTCCCCTGGTTATTGCTGGGGAGCTGCAAGGGGGTGGCAGCGTCTGGCATGGCAGAGCTTTGCTCCGGCGGGGACGGGCTCAGGTGCCCCCGCGCTCCTCGGCACCGCTCCCACCCTGTCCGACGCGCGGCCCTGCCAGCTCCGCTCATTCGGAAATTAATGGGATGATTCCCATGAGCGAGACGAGTAGCTTGCTCCTTCCAAATTTCCATAACGATCATGGCCCTAGGACGGAATAAATTGCTTGCTTTGGTGGAAATATTTATAAAGTGATGGTTTTGGATCCCTGCACGACAACGTTTAGCCTCATCGATGGCAGCGTTACGGATGGGCATAGCCAGTGAAGTCTCAGGCAGAAGATAACCCGTTCCAACACAACCGTCTGGATGTCCGTGGCCTGATTTCATTTGCATCAGCGCAAATCAAAGTGACGCCCAGTGCCAGGAGATGCTCTAACGTGTGCTGACCAATGCTCGGGTTGAAAATTAATGGCGTGCGCCGGCTGCCCTCCCTTGGGCCGAGGAGCTCTTCATCCCGAAGAAGGAGCTGGTTAATACACCCCCGAAAGCAGCTTGTGAAAGCATAATTCCTGGTTCAAATGTCACGCCAGTACATGGCATTCACCTGTATTGATGCATCTCTCCCTACCTGGGCAAGTAAACTAATACCGGGGTCTTTCTGGCAGTGGTGAAAGGAAGCACTATATGCTATTCTATACTTCCTCCTCCATTTAGATGGATTAATTGACCTTTAAAAATGTACCCAGAAAATAAATGACCTAATAAAATGAATTATCCTCTTCCACACAGTGCTCAAAATCCACTGTAACTTGAGAGGAGACTAATGAAACATTGAAAGCATTGAAGAAATGACTAATGAAAGAAATAAACCCAATAAAGAATAATTGATTAGTCATTTGGAAGCACCGCAAAGCCTGGGGTGAAAGTCTCAGCCTGGCTACAGGCCCAGGGAGGGGGCTGGCTGGCCGGGAGACCCTAAGCCAGCTCACCAACCCCTCGGGCATCAGCGGCCACCCCGGCAGCGCAGCCCTTAGCGGGGAAGAGAAACGGCTCCTCGAGCGATCTCAGCACTTCAGGGCTTGGGTCGGCTCCAACTCAGAGCAAAGACGAAGCGTCTCAGAGCCTTCGCAGGGAAGGTCTCTGCCCTGCCCTGGGAATGTGCTCCCTCTGCTCCCTGCAGCCTCCCTGCCAAACGATGTTCACCCCATGGGAACGGTAATGGGACTGAGGCGGTCTCTTCCTTAATGCAACCTCTCCCTGCTGGCCAGCCCAGCGGAGCCGGGGAAGAGGAGCACGTCTGCCGTCCTGCCTGCGCCTGCCCGGCCCTGGGAGGTGCTCCTGAATACCCCTGCTCCCAAACTGCTGCGCCCAAACTGCTGCATCCCAAACTGCTGCATCCCAAGATGCTGTGCCCAAAGGGCTGCGTCCCAAACCACTGCACCCCCAATCACTGCACCCCCAATCATGGCACCCAAACCCCTGCACCCTGAATCACTGCACCCCAAATCACTGCACCCCAAATCCCTGCACCCCAACCCCTGCAGGCTCACAGGGAGGCAGGGCTGGAGCCCGCCCAGCAGTGGCAGCTCCTGCCTGCACCCTCGGGCCAGGCAGAAATGCCAGGCTGAGAGAGGGTCTCCAAGAGCTTGCAACTACGTGCACGAGGACTCCTCCAAAATGCCAAAGCAAAGCCAGCGCACGCTTCCTCACGACTGCTTCCCGCTCGGCTTTCCACCAGCACTCATGCCCCCACGTCATTTCTGAAAGGCAACTTCCAGCTTGAGTGACCACAAAAATCACATTTTGAATTCCTGCTATCCGTTCAGCAAAGCCTAAGTATCTGACTTATAGAGAGAATAAGCAAGACCAAAAACCACCTGAACTTGCCAGTTTTCCCCCATTTCTGCCCCTCCGGCAGCTGGGTGGGAGGCATGGGAGCCACCGCCGAGGACCATGCGGGACCTGCACGCCACTAGCCGGTCGCTCACATCAAATTATCCTTCCTTGGACAAAATTAAGGGTTAAGGAAAAGCTTAACGAGACATCTGGAATTGCTGCCGCTTCTTTAATTGTAGTTTACAAGAATTTAGTAAATGGGACGTGGAAAAAGAAAGCTTGCTATGCTACAATCTTCTCCTCAGGCTGGAGCAATTTTGTGCTTCCTTTTTGGCAACCACAGAGCCCTTATCTCGCTGACTAAAAACCATTCCTTAATTTTTACGAGGTCCTTGGTAAGACTGGTGGAGCGGAATGATTGCAGTCTATCCTGCCCTCTCCTCCCAGTTTGGTGCGAGGGAATATTGTTCCCTGGGTGGGAAATAAAGGTGGAAGTGTCTGCGCCAAATTTACAGCTCGCAATAAGCAGGGTTTTATCAACAGCCCTCCGACAAATTATTTTTATCGTCAGCCTCTTACTGCCTGGAGCTGCGGCCATGAAAAAGCAATTCGGTGAAACTGTAATTGTGTCACCTATCGACTGGACCCGGCGAGGCCCCGGCACCGGTGCAGCCGGAGAGGCCGGAGCTCTCCGCCTCCGCTGCCGCACGGCACCGCGTTTTCCTTGCAGAGGGCATCCCAGAGGCGGTCGAGGGAAGAGCTGGGGAAAAAGGCTGCAGACCCCCGGATCTGGCCGCGACAGCCCCTCCGGCAGCGCCCGTGCCCGCTGGCAGCAGCGCGGCAGACTGCCGGAGGGGGTCCCGGCAGAGGCATCCCTTGCAAAACTCCTGCGGGCAGAGCATTCGGCTATAGTGGCATGTGCTGCTAAAATGGATGGATGCATATTTACATATTTATTAAACAGCTATTAGAAATTCCGCAAAAGAAAGTCATGCCGAAGCGCTCATTAATAAACCTGCGTAGACTGCTGGATCTCAGGTCTGCGATGCAATTGTTTAAACAAGCAGACATGTTTTACAATACAAATAGGATGTACTCCTGCGATGATTCCATCCATAATTCTATATTAAAAAGTGTCATATGAAGCTTGCACTCGTTACTCTAACTCCGTTTCTTCCATTTGTTTATTTGTTCTTCCAGCACAAAACAATTCAACCTCTACAGTTATTTTAAGCAAATTAGGTTTTGCTCAGAGTTTCATTTCCATTTTAAAATATGTCCTTGCAGGAGCTGCTGGAGGTGCGGGCATTTTCAGCAAATCAATACATTCTGGTTGAATTATTTTTTTAATGGCATTACTAACATTCACGGCAATAGATGGGGCTCCGGCAATGCAACCTGACCGAGCGTAAACGCGGGCTGCCGGCCCCTTCCTCCACAAATATGCCAAAACGTGGCAGAAAGTGGGGGGCACAGGAGCGGCCAAGCCGGGGGACCAGAGACGTGAGCCCTTGCCTTAGCGCTGCTCCAGGCACGGCCCTGATCATCTCCTCAGCCTGATTTTCTCCTCTTTCTAATCATAATGACTGCAAGATTAGCTAGAGGTGAAGAGAATATTAAAACTTTAATAAAGTTGTCGAGACCGACACCACCTCTGGGATCTGATCTTGCCTTTGATTGTAATTTATATTTTTATAAAAACTTTGACATCTGTAGTGGACTGGGAGGAAAAAAAAACAGGCTCTCGTGTAGTTATTGGCATCCCAGAACCGAGGTACAGCGACACGAGTGAAGCCGGTGCCGATGCCGGGCCACAGCTGTGTCCGCCCAGGGATGCTGCCTACAGAGCGAGCCTCACCTGGGACCCTCCACCGCCAGGCTGCGAGCGGAGAAAAGGCTTCGCGCTCCATCCAAAAGTGTCTGCGAATCCCTGTAAACCAACACTTTTCATCGATCAGGGCTTCTGCTGCGAAGATCCACGGTCTGTTTGCACAAAGCTCCTGCGCGGTGGCGAACGAAGGTGGCAGGAGGCAACTCCAACTGCTGGATTCCTTCCCATAACCCCAGCCCTCACCTATCGATTTTCCTACTTCCCGCTCGGCTGCGGCAGCACATGAGGTTTCTGGTTAATAAAAGCCAAGCGGCGGCTCCCGGCATCTCCAGGGTGACTCCACCGAGCGGCTGGGACTCCACCGTCCCAGGCAGGGACGGCTCCCGCACCGCTGGCCACCGCCGCCCACAGGCCTCATCTGATCCGATCCGTGCGCTTATTGAGGAATTAAAAGACACTTTATACTAGTTTATAGCGGGAGGCAGCGCCAACGAAGGCTTATTTTAGCCCCAAATGCCTCCTCTTTATATCCACTTGAGCCATTCAAGAGTTTACATTTCTCTCCTCCTCACTCAGGCCATCCAAAATACCAGGCTGGGTTTGTGTCGAGAGGGAGGAAAGTACATGTCTGCTCGAGCCGCTCTTCAAAGAAACGACTCAAGCAGAGGAGTAGCATCTGCATGGTAAATAGCAGCAGGGAACACCGCGGCTCAGACAACACAAGGGGGGATTCGTTCACAGGCGGAAGAAATCTGGAACAACTTTCAAGTGCAAATCTAAATGATAAATATATTCCAATAACTTTTTTGGAAGAATCACGGTCTCTCAATTCATTGTTTGCGTTAATTGCTCGGAGAAAACAACTCCCTGAAAGCTCTGGCAGGTACATCGCCACGCTGATTCATTTAGAGGTGCACAAGTAATTCCTCAGTTCTTGTGTTTTTTCTTTCTCACAAAGACTAGCAGATTCAGAAGCCCGCACGCAAGGACAGCTGCAATTAATGCTAAGGCTACCGGTCTCCTCGTTAAACAAGTGTCATAGGCAGAACAAAGGACAGCTGTGAGCCACAGCTGAAATGCTTTCAGGTACCGGGTAGGAGCAGGTTTGGTCGGTAATTCAGTTAATGAAGAAGGAGATGAAAAGTCCTCTGTGATGGGGGCTCCCTGTTGCTACTCACAAAGTGCAGTGGTTGCCTGGAGCCGTTATCAGACGTGAAGGCCCTCGCACCCCATTTGTACCCCAGGAACCGAATCCCATCCTTCCTGCAGCTCGGCACTTGTGCAGAACAACCCAAAGAAGAAGCGGAGCGCTTCTCCGGCAGGTCAGGGGTGCACGGGGGGGGAGGAATTCGGGATGCAGTAGCTCTGACTACTTGAGATGCTGAACCATATGCTCAAATACCCTTCGCTAACTAATCTCCATATCCCCGTTCGTGCAACCCTGCGATGTTCCGGGCCGATGATTAATCATGGTGCTGAGTTTCGGATTGCAATGAGTGCAAATTGAACAATAGTTCAAAACCAACCCTGAGGTCATTGACTCAAGGTATTGAAGAAATGTCTGCCTGGCACAATAAATCCTAGTTCGGGTTTATTACAGCTTTGTTTGGAGGGGGGCCAGCCGGTTGGGGTGGCACGGCTTTGCTGCGGCCGTTTTGCCTGCTCGGGGGTACCCTGGGAACGGGAGTATCCCCGGCCCTTTGGGGCGAGCACCAAGTGAGTGCCACTGTGTCGGACAGGCGCAGCCTTCGTCGCATGGTCTTAAGTGGAGGCTCCTCAGATTTTGCACAGAAACTTGTCTTAAAATAACAGCTTGATGAGCGCCCTTGGCGCTAATGAAATGAAAAATCTTTCTGTTAAGGGAGAGAAACTGTTAAGACCGCTTTAAATGTTGTGTTACTTGGTTGACTCCAAAGTGGACAAATCTTCCATGAGGTTCTTATATATGTTTGTTCTTAACCTTAAGAATATGATTGCGGCGATAATAATTCTATTTTGTGAGCAAGAGAGAAAGCAAACAGAGAAAGCTGTCCTGCTGTTTGCCTTGGGAAAGCAAGAGCCCTTGCAGAGCCTGGAGATGAGGCTGGCTTTGTCCTGAGAGTGTGTCGTCTTAACCCAGAAATGGAGACCTTAAATCACTGTATTATATAGGCCTCAGTGATGGCTAGGAGGTGGAGACTGGCTTTGGGGCACACAGCTCTCCTCGAGGACTGCAGTGCATTGCCCTGGCCATCAGTCCCTTGCAGCGGCTCTCCTCTTTTAATACTTCTGTGTGTAGGACTCAAACAACAGCTATTCTCTAGTTAGTTTTTTTTTTTTTGCGGTCCCAGGTGAGGTAGCCATTAATTGAGAGAAGTCACCCATGAACAAGCAGTCTTTCTGTGGGTCCCGAGTTACAGACCTCTGACTGATCCTTAGCATGCAGCAAAATCTCCTTAGGAGAAAAAAAATGCATTTTCTATTGTTGAACGACTCATGCTTTAAGTTGTACGCAGTGACAAAGTCTAACTACGAATGAAATGAGATTGTCCTCTAGGTGGAGCATAGGTAGAAAACTCCTATTTACTGTGATGGAAATAAGTTTCATGCATATTTCCCAGTTCTGTTGGCAATCCTTAATCGTCCGGTATATCAACACAGGTGTAAATGCAGTTCCGTTCCTGGGATATGATACTTACCCCCAGCTCTCAGAAGCGGGCTTATGTGTTTTCCAAATTGTTCTTCAGCTTTGAAAAACCTAATGTAGCCTGAACAACGGAAATGAAGGACTGCAAACTGACTGCTGTCTCCAGGCAGGATCCAAATCCCTGAGCAACAGCATCAGGGCGGCTGGGGAGTAATAGCACAGAGTAAGTGCTATAAATTACCCAAGATCTCCTGCTTCTTTTTTCCCCTTTTTTAGCAAAATGTGAATTTATGAACACAGACTATGAATTATTATCCCAAAAAGGCACATTAGGTATTTTACAGCATATTTCATACAGTTTCTCATCCAAAAAAAGGCAGACAGTCAGAAGAGTATAAGAACAAACTGTTCTTCTCGAATAAAATGTCGCCGAAGATAATCGGCAATTTCCTTTTACTGTGTAGCATGTACATGGAGTTGAGATTTATAGTCCTCTGCCTTGTCCCAAGCCAGGGGTCCCGTGCTCCCCCAGAGCCAGCTGCAGCCTGCAGCCATCCCTCCCAGCCCCACTGGCTTGTGCTTCTGGGAGGACTTTTCCTTCCTCCTGAGCTTCTCCGGGGTGACCAAAATCTTGATTAAGTCCTACAATGGAGCCTAAGGCCCACGATTCTGCCTGACATTAGGATATAGCTAGAAACAGCTCAAAATCCACCCTTGCAAAGTCCACAGGAGTAAGAGGATTAGGAGCGATGTGAAATTAAATGCCGGTTTCTCCAGAAGTTGAGTGGAGAACTCTGCTGGTGCCCTTCTTGGCCGAGGGCTCGATGCTGAGACATGCTGGCTGCCAAAAATGTCCTTCCTCGGACAAGGAGCCTGAGTCGATGCCCTGATTTGTCCGCCTCCCTTTCTCCTCGGTCCATCCCTTGGCCGTTTGCCGAGCCTGGCCAGGTTTTGCCTCTCCCTCTAAGAGACGGCCCCAGCTCTTAGCTTTGGTTGCCAGGCCAAAGTCATTCCTCTGGTATGAAGTGACAATGTTTGCCTAAACGTGAGGCTGAGGAATAAAATATAAACTGAATGTATCCATCTGCTATAAAATATGATTAACTCCTTGACCTGGAGAAGAGTTACGGCCACTTGGGAACTCACGGGGAGAGGAGAAGCGTTGGGCAGATCGGTTGAGGCAAATGGTAATGAAGATTTATGGGGCCTGCCGGTGGCAAGAGTTTATTTAGGCTCCTACAAAGTGATCCTGAGAGAGAGGTGTGGATGTGTAACTCGACAGGATGGCAGAGAGGCCACCGGTCAAGTCCCTCAGCCAAGCCTGGACGCAGGAGCTGAACTGGCTGCGACAAGAAATTAACGACAGCACAAGACTCCCCAGTAGCTTTTCCGCTGGAAAGCCGCTCGCTTTGGGGTCCCTCGGAAAACCCCGCTGTACCACGGGGCCCTTTCTGCCCCACGTTCGGAGCCCACTCACCACGCAGCCATTAACCGGGCCGCCCGCGACTGCCGGTGCTGGCATTTCTTCCTGCTCCTTCAAATAACTGCAGCTGGAACCTGCCTCCCCGTATGTGGCGGCTTCGAAAAAATGTGCAATTAAACCAGTGGCTGGAAATGAAGTAGGAGAAGAGTCTGCTCTGCTGTGGATGTAGGAAAGGAAACAAATGTTTTCATATAAAGGAAGTTTACACTGCATATAAATCTGAATGCCAGAAGCTTAATATATTGTGGACAGAAGCTGTTCCATCATTCTGGGGCTATTAAATTTTTTAATCAAACGCTTTAGCTATTAAACTGCCCGGGGTTGGCAAAAGCTTGCTGTTACTATAGGTTAAAACCTACCACGGTCCAAACAAATACAAAATTAATGCCACGTGCCAAAGGAACGGAGGAGTCAATATAACAGTAGTATTTCCTGGGGGCCGGCTGCACGGCTGCCGTTTCCACCCCACCAAATGGGAGATGACCCCCCGCTATGGGAGGCCTGGTTATCTGTCCAAAGCTACCCAGGGAGCACGTGGCAAACCTCTCCCACCCTGCCTCCTCCCGCTGTCCCAGCGCCGAGCCCCCCTGGCAGGCAGGGACCACCGAACACCCGCCGGCTGCACCGGAGGGGCGATGTTGGCCACGGCCGTGGCTGCCTTCGCGTTTTAGCTCAGCTAAATTACAGCTGCGAGGCTGCACGCAAGGAGGAAAGGAGCTGCCAAAAATCCAGGGAGGAGCTGCTGCGGGAGCAACCGGTCCCAGCGTGACTGCTGTCACCCCCCGAGACCCTCAGCAGAGATGTTGCACAGCTGGATACCCTGCTAGCCCTAACCAAAACGTCCCTTTGAAAGTGCAGCTCCCCGCACAGCTCCGGCATCATGCAGACAGAGCTCCAGCAAGCCCGGTGCTACGGGAAAACCCACGCCGAGCCCATCCATCACGGCAGCTCTGTCTGCAGCCAGAGGTCCTTCGGAGGCACGCTCGTACATCACTGCTGAAGGGCTGCGAGCAGGAGGACTGACAGGCTGGGGTGGAAAGAACCAACCCAGAGGAAGCAGTGGGAGGAAAATACCTGCAGCCTGGCAGCTTAAAGCTGTTTTTAAGGATACAGAGAAAATTCGTGATGGGTGAGAAATGTAGAAGTTCACTTTGATTAAGTAGCCTGAAATACAGAGGCTCGCTGCACAGCTTTGCTCTGGCGGCTGGGCGGATCGTTATTTCTTATGACATTGCCCAGGTTTCCTGAGCTGAAAAGATGCTGGGAACAGATCTCCCACCCCGAGATCTGCCTGCTGAGCCTCTCTGCAGGATAGCCGAGGCAGAAGTGTGCCCGTCGTATTTAGTGTTGTCTTTCCCAAAATAACCCATAACTGATGCTGCGGACAAAGTTTCAGGGAAAGCGGCAGCAGGTAATTACGATTTCCCGCCTGCACCTCAGTTTCTTCCCTCGCGTACTTAAACCCTTGCAGGTTTTCCCTTATGCAGAACTGTAGCTTTGGATTTTCTCTTTATCCCTCTAAATGCATAATCCACGCCGAACCCCGCTGGTCCCTCGCAGCTCATCCTGACAAGGCAGCGCTGCGTGTGCCTAATAATGCATTCTTTTAAAAAACATTTGATTTTATCCCTTCTAATTGTCTTTCCCTGCAATTTAGGGGGAAAAAAAAAAAATAAAAATACGTAAAGCTGCCAGCTTCTAAGCCTATGAAGCTGTATCTTCAAGAGCTCCCTGAACTCAGATGGTGTTTCTTCGAGGGCGGCTGTGCAAGTGTCAGCGCAGCCGGACGGATGCCGGCAGAGCCGAGCTGCCGGGGCACGCTGGCTCTTGCCGCCTGCAATCTCCCCATCTCCTGCTGTCCCCCACGGGCTCGGAGCCTGGCTGGATGCCTGAGCAGCTCCCAGCACTGCTAGCGAGGTGCTGCAGAGCACCAGTGCTGCGGCCGGGTTTTTCACCGGCGGTGGCCAATGTCACTTGCTCAACGCAGCTGCAGGTAAAGCACGAGCCCCGGGGCTGGTGTTTGCCTCACCGAAGTCAGCCGCACGCAGCTCACGTCAGATCCTGGACATATCTTTGCTCGCTGACCCTAAAATCAAAGTTGCTTTATGTCTTTTCACACAAAAAAAAAAAAAAAATCCCAAAACTTTTTGTCCTGGATGTCCAAACACTGCAATAAGCCTGGAAAACATTAGACCTCATTTTGAGCTCTCCTGCGTGAAGGAATTGCTTTCTCTGCCCTGAAGTTTTCTGCATACGCTCCGCTGTTAAGCTTGTAAATTGTGATCCTGACAGCCCTGCCGCTTTCCCTGGCAATGCCAGGAAGACCCACGGGGTGCTGGCATCCCCCCGGCAAAGCCCAAACCAGCCACCAGCGCCCGCAAGCTCTGCGTTCCCCCGGGGTGGGTGCCAGCCACTGGGGCTCGGGCAGCACCCGGCGCTGCGGGGAGACCCTCCCTGGGACCCCCCAGTGCTCACTGACATCCCCGGGTGAGGTGCCTTTCCCAGCTTCTCCCAGCCCGAATGCCTCCCGCTGGGCTCCCGGGATGCCTGCTGCTTTGTAAAATGACTTCTACAACAGCAGATGCAAAATGGAAATTCTCCCCAGCTCGCAAACCCTGCTTCAGCCTTTTGCTATTTAGCATGTGCAGCATAGGAAATATGTGTTGCATAGGAAATAGGCTGGGGGTTAGAAATGGTTTGCCTTTCAACACAGGAGAATTGTGCCTTAATTGTGTCCCAAAAAAGCCTGAGGCTCCTAGCACTGAAAAAAACCAGCATCTAATAATAATTCCCCAGCGTCCCTTTTTACTGATGGTGTCTTGAAGGGTTTGGAGAAAAACAATTCAAGGAAGAAGAAAACCGAGAGGGTTGTCAGAAAACTAAGAAAGTGATAAGTGATTTGTAAAAATGCCAAGCAGGTGTGAAGGGGTGGGCAAGCGAGCGACCGGCGGGGAGCAGGGGAGTCGCAGACCCCCATCTCCGGGGCAGCAGCAGCGAGGGTTGGGACACACAGCGAGAAAACCGGGAAGGACAGCAGCCTGGGTGCATCGGGGTGGCTGCCCCTTTCTGCTGGCCACCTCTCTTCTTGCCCTTTCCCTGCCATAGCAGCCTAGGGCTGGATTCAGCTGCAGCTATTTCTGCTCCCGCCGAGAGCCCGGGGAAAGTCGGCGTGGGAGGCTGTCTGTGGATGTCTCCCTGCTAACGGGACGGGAAATTTGGAGAAGAAAACAGCAAGAGAAGAGCTGCCCGCCTTCCTGCGCTGCCCTGGACTCGCGGCACACCGGGAACACCGGAGCCAGGCGGCTGCTGAATGGGAGACTGCCAGGACCGGTGCGACATGGCACCTTCACGTCTCCATCCTTCCCCCGTCCCTGCCCCTTTTGCACCGCAGGTGCTGACGTCTTCACTGCTTTCATTACATTTTGTACAATTAGGCTTAAAAAATACATAAAGTTATCAAATTAGAATAATAGCCAAGAAAAGACCGAGGCACTTAACTGGGAAATGGAAGCACGTGCATTACGGCAGCACGAAGTGAAGACAAGCCCTCCAGGAAATTGAGTTTAGTTTCAATCACTGTAATGACACCTTGTCCGACCATGCAACGAGAGCACGAGGCTGAGGAGTGGAGTATTCGGCAAACAGAGACCAGCTTTGAAAAACGGCACTCCGTTATTGGCAGGATGATGGCTTACCTGCAGGATGTAATGTGCAGCGTGGGTATTGGAGCTGAGGCCCTTTGACTACGAGCAGCTTTTCCCATTCTTCCTGCGGCTCCCTGAGCACGCACGGACCTCGCCAGTGCTCTGCACCCTCCGAAAGAAAGGTCATTCAAGCATCAACGCTTTTATTGTTTATGGAGCATCCTGGTCAGCACGAACCACCTCCAGAAGCAGGCGATCTCATGCAGGACATGTGTCGGGAGCCCTGGAGCTTGGGCGTGAGCGGAGCCGGTGGCTGCGTGCTCATTCCCGGATCTGGAGTAACCAGCAGGCTTCGGGTTCCCGCGTCCGCTTTGGATCTCAGCAGCCACAAAACCAGAAGTGGCAATGCCCTCAGCTCTGAGCTTCATATTCCTCTCTGGGGTAGTTAAAACCTTGAAGGCTCAAAATGACTTGAGCTGTTTTTGCCGCTGTGAAGCCCATCGCTCCTGAAAGCTGTCTGGGTGGCCGGTGAGCCAACGTAATGCTGCGTCTGCTCGCTGTCCGCCCACCCAGCCGCTCGCTCGCCATAAGCCGACAGGCTGAAACCACCCACGTCCCTGCTTCCACCCGTCCCGGGGGGCATGATGCCCTGGTGCAGAAATCGTGCCGTCAAGGGCGAGGTGAGCCGCTCTGCCCTGCCACGTAGCGAGGACCCGCGCACCGCCTCGCGCCCGTAATTCATGGCGTAGGAAAACAGGGGGCTGCTTAATTGGTGTGTCCAAGGAGAGCGATGTGATTTCTTCTTATTGGGATCTCTGGCTGGAGCTAAAATTATATACATGGCTTTAGGGACAGTGGGAATATTTTTTCTTTTAAATAACAGCACCTACATTTTTAATTTAGGTAGCACAATAACCATAAACCCTACAAAGCAATTCTTCATTTTAATAATTCATCTCCTCAAGTTTTACTGTGATTGATCAAAGATATTAAATTTAATAAGAGAATTTATCAAGGTTATCTGATGTCAAAATGAAAGAGTCTGGCTTCTTTCACTGGCTGGGGGATGCTGTGTGTTTGTGCGTATCCACGCTGTATATCTAGGCACCAAATACAGGCGGTAGAGGCAAAACCGAGGCCATGCCGTCGCAGCCTCCCATATGGGGCCAGGAGAGTCCATCGGGAATGTGCTCCGGCTCCAGCTTCACACCCAGCTCCTGGCAGAGGGGGCCGAGCCCATTCCCCTCTGGCTGCAGCCTCCAACCCTAATGTTATTTTGGCGGCGAGGACAAACCCCTGTGTGGTGCCATGGGCTGCTGGGCAGCCAAACCTCGTAGCCGGAGCATCCCTGAGGATTGCTCCCCGCCGCCACGGACCCACCGGCACGAAAGGCTCCTGCAAATCCGTACAGGCACGTACCGTGGGAAAGGGCTAGCGGTGGCGGAGGATGCTCCCAGGGGTGAGGGCAGGCAGGAGCAGTCGCAGGAGCTCGCCTAGGGCAGAGCGAGCAGGTTGGGAGCCGCCGGCAAGCCAGAGCTCTCCTCCAGCGCGCGGTGTTTGACGGCAGTGAGAGGAGGGAGCGGAAAGCGGCTTCTCTAATTGATGTTTCTAAGCACTCGCATTGACACCAGGAATTTAGCATACATCACCTAACACTGGCAGTGATTAAAATCATTTTGACTTCAATGCTGTAGGTGTAACTCAATTACGGAAAGGAAAACCCGCTACTTTAATGCAGTTATCAATCTGAATTAAATTGAGCATTTTTAATAATGTAGCTCATTCCGGGAGGCTTTCCGTACCGGCTTTGGCATCTTTATCCTTTCCATACTTTTAAAAACGACCCAAAAGGAAGAAAGAAGCAACAGAAGTTCCGTCAGGTTCAGCAGGCGCAGCAAAGAGCGTGTTTGCTTGCACGCAACTCTGCTCTTGCCGCCGGCCCGAGGCAGGAGGGGACGGGCAGGGTGATGCTGTCTTCGCCCACCCGAGCACTGGGGTGGGGGGCTGCGTGTCCCTGGGGGCCCTTGCAGTGGGCAGAGCGGCTCCCCGACCTGCTTTTGCGGGGACGCTCACACGTCCAGCCCTGGCCGGGAATTACTCTGCTCGTGAAGAGGCCGAATTGCTTTTTATGTTTCTTGTTAATGTTTCATTCTCTTCTCAAGCTGAAGGATAAGCTCCGTTTATGAAAGAGGTTGAATATCCATCAAGAAGTTGTTCAGGCAGGTCAAGTGGAAACTGATGTATTCAAATATTAGCTGTAAAAAAATGTCCATTATCTATAAATTAAAGCCTGTCAGGAGCAGAAAACTGCAAGGCATTAAGGACTGCAGGCTGAGGTCCTTGGTCTGCGTGCACCCCTGCAGCCCTCGCCCCTTCGTCAGGGGGCTGGGGGTCAGGAACACCTTGGCTGGAGGAGCCTTTTCTTGCCACCGAGCGAAATAACAGGGATGCTTCCACTATCGCCCAGCCTGGCACCCAGGGAGCACTGCGACCTCGGCGGCGTGCGGAATTTCACCGCCTTTCCTGCCCGTCCCGCAGGCAGACCTGGCAGGGATCCCATTTGTTCAGGAATTGTGAGGTTCCCAACCTCCCCGAAGGTCCAGGCGCGGGAGGGGTTTGCTCCTAAACGCTTTGTGCCGTTGAAAAAACAAACCCTGAATGAACGATAGCAATGCGATGAGAGGCAGGGCCGCAGCCGATGAGAGTGGAAACTGCTCTGTGTGTGTTGCGAAGAGGAGTATGAGCAGCCTTCCTCCGCCCGGGAGTATGAGCTGGGCAAGCTGTCGGCGGCCAGCGGGAGAGGGAGTCGAACGGAGAGGGAAACTGCTGGACTGACAAGCCTTTGGATGGCCGAAACTCCTCTCATTTCTCTGCTCAGGAGCAATTCTGCTTTGGAATATCACGTCTTAGCCAGCTTCCAGCCCAGAAGAAAAAAAAAGACCTTTAATTTGCATAGCTACAATATTGAATTACCATTATGCTGCTGAATAAATAAAGAATGAGGTTTCTGGAAATTCCCATAGATCAACAATCAACATAAAATGCCTCATTATTCTCGATGTGGTTTATGACAGGGGCTAGTAACATAAAATGGAATCGATAATGAGAGCACGTGCAGGGAACACACTGTGCAATGGGAAGCCCATCGCAGAAAGGTGATGCCGGCGAGCGCGGCAGCAAGGCGTGCACGCTCTGCGCGGCGACGGCAGCCCTGCACCGCAGGCGTGCCTGGGTGGATGTCTGACAGCTCCGCTCCTCTGGCAAGCGGCACCCTATGCCCTTCAGTCATTAAAAAACCCCCCCGGACAGCACTACGCGTTGCTGGAAGGCGTTAGGTGACAGCAGGCTCCAGGCAAAGCTGATTTTCCTGATGCGGGAGGGGGAATTTGGAGGCAGACCTCAGGCGTCCTTCCCTGGACAGCCTTGCCTGCTTGCCTGGAGAAAGCAGGAGTACTGCCCAAGGCTTCTGAGATGCAGCCACCCCTGGCACAGGGGCGGAGGAAGCAAAAATTTCCCACACCTTTCCCCGTGGGCAAGACCCAACCCGGCTCCAACCTCAGCACTGGCCCTTGGCAAACTCCCCGGCACCCAGGATGTTTTCCAAGGAAGCCACTCCTCTGGCCAGAGAGGAGGAATCATTCATTTCAAAGACTAAAGTGCATTTTGCTAATCAGGATTGCAAAGAGCAGGGGGAAAAAAAGAAGCCGGCAATGACTCTGTCCTCTAAATGCTAAATTTGCCCTTGGATACAAAGAACAAATTGATAATTATTGTTCTAATTCTTTTCCCTGAAGGTCTGGCTAGATAATTAAATGTGTAAGCTTTCTACAGATTGAATACCTCAGTTTATAATTTGTTGCTTCCCCAAGCACGTTGTCCTATTGCTTACTGCCTGCTCCAACCACGACTCCATCAGCGCTGCTCACTCACCATGTGCGCCGGTTGCTCTTGCTCCTGCCTAAGGGGTCTCGGGGAGGCCCTTTGTAATTTGTTCTGTGTTTTAACAAGTAAATAAACTTGTCGGGCGGTGATCCGAAGCGTGCGCAGGCAAGGGGGCGAATACAAAACCCCGCAGCTGCCGCAGCATCGCGAGAGGGGCTGGGGACGGGGCACGGCAAGTGCAGGGCAGGTGTAATAACGCAGCGGAGGGAAGGGTTGCCTTCTCAACGTGTTAACAACAGGCAACGCTCCTGTTCGATTCTTTAAAAATCTCGCCTTGCTGTGTGACGGTTCGCCAGTCGTGCCCAGACCCACCTCGCCTGCTGAGCCAGGTGCGGGAAAATGGGCGCTGCAAAGCCGCAAAGAATGCCTTGGGACGTTGGGGGATAGCATCGCCGTGGTGTGCAACAAACTCTCCAGGACTCTTCTTACGCCGGCAAAAAGGAAGCACTGCTGAAAATGTGTTTGCTTTTCACGTTAGAGTAGAAGCCCCAAAGCGTGAAGCAAAACTTGCTTCAGAAATCGGGAACATAAACGCTGAAATCGCAAGCCACACATGACTCTGAATTACGGAGAGGACAGCCCCATAAATCTCCAGGCTTAGACCTTAAAACCTGATCAGGGATATTAAAAGAAAGTAGATTTGAAAGATATGCAGAGTCCAATATTATTTAAAGCCTCATAAGTCAGTAATAACGCTTTAAAATCCACCCTAAATCTTGCCAGGAGCCAGTGAGGGTGGGTTTGATGCCGGGAGCAGAGGGGCTACGTTTTACGTGTTGTGCACTACATACAGTAAGTAAGCGGAGACAATCATTAGTAACTGGTTGCACTGCGGCGGGGAAGGGAGAGACCTCCGAGAAACCACAGGCAGCTCCTGCTTCTGCGTGGGAAGAGCTGCGTTTGCATCGGTCGGGGATGCTGGAAGCATACGGGTGGTGTGTCCCGGCTCCCCGGCCCACGAAGACCACCACGGTCAAAACGTGCCCCGCATTAGCAGCGTTGCAATGTGCTTTAGGATCGGCGTGAATGATAAGTCAGGGTTTTCCTGCTCCCTGTGCTGGCTTTTTCCTCCTTGCAGCCCTTCCACAGCTGATGCTCGCAGGGGCCGTTAAAAGTGAATTAGCCGTGGTTTGAATTTCTCCTGCCTGTTCCTATCTGCCTCACAGGAAAAGAAGAATGGGCAAAAGCAGTGGGAAGTGCCTGCATGGCTGAGATGCCGAGCCCTTTTGATGCGGGAGCAGAGGATTCGATACGGGAGAGGAGGCGGCTGGCCTGGGCTAACGGAGAGGGACTTGGTGCCGTAATTGCACGAGTGGCGCACAAGCAGCACGGGCAGGAAAACCCTGGGAATTACAGGTTTGCACTCAGATTTCTAAAGTGCGGAATCAGCACAGTTATTTAGTGCTCATCCTCTGAGCTTTGCCAGTTGAAATAACAGTGGCATTTCCACCACGAACTCACAGCAAACAAACCGGCGAAGCGAGATATTACCGTGCCGGCTGCCCGCGGCTGAGGGCAGGATACGGCTGTTTGCCACCGGCGAGAAACGCTTCTTCAGCAGTGCAAAATAATAGCGTGTGCTTGTACGCATCGTCCAGGCGCGCAGACCCCTTCGGCACCGCCAGAAACCCATGGACTTCCTCGCAGCCGGAGCAGCAGAGGTTATTCGGCTTTGTGCCTTCGTAAATACCCGCTGAGTCTCTCCAAGCTTTTTCTTCCCGAGACATCTAGCCAGTGACGGCAGGGTGGAGAAAGCCTGCAGGCGGGTACGACCCGTGAGATGCGGAATACATCTAGAGAACCTAATTCCCCAGCTGGCGAGGGCAAAGTTTCCAGCGGTACTTTGGGTTCAGCCTTGCTGCTCCCCCTCCCTCGGCAGCACCGCACGCCTTGGCCCCGGGCAGCGTGGTTCTACTTCAGAAAACCCAAAATAGCCACGCGTCAGGACCACCGTGCCCTCCTGGCAGGGACCCGTCCGGCTTAGTTTTCACACTGGCTGTCGCCGTGCCCTTCTGCCGAGCTGCGGCTTCACGGGGATGGTCTGCTTTTCCTCTGGGATTCTGAGGGCTGCTACCCCTGGGCCCATCACCGCAGTGTCCGAGCGGCGGACGGAGCGACCTGGCTATTTATAGCCTGGAAAGTATGTCGAGAGCCTCGGAGAGGAGGGACATTGGCTGGGGATGAAAACAATACAAGCGCATTTACCCGGCCTCCCTGACAGCCAAAGTCATCTTTCCTCTCGGCGACTAAGAGCGAGCAGTAATTCCTCACGCCGCTGCAGGAGCATCACGCTGCTCCTGCCCGCAGCGCCCGCGGGCGCTGCTCCGCCGGGCGAGGGCCGGCGCGCGCGGTGCGGGATGCGGCACGGAGCCAGCCTGGTGGCTGTCAGGATGCTCACCGCCGCGACTCGCTCATCACGACGTGGGCTGGAGATGGGAGATCTGTTTCTCCTGGTTAATAAGGTTTATTTTTGTTCCGAATGAATAATACATGATTAGTGTCAAAATAAATTACAGTCCTTCCATTATAAACCACTTTGCTGTTCTGTATCTTCTCCTCTCCCTGTCTTTCTGCTTCTTTCAACTATCTTTCTTTCTCTTTGGCTCCTTCTCTCTCTTTAAAGCTCCTTCTTCCTCTTGTCACCGTCACACCATTCATTTTCACAGCAGCAGAACAGAATATAAATTTGGTGCCTTAGGGCTCAGCGAAGTTAAGAGCTTGTTGCATTAGGAAGCGCGCTGATTGGTCTAAATTATGTAAGAGCAAACCAAAGCGGCTGGGAATTCACTCATTTGCTATAAACAATAATAATATCAAAATCTAAATGCCTGCATTTTTCAGCCGCGCTGGGTTCCCAGGTGACGGGAGGGAGCAGGGCTGGGTGCCCGCTCCCACCCGGCGTCCACCCGAGTGCTGGTTCCCCCAGGGGTGGGAAGTTTGAGGGTGTGCGCGGCTGTGACGACGTCTCTGAATCGTGCCCCGGCCTCGCCCTTTGTCCATCTCTGCCGCTCGCATCCCCGATGCTTTTCACGCTGGCCGGTGTACAGAAAGCCTGTCCGGAGCGGGGACCTCCCGGCTTCCCGGCAGCGGCTGAGCCGCGGTGCGGGCTGCGAGGGGCACGGCTCCATCAGCCCAGCCGTGCCCCTGCGTGAGGGGACGCACCTTCCCTGCTTGCAGCACATCCATCGCTGCCCACCAGCGAGAAGGTCCTCGCCGTCGTTTCGGCTGCTCGTGCCAACAGCATCGCCCTCCCCGGGTACCGGGGTGGCCGGGGCAGGAGGGAGCTGGTCCCTCTCCCCCGGCGGAGCCAGGGCACGGCAGGCTTCAACCGCAGCCCGACGGCTCCGCTCCGACAGCAGAACGGCCAGCTCCGATATGCATAATTTAACAGAGAATATTGTATTTCAGACTCCCTCCTAAGACGCCTGGCGAAGGTGACTCAGGTGAAGTGCTGAGCGCTTTGAGACCGGATTGCTGCATTGCTTTCTATCGCTAAAGAGCAAAATGGCTGTATTTTTCTTTATTCCGTCATTAGAAAAAGAAGCAGCTTCATAAAATATTTCTGTTTCTGAAAATAATTGATTTTCTTTTAAGGCCCTTGAAGCAAAACCTTCCGGTGGTGTAAGCGTTGTCCGGGTCATATTCCAAAGAGCAGAAACTATAATGAAACAGCCAGTACCAGCCACTTCAGAGGGAAGACCAATGGCTTTATTTAATTACTTTATACAATACGGACTTTGCTTCTCAGCCTCAAACAATGTGAAATCCTCTGAATCTCCACAACAACCCAAGACTCGAGGCAGCTTGTGGAGGCAGCTCAAGTGGTTTGTGCCGGAGCTGCTGAGCACGCGGGGCTTTGGCAGCTCTTGGAGAGTGGGAACGGGGGAACAGCAGCTCAGGAATTCGGGGGTCCAAGGGGACCCAGGAGCCTCAGCCTGGCTGGGGGTGGGGAGCACTGGGGTGGGAGCACCCACGTGTTGTTACCTGTTGAACCTTTCTTTGCCTGAAGCTGCCTCTGAACACCCAGCAGAAGGAGCAGGCGGGGGGGTGCGGCTGTGTGCACGTGCGGGAGGAGCAGGGCTCCGCGTCCTCCAGAAAGCCTCTGATGTACAGCATCAGGGAAAGCTCCAGCGAAAAGAAAAGACGATTTCCCTTTAGGTTTGAAACTGGAAGTTTCTTTAAGTTTCCCCAGCTTGAAGCGACAGTTGGCAGACCGCCAGGTGGGAGGTGATGCTTGCAACCCCTGCCAGAGCAGCAACAACACACAAACGCTCAAATGCAAATATTTTCTATGAAAATGAAGGACTTGCTAGGGCGGGCAGACTGGGTTTGCCTCACTTCATTTGTTAAGAAACTCTAGTCTACACAGGTCAGCAGGGAGGAAGAGCAGCCCCAGTGCTCCGCACTCCTGCTCCGGCAAGCGGCGATCCCCGCCTGGTGCACAGGGAAAACCGCGGGATGCATAAGGCCTGCCAAGCTAAAGCCGGATGGGAGCAGGCTTGCCGGGGGCTGAGCAGCCCTGGCTTTGCTCTCCATCATCTTACTATGAACTTTCCACGAACGATGCTTTTTCACCTAAAAGTTTTCTAAACAGACACCCAGTCGCGTGCTCCAGGGTAGTTGCCCTTGTTCTTTTGTACGCCATAAAATAAGGTGTATCATGACCTTTCCTGCAAGAGAAAGACGATCTTAGTTTGATAAATTCCAGGGAACAACGCGCATCTCATTCAGTTTTATTACCCTTGTCGTAAGGTTACAGAAATGCTGTTTCAGATTATTGCACTTAACCCGCTGCCAGCCCCCACAGTAAATTAGCAGCCGCTGCCCGCACCTTTACACCTGGCAGGGGTTTGGGCAGGCAGCTCTCCGCCGGAGCTCCCGGGCAGCCCGAGTCCACGGGTGAAAGGGACGGTGGAGGAATCCGCTACTGTTTTAACCTCACGTGGAATTTATTCCAGTAGATCTCCTTCAGGGTGTGAGTATTTCATGGCCGGCCATTTTACGGGCATGATGTTTCTGCCTTCGCGAGGTACAAACCCAGCCAGGGAAATATCTCCCGGGTTGATTTGTGCCAACAGCTGAGTCATTTAAATGGTGGGATTTATACAGGCAGGAACAAATTGGACACCTGCGCTGAGAAAGCTGAGTTAAAGCCAAAATAAAAATCAGCCCCCAATTGTTCAGAGGTGGCTCCGCTGTTATGCATCAAGGGCATTGTCTTCGGCGAGCCAATTCATTTTCTGAGCCCGTCCTCAAGATGCCAGGGGAGAAAAGCGGCATCGCCTTCCTCAAGTTCTTGTCAATTGCTCAAGATGACGGCCTGTACATAAAAATCCCATGAATTCCAGCATGTTTCAGCTTTGCTGTTTAAGAATCAGGTCTTAACGATACAGTAAGGGATAAAAGTTTAAGACCTGGGTGTTATCTAACAGTAAGCACTTGCTGCCACAGAGTACGGAGGCAGATGGTTTTGCAGGCTGCAGATGGCCGTGGACGTGGCTGTGCTGGCCGGCTTTTTTCTAGGATGGCTGCAAAGGGTTGCGTCGGTCACGAGCCGGGGGATGCACCCGAGGGCACAGTCCCTTCCCTCCTGCCAGCCCGCTCGTGGGCTTGGTGGGATGCTGGGCACAGCAGCCGGCACCGTGGGAGTAGTTTTCGGTGTAGCGCAACGGCCAGACGATGCACAAAGGACTCGTCTGCAGCAACGGTGCTGCGGCTGAACTGGCACGAACCGAAAAGTGAGTTATGCTGGACCACGGCGCTATGAATTCCTAATTCCTCTGCCTGGCCTGCTCAGCGTGGCTCGGCAGAGAAACGCTAATGACAGACTCTCGCTCAGAAGAAATAAAACATGAGCGCGAAGAGCCGAGGCCACAGGCATTGATTTTCCCCGCAGCAGCGGAGACGGTGTGAGCAAGCTGGAGGGTCCCGTGTGGGGCAGGGGGTGACGGTGCCGTGGGGAGCCGGGGTCTCTGGGGTCTTGCGCTTGCAACCCGCAACGGCTTCACCCAGCTGTGCACCCCGCACTCGGGATCCTCGCTTCCCTTTTAATCGTACTTCAAAACCAGGGTAACGACTTAAAAGTAAGCAAAGGAAGCAGCCGACAAAGACATAAGGGCTCGTTTGATCTTTCTCTGAAAGGAGATTAGGAATCAATTCATAACAGAAAATGGGCAAGCGACAGTGCTTGGAAGGCAAAGCCAGAAAAGAGCTGGGAGCAGCCGCGCGTGGGGGGTTCGTGCTCCCAGGACGCGCTCGGCACCGGGAGCGGGCAGCACAGCCAGCGAGCACCTTCATCGCCGGCTGCGCCAGCACGCAGCCTCGCCGGCCACGCGCCCAGGCAGTGCCGAGGGGCTCAGCGGCTTGAAGGCTTTGGCAAAAGTATAATTGTCCGGCGCTGTGAGGCGTCCGAATCCTCTCGTGGGGATGGGGATGCTGATTCCTGCAGAGAAGCGGGGTGGTGGTCCCCACGTCCACCCTGCAGCCCGTGCTGCAGCCCCGGGCGCTTTTTGGGGTGGCTGGAGGGGCAGCCGGCACTAACCGGGATGCTGAGGAGCTCTCCATCTGTACAACAGGTCTTCGTAAAATCGAGATCCACACGCCAGTGCGTGGCTATGGTCACACATGAGTGAAATTCCCCTGTTTCTCCCTGGACTGTGTGTGCAGGCAGGGAAATCCGTGAGGATGAGTCCAAGAGCTCCCTATGCCGGGGTGGGGGCTATGCCTGCCGGCAGGCATGCCAACACCACAGACACCCTCCCGAAGCTGCTTCAATAAGAGTTGAGTCTGTGGGGAGGAGGAGGAGGACGGTAAATCCCACGTAAGGCGCGCTGCGGGCACGGGGCTGGTAGGGAAGCGGTGTGATTAACTCCGGCCGTCTTGAATGCACATTGCTCTTGAGAGCTTCTTGCTGGCTCTCCCATCTTGACCGAGCATGAGCCTCAAGTGCTGCCTGGGGTTATGGTTTTAGTGCCAGGATTTAGAATAATAAAATCTAAAAGCTGGCACGAGGCATGAAGTGAAGTTGCTGCCTACAACAATAACAGCATTTCAGCAGCTGAATTGAATATGACCCCTCTTATGCAGCAGGTCAGCAAATAAATCAAGGAATTAATTGCCGCTGTCGATATATATCTCAGCAGTATCCAAACATTCACAAATGTGAGCTTAGCACTGCAGTCGCCATGCCGGAGCTGGCGCGTCCAGGCCTGGCACTGGCGTCTGGTCCTCCTGCACCTCGCACTGAGCGGCGTTAGGGACGTCGTTTGGGTCATTCTGCCTTGATGATCTGCGCAGTGACTCCGGCTTCTTCCAGAGCCAGCCGTTTTCAAACCATGGTTTCCCCAGGCTGGTTTTGGCCCTGGACGGTGCTCACTGCTCGCTGCACGCCCAGCGGCCCCGGGTCACGTCCCAGCTCTGTGCCCGCAGCACCGCGGTGGCTGTCCCCGTGCCACCCTGCTAATAACGACGCTTTCAGAAGGGAGTTGCTAATAATCCCAGCACGCTGCTTCTCACGCTCTCCTCTGCTGGCAAACCCTGCCAGCAGCCTTAGCTGCTGCGTAAGAAGCAGTAAAAGAGCAAAAATGGCTCAGCTGCGGGCTCTGAGCTGAGCTGCAGGCTGAGGAACAAGGAAAATGCGCAAAGGGTGGTGGTTTGCTCAGCACAGAAGGAAGGGCTCTGCTCCGCTGGCAGCCCAGCAAAGGCACAGTCCCCACCACCACGAGCCAGCCTCAGCGGGGAGAAAGACTGCAGCGAGCCCAGAGACGGGGCTGCAGCCTGGAGAAGGGCTGCTGGTTTCATGAGACCCTGCACGCTTACTGTTTCCTTCCGTTATTTTAATTCTGCATCTTAGATTCCACTGCTAATAGAGCAAAACATCATTGAACTGGAAATGTCATTTAATTATTTTTTAAACAATAGATTCTGGAAGGTCAGTAAATGGAAATATCAGTGAACACAGACCACGTTGCTAGTCTTACAGCAACAAATGTGTCCTCCGTTCTCAGGGCAAGTCAGCTGTGACTTGATCTAGCCACTGGGCTGCAAATTATTCATGTCCTCTGATGACCCTCGTCAAGAAATCATAAGCCCTTCTGCTCCTGAAAGAGCTTCTAGACAGATATAATGACCTAATCATATTCACGCATTCATCACGGAGATTATTAATTAATATGTTTTATTTGTTTTGTTAAAATCATCTGCGATAATTTTAGGGGGGATTTTAGCAATATCATGGCATTAAGTGCAAATAACCTGGAACTAAGGGATTGTTTTTGCGAATGTGGATATTAATGCCTCTCCTGGAAACGCTTTGTAGCGGGGGGGAGGGAAAACATTAATGGTCCCATTACGCTGTATTACACAAATGGCATGTTTCGCTCATGGAGGGGATTTAATGACTTGGTGCAATAACAGTCTAAAAGCTGGCAAGGGTAAGATAATGGACTGTAAAAAATATATGTTTATTGACACTTTCCCTCATTGTTTGGATTTCTGCAGGGCTCAACCTCCTCGCCATGCCGCGCGCGATGCTGTGTGGGAAGGTGCCTGTGCGGGACGAGACCCTCCTCCGGCGGCCAGGGCAGGAGAGAGGGGGCCCGGCACACGGCCCCTCCGAACCGCACTTGCTGGTCACAATCTGGCTGGGAAGGGGCAGCAACCTCCCCCCAGTAGGGCCGAGCGAGGCAACAAGGCCCCCCCAACCTGGGAACCGGAGGGATGCGCCCTACGAGTTGGGGGGACCCGGCTCAGCCCCCTGCGCCAGCACGTGGTGCTGGAGGCACGAGGGATGCTTGCTCATCTCCCGCGGGAGGGGCAGGTCCTGATCCCACTTTCCGCTCGCCCGCATGCCCGGGGAGGCGAGAGGCAGCCCCAGCCCCGCGGGCAGCAGAAAACTGGCCCCTTCTGCGCTCGCCTGCGAGCGCCGGCTGATGCCGAGGAGAGGCAGCCCTCAGAAATATGTCAAATTAGCGTTCCAGCACAATGCACAGGCTTTAAATATAAACTTTGTGAAGAGAGGCTGACATCGCTGTCTGTCTCCAGGTCCTCAGAGTCATTTGATCATCTCCCTAACAAAACATTGAGCCCTCCCAAAGACACACCGCTGCAGGCTAAGAAATAAAATCCCCACTAAAGATGCCACGATCTGGAATTATATCATCTCTTGTTACACAATGAGATGGCACGATTTGGCCCCTGAAGCCTAAGATGCATTTTTCAGACGCGTTCAGAATGTATTTTTGTTTGAAGTATTCACGCCTGGGCTGCATTCCCACAGAGATGCGGGGCTCTGTTCCCAGTGCGGTTGTGCCGCCGGCTCATCCAAGCGCCGACAGCAGAGGCGGGCGATAACAGAGCTGGACATCACCTGCACGTCCCGCCCTGGTGCTCCCCACGCCTTTAGAAGTCTTGTAAAAGCACTAGAGCAGGCAGCATCGCAGGGCTTGTTTTCTAACCCAGCCAGAGAGCCTCAACACCACTGAGATCCAGTAGCAGACACAGGCTTGGTTTTCTTCAGCTGCTAAACACGGGGTTATAAGGGAAAGAAATTCCTTGGCTACTTCCCCGAGCAGTAGCAGCGGGGCAAGAAAACGCTCTTCCAGCCCTTTCGCTGGCCGTACCGGCTGCAGTCCCCAGGATGCGCAGGGATGGCAGCGGGCAGGAGGGTGCTGGCAGCCGTAGCGGAGCACCGGAGCCGCCCGGTGTGAAAACAAACCGAGGGGTGGGAGACGTCTGCAGAGACCCGAGGCAGTTAGTGATATGGCACTTGTGATAATTGTTCTGCTTGGAATCTCATGCGCTGGTAATTATTACTCTCTTAATTTCATTATTCACTATTGTGATAGGTAGCTTCACCTCTCTCTATTTCTCTCTCTCATACAAACCTCTTATTAGCATTCCCTGCGATAAAATTCCCCATCCTACGGCTGAAACAAGCCAAGAGAAGGCTGGTGCACAAGATCATCACATTACAGTTGCCTTTCTGCGGCTCCTGTCTTCCGCGCTTGCTATGATACACCAAAAGCGGTGTCACGGGAGGGCAGTGCGGGGCCACGGTGCAGCTTCCCGACGAGCTGGGGGACACGCGTCCTTTCCCGGGGGGAGCACGGCAGAGAAACCCAGCAGAGCTCCCCCCGCCACCTCCTGCCCAGGCGGCTGTCACACAGGTCTCTGCTCCAGACCACATGAAGCTGTTCAGCTAGGGCTGTTTGATCTGCTTCCAAAAAAAAAAAAAAAAAAAAAAAAAAAAGAGGAAAACTTCCACTTAGCCTTTCTTATGATCCATAAAACGCTGCTGGAGGCAGAGACAGCTGCTGATATAAAAAAGTTACAGTTGGTAAAGAGAACTTATTGCAGTTGTAAGGGGTGCTTGTGACTGTGCAAGCGCTGGGCTGCTAATGCAGAAATAAAGCGCCGTTGCTGCGGCCGTTCCCCTACCCGTTCCCTGGAGAGCCATGGGCCAGCGGGGCCGGGTGTCTCAGGGCTGCGTTGGCACCCGTGGCTTTCTGACGCCCTTGCCATGAGCTGGCTAAGGGACGTCATGCGCCGCAGCCGGTGCTGTCGACGCGGTCGGTGCAGCACAAAAGCTCTGTTGCAAGGGAAGGTCTGGCCCGTGGAGGTCAAAGTGAGATGCTCCACCTGGGCAGCTGAGCGTGCAGCCTTTACATCCCACCCTGGGGGCAAGAGTCAGGGCCCTCGAAGCAGATGGGGTAATTAACCTCAGGTGCAAGCTTATAAAAAGCTGCAGGTGGGAAGAAGGGCTCTAGAGCTCTGCTTGCCCCAGCACTAGAGGAGGGCAGCGTGGTGGGCTGCGTGGGCGCTGCTGGTGCGGAGGCTGAAGGAGCGTTCTGCTGCCCACCCGAGTGGGCTGGAGGTGAGGCTGGGCAGGCTACGTGCAGCTCAGAAAGGGAGTCCCTGCAACCCTCCCCATTCAAATCAGGAAAAAATTCTTGTCTGTGGTCCGTCACCTTGTTTTGCCTCCTGGAAACTGGAGAAGGGGAGGCGTAAGGTGGGAGGAGGGAGGGGGTGTGTGGAAGACTAATTGCAGCTACATCTTGGGACTGTGGGTGCTGCAGGCATTTGAGATGGAAAAAAGTGATTTTCAACTGCAAATTGGTAACTGGATCCTTAACGTTAGCTTTGCAGTTCCAGAAGAGCCAGCAACCTGTTGTAATGCCTCGCCACGCAGCGCTGGGACGTGGCCAGCCAGGCAGGGGAACAGCACGAGCCCACGCAGCGGCCAGGACGGTGCCTCGGCCGTGGCTCCTGCGACGATGCTCCTGCGACGGTGCTCGCAGAGGGCTCCTGATGCTCACAGAGGGTTCGAGGCAACTGTTTAACAGCAGTGTTTAAAAAGAGGAGTTGCTATGGCAACTGCCACCCGGGTTTCTTCACGCATCGGTACAGGGAAATGCTTGCACTGCGTGTGCCCAGCTACGGCACGGCAGTCACGCTCCTCTGCCCGCTCTGCTCCGAGGCAGCCTGCGTCCCGCGGTGCCCGCTCTCCCATATGGGCACATCTGTGGTGGCTGCTGTTGGGGGCCGGTGCCCCAGAGGGTCCCGCAGCTGAGCTCGCGCCGAGGTGGCCGCGCGTGCCGCGCTCTTGCCCGAGCTGTGGTTTCCTCTAGCAAACCCTTGTTTGCCTTCTAGGCTCCCCACGATGAGCACGGCGGGCAGGAGCTTACGCTCTTCGTTGAGCAGGGACCTGCTTCTGCGTCGTCCAAGAGCAGCCTGGCGCAGGGATGACCAGCAGCTGCCCCGAGCGCAGGGCACGTGTCGTCAGGGAGGTAACTGCTCATTTCCCACTCGTAATTACCTCGCGTGCTGTCTTAATAGCTTAGCTGCTAACTAAGACTAGATCTTTGGTAGTAATAAAAGCAGTCCCTTGGTGGGTGGGGTTTTTGGCATTTCATCTCCGTTCCAAAATGAATAATTTATACAAGCCTTTATTGGAGCCCAGAGTTATACAATAAATGTTCCATGCAAACACACTCACATATTTCAATGTTAATATCTCTCTAGCGAATTTCCCTGGCAGGCCAAGCCAGTCTGGGATTGCCACATTGCTTATTTACGTAAAATATCATAATCTCACTTTTATTTGCATTTCTGAAGTGCCATTAGGGTGATTTGGAGCATATGAGCCCAGCCAGTTGACTGCAGCTGCAGCTCCTGGTCCAGGGTGGGAAACGACTTTCGGGACTCCAAGCCGAGACGTGGCCAAGAGCAGAAATAGGGTTTGGCAGTCGGGCGCTGTGGGAACACAGAGCCCCCGGGGGTAAACACCCGGGCGCGGGAGGCGAGCGTTTGGGTGTTTGTATGGGGCTGAGCAGATGGAGATGGGAACAGCGTGTGTCACCGGGAGCTGCTGAGCTACAGCCCGAGCCCGTCCTCCTGTCTTGCTTTGGGCGGCAAAGCCTTTAAGGCAGTTTAAACCCAAGGCAGCTCTCGTCAGAGGAGGGTGGCAGCTTTCGGCAGCAGTAGCTGGGCTGCACCCCCACCCCTCCCCAAACCAGCGTGCTCTTTAGGGATTTCTTCCTTTCTCAGTGAGGTGAAATTGTACCCATCTAAAAGGATTTCATTGCTTAAATCCCAGTTATAGCCTCCAGAGACTAATTACCTTCTTCCTGCATTTGCATCGTTTACATTCCAGTCAGTTTAAGGGACATGTGATGTTTTGGAAGGAGATGTGAAACTGAGAGGCAAAAAAATCTTCTAAGTAGTAAATGGCTTGGAAGAAAGATGTGAGAACGCGCATGTGGTGAGTGCAGCCATTTTGAGATGGGTTTGATCCGCTTTCCCATCAGCGCTGGAACAGGGGGAGTGATGGAGGGTAAGTGTCCCTCAGATGAGCACTTGCCAGCGTTTCACCCGGAGAAGAGGCATCTCCAGCGGGAACGGAGGCGTGCGGTTTGTGCTCCTCCGCATCCCCTTCAGAAAGAAATGACAAGCACCAGCTCGGCGATACTGTGCCTGTCTGAATCCAGATGTCTGGCTCCCATACAGATTTGTGCTGCTTTTGCCGCTCACAGCAGAGAGGCAGCTTTAAGACAGGCAAAAATTATTTCCAAGTTGTTGCTTTGTGCACTGTTGTCTTCAGCCAAGCTAACTGCTGCTGGGGCTTTCTGATGTTCTTTGTGTGATCTGAGGCTCTCTTTAAAGCTCGGGATTGTGCAGCCACAGGTCTCTCTGATGCAGAGGAAGGAATGGTCTCCTTGCAGCCAGGATGCCTATTGACACGTCTTCTGCTTTATTCTGCTCCAAAACAGGGCACAGAAATGATTTTCCAGGCATCTGCGCCTGCTGCGCAAACCTCCTAACTTCCTCATTTTAAGCACGTTCTCATCTGCTTTTCTTCTGTCCTTGCAAACTCCACCTGGAGCTGATGATCCAGTCGGGAGCTTTCCTTGCTCACGCGGCCAGGAGTCGCAGCTCCGCAGACCGAAGGCGGTCGGGATGTGCCCTGTGCCGTGGCTGGGTGGCCAGCAGCCCTCCTGGGACTCGGCAGCTCCTGCTGCTCGCAGTGGCTCCCTGGGGAATGGGAACTAAAAATATCACAAGTGAGCTCAACAGGAGAGTTTCCAGTGAAAAGCAGTAATCGTTGATTGAGAAAATTAGTTTAATTTATTCGACAAATACTTGCAGGTCCAGGGAGCAAGTGCATACATACCTGAAAGAATTGCTTCAAAGAAAGCCTATTGTGGCTGCTGTCACTTGTTCTGCTCCTTTTTCTTTTTTTTTTTTTTTTTTCCTCTTGAAACTGAGATGAGCTGGAGAGCTAGTGAAAGAGGACTTCATTTCATCCAAAAGCAAGCTCAGCGGCACCTGGTGTATTGTGGAGGATCTCAACAGGCCTTCATTGTCTGGCCGTGCTGCTGTCTGGGCAAATTTAGCACATAGCCGGTGGGCTGCTTTAGTAGGAGTGCTGCGATTTCAGGAGAGCTATAAATTTATATTCCCCGTAATTGTGATAGCACACCTTAGCGCTGTTCCCTTAGCAAGAAAATGGTTCTCCCCCCGGAGTGCACCGGCGACTTAGCAAAGATGCTGGCACAAACAGGATAATGAATGTTAGATAACTTGCGTGTTTCACAGACCGAGCTTAAATAGTGGAAGAGCAGCATCCCTGCTTCAGAGAGGGACTTAAATCTATCTTAAATCTAGGGAATGTTTTCCCCTCTGCTCACTGGGATTTGCGTGGGGACCTCACTTCAGCATTAATGGGATTTGCGAGCTTGGAACATCTCTTAATGCACTGCATCCCTCGTATCTCTTGTCTAAGTAAAATGAGTTTGAATTTTTCATTTTAATCGCAGACTTGTGATCTGGAATAGACATTCTTGTACTGAAAAGCATCCGCTTTTAGATCCGTTCCTCGGGGTATACAACGACAAAGGCGTGTCCCTGGCCTCTGCTGCTTGCACGCTGCATTCGGAGAGCACAGCTGTGTCCCAGCGGCGGTTTGCGTTTCAGTAGTCGCTTCAGACGGCAAGAAAATCTCCAAAATGCCCCACGGCTCCAGAAAGACTCCCCTTCTATGGACAGGTAAAATTCAAGCAAGACATTTTGTGCTATTATTCACTACTTGGCTTGGAACGGTGTTTTCGGTCTGTGGCGTGGGTATGTAGAAGGGGTCCCTGGTTCTGAACGACCCCGGTTCGGATGAAGCGGGTGGCTACTGGGGAGCACTGAAGGTGCTGCAGGCTGGGTGGCAGCAAGCCTGGGGGGTCCCCGTCCTAGGCCAGCCCCCGGGCAGCTGGAGCGCTTCGGGCAGTTCCTCGTACTGCTTGGGACCGGGCTTCCCTAGCCTTAACATCAAGCTAATGGTTTTGGCTGTTGCTGCTACCCTGCAAGTGTAGGAGCATTCTTGAAAGTTGCTTGCTGTAGTGGAATAAAAAGTTATCTCTAACCCTGTAGGGATTTAGCAAAGATGCTGGCACAAAAATAGTTTGTAATGAGCTTTAAGACATATTAATGAAGAGAAGTATAATTATTATTACTGAGTTCAATTACAGCGCTTGGATTACAAATATTCTCCCACAATCCCTCAAGAAAGAAATGCATCTTGTCTCTGCAATTAAATAAACTGCATATCAAGGGGAGGGAAGAGGATTAAACTACAGAAGAAAGAATTGCTTCAACTTGACTGTGGTGGCCCCTCTCATCCTCCCAACCAGTTATCTATGCTTTGAGGAGAAGGATCCCTGCTCAGCACAGTGCAATGGTGATAAAAATATTCTTCGGGAAACTGGTGGTTGGCTTCCTTCCAAAGTCTTAGGCATCTGTAATGCAGCAGTTGCCATGTTAGTAGAATCTAATAAACTCCTTTCTAAAATATTTATGGAAGTGCACACCTGTACATTTCTGTTTCCCAAAGATGCAACCTAGGCACTTCTTAAGGGGTTTTTCCCTTCCCTGGTTACTGAGTGTAGAGACAGAATTGAGGAATTCGCATGTTTCACGCAAAGGAGCGTGACTGAAAGCACAAAGCGGTAAGAAATGTGTAGTTGCAAATGCAGAGCATCGCCAGGGGTCAAGTGCTGGGGAAGCTGCACATTGAGCACGGAGAGCTTGACCTTGACAACGCAGTGGAAATGTCAGGCAGCAGTAAAACAATGCGCTCCCTGGGGAACAGCGAGATCCGGGGGCTGGAGTAGCTACTGATGTGCCTTTGGGCTTCTTGGGCCGAGAAGCTTGCCTCTGGAGAGCTTTGAGGGAAGGAGAAGCCGGCGCTTAGCTGTGTGCTGAGCGATGAGGGGCACTGCATTTCTTTCACTTGCAGTAAGAAATCCATTACTGACACTATCACCCTGACAGAGATGCTGGATGGTAAAGGACCAGGCTCCCAACCAGGGGCAGAGCAGCTCTGCTGGCTTTGATGCTAGTGGAGAAAAGTCTGCTAGCATCTGGGAGATGGTACAGGCGGTCTGCAGAACAGCACTGCTCCCTGGGAAGATCTCGGTGCTCCGAGAGCTGCGCTGGATGCTCCCAGCTGGCCAGAGCTGGGGGGGGGGGGGGGGTGTTAGCGTAGCTCTACCATTTGCTGCTTTTAACCCTAAAATCTATCCTGAAACACTTCTGATGTCAAAACGCACTGAGTTAAGCCAGAGAGCAGAATGCTGTGGTGATGTTGTGGCTGTTTTTCTGCAAGACGTAAAGAGGCGATGACAAGCCTTGGCGACTGTATGGACACGCGTGGAGACTGTGACGGCAGCGGTACTGGTGAGCTACCAGCTGCTCTTCTGAGCGCTGCCTAGGAACTGGGTTTCTTTTCCTATTAAGCAGGATGACAAAATCACCGTCACGCATATTGTAGTAACTTCTCCTTAAACATCGCTACTGTCTGCAGAGAGGTTTGTCTGCCTGCACTAGTCATCTCTGGAAATGACAGAGCTAACGCTTGTTTAAATTCTCTCAGAACCTGCTATCTGAATACATTTCTTGTGCGGTCTGATCGTTGTTAAAGCTTTCCTACCTAACCTGGTTTACACACTGTTTCAGGGCTTGCTTTTGATCGCACTGGCTGTAGGACACTTGTTCGTACTGTGAACCCTACTTCTTTGTTCCTGCAAATGTGCTACCCATGGGGAAACCTTTGTCCAAATAATCTCAGATTCCCCAAAGAGTGAGAGCTGCTGGCTTTGCTTTCTAGTTGAAGTGACAGCAAGGAATATATAGATTTGTTCTTCTATTCTTTGGTGGCTTTCTGTTCGCGTATCCTCACATCAAATCAAAGTGTCAAAATAACATCCCTGGCTTGCCAGCCGCAGCTTCTGGCCACTAGACGGACATCTGAGGAACAGATATTTTCAGTTGAAAAGGGTAACCACCAAGGGTTATTTAGCGAAGAAGATAACCCAAGACGCAAGGTAAGAAGAAACTAATGCACAAACTTTTACTAGAATCTGAGAGGACTGGAATTACAACAGCCACCCCTCCGACTGCTGCATCTCTGCTGCGTGCCAGGCAGCCCCAGACCTTGCTGGCATCCCCAAAGCAGAGCTACCGTGAGCGCCTGGCTACTGACACTCCTTCTGGTGACAGCTCGGCTCCTGGCTGGGCACTTGGCGCGGCGTGCTCAGACCACGAATGCCTGAGTCGAGAAAGCGGTCTGCATTGTCACACACCTGCCCTGGGTGCGGAAAGAGGCAAGGGGAGGGACAGAAAGATGTGGCAGTCGGGTTTCTAGCTCTATGACAGCGTTCCTGTTATCAGAACACTTCTAAGCTCTCAGTCTTCTTCCTAGGTTTTATTTAATTCTGACTCTGTTCAAGTCTTAAGCACTGTCAGTCCACGCAGAAAAGAGCCCTAGAAACTTACTCTTTGCAAAGGAGTTCCCAGCTCAAGTCTTTGTCCACTTACATGATTAATCCATCTCTGTCTGAAGTGCAGTTATTGCACACCGGGATAGCGTCTGGATAGTCGCACTACGTGTTCTTTACAGTATGCAAGCAGTGTGAATGGCAAGGCGCACGGCCGGCCCTGCAAAGAGGTGGAAGATGACTTCAGTGCTGTGGCGTTGTGTAACAGAGCTACTCCTGGAAAAAAAAAACTGCTTCAAAAGAGTCAGTACACAGGAGATCTACCAGTGATTTCTTGATGGAGGCATACTTGCATGTAGAAAATACTTAAACAGATTGTAATGAAGATCTGGCTTCATTACTGGAGCCTCGTAGGGCTGATAACTGAATTGCTCCTGTTGCACTGAAGTCCCCCGTTGGAATGAATGCGTAAACGCATGGCACTCTAGGACACTGGAGCGGTTGTCTTAGCAAGAATCCTGCCAATGGTACAATATTGCTTGCTGTTGCATGAACAGAACATGTCTCCTCTGATTGTTTTTTTCCTGCTCTTTTGAGATGGATGCTGTCTGAGGATCCTCACTGGTAGAAGGCCTTCTCTGAGGTACAGTTACAGCTCTTTACATGTAACCTCTGGCACCAGTAACAGGGTAAAAGAAAAAAGTCCAAGTGCTTTTTTGGATGAAGCTTGCTCCTTTTCTGGAAGGAGTTTGTGAGACTTGACAAGAGGCTGAGCTCAGTGGCCTCTTCCGTGGTCCTGCTCTACGGCATTTCAACTGTAATTATCTTTTTTTAATTTGGGGAGCTATTGAACTGTGATAACATTCCTGGAGCGGCTTAAACTCCCACTCCTGTAAGATACCAAGGAACAAGATGTCTCTTGAGCAAAATGCTGATGGTTTTTCTGCTCCGCTAAGAAGATGCCACCTGGCCCAGCTGCCTTCTGCTTCTCAGATTGGTGATCACCAGTGGGGACTGCACCTCTGCTTGGGCCAACTCCGTCCTCGGGGGTATCACTTGTCTGCCCAGCAACTGGTGAGTCTTAGGAGGCAAGACTTAAACTGTTGAGGCTTTATAAACTTTATGTTTTGAATTATCACAAGATCGGTGACAGAAAATGAGCAAGAGTTAATTACATGACAGAGAGGGAGGCTGTGTAGCAATCATTTCAACGGCAAATAGAAATATTTATAGACTCAGGACTGCCAAACCTGCCACTGCACTCTGACACGAGATGTGCTATGATTCACAGAGCAACACTTTAGGATGGGGCTCTGACAGTCATGTGGGCCAGAGCTCTGCTAAAAAGCTGGGTTCAAAGGGATGTGCTAATGTGATAAAACGAGGTAAAACTTTGTAAAATCAGAATTTAAAAATAGCCTGGCCATCTTCTGTTTTCAGTCTGTAGATTTCCCTATCTGTATTACTTGCTGATGACCAGTGCCGCTGTGAGGGCTTGCAGAGATGACCCCCACCCCGAGCTGCCCCACTGCACCATGCCCCCAGCTCCGAGGGTGCAAGTGCCCCTTGTCCCTTCCAAGGGAGGGCTGCACGCAGCTCTGCAGGGCTCTGTCACCTTCAGGCGGTGCTTGCTGCCACCTTGAAAGCCCAGATTTCAAGTGCGTGCCTAGTTCACGCAGGCATTCATTTCTCAGGTCTTCTGTGGCTCCCTGTCCTGCGGCGTCCTGCGATTCTTCCGCTCCTTTCTGCTGTCCAAGCAGAGTGCTGCAGAGTGAAGAAGCTGCTGGGGAGAAGGAGATGAATGTGACCCTGAGAGTTTGCGTGCGCCGAGAGGTAGAAAGACTTCAAAACCGATAAACATCTGACAGTGGCCACCCTGAAGTCACCCTCCTGCAGGATGCTCCCCTGCTTCCCTGCGTTGCTCCTGAGAATTGTCTCGTGCTTGGGAGCAGTTGTGAAGCAGAGCAAATCCTCGGTGGGTATAACTCATCAATGGAGCGGCATGCTTTCCCAACAGCTTCAGACTCGGCCCATGCTATTTTTGCATTGCTAGCAGGGACTGACTAATTCTGATGGGAGCAGAAAGAATTTGCTATTACCTGCAGACAATAGAGGGAAGACTATAATTCATTTCCATCCCAAAAGCAATCTCTGCAGGCGGGTTTTGAGACAGGTTTCCAACCATCTCCCTTTGGAGACCACGAAGCAGGCTTTAAAGAATCCTTTATATTTTTAGCAGCAACATAATGGTGGTGGAAATTTAATAAACTTCACCATCAAATATTTATCCCATTACACTGGCTTAAGTAATTTAAGCTGCTGAAATCAACATTGTGGTTTTATTTTTAATGAGCCTTGTGTAAAACAGCCTCTTCTATCATTGTCAGGTGTGTATGGAAGTGAGTTGCATTTACTCAAAGAATTTTTAATCTCCCCAAAGAAACAATGTTAAATAATGTACAACGCTAACCAAAATGTTACCTGTCACCGGTAGAAAATCTAGCTAGTGCTAGGCAAGCCTGATGTTTACTGGCACTTAGGCCAGGGAAAGAGCTTGTGGGTTTTGGGGGGTTTGGTGGTTTGTTTTTTTGTTTTTTTTTTTTTTTTTTTTTTATTATTATTCTAACTAGGCAAATACTACCGAGAGTGCCCTAGGCTCAAATTTTGGATGGCGTTCAGCCTTGCAGAATGCAACGTTCCCACCTCGTCCCCTGGACAGCCGGGCAGGGTGGCAATGCCAGGACAGGCGGTTTAGCTACCTGCAGCCTGGGGAAGAGACAGGGCAGGAGGAAATCGGAAGGAGCTGGTCCTTATGGAGACCCATGCCAGCTGGGAAGAGCAGACTTTGGGAGCTGCGAACCACAACCGCTCCAGCTCCCTGGGGCTCCCCGGCACAGAAAGCAGGTCAAACAACGGGCAGCCGGCAGGGCAAAAGGCTTGGCAGGGAGATGAGCCTCTGCCGTGATAGCTGTGCAGTGGTGTGGTCCCCACGGACACCCCCCCCCCCCCCCCCCCAAAATCTCCCCTGTCCTCGGCTTGGGCAGCTCTGGGAGCCGGCTCCCGGAGCTGCGTGGCCAGCAGCCGCTTTGCCCACGCGTGGCTCTGGGAGCCGCAGCGCCGGTCTAAGAGTGACCCCCAGTGTCGGGCAGCTGGGTAAGGCAAGCTTTGCCCCCCCCCCCCCCCCCCCCCCCCCCGGGCTCTGCGCCCAGGATTTAGCAGGTGAAGCGATGGAAATTAAACCGTCATCCCCGCAGCAAAAGCGATGCGTGGAAGAAGCGAGCGGTGGGAAGAGCGTGGCTGTGCGCACGGCTGCAGTTGAAGCAGCTACTACGTTAAGTCAGGAAGAGGTTTCTGGGAGCTGCTGCTTTTCAGTGGCAAGGCTAAGTTGCCACCGTCCGTGTAATCAGATTCCTGGAGGAAAGGTAATGATTCGGCTCCAGTGGGATGCTTTGTGCTGGGAGAGATTTACCTGCGTTTTGTGAAACGCTTTAAAAAGCAACGCTGCTCAAAGCAGTTAAGGTCTTGGAAGGGTAGGAAACCTTGGGCAAATTGGGTGTCCTGAAGTCATCGGCTAGTGTTTGCGGAGTGCTTTGGAAAGGATTTGCCATGTAAAATGCTAGAGATCGTTACAAAAACTGGGCACGGGCATTGATAGAGGGGAGGATCCGATTGCCAGCAGCGGGCCCTGGGCAGGGGTCCGGCATCTCCGGTTGCACCCATCATGGGGAGGTGGGTGCCTTATAGCTCCCCAGTCAGACAAGTATGACAGCTATCCAACTTGAGATGGTTCTCTGGATTCTCTTTTCTCAGATGTCCCCTACGGTTTTTCATTAATGAATTTCATCGTATTTCTTCTTGCTGCTCTTTCTTGCAAAGCCTATGTAGTCTGCTCAGTTGTGTTAATTAATTTCTTCAGCTACTGGCTTTCCACATTTGGTTCTTGACAAGATACTAGCAAGAAATCAAAAATCAGACCCAAAAAGAGATTTCTCACATGGCACACATAAAGTTTCATTATGTATCATAAATTCCCTGTTATTTCTATGCCAGGGCTCTCTAGCTCCTAGTGTGAGTACTTCTTAGTAATGAAAATTAAGGTCTTACTCAATTTCAGTGGTGCAAAGGAACTCAAGACAGCAAGGTTCGGGACAGGCTGCTGCATCAGAGGGTTGCAGACCCCCTTGAATGTTTTGGTTCTGGCTGAGATATTGACTCATCGGAAATTTGTCCAGGAGACAGTGCCTCTGGAAGCTCAAAACTGGCAGTTCAATATTCACTGTCATTACCTGAGTTGGCATGACAACATTGTTTGACAGGAGAGCACAACAGCTAAAAAGTTGTGTCTTCAAATCCTGAGCAAAAGACTACTTTGTACTGCTGGCGCTTGCTCTGCAGAGGAGGTAGAGAAGGCGGCAGGGAGGAAGGATGCCACAGCTTGGTCTAGGCAGGGAGCAAGGCTCCCTATGCCAGTTACCAGGCAGCAGATCCTCCTCCTGCTTTCTCCCCAGGTGCTGCTAATGAAGAAGAATTCAGCCACCTTAACTAAAAATAACTTTCCCACAGCAGGAAAAGACCAGCCGGTGCTCCTGCTGGATGACTGTTTAGTTTGACAGACCTTGCATTCAACAGTTAACAGCCAGTATGTTTACAGGCAACATTTTTTTTGGCTGCTGTCCCCAGCATGTCACTAATGTTTAGCCAAACGAACTGGGAGGATTATAACAGACAGGGACACTGGTGCAAGTGACAGGCGCAGAGACAAGTGCTGCAAGAAGCTAATTTACACATCGAGTTTCACAGCCTGAACCTCCCTTCCTGCTCTATAAGCTCATCAGCTGCTGCTTTATACCCGCCAGCCAGCTTTCATAAAAATGAGGGAGCTCACAAAATCTTTTTTTTTTTTTTTTTTTTTTTGCCTGCCTCCTTCGACAACAGATTCTAATAAAAACCACTTTTTAATATTGTTGAAAATAAGTCCTCTTTTATGTGGAAATGTGGAATTAATGTAAATAGTTTGTGCTGCTCTGATTCTCTTTAAGGGCTGCTTGGCTGTTAGCAGTCCCTGCGTAGCCTTTCAAGTCACTCAGGAGACACTGCCTGCTGCTGAGACGTGGACTGATCTCAGAGGGGTTCTGCGTTCTCGCTTGCCTCTCCCGGGGTGTTCTCTGCGCTACGTGACAGTTGTTTTCTCGCAGAGGGATCAGCCATATTTCAGAAAATGCAACACCATCTGCAGCTGCAAAATTGCCACCGCCTTCCCACAAAATAATGTGGTTATAGGGCTGACCATAATACAAGAGCTCTGCAAGGGAGCCCTGGCATCCTGGCTTCACCTGTGTAAGGTGCTTTGCCTCTTGAAACTGTCCAAGGCCACCCTGCGCAGCCTCAGGCGCCTGTGGTAGTGTATTTCCACCCCCGTGTGCTGCCACAGAGTGTGAGCCTGCATCTGCACTGGGTCACTGGAGCACATGTGGCTGCTTAGGGCTGACCCACCCTTGCCCTCATCACCTGAATACGCACATCAATTTTGGAAAGCAGCATAAAGAGTGAGAAACATATACTGTTGTGAAAAGTATTTATTAAAATTTTCAAAATCAAATTTTTCTTACCATTTTCACTTCGTTGGGGAAATTAAAACAACCACCAAGCTTTTCAGCTGCAGAAATGCCGTTCTTGAGCCCGTTCTAGTCCTCCTCTGTTTACGAGACAGTATAAGTTTTCACTGCCTAATAAAAACAATCATCTGTATTCTGTGGCTGCGAGCAACAACACTGTGAGAGAGTGGAGCAAGTGGAGAAGCTTTTGGAGGAGAATATGAATTATCTCAGCCAGAGAACAAAGCACAGAAGGACCCCTGAGCACCGAGAGAAATTGTAGAACAACGCATCAGGCATGTCTCCGAACCTCTGCAGTTTAACTGGGAGACTTTATGCTTTTGAGAAAAAATGTCTTAGTTGAATATTCCCATAGGTACATTCTTGCCACTTATTTCTGCGATTTAAATTGTTGCTCATGTTTTTTAAGGCCAGGATGAACGGACAAGCATTTTATCAGCTAAGTTGGATTGAGGAGCACAGGTAATATCCTCAAACCACTGAGACTTGTGGTATGGCTCTGCAATGAGCAAGAACATTAAAGGCTGCTATAAAGAAACAAGCTCCTGTGCCCTCAGCCGGACAGAATTATAAAAATCCCCACAGCGTCCTCAAAGCACTGAATTAACAGAAGAGAGAGCTGTAGTTTAATGTGATGGATAGAGCCCCTGGGCTCCATTGCAGCGGACGCTGCTGTCCCTCCTCCGGTGCAGACCGTCAGGGCACGCAGTACCTACAATTTCTCAAAACGGGCAAGCGTACTACCTCACCTCCCCCAGTAAAATAAGTGAAAATAATTACATACTTAAATCTAGGTGTCGGGCTGCTTTGCTACACAGAAATACATCTGCGATCGTCAGAGTCCTTGAAGTTAAAGAGGGATTTGAGTTACTGACATAATTTGTTCCCTGAGGGCTATGGAAACGAACAGAGAGGCACATCTGAATAATAACTCCACGACCGTGCATCTTGTAACAGGAGCAAGCATTGCTCCAGAAGGCAGGCACGATGGGAAGCCAAAGATCTGAAATGTTTATAACCTATACAGCGATCAGGCAGGATTTGTTTGGGTTTTTTCCCCAGGCAGCAGCCCATCAGGGAGATCTGGAGGCAAGCTCTTCTGTTTTCGCTTCGCTCAAGCTTATTTTAACGTAACGCTGCCTGTGGGCCAAGTCAGGGTCTGGGCCTTGCGGCAGGCCGAGGCGGCCTCCCCGCCCAGGCCCCGTCTCCCCCCATACCCAGCGGGGACGAGGCTTCCCTCTGCCTGATGTTTCGGCCCGGAGGGGCCACCAGCTCACCCGGCACCCGGGGAGGACAGGTGGACGGCAAGGCCCGGCTGCCCCCGAGGCGAGAAGCTCCACAAGATGGCGAGCGCGGGCTCCGGCGCCCTCTCCAAGATGGCGGCGGGCGGTCCGGCGGCCGGAACGCGGGGCCGGGGCCGCTCGGAGAGCCGCGGCCCGGCGCTCCCAGGGCGGCGGCAGCAGCAGCAGCGGCGGCGGCGGCCTCCCGGGCGCTGTGCGAAGGGGTCTGTGGCGGCCAGGCGCCCGGCAACCGCCTCTGCTCAACCCGCGGGGGAAGCGCAGCAGGCAGCCCGCCGCCAGGAGCCGGGCGGCCCCCGGACGCCGAGCCTGGTAGGAGGGGCCGGGGCCGGGCAGTTACAGTGGGGGGGGGGGGGGGGGGGGGATGTGCAACCGGGCATCGCCGTGAAGGAACTACCTGGAGAATTTAAGTAAATTCTTCGCCTTTCCTGCCTTCTTGCCACTTTGTTAGTGGCCTGCGTGCGGACACACGGTGCAGGGGCAGATGTGTGTGCCGCAGGGCCAGCTTTCGGGTTGCTGGCCGTGGAAGGCCGGTGGTAGGCTGCTGGCCCGTGCGGCAAGCGGCGGGACGGTTTGCTGGCCCGGCTGATAGTCCGTTCTTGCTACATTAATTGCCATCTACAGCATCCCTAAGAAAAGAGGAGAATGGTGATTGGCCACGTACGGTGCTAGTTTATGCTTTCAGAGGTAGCTTTCCACTGGTGATGGACTGTATGTTGTGGCTTAGTGTAAGCTATCTGCTCCAATTTCCTCCTTCTCATGTGCACATTCTACTAATTATTTTTCTCAGCAATGCAGCTTTGGATCACGGTGCCGCTCGCTCGATGGAGCCCTTCGGTTCCACATCCAGCCTTGAACTAAAGAGATATATGGTGATTTTATTTTTCTTTATTTCAAGTAAGATCTAGGATCCTCTTTTTTTTTTTTTTTTTTTTTTTCCTAACAGTGTTCTTCACACAAAGCAGCTGGTGGACAACCCTCAAAGAGGCTCAAAAGTGAAAAAAACAGTCTAGTAAAATCAGAACTAGAAGGACTTACATGTGCAAGTGGAAACCTTGCCGCACTGGGGGAGGCGCCTAAAACATCTGATGGGGATCGATGTTCAGAAGATCCAGGAGACCGCAATATAATTCAACAGAAAAAGGGTGAAAGCATTCCACAGGCTGATGAAGAGAAACAGGAAAAGGAGCATAATGTTTCTCTCAGGCCACATGCAGTGAAATCAAGCAGTGCTCCATCAAAAATGGACAGTGATGAAAACCCGCACGATCACGTCTGCAGTGAAGAGGAAAGCAGCTGTGAGAGTGTACTGTCAGATGGGTCCGACTTGGAGGATGCAGATGTCCTGAAGAAGCCAGTACAGTTAGAGGGTAGTGCTTTCTTGGATGAAGACAGCAACCAGCCAATGCCAGTGGACCGGTTCTTTGGAGATGTTGAGTTTATCCAGGTAAGATGATGACAGTCTGTTCACTCTACAGATTCAGTTCTGTTCCACTTCAGTCTTGCATCTTCAGACAAAAGAAGGCTAGCCTCAAAATAGTAGGCAAACTTGACCAGTATTGGTAGACATCTGGAGTCATATCCCTGTCCCCTAGATAGAATTATTTGTCTGAGATGCCTTGGCAATTAATTTCAGATGTGAAATCTCTCTTGTTCAGATTTTATTATTCCAACTCCATAAGACAGATATTTTTACTCATAGATACAGTGTTATTCTGTCAAAATAGTTTTTCACTGGTCATTGGTTCTAAATTGTGATTATTGTGATTCTTTTGAATGGAAGCTGCTTTCTGGCCACCTCTGCTTTTCGATCAGGGGCCAGAGCTTGAAAGTTGAATCCCAGGTCTGCCTCGAACACTGCATAACTTTGGGCAAGCGATGCCTTTGTGTTTTAGGTGTTTCATGAGAATTGGTATTTAGCAGGGGTCACGGTTGGTATTTAGTGGGAGTAGTGAGGCTTTGTTTGTGGAGCACTTCACCCTCTCTGAATAATTCTCGAGCCTGCAGAAGGAAAGCCCTTGCTTTGACCATGAGCTGTGACTGGTTCAGGCAAGCTCCCCTGAAAGCTCCTCAGCTTTAGGTATTGGTTTATGCCACTGCTTCCAAGTGAAGAGGTGTGTGTTGGTGCCTCATGTATCAGATGTGGAGTATGTGAACTGTTGGAGAGGTAGGAGGTCTGCCATTTGCTGCAACAGACCCTCCTGAGTGATTTTATCCTTTTCTTAAAGGATCTCCCAGCAGTTGCACTCCCAAGCACAACGATGAGCAGGCGAGAATTCAGGAAGCTACATTTCATTGCAAAGGAAGATGAGGAGGAGGAGGAAGAGGATGTTGTCTAACAACAAACTGTAAACAAATGAAACCTTTTTTCTTTTCTTTGCAACCACGTAATGATGGCTGTGTCACTAACATAAGGTGTCTGTGTTTGCCTTTTCTCAGAGACAGAACTGGTAGAGTTTGTTTTTCTGAAATTGGCAGATACAGAATTCTCCCACGGTTATCTGGGGCGAAGGCTGACTGAATTTTCAGTGATTTGGAATTAAACTGTAATTTATCATTCTACCACTAATATTTAGGAAAAACCAGGGAAAATAGAAGTTCTTATTGCTTTTTTTATAAATTTGAGCCGATATCTAGGGTGAACGTTTGGTCTCGCTCCTTTTTTAAAAATAGCCAAGAAAACCATATTAGAACAAGGTTCTTTTTCTTTTAATTCTTTGATGTCTAACATTGTGGCATCCAGTTAGTAATGCAGCCAGTTGACTACCCAGTAGAAAGAGGCACACCGGCCTCTGCTGTGTAAGTTGTATTACATTGTTGACATCTAAACCAGAACCAATTAAACCTCTAAAATGCAGTTCCGCTAGCAAAACTAAATGCATGGATATCAATATGAGTTCAGTGGTGTTAATCTCTGGAAGTTAAGTATATTTTTATGGCACATCAGTTCTCTGAACAACCACCACGTGAAGCTGACTGCTTCCCTCTCCCACCAGACCAGCCGTAAGCATTGCCTTTTCTAATAGTCGTGTAATACAGCTCGTGCAGTATTTTCAGTTGACTTCCAAGGGTTACAAATAGGAATTTTGTAAACAAATATACTGGTGGTGACAAAGGAGGAATAAAATCTCTCAGTGACAGACTTGGTAGACAAACCAGTATTGATTGCTAGGGATATCGGTTAGTCCACTGAATTTGTTATTTTGGCCTGCAGTTTTATAAAACAGTGAGCAAGCTCAGATGATTTCAGGAACTGTTAACTCGCCCAACGTTTATGATAATACTCCTTTGAAAGCATGATTATGCAATAAGCTTCCAGATCTTTATTGTTATAAATAGTTTATTCTACATTTCTAAAAATATAGAGAAAATGTTATCAGCAGATGGTTTAAATAAATATTAATTTCTACAGCTATAGCCTGTTAAACATTCAAAAGTTGTAAGCCAAACAAATTGTATATGCATGACATGTTAATTTATTCACATTTCCACTCCAGCTGATGCATTGTTTCTGTCAACGATATTTCTTGGCTCCTTTTCACTCTAATTCTGTAACACAGAAAAATCTAATTTTTTAATAGCATATTCATGGTTTTCAGCACAACTCCATCTTGAAGTAGCTCTCCCAGCTTTCCTTAAATGCCATATTTGCTACCATCTCTTTATAGCCAATATGTCTTCACACGCAGACACTCACTTTGGTTTCAGCACTGTGTAAAATGGTGATTTTCAGTTTGTAGGAATTGTGCCATACAGACAATATTGTGTTTGTCATCAGAATCATAGCTACGATACCTTCCCCAATCTCAAAACAGCATAGTGTGCATTTCCATCTTAGTTACCGATGGCGTATATTCAGTAAGGCAATCTGGAAGGATTGGTTCAATGCGTTGGTATTAGAAATCCCGTACTTAAAATGCCCCCAGCTTACTTTTTGTGTTGAAATGTTTGGGAGGGGGATTGAGTTTGTTGTTTAAAGTAAAACAATACTCTCTGTAGCAAAGCTCCTGCATTTCCAAGACCTAGTATGGCTCACGCAGCAATACTATCATCTTGTGTGGACTAGCTGGATTTGCCCAGGTAAGAAGAGGACCAGTGACATGGGGGGCAATGGAGTTCTTCCCTAGAGACGAGTGATGATCTTTACATTGCAGTAAATAACTAGTGCTCCATTCATAAACACGTTTCCCTGCGCTCAGTCTTTCTAGTCTGTATTGGCCGTGCTATACTACACCTGATTAATCACTCCTGCACATCTGCCTCCACAGACACACACAGAATAATGGTAGTAATTTTTTTATTTTAAAAAAAATTCACATCGTTTACACTAACAGCCCTTAAAAGTTCAGATGCTATCAGCTGGTATTTAAAAAAAAAAATCAAGTAAAAATTGATCTATTTGTATTTTATCTGAGGTAGGGTTTTACAAAAGCAATATTCTCTTAGAGTGGCAGGTAAACATGATTATACAGTAAAATTGCTTGTATTGCTCCAAGCAAACTCAAGCTAAAGAGGTAGAAACTGAAAGGAGAGGGAAATCAATGGGAAAGATGACAAAGAACAAAGGTGGTAAAAGCAAAGATATGCCATTGCCTTGATCTTCCTTCTAGGAGATGTACATCTAAAGCAACAGCAAATGGCGTGGTCGTGGATGAGTGCAGGTATTTTGGTACAGAAGAGCCAGCAGCTCCGTCACTGAATTGCCCTTTGGGTCTACGTTTGTCAGAGCAAGAAAGAGATTGTAGGGCATAATCAGTGTCACCCTCTGGCCTCATTTTTGTACTCTGACTCACAGTTTTATTTTATTGCGCTTAACACAGTGCGATCTAAGGAGGGCTTGTAGTAAGTGAGAAGGCGGGAGAGTAGAATTAGGCATGATACGAATGTATGTGTTGTGAGATTGCAGTTGAATTACTTAGCAAGTCTCTTTTGCCAGGGACTCCTAAATAAGTTTTTGTTTAAGAAACTAGAGCTATTTAAAAATGATAGCATGTGACATGATTTTGTAAAAAGCAAGTCACTTCCAGAGATAGCACTATGAAATCTTGTGGTTTTGCTTCCTTTTCCTGTAAATTTTAGTTTTGTCACAGCTGAGATTGTGGTTGGTTTTCTTATGGCAAGCAATGTGTACAAGTTTTAAATTATCCACGGTAAACAGCAACTGATAGAAGTATTCCCAGTTTACTTCTCTTCCATCTCGTGTTTTGACAGCTTCTGCCAGTTCTGGGACAACAGCACGTTTCTTCTCTATTCTTCAGTACACAAAAGAGAAAACAATATTGCCATCAAAAGTTTTTTTCATAATAATCAAGTCTCCATCTTCCTTTTAGAGCCAGGCGGAATTTGAATTCTTTCACCATAACTAGGTTTATGATTTATTTTTTTTTTCCTGAGGAAATTAGTTTAGCAAATCCTGTTTGCTTCACAAGTATACAATGCCTGAAAATGGGTCTGAGGGGTTTTGCCAGCGTTTTTTATCCTGTGCCAGGGCTTTTTAGCCTTCACAAAGGATAACGTGTTGAGGAGGGGTATGTTTTCATACAAAGAAAATCTGAACAGAAGCAAAGCAGCTAATGAGAGATGGCATTATAATCTGTCATCAGGATTTTATGTTATCAGAAACAGCTGCAGCATCCAAGCCTCTAGTCACATCCAATGCACTAGTCACAGCAGAGGTAACAGCACAGTGGCGGCGGTGGGGTGGGGGGTGTGTGTGCGGTGTAAAGACTCAATGGCTCTACCTTTCCTGCCTAAGACGAAGGGCATGAAACAGGTAAGCTTGGATTAATACTTTGTACATACATGTGATCGAGATTCCAGGTACTGAAGAGGATTCTGCTTTCCCTGTTACCGTAGGGGTTGATAGAATGCTTACATGGGCAGTCATCTCTGTCAAAAGGTCCCTGTAAAACAAGACGGCTACAATGAAAGGCGTACTGCTCGTCACCCCAGCGCTGTCCTTCCACTTGCTATAATGAACCAAAGATAGGTCACATGCTATGACAACATCACCCCGCTAAGCTTGATACTGCACTATGCAAGCATCCAAGTACCTGTTTCCTTCCTCTAATGTCATTGCAAGTCATGCCACAGCTTGTTGGAACCAAGCCTCTCTGCTTCAGAAAGGGCTGAACTTACCTGACAAGAGAACCATCCCTCCGCAGTGCACAGGCGGACTGCCTCCTCCTCTCTCCTGTCAAAGTAGCATCCGTTGTATTTTGCAGATCTCAGTTTATCTGACATCAGGTCAATTATCCTTTTATATGCATCTCTTGCTGTAGGATGAACATTGGAAATAAAACTACTAACCTAGGGGCGGGGGAAAAACAAAACCCAGTCATTCCTTGGTGCCTGTAGCAGCCTGAGGCTCTTTTCTACAATGAGTATATTGCCCTCTAAAAGTGTTTTATATATATGTGCTCACAGAATTACTTTTACTAGCAGTTTGAAAGTAAGTTACTTCAACAGAAACTGTTACCTCTTTCATGTAGCTCCGTATTCTGCTTTCACAACTGTGTCGCATGTAGCTTGATTTGTTCTTAAAACGAGACTCTAGACCTAAAGGGAGTTAGATTATGTTGTAACTTAGTACTTCTAGTGCTGTGCTTCTGCCTAGCTGGGCGTTTATCCCTTCTTTTCCCAAACTCAGCGTGCACAGATTTTTTTCTTTCCCATTTTTATTTTACTGGTTCAAGACTACCCTGCTCTTAGCACTCTAAAGGACCGTGCAGAGCATCTGCTGTGAGAGCGGTTAGCTGATATTATAGTTGTTAAATGCTTCTCATTGATGCGCACACACAGAACACTAAGAGGCTGTGAAAAGAAAACTGAGTTGTTGAGGAAGACCTGCAACAATGACTCGGGCATGGGAGAGGGAACTTGCAAAGAAAGTCTAGTTAGCTGGCTGATAGGTGCAAATTATCAATATACTACTAGCAAATCGTTAAAAGATTGTAAATGCAGACCTATGTTGACAGGGAAAAGATGTATTCCAGAGCAATCCTGGGTGGAGCAATAGGGAACGTTGGGGGTTTTTAACCATTTTCTGACAGTAAATATGCGTCTCTCTTAGAGAAGCGCAAAACCGCCTGCTGATGTTGGTGGCAACTAATCCCCGGACCGGGTACCAAATCGCACCAGCCAGAAGGAGTCCCGAATTTTTGAACTACTTTTCTTTCCGAACAGTAAAACTGACAGGAGCGACTCCTCCGAGCAGCGTGAGCCCCGCTGCCCCTCAGCAACTCCCTGCGGGCGACAGACGTACCTTCGAACCATTTCTTGTCGTCCTCCCTGTCCTCGGCCAGGCTGTTTTCGTTCAGGTTGTGGATCAGATCCGCCAGCAGCCTCTGCCTCCGAGGAGCCTGCTCGTCGGTGAGCAGCTTCCGCGCCGCCTCCACGACGGCATCTCTCTGGTTGTAGAAGGCGGCCAGGAACCCCTCGATGTCGCTGGCACCTGCGGCTTGCGCGGGGGAGACGCCACCGGCTCAGGGGCCGCGGCCGGGCCCGGGCACTGCCCCACACCGCCGCCGGTTGTCACCCCCCCACACACACACACCCCGGACCCCCGCCGGACTCACAGCCCCGCCAGGTCTCTCCGGGGCCCAGCAGCACCAGCTCCGTCTGCGGCGGCAAGGCGTGGAAGTAGCTCTCGGTCACCTCCGTCCCGTCTTCGTAGAGGCAGAGGCGGCTGCCTGGCAAGGGAAGCTGCCCCCCGGGCGGGTGAGAGACGGGGCTGACTCTAACCCCGGCCCCGCGCCTCGGACACCGGCCCGCACCTGCAGCAACCGGCAACCCTTCCGCAACAACCCGCGCAGGCTCCCGGCCGCCACCCCGAACTTCTGCGGGCTGCCGCACCCCCGCAGGCGAAAAGCCCGCAGCGGTTCCGCCATGCTCCCGCCCGCTCTCCCGCCGCCGCCGCCGCTACCCAGGCGCGCATGCGCCGCCGGGGGGCGGCTCGGGCGGGCGGGCGCGCATGCGCGGCGGCGGGCGCGGCGTTGCCATGAGACCCGGCGATGGGGCCGCAGTCAGGCAAGTGGGGCCCGGGCCCGATCGCTTCTCCCTCTCCGCTCTGCCTTTCCTCTCCGGCCCTGGCGAGCCTTCCTTGCCGTGCCGCCGCCGCGCGCTAGGCTGCTGCTTAGGGTGGTTTTGTCCCCCCGCCCCCTTGAGCCGGCGCCGTGACCCCTGCGGGGCCTGCGGGTTGCCGCCTCGGCCTGCTGCCGCCTCCTGTGGTGAAGCGGCCGGGGGGAAGGGGGGGGGGGGGGGGGGTGAAGGAGAGAGGGAGCCGAAATTAATGCCGTGATATCTCTACGACACGGGGTGGGGGGTAGCGGTGGTCCTTGGCCCTTGTCGTGCCCGGCCCTTGTCGTGCCCGTGGTCACCTGCCTTCTGCTGCCGCCCCTGTCAGCAGCCCAGGTGTGTGTGTAGCTGTGAAACGGCGCTAGCTGGCTAGCTTTTGGCTAAAGTGACCCTGTTCTTTATTCTTTGCTTCTTCCCTTTGGCTCAAGCGCACAGAGGATGGTACAGGCCGCTCCCGTGTGCGTTTTGGAACTCGAGTGGTTTCAGGTTCCATCTCGGATTAGCAGATTTAATTGAGTTTATTAGCAATCTCCTATACAAGTTAGGTAAACCCTCGTTTCACTAAGTACTAATAAAACACTCAGCATAAGAATATGATGCAGTTTGTGGTGCCAACATTAATTAAAGATAATCTAGATTTGTAGTCATCATCTACTGACTTGGTGGAGCACAGGATTTAAGTCTTTGGCTGCGGTGTTTTAATGTTGTTTTATTGTCCTTCCAGGGATTAGTTTAAGCTTGAAACATCATTGCTTTGACTAGCCCGCTTCTGCAGGATGCCGCAGAAGATTGGTTTTATAGTTGTTAGTTCATCGGGACACGAAGATGGCTTCAGTGCAAAAGAGCTGATGGTTCATGCACCGACCGTGAATGGATGGCGATCACCCAGGTACTGGAAGCGGGAGGTGCGGAGTCCTGAAGCACTGAGTTTAAAATGAGCGGGAGGTGTACCTTGCATGGTCAGAGTAGTTTACAGCATCCCAGACCAAACTGATTATAAAACCAGAAAACTTACTTTAATCCCGTGGAATCCTTATCCTGGGGCAAAAAAAAGCACCTTGGTTACCACCTAAAGGCATTGCATTGCATTTAAATAAAGTCCTTTAAAGGGAAAAAAAGGAACCATTTTTGTTCTTGTCAGTCTTCTTGGAGTTTGCAGCCGCTTTGGCTTAGTGTTAAAAATCCGGTCTTCTCACCACATCTTCTAGACATGTATGGGGTACTTTAACATATGCTTGCATGCGATAAGGTGAAGAGTGTTTCTACTCTTTGGTTTGTTTTTACAATATCTGCAATGCTGACTTAAACTATAATAACTTTGGAAAGTTTCATAATTAAATGTTACTTGAGTTGGAAGTGAAGTCGTCTTCAAAAAGGTGATTCAGAAATTGTGTGTGTTTTCAGACTCTGTCAGTATCCACAGGAAATTGTTCTGCAGTTGGTGGAGAGGTGTCGAATACGAAAACTGCAGTTGCTTGCTCACCAGTACATGATTTCAAGCAAAATTGAGTTCTACATCAGTGAAAGCTTGCCTGAATACTTTGCTCCTTATCAGTCAGAGAGATTTCACAGACTAGGGTAAGTCAAAAAGCTCTATAACGGTTTTATTACCTTAATCAGAAAGGCTTCAGGAGGAAAGAATATTCATTATGCTTTGCATGCAATATTAATACACTGTGCTGTAAGCAGTAAAGAGATTCCGTACTCACTTATATCTGTAGCAAAGCTGAAGATGTAGGTGTAAGAAGCATGATGTAGGTGAACAGTCTTGTCAGATGACAGCACACATTGTTTCAGTTATGAGAGCGCTTTAAACCATATCGAAGTACTAACCTGAGGAGCAGAAATACAGCTGTGTATTTGTACATTTCCTCTGCTTAATTGTTATGTTTTCCTTCTCAGTTATGTCCCTCTCTCGGACAATGAAAAGACTGATTTCAAAGCACGAGAGTTAAAATCTGTGTATATGGATGCAGTTGGCCAGTACCTGAAGCTGATTTTCCATAAAAATTATGTCAATAAATACAACTTATACGGTCAGGTAAGTTGAGTTAAGAGTCCATACTTGGTAAGCTAGATGGCATTTCAGTAGTACAGAATGGGCATAGAAATTCACTCCCTTGGTTTGTAGAAGCTAATAATGTTGTTTGAAAGCTGCTGGGTTTATTTTTGGTTTCTTTTAAAATGGAAAATATAAATAAGTGACTTGGAATCATGACCAAGTGCATGCAAGTTATCCAGAACAAACGAGTGAAGTGCATGTTCCATTACCGCCTTCCATTCTGAGTTTTAGACTGCACAGCAGGCTCTGTGCTGAACAGGCTTTCTCTGAGAACAGCTTTGCAGTTTCTACAAAGCCACTCTTAGTCTTTAGGATCTGATGTGGCATTAAGTGGAGGTGTTGTGTAGCCATCCCGATACAGAAAAAAGCAAATATCTGCCTCAGTTCTGCAGTGACTTTTCACTTCCATTCCAGAGCAGTGCAGGAAGGGAACAACTGATGACTGTACACTGTGGTCTGTAGATTTGGTAATAATTTTTTAATGAAGCATGAAGTACATTTAGCACTTAGTGCTTTTCTTTGCTTCCATACCACCCTGGAGACCACAGGTCCTACTTTTTTTTGTTCAAATTTTTTTGGTTCCGTTTTTATAGGATATGGAAATGTAATAACCTTATGCATTTACATTTTCTTTAAATCTATCCCAGGTTGCCCTAGTAGCTATAAACATTATTGGAGATCCAGCAGACTACAGCAATGACAGCAATAATACTGTAAGTGCAAAGCATCCCTGTCTTTTTAATGTTGCTACACGTACTCGGTTACAGGGTTCTTGGGGTAATGGAATGCCTCTTTCTTCTGCTAGTTTCTTGCTGTAGCAGAGCTGCCATGTATTGTTGGGTTTTGTTGTTATCTTGAAGCAAAAAAGTTCTCAAAAATTGAGCCTAATTTGTGGATACAAAAAATAAACCACAATCAATTGGAACATTTACGTTTTCAGCCTCTCCAAGATCTCTTGTTTCAATATGCCCCAAAACGTAAGTATTATAAGTAGAGTAGCTTATGTTGATTGTGGCAAGTCACAATTTCTGTCCTGAACACATACTTGATGTTGAATGTGCATTAAGATTTTTTTTTTCTCCCCCTTACAAAGCCTTCCAGAGAGAAGCTGATAGACCACTACTTAGGAATTAAATCAGATGACCCTGCCTTAGATGGAACTTACCTTGGGTAAGGATGGTTTTTTGCGTATACCCTGGCAAAATGTCTACTCAGTCTAAAGTAGTTCTCAGTCTCTATATTTTGGTAGTTCCCTGCTAGTGAAAAGAGATGACGTATGCTCAGACTGATTTATTTTGGATTAACTGAAAGGTTATTTTATCCATTTTATATCTTCAGGAAGCCTGACTCCATTTCACCTCTGGATGATTTGGCTTTTGACATGTACCAGGATCCAGAAGTTGCTCAGATAATACGTAGACTGGATGAGAAGAAGCGTGAAGCTGTCCATCATGAACGCTATGATTATGCCAAGAAACTCAAACAAGCTATCGCAGACTTGCAAAAGGTATTGTTGAAAGACTGTTTATCTCTTAAGCCGAACAGTGTTCCCGTGGTCCACTGGGGACCCTAGTGTTCATGTGGAATCATAATGATTTCCAGTATATTTTCAAAACAGTAATTTTAAAATCAGATAGCTTGATTTAGTAGCTTGGCTGGAAATACTGAAATGTATACATATATATGGTAATGTGATTCCAAGCTAGCCTGTTATACCACCTTCTAGGTAGGGGAACGACTTGGTCGATATGAGGTAGAGAAGCGCTATGCTGTAGAGAAAGAGGATTATGATCTCGCTAAAAAGAAGAAACAGCAAATGGAGGCATACCGCCTGAAGGTGTATGAGCAACTGGAGCTCCATGACCTTCTGGATGCAGAGCTGATGGTGGGTACTGTTATTCCTAATTCAGGAGGCTTTATTCTGTGGGTGTTGTAAATAGAAATGGCAGAGCAACCAAAATAAATTCAGGGAAGAAGAGTTGTTACACAGGTACTTCATGACAATTACATAAGGATTTTAAGTTTTCTATTTGGATTGTGGATTTCCCTAACCAAAGGCTTGCACGTCGCATTTTATGAACATGCTTAGTTCTCCATAGATAACATTACATTAAACTGTTAAGGTCTCAAGCAAATGACATTAGAATCCTGAATGTTTTGTATAATTGTGAGGCTACCCACTGCAGATTCATAAGGTACTTTCTCGTATTTTGAAGGGGTATAACAGTCTTATGCTGCCATCATGGCTAACCATAGAGAATTAATGTGATAAAATATAGTTTTATATTGTTCTCAGAATGGGAAGCTTTAAACTCTCTCCACACATGCATCTGCACAAAATTATTTTCCAATTGTTTCATAAAGCTGCATCCAGTGGCAATGATTACATGTCTGTGAGTGAGGTCTGGTACTTACTTGAAAGCAGCAGAACCTTGTTGACTGTCAGAGTTGTAGCTGTGCTAACTGATTTTAGTACATTGTTAGCCTTGCTTTACAAAATCTCCTTCCTTTTCTCAGATTCGAAAACCACCTGAATTGCCTTTGGAGTCTATGACTTATACTGACAATCCTCAGCGCACAAAAGCTACAAATTCACCTCCTTGTGAGCACACAGAACCGCAAAAAGGAGAGCCATGGAGAGCAGAGCCTTTGCTGGAAGAGAAGTCAGCAGATCCCTCATCTGCTGAGCCTGTCGCTCCCCATCAGTCCCCTCCTCCTCCTCAGACTCATCCTGCAACCGCCAGGGAAGCGTTTCCCAAAGAAAATGTGAGCAGCGTACCTCTGTTACTGCAGAAACCTGTCAGAGCAAATGATCTTGTATTCAACCTTCCAAAACAACAAGGTCTTTTGTGGTTATTCTTGTGGCTTATACAGTATCTGAAATTGACTGTGTTGCTGAGCAGTGCCCATCTAATAATTGGCATTGGTCTTTCTCTTTCCTGAATTTCTTTGGAAGCCTTTACAAATGTTCATTGAGTCTGGGGCAAAAGGGGATTATACCTGGTTTCCAAATAGATGAATGGAAGCAAATAGACATTAAATGACTAATCAAGGGTCATACAGCCAATATAGCGGTAGCTGAATTCTGCTTGCTCCTTTAATGGCTTAATAAATCTCCTTCTCAGAGATCATGTTGGATGAATCTACAGCAGCAAGGGAATTTGTTGGAATGTGGTTGTAGGGTAAGAGTCTTGGTGTCATGTCTAAAGAGAGGAAGAAAATCATAGTATCTAGTTAACCTGATCTTTAGGTTTTGCTGCTTCAGCTTTTGGCAAAGCTAAGGAAGACTTGTGTTGACTCTAGTAGCAGTAGTATTCGCTCTTAACAGGATGTTGACTTAAAATAATTTAACAAATAAGGCTTTATGACTTGCTGGCTTCCTGTCAACAGGTGATTTCTTCTGTAGATGCGTGCACTTCCACAAAAGGCATTTTGTGTGTATTTTATTGTATTCTATAAACAAGAAATAAGTTTTATTCACAGGCACTGATTCCATTTTTTCATGATGTTATTACGGGAACTTCAACATCTGTACTTAAATGTAAAGCAATACTGCTTTGATGGGGGGAAAAAAATGCACTGAGGTGAATCCAAGTAGTGATGAAACAACTCTGTATCTAAGTCATTTCTAGAATAGCCAATTTTGTCTTCTCTGTTAGGTTGAATTTTTACCTTATGATGAGAGACCTCTTCCAGCTATCTGCAAACAGCCTGATGAAGCAATTGCGTACCTTGAGCCGGAGATGGCTGAAGGGGCTATCGATGATACTCCAAAAAGTGGCATTACTGGGGAACCAGAACCGTTATCTGAGAAGGCACTGAGGGAGGCCAGCCCTGCTATTGAAGTTTTTGGAGAAGCTTTGGTAAAAAAAACAACAAAATATACACATAGATTATTGTGGTCTGTGTTCAGTTGATTTTATATGCGCTATGTCAACAAAGATCTACTGATACGGTTTTTACATGTTCAGAGCTGTTACTTGAAAATCTGAGATTAGAATTTGACCTTGGATATGTGGGTGCCCTTTTTCAACACTTATATGATGCTGTAGCTTTTATGATTGATTACTTGATGAGCTATTAAGCAGATAGTATCTGGTAGACTGCTTTAGGGTACGGACCCTACCAGAATACCCATAACTTGCCGCTGTCGTTTGCAGGGAGAGAAATTGTTGCTGTGTGCGAAATGGTTCCTTGACCCTGACCTGTTAATCCATTTTATTAATCGTTTTTCAAAAGTATGTGCTTTTAATAAAAGCCAAATTCCTGTAGGAAACACCTGGGGATTTCATGCTGAGGTTCATATGTTCTTTTGAGGCTGTTTCTATATATAAATATTGAAAGATCAGTATTGACCTTTTAAGAGATAAACTTGTTCTGTGTTCAGGTTTCAGGAGCATATTCCAAAACTTGGTCGTATCGAGAAGACGCATTACTGGCAGTGTATAAGAAGCTGATGGAAATGTCAGTAAAGACTCCAAAGGACGATTTAAAGAACATGCTGAGGGCTGCCATTTTTCTTGTAAGGAGAGCCATCAAAGACATAGTGTCTTCAGTAAGTTGTGATGTGTTTGATAAGAAATGCTCCAGTGAAGAACTGACAGCAAAAATTGTAGAACTGTGTGGTTAAGGCACTTTAAATAATTTAAATGGTTTGTGAAACTACTGTTGAGTAAGTTAAAAAAAAAACCAAACAAAAACCGAAACAAAAACAACTGAAATGTCAGCTTTTAGTTAGGATCAAGGACTGAGCAAAGTCTGGCATTCAGCAGCATGGAAAATACTGTCCTGGGCTGAGTAATGAGCTTGAGAAACAACTGCTGATGCAGTAAATGTGTACTGTGGTTGAGCCTTTCTTTTTGGGGGGGTGGTGTGTAAAGTTGAAATACAGCAATGAAGTAACTTTTAGTTTCCAACTTGAGAGACTACAGGAGACTTAGGCTTCAAATAAGCCTTAAACAAGAAGAAAAGAAAAAAAAATCAAGAGCTGTGTCACTCTTTATAAAACAAATTTTGAAGCCTTTCACCTAAACCCTAGCGACATGTTTTCTGGAAGAGAGGTATCCGAATGAAGTAGCTTCCATTAAGAGTGTTACCGTAATTCTAGATTCCTGTTGCTGCTGTTCTTCAGAACTACAGAAAAGATTTTACCACATTGTCTGAAAACAGGGATCTGTGTGGTATTTTTGTTTAGTGTCTACTTTTTCTTTTTAACTTAGGTTTTTCAAGCTTCCCTGAAACTCTTAAAAATGATCATTACCCAATATATACCAAAACATCAACTAGGAAAACTAGAAACTTCTCATTGTGTAGAAAAAACGCTTCCAAGTTTGCTTTCTAGAACAGGAGACTCTTCATCCCGTCTTCGCCTTGTGGCTTCTAACTTCATTCAGGTAGGTGTTTTTCTTCAAATTACGGTTTGACTGCGTTAAGAATGTCACAGAGCTTACAGGTGGATAACATCTAATCAGACTTGACTTCAAGACCAGAGTTTGGTGCTGTAAAGGATTATGCCTTACATGGAAGGCAAAGTGGGAGCACCAACTTAGTATCTTTGCAGTGTTTTTTCTAGCCATGTATTGTCACCTTTGTTGTGGGGGACAGTGTGGGGAGATACCTGCTGCTGCAGATGCAAGAAGGGTACGACTCTTGCATTCTTCTTAGTTGCAAGTGATCTACAGAGATGAGAGCAAGAAAGTACAACATACTGCTCAGGCTGTGTTGCAGTTTGATTGCATTTTTGACAGTCAACTTTTGAAAGTCAACTTAGCATAAAAAAGATGCCCATTTTAAAAGACACAGTCCGTTCTTTGCTCAATTGTTGACAAAGAGCAGCTGTGAACAGGCTCTGTTTTCCAGTAGAATTTAGAAGAAAGAACAGTAGTTCTGTGTGAAAATCTGTTAATTCAGTCCTGGGAGTGGAGTGGAGTGAGTCACTGGCTCTGGGTTATTTATCCTTGCTTGCATCTACACATGGAGGGAAAAGACTTCTCTTTCGCTGTAGACGTAACTAAAATTTTAACAGGGTTCATTGTGTAAAGTGCTCTGGTGTGTCACTGGAGCCCCAAAGGTGACAGGTTACTTTATTACTACTGCTTGGCTTGTTTAGAATAGACTTTGTAATTGAATGAGAACAGAAATGAGAAAATGGTTACAGATATATTTTTGTAGACAGGACATGGCCTGGAGAGAAGGAAAATGTGTTTGTTTTGTATTGCTGCTAATAGATGATACCCTGACTGAATAAGCAGTTCTCTAGGGAAGGTGCCACATATCTCTAGAAATAAGTATGTCCAAAACAGACCAGCCAACCTGGTGACAACTGCATCTGGTCCTCAGGAAGAGGGACTGCAGGACACCATCATCTGCTTGAGTGTCTGTCAGCTGACAGGAACTGGGAGGAGGGGTGCTTTGGGTTATTAAACATTCCGCTACCTGCAAAGAAATAAAACATTGAGCTTTGAATAACAGCAGAATTTAGCCCTTTGCAATATAGAATGAGAAGTTATAAGATGGCATGTGTTTTCTGAAGCACTTTTGAAATCCATCTTGATGCAATGTCAAGACTTTGCATCCTTTGTGACACTTCTCATCTACCTTCTCCTCAGATAGTTCGGTGTAAGATGGAGTTCTTGAAATTCTTCTTACAGCCCAGTTCTATAACTCTTGCTCATCTGAGCATGACTAAGATTTTTATCGAGTTCTCAGTAGCTTTCTCTCTGATGCCAAAAGCAAGACCAAACATCTGTATAATCCTCTTTTTAAAACCTTTGCAAGTAACTTCTGGCTGCTAAAGTAAGAAATAAGCAGCTACTTCTTATGGAAGGCTTATTTTGTTTTACTTAACTTGTTATAAGTAACTTAGAATAACTCTACTTTGCAAAGACAGTTAATTTTCCTCATTTAGCATTCCTCCATGCACACTGACTCTCTGTATGTTTATAGGAAATGGCACTGTGTAGTGAAGTTAAACCTCTTCAGATTGTTCCAGTTCATTTGGTTCAACCATTAAAACCAAACTCCCCAACACATCTGGCGATGAGTCAAGTGGAATTAGTGGCGTGCCTCTTGAAAGACATGGGAACTGAAAACTCTGGGTTTACCATCAGCAATGTCATGAAGGTAGGAGTCTGAGTTTACAGCACATGAAGTGTTTTCTGTTGCTGTTTTATTGGGGCTTATCTGTCTGCTTTGGAGTGCTTGCTGAATTACTGAAGAGAATTTGAGCCTCTTGGAGGTGACAACACACAACCATGTGAGGAGGCAAGATGCCAATGTGGGGAAAAAAGAATCGCTGGGTCAAAAAGTGTTTGGAAAAACCTTTCTGTATGAAGATTTCTCCCACTGCAGTGAAATAACTGTCTTAGACTAATAAGTCCTTAAAAAGAATGTGGGAAAAGAGAGGCTTTTTTTTTTCCCCTCTTTTTTTTTCTTTTCAGTTTGCAGCGGGAGCTTTGGAACACAGAGTTTATGAAGTTCGGGATGTAGCGTTGCGGATTATCTTTGATATGTACAGGCAGCACAAGGCTGCTATACTGGAATATCTTCCTCCAGATGATGCAAGCATTCGCAAGACTGTTCTCTATAAAACACTCTTTGATGGATTTACTAAAATAGATGGTAAACTTTCTGAAGCTGAAATTAGGGTATGTAATAAGATTGCAGAACACATGTAGCTACTTTAAACATTTCATTCAACTGAGCAATATACTGATTTCATAGTTATATTAGACATTGAATGACATGCATAGCAGAGTATCTTAAGGTGTGTTGTTAACATTATTTAGTGTAACAAGCTGGTGTTCAGTTTATTACATATACTTAATCTTATGAATAAAGCCAACAAAGAACACAGAGATGGTACTTTTGAAATAATACACAATCATTTTGGAAAATACACATATACTATTTTATGCTGGCTAGCCTTGGAAACAGTAAGCACAGGGGAAATGCTATGTGTTTCTTTCAGGCTAGTACAGAGGACTTTGGGGCAAGGGACGTGTTCCTGTAACACACCAATCATTTAACCAAGCAGGATGTTTCTTGTACTGCATTGACCATTTGTTCTATGCTGATGTGTTTTCCAGTCTCTCCTATATGACAGATGGTTCAAAAACTTGTAATTGAAAGCATATTTCTTGACAGGCACAGAGAAAGGCAGCAACAGAAGAAGCAGAGAAACAGAAGAAGGAAGAAATAAAAGTTCTGCAAGGTCAGCTGGCAGCTCTAAAGGAGATAGAAGCAGAAGTTCAAGCTGGAAAGGTTAGGGTGGTTTGGTTTTGATTTTTGTTGTTTGTTTTGTTTTAATCCTTTTCTCCTCAGGTATTGCAGGCTTAGATAATTAACATTACTGTTGTCTCATTATAAACAAAAAAAAAAAAAAAAAAAGAGAGGCTCCATGACGTACTCCTCTTCAGCAGTCCAACTTAAAAACTGTGTGTTGTTTTCCCTAACATAGTATAAAATTTGGATTCTAACAGCTTTGTCTATCGTATGGTAAATTCAAGAGTCTTTCTACAAGTCTGAGTGTTTCTATACCAGCTAGAGTATAGGAATTGTACCGAGTGCGTCAAGGCCCTCCAGAAGCATGCTGTACTGCACATCCATTAAGTTTTATATCTGAACCTTAGAAAGGTAGTCAGCTACCCCAATGCCAGGAAGTAGGACTGTTTTGCCCCCCTCAGAAGATTGCTGCCTTAATACCCGAGAGATCTGCTGTGGGACCAGAAGCACAAACATTGTAATGCCCTGGCTCTGCTTCTAAGCTTTTAATACCAGAGGAAAATCAGAATATAATCTGTTCTTTTTCTCCCTGGCAAGCATCACAGTCATTAAGCAAATTTCTGACTTAAATTTCTTTATTCAATAGGAGAAAGAATCTGATTTTCAGAAGCCAAAGAATCAAGGTAGGTAGTTTCAAATAGTATTAAGAAATGTAGAGATATTTCAGGATGTTTTTGAAACACTGTGGATGCTTAATAGATTATTGAATTATCTCAGTTAAAAGCATGCCAGAGTGCTTCAGATTGGCTGAGTCTCAACCTGCCATAGAGGTAACTATTAAGTTCACAAAAGAAAATTTACCATCAGCTAACCAGTTAATTTCTAATAAGAAATTAGTATGGCTTGGCTTGAAGCCGTTTTAGGTTTCTCCTCAACCTGAGGCAGAACAGCTACTACATGTAAAAATAATCAGTGAAATATTTTACTGTTGTGGACCCCTAAAGAAATAGTTTCCCAGCTGCCTGAAGGTATCTTGTCTTGCAGTGCTTGTATACCAGTATGGCAATGTTATGATTCTATTAGATTTTTTTATTTTTTTTTTTTTTTATTTTTTTTTCTGTTAAGATCCAGAGAAGCAGTATTTCTAGGCATGCACAAAAACTAATGAAAATGTGATCTTGGTTTTAATAGTTCTCTTTTTACAGGTTACCAGGTAAATGAAAGCCCACAGCCTGGAGCAGCAGAGATTCCAGATGATCATGCCTCTGTTGCAAATTACTTGGATAAGTAAGTTAGATGAGCAGCTTCTAATCACCTTAAGCACTTAGTATATAACCTGCAAGCTAATAATGTTAATAACATTTTTCCAGTAGATCAAAGCTAATACCTTCAGCGTTGAAACAATGAAAAAGTAAATCTCTTCTAACAGACATGGAGTTATCGCTAGGCAATCCTAGATGTTGATTTCTTAAGTTCTTGGATAGCATGACCTTGAACTTGTTTTCCGAGTAGTTGTTTGTGGGACAAGAAATTGCCACAGTTTAACGTTCAACTGCCAGTATAAAATAAGGCAAAGGTATATGGTAGTTTTCATGTGAATTGTAGCATAAGGGCATAGAGAAAGCATTTGAAAATTCTGGAGCCATGAAAGCCAGTTTCAGTGAGCTGTTCTCAGTGCTTTTGTAAAATTATGTCTTTCTATAGGAACAAATGCTTTATAGTTGTATTCACCATAAATTATATAATACTATCTGTTCACGTCCTACCCATTTTATATGGGGAAAATGAGGTATACCAAGATGTTAGCTATTTTTCAGAATAGTTTCTAACAGAAGAAACAGGTTTCATTCATTTCACTCTGTGATGTTACTGATGTTTGTATTTTTTTTCCTAGCTTATGTATTTTTTGTGGTGAAAGGGACGAATCTTTCACAGAGGAAGGATTGGATCTCCATTACTGGAAACACTGCCCTATGTTGACCAGATGTGAGCACTGCAAACAGGTTAGGCATAAACTTTCTAGAGCTGCTACAAGACATTAACCATTGTTATTCTGCTTTTAAGGTGCAATAAGATACTTAGCACTAAGGTAGATGAATTCTGAACACAGCTGTGTGATCTTGGGTAGTGCTTCTCTAAGAGCAGCATTATAAATTGTATTAATAACTGGACTAAAATTTCATTTTCCCTTTGTCATTTTGGAAAGTGAGATTTAACTTCCAAAAATTGCAGTTTTTAAAATACTATCCTTATTTACTCAGTGCAGTACAAATCTACAAATCTTTTTGGGTGCCTCTTGCTCTGTTGCAGGTGGTGGAAATAGCAAGCCTGACAGAGCACTTGTTGACTGATTGTGATAAAAAGGACAGCTTTGAGAAATGTCAACGATGCAGTGAGGCCCTTCCAAAAGATGAGTTGCCCAAACATATTAAGAGCAAGACTTGCAATTGTGAGTAGTTTTGAACAGGAAGGTTGAACTTCAAAGGTCAAGTCAGTCAGACTTTCAAATACTGCAAATCTTTGGCGAGTCAGACCACTTCTGTTTAGGTACCGCACAGTGGATTTAGAAATCTAAGTAAATAGAATAAATGCCTGAGTTTCCCAGTGCTTGAAATGCTTCACTTTTATGAAGGTATGGGGGGAGGATGAGCGAGGAGAACAGAAGGCCTCTACCACATCCTTGCGGATTAAGCCCTATCACTCCTTTTGATCTTGTTTCAATGTAGATGATTAAACACGGAACTTCTTTGACAGCAGTCAATGGTAATAGGGTAGGAGCTGGTTTAGCCATAGGGTAGTTTTATGCTCTTTGTTGTGCAGCTTCTCCTTTTGTATTTGAAATTAGCCTGTCTTTGCCATTCTTACATTATTTTTCTAATCATTTCAGCTGCCAAACCAGAAAATGTGGCAAACCATTGCCCATTGTGCCATCACAACTTTTCCCCAGGAGACGAGGTAAGACTGCCTTCCAGACTGATCTGCTGTTGTTATGTCAGTGGGAGTGAATTCCTGTCCTCTTCTAACACTGACTTATACCCGCCAACTTAAGAACTTGCCTGGACTATTGCTGGGGTCTATAATGGCTACCTCACGCTCTAGGGACCATAGTTGAACCTGGGTCTTTCGCCCTTAGAGGTGTATATGGGAACCACAGGGCTACAGGCTATTCAGTGTCAGTCGTCCTCCTCCTGCAGAGGCAGCTATACACCTCACAGCTTTCCAAATTCCCAACTACTACAAGATTCTGTGAGTTCACTTGTCAGCCCTAGTGTTTGGAGTGACATTATGCAGCTTAAAATACTGCAACAGGACTAAGCACATCCAACAGGGCATCCAGGATTAAGACTATGTTGATTTTGGTATAAGAAAAAAATTGACATGAAGAAAGTAAGCAAGAACTGCTATAATTGTCAAGAGAGTTGAGGTGGCCTCTCTCTAATTTCTGCATGCTATTTCCTTTAACTGCCTAATGCTGTGAAATCTCTGACACGCCAGCTCCAATTGCTTTCTGCAGTTGAAAATATGTATTGGTATTATATAAAAAGCAATTTGTCCAGAAAAGACTTAATATATCTGTTTGAGTCTTTTATATGAATCATCTAACACTACATTATGATCCTATTTAAGTAGTTCTGTGTATGATTTAATTTTTGGAAAAAGGCTATCCAGGGAGCAGCTAACAGCACTATGCTGAGTATTAGATCCAGTTAAATGTCATTGGCTGCTACGTAATCTATGTTATTTTCTTCCTTGCAATGGGACCATTGAGTAGTGCTTCTGTTCTCAACAACAAGTTTTTTCCAAATTTTTGCTTTGCCCAGCGTGAGGAGCTCAGAAAATACCGTAACTAAGTCTGAAGCGTTTGTTGAGAATGTATGTCTTGTTTGGATTTGTTTGGGTTCTGTTTGTTTGTTTGTTTGTTTTTTCTTCTGCCCAAATTATTCTTGTAAGTAAGAGGCTTCACATAGCCCTAGTTTGAAGAAGCTGTCATGTTCCTGTAATAGCAGTTCCTACTCCTTCGGGTTGCTGAATGCTTTAACTATTACCATAACCTTGTAGTTACGCCCATACCTTTCCGGTTTAAAATATGTGTAGAAGAAAAGATTTTCCATGTTATTTGTATATTGTTCTTTCCTGATATGAACTCAGCTGTTAGTTAAGAAAATTTTAAAAACAAAATGAATGTCACTTGTTTTTAATTTCGAGGATCTGTCTGTTTTTTCTTATTGTGATGTACCTTTTAAGTTACATTAAAAAATTGATATATTCATTTCTGTTTCACTTAGTAAGTCATAAGGTGCTCGTGCTTTTATGAGTAAGCAGATTTAAATGCTGTTGCCATAAAAACTGTATACAACCCTCTTTTTCCCCATGTTTTAAAAAGTATATGTGCATACACAGTGACTAGATAAGAGATCGGCTAATTTTGCTGGTATTGTAATATCACTTCTTTTTAATTGACTTTAGGCCTGGAAGTCTCACCTAATGGGCAAAGATGGCTGTAAAATGAATCAACGGAGGTTATCCACAATAAATAAAACTCTTCTGTTCCAGCCTGGTAAGATATTATTTTATGATAATAACGATTATTCTTTTTACTGTGTTGCCTTTGCTTAAGTGAAGTATTTCATCCTCGAGAGCAAGCTGGCTCTTAATTAGTTGTTCAACACTTTTTTTGCATTTGTGTAACCTGACTGGTATTTCTCATGCTGGTATAGGCTACAGTATAATTAGGGAGGAAATTCTCAAGATCATTCAATAACAATAATTTCAAAATGAGGGCATTAGCTCAGTGGATTGGGGAAGCTGGCATATTTGATAATTTGATCAGTTCAGGGGTTTTCTCCAGCATAATAGTACAACCATGAATAGAACAATCAGCAGTGATACTAAACAGTTAACATTCTGGAAAGCTCCTGAACGCTGACACAGAGAACCAGGAGCCTGATTTAGCTTTTAATGTCCAATCAGAGGATGCTAATCTAATCGTAATTACAAGATGAATTGAATAGTTAGTGCTGTGTACTGCTTTTCCTTTTCAATTCAGACCCAGGAGCTAGGCAGAATTTATGATTGTGCAGCTTCTTCACCAACAAAGAGAAACTGATGCTGATGTCAGGTGTTGGTTTTTTTTTTTAAACAGTTGTCTTTACGAAGCACATGCAAAATCCTTTTATTTCCCGAACACAGAAGTTAAACAAGTGGTTTTCACTGCCTGCAGCACCAAAACTCTTTTGGCCAGTAGGATCCAAAACCTGTCCTCCTTCAGACTTTTTTCAGAGTTCTTTAGTCCACTGCATGTTCAGGTTGTTGCTAGAGTTAACCTCCTCTGCCTGATACTTGGCTTTGCTCATATCTGCGTTTCACAACTACTCCAAGTTGTGAACTGTTGGATTGTCTCTTTTTGCTGTCACCAGTGAAATGCGGTTAAACTCAACAGTTTCCAGTCTTGAACTGGACCTACAATCATGTCTGTCTGTCCGTCTTCAGCTTTGCTGTTTCTACTTGCTAATGAGAATGCTAGTTAGTTTACTGCTGCTTAGAATTCGGAGACATAGAAGGAACTTAAATCCTTCCTGGCTATAGCTAAAGCTCCAGAGCAATTTCCTAGACCTAGGAAAGGAAACCTGACCATTTAGTCCTACCACTCCTGGTATGAGACACACCTCACCCTGGATGCCTGCCAACTTTTAGTTGCTAGTATCAGTCATTCGGACTTAATATATCTTGAGAATCAAAATGGGGAGTTAAGATTCAAGTCTGGGACTAGATGTGCTCGCAATAATGATCTGTATTTTCTCTTCACAGGCAAAATAGGTGGCCAGTATTTAAGGAAGCCAGGTCCTTCAGGAGCAAAAGCTCGACCTCCCTCTATAGGAAGCAAGATCCCAACCCCAAGAGGGGGCCCAAATAAAAGCACTGGCAAAACATACTCAAAACGATGACAGGACAAGTATTTCTCCCTTTGTCTTAATAACTGGGCATGTAGTTATTAATAGTTATTTTAAAATTGTGGGCAACTCATATAATCTTATTTGTTTGACTACATAGGACTGTTTACCAGCCTTGAGCAGTACTTGCTTAGTCTGGTAACTTTTGCGTTAGCTGTCTGTGCAGCACTGTGCTTTTCCTCCTAGAAATGCTCATGTCAGAAATATGCAAAATGTTCTGGGACAGACCTAGCCTGCCACATTCCCCGTATGGCACAAGGAAGGCCGTGCATTGGTCTTTGGTTCCTCATGTTAAAAAAACTCCCCAATGAGTATGGAGTTAACACGGTCACGCTGTGTGGCTGCTGTCACAGTCAGCACAGAGGCTATGCCCAGAGGTTATGCAATTCCTCTGGGACCATGGTTCTAACAGGCTGGCTTTGAGATCCAGTAAGCAATTTCCTTAAGGTCCAAAAGCCACAGTGATTTCTGTTTTGGCTTTCTTTGGGGTAAGAGCAAGAAACTGACCAAGCAGAAATTGTACTAGACTTTCAGGACAGAGCTGAAAAGCATTTGTTCTTTTGATCTAAGCGTGACACTTGTTTGCAATTACACGTTCTGAAAGCTTGGCAAGTAATACCTGTATTAGCTGACTACCACCTGATCGCTTCAGTGTAATAATGGCAGAATATATTACTAATAGTTTTCTGTCAAAATTGACTTTATAACATGCTGAAAGTAATAGTGTCAATAATTTTTGTTTGTGTTGCCGTCAGACACTTGTGGTAGACAAATGGGTCGCAAGTTTAATTGCGTGCACTGGTTGGCTAGGAGATAAGCTGTCTGTGTGTATTTCTGCATTACATCAGTGCATTTACAGAGAATTCATCATCATTAAACTTGAGGAAACACCACTGAAAATAGGGATATACAATGAGCAAAACAGGCTTGTTGCAGTCGCGCAGGTTCCTTTGATGTGATGATGATGTTGATATCTTAGTGATGCCATTGTTCATCTGCTATGATGTGCAGCTGGCATAAGGTGAAATGAAAAATGCATGCACGCGTAGAAGGAAATACATGTCAGACTATACGAAAAATGTATCTCGGTTATCTGAAAGACGTGTATGATCCTATATAGATAAACTCTTGAACCATATGTCGTTCAAGAATTCCATAGGCAAAAAAAAAGGAGAAATTGCAATGTAGGCAAGGAAGGCTATGGGGTTTGGTTTTTCCACTGCAAATCCTATAGTGTGGATTTATTTGCTTCACTTAGGGCATGTTTACAAGTAGGGCCAGGAATTGGAAAGCTTTTTCAGGTGTCCACTCCTCAGGTATAATGAAGTAAGTCAAAGAAACATGCCGTTCTTTGGTGATTAGTTTAGCCACTGTGCCAGGATCTAGTGTATTTTGATAGGAAAGAAGACACTATTAGTGTGTTTACAACAGCTGCCTTTTTCTTCCGTGTATTTGTTGTGATAAATTTTGTCAGTTAAAATGAGGCAAATTTATAGCCATTGTAAAAGCTTACAAGTCCATTTATTTGTGCTAGGCGGTAAAACTCTTGGTTCTTTCATTGGAAATGGGAACCGTTCTTTTTTCAAAAACTGACTGGTATCCTTGAACACCTCGTAAGTTAGCTGAAAGCTCTAGTTGACCCTGCAAGGAAAGGAATTGGATCAGGGCTATTATAAAATGTTTCCACTCATTTTTAAAATGCTTAGAAACATTACTTTGACAGATATCTTTGCTTTCTTTTCTAATACTGGTTGGTGTCTGTAATTTTACAAGTTCAAGCATGTTAATAATGTCGAGTGAAATAGATGTCTCTTCCTTGGGTCTGCCAAGGCTCTAGGAGTAACACGAGCCATGCATGGTGGGACGTGGTTTCGCTGTGGAAGCCTGGCCTTTACATATATTTCAGGTTTAGAGTTTTAAAGGCAGCAGAGCAGTACCCAAAGCACTACTCAACGCCAAGAATTAGCACCAAATAAAAAAGCTAAAGGGCTGGTTGGATATTGCCATATGACATGCCATTACGTAGGAAGTAACAAGAAATAGCTGTTCCGCGCTGCCTCTCTCGCTGTGCACTAAGTGCCTTATTAGTCCACTTGACAAGAGGATTGAGCTAAACCGCATGAGTCCCACTTGGTACATAATAAGAGTGTGTATTGATGGAGCTACTGTAAAAATTAAAGTTATGCTTTAAAATCTCACAGTTAATTCTGAAATTTATCCCCAAGAAATGGCCCCTTAAAGAAAAGAAAAAAATCTTTGTGGGGCCCTGAAAAGCTTGAATTAATAAATTTAGACCTTTTTTCCTGCTTTCGTGTACTTTCTTGCAGCTCGCTTCTAAATCCAGCTCTGAGTGTCTCTAGTTAGGTCTTGATTAAAATAAATATCCATAGACTACCGCATGTGACTGTTTAATAGCTTCAAAGAGAACAAATTCTACTGAGACACAATGTATGAAGCTTTGTACCTGAAGCAACAATCCTAACACCTCTACTTGTAACACTCGGGCAACTGCTTTCCAGGATAGCATTAATCGGTCTCACATCTACGTCCACCACAGGTACAAGAATGAGTGATCACGGTAATAGAAGTTTTGGAGGTTGGGGTTTTTTGCTACCACTGAGTGAATCTGCGGTATTGTTTTTTATATACATATTTTGTAATATGAGGTTTTTACAGTTGGGGTGCAGCCTGTCTACAAGCTTATGAATTTTACAGGTAGATCGGTGCACTTGTATTTGAAAGTCTTTATATAAATTGTTTCTTTAACTCTTCCAAATATATATATAACAATAAATATACATATGTTAGGAATATATATATATTAACAAATATGTATGCATTTTTATTTCTACTTCAGTGACACAGGTTCCTACTTGAGCACCTGATTCCTTATGCAAGCAAAATAACCAGTGATTTTGCTCAGAGATTAGCACGTGCAATGGACCGCAGGCTCATGAGCTGCTGCCTAGAGCATTTTTTCCTTTTGGACATAAAACTGTGAGCTTTCCGTTGTGCAAGTTTAATGAAAAAAAAACATTTGCAAATGTCCTCCATGTGTTCTGGATTGGCCACTATAGTATGTATACTGAATTGGTAAATACAGCTCTCTGTTACTCCTCAACCGTGGCTTTTTAACCCAGTCAAGCAAAGCGTAATTAATCTGTTAAATCCTGCATGTAGTAGGATGTGTGCTTTCTATGTTATAATATTATGGGACAACCTTTTTAAACTTCTTATTTAAAAAAAAAAAGGGGGGGGGGAGGAAGTAGTTAAAAAAAACAACAAATAAACCAAAAAACCCAAAACCAAGACCCCACAAATGTTACGAGTTATAGTGAGGGTCATATTTCCCAGCGCTGACCAATCGGAATAGCTGAAAAGTTGGGAGCTATGGGAAGACACTTTTACAGACCTTCTCTTTGGAGACATTTTCTCTTGGGTAGCACTTGTGTCTCACATTTGTCACATTTGTGTATGAGGATGTTTTCCTGCTGCTCTGCTCCACACTCGGGCCACCTGTCTCCCCCTGTGGTTGTTGGGGCTCCGGAGCGAGCACCGTAACTGCTTTTCTCTTTGCTCCATTGTAGAGCACAGTAATTGTTCCTCTGGGACCTGTGCAATAACTCTGCAGCTTTTTCACTGCAAGAAGTTGTCATGTAGGAGATTCCTGCCTCTTCCCTGTCCTTGCCACCCAGCTTAACTCACCTAAGGAGCAGGAATTAGGTATGCGTAAGGGAAGCGCATTTCAGAGCCTGTGTCAAACAGCTTTTAAAAGCCAAATGCATAGGCTTGGGCATACCACATTGCGTCTTAGGGCTTTGTAATATTTTTTTTTTCAAATCCAGACTAGCTCTTTAGCAACATTTAAAAGAAATCATTTCAACATTTTAGAGTGCATAACATTCACTGAGAATCCTGGGCACTTTGGGACTAAAAAAATGCACTTCTAAAGTGAGATATGAAGATAGTAACTATTCAATGGTAGGAACTAGAAACATAAGTGATAAAACACAGATTATTATTTTTTTTAGGATGTGAGAGGACCTTCTCTGAGCACAGTAGTACCACCACTGTAACTTTTAAAGGATGATTTCACTGGGCTGCTTCCTTGCACTTAATAAACAACCTGTGTTTTCTGCAGTGGCAAAATAAACAGTGGTGTGAAAAACACAGTGAAGCTTGTTCCTGTGCCATGAAGTCTCGAGCAAAATATTCCAGAGCAAAAAAGTTGCAGGGGTGCAGGTCCGGCTGACGGAAAGGAGTTCTCCAGACCGTTGGACTGGAGAACTTGCATCGGCAATGACGGTGCATCGTTATTAAAGAAAGAACGGACTGTGGTCCCCATCTCATGGGCTTTTTTCGGTATGCCCTCTTTCTCCGTGCTGTACCTGAACGTCAGCCACGGTGTTTTCCTCATCCACCTAAACTGCGGCGAGGACTCGAGAGCAGGCAGCGTCCCTGCGTGCAGCAACTCATCTCGTCCCGAGCGACGGCGTGAAGTTCCGCTGCCCCAGGAGAGCGATGCCCCAAGAGAAGAGCGATGCCTACCGATGACGCGGTTCCTACGCCCTGGCCAAGCAGATAAGGTATTTAAATCCTAGAGCTTTTATGCTGTCGCTCCACGTATGTTAGACGCGCGAGTTCTTTTTGTTGCGCTCGGTTAATAAATCTGTTTAGTTGGGACGGTAGCTCTGCCTTTTCACGCTGTCGCAACAGCGGCCGGGGTGAAAGCGCGGCCGCGGAGCCCGCTCCCGCCGCCGATCCCGGCCTTTGCCGTTTAGGCGATCGCTGGCCGCACCGACGGGCAGAGCGCGGCCCGGGCCCGCAGGGAGAGCGGCGGCGGCGGGGGGCTGCGCTCCGGGCTCTCGGCCCCGCCGTGTGGCGGCCGGGCGCCTTCCGGGCGTCGAGTCCCCTCCCCGGGCAGGGCGGGCCTTGCCGGGGAGGAGGAGCGCGGCGCCATGGCGGCTGCCTGGCCGGAGCTGGAGGCGGCGGCTCGGGAGCGCCGGCGGGAGCTGGCGCTGGCCGGGGCGGCGGTGGCGGAGCGTGTGGCGGCGGGCGGCGGGCGCTTGCCGGCGGCGGTGCTGGCGCTGCCGCTGCTGCGGTCGCTGGAGCTGAGCGGGTGCCCGGCGCTGCGGGAGCTGGGCCCGGGGCTGGCCGCCGCCCTGCCCGCCCTCCACACGCTGGTGCTGCGCGACAACGCGCTGGGCCCCGCCGGGCTGGGCGAGGGGCTGGGCGGGCCGCTGCCGGCCCTCCGCCTCCTCGACCTCTCCGGCAACGGGCTGGAGGCGCTGCCCGCAGCGCTGGGCGGAGCGGCGGGCGCCGAGCCGGCGGCGGAGCCGGCCTTCCCGCAGCTGCGCAGCCTCAACCTCAGCGGGAACCGGTTGCGGGAGCTGGGCCCGGGGCTGGCCGGCGCCGCGCCGCAGCTCCAGGCGCTGCTGCTCACCGGCAACCGCCTGCGGGTGCTCCCCGGCGGGCTGCTGCCCCCCGCCGGGGCCGGGGCCGCGGCCGCCCCCGGCGGGCCGTTCCCGCTCCTCAGCCGCCTGGAGGCGGCCGACAACGAGGTGGCGGAGCTGGGCGCCGACATCACCGCCCTGCCGGCCCTCAAGGTGGGAGCGGATCCGCGGCCATCCCCCGCCCCGCCGCCGGCCCGGGTCCCCCCGCCGCCATCGCCGACCACGCTATCTCTGTCTCTTCCAGAGCCTGGATGTGGCCAACAACCGGCTGCAGGAGCTGCCCGCCGCGCTGGCTGACTGCCCCCGGCTGAAGGAGGCCAACTTCAGGGGTAACCAGCTGAAGGACAAGCGGCTGGAGAAGATGGTCAATGGCTGCCAGACGAAGGCCATCCTGGAGTACCTGCGGGCCGGGGGCCGCGGGAAGGGGAAGGCCGAGAGCGCCAGAGAGGAGACCAGGAAGAAGAAGAGGGAGAAGCAGCAGCAGAAGAAGGACAGCGGGGACGGGGAGCAGGACGAGCTGGAGGAGGCGAGCAAGCTGATGGTGAAGGTTCTGCACGTCTCCGAAAACCCGGCGCCCTTGGTTGTCAAAGCGAGCCCGGGCATCAAAGACGTTCGACCCTTCATTGTGTGCTGTGTGCTGAAAGGAGCGAACTTAAAGCCGGGAAACGCTCTGAAGAGGTTCCTGTCCATGCAGGTAACTGCTGCAGGCTTGCGTTACTCGTTTGCTCGGGAACATGGCTAGCAGATTTGGAAGTAGGCTGTTCTAGACTCCTTCCAGCAGATAAGTTTCTGAAACTTAGGGTGAGCTCTTCACCTGGCAGATGGTGAGGGTTTGGCAGGAGGGCTGTGCAGCGTGGCCTCTGCCGGCGGCATGGCGTGCCACCTAGTCACTCCATAATAAGCAAAACTGCTTTTCCTGCAGAACCTAGTAGGAGCTCAGCTATTACCATGAGAGGGCGACGAACGCACACGCATTTGCGTTGCTTCTGTAACAATAGATTGTTAGTGCTGCGGAACTTGTCAAGAGCTAATAATAAACCCGCATCCGTGTTAGAAGCACCCTGGTTTGGCTCCAGGTTCCCTAATCTGTGCTAAAAGTGTCTTGCACGTCCAGCTTTCCAATGAAGGTATCGTAAACACAGACCTTCACCTGGTATACTGCTGGCCTGCCCGTTAGATGGCAGGTGTTAGCTTCTTTAGCATAACAGGACTCATGTATTTGTGGTTTTTTTCTGATTTAAAACGATCACCCAGCTGAGAAATGTGCCATGTGCTGTGCTTCGCTATCTTTAAGTTTGGATTGTACTTCAGATGAAATTGTTTCACAGGTGAAGAGAAGGGCTCCGTTTAATGCAGAAGGGTTACTCAACCAGGTGACAATGCTACAAACATTAAATACATAAGAATGCTGAACCCCAGGAGGAATAAATCATGTTGATGTTTTGGATATATTTTGATGGCATTCTTTGTTTTAGACTAAACTGCACGAAGACATCTGTGAAAAGCGGACAGCAGCCACGATTGCCACCCATGACTTGCAGCTGATAAAAGGTCCTCTGAGATACGATGTTCAGCCTCCTGATGAATTGAAGGTAAGGCCAGTGGCATTGGTGGGCCTTTCCACTTTTTTTCCTTTTGTTTTCTGGAACTGTACAGAATGGAAAGAATTATTTTCTTGCCCCGTAGATCCTAGAAAACTATCTCCAGGAGCTTTAATTTAGAAGCTGTACTTATTTTCTTGTTGTCCTGCTGTAACAAAGCCTGCTTGAACAAGCCGCACAAAGCTACCTAGTATTACTCCAGGACCAGTTAAGAGCATATCTGCCCGAGGACTTAAAGTAATCATGGAAAGCAGATGTAGACTTTTTTTTTCCTGTAAAAACATTCTGATCTTGCTTAATGTGTGCCCCTCTTTAGGGTGACTGAGGTATAGGTGTTTCACTGTTGATCCTTTCTCCTGTGTTGTGGTGTTACCACGTTAATGTTCCCTGGAGGTCCCTATATGTTAGGATGTGCCTGGAGTGTCATGCAGCAAAGCAGGTGCTCATTTGTGTGAGTGCGCCTTGAATGGCAGCAGCCTTCAATGTAACCTAATTGAAATCTATTCAGGCTCTGCTGATTTACCCAGTCTGGGGTTATTTATGTTGCTGCTTTCAAAGAAGGGAAAGGGGACGGGGAGCTTGCAGTGCATCTGTGTGATAAGCTCTTAGATGGAACTTGTAACTTCAATCCAGAATATAAAAATTCTATTTCAAATTCGTCGTCCTTATTTACTGAGGCCTATTTCAGTGTGTCTGTTAACATCCTGCCTCCAAGAACCCATCTCGCTGGAGGACTGAACAGTCAGGATACTCTCTTTGGGGCTGACCCAAAGCTTTTGTTGCATTCTGGTCTCTCGACACCTTGTGTTTGTAACTGTTCTGTGCATGTGGCCTGGTCCTCAGGAATGAATTCTTTGTTTTCCTGACGGCTTACAGAGCCTTTTGTGCATGGCTTCTGTTACGAGACAGCAGGTTTTCACATTATTCAGTAAGTAATGACAGTGAAGGAAGGAACTGGCTAAGATGACTGTCCACGCCTGGTTTAGTACAAGCGAATGAGCCTGTTTTTCAAGTGGGTGTTGTAGCTCACACAAAGGTTTAAAACTTGGTGTGATCATAGTAGTCCATGTTAAATAGCAAGCGTATTTCCATACTGAAGAAGGCATTAGGAACGACGGCATACAGAAGCATGGTTTTAATTATTGCCTTGCTTACAGGAGAGTTTTAATAACCCCAGTGTTTGAGTCGCCCTTAAATTCAAATGTTTGTTTTCGTGTATGGTGTAGATAATGCCCCTGGGTCGAAAGGAGATCAAGGCAAAGGATCTTCTCCGTCAGTTGCAGTTAGAAGCTGAGGAGCAGAGGAAACAGAAGAAGCGTCAGAATGTTTCTGGATTGCACAAGTCAGTATGCTGATCTTTTGTGCTTGTCTTCATGTGAATTTTGGTAACTCACGCTCGTATGGAAAAACAGCACTGAAGAAAACGTGCTGGAAGGTATTATGAAGCATGTTCTGTAACGGTGATGGGGCTAACAAACCCAGCATGAGCTTTTAGGAGCCGAGATGAAAAACACTGAGCTGAATTTGTGCATACAGAGTAACCTGGAGTGAAACAAGGACAATGAGTGCCTTCCGTTATTTCTAGATGCGTCGAGTAAATTCTTGTCATATGAATTATTCTTAGAGGCAACAAATACGTTTAGAATAGCAAATAGAAGGGAAACACAGAGGAAAGAAGTGTATGCCATGCACATTCAGTAAACTAAGCAAATTGGAGGTGTGGTAGATCTGCCTGTAGTAACAGATGTGAACTACAAAGCGGAGCGTGGCACTGCCCTATTCTGTTTACTGCTCATGCGGAGATCATCACCCGTATCCATCACTTGTACAGCTTGGGGAAATTTGCCAAGTACATCATGGGAGAACTGTATATCACCATGGTAAGTAAGAGGGAAAATTAAGTAAGCTGTCTGGAAGAATCAGACAGTGGACTCTGATGGTCCTGTTTGAGTACTGGATCTCTGAAAGCACTACAGGCATGTCTGTCTGCTTTGACAGCGAGGATATTAAAATGTGAGTTCCTCTATGGTTCTAGCCCATCACTTCCTGCAGCTGGTGGCTCTCCTCAGCTGTATCACCATGATGCACTTTTGCTGAATTTTAGTGCTCTGACTTCTGTTTCTGCTATGTGGTAGATCAGGAACACATTAGTTTGTTTTTGTCACTACTTTCTGCCATTGTGTCCAGCTGCTGTTTCAGTTGCTCACTTTTCGCTGCTTTGTTTTTCTTGGCAGGTATCTCCAGTTATTGGATGGCAAAGATAACTACCCATGTCTTGTGGATGCTGAAGGCAGTGTGATTTCTTTCCCACCGATAACCAATAGTGAGAAAACAAAGGTACTCTCTGTTAGTGGAAATACATTAATCGAAATTAAACAGTGTTTCCTTCCACTGAGAGATACTTAACTCCAGATTCAAAGACATGCACAGTTCTATGAGACTTGTGATTATATTCGAAATACAAATCTTCAAAGCCTGAATCTTGTCTGCTAGACTTTCAGATTGAGATGGATCTCAGAGTTACATCTTTAACTTTGTAAATCTGTCAAGCTCTGGCAAGCTGTTCCAAAGGCACCAGTCTGCCTTTGCAGAGACGGCTTTATTGAAGGGCAAGAATATGGTTTTTGACTTGTGAAGAAAGACAGTACTTTGCCTCCGGTGGAATTGAATGAAAGCCTTTCATTCAGTTTGTGTATTGAAATGTTGCCAAGTGACTGTGGCTGAGTATGGTCTGATGCCTTACTTGCTTTACCTGTGAAATTCCTACAGATTAGAAAAGACACCCGTGATCTATTTCTGGAAGTGACAAGCGATACCAGTTTACAGATATGCAAAGATGTCATGGACACACTAATTCTGGTAAGTAGTTCAGGAAAATAATCCCATCTGTTCTTGATGTGCTCCTTGACAAAATATTTAATTGCTCACATGTATTGAGAAGACTACAGAAGTTGATTTTTATTTTAGTAGCAGTATTCCCTCCCCTTCACTTACTCTGCCATTCTTGCTGTATCGCAAAAGGTGTTTATATTCTTGTATCCCGACTAACTGGCAGACCTCAAAACTCACCAGGGTAAATAATGTTGTGTTACCACAATTGGAAATTTATGGTTTGACTCTGAACACCTTCACCTTGTTAGTGATCTTATGGCTTCCATTGCTGCCAATAAATTCTTTTAGGGAGATTTCTCACCTCAGCCTGCCTGACAATTAGCTTGCTTCGTCCTATCATTATTACAGAATTATCTTTCAGATACTGTATTAGCAGCAGGCCAGTCTCATTAAATGCCATTCAACATGCTTTCTTTTAACTAAAGCTTTCTTACTGGAAAAGATAGAACTTGGTATATGGCAAGTGCAGGATAGTATGCAGTTAGATATTTTGCAAGATAAACGTGGAGGTTTTTTCTTGTCCAGCTAACATAACCTTTAGAACACTTTGGTGAAAGCTAAGTGATTTGTGTAGTTGACACAAAGTAGTAGCAGAGACAATTTCAAAAAGCAGCAAAAGCAAGCTTGTCGGTGGTGATCCTACAGGAGGCTCTTGTTGCTTGGAATCCAGTGCTTTGACAAAGTCCGAGTTCTGTGTTAAATGTAAAAAATGAAACTATTCAGAGGAGTGGTGCCTCCTGGAGAGCACACCAGTGATAACATCAAAAGCCCTTTCAGTTTCCTGAAAGATTCTAACCCACTGAAGAACCTTTTCATGCAGATACTCCTCCAGAGGCGGGCCAGATCCATACCTTGGAAGCAACTTGGAGTTGCTGTGAGGCCTTAGCCACAGAATTAATCTTGTTTTCTGTATTTTGCTTTTAACAGAAAATTGCAGAACTGAACAGATTTACCTTGGAAAATAAGGAAGACTCGGGCTCGGATAATGAATCTGATGCTTTTTGCGGACCAGTGAATTTGAACCCTGGCCAAAACATACAGCCGGTGAATTTTCCATTGGTGGTGGAGCAGGTTCGAGTGGTGGACACGGATGGAAACTTGAAAGTACTTTACCCTTCAAAAACTGACCTAACCACAGTTTCCTCTCTTCTGACTGTAATACGTTAGCAGCTATCAAAGCTAAGGAAATGATTCAATTTTCTTTTTTGGTCCCCCCCCCCCCCCCCCCCCCCCCCCCCCCCCCCCGCCCCTTATTCAACAGTGCAACTTGTAGGCAGTGAGGTGGTTTGGTTTTTTTAAAGAAAAGGTGCAGTGCATCCTGCCTGGGTATGTGAAAACTTTAAAGTTTGATCAAGCTACAGCAAGGAGTATTGCCTTCTTTCAGCCTTAACAGAAAGTCACCAGTATTCTGACTAGGTAGAGATAACAGCATCTTCACATGTGAACTTAAAGGCAGAGAAGGTACTGGAGGTCAGGCTGCATTAACTTGTAGAGAAAATCATTATGACATCATAGTGTTTATAAAGTGAGCGCAGTCATATTTTTCTGCAAGATCACCATTTCTTCCTGGTGTGTTTCGGCTGGATTATAATTTTGGCAGCTAAACTGGGAAATCCAGCAGGTGACAGCATTGAAACGAAGTCACGTGCTCTATACCGATACTGAAGACAGAATGCAAAACTACTTTGCTAACATTCTGCCTAATTTTATTTTTGTATCTGGAGTAATTGTGAAAATTTAATTGCTGTCAGAGCTTGAGGAATCAGTTTTAAAGTGATGGTTTCTGTGTTCAGACATTAACATGGCTTTTGTTTTTAACTGAAGTCAGTCCAATTGACTGCAGGGGTTTGTGTGTCCCAGTGTGTTTTAAAGCTATCATCCACCCTTGGAAATACCAGTTGTAGCGACCTTGTTGTGTACCTGCTGAGTTACCATTGATCGAGCACTGAATTTATTCTTGCTCGTGAAGTTCCGTTCCGTTCAGAGGGCTAATGCTGCCTTACATCGACACTACGGAAGCTCCCCATCTCCCCAGAATACAAGCACTCTTGCCCAAAGTGACCCTCCTGGAGCTTTCTGTCACACTCCCACATGAAGAGTGTTGGCGGCACCTTCCAAAATACAGGTAGTTTGAGCGGTTCTGATTTTTGCAGTCTGTGGGTGACTTTCACATCCAGGCTACTACCTGTATGAATGCAACCATCTCCATAAGTTAGGGTGACTGACAGATGGAACTTTTTCTGTTAAAAATGATACAGAGCTCTAACTGAACTTCTAGATACTGTGTCAAATACATCCACGTGTTGGGACTTGCATATTGAATGGAAAAATAAAACAGTTCTTGCAGTCATATGTCACTGTCACTTGTTTTGGCATTGGTGAATTTTCCAGTCGTGTAACTATTCAAGCTTGCCAAAGCAGCTATTGTATACTGCAAAAAATGGTAACTAACCGCTTTCTAGCTACTTGTGGCTGTGCAGTCCTTAGTGTAGTGCTTCAGGCTTCCCTGTGAAGTCGAATGTTTCTACAGACCACTGATTTACAGTGAATTGTGCTCTGCGTCGGTTGAAAAAATTGAATTAGATACTCCTGCAGAACTTGATTTAGTAATACGAGTTTAATTTCTTAGTAAGTCACCATCTCAAAACCAAGGAACAGGAGCCTGAAGTTGGTGACGTATTGTGACTTGGCTGTTAGGGCTGCTTCTCAGGTGTTAAAAGATGCTACCCTGCAGGACTCTTTCTCCTTCCCTTAGCACTGGTAGGTGATGGAAGTAGATGTGTTGATGCTGTAGAGCGACGGGACCCTGACGCCTTTCTGTTTCAGCATCTGATGGAATTCCATCCATTTGTTAATTATTTTCTAAAAATGAGGGATGTGTAAACAGGTGGGAAGGCATTAGGTGGAGAGCAGTACTGCAAAGTGTACCCTTATCTCATCAGTCCGTTCTAGCTGGCTGCTAGAAGCAGAGTTTGAAAGAGACAAGTACCTGCGTTGCCTCCAGCACTCTTGTCTGTGACCTCTGCCTCAGGAGGCTTGCTGCCCACCATGCTGAACATAGCCTGAATTACTTCGCTTCGGTATCTTTCATTCAAACTTTTGGTAAAAGAGGAAAGTAGGTGTGTTTAGGCTTTATATACAATTCTTTGGCATTTGCGTGGATTTACAGAGACTACACTGTCTGACTGGGGCAAAGTACTAGTGATGAAACAGGTCTGTTTATGGGAAATTATGGGCTGTTTGACTGGGCTTCACTGCAAGGACTGTGATAATGATGTGTTTCGGGGTGGGCTGAGTCCCTTACCTAGGTATCAGGCTCTGTGCTTGCTACCAGGCATGTATGCCTGCAGGAAATGGCTTTAAGGTGATAACCTGTTACTTTGAGTCCAGAAGGATATTAGAAATCTGGTGATGTAACTGTTCTGAACTTGAGTTTCTCAAGGGCTTCTGGTATTTGTGGCCTGTTTGCTTTGTAAGTGACATGAGCCACATGCTAAAAAGCGGGAATACATTTCCTGCTCCTCTGGCCCCATGGCCACGAAGGGAGGCCAGGCCTTGAGAGCAAAGGACTGTAGTGCCCTGGTGCATCTTCCGCTGTGCTTCTGCCCAAGAATGTCTAAGCTTTCAGATTCTCTGCTTGAAATGGTTGAAGTGTCTCCCAAGAGGGAGGCAGGAGTCTGAAGTGAAGGAGGCTATGCTTACGCGGCTGGTGATGCATTTGAGTGCCACTCTAGTTTGCAGCTTGCTGTGCTGCAGCGTCTCAGCTTGGCTCTGGATTGCCTCTTGGGCCTGTTGCTGCTTGTGGATGTGGTATGGGCTGGTCAGAACCTCTGCCTGTAGCTGGCTGACCATCCCCTGTAACCCACTGATCAGCTTGTTCTGCTCAGCTGGTTTGGATTCTTGTTCTGTAACAACCTGAGGAGATAGGTAAATCAAGCCATTATTGTGAGGAAGGAGGCAAGCAGGCTTGGCCGCATCTTCCCAGTACCTAGTCCAAATGCTTCTTGTATTTCTTGGGCAGAGTCTACAGACTAGCAACCTTGCCAGTACTAGTAACTGTTATTACTTGGTGTTTTCTCTGAAACTGCTGAATTGGGTAGGGGTTTTTTATGTGGCAAACTCCCCCAAGCCTAAAGCAAGCACCACTCTGCAGCTAATACAAGAATTTTCTATAGGGGCTTTGCACCAAGTTTACCTCTCGAAGACTGCAGTTCTCCTTCTCTATTGTCACCACCATTTCTTTGTGTTTCCATCCTTCTCTCAGACTGCAAAACTTAAGAGAACATAGTTTACGCTTCAGTTCTGCAGTGCACAGGTGCACCTCCTGTCTATGCGGAAAGCCCAAATTCCCCGCTGCCAGCTCTCCTAACAGCGATGGCCACCCTGCTCGCAGGGCGGTACCTTGGTAGACATGGCTTGTAGCTGATTTTCTGGCTGAGTTTTCTTTTGGAGCACTTCCTTTTCAGATTTGGTTCTCCGAAGCTGGGATTCTTGGATCTCCAGTTGTCTTTGCAAGGAAGAGAGGGCGCCTGTGAAGTAGGAGTACTACTGTAAGCAAACCGAATCCCTGCAAAAAGCTTCGTGCCTCCTCTTTTCAGGTAAGCGTAAGCAGAGCTGCTGTAGTAACCGTCTGAGTGTAGACCGTGGGTGGAGTTAATGCTCCAGCCACAGCGACACTGGCTGATAATGCGTTTTGTAGTTAATTTGCTGTGATGCTTATTAAACTAACTAACCTTGCTGTGTGAGGACCGGTAGAGCCGGCAGCACAAGGCCAGGTTTGCCGGCGTGCTGAAACGCTGCGGGATGCCCCGGGGAGACTGCTCGGGGCTCTCCCTGCTGTTCTTTTCCTCATGCGCTCCGCTTCTAAGGGGAGCGAGAAAGCGGTTTCCGTGCACTCCGGTGCATTTTTGTCTAGGTAAAAGGAGCGGGGCGGCGAGAAGGGATAACGGCCCCTTTTCCCCACGCTTTCCACCGGTACGGGTGGCCAGGCTGTAGCGCGGTTCCTGGCGCGGCTCTCGGTCGGACTTTTCGGGGTCTCGCTGAGCTCTGCCACCCGCCCCAGCTTCCACGGGGGACGCTTCTCCCGAGCCCCGTCCCTCGCTGGGCAGAGGGGCGAGGGCTCTCCCGTAGAGGAGTTGGGGGGGTCGCGCTGACGAAAGTTCTCCCCGCTGCCCGGGAAGGCCGTTCGTCCCCTCTCCCGGCGTCGGGCCCGGAGCGGGGCCTGTACCCCGCCATAGCGGCCTGTTACCCCCGCCGGAGCGGCCCGCTGCTAGGCAACGGGGGCGGGGCGGGAGGGGGCGCGCGCCTTCCGGTTCCGGTTCCGGTCCGGGTCCGCCGCCGCCATGGGTCGGAAGAAGAAGACGCTGCACGACTACGCGGCCGAGTTCTCGGAGCTGTCGGTGAAGCGGCACCTCCTGGAACGGGGCGGCGGGGAGGAGGAGGCGGCGGCGGCGGTGGTGGAGACGCTGTACTGCACCTCCTGCCAGCTGCCCATGCGGGTCCGCCGCGACCGCATCCTCGAGCACCTCTCCTCCGGCCGCCACTACCGCAACCGCCGCCTGCTCCGCCAGCACGGCCTGCGCGCCCCGCTGCTCCTGTGAGTGCCCGACCCCCGCTGTCGCGACCGGCTGTGGGAAGCGGCCGGCCTCCGTCCCTCGCTCGGCGAGGGAGAGCCGGAGCCCCGGGCCCAAACCCTCCTCTGTCTCGCCCAGCTCTGCAGGTCCAGACGTCGGCGCCGGCCTCCCCCTGCAGCTCGACGCGCCCTCCCTGCTCTCCCAGCCGTCCTTCGTCCTCGCCACCGCCGCAGGCTCGGTCCCCTCTTCGCCCTCCTACCCTGAACCGCTGGCTGCCCGCCGACCCGTCGTCGCTGCCGCCCCCAGGGAAGACCCGACGCCTTCCACCTCGGCCAGCCACCCCTCGGCTCTCGCCGCCTTCCACCTGAGGATTGCCCCTGCCCCCTCGAAGCAGGCCGGCCGGCGAGGGGCCGCGGCCGAGGCCTCCGACGGCCCGGCGCCCGCCTTGCGGCCCGGCAGCGGCGTCGGTCTCGCCCTCTTCGGCATAGGGCTGGTTAACAAAGCTTTCTTCCAAAGCCTGATGGAGGAAAACAGCTGCTGCTTGCTTTACGTTGTGGAGGATCAGCTGGAGGAGGTGGAACGCGCCTTTGGCGCCGAGTTCCTGGCTGGCACCAGGGTGCTGCGGCAGCGGGACGCCGGTGTCGCACTCAACGACCAGCGGTACCGTCAGCCGCGGACTCCCGCACGCGCTTCTTCCCTGCCGCCGGGCTCGGTGCGCGTCTGGCGTCTCCTCTCTGGAAAATGCCACGGCACCGTAGCGGACCCAGACCGTGCTTGTCTGGCCCCACACAAGGGAGCGGAGGGAGACCCAGGGGCTGTTACAGGCTAAGCCTTACGTAGCGTGTCATCTACCTGTAGGTGCTTCAGAAGTCTCCGAGAAGCTTAGCTTGACTGGCGTGCCCAGAACCGAGGGAAACTCGGAGTTTAGTTGCAGGCGGTTTTCTTAAGAAATACAGAAAAACCCCTTGTTTTCCTCCTTTCCCATAGAGCAATAAACGACAGGCTTTCCTGCTGCCTGCCAGTTTTTCTGCCGCGGAGCAGCTAGCTGACTTTGGTGGCTCTTTTGAAACTGTCTGATATAAGCGAGGATTGCTGTAAGTAGGAAAGGTTGTGGTGTCTTGCTTTACAAGTAACATCTAGCGATGTGGTTACAGTCAGTTCTCAAATTGGTATTTTAAATCTCATTGCAAAAGTGGAAGGTGGAGCTTTTAAGGAAGGTGGATTTAATGTGAGAAGCTAAAGCGTGGTAATAAGCTAAGATGTACCCATCGCTTGTTTGGCACCTCTACCCCATAAAGACTTTTGATTTCACTGCATGTGTTAACTAACAGCATTTAACCCGTTTTCAAAGGACACCTTTAAAAGACTTTATCCTTTAAGATGCAGGAAAAGCAATGCAATTCCACTGTGCCACTTGTAATTTTAACCTACATATGTCCAGCCATATTTCATCCTCGCAAGCAGGTACCGAGTTCCTTTTATAATGTAACTTGCTCTTTCAGAGCAGTGGGGTTTGATGTCCTTTTTTTAACTCTTCCTCAAAAAGTTTAAGGCAGCTATCAGAAAAATAACTGTAACTGAAAGGAGCTTTTGAGCATTGTTCATTCTAGTAAAAACCTTGTCTTCACTGAAGGTCTTTCTTTTGCCTTCTGCAGAGTCTCTGGAGCCATTATTTGTTCACCCCCTGAAGAAGCATCTGAGATTGTAATAGACGCTTTACGAGCGGGTAAGAGGAACAGCTGCAAATTCAGCTTTTATCTGTAGTCAGTAGCACGCATTGAGGCAGACCTTGTATGCTTGCTAAACTCTTTAAATGCAAATGCTTTCTTGTTTCAGCAGTGTCCCTTGAGTTGTGCAGACTATGTAATTGCATAGTGAAAGAAAAATTAGTCTGCTGGTGACACCGATGTTAATGGCTTAACACCAGCAGAGTTTGTACTGTGCTGGTCCCAGTATGGCCATGCAGAGTGTCTAGTCCTAGAAATACCACTAGGACTCAAAGGAGAGCTGTCTGTCAAAACAGTCACGCTTCTTGGGGTCTGTAACCAGCTAGTAAAGCCACAGCTGGAGGCCAAAAGGGAGTTGGTAGCATCAACAAATAAAAAGCCATGCTTCAGTTTCATCAAACGTACCTTCTAGAATGTAACGACTTGCATATTTATTGCAAGATAAAAATGTTTCGTGAAGACCGTGTCTTGCCTTCAGTCCTGTGTCCTGTACCGTTTTGCACAGGAAAAGGTGTGTTTTGTGAGAGGCTGCCCAGTTTTGACAGGCAGACGGCAGAAGCTTGTTTCGATGAAGCTGACAGATGTGGAAGACCACTGGTGTGTGGATTCTACAAGTAAGACCAGCATTTTTCTTCTGATTTATCCTTGAAAAGAAGTGCATAAAAGTACTGAAAGTAGCATTGATTCCTCAGGCTTTCCTGAATTTGTACTCAAATAAACTTAGTTTCACTGCTGCTTGTTAACATTGTTCAGCTGGGAGTTAATTGGATTGGATTCATTCATCGTGTTTAATGGAGATAAAATCTAGTTGTTATGAGATGAAAATAAATGTTCGCTCGAATGGATGCTAGTGGAACTCAAACGGTGAAGCTTTCAAAATGGGAAAGCTCAGGGGTTTGTTGTTTTTTTTTTTTTTTTTTAGAATGGCCCAAGGCAGTTGGGGTCCGCATCTCTGCAGTCCTTTCGAGGTTTTGCAAATGCTACAGCTAGTCGGAGCTTCAGAGAAGGAAATATTCTGACAGTGCTGTGCCGTTCTCTGAGGCAGTTTCTTGGTCTGTGGTTTTAGGACGTTTTTTGCTCATGGTTTTTTGCTCACCTACAACCACCAAGTTGGGCAGATCTGTAATTTTATTTAGCGTGCAGCTACCAAGATTTGCTTTTTGTTGCTCTGTTGTAAAGCATTTAGTTTGCAACCCTGTTCAGTCTAGTAATACCCTGTTCAGTCTAGTAATGTCCTGTGATGTGCTCATGGTTTAGGCTTCCGTACGGAACTTCTGCCCATACGTATTGCACTTTTTCTGGATCTGATGGTATCTATCCTTTTTTCCCTGTTTGATAGCTTTGTTGCAGTAAACTAGAAATAACATTGGAAGAAGACAGCGAATTAGCTGTGTTGTTTAAAATAGCAGCGGCAAAGGCTGCTCTTTGAATATATTTTCATGGTACTGAAAACTTCCTTTTTGTAACTTTTTTATATTTTCACTGATTTCCTAATTATATTCTGTACTTAGTAGATTATGTTGGTTCTGTGAAACGTAAGTACATGCGTTAGCAAATACTAGTGAAAGCGTGGAGTAACTCTTCAACAAAAGAACAATCGACCTTTTGAAGTTCCTTTTAGAGCACGGTCTCTAGGGACACATTGAGCCCATCCACTACTTAACTCTCCACTCAAACTGAATTTCCAAACGCTGAGATCTGCCTAGAGCTGTCATTTACCTCTGACTTCTTTCTAATGCCTCTGGAAGGGATGGTGCTTGAGGATTATTAACCTTGAGGGTTGCAAACTACGCGGCCGTGAAAATTCCGCTTGATGTTAGAATTACTGGCCAATCTGATGAGAATAGATTTATTAATCTTTATGAAGTGATATTTCCACTTGGGACCTTACATCTGGACCCTTACAATTAAATAATTGAAATGGAAGGAAAGTAGATTAATTTTCATTTGCTTCCGCTCTGTTCAACTTGTGGGGACTTGGGGAGCTCAGCTAAAAGCAAGAATGCTGCTTTAAACTTGTGCTCGGCATTTAACACTGCATGCCAAGTGGATGTGGGCTGTTAGTAAACACATGCGATCATTTTGTGCTCCTCTGCTGAGAATAGTTAATTTCATTGCAAATAAAACTTACTTGGACGCATATGTATGTATTTCATATACACTAGTAAGTAATTAAATATCTGCCCTAACGTTTGCCTTTTCCATTTGAGTGCTATACGGACAGGTCTGATCCCAGCCATAAGGTTGAACCTCAGCTGAGGTTTTGGTCAACATTCGACTGAATATAAACTTGTAGGCAGGGCTCTAAGAAGAACTGTAGATCATTTACTGGGCCTTTAAATGCTTTTAGCCCCCATGGTTTAATTTTTTCATTAAAGTTGTTAGTTTAAGTCCTCACAACTGCAGATATTAGACTCGTTTGCAAGAAGCGAAATTCATACGTACTAAGTGGCTGAACTTAGAAAGCTGCGTCTAACCCCATCTGTCTGCATGCTCACCGCTGCCTGCCAGCGAGTCAGCCTCGTGCAGCGCAGCGGTAACAGCGGCCCGGGTGACCTCCTCCTTCTCCAAATCCTGTACCGCATTCCTTGTTTCTCTTTGAAGGCGCTTTGACCCAGCGCTGCAGTTCTTGTACAAGAAAGTCCGTGACAGCCAGGCGCTGGGGAGGATCCATAGGATATCAACAATTAGCAGCATATATCCAGCAGCATCTCTGAGCTTCCTAAAAACATCAGGTACTGCGCAGCTTTCTTCTGAAAAGTTTGTTTGCAAAGGACTGGAAATGTATCTTGCACCGTGTTCTGGTGGAAAGTCCCCTATGTTTGTGTAACCTTAAGACGCATGGGTTTTCTTTTGAGGAGGGTTTTTGTTACCCATCTTTGGTTTTGTTGCTTTTTTTGGTTTGCTTTTAGTATTAGTTTCTTCGATGTAGGGGGCTTCTTGTATCGATCTCGGTGCTGTTCAGAAACGTGTGTTGACTGTGGGTTTTAAATGTGGAGACCTTAATGCCCAGTTTTGCTTCTTCCAGGTGGAATTTTTTATAATGCTGCTGTGCATGATATAGATATTATCAGTTTGTTGTTGGGAGAGAGTGCACCAGATACAATATTTTCACTGGGACATGCATTCTGTGCAGGTAAGAATAAATGTTTTGATAGTTTATTGTGTGCCTCTGGACTTTAGTAGTGAAACTGGGAAGAGAGTGTACAAGAGCACGGTAGCCATGACGTAAATGTTCCATCATGGAACAGTTGAAAAAATAGCCTAGTGAAATAGAAGGCAAGTTTCTCAAGCAGTTGTCATGGACAGGGTATTTAGCGATGATTTCTGAATTCTGTCAATTCCCTGCTGATGTGAAGCAGTTTCTGTGGAGGTATTGCTGAACTCCACTCTATGTGCTTACAAGAACGTCAATGCAGTCTTTTTCAGTTCTTTGCTTTCTCTGATTTCTCTGGCGCTTTCCTGCTGATATCGGCACAGTCAAAGATGAGAATTTACTCTGGACTGTGTCAAGCTGACGGGCATGCTCTGGGTTACCAGACTAATTTAAAGTAACCATAAAACTGGAAGCTGCCATTTTTTAAATGGGAATGCAAAGTTTTAATTAAGGTAATTGCAGCTGCTGCCAACCTTGACTGGCTGTTGTTAGCAGGTTTAGTATGCAATGTTATAATCTATGGTAAAGCATTGAAATGCAACAAACAAAATGCCCCAGGGAGGATTTTGTACCATCTGCCTCATTCTAGCTACATGCTGGAAGTTGCCTGATCTTGGTTGTAATAAGCTGCAAAGGAAAATGTGTTTGGAAGTAGAAGTGGAAGCCGCCTTTAGGGAGAGCCACGGGCTGGGAAGGTGGAGTTCAGGCCCAGGGGCTGCATGTTTCTGCAGAGCGTGTTGTTCTCCATCAGAAAGCCTCATAAAGGTAAACCAGCTGGCGTACGTTGCAGAAAGCGCTTTGCTGTCGCCGTTGCTTCCTGTTTGAAGGTATTGTAGAGCCAGTGTTGCCTCGTAAAGGAAGAAGAGCACTTTGTAGTTGTAGTACTTGCTGGTTTGCTGTTCCTGGTGTGAGCGAGTGCCTTTTTTGTCACTCAGATATGGCCTACTTGAAGGATGCAGACACTGTAGCGGTCAGCATGAAATTTCGTAGCGGAGCAATTGTTACTTTGGACGTCAGTCAGCACTGCACTAAAAGCTGTGATCAGAGACTAGAGGTGCGTTCTTACTTTTAAGTCAAGTCTGTCGCGACACCGCAGGCCAGCACGAGTTTTACCCTGTACGTGTTCACATGGGGCAATACATGTTGTGCCCCGTGCACATCCCTGCAAGCACGTTTCACAAAACACCTCTGTACCTCGGCAGCAGTGGATTGCTTGCATTTGTTTAATCTACAATCCACTTTCTCTTTTGTTACCTGAATTTTGCATCTGTTTACATGTATTCTGTTGGGGTTATAAGCTGGATGCGGTCGTACTAGAGCAGGAATTGGTGTCAGCTCTCCTGAGGCTGAAATGTTGTCACACAGTTCATTTGTTGTCTTTCCAGGGTGTTTTTAGGTGTATAGCAAGCCAAGAGTTAAGGATATTAAAGGGGAAGAAAAGAGTAAACTCGGAGGCAAATTGTCTGTAAATTCCGAAGGTCGTGATTTATAACAGATGCGTGGGCTGGATTTGGGGAGTGGTATCTGTTAAAGACTTAAAAAAGGAGTGTCGTGGTTTAACCCCAGCCAGCAGCTAAGCACCACACAGCTGCTCACTCGCTTCCTCCCCACCCAGTGGGATGGGGGAGACAATCGGGGGAAAAAAACCTGAAACTAGTGGGTTGAGATAAGAACAGTTTAACAGAACAGAAAGAAAGAAAATAATAATGATAATAACAACTATAGTAAAATGATAATAAAAAAAGGATTGGAATATACAAAACAAGTGATGCACAACGCAGTTGCTCACCACTTGCTGACCGATGCCCAGTTAGTTCCTGAGCAGCGATCCCCCCCAGTTTATATAGTGGGTGTGATGTCACATGGCATGGAATACCCCTTTGGCCAGTTTGGGTCAGCTGTCCTGGCTGTGTCCCCTCCCAACTTTTTGTGCCCCTCCAGCCTTCTGCTGGCTGGGCATGAGAAGCTGAAAAATCCTTGATTTGGTATAAAGACTACTCAGCAACAACTGAAAACATCAGTGTGTTATCAACATTCTTATACTGAATCCAAACCATAACACTATACCAGCTACTAGAAAGAAAATTAACCAGGACAAGGAGCTTTGCTCAGGTGAAAAGAAAAAAAAAAAAAGAGGTATCACATAAGCAGAAGCCACTGTCCTATAACATGTGCCTGGTATTTTCTGTTGTGTCTGATCCATCCAAGGGGGTATGTCAGTTGTAACTGCTAATTTTAGAAGCTACATTTTTTTCTTGGTTGTACAAACCAGGGCTTCGATAGGCTAGCCGGGTGTTCAAGAGCAAAAGCACGATAACTTAAAAACTTTGTTCTCTTTCCTGTTTGCTGCCTTCCCTGCAGGTTCACGGTTCTCAAGGAACGTTGCGGGTAGATAATCAGAATCCCCTGGGGATTACAGAGCATGGGACTTCGGTATCCATATATTCACAGACCCAAGCTGATCGCTACAGAGATGCACACAGGGAGCTCTTCCGACACTTTCTGAGAACACTGAAAGGTAGGACGAAGCTTCCATTGATGGCTAGTGTTGCTTTGGATTTGCTTTCAGTGAAAACTTCCCTTGGAAACTGTTCCAATAGAAATTGCAATTTAGTGTTTGTGTCTGAAACCCCAAAAAGAAATGAGTAGGTGTGAAAACTCAGCATGAGATTCATCATGGTTAAGTTTAAGCCAGTGTTGCGTAGGTGATGAGCAAGCTCCCTGTAAGCAAACATGGGGTTTCACGGGCTGGTCTGCCACCCTGACAAGCACTGGTGTTCTCAGTGGATGCGTGTTGAGCACGACAGTGCATGCAGCTCGGTAAAAACACACGTGGAGTGGGTCAGCCTCCGAAGGAGCTGATAGCTCGGTGGACGTGCAAACAACTAACCTTGTTTCAGTAAATGAAAGTGAATGACGCAGCTTCGTTGGGGGATGTGCTGCTTTTCTCACTTTCGAGTCAGTGAGATGGGTGACGGATGGAGTGTTGATCTGAAACTGTGTTCTGAGAAGAAATGAAAATGGGCAGGGAAAATTGCGTTGGACCTCACTGTCACTTGTGAAGAAAGCAGCCGTTTCTAACAGCAAGGAGACCCTCATCTAGAGTCCTGGCTGCCCAGAAGGAATAAAAATATTTCTGTTCTTCTGGCTGCATTGACAAGAATACAGGGTTTTAGTCACAGGACAGGGAGGAGAAGGGGCTGAAACTCTCTTTCCAAAATCTGAGGCCCCAGCTCCAGGAGCTGAAGAGGGATGCCGTGGTGGGCAGCGACGTGCCAAAAGGCAGAGCAGGTGATAATATGGGTTTCATCCAGTGCTTCATTCCTGTCCCTGCAGGCAAGGAACCCCCCGTGATAACCAAAGAGCAGTTTCTCTGGACGATTCAGGTCGCTGCAGCTGCTGAACAGTCCTGGAGAAATGGATCCGCTGTTGACTTGCGCAGCGAAGCAATAGATTCGTCTGTAATCAAGACTGAGATAATGTGACACACGCTTCTGTGTTCTGAGGTGAAGGATAACCGTTAAGCTGTGCTAGTGAGGTCTTTCCACCTAGTGATGTCTCTGCTGTAACCTTAAAATAAGACTCGTGGTTTCTGCCGGGAATGCCCAGAAGACAGAGGCACTTTTGAACGAGAAGCACTTGGTGCTGAGGCTGCAGGTGTTTCTTAGCATGTCAGCCAAAGCCCTCGAGAAATTCTGGGTGGTTTCATCCAGACGGCTTTTCCTTCTGGAGAGCTCTGCTGGCTACTGAGCTCTGTTTTCGTGGGAGAAGACTGACACTCCTCGGGCTGTGGTAAGGTGGTGTAGACCACCACCAGCTGTGATGGGAACAGTGCGAGCGAGTGGCTTTCCCGACAGCTTTACAAGTGAGACGACGTAATGCTCCAGAAAAATAGGGGAGCATCTGTCTGGTCCATGCTCATTTCCCTTCAGTATATGCAGGAATGTGACTTCTGTGCTGAGCTCGCCTCTGGGTCTCCTATTTATTGTTTCGGTTGTTGTTTTTACTGGGTTTTCTAAATCTTTTTGAAAAGAAGTTATGATCTAACTTTCTTGGGGGGTGGGGAGAAAAGATGAAAAAGCAGGGAGGGAGACTTCTGACCGTCCTGTCGTTACAGAGACGAGAGGCTTCGTAGTAAGGCCGTAAATTAAGGCTATTCTGTAGAGGAGCAACGCACTTAGGCATTTCAGTAATAAACACTGCATTATTAAAGGGTTCCTCAGAATGCAGTCTGTGAATTTGCACAGCGGCCCTGTACGATGACTGTTACTGGGACACGCGGCTGCTGGGCAGGTTGTTCAGCACCGGGGCTGAGCGTTGTCTGCATTACTCGCTGCAGCAGCCGGGTAGCTGTCTGGAGGCCGGTGTTTTCCTTGCTTAAGTGCAAGTGTTGTATGTTAACATTTTAGTAGCAAAATTGAACTAATAATCACATTCTTTGAGTGTAGGAGGAAGGGCATCTAATTGCATATTTTAAAGGTGGCGTTGGTTTTGGTTTTTTACAGTCCAGCAGATTTGGAACACACACCACAGAAAAAGATAGTGCCTTCAACAACAGGCAAGCCTGCTTTTAAACCAGGTTCTTTGTACCTTTTTATTCATGTGTTCGGTTTATTGCAGATGTATGGATTTGACTATTCTTGTCTGTTTCTCACACGCCAGTTTTCAAGATCTTTTGAAAGCTTTTTTTTATTGTATTAAAATAACGTTCTTGCCATGAGTGTAAGTTTATAAATGACACTTCTTGCAAGATTCTTTAGTTCAATCAATTTCCAATTCCTATATATGGAATATATATTACTAGAAATAGCACTGACATTTATAACTAAAGACAATTCTCTCGTGGAAATTGGTTTTAGTGGTGTAATTTTTCAAACTCAGAAAAGCTATGTCTTAACGATAAAGATTGCTATCAATTTCATTCTCTAGTTTCTAGCCATTTATTGTAAAAAAAAAAAAAAAAAAGTTTTACCTATAAAGAAGTAGGCATTTGCCTCTCTGTAATCACTATGGCAATTTATTAATAGCAAGCGGGTTTCATTGTGTTTTGCTAGGTTTCAAGGCTGGCTCCGTGCAGAAGTGACTTCTGCGGAATGTACGCTCCCTTCAGTGGAGCGCTGGGACCAGAAAGCAGCACCGAGCTCTTTCAGGGCAGGATAGGGCTGCTTGTGTATGGGGAGCAGACTGCTCTCGCATGCTCCCTGCAAATGGTAACCCCAGTTGTGGAGGAAAGCTCTCTGATCCCTCAGGCCAGCTGTCCTGATGTCTATAAGGAGCAAAGCGCCTGTTAATGGCACTCGTGCTTTGGCAGCCGCTGCTGCTTCTGCGCAGAGCTGCGTCTCTTTGTAGCTTCGTGGTTGCTTGATGAAGCAAAGCAACTTCAGGCCCTTCGAGGCCTTACGCTTGAAGGCTTACGCTGGTATAGGAGGACACTTTGTGTACAATGTAAGCAAGACTTTGGTTGCCAGATGTTGTAATTCCCACATGTGCTTTTTATTGTCTTACAAAAAAAAAAAAAAAAAAAAGGAAGAGAAACCACAGCTATAAAAATAACACATTTTCCAAAGATAACATTACAAAAAATACCATTCATACCATGGTTGGAGTGTATCAGTTAATACTGCCGGAAGAAGCCTTAGTGAACATTGAAAACATGAATGATTGTTTCAAAACCTTTAAAGCATTAAAGTGCTTTAAGTCGCCGTTATCTTAGGCCACAGGTTCACATTTCAGCAACGCCAAAGGAGTCGGGTTCCTAATCGGGGTAGTGTAGAGGGGCGTAATGGCCTCCCAGACGGTACCCTCACACCCACGGCTCACCCCGGGTGGGAGAGCAGAGCAGAGCCCAGCATGGGAGGGAGAGGAGGCCTCCTCCTGCGCGCCGAAGGCTCAGAGCTGCGGTTGGACACCAAGACAGAGGACCTGGGCCCCGGGACTGCTGGTACGGCACGTACAGGGTTCACGCTCGTTTTCCCCGTGATCCTCCCTTTGAGTGGGGACAGACCCTGGCCTGCAAGGAGGAGAAGGCGCAGCTCCGAGCCGAGCCCTGAACGTCGTAGGTAGGACTCAAGCTCTTTCTTCTTTTGCTCTACTGGTCAGAGGGTCCAGGGGTTTGCGAAGGGTCTCCTAGCTCCGTCCGTCTGGAGGTCTCCATCGCAGAGGCAACACAGGGAGGAGATGCAGCAGCGAGAACGTGCCGGGTAGCGTCGTTTCTGCATGGATCCCTCGGGCTGCCCAAAATCTCAAGCACCCCAAGGTTGAGGGAGCAGATGAAGCAGCTCCCTGCCCTCCCACCCTCCCTCCTTCCCTACAGCGGCAGCCTCTGTGCCGTGCCTCTCCGAGACCTGCTGTGGGATGTCGCCTTTCAAAACGTGTAGTCACTAGTAGGGGAGGGACGGAGGGACGGAGGGAGGGAACACGCCTGTTTGCGTCCTTGCTTTCTGCTGAGGTTTTTTTCCAGCCTGAAGCAACAGACAACTTAAGCCTGGAAAAAAGGACCAGAAACAGAAAACAAAACTGGAAAGACCTCATGTGGTCACCTAGTCCATCTCCTTGCTCCAAAGTCAGACCAAATTTACACGGCCCACATTCATGCTCGCCGGGTCTAACCTGTCTGCAAAACTCCCCCGATGGAGCAGGGAGGGATTATCCAGAGCTCTGACTTCCCAGGAGTATTCACTGGCTTGCCCCCTCCTCTGCAACTGTGTGAAAGATATTCAGAGGAGAAAAAAAGCTGAGTTTTGAATAGGTGAGGCTGGAGACCTGATTTTCTGCATGTTTACGTGCTAGAACGTGAAATTAATTTACTTGACACTATAGTGTCTCAGGCGTAAGTATCAATTTTTATAGCTTACATGAAAATAAATCTTTTTTCTCCTTACAGCACAATGAGTATACTGTATATACATTTGCTTCTGTTTATATACACAAATATTTAAGTACATGAACACATAGGGAACTGGCAAACAGGTTCTTTTCTGCTCTACAAAGAACTGGAGGACAAGGGGTACTTTTTGGCAGTCCGTCAGGAAAGCGGATTGTGGTTTTTTGCATCAGTCACGGGCAGGTATCTGTACAGAAACTGGAACAGGTAAGGGCTAAGTCCTTTTTACAATGATAAAGACCTGTCAGGCTTGGACACCACGGAGAATACGGGGGATAGGGAAGCTAGTAATGAAGGCCGGTCTCACGAAGAGAAAAACGTGCCGTCTTTACGCCGCATCTGTCAGATGCGGGGATCCTCCAGTAAAACACGAAACGGCGTAAAGCACTGGCAGGTGCCTCCCCTGCCGTGGGCAGGCAGAAAATCCGTGCTCTGTTCGGCAAGCTGCCTCAGCCGCCCTCCTCTTCCCCTCTGCCGAAGCCACCGCGGTTTCCTCTCCGGAGCAGGAGCTTCCCGCGCGCCTCGGGGCCGTGCGTTCACACACGGCTGGCAGGTCCCCTCTGGACAACAAAATTACACTTTTCCAGATGCCCAAGGCTGCAAATATTTGTCACGGGGGGTGGGGGTTTCATTCCGCCCCCCCCCCCCCCGGGTCTCTTGTCTGTGGCCTTCTCGGACGCCCTCAGTTGATCTCTCCCTCCGTGAATTCTTCCTTTATGGACTGTTTGCGAGATTTGCAGTCCGGGAGGTCGAACCCAAAGTCTGCCCACTCGTCGGCCCCGCCACGGTTGGGGATGGTGATGGTGTGGCGCACGCGAAAGTGCACGGCCTCCATCACGCGCTGCCGCTGCAGCTCGCCCGAGCTGCCGATGGAGATGGTGGAAGCGTTGCTGCTAGAGCGGATGAGCTGCTGCGCCCCGTAGTCGTGGCTCTGTTTGAGCTCCTGCAACCCTCTCCAGATGATCATCCTGTACTGCTCCGGGATCTTCAGTGCTCCGAGATCCTGGAAGAACAACAGCGCTGAGGCATAGCCGGCGGAGACGCAACTGTACCGGTGGGAGCGAGCCCCGGGTTTTGTTGGGGGGGGCACATGGGCACGATGCCTGAGCACCCAGCAGTGGCAGGGCTGGAGCTCCCCAGGGTCGCGACGCCAAGCCCACGGGTGCATCCCCCACGGGCGATTTCTCATTCGTAACCAATGGCCAGTTGACCAGTTACTCAAACACAGCTTTGCAGGTTTGGAAATTATTTTTTTTCTTTTTTTTGGGGGGGTAGGGGGGGTGGGTTCACATCAAACCGATGTGAAACTGGGAGGGAAGGGACTTTTCCCCCTTGGGTCGCAGGGGCAGCGTGCGAAGCGTCCTGCTGTCTGTCCACCTGGGCGAGGAGCCGTCAGCCAGGCTGGCTTCTCCTCCGGTCCTGGCCCAGGAGGCTGGGGCAGCATCTGCCCCCGGGGGCCAGCATCATGTGCTAACGTGCCGACGCCGGCGATAGCAGGCTGTTACGACGCTATGGGCTGTGGTGGTAAAGCCAAACGAGGTCAAAAACCTCAGGGCTGGCTGGGGGGGCTGCACCAGAAGGAACACCGTCGTAGCGGAGAGCTGCCAGAGGGCCACGTTAATGCCAAACACAGAGACTCACGTGAGAGTTAACTAGAGAAGACAGTGAGTATGCAATTAGTAATTACAAATGCCGACTCGGACACACAGCTCAGCGATCTGATACGAGTTTTGGCCATACCGAACGTTTCCTTTGACAGCTTACAGACGGCCACGGAGTTAGTTCAGAAAAACGGTCCAAAACCAGGCTAAGGTTACGCAACTGGCCCCAGCTACCAATGAAAAATCATCCTGTCTCCAACAGCTGCGTCACCAAAGCGTGGTCGCGCGTTCTGTCGTAGCTGCTGGGTGGACGACGGCTACTACAAACTGCCTGGGGGCAAAACGGGATCGGGGCGGGAGCTTTGTCTCGGCCAAAACGCCAACTCTGGGATTTACAGGGCTTGCTATGGCTCAAAGCGTTTAGGATTTTTTTTTTTTTTTTCTCTCCCTTCTTCTCGTTACCCTGACAGGCTGGAGGAGCCCCTGCTTCGGTGCCACCCTCACTATCGTCACCGAGAGACTGCGCTTTAACCGAGAACGGCAGCAGCGGAGGGCCAACGCTCCGTGCAACCTCAGGTACTTCCAGCATCCCCTCCACTGTCTTTCAGGCCAGCTTTTGCCTGACCTGGGCTGTTTCCTGCCCTTAATACAAATGCCCCCGGGCTTGACTTCTTTATTTCAGCCTCTTTTGTCTTAAAGATTAACAGGGGAAGATATAAGATCAGGTTTAAAACTCGCTGAACCACGGTGGAGGTGTTCCCGCTGGCTCTGTGGGTTTTGGGTTACTTTGCTGAGCACCTCAGCTGCTTTTTCTGTGTTTGCTAGGTGGAAAATCTACCTGCGGCCCGCTTTGGGGATCTTTTTAGCTCTTTTGTTTCCGACAGTCTGGAAGAACTGACTGAGGCTATCGTGGTTGTTGCTACCGATGACTGAGCTACGGCTAAATCGGAAGGACCGGAGAGGATGCGTAAAATGGAAGGCATAAATCCTGGGGAGCATATATTCTGTGTGACAGGTGGGTGCACAGTTTTCCTTTTCCTTTTAAAATGGTTTTGTCCTTGCTTTTCAGATCAATAGCTGACAGAAACAAGTGGTAAGAACAGATCTTCCCAAAGCATTTACCTCTATGGATAGGTTCTGCAGGTGGTAAATATTCTGTAACCCTTGTGAGGTGAAATAGTCGATGCAGTTTGGACACCCCAATCCTGTTAAAAAACTGCAGAAAAAATTTGGAAAATACAGTGCCATTAACTTCTCACGAATAAAAGCTGTGCTCGCAAGCATCGCTGTAGTGGCAAACCGTGTTTCAGGCCACCGAAAAGGCTGCGGTGGGGGGTCCTGCTGCCTCCAGCCTTGGCAAAGCTCCCGCAGCCCAGAGGACCGTGGCAGGCGCGAGGGTGGGCGAGAGCTCGTGCCGGGGGGCTCCGACTGCTCCGTCAGCCTTTCTGCCTGTGGCTGTTGCCCTCCCGAGCGTGACCGCCGTTGCCACTAACGCCAAAGTGAAGCACTTTGGGACTACGCTCGTTCCTAAGACTACGGGTTTTGTTGGGGTTTTTTTTTCCCTCCTGATCGTCAGAGGTTTCAGCTCGGTAACTTTCTGGGAATAACCCACGGGAATTCGAGCTGCCCCGGGAGGGAGACGGGGAGCATGCTTTGGTCTGGGCAGCGGTCTCCGCACCGTGCAGGCTGGTGGTGCCGGGGGTATTTTGCACATTGCGCTGGGCTGCAGCTATGCGCCTCTAGCGAGGCTGCGCGTACAGCCTTCCCGACGTCGGTAGGGTCTCTGTCGAAACGCCTGCGGTCTTTTTGAAGACTGAAACGTTAAGAAGTGGCTGCAGACCTGTTAATGCGTTCCTGATGGAAATAAGCCACGTGGACCCGTTTCGGGGCATTGCTGGTGAGGAAGGGGAAGGGGGCAGTTCGCAAAGCTACGTGCCGGTTTGACATGCAGGAAAAGACTCTCGCTGGGATGCATTTAACCGCTAATTAGGCAGGGATGGATCACCCAGGTAGAGGTATACGAGGGCGATAGAGGTTTCTAAGTGGTGGGCTTCAGGTTCTGAGGTGGGAGGAATGGCCTATGTGATTTCGTGAGCAGTGATTTCTCAGTTGGGGCCAGTGGCCAGTTGACCAGTTGCTAGACAGATCTGAAGGTTAGCGTGAGGGACAACAGCAAGAAACGTCAGAGGACAAGACAGACAGGGCATCGGACGCCTTCCCTACCTGACAAGGCTGGGATCGGGGTTGTAGGGCGGAGGGGGGGTGCAGTGTGATCCGGAGACCATGGACTGGGACGAGTGGCCCCCATTCATTTCTCCGTTGGGTTGCATGGGGTGACTGTTTAGCATTCCGGGTCCTAGGCGGCGGCCACGCCAACGCAACAAACAGATCCATTAGATGTCACCCTGACCCCGATAACCACCCGCTCCCTCGGCGGGGAGCCCACGGTCTGACGGGCAGGGAGCGCTCGGCACCCGGCGAGGCGAGGACCTTACCCATCGGCCCCAGGCTGGGCGCGGAGCCAGAGCTGTGTTGCGCTGGCTGCCCTACCAGCTGGTTGACGGAGGGCAGCTTGTTGAGTCCTCCGCCGTGAACTTTGTTCATGGGTGAAAGGACGGGACCGTAGGAGGAAGGCGTCTGCAGCTGACTCCTGCTCGGGGAAACCAAGCGGACGGTCAGCCTGCAGCGGGTGGGATGGAGATGCCCCCGCGCCGTCCCACCAGACTTCCCCGCGGAGGCTTCGGGCAGCCGCACCGATGTGGGCTGCGGCACGGAGGAGCCGCTGCGCGCCCGTTGCGGCTCTGTAGCGGTCGCAGCCCTTGCCACCTACCAGGCGTTCGGCAGACGTGCTGTGAGCCAGCGGGCCAGCCCCAGATTGGGGCTGCTCGAGGGCTCCCCTGCCTTTCCCTGCTGCCGGCTTTCGGGGGGCTGCGGTGGTACTTACTGCCTCTGCAGGAGCTGCTGCTGCTGCTGCCGGTAGGAGTCAACCAGCTGCTGTGGGACCAGCTCCACCAGCTCCAGGCTTTCCTTTATCTTCATCAGGATCTCGAAGTTCTCCCGGCCTCGCACCTGGAGGAAGGGAGAACGAGAAGCCCAGGGCTTCGCTTCGTTCCCGTCCCACCTGGCCACCTTCCTCGTGGCCCCTTTTTTTCCACCCGGCCACGCAAGGTGCGGTGTCCCTGTGGCCAGGGCTGCCTTGGACACGTGCATCCGCAGATACTTTTGCTCCTGGTCTCGAGGTCTCTGCTCGGCCCCCGTGCCCGCTGCCCTGCAGCAGACCGTGCGGCCCCGTCCTGCCCACCATCGCCTCCCCAAAGCGTTTCTCGCAGAGGGAACGATGCCACCGCCGTCCCGAGCCCAGCTCTCAACCAGCGCAGCTCACCAACACTTACGGGCACGTAATACATCTCCTCTTCCCCGTGCCTCCGTTTCTTAATGCCGGTCCCCAGTGCTGGGATGCCCTGGGGGCTCTGCTTGAATGCTGGAAAGGAGAGAGAGAGGAAGAGGGTCAGCGTGCTGTCCTCGGGAGGGCAGGACGCGTCTGGGAACACCTTGGCTCCTTCCAGGATTTAAGCTCAAGCCACGCAGGATGCTAGCTGTTCCCCTGGGCTCTGGCTTCGGTGACGTCCCTTTATTGGTAATAACAACAAAGAGTAAATCTATCTGGACACAAAAGCCCTGCTCAAACAGCTTTGAGCTCTGGCGGGAAAAGGAGCGGATCGTGTTTGTGAGACTTTAGATTTAGTCAAAGCATCACGCCTGGATGGGGATTTGAGCCCGACCTTCTGGGGCGCAGTGATTTCGGGTGCGATGGCAAAGGGGCTGAGGCAGAAGCATCCGCACGGCTTTGAGGGGCAAGGGGGGGGGGCAGGTGCTGGCCGGGAGCCTGGGGCTGCGGCTGAGCAGTGCCCTGAGCCCCCCTCCTTCTCCTGGCAAGGGGACTCACTGCGTTTGTTGGCGTTGCCGTTTTTAGCCGCGCTCTCGTTCAGGGCTTGTTGCTCTCGGTAATGGTCTTCATCAGCTTTGCGGTCTCTGCCGGGACAGGCACAGATCCGTCCCTCGAACGATCTCCTTCCCAGGACTTGGCCGCTGGGAGGAGAGAGAAATCGGTGACCTTATTTCTGCTTGGGAAGTGCATCACGGCTCGCTGCAGCGCAGAAACCGGACCAGCCGAGTGCCTTCCCCGTCCCTCTGTATGCATGGATTGCTCGGGAAGCGATCGAGCCCCCAAGGTACGGAGTGCCCGGACCCCCTCAGCAGCGGTCTCCTGGGGGAAGAGGAGCTCCTGGGGCGGAGGAAAGGCTCCAGCTGCAGGGGGCAAAGCCGACGCTGGGCTGGATCCCCGGTCCCTCCGTGCCGGCTTTTTTCCTAGCTGGCCGACAAAGCCACGGGCTGGGGCTGGGGGGGGGGGGGCTGCCATGTCCCCTTCCCCCAGGAGGAGCTCCCTGCACGGGAGGATTCCTTCCCGAGGGTCCCCAGCCATCCCGCAGCGGGGAGCAATCCCCGTCCCTGCTCCAACAGCCACTCACTCTCTCGTCTCCAGGGTGATGATGATGAGGATGGGCCTCCTGTTCATTCCTCCCACGCAGCTGCTGTTGCACATGAAGTTGTACAGGATGGTGGTGAACTCGGTCCCCACCTGCCCGGGAGGGGAGAGCAGGCGCTGAGGGGGAATCACGGACGGGGGGAAGGCAGGCTGGGCCCCCCCCGGCGGAGTGAAGAGGAGGGGAGGCAGGCTAGGCTGGCGCCTTGGCAGGGCGAGCAGGGGAGCACCAGGGAAGGGTGGCGTGGGGACGATCCCAGCCGGGAAGAGGGGTCTGCACGAGGACTGCGGGGGGCCCTGGGGTTCCCCCAGGGCAGGACCAGAAGGGATCTCCCTTTGCATCCCGCTTCCCAGGAACGGGATGCTCTGGGATGCTTCACAGGGCTGGGATGCAGCCGCCACTGGTGCGGGGAGCGAGCAGGGGGTGGCATTAGATGTGCCAGGGCGAGCAGGATGCTCCTGCCCTTTGTCTCCTACGAAGCAACCCTCTCGGCACCAGTGGGTTCACCCTCGGCACCAGCGTAAACCCGGCTAGAGGCAGGGGCTGGTCCTGCTTCTCCCCCCCCCACCCCATCACCAGCCCCGGGAACAGCCGGGTACCTGCGGGGGCTCGTACGGCACCATCACGCTCTGCCTTCCCGTCACGGGGTCGTCCACGTACTGGGAGAGGTTGTTGCCTTCCACCCGGATGAGGTGGCTGGCTGGGGCTGACTGGCCTGCGAGGCAAAACCGCCGCGTTAGAGGACGGGGCCGTCCGGGATGCTCGTCCCGTGTGCACGGGGCGGGGGGGTCAGAGAGCAGCACTCACCGTCGTTGAAGTCGCGGCCGAGCTCGTGGTTGGGGCAGCGTTTCACCACTTCGGTGACGTGCTCTGCCTTCTTGTAGACCGGCATGGCCCGGATGATGGTGCCCGGGGGCGGGGGGGTGGACACCTTGATCTGGATGGGACATGTTTTTGCGATCTGACAGTAGAGTTTCTTCAGCAGGGGGGAGTACTGGAAAAGAAGAGACGCCCAGCGGGTGAATGTCTCTGGGCCCGATGGGGCGGCGGATGCTCCCCTGCTTGCCCTCGGCTTCCTCCGCTGCTGCGGTGTAAAAGCAGCGTTCCCTTCCCTAAAAGCCCCCGGCCGATGCTCCCACCTGTGCCGAAACAGCGTTTCTGTTCCCTCGGCTCCTCTCGTCCACCCGCCTGCTGCTTTCTCACCGCTCCAAGCGAAAGGCGAATGCGGCAGTAAAGCAGCAAATTAAAATAATGGCTCGTTATAAAACCAATTAGCGCCTATCGTGTCGCAGCAACCCTGGAGGGACTATGCCAGCACAAAGCGGCTCCGTGTACCGGCAGAGCGAATCGCCCCAGCGGTGCCTGGGCTCCACGGCTGCTCCGTGACGGATCGCGGCGTTGCGAACTGCTATCGCACGTTCCCGGTGCGTTGCGGGGGACGGCGACCGGAGGAAATGCAGCCTGTCTTTGCGGTAACTGTTTATTCTCTAGGCCCGGTATTTGTTTTTCCCCTGGAAATATTTAAATATGACCAAATTCGCCCACGCTACCTCGTATCCGCTTTCCACGTAAACCAGATACAACCACCTACTGGGTCCAGGGCCGGGCGCTGTAGGAAGGGTTTCCTGGCTACCCTAAGTGCTCTGGCAAAGCGGGAGCACCCGCTACATGGTGACTTAGGGAAAATCTTGCTGAAAATCAGCATAAACCCTCGTTCGTACATCACTCGGCCCATTTGGGAAGCGTTACCATCCTGTACCTGTTATCGCACGCAGCTCCTGGCAGAGCCGAGGGCTGGGAGCACCGAGGGCACCGACGCACCACAGCCTAAGAAAATCGTGCTTAACATCATGGACGGAATCACAGCTAATTATGCAAGACCTCGGAGTTTAATTCTGACTAGCACGTGCGACACAGAGCAGGTTTGTCCCGACCACAACTCGATCCTTTGCAGCTGCTCGCAGCGACAGCGGTGGCTCACAGAGGGGACGTTGCGGGGACCCCTCGCCCAGGCTGGCCGCGGGAGGAGGATGCTCTGCAGGCAGCTGGAGGCAGCTCCTGGAGTCGCTTGTTAATAGAAAATGGTTCAAGACCACTAAAACGCTCCCTGGGATGGCCCAACGGGATTCGCTCGGTTAGGAACGAGAGGCAAAAATCCCCCTCACGAGCACGGCGGACCTGCTCAGCACAGGGGAAGCTCCTGGCGGCACCTGAAAACGGGAAGGCAACGGCAGCCTGGAGAAAGCGGCGTGCCCGCGAGCCAGCCCTGCTTGCAGCGCGGCAGAGCCCCTCGGCCACGGCATCTGGGCATCTCTGCTCGGGGCCGGGAGCCAGCGCTGGGGCCGGGTCCAGCCCGACCACGAGCGACCGTCTGGAGCGAGGTAGGGGCTGGAGGAGGCTGCGCGCCGCTTCCCGAAGAGGGGTGGGGAAGGCAGAGCCTGTCCTTCGCCTTCCCGTAAACGCGTGTCTCGGCTCCCAGGTGCGGGGATGTGCAATTCCCTTCCACCTCAGCAGTGCCATGCTGTTTTCCATCTCGCAAAGAATGTGTTTGCTATACAAGAGCCCACCCCTGCCGCACAGAGAGGAGCCAGTCCCTGCATGGCAGGGCATGTTCCTGCTCAAAGTATTTTATCTCATCCCCACAAACACCGCGCCTGATGCCAAAACAATACCACCGTGCAGGGTACTCGTGGGGATGTTAAAGCTTGTCCTGAGCCATCCAAATACAGGTGTGCTGAGGGTAGCGAGGCTCCCGCCACCGCTCTGCTTTCCCGGTGGCGGGGCTGTTTCTGAGCCAGGGCTTCCCGAAGCAGGCGGGCAGCAGGGCTGGGCAGCAAGCCAGCCGCTCATACAGGACTGGTAGGGCATTTACGGGGCTGATGGGGATGGCTCAGCCCTCATCTTCCCGCTGCCATCAGCCCGGTCCGGTGCACCCCACACATCAGGTGGGTTTGCAGAAGGGATCTGCGCTTCCCCATCCTGCTGCCCTTTCTGTAGGCGAGCCATCCCCCCTAGCCCATGGACTGCTAAAGGGGCAAATGAGACAAACCGCTCTCGGGCGGTATTTCTAGGGAAGTTCGGGGGAGATTTACAGGGGAGGGGCTTCTGCCAAGGCAAACTGCAGCAGCTCTGGTGTCGCGAGGATGCCTTGGACCGATGCTCGGCCGGCAGCTGGTACCAGCTCCCAGAGAGGGAAGCCAGCGGGCTGGCAGGGGATGTGTCCCGGGGGCTTTGGGCTAGAGAGAGAAGGAAGACGCTTTGGTCATTAGAGGGTGTGATCGGGAGGTGTAACGTGAAGCTGAATCTGGCAGAAGAATTAATTCGCAGTATCAGAGGCACGCGGACTTGCCCGGAGAGAGAGGATGCTCAGGAACGCCACCTTCCACTGCAGTCCCCCAGTTTTGCACCGATCCCTGCTGACACCGACTGCGCCTCGACTCTAGAGCCAGGTTGGCTTCTTGGGTGCGATCCTGCACCTCCCACACAGCAGGGATCGTGCCTAAGCTGGAAGCACAGGCTCCGCTTGGAATGCACTTACTCCCCTCTGCCCGGCTGGAGGAGGAAGCTCTCGTGCGGCCGTGGCCCGCGTAACCTGCTCGCCCACAGCGCGATGGGGGTTTAACGCCCTCGTTTTGAGGAGACAACGTGGCAAAACAAGGGTTATTTGGAGGGGGGCTCTTCCTTGCCAGGTGTTAAAATACTGACAACTCCTGTCAAAGGATCCTTTCATGTAGACATTCCCGGGCAGTCCTCAACATGCCTGGGAAATATAACTGCTCTGGAAGAGCAGAGGTGCATTATATGGCAAGTTCTTTGGTAACAAATTCTCTCATTATACCATGTTATGACATGGATAAATCTCTCTTAAATAGCAGAGCGATTGCCCCGCAGGGAGAAAGGCTGCCGCTCAGCACAGGCATGCCTCCACTGATAACCTTATCGTGTCTTAACAGCTCCAGGATTGCCTTCAAAGATCCTTCCACAATAACAAACTATTCTTTTAAGGAACTCCGTGCTGATAACTCTGGGCAAGAAAAGTCAGGGCTGTGCCCTGTGCGGCTGCGCTCCCAGCTCCTCGCAGCGTACGGCCGTCCTGCAGCCGCATCGCCAGCCGGTGCTGGGGCAAAGCGCTCCTGGTCGCGCAGACCCAGCCTGTTCACGGCCACGGGGCCAAGGGGCACTATGTTTTTAGGACCTCGGGAGGCTCTACAGCCCCAGCCGTGTTTTCAGCCAAGAAGAGCCCTCGGCGATGGATGGTCTCCATAGGGGACAGCAACATGCACGTCTTGCTTAGGTGCCAAGCAGAGTGCTGAGCAGGATACGTGCTGTTCCTGCTACGTGGTTCTTTGTATTTGCTAATAACCTGCCACACGTGCAGCCCTGTGCAGGGCTGTGCCGCATACTCTGATTTACTTAACAAGCCACAGCTGAAGTGCGTACACGCGGCTCACAGAGAGCGCAAAGGCACCGTGCTTTCCTCAAGTGCAAGACAAGCCGGTTGCAAAGTGGAACCCCGGCGTTCAAAATGCCAGTACTTAATTGCACAGGTTAGCGCAGCCGCCCCACGGCTTGGTACTCTTTCTTTTGCCATAGCCCCATTTCTGTCACCTGTACTGGGGATGAACCTTGGGCTGCTGGCTCGTATCCTTCCCGGTCCGCAGCATTTGGACAAGCTGACCTCTTAAAACCGGCCACACGTGGCAGCTGGGTCACGGCAAAAGCGCACGTCGCTCATGCTGCCGCTCCCGGGCGTGGGAACAGCATCTCGGGACACCCGAACACTTTCCCGGCGCTGGTATGTCAGCTCGTCCAGACCTCAGCCCCCAGATTTCTTTCACGCCTACAGAAGACCTCAGGTACGTTCTGCCCCGGGCACCTCCTGCCTTTGTTTTTGGTTCCTGCTCTACCCTTTGGACCATTAGTGTCTGCCTCCCTGGTGACGTTATTACTGAGGCCATCTCCGTTCACAGAGAATGTCAGAGTGTGTCTGTTATTGCGCGTTTGCAGAGCACAACAGGTTCACGTGTCAGTGTGGCTTGTGGGTGCTGGTACGGTATAAACAGCAAACAGCGGTAATAGCACTGAGCAATCTACCTGAAGCTTACGTAAAACCACGGAACCCGTATTTCTTTGGATTTTTTTTCTGTCGTCGCGCAGCTTTTGATGTCAGCCCTCGTCTGCTGGGCTGAAAGTATAATGCCACCTCCATAGCCGTCCCTCCCCTGTTACGGTCACCTGTCCTGCAGTGTGAGTGCAGAGCACTAGGAATAACTGGAAAAGCCAAGTTATTTAAGCACTAGCAGTACATCAGCATTAACCTCAGGTTCCCTAGGGACTTGGTACCCCAAAGCATCTTTAGATGGGGTTTCTTTCACCTCTGTGTTTGAAACGCAGCTACTTCTTGGGCGGGATGGAGACTATGCTGCACCGACGCCGAACGTGATGGGAAGGAAGCCCGGCAGAGCCCTGTGGTGCAATCGGCCCCGGTGAGGTTTTCCCAAGATTGTCCTGGTACTGCTGCCCGCTGTATCCAAGAAAATGTTTTACATGCCACCAGATCCAAAGGAGCTAACGCCCCACAACGATTCATGGCGACTGATAGGGCTGCAGCTCCGAAGCAGCATTGAAATGAAATCTCAGCAGCCGCCGCTGCTCACCCTGAGCAAGTACCCAGGACTCGCTCTGGAAGAGGCCACCGCGCCGCTCAGGCCCGTAAGTTACTTCTCCTGCGCCGGAGGCGAGAGCGGGGAGAGGTGTTTTTCCCCACGGATGCCGACAGCCTCGCGCAAAAAATAACCTGAGGCTTCTGCGTGGAAAGACCTACCGGCCAAGTCCATCTCCCCCCTCAGCCCTCCCTGGGCAGCAGAACCGCTAGGAGGATGTGTCCCAACAGATTCGGAGCTGATAAAATCTTATTTATCTTCAACTGTTCACACTGAAGCGTCTAGACTTGCCTGCTTCGGGAGGGCTGCAGCCAAGTCCTCCCTTCTCTCTTGAAGGAAATGATTTGCTCAACAATTACTTTTTCCACAAATCCTCCCCCCTCCTCCCTACCAGCCGCCTCCTCCTCCTCCTCCTCTTCTACATTCCAGTCTCCTCATTAGCTCTACTCAAGACGTGTCCAGGACTGCAGTCAATGGATCCCAATAAAGCCACTAGCCTGGCAAGAGAGAGAGAAGAAAAGTGCTGCCTCCGGCTGCTAATTTCCTTGCGCTCCCCAGCAAGCAGCTGCGGAGCTGCATCCTGGGACAGGTTCAGACAGATCGCAGCGGAGAGGTGATAATAATGTGTCTGTCATCTTACTCAGACATGTAGCATCTTGCAAACCGCAAATACCGTTAACCGGCTCGGACGAATCTGTTACGACAGATCCTGGAAGACGTGCCGACTACAGAGCTAATTTTTTCTTTCTAATTTTTTTAATAACCGTTTTTTAATCACCAGCCTATATAACTTCTCACCGGGCTGGAAATTCCGCCCAAAGCTACTTTGTTGTACTATGAGCTGGGTTCAAATATGTCCAGCGCATCACCGATGCCCGAGAGGAGAGGGTCCACCGGTGCCCAAGGCACACGGGTGGGCTGGGCAGCAGAGATGCTGCCCGGGGACGGCCGGAGGGGATGCCCCAACATCTTCCTCCCTGCGTCCACCGTCCCTGCACCACGGTGGCGAGGCATCAGGGCGATGGCCGGGGCCACCGCTGGCCGTGCCCGGGATGGGGAGGTCTCAGGGCACCTGGTAGAGCCCCTCTGGTCCCCCCTAGCCATCAGCATCTGCAGGGGCCCCCCGTCACCCGCAGGTCCCCCCAGCCCCGCTCCCATGAGTGCTGGACCGCCGGCGATGCCTCGGGGCAGCAGACCAGTAGGGAGAGGCTGAGTCGGCTCTAGCCTGCGTTCTTCCACCTTCATTATCGTGCCACTGCTGCTGATTAAAACCCCTTGGTTCACCCCCAAAGGAGTCCTCTCCCTACCTTCCCTGGCGTGCACATCCTTAAAATAACTGCCAACCAGGATCACAGCCGTTCTTAGTCACTGCTCAGCCAGCCAGCGCTGGCACGCTCGGGGGTTGTTTTAATCTTTTCTAGTAAGTCTGACTCCTTCTGTGTGTCTGGACACTCGGGTCCCCTGACCAGGCCAGCACTGGGGTTCCCCCTCTCCAACAAGGAAGCCAAAAATCCAGCGAGGCAGTTATTTCATGCCGCATTATCCAGACTGGATACGAGGAGCAAGCTGGGAGGGGAGGGAAGAAAAGGCTGAGTCGGGCTTGGGATTCATTGCTGGAAACGAAACGCAAAAACCAGAGCAGCAAGACCTGGACTCGGGGGGGAGACCCCCAAGTGAGCGCAGCCAGAGAACATGGTTTATTTACCGAGGGCCCACCCAGCATCTCTCTCTCCCCCTCTCCTTTAGGCGCCGGAGGTCAGGGCTCCCAGGAACGCTTTCAGCCACGCTTCTTGTGGCGCGGGACGTGGCCCCGCGTGGTAAAACCTTCTGCTGCCAGCGGTGCAGAGGATTTGGCCGGGGCTCTGCGGGAGCTGCCGGGCCAGAGCACAGACGTGCGTTTCTTTCTGCAGCCTATTTATCATCTCCGTTCCTCCAGCGGGTCCCTCAGTCCCCACCTCCCCTGCGTGTGTTTCAGATCCCAGCGCAGAGGAGCTGGCCAGAGCAGCCTCATTTCCCCGGCGCGTCCTCTCCCACCTCCGCAGCAGTCCCTGCGGGAGAGCGTTGCCTTCCCGCTGGAGCAGCAGTTGCCAGTAAGTCGTTCCCTTGACCTGTGCATACCATACACGTTCGAGATAGTGGAGCTGATAGTGGGATCGTGTTGGAACATTGCACACCGAATTCCTTTGCCTTTTTTTCTTAATTCCATTGTGTCTGGAGCTCCTGGAGCCTCATCCACGCCCTGCGAAAGCTGGTGGAAAGCCTCCGGTGGGCCGGCTTCGATGGGCTTTGGAGCGGGCTGACGCTGAGGCTGCTTTCCTACTTCTGGCATGCCAAAATATCCACGCTCTTCTGCCCAGCTACTTGGATAAAAACAAAGATGTTTGCGGCTCAGAGGTAGAGTGTACCGAGCCGTGCCTGCCCCTGCTCAGCTGCAGGCTGCTGCTGTTGGACAGGTAACCTCCCTAAAATATGGTAAGGTGCCAGGGAGAGTCTAAGAGGGGGCTTGTTTTCTATAGATGCTCCAGAAGGTTTTTCCCTCCTCTTTACAACTGCCTCTACCCCAACAAGCTTCAGAGAGCCACCAGCAAGGGAGAACCTACCTCCTGCCACACCAATTATTTCCATCCTCCTCATTCAGTTAGCATCAGACAAAACGTTTCAGCTCCCCCAGGGCCCACGCTCCAGCTGCAGGATCTACGGAGCGACTGGAACCGGTTCAGCACGTCAGCGTCCCACTGGCCGAGCGCTGGGGCGCAGACCGGTTTGCTGTGGGTGAACTGCTGGACACCCCTCCACTGCAGCAGGAGCATCTCACCTTGGCTTTGAACCTCTCCAGCCTTTCCATGGCAGGCTGTTTGCTCCCCAAAGCAGGAGGCAAGACCCTGGATGTGACCCGGACCCCCCCCCTGTGCCCATGCCCAGGTTAGGGGACCCCCCACCTGCTTAGCTCGGGGGTTTGCCCATCTCCCCCCAGCTCCAGGGGCTCCGTACGAGCCCGGGCAGCTGCCCCACACCGGGGGGGCTCGAGCCCCTGCATCCTTTTGCAACCGGGCTGTGGGAAGCCAAAGACCCTATTAACGCTTCTGCTGGCTCTGGCACACGTGGTAGCGTTTTAGAGGGGAGGGAGCACCGATGCGCCGCAAACCCGACTTGAGAAAAATACTAATTATCCATCAGTTACCAGCTGGCCGGCGTGGCGAGGGGCTGCCTGTGAGAAAACAGCCGAGATCAGCTCACGGCTCTAGCGTGTATGGGCAGCTCCGGGGAACCGAGAGTCCTGATAGCTTCCAACAAACAGGCAGGCTGCCGACATGCCCCGTCTTGCAGCGCCGCAGCTCCCGGTCCTCCTCCCAGCCCCGTCGAAGCAGCCTACCAGAGGGGGGCTTTGAACCTACAGGGAAAACCTTATTTTCAGCATCTGGCCATTGCTCTCTGCTGATAAGAAGGCCATTAAAAATGGAAAGGGAGGCGGCAGCAGCCTGGAGGTTTTCCCGCAGCGCAGACCAGTGTGGATGCTGCGCTTCAGAGTTTGCGGCGACGTGCGATGCTCAGACCCCAGCCCGGGTCAGGATATCCAATGTCACCCGCCCGCTGCCCAGCATCCCTCTGCAGGGACAGACCTGGTTTTGGTAACGTGAGCCCCACACCCACGTCCCGCATCATCGCCACTTCTCCATTCACCCTAAATTTAGAAATCCAGCATTTTACGGCTAGAGGGAACAGATGATGATCCTCTGGTTGGGTTCCCTACGCTGCTGGCCTAAGACCCCCTGCCTACTCGTTCTGCATTGAGCCAACGGTGTCTGCTTGAAGTACAGCTTATCTTTTGAAAGATATGCAGACTCTTCATTTGAATACTTCAGGAGTTGGAGAATCCGATGCATTCCTTGGTAAATTGTTCCTACGGTTAATTATCCTCACTGTTAAAAAATTTCCACCTTGTTTCTAGTCTGAATTTGCCTGGCTTCAGCTTCCAAGCACTAGATCTCATTATGTCTTTCTCTATTAGATTAAAGAGCTGTCTGCTATCAGCAACCATCTCCTATGCAGCCTGTGATCAAGCCACCCTTACTCTTCTCATCGAGACCTTTCATTGCAGAACGTTTCTCTGGTATCGCCCCACAAGGCATCTGTTCCGCATCTTTCACCTTCTTTGGCTCTCCCTCCCAAACCGTCTCTAGTTTGCCGAGGGAGGGTTTGAAGCGTGGACACGAGAACTGCACGTGCGCAGGAGGGCAGTGGGCTCGGTGATACCTCGCTGCCCTTGCCCGGGTGATGCTCGCCCCTGCCCAGCCCCTGTAGAGCCAGCCAGCTCATCTCCAAACGGTCCTGGGCCACGAGCCCCGGGCCCCTTAGGAGCTTCCTTTCCTAAGTGCGGGAGAGCGGATAACACCACCTCTCCCAAAGGAATAGCGAGGGGATCTCGGTCAAAACCCTTCAAAACTAGGAGTCTACTGGGCCACACGCTCCCATCGACCAAAGCTTACGATTGCATGGGAAGAGTACGCCAAATCGTTTGACAAGACGACTCGCATCGAACTATTTGGTTTGGTGCTGCCGGGATGCCAGCTGTCGGTTCCTCCTTGGCTGGATGCTCCGTGATGCGACCCCAGGTTGCGGCCGGTCTGGCAGAGCCGTTCCCCCGGGGCAGAGGGCTCCCTGCCGCTCCGAAACGCTGCCTGGCAAGGCGGCTCCGCCAAATTTGTGGTCAACGCTTGCAACGGTCCTGCTGTCAATTGTTTGGTGCAGTTAATCTTAAAGTATTCAAAAGCCACCAGGCTTCCTAGCTACGGGTGAAATAGGCAGCGGCGTTTCTTTCAAAGGGCTGAATCAAACTGTGCATGTCCTTTAGCGCACCGAGACGGTTAATTCAGCCCAGCGGTCAGATGTCACTGTCCCCAGCCCTACTGACTCTACTTTTAACTTTCCCTCCCAAGTGCCCGTATTCCCTAACAGCTTTCCCAGCCTTACTTGCATGCTGCTACAAACGCTTTCGCCACGTATGTAGAGAACCGCGCTGTGTACATACATCATTATTTGTATACTGACTGACTGGCAACATACAGCCTGTGGTTTTTTGCTGAATTCCTTTCCCCGTTTAACCAGGACAGACTTTCAAGTGCGGCAGTGGCAATGCAGAGCACCAGGTGAATGGGAGGAAGGCAGCAGCTTCATCTTCCAGCACAAAACGTGCAGCTGCGTGGCTGTGACAGCCATCAGCCGGGAGGACATGGAGGGAATGTGGCTGTCGCCGCAGCAGGACCATTCTTCAGGTGGCAACGCTGGTGAGCCGGACAGTCTGCACCCACGTCGGCGGTCCTGCGGAAATTACTATTTCAAATGAAACATGCCCCGCGCTCTCTGGGGTGCAAGATGCTGCTGACCCGCTTCTGTTCTCTGCCAGGCTCGGCTTCGTCGCGGTGAAATGCGGGCTGGTCGGCGCTAGCCCTGCAGCCAGCCTGCTTCTGGGGGATGCACGATCACCCCGGCATCGCGGGTCAGAGGTCTGCGCATCTCGCCGATTGCCTTGCCAAGTGTTAAAGCCAGTTCAGGCGTTTAACTCCTCCGCTCGGGACTGCTTGCCAGCAGCCCCCCCTTGCAGCCGCACACCCGGCAGCCTCAGCTCCCAGCCCCGGCTGGCGGGAGCATCCTCCGTGGCACGCTCACCGGGCATCTCTCGAGTCCAAGCTGCTCTCCCGAGGCTAGGAGGGCTGTCACAGCATCCATGTGGCACTGGCTGCTCCGACGTACAAGGGAGACCTTAACACAAAGGCTTGAGAAAAAAAGCAGTCCTGTCCTGATTAGCACAGCTCCCGGTAGGACGTGACAGCTACGGGAGCACGGTCGGCACGGGGTGATGCTGAGACAGTCTGGGCTCCGTTTTGTTAGAGTTGTGGAAAGATCCCAGGTGGCTGGGATGGCTCCAGCGAGGGAAAGGGGCTGTGATGGGTTCCCTGGCCACGTGGGACCACCTCGGGGAGCCTCTTGCTGCTCCCTCTGCTCTGCTGGGGACAACCGGCCAAAAAGACCTTAGTGGCTTTTTCAATTTACTCCCGGCAGCTGCAATGTGCATCGTCTGGGACGAGGGAAGGGTATTTCCTTACTGCTAATGAAAGCGAGCACTGAGCGTATCTTTAGTAGATGCCCTCTCTGTCTTTGGGCTCGCATGAATACACCCTGCCCACAGCGCTGTCTGAGGGTGTCCTGCAGCGCCCGGCCCCGGCGGCGGCTGCGTCCCCTCCATCCCAAAGCCATCCCCGGGGCACCGCTAGCTGGGGACAGTGGCGAGCCAGCATCAGACACTTCCCAGCTCTCCGTGCCAGGACAGCTGGGATAAGACACCCTGCATCTGTGTGAGTTCGGTTTCGTTCGGATGCTTTTGTGGCGCGGGAATGCCTCCTTTCCCTGTGCACGTCCTCTGGAGCTTTAAAGTGATGTGAGCTATCCCCCAGTGGGGACAGGAGCGGGCTGGAGTCACCTCCTACCCCGAGGACCTTCAGTTTATTCAACACCTAATGAAATGCATCCTTTAGCAACACCTTGCAAGGAAAGACGGTGGAAAAGAGCGAAGGCTTAACTGCTCCTACAAGGGCAAGTTGTATTTAATCGCAGGGCTGGTCCCAAGCCCCTGCTCAGTGCGACTCGGCAGCGACGCCGTGAAGCTCCGGTGACGGGGCGCAGGGAAGCCGCTCGGCTGCCCCAGCCGTGAATTTGGCTGCATTCGAATGCCAGCTCGCTGCCGGCGCTGCGGCAGCTGCCGTAGCCGGTCCCCTCTCACCACAACACGCCGGGAGCAGCCCGCCGTGCCGCACCAGCCGCAGCAGCGAGCGGACCAGCACCGAGGTCGGCCACGGCCCGGGGTCTGCCTGCACGGAAGCATCCGAGGATGCTTTCTGTCTACCGTGGGAAGGGCTGTCTTGGCAATTAAACACATCAGCCTCCAAAAATAAAAGTCATTATCGCACCTCGGGCTGATACATCGCTCCTGGTCTGCTTTGCCCATTTCATGATAATGTCAAACCGCAGCCCCGGAGGGAGCCCCGTCGCTCCCTCATTGTGTCAGTTTTCTCGTCCCAGCCTTTCTGCTCTGCGAACATTTCCCGGAGGAGAAAGCCTGCCTGCCTGAAGCGTGCCGGTGGTGAGCAGCTCCCCCAGGCACTCAGGGAGGCATCTGCCACAGAAATGCCTCCGATACCGGCCGCAAGTGCAGTTTTTTTCTTAAAAATAGGGACAGTGCCACACAGGGAACTGAGGACCTTTTGCCACAAAAAGCAAAGCAGTCCTTGTACACTCTGCCCGGTTCCTGGGTCCCTGATCTGCAGAGGACTCCTCTGCCGGGCTGCAGGCGCATGGCCAGACCGGCGGCGGAGCAAACCCGCATCCCCGCTCCCCAGGAGCAGGCTGCTGCGCCCACGCCGCGGACGGCACGATGCCGTGCAGCCGTCCCGCCGTGATTAAAAACCAACTCTGTTATTTTGCTTTGACTTCTAGGGGTGAAGCCGCTTTTCTGACGCGAGATGAAAAAGGACCGTAAATGACAAGCAAGAATTTACAGCGAAGCTGAGAATGGCCCCAGCAGATGCGAGCAAAGGTCCATCTCGTCCACTGCCTCACCTCTGACAGCGGTCACTGGCAAGCGCCTAGGGAAGCACCACGAGAACAAGGCAGGTACTTCCCCGGCACATTTCTCTAGCTTTGCGATTTTCGGGGACCTTTACCCGCAGTTTAGGGAATCGCTGTGCTTAACAGCCCTTCTGGAGAAAATCCCTGAAAAGCCGCTCGGAGGGGGGTTGCGGCCAGCCAGCCGAAAACACCGTCGGCAGTAGCAAGCATCTGTCTAGCGAAGGCAAGAAGACATGCAACTTACTGTCCAGGTGGCTGACTTGGCGGTGCTGGATTGCTGGAAGGTCACCTCAAAGTGGTGGGGACCGGGGTAGTCAGTGTTGGAGGGGATGACGGGAGCTGGGGACATGGCGTCGAAGGTAGAGCTGGGCTGCGAGTAGGGCGAATGCGTTGGGACATTGGAGGTGTGCTCGGAGCTGTAGGGGCTGGTGGAGGCTGCTCTGCTGCCGATGCTCTGATCCATGCTGTTGTTCAGCAAATTGAACTGGGACTGGAGGAAGGGAAAAGGGGAGGAGGGAAAAAAGAAAACACCAGCCAGTTTAGAGACATGGAAAGCCCAGCCACACTTCTTCAGGGCTCCAGGTGTCCTGTTACAGCCTCCTTAAAGGGCCAGCGTGCGGGAAAGCCAGCCAAAAGAGCTGGTTTGGGTCGCTCGGGTTTTTGAACAGGTCACCGCTTGTGCAAGGGATAAACCCAGCAGGCTGAAATCACCCCCTTCTATCCGCTCCATCCTCCCCGGAGGCAGCGAGGTGCCGAGATCCCTGGATTTCTAGCGCACCTGCCTATGCAAAGCCACGCTTTTTGCCAGCGGGAAACCGGGCAGGGATTTTCCGGGGGTTGCTCAGGAGTGGGAGAAATCCCGCTGACGGGACGGGGAGCGACGGCCCTGTCCCGTGCACAGGGCTCTGCTCGACGGTGGCCTTTCCAGCGGCCAGTGGCCATTGGAAAGCCAGTGGCTTTCCAGCATCGAGGCCCAGGGAAGCTGCCCCGGCACGCAGCACCGGCACGAGGCGACCGACCGCCAACCCCCCGACGAAGGGCATCGCTCCCATCGCCACTGCATCGCTCAACGTCCGACCTGTTTTCCGGGCATCTCCCGCCTGCATTCGCTCGTCAGGAACGTACACGCGCACGCCGCTTCTGGAAGCGTTTCTCTAAGAAGAGCCTGCTCTGAATGGTGGTTTGTGTAATTCGTTTCCCAGCCGGGATGTTTGCTTTCAGTGGCTTTTGCTGATGCAGGTCTAATTTGGGGAAAACCTCAAACCTGCAAAGCATGTAGCTGCGATGTGGCACCCTGCAGTAAGGTCACAGAGCAAATGTACCTATTTATGCATATGCTGGCTCTTACTCCAGACACGCTGGACCAAATCCTGACTTTTTACAGGTTTTTTTTCTTATTCCTCTTCCAAACAATTACTGTCAGATACTTCCAGTACGAGCTGGCAGCTCTTTTACCTGCGGGCATAGCCTAAGCAAAGCGATGTTCTCAAAAGCCGCAGGTTAAGGCGGCCTTAATCCTTTGTCTGCAGATCAGGCCCCCCCAAAATCATTTTTTCTCTGGTCAAGAAATAAACTGGCGTTTAAAAAAACAGATCCCAAATGTAACTGTTTCTCCAAGCAAGCGGGATGTTTTTCCCCCAGACATCTGCAGTTCCCGAGATGCTCAAGGGTTGCTCCCCCGGCATTTGCAAGCCAGCGGCACGCTGTTAGTCCCAGCGCTGAGCCTGAGCTCCGCCGATGACCGTGCACAGCAGCCGCCACATCGCCGCTCATCGTCCCGACTCCCCGCATCGCCCTGCGTCCCGCATCACCCGCCTGCGCTCCCCCCTTCTCCCGGCTCCAGCTCCCCCCTGCCTCCCAGCAGGGACTGTCCCTCCAGCCACCAGCACCAGCTGGGGCAGCTCTGGGAAACTGGGAGCTACTGGGAGGCGGCCGTCACCGTCCCTCAGCCCAGCGGGCTCAGCTGTCTGCCTTCGCCTCCGAAGGGCTGCAAGGCTCACAGCTTAGGAATCAAGAGACGTGTTTTAACTTGGGATCCCAACCTCACCCAAACGTCTACGATGTATAATGGTTTAAAGGCAATCACCCTTCTCCAGGGAAGTTCTCCTGTTGTCTGCATCTCTCGCAAGGTCGTTGGAGCCTGTGACTAACTGGAGGAATGCTGAACAAGATCTGGCTTGCTTTTACACATACAGCCGTTTTCTCCCCTAAAATATGTGCGTAAACCCCTCTATTCCTTCTCGCCGCTCTATAAATAGCCCTGCCAAGGACCAAGCACCCCCATCCAAGCTTTCCACAATCCCCAGCTTCACCCGGAGAAAAAGTTACAAGAAACTTCAGCGAAACAGGCCTTTGAAATGCGCGTGGAAAGCCCTTGCCCTCCAGCCGGGAAGCTGGTGGCAGGTGACACAAGTCACCCTTGAAAAGCAAAGCTCGGGCATCGACCAGGAGGAGAGCAGCAAGGGGAAAAGGGATTGCTGCTTGTCAGGGCTGATCCCCGGGCCAAATAATCCCACAGAATCACGACCGAGCTGGTTTGTTCTCCCGGGACAACGGAAGGGCCCAGCCGTGTGCCTGTTTTAGGGATGAATGGCGCATAAGTGCTCCGTGCTTGACAAGCAAACAAGGCGATTCCGGCACTACCCTTGCACACGGCTGTGCGTACTCGGGAAAATCGGTCTACGGCCGCAGCGCCCGGCAGAACACGGCGCGTGTGCTGCCGCGGTGGCTCATCTCCTGCCGAAACGGGAAATATGGGAAGTAACTGGGAAGCCTTTCGCCTCCCTGCTGCTCGGGAGCCGCTCGGGAGCAGCTGAAGCCTGCGGCTGTAAAGCTTAACGGGTGGGTAAATCGGGACCGATCCACTGAGAAGAGCATCCCAACCTCCGCATGGGAGGGAGCCTTCCCTCGGGAAAAACGGTGACCTCTTCGCCCGTGAGGGAGACACGAGACCCAGAGCATCACGTCTGCAAGCCGGGCTGGCCACCCCGAGCCGGCATCCCCTGCCAGCACAAAGCAACAGGCAGCGCCCCGAGGACCGGGGCTTTGCAAATCCGCTGGCAGAGATACCCGAAGTCAAATGACCAACTTGTTTTTTAAAACTGACTAAATTTTGGAAACATTCCCTTAAAAGACAAATCAAAGGTTTGAGTGTTTGTGTGTGTACGTGTGTGTCAACAAACCCAACACAGCCCTTGTGTCTGTGTTTCTGTAAATATATATGTACACACGCACGTTTATCCGCACACAGGTATAAATATTCACAGCACTGCAGCAACGACCTCCCAAGTAACAGCACTAGAGTACAAAACGAACCCGGTACATACGTGCTTTGTACCAACACACCTAAGACAAAAAAGAGGACTGAAGTAATTTCTGGTTGGGAAGTGCAGCACCGCACCTTTCTATCTCTCTCTAACGGCATCGATGCCTGTACCTAACTTTTGCCAGAGAGCAGACACAAAACACTTTTGACTATGAAATCAACCGCAGCGCTTGAGGTCGGGGCTGGAAATGTATCGCCTGCAGCGCAGGTACTGTTTCATCTGCTCTGCCCTCCCAGAGACTTTAAACCGGGGAAGGAAAGCCTGCCTGGGGCCGCGGGTGCCTGCCGCCAGCTCGGCTGAGGAGGTCCCCAGTGGACGACAAACTGGTGCCAGTGGACGACAAACTGGCGCCAGTGGTGCCCAGCACCACGCGGCGTTCCTCGGACGGATGCTCCAGCTAACACCCATCCCGTCCGCACGGACGCGGGAGAAGGAGCCTGCACCCTTTTGCACCAAAGGTTTAAATCGCATCCCGCGTGCCGGCTCCGGCAAAGCGGGAGAGGAATGCCGACCGAGCCGCCAAGGCTGCAGCATCCCACACTGACGCGGATTATCGGATGGGGAAAGGATTGCACCGTGACAAGCCCCTGGCACGTCCCAGGCAGCGGCGGGAGCACGCACCCGGCTCCTGCCTCGGCGGCGGCAGATGATTTCCAATAAAAGCAGCGAGGCAAACCCCATTAAGAACAAGTAGCACCTACCGTGGTATAATGCTGCATCGGGTCGCTAATGTACAGCATTTTAGTTGTCTCGGGATTCACGGAGCGCTGGGAAGCGTCCCGCCACGGGACTCATGGGGTCGGGGCGGCGGCGGGGACGGCCGGGGTAGGAAGGCGGGTGGAAAGAGGGAGCGCGGGAGCAGGGCCGGGGCGGGCAGCGCCAGGGATGCTGCGCTGGCCACCCGTGTGCCGCCGTGTGTTGGCTTTTTTGCTTTTTTCATCTCCCTTAGTTCTGTCAACTAGCTGCATCCAACAACAAAACGGGGCCCACCCCTTCTGTCCCTCATGACTATTCATTAAAGCACAGGGCAGGTCCCAGCTTGCCCAGTGATGGACTGGGCGATACCAACCATTCCCACCGCAGGGAGAGCGGGGGTCCAGCTCCATCATCAAACCCGGCGAGATTCTACCCCAGAAAGCTGCTTGCGGCCGCGCTGGGCTGGAAACCCGCTTGGCCGGCACCCTTCGCCAGCAGACCGAGGTGGCTGCGCTTGCATCGACCGGGCGATGCAGGGACTCTGAGACAGCTCCTTATCTCAGAGATACGGAGTTATCCCTATCTAGATGGATAGATGCGGATAGGTGTGGGTAGATGGATAGCTAGATGGCCACACAGGGATAGATGGCTAGCCAGACGTCTAGATGGACAGATATGGATAAATAGATATCTGGGGAGACCAGGCAGATTTCCTTCTGCCTCGAAGCGGATGGGGGAACGGTGTTCCCTACGGCCAGACCCCACCGTGGAAGGCTGCACACTGAAGCAGATAAGCCGTCCAAAGAGCGCCGTGGCGTGTTTTGAAAGGTGGAACCAACCTCCCCACACCACCCACAAATAGGTCAGCGGCAGTGTCGCACGTAAAGCCTTAAGCGCCGCGCGAACTACCAGTCCTGAAGCTGTCACCTCTCAGCAAAACGGGGGGCTGAGGAATTGCTTACATCTTTAATCACAGCAACCCCTCCCACAGGACCCCGAGACGAGTTTTAGGAGCAGTGCAGCGCCCAAGCAATGCTGAGAGGGAGCACCTCGCACGACAGGAGGCCAGGTCGCAGAGCATTTCGGTGCCCTGCTCGCATCCACCGAGCATCAGCGCCGGCGCTGGGTACCGCAGCACCCGCTGCTTCCCGCGCGTCCGCTCCGGCCCCGCTGAGCACCACAATCAGCAGCATCACAGCACGGACCGAGCGGCCCCTCCGCTGCCGCTCCCGTGTCTCCTGCCTTTTTTTCGGGCCGGTGCCATCACGTTATCCGTGCATTTATTTTCGTGCGCGTCAGCCTGCCACGCGTTTCGGTGACGCCAGCCGGCGAGAGCTGGCCGCGGCTCACCGGGAGCTCACCGGCGCAGCGCTCAGTTGCACCATCGGGCCAATGTAAATATTTACTACCGGCTCATTATCCCGAGCAAGGGCCGGGAGCCGGCTCTGCCCTGCCTGCGCGCAGCCGCTGCGCTCAGAGCCCTGCAAGGCCCTGGCAGCACCGAATCCCGCCGGGCTCGGCTTCGGTTACAGCGGGAACAACAAGAGAGGCGACGGCAAGCTCAGCGAGGGGCAGCTCCCCAATTAGCACCCACCGCCCCCGCCGGATCCCTCTGCCAGGCTCCTGCCCATTGCAGACAAAGGCCGGGGAAGGGAGGGAAAGCAAGCGAAAAGCGAGGGAGAAGGGGGCCGGGGGGGGGGGGGGTGGAACGCAAGCTGGCGTGGAGGGAAACGGTGGCTTTCTGGAGGGAGATGCTGCCAACGGCCGGGGCTGCTTCAGGGCTGCTCCCGGGAGGCCACCCTGCTCGGGGCACTGAACGTGCACAAGCGACCCGGACGTCTCGCAGGACCACTACGCTTTTCAAACCCGCTCTCCGCCTTGGACACAGGCGCACCAGCTTCTTGGAGGGAAGGGCGATGGCACGGACCCTCGGAGACCGTGGTGGGAGCAGAGCTGGGCACTGGGAGCGCAACGTGCCCCTCCGGCAGCTCTGCTTCGTCAGCAGCTTACAAACGGCTTTGACTACCCAGCACGTTTATACCGGAGCGAACGAGACTCTCCTCCTGCCGGGGTGCTCGAGCTCCGCCGCCGTTGCAGCACAGAGCCCCTGCGGCTGCGTGCAGCGATGTTATCTGTTAATAAGGAGCCACTCTTTTACTGAGCGCTGTACCATCCAGCTGCAATCCTGCACTGCAGTCATCAGTTACAGGTTATCAGACCCTGCACAAATGACAGCAGCGCTGCACCCGTAGTGTTCGCGTTCGGTTTATGAACCAGCAAGCATCCCACTGCCCACCCCGGAGCCCCCAGCCCGCTACAGGGAAACCAAGTTTGCGTCTGATGGGGCTCCCACTGGTGCAGTCCGAGCACACTTACCATGACCGAGTCATTCATGCTTCTCATCTGGAAGACGTCCATCGTGACCTCCGTGCGGTTGGAGACCTCATTGCTGCCTGTGTGGTTGGACGGAGGGAGGTCGAAGTAGGTGCTGTCTGGCTCCCTGTGGAAAAGGTGACGGCAGGCAGTCAGCCTCCCGGCTCTCCATCGCGGCCCGCACCACCACCGCCCAGCAACGTGCGATTCCCTTGAACCTTGTCCCCTTCTCAACTGCTCCCTCCATCCTCTGCTTTGATTTTCACATGGCAGGGCAGGCTTTGCCTGGTGGGTAAAGCAAGCAGAGGTGGGACGGTTTTCACCCCCCCAGCTGCTCTAGCGTATCTGTCACCTCAGGATGTCTTTTAAGTGCGAGGATACCAAGGCAGAAAGAGGATGGAGTGAAGCGCAGTCCTTCCTCCTTGCTTGATTAGAGCGTGAGGCTCAAAGGCCAGAAGACTTGCAAAAGTCTTGGTGTGACCGGAAGATGTTTAATTTTAGAAAATACCCCTTTTAATTAGGCAGCCACCAAGCCTCACGACCTCCTAAGTGGCAACCGACGAGTAAGAGCGCATCCTCCCAGGCTTGGTCCCAGCATCCCCTGCCCGCCCCGGGCAAGGGTCCCAGCCAAAAGGCACCGTCTCTGTGTGGCCCTCCCCGTACGTGGGACAGAGGGTCTCACGTACCAAGGCCAGGCTGTAAGGGCCACGGTTCAGGGAAACCGGCCAGCTGTGCCGGTACTCGGCTGCGGCTGGCCAGGGCTGGCTCCGTGAGCAGCCCTGATGTGCCCACGGGGATGCGGGCAGGGGTCCCAGGGTGCTGCAGCAGGCAGGGCACGGAGGATGAGGCCCGGCGGCTCTCCTCGGCACGAGAATGACTCAGTGTCCCCTTCCCAGCTGCTGCCGCGGCATTTCTGGTCCCCAAACACCTTCGCTTCCTCGAGTGAGAGGAAGCGTGCCCCGACGCTGACCTCCGACGTGCACGGGGCAGCGGTGCCGTGGGAGCGCCGCGCCGCGCTCCGCAGCCTTTGTGTGCGCCGTGCACGTCGAAAACGCAGAAACAGCGTCCGATACCTGGAAACAAGGTTTGTGGGGCTCTGCTTCCAGCGTTTGCACGCTCCACAGCCTTGGACCCACCTAGTGTTGCAAGGGCAAAGGCGTTTGGCGAGAGAAATGGCCTGAGGCGAGCGATTGGAGTCTGGGAGCAAAATTCTCAATGTGGGAAATGGATTATGTGAAAACTGGAGCAGGCAAAAGAAACTTGCCTCCCTTCGGGCCACAGCAGTGATACGTGCTAACGCAGATTACAGCGCAAAGGGCCGCTTCTGCCTCAGAATACACCTCAAGGCAAATGATCAACCACCACTTACAGCGTGCTCCAGAGGTGCTCAAACGTCGTGCCTTCATCAGCTGGAGATGACTGGGACATCTTCGCAGAGGGGGAGTCTGACAAAGGATAAATCACTCTAGGGGCAAAGAAAACCAGCAACGTTAGCATTGCCGGAGTGCCATCTCATGTCAGCAAAGCAGCCGGCGACGGGCAGGAGTTTCCCACCTCGCTCCCAGCGGCACGGCAGGGACCGGAGCACCAAAGGGCCCATCGTGGGGAGGTGACGCCCCCCATCCCCGCAGCGGGCTGCAGGCAAGGAACGGCGTGGGTGGCCCAAGCTTAGCCTGCTGCCCTGAAAGACAGCTTGCACAGGACAGGAGGCGACCGGCAACCCCTTTGCCGCAGACCAGGACTGCAGATAACAAAATAAAACCGGCAGGCTTTCCCGTAGGGGCTGGCGTTTCTGGTGACACCATCGCGGGCCAGCGTTCTTACAAATATGTAGGTGTTTTGGGAAGGGCCAAAGTGGCAGGGTGTTGGGTTGTCAGCCCATTTCTGCTAAGCACTGATCCGGTGGCTCAAGGCTCCCGTTTCAGATATTTACGCTGTGCTTCAGCGTGGCTACAAACAGCTCCCCCAGCCCTGGGGAGGCTTTGCGCAACTGTTCTTAGTAATCACTTTGGACCAGCTTCATTCAGCAAAGGGTTTAGACTCGCCGGTTACACACAGCAATACCAAAATTCTGAGTATCGGCTCTCCGAATCAAACTGAAACCCCAAGCTAGGTGGCAAAAAAACCCCTTGCAGCAAGAATCGGAGCGGAAGGCAACCTTGCTGCAGCCCCGGTCCGGGCTGTTGGCCTGAACGGTGTGGTCCCTGCTTCCCTGAGAGCAGCCCGTGTGCCTGGCTGCTCCGGGGTCGGGACCAGCCGAGGGGTGAGCAAATCCTACTCCGCGGATCTGGGGAATGCAGGAGAGACGTTCTTCTCTCCGAGTCACAGCAGTGCCACAAATTCAGGCCGCGGGCGGTAGCCTGTAGGCTGGTATATGAGATATGCTCGGCTGCCCCCAGCTCGGAGCAAGGTGTGCCAGGGAGGTGGGATTGCAAAGCTCTGAGCACTGGCAGGAGCTCAGGCATCCCCCGTAGCCAGCGGCCACTTAAACCGCTTCAGTAGAAGTCTGCCTGTTTTGATGTAACCCTTCAGCCCCGATCCTGGTTTGTCCATTTTAGGCACGGGGCAGCTTTTAGACCAGGAACATGGTTTTTCAACAGGCTAACATATTTTTCTCAGGAAGCTCTAGCTGCAGATGCCCGCAAATCCGGAAAGGCATAAAGACAGGCAAGACACCCAGATGCATAGTCCAAGTTTACGGAGAAGCCTTGATGCAGATATGCTACGTCTTATTTGTTCAGACGTTAAAATGACCTTCCCACGTCTAAGCAGCTTGCAAACATTATTGAACGGACTATTATGCCCCCCAAGCCGCACGAGGCAGGAACGTTGCCTCTGCTTTGCAGATGGGGAAGCGTTACTGGGAGAAAGCACACCCTTTACCGAGGACCGTGTACGGGAAGCCTGGGGGAAAGCCAGTTTTTCAGCCAAAGCCTTCCGAAGGCGACTGCATAGGCATAACCAGAGCCATCCTTAGTCCGGTCTGTTCCTCTTGCCCCCGGACAACATCTCGTGGCCTCTTTCAAGTGCGGAAGGAAGCACGCAGCGTACCTCGGCTCTCCCTTTGTGCCCAGCTCCTCTCCGGCCCCAGCCGCCGGAGCGGCAGATTTTGCGGAGCCATCTTGAGCCCCACGCTGCCTTCCTCTGCTGGCAACTCCGCCGTGCCATCGTCCTCCTCCTCCTCGCTAACCCTCTCCCTGGAAGCGGTGGGACCTCTTCCCTGCCCTGGCTGACACGGACGTGCCCCAGGCACCATCTGGCTACGCCTTTTACCCACGCCAGTGTTAGCATCTCGTTTCAACTCGGTACTGACATCTAATAGTGAAAGCCTGAAAACTTCCTGCTTTTGGGGCTCGAGCCGCCGAGCACGAGGGTAGCGGCTTTCTAACAGAGTGAAGCTCGGGGTCGCCGGGGTCCCCCTGAGTCAGCTGGGGAGCGGGTAGCTGCAGGGACCGGGCATTAAAATGAAAGCAGGGCGGTATGCCCCGCCGGCCGATCCCGCCGGCCGCTTTCCACACCATCTGCGAGAGACGGCATCCGTGGACGCTCTTCCAGGAGGGTTGGGTAGAGCGAAGGAGGGCTCGTTCCCCCGCGGGTCTCATCGCGGAATAGCTAGCAGTGAGAGTCTGGTGTCCTCCCATCCCTCCTCGTCCCACGTGTGACATGCAGAGAAACGAAAAGGACCTACGGGGGCAGCTTTGAGAAAAGGAAAAGCCTAGAGCTGAGGCAGGCGACTGCTGGTGGCCTTACCCTGCTTCCATGCTGCTTTCCCTGGCCCAGGGCAGCGGCAGCTTCAGGAAGGAGCCAGGCCTTTCCCTTCGGCAGAGAAAGCACCTCTGCACCGCCCCGGCTGCGTGGTCATGATGGGTGACACCAGCTCTAACCACGTGGCTGCACTCGTTTTCAAAAGGAAAAAAACCTGAATATTTTAAGGGCGTTTTGGAAGTTCCCTTTCTCTTTCAAAGCACAACCGGTGTTTGCAAAGGCGGGCCAGTATCTTCCTCACTTTTGAGCTCTAAACTCCACGGTACAAAGGGAAGCTCGGGCTGTTGGCGTTGTTAATGCACATCCCTGCTGCAGTGATCACTGCACATCTTGGGAAAACATCTCTGCAGCAAGAACGACAGCCGGGCATCTAAGACCATCAAGAATCACGAAAGACTTTGCAAATAGGGTTCCCCAAGGTCGGCAGCGGTGCCGATGACAGTGTACTTTTCTCTAAAAGGAGGTGCCATTTAGAGTCCCCGTGAATGCCTATTCACGTTCAGGGAGGTTGGGAAAGCGCGCTGATGGTGAGGTCCAGCAGAAGGAAAAGACACCCCATCGGGAGCAGTGGAGGCCCTGTGGCACAGCGAAATTTGAGGTGAACTAGGAAGAGCCGTAGAGACTAATTCCACATTGCTAGAGAAGCATTCCTAAAGGGCTTGGATGCAATTACCTTCCCAGTGCCTAGAGGCTATGTAAATGGCACTGGGAGGCGACTAACCTGGGGCTAAACACGTCAGCAGTGGCAGAGCTCAAGATCGGCCACAGCCCAGGTTGAGCTCCTCTGCCGCTTCCAAGCCCCCCGGGTCGGTTCGGAGGCTATTTCGCCTCCGCTGTAACTGTGTCAGCTCCCTGATGTCACCAGCTTCCCACCACCAAAAGGAAGACCTGAGGTATCACCCCGACTTCTACCAGAAAGCGTTCTCTAGCCAAACCCCCACCGGGAGGATTGAACACCTCCGGAGACCCAAACCTGCTTATTAAATTGAAGATCTCTTTGCCCAGGGACGGGTGCGGCAAGGGGACCACCGTCCCTTCTGCCTCGACGCAGCAGGCAGGCGATGGGGGATGCTTGGCGTGGCAGGACGTGCGCCGGATTTATTGCAGGCTTCTAGAGGAAGAAAGGATTTATTGCAGGCTTCTAGAGGAAGAAAGACCGAAACGTGCAAACCAGGGGGTTTGGTGCTGGGTGCCGAGGCTGCTGGCGGGATTTGCCTGTTCTCACTTGGGAGAGCCGCTCTCCGCGTGCTTCCCCAAGCCGGCTCCGCCGTTCGCTGGATTGCTGCTTCCCTCTGTTGCTAGTCAGGGCATTGCAGGGAAACTCCACTCGGGGGAAAAAAAAGGCCAGGAGTACGGAGACAAAGCCTGCGAAGAGGCGATCCGCCACCTTCGCTTGCGTTGGGGCTCCGCTGCCACCCCCGCCGGGGCTGCGGGAGCAGGCTGGGTCGCTCCGGGGGCTGGTTCCTTCTGTCCACGTACCTTCCCTGTGAATTGGCACCGAAGTGCTTTCCCAAGGGTTGGTACGGAAAGCAGTCTTTTCTCCGCTGCCGTGACTTTGGCTGTATCCAAAAGGCCATGTCAGCCCCCGCTCCGCTGAAGCAGCCGTTTTCCCCCCAGCCCCAGGGACACAAGGAGGATGAAAAGCACGCACCGAGGTCCACTACAGCCCTCCCGAGGCGGGAGAACGGCTCTCTGGAGAATCAGAGCGGATGAACTTGCATATATTCAACCGTGCTTCGTTCAGCCCGTGGTTGGTGTTTTGACCACAGTCTGAATATATACTTTGAATTACTATAAATTCAACTTCCTTCTTTCATTAATGTAAGGAAAGGGAAGGGTACCGTGAGCGTAATGAGGGGCTGGAGCCTTGCTGAGAGTGATGCCTGGCAGCTGAGTTTCTGCGCTCTCTCGAAGGAGCATCTTTGATCTCACCATTAACTTTAAGCCTCAGTTTTAGGCACTTAGACATGTCTGTCGCTATTTCACCTGGGAATAACGTATTTGCCGCTATCCTGCCGCTCTAACAGCCCAGAGTGAAACGTGACAGCATTTTGCAGCCAGCTTAAAGGGAGATAAATGCACAAAACCTGTGTAACAGGGCTGTTCCTAATTCCTAAAGACTCTTGGCCCATCCTGAGAGAGGAAAACTGCTGAGAGCCATTTCCAACTCTCACACCGAGCTGCTGTGTATTCCTTGACGGCTTGTGAACCGGCCCCTGGACCGTCTCTCCTCCCCACCTCCGCGCAACGAGAACCATCAGGCTCATCCAGCCCTCAGCAAATAATGTTTGCAAAACGCTGACGGATCCCCAAGTGCCAACGCTACCCTGTGCTATTGCTCATTTGTCCCAGATTATTAAATTCACACCTGCGAAACGAGCCTTGTAAAAGCGACCGAGAGCCAGCGAGCTTTCCTGCAGCACGCTTGGATCTCAGGAGCCCTCCTTGGGGTCCAGCCGCTTACTAACACTTTTCTTTCCAAGGAGCAGACAGGTTCGACAGAAACGCTCTCCGGCAGATAGAGTCGTCGATAGGCAGCTCGTGATGGGGCAGGAGGCTAAACCAGCCAACCCTCCCTCCCTCCCTGGCAGCCCGAGCGCCAGCCCTGCCTCAGGACCCGGCGGCGGGCAGCCAGCCTCAGCATCCTGCCGGTACCCAGCCCCACCTCTGCTTTTCCCAATCAAGGCTTGGCCAGTTTTTCCTCCGCAAGTGCTTTACCTCCGGATCTAAGGCACTTGGGAGCAAACTTTCCAAGACGCTTTAATATTGTGTAACTAGCCTACAAAGCAAAGCGGCCGCAAATCATCTTCCAGCTGCGTTATCGAGCACTCGAGAGAGGGTCGTGCTGAGTAACTCACACACGCAAAGAGCAAGGGGTTTTCCTTTTGTCGTTTTTTTCCTCCTACCTGCTCTGGCTCCCCAAGCGTTTCGAGTTCCCCCGGAGGTCTCCCGCCGACAGGAGCGGCCTGGGATTGAGGATCTATGTTATTTACTGCACTACAATCAAGTAGCGTCCCGGTCGCCTAGGCAATGACATTGGAGCTGTTGAAAGCTATGTGAAAAGTGAGGCAAAAGCTTGTGCGCTCCTTCCTGGAATAGGAGGCAGTTGCAAGGGGGTGGGGAATGCTCAGCCAAGCGTGCCGGGGAATTAAGCTGGTCACCACCGCCAAAGTGACTCGGGGGCAAGCTGGCTCTCGGGGCTCCGGCAGCGGCAGCCACCCACCAGTGCTGCCCCCCGGGGCGGCTGCTGGGGGTTGATCGTGATGGAGCGGGTAAAGAGACCCGATGGGGACCGCCGCGCTGAAGGAGGCTCTTCTCCCCAGCAGGCTGATGGGCTGAGTTGGTTTTGTGCTCGCCTTGGTCAAAATGACCAGCTCGTCCCTCTTGGGGGGTTGGAGGACCGGGGCAGCCTGCCTGGGGGACCTCGCTGCGCCCCCCCTGTGGGAAGAACGGCTTGCCGAGACACATGTAGAGTGGGAGCGGATGAAGATGGAATATTTCTGGTTAAAAACCATCAGCCGTGAGACTCTGATTATCCGCGTTGTGGGGACTCACTTCTTCCCGACACCCGTGTTCAAAAGCTCCCGTTTTGCTGGTCGCTTGCCCTTTAGCCTGCGCGTGGGGACTTGGGGGGAACGGCGAGCGGCGTTCATTGCTGCTAAATCATCGGCTGCGCTTTGAAGCCTCTCCATTCGGAGACCAACAGCCCGGCTCTGCCCGCCGGCACCCGCTCTTCGCTTTCCGGGCCAGATGGTGACAGCGGAGCAGCTGTCACGTTCTGTCCCTTCGTTATGGGCAGGGCCAGAAAACAGATGCATTTGCCAGCCCCTAAGCACATCGGAGCCGCTGTAACCAGTTTTGGGGGGCCGAAATACCTAACCCATACTGAAAACAGGCCTCGAGCGTTTGCTCTGATCCCGAGGTTTATTTTGTAAATGATGGTGGTTGCATTCCTGGGACAAGGAGGTGGGCTCCCGCCCGGAGCACCACTCTGGTGGGCACGGGAGCCGGGCTCGCTGCCCAGCCACGCATGCAGGGGGGCACAGGTTTGCAGGACCGAAGGAGGAAGGCTTGCGTACCCCCGCTGCTGCCGGCGGGGACGGTCAGCGGGGAAGGGACACGGAGCCCTGCGGTGCCCAGAGGACCCGACCGGGTTTAGGACACAGACCTCCCCGTCACCGTAGTGGCAGGGGGCTGCTTCCCAAAGGAAGACGTGCCCTGGCAGGGGTCAGCCGGGCTGCTCCCCTCAACTGGTGACCCTTGGCTCCTTCTCCTCCCAAAACTTTATTATTTATTATTATTTATTATTACTTATTCTACCCCAACTGGCATCCTGTTCACCGCTGTGGTTCTACTGCAATTTGCAGTCCCTCTGTCCTAGCTAGGGAGCCTTGCCGGACGCCCCGGCTTGCTCTCCCGTTGCTGGGGGTAATTAGACCGGGGCGGTAATTAGCCTGGGCAGTAATTAGCCCGGGCGCGGGACGCTGCCCGCGGAAAGTCCTCACGTTAGGGGAAGGGGGGGGGGGCTCGCCGACGACGGGGAGGAGCCGGGCGGCGGGGGAGGCAGGCTGTGGAAGGGCCATCTGGCCACACGGCCTCTCGTTAAAGGTCTCATTTGCATAACAATTACTTTCACGGGGCGGCTTCCCGCCCGCTTCCCGCCGCCGCGCGGCGCGCACAGCCCGGCCCCGGGGACTACAACTCCCGGCATGCCGCGGGGCAGCGCCCCGCCCCCGGCCCTCCCCAGCTCCGATTGGCCACGCCGGCCAACCCGCTCCCGCCCTTTCCGCCCGCTTCCGCCCCCGGGGTGAGGGACGGGGTGGCGGGCGGAGCGGGCGGGTTTGAATCGGCGGCGCGGCGGCTCTTCTCCCCGGTCCCCCGTTCCGCCATGAACTTCTCGGAGCTATTTAAGCTCTCCGGCCTGCTCGGCAGGTTTTCCCCGGACGGCAAGTGCCTGGTGAGTACAGGCCGGTGCCGCCTGGGGCGGGGGGGGGGGGGGGGGTTGCGTGCGCAACCGGGGCCGTTCCCGCCCGTCCGCCTGAGGAGACCGTCGGGTGAAGCGGGGCCCCGCGGCTGGGGCCGGGTGAGGGCCCGGCAACGGCTCCTCCTTCTCTTTTTCCTCCTCCTCCTTCTCCTCCTCCACCGAGGCAGCGGCCGGCGGAGCCAGCCCGGGGCCCCCGGGAACCCCCCCGGTGCGGCCGGGCCTTGGGTCCCCCGGAGGCGGACGCTGAAGAAGCGGCGGTCGGGCTGGTGGTCCTGGAAAAACCGAACGGCGTGTGTGGGGCGGCTTGCTGGCGAAGAGGCTTTTAGTCGGGGGGGGTGATGGGGGGGGTGTCTTTGGACAGAGGCCTCGCTAAAGTTGAGTAAATAATAGTTACGAGAGGAAGAATAATTTTTTTTAAGAGTGGGGTTGGTCAGCCAGTAGCGCTGGAATGAGCGAGGACTCCTTCTGTGAACGTAACCCCCCTTTCCTCCTGGTTTAACCGTTTTTACTTTACTGTAGTTTGCAGTAGGGCACGGCACACGCCAAGCCTCTGAAAGCAAAAATCCTCATTTTGTCTAAAGCGGGTCAGGAAAGCGGCAGCGCGGCGTCCTGCCACGGCACCCTACAAGTCGTGCTTCGAGCCCGGTGTTGGTGCACCAGCTCAGCTTTGGTCTTGTTCTTGTTCAGGCTTCATGCGTGCAGTACCGTTTGGTGGTTCGGGACGTGAATACCCTCCAGATCCTCCAGCTGTACACTTGCCTGGATCAGATCCAGTATATAGAATGGTCGTCTGATTCTCTGTTCATATTATGTGCCATGTACAAGCGCGGGATTGTTCAGGTAAGGACAAAAGCAGGACGGGGTGTGTTTCCTACTGGGGGTTGTGTGGGGTGTGCATGAGAGCTTCTTAAGGGCAAGCACTAGTTCGATGCTTTTGCTAAAGTAACTGACATTGTTATCGATAACACATGGTTTAAGGATAACCCAGCATGCCATTATTTTTAAAACCAGGACAAACGTCTTAGTTTGGAGGAAAAACAAAAAACCAAACCAAATTTGGAATGAAAATATTTATCAAAGCCGTAAATTATCTTACAGTTTCTCAGTTCAGTAGAAAATAAATACATGCAAACTTGCTAAATGGACTAAAACTTTTTTTTTTAAGTGCTGGGTGTTCAGAATATTTGTCCCAGCCCCCCCCCCCCCCCCCCCCGCCTTACTTCACGATTTGTATTGGCACACAAAGGTGTGGAGCTTACTTTTGTAGTGGGATCCAGCGCCAGTCCTTCATGGCCACGGGCTTTCAGAGGCTTCCTGACCTCTCTGGTATGCGATGCAGGAACCTTTTCTCAGCTGTAGCGTATTCTCCTAAGCAGAGGTTTTGAGGAGCTGTTCGTTTGCTGCACTGTCTGTTTGGTTTCCTCTCTGACCTAGGTCTGGTCCTTGGAGCAGCCAGACTGGCACTGTAAGATTGATGAGGGGTCAGCAGGGTTGGTGGCTTCATGCTGGAGTCCGGATGGTCGTCACATTCTCAATACAACCGAGTTCCATGTAAGTGTGAAGTCATGATTACTCGCCATGGTATCAGATGTTACTGTCTGCCCTTTGCCTCTTAAAATAACCTAAAGCTCTTAAAGCTGTAGTGGTGGTAAAGAATGCGGATGTAGTTCTCTCTTCATATATGTAATCTAGGTTAATTCCAGTTTAGATGTTAGTTCTTCTGTTATCCTCTTGCTTCTGATGATAAGATAGAAAATGGACAGTTAGCTTTGAAGGTAAGATTTTGTGTTTGAAAAAAGCAATTTTAGAAATCAGATGTGGTATATGTAGCTCAGGGAAGGCTTAGGGTTTTCAGCAAAAAAAAAAAAAAAAAACCACACCATAAACATTGAGGAGTGGCTAGGGAATTAAAAAATATGGTCTTAGGTTTATTGACCTACGAGATGAAATTTAGAACCAGATCCTGGAAATACTTTCATAAGTATTTCATAAGTATTCATAACTATTCATAACTATTCATAAGTATTTCATAAGACTCCTGTGTTTGATTTGACACACAGGAGTCAGACTGCTGTTGATAGAACCACTTGCAAAATTAAAGTTAAAACACCTCTAAGGGCTTATTGATTAAGAGCCATATTCTGGAATCCACACTAAGGTAGAATCCAAATCAGTTTGTGGATGCTGAGCACTAGGCTTGTTGGAAGGCACGTGGAAGTCTGACTCTCTACCTTTATAGTCTTTGGATTAGAGGTGATGATTCATGTAATTCAGTACAATGGTGGATGGTCAGAAAATAGCTAAGAACTACATGCAAGACACTTTTCTCTTTGCTGTATTTACTCTTACCAAAACTGTAGGTGGGCTTTAGGTGACATATTGTGTCATAACCCTCGCTAGCACTGAATTCAAGTGTTACACTGCAAGATTTTTCCTTTTTTCATGACAGTCCCAATGTCAGTGGAATGTAGATGGGGGATTTTGTCATCTGTGTGTGCAGACTGGAGTTAGTGCAAATGCTGGTGCTCTTCAGGGAACCTATGGAGGAACTTGCATGCAGCTACGGTGTAGTTCCTGATGCACACATGGTGGAATTCTCTGGAAAGGATGTTTAGTGCTGGCTGGGGTAGAGATTTTCTGGCTATAAAGCAGTCTCTTCCTGTTCCCCTGCCCCTTTAGATAGCGGGTTATGAGGAGTGATGAATTTACGCCTTAGTTTTCCTGGGAATGAATCACCCCGATGGCGATGAAAATAATAATAAAAAAACGAGTCCAGGATTTCAACCTGAGGTCAGTAAAGACATGCCTGCCAGTCAGGCAGAAGTGTTGTAGTCAGTAACCCAAACTGAAGGCTGGTGCTATGTGCTACAAGTGAGTATCTCATGGCACGTGTGTGTGGGGGTGGACTAGCAAGTATTTATTGCCTCCCAACAGAACTTGGTTTGACCTTAGAGGATTTCATTAAGCCTTTGCCAAGTTGGCATCTGTGTTGGGATAAGTTTTCTTTCCAGCTGTAAACAGGTTGCTAAATTAGCTTTCGTCAGACAGCTGCCTGGGTTATGCCGATGTCTGAGTTGTGTTTACTCTCTCTCTGCTAAATCCATAGTCTGGTGGGACAGACGTGAGTCGTGCTTGAGGCAGAAACTGTCAGGATACTCAATATTGGTGTATTATGTACGTTATCAAATTCAGCGATTGCTTGGAGAGCTGGCAACCAGTGCAGCTTGGCTTTGGTGACCTGACGTTTTCAAACAGCACCAACTAATTACTCATACTTGTAATTCTTCAGGTCAACATGTGAGCTCCACTGTAAGACCAGAAATAACTGCCTTATTCCTAGAATTTTTTTAAAGGATATGGTTGTGCTAATTTATTTCTAGCAATCCATACTTACCTAGTGCCTCAGAAAAATTATTAATCAGCTAACTTGCAGTCAAGTTCTCTTTGTGGTCAGCATTATAGTGAATAACATTGTGGGTTTTTTGATGTGACTGGTGTGCAGTTCCTAGCTCGAGATGAGTGCAGCAGAATTCTGACACACGTTTCCAAAATCCGTTTTGACTCTGTTCAGTCTTTTGAGACAGGCAGCGATACTCTGTATGCACTTAATATTAACATATCATTTTGCATTTGCAGAGTTTTGATTGGAGATGAATCTGTAATAATATGCAGGTTTTTTGGGTCCCAGAATTGTTACACAAGGTAATGTTGAATGGTGCAGGTACCTGTCCAGTCTCTACACAGTTACCGCAGTAAACAGCGTGATATACAAGGCAACTAAATGGTGTAGTCTTATCGGAGGAAGTACATAGAGACCCTATCCTTTCACTTGATAGTGGATTTTTTTTCACAGTAATGGAATTACAGAAGTGGGTCTAGTACCTAGTTACCTCATAATTTTGAAAGTGTCTTTGTGCTCTATGTTAGCTTAAGTGTTAAGTGCGAAGAGGTCATTTTGTCAGCATCTAGGATGGAAGTCCTGCTGACATGTAGAAAAGATGTAGGCTTGTTCCTTAAACTCTTGCTATGTTGGAACTGGAGGAACTGGCAAACTGCAAGGTAAGGTACAGACTTGCTAGGTTTTACCAGGCAAAAACTAGTTTTACTGGGCAGCTGGAGACATTCAAAGGTACTTCCAAAATTGGAAGTCTTTTTTTTTTCTTTAATTGTCTGCTTATATCTTAAAGGTACATGTGAGAAGTGGTCAGAATAGTTGCAACTTGATTTTTCATCACCTTGTTTATACCAACCTAGAGTACAGTTCTGTTAGGAAAAGCAGGTTTTGGGGTGGGGGTGGGGAAAGGAGGTACTTTTTTTCTCATTTGATTAATCAAGAGCAAATCTAAATTAGCTGGAGAAACACCTTCTGAAAGCCTACTATGCAAAGTCTATCTGGAATCTGAAAAAGTTGGAACACTGTGTTAATTATATTGATTCATGCAGCGCACTAGAAAGCAGCTTGTTGACCCATAGCTATCCTTTGCTACTTATTTTGTAGCAGGTGCTTCCTCTCCTGCTGAAATCTACTCCATTTTGTGAGGCAGTTCTGCATGCCCTCAGTGTGTAACACAGCAAGCTGATTGCTAGAAGATTCCACATAATCAGTTTGTCCTGTGGAAGGTATTGTGCCAGGTATCTCTCCTCTTACAGTGCTGTTGTTCCACCCAAATTCATAGGCACATGTAGAGCTGAGACAAGAGCTGCAGGTAAAAGATACGGAGAAGGCAAATGGATCCTCTGCTTCCTCCTGACTTTCATGTTTTGTGATAGTTTGAATATCAGCAGCATTGTTCTTGAGTGTTTCTTTTAAGAGCCATACCTATAAACTACATAGGTTGTGCTTTCTCTAGTTCCATGTTAGGTACTGAAGCATTAAGGAGCTTCTTTCGAACTACAGCAGCAGGGGAAGAAGGCGTGTGTTTCTGTGTATATTGGAGCTAATCCTTGGTAACTGTAAATGGCTACATTGGTTGAAAAATGCTTTCTGTCGAGGAATGTGCTCTGAATAAGCTTCTGAAATCCGGTGCTGACAGACACTGCTATGTAAGGAGGCCTTGTGACCCAGTCAAGTCTGGGACAAAAGTTGACAGTCATTTGAGATGCAAGGTTGTTTAAAAGTGTGTTTTTATCTATTGAAAATCACCAGTCTTACACCTGCCTATAGCTGTCAACATTGGGACGTAGTCCTGAACCCAGCACTGGAGACTGTTTATCACGTTACCATCTAAATACTTTTTATTTCTCAGCTGTTTTTAGGCTATTTTAAAAATGCTTCTGCTTTTGGTTTGTTTTTCCACTGCAAAACAACAGCTGAAAACTTCTCAGACACCATTATCATTAGGATTTGAGTTTGACAACTCCACTTAATCGAGTCATCTGTGCTAAAGAGAAAGTACCCCTCAAAATGATCAGTGAAGTGCTTGCTGCAGATTTAATTGACCACGATCTGTTCTCCTGCTGTAAAAGCAATTGTCTCTTCCCCGCAGAGTCTCTGAGAAAAGCAAGCAAGTGCAATGCAATTTATTGTAATTTTTGAAGTGTTTGGCTTTCTCTTTTCACCCTCCGTGCAGTTTATGTTTCTGTGTCTCATAGGTTATTTCACAGCTAGCAGATATGACTTTCTTGGGCTAGTTTACAGTGGCAGCTTGGGCAAGATTGTGAATAATGTTTCAGTTCCAGTTGGGAATATTGTTTGTCACAATTTAATTGTAAACATACTGTTAATCCATGTAAGATAGGTGTGAAGTCCATACATTAAGCACATAATGTAACTTTCTCAGTTTATACAAATGTTTGAGTGTACACAAATAGAACAACTGAAAAGAATCCTAATTTCGGGGATCAAAATGGTGTGCTTTTACATATTTGTAACACTAGGCCAAAGACTTCAGGTTATGTGTTTGTGTGATGTGGGCAAGAGGTTGCAATGAAGTTACAGCAAAACATAGACATAGTCTCTGACTTGTGGTTGTATGCTTCCCTTACTAGCTTGCAGCCTTTTCAGGAGAGAGATACTGAAGTTGAATAGAGGACCTTATTAGTTGTTACAGGTGTGTTGTGACTGATTTAGACCAAGTCGGAAGATGAAGTGCTTTGGTTATCTATCAAAGGGTAGTAGGCATCCAGTATAATAATAGGTCTTTGTTTTCAAAGGTGTATTTTTGTGGGTTTTTTGTCGACTGGGTGTAAACATCCCATGAGTGTGTTGGTTGTGTTCTGTAGTGTCTCCCCAGTACTGCGATGACATTACTGCGATATATGCCGTATGGGCTAGAAATGATGTGTTGGGGAGATATATGGGGCAATACAGTGCTGCTCCAACAATATCAGCGTTTAACGTTACTGAAACTTTTGAAGTCAGTGAAGTGCGTGGTCAGCAGTTAAGTGCAACATGACAAGAATGAACAGGGAAACCATTATTACTGTCTTCTCTGGGGAGTTGAAAAACTTGACCTTTTTAGAGAAGGTTCTGTCTGAACAGCAAACAGGACTGCACCCAAGGATGAAGTGGAGATGGATGCAGAGAGACTTTTTTTAAATGAAAGGTGTACGTGCCTTTTCACTTCTGCAGTGGAGCCTCAGGCAAGGCAGAGTTGACACTAAGAGCTCTGCACGTGGTGTACTGTTTCTCACCTCTAGAGATTTTCCTCTTCCTGTGTGCTTGAGCTGGGTGTGAGCAGTAAGGTTTTGCCTTGTTCTGAGGCTCTGAGCCAGCTGATGTGGTCCAGGATAGAAGTGTGTTTGATGCACAGCAGGCCAGGTGAGTTGATTGTGAGGCAGAGTAGCAGCACAAGTGTAAACTTGGAAGCCTTTGTCAGGAAAAATTACGATCCGGACCTCAGCATTCAAAGCTTGCAGCTGCTAAGCTTGTATTAAGTGGCTGTAGAATGTGTGTTGTGTATGCTGCATGTTTTGGTCAAGGGAGGAACAGCAGCAAGTACATTTAACACTGCAATTAATAGGACCAAGCAGCATATCACTATTGCAGTTGCTATAGAAGAATGTGAGTAGGCATTGTGTTGGTATTTTTAAAGTAAATCTTGCGTGAAGAGCAGACTAACAATGCTGTATTTTTGTATGTCCGGAAGCGAGCAGTTGCAGTGATAAAACTTGATTAATGTTGTTCATCTAGTGGATTCCTCTAGAACCTGCTAAACTTAAAGGTGGTACTATTGATGTCTAGTTGCAATTTCATACCTGTAAAATGAAGGAAGAGAATAATAAACACCACGTTAAATAGTGGTGCAATAGCTTTTCTAACTGGATAGAAGTGGAGTGGAATTCGATCTGGTTGGGCTCTTTCCTGTAATAAATTAAAAAACCCCTTATTTCTGTGTCGTCTCTTCAAGTCTCAGAAGTTTCTTCTGTATATAAAAAGCAGTAGGGAGAACAACTAATACTGCTCTTTTGCTTTGGGACTCCGCCTATCTCTGGAGGGAGGCAGAATTTATTAGGATTCTGTAACTTGGTTTGAACACCATGTTAATTACTCAATTCATGCCTTCTAGCAAAAATGATAGCGTCAGCAATGAAAAAACCCTGCAAGTTCTGTTGCAGTGCACAGTCTATAGCATTACCAGGTAGAACAGATTCATAGGATGCTACCTTGGAGTCCTTTGTCACCATTGAATAGTACCATTGACTTCAGGGAAGGAAAATGCATGTTGAGAACAAACACGCAAAAAAGTGTGGCAGAAACTTCCTCCCAAAACTGCTGGTGATGCTGATGGTCTGCATCTGATGCAGGAGGATGATGAAATGGTGGACAGTGCTGAAGTTTTACTTATTTAATGAATCAGAACTAGTTTTGTTGTTCAGTAATTCTGGGAAAGACGGCTTTATGACTGTGGTGCTTTATTGCAAAAATTGTTTTACCTGCATCTCTTGTAGAATCTCTTACCTTGGTGCAATAAAATGTAGGAAAACGCAAGAAAAAAAATTACACTGGAAACATTCCTTGCTCCAGATATAAATGCAAAGGTTCACATGACATACTGATTAATGCACATATGTCTGGTGTGGCTGCCGTTGCTAAGGGAGCGTAAGTATTTGTTTTTAATTGAATAATCTGCAGATGGCAACACAGAGCTTCCAGAATGCAGGCTGTGACCTTGAAGAGCTGTGGAGAGGCTTGTTTTGCAGCTGACTGCCTTCTCTGCAGTTTTTTTGTTTTATGGATGCACAAGCCTCCAGAAATACCCCAAACGTGATGTTTAATGCCTTGCTTTGCATAGCGGATTTTGGTTCTTTTCTAATTCTTTCAGTATTTATGTAATGTTGCCGCCTTGTGGGTGGCTGAGGAGGGAAGAACAAAATGCAAATTAGCTGTCAAAACTGAGTCTGTCTAGAAGTTGAAAAATACAGCTATATTTTCATACTTAGTAGCCTTTTCCCAAGAGATAGAATGTTCTGAGGTTGCTGTAACTTCTCATCCATTCATCAATGCAAGAAACTTCTCATTTCTCTTCCAGATTCCATGATGGAACTGTGTTTTTCCAACTCAAAAGTGTCTGTGTATGATACACTCACAATCATGTAGCTAGATTCACGCTAGTGTTGGTAACTTCAGTGTTAATGAAGAGCTTTCTTCCGTATTGGTGTTCTGCATCTTATATACCCCTCTAGAGTATTCAGTGTGCCTGTGATGATAATTTGGAATAAGTAACCTTGCTAACTGAAGGGAGTTGGGAGACAATTCCTCACAGTTGCTTCTCAGGGCTTTGTGTTTGAGCTATGTAGAATAGCTGCAAAGTTTAACTACAGAATGTATGTTGATCTATTTTGTGTCGCTGAATTAGGTTTATGGGTTTCTATTTACTTAATTTTTTTTTAATCTATACTAAACAAATACTTCCTTGCCTCTTTCTCTTTGTGACAGCTGAGGATAACTGTGTGGTCCTTGTGTACAAAATCTGTATCTTACATCAAGTATCCCAAAGCTTGTCAGCAGGGTAAGTGCCACAGATCTAACATCGGAATGGTATTTTTTAATATGGCAGAAAGGGAGAATGAATTTGGTGTGTAATGATGCAACACATATTTCAGAACAGGCTCTGGCACCCTCCCTGCTGAGGGGTTAGCTTGCCCTCAGGGGTGCAGGTCTGAGATCAGTCCCTGTGTGCCACCTGCTGCAATGCACTAAGATGTGCTCTGGGGTTGTCATATTCTCGCAGCGAATGAAGGATTACATCTGATCTATGTGCCTGTTCTTCAAATGTGCAGCTTTGTTGTGTTTGCTTCTGAAGGGTCCTTTAAGATGTTAAATTAAGCTGGATGCTTTGGTGATGAAAAACACTAATCCAAAGTGGCTTTTGTCATCTCTTACACATGAAGAGATTTGAAAGGCAAGCTCATGTCAGGACTGTCTAGCCGTGTGGCTGTGGTTAGCAGTTTCCTGCCTGAGGCTTGTATATAGTGATATCCCATATATGACAAAGACAATTAAGTATTGCATATAAAGTAAGAGTAGGTGGGGAACCAATGCCTGGAAGTTGGTGGAGCACCAATGGCTGCATAACTAAGACATTTAGGTAGACTAAATGAACTGTTTATTTGAAGTCTGTGGTTTTTATATAACGACTGTCTTGGTAATCAAATGTGGTTTTTTGAAGCATGCTGAAGTTCTGTAATAGCTGTGAAGCTGCATCCTTAGAAATAGTATATTCAAAGTTTAAGAACTGCTGGCACAAGCTAATTGGTAACACTATACATCGCCTCGATTAACGTGATCTTGTGTGAAGGTATTTTTCCTTGTCTTTTTATGTCTTTGAATTGGGAGTAACTGCTCTTCATTGAAGAATTGTCAGCTATTGTCTTGCTTTCTCTCTCTCTTTTTTATTAACTTTGTGTCGTGTGCAGGGATAGCTTTCACTAAGGATGGCCGCTATATGGCAGTAGCAGAAAGACGTGACTGCAAAGACTTCATTAGCATCTTCGTATGCAGTGACTGGCAGCTACTGAGAGTAAGATATGTCCTTGCATTCCACTGCTTCTGCACAGACTACAAGCATATGTTGCAGGCTACTTTAGAATTGGTCACTTTCATAGTCTGGTTTTAGACTTACCGATGCATTTTCTATCCAGCATCTGGCTCTTCCATTGGCCTGCAGGCATACTTCCGTATCAGTATTCTGTTCAGGAGGCCAATATATACTATATGTGCATCTAGAATTTCTGATGGAATGCAAAAGTTCAACCTTTAAATTCTTGCATGAGCTTCTTTACAATAAATTGTGCTACAGTTTACAATAAACTGTGAAGGATGCACACTAGCATGTCGTAGAAGACCAGGTGGATCTGAGAAATTAAAACCCATTAAGAACTAGTCCGTATATAGCCTCACCTCTGGTTCAGGAATTCAGAGCCTCATTAGAAGCTGATAGCCAAAAAAAATACCACTAAATGCTTGTTATGTTCCCAAGCTCTTCCTTACTGATCCTGTACAGGTCTTTCTGAGGCAAGGAACTAGGCTAGCTAGATTTCTTGACTGATTCAGTGTAGCGACTTTTATTTTCTTATGAAATGCTGTTCATTTTAAGGTATGGCAACTTTTTGCCCTTTCTGTAAAGGGAAACCAAAGAAACAGAGAATGCAGCACACTAATACAAAAGAAAATATTTCTGTTTCTACGCTAGTATATAAAAGGCTCTTTTGTGTTTGTGGTAGCACTTAAAAGGATAAAACTGAGGATCATGTTAGGTCAGATGCAACAGTATTTGTTAGTGTAATATTTCAAATGGCTTTGTTTTTTCTCTTTTGGGGGCAGCATTTTGACACTGAAACGCAAGATCTGTTTGGGATTGAATGGGCTCCTAATGGCTGTGTTCTGGCAGTGTGGGATACGTGTCTGGAGGTATGAGGAAAAAGCAGATTATTTTTTTGGAGAGTTCAAGGTGGCTTTTAGCTGCCATGTGTAAAGCAGTAACTAAAATAACTAGTGTTACATTTTTTCTTTTAAACCTAACAGCTGAACTCAAACCATTTTAAATATTATACTTGTATTGATAATGGATGTCCTTACAAGTGTATGTCAAACCGTTATGTAAAACTTTAATGGCAGCAAATTATCTTAGTAGCGTTCTTTCTAATTTATCTTGGGGGGGGGGGAAAAGATTGTAACCATTGCAGAAGCCACTGTTGAAATAATGAAAGAATAACGAAAGAATTCTTTTGTAAGACTCTTCTACCATTTTGCTTTACATTGCATTGTACAGTAATTTTACAGTTAAGTAAAAGTACTTATCCAAAAAGTTAGCAAGGAATATATAAATTGCTGTCCTCTCTGCTCTGAGTATGTGAACTTCTAGGTATAGAAAAGTGTCTTCCTGTGGCAGCAGGATCTAAACAGGTAGCCCTGGGAATGGGCAGGGTTGTAACATCCCTAATCAGATGGCTTGCAGAAGCTGCAGGAGCATGAGAGTCTTCCAACATGGCATCTGCTGCTGATGTTGCTGAAGAGTGTTGGGCTGGATGGGCCATTGTTCAGGCCCAGTGGGGCATTTGTGCTCTTGGGGATGGGCTGGACGTGTTCTGTGAGTGCCAGAAGAGCCAAACTGGAAGCCTAGAGCCTCTTGTCTCAAGTCACAGATAAGAGACCACGCCCTTTGTATTTAACTTGCTGCATTTTAAGCAGGGAGAGTTTGGAAGGAATGATTTTGCCTGTCTGTGGCTTTTAGCAATATTGTTAGTCTTAAGAATGAATCTATTTATGTTTCAGTATAAAGTATTGCTGTATTCCCTCGATGGCAGACTGCTATCCACATATCGGGCTTACGAATGGTCACTAGGTGTAAAATCAATTGCCTGGAGTCCCAGCAGTCAATTCTTGGCAATTGGCAGCTATGATGAAAAGGTCAGAAATAGGTTTATTTTCTTTCTTATCTAAACCATTTGTTGAATGTTGTCATAACAGTTTTGTCTTGCAATGCTTTCTTGAATTAGGTGCGTATCTTGAACCATGTTACTTGGAAGAAGATCACAGAGTTTGAGCATCCAGCAACCATTGCTAATACCAAGACTGTAAGTACAGATCCAAAATCCATTGAATCATTACGAGCACTTTGACACTGCTATTTGTGTCCAAAAGATGCTAGTAAATACATCTCATTTTGGAGACCTTGCTTTTTCCCCTCCTAATGTGTAAACGGAGCTTGGGAAATTGCAGGAAAAAATGGGGATGTAAGAAAAACAGAAGAATCCTTTCGGGTGCAATGGAATACGTGCGTACGATCCTCTCAGCTTTAGCACTAATAGATGCCCAGATGACTTCTGTCACATGCCAGTGTATTTTGATGTATATGGTGATGGCATACAGATTTGGGTATGCGGGTGATGGTGAACTGGGAGACTGAACAGGAGAGATTTGTCTCAGCTTTATACAATTTGTGACTCTAAACAGTGTTGGAACTGGATTGTGATTAGATTTACATCTTGTACATACAAGCTCATCCAGCTCACCTAAAGAGCATTTCCTGTAAACATCTGTCATTATTTATTTTTATCCTTGCGTACGTGTATATGCAAGGCCCAACAGATTCTTGGTAGTTGGCAGCAGGTGGAGAGCTGTAGCTTTTGTTCCAAAAATCACAAGTTGTTCTCATCCGTCAAGGTAAAAAGAACACACAGTGTTAGTAGTGCTGCATGCCCCTGCAGAGGAAGGGCTAGTCTTGCGTCTGGACAGATAACCCTGTAAGAGTTGACGTGTAGACTGCAAGTCTGCAGTATTCACGTGACTCTGTTGATGTCTCTTAAACAGAAGCAAGGCATGATCCATTGAATGCACCTCAGCAAAACTCCTCACGACTGAAAAATGCCCTTGCTTCCAGTTAGGTGTAAAATATGTAATGGAAATAGCTCTGTTAATCTCTCCTACAGAGAGAGGAAGTGCAGTTGGTGCATTTTATCCTCGTGCTTGCATTTGGGAATAATATGTTGTAGGCACACTATTAAAATATTTTTGCTATTTCCTTCTGCAGTGTTGCACTTTGCTTGCATTTATTTATGATAGTATTTGATTAAAGATTCTTTGTTGCAAAAATGAAATCTGTTCCCATTGTAATGAAGGTGATTTATTGTACTGCCAGATTTAGCTCTTGGGAATAATGAATGAGGTGTACTCTGGCAGACTCGTTCTTTGTGGTCTTCAGTTTATTTGTCACAGGAGTGTTTTCTTGATCATGGTTCCAAATAGTAAATGATTCATTGAGAATGCTGGATTCAGTATTTGCCTACTGAAGCCCTCTCCTCTGCTGCTGAACTAGGGGATGCTGAGATACAGTATGCTTGAAAATGAGGTAGTGGGATGTGGATGATTTGATAAAAGCTCATGTTCCAATTCTCTCCGAGGCCCTTCTGTAGAACTCTCACTTGTTTCTTTGTAGATTGTGTATAAAGAAGTGGAGAAATCCCCATCTGTTGAAACAGAGAGACTTTCTTTCCCTCCAACAAGAGCATTGGCTAGTTCTCTCTTCAGCACAGAAAGTAAATGTAAGCCAAAGTTTACTAAAATGAGACACTTGAGTTTGCCATGTGAAGTCTTTCTATAAATAAACATTACAGGCGAACTCTGCCTCTTTGATATTGGAATGGATCCTCTGGATGCTCTGCTCGAGGCTCCCAAGTTAACTGAAGATCGCCAAGGGCAGTAAGCATCCTGCTAGGGGGGATGCTGTCTGCATGGTGGTTTGAAGGCAGGTTAAAGACTAGTGGGATATTGTAGGAAAGAACTGTAATTGCTTGGGTGTAGAAATAGCAGCCAGATCTCAGTCCTGGAGTCACTTGCAAAAGTTGTCTTAACTTTGTGTGGATTTTTTTCTGATTTGTTCAATCTATGCAATGTTATTTCATGACTTACTTTAACTGTTGCAGATAACTACTAGAATCAGATGAATTATTGCAATTAAGAATCTTTATCCTAGTGTGTGGCAGTTCCAATAATTTTAAAAAAACCAAAAAACCTAATCAGAAGGTGTTACAGTCTTGGTGTCTGTTTTAGAATAGTAATTAATCCATTAGGTATGAGGTTATCTAAAAAAGCAGGGCATGAAAAAGGCCATTTGGCTTTTGTCTAAGAAGCTGTAGGTTGTAGCAATGCTTTAAATTTGCCTCTGGACAACTGGCTTTGAAATACTAGAGATGGCAGACAAAGTATGATTGGGTTTTTTCTTTTCTTTTTTTTTTACTGTCTCATTGTTTGTGGTACTGTAAATCACCTTTGTTTTGCTCTGGTGTTTGTTTGAAATACTAGTTAAAAGGTAGCAAAAAATTTGACCTCTCCTTTTTTTTCCATAGTTTAACCTCAGACTTGCCTGGTTTTCCAGCCTTTCTTTTTTTGTAGAAGGGCAACAATAGTAAGGTGTTTATATGAAGACAGAGTATCTTGAAACAGTTGAAGTTTTTGATTGGAACATCTTGGAGAAGAGTAAAATATGGTCCTATCACTTCAGAGATGAGGGGGTTTTTAACAGTTGGAATTTTAAATATTTTGTCCATTCGGGCTTCCTTAGTAAAGTACTTTTATTTCAAATTCCAGATGACATTTCCCAGGTGCCAGTTTCTTTACAGTATATCAAACCAGTTGCTGACAGGGCCAATCCCAAAATGGGAATTGGGATGTTGGCATTCAGTCCAGATAACTGTTTCCTGGCAACCAAAAATGGTAAGTTCCTACCGCCCTATATAGAAGGGGAAACCTACTCATTGTATCTGTGTGTTTTCATAAAAGAAATGAGGACAGTAATTGGGTCGGTTATCTGGCACTATGAGGAGACTCGTGGCCCTACTTAAAATCTGGTCTCTGTTGTGCAAACATGTAACTACAGATAAAATTCGGCCTATGTCTTCTAGCGTATGTAAAGTATTGAGAGCTGCCAGAACTGCTTGTCAGTGCATTAACTCGGTCTTGGCTTTGTATTTAATGAAAATAGTAGGCTTTTTGTATTTCTTCAAATGTATGCAAGCTCACCGTATTGGAAAAGGAAATAGACAAGTCTTTCCACCTCCATTTACAGCAAGTGTCTCTTGAAAGGCAGAATTCTTCACAACCTGTAGTAGGGGGGCTTCTGATTACCTCAAATAGTGAAAGCCATGGAATTAACATTTAATCTTTCCCTGCAATGGTCCTGAAGGGCTGTTTATGTCTGGATGCAAAAGCTGTGGTTCCGATGCAAAAGCTGTCAACAGCAGCGTAATGGTGAATAATTTGATAAAAGCCAGTGAAAGACTGGAAGACAAACTAAATCGCTTTTATCTTTTTTGCAATATTTCCAAGGCAAAATTGAAGGCACTGCTAGGCAGTGCTCTAGTGGTGTTAAACCTGTGGGGTACCTAAATGGTTTCTGTTGTGTTAGACTTCAATTAATGCCATTTCTTTAAAAAAGAAAAAGTGTCATCTTTTTATCCTTAAGGTATTTACATGATTACCTCTTCCCTTTCTGACAGATAATATTCCTAATGCTGTCTGGATTTGGGACATTCAAAAGCTGAAACTGTTTGTAGTCTTAGAGCAGCTGTGTGCGATCCAATCTTTCCAGTGGGATCCACGACAACCTCGACTTGCTGTATGTACAGGAAACAGCAAAGTCTACTTATGGTCCCCAGCTGGCTGTGTGTCAGTGCAGGTTCCAGTGGAAGGTAAGGCTGCCTGCGGTAACTTCCACAGGCCATCATCAGCTGCTTATTTGCAAAATATTTTTCCACTTACAAATGGGTCCAAGTGTTATCATGTGTAGATGGCTCAGATGTGGGTTTGGAGCTTTTTAGAAATGGGTATTTCTCTCCAAAACAGAGGAGCTTGTAAGGAAACATAGCAAACTTGATAAAATACATTGAGGACAGAGCACAGGGGCTAATGATTTAATTGTTGCTTCGGTTGTATGGTGTGTCAAATTCTTTAGATTTATATTCGTATCAGTTTATTTAAGTAGAAACTGTAGTTGTGCAGAATGCCAAAGTGTTGAAATAGACTCTGAAACGCCTATCATGTTTTGGGGTATTCTGAAAACAACTACACTACAACAAAACACCAATGGGGAGAAACTTGCATGGTAAATTTGATGTGGAGAGATAGAAGAACCTACATGAACCTGAACTCTGAGTTGGCCCCGGTGATGAGAAGTTTTATGGTTGGCAGTAACTGATGCAAGGCCATTAGCTAGATCATGTAAATGCCATTCTGCATATTAAATGGAAAAGAAATCACAAAGATTCAACTTCTTCCTTTCTACACAAGGAGCGGCAACATCATGGGGGTATGCAGCTCTGCACCGGTGAGCAATCTTGTGGCATCTATTGGCACTAAAATGACAAGTCTACAAAATCTATGCTTGTACATGGAGTACAAAGTAACTGTAGGTTTTGGGGAAAAGAGTCAGTAACACAGCTTATGTGTACCGTCGTGTTGGAGAACAGATTGGCTCTGCTGCAGCAGTAACAAAATGGAACGCCCTGTTAAGGCTTGCAAAGTGGGGAGGGTATTTTTTGCTATGTGTGTGACTTACCACAGCTACCTTTTCCTAGAGTTAAGAGTACAGACTGTCAGCTTCTTGCTGACAAACTCTGATCTGCTTCTGCAGGTGACTTCCAGATTGTATCTCTCTCCTGGCATTCTAGTGGAGACTCTATGGCGCTTCTGAGCAAGGACAACTTTTGTTTGTGTTACTTAGAAAGAGAAGAGGTGAAGTAACAATCATTTGCATTAAAAACGCTTGCAAGGTTGAGGAGGAATGAAGAAAGGGGTCAAACCCTCTTGCCCAATCTGAAGTTTCTGTATTTATAAAATATTTATTTGAAGGAGTGTACCCAAACTCCAGTGTGTAAAGTACTGTGATTGCGTTTGAATGAAGTGAGGTGGCAACTGAAATGTAGAGAATGAGGTCTGGATTTCAAGAAAACTTTAGTATTGATGTAGTTGAACTTTCTCTTCAACTTTGAACTGTGAAATCTTACTCTCTAAAATTGTAGCTGTGTGTATATAATGTATAGCTATTATTTAAATTTTGTAATTTCCAATAAATATTTTGGTAGTTACAAACTTGGTATGACTCTATAAACCTGCACGTCTCCATGCTGAAGTCTGTTTCTATATTATCAGTGATGCCACTATGTAGCTATTTATCCCAGCACAAGGAAAGAGTTACCTGCCTGCAACAGTGTATGGTTTATATCTACTCTTGTAAGGCAACAGATTTTTCTGGTGTATTAGAAATAAATATTGTAGCTGAAGCAGATACATCAGTAAGATGCTTTCTAGCAAATCACTTACTGTTAAAGCAAACCAAGTTCTTTGTTCAGAAAGCAAATTAATTCATCTGTAATAGTTTTTGCTTTTTTACCTGTTGACATCTTAGTCTCACAGTAATTGTGCCTGGTCTACTGTAGATTTATACTGAATCTTTACAAGAAGGATCATAACTGATACTTTAGAATCATGTATTACAGGCAACTGAAATGGGAGCTTTTGGCACTAGATAGTTGGGTCAAACTGGAGCAGACAGTTCAGCGGGGAAGGAGCAATTGGACTATCCTTTATCTTGAATTGGAGTAGCCAACCACTGTATTCTTCAAAGGAAGGGAGCCTGTTGTTTAGGAATTTATTGGATGTTTTTTCTTGTGCTAATAATTTCACAGCCTCAGTCTCCACAAAATGAAGAACAAAGAACACAGTGAGTTGAAATTTCAACTTTACTGCTAGATTAATGAAAATGAAATAGATAGCTTAGGAAATGCATTGAGAGGGGCATGCAACTTGTTGCATTCCATCATGACTTCAGCCTTACATAAGTTTCATCAACACACATCTACTTTAAGTAAGTTCACTGCAGCACAGCATTTCTTCAGCATTGTAGTTGCACAGATACATGCTCTGATAAAATAGCAGGCATGGAAGGTCATACACAATGAAAAAGCTTGTTAGAGTAACCTCATGGGCAGTTCCAGTTGTGGCATCTCTTATGCTGCTTCTGAATTTCATTTGTATGTGTAAATCAAGATTGATGTACAGTGCTTAAAGTTTTATCTGTCTCCATTAAGAAGTCCTGTACTGCTGCTGTCCCAAAGTAGAGTAGATTAAAAAAAAAAATGCTAAGAATATAAATCTAATCAAAATATAATTCCTTTTCAGTTTTATAAATAATAGCTTTGAAGGCAAATGTGTTTGTGAGGCTTTTGGCAATATTCTCTCAGAAGAGTCTTTATGCTATGGCTGCAGCAAGAAAACATACATAAGAAACTAGCAAGTTAGACTCAGTTCTCAGAGGGAGGTATTTTTACGAAAAGCTAATAAACACCTATTCAGCCATATACTTCAGTTGACAAAGTAATAGTTCACATACACTGCTTCTGCGCAGATGTAGCAGTACAGCTTTAACAAAATTTGCTGACACTGTTTTGCAAAAGAATGACTGACACAGCTTTCAAAATTCTTAACAGGCATTAATCAAAATGCTAAGATTAGTGTAATTGTGACCACTCATGCCTCTTTAAACAATACAAATCAATCCCAAGCACACTACATGATTTGACACCATATGTAGGGACGCAACTGTAATACGGCAGGAACATTCAACTGCACCTTGGCTATTTGTGTGGAGTGTTTGTGCCAGATACCAATCGCACTTAATTAACAGGGAAGAACATGTAGTTAGGAATGGAAAATACAAGAATGACACTACCTTGCATCTGCTTCAGATGAATCTGACCCGACCATAACAACCGGGGCCTCCCATGAACAGTCAGATCCACAACCACCACCTTTCGTTCCCCTAAACTTCTTTACTTTGATTATCGGGTATTCTGCCACACAGCGTGCTCTCCCCAGGAGACCGCTATCAAATTGCTTTCCCTTGAAAAGATTAAATGCAATGAATTTTAAAAGGCAACAAATTTTAAAATCCAATTTTGCCTCTTGTCATGGAGTAGCCAAGTTTGGCCTCGTTGTTGATGAAGGACATCAATCCCAGGTAAGTCTCGATCAGAAGAGGACGCTCCAGCACTAGCACGCCATTAGCCCTTCCTGGCAAGGGGCACTCCTTATGGGCTTTCTTCACAGCTTGGATTAGCTGAGCTTTAAAGTGTTCCAACTGAAAGAAAAAAACCAGCTTGATGGTTTTCCATTGTTTTAAAAAGTGTTAGGCAAACAGCTGCTGATGTTGAATTGTAAAGGACTAACAGTAAAGCTGTAGTTGTTGTGGATCTCATGTGCCACGATAAACTTTATGTTCTGACATTTAACCTTAATGATAGAGGTAACGCCATACCAGGATGCTATGTACAAGTAACTTAAATACATGGGCTGGATGCATAAAGATTCATCAGTGAGTAATATTGTTTATGTCTGATTGTAGTTCTGCTGCCTTTATCACTGATGTGTTGAACTTAAATTCCCATAGGGTTCTATTTTTAAGGAAACCTTCAGAGGAAAACGACTTGCAAGAAAAACTGAGAACAACCTAAGTGAAGGTTTACAGTTACCAATTAAACTATTTGTTGAATTAGCTGGCAGTCCTAGAGGAAAAGTGAGGTATCGGCCTGTCAGGTAAGCAAGAGCAGGAGTAGCACCAATATCCATTTTCTTTTGGGTTTTACAGGACACTGCACCTTTGAAAGTATCAGCTTACTTCTTGTACAAACCATTTGTGGGTAGCTGGCAAAAACTGACAGTTGGGCTGCCCTGCAAGTCAAAATTTGGAGAATGGGGAAATGTAGCTTAGAGCTCTAAGTTCTGTTTCTTTGATTTAACTACTCCTATTTGATTTAACTGCTATATCTTTTCAAAGCAATCCAAGTTGTATCCAGCCTATGAGATCAACAAGCCATCTAGAACAGGAGAGGTGACATCCTTACTAGGCAAAGGGATGCAATCTTCTCGTCAGCATCTGCCATTGGATGTTCGGTGAAGGTGACATATGGGATGTTTGTGGACCACGGGTTCCATCTGTTTATGAAGGAGGCGCGACTTTGCTTGTCCCACTGAATTCGAATACCGATACCTTCTCGCCTGATTGAAGATGGCAGAATTTATATGGTAAGACTTTTGAGTCTCTGAGGCAAGTTTAATTAGAAAAGTACTGTCTGAAAGAGACCTGCTTAAAACTGGAAGCTGAAATACAGGTTTGACAGTAAGTTTTTCCTGTAGAACAGCAATAGAGGAATTCAGCCCCTAAAATATGCCAAGGTACATTCTTACAATCTGAGTGCCAAAAGGTTAACCTCAGTAGACGCCTAGGCTACAACGCGTGAACTGTATTGCCCTTGGTAGCCTGCGTTTATGTACGACCCGACACGCGGCTTTCTAGTAACGCTGACGCGGTACTACTTTGGCTGCTACTTACTGCATTACATAATGGTGATGACCTTCTGCTCCCAAATCTATTCATCTCATCTTGAGAGTCCTTGAGCAACTCGCTTTTAACGTAACTACTAACTGTCCCAGCAGAACAGCGGCTGCTCTGAGGTGGTCTCACGAAGCTTTGGTAATTGCTTACAGAGTCACGTGAGCAAAAGGAAGCATTCTCAGTCCTGTCCGATGGTCAGTGACAAAGGCTGACAGCTCAAACTATTTACAGTAACGATACAAGAACTACAGTGGCGTTATGGTATTACTATGTCAACTTACCTGTTCAGAGATTTGGGTGGGAACTCAAACTCTCCTACGGAGATGGTATCAACTGCACTGAGGCCTATCCTCGTCACGTGCTGGCACTGCAGGCTGATGAAGTTGTATTTGCAGATCAGGAGGGACCAATCCGTGATAAGAACGAGACGCTCCTTCTCGTTGTTCCAGTGATCAATTCTGGTAAGACAACACAGCTCAACTTTAGCAGTTTTGATTGCTGGCTAGAAACACTTAATGGCTTGACGGCTAGAACAGTCGCTAGGGGCAACAAATTAGTAATGCTGTATTTTCCATTATGGCCTTTGCTTTGAATCAGCGAGTCTGATAAGAGGTTGGATGTCACAACATAGGAGAATACTAAGAAAATCAGAGGAAGTCTGAAGACCGTGAGAGCGTGCTCTAGTGCTGTCTCTCGTTATTTGAGACTGCATGCTACTGAATGGGGCAGGCGAGTCTCCAACAACTCTTCCAGTAAGTGTTTAGTACCGTGCTGTTAGCGTGTTGACACATTTGCTAGGTTATTAACTGCATTGGTACATGTTTAGGCAGAGAAATAGTTTTCTTTAACCGTGTGGTCTGACTTAGTATTTTCCTCTGTAAGAACAGTCTGGACATTCAAAACTTGTTAGTTTCTTCAAATTTCATGAATAAGAGATCTGAACTTTTCCCGAGCGTTTTGCCACACTACATTGTTGTATGACCATCACAGCTATACTATTTAATCCTTAGGGCAACCTAAGAGTAGGTCGTGTTTTCACTCTAAGGTTAATGAGCTCAGCTTTGAAACTAGCCCCTTTGAAATCTGCTACAGCTTGCTTTTAGTGTTACTGATTTAATTCTCTCTCCTTACAAGAATTAAAAATTGTCTATTGTTTCAAGAGGAACACGGCCGTAAAGCCGGCGAGACCAAAGCTATCCTTGTTGTGTAAAGGTAAATGCAAACAGTGGGACCAGGCAATAGGCCAGGGCGTTTCCACATGCCCATGACCCTTTTTTCTCTGCCTCTCCCTGCAGCTTAGTCTTGTGCCACCGCGAAAGGACCCAAAACCGCCCCTGCCTCTCCTGCTCGCCCCAAGGAGCGCTCGGGGCTCGCAAACCTGGCCAAGCGCTGTTCCGAAGAAGCAGGCGTACCCGAAGAAGCAGGCATACCCGGCTCGTGCTTTGCTCCTCAGCCCTAGTCCAGGTACGCGGCCAACTCTCAGCCTCCGTTTATGTTCGCTGGCGAATTCGAGGGCTAACGGCCTGTAACGCGGTGCGCGGGCACGGCTTCCGATGCAGTAGCCGACTAGAAAGCCCCGTTAGCGGTCTTAGCGTAGGAGCGAATCCCGTGTTTGTACTGGCCCTTGTCACGAGTACCGCCGCTTCGGGGCCTCGACGGCCAGTTGGCAAGTGCCGGGACGGGACGGACCCGGGGCCAGCCTTAGAGCTTCTTCCACCCATCCCGGAGCGGCGGCCCGTTCCCGGCCGGTGGTACTTACTCGGTGAGCAGCCAGACGCTCTGCACCTCCCCGTCCTCGGCGGGCAGCACGACGGCGCGCAGCTCGTTCACCGCCTGCTCTATCGTGCCGGGCTAAACCGGGGCGGGGTGGGGGGGGGAACAACACAAGGAAGAGGTTAACGGGGGCGAGGGGGGGACGGACACCCGCCGCCCCAGCCCGGGGGCCGTTACCCGGAACACGAAGTACTCCCGGAGGCGGCCGGCGCGGCCGGCGGTTCGCACACTGAGCGGCCGCAGCGTCTGGCGAGGCGGGGGCCCGGCGGCGGGGGAGCCGCGCCCGGCGGTCTTTTCCAAGGCCGGCTCGGTCTCTCTCGGCACTAGAAGCGTCGCCGTCGCTTCGGGGGAACCGGGGCTACCGGCCGGGCCGCCCTCTACAGCGTCCCGGAGCTGCAGCATCGCGGTGGAGCGGGGCCGAGCCGGGCCGGGCCGCTCCGCCGCCTTCCGGGGCGGGGGCAAGGCCGGCGGCCGAGCCCGCCTTCTCCGCGGCGGGAGGCGGGCAGCGCCGAGGCCGCACCTGGAGGGAGAACCCGGCTGTGGAGCGGGAAGGGGTGGCCGGGGCGGGGGGGGGGGCTGCTCTGTCCCGGGGGGTGGGTGGACGCGAAGTCCGATGCAGCCGCAGAGCACTAAACCATGTCCTGGAGTACCCCGGCTGCTCGCTTTTTGGACATCTCCAGGGACGGTGACTCAACCGCTTCCCTGGGCAGCCTGCTCCGAGGCCTGACAACCCTCTCAGTAAAGAAATTTTTCCCAATATCCAACCTAGATCTCCCTTGCCGCAGCTTGAGGCCATTTCCTTCTGTCCTATCTCCAGCCACCCGACACAAGAGACCAGCACCCACCTCACTACAACCCCCCTTCAGGTAGTTGTAGAGAGCGATCAGGTCTCCCCTCAGCCTCCTCTTCTCCAGGCTAAACAGCCCCAGTTCCCTCAGCCGCTCCTCATCAGACTTGTGCTCCAGGCCCCTCACCAGCTTGGTTGCCCTTCTCTGGACACGCTCCAGCACCTCCATGTCTTTCCTGCAGTGAGGGGCCCAAGACTGAACACAGGACTCGAGGTGCGGCCTCACCAGTGCCCAGTACAGGGGGACAATCACCTCCCTGCTCCTGCTGGCCACACTATTTCTGGTACCAGCCAGGATGCCGTTGGCCTTCTTGGCCACCTGGGCACACTGCTGGCTCATATTCAGCCTGCTGTCGACCAACACACCCAGGTCCTTTTCCGCAGGGCAGCTTTCCAGCCGCTCTTCCCCAAGCCCATAGCACTGCATGGGGTTGCCATGACCAAAGTGCAGGACCCAGCACTTGGCCTTGTTGAACCTCATACGATTGGCCTTGGGCCATCGATCCAGCCTGTCCAGATCCCTCTGTAGAGCCTCCCTACCCTCAAGCAGATTGACCCTGCCTCCCAACTTGGTGTCATCTGCAAACTTGCTGAGGGTGCACTCGATCCCCTCATCCAAATCATCAATAGAGATAAACAGAATGGGGCCCAACACCGAGCCTGGGGAACACCACTTGTGACCATCCAACAACTGGATTTAACCTTCCAGCTCAGGGGGCAGAGTACCCTGAGGATAACTGGTCTCCCTATTAAAGACTGAGGCAAAGAAGGCATTAAGTGCCTCAGCCTTTTCCTCATCTCTGGTGGCTACATTCCCTTCTGTAGCCATTAAAGGATAGATATTCTCCTTGGGATTCTTTTTACTGTTAACATATTTGTAAAAACATTTTTTTGTTGTCCCTTACAATAGTGGCCAGATTTAGTTCTAGCTGAGCTTTTGCCTTTCTAATTTTCTCTCTGTATGATCTAACAAGATCCTTGTACTCCTCCCAAGTTGCCTGCCCTTTCTTCCAGAGATGATAAACTCTCCTTTTTTTTTTGACTCCTAGCAAAAGCTCCCTGTTCAGCCAGGCTGGTTGTTTTCCTCGGCAGTTTGACTTGCGGCACGTGGGAATAGCATGGTCCAGAGCCATTAAGATTTCCTTCTTAAAGAATGTCCATCCCTCCTGGACTGTCTCTCAAGGGACTCTCTCAACCAGTGCCTTGAAGAGGCCAAAGTTTGTCCTCCAGAAGTCCATAGCGGTGGTTTTGCTAACCCCCTTCCTTGCCTCTCCAAGAATTGAGAATTCTATCATTTCACGGTCTCTAAGCCCAAGACGGCCTCTGACCATCACACCTCCCACCAGTCCTTCCCTGTTTGTAAACAGTAAGTCTAGCAAGGCTCCTCCCCTGGTTGGCTCACCCACCGGCTGTGTCAGGAAATTCTCTTCCACACACTCCAGGAACCTCCTAAGATTGTTTACTCTGCTGTGTTGTCTTTCCAGCAGAGTCTGGAAAGTTGAACTCCCCCGGCCCCGAGAACAAGGGCACACAATGCTGAGACTACTGTCAGCCGCTTGTAGAATGATTCATCCGTCTCTTCAACCTGGTTGGCTCATCTCTGGTGCACCTAGTTTTATCCCTTAACCCCTTCAAACCTAGTTTAAAGCCCTCTCTATGAGCCCCGCCATCTCACGAGGGAGGATTCTTTCACCCCTTTGAGATAGTTGGGTACCACCTGTTGCCAGCAAGCCCGGTGCTGTATAAACCTCCCCGTGAACAAAAACCCCAAATTCCACCGATGGCACCGGCCTCTGAGCCACGTATTAACCAGGTGTGTTTTCCTGTTCCTTCCGGTATATTTCCCTGCCACTGACAGGATTGAGGAAAACACTACCTGTGCTCCCGATCCTTCCACTAATCGTCCCAGTGCCCTGAAGTCCCTTTTGATTGCCTTTGGATTTCTCTCTGCAATCTCATCGCTGCTGAGCTGCACAACCAGCAATGGGTGATAATCAGAGGTCCAAACCGGACCAGGGAGTTCCCTGGTGATGTCTTTTACCCGGGCCCCAGGGAGGCAGCAGACTTCCCTGTGGGATGGGTCAGGTCTGCATATTGGGCCCTCTGTCCCCCTCAGAAGGGAGTCGCCTACGACAGTTACCCTCCTTTTTCTTTTTTCAGAGGCTGTGAGGATGAGTGGGGCTGACTGACTGGGCCTAGGCACCTCTCTAGATAGGACTTCATCTACACCCTGATCTTCACTGGCCTGGTCCTCAAGTTCCAGGGCCCCATACCTGTTGTGTAGGGACAACTGGGAAGGTAAGGGAGACCGGGAGGGGATTCTCCTGCCTCCCCGAGCAGGGACCTGGATCCATTCCCCTCCATCTCTTAGGTCTCCTCCTGCTTGGTGGCAAGAGGGCAGGGGATCCTCCGCTTCTTGTGGGGCCTCCATCTGCCTCAGGGATGGTAGGGTGTTGGTCCACCGATCTCTCTCCCTCTCATGCTCCCTGATACTCCTCAACCTTTCCAGTTCTTCCTTCAGCTCTGCCACCAGGCTGAGCAGATCCTCCACCTGGTCACGCCTCACACAAGAGGTGTCCCCACCGCCCTCCGTCATCAGTGACAGGCTCAGGCACTCCCCGCAGCCAGAGACGTGGACGGCCGCACGCTGCGTGGCCACATTTTTCCAAACAATGGCCCCTGCCAACGTGCACGCCGCCTCCAGAGCCTCTCTCGCAAGAGCTGCCGGCCCCCGCCGGGTCCCTCCGCTCTTCCCCGGGGCTTGGGAAGGAAACAGCGGGTTCGCGTTTCTGTTTCCGTCGTCTCTGGCTGTAGCACAAGTATTATCATCGCGATTTATGGAACCGTATGGTATCTGGGACTGCTTTCCAGGGACGTTTTACCCTGAGCCAGAGAACTACGTTTTCAGCGGGTGGTCGTGCTGGGAAATGGTGCAAGATTGAAAACTTATAAAATTGACTTCACAGGCAGTACTGGCTTTTCAGATACCCTTCTTTCCTGCGTGTACTCTTTGCAACCCTTGCTCACATGAGCCGGTTTAAGCGGGTAAGCCTCATTGCTTCCTTTAAGGCGTCTTACAATAGAATCGCAGAGTTGGCTTTACGCCGGGGAACTTCGCGCGCCGCGCTCAAAGCACATTTTTTTTCCATCAGAGCTTCCTCTTCTCTCGTCCAGCGGCCTGCCGGGGGTGGCCAGAGAGGCTGGCCGCACCGCTCACCGCCTCCCACAGCCAGACCAGCCTGGATCCTCTTCGTAAGTGGTCTTATAGTAGCCGGCACCATCGCCTGAGACATGGCTTGGGAGCTGTGGCTGGCTCTGGAGGAAACCCTCTCCCTGGACGCTGAGCCGTGTCCTGGAGAGGGAGCCACACTCCAGTCCCTGCCCGCTCCCAGCCTGCTGGGCTGGAGAGCAGGATCCCTTTTACCTTTCCCACCACCCTGCCAGCGGGCATTTGGCCAGGGCCGGGAGCGACTGGTGCCTCGCCAGGTCCCGAGGTTTCATCTGGATGTCTTGGAAGTCCAGGGACCGCATAGCCAGCACTGTGTTTGCCACAGCTGGACCCAAACAGAGGGTGAGCTAAGTGTAAAGAAAGCTGCTGGGTAGCGGTAGTAAGTTAACGCCGAAAGACTTAACTGGAAGCAGTCTTAGGGTTTCCTACTGTAAGAAAAGTCCTAACTTTTGAAGTCCTGACAGGAAAACGGAGGCCTGAACTTCTCCTGGAGCTTGCTCCATCATTATAAAACATCTTTATGTAGTTGCCTTGCTTCTCTAGGAAGAATGAAAGATGTTGTCTTCCCACCTGTTAGGCTTGGCAGATATTTACTTCGAAGGGGAAACGTTAGCTCTTCTTACCTGCTCTTTTCTCTGACCTAAATGATTTATGCGATGGCTGTCACTTTGGAAGGGTTAAGGTGTGAAAAGCAGCTGCCTCGGTTTCTTCCAGGAGCTACCGACTTCTGGGCATGGCTCACTGCTGACTTTAGTCTCAACACAATGATTGTCTTCCAGGGGCAAAACATGTGCATGGCGTGGGCGCTGAGACCACCCAAACCTTCTTTACCTTACTTCCCTCACAGAAATCAGTATTTGCCAAAGGTTGGGTCTTCCAGCTGTTGCTTTGATTCCTCCTCGCCCTTGGTGAGAGAGTTTTGGTGCAGCATCCCTGCTCTACTCTCCTCTTCCCCATCCTGCTGCGTCGGCTGCCCTGTGCCTGTCCTTCCAGGAGGGGAGGCAGGAGACAGCTCAGCCCTCTGTAAGCCCCTCGGTCCTCACCGTTGCTGCTGAGACTGGTAATAACAACTGGTGATACTCGTGGCAGTTTTTTGGAAGAGGAAACTCAGCAGCGAACCGTCTGAGAATTAGGCTTGGGCACTTCTCTCTCCGTTTTGTCATTTCACAGGGGTCGGCGGGCTGTCAGCCGGCTGCAGCAAAAGCCTTGTCAATGGCTCTTTTTGTGCTGATTGCCTATATAGTGGGGAGTTTGGTGGGAAAAGGCAGATAGCAGTTTAATCTTGTTCCCCAACTCCCTCTTTGCCCAGTGTATTCCCTGCCACGCTGGGAACAGGTCATTTAACAGCGCTCTAGCAGCCGAGCGCAGGTCGGATGTGTCCCTGTCTGTTTTACATGCACGGCAGAATTTCCTTGGGAAGTGATCAATTTTGTTATCTGTTAGAGCGCATAGGAAAGATTCAATCTCTGTGGGATATTTTTAGAGCTGCTGGGAAGGGGATTTTGGGTGGTGTGTATGGAGCTGGCCTTGGGTAGTGCAAAAGAGCTGTCTTTCGAGAAACAAACCCGAATCATTTCTGCTACTGTTCTGCAGGGTTCCCCCCTCCTCTCGTCGGGGTTGGCCACAGCTGGTGGGAGGGATTTCTGACTGTCAGCAAGAAAAGAAACAAGAGAGCATGTGAGGGGAAGGAGCTAGACCTGGGAAAGGCAGGAGGAAAGTTTTGTTGCTCCCTTGAAACGCAGGGGAGCTGCTCTTAGTGTGCGTGCGCACGCAGGAGTTACTGGAGCCCGACTCTGGAGGAAGGTGGGGAGCTGTAGCAGGAGGACGGCTTCACCTACACAGATGGGGTAAACGAGCCCTCTGCCTGCTTTTGGAAAAGCCCTCAGGGAGGTGAGCTTCTCAGAGCGCAGGAGAGCATCCCTTCTTTTTCCTTTCCCTTGCCGAGTGCTGGTTTTTATATTGCCTTGCGAAGCAGATTGCAACTCCAAATCGGCTAAACCCACATGGGGCTTCATCGCTGGGCAGAACCCAGGTCTTGTGAGCCACCAGGTCTTTGGGCTTTGTCAAGAAGCAAATGCCAGAAGGAAAAATCACTTCAGTACGCTTCACTACGAGGAAATGAGCATAAGAAGCCAGCTTTGGTTTTGGGAAAAACCCAGCAACGATCTGCACTATAATCATTTCCCGTGGACTGAAGAAACTTGCTGAACTGAACCCATATGGGAGGAAGCATCTAGGAATGATAAATCTGCTCTCCCCGTGCAAGAATTCCTGTGTGCTCTGATAGCATTGTCCTTTGCAAGAAAGAGAGACGCCGGCAAGAGGGGAGCAGGAGCCGGCCAGGAGTGTCCTCCTTTGAGGAACAGGGACTCACAAGTCGTGCTTGAGAAGGGTGTGAGATTCTCCGGCACCACTGGAAGCGCCTTGCGGGGGGAGAGAGGAGCTGTTGCGATGGAATTTCATGCGGTGGCACTGTCATTCATGCTGGTGTTGCGAATATCTTCTCTTGCTTCTGGGAACAAACTTCAGCCCCATATGTAAGTAGCAAGAAAAGAATACCGGAGTGTTTTTTATAGGGGAGGGAACTGTACAGCAGAAGCTAAATACAGTATTTTAAAATCAAGGGTGAAGGGAGGAGCAGAGAGAGTGAAGGGGAGAGGGAGGGCTGGCCTGTGTTTCTTTATCTAGTACCAGATGTATGTCAAGGGGAATAGAAATTTGAAAATCTGGATGGTCTTTGCTTGTAGGAGGTAACTCACTGTTTTTAACTGAAATGGTGCTATTGTGTGAGTGCGAGAGGCGATTGCTGTGTAAGGAGTTTGACCTTTCTTCGCAGACCTCCTATTTTTATTGCACTTCATGTATCGCTCTTACTGCATGTTTCATTCCCCCTTTGGCTGTTACTCTAGCAGCATGATGTAGTTCTTTCTTTTTAATTAAATTTTACAGTTACAGTTTGGTGTTAATCGTTTGGCTTCCTTGGGAAACTTCCTTGCAAATTTGGTCTCCTGCCAGAAGATGATCTCTCCATGCAGGGGATCGCTCTGATTCTTTTTTGTAAATGAGCCCAGTGTTGCATGGTGTGTGAACGCCAAGCTACTCTCCCTGATGTTTTTAACTTTTCGGTTGAAAAGGGGTCCTTTTCAGCAGACAAAGGTTTTGGAAGAAGATGCCTTTTCTCCCTGTGTCAGAGATTTTGTGCTCCTGCCTTGACAAGCACTTTTAGGACTTCTTGGATGAGACACTAGAGATGAGATGTGTGCCAAAGCGTCAGAGAAAAGAAGACGCCAGCGCCTGAGCAGTGCTGTCACTTCCCATAGGGCATTGCTGACGGTGCCCGTTACACACGCCACCGCTCTTTGGGGCATGCAAGAACCTTTCTTCGCTGTAATAAATGACACCAAAACGGTGCCGCTGCCAACCTCGTCCTCGGGGTTCCTTTCATTTCTGTTTCTGGCCACGCAGACAGCTTGGAAGTGAGGCGCCTGCAGGCTAACAGCAGAGGAGGTCCAGGGGTAGGGAAACGCCGCTCTCCGCATCAGCTTGCAGCTCTCTCTGTACGGAGACACTCACGGAATAAAAGAGCTGCTCTGGCAGTCTCCGTTAGCGCCGGGGAGTGTTGTATTGGTGAAGCGATGTGTGCGGAGCGTTGCAAGCCAAACAGCTCGGCAGTCGCCACATGTGGGGACGACGAGAGGGGATTTTAGAGCAAAGCTAGAGGGGGAAGGAAACATGCCATTAATCCCAAAGGCATTGCCAGGCTTGCTGTAACAGCGGTGTAATTGAACGTCTTGGAGCAGTCAGATGCCAGCTGCGATCTCTATGCTTCACCACGTCCAAATGATTTAGTTTAACTTGTTTTATAGAAAGTACCTTTGTGAAAACTCTCGGTCCCTTTTGAAGAACTGCAAGCAACAGAAGCAGTTCCAAATAACAAATGGCTCATAACTTATTAACTCAGGGCCAAATGTTTCCCTTTTCATTTTTAATTAAAACTACGTATTTGGTGAAGGAGAGGTAGGATTAGAAAAGAAAGTAAGTGCAAATGGTATTTTCCTTATTTTCTGACTCACTGATTTATATGTTTTCACTTTACTTACTGGAATTAGTCTTGCAACCCTTAGCTCTGAATAAGTGAGAAAGCATCTAAGACAGCAAATTGAATTCTGATTTAAAGCAGTATTAATAAAATGATGTATCATTTCTAGTAGCAGAATAATTTTTCTTCCCAAACACTGTCAGAAGATGCAGCTATCATTGGTGCTCGCAATGACAATAGTCAGGAAAAATGGGCCCCTAGGTGCAAAGAAAGCATATGCTTCCTTTGTTAACTGAGAACGGACAGAATGGACAGACAGCAATTATTGTACTACCACGTCGTGTAGGCTGCTGCCTTTTTTTCCTATCCATCCTCTCTGTTTTAGGGCTAAAACTTAGCCTTAACGTATCAGTGGAAAAGCACTGCTGCATTTTTCAAGTGGACTGTAGAGCGACCCAGGACCTAGAGGTACGAAATGTCGGCAGCTTCCCTATCTCACTGAAGTTTGCTACGTTGCAATGTTATAAAACCATATCGCTGTAGATTTCTGCTACTGTTTCTGAGCCTCGTCGCTGGCCGTGGGTCTGGAGGTTCGAGAATGGGGTTCAGAGTGAAGCAGGCTTCCCGTGTCTGCCACCGACTCATGGCGCGGGATTACTCAACGTGTCCCCTCTCTCTGTGGCAATTTTCCATCTATGAATACGGGTTTGTGATGGTCACCTTGTAGTTCTCCAATGTTTAACTGATTCACGAAGGCTTAATGACATGCTTCTGGGAAACGCAGATGATACGATTATACTGTATGTTTTGTTGCTGCCAGTGCCGCGCTGTTAACACGCTATCTGTTTCCAAGAGCATCACATCCAAGAGTTTTGGGGGGAGGTGGATAGGCTGCACTTGACAACTGCTTGTGGCTGCCTGACCTGGCAGATTTCTTTTCCGTGCACTGATTTCATTAAATGAGAGGCAAACACTGTATATGCGTAAGACCTTCCTGCTCTTTCAGTAAGGAAATGAAGTTGCCCGTAGCTGGCGCCTGTTTAAGCGGTGGAGGCACTGCGCCCTTCTCGCAGCAGCGTGCAGACCCCTGTACACCTCTGTTTCTCTGTGCCAGGCCAAACGTCTGCGCGGAGCAGGAGCTGGCGATCGTGGGGCACCGGCAGCCGTGCGCCCAGGCCTTTACCCGCACGGTCAAAGTGTGGAAGCAGGACTGCGGAGGACAGCGGTGGTGCACGGGCTACGAGCGGAGGTACGTTTTCTTCCTTCGAGCTTGCTTTGCTCCTTGCGTGATGGAAGTCGATTCCTTCTCGCCGGCAGCAGCGGGGAAGGGAGCTTGTCGCTCACTTTTGCGTCTGCAAAGGGGAGAGCCCATTGTGCCGGCGGTGGCCACGCAGCTGGCAGGGTCCGGGCGCAGGAGGTGAGGGCTGGAAAGAGCCGCGCATGTATGTGTGCCCATCCTGCTGCCCGGGCTGTAGTCTGGCACGGGAAACGGGCTCGATAACTGCTTGGTACCCTCCGAGGAGTCCTGGTGACCAGACAACATGGCTGTGGATCTCCTCAATCCCCGGCAGCTCTCCAGGGAGAGAGGTGAAAGTACCCAGCACTTGGTACCTGGCCTTCAGTGGGTCTGGCGTTAGGGTAATAAAGCAGTTTGTGCAGGGGTCCATGTAAATGGAGAGCTACGTGCAGAGAGAGACGTGGCTCTGAACCCACAAATTAGCTGTAAACAATAGAGCTATTTTATTAGATATTTTTCTTGGCTAAAACCAGGAGACTACGAGAGATTTTGTAAACTCTATGTGCATCTAACTGGAGGGGTTTCTGACCCTACCTGGCATCTTTGTGACACTAAGAGTTTTTAAGCTGTTAAGGAATTCCCGGCGGGAAGATGTATCGCTTTTGTTCGAAAGAAGCTTTGTCATTGTGGTTAGATGTTTCTAGTCTTCTGACAACGTACTGCGTCTGTTTCCTATGATCGTGCCATGCTAATGAAATGACTTAATCGCACCATGTGCATTATTCTTGTATCTTTAGATGTCTCGGCTTCAAAGCAGAGGCATCTCGATGCCTCTGTAGTTTTACAGAGCTGAAGGCAGTAGCTGGGTCCAAGTGAGGTTTATTGTGCACAGTCTAAAAAAAAAATAATGAATGTGGCCACCGTGCAAACGATGCTCCGTGAGGACAGGTGACTGCTGACCTGGTGGTGTTTAGCAGGCTTTCCTGCGGGGTCATCGGCTTCCCTTCACACTGTGAGCAGGACAGTGCTCAGGCCCACCTCAGAAGAGCGTACAGCTCGGCAGAGTTAGGCTTGCATGGGCAAGAAAGGAGTTCGAATGTACTCTGAGCAGAAAACTCGATGTGGTCGTTCAGCTAATTGTTGTATCCCTTGAGTCACCGACTGGCCTTTACTGGGAGCTGGGAGACCAAGCAAGGAGGGGTTGCAGAGGGAGGGCTATGAACGTGTGCAGCAATGCAAATAATGAATGCACTTTTCTTACCTACACAGCAGCCAAACTGCAATGTGCCCAACCTTCTTCTGTATTCCGCCTGCTTTTCCGGCCTCATTAGACAGTTACAAGCCTTTACAAAATAATGATGATAGTAGTAGTTTCAAAGAAGCATCTTGGACTAGAGACAGCTTTTAAGTCTTGACTTTAGGAATTCCTCCTAACCTGTAATTGCCAGTAATTATCTTGGTGATGATATCCGTGTAGCGGTAATAAAGGAGCAAACAGAGTCCGTCTTATGACCATGTTTTAAGAGAGGATTTTGAAATGATAGGTGCCCTGTCTGCTTCTACTTCAAAGGCTGGGAAGTCTTCAGACCCAGCTGTCCCTTTCGTTCTTTAATGTGTGTTTTTGACATTGTAAATCAAGGAACCGAAAAGAAAAAAATTTATGTCACGCTTCTTTATAAATATTGGAACAGCCGAGTGCTAAAACTCTATTCCTGATGAAAATATAAAGGTGAAGCCTAGAGGTGCTGTGAGGGATTTCACCCAAGGAATTTTAAAAGCCAGACAGTAAAAGGACTATCAGCAGAACTTTCCTTAGGCACGATTTTGTCCCATATCCCCTCACTCTAAACTTCTTTTGGGAGTTCCCATCGCAGCAAGCTTATTCCGATAGATGGAAGATCTCCTGCCAAGCTCCCTTGTGCTGAGCGATTGAGGGCAGCGGAGCGTGCAGTTTCGGCATTCACGGGGATGCTACGCAGCCTCTGTCTCGCCCGCTGGAGCTGCTCCAGTCGGACCCAGCTCCGGCAGCACGGGGCTCAGGAAACATATGAACAGCTTCAGGATCTGACACTCGCAGGGCTGGCCTGAAATTGGCCTCGGTGCCTTTGAGGTCATGGACGCAACTAGGAAAATCCAGCATCTGCTCTTCCTTGCCCCGGTGCTCAGTGTTTGCTGCCTGCTGAGGAGCAGCGGTGTGCGGGGGCTGAAGCACAAGCTGCTGTTGTGCAGGGTTCGTAAGCCTTAGAGCTATCTTCCTAACATTCCCGGGCATGCTTGGAGCATAGCAGGCACTGCTGCAGTCCCGTTGCTCTGCCTAAACTGTAAGCGGAGTTTAGGGGAGGTGGACAGAGGAGGGAGGATGGCCTGGGGCAGGTAGGGTCGGGAGGTGACTGAAGGGGGTGCTTGTCTGCTGAGTTTGTGCTTTCCAAAACCAGTAGCGTTTGTTTTTACAGGACTTGTATCTGCACCTAGAGTGCTGGATTGCAACATTTCCTAAAAATAATAATAAACCTTGCTCCGCAACCCCAGGACACGAGCGCTGCTCGCTCAGAGAGCCAGCGATGCTCCTCCGTGGAGGAGCTGAGCGTCCTCAGGGCTGCGCTTGTTGCGGTTCCTGGTAACGTGCTGGTTTTGCTTCTGGTTGTGTAACTTTCCCGAATTAGGTAACGACAGAAGGTAGCTTTGCTCAGCCCTCGGTAACGACACTTGGAGGAGCGAGGGCCCTGTCCCAGAGGGGCTGGCAGTAGATTTTCAGCAGCAGGACACAGCAGGATTGTTAAGCCTGGGTTCCATTAGTTCTGGCTCATTCAACATTCTCTGTGCCAGGGACTCCTTAAAACACAAAAGAAAACAGAAACATTGAAGATAAAGTATCTCCTATGCAGTTCTTTCCAGTCTGCGGCATCCAGATATCCGCAGGCAACAGAGGCTGTCAAAATATTTGCATCTCCTTGAGACCCCACTTGGGCTGACTCAAGGGTGTGAAGTGTCCGGTCAAGCTCACCAGGGCTCGTGGAGATGAGATTGTGCAGGGTTGGGGCCGTTGGGGGCAGAAAGGTGGCCAGGATTAGTCCTGAGCCCTCCTACATTACTACTTCTCGGAATATCTTTTCCTCCTCGTTCCTGAGCTTACGCAGGGCAGAAGGAGGAGGCTGCTTGCTGCCGTGCAGCCTTTCTCACTTTGGATGAAAAGGACGGTGTTTTCCAGACCGGCCCACGCAGCGAACGCTTGTTGCGTTAACACCAGCCCGCACCCCTTGTGTCCTCTTGCGCTCCCTAATGCACCCTGCCCACCGCGTTAAAGCCCTGGGCTGGGCTGGGGGATAGCCCTGGGTACCAAGAGGATCCAGATGGATGTGTGCCTGATCGCTGGCTGTTCCGGTGCCTGAGAGACCGTAAATTGCTTTCTCAGCTGCTTCTGGAACACGAGTATTTCCTTCATCGTTTGTTAACAGCTCGTACAAAAAAATGGGTATCTGCTTTTATTTTTCTCAGCTGTGCTTCCATATGCTGGTTGGCACCGAAGAGGAGCCGAAGGTTTCCTTCATGGGAATAAATGGTTCACCGTTACTTAGGGGTTTTGTAGAAACACTCAGATGAAATCAAACAACTAGACTGAGTTAGGATAAATATTTTCGGTGGACATGTACAACACATCTGCTGTGCCAAATATTTGTTGTCGTTTGTCTGATTTGCTTTGGTGGAGTAGTTTCATGTTCTGCCAAAGGAGCTTTTTAAAAATCGGCTTCAGAAGTTTTATCCGTGTTTCGATTTTCACATATACACAACATCACATTTCCAGGAAAGAAGTGTCGCTTTTATTTATTTATGCTTCAGATCAATCCCTGCTTTAGTACCCCAACTCCCACCCTGGAAGTAATGGGTAGGAGTTGTTAACGGGACCTTCAGCTTCTGCCTGAGCGCAGCATCGTCTGCCAAACCTGCGCTGGCCCTGCCGAGCGTGGGGCTGCGGCCGCTGCTTCTGGCGAGGCGGCTGCGCCGTCGCGTCCCGGTACCGTGCTGGGCTGGAGAGGGCTTCCAGCTTTTTCTGGAAGACGGGAGAGATGTGGTCACGCGTGTGGCGCGGCCGGCGTGGTGCTGGCTGCGGCGCTGGGCTCGTCGATGTTTAGCTGAGGGTTATTGCAGGGCAGAGTGGAAGGAGAACTGAGGAGGCGAAAGCCCTTTCCATCAGGGAGTCAGTTCTACCAGCCTTAACCAGCCTTGCTATGTAAAACACAACTGCACGGAGAGCTTTTTTGAGTAGCTTGATATTCCTGTTGGGATTCTGACGATTTTTTAGCTCACCAGCCCCTTGGAGACACCTGCTCATGCTCACTAGAGCTGGACTGAAATACCTGTTGCTCTTAAAATTTTAATTTCCTTTGTTAACAAGTAGTTTAGGAGAGGAGCTCAGAGCTGTGAAATACTTTAGAAAAGGAGAAAGGAGCCAGCGGTGTTATGAGGACCTGGACGCTCCAGTCTCTCGTGTTCCCGATTAAAGTAAATTAAGAAGCATTTGCTTAGCATCAGCGATCATTGCTAGCCCGGGTGGAAAAAAATGTCAGCACATTTGAAAACCAAATTCCTCATTTTATTTACATCCACAGTTAGAGTTACAACTTGTCTTCTTTCCAGTTTCCTCGTTTTGCAGGAATTAACGTTGCCTGGGTGGTGTCTCGTTTTGTTGTGTTTCAGAACTGCGTATTACACGGGCTACAGGCAGGTGTACAAGGTGAAATACCAGACCGCATACAGGTGTTGCCCGGGATGGTCCCAGCTCGGAGGGGATGCCGGCTGTCTCTACCGTAAGTATCGCGCTGTTCGGATGAGATTCTTTGTTTGCTGCTGTCAGTATTGGTTTGTTGGCTGAGGGTGCTCATTTCAAGTCCTGCAGTAAATGCTATAAATATGTCTTTTAAAAGAACTGGGGTTTTTTTGTTGTTTGCTTCTGGTTTTTTATTTTTATTTATTTTAGCTGTGTGTCAGAAGGATTCTTCTCTGGCTTCCCAGGAAGCGCTGTGTGTTGCTTTCTGTCTGTGGAGAATTTCCTCATCACAGCATGAAAGGGTTTTCAGAGTCACATTCATTTATCTGGTTGCCAAATGCTACTAAACATTTAAAATCAAGCCCAAACTGGTGTTTCAAATGGTGCCATTGGCAGAAGCTCTGGAGAGCTGTAATCCAAGCCCTGAGTGGACTTTTCATTCTAAAAGCCAGTAATTGCTGTCTGTGTGATTGAACGTGCCGGTGATGGCTAATTTGCCGGCTAGTTGGTCTTACTCGGCGTTCGTGAGAGCTGCTTCCTTGGAAGAGGCGGCCTTTGACTAATTGCACACAGGCTGAGAAATTGGGCTTCGGTGCTGTGCTCCAGCAGGCAGTGAATTTTGCCTGGCAGCGCGCGGTGCCTGGTTGGAACGTGCTCCCTGGCCGTTCCCCGCTCCTCACCCCGAACCGCAGCCGAGCGCGGGATTCCTTCAGCAGCTCACTTGTAAAGGGGCGCGACTCCTCAACTACTTTGGAAAGGTGTGTGTGCTTGAGATACCCCTGACAGAGGTTACAGATCTCTGCAGTCCTCCCCTTCATCCGCTCCCTCGTTCAGCCGAAGGATGAGCATTCGGGTTCGGGACCGGTGGGATCCTGCAAGGGATGTCGCAGCATCAGCCTCAGAGGACAAAGCAAAGTGCCAGCACAGGTGAAGTGATGGCACTTAGAAGGTTTGAAGCTGAGAGCCAGAACTTGAGACTTTTGTATTCTGTGGCTGGCTTTCCTCCTCTCTTGTGTTTGCTCTAGTGTAATTCTCTGCAAAACAGGCATGGAAGGATCTACTTCCCAGCTGTGCAGGGAAGCTGCAATATGTATTCAGATTTGTGCCTGACTCAGGCTAGGGATGTGCAAATATTAGTATATAGGATGATTTTATGCTCTTATTGCAGAAGGCAGAGGCAGCATTATCCTCGTGGGCCCCATATTCCCACCTCCCCCTCCAGGCTGCACTGCTTGACATGGGAGGCAGATGCTGCGTAGCTCCCGGCTCCTTCCCCTAAACACAGCGGCCACATCCAGCTGGGGAAATATTTAACTTTAAATGTTGCTTTTGAGATGTTGAGAGCAAAGTAGAATCTTCTCTTGAATCAAACAAAGGTTTATCTGAGCGTATGTGTAGAAATAAATGTCACCATCAAGGAAGAATCGCAGACGCTCCCCGTGATACATTATTAATTCTCGGCCCAGTTGCATACAGGAGCTCTGATCTTTTCTGAATTAGGCTTTGGAGGTACGCTTCTACCCTCACCGTAGAAAAGCAGCTTTCATTTTAAGTAATAGGCAGGCGAACCAGCAAAGCGTTTGGGATCTGACCTGCCTTGCTGTCAAGGGAATGAAAGCTAGCTGTGTCCAACTCCATTGTAAAGGCGCTTTTGATTGTAATTGACCTACAATATAGGAAAATGTCTCCCACAGCTAGTCATCTTTTGTTCTGTAAAGAGGCTGCGTTATACCTTCCTTGCGCTTTGATGCTTGAAGCAAAGGTTTTAAAAAAAAAAGAAAAAAAAAAAGTGTGTGTCTACCAACCAATCTTTATTCTTCCTATTCAAAAGCCTGCAACACAGGAGAGCAACCCCACTGTGCCAGAGGAAACTCTGTGGATGCCTAATAACCCACTGTCAGCGAGCAGATAATAACCTCAGATGAACTCAGAAAAGTGCGTCCTGTAATGATTTTTCCTGCCGAGGAAGTGAGTAATTCCATCCAGGAAGGAAGCAGAGAAAAGGAAATAAAGCTGCTCAGGGCACGCTCTTAACTCATCATCCTCATCACCGGGACCAGCACTCAGAGGCTGGGCAATGGTCTTTGCTGGGCTGCTCACTGCAGAGTCGGTCTGGAATGAAAAAAGAGAGGGAGGTCCGGTGGCTTAAAACCACTTCGCTAGAAATTTTGGCATGGCAAGGAGGGAGAAAGTAGACAGTAAGAGCGTCACTGGCGTGATAGTGTGGAACTGGTGTTTACGGCAGAGAGGGTTCAGGTTCCAGGGTCAGAGGTTGCCTTGATCATATGTGGCATAAGCTCACAAGGAAAGCGTGTGTTGGATTTCCAAGTGCCTTTCTGGAGCTCGCGTTCTAACATCTTTATTTTGATATTTGATTTCTTGTAAGTCCTTTTAATACTCTTGTGATGCTGAAAATATAAATGTTTCCCCTTCTGTGTTACACGTTCACCAGGAGACATGTGTGTTTCTGGTGCGTGGGGCTTTGTCTCCCTTCAGCCAGTCAGACCCGGTTGAATACCATTAACTTTAAAACCAGGACCGGGCTGTGACCTTAAGTTCCTGGGACAGGAAAAATGGATGTTCCTATAGCTCAAGTGCAACGTGCACAACAGGGACCTCATCTCTGTGGGCCTTCTGCACAGTCAGGGGCAGTTCCCGAGGGTTGTTCAGGGCAGAAACCTGAGTTACATCGTTCTGTGAATCATCTTCTGCATCCCCTGAGAGCAGCAGAAGACTGGCCACCTGGTTAGGTGGCTGAAGTGGGGCCGTGGGGCTCTTGCTCCCTGTTTCCAGACCCCCCCCCGCGCAGCCGGTGCTGGGCTAGCAGCAGCTGGATGAGCATCCCGCAGGCTGGACTGAGGCAAATCCTGCGGGATGAGCCAGGAGTTTCTCCCCTGATCTGCAGACTGTCCTGGGGAACGCTTCTGGTTTCTCTGTAACTCCATCCTCGTCCTGAGGGGCTCCCAGCTTTTGGTTTGCAGGGGTGTGATGACTTTTCCTGCTGGTGGCCTTGACCTTAGTACGAGCGTGTTCTTCTGGACCAGAAGAGAGTGTAGGAAGGGCTGGCAGCGGAAACGAGTCAGTAAATATTAGTGAACTGCTGAGGCAGGGAAACATAGCCAGGGCACTAAGTACCTTAGAGGATTTTCTATTTTGTGTATAGCAATCGCGAGTCAGCCTGCGTTCACTGGCATAGCTCTGCTGAACGCAACAAAGCTGTGCCAAAATATGTCAACGGGATTTGTGGCCCTTCCTATCTGTCTTCAGAGATCACTGATCATGTTCCAGGAGTACAAAGGTGGGGAAGGCCATCGCTGTTGACAGCTTAATTAGAGCTGTTGGACACGGTGTGGTGGATTCACTCCAGTAAGGACACCTTATCTCGCTTTCCCTTGGAGGCTGGCATCTCTTCACTGCAGGGCTCTCTTTGCTCCATATGCTGGACTGTTCATCACTTTTCCTTAAAAACAAAAAACCCCAACGCATACGATGTTTTAGTAGGGGAAATTTTCACCACCGTAGACTTGCGTGTCATCGGCCAAAGCCTGCTGCTTTCTTCTTGTTTGAACGTGACGTACAGTCTGACACGTGGCGGTGATGTTAAACAGCATTATGAACTGGGAGGTCCCAGCACCGTTGTGGGTACCGGTTCAGTCGAGTTCTTTGGGCTCTCAGAGCCTGTGCTGGTGCCTGGAAGGAGAGAGCTTGTCCCGTTGCAGCCACCGTGCCGAGCGTACTCGTTGTTTGCCTGGGCTGGTGGTTGTCTGTAGCAAAAAAAGAAGGGTTGTGCTCCTTTTTCCCAAAACGCAGGTTTGTGTCTCTAAGCACTTACAGGTGAGAAAATGGTCAATACGGAGCTGCGAGGACAGTACGCAGTGACTTGGAGTGCGTGGGCTCTGCTGGGAGCAAATAAATTGGAAAGAGATGGAAAATTTCATAGAAACACCCTGTAAAACGGCGCCGAAGCCAAGCAATCTGAAGACTAATGGCTCCACACGGACCTCACAGGTCTCAGAGAATTTTTGACGTCTTTGTTCCTCTCCTACTGTGCCATTTGAAATCATGACAGCCGTGCTTGCTTGTAACACCCCCTGAAGCTGTCGGATCTCACCTTGTAAAGGCAGGGCGCCCGGTTCCCTTGCGGTCTGCCTGCTTTTTGTCCTGTCCCTTCTGCTGGTAGAGGAAGTGTGAGGGCTTATTGCGTTTCCATTGCCCTCTGTCTTGGAGCATTCATCCGCTCAGTCCCATTTGGGAAGGAAAAAGGTCAGAAGTCAAGACACCCTTTGCATTTTTAGCATGGCATCAGGTCCTTTCCCTGCCTGATTACTGATAGACTGACTTTCAGACTAAGCTCCTCCATTTCAAGTGGCCTCTGAGATGCTACTTAAATTCCACGTGGGTTCAATAACACAGTTAAAGCTCTCACTGACTGGGACGATGGGCCTGCCTGTCTGGTAATGCCCATGATCTCTACTTTCAGCAGAAGATGTTGAAAAGCTGAGTCCCACCAAGCCCATAGCTCTGGATCTGTGTGGAGGAGCTGGCATTTGGCCGCAGACAACAGACCTGTGCTCTTGGGTCAGCCCCTGCCACGTCCAGAAATGATGCGGTGAGGCAGAAGGGCACCGAACAGAGCGATAAGTATGGCAGAGGCTAAAGAGGAGACCGTTACTGGTTGAGTACTGGTGACCTTGTCACGGTCGCAGAGTTGCCCGTGAACTGAGCAGGAGGTGCCGGTGCCAGCTCTGCTCTCACCGCACGCTCCTGCGGAAAACACGGGCTCTTCGCTCAGGCTGGCACAGCGGCGAGACCAGGGAACCTGCGTCCCGGCTGGGACTGCTGCTGCGGAGAGAGCATGGCTCTGCTGCCGAGCATGATGGAAATACCCGCGTTGAGTCTTCATGAGCTAGCTCAAGGAAATGGAACAACCTAAGTGAGCGCAGCCGGGCCAAGAAGCGGTTTAGCCGGCTCTGGCCGTCATGCAGCTGGAGAGTTTTGGCTGCTGGGGCTCGTGTGGCTCACGCCGCCCAGCACCCTGCACCGCAGTGGGTTTGCTGTTTGGATACCTCCGTAGCTACTGGGGGAGCTCGGCTTGAGCTGCTGGTCTAAAGCTTCGGCCACCGTCCCGAGTTGTCTTTGTCTTGAGGTTTTATCCAGCCCTCGCTAGGATCACGCTTTGCTCTGATTTTTAGCTCAGGCAGAGGTAGAGCCTGGCCCTAGGTAAAGAGGGAGAATTAACGTTCATTTGGTGAGGAGGTGGGAGACATGCTGAAAACCCCTCCGAGCATTCCCAGGGGCTGAGTAGAAAGCAGTTGAATTTTAATCGCCTCATTAAAAGAGAAACTTTTATTAGTCGCAAATGGCCTATTAAAAGGCTCCAGAGCGAGTTACCCTGCGCTGAACCGCGTTTCTTCCTGCCAACTCCGCTTAGCTTTAGCCTATCATCTGGTGAGCAGGGAAAGAGCACTCCGCAGGCACGGCCGAGCCCGGCTCGCTGCAGAACCCCGGGAGCCCGGCCGCGCAGGCAAGCGTGCACAGGCACGCAGGAGCCGGCTGAGCCGGCGTCGGCGGGGGGAGCAGCTCCATTATTTGCCATACAGGTTGGAAGGCTCGGCAGGAAATGTGTTGGGTTAACAATTTAATTTCCCTATTAGGCTGGCTTTCCTTTGTACATCACCTCTTGGCTCCTGGAGGCCCATTGTTTTGTCAGCTGAAAGGCTTTGACTGAACTTCTGAACCTTTTGCCTGGGATCGAGCTTAGTACCGGTTAAACTTCTAACGTACGCTCCCCTGGGAGACCATCTTTGTCCACGCAGAGGATGGCCGTGTTGTACTTCGGTGAGCCCATCCGTTGTAGGAGAAATGCTCTTCTCCGTCACCCTTCCTTTTAAATCAGTCTCTTGTCTCCGACCTCCCAAGTATCCCGCTTTGTTAAATCCTCGCAAAAGCCATTCGCGGGCCTTTCAGGCAGAAGGAGGTGATGCTTTCCGTAATTTATCCTTTCTTTCCTGTTTCCCAGAACGGTGTCGTTACCCTTTTCCCAAATTTCACTGCGTTAAATTCTGTCGCTCTGAATTAGGAGCTAGTTTGCAGAAGGCTTGGAAGGCGTAGGGGAGGGAGATCCGCGGGCCCCTCAACCCCACTGGGCTGGGAAGTAGGTTATTATGATTTCCACTCCGTATGTGCCAGCCTGAAGCACAGAGCAGGGAATTGTCCGGCTCATTCAGAAATCTGGGGCACAGCCAAGAATAACACCCGTATCTTCTAATCCCCGATTTGTGTCGCTGCAATTGCTTCTAATATTTTCCATTGTTGTGCTTTGGGTCTCGCCGAACTGCCTCCGAGGGCTGAGCACTGCTGGCAAATAGGGCATCGTGGAGCCAGGCTGAGCTTTACTGCGACCCTGTCTAAAGTCTGGTTTTTACGTGATTAAGGTGAAGGACTGAGGAAAAACCAAACCACCTTACTATGCAATTTGGCCACTCAGTCAATTCTATCTAACCGTGTTGAGGCCTGAAGGAAAGGAAAAAAGCAGAAGATGGCCCTTCTTGCAAGACCGGAGCTAGAAAAAATTAGGCTGCAGCCCTAGAAAATCTTGGCGCGTGCCTAGAGATGGGAAGTTGCAATGAAACGCTCCTTCTGCCTTGCCACGTGGGAGGATGCGCACGGGGAAGTGTTTGCCATCACAGGCGTCGCACGGCGTGGCTCAGCTGAGCAGCTGCTGGTGAAAGAGTTTCCCAAGTTCCAGTGTTCTGCACCAGCAGGCCAGCGCGGGATTGATACGGGATCGCCGTGGTCCCCCAGGATACGTGGCTATGAAAAGTGACTAAAACGTTAGATGAGAAGATAACTGGATTTCTGAAACTACATTTCATCACTGCTTCATTAGTTTGGATAGATGAGAATTTGGACTTCAATGCTACCTTTGTATTACTAAATGCTCTTTTTTTTTGGAAGGGGGATTTGAAAAATCATCAGGTCCTTCAAAGAGCCAACACTGAGGCTCAAGCATTTCAGCTCTAGTGCATCTAAGGTGCAACGCTGGGGGAGTTTGGATACCAGTGAGAATGAGACTTGGGACGAGCTGAGGTTATCGCTCAGGCTGGCGAGCTGGAGCTGGGTCAGCTGCAAGGGAGCGCCTGCGTCTAACAGCCGTGCCTAAACCCAGGGTGCTCTGGCAGTTGCATTCTAAGAGAAGTGACAGAGCAAACGTCCTTAAAGTAGGTACGTAGCTTCGTCTAGTAAGAGTGTGTGTTTTGACAGCGACCGTGCACATTTGTAGAATGTCATATTCACCTAAACCTGCACAAAACCTTCTTAATCACCGCAGACTAGGCGGAAAGCATTGTGTAAGTCAGTATCGAGATCTAGCACAGAGGAGAAACTAGGAAGTCAGTTGTGATTCTGTAGGAAAAAACGGAGCCAGTATTTGATACATGGGGGATTCAATGGTAGGAGGAGAATAGTGGGCAACTTAGTAATGTGGTTATTAGATTTCCATGTAGACTAGGTTGTAACTGATTGCGTTACGATAAATTATGTAAATACCGGACGGAATAGCCCCCAGGGGTTGGCCACCGCCAGGGTTTGACCCAGTGATTTGACTTCCACTGAGCCCCAAAACAAAGCGCTGATTTGTGTCTCTCCACACTACCGTCAGGAGGCAGAGTACTTCAGGCAGCTTCACGCGAGCCGTCGATGAGCTTTGCGCAGCTGATGAAACCTTTCAGCATTTAGGAGTTTTGAGGACGTGAATCTGCACTGCACTAACTACATCACCATCATTATTTAGCAGAGAGGAGGCTGGAGGTGAGGGTGGGGGGAGAAAAGGGACCTGCCTTTACTGCCCACGTAATCTCTTTGTGTGACAGGGGATGCCAATACTGCCAAAACACGATTCCTGTTTTTGCAACTGCTAGCACACTGCTAATCAGGAGGGAAACTTTTTCAGATGTGGCAAGCTGACACCCGCAAGCTTTGGGTTTCTTTTGTGCATGTAGTACCTGCTCTTTCCCGCCTCTGATTTAATGTGTATGTCTTAAAGTTCCAAGTGATCTTTCAAAATGTGTTGGTAAGGTTGCAAATGTATCTTCCTGTGTGCACAAAGCGTCCTGCCAACGTGCCCCAGAAATGCAAACACTTCCTTGCACTGTTTCCATCTGTGATTCCTTTTTCTTCTGAATGCACAATTGGTGTTTTGGAGCAGGCACGGAATATTTTGTGCCAAGTATTTGGAGCCATTTTTGAAGGCTGCACGGGGTGCCTTTCCTCTCCAGTTATAATGACACAAAATGAAATGTGTAATCACAGACCTGTTCTTTCTGTTACTAATTAGTTACAGCTTTAGCTGGAATGGGAAGAGAAACCAGGGGGGCTCCCAACTTGCAAAGAGGAGGGAAAAGTTATGGACAGCCTGTGTGTGGGAACCTCAGTCCAGTGAGCGTTGTTATAATTGTTTCCAGGTGGGCCCGTATCATACGTAGGTTTGTAATTTAATCGTGGGCTTTGTTTGTTCAGTTGGTAACTGCAAAGGTGCTGTTTCATCGCCGGCCTTGAGCAGGGTCCAGAGTTTTCTGGTTGGGGACTTCTCCACCAGCCTGTGCCCAGGAGCGCTCTGCCCTCCACACCGGCCGGTTCCGCTGGTGGCTCTTGGGGACCTCACTGAACACGCTTGAGTAGCTGACAGTCAGTTCCCAGGCTGTACCTGCTGGAGGCGTATTTAATTCTCCAGCTTTTTCCTTAAGGCAGAAGGGACATGCAGAACTGGCAGCCTTGCAGCTTTAGAGACGAAAAAATGGCCTTTCCAGGTGTTTTTTTTTATTTATTTATCCATTCATTCATTAATGTAGCCTGTCTGCACTCATGAGCCCAGGTAATGTTAACGCTGGAGATGCTGCTGTGTTGTTTTCCCACGTGATGTGAATTTAGCGTGAGGAGTGGCAGACATGTCACGAGAGTGGCCAGGAGCACGCGGGACTCTGCAGTCGTTCTGAAGCGTCTCAGGCTCTTTCTTTACAAAGCGAAATCCTTGAAAACGCTCTTTACCCTGACCCCTGCAGTCCAGTTTTTTAAAAGGAAGCGTGACTGCTGAAGATTTGAGGAGAGGCCAGTTCTGATATTATTCAGGAAGGTGCTTTTCTCAAGTCTGACGAATTCCTGCGTGTACGTGTGCTGCATCGGGAAAGCCAGCCGCACCTAGCTGGGGCAAATCCTGACCGTGGGTCTGGAGTGGGGGTCACTAGCTGCCTGTGACCAACTTACACTAACCAGCGACTCCGCTGCCTCTGTGTGTGGCTTGGGATTGGAATAACCCCTAATCTCCTAGCAGGAGAAAAACATTGCACTCCTTTTTTCCCCCCTATTGTTTCCACTAAAGCAAAGCCGAAGACAAATCTCATCGTTGCTTCGGCAGAGGAGGCTTGGCATCTTCCTGAGGATGCAGTGTATGTCTGCAGGTTGATGGTTCACTTATTCTGTTGGCAAGTCGCTCCGGTCGGCGCCCGTGCCGGGCAGCAGCCTGTTTCAGCCAGCACACGGCCACAGTAAATCACAAGCATAAGCTGCGCCGGGGTCCGTCAGCGTTTGTCTGCTCGCCTGCTCCTTCTAGTAAGCGTGTGTTTCTGAGCCAACAGGTTTTGGATTGCCAGGTCCGTCTTTTTGTAATTTCAGCTACTTGAAATAATTACATTCTCTGGATCCATCAACGGAATCAACAGGACACGAGGGGCCCTAACACAGGTGACCGTGCCACAGTTGGCAGTTGCGGTGCATTCCTTCCCGGGATGCATAAGCTGTTACACGTTGATCCCGTTGCTGCTCTTGGCCCAGGGCTGTCCACAATCCAGCCTGGGCTGAGCAGGATCTCGGGGTAGGCGAGTGGGAACTGCGGGACCGGGTGCTACCACGACTTCTCTTGCACCATGGAGAGAGGTGAAGCTCTTTTGGCTCCCTTTACCTGGTTCCCCACGGCTTTTGTGAAGCGTATTCCTACCCAATCCCATTGTTCTTGGATTTTGTTACGGTTTGTTCGATGAAAGCGAAAAGGGAAAGAAAAAGAGGAGGTGCAGGAAAAAGAAAGGAGAAATTGGCCGGCAACACAGCTATGTCCAGATCAGTGAATAGAGAGAATATTTCATTGTCCAAATCTTTAAATCGACTGAAAAAGGAAGATAGGCACTTGTTCTGCGTCCTTACACTTTGACAAAGCACAGCACGCATGACAGCGTCACTCGTTGACAACGTTTCTCCTTTTGAGATGAGCATTTTCTACTGGGAAATATAAAATATTGGCTGCATTTCATGAGCTATGAGAAATACACGTTTCACTTGAAAAACATACCCTTGTTTGTGGTTTTACGTAGATGATTTGAAAAGGTGAATTTCAGAAGCCTAATTGAGCATTTGCTGTCTCTGTGTACATTTTACACTTCACTTGGTGAGAACAGAGAAATGTGGCTGCTCAGGCTTACTTACAGTTTAGCTCTATTTCATCCTCCCGTCCATTCAGAAGGTGACGCCACATTTGGGTAGCCAGCTCACCCGGGAAGCTCAGCGCAGAGGTGGAAAGCAGCTTCTAGTGGTTTGTTCCTGAGAGGTGCCTCCAGCTGCAAAATAACTGACTGACCCTTGTTGCCATGAGGTCTGATATGATTCTGCACGAGTAATTTTCCACCTATTTTACCACTCATGGGCTGGAAAAGCATCAACAACCCTGCAGCTCTGCTGCCATTTTCCCGTGAATTCTCACTTAGCTGCACTTTAAGACAAGCCCTTAGACAGTGCCTAAGATACTTCACCTCCTGGCCTAAATTTTGAGAGACTTTGTGTACTGTTTGAGTACTGCGTCGTCAATCAAAAAAAAAATCGCCTTTCAAAAATGGTTCAACAATGTTTTTATAACTATTCACATTTGCTACAGGGCTGTGGGAATTTAATCGGTGAACGGGTATTTATTAGTGCATGTATGCTTCTGATGGTGATCTCAGGAATTATCCTCTCCCGCCTCCTTGCAGCTGTCTGCAGTTACGGGGTTTGTTTCAACGGTGGAAACTGTATCGAGGGATCTTCGCAGCTCTGTCACTGCTCCTCTGGTTTCCAAGGACCTCGCTGTCAGTACGGTAAGTAGGCTTTTCAAATTCTTCTTTTAATTTTGAGTCGGAAGTGGAGAGGATAAAGGGCGAGGGATGCCCTGATATTTTTTTTTATCCTAGCCCCTGTTTTATCTGCAAAACTCCAATAATCTGCTCTCTACTTTTTTTGGCCACTGTTTGTAATGCTTGGGGAACTTGGACGTTGGGAAAGGAAATGCTTATCGTGGCTTGCTGTGAAACACAGCTCCGTACTGTACAATAGCCTTTATTCCTGGCTGCCATCAGCAGAGGGATTTGCTGGAATCGGAGAAGGAAGCTGATTAAAGTTGGGTCAAACAAAGAAACCCTGGGGTCACGGCCTGTGGAGTGAAGCTCAGCCTGGGGGAGCGTGGCAATGGGCTGCCACATCAGAGAGGAAAATAGTTAAGCTCTGACTAGCTGGATCAGTTGTATCTTTGGCTCGGCTTTATTTTGGGGCTGCTAAGCTTTATTTAATTAACCTTCGTGCAATATACAAATTCTCTCTTGAAGGTTATTGAGTTTCCCGTGTTTGGTAATTCAGAGATGTTCTGATCTGGTAACATGATAGTCTATGACAAGAACTGCTAAAAGCTGGAATAGTTCTCCATGTCTCATATTTGGTAAGAGAAAATGTGCCTCGTACTCTTGTAGAGAGAAATGGCTGACACTTTCTTCCCTCTAACTGCTGTGTCTGCAAGGTACAGGGCAGTAACGGTTACTCAAACTGTCTTTAGACGATACTGATTTGTAACAGCAAATTAAATAATGAGACTTTTTTTTTTTTTTAACCATCTGTAAGTGTATGTTTCTTCCTTCAAAGACATGTGGTTCCTTGCTCTCTCCGAAAAGGAGGTGGGTGTACGGAGGTAGGGGAGCTGACGTTAGAATAGTCCTCAGCAGGAGCTGGTCTCTTCCCACCAAAAGGGCTGTTGACTTTAGGCTCTATTTGTTCCTTGCTCTGTCTTTAATACGTATCGATAACTGGAGTTAGAACTGTGTCCGTTACAGTCGGAGGCTTTCCTTGCACTTGGCTGGGACAGTGCCTCGTGTGTGACAGTTACGAGTCCCCTGCCCCGTGTTCCAGCGGTCCACAAGTTCTCAGTTACGCAAGGAAGCAATTTCCTTGGTGAGAAGAATTAAAAAGAAGCGCCCGGAGCCCAGGTGTACAGATCGTGAGCCTGGCTGCTGCTCTCTCGCTTCAGGGCATCCAAACCGGAGCTAATCGCAGAAACGCCGGCTCCTTTTGGCAACAGCCGGCCCCTCGGCCAGGCTGGTGTGATTTCGGTGCAGCCTGGGCATCGTCAAGCACCGAGGTGGCACGGACCTCCCTGACACGAGGCACAAACCCCTCCTGGAGCGTGTCTGAGACATGTCTGTGAGGGCAGTGGGTCTGCCGCATCTCTGCTCCAGCCTCTTGCTACCAGCAAGCTTTCATCTCTGGGCACGGCAAGGTGGGACATCTCTCCCGGGCTGGTTGTCCTTTTCTCCACGGCATTTGCAACGGTGTCATCCGTAGTTAACACCACCCGCTAGAAATAGAGGGAGCTCTGTCCCCTATTAAAAACGGACTGGTGCTGGGGGACGGCGTGACTTTCTGCTTCTCTTAAGCAACACGATGCGAGCAGTTTTACAGCCCGCCGTGGGGACTGCCGTGCCCTGCCCAGATGCGAGTTTCCCCGGGATGAGCTCCGTGCTGCCGGAGTCGGGTCTAGCGCTGCGGAGCCTTGCCTAGCCCCGGCTGCTGTGGGAAGCAGAGCGATGGCCAGAAAACGAAGCAATCCGGCTTTAATCCGCCGGTTGCTCAAAGCTCTGTGGCTGTTTTAATGCTAACGGGTTACATCCTACATTTTAAGTAAGGTGAAGAGGATGCTGCTTAGTATAAATACAATTTGCAGCTTGTTTTGCTTTTTTGCTTTAGGTTTCTACAATAGTCACGCTGCAGACCCAATAGTAACGTGAGCCCAAATTATTTATCCCCCCCAGTGACACTCTCCTAACTGCACTCTAAACACATTACTTAGAATACTGCTTCCCTCTCATCCTTTGATCCCCAAAGGATTGGAGCATGGCTAGTTCTTGGAGGTGTACATGATCCTGCACTGCTGCATACGTTCATGTTTGCACATGTTACGGGATTTTCTAGGAAATAAGGAGTCCTCAAATTGTCCCTGCAATTTTTTTGTCATAGCTTCTCTCGTACAAATTAATAAAATAAATGTCGGGCGTTTTCCTGTACAGAACCTGAAAGGTAAGAAACATTTTCACATTTGGAAATGTTTAGCAATTCCCACAATTACAATTGGTTGTAGTTTTGAAGGTAAAGCACGCGTTTCTGAGACGCCTCCAAGTATTTTTTTGAAAGGGAAATGACTGGCTTATTTTGGAGGGGAAGAAAATACATCTGTAGTTGCACTGACATTACCCGCCTTGGTAATGAGGGACCCGAAGTCAGCGCTTTGGGTCTTCAGAGGTCAGCTCATGGAGGGCTGAGGATTAGCTTTTATTTTTCTGCCCTGCCAAGCTTTCTGCAGGACCAGCAAAGGAGGGCAACAGCAGGGTGGTGTGCGAGCCCTCGGTGTGGTGTGCCGCCTTCGCACACCGCCCCGGGGCTGCTCAGGAGAGGGGAGAAAGGTGGGGGGCAAATGGGGCAGGAGGGGAATGCTGCGACCACTGCTGCGGGTCACAGCTCACTCCCCCACCCCGCATTAACAGGTCCTTGGTGCAAGAAGCCTTTCCCCTTTTCTGGGGAAAAGGATGCTCTGATCAGATAAGAGGTGGCTGTTAGTCAGAAAAATTGGAAAATGATAGTCCCTGGTTGAAAATCAGGTGTGGGGGAGCCTCCAATAGTTGCAGTTTGGGCAATCATGTAAAGTATGACGGTGTTTGTGCCTTTTGGAAAGGATAAATTGAGTTACAAAAAAAAAAAAAAAAAAAAAATCCAGGATTTTTCTGCCAATTAACAAAGTGTGAGTTGGCTACGCCATGGTTTTCACTTGTATTTCTAAGCAATTCTGGCTTTATTTTAATTCTTTTAAATTCTACATCAGTTGGCTGTTGAACTGTTCTCTCAGGCTAGTTTGCCTTTACGCTGATGTTTTGGTACATGCCTCTATTTGGAACCTAGAAGCAAAGAATCAAACTGTAAACCTAGATTAAAAAAATAGTAAGGAAGAGCTTTTGAAACCTACTGATTTTCTGACCTTTATTTTGAACGTTTAAAATCTCTCTCCTCAAAATACGTTTTAAGTGGCAGCTCAGAGAAACTCCTTATCTGATTCGCTCATCTCCAATATGCCTGTCAAATTCTAAACAATTATCTGAAATCCTGAATACCTGTGGTCAGATCCCTACCTTCCGTATTTTGGCAGAGCAGTTGCATTACAGCAAACGAGGGATGGCCAAGGGTATGCAAATTATGGCTCTGCTACCTGAACTTAAAGGAAGAAACCAAGCCAAACTCTTTATTTTGGAGCAAGCTAATTACAAGCAACAGGGGAAACTGTGAAATAGAGTGGATAAATCATTCTCCACGCTGCTTACCCTCAGTTTATAAAGTGTTAATTGTTCTATTGCCTTCTCCAACGGCAAAGCCCGGCTGAACTGGGAGCATTCCTTTGCATTCTCAACCTCAAATTATTTTCATTCCCAAGTGATTTATGTTTGGCGCTCAGGGCAAAAGTCACCCCCTGACATCCCCTTCTGCTGGGACAACGCTTTGCTCTTTCCGAGGCCCGTCGTTTGTAAACATTGCAAAGGCACCCTTGTCCTGCTTCCTTCAGCAAATCCACCTGGATGGGACTACCTGGTCACTTAGAGGGCTGGAATGACGAGATGGCCCTTTGAAAGCTTAGCCCCAGGTAGGATGTGCTGCCTGGCTCAGGAATTCTGCTGCTTCCCCTGGCTCCTGCTAAGTGGTGGAAAACGTAACGTGATCAATACCAGTTCGTATCCTCCGTGAATTTTTTGGACAGGGCGCATGGTGGACGTGGGAGACGCCAGCACGTTGGCAGGAAGAGTGGTTTATGTTCTTGGGGCACTGCTCCGTAAGCCTCGGTCACTCCTGAAGACAAACCCCAAGCCCACCAGTGTAGACTCTGCAAATGATGGAGCATTTTCGTCACCTGCAGACAAAGGAAACGTAGATAGAATAGCCTGGGGATAGTGTTCGTTTTGCAAGACAAGTTACTTTGCGAGCATCTTTCTAGCTTTCCTAGCTTTTGAGCGTCTTGTTAACCTTGTTGCCATCCTGCTTTTAGACATGTTGCTCCTGAAAAGCTCAGGAGGACCAATGAAAACGCTGTATTAGCCCTAGCTTGCAAAAAATGGTCTTTTTTTTTGTCTGTTTCTTGATGCTTTTAATTATTTATAGCATTTTCCAAAAGCCACGATCCTTGCCACAGAGAATGTGCTGATTGAGGATATGAGAAGATCCCAGCCACAGACTCATCCTTCCCTTCATCTTAATTTCTTACTGACTACTGTAAACGATTTTTCTTGGTAAATACTTCTTTTGACAAACTTCTGGTGGAAACCTAGTTGTCTGGTTTCTCACCTTCTCTTTTGCTGTTAAAAATACTCTGGGTGGTTAACTTCTGGGCTGGTCAGTCAACATTTGTGCTGGATTTTAATGATAGGATGGGAGGCTGGAGGCTGCTTCAGAGAAGACAGCTTTGGGGAAAGATGCGTCATGGTTAATCAGTGAATCATTTTTTCTCATCTGTCACCTATAATAGAAGCTGCCGTGGTATTGGAGATGATGATACCTTCTTGAGAAATAGTTCCTCAAAATGGAGCTGTGTAGCATTTGACTGGGATGAACCTGAAGGTGCTTCGGAGGGCTTCTGACGAGGCTATTCAATGAAAACAATGGGAAAAACCCAGAGGGAATGAAGTTGCTCCACAGCGATATTCCGTGGTGTCATTTGTCCTCCAGAAATCTCTGCGTCTGACCTTAATGGTATCACTTTTCTTTTCTGGAAAGAAATACAGACGTGTTTGTTTTAAAGGCAGGACGTTCTCTGTCCTGGCCAGACTCTTATCATACCTTTCAGCATGGGATATTTTTACTGGCCAGCCTGGAGCAGCAGCAACCCTGTGTTTACCCTGGCTGGAAAACAGGCGGTACCCAATCAGTCTGGCTTCCAGGGGTGAGATGCTGTCCTTCCTGGTCTCCTGAGCTGTTGAAAGTGATAATGTTTGAGCACTCTCCGGCTTTATTAAATCGCCTCACTTTGAAGGTAGACCTCTCAATAGGGCTGTGCAAGCTTTTTCGGGAAGGTCTGCCGTACATCTTGTTTACCTGTCTGGATTTCAACGCCTTTTCTGTTGCCTCTTGCATCTCAGTGGCTTTTTGATGCTGTGAAGTGCTGTCAGTGTAGAGGTTTATCTTCTTTCCCCGCCGCTGCAACGTGACATTGCCTACCTGCTGTAAGCGGGGCTTTGCTATGCAGCAAACCAGAGCAGGACCCTGAGCCGAACAATATTACAGTGACTGCAGAAACTGTTTCTGAGCTGAGGAAGCAGCTGTGTTGTCCCGAACTCCTTCGTTATCTTCCCTGTCTGGTAGATGAAAGGGTTGTAAATGGAGTGTTTGAGGTTTCGTTTGGGCTGAGGCTCTCTTTAGGAGCTCCCTTCTTTGAGCTTGGATGTAAATGACCTTTATGTACGGGGCTCATTGCTGAGAGGGCGGGGGTGTCGGAGAACCTGGGCTCTGCTCCAAGCCTGCCCTGTCTTCCCAGGGATCCTCGGACCACCCGATGCCTTGGGGTCCGGTTTTGGCGAACTCGGTGTACCCGAGCGAACGCGGCGGAGCAGCTCCCCGCATGGCTCCGGCAGCACCTGAGAGCTCTGCGTCCCAGGGGGGTCATGCAGTCGTGGCAGGGAGCGCCCGGCCGCGGGACGGGGAGCATAAAGGCTGTTGTTATTTGCATCTCATACTGTAAATCGGCTGCTGGGCTTCAACGTCTGCTTACTGAAAACTTCACGGCAGAGTGGATTGTTTCAGCAACACTCAGGCTTTGGGGGCTCTTGTGTGGGCACTTTGCTGCGCTGGAGGGATGGGACCCTTCCTAATTAGCCCGGCTGCATTTTGAAGGATCGGCCAGACCAAATCTTCTTTAGCTTTACACAAAGGAGAGGTCAACTGTAAGCAAGCAGGGCCAGTGATTAGCGTCTGCTTTTGCAAGGCCAGCTGAAATGGCTTTGTCGCAGCTTCAGGAGACCATTATTGTGTCTCTCTTTTATAGCACTGCCCTCATTTACACAAGCATTTGACATGCCCTCAGTGTTGTTTGATTGACTAATGACCCTATTTCTCCTGCTAATCTCTTCGAGCTGTTCAGTTGGAAGCCTTTGGGGTGTGTTAGGGCACAGGCTGCTCGGGCGGAGGGCTGGGAGAGAGGGGTTTGCTGCAGCCTCTCCAGGCTGGAGGTGATTTTCAAAGAGGAACACAGGACTGCAAAGCACTCGAAGGCATTGAAGTCAGAATGGGAAAGGTTTTGTCTCTGGAAGCAAAGGAAAGCACCTTACAGACTCTTCTTGGATCCAGGAGCCAGATGCTTCTTTCCGCGATGGAAAGACACCGCCAGCTAGTGTGCACGTGCGATGATGCTTGTTTGGACTCGGGTGACTTCCCTGCCCAAGGGGACCCCAGTGCCGATTTCAGAATGACGGTAGCGAGATATTGTGTTCGATGTTTCACGGGTTTACAGTTCACGAGGCCGATTTAAAATCTGTCTGCGGGATTAAATAGCAGCAATTGTTCTTCAGCTGTCAGTTTATTGGAGAGAATCCACTGTTAATAATACCAGGGCTAAATTAAGCAGAGCGCTTCTCCTCCAGCAGCCAAGAAGTCCGAATACATTTATTTGCAAACGGCCTCCTGATTCAAAGGTTTTAGCCTTCTGCTGGGGAGGGGAGAAGAGCCTGAGCCCAGAGGAGAATTCTGCCAGTGCGCAGCATTGCCGTGCAGCTCTGCCAGCCGGGATTTTCTCTCTTCTTGGCTCAGGAAGGCAGCGGAACAAGGGTGGCTTGTGCAGAGCTCTGCTTCATCCTGTGCTATCTGCTTGTCCATCAGCCAAACGTTAGGTATTTAATAGCTGGCAAACAGGTAGCGCTGAACTCTTTGAAAAAGTTAGTGAGAGGAAACAAGCCAAGGCTATGCGGGGGCTTATTCAGTTGAAAAAAACAAAAATCTTTTGTGAAGTGAGTTTTGAAGAAATGAGAAAATGTGCCGAAGCTGGGGGAACAGCTGGGGTTGTACCTGCGAAACAAGTTTCCTCATCCTTCTATCTGTTGGGTGTTTTGGGGTCCGGCATCTTTCACTGAGACGCACAGCGTGGCGTTCATCGCGAGCTTCCTGGCACGGCCTCGATTTTCCAAATCTGGATCTAAATGCAGGGCAATTACTCTATGAATAACTTCATAGTTCATATGATTTGCGTTTCTAAAGGTTAACTGGAGTACGGCAAACAGCCTTTTGGATGTACGCTCTCACATTTAAAGTTGTCCAGCTTTGTCCAGCTCCGTCGATGAGTGATGTAGCATGCGCATAGGCAAAAATATTACGGACACATTTGTTTAAAGGAATGTGATAGCGGGTGAAAAAGAGACTAAAATCTTAAGGGCTTTAGTGAATTGGAAACATGGCTTTCAGTGTTCTTTTCAAGCTTGCCTTGGGTTGAACTCAAGAATTAAGGATTTCATTATCACTGGAGAGACATGATTATATTGAGTGAAAGAAAATATATGGCTCAAGTACTTCAGATGAGTTGTAGCCCTCTACTTAAATCTTAGCCGATAAATGAGAGAGGAATCCTATTGCTGACGTTGCAGCGGTTTGAGATTTTCATGCAGATCTTTACCGCTCCTCACGTTAAGATCTGTCAGCGGTAAGAAAAGCTTGGAGGGAAACTGCTGGTTGTGCCACCTGGAGCAGACCAAATCTACGCTTTGTTTTGAGGGATTCGTACCTTGGGCCTAGTCATGTGAAGCACTGGGTGCCACCTTCAAAGCGATGCGTGCTTTCCCCTTAGTGAGGACTGATGCTCCTCAGCACCTCCCGTGATCGCCTCCTTAATTATTACAGTGCCAGTACCACGGGGAAATGTCAGGCCCCGCTCTAATCTCCCTGCAAGGATTTCCGCGAATGTTCGCAGCCAGCTGTGACCAATTAGAAAGGGGGGGGTTGCGTTCGCAAAACCTCAGCGACTTGCAAAGTGGAGCTAGGGGTCCGAAGAGCTTTACATTTTTGAGAGCTATATACTCTAGCCTAAGTGCTTTCTTCTCATAAACCGTCTGTTGCAAGTCAGACTGTAAGCACGGGGGTGAGTCGAGGGGTATTTATATAGGGGAACAGATTATTTTCCAAGCAGTGAAAAATACTGAAGTCTAAAAATGGTCCACTGGGATCCCATCGTGTAATTGGTAGTAAGAAGAATTCGATACATGAATGCCAAGTAGACTGAATTAATGCCGAATCCTTGGACCGTCACTGGAGAGGACGAGACCATCCCCCAAGTCGGGTAGCCAAGGTCCATCCCAAGCTTACAATTGCTCACCCAGCTGGTTGGTTTCTTGAAACGAGAGGGAACGATAACAAACCATAGCCCGGTCCGCTCTGTGCAGAAGCACCGTTTCTGGAGGCAGGCCCGAGATGCACCTCAACTGTCTCCTGCTGCGGTCCTTAGCGGCTCTCCCTTTTGCGTTTGGCTGTTTTGCGTTATGGAAGAGAAATGACCCAGGGCAGCTTAGCTCTCAGGACCTGTCACCTTCCGTTGTTTTCTGGGGATCTCGTGAAAATTGGCAGTGCGGGGATCCACATTGGCTGTAGGCACAAGGGAACAGGTTCCAGCCAAAATAGGCGGCTTAGTGAGTGAAATGAGGAGTGACGGCCAAAGTAGAAAAGATAAGCATTGCTGCAAACCTTCCTGGAATTTTTAGAATTGATTTATGCTTAAATACATAGTACAGTCTGTAATAAATCATCAGCATGCTATGCTTTCAGTCTCTGGGTTTGGAAAGGTTGGTGAAAACATTGTTTTATTCATTGTGTGCTGCCTTCTCCAAGGCACCTTTTAAAAGCAGTGTTCTCTAGCAGGTGATAACATCTTTTCACCAGCCTCTGAAACTCCTTCCCTCTACCTCAGCCACAGGTTTTCCTTTAATTTTTGCTTCGTTTGTCATGTTTCGGTCTGTTTCCTCTCCTTTGCTGTATGGTCTCAGTGCTACAGTATAATTTGTGTAATAATTCAAGAAACAAACATATGTTGAGATTCCTGTCATTACAAATACTTTTTTCTTCTGGGAAGCTGCTCGGAGGATTCCCGCTCCAGAGGTTTACTTAATGAGAGTTACGTGAGGAAGGGAGGATATCCTTATATCCGTATATCCTTGATCCAAGTTCAAGCACTTGTGCATTCCTGTTGTGCAATGCAGTTTTTTTCCTTGGGCTGAAGCTTGTTGTTCTGTGCAGCCCTAGCCCCAGGTAAGCTGCTTGATTAATGGAGGAGGAGGAAAATCTCCCACTGACAACCCCCGCAAACAAATCAAGGGCGGCACCGGCCAGCAAAGGAGTTTGTTCCAGTCCACTTTTTACTGCTAGGTGTGTTACCAGATTCAAACGGAAAATGGTATCTCTGAAAAGGGCAACCCTCCTTCTCCTGAGACTGTGGTACCAGGTTCAAAGAACAAGCTCAGGGAGTTTGCGCCTCTGCAGCTCTTTTATCCACAGGTTTCCCGTGTGCTTAGCTTGTGTTCACTGACTACAGCTGTGTTACGGTTTTCAATTAATACCGTAACACATATATACATGTATGCGTGTATATGAACGGCAGGACATCATAGTACGTACCTGGTTTATAGTATATGAGTACTGCCTATAGCTAGCATTTAAAAGTAGGTATTGCATTTTAACGGTCCCCTCACTGGAAACGTGGAAATGATTTGCGGTGCAGTGACCATTTACCCGACCAGGGAATCTTTATCTTTCTAGCCCTAGATAAGCACGCAGAACCTTCGGGCACAGCCAGAGCCCCACGCCGCGTAGGAAGCCAAGCCCTTGCCCGCTCCTCTCCGAGTTATCGCTGTCCCGGCCCGCCAGACGCGATCTGCGTGTGGTGCTCTTACTGGTAGCGGCGGCGTTGGCGCCGTGTCCTGGTCCGTAGGGACGTGGTTGGGGAACAAGCCGTGCCGTGCAGGGGCTGGAGCCGCGGTGGGGTCTTCAGGCCCCGTGGCTGGTTTCCCCCTGCCCGGGAGCGGGGCAGGAGGGCTGGCAGCTGGAAGCAGGCGCACGGCAAGCGTTCGCTGGCAGAAGCAGCTGTAGACCGAAAGGAAGGTCCAGGCGAGCCTTGCTATGGTGGGGTAAAATTTCCCATTTCCAGTGTGGCTGGTTTCCTCCCAGACATGCTTTACTTTATGGGACTTCGGTTCCTTGTGGTTCGACTTGCGCACGCGGACACATGTGCTGTATCTAGCTGTGCAGACGGCTTTTCTTTGCATAATTCAGCATTCGTGGGGCCTCCGTAACCCCTTTACTATTCCCATTGACTGCAGGGACACCTGTTAGACCCTCAGTCTCCATAAGGCAGCCAAAGAACTGTTCTGAGGGCCAACAGGTGTTTTTAGTTTGCCATACGTGAACGCATATTAACTGTCTGTCTTCCCGCCTCCCCAAGCAAATAAAACCTGCAGTTGAATCTGGAAATCCTCCACTCAACACCAGAGCAGCAGGCGGCCCTGCACGGGGGTGCCAAGAAGTCCAAACGAGCTCCCTTCTCCACGGCGGGCCGTCTAGCACGCTCACGGGCTAGACGCCGGGGCTGCTGGCCTTTAGCCGCTCGCTTAAGTAATGCCTTTGTGTTTTCCTTTCCATTTAGTCTGGAACACTAGCTGCAAAGCCTGGCAAGCCACAGCTTTTAGGACACTGTCATACCCATACGTAACACTGTTGGCTTTTGTTGGCCTATAGCGGCGCAGGTCATCGGGCAGGCTGGTCCAGCTCCGTTTGCGTAGAGTCAGTGGCCATCGGTAGTTTTGCAGGGGCAGCGGGTTTTGATCTTTTTCACCCTACTAAATGCATCTGCCTTGCTCGGATGCCTTCAGTCCGGGTTTCCAGGCTTCTCCGAGAGGTCTTGTAGGCGGCAGAGACTCAAAACGTGTGTATCCTTGATTTGAGGCAGGACTCTGCTGCAGGTGGGCTATGCTAATACAACTGAACGGTGACAGCAAAGAAGTAGAAGAGCCCCTGTTCGCAGATTAAAATTGGGATTCTTTTTCTTTAGTGATTTAAGTGGCTCCCTTAAAGACCGGATAGATCATTACCAGAGGTCCAAAGCAGCTCTTGGCTCTTCTAGCCAGGAGCTGGTTTGAATCATTGATAATGGAAGTCAGTTATGCTGATTCATGGTCCTAATCTGATTGTCAGAGATCAAAGGGCCAAAATAATGCTGTCCCGTGTAATAAATGCAAGCCATCGGTAGGGTGCTGGGTACCTCTCGCTGGTTTAATGATCTAGTGTGCAGTGGATAAAGGGGACGGGTGGGTCTTAAGCTGTTAAAGAGAATCCAGGGGATATTGTGCCTTTCCTCGGCATACCATTGTGTTGTGTGAGGCGTATTGGATTTCAGTACGGCAGATGCTGAGATAATGGATGCCAGATGTATGTCATTAGAGGATACCTCTTTTTACCAGCTGCAAATTGTCCGTCACTTCCTCTACTGTACATTTTCATCATGAGAAGCTTGAATTCCCACAACTTACTGATATCGCAGATGTTATCGGGCTTCTCTTTAACTGATAAGTAATGGGCTTGTGCAGCCCAAACCAATCACATGTGGAAAAGTCAAATAACGTATTATGATTTGTATTTGTTCAGGACCTCAGCTGCGATTTGCCTTGATAAACTTGCCCGGAAAATTATATTCTACATTTAACTTGTAAAATGAATCCCTAGAAAACTCCCAGGATTTAAGTGAAAGAATGCCAGAGATGGTTTTGTACTTATGTGGGAATAAGACATGGCTTTTCACTTTACAGTCACTAGCGTAACAGGATACGCTCTTTAAAAATGCACATTTTTAAACTGAAGAAACGGGTAAAAAGAGAACATTAAGCCGGGCAGACAGGGTTAATACAGAATGCATCACGGCATATTTAGGGATTTTGAAAATTTTCATACTTTGCACAGGCTTTTAATCAGAAGGAATCTGAGGTTTATGTGAGATTTCATATGTGGTGGTTGATACATCTCCATAGTACGCTTATTTAGTTCTGTGAATATACCACTTTCTAAGTCTTTTGAAGTTCATTCCTTCCTGCATGTAGTCCCCAGACAGAATGCTTCGGGAAATCATTTTCTTGAAATGGTTTGTAAGGTCATTTTTTTTCAAACCTAGAAAAAAAGGTTCGTTGTAAGTAAAACAATGCCTCCGACTTCCTCTCCTGAAAACTTTCTGCTACTGTTAACACCTTTCTCCTCAGCTGAACTGCCACCAGGGCCGTCCGTGTCTGGTTCAGGAGGAGGAAGGTGAGAGCTCAGCGCTGCGCCGGCGGTGCTGGGAGCTGGCTGGATAGCTGCATGGTGCGCCTGTGGCCAAGTTGTGGGAGATAAGGGGAAAAAAGGGCTCTGGCCCCTTGAAAGGAAAGTGTTTGGAGATGTTTGTACCACCGTTTTCTGTTCTGCCGTACGGAAACTTTCCTTAGTCAGAAATGCAGCACCTTTCTTGTGCAGTGTATTGGCTTTGACTTGTTTTAATGTAACAGCGGGCAGTGGTGATATTTGAAATGCGTGGGAGAAACAGATGTAGAAAGCGATTTTTGGGAAACAGCAGATCAGGTGATTTTTCTGGTTGAAAACGATTTAGGGGTCATCCGCCTCCGTTACGGTCGGGGAAACTGCCCTGAATTGCACAGCAGAATGCTTACTCCTAGCAAGTAAATACATTATTTCCGCCTTCGTTTTTCCTGGTTGCTCAGGATCTCACCTCATTAATAGTGAAGATTTTGGAATGTCAAATATGTGGAGTATCTGGGTATCAGAGCCGTACAATAGATCTCTGTGGCAGGCGGTCACTGAGCTCCCATCTTTCTGCATGGAGGTGTTTGGTTTACTTCTAATTCTGAGAGCCTGCACAGTGCCATGACTGTCCCTGTCGAGCAAACGTCTTCGAACTTAAACAACTGCTTCTTCAAGAAAGTGAATTTCAAGTTTAAAATGTTACATTTGCGGGGTTTTTTTTTCAACTTGTGAATTCAACAAGAAGCAAGTAGCAATGACCCTTTCATTAGAGACAAAAGGAAGTGTGTGTAAATGTCTTTTGTGGCTTGGCAGTAAACTTGCTGAGGACAACATAAAACGTGCTCATTAAATGTTCTTTAAACAGTATTGCTTTTTGTTTTCAGAAGCAACGTGATGTTTCATCCCCCCATTAATTGCCTAATACCAATTATGGCATAAACAAGCCATTTGCTATTGTAACTTTTTCCATTTATTTTTCAAGGTTTTTACTCTTGACACCTATTATGCTGCTGGGAACATGAGTGGCTTTTGTAGTGAAATATAAATAATGAGATCAGTGATCAATAGTTGTTCATAGGCCATCCTGTACTATAAATGTTACTGCAGCTCTTGAGACCCTTACAAAATGCTTCCCCCCTTGGATGCTTTGTCATATTGAACTTAATTATATGGAGACAAAGAGGCTAGGAGAAGATTATTTTTTCCCAGGGACTTTGCAGTTCTTCAGAGTCAGACGTGTACTGCCCATTGTGCATTGGTAGCCGAGGGAGCAAGCCTCAAAAAAGAGGTACTCTTTGCATTAGTGTTGCACACAATCAAAATTCTGCAAAGTGCCTAGAAAGGCTGGGCAAAGAAAGACTGTCAGAGCTGACCGTTCTGGTTATAACCCTTCCTCCTGAGATCATAATCTTCTTTATGGTATTTCAGCACTTCTGACTCTGTTCCAGCCAAAAAATGGAGGTTGGCTGGGAGGAGTAGCTGATAGCCAACGCTTCAGAGCTTTGAAAGACGCTTGCTTTCTGATTGCTTTTGAATAAAGAGTGTGGCTCGTGGAGCTTCTTATCCAGATGAGTAAGTTTAAACCTGATTGGGGAAATACCTGAACGTCAAACCAATTCTTCCCATGCCTGTACCTTTCATTTCTTTCTTTGGTAGCAGAGCCTTCTCCTTTGTCATTGCTGCTCCTGAAGATACGTCGTCAAGTCTTATCTCCCCAGCTGAGCATTCTCTGCCAGGTCATCCTCAGCGTCTGCTCGATGCGGTTTTCATCAAAGCTTTTGGCTTTAAAAAGGGCCATAAGTCATATCTGGAAGTCTCACCGTAATTCACATTGTCATCTGTCAGCCTCTTAAGCGGTCCTGCCCGGCAAGGTCAGCAGCTGGAGGAGCTTAACGTGAGTGCCCTGTGAGACTGCAGTAGTTACTATGATCAGCTACTCAGAGGAGCTGTCAAATCACTGATTTTGGACCATTTGGGGCTAGCCCAGAAGCATCAGTTAATTGGTTAGAGAAGGGATACTCAGCAGATTTTAAGCTTTTGTTATTACGATATCTTTGTTATTAAGTTACTAAGCTTTTGTTGGAGACTTCTGTTTGTATTCTGGTTGTGGTTTAATTTGCATTATTTATATTTGTGTACAATAACAAAGATAGCTGTCAAACACGTTTTTAGGACAACACTGTGTGAGAGCTAGTGGTTCTGCTTTCTGGTTTGCTTTTAAGCAAAAATCAAGAGGCTTATGTTCGCATTGTTAGGGGCAGACAGATTTATGGGTTCTATATCAGACTGTATCCTCTTTCTCCTGGGGAAAGACCAAATCCAATGGCTGAGAACTTAGACAAAAACCTTGGGTTTTTACAGGCATCCGTTAGGATGCTTCTTTTTCGAATTCTCTGGAGAGTCTGGGCATGACACGTTTGTAACGATACCTGGAGCTTTGCTAAATTACAAGTGCACCTAGTTTGTTCACAGAAAGCATTTTTCTTGAAATTCACTGGACTACGCTCATTTTGCAACACCGTTGTAAACAAAGGCAGCTGTATTTCACTGGTATCTTGGGGGGGAAGTGGAATTGTCATTTGTGGATGCAGTATTATAGATGAAGAATAATTTTGTTAAAATCAATGCTTCGTTTCTTTTTTAAGTGAGAGGAGAAGAGAACTTTGATTTCTTTATCCTGGTTAGTCTTCTGCTTGACTGCAGGTGTCTGGGAGAAACAAGTGTTGGTGTCGATTTCATGTTCCAGGAAAGCGAGGTCCACAGATGAGCAGTGCTCTGCAACATGCACATAGCAGCTAATAAAGCCACTAACAGACTCAAATGCGTTAGGCATCACAGCTAGAAGGACTCGTGAAGTAGGTACATCTTCTGATGTTTTAGCTGGAGAGATCGGAACGGCAGGTTATGTGACTTGGCCGTGGGAAGGCGATGCAGCGAGTCCGGGGTGTATCTGGAGCGCAGATCTCCTGCCTCCCGGTGCATGTGCATCTGGCACTCAGACCAGTTCACTCATCTTCAGCCCCTGTCCGAACTCTTTACAGCTTAGCCTGTTGCAACAGCATTCCTTTGGAACCCTCCAACTAGATTTTGATAATTTTTCCTTGATTCTGTGCGGGTCTCATTGGCTTTGGATGGGGAGAACCACGCTCCAGGCTTTCTCACTGCCTCGTCTCCTCAGATGCGCGGCAGTAAGTCTGGCCGAGCCCGGCTGCTTTTGCTGCGAGAGCAGGAGGCGTAACGGGGCTCCGTGCCGTGGGGACACGCAGCTGAAGATCACCAGCTGCCTGGTGAGCGCAGAGCTTCACCCTGGCACGGGCTTCTCCGCAGGAAGCAATTAGGAACAGGACAGAACTGCTGCTGACATTCATACCTTCATACGCTCAGCCTTGGCCAACGTGCCCGTGATCTCATGGAGCTGAGGTCACTTCAAAGACTTGGAAACTTCGAAGGAAGTCTCTTCAGCTTCTCCGTGAGAGGAATACAGGTTCTTTCCCAGGAGAGCCATCTTCCCGTCTTTCCATGAAATGCACTTTTGGCCATACTGTGGGAAAAAAAAAAATCATCAAACACCGGCCCGTTTGTTGAGCTCCCGAAGGGAAGCTTTGGAAAGCCTGCCAAGCGCAGTATATTTTTATATTGCATCCATTATACAAGGTGTCAGAAAGGAATTCTCTCCATGATGGAGAGATATTTATAGTCCATAAGGTTTTATGGCAGACGTTGAGAGTCTAAGGTTACTCTCGCTGAGACTAGTCGGACTGGTGCCTCTGATTTCAGTGAGAGTAGGTCTTACAGCGTGCGGGCAACCTTTCTAGAGAAACCTTTGTAGAGAAAGAGCCCAGCTGGATAGTGCCACCCGTCCCACCTCTCTGTGTCCCGAGGACCTCCAGGAAGACAAAGGGGAAACTTGCCAAAACTGCAAATGAATTGGTCATGGCAGTAGAGAGCGAGGACCTCAGCAGAAACCAGCAACAGAAAGAAGAAACCAGGACCTCAGTAGAAACCAGTATAGGAACGGGCAGAAAGAGGAGAATATCCCTGGTGGGGATATCCCTGATATTCTTCAGCCCTGATGTGGGCTGAAGTCTGGCTGCAGCTTGCAATGGGCAGGAAGCTAAGGAAACGGGGAATCGTACGACTTTGATAGGAATAAATGTGTGCATTCTGAGTGGAGTAAGAACATTTGATGAAAATCTTTGTCTCGCGCCTTAACGGAAGCTGCGTGGAAGATACCCAGCACAGCTAGTGATGCGTATGGAAGTACTTTCAGATCTGCATAGCTGTTATCTCTTGCAGATGTTCCTTCCTCCAGAACATTTGCAGAGCCTAAAGAAGTAACTCGCACTGATCCGGCCGGTATTTGCATGCCATCCAGCAGGGAGGGAGCGATCCCGACGAGCCCTTCCCTTCTGCATTTCAGTGCAGATGAAGAGGTCACAGACATTATTTTGAGTCTCCATTAGGTCACGGACACTTCTAGGAAGCCCCTGGTCACAGTTTCACTGAAAAGATAATTACCTTGTCTTGGAGGAGGCCGTGCAGCCGGGAAAGGCGATGAGCAGAAATGCATCTCTGTCATGTGCTTACCCAAACTGATATTGGAGCTTCATTTTCCTCTTCTTTAGAAAAATAAATACCTTAAAGAGTAGACAAAATTCTTTGGAACTTTTCATGGCATAGCCCATCATCTCCAGGAGTCGAGTTAAAAAAGGCCTGCAAAGTTTGTGGTCAGCGTAGGTCAACTCACTGTCTTGTGCAGCTTTATGTTCATAAAAATTAAAGCCCTATGATATTGATCAAATGTAATTTGGCCATCTTACATATTTACATTTGTGAGAAGTTTAATGAGAGCCAAAAATGGTAATGCAATCACTCTGGAAAGGTTGGCTGTTGCTAAACAGGGAATTTAAGATTGCACATACACGGTTGGTATGTGTGGGAATGACAAGACTGCGATAAAAGGAACCTATGGTCTCTAGTCTGTCTTTCCCGGAACTCTCCAAAGCCCTGCTTAAAACAGACAGTGTGCATATATACATATGTATGTATATACGTGAACTGTTAGAGGTGTGCTGTTGCATCTCCTACATCAGCATGTCTTAATGAGCATCGCAGAAATTATTCCCGCACTGCTCTTCCTATCAGAGCAGATACAGCCTTGTGCTGTGTAGTTTATGACAAAAAGATTATGATAAACAGAAAATTAGAAAAGACCAGATACATCAAAAGTGTTTGAAAAATTACGCGGAAGTGACCAGCAAAGTTAAGATGATGTCAGTTTGGACAGAAAATTACGGAAGAAATGATGGAGGAACAAAAAAGCCTGTGAAAAGCAATGAACGTTGTACTGAGTAAGTTTTATCTGAGCACTGCAGGAAGCTCCAGAGTTGTGAAAGATAATCTGCTCCCTGCAGACCACAGCAGATCGCATCAGGCATATTCTCTTGAAAGGCTGTGCTCTTTTCTTCAAAAAAAAAGAGATTTCCTGGAGGTGCTGTCTGTCAGGGCTGTTTTATTATGTCTCTGTTATTGTAGATCCGGAGGAGACAGGCTGAGGTTGTCTGAGCATTTGATATAATCCACGGAAAGACGTTGAGTTTATAGATGCTTAGGTGGGTAAGGATGAGACTCTGGCTGGGAATTCCTGAAAGATGGGAAAATTTATAATATATCCTTACAATTTCTCTTTTTTACAAGTCTGGTTATACCCTTGCACTTTGCAACTCGTCTTTTCCACCTCCAGTACCCTTCTGCGCCAGGAGCAATTCTGCGCAGGGGCTCCGTCGCTGGTTTTGACGCAGCAAGAATTGAGCAGCAGGGGAAGAGCCCGACCCCTGCGGTTCCCCGTCCCAGGACCGAAGAACTCTTCCCCTCGGTGACGTCCTCAGGGACAGGCGTCCTCCAGGTCTGCAGCCCCAACGTGCCCTTGCTCCAGGCAGCAGTGCGGTCCCTCGCTGATCTCCGGGACGTACCCTGGGAGAAAGGGGGTTTTAAATACTTGGATGCCAAATCCCAGAGCGTGCCCAGGTGTAGAAAAGGGAAACAAAACAAAAATGAAAAAAAAACAACCAAAAACAAAAACAAGGGAAAAGCAAAAAAATCCCCACCAAGCATGGATTTTGCATGTAACTTCTGGTTTGCTGACAAACTTTTCAAACAAGTTCAGCGAGGAAGCAGCAAAGCTGCAACACTGACGGGATTGTGCAGCAGCCTGCTCTTGGCTCATCAGTTTGGCAGATTTTCAGAGAAACAATTGAGAGGATCTTCTTTCAACCCAAATTCAGCCATGCAGAAGTGTCTGTAGGACCCATGCAGTTCTGCTGTTTATATGCTTAACTGCTTACGCTTTAGTACTAGATGAGGCATATTCTCCTATTTCCTTTAGATTATCAGGAGTGCTTGTTATTGGGAGAATATTATGTAAACTTCATTCACCAGGTTGTGTTATCATGGCTGTAAAACAGAGTAGCTCAAGTTCTCGGGACGTCACACCTTTTTTCCCCAATACAGCTGTTTTACTGAAGATACGCTACGGTAACTTGATTTATAGAGAATATTATCCAAAGTTCCATCTTTCAAGTAAATTAATTCAGTTCAGTGCTGCCAGTGGCCCTTTCCGAACAACTGCAAGTCTGTTAATTATCATTACGGCCAGAGGGAGGGGATAGAGCCTCTCTGCTCTGCTCGGGAGAGGCTGCTTGAAAGCTGGGTCTCTCTTTAAAGTGCCTCCCTCACCCTTTGACTGTGATGAGAATGTTTCCCACTGAGGAGCTGCAGGGTTATCCTCTGGAACTAGGTAAAAATTATTTTATCCCTATTTGAACTGCTTTGAATCTGTATAAAGTCTAGCAGCTTGCTTTTTAGGTTTTTTTGATCAAACAAAATGCAGCAACTTTTGTTTATTTTTATGTCTTACTAAAGGTCACTTCCCCACAAAAAAAGGGGGAAGAAAATGCTTTTTTAAAGCTTACAGAGGTGTTTTTTTGGGGGGGAACAAGCATTACAGATAGAAGTTATATATATGCGTATGTATGTAATGCTACACATCTAAGTGCAGATTCTGTTGGAAAACCAGATTTCACAGGTTTTACTTAGTTAAGGAGAATCCTTTTGAAAGAACTAATCTGGAAAGGTAACCCCAATTCTCTGTTGGCTTGCAAGTTGCATGTTGTGAGCTCTGGGGACCTGAACCATCCACCTTCAGTAGGCATTTAAAGAAACCTAGGTGTCCGGTCCGGGTCGGGATGCTGCCTTACCAGCAGTATATGACAAAATGCTTCTGGTCTCGTAAATACTAAATGTGAAGGTTCAATTTTACATTCATCTGACCTGGAGTTTACCACAACATTCTTTGTGCGGCCAGCTTGCGCTTGCTGCACGTGTGCGTGCTGAAGAGGAAAAAGGCAGGTCTCGGGGTCTGGAATGCTCAGGAAATGGAAATTGTCCCTCTGCAAGAATACATCGTTAGGCAGTTAATATTCTTTTAGTAAAAAAAAAGGAAAAAGATGATGATGGGAAAAGGCAGCGATGCTGTTTCTCACTAGATAGCAGCCGACGGCGGTCCAAGCGGCACCGCGAGTTCCGCAGCCCAGGCGCTCCTCGCACTGGCTGTCGTTCTCCCAGGCATTACGGCAGAGGGGTCAAGTAGGACAGATGGTTTCTGAAACAAAGAATCGAAATCATTCTTCTACTGACCTATGCGGTGCAACAAGCATCGGTACGAGCGCTGGGTCTCGGACACCCGTTCTGTGTTTCTGAAGCCAAGCCTGGCATTGGATCTCTCTGTGCTGGCATGAGGTCCCAGGCAGCGAGACCGTCCTCTGGACCATTGCAGAGCAGAAATGTCCAGCAACCATTTACGGAGCATCCTGTCAGATGATTTTCTGTATAGGCATCACGTCGCTATCGCTGAGAGGTATTTGGGGCTGAGCCAGCTGAGGATATGAGTTTTGCATCTTACAGATAAGAAATTCTGGTTTCCTGGGGGTGACGGTTCACCAGCGAGGAGCAGGGAAGCCATACAGCTGTCTTGCTTGGAGTGCACAACTGATCTCAGAAATATACTCCCCTATATTTATAATAAAGAATGTGTTTAAGTGAGGAGAGAGAGGAGAGAGCTGCCAGGAATTAGCTGTTGGCATGCAAGGCGCTGTGGGGTTAGCGGGCTGCTGAGATACCCACCAGGGACGTCTCAGCTGAGCGATGGGAGGAGAGTCACTGCAGCAGCCTTTAGAGGATCTGCAAAAGGAAGAGTCCCGGCAGCAAGGGGCTTTCCCTGAATGCTGGGAACGAGTCCAGTCTGCTTGCTCTCTCCAAGGTGAGGAAACGGGCTGCCGAAAGCAGAAGGAATGAATGAGAACGAAGACAGCAGCGCAGCCCGAGCTGCTTGTACTTGAGGGTTTTTTTGCTTCTCGCTCGCTCCCTCTCGGGCAAAGCTGCGGCATCCCGGCTGTCGGCAGAGTGCCGGCGACGGCCGAGTCCCTCTTGCGGCTCATGGGAAAAATCCCGGCAGTGTCAGAGCCTCCTTGGATACCAAAATGAGAGAGAAAGATGAACGGAAAGGACGGGAGAGAGCCAAGAGAGTCAAAACCACCTGCATGGTAGAAGCTTTTGGCTCCACAGAAAAGTCACAATAAGACCCATGGAGGAGTCGGTCTGCTTGTGGCCAAGAAAGCAGCAACTTTCTGCTCGCAGAGGAGAAAGGGCCCTTGCAAGGGGCAGCCGAGCCAGGCGCTGCAACTCGTTATCCGCAGCTTCACGCGACGTTCCCACCCGTGCTCTCCTGGCTGGCAGCCTGATCCACAGGGTCCTCGCCTCTGAGAGACAGCCCAGTGAGATCGTCCCTCCCCGAGTCCCGCTTCACCCCTTCTCTCTGCAGTCTCAGTTGCGGTCATTATTTTCTAATTTGGAGAGGGAATTTGGTGCCAGCAACGGCCCCGTTCACAGCCTGAATCCCGTGGTCGTGCTTTCAGCGAACACTGGCACTCTGTTTGCCAATCTAGCCCGGCCGGCACGGGCTGCGGTGAGAGATGCCCTCCCTGCCCTCGGCTCCTGGAAGAGGAGATGATGCTCCTCAGGCTTTGCCCGCGCCCCGGGCTGCCCCGCTGCAGCCAGCCCCTCGGCGTTTGGGGGCTGTGGCCATGGTGTCCTGGGGACCTGGCCGCTGATGACCGTAGCTAATTGCTCATTTACTATCCACTGTTACATCGCTACCGCAGCGCTTTCCAGGGCTGCCGTCCTCAGCCGGGAAAAGCTGACAGTGGAACGTGAGAAAATCTCCTGCCAGCTCCTCTCACCTGCCACATCGGGTGATTTTACTCAGTTAAGGGAAATTAAACCAGGTAAAAACTTCGCCTGCTGGGATGGGGAAGAGGTTGGCACGTTGGCAGCCAGAGTTTGGACCTTGGTCCTCCTTTCTAGGGACTGGCAAACATGCAAATAGCTGAGGTGATCTGTGTGGTCTGGAGTGCGCTTACCTTTCATGGGTCATCAGAATAATGTAAAAAGATGTTCCTTTTTCTGTCGAGGGTCACGTTCTCTGCCCTGAGTCCCCCAAACTCGGCTGCTGCGTGTGCTTTCAAGCTGGGAGAGGGCTCTGTCACTTCATGGCGTGTTTTCTGGGTATGCTAGAAAGGGGCAACCATTGTTCAGGGGAAAGCCAGATGCTACAAAACTGGGGCCTCTTGGCATTTAAGCTTCCTCCAGGCCTTTTTACAAGATGTTGTAAAGTCGCCTGACAATAGGCTGTGAATATTAATGGTCTTTTAGCCCAAAGGCAGATGGTAAAGTGGGGGGTGTTTGCTATCAGTTTAAGTGGATGGTTTCTTTCACGTGGGAGTATGTAACTTCCATAAATAACATACCAGATGTGCCTGAATTCTGTTCTCCTTAAAATGACTTGGGGATCTTCATAAAGAATAGGAATACCTACTGTTACCAGTATTTTATTTCAAGCCTCTTCCAGCAAACGGTGTCGAAGTGAGTTTGTGAATGCTGGAGCTCAGTAGCCAGGTTGATGCAGAATGGGTGCCACCGCCGTCGCGTTCAGCCTCGGTCCCGAGGCTCCGAACTCTTCAGATAAAGCCAGGCTTACCTGTAATTCCAGATCCCTCCGCGAAAATGCAGATCCTCCAAAACGTTTCGTTTCCCAAGAAATGCAGTTCACGTTTTGATTTGGAGGGCCGTCGGTCTCGCTGCTGGCTGGAGCCCTGGCTGCGGCGCTGGGCGAGGGCTGCTCCTGGCCCGGGGCTGGGCAGGGATGGTGGCAGGGATGCGGGCTCCTGGCAGACACCGTCTTCAGATGGAGCGAAGGGGAACGAGTGACCTTCAAACGGTCCCGAGCAGCGAGCGTCTGAGCCCGGTGCTGACGCCACAGCAGTCCTGAAAGTAAGCCTTAAACCCAGCTGAGCCTTTGGTCTGTCCGTCTGTCCTGTCTGTGCCCAAGAAATGCACGTTGATGCACTTAAATGAACATGGATGCATTTAAAAGGACATTTCCGAGCCACCACGGAAAGAAATGCCAGAAGGACGATAAACACAGGTAAGCAGAGCTGTATGGTGCAATGCGGAATGAAAGGCACGATGCAGAGAAGAGAGTTAGTCAATGAGATTGGGGGAGGGATTTGGACTCAGCCGGGGCCTAAAAATATAGTTGAAATAAGTCTTGCACGGGCGCAAGGCTAGAGTAGCAGTATGAAATTCTTCCAAAGTGGATGAATTTAGTTTTATGAGAAACATGGTCGTTAGCTGGGTGTGTCTGAACTTCTCTAAAAAGTCTGTGTTCCTCTGCAAAGCTGCTTAAAAATACGGATGGGTTTCTTTTTTAAAATTTAACTAAAATTATATCTTTCTTCTCATAGTGCAGCCCTGCCACTTCAAATCTCATGGGTTTCGTTGAACGTTTGAAGGTTAGGCTGTATCTGGGAAGGATTATACAATTTGGTGGCGGTTTTATCATGGGACCCTTACAGTTGTTTTTGGTTAGCTTGGGCACCGCATAGGTAGGTAGACAGACAATTGCTAAAGATAACGAGCATGAATATAAACTATCGTAGTGCTTTAAAACCTGCAGTGATCACTGCCTAGAGGGAGCACAGAGCTAGAAAAGTGAGGTGATAGCTGAAGTCTGAATAGAAATGTATTGGAGTGCTGTGCGTGTGTTTTTAGAGCTGTTTCCCGTCGGGGCTGAGATGCACCAGAGGAGCTGCCTGGGGATGCTGGTGATGCTGCGTCACACTGCACAAGTAGTGCTCATTTCTCTGTGAGTTATTTGGGAAACAAGCAGAAAAGAAACCAGATCTTTTCCAGTTATATTGTATGTATATTTTTCCCCTAATCAACCTCTGATTCCTGCTTCCCTTCAACTTAGTGGGTTGTGAATTATCTGAAGATTGGTGTTTTTATCTGGAAAGATGTGTTATATGCGTGAAAGTTTGGTACAATACTCTCTTATCTGTTCCTAACTCTTTCTTAAAAACTAAAAAGCAAATGTGTGTATTTTACAAACAGATTAACTGAAAGCAAGTTTTAACAGAAGTCCTGTAAAGAGTTTCATATTGAATTTATTTGCATTTACATGGCACTTCAGTAACGCACAAATAAAACTAAGGATAGGAAGAAGCCTGTCTTGGGGAGCAGGTTTCCGGGAGCTCCTCGACGTCCGCCGTGCGTGACCTTGGAAATCAAGTATAGGTGGAGCCTGTGGGTGAGATTTGAGGCGACCCATACTTGGTTTCAAGGGTCTGCAGGGAATCTACGGAGGGGACCGAGCAGAGCGCCGCGTGCGCTCCAGCTGCCGTGTTGGTCCCCTGCTGTGTTACCGCAATGCCGAAACATGTCCTCTGCTGTGCTACTGCAATGCCAAAAAATGTCCTCTGCTGTGTTACCGCAATGCAAATGTGAGTGCTCGAAATACCAGCCTTTCATTCGCATCGACTCGGTAGTATTCCCGGACACTGCCTTTTTTTTTCGTTTTGAAAAAGCATCCAGTGTAGGTGAAAAGTTGCATTTCCCGGGTGATATGAACTGTATGACTAACCTAGATGCAGAAACGGTATCTGAGTGACCTCCATGGTCTCGTGCAGTCCTGCCTCCATTCACCTCTCCCCTCCACAGCTGAGGTTTTGAGCAATCTGCAGCAGATATATCCACAACCCCAAACAACTATGGGTGACTGTGCACCTGCAGTTGCATTCCCAAGCACTGATAAGGCTGTTTGCGGTTGTTTCGCACCTTGCTGTTGAGCCACGTGCAACTTTGCTTTCTTTTCTTCCCTGGGATTGTCATGTAAAAAAATGTGCAGTGTTCAAGTCTAAGTGAGGATCGCTGTCTCTCAGGTTGGATTTGAATTAGGGAGTTTGGGCAGGCCGAAGACTTCAGCCAGAGGGACGTATTTTGACTGGATTCCCTAGGAGAAGTGTGAAGGATCAGGGAGTTTTGCAGGGCTTCAGTGGGAAATGGTAACTTGGCCCTTTCCGTGCTCAAACTGGGTCCTGGTTTCCTTGAAAGAATTTCAGACCTTCCAGTGACCTTGAACCGAGTTTTGAGTTTGTCGGGACATAGGAGCCCAAGAAAGCTCTAGGCAGGATTGATGTTGTAGCAAAAGAAGTTGACGCAAGGCAGCAATTTCAGGAATACGTGGTCCGTGGGCTAGGTTCGGGTCTTGGCTGCGTCAGCCGGCGGCGAAGCAGCTCTGGGTTTCTGCCCCTGAAACCTGCACCCGCTCCGGCAGCTCTGCCTTTGGCCCCTAATGCACCATTCCTTGGGGGAAAGGAGAAGAGGAGAGCGTTTGTAATTTGGAGTGGCGTATGGCATGCATGCCTAAAATCTTTCGTGTAAGCCACGCGCACTGAGCGAGGGAATGCCTGCGGCCATCACACCTTTCTGAAATACTAACGGATTGTTTCAGAGATGCCTGACAACCTCCAGGGAATATAATACATAATCTTTCCTCCGAGGGCCCGCGAGGACCGGTTCCAGCAGAGCTGATCCTAGTTAGCTCACAGCTTCAGGAGGTTCAGGTTTGATTTAGGGACCAAACTTTACCGCTCTTTGTTTGTGACACCTGGCTGGTGGTGACAGCTGATTCATAGCTGCCTGGCAGAGGCAAAATAAATCTCATGCTTCTGTGCTGGAAGGTTGGCTACAATTTCAAGGTATCCTTTGTCCAACGATCTTAGAACTCAGGATGGCCAAACAGCCCCAAACTGATGATGGCAAAATAGTTAACCTCAGCCTCCCGCCCTTTTCAAAACAAGGGTGGGCCGTTAGCATCGCAGAGCCACTTTCCTGCCATAATTGCCAATCAATGCCCTTGGAGTGCAATGGCAATTAATGCTCTGAAGTGCTAACATCAGCAGGGGACAGGAGCGTGCTCTGCTGTTAGAGTGATTCAGGTTTAGGAGAAACTATGGGGAATGAACACCGAGCCTCCCAGCCCGCGTCCTGGCCAGCGAAGGACTTTCCCCTGCCGTGAGCTTTCACGCTCTGTTTCAAGCTGCTGTTAAAAAAATAAGACTAATAAAAAACCTCTTCAACTATGCTAGACTTCAGCTGTACCCAGCACATAGCCAGCAAAGCTACGGAACCCTTCACGGTCAGTGACCAACTCCTCCTCATCAGAGCTGGTGAAACCTGACAGCGAAGCCTTTTGAAAAGCCCGCGGCCGATTTGTGGCTTTGCTCTGAGTTGGATGACGTTGAGTCCTGGTGTGGGCCCCGAAGAAGGTGAGGTTCTCAGCTGAAGGCACCTTTGTGATGTCTGGTTGCCTAGTTGGTTGGGTTTTGCATTCATCTGCCTCTGAAACATAAGGCGTGAGACCTGACGTGCAAAGCGCACTCAGAACAAACAGCTGCTCAATTCCTTTCAAAATGCAGCTGCTGTTTTCTGTAGACATTCATTCGAGGTAAACATACTTCATATCGCCCAGATTGGCTTTGTTCCTTGGCGTTTAAGATGGCTTTCCCTCTCCCCTTCTGGTTTTCGTCTAATCCTTCGTAAGGTCATAACCTGGATTTATGGCCTCAGTCTCCTCCACAGCGACAAATCGATCTCACAGGCATAGCTTTAAGGTGTTGCTGTGTGAGAAGCTGAGCAAGAGGCTTATCAAACTGCGAAACGTTATGAGGATGAGCAGGACTAAGAGAGACAAATTTGGGGTCATAAACTTCTCCCTGAATGCTCTTAGCAGGCTCCTTGCGTTGTGGAAGGACCTTCAAACAGACGAGCCTTTCTTACTCCTCTTCCCTTGCCTAGCTCAGCGTGACAGATGGTTCATTGCATCCAGCCAGCCTTTTAGCTTCTAAACCATCAGGTTTTCAAATTCTTAAGCCTTCTCTAAATTTTACAAAATCCCCACAGGGTCACATTTCCTAATTCCCCCTCTGCTCTCCATAACAAGTCAGTAAGTATTTCTTTGAAATACTGCATTGCTCAACCAATGCGTCTAACCACCGATACTGTTCATGGAAATAAAACCCGTGTGATAACGGTTATGGGAACAACGGACGGAGCAGGCGCAAGAGTTTTCTCTTGTATTTGTGAGCGTCGCTCACAGCACTTAGAATCACTTTTCTTATAACCCGTAAAACAGGGTCCATCGTGTCACCTGGTAGTGAGCTGGCCTCTGGTTTGAAAGCACTTTGCAGTAGGGCTGGATCCATCTTGGCATATCTTTGGTGAAAATAGGAAAGCCTGTAACTGATGAACAGTTACTTTCCAGAACTGGTTTAAAAAACTCTTCCTCTTACAGTTGTGACAGCGACACACCTTTCTTCAAAGAGATACTGTGTTTAGGCAGTTATGGTACCTGAAAATCTAATTAAAATTTACGGAGTTACAGAATTCATACTTTTAACACCTGTCGGGTGAAAATCCATCGTCAGAGAGAAGGTGAGGGAACCGCTGGGTAGCCCTCCTACTACCCACCTGGCAACCTGTCATACACAAAGCCTTTGGAATGAACTGTCGGTCTTCTAATGCTGGCAGGTTGCCGCAATGAGAGGATTAAGCAAATAGAAACCCTTGGGGATTTTGTTAAGCTCTAGCAGGTCTTAGGATTTCTGAAAAGGAAAACAAAAGTTGCACGGTCTGGTGTTTCAGAAGGAGTTGGGGAACTCTGAGCCAGACAGGACTGAATTAGAGGAGGCTGGGGGAATTAAACAGTGCGTCTCTTTGATCACATCAGCCTTGTTTTGATCACTGTCCTTCTCTAACTTTGTTCTTGGCCGGTAACACATTTAATTCTTTATGACTTGACAGGTTTGAGCGCTACCCGCAGACACCTTTTATTATTGTTGCGACAGGAGCGTTCTAGGGCCTGTTTTATACTGAATAAAGAGCATCACTGCGAGGGATGCTTCTGCAAAGAGCTTTTTCCACCGGCATGGAAAGCACTGCCAGCAGAGAGCGGTGGATGCCCTGGGGCACGGCGGTGGCTCTGCCTGTCCCCGTCCCCATCCCCATCCCCGCTGGCTGGTGCAGTCACACCTGCAGCGAGCGCAGCGTGTGCGAGCACTGCTGTCCCGCATTGTGCCACCCCAGTGACTCGATATCCACCTTTCTTGGCATCTAAAGCGAAATTCCACGTACGCTCATTCAACGGAGCGCGATGGCGGCTACGTGCCATCGGAGGCGGCGGGTGTCTGATGCAGCAGCTCCCCAGCTGCACGGAATGGGATGGGGATGCTCGGTACCCACGGGCACCCTCACCCAGCCGGCGAGAGCAGCCCGAGCAGCACCCCGGTTGTGGTCCCCGGTTTGCGAACTGCTCATTTCAAACGTGATGCGATAGCTCGCCTCGGTACCATTTAATTTTTTCTTTCAGCGGGACATGCTAATAACGCGTGTGAAAGTCCCCGGGTGGCCAGCTGCCTGCAGGCTGCCTCTCTGCAGCATCCTGAAGTAAAGCCAGACCGGCTGCTTTTCGGGGGGCTGCGCGGGGTCTCTCGTGTGTGCCTGACCCAGCCTTGCTCCCTGTGGCTTCCCAAAGGACTCCCTCTGCCTCTGGCCGTGGAGGCGGCGGGAGCTTGAGTCGGGCTCAGAGGAGATGGAAATGGGGCTGGCTCCCGACAGACAGCGAGCTCTGTCGGCTCGGGGTGAGCAAGAGAAAACCAAGATTTATCTGCGGTAGCAGAAGGAAATCTACGGAGTACAGTACGGCTGAAGCATGTGTTTTTGGCAAAGCTACAGCTCGTTATTCTTCCATCCAGACCAAATGCCTTAAACCAGCATTTGTCTCCATTTTTCTACTTTCTTTTAAGAAGGAAATGCGTCTTTACAGAGCAAGAAAAGTAGCTTCTTAAAGCACAAATACATTTTTAGAGTGCCTCGCTTAGTGCCAAATGTCCAGAATTTGTCAACAACAGATAAATCTTTCTGAAACCTCCCCATATCTTTCACGTGTCTAACTGAAGCTTGGCATTTCCTAATTTGGGGGTGATTTTGATCTGTAACTGAAAATAATAGAACAGCCTAACGCTGATGCGGCACAAGGTGTCCTTACCGTCTTGCCGCCGCGCCCTGTTCCCCGTGCCGTGCCGTAGGCAGAAGATGTTTCAGAGGCGGTGGCAGGGACCGATGTTCCTAGCTGAGCATTCGCTATTTCTCCCAGGGTCTGAGGATGTACAGTCTGCGCGGGAGCGGGGATTTGCAGCCCGGCTACGGGAGAGGCTCCCCATCCGCCAGGCCAGGACCCGCTGCCCACGCTTTCCCGAAAATCTGGTGCTTGCGGGCTGTTGTTTGCAGGTTTGGGAGATTTCAGCCTGTTAGTCTGGGGTCACGCAGGCAGCTGATATGTTGTACGTAGGGAGCCTTGGCAACTTAACGCGGTCTGGTTTTTTGGACTAATTAAAGTAGCTATCATGTATGTTGGTGAGGTGCGACGATGCTTGAATGGAAAGCATCTCCAGCACCTTTTAATAGCTTCCAGGTGGACTTTGGGGAGGTGCTGCTGGGAGTTGGAGGGGAAGTACGGGTTGCGGCTCATTTGGGTCCCCAGTCGTTCAATCCCTCGGAGCTGAACTGAGGAGCGGAGGCAGCCCGTGTTTAGGTAACAGGGAAAACAAGAGGGGGTGGCGATTCCTCCCTTTACGCTTGGTGATTAGTTTTTCCCTCTTTTTAAAGGGTAATTTGAGAAAGGTGTTCCTTAAAGGCCTGGCCCACGCCTGGCTGAGGGGAAATCTCTGGTTTTGGTAGGGTAACGTGATTTATTCTGGACTTGAGTTACAAAAATGAGTAGAAAATGTGTACTCTGTGGATGTTTTAGTTTTTACAACTTTTTAGTTTAGTGTTCTCTGGGTGAATACCCTTCAGGCAACTTGTGCGGGTTTATTTGAAGGAATTTTAGTGGAAAGGTACAATAATTCTGCCACTCCGATTTAAGACAAGAAAGTAAAACTTCTAAACCAACAGAGTTTTAATGTAAAAAAAATTCGTCGTCTTGTTTTCCTGAACAAGATGGCCATTACAAGAGCGAGTCATCGCGTTGTGACAACGAATGTATTCTTACCCACACGAGTACCGGCATTCATCCAGGACAGGAATCTTTTGGGCAGTGACATCTCAAGGGTTTGAGCACGTAACGAGGGGGATCATTTTGTACTGGGTAATGCCTGCTCTTCTTATTGGCACTGAAAAGTTAATAATAGGAGAGTCAGCTGTAATAAAAGCAGCTGGGTTTGCTCTCATGCGGTATCCTGACTCGGTCGGGCAGCAGCAGCTCACCCGTGCTCCCCTTCTCCTCTCTTCCAGACGTGAACGAGTGCGAGGTGGGGAACGGCGGTTGCGAGTCCCAGTGCTGCAACACCATCGGCAGCTTCTACTGCAAGTGCGCGGCGGGGCTGCGGCTGGAGCCGGACGGGAAGGCGTGCGCAGGTAGGGCCGGGGGGGAACCCGATGTCGTACGGCGCTTCCCATGTTTCGCCGTGCGGAGAAAGGGTTCGCTTTCTGCTGCGTGCGTGGAGGTATGAATGACGGTGGTAGAAGGAAAGCCCGGCCTGGATAGAAGTGGAGTTTTCAGGGCAAGGTCTTGGCCCCGTTGAAGTCGATGGCGTGTATTTTATTGCTTCAAAAGAGATGAGGTTTCTCCTTCAGAGTCTGTGTCACCACATTGTTCCCCGTCTTCCACTCTACATCTCCCGCTTTCAAACCCAAGCAGAAGAGAAGATGCAATTTCGTGTTTGTAAAATGAAAGCACAGTACCCAGAGCAAGGCTCGCATCGTATGGCCGTTTCAGCTCCTACAGCTGGAATCTGTGCTGTTGTGCCCCGAGCAGTTTCCCCATCCCCTTCTCCCCAGGCGTTATCAACTGTGCAAGTGCTGCAGGTTCGAGCTGGCTGGAGCTGAGAGTCAGAAAAAATGCAAAAAGCTATTTGCTTATCAAAGGCAAGAGCAAGAGACATTTTTTTGGAGTATATTGCAGTTCCAGGAGTCACTGACAGTATCAGAGAAAGCCGCCTTTAGTGGGCTCCTGCAGACCAGAAATCTGAAGCTCGCGTATTCTCTAGTGCATCATTAAAATGCCCGCGGCAGAGTAATCTATTGATTGCTTAGGATGGTCATGTTTTTTGGTGGAGTTCTCACATATTTTCAGTACTGGCTTGCTTAGCAGAAGTCCAAAAGTATTCAAAATAATTAACAAAGATTGCTGACAAACTGGGAAAGAGTCATTTTTGTGGATATCGGTTTGGACATTAAAGAATTCTGCAGAAAAATGTCACTTTCTTGCCAATTTGGTACATTTGTCTCGTTTTGTTGAAACTAACTGAAAAGTATTTCCTGGCTCTATACCACTGTAGAGATGTGTGAAATAAACACATGCTGCCCTTATCTTAGCCAAGCTAAAATATTTTCAGTTTCCCCAGAATTCCCCTGATGAGGATTAGCTTCTCGGATGATTAAGAGGTTCAGGATTTCGGTGGAGACAAACAATCCTTTTTTTTTTTGTTCCCCCCCCCCCCCCCCTTTCTTTTTTTTTTTTTTTTTTTTTTTTAGGGGAGACAATGTGAGTCCCTTTGCATATTTTCTTGGAATTATTTGTAATTAGTCATGCCCACAGAGCCCGCACGTGCCCCCTCTCTCCCAGTCATGGCAATGGAGGTGGCAACCCAGCCCAGTGCCTCCCCTTTGCCTGACTTGGTGTCAGGGGCCGTGGGGGGCATTAGGTGCCATCGTCCTCTCGGAGCTCCTCGTTCGTTCTGCATGCATTTGTTCTGTCCGCAGGTTTCATCAGGCAAAGAAAGACCACAGGAAAGATTAAGCCCTAAATTAACTGAGGCTAGAATTTGCATTGGGCCACACCACTCATACGCCTCTATTTTGCTCAAGTGTAAATCCCTGTGCACCAGCAAAGCGGGTGTTAGTTATCCTCTCCGTGGTTTGCACTTCTCCATCAGTCTTACTACTGTGATAGTGGGTGAACCCTGCAGCACTCGCCACTTTTTACATTAGTTTTTATTTTTACATCAGGTAAGAAACTCTTTCCAAATACCCTGAATGCTAACGCACATACAAAGAAGAGTGGATGGGATTAGATCCATGTTTGTGCAGACGGGGGAGTTTAGAAAAGACAAAAGGCAACGATTAATGTTTACAGTTTGCAAAATATTCAGCTTTTCTTGATCGAAGTCCTGAGGGAGCCCAAATAAAGCAGCCTGGGTTTCAAAACATGAGGTTAAATATTTGGAGCCCTTTGTTGGCTCCATGTTGGACAGGAGGGTTTGGACCTTGCATCTTGCCTGAGGGTGGCCTAAGACGAGTCATGGGTTCAGAGGCCGACGGTTTACTTGTTTCACCCTTGTGACTTGATTCCTGGCTCTTGCCTGGCTCGGAGTGACGTCAGTCTGGCCTCTTTGGAGTTCTCCTCTTTGAAGTATCTGTTAAACAAATAGCTACGCAATAACATCATCAGGATGCTTGGTGCGGAGAGGCAGAACGCTACCAGCACCCAGTGTTTGCTTCTAAGGTAGGAAAGTTTTGGAAGAAAAAAATTTAATCTTGGCTACCTGAGGACTTCCCAACCTAACCCCTATTCAGGAACAGCGGGATGTTATAGCTCAGGGAGAGCTTGCCACTTTTCCTGCCCAGAATTGGTTATAGTTATGTTGATTCACTCTCAGTAGAAATATGGGAGGTGGGGGATACTGTTGCAGGAGCAAGGGGCAAAAAAAGGAATTTCTTTCATGCCGGGGTGTTGATTGGTTGGCTGATGACTGGGATCTTAAAGTGAGTGTAAATGTTCTCCCGCAACGCCGCCGAGAAATATAAGGAATTCTTGAAACGTATGGCTGTCCAGAGCTTGGCACACTTGTCAGACGCAACGACAAGTTGAGATGGTCCCGTGCGACATCTTTGGAGCTACAGGACCCTCCGCTTACATCTTCAGAGCTACAGGACCCTCCGCTTACATCTTCATAGCTACAGGACCCTCCACTTACTTCCTGCTGTCTGCCATTTCCCCCTGCCAGCAACGTCCCCCAGAGGACGGGGCTGGGGTACGTGTCCGTGCGTGTGTCCGTGAGTGTGTCCGTGCGTGTGCCTGCACGCTTCTGGCTCAGACCCAGCCTGGTACCTTACAGAATGACTCCTGGCTTGGCGTTATCCATGAAACAGGCAGATGGGCTGTAGCAGCAGCGGCAGCAGCGTTTGGCTCTCCAGTCTGTTTTCACTTTGGAGCTAAAGAGATTATAGTTAGAAAGAAAATCTTCCCTTGGATTTATTCGGTCCTGGGCTGCTTTGCTAATGCTACCAGGAAAGGAGCCAATTAGCTCTTGTACCCATGTGGGATCTGTCTGACAAGCTCACACAATACTGGCACCTGGATGGTACCAGCTCTCCTCTTTATTTACGTGGTTTGAACTTGAGCTAGTGATCTAGAGTTGCAGGGAAAGATATTTTATACGCTGCTCATTCTCAGATAATTTGCCGGTATCAGTAATATGCAGCTGACTTAGGTGCTTGTAGAGTGTTTCTGTTTTGCTGAATATAGGATGGTTATACTTGTAATCATGAGCCTTTCAAGTATTTCTGTATTTCTAATTTTATCTATAGTGGAAAAGCTGTCTGTAGAGTGGTTTGGGGACATCAGGTGTCAGGTTTTTTACAGGAAACAACCAGGTTTTCTTTTTTAAAATTTCTGAGGTATGGCAAATTCTAGGGGAGCTCAAGTTCTGTTTGAACATCTTCTTGAGGTTCTGCTACAAAACGTTACACGATAATGTCAGGGATTTGAGAGATGTGGAAGCCTCTTTTCTAGATCCATTGGCCACCATCAATTCAGGTTTGAGTTACGTCCCAGGGAAAGGAGCTCATTTTTGCAATGGTACTAAGTCATCCTTCAACTTTCTTGTCTTGCAGAAAGCCAGGACCCTTGCACATGCTTTTGGAAGCCTTGGTCTGCACAGGGCTCTGCACTAGCAATAGGCATGATGGAGAGAGCTCAGCCAAGTATGCAGCGAATAGAGCTCTTAGAAAGCATCATAAACCTCTAAAATACGATTCGCACAAACTGTTGTTTATTTTATCCATCTAAGGGCCACTTCATCTAGAGAAACATATTTGAACTTTGCGTAGCCTTCTTAGGACAAGGCCATCAGCTCCAAAATTAAACGAAAATGCACATTTTAGCTGGATCGCGTGTAATAAACCTAATTCAGCACACGGGGGTCTCCGTTCGTTTAATTACCAGCTAACGGTTTCCTTACGCACACGTAGAGGGGTTCAAAAATCTGTCTGGAATACATTTCGGCACGCAGCCCACGACTGGTATGTGTTAAATTTCCTGCGCTGTTTGTTTATGTGACTCTTCATCAGCTGACGTTACGGCACGGCACGACGATAGAGTGCCCGAGCTGCAAATCCACGGAGTCAAGATGTCATGGCTGAACAGACTGGAATTTGCAGTTCCTCACAATGTAGGCAGATGGATCCAGGTGGTGCCAAACTTCTCTCTGACCTCAGCTGAAAGACTGTCAGGAGACAAAAGTGGGGAGCGAAGTCCCTAAGCCATCACCGTCTGTTCAAGGGGTAGCCTTTGGACTGGGCTAGCCTTTAAGCGCAGGTGGTGAGCCCTCCTCTTCCAGCTTCTGAGGCCATTCGAGTAGGTTACCTTGGGATCCGTGCCAGCCAAGCCTTAGCTTGATGAGGACTTCAGGGAACTAGTGTGTACCAGTGCCACGGCCAGTTAATCCAGCTGCCATTACAGAACACCATACTAGGGGAATTTTCCCCTCTTTAAATGCCCTTTGAAATGGATCAAGGAGGGTTCACTTGAAATAAGGCAACTCCCGACTGGAAGAGGGAGTTCAAACACTGCAGCTGGAAAAACTAAAAGCTCTTAGCTTTTCCAGTTGGTACTCGTTCCCGTTTCTTCCTCTAAGCTATTCCCATGGTATCTTCTTTGGTTAAACAAGATACACACCTTGCCCCCAGTAGCCCCACATAGCTGGGGGCGGACAGCTGACCCTAGCCAGGTAAAACATCCCCCGTGGAAGGGCAAAGCGGGTAAAAGAGGCTGGAGCAGGAGTGGTTAAGCGCACACCCGCTGCTCGCCCCTCCGTTGCGCTGAGATACGCGAGCCAGCAGCTGTAAATCGTCGTGCGCCGCTCGTCTTCCCAGGCAGCCGTGCGCCACGTGCTTTTTACACGCCACACGCCGTGAGGGCTCACGCTGTGCTGACCCCCAAGATCACAAACCCCGTGGCCTGGCCGGTTCTCTCAGCTCCCCTTCTGTGTTTCACCTCTTGCATTTTTCTGGACTGCTTTCATACTCTCCATTTGGCTATTCCCTTTTAACCGTAGAATCCTTTTTTAAAATGTCAGAAGAAATGTGGTTCAGGGTTTGGGTAATTTTTGGATGAAGACTCAAGCACTTGTATTTACCTCAGCTGGTTGACCTGTGCCTGTGCAGGGATGAATTAACTCCGGGACATAACACGCCGTTGAACTGCAGAGTACTACACCATCGGCTGTAATTTGTTCACGTTCTTAGGAGAATTTGGTAACGCTAAGACTGAGTCTGAGTGAAATTCCATGAGAGTTACGGGTTCCGTCCAGCCCGGTCCCTGTTGCGAGAACCCCTCGGGATGTTAACGCTCTCTTAGCTAATTCCACAGGAAGCAGTAACGATTTGCTGCCGATTGTAATGCGTTGCCATACTCAAACCACCTCTTCGTACTTAATCAGCTGAAGTAAATTAGGTGACAAGGAAGCTCAAGCTGGCTCAAACCTGGCCAAGCATAACTTATTACATAAGCAGGATTCCGTTTATGTTCAAGCGTGCTGTACTTTTGATACATGTTATACCACAGGGCCGTCTGGAAAAGCCTGAGCCTCTCATCATTATTTATTTTTTTTTAGCAGTCTAAGAAACGATGAGATTGAACAAATTTGTCACATAATTTGTTGAGCATCAGTGGCCGTGCTAGCATTCGCTTCCGCAGGGCAAGGAGCGAGGGCTCTTTGTCGGGAGCTGCGTATGCCCGTGTAGGAGGAATTTCCAGGCCGTGGAACCAGCGGAAAGGTCCCTTCGGTCGGTGCTGGTGGAGTCAGGGAGTCACTTGGAGAGCTGCGCTCACTGTGATTCATCTGCATTCCGGGCAAGGATAATTTAATATAGACAATGTCTTAATAAAATTACTGAACTGAGGAAGTTGGTCTGAACCATTTTTCATAGCTCTGTGGCAACGTTCATTTTTGCATGTCAACACTGCTGGAGACATTCACGGGGAAAGTGTCAACACTAGCCATTGTACTGGCATAAATGTCGCTGCTCGGAGGGAGTGTTCCCGAGGAACTGATCCGGGCCGGCAATGCAAACTCCTCATAATGTCCGGCAATGCGGTGTTTTTAAGTGGGTCAAGCACTTGGTAGATCTAGAAGTGGCTTCTAGCAGGACGGCAGCACGTGACTGCGCACAGAGGTGCGTTGCAAAGCAGTGCACGGGGCGGGCGGTTCGTCACGGGCCATGGGGAGCGCGGGTGTCATTTTGGGTGCCTCTCAGTAATACCCCCCCAGCGTTTCCCCTCCTCCTGTCCCTATTCTGCCCCGTGTCCTCGCTCGCCCGGTGCTGAGCATCTCCCTGGGGGACGCTGGCAGACCTACCGGGCAGCGAAAGGAAGGTGCGTGTTAAACCGCTGACGGGCTGCGGCAGGCCAGCAGTCTGCACTGATTTTACTTCTGCAGACTGTTTCTAAAAATTTGCAGTGTCTTTCAGAAAGGTAACATTTTTTTTCCACAAAGTAAATGACAAATTTTGGGGTTGGAAGTTTTTAGTAAACTCAAAAGATCAACGAGAAGCACGTGGACTGTTGCAACGGGTGAATATTAAGATGAGCTGAACCGGTCCCTGAAACGTTAGGGAGCTGCTCTGACTTGGAACGATCTGCAAAGGGGACTCGTGATTAGAGTCCACCTTCCTTTGGAAAGCGCTGCAGCGATTGCCCTACATTGTGATTTTCTTCCCGGATTCAGCTTCTCTCTGCATTTCTGAATTTGTCACGGAATGCCATTCGTTGCAGTCTAAACCACAAGTTTTAATTTGGAATTTGACTATGGCCAAATAATGCTGCTAAACCATCTCAAAGTAGCAGGCCCTGCTCTCCCCCGGCTCAAGCCTGCAAGCACATTGTTTCCAAGCATTCTGGAAAGTTAAACGAGGCTTTTGAGCTTGCCTCTGGAAAATCCAATAAACTATTCTTACTTCTTGTTTCACGAAAAAGGTGAAATAAAATTCTAGGCTCTGCCTTATGGGAAACGGTAACGTGACGGTTTTCTTTAGAGCGGTCACGGTGGCTCTTCCTCACTTTAGCTTAAATTTGTTGACGAAGCTCGCCTTTTCCCACCGCCTTCAGCCCAGCCCGGGTGCGGCATTTCTGCCGGTGGCAGCTCCATCGGTCGCCTGGGTTGGTCCTTGGGGGGGGGTGCGATGGTAGCAGGGCCCCCGCCTGCCTAACACCGGCCACCGGGGGAAGAAATTTTGGGGTGCGCCGGGAAGGGGGGGGGGGGGGCAGGTGCCTCATTACGGTCGGGTTCCGTGGGAACGCCTCCCCATCGCGGAGGTACCGCTGGGGTTTGGCTGCATCCCCCCCCCCCAACCACCCCGGGGGCGTTCGCTCCCCACTGGCATCCGAGCCCGGGGGGGGGGGGAAGCCGGACCGTGTGTGTGTGTGTGTGTGTGTGTCCCGGTCCCCGTCCCGCCTCCCTCCTGGGGCTGCGCGGCTCCTCCCGAGGGATGCGCAGCGCCAGGCGGGTCTGGCCCGGCCCGGGGGGGGGCGGAGAGGGGGGCGGGCAGGAAGGGAGGGGCCCTCCCGGCCGCGGCTTTACCTGGGGGGGGGGGCGGCACGGAGCAGCATCCACCGCTCTCCCGCAGGCAGAGCCGCCGGGTTGCCCCTCGCAGCCCCCCCCCCCCCCTCCCCGGCTTTTTCTCCGGCTCCGGCACTCGGCGTTTTTGCGGTCGGCTGGTGGCCGGGAGGGTTTTTTCGCCCTCCGGTATGGGCCAGGAGCAGAAGCGTTTTTGGGTGCTGCTGTGGTGGTTGGGTTTTTTGGGGGGCACCGCTGGCAATCACTACCACTACTTCTGGAGAAGCTGCTACCCCTGTTACTCGGGGCGTGCGGGGTACGCGGCTGGACGGACCGAGCTGCGGCCAGGTAGGTAGCCGGGCTGGGTGGGTTGTTTTTTGGGGTTTTTTTGGGGGGGTGTCGCCTTCTCCCCTGCCGACCCCGAGCTCCGGGGTTTGCCGCGGCTGCTGCCCCGGGGGCGAATAACTCGGTCGCCGGGCGGGAGTCCCGGGCTGGCGGCCACTAAAATCCCAAACCCGGTGGCCGGGCGGCACGTCTGCCCGTCGCTGCGCCGCGTTAGAGGGGCACGGTCTGCCTCGGGTGGAGTGGGTGTTCTGAAAAGGCACCCCTGCCAAAAGGGGAAGGGAGCGAGGGTTTTCTTCCCATCCGTTGCTGTGCGGCTCGGCGGCTTGGTTAAAGAGAGGCGATACGCCTTCCAAAAAAACCAAACGGACGCGTTTTGTTAGGGTATGTTGAGTTTTTTCCTCGGTTCTAAAGGATATCACCCCGGGCCAGGGCAATAAGTGAAATGCGATACCGTTTCATCATGAAAAAAATCTGCCTTTTTCTCTGCGGGACTCTCCGGGTTTGTCTGGGCTGCGTTGAGTATTGTAAAAAAATCTGCCTTTCTCTCTGCGGGAGTCTCTGAGTTTGGGCTGCGTTGAGTATTGTGGAGCGGAGTCCTGCCCAGGGTAGAGCTCGGTGTTACTCCGGGGTGTTTTCTGCGTGAGGGGAATGCTCTGGCAGCAGCGACCGCGGCCAGGACCTGGGGAGGGCACGGGCTATAGCTGGTAGATGCGGTTAGAGGAGCCACATGTCACAAATTACTCCTCCACACTGCAAGGTTCACACTTAGTGGTGTCTCGTAGAAGTAAATTCCCAACGAGGGCGGCTCAACCCTGTTGCTGTGTGGATAGTGCTTGGCCAGCCCGAGTTCCCGAGCCGTGGAGCAGGAGGAGGGGATGGAGTGACTCTGCACTCCCGTTGCACACCTGCAGCCCCTTTGGTTGATGGTGCCCCAGCATTTTGTCATCCCTTCAGAAAGTCAGAAGCATTAACAGCCTGCCTCTGCTAACAGGGGGTGGAGATGCTGGTGTACCAGAAGGTAAACAATTCGCTTCTGTGGTTCTGTTTCCTGATCAGTAAGGAGCAAAATCCGCAGTTCTTCCCTGTCGTGGATAGGTTTACTTTTGTTTGTTTGTTTGATAAGACTTGCACTTTCTGCTGCGCCGTGCCAGGACTGTAAGGAGGCCATAGATACTTTTTTTGCCGCTTTCCAATCTCTTTCGTAAAGCATTTCTCTGCGCTGGCTTACATCTGATGGTAGGTGGGGACGTTGGGTGAGGCGTAAGTCCCGCGAGTACACACACGCGCACGCACCTGTTTCGCCCTCTTGCTGTGTTCAGCTGACTTAGCGGCAGATCAAGTTCGTGGCTGCCTGAAGATTTAGGAAATAATGGAGAATATGTGGAGTTCACTAAAGACTTTGGATGCTTGTGAGTAATGTAGACGTCAAGGAATGCATTATCTCATCGTGAGATAATCCTAATAAATAAATGCCCCAAGCAGTCGGTTATAAAAGCAGTATCGGTATATTTGTGAGCTGTGCCAGACCTTGGGAAATGGGGTGAGTTGCTGTTTTGTTATTTATAGATCAGATGTTTGTCTCAAACTCGGATCGCGTTTGCCGTCTCCATCCAACTACGTTAGCTCATACGACTCTCTCCAAGACAAGCTCCTGAGATCCAGCTTTGTGTCTGGAATATTAACCTCCAGCCTTCCCTTTCCTGCCGCCTAATTCACCCGATCCCGATTCTGCTTATCTCGGCTCTGCAGATAGGTAGCTCTGTGCACGCTCGTGGCTTCATCCTGACTTTGGTGTGAGCTGTCTTTCAGCCCGCAAGGCTGAGGTACTTTTCTCATCTTCAGGAAGAAGGTAATTTAGAGCTTCAAGCAGAAAAGCAAAGCGCCTTCACCCGGGCCTTTTGGCCATTCTTGTGAGTGCTCTGAACCTGGGGAAAAAAGTAAGGTGTCTACTGAAAAGCGTGTGATCTCCAAGACTTTTTTTCCAGGAGCCTGTTTTTTTTCATCTTCAGAAAAGGGGTGGCTGTCCAGACACTTGCAAGCCAAAATCTGGCAGAAAAGCTGAATATGTCTTTCCTCTCAGAAATTACATCTAATAGGCTTACATAGCTTACAAAGAAGTAGGTGCAGACTACGAAATAAAACAAACCCAATCCAACCCACTACAGCCTTCAGGCCCGCCCAACTGAGAACACCAAAAGAAGACAAGAAAAAAAAGTATTCTTCTCTCTTCCCATCTGTGAAAACAAGTGCATTTTTGACGTGTGGCAGCATGAAATACCTTTCCTCTGAACGGGCCCGTTGACAGAACCAGCAGACGGAGGGGTGAAGGCTGACTCGGGTAAACACCTTGGCTGTCTCCTCTGTCAGGACGAGCCTTTGCTGTGCGTGTTGCTGAAGGGCACCGAGCAGATCTCTGGGCTTTTGGCCTTGAATCCTCCCGAGTGCTTGGAGCTGCTGTCTTTTCCCTGCACTGCCCCAGGTGCTGTCTGGACCTTGCTCTGCGGGTGTCAAAACGAGATACAAGACAATTTTTCAGGGACCTCAATTTTTGGCTTTGAATGCAAGGAGGTCCTCGGGAGACGTGACCTGAGGCGAGGTGCTGGGGGAAAGTTCCCTGAAGACATGCCCCCCCCGCCCTGCCCCCCGGTCCTGCAGCCCATCTCCCACCAGCGTGCAGGTAGATACCCCAAGGAACACGGGACTGGTCGGGCGGCAGGAGCTGGATGGTAGGAAGCTGGCGTCATGCCTGCGGATGGATGGCAAGGCAGAGTTGCTAATCATAGGCGCGTCGCTCCCCCTAAGCTTGATATGACTGTGGTTTTGGTTGGCCATTTTTCCTTTGCTGATTGAGCTTCTCTTCGACAGGTAGTAGCAGGCGTTCTCTTGATTGTATGGTTTTTACGGTGCTGTGCACTGGTTTTCCTGAAGTGTGTTCCCACTTGCCAGTCCAGGCAGTGCGTGCTTCTCTGTAGACAGGTTTCTTCCGTCAGCCAGCTGCAAAAGCAAAGCAAGCACAAGGAACTGCTGTATATGCGCTTTATTGTACGAATGGAGAACGAAGAGGTGTTTAGTATAACAGCAGCGTATGTTCTGTTGACGTCTTGAGTGCCTTAAAATGCCTTCTGTGTACAAACAGCGCTCTGTTGGATCCTTGTCTTAGTGTAGAGTGGCTAATTGCAACGCTATGCCTTATGTCCTTACACAGCTAACCTTTACAGGAGAAATCGTTGTACTCGGCCGGGGACTCGAGTTAAATTGTCCTAGTGAAATAGATCCTGTATGGTTCTCTAAAGTACATCAGAAAACAGCATAGAGCATAGCTGGTGGCTTTTCTTTGATTATATGGTTTCCATTAGCTCCTTCAATAGCGACCTGCAGTTCCATCAGTTGGTACCATTGCCAGGTACGTGTCGGCGCTTAGCTCCGTGCAGTTAACTTCCACGGCACGGTGCACAGACCGAGCCGACGTGCCTCTGCACAGGTACGTCTTCTAGTCAAAATGACACCCCGTGCAGAGAAGCAGCGTAAAACTAAGCTGCGAAAGAAGGTTTGAGGGGGTGAGCGTAGCAGCAAGTCGAGAGCAGGCTGCCTGCTTGTTGTTACGTGCACCTCTGCTCTGAGTAATACCTAATTATCAGGACCATCCAGAGACAGAAATGTGAGCAGAAATGAGAGCTGGGCGATTCTCCCAGCTGCTGTGCTTGAAGGCAGAGAAAGGTAAGCTGAGGACAAAGCAAGTGACTGAGGCAAAACAGCTCCCTGATAAATTTTCACTTCATCAGATTATTGTAAAACCAATGCATCTGTTCCTGAAGTGCTTTTGGAAACTGCTGCTGTTGAGGATGGCACAGGTAGCATGGGCAAGCTCCAGGCATCTCCCATCTGTCAGGAGGGGCTGCAGCTGAAGGAATGCTGGCCCGAATAGCTCGGTGGAGCTCTTTAAGAGCCTTCGAGGCTTTCCCAAATGCCTGTTTTACAACAAGATGAAAACTGAGGGTGTGGAGGCATTTTGGCCACCCCAATTGACCTTTCTTCTCTCCTCACATGAGCCGCTCGGATTCCGAGCCGAGACCAGCCCGAGGCAGGTACCGTTCTTCCTCATCCTGGAGGAGGGAGAGGCTCCCAGGTTAGCAGAGGAGGGATAAGGCGCTGTCCTCTCCCACCTCTTCCTCGCACTGTTGGACCTTGTCATTGCTGAGTCCTGTCGGCACGGTCTACAAGGGGAGCGGGGAAATAACAGGGCCTCCAACGTGTCCAGGTTACTTGCGCAAGGGGCTGTGCGATACGTGCAAGAGGTGCAGTAATGCACAGGGGTTTTTCCTTCTAGCACGCCCTGGCACCATTCTGTGCCCTGAGTTTCTAATCTGTGTCTGTAGTGCGGGGCAGCAGCGGTAACACCGTGCTCCTCTGCTCAGGAGCGGTCGGCTTCAGCCGCCCAGCATGCTGCTCTGTTGGTTTGCCTCCTTCCAGTCTCTTTACTTCTTAAAATTGCTGAATTAGCGTCAACGAACTGGTACTGGAAAGATAAAGTCACTAAATCCCACACATGCTCATCTTGATGGATTTTAATTAACCTTTTCCCTGCAGCCCTGCTCTGTAATCCAGGCTAATTGCCACAGGGATTAAAGCCTGGCACTAATCTTTGGCCAGATAGAGTGAAACTTAGCAGCCTATCTACTGCCTGGGCTTCCAGCTGGGATCCATCTCCTCCTCCTCAGCCTTTCAGAGGAGATAAACTGCCTCTGTACCAAATATTTAGTACTTTGCAGAGCTGCTGTTGCCACTTTCTTTCCTCTGAGAGGGAGCTCTTGTTGGAGATAAATCATAGTTTTTCTTCTCGAAGGACCTGTGCACGGTCAGGGACTGCCCTTAACCAAAGTCGTCTCCTTGTACCCTCCTCTATTTTTTTTTTTTGGTTGTTGTGTGTTCGTCTTCCCTGCGTTCAATTACAGCATTACCCCTGCTGGTCCGCATAGCTGGTATCTGAGGTCCGACGGATTGTTTCTGGGGAAGAGGCTGACGAGAGCATCAGCTGTTTCTCGGGTGAGCCCCGTGTCCTTGCAGATGAGGACGTGAACTCTGGTTGCCTGACGAGGCAGGGAAGTTTTCCTGCCCGATAAGCCAAGTCCCGCTCCTGGGCTCTTGCCGCGTTTGGTTTTCGTGTCCGCCTTGTTGGGCTTCGGCCGGTATCTGCTGCCCTAGCCGTGCTGGCACGGCGGAGCATGCAGGCACGTGGGCTCGGCATGCTCCGTCCTGGCATGGCTCTGGGTTGCTTGGTGTCAGCTACCCTCCTCAGAAGAAAAGCCTGTATGCTTCTAATTTTCTTTCTTTGCTGTATTAATTTCAAGCAGATTTTGTCAGCTCTCCAATAGGAAAATAACCTTGGCGTGCCACAAACCGCGTCTCGCAAAGCGTCATGTAGATTTTTCGGGTCTATGTACTGCCAAGACGTGCACCGAGGGCAACGTGACCCTTCACAGCGATGCTCTGTCCTGGCCCTGGGAGGCGGCTCCTGCTGCTTCGCTGCTGTTTCTGTTCCTGGGTGAATCGCTCGCTGGCGAGCCTTGCGCACGCCTGGGCAGGTGGGAGATGCTGTTGCCGCTGCTGGGGGTGGCCAGGGGACCGGTGCCCTCCCGGTCCCCGGGGCCAATGCGTTGCCCTTCCTCCATTGCAGGTCCCGCTGGGAAACGCAGCTCTTGCCTTTTTCCTTTCTCCGTCATCTGCTGCAGGGTGTGGAAGAACCGTCCTGGGCTGCTGGACGGACCCCGATGCTTGGGCATGGACAGGCAAGGGTCTCCCGGGCTGTCCGGCAGAGTGGGAACAATTCCCATTCCCGCTGTCGCTCGGGCAGGGCAGAGCGATCCTGTCGGATCCAGCGCTGGCCTTGACACGCCATCTTTGCAGTTCCTTATTAGCAATGCGTTTCAGGTGGAACCAGAAAAAGCCCTGCTACGTCACGGAGCCGTGAGCTCGCTTGCGCTCCTCTCCCTCTCCGTGAGCGTTGGTGCAGCTGCTGCGGCAGTCGCAGCCCGCGACTCCGCAGTCTGAGGACCGAAAGCAACTGGTCCCCGCCAGAAAATGCAAACTCTCCGTCGAGCATCCACCCAGGAGGTACCGCCCCTCTCTGTGCCCTCATACCAAAGTCTGAATTTGTTTGGGCAAACGGCACGGTTGCATTATTTCCAATGATGCAAACCTAAGATTTCCTGGGGGATGATGCTGCTGCCTTCCCGTCGGGGACGCGAAGGATGGGAGGTTTTATTTTGGTCACGCTGTTGTGTAGCCTATGTAAAAAAATCTCTCTGTTACTGCAGGAGGGGATAAGCGAGGCTCCAGAAGGGAAAATGGGCCATGGCGGGTTACGTGGGGAGCGTGCGGCGATGAAGGTGATGGGTGTTTCTGTGGCCGGGGCAGAGCCGGGGTGCGAGGAAGGGCTGGCTGCTTTCCCAGGCCAAGGTGAGATGGGATGGGATGGGGGGGCTTTGGGGTGGGGACAGCCCTCTGTAATTACAGAGATTGAGGGGGTGAAAAATACAAAGAGGGAAGAAGAGATGTTTAGAGAGGAGATGTATAATTACTGAGGATGAGTAATGGGGTGAAACTAAGAAGTTTATTCAACACATCGCTAACTTTTTTTGGATGGTAAATTCTCTATGGTTTCAGATTAGAGTTGAAGGGAAGCAGTGGAACAGTCATTTAAATTCAGGCCAAGAAACTTTACTACTCTGTATAAAATCTTCCCAAACCCCAGCTTTCCTGTTCTTCAGCTGAATAGAGCCAATTCTGTGTATTAATAGCTAATTCTGCCCATAGAGATGTTTAAAAAAAAAAAAGTAGCAGAAATGCAAAGTATGAAACGTGGCCCGGCTCTGCCTGCTGTGCCCGGGCTCCCACGAGCTCTTTGGGAGACACGATGTCCCTTGTTCACCGTGCTGGATGGATGGGCGCGGGGCTGGCCGCGCTTCCACTGCCCGCGTCGGGGACATCGCATTTCTTCCAGCCCTGGGCAGCCGTGGGAAGACCAGCGTCTTTCCCTCGTGCCACCGCGCCAAGGGCAGGAGTGCCAGACCTTGGGCCGTCTCCCCTCGGAGGCATCAGACCTGAACACGCCAGTTCGAGTTTTTTGGGGATGCTGGGCAGCTGCAGGTTGGGAAGCTGCCGGCTGCTCCTAGACGAAGGGCTTGGGAGGACGCGTGCTCCGGTGTCGCTCCCGATGAGCTTGCTGCCCTGGCCGCACGAGTAGCGAGTGCATCAGGGGCTCTAGGGCTCTGTAGCATCCAAATTGTGTAAAGCCTTCGCAGAGAAAAATGATTTAATTAGGGCTAGGTTGCTTTGACAGGCTTCTCAGGCTCGTGCCGCAGCATTCCACCCCCCCAAAAAAAAAAAAAGCTGGCTTGGATTTGGGTTACTCTTTGGAGAGCATCACTTCAATCTTACGTTTCACCTCAAAAATCAATTCATTTTCCTTTCTTTTAAAAATTAAGTGTCTTGGAGAAAAAAAAAGGAAGAAAATACCAAACCTTCTAAAGTGCCCAGAGGAGGAATCTACAGCCCGCTGAATGAGCAAAGGCCTGGCATTACAGAAATTACCATTTTCTGCCCTGTTCGTGAAGACTACAGCTACATTGGGGAGCTCTGAAGAGGGACCCTTGTATGGCCGTTGCAGCAGGACCTCGGAAGCGAGATTGTGGGTTCACTGGGCGTTGCCGGGAGAGGAAGGGCAGAGGGCTGTTTTCATGTGCTCTGATCCTTAGCTTTTAAGTTTTGAAGCTGTGAGAAGCCTTCTAATGAAAAGTATTCTGAGAAAACAATCATTTTTCATTATTAGCGTGTAGCTCAGAAACATCGAGTCAAACAAGCATCACCTTTCCCACTTTGCTTCCCATTTCTTCCCTGACCCAGTCTGTTTGCTTGCCGCTGGCTGACTTTTGTTGGCAGTTAATCTGATTAATGTAAAAATCAATCCAATGAATGTAAAATTTCAGCGCTGGCTTCAGTCAAGGTTGCGTTTCCGCTTTTCCTGTGGCTTTGGATGCGCTTTGCCTCCCCGGTGAGAGCTGTAGCTGCGATCGGGTAAGAGCAAGTGGGGAGCTGGGCGATGCTTCGGGCAGGGGAGCGGATTGCAGGCAGGCGACGGGCAAGGGTGAGGCTTGAGCAGGTTTTTGCACCGCTGGCTTGCAGAGACGTGGTCTGGGGCAACGCCCTGCCGTGATTCATTGAGAAAATGTTTCTTTATCTTATTAGTAACAGTCATTAATGAAAGGGTGCTGGTTCGTTGCGCCGCTTGGCTCCGTATCGTCCTGCTGCTCGCGTGACCCCGCCGCCGCGTCAGCGGGAGACGGTTGTGCGTGCTGAGAACGTCTTCACAAACCGCAGAAAGTGCGTAGAAACGCTAATAGCCCCAAAGCTACTGAAGTTTTCTCTCTGTGGAAAAAAGAATTGCTGGTTGGCTGTTTTGCCGTTGGCATGAATGTGATCTGGTTCCTCCATCTGACTGGAGATCTTTGATCCTTTCCAGTCTGAAAGGTAGCGTACGTGTAGACACACACACACAAGTGGCAGGAATTAAGGAATTGTGCAGCTATGTTCACAGTCATCTCTATTATTTCTAATTATAGCCATATGAAGGAGTCTTGTGCCTCAGAAACTTGAAATTGCCTTTGACAAGCTTCTGATCTGCATCTTAGTTAGCAGCGTGTAACTGGGCGCTCCAAACATTTTTGCAGTTCTTCTCTGTTCCGGAAGTTATTCCCAGCGCTTAAAGGCAATTTAAGGTCGGTGAAATGGGAACGAAACTCCCTTTCTGTAGCACACTGCTGTCTACCTCCCTGGTTTTGAAGCTTTGATAATAAAACCTACCAGGATTTTTTTACCACAAACTCCCTGGCTAGTTCCCATTTCAGCCCTTGAAAGATTGCTCAGCACTTGGCAGAAGATTTTTCTGGCTCAGAGAATGCCTTTTGTTTGAGGGCCCATAGTTTTCCCAATAGAAGTGGATGTGCACAGTTTTACTGGCCGGGTGGCTTCCGTGTCACAGGAACGGCTGCCTCCGTTCTCCCGGGCTTGCCCTGGTCATGGAGCTGGGAGGAGAGGGCTGGGGACCTGCGGGCAGAGTCTCGCCCGTTGCGGTTGGGGGTCCGGTTGGGCTTCATCACGTTCTTAAGTATCCTCTAATTGTGAACAAATCCATCATAATGACTTTCTCCAGGTATTAACGTGTTTTCTTTCTTGTTGCTGGTGACGCGTAGCACTTCCAAGCATAGTTTGTCCCCAGATAACCCGGTTTTTGCTGCGTTTCAGCAGCAAGCCAAGCGAGTCCCAGGCATAAATGGCGCCAAATGTTTGCGAAGTGCTGCGATGAGAAGCGTGACAGCAAAACCTCTCACCTTTGGCACGTGGCTGAGCTCGGTGGAAGCCAGATCGTGCTGCAAGGGGACGGGGCTGGCTCGGCAGGGTGAGACCATCTGCTGCTGCAGCAGCACCGTGGCCTTGAACTTTGCTGCTTCGTATCGTTCCCCCTCACTTCTGTCTGTAACGTTAGGTGTCTGCTTGCTCCCACCATTCCTCCAAGTAACAAATGGACTAGCCCAGCCTGGTTTCAACACAGGAAGAGTAAGGAAGTGTAAAATGTCGATTAATCCATAATCTTAGAGAGATGGGAAAAGCGACCATTGTGAGGTGAGCAAGCTGAACGATGGTTTATGCTGATTGACAAATAAGATGCTCTCCCCACCCCCTTCCCCCTTCCCCCCCCCCCCCCCCCCCCCCCCCCCCCGGATGGAAGGTTTGTCCTTGAAATTTCTTAAATAGCTTAACTGGTTAACCATAATGAAATGGCAATCTTGTTCCCTCTGCATTTGTTCCTCAAATCTGGAGTCAGTCAACAGAGGATAAATAATCCTGACTTCAGATACTGTCATGCCCACTCCTCTGAATGTTTTCCCTTCCTCCCTTTTCTTTTGCAGATGTTGACGAGTGCCAGGTCCATAACGGAGGCTGCCAGCACAGATGTGTGAACACCCTTGGGTCTTATTATTGTGAGTGCAAGCCAGGCTTTCGCCTGCACACAGATGGCAGGACCTGCATTGGTAAGTCACAGTTTTAAATTTCTTGAGAATCTCTAATTCTTCATAGTCCTCTTTCTACCTGTAAATGCGTGGCATCGTACAAAAAATGCGTATGTTGGCTTACCCACAGGCATCTGTCCTCCGCACAGGGCATTTGATGTGACGGTGATGGATTGCGTGTTCTTTTGTTTCTCAGGATCCTGGTAGTTATCCCTAACATGTTTCTATTACTGGGTTCATAACGCTTGCTGTTCTTCAGTGCGGACACATACCATTTTGACTCCTTTGCAGTTTCTTTGTTTATTCTGGTTCAGAAGAAGTAACTTACAGTGCTTTGGTGCTTCTGCTTTTGATAAAGGGTGTATCTGATACGGCGTTTTCAGAACTAATATGTGAACTAGACTATGAAAAGGGTGAAGTCGGTCTTCATTTTTCCCTCAACTATTTCCCTAGTCCGTGTGGTAGGCACTAGGTGTGACAGACAAGTGAAAATAACCGTGGCTCTGTGTGGAACTGTGGCCATAATACTCTGGAAACCCTCTTCTCTGGGATGTTGGTCATGTGTCCGCTTGGATGGTGCATGTCCAGACATTACAAATCAGATGCCAGGTCTGGCTTGCAGTTGATTTCTGGGCCAATTTGTTGAAATATCATTGTTTGCCTGCCCCAAACTAGAGGCTAGGGAACACCGGGGCGGAGCTCGGAGTCAGCCTTTCCAGCATCTGCTGCTGTTGTTTTTATTAAACCGCTTCTCCCTCACAGCTTTATTTGACACATTTTTCCATTTTTTGAGGGATATTTTCATACAAGTGGAAAGAATGCCTGGGCGATGGTATTTCGAAGGCCATTTGCTGTTTTTTTTTTTTTCTCAGAATATAGTCACGTTCCAGAGTTTGCTAAAAACAAGTCTGTGAGCCTGCGTGTTGCAGACGGGAACGGTGAGGTGAGCAGAAAAAAGAGCCGTCTGGGGAGTGGCACCCACCATGCCCAGAGCCGCACAGGCCGCACATCTTTCCACAACTGCCCCTGCTATGTGATGATACTCTAACAAGTGCACCGAGACGTACGCTTAAGGTGCAGCTTCGCTGAGTGCCCTATATCATGCTGGAAAAAGCCCAGAAGCCAAAGGATTGCAAATCGAGAAACAAGCCGGTCGTTCCCAGCCCGCTGCTCTAGCACTGAACACGTAGACTTGTGTTCATGGCTATGCATTGCTACTGTTTGCATGTAAGCGTGTATGTGGTCTGTCATCTGATAATTGTCTTCGTAATATGTAGTTCTCATTTTTGCGGTATTTGGTGATTTCTGCCGCCTCTGCCTCAAATGTGAGACAAACTGAAATAAGGAGTGTTCTCAGCGGTGTCAGCCCCAGAAGGTGAAACGATTTCCCGAGAAAGTCTGAAAGGGATCGCTACGGGGAGAAATCTCGTGTTTAAAAGCAATTTCCCTTCTCTGCTTTCGTTCTTCGGGCTTACCTGCTCGTGTGGCTGTGATGCGCGGAGTGTTTCTGCCGGGATCTGGGCAGGCAGGGCTTCCCTGCTCCCCGCCGCTTGCGCCGAGCGCTGCGAACCTGCTTTGCATTAAACTTCTGAGCAAGTATTTGCCATAATGTGCACAGTGTTGGAATTCATCTGCCAAAATTAAGGAGCCTCTGTTCATGAAACCTGATCTACTACGGGAGTAACTCGGGCAGTTTCTGAAGCTCTGGGGAGCGGAGCTGGCAGGCTCCGCTGTTAGTTCAGCGGTGCCTGTGCCCCTGCGATCCCCAAAGTACGCGGGAAAGGAGACCAAACCAGGCAGGGCGAGAGAAAACTCTCGCTACGCAATTGGCCGGTCCTGGTTCTAAAATAACGACAGGGCAGACCTAAAAAATCTGGCTTTCTCGCTTCAGGGCTGGTGCCTTTTGTTCTTTACGCTTCTGTGACAGAAATGTGTGTATATGCGTGTATATATCACGCTTTCGTAATAGCTCTGTACTAACCTATTAAGCCGGTTGTGCGGAGGGGTGGAAGTCAACCTCTTTTTCTTGTAAAAGCTCTGAACAGAGCACAGACTTGGAGGTTACTCCTCTGCCGGCGTTCGTGGGTGCCCTCTGTGTACCCACAGACGTAAGATTGCCTTGTGCCACGGGTGCCCACGTGCCACGACTGGCCCATTTGATGCTCGGACCCTCGTGCACGGCTTTCGACCCCGTGGATTCGTTGCAGGGGGATGCTCGGATGGGAAGCCCATGGGCCGGGCAGCGGCGTGCGGTCTGGTTGGGTGCCTTTCTGTGGGTCACTTTGTAATAACCCCAGGCCCCTGAGCGTGCGCTCGCTTTCTGCAGCGCTTTCGCAAGTATGCGCACATGGTTCTTTCCTTGGTCTACATAAATATTTACACTGCAAAGTCAGAGGCTTTGCTCCGACTTGATCTTGGAAATCACACGGTTTTTATTAAGCCAGCATTCTTGACAAGAGTTACCAGGCAGGGATGGCGGGGTGCAGGCGGCAGCGGCAGCAAAGGCGAGAGGGCTCGCTCAACGCGCCTGCCCCTCGCACTGCAATTTTTGTGTTTCAGGAGTCCTTTCCCGGCACCCCTGGGGAAGAGGAAAACATTTTCTCTCGCTAAATGCCGAGCTTAAGGCTGGCCGTAACAGAAAGGTAGAGCAACACGACCGAACGGTGGAAAGCGGCGTGAGCACCCGTCAAAGCCGTGGGGGTGCTGGGGACCCCTAACGGGGCGTCCCCCGGAGCGGAGGTGCTTTTCAGCGCCTTGGAGGCTGCGTGGGGGTGGCACAGAAAGGAGGCACAACGGTATCCTCCCTATCCGGGTGAAATTAGATAGCTGAGTAATGAACTGCTTTATAGCTGCTGCGGCGGTCGGTACCTACCAAGAGCTCGGTTGCGGTGTACGGCAAAGCTAGAGCTGGAGCGTGGTGCTGCACGGGCCGGAGTAGGTGTGTTTGTCTCAGGCAGGTAACCTCCGTCGCAAGGAACAGAGCGGAGACGTTGCAGTGGCTGGCTGCTGCTTTCTTGGGCTGAAAGTAGCAAGAGGTGGTGGGTTTTGCTCAGGAGGACCCGAGCCACGTGTCTTCGCTCCTGTGATGTTCCAGGCACTTCAACCAAGATTTTGTTGCCCTGCCTGGTTCTGAGGGATTAGGTTAATTGATAAAAGCTGTGTTTCTCTTCAAGTTGGGATATCCTCTAATTTTGCTGGACGGGTAAGATTCAGTGCTGCTAAAACAGGAAAAAAAATTGCCACTAAATGAAAGGAATGGGCTAGGACTAAAAAGAACTGGAGACGGTGAGACTCTCCCGTCCATTCCTCCCCGCTCCAGAACTGCTCTGCCCTTAGAGGCAGGGGAATTCGCTGCCGGCAAGCCAAGCCAGGGCTGCGGGGAGTCTTGCAGCCGAGAGCTGGGTCAAGCGCGGAGATGGGCTTTAGGAAGCCGCTGGCAGCCCCAGCGAGCGGCAGTGCAGGCCAGAAAGCATTCTGGAGCCAGAAAAAGGCGATGGCCACGAAGTTCCTAGCGAAGGTCTGTAAACCCGCAGATCTAATTCTTTAAATGTTTTCCGATTCCCACAATCCCACAAAGGCTTCAATTAATCGGCAGCGCCGCCTGAAGCGGGGCGCTCCAGAATTCCCCTGCGGAGGCTGGTGGCTGTTAACCCTGGGAGCGCAGGGCTGGGCGAGGAGCTCAGCTCTTGGGGGGTGGACTCCGGGCGATCGGTCCTTTTCCACCCTCTGGCTGAACTATTATTCCAAGCTTGGGATGGGAGGCCAAAGCCCGTTTTAGTCCTGAAGAGGTCAAAGAATGGGAAGACAGATAAAATCTTGTGCTACTTTCTTTTAATGGCTTTGCACCCTTGGTGGTAGTTAGCACCTTTGTGCTTAGTATTGCAGACGATTAAGCAAGGCACAATGCAGGGAAAAATCAGCTACGGTTTTCAGAAGTTACCTTGGCACCTTTAAAAGCAATCTTCTATGAAGGGTATTGCGGTTCCACATAAAGAGCTGTTTAGATTGGCACTTGTGTTTTGTAGGATTGGCAGAAACCTTTTGCCTTTAAAAGCGTTTTTCTGCCAGGGGATTGGTACCTTTTCCAGCACAAGCGGAGCCTGGCTCTACGCGCAGTCCGACGGGGGATTCTTAAATCTCACTGTGTTCCTGCGTCCTGCTCCGGGTCTCGCAGCAACCCTCAGCCCTTGCTGATGCTGTGGGTAATCTGCAGCTCAGTTGTGCAAGATTCTTTTATTGCCTCTTTGCTGGTCAAATAGAGCAAGTCTCTGATGATCTGAATACAGGAGGGAGGGAGAAAAAGAGCGGGCCTTTCTATTGAAAGTGAAACGGAACAAGAAGAGTCATTGGACGTCCTGAAATTACCTCTTTCTTTATCAGAACCACATGGACAGGAGGCAGGAAGCTGACATCTTCAGGTCCTTCTCCGCTATTTCAGCAGAGGGATGAAATCCAGTCCAAGGCAAAGAACTTAATCTGAGCCAATTGCTTTTGTTGGCCTGCAGAGGAGGGAGATGGTCTGTATTAACACACAACATGTTTCTGGAAATTGTCTGAGGTTAGAATAAATCACTTTGGGATTACATGATGTATCCCTATTTGTATTAAGAGTACTTCAAATGAAGAAATCTCAACTAGAGAGGCTACTTATATATAGCAAACAGAAGGACTATGCCGTAAAAGTTTGTGTGGGCTCGAACCACGCGCACAGAGGGCAATCGTCCGCGTGGACTTGGTACAGGTTTTCAATTTGCACTCGCTGTACAGGCAACTTGCACGTTTTAGAAAATCTGTCTTTTTCTTTGCCCAGCGGCACGTTCCTCAGCCGTTTCTTAGAAGCGATGGTTTTTGTGTGATGCTGCAACAGGGAATGTCATGCTCGGTTCTAGTTACAGCTGCTTTAAAGTATTGGCTCGCTGCTTGCAGAGCTTTGGGGGCTGCCGGGGAGAGATGCAGAGGGAGCGAACGCCGACGGTGTGACGTTGCTGACGGCCCCCGGGCTGAGCGAGCGGCACCGCTCGGCTCCCGGGAGGTTGCGGCATAGCTGCAGGGGCTGAGTTTGGCTCTTCCCACGTCGTGAGGGTCAGCTGGAGGGTGCAGAGCTCCGCTAGCTCGGCTGTTAAATTGACTCCCGTGTTAGGCTGCTGCTTCGCAGACCCGCTTCCCGTGTGCGACCAGTAGTAACAATGTCGTAACAATGTCCTTTTCGTGCCTTTTTATCTGTTTCCCGGGCCCGAGAGGGTCAGAATCTGGGAGCTAGCATCTTTCAGCAGCACTGCCCTCCCTTCAGACAGAGGGGAGGGAAGTAATGTCCCTCTTGCAGACGATGAAATATCATCTGTGGAAAATCTGTCTGAGCTTTAATTACAAAAATGTGTGTGATGTACAAGATGACACTGGGTTTGGCAATGTTGTCACAGAAATGTTAAGCTAGGAAAAGCATCTGGGAATGGAAATATTTTTAGAGTGGTTCTGTAAACAGCAAAAAAATGAGCGGTAATTAAAACAAGGCCAGCGGTGAGGTCCGCTGGCTGTTACTCTGCGAGAAGCCAGCTAAGGAGACTCGGAATTAGAAGGCCCTAGCTTTGATGGAAAGACACCCAAAACGGTTTTAACGCGTTTCATTTGTTTCGCCTTATTATTCCCGATTCTTCAATTGAATTAGGTCGTATCTTATCAAAACCACGGTGCTGCACAAGCACCCCCGGCAGTCGGCGCGCCGTGGGTGGCTTTGCGCGACGCCGCAGGGCGCGATTGCTTTGCTCGTTACATCGCGCGCGAGCCACCAGCGCCGTATAGCTTACGAGCACCGTAGAGGCAGTGATGCCAGCCACTTCTTCCCCGTGCACAAGTCTCTTGGCAGAGGAGGACTCGTGGTTCCCATTACCCGTAGTGCTCTGGAACGTACCCGCGATGGCCGAGACAACGGCGTGTGCTGACTCCGTCATCGTGTGCCATCGCAGAACGGGGAGGCTCAGCTGGGGTTATTAGTCTTGAAGAGTACGTTTGCTAGCAAATAAGGTATACTAAAAGAAACGTAAGAGGAAAGAAAATGCTCTGCGAGAGCCCTGCACTCTCGCTGCTTCACCTTTTCCGTTCTCCGCGCGGTCCGCAGACGGCGTCGGTTAAGATCGCCGTAAGCGGTGCCGGTACTCGGTTGCGCTTAAACGCCTTGGCTGAGGAGGACTCGCCGGAACAGGCGCACGCGTCGTTTTAGTTGGCATCCGTACCCTACTCGAGCCGCTTGTGGTCACCGAGCGTTGCCACATCCCACCAGTTGAGTACCCGAAGTTTCCTCTGCTGCTCGGGAGCGGTTTTTGCCGTGCTAAAGCTCCATCGCTACGCAGTCGCCCTGGGGTATGGCGTGGGTACCGTGCCTCGGCGCGCCGGTCGGGGCAACCCAGAGAGACGTGTTCATCCTCTTGTGTGTAGGAGTGATGCTGTTGGGAAGTCTGCTGTATCCAACCTTTCAGGATTTCTGTCTGCTTAAATCTTGTATGATAAAGACGATCCTGGACTTCAGTTTTTTCCAGTCTGAAAAGCGGTCTTTTAGAGGTGTGTGAGGAGGGCGGTTATTCAGACTGCAAATTTGTACGAACAACTGTCCTGGTTTCAGCTGGGATAGAGCTAACTGTCTTCCTAGTAGCTGGTACAGTGCTATGTTTTGAGTTCAGCATGTGAAGAATATTGATAACACTGATGTTTTCAGTTGTTGCTCAGTAGTGTTTAGACTAAAGTCAAGGATTTTTCAGCTTCTCATGCTCAGCCGGGGCACAAGAAGTTGGCACAGGACACAGCCAGGGCACCTGACCCAAACCGGCCAACGGGGTATTCCATACCATGTGATGTCCCATCTAGTTTTAGGAACTGGGGGGGGGGGGGGGGGGCAGAAAATCACCGCTCAGGGACTGGCGGGGTGTGGGTCGGCGGGTGGTGAGCAATTGCCCTGCACATCATTTGTACATTCCAATCCTTTTATTACTACTGTTGTCATTTTATTAGTGTTATCATTATCATTATGGTTTCTTCTTTTCTGTTCTATTAAACCGTTCTTATCTCAACCCAGGAGTTTTACTTCTTTTCCCGATTTCCTCCCCCATCCCACTGGATGGCGGGGAGTGAGTGAGCGGTTGCGTGGTGCTTAGTTGCTGACTGGGGTTAAACCACGACAATAACTGCATACTGGGAGGTTATTTTAGACGTAAGATGCGTTGGCTTGTTATATGTTGGCCCGGTACTTTTCCCGTATGAAGGAATGTTTTGGCAGGCATTAGCATTGTTTTGCTTCTTTTTAAAAAAAGCACTCCAACAAGCACATTATTTATGGGTATTTTGGAATACATGTTATTAAACACTTTAATACATCAGGATATTTTAAAATGACCACCGATCTCTGCTAAAGCTTGAGTCCTGTAACTCTGACCCATAACTCTTGAGGAACGTTGAGTATTTCTGTTGTTTCCTTCCAAATGGATTAAAGGAAACAATGTCAGCAGGGCTAACACAAACTGATAGTTCTCGCTCCAGCCGCGTGTTGTGTATGGCGATACTTTGACCCAATTAAGTCAATTTTATTCCCCCAAATGTTTAGTTAATTAGAGGCATACAAGGGGAGGTTAGTTTTGAAGAGTTTGAAATGAGAGAGCTCCTCGGCTCTGAGTCCGGGCATATTTTTTTTGCAGGGGAACTGCTTGCAGAAAAAATCAAAGTGAATATTTGGGTTTGCCTTTCATTTTCCTCCTGTGCCAAATATTTGTTTTTCACTAATATACAAGAGAGGCTTAGTCAAATTACTTTCAGTGCTTTGTCTATAGAAAATAACCTTTTGAATATCTGGGCAAGGCACTGGCAGAGCGTCGCTATTGCAAGGCGTTGGTACCCGACCCAGCCTGCGCCCTGGGCATGGCCGTCTGACCGACCCACCTTCCCTTGGGACTCGGAGAGCTCCTCAAAACCAGAGACTTTTACTAGCATGCGCTTCCCAGGCTCGCCTGCTTAGCAGAACTCTTGAGGTTGTTGAGGGCACTGTGATTACCTGAAGTGTTAGCTTGTGGAGAGATGTCTTTCATTAGAGGTATTTTTAGCTTTTCTTGTAAGATTCCTCCGAGTCAGCACATCGGTTGATTTTTGGAGTTTGAAAAAGAGGTCAGAAACGTGTGAGACCGCAACTCATCGTACCGTTCCGCTTATGGAAAGCAGGTCTGGGTTTCCACCCCGGACCGTGGCCGGGTTTTAGCCCTGTTGGACCCCCACCGCAGCTTTGACGCGCAGCGTGTTGGGTGTTTTGTGCATATTCGTGTCTCCTAAGAGGAAGAAGAGGTTTTAGGGGCCAATTTCTCAGTTCCTGTAAGGGACGCCTCTCTTTGGAGCAGTCTGTTTGAGATGATGCTCGCCAATTAAGGAGGCTGACTCGGGAGACGTGCGGTGGTCGAAGAGGAGAATTTCAGCACTTTGGAGGCATGGCGTTAGTTACCCCAAGATGGCTTATCTACCGGAGCCTGTGAATCCTGCTCCAGTAAGTCTCTCCCCGCTTTGTTTTCTAGCTCAAATTTCTCCTGGACACAACAAGGTCAGTGGTCCCTGATAGCTGCAGCCTAGTGAAAAGAAGCAGGCAAACTCTTGCTGGTTGCAAGGTGCACACATCTCTGGTTAAACATAGTGCTTTTGTTGTTTATCCTGCAGAAAAGTCCCAGATTATAGGAACGGGGAGGGGGGAGGAGAAGGCTATTTTAAGGCTGATTAATGATAGCAAGCTTGTAAAGAAAAGATAGTCCACATGTTTGGTCAGAAGATCTGTTTTCTGCCGTAGCCTAGGCGAAACCTTCTGTTTTCCGACTGTTTGAAATCCTCTGGGCGGAAAAGCGCCTTGCGCAAGGCCACACAGAAACGCTGTGGCACGGCCAGGAACACCAGTCGGGAATCTCAATTCCCAGTCCCGCCTGTAGTTAGGATGAAATCACAGTTCCCGCCAGCGTATCCCCGCACGCTCCAGCTCGGCAACTGCCGGTTACAGCATCGGCTACTCGCAGCGCGGACGAGCGCACGCGTCCTAAACTTTTGTGTGGAAATCTCCTAGTCGAAGCGCTGAGCTGGGCGGGGGGTGTTGGACCCGATCGAAGTATGGACGTGCGGGATGCGTCTTAAAACATTGGTTTTCTTAAATGTTTCCGGAAGAACTGATGGTACCTGCTGGGCCTTGCCCTGTGTAACCGGTGTCTTTTGCACGGCACGGAGCCGGAAATTTAGTTTTCTGTATCGTTTTGTTATGGGGAAAACCTCGCTACGCCTGTGTGCAACTCTCACCGAGAAGTAGTTAAGCTGAACTAGCTGTGGCATTGCACCTGCGGCGACCGGCTTTGAACAAAGTTATGAGGATTTTGGCGATAACTCGGCGTGAAAAGCCAACCTGTGGACGCGGGCATCCTCGGGAGAGGGCTGATGCTTGTTAGGGAACGCGCTGGCTGTCAGCTTCCCTCCCGCGTAATACTGCAGAGCACCGGCCCGGACCCCCGCACCCTGGCCTCGCCTCCCAGGAGAGCTGCTGGGAGCTCTTATTGTAGAAAAGAGCGTTTTTAAGCTGCTACCTGCCACGGTTGAGCCTTAGAAAAGGGTGCCTGTCTTGAGGGGGGCGGGGGGGTCTACCCAAGGTCCCTCTCCGGCACAGCGGTGGGAGACCCCTCTCGCGCGCCGCCAACAGAGCAGAGGTTTGTAGCGACGGCTCGCGTTTAGCGCGCTTCTCGCTTTAGCGCAGGCTGAATATGCCCCGATTTTAAATTGGCGTTAGCAGCGCTCTAGCTAAGCGTGTGCAATTGGCCCCGGTCCCGTGCGAGAGGCTTGCGCAGGCACCGTTATTGTTGTGACGAACGCCCCGTCCTTTTGCCTCGTAGCGGTGAACACGTGCGCCCTGAACAACGGCGGCTGTGAACACAACTGCGTGCAGGTGACGCCGACGCAGCACCAGTGCCAGTGCCGGCACAATTACCAGCTGCGGGAAGATGGCAAACGCTGCGTCCGTGAGTCCCCTGGAGCACGCTCGGGAAGCTGGGGAGGCCGAGTTTTGCTTTGGCCTTTTCTTTTTTTTTTTTTTTTTTTTTTTTTTTTTTTCAGGGGCAGCTGGGAGTTGGGGGGAATAGGGAGCACGCACTTGCACGCTCGGCCATCAAATAGACCCAACTGGGATGTCTCTCTCCAGTAAAAACTCTGCATGTTATGTTGTCGTGGACATCCTCTGCAGCTTATTCTGAAAGGCTAGGGAGATCTGAAGGAGCGTAGCCAACAAAAATGAAATTGTATGAAGGCACGCACTTCTGAGAAAGTGAAGGAACAGCAGCGTGTTCCAGCGGGACGGGATCTTCTTCCCCCCGCTTGCAGACGGCTTTCCGGCTGACCTGCTCCTGGCTGCAGGAGGGGATATAGAGCAGAAGTTTAATCTTCTCCTTCTCGATTGGCATTCAAGAAGTAGAAGGAAGGAAGTCTTCAGCTGCGAAGTTGCTAAGGGAAAAGGAACGAGTGGGATATTAAAAACAACGCAGCAGTTGGTAGGGTTTCGTAGCATCAGTCCAGGTCCCGGAGCAGGTCGGAGACTGGCAAACCTCCTGATAGGAGCACTCGAAGCCAGTTTGCCTGGCGCTCGCTCTGTAATCTCTGTAGAGGGACGTGCCCGTGCCAAGCTTCTGCTGGAAAGGTTTTACTCGGATTAGTGCCTGTCCTTTGTGGGACCTCACGCCATGTAAATCCTCCTGCCTGGCCGGAGCAGTAAACAGAGAGCAGTAGCAGAGATTTTTCTGTCTGGTGGAGAACGGTCTTTCACGGATTCCAAACTTTTTTTTTTTTGCTAGGCATAACTAACTGCTTGATGCTCTCTTCTCCCATAAGCGTAATGCCAGGAAGAGCTCGGATTAGCACGAAATTGAGCCTGCCTCTTCTGCTTTGACCCGCAGTGAGGAACCCCTGCGCCGACAGGAACGGGGGCTGCGTGCACCGGTGCCGCAACCACCGTGGAACAGCTCGCTGCGAGTGCCACCCCGGCTACCGCCTGGCGCCTGACAATAAGGCTTGTGAAGGTAAGTTCAGTCCAGTTCCCTACGACGAAGCTTTCACGGAGAAAACCGACCGTGTCTCGCAGGGTGAAGTAGTGCTCCGTCCTAGCGGCCATCGGCATTTGTGACTTGGATGTGATGCATAGGCCTTCCAGAGCGGGGGCGTGAACTAAGATGCTCGGCCGACGTCTGTCCAAGAGCCCTGCTCGAGTTTTTGCCTGGATCGAAACTCGACTTCGTGTGCTCCGATTTCCTAAGAAGCCATACAGTAATTCTGAACTCCTGGCTCCGTTTCTTTGTTGGTCTAGGCCCTGGTGAAGAAGTCGGGCTGGGAGAAACTTGAAGATGATAGTAACAACTGTCCCTTTGAAAGAACGTTTATGGCTCAACCTGCTTTGCTTAGCGATTGCTCATCTCTTGCAGACGTGAACGAGTGTCTGACCGGACTAGCCATGTGTGCGCACCGGTGTCTCAACACTCAGGGCTCCTTTAAGTGTACCTGTAACCCGGGCTATGAGCTGGGGGCGGACGGCAAGCGCTGCTACCGTGAGTACTGCGGCTGGACTCCTGCCGCGGGGGGGGACGGGAGGCGGGTTCGCTTCTGCGGGCAAGTGTTCGCGCACCCTGAGAACTGGGGGGGTGGGGGGCTGAGTTATGGCCATCATTGTTTGATGAGTTTCCCAAGCAGGTCTAGGGCTGGTTGTTTACTCTCCCCCCGAGATAATAAACTTTGATCTTTAAAGTCACCGCGAAGCTACTTTTGGTGGTTGAGGTGATTTATTTGGAGCCATTTGGCTCCACCCAGGCCATGCTCTGCTCTCGGGGCTCTGGCTGAATTCAGCCAGCTGCAGGTGTGGAACCCAAGAAGCAACTGAGCTAGTGAACTGATTGCCTCTGCTCCCCTCAAGAAAAGAAAAAAACACTATAACACAAGACCGGGCAAGGTTGGCCGTAGGTCTTCGTTCAGCTACTCTGCAGCAGCAGCAGGGCCAGGCCAAAGCGCGTTGAAGGGTGTTTAGCGCCAGCAGCCCCCTCACAGCTGACGGCCACCACGGCAGTCCCGGGGCCGGCAGCCGGTGGTACGGGAAGCCGTGATGCTCCACCAGTGCTGTGGCTGCAGCTCGCCCTGGGAACCGGCCAGGGGCAGGAGGGTCAGGCTTTGGGGACCAGGTGCTGCTAGAGGAGGGGGGGGTGCTGCTAGAGGAGGGGGGGGTGCTGCTAGAGGAGGGGGGGGTGCTGCTAGAGGAGGGGGGGGTGCTGCTAGAGGAGGGGGGGGTGCTAGAGGGGGGGGGGGGTGCTAGAGGGGGGGGGGGTGCTAGAGGAGGGGGGGGTGCTAGAGGGGGGGGTGCTGCTGGGGGGGGGTGCTAGGGGGGGAGCTAGAGGAGGGGTGCGGGGGTGCTGGGGGGGTGCTAGAGGGGGTGCTGCTAGAGGAGGGGGGGTGCTGCTAGAGGAGGGGGTGCTAGAGGAGGGGGGGGTGCTGGGGGGGGGTGCTAGAGGAGGGGGGGTGCGGGGGTGCTGGGGGGGTGCTAGAGGGGGTGCTGCTAGAGGAGGGGGGGGTGCTGCTAGAGGAGGGGGGGTGCTGCTAGAGGAGGGGGGGTGCTAGAGGAGGGGGGGTGCTAGAGGAGGGGGAGTGCTAGAGGGGGGGAGCTAGAGGAGGGGGGGTGCTAGGGGGGGGGTGCGGGGGTGCTGGGGGGGTGCTAGAGGGGGTGCTGCTAGAGGAGGGGGGGTGCTGCTAGAGGAGGGGGTGCTAGAGGAGGGGGGGTGCTGGGGGGGGTGCTAGAGGAGGGGGGGTGCGGGGGTGCTGGGGGGGTGCTAGAGGGGGTGCTGCTAGAGGAGGAGGGGTGCTGCTAGAGGAGGGGTGTGCTGGAGGAGGGGTGTGCTGGAGGAGGGGTGTGCTGGAGGAGGGGGGGTGCTGGAGGAGGGGGGGTGCTAGAGGGGTGGCAGCAGGCTCATGTGGATGTCGTTAAGAACTAACAAGTCATTAATTGTCAACAGCAATCATCTTATTATTTTTTTATTGAAACTAATGGGGGAAACTAGTAGTAATAACCCTACTAGAGTGACAGCAGTAATAATAAAAGGATTGGAATACACAAATGATGCACAGTGCAATTGCTCACCACCTGCCGATCGACACCCAGTTAGTCCCCAAGCGGCGATCCCCCTGCCCTGACTCCCCCCAGTTCCTATACTAGATGTGACGTCCCATGGTATGGAATACCCTGTTGGCAAGTTTGGGTCAAGTGCCCTGGCTGTGTCCCATCCCGACTTCTTGTGCCCTTCCAGCTTTCCCACTGGCTGGGCAGGAGAAGCTGAAGAGCCCTTGACTTTAGTTTAGACACGACTTGGCCCCAACTGCGAACAGCAGTGTTACCACCATTCTTCTCCTGAACTCACAGCACTGTACCAGGGACTAGGACGACAATTAACTCTATGCAGGCCAAAACCAGGACACAACGTGGGGTTGTTCTTGCTTTAATAAGAGGAAAGACAGAGGGACTATATTGACCTCGTGAAATCTGGAAGATGGTGTTCGCCCATGGCCCAGCTTTTGGTGTTGGCACACACCGATCCGCTGGGCCGCATCTGGCTCCTCTCGTCTTTCATCCTCCTTGGGGCCGAACACAGTAAAAACTCAGCAGTGCTCTGAACGGCAGACACTGCTTTTGCGGAGGTTCAGGGCTGAGTCAAAGCTCCATGGCACAAGTTCCTTTTAGCTTAAGAAAGCTGAATTAACTAGACACGTTTACATAAACTTTGCCAAGCTAACAAGATACATGGCTGCTCCTGACCCTTGTGCCCCCGTTTTTGGCACGTCAATAACTAACACTTCTACCTGTGGGCATCTGGCTGTTGCCGTAGTTAGCTGTAGTTCCGATGCCAGCTAGAAATGGGAGCAGCAGACATCTCCGTACTTAGAAAGACCGAGCCAAATTTTGCCTGGCAGCCCAGCCCGCAGCTCGTCAGTACGTCCAGGGGTGCAGCGCGTGCTCCAGGAGCCTAACCCGTGTGTCTTTTCCAGGGATAGAAATGGAGATTGTGAACAGTTGTGAAGCCAACAACGGTGGCTGTTCCCATACGTGCCACCACACCAGCTCCGGCCCGGTCTGCACCTGTAATTTTGGCTTTCGGCTCGAAGAGGACCAGAAGACGTGCACTGGTAAGGCAAGGGGAAAAGCACATCCCTCGTTTTTACAAGCACACCTCAAGTAACAGCGAGCATCTCTGGACATCAGCTACTCTCTCGCTCTGCCCTACAGCCAGGTTAACAAGGCTAGAAACGCCTGCGAAACTCCTCGAGCTCCGTAACTGGTCCGAAGTTGAGGCACGCGCCTCACGCCGCGTTACGCCCAGCCCCTTGCCGCAAAAAACCTTGCGGCGCAAACCCACCGTGGCGCTCGCTAGCCAGACGCTTACCGCACCGGCGCGTCAGGCTGCGGTTTCATCCTGCGCTCGCAGCGGGGCTGTGGCTCAGGCTGGCACAGCGAGGCTGGCTGGCTGTTTCCATCCTTTGAGGCAGCCCAAAGCTGGGAGAAATCCCGGTGCCCTTCCTGCAGGTTAGTTGGAGGGGCTATGCATTGAGGCCCTTACACCTACAGACTTCTCTTTCTGGAAAACCAGCAAAAAGGAGGTTGCTAGTGAAGAGTAACAGTGTTTAGCGATGCGAAACAGTGCTTACCCATCGCCCTGCAGCGCAGAGTCGCAGTTCACATGGCTCTGGAAATAATTCTTGAATTTGTTTCTTCTTTCTTCAGTACCAACTTCTTCCTGCAGCTTTCAAGGAGCACGTCTGTCCAGGACATCTGTTGGGAACAGATACGCTCCTTTAACAGGCTGCCACGGGCCCCCACAGTTGTTTGGGTGCGGGGGGCCGATTCCTCCGCCAGGAGAGCAATGCAAAACCCCCCGGAGCTTTGCTTTCCCCCGTGGCTCTGAGGAAGCAGTGGGAGCTGTCTCCATACAGCATCGCAACACAGGGGCAAAAAAGCCAGGACCCGAAGTCTGCTCTGAAAGAACATTCTTCCTCTGCATACTACAAAGCCCAGTACACTTTCCGTAGCCCAGCAGTGCTATCTGTTTTCCTACCAGACCCCTCCTCGGTCCGGCCGCCTCTGGTGGTCAGGGGCTGCTTCACCAACCCCACCACTACCTGGGCACTGCGGTAATTCCACTTCATGGTGGACAAAGGGAGTCCCATAAATACAAGGGGCTTGACACTTCAAGCCCCACGAGCTCTGCTTTCTCCAGGTTATCTAGATCCATCCTTCAGAGACTTCACTCTGAGAGAGCTTGAAGGAACTGATACCGAAAAGCCGGCCAAAAAAACTCCCCAAGACTCGATTTTGGAGGTTTAGAAAGCAGGCATTCTTCATTGCAGCGCTGGGTGCACGGGGGATCGCTCCACCTATCATGCACACCGTCGGGTCTAATCGTCCAGGCTAAATACATGTTCTACAGACGTACTCACTAGATTTCCAAGAAATGTTATACATATTCAGTAGTTTTCCAGGAAACTCCTACCCTATGCAAGTGTCCTTTACGCAGGCACATTGAAGGTCTCTGGTGGTCTTCCAGAGTCTTCCTCACCGGTCCGCTACTCGGCCCTTCTCGGATGATTCTGCGCAGTGTGCTCTTCTGCACGTTTGATACATCTTGTCCTAAAGAAAGCTCGTTAGTGCTTCTATTATCTATGCTTACGTTTTGACGTAATCCATGCGGATACTTCTACGCTAAGTTACCTAAAAGGGCTAAAGTCCTTATCTTCTTCAGAAACTGCAAGGCCATCCAGAAGCAATTTCTCACACATTTTGCAACATACAGAACCCCCATCCGCCACTGATCAGCAAACAATCGGGGAAAGCAACAGCCAGGCCATTGTACTCGGAGAAACTTCCTGCCTCAATCCCTCCTTTTCTTTTGAGGACTTGTAGCTTACCCGCTACAGTCCTCAATAGCTATGTACTAAAACTCATTTTCCTATAATTTATAGTCCATCCCTTTCAAGGGTTCAAGTAAAATATTTTCCCGTTTCTACTTCACGTCTAATCTCATTTCTTTTCCAGTCACTATGTTTCGGCTGAACTCCAATAATGCCAAAGAAAACGTTTGACAAATATACAAAAAAATATCCCTAGAGTCATTAACTAATTAATCCGACACATAATTGTTTTAACCATCCTAAATGGGGAAGCCAAGAAGTCAATTTATTCCAAATTTCCCCAGATCCCCAAGATGTATCATCCATAGCCACTCTATGTATCTGTTGGCTTTGTTTCCAAATTTCATTCGGATCTGTAGCAATCTTTCCCGATTGCTCTACGTAAAACCACAACAGCTAGTATTTATGACCATACAAACCCCTCCCTGAGAGGCTAAAAGCATATCCAGCGCCATTCAGTTTTGAAGAACCATTTTTGACAAACTAGAAATTTCAAGTTGTAAAGCTCAAGTGGCATCTACAGTGTAGTCTTCAATTTGCTCAATCGCTGCCAAAATATTCACTAACGTCTTTTCTAACTCACTGACTCCTAACCAAGGTAGAAACCATCGGACGAAGCTATGAAATCCCGTAGGATGGTCAGCAATAGCATTAGGTGCTCTCCTGAGCCATCTCAGAAGTGTCCTTACCCATCCATTCTGGTTTCCCAAACTCCTGATTACTGTAATATTATTGGAGCCTTTTTCCCACATAGCCAGTACCATCCATTTCCCTTAGGACCATCCTAATATCTAGGCAGTGAATTTCATCCTTTCCTCTACGTAGCTCAATCACAATAAGGGTAACGGCCCGCGGCATTGTTGTCAATTCTACGGGTTTTGTAGTTAGACGTTTAACTTCAGAAACATTTGGATCATACACATTCCATACCTGGAGATCAGTTTCATTTTCCCGGTTAAATTTCGGTCTTATTCACAAATGATTCCAGGATGCGTTGAAGGGGATAGGTATTCCCACTAAATTCGCACCCTTTTCTGCGAGCTCAGGGAGTCGGGAACAAGCCCGGCAATCTGATCAGTTAATGGTTTTCTCATTATTCCTCCAATTAGTTTCAAGGGTAGGTTCATATCCCAAATACCTAGACTCCCTGTGAATATCAAACCGAAACAAATAAAAACATAACCACCACATTTTACCTTTAACTCTTAACTAATTTCAACCTCCGTAGCATTTCTTGTTCCACTTGTCATTCAGGAGCTGCCTTCTTCATTCTCGAGCAATGAATCCAAGAGCCTTTTCCATTCAATCTTACTGCCGTGTATGCGGTTAATAAAATTCGATATGGTCCTTTCCACTTCTCCTGCCGTGGCTCCGATGTCCAAGATTTGAGGTAGACCCAATCTCCAGGTTGAAATGGGTGAGCTGGCAAATCAAGATTCAAAGATTTATTCATCACCGCATACTTATTTAGTTCTTGCAATACTTTTCCCAAGGCAATTAAATAATGAATTACATCACTTTCACCTTGTGTTCTCATTTCTCCTGGCAACCCAGGAGTCTGATATGGTCTTCCATAGAAGAGTTCATAAGGGCTCAAAAGCCGTCTACCTCTGGGCTGCACTCTAATCCACAGAAGTTTCTTGACACAGTTTACTTATTTGTGTCTCAAGGGTATAGTTCATTCTTTCAACTTTTCCACTAGCTTGTGGCCTATATGGAATATCTAAGTCCCAAGTTATATTCAATATTTTAGATAGCTCTGTAACTGGTTTTGCCACAAAATGGGGCCCTCTGTCTGATGACGTTCCTATAGGTATTCCAAACCCGGGAATTATTTCTTTTAACAAAACCTTGACAACATTCGGGCTTTATTGGTACAGCAGGGAAAAGCTTCTGGCCATCCAGTATACATATCTACTAAAACCAACAGATGTTTCATCCTTCTTTTTCTAGGTAGTTCACTAAAATCAATTTGCCAATACTCACCAGGCGTTTTACCTTCCGTTATTTTTCCCCAAAATGTATCTTGTTTTGCGTTTTTGGATTATTCTCTCAGTCACAGATAGTATACTTTCCACCATATTTCTACTAATAATCGATTTCTGCAAGCGTTTTAACAAGTTTTTGGTTCCCCGATGAACAGAATAGCGTTCTTTCCTTACCATCTCATTTATGAGAGCGTAAGGAACTACTACTAGGCCTAAGGGTGTTACTGCCCATCCATCTTCTCATTTTTCTGCCTTCAAGTTTTCAATCTATTTCAAATCTTGTTTGCCATACACCATTTTTTCTGGTAATATTATCTTTCGCTCTGGGGTTATTGCAAAAGCTTCTGCTTGTATGCCTTTTTCTGCAGCCCTTTTTGCAGCCCAGTCGGCTAATGTATTTCCCTGATGTTGGTCATTTGATCCAGATCGATGAGCCTTACAATACATCGCAGCCACTTCAGCAGGTGCTTGAACACCCCCCCCCAAGAGTTTCAAAGTTTCTTCTTCGTGTTTTATGGTTGTGCCTGGTGTAGTTAAAAGGCCCCTTTCCTTCCATATAGACCCGTGAGCGTGAATCACCCCAAACGCATATTTTTAATCTGTCCATATATTTACGCGTTTTCCTTTACTTAAGTCCAGTGCTCTTGTCAGGGCCATTAGTTCGGCTTTCTGCACTGATGCCTTCGACGATAGAGCATTTGCTTCCATAACTTCGGTTATAGCGGTTACTGCACACACGCGCCTTCCATTTGTGACAAAACTACTTCCATCGGTATATAGTTCCAAGTCTGGATTACTTAAGGGGGGGTCCTTAAGGTCTGGCCTACTGGCATATACTTCTTCTATAGTCTGTAAGCAGTCACGTTCTAGTTTCTGCTCACCTTCTTTCATCTGTTCCGTTGACAAAAAAACGCAGCAGGATTCAATATTGCGGTAGTTTCGAGCTGTGTATCATCTTGGTCTAACAGGACCGCTAGATACTTAATCCTTTGGCTTGGGGCCAACCAGCATTCCCCTTTTTGTTCCAATACCGTAATCACCATGTGTGGTACATCTACTGTAATCTTCTGACCCAGGGTAAGCTTCCGTGATTCTTCTGTTAAAATTACAGTAGCAGCCGCAGTTTTCAAACATCCAGGCCATCCCTGGCTTACGGTATCCAATTGTTTGGAAAAGTACACCGCCGCTCGGCATAAAGGTTCAAGGAGCTGGGTAAGCACTCCCAGTGCTATTTCTCGTTTTTCACGAGCGAACAGCTCAAAAGGCTTCTCTAAATTTGGCAATGCCAATGCCGGTGCCTTCAGTAGTGCTTGTTTGGGATTTCTAAAAGCACTTCTGTTGGAGCGGCGGAGGAATGCATGTAAGTCGACCCAATATGAGTGATAGAAGTGATTCAACTTTATTTGCACGGATAGCTCATATTTATACAGTTTGCGATGATTATGCCTACTAGTCCTAATATGATTGGTACATTGCTAATGTTTATTCATTACTAAAACACACCCACTGGTGGTTGGCAGCTACGCGTGTTCAGTAACTTTCTCATGAGAACTTCTTCAAAAGTTACTTGTGAAGTTAGGCCAAGGTCACACCGTCCCTGTCTTTCTCCTGATAACAGCGAGACCAGCTGTTGTTTTTCTCCCAATATCAGTAAAGCCAGCTATTTTCAGCCAAGGCCTAGTCTTGTTGCTCAAACTGACATTCTTTCACACAGAACTCTGCTCGCACAACTTTTCCACAGGCCCATGTCCTTTTTCAGCAAGCCAATTCCCAACAATTCCCCCTTTTTCTTTTTGTGCGAGTAGAGCTTGGTGTGTCAGCTTTGAGACTCCTTTTATCATGCACCCATAAGCAATTTTAACTATTACGCAGATTAATATCAATACCCAACCATCGTAAGGCTTCCTTAATCAATGACATTAGCCATGGTGTTATCCCGCCAAATATTGGCTGTAACACCCCATCAAACCCATTAGTTTCTTGCTGGATCTTTGTGTATGTTTCTTCAGCCAATTTATCTGTTTGTGAATAGACTGAGGTAAAATTTTAACCCCTGCTGTATTGCCCTTTGCAAAGATCTGTGAACACAACTAATTAAGCACAGTAAAAACAACATTATACATAAGAATAAAATACATAAGAATAAAAGACTGTTCAGGTAATGCCAATGACACACAAAACCAGATTTGATTAATAGCTTTAGCTAGTGACACCCAAACATTCTTACTGTCCCATGGCATTAACCGATGTGGATCAATTACCGGTGTCACTGTCATGCTGCTTACTACAGTCAGTGTGTTCCATATCAATCTCAGCATAAGGTTTCAAATTTATGGGTAAATCAGGAACGTATCTGCCAGACATGGATTTTTTTGTCCAATTGCTGTCAAGGCTTGCCATCCCGGTGCACTTAGTTGTCTTGTAGAAGTTAAGCTGTCGCTGCCCCTCAATAAATCCAGCAGCGGCTGTAAGTCTGTATTTGTAATACCACAACAAGGTCGAATCCACTGTAGGTCTCCGTTTAAATCTTTCTCCCTCTTTTTGTTTTTGAGCAATCCAGACTTGCTTAATCCAATGTCTTTGCCTTTCTTCTGCAGCAGCTATTACAAGCGACTCCGCATCTATCACGGGTGCGGTTGGTTTCCCCGTCTCTTTTTTGCATTTCCTTTAACAATTCTAACATTGTCTCTTTTTGTTCTATTATTAGAGTAGCCAAGTCCTTGTTTGCACTATTTGAATCAGGGTATATGCTAGGTATAATTTGTTCATGTTGAACGGTGGTATCTGAGGGCTGGTTTTTCGTAGGCAGATTTTTACTCACTCCTGATTCTGTAGGGTTTCCTTTAATCGTACGGTTAGGGAGGCTTGGGAACTGTCGGATGGCTGATTAATATCGGCAGTCCCAGGGAGTGGAGCAGAAGTCAAGGGCACAAGAGCAGGCGAACAAGCTCCAAAAAGTCTTTCTCGCTGCATTATGTTTTTCTCCCCGCTTTTCCCTTTCGCTTGCGGTTGAAGAGAGAGAGCAGCAAAAGCAGACGCAGACGCTTTACGATCTGCTTTCATTTCTTACAGAGTTGTCTTAATCAATTTCCATAAAGTTGCAAGATCTTTAACTTCTTTAGACCCGTCACTGATTTCATCCCATAGGGAGGTTCCGATAGCTTTCCAGGTACTAAGCTCAAAAGCTGTACCCACACTAATTGAAAGGTTTCTGTCCTTGCTTCATTAGTTTTTTAGCTGATTTATCATCGTCAATTACCATATCCCATAATACGTCTCCTAATCTATGCCATTCACTTTCCTCAAATAATAAATCCGGATTCTTAAAGCATCCCTTAACACGACCTAAAGCAACTAATCCCAAAACTTGCTTAACGCAATTTACCCCCCGCTTTTCTAAAAAGCACTGTAACAATTTTAGGGCTACCTCTTGATCCATTGCCGGCCGGCTTCTTGATACTCCTGGGTGCTACCTTGATTAAGGCACCTCGGTTAAAAAGTCTTTGCAGCCTTTTTCCAGTAGCCCTCACTGACGGCGAACCCCTTTTGGACGGTCCAGGCACGAGAGTTAACACACCAACCAAGACGATCAGCGTTTGGTTAATCTTTTGCCCCCCGGTCGCTGCTACCGGTGCTTCTCAGTGTCCGTCGCTCCAATTCCCCTTTCTTCGGTCCCCGTTCGGGCACCATGTTGGAGCGGTGGAGGAATGCACGTAAGTCGACCCAATATGAGTGATAGAAGTGATTCAACTTTATTTGCACGGATAGCTCATATTTATACAGTTTGCGATGATTATGCCTACTAGTCCTAATATGATTGGTACATTGCTAATGTTTATTCATTACTAAAACACACCCACTGGTGGTTGGCAGCTACGCATGTTCAGTAACTTTCTCATGAGAACTTCTTCAAAAGTTACTTGTGAAGTTATGCCAAGGTCACACCGTCCCTGTCTTTCTCCTGATAACAGCGAGACCAGCTGTTGTTTTTCTCCCAATATCAGTAAAGCCAGCTATTTTCAGCCAAGGCCTAGTCTTGTTGCTCAAACTGACATTCTTTCACACAGAACTCTGCTCGCACAACTTTTCCACAGGCCCATGTCCTTTTTCAGCAAGCCACTTCCCAACACACTTCCTCCCTCTTCAGTCCATTCTAAGCTGGTATCTGCAAGAAGCTTTTAACATTTCACACAACGGTCTTACCATCAGTCCATATTCGTCAATCCATAAACGGCATCGCTTTGTCATCCCGAGATAGGTTCGTAACTCTCAGAGGGTATCTGGTTCTGGGAGGCGACAGATGGCTTTTTTTTTTTGTCTGTTGATAACTGCCGATGTCCTTTAAAATTTTCAAACCCCAGATACATTACAGTTTGTTGAGTTTTTGAGCCTTTTCTCATGATACTCTGTAACCACTCATTCCGCGAAAATTCAAAAGGCTTGCCGTCAGCTGCAAAGATTCTTCTCGGGTTTCCCCTGCCAGCAAAATATCATCCGCGTACTGTAGAACACCACCTTCTCTATTCTCCACTCACCAGATTTCAAGTTCTTTAGCAAGTTGATTTCAAAAAACGGCGGGGCTGTTCTTAAATCCTTGTGGTAACACAGTCCAGGTATACCGAGTCTTTTGCCCCATTTCAGGATTTTCCCATTCAAAAGCAAATACTTCTTGGCTCTCTGGTGCAACCGGGATGCAGAAAAAGGCATCTTTTAAGTCTAACGCTGTAAACCATTCTTGTTTTTCTGTCAAGCTTATCAACAAGGTATACATGCAGTAGTTGCAAATCCATATATCTTGTACTATCTGATTGATAGATCTTAAATCTTAAACTAATCTATATGCTTTCCCATCTGCCTTTTTCACTGGCAGAATTGGAGTACTATACTTAGACTCACATTCTCTCAGTAACCCATATTTCAGAAATTTTTGTATTAATGGTAACAACCCCAACCTAGCCTCAACTGTTATAGGGTATTGCTTCAGTCTTACCGGTGTCGATTCTGGTTTTAGATCCATTCTCACAGGTTCAGCTCTTTTAGATTTCCCGGGTATTTCTCCAGCCCAAACAAAGGGAATTACCACCTCCTCCACTTCTTTAGGGATATCTTTGCTTCCTTGTCCGTCTTCCTGTAACAGAAACACTGAAGCCTGGATCTATTTAGATTCTGGTATTAAAACTTCTATTTCCCCTTCTTTGACTTTTATTTCTGCTGCTAATTTTTCTAATAAATCCCAGCCTATCAGGGGTTTCGGTGCACCTGGTAAGTAAAAAAAACTCGTGAATGACCCATTGCTTCCCAATTTTAAATTTTTAGGGTTTAAAGAATGGCCTTTGTTCTGCTTTTCCTGTCCCACCAATAACTTTCACCATGTCAGTTCCCAATTCATGTTTTTTCGTGTTTCAAACCAAATACGTTGCCCCCGTATCTCTTAAACATTCTGCTTCCTCATTCCCCAGCTTAATTATAACCAGAGGCTCTGCTGGGGAAGAGTGCTCCGCTCTGCTTCAGTCTTCCTCCTCTAAGGGTACTATCGGTACCCTCCTTTCTTTTTTGCTAATAAAGCTGGGCACTCTCTCTTCCAGTGTCCTTCTTTCTTACAATATGCACACTGATTCTGCCCGACGGCTGGATTCGACAGTCCGCGTCCTCTACCCCTTCCACGTACGTTCCCTCTCACGATTCCTCTGGAAATCCCCCTTGCTCCCTTTCGATATACACATATATTCTCAAGGGCTGCTGTTAACTTTGCATTTCCTCTCTCTCTGTTGATCTCTATTTCTATATACCATCCAAGCAATATCCAACATTCTCCCAATATCGCTAGCTTCTGCACCCTGCAATTTTTGCAATTTCCTCCAAATATCATCAGATGATTGCCCAATAAATAGGGTGGCTAACTGGCCTTTCCCTTCCTCGAATTCGATATTTAAAGTAGTACATTTCCGAGATGCTTCTTTTAATCCGTTTAGAAAAATCAGTCGGTGACTCCTCTTTGTCCTGTTTAATTTCATACAATTTAGACCAGTTTATAGCCTTTGGAGTGGCATTTTGATTTCCAATTAATACCAATCTCTGATATCGGGCTATCATCTCTTTGTTATCCAGGTCATTGGGATCCCACTTAGGATTTTCCCACTTAGGGAAAATGATCTTCCATTTGCCCTCATAAAGTTCTTGAAGCTATTTGTGCTTGGAGATGTGTTCTTACAGCTCCCCGTATCACGTCTCTCTCCGTACTATCAAACACCACTTGTAAAATAGCTTCGATATCCTGCCAGTCCGGATTCTGAGTTGTAATCATCATTTCAAAACCACTTGCCACCTTCTTTGGATCATCCCGATAACTTCCTGCGGCAACTTTCCAATTATTTACATCTGATATTGAAGAAGGAACCTTTACTGTAATTGGTCCATCATTTCCCACAGCTCGTCACAGCAGAGCCTGCAAGGCTGGCTGGCTACTTCTTGTTCGACCAGCTACCGGAGTCCGCCGCGTTCCCTCAATCACGCAATTGCCCTTTCCCTCTTCAGACCTTTCCTCCTGACCTTCCACCTCCTCCCGTCTTAAAGTCCTTAACCCTGGTGCCACCAGCATTTCTAAATCCTCCTCCATTTCCTCCCAAGTTAATTTTAAACACCTCCGTCCAACACTACAGGCTGAACAACATCTTTTCAAAGTTTTCCCGTTATGCTTATTCTGGTCCTTTTCCACTGCCAACACAGGAGGATCAGAAGGAGCTAAATTAATTCCACTTTCCTCTTGCCACTCAGGGTGCTGACGCAACGTGAAAAAGATATCTGCATACATCACTTCATCCCATTTCTTTTCCCTTCTCAGAAACAACATCAATTGTAACAATGTATTATAATTCAATGTTCTATTTACTGGCCATTTTCCCCCGCTTCCCAATTTATGAAGAGGCCACCATTGGTTACAATACTTCACCAAATTAGATTTTTTAACCGATCCTCCCGGGGATCCAGCAATTTGTTTCCAATGTTGCATAATACACCCTAAAGGTGATTTCTCTATTACTCCACCGGTGGAGCTTCCAGCCCCCATTGTATACAAGCTTAATTACACTATTTACACGATACACGGAATACTGACCTTTTTATAACAACTTAATATAACTATAAATATAATCACTACTAAAACAATCAAGCTTATACACACAATAGCAGTTACAGTCATTAGTCCAAAAAATAGATACCTATAAAGGATTCCTAACCTTTTCATATCCAATTAGGGAGACCTATCCCTTTTCCGTAGGATCCTTTCCCCACATCTATCTTGCACGGTCAAACGCCTGCAACTTACAGATAGATACCAATACCAAAAACCCCAAAAGAATGTCTTACTCACAAAGCGTAGTTCTTGCTTCGAGCTCTTCAGTCCAGGGATCAACGTCCCTCCCGAGAAATGCCAGTGCCGGCTGAGGTTCCTGTGATCCCAGGATCTGTCGGGGTTCAGAAGCAGAGTCCCATCTGGGGTGCCAAAACTGATACCAAAAAAGCCGGCCAAAGAAACTCCCCGAGACTCGATTTTGGAGGTTTAGAAAGCAGGCATTCTTCATTGCAGCGCTGGGTGCACGGGGGATCGCTCCACCTATCGTGCACACCGTCGGGTCTAATCGTCCAGGCTAAATACGTGTTCTACAGACGTACTCACTAGATTTCCAAAAAATGTTATACATATTCAGTAGTTTTCCAGGAAACTCCTACCCTATGCAAGTGTCCTTTACGCAGGCACATTGAAGGTCTCTGGTGGTCTTCCAGAGTCTTCCTCACCGGTCCGCTACTCGGCCCTTCTCGGATGATTCTGCGCAGTGTGCTCTTCTGCACGTTTGATACATCTTGTCCTAAAGAAAGCTCGTTAGTGCTTCTATTATCTATGCTTACGTTTTGACGTAATCCATGCGGATACTTCTACGCTAAGTTACCTAAAAGGGCTAAAGTCCTTATCTTCTTCAGAAACTGCAAGGCCATCCAGAAGCAATTTCTCACACGTTTTGCAACATACAGAACCCCCATCCGCCACTGATCAGCAAACAATCGGGGAAAGCAACAGCCAGACCATTGTACTCGGAGAAACTTCCTGCATCACAACACAGGGGCAAAAAAGCCAGGACCCAAACTGAAGTCTGCTCTGAAAGAACATTCTTCCTCTGCATACTACAAAGCCCAGTACACTTTCCGTAGCCCAGCAGTGCTATCTGTTTTCCTACCAGACCCCTCCTCGGTCCGGCCTCCTCTGGTGGTCGGGGGCTGCTTCACCAACCCCACCACTACCTGGGCACTGCGGTAATTCCACTTCATGGTGGACAAAGGGAGTCCCATAAATACAAGGGGCTTGACACTTCAAGCCCCACGAGCTCTGCTTTCTCCAGGTTATCTAGATCCATCCTTCAGAGACTTCGCTCTGAGAGAGCTTGAAGGAACCGTGCAGTTCTCAACCATCTCTGAACTTGACATCAGTGTTTGTAACAGGGTAAATCGGGGAACAGAGGTCAGTGTTATGGTTGGAATCACCCCCATTTGTAAGCACAGAAAACATTTAAGAACAATCTCGAACTGGAAAAAAATCACAGTTAACTTCCCACAGGCCTCTAGGATTCAGGATTCCTCCCTTGGCTGGGGAGCACATTGCTGAGGATGGTCTGTTAACATAAACCTCACTCATTTCAAGAGGAAAACAAGAATGCTAGCTCAGCATTTGGCAGTCAGATCAGTGAAAACCTACCAGAACTGGTCACAGAGCAATTTTAGCAAGTACTGTCACCACTGCAAAGCTAGATGCATACTAACATCCAGCGCCCTTTGTTTTTCATTTAGATATCAATGAATGTGACAGCGGGTCTCACTGTTGTCAGCAAGACTGTTACAATTACCCTGGAGGCTACGAGTGTGCCTGCTATGCTGGATACAGGCTCGGCACAGATGGCTGCGGGTGCGACGGTAAGCAGAAACATCTAGCTGGAGTCCTGCAAGCGCCAGCGACGCCGCAGTCCTCTGCCTTGCGGCACGGCAAGAGACGCATACGGAACGGGTTCCTCTAGTTCTGGTTTTTGTATTTTGTCAGCCTCGGTCTGCTTAGTCAGCTATTCTAACCCATACACTAGTCCACCACAACCGAAGAGTAGCAATGGGGCTTTTGAACACACTGATATCAAACCGGGATAACTCAGAATGAGTTGGTCCAGGTCTGACTCCAGGAGTTCACAGAAGTCATTTCATGTTCAACCCCAGAGGCCAACATTGCCCATCATTTTCACCCAAGAGATACAGGCAAAGAAAAGCATTTGTATAAAATAGAGCTAAGACAGCGACTGACACAAGCTTTTAATAAAGAGAACAAAAAATTGTCCTACCTGGTTGCAAACAGCCAGGCATTGCCTCCAGTTTCTCCCAGCTCATACCAGTTCTCCTGTGAGCTCTGATGAGTCACCTTCTTAAGAGAAAGAAGGTGGGGCTTTTTTCCTCCTAATGAGTCCTTCTCACTCTCGGGTAACGTTCCACAGGTGAGCCTCAAGCTTACCCACCTCTTTCTACACAATCAGTGACAGATGTGAACTCGAGCCCAGCACACAGTATTTGGAAACCCAGGGCTCCCTGAATGACTTGGGTAGCATCACTCGGTCTTTAAGAGTCAGACGGCTTCACATCACTAGCAGAGAGGATGCCATCAGTCTACTTGGTGATCTGTGGACAGAAACATATCCGGGCCCGTCCTGTACAGAGAACGTGCTCCCGTTATGCCAGAGCAGCCCGCTCCCATTACGCCAGAGTAACCAGAGTATCCCATGCTTTTTAGATGTGGACGAGTGCTCTTCCCATAACGGTGGATGCGAACACACGTGCCAGAACCAGCTAGGGTCTTTCCAGTGTGGCTGCGAGATTGGATACAAACTGGATGACGACCGAAGGAGCTGTATCCGTAAGTGCAACGCCTGGGCGCCGCCGGGGTGAGCGGCAGGCTGCCCATCCCTCTGCCCTGCTGCCCCCCAGCATAGCCTCCCCTGCACAGAACCCAGACCAGCCAGGACCAGCACAGGCTGGAGCTCCGTTAGCCCCGCACACCACCTTTTCCAGCTTTTTCACAGCACTTAGTGCTATTAGCAGGGGAAAGGACTCACACCGCCAGCAGAAAGCTTTCCCCTGGCAGGACCGGTCCTATTTCAGCCACATTGCACAGCACTTCCCAAAGGAGCATAGGGGATTTTGGCACAGGTACACCTAGGACAGCCTGTAGCGGTGACTCCGCGTTAACCAAAGAACCAGAACCCTTTCCACAGTCACCAGCCTCTACAGTTTTTCCTTACAAGAAAGAATAGATTTTGCTTTTTTAAGCAGTAGCATCTCTATCCCACCACCAAACACGCTATCACCCGACTTAGTAGGACAGCCAACACCCCACTCGCGTCACCTAACGACCCCCAGCAGCATCAGCCGGGTCCCTGGAAAAGCTTTCTGAGGTCTGGACCCAGAAGAGCAGCACCAAGCACCTCCAAGCTCTGGCCAAACTGCTGAGTCTCCTCCGGGCGGTGGCTTTTATAGGTTCTACGGCCCTGCCCTGGCTCCCAAGTGTGTCTCTGCTTAGCTTGATTGCTGGCATTTAACACTTGCCTGCCCTGCAAGGGAAGGAAACCTGTAGCTGATGATAGATACTTTTTCCAAAAGGAGAACTAAGCTGAAATGCGTTGCTTACTTTTGTTAGATGGGCAGCCCTGTTTAATTTTCCACAAAAGAATTAACTTCCCTGAAAACTCAAAGAGTGGCTCTGGTCAGAAAAACAGCAGGGCAAAGGTGATGGGGTGAGCATGAGCTCAGTTACTCGAGAAGCCAGGGCTGTGTGTCAAGGTTAAGGTCAAAGCTTCTCCCATCGATTTTGAAGTCACTTAGCTGGCCCGTGCCCATTCTAGCCAAAACGAACAAGCAAACAAGTTGCAAAAATTGTAGAGGTGTCAATTTAGAGAGAGATCAGCGGTGCAAAGCAGGCCAAATGAGATGCAGCAACCCTGTCCAGATGTTTCTACTTTCCCTTTCTTATTACACAGGTTCTGTCCTACTGTTCACCTCTTAGAGATCTTATTCCTTTTCCCACTTTGACCTTGTCATCTCCGTGACGGCTTCCCTAGCTCTAGAGGACCCTGTGGAAGCTCTGGATGGCCGGCGCCCCGTTATCCGCCCGATCCCTCACGTTGCAATCCTGCGAGATGAATTTACCCAGCTCTTTAATGATGACTATGAAGAAGAGGAGGAAGAGATGGAAGCAAGAGGAGAGCACACGCTTTCAGAAAAATTTGGTGGGCATTTCGCAGCACTGGTAAATGGCACGCTTTGCTTGGAAGTCTTCAAAATTAATCACACGTGCTGGGTTTATTCGTGTTCGGTGCGCGTACCCGCAAGACTTGTCGAGCGCCTTTCCTATGCGCACAGAACCCGTGTTAGGGCGCAGATGCGTTTAGCTTTGCCGCAGCCTGCACGCGGTGTGTGGGGGGGGGTGTGTGCTCTGCCCAAACTCTCCGAGAGGCCGAGGCAGCCTCGGGGAAGGCTCCTCACCCGCAGCGCTTCTTGTTGCAGTCTGCCTGGAGCACACGTTCGGCCCCGACTGCAGCCTGACCTGCGAGGACTGCCAAAACGGAGCCACGTGCGACGCGGAGGAGACGGGCTGCGAGTGTCCGGCGGGCTGGACCGGCATCCTCTGTAACCAGAGTGAGTGATGCCGGAGGGCAGCGGGCGAAAAAGCTCTCCTCGCCCTCGCTGCGGGCTGCGCGTGGGTCTGCGGCAACCGGCTGAGCTTTCCCTCTCTCTCTCCCCCCAGCCTGCCCGGTCGGCACCTTTGGGAAGAACTGCAGCCTGACCTGCCGCTGCCAGAATGGCGGCACCTGCGACCCCGCCACGGGTGCCTGCCGCTGCCCGCCCGGGGTGGCCGGTGAGCTCTGCCAAGACGGTAAGCCCGCGGCTCTCCCTTTCCTTCTCGCCGCGGCCCTCGGCGAGGCGCGGGGACCCGCTGGCGTGCGGGCTGTCTCGCCTCGCTGCGAAAAGGCGGGATGGCGTCTCTGCCGGGCTTTGAAACCCTGGGGCAGGTTTCTTTTCTCCCTAAAACTTTTCCCTCTAAGGAAGTAGCAATGTTCCTGAGGTGCCACTTGCGAGCGATGGCCCCCAGCCTGCGGAGGTAGCTCATTTCTGTTTCTCTCGGCGCATTAGTAGAGCATTTGCCGTAATTCGATAGAGGGCTATTACAGCCATCTCTGATGCCGCTCTTTGATGTTCCAGTTGTGCTTTCCCGAAGCCTTAAAATGTTTTCCACAGAACGCCTCACACTGGCCCCTTTGTAGCTGTACACTGAAAGCATCTTTCAACTCTTTTGTTGACCCATCCCAGTGCGAGCGGCTCTAACGCATCCCTGCTCCATCTGACTCGGTGGGTCACCTAGTCTTGCGTGCAAAAATGCCGTTTTAATAAGGGAATTCTTCACCCACAAAAGAGTGCTCCAGGCAGCATGCCTTCTCTTTGCACTGGAAGACCTTTGCAGTCCCTGTTTGCTACTCGGCAATGACCACGGGCTGCCATCTCTATTTCACTGGACGTTCAGTGGCGGACGCAGAAAAGAACGTCAAAAAACGGATGTTCAGTGGTAACTTTATAGAACCGTGGAGGTATTTTCCACTGAAGAAAAAACAAAGCATTGAAAAGTTGTGACAACAGTAGTTACCCAAAGTACCCAAAGGAGGTGTCGGTCGCTGCTGGTATTTGTTTCTCGCTCCCAAAGAGTTAAAATCGGGGGGACATAATCTAAAAACGCAGAAAGAGTGAGACAATAGGAGATGCAGACCAAATGACTTCAGACAAACGGTTAGGAGCATCTGGGAAGTATTACCGAAGGAGGAGACCGAAGCAGAATGTAAATGAATGCAAGAGATACCCCGACCTTTTCTTTCTGTAGGAAGGAGGTGATTGAGGGGTACAGAGAAAAAACAGGAAGGTGAGATTAAAATAAACAATGAAGAGCTGATCTGTTGTCCCAGGGTGGCATTTCCTCTGCTTAGACCGTCTGCTCTTCTTACCATACGGGAGGAGGCATGTGCTGCCTGGACAGATGCTGGCCGGAGCTTTCTGCTGACACAGTCTGTCTGCCATGTGCTTCTAATATTAAGGTCTTTAGCATAACAGAGAAAGAACAGTAATTTATTCCCTTAAGAGTGCAAATACCGCTGCTGTTTATCAATGGGGACGGCCTCGTGGATTACTTTCTCCCGTATGAAAAACTTGACTTCTCAGAGCCCGGCAGGGTAGATTTCTAGCACGACCAGCGTTACCGTTTCGAGCGCGGCGCGGAGCCGAGGGTGCCCTCGGGGCACCCCGCGTGGCTGCAGAGCGGCAGCAAGCGAAAGGCGCTGCGACGCTCCGTGCGAGGAGAGGAGTGCCGACCGCTGACGCCAGCTGGTTTTGAGCCGAGGCGGGGAATCTGATCGCTCTTATCATTACCTTATTGCGTAGAGACACAAGCACATTCTGGTCAGAAAACAAGCCGGCCTTCTTTCCAACGCTAGCTGTGTCCTTTGCCTAGGTTCGTTTCTGCTGCTATGCAGCTTTGATTTTGGTACGGTTTTCCCGTGGTCTGCCAGAAAAAACCCCAACCGGCCCAAATCGGCTCATCTTCCCCCAAAATCTCTCTCTATTACTAGGGTGCCCGAAAGGATTTTTTGGGAAACAGTGCAGGAAGAAGTGCAACTGTGCCAACCGGGGTCGTTGCCATCGGATTTACGGAGCCTGTCTCTGCGATCCTGGCTTGTACGGACGGTACTGCCACTTAGGTATGCGCGTCCTCACCTTTTTTACGAGAGAGATGTTATTCCCCGATTACAGCCTTTCTAGGGCCCATCCCTGGGAAGGGCCAGCGCCGGGTGGCAAGTTTTCTGTCCCTTGCACTGTGTTGTTTGGCCTCGCGGGTCACTGACCAGCTCCTTCCCTCTGCATCCAGTTTGCCCCAAGTGGGCGTTCGGCCCCGGCTGCTCCGAAGAATGCCGCTGCGTGCAGCAGAACACGCAGGACTGCGACAAGAGGGACGGCTCCTGCCGATGCAAACCCGGCTACCGCGGCAAGCGCTGTGAGACGAGTGAGTGGCCGAGAAGCATTCCCGGAGCGTCCCCCTCTCTCCTCCCGCAGCCTCTTTTTCCCCTAGTTATTGTTCTGGGGGGAACAGCTCGGCTCGCTTTCCACCCGCCTGAGACTGCCTCGCCCCTCGCTGTTTAGATTAGGAGCAAAACTTGCTATCGGACTCGGTCCCGTTCAGTTAGCGCAGCCGGGTGGGAGAGCCTGTAAATGGGGATGGTGGACTCATCCAGCCAGCCTGCTGCGCCCAGCTATCGGCCGGGGAGGGTGCCGGTCGGTGCCCGTCACCGCGAGCTGGGGCTGCCTGCTCTTCCAGGGTCGACCGAGTAATGCCAGATGCTCTTTCTTTTGAATTACGATCGTTAACAGGCTGCGACCCTGGCTATTACGGGGATGGCTGCAAGAAGAAATGTAGCTGCTCTCCAGAAGCGTCCTGTGACCGTGTCACCGGAGAGTGCTGGAAAGAGTGTCCCCCCGGGTACCACGGGGAGAGCTGCCACCAAGGTAAGGCAGGGGCCCTGCAAGGCAGCTCTAAGCCTGCGGTGAACTCACGGCTCCTCCTCACGCGTACAAACTTCTGCACCAAACACCGCAAAGAGACTTGCGGAATCCCTCCCGTGCGCTCTCAGACCCCCCGAGCCCACTGCAGTTGATCTAATCAGCGAGAAGTCGAAACGGCTTCAGAGCTGTAGGTCTGTCTTTGTAAACCGCTGCCATCTCTTTAAAGCGGCGAGCAGGAGCTCTCATCCATAACGAATCATATGCAGCAAAGGAGAACAAGGTCTTGCTTTTTCCTGCCACTCGGGCATCTCTGCTTTTGTAGATGAAGGTGATAGATACCTACTTATCTTTTTCCCCCTTTAATGTCTTTTTAATTCCAGGCGATCGGTGCCCGGCAGAACGGTATCGTATTTTCCACTCCATTCTCTTTTCCACATTGAAACTCTATTTGATCTGCAAGTGGAAAAGAAAATGTTGTACTCTGTTTACGTTGTCAGGATTTAAACTTCTGCCTCCTAGAGCAGTGTTCTGCCCTTCACCTAAAGGGCCGGTTGACGGCATGGTAACTACACTGCACAAGATCCTGGGAGATAGCTGGGGTTTCGGAGAGCTTGACTTTCTTCAGACAAAGGTGTTTTGAGTGAACCTAAAGGTGGTGAGACATTGGCACAAGGTGATGATTACAAAACAGGAACACGGTTCTTGGAAAATAATACCTTGTGCCAGCCTCAGAACTGATCAACGCCTGAAAAGCCAACCTCGCCCTGTTGTGAGGTCGTCTCCTTCCGAATTGCACTTCAACCGGTTGGTTCCAACAGAAAATGCAAAAAGCAGTTGGACTCTCGAAGTCCACACCTGAAGACACGCTGCATTAAAAGAGGCTCACGGTGTTCAGCGCCTGAATTTTGATTCAAGCATCCCGGGACTTTCTGCACTAACTTATGTATATCCGAGCATTCCATCCACACCCACCCCAGAAATTATAGCTATTAACCTAATTAAGCCGCTAGCACACGATTATCTCGCATAACACCACAGCGGATAGAGCGTAGCCGGTCTGTTGGTCAGAACGAAAGCTGCAGATGCTCACAAAAAGTTCCGACGCCAGCAAGCGCTAGCAGAGCTAAGCAGCGTTAGGAGGAGCGATGCGAGCGGCTTTTGCAGGGCTCGTGCCCCCTCGCAGGGGTCCCGGCAGCCCCGGACCCCCCCCCGCCGCGGCGGGATGCGGCTGCCTCCAGAGCCACGCGGCGCCTCGGCGGGCTGGGTGCTTTTGGTGGGGATATTTTTAAAAAGAATAAGAAAGGAGCTTAAGCCTGTAGGGGGGAGTCACAGGAAATAACACAAATATTTGTATAGAAATAGTAGGCTCTTGGCTGTTGTTCGGATCTGGAAATTATTAAAGGGTGAAGACAAACATCTGCCATCAATTAGCAAAGAGGAGGAATAACAAAAACTCCACTGTGCCACTTGAAATCTACGCGCTGGTGTGCTTTTCCTCCGTGATTTGTGAACGCTGGTGCGTCCGTGTCTGCCGAAGCCTTACCAAAGGTTGGCCTCGGTGAGCAACAAGGACTGCGGGCACGGAGCTCTTCTGGGAGGCTCAAACAGGATCTAAGGCTCCGCGGGCCTGAGGCCCTCAGTCTGCACGTAATTAGCTGGCTGCTAAATTGTGTCACGGGGTACAAAGAGCAACCCGAGCTTTCTGGTATCAGCAGTACCACCCCGGCGTTCAAAGCAGAGGGAAGGAAAAGCTCCTCCTCCTCCTCCTGCGCGCGAGGATGTTCCTTCTTTATCGCTTTACATCCGTGTACCTGCTGCAAACCTTGCTGCTGCTTAAAAGCCTGGCTTCCAGATTCCGGAGACATTCAGCCGGGGCAGTAAAAAGCCGCCCCAGCATCTCATAGAAGTCAAGGGATGGTTTGACAGGTCTGGGGGCTGCGGACGCGGTGTTCTGCCCCCCGGCACACAGCGAGCAGGGTGGCTCGGGTCGCTGCCCGTGGGATGAGCCGGTGTGTCTCGGAGGCAGAGCGAAAGCCCACTTTTCCAGACCTGTTTGCCTGGCTGCCGGCCCCTGCGGCGAGGGAGCGGGTTATTTTGCAGAATCGTATTCACAGATTGGAGACTGGTTTGGCCTCAGCCATTGGGCTTGCGATCGGTCGCTCTGGTACAAAGAAATACTTGCTGGAAAGGGCAAGCGGGATACCCAGGCAGGCAAATCGAGGCCCTGGGGTGAAGTGCTAGAGGTTGCAGGTGACCGCTGTGGATAACGGAGCGGTCACATCCAGGCCCCCGAGCGCAGTCTTCCCCTGCAGCGAGGGAACCACCGGTCACAGCCGGGCTTTTCCTCGTGGAGCCGGCAGCATCTTTGGGATGCGGGGTCTGATGGGTGGTAGGCTCTTGGGAAAGGCACCTCGGGAGGGGACGGTTTTCACACCGCTGTTTTCGACGCAGAGTGTCCGGAGGGGAAGTTCGGGGCGGGCTGCCGGCGGTCCTGCTCCTGCGGCGGATCGCCCTGCGACCGGAGCACGGGGCAGTGCCTCTGCCTGCCAGGCTGGACGGGACACGACTGCGGCCAAGGTGAGGAGGCAAGAGCGGCGAATGCGCTGAGGTAGGGATTTAGGCGTATAGCTGTTGGTTTTCTTTTGCTAAAATTCGTTTTAGAGACATCTAGTGCGATTAGAATCGCCTTCGTGGAAAATTAGGAAGAACGGAGCTTCTGATGTTAGGTCTTAAACGATCGCCTCGGCTAGCTCAGCTCTGTGGCTGAAGCTGAGTGAAGTACCAGTAAACACACGCAATAAAAAAAGATGACGATGGTTTCGGTTGTTGCAGTCCTTGACATCGGAAAGGAGTCTTTCGTTACCGATGTGCGTTTTTAATTGCTTCCACCGTATTACTCCTTAACCGCTGGAAAACTAGAGAATCCTAAATTAAAAAGTTTTACATGATTATACAGCATTACAGCAGCTGGAAGATATTAGTCATATATAGATGCCCTGCTCCTAATAGTTTGACTGAGCAATAAAACCACGCATGCACAGTGCTTACCATACATTTCGAACTGACTTTTTTCCAGGCCCTGGAGCAGCTTAGGAGCAGTTAAGCAAGGATCCTTGCCCCAGTTTTATCAGTTCTTAGCCTTTTGCTTCTCCTTTGCAACTAAAAGCAGATCTGGGAATGCTGACTAGCGTGCTGTCCGGTAGTGTGACAGCAGCTGCAAAGACCCTTTGCCAGCAACGCCATTTCCTAGCAAGGAGCCCTTGTAGCTCCCCACGAGTAGATGCGAATCCAAAATTGACATGAAAGCACTGGACTAAGATCAGAATAGCACTTACCAGGGCTCACACGCTGTTTATAAAACAAACAAAGCAACGTCGTCCCCGCTAGTAGCCGCATATCGCCAAACAAAAGCCCGTGCTTTGCGTGAAGCACGAACGCGAACGAGAAAGGGGACGCGCTGCCGGGCACCAGAAAACGGACGGTCCCCCTTTACGCCTCGGCTGTGATCCCAACGCTTGTGTGCCCTCTCTCTCTCTGCCCACGCTGCAGCTTGCCCTGACGGCCGCTGGGGCCAGGGCTGCCAGGAGATATGTCCCGAGTGTGCGAACAATGCCAGCTGCGATCCCGCCACGGGAGCCTGCCTGTGTCCACCCGGCTATACCGGCCGTCGCTGCCAGGACGGTGAGTGCTGCCTGCCGTCGGGTCCCTCGCGCCTGGCTCCAGCTGGAATGAGAGCTATTTAGGTCGACCTGGAGTCGCTGCTCTAGCGAGCAGAGCATCCAGCTATCGAGCAGGCGCTGCCCAGAGCAGGGCTTAGCACCGCGCACGCCTCCGCTGCCTCAAATTTTGGGGCACGGGCTCGGTTCTTCCCCTGAAACCCCTCTAGTCCTACCTTCCCGGGGGTAACTTTCGCACCCGCAGAAAGGGAGGCGAAACCCTAAGCCCCTCGTCCCGTTCAGCCCAGAGCCGAGCACCCACGGAGGAGCGTCGGTGCTCGTGACGGCTCTGCAGAAACACGCCGCGGTACCCGTCGTGTCTCTCGGGAGGGCAGCCCTCGCCGCGGTGTTCGAGCAGCCGTTTGCAGTTAGTCCATCTCTACGTTGGCAGTGTGTCCGCCTGGCTGGTTTGGCCCAGATTGCCAGCTAAGCTGCAACTGTGGGAACGACGGACATTGCCATCCCGTGACGGGGACGTGCAGCTGCGCGCCTGGCTGGACGGGGTACAACTGTCAGAGAGGTATCGTATCGCTCCTAGAAGAGGTATCGTACCGCTCTTTATTATCCATCATTTTTTTTAATTTTTCCTAGAAAGCGCTGACCTGTGCTGTCGTTTCCTTCATTGCCATCTTTGTGCTGTGCCTCTGCCAGAGAAGTCTCTCTGAAATCCTTTAGCTTTCTCCGCTCTGTCCTGCCAGTGCCGTCGGGTGCCGCTCGCCTTTCTGTCGCGGGCTTGCTCGCAGAACGAATTCACGTTATATACGTGCTAGCGTAGCAGCCGGTCTCACCGTCGCGCTGAATTTTCCGAGGACCTACAGCCGCGTTTGTCCTTCTGCCCGAGGCAGCAGCTGTAGTCAATGGAAATAATAACACCCCGAGGAGCAGGCAGCGCTGTCCCCATGCCTTTGCTGACCGGAGAAGCTGAGCGGGTGGCATGCGTGCCATTAAGGGTCGGTTCCCTCCTGTGTTTCAGCCTGCGACGCGGGTCGCTGGGGCCCCGACTGCGCTCACACCTGCAACTGCAGCAACAGCGACGGGAGCTGCAGCGCGGAGACGGGGCAGTGCGTCTGCGACCCCGGCTACGCGGGCGGCCGCTGCGAAAAGAGTGAGTGCTGCCCTGCTCGCCTTTAAGCCGAGCCAAATGATGCAGATTTAGGGTTGGTTTTTTTTTTTTGGGGGGGGGGGGGGGGGGAAGGCATCACACGGGCAGGCCAGGAGGCTTCTGCCTTGTCCCCATAGAGGGAGATGGGGAAGCTGTGCTGGAGAATTCTCCAGCAGTGTTTCTCCGTTCAGTCACAGAAATTCAGTCCCCGTGCCCGTCTCTGATGTCGCCAGCCCTGCTCTGTCCTGAGGGTGGTTGGGTGACGTGGGTGCACGTCTGTAAGGGGCAGGATAGAGCCCGCTGGTCATTTGAGAGCAGCAGCCGCCAGATACCGTTATTGCCATTCGGAGCCTGAGCTGCTGCCTTAGCAGAGCTTCCCGGGCACGCCAGGAAAGGACAGGCTCCTCAGTCTCGTTTGCTTCTGCTTGCCAGAGTGCCCCGAAGGATGGTTTGGGCTGAGCTGCCGGCACCGGTGTCAGTGTGACAACGGGGCTGCCTGTGACCACGTCAGCGGGGCCTGTACTTGCAGCCCGGGCTGGCGAGGAACCTTCTGTGAACACGGTAAGTACCTTCGCGCGAGCACCCAGCGCTGTCAGCGGCTCCCACGGACCACGGTCTCCTTGCCAGCGGGGTCAGCGCTCCTCGTCTGGCTTTGCTATTCTGTTGCAGCGGAGAGAATCCCTCGGGATGGTGATGGGGAAAACCGCGTGTCCACAAGCTGCTAAGTCTCTGGTTTTAATTCTGAAGGGAAAAGGTCTAGGAAAAAAAAAAAAGACTAACGAAATGTAAACGAGGAGTAAACGCACAGCTGCCTTGGTCGCCCGTGTGTGTACGCAGGTTGCACACGGGGTCTCGGAGCAGCCTCTCCAAGGGGTCCCTGGTGCAGGGTTCTGGCTCCCCCACCAGCCTGCTTGGTCTTGTGGTGGTCAGAAACCTAATGCCATCGCTCTTCCGATCCCCCCCAGCTTTGTCCTGCACCTTGAACGTCCGTCACGGACACGCATCCAATATTCTGCTGCCCTGCCAGGGGGAGAAAGCCATTAACAGGGGGCTGTCACGCTGGCGCAGCATTTTATTGGCGAAAGAGGCCACCAAGAGGCATCTCTTCTCTGCTGGGAGATTTCCAGCTCTCTGTATAGGCATTTTGTGGGGATTCCTCCTTTGTTTTCCGCAGCCTGTCCTGATGGATTTTACGGACTGGAGTGCCGGCAAGCCTGCGACTGCCTGAACGGCGCCCGCTGTGACCATGCAACGGGCCAGTGCCACTGCCCTCCCGGCTGGGACGGTCCCCGCTGCGGCCAGCGTAAGTGTCGCTGCAGCCTGGCACCCACCCTCTGCGTCTGGGGATGGGATGGGATGGGATGGGATGGGATGGGGCGAGGCAGGAGCAGCCCTCCGCGAGGCTCTCGGGAGCCCTTGCCATCTCTTGCGCTGCTAGGTCATGGAGCCCGGAGGTTTAGGTGTCTGTTCTCCACACGTGACTTTCTCTGCATGGAAGTTAATTCTGTGCGTCAGAGAAGTATTCGGTTTCGGAGAGGCACTGGGGGTCTCTGGCGGAGCACGTTGTTATTGACTGTAATGAGGGCTTGGGCGTCTGGCAAAACAGTTCCCTAAGAGATAAAATGATGGTGAAGATAGTAACACTGTCCGTGTTTGGATGTCAGCCACCTGTAGAATACAGCTGTTATTTCCCCATAGCACCATAAAAACCAACCGACTTACACAGCCATCCAAAGCAGCCGCGCACCAGTGTGGGTTCCTCTCCCAGAGGGATGGTTAGTAGGAGCCTGGTTGATGCAATTCGTACCTGCTGCCTAACAGTTTTGCCTGCTTCTGCTCTCATGAAGCGTGCCAGGAGAACAGGTACGGCGAGAACTGCAGCCAGCCATGCAACTGTTTCAATAACGCTACCTGCAACCACGTCAGCGGCCGATGCCTCTGCGCAGCCGGGTGGACGGGACCCACGTGCCAGCAAGGTAACGCACCTTACGGTCGCTTCCCAACCCGGACTGTCTGCTTCCTCTGCCAGCGTGCGTTAAAAATGCCGTTTCTCGGGGTGGGTTGGAGTTTTTGATGGAGTAGCAACTACAAAAAGCGGAGACAGTACCATAGCAAGGCCAGCTTGCAACTAAGATCGTCCTTAGCTGTGCAGCGCTTCTCAAGTCGGTCGCAAAGAGAGAAGCCAAGAGGTCACCTTGTCCCAGAGCACCAGAAACTGCAGTTTCGTAGCGGCACGTAGAGTAACAGCTCGATGGCCCACTGCTATGAGCATTCAGGCGCCAAGTCAGCGATGCCTCTAGGCACGGCTTGGTGAAACTGTGCGCAAGAACAATTATTCATGCGGTGAAATGGCTTTTTTTCTCTGCCAAGCCCTGACACTCTCTGGGTCTAGGAGAGGGGGATGTTCTGCAGCTCAGAACGGTAGGCACTGGCTACCAACCGAGCGTCTCTCCTGGCTGCTGAACTCACCCGACCGTTTTTTCTTTCCTGTATTTTCCACCAGCAGCGCTAAGAAGGCTCTGAAGAGATCAGGCGCCCAGTGCCCTGTGTCATCACAGCCTCTTACCTGAGCAGGCTAAAATACCAAAAGTCCTTATGTGGGCAGCTGAGCAGCCCGAGGGTGTCGTTGGCTCCTCTCCCTGCAAGCAACAACGGCTTCGTTTTATATCAGGCCGTCCACCTATGGCTCTCGGCAGGCTACCAGCGGCGTGGTGTTTGCCTTCGGAGCTGTTTTCTGACTGTTCGCCCTGGTTTTCCCCGCAGCGTGCCCGGTGGGTTTCTACGGGAAGAACTGCCGCCAGCGCTGCCTCTGCCAAAACGGTGGCACGTGTGACCCCGCCACGGGGCTCTGCGCTTGCCCCGAAGGCTGGACGGGGCTGGCCTGCGAGCTGGGTGAGTACCGGTGCTTCGGCAGCGCCGAGAAACGGCGCCTCTGGCGCAAACTTGTCCCGTTTCGGCCTCGTTTTCCTCGGAAGGCAGGCTGCGCGGTCCTCGCCGGCGCGCGTTCGGGGAGGTGGGGGCTCCGGGGCGGCGTTTCACCCTGTGCCCCCTCCCAGAGTGCGCGCAGGGACGGCACGGGGCGGACTGCCGGCAGCGCTGCGAGTGCCGTCACGGGGGGCTCTGCGACCGCCAGAAGGGCCACTGCGTCTGTCAGCCTGGCTGGACGGGCGAGAAGTGCGAGAGCCGTAAGTGGGGCCACAAGGTGTGGGGGGGTCCTGACCGCGGGTACCGCGTGCTGCGTCCGTGCCCCAGTGCGGCACGAGGGGGGGGTCTGGGGAGATCTTAAGCAAAAAGAGATAAAATGTGGATTTCAGCGCTGCAGAGAGAGCTGGCGGGTGCCAGGATTCTGGCTGTGTGCCCCGGTTTTGCCTGCCGCCGTGCTTTCCGCTTTCCCTAAGGCGGTGGTGGATACTGGTGCTCCAGCACCGGTGGGAAGGGGCTGGGGTTCCCGAAGGCACAGGTCCCCGGCCACCAGCGCAAAGCCGCAGGCTCCGAGCCGGGCAGCGATCCCCCCGTCCCGCTCCCTGCACGGTGAAACCAAAATGCCAAGCGAAGATCTTCTTCTGTTCCATTTATTTTAAGAGTAACAGAAGCTCATCTCCTTTCCATTGTTTCTTCTACTCTTCCCTGCATGGCCTGATGGCACTGACCCTAAATGCCTGGCTTCAGTCCTAAGCCCCAGCAAATAATTACGTCTGTCATTCGGCAGGCTCCTGTGTTCACCTTATCTTTAAAGGTAACACACACATACCCTGGCGATCTCTTTACTATGAGAGGGTGTTGAAAAGGCTATCGGCCTTACCAAGAGCAGCAACAGGGACTTGCATCGAGTATCAGGACACCAAGAAGAGATCCACAAGCTTCTTCCCTTTCAGGGGTCATGGCTCCTCAGCCTGGCATATTCCTCACATTACGGTGTAAAAGGCACGCCTTAGTCCAATGCCATTACTTGTCAGCGGAATTCTGGCCGTAAGGGAGCTGCCCGCTGGAGCTAGGTCTACCGCCGGCCTCACCAAAGTGCTCTCTGGTTTTCTGCCTGGGATTGTCTCTGTTTACGGCGGCTGTAAAACAGTTCGGCTGGCGGCCGAGCCTTGGCCACAGAGTCGAACCTGCAGCCCGCCTCGGCGGCCGAGGGCGAGCAGCCGCATTCTGCTGCATCCTCAGGCACGTCATCCCCTCCCAGCGTCGCATCACACACACTTCCAAAACCCCACACCGAGACCAGCAGCAAGGTCCCTCGTCACGAGGCAGCGTTAAACTGCCAGGGTGGCAATTAGGAAGGAGGGGCAGGGGGAGGTTTTACCTTCCAGGTAAAAAACCACAACCTGTGGTTGTGGCCATCGCATCCCGGGGACTTTTCCTGCCTCACCCTGCCCCCAGTTGCCTGACCCGAGCTCACCCCCAGGTTCACTTTTATAATTTCTGTCAACATAAGTTAATTAAAAAACCCACCCGCAAATGCAGAAATTGTAAGATTTTTTTTTTTTTTTTTTCTTAAAAAAGCTGGAATCCTCTCCTTGGCTTCCCACAGAGCTCTATTTCAGACTGCGCGTATGTGCAAGTGTCCGCCCAGCTGTGCACAGTGCAGCCACACTCTCACCACAGCTGCATGTACAAACTTGGCCCTTGCCCGGACAAGCAACCTGCTTGGACGGCTGTATGGGACTTACTCATTTTTTTGCATTCATTCATGAGGCAGGAGTGAAAATGAGGTTCGTAGATTTTTGCACCTGCAGCGCTAACTTCTGCACAGTTCTGGTACCGCACACGTTTCGTTTTGCAGCTGCTTTAGAAACCAGGTGCTTCTATGACAACAGAAGCAGCAACAAAACTAAACCATTGCTGCTGTGATCAAAATGTACTGTGCTGGCACCCAAGGCTCATTAAACAGTGCCAGGATAACACTTCCAAAACCACGCGGCACAGTTAAAGAGAGCCTTTCTTTAGGTGACCGCCAGCGGTACACCTCATGCTCGGGTACCCTCAGCAGGTTTGACCGGTGATGCTGCCGGGACACTCGCGCTCCTGCACGCCAGGGCAGCGGGCATGTGTTCGGGTCTGGGCCGTGGGGCGACTTCCCCCGCCGTACGTGCCTTGGGGGGAGAGAGGGACCGATGCTGCCCATCATCACCGAACCAAAGGCAAGAGGGCTCCTAAGCTCCAGCCGCGCTGCTTGCCGGAGCGATAATACCTTCGCGGGCTGGCAGAGGCCACCGGTCTTGTCACAGCACGGCTCTGGCTTGGCAGGAATGAAAGGGGCAGAAATAAAGTGAAGCGTGTGCCTACAGAAACCGCAGTGAAACAAAAGACCCACGTCACCTTGTGTAACTTGTCGTCTCTCCCCTGTTTGCACCTCTGAAGCTTGTCCGGAGGGGCTGTTCGGGGCACGCTGCGAAGAGCCCTGCGACTGCGGGGACAACGTCTCGTGCCATCACGTTACTGGCGCTTGCGATTGCCCCCGTGGCTGGAGGGGCCGGCGCTGCGAGAAAGGTGAGACGGCATCCCTGCGGCGGCACAGCGTCCGGACGCCGCCGGGTACGTCCCTGCCTCAAGGGAAACCGAGGCTCCTTCCAAAGTCTGCAAAGGAGACAAACTTCCTTTTTAAATAGGAGCTACAAGTCGTGGCAAAGCGTTTTGAGGAGCTGACAGCCTGCCCTCAAAGAAGCTTTTGGGTTGCAGCAAAAAACGCTGTCTACCTGGCTCAGCGCCGCGTGTGGGAGCCGGGCGCCGAGGGCAGGAGCAGGCCCTTGGGCTCTAATGCCTTTCGGGCGTTAACGATAACTTGAAAGCCCGTCAGGAGACTTACTGCTCCTTGCTTGTTTTTTTTTCCCACAGCCTGCCTGCCGGGTTCATTCGGGAAGAACTGTGCCAGCCGCTGCGCCTGTCCCCTGGGAGTGCCTTGCGATCACATCACCGGCCGGTGCGGCTGCCCGCCGGGCTTTACGGGCTCTGGATGTGAAAAATGTACGAAGAAGGGAGCGATCCTCTTACAGTTCTGCTGACAGGCTCTGGGAACATGATGGGTCAAGCAATTGCTACCTAAAATAGAGGGGAAAAAAATTAAAACAAGGAAAAAAACCCAAACCCAACAGCGGGCTGTGCCAAGGAGCAACTCACATTTTGGCAGCTGGGTACATGCCCGCAGAATGTTAGCAAAGCACATGGAGCCAAGAGGGAAATCAGAGCTATGTATTTATCCAGAGGATTAGCAATAAATCAGTATTAAAATGAGCTCCTGTGGGTACAAGCAAGTCTGGAAGAGACACAGGCATGCGAGCACATTCCTCACCCAGAGGGCAGGGGTGTATTTGCGATGTCTGTGTGTGCGAGGGTGGAGGATTGCGGGAGGAGAAGGGTAGGTAGGGCTAGCATTGCAAAAGGCATCTAATGCCTTTAAATAAGTACTCGGTTTTCTTTTCAATCCAAGTCTTTCCTGGAGTCAAGGAACCATTTGCATGCGGGTGCCGTTGCTTTTTGGGTGGCAGAGAACTCTCACTGTCATAAAAGGCTTCCTGAACCCCGGCTTGAAATAAAAAGGGGAAAAAACCCCACCCCTTGCACGGAGGGGTGGGCTAGCTCCCGCTAAGCGAATCTGAGTCGCCCTGGTGCCCTCTCTCCTGACAGCCTGCCTGCCAGGGACCTTCGGCGAGGACTGCGGTCAGATCTGCCAGTGTGCCGGGGCCACCCAGGAATGCCACCCCGTCACCGGGGCTTGCGTCTGCGCCCCTGGCTTCCACGGTCCCACCTGCCAGCTGGGTGAGTCCGCGCTCGGTTCCTCTTCTCCATCGCGGTCCTTCGCAGGTTGCTGCCCGAGGCCGTGGCGAAAGCACGGTGCCGGTGCCGGGAGCGCCGGCGGTTTCGGTGCGGAGCTGGCACCCCCGGCGCGGGGGACGGTGCTGGGCTGACCGCTGGAGAAACCTCAGCTCGGGGAGCAGCCAGCTCGCTGGAGCGGCTTCAAAGCACGGGTTCTCCTGGGTTGTCTTTCCTGGTTTCTTGCCGTGGTCACCTTTGTCCTCATTGGCGTGGCTGAGGTCTGGGTTTTTTCTCTTCTTAACCATTGCCCGGCTCTTGCGGCTTGGGAGCTGAGTCTGTCCGGGCAAGTGTTTTCTTGCTGCCTCGTCCAAGCCTGTCCCTGTACGCAGCGAGGCTCTGACCTCCGCGGTGCCTCTCGATGACTAATTTGCAAGTAGGAGTTCACGTAAACAAAACATCACTCTCATCTGCACTCAGGCCGGAGGTTTTGCCATTTTCCTTTTGAATTGTGGGATATTTACTAGCGCTATCATCAGCAGAGAGGTTCTGAACAGTCCGAAGCTCCTTGGCATTGTTGCTTGTTTGCCGTGAGATTACTTTAAAGTGCTTTCTGGGATTTTCTTCAGTTCCTGCCAAACAGCCAGAGCCTCAGAGCAGCTGTCCTGCGCCTCAGCCTGCGCTGCCGGGAGGGCAGAGGCACCTGAGCAGGGCTTGCAGGAGCTTGTGTTATCTGTGATATGTGGGTTGCACCTGACACGATCAGCTCACGGATGGGATGCAAGTGTGCGAGCTGCACGCCCTCGGCACGTTGCTGTAGCTGGTTGGCTCCTAAGCGTGTGCTTTGGAGCAGCTCCGTGCTACAAAGCGGATCAGAAACCCGTCGACTGCGCCAGCCTGGCACAAACCCACTTCCAGCAGAGCTGTCGGCCTCCTCTCTGATGAAATGGCTGTATGAATCCACGCGGTGGATTTTTCCAGGGTGTTTGGACCTTGTTCTTGTCTCGTTAGGCACCGAGGCCGTTGTTTCTGTTGTTTCCGCAGAGTGCTCCCCTGGGTGGTACGGCCGCAACTGCGAAATGCCGTGCAAGTGCAAGAACGGGGGACTGTGTGACATTACCACAGGGATGTGCCACTGCCCCGCCGGCTACATCGGCGCTGACTGCGGTATCGGTGAGTGCCCGGGCCAGCCGGAGGGGACGCGAGCTCGCGGGAGGTGAACGGTGGTAGGCGCGAATCCCGCACACAGCCGGGTCCTGACCCTGCGGGAGATGAGGAGGGTTGCAGTGACTGACTCCTGCCTCGGCCCGTCGGCAGAAAAAGAGCTCCTTGTCTCTCGCTTTACAACCTGCGCTGTTGGCAAATGCCCTCCCCGCTTCAGGACGGAGGCTGGCGTACGTAGTGCCAGCCGTGCTGTGGGATCGCAGCTGCGGCGGGTCTTCTTCGCTGTCTGTCTTAACCATGGGAATGTTTTCTCGCTCCGTTCGGTTCATGCCAAAATGCTTTCTCCGCTATGAAGAGCCTGACGCATCAGCCTTCGCATCATGCCATCGCTGTATTACTGTCTCTCTGCTAAAAATGCTTCGCTCCTCCAGCAGAAGGAAACCTAAAAGCTCTTCTTTTCCTGGTCTGCCAGCCACGCTGCGTGCTAGCGATGGGGCTGCCGACTCCTCCGGCCCCCCCGTTGCTTCGCTCACGGGCCATGGCCAAGTCTTTCCTCTCCAGCCGTCAAACGTAGCCAGCTGTGCTTTGGTGGAACCAAGGCAGCTCAAAGTTTTCCTCCCACCAGGGTGTCCCGCTGGGCGCTACGGCAAGGACTGTGCACGGGCGTGCTCCTGCGGGGAAGGCGCTACCTGTCACCCCGTCACCGGGGACTGCGTTTGCCCACCAGGAAAAGCTGGTCCCACCTGCGAGCAAGGTAAATAAATATTAGCTGCAGGGCCGTGCGTCAGGACAAGCAGGCATTTGTGGCGGTGGGCTGGAAAATGTCCTGAGTGGGAACCAATTTCCTTACCCTGAGTCCTCTGCCTCGGGCGCTCCTGCCCGAACCACGGCACGGTCCGTGTGCCCGCTGCCACTGCCTCTTGTCCCGCAGGCTGCGAGAAACACCGGTACGGGGTGGGCTGCCAGCAGACCTGCTCCTGCCGCAACGGGGGGCTGTGCGATGCAGCCGACGGCTCCTGTTTGTGTGCGCTCGGGTGGACGGGGAAATCCTGCGAATTAGGTAAACCTGGCTTGGATGCGTTGCCCTACACTGGCCCCGTAACCGTGGAGCTCGCTCGGTCTGGTTCACACTGGGTCCGGTTTCTGTTACCCCACCTGCACCCGTTCTGCCTTATCACGTCACGGCCCTCTGAAGCGCAGGAGCGGGGCCGGAGCCGGCTCTCCGGCCGCTGAGCAGCTCCACCGCCGCGTCTTCCCCGCAGAATGCCCGCCGGGAAGGTACGGTGCCGACTGCCAGCTCCGCTGCGCCTGCCTGCACAACGCCACCTGCGACCCGGGGACGGGAGCCTGCCGCTGCTCCGCGGGCCGCTACGGACCCCTGTGCGAACACAGTGAGTTGCGGCGGCAGAAACACCTTTGGCTTTGCGACGCGGGGGTTGTTTTCTAAATTTTGTCCGGAGAGCAGGAGCGGAGGACAAAGGCGTCGCCCGCTGCAGTCGCACGCGTGGCTGGCTGTACCGATGGGCTCCTCCTTTCTTACTGGCGTTCGCAGCGAACCCTTCCCAGGTAGCAGAAGTAGTCGCAGAGAAGGTATTTTCCATTCTCTGCGTGAGACCGCTGGATACAGAGGTGCCGTTCCAAGGCAGCCGGGTACGCACGTCACCGCCGCGCAGCTTAGGCTTGGGTAGCCGAGCAAAGGCTTCGGAGCCGAACCGCTGTGCTCTGCAACCCAGGCTCGCCGTGGAAAACGCGCTTGGGCGCTTCTCGGAAAGAAAGGCTCGCTGCTTCTCTCTGGTGGGCTGATGGAGGCTTTGCTGCAGAGGCCGTCTAGTTCAACCCACCCGTGCTTTAACGAGCTCTCCACCCTGCTCCATCCCAGGTTGTCCCCCGGGTTTCCATGGAGCTGGCTGCCGGGAACGCTGCGACTGCGAGAACGGAGCAGGCTGTGACCCGGCCACCGGTCGCTGTCGGTGTCCCGCCGGGCTCCGCGGCGAGCGCTGTCAGACAGGTAACGCCGTCCTCCTCCGGCTTCCCTCGGAACAGGCAGGAGCCCGCGGTGCGGTCTCGTTGCGCGTGTGCCGTATCTCACCTCTCAAAACAGGCTGCAAGGAAGGAACGTACGGCGAGGGCTGCCAGCAGCTTTGCGACTGTGCCGGCGATGCGCCCTGCCACCCAGCCACCGGGCGCTGCCTGTGTCCCCCCGGGAAAACCGGCCCCAAGTGCAGATCAGGTAAGTTGAGCCACAGCTTGGGAAGGTGAGAAAGGGGACCGTGCAAGAGGGGCGTAGAAGCCCGGTCCTGAAATGGATGCAAAACCCCTCCTGTTGGAGCTGAAATCTCATGGAAGGGGGTTTGCCTTTTTGTGTGTGTCCCCTCACCGAGTAAGAGGGCATCCGAACGGCGGTAGTCAGCTCTCCAGCCCCTATTTGTAGTCCGATCTCAATGCAAATGCTCCCTCAGGCTCCAGTGCCCTCATATTTGGATCGCCAGAGTCAAAAGGCTGAGGGTCAAAAGCAGAAGGAACACCTCGTTGGCCTCGGGGTGCTGCGACGTTCTGTAATACCAGAGCGCAAGAGCAGGCTGGGGTGGAGGGGGGGGAAGGCAAAAAGCTCTCTTGCCTTATCTTGCGCTCAGCCACCACCGCAAGCTCTGCCCGTTGCACAGCGGGAAACGTCTCGAGCGTTTCTGTGCGGCCGCAGGAGCCGGCTGAACCCGTAGCAGTCTAAAAAAGTGCCTCTCTGCGCCCCCCTCACCAGACTGCCGGCCGACCGAGTACGGCCCCGACTGCAGCCTGCCCTGCCAGTGTGCCCCCAGCAGCTCCTACTGTAACGCTCAGAACGGCCAGTGCCTCTGTCTGAACGGGTACACGGGACCGACGTGCCGGGAAGGTAACGTATAGGCGCAGCGCCACAGCGAGTACCAGGCGGTGGGGGAATCCTAATGCAGAAGCGACTGCTGCGGGGCAGGGATGCTGCGGCAGCCGTGCTCGGGCTGGGGCTCGGGCCCTGGCGGGTCGGTTTTGGTAGCGGTGCTATTGACCAAAACCAGTTACGTGGTGTAGCACCGGCCTCTTCCTGAGGCCCTCGTTTGGTACGCTTTGTTCACCGTCACCCAGCCGCGAGGGAGGTTTTATGAAACTGCAGGCTGCGTGCTGGCAGTGCTGTGAAAATAAAGCTATTTAGTAGCCTAGCCCCAAACGTGCCGGCGGTAAAGCCAGGACACAAAGCGCGCTCTTTTCTGCGTACCCTGGAACCAAACGATCCCGTGCACCGCCCGCGGTGGAAAACCCCCCCCACGTACCTTGTTTCTGCCCAAACCGTGATTGAACCCGTTGGCTGAGAGCAGCTCCCCCGTGGGTGCTGTGCAGCGTTGCTGCGGGGCCGGGCGGCAGGAGGGTCTGCCTTGCTTTGCAGGTGGAGCGCCTCGTCTGCTGCCGGCTGAGCACCCCTCCTCGGTCCCAGGTCAGTACCAGACCCTGACAAACCCCTTATTGCACACCGCGGCTGCGGGCACCAACCTAAAACTGCTGCTCCGACGTGAAGCGACGGAGCCTGGCTGCGGGCGCAGAGCCTTGTCCCGCTGGGGAGGGCAGTGGGGAGGAGGCTGGTGTCCGTCCCCCCCCCCCGCCAAGGCAGAGCAGCCGTGCTGGAGCATCAGCCCTGCAGCGTCTCCGGTCCAGAGCCGACACGGCACGAGGACTGACCTGTCCCGGTTTTCCTTCCAGTTCTGCAGTCCCCGGAGCCCACCGGGTCACCTCCGTCCCAGGGGGGGCTCCAGCCGGGCGAGCAGTAGGTCCCGCAGCTGCCGGTGCCCTCGGTGCGGCCAAGCAGCCACCTGAAGAAGCCAACGACCCATTCGACGAACTCATTTACGAGCCACGTGAGTGGTCATCGTTTCCCCCGACAGCCTAAGCTGCTGCTTTTGGAGTTGTCCGAGCGAGGCTGAAGCGCCGAGCGTACAGCAGTTCGTCACGACGGCGCGGGCCGGACTCCAGGCACGCCACGAGGGCGAGCACGCCGACGCCGGCGCGCGTCCTCGGCCAGACACTAGCGGGAACAGTTCAGAAGCGATCACTTCTGGTCAGCGGACTTCGATAGCTCGTGGCAAATTGCTGGCCTTCATCTTTTGGGTGCTGGGCTTGGGGAGGGGGCTCCAAATTACGGTCCAAAATAGGTATTTATGCAACAATATTTATGGGAAGTTGTACAACAGCGTCATCAGAACTGATGGCTGAACGTGCCCGGCTCTCCTGACATAGTGCCTCCTGCAGAAGTACCACCTTACTTGAATTTTATTTTTTTTTTTTTAATTTGCATTTGCAATGGTCTTTTACTGTAAATTATCATCTGCCGTGGGGACAAGGCATTGGGCTCTAGCACTTACTTACCACGCCGCCTCTGCAGAGCCGGTGCCCGCAGCCCGACCCTCTCTGTCAGCACGAGTCCCGGTTTGCATTTCCAGCGACAGGCGATTCCTCCCTCGCTGACGGTGCGGTCTGCTCTTGGCAAGCTTTGCAGGGGGGTCAGAAGCGAAACTCCTGCTCTTCATAGCAGGAGTATATCAGCCCGCTTGAGCTGCCCACGTCATTTGCTCCACCGAAAAGCAAGCCTAAATTAAGTGTAACAATCAAAGATCCTGTGAAATAATTAAGTGTAATAATCAAAGATCCAAAGACACAAAGTTCTTGCACGGTCCGGTAAACACAAATCCCTATTTAAATGTTGTCGCCCCAACCCTGGACACTGCGTTATTTTTCCGTTCCAGTTGAACCCAGGAGCTGGGAAGGGTTCGGAGGCAGGAGGAACAGCCGGGAGGCTGCGCGGCCGCAGCCGGCTCCCGGCTCGGCAGCGAGCGCGGCGTCACGGCAAAGCCACGGCTGCCGCCGGCAGCGACAGGGAACGCCATCGCCCCGGCAAGGGTCCTGAGCCAACAGCCTGCCCGAGCCAGGTCCCTTCATCTATTTGCACAAAGCTCTCGGACAAACAGAGCCCGAGAGCCGACAATTGTCAAAAGCAACCAGGCTCTGCGAAGGAGATGGGACCTTCCCGTCCCAGCACATCTGCCTCTGCTGCTGCTGCTGCTGCTGCAGTCCAGCCCTGCCCAGGCGCTTGGCCTTTAAATTATTCCCACAGGGGCCAACTGAAAATAATAAAAGAATTGTTTCTTTTCCTGATGGAATTTATTTTAATCTGTATATAACTTGTAATTTGTTGCTAATTCTTTCCTTATTTTATTTCTTCCTTAACAGTATTTTTTGCATTAGGTATCATTATTGTGAAGAAATAATGTTAATATAAGTATGTAGTGAAGGACCAAAATTGTGTAATTAAGGTTGTATGTCATATGATTGATAACCAGGGAGTAGGAAGATTTTGTCCACGTGCCAAATGACCCTGATCAATCCTGCTAGTCGCGCTGCCGATTCTCCGGACAATCATATGTTTTGTTACCTTTGCCTTGAAGCGACCCTCGCGTTAGACGAAGGTTTCTATTTATTTCCTCGGCCGGCTGGAAAGCAAACGCAACCCCCGCCAGAAAGCGAGCGGCCCCTGCCCACGCGCCCTTCCACCGAGCGCGGCGAGCGATGCCACCGCGCCGGCGAGCGATGCCACCGTGCCGCGTGTCCCGCCGGCACCGAGGTGCAGGGAAGCGGTCTGCCTCGACGGACCTGCTCCAGGCGAGCCTGCCCTTAAGCATCACAGTAAATCGGTCCCGTCCCGTTCCAGCACGAAAACCTGACCTGCAGCTCCGTGGCTCCCGGCTCCTGCCCGGAGTAAGCCAGACATCTGAGCACGGGACCGCAGCAGCCCTGCATCTATGTTGTTTTTTATACCATAATTTTTTTTCCTGTTCTTACTTCTTAATTTGCTTCCTCTTTTCATGTAGCTAGTGTTTCTCTTTTTGGACTCCATCCCCTCTAATTTAGCACTGATGAAAAATTTTAATTCTTCCACAGTTAAGAGAAATAAACAGAAAGCCTCGCTGAATTTCTACTTATCTTGTCTCGCTCAGTCAATTACACTTGAAACGTGCTGCAACTGGCAGCAGATTTTAAGTCAGCTATTCTGAAGGACCGTTCCCGAGATGTGCAAATGTTGAGAGCAAGCAGAGGCCAGGACAGCGCTGCCAGCAGAAGGAAACTTTCGTTTTAGAGCTCATGGTGGGGCAACCTGGCTTCTTGGCATCAACCCGACGCGGAGCCGTCGTGCTCAGGGACACCCATCGCCACTAACAGGTTAAACACAGGGCCCCACCGGTGCTGCTGGCATTGCGTGCGGTTCCCTTTCGGGCAAGGAGAACGCGCCTTTCACTGGGATCCAGGAATTTATTGTTAATCCAATTAATCCTTTAACAGTTTAATCCAAACAGACACGTTACAACAATGGTGCCCCTGTGAACCCAAAGCCAGGCGGCGCGTGGAGCCGCCTCACCCCGACATCGTAGCTGCCGTATCCCCTCCACGAGGTGCAACCGGCCGAGCATCGCAGAGCCGCCGGCCGAGCCGCCCGGCCCCGTCTCCTGCCGCTGCCCCAAAGTCCCTGTGGCATTAAACACCCAACCCACCAAAAACCCCAGATTCACGCTGCTCAGCTACGGCAGAAGCAGCACCCTGCCTCAGCCCCCTTTGTTAATCGCTTGTCGGTGCTAATTCTGGGCGAGAAGGGGAGGAGAGGGGAGCGCCCTGCCTCGGGAAGGCTGAGGTTTGACCCTCCATCTCTACATCCCTCTCCAGGGGGGCTGATCTCCCACCTTGTGCCCCGGCACATCCACGTGCCCACCTCGGGAGACGGGACAGGCAGCTGGGAGCTGCAGCATCGCTCCTCTTCATGCTCCCGGCTTGCTTGTTTGGCAGCACTTGCGAATTGCTTCCCTCTGGCTGAAGCATCCCATTTTTGGCCCCCAAGCTGACTTCATGACAACAACTCTGACTGCACCAGCCTCTGGCACCTGCTAATTTAGCAGGGGACTGAAAGGTGTGGGCATCACCTCACCCTGCGGAGGTCAGAGCTGTGCTCAAAAGAACCGAGAACGCTTTGGGGGGGGGGGGGGGGGGGGGGGGGAGAAGGGAAAGGAAAAAAAAAAAAAAAAAAGAGGAAGGTAAAATTGGGTCAAGGGATAAGCCCAGCATATAGATTTCAGTTCCTAAAAATTCTTGATTCAGGTTTGCTCTCCCTACGCCCCAGGCCTCCCCACGCAAGGCGTGCAGCCGCTGCCAGCAGGCGCAGCCTTTTCAACTTGAGCCAACACCTTGGCTGGCTCTGGAAGCCCGTTCCAGGTCATTAATATTAGCGTCGGCCAGGAGCGCTCGGATGCCGGGTCTCGCGTTAATTAGCTGCTGTCACGGCCGCTACGCAAACCGGTCCTGAACGATACGATCTGCTGCCCGCGACAGCTCGAGACAAACAAAATTCAAGAAGAAAGGCTCTCCCGTGCTCTTCTCGCGACGGGCTCGGTCCGCAGAGGTCTGAAGACCCCCTGAAAGAAGTCACGAGAGAGGCGTCTTCCCTCGGCCGTCAGCCTACACGTCGGTCTCTATCCGCAGCCGCTCCATCCGGCGGACGTTGCATTCCACCGCCGCGCGGCTGGTGATCTGCCGGGCGCAGGACTGGGGAAACCAGCCCCGTTCGCCGTCCCTCAGCCTCTCCCCCCAGCACCAGCCTAGGAGGGGAACAGAGAGGGTGATGAAGGACGACGACGGGCCACGGCTCCCGGGGACACGCGTGGAAGGAGAGGGCTGCCCGCTCCCCTTCCCACTGAGGTGCCAGCTGGAGGCATCCAGGGAAAGCTTTGCAAGGGAGGCGGTTTCTCATTTACCGCCTGTTCTAAGGCTTATTTCCCTCCCTTCCCGGGTCTCTGCTGCTGGCTGCCACGGGAGTCACTGGTAAGGAACGTGGCAGTGCCGCCTCCGTCAGCCTCCGGGGACCCGCCGTCGTCTGCTGGGACACAGCACCAGCCAGCGACACGGACACCACCGGCAGCTAGGGCTTCCTGGAAGCTTCTGAAAATTGCTAAAATCCCGGTTCGCTGGCATGACTGAAGCTTTTTCCCCCACCTACGGTAAACCTTCCCCGGCCGCAGCTCCCGACCCTTACCGTCCTCTCCGCCCAACACCAGGACGACATCAGCCTGCTGCAGGGAAATCTCGTCCGCCTGTTTAGCCAGGTAGGCGCGGGTTATCTCCACTTGGCTCAGATCTGCAGAGGACAACGGGCGGCAGGGACCCAGTGAGACGGCACGGCCGGCAGACCGGCACGCGTGGCCGGTGGCCCTGCCCGGAGGTGGCCCCCCCCGGGGCTGGGCAAGCTGCTCCAGCCCAGCCTGGCTGCCCACCCCGCCGGCTCCACAGCAAGCCGTGCTCCGGTCCCCTCCGGTCCCTGTCCCGCATCTCTCCAGCTGCCCCCTCCAAGCACACGGGGAGGAGAAGCCAAACCTCTTCTTACCGACAGCCAGAGGCATCCCTGGAATTTCACTCTGCCTCCCGGGAAACATTGAAGGTTTATTGTGACCGATAACTTAATGGGAGGCAACTCCTAACGAGCAAGGCATGGTACCTTGAGTTCTCCATCGACACACATCCTCAGCTCCTTCTCCACCAGGAGCGGACAAAACCAGGTAGAAACCTGTGCCTGCAAATGCTCAGGCTCCAGCGCAACCGCTAACCCCCGCAGATCCAGGCCGGACCTCCCGCATGCCGATACCTCCTTTAGGAGTGGTGTCAGGCTTTTCCTTTTCTCTGTGCATCAGCGCAGCCATCCACCGGGCCCGGTCACTCCTGGCAGAGGGAAAACCCGTATTACCAAGAAAGCCGTAGAGACGGGCTGCCGGCAGTAGCTGGGAAATTTCCAGCAGGATGAAGGCTTTCAAGGGAAGTCAGACTGGACAAGCATTTGATCAGAGCATTCACCATAAAGGTACTTCAGAAGCGGTACACGCCACCCAGCCGCTTTGCTTCATTTCGACAGGGGAAGCACTACGTGGGAATTATAAGGGAAATCTAAGCGAGAGAAAGGAACAGAGCAAGGGGAGAAGCCCCCACAGGCCCCCCTTTCTGGGAGGAGGAGCGGGGAGGGAAAGGGTGCTTCGCAGAACCCTCACGGGGATTTCCAAGGCACCAGTTTATCCCACAAGCAAGAACGTGCGCCCTGTGAAATCCCACCGGGCCACTCACAGCGTCTCTGCCGACAGCACGATCTCCTCCCGCCTGCCCTCGCTGTCCTTCTCCATCACCACCCGGAGCAGATGCCCGCCGGCCGCGCCGCGGGCCGTGCCGCCGCTCCCGGTCTTGCCGGGAGGAGGGGAAGGTGGGTCCGCGTTCTCGATCTTCTCCACAGTGATCTGGTCCAGCGTGGCGTAGTTCACGACGGTGTAGCTCTCCTCGCTGCGGCAAAGACGGGAATCGGCACCTCAGCCGCTCTCACAGCCACAGAACCGATGCCGCCGGCTGGGATGGAGCTGACTCCTGGCACCGGCTCGGAGCCCCGGCAGGTGAAGCTCCGCGGGCATCGCCGAGGTGACCCTCACGGCGAGGACACGAGCTGATGCCCGGGGTTGGGACAAGGCTCTGTGGGACTTGCCGGCCGCCCACAAACACAAGCAGGGCGGTGGAGCTGGGTGCTGCCCTTCTGGCTAACAAGGGACGCTTCAATAAAGGTCGAAACAGGGAAATCTCAAGACTTAGGCTATGCGCTGCTTGGGAAATTGAGATTTTAAAGCCCCTAGTTGGTTTCCAGGGACAGGAAGCCCCCCGCGTCCCCTCCAAGACTTACCTTTTCTTCTTGGTTATGATCAGGACGTCGTTGAACAAGAAGAGGTAGCAGAGCCTGCCGGCCCCTCGGCGGAAGATGCCCGCTTCTTCCGACAGCAGCAGGTACAGCTCCCCCCGCTTCAGCAGCCAGCGGGAAGCAGAAATCAGCGGGAAAGGCTGAAACAGATCCGGGGAAACTCTGACTTACTACCTGTCTCACAAGCGACAGGCAAAATCAAGTCAAGAAGCTGTATTTGAACTCGCAGCAGACCGCGGGGTCAGTCGGGATGGATGCAGCGCAAACTTTTAAGCACCTTTTCCAGGAGGCAGCCGTGCACCCCGCTCCAGCATGCCCACAGACGCAGCCCCCCCGAACCGCAGCAGTGGGGCACAACATCAAGGCTTTACTGCAGCCCTTTAGAAATGTGCCCCTATCTGACAGTCCTGGCAGACGGACGAAGCCCCGTGTCTGTCTGGAGCAAGACAGCAAGGGCAGACATCGCTGCCAGCTGATCCACCCAGGTAAAACCTCCCCCGGTCAGGGGCAAGCCCAGCTTTCGCCACCCGTGTGCAGGAGATGAAAGCTCGCAGCGAGGCAGAAGAGAAAGGGAAGGGATGTGAGGGACGGTGGATTATCCAGGACTGTGCTGCTGCATCCCCCAAGCTGGCAGGGCGAGTGCTCAAAAACTTATATTTAAGTCAGAAGAGCAGGAAAAAACGGTCACCCCGGGCACGGAGCGGTGATGCTGCTGCTGGCAGCAGCGATGCTCCAGCCGGTCAAGGCTTCCTGGAAGGATTCCCAGGACAGGTCTGACACGCCTGGGATGGGCCCCTCTAACAGCACGCCCCAGAAGATTTTCTCCCGCCGCCTCCACGGGACCTCACCTTCTTCTTTCCAAATTCCAGCTGTTTCTGCAGGGTGTACATCTGCTCTGTCCTCTCCATAGCACGAGCTCCCTCGTTGCAGTTCTTAACCAGCTAGAAGAAGAAGAAGATGACCACAAGGGAAGCGGAGAACGGCAGGATGCTGAGCCCAGCCGTCCTCCGCACCGGTACTGCTGGCAAAGGGTCAGGCGGCTGCCCTGCTTCCCTCAATGGGAGAAGCAGCCGAATCCCGATGCCGGTTTCAACGCAGGTCTGGGGAAAGGCAGCTGGAGGTTCTCCTGCCACCAGAAATCTCCACGAGAGACATGGCACGTTTGCTCTGCCTGGAGAAGGACCAAAGTGAAAGCGCACCAACACCGAGCTTCGCCGAGGAGCAATATGAAGGGGAAGAATTAATCACCCCGAGAGAGGAAGTTAAGAAAGGAGGACGAACAAGCAGACAGACGGAGGGGAGGACAGAAGCCTTCCACAGGCAGGTGAAGCGACGCACCTCCGCCTGCCGCCTCTCCGGCCCGGCGGTCGTGCTTTTTGTTCCCCCGACGGATGAGTGAGCGGGACAGACCACTCCGGAGCAGCCGGAGCGCATTGCCAGGAGCCGGTCTTTAGTGGGGACAAAAGGAAGAGCCGCCACCACCGCTCACGACTGCCATCGCTTCTGCTGCACCTTCGCTCCTCTACGTTTGCTCTTTGCCTAAATCTCCAAAAACCACGGCAAGTAACTGTCGCAGCTCGCTATCACGTCGAGGGAGGCTCTGAGAATGGAGAGCACTAACAGAGGAGATGACGCTAAAGGGAAGGACAAAAGATGGGCCAAAGAGGAAAGACGAAGAGATGACAAAAAATGGAAAAAACAAGATCAGGTGAAAAAGGTGAGCGAGGGAGAAGACGCCTACATCCAGCAGCTATTTGGAGCAGAGAAATCTCAAGCGAACCGATGCAGGGAGGAAAAATGAGAGGCCAGAACGGCAGGCTCGGGGCCAGAGTGATGGAACGGTGCGCTGGAAGGAGGAAAGGTGGAGAGCTGGCAGCCGGGCCTCACCTTGCTGATGGCTTTCAGAGCTCTGGTGGCAGCTCCGTACGCTGCGGTGCATGCTTTTGTTTTTTGACAGACCGTCTAGAATTTCAAGATAAGATGCTTTAGTGACATTGCCAGACAGAGAACTGCGCATCAACCGCTTCCCTGGGATTTCAGGATGTGACACGTGCTCGAGCCGGTGCCAAGGGCCAGCCTGGCAGGCACGTGGCCAAAGCAAGGTTTAACAGCGCCGGTAGCTGTGAATCGGACTTCGGATGGGGCTTTTGCATCGGATACGTGCCTGACCGTCACCGTCACCCCACGCGCTGGGAAGCCCCCTGCCCCTCACCGCTGCAGCCCATTACAAACTGGGAGCTGTTACTAGAAATCCCACGTCCAGCAGCTTTGCTGTTCAGAGGAGCTGGGACCAGAAGTCCCCGATTTCAGCGAAGCTTGTGCAAGACCTGCTTTCCCTTCCTGGGCCACCTCACCGGTAATCAAACAGGGCGCTCGTGCCACCCCGCTCTGGGTATCTGGACTCAGCACAGGGCACAGAAGAACCTCATGTCACTCGGGTGGATGGCGCTGAGACGTGAAAGCATTTTTCACAACGCTTTAAGCTGCACGTCTGGCACCCACAAGAAGCCGAGCGCTCCTGATCTAAAACCTGAATACGGGCTCGGGCATCCCAGCCTCAGCTCCCAGAGGGATGGAAGTCCAAGCAGAAGGCTGTCCCGGGCTCAGCAAACCACAGAAGGGTATGACACCATCACCTCTTCAGAGGTGCCAAGCAATGCCACCGTGTGACTTACTTACATCTAACAGCAGAGGAAGCCGTGTTACCCTCTGCATAGGGAGAATGAGAAATGATATCATTGGCAGGCCTCCACATTCTGGTTTCCTTTCAATTTGTTTCAAGGTCTCTTTAAATAAGGGGTTTGTGTTTCTGGAACGGGACAAGAAAGCTCCATTAACTCTGTTCTTCAGCTACCGAGATTTTTCCAGCAGCTCTCCACGCACGAGAAATGCAGCGCAGCGACGGCACTGCCTCTGGGGCTCGACGGCAGTCTGCTGAGCTCAGGGCGCGCAGCTGGGGCGGAAAACGGACCGATCCGTTAGCAGGTGGTGGAAAAGCACCTAGCGATGTCGAGTCCACCAAGGGGCGGGTAAAGCCGTAGGTGTACCAACGGTGGACACAAACTTGACCTGTACCACCGGTACGATCTGGAGATGAACAGCCTCCATACGTGCCCCTAACACAGCACATACACGTTACCGACCTCGGGAAGACCCGTCTGGCTTCGGTATGTGGTAGCTTTAACCCCCACTTATCCCCATCCTTCACCCTTCTTACGGCACAACCCAAATCTCTTCCTAATCACCCGACATGGACACGCTGAGGGCTAGAAGTGGAACTCTGCTCAGAAAGGAGACAGCCTTCCTTAGGGAAAAGGAAACACCCACAGGCTGAGGGAGCTACGTGCGGGTCACGGTCCCGTCTGCAGCCACTAGCATCCCGGTAGCCCAGAGACCCCTTGCAGGCAATTCCCTTGCAAGCCCAAGGCCGGAGCGCACGGCAGTACTCACAGCAGCTTCTGAAGTGTCCTCTGCTGGTAGACTTCATTGGAGCAGTAGCTGACGTAAGGATTGAAGTGGTTCGAGGCATGTTCTTCCACTATGTCACTGATGTCGGGAATTAGCAGGTTTTCCTGGTGTCGCTTCTCTAAGTCTTCAAAGAATCTAAGGAGAGAATTTCAAGTAACTTCACTATGTGACTCGTTAGGGCCGGACAAACCAAACAGATGCATATTCAACAACATTCCCACTACAACTTCTCCCCAGTCTGCCCAGAGGAGACGAGAACCTGGATCACACCCACATCTCCAGCGCAGCTCCCAGCAGCTCTGCTGCAGACATGGGGCACGCAGCTCCCGAGCTTCAGATGCACCACGCTTCCTCCGTTCCCGCACGGGATCCCTCCTTCCCTTTAGCTCTCTGGGAAGATTAATTTCTGCCCCACCGGGGCCATTTCTGCCCAGCTGCGGGAAACCGCAAGCCCTCGACACCCCCGCAGCAGTTCCCAGGGCTGCCGCATCCCCGCCTGCGCTCTCCTCCTCCCACTTTCCCACACGGACGTGGCTCGCCGGCCGCCCCGAGCACCAGCTCCCGAGGCGTTTGCTCCCCATCTCCCAGAGAAGAAAGAGCCCTGCTTATGCTGGCTCTTCGAAGGCGCAGTTCCAGTGCCTGCACCCGAGCGATTCCCCGCCCGCGCGTTGGAACAAGCAGCCGCTCGCCACGGTGGCTCGGCCACCCCGTGCCCCACTTTCGGCCGTGCCGCAGCCGGGCTGGAGCCCCGGCGCTACCAGCTCCACCTGCCCGTCTCACCAGCCCGGAGGCAAAGGGAGGCACCACCTTCACGGCCGGACACCCCAGGAGGAATTTCCAGGCAAACAGGAGTGTCCCAGGCACGGGGATGGGCTCATCCAGCTTTAGGTGCCTGATTGCAGCCGTGTGACTGCGTGCCACCATTATAACCCGTTAAAAAAACTGGGTGGCATGAGGATAACAGACCCTTCAACTAGACATTCGGGTCCCGAGTGTGTAACAGCATGAAGCCGCTGCAGGGAAGCGTGCCGCGACCCAAGGCACCGGGAAGAAGGGCAACGGGTGGGATGTCTCAGCACCTTCAACAGCCCAAGGGACGGTTGGTTTTACAGGGCAAATAAGAGGAGCGCCAGCGTCACTCCTCCCGGCCTGCCTGGCCCTAAGCCCACGCCGACGGCCCCCACTTGCCTGGTGCTGACCGCCAGGATGTCGCTGATGTTGGAGAAGAGGTGGTGGTGCTCCGTCTGGGTCATGGTCTCCTTCAGCTCCTCCGACCTCATGAAGTGGCCCACCAGGATGCTCAGGCTGTGCATGTAGGAGTACTCAGAAGTGATGATCTCAAACATCGCCTGGAAAAAGCAAGGCAGTGAAGATGTAACAGCACTAGCTGACTAAGCCAGGCAGCGAATGAAAACTTGGCTATGTCTTCTTTACATTTGGTTGGCACGAAGCCACTGGAAAATGACTTTACTCCGACAGCACGGCATTCCTTGTATCAGCTCATGCGCTGCCTGGCCTACACCAAAAACTTTGGTGCGTTTTAGGACACCCAGCCACACGTGGGTGGCCCCGCCGCCTTCGGCGTTGACCCCGCGCTCCCGGGGACGTCGAAGGCTCCTCTCACCTCCTGCCGCTTGCGCTCTTCGGGGGATATCCTTTGGAGGATGCCCGCTTCCAGCACCTGCGGGCGAGAGGCTGGGATCAGCAGCCGCCTTCGCCGCCGACTGACGGTCCTTGCACGCCCTCTAGTGCGGTCGGGGGCTGAGCCCAGCCCCGCACAACCCGCCAGCTGCCCCGCAGCATCTCCCACCACAGCATCTCCCATTGCCGCAGCATCTCCCATTGCCGCAGCATCATCTCCCACTGCCGCATCTCCCATTGCCAGCACATCTCCCATTGCCGCATCTCCCACTGCCGCATCTGCCACTGCCGGCACATCTCCCATCGCCGCATCTCCCATCGCCGCGTCTCCCGCTGCTCCCCAGCATCTCCCATCGCTTCCCAGTATCTCCCACCACTCCCCAGCATCTCCCAATGCTCCCCAGCTCACAGCTGTCAGCTGATGCCGCTCCGCAGGAGGAGATTATTCTCCCCAAGGGTCAGCAAGGAAAGCCCCAGTACCCAGCAGCAGCACCTGCCTTCTCCCACCCACGGGTGAACCTCTCGCAAGCACAACCGCAGCAGCTCTGCCGGCATCCCGACGAGCCCGGACAGGAACCTGCACGTCCCAGCCAGGGCTGGACAGCCCCAAAACATCCCGTCGCAAAGACTAATGCCGCAGAATTATCCGCTCGTGGTTTGTTCAGCAGCTCAGAGAGCTTTTAAAATACACGCAGCGGTGGCTGCAACACATCATGAGCGTGGGAGCGGGCACGGCGAGGGCAAGCGGGGCTTTTCGGACCCTCCGGGCTGGGCTGCTGCCCCTACCTCTGGGAGCTGGCTCCAGGTCACCTGCGCCGGGCGATAGCTCTGCACCACGATAGCTGCACCCGGAGGGGACGGCTCTTCGGGGATGGATTCCTCCAGCAAATCCTCATCTGACTCATGGCTGACAGAGTTCAGACCTCTCTCACGGATTTCCTGATACAGCTGGGGCTCTGCAGAGGAAAAGGCAAGAGGTCGGCGAAGCCTCTCCCAGCCGTGTCCCGCAGCTTCCCTTCCCACCACTGCCTCACCCTGTCGGCCAAGAGCCCTGCCACAAGCACTGGGGATCCAGAACCAGCACCTCCCTGCCGAGGTCGGACTTTGCACCGCACCGACTAACCAGCGGCTCCCACTCCTGACAGCTTCCCGCAGCCAGCGCGCAGCTCTCCCGTGTTTGCCCAGCGCAAGCAAAGCCGGGAGCGCTCCGGCCGGGAGCGTGGCAGCGGCCTGAGCGTCATCACGCCCCGGGGAGTGGGAAAGCAGGGCTGCGATGCTCCTCTTGCAGGTGGGGAAAGGGAGGCAAAAGCAATTGCCCCAGGCCAGGGACAAGCAGCAGCACACGTGGCAAAGGGAATTCTAGGGATTCGCTTCGCCGAGAAACGCCCCGGTGCCCGGCAAGGCAGAGGGGATGCCGGTGCTCTCGGGAAGACGGGAGGCAGCACTCACGGTCCTTGAACGAGCCGCCACGCTTCTGCACCCTCCTCCGCCCAAAGGTTCTCTACAAGAGGAAAAAGAGGAGAATGTGCTGCAGTTACTCTGTTTTGGTGGCCCTGGAAAGCATTTAGCAACTTCAGGAAAGGGGAGAAGTTACACCCCCACCCCCCCCAGCAAACACCACCCTATCCTTTCAGCCTGATTTCTGTCTGAGCTTTTTTGTTTGCCTTGCCGAAGTGACTCAGCTTTCACCTTGCGTTATCAGGGTCACGATCTAAACCACGCTGCAGTCTGGCCGCTGCCTTTCCTATCTCTCCGTCTCACACCTGGACTTTGCCTGCCCTGGAGTCTCCTTCTCCCCGGACCTGCTTTATCCATGTTTGGCTACCTCGGAGCCCCACACCCAGCCAACCCCACCCTGCAAACGTGCCCGCAGCCGCCCGCCGACAAGCAAGAGCCCCGGAGCAGCCGGTGACGCTCCCTGCCAAAGCCACGTCAGCTCTTGCCGGGCTCTCTGGGGACCTACAGCATCTGCTGGTGACACGCAGGCTTCCCAAGGCACGAGTCACGTCCCCGCGCTCAGCGAGCCCTGCCGGCTCCACGGCGGGCCGACGCAGCTCCGTGACCGACAGGGACATGCAGGAAAAAAGGCTCCGCAGATTCCCCGGCAGCAGCTCATCACCAGGGAAAGCAGGGGCTCGATCCCCACCCGAGAGCAATCGGGCGACAGCGGGCGCGAAACCCACCTTGTTCCTGCCGGGGCTGCGGGCAGGCAGGGCGCTGCCCTCCTCCAACACGGGTTTCAGCGAGGGGACGGCGTTCACCGGCTCCGTCTCCGCGCCTGGGCCCTTCATGGCCGCGCGGTAGGACATGTTCCTCAGGTTGCGTTTGAGGGCCCCCCCACCGTCATCCTCCACCTCCAGGGAAAGGCAGGGGATGGCCGCCCCTTTTGGGTCGGGGCTCAGGGGCTCCCGGTTCGCCCCGACGCTCTGCTGCCGGGAGGGGTTGTTCTTGGTTTTGGTGGAGACAGCCAAGCTTTTGGGGATCAGCTGCTGGGTTCCCACCTTCAGGGCGGCCGGGCTGTCCGTGCTGAGGACGATGCGGCGGGGCTCGGCCGAGGTGGGAGAACCCACTGGTGGGACCGAGGCGGCGGCGGGTGCCGGGGCAAAGCTGCACTTCCCGGGGGGGGAGGTCGGGCTGGGGGGCTCCGGCCGTACCGGGTGGCATCGGTACTCCAGGAAAAAGGTCTTGTCATCCACAGAGCTGCTGGGAGGGCTCCGAGACATGACGGCGGCACAGGGAACCAGAAAGCTGCGTAAGACAGACAGGCAGATAGAACAACTTTTTCCAGAGGGCATTTATGCTTAGCCGTGGCCAGGGTACCGTTTCACACAGGGAACCTCGGGGCAGCGCAGGACACAGCCTCCGCTTTCCCGGGGTGCAGTACGCAGGCAGAGCCCGTATAGACACACATTCGGATGCTCTCAGCGCCCACGTACCTCTCTTGGGGCCGCCCGGTGTGCCGGGGCCAGGCTGGCGGCTCCTGAAGCCTACGTCTGGCTTCAGGCGGAGCGGTGCAGGATGCGGCCAGGTGCCAGGGAGCAGCCGGGCCATGCAGCAGGCACTTCTCCTCTCCCGCTACCACACCTCCATGTCCCCTTTTAATCCCCTTTGGGGACTGGGGGTGCCACCAGCCTGAGCCACCAGGGCCAGGCTTTACCCTCCCGGCTTCCACGTCCCCCGGACTGACGTGCTGCGCAAACCCCGGCGGGCGCCTCACCGCGAGCCCTGCGCTCTTCAAAGCTTGTACCCATCCCAAACCGCTCAGAGGAGCGGCTCCCCACCCCGTGCAAAAAAAACAAACAACACCAGCCCGAGTCCCTAAAGCTCCTTGTCCGGGGTTAAGCTTACTCATCTCCGCCTGAGCCACACCGCGTACCGCGCGCCTACAGAGCAAACACCCGGCGGAGCGTTGTACACCCACTGCCTACCCTGTTGGTTTCGTAATTTGAGGAAAACCTGCGCTTTAATTCCTCTCAACCGAGATCCCGCTGTGTGCCATCGCCACCTCCGAGCTGTTCCTTTTCAAAGGCCACAGACCAGGAACCAAGACTCGAACGCGTTTCCCTGCATCACTGACTGGCAGAAGGACAATCCAGACCCGTCAACAAAAGCTCGTTTGACCAAGACGCCGCTCGTTTTCCTACCCTCGGACACGTGCCTTTTGGCCAGAGGTCTGCCAAAAGTCCTACGGATGAGGAAAGCGCTACATTCCGCCCTTAAGTCCCGGCCTCAGCACCAACCCCGGTCACGAGAAAGGGACGTGCCCCATTTCCGAGGCACCGGGTGCTGCATCACCCGCCGGGTCTCCGGTGCCACTGCGGGAATACCGGATCGCTCACCGCGGCCTTACACCCGCGCCGCTCCTGGGTCCCGGCTGCACCGGGGCACGTGATGCCGAGACTCCCGCCAGCACCCAAACTCCGGCGGTCGTGTGCGGGGAGGAGCTGCTCGCTGGGATAATTTAATACCGTGTTATAGCTTAAAGTCATATTCTAATTTCATATCCCTCGGGGAAACAGCCACCCGTCTCCCTCTCTGGAGCCGGGACAAGGACCGCCCGCTCCCAAACCGTGGGAGAAACCTCTCCCACGCCCTCCCGCTGCTGCCCGGAGCCGCCTCCCGGTCCCGGTTCCTCCCTGGGATTCTCCCCCCCCCCCCCCCCGCCCCCCCTTCCCCACGGAAAACGACCGGTCCCGCGGGTCCCGCACCTACCCGCGCCCCTCGGAGCCCAGCGCCGCGGTGGGCGGGGCGGGGCCGGGAGGGGCGGGGTCACGCTGAGGAGGGGCGGGGTCGCAGCGCGGAGGGGCGGGGCCGGGGCCTGAGGCGCCAGGGTCTCGCTTAGCGCCGGGACGGGGCTGGGGTGAGGGGGAGGCCGGGGCGCTGCCCCGAAGCAGGGCCCACCGGGAGCCCGGGCACCTCGGCGGGGAGGAAAGCTTTGCTCGGCCTCCGGGTGCCGTGCCGGGGTCCGAACCCGTTTCACAGGCCCGAAGAAGCTGGCTCGGCTTCCCCCGGGCACGTTGTTTTGCCGCTTCGTGCCATCGCTCCAGGCGGGCACGACCCCAGCGCTTCTCTGCGAGCCCCCCGCGCTCCCTCAGGCCCTCCCGTACTCCTTCAGGCCCTCCCGTTCCCAAAACGCCCCTCGCCAAAGGTTACGCGACGATTCGGCGTCGCCCTCCCGTCACGGGAGACAAACCGACGCTCCCCGACCGGCCTCGGGGGTCCGCGGGTCCGGCGGCGGCTGCTCTGTCATCTCCGACAGGCCCGTGGCAGCCCAAGCCTCCCGCGGTTAGGCATAATCCCGGACTGTCCCTCTGCTTTTTTGGATGCCGCGGGCTCCCCGAGGGGAAGGGGATCTAAGAAGGGTCAGGCTGTTGACAGCCGCCCGGTAAGGCCGGGCTCAACAGTGCTCTCTGTATTTACTGGGAACAGGCTTTTCCTTGACCTTCTCTCTTGCCCCTGCTCCGATTTCCCCCCGCCCCTAAAAATGGAGCCTTTCTCTCGCTGGTTTATGGTGAATCTCAAGTGCCTTCTGGATGACAAAGTCCACTTGTCAGCAATATTCTTTTAAAAGACTCTGTTCTCTTCTGTCCAAGGCCTGCCCAACAATCGCTCTATTATCAGAGCTTTCTTATCCGATAGATTTTTTTTTTTTTTTTTCCCCTTTCCCTCCGGGGTTAATAAGGAGAAAGGTTGCCAGCCGTCACAGAGAGGCGGAGGGTTTCTACTCAAGAGTTCAGCTAAGACTGGAACCCTCGCATGGCGAGCTCCAGGGAAGGGCTATTATGCTGTACGTAGGATCCCATCATTTGATCACGATGAATGACTTTTTGAAGCCGAGACCATTCATCGGTTTTGTAATGCGTGTTGTTAAGTTCAAAGACCCTGCTTTCAAGTCATTTTTGCTCCCAGGGCCCCCGCTGAAACATCTGACCGCTATCACTAGATAGTTCGCTAACTCTCGGCTCGTAGTTGTGAAAGGAAATATTCTTGGCATTTTTAGATAGCTCACCAACACCTTGGCCGAACCCATTCCTCCACCCCAGACCGTGCTGGCTCTTCCCCACGAGAATGCCGCCGCATCCCTTTGGCAGGATGAGATGTGGCTCGGCAGCACCGCCTGGTCCTTCTGGACCTCGGCAGCCAGGAGGGGAGTCCATCATTGAGTTTCCCGAAGCTCTTTCAAAGTATCACCAACCAAGCACGTAAAGCGTCAGACAACAAAGTTACCGCAGAGGTGGCGAGGGCTCGTTAGCGTTCTACCACGTTATCCAACACGGAAACATTCTGCCAGCTCCAGGTACCTTACCGGTCATCCCACGTAGCCCTCAGGCGAGACCGTGAATGCACCGCCGCACCTCCCAGGGCTGCCTGCTCCCCCCCCCGCGCCCTCCCTGGAAAGCAGCCCCTCGTCAGAGAAAATGGAAGAACACGCCGGGCATCAGAGAGGGCGGGCAGCGCCGCAGAGCCCCGCGCGGTTCTCCGGGAGGACGCGCGGCGTTGCGAGGAGCAGCGACGGCGGAGGGCTGGCTTCCTTCTGCACCGGAACGAGCTGTTTGGGAAGAGGAGGAAGAAACATCGTTACTTCTGCAGACTAATAAAAGTTCCGAAATCCCGTTCTTCCACCAGACTGCTTCTAAACGTCCAGCACCCTCAGACCCCTCCTGTCCAAGCCCCAGTTTCTATCACGTTCCCCTTCAATTCTTGGGCTTGCTCGCCCGCCCTACGCCTTTGCAACTCGCCTCTTAACAAAGTAAGAAAGAAACCCACCCAAACACCCCATTACCGTGCGCGGTCTTGTGTCTCTGTTGTTCTTCCAAGAAAAAAAGCTCACGGGACCATTGCTTATAAAAGCACACAGGTTTATTGCATATCAATCTCATGTATAAATTCATTGTAGCATTGAAAGATTACATTTGGTATACATTCCTATTCTACAGCATTAACCTCAAAATCAGCTTTTTCTAGTCATTATTTTAAAGGAATTTCTCTACACAAGTACATTTGTCTTTTATCACAAGCATCAAAATGAAATTTGTAAAATCGCTTTTTTTAATTATTTTCTACACTTCATATCTTTTATTTCATTATGCTCCCAACAAAGCGATTTCATATTAATTAATAACTGCCAACACTTTTTTTTTTTTTTCTCTTCCTTGGCAGTTCGAGGCTTCTAGCCTCGGACGCAAAATCTAATCACATATACAATAAGTGCATCTACGGAATTTTTTTCTTTTTAATAAAAATTTCACAAACAGACACAATAATGACTGCTAAACACAAGTCATGCACAGTTTACTTATAAACATAACAGAAGCAATATACAATCAAGAATGATATGGAACAAGCACCATCCTCTTTCTCAATGTTTTTTAAACATTATATGAAAACCAGACATTTACAATTGATTTAAAAAAACACTATACAGTTCTAAAGAAAAAAAAACCCCCAAACTAAATCATATCTGTATTGTAACAATGGGAAAAGGAATGACATAGGATGCACAGATTTATGATTCTTGCAAGCACAATATATATATGTTTTAAATTACATCTTCTGCAGGCTGGAAATGACATCAGGGCAAAACATCTCTTGCTTTGAAGAGAGCAACGAGAATGTAAAATACATTGAGAATTACTTTCAGAATTACTTTGTTCACATGTGAATTGCACATTTGGAAATCAAAGCTGCCTTTTTCTTCTTTTTCATTCTTTTTCCAAAGTGGTGACAAGAATTAATGACAGAAGAAAGAGAAAAAGAACCTTGGAATCATTCAATAACATTTTAATCACAGTATCACTCAACACTACAGAGAAGAAGTTTCATGGCTTTGGGAGAACACTACTGACCATCGTCTAGGAGCAGAGGGTTTTGCCCTTATGTTACCAGCGCTGAGCCGAGCAGACTGCATCGCTCCCTGCCCGTTTTCCGACGGGCAGAAACGGACAGGTTCCTGCACCGTGACGCTTTCCCCCTTCCCCCGCCACACACACACACACAAAATACAGCACATAGAAATCGAATGTAAGTCAGTAGATTGAAGTCGGCTGAGGGGAGGGGGGCTCACAATCCAGTGCTTTGATGCTTAGAGTCAAACACGTTCATGTCATTGTGCAAGTGCTTTTCGAAATGCTTCGTATGAAGTGAAAAAGAAGCCGTTTTCGAGAACGTCTACGGAAAGTCTAAGTGCTGATTAGGGAGAAAGCGAAAGCTTCCACTAGGCTGCTTTAAGCAAGACGGAAACCAAGCTTTGCTTTTTTGTCCCGGAATGCGGTTGAGCAAACTCGCCTCGTGTGTTTTGCCGCTTAAAACCCCGTTTGGTTTGGCTTCGCTGCTGGCACTCGGCTGCTCCTGGGCATGCCCCCGGAGCAGCCAGCTGCCCGGCAGGAATGCCCGCACGCATCAAAGCGCAAAGTGGGCGCCTCCGACCCGCACGCTCTCGGCACGTCCCGCGGGAGGACGCGGCGCAGCCGCGCGCTCGGCACCACGGTGGTCATGCTGCACCGGCAGCTTTCTGCATCGGCCCTGGGGATTCGCATCGGGACCGACCGCCAGCACCCGAGCAGGCGAAAGAACAGGAAAACACGTCCGTCAGACCTACTTTCTCCTCCCTCACCAGCTCAGGCAGAAAGATCTATCCATGGTCAAAGTGGCAGTCAGGAGAACCAAGGTCCCTTCTCCGAGTACCTTCACTTCAGCGGCGCCGAGCAGCCGGGGACGGCCAGCAGCTGTCAACCTTACTTGGTCATACAAAAACTTCACAGTTCTCTCCTCCTCGCCGTTGTGGCAATACGGCTACGAGATGCAAACACGCTTTTAATATATACATCCTACACAGATACTCTTGGTTTAACTCACACCTCGCGCGGCACCCTGACCTTCAACCAAGCAGCGGGCCATATTCCAACCGCCGCAACCCACACCTCGCTCTATTGCGCCGGCGTTGCGGTTCCTGAGCACAAGGCGTTAGTGGCACTACCGCTCCATGTCTCATGGAAACCGAGGGACCCAGACCTTCCCCACCGCCCACGCTGGGAAGCAAGCTGCGCTCGGACGGCAGAACCTTCCTCGACACACGCACCTCTCGGGAAACATCCTTCAAAATAAGGGACTGCTTTTGCTAAAACAGCAAGTCGAAACCTAGACAGCTGCTACGAGTTGCAACACGTTTCAAGTGCGATTGAATGAAAGCTATGAGATAAATAGCGATTCAGTAGAGGCTTTCTGTTCATTTATCTTAACGGTGGAAAAATTAAAACTTGTAATCAGTGCTAAATTAGAGGAGTCAGGAGATCCTACAACAAACAGAGACGCTAGCTAGACAAAATGGGAAGAGAACCGAACTGGGAAACGTGAAAAGAAATCATTTCATGATTTTAAAACCTGTATTTTTAATGTCCTTAATCCCTGGCTGGATTGTACCTCCCCGTCCCTGGCCAGCAGCACGCCGCAGGAGGAGCCCTGCTCCAGGAGAGCCACGGGGAGCACGAACTGCCCGGCGAGGGAGAGAGCGACTGCGCAAGCTCGAGCGGAGCGAGGAGCTGCTGACAAACCATGCTGCTGAAGAAACAACACAACGGACAGGAGGGCTGAGATACCGAAAACCAAATACACCCAGAACAAATTCCCCCCCAAGTAACATTGGCATTTCTCAGTCCTGGGCCCACATTTTGGAGACCAGCTCACTGCTGCTCCCTCGGCTGCTCCGTTACCTCCTCACGCCGAGGAGCGTGATGCTGACCTCTTCAAAGATTGCTTCAGCGATGAACAAAACATCGGGTCAGAGCACACAAACACTATTACCTACAGATCTTGTTCCAACAAGGCAGACAGCACTGCGGTCCCTATCGGAAAGATGCTCAGACGTCCGGCTTACTCCAGGCAGCTGCCAGGAGCCACGGAGCTCCAGCTCAGACTTTCGTGCTGGAACGGGACGGGACCGATCTATCCCCACGCTTAAGGCTTCCGTGCTCTCCTGGAGCAGGGTCTGGGAACCTGCAGGGCCGGACAGTCCCATGGGGGCCAAGTGGTTCTCCAGGCCGTGCTGGTGGCGATGGGCCCCCGGCCCCGCCAGCGCTCGCTGGACGAGTCTCTCTGCGTGCGCCGGGAGCGAAGCTGGCAGCTCGCCGCAGGTCAGGGCTCGCAAGCCGGATGCCTTCCCGGGACAGGGCACGGGCGCGCACCCCTGCTGCGGCGAAGAGCTAGTCCGCCGTGGATCCAGCTCTGCCGTGCCGCGTCCCCTCGGCAGAGTCGCCCGCTGGCCCCCGGCTCCGGGGAGGCACCGCATCCCCCAGCTCCCAGGTCTGCACCTCGGTGCCGGCGGGCGGCAGGGGCTGCCGGCGGCACACGCGGCACGGTGGCGTCGCTCGCCGGCGCGGTGGCATCGCTCGCCGCGCTCGGTGGAAGGGCGCGTGGGCAGGGGCCGCTCGCTTTCTGGCGGGGGTTGCGTTTGCTTTCCAGCCGGCCGAGGAAATAAATAGAAACCTTCGTCTAACGCGAGGGTCGCTTCAAGGCAAAGGTAACAAAACATATGATTGTCTGGAGAATCGGCAGCGCGACTAGCAGGATTGATCAGGGTCATTTGGCACGTGGACAAAATCTTCCTACTCCCTGGTTATCAATCATACGACATACGACCTTAATTACACAATTTTGGTCCTTCACTACATACTTATATTAACATTATTTCTTCACAATAATGATACCTAATGCAAAAAATACTGTTAAGGAAGAAATAAAATAAGGAAAGAATTAGCAACAAATTACAAGTTATATACAGATTAAAATAAATTCCATCAGGAAAAGAAACAATTCTTTTATTATTTTCAGTTGGCCCCTGTGGGAATAATTTAAAGGCCAAGCGCCTGGGCAGGGCTGGACTGCAGCAGCAGCAGCAGAGGCAGATGTGCTGGGACGGGAAGGTCCCATCTCCTTCGCAGAGCCTGGTTGCTTTTGACAATTGTCAGCTCTCGGGCTCTATTTGCCCGAGAGCTTTGTGCAAATAGATGAAGCAGTTCGGGTTACACTGACTGTTGGTCTCAGAGCCTTGGGCACTTTCACAGGGTGTTGTGGGAAACCAAAAAGGAGGGGTAAATTTTCTTGGAAAACACGCTGATGCTGCTCATCTACCTTTTGTTCCTTCTGCACCAAAGCTACCCTAGATGCTTTCCTCCGTGGCCAGCGTGAGGCTCCCGGCTATCTAAAGCCAGCCACACGCGTGCTCTTGGGCGCAAAGAGCAAATTGCAAAGCTATCGTTCCTAACACGACCTCTGCTTTATTTGAGTAGCCATTTCCTTTGTTTTAGCATGCTGGAATGAGGCTGCCCCATTGCATTTCTCCCCACTGGACGAGCACAGAAGCCACCGTCTGTTCTTTTCCGTGCCAAGCAGGCAGAGAGGCCACGTGTGTCAAGTATTTACAGGCAGATATACTGAGCACTGCGTGCTGTTTCTCTGAAATCGGCCATCAACCCAGTTCTGCCAGCAGTTACTACCCGACAAAATACTTCCTAGAAGCACACCCAGCACTAAAATATGCTGAAATTAATGGCAGAAGTTCCTCTCGACTTCACTGGCTTTGGCTGCAATCTTCACAGAGCCAGCCTGCCAGAGCACCTCCGGACTCTGAGCAGGTTGCTGACGCAGAACTGCAATGGGCGAGATGCAGAGGCACGCGGTTTCACTCAGTGGTAGCAGTAGTCCCGTGGCACTTCTAATTTTTAGATGCTGTAATCTGAAAATTCTCAGGCCACACATTCTAAACTTTATCTTTGTAGCCAATGTTATCCTTTGCAAGGTCTAAGTGCTTTCCTGACTATTCTGTAATGCAGCTTTACGTGCAAAACCACCGCTCCAACAGCAGATTGTAATTGCAATGTAGGAGAGCATAAGCATCACAGCATTTCTGGAGGCTGCTTTGGATCGGTAAAGAAGACGAGACGGAAGCGATTTAAAATCGCTCCTAAAATATCTGCCAGATTTTAGAGTCAGAGAGACAATTCGATTCTTAGCTATGTGCCTGAATAGAGGGCTGTACCCCTGAGGTTGCTGAGGCAAGGAAATTTTAATCTTTCTACTTCAATGACAGGCCAAATGGCAGCGTGCGATGCATAAGCAACCATCCAGCATACCAAAACAACTGCGCGATTCAGAAATTTCTGCTGCAATTCCCAGATACCGTCAACACTGAAAGGATGTCAGAATAAAAAAAAACCCCGGGAGATAAATCGCAAGGTGTGTCTGGATTGCCCTTCTGAAGGCGAGACTCGCCCACCACACACGCTTTCTCACACGCAGCTACCCCTCTCCAGGTAAGGGTTTACCTCTCCCCCTGGGCAAATCCAGGCTTTTTCAGCAGCTCAGTGGCGGGGACTCAGGCCAGCATGGGGCAGAGTGCCATCGCTCCCCTCGCCAGCAGACTTGCTGAGCATGGCTTTTTCTGAAACACTCCAGATGCTTCAAGTCCAAGCAGCAGCTCAGGCTCACAGGCACTAGCAGAGATGGAAAGCACTCTTAACCTTGCGTTGGCACAGACAGGAGGGCGCTCGGGGCACAGCCGATGACTGTGAACCACGTACTTGCACGATACCTCGATGACTCCAACCTCAGCAATGCTTCAGGCTGAAGCTTTCTCTACCGGGATGCTGCATAAGGTGTATCGTGACTGCAGGCAATGCGGCCTCGCATTCGAGAAGCTCTGCACCGTGCCAGTGTGTTTTGTGGGGAACAAAGGAGAGGACGGCGTTTCTGTGGGAGCACTGAATTTCAAATTCTTTTGGGGGTCAATTAAATGGGTCGAATCTACCCTTCCCTGGTATAACTCCAGTGACTATGTCAGAATTGCACCAGGGATAGGTCACATCTGGCTCTCTTTCCTTATTACTTCACTATTCAGCTGAATTGAAAGGAAATGCTACCGACTGGTTTCAAGCTTTCATTTATACGCTTTACAGGCTTTACTGGCTCAGTGATACTGTTTTGTAATGTTAGAGGGGCCAATGTTTGATTGCACTGTTGCAATTCGTGTCTTGTTCATGCCATTCCTATAGACTGTGAAATCCTAGGGCTGCATCAGGGTTATCCAGTTTTGGAGAGGTTCATTCTGATAAATTAGAAATGAAAACTCTGGACAGGTAAAAATGCAGGACTTGTAGGTCGGATGCGACAGGTTTCCTTCTCAGCCAAAAGTCCAGACGACTCCCTGAGGCCCTCTCATCCATCTTCTGCTTGCTAGGATTTTTGCTAGGATAATTGCAGCACCACCGCCTCCTCGCTTGGACTCTGGCCAGTGCCTTGTTGACCTCTCAGAGGTGGTTGATGGGGTTAAAGGTCCCCGACTCTGAAGCTGCTCCTGCCATGTCCAACCAAGCTCCCAGAGAGTTCTGGGAGGACGTGTGGAGGGGAGCGTTCTCAGACAGGGACAGCATCATTGCATAAGCCTGGAGGAGAGAAGAGCAACGCAGAGGACAGGCGTGAATACACCCGCAGGACTGGCTGTAACAAACCACGTGAAGCACAGCACCATCTAACCGTATAGGAAAAGGAGGCTGGCCGGCATCCTTTGGCCTGGACCAAGAACCTTGCCAGCCGGTCTAAACTTACATCCACACGCTGGGGTGACACCCATCACTCCAGCTACTCAAACTTGCCACAGAGTTTATAGGCAGTTGTAGGGTTAGTCAGGAGCGGCCATCGCTCCCGTCGGCTTTTATGGGACCGAACCCATTCTGCGCCGGCTCTGCACTTGGGCACAAACCCACACGTTTGATCCTAAGCTCTGCTCTCAGGGGAAAGCGGCTACATGCGGCACGCCAATTACTTTGTTTTTTCTTCCAAAAAGTCTTCCTACAGGCAAGCAAGTGACTACGTGAGGCTAGGGCCCGGTCACAAGCCCCAGAAGCGGCATAGCAATATCCACGCTAGCTGTAACCCGACGGGCAGCTGCGCGCAGCAGGCTGCTCATCTGCTTGGCGTGAGCCCACCGGTGCCTGTCGAAACCTGCGCGGAGGTATTTAGGAATAAAGGCATGATACGGTCATTGGCATTACCGGTGCGTTCCTATGTTCTTGTCGGGGTAGATTTATTGCTGCAGCGAAACAGTTAAAAGCATCCGCTGAGAAAAATGCATCAAGACTTCTCTTCTCTCTGTAACAACCAGCTTGCTTCTTTGTAACCTAGATGCTCTCCCTCTTCCCAGACTACTTGTCTGGTACACCTTTGTGTCCTCTCACAGCCCACACAAGCGATCTGAAGGCTTAGGCAGATGACAACCTCACACACTGGAGGTGAAAGCCAACGTAATGGCCACCCATGACCTGAAACGGAGGAGGACACGGTCCCTGCCCTCCTGGGTCTACGCTAACTGGCGTAATGTATGCTCCTACTCTGCAGTAAAATTGTGGCCGTGTAGCCCTCTCCTTCACACCCACACGCAATCCTTTGCAGGGCAACAGACAAAGACCATTACGTTATCTGGGATATCAGTACAATGCTCAGTACAGTAGGACCCCTCCTAATGCAACTGTAACGGTGACAATAGGAACCAGTTATCCAACTTTAGCCTCTCCTCTTAAAAGCTGAGGGTCAGATCTACTTGTCAAGTCAACCCATTCATGTATTGTAGGTGCGTGCTGGAAGAGGTACGGCTTTACAAAGCGTTATGGACATGCGCGCTTCTAGAATTGCTTAAAAAGAAAGACAGCCGCAAAGGAGTGCTGTGCTGCTCACACAAATGTTGTTTTACTACTACATTTCCTGCACAAGAGATGGTTTGAATTATTTAACTTACTTATTGTGATTTAAGTATAACCAGTCCTGCATCTCGTACACTATAAAATTGATCCCAAAACCAAAAATACCCTCCCCCCACCATCCAAGTGCAGGCTGGACCTAACAATGTAGTACAAATTCTGAAAGAGCAAGCTGTTCTTAAATAGTTAGTACATTTGGCGTATTAGTAACAGGACACATGTAAGAGTCAGGCAAGTGGCTTGTGCTTAAATCGGTTTCACCCAGCAAAAAGCTGTGTCCTGTCTTCAAGCAGATCTTCCCCAGCTTCAGTACCAGCCCCCGCTATGAAGGAGGACAAGAATTTCACAAGTTCTGGGTGATGATAAATCAAAACCCACGTTCTGCTCGGCAACCACACTAAGCCAGTTCTTTGCTGGACATTTAAAATAGATTTCGTGACAAACTCTGTTGCTTGAAGCTTAGAAAGGGACTCCAAGGCAACAGCTGTACTCATCCCCCATGAAGGGTTGAGTATGCTCTCTCTAGCCAGGTGATGTAACTTCACTGCACAGTTTTTTCGGGAGAATCCTTTTGTGGGGATCAAGATATGAACTTCACAAAACTAGACTATTTTGGTTTAATGAAAAAGCAGAAAGCACAACTGGCTCTGCCCCACACCTCCAGATTTTTCTCAAAACGCTAATAGGTGCCGAGACGTCATTTTGAGGTTTCGTGGTGGGTCTGAACTGGTCTAGCTCACAGGGCACATTTCCATTTTACGGTTTGCTTTTAGAAATCAGAGAGATAGCTGAGGAAGTCCTCTAGACTTGCTGGATTGCAAGTCCTGGAAATACTATTGTCTGTTACACCTTTTATAATCAAACCCAAGGATAATTTATCACTGTTCCTGCAGACCAAACCTCGGGTCTCTTAGTATATACCAACTGAAGACCCATCCCAAAGTTTAAGTAAATAATAGTCATAAAAACATTTACACAGACAGATAAAAACAGACAGATGCCTCTATCTTTCTACGTAAGCATGTTCTCACAGCACAGGCTAAACGATAAATTGATCTGGTGACCCAAAACTGACGCTCGCTCCCTTTCTCCTCTAGTTCAGTAGAGCTGCAACGAGACACGCGTCACATATGATTCACGCATTACAGTTAGAATTCCTGCTCACTGGAAGGGGAAAATAAACCTTAGCTAAAGGAGGCCAGCTGCTTGCTAATCCTACCGTACGTGCTGGCGGCAAGCTAGATAAAATGTTCTGTCATATACCTACCTGGTTTTTAGCCTGCCTGTACAGAGTCTGTTTTATTGTCTCAGAGTCTAAGGTGGAATTAAACACATCTTTAACTTCAAATGCTTCCTCGGCTGCTTTGCGAAGATCCAGCCCCTTCCCAAAATTCGGCATCTGCTCCAAATCTAACAAGCCGGCTTCGTCCTCCTCAATACACCTGTACCAATGACCAGGGGAAGGGGTTGACCTGTTGTTAGCTCATCTCACCGTTCACATCTAGCCAATGTGAGTGTTGCTAACCCAGTGCCTGCATGCACATACCACGGGGGTCTCACAAGCCACATGCGTGAACTGACACAGACAAACACAAAAATGACACAAAATGCAAGGAGCAAAGAAAAAGTGGAGAGCGTGGCTATGCACAAACAAGCGTTAGTGCGATAGATACTTATGATTAAGCATGGCTACAATTCACTTGGGTCTTCTGTGTGGACACGTCCAATTGCTGTCCGCTCCTTGAAACGTTTGGACAGTGGATCAGTGTCTGAAGAACACTGCTGCATTTTCTTTGAGTTGCAATGAAAATAGCGATGCACTGAGATGAGGTAAGATACTGCTTTGCATCATGGGACATTTGTTATGAATACCAGCTGGGAAGCCGAGGCAAACTGAGGCAAAAAGAAAGCTAAGCCTATACTATGGGCAACAAACTTTAATTTTCGAAGTGTCTAGACATGGCTTGACCTTGGGGGAAAAAAGCTCCAAGAACTCCCCTTGAAGTCAACAACGTTTTGCTGCAACTAAAACGGGCAGAGCAGCACAAAACGGATTGCGTACGTAAGCCTCTTCCCTTGCCCTGACCAGTGTTTTAGAGAGAAAGACATTATCCGCTGAACTGCGGTACCCTGAAAATGCTGGTTTCTGTGCTGGACTAACTGCTCTCCTGACACGAACTTCTCAAGTCTTGGATATACACCTTATCACAGGTTCTCCTAGCAGTCCACTTGTTTCATGTCCCCCACCATGGTGCAAATGGAATCTCTCAAGTGAATGCTTAAATCAAACGGGAGGTATGATACATGGCTTGAAAAATGAAACAACAGCACTCACAATCTACCACTGACACAGGGTCAGAAGTCTGAGCCCCCTCTGACTTCTCAAAGGGAACGGCCCGCCTCACCTTCGGGTGTGGTCAAAGCTCATGGTGAGAGATGTGGGCTCTTCATCTTCTTCATCCTCAAATGCTCCTCGGGGCTCTGCGGTGGGCGATACCGTTTCATCCTGCGACTTCCCTGTCAGGCTGTCATCATCCTCCTCTTCCAGTTCCTCATCTTCATCATCCACATCTTCTGTTTTCTCATTTGCTAATCCATGACACTGGGAATTGCCATCAATATCTGGGATTTCTGGCCTGAAATATTTGGTCAAGGCAGGGAAGAAGAAAGAAAAGAGAAAAAGAAAAGATGCCAAATGCGCAAGTCGTGCATTTTTACCGTAATGCAAGACTTTGGTAATTTTATACACATGTACGAATACAGAGACATATTTATGTACATATACGTATTATTTAAACTGCAAGGAAAAGGAAAACCGATATGTTTCAGGCATTTAAAAATCAGCCTTTGCAGTGTCTTAAGGGCTAATTAGGCTGTCAAGTATATACCAACCCCAATGCTTTTCAACCTAGAACTTTGTCTAGTCTGGATTTAAATGATGGTTTTCCATCTCTTAAAATATATCATCTGCAGGACGAGCGGCTCTCCTCCTTCTCTGTGCTACAGTATTCTACCAACCTCCCTTTGAGCAACAAGAAAGGGGAAGCTTCCTCACTGTGTAATCTAACAGCCAGCCTAAATTCTCTCTCGTATTACTTTTGCTATTCATGCCCATATGGACCCAGCGGACTCCACAAAACTAGCAGTTCTACATTATGTTAGAGAATGAGAGTGGCATCACCAGTGCTATGGACTTGGAACCCAACAGGATGCCACCAAGTGACATAAAATAAGATTAACATCTTCACCAGAAATTTTATGTCAGCGTGTTCCACGCTTCTTACTGTTCTTTACGTGGATTTCTCATACTTACATTTTGGACTTAAACCTTAGTATTAGCGTTAAGTAGCTGTTTGTGAAAACAGGATAGTACCGGGTGAAATACCACTCAGTCAAAAGAAAGCTTATGATATGGATAGATTTGAAACAAACTAATAGACTAGAAAAGCAGGTCCCTCCAGTCTCCTTAATCAGTACTCTCTGATCAGTGATGCCACGTAGTTGCACGGCAGAAGGTAACGGTTCAATAATCACATTTTTATCTAGAGAAGAAATTGGGTCTTCTCACGACTATTGCGCTAGACAGAGGCTGACTGGACTTTCAACCATGTTAACGATACTTGTCACCAGATAACTTTATTTGCTCGTCTACCTTTTATCTGCTAAAGTTGATGCTTGATTCATCTCACTATTTGCAATAAAATTTCTGATTTCAGAGAAATACGAATCCTCTTTTTCATCTAAAAGTGCATGGTTGTCTGATTCCGAGTTTGGGGAAGAGGCACTGGTCCCAAGGTGGTTTGTAATGACTCCAGAGTGCTGGCTCACTGAGTGTGAGAAACAAGAAAAGAGAAGAGGAGAAACAATCAGATGTTGTCAAAGCCATTATTACGAGGAAAAATAAAGGAGGAATGTTACGCAACAATCCTTTCGCTATATATTCATGATTTAACATTTAAGAGAAATCTCACGGACTAAGGCTGCCAAAGGAAGCTCATGTTTTCCAGACATGAATCACAGAGAGAAATAAATGTAAGTGATGTTTAGCATTTCCGGATGGTATATGCAATTTAAGAACCACCATCCCTTGCTTAGCTGTTTGCCTGTAACTTTTCCATAATTTTTTTTTTTTTCCTAGGCTGGGAAATCACTTAGTTGGCTTCAGCACAGGAATTTCTTCCTGCAGTTTTTATCTTGAGGCAAAGTCTATTTATCTTCTTGAACTTCACACATACCTACAAATGCATTTCAGGTTGAAAACCCTTGGTAGAGCTTAACATGTCCGCATCAGCATTGGACCAGGAGATGTCACAACGCGAGGTTATGCTCCCTGGACAGAGTCCCCAGGAAGTCAGTTATCATGATCGCTATTTTATGGATTGGAAAAGGGCACATTTGAGTAATACGTGACTAGATCTTGGCAGGGCTGAGTCCCATGCACGAGTGCGTGTGTGTTATGATTACGCGCTGTGGATAAACGCAGCTTTGGCTGCACAAGGAGCTGGCGTTTGGGTTTTGCTACCTGATGATATTCAGCCTTAAGAAACAGTGCTTTCCAGAAAGGCTTCCCAAGGTGACCAGAGAGACCAGACCATGGTGTCTTCTCCATCCAGTGCCCCAACAGAACCACACAGCCGTGCCCTTTCCTACCTGGAACGTTCTCGTGTTCGTGTTTCTTAAGATGTCGGTCCAAGTTGGTCTGCTGCCCAAAGCATCGGTTACACAGGTGACATTTGAATGGCTTCTCCTTGTTATGGATGTTTCGAACGTGCCGCTGGAGGTTGGAGGAAATGCTGAATGACCTGTCACAGTATTTACACCTGAAAAATAGAAGCAAATGCCAGAGAGTGCAACGTGAGGAAAAAAAAAAAAAGAAAGAAAAATCTGACTATCAGAAAACCAGAAAATGTTGGTCTATAAATCTTTACTCAGCTGAGGACCTGGGAAGCACAAGGCATTAATCATTCCAGACAAATCTGATATTATTGTTACTCAAGGAGCACAAAGAAAGGATTAGGATTAATTAAGAAGCGAGTCGTCCAAACAAATAAGAATTTTAAACAAAATAATTACTTTTCCACACATGAATGTAAAAATAAGAAAGGTGAATTTATTTCTTCCACCCTTCTCATGTTGTAGGGGAAGTAGGTGAAATATGGCTGGGGAGGGAGGAAAAAGAAGACAGAAGGAGAAGAAAGAAAGGAGGTTATATGTATAAAATAGTTATTAGTTAGCATTTCCCTACATGACACAGTTATCTGGACACACAAAAAACCTCCAGATTTATTTGTGAAATTCCTTGTGGTACTCAAGATGCAGGCAGTACAGCATGCCTTTAAAGGTAATTACGGTTATTATTATAGTACAATAGCTCCCAAGAAATACACCGTAGTTTCCAAACAGGATAAGATTTACTCCTGTGCAGTGAGTATCTGGTTTATGATGAAAAAATCTGGAATGTAAGGAGCCAAGCCAGAATGTTTAGGGAAACTGCTGAGTGAAGAAATGTTCCCCCTTTGAAACAAACCTCTGCAAGACCCATGGTAGATGTGTTGGAAGCTTGTTCAAAGTTGCCACCAGCCCCCCCTCTGGATCCAGATTCCCTCCAAATAAAAACAAGGCTTTGCTAAACCGTGGTGCTTTGTGAACTCAGCCCTGGACTTCTCCTCCGGCGCCGAACAAGAAGGCGGCCGATGTACTGAAGAGGGCAGCTTTGAGCCACACTGAAGAGTTTCAGTACTAAAGCTACGGAAAATCTAACTCCTCTTTGAATCCGCCTGAATCCCTCATTAGATCTCCCTTTAAATATGTCATTTGTACCTCAACAAAGCTGCTTTCCTCACGGCTCTATTTCCAAAACCCATGAGAAGTAGAATCCTTTCTCCGCTACAGACCTCTGCAAATCCTGGACACTTACGGGACAAAATAAAAACTGTTCTTAACCCTCGTAATTCCAGAACAAAACCGCTTGCTTTAGCAGAACTGCTCTGTGCTCCTCTAACTGAGAGCAGAATTTGTCCCACTGAGCTAAAGCTACTATTCGACAAGGCACGACGATGGCGATGCATTTGTGCGTGTTTTTGGAATGCCAGTAGTTCATTACGTGAAGAGGGCACACAGAGCTCATCTTGTGCCCATGTCATTCAAGTATGAAGCTGGATTTGCCGTGACACTAAGGACGTAGTATTGTTTCCTACAAACACAACAGGTTCAAATGCGGGAAGGAGGTGCGAGTGTAAAAAAATCTATGCTGTGAAACACACACACCATTTCCAGATGTGCTACAGCTGTGATTTTTATTTGGTCTCTAAAAATAAATTGGTATTATTTTTGGAAATAGCAGAGATACACTTATGAAACACTCTCTCTCACTGCGTGTTTATGGATTCCATGTCCACCTCTGAATTTCCTACTGTTAAATCACTAAAAAGAATAGAGATATTTCAAATAATGAACCTTTACTACGATTAACCTAGGAAGAAGGCAAAATCTCTTTTTAAACCATGGTTTTCTCAGGCTTCCAAAGTTGTTCATTTTTTCAAAAAAACATTAATTGAACAACTAAAGAAAACAAGACATTACTTGAACATCAGCAAGAACAAGCACAGTTTATACACGGAGAGTTAAACATGCACAGATTTCCAGCTCTTATTCTCCTCCTATCTGCTAGCAACCAATGAACCTGCTTTCAGGAGCTGCCAGGCTTCGGCAGCTTCTACCGCTCGGCACTTCAGAAAGCTGAAATGTCCAAAATGGCCAATACCCCAGTATCCCCAGCATTCCACAGGACTTGCCTAAGGAGTTTTGCCCAGCGTAGTTCTAGTAGTGGATCAGCAGCCCCCTGCTCGTCTCTGCTGATGCCGCAGGTTCTCACTCCCTGCCCTCCCACACCAACCTCTCCTTCACTCGTATTTGCCCAACGGTGGGACAGGACAGGGGTGTCGGGGCTCCCGAGCACGGCCGTGCTCACGGCTGCCCCGGGCACCCAGGCCGCGTCTCACCTACATTACTCACAGGGGCAGCCCCAGCGACTTCAAAGGGAGTGCTTGCATGCGTAAGGCAAGAACGACCTGGCCTCCTGTACGTCAATTTATTTAGATGTTCAGGAAGTCTTTGAAAAGTTCCCTTTGACAGGTCCTTGCTCTAACTATGAGCTATGTGGATCCAGGCTAGGGTACGGAGAAAGGATAAAGAGCTTGTTAAAAAAATAGAAAACAGAGGGGCATTCGAAAGGAGCAATAGCTAATGTCTGAAAGCAAAGGGATGAGGGAGACGTACTGTATTATTTGTGGTCCCAGAGGGGTCGGGACTTGGATCTCTGCTGGTTTTAATCTAAATAAATGACCCAGACAGAGGAGCCAGCTTAAATTCAGGGAAGAGGTGAACACCGAGGCAGGAGAAAAATAAAACTCCAAAGAAGCGGTATTTGCTTTGTAAACACACTGACAAAACGCTAGTAAAGCTTCTTCCTTATCAGTTTAAAGTAACACACCGATGGGCTAAAGAAATAGAAAGTGGGAGTGAATGATGGCTAAGAGCGAGCCAAAGCTGGAACTCAGGAGCTCCGAGGAACGGCAGGCAATCCTCAGAGCTTGAGGGAACTCAGATACCTGATATAATACAACTGGAAGGGGAAAAACAGACGGCAAAAGCCAGTAACGTAAGAACGAGTAACTGAACTAATCGCTATACGACTACGACAGTTTGGTAACACTTCAAACGTGACAGTAAGGCGTTTGATAGCATGCTTTGTAAAGTTTCAACAGCATGACAGCGCTTGCAAAATTTTACACTTATTTGATGATCCACGTGAGCTGTAAAGACAGAATTGCAGTAACAAAGCATAAAACACATGGACAGCTACTCTTCCTCTGAGTAACTCCTTAATCTCAAGTGCATTTATACCAGGGATGAATGGAGGCTACATTTTCAAAAAAAAAAAAAAAAGAAAATGAGGAAGAAGAGATTTTTATTGAACTATGTGCAATCTGAAATGACACGGTAGACGTCAGCTTTATAGCTGTTAGTTTCAGCTTAATGCAGATAACAGGACACGGGGGCCTAGAAGGAAATTAAAGAAAAACAAATTCAAAACAGACGTCAGGAAGCACATCTTTATAGGAGGAATCACAGCCTCACAGGCAATGCTTCAGGATTGGGTGTAATTCAAGAATCAATTAGACGGCATCCTGGAGGGAATGGACATTTGAAAGAAGAAAATAAAGTCTTGCTGAATCAAATAGCTTCTGGTTGTTCCCCGTCCAGGTTTTATGTAGTTTATGTGATTCTGTGATTCCAGAGAATGAAAACAAAACTAAGAAGCAAACCCACGACGACAATACACCCTTATGTTCACGTGCTGCAAGCATAAGGAGCTTCACTAAAAACTGCCTCTTCTGGATTTTGCTTGGTAAGCTCAGAACGACAACAAAGTCCTATTTCTTACGACCTGATTTTGCAGGGAAGTCTGACGTGATTTTACAAGCCCAACTTATTCTGCAGTTCTCTGAAAGGAACCGTTACGTTTGATAGTCCTTACCCCTGGGTTTTGAAATGCATTCTACTGAATTTTAGATTTGGTGTGGAAAAAAGGAGTGAAAAGGAGCATGTCGAATTTCACTGTAGAGCATATTGTCTTTGAGTCTTTCCAAATCAGTTGATTTTTAGGAAGTAAAGTTTGTTACCAGGTCTTTCTTACCCTTCAAAAAACATGTAGCACTTTCCCTTTACAAAAAGACTTAACTTGCCTCCTTATTGCTCATGTGCTATTAATTCCTACTTTATACATACTTAAATAGACACCTAGGAAGTTTAAGTGACTTGGTGAAAACCACATAACTTCTCAATGACAATCAGAAATCAAAACCAAAGCACCTTATTTTCTGGCCTGCCTGCTTCTTGATCTACACTTGGACACTTGGTCAGTTTAGGTTAGCTTTAAGAACATTTTAATTCATATTTGGATGATGGTATCGCACTGGCAGGATCAAAAGAAAAAACATTTAAACAGTCGAAAGGAAAGTTATACGAGAGACATCAGTAAAACACTGAAAAGCCAGCAACCTCCTTTTACCTGCGTAAAGTCGGCATTTAAAAAACAAGCTTTCAAAACAATTATTGCTGCAGAAGTTGGAAATCTCAGCTCTCTGAGAGCAAAAGAAAATCAATGATAATTAAGCTCTTCTGTAAACGTAGCACTAACTCTCAGGAGTGCTATTATAATGCAACATTGTCCAGAAGTCAAACCTCTGTTACAAAAAAAACACACAGGCCATTTTCTGGGAGAAGACCAGATCAAATAAATCTTTATTTTCCTAACCTTTGTTAAGTTGCAAGTCTCCTTTTTTGGAAGAAAACTGAACTAACAATCTCTGAATAATCGAGAGCAAGCACTTTAGTCAGACAGGGGTGTATAGTGAATACACAGTATTCATTCAAGGCGTATCAAATAACGCAACTGAAAAAATCAGAACGGGGAATGGTTCCAAAATATATGTCTGCTTTGGAGAGTTTTTTTTATTTATTTTTGATTTACCTAATGTCTGCACTCAAAATTCTGCATGACTCTGTATGGAAAAAAAAATTGACTCCGTATGTACCAGGGATTACAATGTGGGAGAGGGTAGCTTCTTAAGTTAAACTGAGCATAAAAATTTGATGTATTTGACCACATGGCCTTTTGCTGCTCATAAATTTGTTTGTGTTTCTCTTTCTGTAATAACTATTACATTAGCTTTGTTGTGAACTTATGACTGGGTATGGAAACACCATAATATCAGCTACCAAAAATGAAACCGTTTGGATTGTTACTATCGTCTGACAACGCGCGAAACACTTACTCACATTATGGAAAACACAACGCATGATTTTCAGTGAGTTCTCAATTCATCGTTCATTCAGTTTTGTTCATATATGTACTTACTCTAGCAAGAAATCAACCAAAGCATGGGCTTTTTTGCCAAAGTTTTTTCAAACTGACTGCAAAACACCAGGAGAAAATACTGGGGGGAAAAAATTTCCACTTGGTCTTCCATGAGAAATATTCCTTCATATATCCGTATACACACATGCATACTTACATGTATTTTCTTGGAGGTTTTACTCAAGTTTAGAACACTCGCTTAAAGAGGAGTCTCTTTAGGAGAACCAGCACCTGTGTGTGCCCAGGCTGGAACGCCATGCCTGCGTGCAGGGTCTCGTCCGGGGGAAGAGGTGGGCAGTTTTGCAACGTGCCCTTTTGCATAGACACAATGCAAAGTGAAGTACAAAAATCGGATCACCTTGTCCGCAGCTAGCAGGAAATAGTATAGTTCAGCCTTCTACCTTAAACACCCAGCTGAACACGTGAAGCAGCGTCTGAATTTCCCCGCTCTGATCGCTCTTTTTAAACTTTGCGATTTAAGGTAGGATACTCCCTAACTTAGATTTTAAAGCAGATATACTACAGGGATTTTCTTCTGGTTTTTGATCCACCTCTCCAGGCATCTCTGATACGCATTAGGAAAAGAAGTGGGAAAAAAAAAAAAAAAAAATCTAGCTAGACCCAGCAGTTAACTTACTGGCAAGCCCTTCAAAACAGCCCGATTTTCAGAGACATTCAGCACCTTCAGCTGTCCTTGAGATGAATGGTTAACGTGAGTGTGAAACAACACTGCAAATCAGACCACTCATTTGCCAGCATACATCTAAATATAAGTTAAGTGTCTATCTTCAAGCTGCCAAGCCTGATTATTTTTGGCTGGTACACATAATATACAATCCTATGAATCATTGTATGTAATGCTACAGGACTGCGGTATTATGTTGGCACAGCTTTATAGAAAGGAGAAAAAATAACACAGCAGTGAATGAGGAGTGTGTTGGGAAAGGGGTTTTATCTGGGGGGCAACGTCACCTGTAGGGCTGTTCTCCAGTGTGTGTCCGCAGATGCCTTGTCAGATTTGCTGAGCGTGGGAAGATCTTACCACAGTACCTAGACAGTGAAAGCCAAAGTAACCATCAGTGCACGAACGTCCTGCCACACCGCATCATTTACACACACTGTATCACCAGCTACCATCGACCTCGCTCCTTTTGATACCGCTCCCAAAATCGGAAAATCCCTTTAGGCACTAGTAACTCGAAGCACCTAGGTACTGGGGGAGGAAGACGTGGAGGTAAAAACTCTCCGAGCGACACCCACCCCAGAATACCAGGGTTCACGGTGGCGAGATACCAGTGTAACCCATTTCCATCAGAGACACAGAACGACAGTCGATGATGCTGCATTATTGGGAAGGGCAGGAAAAAGAAAAAACCCTATCAGAACACCCAGCTGGGACCCAAATGCTGGCTGACTTCGTAGCTTATCTTGGAGGCCTGGGCAAGTATATAGGAACACAGTCAGGATGTAGGGACCCACCCCCAAGACATTCTCCCGGCTTCCATCTGCAGATGAAGAGCCTCCTGAGCCTAAGGTTGAAAAGCTGTGTTTGATGCCTTTTGCCAAGCTTCTTCCATCTATTTTTCTAACAGTTTTTTGAACGCACATAAGCTTTGGACATCCACAACCTCCTACGGCAATCAGTTCCTCTGCTGAACTGTGTGTTGTGTAAAAGAACCTCCTGCTTGTTTGAACCTGTCGCTCAGTAACTGCATTCGCTACTACCTTGATCCTGCATCAGGACAAAGAGCGTTTAATCGCTGCCTATTCCTATTGTCCGTCGCTTGAGATTTCTACAGATCTCCTTTATAGCCCTGTTTAGTTGCTTATCATATGGAGTCTACTTGATCATCCTTCTCAGAATTCACAAAATCTTATTCTGGATAAATGCTGCAACGTTGTGTTACTGTTATCGGGATATACTGCTGTGAGTGTGACAGTCTGCACAGAATAAGCAAATGTGGCAGTAGGAAATGAAATAAGAGAAGGAACTGTGTTCCACAATAAATGTGATTCACAGTAAACCTTCCCTCAAAATGAAGTGAGGTATAAAAATAAAAGTATTAATTGGGAAATAAAATATTAAGAATGAAGCATTACATTCTGTGACTATGAAACCTGATGTTTACTGTTGTAGAAGGAAGATATGAGGAGGCTTTCTTAATTTCAGAGACATTCAGCACCTTCAGATGTCCTGAAGATGAATGCGCCATGTGAGACTTCATCAGCAACGAAAACCCAAATGTTAACTTGTGAGTCTATATCTAAATATAAGTTTAGTCCCTATTGTAGGCAGAAACCTCAAATTTCTAAATATTCAACCGAAATTTGAGCCCGTAGCTTTTGTGGCAAAGTTCAACATAAGAGATACGTCAAACAAAATATGTACCCACATATTGCACCCAAGAAAAATGTAGTGCGAGCCACCATGAGAACCTCTAGTAGTTGCAGGTAAAGCTGCGTAAGCAGATACAGGTTTTTATTCCCCAGCGATCTGCTCTGATACAAGCTTTTAGAGCTGCAATGGATGTGTAAGTATTTCTGTGGATACAATTGTGTTTGAAAAAGTTGTTTACTGTATGCCATTTTTTTAAATTCCACTATTTTGCACGGCTGACATTGGACGTAGCTGAGATGGCGCTCGCGTTGGAAACTGTGGCATTTGCTACCACAGGCGAGAGGCTTGGCTTGGAGAATTCCGTTTGCTTGAGAATCTCCAGATCTGCTCTCAAGGTTATTAAAAATTACAAAGAAAACAGAAGATGCTGATTTTCTACCAGACAAAACAAGCTATTTCAGAGTGAATTAGTCATCAGAATGCTCTGTTCTAATTCTGCAGCTTCTTGTTTTCCCTCCCACCCCTGCCGAGACAGTACAGATGTCCATGGGAAGTCGCTCTCTGCATGCTGGTGTCCGCTCCGGCTTCCCAGCCGGGGTGCCATTCTCCCAGGGCTGCCTCAACAAGCCGGGGGTACGGTCTCGCTCCTGTGGGGTGCCCAGGCCCTTACCTGCAGGTGTAACGCTCCTTGCCCTTGCGCAGGATGGGATCGGATAGCGTGGGTGGTGGAGATCGGAAGTTGAACGGGTGATGTGGAAGGGGCTGCAGGGAAGTGCCAGTGTCTGCCTTCATGGCTGCAAAACTCTCCAGTTTCTCTGTCATTGTTTCTATGGCTGACATCTACAAGTACAAGGCAAGACCTCAGGTCATAAAAATCCACAGGAAGAACAGCATCTGATGCATAAAGCACGTCTTTTAGCGCTAGTGTGTCGGTCAAAGCCTGCTGCCGATGTTTGCTCTCACCCTCAGAAGCTAGCTGCACAGCGTGAAATGGAGCCACTGAACCCAGCCAGGAAAGAGAGAAATAGCGTATCGGGCTCAGAGAAATCTGAAAAGGTACAAGTGGCAAAGACAAGCAGTAAGCATGAGATCTCAGAAATCAGGCACTCGTTTACCTTCTGCAATGTGCGTGTGCTTAATTTCAGCACTTCAGATTAAAAATCATCTCAGAACATGCTTGGCTTCCCTTTTCCAGGGATGACACTGAAATTAGACACCGTGGTCAACTGCTGGATGTAGAGCTCACTGCCCAAACGCTGCTCTCACGCTCAAAACAAAAGTCTTGGAACACAAGGAGGTTTGATTTCTCATACAGCACCCGTTACCCCCGCAGGGGCTCCGAGGGACGGCAGCAGCGAGCTGCGGGCAGGCAGGTAGGCAGGCGACCCCAGGTTAGAGAGGACAGAGAAGTTTTGGGCAGGAGGCGGAAGAATCCCGGCCAAAGAGGAGCGGGACGGAGCGTGCGGGAACGCCTGACCGCTGATCGGGGAGCTGAGCCAGAGAGGCTGAGGCTGGAGGGGCGAAGAGGAGGAGTTCAGATCAGACGCAGGATGGAGCGGGTCCGCAGGGAGTTTGCCTAGCGAAGAGGCCAACATTTTAATTATATGTCAGGAAGGTTCAGAAGCCGGTAAAGGTGATGGAGGGATGGGTGGGAGATGGCTGAGCTTCCTGGAGTGAACGGGAATTCCAGCCAAAATACCCCGTGTGAGCTGCGGCTGGATGAGTTACGGTTAGGAGGACCACAACCTGCGCTTTGAAAGCCTGTTCGGATGGGAGTGGCAGGCATACAGGCCTAGGGATGTGACACCGAATAAAAGGTTTCTGGGTGCCTTTACCAGCTTTAGTTTGCGTGAGTCGGCAATGGCCGTGTTCCCACAGCAGCGCTGGATTAAACACCACACCAGAAAGAGGGAGAAAGGGTAAAACCTGGAGATACGGGAGAAGCGGAAGGAAAGCAAAGAAGGAAAGAAAGACGTCGGCCTGGGTGCAAAAAAAAAGGATACGCGTAAAAATGCCACCTAAAGCAAACCACTTTTACTTCCACTGGACCAAAACAGGCAACCCAAATCCAAGAGAGAAACGCAACTCGGAGGACTACGCTGACATCTCCAACGCTCAACTTCATGCACTCTTGAGAGCGCTTTCCAGATACCAAGCAGAAAAGACGGATAAAACAAACAAGGCAGCAATAAAGCTGCCTCCTCGCCGCAGATGACATCACCAGGAAAGAAGGGAGCGCTGGGGGGAGCGGGAGCCTGAGCGGCGAGTCAGCCCGAGAGCTGGGGGGACAGCGAGCGAGCGGAAGGCAGTAGGAAGCCATATATCAAAACTAGATGCTCTATTGTACAGGAAGGGCTGACCTTTTGCACGTTTACACTTTATTAAACTGGGCTCGGGGGCGGGGAAAGAGAGCCAAGATATTGTTTAAAATGTATGACTATAAAAAAAAGTTGTCTTAATCACCAAAGAATACATTGTGGAAGGCTGACAACCATTCATAAGCTGTAAAAAAGAGGAGTAGTAAAACCCATTTCCCGATAATAGATCCACGGCCCCTTAGTTGGAGGCTCCCAGCCCATGATAAATAGTAAGTAATACTTAGCGCCAGCCACTTGAAAAGGTTACTTGATCATTTACAGCAAAAGCTCTGCCCCAGCTGCCAGTCATGTAACAAAACCATCATGTTAAAATGCTATCCGGATCTTTCAGAGCTATGCCACTCAGCCCTTTGCTGGAGTACCTGGAGATATCTTTTGTTGTGCCCTGTTCTTTAGGCACTTAGTCAGAGATGTTTGCTGGCTTGATAGCCGTAGGCTTATTTTAAAATTCTAAACACCGGCCATAGCCTCTCCAGTGGTAAAGGCACTTTGCTATTTAGGGAACTACTGCCTGGTTATAATAAAAAAGAAGGGGAGAAGAAAAGAAACTTAACAGGTGAGAAAAGGTTTTCCATTAAGTTATCAAAAAGTTACACCATTTATTTATGTTGTCCAGAGTTTCATTTAAAATAGACAATGTTAAGAATAACTCCCATCACAGCAGAGAAACTACCGTCAACGACTGGCTAAGAAATAAAAGTTGCCTGAAATTCATTTTGAGAGAGAAAGCATCTTCTGAACGCTCAGTCTTTATCACATCTTTTGGCTTAACCACATCCCACCCAGGGCCCTCTGAGAGCTGGGGAATTATTCACAGGAGAAAAGGCTGAGACCAGACTCGCGTTTAGAGGGAGAGAAACACAGGTAGAGCGTGCCTCTAAGCGAGCCGGTATATGAACATCGGTCCTAACGAAGAAGACGGAAGCAGGAGCCCCTAAAATATGATTTCTTAGGAAAAGAGCCAGGGTAGTATCGGATGGGGCTCTGGTAGTAAAAATCTCACATGTTCTTGAACAAATGGCCTGTCTTCGTTCACCGTCTTTGAAATACCTGACTGATTACGTAGCATGGGAACAGGAACGCTCTAGATCAAGTGATCTTTACACAGCAATCCGCTTTATTAAAAATTAGTTACCAGGAAGTTTCGGGCTCGAGCGATTGTAACTTTTAGGCTATTCTGTGTGATAAGCTATTAGAGATAACCAGACCTTCCACATCTTTTCATTGCCATGGGAAGAGGACGTGGTCAGGATTTCAGGAACAATGTTAACAACCTTCCACCCAATGCTTGCTCCTGCTCAGGGTCTGAACATTTCTCATCGTCTTGTTGGGTTGCTTTGCCACACTAGCTCCTCCCTGCTATCAGATTCTTTACAGGCAGATATCCCCACTATTCTAACTCACACAAACACAGGATGTTCCTGGCCAGCCTGTCACCATTATCCAGCCTGTATGAAGGAAAAATCGGGGGAAGTTATTAACCAAACTCTGAGGCTGATGCGAAACAATGAGGGAACTAAGTTTAGCTGTGAAAGCAACCAGGATCCAGCTTTCACGAACCTGCAAGTTATTTATCTAAGGTGGGAAACATGATCAGAGGAGAACAATGCATGCGAATATAAAGGAGAGCACAATAATGACCACAGAGCTCAGCTCCCAGCATGTGGTCACAGCAGGAGAGATGGGAGGATAGCGGGCGACCGTCGCACGGGAGAGGACGTCGGGCAGCGTGTGGCAGAACCCGCTGCGTTACCATTACGGAGCGAGGAATCCTAAGGGCAAAGAGTAACATCGCTTCTGGGGGAGTTTAGTGATCGCTTCTAAGATAAGGGGGTCTGTAAACTGGGGTTGATTCTCATGCATAGTCTCGATTGCGCTGGCCTTAGCTGTGCCTTTCAAATACGCTGGGGTAAGGGTCTGCCCTGGCTGCACTGTGGGCTGCTGGGCTGGCATTCCCGGCCCCCTCTCAAATGGGAAAGCTGTCCAGCAGCATTTTCCATTGCTCTGCAGTGACTCAGACCTGAAGGAGATGCAGAGGGAGCAAATATCCGTGAGTTGTCAGAAGAACAGAGACTAGAGCAGCTGTGCAGGAAGGAGAGAATCCAAGTTCTCCGTCAAGTGACCCATCATGTTTTGGAGCAGGCAGAACCGTACTCCGATTCTCCATTGCCCTGCACTTTCACGCTTTCTAGATGACGTATGGGAACGTCAGGCAGGTACAAAACGCTACTGCCCGGATGTTGGACAGCCCTTCTCCACTTCGCGCTACTGCAAGTGATTGCACCAGGTGTTCCCAAAGGAAAAAAATTACATAGGCATTCTGGCACATGAAAGGGGAGTCTGGCAGACCAGCCGAGCTGTCCAGAGCTCATCCCTGTTCTTCTGTTAATGCAAAAGAAACAGCAAGGTGTAACTACTATCATCCTCAAACCAGGTCTGAAATTAAAAGTATCTGAAAGTAACCGGTGGAAAACCCTGGAGTTTCCAGTCAGGCCCTTGGATGACACAGAGTCTGACCCAAGTGACCTGTCTGTACCAGCTCCATCTCACGCGTCTTGGCATTCGATCAGCACCGCATCGTAACGTCACTGCTTTTACCTGGGGGTGAAAAAGCAGCGGGGAAGGTCGCAGGTACTTCTCCTTTAGGGCACCCACAGGGTCTGTCACCTTCCGCTTCTCCACCCTGCTGGACAACAACACAGAGGGTTACATACCTTACAGGGCTACAGGCAGCAAAGAAACAGCCAAACCATTTGCAGAGGTGTTTAAATTAAATACACGCGGCTATTCTCCCATTGACCCACACGTCTTTCTTCCCCTTCTACTGGATGCTACAGACTATGGCCCACAAATTACCCTGCAAAAGGCACTGGAAATGGCATGAAAATGGGTGCCCTCCTTTGGGCAGTATTTTTTTTAGTCATCAGGCTGACAACTAAGAAAACATTTTGATCTTTCTATGCGAGAACTCATGCCTCTGCTGTAGTGGTTTAAATCTCTGCTGTTGTGAAATGTCAAGAAAACAACTATATTTCAAACAAAAGCAATGTTTAAGTGGGAAAAGCTCTACAAACTCCGCAGTAGGCAGCCACCGCGTGGAAAAAAATTTGTCTCTGAGAGTGTGTCTTTATCTTAAGAGTTAACACAGAGCCAGACTTCACAGCCCCAAGTGTGCTGAAATCATTAGGTGTTTCATATTTATTTCCACCCTTGCAGCTGAGAGATAATTTGCATTGAGTTTCTTTGGCAAGTGTATGTGGACGACAATTTCAAAAGTTTGGAACCGGTTGGAGACCTCTGAAGTGACTGAGGAACCCGAGTTCTCCTGATGTCGCTTCGGCCCATTCAAATATTCCATGCTTAAGCACCTTACTATGCAGAAACGATCCTAAAGTTCGGCTCCTGTTTTTGAAAATAGTGGCTTTGCTTTCACAAAACACTCTACTTGCAGGGAAACTGTGGTGTGGAATCACCAAAAAGAGAAACTGAAATGTCCTCTATGGGAAAAAGGCATTACGAAAGCACCTCCAGTAAACGCAGCTGCATCTTTAAATTACCGGAATACAGTCTAAACCAGCAGAAACCCAATAGTAAGAGTAATTTTAACTACATTAGTCCAGCATAAATGAGAGCAAATTATTTTGCTGCATTTCAGCTGATTGGTGTGTGGATCAAATTACCAAAGAGTTTAAAAGAAGAGTCATGCAGAGTGCTATTTAGCGAACTGTACTTAATCTGCATTTAATTTTTCTTGGGTAGAAGAAAAGAGGAGAGCTGGATTTGAAATGCAGTCAGACTTGCTGTGCTTTGGAAGGTACGCGTTTTTACAGGCATGAGTTTTCAGGAAAACAACAATCTGCAAAACAAGACGTGAAAAGTTTCTCCCTGACATAAGGTAAAACACTAAACCGCAGCAAGCGGTGAAGCTCTACTCTCCGTGACGTGCTGCCGTCATCTGCGATGCCCGGGGGAATGCCCCCCGCACCTTGGCAGCAGGCGTCTCCAGAGACAGCCCCACCTGCATCAGAAACGTAAAAAACGTCGTGAAGCGGCAGCGTTTCACGCAGCTTTACCGTCTCCCAGTGCCGGGTAATGCGAACACAACAAACGTACAAACTTCCTCGTCAGAGCTGAATTCCGCAGCGACCAGCGAGAGGATTAGGCTGATCTTTTCAGCCCAGTGCCTGAGAACGTTACCTTAACAAGGCCGAGCTAAAAACTGCACTGATTTCAGGCTGTCTGGCTGCATTAAATTATATCACCAGGAGAAAATGTCAACGATTTAAGTGGCCTTTGGGAGAAAAATGAAGGAGCCAAACGATGTGAGAGAGTCTGATAAAGAGAAGTTTAGAAACAAAATATTTCCCTATTTTTTAAGCTGGGACTTGGAAGCTCTGCTGTTTAGCTCATTACATCAGAAGTCTGATTCGCAAGCAACTCCACCGCTGACTTTCTATTTTAATATATTACTAAAACTACATGAATCCCGTGGAATGCAACAAATGATGCCCCCATCCTTCACTTCCATCTGTCTTCTGGACCTTTACGGTTTTCCCGAGGCTGCTATTTTAATTGGCAGCTGCTTTTCCAACCCGTGTTGTTTTAACATTCCTACTGAGAATGCCCAGAGGTGGCAGGACCCTAAGCTAACTCGAAGCTTTCGCCTTTCTATCCCATTTCTTTCTTCTTTTTTTTTTTTTTTTTTTTTTTTTTTTTTCCAGAAGTACTTTTTACAAAAATAAATGCCGGACTATTTACATCATTACTTATTTTTCCAGGAGGAGATGACCATGGTGGGTCCCAGACAGAATACACTACACGTCCCGGGTTGTGATGTGGCCGTTGCCATCACAGATGGTAAAGCATGTAAGCAAGCAACACAGCACCAACCCTGAGAGCGCTGGCAAAGCGAGAGACGCTTTCTTAATAGCAAGCAACGAGGGCTCACTAATCCTCATCTCAGCTGACAGTTCTTTGGCCTGGCTAGACATTGACATCATTTTTTCCCACAGTTATCAACCGTACAATAGCAGCAAGGCAGTGACATAGGTGCTGTTCTCCTGGCCCGCTTCTCCAGCCGGCAGCGAAGGCCACGCCACCCGTTGTTGTTCCCAGTCCTTTGAACGCTCAAGCGAACCATCCCAGCGCTGACCTAATCTCTCTGCGGTGACTAGGAGTCTTTCCAGCGCTAAGAAAACACCAGCTTCTGCAGCACATCCATTAACTTTCCAGCAGGCTGGATTACAGCTAGGCTCGCTACGCAACCCCGCCACACGCTGCTCGCGTTTAGCTCAAGCAACGCAAGAACAAGCCGGTCGCTTCCAGGAACTGGCTGTTCGGTTGGACACGGAATCCAGGAGCCCCTCTGGGCCAAACCCGTGAACCGAAATGGATGTTAGGAAGCATCCTGTCCTAAGGGAGAACTATCTGCCGTGTTAACGTCTACGTCAAACTAGTTCGGCGTACCTCTTTTCGCCGGACTTTGCTAAAAACAAGCAAACGGTATTTGCTGCGTGACAAATACATCTCGTCCGTAGCAGGAAGATAACAGAGGTAGTGCCAGTGCCTGGATGGGTGATACGCAAACGTACTGGTACCCTCACCATAAAGTGCGCACTGATTTTCCTTTAGAAACGGGTTTTATAAAAAACTCTAAACCAACAGAAGACTCAAGTCTTCCCTTTACATCTTCCTCTGATTTCACTCCCTCTGGAAGTTTAACCGGCATTTGGATAACTTCATCCAGTCTGCTTTACACCTGCCTTCCGTGTTCAGCTTATTCTAGGCATGACATAACGAACCGGGCCTTCCTCAAAACCCATCCCTTTCAAGTGAGACTAGAAAACCCTTGTTATCTTCTAAGAAAGGTAAGTCTGCAAGAAATGTGTCTGGGAGAGGCCCAGATAATAACACGCTACCGTGTATTTACACAGTACTTGTTATTCCACACTTAAAAACGTTTCGAACGGCTGGGGCCACAACAGCAGTTCCTATGAACTGAAAAACTCTAAGAAAGGGAATTGGAAAGAAAAAAGGGAGCTGGGGAGGAAGAAAGGTGAAGCGGCTCACAAAGGGCCATCAAGTAAGTCAGTGGGAGAGCTGCATTTCCAGGCTCCCAGGGCTCCTGACTCATTCCCAAGCCATGAGAGCCCAGGCTCCGAGGCAGCTGAACTCTGCATTCTTATCGAATCAAACCTCTGGAATTTCCCCGGCAGAAGTGCCATCTTAGTGTTGGCTCGTGGGAGAGTCCTTAAATAGGTCAAGTTTCTTCTTTATCAAAATAAGGATGTGTTCTTTATACATATTGATTACGAGTGCTCCTTTCAGTTAGTCAGCCCTTTCGATTCAGAAAATTCAGCGTGCTGTGACAAAGGAGAGAGGAGTACCGTCAACTGCAGCAGACTTTCACTGCTCTTTCTACACAACCTACATCCCGATCCGCCTCAAGTTGCGATGTCAGCTAGAAAATTAGCTCGTTAGAGGAAACGCTTAAGGCAGGGTATGTTAATACCTGTATATGGGGTCCATGAAAAAGGGCGATGGCTTAGCGTAATGCAGGGACGGCTGCTGAGGCAGTTGAGACTGGGAAATCTTGGGTAAGACTTCACTTGCCATGAGCTTCCTTTCCCCATAAATGTGGTTTTTCCGTGGCTCTCTTCCTCCGTTCTGACTGGCTCGGATGCGGTTGCCGATGCTCAGATCCAGTGGCTGTTCTTCCCCCGCGGACGGGGCTGGCAGGACCTTAGGTGGCGGCAAGATTGGCTTAATCTCTTTTGGCTTTGTGGTGAGATCAAAGGGCGACTCTGAGCTGGTGCTGCCTACTTTGTGGAGGTCCCTGGGTGACTTTGGTTCTGCCTTGACCAGCAAGTTGTGATTGAGGGTCCGCTCCGTAAAAGGGTAGAGTGAATGGGGGAAATTGGGGAGGAATTGAAAAGGGAACATGGAATGATACGGGAGCGAACCCATCTTTTTCTCTTGCATCCCCATAAAGCCAGGCCCAAAATACTTCTCTGCGATGGAGGCGATGGCTTTAATAGAGTCATTAGCTGCTCCCGTGGTAGGTAGCAGGTGCTCTTCGGGGGGAGGAAAGAAGGAATGCTGAGAATAGAAGAGAGGGATCTCACTCGTGTTGTTGGTGGAACTTGCAGACACGGAGCTGCTGACAAAATCCGGCTTGCTCTCCATTTGTTTGCTCTTATCTTTCGTTTTGTCCCTGTCACTCTCTGCATCACTGTCCAGGTCAGAACCGGTGCCAGTAGTGGTGTCCAGATCTGTGCCGGTGGTTGTATTGACATCCTCAAAGTCACTGCCATCGGACATGTCGCTGTTCCTGGCTTTTAGCTTCTCCAGGTAGGAGCTTTCCAGGCTGCTTTCACACTTCTCCTCTCCTGAAGTGGCCTGGTTGCTGTTGCTCACTGCAGAGATCAGAGGAAGTGCCGGGTTCCCAAGGGGGCTTGGAAGCTTTGCGTCTTGAGTGTGGTTGAGGGGACTTTTGAGCAGTTGCGTGGGTGGTAACAAGGGGGGCCTGGGGTATAGAGACGGTGGGAAAATCCCTGGGAATCCCGGAGTGAGGGCAGGAAACGCTGGGGGGGCAGGTGAGAACGGAAGACCCGCCGGGTGCGGGCGGGACGGAAAATAATCGTTAAATCCCAGGCTGGCGTGATTGAGGTTGGGAGAGGGCTTGGATTTGTCCATCATGGAAGTGGGTGTTAGGGGCAGGCCGGGGGCAAAAATGCCCCCAGGGTTGTAATGGTTCTTGCCCTCGCAGAAGCGCCGGTGTTTGTTGAGAGAGGAGGTAGTGCTGAACATCTGGCCGCAGTCCTTGCATTTGATCTGGGTGCGACAGTCCGCGTGCATCCGCTTGTGACGGCAGAGGTTGGAGAACTGCGTGTAGGATTTGTGACAGACCTCACCTAAAGCGTCAACAGAAACCAACAACAAAAGCAATATGAAATTAACAGGAAATGGCAGAGAATTCTCCAGGAGCTTCACCAGCATCCCCCGTCCCTTCCACCCTGCCCCTGAAATCGCCTCCCCGGAGACAGAAGGGCTAAAAAGCAGGCTACAGCTACGTGCTGGACCGGATCTCTAGAAACCCACCGCCGCATCTCTCCCGCTAAGGCTTCCCCCCGTCACTTGGGGCACACCGTTTAGTTTCTTTGTGCTTCAGCTCTCCCCGCGGACCGTCGGGCTAAGGAGTCCATCTGGTCGCTTCACTTTGCAAGAACGTGGGAAAAGCTATCTCCTCCCTCTTTAGAGGTTTACACAGGGCTCAGCCTCGCCGGGCCGCGAGCTTGGCTACTTTTGGGAAAGGAAGAGGCAGCCCTGGGAATCCCGGCTGAGGATGCTGGAAGAGCCGTGAGGGGAGCGGGCTGCAAGACCTCCAGGGGCTTCCACCCCAGAAGGACCACCACCTTTCCCTTGCGATAACCCTCCTCCCCAGAGCCTCTCCCAACAAGCGACTCTACAGAAATCGGAGGGGACGTGCCAATCCTGCGCAACCTTTTTTGAGGGGACTGACAATAACGATTGTCAATATCTATTTGATTGACAAATATCTATTTGTATTAGCTGGTCTGCTTTCCTTGTAGTCCTGGCACGGCAGGAAGCACTGAAGGCTGAAGGGAGAAGAGCTTCGCCCCATTTAATCAAACCTACCCTTTCTTTAATGCCATTAATAGTAAGTAACCACTCCGTGGGGAAGTTCTATAAACACTTTGCCAGCCAGGCCTCAGTTCAGCTAGAAGCAGGGCGAGATCTTGTGTTCGTTAAATTAGTAAGACACCCTAGCAATGCTAAGTTAACGCTACATCAGCGTTTTCTTTAACGACCTGTAAATACCAAGCTTTCAAAATGTGAATTTTTATGACCTCTTTCACCTACAGACTTTGCTGGTGTGCAAGGAACAGGGCAAAGTAAGAAAAAATCCCACCCAAACTTTTTTATGTATCAAAACACTGTAACTTTTTATTATCTGATGCCTCTTTCAACATAGGAATAAATTCTACTTCTTAGTGAATTAACACACTTCTTTCACCGGAGAACTGCTGTTACCACCATTCTGTAAACATGGAAACTGAGACAAAGACAGGGGAAGTATATTGTTTGGAGTTGGGCAGGCAAGGACCCGAATCTGAATTCTCCTGACACCCAGTCCTCCCACTCAGTGATGAAGCGGTCCTTCCTTCCTCCCTCCCTCCCAGCTTTTACCAACAGGTACACTCAAGTGTGACTTTCCCTCTTATTTTTTCCTAAATCTTTAGGATTTACATCAGTGCTCGAATATCAAACGACTGCCAGAATGTTCCACCGGCAGCCCTGAAAAAATAAGGGGAAACCCTTTCTATTGAAACTCAAAGCAGGGATTATTAAAATTTAACAAATTTGACATTTCAGTTCAAATGAGCATCCCAAAATTCAGTGGACTGTCACTGAAGAGACTGCTGTGTCTGCTTTCTGAGTGCACTAGAAATTTAAGATGAACCATCTTTCCTCAGGGTATTTCAGCCTTTCTGCTCTGGACCCAGATACAGCAAGGAGCTGCAAAGGAAGCACAAACAGGAGGAGAACTAGAAAGCCATCAGAAGAGTTTCAATGTTTGAGTAACAGCTTTTTCAAATGTGTATGCTACAGCCATCCCTAGTTTTTGGCAACCACCCCTTAAAAACCTGTGTCAGTTCTTCTGAACTACTCTTATTCTATGCGTATATTTTTATGGCTGTTGGGTGTATTATTTTAGCCAGCTTAGACTTTCCCCAAAAAGGGTTTATTTAGTTTTTTTACTTAATTTTAAAATGTTTTCTTAAAAAAAATATCGAAGCAGAGTTCTTCAAGGAAGCACTACTCCATTTATTTTCCATAAGCTAACGGTCTGTTAGAACAAACCCTGTTTCTATAGAAATTTAAGCAGAAGGATATGTCGGCATCCGCACAACATTCAAGTCCCGCAAACCAGTTCTGTCTCTCCGGGCTGTTCCCTTGCTTTGCTATTGCAAGAGATGTGCTTGTCACCAGACAGCCTCAGAGGGAGGCAAAGTGCCGCCCCCCAGCTCCAAGGGCTGGCAAACTAAAGTCAGGACAGCCTGTCCACTCCTGCCTGTCTCCGTTTTGGTGCTCCTTTAACTGCTTGACCCTCGGTTCTAGAAGAGGTGAGTATTTTTCTTGTCCTGCCCCCGTATGCAAAGCCAGCATCTTCAGGGTTGTGGGAGCGACTGTGGGGTTCCAAACGAACAGGCAGGTGCCAATACTGCCACGTGTAAGGATACCATGAGTAAGCTCCCTCTCAAATTACTAATAATATCTGACCAAATGTCACATTGGGGTAGATTTCTTTAAAAGGTGTTTGTATATTTTTCTTTCCAGAACAAAATTTACTCCTTTCTAATTTTAACCACCTCCTTTGCCAAGTACCAAGGGATGCTACATTGTGGTTTAGAAGATACACACAAGTTTACAATAAATGGCTCATCTGCTTAAGCAGATTTTATCGCAACTGCGTGCACTTTCTGTCAGTTTTCACTGGCTCAACGCTGTGTTTGTGGTGGTTGCATTATTTTTATTGTATGCATTCGCAATATTACAAAAACACTGTTCCCATGTGGCAAAACTTGATGAGAAGACTGAGGATAACAAAAGCAAAGTCTTCCAAGGGAATCATGTTCCTTTTTTTCATTTTCCACCCCACGAAGAGTTGCTAGATACATACGATGCTGCACAAAATTCCCTGAAGAAAAGTGCCATAGGTATGAGAGCTCACATCATTGCTCCAAAATAGGGAAAACTGGAAAATTTTTGTTTAAGTCTCCAGTTCTACAGTGATTTAGTAATTCTGCGTGTAGTTTCCTCTCTTGCTGTTCTGTGGTCTGCAGTTATAAAGTTACATTTTGGGGTTTTTTTAAAGCCAAGTATAACACTGTAAAAAACAAACAAACAAGCCCCCGCCCCCGCACACACAAACCCTTTTCTTCCACTGAACAGGAAAGAAAAACTTCCCAGTGAATCCTGCCTCATGGCTCCGCTAAAGTTGCTAATGGATTCCATATTCATGCATGTGGCTCCACCTGGCACATCTGAAGTAGGCAGAATCAGTCTCCAGTTGTTTTACACACTGATTTAGACTGACAACTCCCTAATTCTTATGAGGTGAGAGTGAGGAGATTATGAGAAGAAATCATTCATCTCACTGCAGCAATACTACGCGATTCAAATTATCTCTTTCATGTGCCCGTCATCAAATGAAAGATTGCATCAAAATGAGCAATAAGAGTATTTTTTCTTCCTCCGCTGACACCCATCTGATTATCTCAGAACACACTAATGAAACGAGTCTCCCAGGATACTCTTGCATACTGTTCCCATTATACCAATAGCGAAAAAAGGCAGAAGTGGGTTCAGTGGCTTCCCTACCGTAACATCAAAGCCTGGAATCAAACACAGATCCCGTTCTGTGCTTGAACTACGCTTTCTGAAGAGTGTCAGGAAGTAGTCCCTAAAGTTTCTCTAGCTTTGTTGTGACACGATCCACTTTTCTGCGCAGTTATCAAAATCCAATAGATGCTGTGTCAATTAAAAAAATATACAACCCTGAGAACGACAAGAAATGAGATGAACGGCTCTCAAGGGAAAATGCCCTTTTGGAGATATCCCACTAAAGACGGTGCTAAGGACACGGTTAACCTGCTATTTATTCGGCTTCCGAGCATTATCTAGATGAAACGTGCAGTAAATAAAGAAGGAAAAAACTCTTTTTAAAAAACACCTTCTTCTCATCTCTGTGACTACTCCAAATTCTTTACAACGGCTATGGGATTTGAGGCACCCCGAAAAACATTTCCATCAGGCTATGTCAGCTATTTATTTATGTCACCAACATGAACATTCAGAAATTATTAGGGAAAAAAAAGATGAGAGAAAGCAAAGATATGAGAAAATGGCATCGCTAGGACTGCTGAGAGACTGAGCTTTTAACTTGTCAAGAAAGTCAAAAACTGCCATGAATGTTTACTGAAAAAACAGGGAGCATGCAAAAAGAAAAAAAAAAAAAAAAGAAAAAAAAAAAGAAAAAAAATCGCTGCGGAATTTCATCTTGTGCTCTGACCTATAAAATTACAGCGGCTGCTCACAGAGGGACAGCTAGTACTGGGGGGCCCCCGCAGGATACGTGCAATTATAGCAAAAGCCAGAGCTCTGTGATGGCCGTGACAACTTACATATGAAAGGTTTGACAGTACTGTGAATGTGCTTGTGCTGTTTGAGGCCAGACGAGGTGGCAAAGGTTTTGCCGCAGTCCGGGCAGGCGTGGGCCCGCGCGCCAACGTGCTGGGAACGGATGTGCCGCTGGAGGTTGCTGGGATCGGTAAACACCTGAAAGAGAAAACGCCTTGAGGGAGGAGAAACAAAGCAGTAGGGAGAAGAGCGTACACGTGAAAAGCTTGACTATTTTTCGGGTTTGTTTTTTTTTTTTGCCACCACCGCTCCTGGCATCAGGAATGCGGGATATTCACCTCCCGCTGCAAACGGATAATGAAGTGAGCAGGGCTGAGCCGCGTCCTGCCAGGCTGCTGTCACGCTCTCTGGAGCGTGCGGCGCTCGCGTTTTAAGAGCTGTTTGCTTACCCGCATCTGCCCTGCGCGACGCTCACCTGCCGCCCCGGCAGACTCTCCGATACCCGGGAAAAGGCCAAAGGCGACTCGCTCCGGGCAAGGCTGAGCTCCACATCCGAACGGAGGTGCCGGGGCCAGCTGAGCACGCCTCTCTCCCTCTCTTACCACGCTCCGCACCACGGCCGGGCCACCGAACCGCGCCAGCACGGTTCGCCCGTCCCCTGGACCCCCTTCCCCCAGGTCCCAGCGCCCTCTCCCAGGCAAAGCCGCCCAACGGTTGCCACGTCCCGCGCCGTACCTTAACGCAGTTTTCACATTCAAACCGTTTCCCGCTGTCGTGAGACATTTGGTGACGAATCAGGTTGGATTTCCAGTTGAAAGCCTTGGGACACTGGTCGCACTTGTACTCCCTCTCCTCGGTGTGGATTACCATGTGCTGCTCCAGGCTGGGAAAAAGAGACAGGCTGAGCTCGCATGGCAGGCGGCAGCCCGGGCCGGCAGCGAACGGAGCCCAAATCCGAGCGCCCACCCGAACCGGACTCTTCCAGCCAAGGCACATACTGTTACAGAACTCCTGCCCCGATTCGGGGAGGTTTGAAGGCGAGAAAGGTGATCGGAGACGGCGATGGAGAAACAGGCTGCGAGCCCGTGGGGTCTGGGGGGGGTTTGCAGAACTAACTGCTGCCGTGGAGCGCGACTGCAAAAGCCTTTGTGAAAAGGAGGCGAGCAGCACATCGAGCACGGGAGGTGCAGCGACACGCGAACACCATTTCTTTTTTTGGCATTTATTTCACCGATGGAAGCTGCCCTATTCTGCCTCAAAATGTCGCTGCGTTTTACAATATTTCTTATTAAATACCTGAGTCCCATTTACAAGGGGGAAAAGGAAGGTAAAACCAGACCTGACCCTGCAGGTTCCTGAAGGGAAAAATGAGCACTTTGTGACCAAGACTTCTACGGCATCCCCACAGGGAAAGACAAGATATTAGCTGTTGCTGCCGAGACTATCACGTTGCCATTTTCACGGGCACAAAGCCCACAGCTTCCCAGAACACAGCAACTTAACATTGGAAAGAAACATGATAAGGTGCAAACACATTTCACTTCTAAACGTCAGGCATCTTTTATTACTTAACTCGGCAATTTCAACCTCTGCCAACTGGCAGCCTCTCCCAAACCAGGAGGATGATGGCAAACCAAAGTGGCTGCTGGAACAGGGCCATGGCGGGGATGGCTTTTCAGAGAAACGCACAGGGTGCTCCGTTTCCCCTACGCCAAAGTACCGTCCCCGTTGCATCAGCATGCAGCGCTCCGCTGGGCCACCGACCCGCATGTGACAAGCCACTGTCGGTGGCAGCGGGGCAGGTACGGAGCCTGGAAAACCGTTCTGCTGAAGACCGACTGCTGTAAGATGAACTAAGCGGGCTGGAAATCCTGCACCTCTCAGGCCCTGAGAAACGGAAGAATAAATTTTGGGTCCTTCGCTGCCTTCGGCGCAGTTTAACGGGAGTTACAAATACTCCTCCTTACTGTGAATTCTGATGCGGGACAAACCTATGTGAAATCCACTACTGCCTGAAATCCCCTACGGATCGATATTAAACCATTCCTATGGAACTTTAAAGCACAGCTATATTTTTTATAGGAACATTAAAACTAAACACTACTGGAAAACCCTGCCAGTCTTCATTAAACGCTACAGGACGACTTCACAGCAGATAACCCCATGGCGTTTCCACAGAGCCTGGGGAATTTAGGAACCTAGGAATCCACTCAGCCTTGGCACGTCCTCAGACTATCCTGCTCTCACTCCCTTCAGATGCCGGCGGGGACCTGCATCCCCGGTGGGACTGTATGCCGACAGGCACCCTGGCACCAGCAGGCACCTGCCAGCACCCAGGTGGAGCAGAATGGACCCGACACTGGGGTCCTCTGGAATGCCCAGCGTAAAAGCTAATCGGGCTGACAACTGACCCACGTTGAAACCTTTGTGCCCTGAGGGCATTTTCTGGCACACGAACATGGACAACCGTGTAGAAGGTGGCTTCATCACAAGCGGGCTTGGTGGGACTGCAACCGGCCCGGCAACTCTACATACGAATCTTAAGCAGCCACCAGCCTGCTAGTCCCTTGAAGAACCTCCTCCTCCTCCAGGTCAGATAGTTAATATTCATGAACGTGCCCCTTATAAACTGCCAATCCACTGATTTTAAAGAAGCAATATTCATTTTGCTAAAGAAATAGTGTTCTTAACGCTACAAAATTTTTTACACATACAAAGAAATATGTACCTTTCATATACATATACAAAAATACGTTCCTGTTAACTGTGATTTATGAGTTTATTTAGAGCAAATATGGACAAACTAATATGCTGTTTAGAGGCAAGTACCTACTGGGATTAGCAAAACATTTATTTATTTAGTCAGCTGCTAAATGCTCAATTTCAGTTCCCCAGTGGCACTCTTGATTTGATCTGTATTAACTTCTGAAAAATTGTAAGACCATCTAGGTACGCTGACTGGATACATTCTGTGTTTTAGTGGCTTTCTCGGTACATTAAATGCAGCAGACTGATGGGGGAGGGATAGCTGTGGACATTCTCTCCAAACTCCAGTCAAACCATCAGCATGCAGCACGCTGAATGGTGATGTTGCCGACACTGTCTTTCCCCCATTGAAAAAACGAGCTTTGTATTACTTGCTTAAGAAAACCCCAAACGTTTGGAATCGATGGTCTAAAAGGCAACGTTCTCAACGAGCCCGGGAGCCCCTGTCACAACTCCAAACGCTTTCCAAGTGTACAGGTCTGTGGCTAATGCCTTGGAGCATCTCCGTCTGAGTTCAGATGGAAACACCTTGAAAAGGCCTCTCCGTCACCCTAGGGGTGCTCCAAAACTGGAAATCCACACTAGCAGACACATGGACTTTTGCCTCAAGCTCGAGATATTTGTGTTGAGCACGCTGACGACCAGTAAATGTTCTGCTACGTTTTCTTCTTAATTACAAGGTCTGTAAACTAACAGTTAGGAGTGATGATTCTGAAGAATCAAAACGGGAGAAGGTCCTGAAAATAAATCAGGACAGGGCTTGTAAAACTGGCGTTCTGTCCTTTGCCCTTCCAAAGGTTTTCGATCTGACTTTGAGCAAGTCATTTGCTCGTCCCTTTTACCAACCGCCACTTAAAAGCAGTGCTTGGTGCGGGAGCTCTCTGCTCCGCTGCGGCAATGCTCGCAACGGAGACGGGCCCCGGGGTGAGCCAAGTCTTAGACGGAGTGAAGGTCTGTCTAACCCGCTTCTCCCAAGAAATCAAGGGAAACTCAGACCTTAACTCAGCCACATCATTTGAATACCCAGAATTAGCTTCACCAGGCGACTCTCAGCATCTTACTCACAGGGGTTAGTACTCGCTGAAGGGAAAAAGGGACTTAAATTTTTTCTGCAGGTGTCTCTAAACCCCTGCAGAATTGGGCACACAGTGCCACCGGAGGCCCCCAGGGAGAGCCAGGAAATACACGGATGTTACAAAGAGGAGACGACATATACATTTCAAAAAGGTATTTCCTAAAATAACATAAAACCAGAGTGCTGGAAGCTAAAGAGGAGAAAGTTTCCAACACAGCTAGAGAGATAAAAGAATTGGAATTTCTACTAAAATAATTTTAAAGGAAGTTCACCTTTTCTTGCCAGGTAAAAAAAATTATGAGAATCGTAGCCTCCTAGTATCTAATCAAAAGTAGCCAACGCAGAAACACAAGGTGAGGAATAAAGACATCAAACTGTGCTAACAGAACCACTATACAGATCTCACTGGCAGACAGTATCTATTACCAACTTCTACAACGCCCACAACACAGCCAAGAGCCAAGCTCTTTTTAATACAGATAAACCAGTGGAATGTTCTTCATGTTTCACCTTTCTCTACATTTTTTAAAGTAGATTTTTTTTCTTCACTTACCTAGATAAAAGAACTGAAAGCAACAACATAATTCAAAATTACTAATGCTGGTGAACATCATATTTTAAAATTTTTAACTGAAATGAAACACGTCTTATACTGGCTTTAAGCTCAATGTTTTTGCTCTACTTATATAGTAGATGACAGAGGATTGCCAGTTCTCACAATTTTGTAACAAATTTTGCTCTATGTGGTGTCTGTTCATCTAAGAAGTCAACTGAAATGAGTATGTGAGAACTTCAGCCTCCGGTAAGCAGACAGAACTCTAGTCCTTATGCTGTGGAGAAAACCTTGAAAATACAGCCCAAGAGTTAAAGGCTTAGGATGCAAATAAAGACAATCCTAAAGTGATTAAAAAAAACCACCTCAACTTTTAAAACCTGGCTCCTAATATTTAACCATCCGAGTCTCACATTGCAAATGAATCAGAAATCTCAGATCTCTGCTTTAAAGCTGTATTTGAATACTATCACATTATGCTTGAAAGATGCAGATTTTCATTTAAAACTTCTTGGGCCAAAGAATTTTTCCTTTTAAAAAAAAAAGTTTAATTCTTGTTTAGAGTTGCCTTATCATAATAATTGAATAATTACTGTAAATGAAAAGATAAGCTGGAGAATGTCCTATCTGCTTCTTTTCCTTTTCAAATTTCTATTACAAAAATGCTCGGTGAACACAACGTTTTTTAATGAACATTTTCTTTTTTAAAAACAATTAAACCCGAAGATGTGACTGGGAGAGAATTTTTTTAATTGCTTCTGCAAGATCAAACAGGAGCTCAGGACCATGTTAAGGGTTCTCGGGGTAACAACACTTCTTTATATCCACTGAGCTCACATGACCAAGAATTACATATAAAAAAAGTCTTTGTGCAAATATTGGCAGAACATAAATACCACTGTCTTCCCTCAGAACCAGATCACATGGGAGCAGTCGCTGCAGAGACACTAACCAGGTCTATCAACCTGGGTGTCACAGCCCTGAAAAAGTCACAGGGAATTCAGAGAACAACCACTCAAACTTTATAGTACCAATAATCTGTGGATGCTTCTGCCAACAAAGCGATGGAAAGCATCATAGCCTATGAAATCGAGGCGAAATAAATTGCTGCCCAGTAGCTAGTGCCGTTGAAGGATCCTAAAAATGGCACTCCTTAACCCTACGAGGAAAAGGAAAGGTACATCCCCATGGCCGTCCTGAGCCGCCCAGCGCCCACCTCGGTCCCACGTTTCCCACCATCAGACAGGGCTGCGCAGGAGTCGTGGAGAGGGGCAGGCCAGGGGAGGGTCTGGCAATTTTCTGGTACCTGTATTTATTGGGGAACATCCTCTCACAGTCTTTGCACTCATAGACCTGTCCATCTCCAAGACCTTCTTGCTTGATCTCGTCGTTGAGGGTCTCGTACAGGGAGCTGACAGCGTTGCAGGCGTACTTCTTGTGTCGCCGCAGGTCGAGCTTTGACTGAAAAAGTTCATCACAGTCCTCGCAGCGAAACGTGTGCTCCTCTACAACAGACATAGAAGATGATTTTGACTTGTGGATCAAGAAGTTCAAGCAAGTCTAATTATTTTACCCAACACTGGGCTTGTAAAGAAAACGTAATATTCTGTGAGGATCTGTCAAACAAGCGAACAAACTAAGAGGAAATTTGCAAGTGACAGGGGAGAGAAACCAAGGTAGGCTGTGCCAGCAGATTGCTTTCACTTTAAGCATCAAGAAAAAAAAATAAATCTCACAACCAGGAGAGATCTTGTTTTCTTTGTGTCCTGGCCTCTGCTGAGACATAGAGACCTATGAGAATTAGTAGATACACAAAATACTGGGGCTATTCTGGAGCACTACGTTTGTTTGCAATGAGTTTTTTTCAAAATACGACTGAGCTTTTCCTCAAAAAGGGCTGCCAGGGAAAAAAGGAACAAACCACACTAACATAAAGACAGCTAGTGGGAAAAGCAAATTGCCACAGCACAAACCTGGAGAAGCTCCTTTCTAAGAAAATGTCTTTCTAATGTTATCCTCGTAACTCATCCCGCACAACTGCAGAAGCGCAGTGCGCCATCAAACCCAAGGAGTTCAAAACCGGAGTACCATGGAAGAAAGAAAAGGGAGGCAAATTCTTTGTTGTTGTGCCGGTTTGGTTTTTTTTTTTTTTTTTAAAAAAAAAAAAAAAAAGAAAGAAAAAAAGATCTAATGCACATAATAAATTATTGTAGTCAAGGTCAAACAAATTAAAAAAAGGGCAGCTATTATTAAGTTTACAAGGCAGCATCCTGACTATAGTGCCAAGCCAAACAATCAGCTCAGAGCTGTAAATTTTCCAGGAGAACAACCTCTGCGAGGGAGTGGGGAGTCGGGATAGCTCCGGGTTTCTCCACCCGGCAGGCAGCTTGAAACAGCAGCTTTCCGGCCACCACTTAGTTCCCGGTGCAGCATTTCCCTGTCCTCTACCCTCTTCCTCCGGACTCCGGGGCTCTCTTTCGTATTAAGTTCTATTCTCTTTTTCTGATAACTTTACTTTCGAAAGGAAAGCTTGTGGTAAAATGCATCAGCTCAGAAGGAAGAGTGGAAATACCCTAAGAGATGCAGCCAAAAGCCAATGCCGTGATGGAGCCGATCCATCCCCGGGCGCCGGGGAAAGGGGACGGCGGGGGAAGATGCGGGCGGCGCTCGCGTCTTCGTGGCTGCTTCTCTGCCAGAAGCTGCGACCTTACGGCAAACCCCCACGCGCTTGTTTGCCCAAAGTTTTGCACAATGACTACCACTTAGACCGTGCTTTAAGGCCTGAGATTGTGTTTTATATAAATCAGGGTTACTTTTGTTCAAAGCGTGACACGAGTACAAGCACAAGCGCAGGCAGTGTCGCACCCAGCGACCGCCGCTTCCCTGCCTGCACTCGGGCAGTAATCTCCTTTCTCTCAATACAGCCTATTTAAACTCAGGCTGTGGTTTTCGACCTGTGCCCCTGCACGCTGGGGAGTCTGCGACTTGCTTCTGTGGTGACTAAGAAAGACAAGATCCCATAAGCTGCTACAGCAAGCTATGTAGGCAGATGAAACCCAAAGTGGTCCACACCTACACAGAAAGTATCGACATGCCCACAAACTGGAAAAAGTCAAACACAGCTAAAAAAGAAAATATCACTGAGACACAGTCAGCGAAGCCTTGCTATTTATCCAAGCAGCATGGCTAGTGGTACTATACCTCGTTTACACACGGAATGAATAAAATGCAGAGATGCTATAGGATTTCCTGAAGTGCGGAAGGCAGGGATGTAAAAAGAAATAAAATCCAGCGGGTCAACATCTTCCTTTGGGGGGGGAGAAAGGGGATTTTGACTAAAAAAGGAGACCTAAGGGAAGAAAATACCCGTATCTTTCCCATTTCAACTAGTTCTGACAGATCGTATACTCTGAAATTGCTATCAGCAGCCTCACAGTGAAGCAGATCAGGCCCTGCTCTGCTCCTTAGAGAAATTCTGTTTACTAGCATTTTGTAGAACAGTACCAATACGTATCTCATGTGTTTTACGTCTCTGGGGAGGGGAACCTGGAAAGCAGGATATGAAAAAGTACCTAGCAGTATCGAGAGACTGTGTACAACCTACCATTAAAAGAATCCAAACTACTTTTTAGGGCGAGGGGAGAAGAATTGTAGTATCGTGACATGTCTTGTTACTGCATTTTACTTTTAACAACAGCATGATGCATACAATGTTACCTAGCAAAATTTAAGATTTCATCTACACATGTTTATGGACCGAAAACGTTCTTAGCATGAAAGCAGCAAGTTGAGAGGGGGGCAAGGGCTGTGATTAGGTGTGTTTAGGTACCTTTTCGCTCACCCCACGTCCATAACTCGGGTGAGAAGAGACAAGCCTGACAGCATCGAGTGTCCCGAACGCACGCACCGCAAGGGCTGAGGCAATAATCTCATCGTGCCGCCTCTCCTCATTATTAACGAATTCCCGTTAGCTCTGAAACAAGCTTTTATCTGCTACAACGTTCAGTTTTCATAGTCTCAGACGTCAAGCTGTACTCAAAAGTGTCACTAGCACTAATAAACATGACCTTACTTTTGTTCTGGTTTTGACTCCCAGAGACGTACGTGGGACAGAAGTTCATTTGACTCATGCAGCCCACTGAACTGTGGAGTAACAGGATAAATCCCTCGCTAACTCCAGATAACGTGGAACTGCTCTGGCAAGGTGTTCATCTACCTCAGAACTCACCCTGCAACTCAAACGTTCCTCCTCTTTGCTCTTTTGTAAATACAGCGATGGCTCAAGATGACAAGGCCTTTCTGTAGAAGCGACTGAAAGCCCTCCGGACTGGGAACCCCCAGGTACCTTCACCTCTTAAGAAGCTCCTACGAAACTCCCAGCATCTCTCAAGCTCAAACTGGCAATTCCCCAGACCTGAAAACTTAGAATGGAGGAAACTTTTTTTTTTTTTTTTCCTTTTCTTTTTTTGACTTCAGGGAAAATGCATCAAAATACCTTCTGCCAATCCAAACTGAATTCTTCCTATTTCAGCTTGATATTTACATGATTAATAGTGTCTTATTTCACCCAAACTATCTGCTAGGAAGCAGAATTCCACTTTGAGTTTGGAAAACTAGCCCTGGAGAATAATTTACTACATACCTGGCTAAAGAGGGACAACTCGCAAGCACCCCCTCCCCACAGTATACAACCTGACAGAGCACTACCTGTTGTTATCAAGGAGAGTAACATGTTTTTGTCCTTTCTATGAGATTACAGAGCAGACAGACAGATAGCCTCAGTAATAACTGTTAGAGAAGAGATTTTGCTTCTAATTCTCCTCACTCTCTGTCAGCAGAATTACACATCTCACACAAATTACACACAATGATCCTCAGTCGGCAGAAGCCGGCTGAGCTACGCTTACACAAGCAGAGGAGCTGCCCCTATCAGGCTTCTATTAAGAAATGTGAGAAACAAGACAGCTCAGCTGAGGCATGTGGATTTTTTGCTTTTGCATTTGCATACTTTCAGAGCTACACAGATTTTACAGCTCTAGCCCTTGCATGTCACTAAGTTGAAAAAAAACCAAACCTGCCTACTTTGTACAGGCTCGTGCTTCAGTAACAGCAACATTCCTCTTCCATCATCAAACACAACAGCTTTTTCGTAGGTAGAAAAGATGGATGATAAGAAAAGAAACGCATGCGCTTCAGAATATTTGGGTTTGGAATAATAAATTTTTGTTGAAAAGAAGAATTAAAGAACTGACAAAAATATGATTAAAAGCCTTGTAGTCACGTGTCACGCATGTTGCCACTGGTTGCAAAAACTATTTGGATGCTCAGACAGGTTAAACAGAGGAAGAACTGGCTGCCTGGTAGATTAGCTGATTATATCATATCAATACACAACACCCATTCCTCCGGCGTTCCTGTTTTGAGCTTTAGAAGCTTAGAGATCAGACTTCTCAATAAATACCGCTGCAGGGAAAGGAACTGACCTGTAGACTAAGGGCCAGACCGTCACCCCGCAAAAATGAAGCCTAAGTAACAAAGGAGGCTCAGGACTGAACTAATAAGACCTGGTATCTATTTTGTGTCTTTGTATCAGACGCCCAGTTTGTAGACTTCAGGTTCGTTAAAGTGGTTTTTTTCCTTCTTTAAGCACCAAAGGTAAAAATACTGCCCTTCAAAACAAGTTCTCATTAAAGTTTTCTTCTTTCTTTAAGCACCGCAAATGAAAATACTGCCCTTCTAAAAAGGTTACTCCTTCAGTATCTTACAGGGAGAAGGGGATAAAAAGAAAAGAAAAAATCCAGCTACAAAAAAATTGCTGCCTGTTCTCTATGTCTTGTTTGTCAAATCTATGGTTATATGTGCCTATCTTAAGTTCCATCAGTAACACTCAGGACAAAGCAGGAATGTAACAGAAAAATAAATCAGTGCCTAATAGCTTTCAGAGAAACCAAGGGGAACACAATTATGTGGCATCTACATGCTAATCTACCAGACTTGAATCTCAAAGGAGTTCAAGTGCCCTACTCAAAATTCCTGCAGTGATAAGGGGTCTGCTGTGTTTGGCTGGGGTTTGGATAAAAGATTTTTATGATAATTATCTTTGTGTGGAACAATTTTGCATTTTCTTTCTTGTTAAATCAGAATCAAAATGGGGGTGCGAGGCAGCGGGAAGATAGCATTACTGAAAGTAAAAAGTATTAAGAAGTCAAATATTTAATGTCGGCCTATTATAATTTGAAAGCAATTATGTGGCAAAAGCACTAGACATTACCAGGAAGATACAGATAAATGTTACATAATGACAAAGATGGAAAACAAGGAGCACTTTTTGCTTGTTCAAATAAAAGCCTATTAGAAAGAGAAATGCAAAACAGTGGCGACTTTTCTTTCTGATTTCTCCCTGGCATCAAAAAAACCCCAAACCTGTGTGTTACTCCGTCATTGTGAGTACAGAAACTATTCATCTCTGTCTGTTGGCCTCAAGAAAATGATCAACTTTTGGGGGGAGAACACTGAAAAAATAATCCCAGACCTGACATCTCAGTGAGACAGCAGCTACCGCACTGCCTGTTCATCCACTTCACCCACGGACCTTCCGCAAAAGAGCTTTCAGCGGCACTAATCCTCAACCTAGCAATTTTTTCAGAAGTAATTTGAACTAATTGTGCATATCGTATGTACACTCTTAAAGAGTTTCACTGCAAATTTCAACCTGAAAACTACATTCATACACAGGTAAAAGAAAACAAATGTATTGTAGGATGTCCAGGTGAGACAACTCAAATGTCAGTGATTAATTATGTAGAACAGTATTTCCAACTAACAGTTTAAAAACGACTGGTAGATGAGAATATATTTATAGAAAATAGTCATCAAATAATAATGCGAAACTTGCAACAGGCTGCACATTCAATGAATGAACAGGAAAAGACATAAGTAATATGCCCTAGTAATGTCTTCACTTGAGAAAATTCATGTACCTTTTACATCGTTCTCTAACTTTCACTGTGTCAAGGAAACTAAGAGCCCCAGAAAATAGAGCAGAACTTTGCCAGTTCAGACTGATCTTTCTTTCATTTCAGGATCACAACGTACTTCACATGAGGTTAGGTTCCTGCAATGCTCTGTTACGATAGGGTTTTGTACTCGGGACTTGCAAACAACCGTTTTAAAGTAAGACTCTGTACCATTTTTGATTACTCTAGGTACGTCTGTGCTGCTGCCTTGTTTTTATAATATTTTGGGGAACGGCGTAGCACATCTTTCCTAGTTTTCCTGAGAGATCACTTCCACTGCACAAGGTGTTTGTACTGACAGGCTCTGTCACTCGCAGTGAAAGAGGCGGGATACCAAACGTTCGTCAGAGTCTCAGATGAACACTGAGAAAAGCACTCTAACAAAGGGAAAAAAAATCCTGGCGACACTCTCAGGTTGCTGGAATATTTCAGGCCACGTGTCCCGCTAACCTGCTCTCCTGTCGCTGACAAGAGCCAGCAACAGCTACTACAGAGAAGCATGCAAGGACCCTGCAAAGAGCAGGTGAGCAGCAACCTGTCCCCAGGGAATGACACCTCCTAACCGCCTTGCAACGGCCTCTTCCCAAACCCCTGAATCAGATCTGTAATCTTACTGTAGGAATTCTGGCTGCTCTGACTCTGCAGCACCACACGTTTCTGTTCTTTGGGAAACTACAGCTGAACCCAAAGCTTCCAACAGTCTGACAGAATGACAAGCAGAAAGCTCCGTGCTGCTTCTTAGTAAAACGGTAAGTACTTTATGGCCACCTTTGTGCACCATGGAGAAGGAAGGAGGACTCAAAAGTCTTCTCTTGTCTTTCTCCTTTCCCATCCCTCTCTACACGTCCTCTCAAATCTCACATAGCACCATTCTGGCGTAGGAAGAGAATCAAAAAACCTTAGCGCATTGCCCCTTGCTCTAGCTTAAAACGCTCACTTAACCTGGAAAGCATCATGGTCTTTTAGACAGTCTGTGCGATGATTGAACTTCAGGAATTAACAGCACGAGATTTAGAGGAAAATGGTGATGTTACTACACGAAGAAGTCAACAAGGCTCAGCCTTTCAGGTTGTTCCACACGCAATACGCGGTCAGGGAAACTTCTCCCTCTGCGAGCCTATTTGAGCCATGCACCTTGTCCGGTAATACCAACTCGCGGCAAGGCAGAAGAGACACTGCAGTAATAAAAATGTGACCTTTCTTTCAAAAATAATCACGCTTTTGGCCTTCGCTGCATCCCTGCAGGGTTTCAGAGGTGTCTATATTCTAGCAATAATAATTCAAGCGATGACTCTTCCATCCTCTGCCTGGATCCCCCTTTTCTGTGTAACCTCAAGCTCTAAAGACCAGTGTTTTGCAAGCCTTGGAATGGTTTGGCCCATTTTCATTACACCCAAAGAAACACGGTGACCCTGGGGATTAAAAAGGCACCTCCCACCATATTTAAAACCACAATGTTCCTCAAAGAGAAGAAGCAAAGAGAATTTGCATGCCTTGAGGTTAATAAAAACTCGCTTGCTATCGTTGACTAAGACAGCTACTCTCACCAGAGAAAGAGTGAAATTAAGCATCAAATATTAACAGTTACAGAAGGGGCAGGTACCGGATCAGGTTTTCGTCCCAGTTCAGCACTAACTGAGGTTCTCAACATTCCTAGGTTTGCTGGCGAGAAGTGCAAAAAGGTCCTATCTAGCAAAACGAGGCCTTACCTTCCATGCTGGGCGCCATGTTCCCAAGTGAATAACCACCTTCCTTCAAATACACCAAGAGCTCTTCTCCTGGCTCAATTTCTTTAATAACTTTATAATAGATCTGGGAATCAGAAACAAAAATTGAGAGACATGTTAAATATGCAAAGACTTGCATTTTACATTTTAACCAATAACTCAAATTATTCCAGCTAATAGGGGAGGCTGTCACTTGATTTGTGTGATAATTGCTGCCGAGAGCTCTTTTTTTTCTGCCTTTATTTTACACTAAGTGTGTCAGCGTTTCACGCGGCTTGGGCAATAAAGTAGTATTTACGGTAACAGCCTCTCTCGTTCAAATGACACAAAATCTCCCCATTGTTTTCCCTACCTCCTGTAAGCTTCGTGTATTTGTTATAGCGAAGGGAAGATTACGCTGATGGAATTGACGCGTTTAAGTCTCTGCTTCTCTAAGCTGAAATCGGCCTGATGATTAGAGAGCTGAATTAGCATGCCTTCATGGAATTAGTTGATAGATTACTCTCACCTAGAGCCTGAGGACCTGACCCCTAAGAACAAGATCTGAACCATTCCAGGTGAGCGGTTTGTCCCCACTCAGAGCTCCTGTCTAAGCCCAGAACCTGGACCTTCCGGAACGTACTGCGTGCAGTACGTTCACCTACCGTACCTTTGTCATTACACCGGAGGACAGACCCAGAAACAGGAACGGACTTCAGACACGGGCAGAGACCACATACCAGCCGGGCGCCCCATTCACGTTGCCCTTTGAAGAGCGTAGACCATGGTTCAAAGGATACCTAGGCCTTACGTGGTTTCCTGACCCCAAATGAGTTCTCGCACCCTAAGGATGCGTTTCTCGCAAAATATTACAATGAGAAAGAACCCCCCTTTATCCGAGGTGCACCGAAGCGTAACGTTGCAAGGCATCGACATATTAGCGCGTGCGTCCATACACACGACACGCTCATCTTTGCTGTTCTACCCCCAAACCAGACACCGTGGCAGTACAGCCAGTGACAACTGGGTTACGTGCCAGCGGACCCCAACGGCCCCATTCCTTCTGACAAGATGGCAGAGTTCGCGGGGAGGAGCGGAGTGCTGACAGCGGCTTATTCCTATCGGCAGGCAGAGAGCTTGCCGGTTCCCTGTAACGACCGATAACTAAATCGAATTCACAGTCAAACCCTGCTCGTGGGTACCGCGCAGCGTGGTGGCCGGGGCAGCTCTGGGCACGGAGAGCGAGCCCAGTAACTGCAACTGGGAGGGCATTTCGTGAAGACCTCCGCAAGGAAAACCGCGGGAAACGGCGGCAGAAGGAAATCGACAGCAGGACGGGAGTTTGCGTGACCGGCGAAGAAGAGGATCAGAACTCCACGAAATCCAAGAGACTCGGTGTCTCCCACATGTTTTCCAAATTTGTGGAGTACTCTGGACCCCGTCCTCTTCTAGCAAGAGCACCGTGGGAACTCAACGGATAACAGTAACTGCAAAGTTTTATTAGCGCTGCCTTCAATAGCACCGCATGAACCTCTTTTTCAGGACAGCGTCTACAATTTACCCAGAACGATTCCCTAAGCGAGCTGCCGCTCGGTCCCTGCCGGTCTAACGGTGCGGAGGGAAGGCAGGCGCAGAACTCCGCAACGCCAGCGCGGGCTGCGGTAACGGTGCCGCCGCGACGCGTGTTTTCTTCCCGGCGCCTCCTTTCCTTCCTTCCTCCACAGGGAAAGCGGGAAGAAAGGAAGGAGGGAAGCCTCGGGCCCCCGAGCCCACCGGGAGCAGCAGGTGTCCGACCACACACCCCCCCCCCCAACCCCCGGGGGGGGCTTCGGCTGCTGCCTCCCCCGAAGCCGAAGCCGCCCCGGGGTGGCGGCGAGCTGCGGCCTCGCTCGCAACTTCTCCCACAGCCTCCGAGCCGGGGAATCTCCCCCGACAGACTAACGCTCCCGGCGTTAAAGTAAAAAAGTAAGTAAGTAAAAAAACCAGCGATCTCTCCCAGGAACCCTCTTCTCTCCGCTTATACATCCCACCCCCCCCCCCCCCCGGCCGGGTGCGGGCTCCTCCGACGGCGGAGACAGCCCCGGCCGCTCCTCCGGAGCGAAAACCGTCGCTGCCGCCGCGACGCCACTCGCGGCCGTCCACGGCCTCCCCCCCCCCCCCCCCCCCCCGCTCCGTGTCCCAGCAGGGGGCAGGCTCCGCCCGCCGACGGCGCTGACACCCGTGGGGCCGGTCCCGGCGGAGCGGGCCGGGTCCAGGCAGGGAAAGGACCCGGGACGGGGTTGGGGGGGGGGGGGACGGGGACGACGGGGGACGGGGACGGAACACACCCGGGACGCCTGACCTGTCTGCTCCCGGCGAGGCGAGGCGGCTCCGGGGCTTGGCGGCGATCGTGAGGCGTCCCCCGCGGGCCGGCCGGTTCGTCCCGCCGGCGGCTCGGAGCCTCCCCTCAGCGGGCGCGGGGTAGGGAGGTCGCGGCGCCGATCAAAGGGAAGGGAAGTCGGGGCTGGAACGGCGGCGGCCGCCGGTTCCCGCCCGGGCTGGGGAAGGGGAGGGGGGGCTGCGGCAGCCCGGCGGCAGCGCCCGGGGCCCGGGCTTGAGAGAGCAGCGATCGCCATGGGCGAGGGAAAGGAAGGGAAGGGAGACGGCCCCCGCTTACGGCGGGGCGGCCTTTTAAAAAGACCCTTTCGGTAAAACACGGTCAGCACCACGTGTTCCGGCTCGGCGGCTGCCTCCGCTTATCCTCGCCGAAGCGTGGTCCCAACCTCCCCGCAACGCCATCCCGAAATTCAAGCCTCTTCCACAGCCCCCACTCATTGGGTGCGAACAGGCCAAGGCCGCCCCGCGGAAAAGGCCCCGGAATCCCTCCTCGGGAACGCGGCCGCAAACCCGAACGCTTACGAAGAGGAACGAAATCCAACCGCTTGCGACAGGCGAGGTGTCCCCCACCTGCCCAGATGCGTGGCAGAATCCTCGGCGTAATTCTCAGCGCCGCTTCCCGACGGTTCGCGACCGGGGTTTCCGCCGAAGACGCGTCTCGGCCTCGTCCCGCGTGCACAGCCACAAAAAGTGGACCCGGGCGGCTGGAAGGAGCCGAAAAATCCCGGGCACCGCGAAACGGGCAGCAAGGTGCCTGCTTAGGTGTAGATGTAAGGAGGCGAACGTACTTCCGAGAGACTGCACTTAACTCTTAGACGCGGCTCGGATGGTTCGTTTCTGTGGATCCCCCTGCAAACTACAAGTGGTATAAAACTCCCCTTTCTCTGATTATTTTTTTTCGTTTGCACCTCAGCCCTCTTTCCTGCCTGCTTGTTCAACGGGAAGAGCCTTTCCCAGGACCAAACCACCCTCAGTTTGATGGCAAACCTGCCCGAAAAAAAACCAAAACAAAGACTAGGAATAAGCACAGAGCTTGACTCGGAAAAACAGAACTCGGAATGTGCCGTCACTGGCAGCTAGCTAAGAGAAAAAAGAAAAGAGCTCAAAATAGCTATTAACAGACATTTCTCTTTCAGCTAGTAACCCAAAACCAAATCGGCACTAAAATACAAACCACGATCTAAAAGGTTACTACGCCTAGTTCACAGATACATTCACAAATTTTACATCGGGAAAATCCTTCAGAATTACAGTACTAAATTAATTACAATACCAAAAGGCTAACGTTGCCCCTGTATCACAGTCAGTAACTCCTTTCCTCTCCTGTTTGTTCTCAGAACAAAGTAGCCTCTTGTATATAAAACCAAGTCTGTTACAGTCTTTCAAGAAATATAGTACGAGCTCCATTAATGATTAGGGAAAAGTTGGATTCTGCTGGAGTCACATTAATTTCATCAAACATTTCATTATAATAATTAACTTCATCTTGCAATCACGCTACTGATGGTCGGAATTAATTAAAACTACTGCTGTGTGTCCTTTCCTTTTTTATTTGTTGTGCACCGAAAAAGACCAGGTTTACTAATCCATCAGAACGTTTACATTCATAAATCATTTATGTTCATCATTTATATTAAAATTCCACACATCATCATTTCTTCTTTCCTACAACAAAAGGGGCACCTCTCCTAATTACCAGCCCGTTTTATCTACCACAAAATAGTTAACAATATAACTAGGGTTTGGGTAGTGCTCTCACAGATGACTGAAAGTACTACGTTTCTTGATTTTTATCAAAATTATTCTAGGCACGGGGCACTGAAGAAAGAAGAAAAAAAGGAAAGCAAAAAAAACCCCAGAGGAATCCTTTTCCCGTCTGGGCTTGATATACAGATCTGCTCCGTAACTGCTTCTGTGGATGTAAACTCGGTGTAATAGAAAGCTGGCTCCGGCTATAACATTTTGCAGCATATAACCAAGCAATTTGGTACAATTACTGAAAGTATCGATAATGCAGAGCCGCAACACGCAATCACATTCTGGGCCTGATCTCGCTCAGAGCGGAGCACAAAGTAATCAAAGCTGTACATCTTTTCTCCCAGAAAAAGTGTTCTTGAGACAGACACGGCTCAGAAACAATGCGGTAATTGTTTAACCGTTTCCAATATCAAGGCAATAGGTGGAGATGAAACACGTCAAGTGAGAAAAGTACGTCCGAGTATTACCTCATTATTTAGGGATCTTTCATAAGAAACAGCACTGTTTACCTGCCGGATGAGTTATGTCTACTATTTATCTTCGCTTCATTGCTGCAACGCGTTTGTACTTTGGGGAAAAAAAGAGCATTAGAGAACTGAGAAAACAGCTGCAGTGTTTACCTAAAGATCAAAAAACACACCCGCTAATTACATCAGCGTGCAGCAGAAGCGACGGACAAAGACAATTTGAAATGAGCTAAAAAGCGGTTGCTTTCCGTTCTTGTCTTGCAAATAGTTAACTACACTAGCAATCCAATGAAATAAGGAGGCAAATATTTCTCCCTACTGTTCGTCTAAGACAACTATCAGACCTATATATGTGTCTGGCTGGCTCAAGGAGGAGCGAACACGTAAAAGTTTGGCCTCGTGCATTTCTGGCCAGAACAGGGCTGCACATTTTGCTTTTGTTCAGATGTTTTCCTCCTTTGGAATCGCCTTCCCTTTGTTTCAACTGAGCCACATTGCTTTTTATTTCCTCTTTTTAAGGCGTTGTATTACATACCTAGGAATCCTGACCAGAGTCACTGAATACGTATGGTAAAATACATATAAAAATCTCTATTATACACATGCATGTAAGAGTGGCTTCTTAAACAGAGGCCTGATTTTTTCCATCACTGTAGCTCCTGTTAGTCCTCCTTTTTTCCAATATATATAACACAAACAAAAGTGGCAGCTATCCTGAGAGCAAGCTCATGGCTATTACATTTATTACATATACTCTGTTTAATATTACAGTCTCCTGAATAAGAACAGCTAAACTGCTGAAGTATTTGACCCATGAAGGCAGCAGTAGCAACATGAAAAAATCAAGCAGAAGTCATGTATCATTTTCCAGAGGCATTTAGCAAATCGTATCATTTTTCTACCATTCTTTTCCAGTCCTCCTTTAGAAACACAATTATCTCAGTCAATCAAGGATCTTCTATTCTTTTCAAATACCTATCAAGAACAAATATAAAGAAAACTGGCTAATGTTATTTTACATTTGGAAATTGGTTTCACAATTGAAAAATAGTTAATGAAATGTCTCAACTAATCTCTTTCTAAATAGCAGCATTTTAATCTGTAAATTGGGGGGAAAAAAAAAACAACCTTTCGGAGGTCCAGATTCTGCTGTCAACTACTTCACTAAAAATCCAGGAAAATTCTCTGTACATTCCTGGGAATGTTCCCAAGTTACAGGACTGTAAAGAAGAACAGAATGGGGGGGAACGGGGCAAAGCACCATCTCCCCATGTAAACATGTTTATTTTTTTCCTGAAAAGCAAATGGTTTTGATTAAAAGCTTGTCCTGGCTCTTATCATCACAATGCTGCTTAGTTATTTTGTGGGTAAACTTTTAATGCAAAAGCTTTTCTTTTCTTTACCTACTTACAAACAAACCCCACATCTTTGCATGCCTACTGAACGGGAACGATAAAGCCTTTCTCCCTCTTTTTGAGTCCCTGTTATGGAAAAAAAAAAAAAAAAAAAAAAGTACCCTGCTAGCAACATGAAATTAAATAAAGTTAAACCCAGCAGCGTTAGGAGATAGGACTAGGTAGAAATCAGCAATGCTTAGTCACTCTGAAAATTTATAACATGTTTCCGGCTTTAGGAGTCACTCTCGTAAGGGCCTGAGATCTCTCTCTGCTTTCCGAGCCCTCTCCTTTCTCTCACGCGGGATGCTCAGAGCACCGGCACCCAGCAGAATCTCCCCTCGAATGAGCCGTGCGTGGGGCTTCGTGCACAAGAAGGAAAGTTTGAAGTCGACGCGACTTTAGTTTTCTAAATATATCCCACAGGGAAAATGAGGGGATTCGTTTTTAAAGCATACAATGGCCCTGGCCACAAACAGACACTTCTGCGAGGAATCCAGCTCAATCCCCTTGACTTCAGTGAAGCAATCACATGAACAAAACTGCTCACACTCAGCGGTATCCGCAGGAAGACGCTCTGTAGCGCACCCCCCTGCTTTTTATTAGCATGGAACTCGCACTGACATCAGCTAAATAAAAAGTAATGAAGTGTAAAACCATTTTGTACCCTCCAACTAGGCCTAACTACGGCATCTTTGAAAAGGTATGCCACTTTTGCTTTGGTATTTAGCAGTCCAGTGTTTCTTAGGACCAGGATGAAGGACTTGATTTTGCAATCTAGTAATTTTATTTTGAGTGCCCAAGAGTTCCAATACAGGGGGGTTGTATCCAAAAGGCCCCTTGGCTACTTCTGAATTATGAATTTGCCGAGTTTGATGAAAACAGGGATCAGCTCGCAGACATACATGCTTGTGGACTGTTTCACATTTTTCTCTTCTATTTATATTTGCATCTTACCCTCTTAGTTTTCGTGACCACCAAATACACTCACAGCCACCTTTATCCTTTGAATCTTCACAGTCCAAAAGAATTGTTATCAGTTTCAATAAAAGAAGTAACCACCAACTAACACCAGAATCTTTCCAGGAGAGAAAGTACTGAGACTTGGTTTTGTGTAGCAGTGATGCGAGAGAAAACTTGGAACGAACAGGAAATTCCAGAACAAACATGGTTAAATTGTCTCCTCTATAAATAATAATACAAGACTCCACAAAGATTTTAACGTGCCACTGATTGCTGTAAATACTGCCGCCGTTCAAATGAGTCCGTAGGCTGTCATAATCAATAGCTTAGGAAATAGTATATCCTTACTCTGACTTTACTCCTCCCCCCCAAAGCATCCAGTGCCTCTAGTTATCAATCACCATCATCTGCTGCTTCTTACACTGGATTTTTTCATTCCCACCAGCTGGCCTGACCTAAGACTCTTCAATCTTTCAGGAAAGAAGGCTGACGGGGAGAAAACATTTTGTTTTGCTACTGTTTCGCTATATTCTGCACCTTTTTATTTTCTTCCTCCTGCAGAAGCATTTGCTTGCTACCCACTCCCTCTTAAATTTTAGTATATTTATTTATTAAGAAGTTGTAAAAGAGTGGTCATTGCAGAAAAAAAAATAAAGAAAAGATGAGTGTGTATGATAAACAGCTGTTCTTTCCAATCAGATTGCTGCATGCACTAAAAATATGCACAACCAAAAATCTCCAGATGAGGGACAAGGACAGAAGGACACGCAGTGGACTAGGCTTAGAATAAAATGTGATACAGCCTTCAGGTTTCTGACCAATTTTGTATACGTATGTAGACCTTAATCTAAGCATTTCTAAGAACCTGGGGAAAGCCAGCAGTGTACAAGCTAACGTCTTAAAAAGAAGAAATGGGCATTCATGTAAAAAAAACAACCTGTATGAACTCAGTTTCTTTCCCCAGTGTAAGACTTTTTTTTAAGAAACACGAATTCAAAATATTTGGGTTTTCTATTCCTTTAATATTTTTGCTGCTGATAAAAATTTGCGGTACGAGCTTCGCTACCCTTTTGCAAGGATGAATGCTAGGCAAGAGTCACCTACGTAGACCGCTGAGCAAAACTGTACCATTAAGAAGTGAACATACCTAGCTGGCTAAAGATATAGTTAGGTGCAAAGTGCTGGAAAGTATTAGACAGCATACGCAGCTGCGCTGGTCCTGTTCAATCTTCCGGGAGTCCAAAAAGGACTAGCCTTTAGTCCTAGATCCCTTAGCCTAATAGTGTGTGCTCTGACAAGCTGTAGGATGCACAGAAGGGAAGCCGGATCAGGCACAGACTCCTGCAAACCAGTATTTTCCGCGCAGAATGAAGGACGGTGAAGGACCTCCGTAACAGGTGAGGGAAAATGTAATGGCCCCCAAGATATTTATCCTGTCATTCTGTGAAGCTGAGACACAGGAGCAGCCTTGTGTGTGTCACAGAACGCACCCAGCAGCTCACGGTGTAAGACAAGGAGTTGATGATAAATGTTGGCTCTTGGTTAGAATACTCCTTGTTGTAAGAGCACTTGTGAGTAGTGGCGAGTGGGCACTGAAGCAATCAGCAGCTCATTTTAACTAAGCAGGCTGAAATTCAGAGCTTTGTGCCTCTATCTCTTCTAGACTGCTTAAATCATGACCATTTGTGATATTTTTGGGTCGGGTTTTTTTTCTGCATCCAAAGTTAAGTTATTTAAAAGCACTTTAAAACAGGAACTAAGTTCACAAAGTGGGCTCACGTTTTGGCGCACCCTGAGCTATTCTCGTTTTATGTGAGCCAGCTTGCTTCAGATTCACTCTAGCTTCCCTGTCAGCTACAGGTTTTTAAATGTTTTTATTAGAAGTGTAGTTTTCCATCCTCAGCTCATTTTTTGTCTGCATCCAAATACGCCTCCAGTTTGCTAACTGGTAGTAACATTAAGACTGCATTTCTCATTTAAGTTAGGTCTGAAACAGTAACTTATATTTGAATTGTACTCAATTTGAGGTTTGTAAAACTCCCAACTTGGATTGCTCATCTTGAATCCATTTTGGGGTTTAAGCTTCAAAGAACTTTACAAACATTAGCTAGCGTTATCAAAACCCTATTAATTCCATGTAACATCCCTCGCCCACCTCCCCACCTAGCGACCGTTCCGTCAGCACTTCTGTAATATGCCTATTAGGTTTTTACTTTTCCTCCTCTTCCTCCTCCTCAGCAGACTCCCAAACCATCTCCCATTCTCACTCCCCTCTTAAATACAGACAACAACTGAGTTTACAGCTTGGAATCGCGCTGTCAACCGGTACCGTGAACTTTCTATAGTTTTGCTGGGAACGAAATACCCACCACTGGTTTCCATTTGTCTCGTTGTGTTCTGTTAACGTAACCTATGTTTCACACCCGGCGTTAACGTTTCACACGATCTTCCCACCACAAAAGGAGTCAGGGACTGGAAGATCACATGAGTCCAGGGGTTTTAGATCATTTCAGGAACCCCGCAGCAGCGCTGCTGAACAGACGAATCCCTCAGTCGCTTCCATTCGGTGCTGCCACTATACACCATCCTCTGGCCAACCCACCCCAGCATCTGTTGAAGTGTTGAGGTGAGCACAGCAGCCTAGTAATTGCCAAAGTCATTACCTGGTCGTTAACGTGACACACGGCTAGATTCTGTTCATCACAGGAACAGGCCACGCGGATGTACTTCAGCCAGTTCCCAGCTCCACTCTGGCTAGCATCAATACAGAATTTCTCATTTCCCAGGTCATCGGCAATCTGTAGAACAGGAGAAGAAGAAATACATGGGTCATCTGATATTAAACGATAGCTACAGAAAGAAGAAAGAAAGAAAAGAGAATTATTTGCAACGCAGGATTCCAAACAAGAAAGAGAAAGGAGAAAGCTGGACGGTATATATAATTAATAGAGACCTATGACAAGACTAAAATCCACTCTTAGTCACAATCTGAAGTTCCTGGTGAGCAGAACCTCCAAGGACATGCATCAGAGTTGTCCATGAGTAACAGGCTCAGAATTGCAACTGTTATGGAGACAAACACCCAGTTCTAGTATCCACACCAGCTTAATTAATCAAAGCAGATAACTTCTCCAATCTATACCGATTTTAATGACAAGGCTCCATCTTCACGTTATCTATTTTATCCTTTCACGCAGGATCATTTTTTATTATAAATAAAAAACTGCATTCCTTTTTTTAGTCAACTTTCAAAGCAGTTCACTTTCCACAGTGCTATGAAGTCGTATTTTTAAAAATGCTATAACAAATGATGCTTTCATTTATATAACTACAACACTAGAAATTCACTTAACACTAGAGGATCTGTGTGGTTGAAGGTGAAATAAAATTTGGCTAGTCTTCAAAAGATGAATCCTTCCAAATAAAACCCCCCAAATACTTTAAAGCCCAGGTGTGGAAAAACCAAGGGTTAATTAAAGGGTTGTGGTCTAAGGAAAAGCAGTGTTTTACCAGGAAGACTCTTAGCACTTCTTCTTTCTTAAGACAGTCAAGGAAGTTCGATGACACCGAAACAGAAAAGACGCTCAAGCGTTCCATACCAACATCTGTTATGATCCATTTTGCAACTCACTCAAGAAAGCACTTTTTAAAAATTACCCAGGACACCACCAAAACGAGGAAGAGCCTTTTGAGTCCTAAGTATGGCAAGACTATACTCTGCTCATAAGCAGGCCTCCTTATTACAGAAACTCCTTTTTTCCCTAGACTTAGATTTCCCTCCACCCCTCCCAGACCCTGTGTCACTGCAAATTACTTCAGTCATCAAAAGCTCTTAACATGCTTTTACTAGCAATTAATTCTCTCAAAATCTCATGGGATACGATAATACTTTCCCATCTATTTCAAGACAGAGAAAAAAGAAAAAGGTAGGAACAAAGGAAAGGAAAAATTAAAACACGGCGATGACAGCAACAAATCAAGTATAAGGTCGGGCTGAGAGATCTTGGAGCGACGTCGTCAGCCGAGACTCTCGCTCTCCAGCTCCAAACACCCGCGGAGCATCGGGACATGCCAGCACGGGCTCTGCGACCCTCCGGCACCAGCCCGGGCTGGCCGCCCGGCCTGCAGCATCACCAAGAGGGCTCCCACCTCTCTGCACTGGTCCCAGTAGACAGACCCTGGCCTCTCACCTCCAGCACTAACCCTGTTTTGTCAAGCTACGTGTGCTGAAATGGACGAAGGGAGAATCATTCCGTTAGTATTTGGCTTCTTCCTTCCTAATCAAAACATGGCACTGAAGCTTCACTGAAATACTGCTTTTTCTCCCAGAACATGGGTGCATTTGGGACAGAACTGGTGAGAGAAACAACCCTCCCTGTGTTCACTTTCCTTAATCCCCTGCTTGGGAACACTCTAGCAGTTGCTTACCAATTAGATTTCAGTATTTAGCTAAATGGATAGGCTCTGTCTCTAATAACAGTAAAGCGTAGAAGGTCAAAGAGCTGCATTGGAATAACGCACAAAAGGATTTTAAACAAATACTACGCACGGCAACACCATGCACCCAAATTGTCCGTTAGTTTCACAACACTCTTGTGAGGCGTTCCTAATAAACTCGCTTTATAGCTCAAGAAATAAGACAAAGAGATGGACCCTGTAACCTGGAGTATTCTTGCACGTTCGTATGTTTTCAGGTTACCGCTCACGTTCAGTACCCGGAGCAGGGCCCCACCTCACCTGACGCTGTGGATTAGAGTCCCAGGTCCCGAGTTGGGCATTCAGACGACAATAATGAGGCATATGCAATTAGTGACCACTTCAGGCAAGTTTGGCTTCAGTGACTCCCCCAGAACACAGTAGCAGCAGCAGTGATGGAGTTTAGTTTTCAATTCAACTGTCTTGGCCACAAAACATCATCCTTCCTCTTGGAGAAAAACCCTGCCTTGCTCGTGCCTCGCATTCCAGCTTCCTGAGTAAATAAAGCAGGAGTTGCACAGGCAACGTCCTTTGCCACACTGCCCCAGTTAATTTCTAGAGCAGATCTATCTACTCAGGTTCGGTAAATGAAAGAGAGCTCCCCTGTCCAAACCGATAAGCAATTCACAAGTCAAAAACTGCACTGCGAGACATTTTCTGCTGGCGCTCTTGTTAAAATTACGTTAGCAAATTCTGGTTTACGTGAGCTAATCCTCAGTCATTTGTTTCATTTTCATCTTGTTCGTTTTGTTTTTGAAGCAAACTCTAACAGCAGCAATCCCTCCTTGTGTTTTTACACGTCGTGCACGTGGCTCGCCGCTGCGGGAGGGTTCGTGATGCACCACAGCAAACCCAGCAGCCGTGCAAGTGCAGCGGCAGCAGCAAGTCCCCGTCCCCTCGGCAGCTCTCCGGCTCTCTGCTCTCGAGTCTCAGAGAGAGGAGAGGGTAAATGATGTCTATTCAGGCACTCAAGAGGACTGCAGGGCAGTAAACATAAATCTTTTGCCCATTTCCATGGATTTCACTCCATGCCACCTAGTTAATTCCCAGTTATCCAGCTCTGCCTCTGAGCCCCAGTCCCAAGCATTTTGCCAGGCAGCCCTAACTTCCAGGACTCAGGGGGGTTTTTTCCTCCAAATCCCAGGTTCCTTGCCCATCAACCCTAGCATCTTTTCCCTGTCTTGCCCCAATACACATTCCTGAGCTTGCAAACCTCTCAAGTCCTCCATGCCTGTCCCCTTGCCAGGACGAGCCTCGGTCCCCGCTCCTCGTGCACCGTCTCTCTCCTCCCTCCTTCCCACCTCCGCTGTAGCCGGCACCGGGTCTCCTCGCTGCCAAAGCCCTGGCCCGCTCCCCGCTCACTCTTCAGTCCCCACAGCCCCACCGAGCCAGTCGCACTCAATCCCATCACTTCTCATCACCCACCGGTTAAACACCTCCACCCCAGCCCTCCCCTGGCTTTTCATCTCCCAGTTGCCTTCTCTACCATAACCAGGGCTTCTCCCACGGTTCCCTTTTCTAAGGGCAAAAAAGAAAGGCATCAGAGGAATTTCCTTGGGCAAACGAGTCTCAGATCACTAAAACACGTTACTGAACGCAGCCAAGAGCTGACATCCCCCCCCCCCCAGCAGGAGCTAGCCATTTCACAGCACAGAGCAGCGGGGTTTCCAGCTCCACACATTTAAAAGACGAGCTGCTGCGCTTTGCTGCAGGTTCTCGGTGGCCTTCGAGAGCCGGAGCCCTTCCCCTGCCCTGCCCCACGCTGGCCCCGGGGCTGCGAAGGTGTGAACTCCTGTGGCCAGGGCTACATCGGGGAGGAACACCTACAGATCTGGGTCCGGCCATACATAAGCACTGTTTCCACAGTGGCCGTGTAAAACTGTACGCTTGCCATTAACCCTCCATCTGCCAGAATGCAGGAGGACCGCCAAGGTTAGGTCTCATGCCAAAGTAACGGACGATGAGAAAAGCCAGTCAGGAATCACCAATGTATGCCACGTGAATCAAATCAAAGACCTATTGCATGCAAAGGGATTTGGGGAGCGTGTGTGATTGCTCTTTTTTTTACTGTAGATACTTCCCTCAAAATCGGTTGCACTTATTCAGGGACCTGAAGTTTTTCAAAGAACCACCCGGAGGTGCTGAATTTACTCTTCAGTGATTGGGAGGGGAAGGGAGATCCCACCGAAGCCCCTACTCTTCCCTAACTAGACTCCTTCTCAATAACTGGTACTTTCTAGATGCCCTCGATTACCTCCCCTTGAGCTTGACTGGTAATAGCAAAGGCCTGATATACAGTGGTAACGTCACAGGAAGCCATGTGAGGTAGTTTGGACTCTGCAAGAAAAAACAACAAAAAAAACTGTTCTTCATGTGGGCTGAAAAACTCTACTGAGTTTAGTCAAGCTAGTATAACTTCTGTTTTATCTCAGGGAACCTCTAGGAACATGGAGGCTGACTAAAGCTCTTGACTGTTGTTGAGATTAAAGCACTTGTCTTGGCCTTACCGACCCCAAATTAGCCAAGAAAGGTGCCTAGCCAAACCAGCACCCAGAGGGGCAGGAGGGGGAATACACCTAGACCGAAAGTGATAACGGTTCCCACAGAAATTGTCTGGAAAACAAACCCGAGATGAATCATCAATGTTCAGCTGTTAAATTGAAGCCACTGAACAGTCTGGGTATATAGCATATAGTTTTTAATGGTTTGAATAAGCAGCAGCCCACTAACCTCCCAGTACCATTAATTTACACAGCAGCAATCAGTGAAATTAAGTCACCCTGGGAATACAATCTGGCAAACTCCAGGACTACACAAATACACTATTTTATTTCATAGCTGTATCTTACAGATACCCCTCTCTCATATTTTAGAATTGTTTGGTGGAAGACACTCAAATAGCTCTGGGAAAACCCAGAATTCAGCTCAAATTCACCAACTGTTTTGCAAGGCCACTGCACAAGGCTCGACAGCTCTGCTTCAGACTGAGGTCCTGTCTTAGCTAGAAATCACCTGAAACTCTGTGGTTTTATCTGAGTGGAGCTTTAAAACCCAAACAGGGGGTGTGAAATCTCACAGATCAAAATGAGAAAAAAGGAGGTTGTATGAAACCCTGAGAACTTAAGCCCATGTTTTTCACACACACTCACTCTACTCCATAAATAGAACAAGGTATCACAAACGAAGGCCCAGCAGCATCGCTGAATGATGTTTTGCATATTACTATCCCTTATAGAATGGCTTGCTTCTGTTGTTATCCATAAGGAACCTATGAAATTGGAAGAGCTGGAAAACAAAATAAATGTTCTGGAGGTAGAAGAGAGTGGACAGAGTATTACCAGCAATACCGTTGTTAAACAGCAGGAAAGTTATCACTTGCCAGCTGAACCACAGTAAAGTAATTACGCGAGTTCTCCTCTCCCATTACATGTATTAGTAAAAGGCGATATTTTTAACTAGGGAATTTCCTAGGATTTTTGCTAACGCGTTTTTCCTTTGCAATGGCAGTAGGCTAGAAGCAAGTGGGCAAGTCCACTGATGAGAGGCTACAGTTCAGGCTGAAACACTACAATTGCATTGGAGCAGACGGGCTGACCCCGAGATGGTCATCGCGGCAGTGCAGCGTGCGGTGGAGCATCTGCACGTGGAGCTGGCCAGTTCTGGGAAGAACTGCAAAACGTACGAGCAACTGAAACGCACCCGAAAAGGAGGAGTACCACTCCGTCGTCACATCCCTCAGCCGTGGAAGCATCACTGTCCAGCAGCACGTAAGGGCAGGAAATACCGAGCCTGTAATTAAGCCACTGAAGAGGGAGTCAAGGCATGCGGGATCAAGTTCTCAACCTCTGCAAGTGCCTCCCTGGAACGATGTCCCTTCCTTCGCATTCAGACTGCGCCCGCCACCAACGGACAGAGGGTGGCCTTCCGCTGCCACCCGTAGCACCCGTACAGGAGCAGAAACTCCTTCAAACCCGTACATTTTAGCTGTGCTACCTTTTCATGCACACCAGAGAGACCTGACCGACTTTCACTTCTTCCATGTGCTGCAGTTTCACTCGCTCGCTAATTCCGAGCAAGAAACATTCATCAGGAACGAGTAAAAAAACAATCGCAACAGGATGTAATGATGTGGAACAGATTATTAGTAAAGTTGTTTAGAATGGCTCGTCTACAGTTTTACTTGGTGTAAACCCTTGTAACTCTAGATTTCTCTAGCTTTCTAATTTTCAAGGAACGTTATCTGCCTGATTAATAATAGCATTTGTTTCTGCGTGCCCACAATCCAGGAGCAAAGGAAGGTAAGTACAGGTTAGACTACTAGTTATTTAGTCCCTGACACTTAGGTATTCGTTAGATACTTGCAATTTATCGCAGATACAAAAAAAAAAAAAAAAAAAGCAAGATACTATATACAATAACATAGGCTATTGCCTTTAAATGACAATAGTTCCATAAAATTACCAGTATTGGCAAACACGTAGTATATGCCTTTCCCCTACAGCTGAAATAAAAATACAGGTGATATCTCCAAAGTTCGCAAATACCTTAAATGTTAATTTACTGGGATGCTTTGATATTTGTCTCACAAAGTATCAAACTATCTGGAAAGGATGATTTTTCTCAGACTCAGTGAGATACAGGATGCGTAATCAACTGATCCTACAAAGTGCTGCAGGACCAGTTACAGAGTAGGGGCGTTTTTGAGTGAGTCCAGCTCTTTGTGGTTGACACCTCTAATTAAAGATCAAGTTCACACACTCACGCTCTTTTCTGATGTTCTATATGAAGGTTACATCACCATTTAAAAAATACTCAGAAATCCAGTAGCGATCACAAATTACTACCTGCAGTATATATTTTGTCCTCTGTCAAATGTGCACACACAGGATAACGTTCTAAGACCCTCTTTCCCCCACCTTAAAAAAACTCCGGAAAAACAAACTGAAACCTTTCACCACATCTTCTTCCAGTTTAGACCAGAAGGAAATCAGAAATTTCCTCTGCTGAAATTCTTCAAACCAACTGTTTACAAGTCATTGTCAGTAACAAAAAAGATTTTCTATTTCAAGGCTTGCTTTTGGAGTGCACATAAATAATTCATTTCTATATGTTTTTTAGAAGAAGCGTGACCAGCACCAAGAGATCACTGTTGCTCTGAAGAAGAGCAAATGGAGAAAGAAAAGGCAGGCAACTAGTATTATCTAGGGGTAAATTAAAGACAGCAAATGGAAGCACAGCGGGATTCATCCCGCAGCGGACTGCTGGAAGGCTCAATTCACCATAGCCACCTGATTTGGGATGTACTCACCAAAATAGTCATATCTAGCTCTATTAAAGCAACTGGTTATTCACAGTTAAGACCAGAACTAAGTTCATCTCTACCAAGGCCTAATCAGTAGCTTTAATCATAAGACCATTAAACCATAGATATGCCAGACAGGTGAAGGCTGACATCAGATATTTAGCACCAACAGAGAGAAAAAAAAAAAAAAAAAAAAAAAGGCCACGGGAAGAAGAAAGCCCAACAGAAAATCATGCATAATTAGCAGCAGCAGTCTGACTTGGTGGAGTTGAAATTTAATAGTTGTACTTTGGCTCGTTCTTTGCGCTCAGGCTAGCTCTGAAATCAGTGAGGTAGTAGAGAGGAAAAGGGGAGGGGGGAGAAAGGGGGAAAGGTAAGGGAGGGAGGAAAAAGAGAAAAGAAATTGGTAATTAGTAGTTGGTAACATTTTTTGCAAGTCTAAAACCATTACGTGCTGATATTCCAGTTGGTTTCAGGGCAACGGGCTACACCTCCTTGACTGTCTAAGATCTGAACTACAGGATCACTGCCCCGCAAAGCCGTGCTCAGTGCAAGAACACATTCTGTCTGCCTTACCTTTTCGCCAAGTTAAACTACAGGCGGCCTGGGACAGACATGTGCGCTTGCAGATCTGTTGGAAAAGTAAGCTTTCATCTGGACTGCAGCCTGTGGGCATTCTCATAAAGTTAATTACTGTGGGAGCACTTCCTTTGCCTCATCTCCCTCTGATCAGTCTTCCGTTTTATCCCACCCACCCAATCATGGATTCCTCATAGCTTTTTTTCAAGGAACATACCAAAAAACTAAGTTCATCTTTTTTTCCCTTTGCTGCAGATGGCGAGTTCAGCATATACTTTTATTTATTAACCCAAAGCACCTCCCATCACTTTTGTCTTCAAATCCAACAGTTCATCCAAGTATTCTCAACTGCGCTCCCCTTCCTTGCCAGCAACAGTGCCACGATTTTGTCTTGCTGAGATGTTTGCGATCTTCTCCCCACTCCGAAGTCCCCATCCTTCTCCTCTTCAGTCTATCTGGTTAAAACAAATGCACCTTCATGTCCATTTGGACTACAGGGGTTTAAACTGGCCCGCTGGAGAGACACGAATTTTGGATCCGGACCCAGAATGCTGGCTGTGGCTGTGGTTCAGACTCATCTCTACCCAGCCAAAAGGAAATTGTTGTCATGTTCCAGGACTCACTTTGCAGCTTCATCTGCTGTCTGCTGAACAGCGTTCAGGATTGGAATCCAAAAGGCTCATTGATCTTGCAAAGGCTCTGTTTCATAATTTATTAACATCAGAAATGCTGAGTTATGAAGCAAAAGTTATGGAAAAATTCTCTTGAACGTTTACAATTTTTTTTGCACATCATTTGAGGTTTCCTGCTTCTCTAATTTGTGGGCTCTCTGTTGGGTTGTTTCTTTCACGTTTTAATGGGCAGCGTCCAACATTTGGCCTCCGCAGAGGTGTGCTGTAGGACTGGAATGCCTAGGGATCTGTCGTCAGTTAGCTTAATGGATTCCTAGTGTGCATGAAGAAACGAAGCAACCATGAGTTTGCCATCAGTGACCCAGCGTCCTGTTGCTATAACATCCCTCCCCAGAAGCCGAAAGTGTAATAAACCTTCTCATCCCATAGTTGCAGGATCTGCTTTTGACAGTTTGGCTGATGTACACATTTTATTTGGCAGGAGTTAGAGGGAGATTTTTTCCTTTTTTTTTCCCTTTTTGCTTTAATGACCCACAAGCTGATTTAGAGCAATAAACTGTTGCCATGAAGTTTTGTTGTGTTTCTTTTAAATAAAGGGGAGGGAGGGACTGCTACAATTTATGACTTTCAGAAGTAACTGAAACAGAAAGTCCATTCTTGCCACAAAATGAAGAGAAAAAGACTTCATCCAGAGAAACACCTCTGTCAATGTGTAGACATGAAGCCTAGATGAACTCATAAATTCAGCACTCTGCCTGCAATTAAGCAGGCTTCCTGGTGATTTGACAAAGAGTTAATGAGAAACGTGTCAGACAAAAACAGGTCATAGCACTGCAAACCGATGGGAAGAGCAGCTGAGCCAAACCCAACTTGCTTGCTGCCCCCAGCTTAGGGCCACAGGAAAAGCTCTAAGTATATTCAGTGAGAACTACTTTTCTTTGTGTAAATTTCTTGTCCAAACATACGGTCCTCCAGCACAGCCGGGAGTCAGCTTCCCATCCCCAAAAATGCCAGACGATAAGGAGAGAAAACGCTATTCCCTGAAAGCCTCTACCTGCGCTTTAACTTACGCGTGCGCGGTAGACCTCTCGCCACCGAGCGAGCTACTCGGGCCCTCGTCTTCAAATCTCTCGTACGTGCGTGGTGCAGAGGACTCCGCGTTCCAGTTCTTAGCGCTCTTCAGCGACTGCAGGATCAGGGAGCTTGATTCATCCGCGACTGACTGTCCGGCTCTGTGGCCATCCTCAGGAGTGTCCTCAGCATCCACATTCGCTCCTGTTTGCAAGCAGACTTTGGGATTTTCGGCAGAATGGCCGGGCGCGCAGGAACCGCGGGCTCTGCGACAAAAGCCCAGCGTATCCAAACATTGGGAAAGCTCAGAGGAGAGGAAAAGAAATCTTTACGGATCTCCTCCTGTCAAACAAGCACGTTGCTGTCTCACCAGTACCGAGACAGAGCCGGGAGAACCACGGGCGTGAGGCAACCCAGCTGGATCGCGCCGGGGCCGGCGGGATCCATGATGCCGGGCAGAGGCAGGAACGGCCGCTGCAGCCAACGGGAGGGAGACCGATTCAGGTTTTTAAAAGAATGAAACGTTTTTGAACTTTCACTCCCACTCAAGCCACACGTCTGGAGTGGAAATTTTCCACTGGTGTATGCGTTTCTGAGTCTGCTGCGGTGCTACCGTATTATCTGGTTTCTTGCAGGATCTGAAGGAAAAATATCAGCAAGCTGCAGGGAAGGCTGTTACTGAGACATACTTTTGTCACGGAAAAATAACCTTCTCATTCTTTTCTCCACCACATCTAAAGAACACGAGAAATCACGTGGAACAAGGCTGTTTTCTACCAAAACGTCCTGTTCAATTTCCAAAGCAGAGGAGTCTGGATAGCTCACACAAGCTTTGGGAGCGAGGCTGAATTTCTCGAGCCTGTTTGAATCCAACCGAGCCTTTTGAAGGTCTGCCCATTATTAAATGCTATTCTCTTACGTACCAGCACAGAACAGCCAGCGAGTATTTCCTATGTGTCAGTTAGCTTTGCATGAGGAGAAAAAGTCTGCAAAATTGCAGTGTCATCGATGTGTCTTTCAAGCACAGCAGATTCATTCCAGCTGAACGTACATCAGACCTGACCGTAAATACAAAGCCTCGCAGGAGAAACTGACAGAAGCCATAATTATATAGCACACCGTTTACAGAGCTCGTTAAATATGATCTCCACGAAGGCATCTCCTGCTCTACAAAGCAGCTTGACGCAACAGGCATCACAGTGTTTCAAATGATTACGCTGTGGAGCAAGTTCTGTGCAAAGGGAGAAAGAGGAGAAGCTGAGAACTCTTGAGAAAAATCAACACCGGCTCTGCTTTCCCTCTCCTGTACGTAGCATTCCCTATCTTCTCACTGTGGAGGTGCAGTTTTGCTCCCCAGAAGACAACCCTGAATAACACAGGATGTCAAAGAAGATGCTACCAACGCCAGCTCCTGTTGATGCATGAAACCACCCCCTTGTATTTCTCTCCCACCCTCCTCGTCTTTGAGGGCACTCAGCTAAGCTTGTACAGCACCATCTAATCACCACGCAGAAAAACTTAAAGTAAAAACCTCAAAACGGAAGATGACCTTCAGGATGATGGCAGGAATTTATCTCAACAAAAGTTCATTTTTCACTAGTAACGTAATTCATACCACACCGATTTAAACAGTAAACTGTAAAAAAAATTATGCTTGAATCAAATCACAGGGTTGCTTCAGATATTGTACACACAAGTCAAGACAAGGGATTTCCAGTTCTTTGTAATATACACACACACAAACTTCGAAGTTTTCCTCCCCCCGGAAGAGTTCAAGACATCACACTTTTGTATTCTACTTCATTTTGCCTCATTTTCAAAAATAGGAAAGTTCTAAAAGCTTAATAGATGAAAAATAAACGGGAACTTCAGAGAAGTTTCATCGGATAAACAAAAGACAGAGACTACTTGCAGGCAGGTGAGGATTTAGAGAGCTTCAGGACATTTCATTTCACTGAACTAAGGAAGAGGGAGCAGAAGTAGTACAGCAGGGCTGATCTTCCAGTGCTGTTCCAAGGGATTCAAACAGACACGATTCGCCAGCGTCTTCCAGCTTCTGTGGAGGTACAAAATGCTTTGGGGTCTGATTAGCCTGGTACTATTTCAAAAGGAAGGTGCGGTGCTAAAATGGCTCGCTCTGATGAAAGAGTGCCAGTTAGCCAAGGGGAAGGAAGACCAGGGCAGCGCTCCCGGCAAAAGGGAGCAAACGCAGGCACAAAAGCCAAACACGACCTTACTGTATTAAGATGGGAACATTTTCTGGTAATTTCTCTGAGTCCTCTTACCACTTGAGACACAGCTCCCCAAACAGCTCTCCTCAGACTTTTTTCCCCAGTGCTCCAGCTAAATGAGCTTTGCTGTTTTTCCAAAGTGAACAATTCCCATAATCCAGCTGAAGGCACTGCAAAGCCCGACACACAAGACTTCTTCTTAAATTTCCAACAGTACACCGGTCTGTCGTACAGGCCAAAAATCAGCCCAGCAGCCCCCACACCGGCACAGTGTGGAGGTTGAGGACTCCAGAGCTCTCACTAAGCAAAACATCTGGCTCACCATTATTTTGAACAGATTTGTAAGACTTCGAATCTTCGCCTCATCGCTCTACAAGCTTGTTACGTGCATCTTGATAATGCTCAGTCTTGAGGAATTTTGCCACTTTTAACAGCCACGCATGCCTTTTGGAAATGGTAGATGTTGTCCTACATCTCCCTACTGTCCTACTCGATTCTTGGTGCGAAAGTGCCGAAGAAATAGGAAGGCACCCAAGGAAGTCTGACCGCTCTCTTTCTGGTCACTTTTCCTTATTGCCTGCCCAGTATTTGCGGTCCCTCGGCAGGCTGAGTCGTGCAGCACGGTGGAGATGCCAGTTCCCCACAGGTCTTTCTGTTAGAAATATTCGCATACGTGCTGCCGAGGACTGAAAATGAACAAGTGTCTGCAGAAGTTACAATGAGCCATTTCTGACTGAGCTAAAGCGAACATTACAACATCCTCAGGTGCAAGGCAATATATGCAGTACAAAACAGTGATTTTCTGCAAATTCTGCAAATTAGGCTCCAAAATCACACAGCTGTCTTAAAAATCAGGAGATGACAAAAAATGCTGATGGATTCTTTTCGCTTTCTGGATCTGTTGTCTGTAATTGATTGACCTTGGGGTTCCCTGCACCCAGCCATTAAGAAACCTGAGGTCCTGTACTTGTTTCCACGAACTGGGGCTTTACCCTGAACGTTGAAAGTGGCAAGACAGGCAGCATCCATTATGGCAAAAGCAAAGAAAATGGCTCCTTCCCCTTATTCAGACTCAAAAGGTGCTACTGCTGTAACGAAAACATAGCCAACCTTAAAAATAAATTCTGATCGGCCTCCTTAGGTGTGTTTTGGGTGTTTCGCTAGAGCACTATGTGTGGAGGTTATTGCTGCTTGTTTTAAATCATTTCTTATTACTGCAACTTTATTTTAATAACATTTTGGGAATGGAGTTGTGGAACACCACTAACATGTAGACCTCTTCAGAGTGATTTATTGACAGCACTGAGTGCCAAAACCATTTGCCGCATTTTACACTCTGGCCAAAAAAGTAGCAGAGACTTCAAATGCCCATTCATACTGCTAATATCAATTACAAAATACCAGCCTTTTTACAGCGCTAGCAAAGTCCACCGAAGGATCTAGCACGAGAAGATCCACGTGAAATAACATTGTCTTATGGCCTCTTACGAGCCTCTTCCTCGGGAAGAATTCAGACCGTCATCTGACAGTCCTGGCAGCTCCACTCCCTTTCCCCTGCAAACCCCTTGCTCTCAAATTAGCCCTGATCATTAATAATATATGAAAGAAATTACAACATCCATTATCCAGGTACCCCAGGGAAAGGTGAATGAATTCAGAGAGCTGAGGTTCCTGAAATAGCACATATTTTCCATTTAATTAATAGATTTAGGGATATATGGCCCAAGTTCAAGTAACAGGAAGATGCAGATAACTGATGTCCAAATAATTAAGCCCATGTCCTGTGGTATACTTGATGGCTACAACTTCTGCGTGTCACTCCCTAAAACTGAGAAGAGAATTATTTATTCTTAAAGCTCAATATCTGGAATTATCCCCGCCACCTGGTTTTGGTGGTTGGGCCCCGTTTTGAACACCTCAGCATACCACAAATCAAACTGTCTGTCAGGGAATTAAAATTACTGGGAATCAAATGTATAGGGAATCAAAATTACTGGCAGGGTAGGCTATAAGCAACGCAACAAGACCAAGCTGTTAAATGTCTTAAGAGGTAGGAAAGGACCTGAGGTTTTATTCTGTACGTGGCTGGTGCCAGTTACATCCATGCAACGACAAACACCGTGTTGGTCTCACTTCTGCCTTCACCCACACCTTCTGTCTCACGTGCGGAAGCATCTGTGCGCGAGCACCCTGCCTTAGGTACTGCTGAAACGAGCCCCAGGTTGGTCACGACTGACGCGTCCTACCCCACGTGTCAGGTAGACGCAACCGTGGGAAGAAGGGCACCACCGGCAAAAAAGCTGCCAAAGGTGCGGTTCAGAGTGGCAAAGCGAGCAAGAGAAGGCAAGCCCTCATAAGACGGGTATCACGCTCTTCTAGCACTAAATTTACCAGCAAGGATATGCCCAATACGGAGGATTACTATCCCTCCTTCCTTTTCATGTCAGCATACATAATGGCAATCAAGCAGTCTAGGAATATTCATCTGGAAGTGTGTACTTTTCCACTTACTAGCTTTATCTGCCTTGAATTTACAGGCCAAAAGGGTGCATATTACCATAGCTTTAGCCATGCCCTTACACCTTCCGAACAGAGATTGAAAAAACCAAAAACAACCACCCAAAAAAGAAGCCCTAAAGCAAAGCAAGGCACTACCCTCCCCCCCGAGCTGACACCACGGCGAGCCCAGCTGCACCAAGGCTTCATTTACACAGGAAACCCCCCCAAAGGTGCCACAATCGTACGAGGAAGCACAGTCCTTGTAACCTTTCTTATCAGAAATGAGTAAGGCAGCTGCTTTGCGGACTATTCTCGTGCTTTTTAGAAGGTGTGAAATAGATGAGTTTGTGAACTGGGTTGGCACTGAGAAAAAGAATGAAAGGATATTATAGGTTTCCCTCCTGAACCATGCAGCTGATCAAAAACAGGAACAGCAGCCCCCTGTTTAAAGAGCTTTGAAAACAAAGCAGCCATCTCACACCAAGCCAAAGAGAAATTTTCTCTTGATGTAGTAACAATGCACTGCTCACCTCTCATAAAGCTGAAATGTGTGATTTCTTTATAGTTGATATTTACCGAAAACATTACCAAAGGAAGGTGCAAAAATGAGGCGATGAAGCCTGTGCACCCGTTCCACAGCAGCACCGGAGGCTCCTGCCCCGCTGAGCTACATCCTGCATAAGAGCTGCCTATTGATTTATTTTAAGAATATATACAAACAAGATTGCAAGAGACCTTCCCAGCACAAAGGCAGAACCGATTCTTTCTGTGAGGTCTGGTCCTCGACTTGCCCCCTCGGGGACGCTCAGGTAGCGCGGGCAGGACAGAAGAGGCAGGTCCCAGGGGCAGCGACGGTAGAGCCGACCGGCCATGGCACGACACGCTGCCCATCGGCACAAACCCGCGGGGGCTCCGAGGGGCTCCGAGGCGGGCTGGGAAGGAGGATCGATAACCAGTTGCTCACCTCGCCTTGGGCTGCTAGAGGGACAAGGAGGACAGCTATCTGGTTTGGGAGACTGGGGGGGTGAGGGAGGCAGTTCCTCAGCTTTGGGCTTGGAGAAGCGAGCAGTGAAGCATCCAGGCTTATTCCGTCCCTTTGCCTTGCAACATAGGGATATTTGCTGAATAACGAGAGCAAGGTAAGGGAAGTAGATCCTCAGAGCACTTCCAGCTTCTAGAGAATCTGCTCCTGGGCTAGGTCGCCTCCCGAGGCAGATGAAGACTGTTCGTATGCTCTGCATCTTGAAGGCGAACTTCTTCAATTTGTAGTTCTCATACACGGTTCGTCTTCAAGCCAAGCATCACTAAAATGAGAACTGGGGACGTCAGGGTGGACATCTTTGCCTCAAGTGGTTTGTTTCTCCACCAGAATAAACATTTTTGGAGTCGCTTCTTATTTGAAGATATAAAAGAGTTTTTACAGAAGAGGAGCCCCCTCCCCCCCCAACAGCTACCCACAAGTTAGCATCATTCTCACTCGACAGATACACATCAACAAAATGAGGAAAGTAAATTCCCTTCAGATTTACACAGTGAACATAGTAATTTTGCCCTCTAACGCAATTACTCAAACTGTAAAGAAATTCTGGGGTGCTCGTTTTTCACCGAAATCTCAGAACCAGTAAAGTTGCTGCTAGTTGAACTATCTGACATCCAGAAGAGGTTCATGAACCTGTTCAGATATACTTCAGGTACACCACATCTGAAGGTGAAAGGTGTCGGGGTCAACACCAGGCAATCCACAAACTATTTGCCAGTCCCGTGGCAGCAGCACACTGTCTGTGACACCTCCTGAAGGAAAAGTGCCCTAATAATGAAGGTGTGCAAGCCGGGAGGCTGGGCTAGCGCTATCCACACGCTCTGGCACCTCTGATAAGTTTGAGACACCATGACATCCCTGAGCTGATCGTGTTTCTACTTCTGAAGCGCTGCGAGTGTTGCTACAGAACCGTAATACTGAGATCTGCTGGATCACCCGGTCCATCCCCCTGCCAGAAGAGGATTATTCTCTGCAACACATTCACCAGCCCTTTTTCCAGAAGCCTTTTAAATGGCTCCAACCCAGCAGGCTCCACCACTCCAGGGGGAGGCAAAGGAACCACAGCCTGGTTCCACGGCCCAGTTTTATCCCATTACTACTGCTCGTTACTTCTTGTACCAGTCACAGGGAACCTGGTACAAGACAATGGTTTGTTATGCTGTTTGCTAGAAGGAGAAGTGACATGCACGGTTCTTGGCTCAGGGAGCCTCTTATCTACAGACCTTTTACTTCCATACACCATTGTAGAACAATTACCTTCCTCTTCTGGCATTTGCATCCTCCAAAGAAATTTGACTATTACCCTTTCTCACTCAAAAATGCGGAAATCTCTTTTTTTTTTTTTTAAAGCGAGCTCTAGAATTCTTCAAGCCAAAACTTGTTCCTCTTTTCAAAACTATGACCAGTGAAGGACTGATTCAATTATTTCCTTCTAAGGCTTGGTGATCTGACCTCTCTGCAGCTGAAACTAAACAAGTATCTTGTCTGGCATCACAAACTGAAATCTTAGTTATAAGGAAGTACAAGGGTAAATTGCACGGTCCCAAGTGCCGCCCGGATGAACTTTACCCCAAGCCAATTCACCTACTTATGAAATGATATATTCCAGGGAATTGATTCTAACGATAAATCTGCCCTTTGAGTACTCCGAGAAACAACATTTCAAAATCTCCAACTCGGATCTTATACCATCTCTGGGTCAAAAGACAGTTCAGCAGAATGATGTTGTTAAGGTAACTGCTCAGATGGAAAGCCACAGCAAAGTGTCAAATGAAAGGTACACAGATGCCTCTGCTCAGGTTATTTTACTTAGGCAATTCCAACACATCTGGTTCTCTGACAGCGGGTCTCAAAACAATACATAATCTGACATACCATATATCTTGCAGTGCCTGAGCAAGTCAGTTTTGAGTTCAGGAGATTCTGATAACCTCCACACAGAATTTCTTATCTTCTGTGGACACCTGTCTCAAGCCTTGGAGACACTGCCGAACAACCACAGCCAACATTTTGCGGTTTGATCCACCTTCTAATCCAACAGGAGAAGACTCCTGCTCTTTTTAAGATGAGCTGTTTTGAAGCCAAATGGAAGGGGGGGGAAAAAAAAAAAAGAATAGCATCTGCCTTTTATAGCAATTTTCTCAACTATCAGAAAGCCAGACTTCGATCCAGGAGACGGAGCTGAGGACGACAAGTATTTGCATTTCCAAAATGGCCCCACTACACTATGGGAACATGCCTCGGCTGTCAGAATAAAGACAGTACATCAGGATTCTCAGGTCAGGAAAAGGGAACCTACATCCTATCTGGCCTGCTCTTTTCCTGTGTGGTAAACAGGGAAGACGTTTGCTCCTTGTACAGAGTTGGCTTGTTAATGGGATTTCAGTGTCACAAGTATTATTGCAGCAAGCGAGCATCTGCTGGAACATGCACACCTTCCCCCAAGACAACTGCAGAAAACCCCAACTTGTGCCAGTGAAACACAAGACACAACACAAAGCCAAATGCCCGGGAAAAGAGGCTTGAGGATTTTTTTTTTAATATATGAGCAGCACAGAAAACGATATTATATTCTCAAGTCAACTCTCAGTCACACTGAATGCGAGGAAGGTTGTGTCTCTTCAAACTGGAAGCTTTTCCACCACTGAAACGCTCTTGGAAAAAAATTCAAAGACTCCAGGTATTTAGGAGGCCCACCTGATAATAATCTGAAAGTCATCTTCATTAACAGATAGAGACACTTTTTTTGCACCAGCTTTCTTCTTAACTTATTTTGAAGTTAAAAATCATAGATTATAGAGCACAAGACTTCACAAATTCCTTTTGACCATAACAAAAAGTACTAACTTAATGCTAAGTAGGAAGCAGCAGATCACATTTTTAGCAGCGCTTTAGCACGCAAAGTAAGCGAAACACGCGGTGAAAACAACACTATTGTCTTCGTTCCCTTTGCAAATACCCACACAGTAAGTTGAAGCAACTGTACAAGCCTTGAAATGCTGTTGAAACAGTTTATTGAGACCTAATCCTACAGCCTTTAAAAAAAATCTAATAGCATAGTATATCCATGGTATAAATGATTCCTGTCTGTATCTGGCAGCCCCATGAGTTCTCTAAGGATGGACATAAATTCAATTACACCAAATTAAATCTGAACATACATAAGCCACATAACATTTTAATTGGGGCAATTCTTAACTTTTTTTGGAAGAACTATACAATAGTAGAGTCCACAAAGATGATACGACACATATGCTTTCTCCCTTGAGCTGCCTGCTTTTATTAATTACTCTGGCAGAGATATATTTATATTGATGTTGTCAGTGTGTGAACAAAACCTCATGGACAAAAATGGTTTAATTAAAGCAGAAAAACGTGGTTTATGGGTGGTTAGCAAATCTGTTCTTTAAAGTCAGTAAAACTTTCATAAGCGATTAGATAAAAATAAATCTTAGGAAAACATTTGCACCAAATATGTCTTTTACATTTTACACTGAAGCCTATCATAAAAAAAAGACCTAAGCAGGCGCATGGACTCAATAATCTGTTGGCTGCACCTCAGTGGGTGATTTCATACAGCTTTAGCTTGCTCTCTTTTTTCCTCTGCTTTGATTAACAAATCTACCTCTTCTGTCCAAAACCGCTACCTCCCTGCACCCCGTTCTCTGTTGTGTCATCGTTAACTTCAGAAAATGAGCCAAGAGAGGACGAAGCTACACCCTGTCCCGCTCTGCCTCGTGACGGCCAGCGTGCACCAGTATGCAGTTACTGGTGGACTGGGGAAAGAGTTAACTGGCAGCAGGGGCTCTGCCAGCTCTGTTTTCCTCTCTGTAAATAACCACATAAAAGTTTGTAAACCGCTTTGGGGATGAAGAGACTCTCCGGAAAACAAAGCCACACTGGCACTTGGGTGCGTACAAAATATTCTGATATATACCTGTGGCCGTACACCTGAGGCTGGCACGTGCTACCCCTGGCCCCGTTCTAAGGTTCGACAGCAGAGACAGTAAATTGCGCTTAAAACCCGAAGCATTTCACGCTGGGGCAGTGCCCCTGTCGCTCGGAATCGGGTAGCCAGAAAATAAACAAGCTGGGGAAGCCACAGGCGCACCGAGGGATGGGTGCGGGAACGGGACGGGAGAGCAGCCCCGGCCCGCAGCCCCCTCCCTCGGCACAGCACGCTCGTTGGGGATGGACAGTATTCCCGAGGGAGAGGTCGCTTCAGAGCAAAGCTGGGCCGCAGAGGTAGATCTTGCATTCTAATAAATAAAAATAAATACCGGACCTCAAGCAAAAGATCCTTCACTTGACACTCCTAACCGTTTTTTATACTTGGGAGTTCAGTTTTTACTGGACTGGATCCAGTCATCCTATGGTAATGTAACGGCCTTTTTCTTTATGTGAACAAAAGTCCTTTTCTGGTCCTGAGGGCCGGCAAGTTTATCCAAATATTCTCAGTTTACTACTAGCCCCTTTTGGAAGCGACATATTCAATACAAGCGCACTTTGTATCTCCAGCAGCCGGCCGCAGAGCAGCGCGGGGCAGCTCGCTGGGGCCGGGGCTCGGGCCGGCGATGGGGAAGGAACGGAGCAGGAGCCCGGCGCGGACGCCCGCCCTCCCCGTCCTCCTCCCGACAAAGACCTGCTCGCATCTGATAGCACCGCAGAAAGAAAATACATACGGAGAGCAGCTCCTCCTCCCCCTCCTGCCATCTCCCCAGGAAGAATGTTTGGAAATGCTAAATAGTCTTTTCCATGTTTCTACATCAGTTCTTATTTTGGCTAAGCTTGTCCAGTCTGTTAGCAGCTGCCAAATGCATGAAGTAATGAGAAAGCATAGGGAGAGAAAGCTGACTTCATTCCAGCAGCGCTGGAGCTAACACACCCAGTATGTTCTGTGGCTGTCAGCACGTCGCTGAAGTGGACCTCATTAGCAAATTTGACTTTAACAACCAGAGGAGATGCATTCCTTGGTGCCACCTTCCTTCTGCTGCGAGCGAGGTCTGTCCTGCTCATCCTTCTCTTGGCTCATACAGCTAGAAAGCAGCTGCGAAGTCCGTATCAAAGCGCTGTTCTCCCCCACACACACACCCCGCTGCCCCCAGACCTGACCTGCAGCTAGTGATGCTGATCACATCAGCCCCAGAGCCTGCCAGGGATGCGAAAGAAGAGTAAAAAAAGGCAGGACGCAAACCGCTCACCTGAAGCGCGTTGCGACGGCTCGGCAGCTGGGGGATGCACCTCCGGACACCGGTGCCCTGGCGCACGACATGCTGCGCCGGGGTAGGTCTAACCCAACCCAGCCCCCTGATAGAAACCGAACGCTTTCTCTGTTGGTTAGAATTAAAATTCCTCTGCGGAAAAACAACATATTGGGGCATACAGGGGCACCATAGCCGTCAGGAGAGCCAAAGTAGACTTTCATCCTACGCGGCGTTGGTACGGCTGCCGACGGGGTGGCGCTCCCCGAGAAAGAGGCAGAGCAACTGGAGACAGTCCAGGGCAGAGCCGGGGAATGAGCCGGGGTCTAGAAACACCACTGTGAGGAGAGCTGGGAAGAACTGGAGTTGTTCAGCCTTGAGGAGAGACCGAGCGACGGGATGTCATGACAATCTTCAGTTCAGACATTAGGACACTGTCTTAACAGCCAAGGGAGCGACGCACAAAAGGACAGTCACCAAAAGAGACCGCGGAGCCTCCGTCTGTAAAGGACAGGTTAGACAAATACCTGCCCCAAATGCCCTGGGGTCCTGTGGCGGTCAGGGAGCGCTTAGTCAGAGGTGGCTTCTGCAGCCTCTGTGTGATTAAACATGTTGCATTAAAATAGAACGATTGGGCCACCTGCTTTGAATAAACACGAACTGATTAAACTAAGGCTTTCCCAGAATCAAGAATCATTATCGAATGGGGGGAAATCTTAAGCAATCAAATTTGTTGCACATCTACGGGTCCTTTTGGCACCAGAGCTGAACAGAACAGGAGCCCAGGAGAGAGGTGTCAGCCCAGACCTACAGCCCAGAGCCAGAAAGGAGAGAAAAGGTGTGAGCCTGCCGGCCCCATCCTGAATCTCTGCTCCGGAGGCTTGGCTGCTGACCCAGCACCCCTCCGCACCCCAGGGCCAGCCCAGCAGCAAAGGTAAGTTTGCAGAGAAGCTCCCAGAAAAGAGCAGTCCTGCCCATCAGAGTGAGTTAAACTGGAAATCGAGGTTTTGTGGTTAGCGGTGAGCAGATGCAGAATACAAAGTTGTTACCTGGTCATCTCTGGAAATAGCTGTGAAGGACTCCCAAGCACTCATTCAGCAAGTGCTACTATTTGAGGGGGAAAGCTTATTCCGCAAGCGCTATGATTTGAGGGGGAAAGCATTCAATGGAAACTCTTTCTCTCATTGAATTAGCACAGAACACAACCCATCCAACCGCTTCAAGTAACTATACTGCCCTGTGATAAATTCTACAAATACTTGCATTATGAAGGGTCATTTTATTTGTACAAGCCTTATCCACACAACGAAACAAAAATTTCAGCAGATAAAGGTCCATAAATCGCGTTACCTTATTACAATGACCGCTAGCTAACGAAAAGGAGCCCGGCTTGTCCCTGGAACATGTGCTGCATTTTTGACAAGGGGTTTGTAATAACACGCACAAGAACATAGCTGAGACCAGTGCTGTAATTTCCATGGGGCCGAGTGCCACAGGTGCACTAATATAGGCATTAGTGAATGATTAGGCCTCGTAAAATATATGAATGCTGTTTCTTTAAGAAGCCATAAAATTTTATTGAGGAAAAAATCCATGTGTAAGGCTTTTGGTTCGTTTCATGCGGTCATTCAGAATTTCACTCATTTCTGACAGGACTATGATAATTAAAACTGTGGCCTGGGTCTGGTTTCTATAAAGTCCATCTGGCCTTCCGCGATGGAGAGTTTTGGAAGTATGTAATTGCCTGGGCAGCAAATAACTATTTTGCCATCCGCAGTAGTTTAATTTTGTCCCTGCAGCAGGGGAGCTAAGTCAGAGGGGCAAAAGATCATTAACGTCTGTAGCTAGAAAGAGGGGCTCCCAGAGCAGTCGGCTGGCCCATATTTGTTGAAATGCTTGACACCAATGGGCCCCATTAATGCATGGGTTAGATACAATCTGTGGAAAAGGGTCTATTATAAAGGGATTATTTGGAAGTGTTCTGTAGTTGGGGGTGGGTGTGATTGAAGGACTTAGAACTGTTACATTAACCCTTAGGGCACTCCAAGCAGTAACAAACCTGGCATTAAAGGGCTGGTGTTTGTCACAATTTCTTCACTTCCCTCTTTCTCTGCCACAAGGTCAAAGAGATTAAAAACATCCATAATGCACTCTTCTGAGGTACAAAGATGAAGCTTGTTTTCTGTCCACTTTATGGCTGCAGCCAGCTCCCCTGCGTCTCTACTCTCACCCCAAACAGAATCATTAAAAAACAAATCGCAAAAGACAGAGAACAGCAATTATTTTTATACGCGTGTGTATATAAACATACACACACACGTATGTATTTACTTATATATCAAAAGAAAGCCAGCATAGATGGAGTGGTGACAGAAGAGGCTCTAGAGTCCTGCTTAAACATCCAAAATGTGGCTGTTTGTACTTTGCTTGACTAAAAAGCAAGCTGGAAATTTCAGGTTTGCGAGCCGGTACCTTTGCTGGCCAGCTGCATGATTCTGTTGTGTTTTAGAGAACTACGCCCCACTTTCCCCTTCCTTTCTGGTTGATACCAGGAAAGGCATAGATGAACAAAACTCCTTAGAAACTTGATAGACTTTAAAATACTTCACAGAAGTCCATTTCAATACAGATTGTTTCATTTACATTTTAAACAGCATTTTGTGTCATTTCTTTCTCTTGTCAGTTGGATGCATATGTCTCCCCTGGGAGACAAAAAAAACCATACTGGGCATTATGGGGCTGAAGCTAACGAAGTGATCAAAATTGGCATTGCCAAAGGGAGGCGTGTTAACCATCATCCAGAATCACTCACAGGTTCGTATTTTTTTAAACGAGTACGCACGCATTAACTAGCCTCACTTTCCACCCAGTATTTAGTCTTCTATTTGTGCCCAGTACATAGTGGTGCAGTTTGGGACAGAGGATATCTTCGTATGGTATTTCTAATGAGGCAGATGGTATTTTCGTTATCAAACGACAGCGCACTGAACATCGTGTGAGCAACCTGTCTGCTCTGTGTTTTGAACCCCACTGCTCTCATGCCAAAGTTCTGGAAGGCTCTTATCTCTACAAATAGCTCTGCACGCACTGTTGAGCTCAGCTATGTGCTGTTTACCCAGTGATTTCTTTAACAACATGGTCTTCTGCTTCATTCTGCTTGTATTAAACAGCAAGTCCAATAAAAACATGTTTCTATTTGGCCTGAGGATAAGGTACTGCTATGCTAATCATTTAAAACGATGAGGAGACTCAGGATCAGCTGAATTCGGACATTCTGAGTGCTTAGAAATTTGATTTGCAGGAGAAGAGGCAGAAAGCGTCACAAAAAAATACTGAAAAGATCAAGTGCAGCAATGCATGAGAAAATAAAACATGTCTCAAGGTGGAAAAGACACTGCTCCTGTGTACAGGTTGGATGAAACCCTGAAACACTTGCTTATCACCTCAAGATTCACATGTTCTTTGCATTGCAGGAGTAAGAGATGAAGGAAGAAAAGACCAGAAAGAGGACACTAGCTCCAGATACTGGGCAGACCCAATTTATGAGGAGTCGGAACACGGTGCTCTTCCCTTAGGCTGCAACTTGTCAATGTGACAAATTATTTACACAAGCGTGTACCATAATAACCTCAATGATTGTCATCATCAGCTGTTTCAAGAGCAATTTTCTCTAGATAAGTGACTGTTGTTTTGCTTCCTTTCCAAGGGTTCATTCATTTAACACGATCTCATATGATCCTCAAATCCGTCCCTTGATTCACAGTGTGTTTACAATACTATTGAGAACATGGTAAAAACCCCAGCAGTTGTTAGAGTGTCCCGTTTCCTTCAAGATTGTACCCATACTTTGATACCGGAATGTTAGTTACTGGCTTTACTTCCTTGGGCAGCTCTGGAAACTCTGAGAGAAAACATGTGCGTATTAACTGTTCCCTAGACCCCACTTGAAACAACAACAGCAGATATCACAGTGGAAAACACACTTTATAGAGAATTATTGAAACCACAACTCTTCCAATACAGTAGAATGTCTGTTTTCTTTGGTGTGCCCCACCTTTGCTCCCCACAACAATCTGACAGCATAAACTACAGTCAGAAATGATCAACATTTAAAAACGGTTCTGCCTGGAAGCCCAAGGAGGTTGATTAAAAAACATAGATTAGGAATAAAAGGTTCTAAAACCTTTCCCTTACAGCGTATGGGCCCAATCCACGAAAGTTTATACATACCAAGCAGTTACGAAAACAGACCTCCTAATTAACAAAATTTTCAAGTAGTTAATGCCAGTTAGTTTATATGTTTGCGATTTCAGTGCTCTGAGCTGTTTGATGTGGCTTACCTGACAAAGCACGTGTTAGCCTGCAAGGTACAGGCAGAGTATATAGCCATACAGAAGCCATATCAAAGGAAGCGGCGAGCAGCCTCCCTTTTCTCGAGCAAGACACTAAAATCAAAACACCAGAGCCACGGCTTACTTGTAAACAGTGTGTCTTCAATATTTTCCAGGAAGCCAACACCTCCGAGATTACTATGCCTTATAGGAAACACAGCCAGATACAACCTTCCGTAAGATGATCTTATCGCACATTAACCCAAACTCAAACTCGGTCAATAGCGTCAATAAAAAGGCAGGACTTCCGAACCGATATGGATACCGACACAGTAATAAATGGAAGTTTAAGCGTGTTAAAACCAGGGCGTGTTTCAAAGGAGGGCACACAAATCATAGGTCTGACGGCCGGACAGCGTGCTCGCAGCCGCATCTCGCTGCGGAGAGGCTGCCGGTGCTTCTCGTGGAGCGCTGTCTAGCAGACACTAGGCTGTCAGATAAGCGTCTTTCCTAAATTGAACATAAACAGTTTTGCTGGAAAAAACGAAAGCTTAATGGAAATTGCAGGCAGGCCACGCAACCACCGCTAGTGCAGCCACTGCTCATTCGCATCCTTGCTAGCGCTTTATCGCTTTCCCGTTCGGCACAGCACCCAGCCGAAGGCACCTCGTGTACCGCTCCTGGGCGAGCGGCTGCCTCCCGCGCATCCTTCCCAAGCTGGCGACTGGCAAGTGTCACCTCCCTGCCAGGACGCAGGTAGGGATGGGTGTCCTGGGGAGACGGACGTGGTTCCGGGGACAGGCACGCATCCCTGCCAGTTCCAAGGGGCTGGGTCCTCCCGGGACAGCGGTCGGTATCCGCTACAGAGGTCAAAGATGAATTTGAAATCCAAGTTTCTAATCCAGATGGTTAAGAGACAGCCATCACAGCACAATCACGGGAACAAAATTTTCCTCAAACTGACATCTTTTCTGAACTGGGGTGTCAAGCTCAGCCCTCCTCTAACTACAGTGGGATGTGAGCCTGCTAACTTACTCGATACAAGAAGCAACCGGAGATGATGATAGCTGTTTGAAGGAACATACGATAATTTTGTAGTTTTCAAAGTCAAATGATATGGAAGGTTAAGGAGGGCTTTTTTAAGAATAGGAGTCTTTCAGGAAGAACAAAGTTAGGCCTCTACAACTATATATATTCGATGATCGCCTACAGCAACAGCGGTATATATGGTGTCTGCCCTTATGTAAGATACAAACCAAAGTGGTCTTAGCAAACAAAGTGCTTTCGAGGAGGTTCATAATGCAAACACCATTTTTAATCAGGCTGTTCCTGTAATGTATCCCAGATGATGCTGAGTAAAGATTTTTTTAATAGCACTTTGAAATACATGCTGCATACTTAACTGATAATGCTCGTAATTAGATTTGCCATTACCTTTTGTTAGACAATACTAAAACCAACTGGCTATAATCTTAATCAGCAAACCAAATAGCTCCGAATGAACCCATCCTTAAAATTTGTCAGAATCCTCTTCACACAGCTATTCAGAGTGTGAGAGTTATTTACCCCCACCAAAACAAAAGCACACTCCTGCTCTGACAGTTTGCAGACAACTCCCCTGAAGGTTTTATCTTCCTATGTCACAGAAATCATAACTAGCAACAGTGCTATTTTCTTCTTGGAAATCACGTCAAAAAATATTCTATTCTCCTAACGATATTGTAGATGCATTAAACCCGTGTCTTTTCTAAATCAAGGAGAGTGAAATTGTGCTAGGCAAAGTAAGCACAAGATTGCCAAAAATCCTGAAAAGGTCTCTCAGAAGAAAAAAAAAGAAACAGAATAAAAGAAGCTGTGAAAGTTTATGAGGATAAACACTGATGACAGGTGGAGTAGAAGCTGAAATTTGAACTCCAAAGTAACTGCAAATAAAGATTTGTTACAGATGGTTTTAATATGACCTAACACTGGGATGCCAGCTACAGTATCACTTTTTCCTGTAGGCTGGACAAAACTAATAATACAGTTTTGGAAACATGCTACACTAGTACAGACACCTAAGGAATAAATGGCCTTTAATACACAGAAGTTATCCTCTTAAGAGAGCAAGACAGGATCAATAAAATGTTGATAAAGAGAGACAGAGCTGGAACCAGCAGCAATGTGTATTTTAAATAGGTAAAATCAAGTAAGTCTTTCATATACAGGCACAGTTATAAATGTACCACGCTTCACATATGTGCATGTACATGTCTGTGCACGTGGGTGTGTGCACGATGGAAATACTGAGTCTTGGCACGCGTTTAATTTGAGCCACTGATCTTTTGATCTTGGAGAATAATAATTCTCTATTTTCTAAAGACTGCATTTGGCAAATGGTTTTTTTTCCCCTCCTTCACCTTTGCTAAAAGAAAGCATAAGCCAACAATATTAGCACTAGTAGTTATAATTGTTTCACGATGACTTTTCAGAAGGGAACATTTTGCCATTTTTCAGCTCTTAACAATTTTCCATTTTATTCAGGGCACTGAGAGTCCATTTCCTTCAAAACGGTCTGAATTGCACGATATCCTCGCCTCTCTCTTGGTATGAATCATCGTGCACACTGTAGAGAATTTGTAGAGGAAAGAAATAAGATAAAAGTCATATGTAATTCCCTTTTGTACGGTCAAATTATCTCCCGTAACTACTCGTACAATTAAGCACAGCAAGGTTTGTTTCACACGAACCCAGCCCGCTTCCCTTCGTTAAGAGCATTGTTTGCTCTTCTTAAAATGCTGGAGATCGTTGGAAATGGCAGTCGAGAAGGGCTGGAGAGAAGAGATTGAGCGGCTGCCTGCCTGCCGCCCAGCTCGGGGGACTGGGGGAGCTGCCCCCCTGCCCCGGCAGCCTGCTCACTGGGGACCAGGCATCTCCCTGCCCCGGCAGCCTGCTCACCGGGGACGAGATGCCGGCGGCACGCTGGGTGCCACCAGCAAGCCGGTACGAGAGACGGGGCAGAAACAACCTGTCCTTCGTGGGTAAGGGTTCACCTGAACCACGGAGGGGGAAAGCAGGGTCCTGATCGCAACCAAAGCTTTCCCTTCCTTACCTTCGGCAGCACAGCTCCGCTGAAGAAAAGCAAGCGGGCCAAGCCTGTCTCTGCTGGAGCCCGGACACGTGCAAAGCCTGTGCCAAGTGCTCTTGAGGGCGGCCCAACATAATGCGACCGTGCTTCCGCTAGGGAGCAACGCGAACCTTCGGAAAGGTTTGGAAAGGGATAAAAGCAAAGCACAGATGTTGCGTTGGAGGGCAGGAACGTATTCGAGAGTTGGAGAGATGCGTGGCACAGCGAGCGCGCGTTCCTTGCGACACAGCTGGGTTAGCAGAAAGGCTCCGCTCGGGTGGTTCAGACTCTCTGGAGGAGACGTTGCCCACGCGGCAGCACGCCAGCACCCGAGGACGCCAGGGAGGGGAGAGCATCGCCATCAAACAGATGAGCCCTGACGCTGATGGGTGAAAACAACAGATTGGAAAAAGGTAATGGGGAGAGGAGCCCAAGTAGCCACGGTGGTAGAGTACACAGGGGAGAGTAGTGTCTGTAAAAAAGTGTGATGCCAGGATCAGCGAAACACACTCGCTGACTGCAAGTGTGGGGTGGAAGTGCTTTACCCTAGAGATCCTCCTACATTAAATTCCTCCTCACTTAATCAAACTGCAGCCACTGAAACTTACTTGACAACACAATATTCTTCCTGCTCTTTTTTCTCCGGCAGATTTTAGCAAGAAAGCATCCAAGAACGAGCCAGGGAAGAATGCACTGATACGCTGACATTCAACATGTCTGGCTCCCAAGGCTTTAGAGCCAGTGAACTCGGGCATGTAATCTTTCCTGACCTACTCCAAAATTTCTGCGTGCGTTGCTACATCTACCTACACTGCAGGTGCTGGCTAAGCACAGTCCCACACAGAAAGCTAGCTGCGCGCTGCTGGGTTTACCTGAGTTCCCACCGTGTTGTGTCCTGTTGTATTCAAGCACCCACACGCGGGGAACTGAAAGATAACTTTCATTACTAGTAGTTATATTTGAATTTTATCAGTGGTCTCTTAAATCCCGCAGTCCTACACTGTTATATAACAGAGCTGAAACCCGGAGCAACTTCTCTGGAAACCGCACCTCTCCAAAGATCTTGTCATCAGAGAGCAGGGACTGGTCAACCTGCCCAAGCAGGTCCTGAGCCCCGAGATCTCGACTGATGTTGCTGGGACAGTGTAAATAGCTCCCTCCTTCCTCCAGTGTTCAGTGGTATCACTCGGAGATGATGGAGGAAGGGAAAGAAGACTCCTCTCTTATTTCCACCATAAATTCATTATTTTGGCAGCTGGACCCTCTCAGACAAGTAAACAAACCGGATCTTCTTACGGAGAGTTGTGAAGTTCTTGTTTCTGAGCACTGACCTCCACCCCAATTTCTGGAATCTCTACTTAATTTCAAAAACAAAATCCAGCTGAAACATGCTTGGTTGCTACATCTCCGTCTAGACTTCAAGCATATAACACAGTTGGCAGGTTTAAGCACTCTTGCCGAGATCAATGACAACTAACCTACTGCACCACAATTCTAGGAGGATTTGGAGTTTTTTGCACAGCATGGTGAATATGAAATGCAAGTCAGGGTAGGAAATGCTGCATTGTTACTGTTCTTCCCAGTATCAGCTGGCTTATTTATTTGTCATTGTTGCTTCAATCGGCTTTTAGAGGAACAAATGCAAAAGCTATAAAAGAAGGAAAAACTTAGCAAGATATTCAGAAGTGCCAAGCACCTTGACATTTTAAGCCGTATTTATCAAAGACACAACTGAAAAGGACATTAAATCAGTAGCATCCCGAACTAAATGTATAAACCACTAACAATCACATTATCATATTAGCCACTCAAACCGATTAATACAGCTAATGACAGACACAAAAGGAAGCTAACTTTCTCAGTTTGTACACAGCAATATACAGAGATGTTTTATTTTATTTTTACCGGGTTTATATATTCTTCCGATAGGCATAGAGCAAAACAAGGGAGAGATTCATGGAGACCACCTAAACATACTGTGTGAAAAGCAAGTAAAAAAACTATACCGAGAAGCGGGAACCTTTTGTCTGTTGCCAAAGTGCTGAAGCAGGACTGGGGTACTCTTACCACCTTATCCCTCCTTCTTAGCTTGTGCAAAAGGATTCCTGATCAGTACGCTACGGGCTAGTTCTTTATGTAGGTTGGCTTGGAAAAAGTCTGTGTGGAGGGGAGAGAAACTACTGACAACGGTAGCTGTCTACTCATACTAGCCTGTATGGGTGATACCCGGCAGGCTCATCATTAGCCGTCTTCTCTCACTAATGCTGTCAGTCAAAACACACACGGAGCAGCGGCCTTACTGGAATAAATAGCAGTTCCTCTCAATTGCCAGTAAACTTTCCGGCGTTTACCTAAGAATATTGTAATTAGTAGTTGGAGAGCTTTCCCTATAAATTCCTATGGCCACGCCAGGCCCATCTGAGAGTTTCAGCGTGGAATAACGAACCCATCCTCCACGTGGAGCACCGCTGAAGGGCGACTGCGGAGTGCAACCTTTTTAACGGACTGGCAGGAAAGTACGTTGGGGTTGGTGGTGTACCATAGCTCATAACACCGAATGGAGTCATCAATAAATCCAACATCAGTAATAATAAAATTTTACCACTCACCTTATGTAACTTTTATTTTACACTCGATTAACTTTTATTACCAACTCCAAAGAATAAAGGCATTCTTACTGCAGAGAATTAGAAACAGCCTTTTGGAAGAAAAAAAAAAACGGGAAAAGACGCATTCTAATATTAGGAGCCGCACTCCCTGGCAGCTCAGAAATACCAAGAACGAGTATAGTTTAAAACATACACGTCTAATTCACAGCTAACAGAGAAACAGCCTTACCTTTCCTGAGACTCGTCGAGTAACCCCATGCTTTACTAACACGCTGTGCTCTGCACTTCCCAGGATCAAATTCAAGTGATATACTGAAGCAAGAAATCCCCGAGCTCTGTATATACAATAACTCAGTATGACAGCAACTGATTTAGCAATTATTGTTTTCTAATTGCGGCAAAAGAAGACCCAACTGCACAAAATATTTATTAAGATCGCCAAGGTAGATGCACCCGAACTACATACACAAGCAAACTATTTCCCAGGAATTTGTGTTAGTAAATGCAAGAGGAAGCCACGCCTTTCTATATTTCCTTTAACTCATTATGCTTATTTTGGGAAACTTTTATGAACGTCAATCACAAACAGCCCATGCTGAATAAGCTATTGTTTGTTAAACTGGACAGTGCCCTCGGCCATCATGCCTGAGATGTCAGGGGACTGTCTAATGCCTGTTTTTAATATGGGCCAAGTCCTTTTTCCCCTCCTGTTTAGTATAATTTTATACTGGGTGGACACATTTAGGGCCTGAATGGTTTGACAGTAATGATTAATACCCTGCATTAGGAGATTCCAGTGAAAGTATTCAGGAGCACGCTGTGCAGTTTGGTTCTCATCAGATGGTCAGGTCTACAGGCCTATTAAAAACAGCAGGAGAGCTGCAGACTTAATCACAGAGGCTGGGCCCATGGAGGGAGGAAGAGCGAGATACAAAAAAAAGGAGAGAATGAATAGAATGATAGACCAGAGGTACGCGAGAGCACAGTTTAACTCGCGCTCAAACCAGTGACAAAATCAGGTGAGGTTTTCTTTTTTAAAATCTGTGCCCAAAAATGATTCGAACATAAAATCTCTTTTCAAAGCCAAAGCATGTAAGGGTCAAAGACTGTGCGAGGCAGTAACGAAGAGGTGAAGGTGAGAATTACTTATGGTCTAACAGCAAAAATTTTAGTAAAACAAAATAAGACCAAAAGCAGAACAGGTAACGCTAATGCTCTGTATGGCAGTAGGCCCTGGAAAAACGCATCAGAACAGTTTTAGGAGAGAAATCGGAGAAAACAAGCCACCCAGAGAAAGGCATCGTAAGTCATTACTGTTGTTCGGGGCCTTGCTATTAGTTCATAGAGTCAGAGTCATCTCTGGATGGCTGGAAACCTCATTACAAAACACAGGCCCAAGTGAGGTCCCCAGTAACTCAGCAGGAACGTGGAGAGCTTCAAGCGTAGCAAGGCTGAATCCTGTGTAGCCTCCTGACCCTTGGCACAGCAGGGCAGCATCTTTCTTATATGTACAATCAGTGACTCACGGTAAAGAACTAGATGATCTCCCAGGCGAGGCTTGTATTGTAATCTGTGTAATTAAATATTCAGCATCCTCCCTTTGAACTAATGGGCGGGGGGGGGGGGGAGGGGGGGGTGTGCTGGTACACAAGGACGTTGAGCTTGGAAGTCCCTAGTGCAGGGACACGTTTGTGCCCGAAGAACTCGGGACAACGTGCGGAGCAAAAAGATCCTACGAGCACAGAGGAAACCCCAGAGACGCCGAGGCGAGCACAACAGCTCACCTGTAGGAAGGTGCGTGCTCCATGCAGCGGGCAAGGAGAAGAAGAAACTGCCACAGCAGCAGAGCTAAGACCTAGTTTTGTTCAAACGGCGTTCTCCAGAAGGTGAGGAAGCACTGAAGGTTGGTCAATGATATTTCGCACGGTGCTGGAGCCTATCCAGCTCCGGGTGTTCCACTTGCCACTTGGTTTCCTCTCAGCCCTTTGCTCCGGTGTTCAGAAATTTCAACTATCAATGATCCTTGAAACATTACCCTAGCCACCACTTCCCCAGTTCGCCCTATGGTTCTGTGCAGGGCTGGGGACTACAGAAGAACTTACTCCCCCCCCCCAGGAGAAAAGCCAAACCAACCACATGGAGATGGTAAATTCGTTTTACTGAAGAGTCTGCAACCTCAGCAAGGGCTGGGTATTTATTCCATTATCCAGAAAATAGTCTTATAGAGCATTAAGTAGCAGATTACATGCCCGTCTCATGAGAAACGTAATGTTTCCAACAAAATAAAGCCATCAGCACCAACCAAAATCCCAGGACGCTCCATACAGCCTAATCCCGACGGCAACCCCAGCATTCACTCCCCGCCCCTCAGAACTGGGAGGAGCACTGCAGCAAAAGGTGCCCGCGCAGGGCGGACGCGGCATTTCGGTCCCTGGCATCTGCCCAGCTGTCGAGGAGCACCTCGCCTGTCGCCGCAGCGGCTCGGTGCCCTCCTGACAAAGACAAGTCAGTCGAGGAGAGGGGCAGCGGCTGGAGGATCAGCTCCGAGCCTGGGCTCACCTTTCAGGTCGGGCTTCCTAATCACAGGAGTGCTGTGAGAAACCTAGCTTGGGTACTGTGAAGAAAAGCTATAAAATATCTAGGTGGTAAATAGAAAGGTTCGATGCTGTCACTCCTTGAGACCAACTATACAAGGGAAATAGATTAATGGATTGTGACACCTTTTATGGGACCAGTTGGGCCATTAAAATGTTACACGTTACTCACCTGGTCTGCTATAAAGCACAAAGCATGCTAGCAAGAAGGATGCAATGCCAGCAAAATGCTGCTCGATACCAAGCGGAGTAGGGATTCCTACTTCAAAGAAAATGGCTAAAATCCACCAACACGGGCAGGTGAAGTTCTGTTCCTAAAACTCTGCAGACTCCGCAATAAATCGGCTTGTTTTCAGCGGCGGTGAGCACTTAGCAGCTCCCACCGAAGGCAAAGGCAGATGTTCTGTACTTAGCACTTTTGAAAATGAAGCCTTTTAAAAACATGGCTTTTCACAGGTTGTGTAGACTCAGGGCCACGCAGTAAAAGTCCAGGATGTGAGTTTTTGAGCTACTCTTACAGGCAGGAAAGGTTTATGCTCTCCTAAATCTGCAGAGCCAAAACATCCCTATTGGGAGCAGCAGCAGCTGCAGCAGCCCAAGAAGAACTGCCCAGCGGACAGGAGTCCCCACCAGGCATAAACAGCATCCTCTGCCCCCCCACTCCAGCAGGTTCCCTCTCGTTTGAAACAAAAGTACCAGCAAAACAGCATGACTGCTCTTCTATCTCCCATTTTATAATTTTGGCAGAGAAGTTTCAAATTACACCTGTTTATTTTCTCCCAAGCGTACAGAATTTAAACAACAGTAATAAACAAGATCAAGACCTCATCCTTTCTACGTATTCCTGCCACAAGCATGAGCCACGGATTGCAAGAAAGTGACCAATAAATTAAAAAGGCTCAACAACATGCTCACTACAGAACAGATCTTTTAAAGAATTTAAAAGAACCAACTGGAACAAAGAGACGAGTTCTGTACTTTCTGGAATAAATAGTACATTGATTGAGGTGAGCGTGGACTTAGGACTTTATTATTATTTTTACAGTTTCTATCTCGACCTCAAAGGTAACCATCACCTCTGCCGCCGAAAAGCAATAAACTGCAACTCCTACTTTGGCACCTTCCACAGCACACCGAGCAAAGGGGCCAAGCATTGCACAGATTCTTGTGAACTTCTTGTGAACTTCCAGAGCCTGGCTGCGAATAAGCATCCAAAAGTTCAACTATTCTCCTGATTTACCTAACATCTGGATTCTTCCTTCTGTCTTTGAAAGCGTACAAAGATTGCACTGACTATTCAGCAGCATTCAGGTACACGAACGAAACGACATAAAAATTACAACTTGGTGAATACTGCAGAAATTTTTTTCTTAGAATTTTCAGTCATTTTTAATTAATACTCCCAATGCCTATTTGTATCCCGTCAGTCTCTAATTTCCACAAATTTTTACAAAGTCAATATTTGTTTGCAAGAACTTTGTACAAAGCTGCATTCAAATGCTGGGAAAAGCACGCTGTATTCACATGCGCGGTGGCCAGCCAGAGCATTTTTCCTACAATCGCCTCATTGTGGAACAAAAAAATTCAATTTGTTATCAAAGGAACACAGCTGAGATCACATACATGTCTTATCAACTGCCTTCCTGAATCCGTATGGTTTAGAGCATCCACCAAAAGTATTATCAGACGATTTGATAGAAGAAATTGATAGCACGTTGATCAGCTGGCGTACATTCTCTTTAGGAACGCTGAAGGCTACCAACACGTAAGAACAGCTTGACAGACTCACAAACTTTTGTTTATTAAAAAAAGGGGGAACTTCAGGTACTTGTATGGTGGTTGCTGGAAGTTTAGTTCTTAAACGGAGCTTCTCTCCGCCTAACGGAGAGGGCGTACTCCTCCCGCGTTACGAGCCGGTCGCGGTGCCCCAGCCCTGGGGCAGATGGCTGGGGCCTGCTGGGGAAGACGGTGCTGCTGCTGAGGTTAAAACTGGCCTGTGGGTAACCGAGGCCTTTACTTGGTAGGGCTGTCACCTTTCAACAGCGCTGAATTTATATTAAAAACCACATCATCGTTAAAACCCCAACAACATACAAATGGCATATAACAAAGCCCCTGAGGTGTTCAAAGTCTGCAAATCCCCCTTTTTTTGAACGTCTGAATAACAACAAACCCAAAACAATAATTAATTCTTCTCCAATGCACAGACCCAGTTCAGTAACAAGCGCTAAAAATACATCTGAACCTTAGAAACAAAAGAGGAGGCATGGAGCACTTTGAAAGTTTGCTCCGATGATTAAATAAATTAGACCTGAGCTGCTAAGAAGGGAAGGACAGAAAGTTCACTACCAGCACGACAAGACGTTGCCAGGTCTTGACTTGTTTACAAAGAGAAAAAGGGGGAAAACCAGCACATTTTAACAGATTTCCAAATTCCAGGCATTTCTTCTTATTAAGTGACAACCCGATTTTCCAATCTATGAGATCACATGTGATTTTTGAATAAAGCAAACACCGTGCCCTCTTACGTGGCGCTGAGAGCTGCCAAGCAACAACCGTTCGCGCAGAGGGAAAAGGGACCGGCGGGAGGAGAGACAAACAACTAAAATCACGACGGCGCTCGCATTTCGACGCGTCCCAAAGAGCTGCTTTTCTCCCTCCCTCTTTCTCCCAAGTCCTCCGACCGCCACGCCGTGGGTACGCCTCGGCGGCTGCTCCCGCAGCGCCATCGCAGGATGCGACGCCAGCCCCGCGCCCGCTCCTCCCCAGCCTCCACCGGGATCTGCAGGGAGACTCTGTCCACCCCTTACTAAAAATACTGTTATTGAAATCCAACGCGTTTTTGTGAAACACGAGGAATGTTCCCCTCACATATTTAGAATCATCAATGAAAAAGATCATTGTCTGAGGATAGTAACTCTTTTGATAGGCGTTCAGTGGCGAAAAGGATTTCACTAAGCCTGAGTACATTTAAACCGAACCGACCACCCTCCGCAACCTACACACAAAGCTAACTGAAGCCCCGCTTTTTCAGCCACATTCAGAGCTATTAATCTAACGCAACAATTCTCTTCTTAGACACGAAAAGAATGCGGGGCTCTCCACGACGGCACTCTACCGAGCCTGTGCAGAAATTTCTTGTATCCCACTGCTTTCCCATAGCTTGGACCAGCTCTGGGAGCTGCGAAAAGAATGAGCGTTACCCTTTTGGAAGCATTGTCATTTTTTTTTTTTTTTTTTGTGATTGGGTGCTTGAATATGATGGACAGCAAGAGAATACGGGGACAGGACTTCTAAACACCCTACTGATATCTTCACATTATTTGGATTTGCAGGTTATCAGTGGGGCAGCAACTTCAGCTATGACCTCATTAACTAATGTGGCCACATCAGCACCTCTCCACAGCCTTTATCACTCATCATGTGTCATAAAGCAGCCCGTTGACACCTCATAGTGAATGCCGGTTGTATCTTATCTCCTGCAGGGATAGGACCCTCGCTGGGAGACAGAGAGCATGTCTAGGAATGCAGCTAGGAGACAAGTTCACCAGCAGCAACTGACAGGGGATGATTTCTCAAACAAACACTGAGTGGGAAATTAATGGGCTTTGGTTTGCCACTGACAACACTGAGCAGAAATACATCAACTTCTGACTGCTATAATTTAAGAATTATTACTGTAATTTCAGACCAAAGCTACTGGGACACTTCCATCACTCTGCATCCGGAATACAGCTGCTTTACTCTCCTATGCTCACCATTACATGAACAAGATCCAGTATCTTTCCTTTACAAAAATACAGACTTATTCCTAGTGGCTGGGCGGCGGAATTCTCTTCACATATCTGAAAATCACAACAGTATTTTCTCCTAATTTCTTCACATAAAAATCCTCCTTTTGCATCTCATAAATTGGATGCTGGGAGAAAAAGCAGCACACCCCAAAATACAGCAGCTCTCAACCAGCTGGAGCGGAGATTAAAATGATGCCAGAATGTCTTGTTCTACCTAGTATTACTCTTCTAAAGACGGGTTTTTAAAGGTGTATTTTGCTAGGAAAACACACATTTACATGGCAGAGGCTGTGTATTCCTCTTGATGTACAAGGAGTACTCAGCGTGGCACGGAGTGAAGCGCAGGGACCGGGCGGTTTCAAGTCACCAGCACACAGAGTTTCAGAGCGTCACAGGGAACCCTCTGCACGCCTTGATGTTGTTGAAGTACCGTGGGCATGCATATTTTAAAGTAACTCAAACTGGCCCCTTAAATGGTATTTAAAAAAAAAAAAAAAACAAAACCAAAAAAAACCAAAAAAACAACCAAACCAACGAACCCAGATGGCATGGAAAAACTCCTCGGACTTAAATCGAAGCAAACATAACGTAATACACACTGTGAGCATGTTGGTCTCTACTGACTAAATCAGGAGGGCTTAGTAGACCAAAATAGGCAATGGACACAGAAAAGATTGCGCATCCTGTCAAACCTAGATAGGAACAATACCCTGCGTTCTTCGCTATCTGGGCTTGCAGCTGGCAAGCCCGCTCTATTTAGAGCAATGAATAGGAAAGATGATCTGCTGCTCAAGGCACTGGACTGGGATGACAAAAAGCTCGGGCACGTGCCCCGATGTGTCACTGACGCTCTGTGCAACTTCAGGAAAGTTCTGTGATTTTTTTTCTTAATACCTCATCTATAAAATTGTGTTAATACTCTCTTTCTGACTTGATTTAGACCTCTAGCCATTAGAAGCAGTCATTCTGGAATAATTACAGGAGGTAGGTAAAACCTGAAATTCCCATTCTGCAGATTGAAAACTGAAAATACCGTTACAGTGCGTGACAATTGCATAATCTCTCCTCATGCACCCAGGACAACTATAGTCAATGCAAGCCCCAAGCCACGCAATTGCTTTGCACCAGACAAATGCCAAATTTTGCTAAATTAATTTACCGCTTAGAATTACAAGCAAACAACCAAGCAGAAAGACCTCCCTGAGATCTGGCATCATCTGGCAGAACGTCCTGTTTTCTGTCCAGCGCTGGAGGCGAGTTAAAGGTAAGTTTATCAAAACTGGTGGCTGGACTGGGCAGCTGAAATCCACCTAGGGAGCATATTCTGTCTGTGGCTCTCCTGGTAAAATACAATTCATCTTCAACAATTAGAGGTGCTTTTCTTACCACTTCAAGATCTGTGGAGTATTAAAAAGGAGTCTGCATACCAACTCAAATGTTCTCTTTTTTCTAACTGTCTTTTATTCTCTCCTTTTAAAAGAGCACCTTGTTCTCAGTTACATTTTTTCTTCTGTAAATGATCTAACGGCATAACTAGGAAAGATCAACTTGTGGGATCTAGGGGCTGTAAAATTCACAAGTCTGACAATTTGGTTCCCAATAGCTAAACTACCAAAAAATCACTAGATCCTCTATGTTATTTTCTTGTATCCAAAAACTGTTATTGAGCCTGGAGACTAAAAGATCCCTTGCAATCAACACTGGGATAAAGACTCTTCTCTATGCCTTTTCCAGACTTAAAACCAGATCTTTTATTAAACCACATTAACCTAAACATCCTCCCTTTATTTCTCCCCTGCTGGGTAACACCATGTCAGAACATGAGCTGCCAGAAAAACTCAGTGTCCTGCTGAAAGCTGTAAAAGAGGCTGACTAAATGCACAGAACAGAAAACATAAACACATCGGGCTGACATATTTTGCATGGATTAAACTGACCAGGAACATCATAATGACCTTTCTCAAATGATATAAACAAAAGCAAAACCTGATAAACATTTTCCATACCCAACATGCCAGGAAAAGTCATTTTTGAAAAATAAAATAAAACCACGGTGCTCTAAGAAGGTTCCACTTCGGCAGAAATAGCTAAGTGTATCACAAAGCCCGTATTGTTTAAAATCTGCACATAGTCAATGCACCTTTGTGTACTCTAGAGGCAGCATTGTCTAATGGATCGCACGCAGCGGCAAGGACCACTGACCCGGCTTCCCCAGCATCCCAGGGCCGTTCGCTCAGCCCGACCGCCTTTCAGCTTCGTGTCGGTTTTGGAAGTGGCCGCTAAGCATCGTCCATCTCCTTCGGGTGGTAGCATCCTTAATTGCTCATATTCAGGAAGCGCTCTGGAACGTTGAAGCGACGATACCGACGCGCACGAAGGTCTCGGAGAGCTCTCCGGCATGCCCTTGATGTGACATGTTCCAGGATACTTTGATGTCACACTTTGTCACGCTGAGCCACGACAGCTTTGTGAATTTGTCTCTTGTCAGACCAAGTCACGCCAGACCTGGCTCACCTTTGACAGCGACTCTTCCGAGGAGAACTCAGGTGAAATGCAACATGCCCTTTCGACCACGTCTCCGTTATGAAAACCCGATCCCCAAATGGCATTTCGCTTCACAACAAATACAAATTTTTGTTCCATTTCCTACTTCTTTAAACTTTTCTTTTCTTCCCAGAGGGAAAAACAAGAAGACCAAAAAAGAATATCTGATCGCTATTTTTGTGCGGCCACAGAATTTAAAGTATTATGGAAGTATTACCTCCATGTGGAAGTATTTTTTCTTTTTCTTGTCACCTACATTACAACTGATGGTATGTGGGCTTTCTGGCATTAGAACAGTTGGGGAATTTTTTTATGTCATATTTTTCAAATGATGTCAAATGTCTCCAGGGCCTAATATAGCCCTTATTAGAGGTCAAAATACATACGTAATTACCTGATAGCCAAGCATAGTGTCATGAGTCAGAGCAACAGGACAGCTCAGCGATTTCTCCACTGGTTCTACCACGAGGCTTTGCCCTCATCCAGAATTTAATACGCAGAGACTCTTGCCACTTTTGATGTAGACCCACACGAACAAGTGTGACCGCACGTACACCTGCCCTTTCAGCCCCGGTGCGTGTGTCCACGTGCACACGTGAACGTACATCGCTTGACATCAACCCTCAGCACCGAAATGTTGAAAAGTGGGAAGCGCAGCGTCAGGAGGAGGCCGGCCGCGCTCCTCCGCGCGCTCTGCCGAGGGGAACGGTGCAACAAGCACTCACAGACCGTACACGGTTTTGTCCATACAGTCTCCTCCTTTTCCATACAACTGTCTTGAATTCAAATACACCTTCGAATTTGTTCTCATGGTAGGAGTCCTTTTCATTAGCTGATGATATTCTTTTGTGTCTATTAAATGTAAAGGATCATTTTGTTTTTCTAAAGACCATCCAGAAGAACATGTCCCCTGTGAATGATGACGTTTAGTTAATAATTTAGCACTTGTGCTGCCTGCTGAATTTTCTGAATCAAAATATGATCAATGGGAAAACAGTTGGTTTATTGAGTTTTCTGTCAGTTTTATTTCCTGAAGACATGGAAGAGAGTGCAAAGGATACCTGCTGTGCAGAGCACACTGCTGAAAAGTTAGACTCGATCGATGCAAGTTTGCCAAAAATAATTATTCTCTCAGGGAATGTTCAAGACACTCTCTGATACACCAGCCTCTTAAAGCTGAAGCTTGGGAAGTTCAAAGACATTTCCTGCATTGGTGTTTTCTTAGCAACTTCAGAGATTTTGCAAATAAATATCTGTGCTTCAGTAGCCTTCTTTTAATTTGTGTATTATCTGTATGAAAAGGATGTGGTTGGAAGGTAGAATATGAAAAAAAGAAGTTAGCAAACATACTGCTGGTGGAGGCAGGTAGCTCCACACCTCCTCCTCCTCTCTTTCAAATAAATTCAAAGTCCTTACTCCGTCTGCTCTATCTGCTGGCAAACACTAAACTTTGCAACAAGAAGATGTCCCCTTTGCACCGAGTATCTTTCAGTACCAAGCAAGGAAGGCCGATTTAGTCCATAGTCCAAAGCAGGAGAAGGTGTTCTGACAAAAACAAAGGTAAAAATGAGTCCTCAGCACACAGGTGAGTTCAGCACTGCAGCAACTCGACTGGAAAGCACAGTGGGTGTATTGCTAATCTACCTCACAAAGAGACGATAACGAATTCTAGCCGCACAAACACTTCACCTGAAGACCAGACACCTTTCTCCCTTACTTTCCAAAGGACTAAAACATGACAACTTCTAGATCTCACCATGATGTTGTTTCCGAATCCTGTAATTGCCTTAATACTGAAGGTGAACAACCTTGCCGTAGAGTGTTATTTAAGTGAGTAAGAATCACCAAAAAGCACCCTCCAGTAACGCCCACAGAAAGCAGTGCAGGAAATCGATCCGAAAACATGAATTGGATTGTTTTCTCTCACATATTCAGAGCTGCAGTCTGAATGTTCAGAAAGCATCTAGTGTTTGCGTAAGATGGGATCTTACTTTCTTCATTCCTTTTAAGTTCCCCGTAACCTTGCAGGTGTGCGTCGATTCATTTTTTCTCTTCTTTTTTTTCGTAAAGATTGATTACATGCTAAGCAGGGTTTCTTTAGCGAGCGCTCACATCTCTAATTATTAGCACTGCCAACTTTTCTAACACAATGCTCAGTGTCAGATAAACGAAATCTGTTCCTGTCTGTTCTGTAACTGATATCAGCTCCATAGTGACAGTCCCTGACCTAAGGACCCCGGGCTTTGTTTAGTGCTACATCTTTACTTTGTTGAGAATGGAGTCCATACACATCAAAAAATCACCAATATTAATTAAATCACAGATACTGTTATCACTTTACTGAATAATGGGCTTTTTCAAGCCGCACAGAGTAGCCTCAGCAACGCTTTTCCACTGCCAACATTCAAAATATTAGATTTCCAATACTTACTTTCATCTTACCCACAACCTATTTGAATTAGCAGTTATTACATTACGACGGTCAGAAACCTGTTAAAAATCCATCTATACACAGCACAGTACTCTACAGACATATATTTAGATTCCACATGACTCTTTTTCTAATGGAAAAAATAGTTAACCTCATTATTAAATACATAAATATCAGCAGTCTGCCTGAAAAATGGACATTCTGGCAACGTGACATATTCTGGCAATGTGGATATTCTGGCGACGTCTGGCACAACAGGCTCAAAGTAACAGAATTTGGGGTTTATAAGTGCATATGATGGGAATAACTGTATTACCTGGGATCGGCATCCCTTTTTTTTAGGGACACCTCAGCATACCATAAACATTCAATCCGGACATTTCCTAAAACTCTGTGACAGATGACAAAAGAGCGTATCCATAGAGCTAAGTGACTTGTACAGGCGCTGCAAGGCAGTACAGAATCCAGAACAGAATCTGGGAATCCTGTTTTATTCCTGAGTGACTTTTTTAAGCATTATATCAGAATTCGACAGGCACCTGCAAGAGCCATTTGTGCCACATGTAGGCTACTACAGCTAAGGTAGAATACCTTTACAAGGGAATTTTTTAAAGCATGTTGTACGAATACCTTCTTTTTTTTTTTTTATTTTCAGTGCTGTTCAAATCTAGAGAGTATATTCAGAATGTAGACATTTTCTTCCAAAACTTCACAGCCAAGTCTAGCTGTCACAACAGTGAGAGCAGTCTGGCTTGCTTTCCACTGATGACTGCAATGGGAAATTATGTAATTATGCATAAGAGGCCTGGCCAATGCCAGCCAGCTCCATCGACCTCTTTCAGACAATGATAGAGACTTGGAGACAGGAAACAACTGCCAATGGGTAAATAATAACAATAATAACACCACCACCACCACCACCACTACTACTACTACTACTACTGATGTAGCTTCCTTTCCTACTTCAACTCCAAAAGCAAAAACAGTGAAAAAGAATTTTTCAATACTGCAGAATTTCTAAGGTCTAACCAACTCGTGAGTGAATCCAGTCTCAGTTTGCCATTTCTTGAACGTATCCCAAATATGGAAAATACTCGACTTTGAAGAAACTTAAAACATTTCCCCTCTGCAGACATTAGAACATTGCTAGTTATATAAGCCGTAACACCCCCCTCTAGCAACAGCTACTCACACGTGCAATCCCATTATTTTCTTCTAAGGCAGTAATGCACATAAAAACGAATGCTCTGTGCAAACAGAGACCTACACTCTAAGAGCTCTCTAAGACTGTTTGAAAGTAGAAGCTGCTACTGAGAGTCAATTTTTAAATATCCATAATAAAATCACATCTCTAATCAATACGGAAATAGCTACTATAATCATTTCAATAACTTCTCCTGTTAATTATTTCATTAGCTTTATTGGTTTGATAAATCTCTGAATTTTCAGTCCTTCGGATTTCTGTGCAGATCAGAGGCAGGGGCAAAGGCGAGATGTTTGCCATCTGGGGGCAAGGAACTGCCTAGGCAGGATGCCTTATTGCGCTTAAGTATAATCTGGAAGAACTGGAGTCCAATAAATTGAGTTATGTTACAAAACATGGGGAGTGAGATCAGAGCCTAATTTCCAAGGTTGCTCAGGCAGACGTTTAAGAATATTAACATTTCTTTAAATCTTTAAAAGTGACCTGCATTTCCCTTTTCTAAGAAGCACCTACTGTAAACAAGCGGTGAAATAACCTAACACGACACATTCAGCAATGTGCACGGTTTTCCACTGGAATTTCCTTTTAGATTGATGTGTCCGCAGATTCTTAAAGTCAAAACTTAAAGCTTAAATGCCACAGGTCTGGCAGAGCTGCTTGGCTCCTGTGAAACAGTATTTCTTTGGTTTTGTTGTTGAATAATTTTTAAGTAATTTGCTCATGAATGGTGGCGTGACTGAGAAACCACCTTTCTGTTAGAGCAGTTCTCACCAAGTCTAAAGGATCATTTTACATATTCAAAGGCCTTGGCAAAAACGTAAGAATAATGTAAGGTAAGAAAGTTAATACAATCTTTCGACGTGTTCTCTACTGCTGAGCGAACCGGGCAGGGCCAAAGCTGGTCCTTGAGAGGACACTGAGCCTTTCGAGCTCCAGCTTGCTACTGCTCGTCCAGGCGTCCCGGAGGCTGGTGCCCCACGGCAGCGCAGGCAAAGGCCTCCGGGGCACAGGGAATACTGTATTCAAGACCACCCCTCCGAAGTCACAGGCTGCCATGCCTGTAATGCCACTGAGGCAAACAGATTTCCAACAAAAAGATTACAGAATTTTATGGCAAGCTGATGCCACTCAAAGGAGAAACGCGTTTCAGAATGGCACAACACAATTTTGGGAAGTGTTTTCCCGATTTCCAAAGGGCCCCACAGATGGAAAAAGTACTGGTACCAAGAGTTACTGCCTTGTCATTAGGAGAGTTTAGCAAAAATATTTCCTACCCTCTCCGGCTACATCGACGGGCGACACGAGCACTCGGACTCGGTGTGCTCAGCAGCAGGGATCGCGTCCTCCCGCCGCGAGTATTGCGGTGGCCGCTGACCGTTTCGTGAGAGAAGCCGCACAATAAATCCCACTTTGCTCCTCGCCAGCATCGCTAGGCAGGCTAGCATTAAAATGCCTGTAAAACGAAACCTTGCAGCTTATGGAGCCTCACATACACATCAGGCAGCAGCATCCTTCAGAAACACGGAGCCTGGGACGGCTGCACAAAATCCTAGAACTTTTGTCCGGTTGTATGCAGCGGTGGTTGTTTTGTTCACAGGCTGCAGTGATACTTGATGTGAAACACGTATGAAATGAACTGGTTCGTGGTGAGTAGATGAATTTCTGTGTGAATGCAATGAAGCCGTTCACAACAGAAAACTGGAAGGGTCAGACCATCCTAAAAGCTATTGGATAAAAATGTCTTTGGAAATGTTCTCCATTCCAATAGGTTTGTGTTTTAACTTTTTAACTTACTGGGAGGTCTGCAACCTGGCATTCGCTTATTTTTACATCTCCGATAGATCACTGTGACTTGTACGATGGGCCACAGTACAGGGGGAAACACAACACTTTCAGACACATTTGAAACTCTGGGCCCTACGCCCCTCTTGCAAACCTGACTTCTTTTTGTATAAAATAAATGTAATTGCCCTTCACGGATGATGAGATAATGTATTTTATGTTAATTACTAGTAAGCCAGTTTGTTTTTCAGCCTTAACCACTTCCATTATTTGTGGAATAACAGGGATGTGGCAGCGCCTTCCCTTAGCTCAGGTTCTGAGTCCTTTGCCTTGTAATAACATCTGACTTGTACAGTTTGGTTATTTTCTCTGTCTCTAGAAATCACTGCAGCTGAGTGATAAACCAGCGCAACAGGCACTTTTTGACATCCAGAATGTTGTCCTTCCTCCTTAAAACTATTTTCACAACTTCTTTTTGTGACAGTTATTAAAGGCATGTTGATTACTTGTATAATTGACTGGTACTGCTGGTAACAACACAGCAGACTAATTGAAATGTATGAGAAACAATTACGAGTAATTGGAATCAATTAATTGATGATTTTCTGGGGAACTGCTGTTTGATGCAGGCAAATTCTAATTACATTTACAAAGTCTAGGAAAAAACTGGAATCACGTTATAGATTTTGAAGTAACATCGTGTTATTTTCATTAGACCGGTTTCTGTTTAAGCGCGAGTTTGCAACCAGAGGAGGGGACGGGAGGCTGCCCCAGCACCATTTCTCCTTACCCACCAAGCAGTGACGAGCGGACCAAAACCCACCGCGGTGGGCTCTCCCCGCGGACTCATCCCAGCGTGGCAGGCATCTGCAGCGTGAGCCCGGACACGCGGGTGGCTCCGGGACACCCACTCAGCACTGCGCCCTCTGCTACCCCGCAGGACTCGAGGGGCCGGAGCTTCTGCTCAGCCCGTTACTGCCTTCCCCAAGGCAGGATGGTTTTGATTCTGAGCAGCACGTACGGCCATTCCTGAGGCACGCTAATATCCACAGCTTCTTATTCCGCAGGGATAACTTACGGCCTGATTTCTGAAACCTTCCTCTCAAAATTCTGCCTGTAGTCCCCGAAGTTTTGTCCTCCTTCAGACCCGAAAGGTTACACGAGAGGGAAAAAAGGCACAAGGCGGCGAGAGGGAGCCTTGGGGAGTTCGCAGTGCTATCGCACCCAGTCGGTGGCCCGTGATGGCGCTCGGCTGTACTGGCGCAGGGAGCCCGGCGCGCTGGCAGGGGCTGCCCGCAGGCGTTTGGGAGGACTCCTGCCAGAGCATCCCGCAAGCCTTCTGCGGCAATGCAAGCGGTCAACGGAACGGGAGGGCAAGAGAGGAGCAGGGGTCAGCGTTAGTCCTGTTGACTAATGCTAAATGATATTATTGCTTTGATTGCAAATACACAAAACAAACTCTGGCAAGCCAGCGGGTGCCTTTCTCCTTCGCCTCCGAGTAGAGTCGCCCTGTCAGTGTTAAGTTTAGTGTCTCTTTCTTATCAGATGAGAGCAGGCTGGAGTTTCACCATCCTGACTCCTGCCATTCTCCCCGCATTCATTCCCACTTCCTGCTCTCTGAAAGTCAAGCTCCCATTCACAAAAGACGGGTCTTATCTCCTTACCTCTTGACCCTGAATCATGGCTGCAAATACAGGATTTTCTTTCTGCTGGGCAGCTAACAGGTGACAAAGTCCTTTGGCTCTGTGTCTTTAAAGAATAAAAGAAATGCCATCTCCCAATACATTTTTGTTGTGTTGAATACCGTAAATCTCGATCTGCAAAACCCCTTTAAAACAATCTACCCTTTATAAACAGATCTTAGAAATGAGGAGGGCACTTGCGTTAAAATCACCTCAAATTATGAGAATTTTCAGCAATAAAAATGGTTGGTTTCAAAGAATTTTCTCTTTTGCTGAAGCCCAAAATTCAAAGTGAATGTCAGACAACCAGCTTCTTCACTGAAGACGCACTACATAACAGCCCTTATCGTAACTTACTTTCATACTTACCCTGGCTTTGAAAGAGGTTTATCAAGTCTCACAGCCACACCACTTGAGCTGAGAAGCTTTGGTGGGGAAAGGACACGAGACAATTAAGGTAACTACAACATGAGTGCCCATGAAAATTTAAAGTGGCAGAAATAGATGTGTTATGTTAATGATTTGGGAGAAAAGCCATTTACTTGTGAGACAACCTTTAAACTTCTGCCCTTCAAAATTAACTATTAGCCTTCAGAAGCCTAAGGATTTTTGGTTGGGTTTTTTTTTTTTTTACAAACCCGTATTTAAAGAAAAGCATTACCCCTGTGGGCTTACGCTCTGCCCTCCCTCCATCCCTGCCTAGTGGCAGCGCACCGTCCTTACGTGCGAGCTGACTTTTGTAATTCGGCCTGCAGCTCTACTTAGCATTTTGCAAAAACACAAACATACAAAAACTCCGAACCTAACAGTAAAATTGCTTTTCATATTTATGGCTACTAAACTTTCCATAACAATTTCTTCTAAAATCTACCTTACTGTTCAAGTGAAACACTGACGTTAAGCTGGCACTGGTGGAAGAGGCCGGGCAAGAGGGAGGCTGCAAACACGGCGCAGGAGAGCGAAGTCACGCAGGAGACACCCGACCGTTCGGCAGGACTCGGTGCTTCCAGCGGCTGAAGACAGGCCGTCCGGGCCACACGGCAGGTAGCCAGCCTGGCAATGAAGAGCCCCCGGGGAGCTGCTGGGACAGACCTCCCCACGCCAACCTGCAGTCCGTGGCTCTGCGCCTCGGCTGCCCTGCCCGTGGCCGCCGACAGTGCCGCTCCGCAGAGGCCACGGCATCTTCCAACTGAGACTGGGAATTGCCCGCAGGAGGGCACAGAGCCACGGCTCGGCTGCCTCCGAAGGGATGCAGTGGCCGCCGACCATCGGTCTTTTGCTTTTGCGATGGCTCTAGCTGCCTTCGACTTTGCCGCTGGCACACGCGGCTTAGGTCCCTAACAGAAGGATCGCTTTGGTGAGATGACCATTCCTCTGGCAATTCCAGGAGGAAAAAGCTGACCTCTGATACCTGTGCTGCCACGGAAAAGCAGAGAGCTTCTGCTGCAGCCACTGACTAAGGGTGGTGCAGCAAGTTCCCCGTCCTGTCTGACCCAGAGTCACCTGGAAAATGGGAGGAAAGAGTTCCTCGAGGGAATCATCCCACAGGCTGGATGATCTTACAGGATGGTGCGGCCCCCGCTCAGATGAGTGACCCGGTGAAACAGGACTGTACATATGCCCCTGAGGAAAGCTGTGCAGGAACCCACAACTATTTACTAAAAAGAATTCGGTGCTACCTCTGTAAACTTGTCTCAGGCGTCCAGTGTCAGATAAAAGTGACATGAAAGCATTTCTCTTTACTGCACTCAGAGCTCCCCCGTGTCCTGTGGCGGGACAGTGATAGCTGACAGTGTACAGTAGTCACCAAATTGTTCAGCAAACTATGTCATGTACAAGATAGCACAAAGAGCCTGCATTTAACAAAGTGTCCGTGGTCCTTTGAACTCGTGATGAGCTTTGTGTGCTTTCTCCTCTTTATTTTTGTAACTGCTCCAGACCCCGAGGCAGGTGGTGCAAAAAGATCAAGACGGGGATGCAAGGAGCAACAGACGCTTGGTCTGAGGGGCAAGCGAGATGAACAGACATTCGCTACTGCGACTGATCCAAGTATGATCCCATGACACAAGGATTTCACACATGTCCTTTTGGGTGCACAGTAGGAGAAAGGAACTTCTTTGCCTGCACAGCTATTTCCTTTACTTTGATAGGAAGACAGAAAAACATAAATGTTACCTCAGAAGTATCTCCCCTTCCCTGAGAATCCTGTAGCAATTTGTACTCATCAACAGAGAAAAGAGAAGCGACCCGCTTAAAACCACAGAACCCAAGAGAGAGCAAGGACCATAATGCCAAAGTCCTGACTGCCAGCTAGAGGCCATCTCTTCAGCAGGAAACTGAGTTTCCACTCAGGAACCATCACTCGTTATACTGACAAAACCTTCTTGCACCCCCAGCAAAAACCAGACTCCTCCTTTCAAAGGCTCATTGAAGAGCACGTACGCGAATTGTGAGTGGACATCCCTTTCACATTAAACATTTGGGAAGAATCAGAGCCTTTGAAGGAAGAGTTTGGAAGGATGTTTCCGGTGAGATTAATACGGCACACATTTTTCAAAACGTTGCTGTAATTAAAGCATCCCAGTTCGACTTATGAATGTTCAACTGCATCTACAGGTGATTAGCAGAAGCTTTCAGCTTCACTTTCATCCCCTCTTAATTGGTTTATCACCTTTCCAGGCAGCCTGAACAAACAGCTACTACGGTTAATCTTGAATGAATTATTCAGAAGACCTTTCTCCCCAGCCTGGAGAAAGAAAAATGTCCTAATTTCAAGACATTTTTACTAGAGGACGTAAAAGCTTTTTTAAGGTGCAATATTCTTCCTCAACGCTCCTTCTCTGCCTCTAAACATAGTCCAACTGCAGCATCCCAGATGTCAGTGCAATGGATTTCACGTTATCAGCGGGTAAGTCAGTGAGCTGATATATTCCGTATCAGAAACACGATCAGCCTCAAGGTCAAATAACTTATTGTCAGCATAAACAGAATTACTATAATAGGTCCATCTAACTTTGTTGGCCCTAATTGTATATGGCCTCAATGAAAAATGTTTCCCAGTGCAGGAAAGGGTGTGTGGGTAAGGTCTCAATGAAATGGGTGCAGCAGCTGATTCCTTTCGTACCAGATGCAAAGACACATGGATTAAAGAGAATGTTTGGGTTGAGACTAGTGCAAATTTATGAAAAGCTGGCCTAAAGCTATCAGTCATAAGGTATTGCTGCATTCGCCGTGGATCTTGCAGAAGCCGCAGTAAGTTCTGCTTTCTATGTTTTGGGTGGGGTTTTTTCAGAGCGCCTGGATATTTTGGATGCCTGAGATGAAACATGAAAGGCTGTGGTTATCAGTGGGGCTGCGTGCCCCACATCTAAGAAACGCGGAGGAGATGCCCCTGTGCGATGCCCCAGGACACAGAACTTCGGTGCGCAGTGAGGCAACTGGAACACTACCAGAATTAAGATACCTCTGAAAGGGTGTTCTTCTCCCTATCTCTGCTCGCCCAAGTGGCTATACTCATTTCAGAAGAGCATTGCAAGGGCTAGCCCACTGATTTTTAGAGAACACAGAGTCACTGAGACTTTTCGTGTTATAATCAGAAAAATTTCAACGTCCAAATACCAGCCTCATACACCGTACAAGCTCATTCCAACGCAGTGTTGCCTGTTACAATGAACTGAATACATACATGATCGTTTTTTCTGTCTTAAACGCATCGGAATGGCATATTAAAACAAGCAGAGGCACACGCAGGCTCTGACGGTCTGTACACCCACTGAGGGGCACTGCCTTCCTTCAACTTCCATTTTTTCAACTTTGACAAATTTTCCCAAGGATAATATTTTACGTTTTTTCCCCGGAACCTGCAGAAACAGCAGCGCGAGGCAATTTAACTCCGCATTCAATCTTCTACGATAACAGGTTATCTACATAGCAGCCTGCAGGTCGGGCCTCCCATAATGAGAGATGCCTGGCAGTTGACTGAAAGCTGATTCCTGTCAGAAGCTATTTTCTCTCTGAGACAGAGGAGACATTGTGCCCCTTGGTGCTTGAGTGTGGCCTTGGCTACTGCCAAAAGACCACCTTTTTTTTTTTCTTCGCTGAGACAAAACAGAATCCCCCTGCTGTCAGCTCTATCTGGAGCTGCTGAAAGGAGATGTATAAGCCCAGTAATGCTGCTGAGGAGATAACTGTCAAACAGCATGAAAAACGCTGCCTATCTACCGAGCGGAGGAACTGAAGCACCATGGAGGCTACAACTCAATGCTCAACAGTTCTTGGCATCTGTGAGGTCTCTTTCTTAGTTGCTTTTTAATGCCCTGGTGAAAGAAAATACTGTATGCACTAGTGGGATTCAGAACCTGCTTCTACTCACCAAACGCTCTGGGACCTGGTCAACCGGGTGGTTCCTGGAGATGTGGAAACAGGCATTGTTCTTCTTGAAAGGGGAGGGAAAGTAGGCAAATTCTGCCACATATGGTGTGAATCTGAACTAGATTTTCAACCTGGTCTAAACCAGTGCTGGGCTTATCGGGACAGAAAAACAGACCCAAAGAGAACTACAAATGTGTATCAAAGTCACAAGAACAACACTCTGCGTTGCTGAGAAGTTGCATTCGTTACCAAAGGCTTTTGCCACAGTAGTTACACACAAAACCATACGCAGAGGAGTTTGCACTGACATCAGAGCAGAAACTGCAAGTGACACATACTCAAAAATTACAACAATACTTTAAAAAAGATGACATACGGTATGGATGAACATAAGAAAATGGTATACAACTATTTGTAATTATACACTAGAAACAGGTAAACTAATGTCTTCCTTCCTGGCATTATCTGAAAGCCACAGCTGCCAGGAACCAAACCCCATGTTATTCTACCTAACAGCTCCTTCTGGGGCAGTGGTTTATTGGGGTGGGCTCCGAAAGTACCTTCAACTGCCATCGGGAGCTAAGCACTCCTATGTGATCCACATCTCTCTGGTGCAGCTGGTCAGTCAAGATGTTTATTCAGTACCACATCTAGCAAACCCTACAGAATGCAATTACTCTGGAAGACATTAAACAATACACTGCGCAAACAAGCATGTTAGAAACAGCAGGCAATAGAAAGCCCACTGTTTCACAGCACTGAAGTTACATAAAATATACAGAGAATGCTCCTCGTTTTTATATACTATTTGAGAATGAAGAGAAAGCAAATTCCATCAACATAAGAAAAGGACTGCAATGTCCAGTCCCTTAAACTGCTGAATATAAGAGTAAGGTGGGATAGACCAGATTTGATTATGTTACCCTCCTACAAATCTCTATGCAAAATCAACGCCATTAGGGTAGTGCAAAGTCAAGTTCAAAATTACTAGTTGGCTGAGAGTTTTTGCTCCAAAAAGCTTTTGGCAGGCTTTCTTATGCAGCTTATGACAGGGAGCTCACACGCGTTTCAAGTACTTGTCTTACTTAGGAAAGACAGTCCTTTTTTTCAGAATGGGGGGATTTGCACAGACTCCAGATTCTCAAATTACCCTTGGAAGTTTAGTCTGTAATTTTTTATTCTCCACTGGGAATGTTTTGTCCTCAGCTTCTCATGAAGCTCTCACTACAGACTCATGAAGCACCTTCCTATGTGATCGCTGCTGTCCTAGAGTGTCCCCCAGTTTGGGTGGTACTGCCTTTCATGTTGCTTCTTATTGATACCATACCACTGAACAAATGAGAAAGGTTTGTCTATGCCAAATTCCAGAGCACTAAATTCTAGCAGGCAAATATTTCCTCAAAAAAAGTTTTACAGAAAAATCAGTTTTATATTATGAGTTCTCTGGAGTAAATTGTGGATCTATTACTCCAAAGAGTATTAATTGATTAAACTATAATTTATTTAAAATGGAAGATGTGCAGGAATGGTATGGAAGAAAGACACACAAATCAAGAGTAATATCTGCAGTAATCCCTACAAACTCTCTTGGGGCTTAACTCCATGTATTACAAAATTACTTGGCTATTCACAGTCAGCCCAAAGCATCCTCGTGGATATTTTCTGAGTGAGAGCTTTGACAAAACATTAGCTAAATATTTAGGTGTCAGGCAGGCATTTCAAGTGCCATTACGGTCATAAGCACAACGTAGTCTACAATCATAAGCACAATGTAGTCTTCACTACATAAACCAAAACATTTCAGTGACCTTATACTAAAATATAGCAAGGACTTGAGAAGCAATCAACACCACACGAAGTCTTATGATTGCATTACGGCCGACAATTTTCCAACTCCTGAACTGACCGGTCACGAACCTCGTGGACGAGCACTAGGCTGGAGACAAGTCGCCGGGCGCTGGACGCAGCAGCAGCCGGCCCCGCTCCAGCAGCGTGCTGGCTGAATTCCGCACAGCCTGGTCCTCGGCCGCCGCGTTCCCCGAGGTGGCAACACGCATGGCTCCCGGCGCGGCACTGGCGGAGTAAGGACTGGCATTTGGGCACGGTACTCTGTGCACATCCTCCTTCGGCACACACACGACTTCCAAATTCAGCTGCAAATCTGACCTAGGAAAATCTGTTCCGAGGCCAGTGGACTATAGCCCCGTCACTCCAACAAGCCATGCCAAGTCTTGCCGTTTCTGGTATCTGACACCCACAGCCAGAACAACACCCTCATGCAACACTGTCAGTCTGAGCCCCGCTCTAATTATCATCTTATTTGAATGTAAGAAACACTGACCCCTCATCTGGTGCTGCTCCATCCTGCACCTACACCTCGCTACGCGCCCTGAAGTACCCAAAGTAACTTGTCTTCCACATACAGATTTTTTGATAATACATGAAAAGAGAAGCTTTTTTCCCCTTTTTATTTCATTACAAGGTAGAGGCAGCAGTACACTACATAAATTGAAAACTCTGAAGCCTCCAATGTCTTTCACTGAAACAAGGGTCCCTAATGAAGGGAAGCTGAGATTCTTGCTGAGGAGCAATAGGCCATGGCCTCACCATCTTTCGCCTAGAGAAATGACTACGTTTTGGGTAGTATTATGTCCATCATATTTTTAGGAATACAAATGAGATGTTTACCCTGAGAAAAAGCGTGCTACATACCTTCACGTAAATACTTAATAATTGTTCCGGCTCCATGACACGATCTTGATGGAGGCCAGAGTGAAATTACGCAGAGGGAGCTCGTCTGCCAAGCCACATTTCTTTGCTTGTATTCCTCCTCACACTTTCCACCTGGTTTGGCACATTTTCTATTACTAGGGGTGTCCTAGTTTAGGCTGGTTAAACCATGACAAGGGGCTCTGTATTGTGTTCTCCACTGGCAGCAACTTCTACAACCTGTACATATATATCCCTGAAAATATATATATATATATATCTCTGTATGTGTGTATATATACACATAACGTTTACCTTAAACATATGTCTGTATAAGCATGTATATCTTAATGTCTATCGGCCGCCTTCTCCATTAACAGTTTCGTCAGGCTAAAAGGTTTGGGGAGGAAAGCGCCCACCAGATGTTTTAATCCAGCCATTAAGTCATTTGGAAACTTCTAAAAAGAAAGCGCAAAATGAAATCAGAATGTAACAGGGACACAGCACACGATAAACTCTTGCTTAAACCACCACGACGTAGACCTCAATCCACAAAGCGATTACTCGGATACCTTCTTTTTGTTTTCATAAATGATAAGTAAATCCACTTAGTTTATATGAATTGTGCCTGCAGGGATTCCTTCTTCTTCACCCCTGTGCTAACTCTGGGATGGCAGCAAGCCAGAAACGAGCAAATACTAGCATTTTTGAATTATGTCAACTTGTATGTTTATTTCTTTTCTCGGGGAAAAAAAAAATCAGTCTAGAAGGAATTGCTGGTTTCATTATTTAGTTCTGCTCTTCCTGCGCTTAACCACAATATCATTATCAAAGCATCCCTTGATAAGTAAAATACAAACTCTTCCATCTCTAAGTTTAGCCAGCAACAGCACGGCCAAGTGTAGCAACCATTACTCTCCCCTTTACGGAATGAAAAGAACAATCTTCTCTCACAGTGTATGTCTAAGAAAGTATTTTAAATTACAGATTGTTATATGTTTACATACCTAATAGTAGAGAAGCCACGCTAGAGCTTATCAGGTGCAATAAAGAGAGCAGAACTTTAGGGCTTTGCTGTTAAAACTTGGATGTTAGCCATTAGAAAGCTTGGATCAGGCTAAGAAATGCCTCTTTGACATCATTACATAAGATATCACATTGTTACATAGGGTGGCAAAAGGCTGCAAATAGACTGAGAAAAGCCCCTTATGTTTCTTCAAGGTTCCTAGAGACTTCTGAACCGGAGCTGTTACTGCCACGGATTAAGGAACGGGGACACGCTCAGCTTTAATAACTCCAGTCCTTTCTCCATAAACTCCATGTCCCCATATAACAATTATAAAATTTATCATCGAGACTTGGCTTCTAACGTCAAGGCAGATTAAACGCCAGCTCTTCTTGGTTAGCATCTAGCTCATAGGTGAGAAGTGGCAAATTGCCACTCATCTGGGGCACCGCAACGTTAAAATATGCACTGTTCCATTTAAGTCCCTTTTTCACCCTCCAGAACCCTGATAACCATCCAAAAGATTAACCCAGCTGTGGGAAGAGCTGCAGCCCACTGTATCGCATTAGCAATGAAAAAAATAGTAAAAAACACAAATCCCTGCTGAATTAAAAAATCTCTTCAGATGTGAGATTGAAGGCAAAACTAATGAGCACTGTAGCAAGCTCAACAATTGAGCATTTTTCTTAAAATGCAAGCCCTTAGAGCAAAGAGGCCATAAATCGTACAATAATCAGAAGAATCCACTTTTTAACAGAGGCACCTCTGCCAGCCTGGGTGTCTTTGATCAGAAATATTATTGAAGAGAGGAGAAACCCGAACGTGTGAATTAATGACTCTCTGAGCTTCATGGCCAAGTCAGGAAGCCTGCTATTTAGCTAAAGCCCCGTGATATGTATGGAGAGAGTGTTATCTAAACCACTAGGATGACTATAAAATATCTTAACAGCTTCTGCTGCTTAGCTGGAAGCAGGGCTCCCCTAGTATCTAATATGAAACAAGTGGCCCAGCCTGTGAAAGGCAGCTCTATATTCAGAGGCCACAGCGGCTGGAAGCTATGGGGTCGTCTCAGAAGCTCTCAATTGTTTTTAAATTCTGTTTTTACAAGGAGCGTGAGATTTATAGGCTCTTGAGGGGAAGAAAATGATGTAACTTGAGTAAATCAACAGGCCATTTATTCCTGGCCCTGTTTCCTCTCTGTCACTGAGCTCTGGAACTAGCCCCCAAGCACTCCCTCTTCAAAACAAGAGGCAGCCCAGACTGCAGACATCTTGCAGGGACAGTTAAAGGCACAGCTCCTTTTTCCTTTGTTGCAGGGCCCGAACACGGGGGCCAGCCTTCGGTCTGCGGCTCCACGCAGGCACCCACTGCGCGAGCGCAGCCCCAAGGCCGGCTGCGCCCCTCCCGGCCCCCCGAAATTGGGAAATCGCAGCTACTTGTTGCACTTGCGAACCTGACATCTGCACACGCAGGTTTGCTCCGTCTCGGCGACAAAGGCACGTGCGTTTGCAAGTGTTAGAGGGGTAAGAACCCGACATCTTGAGTTGCCTGATGAGAACGTTTCCCAAAGCAGAGCGCTGCAAACAGGAACGAGCTCAGGAACAGAGGGGCAGGGGGGGTCTGGGGTCGGGAGGTGGATTCCCCCCCTCCTCCCCCCCCCCCCTTGTTTTGCCCTCTCGCATTCTGGTTCTCTAATGATAATGGATTAATTAATTATAAACAATTTCCAAACTGCTCCCAAACCTTCAGCTTAGTTTAACTGCTGCTTAGTGACCGCTGGCCGATGAAACGATGTCTACTGACTAGCAACACAACTTTGGACAAAGAGGGATGATTTTCCTTCCGAGGCACCTTAGTTTGGATGAAATTTCTTTTGGTCTAGAGAGTCAGCGAAGGACCTTCAAACCACAGGGACCAGCTCGGCACAGGCACTTTGTGCCACCGCATTCCTTCGTCAGAAGGCGGTGGGGGGCACGGGAGGGACAGTTTGCCTCATTCGCGGGTGGTTAGCTGATGCCTGTCCCCCCTGTACCTGGCTGCAGACGTGCACTCTTCTTCCAGGGCACGTTCCCTTCCAAGAAGCGATGGCACAATTCAAAGAGGTGATTCCCATCCAAGGGCCTGCTGTGATTTCCTTAGGACGCTTCTCAGATGAAAGCGTTGACTTCAAGGGTCTTGAAAAGTGAGAAGCGTGGGCGCGAGGCAGGCACCCACGGCAAGTAGTTCCCACAGCAAGTGTCAGGCACGGCTGAGCTAAACCTTGCTTAGCTCGATTCCTAGGAGGCACGGGGTGTCTAAGCACGCTCACTACAACAAAGACCCTGGGGGAGGGTTTAATACAGAAGCATGTGTTTGATAATGACTTATTTCACAGAACAAAATCTGAACGGCTGAAAAGCCTGCTCTAAAACCAGGTATGCCTACAGGCTCCAAATTAGAAGAACATTTTAACCTTTGCACTCTTCAAATTTCAAGCCTTGTTACCATCCCCTAATCTGGTCCCTTAACCTCGACCAGAGAAGGAAAATTTTTTTTATAAACACCATTTGATGGCTATACACCGTAAATAGAAGACCTTTCCTCCCCCATCTCTTCTTTTCCAGTGCTCTGCCTATTCAACAGAGCAAAAAACTTTTGTTTCCTGCTGACACACAGCTGCCTTCAAGTTGCTGCTACAGCAAGCAGGGCAATTTTACCTCTTAGGTCAGCTAGCCAGGTTGACCCCTCACCTTTGACAGTGATCTTTATCTAGACTCCATCTTAATTATTTATCTCAGGAAGGTCAGAAAGAAAATGCCTCTCTCAGGACCCCTGCTGCTTCAGCCTGTAGGACTTGTTAAAATGCAAGTTCTTTGAGGATGGGAATTCAACCAAGCCAGCTACGAAACTGATGCATCACTTTTATAACAATTAGGAATTGCTGATGTTTACAAAATGGCTTTCAGCTCACAAGTGTCATTCTTAAACCTAGCAATTGAGAAGCTTTTCTCATAAAACTGTAAGACTCGGAAGGGCCAGTAGGTCTCTGTTAATAAGAATGTAAAGAACTTTATATCATTTTGAAATCCATCCACTAGCATATTTTTGCCCGAAAGTTTAGCAAAGACAAAAGCCTCAGATACAATAGAATTTAAAAACTCTTGGAAAATGTAGGTAACATTTATATAAAGAATTCTTCAGAAACTTGAGTAGTATTAAAGCTGAAAGAGTTGTAAGCGAAGTTTTAATAGTTATTAAACATGTAATACCTCGTCTTCCTTGCAACAGTATTTCACAGCATAATTTAAGAAAAGCCACACACACAATAAAAGGAAGAAAAAGGGAAAAAAAAGGCTTGTACTAAAAAACTGGGGTATAATTTTCTTCAATCAACTCCAGCTCATGACTGCAATTACCCCAAATCTTTCCGAACCTTGCTGTGATACACCAGGGACAGGTCTTGGAGCCTCTGTGGGTGGCAACCTTTCATCTGCCTCTCAAACTGTTCTTTATTGTAAGGTTTCAAATTAGTGCTAGCAGCAATGAGCAAATTTGATAATTCGATCTCAAATTAGTTAATGTAATGTGCCAGGAACCACTAACTAAGGCATTGCAAAGATGAAAATGTATCTTTCCAGACTCAGGATGCAAGGTTAACCAGCCTGACATTTCATATTTGAAAAGTTGCTTTTTATTTTAATTAAAATGAAAGTTTGCTTTAAATGCCCCCCCCCCCTTCTTTCCCCACAGTGTATTTTTCTCATTCTGCATGGAAAAACATACTATAAATACATGAGGCACACATTCTTTTGTGATACTACATAAATTGTGTCTGACCCAGATAGCTGTGAATTGGGTGGAAATCATTAGGATCATATGTACTGATCGAGCCTTTGTAGATAGTAAAGTTAACTGGGGATATGTTTCCATGGCAGCTTTCAATGAAATGAGCCAGTGATTCACATTTCAGATCCTTATCTCCAGTTTACCCAAACTCATTTGTTCTGGAAATCAGGATGAAATATTTAACAAAAAACCAGACATTCAGTTTTCTAGTCATTCTTGGTTTTGACAGGTTGGGACTATGAGAGCACTTCATTACACCTTGCTGGTTTTGCTTCTCTTTAAAGGTGAAGCCAGAGAGACCAGGTGTGATCTTTAGGCACTTTTACTTGTCTTAGAACAACAACTTCTCTTCCACCTCTAGACTCGCTTTTTCTTTCCAGGGTAATTTAAATGAGCTACAAAGCTCACACCAGTCCTTGTGCATTTGTTCCCTTCTGCAACACCCATTTCAAGCATCAGCAGGACAGATTTTCCCAGCTGGTGACCCCACGCAGCGGACGCAGCAGCAGGACAGTTTGCTGTATGACCCGCTGCCCGGGAGCACCCACCCTGCAGGACCATGGAGCCGAGGTGCCCACCTAACCTAGTCTTGAGATATGCCGTCTATGGGGGTGCAGCCTCAAAGGATTTTTCTTGAGAAAAAGGGCGATCTGAACGCCATCTCCACCCGCCCTACCCCTCAAGGTGCAAGTTATAAGGTGCAGGGGGGAAAAGGTCACTAGCTTCTCCTCCTTTCCACGTGCGCTGCCTATATCCCCTTCTCCTCCGTGCGCAGGCAGGCATTTCCATTCTACTACGTAAAAGCTGTTATCCTCCCTTCAGCCAAATAAGAACGTCATTATTTAGACAGACTGAGATATTAAACAAGGGAGTCTGGAAGAGCCCCAAGTGGGAGTGTCTTAAAGCCACTGGGAAGGAAAAGTATACGGAGAGAATCATGTTCAAGACCCTTCTCTGAATCCATCTGTGGACTTCTGACGTTTTTAAATTCATCTTTCTTTCAGTGAAAAATATCCATTAAAATGGACCAATCTGTGCTTAGTTTCACCCTCTTGAAACGGAACTTTCTGGTGAATAAACAGTTTTTAACATTAAGAAAAGTTGTCATAGTCTGGAGTACCAGCAGGTCTGTCTGGACTAGATGGGCACAAGCGGTATAATAAAATGTGTAAGACTTTCCAAAAACATATCACAGACGCTCTTAGTCAGGCTAACATATGAAGCTTTGGTTCTTCCCTAGGCATTATCCCACATTGAGTACAGGTCACTGTCTACACCGGCCTTGTATTAACTGGCAGTTTACTCTAACACATTTCTTCTAATAGTACAGATTACATTTGAATCTAGATAAAACTTGAGACAACACAGATGAGTTGAGGATCCACCCAGGAAAACTTAACTCCCCATACAAAATCTACTTCATTTCTCGTTTGGTTTATTTCCTTTTTGGTTTTGGCTAGGATGGAAAGATGCTTGCTGGAGGGGAAAAAGTGAACTGACATAAAATTCATAAAACAGCAGTTCTGCAAGACACTCAGGAGCAAACGCCTGCTAGGCATGACCCAGCCTACCCTTTCCCAGGGGAATGCTTGCGTGCAGTGAAAATTACCTGCAGCGTTCGAATGCTGGGCAGTTTGCTTTAAACTACAAGAAGCTGTGAAGCAAATCCTGGAAGTTAAAATGGAATGAAGGACTGGAAAGAGTTTGAAAAGCGTCACTGTTGCTCCGGACTCTGCACCTCAGTCGGAGCTGAAAGGCCTCCAGCCCGGAGCCGAGTGACAGATGATTCTCCCCTGAAATGTTTTAAAACGGAACAGAAGACGTTCTTTATCTGTGTGGTCTGAGCTCATTTACTCCAGGAGAAATCTCCAGCTCCTGCCCGACTGAAAGCCAGGTCTTGTTCTCCCATCTGATGGATGAATGGAATTTAGAAGTTTGATACTGTCCCCTGAGATGTCATTTAAATCCACAGATACATTCAGCAAGCAGGTAAAGTTATAATGTCATTCCACAGGCTCATCTCTCCGGCTCCCCACCCCCTTCCTCTCACATATGAGCCTGTCTTCACTTTTTCTTGTTGTTACAAATCACAGCACCTCTAAAGGAATTATCACATTTTCCTTCTTTGGAGATGTCTGTCTGGTTTTGTATGTTTTGCTGTGAAACGATAAAACAGAAAAGCAAGCTCACACACACAGAGCTTCTTGATCACCTGTCTACTAAAACTAGCTATGAAAAACCGATTTGTTATTTTTAAGCTATATAAACAAAGAAGGGAAAGTAAGAATTACTGCCACTTCTCATTGCAAAGTTGTACTGATGTACACTACAGAGCGTCAGCTTTCCCGATTCCTTCTGCAAGGTGGGAAAAAATACAATTCAGTCAATACTTAAGACTGGCAGAAACAGCATTCCTTTATGACAAACTTGCCCATCTTCTCGAAATTCAAACATAAATCCCAAGCCCTACCCTAATCTTTTGCAAAGTATTTATGGCAGTCTGATTTATTTTGCCTGTTGCACTGCTGCTGTAGATTCAAAACTTTGAAAGCAGAAGAATGCAGCAAAGCAGCAGCAGAACAGAAGCAAGTCCTTTTTTTGGGGGAGCAAATGACTCGTTTGCTGTATTGACATCAACATAGATTCTTCTCCAGAACAGACTGCGCTCTAGGGTAACTGCTGCTGACTTTCACATAAAAGAAATTCTTCCCGGTATAGCAACATATAGAACATGAGGGGCTATTGCATCTGATTACCCACCAACGATGTGCGCTCATTCAGTCCATCCCAAATCAGATAGCACCAGCCTGCACATTTCTCTGTGTCTGTGAGGTTACCTTCGCTTTATCACAAAAAGGGCTCCAAGACAGTCGGAGCTGCTACTGTTGTAATCCATCCAAGATGAATAGTAGAAAAGCCTGAAATAAAACCCAAGCTTCCTGTCCCATGTGTCTGCCAGACTGCTGGTAAAAGGTCAGGGGCATCCTCACTCCAGACTGGTAATTGCAAAAAATGAAGGAGGTGAACCCTAACCAGCAGATCAAAGGAGGAGAGGAAAGGAGAGGATTTTACAGGGAACAGACTGACTACAGGGGCAAAACATTAGGGGAAAAAAAATATCTTGTAATAGAAAAAAGCCAGTATAATTAGCATTGCCTCCATGAATCAGTCAGGTACCAAGTAAAACTTAACAGATAACTGAATATAATCATCACTGGACAGCCATTTATTCCTATTAAAGCAGAACATGTCGATGTTCCGTTTAAGTAAATTTTCTCTGTAAGTCTTAATAGCCAGCCATGTACGAGTGCTGGAAAACCTGCTTTTCATTGACTGGGAAAAAACCCAAAACTCCAGCAAGATCAGAATCTTCACAATCCTCAGAATATTTAGTGCACACCAGATTTGGGAGACCAACAATTTGCCAGGACACCCCAGGCAACTGTCGCAGCATCGACCCTAAACCAACACTGTCTGACCCAGCCTTATCAGTTACTCCCAAGCAGCCTTGTCCTCTGCCACGTATTATTTGGAGTAGGGAAGGAACGAGATACCCAGTTTCACCCACAGTGTGCACAGGTGCGTAAATCATAATCTGAACTTCACAGAAGAGACCACGCTAACCACGGCACACTTCTTTCAGCCCTTCCCTGCCTCCCGCCCAGCCCCGTGGTGCCCGGTCCCTCCGACGCCGCTCGGATGATGCACAGGTACAGCATCCCCACGCGGCACGGCCAGAGGACTTGGTTGGACCTAGCACCTTCAGTCCAAACTCTCTCTTCTACTTTCATGCCTTTAAAAAAGCTCAGAAATGTCTGCTAAGCAGAAAAATTAATTCTTTCTCTCTCTCAAAGCAGGTATAGTACGGCTGTAGAGGCTAACACCGCAAAGACAGTGCAACGTGCCTGCCAGCTCAGGCTGTATGTTAAAAGGAATTCCCTCGCTTTCAGGTCTGTGTATTTAATAAACCAATCTGCTAATGACATTTCCTATTTAAATGAACAAGATTATGCAACTAAACAATATTTTGCAACCAAAATGGATAATAAATCATGCCTTTGGAAGTGCTAATGGTGCTCACATTTATTCCTATTAATACTTCCTGGTTTTGAAAGCTGGGCCAATTCCAGAGATCGTGTATTACAAAGTTTCCCGCTGAAGGATTTGGGTTCCTCTAGGCTTGATTCCAGTTATAACTGGCAGCTAATACTTTCACACATTCACAAATCCCTAACTCCTCCCCAAGAGCAGAAGAGAGTGGAGAGGTTTTGGCTTGGGTCAGCAGATTTCGGAGTGTTACAGAAATGAATGGGAAGTGATGCAGTCCTCTTTAAACATCAGGCTCTAACAGTGAGAGCTCTTCATAAACGTATATTCATTACGTTATACGCTCAGATACATAGGTGTACGCATCTGCACACCTACGTAATGCTCTAAAATTAATGTACAGAAATGCAGCGTTACGCGTTTTCTTTCAGTCCTAGAGAAGGGCCACTATACGACTCCAAATAATGTGCTTCTGTAAAAACTAACCAAACCGTTCACAAAAATCGCAACGGCATAGCATCGAAGAAACGTTTGCAACAGACACAAGTACGAATTTGAAATGGGCATAGACTGGAATTTCGTTCTGCCTGAGCCCAAACCACCTGGTTCCAGGCAAGCCCAATTAAAGAAACCCCCAAACGCTGGGTGACTGGGTAGGAAGGCAAGGGGAAGGAATCCCTTGGCTACCAAAATCAAAACAAGAAGTATAGCTTTTGTTTTCAGAGAACAGACCTAGCGTCCAGCACTGGGTGAAGTTAGTGGTAGTTGTACTGTCTTCTACCAGAACGCAGAGCACACAAGAAGGATCCAGGAGAACGCAATATACCACAGAGAAATGTGTGAATGCTTCAGTAGCTTGCTGCGTGCTCACATGCAACTGCTGAAGTTCATCCCTCAGTAACCTTCGTACACGAGCATTACTCAGTAAATAGGAGAAGCAGGATTATCTAACAGACTGAAGAGGAGACGGAGACCCAGGAGCACCTCAAGAAGGACACAACTTGGGGTTTTACCACTGACTTGCCTCTCTGGCCTTTAGCCAGTCACTGAATCTCTCAGAGTTTCAGTTTACTACCTGTAAGAAGCAATGCTAACACCTGGGGGTTTGAGGGGTAACATGGGAATTAGCTGATGTCTATACAGTCCCTTGAAAATGGAAAGAGACAAATATGCCATTAGGTTGAGGACAGAAAGGAATTTGTTGAATCCTATATTGCTAGTCAATTAAATGTCACACAATACCTTAAATCTAACCCCGAAAGAAAGCTTCACAGATGGCATCCTAATCATCGCGTATATGCTACCAAGTACATTCAGAAGAAGCTCAAAACTCTGAGCATCGGTCAGCGATCATCAGGTGCACCAAGTAAAATCTAACATTGTGAATTTATGGAATAACGAGTCTGTGAGGCGCGGGAAAAGATACTGTTGCATAATAACTCACAAGAAATTTCTTGAAAAAAACTATTTCAGTTTCCCAAATGCACTCCTTACTTTTCAAAATACATGTTAGTATACATTGTGCATTGTAAAATACTTCTCCACTGTATCTGACAACACCTATATCCAAGACCCTCGAGCACCTTTCATAAGTTATTTCTGGAAATGTTGAATCTCATAACAGCAATAAAAGGAAAATATTGTTGTAGCCAACATAAATGTCTATTTGGAACATGTTTAAAAAGCATTGGAATATTTGTGTAAGTTTGAAATACTAGCCTTCACAGAAGAACAGCTTGACTGTTGAGAGATATCAAGGAGCAGGATAAATTTATAAAGACCTCATAGTTGATTTGTCTATTTAAAGGAAATGCTCGGTAAGATAAAAGTCTGAATTCTGATTCTTTTGCAGTCAAATCAGAATCCTGTTCTATCCTCTACCAAATCAGTTACAAAGCATGAAATCTAAACCAACAGCTAAAAAAAGCCTCAGCACTGCATATTTTGATCAGGTTGCTAAAGACCACGTTTATGTTGCTCACAAGGTCAGCTAGCTGAAAGCACACAAAAGCCTTCACGTGTCATCCAAGAAACACAGGCACAAGAGATGTGAGATCCCAACAAGGATGTGCAAAAATATTTGCAATTCAAGCAAAAGTGTGTGAGGAAAACGTATTTTCAAGGTTCCACTAAAACTCGACTGGCTTTAAACCTGGGTTTTTTCGGGGGGGGGGGGGGGGGGGGGGGGGGGGGGAATCTGTCGCAGTTGCAGTCACTTTACATCTGCCTAATGAGATCAGAAACAAGTGTTTTGGTCCGTGCAAGGGCCAATGAGACCCAGTCCAGAAAAACTCTAATCTTTCATCCTAAATCTGACAGTCCAACTGTGCACTATAAAGTAAATATTTCTTAGGTCAAGTCTCCCTTTTGGTGCGTAGTCTGGTATGTAAGTGAAGCTCCTAGGCAGGAAGGACTGGGGCAGATAGCAGAACGTTTGCTTAACAAAGTGAAATACACTCCCTCTGTAAACAGTCCTTATACATGTTGGGTCGTGTACACCCTGCCCCCCCCCCCCCCCCCCCCCCCCAAAAAAAAAGGGGGCTGCAAGACACATTTTTAAGACTCTAGCCAGTGTAATTTCAGTTATTTTTTCTGAACCAATTTACACTAGGATCTGGACCAATGGCACTGCAAACTTCCTCTCTTTTTCTTTTGCTTTGAGACTCAGCACTCAGACCCAGCAAACCTTTTTACTTTATTTTTTCCTCTTCCAGAAAGAAAACCAGATGATAAAATAGATCAACTCTAGAAATATAATATATGCGTTCAGGTTTTTTTATTTTAATAGAAACAACAATAATGCTTCTCTCAAGCTAGGAACGGTATCTAGGAACAGTGGAATGATTGTTGTAGGAGTGAATCTGGTTTTCATTAGAGGGAAGTGATGGGTCCAATTTCTGCTGGGGACTGTTTGCTTGCATCTCTTGTTTGTGTTCTGCGTTGGCAGTTAACCCTTTAATTGATGAGAAGCGGAGCCCGCCATCCAGATCCCGCCCACTCCTGGCACCGCACACACAGGGATAACGGGCTAACTTTGGGCCCTAAAGTCTACACAGAACAGCATAAAGTTCCTCCAGGTAATGTTTGCAGCCAAGCTTAGCGGACAGGGAAGCTTTTGTCTTTGGTCTCAAGTTGGAAGGACTTCAGAAATTGATTATGGGCTGGAGAGACTGTTTTATACAAAAAAAGAAAAAAAAAAATCTATACTCACAGACATACACACATCTATAAATTGGCTAAAGTTGCACGTATAGAAATTAAGACCAGGTTGACTTTTCCATCACCGACTGTCCCTCCAGGTGAATTTGGCACTTGTGAAAGCTGCCGTGAAGGGATCCACTAAGCAGGTTCAGAACCATCACAGCCACAGACAACCTCCACGGTCTACTACCTCCTGCCTGGAGAGGACAGAAGGGATGGATGTCCTTCTCTGCACTGCCTTCACAGCCCAAGAAACATGACACAGTAATGAAGTAATTATTAGGGAAATACCAACTCAAAGCCAGCAGTGAAAACTTCTGAACTGCTAACTTCTATTTTAATACGCTATTTTAAATTATATATTTACTAATTTCATACTAGCATATTAGTATATTAGCATATACTGATTTCAGCAGTAAACTGTTGTTCTGTATTCAGTCCAAGTTTCACATTCTCCAGATATAACAAAATCCCACAGTTACACAATGGTAATGAATTACTGGATTAATTTCCCTTCTTTTTTTATGCACAAGTTTCTATGAATTAAATGTCAAACTTTGTAAAATATTCACTACTCAAGAGTTACTGGCTTTGTGCATGTTTGTGAATACGTCTTGATTTACAGATGCTTTGCGAGCAGTTCATCTCAAATTTAGTTCTTATTCCTTACATTGATAAAAACTCCCATATCTGACTAGCTAAAAATGAGCGTCTCCATTAAATTTTCACAAGACAACAATGCAAGTATGGAAATTTTCTCTATTTATGAGTTAATTCATCAATATCAATACCACCACGTACATCAGTTATGAATTAAAATGGGATAAATAAATGGGTATAAACACCATCAGCAGGAGACATTTAAAAACAGAATTCCATTTTTTTTAAGGTATTTACTATATATACACACACATCTATCACTGAAGAGAATTTGGCCCAGTATTTGCACACCTTCATATTGCTCAACCGTATTTCCACGTGTTTATTCTCCAGTCATGCCCAGGGTCACTTTACGAGATGCGGACTTAAGTACTCTGCCACTGTTTTTAAGGTGTTAAAAGCAAGTCAGCCCAATGACCACCCACAGCAAGGCCTGCAAAATTCATACTGAATAGGCCAAAGAGGTGTAGTACACACCAGGCCCTAAAGCGAGGTATACAATCTCATTCAAAAATGGTAACTGGGTACGAGCACACCTTCAACCTAAGGATTTTCCAAAATGCATCCATTTTGCAGTAACCAGCCCAAATGAATGTGGTTATACGTGGCAACGTTTTCATATGTTTTTCAGATTTCAGGGTAATGTAAGCAAATCAGATCACCTGCAGCTGGTTACAAAGCCCTAAAACTTTCCTCGTGGTAGTTTTATGAATCATATCCTACCTTTATATAGCCCTGTTCACACCATACCCTCCCAAACAGGCCAGTGCAAAATTTGTGTTTTGAAACATGAAACTCATGGTTTCATTTCCTTTACAGACCTCGAATCCAGTGCAAATCAGCTGAAAAGTTTGCAAGCTGCAGCAGGGCACTAACGAAAGCTGCGGTGTTGATCTCAGAGTTAATTCTTACGGCTTATCATCTGTCTCATCACTGTGCCTGGAGAGCTCTGAGCCAGAGTAAGTTCCATTGTTCTGGGTGCTCTTCACTAACGCAAGCAAGCACAGTCTCTGCCAAGAGGAATTTATAGTCAAAGCCCCTTATTCTGCAGTAAGTTCACTGCACACCCACAGAGCATCCCACTGCAACGCCGAAGTATTTTCAAGACGAGAAAAAATGTGGGTGAGATACACAGAGCAAATATGGAAAGAGGGTGAGATTATCAATGACAGACTGATCTGATACTACAGCCCTCATGTAGGTAATAAGAGAGCCCCAAAAGAAAACTGCAGTCAGTGTCTGGCTCTAAATAGCAGAATTAGACACAACATGTACATAATGCCCAAGCTTTATTTATTAGGTTTGATTCACCTCCAGATTACATGGGGTGGAGAAGCTAAGCAGAACACACTAGGATAAAATGTTTGCTTGAAAGAGATTTTCTGGTCTCTCCTCTTTCCTCAACAAGCCACCTCCCCAACCAATCCCAACACCCTGAACTTGGGAGGCATCATTCATGAAAACGACTCACAGACTAGATTTCGGATATAAAGTGACTATCTCACCCAGTTCAACGACCACCTCCACTAATCTTTAACCTGCTCTTAACAGATTTGCCCTCTTGCATTGCCCTCAGCTCTACTCCTGCCTGTGGAAAACAGACGACCCCCCCCCCCCCCCCCAAGCCTCTGACCCCTCCAATGTCACCACCATCACATCCTCGGAGCACAAATCTTAATAAATAAATAAGAGGAAAAAATTACTCTGTCAAAAGGCTTCTTGGTTAGATAAATCCAAAGATATTGTTAGTCAGCCACTAAACTAATACATGCAGAACATAAAGAAGATTAAAAGAAACTGTCAGCACCTATTGCTAAAATTGTTTTCTACCCTCCTGTTTCAGCCAGTCTGCATTTCACTGGTTCTTTGGAAGAAGTTACCTTGGAAGGAAAATCCTGCTCTTCCTTTTATTGGAGGGAAACCTCTTAGACCTCCCCCCCGCCGCCCCATATTGAACACATTCTTGTAGACATATGCCACAAAAGAGCACCAAGACCCTGACAGAAAAAGAGGCTTTCATTTGTGTCCTTGCCCTTAGCCCAATCCCCGGCTAATGTTTAGCATAACCACAGTATGTCAGGTCATGAAGTATTTATGGTAGCATGTATAAGGTAGCGTTTCCCCCTCTTTGCCCCATGCCAACACATTTCAGACTCTTCAAAGCAATGTATTGTACGCCTTTTTTTCTGTTCAGATAATTCCCTGAATTACTTCAAAGACCTTTTGCTGCACTCCATACATTTATTATAAACTAGGTGTCTTAAGCCAAAACATTAATTGCATCTTCTAGAAAGGAAAAACACAACTACGTTTAGTAATGTATTCATTAAGTGACTGATTGACACAGCCAGAAACAGGGTTTTAAATTCAAACTGTAGAGGAGGACAGAGTGCTGGGAGTTTCTAGTATTCAGCTTCAGTAATCTCACCTCTCTGTGGTTTATCTCTGCAAGTCGGATAATTTATCCTCCTCATGGCAAGACAAAAAGGGAACTTGGCAGAGGGGGCAAGACAAAAGTAGACATTTTGTAACTGCTAAGTGCTAACGTTTCTGAAGATAATTTTTGCAAAAGGTTTCTAAACAGCCCCTGTCAGCCAAGTTGTATTTTGTTATTTCAAAGTGACTGTGGGAGTCTAATCCAGTTCAAACCCTTTGTAAATTTTAATGGAAATGTTCATACACAAAGGACAAAAAAAAATGCTTAGCTGCTGTTAGATATTCAGGAAATCTAAATCTAATTTGCACTCCTAATCAGCGCTACAATCTCAGCAATGCCTGTTGTTTCTCTGTTTTCTTATTGCAATTTCAACCGCAGTATCTATTTGATATCAAAATACAGTTCTATATACAGCCATATATACAATTCTATATACAGATCAAAATGCAGCTTTAATTAATCGCAGGGAGAAAAAAAAGGGGGAGGGGGGGTGTCCTTAAAAAACAATCCAATGGTATACTGCTCTAACTTGTAAGTGTGTGGAAGCGTGGAGTAAAAAAACCCATCTACATCCACCAAAGATGAAGCGGGCTTTTTATTTTACACTTACGGAAGACGATAAACATCCTTGTGCATATTAAAGCCATGCGTTCCCTGAAGCAGGCGTGCAAAGTATCTTTTTCAGTCAAAAAGGAGGAACGAGAGCTGACTGATTCTGCCCAGGAAAGAAAAGGACATGGGACCTGTGACAGAGCTCCCCTGACACCAAGACACCTACACAGAGAGGACGTCATGTTGCTCTGGCCCACACTCTCCTGTCATCGGAAAGTCATGTTTCCCAACAGCCGCTAATAAAGACCAGAAGAAATCCTAGGAAACAAATGTGAATGCTCGATGCTTAAACGGAATCAAATGCTTAGAGGTATGAATTAAATACAATTATGTTGCTGAAAGACAGACAGAAAGCTCCCGTACCCCTTTAGCAGATAGTGAACTGAGGTGCAGAGAAGGACCACAGCCGATCGGTGTCAGGAAACCGAACAGTCTTGACCTACAATACTTAGCTCTAACTGCCTAATTTGAGTCTTCAGAAATTTTGGGCCTCACTAATTATGGATAATCCTACAAAAAATGAAGTTCATCAGGAACAAACAGAGGACCTCCTTCATCGCCCAGCGTGGAAGGTTAAGCAGACTGCAGTATGTATTAGAAGACCACATAATAAAGCATTCCTTTCCTATTCACTGTTTGAATACATTACTAGCTTTACGATACCACAGTTATTTCTAAAGTTTGCTACATTTTTGCCAGCAACACAGAAAACTTAAGCAGTAGCTGTAATATTATTAGAATGGCAATTTATTAAAATAATCCCACAGTAGGAAATCAATCTAATGGAAGAGGCCTGAATGGGGCCAGTCAAATTCAAGCAACTGTTCAGAGATCCCAAAGTTACACCTAAACTTGGACACCACCTCTGCTTGATCCATGAAGCCCTCTAACATTTCCTCCCTTCTTCATATTGTTATAGGGCTCAAAGCCTATACTGTTACGCACAGTAAGAAATTCCTACTTACATTGAACAGCTGAAGCATGCTTTATAGATTTCCACTGACTTAAGCTGGAGATGATATAACCTAAGATTAATCTTTGTATTCAAATGTTGGCTTACACTTTGGAACAAAAATACGTTTTAAAGCAGAATTTATTTTTTTCATTATGAACGGGGTAAATGTAAATGCATCAATTCTACAATCTTAAAAACACTTGTAAAGTGAGAAATGCATTCATATCATCTCCCCCAGGAATTTATTTTAACAAATTCCTAGCAAAACAACATAAGTTGCCTAAGCATCCTAGGCTGGTTCCAATCCTAGACACCCTCCTACAGAGAGTTACGACACACAATTAGGAAAGAGCTTGCCGAGTACTTTGGAGCCCAGTTCTACATTGCTCCCCATTCTGCAAAGACATATGTACACAGACATGCTTAAAATGAAGCTATCATTTGCAATACTGAGACTGAAGTGTTACGGTATGAAAATGAATATATATTTAAAATAAATATTTATAGAAAAGCCTATACACAAAACAGACTTCTTTTACACAATCCTTGCAACAGACAGAAACATTTCAGGACTTTCTCCTGCTGCATTTTGGGAGAAGAGCCACATTTCTTAGGTCTATCTGAACAATGTAACGTGTAGGGGGAGCTTAAGGTTAAATTATTGTAAGTGAACTGCTTTAAGGGATACATTAACACCTGCTTGCAGGTTGATTCTTAGTGAACATAGAGGTTGTGCTTCAAAGATGGGACGACCCCTTCGGATGACGCAGCACGCTGCCCACAGTGCAGTCAGCGATGACCTGCCCGGAGGAGAAACAGGAACTTTGCCACGTAGGGATTTACTGAGTCACTCCTGGCTCCTCTCGTGCTGTCTTCTGCCTACAGAGCTCTAGAGGAAAAAGAAAGCCTAAAAACCAAATGCAGTCCAGACTAAACAAAATGAAGAGGGGGAAAGTCCCGGTGCATTTCTCTAGGAAGCAGGACAATTGTATTTGCTGGAAGGAAAGGCTACACAGTTCCTCTCATTTTAGGGAAACCTTTTCCCTGTGAAAATAAAAGATCCAAACACTCCAGACAGTAAGTATGGAGTATATGTTGTGTTTTGCTCTAATGCATGTATGTACATAATCTCTCCAGAAGTAAAAAAGAATCTATTAGATGCACACCTTGTACTCGGATTCCACAGGAATATGGTAAATAGAAAACCTGCTCAACAGCAACTCTGAGCTCACTGACTGTCCCTTCCAACAGGGGGAATATTTGCAGGGAATGCCTGTTTGCCAAGCAGTGCAGAGGCAGGCTCTCTTTGATCTGAGCAGCAGGACTTTGATAAAGCAGAAAGGCACAGGATGGCTAAGCTCCCTGGGCAGTAACCTGCGCTATGGAACGGTCAGGTACCGAAAGCCGCGAGGCGTCATTTCAGACAGCTGATGGGAAGGCAGTTCCAGGAGTCATTCCCAGATGAGAGACGGGAATTAATCCCGAGGGTCCCATTGCTCCCCTGAGAGATCGGGCTGTGGAGGGTATACAGCTAGATCCCCATGGAGCTCTGCCTCAGCAGCCTTGGGAGAGCCAGTGCCTTGATTCCTCTCACCAGGGTTTTGGGCAACCCAGCAGCCCCTATATATAATGGTGTAAATCAGGATGATTTATTTCACCTTTGGTTTAATTATTTTCCAATTTCTTTTCTGTTGTGAAAGATCCCATTTCAAAATGAGCAGTTTTTCTTTAAAGATGTCTAGTACCTTTTTAATTTATTTTTTTCCCTCTCCCCTTTCTTGATGCAAAATTGCTACCTCCACAGCCACACTTGTTATTTTCTTGTGCTTCTTTGCACATCCAGCAATGTTAGTTTACAAATACCCAAAAGGTGTGAGGGAGGAGTGAGCGGGGAACTAAATTTACTGTCAGGTGAAAGTATCAGACAATAGGACCCCTGACAGAAATGGAAGAGGACCATATTTTTTGTCTTATAGAACTCGAGAGGACAAAATACTAAAAACCAATCACCTAGGAACATAACAAATGGAGCAGAGGAGATCAAGTCACTCCATCCCACCTCCCAGTGCAGTGATACTGACCTAATATTCCTTAAAGAAAATATATCTGAGCAAAGTTGATACAGCACTGATACGTCTACCTGTCTGGAAAAGTTCTCTGCTGATCGAGCGGCTAGCCAGGAAGGTACCTTGACGGAAAATGTGTCTGTGTACGTTTCTACAAGTACTTGTGCCTATTATGGATAAGTAACATACATGTTTGAGTAGAGCAAATAGCTACGGAGTAAACGGCTGGGGGAGTTCTCTTCATTGTGGGAACAGATTTTATTATTCAAGTAACCACAAGTTAGAAACCACAGCTGAAGATGGGATTGCCTTTGGTTGGGTTTTAGTCTGGGTTAATAGTTGAGCTTTCACAGTTAAAAAAGGCCCATGAGAAATAATCGCAACTCTTAGAGGGAAGGAAATAGATGAGAAAGATGGATGAAGAATCTAAAGCACTTGGTACTCTTTGTTGCCAAGCTCCTATGCACAGAATTGCTCAGAAATCTGTTCAACAAACTCTTTGAAAACAAGTCCATAATATCACTTGAGACAAGCCAAACCAAACACTATTCATGAATTTACCTAAACTGCGTTCTCATATAATCACCAGCTCATGGCCTACATACCTTAATCTCTTTATTTATGAAGTAATAATGGAATTATATTTACAGCGCAGAATCAAAGTTCAGCGCCTTTGATAAGTTTGCACTCTAACTTTGCCCCTGGCAATACTACGCCTCTTATTAATGCCTCGTCCCGGTTCATAGATGGATGAATCACTACACAGATATCAATACACTTTTAGCCAGATACTATTATCAAAACCAGTGTCCATGGCGAGTCTAGAAGGTTTCATTATAATACCATACGTAGGTGTGGGGCTGAGATGCAAATGTTTATGCTGATTATCATATCTAAGATCCCTGAATGTTTTCAGCTGTAACTGTTGTAATATGGATGACAAATTATTTGCAGAGAATCTCGGGGTCCACCCAGGTGCTGGGCTGTACCTACCCCACAGCAGAGCTCCGGCAGTGGCCACTCACTGCACAAACTCCAGTATTGAGACAGAAGGAGAAATAAACCCACAAATCGTACTCAGGAGCCCCCTGATCATGTCAGTGCTTCTTGATTAAAGATTCAGTCAAGCGTGAGATGTTATTGGTGGTTTTTTAATGCAGATTTTTGCAATTCTCTAAATATCATCCTTCAAAAAGAAATTTTTAAAAATCTTAAAAACGCATTTATAAAAGTCTGAAAAATTCCCTAAAAAGCTCTGCAATAGAAATACACAGAAAGAAAATACCCTCAGCTTATTTGCAGCATAAATACAACCATATGCTGTGGATTGCTATAATTTAAAGAAAAATGTTTAGAACAGTGAAAAAATCTTGAGAAATGCTTTTGAATGTATCTAAAAGGATTATGAAATTGTTTCTAAGAATATATAACTGATAAATTTAATGACTGTCTTTCAACCATTTGTGTTCATTTAAAACTACTTCAATATACTAGTGTGTAGTACCTTTCTTCAGTGGGACACTGGAATTCTAGATTATACATTGACCCTCAACAGAAAAGGCTTAATTTTAAAACTTACAAACACTTTCTTTGAAAAAATGATTCTTTTAAGCTCCCTTATGACAAGACAACTCTCCCCCCACCCCCAGCGGAGGGCACAAGATAACTAGATGAGTTTGTTTAAATACTGAGACTGAGATTTCTAAATTACTCCAGAGGAATTAGGCACACACTTCCCACCAGCTCGCCTCTTGACTGGGCACCCAATTCCTTCATACACAATTTGAAATCTCCACCTGACTTCCATACAGAGGACTAGCACAAACAAACCTTCGTGGGACTATTGTAATGAAAACCTCGTTCGTTCCCAGAAATACTTCAGTTATGCAAACACTTAGGAGTTTTTACTACTCAACACCATCGTGCCACCAGATCTCGAATTCCTTTCCTCAGATGCTTCACTTCTGCTGCACGGAGGGCCGGGGCTGGCCACCGCCACAGCGCAGCCCTCTTTGCAGGAAAACCAGCTACGGGTACACAAGCACGTAACACGACAAAACTCAGGAAGAAGCTGTCCGACTGAGACCACAAGGCACCCAGCTCCCACAGGCTCCACGGGGCAACACAGAAACTAAAACCGATTCAGGCAACTCGCTACGACACAGCAAAAGTGCCGGGCTATAAATCCGATCATTTGACAAAACAATCTCAGGACAAGTGCGACAGGAATACTCATTCATTTCTCCATCCCCTGTTATCATGAGAAAATGTCATATAAAGTAATTCTTGTTTGTGTCCTTTATCCTCAAATTTATAACTGTCTCAGTGCAGTCAAGGGTGAAGGTTATTTGTGTCATACTTGCCAAGAAAGTGCCCCTTTCAACACTTAAGGAACACAGTCAAACTACAGATAAAGAAGCAGACAAAAAAGATCCTGTCTTTTTCAAGTATTATTTATCTCCTCTATGTTCTTTGTTTCCCTTATGGTGGAGATACTAGCTAGAGCAAGATTCACGGACTTAAATCCTTGAACCCCAGTGTGTAATTTAATTTTCTTTCATTTGAAACTAACATCAGATGGGAATAGCAAGGGTCAAACTTGAAACTCACCCTCCTGAAACACTAAGGCGTTCTTTTTCCCAAGAAATAGGTCTCAAGTTGATACTCAAAAAATTGTTTGATAAAACTACAGGCAGAGCTTAATGCAAAATTCCCTACGGGAAGCTCAGCTGGGCCAAATGTTATTGTTTTTTTCCTAGTTAGGTAAAGTTTGTCAATAAGTAAAGAGACGTTATGGTAACTGCCAGGGTATTAAGCACATTATTTACAGACAATGCCTGTGAGTTCAGGACACTTGACCGTTTACAGCCACGACTACTCAAAGCAAGCACCAGCCTCGCAGAACTACAGGCACCAGGCACTAAAACGGCTTCAGCCGGCCAGTGCAATTAACCAGAGACCTCTCAAAGTTCTCACCCTTTCCGTTAGTCCCAGGCCAACCCTTTTTGGATGGAAGGATGGGCAGAAGGCCCCGAGGTGCTCACGGAGCAGCAGAAGGAGCTCGTCCTCAGGATTAAGTCTCACCTCCTTCGCTCTGCATCGGAGTCTCTGGCACAACAAGGAGTCGCTTAAGTTTATGCAAAGATTAGATCATTTTTTCCCTCATGCCACAGTCGTCTACAAAACGACTCGCACCGTGAGCAAGAGGCCGAGATGCGGGAGGGGAGACGGCGGTGCCGGTTCGGCAGAGGCGGCCTTCTGCCCCGCTGCCCCGCTCGGGGGCCGGGCCCTCTCCTAATAACACTGGTAAGACAGTTAATAAGACTCCCGATGAATGATTAGTATGGATTTCTGCACTGCTAATTTCCGTAACTATCACTCTTTGAAAGACAGCTCCAGGGATTTTGGGTCCGGGGTGCCTCTGTCTCTCCAAACACAGAGCTGCATTATACGACACAGTTCAAATTGGCATATCCCATTTCACTGATCTAATGTGCACTGCGCTTTAAAATGATACAATATTTTGAAACATGCAACTACTTTACCGATACTGTCTGTGCCTAAAAGCCTTAGTGCAGCTCCAACAATGGCGCGTATCTTACTCTTTTGAAAGTAATACAAAGCCTTGGCATGCGCTTGATACTTTTTTATCCGTCGCTTTGAGACTTCACGTTGAGATCTGCTTCCACAAGGAGCGCGGGCCCTTCCTCCCAGCTCGGAACACGTGCGCCCACAGCCCCAGGAGCGGGTTCCTCGGTATTTATGGCAGGGTTTCGTTCAATTGCCACGCTGCTAAAAACACCAGATGGTTTCCACTTACTCTTTGCAAAAGGAAATTGTGGCTTGTTGATTCTGAAACGGGCACGCAGAAGCACACGCGGGTTTTGAGCTGTCCTCAGTGTGACGCACACGCCCGAACACGGAGGAAAGCATCTGGAACTTTTTGTTAAGAAAATTTTTCTCCACGATGCAGAGGGATCTGGGATGACAAACTCCATGCAAATCAGCAAAGCAGGGAACAGAAACTCTGTGTTAATGCAGAGCAAGAGAGAGAAGTCCCGTGTTCTTTCACAGACACATACTCGTGCCAGGCCCCCGATCCCTCCTCAGTAAAAAGGTTATATTTAGGCCAAAGCAGACATTTTGACACAATTCAATTTTGAGAACAACTTGTTAGACAGGTTTCCCGTTCATTCTTTTGTAAAACAAAAAAAAAATTTGAATAAGTTTTTCTCTAACTATCTATTCATATACATACGTGCAGACACCCTCACTCAACTTTGATTTTCAGAAGCGAAGTTGAACCTGTCCTATAAGTTTTTGTTTTTGCAGAAGATCTTTCCTGTACCAGTGACCTCTTCGAAGCAGAATTTTCTGCACTGTCATCAATCTCAAAATTATTATTAGGAATTTAACCTGGGATTCTGGAGGCAAACAAAAAAAAAAACCAAACCCTCAACCCCAAAGCCAACGAATGTATTAATTATTCAAAACTGCTACTGCTGGTTTAACCAACCCTCCTGAACCCTAGTAAGAATTCAAGATTAAAGCATGAAGTCAAACTTGAAGGGGTATTTATGCATACCGTTATACTACATGCAAACTACTTAGGTATTATATTAAACAAAGTGCGTTTTCATAAATTGCTTATTGCCATTTTCGTACTTGGCCTCAGGAGTACTCTGTATTGGAATATGGCAGTGAAAATACCTGAAAGCTTGAGACAATGTCCAAGTTCCTGTCAGAAAGGAATGTAATTAGTGCAAATTAAGCAGCATCCTGAAAAGGAGGAGGTCAGAGAGAACTGGCAGGGTCGAACTGGGTCATTACCAAGCATTTTTATAGCGAGGCGAGCAGGAGGGATACTGAGTTACCTATCGCCAATGTAGCCTGAACTCTGGCTCCGTGTCCCAGACCTGCTTTTCCACACAGAATGGGACTGGGATCCATCAACTGTATCAGCAGCAGCCAAAGAGCCACCGATTAAAACTACGAAAAAAATCAATGCAGTTGTTATTTTCTTCTCCTTTTAGATTCTGCTTTTTAAAATTGGAGAAAACAAAGTGTACTCCTTGAAGCCCTGTGGACTGTTACATTTTCGTGCTTGGTTTTGTGGCATTAGATGGCTCGGGAGGAAAAGACTTAGAGAGCCTATTTATCCACAAATGGGTAATGTTCAGGTGAGGTACTGCAAATCTACTCTTATATGTCCACCGTTTGCCTAGTCTGCAGGCTTGAAAAAGATGCCCTTCTTAGGCCAACTTGAGTCTCGTGGGTAGTCCCTGATGCATCTTCACATACTTCCAAAACTTTACAGATGATGTCAGAGTATTAGACCAGAATGAACCGATTTTATAGATACATATGCATACACATACACACTGGCGCTCAGGTATAGATACATACATATCTAGGCAGATAAGTACATCAGCGCTGCCTACTGCAGATTAATCTTGCAGGTAGGTATCAGTTGTTGGCCATCCCAGGCTTCTGGGTTAGAAATCCTACGAGAAAAGGCTCTGTCCTGCTGTTTGTCTAAGAGGGATTTTTCACAACATACTTTGCAGCCATGCACTCGAATTGTTGGGCATCCTGAACAACATTTCTTTATAGCAATTCAGTCTTCAGTAAGTTATAACCACAAAGCAGTAGGTGTTATAAGATTATCCTCTTAAGCATTTGCTACCATTTTTAAGTCATTTGCTCTAACGAAGCTATTCCAAATTTCTGTTAGTGCGGTAAAACTCAGAGTTTTGTCTGTTCAGCGAGCACAGAGCTTCTCACCAGCAGAAAGGTACTTCACAAGCCTGAGAGCCTGAAGACAAGATTGTGATGGACCTTCTACAGAACAAATGTCCCAGAAGAAAATCTGCACTGTGATGAGATTTTGAAAAGGTATGCAGTGCATCAGGCACCCAATTCTGATGAAAAGGCAGTGGGATACGGAGCATATCATTCTCCCAAGCCAATGTGAAATTTCTGGCAAAACTGCCTCCACGTGGTAGCTGTACTGGCTGAACTGGTAGCTGTATGTGTTTTGAATGCAACTGAAATAATTTTGACGGGTAATGCTGAAAAGGGACTTCATGGTGGATAATCTCCCTGGCTGTTTTCTGTGTAAGAAGCACGAACACCAGTCTCTTCTCACAGACCAAAGACAGCTTCTGTGAATTATTTCTTTCTGTCATACTGGAATTTTACACATCAGAAAAAGCTGCGGGGTCTGGGGGATGAAGGTGAGAAAGATAACTGAGTAGGTCGCACGCTGGCTTAGGTGAGCTTTTCATGCATTTCTACTCAGTAGCTGCATAGACCAAGATCTCAATGGTATAGACTTTTTCTTGCGTCTGACAAAACACTAAAAAAACCCTCCAGCATGACAACAAAAAATAAATATCAAAAGAACATTTGAAGAGCTCAATAAATTGATCATATTCTGCTGAACCTTCACCCTTGTAACGATAGTACCATTTAAATGCTAATGTCATTTTTAAAAAAGTCAATTACAGGAGTTTTAAAGTAATGGAGTCAGCAGTCTTGATGTAAATCTGTTATATTAATCTGCTCTGTACACTGTATCCATGGGCACTGATGCATTCACCCCCTTTTCCCTGGAGGTAATGTTCCCTCGCAGTGGTACCAGTAATTGAATCAAGTTGATACAGACACCAAAAATATTGTAAGTCTTGTAGGTAATGAAAAGCATATGTTGATAAAGCCAGTTGCTGTATTTTTGGACAGAAGAGCACTGACATTTGGGAAGTTCAAAATTAGAATTAACCCTTTCACGATTAAGTGACCTGAAATTGTCTTTACAAACTCTGCTAATTTCACTGAGAAAAAACACTTGAAATCTGCCATGAGACAATTGAGATCCTTTACCTCCCATTTTCCCTGCTTTTTTCCAATTAATTCCACTTCCATAAAGCGTGATTTTTTCCCAAAATTTTTTCGAACTGGTTCAGACAAAACAGAAGAGGATCAGAAAATAAACATTGCTCACGTTCAAATTAATTTCTGTGCCTTTTTTTTCAGGCCTAACCAAAGCTGGAAAGTCACACCAAATGAGATGTTCGGATTGTGCTTTCCATGTGCAGGTAAAACGCATGCAGCAGAAAGCTCCAGGGACCAGCCCCTACTCAGCAGATTTTGGGTGCAGTTCCAAACTGAACACACCCAGATAAATATCAGGCATCTGCAACCAGAGGCTTGTCACCTCTCAAACCAACCGTTACAGGTGTATTAAAATCAAAATAGCCTAAGAATGTCCCATAAATTAATGGAAAGCAGGCTGAAAAAGTAAGAAAATGAGAATGTATTCCTCGCGTTGTGCTATATTGCAATACACTGTATTGTATTCACATTGAACTCAACGCAATCTCTCATACCAGGAGCCTGTTATCTGTAACTGACTGTAAAGCATGGTATACACAAACGGTGTTTAGAATAACCAAAGAAACCCAAACCAGAACAAACATATATGTAACATTTGAAGAGGGACTTTTAGCTGGGAACAAACTTGGATAAAGCCCAACGTTCTGCAATTCCTCGGTCCACGCTGCCCCATAATGAACCATTCAAGTTATTTAGATTAAAACAGAAGCGGCTCTTTTGCACACAATGTACAGTAACTAAGTGGGTTTATAACCAAGGTTTCCTGGGCACGCTCAGAATCCCTTCACTCACATAAGCGATCAGTAATGATGCACACCCCCTCGTTGAACTATCCCAGGGTTTACGATGTTACCTAGTCACAAATCACTGTTTCAGGAATACATACCGGTAATATATATTAGCCATTAATAACTTTTAAATCAGTTGCATCAATATGAAGACTAAAGGGTTAACAGTAATCTGCAGTAGAAGATCGCCACTTTGTGATCTGCCATCTTCCACTTCAGCAGAAACACGGGGCCCGATTCACCCGTGGCTGCTGCCCTGTTAAGCCAGCCTGTTGTGCAAATGTACCAATTACTTTTCCAATTTGGTGAACTGGGGCCAGAAGAGCAAAGTGCAGAAGGTGGACGGTGCTCAGACTTCTGCCCAGAAGCCTGCAGTGGTGTTCAAACGGATCCACAGACGTGCAGCTTTCCCTGCTCCCAAAAGGTGTAAACACTGAAGTGTCTCTCATACTAAACAAGATCAATTTTGGTTCATGAAAACAGGAGATTATGAACGTTAGGAGACAAGGCCGAACTCCCTGACTGATGACTTGGAAATATCATAAATACTTACGCATACCTGTGCGTTTGCCTGCATACGTGCACGCGTGAGTGAAAAAGTATCATCATTTGCGACAGAAGATAAAGCCTTCTGAGTGTTTCCAGACAGTAAGAGCTATAAAAAATAAAAGACTAACCAAACGTATTTTTTTGTGAGTAGTAATAGTAAGTGAATTGCATTCACCGTTACTCTGAAACAGAAAGGGTACTTCTAGATAAATTGTCATTGAATACTTTCAACTTGTTATATAAACACGTGGCTGGTTTTGCTGTTAAGAAGGGGCTGATTAACGGTTCATCAAGATTTTCCTGCTTCTGCCCTTTGTGAATTAATTTTCAAGCGTAGGCCTAATAAAATTTTAGCAAATGTCACACACTCATGCCATAGAAATATTTCCAGTGCCATCATAAATCTGAATGATTTGGAACAGGGTGCTCACAGTTATTTTGTTAGCTTAGGGCCTTATTCTGCTATGGTTCAGGGGTTAAAGGGTTCCACATAGCATTGAAACAAGGTTCAGGCAGCTCCAAGTTAACCACAAATTCAGAACATGTCTAACAACATTTCAACATTCTCAAAACCTGGAACTTTTCCCAAAATACTGCAGGCTCTAATGTCTCAAGAAATCAATCTGAAATTTCAGAGAAGTTTTGTTACTACCAAAGCCACTTGATATCTGTATTACAGCCTTTTCCCTCTGCATTCCCATTCCACACGGGGCAGACGGAGCAGGGGGCTGGCATCCTCTGGCCTGGCTCCCACAGCAGGGCAGACTGCTGTCGTGGTACCCCCTCTCCTCTCGGGAGACACCCCCAAATACAATAAGGAATATATAATCATACAACAAAGCAAAAAATTCCACGTTAGCGAGGCTGCCAAATTCTTCGTGTTGGTATGCAAAAAGTGGTGTTTTTTCAACAGTGTTTGGAATAATTTAATAAACTGACTTACAAGGCAACATTTAGCTACTTCCAGAGAAATCTTCTAGTTAAATCTTTTGCTGTATTGGCAAAATTGGAAATCGCGATTCTGGCACAAAACTAAAGTATTTTATTCTAGTACTAAAGGCATCGCAGGGCTTTGGGGGGTTTTGTTTGCATGTTTGTTTTAGCGTTTGTTTTTAAATGTGGATAAATGAACTTCTAAGCTGTATCTCGTTTCTAACAAATCTTCCCACACAGCTCTACTCTCAATGCCCTGGAAGTCATGTATCCAGGAACAGTTTATTTTATTGGAATAATAATATCCAGAAAAGCGCTGTCATTTTTGATGTAGTGTTCACAGATCCAATATTAGGAACAGAACCACAATCCTTAAGGACTTGATAGAGACATAAACTACTACATGGTTCCTTTGAAAGCAAACCCTCCTAGAAGTTGACACTTTGAAACAAAAGAGCGGATTTGCTGAAGCAAATTCTTCTCCCACTTAGACCAACGTAAAAGGGAACAACTCTTCCAATAGAAGAAATACCTGCATAATCAAGACCAGAATTTAGCCACATCATCCTTTAAATGACAGTATCTCTGACCAGACCTGCATAAGGGAGTAAAAAGCACGGGGCTTCCCCTTTTCCAAAGGACGGCTTTGACTGACCATAACGCTGGCAACGTTAACAACTGCATCCGTCAAGAGGCACCAGCCACCTTTCATTACGGTTTTGCTTTAAGGCTGGCAGTTTAAAAAAAAAAAAAAAAGAAGTTACCTCATGGTTCACATCTGGAACAAAGTGTATTTTGCTTGGTAGGAGCCCGGCTTTGAAGTATTTAAGGGAGACTTGGTCCCCTTCTACGCTCTCCCTCTGTCCCCTCACAGGACGCTCCTGGGGCTGCTCCCAGCTCGCCCAGCCCCGAGGCCCTGCCTCAGTTTCCCCACGACCCGGCCCCCACAGCAAAACGCAAACTGGGCCAAGACCCAAGGCTGTGGAAGCCGGCGGGCATCTCTGCGTCCGGGACCAAGCCCCGCAGGGTGCGTTTTCTGAGAAGGAGCAAAACTCAGGGCGGCCCAACAGCCACAGTTCCAGTCGCAGCCGTCACCCCTGCGCCCGCTGAGGGTTTTATGAGGAGACGGGTTTATGAGGAGACGGCCCGCCATTCCTCCCCAACCCACGCGCGCTGGTATTCCCTTTTCGGCCGGAACGCTCCCTTTGTAAGGCCCGGGAGATGCTGGTAGGGCCGGGGCTGTGGGGAAGGGGACAAGAAAAAGACGTTTTTTATTTCGAGTCCTACGACAACTTCCCCGCCAAAACGCCCCGCTCGCCTTGACTGCGGCAGAGCACGCCTCCCGCCGACAGGGGGCGCCCTCACCCAGGCCGTGCGGCGGCGGCCGGGGCCGGGGCCGGGGCCGGGGCCGGGGCCGGGGCCGGGGCCGGGGCCGGGGCCGGGGCCGGGGCCGGGGCCGGGGCCGGGGCCGGGGCCGGGGCCGGGGCCGGGGCCGGGGCCGGGGCCGGGGGGCTGTCCTGCAGGCGAGGGCAGGCTGCCTTCGTCCTGCCCCGCGTTGGCACGGTGGGAAAAGGGAGGGGGGACGGCCGGTAGCCGGGGCGGAGAGCTCGGCTCAGGGCTCGTAGGGGTTGGGAAGGAGAAGCAGCGGGTCAGGGCCGGCGGCCCCGGGCAGGCAGGGCTCGGCCAGGCTGCCCCTCTGCGTTTTGAAGCGGGTTTAAAAGAAAAAAACAAACAAACAAAAAAAAAAAAAACAACAACAAACCGTCCTCCTCAAGGGCGGTACAGACCAAAGAGAAAGGTTTCGCAGCCCTGTTAGGGGACAATGAAATCCAAAGTGCTTCAGAAGAAGGAACGAAGCGAAACGGAGTCCTCCCGCGGGCTCGGTGCGGGTGTACAGCAACGCTCCCCGGGCTGCAGACAGACAGACAGACAGACAGCACCCGAAACGGATGGACCAGCTGCGGGAAGAGGGAGAGCAACTGCCTGACGCCCGAAACATACAAACCGACTGGAAGCGGAGCTTTCTTGTTTGTTGATAAATCCTTCTCCTTCTAAACCTGCTCGTAAAGTAACAACTACACCCAAATGCAGACTGTACCCTCTTGCAACCTGTCATTTTTTTCTGCCTCGGGTCTGCGCTAGCAGAGAACGCTTCTCAGCTCTCTCAAGTGTTTTGCCTGGCACAGCAACCTTCGTCTTTCGTCAGCAGAAACAAACCACTTTTAAACTGGGGTTTAAGAAATTATGAAATTGGACCTGGGAAAAGGGGGGACCGCTTAACTCTTTCTGACTCAAACAAAGAAAAACAAAAACCAGAAAAGGAGTCATGCTGAATTTCTACCACAGCCCTAGCCCAAATCAACTTGGTAACATTCAAAAAGAAGTTACCGTCTTGTGTTTTGATTTTATTTTTGCACCTTTTATTTCCCTGGTTTGCTACGAAACCAAGGCCACAAAATTATTCCTAAAACACCCACGTAGATCAGGGCAGAGAAAAGGTATGAAGCAGGACTGACATAAAAATCCTTACAGCCAGCAAAAATCCTTACATAGACACACAGCCTTTCCAGCAAAGAGTGCTTACCGGTGTGGTGCATTTGACTTCCTGACGGCCAGCCTTCTTACACTAGTACAATGCTTTGCTGATGAAGTTGCAACCAAACTGCAATTATTTTGCTGTAAATTAGCATTTCTAGTGTTTTTCAATGGTTCCACAGGCAAACACAGCCAAAGAAATGTGGTAAGAAAACCCAGTCCTGCGGTATTTTTGTCAGCGTAACACCGGCTATGATGGCTCTTCTGAAAACGCTTCCTCTCGAGAAGAGATGCACGGGCCTTCTAGTCGTGCGGGATTAGCTAACCGTGCCAAAATCCCAATCCCGCTGAAATCCATGTGAAAGCTCCTCCTTGCGTGGCTTGGGCCACAATTTTGCACCTGAGTTTTTGGATCCAAGTACACCTAGCCCTTTAGCCCTTTGTGTCACTAATGCAGGTGCAGCAACAGGGTGAGGGCGGTTATTTTAAAATGAAATTCTTTGTTAGCCTACTTCTAGTAGACCAATTGCTCTGAATTTCCTTGCAAACGTGAGGAGTTTTTAACTCCTTTCATCAAAAAAGGGAGTTCCCCTCCAACTGAAACTTGGACATATTTGCTCATAGGAGCACATTTTACAGTTAGAAAATTTAAAAAACAAATGGCTCAGACATTTTTATAGGCATAAAAATGAAAGCCAAGTTGGTTAGTGGTTTCAGATGCTTTTTATTTGCAAATCAAAAAGGGCTTCATTTATAAATTGAAATTGTACTGGCTGCTAATCCTGCAGGCAGACGAAGGCCTTTGGCTGTACTTGAAGAAGTAGGAAAAAAATGCATTTTAAAGACAAATTATTTCATTTGGAAAAATGAGTGCTGTGGTTGGACAGTACATTTATTTTTTCACAAAACTCATGTAAAGTCAAAAGACTTTAGATTACAGCTATATAGCTTTAACTGCGTTGCGTTGCAGGGACACTAGCACTTCATTGTGAATCCACGGCACATCGTGCCCTGTCATCTCCATGCTAAAGCAGGCATTCTGCGGCATGCTCGAACTTTGTTACCATAACCTTGTTCACAAATGTGTAACTCAGGGACTTCAGGGGATAATTATTACTTTTGTATTGCAATAGAACTCTGGGAGCAGCAGGCTCTTTACACAAGGTGCTGTACCACCACGTCGCTGAGGAAGCTTCCAGTCCTCCACCTCCTAAAGACCAAGTCTAGCTTTCCCTTGTTTTGAGAATGGGAACTGATGAACAGAGATTGTGAAGCAAGTTGCTCAAGCTGTCACAGCTAATCTGTGCTAGGGTAAGGAATGGACCCAAATCCCTTAGACTGCAGGCTACCTTTCTCTCACGCGCTAACTACTCAAATGTAAGCAGCTCTCCCCTTTCTGAAGTACCGGTAACAACTTTTTTTATTAGTAAAATGATATTCTTGTCATCGAGTAACACGCTAAGGTACCTTGCTTAAGATTGGATACTAGCGTTCTTAACTGTTCGCCTGCACTGTAGTTTAATATTGGAACTTGGCAACCGGTGCGTGTTTTGATATAGTAAGGATTATGGTTCTGGACAAGACGTACCAAATGGTAAATTATTTAGAAAGCTGAGTTCAGAAGGCAGAGATAAATGAAATAGGACTGAATTACCTTTCTACACCTAAGAGGAGGCTGGACGCCAGTCTCTCCATTTCTTCCTTACTTCATTTCCCTCATCCTGATGCACTCACTGCAAGATAAGTCTGCTACCTGCTGAGCTCAGTTCCCTCATTTATCATCCTGCAGAGAGTATGAAAACCAGCAGACACAATGCCAGCTTTGCACCCAGCTATTCACACAACTGTAAATGCTTATACAATAAGCAGTGTAACCACTTAACAGACCCAGAACATCTTGTTTCTGTCTTCAGCACTTCACGCTTGCCTCACAAAAAATAACTGTATTTCCAGCGAGAAGCTCCTTCAGCATTCTTCAGTATACTGCCATAGCACCTGGGAAACTCTGTCAACGATTGGCACCTTGTAGTAAATGCCAAGTAGTCAAGTGACAAAGAAAACACGTCCTATTTCAAGGAATTAGTAAGTCAAGAGTGAAGCAAGACATAAAAGTTAGATGCAACAAAGAAACAGGGAAGAGAGCGAGGAGGGAAGAGATGAACCAGCCATTCCAGGTCATTGTGGGTTTGCCGTTTCATTCCTGACCTCATCATGTACAGTTTCATGACAGGCAATCACAGATTCCCGGGGAATCGAGGCAAACTCACAGACTTAACAGCTGATCAGAAAAAACGCCAATGGGTGCGAGGACGAATGCGGCGCAAAACTAACAGCAGTTTGAACCTGAAAGATGGGTAAAACTTAAACCTGCCTCTAGTGAACAGCTGGATAGAGGGAGACATGAAACATGTGCAAAATACTTGCTCCTGTTATTGGTGGGTTTCCCAACAAAACACAGAATGTATTCATTCGAGTACCAAACCTATTATTTTAATTCCCTGAAACGATTACTGGTGCGTGCTCTGGTTGATGGCTTCTAGTATCCAATCTCATCCTCCTTTGCCTTCTGTTTAAATTCTTCTCTCTCTCTGATGGGAAAGAAAATCTCTGGTACTGGTGGACTGTCTCCCCCTCAGCTTCCCTTGCTGAGCTCATGGCTTGTTATCACACCAAGGCAGCACTGTTAGCTGTCTCCTGCAATTGTTTTTGCTCAAGTCAGATTTTAATTTTTTTTCTTTTGGGGGGATGTGTGCTGTATTTTATAGCAAAATAAGAATGATTTCTTATAACAGAAATGATTCTGTTATTACACAGAGTTCTTATTTAGCTGCATTTTAAAAGCTGAGGAAAAGCCGTTCACTTGCTCATATACAGGGGGAGACGGACAGTAGATCTGACTGTACAGCTTTTTCTTCTTAACACTTTCCATATGCCACATATCAATCCTTAACTTCCTATCAATGATAAGCAACACTCATTTTGATTATTCGCAGTTGTTTGGGGAGCTCATACGTGATAGGCTTCTCTCTCGGTCTCTCACCTCCTCCCCCAAACTGTCTGCGGCTACTCTGTACCATCCCTGGAGTGGGACCAGGGTGGTTTTCTGTTCGGTGCAGGCGGTGCCTCGCACACCGTAGAGCACAAACGTAAAGCTGGCGTGTTCCAAGCGCTCACCACAGCGGTTATCACGATCGGGTATTAGAGAGGAGTTGTCTGCCACACTCCTTCCAGCCCAGGTTTGGTGTTCGGAAGCAACAGCTGTGACCGGCAGGCCCCAGCCAGCTGTGAGCATCCTATGCACCAGCTGAAACCGCTGCAGGGGCAGACTCCGCTTTTTAACACCGAAAAAATTTGTCCTGAAATTTCATTTCCCCGTAGGCAAAAGAGTCTCTTTCCCACTGCAGTCCCTCCCAGGAAGAGACGCGATTTCAGCCACGCTCCTTAAGCATCAGGTGCCCTGTCACCGCTCCCTCCCAGCAAAAGGCTGCTGGTGTATCTGTTCTTTTCTCCTCCTCCGCGCCGGGACAAAAATCCCCGTTTGGGCCTCGCTTCTTTTGGACAATTCACCCCCGCGAAGGCCATCCTGGGAGCAGGCACCCTCCAGAAGAGGACAGAGCTCGGCAGCCTGTGTGCTGGCTCTGTACGGCCTGTGCTGAAAGCACAGAGCACCTCAATGTTTCCCTCTCGCTGTGAGGGCCGGCGCGGCTCCCCTCGCTCGCAGGCAGGGCTCATTACCCGCCGGTGAGAGCTACCTTCAGAGCTGCCGGCAGCTAACCACAGCTGCGGGCTGAACAGTATCGCCCCTTATTCTCCAACATGGCCGTGACCTCCTGTCATCTGAATGTCTTGTTCTTTTCGAACGCTTTGATCTGACCACATTTACCCAAAAAAACAACTGCTTCTTGGGGGCCCCGACCTCAGACTGCGTCAGTATCACAGAACAACGTTTTATTCGCTTCCATATCCTATAAACGTATGGGAGATCAGCAGCTGTCTTCAACCGTTCAAGAAGAGCTTTACGCACCTAAGGAGGATCACCATCGGCCCGGTTCAGCCAGCCGCTGTGCGTGCATCTCTGCGGAAAGCTTCCCCGTTATCCTTGGTCCTTTAATAAAGGAGCCAAGCACAAAATTCCCGGGGTGGCTTATTTGTTTTTAAAACACTTCAGAGCCTAGTCCACAAGTAGCGTCACTCCGTCAAAATTGTATTTTCAGGGAAAAAAAAGTTGCATTTTTCTAAGTTTTTAAAAATGGTCCCAGACAAAATTTAGAATATTGATCTGCAGAGAAGGCACGGACATAAACAAGAACTTATACTTCATCGCCTTCTGCCTCAGGAGCTAAGGTAATGAAACAGAGATCTAGCACCCTGCTGTAGATTTTGCCGGACAAGGCCCCAAACTTGAAAAGCAAGCAGAGGCAGGCTAGGATTTAAAAGCAGCTTGTCTGAGAATTTTCCAGCTCATAGCCATCTCCAAGAATGTTTTAAAACTTCCAGTCAAAAGAGGCACCAAAGAAGAACTCTCAATTAAACAGAAGAAAACCTGACCTATGTTTTAATTCTAAAAAACCTGAATATTTTTAAAATCCTCAACAGTGCATTAACATGGGCTTAATGATTTATTGACAGTGTTGCTGTTATGCCATTTTCTTATAACCACACGTAAGTGTTCCACAGATATAAACGTGCCAAGAAAACCTAAGAACTGGTCATGAGATACTTCTTATTCACTTCTAACTATGAAGGATTAGTAATCTAACAAGTTCAGAGTGCTCGCAACCTCTTTGGTGTTTCAAAACAACCTCAGAGTCCTCAGCGCTTCACAGGAGCAGGTTCTTGGGTTGAAAGCTGATGGTACATGATTTACAACCTGATTTTTGAAGACATTTCAGATGTAGCTGAATTGTGAACATTGCCTTGTTGGAAGCCTCCGCTGTCCGTTCCATTTAACAGGATAGCTGTACACATTTCGTGCTAAAATACAAAATCTATCAATTCATTAATATCTGGGCAATGCTTTATCCTAGGGGCTCTTTACAATAACTGCTGGGTTTTTTCACTCACAGTCGAGTGTCCAAAGCCACAGAACAAACCATGAATCTCACAGGATTCTTGTAATGGCTTTTAAACCTTACATTGTGAGCTGTTTATGGCGCAGTTGCATTTGCTTTAGAGATTTGTTTTAATGCTGTTGGTGTTATTTAGAGAGATATTAAATTCAAACAGCTTTATGGTTGCTAATAAACATCTATTACCATTACAGACATTCTGATATAAAAGCCTCATACAGGTGCTTTCTCTGAACTATGCAGATTTGATTGATTAGGCCACAGTAGTTTATTTTACACTTCAGTGGTCACTAAATCTATCGTTAAGATTAAAAATTGCAGTTTGTGCAGTCTGGGAATAACTTCACACTCAAGCTGTAAAATAAAAGTCACTTTACCAAAATTCTGTGGGAAAAAACCGCAACACACAGAGCAGGTTAAAAGAAGAAAAGTTTTGTAACCCCTTATTCAGTTCTGTTCAGAAGATGGAGTTCTTCCTCTAATGTGCATCACGCATACTGTCAAGCCAAAGATGTTCAGAAAAGCAAGATACACGGAAAGATTTTCATAAAACACTTGGAAACCCTACATACTGGAGGGTTCCAGGATACAAGCATCACTGAAGCAAGCATGACGTATCACACAACGAAAACTCAGGTTCTGAACCAGCAGAGAACTTAAGTACGTGTTACCTCTAAGCATGTAACCAGTTCCACTGGAGTCAAACCAAACTAAGCATGTGTTTAAGCACCTTTCTAGATCAAGAAAGATCTTATAAAATATGCATTTTAGTGCAAAGGCAGCTTCCCACTGTTTTTATTCCTGCAATGCGGGCATTCTCTTGCAAGATACAAGAATTCCTAGTTAATCAGGAACATCATTTGGTCTGTGTATTGCAGAGCAAGGCAGTAAATGAGGAATCTGAAATATATGAATATATCCTTTTTTTTTTTTTGCAGTAAAAAGCATATTATTTAAGATTGCAGCAAGGCCTGCCGCAATAAAATTAGGTCAAGAGTGCTTAACAGGCTGTAGTGAGTAGATACAAGAAAAACTTTTCTCCAATGATTTATACTGAGGGTGCTACTTTGATCTATTTTATTTCTAGCTTATTCTAGCTTTATTTCCATTTAACAAGGAACAAACCAGAACTGGGCAGGATTTGTGGGACCCAGCCACTGAACTTCGACAGATGCACCACGGGGGAAGAGCTTCTAATCATCCTCTTTTCTTTGTGCACAAAAGTAAAATTAAGATGCACTACTACGGCATAGTCCCACGGCTTACCTGGGTAACGTGGCATCTGTAGGACATACCTAACGTAATCTCTTCAGCTAAGGGATGGAGCAGAGGAACAGGATGGGGTTTTTAGACTTAACAGGACAGGTGTAAGAGCAGCCACTAACGGGAACTGTAGATTTCTCCGGTCATGTTTCATTCTGAAGTTCTAACTAAAGGGATTCTTCATCTCCTGCATCAAATTTAATCAAGGCCTAATTAAAATATAGGCAATACAGGCTTGCAGCTTGGGACCTATGTCTCAAAGTCATGGAATTGAATTCTTGTTCTTTTCCCCCCTCCCTTTCTAAGCTTGTTGCTGAGAGTAGGATGGATGATTTCCCTACTAATTCTTCATTTATGAAACAACTGCCCAGATCATGGATTGGTAAAAAGATACTTTGAAACTTACTAAAAAAAGAAAGGAAAAAGTCATCATTTCAACTGCCTGAAGTTAATGCAAGGCTGGTTACTGAGTCTTTGTAGTACCTGCAGTGACAGTTCCAAGAGTTAGTACAACCCTCAAGGTCCGTGGGACCCACAGCTAGCACAGCAGAAGTGTAAAGGCATAAGATATACAAAAATCCCAGCTCTCCCAACACCCAGCTGTGAAAAGGAGGCCTGCTGCTCTTCCCGAGGGTGGGATCTGCTGCTGCTGTCTAAGCAACAGTGCAAGGAAGAGATACGTGACCATACTACAGTGCATTGGAGGCCCTGCACCACCTTATATTTTTATTTACTTAAAATCCAGGGACAGAATAAGCAAAGAATATCTGTGTAACATTTTTAAGGTGGTGTCTTTTTTTTTTTTTTTTCTACACACACACACACAAACACAGTCTATAAAATCCTGAGGCACACAAAGCTTTAACTGAGTTTGCTGTAGTCAGCATTCTGGACAGCATAGAGAGCATCATCACCTTGTGGCACAGGAAAGGCATCTCACCTTTTCCTGTGAAGCAGTTCTTTCCTTGTGCCGATAGTTTTGACCTGCTCCCATTTGGAGTGGGACCGTTCAGCTGAGGAAACAGCACAATCTGACATGCATCTGAAGGAGCAGCTTTTAGAAAAGGAAGTTGGTAGACTTTAAGCGTGACATTTGCACCAACAATTTTGATTCAAATACAGTGTCATTTATTACTGTCTCTTGTATTAGCTGCACCACAGTGCCCACTGGCTCCGATTCCATCCCCCCCGTAGTGCCGCAGAAGTCTAGCTTGCCTGCCTGCCTAACAGTGTTCAGACAGTGACCACCAGGGAGAAGGTTGATAAATGGCCAGTTTATAATGCTGTCATGCCAATTTTGTCCTATGGGAAATGTGTGTCTCTCTCAAAACAGCTTATTACCAACCTGTGGCTGAGGCAATGATCAATCAAACTGATCAGATATGGCAAACATGGTAACTGATATAAAGAAGATTTCTTACTACACAGTTTGAGGTTAACATGACAAATGATAGAGTGAGAAAGAATAACTTACAGAGAAAAAAACCAGCCCATTCAACGCTGAACTTAAAAGTAGCTTTGGGAAACAGACTTAACAACAATTCCTTTTAACATGCACTCATATTCCCTGTTCATTAAGGCAACCCTGAATGCATTCCCTTGCAAACTCTTTGTATAATCCAGAAGGAATGTTTTCTAAACTTACAGTCTGATTGTAAAGAGAAATTTAAACCACCTATCCACATCTTCCGTACTCAGATATGATGGTTCACAATGCAGGCAATGCATTGTTTCATGACTCATTTTCTGTCGCATATGGCAGCCAGTGTATCAGGTGAGACTGCGATTCAGCTGTCTAAAACGTGAAGAGTGGCCAATGCACAGCTTTACATCAAAGTTCTGCATAAACCATTAAATAAAATGGCAAATCTGTATTAAGACAGGTGCTCAGGTGCCAGGGAAGACAGAAGACTGTTCTGTCCTAGGGGACTGCGTTGTATCGTGCGCTGAGGTTTGAAGTCTTAACATGCTTATAGCCAGGAGAGCACTCTACACACCATTTCAAATTTGTCTTTTCTTCAGTTTTCAGGGGGGAAGCAGCATGACAGAGCATTGGACTGGAACTCGCAAAAAGAAACCCTACGTTTTACTCCCTGCTCAGCCGTTGCCTCATCAGTTCAATCTCAAACAGTTTTTTCACACCTTGCACTTTGGTTTCTCCATTGGCCACATGGAGATGAAGGACCTCATTTTTTATGGCGGATTCTGCCCCTTCCACTGACCGTACCTGGTTACCAGGACATGCTACAGTACACTTATCCCACAGCTCAGATGCAACCCGTATGTGACCTTTGGCAGAGCAGCTCCCTCAAATTATCTCATGTACTCACATTGTAAGAGGTTTGGACTGTCACTTACAAAGAATACACAGACCACCTAACATGATAAGGCCTCGATCCTGGGTGAGTATTTCGCTGCAGCTTAAATAAAGGTCAATATGCAAGTGGCTTGTCTAAATTAGCTGCTCTGCCACTGCTGACAGCAATGAAAAGATTTCAGATGAAAAGCCTAGAGCAGAGATACATGACATCCTGTCAAAAATCCGAAAATATTTTGAGATACTCCACTGTCAGAGCAAAGCTATCTGAGAATGATACTCTTCCCAGAACTTCATCTATTTGCCTTCAAAACCATGGAGAAAGAGTGGTGAAATTCTCTACGTTGTGCATGACCTAACTGCGATGCAATGGCTTTTCCAAAACATGCACAGAGAAATATACTTTGTAAAACAAGATCTAACTAAAGCTCAGGCTTGTCCCTTTTTCATTAGCAGGCTTTCTCTGAATGGTCAGGTTACTAAATGCCCTTTCAGCTTCACTGGTCACGCAGTTCTGAGAGCGAGTCTGGCAGAACTGGGTGCAGAATTTGGCCCGTTAACTTTTGGGGTCTGGAAGAGGGAGCATCCCTCGCAATATCAGCACACACATCTGTAGTTGTGACTCTTGGAGAGTTGTTGCAGTGGCTGTTGAGCCTCTGGCAAACATCTGATATCATTCACTTCACTGAGTCTGTGAGAACAAAGCCTTATTTGCTAGCAAAATTAATGAGAAAAGAGTCTTCAATGAGACAATAATTTATGGCTTCCGCAGCAGTTAGCACGTACAGTGAAATTCATCTGACCGCATTCTTCACAGTAAAGGCAAATACGAGGGGAAAAAAGGTATGGATTTATTTTCAGAAACATTGTCTGTTATTTCAAACTCAGGTTCTTAGCTGGGTATTTTATTTTATGAAACCCTTCCAAATTTGACGAAGGTTGAAATAAATGGGCCTTTGTCCCCCTCACCGTACCATTGCGTTTAATGACAGTGAAATAAAACTCTGCTCTCTGGCTACACGCCAGAGATTAGATGATATGAACAACTCACAACATATTTTAAATTTTGTGTTACATCGAAAATTGAGAGACATTCAAAAACGTTTAGAAATGCATACATTCAGCATTATCTGTCGTTACTTCACAGAAAAATGAGAGCTGCAAAAACATATCCTTTTTCCTTGAAACTCGGATCTCTAATCTGGCCATAAACACCAACTCTTTGCCTTTCAAACACAGAGGACTGCAAACAGAAAAGCCAGAAATGCATCAGACAATAAAAATACGTATAATGGCTACCAAACTCAGTTCTTCTCCCCCCCTCTTTTTTTAACAGATAGGTTTTAGACTCTATAATAATCATGCAGCTAAGATACAAGGTCTCTTGTTGGCAATAACCTACATGACATGACTTAGAAGGCAGGTGTTACTGTAATTAGCTATTGTTTGACTATCAAAAGTCAGAGCTGATTAAAGCCACTAAGTACAAGTGCACTATTTTATTTCAAAGAATATTATGAACTGCATGCTGGGACTCTTTCACTGCGGACCTACCTTCCGGAGTCTGCTAAGAGCCCATGCCAGCAGTAATCAAAACTAAAATCTGCATAAACCTTCAGGGTTTTAATTCAAGCAGAGCCCTTTCATTAGAAATATGTTACTTTATGAAATCTGGTCGCCAGCAAGGGGAGAAAAATGTGACTTCTTAAGAAAAGTGAATGGCATCTCTTTAGTGATTAACCCAAGATTAATGGAGGCTCCTACTGCTAGGCCTAAGTCCATTTTATTGCTAATTCATTTAGGTACTATTTCAGATGTACTTGATGAAAGTCACCTGCTAAGAAGTCATGTTTTGGCAAGCAAGGATAGCCATTATGGTCAAATCCCAAATAGAATTTTTATTAAAGAAGCTTTGAAAAGTGTCTTGTATTAGTCTTTCAGAGACATACTATTTAATGTACTCAATTAGTTAAAAATTTTGGGCCCAAGTCACTAATCAAACATTCATAAAGCTTTTCTTCATTTTTTTGTCTACATGCATCTTTAATGTTCCAGGTAGGATGAACGCTGTACTGAACAGGGACATTTATATACAGACAAAAGAAGCAATACTAAGACTTACCAAGAAGTGGGTGGGATTTGGGATAAGTGCACGGCTGGATATGTGAAATGTTGGCTTGGCAGAGCATCTCTTTGTTCCCCATGATACTGTGAGGAGTGGGGACTTATGCAAATCACATGTTCTTAAAACTGTACATAATCATTTGGCTTTGGCTTGTGCATACATTTATAACCTGAGGTTTGATCTCCTAACACAAATCGTTTTAGCTTTAGCCTTTTCTGCAGTTTGTTCTTTTTATAAATTAGAGTTTAGTAGATTTAATGATTAGAGAGCACAGAAAACTGCTTTGTCATGTACACCGTGTATACAAGAGCGCCTACACAGACAATGCACCTCCATATCCCAACCAAAGTTCAGACCTTGTTTGCAGGCTGGCTCCAGTTTGGGCAAGCTTTACCTTGATTCATGGACAATTCTGTGTGCATCACCACATATTTGTTATGTTTTTATACTCCTCCCAAGACATTGGCTACTGGCCACCGTGAAACACACGATGCCCCATCAGAGAGACCTTAGCTCTGATGGTGTGAGCTTTTCTTCCCTGTTCTGTTTAGATAGGAACATCCTGACAGGCAGTCCAGAAACACTTACTCTGTGGAGGAAAAAAGCATACTCCAGAGGTAGTTCTGATGATCACAGACAGCTTGATCTTTACGTGTAATTGCGCCCATGTTTTTAAAAAAATGGACATTAAGTCCAAAGTGGGGAAAAAAATAATCACAGGTGAGAAAGATGCATGCTCCTCTCTCAGCTCCTCACTTGCCAGGCACGTTCAGTGATAGAGTGTTCCCCCAAAACTACAGTTATTGAATTATTGATAGCCATTACTGATGACCATCACACATCCAAGCTGTCCCCACCGTTTTGGGAGCAAGTCACGTGCTCACGTATAAAGACAGAGCCCTGAGAAATCCCACTCGATAGCCAGCATGGCCCCACTTTGTAACTGCAAAGAACGAGACCGTTTTCGTGACAGAAAGTGGCAAATCAATCCAACAATGTCTGGTTTGGGTATTTCAGCTCATTTGGGCTGAGCTAGTTCCACTCCGGAGGTGACGACTTACTTTGTAATCAGCTGCTGGGCCCCGACAGCACACACATGACCCAAACTCTGCAAATCACGCTTTGCTTTTTCACAAGAAGTTTGCAAATCCCTGAGCTTTGGTTGCAATCACTGTGCAAGCAGGCAAATACTGCACTGCTTTCCTCGAGCTACCTGGAGCTGCAAAAGGAAAAGAGATTGTTTTTTGCTCACCTGGCTTTCCGAGGGGTCAGCTTTAACTGCCGATGACCGAGGTATCCCAGAAATCACATGGGATTGCGGCTACGGATCAACTCGTGCTCTGTTCATGACACTCGTGGCTTCTCGGGGGGGGGGGCACACAAATTTGTGGGTATCATCTTGCACAGCCAAAGCCCCTCTCCACTAGGCTCAGACAGACCACCGCAGAGGGCCCTACTTTGGGTGACTGTGGCAGAGATAAGGGTCAACCAGATCCACTACCTGTCCTGACAAAGCGGGACCGTGTTCAGTTTGGGACATTTGAAAAAGGTGGCTGCGTGTTACTTTCAGCAGTGAAGATTTAGCAGAACCCAGTAATGGACTAATTTTACCGAGGGCAAATGTTCCCTTCAGTACAAGGCCATAATTTTAAGGAAGATCTCCCGCCATCCCTCTCCTAGCAGACTGCTTCGGCACAATACTCTTTTATTGGGTTCATTGGCAATATGCTAACTTTTAGCCTTAACATCTTCCACACTTTCCTAAGTGCTTACTACAGCCAAGAATATCATAACCTGCTTCCCTTCAGTGACCAGCTGTAGGGTATTTGGGTGTACCAAAATCCTGTGAAATTCCCCCACTCTGGCTGTGAGCGGAGTCCCTCTGCCTCTGTGCCCCAGGGGCAGCATCGGGGAGTTCTGTGGCAGCCTGGGTTCTGTGGGCAGCCTTCCCTGGCCCTATACAAATGGTACACGCTTACACGGGTGCACGTGAAAAAACACAAGGATTTTAAGTCTACTCTATTTTCTTCAGAAATTTATTTCAATTTAAGTAGATGTCTCAGCACGGAGACGAAGGGAGAGAAAAATAGACCTGTGTCTGTAATGTTACAAAGTTGAAGATCTCTTAAAGCATAGAAAGTTTGATGTGACAGAAGATTTCCTCTTTGTCTCCTGGAAATACAGAACACTTCTAAATGTAACTATCTGGTTCCTAATTTTTTATTTTTTTTTTTTTGAATGACTGATACAGTTTCTAAAATATTTACTGAAATTGTTAGAATTAGTAAGAGCAACAAAACAAGGGACGTGTGTGCAAGATGTCAGAGAGCAGCCTTATTCGGGTACTTACTGTGACACCCCCCCAGCCTTTACCCTTCTGTTATGTACTGCACCCCCGATGCCGATGGGTGGCTGTCAACATTCATATCAAGGAGAGCAAGAAGGTTTCCACCACTCTGCTAGCAATATTCAGAATTATTAGAAATGGCAACACATTCTGTGGCGGAATTCTTCCCCGTGGAGACTACAAAAATCAGCATGGACTTTTAAATACTTCACTGAAGGGAACATACTACTGAGAGCTGCCTACATGTGATAACAAAGTTAACCTAATCTGTTCCCTCTTGTGTGCTGGGGCACTCATACATGCAAATCTTGTCTTGTTCAACTGTGTTTGTTCACCTCCATAGTCCTTCGGTGATTCAAATCTGTGTCTTACTATCCTATAATACCCTTGTCTAACAGTTCTTTTTAAATGCATGTGTTAATTATCTTGCCACTGCTGTAATTTCTCCCTGTAGTCCATTAATTAAGAGGTCACAATCTAAGAGCATGTTTACCCAATAAGCTTTCTTTTTTAATTATCCTAATTGCTTGGATACTGACAAAGACTCTATCCCTCCCCTTTCTCTGAGTGGATTAGAAAACGACATTTCAAAGCCCCACACAATGATGGGTTTGTAAAACACACACACACACATATATATATGTTTTTAGAACTCCACAATGTGCAAACATCAAAGGTCAACAAGACACAAGATATTGTATTTGTATAGCTATATAAAATGAAGATACAAATTGCTCTTCATTAATTTATCTATTAGTCTAGGATATTATATTGGTCAGGAAAAACACAAGCAAAACTTTTAAACCTTCAGTATTAGGAACAAGAACAGCTAGATGTATACAACTTGTTCTATTGTGCAGACCATCATCTGTAGAAGTGCATCTCTCCCTGAACCTACATGGATGCTTTTGGATAAAAGCAAGCAGGAGGAGAGAAAGGAGAGAAAGGAGAGAAAGGAGAGAAAGGAGAGAAAGGAGAGAAAGGAGAGAAAGGAGAGAAAGGAGAGAAAGGAGAGAAAGGAGAGAAAGGAGAGAAAGGAGAGAAAGGAGAGAAAGGAGAGAAAGGAGAGAAAGGAGAGAAAGGAAGAAAAGGCAATAGGCTTTTCCTGCAGCAAAGATCAGTTATTATTCCCACCCCCCTCCAAAATATTGCCTTCCCATAGGTCACATCTTGGCAAGCTGGTCAAAATACTTTTTTTACTGACTTAGCAAAATTCAACAGACAAAATCTCTACAACTTAAAAATTTTAAACCCTTCCTTTTGTCAAGCTATTTGAATTCCAGATAGGATTTGAACACAACAATTAGTAGAGGTTATGTCCAGAAAAATTACTACTTTGTCAGAATGTGAAACAACATTTGATATGTCAACTAAAGTAAATTTTTTTGTTTTAATAAAGCAAACGTCTCATTCAGACTAGTCATCTCAGGAACTATATAACAGAAGTATAATTACTTAGAAATTGCTTAGGTAAGCGTGATTGATGCATGGTAAATAGATGTTTCCAGCACTTATTGTTTCTTCCTGATGGATTAGGAAGAGTTGTTTAACAGTTCATTTGACCAGTCTCTCCTGGTGTTTCTTGAGTCTGGCTGTGCCAGTCAGCACCAGCAGTTCCTGGTAGTTTAAGTCTCTTTAATAAAGATTAAGATGTCAGAGGTCCTGCATTGCACAAAATCCCAATTTTATTAACTTCTCATTATCAGCTGAAATATGAAGTGCATTTCTTTTCATCTAAAGTAAGGCACTTTCTCAAGGGAAAGAACAGATATATAAATATACATTTATGATGATTAAGGGTGAGTTTGTTCGAACCTTGACTGATGTTGGTGAACATTTTCTCACATGATGGGTACCACTTACATTGATATTTCTCCCCCAGAAAGCATTCAGGTATTTCACAACTGTGGACCGTCACAACATATTAGTAAGTTGGCACTGGTGAACCGTGTGGTTGAATACTTGCACTACAGCACTTAAGTCAATAGTGTTTTCATTAAAGAGCAGCAACACGTAATGTACTGGGCAGAAATACTGAACCTCAAAAGTCACTCAACCAGGACAAGTAAAACATTGGCACTGGTTACATTCAGTCAATGTTCCCCTGTTCGTACCCTGCAGATCTAGGAAGACAACAAGAGTAATAGCACAAAGACTACACGACACTCATTAAAACAGATCACAGAAGCATTCAAAGTCCACTCTCTGACCAGATAAGTTCTAATACCATCTATGTGAACTTAGGCAGCAACTGATAAAGTTAAACTGCTGAAGGCAGCAACACTGTACAGCACCCGAACACCGTCACTTTTGAAAGACTTTTTAATCCTGTACATGTTACCGTCAGACTCCCACACCAAATAGCTACAGGTCAATGATACATGAACAGACACTCAAGGAGGTCCTTTCCCTGCGTGATCCTCAGAGCCGTACTTTTAAGGGATTTTTGAAGGCTGATGAATTTATGTATTTTGCATATTTGAAAGAAAGCCTTTGACGTACTTCTTGTTTTCAAGCCTGTCTATTGCAGGAAGGAAAGAGCTGGCACTGCGTGTACTTTCCCAGAACAGGATGACTCTTGCTGGAAATTACTTCACAGAAAGAGTTAAGAGGTAAAAACGGTTCTTCTAGTGTAATGCACATCCTGCACCAAGGGATCAAAACTATACACAGCTTTACAGTGCAGCTCTTGTGAGGGTTAAGCTCTATTAGTTCTGGTCTCTGACACTGCTAATGGCACTCTCAAACTAATTGCATTTCTATACCTATATATACGTCTAGGCAACAAATAAGCCCTTTAATCAAACAGCTTAATCTACTTCTAATTAATTCCATTTCTGTGCCTTTTTCAGAGTACAGGAACACACAAAGATACAGGTGATAGAGTACATTCTGTTGGCAGCTGACAACTTCGACTCTGCTCAAGCCTCTCTCATGATTAAGACTAGTCGCTGTCTCACATCGTTGGTATTTCTGCTGCTTGAGACTGAGCGGATTCATGCCAACGACCAAAAGCAACAAGCAGCGGCTGTGCGGCATTAGTTACAATTAGCTCAGTGAATTGCTTTTGCATTTGCTTACAGATTGAGATCACTTTTTGCGTTCATCAGAAACTGTCTTCATCTTGCCTTCTGAGTGCATACAACAATGCAGTAAGGGAAGACTATGGCATCAGCTGAGCAAACAGAACAGAAGGTTGTTGTTTGCATATCCAGACCTAACGTAAAGTGTACAATTTGAGGGCCACCAACTTTGAAGGAAATGCTGATTCCTCTTCTACATTTACTACTGTGCGAAAACAGGTCAATGTATCAGAAAAAAAATCACCCCATCAGTATTTAGGAAAGAGAAATACATATGCCATAAACTGTCTATTTCAAAGGTATGTATGTACAAAAGGCATGATAAGCGGGTGCTGAATAGTTAGGAGTGGCAATTATCAGTTACACATATCATTATAGTCTCTCAACTTTTCAATAGCACGAGTTCCTAATACCATGTTTACTAGATCAGGTAAAAGGGGACTCTTAATACTGTGCAAATATGACTTACCAAAGGACTTTGCTTTCTCACCTATTCTTGGGCTTTTCAAATCAACATTATTAATTGGCTGGCTTATCGGTAAGTGCTGTCTGGCAGTTAAAGGATGTTTCCACCCATTGCAAGGATACATAGAAACTAAGCAATGTCAGCCACAAGGACAAATAACTTCCATGTTGAAACAGAAAAATATTTTGACACCTTAATTCTTCTTTATAAAGGCATAATGCATTTCAGCGTTAATTAGCTATCCTCTATTGCATCTGTTATTCCATATTCTTTTTCCTTATTCTATTAATTCAGAACTCTGGCTTACAGTTGCAAATACTATGGCTTCCCCCCCCTCCCCCCTCCCTTTCCTTTCTTTTTCTCTGGTTTTCTATTATTCAGGTGTGCATAAATACATGTTTTAGGATCTGGATCAACTACTTCCCATACTATGGAACGCAACTACATAGGAGTTTAGGGGGTAACTTTCAGCCCTTCAGATCAACTTTTTGTTAACCTGCCAGCTCTCCTGAGCACCAAATCCACTTGAAAATGGAGAAAAACGTTTGGCTGATAAGGAAGACTGAAAACAAAGAGCACAAAAGTTACCAGGCACCATCAAAGAAAAGCAAAACAGTCTAAAATAAGGAGAAAAGCATTCGCTGCCCCCATCTCGCATTTTTCAGTATGCTTCAGCCTGCACGTGCAGCCTACCTAGAGAATGAAAGGACAAGTTCAGTCTCCCTGCCTCGTTCACTCCACAGCTTGCTTTCACACTGATTAACAAGATAAACGTATAAGCACCATAAAAAACCGTAAGGCTAGAAAGGATCTCGGGAAGCCATCTAGGCTATCCCTTATTCTAATGCAGGATTGTGTGTATCTAGTCCAGCCTGGCAGGTATTTGTCTAAACCTCTTAAGAGCCTTCAGTGGCAGGTATTTTATCTCCTCCCTAGAGAGTCTACTCAGGTACAAAACTATTCTAGTATTTTATTTTTCTGAACATCTAACCCAAATCTTTCTTGCTACAAGGCTGGCTTCTTCTCATCTTATTCTGATGGATGTGTGATACAGATGATCGCCCTTTAGGTTAATGCAGAATATGAATTTTAGCTTCAGCTGTTTATTTTACAGAATGACATCTGCTCATCTTGAAAGAAATTTGCCAGCAGAAGCATGATCAGACCGAATTTATTTATTTTAACTATTTCTGTTTCTTTTAAAAAGGGTTTCCCTCTGCCACCATATTGGCTTTGCAGTTATGACCTGTGAATTAAGATGCCCCCCCGGTTGGTTTTTTTCCTTTTTTTTAAAAAAGAAAATGGTTATTCATTTAGGTAGATATTTACAGAAAAATCAAACAAATATTTGGTGTGCTGTGTTAGCGTGAAAAGGAGGGGAGCACTGTGTAAGCACAGTAAATGCAGGTGAACTGTTTTATGTGAGTGAAAACAAACTGGGGGAAGAAGGGCTACTAACAAAGGTAAATCATGGCTGTGTAAATACAAAGAGAGGTATGGCTGTTCACAAATGGGAAAGATAGTTACCAAACACGTGGCTATTATAATTCAGTGTTTGACATATTGAAGCATCATAGAAAAAAAGTACAAAAAGCACAAGAATAACAGAACAAGCAGAGATATAGGATAAGGTGAACGAGATCAACAGAATTTTTTTCCTACCCAAAGACAGTCCACCACATTTTCTGATTGACACTAAATAATAATTTAACCACCTATCTGAAAAAGATATTCTCCCTCTTCAAAGCCTAAACAATGTGAAGGGTTTTCCTCTGCCATAATATTATCACGGTAAAAGCAATTGTTTCCAGTCATTCCAACAGACCTGTGCAGGACTGAAGGCAGTCTGAGGCTGGGGCCAAATCTACCAGTGTTGCGATCAGGCGGTTTTTGGTTATCCATCCCTTTTTAAATAAATCACTGGCCTACGAGTTTGTTAATGTTTACCATTCACCTACTGTCCACTCCTCGTCTAAAATCCGCTTATTATGCCAACAATATCTATGTTTGTGCTTCTGCAAGAAGGAACGATCCATTTAGATATACTAAAAGAAAAACTCCTTGCTCTTTAATTCTACTAAATCTCTGCAAGAAGGAAAACACACACGCAAAGCCTTTTCCAGCTCTAAAGCATTTCTGAACTTACGGAGAAAAAGAAAAAATCCATTAGCGTCTTTTCTCATTATTTATGTACGTAAGCTTCTAACACTTTAAGACTTTGGCCGGCATTACAAACAGAACAGAGAAAATACAACAAGGAAACCTATTTCTTGGGTATTTCCAGCCCAGTTAGTGTGAGGAATTAGAAGAAATTAATGTAAAAAAAAAAAAAAAAAAAAGTCATGTGCAAGGTTTTCATCAATGTTTTTCAGACCAAAGGGGTTCTGATGAATTTCAGAGATGCATCCAAACTTCTAAGCAAGTTTCCAAACCAAACAAGACTGCAAACTCTGACATTCATCAGTGACTCGTTTGCCAACCTTCCTATCATACAGCAAAAAGGGCCATTTAAAATCATCTCAGAATAATCTGCTTTCACGGTCATGGTCATTTTACTAGCCTCCGTCTGTGTAAGACTTTTAAGTCACAAGAACACAAACATTCATACAGCAAATGGCTAAAGCCTTGGTCTAGATTCAGAAATAACATAGACATATACCAGGATTAAATAATAAACCTTGTTTTTCTGACTTCATTACTCTGAGAAAATCTTGTTATCTCGATAATAATAATAATAATTAAAACGTCTACTTCTTAATATTATAACTTCTTTTCTTGGACTTAAGTAACTTTAAAAAGCAAAATTCATCATACGGCTCTGTGAATAGCAATCTGGGCACAAAGAAGTGAAGTGCTTTGCCTAAAGTCATCCCAGCTTCAGGATGAGGATGGGTTTTTGCTGGATGCCACTACTGGAGACATCAGCCATCTACCAGTATAGCAATACCTTGGAAAAAAATGAGTATGATCTTAAAGCTTAACAGTTCCGTACACCAGGGTTGCCCAGCTTTTACCAAGGGTGGTACAGAGAAATTGAGGTTTGCTTAGCAGGAGATACGATGCTGTGTGCAGTAAGCCTATCAAAGCAAAGAACAAATAAGCATATGGTGAACATCAGAACTGGAATGGAAGATGGGATACCATTCAAATTAGAAGTTTTTATTGGCAAAAGGACCAGCAAATATAAACTGCCAGGAATAAATTTACATTGGAACTTAGAAGACATGTTCTAGTCATCAGAAGACAAAAAGCCTGAAAGAAATTATCTTACTTAAGGGGGGGCACAACCTACTTACGAAAGATTGTACATCCTTACTGCATGTGACTGTAGGAAATTGGACAAAATAACCCAACACGATTGCTCCAGACCTCTGTTCCTAACAGGAATTAAGGTGAAAAAGAAACAACCACCCATATTAAGCATATGAGCTAACAGAAAAGGAATTATGTCAGAGTAATGACCATTATATAACTCGAGACAGACTGAAGTAGAGCTGAGCGTCTCAGAAGATTGACAGTGTTTTTCTTGGTGCATAGATTTACATGGCAACCTGGGCCTCATCGTATCTGAACTCTTTCCCCAAGTTTTTCAGGATTCACCTTTTTTAGGATTCCCGTGACAAAGAAGATTATTAATCTCCATTTCAAGGCAGTGGTAGCTGAGGAAGAGACTGCTTGATTTTGCCAATATAACTCAGCAGGTAGCCCCAAGCTGTTTCTGGGCATAAGTGCAGAAAGAAAAAAAGTTAACCAGATATTAAGGGTAGTGAATGAACAATGAAAGTCAATCCTTTTCTGGTTTTATATAAAAATATACATAATTGCAGGGGGAAATATGAAAAATGAAAATTCCTCTTGATTGATTTTTACATTTAGTTCTTAAGGAAACAAGAATGATACCACTTTAGCACTACCATAAAAACTACCTTGATGCAATAGCAGTTTTGTAAACTTTCAGAGTTTCCACCAGACTGCATACGAGGAAGAACTAGTCTCCCCCTGGGTGACGCAAGCTTAAGACTGAAATTCCAGTAGACATTAAGAGAAACAATTCCTTCAGGACTTTTGATTTATTCTTCTGGAACAGAAGGAATTACTGCACCAACCAGGGTTTAAAATGTTCTGACAGCAGATATGCATAACTATCTCTACAGTAATTATTAATGATCTGGAAGAATGCTCAGTAGCAAGCTAAACTCGCTTTTCTCTGAGGCTAGCATTCCAACAAACCCCAGAAATAATCAGCTAACTCATGAAGATTAGGAGATAGGATGCCTCGATATGACAGAAGATTTCTTAATTTTGGTTACTTACAGGACACATTAAGCCTAAATAGAAGCATGAGGAAAACTTACTCTGGAGTTTATAAACTAGTTTATAATCAATTCCACAGCTTTCTACACTTCTTTTCTACACCTCTGTATTATATTTTAAAATAAGGAGGGAAAAAAAAGGGGGGGGGGAGGGGTGTGAATCAGTCACTTGGGTAGTGAGGATTTAAGCAGTTTATTCAGGCTTCTCTACTTCTAATACTACTACCTTTTTTTTTTTTTAATGTGCAATTTTATTGTTTTGTGTGCATTAATAGCTGGTCAAATAGTACATGCAGAACTGTAAATTTCAAAGAAAAGTCAGCAGATTTCAAATCCCTACAGCTGCCCAACTGGACAGAAACCGTCCTCTGCAGCATCGAGAGACAACGTTTGTCCTTCTCGGCTCAGGAATTTAATCAGGGGACCTTCAAACCTTAACATCAAGCTAAAGCTGGAAATTCAGTGAAAATTACTCAAACCATAACTGAAGATGGAAGTATATCGTTCACCTTTCACACATTTTTTTTTCATTATCTTTAGTGTTATGTGTCTGTCAGAAAGAAGTTACTGCCAATTCAATAAAGGTAAAAGCAAAGGCAACAAGGGAGAGGCTTATGAACTGCAGAGCTTTGCTAACAGCCAGAAGGACAGCGTGCGGGGCTGCGAAGGTTTGCAAGCGATGGCCGTGCCCCTTGTCCGCGTACGAGCAAAGCCCCGTGGGACTCGGCAAGGTTCTGGAGGACCCGAGCGGTTGGTTATCACGGGCTGCAAGCTGCTCAGCCGCTGCGCAGGGTCTCCCATCAGATGCGCTCCTTTCTTACTGGTTATGCATTCTGTAATGAGCTGCCAAGTTTAGAAACTGCTGATCAGCTAGTGGGGAGAAGAAAAATAAAATATGTATCTGACTTCTAGGCTGCAATCAAATCAGTAACTCATAGCTCATCTCAAGCAACTTTGAGGTAATTACCAATAGCAGCAGGTTTTTTTCAGATGTTGTACCTCTCCTCACTATAACCCCAAGAAATACCCCCACACATGAAAGAATAGTCAGATCTGCCAATTTGAGCAGGACCACGGCCGTAGGTCCCTTGAACCTTACACAGAACCTGCTGAACACGAGATCCGAAGTCGATCCATGCAAGTAGAGGCTACGTCCTGTTTTCCTGGATGCTGAGCAATCGAAGCTGTCAGCTGTGGCTCACAGCCCAGGGCAGAACAGATTACTACCCCAGCAAGCACGGACTAACACCGACTGAATTGGTAGGTCTGAAAATGAATGATGCCAGCGTAGAATCTTGGACGTGTTGTAATTTCCTCCACTGCTGCTTCATCTCCTCCTTGGGAAGGACACAATCTGCCCTGCGAGCTCTTTTGTCTCTGATCTAGCATGCAAGGGATTTTGAACTTGGCAAGTCCCCATCAGTTTAAATACCACGTAAATGCTCACCGCTATTGTAGATATAAATTAAAGCTAAGACTAGAATGGATTGTACATTTCCCAACCCAAAACGACTTTGTTGAAAAGTTACAATTTGATTGAATCAAAGTATTCACAAAAATTAACATTTATCAGAAGTTAAAGGAAATAATCGGAAAGGATAACTCAATTAGGTTTAAAGTGAAGTATTTTTTGGCCCAACTCAAAATGAAATAAAGTTTTGAAAACTCATGATGTTGTTAAAAGAAACGTCCATATTGAGTAAAAAAAAAAAAAAAAAGTGAGGACAATCATTAAGATGTGGAGCCAAAATTTTCTCATTATCCTCAAATAAGTCTGGTTTTATATTGCAGCTTTTAGCATACAGCACTCACTCATGCAACTACTGTACCTACTACAGAGAGCAAAGGGAATGAACTTAATTTGCTTACAAAGTGCTGCTATTGCATGCTGTAATTTCCACAGGTAAAGATAGAAGGTACTACTGAACATCACTGAACGGTTGACTTCTAGCAATTATTTTTCACCCAAAACTGCCCTATGAAAAATAAACTTGGGCTTTTTTGCAGAACACATATTTTATAATCTCATAAAAACCTCATCTAATCTAAAACCCCATCTAACTGGCATCATCAAAATATACTGCACTCCTGGAACGTGCGTGGGACAACGGTCATATCTTTACTGCTTTGTAAACACTTGATATATTTCTAGAGCAAAATATGGGGGGGGGGGGGGGGGGGAGAACAAAAGCATATTTTGGTTTTGCTATGATATATATATTTAATTATAGGTCACTGGCATTCAGTTACCTGTTTTTTGGCTTTTCTTTGTTTTTCTTTTTAAAGCAGCACCATCGGTGCTAGAAGCCAACTTCAAGTCACTCTCCCTACCATTCTCACACATACACCCCCTTTTCTTTCCTCCCCAATAACTGTCCAGGTTTTTCTTTTTAGCTAGCGAGCTCTAATAGGCCTCCTACCTGATATATATTCTCTTTAATAGCTGCACAATGTGATTAACTGAATACTGCACACACCTCAAGATCACAGATTACATTAATAGAACCATCTGGCTTCTATAATGTATGTAACATACACAATAAATCCTGATTCCAAATTTCACTCTGGAACAGAAACCTGTCCTACTCAGTGCAATCTATTCTTCCAACACTGATGTATATTCCCAGTACTGTGTAAATAAACTGGTGGCAACACACACACACACACACACGCGCGCGTGCTCGCAGCTCCCTCCTTCGCTGCAGTATCAGTTACAGTCTTCTCGCGCTCCCAGTCCATCCCACGTGTGGTTGTGAATCCAGACCTAATTCCAGGAATACCTCCTGGCACGCTCGCCCTCCGCGTCCAAGGAGGAATTGCAGAGCGGACCGAGGTGGGGGTTACCTTCGAAGTTAACATACAGTTTTGAAATCCCAGAGGCTATCATTCTAAAATTTGTGATGTTTTGTCTACTCTGGTGATTTAAGGTTTGTCAGAAAATGTCAGAAAGGCCACGAGGCCAAGGGCTTCCTGATGACTGAGGATTTTCTTTCACATGACCTTCCTGAAGTTGATTTTGGGCTCCAGACAGTGCTGCCTTCAGCTCTGACAGGGGCCGGCTGGCAGCAGATTCATGGGGATCTCTGGGGCATTCTGGCATTTTTAAACTGAGTAGAGGCTGTAATACGTCCTAATCATCCAGAATATTATTTCACTAGTAATCGTCTTACAGGCGGTACGTAAACGCCAGCCTTTCGGTTCGCAGTTCATTTCGTTAGCAGAAAAAAGAGCATGTGCTCAAAAGTATGCAAACAATTAAAAACGTATCTTGATTCAAATGAGTAAACATGTATGTAGAGTATTTTTAATTTCACATATGATACTACATGTGTTTTCTCAACAAGGAATCACTGAAATTAATTATACGTACGCTGAGACACAAGCAGGATTGTGAGAAAAGTGTTAAAACTGCTAATGTGCTTGTGATCGTTTTCACCAACGCAAAGTAAAGAGAGCTCACTCACTAGGACACGTGGGTTTCGCACCATTTAGGAAGCTCTTATCTATAAAAATGTTTATAAATCTTAAATTTGCATACATCTTTAGCACAACCGATTGGTCAGCCAGAATGTCTTAACAAGTCCCCTGTCTTCGCATTGTTCTGCAGAAGTGCCTCATCTTGCCAGCCAAGCAGACAGCGTCGGAAAATGCAGTTCTCCAGGTGAGTGAGCGAACCGCACAGCACGACCGAGAAAGGTAAATAATGTGAGGCTGAAAGATAGTTGACCACGCTATTCTATGAATACTCATCAACAGAACGCAAGATATTTTAAACCACCTAGAAAAAAAGCAATAGAATGAATTATTTGACCAGCTAGCTAATGGATTGCCGTTTCTGCCCTAATGAGATGAGGTTGCACTGATGCTGAAATATGACTCTGACACTTACTATGAATTACTAGTGGAGTGGTTTTGGCTTTTTTCCCCCTCAAGCAGACCATTAGTCGGGCAGAGGGGTTTAACCAGACAGCAGTTTGGACTTGGCTCTACTACTGACGCTCCCTGTTCAGAGACGCAGCCGATCACCGATTCAAACCCACGCGAGTGCGTTGGTTTGTTTTGTCAAGGGAACAGCCTCCTGCCTTCTCGCTTCCAAAAAAAGCGTAGCCGGTTTTGTTAATAACTTGAGGCCCCCATAAAACCTATGTGTTTATGTTTGAGACGCATTATACGAAGACAAGGTGACCTCTCATAACTGTCCATGCCTGAAGTTAAACGGACACTTTTATCTTAAGAGATATTGTTCGACAGAGATGCATGTCATTTGGAACAATGTGTATAAATAGCTCGGCGATACATTTCAGACACTTCCTTCTCAGCTACAGCAATTCGCTTACTCAAGAAAATAAGGCAGCAGGTTATAAATTAGCGCTAGAAGAACAAATCAACGTCATTGCTCTTTGGTTTACACCGGTGGCTGTAGTGATTTAAGTATGAACTCGCCTAGAGCGGAAGGGAGGAAAAGAACCAACTTGATTTACAAAAAGGTCTTATTTAAAATTGTGTGAGGCGTTCACACTGTATCCACGCTTTGCATTAACTTGCCAACAGAGAACACGGTAAATTGCCGTTAACCACCCTAATCATCTGTACTACTGAAACTACTGGAAACGGAGACCTGTGCTGAGGCACGGTGTCTACATCTTGTTGCGATGCATGTGGCGGCTATAGTTGACTGGAATCTACTGGAGATACGGAGAGAGCAAACTTAACCACTGCTAGTCTTCTTAACTTGGCCTGATTTATGGGTTCAAAACCCCTGGAGACCTCTTTATGGAACCATTTGTCATACACGCACACACTCTATACAAGCAAGCCCAAACATCTGTATCACAGAAATTAAACGTACAACGTTATGCCCGCAAAATAATTTAACCATCACTTTCTTCGCCGACTTTTCTGTGCCAGCCTTACACCTTTTTTTACTTTACATGCTTCATTTCAGCAAAATCAAGGATGCAAACTTCTTAGAAGTACTTAGTTTCCATGGAAACCTAAGCTGACCGCAACATTATTGTTCTCAAGAGGGAACTGACTTTACTATATGTTCATTCACTGAATTAATGGACTCCTGGTTCTTTTATTAGCAGCTCTCTAACAATGGAAAGAGAGAAATGTTATAAAAAAGACTCTCAGACAACTGTCCACTCTTTTGTCCAGGGCTTATTGGAATGACGCAAGTCTATTCAAGAAAAGATTATAAAAATCAACTCAAAGCTGCCTCTGTTTGTGGCAGCTAAACTTACCTTTATTTCATAAAGATACAACCTATAAAACAAGCAAATTAAAGCTTTCTGAAGTAGTAACTGTAAGGCAGTGATCACGCTGAAACTGGACTTTAACTATGATAACTGGGTATTGTTACACAATCTCATAGGGTTTTGTGAAGCATCATTAACCCCAGTTTTGGTCACTGTGCAGCGCTGTCTTCCAGCTCTCAATGGTCTGGTACATTTTACAAGAACATGCTCTCCTTTTTTAAGCTAAATTTAAGCACACAAAAGCAGGTGATATTTTAAAAATAATTCAGTCTGGTTGATAGCGTAAATTCTCAGTAAGTATGAAGACTGGTTTAAAACCACCAAACCTGGGGGTTTGATTCTTCAATATACAGAACTGAAAGATGGAGAAGTATCACTGAAATTCGGATTTTTAAATCTTTACTAACAGTTTTATAACACCTTTTGTTAGTGAAAGATAACAAATATATACACAACACAAATATGAAATGCAGAAATGCAAATATATGTTGTGCGAAGTGCTGCAAATCCAGGAACCTTAAACAGCTCAAGTTAAAATCTCTAAGTCAATCTCTCTCTGCATGTATAATATTATGACAGACTGTGCTTCGGCCTGAGGGTGTATGGCTCAGCTAGTAATTGCTCCACAAAAGACAGTTAACAGTTCCCTTGCTCTTCTCTAACTACCTTCCTGACTGCTTATTGAAGTCTGATTTCTTACTCCTCTGGGTCATCATTCATCAGTCCTACAGATCCCACTGGGAGAGACCGACCAGACCTTTCCATATCCCTTGTTGCCAGAGGCCATTTCTGACGGCCCATGATATAGAAAATGTCTTCACAGCAATCCAGTGGGACAAACTATGGTTATAATACCCAAATAATCATTTTGCAAATTATCATAATTATCAATCAATCATCTTGTGTGAACAATGTGTTTCTGAAGTATCAGATGGTTCCTGTGACCTGTAGCATTTTGTATATAATAATAAACCTAGAGAGATTTATGGCCCTATCCCGCTTTGCATCTGCAGTAACAAAACATCAGTTGGTTTTTACTTTTGGGTTAGGAACAAAAGCTTTCCATCTACCTGGGTTTCTTGTTTACTACTTGATGCTTCCTAAGAGGTCAAGATTTCAAATCTCACCCAGTTTTCCAACAGTAACTTTATTTTTTTAAAAAAATCTATGTGATTTGGGAGCAGAGAATAAATTACCGTGCTGCATAAATTACTTTTAGTTTATAGCGTCCTCAGCATTCTATTACCAGCTTCTACTGTTTTGCAATGTAGGTATGAAGTCAGCCAAAGTAGGGGAAAAAACTGGTTTTGTCTTCAGTTTTTTCTTGTTGTGTTTTTTACAATACCAGATTGAATCCCAACTCTTTTGAAGCTGATAGCATCTCCCGCTCCCTGTGTAGTATGTTCTTGTTAATGGATAAATTCAAGCTCTCGAGAAAGTCAAAGAATAAATTTAAAGCCTTTTGCCAAACGCCTATCCTATTGGATTTTGATAAGACAGCTATTGAGCTTTAATAATGTCTTCTATCCTTTTTCAGCTGGCCCTTAACATGTCTCTTTATTTGTCCCTAAAGCCTCTTCAGCGATGCCTTTTTATTACAAGTCTCTCAGCTTGCTCTCAAGGGAGACAGGGTCGACAAGAGTGATAGATAGATAACTCTATAGATTATCTCCCACAGATGTTTTCTCTCCAGTAGCCCCTCAGGCTATTCCCTCTAAGTAAACAGAAACTAAATAGAGAGTCTACTGAAGAGAGAAGTCCCTGAGGTCTCTTGTCACCACAGTCAGAAAAACAGCCCATCCAGAGGAGGCTGGCTCGGAGCTCTGTACAGAGCCTCCTTCAATATGATTCTCAAACCATCATCCAAAGTGACTTTTAGAGGCGAGATAAATACACCTAGCATTGCTCCTTGGAAAAAAAGGTGTCTTGTAATGGACACTGGCCTCGTTTCCTGCCAGAGGAAGTCTAAATCTTTCATCTCCCTTTCAAAGTTAAATCAAAATGACAATGAAGATAATGATAACAAGCCATTTTTTCAATGTATTAAATGCAGGAGAGAGCTTAGAAAATTCAGAGCAGGAGAACATGTGAGCTGCTCTCTAAGCAAAATAAACAGACTGCAGGAAGATGGCTTGGAAAAAAAAGACATTTGGGAATACGGGACAATATCCCCGCAGGTATAACTTACATATTTGTGCATATCTCTGAATGTATGCATTCAGTTCACTAAAAGAAAAAGTGCATCTCCTATTTTAGCATTACTTTCAGAACCGATTATTTGAAATTAAACAAACAGGATAAGGAGCTGATGTATATTTGTGGAAATTGAACTAAGTATCAGCAAGCAATGCAGATAAAAGGAAAACTTGTTAGGAGTACACCGCATTTTAGTCTATGGCACAGCACATTTCCAGATACGCAAAAATGATCCTGGACACAGGTCCTTTAATAACATTGCTAGAAATCTTAATTTTTGTGAGACGACCACTAACAAACAAATTAGCTTTCTGGTGTTAGCGATCCCAGCAGAAATAACAGTAATACGAACTGAAAAACACTGGATATAGTGGGAAAACACTTCTTTTTTTGCTCCAAGCGAGAAAAGGGCCTGCTTAATTAGACAATATCATTGCGTCTGCTATGCTGCATCTTCAGACTTTCCACTGCCTTTCAGTTTATGAGAAGTTACCTAAGAGAGCATTTTTTTCCTGGCAGCTCAACAGCAGAAATAATACTGGGGTCAATTTTTAAGCACAGATTCCTTCCTTTGCATCTTCTTGTACCTCTCACTGCTACCACACTTCCCTTCCCTGCTCCATTTTTTTTTTTTACTGTTTTTACAGATTTTCTCTGCATTCTAGTGATTTATTTTTTTTTTCTCTTTCCAGTCCTTGTTACTACCCAATTCTGAACCTCTGATACAGCAGTCAGCCCAATGAGCCACTGAAAATTATGGTCCCCCTGTTTGGCTCTGACTTGCTTTTCTCCCAGTTTAAATCAGCCCACCCACTACAGTTACATTTGTCTTCAGTCACCTTCTCACCACCAACTTATCTCTGAAGGAACAGGAATAAATTGAAGTCAAATCTCAACTATTGTGTCTTCGGGGATATGACAACTGAATGATTTAGAGAGGTTGGAAAAGGAAATCTTCTCCCAAGAGGGTCTTGTACCACTGGAGCAAAATGCTAGAGTACTACTTACAAACAATTTTAAGATACTACAAAAATTGTACAGAAGGAGTTTTCATTCTTTATTTTTCATTTTCTTCTGACTGAAAAGCTGTCTAGCAGTAGTCTTTTCACAAGCCATAAAGTTTAGACTTGAACTCTTTACCTTACTGCTTTGACCTTTTTTACCCTAGCTGTAAAACCCTACTGCCCATCCTTCAATAAATTTATCACCTCATAAACTCCCACTAGTGCTTCTCTACAATGCATTTAAAAGACAGCAGTGGAAGGCCAGTCCTTCCCCCCTTGTCAAATTTCATAATTGTCCAGTTTTATACCTGCTGTAAAGGAAAATATTTAAGGACACAGTATTTTTCGAAGACCTGTGGTTTTTGCAACATTCTCCTTTGAAATAAAACTCATGAAGTTTAAATACAAACCCAAGTATTGAACATAAAAAGCTGCCAGTCTAACGTTTCCTTCTACCCTTGTTGCATACAAAGCCTGCTCTCTTTAGGGTAATGCAGATTCTGTGGGGTAGGGATGTAGAATTTATTTGTGATATTGCAATTAAAGACTGAGAAAGAAATAGCTGAGCAGTCCTGAGCCATGGAGAATTTACTCCATCCTGGTGATAAGTGCGTTGTGGTAATAAGAACCTGCCACCTTGTCACCATGTCTGTTCAGACAAAAGGATCCCACAGAGGCAGAGACAAACACCAAATGAGTTATGGGGATGAACAAGGTAAAAAGTTCAGCAGTATTGCGATAGGTCCCTTGCAAGGTCATTGGATGGTCAAAGGACATTTCATATTGGTAGCCTGGCTTTCTAAAATAAGAGCTTATTTTTCTCGACATGGTAAGAACAGAACGGTCCATACCGGACATGTGTCTAAATATCTTTTCCCAAACTAACTTTGGAGCCTGACAAGTATTATATTTCACTTTGTTTGGCAGAGCGAAACAAGTGTTTCCTTTTAGCTTTCAGAGTTAAGAAACAGTACTGAAGCTGGCCTAAATGGATGAATAAAAATGGCAGTTGTTGCAAGTTCCAATTTAAAATATTTTCCACTTTCAAAAACTCAGATTTTATGAATAGGACCGTGAATACCCATTATAAGACATCTGCATATGAAAAGAATTACAGCTAGCTCATTATTTCAACAAGGACGCACTACCTTTTCGACATCCAGAGAGGCTATAATCAAATATGACTTGTAACACTTTACTTTAGTAAAGCCGTTAACCAAAAGATAGCCATGGAAAGAATGTCATTTTAGTGTTACTGAGTATAAGCCCAACCAAAATAGTAGACTGGCTACTGAAATATGTAGTGTTGAGGCTGCCTCACAGCTACTATGAAGAAATTTATACAGCTGGGCTGTATTTGGAACACATTTTTCTCTGGTCAGTATTATAGTTTAAGCATCACAATGTGATGAAAAGCACCGGTAATACATCATAGGAGTTAAATTTTATCCTTTCACGTATCTATTCCTTTTGCCTTGGACTTCACATAAGCCACATTTACATGGTGAAGTGACCTCTAAAAATTTAGCACTTTTAACAAAGGACCAACATTTTCTTTTACTGGAAAAGAGGTAAATGAGGTTTTTCAATTTGGACTGGTAGCTGTTTATATTGTAGCCGAATCAAGGAACACTTCAAACTATTATTTTCTTTTTCATAAATACTGGAATGAAAAAAAAGACAGAAGAATATGCCAATAGAACCACAATACTTAATCCAAAAAAGCAACAGCAAATATTGGAAAACTTTTACAACACTATTACGATACGCACCTTTGTTCAAAAGCAAGAAGAGAAAAAAGTGTCCAGGTGTATTTCAAAGCCAAACAGTAAAACAACTTGCATAAGATTGATCCATATCCTACCTTTTTTATATTGCCCTCGTGGGAGGTCACCTCGGGATCAGTCAGTATTTGCTAAGAAAAAACAAAATAGAAAAAAAAATAAATTAGGTTGAATTGCAACTAAGAATGTTATAAAATAATAAAGTTGGGGTTTTTTAAAGGCCAAAACTCTCAACTGCAACAGAACGACACAGGCATTTTAGAAGTTAGACAGAAGGCTTATACCAGAATGACTATTATATTCTCCCACACATTTTAAGGTTTTCTGTAGCTTTTATAAATAATTTCTTTAGATTTGGCTGACGAGAACATGTGTTTCTTTCCCAAATGGCAGGGTGATGCAGAATACGGGCACGAAGAGGACGGAGACCCGCGGGCTCTCCAAAAGCGAGTCCCTCCGGAGCGGGCGACCACAGCCAGCTGCCGGCACCACGGCTCGCCTTGCCGGCACACCGAGCCAGCGGAACGGTGACAGGGCCAGGCCTGATGGCAGCAGCACTCCCGGCGTCCCCGTGTGAGGCTGGAGGCTTCTTTCGCCTCGCAAACGCGAATTCTCTCCCGTCCTGTGGGCAGGTGCTCAGCCAGGAACTTCACAGCTGTATCCCAACGGCAGGGACTGACCGCGGGATGCTTTGGTGCCTCAGGGCTTCCAGCAGCTGCGCGGGAAAAAGCTTTTTAATTCCTCCTCCAACCGAGATGTGGTGATACAAGTCATTAAAACGCTGCTGTGTTCTACCTCAGATTAGATCCAGGTCAGCAGGCATTCAGGGAGGTCAAGCACCTAAACTTTCTATCACACTGGATAGCCCCATCAGGATAAACGTACTCTACAAGGACTTGATCGAGCAGCCGGACTCCGAGTATTTAAGTAGTTTCACTGACTTCGGTGGGGATCTCGGATGTCTAAGATTAAACATATACTCAAGTGCTAGGGTGGGGTCAAGGTACTCAGGACTTCCAGGCCCAGGCAATGTATTTTGGCTATCAAAGAAGAGCAGAAAAAGCTCCAAGGAACAGAGATCAAAATGCCAAGGAAACCCAAGATAAAATGAGAATGGTTGTTCATTGCAAAGGAACCTTACTTAAAAAAAAAAAAAAAAAAAAAAAAAAAAAAAAAAAGCGGCCAGGAAGGAGGCTCTGTTGCGTTTCAGCAGCTGAGGATTTGGCACAAAGTTCTTGGACCACTTTGACCATGCCTAGGTGAGATCGACCAATTTACGAATTTCAAAAATGTTGGCAAATATCTCCAAGCTCAGCTGTAATAACGTGTCATGTTTTAAATAGTAAGCATCCTAAGCCATTCTGTATTTTACAACAGCTCTAATAGATACTGAAATTGCGGTTTAGAAAGTAGCTGAAAGCAAATAGGACCGAGAGGTGAATACCAGAGCAATAAAAATCTGTGTGTTCCTGCACTTCTGTGTGCACATACACATGCCGAAGTCTCACCCCGAATTACTGAAAGTTAAATATCTGTCATGCACAGTTAGAAGCACGTGTCACCAAGTTGCTGGGGAACTGCTGACTGTTCTCAAGTGCGGAGCACTCACAGCTCCCGTTACTTTCATTGGGAACTAGCGACCCTCAAAAGCCTTTTGAGAATTAGGCCATGAAACTTTCAGAGCTGTAATATAAATATGCCTGCGCTAAATGACTTAAAGGCCTTTGTGGAACGCTGCTGCTTCCAAATGAAGACACTTAACTATAATTATTATATGCAAAAAATCTTTAAATACAATTGGTTAAGTATGTGCATTCAAAGTGCATAATCCACCCGTTCAACATGACCATAAACGTAGAGGGGAAAAAAAAATTAAAATGAAGTGCAAATTGGGCTGTGGTATAGTCCTGTATAAACAGGTTTAAGAGTCGGGAATTCCTGAGTCTGAATCTAAATGCCAACACAAGCTTCCTTTTGTTGGTTTGGATAGATCTGCGCTCAAGGGGCAAGTTCTGTTTCTCAAACCGTATTTATTTTTTTTTCCCTTCAGTTCATAGCAGATCCCAAATTTCAAAATTCTTAGAGAACACAATTTCTGTAAAAAGTATTTCACATGTATTCAAAAATGGCACTTCTACAGAAAAGCATCAGTGGCTGTTTATCTAACTGTTCATTCAAAATATTACAAAAGGGCTGATTTTTGACAAGATGAAATATTCTTTCCGTTTCCTTCTATTGCAGAACTTCTGGGGAAACGAACCCCCATTTCATGAAGAATTTTAATTTCGATGGAACCATCTCCACACTCAAACTATCAGAATATTTTCATGTGAGAAAAGGTATTTTAGCAGTAGTGGGAGGTTAGGAACTCTTTTTAGATGGTATTTTTCATCCTTCCTTTACACCGGACTTCAAAAAAGAAAGATGATTATGTCCAAAATGCAACAGTTCAGTATGGGACTAAGTTCTGCCACAGACTTTCTGTGCTAGCTTGGACGTGGCCCATAACCTGAATATGCCTAAATTTCCTATTTGCCCACGTCAGTAGAACAGGCTGACAGTTTGACGTTGAAATAGTTTTGGTATTCGGCGGGACGTGCTGTGTATCGCGTGCGTGCAGGGGCAGAGGACAGAACCCAAAACCTCCCGCTGCCGAACCATTGCCAGGGCTCTGACAGACCCTTCAGGAACCTTCCCAGGCTGGGGAGGAAATTTCAGAATTCTTCCTCTGCATTCCCAGTTTGGAATGAAAACTGCCCGACACCCCCTTTCTAGAACCTGAACAGTCAGATGAGGTACGTCGGCATACTGTAAAGCTCTGCGGTGCAAAGACTGTCCTGTGAGATCGCTCTCCGCAGCAAAAGAAGAACTTGATGACTGCAATAGGGTGATGTAAATAGTACCTTTTAATTAAATGCGAAAGGGAGGAAGAGGGAAAGTAAGTACCAGATGCGATGTTTATTAATAAGAATAACAAAAGATGCTTTGAAAATCTACTCATTGGGTAATTTTAGCTCAGGCTGGGCTTCATCTTATGCGAATGCCGTAAGACTAAATATAGTGCTTGACGTGTACAGTGGGCTGCGCTTTTGCAGTTAACACAGATGTTCTTAAATGTACCCAAAATTTACACCATATGCTTTTTCTATCAACTGATATGTTGATTTTAGCCAAAAGAAAGACAACATGTCAGCAGCAGCCACGTCAGAAAAACTTGTGTTTTAGGAATCTGCTTGGAGGTGTATCTCCTCCGACTGTTGATGAATTTCACTGCGTTTCATTTCCTGGATTCAGCGAACTGGTGGCAAGAGAATCCTGACTTAGTTACATTAGTTAGGGATGTGCTATAATTTTTGCAGAGCCTCCTGAATGTATACTAAACATGTCAAGTAACACCATGTGATTCTTTTTGAAAAACAGTTTACAAGCTGGCATTCTCCAGCTGCAGTTAACCCTAATTTGATTACATTACCAAGACAGATCACAATGAGCTTATGTAAATAGTAACGTTATCCATTCATTCCGTGAGCTCAGATAAACTGTCATTTAAAAAAAAAAAGAAAAAACCAAACCAAAATTTTAAGTAGGCATGGCTTGATGCATTCAGCAAACTCTTAACGGCAAAGAAGATGACAGACTAGAACCTGCTCCTGCTATATCACTGTGAATATTGATTTTTAAGAAGTATTTCCACCATCTGCTCCAAGTTGGAAACAGAAGAGAATGCCCAATAATTCCAGAGAAGTCGGTATGCAGATAACAGCACTTTTTTCAATAACTTGTTCTTCATTATCATCTGATTCTTTGCTAAGACCTCAATACGTCACCACTGAGGTCAGTAAGACTTAAAGCTAAGCAAGCACTTCCATGTTTCAATCAGTGCCCAGGTCTCTGCTCTTGAAGCCCGCACTTCCCAAGCTATTCCTGCTCTGTGCGGACTCTGTAGAGCCCCTTCCACAGCCCACCCCTGGCCAGCCCAGGTCAGCATTACGGGGACACCACACTTCCAACTCGGGAACCCAGGTTGTGCCACCCGCACTGTCTTAAACCTGCCTCTTCTTCAGGGAACACCATGCAGCTGGATCATGGAAAAAACCCTATCTTGAAAACACTTATTTTGCCTTAGATTAGCTGAGGGACTCCGATTCTTACTTGCACGCAAGATCACTTAGATGAAATCACAGGCTATGTCCCTACTGTGCCTAATTTGCTGTTGTTAATAGGTAAGTTACCCTGCTTGACTGAGATGCGATGACTACACTGTCTGCGTGATCGCCCGGTGCACATGTGAACAATATGACACGCGGAGCAAACATTTTCCTCCTGCCAGCTCATTATGGCCTTTAAAAAATGTCTCAGCTGGGCTACTGAAGAAACATTCGTACCAGCACAGCCATCATACCAACCCGATACTGTGCATCCTAATCCTGATCGGTATCTGCCACCTCCACGACATGGTCTCTAAGTAGGCAAAACCATTTGACCAGCTGCGATACACACCAGCTGAAACACAACTTCGCATATTCACACGCTTCATGGGCTTCCTGCACCTCTATTCCAATTCGGCTCAGAAGACAACACTGTTATTAAGCTAGAAATGTTGTTCTTTGTAATTTCCATTAATTATTCCTTTCCAAGTTTTATCCTGCAAAGTCCTGAGAGCGCTGGCCCTGACCCAGCCAGGTGTTTAAGCGAGTAGTATCAGTGAAATTAACAGAAACAGAAATGTTCGCGTACGTAAGTGCTTTTCTGGGCGGAGGCCAGGAGCACCAAAGCACCTTGTGGGACACAGCCCTCCAGCACAGAGTACCAAAACTCCTCTCAGGTATTCGGGAGACATTCCCACCTCCAGATGCCTTGCGCTGTGCTGCAGCGCCTCGGTCTCCACAGGAGAACCGGCAGCGTTCAGGACGTTCCCCTTGCACCAGCAGAGGTTAGCGTTGGGATATGGGGGTTTTGCTACGAAAAAAGGAATCATCTTTTCAACTGCCCGCCAGTACGTGTTGGCTCGCTTGGCTCTAACACGTATACAGATTCTTTACAACTTTATGACTGTCTCTGCCTGGCTTTAGCAAGTATCACAATAACATTCTTACTCCCTGGTGCCCAAGGACAATTTTACCAAAAAAAAAAAAGCACGTGAACCCTTTTTAATTCTTATTATTTGCCTGCGACATGAAAAGCCATCACTCGTTATATTGACAAATGCTGTTGCTGCAGCAGTAAAGAGCTAATCAACTCTGCCATTAACAGCTCTGGAGACTGCAAATAGCAAATGCACAAGCAGGAAAGGGTTTGTTTATTTATTAACAACTTGCCAATTTTGAAGCAAAACCAAAAAGCTGATTTGTGCGAAACGTAACACTGTCACAACAGCTGTTGCTTTTCTAGTTCTTCCATGAAGTTTGGCACTATATATAAAGGTCTTCTATAGTATATAGCCAGGTTATCAAAAACTCTGCTACTTTGCAGCAACTCCTTCCATCACAGAGTCTAGGTAGATCAGTAACCAAACACGAACATTATCCTGGATACCACAGAACTTCAGAACAGCACACAGAACCAATAAAAAAATCTGTTGAACTAATTTGCAAACAATCATTACATAAATATAAAAAATTAAACAGTAAATTTTGTAAGCTCTGAACTCTCCGTGGAAGAAAAATATCTTCTTGAAAAGCCTATAAATTGAGGTCCAGTTGAGTTGCCTGAAGTTATATAGTAAATCAGCGGCAAAATTCTCAACCTTTTGCCCTCGCTAACAGGCTACGGAGCCTCCCAATTGAATAAACTGGAATAATTAATAATCTGATCCATTGTCACCAAAGCTATCAAGTCCTGAAATACAAATGGAACTATCAGTTCTCCCCTCTGCATGAATGTTATATGGATGGCCAAACAGTGCTTCATGAGCTACAATAGCTTGTGCAAAAAACCTGAAGGCTGTTAATCCGGTTTGTGATGTTGTTTGAGTATCGGCAGGGAGTGAGCTGGCTTATATTAATTTTAATCCAGATGTCTGCTGTGTAAACATCTTCACCTGTAGTTTGCATATCTGTTTTCACCTTCAAGCACAAAGAGACGACTCTTCATCTGAGCTCCCTGAAGTTCGTTAAACACTATAATGATTAATGCCCATTTTCGATACTTGATGCTTTTCTCTTTATAAATACAACATCGCTCAGCTAGGAAAGCCTGGCCCAGGAATGCCTTTAAAACACAGTCATCCCAAGACCCCTTGAGGTGGAGCTATGGAAAAGGTCAGAAATTATATCTGCTGACACAGGCCAAATGAGTTGATTAAAAAGCGCTATAATACCATTTGTGCATACAAGATTAACTCTGTTGGTAACAGACCTCGAAGGAATGTGGCTTCATGAGGACAGAAGAACCATATAAGCACAGTATTGAAGAAAATACATATAAAATACACGTGAAGCTAATCTGGGATTGCCAGGTTTACGTTGTGTTCCTTTACTGTCAGTTGCCTTTCCACCGGGAAGCTGTCCCATCACTGCACAAACTGCTAAAGAATAAGCCTATTCAACTCCTTCAACCTCCTTTGCAGTTTGGAGCAAGGAGGATGAGCAAGACAAGCGTTTGAAAACTGCAAATAGCGTGGCGTGGGCTCAGCCTGGTGATGACTGTAAGCATGTTGTTAAACTTCGCATTCAGGAGCTGGAGCAGTCCTTTAAAACACATCAGCTAACAACCCTACAATAGAGAAGTCACAGAGATGATGTTCTTTCATAGTAAAGCCAGAGGGAGAAGGAACCCACAGAAAGCCATTTCAGCACTGAAGAATTTTTTCTATTAGCCATATTTTTAAAATACGGGGATTTTATAGCCACTTTCTGGCCAACAATTTACCAAAATTTTACATTTTCTATAGTAAGTAAATTTGTGAAGCCCTATTAACTTGAGGAAATTTTCAATATCCTGCCTTGGGAATTTGAAACAAATGTGCCCGGAATTAAGAGGGAAGGGAGGAAAGCTCTTGTCTGAGAGGAAGAATTTCCTTTCCTGGCTGGTGAGTGAAGGAGGATGAACAGCACTACTCTGACTGGCAAGAAACAAGCCAAGGGCTGAAAAGAGTATAAAGAATAAACCAACCATTCACTGCTAAGGGCAACCCCAGCACAATTGGGAACACTGTAGAGCAGCCAAACTGCGGTTTGTGGACCAGTAACAGTCTGCAAAGCCGTGGTATGCACTCCACAGACCATTTTATAACCATTTATTTTTCAGTTGAAAGTCTGAACAAAAAGGTGGTACAGCGCTGCATGAAAAATGGTCAAAATTAGGAGGGATCCACGGCCCAAAATTTCTGGTCATCTGCCACGGGGAACACCTCTGCACTTGCTCATGCCTTATGCCCTGTATGGCTGTGCGGAGGAATTGTTCCCGTTTGCCAGCTTTCAGGAGAACAAAATGCAGTTTACAGAGGTGAATCGTTACAGGTTATTCCAAAGGGTGTGCAAAAGAAAGGCACATCCTAAGTCATCTTTTAGCAAGAAACAGCACCTTCTTATCACACGGAACAAACTTCTATGCATCCAGAAAGGTGCAGGAAAATGTCAGGGGTAGTTAATGGTAAGAATGAATGTCAAACGTTAGGAATATGTTTAAGAACAAAGACTGCAAGAAAGAAAATAAACATGTAACTTACATACATGGTATCGCAACTTCTGTATCACTTTTTAAAGACATAACTCCTCCATGACATTGCGATCCAGTTCAACTGCAAATACCAGGAAGTTAAACAGAATCTAATGGAGAGCATTTGTAATAACTTCAATAAGCTGAGGACTTGAGACTTTCAGCCAAGACAAATAAGAGTGGGTACTGATTAGCAAATGTCACCGTTTCCTCTTGCCAAGCACTCAGGGACTGGTGATAGGAGAGTATTAAATATAATCTCACAGTCTTTAGGGACTCTTTGATTTTATATTGCATTCTTATCGGGTTCTTAAAGTCCAGTGTTAATGAGCATGAGAAATGCACTTGATAGTTTGGCAGTTTTGCTAAAAGAAAACCTATTTCATTCATTACATGTGTTCCTTGGATCCAAGTTAGAGATGCATTTCCCTTTCATATGGCACCATATCTAACCTCCCTCTATTCTTTTTCCTCCATTTCAGCAATCCAACATCACCTTTAGCAACCGTCTATTTACTATTACTATTTGAAGAAGACAGTTTTTATCAACTACAGAGAATGAGATCTTTAAGGACCTTGGAGCCGAGACGAAACAGTAAGCGCACACCCACTGCATCCCCCTTCTGCAACATACAGTGATTCCGGACAGACAAGTAAGTCCCAATTAATAATGTAAGCCTGTAAGTCTTCTGTCTAGTATTTTGCTCACTTCTTGAAACACCTCCCGGAAAACAAATATGTAACAGTACAGAAGAAAAAAAAAAAAGTTTAAATTCATTACGATTTTCTTTTTTAAATACCCTTACAAATATTATCTTGAACTCGCTTTTTCCTGAAGGGAAATTCCATTATAAAAACTGAATTATGAAAAGATGAAAGGGACACGTCTCTCTGTGTCTAGCGCTGAGAAGTGTGTACAGTCTAAGGATTCAAACAGAAGTTGTAAGTATTGAATTGTATCTGTATTTACTTAGTTTGTTCATCTTCAAACCTGGAAATGTGCCTACCAGACTTTTATGCTAAATAAAATATGAACTCCTCTGACACAATGTGCTTTGGAATCATAAAGCAGTTACATCTTCACTCTAACCACAGAGAAAATAGTCGTAAAACGGAAGCTTAGTGTCATCTACTCTAAATTCTTTCTGCCACAGAACTACACAACACAATCACTTAATGTATCTAGAGCTATTTATTATCCGAGAAAAAAATCATCTTGAGGAGTGAAGTGTAATGTTTTGGTTAACAGGTAAAGCTCTGCTGTTTGCAGCAATGTAAATGGATTGGACGGTTAGCTTTAGTCATATACGATCCATCTATCTTTTGTTCTTGATCCTTTTTAGTTATAAAAATGACCTTGATATTGACAGAATAATATAAATGAACTTCCGCTGTACTTCATATATTGATAACCTGTTTGTTAAGATGATCAGTAATAATCATAAGTAAATAAAGAGAGACCATACATCTTCTTGTAATGGCAATGCTGACATGCACTTGATCTGACGTATGGGGACCTCTGGGCTTCGGCTGAAGAGCTCATACTTCATATTAAATTGCAGCCCTTCTATCCAGGACACACATTGACACATAAATCTATACAAGGCAATGCACTCAAATCTTGGTATCTAATCATACCTGTTATGACCAGGGTATCTTAGAAAACACCCTCAAAGGGAAGAAGTGTATTGAAATGGCTTCAACAAATACACCGTCCAGTCCCTGGAATAATTCATTATTCAAACACCAGTCATTTTTGCCTCCCTTTGGGTGAGGTTCACATACAGCTAATCGACTGATTTGCCTTATTCTTGGTATCACTGGGGTGGCATTCATTTCCACTGGCAAGACTCTCAGAAACTCCCTGCCCTTCTCCCTTCAGCGGCAGAGGTTAAGTACCTTCAAACCTATATGGCAACATCAACACTATTTCTTTTTCCTTACAAAATCCCTTTCATCATAGACAAAGTCTTGCCATTGGTGCTGAATGTGATCAGCACCGATATTGTAGGAAACAGGTAAGTCTCAGCACTTCAGTCTCTCCGTGTGTACAGTTGCTGAAGAGAAGGACTAGGATTAGATGCACCAAGGTAGAAGATTTTCTTCTTCAGGTCTCAAGAGACAGAACAGGGCCAGCTGGCTTCAGCTTCTCTCATCACCCATGCTGAATGATACAGCCTCCATCCTTATTTAAATGTAGTAATTATACAGTTAAGAATTTGAGAAAGAACAGAGAAAAATGACCTCATTTCATTCTCTTCCTCACAGCCTAAAAAGACACTGATAAGAACTATGAATTCTTTTACCACATTTAAAGAGTATATAACGAATAAATTTTTTCATAGGCACGCTTGCCTGTCTTGGTTCAAAAGCCAAGTCCTTTCTCTGCCCAAGTAACACACAACTTTGCTGAGCTCACTGAAAGCGTTCTAGTTCCCCACATGCAAGTATGTCAAATCACAAGCACAAACATAAAAGCCAACTTGCAATTCACTGCATACGGAATTTGCCAAAAACCCAGCTCAATAAACTGCAGCTATATCTAGAGCTTATCCTCAGTTCCATCAAAATAATGGCCTTCGCTGTAACCATAGTACTGCACCAAAGCTAAATAGCTAAGCTGTGACATGTAGATTTTTGATCATTAATCACACTTGAAGGAAAATAAAGCCAATATGAAACGTTCCCACCAATTTCAAAAGTCTAAAGTGGGAAATGCACTGTCTCATTTAGCAGCTTAGTTTTGCTGCTCACACTGTGAAAGGAACGAATGAAAACAGCAGCCTTCCTAATAGCTGGTACCGTCCAGGGGGAGCGTAGGCTGTCTGGGAATGTATCCCTGCCTGGCACTCAGACAGAAAGGATGGGATATGTCAATGTGATACCCATCAGCAGGATAACCTAACTGTCGCTTTAACATGACAAGGTCATAGTCAGTCAGTGTGAGGCAGTAAGAAAAATGGCCCATTAAAGCCTGAGAAGAACCGGAAGAGAAACATAAGGGTGATGATGAGATATTCGAGTCCTATTTATTTTCGTGGAAGATGCAGACATTCAGTGCTCCGTGCAGGGACGACCTTTTCTGAAAGAAAAATAAGATGGTGACTAGCGTAGCCATCACAGGTGCCTGCCACAGAGAGCTTGAAGGGAAGTTTACATCACTTAACTCTCATTTAATTTAGCAAAATAAGTCCTTGATAAACTGAAGATATGAAGAGCCTTGCATGGGCTCTAAACAGGAGGGGAATTCTCTGGACTAATGTGTTTCTTCCGTGGTATGATCTGCGGTAATCACAGGGAACAGTTTCTGCTATTGCATATGCCACTCTTTTGCCACTTGTCCTCAGGATGCACTGCCGCTCAAATACGGAACAAGTACTTACGCTGAGTTAGTAAGTTAACTGGGAAAGGAATTCCCTGTAGTAATGTTCTGTGCAAGGAAAGAGAACAATAGAGGGACAGAAAAGGGCACTCTGCCTTTACTCGGAAGCAGTATTAAGCAAATGACACTCTCTATAAAGTTAATACAGAATTATTCTGTGGACTAACTTCAGACATTGACACAATCGTTTTCTTATTTAAAAAGCATACAGTGTTGTTTTATCAGAATTGATAGGGGGTGCCAGGTGAGTTCCCTTTTAAGAGCTGTAGAAACAATCTGAGAGAGAACTGGGTAATATTATGCTTGGAATGATAATATTGTGTTTGGAAAAGGTCAATATTTTATTTAATCAGCCAGACAGAGAGTGGGTGGCAATTTCAATGCATTTTCTTGAGACAGGAATTCAGGAGTCCAAATGGAAATAAGTTTCTGGTTTTTTTTTCTTGGGCTGCTGATGTCTTCCACAGGTAGGAATTTGTGTTTAGTGTTCAAGGGCATGATATAATAGGGCTGGCTATAGCTCCAGTGCTTCTTTGGAGGGAACATCATCTTGACTGTCTATAGCTTCACTTTGCACCTGGTTTGTAAACCAGCTACGTTTCAGGGATTGACAAAACAGAGAATTACAACTGCAAGCTAAAAAAAATTAAACCTAAGGTAATCTTTAATCTTTAGAGCATCTGTATAAACAATAAACATGAATCACTTCTCAAAATAAATCTATGACAGCGTATCATATGGTAGGCTGTGTATCATGAGCTTAGGAGGAAGCACGCAGTTTTCATCTTCTCAAGTATACAAAACTGTTGCCGAGACATAGTACTTCATGGGTACAAGACTGTTAGTTGGTTTGGTCCCATTTCCAAAACTTCCTAAAACAAAGGTAGTAAAAAGAATTCAAGAGTGAGAGAGAGAACTTTTATCTCTGTAGATACTTGGCATGTGTCCCAAGTAAGCTTCTAGAAAGGATGGAACCTTAAGAGTAAATCCCTCAAAAGCCTCTCAGGCTTTTAAAGTAATTCCTGGGAGAGAAGACTAAAACCTCCTTGTTAGAAGGGGAAGGATGCAATGAGCCTCTCAAGAACTTCAAAGATGAAGGAATGCGAAGATTTTAGCTCATTATGATCCCTTACACTACGGATGCCACAAGGACCTCTTCCACCGAGTTCCAGGCGGTTTATTCTGCCCTGGTGAGCTTCTGCACTCTCTACACAAGGTAGGAGACGTCCATCTCAGAAGCTCAAATCTGCTGCTTTCTTCTTTCAACACAGCATCAGAGAAAGGCTAAGCACAGCTGAAAATCTCCCTCAACTGTTATCGAATATAGCTCAATACCCTGCTGTACCACACACTGCATTGGAGATAAATTCTGGCCCTGGGCAAGCCGTCCTGAGATGTGGATTATGAGTAAGATACAGAAGTTTTGCTTAAGCTTCTGTCCCCACACCGAATCCCATAGGAAAAACACTGAGGATCATCTTCTTTCCCTTCCCTTTGTTTCAGATACAGTACCAGGTACAGCTGGGCATCTACCTTTCCCTTTTCCAGTGAATCAAAGTGAAGAAAAGAGACCTGAAGACTAGAACCGGCAACGGACTGTCGGCACAAGTGCCACAGCAAATGAGAAGTTGGCATTCAGCGCCCAGCCGTACCGAATGCTTTGTGCTCTAGCCTTACAGTAAATGGCAATCAGGCATCTTTACTGTCTATGTTCCCCAACACACATTTTCCTTTTCTCCAAACTGAACAGTTCCTTACCTAGTCTTTTCTAGAGGGTCTTTCCACAGCATAACTCATTCTTCAGTCTTTTCCAGAGGGTCTTTCCACAGCATAACTCATTCTTCTGCTCTGTCCTCGAACCTCCTTCAGCCAAAGTGCAATTTGGGGCACCTGGATAACTCAGTTATCCAGGGCAACGGCATCCTCCCTCCCGTTTATATAACAATCCTCTTTTCAATGTGAGTTGAAAGAACGTGTTCTTTACACATTCTCACATTATATCGGCTTTCGCAGGCAGCTGTTGAACTCACAGCAGAGTTTCAGGCATCGGGGGGGGGATATTTGGCTTTAAAAGTACATACAATAATACAGCAATAGGATATGTGAAAACTCAGGTGGACAGTAATACAACGCAACACAGCTTCAGAGTCTCACAAACCACAAAAATCAACGTACGTTTTGTTTTCTACAGTGCTTGGATATGCCTCTGATTACCAAAAAGCTTGTTCTGAACATGAGGCTGTAATTCTTTTATTTGCTGCGTTCTTTTTAACAGCTTTTCCAGAGGAGGTGACGGAGGTGTGAGGGCAACACACCCTGTACAGCGGGATCACTGTGCCAATGAGACAGAGAATCAAGAGCGATGACTACTGATAACACCACCAGTCACAACAGGCTGCACTGCAAGAGAAAGCCTACTATACGCTGAGCCTCCAGCAAACATACAGGGGTTTAAAATGTGACCTCTCCTTTAAGCACCCTACTATCACACTTCCTGCATGAATTCTGGATTTGGGGCGATTGCAAGTGATAGGATCCAGAAAGTTAAGATCTGTCTCTGCAATTATACCAGGAGATCCTGCTGCACTGCTATAGAGGTATACAGATCACCTGGCACACAACTGGGACCCATCCATTCGGTACAAGACACGTGTACTGGAGCAAACGAGGTCTGCTCATTCTTTAAGAACACCAGAAGCACCTACCGCCTCCACCAGGACTACTTCTGGCCTCCAAGACAGAAATGGGCTTTTATTCCCCAAAAGAGAGGCAAGACCTCATCTAGATAGAACGCTGATTAAAAGAGCCAATGAATAACTAGAGAAATGAGCTTATAAATACAGTGCGCACTTCATTTCTTGAGGTCGGAGAACTTGACCATTACCTGTCTGCTTGTGTTTTCTTGATTAGATGACTTCTCAGTAAAAAGACCTCACAGCCAGCCACTTCAAAAAGACAGCTGACAAAACGCTTCCCCCCACTTTGACTGCAAGCTTCAAGCAATGGTCCTGGCTGTCAGAGTGTTTGCTCAGAAAATTCTGAAATCTCTGCAGAAGACTTACCTGAATTAAGCCAAAGGGATGAAGAGATTTTTTAAAAAATTTCATATGTTATCCTTAGTAACTCCAGTTGCTTGCTATCAGAATTAAAATGGATTCTGCATTTGGAGCTTCTTTCAGAACAGTACCAGGAAAAAGAAAAAAAAGGACTTTTTTTTCATTAAAAGTTTTGAAAAGCACACACAGCCCTTATTGTTATTAAACACTCCAAGTAAAGTTCTGAAGAAAATCTTGGGAGATCCAGCTCTGAGTATTGATTACAAGGCGTTTTTTAATCTTGTGCCAAAAGGAACATTGAGGTTAAAAGATGGCTCCATACACGATCTTGCCAAATAGCATTTCTGTTTACGTCTTAAAAACTACCACCAATAGTTCATAGACAAAGAAATGTCCATAATGTATCCAGATGCTGGAAATGAAACGTATTTAAGCCACTGCAGAGGGTTTAATGAAGTAAAGCATTTTTTTTTAACTGCCATCCCAAACTAAATAATCACTGATTTGAATATAGTTAAGAGATCCTATCTTACTCACCACATAACCTGAATGTGCCATCAAGGAAACTGTTGCTTTGTGGGAATAACAGAACAGCAGTTAAACATTCTCATAAACTTGGTTCTTGTCTTCCTCAACACCCTGAACCTCTTGGGATTGAGAAAGCGTAAAGCAAGCACTGCAAAAGCAACAAAACTCCCTAGCGCTTGTCAGTCTGTACTGCTGGGTCACCAGGGTCAATTGGTCCTGTTTTGACTTAAGGAAGGGAAGGATGAACTCATTAGCGAAAGGCTGCGGTGATTTCCCCCCATTTGCCCATGGCACCTGTTCAGACCAAGTTGGAAATGGACCAAAACCTGGCAAGTCGGACGGTCCTGGCTGCTCTTCCTCCCAGCACAAACAGAGGAACAGCTGTGAAACGAATATTGCGGCTTTTACACAGAAAAAACATGATCATCCTCAACTGAACATTCATACGATTCTTGTTGAAGGCTATTTTACTGCTTTGAATACTTGGCATCGTACTGCAGATTGTGCTAACGTTCAGACAGTTCCATAAGAGACTCTGAGGCTTGGGATGAGTTTGTGGTGTCTTCAATTCCTCGACAGACACCTACTCATCACATCCTTCCATTCCAGGCTTCCTAAATATCACCACTGTATTTAAGATGTGTGCTTTTCATAATGCAGAAGTAATTTGCATTTAATTTTATGTTCTTTTAAAACAGTAAAATAATGATTTCTGGCATTAGGATAAGCAAGGGAATAAAGCAGAGAAGCAAGAAAAAACCCCATAGTATATTATATGATTACCTATTTTGCTACAGCCAAAGTTATCAATTCAACTGTAAATTTATAATTCACAATCGTATATCCTCCTTCCCAAATTCAGGCATTCAGCCTTTTGGTTAGAAGAACATTAAAACTGTATCCAAAGCAATAATCTCGCTGACATTTAGCTGGGACAGGAGCTCAACTTGATTAATCCCTCACCTTCAAAAGACTTACTTTTGTGCTCTCACTTTTGCCAGGAGTGTAATGACAGTGGCATTATCTGCCAGTCTATACGGTTTCTAAATTGTGTTTTGGTTCAAATAATTAAAAGTGAAAAGAGAACTTTACAGAAACGTATCCAGACTGTCCTAGTCGGTGAAAGCACTAAGAGTTTCATTCACTCTTCTGAAAGTAAAAGCTATTTAAGCAAGAGTCCTCAAAAACAAACAAAAAAAGGTAAAATATCGGCTCTGACGGATGCACAAGCAGCGCATGATTCAAACTAATACAGGCAATTTAGTTTTTTGGAATAACTTATTCCACAACTCTAAGTTTTAGAAGTTTGGGGTTTTCAACATTCTTGAAAGCCTTCCAGGATATGTCAGGAACAGCTGTACGCAACACAACCCTGGCAGTCCGGGGGGGCTTTCCCAACAAGCTCAACAGATATATCTCCATTATTTCATTCAGACAGTACATTGGATGGTGTTCTGCAGGCATTCTACATGGAAACAACTCTTCAGATGAAAAGGAACGTTCCTCCTTTATTGGAAAATAAGCGTGAGAAAACATTTCCATCCCTCTTTTGCTCTCAGAGCCTTCTGTCTGTACAACCAGTGTAACTTATACACTGTTTTTCACCTTTGAGGATGCACAGTGAAATGACCAGGTGAGCACAAACAATAAAATATAGCCAAAGAAGGAACCATCCAGCCTTACTTTTGGTTTTCTCTTGTGCATGTATGAAAAAAGATGATATTCTGTAGAGGGCGATTTGGTCCTGTAGAATTGCTGTCCTAAATCACTTAAAAAGAATACAAAAAGCAGCATTTGCAACACTACCTCACAAGCTGTAACACTAGAATTCAACTTACATGCATTTGAGTTATATGCATTTATTTCTCACAGATTTCATGCAATCTGGTTCAATTATGAATTTGACTGCTTTTTTGCAGAATATAAAATCCTTTTCCTTGCACCACATAATTGTGTTCCATGGCAGAACTGGTATTCATCATTGCTCCGCTGTCCCCTAGCCTAAAAGATAAAACATCCACAGGGTAATAAATGTCAAACTATGATTATTGATGCTTTCAATTAAATTGATTATCTATTTGAGGTGCATAGCATGGTGATTTATTGCTGTCTCTTTATGTTGCACTTGGCACAATGGCTTCCCTGAAAGGTGAGCATTTTGACTGTTTCGAGAGATTTTCTATTAAATCTGATTTTTCAAAAGTGGCTCGCAACCATCCCAGTGCTTGGTTAACTGAAATGGCACCTGATCAAGTCTGAAATACGCTACCTGTTTTCTGTTATCTTCTGGAGCATGGAGCTTAGGAAGCAGTATGTGAAAATAGAAAAGGAAAACTTTTGTTTAAGTGTTAATGGAAGGACAGAATACATCCTTGATTTACATCCCTCAATCAAGAACTTTTATTTACAGACTATATTAGACAAAAAGCGTGTGTGATCTTGAGCTTTGCTGAGTACTACCCACCTCAACAGAGAGATGAGATGACCTTCGACTCGTCACTGGCATTGTGTTTTTATTAGGTTCAGATAACAGGAGCTATAAAATTCAAAGACATTTGCTCACCAATGATAATCAGCAGCTGCTTCACAAACAACGCTTCTGTTAGCTGCGTCATGGTTAAGGTGACACAAGTTGACCTTTATCTGATAATTTACTTGAAGAAATGCCTTATGTGGCTGGACAACCTAGTACCAGCTTCCACTGCTGTTGTTTCTCCAAAGCACAGTACAGTTTGTTTCAGTCTGTTTCAAAAAGCAAATTTGGCTCAAAACCGCGTATAGTCTCAGCAAGCCATGCGTGTTTTGTGAAATGCAGGAAATTAGCATGAGAAAATCGTAATTCTCTTAATGTGCTGTTCTTGCTAGCTATGAAAAAAAATATGTAGAACTTATCTTCAAGCAGGTAGACTTAGAGGATCTCGGTAACAAAGCCCACCATTTTCATGAGGCAAAAATTCAGTGCTGATAAGCCACTGACTTTGAGACAGGGATGAATTTTTCTCCATTATTGCCCACATCCGATATTTCCAAGTAATGGGGAAGCCCCATGTCAGATAACCTTGTGACTGAACTTCCCGGTGCGACACTATGCCTGACCAAGTTTCCCACCATTTATTATCAGGAGCACCCAGGACAAAAGACTGAAGCCCAACTGCGCTAGCCGATATATAGAATACGAAGAAGAGTCTGCCTAAAAGACCTTGCAAAATAAGTAAACGCAACAGATAGACAGTGAGAACAGAAAAAGAGAAGGATTACTATCCCAATTTCACAGACAAGACTGAGACAAGAAATTAGGTGACGTGCCCAAATCACAGTCTCTGGCATTTAGAAATTGAGTTTCAAGCTCCTTAGACCTAATCTTAACAATAAGGCTGTCATTCCTCCGCAGATGCAAACACCTTTGACCCCAGTAAGCTCAGAATTATACACACATCAATTCAGACTTTGAAGCCTGGCTTATCTCCCAGTAGTGTAACTGTCCCCTCCACTATAACTAACAGAGCTATCTGAGTAAAAAAAAAAAAACCAAAAAAAAAACCAATCACAGAACAAAAAAGAAAAAGAAAATCCCTACAGCTCAGGTCAGAATTCACTATTTTACATTCGCTATGCTCTACCTCCATCCTGGCAAAGTGCAAAGTGCTTTATAGGTTCTGCATGTATTAGGAATATATTGAACGCTAACTGAAATGTGACCAACTTCAGAGAGGAACCACAGCAAGTATCTAACAACCCAAAGCAAACCTGCAGAAGAGGTAAGGGCAAATATTAAAGTAGCACTTCCATTTCGTAGTGTTGGCTGCACTTTAGAATGCAGAATGTAATAATCCAGGCTTAAACCTGGTCATCAAACCTGGGTGAACACCAGTTACGAGTTTCTGACATACCCATATTTGAAAAGTCAACTCTCGAACAGCTCGGGTTCATCACAACATCATTCTGGAGCATCAACGCAGAAGAACAAGTGACACGATCCCTGCAACCCCCTGGGTTTTTATTAAATGTCCCCCTTCAGATTATTAGACCCAGCTTGGTTGACCTGTAAGAGCAGGTAAGACAAGTACTCCACGCTGCTATGGCAGCAGCACCTGCACTGGTTGCCAAAGGTGAGGCTTCAGAAAAGTCGCTTGGAGATTCCTGCTGCTGGAACACGTTTTCCAGCACTGGACGGGTGGGTGCCCACAGCTACCAGCCATACATCAGGGGTAGCCAGTGCTGGTTTATCAAACTGTGAAGCTCACCGAGAAAAAAAAAAAAAAGAGTACGAGAAAGACCACAAGCAACAGGGAATTAGGACAAGTGTAAAGTTTATGTGGCCAGCCACTACCCCTACAGCAGAGGTTAGAAAATGTGACATCTGGTTTCCAAAGGATCTCTGTGCAGCCATGCACAGTCGTAATTATAGCAACAATTTGTAGAGAAAATGAATGTATTTTTTTGGCTTGAAGGATGACCCTAAAGGCCTGGAGAAAAAAAAAAAAAAGTAAAAATAAAAGAGGACAAAAAAAAAAAAAAAAAGCAGGAAACCCCATATGATGGAAGGCACCGACTTCCCTCCTTAGCACACATCACAAGCTCCCAGATACATGGAAACAAATTCAAAGGAACCCTCTGCGGTGAGGGTTACTGCACTGCTCCATGTACGTGGACTGATTGACAGAATGCGCCCGTTGTGATGGGAGCAGCAGCTCGGAGGTGAAGGTGTTTGCATATGTAAAGTGCCTGGACGGCTTCCAGTCCTATAGAACTGAGAAAAAAGCGCGTCCACTAGGACGCAGGAGGAACACCGTGTTCAGGCTAATTCTGCCGCCGTGTCTGGCTTCTGGCATGGGGTGTAGGTCCATGTCTGCGCACACAGCGAGAGAGCACACCCCGGATCGCTCCTGGCTCCTGCTTTCAGCGCTCTCTTTTCCCTGGCTGACAAAGAAACAAAAAACGACCAAGTGACTCAAGGGGACTTGGTGTTTTTTATTTCATTTGACTCGAGAAACAACCAAATTCCTTCACCCTGAAAAATTTTTGGAACCACGAGTACCACTCCCTCCAGCGCTGATTGTCCACAAATGCTCTCCTCGCTGAAGCAACGCACACACGAGGTCGCAGCAAGCTAGCCGAGCAGCCTGAGGAACTCAGGCCACCACTATTCACTCTCTGCATTCTTTGGATAGCAGGATAATGATAAAAAAAAAAAAAAAAAAAAAGGCTAAGAACTTTCTGAGCATTTATTGCTGCTTCCCACACAAGCTGCTTCTTAAAATTATTTTTCAAATTGTACGGGGCAAAGTTCTGCCCCAGAAAAAGCAAAGAAACGGAAAACTGAAATGGAGGCAACTGGGCAACTGCGGTTACTTACTCATTCAAGTACAGACTTACGGCCCACAGATCTTTCCACCCGGCCCAACAAAAACTTCCTAAATCCTCCCAGAAGTTTGAATCACTCTCTCCTTTCCTTCGTGTACTAGATGCTAAAATGTGCCTCTTCAAAGGAAACGAATTCTTGGATTCACTGATGGGCTTGGTTTCACGCAAAAAGGGCTGGAGCTCCCTGGTCTGGCAGTAAGCATTGTGAAAGGCCTCTCTCAAAAAGGAAACGCATATTTGGCCTTCCCTTCTGTAACATTCAAACCTGGAACCCAAAATACACTGCCTTTTTCTCTCTCCCTTTCTTCATAACAACTGAGTAGTACTGTTTTCGTGTCAGATCATAAATAACTGCCTGCTGAGATTCACATGAATGAAGAAAATGTAAACTGACTCTTAAGAATAGCATCTTCATTCTTGACAAAAAGAAACCATCACACTCGTACTTCAGAGTTATCCGAGTAGAGGCAAGGTCTTTTTTTTTTTTTTTTTTTTTTTTTTAATAGGCACACATTGAAAATGTTACTGTCTTATCATGGCAGCTGTACACAGCTATCAGTAATAACTGTGATGGCTGGACTGGACTGTGCCACAGAGGAACTGAGTAGGCATCTGCTCTGTTTAACGAACAGGAAGCACAGGGCAGGTTTTAAGAAGTATGCAGAGGATGTAATGGAGCCTCTAATGTGTTTAGGTTTCTCCAACGGAATCTAGTTTTATCAGAAAACAAAGGTCCTGATGGGATTATCAGTAGAAAGAAACCCAGAACCTGTCTAGCTGGGAAAGGGACTGTGGAGGTTGTTATGTCAAGGTGCAATAGCTTCCTCCCAGGCAAAACTGAAAGCTACTTCTGTAAATTAGTCTCCTCCACCGAATGAACTGGAATTCTGTGTCCACGTGTAAAATTTTTTGCACAAATAAATCGGCGCTTGCCTCATGCCGATTCCTTGTAGAAAGGAAAGAGAAATTAAGATGTCTGTCTAGCACACTTGAAGTTGCTCTACAAGAGGTACCGCTATCTTAGCAAAATAAAACGTTACTTTCAAGCAGTTTATTAAGAAGCGTACAAAGTTCATCCCTGTTACGCATCCGAGTGCTGCAACGCACTGCCTGTCATGATGAATCAAATAAAGGTCTCAAGCTTACAAGCACTTCACGCCTTCAGTGTTGCTGTTCCACCTTCAGCTAATTAGTACTCGCAATACAAAGAATTGGAGCAAAAGGTGGGGTGGGAGCAGCAAGGAGGAAATAGGAACCAAAAGTATAAGAAACTTTTTCACAGGCAGGTAGTAAAATTGCCATTTAGAAAGCAGTAATTATTTGTGAACTTGATCCTTGTCTCGTTCTTTTTTCAATATGTGACTAATAAAAAGATTATAATAATTATTTAAATCCAAATACCAGCCTGTATAACACAAAACCGAGCCATGTCAATCTGTTAGTCTTAGCTCTTCTCAATGCAGCTGTATAACTGGAAAACGTCACAGTGAAGCCATAAAAATCAAAGCTGGTGCCTTCTGAATCTCTCAGAAAAGACGCAGTGATCACTCTTTAGTCAGTGTGGACCATTCAGGTCACTGAAGAGTTTCATAAAATCCAGATTTACATCCTGGTTCAGGTATCGCAATACACTCAAAATAGCGTTTGGATCCCGGGGCTCTCGATGAGACCATGAAATAAATACAACATGGGTATTTTAAACAGAGAACCACAACAGTGCTGAGAAAGACAGACAGATTTTTTTATTTGCCTTCCATATCCCTGCAGACTTGCGCTATTCTCTCCCCGCTCCTTTCTCTTTCTCACCCCTTTGTCACGTCGTTGGCATCCTCCAGCAGTTCTCAAGGATTACGCTCTTCACGTGGCGAGACAACATCATACAAATCTGTTCCTCTTACACAAGCAATACTCAGGAATACTACCGCTATCATTAAAACACAACCGCTACTGCTGTTGGGTGACACCGTGTTTTGTTAAGGATGCGGAGGGGCTGTTCATCAACAGCCTGAGCCTTTATCTCCAGCGCAACATTAACCTTATTCCGCCTCATATCTGTGCTGTAACAAAGGGAGCCTGGTTTTATCGATCGGTCCCCCAAACGGTTATAGATGGATCAGAGCAGTATTCCACCTCGCTACGGCTGTCTGGGGTCTCTCCCCGTCTTCGGACAGAAGCCGAGGATGAGACCATCCACTTCGTCGCCGCTGAAAGCAGCCCTCCTCCCTTTTCCTTTCCGTGCCCCCCTCCCGCTGTACCCTACCATCCCCTCGCCTCCCCCACAAGCACCAACTAAAAAAGGGAAAGAATGAGAAAGTGAGTACTCTGTAGCTGGCACTGCAGACAATGTATGTCTTGTGTGAGTAATTTAGCACTATGGCCAGTCAATCTGGTTTCTGGGCCCAATGCCCTGACCCTCTTTAGAGCTGCTCTCTCTCTCCAGCACAGTGTGAAACATTTCCTTTCACAGCACTGACACTTTGCAGATTGAGACGTCAGGCCTGTCCAACTGCAGCAAATTAGCAATTTTTCTTTTACTAATTGGAAATAAAAATGTTTGCTAAGGGAATAATTTGTAGGAATGCAGCGTTAGGTTTCCGGCTTTTTACAAGGATGCTTTAAACTTTATACATGTGCACTTTTCTTCTGTTTTGATGCCTTGCACTGTAAATTTTAATAGGTTACTCGACTGTTAACTTTACAGTCTCAGCCTTCCAAAGGATTAAATGAAGTTTTTAATTTATCTTCCTCTCCAAGGCAGCAGGGTCTCCTTAAAGTAGTGCTTAGCACAGCTTGCCCACTTCTCAGTAAGCAAAGAAAAGGAACACAACATCAAAGGGTTAAAAACATACATGGCTACGCGGCATCTGGATGAACCTTGGGCAGGCCATTTGTTTGCGAAGCCTTCAGTTCACAGCTCTCCAAAGTTCCCTAGGAGCATGGTGGAGAGAGACGGGGAGCAGATTCAGGAATGCTTTTCAGCGTTAACCTGCCACAAACGGGCAATTTCATAATTCTGAATCCGCGCGTTAGCGCAGTAGTTGCACTCCGAACAAACGCAAAGCGGAACAACCAGCTCGTGTCTCTCTGCTGCTAAGGAAGAGGGGCGAGGAGGCTCTTCTCTTCCATTTTTTTTCAGCTCATTTGCACTAATGAAGCTTTTCCCATTCAACGAGGAAATATTAATACTTTGGGGCAGGGTGTGGCGGTGACGGGGGTCTCGATTTTTAAACTCCTTTCACATGCAAAATTGGACTGGGGACAGTTTGATCTATTTGATCCTAAAAAGCACTGCAGTTAAGAAATAGCATGCAAATGGCAGTCAGTAAAGGCTTCTTCAAATAAAAAGAAGTTCCTCAAGAAAGCGGGATCAGGAAAGAGCCTCCTACAATCTAGAAAAACCTGCTAAGAAACCAGAAACGAAAACAAAACGCCCTTTTGCTGAAATACAGTATTTTGGTTTAACGTGTCTCTGTAATTCTCAAGGCATGTAATGTCTTCCTGCAAACTGCACTCAAGCAGTAGTACATTAGCTCTTATAACAATGCCAGCACATAAAGAGTTACTGTTCTTTCCCCCTACACCACCCCCCCCCCCCCCCATAAAGCATTTGACAGCCATGCCTAATAATTCTTTCTGGTGTGGTTTTTCTTTTTCTTGATGTCTTTATGTGAATATGAAGCCAGAGTGAAAGGCTTTGGGTGACCCCCGTGAGAGAGAAAAAGTATGAACTACAGAGAAAAAGAGTGAGATATAGACTCCCTGCCGAGACATAGGCATCTTCTCTGGCAGCTCACAACTTGGCTTCAGAGGGCCTTTGTAAAGGAAAAAGGACTCTTCTTCACTCAGGCTGTGACAATAGGTGTTTTGTCAGAGAGGGACAGGATAAAAAGCAGGGGGTGGGAGGCGAGATCATCATCGGCAAGGGGCTAGCCTTTGGGGCCTGCAGATGTTGGAAGGAGGATGATTTATTGCTCCAGTGTCCTCAGTGGCATTTGGCTACCTTCCCAGACCCCAGTATTGGTGGCTGGGTGGGAGGAGGGAGCGCTGCACAACAAGGCATCTCCATCCCTTCTATGGGCAAAGCGTGCTGGGGGCTGCCGGGGTGGGGGGGGAGCCGCTGCCGGTGCTGCCGCGGAGCGGAGCCGGGAGAGACCGGCGCTTGCAGGACCGAGTCTTGCCCTGAAAGAGCCATGGGGGGAATGGATTATACCGTTATTATTTCGAAACCACGCTAAAATTGGGGGGGGGGGGGGGGGGGGGAAATGTATATTTTAACATCCTCTAGCCTCTGCCAGAAGGGCCTGGCAGAAAAAAAGAGGCGCAATGGTTACCTGTAAACTGCAGGCACTGACAATCGAGTGATAGGACGACCTTGTGCTTGGAAGAACCAGATCCAATTAAGCCATCTTCATCCAAACTTAAAAAATGAGAAGCTTGGGGGGTGTTTTTGTGGGAGGGAAGGCACAGGAGATTATCCTTCCCACAGCTCCTGTTACCAACTAGAATAACTTAGGCTATTTCTGCACGGCCACGTCTTTACCAAAGGAGTGAGTGGAGCTGAGGTGCAAAGCTTTCTGCTGTAGGACAAGTGGGGTCTGCATCTGCCTCGCTGATCCCAAAGACAAGTTGGTCTGGTGTGTGAACGGGAGGGAGGGATCTGACGCCTGTTTCGTGCTCACAAACTACGGAAAGGCTTGGAAGCAGTGAAGGAGGATTTATGCAAATCAGCTGAGAAAAGGAACCAATATTTTGGACGTCTCTCCATACCCCCAAAAATCTCAGAACTCTTTGAAGTCTGCCCACTGCTCCATCTATCCAGTACACTGAAAAGTATCCCAGATCACTGAGCCAGGAAGTTCTGGATCAATTCCAAGAAAAAGGAATCACAGCCTAGCAAGAAATACACACCAAGACAGTATATTGCCAGGAGTTTGATTTAGGACTTTTGCTCCAGCTCCTTTCCTCTTTTAATATACAGTTTTCCACCACACTTTCTATGTAAATACCGTATCCTATGGCTGACAGCCTCTTTTAGTAGATTTATCCATTAGTGGATTTACTAAAAACGTTTTCTGTTGAAACAAGGGCACATGCTTCACCTCAGCAAAAGACAAATCCAGAGACAGCATTAAAATACAAAACCAGTAAATCCTAGACAAGATAGGTGCAAAGAAAAACTTTTAGAGTCTTTTTGTACAGAAATTGCTAGGTAGAAAAACTAAAAAAACTAGAAGACAAAATGCAAAAGTGGAAAGTGACTGAAAAAAGCACGAAGGAAAATCTACAAAATTCCCGAGCTGAGCGCCACAATAATAACGCTTAACAAAACCCCACTACTGAAAAGTGCTATTAGTTTCAATTGCCAAGACCCAATAGCACCTATTATGAGGGAAATCTCAAAATGCTTTACTAAGTTCCAGACACACTTTTCTGCATGTACTCAAAACTGTTATATCCATTTACAGAAGGAAGTGAAGCATTCAGAGTATAAGTGACATGTCCAAGGTCACACACAGAGTCAACTGCAGAGTCAACAGAAGAGTAACTAGATCTTTGCTTAAAATCCCTTGGCTTTGACTGCTAGACAATGGCTCCCCCTCCCACATAATCAACCAGTTATGGAAAGGCATAAATGCATATTTGCAGGACTAAATATGTTCACTTGAGAATAAGAATGTTTGGATGATTATCTATAAATTATATGACATTATCCAGACCTCTCTGGTTTGGAAGTGGGATAGAAATTTGATGAATTACAAGCAAGACACAAATGTTATAAGAGAAGCTTTGCTTTGACTATTTCTCTTGGTCTCTGCAAAAAAAAGTGTAAGAATTGCAGAGATATACCAAAAGAACACAATCCCACAGATCTGAGTTTTCCAAAACCTCTCAAATCGTTATTGTTATCCCTGATATTAGATTGTTTATCGCTATTGGCATTTAGTACTCTACTACTCATCTTGCCACAAACTGAGATTTTCTAAAGTCAGGCAGTGACCATGAAGTCTGAGCAAAAAACTCTATCTAAAAGGCAAAAGAAACGTTGTCTGGACTTCAACAGACTGTCAGGTCTCAAATGTCTCACATTTTCTGATGAACTTATTAATGTTACTCTATGAATAAGTCTTACATGGTTTGCACATCTTAGGAGCTGTAATTAAAATAGTCGAGTTGGTTTTTTTCAGTTACATTTTTTGAGATTGTGTTTGTACGTGTTCATACGTATACTGATTCTCCTTATTTGAGTGCAGCAAATCCTGTACACTGCGTGGTCTCAAGCTCTCTGGCTCCTGAAGACGTCATGGTACTGGAAGTAGAATATATGTCAAACTACGCTGCAAGGGAACACGCTGTTAAAAGCTGGCTTTGTCTATTTTTTTTTTTTTTTTTTTTTTTTAATAGGCAGTGTTTGGACTACTGACATGGATAATACTGCATCTTTAATGCTTTGCAACAAATTGCCACATCAGCACTAAATACCTCCACTTAATTTTTCATTTGGATACGATGAAACATTTTTTCCCATGGAAGGAAAAGTCTGGTCTTTGTGATCGCAGCACTGCCAGCCCAAGTTACAGTAAAGGTTAATCACAAACAAGAGACAAGTAAAGTAGACAAAGAGCATCATACACTTCACTTTTCAATGGATGTTTTCATAAATGTATGAATAATTTAAATTATCATTGCCGAGTATTTATTCGAGTGTTTCAGGGGAAAAAAATGCCTCCTCTTTTTTTTCCCCTCCTTGATTCTTTTCATTTCTGTCTCATCTCTTTTATGTGCTGCATCGGCTGTTTTCTTGCCATCTGAATCAGTTTTTTGGAACAATGGGATGTATGAGGGCTGAGGGGGCAGTTGAAGAATACAGCCCTTGTTGTACACTCTGTGACTTGACATTGATTAATGAGGGTGCGGACATGGGCAGAATTTGATAGAGAGAGAAGGGGAAATTGGAGGACCTGAGGGCACCAGAAGGAGGAGGGCAAGGAGATGACAGAGAGAAGACTAGAACGATGCCAGTGACTCCGCGCAGCATGTGGAAACAGCGAGCGGCGGAAGTCACACCACTCGGGGCCACCTCCCGTGAAAGACCCAAAATAGCTGTAGAGACCTCCTGCATCGGGAGGAAGACCCACCAGTGACAGTGGGGCACTTCAGGGAGCATCACACCGCTCTCTAGGTTCATCCTGCACGTCAAGACCCCTTGTGGCAACACCCCTCTCCTTCGCGTGAACACCTGCCCCCAAAAACATCGGGAGAAAAAGCTTTGTCGCTTCCCCTATTCTTTCACACATACCTCAGTCTCCACCCTGTCGGTTTACCTTCAAAACCTAAACACGCTGCGGTTTGTAACCTTTTCTGAAACACGTACGACTGTGCTTAAAAAGAACATTCAGATCAAGGCTTTCTGGATGTTAGCGGAGGGTTAGGTTGGTACCACTTTGGGGAGAGAAGAGAGTTTTCCAAATCCTGTTATTTCAGTAGGACGCCCTTTATTTTCTCATGCGAGTAAATCAAAAGGACTGATGCTGGTCAGAAAAGGGTAACGTTCATACACTGAAAAGCCAGAGATGGTTTTGGTTGGCTGAAAGTTTGGGGGGATGTGGTGTGGCTTTTTTTTAATTTTTAGTTTGGTTTAAGTAACCCACCTTCCCCTTTCAGAAGTATAGGCCTTCAGTGTACTTAATCAGTTGGTGAAGTTGTAGGAGAACAAGTTTCTTGACTCTTGCTGGGTGGTTCAGGTTTAATGAAGCCTGAACCGTACAGTCACCAGGTTTTCTTTAGTCGTATTAAATTGGAAAAAAATTAGGTGCGTAATTGAAAAATTCAAAAAGAAGAACTACGAAAAATGACTGCAATCCCTTAAGATCCTGTAAAATTTTTATGCATACAGAAATCTTCAGATTTCTTTTGATAATGTAGCAGACAAAAGCACTTATATATGATTCAACGGAGTTTGAAATTTGTTGCTTCAAACTTAGTATCATTCTTATCTGTTCTTCCACTGAGGTGCCAGCACACTTGTTCTAATCATCTATGTTCTACGCTACTAACAAAAAGCTTAAGTCTAAGTAACAAAAATCTTACATCTAAGATATAGAACTATTAAATCCGACGTAAGTTATGCATAACATTTCTAGAAAGAGTAGAGAGATGAAAAGACCGGTTTGATCATGTGGAAACATTCTCATTTAGTCTCAAAATACAAGAATGCAAAATAACTATTCTCCTTCGGTGCGACGAATGAGCGTAGTAGTTGGAGAACAAACTTTACACCTCTGTTTAGCACTTCGGACCGGGGGAGTGGTTCCCCACACGAGGCATAGTATTGCCTAGAGGAACGGGCTGGGTCTCCATTTTGTGGAACTGCAATTGTAGACAAATTGAAAATAATATCCTAAGTACAATCAAGGAATTCCTTACAGTGTTAAATGACCCGATACAAATTATAAGATGGCAAATAATAAATGCCGGGCATGCCATCTGGCCTAAGATTACAGATAGATGGTGAAGACGCATAAGCCCTGAGGTGGCATTCCAGTTGGCCCACAGTCATTTCTCTGCACAAGAGCTTGCCGCTGCTCAGAATCACTGTCCCCAAAGAGCCTGGCCAAGGAGCCGGAGGCAGAAGGCTCGACAGACATGACTCTTCCCCACCGCGCTCCAGGACTGACCGCAGGTCTTCCCTGCTCCCAGTTGGCCGGCGCACTGAGCCGCGCACCGCTGATCTGGGAACTGCACACGGTGAGATGTCGGTTGACTAGGATAAACAAGATGACTGCATCAACACAGCGCAAGATACAAGCAGACAGCTGTCACACGTCTCTTTCTAGTATGTGGAAGACAGATTATGTGTTTGTTTATTCTGCTGTTTCAAGGTACAGCTGAATAGCGTTCATCTGAACCAGCAACTCTTACGTGTGTCTTGTTGGATCCTGCCCTCTGCAAAGAAAGATCAGGCCTGGTGGCTCAGACAGAACTGAAACAGTCACCAAAGTGCTCAAAGGCCCTCTGAAAGCTTTACGCCGATCTGTGTGATGTTCAGTTAGCTTCCTTGACAGGGCTTCATCAAACAAGGTGATGCATCAAGAACACGGTAGCCACCAAGTGAAAACCTGCTGCTTTAGGAGTGAAATACAGCATGTTTTGTACAGCAGTAGACAGGACCTACAGTTCGTCTTGGAATTATTACTGTTGAAAACATCAGTAGCAGTATCTTACTAGTCAGAAATCTTTACAGAAACCACCCTTGATGAAACCTGGAAACAAAGCTGCAGTTCCAGTAATTTCAGTCAGAGAGAGAGAGAATCCACCCCAAAAGAAGCAACAGCCCAGTTCTCAGACTCAAATTCAAATTGTTTTGCCTTTCTCCACCGCCCCAGATAAATTCGATATCTGCCAGACTACTGACTGTTCATGTGCTAATCTGACTCAGACTCTCATTCATGGCTGTTCTCTTTTGCATAAAACATTAAATGTTCATTTAAGGGGACAGTTGTCCCTACACCCTAAGCGAGAGCTCTCACTACCAGCCTGCTGGCCGCTCCAAGCGTGTCTCATTTTCCCTTCGTGTGGGGGAGAGCGAAAGATCCTGGGTCTGCTGGCGTGTGTATAAAAGGAACACAGAAGTTTCACAGATGAGGGCAGAATCTCGCCCCCTGTCTCTCATCTGCTGTGACCACCACCAGCCAGCCACCAGCTTTAATGCCTCACCCCAAGAGCAGCATGAAAACACTACATGTGGACATCAGTTGCCTCCTGGCCGTTAGATGCACACAACCTGTTTGAGTACCGGCGATTTCTGCACGCAAAGACAAAAAGAGCCTCCTGTCCCCGAACATCTGGCTGAGCGCGATGTCTTAAGACTTTTTCACTGCGGCGGAGTCTTCCAGCGTTTCCCTTTCTCTCTCTCCTCCCTGCATCCAAGACAAGCAGTCCAGTGATCACCTGCAATGGCAGCCACAGAGGGTGACCTGAGCCCTAGAGCTACTGCTGGAACAAATGAGAGAGCTTAACTAGAGCAAGACTGGCATAAAAAGGAAAGAGAAAAAAAGAGAGGAACAAAGATTCCGTCCAATTTGCTCTTTTCGGCATTGTAAAAACTGGCCTGTTTCCCAGTATATCACTCTGCCATTGAATAAGGTCAATTGCAGAGCAGTTCTTCAGTCATCCTGATGGGTTTTCATGAGAAAGTGAATGGAGTGCAAATTAGCCAAAGTCGTCACAAGCTTTTTTACTGTCACTCTAAGCCTGACAGTCCAAAGGAAAATGAGGATTAATAAATCTAACGAACTTTCTCTATTATCCAAGCCAGGTTAGGAAACTATTTATTGTCTCTCTTTTTCTATGTTTCATCCATTTTGCCTACTGTGGTGAAGCATTTCAAGAAGAAAGAAACAACAGACGCATGCACACACACGCTTGCACGCACACACAGAGCTTAACCTCTCCAAATCTGCTAGACAGAGCCATAGACATACCAGAAAATAAAGGCACTGGCATCATGCAAGCAAATCAAGATTTTAAAATAATGCTACCTTGCACATACTGTAGAGTTTTGTATGAATCCTTACAGCTGCCGATTTCCATTAACTAATATGTGTTCAATGTGCTAAACGTACATATTTTATGGGAGAAAGAATAATGATTGCTAGCAAGTCTTAAAAATTACCTTTTTTTTTAAGACCAAAAAATTGGTTTCAAGTTAAGGGGGAAAATTTTTTTTAACAATTATATCCACATGTGTGAAGTAGATTTTAGTGTAGCTTCAAAATATTTTTTTGTTTTTAATAGAATAAGGCATTTTGCTACTGGTCTAGAATGCAAATCTTTTACTAATTTATTAAAATCATTTGTATTTGGGTAGCTTTTGCAAAACTAGCTTCACTAAGAGAGAATTGCCTGAAACGTTCTCAGAGACCAGGAGGTCACGCCAAGCCTATCACAGAAGTGATGCAAAAGACCTCTAGGAACCATTTAGCTTTTTTTTTTTTTTTTTTTTGGGGGGGGGGGGGGGGGGGGGGCAGAGGCTTAAGTATGTGTCTACATATATACGTATGTATGTATGTATGTAAGTCCAGCATAATGCAAATCTGTCCGACTTCACAGTTGGACAAAATGTTATACCATGTAATTTGTAATACATTGCGATTAGAACAGCAGTTTTCCTTCAAGAATCTCAAAGTCCTTAAAAACTTTCATGAATCAGTGAAAATAGATGTATATGTTTTCAGAATGCATGTTTTAAGCACCAATTAAGCCATTTCACATCTGCAGTAAAACAGGTGGGGAAAAGGAGACAAAGAGATCAGTCACTTGCTAATGTCCTTGGAAATAAATGCCTGGGAGGAGACCAGCACAAATTTCAGGTCAACTGGCTCCTACTGTAATCTTAACAAAAAGTGATCAAACTCCTGATTTCTCAGGATTTAATGGCGGAAGTAAGCAAAATACACTGTAAACAAAAGTCTGGCACCAGGATCCTAATAAAAACACCCCTAGTATTACGAATAAGGACAAAGATCATAAGAGGACATCGAACTAGTCATGCACAAAACCAACAACTCTTTTTTTTAGACTACAGTGCTGACCATCAACACTAAGTACGGTCTAAAATGATGCAATTTTTCATCTTCCTCCTGGTAAACACGAAAACCGTTATTTCAAGTCTTGTTTCTTGCCTTTGTGTTGGTACTGACAATAAGCGTATTCCTCTCCCATCATAATCTGCTAAACTTTTTCATTAATAAGAAGGAAAAAGGTCAAAGGCGAAAACGCAGGGTTTCACTCTGGAAGCTACTAAAAAAAATTTGCTTTAATTTCTTCCATATTTCTTTGAGATAATCAAAATTGTAGCAAAAAAAAAAAATCGTTAAATACATAGTTGGACATATTCATGGCTGCAGTGGGTAACAAACCAGTTTAAAGTCAAGTCAAAGAGTTTGTTTCAGCACTTTGTTTTCACCTTTTATGTGGAGACACTTACCAGAATAAATTCCCCCTGAGGAAGCTCATGCTACAATCTGACTAACCAAAGAAAAATTGTTTAGCATTCAAAGCAATCTGGGGTTTGTTGAGATTTCCCTTCTCCTACTTTTACAGTCACTTGTCATTCCATTTAATAAGAGAGAAAACTTTCCTGACCACCTAAATTATGCCATTCAAGATATTAAGGAAAACACACATACCCTAAAGTAAAGGTAAAATTATGCTGCAATCATCAAATCAGCCTTCTCTTCTTTATCCCATCTGTATATTCTCCTTGTAAATGCTCGAGTATTGGATAGAAAGCTACACGAGCAGCATAGTCCTACCTGCTTGCCACTTAAATTGCTGGTATTTTAATCTCATCAAAGAATCTGAGTTTTTCTTCCTGCTGTTTTGACTTTGCTGTCTCTTAGTCTTGTCACATTCACTAGTTTTGAATAAGTGCAGAACTTGCATTTACAGAATTTGCAATCTGCAAGATTGTTTAAGTGATTTATCAAATACTTTGATTGAACACTTATTGCTGTTCCAGTTCTGAATCTCATTTAAACTGACTGGGCTTGACATAAGCCTTTAGAGTGAACGCAGAAAAGAGCCGGGCTGTGTCAGGTACGGCATGAGGGGAAAACAGTCCCACCTCCAGCCACAGCACTTCTGGAATTGCACACTGATAAAATCAGCCATGTGATATATTCCTTATTAAGCATTTTATGTCTGATAAAACCAGAATACCAACAGTCAGACAGGCTTTATCTTAGTAATAACAAGGCCAGGTTGGATGGGTCTTTGAGCAACCTAATCTAGTGGAAGGTGTCCCTGCCCGTGGCAGGGGCGCAGGAACTAGATGATCTTTAAGGTCCCTTCCAACCCAAACCATTCTGTGATTCTAATGATCCAGCACAATGTCTCTGCAGGCACGTTCATAATACACAGAGCATCTAGCGTCACCCAGGTTTCCACACCAGAAACTTAGTACGTGTCCGCGGAGCTGAAGGGTCTGTAACTTCGGTACGCTCCGCACAGCCACAAAGACCACATTACTTCAAGAGAAGCTACAACCGCTTTGCACTCACAGACAAAACACAGATCAGAGTAACGCTGATCTCTAAGGAGTTTTGAAATACCCGCAAAGTTGAAAAATGTTAAACTTTTGTCATCAAATGGATGATGTACCTCTGGGGGATACTAAGCAAACTGAGGGCAAACGAGTTTGAAGGTCTACATGGAAACCTAATGCCACAACGTCAGAAGGGATGCAGCAGAACTCTTCCCATCAAAGTAGAAAGCAATGCACCAATGGCAAGTATCATCGGAAGGTGTCTTTTCTAACATGGAAAAGAAAAAACATCTGCAACCACAAACTTCCTTTGCATTTACCTCTATGACCCTGTACCAAGTGTGAACCCTGCGTAAACTTTTTAGCATGTTTTTTGTATTTACCCCGACTCCAAACATGCTATTCAATAGATGAATTAACTGGAGCCATCAGAGGCGACTCAAGTGATTGTGTACCTGATTATTATACACTTTTGGTCCACAGAGGCACGGATCAGCTCTGACAAGGAGAAGGTGGTTCTTCTAGCGGGTTGCTCCGAGAAACCCTCAGCTTTGAAATGTTTTTATCCACTTTACATGAAATAGTCAACATTTGCTGATCTCCTTCAGGATTTCAGTGAAGAAAATGGATGCTGAAATGGGTACGCTGATTGTGAACGGCTGTGAAGGTAGCAATGGCACTGCCAGCCAACTCTGAGTCTGGCTGCTCCCATTCAGTACAGACTTCCCCGGCTGTGGTGAGCCACAAGCTAACCTCTACAGATTTGTATCAATAAATATCACAGAGCTTCTTAGACTTGGCACCTCCTAATAACAAATAAATAAATGTTTATTGCCTTGGTTCCTAATTTTGCTTAAGTTCATGAGATCGTACAGAGCTTTACCAAATCACCTAACAGGTCCCCTTGCGTGTCCGATGCCTTATACTTCACTGAGGTACCATTTTAAAATAACTGCTAGTATATTAAATTTGTGCAAGAGAGGGCCTTCCCTACTGTTTCAGTATTTACGGTAGAACAAATATAGTCTCCAAGAACATTTGCTGTCTGCCACATCACTTCCAATGGTATAACCGTTTAGAAACAAAACTTAGAAATTAATCAAAGTACACAAATGCTATAATAAATCTCTTCAAAAATTAGAAGTAGAGATGGGCCAAAGCCAGAGTGGGTTTCAAGCTCCCAGGATTCCGAGGTGATCAGATACAGAGTTTTCATCACTAATAACAAGCAAGCAAAGATAGAATAAATGAAGAGAATTTGTTTCAGTTCAGAAGAGATTAAAATTACATGCTTTTGCAGCATAACGGTTGTGAGTCTTTCTTACTAAATCTGTCGTCTTTCAGGCTCATGGCATTTTCAATGCTTCCTCCAAACTCATGTGGGATAATGCACTTCCAAAAAGTAGGCTCTAGGTATGCACATTCTTAAAATCAACCACTCAACACGCATCCAAATAAAAGTGAGCTTTCCTACCCATTTTCCCCAAGAAAGGAAGCTCAGAGCCCTTTTATGCATTGTGAATGGCCCACCTAATTTAGACTGAATTATACCCTAACCTTCATTTCCCCTTTACTTCTTTGCTCCATTCAGCAGTTTCTGACTTCAGCTAATTCACTAACAATCCCAGCTGGTCCTTCCCAGCTCCCAGTTCTTTAGCACATTGTCCAAGGAAACTATGTGCTCCCATCTACACTGGTATTCCACTCTCCAATTAACCTACTGCTGAGAGGCTTTACCCCTTTCCACCATCCATTCCTCTGCACGTACATTTTTTTTTTAACCTTTTACTTCTTGAATTAAAGTTTATAAGATCTCTTCCAGGTGAGAAGGTGTTAAATTTATTTGCTAAATGTGGCGCTGGTTACACAGGAAGACATAACACACGATCAGGTGATAGCCATGAAAAAATAATCTGGTTGATCTAGAATGCATTTCAAAGCCAAGTATTAAGGCGCAGATCTTTAAGATACAAGTAAACAAATAACAAAAGAATTTCAACACTTGCTGTATGACAGGCATATGCTTGTTCTTATTACCGAAACCATGCAGAGTAACTAAGGTCAGCCAGAGGTATGGCTGGTATTTGATCTACACAGCCCTGCAGTAGCACTGCATAAGACACGTAGATGGATTTTCTATTCTCATTATTTAAAAACAATCACTTTTCCATCATACAATTAGAACTTTGATGACAATAAAATGAACGCCTATACCCACGCAACCACATTTCCTTTACTGTGAAAGTTTTACCATGTCTGCAAGAGATAACAGTCTTAAGCATGTCCCTATTTCAGATCTATTTTACCAATTACTTTAGTATACTGTTTTGTCTAATCAGGGACATAGATGATCCTAGTTACCGGGTGCCTGATCATCACTCATCTACTTGCACAAATAGAATAAACCAGGCTAGAAACAGTTCTGCTATCGTGGGATAAAAGCCAAGACTTCAACATCTTGAAGTCCCCCCATCCAACGACTAAGTAATTATATACAGAAAATTCCCACAGCAAATGTTAATAAACCTCACTTGATTCAGACTAGAGATTTGTCTCTCCTCTATTATGGTGAGTGTCTGCACATAGCCCGCACTAATAAAAAAGTGCCCTCCTTTTTACTTAAACTGTTGTGGTTATTCCCAAAACTCTTTTCTAGTGTAGATTAAGACCACATTTTAAAAGACCTAAACTTCAGTGTAGGCTTCCTGAGAGCCATTTAACATTTCATTTTCTGACACAATGCCAAGTGTCTTCTTTCTAGGTAAATGGCACAGATCTCATTGTTGACAAGATCCTAGATAAAACAAAGATTGTGAAAATGTAATTGATGGCTATTAAACACCTACCTCCCCCAATTCCTTCTTCCTTGTACATTTGCTTAGAACCAAGTGAGCATAATAGCAGCACAGTGCTCAGAAAGTGGTTTTCAGAATCAGGCAGTGAGAAAGTCAATATGGAGCAGCGTGTCCATTTGTTTTGATTTATCTCACTAACTTCAATTGACAGTTAATTCATCAGAGTAGGAAAATGCCAGTCTAGTGAAAACACAACTCATGAAGGAGAGAGAACAGAGTGGAAAACCTAGAGTGTGGATAATACAGGTAATAAATTAAAGGATACAGTATCATTATTTTATCTTTCGCGTTCTGAATTTGCTATAGTCCTACTCTTGCCAATTACAGTTTATAGTAAGCAGTAAATTTACACATGCATTTACTGATGTATTTCGCACACAAACCCGCCCTTTACAAAACGAAGCAACTTTGAAAAACAGGAAAAGACAGGAAAAGAAGTCACTTTGGCTCAAATTTCTAAATCTGAAATTTCCAGCAGATTACTACAAAATCTTGTAATAAACTGCAGGCAAGATGAGAATTTACACTGTGAACGTTGGCTTGGATCTAAAATCCACACAAATAATACAGAGTTGAAAATGAGATCTGCAATAGAATACTGGTGCACCGCTAATGCAAGTGCAGCACTGCCAGAGAGCAGGGAACGGAATGGAGGACTTACATCTTCGTAAGGTCTTAAGAAACGCCCAGAGCAGACCAACGGTCTGCCCAGCCCAGAAGCCTTAATGGGGCTGCATGTCCCCCTCTTACCTGGGGGCACTATTTGGTGTGTTCCCTGTTTTAGTCCCTTGACCCCACAACTTCTCCCTTTATGTCATTTTTTTATCACCCACAAACATTTCATTTCTCTCTGTTTTGGGGTTTTTTTTGTTGTTGTAGGGGTTTTTTCCCCCCCTTAATGCCCCTTTCTCCCAAAGCACAGCTTCAAGGATATTTTTAGGGCTGGTCTTTGCCTGACCTTACGACAACATCAGTGATGACAACGAAAGCTGGAGACAGTATTTAGGGAGCGCATGTGAGCCTGGCCAATTTGCACTGCATTTGCCTCGTAGCCCTCCAGTATCCAGAGCCATTGTATAAGAGGTATTAGAGAGAATATCCCTGCCTACTCCTGCTGCTATATCCATTTATGGACTGGATCCACACCATCCCGGTCCTCTCTGAACCTTCCGATCTATTTGTCTCCACAGGTAGCGTGTTCTGGAATTCACTTTTCACTACATAAAGTAGTACCCGTTTGTCTTTAATTTAAACACTTTTTCTACTAGCTCCATCAAATGCTCCTACTACAAGTATTACATTATTTCTGAGATAGCAATTCCAAATTCCCTTCATCCACTGCATTTTAGGATTTTGTAAACTTCAACAGCATCTGCTCTACACCTTCTCCTCTCCAAATTCAACAAATCCAGATTTTCTAGTTCTTCCTCCTAGAACAGTTGCTCAGTCCTCTTGGAAATTTCAGTTGCCCTCCCCTATTCTTTCTCCAGCTCTGCTCCACCTCTCCTCACACCAGAGCTGCAAGACAGAGGCACACCAAGGTCTACAGAGCAGCATAACAATGTCCTCTGTCTTCTCCTCAACATCCCTCCTGGTAAGCCAAGCGTACTCGGGACTTTTTTTGGCTGCCGCTGCACACTGATTTCAGAGATCTGTCAGCAGAGACTGCAAGCTCTCTTCCCTGCGTTCTGCCTGCCAGTTTGAAGTTCAGCATTGCACAGACACAGCTTCGATGATTCTTCCCTGGATCCACTAAATTACATGACCTTACATTTATCTAAATGGAAGTTAACCTGTGGTTGGTTTTGGCCATTCACTACGTTTTGCAGGGTTACTGACATTTCAGTCAGCACCATCCTTGATGCTTAAGTTAGGTCTGTAAAATACTGCTAGTCCACTTAGCAATAACATTCAATTTCTGCTCGAAAGAGTAGAGACAACTCGACAAGAACCTGAACTTCCTGGCTTTTTTTTTTTTTTTTTTTTTAATCAAGCTTGTATGCTTATTAAAACCTAAGCACAGCTGCAGTGGACTAGAAGAAATTAAGCTTCTTTCTGTCCATTTCCCAGGAAACTGGCCAAGAGCCAAAAATAATCTGTCCTGTTTAAACTAAGTATCTGCATTTTGCCTCAACAACTCTCCAGAAAGGCAGCCTTTTTATTTCCCTTCTACACTGCTGAAATTCATTTTGGAGACGATATAAGCACTTATAAATAGCAAAAGATACTTAACTTCTGAGAGTGAACGTGTCTCTAAATCAGTACTTGGATTAGTTGGTATTTAAGAGATGAGATGCACACACCTTGTGTTTGAATACAAGTAAATACACAACAAGGTGCAAGCTTCATAACAGTGCAGTACTTTTGCATTGTTAAGCCCTCTCGGTAAGAGATTAAACACAACCGTTGTTGAGAGCAAAAAAGACTGCATCAACTCTAAAAATCCTATGACTTCCATATTACTAGCTAAAAGACTGTGAGGGCACAAATATGGGTTAGCAACACAGGAAGATATAAAGAAACCACAGCCTGAACTTTCATCCAAATATCTAAATTAAATCAGAAGTCTTCCAAAGGTTTAGAAAAGTCTAGATGTTTCTGTTATAATCACCAGCCACTGCATTTCGAGGGCTTTTATTGCTCAGAAAGGAAAATACCAATTATCGCGGTAGGGTTTGTTGGTATATACGGTCACAGGAAGATAGGAAGTTCTCATAGCCAAAATGCCAGGCTTGTTCAGTGAATAGGCTAAACTCCTCACAACCTTAAAATAATTTCAAAACATTGGTCTTTTATCTGCATTCAGTTTCTAAACATCTTGTGGCTGATGTTTGCCATCGCTTGACGCTGCAATATGAATTTCACAAGCTGGTTCTTTAGTATGTTTTTGCCCTGCTGCTCACTTGAATGCTTCCACACTCCCCCCACAACCGCGATTCCATCCTTTGTCTCTTCCCTCTCTTTCACCGAAAGTTGAAATATTCCAAAACCTTCAAATATACTGAAAGTTCAAATAATCTACTGAAGCTGCAAAATCTGCTCGCATTGAATTTTCATATGTGGACAATCCTGCTACCTGGCTGGACCCACCGGTCCCATTCCGCACGTACATCGGCATTACTGCACGCCTCGGTCAGGAGGAAGCACCGCCGGGCAGGTTCCCAGCCCGCCTTTGTGCTTCGGCCGTGTTCCTTGACCGATGGTAGAAGATACGCATCCAATAATACCGCGCTAGTAATAACCACCACGACCGATATCAAAGGCTAAGTCACTGGAGCTGTATTTAATTCTTCCCTCGCAAAAGCTTTCAAGTCAACCCAATTAAAGTAATCCACCACAATGATTCAAGTTTTAGAGACAAGGATTTCCCCCCCACACCTCAACTGAGCAGCTTGTGATTTAACAGTAATGTTTCAAAGTTGTTAAACAACCCTTTCTTTTATTACATAAAAGATGAAGAAAGCTAAAAGGTACAAGCACTAAAAAGATATCTGATGTCTTACAGTATTAGGGGGGGAATTATCCAATTCCGCTAAAGCTTACAACAGCTGCCTGTGTTGTACAGAAAGGATATTCACCCAAACTACGGTTGACAACTCTCCCCTCCCTCAAGAGACAAATATTTATTCCCCTCCTCACAGCAAGCCCTTGGGACTACGGCTGTTGTCAGCTAAAAGTGAATCTTTTATTTCATCTCGGGCTCTTTGACACTTGTCAAGTTCACTTCAAAAAAACTTCATCTCTTGCAGCATTAAAATCATGCTCCCGATAAAATCTGTGCTGGTCTGCTGCACAAAAATACTTTTAGCACACACGCACGTAATCCAGTTTTTAAAACTTGCTTTCCATCAATAAATTGGATTTAAGTTTGCAAGAACCCCTCGTTAACAGTTCTGAAAACGCTGGAGCCTGTCTCGCCGTGCGGCAGTTTCGCCCGTCGCCTGTACCCCCTCCCTGCACCTCCCGGGGACAGCCTGGCCTACCACCACGGAGCCCTCCGTGTGACAGCCAGCAGAGCCGGGGGAACTCGGTTACGGCTCAGACCTACCACTTTCTGACTTCAAGACAGGAGGTTTATCCAGTTCCCCACATCACTCTTCTTTTCCAAACATTTGGCTTTGGTGATTCCGCACCCCCCCCCCCCCCCCTTCCCTTTCCCTTACTCCAAGTTTAAGGCAGTTCACCACTTACGGTCATTTACAGCTTACATCTCAGTAAATCCAGAAGGTGTCTGATGAAAAAGAGGGACTAGCCAAGCATCTTAATCCCCCTGTTCATTCATGCTCTCTGTAATGTTCTTTCAGGCCTCTGCTGAGAGACTAGGCTGAAATGAAGGCTGATAAATTAGTCTGGAGGGAAACAAGGCAGATTCTGCTTGTAAAAGGTCATTCCAACTTTGTTCTGGGTGAGGGTTTATCTTGACTGCAGCTGCGACAGACAATGGCCGGGGCCTAAACGGCAGAAATCCTAGCTCTGCTCATGAAATTACTGTGCTGATAAGGTAGAATGGACTTCAGTGAGATCTAAATGGGAAAAGGGAGGTGGGGGACAAGGGTGAAATGTAGGTATTTTTGAACATGATTGAACAGGGATGACACAATAAGATGTACAATTAAAGCAATGACTTGCCCGGGCATTATCTGAAAGTGAAGAAACCTACTGCTCGCTAATCAGATCAAAAGGAAGAAAATACCCACTTCTGTGTGCTGAACAAACTGCCTCAGTACAAAGGCAGGCACGAGTGGGCTGAACGCTGCGCTTTCTATACCGGAAAGGTTATGAAATACATTAAACACAAAGCTGGTTCTTAAAGACGAGGGCTTCTGAACTACTGCACCCTTCACGATACATTACATCGCTTCCCGAACACACTGGAGATCGACTTCACTAGCAACACGTTGCCCAGAGCAGCCTCGATAAGCCCCACTGAAGAGCACGCACGAGCGGGACATCTGGGTGAGAATACTCTTTGGCGAAAAGCACTTTCATTTTTTTAAAGTACATTTTGTGCCTTTCCGGGGCAGAGAGAGTAAATGACGGCAAGTTCTGACGAACCGCTCTCTAGTCTGTGCTTCCTGATGTGTACACAGATTGGCTTTCCTCGCGAGAGAGATGCCTCTCCTTTATTTACACATCCCACTTGAATGTGCATGTCTCTGATCAATGCAAACACATTAAATGGTCTCAGCATACTGTTACCAGTCTGGAACCCAATTACGCTAACCAGCTTCCACTCAGGCCTGTGCCTCGGATGATCTTGTTATCTGTTTGCTTTCAGAGAGAACCATGAAATGAAGAGAGACGCAGAAACGAGTCCAGGTAGGTATTTCATACAGACGCTTCGCAGAGGGGCTGCCCTTAGTCACAACTTGAGAAAAAAAGCACACGATTGGTAATAAAACTTCCAAAGACACCCCTATGCATGGAAATGCTCCTTCCGCTCCGACTGGCCAATTCGCCACCTTGCCTGACCACTAGACCTCCTCCTGCAGACATGCTTCTTCCCTTCATGTTTCTAAATGTGACTCAAACTTAGCTTCACACCTTCCTCGGATAAACAGCTTTACCCATGTTTTTCAGAGCTGTAGACTTTCATTACAAGGACTGTCTCATTTCGTACAGGTCCCAGTGCTCTGCTGTGATGAAAAGCACAAAAAGAGGAAAGGATGAATAATTAAATATGTTAACAAGTAAAGAACAAAGACCCGCCTATGTCCCACTGCTTCAGAAAGAGCGACAGACCCAACTTTTTATTTTCGCCTCTATATACGACAACATAACTCCCTTGCATTTCCAGAGCCAAATAAGAAGCAATCAAAAGGCCAAAATGTGTGAAGTGCTAAGTCCCACAAAATTAAGAGTTGCTACATTTAGCAGTTCTCCAATTCCGCGGTGCTGCTCCGTGTTTGCTATAGGAAGAGGAGGACTGTGCCAAATTATGCAGAGAATGTCATTCCCCCTTTCTCTACAAGTAATTAACAAAACATTTTACTCTGGAAAATTCACTGTTGTTACTTCTTGTATCATACAGCGTGAGGTAAAGAAATTGAATTTTAAACCTTCAGACTTCACGGTTAAGCAGGAACTTCAGTGAGGTTCACTGAAAGGTTTGCTAATGTCACAAACCTTTAAAGCCTAAACACAGCTTTAAGTATTTAAGCCTTGACTCAAAGCTGAGTAATGACTTTCTCTAATGTCTTAGCACAAGGTTACTGGAACTCAGGGGCTAGGGAGAAGCTACACAGAAAAAGGACCCCGGAAAATAACTGGGGGAACACCTAAACCATTCAGCTGGCCAGGCTCCCTCGCACAGCAAGGGACAGCACAAGTGAGGTGCGAGTAGCATACCTGTAAGTAGGAAAGGTGCAGCGGCTCTGACCTCGGCAGCCAGTCCCCAAATTCCCTAGAGAACTTGGGTATGTTCCCGTATTGCCAGCTTACCCTGGATCCCTCGATGCCATACTATCACGTGTACATCACCTGCTAGTAAGCGGCACAAAGACTGTCTTCTCAAACAGCACACACGTCCCTGATTACCATGTAGAAGAAGCCCAAGAACTGCAAAGCAAGTTATTTTGCATTGCTTCCACCTTCTGAAATTGCAACTGAAAGAGTCCACAGAGTGATGCCTCCTTTAAAGTCCCATGTATATTTATGGTTTAACTCTAACTTATTGATCACTTCCTTTACAAAAGCCTACTGTGTTCCAGCGTTCCATCAGCCAGGCTTTTCTGGGAGTGGACAAAATAAAGGTTGGATTTCTAGGTAGGTTAACATTCCAGAGGAAGAAGTAGTGCCCTGTATTCTGCAAGGCTTGTGACAACTAAAAGAGCTATTTTTCAAACCCTGTGGTCACCACTGAGCTTTTCGTGGGATTTTCTTTTCCTCCTTTTTTTCTTTTTTTTTTTTTTTTTTTTTTTTTAAGTGTGCATGATAAAATACTGTTTCAGAAGCTGGTATTCATGGATGTCTCTCGAAGACGAAAAGAAAATATTTATTTCCTTTTTCTGCTTGTGAATCAGAATGTTCTATTTAAAGAAAGTGCCCTCTGCCGGATTGCTCATGAGTTATTACCCCTTATGGAAATAAAAGAGAAATATCAGGAGGTATTCTTAGTCATTCCCTTCCCCTGTCTCTTCTTTTTTTTCCTTAATTCCTTATATACCCATGTTTTAGAGAAGTGCCTAAGATAGAGCAAGATATCTTGGCATTCTTGGGCCTAAAAAAGACTTACTCTTTTAACCCTGACATTGAAGCATTTGGTGAAATATCAAAAAACGGTACAAATTTCAGCCACTTCACTTGGATGTCATAAGGTGCATTTTTCATTTTTCATGCAGGATTGATATTAATAAATTACCCCCCCAGTAGATTTAGTTGTAGAGAATGGGATTTTGCCTTTGATACAATAAGCAGTTCCCCTGCACCCCTCCCCGCTTTTTCTTTGTCGCTTCTTTTTTCTGCATCAAAAGCCAGTAACGTGCCTATTGGCATGTTTTTAATACCAGGCATAGGAAACAGTCTAACAATTGACAGCACCTGGAAGCTGACTCTTCCCCTTCCTCATGATGGTCTCCTAACACCAGAACAAAGGCCATATAACTGTGGAGAAAACTAAAGTGTTGATGTTTTCACCACAGTTGCTCTCTGGAAGGGGGACAGTATCTAGCACATACAAAGTTCAGCAACTTTATTGGCCAAAAAATGGCACAGTATTTAGAATATTTAGAGTTTGGTAAGTTCTTTCCTCCTCCTTGAGATTTTTTTTTTTTTTTTTTTTTTTTCACTTAAGTGCCAGGTTTCAGTCTAAAGCAAAAGTTTATCTGCAGTTTTATAATGCACGTATATATATGTTCTAATTCTGGATGCCTGTTAGCAACTACTAGTAGCTAAGGGCATATCTGGGAAGTCCCAGAGTGCTTTTACATTCTGTTTACCTTATGAACCCATAGATTCTTTCTTTTTCAGAATTATTCTAGCCAAACAAAACTCTGAGGAATTGTGAAGCAACCTTGCATGGGAAATGTCTTCGGCATAGGTAACACGCTCCATCTAGGGAATGGCCATGTACACCATTCTTCAGCAATTTCCAAGACTCCTCATTCCCTGCAAGAGCATTAGATGTGGTTTTGAAAACAGCAATTCATAAGCTCTTTTTCCCTGAGCGATAGAAGCTGTTATAGTAACATTATTCTCAAGCCAAAGGGAAAGGCAGAGGCCAGAGAAAATGAATGAATCAGAAGACACATGAAGAAAAACTACAAGGAAATGTCATCACATCCTTTCAGTCTAAAAGTTGAAAGAACGTTAGCAAGAGATGAGTGCAAACACGTTTTGGGATTTCTCTGCTCGTTTAAAGGACTCGTACTTCTTTTAGCATCTTTTGTTAAGAAACAGGACAGACAAGAACATGCTGCTTTAACAAACTATATCAGCTTTTAAAGTGAAATGAGGGAATTTGGGCTGTATGTTCTTTTAACTGGGAAGCATGACAAAAGCATCACAGTTAGAAAAACGCTTGGAGTCTCCTTCCTATTTTAATATTTTCAAGACTCAAGGAAATACAACACAATCTTCCTCTCAGCAATCCAGGCCAGTCATGTGAAGTAAATTTTCCTTGGCACTTACGAGCGTTTCTAAAAAACAAACAAACAAAATAAACAAAAAAGACCCCCACACCAAAATTCAAATAGTCTATTTTCTGGGAACAGGGAGGTTGAACTGCTATGAATCACTGACACTATAATGCATGTTCAAAAACCAGCAGTTTTCCACTGGCACAGATGTGAAGCCAAGAATGCCTGCTGCATCCTTAGCTGCCGGCTCTTATTTTTTCCACAGTTATTTGTCTTTCATGGGACAGCTTCTATCTTCACCCTGAAGTATTAAATGAAAGCACTTATTTTTTACATGTAAAGAAGAAGCCTGCCTCTTACAGTTTAGAGAAGTAAGAGAAGTCTCTTGTGTTTCAGCAAATAATCTCTTAAAATCTAAATTAAAACAAGGGAACTAATAACTATCTCTTATTAATGTTATTTACCCTGTGAAGCAAACTGAGCTAAAAGCATATCTGATTGCTTCCAAATTCCCTAGAATTCAGTTGCTAAATGTCCCTCCAGGATGTGATTCCCATTCTTCTCTCAATGAGCAAAATAAACAGTGCTATGATAAATATCATTATTTACTCAACAAAGTGATCAAAATCATTACGCGATTTTTTTTTTTTTTTTTTTTAGGTCCCAGAGGCAATAAAGTGAAAACATGCTGTGATTTATTTGGGGTACTCTGAATGGTATGTTCTGTGTCAGCAGGCAAGGAAGTAATAGGATCAGGAGAGCAGAGCAGAAATGCAATCACGTCACACTAAATAATCACAAGGCTTTTAGTTTGGGTGGTGCCTTTTAAGGAAAAAAAAGGTAGATAAACACGATCAGCACAGTAGTGTCAGGGAATGAGGCACAGAGGGAAAACACACAGCACACCATCCTATACAAGCACTTACTGAATCATCTCTGTGAGGGGGTGGGGGCCAGAAGGCCAACATATCTCATTTATTTTTATGAAATGAGCATGAATCACTCACTGCCATCCCATGTTAAAAAAATCCCTTGAATAATAGGTGTGGCTTAATTTAAAGAATATTTTTAAAAAAACATTCCACAAAGCAAATGTTGGAGGAAAAACATATAAAGAAACAAGATAGTAAAGACTTGCGGCAGATAAAGTAGGACATGTATTCACCCAGTCTTAACCCAGTCCCTCCTGCCTGGCTAAAAGGAAAAACATCTATAATAACAAAAATTACATATCTTTTTTTCAAGATATGGCAAGTAAGACACGGCGTTCTGTATTCCCTATGATGTTTTAGGCTGTTAGGGGAAATAATGAGTAAAGCTGAAAGTTTCAGCAAATAGCATTCTTCTTCTACCTCCTGGAGCTAGATGTTTTACATCAGAGCCAGGTCTGGATCAAACAGTTTAGATGAAGAAAGAGCTGGCCCCTACCTCCAAACAGGAGCCCATGTTTTTTGAAGACTTTGAAGAAACACAGTTAACTGTTTTGTCTCATTTTAATTTTCACAGATCTGGTCTTACTGAAGTTTGAAAAGAGAAAGCCATTTCTGCAGTGTTCATGCCTTGGATATAAGAGAGAGATCCGTGTTCAAATCAAAGCCTTTAATAGCACATTTTCTAGCCCCGCTAAAATGGATTTTTTTAATTACAGAAATTGAAAGAAACAGATCTTAATTGTGAAGTTCAAACTGGAGCATTTTTAAATTTGTATTGTATTTTAACATGCTGAATTAGCATGCTTGAGCTTTAACTAAAAACATCCACAGAAAAGCAATAAAAAAATGCCTTCCTATGCACCTACACATAAACAGTCCACTCCGACATCCTCCAGCACTGGTTCATCCTTTATGCTACCTACAGCGATGGGGGCCCATTACGGAGGGGCACAAGTCCAAAGATGTGAAGAAATTTGCATAGTGGCCATGTTCAGAAGCCAGGTATGCATTTTTAAGCACAAAGAAGCGTCCTACACAACAACATAAAAGAGTTTCTAGCAAAACTGAGATTTTGAAGTGGGCATTCATTAGCAACATGTGGTGTAAAGCACTCTTAGATATTATCACTTTTAGTGGCACTCTTAGTTCAGTCAAAGTCTGACAATGAGTTTCCTGTGATGAAGGGCAAGATCTTTTTGTGCAAAAGGCAGAAACACTATTAAAATTAAGGAAGTGATGACTACTAAAACCAAACAAAAAAGTCTAGGTTTTCAGGATTTGAGCAGGTGGGGTGGCGTGTCCACAGAAGTAGCATTATCAAGAGTATAAACGATAGGAAATGAACTGAGAAATATGAATAGAGAAGAAGGCTGGGTGTGAAGAACAGATAGCTTTCCTGAAGTAAAAATACTAATATAACTAATAGAATAGGCAAGTCAAGTACAATTGTAATATCTCAATTAGCCAGCAGTAAGGAGTTACGTGTAAGAAGTCTTACAACAGCATTCGACTTTCAAGTCACCGCAAGTCAAAACTGCAAGTTACAGAGAAGTACTGTCAAAAAATAATGTCAAACTGCATAAGGAACACTTCTTATGGTACAGTACAAAAACTACACTTGTTAGATTCATCACTAGTGTAAGAAACAACGTACAGAGGCAGAAGTCTAGGCAACAAAAAACTCCTCCCCTTTTCTTTTTTTTCCTCTTGCTGCCAATTGTCTACCTGTTCAATTTTATTAACAGAGGATGGAAACATATCCCAAGTTACAATTTCCTAGCACAAGTGTCATCAAGTAAAGCAGCCTAGGATACCTCTTTAAGGCTTTTCCAACCTTGCACTCAAAGGAAACTGCTCAGAAACCAACAAACGGTAGTATTTATTACATGAATTCCCATTTAGCACATGAAGGTATTCCTGTATGTTGTTCCCAAGTGAAATGATGAAGATACCGAGTGACTAAAAACGGGTTTCTGAACTGCCTTTAAACATACTGGGAAGTGGAAAACTTCAAGAATTATCTGCAAGTACAAGCAAAGTCAAAAGAGATAGTGTCAGGGTGGGTCTAAGACAGTGTTTGAGGATATCTGATGGAGAACAAATAGTCCTTCCTTTCAGGTATGAAACGCACCTGCCAAACCAGAGAACAAAAGAATGCCGCTAAAATGTGAGAAGTACCCCAGAGAAAGAAGGTTTGTTCAATTACACTACAAAAATAAACAGTATCGCAAAGTCAACGTAGACTGAAGTTAACAGATAGGGCTTTTATCAGGCCTGGTATTCAGTGCAGAATGGATATAGGGAACGTTTCTTAAAAACATGAATGTAAATACAAACTTTTATCAGAAATATAAAACACAAGGACAAAGGTTTGCCAAGGTCATAGAAAAAAAGACTGGCGTTACTCAAATTTGATCTGACTTCCAGCAGCCATGGAGGATAGCACTTTGTTCCAAAAAACCCCACTAATTTAAAAAAAACCAACCAAACAAATGCCACCTATAACTACTATGTTCAGAAAAAAATTATTCACCTTTCTGTAGGAGCCAGTTCCACATTGCAGCCTACAAATAATCAATATTGCATATTCCTAAAGGAAAATTGTGCTTAGTTTCAGAGACAACTTAAAGCGATCAGTACGTTAGGTAATCTCAAGCTGCCTCATACCTATAGCTTCCCTGAAACAGACAAGCATTTCCAGTATATTAACAGCGATTCCCCCACCCTCCCCCAAAAAAACCTGTGTTTTGAACCTAATACAGTAATACTAAACAATCAAAACTCTCAGCTGAATTTCCCTTCCTTCTCTGCATTAGGAGACAGAGAAAGGGAAACTCTCTACTCAGTCATGCAACCGAACTCCAATTTTAGCTCTTCAGACATCTCCTACTGCAGAACAACAAAACACGGTTGAGTTTTGGTTTTACAGCAAGTGGTTTTTTGCTTTTTCCTGCACTTCGGACACATTAAAAAAGTAAACAAAAACATCTGGACATACTTCTTTGGGCTTCAAACAATCTAACTTTTCACTGATTTTTCAGACTTCACAATCACGAGTGTAAACATAATCAGACACAATTTAAAATGTTAATGCTTAAGTTTGGCCTTTTTTACCTCATTTTCTAAGAAAATAGGGCTTCTGTGATTGCACTGTTGGCTTGCCCCCTTGGTAAGTCTTACTGTATTATCCCTTAGTTATTTCCCACCTCTGTACTCCAACAGCTTTTAAAACACAGCTTCACATCAGTTAGTGGCTGATGGAGAAAACAGGCCAAGTTATTGCTTCACGCGGGGGAAAAGGGAGGTAAAATTCAGCTTCCACGTATTTTGAGGGACAGGGCTAGCCTATCAAATGCCATGTGAGAGTCCTAGCCAGCCAAATCTCCCTGAACCAGCTGCCCCAGATGCAGCCTCTTCGTCAAGACAAAAGACAGCAGATCCGATGCGCAGCAAGGGTATTGTAGTGCCGGGGTGGACATTAGGGCTACAACAGAGAAGCAATTATATACTATATCATGGACACTGGATGCACTGGGATAGGACTGTGGACACAGAGCATAAATCCTAGGCTACATTTCACTGTTCACAGAATCTAGTATAATTTATGATAATTCTTAGGGGTGTAGGTATTTTCAAATCAAGAATATAGGAGCAGGAAGAGACTAAGATGATTTCTGGGACAATCCCAGAAAAGCAGGGAGAAAGATAGGAGTTCTGGGATAGTGCTGTTTTTCCTATTCCAGATTGTTTTTTGTTTAGCTCTTAGGGAAAAATGACTTTCACATTTCTTTATCTTTGCCGCAGAACAAGAACTCAAGAACATCTAGGGTGTTAATGGGTACATGCTATTTTTCTATGCCCAGTTAATAACGCCTGCACAGCTAACATGGACTGGAAGTCAAAGGTAACACACCCAACTACAAAACATGATGCGACTAATCATATTTCTCCCATTGCGACAAGTTCTGAACACAATTTGAAAATGACAAGCACTTTAAGAAGTGACCCAACATCATTTAAAACCAGCCTTCTAAAATGATGCTAGAGGAATATTTGTAGCCCAAGAAGCTATCTTAAAAAGGATTTCTGCTGCTTTTTAAATACTGCATGTAATCGGGGATGCAAAACAACGCAGGGAAATACGGCATTAGCAAAGTCACCACTTCTGTCCCCAGGCCAGTCAGGACTCAGTCTAGCTGTATGAACAGTTTGCACAGAAGACAAACGAATGTGATTATCACATTCAACAGGCTTACCTCCCATCCAAAGTTTGTTTCCTTTAATGTGCTCCTTTGTACTGTCATATAGGGTCCATATCTTTCCCCAACTTCAATCTTCTTTTTGGCCCAAATCCCTAGCCCTGCCCCTGGAATCGAAGATTCTCTGAGTTCAAAATCTGGTGGGATTGGAATGTCATCAGGAATGTAGACGGGAGCTTCATAAGGTGAGCCCTCCTTGGGAGTGAAGTCCTCACTGGTGGGAAAGGGTGATGGAGGTCCGACAGGAATGGGGGACATAATACTGTCCTCTGTTTCCTCCTCTGCACTTTCGCCAGCAAGGAGATCAGGGTCGGTCTCGTACATATTATTTACAATCTCGCTGTCACCTAAAAGGGGAAACAGCAGAACAAAACACACTGAAATACTCACGTGAACATAACTTAATCTCTTCTTGGGACAGTTTCATAAAGCCTAGTTCGCATGCTTTAAGGATAGAGGTAATGGCAGAAAAAAAAGATAATCCTCACCTACAGCACTCAGGTAGAACTGAGGTAAGAATATTCATACTGTTTGCACAATATTCAGTGCTATTGAAGGATGAGATGAAAGCTACTGGCAGGCCTGTCATCTTATACTGGATCAGGGTTACTGTAGCGGTTGTCACTCAATAACCGAAAGAGGGAAGAAAACACAGGAGAGGTGTTCGAGGTTCCCCGTAACCATTTATTGGTTTAACTGGCTGTGTATTTTGTAGAGGAAATAAAGAAAGAAATTAAGGTAAAATCTGACTTAAGTTTGGCAAGAACTGTTTGCCTAGTACTGGGGTTTCTTGGGTTCAGTGCGGCACACGACAGAAGCCATGGCTGATGTGACCTTCCAGCTACATCTCAGCAACGTACCTTTTCAGGTGGAACAAAAGCATCGCTAGTCTGCAATGCTACTTTAAGACTAACATGTCCTACTTGCTTAAACAGCAAGCATTTTAAGCTACACTCTCAAGCACAGTAGAGGTGTTGGTTCACTGAACTCCACAGGACGGGGATCTGGTTTGCAATACTGCTACAATGGTCAAAGAGAAAGCTAGGGAAAAGCTGTACACATCTCATAAGCTAGACAGAAACAGATTAGCCCAAGTAGTATTATAACATTATCCTTTAAAAAGAAACCCAAGCACTTAAAAACATGAGCCTAAAATGCTTATTTAATTTCATACTATTCGGGACGTAAGAGTTTCAGAGGCAAATCGCTATTTCTTTTTTCCTTTTTTAAAACAATGATTCCACAAAAGCATCAGCAGAACGGCAGCTGGTTTTCCTATGCCTCAATTTCTTCAATTGTATAAGGTAGTAGGAAAAAAAAAAAGGCACAAAAAACCCACATAAGAAGATTTGAACAGGATGTATGTAGAATATAGGCAAAATTTTAAGTAGGAGGAGTTAACATTACTAGCCAGAATTGATAAATGCACCTAGCTAGAAATACCACGTCAAATCTTTCATGCTTAGCATCTTCAGCATAATTACAGCACTGCTGAGCTCAGTGCCTACAAAAGACTGGGAATCAAATTAGTCTGGAGGATAGGAAGGGAGCGTGCATATGTGTGTGTTTGGGGAAAACAAACAACACACACATACACACACACAAAGTAAATACCCTTAATCCTGCAAGGATTTTTAAGCTTCATTTTCCAGCAACAAATTATTACACTTCAGAGAATTACAAGTCAATTCCATTATTAAACTTGTAACAACATGCATCCATTTTCTGGTTTGATATTGGCTTGTACAATCTAAAAACATTCTTCAAACATCCCTTCCTCTTCCATCACTTGCCAAAACCAAATAATCTGAGACATGTTTACCAGAATGCACTGAAAGAAAACTAAATAAGAAAAAAAGTCTGTGAGCACAGGAGTTGACTAAGAAGTTTTCAGAAAAATACTTTTAACCGGAAAATGATAGTCTGCTGAATCCAAAATGCTTCATTCAGACACGCATTTCAGTGATTTCACGGCAGGATTCTGCTTGCTGGGTGCAGTTCTGCTAAGAAACTGCCACGTTTCCTCCAAATTCACTGATGGATCAACCAAAGAGGCCAATCTTCCAAGGTAGCCTTTTCTGTAAGGACTCTTAGGGCTTCCTCCAGCTATCTTCTTCTGTACAGATGGGATTCTACAAGTCCACCAGACTTGCAGTTCTAACAGAGACTTGGCCACATTTCCACATGAGGAGCCTGGACAACACAGCTGGAGCTTCGTTTTGACTCTCCCCCCTCTGTCACAGGGCCAGTAAATGCAGGGAATCATAGCTGAGCGGACGTCAGATCTCAGAACCCAAGAATACATTTCATTTTTCTATTTTCAGAACCAAACACTCCAATCATTTCAAAATTAATTGTCCTCTTTCCTCCTTCATTTTCCTGACCACCCAAAATTTTTAAATTTATCTTGTAATTGCAAAATTACAATATTTTTTAAAAAAAATATTATTATTTTTAAAAAAATTCCCCAAAGACAGAAAACTCTGGCTTTTGACCAACTTTCCCTTGGACTAGTACACAGTGAGATTCCGACAGTCAAACCACATTCTGATGTACTTGTGTTTGGAATATACTTATTCTTATGACATGCAGTTCTTGTGATACTAGTGCTGAAAGCTCCTAGTCAGCCTGATAAACCAGCCCTGCTTAGAAGAGAGCTCCTCCTTCAAAGAATTTACAAGGAGATAGAAGGGGAAATGCTTTGTAGAGTCTTACAGGTGAGACACATAGCTATAGAGAGAATAAACAGGTTGCTAACAGAGCTGGAAAATGAACCCCGGGTCTTAGCCGATCACCTTCATGAGGAAAACATTCTCCTCCTCGCTCCAGAGGTAGAACAGAAAGGAAAGAAGTCTGCAAGATTGCTGCCTGAAAAAGTACCTTCACCAGAACTTCCAACCTCACAAACGCCTATATTAACTATGAATAGATGAGATTTATTCCCCGCCCCCCCCACCAGCCCCCCCGGTAAGTGGACAAACCCAGAGCACTGTAATTTGGAGAAGCATTGCCATAGTTTGCAATCCAAACGCAGGCCTACAGTCACTGCTGACCAGGCTTCAGTTATAACAGAAGTGTTTCCAATCACTCTCTCCTAGCTTGCTGGAAAGTCAAGAACTTGAGTTCTTTTTAAGCCTCCAAAAGTACGCTACACAATGCTACATTATTTCCGTTTACGAAATCTTGAAATTCTTTGGGTTTTTAAGGTTTGATGTTATAGGTTTATAATTATAGCAATCATTCTGAAATATTCTTTGGGCAGCCAAAAGAAGCAATTCAGGGGTGAACAGAAAACAACATGCAAGCTGCTGTCTTAAAACCAAAACCAAAACCCACGTCGCTAGTTTCTCTTATCCACTGCAGCATCTGCATTCCGACTAGAAAACCTTGAGGACCCATTTCCTGAGCCAAGCTGGTCTGCTGCACTAGACAGCTCCTACGCAGCAGCGATGCAGAGATGGATCGTCAACAAACCAACAGATTTGCAACTAGGTATGTCATCGATAGATTTTAAGGACAGCAAAGAGGATTTGTGCTAATTCCGTATGACCTCCGGCATTACTTAGACCGCAGGGCTCCTCTGAATTATTTCCATCTTCGAGATCAAGAGGCGGTACACAGTTTATCTTTTAGGCTGAAACCCCCCACACACACTTCAAGATTTTCCAGCAGTGGCCAAAAAGCCTTGGTACACAGCTCCACTGCACTACCACCCTTTTGCCCAGCAGTGATTACTGTTAAAGGGCTTGTACAGCACCCCCCTCCCCACACCCACAAAGCACACAGTTCCACAGCAAGTGCTAATGGGGGAATTATAAGCCCCTTTGTCTCCTCTCTCCCTGGCAAGCGGTCTGCCTCCTTTTTACCTTCCGCATTCAACATCTCTCCCTTTTCAATTTTTGAGGATGTCACCTCTTAACCTCTTGAATGAGCTACATAGGATAGAATATCTTTCACTGAAATGTGTGTTTTCAACCCTTGAAAGACTCCTGACTGAACCATCTGTGGTTTTTCAACAACTTTTTTGAACTATCTATATTAGAACTGGCTAGAGGATTCCAGGATCATCCAAGTGAGCGCTAAATCCAGAGAGAAATTTTCCAAAGGAGCTCCACTGAAGACAACAGACTTAATCTTTGGGATGCATTTACCTCTTCGGATTGTTAGTGCTAAACAGGGCCTTTTACAGATTTTACAATCTTTTATCATACAAAGCATAAATACTTTAACAACATACGCTGTACTTAAGCGAACAGTTATTCAGGCATCATAAACCATTTAAACATAGAGTTATCAGAATCGGACTCTTCTATTTCCTATATCTGAAACATGATACACACATATATTTAGTTCCAACTTTCCAGTGCACAAATACCATTAATGAAATGTCCCTCTAACTAAAAATGAGCTTTTTCACTCTAATGGTTTGAGATTAAGAAGCAAGTAAGTTTCAGACATCTTCCCTGAAGGCTACTAGGAAACCAAAAAGTAATTACTATGTGTCTTCCAAGTTTTGCCACATTAATTGGAGTACTTGTTAGCATATTAAAATACCTTATTTGAATTGAATGTGATGAACTAATGATATTCACGTGCCTCATATCAAACTGAAGCAGAATTGGTATTACTTCCAAATATAGGCGGTTTAGCTGGCAAGAAAACTGTAGTTTTAACAGAAAGTTGGGTAAAATGTAAAAAGTAATATTCTAAAATACCACTCAGTAAGAAAATTATGATTCATTGTGTAAAGCAAAAATGGTTCGCATGAAATTACAGTTAAAGTTAGTCGTAGCTATACCATAATAAATCCATAGCTATTAATCACAAATTAAACCTGAATTAACAAAAATAAAAGTATTCCCATCAGCTAGTGCATCAGCTTTGCAGCACACAATTTCAGCCATTAACTGAAACTCAGAGTGGATTATTATTTCCTTCCAACTCTGTAGTTCACGGAGCAAAAAGGGATGTTTGTTAGTACGCAACTTTTTCAACCCTAAACAAAAGACACCCTATCTGTTGAAAGGGAAAGCACCTCAAGGAATTGCAAACAGTGCTTACTTATGCACCAAAATATTATTCTAACAGGGAAGTCTCAGAGCAGAACCTCTAAAAGAGGCACAGTCAAATGCGGAATCAGATTTAATAGAGGGAATCGTGCAAAAGAAGTGGCAAGCAACCGAGATGGATGAATAGATTGACTTGGAGAAAGGCAAGCTTTAGGCAGGTGACCAGCACTGATCAAAAATTCAGCTGAGCTTTCCAGTTCTGATTCTGGAAATTCTACCCGATAGGAATAAAACTGGTATAGAGATGGTCTAATTCATTAATTTAATGTTAAGTAATTTCCACCGATCAGAAAGTTACGCAGGGACTGAACAACTGCTCCTGATCAAAAAAAATGAGCGATACCCAAACTAATTCTCAAGCACTCCCATCAAACAAGTGGTGATGATCTGGCAGCATCTTTCAGTAAGCCCCAGCATTTCGTAACATGAACCCTTACTATGAAGAGTCAACAGAGCTGAGGTAGGTAAAGATTCGGGGTAAATAAGCGGAGAACCAGGCCTTTTGACTCTCCCATACTAACAGAAATATATAGTATTCAAGGGTCATTCTCCGGATGTGGCCTGTCTCACCATCTAGAGGTGTAAAGGCATCTCTGCTGCCCAGGTCCTGCAAGAACACACCTCTGATGATGCCAAACATCAGTATAAACACGAAATAAGCTTGAGAAGAAAGTTACACAACCAGTTCTGAACATGCTAAAGAGAAAGGAAAAAAAAAAGGGGGGGGGGGGGGGAGAAGGGGGGCAGGACAAGTCTCAGGGAGCCTGAAATACATAAGAGATAGGAAGCTTAAAAGTGAAAACGGTAGACTTAGAGGGTAATAATGTTTGGGGATTTTTCCAAGAGGAGTCAATAGCTAAGCTACAACATTCATATGTAATGAAAACGGAGCTTTTTTTTTTTTTTTTTTTCATCCAAAAAGGAAAAAAAAGGGGGGGGGGGGGGGAGGGAAACAGATGAGGGGGGAAAGAAAAACACATTTGTCATACAATACAAGTAGTTGAAGTATTTTGGGAACAGATTTGCCATCTCTCAATTAAACATGAGGCAGCATGACTGTGCTTTCATTGCACAGTAGTTTCCACTATGATAACAAGTCCAACAACCGCCTCATTGTGGACCATGCAGAAATGAGAGGGACTCCCACAGTGCATATTAATGACTGACCTCTGATGTAATCGGGGGGGGGGAACAGCACCCAACAAAAATTACAGTTTTCACTGCAGCATGGAAGACAGTTCTTGCTGCCAAACAGAAACCATCAGGGAAGAATAGCTGAAAAAGCACGGCTCGACTTAAGGTATACATACTACATCTCTTCTATATCCTCAGAATACACCTTCTGTGTGAAAGACACATCTCCTCCTCTATTTTTTTTTTTTTTTTAATGCCTAATAAAGATTTTCCTGAGTTCATGCCTAAGAAACCTGGTGGCAGACTTTACCGAAGAAGATTTTGATTCCTTTGCCAACATTTTTTTGCTGCAGCTTTTGAGAAATACAGAGAACTGTCTGCTACAGCTTACAAATGTTTCCTCTGCTAAAAAGTGCAACCCTCCTTACTCAAACATGTCACCAGAAACAAGCTTTCATAAGTATGATATACTCCATAATCCTGAAAATACTTGTGGTTGCTGTAAATGTTTTCTCTCCTAGTATTAGCAAGTCAAATTATTTTCTACTCTATGATTAGCCTCTTTTGCACTTAAGAAACAGGAATTCCAACTGAGTTGAAAAGCAAAACTAGGTTTATTGGAGCACGACCTGTGAAAATTTTCAAGCGATACAAGTAAAGTATAAAGACACCTCGCTACTGAGCACTGTTAATTTAATTTCTTCTATGGGACAAACAGGGCAGTTCTGATTAAATTTTAGTTTACTCTGAAGTTGAACCCACATCTGACTGACCTCGTATTTCAAGAGAAATCATGAAACACAGGTAATCTTTTCCTTCTGCCTTTTCAGTTGCTAAAATCAGTTATCAGGGTCTGGCAACAGGCATGAAATGACAACTAAACAGAACATTTTCAGGTCACGATAGTTCTGGCACGACAGAGCATCTGTGCGAGCAGAATCACCAAACAGGTCTATGTATGCACATTGGGTTTGTCACCCCAATCTAATATTTAGATCAACAGCTTTTACACAGTATTAACAGCCAGGGCCATCGGGAGAAAAATCAGAGGTGTTCCTGTAACCTGTCACTCCTTTTGTCCGCTGCCAAGCAGAGCCCTTCGGTCAGAACGGGCACCTACCCTGTATCTGCCCCGGAGCCGCAGGAGGCAGCGGGCATTTGCACGGCATGGCTCCGTGTCTGCCCTTCCCACCGGCTGTACCTGCCTCGTCCAGAAAACATCACCGGGGCAAAACCCCCGGCAGCGTGGCTCCTGAGCCTGGCTCTCAAGTGGGAAGTCCTGCTGTGAAAGAGCTTCCAGAGATATTGGGTAGATTTCACTAAAACATACAGATGTGCTAGCACATCTTCTCCACGGGTCATGTTTATTCCAGGGATTTTAGGCAAATTCAGCAGCTGGGGTTTAGTTCTGATGAGAGCTGAAGCATCTGCGACAAGTCCATCTACTCGCACTACTTCTTCAGTACTGATTAAGCCTCCTTAATTTCTGGTAATCACATTGCTCACAGGCCTATAATCATTGCACTGCAGAATCTTCTAGATTGCCCTCCCTGCATATTGTACTGTTCATCGGCCTCAGCGCTCCTCTCGGCATTACTCTAGATGTAACACAACCGGTTTAAAAAAAAAAAAAAAAAAAAAAAGGCAGAGAACATCTTGCTGTTTAGGAACAATCTTCATTTCTACTGAGTTTCATCACAAATCATCTGGCTGCTATTTGAGAGCTGTATGTGGGATGTGGCCATTCACTGATGACAACCATGCTGTCCTACATCTGCCCCTCTTCTAACGGCAAGTACTTCAATGCTCTGGAATGTCTGGTTATGTGAAAAGCAGTACAGAAATACAACTTGACCTTATTGTTATTGTCATGAAACTAAAATTAGTCCTTCAAAGCTCACTAGCAAAATTACTCAATAAAAAGACCCATTGAAAGGTTGTTTCCACAGATAATCAGATATGGGCATAGGCTTAAAATCTGTGTGACACCGATGAGGTTCTTGCAACAATGAGAGTGATGCTTTAGTATTGGTGAGAGACCTCATGAATAATCTATTTAGCAGCTGTAATGAAAGAAAAAGAAAGTCCGATGTTAAAGGAAATGGTGGCAGAAGAGACAATGTGTTAGATTCCGGGTGGGGTTTTTGTAGGTTTTGTATTTCTCTTTTTAATACCTTTATTAATATGACTATCATATAACATATAGTTTTCCGCTAAGGAAATCCTACTTATCTGAAACGACTAAGCATCTTCTACGCACACGAACATTGCAAAAGAGCATCTCCAGCTCCTTCACTGGGGACACTTACAGAGCACACCAGGAATGAATTTGTACTGGGCAACCGATGTCTGATCAGTTAAGCACAATCTGCCTTGAATTTCACTGACCTTGAAATAAATATAAAACTGGGCCTGATCCTACATTCCTTCGGCACTCAGAACTCCCATCGAGAGCAATGGGAATATCAAGAGCAAAGAGAACACAGGACTGAGGCCGTAACACTTTTGTCATACTCCACAGCATTGTGCTGTTGGCTGACACAGGGTGACTTTCCAAGCTCAAATTTGGCAGACAGCTCCAGAACGGCATGTTCACCGAAAACACCTCATTTTTACTTGTGCATAAAATAACAGCGGGCTGAAGTCCACAATGCTGCCAGGTCAGAGGATGCTCTTGTCAAATTGGTCTGTATTAACACAACGTATGGGTAAAAAAACGGTGGTTTTATTTTCTAAACAACAAGGAGGAGAATTACAGGCACGCACAGAACTCATACTTTGCCTCAGAAGCTAACCTGGAATCTCAGGCCCAAGAAAAGAATTTGAGCAAAAGTGTAGAAAATACAAATATGCATGCAGAATTGCGACTTCCTACCTAAGACTGAAACAACACAGTGAAAGATCGACAGACTCTTTTTCCTTAGGGATTAATTGGGTGTTGAAAGGTTTTTTTAGTTCATTATTCAAAGTTTGCAACTCATTCCTAGCTGTAAGTTTAGAACGCATACAGGTATTAAAACCGTAGCGTTGTCTAGAACTGTTTGTTATTGGGCTATTATAGCATAAAAGGTATCATCAGAAAAATAGCCACTACGCCAGGACTTCCCCAGGATTCACTCCCATTTTTCTGACTCCGGAGGAAGAGCAGTGAGCAACCTCAAACATCTTTTCCAACCCAAAGAGGGATGTCGCCACCACCTTTACAACTCTGCGGAACATACGAGGGTTCCTGCACTGTATGGATCTTCCTTCCGAGACATTCCCCAGGGAAGAAAACAAAACAATCAAACAAAAAAATTCCAGATATAGTGCTACGTTTGAAATAAGGCACGGGCTATTTCACACCTCCAGAAAACAAGACCGCCTACATTTTTAACTCTGGGGTGACAGGATTCTGCCTCTATTTGCTGTACACTTAGTATGTTTCATCAGCAAAAATAAAGTCATTTTTATGACTGATTTGTAGACCAGCAGAGCTGGAACAAATCATCAACATTACAGCCTAATTCAGCCAAGAGTGCAAATACTTACATTAAGCAAGTATGCGCTTAACTACTGCCAACAACTGACAGGGTTCATTACCTCTGAATATTGTGCTGCCCATCTATAATTTATTTCAGGCAAATTATAACAAGTTCCTATCCTATAACCCGCCTTACTCCATTCGGAATTCTGCATGAGCCTCGCTGCCCGCTCTCACTCTGTCCTGAACAGGACAGAAAGCTGACAGCCAGGCAGCGACCAAAACTCAGAAGACACATCTATAAATCACGAAGGACACTTGAAAGCACCAAACAGCACCCACCCAAACAGGGACTTCAGAACAGTGAATGATCTCAGTGATCAGATTGCCACCTGATGGCCACAGCTGAAATACAATAGAAATATCAGAAACCTAGTCCCTACTTGGACTGATTCTGCCTGGCCTTGGTTACAACGCCCGATTTCCACAAATTTCAAGCACTTCACAGCACCCAGAACTGGCATCTCATCTCACACGGCTCACGTTCTTTAGGATGCAGGTCTTCTGCAGCATGCTTCGCAAACAGCAGCATCAAAATAGAAAAAGTCAAGCTGCCCCACACAATCCTCAATAAGACTCCATTACTCAGTTCATCTAGGAATGGTTTCCCAGCTGCTCTAGTGGCAAAGGTAACCAACTGTTGGCAAGACAGTTCACCTACAAAGGCACGTTTCCCTGAACACGCAGACTAAAGAAAAGAATGGCTGGTATTAGTAACACTTCAAAGAGTCTGCATACGTAAGCCAAAGACCTAAAATGCAGTGCGAGACCATCTCTGGAAGCTAGTCTAAAATATTTGGGTTTCCTTCTGCCAGAAAGGATGCAAATTAGTGCCAAAACGGCGGTGACAAGAATTACTCCTCTTGTATTAAGGATGGGACTGAAGCATTAAATGCTTCACGGCCATACAAAGAAGGCTTTTCCTCCATCCACAGACAATATTCATTTAATGGTAATGGCTGCAAAGAAAGGACAATAAAGAATAAGTTACTTAAGACTCTTGAGCCTGTCGCATAATTTCTTCCTTCCATTCATTGCAAGAACCTTTCTCCTCCACCTAAGCTGTACTGGTAAGCGTCTACAGCATTTGCTAGTGGATGCTGGTCAGAAAGCAACACATTCAGCAACCAAAACAGAAACTGCCGAAGAGCCACCTCCTGTAGGCACGTGGGGGCGAGTGCTCTGCATGGTTCTCGGACTATGGAGCGATGCTCTGGAAGGTTTTCCATAGAACTCTAACTGTCACAGGAGGAAAAGTAAATTCTGCTTTCAAGGAACCTTTAGAAACATCTTTTTTCTCTTCCATTCATCCATGAAAACCCTTCATCTTCACAAGTTTTACAGTTGAAAAAAGACTCAGGCACTAAATGCACAGGGAGGGAAGTGGTCACGAATGGGAAGTGGGTTTGCCAACATGCCACTGTGCCAAAGGAGCGCCACACGATCTGTTTTGACCTTTGAGAAATTATACCGCTAATACAATCCTCTATTTAATTTTTTACTTTAACGGGCACTTCTGCTAAAACTTGCTGTAATTTTGTCTACTTTTTCCTCCGTAGATGTGGAACATAGCCAGCTTGAAATAATATTTTTCTTCCCTTCGTTTATCTCTGATTCCACCCCACCCCAAAATCTTGGGCCTTGAATAACAGATGATACTAATACATAAAGCACATTAGATATACTTCTCAGTGAAGTAAGCCTGTTTCTTCTTTAGAACACATCCATAGGTTTTCACAGGCTCCCTGGCCTTATTATCTGAAAGGACCCAAAATGCTACAACTAAAAGGAACCAGGAACAATCAAAATGGTTCTAGGTGAAGATCTGATATTTCGTATTCCCTGCTCAGGACGGAACAGTGGCACAGTTGCAATAGGCTAAGTCACAAGTTACTGGCTTTGCTCCAACCGACAAACCAACCAGCTAAATTCCACTGAATAGGTGTGCATATAAATTTCAGATTCAGATTCTGCTGACCTCATGTCATTTGAATACAGAGTCACATCTGAGCTGACACCATAATAAACCCTTCTTACCCAGCTCTAGCGCACATCCAAACTCCAGCTCTCTTCGTTTGTTGGCCTGTATTTACCCTTAAAAGACTGTAAGTATATTTTATTTACATACTACGAAGCATAGTATTTCAGGAATGCTCAAGAAGCAGGAAGATGCTGATTTTGTAAAAAAGGATCCTGGAAGTGACTGGTCAGGTAACACAGTCCTGACAGACCCAGCTGCTCAAAAATCTGACTGCCAAGCTCACTGTAACTCTGTACCATCACTTTGTGGCAATTAACACCTGTTCTGACAAACCCGTGCAAATTATGCCATCCCAAAACACTCGCATTTGCAGGACTACTCATGGAAATTTTTATTTATACGTGCCATTGAAATTAAGTCCAAAGGAGACGCAAGTTTTAACACATCTCCTGTGCAAAATTTCAGAAAAGAGCAAGCTATGTGCACTTCTCTCGCAATGGGAAACTCTCACAGTTACAGCTGTATTTGAGTGTCCTAGCCTATCATCCCAAATTACTCCATCTTTGCAACTGGTGTTTAAGGACATAATACATGAAACTTCGCTGAACCTCTGTCTAATGTAGAACTGCTGAAGGATACGTTAAAAAAACAATTTAGTCCTGGAGAATACTAAGAACTGCAGAGTTATTCAGAGATGGAGACAGTGAGGGATGAGACAGGCAGGAGAAGGAGACAGGACAAATGAAAAGGAAAAGCACTATGATAAAAACTAAACGTTGGCAAACGTAACACCATTTCCGTGTTTACTTTGTATATTAATTTTTCAAGTTTCACATTTCTGGTCTGTCTTGTCTTGATTGCAACTATACCTCTGAAAGCAGATTCAAGTCCTTTTATTAAAAAGCAACAGAAAACACCTTACATCAGAAGTGAACTGTTAAGAACAGAGAATGACTGAGTACAGAGCAGAAGAGTTAATCAGATGTATTTTTTGACAAACACTCTAAAAACCCAGTTGCTTCAGAACTTGGCTGTAAGAGGAACAGGTATCAAGGATTTAAAGTGCCCTTGGTTTGAAGTAAAAAAATTAAGTGTTTTCTTTTATTAAGGGATTTCTGCTGGCAGAAATGAAGAATAAAGCTTGAAACAGTATTTCAATGTGTTCCTTAATACACATTTTCCTCTAGTAAAACCAGCAGGGAAAGTGTCCAAATTACTCTCCACTAAATGCCAGTATTATATTTCCAGTAAAAGTCTAGTTCAACCAGGCATCAAAAATATTTCCACACAAGAACCTTTCAGAATCAAACTCTTAAGAGAATGTTGCTGTCCATAACTATACTTCCCCTGTTCTGCGTTCAGTGTTTTGTTTTACATTTGAATTCAAGATGACGTTTCTACAAATTGTGCTGTTAAAAAATTAATTCACTGCATATTTGGATGCAGTAGATAAAGTAGGTTCTTTTAAGCAAAAAAAAAAAAAAAAAAAAAAAAAAGCTCTACTATCTTATTATTAAAGCCACTGGAAAAAATATTAGCCTTTGGGATTTCTGTCTCTAAACTATTTACAACATAATAGCTCCAACGAAGCGTCACAATAAATGTACAGTGTATTGCACATACAGTCGTAACAAACATTTGTGAAGAATCTATAGAAATAATACAACAGAAAGAAAATCTGGAAAGAAAGAGATGGAAGCCTAAAGAAAACGCTCCACTTCGTAAAGAAAAATCATAATTGCTTTTCAGTGGTTTGCTTATTTTTGCTACAAAATACCTCCCCTTTAAAAATCTATAAAACTATAGAAATGGTCCTATTCTGCAGAAATTTCCTTGCTGGAAATGCAGTAAAGTGGAACTTTAAAAATGACTGCAAGATAAATTCTCCACTAGGAGAAATGTTACCTATTTAGAATAAATAAATAAATGCAGTTAGGCTAGCTCTCCAAAAACTAACAAATGATGCTGGATATTTCTCTCAGTCCTGGATGTCAAACCATAGAACAAGAATAAAGCATTTGTAAGTCTCCAAAAGGAGACCTTGCAATTGGAATTCACATCTTTGCCAAGTGAAAGCTTTTCGGCTGTTGTCACCGTCTCATTGTCATTCAACTCACTGTGGGTTCCCCAGGGTCCAGAACAGGAGTCCTGGCATTATTAACATAGCAGATTAATAGCAGTGGGAAAAGACATTTTCACAAACATGCTAAATATTAATATTAATCGATAACAATTTATATTTCCTAACATGAGCCAGACAAACATACCCCAGGCATGGAGGAGAGGAGGGAGGGCAGAGCAAGGAAAGGGACAGTGTCAACAGACTATACAGAATAAAAGGGAATCAGTGAATCAATGCAGGACAGAGGACTGAGCCGTGAGGTGGGTGTCAAAAGCAGAGCTCTATTTTCAGAGGCACAGAGGCACACATTTTAATGCCACAATATAAGTTGGGTTTTCCATCCCTGGCCAAAAAAATTCCAGTGAAGCTCACCAATTTTATATTGTACAATAAACAGCAGAGCTCTGCAAAAACAGTGAAAAATTGCTTCATACTATTTTTACCATCCTGAGTAACACTGTACTCAGCAAACCGTATTCTCCTCAACACTCGTAACACTACATGGATGTTTTTTAAATTCAGATATGCATAAGTTCACCAAATTTCTAGATTTGTTTTGCAAGCTATTTTCTACCACCTACCCCTTCTATTTTAAAGCAAAAAAAAAAAAAAAAAAAAATCTGCAAAACTTGTTGCATTGTTTCTAATGGATTACCCCAGTCAGACTTTCAAAGTCTGAATTTTAAAAACTTTTCTCATTATCTCACATACTTTTTAATTATGAACAGCAGAAGCAGAACGCACAGTCAGTCCTATTGCTAAAGAGGTTCCCAAATTATCCACTCCCCAGTGTCTGCGCTGATTAAACCAAACCAAACCGTTTTGGCTCAAGACCTCTCACAGCAGAACATAAATCCCACTCGGTCACTGAGCTGGGTCCTCCTAGAGCTGCGTACGACCGGTGGAGTTCTTATTCACAAAATTCATGGGCACATTTTTGCAGCAGCCTCAAACTTCGGTTTGACCCAAGACTGTTTTTTCCAGACCCGAAGGTCAAGTGAAGATCTGTGCGAAAACTCCTCTTTGTACAGAAGAGGCTGACCGAGTTCCGCCCCAAACAGGACACACAAAGGGTTGTCAAACATTGAGCTGAAGCTTTTCTCTCTGGAGATTTTACACAAGCGCGTTAACCGGCACGCTGAACGCGCACACGCTGTCTTCTGTGTGCAGACGACGGCAAACCTTACGATCGCCAGGACGGACGAGGATACAGCACCGCGCCGCTGCCGAATTCCTCGGGAACGGTTCCGCCTCGACGTACACCGTAAGCCCCTGAGCTGGGCTGCCCCAAATCTTAGCTCAGGACCTGGGGCCGGTGCGTGACGCCCCGATGTGCTGCCGGGGTTACCAGTAGATCTGACTGCTTCCCACTCCAGATGCATACGTTTCCACCAGTTAATTCCTGGGTTGGGTCGGGGGGGGGGGGGCACAGGCTTGCTTTACCTGTTATCGGAAAGTACCCTGGCTTTGGCTGCTGCTCCTGAGTTTCTACTCGCAACCCTCAACTTTTCTTCGTGAGAAAGCCTGGTTTGGCCCCGATCCCACGTCACTGTCCCCAGCCAGCAACGAAGAATAGGCAGGGCTCTGTAAAGAGGGCTCTCTGGTTAGACCGTGAAAAGTTCCCTCCAAGAGAGGCCTTAACCACAGAGACAAGTTTCTCAGATTAGACAAGGGCTGGGAGCAGAGGACGGTGTTCAAAAAAATCGACTAGAAATGGCTTTCCCGCTTTCTACGGATTTGCTTCCGAAGCACACGCAACGCTGCGGGGTTTTACAGCCAGCCCCTGACTGGGTTTTGTTTGGGTTTTATTTCAGCGCTCCCGCGCATCCTTAACTTGGCTCTAGAGCCCACCAAGCCTAATGGTGGCCATGAAACCGCAGCGAGAGTCACAAGTAATTGTGTTTTCTCTGTGTCCCGGGCATCTAGAGAGCCCTGTGATCATATTGTCCGTCCTTTTTTCACGACCATCAAAAGCAGGAATTACCAACTGATTTTTCTTAACAAGAATTGCCCATAAATTGATGATGCAGCTTTATGGAGGGAAAAAACATTGCAACAATCAAGCACTACGACAGCAACCGAACATCAGGTTTGCACCTGACCTTCGTGGCCGAGATGTACCTCTAACTCAATACATTCGGTCAACTTCCAACTCACATTTAACCTCTCAGATTCTGAACATGTAAATAAGGAAAATTCAGCAAAGACTGGCTTAGAGGTCTACCAAATATTTCCCACCATTAGGCTGAGGAGTCAAGTTACTGATATTACGGGAACAAAACCAACTCCTTTCCTAGGCCGAGCACCTTTCCTCCGGCTACCAGCGTTCTGATGGATTACAGAAACATTTAACTACTACGAAAAAATGGAATTTTAATGGGGCAAGCAATGACAGTAAGAAACACAACTGGTTTTTTAAATCCTATTCTCTGCAGAGATCTCTCTCTATTTCTCCTCAAAATGTTTCACATCCTAGTTTCATTAAATGTTTGCATTGTGAGCACCTCCGCAGAGACTACTGTTTGGGGCATTTTTTTCCTGATCGCTCAAGTGTTCTTTAAAGACAGGCTTTCCTCTCTGTAAGAAAAACAAAAAAGTACCTGACAAAGAACTAAGCCCATGTTTAATCCTAGTGCTTTTTTCTACTAAAGGCTATTTACAAGTCACTTCTGACTGAGAAAGTGCTCCTAGACTTTTTCTGCAACAAGTAGGACAGGAATGATGGCAAATTCAACAACTGACAGTGGGACGTAACACTAAATATAACCCTTCCCCAACGCTTTGTGAACAAATACTATCAAACAGGTAGGTTTCCTGAAGATTTTGCAGATGGGCTAGAGGACTTGCCCAAGGAGCTGTGAATACATGTCAACCAACAGCAGATCCATTCGTAGGAATCCTCACGCTCTCCAATAGGAATTTGCCCGATGCCAGGCAATTCTGCGGTAGTTTTAGACCCATTCAATTCACAATCACACCACAGTATTCTTATGGCTTAGCTTGACAGATCCTTTAAGGTTATTTTTAAGCTGATTTCATTAGATTCTGGTTTAAGTCAGAATCTGGGAAGATGGGGAAGCATGAGGAAGAAGGGGCGTTTGCAGGGCACGTACCCGCATCCAGACAGAGGTACGCTATCCTGCTTCCCTCTGCTCTTTTCCAAAGCAATCTTGGGTGTTGCACCCACCACCTGGCCCTATTTAAAGCCACTACATTATTCTAAAAAGGATTATTTATACTAAAAACGCTCCTGGGACTACTGTATTTGTATTTCAGGGCTGCTGCATCCCCTATTTCCTCACTGCTTTAATATAGCCTGAGGCAGAGCGGGTGAAATGACTTGCGATGCCACTGTAATTTTTATCAAGGCTTGTTCCTGGTAAAAAGCCTCTTTGTTTCAAAGAAATGTGATTTGGCCTTTTTCCTCCTCTGCTCTATTCCTTGGTTAATATACCACTTCCACTTGCCCTGGGGCTAAGAAAGGTATTCCATGGAATTGGTCAAATCTCACTGTTTTTCTTCTAAATCACAACTGGCTTTTTTTCCTCGACCCTTGCTAAGCACTATCTAAGCTGACAGTCTGAACTTGAGATTTTATTTGTGCCTTAACTCTTCAACTCCTGGATTTTAACAGTCACATGGCCACGTTAAAGAGATGCATGTCAGGACTGGTCAGTCTGCTATGGCAAAGGAGACTGCAGTGATTAAGAGCAAGACAGGAAGGAGAAGCTCTGGCTAATGTTATTTACGATCTGAAGCACATACAGGCATCTCTGAAAGAGGTATATTCAGCCATGTATTCATTTACTATAAATTTGAAAATTAGTATCTTCTGCCCAGCTGACAACTTCCAATCTCATTCATTAGTTTAAAACGCTTTTCAAGTATAATTGCAGAAGAGTATGTTAGAATGGAATATAAAGGGAAAAAACGCATAATGAAGCATGCAAGAAATTTGATGTGGCGTTGTGGAAGCTCCAATTCCACGCTGAAAACAGTTCTTTCAGAGATACGTATTGCAACAGCTTGATGTAAGTTAAAAACAGCATGGATGCTTTAAAAAAAAAAAAATATCATTGTTCTCCTCAAATAAAAAGTCCAGACTAACAAAAATATACAAAAGAAAAAAAGAAAGGGGGGGGGGGGAGAGAGAGAAAAAAAAAGAGCGGTACAGATAACTAATGGATTCAAACACATTGGATAAGCAGACTTTGGCTGCCAGAGGCAGATCCTAAGTAAAGAGAATAGGGCTTCCTCAAGTAAAAGGCATGATTAAAATTACAATTAAAACCAAAAAAACCACAACACAACAGAGAAGAGAGACCTGAGTCTTGACAGCTTCACCATTCTTTTGCTAGACTGGTTCTTCTAAGGAGATCCCACCATAACAGTATTTGCTTTAGAAAAGCTTAAACCTTTTCCCAAGTGACATTAGACTTCCAGCCTCCTCTTCTGGAAATAAGACATAAACCAAATCCTGCAATAAGCCCTCATCAGGGACCTTCCTGGACCTCTAAGGAGTCCAACAGAAGCAACAAACTGTAGCAATATGGAATACTGAGTTACACCGGCACAAGATAACTAAAGCAAGGAGCCTCCTCCATACCAGGTGAGGCAGCCAACCTCTATGAAGCAGAGTTTGGAAATGGGATCCAAAGCTTAACTTATATGACTTAAATGTTCATGCACAGATGAACCAAGGAAATTTTGCTGGGCAGCTAGGGCTTGTCCCTTCTGCATCAGTATCTACAGAACAAGGAACCGATATGGAAGCGCTTGGAGAAATACTACTGTTTCAAAACTCCTCACAGCAATCCCATAAAAAATGATACAACTTTGAAATTTTATTTCACTGGAAGAAAGGTATAAGTTCAGATTATTTTTTAATAACATGCTCCAAAATATTTCAGTTCAACATTGCCAAATCACTTCAAGCTCAAGACATTTCAGCATAACTTTATGGAACAACCAACATTTTAGCCTTGGGAAAAAAATTCCCTTTCTTGTTGGAAGTTAAATACCACTGATAAACTCCCACAGAGCAATTAAGATTTATTCAAAAAATATTGTCCAGCCCCATCAGAAAACTTTTTACAATTGAATACACATGGTTCTTGGTCTAATTTCCTAGCACCAGATATGTGTGTATAAGATCACAGATAAGTTATTAAAAATATGAATGGATCTCCAGCATCCTAGCCAAGGCCAAAACAACATGTATTTTATTTAATACAGTATTGGTTTATGTAAGTAAGTACCAATGGACTTTTACATAAGTTACTAAGTCTAAATTTATAGTTTTCAAAGTCTTTTGAGAAAGACAGGCTCTTTGTTTCCTATGTACCACAAAGAGTTTGTTTTTGAACACAGTTAACACTTAACCAAGATTTGGGATTGCTTAATCAAGTTTTAATTTATTCTGTCTCTCTCATTGACAAATAGGGTAGATTTTCCTATGAAATATATGCCAAACCCAGTGTTCAAGTACACTAATAAAATATACTTCCAAAGCAGAAGCTGCAGCAAGGTGTTGTTGGCTGTTCTCCTGCATTTATCCGATCCCCATGGTCTCTAATACAATGTATAAACTCTAAACTAGGTGCTCCAGTATTTTTTTAGACATCTCTAAACTGGTCGTGTTTGGAATCAAACGCCTCATTTACCAGCACTCAGAAGCACTGCACATAGTTGAGAGTATAAGGGAACACTACTTCACCTCAAAGAAAAACATTAAACCAGGACAAAACATCATTATCCGATATACTACTGCATTTTCACATAGGAAACAGGAGTTAAGATCCTAATGGGATCTTTAACAGTCGAAACCAATCAAGGCTTTGCTTAGTGTTCAGTCTGAAGGAGAGCATCTCCATCCTGAATTATGTGACAATTAATAATCCCTGATGCAGGAAGTTTTCACTACTGTTCATCGATTTAAATATGTTTCTAGACTTTGCTACCCTAAAATTGTATCCACATAAAGTGAATTAAAGTCACAAAAATGGCATTCTGCTTTCCTGTGGTTCTTCTTTTGAGGGTTTTTTCCCTAGGTGCAGCAAATATGTTTACATTAAAATTAAATTCAGACAGGAAGAAGAGTTCATTAAGGGAAACACAACCCAAAAGTATACAAAGCCTTTGATTCTCCCCAAGATAATATCTACACCTTGTTGTGAAAAGCAATGCATTTTTAAGTAGTATAAATGTTTCTCCTCGTGTTCACCGAGATAGTGTCTGTCAGAGCATCTTTGCAGAAAACAGAAATGTAGGCTGCAAGATAGCCTTTCCTACAGCACACGCACAGACACGCACAAAAAAAAGAAAAGCTGCAGGATTGCTGCTGTGCCCCCGTCTGTAAAGTGAACCTGGTCACTTAACATTCAGTCCAGCATAACACCGAGGTCTTCCGTTTGCTTATTTTAAAGCTTTCCCCATGTTTTCCTTCTCTAATCCCTCTGGTTTTCTGCTCCCTAAATAGCCAAATATATGATAACTTGGAAAACGTTAAAGATCTCTGACAGGTCAAGTGGTATTCTTCTTCATATACATGACTTTAGAATGGTGAAATAATTGCTTGAAGAAGATCTCCCATATGTATTTGATAAAACAAGTAAGGCTGCCTTATATAGCAGGGTCATATGTCATTTGTTTTCTACTTAATACTAGGATTTTCAAACGGTCCTTCATCGCTCAGCTCGGCAAGAGTATAAAAAGTGCAGCTAGCACAAGCAAAAAGGAGCTGATCAAAGCTCCCTGATCATTTCCCTAAGAGCGCATCTATCCACAGCGGTTCCGAAGCCCACCACCACCGCAAGGACGCAGGCAGTGCGCCCACTGGTCTCTCTGCAATCTGAGGTACCGGTGGGCTGCACCCTGCATTTTGTAAGACAGTCGTGTGCTCTATAGATGGCACCTATAAGGCAACTACCTCACTAACAGGACCCAATATTTCTCATCAGCGCAGAGAATCAAAAGTCCTCACGAAACCAAGCCAAACTCTTTTGGAATTACCTACGAGACGTAGCTCGCTAGTTAACAGGTAATCAAGTACCGGCTCCCGCTGCAGCATCCAAAAATTCTGCTGGCTTCTTCAAGGATGCTGCCTTCGCCATGTCATTTCTTCCTCTCTCGCCCCATTCTCCAGCCTAGTCTCGAAAGCCACAGGGGACAAGAAGAGCCTCTCCCAGGAGAGCGTTCCATGCCTAGGCTTGGTAGCAAGTGTCAACAGTGACTTGAACACTAGTGTAATCGGAGGCCGGACCCGGCAAGGAGCCGATGGAAAGGAAGAAGCCAGCCAGCAGCGCTCCGCAAGCAGAGAGAGGTGGCTTTGCCGAAGTTCTGCACCCAAGTGTGGCCAGGACACTCTGGATACATCCCTGAAAGAATGGAGGGAGGGAGGGATCCACTACTTAATAACGTGGAACATTCATCCCCCCCTACACCAGATCAAACCTCTTTTGTTTTCTCTCTCTCCTCCCTCCCAACGCAAACACAGACACAAACTTTCAAAAAGCCTCTGTGCATCTGAACAAACCTCTCTGGAACACAAACAAAATCCCCAACAACACTTGCCACATCCTATCACAACCGTAATAAAGATGTTTATAGTTTTAACCATCAAATAAAGTGCTTAATTCCACCGAGCTTGTCCCCTCTACTCAGTCACTCCACAGCTTCATTTAGCAGGCCAGTGGTAAAAAAAATTCATTAATTTTTATTAACAGGGAGAGCCATTTGTTCCCTGTGACAATATTTGACTTGTCGAAATGATTTTCACCTCTGCCATGAGGTGCGCGCTCCCCACATACATCACCCGATTACTCCAGGAGCGGCCAGAGTTGCAGTCATTAGCCAGTGAATTAACGACAATCCACAGCGCTATTAATCACGCTGACAAAAGCGTTAGCTTGCTGCTGACCCGAGCACGGCTCTGGGACACGAGCAGAGGAAAGGAGAGTACAGCCACAGGGCTAGGAAAGAAAGGATTTTTTTTTTTTTTTTAAGCTGCTGAGGCAGGGAAAAAAGGGATAGAGAAAGAGAAATTAGGTAGTAACAGTGGAGCAGAAGGTAGCTACACAAGACGACTAAGGAAGGCACATAGGTGCTAAGAAAAGGAGGAAAGAAGGAGAAACATCGAGTCACCTCCTGTATGTAACTCAAAGGTACTTCCATCAAGCACTATGTATTAATTTCTTTTTAATTGTCTAGGTGGTTCAGGGAGCCTATTCCGCTGACTTTCACTAGGGTACAGCAAGCCTCCAAACGAGCTGCGGTGACTTGCAGCAGTCTAATTTCAAGTTTCCGTCCGAAGCTGCCCTCCCCACCTTCCACACCAATTGTTACTGCTCACGCAGCCTGCAGCTTTGTGTGTTAACAGAAACTAAAAGCAGTGGCGGTATATAAGGCAATGCTTTGGATGAGAAGAATACCTATCACCAATTCCGCCCCCCCCTCCTGTAATTTCCAAGAGAGAGAGAAGGTAGGAATGGTAACCTCTTAGATCAGCAGCATTTTTCAGGGGCCAATTTTGGAAATTCTTGGAAACACAGTTGGTTTGATCAAAGCTTATTCCCAAAGGCCTCTCCTCTCTCCCCTTGAAGATTTCAAGTAACCACATTTCACAGGGAACTGAATGAATCCTCCTACCCTACTTCCAAAACAATGGTCTCTGAAAACTGTTGGCTTCCAGATCATAGAGCACTAGCCACTTGCGCCTGGAAACACTCTGAAAGAAACTGTCAGTGTAATGCACGGCACCTTCTGGCATATAGCCTCAATTTTTTTGCTTTAACGTGGCTTCTGATTTCAAGTTTCTGAAGACTGTGCAAAACATTCAGAAAAGATATACACCAAACCCAACCACTACAATTCTTTGAAAATTTAATTTTTTTTAAATGGCACAGTCTTTGCGCTCTTTGTGACAGTGCTGCAGGAATCAAAAACAATACATGTATTTCACTGCAATTTTAAAATTGAAGAACAGTGTCAGCAGAAACAGCCAAAAAGGGAAATCTGAAGAAATGCAGTTCCCGTACGAATGCATGAGGAAGGAGACTTACACATGCTCTGCGGTAGTGGAAGAACAAGGAGAAGAATTAATCTTTGCAATAGTTTTGAATGTTCCTGCTGTATTGTACAAGCAGCGGCAGAGAAACTGCATTCTTTCAGTCTTGCCCTGTACCATCAGGTCATAACTCCCACTAAAGCAGTTTCAACAGTAAGACCATTGAAAGTTACGAAGATAATAAAACCATGGTGAGAATTCCAAAAATCTCGTTTGAAAGTTTTTACTGCTTTTTTTCCATTCATGACCTAATAAGGGATTTAATGGAGAATTTTCAGAAGTGCTCAGTGGATTCCCCCCCCCCCCCCAATTATCAAGGCAAAATACTGTAACTAGGACTGCTGTAACACAGACTACGAGGATCAGGGCTATAAAGCAGTTGTTGGGGTGTTTGCAGTGTATTACCACCTCTAATAGACATTATGCCCCCATTGCAACCTACCATCTACTAATCAATTCTCTGCACTCTCAATTCCCTCAGTCACAGTTTATCTTTCTCTAAAACCCTTTTTTAAAAGCAGTAGAACTGCTACTAAACAGGTTGATGTAGTTTCACTCTTACCATATCGAGTAATTTTAGAACCTGTTTCTTGTTACTCACTCTCACCGGTTTAATCCTCCTTTTCCAGCAAGGAATGTCATAAGGAAAGCTGGGTTCGGAAATCCATGATTTCCTGTCAGTTAATTCATTTCAGCAAAACAGAAGGCAAGGTGATATTCCTGTTTAATGTTGCAACTCAGATACAGTAATAACCAGGGGCTATAAGGGATTCCATCTGCTGCCATTTTCTCTGCACTACTGACAGCACCAAGTACCCACCTTGTGCCAATTTATACTCTTCCACCCTGAAGCCGTTTTGTCCCATTTACAACTTCTACGAATTTAAACATCAAAGCAGGAACAAGAACCGGTCTAGGTGCAAACCACTAACCCTGGTTCTACAGCAGACCGTTCGCCCATTTGGATTAGCAAAGGTTCCTACAGCCTTATGCACAACACAATCGACTACCTTCCATTTTTTAAGAACTCAGTTGTGATGCAAAAATAGCATTAACGCTAATAAGCTGCACTCTACTTAAAATCTGTGCCGCACGGAACACCTGTCTAGACTCATCTCTTTCGGGACTAACTCAGCAGCGTCATCCAATCCGGCCAGGTTTTAAAGATGACTGCAAAATCGGGGCTCTCTAGGGCAGCCTCCAGCATTCATCTCACTCAAGCAGGAGCTCTTCCTCCCTCCCTGTCCAACTCCTCGACTCACGTGAAGAGCACAACAGCTAGAGAACGTAAAGGAATGAGATGGGGAAAGAAACACTCAGCCTTACTACGCCCTCTCCTACAGACCTACCCCACGAGTGTCTCCAGCTTCCTCAGTACTACTACACTCAGCATCCCTATCTCCTCACTCACAAACAGGAGATCACCGGTCTGAATAATGAAATAAATTTAACTGTCCCATTTAACAGCTGGTGGTTGCCTCCCCGTTCCACCACTTTTTCAGCCCACCGGCACCCAGGCTAGTTACACTCGCCACTATCGATTATGAAGATTTTCACTGAGACTTGATAGCTAAATCCAGAAGGACTTACTATAAAACTTGACACAACTCTTTTAGTCCTGGAGAGATCTCTGCGCGTAGATCTACACGGCACAACATTTCTTACTCCTGTATTACTCCTCCTAGAAATACTTTTGTTGGGCCATATACCATGGCAAAATGATTCACATTCCAGGCTGCCCAATAACACCACCAAAATGCAAGGTCTTCTCTTCGCTACGACTTGGACCTTGCCAGGCCACAGCATGCAACAGTCAACTGCAGTTGAACAAGCAGTTTTTCTGCCTTTGAAGCTATTATTAAGAAAAATATTTAAGATTAAAATATTTTTACATTTTACTTCTGACTGGCCAGCAATAGTTCCACACTGTTTGAAATATTAACTGTTACCAAAGGGAACTTAAAGCATTCTCTTTAAGAGGAAAAATTCTTATGCTCTCAACCAGGTGTCTAAATGACTGTGATTTTTCACTGTTTATTTTTCAGGAAAAAAATGCAGATGCACTCAAAGTATACCCATTAAAGTTAGCATTTCATTTTTATTTAGAACTAAAACCAGCTACTATCTTCTAATATTGCCTATTAATAACATCACCCACCCTGAACAACAAAAAACCCCTTCCCAGATGCTCAAGAAAGCTCTATACCCTGTAAGGAACACTTTTTAAAAATAAACAAACAAATTAAATTCAATTTTTTTTTTATCTTTTTGGTGTTTAAATTTAGGTTGTGTAGCACCAAACTTCATCAAACTCTACCTCTGCACCTAGTTTGGTGCTGAGTCTTCCCTTTTACTTTCCTTTCATGGCCATTCCCATTCTAGCCCCTTTTCAATAGGTCATTGTACATCTTGCCTGAAAATCTACTCCCTTACTGACCTTGTGTTCAGTCTCTTTCTTCCTATCTTACCTACTGTTCTGCAGTCGATTTAGAATACTATATACACGGAAATTATTACAGAAAATTCTCTTTTTAAAATAACATTTAAAAAAATTACTTCCCTTAAATCAGCGATAGGTTCTCTATGTCTGTTTTGATTTTTAAGAGATTTTTCTTTGAGAAAACAGATGTCTGGCTTTGAAAGGGAAAGACCATGTTTTACTTGCCTGGGGCAAGGTATAGATTCGGAGTTCCTACCTTTACTGCTCTTGTTATAGCCAGCAGGAAGATAGAAAGCAAAGTTACTTTAAAAAAACAAAACAAACAAACAAAAACCCCTAACCTCTTCTGGCTGACCAAATGCTAGGTATGATGCATGACTAGCAGCCAGTACAGCTCTGAGACAGTGAACAATGAAATGAGCTTTGCTGTGTTTGTCAGCTCTTAGCCATTCCTGAGAGCTCGTCCAATTGAACTCAGCTCACTATTTTAATTGCAGCACCTCTGTGTTTCTTAGATCTGTGCTCTGGACCCTACTGAGCTAAAAAAATGAGGGGCAAAAATTAGGATGTTCATGTACAGTAAACAATAAAAGCTGTGAAAACATGCTGGTGCTGCCCCACAAGATAAGTAAGGAAACCTTTTCCAACCAATTCCTGGATATGATCCTTGCTATCCTGGATCATGATTTTTTTAGTTCATTCTCAAAGCAAAAATTCATTTCAAGATCTCACTGCATATTAAATGACAACAGATTTTTTCAAGGTTTTCAATTAACTGGGGAAAAAAATGAGATCAATTCAATTCATAATGTAATCTGTTTTTCTAAATCTGGCACATCTTAGTCCTTTTATGGTTTCTCTTTTCCTTTTTTTAAATCTAGGTCATTTCAGGTCAGAGCTAAATTTTTTAGCTTTTCTGAAATAAAACACTATAAAAAATATTCGAGTCCCTGTTCGGACATTTTCATGATTTTCCATTTTTCTGATCGAAGCTGCTTTCCAAATTCTACCTCCAATACTTTTTTTCTTCTTTTATAAATCAATTATCTGTTTAAAAAAAACCCAACACTATTTAAATCTGGACAGATACCCTACACAGAGATGGCAATTTACCACTCGTCATCTTTTCTGGAATCCTAAGATCCATCAAGGCATTCACGGAAATATGGGTAAACCGAGTAAATGAATCTGAACTTGATCATCTCCCCAGTTGTCCACACTAGCATCCGTGTCAAGTTTGCCCCGCTTTTGTAAACACAGATTCAGAGATCCAGAGATCACAAAAAGGAAAATCTGGCGCTTAATGTTTTCTCCGTACCACTTTCTGGCTGCTTTATATCTTCTTCTGAAATGCATGGTGAATGAAAACATTAAATGTTTCACAGACTTTTTAACTTAGGGTCTTCATCCCCACATATTTTTCATATTACTCATATTCCCCTGCTTGAGTTAAACTCAAACAGGCCTGGAACAACTTCATTAACATAAAACCACATGATAATAGGAAACAGAGCCTTTTAATGGTTTATTTTCTTATTATCTTGTGATATATTTCATCTTCTCCCCCTTTTCGGAGTGCTACTACATTCTGTTTTCACTCTGCTTGCCGGTTCTAACTGAGCCCCAGCTTGGCAGCAGGGAGCAATCACACATCGAACAGCAGATTCCATTAAGTCCAGGCACTTTTAAGCTCACAGGCTACAAAACACAATGTCACTACCTTAGCGTATGTATATACATATTAGGCCCAAACTTTTCACGCCCCAAAAAACACCTTCCAGTGCTATACACCAGTTGCTGTGTTGCTGCCGTATAATCACGCAATAAAGACAGTAAAAACGCAGACTGGTCTTCGCTGAGAGGGATCGAAGCGGCAACAATACTCCTCGCTATCCGCCGATAAGGAAACCCCCTCCCCTACAAACTGAGCCTATTCTTTCGGTTCCTTTTCTTCCAGTCACTTCCGTCACAGCTCTCCAGTTTGGATGCTAGGAACGCTGTTGAAGCTGATTTAGGTTCGATCAAACTATCCCGTTTGGTACCAGGGCACTCATAAAGGCTCCAGTAAAAAGTATAAACTGGCCTGTGTTTAGTTTTTAACTAATGTATAAGCATACTACTGTGCTATATCCTGACATTACCCAAATAACCCTTTCACACATCATCGGGGCGGGGGAAGTGTCTTTACCCTCTAAATTTTGTAATAATTCATAGGCTTAGATGCTCAGGGAACAGGACAAGAGAAGCTCTTTTGCAATAACTCATTTTCTTTTTGTCCCAAGCCCACACTTTCAAAATTCTGGAGTTGCAACATTTTTTTATGAAGGTTAAAGGAATCTGAACTTCATGAGGAATTGCATCTGTTTCAGGATGGCTCTTCTAACTTATTTCAATCATTCTTACTTTTAATAATTACCAAAAAAATCTTTACAGGATTGCTACTTTAAAATATCTGCTTTTCTTTTCTTCCCTTTTTAAACATGCCTTAAAAAGCTCTCGCAACAGCTTAAACGCTAAAGAATCGCTACAACTTCCTTACTATTTTGTACACAATAACTTAAACCCTAATTAATCAAAAAAAGCAAGGTAAGTGTATTACGTCTGACTATAAAGTACATTAACTTAGTATTCCTTGACTATATTTAATCTGTTGCTCGAGAGGCTCAGTAGCAGCCTCAGACTCGTCTTTAAAAAGGAATGGCAATTTCTAGGATTCACATTCTATCATAGCTCAAAGTAGGTTCTCTGAATAAATGGGAGATGGAAATCAGTGAGATATATTAGCACCAGTATATATTTTTCATTTCCCTCTGTCTCTGCTTCCAAAAGAATATTGGTGATGAATTTGCAAATGGTTCTGGATTATGACAGAGTTTTTTACCCTTCATTATTTATCCCCCCCACTGAACACCTCTATTAGAGATTACAGTGACAAATGCATGAATAAAAGGCAAAGACAATATTTTAGCACTGCGGTGTAAATCTCCTTTTACGCATTATTAATTTAAAGAAATCCATTATACCATACAGCTCTGAGGGGAAGACAAGGTTACATAAAAACTGTTATAGGCAGCTGGGGGTCAGCTGAAGACAGAGCCCCACTGCCATCACCCTGGGATGCTCAGTCTCCCAGGCGCCTTTCTGGGAAATCTGCTTTTCTTTCAATATTCTTCTCCTCTTAATTTCTTTCTCCACTTTTATTTAACACAGGCAAGAGGCGGCTGACAGCCTGGACGAGTTCTGCCTGTCTCGGACTGGACACGGCATGGGCAGAAAGACGACCAGCGTACCTCAAATATGGATTATTCCTGAAGTCCCACAGAGGGGCACGGAAGGAACCACGTATCAAGGGTGAGAGAAGAATAAACGCTCCTTTGCCAACGCAGCATGTTTGGCCATTTGCTGGAATTGCAGAGAGAAGTGTGTGCGGTGATGGGAGAGGAAGGAGGGAGAAACCCACGCTTACTGAAGAAGGTGGTTTTTTTCTGTTGTGGACCCTTAACTCACCAAGGTCTGGACTAGGGCCCAACTTGTATCATGTGGGTCACCCTCAAGCTCTTAGGTAGCAAAACTGGTGATGCCACTCTGTCTAGGCTCCCTTTTTGTAAAGCCTTCCATATATGCCTTCTCCAAAAGCCTCTGAAACAAACGAACAAAAATTATTCCCGCTCCCCTCTTTCCCCTTTTCTTCTCCCAAAGGCAGGGCTTACGTCTTGGGCGACATCCCGTAACATAGCGCTGAGCAAGGCTTTGCACAGAATCTCCCTCTCCACCCCTCCAACAGAGTAAGAAGGGGAGGAAATGCTGCTCCTATCAAGAGGAAGGAAATAGGAAAACAGATGGAAAGTACTCAGAATTGGAACAAGTGTGTTTTAAACAATACAGCAGGTCCCTTTCACTCCAAAATAACAGAACACTTCTGTGGAAATCTATATACAATCATGCCACCGACGACAAAGATAACAGGGAAATAATTCTGTGAACCTGAACTGAGAGCACTTTTTGTGAGAGATGCTAATCACCAGACACAGTCTCCGTATAGCTCCCATCGTGCAAACCCAAGCCTTTGATTTCACTCGATTTATTTTTTCTTAAATCTTGCAACAAAAGACTTAGGGCTAAAATACCCATAGCTTACACCTACCAGTGGCTGAAAAAAAATACCCACCCATTTGCAAGAATTTATCACCAGTCCGTTTCTTGTGCTGCAATTAACTGAATTATTTGCAGTTCATCTACACAACAAATCTGGTCTTGCTTCGTGCTTTTTCACTGCAGTCTTCTAAGAGATTGTATGTTGCTCTGATTAAGCTCAATCCTAGAAACACTTACTGATGAAACAAACACAGGATCGCAAAGATTTCACCGGGGTACTCTCTCCATGTGCTTAGAGGAAAGCATGAGCCCCTCAACAGAGACTAAGGATGAGCAGAACCGGAACGAACACGCAACTGGAATGTCTAAAAATGAGAGCTTCCTGTTCTATTTTCTGCATCACTATGGGTTTAGGCACTTGAGACTGTGTTTGAAAATGGAGGGTTTAAACATACAGCCATTTAAGAGTTACAACAATATAGATGAAGCACCTACTCCTGCTCCCATTGACAACAAAGTTAATCTCCCAGTTTTAAAGGGATTAGCAACAAACTCATAAATGGAAAGGTTCTCGCACTTTAGGCCGCTGTCCTTCAGAAGAGGAACACTTTATCACAGTATTTCTACTATATGTCATCACCCGAGCCCCGTTTCTACTTCTCTGCCTGGTGTTTCTTACAACGTGCCAGGGTGTTCCACTGAGGTTCTACATCATAAATTCAGGCTTTCTAATACCAATAATAAAAGGGACTAAAGAAGGACCAACACGGTCAAAAGCAGACCCCAGAACAGTAGAAATTTTTTTCTGAAAGGACAGATAAGGTTTGCATGGTAATTTGTGACATTCTTTGATTTTATGCACAGGACTTACTGAATAGACCCCATCTGAGTATACAACAGCTCTGCTTCTGCTCCTGATGACACAGCTCAGAGACAAAAGAATCCAAATAAACACAAAGGAGGAGGAAGAACGTCAAATACTAAGCTTCTCAAAAGCCTGGTAAGGGCTAAATTCTGACTTGATCTACTTGTTCATTCAGCGGTGCTCCTAACCTCTCCCAGTGTAGGGATTGGCGCTCGGAAGATCTCGCGATGTACGGAAAGAGAAGGGTTAAGGGAGGCGGGATGACCGACAGACAGTATATAAGGGCGTGACGCAGTTGAATAAACGCCATTTGCAGCATCCTCATATTGGTGTCAGTGCTCTGTGGCCCAGGGTATGGTGGACCCTGTGCCGAGTCCCACGGGGTGATCAGACGAATGTCTACATCCCAGTCATCAACTTTTAAAATAAATTTTGGGGAAATAGTTAATTTGTAATTTTTTTAGCTCATACATTATGAAGTACAGCAAATTCCGTGCCTTCATTGCTGAAAGGACATTGGGAGATAAATGCTTATCAAACATACTGGTTTAAGCTTTCAAGACTGATTTTAGATATTTGCTACCCCATTGGAAACATCAAAAAGGAAATGTGTGTGTAGAACGCAGGTACTTACAGCTTTCTGAAAAATTGGGTTTTCTTCAAGATGTTTAATATTGGAAACTTAAGCTCACTAGTTCTCTTTCAAAGTGTGGACTATGGTTCATTGATTTCTTTCCTTCTGAACTGAGGATCTCAGTCAAGGGGGTTGAAAATAAGATACTTAATAGTAATTTTAAACCCCTAATTTGTTTGCCCTCCCCATGCTCCCCATACCTTCACAATAAATCCTTTGAAAAACTGGAAACGCTTTAGTGAAAAGACTGATGGGAAATGTTAAAAAATATCACGCAAGCAACATCAAGTTATCTCTGTTATTTTAGGCAAAACATATTTCCTGCTTTTTTCCCTTCAGGCTTACTTAAAGTCTGCTGTAGAGCTCAGACTATTCTGTCAATCAACGGTTGGAGAGGTCACTCATATTGGCTTTTTACTAGTGTACAAACCTTCTTCTGTAGAAGTACCTTCACCTGTACAAAGCCCTGGTGTTGGCACAGTAACCACAGCAAGCAGCTCCAGCGCAAGCTACAGCTTACATTGGTGCAGCAGGTCTACACGGGAAGAATTTAACCCAGTTCAGCAACACACACAAAACCAGCTGCAAAATTCCATCCCTGCGGACAAGGCCACAGCGCTGCGAAGAGGGTCTGACCAGGTTTGCGGCTCCAATGTATGCAGAAGGAGGAAGGACCACAGAAGTAACTTGCGTGATTTTCCTATTTCTGGGACAGGGGATACCTTGTATGAAGACTTTTCCTCCACAGGGACTTCAGCTTTTAAAACATTAACGTTTTACAAAATACAACACCTGAAGGCCCACAGTGTCACTCTCTGCATCACAAATGTCTGGAAAACTGCCACAGGAACTATTGCAATACACTAAAGTTTATGTAAAAATCACAGAAATACTTCCATAACCCCTCACTGAAGTTGATGAAAAGGGTCATTATTGCACCTCAGTGATCCTGTCCTAGTAAAAGAGAAATTAGTCTGTTTAATAACAGAGCATAATGAAGACTGTAGAATAAAGCAGTGGATAATTTGTCAGTGATTAGAAGGTCAATGGGTCAACTTATGAACAACTGAGTTGCTTTACCTGAGGGTAGCCACTTATGTAAGATGAGAAAGCTCCTCCTTTGTCTCAGTTATCTCACCACCAGTACATTATCAAAATAAAGCTGTAACTTATCAGTCACGAGGGAGACACAGCCAGGTAACTACAGCGTCTATCAACACAACTTGGAATTCTCACGGTGTGTTTGAAATGCTTTTAAAAAACAAGACTTATTTTTCCAAATGCCAGCACTTCCCCCTTTTTTTTGAAAAGGCAAATTGCACTTTCATCACAAACTTATTATGGGATTACACCACTTCTGCAGAAATATTTTTTTATCGCAGTCATCTCAAATGGGAAAGTCTGCAGAAATAACAAAGTTTTTGCTCAGTTTGCTTTGTAATCCCGGCACCATTTACTTCTGACCCCATCCTGGACAATTCGAGATCTATTAAACACAATGCCATGCTGGTCTCATTGCTGAACAATCCACTGCAAAAAACACTTCTTGAGAAACCTGTAGAGGTGAATTATTACCTGCCAACCCTCAAATTCTAAATTCTGTATTTTTCCACAAACAGTTGCTGATATCACTTACAGCTAAAACAGAAGAGGAAGCCATGTGCCTTCACACTGTGCTAGTTTTTTTCTGACATTGTCAGCTGTAACCAGGGAGGAAAATTTAGAGCCAGGAACTGCAGGCTCATGAGATTTTCCGGGTAGCCTGCACGTATTTGCATATACATTTCAGGGGCCAGATTTTGTCCTCAGTGCCTGCACCTAGCCCCAATTCAAACTATAGTGCGTGTGTGTAGTAACGCCATTTATACAGGCTACAACTAAGATTAAGACCATCTTGTGCCACATGCCAAAGAGACAAAAACTACACAAGATGTGTGCCCAAAAAACTTTAGACCTGAAGAAACAGAAAAATACAGAATTTTTACCCCAGCGGTACAGATGAGAAACTAAAGCCTAGAGATATGAAGGGATTTGGCCAAGGCGATAGAGCGAGGACTAGGAAACTATACTTGCTTTTACGAAACCCTATTTTAAAGCCTTTGCCGCAAAATCATCTTTCCTTTTCACTGTCGGGGCTCGCTCTGGGCCACATCAATAGCTGAACCCTACTGCCAGGGATCTCTGTGGTAGGCACTCAGGTCATCTTTAATATGAGCAGAAACCAGTCCTTGTCCCGATTCACGCAGTGCTCTGCAACACAAGAGGAACGATCCTGCAAAGTGCTGAGCGTATTTCCTGGAAGCATCCCATCCAGTCGGTGAGCTCAACAGAAGTTCCCCTTCTCTAAAGCACTGAGCTTTAAAGTTCCTTAAAGATTACAGGTTTCATCTTGGCAAAGGTTTTCACTAACAATTTGTTTCACTATGTGGCATAGTGTGACCTGATATTCCTGTGTTCCTTTTGAAAACTTAATTCACAAGTAGACAATAAAGAACATCTCTGATCTTTGAAAAGGCTGAAAGTTCACTCCAAGCCTATACAAATGCAAGTAATTTTTATTATTTTAATGTAAATTAATAATGTGAAATAATTTTTTAAATATAGATTATTCCATTTATTTCTAACAAAGAGCAAAGAAGGCTAAAAATATTAGCAACAATTTTTAGTGCATATATGTGCGCACACACAGAGAGAATCAGGTAAAGCATCTCTGTTTCCTAAGATCAGGTTCCATTCAGAGTCAAGGAATAGAAAAGCTCACTGAATTTGAATTGATAATAACACTGTGACTTGAGCTCCAAGGAATTCCCCCTGCCCCCTGCAACCACCTTTTTTTTTTTTTTTTTTGCTTAAAATAATTAAATTGGATGAGGCAAGATACCTGATCAGTTAACTTTTCCATTCCTCCATTTCCAATGAAATAAAATCTAGCAACAAGTTTTTGCAAAAGATTGTGTTCTATGCCAGTAGGTCAGTGGCCAATTTAACCATAACAAATAATAGTCTAGTCTTTCAAAGTTTCGACTATTTTTTTTAATGGGAAAAAAAAAGAATCTGAGTGCTAGAAGACAGTTTGGATTTCCTCTGCATATTTACACTGCCAAGTCACTAGCACATTTTCCCTCTAGCTGCCCAACACATCTCCCTGGTGAACATGTGCAAACTGCAGCTTCAGACGATCCCATTGCAGCAAAGTCACTGACATGAACTACAGGCATATTTGCTCTGAAATTATGTAATTTCTTAACAGCACAAAATTCAGGTAACATCCAGCTTCAGTGCAAATTTCTTGGCTTTGCTGTTTGCATTCTGCAACTTGAGTGGCTCTGGTTGCAGAGGAGTTAAAATATTTCAGTTCTGAGTTAAGGAACGGTAAAAGTTCTAGTCCAGAGACACTTTTTTTCCTCCTTTCTGATGGTGATTGGCTTCCCCTGCACCTCTTTTGTTTTGAGAATTTTGCAGTATGCAGACTTGTGTAATGCAGAGATTGCTTCCAATTTAATTTAGTTGTTTTGTCTTTTATCATAATGGAAACGAGCACAGGATCCTTCTCAGGCTTTTTGCCATGTAAAAGGATGCAGACTTTACTCTTGTGGTTCCTCAGAATGATGGGGGAGGGAGAGCAGGGGGAGAAGGATTAAATAAGATGCTAACGGAGGGTGAAACAGCAACTGCTGCGTGGCTAGCAAGACCCAAAAATCTGCTCTTGGACTCTGTGAATGAACATCTGCCTAAGTATTACACATAACCTGCTAGATGTCGTCCCCCAACAATCTAAAAGAGCCCTTCCTACACTTCATGGAGAAGAGCATGCCAATGAGCCACGGGATGAGTAGGTCCTCTGCTTTTGGATCTCCGCTGTGGGTTCAAATGGGTAGAGATTACACTCACTATAAATTTAGCCCCTAACTATGCTAACAGATTGTGTTTTCTCTGAATGTGTTCAAGTATCTGCTAAGTGGCTGGAGTAATCGCACTCATTTCATTGGTTTCTCAAATAGTTCACTTTAGCTTTTTGCTGTTAAGGTTTCCTCTCGCAAGTCAATAGCAAAAGTGCTATCCAATACAACGCTATGCAAGTGGACCTTCAGAAATTACCTGCACGAACTGGGGGGCTCGTCACTGCAGATGGCAGTGCCAAATAGTGCCCCAACCGGACAACCAACCTTTTTAAGCAAGCGAATGACAAATAATGACTGCTGTCTTTTCACAGTATAAATATTTGAACGAGTAATCATTCAGGAGAAATATGTGAAGCTTTCAGGATTTACAAACATTTTTCCAAATTCCTGGCATCCAGCCAACCACTTAACAGAATATTATGCTACAAAGCACAAATCAAACTACAGGTGCAAAAAAGACAACCGTTTCGGGTTGTTTTTTTTTTTTCATTTCAGGTACCCTCCCATACTAACACTCCTAACAATTTTTCAGACCACACAGTTTCCAGGACAGATGGAAGTCACAAATCTATGCCAATGGTACATTAGACAGTAGGGAACCTGATTTAGGTGGCAAAGGTACTTCTGCCTGTGAGAAGAGACTTAGACTTCATCAGATTCACAGATGACAACTAGCCATCCTATTTAGCCAGATGAAAACTTCCAAGAAATACCACACTGAAGGGATGAAAGGGTGAAGCCAATACTGAGGAGTGGAAGATGTATGACTACTTGTGACTAGTAAGCCTGCTTCTACTCTTCCGCACGCTAGGCAGTCACAATTTCTGGCACCATTTGCAAGGGATTAGGAACCCAACATGAAGGTTTTATCCTGTTGGACAAAACGCATGTCAGGATCAAATCACCTAACCTCATTCTTACATGTGAATAAAAATCTCTTAGTCAATATTACTGGAATGATTCCCACTGTAGTGCTTTGTCTTGCCTTTAATTTTCTACATTTCACAGAAAACTAACTGATATTTGTCTTGGAAAAGATGCATAGGTACAGAAACTTTAAGACACACAACATCCTTCCCAGCTCCTGGAAGGAATGCAACTGAATTGTTAATAGCACCCATTAGTAGCAACAACGTTCAGAGAAGACCAGGCGGACAACCTCATCATCTGGGTATTCTGGAGTGTTCCCACAATGATGACAGGATACTGGGGACGTTACATTCAGCCTGCAATCACATGAACATTCATTCCTTCACTGTGCATACTGGGTGTAAAAGAAACTAGCATTCTCTGTATTAAAAACCTTACAGATGGAAACCTGTTTCAGATATGAGGTCAGAAGCAGAATAGGAAGCTCTGCCCTCTTACCTGATCCTTGGAGATGCAGCCTAATCAGAAACGCGCACACACCCCCCCCAAAGGTCTAAGAAATAGCCAAAGATGTTCCAAGTAAGAACTGATATATATTTACAAGACTAGAGACACACATGCCACTTTTTCCACAGAAAGAAATATCCTCTTGACTGGCATTTTGAAAAAGGACTTGTTTCAAAAGAGAAGAACATGCAAATTTTTTAAAGAGAATAACAAAGTACATCTTCATTTTAAAACCGCTTCACATTGTCACGAAAACCTCATTTATTGACTAACCTGACAACAGACTTTTGAGAGATATTAAGTAAACATGATGCAAATCTATTTTTAGCCACGAATGACTATTTACAGAAAGCTCAATATATTAATTCAAGATGAAACAGTACTTTCAATCTTATAACCAAGCATTTACATGCAAGAATAAGAAAACAAGGCCACGAGCATACCGAGTACAATAATTTTGCACACTTTGCAACTGGCTTTAAGCTTTATTAATAGCTTCCAGGAAACCTGAAGCACAGGCTCTGCTGAGCTCCAAATATTAGCAGCACACAGAAGCTGAAATTTGCCACTGTCACCCTTTATGCAGAAGAATATGAAAGATAACTATTACTACACAGCATGTTTTGACAGGGCCAACAGATAGGATTGGGTTTTTTTGAGCTTGAAACTCCCGACTACACCTTCGAGAAGAACTCGAAGATATGACATCAGTATTGCTCTGGTGAAGGTGAAACAATGCAACATCTCCATTTTAATCAAGAAATATGTGAATGAACCTTGAAAAGCAGCAAAGGAAATCATATGGTATACATACAGAGTTTCTGTTAACACTGGCAAGGGGACAATCAGCTATGGACCTACACTTAGTCTCTAAGCTTCTATCTAGAAATCTGGGAGAGACAGAAATTGGAGGGACAGATCTTGGTATGCATTTAGTAATGGAATCAGTTTCAGGAATCACAACTTTAAAAAAACTACACTGCTGTCACCGTCAGGCACTGGAGGGGCAACACATGATGAGAAGGCAACAGAACACGGCTTTAAATACAATCGTCTTAGTATTTGCATAAACCCAGGACGGACACAGCTCTGCATGCCTGCATAATGGAAGCACCTAGGTGATTTGCCCTTTATGGATAAAACTGGTTATCAGTGCATTATAGTAATTATTTTAACAATATGCCAAATACCTAAGTATTTGAGAATATATACACAAGCTCAGCACATTCAGAAACTTTTCAAAAGCTATTGCCCAATACGTTGTATAAACCATGTGATCTGATAATCCCCGTTAAACAGAGAGAGCAGATTACATGAAATCACACCATACAATTATGCAGAATTATAACACGCTACAAACATGGCATGAGATACTCGTGTCAATGTACCAGATAAACTCAAATAGCTCCTCCTCCATCCTTTGGCTAACTTGTTAGCCAGAGTGTTCAGTGATTTGCTGGAAACACATGCAGAGGGCCAAGCTTCTGATTACACTGTTAAACTCTTCTCTAAACACAATTCAGCAAGACAAAACATGCACCCCTGGAAGTGCAAGAGTGCTTCTGCTACAGGGTTAAAGGGGTGGAGAGGCAAGAGGAAGAAACCCACACACAACACAACACAAACAAAGCCAAACCCTTCTTAGGTATTCGTCCACCTGCTTGGACTGCACAGGACTGTAGCAAAGCAAACAAAACGTCCATGCTATCAGCAGATAGCACAGTTCATGGTTAACTTCAAGTAGCACAGAACACACCTCTTCAGAATAGCAGCAGCTCAAACAACTGCAGGGAAAAAAAAGAACACCCACACACCCACAACCTTAGGAAGGGTGGATGTCCCTGGCTTCCAAAAATCAAAACCCAATGTAAACGAGACCATTGCGGCTATACTTATAAGTCAACATGACAACAGGGAAACCCCGAAATATTCTCTACTCCCCACAAAGCAGAATTTTTCAGGTGGCTCATTTTCACTACATTAAGTCCAGAAGCCTCAGAAGATGTCCTTCTGGCCTGTGGATCTTCACTCCAAACAGACTACAAATCTCCGAGGCGGTTATTCTCTCTGATAAATGTTTGCAGCGTATCTAGCCCAACATTTGCGGGTGGGCCTCTCAAAGAGGACTGAACCACAAATAACAGCAGGCACAATAGCAACTGCACTGGATCAGAAAACTAGAAGAGCACGGTGTTGTTACTCCTACTGTTGCGACGTCTTTCACACTTGAAACGTGAATTAAGTCACGAAAACGCTATCTGAATTAAGATGAAACCCCCATTTTGACAGGTAACTTTCCCTCACAGGCTCTCTCCCTCTTCCCTATCTCTAAAACACCTATTACCATCAGACAGAGGATATAGATTAGCTGAACCACAGGTCTGATCTGTAACATCAATTCCCAAGCATCAACACCAGTTTGCCAGGTGGATAAACTGTGGACATCATTACCACTCTTACAGGGAGTCGGAACTTGAGCACATCTAAAATATTGTATCACTTGGATAAGTGCCTTAAAGCGGAACCTGGTGTCCAAAGCCAGACAAACAATCACAGCTCAGTAAAAAAAAAAAAAAAAAAAAAAAAAAAACACCAACAAAAAAAGAAAACAAAAACCATGAGTCCAGATCTCAGCATCTTGCACCAGCCACATTAAGTTTACTAAACACACTTCTAGAAACAAGATCCTGAATCTGTGAATTGAACATTGCAAATGAGAAAGCTCTGGGTAAAATCATAGAGCAATAAGGAATCTAGAAGAACAAACCTTCAAGAAACAGTCTTCCTGCAGTTTAGCTGCTAATTCGTACCGCTTCAGAAGACTGAAGGTAATGGGCATTTTGTTTGAAATTATTCCTCTGCTTCAGAAAGGTATCTCCAGAAGTGCATTTGGCAGCAGTGATAATCATAGTAAAGACAGTATTTACAAACACAACATTCATTAGAGCATGTTAATAACAGTGATAAATAGGTATTAATAATTTCTCCTTCAGATATTAATATTGTGGGTTTGACCCTTTGCTGTGGAACATCCACATTGACAAATCTTTCTCCCCACACACAAACCTTTTTTTCAAGCCATCTTTAGTTCTAAATGGAAGACTATAAAATATCTTTATTAAAGTTTGGTCTTAGATTAGCAAGAGGGCAATAGGACTGTGACTCTCAATCTAGTGCACACATTTCCCCCCTAATGATAAAGTAAGGAAAAGCAATGTGATGGCTCTTTCTACCTTCCTGATTTATAACTGTCTATGACTATAGGTCAAATGAATGAAAAGCACCTGGGGAGCACGCTGCAGGAACAAGTCCTTAGTGCGATAGCAACCCTAGAGCGCAGAGGAGATAGCTACTCCGACTTGGTCAGACAAATTAGATAATTAAATGGAAACAGGCTAGATAAATTGCACTTTCTTAATTGGGTTATCAAGAAACAATAGTGACTATGAATGACCTCACTGTCTGTGTAGTCTAACACTTCTCTCTGTAGGAACTAGGAGGGAGTTATTCGTCTAGGCTAGGGTTATTGTTGGCCTAGAAAATGAATGCTTAAGAACAAGTCTTTTTTTTCTCTCTCACCAGAAGCCATTACAGATAAAAATCTAGGTCTGCTGATTTGGAGGTGGGAGTGTGCATGGGATGCAAAGCAAAGAAGGATTGCACGAACCTGGCATTAAAAATTAATAGCTCTCTCACCAAAGTTAACTGATGTGCAGCAGATCATTGGTGCTAAAGTCTGGGCTTGCTCACACCCACAAGTTTGTCATCACCTGAATCATTCAGACAAGATAAGGTTGTGTGCTCTGTGTGTGTGTGCTAGCGAGAAATAAAATGCTGCAGTGCTTCTAAGATGCTACAGAGAACACAGAAGGGCAAGAGACTGGGAACAAGTCACGCCCCAGTCAGGCCAAAAAAACCCCCGTAACTGGGATTTTATGGCTCAAATCTTCACTGCTCCACAAAGTCTTAAGCGTGCATCTTCATGGAAGTCACCGCTGGGACAGGGCAGGACAGGAAAGAAAGGAGGACAAATTCTTAGCTCCCCAATCTACAAAGCATCTGTACCTCTCTACCAAGAGTGGTGGATATGAAAGAAATTAAGATTCAAGACCATGAGATCCAAAAATTACCTGTGCCGAGCGCAGCTCATGTCACTCCTGCTGGCAGATCAGTATATTCTGATACAGAGGATGTCTTAAAGACTCCTGATGTATGGCCAGTATCAGACAGTTTAATACCCTTGCCCTAGCCCTTCTCACTCACTGTTTGCCCTTAAGTATGCGTTAACAACTTGGTTCCTGGCTGACCTGCACTGCTAAAAGACTATCAAAAGCTGTAAAGCCAAAGAAAAGCTCTTCTATTCCTCCCTTACAGGACCACGCACCACATTGGCTTGGTACTTAGCAACTATTTCTTGTTCAAATTTGCATTACTAAGGCTTAAGTGCTCTGCAGTTTAAGGATTCCTAAACTGCGGGTTCTCATGTCCACAGACAATCACCTAACATAGGCACTGCAATCCCCCGTTATCTCTCTAGCTCCCCAATAACCCAAAGACTCTTCATTTTCACCAACTACTAAATTCTGGCAGCAAAGAATTATCAACAAAAAATGCTTCACATTTGTCTGCATTGCCAGGCAAGGTGACCACTTATTTTTCTTCTACAGCGCTGGTCTGAAAACAGGCAGACCTGGGAAAACTTTGCTCTAAAAATGAGGGTATGTTGCAACTGAGTCAACCAAATATTTAGATATGTCACCTCTTCAGCAAAAAGTTAATTACATACACTTCTTACTACATTACCGCAGAACAGAGTCTAAAGCTATCTGGATTCAGTATTTTAAAACATTTTTTAATAATGTCAAGATCTTGGTATTATTTATTGAGCTATTGCTTCATCATGCTCAGATCCTGTTTAAAAAAAAAGAAATAAAATCATATCCAGAACTCCTTTGGAGAAAACCATACTAAACAACTCACATGTTTACTGTGCATAACGGAGAATGACCAAGTGCAGGGGTGGAAAACTGAACATACATTTTAAAAGAACATTTTCAAGAAAGAGCAAGCATATGGCTTATGTTTAGAAACCTTTCTTGACTCAAGAACCCCCAGGCTACAGGCTGCACTGAAGCCCACGCTTAACTTGGTCTTAGTTGTCTGTCTGCTGTATTTTGTTAAAAAAGCCCCTTTACCCTTCATTTAGTTAATGAATATTATGATCTTACTTGCGCTCAGTTATTAACATCCTGAAATTGATTCTAATTCCGCACACACTTCCATTTACTTCTGTTCCCTATTTTCAATGCAGAAAGTAGCTGTACCCAACAAACTAACAGTAAAAATGCATTTTAGGATGTTTGCACCTTGTTAGCTTAAATTTTAAGCACTTCCTCACAGACAGTGCTACCTAAAGCTACTTCTACTCAAGGTTCCTATTAAGATAGCACATTCTCTAGCCTTATTTTTATTCAAAATGACAGGAAACCAAAAACATCAAGGGTTGACCTTCTATTTAAGCCTCCAAGAGATCTAATGAAAAAAAAACATAACTAGGGGCTGCATCCAAGACCATGTTTAAGATTCTCCAACTATGAAAAGCTTACTGACATTCTCCAGCTAGTTACCCAGCATGAGACACTGGCAAGTTTGGGTATTTTGAGACCCAGACAGTCATTTCAAGAAAAAGAAAGGAAGACTCTTGCATTTCTTCTGCACCTTTTGTTCAAAGATCTCAAGCACTTAGGCAGTATCTACAACCTCACTGAAGCAGTGAAGCACTGTCATTCACATTTTTAGCAATAAGCAACGTGAGGCACAGAGAAAACAGATCCAAGATAGCATCCTATCGCTCCAAGACAATGGCTACTTGGGGAAAAAAACGAACAGGAACAAAAAAGCTGTATACTGGTTGACCAGTTTAAGGCAGTCACATTGTTTTTCGTGAACGGTTCTGTGCACAGCCCCGGTATCTTCCTATATCCCTAACCATTAAAAATATTAACAGGCTGGCTGAAAACCAAATGCTTTCAGAAAAAAAAAAAGAAAAAAAAGATGACAAGACTTTCCACCTTCAGAAATACCAGAAATTTACTCCATCAAATACAAGTTTCCTCAAAGCCCCTCGGGATACTGGCTGCCTAGTTAGATCTACTGCAGCGAACAGGCAACTGGAGAACATCCCAATACTGTTTTCTCTCACTTGCACAGGCAGAGTAACCCTCCTCCCTTCTTGCTTTTCAGGAGACTCTTAAATGAGAAATTGTTCTCATCATTTTTATGTAAATGGATTTTTCTCTATCAGGATGGGATTCCCTCCCCCCCAAAGAGAAGAGCTGAAAAGAGCTATATTAAACATTTCTATAGGATTAAATTTAACAAGGCAACTCTACAAGCATGAATTTTAGCCTGGCAAAGTCTTCTAATTTTATCTTGTTAAAATCAGGCATCCAAATAAATCTTTAATTATTTACAAATTTGGATTTCCTGTGACTGACCATTTGCACCGAATTCAAGCAGAGTAATAACTACATTCAATTTTAGCTCAAGTTAGGCTATTTTTCTCCTAAACTTTTTTTTAATAAATTAATTAAACGCTCCCCTCAGCTGCTGCCAAAGAAGTAAAATTTGCTTTTCAGTTTGCTCACTCAGCCCCTTCTAAAAGGTACGAAGCCATGAATGTTACCTCAAAAGCAGTATCAGTGATGGATAATTTGCCTTTATGTATTAGATCAATGTGTATAGGTTCAACGTAAAAATATCAGTTACCATTTGGGAGATTTACATGAACCTTCTGCACTCCTGCTTTATAGTCAAGCAGGGGAGAGTTAATTATTTCTCCAGAATTTATCTTCTGAATGGATATTCACTCGGTATGTTATTCACACTACTTTGCAATGAACTCTGCACTTTCCTACTTTTCTCCCAGAAGTCGCAATCGAAGACAAAAGCCTGCAAATGATAGACAAGGGCAGAGGCCATGTCCAACTTTGATATCTTGTTGATAACGTATTGTACAATTAGATCAATTTGACAATTTCCATTATGGCTGATAAAATATTTATTGAGCCTTGGAGATGATGTCTGATCCCTGTGCCATTTGTTTTACTAATAGGGGAGATATTTACCAAATCAGTAAAAAGCATTCAAATTTCAGATCCTCATAGCCTCCCCAACATTAGATTTGCAAATTACTGGCTGAAGCCATAAATTACAGCACAGCACAGCCAGACTGATGCCAAGCTGACAAGGTAGGTAGATGGCTTGCGATGACATTGTTTCATAGAAGCATTAATCATAGCGGGAAAGAAAATACTCTCAAATTGGTCCATAAGTCTAAATATTAAGGAATGAGAAGCAGGTTGCCGGGAGATAGCTTTAGCTGCAGCTGGAAAATTAGGAAATGAAAAACCCTTTCTATTATTTAACAAATCATCTTAATAATGTTTTATGCTGTAGTGCCAGCAACAAACGAAATTCCTATTCTTTCCCATTTGCTCTTTATCCTCATTGCTCTTTAATAGGAATATTAATAATCTGAGGATTGGCGCAGATGTAGCCCAAGCTGTATTTTTCTCCTGCCATAGGTTAACTAAAAAAAGGATAAACACCAAAAGAAAATAAAATTTTAATTTCCATGTTTAAACTCCTTGCTTTGTCAGCAACACGAACGGGCTATAGCTCCTCTTCTACTGTTATGTTCAAGGTCAAGCGTACGTTTACTTATGTGCAGGCCAAACATTAAAATCCCACAAATCAGATAAACTGCAGAATCCAGCTTACCATGAAACACTGAGACAGAGGTCTGTAATCTTAGGAAAAAATATACACGTATCGTTGTTGATTAAATACAAGCCCTGCTGATTAATTTAGAGAAAAACACCACCTTATAGAGATGATTATACAACGAACAGCTTAAAATGCTTCCCTGCTAATAGCATTGTCAAAACTCAGAACCTTATAGTACATTGGCCGAGGGAGATTCATAGCACGCCATGACTAAAGTAAGTTGAAGGTGACATATTTGTCTAGCAGACATAATTAAAGGTATAATATTGGTGCTAGAGGTCAGAGTTGTAGAGTCCTAAGGCAAAAGCACTTTGAAAGAAAAAGCTCTGAAATAAGGGAATGAAGAATGATGTTGGTCAAGAGTCTGACACCTCTCTAACTAAAATTGCAAAGGTTTGTCTCAGCAGGCCTGATGCTCACGTTTTCCTACCTTTCACCAGCAAAAAAGCAGGTCACCCAGGGTTCAGAAGTCCCAACAGGAGCCCAACCACTAAAGCACTATGCCTCAGTAGTTCCCATTATAACACACTGATGGCTGGATTTCCAACAGAACTCAACACCCACTGCATACCCAATCCTTCAGAAAACTTAAGCTATTACTCAGTGCCTAAATGGAATTTGGGCATCACAACACATCACAATGCCCAGCTTGTAGACATACTACTGGTATTAGGCATATACTCTCCCTTTAGAAATCCATGGGAAAGCTAGACAAGGATTCGTAAAGGACCGTGGTACTGAGCAGGGAAGCGCTTACATAGTCACTTACAGCTGGTCAAATAAAATGCTAACGAATGAGTTTGCCTTAAGCTTTGTGTCTGTCAAAAGCTTAAACACCATCTCTGTCAGCTGGATTTGTGGGTTCCATCAAAATGAGCGGCAGAAGATGACCATAATGGTCTTCTGTTGTGTAACTCCTCCTCCCATTCCCAAGGGAAGATGTAATTTCCTTTTTTCACTGGGGAAAAAGGTCTTAATCACTAGGGCCTGCGTACTGTCAACCTTTCCTGCTGAGGCAGCTCCTCCTGCAGAAAGCAAGACAACAAGAAAATGTCCCAATCAGCTAAACTATTGCCTAAGGTTTTAAAGATGCTCTTTCCATTAATAGACTTTGTGCAAGTAAAAGAATAACTGCATCTTCTCAAAAAAAATTTCTGAAATCCAAAGAACCTTTATTCAGAATCATCAAACAAGGAAAGTGAGATGCCCCATGTCTTAGTGAATACCTAAAAGGGTTATTGTATAGAAGAGTTTTATGAAGCAGCACATGCAGAGTAATGTTTATTACGATGGACATTCCGAGGATCCACGTCATTAGCTGCACACCTGAAACACCGAACTGGATGATACTTCTTGATCTCCATAGCTCCCACTGTGGCTTATTTCCTCTGCTCCACATACTTCACATCTGAGCAGTTTTCTTTGTTTTATACTTCACTTAGGCTTGTAAGGTGTATTTCTCAACACAGTACACACTTAGTGTAACCTCTACTCTATGAGTAGTCAAAGAGCATGCATTTTAGCTTTTTGACAAGTGATGACATGGGGGGGAGAAAATTCACCTCCAGGCTCTCAGGAAAGCCCCGGTTACCCTTGTAGATTTGTTACAGGAAGAAACGATTTGGTGTGTGTAAAACAAGAACTGATGGAACCTTCTCTCAGGATGCTCTGAGGTTCAGAAAAAAGTTGAGCTCTTTATTGCTTCTGACTTTTTAAAATCTTATGCAGCTTTCCAAAGGCACCTTCCTGCTCGTGCAGTCCCTTATACATTTTGTCAGACCACCACAGACATGAAACAGCTATAAATCCCTCTTCATTCTACTCCCCGACGCCCTCACTTAGTAATTCACTATGGTCAAGGGAGAAGGTTACTACACCTTTAAGAATGAAATCTCAAAGCAGCGCTGTTTTGTTTGAGATAGCAAACTTATTGTCCTTTGCGCTGTCTGGCAACCCCTTATGTCCCTTGGATTTATCTCACACACATGATGCAGCTTTGTGGAAGGGATCGGGAGAGACTTTGCATTCCTCTGGTAGGATGATATGAGTTTGTATCTAAATCTGTTCCATATGACCCACCTCACATGGTTAGTGTCTCGCCGATTCACTTGTAAAGGTCAAGAAGTATTTCAGCTGAGGCTTCAAAGTCAAAGGGTTTGTTAATAAAAAAAAAAACCCCTACTGATAGAATCAGGACTTCATAAAGATACTGCAAAACATTCCTTATTCTTTTGTATAGATATATTTAAGGGCCACAACAGGCACAGGTGCAAGGGTGAGGCTTTTTTGGGGGGGACTGTGGGTGCAGTGTTAAGGGTCTCACAACCTTTCCACCCTAGATGACTGAGCCTTAAAACAATCTGGGATAACCAAAATCCTTCCAAGTCCAACAAAATCTGCTAAGTCAAGAGAAGAAGGTTTCTCAACAGATTTTTAACAAACAACAATATTGTTTGAACTAATTGAGACACTTTTGTTTTGCTTCTGGGCCGTCAGAACCTGGAAGTGCAAAGCTGTGCAGAAAAGCTATCCAAAGCTCTTCAAAATCTACAAAATATAAAAGATTAAACAAGTTCAAAACCATATCCAAAAGCCTCCCGGATCATCTGTCTCAATAACGAGCTATTGGAAACCAGAGGAAACGAATGGGGCCAATACTGATCCCAACTTTGTTAATCAGATTGCTCTCACCACGTCATAACCTTGACAGAGGTACTCTGTTCAAATCAACACTTCAAAACAAGCAAAAATTTGCAGTGAGTTTATCTCAGGCAAACCAGTTCTCCTTTCTCTAGACAGCACAGCTTCGCAGCATACAGAGTGTCTCGAGTCCACTGCCGTATGTATTTCTGGGAGACGGTGAGAGACGTCATATCCCAGACCATCAGAATCCGTACAGCAGAAAGCAGTCGACATTTTTCTAAGAAGAGAATTTGAGGGATGGGTATAAAGTACACCTGACATCTTCTATTGCATGCAATGATTTTTAGACTATTAAGCTCTCTAAATATTTGAAGTTTCAAATCATGAAAGTCAAAGCAGAGATTTGAAAGGAATGAACAGAGAGAACTAAGTTTGTAGCCAGGTCTGCTGCACTTTCTGATTCCTGAGAGGCTGGATTTATGCTGCGGGTATGGCTATGCGCATATGACTCTCCCAGGTCATCAACTGAGTATAAAAATTTACAGCGCATCAATAACTCCATGGAGGCTGCCAGTGTCCACAGTTACTTTGAAATATATGCCACGTAAGGTACCCCTCTCATTAACTATCCAACAGAGCCTGTCACAAGATCTTATTCACATAGTCATGCAGCTTGCAAGTATCGGCATTCTCCTGGCAAAGCTGAAGTACAAGTCAGTTTTTCAAACTGCAACAAAGTTTTATTTAGTTACTTTAAGAAAAGCCTCACAGAACTCCATGGCAACTCCCAAGCACTTTACAAATTCTCATTAGGTACCAAGCTCAACCCAACCACAGCCAGCCACATCTGGAATAGGTTGGAGGTACATAATCTGTTCGCTAATACACTACCAAAAAGGCAGATAAAACCATTTTGTTTTGCTGTACTCTTCCACGTGCTTTAGAAAAATTGAGACTAAAATATCTACACACAACACTAACTGCTTTGTCTGAAAGCAGCACTCCCAGCATCCTACTATTTTGCCTGTCTCCCATGGAAAGCAGAGTTGGTCCCTCTGTATTTGAATCTACAGTTCTAAGGCTTACAGCTATCTTGAAACCTGATGTTTTGACTTGCACATTTTACAGAGAGAAATTTCCATAGCATTTACACCTTGAGCACAACTTTATTGCTAGTGCTACTCTATGTAGAATTGTCTGGGACAATTCTGCTCCAGAGTTATACAAAACCCCCAGGAGCAATCTGTCCATTTAAAATTACAAAAAAATCAGGGAGAGACGAGTGCAAATTGAGACTAGGGTGTCCCGTATCTAAGCCAAGAAACAGGAGTTTGCACTGCAGTACAGACAGTGCTGCTGTACGCCCCTGGGACCAGCAGAGAACATGACAAAGAGTTCCTGGGTAGGAGACTGTGGAGCTGCACACTACCATACCAGCTTTCCGCAGGTCAAGAACCCTTTGCAATACTTGCCAGGAACTGAAGAAAAGTGCTGTACTTCCCTAGAGTGTGTTCCAGAGCTGGTTGAGCAATAATCCCCATCCATATTTTCATCATCTGCTCGCTCCAGAGATTTTCTTTTTTTCCCCCTAGATTCAAGATGTAGCAAATTTGGGTGCTCACAATGATCTGTTATGCAGAAAGTAAGCATACTTCAAACAAATAAGCAAGCTCATGAGAAAATAGCAGAGGTACAACAGCCTTCAGACAACCCTTACGCATCCCAAAATCTTATGTTACAATACAGCTAGGCATGAAATCAATTTAAATCTGACTATCGTTAGATAGGTCTGAAGATCATCAACAGAGAGAGAACAGTGAATGGCACCACATAAAGGTAAAATGTTTAGAAATATTTCTCTGAGGTTCTGATCTTGGGGAAAAGAAAATCGAGTTTATTTTTAACTAACAGGTAAAAGGAAGATTTAGGTAGCTCTTTTCCATCTTAAGACTTCTGCTGAAGTTTGACAGCAAAATAGCTGTGCTGCAGTTGTGTGCCTCACCTCTTTGTGGGATTTGTAGATATTATGGAAATACCCATTCCTCATCAGGCAATATGACCCCTATAATTACCAGCGATTCTCAGACAGTGATGCTGTTTAATGGCAACCGTTAAAAAAAAAAAAAGTAAATCTATGAAAAATGCTATACTTTAAAAAAAAAATTCATATTGGCATTGGCTGAGATGATTTGAGGCTGTAATGTCTCAACATAGACACGCAATACAATAATTTGTTCAGGAACAATATTAGCAAATCTGATTCTTGCTACCAGTTTAAATGGTAAAATCCATCCAACTGCTTTAAATCAGGTTTGACACATCCTGCTTCATTCTTGGTCCACAGGACTCAGCTTGTCCTTGGTCAATTTATGACCAAAATACCTCCATGCTCAATCTTACATCATAATTTTGAAGAAGTCCTTTTTAACTATTGGCATTTGTAGCTTCTCAGAAATTGGGAGTTTACCACTAGACATATGAGGTACATGTGCATAAAGACAACAGGCTATGCTGACCCTGATTAAGTACTGCACTTATCTGAAAGTCCATTAGGCTATGAACACAAGGGCTTGCAATATCCTTACCAAAAGAAAGGCAGAAAATGAAAGGCAAGATAAAATGACAATACAATTTATCCTTCATGGCCAGAGCAATCACTAAAATATGGAAGCTGATTACTGCACATCAAGTTGATGGGTCTGTAATATACAGTTATGCTTATCAAGAACTAGTTTAAAGTCACAAACTCATTTCACACAGACCACCAGGCAAGGACAGGAGGAAAAGTTTTTGGACAATGTCCTGTATATGACCTACATGGACTAAAGAAATACAATCACCATTTGAAATCCCCACAATATTGCGTATTCATGAGTAGCTTTTATCCCCTTAAATGAAACATTAAAAAATTAACAACTGACCATCTGAATAAGCCCTGATTACATACTGGGCAGCAGACAGCTAGTACCTCATGCAAAATCAGCACCTTAACTTCCTGATATAGCCGCTTAAAACATTTACCATCTGTATGTGCATAACGCGAACGTCTCAAAACTACCTAAGGGTAAGATTTAAGAACCTGTATTCATTTTCAGAGGTCACATGAACATGCAGAAGCCTAAGTGCTATTTAAAGTCACTGGCATCTGTTATCCATACCTTAACACCAGGTCAGTATTAATATAATGAATCCAAGGCTCATTTACATTAGCACTGGGAAGTTCATTGCCCCAATTTTTCCTCTCATTTAGAGAAAGCTTTTACAAACTTGTCTCTCCAACAGACCTTGTGGGTGGCCAGTGTTTTCACTGCTGCACTAGCAACTTCGACTTTTAATCCCCCTGCTAATACCCCAGCCTGATTCGCTTTACTGGCGATAGATAAGTCATGTTTCTGGGTCCCGCACACAGTGACCGGACACCACCTCTCAGTGGCTTGCAAGCAAGCTCCATCGCTAAACAAAAGGCAGTCTGTTTGGTCACCCTTCCTTCAGAGAGGCTTAAGAACATTTTTGTCATTTTTGAACAGCTAATATCTTGCAGAGGGAAAAAAAAAAAAGTTGTCTAATCTCTTTAAATTTAATCTTTACTTTTTGAAAAATCTGAGCACAGATGCTTAGTGCTGGACTATGTTCCATTAGACTAATTAGGTCAAGATTACCTAAAACGGTATGACTCCACCAACTCAATTTAAATTCCCTCCCTCCTGTCCCTAAACTTGCACTGTTTGGAATTTTATTCCCTTTTTTTCTCTCTACTCCCCCAGAGAGCACAAAGTGTGTGGGCAAGTATTATTAAAAAAAAACAACAAACAAAACAAAACCTGAATGAATAGTGCAGTGAAATCTAGGGGATTCTTCTGGTCTTCAGTATCAGTCCAAACCGGACAAAACTTTACTAACATTTCCTGACTTCAGGACAACCGTGCTCAATGGCACTGCTAAAAAAAAAAAAGTCTCCTTATATTCTTATATTTTGCCTCATTTACACATGGATCCAACTTAATACTTTTCTTAGTCAACAGTTTCCTGCTAATGAAAAAAGACAGATGGTATTTTTATTTCTTTTCTCAGTTTTTGAGGCTTTCACAAAGTTTTAAATATTTTATACCCATTAAAGCAAATACTAATGAATTAAAAGCACTGCAAAATGTAAAACAATTTGTGGATTTAAAAACAAACTTTCAAGACATTTGCTTGCACTGCCTTTCTATCAGAACATCCACCGCTATCTGGCACATCAGCTCCTCCACCTGCCCCTCAGGCCAACCTGTGTGGATGGGTTTCAGTTTCTGTATTTTTCCGATAAAGGTTTCTCATATTCTTCACAGCCGGGACAACAGTGGGCTGTTTGGTTCACGGGTTCAAGATTAACACAAATATCAAAGAAAACAAAAGGTACACTGCCACCTCTCTCCAGCTCCCCCCCCCCCCCCCCCCAAAAGGGGTTCCCAACTCACCTCAGAATCTAAATCTCACTGAAAGCACGTACCTTCTGAACTGCACCTTTAGACAACTGTGGAAATAGTCTCTCAAATTTCATGTTACCCGAGCCTTGTAACTAACTACTCAAAGCGACCAAACAGAACAAAGACATTTATTTTTATTTGGGATCCTTCAGAACGTGAATGAACACTCTTAATCATTATTTTTTTCCATGTGCTTATATAAATTCTTCACAGACTGATACAGTTGTGCTTTGAATTCCTTCTAAACTTGCTTCACTATTAAAGTCTTAAAGGAAAATGAAAAGAATCTTGACCAAGGCTGTAAGTCTCCCACACAGCAGCAGAAGACCTACAAGTAGAAACTCAGCTCTTAAACTTCTCCAGTTGAGCTGGCCTACTGAAGCCAGAGCAAAATTTTAAAATCAGTGGGATGTACAACTGGCGAGCTTTTAAAATGTGTACAGTTCCTAGGAGAGGGCAGACAATTTGCTTAGTACTTACAACCTCATGAGAGAGCAGAACAAGCCAATACTTCAGCTGCAGGAAGAAGAGTTGTGTGAAAAGAAAGTCCACTAAGCAAAAACACACAGAGAGCTCTCTTGCCTAAGCTGCAGAATTTTCCAGTGAGTGTTAACGAGTGCTACTTGAACGTCAAGGTGTTTGAATTGGTCTGCACTTCATGAGAGCACCAGACCTGTCTAGTCCTTGTCTCCAGCAATACCAGTATCACAAAGTTGCATAAAGCAGACTGGAAATCTCAGGACAATGCACTCCTGTGATATTGCACTCCTGTGATATTGCTTGCACATTCAAGGTTTAGGTCCAGGCAAAAAAAATCAATACTGCTGATATGAAAAAAGGAGCAAATGAAAAGGAAAGCAATGGCCCACCTTTAACCTTTTGTGAAACCGGTTCAAACCTTGTACATCTCTCATTACTCCACCCTCCAATAAAGCGTGTGTTTTGGTTTTTTTTATTTTAGATCAGGAAGAAAGCAATGTGGGTGAAGTACATGTCTTGAGGGTCCTTTTTTCCAAAGGACTTACGGTTTTCATCCCGGTTCTTTAAGGCAGCTTTCCATTCCTTCCACTGTCGTCCAAAGAGGTCATTCTAGAGAGGACCTTCTTCCCCTTCCACTTCTAAGCTTTCTCATTTTTCATTTAGATAGCTCATCTGAATTAGGTTCTAGGAGTCTGGAACTGAGATTGGCTTATCATAGTATGTTAAAAGCTTTATAAATACAGTCATAATTTTCAAGGTACCTAAATACAATTTGTCTTCTGCCTCCACCCTTGAGCACCACTGAGATAACTCTAAACTGTTAAGTTACAGTATTGTCTAGGGAGCTCAGATATTAGAACATCTCAATCTCATTTCGTTCTTACAAAGAACACAGACAAAGAATTTAGTCAGTGCTGCCCTTCACCTGCAGAACGTCTTCAGCTCACCATCTCTACAATCTGTGGGACAGGAATACTGCCTGCTGCTGCCATCCAGAAGAAAATAGATCATCTGTGGATCCTGAGCACAGCTTCACATCAACATGCCACTTTCTCATCTCAGCTCCTAAATTGCTCTAGCCTCATTCCATACTCATATAAACATCTCATCAATTCAGATCTAAAAGAGGTGCTGCAACTTCAGGCACGGGTTTAAAAGTCCAAGAGGCTTATGTGTAAAACTCTGGAAGCATACAGACACTCTGGAGTAACCTGAAAGAACATAGAAGAATCAGGGCCCAAATCCTCAGAGGAAATCAGACAGCTAGGCTAGAGCTTTCCAAGTTATGAAGTTAGGAGTCTGTTGTGCACTTCACATCAATATATGCAACATTAAAGAAGCTATCAAACGTAGCTTGGTGGAAATACTAAGAGGAGTTTTGCTACAGATTATGAGTGAAAGTATTTGTAGTTTACTAGCGTTTGAGGCTGTGAATATGTTTTTAACTGGCATCCTGTCAAATGTACTGTAATAGATTAAACCAGCTGAAGAGTACAGAAACAGGATTTCATAGGGATATCTAAGCAGGGCTTCCCCTCGAGAAGGAGAGTTTGTGTGTACACAAACATACATACTTTCTCTCTCAACATTTTTCTTGTGATCATCAAGCAGATTTTAGTCAGATAGCACCTTCCTGTCTTCATCATATAGCATCTTTTACATCCTCAGAATGAGGATGCGGATAGTTTCGTCACTGAGCTAGACTGTATCAAGAGTAATCTGGGCATCATAAGCAGTAGAACTGATGTACACTGATTCACTACTTCTTATCCCATCCGTTCTTCCAGGCAAGCAAAAAACTGTCATTTAGGTAGGGAAAGTGTTAGGGAAAAGGGGGACAGACTCACACAGCAAACTCTCAGGAAACTGATGTTACCTCAGTTCACCTGATGCTCTTAACACTTCACAATAGCTTCAAAATCAATTAAGTGCAGAGCAGTTAAAAAACATTACTTTAGCATTTGGCTATTTTAAGACTGTCTGAACAGCCTGCAAAGTGCAAAGTGCTGCTGAGCCACATTACACCAACAGCCCCAAAACCATTCTTAGTGCTGCTTTTCATGACTCTACCCAGTAGATAACTGAGCTGAAATCAGGCAGATTTCTCTAAGTCTCCAAAGAAATACACAGTGTACAGGTAAATTGCACTGCTCTAGGAAGGCCTGTCTGTGTGTCTCTCAAACACCCAAATTTTGCCACTGCTGGTGTTCAGCTATACTAGCAGCCTGACCACCATTCCTAGAGAACAGCATGTCCTAAACTCCAAACAAAACTACCATTCACAAAGGAGCATGGTAGATGTCTCAGATTCTGCAGGTTAAAGATATATCAGCTGCAGATTTCTTGACAAATCCTGTTTCTTGACTCAAATTAAGGACATTTCTCCTGTACACTCATGCTTCTTGGGTGTGGCCTTCCATATTTACCAACAGTCAAAAATCCACAGACAGGTTAGGATAGAGAGAAATGACTAGCTAAATTATACCAGGATGTTTTCCAACTCAAATGATTCAAAACAAATTACTGCTGCTATTATTACTACATGTTTAAAACAGACAAAGCACTAGGAACTATATTGCAAGTGCCCATCCTGCACTGTCATATCTGAACTATATAAATCTTTCCTACAGTGCTAGTGAAATTAAAAAGCTCTGCAGATAGGGCACACTTTCACAGAAGCCTGTCTTTCAGCCACACCTTTTGTTATCAAATCGTTGTTCAACAAGGAGTTGAAATTTTAGCGAATCATATCTATCAAAACAAAGGATCAGAAGCACAGCAGATAATTCTAGCTTCAGTCATATCTCAGCTTCTGAAGTTCTCCATACAGTAGTCTCAGTCTCTGAAATGGAGTCAAACTACAAACAATCATACTGACTAAATTCTACTATTTTGGAAAGAAATACTAAAAACTGGAATTATGAAGTGGTACAAGAAACTAAACAGAACAAAAATGGCATTTGCTGTTACATGGACTAAGCAAAATGTCACCAACATTAATTGCTAAGCTTAAATCAATGAACGGGTATTACTTAAAAACACAGTAAAATTTTTCCCCATGACCAATTCTATCATCATCACTGACCATAGAATGGAATATAACAAAAAATGTGCTTAGGCACCCAAGTGACTGAACGACTTGGCTGCAAATTAAATTGTTTACAACGATGTGCCATCATCATCAAGACGCAACAGGCAGTTCTCAACAGAATACACCAAAATCACTTCCTATAAAACAATACTTTCCTATTGTTTTAAGCACCCTGGATTACAAAACATAAATGAATGTTAAGATCTGAGAGACCTCCCCCTCACAGAGATTCTTATTTTCATTATTTGGCTAGTTTTGCCCACGTGCATTTTGCCTGGTTTAGATAAAGAACAAACCTAGTGAGCTTCACATATAGCTTATGCTCAGCAGACTTTCTGGTTTCCTAGAAATCAAGTGCTATCATGGTTTTGTTTGCATCTCTGAAGAAGCTTGGCTATAAAGTATTTCTTTTACCCACTTTTCACACTTACAGTTTACCCTACATTCAATTTTTCTAAAAGTTACATTATTTTTACAGATTTGGGGTTCAAATAGTTGAAAAACTGTCCCATTTTCAAACTGCTGGCTTGGGGGTGGTTCGGTTCTGTTGTGGGTTTTTTAACATACTGTCATACAGATCAATTTTAAACAGATGTTAAAATATAAGACTATAAGAATGGGAAGATAGTGACAGATCATGAAACAGTTAAGATACTAACCTAGCACACATGAGTTCCCAGCTCTGCCACAGACTTCTCTTGTGACCTTTGTTAATTCACCAGTAAGAGAACAACTGACCCAAGTGCCACTGAACCTGATCAAGTGTTAACACCAACTGCTCTCCATTACCTCTCCATCTAGCATACTGCCCCATTAGCTGTTGCTTTTACTGGTTCTATCAAATTATCTGCATAAAAATAACTGATTAAGTTAAAAGGACTCACTTTCTTGTAATGTTACAGACTCTGATGGCAAAGAGGTAAGGCAAACAGTTAAACTGTCAGATTCAAAGGGTCAGCCACATCTGGCAGGGAGCAAGGACAGCAGGTGAGGACAGGCTGGGAGCCGTAGCCAGACCAGCAGCAGCTGGGATAGTTCTGCTGACCGGGTGCCCTTACGGTTTTGACGGATGAGCACGGAGGGCTGACAAGGTTACTGCCCCGCAACCATCAGCCCTGCCCCTGCAGCACAGATGCCTAAAATGTTGTGCACCAGCTCCCGAACCGCTGCAGTTCACCAAGTAACATTTTAAAGAAAACTAGAAGCTGCAATGGCTTACTTTAAAAGTTTCGTAACAGAATTCTGTTTTCCCTCTGTAAAAAGGGGATGGTAGCACAGTGCTACCTCAGAGAGGCAATGCAACACCAATTAAATTACGTATTGTTGAAGTTTATACTAAGATCAAAAGCATGCGCTCACTAAATAAGCAGTGCAAAATGAAGTAGAATCAGGACAAAGGTGATTTACCCATCCTGCTGACATTTTCAAGGTTTTTTTCCTCCAGATAGAAATTTTAATATTTTGAACCTTTATACATGCTACTAAAGTGACTGAGACAACTCAGAATAACTCCATGGTAAAACAGTCGTGGGAGAAAAAGGTGCGAGCCTCTGGTTTGAGTCGGCTATCACGGGCTGGGTGTTTGCTTCTCCCTCTCACAATCAAGTCAATCCTGATGACTAGAAACATCCTTTAGGAAAGGCTTTATCAAAATTTCTCGTTAGCTTCAGGGTAAAGGCTTTGAGAAAGTCAAAGTTCCACAGAATTTTAGCAGAGTAGGGCTAAAGCAATGCATTTTTCATCCAGCAAACATTTAAACACAAGCATAACTTTACACACTTATTTACGCAGTGATGCCTATCAAATGTGGGCTTGTTGTCATTTCCTTTTCTTAAAAATATGTGTCATCCAACTTAATATGGAATTTATTTAAGACACAGGATCGCTTATTAATATGTTCTTTCAATTTTTGGAAGATATGAATATCTTCTTTGGCTTAACAGCATAATAGTCCATTTATCAGTGAGGAAAGTCTCCAGAGGAATAAGATTTTTATTTCAAATACACTTTCGCAGTTATTGGAAAAGATTCAGCATTTTTCTTGGAGAAATATGTCATTAAAGTAGAAAGATGAGGGAAATGCTTGTATGCAACATAGGCTTTTCTCCGATAGCAGACTGGTGCCCGTCTGGACAGATCCCTGAAGACACAAGCAATCCCAATTAAATCATGAGCATAGAGCTCTGCCTACATAGAGCTCATGTCTAGATCAAGACCTTGGAATGTCAGCTTCAAAATTTCCCTGGCAATTGCATCACACAGCCTACTGATATGAAAAAGCTATAGTAAAGGCAGGCATTTCCCTCCTCTTTCTATTTTAGTGACTTGTACCTCGGGGAGGGGGAGAAAAAAAAACAAACCACAAACCCCCAACTTTAGAAAACCCTAAATCCTGCATTCGGTATAGGAAAATGTGAAAGGAATGAATTTGAGATGTACTGTCAACGAGCTAGCTAAGGGTTAGCCGATTAAGTTCAGTATGATAATATTCTATAATATTTCAGTGAATTCTATGGCATGAAATACAATACATATTTGATCTCTCTCACACAAACTCATAGTGAAGTAATAAATATTTCCCTACAGAATAATTTTCCTGTAAGCAGAGATTTACTGTAACCCAAATGGCAATTTACTCATTTCAGAACATTAAAAAACAGACTCTCACTAGAACTTAGATCACTGGAAGAGGATTCCGTGGTACAATTACACTCCAAACAGCATCCACAGCAAGAAAATTGTTAGAGATGTTCTCCACTCACTAAGTTGGGGGTGGGGAGCTGTGGGGGTGATTTTTGGTCTCTTTCTAGCCATCTAGAAGACAGGAAAAAATAAGATTATTAAAAGGAAAACAATAAACAATGGTGGCCTTTTAGAGACTGGGTGGTTATGTTTAGAACTAACATTTCCAAAATAAAATTGTCAGGAACTAAATACAATCACGCTTGGGTCAAACAAAACTTTTGCAAGTAAAACAATGAAAACTATTCCCCTGCCTTGTAAAGGTTAATTCTCTTCCCTCGCTCCCACAAATCCAGAAAAAAAAAAAAAAAAAGTATTTGCTGCACCGAGGAGCGTTAAATAATATCTTCCCAATAAGCCAAAAATTACGTGTAGCAAAGTGGAGAACAATATTCAAGAAAAACTGCATAAAAAAAAATTTGGGGAAGGTAGGCTTCTGGCAAGCACAAACACAACCGTTAATGGATTTTTTAATAACTCTGTGCCACACAGTAATAGGGAACCACCTGCCAAAAGCACAGCAAGGTCAAGCAAGTGTCACATACATGTTACAGCCAAAGAAATTCTGTGATCATCTACTCTGACCTTCCACAGCAACCACCACTGAAATAGCCTCATATAGTAGCATAGCAGGTTTCTAGCTTGCTTTTTTGTCTGGCCTGTTTTCTTTTCCTTTACTTCAACATGTTTATTTTGTTGCACGTACCACCTAAAATAAACACAAGCATTTTACGATGCCCACACTTCTCCCCTTCCCCAACAGACCTTTTGCTCCCGCCCCAACTGCGATTCCACAATTATTTGATGAGGGAGAGTGTCATAACACACTTGGAGTGAATCAAACCCAAAGGCAGGCAGAACAAACAATACAGTGTGTGTGCGGGTGTTTGTGTAAAAATCAATCACTCCGGGTTTCTCTGGCTTTCGGCTGCCAACAGCTGAGCGGAGACGCTGAGAGCGTGCGTGCGTCTGCACAGGGGGGGGTCGGCCAGCACCGTTCGGGCCTGCCATCCCCACCCGCAGCTTCTCCCAGCTCAGCCCCGCGCAGGCTGCTGAAAAGAAACTCGCTTTCGCCAACCCCTTCCCTGTGCGGCCTGCACGCCTCCCCCAGCCACGGCCAAAGAGCGGGCATGGCTTCCCCTCTCAGCCTTGCCCCACGACAGCCCCCTTTCCCTGCCAAAGGGGCCTTGCGCGCCCCTGGGCAGCTGGCCCGGCCCGCTGGCAGCATGGGCGGCCAGATGCGTGGGCGAAGGTAGGCCCTGGACCCTGGAGCCAGCTTAAGTGCCCAGCAGGCACTGCCTGGCCAGCCACGCAGGTGGCCCGGCTACCACCTGGGGAACGTGGCCCAAGCTTGGCCTCGGCCCCCCAGGGCTGGGCAGCAGCCCCCAGGCCAGGCCCCGGCCGCAGCACCCAGGCCAGGCCCCGGCCCCGGCCCCGGCTGCAGCCCCCAGGCCTCGGTCCCGGCCCGGGCAGCGGCCCCTAGGCCAGGCCCCGGCCCCGGGCCTGGTCCAGGGCTGAGGCGCGGGGGCCTGCTGCCGCCCAGCCCCGCGGGCGCAGCTCCCCTCCGGTTTCTTTGGGCAGGTCAGAATATTTAAACAGTTGTATATTCAAAGACCACAATGGAGGGAAGAGAATTACCTAAGGACAGGGTTAGCCTGTTTGATCAATGCATAATCAGATAACTGCTCCAGCTTTTTTACAAGTCTTTAAGCAAAGATCAGCCACTCAAATTCTAATTCCTTTTGCTAATTAAGCAGCCTGTTAATTGCTCTCGGGGTCTCTAATGCCATGTCATTATGCTTTTTAACAGCCTGCTTGACATCAATAGGGCTGCAAGCTCCACACAAACAAAGCGGGCATCTAGCACTTACTGAATTAGGCTAATGCCGGCATTGGAGCCGGGCACTGGCACGTCGCCTCCAGCGGGCGGCATTTCATTATCATTTCATCATCCCTCACGGAAGAAGAAGGAGGAGAAAAAAAAAAAAAAAAAAAAGAAAAAAAAAAAAGGCAAGTTACAAATGTTCAACACTTACCAGAGCGGGCAGCAAAAAGTGCTGAACCTGAGGAGAAAAGGCGCGCAGCGCTCCCCGCTCCCCGCCGGCTGCCGCCTCAGTCCCGGGCGCTTCTCCCGCTCACCTGCCCGGCCCGCCCGGGAGGGAACTGGGACGGAACCGGCCCGCTTCCCCCGGCTCCTGCGGGGCCGGGAGTGCGGGGTCAGCCCGTTGGAGCGGAGCGGGGGGCGGGGGGGGGGGAGGCCGGGCTGGGCTCCGGCTCCTCCGGCTCCGGGCAGGGCCCCATCCCCCGGCCGGGGGCTAAGCATAACATGTGGCTCCAGCTGAGGGACTCCAGTTTCCGCACTCCATTAGTCCGGGAGAAATTCCACCGGTGAACCGCTGAGTGAGGGGCCTTGTCTGCCTGTCACAGATTAGTCTCTGGGAGGGCAGTGGCAGGGAGCGAGTGCTGCTTGCACCCCAGAGGGGTTTAACCATGACTTTTATATTTCAACAGACGCGCACGCACGCAGGCAAAGATACGAAGCCGCGTGGTTTTTCAAGGATCCTGGGGAAGGAAAAGCTGCATCTAGCAGCCTGAAACACCCAGGGCCCCTTCCTAGCAGAGGCCGGGGGGGGGAGAACGGTGTGTGAGGAGTTGTTCCTGGGGTGCCACGGGTGATGGCGAGGAGCCCCGGCCGAGGCCAGAGCGGGGAACGGTGTGTGAGGAATTGTTCCCGGGGTGCCACGGGTGATGGCGAGGAGCCCTGGCCGAGGCTGGGGGGCCGCCGGCTCGGGCCGCGGTGGGTGGCTCTGCCGCTGCGGGCGGAGGGAGGCCTGGCCCACGGCAAACGCGTGTTGGTGGGGCGGTGGATCCGACGCACGCGAGGGGCTTTGAGGCGGGCTGAGCTTTACGCCACCGAGAGAGACACCCCTGCAAAAACACGCGAGGGTGACCTTACTGCCACAGCCTCAGCCCTCGGGCGCTGCCGCCCCTGAGGATGGCGGACTTCAACCTCTGCCTCAGCTCGGACCTTCTCAGGAGCTGCTTTTATCGTTATTTTCAGAGTAAACAAACTGCTCCAACTGAATGCGGCCCTTCTTAATGTTACCTTTGCAACAAGAAGACAGAGCTGCGCAGCGCTAGGTGCAGGTACAGCTAGGGGCATCGCTCTGCTCTGTTTAGCCCTGAGAGCAAAGCACGGTCATTAGTTACGAGAGGTCAAGTTAAAACTCTGCTTTACAAGAACTTCCAGACCCTGAGAACTGCAGTTAGGAATCCCACTCCTAATGTGAGATCACCTAAAAACGCACCGATCTTCCCCGTTACTGAAAGGCCATCATTCATGTCAATAAACAAGAAAGGAAGTAAAGCTAGAAAATAGCCTTAATTTCTCTGCCTCTCAGGAATAATGTTTACAGACAGCACAGAGATCTTGGCATCCTTAACATGTTAGTATCAGAATGACCTATACTGTAGTTGAAGAGTCACTGTTATAATGCATGGGAAATATTTTCAGTTACACCAAGAATACATAAATTGTATTATGTTGCTGGACAGGACAAGTTTGGATAAAGCAAAAATCCACGAGCAAGCTGCGAGACCAGACTGAGATCTCCACTGAAGCAGAGTCAAAACAAAATAACTAAACCAAAGTGCGAGTTGAACCTGATGCACCCGAACTCAGCTGTTCTTATTTCAGTCTCTATTTTGACATCATTTAAAGAAATTGCCAGTACCCTCAGTGAAGATTTCTGCATACAAAGGTGTACCAAAAAATCCGGTAGCACAATAAAAATAACTTGCATCCTAATAAGTACAAATCATCTCTTATCAGCATTTGTTTCTTAAGAAAGCTGAGGTCCCAATCTTGAAAATGCTTATGCACATTCCTAACTTTTCACCAGTTTGTAGCCCCATATATGTGCTTTAAGGGGAAGTCCTCGTACAGACAAAGCTAAGCACATTCTTAAACCACCGGTACAGCAACTAATTCTTAAAGTGCAAAGATTAAAGAATACAATGTAAGAAATAAAAGCTTTTTTAAACAAATTATTAAAGCATATTTTTGTATTGTGCAGCAGAAATAAAAAATGCCAAGGTGCTTTAGCGGTTTGCAAAATAATCATTTGTCGGGCATCTTAAATCATGAGATGGAATAGGTAGCAGATTTTACAAAATGCTGAGCATCAGTTAATAGAACAAGAAATAATCACTATTAAAAGCTAACTTAGGGATGACTCCTCTTTTCTCTTGAGGACCAGATGTTTGTTTTCCACTATCAGGCCGTTTACTGGCTCTTGATGTAGAAATTCAGTGTTTGGACAAAAGAAATTCTAGGTCTGGGCTGATAACAGTCCCAGTGCTCCAGTTCCCATCAACAACATCAGCAGCCCCGCTTCTCCCTTTGTGCTGTTAGCACAGCTCCACGCTCCTTTGAGTTGCATTTTAAAGCAATTGGTCTCCCAGGCTCTCTTGTATCTCAAATAATGCTTGATAGCATCTAAGAAATGCTGTCTTTGGTAGAAACACTGAGCTTCATCCCTGACTGCAAAGTCCAGAAATTAGGGAGGCGCACCCAGCACGGTCAAGACAACTGCACCAAGACGTGTCAGGAGGCCACGCACGGCATTGGAGCATCCGCACTATTATTGGGATCTCTGAGCTGAGAGCAGAGTGACAGAAGCCATCTTTCAGCACAAACAAACCAGCACGTAGGGAACTCTCACTGGTAATGAATGGGCAAGCGAATGGGACTTTGAGATCCGAATTCAGTATTGACTAGGAAGTGACCTGACTCACCCCAGTTGCTGTCCTCCTCCTCCCTAAGTGAGGATCACCTAACAGAGGAAGCATTGCTGGTTTTGGCAAACTGACTTGACTTAGTAGGTGCCTGCTTGGGGCCACTTTTCATTTCTGAGCTCCACGAATAAAGAGAAAGTTTTGGGTACACCTGGCAGGAACTTAGTCTAAGTTTTCTCAGTTTCTCTTCCAAACCACAGCTCCACCTCAAAATAGCTAAAAGTGTTGGGATGGTTAGGGAACCTTGCCTGGTAGAGAACAGGACTTTCAACCTCCGTCCCTCTCATTGCAGGTAAGTGCAGTACTGGCAGGCTGGAAAATAAGTTGCTCTCCCCAGTGCCCTCCCTCTACTGCGGAACTGGTGTTTATTGCACCAGAGGCATTACATCTGCCTATGGGGGGGCTATTTTCAGGCAGGTGATGGGCTGAGGGAGACCCAGGTTTAAACTCCAGTGCTCCAGGTTAAGCAGACAGAAATCTGAACCTGCATGTTCATCCCAAGCAATTGCCCTATTTACTAAGTATTTTGGAGACCAAATCTGTCTGGATCTTAATGCAAATTCTGAAAGATCTCCATTTTGCCTCTGGGTAAATTTAAAACAAATTTTGTAAACTCGGTTATCTTTTCAGTAACAAAGTTCTTGTTTGTTAGCGGACTGCGGAGCCGGGCTTCTCTAACCCAGATCTACTCACGCACCCCTTCCCCGCTTCTTTTTTCATTTATCTCCTCTTCTGCTCTTCAGTGTAATCCATCTTTCACTCAACCTCTTCCCCCTCTCTTTTCCTTCATTCCTTACTCTGTCCATTTTCAAACAGCGGTAGCAATATCCTCACTATTACTGACAGTTTCCATCTGGTTGCTATCTCCCCATGCTAGCTGTAGTCTGGGAAACTCTCCATGTTGTCCTCTTCCCCTCACCATTTCCTTTGCGGCTCTGGCAGGAATGGCTAGCGCTCTTCAAACAACTGGCGAAATAATGAGACAGGACGAGCATGGTCTGCCCAGATATCTACACAGATCTATACCCACAGCCTTACATATTTCTGTTCCAATGTCACCAGCAGAACTGCTTTTACACTGCTTCCCTTTAAACTTTGCCTTGTTTTATTTGCTCAAATCAATCTGTGCAGTTCAGACTGTAGCTCATATCAAATGTGCCTAGTTATTAGCTAAGTTAAAAGACCCATTTCAGCTTCATTTTGATTTCTTTTTCAAGTAAAATTTGGCACATCAGAATGGGAGACAGAAATATTTAGTATGTGACCTTCTGCGTTGCAGGATTGTCTAAGGAACGGCTATTGCTGATAACATACAGAATTAACCGTTTGGCTGCTGACTTCATATTTAATTTCTAAACGAGAAAAGCAATCGAAATACATGCATCTGTGATCTCCCATATACGCTGTTGTCCTTAAGTGGAATTAATCTGAGGTCCCTATGTATGCCCATTTAAGTACAGATATTTATGTGCATGCATGTGACAGGTAAAAATGCATACACACACAGAGAATAATTTTATGCATCTCCTATGTCTGCTGCGGGATAGCAACACAATTAAGTCGCCGTGACTGAGACAATTATCCATACAGTAAGTAAAATGAGATGTCCACAGTATGCTGCGGAGTTTTTAAACATGTGGGAATAGAGTACAGAAACTCCGTAGAGTCATGCAGCTAATGAGCAATAAATACACACTGGCACACCCTCATCAATTTTAAAGTCTTGGTATGAAAAGAATGTAATTAATTAAGATATGTTGATTTATAAGAGGTGACATAACAAGATGGATAGAGAAATCTTTTCCCTCCAATCTGTCATGGTTTCTTTCTAGAAGACGGCCCAACATGTGACGATGGCCTCCTTGGACAGTCACAAAGAAATCCTCCTGAGTTTTGTTTTGGTTTTCCCCACTATCATAAGGAATATAAACTTCCTTTGCAACCCTTATTTGCATTTGGCACAGCTATATTTAAAGTGTAACAGTTCTAGAGACATAAAAGGGGGGGAAAAAAAAAGTTGAAAACAATTATATTTAGAAAAATCCTTTCCACTTTTTTTACTGTATTACGTTTCTGCACATCGAAACATAAACCCGGGTTCCCCCCCCCCCTCCCCCCCCTTAAGTCAGATGACTTTTTTGTAACTTGGCATACAGACAGTCTGGTATAAGACAGGACTGTAGCATTTGTTGAGTCAAGATGTTTAATTTTTTTCACTCGCATAATGATCCTTTTTTTCCCTCCAGCCACTTGAGTTTTGTTTATGTTGCTTGAGCCCTAAACTAATACATGAATTCTCTTCACTGCCAAGATGACAACTTCGGCACCAGGCTAGATGAGCCAAAGAGGACTACGTTCACTTTTAAGGATAGAGGTATTTTTTAAAAGACTTTTTTCCAGTTGTGACAAATTAAATGCATTAAAGGAAACAACTGCTGTTGCGAGAGCTACTGGACTTCAAGGAGGAACTGGGAGAGTTATTTTCTTTGTAAGCACTTGACTTTTGCTAGGGGGCACTTTGCTCCTGTGCCAACTCTGGCTTATATTTTATTATTCTTAGAACAAAAGGTTGCAGTAATTAGAATTGGGGAAGTTGTGCTCAAAGAAACTGAGGCATCAGATAAATTTGATACCATTAAGTAGTTATAAAAGGTGGGATTTTTAAAAAGAAGAATAACTGCTTCAATATATTGGTTTTATCCTGTCAAGAAAAGATGAATGAGAAGTGCAGCTACTTTCACTCAGGCTAGACATGTAAACCTTGTACTTAATGACTGATGAGCAAAATTTTTTCTCTTCCAAGTGCAGATGGGCAAATCCCTCGTAATTACAAAACACAAGAAAATCTAATTTTACCAACAGAAAGCAGCGCACTGTCCAAATGTTTCCCAAGCAAGAGCTTTAGGTGCTTGTTGAAGAAAAAAAAAAAAAAAGCCAAACAACATTTCTTATAATGTGATCCATATTCTACCACATGCACATTTAATATAAAAGTTATGTTTGATATATACCGCCTTAGCATTTTTCTATTTTAACTGAAAGCCTTTTGTTCTGTCAAGATTATAGTAGGATTTGCTTTCATTTTTCATGATGTTTCACTCAATACATCACTAACATTAGCAGGACTTAATAAGCGCCCACCTTCTCCTTCCCCCCGCCCTGCCTGAGGTCTTTTGATGCATATTCCTCAAGACTCCTCAGATGTTGGAGATTGTTTGAAAAGTGGCCTCTCTATACCCTAGTATCAGAGATAACGAAGAGGACGAGTCTGTAAAATACTGTGTGGTGCTAGCCACACAGTAAGCAAAATGTTTTGCAGCTTTAAATTCTGCCCTTGGTATGGTCTCTGTAATGGGCTTCCCTTCCTCCTTTTCTCTGTTGCAGATTCACATCTGTTTCTCTGCATTTTGAAACTGTGTTCATTTTTCACTGCTGCCCTTTGTCCCACACTTACTAGCTCTCGCCAAGGGCTTCATTTCACTTATTCAATAAGCGAGAGGCACTGCAGACTAGAGAGAGCTTTAGGACAAAGCTCAAACTTCTATTAGGCCTCAACAAAAATGTTTTTGTTCCCTATCAAGGAACTTTTTCCTATTGCTTGTTGGTGGTTTGTTTTGGTTTTAATTAACATTTGTAGTTTTGTAATTGCCCAAACAGCCTGCAATTTCAAACCGTTAAAAGAAATAAAAAATAGATGCAACAAAAATCCATATTATCTGTTACCAGAAAAACTTTGTCCTAGAAAAGCCCATTTGTCCTTCATCCTTTTGCATCCGCAATATTTGGCTGCATCTGCAAATACCGTGCATTGGTACTTCGGAGATCCTGGCTTCTCTCTATGTCCACACTTGTGTAAGCACTCTGTTAACGTATGTTTTCATGTCTCACTGGCTTAATACATGTTATATTGGAAACTGGGCGGGAGGGACTTCCCGGTAATGCCTTGCCAAGTCATCCCTGGCTACGCCTGGGTTGTTCCCTCCAGCCTGTCCTCCAGTCACAGCACTAATTGCTGCGGTTTACTGCACAACAAAATTGAAGAGAAGAGACCAGCCACGCAGGTTTTCCCAACACAAGATTTTTGACATGTTACCGACTTTATTGTATCCTGTTGCTAATCTAAGTACCGGAGAGCTCGTCTTCCGAGAAGAAATAGCAAGGATGAAACTTCTAAGACTTAACTATTGTACTAACAGCTTAACGTCTGCACATGAAATTATTTAACTCTTATGGCTATGTTCATTGTGCCACAAGCGCGTGAGTCAAATATGGGTTTTTTCGTACTAAATCATCATCCCACTATGGTGCCAGTACTATAAACCCTCTTGTAAAACTATGAGGTTCAGGAAATATTTCTAAGTGTGTGTTGCTCAGCCTAACGTTGTGGACTGTCTCTATGTGCAACCCATTTTTTTTCCCCTTGCTGTATTTCTTTAAAAGCACTCAGCCTCCTCTTATTTGAAGCTCATCTGATGCTACAGTCTGGAGTACCCCTGTTACTTGCATGCGTTTCATTAGTAATTACATTGCGTTTTACAGCTCGAAGCTTTAAAAGGCATAGAACATAAAAGTTGACAGCGCATGTACTTTTATAACTCCTACAACTGAGGAGAAAGTAAAGAATGACAGCAAGTTGTGTGTGTTTGTTGGTTTAGTGCCTCTCCCCAGCTTTCAAGTAAATATTCTTTGGGCCAAGAGAAAAATCCCTGCAAGGAACCAGCGATGCTACACTCTCAGCCTTGGGTGGGCTCTAACTATGCTTTCTCTGCTGGGGGAAACAACTTGAGGAGTATGGGACGAGGAGTGTCTCACGTCCCTCACCATTCCCATTTAATCCATGATTTTTTCTGTCATTAATACGAACCTTACATCCTAGCTACCCTGCTAACTTTTGCCACGAATGCTTTGTGTAATTAAGAGCAGACACCTGTGTTCCTTGTCAGCAGCAACAGTCCTCGTGCTGCAAACACAAGCGAGGAATGAACAGTCATCAGTTACTCATCTACCTTGCTTTTGCTTTGGTATTTAGCGTTATATTTCTTCTGTGTCCAGTACCCGTGCATCTTCTGGTCTTACTATGTTATTGCAACTGGTACCATTACACTGTTTGGTTTAGGTTCTGTCCACTGTCAAGGAGTTTTTGAGGGAGTTCTGTTAATACTCCAGCCACATTTGTAGCCTCCTGACTTTCTCAGCTTTTGTTTACTGCAAAAGTTTTAAGCGTGGATAGGCTTTTCAAGGGCAGCCCAACTATATTTACACTTGTTCCAGTCTCTGGTAATTTAAGCCCATAAGTCAAAGTGAACAACTGGTGACATTAATGAGGCTTCAGAAGAATGAAATTGGTGGTAACTTGCATCCCAAGGGAGGGGTGTTGATGATGGAAAAGGGAAACTTAATATTTGTGAAATTAAATAATACTGAATAAACAAGAGATCTAAACCAGACTGTAACCATCTTTTTAATTATTTAGGGTTTGGTGTGGTTGTTTTTTTTAAACTAGAACCTGACTGTTAAAAGTATTTCTATTTTCCCCAGCCTCCTGTGGGACCCAGAAAGCATGATTTTAAAAGCCTTAACATCGCTCTTAGAGGGTTGGGAGGGGTTTGACTGCACAAAGCATCTTTCTCTAGAGAGCTGAATTAATGCCTTGGTCTTCAGATACTACCTAGCACAAACTTGCCAAGTTACCGTCACAAGGGAATATAGCATCTAGTCAGCAGCATCTGTTGGGGGGAAGTGCACAACTCGGAGCGCCCACAGGGCTACCATAGGTCTGTGCTTGAAAAGGACCACCCAGTTTCATGCCGGAGCTGGGTCAACTGGGAGAGAGAAGACAAAGGCTTAAGCAGAATTTGAGAGGCAAAACCTGCAGCCTTGTTCAGGTGTCTCCATTTGGTCACCAAAACAAGAAGAATTTCCAAACCAATTTCAATGACCTTAAGGAGTCATGTATCGGGTTATTCAACACAGTGTAAAATATTAGGATCTATATTGGAAGACAGGACGAAAAGCGGGGGGGGGGGGGGGGTGGTATAAAAAAGGGGGAAACGGAGCAGCTAATTTTTGTTCACAAAAAAGTTTTTCTCCTTTGGCTGCGTTCTCCAACAGCACAACAGCCCCTGCACTTGTTGAATTTGGTCAAAGAATAGTTGCACTTGACTTTATGTTGCATTAAAAATAGTTAAAAGGAAGTAAAAAAAACAACCCTAAAACACATCTTTGAAAGTAGGTGGCTTTCTGTTGTAGTTCTACTCCATCCAAGGTCTTCATGTTTACACTTAAAATTGTCAGATTCTTCCCACTTCTTCCTGTCCCCGCTTCCTACCCCCACTGCCCATCTGAACAAATCAGCACATGAATATTTACAAAGACACGGAAGAAGGTAATTGTCCCCCGAGTTCTTTTCAATTGAAATATCATTTCAAGCTGGAATCATGTTAAAGATAATTAAAAAGGATTCCAAAGGGACAAACCCGTCCCCAGCTCACCCGTATGGCAGCACAATGGGCTACCACTGTGCAAGCGAGCAGGCCTGATGGCACTTTATTTAACACGTCTATCTTGCCTTGATGAGCAGCTCATATTGTGAATCACAAGGAAGACGTACTACAGGACAAGCAATGCTGACAGACACAGTCTGTGACTGTTCATAAAAGGGAAACAGCGAGAGCTCTCTGCAGAGCAGGGCACTGTCCCACTCTGTCACAGCATGGAATCAATATGTTTCTAGATGAATTCACCAGGGAAGTTTGGAGGGGGGCAGGGGAATAGGAAGCGTTATGCATTGATAAAAACTGCAGCAGGAACCAGCATCGCCACGCTAGCAAACTTTGCCAGGAGCAAAGATAAACCAGGCAATTAAATCATACTACAAGTCTCTCCCTCAGCAAGATATTTATGCCAATGTGCAGAGTTTTCTTAAACCGTGTCCTCTATTAGCACTTGCTTTCATTCAAATTAGGGCTACAATAAAGACAAATGACTGTGGCAGATTCGATGCATTTTTACTTGTCAAATACGACGCGCATACTTCGCTTCATGTGCAGCTGGCTGTTAAGGTAACTAGCTGCAGTAGCCTGATACGCCGCAGATAACTCATAATGTGCGTCTGGGCTCTTTTCGGAGGTCCTATTCTAGACAAAATGCTTCTGAAAATGCAAGGCGTCCTTATTTCATGCAGTACACATATGGGCATGCAAATCCCTTGTGCTGCGCAGGTGAGGAATCCTTTGGCCGCTAGCTTTGGTCACAGACACATCCAGGCTTTCTGATTTTCTTCAGGAATACAAAATTAATAGATTCCTTTGAGATACTTGAGTGGGGAATTAGCTTTAATTTGTTATATACATCAACTGATTCCAATTAATGCCTCAGTGAAGCAGCGCCTTTATTATTAAAGCTAAGCAGAAAAGAGATGTGAGCATTTCTTGGGATTCTCAGAGACTGCCCCCACCCCACCACCCATATGACGTGCAATTTCTCTGGCCCAAGCAACCGTGTTACAAGGGAAGACAAGCCAAAATAAATGCAAAACACTCCTTTTTCCTCTAGCTTCTTTGAGCACACGTTATGCATAAATTACAGGGAAAAAAAAAAGAGAAAAGATAATAAGAGAGGGGTTTTCTGCTTGTTAGTTGGTTTAAATTGCTGGTGTTCACGAAAATTCCGAAAAACAGAGGCAACATTTGAAATATATGTAAAATGGCTTCACCTTCTCGTTCTCAGCATATCATTTCTATTATTTTAGTACTGTCTGACAACCAGAAGCAGTGAGATCATGTCAGTAACCAAGCCAGCCAGACAATACTGAGACTAAACTTCTCTCTGCCTGCTCCCCCTCCCCCAATACACACCCCCAAATCTGATTTTAAGCCAGGTCAGCTCCCATGGAGCAGGGATCCTTAACTGGCAACTCTCTTCTCCATCCTCCTTGCCTCCAGCACTAAAAGCAACGTACGCGAGCATTCCCTCTTCTCCAGTAGTCTTGGAAAGAGGGGAGAGGATGTCAGTCAAAAAAGTATTTAAGAAGCAAATTCCAGCTTCCTAGAGGCTCTTTTACCTTAGCAGTTCCCTTTCAGCTTCTTTATTGCCCTCGGACCGTGTTAGTGGTATGAAAACGATAAGGGCCCCCCACCCTGGGAAGGTGAACGGGCAGGGTTAGGGGCACAGAGGTTGCGTTGTCGCAGGTGCTTCGTTTACCAAATGGCACAGGTAGGAATAAAACATCTTACAGGGTAGGAATAAAACATCTCGGCCATCCTAATTCCCCAGTTTAGCCTCACACATCGCACAAGCTGTAGCGCGGGAACCGCGCGTGCGCTGTGAGAAGCGCCGTGGCGAGGCCGGCGCCGGGTGACTCGGAGGTGCAGGAATCATAGCAAGTGGAAGTGAAAGTTGGTATCGAGCCCATCCCGAAGAATTTAATCGAATCTTTCACATTGATGAAAAATGTATGTGCGTGGCACATACCTGCAGAGCTTTCTTTTCTGCACAAGTCCGGGAGTACCGCGTTTCCATTTAAGCTTCATCAATTCCATCACCTCTTAAATTGGCATTGCATCAGTGTTTAAGAGACAAGGAAAGTAGGGGGAAGATGCACAGCCTTTCAGAGGCCAAAACGCGTTTATTTTTAAATCGTTTTCTTTTACAAAGTGTCCGTATAGGTTATTGCGACTCACCTGCATACGAGTACCTCCCTGCAAACCAAGCATACTTGATTTTAATTAAATATTAACTATTAAAAACATTTACAGTGTTTGTAGCTAAATTTCTCCGCTATTTATTTCTATATATTTTGCTTGGAATTTAATTTGCTTTTTTAATCAAATGGCCTTCACATAAACCCCGCCTTTCCATAGCATAGTTATATATATATATATCATTTCTAAAATAGCAGCTTGTTAGACTCTAATAAAAAATACTTGCTGCCTTCCAAAGCGTTCCTTCAGATGAGATAATGCCTATTTATCTAAAATATCAAATGGGCAGAGAGAAATACCAACAGAGAAACTGATAGGCACACAAGAGGCTTTCTTTCCTTCTCTTTCTGAAGAGACTTTAAAGCTGAATAAACACCTTGAAAAAGCACAAGCAATATACTGATCTCCTGGGTTCTGAACCTGACCTTTCAAAGTTAAAAATACACATTTTCAAGGCTGATCCTACAAACCCTTGCTCACACGAGCAGTCCTACTGCTTTCATTCTCCTGTGAGCCCTTCAGTGTGATCTGTAGGATGGGATATATACGGTCATGCTGAAGTTTGTTAATTCCTTCTGTTTTCTTGATCAAGGAAAGGCATTCCTGCAATGTCTCCTTAGCATTAATTTCATGCTCGTGATGATTAGCATATAAATCTAAAAGCATGTGTTGGTCTGTCCAAGGGATTTTTTTTCCATATTCAATACGACATTAATCTTATTAGCTCAGGTAAACAACTAATAGCTATTAAAGAGCGTGCAATTTATCAGAAAATAGTTAACCCTTTCCAGCATGCCAGATGAAAGGGGAAAACTCTCAGAACAACAGGAACGTCTATTTTTTTAATAAAATGCACTCAAACATAGCAGATTAGGCACGTTTTACGGGAAGATGCCCGGGGCCTCATTGCAGTCCGTAGCTGGGGTCAACACTCGCCCCCCCAGGCAGGGCGCAGCTCAGAGCCAGGGGGGCCAAGCCAGCCCGGGGGGGTCCCCCCAGCAGCCCGGACCCCCGGGGCAATCGCTCCCATTGCTCTTCCCCAAGCTGTCGGAGGCTTTCGAGACGGGAAAAAGAGGAGGGACAGGATTGAGCCTGAACGCTCAAATGCAAAAAAAAAAAAAAAAAAAAAAAAAAAAAAAAAAAGGGCCCACCAGGAAACTTTCAGCTTCGCAAAGCCTTCGGATTAAATCTCCTTGCCCGCCGGTGCAATATATAAAATTGCCGCAGCGAGGCTTCGGCGTCCCTCTGCCATGGGGCGGCTGCCCTGCGCTCTGGCTCGCAGCCACGGGTCCGGCTGCGCGCTTTTTATCGGGTTCAGGGGAAGGGGCTGTCTCGCAGCCTCGGGAAAAGGAAGGAAAGGAAGGGTGCAGCCTGGGGTGGCGATCGCCGCAGGACTCTGGACTTGCTAATCGGCGGGGAGGAGTCTCGAGAGCCTTCCTCGAGAACAAAACGAAAAAACCAAACTTGGCCCCCGGAGGACATGTGTCAGCTGGGGCTGGCGGCGGGCAAAAAACTGAAAAGCTCGACGGAGTCACGCCAAAGGCTTTTCGAGCACCGGCGACCGATACGTCCAGGTGCAGGCTGCTCCTCGGAGAGGGATTCAGAGCTTTTCTGCCTGCTCCGGGATGAGATGTAGAAGCGCACACCCTGCTCGGAGGCAGCGGGTGGCTTCCACGTTCCTCGCTTCGAGGCATTTTTCAGACTCTTCCTTTTATTACAGTGACATTCCGGTGTGGCGCATAAATGTGCACACATTCTTACTTCTCTTCCTCCGCTGCCAAAAAAGAAAGCCCTAAACTGATTTTCGCCTCGTCCCTGGGAACTCCCCTCTTCATTTGTGAGGATGATTCCCTTTTAGAGAGCCTGTAGACCACGTCCCCTGCCTTTGCCGCTCATGGGAGGCGAAGAGAAAATCAACACAATGCTTAACACAAATTTTAAGTCCTTAGTGCAATCAGGAGCTGAAAAGAACACGGCTGTTGGAAAAAAAAAAAAAAATACCTTTAGCCCTACACCTCTGGTAGCCCCCGCTAGTGGAAATGTTTCTTTAGCTGAAAATTAGAGCAGGCCCAGGTAACAGAAAAATCCTGCCAGACAAGGAGATCGTGCTTGGGGAACAGCAGAAGGGTTCCTGACCGCTGGCACTGGGACACCCCGCTTGCCTGCAGCTTGGCATTACACCCGCTGTCTGGGGATCAAACTTGCAGATGAGGTCTCCCCGACCTAAATGACTGCCGGCTATATTTTTTCCCCCATATATACGTAAACACCATATTTGTACCAGAGAGGGGGCATCTTTCTGCATCGTGCAGCCAAATAGCACAGCAAAATCCCATCCCATCAGTTTTTCCGAGTTCCACATAGCTCGAACCCGGTTTATACCAACCGGACGATTTGGGAACAGAAGTGGACAAAGACAGGAAAAACCGTATTCTTTCTATATGCACAGCCTCCTTTAAAGTCCAAGAAATAAACCTTCTTCTGCTCTTTTCGTAACTACTCAATTCCACATCCCTGCCCTCAAGAAAAACAAAACAAAAGGCTCAAAAGAAAGCAGCAAAGTGAGCCTAGAGCCTGGCAGCCCCCAGCGCAGTGCCAGAACTTCACAAAGACCCAGACTTTGCCACACCTCTGTCCCCAGCGTGGAAGGAGGGACTCCCAGAAGAAAAGGTTCCCCTCGGCCTGTAGAAACCCTACTGCACAGAACCCCCCTTTCGGGCTTACATTCGAGTTTGACCGAGCGCTGGAGACATTCCTGTGCGAGCAACAAACGCACGCGCTATCAGCAAATATCTTTCTTCTGTCCGTACAAATGCTATTCACAAGGTCTCGAGCTCTCTTGCCTGATAGAGTATTGATCCCCTGGAGTGCAAAGTCCAGCATGCCATTAGTCCAATCTGTTTTCAAGCTGACACAATCCCATCATTTGTCATCTTCTCCTGTCCTGCTGTGTTTGTTTAGGAGCAGGATATTTGCTTTATCTGTCACTTTCCAATCCTCACTGTATTCTTTACCTGACATGGAGTTTATTGGGTCCACAGTTTTCTCAGAGTCATTAACAAGAGAGATTTTGACATGGTGATGAGATCACTGGAAAACGATGATGCCGATAGCTTGGAAAGCGTTCATGAATTAGAATCAAAGTATGTTTTGCACAGCGATGTTTTTTGTATTTGAAACCAGATTTCAGTGGAGAAATTTCTAAAGAATGTTTAATTTTCTACAGCAAACATATGAAAAAGACAGGCCAGCAGAAGACTGGCAGGTGATTGAATCAGTAATAATACTCGAGAAAAACAGTCAGCTCAGTAACTACCTTCAAAATTTCTTTAGAGAAAGAATGGAAATACCTGCGCTATCATCAGTTATGAAGAGTGGAGCAGACAGCTTGCCGAAAACGTTCAGATACGTAAAACACAAGCACGTTGCGTGCTCGTTGTATTACAAACTTGCAGTTTTCTTTTTTGCGTTTCATATTTAAGAGATGTTTGCATCTCATAACACAGTTCACAAACATCTCTCCAAAATCTGGTGAAAGTTCCATTTAATCATTTGCATCTACCTTATCATTCACTACTAGCTGTATAAATGGCAGTTAGCTTGCACAGAAATTTTTGTTATCATAACCGTTGGTATTTCTACACTTATGGGCACGAAAAACACCACGAGAAGAGCAGCTGTTTATCATCCGACAGCCAACATTTACAGCCATTTTATGATTTTTTTTTTTTTTTTTCAATGCAGATAACCCATATTGGAGCAGCAGAGTCTCCTGTGGCTCAAGTGCCCAGTGACACAGCGATGGCAAGGAGTGCCTAACCAGTTCCCTGAGGCAGACATTTCTTTTAATAAAGCTCTAAACTCTAAACTTTGCCTCATACTTGTAAATAGTGAATACACGTATAGAAATCTGCATCAGGGCACAGGGAATTTACGAACGGAAAGAAAAGACTTAATTTTTCAGCTCTTGCGCCTACAAAATCAATGTTTTTGTTGAGTGGAATATGCACTTTTTAAATTTGCAGTTTCCATTGGAACTTCACAAGTTTTGTTATTGCAGGATCTTAAAATAAATACAAGCAAGACAACTCTCCCCAGGCTAAGAAAGCAACAACGCAGTCACACACTTAAGTAAGTGTTTAATTACAAAGAAAGCTGCAGGCGTCTAGGACTTGAAACCGCAGTTAACGCACCTTCTAGCCAGCATACCTAGTAAAGCTGGTACAGGTCTCGTAAAAGCCTCACAGTATTGGTTATCCTTTTCCTTTCCCAAGGTTCGGCGGAGTGCTTTCCACTGCCTTTTGTGGAACGGGATCAGGCCCTCCCCATCCCACACCTGCAGCTGGGTAGCTTTACCATTATATTTAGTCAAGGGACGCACAGCGTGTACCACGCTGAGCTCTGCGCACACAGAAAAATACATCTGCGTTGAAGACTACCTTGGGCCGAGCTCTGGAAATAGCTTATTTTCTGTAGAAATGTCTCCATCACACCGAAGCTTCCCGCACGATGCAGCTGCTGGTCTGAGTGCACAATAACAGCCCTTTGCGACGGCGGGGTCTGCTTTTGTCCTTCGCTACTGTATAATAATTTACTCAATATCGGAGTCTTTCTGAAAGACAGAGCGCTTGTAACCGCTTGCTCTTCTTGCCTTTACCCGTTTGTTTTAGAGCAGCAGGAAGAGTACTTTGAGAGACAAAAGGGTGAGAGACACACCGATATCTTTTTTCTGTCTCCCAAATTCTCCAAACTTGATTTGCTCAAGTCTAGGTAATAATACTGTGCCCCGGCTCTTCACGTCTCCTTTCTATGTGCCCTCATCTGTTCCTTTTTGCGTTTTTGGGGGTTTTTTTTGTTTTTTTTTAAGTACATTCCCCAGTTCTCATCTCAGAGTATATTCTATATGCTGGGGAAAGTAGTAAAAAGATACGGAGGAAGTAAATAAGAAGCCTGGGTAATTTAGGAGGTGGCATTTCAAGGGTTCTGGAAACCTCTAGCCGTTCAATATCCCTTAGAGATTTGGATTAGGTAGGTTATAGATCACAGGATACACTCTTCAATAAAATTTTAAACATTCTCATTAGCTAACAGAAGTCCATACACAGAAAACAGCTGTACAGCTGTTAAGGATTGTCTGTGCTCGCTCGGCGCTGTAAAGGCAGCGCAGGCAGAACCACCAGCCAAGGGCCAGGAGGGGAGGAGGGGAGGGCTCCCCGCCTCTCCGGTGACGGGGAAACTCGCACTGGGCTCTGGATCCCTGTCACTCAGCCTCACAGATGTTCACCGAGTTTACTACCGCTTTCTGCTCATTGCTTGCAGGTTGCTAGAGTAATTGGTTGAACCGAAAAAAAAAAAAAGCAAACGACTGCTAATAATACAATAAAAGCAAATTCTAGCCAGTACAATAAAAATAGGAGGCAGTTTATGCTTTCTGAGCGAACAGTATGTGAATTTATAGACAAACAGGCCTCTGCGTTCTCTCCCTTACACATATTGGGGATAAGGTTACATTTTATTTGTAGGGAATTTTATGGCAGTAAAGCCCATTCATTAAAGAAAGAAAGAGAGAAGAGAAAAAACAGATGATCGTTACCCAGAAATCCTCATCAGTTCTCCCCCAGTTGTTTATCCTTTAACTTTTTAAAGGAATTTTTAGACAAAGATGCTTTCTTTCTCCCCTGGAAAAGAAAAAGGAGGGGGGGGGGGGGGGGGGGGGGGAGACGTACGGTTTCACCCAGGCGCTTTTCAACCCTCTTTAGGCAGCACCCTGAAAACAACTTTCCCTTTAATGAAGACCTTTCTGGTGCTCTCTTCAATATTCACTTAAAAAAAAATTAAAACTTCACAAGTTCATAAGGACGGATCCCTGGGTAGGACTTTTATTAAGTCTTTTCTATTTACTTCCTACCTAGATAAGATCTTAATCACAGCCCCCAAATTATCCGCAATGACATTTATCAACTCTAGTCATCTTTTCTTTAGCATGCTCCGCCTGACCAGTCGGCTTTTCTTCCACCCCTTCCTTTCAATGGAAGTTAATTTCGAGTACATGATTTATCTTGCTGGGCTAACAGCACTGAGGCAGCCCACCTTTTCAAAGGGCTGGCCAGGGAGTGAATTATAGCAGAGTTGTCCAGTGATTGCGTTCCATAGGGAAGGAGAATAGGCAGCCAGTATGTTGCCCCGATGTGGCGCTGGGACCTTTTCAGCAACTGAAGAAAAAAAGATTGGGCCTCTGACCGTGGGGCTGACAGGCAAGCGTTATATCAGCAGACAAAGGCTCGAATACCTGAAAGGATCAGAACTCCATGTACTCCGAGATGTGATGTTGTTTACAACACCATACGCTGACCCTGTCCTGAATTTACATGATATCAGTGCCGTGGTCTTTTAACCTTTCTTCATTCTTCTTCCTGCATCTTCACACAGCTATTAGCATACAGAGAATTAGAAACGACCACATTAAATCCACCAACAGTTTGAAATCCTTTGCACGCATTCTGCAGCAAGCGTTGCTGAAATGTATAATTTCTCTGCATGCCCTGTATATATCCAGGGGCTCTGTTTGGTTTGGCAATGGCTTTCATTCAGTATCTATTAACATTCAACTTCTGTTTGTAAAGGGCATGTACAACCCACTCAAGTACATATTTGGCACAAGCCACAGTCATTTAGGATTGGTCCAGGAGTACAGCTGGTGCCATCTGGGGCAGGATAATAAGAATCTTTCACAGAGATCTCAGAAGCTGTGTTTTCATATTCCTTGTTCCTTCATCGCGTTATACAAATGGGGGTGGTTTATGAATGTGCTCCAGTTCAGAGCTAGCGGCTCGTCCAGAACCGCAAGCTCCGACTGTATTAGGAGGCGATAGCTCCGGCAGCTTTGGAGGTGCCATTCAAACGAGCACCCCAAATCCGCCGGGTCCTGGCTCCTGACAGCTAAACAACCTGAAACCCCACCAATTCTCAAGCAGCAAGGAAGATTTCCAGCACTTTCTGGTTGACTTCTAGGAAACTACCTATCACCTTGCTGATAATTCCACCTTCCCTACCAACGGGGTTGGGAAATTCAGAAGTTGCGGCTTGTCTGAGGGAAAGGGAGAGAACTCCTCCAACATAATAGGAGATTCTGCAGGGTTTAGTGCAAAAGTTTCAGCTGGGTCTTAACACGTATCGCTGCTCGAGTCAGCGGCGAAAGGAAATTTCTTTGATCAGAAACCACTTGACACTGTTGAAAAACCTGGGGCCAGATGACCCGAAGTCTTCTACATCCACTTAGCTGTTTATTTTCCTGTTCACCGAGTTCTTCTCGATGGTACACTACACAATTCTAACACTTCGCGTTGACTTGGAAAAAAAATAAAAGCCCTTCCTATTCCAGTTGGTACACCCGCTCCCACCCTCCCCTTCACGAGGAGCCTGCGTCAGCGGCCCTGCGGAGCAAAGGACAGCCCGTGCCGGTCCTGCCCGCGCCGGGAACCATCAGCTCGGGATATCCGCCGGCGGTGCCGCGCTGGCGGCGGTTCTGGTCGCACGACCAGCCCACGTGCGACATGTATGAACATCAACGTCAGGTCTAGGGGACAGAGGAGCAACCGTAGCCACGAGAAAGCCACTAATCAACTACGGAAACAGTTCTTTGCGTCAAATTATACGCCTCCAGGGGTTGGGAAACCGGGAAATAATTGTGTTTCCAGTCGCTACCAGACCATGGACCCTTTCGTGCCATATCACTGTTCCACACAAAGCTGAGAACAGATGTAATCTTCCTCTGATATGAGGGCATCCTGACTGTCCAGTCAAGCCAGGCACTTTGTTTGCTCCTCTCTTTTAACCAGGTACAACTTGTTTTCTCAGTACGTGGTACTTTTTGCTGCTTTCAGGGCTCTAAGGAAAGATGCACGTTTCTTTTAGTTAGTTTTTTGGGGTGTCACAGGGGAGGGTGATACTGCTTTGAAGAGACCGATGACATTTTGGAAGGTCCACTGCAAATTCAACACGAGTGTAATACTCAGAATTACTTCCATACAAACCTGCTCAGCCTTCCAGAAAAGCAAGCACTGTCATCTGCTCTACTTGTTACCAATGTAAAACACAAGCAGACCCCTCCTGAACATTTAGGAGAGCTTATGTTTCTCTGTGTGATTTTTAAAAAACTTTTCTCCACTGACCACGTTACTTGAGCTTTTGTTACGTTCCAGTGGAAAGAAGGGAATTCAGCAAGCTGCATTCCTCTGACAAGCCACCACAACTGTCAAACTTGCAACTGACCGATAAGGATTTTTTACAAAGTGGAAACCTTTGGTTATTTCTCAGTCCATTCGCAATGGTTAAAGTCATATTCACCATTCGACGCAGAACTTGGGTAAAAATATTGTGCTTTATAAAAAAAAAAAAAAAAAAATATAATCAGGCTTTTCTCCCCTTTGTACCACGCTCAGTGCGTAGCTGCAGCTGTTAAAGCTGACCCGCTCACTCATAGCAGAGTCACATGCAATAATAATTCTACATGTGAGTTGGCCTGAAAGCAGTGTATAATTTTCTTGAATCGTTTTACTAGCCTAGCTCTCAACTTGCAGCAGTAGGCAGCTTCCCAACAAGAGCTGAAATACGAGCTCCGTTATTCTTTTTTTTGGTTGGACGCATCATTCACATGGTATCGTCTCTATTCTGCAATTGGTGAATATACAGGAACTCATACGCAAAATCTTGGGGATTTTTTTTTATGTTCCGATAGAAATTAAAGTTCTGTTACAACAGACTCGCGCTATTCCCAAACACTGCTCCACCTGCAGGGAAGACCAGCTAGTAGGAGAGTCGTTAACAGTGAAAACCAAAGGGCTAAATAAACACAGTCAGAATCCAAGTAGATATCTGTGAAAATTATCGCTAGTATATATTTTTCATCCAGCCAAGATAAAGATATATGTAGCATGATACTTATAATTAAGTATTACACTGGAGAAAAATTAATTGATAACCAAAATAGGTATTCATCCCTTAATCCTTCTTTGTCTAACTGTCTGGCACCATCTTGGCACTGATATTTTCTGGTTCATGAATAGCCTCTGCTTATGGGAACAGTAAAATCACTGAGCACCTACAGGGTTATTAAAAGATGTCCAGCTTCTCGAAACTTTGCAAATCCTAATCCTTTTAACATCTGCCTACAGAGTTGTACACACCTCTTTTCCAACCTCATCTTTCCAAAGAAGGGCATGAATTAGCAATCGAAAAAATCAACACATACACACTTGGGGACAAAAAACCATCTCCGGGTTTTACTGACATAAAGTTTGCCAACATTTTACAAAGAGGAAGAGAGATAACGGTATATTTTCTTGTAAGACATGTGCATTTCTAGTCTGCTGATGAACACAATTAGATAAAGATGAAGAAAGTCACTGTTGTTAATGAAAGAAATGTGTATTTTAAAAACTTAAAACTGTATGTGCCTGTACTTGAGTGTAAAAATGCCTCTCATTCGACTTAAGACCATCTTGTGACAGGCAAATACATTATGCAAACTGTAAATACAGCTACTTTTTTTACTGGAATTTTGTACTCCATGGCCTGTGGTTCTCCATAAGCGCATACAAGAAGGAAACTGTATTCTGTTGGAGACGGCATGCTTAGCTTTGTTTCATTATTCATATGGTTAGATTTCAACAATGTAAGAATAAATTGCAGAGGTGAAGAAGGGAAAAAATAATTAGGAGTGCAAGAAAATGCAAGAGCACATTAGGGTGCTAAAAGGGTTGGAAGTGTGAAACCCAAAAATAAACATTCTGCTTAATATATTAAGGTAATGTTTTGATGTATGCTAAGCAAATCAATATTTGAAATCATGGTAAGAGAGCTTGCATTTCCAGCTGGTGTAAGGACATAAAAACCGAACAGATTGTATTTAGAGCAAACCTTACCATTGCAGTGTTCTGCAATATCACAAGCTTGCATTTAGTGGCATATAAATCGTGTTATTCTCTGTTTACATTAGGATTAACTTTGTGGATTGACACTGAAGAACTGTAAAAAGAGTTCTAAAACCCCTCACTTTTGTGTTCTTTTCTTAACCGCATTAGCTACTGTAAGCTAACTTGACTAGCAATAAAGACAACTGGATTGCGAGGGCTTTTTCAAGCAGGAGCCTCCCAAACGTGCTTCTGTTTGGAAACTGCCTTTGCAAGGGCCATTGAAATGGAACCAGCTGGGATTTTCCTCCATCTCAGGTGTTAACATTAAAAAAAAAAAACAAAAAACCAAAACAAAAAACAAACAAACAAAAAAACCCAAAACCCCACCACACACCTTTCCAAAAGAGGCGATGAAAGTACTGTTCTCCTCATTCTCCATATGTTGAAAGTATACCACCGCAGCGGACCAGCAGGAAATTAAACGTTTTGTGAGAAAACAATGGAAGCAAACAAAGCAAACAGAGCTGATGAAACACAAGGTGAGGTTCAGATTAGCTTCTTTCTGACAAGAGATACTATCCTGACACCCATAGGAAAGATGCACGATGGCATGCGTATTTCAGTAGCTGTGCCCATTCTACCCTGCTTAAATCTGGAGGCAGTGGATGAAATCCCAAACCACGGGAAACTCCTTCATCCTCCAAGAAGTAACACCACAACTACAGAATGGGGGAGTTGGATGGAGTATGGCTGTCAGAAGCAAAAAGATGGCATCCAGAGAAAGACCCTCAACAGATTATCCCAGGAAAAAAAAAAAAAAAAAAAAAAAACAACAGCAGGCTTTCTCAAACCACAAGGCAGGCAGAGCACACTGCCCAATGGGACAAACATCCTCATGCTTTTACCATGTTTTGGAAATGTAGGAAGCTCAGTTTCCTTCAGTACACGCCCTTTGTGCTAAGGCATAATTTATTCACTAGTCCAACCTCGATTTAGCATAGATTAGTTAAAACTGAACTAAATCAAGCCAGGCCTGGTTTAACCTGAAATAGCAATGTCCCTGAAATACTTTAACTCAGTTTAAACTGATCCTCAGAAAAAAAAAACCCCACTTTGATTAGACCAGATTAGCGCAAACCCCAGTACGAAACAAACCCTGAGAAAATGGTTTCTCCGCATGCTAGTACTAGAAATGCATGCCATCAGATCATAAAATCTTTCAGGCAGCAAGATGACCTCCAGAGCTGCCTTCCAACCAACGCTTCTGTGATCCGCCCAGTACAGCCTTGGTCCGCGCTTACGGAAGTTTGCTTCGGTCCTGTCTGAGATATCTTTGCTTTGTTGAACCACGCAGGGTGCTGGGGTCAAGCCTCAGAGGAAGCTCGGCATTTTGCAGAGGTAAACATTAAGGAACTCGCACGCACAAACACCTGCGTTCGATAGTTATCGCCTGAGCGGGAGGGTGGCGAGGGTTTAGCTGAGACGGCGAGGGCCAGCCACGTCTGGGCTGCGTCAAGCCCGTTCTGGACCGAGATAATTGCTCATTCACAAGAGCGTCTAAGCGAACCTGGGACAATCCCCGATGGCACTCGTGGAGCTCACTGTTAAGACCCGCAGATGCCAACCTAAAGCGCAGGCAGCTGAGGAAGTCGAAACGCGGTGCCGAGGGTACGCCGGTTTGCCAAAAGGGCAGTCGGCGCACAAAGAGAGTCCTGTCGTTGTGGAGGAGGTCCATCTTCACGGCAAATCTGACAAATGTCTTATTATTACTATTATTTTTAAGTGGGCTTGTTCTCTCTGGGTCACTTTACTCAAGCCTGCCCAACCTTGGTAATAATGAGCTGAGGCTGGTTAAGCAGCTAATTAGCATGCCGTTTGTTAGACGAGTTAAGAATGTAATTATTGTGAGTAGGCAGAGCCTGCCGATGGAATGCATTTTGAAGGTTACCATAGGAATCTTTCCTTGGTCTATTCATTCTGAGCGTAATACTAATCACTATCATAAGGAAAGGATTGCTTGGATATAGACTGTAGGTTAACATCTGATTAGATTTCCAGCGAACAAAGCGATTCAGGCAGTTTGTTTGTTAACCCTTTTGGGTCCTGCCAAAGTGTCCTGACCTGCGTGAAGAACTCCGCGCCGGCGGGTCCCCCTCCCCTGCCCGGGGTTTGAAGTCACAGCATCCCGCTGCAGAGCTCAGGGCTCTAATTGCAGAGGGCAGGCTGAATGCTGTCCTCCAAATGTGCTGAAATTAGTGAGGTATTCACCAAAACTGGCACGGCAAGCCGTCTATTACCGCTTTTTTTTTTTTTTTCACTTGTAGATCGGTCGGGTTCAAATTGTGCCGGATAAATCAAAGATCTGATTAAAACAGTAACCGGGAAAAACTAAAGAGCAGAACCGCAGCATTCTTCTTTTATTTCAAATACACGGTTCCTCAAGCATTCAGCGCGGAAACCTGCAAACAAACATCCTGGGCACAAGTCCATCCTAGCCTGATGACAGCTCCACCCTATAGCCTTTACACGGGAGGTCGGTTTGCTCTTCGAGCGAGAAGCTAATCACCGGCCTTCGTTACACCGTCTTGGAAAACACGGGGCTGGCGTACCACACTGCAGGGAGTACGTGGACACGGTCCCCTGGCAAGCCTGTGCAGATACAGATGCCACCAGAGGACCCTCTCGTTTGATGGCTCTGTGGTGCCAAAGGGGGATAGGAACCGGTTGCTCTGCAGTCCAGGTCTCGAGCACCTTCCTTTAATCACATCAGCAGAAGAGTCCCCAGATGCCCCAAACCCAACTTTATGTCTCACCTTCAGGAGAGCTCCTCCCAAAGCAGATGCTTCGGCAGAGCATTGCGGAGCGAAGCACCCATAATAAGCGGTACCTGCTCAATATAATCCTTCTGTGGGTGAAGAGCTGCTCTCTGGTTAAAGAGCGCAAACGTGCTACCTTTTGTCAGAAAGGAAATTCATGTAAATTTATCCTTTGTTCCCCTGCCCCCAAAAGTCACAGTCAGCAGAGCTCGCTTTTACACCAGTACAGCTTTAAAGAACCGTGGATGTTCATTAAATCGCCTCTGCATATTTTGCTCTTTTTTTCCCCTCGAGGCTGCCTACCAGAATCTCCCAGTGGTGTTCCTTAGCTCTTATCCTAAAAATATTATAAAAAATGAAGTAGTGAATACCCCAATCTGAATGCATTCTGTGTCCAGCATCATGCTGTTAGCAGCTCACTTGCGAGGCCCAAGTCTCGGTGGGAATTTACAATTCATCGGCGACCAAACTATTTTAATGTTATCAACACATCTTTACCCTGGCATACGAGTGTGTGACTTATGAAGAGAGAAGCAATTTGTTTCATGAATTTCATCCTTTGTTATTGAAAGCTGCTGGATTTGGATGTATAAAGACCTGTGCCATTAAGCCACAGGACAGAAGCATCCTATGGGCTAACAAGTTTGTTTGCTTGTTATTATTATTTTTTAAATACAAATTACTTTAAAAGTAGCATTATGTAGGACTCTGAAGGTGCTTTACTTAAATCTTGTGCCTCTTCCAAAAGATTGTAGAATATGAAGAAAAACGCACAGAACAGTCCGTGATCTCAATTCAATGGGAAAATACCAGCTGATTTCTAACCAAATTAATGTATATAATTCAGTTACAATTGTCCAATCCAGCATACCTCTAAATAACTGTATTTATTAGAAAATGTGGATTTATTAAAACAGGGATTTGTCTGGTGTCTTTTTAAGAAAATTTAAAGAGATAAAGGAGGATCAGTGTGAAAAGACAATTTGACACTTACTGCACAGCTCCTTTTTTGCTGCAAAAAGCTGTCTGCTTCAAATGAGAGGTCTGATTTGTAAAGAAGTCTTAAAACTAAGAGTGAAGTTGAAATAAATATTTAAGGTTACCGAAATAAAGTGCTTCTATTGACAAAATCCACCCCCCCCCCCCCCGCCCCCGAATAATTAACAATTTGTGGGTTTAAAAAAAATATTCAAACCCGATTCAGGCTGCTTGAAACAGCGGCAATTCTCACAGAACAAAACTCTCCTGGCTGTGGCAAGGTGCAGCACTAACCGATTGCCACCGCGCAGGTGCTGGGCTGGAGGGTGGACATGGCAGTCGTGCCCCAGCACTCCGTTTCCCTCGGTCAACGTTGGCCAACGTTGCACGAGCGTGCTGTGGGTACAAAATGTCACCACAATACAGATCACAGCTCTAGCAATTCCATTACAAACCTTTTTTTGCATTAATGCGGGCTTCTCGAAATAACACAAGTTTTGTGAGAGATCAACTCTAGGTTTTCCTTGGGCAAAACTTGAGAACTGAGGCAATTTTAGACAGCAATTAAATTGGATTTCCTGAAATAGCAAAAGGACTAGATCAGCTCTTCCACGTGAAGGTTGGAAAAAGTAGAAAAAGTTTTCTTTGTATTATTTCAAATACAAAACCCTCAAAGCATTATTTTGATAATTTATTTTCTCAAGTTAGTATATAAAAACAAGGAGCCAGGAAACTAAGAGGAATAATATTTCAATCCAGCTTCCACTAGATTACCAGATTCAACAAGAAATAGAAAAAAAGTATTCTTTGCAAACTATTGTTCTCAAGCCAGTTCTTTCACTCCATTTTTGGCTAATTAAATTAATCTGGTAAGCAGGTGTAAACCCACTTGTTTAAGCAATGGTTTGGGTTGCTAAAAGGAGAGATTGGAGGTATTTGCACAGTAAGAGATTTGTACAAGGGAGCATTAAACCCTATCAACAAGAGGAAACTCCACTCAGGATGCAGAAAATCCTGTTTAGCACTTAGCAAATCGTACCAAATGCGAAATGCCGTCTGCTTCTAATCCAATATACTAACACGAAGGTGAAGTATAATCATCTGTTTTCTGATGAAACTGAAAAGTGCAATCGCTATGTTAAGTATGGTTTACATGGTTAATATTTTATGTGGTAAACAGAAATGCATACGTGTTGCTGTCCTTTGACATTTGCATTGTCTATGGGATCAGTAGCATGCTCAGTTTTTATTCAAGAACAGTTACTATCCAACCTTTAATTGCAATGGAGACCTTTTTCCACATGCACCTTATTTTGCAGAAATACAAACCGACCAGGTTACCAATAAAGATTGCAGACAAGCACGATATCCAGCACCCTAATCATCACCAGAGGCAAAGTAATATTTAAGGAAAACAAATCAATTCAAATCAGAATAAAAAAAAAAATAGTATCAACAAAAAGCCAGAATTCAGTCTCACCGACAGAGAGTTATAACAGATCACCCTCAATTTGCAAATATTAAAAGTTGGTTTGGTGCGATTATTATAATTTGGCACTAAGGAATAGCAGCTAACATGAAAAATGCTTGATTTCTGTTTCAAAGTTTCTTTGACCTTTCTCTGGGTTATAAGCATGCTGGAGAAGAATGACAGTTCACCACCTGGAGCGCAAAGGAAGCTGCACCGAACCTTCAGCCATTTGGATCCCACAAACAACAGACGCCCACGCAATGCCTTATTTACAAACCCGTCAAGTTCATTATCCAACACTTGGTCCACCAACCAGGCATGCGTGTTGCCATTTGCCGTCTTTCAAAAGGACTTCTTTGAACCACCAAAAAGAATGGGACAACATTCGTTCCCGTTGAGGCATCTACAGGTGGGATGGCAGAGCGCGCCAGTGTTTTGTGAGAAAAGCTGTAAGGCTGAGCGTAAGGGGAGGAGGAGGAGGAGAGGATCACAGTGATACGAGCTGTGACTGTGTGTCCCGTGTCCCCACAGTGCTGGGCCCTTGCCAAAGACCAGAGGAAACATTTAGAGACGAAGCTGTGGTGGTGTTGCCTGTGAGCTCCTTGAGACGTTACATCTGCTCAAAATATCCCTCCTTCCTCCAGCTCCCACCAGAGCCCCAGCCCCTCAGCTGCTAAGGGTAAACCAGCTCCGGCAGCCGAGCAAACGTCTTACAAAACCCGTGCAAAAATATTTGCCTCGGGTCCGCTGCAGCCATCCCTCCCCAAGACAACCTGGGTGGCAGGAGGTCTCCGGCAGCGCACCTAGCCCGTGCCTTGGCATCACCAAAAGGCTGGTTCCTCCCTTAGGGACCCCGCAAGAGGATCACGCTGTCGTTCTGGGACTCCCTGGACTCCACAAGGACATCCCTTTGCCCGAAACACCCTTGCACTGAAGGATGCTCAATCCTAATACTCCACTTCGCATTTATTTCAACGGCGAGGAAGCTGGACGGTCAAGCAAAATGGCCATTTCATCTACCTCGTTCAGTAGTAACGACCTGCAACAACAATTAACGTCCCTCCTCTTTTCCCCGGTCCAAAGCACTTTTGCTCTTCCCCCTCCCACCCGCCCCTTCCAGATTTGCTCCTGTTTTTCGTCTATTTGTGAAGGTGCCCAAGACAGGAGCTCACTTAATACGTTCCCTTACGCTTGTGGCGCAACAGCCTATTCAGTACAGATAAGCCCCTTTAGAAATGAAGGGGAATTTAATTCAGTGCTTGAGTGACAGCAGGAAGATTTATCCCCTCAGTAGACAATACGGCTTTTGGGGCTTTAATCTTGCCCAGACAATGGGCTGTTTCTCGGCCCTCATCTTGTGCTTTTCCCACGATGTTCGGTGATTAACCGGGGCTCCATTGGATGGAAGCCACTATCTCTCATTTAAGAGTGTTTGCGCCTCTGTCAAGGACCAGGGAAGGGAGGGAGGGAGGTGGGAAGAAGAGAAAGGAAAGGGAGGGGGGAAAAGTTTAACTCATCTAGGAGAAATGCTGCGAAGCTGTAGACTGGGCCCAGACAGATGCCAGCGCTATCTGCAGTAGGCAGGGCTGGTTGACAAAGCAGATGGATACTGGGATTGTCACCTCTGGGAGAGCGGTGGGCAGGGCCCTATTGATTTATTTCAAACAGAAGCTCCTCATTTATTTCCTTACGGTCTTTATTTAGAAAAAGCACTTGTCACAGACTGGAATCCACTGGTCCGTAGATACGTGCCGCCTAAGTTTAAGCATAAGTGCTTTTTCTAAAAAGGGAGGAATCGAAGGATGCGCGGAAGCCTGCTCTTAAATCGGCCGCTGTGCTCACGGTTCAGAGGAAAAAGGTGAAGTTCTGCACTTCCCTAGCAAAGATACTCAGATACCGTAGCTGAGGACAACCACACAGAGGGCTGGTACATCAGAAGCACCTGCAAAATACAGCAGGTACTGTAAACACCTTACAACAGAGGCACTTGTCTCCATACCTGCATTGCACAAAGTGGTATGGATTATTTCACTTCATGGGTGAAGGCTATGACATCATTAGAAAGTTCACCACCGGTAAGTTTTCTCATCCCTAGTGAGGGGCAACCATTACTGCTACTCTAATTTCTAAATTAGTCTCTGTGGCAAAAAAATGGTTTTATGTCCTTCTTACTGAGAGAAAATATTCTGGACACCGATGCTTCAATTTTGGTAATGAGCAGAAATACAGATTTAGCCTCAAAATAACATCACACTGTTCTGAGTGGATGTTTATTACAGTACCTCTATGCCAATTCAGTCGTAATGGTCAATATCAAGGCATTGCCGTGTCAAGATCCTTTTACACGGAAAAAAGTTCCTGCCAAACAAATGTAATTCTTCATTTTGTTGGAATTCTGTTGTCAGTTTGTGTTTAAGAATTCAGTTTATTATAAAAATTAGATTGCTCTATGCACCTACCATCAGAGTTTCTTAACTCCCACAGAAGATGACAGTAGCCCGTTTGGCACTGAGTGGGGAGACGGGACTGAAAAGTTCCTCTCCGGAGCTCAGGGGCTGCAAGGGAAGTAAACATTCAGTCTTTCATCCTTCTCAAAGGGCACTAGATCAGAGCAATAGGACTTCGGCAGGCTCACGCAGTTGCGCTTGATAAATACTTTAGCAATCCTAACGTGGTGTCTGCTACCTGAACCACTAAACAAAGCAGCAAGTGGAACAGAACCACTGCATACAAATGGCTGTAAAGTTAAAAAAAAAACCAAACCAAAACAAAATACCACCCAAACCCAACAACAAATAAAAAAATTAAGTTAACTTTTGCAAGAGGAATCCTTTTCTTCGCTCTCGAGACCCGCCCACTGGGGATATCTTGGCAGCAGTCGAGGAAAGTAAGTTACATGAGGATAGAGGACTCTTCCATAGGTTTCCTACTCCCAACTAGCGAAGGGGCACAGTCCCATCAGATCACATCACTGACGCTTTAGTACCTGCGGGCATCAGCTATGGCCACGGCACAACAGCACCAGGTACTGCACTTACACGGCCAAAACAGTTTCGCTGTAGAGCGTCGGCTGGCATTGACGGCTCCTGCCAGACACGTCAACACGGAGCTTCTTTCCTCTGGCCAGTGGACTCCCTCAAAGATGCTTTGTTTTAGCTATCACACGTCTTTCATTCTCTGATCCTACCACTGCATATTTGGATGACTCAATCAGCTGAAAAAAAAAAAGTTGCAGTGTTCTCTTTTGTTGATGTGAATGTTTGGGAGCAGCTGAGCCAAAAAGCAGAAGCATATGTTTCTCCCTGTGCTGAGCCTGGAGTGTGTAATCCAATAGACACAGCTGAGTCGAGGCCACCAACAGACTGACGTGCCCACTGGGAAACAGACCCACGTTTAGCACACGGGGTGCCCGAAGGGTGGCACAAATTCTGCCCCTGCGAGAATACTCTCGCCGTCCACTGAGAGAAAAGCGGCAACTCTTTTGGTTAACGTGGAACTAGTAAGTGACCCGGTGTTCCTTGCTTGGGGAGGAGAACAGGAGGGGTGAGCGATGGGGGAATCGCCAGATCGTGCTATTTCGTGCGAGGGCTCCCCCTCGCACCGCTGCGTTTGCACTGGCGGTCGCTTCTGGAGGGCTGTTGTAAACGACAGGGAGAAATATTCCGTACCACGTTGTCTCCAGTTGGAATAATTTTTGGCACAAAAACGTGGAAACCAAATGACACGCGTGGGCTGCCGCTCACAAAAGGGCAGGGGGGGTGCCTGTTCCTGAGGGGTGGTCCTGCAGGTTCTGCCAAACAGCCCAAGTAAGTGGAGATGCTCAGCCTGACCTGTGAGGCTCAACGTTGCCTCGACGATCACAATTAATTTGCCTCCTTTTTTCCATCTTCTGAATCTCTGCATTTCTGAATCTCCAGGTCTCAGTTATCACACAAAAAAACGAAGAAGTCTACAAGATTGTTCAGGCAGCAGATGAACAGTCTGAGAGCAGTACAAATGACTGGAGCTTGCACATTAATTACACACGATGACACCTTTCATTACTATGGGATGTACCTTCGGGGTAGATTTTTTTCTTACTACTTTGTTTTTATTTCTGCACTAAGGAAATTAACATGGAAAATGATCAGAACCTCTTAACCTCAACACACATTCACATGGGGCCGTGGGAGGGTATTGTTTAAGATTTCCTTAACTGCGTATTTGGGACATTGCAGTTCCTTCAACCACAAGTTCAAGTCCCTGAGGAGTCACTGAAGTTCTTCAGTCTCTTTAATGAGATCAGTTGAGTGAATGGGGGGGTTTGAGTCACATTTAAAGGTAAATGGGTTGAAAAGAAAAGGTGTTATGGACTATTTTAAGGTTTGGGGTTTATATTTGGCTTAGGGTTTTCGTTTTAAATTTGGCCACAGTCGGACTGCATTGTGGGACACGCTGGGGACTGCCAGCCCACCACTGCTCACCTCCCAGCTCGTCTCCAGGAACCTTCAGGACAGGAATCATGAGTTTGTGGAATAAAAAGTCTATAAAGCCAATGCCATCAAGAGGTGTTTAAGCAGCTAATACAGTCCGCTATGGCGTGCCGGGGACTCTCTGTCTGCACTCTTTGCCCTCTTCCTTTTGTCTTTGACTCCTGTGAACTCATTTAAGACTCCTTTGAGGGCTCTCTGTAGTTCCCAGGAACGTTTTCAACACCTTTACACCGAGCTGAAACAGGCCTTTAACACGCCGAGCCGAGAAGCACCTCTATACATCCCCTAGCACGCCCTAAATGCAGAAGGGCTTTGCTTTGCTTTTGCTGCTCCTCTGTCCTAACAGATAAAGGCCCTGTCTTCCACATCACTTGACGTAAATTAGGCATGTATGAGACCAGTGTCTTCCAGCGAGTGACTAACGCTGCCTACAGCCGGGCAAACCACGGCCCTTTCTCTTCCCCCGCAAAACAGCGGGGCCCGCCAGCGACTCTGGGCACGCTGCAAATTAGTCATTGGGGCTACACGGGCATCCTGGAATACTTTCTCTATCTTGCCTTCCAAGCTATTTCAAACAGTGTTTTTTCTGTTCTATTTTAAATGGTGAATGCAGGGAGGAGGGAGGGGAGGGAGGAAAGAACATGAGAGGAACAAAAATAAGATTAAAATAAAAGACCATATAGGGAGCCCACAGAAAAACAAATGTCAAGGCCCAATTCCCATGTCATCTCAACCACCGTGAACCCAGAGTCATTCCATTTAACTTGGAGAGATCAAACTGCGGCTTATAATTTTTACAGCACCTTTGTCTGGCCCAGCATTTAGAGGAAGTGGGGAAAGTAGAAGGAAAATTATTCTGTACAGGCTTCCTGAAAACTATGAGGGACTTTTGTGGTAGCAGCAGTAGGGTAAAACAGATCTGCATTTAGAAGAAATACACCAGAAACATCAAATTCATTTGGCAACCCCCCCCCCCCCCACACACCCCGACGGCTGTGGGCCCCACAGCCAGGCCAGCGCCAGCCATACCCATCGCTGTACTTCTGCCGCTGTGGGGAGGGCTCGTATCGGTGGCTACCAAAAGCCACGAGAGCTCCTTCGCCCTGCAGAGACCCCCCTTTTCCTTTCAGAGACACCTTTGCACTAGGTCCTGGAACCAAAAGCAAGGGGTTTCGCGTCCTTTACTCAAAGCTCCACTTTCCCTCCCCTCTCTCGCATTTACGGTACAACCACCAACGCCAGCAACGAGGTCCCCGCGAAACGGGGCTGGGACCAAGGGAATCCCCTGTGGCAACGGAGGGGCTGGGAGCGCGGCAGGCTGTGCCGGGGCTTCCTTTGGGAGAAGCGAGCTGGAAAAAGTCCCGCAGACGGCAGCAGCGATAGGAACGAGCGGGCCTGTGTGCCTGAAGACAGGCTGATGCCCTGCCAAACGTGAAATAATTCCTGCAGCAACGGCACCGGGCTCTTACACTGGGCACGGGAGTCCCCTGCTTCAAGACGGGTAATCTCAGACCCACGGGGCCAAATCTGTGACGCGAGCTTAATGAGCGAGACGTTGCGATACCTTCGAGCCCCAAATTGGAGTCAGGCATTTAACATTGCCGGTTGCAGAGAGCCTGCTGATCATTACCATGCCTTTTGATTGCCAGTTCATCATCACATTAGCCATATCCCGGTGCTCCCTTAACTGCGGGTCTTCCCCAGAGAGCCCAAGTGATGATTACCATTTGCCAGGGTTGAACTCCAGCCGAACCCTGGGAGGCCAAGGTTGCCGAACAAGTGGCATTGTACAAGTCCCGAGCCAAGCTGGCAACGTGTCGCGGTCTGGCAAGGCACGTGTTTCTGGTTACTGCCCCTGAACGGGGCAACGCGGAAGGTTTTCCGCTTGTACGTGTCAAAATATCCCGTGATAATGGCATGTGCAAATACCAGCTCACCTCTGCTTCAGAGGAGCCCTCTGGAGCTAAGGTGCTCCTCTACGGAAGAAAGCAACACTCATCTGCAATAACCAGTGTCCCTTCACCCTCTTGACTTTGGAAAAAGTATTTCTAATGGCTGCTTTCAGCTCATTCAGGCTGGCTGCTTTGTGAGAAGCTGCTGGGAGAGAAGATCAGGAACACATCAGACCCACTTTTCCAGCAATTGCTCGCACTTTACGGAGGTCTCCTCTCTCCAGGCTCTGCACACCCTCTACAGTCCCCGAGATGAATCTGTGGGACTCGCTCAACACCGTGTGACGCCGCATTTCTATTTGGTCTCCAGTTCCTTATTAGCACGCTTAGGCGGAGCAATTCCAGACCTACAAAGTCAAAAGCAAGCCAGCGATCCAGGTGACCCAGATGGGATACAAGACCCACAGGGAAAAAAACCCACCTTGCGCTGCTTGCAGGTATTTTGGGGTTGGATTTCTGATCAAGCAGAGCACTGCCCGCAAGCAAGTTAACACATACTGTTCAACCAAGCTGACACTGCCTTAACTCATCTACGGTTATTATTTGTGCTGCAGTAATCCATCCCCAGAGGCTCAAACTGGCACTGGACATGGTACAACATGTTAGTAAGAGCGAAACCTTTCCCCAAAGAAGTAACAAATCCGTACGTTGCTTGTTAAGGGTGCAGAGCAAAGAGAAGAAATGACCATGCAAAGGTTGTCCTGCAGGGCAGTGGCAGAGCCAGAAATCTTGCCTTCCCGAATCCGAGTCCTGTATCCACAAAGCTAGCCTAGCTAAGAACAGATTAATCCAAACCACACACGTCTGCCCTGAGTGCAAACAAAAAGGTGTTAAATAGGATTTAATACAATCTCAGCATCCACTGCTTGCGTTATAGGTTACATTTAATATTAAACCGGTTTAGCAGTTTGCTTGCTGCCTTGGAGTTTAGCAGCACAAAGCTCTTCAACCATAAGTATAAACCCCTTTGCCCTTCACCAGTCTTTGCCCAAAGCCACTAAGCGACACGATAGCTATTATACATAGACGCTCACCTTGTTTTTCTAATAGCTTTTTGTTTCAAGCATCCTTAACTTCCCAAGCCCCAGGTCAGGCTAACATAAAAGCACAAGTATTCGGGAAGCTTCCTTGCTTCAAAATTGCTGCATTTTGGCAGCAGCACTAACTCTTTATGAAATTACTCCTTTTCCTCAAATAATCCACTTATATAGAGAGAAAAAACTTGTCTATATAAGCTGCAGTCACTGCAATAAGACAAATCCTAATCAAGGTAGTGTCAGGTGTTCTATTTAAAGGGGCTTTCAGTTAAACATGCAGGCGTGTGCATTTGCTTCTAAATATCTACAGAGTCCCCATAAATAGAGAGATTGTTTCCCACCGTCAGCTGTTTGACAACTCATATTAACCTGGTTAGCATTAGATCTTATGAATCAGTTCTTATACAGAGGATTTTCCCCAGATAAATCTCTCAAAACGTAATCATGCCAACTCACTACTGATTGTTATACAGATGGAATACTTTAGAGGCAGCATAATCCATTTGTTAAGGGAAATATACTTAGACTTTTGTCCTGACCCAGCACATATGGGGTACAACTGACAGGCCAAGGGATCAAAGTCTCTCCTTTATCAACACGCACTTGGCAGAAATGTAAACTTCCCCATATACGGCTCCATAAATTTGTTTGAACTTACTGAAAAACCAGCTAAAGACGTCTCAAGGAGTGAAAACCACTGGCCCTTTTGGCCTCAGATTATGAATAAGAAAGGCAACCCAGGGATTTTATACTGTGGAAGTAAATTTTTTTTCCCTCCATCTACTATTTTTAAGTTTTCAGGGGAGAAGAACAGTGTTCAGATTAGCATCTTGGGTGGTATCTTTCAGTAACAACAGAGATGAAAAAGTAAAAGAAAGTATCAAAAGATTTTTGTCATAAACATAATTGGTTTGATAGCGAACTGCTTATTTATTTATGGAAAGAATCAATTGGTGCAAATCCAAGTCAAAAGATGATGCAGCATCTAATCCACCTCCCATTACCGGCTGTCCCAGTTGCAGAAGGTAGATGAGGGAAGAGCAGAGAAGAGCGGCAAGAAATCAAGACAAATGAAGAGCAACCTTGTCAGAAAGAACGATTAGCAGCAAGACAGACAACCGGCAGTGCCAAACATTTCTAAGTGCAGATCACCAAGAACTAACCAGACTCTGGGGAGGAAAACTCCTGGCCTCACACAGTTCTGCAATTTCTGCAGCTCTTGACAAGAAGTTTTCTAAAGGAGAACTGTTCAAAAAGTTTGATTTTGAAGTTTTCTTGTAACAGAAAAAAACCTTGGGTTCTGGTGAAAGAGAACATGTCAATTCTCTCATGATTTATTTTGCGTATTCCTTTCTTCCCTATTTCTGCAGCCATCCTTGCCCTAGAGCAAAATGTGACCACTGCAGTACAGCAGAACAACTGCTGAAGGATCTGGAAACTATCCAGCGGGCAACAGCGAGCACACGGAAAAGGATGACCGAAGTGAAACTCTGTGGCTCCCGGGCTGGTGTTCCATCTGGAAAGCACAATAGCCAAATTCAGAAGATCAGATCCAAAAGCCAAAATGGGTTGTCACAGGTTGAAATTCTAATTGCGACTAAAGGCAAAATGAAGGATTGCCAACGGCTGTAAAACACCAAAGCCAACAACAACAAATTAGGTGTGCATTTAGATTTCATACCTGCAGTGAAGTGAGTTTTGTTTGGCAAGAGAAATACCTGGAGCAGTAGGATATTAAAGGCTATCAAGCAGATACGCTGAAAGACAAATAAGCCAGTACCGATCAGAATGCTAGAAGTGAAAGGAAACCGTAAGAAATCTTAAAGATGTGGCTGGTAACACCACAGTGATGCGACACATTCAGGGAAAAGTTTGGATGATTTTAAGCAGACTCGTGCAAAAAACCACCTACGATTTTTTTCTGAATAAAGGGACTTCTAAAACAAAGTCATCAGTAAAGCAAATAGAAAGACATACCAAAAGTCTGCTAGCAGCCAATCTGATCCAGTGCTCTTCACATTTTACTGCCCTGGAAATCTTGTATATATGGGTCTGATGCAGTAGAGAAACCTCAACTGCTCCTCAGAAGTCAGATCCACATGCCTTGGGTCAAGAAAATACCCAAGACTCTTTCCTAAGGGACTACTAAAATTGCTTTACCTGACCAGCCGCAGGCTTCGAAGAGGAGGAATTTGAGATGTGGGTTTTGTCTGAAAAAAAAGGCAAGACGACAGCTAGAGACAGAAAGAGGAAGGAAAGGGGGGGGGGGAAGAACTAAGAAGGAAGTACCAGTTCTTTGACACCTTTTTGATCGAGTTAGATTTGCAAAGCAGAACATACCCCCTTCCCTTTCACTAGCCTACCCCGTCTAATCTGATTTTAAAAGAACTCCTCAAAATGAATCATCACTCTCTGCCACATGTGCTGCAACAGCTTTGCCTTTGAGGGGTTCCACGCGTTCACCTTCGCACTGTACCCTAGATGTACCTCCCCAGCACCGCGCAGGGTTTAGCAGGAGCAGTTGCGGCCGCAAACCCCAGCCAAGTCTGGGATGGAGGCGCTTAAAAGTGCCATCAAAAGGATGGACACAAACGGCAGCTGCCCTTCAGCGTAGCGTTTGCAGGGTATGGTGAGATGGCCCCTGGAGACCCGTGATTTCAAAGCAGGCCAGAGTCCAGGTTTGAAATCCCCCTCTAATGGGTATGTAAATGCCTTGGGTTTTGCTTTCACTGCTACTAACAATTCGCCAGCAAACTTATCTTACTCGTTGAGCCCAGTTTCTCTCTCATTTATCCCCCCAGAACTCACAGGGGCTTGATTTTTATGAGGTGCTGAGCAACCACAGCTCCTGTTCGCTTAGGCTGCGGTTGGAGGTGGGAGGGCAGGGATGCTCAGCTCAGCACCTCCCAGAAGCAGACCCCGAGGAAGGAGGCTCTGCACGTCCTTAAGGAATACGCAAGCTGGGGGAGCAACTGGGGACCTATAGCCAGGACCCTCAGCTTCACGCCACCCGAGAAGCAGGTAGTGTTCTGGACCTCTACATTTGAGTTGCCACCTGGCTCTTTACCAACAAAAAAGGGAAGGAACAAGCTTGGAAGAAAGGTTTCTCTTGGCATACAGCTCTCCCCTGCTTTATACGAACAGACGAGTTGCCTGCTCTAAACTCTGCGTGGTAATATAACTTAATTCAAGGGCTAAAGACGTTCTCTGCTGGTAATGCCGGCAGTTGTGCTCAGTAAAGCGAGCCTCTCTTAGTTGCTCTGACAGCACGATGCTGGCAAGACAGCGCAAAAAGATGTCTAACTCCTGCGTTTCCCCATGTTTGAAATCACAGTAAGAAATATCTCCCTTTTTGGCGGACGAGCAGTTGTCCCCACGTTCGTAAGCTGCTGATCTGGGGAGTGCAACGACGGGACAAGGAGTGAAAAGAGCACACGAGCTAATGCCTTCGCTCCGTCCGCGCTCTCCAGCCTGCTGCACCGCCGAGTGGCATTCATGAGAGCCAGTGCTTTTTTGTGCATCTCTTGCACCTTTCAAGGTCCCAGAATATCTCCCGGGTGGAATCCAAGGGGAATGCTTTTATAGGCACCTCAAGGGAAAGGGAAAAAAAAAAAAAAATCACCTCAAAGCAAGAACAACCTATTTTTGAGGCTTGTATTATAATTGCTGGTTTTGAGACCCAGCTATAACCGAGGCAGTACTGTGCATACGTGGCAAGTACCATATAATACAGTCTGTGTCAAGAGAGAAAGATGAAGAGACTTGCGCAAGGTCACACAGGGAGTTCTTAACAAGACCAAGAACAGATCCCAGATGTCCTGCATCCCAGTCCACCTTGTCAGATGTGATAGTCTTCATTTTCTTCCTTAGTAACTCTTGTACGTGATTAAGTTTCACAGGCGCATAACGGTGTCACTGACCAGTATGGATGCGCTCCTTGCCGCTTGACAGTCTGATATTCGTACGGCAGATGATGGGAACAGTAGACATTTTCATGTTCCAAATGACAAGGAAAAAGGATTTGACAGCTAAATCGAACAAGTCTCCTGTTTGCCGCCCTGTGCTGTCTGTATGGACGGAGTAACAACCACTCCTTCTTGGAAAGCACAGGGCATATCTAACAATTTTTCCAACCGTGTCCTGAGCTTTTTGATAAAGAAATTAAATAAGCTACTTCCATTTTGACCTACCAGCACATACCAGCAACCGCAGCTGAACATAAAGGCTGGCAGGCTTAGGTTCACTAGTATTAGACTATTCTCTGTCGCTGATCATTCACTTTTCCTCGCTCTCAGTCCTGTTCAGAAGAACAACTGCACTTATCCTGACGGTTAGCGGACAGAGGGAGAAGGTGCCATGTAGTGAACAGGGCACTAACTGAGTCTCTTGCCCTATCTGAGCCACAGACCAACGAATCGCCACAGGCAAGTTACTTCTCTCTTCTCCACCATTTCTTTTTTCACCTTTTTCTTCTTAGGTTAGGCCAAGCTAACGATGGGCTCTTTGACCACCTGATTTGACAGATCTTACACATCTAAGCTCTTTTTAAAGCGGAATAAAGCCTGCTTTACAGCAGCATTTATTTCATTGTGCATCTATACAGCACCTTGCGCGTTGGAAGAGTGATTTCAGCTTGACTGGCACAAGACCCAAAACGCAAATTGGTAACTCATATAATTAGGAAATCCCATTCAAAGAATTGTTTCCCTTCATTTCTGTGTCATCGTTAAAAAAGTAACATGGTAAACTGATTTAAGATGTCGATTACAAAACAAAACCAGAAGTGTTCAGTACCGCCAGTAAGAAGAAATTCCTATGTGCTAAAGTTTACGTTGAAAAAAAAAATTAGGTGTTTACCCTGGCAATGCTACAACTTTTCTCTCTGGACTTTCTAAAACTCCACCCCCAAAATGGATTGACTTCTACATTATCTGACATTTCCCCATTAGCTTCTTTCCTTTCTCTCTTTTCTTTGCAAAAAGGCCTTTGAGTCTAACAATGTCAAAAGTCTCTGAAATTTGACAGATCTTACATTTCCAGCTCATTTTCTAATGAGTTTGTACATCAGGAGTGATTAGTGTAATAAAGAATTCATGAAGCAAATAAATGTAACATGAAGACACCTTGAAGAGAGGAAAGAAAGAGCAAGTCAAATATGTTGAGAAAAGGTCTGGCCTTTTTAACCTTCATTTAATCGTTCTGACAAAGACACTTCATCAAAGAGACTTGGCAGGTATTTGGACTTTGTGCACATAAATACCAGGCTTTGAACTTTTTCTACCCTGCGTTACCCAGGAGAACCCATCATTAGCCTAATTTAGGCAACTTCTTATCAAACCAAGCTTTTGCTAACCATCTACTGACCTGCTAAACATGACTGAAGTACTGCAAAGGATGAAATGCATCCTCGGTGACCAGCTGGTACGGGCACCCTCCGTACTGCGAGGATTCGATTTCTCAGCTGTTTCAGCGTACACGCTCACTCTATTTGTAAATCAACAGGCAAACTTCCCGAAGGACAGCAACCATCTCACAGTGTAAAATCATCAGTAAATTAGCATTTTCTCCATTAATGTAAATCTCAAGTAACCCTGCCAAGCAGAAGTGCTGCAGTTTTTTCCACAATAGGTACAGCTTCCTCACATAAAAAAGCAGAAGAACATCACGTTCACTTATAAGACTCACATCTCTGGATTCACTTGCAGTGTATTTTCATCATATTCGATATCTCTTTTCTGTCACCTTTTACTTAGCTTTCAACAGAGCTTCACACACACACACACACACACACACCCATTATCTGCACTAATTAAGTTTGCACAAAGACAATTTCCTTCTGGAGACAAACTTTTTCAGGGGAGAACTGGCAAAGAACAACCACCCAGATGTTCAGGTCCTATGGGAAGGACATACCAGTATCTTTTATTTATTTTTATCTACAGATTTAAAAATAGGCTTTTTTTTTTAATAGCAGCAGATTTAATCTCTTTGCAAAGAAGCTATAAATTTGAGACATTTGCGTGGAAAACATGCCAGTGGGTTTTTGACCAGCTTCAGTTTGAAATCTTTTCCACTCTGCACATGTCTCTTGGCATCAGAACCCTCAGACTCGGCAGGAATTTGCACACACTATTACAACAGAAAGCATAACAATAACTATTACTAACAAAGAATAATTCTGTTACCCACGTTCAGATGAGTAAACTAAAATTCATGAGAATTTCAATATTCAGATCTATTATTTGCTGGTGTCCAGCGGTGAAAGGCTCTATAAAATACGGCACAGCAAACGGACCACTTTCTTTCAGGAATCCCTTCAGTGTTATTTGGACAGTTGTAGTTGCTGTCCTCCTCATGAAAGAGAGGCTCGCTCTGTCTTTACCCAAATATAATGTTGTCAGAGCTCCTTAAGAAGATTCTTTTGAATAGGGACTGTATGTAAAGTAGTTCAAAAGAGTCCTTGTCCTATACAGACTAGATCTGCATGGGAAGTTACTTTCTTGTTCTTCGGAAAAAAGCAAAAACCCACAAGGAAAAAAAAAAAAAGGGAGAAAAAAGAAAGAAACCAAAGAAACCTCAAAGAGTTCAAAGAGCGTTTCATCAGCATCTCAGTCCACAAGAGTAAGGACCCCTTTGTTATCTTTGGGTGACTGACTTCTACCACGAACTGGATATGCACAGAGTATCTGATAGGTAGTTACAGCAAAATTTATTCTTCCTGAGCCACACTGAAGATCCACCATCCTTTGCAATCACCTCTGGCTGTTTTCTGCACCCACACTGATCACTGCCATCCACGAAGGATTCTGTGCACAGAAGCGCGGACTGTGCAACAGAGCTGTGTGGTCCAGGAGAGACGCCTGACCTAAACCCAGCACTCCAGGCACTGGAACGGCCTGGAAACTCTCGTGACCGTGAGTCATCTGCTTCTGCAACGAGAATCACCTCTTGTCCTATTAAAGCTTTCATTCAAGGTGAAAAGCTTCACTAAAACAAACAATCTAAACCTGATTGTCCTTGAAATTAGAAAATTTAATCACTTTTGAGGTTCTTCCTGCTAATGTTTTCAACTGATGTCTATTTTAAAAAATCCCACAAAAAACTGTAGCAGAGAAATGCTCCCCCTCCACTCCACTTCTTGTTTTCTGTGCCCTTTCGACCCCATTTGTCCTAGCCATGTTTTTTTCCTTTATTCTCCTTTCGCATCTGATCATACTCTGCATCCTCTTTATTCTTATCTTCCATCACTTCAGCTCTTCTCTCTCCAAGTTCTGCAATGCTCTAGCCCAAACCCCACCCCTACCCCCCCTTGCCTTCCCCTTTCAAAGACATTTATCTACCTCTTCACTGAATAATACAAAAGAAAAGCCATTTCCTTCATCGTACAGCTGCCCTAGCTTTAATGCTACTCTTTGCAAAATCTTCACGGACACTAAAGCTTGTATCATTTCCAAAAGGGAAAATACATACTACACGTTCATACAGTTAGGACGTAAGGCACGGACTGATACACTGCAGGGTGCGTTTGTCTCATGATGCACTCCAACCTTTTTTTCTTCCTTTCCGAAACACTTTTAGAGACCTTGAATAAGCAGCATTGCTATGGTAGCAGGTAAGGAACGAGACTGTTTTCCAGAAAGCTGCAGGAAAAATCAATACAAGTGAGAAGATGGTCAGAAACCTAAACTAGTAATAGGATGTTGGGGAAAAAGCGTCCAGTCATTTTAGCATAACAAATAATTTATCATATATATGATAAAAATAAGACGCAATATAATTAGTACAGACTTGGCAAACTTCCAGCATGCTGAATTAAGTAAGTGTTTCTGTATTTGGTTTATAGCATAGTGAACTATTTATACTGTCATCACAGTGCCTGAGGGATAACTTTTTCCTGGAGTAACTCTACGTAGCACGGTAGCGGAATATTGGCCCTTCATTTTTAACTCAGGCCTTCCAAACCGTGGCTAGAATCCCGCTCATTTCGCTCCTTTTGCGCCTCTCCTTTTTGCAAAAATCACAGAAATGCTGCAGAAACATCTGGGTGAGACGGGGATCTCCTGGTCCCAGCTCCCCACAGAGCCGGGGCTCAGACCCCGCGCTCAGACCCCGCAGAGCTGGACAGAGACTTTCGGCAGCAACTTCCACGGCAAAAGGTGCTTCCCGGTTTTTCTCTGTTTGGCCAAACTGGCCAGCAAACAAACCGAATCTTTTTCCATCTTTCCCTCTCCCCACACTTCCAGTAGCCAAATGAAAAAGGGAAACGCTGTAACATTTATTAAACCAAAAGTTTCCATATGTTTTCCTGAATGGTGTCAAACTACTCACCCTCCCCAAAGACAGGAAAACTCCTTTTCAAGACCTTAGGTTTGAAACCTTCAAAGTTGCTCAATTTTGGGGGCAAAATCTTTCACGGCTCACCCCACGCCCCCCCGTCTCCCTTGGGCTCCATCTCCCAGCCGGCCCCGGCGGCTCCTGCACGTCTCCTCAACGCTGTGTGACACCCACCAAGGTAAACTTCCAGGTAGTTCCACCACCTCACCACTTCTGTTAATAAACTTCTTGGTTTGGACTAACCGCATTAAACAGTTTTACCACAGCAGCAGAAACATTCATTACCACGCAGGAGAGCGGCTCTTTAAGGACACTTTTTTTCCCCGTGGAGGGGTGAGTTTGCCTGCACGAAGCTCTGGTCATCTCTGGTTCAGAGTCGCCCGAGAGGAGACAGCAACGGTTGTGAAATCAGCTGGAAGCTGTTGGGGGCAAACGCCAGAACTGACAGAGAGAGAGAGGACCCTCAACATCCGCACGGTTCTGGCTTTGACCTCGGTTGCGGCGCTCAATCCTCATTTAAAAGCACCCTGCCAACCCCACCGAGGTGCACCAAGAAGTTTCCTGTTTAAATACAGCTTCTAGAACAATCATTTACGAAACAAAGTCGAGAATTTTGGTAAAGCGTGTTGCAAGGAGGAGGAAGGTAGAAATGCATGCAACTGTCCTCTTTCTGGCCTAGCTTTTTTTTTATTTTGCTCTGATTTTAGTAAGCGCAAAAGGACACTTTGACCCTTGAAAAAATAACATATTTATGAAAATTGCTAATCCAAAATTATAGTTTGAAGATAGAAGCTGACGGTCCAAAATAATAATGACACTAACCTCATAAAAGGCAAGGTCAAAAGGGTCCGTGTTGTGGTTTTCCAGGCTGACCTCATGTGCAGCGAGACTTCCTCAAATTCATTCCTGTTTGGTACATGCAGACCTTTTAGGAGGCACCGAGCCTCAGCGTTTAAATTGTCAGCAATACACTTCAAGTGACTGGCAAATTATCTGAGCATGGAAACACCGTCCCGGGGAGTTTTTAAGAATGTGCTCAACAAACATCTGGCAGAAACAAATAGGTAAAGTTTATCTTGCAGTTGTCCAGGAGGACATACGAGGTGATCTTTCAGATAGCTTTTCCAATCCCGTTTTCTTTGATTCCTACTTTTTTCTTCTTTTTTTTTTTTTTTTTAACTAAAGGCTTGTATTAAATTGGGTGTTGTCACACTTTGAGTCTATTGAATCAATTCTTGTTGTAAGGGAAGTACTTTAAGATGGCATTCGTGTCACCTTTTCACTTTCTCTTCATTAAACTGAACAGACTGGGCTTCTGGAAGAACAGGCAAACTGTGGATTTCTAGGCTTACAGCTGCACGTTTTCGTTAGAAATTATGCATGAAGGTTTATGTTACAAAGCAACAAAATGTGTTTTGCATTGTTGTTCTTTTAAAAACCCATTTCACGATGAAATCCAACGGAGAACAGCAAAACAAGATGTATTATAATCCTCTTTATTTAAATGTTTTAATGAAATTAAATTTGAAGACACTACAGTAGGGTCTTACCCACTGCGCTCAGCTGAAAGAGGGAAGAAATGAACCGACTTTAAAATGAAACAGGTTTCTCTTCTGACTGACTGAAAGTTACAGGATGTTGGTAGTGAACCAATTAAAACACATCTTAAAACGATAAATACAAACCAAATGTACATTATCAGCATGTTCAGCCTTTTGTTTCTTGGTTCTATTTTGTATCTGCTTATTGCAATCATATGTGTTTTGAAGGAGGGGGAAAATCAAATCATTTTAGGAAATAATAAATAAAGAATTCAGCGGAGGAAACAAAAGAGCACTGCACTTAGTTAAACATAAAATAAACCATGCCTTCAGAGAGTATGTTAAAAAAGAAGCCACAATATTCATGGATCGGGGGAGCTCGGAAATATCTAGAAAACATCCATCTCAATTGAAGACAGTAACGTGGCATCGCTAGGACATTCTGCGGAGAGGAAGGAATCTGCTGCGCCTGTACTGTCTGTCTAGATCTTCAGCAAAAGACGTCCAGACATGCTCAACATGGAATTGTCATCTTGCCTGCTATACCTTTCAGCCTCTCGTTTTGCTGGGAAAGAGCAATTAAACCCTAAAACAAAGTGAAGAAGTGCATGTAAGCAATATGCTTCCTCTTTTCCTTCCACAACTGGATGACCCTTTGGCTTTCTCTTCCGTGCTTCTTTACCTCCGCGGAGATACTACAGGTCCCTTTTTAACGCGGTGCTGGGCTTTCCAGAACCACACCTGCTGTGCAGTACCAGGACGTTTACCTGCTTTTTTTCTTCCCAAGGCGCTGGCTTCTTCAGATACATCTTGTCAATCTCTACTATTTATTTTGTCATCTGAAATACTAGCAGCCTACCTTCTGACAGGTGGACTATCTCCATTTAAACCAGCGTTAATCCTCTAATGCATCAAGAAGAGTTGCGTGAAATTACTGGTCTGCCTGTCACTACTGTTTCCACAAGAATATTGACGTTTTCACAAACGCTTACAGATTAGTGCTGGAAGAAAACGGCCATTTCTGTCATGCAGCAGTTTGCTACAGTTGCAATGAGCGGAATTAAGTGTCTGTGTGTATAAATATAAAAAAATACACCAACTACAGGCGTTCGCTATTTTCACAGTAAAATACACATATATTTTAGAAGTGACAGTGTTTCACTTTTTACAAGTCCCAGAAACATAGATTTATTCTTTTTTCCTACATTTTTCCTCCCCAGTTTTTGCTTTCCCAAGGCATGAAGTTTTTTTTCTTATTGATCTGTTCCCAATCCCATACCCCGAGCGGATTCTTCTTAATGAAAAACCGTAGAAAATTTGCACGGTCTTTTCATTATTTGAGGCTGCAGGTAAGTAGCTGCATGGTCCTGTGCTTAGTGGAAGGAAGTATTGAAAATCTCCTTTGCTATTCCTCGTTTCACGGTTTATAACGTGATACTTATAAATACTTTGGTAGCAGATTAAGCTCCAGAGAAATGAAAACATTTAAAAAAGAGCACAAAGCCTGCAAGTGTCCAAATGAGGGACCAGAAACTCTGCTTTAAGCTCCAGGAGGGGGTTTATGAGATGTAGTGCCATGTGCCATACAATACAAGATAAACATCTGTTGTTATTTCAGTAAACTTAAATCAGATGTTAAGCTTTTTCTTCAGGGGGATAGTGGCACAAAGAAACATCGTGGGGTTTTTTTTTTCCTCTCTCCTTACCAAGGTGGCCATATTCTATGCCAGGAGGACTAGGAGAAGATTCTGGAGGGGACTTAAATACCATTAAAGCAATCCAGCGGCCATAAAGTGACCTTTTGCAACCTTTATTGTACCCTAGGTCTTCAACCTTGGATTTCTGCCCAGGAAGACGTTTATCGATAAGGAGGCCAATACTGCAAGTACTAAGGATGAGTTACTACACATACTGCAGAACAAATCCCAAACCGGAGGACTCCAAGGGAAAGATCGTTACAGTTTTTGGTGGGCTTTGACTAAAGCCTTCCAGAGCTGCCAAGATGACCAGCCCGTGCCGGACAGCTGCTCTGCGCTGCCCTAAATGTATGAAGAGAAGTACTCGGAACCCCGTGGTCACATTCACGGGAGGGTGCTTTGCTTTGCTCCAGGGTCCAGTCTGCTTCGGTCAGTTCCGTGAGAAGTCTTATTTCTGAGTTTTCAAATGAAGGACAACTGCGTTGGTTCCAAAAAAGCGTAAGGGAGGCCGTACACTTGCTTACGCAGAAGACAAAAATCAAAATAAGCTAGTGCCGATTTGCCATTGTAAGCCCATGCTGGTTTGCCATCGGTAACATGCTTTGATTGAACAACATCAAATAGTTCAGTTTTATATGCGATATTCTGCATTTTAAATTGTAAAGGATCAGTCTTAATTGCTAAGTTTGACAGCTTGTCTACTTTTCTCATTACACACTGTAAGCTGTAAGGTACAGCTAATATTCCAAGCTGTTTCTGTTTTGAACATATTAAAAGGGACCTTATATCCAAAGCACCAGACAGCATATGGAGTTCAGCTCTCCAAGCCTTGGGGTAAAACTGCTAGGGGTTATGCTGGACCACTGGAGATGTTGTAAAAAGGAAATTTTGCAAGGTACAGTTCCAGGAGCTGTGCTCGCTTGTGTTTCTCTGCACAGTGGTTACCGGCAGCGCAAATGAACCATAGACCAAATGCAGAACTCCGGATAAAGTAACAGTAATCTGCTTTTGTGTCCAATTCCAGATGTATTTCTGTTCAGCTTTTAATTCGGAAATTTTGTGGCATAAAGCGATTTAACAATGCACTTTTAATGACCCTCTATATATGTGTGTGTGTATATATATATATCTTTTGTTTCGTTTTTATTTACCTTAGCAGCATACTAAAATGTAACCAGCATACTTCAGGTTTTTACATTATATTTTAATTAGTGTTTTTATATATGAAAGACAAAGACACCACTCAGTACAAACACACATCTACTGTGCTGCATTTCCCAAGGCACATAATTTAATACCCAGAACACTAAGTCTCTCTCCATCAAAATTAATATTCCCTTGCTGGGTACAGGCCTTGGTCCATCTGGTAGCTGGGTTTTAGGATCTGTGTGAGGAGAGAACAATGTTTGTTGTTCTTTTAGAAGTAGTTACAGTTTTATAAACTCATGAAACTTCACAGAGGAATTAGTATCACTGTGAAAGTAACTGGGGGCAAGCAGATGTGCCCCACCATTAATTAATTCGAGGCGGGGGTTTTTGTTTTCTTTTCTTTTTAATAGTCATATATTCAATAGGGACAATGTGAGAGAAAAGACCAGGACTCTTCCCAAAATGAAAGCTGAATATAGCCCTTTCTTAGCATTTTGTGTTGCTCATTCAACCCTGCCTATACACGTTCCCATGTATTTTCAGGATAAAGCCCTTCCCGGCACCAGCAGCAGAGTGACGATGACCATGCTACCGCAGCCCAAACCCCCGGCTCAGGGGACGCTCAGAACCGAAGTCAGAGTCAGCAAAGCTGCCAGAGCTACAGGGAGAAATTCAACGTGAAAGCAAGCGACATGAAAACTCCCACGTCCGCCTGAACTAACGCGGTGACTCTTCGCCCCCTTCTCTCCTCGGGACCCCCGCACGGTCTTTGCCTTCACCGTCCACCCTCAGCTCCGACAGAATCGCTTCGCACTAAATCTGGACTGGGAAAGCCTAGAAGAACCACGCACAGATTGCCCCGCACAGAAAAAACTGTGGTTCCTAGTTCCTCCAACCTGCAGGTTCAGGCTTTTAGTCTCCATCCTCGATGGTTTGGCCATCTACGGTTTTAATCCCGTGTAACATTTATGGCACATTCCTTCCCTCCTCCTCTGAAGCAAGTGCAAATACTATTTGGCAAAAAGGAACTAGCCACAAGGAAAGAGTTCCTCAGAGCAGTTGCACTAGAACTTGAACTAACCATAACATAACACGTCTGAATAATACTGTGAAAAATATATAAAATATGTTATGGCATTAAAAGTTTAAACATCATAAATCTTCAGCGTGCTATTTACTAGGCTGAGAAGGTGATAGAAACAACATTCTGAAGTGGAATGAGAAAAGAAAAGAAAACGTAGCATGGAGGCCAGAGTGCAGTGAAATCCCCCGGGACCTGGCTAAAAACGTGGCTTTAAAAGAAACATTAGCCTAAGCTCTGCCCAGCCGTGGCTGGTAGAATTTACCTCAGCGTCGTAAACACACCCCGTCACAGCAGACGACTTAGTTGAAACTCTGGAAAAAGACTTTAAAGAAACCAACCAAAAGAGATAAGAATTTGGAAGAGAAAAATACCAGGTCGGAATTGGTGGCAAGGGAAAAGAATACCCTACAAATAAAATTAGGTTCTCAAAAGATGCCACTGTAAAGGCCCTGTTCCCTTTGCGCTGGTGAGGCGCTCCACCGCAAACCAGTGGTTGTGAGGGGGAGATCACACAGAAAACGTGGATTAAAATTGCCGGCTACAAGATTTGCTCCAATGCTTGCCAAATTTCAATATAAATTCAGAGTTCAAGTGTAAATCCAAAAAAACATTTTGTCGATTTTCAAGTCGGAACCTTGCTAAAGAATCAGACGGGTTTGAGCTTTCTGCATACGCGATTACTGATTTATGGCTCTCAGGCTCTGCATTACGTTTCAGCAAATAGAATATTTAAGTAGTTACTGTGAAAAATATTTAAACAGGCAACTGCAAATGTCGCAAACTGTCAGTCCAAACCATGGAGAAGTTATCTGGGGGCTCTGACTGCAGAGAAACAGGGTGTCTTTCTTTTGTTTTCTGGAGGGACACCCCCCCCCCTTTTTTTTTTTTCTTTTTTTGGTGGATGTTTGCATATGCAAACTTTCAACACAAAATCAGTGAGAACCTGCCTTGTCTGCTCCTTGGAATCGATAATTTGTAGGAAGCCTTGTGAAACTAAAATTGTTTTATTCGCAGAACTCCTGTTCCCTTAACTCTCTCAGCAAACACTGTTTACCTGTTGAGCAAATTATAATTTGTGTAACAACACTGTTACGGATCAGAGCTAGACATACAAAACCTAGAGATAGTCCTGACCGCTTTCGCTGCCCTGACGTTTAGCTTGACACGTTGTACGCGTGGACAGAGCTTGGACTGGGACCGCAGACTATTCCTCATGCAAACTAACTTTATTTCAGTTATAATTCAGAACAAATTCAATTTTCATCTGTAACTGAACTTTTCTAGCTTTTGTAGCTTCAAGTCACCTCATTAACATTACTTAGACATCGGTTTTATAGTTGAATTATACTATGTTTATACTGTGGAATTCCATTACTTAATTGCCTCACTACTGGAAATTTCAGTGGGGTTCTCATTTTTCGCATAAATCTTGAGAATAAACATGTTTCTGTATTTCTCTTAATTAAGTGCATATTTCATAAAAATAGCCAACATAGACAAATTAAGCAAAGCATCATTTGTTTAATCAAATGGGAAACTCATGCCGCATGTAAATGGGGAGACTTCAAAAGCTTTGGCATTTGCTTCCGCTCACTGCCAGAGACCAAGGGATTCCTCCGAACTATCCAAACCTGTTCAGCCTATGAAAACCCTGCGCTGGGAATCGCTCACACGATCTTCTCGCAGTAAAGGCAGCCCCAAAGCCATGTGAAACTGTGAACCGGCTCCCTGCAAAAATAATGCGGTTGCTCTAAAACGAAGGGGGGAGTGACACCCGTCGTGTAAACTGGGGAAGGAAGCACAGGGAAGGACGTTGTCCGTGACCAGTCCCCCCACCTCGTACCAAGGGCAATTACATCAGCATATTGCATCACATCAGGCAATCCTAATGTGGAAAACGTCTGCGGTTCCTCACCGGCGTGTCTCCTGCCTCCCAGGAAATCTGCTCTGGATTCAGTTTGGGTTTGTTTTCTTAAGGCTTTTATCTAGAGAAAGTGTAGACGATCCATTTGGTTCACTGCAGTGGTGGGGTTGGGGTTTTTTCCCCTGGATGTAGCAAATCAGCACGTGGCCAAGTGACTCTGGGTGACAGGGCTTTAATAAAAATCAATCAGTAGCACATAGGGACAATATTGCAGCACTTTCCCTCTCCCAGTGTGGAAACAGCGAACAGAAGACAGACATTCTTGTCGTGAAAGAGAGAAGCAAGAAACGAAACCGAGAAATAACAGGAATAAATGTCTGACTTTTAGGTCAATGGTGGGGTTATTTTTTCTTTTAACAAATTTGCTTCCTCTTCTGTACAGAAGTTCTCACCGCTAAACATGTTTCTTCTGAAGTTTAACAAGGGATAAAGTAATGCCTTAAAGTTAATAATTACTAAACTTAAAGTACTTAAAATTTTAACAGCTATTTTGGATGACACAAGTTAAGGAAAAGAGCAATACACTAAAAAACACCCCCAAAAAACCCAAAAAACAAAACCCAAACCACAACACAGATTTGTTCCCACCAAAGTGAGAAAGATCTAATTTCATTTTAGCCATGCACTCATTTTAATTCTAACTTCTCTTCTTACATATTTTTACGATGCATAGGTCAAGGTATAGGAATAGAACGTACTCTTTTTCTGCAACTGCAAAATAACTGTCTTGGCTATTTATCGCGTAGAGCAGATCCGCTCCATAGCGGCCCAAAAGTCTGTTTCTAAAATTCCCGTACTTGACTCACAAGAATTCCTCTTGCCAGAAGCTGCTCCTACAACAGTTGTGTAGACAAAATTCATTCGGAAGTAACCTTTATTTTAAAGATGCTTTCCCTGAATGAGTAGCAAGCACTGACCCGGGAGGCCTTTACAGCTCGTTATCCTCTTACAGGTGGTATCATCACTGGGACAAGTGCCCTGTCCTTAGAGGAATCACACCTTGGGAGTCAGCACAGCGTGTTTCAGACTTATAAATATGTTTACTGAAAGCTCCTATTCTGAGCAACCTTTTACTCAAATATCAAAACCATTGAGAAATTATCACCTGTCTCGGCAGAGAAGCAGCAGCTAAACAATACAAGCATCTGGATTCCGCATTTGTGTCAGCCTTCGTAGCTGGCATTGAACATCAGCCTCTGCTCACCGCTTTCTGAAACACAGCCAGGTTTTTACTTCCTAAATGAAACCTGCCTGCACAGTGACATTCCGTTTCACCGGAGTCCTGGAGGAATCGGGTGATTTATGGAAACCAGTTACTCACACTTGAAGCCTGGGCTACATAATAATCAATAATTTATCAATATTTTTAATATGACATTATGGACTCTGATTTTTCTTCCACCGAGACATCTGCAGTACTATAAATAACCTTCCTACTACACCAGAGAAAGCTCTGTCCGCAGGACTGACCTCCGAAATACCCATCTGGTCTGTGCCGCAGAGCTCCTGGGAGCTGCAGCTCGCTTTGCGTGTTTGCAACGCATCGGGAAAACACCAAGTGCAACGCCTGGACCAAGGAAGATACTTCCACTGGGCAGTTTCGGGTATCAGGCAACCCCACGCAGAAAAAACCCGAGAGTCTATTTGACCTTCCTTTGATAATAAGACCACCTCGAAGCAGGCACACACCAAGATGCACCTTACTTCTCAGTAGTTCTGCAATTGCCATGTAACACCAGCGTCAGTAACGCAGATAACTTGCCCGAATTTTGGTTGGGGAAGGACGCTTCATTCTGACCACGGCTTACACCAGCTGTGGAACTACCCAATGATGACTTCATTTGAGATCTGCCTTCTCCAGACACCATGGCTCAACAGGAGGGAAACAGCCTGTTTTAATTAAGATGGCATCCAAAAGGACTCGATCCTACAGGTAGGTGCCTCAAACAGCAATCGTTCCAAACTTTCAATATTTCAGGTGCTACAAAGCTTGTAGCAAAGGGTCTTAAGCATTTCTATTTCACCACAGGAGAGAAAGGTGAAGAGGAATAATAACATTCTTGAAGTGTTTGTCTTAACAAGTACCACTTTGTGGTTCCAAGGGACAAAACTAAAAGGAAATTTGACCCACTGAAGCAATGGCTGTAGTCTGAATCCAAAGCCTGAAATCTTGCTCTTACAGATACACAAAATTCTGTTGAGTTTTTTCCTTTCCCGAATGCAAGCAGAGGTGCTCATCCCACGGCCCAGCGCGGCACAAACTAGGAGATCGGCACTGACTTTTACCACGTGATTCCACGTGCAAACTTAAGACAACCAAAAGTATTGCAATTTTTAAGGTATTAGAAATGAAAATAGCAATTCTAGAGGACAGAAAAAATTATTTCTCTTTGATCCGAGTGACCTAGCTCACGCATTTCAAAAATCAAGTTTGGTTTTTAGCTGTATGTTTATTTAAAGACAGCAGCTAGCAGCGAGAACAAACAACCCTGAGCCTCCCAGGCCCAGTTTTGGAGGGTCTAAGGTCACAGCAATTTTAGTTGCACTTAAAAATGGCTAATGCTTCCCAACACAACTTTACACTGCTTAAAACATAAGCCAGCGATAGATTTTTGCAAGTCAGGTAAGAAAGGCGAGTGAGAAAGATTTGGCAAAAAAGAGCCTACGTAACACAGAGAAAAATGTGTACGTAAAATAGCGATTTTGGGAGCGGTGCCTTTTTCTCCATTCCCTCCCTTATCTTTATTCTATGTATTCTCTTGAGAGCGAGAAGTAGGCAGGTGGGGAAACAGAGGACCATAAGCTCAGGCTCCGTTACACAAACGTTTCACTTCAAGCATAACTTTACCCTTGTAAACAATGCCACTTGTTCCGAAATCCACATTTGCTGAAGAGTTCAGGACCAGAATTGAGACTGCAGTCATCAAAACATTTTCCCTGGTTCATCCAACATGGGTATTTCATTACAGACATTGTCCCAGCAACTCCCATCCCACAGGAAAAGGGGGATTCCTCATTTTAAACTCAAGTTCACTCATCTACAACACCCCATATTTGCCATCATTAAACTACCTGCAAGACACTGAAAGCAGAAAACCTTATCTGCAGCGCCTCGTTGCCTATTTCTGATACTAAAAATCCTCTCCTTCGGTTCTGACACCTTACATTAAAAATTTTGCTCTTCAGCAGCTGTAATCGTAAAATCTAATACACCAATTAATCCAACGGCGTAGTGAATTTTTGGCCTACGGTATTGAAAAATAACAAAAGGTGATACAATGAACCAGCAGATGCACTGGTGAGCTTTTCCCCTTCCTGACAAAATAGAACCAAGACAAAATTAAATCCAAGCCCCATTCCCAGACATGTAAATCCCCAGAAGGAGCGGTCCTCTCGACTTTTCTGCCCCTGCCGTGGTCCTCTAAAGCCCTGGTCGGAGGACCTGGCTCAGCACGGTGGCATCTGCTGCTTCCAGTGGATCTCAGCTTGGCCCACCATCTCGTTTCATTAGCTCTCGGTCTATAATCACCATTGTACCAGCACCTTTCCAAATGGGAAACGGAACACCAGGGAGTACACCGTTTCAAGCTGGATGCCAATACGCCAACTCCAATATCGTACTCCTATTAAGAGAGCGTTTGGCACCTTGCTGTAATGGCATATTTCTACTTTTAAGGTATATTTTGTCTCACTGAGATACGATTTAAAATGGACTTAAAGATGTCAGAAATTGAGACATGAAAAACCCCAGTGCTTTCAAATTTAGCTCACGCATTCTCACCGATACCTACAGCACGAAGCCTTTTCTTAACGTGCAAAAGCAAGGGGGATTACATTGCTCAAGGGTTTTTCTGCAGTTGGTAGGGGTTTTTTTTTTTATGGCAGGCTACCTTAAAGATACAGGCACGCCACTTAACTGTACCGAAGCTACTCTTTTCGAAGAGCGCTGTAATATCTGGAGTAGTCCCCAACCTACCTGTACCAAAGGAACGTTACTACACGGTGCATTTTAAAGGGAACGTGACATATAATAAAACTTTTATTTCCAGCAGGCGAGGTTGCTTCCTACACATCTGGGCGGCGAGTGGTGCTCTGCAGCAGCGCAGCCGGGGTTTTATTCCTGACTGGCACGTGACTGCAATGAAACATTGATACTTCTTGTAAACCCCCAAATGTTTAACATGTTGGCACAGAGATGCCTTTAATCTCATTTCACGTGTAAAGCCCTCTCCCCTTGAAAAAAGCTCTTCCTCATACAGAAACCATCCGCAGTGCGTAAAGTACCCACTGGCTGTGGCTTTCAAAGCCAACCCAGAAGTATTATTCCATTTTCCGCTGAATACGAGTATTGAGGTTTCTTTGTCGGAGAAAAGCGAGGCTGGATTCCTTTATCCCCCTGCCCTTTCTGCTCACAATGCCCTACTCTGTTTGGTGGGCCAAGGAGGGGTGTCTCCCAAGAGATCCCAACAGGATCCAGTCCTCTGGTAATGGACTCCTAAATACTTTCTAGGACCATCAACCTCCTCCACGTTTCTCTTTGAACGAGGGTAGTCTGTCAGGAGTGGAAAGCAATTTAAAACCACCGGTAAAGAGAGCGCTTCGGTCGAGAAGAAAGAATGATTTCTTATCAATGCTGCCAATAGAGAAGACCCAGGTGGTACGGCAGAGGGGGATCCCCAACACCTACCTCCAGCCCAGAATTAGCAGATGCGATTCAGTAACAAACGGTGGCTTTTAGCAGCTCAACACAACCTTCGGAGGGTGACGATTAACACCTCTGCCGGGGGGAGGAGGGGGAAGAAAGTAAGACCCTAACATCCTGGGAGGTTTGCAAGGCTGAAATTTCCTTCCATGAAACCACAGATCCGCAGGTTACCTCTACGGTCTGCACCTGACGTTTCAGACGGGGTGTCAGCTTCAAGGGTCTGCTCGGAGAACTTTCGTAAGATATTTTATATACGTACCTCCATGTGCGAGAAGACCCAGACAGTGGGAAGCCGCAGGAACATGTGGCACGTTTAGTCTTTAGACGTGACTATTAAAGGAGCTCTAGAAACCCTGCTGGGGCCGATTTCTAGGCGCACAGAGGATGGGCATAGCAGACTTACTTTTTGAATGACTTTTTCACTTTGTCTCTTTGTTGTTGGGCCATATCAGAGAGGTGGGTCAACTTATACCTTCCGAGAACTGCCCCGTTCTATTTCATTTCTCATCTCAAGGGAGACTGAATTCTCATTTCCCTATTTTTTCTGTGAAGAATAAAAGCAGTTTGTGTAAGAAGCAAGCAAAGTTTTAGAAATAAAGCATGCTCTCAGGCAAAGGAATGAAAGGCTCCGCTTTCACCAAAGAATCGTGATTTAAAAACATCTACGTGCAGAGATGCGTTTTAAAGCATTATCTTTGGACAGGAAACATCCCAGACTTTAGTACGTACAATTTAGAGTTCTTCAAATACCTTTAAGTGTGTGTGTGCGCACAGGGCAGGGGGGGGGAAACGCAATCTGTTTTGATAACTCTTGACATTAAACAATGATAAATAATTAAATATGTTTAACTGTTTCATTAACTAAAGATAGATAGAGAGCGCTTCGTAGCTAGAATATAGATCAAAAAGATTGAGACTGGCTGTAAATTCCCCTGATGTTTTATGACACCATTTGTATTCTGTCACTCACTAGCTTTATGTATAGTCCAAGCTGTGAACTGAATACCCCATTCAGAAAGCCACTCACTCTGCATGTTATTGCAATTTAATATTTTCACACACAGACACATCATTATCTTGGAACCTGACACTGCAAGGAGAATTCAGTAATTTTTCCAGAGTGCTTTTTTTTTTTTTTTTTGCTTTTTTTTGTTGTTGTTCTAATGTGAGCACTGAGGCACAAGAGCCATCTAAATGACCACTCTTCCAATATTTAGTCTCTGGATAGATAGATCAGCAAGCAGGTATTTGTCCATGTTTTCAGGGCTGCTTCTCATTTCAAATACGTACAACGTAAATTCACAGAAAGAACTAAAAAGAAAGGTTAAGAATCTGTCATTATCAACAAGAAGAATACCCCTTCCACAGTTAGAGCTTGCAACTGTGAACTAGATATATGTATATATATATACACACACACACACACACTGACAGGGAAGTCCTCAAAGCTGTCTTTTCGGCCTTCAGTTACTGAAATGTGACTATGGGATGGGATTATTTCACTTATGCTAGGAGTCTGAAGGGGCAGTAAATGCACGTTCCTCTAGGCTGTTTGAGAAGAAGCAGGCATATAGCTCTTCAAATTACAGGTTAAAAAAGCCACATTTGTTTATCAATATTTTAAAAGCCAGGTCACACCAGAAGAAGGACTTTAGAAGTAGAGACAAAGGCACGGCTGATTTCATCCATGGAAACAGGTATATCTTATACCAGACCCTTGGTAGCTAATCATTAACGAGCATTACATACAAACTCAGCTATAAGAAAAAAATCTTTATACGCAAATAGCATGGATGTCCCAAAGAGTTCAGTGCCTTGAGGGCCTGCTCCAAAGTCCAGCGAAGTCAACAGAAAGACTACCATGAACCGCAGCGGGTTTCGGGTTCTGAGCAGCGAGGTTGCAACGCTGCTCTTGGCCAGTAAGCGTCCGACTACGGTGAAGGTTCCCTTAAGACAGTGATCGGCTACATGAGGTTAAAAGCAAACTTCCATCGTGGAATTCATATTTCCTGGTCTTGAGTCAGACATGAGCCTCGGTTTGCCCTGTTAACGCCCTCAGGATTTTCATTAGGAAAGAAAGAAGGGTTCCAAACCAAAGCAACGCTCCAGAAGTCTTCCACAGGTTCTTGTTTCCTTCTCCCACCCACCCTCCCCCCCCGGCCCCGTTTATTAAAGTACTGGCTTCTCCAGTAAATGATGGGGAAGTCTCCAGATACGGAGAGTGGGGAGGACCGTTCCTCTGAGCTCTGCGCTCCGTCCCCCGGTGCGTGATTTGGGCTGAATTACTGACCTGCGAGAACCTCAGTTTCCCCAGACAAGCCAAGCCGGTCCTGCTTCCACGACCGCCGTGCCGAGAAGGAAAAGTCACCAATATAATGCAGTTCACCCGGATCGCACGTCCGTAGACGTACAGAAGAGACGCTTAATAGAATTAATTCTGCGGCAGGACATTTCTCTGGTTAACGCCTCAAGCCTAATTTCACAAACTGCTAAACAACGACACCTCGAAAAAAAACAGTTACTGTCCATTGGGTAAAAATAGATTTATAGATAGGTGTTAAATGCGGGCTCCTTTTCCTGATCTACTGGAACAGACAGTGCTATTACGAAAAATCAATATTTAGCTAGGGTATCGACTCCTGGATCATACAAGAAACTTTCTGGTTATGGCTAGAGGCTATGCGTGTGACTATTTTCACCAAGCCTCTGTGTTCTTTCAGGACTTGGAGACCTACACGTTAACTGAAGAACTACACAAAAAGGCAGTTTTATCTGAAATGGGAGTTAAAAAGTAATACCTAAGCTTGAGGAGGAAATGAAATACGTACTTTGAAGCATGCAGGCCTGTAAGGTCCGTATCACCCATGTAGCTTGTCCCAACAGCTACAGAGAATCCAGAAGTGAGTTTTCGGAGGTGGATTTAACAGGTTGATAGCTATTTTGCTTCACAGGTGTACACCTTTTTTTTCCCTTTTCTTTCCTTTTTTTCCTTTTTTCTTTTTCTTTTTTTTTTTTTAAATAAATAATCATAAACCCCAGACAACAAACTATTAGAGGGAACACTAGAATTTACCTAAGGGGCCTTAACTGCATAGATACTGTCCTTGTCTGGAAAAGCACGCATCTCCGAAAGTCTGAGGAAGCATCAGTAGCTCTTCAGGAATTCCCTTGGGGACGCACCCACAAAGTTAACTTGGATTTCCTGAAGGCTCACCTTCAGCCCCTGGTACTAAGGGGCTGTTAAAATCACTCGTTAACAGATACTATCAGGACCCGGAGACAAAGAACCAAAATCTGTTCTGCACTTTATCTGGATAAATACTTGAAGAGTATTCTAGCAGGAAGAATTTAAGAACTCCCAAAGTAACAAAGATCTGGTTTTTATTCATTATATATGGGATATATGAGCAGAACTGTTTCTGAGCAGAGGGCTTTTCAAAGTTCTCCATGAGGTATCAGCTGCTTTTTAAATACGACTATTGTGCCATGTAGGGATTTAAGTTTATTTTATTCCTATGTGATAATTCTAAAATAAAATATATGATCACTTGCAAGTTGTGCATGTTCTTTATTTCACATTTATGTAATGAAATATAAAATGAAACCAGTCCTTTTCTATAAACAGAAAAAAATGGTAAAGCAATTTCATACTACATGAACTTCAAGCACAGCCATTTAAAAATTAATTTACATGATTGAGCCCAAAAGGTCCATTCGCTGTGAAATAAAAAACCCCAAATACTATCCTGGAAGGAAAGAAAATGCCAGACTACATGTAAACAAAAGCATTTTTTTTTTTTTTTTTTTTACAAGCATCTGAGATGGAATAAAAGATTTTTAGCCAAACCTGAAACTTGCAAAAAAAGAAAAAAATCTGATCCAGTAAATTCAGCAAAAACGTCCCAACGACCTCAGTGGGACTCGGAACAAACACAAAGACCATTAAGGAGACGTTGATCCAGAAATCACAAGGGCAGGTATGTGTATCCCTCCCATTTTACAGCTGAAGTAGCTGAGGGCAAGTTATTTGCTCAAGCTGGTAAAGTTAGTTCATCAGCTTAGCAAAAAAACCCACAATTCGCGCTTTTTCTGCATCTCGGACCAATCTCCGATCAGGTAATGGGGGTTTCGGTACGCTCAGCGTTTGGTGGGGTTTTGTTTCGGTAGCAGCGGCACAGAACCCCCCCCACCCGCTCCACTGCTGCGCAATTCGGCACCTTTTCCGTGTTCTGAGCAAAACTTCACATCCAACTTTCCGCATCTCCTTATGGCCAGCGAATCATACAACCCAGCATCACCGTGCTTCGAGGAAGAGAATAAATACACGTGCTCACGCCGGGGGCCAGTTCTTGGCATAGGGTTGGTCCGCGCCTAGTCCTGCACCTAAAATTCGGGTAAAGCTGCTCTGCGAGGAAGGTTTTCCGTGGCAGTGAGGAAAAAGCCTCCTTCTTCCCTTATCCTGTAGCTTCCCCTTCCATCCCGCAGAGCCCGGGAGCAGGGCTGGGCTCTCTGGAGCAAGGCAGGGGACCCAAAACCGAGCCGTGGCCCCGTTGCCCCCCTTGCCACGTGGTTCACTGCCGCCTTCCTCCAGACCCAGTTGCTTCCTCAGCCTGACGAGGGAAACCGCATTTAGCTTCTTTAGTCCCCCTGAACTAATTTTCTCTCAAGTAGGAAATAAAGCTGATTTCCCCCCCCCCCCCCCCCCCCGTAATACCAATAAAACAATAATTCGATATCACTTCTACCAAACCACCACTGCTATAAAGGTAAAGATATGGAAAAGAAAATTAACTACTGTTTATAACAGCAGCAGAAGGCAAAAAGAAAAAAAAAATAAAAGCACAGTGCGTGCAAGGGAACAGATGGCTGATGTCCAATATGGCCCATCTTCTGTATGTTACTACTTTGGAAAGGAAGGTCCATGCCACTTCAGAAAATAGCAATCTGTCTAAAATATGCTGAGGTTATATAATTGATCATTCCCTAAGTTAAGGGGGAAAAAAAACCCCAACCAAGCTACATTTCTCCATTGGATATTGATCTGCAGATGCTAAAAGTGAATCCCCTTAAACCAGCTATATACCAATATTTGTATATTTTATGCACATACGCGCAAAATCTCTTGGGTCGTGTCCTCAGCTGGCGAAAATTAGTTTCATCGATGTTGATACCGATTTCCACGAGCTGAGGATCTGGCCTCCCGTTTTAAAAAAATTCCTGAATTTTGTCAGTTTAACCTCACTTTTCGCAGAGGACAATTAGGCACATGTGTTCTGCTCAACGTTATTCACTGATTACACATGCATCTCAAACCAATACCGCGTGCGCTTCTGTAGGAAAGACGCACGCGTTAACAAAACCAGCGAAGAACGGCTTCGTGGCTAAACCGTGGTATCTGAAAAATACCTTGTCTAATGAAGCGCAGGAAATAGAGTTGTGAAGTAGATAAAGTGCCAAGTTCTGCTGGCGCTTTGGGTTAAAGTCCTGCTGAGCCCTGGGCGGCTCTGCGTTGCTACATTTGGCCCTTGCCACAACCTCGTGGAACCACAACAGAAAAATCTGTTTTCAGGAGCAGAAGTGGGATGCACCCACCCTCCCCTCTGTCCCCCCACCCTCAGAAGACCCAAGAAACACTCAGAACTACTTTACGAAGACGTTGCACACCAGGTAGGATGTAAAGAAAAGCTAGTGGAAGGGGCCGGCGGGATTTGAAACCGTGCTGAATTTCATAAGGTCCTTGGTCTGCACCGCTAGGAAAAACCGCTCCTTGCACCTGCCTTTCCAAAAGCTAGGCTTGCAAACTGGTACGAGCGGATTTGGTTGAAAAAACACCCGGGGAAACGTGTTTCGCTCAGTCCTAACAGTCCATCTTCAAACCAGGGAGCTTCAGCCAGAGAGGCGTGGATTTTCTACAGGGGAAGCAACCTCTGCATCTTTCAATAAAACATACGTGGCATAATGAATAGCCAGCCTTCCTTGGTGGTGATAAGATATTTTAACTGAAAACATCAGGGCGTGTTTAAAAAATGATTACGAATTATTTTAACAGTATTTGCAGAGGGTTATAAAAACAGCTATAATATTTTTGTCCTGGATTCTAGAATTACCAGTGTGACAGCTAATGCAGTAATGATTTGTTTCAAATGCCAGTGTTTAAGCTGTATAAAGCTGATTTTATACATTTTTCCAGTAGGCCGCATTGTAGTTAATGAAATTAAACACACCAATCGCATTTGTCCCCAGGGGATGAGGAACTGAACACGCCACTGGTTTATTTTTTTATTAAAATAAATTGCAGCCAGCAAGATGGACTAATTGCATACAGAATTGAAAAAGAAACATTCCATTGATATAATTAAGCCAATTTTCATGGACAAAAATAGTTATAGTGGATATAAAATAAGCAGAGCATTCACTACGGTTTGACTTCTCCCCACCCTCTGTATTTTGTACAGAACATTAACCATTAAACAAATATGTATCTCAAATGGGCTGACAGTGTTATCTAGTAATGATGGCTAAATTGATCCCAATAGCTGACGCCGGGGCATTGTGTCTCATAGCTTTGGTGAGAGAGTTCGTAGGCCAAAAAAAACAGACCAGCAAAACCCTACCACATCAAAATATTACCTTAAAGCAAAACACCTGAAAGATGTAAAACTATCGAGACAAAACTAAATCACCGCCCAGTTTATTTTGGTCTGACATTTCACCCCAAACTGCCTGCGCAGTCACTTTGTTTTGGAGCGCTGCAGTCCAGCCTCCCCCAATTTGGTCCCTAGTATTACAAAAAGCAAATGGTTAAGAGAAGATGAAGTCTTTCCACACCGGCTCAACAGAAACCAAGATTTACCGTGATAGGAGCGTTCTTCTGTGGCCTACTGGAAATAATTTGGCTGTCTCAGTCCATTTTCACCTGGAAAATGTCTCCCCAAGAGGACCAGTGGTCTCTCGTTTGCAGCACAAATGTGGGTTCGCTGCTACAAACGAATGCCTTGCTAACTTTCCATCATAAATTTGGGCAAAGCACACCTTCGGGGGGGTGTGGGGGGGAACAGGACAAAAACTTGTCCACCCCTTGACCAGAAACTTTGCATTTTTCCCACTGTCCTGCACACCGAGCGCTGCTGAACAGAGCAACTGCGAGGTGGTACTGCTGCACAGAGAAGCACTTGATTGTGTGAAAAAAAAAAAAAGGAGTTTGGGTTCTAGCCCTACCTACCAACGTTAAGCACACATCGTGCCCCTTACCGCAGGGAAATGTCTTCCCGGTTACAAAAGAAAAAAAAAAAAGCAAGCAAGCAGCTTATTCGGGGTATGAGCATTCAGAAGCACGAAGAAGTACACTTATTCCAGGGATGAAAGTCACATTTCATTTTTATTAGCAAAGAGGGTCACATCATTCACTGAATGAAGAGAAGGAAAAAAAAACTCTTCAGGACAGGGACACTCTGTTACAGATTTGGACGCTACATAACGCACAACCTATTGCACTGAAAATAAAAATAAACAGCCCATGAGTAGGTAGCGGTGATGCATGAAAATCCATTAAGAAAATAAAAGAAATAATAAGGTCATAGATCTTTTCCACTATGACATCCCTGACCTGAAATTCCTCCAGAAAAAAAAAAGGGCATATTAAGGATCCGAAAACACAGCCGTGATTTTGGTGTGGAATGCTGTGGAGTACTGACATATCAACAGGCTGCTAGCCAGAGAGTGGAAACAAATGTGTTTGCACGTATCCTTCAGATGTCTTCATTCTTAACTGCAGACGGCCACTGTGTGTATATGTATTTATTGATACGCTGGTTACTTACCCCTACAGGATTAAGAATAACTTTTGGGAAATAGGCATGAGAAAATCATTATTCGGCTAAGATTTTGATCCTTCCCGTTAGCATTCAGAATTGCGCGAGTTTATCATTTAAATAATCTCTAACTGGAAAAAAATAAACATATCCAGAAATAATGGGAGAGCCATCAAGTTGTGGAAACAAAGCACGAGCTTGCCCTGGCCCACAGAGAGCACATACAGTCTTGCACGCCGTCAGCCTCGTGCTAGAGAAAAGGCCCGGATTGTAAATGTAGAATTTTTTTTTTTTCTTCCACTCCACAATTTCACACACCAGAAGTTTACTGCAACGGGGCTGGGGCGGGGGCAGGGTAACAAACAGAGACGGCAAATTTTACGCTTAGAAGGGCAAAAGTAAGTCTGAAAACCCTGGGTGCTTTTCCCCATCCTGTCACCAGGAGCGGACAGGGATCCTCCGGCAAGGCAGCGCACTCGCTGCTCCCGCTTCCCCAGCTGCGGCGTGGAACTAACAATACGTTCCCCACCGTCAAGGTGGCTACCGAGCCTTACCTCGTCAGTGTTTGCAAACTTCCTCGGGCCTTTGTCTTTGAAGCACCGTATTAAATAGTACAGAGCTTTTATAAAATATATAAGCCGTAATAATCATAGCCATAATAACAATAATAATACTTTTCACTCCACAGGGCCCTTTCTTCTGAGAATCTCAGGGTGCTTTACAAACATTAACAAACGCAGCCACGCCGCAGAAGGATATAGCCCTCTTAAAGGGAAGATTCCCTCGTCATTCATTCGCTTCGGGTATTTCGGCGCCCAAGCGAGGCCGTTTGTGCGGCCAGCATCGCGGGCCAGGCGCGCAGGTGTAACCCCGGTGCGGCAGGAGGGCTGGAGCATTCCTTTAGCACCGGTCATGGAACGCTTACATCCGACTAAGGAGCTGGGGTATTATTACAGCGAGGAACGGCGATGAATTACACTGCTCCCGTGTTGTGAAATCCTACCTCCTGCATTGCATTTTGCCTAGAAGCGAGTGGAGATTTTGTGCGTTTCAGGTACGCTCGGCTTCCTCCCGTCCGATAGTTCAGAATCCTGCCCATTTCAGAGTCTCATTATTACACTAGCAATGTGTGCCTGAACATTGGACGGTGTCTGTCTGTGTGGGGAACAGAAGAGCAATTCTTTGCTCTTTCTGACCCTGGTGTCTTCATTGGGTATTTTTAATAGCAACCTTTAGAAATGTGCTTGGTTTTATTTTTTTCCCCTTAGCTCATTAAAGGCCTAATTTGCTATTGCTGAACTTGAACTTGCACTGCAGTTCCGATGCAAAGTCTAAAAATAAGGCAGCTTGCTTTGTCGGGAAAGTTTTTAAAATACAAGTCACAATTTCTGCACGGAGCGTGCTGGTTCGCGACCGTACGGTACCTGAGATTTCACTGCGTGTTGAAAGACCTTTGCACGTGCGGTGCCGGTTCAACAGCCACACGCATCTGCGTAGACACGTTTCGCATCGGCACGGTGTTTTTATAGGACACGGGAACGTACCGGAATTGGAATAAAGTACCGTTCTTCCGTACACTTTATAAACTCACATTTATACGTGCACGGGCAAATGCCCTGTGATGTAAACACACGTGGATGAACGTCGCACGCGCTTCACGCACAAACTACACGGACACCCGCAAGCAGTGGCTTTATTGCAGGCCAACGTTCGACCCCCGGCTTCTGCCTCTTCTTCAGCTTTAGCACTTCGGTACCTTAAACCTGCTGGTCTGCGGGCAAGTTCAAAGCGTCTCCCGTGCCAGCTAACCAGTTCATTCCTCCCATTTGCCAAGGTTCTTCCCAGGACAAGGGAGAAGGAAGTGCCTGGCAGCTGTTCCCTCTGCCCATTCTCAAATACGGCAGGCGGGGAGAGCGGGCGAATCGATAAATTATATTTGTAGAATTTAGATTTTATTTTTATTTTTTTTTTTAAAAAGACTAAACTGATCTTAAATCCTCGGTAATTTTTGTTGCAGCGCTAATTACACATCACCTTAATTAGCGGATCACCCACCCCACACACTCCCCCCCCCCCTCCCTGCCCAGCATCCCTAATTGCCTAATTGAACAGATCCGGGGCCGGGAGGAGGAGGGGGGGGGGGGGGGGGGTGAGGCTGAAGCAGCCGTGGTGGCGGGGACCCGCCGGGGGACCCGCGGAGCGTTGCGCACCGGACCGGGCTCCGCGCAGAACCGCGCACCGGCCCCGTTACCGACCCGCCGGGCTCGGAGACCGCCCGGCCGGTGGGGAAACGGGGACGGGGCTGCAGCCGGGCATCGGTTTGGCAGCGAACGGAGGGGGGGGGGGGGGGGGGGGGGCTGGACAGGAGCAGGGCAGAGGCGGCGGCAGGCTGGGAAGTGTTAAAAAAAAAATAAAATTAAACAAAACAGGGAAAAAAAACAACCAAACGGCAGAAATTTTCGTTCCGATGTTGGAACCGCCTGGGGAAGAGCAAAGGCGGTCGCACGCCGGGAAGCGGGATGCCGGCATCTCGCCGGCCTTAATAAAAAAAAAATAAAAAATGACAGTCAAGGGGAAGCCTGTCCTCGTCCGAGGCGAAGCCCTAAACCCAGGAGCAGGCACCGGGGCCGGCGGGGCTGGATTGCCGAGCGTTCGCCCGTCCGCGGAGCTCTGCCCGGGAGGATGCGGCAGCTCTGCCGAGAGAAACTCGGGCTTCCACCTCCGTCCCGTTCCCGACGGTGAAAAGCGAACGGGAGCGGAGAAACGCTGCAAGGGTTTCCCCAGCGCCGACGTTTATTCAGCGCCCGAGCCCCAAGCAATGCCCGTCCGTGCGTGTTTTGCGGTGACGCTCGTACCCCGCAAACCCAACTCGGGGCTTTCGATGGGGAAGGAATTTTTCCTTTCCCCCGGCCCGTCCATTCGCCGTCTCTCCAACCTTCTTCCCGAGCGGAGCAGCGGCCGCAGCCCTCCTCCGCTGCCGACCTCCTCGCCCCCTGAGCCGGCCTAAGCCTGGCCGGTGACAACCACCGCATCCGAGGGTCGTTGTCCCCCGTCCCGTCCCCCCGGGGAGGCGACCCAAAAGCGGTCCCCGCTCCCCGCCTTTCTCCCGCTGCGCCGGTTTAGCATTACCCCAAATTTCCCTCTAACCCCACGCAGGGCGTTCAGCCCCTTCTCGGAGCCAGGCAACCGAGTCCAATTCCCCCCGAGGGGACCCTCAGGGCATCGGCTTGAAAATCTTGTCCAACGAAATGAAACGGCTGCGGGGTTCGGCGGTGGGTGCCGTGCCCCGACGGCGGGTGCCCCGCTCTTCCCCCCCCCCCCCCCCCCGGCACGGGCAGCCCCTTCGGAAGGAGCAGCCCCGGGGGAAGGGGCTTGGGAAGGGTCCGGGGGGTGGGGGGGATTTCGTGGCCAAACCGGAGTTGTCGCTACCTTGCCGATGGAAAGGCGGCGAGATCCACACGCTCGCCTCCGTGTTTAATCTGTTTTGCAAATAAATACTCCTGGGATCCTGAAACCTTAGCTTTGGACTACCGTTTTGAACTGTGATCCCTAAAAAATCCTCGGCTGAAACCCCATAAACCGTTGGGCCTTGTATTGTATTAAACACCTGATTTTAATCAGAGCTCAGCCTTCCAAATAGACGCCTTCCAGTTTGCATCAGCAGCAAAACGGCCGGAGCTTTCTGAACCGCAGCTCCTTCTGCCGAAGGGAAGCGGTTCCTTCCAGGCACCGAAGTCCCGGCTCACCCCCCCGGCACCTCACATGTCCGGGCACCGAAAACCTCTTCGTCTCGAAGCCTCAGCAGTTTACTTTGGGCTACCGTGCTGGGAGAGCCCATCCGGGGCCGTGTGCGGGATTGGCACCGCGGTGAAACGCGGCCGGAGCCGGCACCGCACCCACGGGCACCCATCTGCAAAAACCCGGTGCTTTTTGCAGAAGCGAAAAGAAAAAGGAGGAGAGCAAAGAGAAAAAAAAAAAAGGGGGGGGGGGATAAAAAAGATAAATATTCCACTCTATTCAACCTCGCTTTCACAGCCAGGAGGGCTCTCAAAATTACTCTTCTCCTTGACCACCAAAACCAACAAGTGATGACTTTTTTAAAAAGTTATTATTTGAACGGGGGCGTTTAAAGCGTGTGTTTATTTGAGAGAAAAAAAAAAAACCAAACACAAAACACAACCACAAAACAAAAACCAAAACTGTCCGAAGATGAATTGAAGGACAACTTCCCCAAGAGCGTCGCAGCGATGCGCTGCCAATATCGATCACTCCAAGAGTAAAACATCCCCGCCTCCGAGCAGCATTTCTGCGTGCGGAGCCGCGTTCGGTGGGGCGAGGAAGGCGGGTGGCTGCCCCACGGACACGGGGGGGGGGGGGGAAGGCGGCCCCGCGAAGGTAAAACGCTGGGCCCTGCCGTTGCCTGCGCGTTGTGTCCTTGGGAAAACGGGAGCGCGGGGGTAACAAAGCCGGTTTTTTAAAGCGAGCTGGAGCGAGGAGCCGCAGGGCTCCGTCGGGCAGGATTTGGGAGACCCACGTCCCCTCCGGGAAGAGACCGGGGGGGGGTTAGGGGGGTGGTGTACGGGACACGGGACCCGCAACGAGAAACTCCCGCTGGCCTCGGCGAGTGGAAAAAGCTCCCCGGTAGCCAACCTCGCCTACAAAATAAACCTCCGAGCCCACGCGTGAGCGGGTTGCGTGCGCTCCACGCTGCCTGCCACCCTTCGCCGGCCGGCCTCGGAACCGACGGCCGCTGTTCCAGCCCGAAGGCTACGTCCCGGGACCGACCCCCGCCTCACCTGGGAGCGCTCCCCGCCGAGCGGCCGCCACCCGCGGCGGAGCCGTTTACGGGCCCGGGGGCCGCCGGGGAGCCCCCCCCCTCCCCCCCGCCGTGTCGTGTGTGTGTGTCCCCCCCAACCTCACCCTCCGGCTCTTCACGCCTCCCAGTCCACCCGACGGGCTCCCTGTGCAAAACCACGCGATTTAAGCAAACCAGGCGCCGCTACTTTCCAAATCTTCCTCCGAGCAACTACAAGCAGAGTTTCTAGCAGGGGCGCAGCCTCCGGACATTTCGCACGGAGCCAGAGCGAAAGAGAAACTAAGCCGTAATAACGATTAAAAAAAAAAAATCATCATCATCATCATCATCGGAGTAGTAGAGCAGTACAGCCGGGCTGCCCGGGCCCCGCCGCTGCCCCGAGCCGGGGAACGGAGCGAGCGGCCGCGGCCGGACTCTACGGGAGCGGGGGAAAGGGAGCGCCGCTCCTGCCTACGAAAGCCCCGCTCTCCTCCTCTGAAAGTCCGCTCTAAAAACGATTCGAAAGAAAGAAGGGGAAAAGGCGCCGGTGGAAGACGGAGGGGAGAAAAAAAAAAAAAGAAAAAGAAAAAAAAAAAAAAGCTGCGCGAGACTTACGAGCTGCAATTCCACCCCCAAGTAAATTTTTAAAAATTAAAAATTAAAGACACTCCCCCACGCTCCCCTCCCCCAGACCTTCTTAACCCCCAGCTGGGACACCCGAGCTGCGTTCAGGATCTTCCCTCTGGACCTGCGAATCCAAAGCCCCTCACTGAGAGCGGATCCATTTTTGCTACAATTTCTCTTCCTTCCCTCTCCTCGAGAATTGTTCCCGAGACGAGAAGGGTTTCTTCCCCCCCCCCCCCCCCCCCGACTGCCTCTGCCCGTCTCTCTCTCCCCCCCCACACCCCCCCCCCCCACCCCAGCGTTAAGTCTCTCCGGCTCTCGCAGGCAGATGCCAAACGCAGACCTCTAGCGCCCACTATTTCAAAAGCCAGGAATATTATTTCACAAGACTTGGAACGACTCAATAAAAAAAAAAAAAAAAAGTTGCTATCCCCTTTCGTCAACTTCCAGCTAACTTTCGCTTTTCTCCCCCGGCCCCGCGCAGCTCGCCGTTCGCCCGCGGCGCCCCGCTCCAGCGCGCCCGGGCGCGGAGAGGCGCGGAGAAGCGCGGAGAGACGCGGGACGGCCGCTCTCCGCGCACACGGGGCGGGCGGCGCGGTTGGCCGCCGCCGCGGGGAGGGAGAGGGGCTGCAGCCCCCGCGGAGCCCCCGGCCCGGCTCCGCGCCCTCCCGCCCGGCCGGCGGGGAGGTGGGACGCGGCAGAAGGGAGAGAAAGGACCTACTTTTGGGCAGTTTTCTCGCCCTCGCCTTGGATCTCATCGTGTCGGCTTGTGGATTCCTCTCCTCCTCCTTGAGCCCAGAAGCAGCTACACACTATCTTCATCTCCCAAGCATTGTCAGTTTGGACACCTTCGCACATGCGCACAGAGCATTCAATCTGACACCCTCACCAGGGCCAAAAAAACTTTCCAATGTATTCATCATCATCGGGGTGGTTGGTTTTTTTTTTTTTTTTTTTTTGTCCTATCCTCTTCTTCAGACCACTTATCTCTCCCCCCTCCTCTCTCCCAGCACCATCACAGCCTTCCCCCGATCTGCCCCTTTAAGAAAAATCAGCCCTCTCCGCTCCTACCCCTCCGCACACTGACCTTACACACTGGACAATATTTAAGGATCAAGGTGCCATCCTATAAAGAGGTGATTATCATTGTATTCTTCTTCTTACTATTCTTCTTCTTATTCTTACTACTACTAAATAGCAATGCCGTAGAGAGAGTTTGTTAACGGATGTCATCGTATGATTGTACCTATTTTAGACGTGCTTTTATTTTTAATCGGAAAAAAGACTCGTTTACAGTCACTTTGCAAAGAGCGCCTGCCTGCATTTTCTTCCGCGTTACCCTTTCCCCTTTCTTGCCCCCTTTCGACACAGGGGGCTGCGTAACTTTGGGGATAAAAAAAAATATAATAATAATTAAATCACAGAATTCGCGCTGCGTTTGCTCTGCCCTCACCGCTCGCGTTTCTACCGGAATATTTCTGCTCGGCACCGGAGAACCTTTCCTCGTTCTCCCCCGGTTGCTTTGCCCGTGGGTCGCCAACGTTTTGACCCGGACCGCCGACCACCCCTTCCCCTTCCCCGGGTGTATTTGCGTGGGGGGGGGGGGGGGGGGGGGGGGGCGGCCGGTTCTCCCTGCGCGGGGCGCGGAGCGGCCGCCGCTCCCGGGACGGCTCCGCGTTTCCCGAGCGGCCCCCGGCTGCTTCTCGCCGGGGAGAGCCGGGATGCGGTGAACCGGAGAAGGGCCCCGGGGGCCCCCTCGCCTTCCGCGGAACTCCCACCGCTTTTTTTTTTTTTTTTTTTTTTCTGCGTTTCAGGTGGAAAGCGGCGCGGCGGGGATGCGCTCCCGAGGGTCGGGGGAAGCCGGGAGACGGCGCGGACACCCCCGGAAAAAAAAAAAAAAAAAGGGGGGGGGAGGGGGAGAGGAAGGAAGGAGAAATATTCCCCCTCCCTCCCTCCCGGAGCGATGCCGGCCAGCCCGCAGGACCTGCCCGTCGCCCCCGGGAGCGAAGGTAGAGAACGCCCGGGCAGAGGGGCTTTGAAGAAAGGACCGAAGTGTAAATAGCCCGATGATTGATGTGCTGGCTTTGACCGCGGAGAAAGCACTATTTTCATTCAAGTGGCCAGGTCAGATGGTCACGGAAGAAGGTTGAAAGGTAGGATTTAATGAGATTAATACGGAGAGAGAGAGAGAGAAAAAAAAAAAGAAAGCGCGGGCCTTCCTAAACATTCAATAAAATACCCGGGTTAGGGAGAGCGCTCTGCGCTTGCCGTGCTAACCCGTAGCGGGGCTGGGCGAGCAGGGAAAGCCGGAGCCCCCTCACTGAAGGGCATTGCAAAAACTCTCCAAAAACTTCGCTGGGTGCGTCAGGTCTCTGCTGGAAGCCCTGCTGCCAGCTGCACTTTTGCCCTGCAGGTGGAACTGGGAAGGAGGAAGGGGGGGTGGGGGGGAATAGTCCTGCTAATTACCGCTTTTCCCCTCCTCAATAAACTCTTTAATTGCAAATGGGAGCAGGGCCCTTTCAGGTGCTACCTAGGAGCCGGCGTTAAGGGGCAGGGTGGTGGAGCGGGAGTCCAGATAAAATAAATACGGTTGAAGGGAACGAGTAGCCACGTGTCGCCCAAAACGCTGCGCTGGTGCCCGGGAATTCCTGCCCCCAGGACGCCCGAGCGCCCAGGTAGCCGTTTCGGGGCACGGCGGGCACCCCGAGGTTGGAAAAAAAAGGAGCTTTTCGGAGCTTCACCGGTAAAACAGGGGCTCTAACGTTTCCAATGCAGCGAAATCTTTCTCCCGAGGACCTCGGACGCTAGCTGTCTCCCGCCCCCCCCCGTTGAGCCGTTCTCCGGACAGGCACATGTCGGTGGGAGAATGTCCTCCCGGGTTATTTCTCCCCGTTAAGCCAAGCCGTTTTCTGGCTGGGAAAAAACTGGCCGCGGTCGGGAAGCGCTCACCCCGACCGGGGGACCGGTGGCCGCTTCCCCCTCCCCGAGAAAAACTAAAAGGCACGGAGGGGCCCGAGCGACCGGTCGGTTTTGGTCGCCTTGCCAAAAATCTCCTGCAGCCCCAGCACCGGGATTCCACACCCCCCCCCCAAAAGGAAAAAGTTGTTGCGGTCAAAAAGCATGCACTAACGGACCCGCTCGCAGATATTTTTGGGAGATGTAACACGCTTTCGGGGGTGTAAAGGGCTGGGGGGGGGGGTTAAGGGGACACGTTTCCCCCACGCTTGGGCTGATGCTTCTGCAAACGAAGCCCCAGAAAAACGATCGAAAAGTCATCGTGGGAACCGGCGGCGGCCCAGGGCCGGCGTTGCCCTCGGCTCGCCGGTTTCTTTTCTCGCATTTTACTCGCTCGCCCCGGCCGCGTTATATCGCCGGCCGCCGGGAACGGCTCCCCCGGGCTGGAGCGGAGTCCCCGCCGGCGGGCACGGCGGCAGCGCCTCGGGCTTGCGCTGCGCTTTTGTCGGGCCGGGAGGCAGCCTTGGAAAAGCGAAAAAAAAAAAAATTTAAAAAAAAAAAAAGAAGGGGGGTGGGGAGGAAGGAACGAATTTTTAACGGAAGGTTGAAGGCGTGCGGGAGCGGACACGGTGCCATCCCCGAGAGCAGCGGGGTCCCTTCCCGCACCGGCCACGGGCAGGCGGTTGCAGTTCAGTAGCCGCCCACCCCGCCGGGAACGGGGCCCGCCGCACAGGCTCGCTTGAAGGCCAAAATACCGGCTTCTCCAGGCGGCACAGGCTTGGCAGCGAGGGAGGGAACCGGGGAGTCGGAGGCTCCGGGGCCAGCCGTACCCTCTCGGAGAACGGCCGCTCGGGCCGCGTTCTTTGCGCCTGCACAGATTTATTCCCGGCTGCCGAGGGCACCTCGCTGCATTGCGGGGAAAGGAGCGAGGTTCCTCGGAACCGAGGTACCGCAAAAACCCCGCAGCAAAGTGGGCGGCTGGGAGCCGCCGGGCCCCCCGCAGCCTCTCCCCGGAGCTCCCCGCCCGGCCGGGGCGAGCATCCCGCGGCTGCCACCGGCTTGCACCTGTCGGAGTGCCGTGTCGCTTCCACGGGGAACGCTAAATTCACGAGCGTGGAGGAAGGGAGAAGGGCTAGGAAGCTTCTCACCTCACACCCCCCCCCCCCCCTCGGGGGGTTTACCAAGGACCCGGCCCAGGCAACCGGCGGTCCCGCACGCCCGGAGAGGCGAGCGCTCGCCCGCTTCGCGGGGGTGTTTGCGTGGAATTTTGCCCACGGCGAGCTGGGGGACCCCCTGGAGAGATGGCTCAAGGGGAAAACGACACCCGCAAGCCCCGCAGGACGTGGCCGCTTTTCCACCGCACCGCAAGGAGCGGCCTTTCCCCTGTCCCGTCCCCCCCCTCCCCCCCCCCAGCCGTACGGCGGGGGGGTACAGGCAAGCCGGTGGTCGTGAAACCCGGCTCTTAAGAGCTTCTCTCAGCCGCCTTTGCTCCTGTTGGCACCTTCCTCGCCCAGGCACTAGCCATTTCAACACACGCTCCGCAGCGTGCCACATGCGTTCCGGCGGGGAATCACGGCGGCTCTTTAAAAGGGGGGCACTGGAGGGGGTCCTACGGGGAGGGGGGGGGGGGGGAGATGCTTAGGAAGCTTTGAACACAGGCTCCGAGTGAAACCCGGCGTGCCAGCCTCCCGGCTCGAGTGGGCTCAAAGCCCGAGATGGGGGACACACGCAGCGGTGTGTCCCCCCCCCTCCGGGCAGCTTGGGGCCGGGGACTGCGCCCCGGTATTTTGGAGCCATAAAGCAGCTTAGAAGAGTTGCTCTTAGTCCGGTTTGCCCGGGAGCTGCCGCACACGCAGAGTAAAAAAAACCCTTTTTGCCGTCGCCGGGTTTTTTCGCATCAATTCCTTCTTGTTTCCGCGCAACGTTGCGGGGGAGATTAGAGCAAGAATTAATATTCGAAAACTGCGCAAGATCCCCCCGTGGCGTCCGACGGGGCTGCTCTCCGTCAGGGTCAGCGAGCCCCGGCCAGATTAGGCGGTAGGAATGTCACACGCTTCCCTAGAGCTTTTCCCTTTCTAATCTGCCATTAATAAGCGGAGGAAACACACGCACAAGCTCCACATTGTAATTAGGCTCTGCCTTAAATCCACGCAATCCGAGAGCAGCTTTGCCTTTCATCCCCGCCGGTGCCAAAGAATTTCAACACCTTTCGGACGCGGTTTAAAGCCCCGTTTCCCTGCGTGATGCCGGCACAAGGGGGCAGTTAAGGACAGCCTGGAAGCCCCGGACCGCCGCTCGGGTGGCTGCGGGGTCAGCGGCGGGGCCGGGAGAACCGGCGGGGCGGGCGGGCTGCACCCCCGCCGGGGAGCCTTCGCCCCTCCACCGAACCGGCCGGCGGGGAAAAAAGTTTGGTTCCTTTCCCAGCAGCAGGAGCAGCAGTTCTGCTGCCTCCCTCAGCTGCCGGGGCGGGGAAAAAAAATAAAATAAAATAAAATTTAAATATATATATATATGTATCTCTCTAAGGCGGGCTGCAGCCTCCTCGCCGTTACGAGCCGGAGACAGCCCGGGGGTCAGGCAACCCCGGCTGGCGAGCCCCTCGACCTCGCCGGGGTCTCCGGTGCCCGTCCCGGCGGGGAACCCGCAGCCGAACCGGAGGAGCCGGCGCCGGTGCGTCCCGAGGCAGCAGCTCGGGTCCAGGGCTCAAAGGCTCTTTAGGAGCAGGTAAAGAGGGATTTCGGCCAGGTCCGGGGAGACGCATCATCTCGCCCGTAGAACCGAGTAGCTCTTTTTCCTGGAGAAACCTATTTGCACACTCAGTGGTTCAAAATTTTTTTTTTTTTCACCCGAAAACCTTCGAGAAGCTGCAGAACAAACGGCACTCTGAGAAAGACAGAAACGCCTGCATTTGGTCCAGGAAAAAAAAACGAATAAAAATCAAGTCACTCTTACTGGTCCTCTTAGCGATGAAATACATGGCGGGGGGGTTAATATCGTCGCAAAACCTGTGCGTGCACGTTACTGTCCTGCAGCTCACTTTCCCGATACTCAAGCTGCACCGAAATCGGTCTTTGCATCAAAATGCGTTTATCGGATTTCCCCCCCCCCCCCCCTTCTTATTTCTAGAAGCAAACACTGGCTCCTCTGGCCATGAAAAAATACCGTGTAAATTGCCATTTAAGCTTTTTCAAAAAACATGTTCAGCTATAAGAATTCCTTCGAATTCGTTACACTCCACCACGCAAGGCTACGCCTTGCTGGTCCAGGGTAAGGTAAAAATGCACGTCCTAAAATGAGAAGTCGCAAAAGGAAAAGCAACATTTACATTTGAATATCTAACTTGAACAGTATTATAATTACAGTCGTAAAAGCTCGTGCGCTGTTGTCTTTCAAACGCCAGGCTATGAACAGACAGTTTTCGGAGGATGTAAACACAGCGGCTTTAATCACGACGGTCTCTTGGACGGAAGGGAAATTAAGGAGTTATAGCAATTTTTTTTGAGACGTTTGATCAAAATATTTTTGCCGGGGGAGCGCTTGCCAAACGAAGGCAAAATAGAAACGATGGGCTCTGTCATTCGGCAAGGAGTTTTGTCATGGAAAGAGCCCCGGGTTCCCCTTCCCCGGGGGCTTTCTGGAGCATCCCCTCCTGCGGGAGCTGGCACTGGGACACGGGGATGGGGCGACTCCTTTTTCCAGCAAACGTTTTGCAACCCAAACGCCGCGTTCTGAAGACGTTAGAACGATCTGCATCTCCTTCTCCAAATTAGCACACCCCCACCCCCCCAAAAGGTTTGGGCGAGCCGTGGAGACCGGCCACGGTCCCCCTTCCCCGGCAGAGAACGGGCCACCCCGCACCCCTTGGGACCCCCCCCCGGGACCCCGAGGGGGGTTTTTTCTTTCATCAGGTGTTGAGGGGGGAGACGAGGGAACCGAAATCCTTCGGGATTTCGTTTGCCCTTTTGCCAAAAAGAAACGCCTTCCCGGCTCGTCCCTGCTTCGCAGCAGCAACCGGCAAGACCGAGGTGCCCCCCCCCCCCCCCAAATAACTGTCCCCAAACTCCCACGGGAGCCCCGTGGGAGGCACCCCCGTCTCTTGAGAGCCGAGGGGCGCCGGGGGGGGTACCCCCCTTGCTCCCACTGCCTCTCTGGGGGTGGCTGGGATGGAGAAGGGGGGGGTCAGTCCCCGAAGCGATGCCAACCTCGCCAGCCCGGCCGGGGGGGGACACACACACTTTGGGACACGGGACAGGGCAGCCCCGCTTCTCCATCCCCGGCCCCACGGTGCGGGGGTGCGGAGCCCCCCCGGGTTCCGCGCCTGCTTTGCTCGCGCTTCCCCCCACTACCGGTGGCTGCAGCGGAGCCGGCTGTATAATTATTAGCTATTAATTGAGTTCAAGACCTTTTATGGCTATGGGAAATGAGGAGTCCGACCACTAATCCCAGGGAAGGTCTGCACCCGGCCAAAAGCTATGGAAAAGCCGTCCAGGGCTGGCTGGGCCCAGCCTGACACAATGTCCCTGGGGGCGGGGAAAGCATTAACGAAAAAAATTCATTAGGTGAAAATTATAGAAACTTTAAACCGAGGGATTTATTTACGAGAAGCCCTTTGGGGGCTGCCACTCGAGAACGGGGAGGGGGAGAAGGGGGCAGAGGTGCCAGAACCCCGCAGCGGTGCCCGCCTGGGACCAGGGCTGCCTCTGGCCTTCCTCCTCCTCGTCCCACCGGTACCGGCCGAGGTGAGGAGCGACCAGGGCTCCCACCTTCCCCCCCGCAGCCCCAGCAGGCGGTGGGCTTCTGCTCACCGCCCCGCTCCCCGCATCGCCTTGCCTTATCTTTAACACGCTTCCACCTTCCAATTAAACTTCCCCAAATTGCCAAAAGCCTTATTTGCATGCAAGGGACTCCGTTCAAAGATGCTAACTTATTGTCTCCTCTCAGAACTTAACATTTCTCTCTTCAGTTCCCACTTGAAAGAAGTTTTAGAACAGTATTCAAAGACTGTCCAAACGAACAAAACCTTCCCCTTTGCTAGGGAGAGAAATCCGGTGTATTCAATAAGAGGGCATATTCTCAGAAGTTTGCAGATTTGGTTTTAAAGGCTGTATTGTTCGTGCCTTTTTCCTGAAACTTTTTTTTTCAGAGGACGGCTCACATGCCTGTGAAGGATTATTAAAATAAAACATCATAGACTTTTTTCCTTCTCTTTTTTTTTTCACTGTTTAGAATTACTTTTCTGGAAGGGCTTTCCAAGCACCCCCCAACCCCCAAGTCATAATTAAGAACACTTTTTTTTTTTCCTAGCAAACAGGCAAAGTAAAGAATCAAACCCTTTTCCAAATGCTCCTTTTCCTTTAAACACTAACAGAGTTCTGCACTTCGGAAATACTTATCTGTTACAAATACACCTGAAAATAGTCTTGGTGCTGAATAGATGTTGTTCGTCTACAGAAGAACAAATTAGAGCAGTGAGACTTTCATACCCGGCAAAGCTAGAAGCTTCTCTGCCAGTGTAAAATAAACACAGACTACAATTCTTACTGGGTTTTCGAAAGCTCTTTACAAGGCAACAGGATCCCTGCCTTCAAATCCTCGCCGCCGCCACCCCCCCCCCCCCCCCCCATTTTTCTGTTTAAGATTAAAAGAAGATGATCCAATGAGCTAAGGATATAGAACTCCTTTTGGGAATGCGATAAACTGCAAAAAGCCAGTGGCAACTCATTTATGATTAACTCCTTTTTATAAAGGTGCATAATGGAAGCAAACAGGGACCCGACGGGACACGAACATATTTTATTCATTTAATACAAAGCAGCTTTAAAAAAATAACACAAACCCAACTTTAAAAAGCCTCGGTTCAGCACATAACTCAAGGGCCAGGGGGAAAGGGGAAAAAAAAAAAACACCCCAAACCCAAAACTTATGGGGTGTGATGTGATTTTGCCACGATCCTTCGCTCACCAGCGAGGGTGTGTGATACACCGAGAGGAACCCGCACCCCGGCTATGCCAGAGCAGGGGGGACACCCCACTCCTGGGACCCCCACCAGTCCCAGGGGGGGATGACACAGGGACAGTTCCAGCCAGCCCCTTTGCCTTTTTTTTTTTTTTGCAGTGCCCCCCCCAGGCAACGGCCAGAGCCCCCCACCGCCTCGGCCGAGCCCCGGCAGGAGCGAGTGTGGTCCCAGCAGCCCGAAAGGCGGTCTGCCCGCTCCCAAGAAATAACGTAGGGACACACAAAGAGCTCCTGTCCTTGGCCCTGCAGATCACAACCAGAGATGGGAGAGTATTTAAGAGCAGCCTTTAAGTGGCTGGGATCGTCTCCGTCCAGCCCCGGCCAAGGGAAAGCCACCAATACCCAAAATAAGGGTTTTCTTAAACCATAGGGAACCAAGAGTTCATTTAGATTTACAAATTAATGAAGACTTACTGCAGAAAGTAACTGTAAGAACATGTGTTAAAAAGCAACAGAAAGAATTTCATCGATTTCCATGAGGTGGATTGTATCCAGGAAGAATGAGTCAACTTCATTCCTCGAGTAAAACTCACTGAACTGAAGCAAATTACACCAGGCATGAATTTGGATCATCTCCCCCCCCCATTTCATGTATTGCTGTCCAGCTAATTATCCCTTCAGTGTTGTTACGGGTTACAGCTAGATGGGAATTTTTAAAAAAATGCTTTTCATCACTGGAAAATGACGACTTGACAAATATTCCCCCCCCCGATATCACATCAGTTACGAGCAATTTTTCAGCCAGAGTCGCACACGCAAGACAACATGATGCGGTGCAGGAAAGAACAGCTTAGTGGTCAGGGCACAGCAAGGAAGAAATAGAAGGTCTTCTACATATCACAGAGATGCCTGTGTTCCCAGCTGTTTGTCCTGCTGCTAATTCTTGTTTCTCCTTTACCCACATATTTGGTGTTAAACTCTGCGAGGTTTTGGTTTAATTTCCATGGAGGAGATGAAAACTCTCGAAGCCACTGAAATGTTTCCTAACCAGCTCTATTCTCACACTGCTGAGGGATGCTATTCATTTCAGAGGGAAAAGCAGCATGTTTAAGTAATTGATAGAGAAATCTTTCTCCAATCACACATGCACCTTCACTGCAGCCACAGTGTTTCATTTTACAGGTGGAAGAATAAAGTACTTGGTACTTTAAGAGATTTGGCTTGAAATCTCAGAATATGGTGATGGGAGCAATGGTGAGACAAATACTAACGCACTGTCCGAGTTTCGGTCTTTGCATTCAGAAGCCCAAAGTTTCACACGGACCCTCCCATACTTCTGTTAACGCCCCAAGAGCGTATCAAAACATCTAGAAGTAAGAACGTGAGGCTTTTCAACCATACTGTTCGGTTTCTAGCCCACAAACCGGCTACATGAGAACTTGTGGCAATCCCACAGGAGTTCAGCAGCTTTCTTGTTAGAACAGCAAGGCATAGAGAGCGATAAGCTAATTGATGAATAGTTAAAAACCAAGCTCCATTTGAAAAAAAAAAAGAAGAGTGGTTAGAAAATGAAATGCAAATATATACAAAATAGCCAATGGTTTCTATGAATATAAATGTCTGTCTATCTTATGACTGCTATTTTCCAGCCAGCTTTCCAACCAGTGCAGTCTTTGCACTTCTGTATCTACAATTGTACCATTTATAAGCCAGGAGCCCACCTTGCCCATATGCTTGTTCCTACAGTGACTCATGTTCCATTGGGTTTATTCCTGTGAAGACTTGTGTTAAAACAGAGGAAAGAGCAGAACCTTTGGGGAAGGAACACTACTTTTTGGAAAGCCCCAGACATACTCACTATTCCCTGTCAAAAAATGAAAGCGCTTATTTACATCCTGCGTACGGGAAAGGCTTTTACAATTGGTATAGCATTAAAAGAAATTAATTTGATACCTGGGTCAAACAAAAGTCTTGCTGAATAATAGTGTTTACTCAATACCTAAAAAATAGTCTTCCTAGAGGAATACACTCAGGGAGGAAAAACTCATAAATTATCCAGCTAAGGCATGGCAGATTAACTTCACTTTCATTCTATCGATCTATTGAAGCCTCTCCAATCAAACTTCCCTGAAAAAGCTTACCACCGCTGCTCGCTGGTAGCATTTGCTGAATTCAAGAAGAAATTAAGTACCTATCACTTCATCTCCAAGCAGTAGCTCCCAAGTAACACACTGCAAGCAAAACGGCGTGCCTAGCCTGCCTGCTACAGGTTCCTAGGTTCTGCAGGGGAATTTCTTCCCTACCTTCACAATTAAAAAGCAGCACGTGACAGAGCTCCAACTGCCACAGCTCACCACTCCGCGCGCCAGCTGTACAATTTGGGATGTGCGAGGGATGAGTATTCAAGGCTCTCGCTTTATAGACGCCGTCTGTGTGATTTCAGCTCCGGCACGTATCATTTAGCAGCTACGCAATGTCTGTATTGGCAGAGTCCTGCAGGTACAACTCCACCCAAATTAGAAAGACATTCAGAAATCAATCGTCTCTGGCACTGTCTGTAAGCATTAAGGTTAGTATTCAGTTACTCTCTCTGTTAAGCAGAAAAAAAGACAGATAAGGAGCTTCCCAGGTGATAGCTGGGCTGACAAGTTGCAACTCAGGGATCCAAAAGGCCACCGTTCTCAGGATGAGCTCCAACTCTACCTCACCATTTCTATATGCCAAAAGGCAAAACACAAATTGTGACATTTCCCCTTAAAGGTAAGCAAAGTGCCTTCCAGCCAGAGTATGTGTTTCTAAACAACCGACCACAGCAACTGCCTAGCATGGCATCATCTGTCACAATTCCTATCCTGCTCGGTTTTATCGTGTCACCTGCCATATCAGGCATTTCCCAGGAGGCAAACCCCAAACTCTGCTGCTGCCAGAAAGGCAAAGTTGCTCCGGAGGCCTGGCAGGGGTAGGACATTCAACAGGGCAAGTACCACAAAACCAAACCAAAGACCTGAATTAGGCATTTAAAGGTTCCCAAGGCAGAAAAAGTCCTGGCCATTCCCAGTTTCTTGTGGTATTAAGGCCCATTGCCTTGATCCGTCTGCTAAGGGAGTCCCGTTTCCTACTTCTCCCTAGCTGGCTGGCAGACCAAGCCCTTGAGTGAAGGCAGAGCTCTCACGAGGTTGTCACCACTAAAAGAAGGAAATACCGTGTCACAAGAAGTTCCCCAAAAAAGAACAAAGTGGGTTTTATACAAAAGCGGCATAGCAAGCTACAAACTTGAATCTGTTCAATAGAAAAACACACCTCATTTTTGCAGGCCTTTCTCTTCTTTCATTCATCTGCCGCTATAAAAGCTGCCCGCTCTGCTGCTGGAAGAGTAGCTTCCAGACTCACTGCTGGAAGAACATAGGAGCAAGACGGTATTACAGTGGGATACTTAAATCCTCTATGCAATCGCAAAGCTATGCAGGACACTCAAAAAGAGCTCCCAGTTTTCAGAACAAATCATCTCCGAAGCTGCCGCGCAAGCAACAGAGCAGGCAAGCACGCTGCACCAAAACAAACTCGGCTGCGTCGCTGCCGTGTCCTGGCTCCGAGTCCTGTGGTCAGGCTACGCTGCCTGATGTTACACAGGGTATCCTCCAAAACCGGGGTCCCTGCAGAAAAGCTTTGCACAACACTGCTGTGCACTGCCCTTCGCTCGAGAAAAACTCGCCTTTTTCTCAGTAGTTAGCTACAGTCTCCCAACTGTGCCAACAGGACTCTTTCCTGATATATATACACCCAAAGACCTTCTCATATTTTCACTCCAGATTCTTTCAGTACCCTGACACAGATACATCACGAGAGCTGCTCGACGACCATTCAGCTGCAGTTTTGTTCCTTCGGTATAAATGAGATGGGGAAATAGTTTCATTTCTCTGAAGTATAAAGTTAAATAGAGTGAACTGAGAAGTTTCTTTAAAAATAATGGAGTGAGATCACCCATACAGTGATTTTAAATGGCTCAAATAAGAGCAGTACTTGCATTTAGCAAGTACATCCTGAGGAACAGGAGGCTTTCTCCGTTTCAGCCACTTGGGTGCATTACAAGGGGGACCGCGCTCATTCATATGGGGAACATATTTTCTATGAAATTATTACTAACAGCTTTTTAACTCCACTCTTAAGCAACTCAGAATGCAGATCAATTAAAGGTCACAAAAGGACTTGACATTTTCAAGGGAATTTGAATCTTAATAGATTATTTTGTCACAAAGCTCAGCTGAATGAACCATTTGGGCAGCAAAACACTTTATTCCTGAGCATATTGACCACTAAACCTGGGCTGGCAGGAAACAACAAGGGTGTAAAGAATGACTGTACTGAAACCCAGTGAAGTCGCAACAGGAGAAGAAGCAACCAGCGTCCGCCGACTTCTTTTTAAAACAGTTAAGAGTCACTGTTTTTGAGAGTAACACTCAGCTTTGCAAAAAGTCTGGCAACAAGGCAGGTCAGCATTTCTGCATTGTAATCACCTCACCCCTTAATTTTTACAGCTGGACCTGTTTGTCACAGCCTCACCAGAAGAGGAAAAACTATCCCTTTAAACAAAGCCATTCAAAACTCTGCATCTTTTACTATAAATCATTCAACGAAAACAAGATTTATGTTCTCAGTGTTGTCATTCACCTAGGCACTGCTGGTTTTCCAAGCAAATCACAGTTTCGCATTTCCCCCCCCTACTAAACACACACTGATACTAAGTTTGTTTATTTTCTCATCATCCAGGTTGTTGGGAAGTCATATTTCTGACCATTTCACCATTTAGACATTTTCTCACCATTCATACAAGCGTATATTGCACAATGAAATCCCGAATGCTTCTGTATTAATAACACCCCAAAATTTATCATATGTATGGTACAGATCTGGAAAATACTCCGGTAACTTTAGGCATATAACCCTTCACAAACTCACAGAGGTAAGAGAAGCTCTATTAATGGATAGCCAAAACACAGAATACATCATCCAAGAACAGAATCACAACTCACAGAACTGCCTATTCCACAGGTAAACCCAATGTTTTTGTCACTCAAGTGGCTGCATTTTAGCAAAAAAAAAAAATCACGATAAAAGAATTTTATTCTGGAAGGATGAGAAAAAATGTTAAACATGTTTTTATGGGAGAAACAGAGATAGAGAGCTAGCCTGAAAACTGAAAATCTCTCATGCCCCGATCTATAAATAAAACTAGTTGGGCTTTTCTTTTGTACTAAATTTAAAGGAAAGCCTTTTCCATGGAGAGTTTTCTTTAAAACAAACTATGCCCCAGAAGGATTTTAACGATGGTGTTTCCAACAAGCAGCATGAATGAATTAAACAATAAATGCAGTAAGAAAGCAGCTGTATTTTTCTTTAATAGAAGCAGATGAACATGTAGTTCAATCACGGCTGCGTTCTCAGAGAGAAGGACGATTCCTGACAGTTCTCACCCAGACCACAACACCAGTTTTCCTTCCCCCTGTACTCCAGAACCTTGGCTCAGGCACCACTTGCCCTCTAGCATCACAACAAGCTTCAAGGTTAGCTCCAGTGGCCATCAAGCAGAAATTCCAAATTCTGTTGCATACACAGTATCAAATTATTCAGCTCTCTTCTGCATGTTATCCACAGGCTACGCAGGGGAAGGAAGGGGAGGAGGAAAGATACTTGGCTCTCCTTGACAGACTCAGGTCAGGTCTATCCTCACCACACAGCAATCAGAGCCTAACTGCCTGTCTTTACTCAACTTCTTCCCTCTGGAGATAAACCTCACGATCTTCTGTAATTGCTCAGTCTGGAAATCACCAAGGTCTCTCTCTTCTCCTCACAAACCCCTCACAACACCCGACTAGGAGACAGAAGTTTCAAAACAACTGATGTAGAGGGACACCACCACAGTCTCCAGGAATTCACCTGAACACACATGGAAACACTGGGGCTGAAGCAAGCTCAGGAGATGCGAGAGAGCCTGCTGTACTCCTCAAGAGCAGCAGGGTTTGCTTGTTAGCCTAGCAACAGCCACTAATTATTTTCATTTGGTGTTTCAAATAGAGACCATCACCTTAGCTTCCTGACCAAAGCCATCACTCAGAACTGCTGAATATGCACCATGTTCCACCCCAGAAACAACCGCATTTCGATCAGAGGACAGAGGCCCTTGCAGTACTTCAGGTTTCCCACATCACTTTCCATCTCAGCTATTAAGTGCCACTTGCTTCCACTTTTCCTTTCAGCCTTGAAGCTCCCTAACTTCTAGGTTTTCTAGCAAGGAAACCAGTTTTCTCCTACTTACCAGGTCTGCATCTGCCGTCATCTTCATCCTCTGCAGTGAGGAGATTTCCCTCAACGCGCCAGAATCAGGCAGCCATACCGATAACGTCAGAACCCATCCCATCTGCAAGAAACGTTGCACCATTAAGTTGAAGCAAACCCCGTATTTCCTTGTGGCGGAGTAGCTTCCCCCCAAATCCCATTGCAGCCTAATCTCTGCGGTAGCAGGGTAGGGACTCTAAAACTCACGAGGCAGTAGATTTTTCTTTTTACACAGTAAGAAAGCTACAAACACTGCAAAGGTCCCTGCAGGTTATCCTATCCTCTGCTGATGCGCATCACCCACAAGCAATTTTTTCAGCAGAGACTTTACTGACACATACACAATGCAGATGCCCCAGACGAGCCTATAAACCAGTTTGTATTTTTGCTGTTGCAGCTCTGATTCCCTTCCCTACGGTTGCAAACCAGCCTGCAGAGCACTACCTCAGAAGAGCTAAAGAACATACAGACCTCCAAGGAGCGGTGGAACTCCCAGCTCACGAGACAGGACCGACACGCAGCAAACCTTTCCCCGACAGAAAACTGACCCTTTTAAGGAGTAGCCCAGAGCTGCCTATGTAGAATTAATTGGCTTGAGGAGGGCACTCTCATTAAGGTGAGTGCATCCAGCTGGATTCTATTCAGTTCATCAGGTCTTGGTCTTGCTGGGCTCCGTAGCATCAGGGCAGCCAGCTGGTGATGGTTTGCTTTCTCGTGAGCTGTGGTCGGAGGGCAGCAACAAACACAGGTGGCTGCTGTTACACCTGAGACGGCACCTTTGCACGTGAAGTGAATTTCTTCGTGGCTGTGTCAGGGGTTGAGAAGCACGAGGTGAAATTGCTGCCGTGGATGCGTTCTCCAAGCATGCTGACTAACTGGATAGATTCCTATTGCACGTTCTAAGAAATGGAGATTTATTGCAGTACAAAGAGAGATAAAACACACATGTTGAAACAACTCAGCTCACCAAGTCTAAAGCCAGACAATTAATGAATTTTAGGTGGGCTGTCAGTAATTCCCAGGGATAAGTGAAGCCCATCTTGTGTCATTCAAGTAACACCCACCCCCACCCCCTTCCATGTGTTTATCGTTACTTAGAACGGGACAAATTTTGCCTCACAGATGAGTTAACTGTTAGGCATCCCAAAGGGTCTACATTTAATACACATGACACTTCCAATGCTTAGATTTTTTTTTTATTTGGAGTAACTGTATGTTTCATAAGTATAAGGACTGAACTTCCTCATACATACTGTGGAAATACATAAAACGTAACTCAATGTCATTTGACCTGCTGATATTTCTATTTCCAGAAGAGAGCAGGAACACTGGAAAAAAAAAAACAAAAAAAACCACCACCCAGTCTTTCCCAGCAAATTCTGATGTATAGGATGTGACATAATGGTGCAAAATCTTTTGGCAAAAACAGGGATTTTAAATTGCTCTGCTCTATTTTGCTGTGGTGGGAGTTTTAATGCAGTGCACTTTGCCTAGAACTGACACAAAAGAACAGACAATCACCTCGAGTGTGTTACAGGGAAGAACAAAACAATTTTCCGGGCAAAAATATATTGAGTTCAGTACGCTGGTTATAGGTTACAGTAAACAGAAGCGTTTGATGTAATGGATGCTTTCTGGCTACCAGGGAACCTTTCAAGGGCCCCCACGCAGGAGGGAGGTGGCACTGATGAGGTGGCAGGTACGTGCTGCAGAGAGGTGAAAGGGGACGGAACTTTATTTCCCTTTTTACAAAACAATTTGCTGAGCTCCGTGTATTTCACCGGGCCCTGTCAGCGCGGAGCAGAGAACGGCACGCTGCGACACGAGCGCAGCAGTCCGCCCGTTCCCGGCTCCGTGGGGGGAACGGGATCGGGTCCCAGCACTCGCCGGCACGGATGGTGTTCCCGAAGGGTTCGCTCCTTTGACACCGGCTGGCCGGCCACGCGGAGGCTGTGGGCTACGAAGGGGCCGGCGTGGAGACGATGCCCTCTTAAATAAAGCAGGGTCTTTTGGGGGGGCTGCTCCCCCTGCTAGGGGCTCTTCAGGCTGGGGCAGAAGGTGTTTCTGGGTCAGCACAAATGACTTTCTCAGACGGCCACGGTGCCAGCGATGTCCCTTTATTTGCTTTATTCCCCATGCTTTGGTGCAAAGAGGGGATGCTCGTGCGATGGTTTGCATTTAAAGCATCTCACCTGTGCGCCTTCAGCTCTGCGCGGTCCCCAGCAAACTGGCCTCTGCAGAAATGTTTCAAAAGCCGCTTGCCATACGTCGCAGTGCTTGGGGTTTATTAGCTCACTCAGAAGTGTAGTTTTTAATGCAGTGGCTGCTGCCTGTAATGGCAGAAGTGCCCTGCAAAAGCTCTGTCTGCCAGTCTGAGCAGCGAGGACATCCTGCGCACGCTGATGCTAACTAACACTGCCTCCTTGTACATTCTTTCTTTTTCTCTTCCCCCTCTCTTTTTCTAATGAAATCTTTCCATATTATTAATGGCTAGGGTGGATCTATAGAGTGTGTTCCTTCCAGGATTTTCTTGTTTGCTGTAGTCTTCAAATTTTCCAGTTCATTTCCTATTTTCCTGCTCTAAAACCCCTGCCAAAAAAATCCCTGAAGCACACTTTGGTACTTGAACAGAAAAAACCCCAGCATTTGAGAATAGACATTTGATCCAGACTCTTGTAAATCAGTAGCAATTTTCCCCTCAAATATGAGTCTTTTTCATCAGTGGCTGACAGTTCCTCAAGGTGAGGTTTTATCTAATTAACTATGCAGATGCATTTCAGTCCCTAAAATGGAGAACACTGTGTGATCTAATTTATGTGAAATTAGTAGTCCAAGAGCATTCAGCCAAAATGTAAAGACTGGACTTACGATAGGCTATTTAATCAGATTCCTTTAGGAATTAAATGATTAGGAATGAAATTAATGAAATGGATTTATGCCTAAATAGTCCAAACGGCGCTAGCTCTCGTAGCCAAAGAAGAAACAGGTACCCAAGAAAAAGTTCCTCACTCATGGACTGGAATATTAGAAACAAAAGTGGCTATGTAATCCCCCATGGAAAGAATTATTTCGGTTTCATGTAATCCCTCACCAGAAAAATTGGAAACATTACAAACTCCACTGATATTAGAGCTCAAGCACAGGATGGTGCCAGTTGGAACACGTTAGGAGTTGGGGAATTCCTTAGGACATTGGAGGAGAAAAAAATTCTGAAGTAATTTCATGGATTATTGTTGGTTTTAATCCCTTCTGTGGTTTCTGAAAGAAAATCCTCACACATTCAGTTGCTCATGACATGGATGCTTCCCTGTAAACATAAACTGAAAATAAAAGCGGTTGGACACCAGTCAAACTGGTGGAACTACTATTAAATGACTCAGGCAGCCTGATATGTGAGACTGGCTATTTCGGTGGATAACACTGGTAATTTGGGGCCGAGTTAGTTTTATTTATGGGTGTGATCCACTGTTCTTTGCTTGAGGATGAAATAGCAGGTGATTCTAAGGGACCTTTTGCTCTGAACCCCCTCTCCCCAATTTGTTCTGCAGGGACAGACTCTCTCATCCACGGGAAGCCCCAGGCTGTCAAGAGAGCTCCAGGCAGGATGAAAAGGCAAATCTCCCGATGTGGCAGCTCACAGCATCCCCTCCCGAAAGACTCTGCAAGATTCAAGCCAAAACGGAGGGGAAAAATACGCGCTAGCACCTTGACTAGGATTTTTTCCTTCAAACACACCTGGGCACGTCCGTGGTTTTTTTACGGTCTTTGCACTCAATATCTGTTCCTTTCCTTCCATTGATGAACAACGGGACACAAGATGACCCGGGGCTTTTCCATGGCTACGTTTGGTGAGACGCTGCCTTCAGTACGAACGCTCAGTTAAACGGATTGGCTTAACACGGGGCAGCCTCACGGTTCCCGTTCTTCTGCAGCTACAGCTTGATATTTGGAGGTAACCGTCACTGATTTCGTCTTGCCTTAAAACACCGTGCCACCTGCTCGTCCATGGCTGTCCGTACAGGAGGGACAAGGCAGGCAGCTCAAACAGTCCCTTGCCAGGTATCCCAAACCCTACGTCACCCAGAGCTCGCTCTGCCTGTCAGCTGCACGGCTAATTAACTACATGTAATGAGGATGTTAGGCATTCAGACACTAGAAGTGGGGGCTTTGAGGAAGTGAAGAGTCCAAGTCTTTATAAGGTTTCATTTATTTCAATATATTTTCTTTACAGGTCTCATTTTGCCTTTTTCCCCCTCCCTCTCTGATGGTGACATCACCTCTGAGTATTTGATCAGGCGAAGTGGAGTACCTGAAAGCTAGCATACATTCCACATTAGGGAAATCTGCCTGAAGCAGGACACAGCACAGCCCTAACAACATCACCACCTCAAATAGGAACTACTTTGACTTAATCTGGTTTTGCCTTTAAACATCCGAGGTAACAGTTTTGTTTGTTCATTTCTTCCAGCCTTCAGATAGATACAACTTTCTCACAACAAAAATAATCTCTCTCTGAAAATGTATGCTTCAAATTTCTTGAATGTTTTCCACAGCATTTAAGTATCACACAACTGGAACTGAGGCTCAGGAAGGCAAAGGCTCAGATTCAGTGTCACCGGTACGCATAAAGACGACAACTAAATTAGGAACCCAGTCCCAAGAGCTTTTCTCTTCAGTAAATGCAGAGTGATAAAAGCCCAGCAGCTCGTAGGTAGGTGGGGTCTCTCTCTTTCTCTCCACTGTTTATCTTCTTAACTGGAGTTTAAAGTTATTTGCTTTAGTTGTAAAAGGTTAGATGGGATGAATCCAGATCTTGGTGACTTGCCTTAGAAAAACTCTGACAGATCTGGAAATAAAACCTCCAAGAGGGCAAGCTGGACGTTACCCAGTTACTCTGGACATGCAGGGATCCATTCTTCCCCTCATAAAGGAAAAATGATCTCACATCAGTAAAAAAACCCACCAAACCAGTTTCAAAGTAAATCCGCTGAATACAGTGGGTTTAAAACAGTGTGGCTGAAATCAGCATCTGGACTATTGTCTTGGATACCTTAAAAGTCCATGATTTCTTCCTCTAGGGGCATGTGCTTCTAGGAAATATATATTACTTTGGCTGAAAGACAGTACTTCAGAGAATGTCATCAGACCACCAGCACCGTTTAATAGTTCTGCTGTGTTGTTCTGAGAAATACTGTTTTCTGTAGGAATTCGGGAATGACCCATAGAAACAACTTTGGCAGCGCGTGTATTTCCCTTTGGATTTGTCAGGGTACCAAAGGATCTGAAGAGCTGAAACTTTCCAAATCTTCTCAGCTCATCTGCATTACAAGGACTAAGTGGCTCACCAGTGGTTCCTTGCTTAGTCTGAGGCTCCGACATTAGCAGGGTTACATTTGATCCAAGATGTCTTGAGAACCGCAGGGAGAGTCATGTTTTCTAACACCATCAAATTCCCCTCTCCATTCTTGGTGAGGGAGATTCATTGCAAAAACAAGCAGTAAATTCTCAAAGGCTGCAAGAGCGCAGCGCGGAGGGCCAGACAAATTAAGACAGATGTTCAGAACTTTGGGAGAGCGAGGATGTGGTTTCGTGCGGCCGGCCATGCGAAGGCTCTCGGAACATCCTCCTCCCTTCTCAGACACAATAATGAAGCAGAGAGCGTCACGAGACACAATAAATCGCATCCAAAATGACTACGGCGGGTGGAGTTGCAAACCTGCAGCCGTTCTTGGGGTCTGCAAACAGAGACCACCGCTCCGCTGGCTTTCCCAGCTAGATGCACGCCGCTTGGCACGTTCCCATCGCACGGTCCCGAAAACTATAAAGGAGGAAAGCGTGGGCAGGCGTTTGAGAGCCAGGAAAACGATTTGTCGGGAGGTCTTGCAAAAGAGGGAGATTTCTTATCATGTTAGTCTTTGAGTCTGCACGGCCACAGAGAATAAAGCAGCAAAAAACTGGAGGGAAGCAGAGCTCTCCAGGCTGCCCCGTCAGCACCGACGAGCCGACTCGACCGTCGGCATCCTCAGGGAATCCCGTTGCTCCTCGGCTTTCTCGGCTGCTCAGGAGAGCTTGCAGAAGCTCTCTTAGCCTTACAAACATTCAGACTTTAAGCAACAGCCTCTTCTGCCTTTTTGCCGATGTGCCCCAGCAGGATTCAGACCTGGGATTTAGGCCTTTTTTAGGCTGCACGATGCAGCCCTAGCAGCCATGGTGAGTTAGTTTGACTTTTGTTACGTGAACTACAGAGAAGCACGGTTCAAGAAGACAAATGCATTTTATCCAAAACCATTGGGAAACTAACAGGCAAAGGCAAATGAGAATGACACTCAAAGTCAGTGAAGATACTTCATTCTCCCAGTTCCCTTTTAAGATTTGACAGCCATTTGAGGTATATGTGGAGCTTGCAGTGAGAAAGGGCTGTTTCTGCCACATTTTTCTACCAAGCAGAAAAATCTCAAACGTGACTGACAGCTGTCACATCACAGCACATTCCATTACTTCCATGCTATCAGTTGTGGTCACAATTCCTCCAGCATCATATTTTTCTGTTTTGTTTTTTTTTTTCTGTTCTTCCCTTTCCTTGTATATAAATTTCAGACTGTGGACACAGAACAAATCACCTTGGTGGGAATGGTCATTAAAGGCATGGGTAATATACATACTTATTGTCCCACATGCTTTTCCATTTAAAATATTTGGCCTGAGAACGTGGGAGGTAAGAAACTTATATTTTGAGGTCTTTATAAAACATAGCTTACATCCCCTGATTTATGCTCCTTGGGACTTGTTCTATGTAAAACATTTAACTAGCTATACTTTAGATAAAAGAAACATCTGAAGCATTGGTTGTTTTGGAGCTTCTCATTCTTTTCTCCCATATATCTTCATAAAATTTAAGTGCCAGGCACAATATTTTAAGTTCAAAACCCTTCCTCTTGTTCCTAAGTTCTCTTTTCTTTAGAAAAGTTTATGATATCACTTTAATATTCTCCCTTACTGCTGGGCTCTGAGCAGCAGTGCAGCGCACCTACGGAAGCAGGGCATCGGTGGTTTAGTTCCAGTTTTGCCACCAAGGACACGAGACAAAGCCTGCCAAATGCAATTCATGCAAAACGAATGCACGAAATGGCAGCTTCCCCGGGCATCAGCGTCCAGAGGAGCGCGGCGATATAAACCGGCGTGAGACCCTCTGCAAGGCAGAACGGCACAGTGTGTCGAAGATCTAAACCCAGCCGAGCGGGTAGGGTGAAAACAGCGGCAGCCTCCCCCATGCTTGGATGAGAGGTCTTGGGCTTCATCTCTTTAGCGGACCTACTGCCTGACGACGCGTTCCTGAGCAGAAACAAATAGTATATATAGTATAGCTATATAGTATATATAGCTATACTATATATAGCTGCTATGTTGGGCCTTGCAGCTACGACACTAAACGGGGATGCAGAAAAATCTAAGTTAAATTCCTGGCTCTGCTACACGCTTTGGTCAGGATCTGAGCCAGGCAGTTATTTCCACCTGTCCGTGTTTCCCTTTAGTAAAAGGGCGACCAGATTCTTTCTGTTCTTCAGCCCCATGGGCAAAGCTTCGCAGGTGGTTCTGCGGGGTGCAGGGCAGCACTGCACGGAGGCGTCTCGGCTCCTTCAAAACGCGCTCCCTCCGCTACGGAGAGCTGCTCAGCCACGTTAACAGTTGGCTAATTTTCTCCTTCATGATACGGGGGGGGTACTGAAGTGGTCCAAGCACCCTCCTAAAAGAGCTCTCCTACTTGTTCGGAGCTAGTTTGCGCGTCCGTGCCCAGCACGGCATGTCGATGTATGGACGCCATCAGGAACAGGGACAGCCTTGCCCTACGTACCGTTGCGCCTACGTGTTGGATGCTTTGAACGGTCGCAGCTTCTACCAGCTATTACTGTAGTCATAGATACACTGCCCTTAGAGAAATCAGAATCAATTTAGGCACCTAATACTGGGATGTCTGCGAGTGAATTGGTTTTGAATTAATTGAGTAAAACAAGGCAGTGAAAACCCGTGTAACATGTTGGTCTGGAAACTGCTGCAGCCCTGGGGATGGAACGACAATGCATATTTTACGCCGTGAATTTTTTATTAAGGGCTGTTGTTTTTTTATTTTTTTATTATTGAATATGAATATTTTACACGTCCGAGTTCAGAACAATGCTTTTTTTGGCTGCCTCTGCACTTTTCATGGTTGTGTACCCTTGCATTGCATAACTGAGAGAGATCCATTTACACACATGGGGAAAGGGGACTAATGAATCTCAGCAAAGCTAACTTTACTGTGTGTGAAAAAAAGCACTCTGAAGTTTTCCAAATAAAAAAAATATATACATACATAAAATACTTGCATGGAATGGCTTAATAAAATCAGTGTGTGTGTGTGCGAGCGCGCGTGCACGTGTGTGTACATGCGGGGGCATGTGTTCGTGTGGGTATGTGTATAATCACTGCAGAGCCTCTCTCACCCAGAGCTACATCTTACTCCGTGTAGCGACATCTCCGCTGGGAAGAGCTCTGGAATGTTCTTACCTCCGTCACGTCAAACCCCTCGTATTCAGGTACTCACCGGGACATTTCCAAAGTTGGAGAAACGGAGGCGGGCCTGCCAGTTGCTCGGTAAGTGAACGGATGGAGCTGCCCACGCTCAACTGCAGGACTGGTATTTCTCTGCCTTTGGTAACGCCGTTACCCTTTCTGGCCACTTCTAAGCGTCCACAGAGCTTGTTTCCCCCCTGCAAAGCCTGCCTCCTGCAGATCCTTTAGCCTCACCGCTCCTTCTTCGGCATTCCTGGCCGCGCCGGGTCTCCGCCGGTCTTTGAGATGGCCACGTCGCCGAGCGTCTTTGATGATTGCCGTGGTTTCGTCGGCGGTAGGCTGCGCACGGATGGTGAAGAAACACCTAATTTACCCAGACAGCTCGGATCTGACCTCGCTTGCTAAGCCTGGCTACCAGCCCTCGCGTGGTAAGCCTGCGAGCGCAGTGTTTCCGAACTTCTGTAAGGTCAAGCCTCGCCATACTGTGCCCTAACGAAGGGGGTCATTTCTCTACCCTCCTCCGTGCCCCTTCTGTTGAGATGTACTTGGCATTCTCTATCCAGCTGCTTTCAGAACAAGCTGCCCACCACCCTCCTCCTCCAGACCCGCCAAGGCAGAAGCGAGGGCACCTTTTACAGCAGTGTGCTCGCACAGCTCAGCACAGGCGAGGGCAGCGGACAGGAGTTTTCAATAATAAAAATAATAATTATTTGTCTAGCGTATATTTGAACCCAGCCTTTTTATTGTGCTTATGATAACAGGGAGGAGAGGGAGAAAGCAAGAGCTCTTGTACAGTTCTCGAGAGCTTGCAACCAAAAATGGGCAGGGTGAAAAGAATCACATTGGTTTGGGTAATCAGTGTGCATTGTCCCAGGCTGACATTATTGCATACCAATAAAACCTTTAAATTCACAGTGGAGGTGCAAAATGATGAATTGTTTGACATGTAAAAGAAAATAAAGAGCTGCTGCTAGATTGAAACTTAAATGAGACTTGGGGAGGGAGGGAAAAAATTACCAGGATGTGCTGGTTTTGGCTGGGATAGAGTTAATTTTCTTCATAGTAGCTAGTATGCATGCAGAGAGTCAAGAGCTTTTCTGCTCCTCACCCCAGCCTACCAGCGAGCAGGCCGGGGGGGGGCACAAGGAGTTTGGAGGGGACACAGCCGGGACAGCTGACCCCAACTGACCCAAGGGATATTCCAGACCATACAACATCATGCTCAGCATATAAAGCTGGGGGAAAAAGAAGGAAGGAGGGACATTCGGAGCGAGGGCATTTGTCTTCCTAAGTCACCATTATACATGATGGAGCCCTGCTGTCCTGGAGATGGCTGAACACCTGCCTGCCCGTGGGAAGCAGGGAATGGATTCCTTGTTTTGCTTTGCTTGCTTGCATGCGTGGCTTTTGCTTTACCTATTAAACTGCCTTTATCTCAACACACGAGTTTTCTCACTTTTACTCTTCTGATTCTCTCCCCCATCCCACGGGGGGGGACGGACAGGGAGAGCGAGCGGCTGGGTGGGCCTTAGTTGCTGGCTGGGGTTAAACCACGACACCGGAGCAGACTGCGATTTTTATGTAATTCCAGTGCAAACTTCACAAATGATTTTGTGTTTCTGATCTTGTGGCCCCAAAGTCCCAGACCTTTGCACTGATACGTGCTCTTAAAGCAAGAGACAGCTCTTACCCCAAATAGCTTGCAGGACAAGTAAAGGATGGAACAATAGAAGGGTGTTTAAAAGTGGGAACCAATGCCTGATGTGCCCAAGATTAAACTTTTCTTTCCACAATTTATCAGCGGCAAGTCTAGGAATTAACTCAGGCCTCTTTAATCCCTGCAAGCAGTCCTATATTCACCAGACTAGTGTTGCTTTCCTGAGGCTAGCTAGAAAGATCCCAGGCCTTTACAACATAAATCCTCTGTGTATCCAGGGAACAGGTAGAGGAAGGATTCCTGCAAATCATTTTTTAAGGTATGAGGGCCAAGGGAATAATGTCCCAAATGATTAAGACCTCAGACCTCTTCAAAGCAAAAGTGAAATATAAATGAAGCAATGAATTTCCAGTGCCCTGTGCAGTGATGGAAACACAAGGTGACCAAGAGACTGAAGAGGCTGATATGAAGTCTGGAGTCATGGAACATGTGCCAACTTCTGCTATCTTGTTGCGTGCCCTTGAGCAAAGTCATGTCTAAGAGGTAAATGGAAACAGCCAGGACAAACCAGTACTGTGGGTGTTACATACCTGTAATAATGGTTTGTTGAGTGATTTTCACCTGGGAGGAGCTGAACCAGGTCCCTCGACGCAAAACAAGTTTGATATCGATGAATCCATCCTGGATTACATCAGGCGGTATCTTGTTGTGCAAGGGTGAGATCTCATTAAAAGCACACACAGAGCTCTGCTAGGTGTCACTCTCCAAACACGTTTTGTGTCTGCATCTGGGTTTGCAGAGTTATCACCCTCTTTGCTTTTCTTTTCTCCTTCCTGACAACAACCTTGAGTTGCACTGTTCGCTCAGGTTCCCTCTGCTTTCCAGCACACTGGTTTTTTGCATTTTTATTTGCATTAGATTATTGGGGCAGGAGTCTAAACACTTAAGTTACTGCAAATCCCTCCTCATATGGAAGTCAGTGAGCTGTAAAATATTTAAACTGTCTACAGTTGTACCTCATTTGTTTACACATTTCCAGTGGGCTGCTAGAAGGTAACATACTGTAATAGAAGCAAGATCCAAGACTGCTGATTCTGATTTCATAACAGCTCTAAAAGCGCTCTGAATACCTGCATTAACTTGATGGAGTAATATATATCTCAACCTTCCAAAGCCTTAGGGCCCAAGCGGAGCAGGAAAGCTATGTGTTTTTCTCCAGACTCTTTGCTTTATGCTTTCGCTCTGATCATTGGGGGAAATGAAGTGAGGTGAGCCTCGCTGTATTTACTGCTGGAGTCATCCACAAATCGTCCTCCGCTCCCCTGCCTGCATCCTTCGCCGCTGGGTCTTTCAGCCCGTTTTATTTGCCCGCTCGTCCCGCCGGGGAAGGGCTCCAGGGCTCGGTGCACAACTGCACCCAGGGCGAGATGTGCCTCTCTTCGGAGCACTTGTAAATGTCTTGTAGAAAAGGAAAAGCGTGTTGTGATTCTTCAAAGGGCAGCGAGAGGAGGCGATAGATGACTAATCAGTCCCAAGGCAGCAGAGGGCATCAATGAGTTTGAAGATTCATCTCCGGAGCTGAATGAAAACAGCCAGACACTGTACTGAATAATTAAGAAGACAGATTTCAGCTCTCTTCCTATTTTCACGTTAGTCTTGAACAAATTCAAGAAGTTCTCAGGTATATCCAGAGCGTTTTTTTTTTTTTCAAATAATTTTTGAACAATATATAAATCATGCTGCTAATCAGTTTCACAAATTATGACAAGATTTCTATTGCCTGACTGGATGCAGGGCGTATATTTGCAGATGTGGGTAAAGATGATCTCTGTAAACGCATAATTTTCAAGTTGTTTATGTGGATGCACATTTCGCTGCTGAAATTTTACACCTTTGTTACAAATTTCATAGCTTGCTTTGGAAATCCAATCAGCTAGCCATGACGTTTACGCTAGTTAAGCTTATTTGGTGGAATTATTTACAAAAATTGAGCTTGGCAAGGCAGATTTGCTTAGTAGTTCAAGCAAATAGTTGCAGGATTATTTTGATGCTTTCCCTAGCTCTCGGTGACGTGGTAGAGGAATAACACTTTCTCCTAACATATTCGGCTTTTCCCAAAAGAGAATCGGTGTCGGCTAGGAACCAATGCCTCCACCTTCTCTTAGATGCCTGACATCAAAACATTTGTTCAGGAGTCCGCTAAGAATAAACGCAAACTAGATACCTTTCACCTTGCGCCCTCTGATTAATTTACTAATTTGAATTAACATTATATTAGGTTATGTAAATGTCCTCTCACATTAGTCCTTATGCTAGAATATTAGTGAAACCCCACCGATGGACAAACGGAGGCAATGGTTTACGTGATGTGACACAGCAAATCACACGGCAAGGCCGCTAATAGCACAGAGATATTCCAGGTCCGCGAGCTCTGCTTTAACAGCCGGATCAACACATTTTCGTTTGGTGAGCAAAAACAAATTTAGAAGTTCGGACCCCTCTGAGCTCCTCCAGGGCTGCTACAGGAGATCTCCAGTGCTGTGCTGAAGGGTCAGCAATACCCTTGAGCCCTCTATTTCTGCATCAGAGGTCTCTTTCCACTCTTTGGAAGTTTACGGTGAATGGCAAGGAGCCAGCCCCCACGGGCATGGGATGGAGGTGGCTTGTTCTCAAGTGTTTAAAAGTCTGACAAACTGTTTGCAGTTCTAGCAGGGATCAACACATTTCTAGAATTAAAACCAACATCTTGGATAGCAAAAAACCTCTGAACAAGGACTCTTTCTTCAACCCAATGCACAAGGGACCTTTCTTTAGCAAGCTATAAAATCACTTACTATAAATCAATTATTTTTGTACTGATTTATTAACTGCTCTCCAGCTGTTCAGATTGGCACTGAAAAAAAATTCCTGGATGGTCCTACTGAAATTTTCAAAAGCATTTTCTCTGGAGTACTGTTGGTCCAACCTCGTCATAGTCTTCCCTGGTAACCCACATATTCCTAAACGTTCTTAAGCTGGCAAGGATGGAAGCACCGATCCACACAGAGTGCATCCGATCTTGTGGTGAGATGATCTTGACAGGAGTTGTGTTGGAAATTCCCGTCTGGAGCTCCTTCAGAAGCCTTTCCTTGAAACCTCGGAAAAGAGTCGATCCGCCCGATAGCAGCACGTTCCTTAGCATGTCGGGCTGGATATGCTCACGACACTTGGCGATGCTCTGGAGGACCATCCTCCCAACCCCTGGCCCTGGGATTTCTGCCTCTGCTGGCACAAAAAGCGTTTCAGGAGCTCGGAATAGCTGGTCTCCTACCTTGACAGCCCTTCCATCAGGGAGAAGGTACTCGCACATAAGTTTTTCAGGCTTTTCCTGCATATTTTGCCTAGGATCTAAAGCAACATAGCACAGCTTCTCCTTCATATCCCTCACAATTTCTCTCTCTGCCGTGCTTACGAAGGAGTGCCCGGTCTCCGAGAGGAGCCTAGCAAGGTATTTGGTTACACCTCTGCCTGCAAAATCCCGTCTGGTAATGCCATGTAGCAGATAACAGCCTTTGTAGACCGGGACCGTGACGGTGACACCGTCGCCACTGTCCAGGACCAGTCCGGTTGTGCGGGCACAGGCGTACAGGGCTGTTAGCGCCTGCAGAGTCACGAAAAGAGCTGGCACCTGGAAGCTTTCGAACATCGTCTCAGCCATTTTTTCTCGATGCCGCAAAGGATTGAGAGCGGTCTCGGTCAGCAGGGCTGGCCTCTCGCTCGGTTTCATTTTGAGTTCTTGTTCGTACAGATATCTCCAAATCTTCTCCATGTCGTCCCAGGATGTAACTACCCCATTTTCCATCGGGTAAGTGAAAGACAAAATGCCCCTTTTGGACTGGGCTTCTTCCCCGATATAGCAGTCTTTATGTCTCACCCCAAACATGACAAGTTTGAATTTGGGGTATCCCACAACAGTAGATATAACCGAACGGGGCGCCTGTTCCCCTGACAGACCAGCCTTACACTGTCCAGAGCCGATATCAAAAATCACGGCGCGGGTCCCTGCCGCCGCCGAGTCAGACATCTGGGCAGGATGGGTGCCGTCCCTGGCAGCGGCTGCTGGCACAGAGCATCTCCAAAACATTCTAGATCCCCCAATCCCAAATAGGCACCTCTGCGCCGAGCTCACAATCCTCCGCAGCTGCGCCGGCAACGCTGCTTCCTCCAGGGAGCCAGCGGTGCGGAGCATTTTGATTCAGGGCTAGTATTTGGAAGTGAAACTGGGTGTTCTTGCTTCCCGGATAAATTACAGCAGAGAATCGATGGATTTTTTCAAACCCTCAGGCACAGAGGAGGGTCGGTTACAGTAATTGCATTTGCATTGATTTATATTTGGATTCTGTGTGGGGTTTTGCTGGGTTTCTAAAGGAAACATTTTTAATGAGGTCAAAAATAACGTGAGCGCTAGGTTTAGAATACAAACCCCAGATATCTCAAAGACCTTAGAGGGAAGAATCTCCCAGGAGTGGAGGTGCGCTGATCCCCAGGTGACTCCAAGGCAGGCTGTGTGTCAGTTAAGGAGTTACGGCATCCCTGGGACATGCACGCACCTGTAAACTCTGCGGAGGGGAAGGGAGATGCTAAACAATAAGATCCTCGTTACCGATGTTTTTAATGTTTTATTTTCATGCAGGTTTTGTCAGCTAATAAACGCACAGCCAGCTGCAGCCCCTTTTAGGTCAGTCAGCTCTCAGGAGCGTTTCGCGCTCCGGCATTGCTGTAGCAAGCCATTCTCTTGGTCTGACGTTCTCCTCAAAAGCATTTTCGGTGAATGACAGCTGGCCCAAAATCCTTGTAATCGCTCACGGTGACCCACATTTGTTTGAAAGACGTCAGGCAGGTGAGGATGGAGGCCCCAATCCACACGCAGTATTTTCTCTCAGGGGGTGCGATGATCCTCACAAACATGCCAGCGGGCACTTGCAGCTTCATCTCCTTCAGGATCCGTTCCTCCAGGCCGGGAAAGAGCGTGGACCCACCCGAGAGCAGGATGTTGCCGTAAAGATTCCTGCGCACGTCGATGTCGCACTTCATGATGCTGTTGAAGATCATTTTGTGCACGCCGGGAGCTTCAACTCCAATGTTTGCAGGCACAAAAAGGGTCTCTGGTGCACGAAAGAGCTGGTTGCCTATCTGGATGATATTGCTGTCAGGCAATCTGTATTCTTTCATGATTTCTTCTGGCCTTGCTTTCATTTCTTGGACGGGGTCTAAGGCTACGTAGCACAACTTCTCTTTGATATCCCTCACAATTTCCCTTTCAGCTGTGCTAACGAAAGTGTGTCCACTCTCCAAAAGAAGCTTCATAAAATATTCGGTGATATCCCGGCCAGCAATATCCAGCCTGGCGACAGCATGGGATAAACAGTATCCTTCATATATGGGGACCGTGTGGGTAACACCATCCCCGCTGTCCATGACTATTCCAGTAATACGGGCCGATGCGTAGAGCGCCAGGGTTGCCTGGACTGCAACGTACATAGCTGGCACCATGAAGCCTTCGAACATGATCTCTGTCATTTTTTCCCGGTTCTGCAGAGGATTGAGGGGGGCTTCAGTCAGCAGCACCGGCCTTTCGCTGGCTTTGATTCTCAGCTCATAGTCATAGACGTGTCTCCAGATCCTTTCCATATCATCCCAGCAGGTAACTATGCCGTGGTCAATTGGATAATTCAAAGACAGGATCCCTCTTTTGGACTGAGCTTCTTCGCCAATGTAACATTCTTTCTGTCCCGCTCCCAGCATCGTAGCTTTGACTTTTGAGCGACCAACAATTGCTGTAAAGACAGACCTTGGGCTGCTGTCACCTGCGATACCCGCTTTGAATAACCCGGACCCATTGTCAAAGATTACAGCCGGGACATCCAAAACGCCGGGGTCAAACATTCTTCGCAGAGCTGACGGCTCCCCAGAGTGGCTCCCTGGCACTTTTGCCCCTTCCCTTTTACAAGCTGGTCACCATGGCTAGGCAAGTCTTTTCAGGGATGTAGAGCTTGCTGTTTCCAACATGTCTGCCCCCAGCTACCTCACAATGGCCAGTGATACAATAATACATTTTCCCAGCAAGTTACCTGATCCCAGACACTTCCCTGGATATGGCCAGAGTAGCTTTACCATGACTCCAGCCAGAGGACTATCAATTCACCGAGTGTGATCCACAGGTCATGGCCCACGAATATACATATCCCTGTAATGAGACCGAGAGCATTTTTTTCCTCAGAATAGAAAAGCATGTATTGCAAAATACGTGCATGACAATAATTAAATTTTTCACATGTGCCTCTGGCTTAGCTAAGACTCTACAAATATTTCCAAGAGTTGGTGAGGATTAGGAGAATTTTGTCTCCCTGGAAATATTAACTGAATTACCAGTTTGTTTTTCTGAATAACGTCTGCACTGGAAGCAGACCTTTTCCAGCTGAATCCTTTCTGATCCTTTACAGGAAACTCTGAAAAATATTTTTGAATAGTTAGAACTATGTTTGCCACTGATTATGGCATTCTGGAATATTTTTTCCGGTCCTTGTTTCTTAATTTAAAGACTATTTTCTGGTATAATCACAAAAGTAAAATAATAATCTCTGCCTCTTACTGGTTTATAAAACCCTAACAGCTTTAAACAATGCTCATGATGCCTTCTACTGCAAAGAAATTCCTTCCCATAATGAATCTATATCCTAGGCTGCTGACAAGCTGACCTGCCTGCAAATAAACAGGCATGCAGATGTCTTCCTTCCATGCTTCCCTTTTCCATTCAGCACTTTGCTGAGAACAAACTCTTTTTTGGAAGTTTGTTCAAAAGGATGAAAAATATCCTAGATCTTCACAACTGATCCCCATTTCCCATCTAACTGGTTTTTGGGTTTGTTTTTGTTTTTAATTTTGCTTTAAGAGAAGATTTCCCAAAGAAGAAAATTTTCTATAGCTTTGAATCCAATGAGATCTGACAATCCAAATCCATTTACAGAGAAAATTTCCTTTAAAAAAAAAAAATAAATCACTATATAACTTCAGTTTGAATCCTTGGCTGCCAGAGTTTAATTGCTTCTCCTTGTGGCTCTAAATCCAGGGCAGCTTCAAAGCAAGGGTGGCTTCTATTAAATTTAATTACTTTTTCCTGCAGCTCGCATGGCAAAGGTGCCAGGTACTAAATGAAGGCGGTTATGAATCAGAGGCAGATTCCAAACAAAGATATATATTAAACAGAAATTTTAAGCGTAAGCAAATGACCTCCTTGTACAGAGACATTTATACCCCATATGAGCTATTAAAAAAAAAAAAAAAAGCCATCTAACAAGGGATCAGCTCTGCGTATGTTATTTCCATTCTGCTTAGATTCCAGACATGTTTGTGTTAAATGCCACCCTATCCATTTTAGCAATTTCTCTAATCCTCTTAATATTTGTGTACATATATTTCAGTGTGTGGCACGCTTGTTTTCATGCATGCTTCTATATTAATGTCAACAGGTGTCCTAATCATTTAAGAGGTTGTTATATGCATCGCACTAGAAGCCCCATTTAATCCAGCACGGTCTGCATGCAGCTTACAGCGAAGCACTCCGTTTTGAACATGATGTTCAGTATTAAAACAAGGGAATATTGACTGGCATTATTATTAAATGGCAGTTGAATCTAGGCGCAGGAATGCTCATCTGTTCCCTCATATTGGTTCTGTCATAAATCACCTTAAAAAGGGCACGTGTGAATTAATTTTGTTACTGTAGGGTTTGTAACAAGGGAAATGACTGTGTTTAGCTGAAGTACTGTAAATTGGACTCATAGAAGAGACAATATGAGACATCAAAAATTTCTCGTGCTCACCTGGCGGTATAGTTTATGCTGTTATGACAAGTCCTCACTCAGGAATGGAAAGATAGCTCATTTTCTGAAAGCCAGTCGGTCTTTGGCCTTTGACATTTGCCAGGGGCTGCCAGCTGTGGAGAGACATGTAAGGAACTGAACTGAGACGAGCAAATCCATTCCACAGGAGCCGCTAACGTCTTGACTAGATGGTATCCGCTGTTTGTCACCTCTTAATGGGATGGAATACGAACTCGAAGCTGAGAGGCACATTGGAAACGCAGTAATAACGCAATTCCCACAACGTACCAACCATAAATGACCTCTGTCCCACAGGCACTGGGTTGTATAAATCCATAGATAGTTAAACGTGTTGTTTATAGGCCAGTCTTGCTTGCTTTATGTCAGCGCTGAGCACGCATTTTCACCGACCGGCTTACCCACGTCTTTTCGCTTTACTGACCGCGTCGTCCGCGCAGAGTGATCCCCCCAGGCAAACCAGAGCTTGTCCTTTCTCCACAGCCAACCTCTGTCCAGAGAATTCTGGAGACACAGATGTCCCTCGGGGCAGATTCTGCGTGAATCAGGCCAGGCTGGAAAGCACCTAGAAAAAGGTGATGAGCTTTGGAAGGTCTGACTTTACCTGGGGTAAAACTAGAAGGAAAAGGATCAGCTCTCAGTCTCTATGCCTGCGTAAATGCTGAGGGCCTGGGTAATGTGTAACACCTATAGCAGGAGGAATAGATGTCTTTCCACATCTAGAAAGCGTTACCAAAAAGAGAGACAAGTAGGACCAGAGACTGAGGGAGAGATGCTTCTCTCCGTGCCTTTCTACACCGGATTATTTCGATATCTTCTTACCTGTGTTTCCTTTGCATTTGTGTGGGTCTTGCCATCCTCAGATGACTGTTTTCTGGATGTAAGCGCATTCTGAGCAGGTACAGTACAGGGCAGCAGCTGAGGCGAGGTGATTATAGTACACCAAATACAGGTGAAGCCCCAGAAATAGTAATGCTTCATCAGAGAATCCCTTAATGAAATCCATGGAATCATGATTTTTTTCTGTTTCACAGAAAAAGGGGACAATTGCAAGGAATTTGTTCATTCCCCAAACGCATTCCACTCTGAGTCTTTCTTGGTTTCCTACAGGCAACTGATTTTGCTGGCTAACACAATTATTAGGAAATCTCAGACATACAGGCCCAAGGAAGAGCTGCCTTATCCTTCAAAAACTTCACAGGGACTTGATGAATTGGCATTCATTTCTCCATAAAATAACTTTCTTAGCCAAGATATATCCACCACCTTTTTTGGGCACGTCTCCTCCATCTTTGATTACCCCCCCAAAAATGCTGATTGTCTTCTCGGCTTACAGTTTCCTCATTACCTTCTCTGGATGGGGAGGACAGATGTTTGGGCTGTTGGCTAAGAGAGAGCTCTGTGACAGTGGATCTGTCAACAGGACGACCAAGGCAGCTTTCCAAGTGGATTTTAAGCTGGAACTTTTGCTTGCTGCGAAGCAATGCATTAATACATCAAAAAGGTGAAAATAAGAAAAAACAAGAGGCTGGCATGTGGTGGACATGAGTCTCAAGGCAGCGTCTCATGTAAACGGAAGTATAGTGCCTTTTTATGTACAGTAGTAGTAATTTAGCACTTTCTGGGATATCCCAGAAACAAACCAAAGGATTTATTAAAGTGCTCCAGCTTAAGTGTTAGATGTCTGTGCTTTTACAGCTGAAAGATCACAGCTATAGAACCATCTCCCCGGAGCATGCATATGACTTGTGCAACAAATAGGAGTGCATTTATTAAGTGAATCCAAATGCATCAGAAATAAATATTACAGGAGAACAAGTGAGGAAAAGAAGGTATTTCAACCCAGAGGAAGTTTGAATGAGGAAGGACAAAAAATCTTCTGTTCAGAATACCACCATTGAAACCGTATGTGGGGAAGACAGAATGGAGACTGCTCAGCCTTCTCCATACCCTAAAAACCTGGACTGGCGGTTCACAGCGCACGGAAGAATGGAGCACATCAAATGCCGCGGCGATGATGGACGCCTTTATGAAGTCAGTCTGTCAGCACACGAGGACACCACTTAGTCTGTGCCACAAGTCATTCTGGTACAGATACAAAATGAGTTTATTATTTAGGTCGTGATAATGCCTGGAAAGCCGTTGGGCTCTCCCAGGGACTGTAGAAACAAACAGCAAAGGGCCAGCCTTGCTCAAAAGAATTCGGTCTGGGAAGTGAGACCTAACAGGTGGGTGAGGCAAACAAGCAGGTCAGGGTGGAAGGCAAGGGAGACAGTGTGAAAGAAATCAGGGGCTGAGAGCAGTTCTTAGCCAGTAAGAAGCAATAATCACCATCACAGATGCTTAGCTCTAACAACTTGACAAGATCCCTTTCTTCACATAGGAGCTGTGTTTGATTGCTCCCATACTTGTTTCCATCTAAAATCCCCATTTTGCAATGTCTTCGTGACACTCCAAACGTCCACAAAGCCCTTTGAAGTTGAATTTTAATGTGTTTATCGACACCAGTTATGATATTTCAAAACACATGGGCTACAAATTGTTACCATGCACTCCTTGTGTTTACAGTAATCCCCACATTAAAACAAACTCGGCCTTTCCTGATGATTTTATATCTTTTTGCTGACTCACTTGCCCGTGTTTATTGAAACTCCTGTTGAGGGTTTTTTTCAATATTCAACACTTTTGAAACATAAAACCCGCTATCTGCAGATTTCATATACTTTCGAAACATTTTGCATTCATTTTTATGGGCACCACATGGCCAAAATCCTCCTCTTCAATTTTCCTTCCAGATCTGTGACTTGCGATATGGGTTTCCCATGCTCGAGCCCAGCAGTCAACTCTGCGCCTGTGGCCGGTCTCGGTGTTAGAACTGCTGCCAAGACCTGGGCCAGCGATGGGTGGCTCCAGGAGCTCAGCCCTGACGCAGCAGCTCGGCCAGAGGAGGTTTTCCTCCGATCTCCGTGCGCTAGAGGTGGGCTTAAGCTGCAGCAAGGGAAGATTTTCGGAGCCCGCACCCTTGCCCGTTAGAAACGATAAGGGCAGTTCTTCCTTCCTTTGACCAGGGCTGAACCTGGGAGGTCTCTCCCATCCTAGGAGGACACCTTGGCTGCAGCCCCCGAGGAACGCGAAGCTGCCCGGTGGGTCAAGTTCAGGACTGCAACAGGGCTTTGCCACCCTCAGGGGGTCACGCTTAGTCAAGTGGGGCCAAGAGAGATGACTGTCGGGCTCCTGAAAGCAGCGGGCCAGCAGGCACTTGGAAGTGGACGCTGTCAAGTCGCTTGAGACCACACAGCTCGTCAACGTCTGCGGCTCTGGGCTGCGAAAAGTTTCGGTAAGCAACTCAGAGCCTGGAAGGTTGGACGCTCCACCACACGGCATGAAGCAAAAACATTTTAAAGCTCGATGTTTCGGTGTCTGCTGTCCCTATAAAGCATGAGACAGGCCCAGACTCCTCGTACTGGCTCCAAGACCCTTCCAGCACCAAACCTCCTTGGTGGTGCCGCGGGCAGCTGCACCCACCAGCGTCGGGGAGCGGGACCCACTCCTGTACCAGGACCCACTCCTGTTAATGTCCCCAGACAGACCATCTGGAAAGCAAAGCCGAGAAGACATGTTAATTTTGGCAATGAACAAAAGCACTGGGGAAGGCAGTAAAAAAAATCAATGTTTGCTAAATAGAAAAAAAGGATCTAAACTGGGGGAAATTTCATTTATTTTATAATTCCTAAAAGGTATTGGAGGGAGGGAAATTGAAACGGTAAACAAATTATAAAATATAAAAAAAGTTACAATGCATTGTCCTTTTAAAGGAAACTTAAATTACTGCATTGCTAAATTGGAAGAGCTCTGGGGACTCATTTATGGTCTTCTACTCTTTAGACTCACAAAGTCTAACCGGTATCTCTAGGGGTGGCTGGATTTAATAGTATCATCTAAAATGTAATAAACCCTGCAAGTGATGAACAACTGGGAAGGTGCAGAACACACTGGGATTCAAATTTAATTCAGATGATTTGGAATTCAGCATCTGAGAACTACTCAGAGGAGTTCACGTGTTATTTTCCACGTTGGAGAAAAGAAAATAAGATCTATACCTAGGAAGTGATATAAATTATGCATAAATAAAAGGCTTGGTTGAAAATTCATATATTTAAAATAATAGTCTTGATTATTTGAAAATGAAGAGGAGTCCAGGAAAAGACTTCTTATATTTTTTTATTGTCTGAACGCTCTGAATCAGGTAAAAGAATTTCACTAAACTGAACTCCAATCGCTTATCCACAAATTAACCTTTCCTGGGTAGAACCGAGGCCTGGTGGCTCCACTCTGAAATAACTCCATCTCCTACAGGTCGCCCTAGAATACTAATAGGAAGAAGGCAAGTTTTAGGATTAAGACATGGAAGGGTAGCCGACGGAGCTGCGCAGCGTATTTCTCGGTCTCTCAGCTCCTGTCTGACCATAAGCACGTCTCTCCAGATGTGCGCTGCAGTGACCGCCTATAAAACAGCTGCACCAACCTCACACACCACCTCCTGCAGCTCAACAGAGGGACGGGTCCAGACCGCACCTGATGCCTTTCAGCACAAGACCGGCACAAATACTAACGTTTGACGTGAAAACAAAAGCAAAGCAACGCTTTCTATAAGCCTGCAAGAGCACTCCCCGCTCAGACCGCTTCAGGACGAGCGGATGGTAAAGAGACGTGGTCTCCAGCTGGCCCTCGGACATCTGCTTACGGCTCCTGTGTGCCACTCCTGTTACACGTTCGGCTCTGTGTCTGCTCAGGGAAGAGCCTTTGTAAAAGAAATCAGAGTTGTCGGGAGTTTCGAGACTGTACGACGGAAAAAAGGGAAAGCAGGGCTCTCTTACCCTTGGAAAACTGTTAATTCAGCATTAAATACATACCGAGCTGTTCTGGAATCTCATTGTTACTTTATATAGCCAAGTACCATTACCTCTAACTATATTCCAATGGCTGTTGGACTTGGGTTTACGAGCAAATTGTTAAAAGCTGTGTCTGAGGTATGAAAGCGACAAGTGGAAAGCATTCCCATGAAGTGTGCAGGATGGCTGGAACTGGGCCAGCGGTTTAGGTCAAAACTCAGTCACATGTCCTGCTAGCTGGTCCGGAACATCCTTCAAATCCAGCTAAGCAAACAGCTCGGAGAGCCCTGTGCCAAGTGCCAACTCCAGCTGGCATCCTGGGACATTTTATTCTACAGTTGTTGCAGTTTTGGAGGTTACGAAAAGTTTACTAATGAGAAACATTTCGGGACGCTGTGCCAACAATCTAGGCTGAAGGAAGAGCTGTAATGACATGAGCATATATAACTTTGGTGGAAAGTCTGAAACATCGGTTCCACACCCTGAGAACTGCCTCTCTGTTTATAAATCCCAACAATTCTGAACATCAAGAGAAATCCGCCTGCTTGCTCTTAAGATGTTTACATTGTGCTTTCTAAATATTTAAAACCATTGATGAAATTAAAGACAACTTTCACGATGCTGTGTTCCTCAGTTATTTCGTTCATTTTGCTTTACAGGGCCAGTGCTCCTTTTGTAAACAGGAATTTGATATAGCAAAAGGGGCAGGAGACCACTGGGCAGCCAGGGATTCTCAGCAAACAATTTTGGTAACCCTCTTTATAAATAATCTTAGCAAATTTCTGTTGGGAAATAATAGATTGTTTAGCTTTCTAAGGAAGAAGCACTTGCAGCCAGACCTATAAGATGCAGAAGATGGGATGGGTGTGTGGGTGGAGAAGCTGCCTCTCAGGATCCTGGTATCAACTATTGATGCAGAGCCCATCTGTGTGCTGTTCAGTGTCAGAGAAAAGGGAAGGCAAGGAATCATTACACAGGATTCCCACAACAGAAAAATTTCAAGGACTTTCTCAGCTGCCATGTTTCTCTCTCTCATTTTCAAAGTTCTCCTTTGGCTGGTGCTCCAGCTGGCATTTGATGGACAGAAAAGGAAAACAAACCCATGGTTCCCAGAGGATTTCTAGCAGAATATTCAGCATATTAGAAGTGAAAGAAGAAACACTGAAAGTGCAAGCAAAACCTCTGTTCCCATCTTCACTCTAAGGCAATATTTGGGTGCAGTAGGAGTGCAGAGCAGTCTTTGTCTCTCTACCAATGCTATTCATCACTACGTTTACCATATTTTCCTTTTCTTTCCATAACTCCTGGCTTCGCTCATGTCTGGGTGTTTTCTAACCAGCCTTAAGGCAATAAATCTAAGCTGTCAGCATTGGAAGAAAATTAATGTGAGAAGTTGTTCCAAAGGCCACCAGCCTTTTCCTGACTGGGTGTGCTGTGTTAATCCAGGATTCCTCAACAGCTTTCAATGTTTTGCTATTTTCGCAAGGTTTTGAGGCTACAGATGCATTTTTTGAAGAGCGGCTTTGAATCGTATCCTGTAGGATACCAAATTAACTGGAGTTTCTTCAGATTGCAAAGAGAAGCGAAGGTGCTCGGCGCAGGCCCAGATCTGACCCTAGGCCATCTCTGGCCAAGCCACAAGCAAAACCCAGATCCAGAGTGGGAACGCATCCGGGTCTGAATCTGGGTTGAACTTTTCGTGAAGAAAAAGGCCAAGTGATTAAAACCCAATCCTGTTCCTATGCCCCGTAGTGATGACGCTGGTTGAATTATTCATTGCAAGTTATTTATCCAAAGAATGCGGCTGGCATTTATGCTGAATACATTACTTGCAAGTTTTGATTTCTTGTTTCATTACTCACTCTGTTCTGTACCACTCAGAAACTCCAACCTCTTCATTTCTGAAAGTCTCTTTTCTGAGTCTGAGAAAAAGAACACTTGGGAAACAACCTTCAGCTGGTGCTGATCTGATACAGCAAATACCTCCCTGGGAAAGGACAGCCTGGCAGTTAAGGCATTTTCCTGGAACTCAGGAAAGCAATGTTCTTTTACCCCATTCAGCTGCAGATGAACTCCGTAACCCTGGGCAAATCACTTAGCTCCCTGTACCGCTGGCTGCACATTTATAAAGTGGACATCGTATTTCTCTCTGTAAGATACCGTAAGGCTACATATGTTAAAGATGATGAATTGCCTAGTTACTATGGAAACTGGAAAAGCACCTAATGCAGATGGATGGGTTTAGAAACAGATCCACCTGACTGAAAAATCATGAGCAATTGGGAACTTCATTAGGTAAAATTCATCATGTTGTAATCAGAAGGATTGTGGGAGCCACTCGAAACTTCCTTTAATAGAAAGTACCGGCTTATTAGATTTGACTCCGGATAGACACTGAAGATATTCCCTTGTATATTTTCAAACTCTCAAGTTTAATGTATCTGTTCAAATTTATTTTTCTCCCGGGGCTTGGGATGTTTAGGTAGCAAGTAAAATCCTTGCCCCGTGGAACAAAGATCATTAAAAGTAGAACAGTGACTGCAGAAATCAGCCCAGAAGTCTAAAGACTGGGACCTACTGAGAAAGAAGTTTAATTCCAAACCTAAAATCTCATGAGCCATTTAAAGAGAAAGTACCGAGCAACTGCTGAATGCAACTGTGGCAGTTTTTCCTCCACCGGGACACTACTGTTTCAATTATGTCCTCACAAAACACTGCTGCTCTCTGCTTTCGGATCAGACTTCATCTGCCAGCTGCTCAACCAGACATCTAGAGGTAGGTCAGTTAGAGTTTTGTCCAAGTACAAATCGAGCAAGGACTTCAAAACCCAGGCCGGCGTGTGCGTGCTAATCCCTGTTGCAGAACCAACGGAGAGAACCCACTCGTCGTTTCTTTTGCCTGGGTCCTAACCAAACATGGTATTTGCTTGCTTAGTTCTCAGAAGCTGACTGATGAATTTGGTTTTTAGAAAGGTATTTAAAATATGGAGGTTCCCCCCCCTCCTGCGACACATCCAATTATAATAATTTGGAGGTATTTCAAACTTTAGACCTCAAACCACTCCTCATTGTCCTATCAAATTATCCGGGTCTTTGACATGGAAAGTCATTATTTGCAAAGACTCCTGGTAGCAGCACTTACTGAAGTGAGGCCGCTCAGGTTTGGGAGTTTAAAAATGGGTTTGCCATTGCAAATGGCTCATCGAGTTACAGTTGTGTCTCGGTAGGGTAAAGCACTCAAGGCTTTCAATTGCAGCAGGCCCTGCTGACTCAGGGAATGAAAGCTATGGAACTGCTGGCAAAGGAAATGCTAATAATTAAAGCAGTAATCGTGACTCTGGGGCAAGAAATAAATGCCTACAGGGTGACGCCGGATTGAATAGACAAAGCAAATAAGAGCCTCATGCTGCACAATGCCACAGAGCAGTGATTACAGCTGGCAGCAGAACCCCCCGGCTTTCCGTGCCAGCACGCCGGGTACCGCTGGGTAAGGCTCACAAAAACCAGACCGCCTTCCCCAGCAGGACCAGCAGGCAGCGCCTTGGGAGGGAGAGGCTCGGTCAGCACGCAGCTCCACGCACATCGCTCGGTCCCCATTTTGTGCAGAGGGACGGCTCCCGCCCAAACATCGGGAAAACGGTGCCACGCTCTGAGGACTTGCGCTGGGCACCCCAACGGGTCGTGCTCTTCCCGTGAGAGAAAGCCCTCCCGTTTTCAGTAGAAGTGGAGGATGCTCCCCTTGCCTGATGGGCGTGACGGGTCCGCGCTGCCGCTAAGATCAAGACCACTAACAACATTTGCAGTGTTTTGGCCAGAGATGGCCCCATTTGGGCCATAAGTTATTTTGGAGGCGTTATTATTGAAACAGAAACACTGATCGTGAAATGACGACAGCAACAGTAGAAAGCAATAATGATAACTTTGACCTTGCGCTGCACATTACAACCAAGGTCCCCAAAACGCTTTCCAAACAACTACCTCCTCCCCTCAGTGCTCTTCTGAGAGGATGGTCAGCTGCTTACTTATAGTGGAAAGCAATTAACAATACAAATATTTTACTGATAAAATTTTTTCCGCACAAGTCACTAGTGCCCCCCTGCTTAAATAAAATGTCATGTGCAACGGTGAATGAGAACAGACGGGCCACATCCAGTTTGGAACGGAGGAGAACGGGCTACCTGTTTAATTTCAGACAACACTAAGATACCTGAAAACTTTAGATTTCTACGAAGTATGACGTAGTTCCCAGAGAGCAATCCCATGTCACCCGTGGCAGGTGAAGTGCTAAACACCCTCAGGGAAGTACAAGCTCTCTGAAGACGAGGGCAACCAGCAAATAGCTCAGATCTCTCCCTGAAGGGCGATGCGTAGGACGTGCCTCTGAGTAAAGTCCAGCACATGTGTAACCTGGCCCCTTGCGACTGGCAAATAACTTAATTTACCATCATTCAGGTGTCAGGTTCCACTTCCTTGTTTGCTGGATGTAATAATATCCCGCAGTATCTGGCTTGCACAAGGGACTAAGAGAAGTAATTTGACAGCAAAAATAAACAAATGAAAGGAGTCTTTAAATACATCAAAGAGAAAGTGGGCTACTATCTGTGGGACCATCATCAGAAGCCGTACCGCTGGATGCTAGCCCTGAAGCAGAGATGAACTTCAATGTTACTGCCTCCAGGGCCACAGGTCAAGAAACGTTTTGCTCCTGCTCGTTACGCTTGCTGTATACTTGCTGTTTGTTATAGTATATTTGCGATACTTAAAATTCATGTGAATTTTCTCGTCTGGAGATTGTCCTCCCCAAGGAATAAATTTTACCCTTTATCCTCAGGTTGCAGATAGGAAGCTACTAAATTTGGCCCAGGAAATCCTTGTCAGGAAGGCACTTAATTTCAGGAATAAAGACAACCTGGCAGGGGGAATCTGGTCCAGGATATTAGGAGTGGAAAGTGAAAATCTGCTGTTAGGCCATCAGTAAAATACAGCATTGCAAAGAAGACTTCTTCCAGAAAGGGCTGGGAGTCTTTCATTAAATGCAGCTAAGAAAAAACTCGGTGGGTTTTTTTCATTTGTGGGTGTTTTTTTCTCTCTAACAAAACTGGCCTAATGATGGGAGTAATTAAATTATAATGCCTCCACTATTGTTTGAATAAGGCAAACTCCCTCACATGCCGTTAATGTACTACTGCCAACAGCAGCCAGGGAACAGCCTCGACAATAGAGAGGATTTTCCAGCTCACTGTGCGATTTGATCTCTATAAACCTCCCATAACATATACTGTACGGCAGTAAATCATTTATAACATTATTATCCGCCCATCTGGGATCAGAGTGCAACCACTAAGACAACGCAAGAAATCTGGGCTCCTTTCAGCACTCCGTGAAATGAACCTCATTGGTAAGATTTCATTAATTCAGCAATTCAACAACTAGATCACGCTCCCTACAGGAGGGACTGTACTTTCCATTGGCTACCTTCCTAGGATTTCCCATGGCTCTGGTATTTTTATTCTCCAGTATTGCTGATACTTTCACTTGTATTTCAAAATGGTTATTGCTTGAGCGTGGTTGGCTGGTTGCAGTCCAGTTCCTAGTGAAAGAAGGAAGTGGTTTCGGAGAAAAAAATACCATGTTTTCCAAGTTAGCATCAGACTTTGTTCCCAGCTTAGCTTTGGTGAAAAGCCTTCTGAAGCCTCCTTCTGGATTTCCTAGCTCAGAACTGGAGTAGGAAAAAAACCAGCGAGAGTCAAAGCTCCCCCGGGCTCAGCTGCGTGTGCGGAGGCAGCGGCTGGCGGCTCGGCGATTACGCCTTCTCCATCCCAGGTTGTCACAAGCTATGGACACCAGCAAAAAAGGGTTAAAACGCCTTCCTGCAGAGCTTTGCTTTACCCATCGTGAGCTATATCTCACAACGACATTCCTCCTGCACGAACATCAGCCCGGCTGAAAACTCAGGGGTGACGCAAGACCGTGCGTCTACCTCACAGAAAATCTGTGTGTTCGTATCAAAGGCCGTAAAACGTGGTAGCTGCCAGTTTCGCCCCACGGACGGAATTTCAAGCCGAAATCTCAAAGTGAAATTCAGGCCATAGGCCGTTGCCTACAGCTTGACCAAAGAAAACTTTTGCACCGTCTTCTGGGAACAATCTCTGCCAAATTCCACACAGATCAAATGCACATGTGTCCAAACATTAAAAATTAATTAAAACAGAAGACCACCGCTTCACTTGTTACCTCGAGCACGAACCAAAGCCTGCTGAACGCTGGCTTTCCCCAGCCCCGAAAGCAGCACCTCTACAGGTAGGAGAAGACGGCAGGGCTGTCCTGGAAGAGCTGGGCTCTTCCACAAGAGCAGGACATCTTCAGGAAAGAGGGAAAAATCACGGGGAGTGGGGGAAAACTTGTGTCGCTGGCCATGGTATGAAGAACTCGTGAACGTGGTAGAACACAATTTTCTGTGTGATTTCTCGGCGTAAACATCAGTAAATGGAAAGCTAAGGCAGTGACGGCGCAACCGTCAGCAAGCTGCTTATAATCAGAGTTGTATTAGCATTGAACCTGCAATCTTTTCTATGCGCACCTGCAACAACATTAGCATTAAATAAAAATAGCAGAGCTCACCAAGTGTCTTCAAAGCATCATTTATTTCAGAGCCTCTGAATCACTGTATGTAGGCTTAATCAGTTCATACACATATACCTTAATTTATCTAAACTGGTTACCTAAACCCAAGGCAGTTCTTTGGCTACAAGCCCGTAATTTTTCACATATTCTTCAGAATAAAAGGAGAAATCCACTGCTGCTCTACTGAGCTGCTTTTAATCCAGAAGAAGCATATCAAGAAAGAGACCGACTTTCAAACCGCCCCTTGATTATTTGCTGCAATTAATGTTTTTGTACCAGCTCTTTTTCAATGTATCCAGCCACGAGACCAGATTTTCTTTCGGTAAACGTTAAAAGATAACATCAGGAAAGCCCTCCCGCAAAACCTACAGTCCGCTGCCGGTTGAGCAGCAACAAACCATGTCGTCCCCGTCTTTTGGGGAATAAAACCCACGGGCCTAAGCAGACAGGGAGAGAACTGTCCAGGTTCAGCGACTGCTGCTTAAATCGCAAACGCCTCTGCCTGCCCGCGGCGCCGTGTCCCCGCGCGTTCGGCTGGCCAAGCGCAATACCTTTCATTTCTTTACAAAGCTGGGGATGACTGACAGGCCCTGTTTTTCCCTAAAGAGGCCAAATTCAATCCAGCTCCCTTTTGGGATGCCGCTCCTGAAACCCATCCAAACCCTGTCTCCCCAGCCCTGCTTCTGACCTGCCCGTGCTGCGGTAGGTAGCGAGGAGCAAAGCCTTTTTTTCATCGGGTCAATCCCCAGCCCTCCTCAAATGTCATATCTTTTCAACGTACCTGACGGGGCAAAACACACTTGGCTCTGTCTCTGCTGGAGCTGTGTTCCAAAGAAGCTGCAGCTGGGGATATCTCTGAGTGTCCTTTCCAGGCTCACTTGCCCCGTATCATACTCGCATCCTCGGCTGTACCTCACCAAGGCATCAGAGAACTGGCACCTATGCCTAATAAGCCTCTGTGACACACTCCCTGGCAAAGCTAAGTGATAAAAGTTCTCAGAATAAAAACCAATACACAAACACAGATTTGAAAATACGGACCAGAGCCCTCTTCTATGCTTTCCTTGCTTGCAGCTTCTCTTTTCCTTCTGGCTGAAACAGCACCTTATCCTTGCAGCTCGTTTCAAATATATATGTGTGTACACATACAAATACACACATAAATATATTCCAATTCCAAGCAGCAGCTACTGAGGCAAATGAAAATATTTGTGTATGCAAACAGACCAATAAACTACTCATAAGTGCCAGGTGTACCCTAATAAATATCTCTCTACTCTGAGTGGCTTTTGATGTTCTTGTTACTATCAAATAGCTCACACATCCTAAAGACAAAGCCAATTTGTTCTAGAAAAATCACAGAACGTTTTTCATCTCAGCATAAAAATCATTGTGTTCTTAACATTTCAGAGCGTCCCTGGGCCAAACGCTGCCACGACAAAACGTTCATGCGCTGGCAACACAGGCTGTGTTCTGCTAAAGCTTGTACCGAAAGCAGGCAGATCACGGTCTAACACACACATACTTACCAGGATTGTGGATTTATTTAGCCTAATCTAACCTGAATGCCTGTTTGTAATGTAAGTGAATATCTAAACAGATTATTAAATGTAACAGCAATAGCTTTTTTACAAAAATCACTGGGATTATTCGAATTCTAGACGAGAAGAAAGAAGAGTGTTTGAGTAACATGATCTGCCAAAATAGGACGGAAACTCTTTAATAGCACCTTGCCAGAAACAATGCATGGCAGAGTCTGTTTTAAACAAGATGATTTTTCAGAATATTGTTACTGACTTTTTGTATAGTGTTAGTGAGGTTTGTGTACACTAATAAAAAATGAAAGCTGCTATTAAAAACAAATCAATGGACTGTACCTGGTTTTGATCACACAAGAGCTGGCCATTGGCATCGGTATTTGCAGCATCTGTTCCAATTAAGACTTGTTTTCTAGTTTAAAGATATTAGTCCAATCACTAGTGTTCTGTTGCAAACATGAATAGAGCATTGTTCTGGCAGAATGTAGTTAAACAGACTCCACAGACTCTATTAAACAGCTTTGCTACCCAATTAGAATGGGAAGGAGTCAGGCAGACATGACTGTACTGTGTACCCTCTGTTCCACATGTATTTTTATGGATTCATAGTCAATGAAAACAGTTAACGTGGAACATGTGTTAAGAAAACACAGACTGCATGCTGTCTTCCAGCATGACAAATGGCGCATCAAGCAATTTATCAGGATTTAATGGACACCAAATTTAATGATGATATAACGACTGCGTGTAAACCAATGCACAAGAATGGTGAACCATGCTACTTCAGATGATGAAAATAATTGTTTGAAGCTTGGCAACACAAAATCCTGAAAGCCTTAAAGCAGACAAGGACTATGTTCACCTTTGGGCATTGCATTGGGTAGCTTTAGACCTCAGGCTGATGACCACAGTAGGCAGGGGGATTTTCCAGGATGTTCTGTACTTGACAGAGTGGTTATTTATTGCAGACAGCTTGAAGGCTGACATGGGTATAAGATAATACTCAGTAGAGATGACATGGTGTCAAATGGACCATGTTGCATGTGATACAAGAGTGGAGATTAATAAGCAGTACGTATTTACCTCGTTTAATTGACCAGGGATAGAAAAAGGCTATAGGAGTGAGAAAGATTTGCAAGTTATTCTGCTAAGAAATAACTGTTCAGAGCGTGGTATTTATTGAGGGGTAGCATGAAAGCAAGGTTCACCTTTCTTAAGAACTGCTCTGCTTTTGGAATGTGTTTCCAACACCTGAGATACTGCTAACATGTTATTTTCTGATTTTTATCAGGGAAAAAAGTTGACGTATCTGGCCCATCCTGGCTCCAGGAGAAAACACGTACAGATTTTCTGGGGTTTGCTGTTCCTTGCTTTTGGATCTCCACAGAAGTGCCTCATTCGCTTCATCCAGACCACATCTACAAATCTGTCTGAGGTGCTGCACTTCTGACAGTTTCTGCTGAGTCAGTTATCCCCACTTTTTGCCTTGCTGTCCGCTGTTGGCTAATCAGAAAGAAAGCTTGCATACAAACAACACTGTGAAGAACCCAAGGGAAACAATTCTACCTCATGCACAGACTATTCTTCCCATGGTGTTCAGCCTCGTGGCTCTGTGCCTTCAGTGGATGGGCTTTTTTTTTGTAGTTGCATGTCGTCTGCAGTCAGTTAAAAACGGGTTAGTGCAATAGCAGTGCTGTGGAAATTCCCTACAGCACCAAGGGCAAAAATCACACCAAGAGCTTTGCACAAAAAAGCCTCAATCCCAAGAAACGAACCATACTTCAAACAACATAGCACTCTGGTAATATCCCTTCCTACCATAGCACCCGGCTGCAGTCCAAGCCAGGTGAGGGTAACGCTAGAGGGACTGCCCGTGACTTTTTGGGCTCCATCTCCAAGCCCGCAAGCTACCTTTCCTTCAACAAAAGTCTTCATCCACCTCGGCCTCCATCCAGCGCGCTTGCTCTCTGCTGGCAGAGCCGCGGGGACCTGCAGGGATTGCTTTCGGGCTCAGCAGAACAGCCGCGCTCGCCGACAACTCTTTTTTGCTGGACGGAGGACCAGGCAGGTCAAGTGGCCGGGAAGGAGGCTACCGGGAGAAGGTCCTCGAGTGATCGCGTGAGTCAGATTTCTTACCAAAGCCAGCGCTTGCAAACGCAGCAGGGATTGGATGCCTGGGCCTCATGGGCAGCTTTAAGGCATATGCAGGGAAATGTACCTTGTATCCCCTGCTGCAATTTTATAAGGTATTACATACCCTACTGTGTATCGGAGCTGTTGCTGCTTTGACTCCAGCTAATTAGCTTTTGTAGCTTTGATGGATGGATTGATTCAGCAGTTAAACAGAGATAAATTAACTGTCTATCTAAACAGAGTTTAAGTGAGGAGGGAATTCCGATTAGAATGTTATTTCATGCAGCACTGCTCTTCTTTCTCAGCAACTGCTGGAAACCGCTAGCTTCCCTTACAGAGGAAGCCCACGGAGCAAACTCCCGTTCAGACCCGCAGAGCTCTCGAGGTATTCGGCAAGCCTGCAGGCCTTCAGAGGACATATCTGGGCCAGGCTGTGCGCTACGCACTTGGTGCAAACCAATGATGCTGCAATCATGTCTACAGGTTGAAGAACCAGGAATTTAATTTCCTAAGAGTTTCAGCAGCATCTGAAACGTATTTCACTCCGAAGCCCATAAGAACGCCCAAAATCCAGCCAAAAGTTTGATTTTTCTATTCGCTCAAAAGGACTTTTATGTTAAAATGCTTTTTTTGTCCTGAAGTGAGAAATACCTATAAAAGTCTTTAAAAGGTGTAATTACAGAACTAATATAAAAATCTTTAACAACTGTGATAAAGGCTTAGAGAAAGATAGGTTTTGTTAAAATTGCGTGCATCATTGGAGTACTGTAACGTGCAAGTAGTTTAAAAAAATAAGTACAGCCATCACCTAAATATGTTAAACAAACATGCATCAAGCTAGATGAATTGTAGATCATTTCATGTAAATATTAACTTTTAAAGCTTTCCAACTGACAAAATTAAGGCAACAGAGAATGCCACTTTACTTGCATCCTCATACACTCAACAGTCCTGGAACGGAACCAATAGCGGAAAAGAAACAAAAACAAGCAAATGCAATGCAAGAAACAGCGCTTAACATTTCTGTAGACGTGGCCAACGAATGCTGGCACAAGGATGAACTTCCCTGGATGCCTCACCTCTTCAGTAAGAGTAACGTGCTAGCACTGGAAAAGCTGGCCAACTCCTAAACTTACGCTCAAGCCAGCTTTGTTGTCTCTTCACGTGGGTGCTGGAACACATAAGCCCAATGTTCAGGTCACCAAGCATAAAAAGTGCCTTGTTTTACATTAAAAATGCAAAAAACACTGATGAAGAGAGTAATCAAGCAGCCTCTAGGCAGAACAAAATAAAGGTTTTTCTCGTCTCTTCCTAAAATACTCTGAGTTTTTTGAGCCAACCTGTCTGAAAAATCTTCTTCCTTGACCTTGCTCAGCTTTGGTTGTCCAATTTCACGTTAGCTGTTCCACAGTGGGGCAGGAATAAGATCTTTTTGTGGTCAAAGTGTGATTCATACCCTATGGCCTGGATGAAGCATCTCACGGCAACTGCACTTAATCATCTCTTCCTATTCACTTGTCTTCAATCCAGCACAAAAGCCATTTTCTCCAAGGGCCAGAGTGGAACAACCTGTCCGGTTTAGGCTGTCACGTACTAGGTGCTGAGGCCCACACCTACCAAACGCTAGTGGCACCTTCCCCCAACTCCACGAGCCTTTTCACCACCTCTCAGTGGTAGGTTCTGACACTTGTTTGCTGTTGCAATGCATCTACTCTGCAAATTACACCCAGCTTTGTTCTATACCACTGGTGTTCTGAAGGGAGGACACAGAGGGACGAACGCGACCCCAACAGAGATAAGCAGGTGAAACAGAAAGAGGCATCTTTCTCTCATACAAAGCACATTTCTTTTCGTATGCTTTTTCTTTCTTCAAGAACCTTAATGAGGCTTAGTCACACCAAGGAGAGCCAAGGGTATGAGATTTTTCTTTTCTGTTGAAGACGCTGTAGATACATTAAAACTAATTACTCCTTGTTATATGCTCCAGTAGGATAAGAAATTCTGTTTAAGTTAGAATACGAATTAATGCCAGTGGACAACTTCTTCTGCTGTGTGAAAAGAAAGAACCGGGCAGCGTTCGGTGGCAGAGCTCTGGGGAGCAATCCCACTGCCCCAACCCCAGCATTGCCGCATCACGTTATTCTGCATCACCAGATACCATCACGGCTAAGGGGGGGACCCGTCCTCACTGCCCACAGCTGCATCTCCTAGGCTTTTAATAAAAAGCTTTTTTAATAAAAAGCCCAGCCAGCTTGCTGGCTGCCATTCAGTTCACACTCAGAAGACAATGGTGGATCACAGTGTCTCCGGACTATTTTGCAGCTCACCTAATGAAACGAGCACAATACCTAAAACTGCAGCTCAAACAGGTTTTTAATGATAGATTCAATTCTTTCTCTAGAGGAAAGAAGCTACGGATGACAGCCTTTACCGCAGAAATGCACTATTCCATAAATACACTGGAACAGGTAACATTCGGGCAAGTACATTTTCAATTTGGACACAACCCACGTCCCTGGCGTAGACCTAACGATTTTGTATCCTGAAGAAAAACTTCGTGTCCCTTCCGCACCTCACCTACGCAGCGAGAACAGCCGCGCTTGCTGATAAGCAAAAGCAATAGACTCTTATCGCACGACGGCCCTTGCAAAACAAAGTGGAAGAGCAAGCGCGAATCCCTGGAGTGGTGAGGAAGGCGAGGAGTGGGACCGGAGTGCAGCCGGGCGGCCGAAGCTGCAGAGGCAAAGTTTGCCTGTTCCGAGTCGACCGGGATTCACGTGCAAACGCGAGAGAAAACTTGTGTTATCCCCGTCTCTTGCTTTTGCACCGCACACGTGGGCACGTGAAAGGCACAGCGCCCGGCGGACCACAATCACCTCCTACATCTCCCTAAACATCCCCGAGAGCGCAGGCGGGTCTGTGCATCAGTTCCAGTGCTGCCAAATGGGATCGCTTTCATTCGCGGGGAGATTTGAAAGAGATATTTGAAGTTTGCAAAGTACTTCCAAGCTCTGAGTGCAATTTCTTATTATTAATAGGATATTTTAGCCCATCTGTGCAAACTGTGCAAACAGCAGCAATATTACCCAGGGCTTCTCATGTTTATGCACTTCAAGCGGATCGCCTTACTCTCTGTAAGCAAGTATGCCTTTACATTACATTTGACTTTTTTTTTTTTGTCTTTCCAAAGCTGTTTAGCCTTTTGTTATTATTTTAACTGTTTATTTCTTTAACAGCTCATTATTTTCAGTGGGCTCCTGTGTCTCATTACACACAGTTCAGTTTTAAGAGGAAATTTGTACTTTATACAGGTTTACTCTGCCTAAAAACATAATCATAAGTGTTTCCTCCTCTGCTGATAGTCATCTATATAAAGACTCTTCTGTGCTTTACGTTACAATCCTTTTGTATGAAGAGTTTTACTTGCCTGAAGTGAACTGGAGAAAGTCACAAATACCTCCAGAAAATATTCTTGATCTGTTCGAATTTAACCTATGTGCAAGAATTTTCCTTCAATAAGACTAGCTTGGGGAAAGAAATTCTTTCATCACTTATATTGCTAGTGTTATTTCTACAGAACAGAAGAGCTCTATCTGCATCACAACATTTAATCACCTTCCCAGGTCTCGAGAGACTCCGAGACAAATGGTCATAGAATAAAAAGCAGAAAAGGTTACTACAGCCAGCCAGCATGAGATAGAAGAGATCTGAAATTTCAGCTGCACATGTGCACCACAGAAATCCTCTGGCATTTGCAAAATGATGCAAAAAAGCTTATGAAAACAGACATTTCTTGTGGCAGCTTCATTACTGCATCACCCAGCCTGACCAGAAATTCAGCCAGAACATACATTATTTGGGTTCTTTCTGCTTTTTCTTTGGCCCAAACTAGAGACGGGCATTGCACAGACGCTCTCAAATGTCTCCTCCCCTATCCCATCGTTTGATTCTAGGGTCATTTAATTCAGGAAGGAAAGTTAGGCAGGATCAGTTTTTCAGAACGTGTCAATCTCTTTCCTGCAGGTTCTTGCACTTCCAATTAAATCAGAGATGCCCTTTGGTTACGTGGGGCACGAGGAATGCGAATCATCTCTGTGCTCAGCCACAGGCAGAAAGCCCCTCAACTCCAACTCTCAACTGAGTCCACGTGAGGGCTGTGTCCTGGGATCCGCCTCTGCCTCAGTTTCTCCATAAAATGGTGATTGAAGCTGCAAAGGTGATAACCGCATGCAAGGAAGAGCCTCCTGACAATACATTTAGGTGAAGGGATGCCATTTCATCAACTCCGTAAATGCAGGCGATGTAGCACACAGTGAATCTACGCTGACACGCAGTGCCTCAGTCACAACACAGTTAACAGGGTGCTTTTTGGAGGGGAAAAAAAAAAAAAAAAAAAAAGGCAGAAAAAAGCCCTGAGAAGATGCAACTAAAGCGGTGAGAGGAGATCCTCGCTTCTGCCTGACGCTACTTTCCTTCCAGGTGCCAAAAGATTAATGTCCCACCTGCGCAGCCACGGGAGACACCTTTCCGATACGTCGTGCCGAGAGCGGCACGGCTAGCGGGGCAGCTCCTCTCCCAGCACGCTCCACCGGCCGAAAACAAAATCTCGGTGTAGAATTTAAATAACCTTCTGGCCTGAAGGTGACGGTGCTGCCAGCAGAGCCAAGGTAACGCTGCATCAAAACTCCCATTTCTTAAGACATAAATCATCAAGGTGATACATCGCAGAAGTCCCAGGGTGCAGTGGGTGAGGCTAATATTGACCCACGTAGCAAATGTACAAAAGAATCCATCACCCTGCCTGTCTCTGGCCTGTAAAGGTGTAATGTTCATCCTCGCCTCCTGTAGCCTGATGGCTTTGCTCTGCGCAGAACTGTTCGTGAGCAGGAGCATAATGAATATGTTAACTTCTTCGGCACTGCTATCTCATCTGTTTTAAGTTAGGAATACGCATAAAGACACGCACCTAAAGTGAAGCGGAAGCATCTGACAAATTTATGTATCGTATCATGGGTGTTTCTTTTCAGAACAAGTTATTAAAATACTAAAATCCATCAGCCATTTTTTTCTTTGGCTCACTGTAACAAACCCCGAGGCCTTAAGGTTTAAGTTTGCTACTGGAATCACGCAAATTAGCTCATTGGTACAGGGCCCCAACTTTCGTGCTCTCCGAGTCAGATGTGCAACAGCATGTACTTTTTCCAGTGCATGCTTAAGTCACCCGAGCGTGCGAGAATCGGTCCACTTTTATGAAGCTGAGATTTGGAGGGATTGAGAGGAGAGGATAATTCTGCGCAGCGCTCTCACGTGCAGAAATCAGTGTTCAATAGGACCCGGGTCTCCTTCTGTTAGGGTCCTTCCTTTGACCCAGGGAAAGGCTGCGGGACGGCTCCAGTTCTAGGGTATGTCCGAGTTTAACAGCCCCATCGGATCCAGGGGATTTTGGGAGGGGAGGGGAATTTGCTTCACAAAATAATGAGTTCTATTATTTTAGCTACCAGAGAGCCTTGGTAGGCCATAGCCACACTTGGACACTATCCGCGCTGGCTCACAGGCACTGGAGAACGGAATTTTCACAGCCTGCGGCTGTCCCCCGGCAGGTAGCATGGAGTCAACGGTGTCTCTGAAGGTTACTAGATCGCGATACCTCTTTTTTCTACAGCTGTGCCACCAGAACCACAGTCAGCATCACACAGCATTATTGGCAACGGGCGCTTTGCTTTTACCCATCTCTCTCCTTTCACGAACGGTTCCCACAGGTGTGGGGTGTTTGGTACGCGCCACTGATTAAAATAACAGCTCAACCAATCCACTCTTGCAAAAGAAAACCGGTTAAAAAAGAAAAACAGTACTCAAAGAATTTGGGAAGCTGATTTTCAGCCCAAACAAATTAGGGAGAGAAAGGGGGGTTGGGGAGGGCAAGAGGGAAGAAAAAAAAGCCAAGCTCTGGAACCACTGAATTACCCTTAATTCTAGGAGCCTGGCCAATACAACATACGAAAGATTGCGCAGACGGTTCCAAAAATGACACATACACTCTCTCCCTGGCTCACTCGTGGCACACCCGCAGCAATGGGTTCTTTTTTTTTCTAATGCCCCGGAATTCCCATGAAAGCAGCGAAAGGAGCCAAAGCAAGAGGAGCTAAGATGGTCAAACATTGCAGTAGCGCCCTATATTTAAACACTTCCACAAGCCCTTCAGTTACCAAATTTGATTCCAGCCAGAGGCAGCCCTTTGCCCAATACCTTCTTTCAAAATAGAAGCCCAGAAAAGGCTATGACCTGTCAGTCCCACCGACCTTTTTTTTTTTTTTTTTTTTTTTTTTTAAATTTAACATACCTTCTCAGATATTCAGCCTCTTACAAAGGAGGTAAGTCTCTCTCTGGTGTTTTTTTGGAAGGAAAATGTGGCATGCACCTATTTTGTTTCATTCTGTGCCAGGACCTATAAAGTTACTGTGGGCTGCAACTCCTGCCAAGTTCTAAAGGTGACAGGGCAATGGGCACCCAAAGGACGCTTCTATCAATGCCCTTTTATTTCCCTCTCTTTCCCCTTCCACCGAACTTTTTTTTTCTAATAGAATTACTCTTATCTGCAAGTGATTTAAACTCTAAGGTTTACAGAAGATTTAAAGAGTGCGAACACAGTTGGAATGTTTTAAACTAACAGTACAAGTTGCATTTTAAGAAAATAATTAACTCCCAGGGGAGGTGCGGTTCTTGGAGTAATGACAGATTCAAGGCTGGCTTTCCCTATATGGAGTTTCCAAATAATAAAATATCTTCGGTTCCCTACTGGTGTCAGATGAGAACCTGTTAGTGTGCTAGTTGCTAGTGGACTGTCATGGGTTTGGGTTGGGTTTTTTTGGGGGGTTGGTTGTTTTTTTTTTTTCCAGTGGGCCCATTAGTGTTTTAAAGACACAGTACACAGTAGGTAACCTTGCATGCAAAGCTTTAGCACAAAACATTGTAAATGCATTGAGTTTATGCGTTTACAACTTTTCCCCATCCCTTCTTCTTGCTGCAAAAAAGAAAATAAACCACTTTCCTCTTGTTTTGTAGTCCTGGGTTCTTAATGTCTCTGTTCTTGCTGTGGACTTCTCATCGCCACAGCCATAAAGGAGACCAGCATACGACACCCCGCTCGGTCTAAAATGCAATCTCTCTCATGTCCAGCGCTAGTGGTAACACAGTGCAGCCGCCTGACAAGGTACAAGAACAGATGAAAACCCTCCGGCTACAGCGGCTGCTTCAGCCAGGGCCTAGATGGACAGCATTTACTTATCAGCATTCAAAGTTTGGGCAGACGAAGAGAGTTGCTTGACTAGTCACTAGATGTCTTTAGGTCCAAACCCCAAGGCTTTTGCTCTCGCGTCATACAAAATCCCCAAACCTTTGGCCTTTAAGGTGAAATACAAGTATTGCTTCGTGACCACCTAATAATATCCCTTGCTGAAACCTAATAATGCGTTTTACTCCTCAGACCGTGCAAACTGGGGCATTTTGATTGGATAAATGTTCGCTTGAGCTTTGGGGGTTTGATGAAGGGAATGGACAGGCCAGTTCATGGAAACAGAACAGGTTGGAGGGCTGTAACACACACGGCAGGAACAAGGAAAAGAGGAATGGTTTTGACATTTGTTGTATTTTTCAATCGATAGTTGTGTTACAGGTATCTTTCAAGTAGCTTGTCTAAAAGAAGGGTCAGAAGAAGAATCTGAACAATGAACCCTGTGATGCAAAACACATTTCCCAAGATACTCTCAGAAAAAGGGGCAAAATGGAAAGGCAGGCAGCACTGCTGTTCTTTGGCCTGTATGCTGTCCGGTATTGTGTACTAAAAATTTTTTTTTAAAAAAAAGGTAACAGCTCATTATCGGAGGAAAGCAGTATTCAAGCTAATCATACTGTCCTTTGCCAATGCGGACAACAAAAATCATGTGGATGTAACCTCAAATTCTCTTCCATCCAGGAGATAGGGCTGTCACCTCTTTCACTGCTTGGGAATTATTCACATAACTTAGAAGAGCTCCTTAGGCCTGATGCCATGAAAAAGCGACCTGAATCCTTGTACACGTTACTGGAGAGGCCATGTGGTTGGTGAGCTCCAGACCTTCACAGCCTTTGCAGGGGACACGCAGTACCTCTGTGACCAAGACAGCGAAGGCCTTCTTTCAGACTCAAATGATTGTATGTTGCACCTCATCCCTGCCCTTGGAGCTCCCTTGGGGCCACTCTCTATCTTTACTTTCTCTCCCAATAGATTGCCATGCATTTTCCCCAAACGGTGTCTGGTTCACAGCTCTCTGGGGATGAGATACACTTGGCCAACACGGGCCATCAGCACCAACTGAACTCCTGTTAGGAAGCAAGATCCACCAAAGAGTAACTCCCAGTTAAAGAAGCACTCAGCTACTTTAGTAGTGTCTCAGCCAGGAAAGATCCTCTGTAGGACACTTCACCGCCTCAGAGGGAAGATGACGAATTAAAACATTAGGGGCGGTGATAAAAGATTAAGACTGTAACCGAGACTCCACTGCTAGCACAAACAACTTTACCCAGGAATTAGGGTCACGCACTTTTGGCAGGTTAAACTGGATCACCAGAGTTTCCTCTATGTCTTCGGTCGCATGCTTGAACCTCCCATCGCCAGCCAACTCTTTATGCCCCTCCCCAGTCACTTCCATTCCCTTTGCTGCAGCCGTCTCCCAGGACCCTGCTACAGGCTGTGCAATGCAAGGGCTCAGCAGCACTATTTAGACCCCACGTAAGTGTGTCTCTGATTCATTAGAAATCCTACATAATAATTAACCCGTAATACCCCAGGCTGCTGCTTAGCTCGTCTTGGCAGTACCTCCTCTTCGTGGCACCTCTGTGTCTCTTTTGGCCCCCTCGTTCTAATTCATGCCTAATTAACTCCACATAAGTCAGCATTTCAGAATGGACACCACAGATTTCATCCCACATGCAAGAAGTGGTTCTGTATCAGACAGTCAGAAATGGATGAATAATGCATGACCTTAGTAAAAGCAGCCCCTGACATAAAATAAAGTAAATAAATCCAGTCTTCCAGGGTGTGAAAAACTGGGTTCGAGCCATTGGAAGAACGAGCCCTCCGGGGAGGTTTCCACAATCTTGCCTTCTTTCCAAGCACAAATGTCACAATTGTCTTTACTGCAACCAGGATGCTCGCTCACGTGTGGAAATGAAATTTTACATATATTTAGTTTAATGACTTTTTTATTTCATAGTCTCAAAAAAGCTGTGATCTGAGATGTTGGGTAAAACTTCAGGTTACTTCTGATTTTATCTATGACACATCTCATTTTTGAAATACGGTCATACAGGCACAATACTTTAAGTGAAATATGGTGGCCTATCAGATTACTGATGGGTAGCACAAAGGCTTAGATGAAGATGACAATGACTTTATAAAAAACAGAACAATAACAAGAAGATTCCCTACAACTTGTGCACCAGTCCTAAAACAATGCACGTATTACAAAGCTACATTTTAGGAATGCACTATAGCATATGCAACAGTCCATGCCTTCTCTTTGCAAAGTGTGCATACGATGTATATACACGTACTTAATGTATAATATACATGTGAGATTCTTGACTGGAATATATCAAACCTTTTTCTATGATGTATACAAGTTATATCTCATGTCATGTATACTCATGTTGCTTATTTTGCCAACAAAAAAATCAAACGGTCATATTCTATGATTTAAACACGCATGTCATAGTTTCATAGGTTTTGTTACTAAGTTAATGAAATACAACAGCAGTAGTGTGTCTAACTCAAGGCTTGGGTTAAAAGAGCCACCTGGATTGATGAGTATCAGGTCCATTCAAGTTATGCACAGCTACCCTACTAAAGTTTAAGACTCCAGCAACACACAGACGCACGCCTGTTCTCAAGTACACTCTTCAGCCTCTCAGGGATAGTGCTTTCCGCAAATTTAATTACTTGCAAAACCTTCGGTCATTAACACCCAAGCTAAATTCTACTGCAGGTCACAGGCTATTAAAAAAAATAAAGCGTCCATGCTCCCTAAACAATGATTTGTTTAACTGTAGCTTTGATTAAAACTAAAGCCACAACAACACGGGAATCCTATTGCTAATGTACTCACCCTATTACTCTATCTGCTAGAAACAGTTACGAGGTAATTATTTCTTCCCGAGTTTTTGTATGACACTGCATGATACTGTCAGCCATCCCTCAGGCCACTGAGTTTCTGTGTGCCTGCATATATAGGCCGAAACATCTAGTCACCACAACGAAACGTAAACCGCTAATTTGCTAAGGCCAGCACACCACTGAAGCCCGGCTTAAAGGCAGTGAGGATTCCTTTCAGAGACGGTTTCATATTAGTCTGTTGTACGAGGCAGGACTTCAGCCAGCCAGAACTAACTCCCATTGAATACCAAGCCGTCGAAAAAACAGACAGTGTGGCCCCGTGACCATCATTAATTATCTGCATTGCAGACCTTAGAAGGCACCCATGCTCTCTGCAAGTCCGTCTGAAAGTTTATGCGTCAGCCTGTTCGGAGGCTCTTTGTCGGCGGGGCGGCTATAGGTGCACAGGACAAACCCCGTGGGTGGAGGTAGATCGTCGTTCCCTTCTTTTCCACTTGGTCTGGAACGGGCTCCGTTAGGGGCACAGCTGCTGCTGCTCCTGTATTTTCTACAGCTTGTTCGCATAACCTGGCTCAAGGCAACGTAAGACCCAGGTCTGGCTCTCCTGGAATGAAGCTGGCTGGAGAATGACACATAACTAAATCTGAATGCATGTACTCACAAAGGGAGAGCCCTCTCGGGCTGCCTGCAGTAGGGATATTTTATTGCTTTCATAATATTTTCCGGGTTTTGAAACACAAACCACATGTTAATATTTTTTTCAAAATTTACACATTGCACTTGCTGGATAGTGTTCGTTCTAGCACCCACAGCCGCAGACCTTTCTCAAAAACAGAGAGGGAGGAGAAAGAAACACACCAAAACCTGCTGTTGTAGCTTGTGGGCAGCCCCGCTGCTGAAGCCCCAAATCACTGGGTGCACTCCCCGCCTACTTTGATTTTACAGGGCAATAACAATTTAATTTGGATTATCTTGTCATCAAGAAAACCATTAACATCCAAACAAAGGATAGAAGCTCGACACATTGCTGAAGGTGGAAGGGGAGAAAGTAAACAGTTATAAATGCTCTAAGCCAAGTTCACCTGGGGCGTAAAACCCTTAAAATTCATTGAGTTCCCCCACAGATTAGTTTGGCCGTACGCAGAACAGACCGTGGACCTCCAGGAGCAGGGACTGCCTGCCTATCGCTTAGCCGTACAGTTTCTGGTGCAGCAGGGCCCCAACGCTTGCCACCAGAAAGCAAGGGCCCTCTTGGACTCAGAAGAAGGGATTTAGAGTCAATAAGTAATTACTTGTTTCTGGTGGGGTAGCAAGAATTGATCTACTCCACTCTTCGCATCCCATAGAAATCATATTACGTGCTTATTACATGTGGGCGCTGTGACCGACCTGCAGCTGGATCACTACAGTGTTCGACTCCAGCCCATCTTTAGCTTCTTAAAGCTAATAATAAGTTAGTTCATTTGCTTTTGTTCTCAGCTTTCCTTGCTCTCTGGGCCAGTTAACTCCATTTCTTTTCAACCGTAATTACTACATCTCCTTCAGGACTTTCAGTTCAGTCGTGCATCCTATTTCATCACAACACTTCCCTGCAAATCATCTGGTCGCTTGTATTTGGCAGACAGAAGAAAAGGTTATTTGGGGTTTGCTTTTTTTTTTTGCATGCATATCCAGGGTGAATAGTTAAGATCTTACCTGCTTCGCTCCGGTTACTAAGCTGTTAATTATTCTGTGATGTAATCGTTTTAAGTTTCTGATCAGATTAGCCTAGATGGGAGAGCTCGACACTCTTCAGGTTCATTGCTAGCTCTTGCTTTTGCAGCATTTGTTACTTTGGGGAAAGAAACCACGTTCTAGCTGGCAGTGAGGGGCAAGAGCGGCTTTGCCCCCAGAGCAGACATCTCTCTTGCTTTCCCCTATGAAGAAATCCAAGCTGCTGGAACGCAAACCGGAGAATTTACAAAATAGTTGTGTTTGCTGGGCGTCGGGCTGGTGAATGCCTAGCCGCCGTGACCACACAAAGCTACACTTGGCAGGCAGCTTACCCCATAAAAATCTTTAAAAGAGACATTTTCACAAAAGGTGAAATAACCGTGAAGGTAGGTTATTTTCAGTTAATACAACATTTTACAGAAACACTGTAAGCTCTAAGCTTTGGGCCACCTAAGCGACTTGGGGAGGAGGGGACGGGCCAGGGCTCAGTGTACATGAAGATGTTTAGGAGATTATTCATCACTGTCTGCCACGTATGGTGCTCTGTGCCTTCTTTAAAAAGCCTCTAGTAGATATTTGGGAAGTTACGATCACACCCATGCTCTTATCCCACAAACTCAAGCTATCGATCACTTCAAAATAAAGCAGAGGCAAAAGGTAAATACGCAGAACGTGCATCAGCACAGAAGGTTTTCTGTCCTGCTTTTGGGGGCCGCAGAGAAGCTGGAATCTATGACTGCTGTGTATGCTGACGTCATTAATACAAAGCACCGGTTTAATCACAGTGTGGATATCCACTGAAATACAATCACTCGTCTTTTGCAAAGAATTCATTTTTAACTAAAAATTTGAAACTCAATGAAAAATACGTATTTTACTTACGTACAAGTTTAAGTGTTGTTGGGTTTTTTAGCAGCAGATTGAATCTGGAAGTTATTAGAGAAACCTTCTGTTTCCTACTCCTCAGAGGAGAGACTTCTCTGAAACCAAATATTCCTCTACATCACTACCAGTTCCTTTTAGTGGTTGAGGAGTTGAGGCAAGCCTCTGAACATTTGAGTATTGCTCCAGAAGATAATGGGAAGATTCCCAAGTTTTTACAGCTATTCCGGTATTTAAAAATAAATGCAAGGATTTTCAAAAGCAGCCAAGAGCCTAGCTCTCCTTGGAACCCCTTGTATCATCCCTTCAGGAAAACTGTGTTTACTAGACATTATGGGTGTTGTAAAAACAAAGAAATTATCCTGTGCCCGGGAGACGATCACAGCCAATCGTGCTCATATTCACATTCAATTTGCTGCCAAGCAATTTACAGATCAGTGGGATCTACACATGGAAGAACCTCTGTTTGTAAATCATGTCCTATAAGTGAAGGCCAATTCCCTCACGTGAAATCAATGGGAATTAGACACCCAAGTGCTTTTGAAAGTCCTGTTAAGTAGCTACTGCATCTGTAGGTTCCCTTTAAAATCTATCACTCTCCACTTGAGTCTAATGGGTGTTGAATCAAGCCCTTGATGCTTTCTGACTTTTCCCTCACTTCTTCCATCTTGTGAGTACCCACACGTATCAGGATCCGTGCTTCACAGTCCAAAGAAAATAAAGATCCTTGCCGTAACGGTTGTGGTGCTTTCACGCAGAGACGCGGAGGGAACGCTCCTGGAACTTTGCACGCCGTGCGAGAAGGGCAGCGAGTCACCTAGCCCCTCCTTGCCACTTTTTTGCTGATGCCAAATACATTCATAAAGAATGCCATGTACTTATTATAGAAAATGCTGATATTAGGCATTTAACGATCATGCAAAATATCGGGGAGTTATGTCTGTCGTTACACATTTTAACGAACATATTCTCTGTGAAGGAGCTCTGTGTTCCCCAGGCAGGATACATTCCGCACTGCGCTGTGTGTTGCTTTGATTAGGACTCATTTTAATGGACTCGTAGGTTAAAAACGCACATAAAACTCACACGAAGGGCCTACAATTGCGTGTCAGGGCCACTCTAACATGACGCTTTTGCAGCCCCCTCTCTTCACCCTCAGTTTCTTACAAGAAAAACAGAGTAGCTGCCACATTTGCTCCAACTCCTGTCGTGTCGCAGCATCGCCAAAACACTTCAATTGTTGTCAAAGCCATGCTTAGATCTCCGCAATGCGAGAATTTGCCCTGACAGATGAACAGCATCATCTAGGGGCCAGAGATCAGCACTAGGAATCACACGTACCTGGCCAAGGAAGCTCGCGGAGACCTAAAAAGAACTGCTTCTGAGCATGACAGTCCGTCACGCGAGAGGCCCACCGCTTTATTCTTATTTGAAGCAACACTCCGTGCGACGTCTTTTATCGAGAAAACAAAACGGAATTGAGCTGGTTCAGCATTACGAGTCATCTTTACTTTGGTGATTTGCCAAGCAGGGTGCAATTACCCCAGACCGAAGCAAGCAGCCCAGAGTGCCTTTGCCCTCTGAGCTGGAGGGATGCACGACAGCCTTGCTCCGAGGTTGCACAATCACAATAACATCATGACAGAACTTGCTTAAAAAGCCTCCAGAGATCTGGCTAACGTGACTATAAGATGTTCAAATGGGAGCTGGTGTACCCCACACCTGCTCAGCCCACATGCCACCAGCCCTTGCCCCGCAAAGTTGCCATCTAAATCACCAAGCAAAGCACATTCTGGGAGAAACGCAGTAAATGTAATCCCCTCCGCAGGCACACACATTGAAATTAGCAAAAAAAAAATTCCCCCACCGATGTCAGCGGTGCCAAATCTGGCTCGGTACACAAGGCAGAGCATGTTACGGCCATCAGCCCTCCCAGCAGCAGACCTATTACTAGTTTGCCTATTTAAATTACTGTCTCCTGCAAGCTGTAGTTTGGCTCTTAAATCAACAGATTTCCGTGAGGATGTAAACCATCTTTATAACAATGATCATTCTAAACCACATTATGTCCAGAGGGAAGTGATATTCACTGGGTGAATGAAAATTGTAAAAACAAATAAATAAATGATCCCATCCCCAGGGGACAATTACAGTCAATTGCTCTTGTACTCCCATCCAATTTGCTGCCAGGAAATTTAGACTATCAGGATTTACACATGGAAGAATCCCCGTGAGGCAAGAATGTCCTAAATGATGCCCAATTTTCTTGTATGAAATTATGATTTGTAACTGAAATTCTCTGACGGTGGCTGTGCAGCAGGTATCAGTCGGAGACCAAGAACTTATGCAAACTTCTGATTACAAACATCCTATTGTCGCAGCTATGCTACATTAGCTATTTGTTTGCTGTCATCGGTTCAAGATACTACGTTAGTAAGTGCTTTTGTCACAATAATATAATGAAGTCAGTCCTTTTGTCACAATAATATAATGAAAAATGTGATTTCCTTGTCTCATAGCAGTAGGAACAAAGGGGGCTACTCGCATTTTGCTTGGTAGATGAATGTTCACACTTTTGGAGAACAAAAGCCTAAAAAGGAACTTGGCACTCATTACTTCGGATACAGCTTTAAGTGGCAGGGGTAAAGACTAGAGCATGTTTAACATTTAACAGATGAAGCAGATGCATATCCCACGTGGGATACAGGACTCAGACAAGCCTGGTTAATTGATGTGTCATGTAACATGGCTTCCAAAAAATACATAAACAGAGCTCCAAGCCAAACAAGTCTGTTTCAATCGTTCCTTTTAGGAACTTAAAAATAAGCACATTCTGCAAGACACTGTCAGCTGGAAGCAAAAAGGCAAGAAACCAGACAAAGAAGGGACCCGGACTCACGCTTAAAGCCAAGTCTAAGTGTAAATGCTTTGCTGAACGGGTGGCTAATGGAAGAGAAGCCGCTAGGCAACGTGAGCTGCAAGGCAAAGCTCGGTCAGGTTCTTGGCTACGGATTTCCAACTCGCTTTGGCTTGGCCACTGAGGAGGGCAAGTCCAGACTAAAAAGACACACTGGCACAAAGGAAAATGAAACAGAAGGGTGTTTAACGTACATAAAACCACCCCAACAGAAAACAAATGAATGATGAAATAACGGAGGTCCCGACAGTCCACGTTCTCAAACGTGGAGTTTGGGGCAATCCCTGGCTATTATTTTCACAATACCTTGCATTCATTACTTTATTTAAAAATGGTGTACTATGTCTGGAAAACAGGAAGTAAGCCATAAATCTCTAGTTTAAAAGCCATCTGAAGCCTGTGGACCAGATATGTTCTCAATCAGTAGTCAGGCAGTAAATAAACATTTATATACAGCAACTGCTCTCAACCAGCCTGACCTCCGGCTATTACAGGGCACATAAAGAGGAAATTTGTTTAGTCCCGTAAAAGCCCAGGCAATATATCAATAGATTATTAAAAATGGAAACAATGTAGGCTAATGGATTATATTGATTTTAATAAACATAAGTATATGGGATTCAAAGATAAGAGTCAGATATGACATCCTTCCAAGCGCACCTTTAGGGATATCTCCTAAAATTAGCAAAACTACATCTGTCAAGAATATCAGCGGCTGCTATTTCTTGCTTTGCAAATTGACACGTTTTTGGCTGAAGGACGTGAATCGGAGGGTTTGCATTTTTTATTTCTGCTCGTGAACCACGAACGCAGTCAAAAAATAAAACTCGTACATCTTTTAACATCGTTGCTGTACAGAAAGAATTTCAAGCAATTGCAGCCTATCCTCAGGCATGCTAGCTGAAAGTACACAGATGTGACTGGGTTGGGTTTTTTTTAGGATTGCTCACTCTTGTTGCAGCTACTCTTGGTGGCAGATACTGAAGCCTGAATCCCTTCGGTTTTGGAAGCCTGGCAGGATGCTCGGGTAGTCCCAGTGCAGTCCTCCAACAACTTCCAAGTCTCAAACCAGCTAAAAGTACAGGTGTACTTGCAGCGGTTCTGACAACGCCAAAACCCAGCAATCCTGCAAATCAGTCTGATTCTGATAACATGTCTTTATCTTCAAAGTAGTTGGCATGTGCCCTGAATATGTGGATGGTTGTCAGAATTCTCTGACATTTGTCCGTTGCTAGAGTATATTTTCCCTCTGCTATTCTGCTGAGCAGCAGGCTTCCTTTGAAGAGATCCCTGCAATTTGCCCACCATGACTGCTCCCCTTTGATTTGACCTGGGAGTTCAGCAGACAGTCAGCATTGTTTTGAAAAATTACTTTTATTTTTAACTTTAGGAGAAGGTTTGTGGAAGAATTAAATTCGTCGGTCAGACATTCTCAGGGATGAGGGAACAGAGAGGCTTACCAAAAAAATCGGCAAAGCCAGCCCTGCAGATCAAATTGCATTAGTAACTGTGACATAACTGGTCTGGGGATGAAGGAGCTATGCAGCCTATTAACATACTCTAAATATCAGGGTAGGAAAACAGTATGTTCTGTATGATAATTGGGTCAACGTGATTACAGGTTTAATCTACCTCAGCAATTATAACCAGACTAAATTAATGCAGCCCTTGGTGCTAAAGAACGGAACCATGGACAAAAACCTAAGCTGTTTTTCCATTTGGAGGAAAGGTTTTCCACCAGCAGCAAGGCGTAAGCGCGTACACCCCAATTATTTAACAGTCCAGAAGACCTAAATTCAGACTTCCCTTAAAGACCGTAGAAGCAAATGCAAGTCCCTAGCTATTAAGATCCTTAAACTTTGGAGGAATCCAGCTCTAATCTTTGTGGAAGGTTAGGACACTTTCCTAATTGATAGTAAGGACATGTGTCATGCATTTTATTGTATAGCATATACAATATTGTATATCATTTTATTTAATGCTACTTGAAAGCAAATGAATGCAGGGCTAACCTCAAACACATTAGAGTTTGGACGTATACCCAGCAGTTGAATACTTAAAAGATCACCAGCTGAACTGCCCAAGTTTGTTGCCATCACAAAGAATGCTTATAAGAAATGATTTATCTTGCTGCCTACAATTAAAAAATGGAAAATAAAGGAACAAGCCAAACAGAGTTCCTTTCATTAAATTGCTAGAGATGATCAGAAAGTTGTCCAAAGGACAGACATGAAACTCTGTCTTCCTCTGTGCATGACTTACTTTCCATTTCTTTCTTTGCAAAAGAGGGGATTAAAAGCAGGTTAGCATCCATTTACTGGGAAGGCCTGGGTTCCCCCCACAAGCAAAATTCAGTGTAATACTTGCTGGGTTTTTTTCCCCTGATTACAAACCAAAGGCTGAAGTCTTTATTTAGTGTTGATTGTTTTCTAAAGAAGAATACAAGACTAAACTTACAGTAAATTTCTACCAGTGTTCATTAGCTCCCAACGGTAGAAATAATACCCTTGCAAAATCCTGAATACCTCACAAATTACAGTAATCTGCAATTATAAACTACAGTGTTAATGAGGTTTGATTGCCTGTTATTTGTGATGCCACCTATAAATGCCACTTACATTTTACAGCGTATTGAAGTTAACAATCTGTTTTGAGAAGATCACTAATAGTCAAATGGACTTTTATGAACACCTTTTGTGATTTCAATTTGTTACCTAGAAACCAAACATGGCCACAAAGCATTTATCCTCACCATAGAACTGCATCCATTTGATTCTTCCCATCACTATGATTTCCCTTCAGTACTGACACCGATCTTTATGCAGGAGGGCTGGTTTTCTTAATTAAGGAGAGTAGCATCTGAATTTTTATGCTTGACCTTTAATCAACAGTATTTTGGTAAGTCTCTAAGAGGACTAATTGTGTCATTCATATACTTAAAGGATAATGTGCCTTGCAGAGTGGTACAGAAGGCAATAAACAGCTTTTACAAGAGATTAAACGCCCAAGCACAGCTAAAGCATTTAGATAACTGCAAAAGCCATTTATTGACGCTGCTCTGATGCCAAAAAACACTTGTCTTATACAGTTCTACTCATAAAAAAGCAGCAAAAACACCCTCACAGCCATTGCTTTTCTTCCTTCCCAAGAGTTCTCTGTGCTTTTGTCCCAGAGATATTTCTTCAGAAAGTCCAAGTAACTTTTTGGGAGGTTTGCTTAAGAAAAAAAACAAACACCAAAAAACAAAAGAAAAGCTCTAAGGATGACTGAGAGATGTGGTATTATCAGAGAGGGGATTCAATTTCCATAACAGGGGAAATCTTGGACTGATTGACTTGAATTCAACCTGGATTCGTGCTTCTTTTCTCACTAGTAGCACTGATACAATCAATCAGAATGGACCTAGAATGTACATACCAACAAGTGGAAGCAATATTTGGGGTGCTTGGGGAACCAGTGAATCAAACTCTACAGGGTTGTTGGGGGTTTTTTTGAGATGTAGTATTAAAAAAAACCCAGTTGGCAAAATAGGAAGACAAGCTGCTGCAGAAAGGAGCAAATGAAAGACTAGAAAAATTAAAAGTCTAATTCAACTTCTATATTTCATCATGCTTGACTCTCAGCAGTTGATGGCGATTAAAACCTGACAGCTAAACGCAGCTCACTGCGTCTAACAGCGTGGGGGCCGCAAATAACAGCCTAAACATTGCAAGAAGCAGTTTCACAGTTGTGAATCCCTCAAACTCCGTGCTTCCCCAGGCACCACTTAACACTGCTGAGGGTACAGAGGAGGTCAGTGAAGTTGTTCAAACAGCTCGAACATCTGTACTATCACACCAGCGTGGAGGTGGGTACTGAAGGGGACTAGGGCCTGCTTCCTTTAGGGTGTCATGAACTAAGTCTAAAACAGATGGAGAAACAGAATTTCCTCCCTATCCCAAGAGCTCTGAGCAAAAATTGCACCACTTTTTTTTTTTTTTTTTTTTTATGCTTCTGAATTTCCAGTCAACAGGCTTTAAAACTGACAATTAAACAATCTTTGGACACACCGTACCAGCTACTAAGAAGAAAATTAACTCTATCCCAGCCGAAACCAGGACAGAGAGCTAAGGCAGGAAAGAATGTATGGCGTTAAGAGCGGAGAAGGAAATACAAACCATTTTGGGCCAGTGTGTTACCGTCTCACGACAGATAATTCCCAGTAAACGCTCAAACAGCCAAGTCCAAACCAAGCACTGCTTCTAGGCACGTTCAGCACCGAGATAATTGCCAGAGATGTCCAAAGACGACTGGGTTGAGAAACCTGAGAAAAGTCAGGAACCAGGTTGCCTGGGTTTTAACCCCTTAGTTCATTCAGCCTGCTTTCCGCTTTCCATTAGGCTGTTGGAAGCGTGACAGCCACACACACACATCTCACGCTCTCACAGGTACCAGTGTACGCAGCGGGGGAAAAAAACATCATATCGCTGATTCCGATAGAAGAAAACATCTCCTGCAGCTCAGGGAGAGCTGCCATTTGGTGATAACGAAGACACTCAGCTTAGCGTTTGCTGGTGGCCCACACAGCGGGTCATTTACAGACAGTCCAAAAGACCAAGGGATACGATTTAGGGCCTCAGATTAGTAAAAAAACTTGCCACAGAGAGAGCTACAAAAGAAAAAGCATCTCTTGCCACCGCCGGCCAACCACCGCCGAGGCAGGAGTGCGTGCCAGCCTGTTGACGTGGCTGAGCATCTGAGATGCTCAAGTAAAAGGATTTCTTAATTTTTCTTCCACAAAACATATCCACTTATCTATATCTTTCCAGACCTCTGGGAAATCTTCGTATCTTTAAGAAGCTCCTGCTAGAATGCCACATCCAGGAGAAGAGAATTAATGTATACCCTGCACGAGTTAAGTACATAAACTGTCACAAAATATTAACACAGATACGGAGCTATTAAAATAAACCCCACTCCATAAACAGACTTTAAATATGGGTACCCAAGATAACAGTAAAATAAAAGGACACATTAAAGTTATATCCCTTTAAAAAAATTAAACAAATGAGTTTTATAATGATAGGCACTTCAGAAAGCTTATGGTTGGAAGTCTAAGGGCAAGTCAATAAGGCATAGCTAATTGGAGAACAAATTGACATTCATAAGCTGGCATTTAACACGACCATAGTAAACAAGGTAATAGACAGTTAATGCAGTGGACAAGGGTGGTGAACAGAAGCAATCCAGGTCGAATAATGGAAAAGGACCAATTGAGCAAATTCGAAGTGCAAACAGTCTGATTTCAGCCTGCTTAGCAGGGACCGCTGACAAGCGCACAGCTATAATAGGCTTATTTGGGTTGTTGTCTTTAAAGAATGAGTGTGTCAACCAAAAAAAAAGAAAAAAAAAATCTACATAATGGCAAATGAATCCAGGTTACTAAGTGCACATAGTGATAAGGTTCGGGTGGGTAAATACTAATGGCTGCTTAGCACTGATAGATGTCTGAAGTAACAGCAAGCAACGAGCACGCGATTGGCCCGTGCATTACTTAATGGTGCATTATCTTAATATAAAAATTACAAGGAGTCAAAAACCGAAGGAGTCACTGGAGTTAAGCTTTTCCTTACACAGGGGCCTCTGCTCTTAAAAGGTGTGCTGCTTTCTGTGGTGTGGAGACACAGTAAATCTGGGAGGATCCGAGACCTCTTTCTCATACAGTCTCAGGTATTAACACTGAAAGGCTCATTAGGCTTGCATAGTTTAATATTTTGCCAAATGCATGTCCTGACCTCTCCTAATGCTTCCTGCGTACAACATTCCTTCTGGATGAATCAACACATAAGTCTCAGCATCGCGTCCACACTGATGGAAAGATTTTTTCATAGACCAGGGACTCACCACAGGCCTTAAGTTATTGTAACACTGCTATTGCATAGACTAAAATGGCACAATCTGATCATTACGAGTTCTTTAGGGCGCTTTCTTTAAAGCTGATGGGAGGATTTGAGAACACTGAATGGAACAAGCAGAGAAGCGATATTTTCTTGCCCTTTCACCCGACCTGTGGCCCGGCTTTAGGTCTAGGAACGGAGAAGCAAGGAGGACAGGAGATACAAGGTAGGGAGAGCCAAGGAGCAACTGAGATGAGTTTGATTCTTTCACTCCAGGCCTTCAAATCTAGAGACTGTGTCCATTCTGAGCAGTTATGAGTAAAAACAATTTTTGGTAGCCAGAAAGTTTTTGATTTCTCAGCAAAAATCATCTCTAACACATCTCTCACCAGGAATCATCTCTACCACATCTCACGCGAACTCTCTTAGAAAGTCAAGGTCTGATTTCAGACGTAGAAGTGAAATTTTTTTTTTTTGTTAAAATTTCAGTTAAGTCTGGTGTTCAAGACCAGCTTTTGGAGTTTGTGCTTGCTTTCCCAGTACAGCCATACAAGGGGCTCTCTGCCTACTTCTGTATAGCCGATCTTGTGTCCTTTCCATTCTAATTGCATGCCCATTAAACATCTGTCTTTCCAGTATTATTCAGAGAACAGCTAGGAATTCCGCCCCCCTCACCCCTGAGGTGCTAGGATGTGCCTAAGGTCTTCACACAGCCCAGCCCAGCTGGAAGAACCAAGAACAGGCCCCCACCCCACGCAGGATGTGCAGGATTTTTATCGTCTAGCATCTAATATCGGGTTACGCCTTAGCCAGACTTCCTTATCCTATGCCCCTAAGTTAAGCAACCACCACTGCAACCGTTAATGCTAACAATTTACATGGCGTCTCAGGCATTTTGTCTAAAATTAATGAAGTCCAGCCATTACCAATTAACATCATGCTCTTTGCTCCACTCCTCTGAAATCGATTAATGTTACCCCAGCGATTAAAGGCTTCCATTCGCCTGCGAACAAGTCCCTTTGCCATCCTGCAGTTTGGCGCAAAAAGACGGCTAACGCTTGCTGTACGGCTTCAAACTTTTTTTTCTGGGGTTACCGTGGGCTTGCAGAGAGAAGACCACTTTACAGTGGGTTGGTAATGATCTCCATATGCCACCCGACAAGGCCACGATCTCTGCTTCAATTCCCTTCGATCTATCAGCTCCTCTCAACGCCCTTGGCCAAGAGACTCTTGGAGCACTCAAGGAGTGATTTCCTTTCTTAGAGTCTCTGGCTTTGTTTCATTCATCGATTAATCTAGAGCTGCCAATTTCGGGCTGCGCGTGATTTTCTGCAGACAGTTATCTGCTGTTACCTTGTCCCACAGAGACATCTTTTGGAGCCTTTCTTGATTAACACATTTCCTCTCTACTCTGAATTCTAGACCTAGAATTCAAGGCAACTACAACACAGGTGACAAGCAACTCTGCTGCTAAATGTAAACCTTTTTTAGTATCTATGTTTCCAATGTTAAGCCTGGTTTTGAAGCCCATTACTTTGATTTCAATTACTTTACCATCTTCAGTAGAGTTTTCCAGTTTCCACCAGAAGTGTTGTTGGTTTTTTTTGCTTTGTTGTTTTTTTTTAAACCTGAAAAATTTCCTTGTTGCCCTCCCTGCTACAGATTGTATAAAACTGTCTTCCCCAATGCCTTTGCTCTTCAGAAACTTGGATCCCGTCCAATCCCAATTTAGCCCTCGAAGACTCTTAAATGCACCAACAAGACACTTTTTGTCATCAAAGAAATATTTTTATGTTCAGACAGTCCTCAAAATAGATCTGGGAAGATTTTTAGATATGTCTATATTAGGGGTGGCTAAACCAGAATGGATATAATAAGCAGCAGCTTTTTTGCAAGTGAATAGGCAGCTTTTTTTTCCCAAGCAATTCATAGCCGGATTTGGGATATGTGGTGAGCAGTGTGGAAGCTGCATCACTAACAAAAAGAAAGGCTCTTGCAGTGCCGGAGACCATTAGATGTGTTTCCTCTACGTGTACACACGAACGAGCGTGCGTGAGGAAGGATCTCCAGTACGGCATGCTTTCCAACAGACTCGACCGTATATTAATGATAACCTCATTTATTTTCGCTGGCATACAATGTGCTTGTAAGGCCAATATTGATGGTTGTCCGCGTCTCTTAAAGCCTGCAAATTAACTAACTACACACAACTAAATTATGGAAACACAGTTGTGAAGGATGCTTTCTCTAAAGCCTTGACTTGTGTAATTGATGACAATAGTTTCCTTTTTAACTGGTTGCTGCTACATATAGCGGGAGGCAGCATGAATTGCATATCCTCTATTGCTAAGTGACAGCTAAGATTAAGCAGATGCTCACTAGGGTATTATCCCTTATGCAAACAAATGATAATTTCCCTCATAAGCGACCTGACTCATAAGGAATTGTGCGGCTGTGCCATCTATTCTGAATTTCTTCCCCACCAGACAGGACACCCAGGGACTCTTATTTACCACCGTACAACTCAAGAAGGACCTTGCTGAAGTTAATGAGATTCTACCTGGGTTGAGGTGATAAGGGGAACAAACGACATGGTCCTGGCACGGGAAAAGCTGAAGGCCTGCATCTAGAATACCATACTGGAAAGTCACAGTCTCATGAAAGGATGGTAGCGACCACATGGCTTTTGCACGCAATTCTTTTTCCACCGAGAGGAGACAAACTTCCCTAGAATAAGGACTTGCCAGGAAATCATGACAAGCATAAACCTGAGTCTCTGATGACCACAGTCCTACTCTGTTCCCACACCACAGCCTTCTTGAGCATCGTCTGGCAAATTCCTCAGTCCGTGTTTGTCACATGCATTAAAGAATCTGACTGCATACGTGCTTACCATAATTTGCGGCAGATTTCTCAGCCGTTCGCTTTCTCCACTAGGGTTCCTACTGAGCTAAATACTTCTGAGGATTCAGCCCTCGGTTGCAGTTGGCGAAGTGGAGCTAACAGCGCTCCTCTATTCAACAGCTTGTGATAGGAGTCAGCGCCTGCGGGGTTTTCACATGCTGATGCACCACGGAAGCTGGATTGCTGTAAATGTTGGCTAGAAAGATGAACGGCCCCAGTATGGCAGTGGGACCTCTGAGAACTTTGGCATGTTGGTGTCTCAGAAGGCATCCGAGAACTACATAAATAAATTTGGAAAAGTTTCTGGAGAAGCACCAGCATGTACCATGTGGGAGCCCTCAGAACAATTAGGCTCATTAAAAACTGATGTTAGAAATGTTTGGTTAGACAAAGAGCAGCACATCCATTAAGCTGCTGTTTACGTGTGTTTTATAAGAGTCACTCCCACAACCACAGCATTTTCATTATGACCAGCAAATATTTAAAGCCAAATAAAATACCCAGATCAGAGTGCAGTTACAGGTTAAGTGGTATTTGGACAAGTCTATCTTTGAGATATAATGCACGGGCGTGAAGAAACTTAAATCAAGGAAAAGTTAGGTTTGATGATTTTAAATTAGAGAGTCTTCCTCCTAGGCTGTGTATTTCTGGAACGTTAAGAGATTATTCCCGTTTCCCCCTTTTGAATCCTGTTTTTGAGGACCATCTCCCACGGTGAGGCCAGCCCTCCCTTCCAGCCTCGGCAAAGCAAGTTCAAGGTGCCCACAAACGTTGGCACAACTGACTTCTGGTGGCTGTCCTACCTGTCGCCACACCACCCTGCGCAAAGAAGATGCACCCTTGAAACGAGAGCTATTTCCATTAGAATCAGCTGCTACAACTGGACTCCACAGCAGAGCACCAGGGAATCAGCAGTTTATTACTGGAGATTATCAGCACCCGCTTTCTAAGAGACCCCTCTCTCATCCAAGACCTAAGCAGCAAACAACTTCCCATCGTCATCCTCAGCCATGCAAACACAGGCCATCGCAATGATGGAACCGATGCAGCTATTAAACCTTCCTTTCGTACGCATCGTTCCTTCATCAGCGTCTTGGACTGGGAAATAAAAAAAAAAAAAAATCACAGCCTTATCGATGCAAGCAGGGAGCTTCTTCCCTCGGACCCTGGTTCGCACAGCGGCCCCAGTCCAGAACACACATGGGTTTTTTTCACCATGTGATTAATCCCGTCGCTTTCCCCGCGCTCCGATGTTCTCCCAGATGGGGTCCCAGCTCATTACGCGGCACTATCCGAGAAAGGGCAACCACGTTTTCCTCGCGGGGAGGCAGCAAGCTCCCCGCGGGAGCGTCGCTTTCCTTGCCCCCGCACAGACGCGAGCCCCGGGCTGAGGGTGCCATCCTGCACCCGCTGCCCAGCATCGCTGCGTGAAACCCACGCTCGGTTCGCCTCATCGCGTTGCCTGCCCCGTGCCACTCGACGGGAAGCCCCCAGCAGCACCCGCTGCGACAAAAGGCCTTTTCCCCCCCCAAAAAAAATTTCCAATTTAGAAAACGTCCAGACGGGCTTCTTGTCTCGATGCAGACGTGCTGCCCGTGCTTTAGGCATTAACAAGTTTATAAAGACAGTTGCAGCACAACAGACATCACACGCTTAATGAGAGACTGTTTGCTTAGGGGGGAGAAGCAGAAAGGCAACTGTTGGTAAAGAAGTGAGCGTACTGGGATATAAAAGATCTTGAAGTTTATTTTACCCAGAGTTAAAGTAAGGACTGCATAGGGGTAGTTCATTGTTCTGTTTTCATAAAGTCATTTAAGTAGCAAATGGCCCCTGAAACTGATACTATGATTTGAGTCATGTTGGAAGACATATTGAATTAATGATGCAGGTGTGGGTTGTTGTTCCAAAAAACTTTTTTATAGCAACAGTGGGAGAGGAGAAGGGGAGGGGGGGGGGAAGTTAAATGAAAAGATTTGGTCTATGTTATGTTTTTCTAATATTTGAATTTTAGCTAAGATTACTCTTTCTCCTCTCTTTAATATATTGTTTTAAATAAAAAATGCTAATAAATCTTGAGAGAAATATGTCATAGTGGAGTTTAAAAACTGTAGTGCAATATATAACAGTTCATAAAATATTCTATTCAAATAGCCAAAATTGTAGTGCATTTGGACCAGAAGTAGTTAACTGCAGGAACAGCATTTTATTAGCTACTAAAATTAAGAAAGAGTACTGCTGTTTCACAGCCAGATAATTAAGTACCGTTTTCTCTTTTTTAATACTATAAAATTAAACTTCCTGTTTAAATGGCCTGGTGGGGACTGTAGGCAAAGGGTCGTCTGATGAGCCCTCCGGGCAAATCCAGAAACACAACATAGCACTTATTCACACAAGACTTTAACAGGGTGGAAAACACTGATTGAGGAAAAAAATGCTGCAGTAAGCGAAAAATTGCAGGTAATAAATCAGAGATCCATTTTTTCACATCATTTTGGCTAATCCATTAAATCTCAGTGCAAAGGAATCTATCAGAAACAGAAGCCACTGCCTTCACTTCTCCGTCTCCAAATGTTATTAAAACTGTATAAGCAGTGAAAGAACTCAATTAAACCCAGTGCATTGATGAGACGTTCCCGTCACGCCTGGCCCACCAACTTCTCCCGGCTCCTCTTTTGTTAGTGACAGTTTTGCCAAGTCTGTTCCTTAGAAGGGATTACGCTCCGGCGCTTCCTTGGGGGGGAAATTTTCTCCATGTTGTTTTACAATGAGTTTTTCCCAGTCAGTCTCTCTCTCGAGGTCTACCCCAAATTAATTGTTACTAGCAGGTTAACCTATAGTAGGTGCACTTCTTTTGCCCATCAATCTTACCCTGCTAGGAATCTGTATGCTGTGAAAGAAAGTTATTCCTGTTGTGACCGAGAAGCACAAATACTGCAGAGAGAGTGATCCCAGCTTCGCAAATATGAACGCAAATTCTGACAGTCTATAATTAAACAGTGAACTTACACTACGTAGCGTACCGTTAAATGAAAGCTTTCTGCGCAAAGCAGGCAAGAGTCTCGCCGTTAACTACCCAGGCTCTGTTTCTATATATTATAGGCTTGGTTTTACGGGTTCGCATCTCACGCGCAACCCGCAGCTGCAGCGGTGCGTGTTGTTGCTGCTGCTGTACAACCAGGCAGCCTTTCCCGGGGGACCGAGCCCCCCCGTACCCAGAGGACCGGGTCTCAGCAAGAGACAGGTATTCTGTCCCTCCGACCCCAAAGCCGCACACCTGGCACATTCGTGCAAAATGTAAAAGCCAACCTACCGTCAAAGGTACCGTTCGAGTTGCAGTTTACTTTCTACTAAAAGCTGGAGAGAGGTTAAAATCACCCGTGAAGGCTTACCGAGTAATAAAATATTGTCTTCAGTTTTACCAAACACTGCAAGTGCAACTGCTGTTGGTCTGCTCAAATATTTTATGTTTTGTCCAAAACCACATACTAATAAAATGCTTCCATATACCACAAAATTACCAAAAGAAATAATAATGTTATGGTTAAGGCATTTTATTAGGATTTGGGAGATCCAAGACCATTCCTTCCTTTGCAGATGATGTCCTTTGGACCCCATGCAAACCACTTAGTGGGAATTCATCCCCACCACATGTTAGCATCCAGATAACTAGGTGCCGGGTCTAAACTACTTACTAAACCACTCAAGTCACTCCCCAGCCTGTGGGAAGACAGATGGGGCAATTCACCTCATCTTAAGACAGATATTCAAGATTTGGGGTTGATCGTCCCTCAGTGCATGTCTACTTAGGGCATATTAGAGCCATTTCCATCGCTCTGGAGCACACGGATCCTTGGAGCCACAACTCCACGCACAGACTGTGCCGCTGTCTAGGACCATCTTCCACACGGAGCTTGTGGTAGTTTTGTGTGAACCACACATTCCCCCTAGGAGAAAGACTTCTGCACCACCTCATAGGAGGGGAAGATCACATCTATGCAGAAGAGGGAGTTCCAACTCGTAAAGAATTCTGGGATTTTCAAATTCATGGGGGTTTTTAGCTGAGAGCAAAACTCCAAAATATGACAATCAATTAAGTAATTTAAAGCCTGGATTGACCGAAATATTTTATTACGTCAAAACATTACTTCAGTTTTAAATTTCTAACGGTAGATGTTCATTCTACAGAAAAATTTTAGAAGAAATCACTGAAAATCCGTAGCTACACTTGATAATAGTATGAACATGGTCTGCTTTATTCTGCTACAGCTTTTTGCTTATATTTTTCTCCTAAAGAAAAAATTCAGGAAAATTTGACTTAGTTTTATGAAGCATTTTGACGTAATGTGGGTTTGGCAACATTTTTGTCTAGCACCACAGCATCACATTTTGTCTGGGGAAAAAAAAAAACCCCAAACCTCAGAAGAATGGGATTTGCTTTGCTCAGTTTTCAACTGGTTCCCTGGAAGTTCAGCATTGCGGAAATCTTGAGAGCCTAAAGGAGTGGGTTGGGCTGGTTTTTTCCCTCCCAAGAATACGGACAGAAAAGAAGAGGAGATAGTTTGTGTCAATCTTTTTCATTACGTTTCCTCACGGCTCACTGAAATCTGGGTAAAACTCTCCTGGCTAAGCATCACTTAATTCCCTCATGAGATCCAACAGTCAATTTTTACATCATCTCACTTGAGAGAATGTGAAAATGAAAAAAGCTGCCCAGCATTCTGTCCAGTCTGCCACCAGCACAACCCGTCCCTCCGCAAAACGACGTCATTTCAAACACACTGAATTTGTCCCATTGGCCAACAGCAGTTCCTACTGGAAGGAATCAACTTTCAGTTTTGCAAACAAATGAAGCAAAGACAAAACAAAACAAAAAAAATCTTTCTCCCAGTGCCTCATCCCGCACCCCGAAAACAGCAGCATTACATCGATGGTGAGGATGCTTCTCCTGTCTGGCCCAGAGAGTTGGCTAGCCCTGTCGAGGGTCATGAGCAGGGAATCCTTAGCAGTATCCAAACTTATTTCCCTGGTTTAACTTTAGGTGTATGTTTTTGGCCACTCTCAAGCATCCCACTTTACCCACCCCAACTGTCCGGAGGATACAGTAGCTGGGAAACTTTATTGAAGGCTTTGCTTGCAAAATCCTTCTGTGCATTACGGTAACGTAACACCACATCTTCATAGCGAAATACATTTCAAACCTTAAAAGCGAAAATAAAGTCTTTTATGTTGCTATTAAGTTTGAGCAAAGCCTGGTTATCAGATTTCATCCCTCTGTTCTTCTGGGGCTGTTGCATCAGATTGCTCTCCAGATAAGCCACGGAAACTGCAGGATCTCCTTCGAGCATCCTGTGCACCGCACCACGGGCGCTCTCTGGGAGAGACTAAACACTCCAACCGCGCTGCAGCGAAGAAGTGCTTTACATTATAGCAATAATAAACTGCTTCTAGAAGTAAAATCACACATGTAATGTTTAGTCTCATTTAATCTAATATTGGTTGCTAATGGGCTCTGATCTTGCTTGTATACGTAAGGAATTCATTCCAACCGGTCAAGTGGTGAGATTAGCTTTTGCATTTCATTTGGAGCGCTCACCACTTGATACTCCAGTAGGTCAGTACGAGCTACTTTTAAACTCAAATATCAAGGGCTGAAAATACAAGAGTTATAAACTAATACTCTAATATTTTTTCTATTTATTTCCTATTAACTTTAGAAATGATAGCGAGCATACAGAAAGATGGACAAGAACGCTCGGCATAAGGGGTAAATGGTTAGAAAAAGGCATGTTTAAGTTCTTCCGGAATTTTTATTTATTTATTTTTAAAAGCTGTCAGAACACAGTCTAAATATTAACCCTATGATAAGAAGGTCTGTGAGAGAAAATAAGTAGCCGAATACCTTTCAGATTTTGTTTCGCTGAATTACAGAGCTTTAGACAAGACTAAAAACCGCTGCATTAAGGAAAAATAAATTGTTCAGGTTTCTTGCTTGGGCTGCAAGGGACACAACTGCTTTTACCCAAAGGAGCATCCTACCATTACAGGTGCTATTGATATCAATGAATAGGACTGTCTCAGGCTTTACTCTTCTGCAATTTTTTCATACATTCATTTCACTCTACACTCGGATAATTTTTTCCCCAATTTGATTCACATGGTTCTCAGCTGTACTTGGTCAAACTGCAATTGCAATGCTACACACAGCATTGAAAATGTAAGTTGGCAATATTCATCATGTTCGCATACATAGAACAGTTTTTTGTAACAGTAGGTCATGTGGCAATATGTATAGCACTGGAGATCCAGTATTATGAAATTATTGTTGAAATTGCAATGGTAGATCATAGACCAAAAATGTAACAGAAGTAGAACAAAAGGATTAAAAGGGATCATGTTTTACGTCAGACTAATTTTGAATTAGATGATCTAGAATTGTGAGCAGCTTGATTTAAACTATGGATTAACAACAGAAGAAAATATCTATCTTAAGATTGGTATGTACTTTACAAACATTTTTGGTACCGTGTCTAGTCCTCTTCTCCCCTTTTCCATGTAGTAAGTAATGCTATTTTCATAGAATAGTTGCCTGAAAATTGTTTTCTCTCGCCATTATCATGTATAGCAGGTAGCACAGCAAAATGGCTTTAGAACTAAAAGGCACAACTCTCGAGACTGCTTCCCCATGCAGTCAGGTTGAGGTGAGATTTGGTTAGCTATTGAAAGCTGAGGCCAGCTTTACTGAAAGGTTCTTTTAAATACAGGAACAGTTCAGACAGACTTTCAGTGAACCCGAGATAAATCTCAGGCCCCCAAATCACACAGGCACGCACACAGGGGCTGGGTGAGTTTCAGTGTGGAATTTTAGGGTTCATTAGCACAGTGAAAGACCTAAGAAATGGCAACTCGTATAAAGTCCCTGAAATCTGGCCCAACCCCCCCACCTCGAAACGCTGCTCCAGCCGCTACCTGCCTAGGTGAAACCTATTTTTCGTCTTTTTAAAATTCATTTTTATTGCACAGACCCACTCCCTTCATTTCTGAATGCCAGGCAAACAGAACAGTAATCTCTGCATGAGACTCCCTAATTGGCAGCAGAGCACCGGCCCAGCCAACATCTGCAGCTGGTTTCAGTGATAATAAATCAGGGGTGGGGGGTTTCGGCGTGGCAAGCTGCCAAGGAGCTTTCCTTTCCCCATTTAGCCAAGAAAGGGGAAGACAACAGGGAGGACTGGGGCAGCTCCGGCGCACAGAGGTGGTTAGAGAGAGGAAAAACCAGTCAGATATATCTACAAGCAGCCATCAGTCTCCGCTTAGGGTTGCAGCTTTCTAAGAAACAAGCTGGACCACAGAACGCGGGAGAGGCAGCAAACGCGTTTCTTCCACCACCAAGCAGTAACTTGTCCAGGAAGCCTCGAATATACCAAACATTAAAACAAGGGCAGAAATGCAGGAGCAATTGCTTCCCAGAAATGAAGGGTTCCTACCCCCGTCCTAAGAGGGTTTCAGAGCTGCCCGAGTTCATGGTCGTTCTGTGATCACCTAACACTCACTGAAAACACTTCCACAGATACGTTTACAATCATCAGATTGGATGCTAAGGCCCAAATGCTGGATTTCTCCAGATGCCCATAGCACTGACAGCTCGATGCAGTCCTTTGGTCAAAAATCCAGGTGAAACAGAAACCATGGATGTGAGGTAATCCTAAGTCTGAACAGGGAAATTCAGACTAAGAAAAAAAAAAAAGAAATAATCAAAGGTTGAAACAGTTGTCTCAAACAACTGAGAAACTAAAATTTGTAGCCAACAGAACTGTTAATTTAAATGCCGCTGAGTCTTTCCTGCTGATCCTTGCAGCACAGTTTTATACTAAGTTTTGGGGCAAGTCTTTTTAAATCAGATTGCTCAGGTATCGAGCATTGCAAAAGAGGCTGGCTGCAAAGGCCAAGGCACAGAGCTCCACTTACTGCACATTCACGTCCACACCCCAGCTGTATTCTTGCAGGGAGAAAAAACACTTGAGAGAACACATTTTTAATTAAAACAATTTGCTTACAGAGATGCTGAATAACAAGCTACAGCTTCCATTTATTACAAGTGTAAGTACCCAGGCTGGTACTCCTTTTCTTTTTGCAGCAAAAAAAGCCCTCCACACTGCCAGCTTCAGAAAGAAGGCACACGCAGCCCTCCTTGCGCAGGTGAGCCAGCATAAATGACAACCTGCAGCAAAGCCCTGCTGTATTCTTCACGGTTTTTCACTTGTGCCTGCTGTCAGGAGCACTTCCCTTGGCTCTCGATGCCGAGATGCCCAAAGGTGCCCTTGCTGTTCCCAGTGAGAGCGCTCGGCTCTCCCTCAGCTCCCCAGTAAGGGAAAAGAAACTGGAAAAGAAGCACCAAGTGATTTGAGCCTTCCCCGAGAGTGGGTTAAGCTTGGAGGTATATGTCTGCGTTTGGGTAAAACCAGCTGATCTCAACTAAGTCCTTCTGAATCCCAACGACCAGTTGTTTGCGTTGCACTGGAGAAGAGTGGTTTGAGCTGCGAGTGAAAGACCTCAGTTCATAGCGCAGTGAAAACAACCCTCCCATTTTAGAAGTCCTCTCCGTTCAAACAGTATAAATCGTAGACGCCACCTTTTGAGGTGGCCGGTGCTATATCAATTCATTTCGGCAAATGATTTCTACTGATTCTTCATACTAATAGTTCCATCCCCAGAGCAAGCCAAACCCCTGACTCTCAAGGCTGCCTTTACACCAACCCTAGACTGGCACGAGAATGCCTTCTGCGGCCTCAGGTGTTCAAGGCATTTTACCATCTTTTTTTCATATTTTTGCCCTTCACACCTAGTTTGGTCCCAGTCCTTCCCTCAACCTTAGCACCCTGCCACCTCACACTGCTGTCTCCTGCCGTCGTGATTTAAGCCCAGCCGGCAACAAATCACTTGCTGTTGAAGATTCCCCTACTGACTACTGCTCCCTACCACGGTCTTGTACCATCATTATAAGAGTCGTCTTCCACAGTAAACGTCCACCTCGTTTGCAAGGTCACAGTTATTGTTAGTCTGAATCTGGTTATGCAAGCATCTGAAGCTCTGTAGTGCAAAATCACTAAAGAATGCTGAAGAGTCACTCCGTTATGGGAGAAGGTAGTCCTTTAAAAACAGCAATAATAATTAGCACTATTAAGAATGTATCTGCTGCTTGCTGCAGTGCCACCTTTGACAACCGTAACCAGTCAGGTATTATACTACTTGGAAGTAGCGATTCATATCTGCAAAAATAACATCTCTTAGGAAGTATTTCTTGAGTTTATTTAAGGTTTAAAATCTATGGAAGGAGCTGTGCATGATATCCTGTTTGAAGGCATTTCTAATTTAAATTAATGACCTGAAGGATATCTCAAGGCAATAATGATCTTATTGTACTAAATCCTGCAATAGCTGAAATGAATTATAAATTCCTCTAACTGATTTAGTGGTTAACATTCTGAATCATAGCTAACCGATGCAATGCTTTCTGAGTTCCAGCATCAGATTAGATGAAACTATATAGGCTGTCTTCAACCTCCCTGGCTGGTTTGGAACAGTCAGTGAAAAATGTTCTCCTCCTGAGTCAGTGGAAAGCAGAGCAGCCCTGGAGGTGATAAGCCTAGACTTCTGGGAAGGCAACCACATTTCATCTGGGCACCTCATTTCCAACGCTTAGCTTGACAGAGATGCTGGAGCACCCAAGAAGCAGAGGAACCGACTTGCGGACACCAAGTAGGAAGGCGAGCTCACCAACAAGATGAGACCTGCTCCCCTCCCAAAGACAACTGGAGGTTTGTCACTGACTCTTTTATAAAAAGCGTGACTTGACTAAACAAGAAACTCCCGAAAATTTACATTGCACACGCCATTTGCTAATGGTAAGGATCATTCTTGCTCTGGTGATGATTTGCACATTTGTAAGTCCATATGTCACATGCATACAGAACACAGTAAAAAATAAGATGGATAAAATTTCCCTTTGAAAAGGCATAGAACCAAATTGCCCCTGAAAAAAGTGCTTTCAGCAGCTGAGAAAAGTAGTCTGTTATTTTACTTGCGGGCCAAACTGCACATGAAGTAATTGGTCAGGACTTGCATTTTGTACTTGTTTCACAGACATTATGATGAGTATACAAGTCTTCCTCACTGTATAATCTAAGGGATTTACGTGTAGCTTGGAACAGCCTATTTTATACATCATCTGCATTTTCTCAAATTTTGCCATTTCTTGTTCTGTTCAAGATGCCGTAACCAAAGCATTTATTCCAAAGGCGGCTCTATTTTAAGCTTTAAAGACAGTATTAGTATTAGGTTTTGTGCTCTGTTATGAACTTAAACGACATACCAAGCTGTAAAACGCGACTTAGTAAAAGTATTAGCAAATCCACAATCCATTTCCAAGTGAAATCTCAACAGGTTTATTGTTGTGATACCTGACTGGGAGGAAGTCGGTGTTTTCAACTCTGTTTCCTTTTGAGCTGAGCAGATTTGTTTGAACCCCTAATTCAAAACACAGCTTTAACTTTCCCAGCCCACATGGTGAAAAAAACCCACTGGCGTGAGTGTAAGTAAATCACCAGTACTTAATAATTAATTATTAAGAACCTTGGAGAAGTGGAACTACTGAGCTGCGTGTATCTCTGGCTACGGTCATCCTTATGAGACATTTCAACAGTGAGTAACGACCTCTCTGCACACCTCCACATCCCAACGCCAGCAGCGAGCTTCGAACACAGTTGCTACAATTGTCATTGTTATTCTCACTATTTTCTCGACTTGCACCCAACAGCATGCTTCGACAGGGAATCAAGTCAATACTTAGAGACACCGGGATGCTATGTAGCAGCCGCACAACATAAAAATCTTCCCGTCTTGTAAGTGGCTAATTTATTTCCCTCGTTGCTCTCCTTCCCAGCGTATGCTTTATTATTTTAAGGCTCTTTTCTCAGGGACAAACTTTGCCTCCCATTATTTCTAGCTTGTACCCAGTGTTGAAAGCCCGAAAAAAAATGATAAATTAAATGAGAAGGAAATGTTTAAGGGTTCCTATTCATAACAAAAATACTTAAGGCAGCCTGGGCCATGAATCTTCCACAAGCAAGTTGAGATATACATAAAGAACCTGATTCAGAAAAGAAGTGTGGAGGACTTTCATGGATGCCTGCTGTTCAGTGGATTTATGGGGGTAGAGGCTGGTATGTGGGTAGAGTCCAGGCAAGTAATTAGTTCCTTGCAGAACTCAAAAATGGAGTTAGCTTTTTCCAATTGTTCAAAGGCTTTTTTACCCGAAGGGTGGGTTAGCAATAAGCAGGTCTGCTTTCACATTGTCCGTGTCTGCTTGTTCTGTGGCTGAGCACTGCACCGAAGTAGTTGCCTCTTGTGCGTGAAGATTAATGAATGATCAAGTCCTGTTTTTTTTGTCAGCGGAGACACGTGCATCTAATTAAAGGATTCAGAAATCTGGCAGAAAAGTCCCATGGTGTTTTTCAAAGCCACCCAAAGTTTTTGTTTGGTTTAATTTTCCAGTTATGCCCAGTTAATAGGGATTAACTTACAAACCTCATTTACCTTTTTCTGTGTATGTCAGCTCTTGAGCTAACGTAGTGGGGAAACTGCTAGATCCATAAATCCTGTGGATTTAAACATGGAACAGGAATAGGCCTGGACTATGGCAGAGAGGTGCCCCTGTCATCATGCCTCACTCTGACACCGAGGACCACCTTTTAGGTTAGGTCCCCATCATCTGTCCTTGCAACTCTGATGATTTTCAACAAACGTCAACTGCTGCCAACAAACCAAGGTTCTGGGTAAGTTTTTTTTAGTCCTGGAACCCACAAACTGAACCAGGACCACCCATTTTGCACAAAAAACCCCCCAAAACCAAGCAGAAATTCTACAAGAATTGGTCGGATATCAACAGAAATATTTAAACTTCCTTTTACAGGCTGGTGAAGATCTAGCAGGTTCTTCCTACAGGTACACTTCCATACAACAGAAAGGTCCTGCTCAAAGCCCTCCCCAAAACAAGCCCCGCACAAAGGGAAGCTCTCTTCCTTCGGCATGTTTCCTTACATAATAAGGGAATAACACGTTATTGCATTATTGTGGATAGTTCGCGCCGAACTGCCGCAACATAAGTCTGAGAAGTCATACTGCTGTTCATGAGACAGCAGAGTCTGAGAGCTTGTGTATGACAGCCTGGGTACACTGGATAACCAGACCTGGAAATAAACCAAGTACACGTTAATCAGCCTGCGTCTAGACTGGGGAAGGGGGGGGAACAAAACAATCTTTAAGTCTGCATAAAATGGTGAAACATATTCATCCTTAATTTGAACCACCTCTAGGTTCAGCTGTGCTGAGCACCAAGACCTTCATGTGTAATATCTCCTAACGTCCAAATTTGCCTGGACTTTCAATTATCCAGACAATAATGAAAACATGTTGGTGAGGCAAGCATCAGGTTACAATCACAAATTCTTACTTCAATAACAGCCATAAAACAGAGACCTAAAGCATGTTTTTTGCTTTTTTTCCAAACATTAGCAACTCATCTGATACTTAGTCCAGGGATCCAGTTTCCTGCAAGCTGATGACATGTGAGACCACAACCCTGAGGCTGATATTAAATTATACATATATACATATATAAATATACAGAAAGAAAACCTGTGAAATTACAGACACAGATGTGTTATTGGTGTCATAATTTTTTTCCATTAAACACCGTATTAGGTTTATCCCCTTTCTATACTTGAAAATCTTCACATATAAAAGATGAATAGCAACTTCTCAAGGGGATCCTTGTGGTTTAACCTTGTTACAGGAGGTCAAATGCAACATACAAACTATATTGGTACAAAGATGACTGTAAAATGGAATTAGCCTTTTGCTCTCTGTTCAAATGGAAAGGAAGCAAACTTTCACATTTCTGAACCACTCCTGCTTCAGAATCCCAAAAGGGACTTGTGCGCGTCGGTCTCCGAGAAGCTCGAAGAGCACGTTTTGCAGAGAAAGAACTAACAATGTCACACCCAGATCCTGACCGGCATGATATTACACTTTTGAAATACTGAACCATAATAACTTAGGTTCGAAGCAGTCCAGATTCCCACCCCTTCTCACTGCTGACCCCCAACTTTAATAACTCGCTTCTCCTCTCACACATACACGACTAACCTGCTCGGCTGATATGGGCAGAAGCTTCTCTGAGAGCGCTCCAGTCTTCTGTGTGGCAGGAAGGTGAGACCCCTTTAAATTAAAAAATTAACATAAGCAGAAGTGGCGAGAAGAGGTGTTGGAGAGAGAATTCAACTTTCTGTCCTCTCTTGGCCACTCTACCACCCCTGTGATTTCATAAAAGGGGACTTGAAGAACACAACACAATAATTCCTCCAGCATTCAGGGTACTTTTTTCTTGACCCCTACCCTCTTGACCTTGTCAGAATATGGTTCCATTGACCTCACCAGAAGGGTTAGAACCTGCCTGCTTGTGGAGAGAAGCCTGTGCCCCAGAAGTGCCTATTTTCTGGTATGAGAACTGTCTCACTTTCAAGCTCTCTTCTTGAAGTAGCTGGGTGAGGGGCTTGGGATGAGCAACAACTATACTACAGAAATAAGAGCGAGACAGGGTACAGCAACACCAGCGTCACTTTGTGAGGTAGTTAGGCAGCATACTAACCCCAGACACACCATTTTTCGTGAGGCCAATCTAGAAGGGCACATCCAAAGGTTTCCTCTCACTATCCCATGGCTCACTTCAGACCTCACACAACCGATAACTTCTCCCATCTTCCCAAGACCACCCACGCAAAGGGCTGAAAGAACATCATTCCATTGCAAAGGCAAGAAATACCCTTCCCAGCCCACAGAAGCTCCGGCTCAGGAAAGTTCCTCCCCACGCAACCCACCGGACACAGAAGCAAATCTCTCAAAACATCTCTCCCTACAAGGGGCGGGCAATTAACAGAGTCGAGGAAGCTCTTTTTACTCCCAGAGGAAAGGCCTGGACACGTCAGCAAAAGCTCCAGCGGCGTAGAGCCTCCCCAGCAAGAGGAGCATCAGCAGAAAGGAGAAGGCACGGCCACAGCCTGCTTTACAGGAGACACCACCCAACCACAGCTGGCTTTCACAGCCAGTAAACAACCTGCAGCTCACCTGGGCCTCCCCTTAGTTAGCAGAGAAGGTTAATTCTTCGCCTGCTAGATTAAACTACAGCGTACAGCGCAGAACAATTAGGCCCGCGTTGAATTTACAAGTTTCTTTCTCAGCTCTATTACAATGACATTGATAATATCATAACTAGGAAGGAAGCGCTGTTACTTAATTTGGGCTATTACTGATATTCTAAAAACCTGGGACCTCTTATCCAGGCACGCTGCAGGGATTCGGTGCAATTAGGGCTGAGAGCCTGTGCCCCAGCTTTTGATCAGGTTTTCCTGGTAGTTTGTTGGCTGCTGTGAGATACTGCAAATAAGGAGCATAGCCCATAGCAAGAACATCTCACAAGTAGCCGAGCACAGAAAAGTAATTCCCACCACGATAATGAATGCCTCCAGATAATTATGATACACACCCTATCAAGTGGCATCCAAGGAGAAATGTCAAATCGTTATTTTTCTCATAACGCCCTCGGTAGTGTATCCATTGGGATTTCATAAGGAAAAACTTCCTTCTCCTCCAGATGCTTAGCAGGCAAGACATCTGCAGGCCTTATGAATTTTACAGTCATATGAACAGAAACACAAAGCATAAGAACTTCCAAAGGAAGACACCAGCAGCAACACCATAAAGATCTTCATTATTTTTCCTTGACGTTTTCATGACAGAATTCATGTAGAACATAATAAAAGCATAAGGCATGTTTACTGGATGTTTTATAGTTCAATAAAACATAAATAAACAGCTTTTTAGATCAAAGCTACATAAATAAGGAAGCACTGTGGCTTCTGAGAACAAACCAATATATCACATAATCTGAAGTTGAAAGAAGTACTCCTGGCACTCCAGCTTTAGTCTGGAGGAATCCCACCTTAAAGGCATAGTGCCTAACTTATATCTGACTTCCTATTTTTTAAGCATTTTAACAAGTACAATTGAGGTATTTTGGTTTTTAGAGTACCGCCATCTGTCTCGCGAAGCCTTTTGTGATGACAATTTTAGGTTCTCCCAGTAAACTAATAAAAAAGGGAGCAAAACAGTAGCATTTCCAGGAGAGCTCAGGGTTGATTTTCCATGTGTACAAGACCGCTGCCTGAGCACTGAGTTCGTCATCACAAGCGGTCAGTACCAATCAAAAAGATCCAGCTTTCCTTGAAGTTCGGTATCAATCAGCTTTGGATCAAGTCCTGGCCTTTCTGAGCAGCGCGAGTCACTCCAAATACCACAGGTAAAGCAGAGTTCTCCCTAAACTTTCACCCTCCTCATGGATATATGCCTTCCTTCTCACCCCTTTCTTTCTCTTGGATGCAAAGCCGAATGTACAAAGAGAAGAACGACTGGACTCACAAGGTAATCTCACTGGTTTTACTTATACCGGTCTTGTTACATACGTGTGAGTATTTGTAGGGCCGTGATTGCATGTGATGCCATCAACCGTCGAAAATACATCTGCAGACCAAAGTCTGGCTTAGTCATCTACAAATCCAAAGCCTAACGTTTTTTGGTCGCCATCCTGATAAACCTTTTCTATGTCAGTTCAAAAGAACAGCACACGATGTCAGACATGTGGACTTTTTATTAGGGCCATACTTTGGTTTGCGCCAGAATAAACTCAGTGCATACCTGCACACATATTCCAGGATCTTGTGTGGTTTGCTTTTCCATTCCTGCCAGAAACTGTGTGGATTATGACTTTTAAGCATTATTGACGATCATGCCTCGGTCTGTTTCCTGGTCTGCATTTTATATTGTGTTCTTTGCATGGCTACGGGCTTTTGCAAGTTCTTTTGGTGCCGTGTCTCCTAATACGGGGTAGTGGGAACTGAAAATACCGCACGGAGTTCATCTTGGCACGCGTTCATTAATCTAATGTCAGGGTACCGCTGACCACCCCTAAAAATAGTCATACGCCCATCAACACTAGGGCATCCCTTCAACAGAACAAATCCAAAGCAAAACCTTCCACGTAGGGACCTCCCCACAGGCATGCGCCTGCATACACGTGTCCACGGACACACACAAATAAAAACACGTGGGTCCCTGGCCGCCGTCCCTCTGCCGCGTCCCTCCTGCAGCAGAAGGCAAAGCCCCCCACGCCCCCCGGCTCCGTCACAGGGCTGCGCCTTCCCAGGCGCCCGGGATGCAGCTCGGGGTCCGGCTGCTGATGAAAAAACCCTTTTGCTCGTCCTTGCAGGAGAACGGCATCGCCAGGGGACAGGCATCCCCCTCTTCCCACCGGAGCACGGGGCACAGGGTTTGCTGCAGGAGACCCATCCCGCTGCCCTCCGCGCCGGGGGAAGCAGCATCTTCCAGGGCAGTCGAGAAAACAACGAAAAGCTGGTCAACCCCAACACCTCAGCTTAAAGGCATCGAGGAAGCCCCACCGCTGACCACGGGGATTTCAAGAGGTGACCCCCAGTAGCTAGGCTAAACTGGCTGGCAGGCTGCCGATGGGCTGTCAGGTAGAGACTCGCCGCTGCTTTACCAAGCTGAAAAAAGCCTCTCTTTGCTGAGGATTCTCACCCAGGCTTGAAGTGCCATCCTGGTGTTGGCACGGCCCACAGCGACACAAACCCGCTGCTGGGGTAGTTTCTCAGTAATTCAAACGCATCTGCGGCCGAGCGGTAAACCCCGCCGAGGTCCAGGATCTGTTCCAGCCTCAAGGATTCCCAGGTCACGCTCGCTCAAGTGTACGAATGGAAACAGCGTTTTCCTGACTGCCTTTGTGGTGACTGTGCCCAGCACCTGAAGGCCAGGCTGTGCTTTTTCTGCCTCACACATCATCACCCTCCGCCTGAATTAACTGGCAAGACTGGTGATGATGCGTGAGGCCAAACAGAATCCAGCCTGAGCTGCCAGGGATGCCTTGGCTCCGCAGTGCTGACAGGGCTGGAAAAAGACTACAAGCAGATCTTAGAAAGTTGGATCCCGAATCACTCAAACGAGTCTGAGCTGCGGGAATGGGCCCCAGAGATGCACAGGCGTCGTCGGGCGGGAGGCACAGAAGGACGAACGATGTCTGCACCCCAAAAAGCGCCGGCCCGTGGGTCAGGGCTCTCCTTCGCCTGCCGTACTCCTCGGGACGGGACGGTTCCTCACCCGCCTGGGCAAACCCCGTTTCCCAGCCCCCGTTCGCCCTCAGGGTTATGCCAGGGCTAGAAATTCGGAGAGGCGGGTGGAGCGGTCCTGCTCTGCGTAGGCGTTTGGTTTGTTCTCAGTCCGGCTTTCGGTACCGGAGCGAGCTCTGCGCTGCTCCGCGCTGAGACGGTCAGCACATCCCCGCAGCAATTTCGCCCCTCAGCCTGGCCTGGGGAACACAGGCGGCCTCTCGGAGACAACACGGTGGGTCAGGTAATGCAGAAGGAGAAGAATTCCACCCTCGCCTTCTGTATTCCCGAGCCAGACCGCTGGGCTGTAGCAGAAAAAAAGTGTCTGGTCCAAGGGGACACCCTTCTGCATCAATGTCCCTCGGTGCTGCGGACGGACCAGGTTGTCCCTGTGCACACTGGAGTGGGTAATTTTATACCAAATGTGCTTGTCTAAAAATATCTCACTTCTGTGTTTTTTGACCATATGCCCAGGATCATGAAAATTTTTCCGTAGGAAAAAAAGCTGAAAAAAACCCTTAAACCCATAACATCTTGGAATGATTTGACCACTTTCTTCTTAGGACATTCTCTCCTTTTTATAACATGATGGGGTTTCTCCCGAATTTAAAACATCAATTTGGCCTAACATGAGGAGAGTGTTCATTCTTCCAAACCATAAAGATCAGAGACTATAAACTGTTGTTTCTTAAATGTTTCACGGCAAAAGGCATTCAAAGCATAACATTAACACAAAGTTTTTCTGTAAAACAATCTGGGAAGTGTAATCTCTCTAAGAGGTTTTTTATGCACCATGGCTAATTGTTCCTGACAGTACGATTTTACATCAGGCTTTTTTTGTAAATTCAACACCATTCAAACTTTATGGCAGGTAATATTCCTTACAACTGCTAAAATCTTGACCATGCTAAATTACTGTTGCAGAATGATGTTGGGGGGGGGAGGGTTAACTACAAAATATGGGGAGCAAATTCTCTCCCGTCTTGCAGCTTGGACCTCTAGAAACAACTTTCTGAAATTCTTCCACAGCAGAGCCGTGAGTCAGAAGGAGCTTTTTACACGTTTCGTACACATCAAAGAGCAAAACGCATTGCGGTGGGCCAACGTCTTGTGCTCTGCCTGGTGCTGCTGGAGTCACGCTGTCACAACAGGCTTGTGGTCATCTTTGCAGCAGAAGGGACGGAGCAGGAGGGGAGACATTTCCAGCCTCTGAGGCTGAACATGCGACTCCTTCAAATTCGAATTCTACAACTGTTTTAAACGGCTATGTTTGAAAAGTCATGATTTTACGGAGCCCGATTCAAGATTACTTCACACTTGCGTTCACCTACACTAAGCTGAGGGCGTCAATGTGAATTAGATGGTGGTTTTTCCAAGTAGTTACCAGCAAGCATTTGTCCTACAAGCAAAATTTGTATTTTATAAGTGAACCTGAAACATGGAGTGGAGAGCTGAGAACATGGGCACAGCCTGAGGAATTTCTGCAGAGCTTTGCTCAAGCCCAGACTGTGCTAAGAGCATCGTGTCGTTCAGCCTCTTGTCCCCAGATATAACTTCTAACTGTACGACCTGATACTCCGTGGAGGAATTTCACACCTTACTGACCGCAGAGGAGGATTCACCTCCTGAGCTACGTGCCATAAACTAGGCAGTGTGACATGCACCCTCAGCCTTAGGCTCTAGATTTCCTGAGCTTTGCTCTCATGGCTGTGTTTAACAGCTGAAACTACAGGCCAGGGCTCAGAGTCCAAAACCAATAAAAACAAAAGAATCACAAAAACAGTTTCACTGGGTTAAAAATCCCTGCTCGTGTTTTAAGCCAGTACCACAACTACCAGGCAGACTGCTCTGAACAGTAAATCCAAGACTCGTTTCTCTGCTTACAGTTTGCAGGCGTTTCTAATCTGCATATTTAATTGGAAAAAAATGCCAAAGTTAACCATCTGAAATACACATTGCGGAGCCTGTGAGACAAAAAGACGCATCGATGTTTTGCGTGCCCAGCATTCACTACAGGGACTTCAGCATTCGGAGATGCACCAAGTTACAAAAGCTCTGGGTTTTACTGGAGTAAATGCTCATTTTGGAAAAGAAGAGCAGCAACGCCCTGTGTTATTTTCTCTTTCATACCCCCACAGTGCATTGGGATACCTACACCATCCTGCAAAATTAGAGTAAGGTTTAAAAACCTGATACATAAGGAACAGTCACCTTCTGAGTATTTCTTCCAAGAAATACTTCAAACCCACAAAATGTAATCTGGAGAAGGCGGGTCCTTTGCTGGCAAAACCCTCATACTGCATCACTCGAGGACATGGTGGGCTACTACAAGGAGAGTTCTCTCTCCTGCTCTGAAAATGACAGGGGTTTTTTGTGATGTCTCGCTAACCATTGCCACGCTATTCCCCACAGACTTCACTCTCATCCGCATCCTAGGGGTCAACTTAGACAGAAATTGGGACTGTGGTCCAACCTACTTTGCCAGGCTGAATTACTTGTGTATTAGCTCTGATTCATACGCACGCACATACACATGAAAAAACTCCTTTCGTCCAACTCACTATACCTTATAAAATATGGGTTATAAAAACTTTATGGAGCCTGTTCCTCCGAGGGGCTCATTCCAAAGTGCAGTACGCAAAACCCAACTCTTTTATAGCATGGCAGAAAAAGGGCTCAGTCTATGCGGAGCGCCTCATATGAATCAGAAACAGGATTGGGCTTCCAAATGGACCACACAGCCTTGACCGGGTTGCTTCAAGGGCAGCAAATGAATTTGTGTCTGAAGTAAATCGACAAGTGAGAAAACACTAGTCCTTTCTACTAGAAATTCCTCCTCACCCCACCTATGCGCTGTTCCACCATAAAGGTCAAAAAGAAGGTGACTGCGTGAGGTATGGGTCTTATACAATGAGCACCGCAAGGTGTGTCATTTCCAGCAAATCATGGGCAACCTTAAGCAGCCTTTCCTAGGGACAGAGGACTTCACCTAAAGTGACTTCACTCCGATCTGATTCACTCACAGCTGAGAAGGAAGCCCCAGAGCATTATTAGGAGTAAATGGACTGATCTCCTCCTGAAAGGGAGAATTAGGCTCCTGGCAATTCAAATACCTGGGCATAGAAAGAGCAATAATAAGTGCCCAGAGTGTGATATTTATGAAAATTAGAGAGTGAAGCAGGCTCGATGCTGTGAACATATAAACCATTTTATGTGGAGGCTCAGACCAAATCCAAATAGTTTCCACTTTTTCGCTCCATCCATACCCTAAACACTTTCACTCGGGTTTCATCTTCTGCTATACTCTATCTGTACCTTCACTTTGTTCTACCTGAAACTCATCTGTCACATCCCCTTTAAGCACTTTCCGAGGATGACCTGGCTCTGTTGGAGAGATCAGGCTGCCCTCCCTACTTTTGAAGATAGAACAAATAGCACACAGCAGGTGTTTCTGCAGATGTAGCTGCTTCTAAAATGCCACCAAGTGATTCTGAAATTCCTTTAAAATCTATAGTATTATCTCTACACTGCATTAGAGTCTCATTACTGGCTTATGTCTTGGGGTTATTCTGGGATAACTAAGGCATTTGTTTCTTAAGAGAAGAAATTTCGGTCCTAGTCTACAGGCAAACCAGTTCTAATTAGCAAAGCTCTCCTAGCATGTGATTTAGTCTCAACACTTTTCATGGGACTTCAGCTTACGCTTGACTTTGCTGAGGAAGGTTGCATATAGGCACTAAGTAAAGTATTTCAAACTGTGAACTGTGACAAAAATAAGAGAATGCCAGCCACCTTCTTCAAGATCACCTTTCTGTGGTACCTATAAACACTAAAGCAATCTTAAGGTAAATTCTTCAGGATAACAGCATGGACAAGTTACACAGAGTCACCAACGTTGCTGAATCCATGTGCTGTTCTAGTGACTTTCGCCTAATGTTTATTTGTCTTGCACTGAAAGTCAACGTAAACCTAGTTTCCATCCCATTCCATACATTTCCATCCCAACAGCAGCCCAACGGGTTAGAAGCTGCCAGCGTGTGTGTGATACCCTTCCCTGCCGCATCTTCTAACTAGCCTGCAAGCACTTGAAGCACAGCGCTTTCCTCCGCTGGGTTCCTAAGGACGAGTCACAACAGGTTTCTTTGGCACTATTCTACTAAATAAGATTAACGATAATAAAGAACACTGCTAATAACAGTATTACAGAGACTCTTATGCTATATCCAGCTTTACTCTCATCATTTCTGCACCAGATTCTTAATTTAGGTGATCTAGACTAGTTCGCCCTCAGATTTATTTTACACTTGTTCAGCAAATTGGTTTCCTTGGTGCATAGTTGAATTATTCATTATACTTTCTTCTAGGATGGAGAAGTTACTAAAAGGTTTCTTTCTTGTATAAAGCATTTTCATGTTTGAGTATTAATTTTTAAAATCTCCTGTAAATGCACAGTACTTTACAGTTGTTTGCCTAGGCTTTTTCAAATTTATCATTAAGGCTTGTGAGCGTGCATGCACACGCATATATCTCTCTATATATATATCTCTCTCAATCAACAAACAGATCAATCATACAAATAGATGCTCACATATTTAGTCCTTATCTTTCTGTTCTGATACTTGTTCCCCAGGCATAGTGTGTCAACCTTCCAACGCACGTTTAGATCTATCCTTGTTGAGAAACACAACTGAAAGCCTGCTAAGCTGAAGGTGGACAAGAAGTTTCTGTAATTTAAGCACCGAACTCATGTTCAGTAGAAGAAGAAGTCCTTTACAAGTCCAGAGGTCCACCTTCCACCATTATCAGATGAAAGCTCTGCCACTACGTAAGCTCCTGGCCCCAAAATTGTTCCCTCTTTCTAGGGTTAAGAGGAGCAAAGCTTATCCCACACCTCAGGTAATGCTCAGCCGGGAGGATGAACACACAGCAGTTTCTGCAGAAGGTTACTGGAATTCATCCTGTACTGCTAACACCAACATAGAAGAAGGGAACTTCTTAAGCAACTTTTTGATTCAATCTCACTGAAATAGGTACATCACAGGGAACATTTTAAAAGTGCCTGCGGTCGGATTGCCAAATGTACGCATCCCCCTTGCTCTAGCAACACCTCTGGGTATTCCCAACCACAAATCAGCGCATTGCATGCAGAAACAGAAAAGCCAGCGATGTCTACGCTGACAAGCACAAGTGTTGTGCAAACTTCTGAGAACTGGTGTGGCTCACCCACTTATCTCACCGCGCCAGTTTCCCTGGCACCTCATTTGTAAAGTGGCTAGCATGATTTTTGGCATTGTAATAATAAGTACCACAAAATACGACATTACCATTGTGTCCAATATTAAGCCAATACTGGCTTCCTGATCAGGGATCAGACAGGCTGTATGGCAGCATGTAAATGTCCTATTTCTCCTATCTGCTAATTCTGCTTTGTATGCCCACCTCTGCTGGGAAATGGAGTATTTTAAGTTTCAGCAGCTCCATGAGGTCACTGTAGCTACAGAAAGCTGTAAAAACTGCCTGGGTTGATGGTTCAAGCAGCCACAGGTCTTTTTCATTACAGAACAGATATAACCCTATGAAATTATTATAATAATAACATCATTTATTTCAACAGGACTGAAGCAAAAAAGCTTTATGATGGTGTTTTATATGCAACATGTGCACTATAAATATTTCCATAAAAACATGCATTAAAATATAAAGTTGGCAAAAAGAAATCAAAAGTCAGGAGGAAAAAAAAAAAAAAAAAACAAACCAGTTAAACAAGCATTAAACCATAAGCCATGGAATGGTGAATAATGAGCCCCTGCCAGTCATGGCAACAGGCCTTTCTTTCTCTGGTTTCAGCTACTTCCAAACACAAAGGTATGAGCCAAGCTAGCCATGGAGAAAGTCCCCGATAACCTCACGTGCCACGCCGCCCTAGTCTGCCACCCTCCTCCTTACTGGGAAAATACTCTTTTCTTTCCTCAGCTGCCAGCACAGGCACTCACCCCTCTGCCCAGAGGAAAGTCCCCAGCCAACGCCAAGGCTTCACTGCCGCCGGTGCTGCGAACACCTACGGTTAGAAGCAGGTCTTCGCAAAACGGAAAATGTTCCCGCGCTTGCGTTACCCACGGGAGTCGGGGACAGGACATCAAGGGAGTGATCGGCGCAAGGTCTCGGGCGGGAGCACGGGGCTGAAAGAGAAACCCAACCCAGACCTCTTGAGATCCATCAGAGAGCCAGCACAAGACCATCGAGGGCTGCCCTTGGCTTTCACCTGCTAAAAGAGTCTGGAGCTGCGATCAGGTTCCTGGCCCCTGCAAAAACGTCCTTTGCAATTGCACCTCACACGCTCCCCGTTACGATGCTGAAAGAAATACTCTGCCTTTACGGTCCGTATCAGGCAAAAGAGCCCTGCACCTATAGCTCGCTCTCCCCCTCCTAAAAAGCAGTTTACAGGGTCACAGCTATTGGTCCCTCCTGGCGTCAAATATAATAAAGGGATGAAAAGAAGCTGTGTATCTTTCGCTGGCTACATGTGACGAGGACCTCTCAGGTACCAAACCCCAGGTCTGAGCAATTCCACAGTAGCTGGAAGACTTGAGGGTTTGGCTGCCAGAAAACAGCAGGCATTGTTTACACCAACGAACACCCTCACAACAAAATTCTGCTTCCCAGGCCAATTTTGTTGTAATACATCATCCCCAAGCTAACTTGTCAGATTGGTTTGTCTACAAATATGTTCGCACTTGGAAATATCTCCCTTCTGTGAACAGCAATCCATTAAACATGCATCTCTCTGTTTTCCCCATCTCGCTCTCTGTACATAAAATAAGTTCTCTTCTTTTGTCCTCAGTAAATGCCTATTCCACATTTTTGCATGTTTTAAATATTCACGCATATGAAAGAAGCTGTAAAAACATTGCATGGCTTATTTATTATTTAGTGTACACACTTTTTCCTGCAGAATACCAAAATAACAAACATTTTAGTCAATTTTTTTTCATTTCCTTTGTATTTTATTTCCATTACTCTGCTCGTTAAAGTTTAAAACCTGCTTTGTTTCTCGACAGTTGGGATTTATATGTCTTTCTGTCAGGTAGCGTATTTCTACCTGCTGGCGTGATGGCAGAGGTGGGGGTGAGATGCTGCGGGAACTTTGGGCTTGTCATGTAAGGGTCCAGGGTGTATCTAGAAAGCTCGAGCCACGCTAGCATGGCTGCTGGAGCTGCTCAGAGAATTCAACTAAGACTAACACATACGAACCCCACACTTTAAAAGAGCTCTGAGTTCAGAATGAACCGTACCACTATTAAAGGATAACCAGAAGGGCATTTTACTGCTGACAACAAAATCTCTGGAGTAAATATCGCCACGTGTCAATCTTTCCGCAAGAGTCACCCGATTCATAGATTTTAAGGCCAGTTCAAAAAGATGACTCAGGACGACCTCTTAAACAGCGCAAACCAAAGAACGTCATGCAGTAATTTCTCCATCAAACCCTTAACAACTGTTTGGGTTGTGGCATCTCTTCTGGAACGAGACATCAGTCTTGATCCAAAGGCTGCAAGAGACGGAGAGTCCACCATGTCCCTCAGGAGGCGATTCCAACGGTAAATTATCTTTTCTTCAGATACGCGCACTCGAGTTTCTGCTGTTTTCGCACTGCCGTAATGCTCCATAGATACCTCATTCACGTCAGGAGTTACTCGTACAGAAAAGCCCTATACGGTTGGAGCTGAACCTGCCATCAGAGAGCGGACTTAACTTTTTCAAGCGCCCGCTCTCTAGCAGCAACCTAACAACCTACCAATACTCCAAAGCAAGTCGGAACAGTGCCACCGTATCACCGCCAGAGAAAGACGTTTTCGGCGAATGCGTACAGCAGCCAAAGAAACGCAAAGCTATCTCGTGTCACCGTCACCAGTGGGTTTCAGCCTTGACCTGAGAAGACCACCCGTGGGAGCTCCGTGGCACTTGGACAGCTCACCCCGTGGCTAATACCGCTAACAGCGCTGCCAGACGGTATGGTCGTTTCGGCAGCTTGGGATCTTTCCATCGGGAACTGGATTGAAACCAAGAACTTTGTTCGTATAGGTCACTCAGCAGACATAACTACCAACCTGGTCTGGATTCAAATGACTGGCCCGGTGTGAAAAGAGCTGGATCTTGTAATGGGTGCCATAAAAAAGGGACTAGTTTTTTTTTAAAAAAAAAAAGTTCATTGCTCCTGGAATCAGATGGTTGTGTGCATGTTCCCTGTGACAGGCTTTAGCACTCCAGTGATACATAGTGAGAGGCATTTCAGAAGGAGATAGGCAATACAGCTAGTTTTTAGCATATTTATATGCTATTTTATAACACAGAAGTTAAGCAGCACATCGTAAAGCACCTAGTACCTTATATGTGCTATGCAAACACTACATTATTATGTATTGTAGAATACAATCTTGTCTTGCCAGGGAGCTGTACTGGGTAACCTAAAATACACTTTGTTATTTTATTCTGGGGTTTTTGCACCATTCCTCCCCACAGAATTTGAATATCCTTTCTATGCCTGACTTTGAGGTGCACACACATATCTGTGCGCACACAGCACACAACCGTAAATATTAGAAACTTGCCCACTCTCCCAGAAAGAAGCTAATTATTTTTCCTCCCCTTCCTGATATAAGGGAATACTATCATGGCAGGCAATTCCGTTGTACTGATACGGAACCGATCTGAGAGAATTAACTCACGTTCCCTAACTTTACAGTGGGCTAAATCAGGACTTAACTGACCTGAGGAACGCCACTATTAAATCCTTTGAGCTGAGCCTGAAATAAAGGAGAATATTCCTTATGGCCACATCCTGTGTTCAAAGAACAACAGGCATTTTCTGGGAGATACTCCTCGCTTTTGACTTCCTAATTTACCTTGAGCTATTGACTAGAGAAATTTTCACACTAACACATTGCTCCCAAACCGTGGCAGAACGCTTTACGTTGTTAACTGATAACGGCAATCATGCCACTGATTATCTAGAGACAGTATAATTATATATTTAATTAATGCATGGGGTTATTTGGAAGGTGGGATGTCAGGAACTCTGGGCACCATTGCCGCTGCTGCCAGTGACCTCCCGTGTGCTCCCCAAAAAGCCAGACACCCTCCGTGCTCCTCCACGCTCCCATCCACAGGGGGAAAGATGACCCTGCTCTCAACAACCTCGTAACCGAAGTCCTACATCGAAGCTACGTAGATCAAAGCACGCGTAAGCGGCCGTGGCCCCAATCTAGAAGCTCCCTTTCCGTCCCGGGTTTGCTAGCTAAGAGGCACGGGTAAGAGCCTGCCACCCTGCTGCCTGCTATTCCGACTGTAAACTCGGGGATCGTAAGGCAGGGGTTGTTTCTAATTATGGGTTTCTATGGTCAAGTCAGTAAGTGTAATAATAACGAAGTGCTTCCTAGTTCTCAGAGCAAAAAATGCTAAAATGTTGTTCTGCGTGTGCACGAGTGTGTGTACGTGAGTGTGTTTTGAGCACTAAATACTATAAAGGGAGAGAAGGATAGGCTAATACTGGAAGACAGAAAGAATAGAAAAACACAAAGAACAGGATTCTGGAACATTTCAGTATCCTGTTGACTCATAAGATTGGAGCAGACAGGTACAGCCCAAAGACAGCATGATCTAAATGTGGGCCAAGCTCTGACACACAGCAGGAATGTCTAATTTTAGTCTGTCCAGTTTTGGCAATGTCACCTTTAATTGCATGGCTCATTTGAATTGTAAAACACCTTTAAAAGCTAACTAGTAAAAGGAAATAGGCTATATTTTCTAGACTAACAGTCATATTCAATTTTAACTGCAACGAAATTGGTTTTAAACAGTTAATGCACATTAGGACTTGAGTTACCCGGGAGAAAACATGGTCTGCAAACATATATGCAAATGTTTCAGGCCTTCAATCGAGGCTGCATTCAGATCACTTTGTGGCAGTGCTTCTGCAAACTTTTTTGTGTGACCTGCAATTTACCGGTATGGATTTTTCCCAGCTAACAAGTTGCAGACCTCTGCATTGTGTGCGTTGTAGCGAGCTGCATTTCAGATTTTGACACGCAGGACTTCACGATGCTCTAATTGATCTGAGAACAAGAGTGGCAGACCAATTCCACCTGCTCCAGCACCCGCAAGCAAGGCTGGGTTTCCAAGGCATGGGATACCCGAAATGGCCATGCTGCAGCGAGCAGCGGCCTTTACGAGTCTGATTTTCAAAAAAGCTGAGGCCTCAACAGGTACACAAACACGTTGTGCTGTCAAAAAATTTGGACACTAAGTAAAATCTATTTAGTAACTAGATTGTTGTGCCAGTTTAGGATTTGAAAAAAGAACAAACCTGTTTTATAGCAGAAGAGAAGACTTTCTGAAAACCTGGGCTGAAGCTAACAAGCAGTTTTTCATCAGCTTCAGTAAGGCAGGATTTTATCTCACATTGAGTACACGGTGCAACTTTCTAAATTTGTGATTTTGTGAATTGAGCCCAAGTAAGCACCTGGTGGGCTCACTGAATATGCATGAGAAGACATTCGAAGCAAAGGGCTCATGGTCAGCAGAGGAAGGAAAAATATTGGGAAGTGCATTTAAATAATACTCACATTTGTGAAATAATTAGCCACCATCCTGGAAGCACAGATGTGAGGACTGGACTACTTTGTTATGACTTCTAGCCTTGATTAGACAGAACCCAATTCAGAGCCAGTTTCCTCAAAGCACCCTCTGGTTCTGCACTAGAAGGGCTGCAATCGGAGATCTGCAATTGCAAGAAAAGTGCTCTACGGCTTTTGCAAGAGCAAAATCCTGCTGAGCCAGTGATGGAGGTGAATATTTAAGGATTTTGCCACTAGCATAACCTGTGCTGCCACCTGAAACATACTTGACAAAGAGTGCTTTTTTGTTGCTGCTGATTGTGCTGCACACATAAACTATCAAATCTTCCTAGAGAAATAGCTCTCTGCCTCCCTCTAGAGAGATTTATATGGTATTCACAAGTGCAAAACGCTTTTCTGCTTTTGTTAGCATGTAGTCAATGGGCTTTTAACTCGCCCTTTAGGTCTTCCTAAAAGATTTTTCAGCCACCAGCACTAGCGGAGCTGATGACCCAGTAGCTGAGCTCTTCCATCACACTCGGTGCCACGCAGCCGACACGTGTCGCAAGAAGGGTCTCACCTTGGGCACTACGGACAAACTTCGTGTGCTTACAGAGGGCCTGGCACAGCCAAGTCCCTGTTGCAATCACGAAACGAATAACGGCTGTCTGTTGATATTCAGGATTTTACCTCTGGATCTGCCCATTATCAGATGGCCCACTTTCTTAAATATATTTTGTTATTCTGCACTATACTCGTGTTTTTCTCAGTTTTGGGTATTCATTGCCTTGCCACCTGCACCACGCTGCTCCTTCATCACCACTCGCCCACGTTAGCGGCTGGTTCTGTGGGAACCCTTGGGTTAGCTGTCGCTCCCCACTGCTGGGGAACCACGCGAACAGCTTGCAAATTGGCCTGAGACGTAAGCAATGGTAAAATAAAGTGAAATAAGCAGTGAAATACTGAAATACAGTGAAAGAAAGAATCAAACTCCCCGCAAGGCCCTCCTGCAACACTGAAAAAGCTCCAAATGGGAGAGCCTATGGCAGCACTGTTACACTGGGAAAATGTGAAAGTCAGACATCTCCCCTCTGAAACATCCAAGACAAACAATAACAGGAAGTATTCCACAGCCTGCGCTGAGGCTTGGCAAAAGCCCTTGCCATAAACAAGCTGAGGAGGACGATGAGGCAATTGGAAAGGGGCTCGCCCCAACTTCCTAAACCCTCTTCTTACTTCTACGGCGCAGTTGTGCCAACTCAGTAAACACACTAACGAGGCTTGCTGAGCGTGCAGGCCAAGGGTTTCGCTCTGCCTGAAGCTGGCTTGTTAACGACTTTGTGTCAAAACTGAAATGCTCTAAAAAAAAAAAAAAAATTTTTAAAAAATCTATGCCAATGATGGCCCATAAAAATCTGTGACCAATTTAAGAACTCTGACAAAGTAAAGAAAGAAAAAAATTGAGTTTCCCAGGTCAACATCCTGCCAAAATTTAAGCAGAAGCTTGTACAACTATTTGGTATATGGCTGTTGTGGGGGTGCATGCAGGAGTGCGAAACGGGCACACGCTGCAAGCCAGGGAAGAGTACCACAGCAGACACGATACACGCAGAAGACTATGTCTCGAGGAGCACCCACCTGGTTTGCTTACGCAGGTACCACGGCAGGTATCTCGGAGGCCATTTCGGATAGCATGTGGCAGTGCTGGAACGGGCAGCAGGTTCAGCAAACTCAAAATGGCTAGTCTTGGCTTTTATTCCAGAACAGAGACCCAGCAGGTGCCCAGTAGACGCGGCTGCGTGTCTACCCTCACGTGCGCTCAGTCAACACCTCACTTGCAGGCACCAGACAGCAACGCATGAAGCTCAGAAAAGAATTTGTAACCAAAAAGGTCACGTCTTGCTCTCTTCGGTCCTGATGCCTCAAGGTTTTTAAGGACACGTCTAAACTTAATCCTCAGAACTCTGAAAGGATCCCGGTAGACCTATTTACACATTAAAGGTTATGCATATATCTGTATCTTACAAAAATCATGTACAACTTGAATGCGTTTCTTATTAGAAATAACTGTTCAAACAACTTCAGTAAACAATGCCTGGTCTGGGACTTTCTTAAGAATTTGTATTTTGTTCCGTCTTGAATATCCTTACTACTGAAAACCTGAAGTCTTCTCTCGAGACACGCAAGTCACATTTGCCCTCCCCGTAATGTATCACGTCCCTTCTGAGGTGTCCAAAACTTGATGCAAGATCTTAGGTGGACTAAATTCTATTCTTTCCCCTTAAGCCTAACGAGTCATTAAAAAAGGCAAGTGGGAAATAGCATGGCAATTAAAAACAGAATATGGAAGAAAAAATTAAAGTAATGCATCCTTGGACTGTAATTTAGAGAATTTATTAGTCATAAAACCTTGATGAGTTATTCTTATGACAAAACCTGTAATAAGAAGAAAAAAAATGATAAAAATAACGAACGCATTAGTATGACGGCAATTGTAACAACTATATGGAATGACAGAACCTTCCTTTGGAAGGATTTAGCTTCATAATTACAATCCTACGGATATCTTTTAATGCCACTGTTTCAGTAATATATTGTTAATTTTGTCTTGGAAACCTTTCCACTGAAACTACTTGCATTTTATCTTCCAAAAATAAACACGTCTCTTGTCTTCTGTGAAGCAAACTGCCAGGAGTTGTGCAAAAAAGTTCCATAAGAAAATGAAGGAGTGATGAAATGAGTCTGCTAGTAGGTTTTGGAGCAATCCCTGTCTGTGGATGGGGTTTGCAGAGGTCTACAAATGTGATTTATATATTTGGGTGGGACTGCAAAATTAAGCCGTTTCATATATGCAAGAAGGGCACTGTAAGGGTGTCTAAACAAAAGCAGGCAGATGGCTGATGTGAGTCACTCCGAAAATAAATAACCGGGGTTCATCCAGCAAATGAAAACTCTGTTCAATTACGGTCCCGTAGGGAGCAGCAAGGGCTGCAGGATCAGACCTTTAAGTGCTGAAGACAGATTTACACATCAGCAACAGAGTCGGGCCTTCAGTCCACCAACCGCTATCTCGGTCCCCCAGTGCAGGAGTTAGCTGTCGGCACCGCGCTGGCAGGCTGCTGGAGCCGGGGTTGCAAACACTGATACTGTGTTCGCAGACGTGCAGCCGGACAAATTCCAAGCTTTATTTCAATTTCTCGGCGGCGGTACCCACCTAGGCGTAGGTGTTGTGTTTCAAGCCTGCACGAGAGAGAACGGACCCTGGCTGAGCCTAGGGGAGGAGTGGGGACTACCCTTTGGAAGGACTCGCAGTCCCTTTGTACGGTATCTGGGGTTACTTCATTGGAAATACCACAGGAAGCAGGAAAAGAAAGATTTGAATTAGACCCTGCAGATTGAGTTTCAGAATTAGAAACTAGATCCTCCTGAAATCCCACCTGCAACCAAACTCTAAGCACAGCCAGTTCTGGGACTACGATTTAATGTATCGCTTCTACCTAAACTACCACCCCTCCCGCACTTCCTCCCCATTACATTTCTTTATGCATCTCCCCAGGAGACAGACTCAGTGTCTGATCCATGTTTCAACAGTGTACAGTCCACAAGCAAACAAAAAATAACAAGCAATAAAGAGAGGGACCTGCAGCAGTGTGTAGTCAATAATACATGCCGCCGCTTCGCCCAGCTAAGTGAGGGTGTTTCTCCATTGCATGTGTCAAGGCTCATTTAATTTCCCAAGCAGCTAGTGTCCTGACAGGCGGGTGAGTAACACCTATGTGGTACTTGATGTATTTAATGGGTGTCTATGAGCTGGTGGGAAGCTGGGGTCCTCCCAGAACCGTATGATCTCTGCCAGAAATAAACATCAGTTGGAATGGAAGGGCTCTGATAGGCACAATCTGTTAGCAGCAAATTGAACTGTCACCCTTGTATGTCATGTTCATTTGGCTGATTAAGGAGATATTAATCTACTGTCATTGTTACAGTATCTGTCATCCTGGGGAAAAAAAAAAAACAACCAAGGATATGCAGGCAGCTTTTCTGGATATATATACACACAGAGAAGGGAAAGCAGAGGCGTGCAGAATACAAATGAAACTCTAATCTGCTACAAATATTGAACCAACTACAATTGATTACAGATGCACATATAGAGCAAACAATGGGTACCGCTTCAGGTAATACTGAAGCTGGCTTTTGGCTAGTTTTGACCACCCCTCAAAGGCAGTAAGGCGAATTCTGTGCAGTCATGCTTTGCCTCCTCAGAATACAAGCATGTTTAGCCATCTGTATAATGGGTATGATCAGGTGTTGTGGTAAGGAGTTTCTGAGACCATGTTTCATTATTTCAGGAGGCAACATCAAATACCTTCAGTGCCATCTTTGGTAAAGGAGTGCAGAGACGCCAATTATTTTCGCTGAGTGGCTTCAAGGTAGGAAGCTCTTGAAATGGTGAGCAATCCTTGCATTAAAGCCCATTTTGTTCCTTAAATCCCAGGACCTGTTTCTGAAATACCTGGCGCTGGATTCACATAAAACATACCGAGAGCAAACTGCAGCAACACTGCAAAGAACAATCTCAGCTCCTCCGCCAGACAGTTTCTTCCTTTCTTCTACCTTTTTGTGCCTTTCTTGCCTGTTTGTCTGCACGTCCCCCACTCAGACGACTCCTACATCCTGTTCTCAGCAGCATCCTTTCCACCGTTTTATCTGAAAGAGATCAACACTGAGCTAGATTATTATTTTGAAAGTAAAGGTTAGACTGTACAAAATCTGAAGATGCCACATCTGCTATACAATAACAGTGCACTGAATGAGGTCTGAGGTGTAAGCATGAAATGCCTCCAATTTAGGGTAATTAAGAATAGTGTTGACTTACAGCAGCACAAAGTTAACAAGAGTGAACACTGACCACAGATCTCCTCAGAGAAAATTATAAAGGAACAAATTCGGGTCTAGCATACGTAGATACTACTCCCACTGGCTTTCACTTGAAACCTCTGGTAAATAAATTGAAACTTCTGGGCAGTTTCAGATGGAGATAGTTCGGGATATCAACGTCAGTGCTGGTTAGCAGAATCCTTTAATGAGAGGCAGGCTGCCACAGCTTTTATTTAAGAGCACAGCTGCCATTAAAACAGGATTTTAATGAATACGCACACACAAAATCTCGCCTGCATAGGTTCTTACTCATTTTTGTAGCGGGAACATTAATACAATCTGAAAAGCTCAAGAATACATCATTAAAAATAAGCTGCTTCTTGGATGAGAAAATGTACGCTAAACCTCTCCATCTCCCCTTACTTTTGCAACAGTCTTCATAGTTTATATCTGAATCAATAACTATTTTAATATGGGGAGTTTAGAAAAGTTTGATTCAAATTCCTTTGACACAGTTCCATCAACATCCAGTTATAGAGCCATTCTGCATATGACTCATTAAATATTTAAAAGATTCCTATTATTGAATTAACTATTTATTGATTTATAATTTAAAAGATTTATGCTTGGCCATTAAAAAAAATTCCAAGCTGACTTTCACTTAAAGAGATGTCAGGTGCCATTTGCTGCTAGTGAATGTCTAATGTACCCTTTTCACCCCTAGAGTGAAGAAAGGACAATTACTCAAGGACCTCTGGTTCAATATTCATACTGTTTAGATGCTGAGGTCTGTGGTTGCTTTTTTTTCCTGCGGCATTAGGTCATGCTCAGCAGCGTCTATCCATCCCACAAAATCTCAGCCTCCATGGAAATGCACAGCTTGTAGTTTCTCTCCTGTTACATTTATTGATTTGCATCCCGGCTGAATTTTGCAAGCCTTATGAGACTTCCCGATTACATTCCTGTGGCAATGATGTTCTTGCTGAGATCATAAATGCAAAAGGATAAACACACATAGATACATACATGCACAGTTGATCCTTCTCTTCTATCCCTGCTCTTACGGGGCCTGATTCAAAAACCTTTTCAGATTGGGAGCCTTACCTGTGGCAAATAAAGGGTCTTTCTAAAATTAAGAATGGATTTAAGAGCTCTGCTGAACTGGGACCACAGAAATTAAAAAATACTCTGAGCACTGTAATATTAACTCCCAACTTTAAATCCAACGCTTATCAGGCTGTTGCTTTGCTCTTTCTAGAAGGAGCTGGAGTAAAAAAAATATTAATGTATTGCCTTTATTTAGCACCTTTAATCTGAGGCTCACAAACTGCTTTACCAACATTAATTATTTAAATCTGGAAGAGCCCCTGAGGGGTGTCTATTATTATAATACTCCTTTTACAAATGAGTAAACTGATGCATAGGAAGGTTAAGTGACTTGCTGAAGGCCACACAAAGAGTCCACACCAGAGCCAGCTATAGTCTTTCAAAGAGAAGAAAAAAGGGGATAGAGCAGAATAAATGCACTGTCTGCCCTAACTGTACAAATTCAAGATATTTCCAAATACAAACAGAAACGCTACTTGGATCTAAAGGAAAAAAGGAAACAGAAAACACGGGAATTACTTTTTTCTGTACACAGCTAGTAAGGGTCTGCTTCAGATAATGATCTCTCACTGTTTGTTTTACTTTTGACTTTGGGGACCTAAGTTTTAGCGATACACATTTTTCTACAACCCATTCTTGGCTCTATATCAAAACCACACAGAGTAATTAGCACAGGTCTGTCACACAAAACTACATGCATTATAATGTAGAAATCGTTGCTCCAGTTTCTCCAATCCGTGAATTATAAATAAAGATCCCTATGACTTGAAAAGGGGGCTTGCTCCAAGTAGTAACTATTTCAAGTCTGCTGTATAGCTTTCCTAATGATATTGCTGGGGGTTAGGGATTAATCCTAGGAAAATAATTTTTGGAATATCAGGCACGAAACTGTAATAAACTGAGTTAAAATTGATATAGTAAGGAAAAAAGAGAGTATTATGGAGCCAGAGAAAAGGAAGCTCACTCCGGTGTGATATGGGAGAATACTTAATATACACACACATGTATATTTATATGTGTTTGTCTTACCTTCTTCAAAAATGGGCCCTGGAAAGTAACACTTGGACTCCGGCAAAGGTACAGAAGGTCAGCTCAAATTAGAAAGAAAAAAGGTGAGGCTCAGACTAGTGAACAGCATACTTATTCATCAGCAATGAAATCTAGAGGTGTTATTTCAGTTATAGTTGTTCAGATCAATGCTTTGGGATGCAAGGCCCTGTACTCTATCCCCGCTCTGCTGCAGAATCCCTGCTGGCCACGGACAAGTCACGGGCAGAACACACTTTGCCACTCAGATCCCCTTGGATTAGCCTGCAAGGTCCCTGTTGAATGCAGACAAATTCTGTGCAGATCTACCCTTTTCTTTCTCTGCTGCAAAATGGGAATAGCAGTTCCCACCGGGAAGTGCAGTATGACCTTGATTGGTTTATAGATGTGTACTTTCTGTAAATGAAAGGAACTATATATGCCCAATATATGACTGCACAAAATAGTTCCTGACTGGCCACAGCTGTCAGATTTTTGCTTCCTTTTTTCTTTCGTGGGTGATGGATCCAGAGCAATGCTGTCTGCTGTGGCACTTCTTTCCCAAGCAGTGGGTCAGAGCTGTTCACAACACAGGCTTACAAGTCTTCTTCTGACCCACTCAGAAAATGATAGGCAGCGATTTATTTTAAGCACCGACATTCCCACTTGGGAAGAGGTTTGTTTTAGAGCTGCCATTGCCTATGAAGTGGCTAGGAGGGACGTGTGGGAGAGGGCTTGGCAGGGCTGGGAGGCTGTGATCCGGCTCCCAGCAGAGTTCTTCCTCACCTGGTGCCCAGCATGATCCGAAAAAGCACGAGCAGACAGTCCTGGTAGGAGTACAGGAAGGGATGAAGATTCACCCCTCCGGGGACACCACTGACAGACAGGCTCTTTATCGGCTATGTCACTTGTAATGGACTGGAAACTGAAAAGCCCACAACAAGGAGTCAAAACGAGCGTCTGCCTCTCTCTGCAGAGCAGGAACTCTCAGGCAGCCAAAGATAAACCATCTGCCCTGCCAGCCCTGATTAGGAGCTGCACGCTCACAACTTGTTGGCTGTCCAAGGCAGGAGAATGCACAGTGAACGGATTCCCACTGGAATTTCCATAAACCCTTGGCCATTCAGTCAGTTCCACTGGCTGTCACGGTGCCTTGTCCTCCAGAGCCATACATCAAGCAGCCTGGCCAACGAATCCACCAACGCTGAGCTAAAGTTTTTAAATGTGAATGATACATATTCTAGAGCCAGACCAGAGCTATGTGCAGTTTAGATGTCCGTGCAAATTTCGAATGCTTCTCAGAACTTCTCTGACGAATCTGATCCGATCAGGAAACAGGCTCCTTCATTCTGCTTTTCGGATGAACCTGTTACAAATGTTCTCGAGCTGCAGACATGTTATCAATGATGCTCAGGCAATTTCAGTGCTGTCCATACCCCTCAGGGAATGCCATTCTTAAAGGCAAGTGCCTCCTCCTGCTTGTAGGCTTTGCTTGACCTAGGATCCAGAAGTCACTGCCAAGGTAAAGGTAAGGTAAAGTTGCGAGTGTGTAATCTGATCTTTGGCAATATAATATACATCAGTGCACAAAACTTATATCTGAACATTGAATAGCCCAAAACACTTGTTCTGTAATTTATAGCCAGGCCAAAATGATTTGCCCTCAATTGCAAGTTTTTCAATATTATAATCCTCACAGCAGCAAATACAACGTGTCATGTTTCATCTTAAAATCAAATCCTGAATTTTATGGTACAGTATACAGTGCTTACTTATACATATGCAATCACACAGAATAGTCAGGAACATATGCAGGGAGTAGTAGCTATATTGCTTTGATATTTAAGTACCTGCGAATTACAACATTGCTATGTAAATACATGCATGCACAGAGACAGGCAGACTGGAAAGGATACATACATGAATAGGCTAATTCAAAATGAGTGGAGACAAAATGAATTATTCACTCAAGGTTTTTTATCTGCATTATTCACAGGATGCATTGGAACACAATTATCCACTTGGTCAGTAGACCTCTGCCCAAAGTTTACTATGTTGGACTTGCTGAAGAGACAAAAAAAGGTTATTTCACAAATTGAGGTTCAACCCAGCTCTGCATTTAACAGTAATCACTGCACACCAAGATTAATAGAACATCATTCAGTGACTGAGAAAGCAAGTTATGATGAAGAAGCTGTTGAAACAGGAAACAGTTGATTTCCCACGAGTCCCGTAAATCCACCTCTGATGTCCTTTCAAATTCTCTGTTATTGCTGCAAAAATTTTAAACACCGGTAAGAAGGTGAAACGGCTGACATACTCATTTACCACGAGAAGAATTGTGTTCTGGGTCTGCCTTTGCAAACTGGTTCAATGTGCTTAGCAGATACATCAAAAAAGAGAGACCTCCTCGGAGGGGCTTTGGAATGCGTGATGGTACCCTGGGATCAGCCGCAGTTCAGCACCTCCCTGCCTTTGTTTTTGCCTCACCGTTACCACTTAGCACCCTCTTGCTCTCCCACAGCATTCTTCCCCTTCAGCGTCTTATTTTGGGGTCTCCAAACTTTCACATGCCTATAATGTTGTGAGCCGGGAAGACCCTGGTAAAGGGCTTGCTAGGCACTTCTGCACTGTACATTCCTTCTAACGTTCTAGCGACAGCATGCCGTAAATCTCTGCTAGGCATGCAGCAATCCAGCCAAGAGAACTCTAATACCATAGGATTTATTTTATTTTATTCTGTTTATTTTAAGTCGACTAATTTTATACTAAATTAGGTCTGATGCTGTTCTGGGTATCTTGCCAACTTTTAAATTGAGCCACCCAAGAAGGGAAGGCCAGGTACCATCTCACAGCAAGATGCCAGCTTCGTTTAGCTGCAGATCAGTTAAAGGCAGATCCAGAAACAGAAGATAATACTACGTAGAGTTATTTTTTTGTTTAAAAGTCTACTGATTCTCCGCACATTTCGTCATCCATAATTAAGAGCCACTGCAGCTGTCATCAGCATAGTAGCCCATCAAAACACTCAGGAAAATATGATTTTCGCAATTCAGACCCTACATTCCCTCAGTGTAAGGAATCTGGGTTCAATTTTCAGCTCTGTTACAGATGCACCACCTTTCTGTAGACAAGTCACTCTCTCTGTGACTTAGTTCACCACTTGCCAATGATGTGTGCACAGCTTTCTTTGTTGGCCATGTAACCTATTTAGACTGCAAGGTAACACCACGGCAACTATTTTCCACAATAAGGATCTCTTGACATAAACGCCTCACCATGACATTAAAAATGACAGTGTTGAGAAACTGATAACCAGCATGTGATTCTTGAAGAGTCACAGAAAGTGGAGGGTGCAGTGTCCACACATGGACTTTGTTTGCTATTGTGCTGAGAAACTAATTTTTCAATATCAAAAGTTGCCTTTTTTTCATGTGTGTTGAAGCATTATTAATTTTTCACTGCATTCTTTACTTTTTCACTAAACAAGAAAGAACAAAAACCAGATTTAAATCCACAGTTGTCTCAACATTTTTGTTTACATGCTTTCCTCCCTATATGTCACTTTTACTGAAATATTTTTGTGCATGAAAAAGGGCACTGTGCTGTTTTCCGTAACAGTATCAGCAAGTCAAAAGCACTACTCATCAAGGACTAAACTCCCTTTCCATGCATCAGACTAATATGCTTCCTGAGAGGATGACAAGCACCTACTGTATTTCTGTGCTTGGGAAAGAGACACTTTTAAAACCAGCTTTCACAGCCAATGCTTTAGATTCAGTAAATCCGAGTGAACAAGAAAAATGCTTTTTGCCCTTTCCATTTTATTGTCATTTGATGGAGATGCCATCAGTTCTCCGTATTCAGTGGTCCTTGAGCGCGGCATGAAATCTGGACCCGGAGCCAGCTGCTTCTGCCATTAAACACAGCCAGGCTCCATCCTTATTGCTGGAGTTTAAGAACGCAAAACACATTTTAACCAACAGGTCACATTTACCAAATCCTAGCCATGCATGACTTTACTATGTGAACAGCCCATTCTTATGTTTCTTCATCAAGGAGTTTTTCTTCCTGCTTTCTCAGCTGTACAGTGTCTCTGAATTTTTTTCTTGGCTTGAGGTCTCTGCCTAATTATCTGTAACCTTCTGTTCGAAGATCGCTGTCCTGGCCTGATAAAAACCAGTAACTTTGAAAACAAACTGGGTCTTAATTTTCCTTGACAGCCCTTCTTTAAACATGTGGGCAAAGCCCTGGCTTAATTAAATGCACATTCGTATTCCAAACAAATTAAGTACAATTAAGGACTCTGAGTTATGGGTATCTATCACTCGGCGATGTTTTTGTAAAAATTACCACATTTAGATCAAACACAGAGGACCCTTTGCTTAATTGCTTCATTAGGGCCCGATGCAATAGGCTTCATAAATACAGGGTCTGATGTCTCTTTGGGAATTGCCCAGAAGACGGCTCTTAAAGTAATTGCTTCCACATTTCTCCCCGTGCAATGTTCATGTGCTCACTGATGAAAATGGGATGGCTCTCAGACATGTAAGCGAATGCGGGTCCCGTCTTGTCTTCCAGCATCATGACTCTTGCACAGCTCGCGGAGGCAGATAGGTTTGGGCCCCTGGTTATTACCTGTTCAGTTTCTACGAGGAGTTTGACAATTCAGACAGGATAAGGCTGTCTGCACTATGCTGGTAGCACAGTGCTTTTCTCATGTATCACCTATAGATCCCACAGACTGAGGTAAACAGGATGCTTTGGGAATTATTTTTCCAGAAGTTGCTCTGCAACACTAATGAACTCACAGAAGCATCAGACAGATAAGTCTTCAGGTCTTCTGCTAGTTTTATCCCTTTAGTTCTTACAAATGCAGTTATTGTGACCCTTTAAAAAGAAAATCTATTTACAATGATTGCTTTAGCTGACCACAACCTACTTTTGATTAAATTAAACCTTCCTTCAAACACACCTAGACTAAGGAATCCAGTTAGAGGGAGTCCAGATTTAACCCTTGCTCAGATTAATGCTGTTCAGTGCATATGTATAATGTGGATGCAGAAAGAGATCAGGGCACAGGGTTTTTTCTCACGAGATGTAGAAAGAGCAGCAAAAGAAGATACACCATTCTTTCCTTTTTTGCATTTGTTTTCTGGCTTACTTGACAGACTCAGGAGTTCTGCGTTTTCACTGTGGAAGCCAAAATAACTGGTGTGCACCCAGAAGCAACAATAATGATTGCAGCAGAGCTAAGAGGTAGTGGGAGCTACCTTGACAGAACAATGAGAAATGGCATGTCATTCTCAAATCAAATGTTTGCAGCATTTTTGTATTTTTGTTCAAATATTCCTGTTCTTTACCAAGAAAAAAGTGTAACTAAAAGGTCTTCCTCTCCAATTCTTTCTCTTCTAGCTCCCTTTGTAACTACCCTCTTTTTTTTTTTTTTTCTTTTTCATTTGCTCTTGAAAAAAGACAGGGAGCAGAAAAATGGAAAGAAATAAAAGGGAAAAGGAAATCCATCTTCCCCAAAGAAAATGCTTCCAAGTTTTTATCTCGTGCTAAAAATACACAGAAAGACATTGTTTCTTTGATGAAATATTTTAGTTTCTAGAAAACTGCAGTTTTTCCTTTGAGATCATCACTAGTTGCACAGAACTGCTAGCAATTTAAATCCGTGCAAGTGAAAATGGTTGTACAGGGGTTGAGCTGTTTCATTTATGAATAATATTAGTTCAGCATGTTAACTAATGGCCACACTGACAAGATCAGTGTTGACAAAACTGGAGACAGATGCAGCAGAAAAAGCAGAAAACAGGCAACAAAACTATTAGCGCTGCTGCTGTAGCGGTAGGAGTTCTCCAAACATCAAGATAAGATAAGGTACCTCTCCCATATTGCCCTGCTGAAAGTCATTTAAAATCATACAGAACCTAGTTTTCCATGGGCCATGCTCTCCAGCTGTCTCCATCAGCTGACGAACTTTTGGGTGGGAGATAGCCCTCTCCCACAAACAGGGTGGAGACACCCTTCCCCCTGACATTTCATTAAGCATCCAGAGTTCGGCAGCTCAGCCGTCTAACACCACTGCACCGCCATCATTGACCTAACCGTAACATAGTGTCTGACGATCAATCCTTTGAGCCACCTAAGCCTCTAGATCTGCAGATTTTGCAGATTTATCCTGCAGATAACAGCAGGATAAAGAACTTAGAAGTCATAAAGAATGCACTAACAGCTCTTCTGCGAAACAGAAGTCAGCCTGATTTCCACAAGTTATAAACGTCCATCAACCTCCAGTGGCCAAAGAAACATAGCTACTTATGTTCTGACTGCTTTATTCTCCAGACCAATTTCCCTCAATGCTAAAGCAAAAAAATGAACGGCAGATTGTCCAGTTCATGACTGGATGGCTGGCAACAGAAATCCTATTTCCAAACTGACCCCTGCTTTCCAGCATGGCATTCATTAATTCCACAGTCTCACATTTCTAGGAAGATGTCAGTCATGTATGTGATTTTTCTATCAGCTATTAATGCCAGATCACAAGGTGAGAAAGCAGGGGTTTTAATCTCAAGACCCTCAGGAGATGGAGCTGCATACATTTGGTGTGAGCCATGTGTCTGGAAATGTCAAGGACAAATATTTTTAAAGTAAGGAGTGTTCATATCCATGTGTAATCTTAAGTACTACAGAAGTGATCCAAAACACAGCCCTTTTCTCCTTGTTACGATTGTTCGGCTGTAGCAAGCTTACAGCTGCTACTTCCCAGGAATTAGGTTTAGATCATCTAATTAGGCACCTATGCATTTAGGAATTTGCGTATTTAAACTGAGCGACATTTTAAGGCTCTCCTAAAGGCTTTGCCCAGGGCAGAGTGTTTCGTTTTCTATATGTAGAAAGGAGAAGTTTTACTGTAGGAACAGTAAGAATTCCCTATCGGTCTCCAAAAATTGTTTGTTCCTTCATTCTAAATATGAGATTAGTTCCTCGCCTCTGTATTTTCTGTCATTCCCCATTAGGTTATTTTCCTGTGGTCTGCAAAATTAGGCACTGAATTTATTACAAAGTCCCTGATTTTAGACCTAATTACAGATTCCACCTTCCTAGGAAATGCACAACATCCCCTTTTCTTTCCGTCCTTAGCTCAACTAAATGATAACTTTGAGTCCCATTATAATCCAGGTGTCAGACAGCACGCAAATATGCTACTACTGCCAGAACAGAAGTAAATTACTGAGAAATATACATAAACCCTCTTAAAATGCCATTTATGTACATATATTTCTAACATAACATACAAAGAACTAGCACTGTGCTTTACCTTTTCTCCTACAAGTTCCACTGAAAAATCTAACACTGTGAAAGGTTCCCTCAAAACCGTGATGTCAGAAAAGTAGAAAAAAAGACCAAATTTCTCCAAATTTTTTGTAAATTATGGACTTGCTGGTTACCAGTTCAAGAAATGCCACAGTCAAGGGTAGGAACAGAACCTTACTCCAGCAGGTGAACTCTTGCCAGCAGGGCGTACTGATGCCTGCCACAGGATGGCTGCAATGGTAGACTGCAGCGTTACCACCCCTGTGAAGCTTAGTGGGAACACAAGCGAACTGGGAGAAACAACAGTTCCGTCCAACAACAGAAAACCCTCTGCCTCACCAGCCCATAGCGTCATCAACAGTTGAAGAAAACATTCGCATGACACCTATTTCACATGCCATTGCCCATTGCTGCAACCAAGGAATGTTATTTAACTAACAAAGAGTGTTGCAAATAGTTACTCATTTGCCCTTCACATGCTGTCACCAATTTTCTTTCTATGGGCCTACTTATAATCATTCAAGTTCAAGACTAAAGGGTGTAAAAATTGTCAGGCTTCCTATTGATGTGAACCAGGTGTGGGCATTTGTGTGTTACCATGTAAAAAGTGAGAAAGAAAGAGAAATCTCTGAAGAAACACTGATGGCGTGCACCCTTTTGAAATCTTTTCCTAGATAGCTCCTCTATTGCTTGAAATACAGATCTGAGTCTGCTTTTAGCTGCTAACTGCGACATAACATATTATCCTACTTATTGCATACAGTTACAAACATCTTGTATCTGGAAGCAACACAGGAGAAGGCTCCTTTATCAAGTCAATCTCAAATCCCATTATGTTCCTCTACAACAGTTTCCGTAAACATTCAGCAATTTTCAGTGTCTGAGTTGCGTCGCTGAAGAGGTGCATAAACAGGCTCCACTGAAATGTGAAGATGACTGATAATGTACTAACATTGAGACCCCTTGCTGTGATTATTACCCCCTGAGTGCTCCTTACAGAATGTGCCTCTTATCTCACACTGACAACGCTAATAGAATATGCATAGCCCTATTAGCATACAAGATAATAGCACCCTGGAGGGGACAGAGCCATAAAACTTTAAGTAGAAATCAAAACAGGAGGAGGAAGAAAAAGGGAACATTGTCACAAGCCAAAAAGAAAAAAAAAAGGGAGCCTGAGGGCAAATTTTGCTGCAGAAAACACACATAGTCATAATTCTTGTGCTAGTCACCATGCAAATGGTAATAGTCTTTAGTCCCATGAATACTATCAGTGCCATGTTTGCTGTGAAACATTAATTGAGATAATGTGCCCCTTTCGGATGCAGCAGGGAGTCGTATGTCAAATTGTACCACAACAAAATTATGGCAACATCTGCAAGAAATATACAACAGCAATTGGGGTACCTTGCATTGGATAAGTCCAACTGGGTCTTTGCCTTTGCAGATGGAGTCTGTGGAAGAGCTAGAGCCTGCAAGGGGAGGCAAGCAGCTGTTACTTCAGACGACACGTGTGTATACCTGTAGCTTACTACTTTTCAGCTGCTGCCCAGTTAAAAGCTTTGCAGGTTAGACGTGTTATCTCTTGACCCTACTGCAGTCACTGGATTAAACCTCAAGCAGTTCTTTGAGTGCCAAAGCCTTTCTTTAGTCACGTCTGCCCACTGCATTCACATTTGTTCCATGTAACCGTCCATTGTACCAGACCTTTCACTGCTCACCCATAGCTGGCAGACAGCCATGCATTCATATGCTTTCCATCTTACAGCAATAGCCAAAGTAAATCTTTCAGTGCTTGGCACAAGAGTGTGAATTCAATAAAAAAGGCTTCAAACAAGTTTGAGATGGCTTGTCTCTAAACAAACGAAGAACAGTGAGCTTTTTTAATGCACATTGTGGTTCAGTTCCTGCCTACAGCTAAATCCAGATAACCCCCAGCAGCAGTGACAACCCTGTCTGGTAAAATAGCCACCTGTCAAGTGGGCATGAAAATATCCACACATCTAGGCTCAGAGGGGTTGGAGGGAAGTGACCTGCTTCTTACCAGGAGCTTCAACAGGGACAATCAAAGGTCCTTGTTGTCTTCTTTGTGAGATCTGAAACTTTCCAATATTAGTGCTGAATGCATAGGACCCCAGGGTAATCGCTCCACAGAGCACTGTATGCTTTTTCCTTTACAGAAAGATGGTGTCAGGAGGTAACAAGCACGGGATCCCTGTGGTGCATTTTGAAGCATCATGCAAAGTTTTCTGGGATTCCTCCTAGCATTCACTGTGGTTTCTATAGAGCTAAACTCTTTGTAAAGTGGCTTTGTGTTGCAAAATTTTGCAGCTTGTGGGAGTCTGCCTCGCTTCATTTTGGTTGATGGTACTTTATGCTGACTGTTTCAGCAATTAGAACACAGCTGGAAAAGACTCTGGTAAAGAAACCCCAGCCATTTTGGAAAAGGAAAGTAGAGCGAAGATTAGAGGAATGATTCCTGAATGTACCTCTGTATGTGTCCATGTGTGTATGTGTGTTTATGCATGCATACACCCTCTGCGTCTGTGTTATCACAGGCAAAACAGCTCATCTCAAAAACATACAGATTTTTAGAGATTGCTGAAGTATTTTGTTTAATGTTCTTCTGCAGTTGATACAAACTCTGGAATAATTCCTCATTTTCTCTGGGAAAGATCACAAAACACCAGCATATGTAGAATAGGAACTAAAGTTACCTCATGTGAATCATAGGTTATCTCCATCCTAATTTTTCAGACTCTGACTCTCCGACTAGTCTTATTATCAGGAATGAAACAAGGAAATGCTACTTCCTCAAAAAGGCATCCCAGCATTGGCTAAGGCTAATGAAATGCCTGGGTACCTACAGCTGAAGAAACAGCACTTTGTGAACAGCTTCTAAATCTGGGTCCAAATGAGATCTCTGAGGCATGTCTCCAGGAGAGTGATGACTCCTATCACTCAAGCACAGCTGGGAAATCTCACTGAATGTTGGTCAGTGCTTGGCACATGTGGGAGGAATATTTTGTGCATTGTGTGATTAGCAATTACCTGATTTAAATTGCTTTCTGTATGCAAAAAAAAAAAAAAGAAATTCTAAAGATGCTAAAAATTTGGCAAAAAAACTTTAGAAATGTTGAACTATGACGATGAGAATAAAAGTTTGTGCACTTGAGATGAAAGTGAGTTACCTCCATCACAGCTTCTATCTGTAACTTTTTGCTACTTCTCCTTTTGTATCTTTCTTTAGCGAGGCCCAGCCCCTGTATTTGGACCTTGCTGTGCTCACTTACTGAATCACGCCCTCAGTTCAGCAGGGCACCTAAACACAGACTTCTTTCTAAAAGTTTAGCCTACAAATGTCAAGGTTTTGCTTGTGGACATTTCCCGGCTAGAACAGTAGACAGCCTCCTAGTAGAAAAATTGTTAGTTGCATATTACTTACATATTCATGCAGAGAAGTATAGGTGCTCCAACACAGCAAGGTTCTGGGTATGAGAAACGCAGAGCATGTGTGCACTTCAGAAAGACAAACAGGGAGAGACAGCATTATCAGCCAGCTCATTTCAACAGCAGCAACAGCAGTCATTTAATGCACAAGTAATTATTCCAGAATAAATAAGTATCTATTTTCCCCATACTAAGGCATAACTTTTATTTAGCAGACATTATCTCCAAGGATCCTTAGCAGCTCAGGACACAGCAAAGTAATACAGTGCAGTCTGGATGTTGTTATGTATTTATTAAGTTGTATCAGGGCCCATTTAGTAGCAGCTCTGCAGTTTATCACGTAAATATCGAATGCCAAATACAAAAGAGAAGAAAATAGCAACATAAAAAATTTATCTTTGCGGGGAGGAGAGGGAGAAAGGGAGAGAGAATGGTGCTGATAATGTGATTGTGCCTTCAGCAATAGTGGCTAATATCCTTTTGCAAGGGGCGCGGTGTAAAAATATTCCAGAGCTGGGGGAGGAGAAGTGAAGAGAGGGAAGCCTAGCTGTTGTTTGTTTGTTTTAAAGTGTATTCTGGTTGCAGGCTAGGTCAGCGGGTGGCCAGACTGAGAAAATGAGTCCCCCGGGCTGTAATAATTGTAACTGTCAGGGAAAAAAAGTCAAGGTCTTAGATAGCAGTGGTCTGCTCTGACTTCTGACCATGGAGAAATATATATGAAAACTATTGCCTGGGGCACTATGGGAAGAAACCAAGAGGTTTTAACTCATGGTGGCTTGCGCTTATGAATTGGAAAACTCATTTTGCACCTTGGTGGTTTGTATCTGTATGATTATTTTCATTTGCAGTATAAATGAAGCTAGAAGTATTTCTTTTCCTTATGCCCAAATTTGTGATGCAATGAACCCCTGCTAGACTAGCTTTGCATTTCTGAGTCCCAAACAGTATAGAGCATTATAAGTGATCTTTTAACAGCGGATATTCACAAGAAGAGTCTGAATTTGATTATCTCTTGCAATGCACTCATCATTTACCTGAGTGGTCCATAGCTGCCTTCAGTGGATTAATCCAGAATTATACACAGGTAACTTCACTGACTTCACCAGAAATATTCCTAGTATAAAAGCAGTGCAAGAGAGGGAGAAGAGGTTGAAGAATTTAAACCACACAAGATTAAACCTTGCAAATGGGGCAGGGGCGAGGAGGATGGGGAGAACCCATAAAACTGGTTTCTTTTTTTTTTTTTTTTTTTTTTTTAATTATTATTATTATACAGCCATGGACTAGCTAGCTACTGGTCAGGCTTTTTGTGAATCAGAAATTTATTTAATTTTAATTTCCCCTTTATTTAAAGAAGTATGGGAGCTCTAATGAAAAGTTTGCTAACAAACCTGAGCCCACAGGATAATGTTTTGGTTGTCTACTATGCAGTATCAGGCTGGGAGCCTGGATACATCCTTCCTCTCTCATTTTGCATCTTTGCACTCCAAACCAAAGGGAGGAGAGACAAAGCTGCAAACCTAGATCTACTGGTGAAAACAAAATGACGTGCATTTCTTTGAATATTCCCTCCCCACCATGCTCTCAGATTCCCATGCACCTTTGTTGCATTGGCCCTAACTATCTCATCCATGGGGACTGAGTAAGAAAGACATAGTCAAAAGCAAATGTTGGACAGTCAACCAGCTCATTTGGCAGGTATATGCACAGAGCAGAGGGACATTTCTGAGGAGCACCTTTGCCTGCACATCTCCTCAACGTTCCTGAATGTGTTTCTTACGTACCATAAAGACAACTGTCCAAAGTGGAAAAAATTATGCAGAATCAATCACATTTGCTACTTATGCTGTGAGGTAGGCAAGAATGTAGCCCAGACGCTTTCCTTCTTTTGGCAGGGGTTATCTGAACGCAAGAACAGCTGGAAAGCAATACTGTGACACAGCATTGAAAAGTTTCTCGATCCCAGTCACTGTTTGTATTTGCATGGGGTGAAAAAAACCCCATCCGAACAGTTGCAAAATTCAAGTGTGTCAGGTCGTCTGTCCTGGAGCTTTCAGTGTGTCCCTTTGTCTTTGGCTGGAGAGTAAACTCTGATGCCGAGAAGCTTCCTCATCAAAATCCATGTCCCTCTGCAAAATGTTCTGGCTTCAATTAAATGGCTTTTTTTCACTGTGAAGTGCTTTGTTCAAACATCCCAGCTTCTCCGATAGCCTTCTAATATGTATTAATTAGTAAATATAATTCCTTTACTATGAATTAATAAGGGGAATTGAAAATATTTATATACGTAGTGAGACCCAAATAAACTCTATAAACATCAAACGACAATTAATCCCAGTTTGAAGGTGACAACAGTGTGTAAGGTTTTGCTGGTAAAAGAGGATAATTATTGCAGGAATGTGATTTACTTGTTGAAAGTCACCGTAATAGTGAGCTGGATAACTTTTACGGGCCCCATCTGTACTTCACTCACCTTCCTTACAACCTGTCTGTGTCTTGTGAGGGAAGTACAGCGTGTGTAATGGAGAAAGAGAGAGCAGTAATGTTAGCAAGGAACGAAGTCCAGTGGAGCAAACAGGCATACATATGAGGAAAGAATATAACAATGGTACTCATGTGTTTCAGCATTACATAAATAGCTCCCCTGCTTTGTCTCCCAGTAGCCCCAAATCTCAGTAATTCACATTTCATTGTTCATTGCATTTTACAGAGGCAGCAGAAATAAGAGACATGGCTTGTGAAAAGAGGGACACTAATTTAGGACCCTCTTAAAAGTTCCTTTTCCTCTGTAACAAGGCAGTGCTGAGAAGAGCGTAGCAGAAGCAGAGACTCAAATACCAAAAAGAAACACCAGCTCCTCTGGCCTGCCCAGAGTAAGAGAGCCCAGACACTTTCTCCCTCTTACCCTGCACTAAACCTAGCAAGTTATGCTTAGAAAAAAGTACATTTTCCAAAATGGCATCCAGTCTCAATTTAAAGATTTCAGGCACAGAAAACCTACCATTTCCATTTGATAGTTGTTCCAGCAGCTAAGGACTTCCAGTGATAAGAATAATTTACCTTATTTGAATTTGTCCTCTCACCAGTGATCTTTTTTTCTGCCAATGTGAGGGCTTCTTCAGGACTTAAGTCTTCTCTACCTGTGAAGATACTGATACATGGGAACCATATTGCCCCTGGATCTTCATTTTAGTGATAAATATTGGTTCATGTGGGTCACCCCAAGTCCTGGAACGAGGCATGTGGTCACTGGGTAAGCAAAATGCACTAGTGCAATTGGAACACCTGCAATACCTAAAGCTTCCTGCTTTGAAGATAGGAGCAGGAAGCCAGAGTGGAAATCTCAGCTCCTGAGGGACCTTCCTGATTTTGAATCTTGTTGAGCCTTCGCTTACTGATGAGCTCACCCTGAAGACAGGCACAGGAATTTGTGGGGCTCCCCTCTTCTGAGCTTTTCAGAAATGCCGGCCGGCTGCACTGTTACGTTTGCAGGAAGGAGACAAAGGTCCAGCTGCACTACCTGTGCAGCGGGCTCTCTTCACACTTGGGCAAGGCACAGCACCATGCTACAGCAAGAGGGGTTGCAGCAGCTCTACCTGTAGCTTGCTAATGCAGCTTGTGCCCGGACAAGCAAATGATTGTTCAAGCGATTTTCTATTTTAAGGTGAAGGTGGTACATGCGGAAGATCTCAATGTCACCACAAAGCAGGGAGGGAGGCTGTAAGGAGGAGGAAGGCAGAAACCTTCACAACTAATGTCAATTTTCTGCATCAAATATTTTGATAATTAAACAAAGCTGATCAAGAGAGGAAAACAGCATGTCTCCAGAGCTCCGGAAGCAGAGGCCCATTAAATAGAAGAGTCAGAAAGTGCCAGAGGCGGCAGCCTCAGATTAATGGCACTCCAGTAATAGATTTTCCCAGGCACAGTCACACAGGAGACAACTACTGTGTAGCCAGAGCAGCGACGAGGCCGTTAAAGCAACAGTAACATTAAATCACCTGGTACCACGGGGTGAGGGGATGGATGGGAGCGCATCGGCTTCGGCACTGCAGAAGGTGTAAAGCTCAATCTGCTTTCAGGCAGAGGGACTGGATCCCGGTGGTCATTTACAGCAGGGAAAGCAGGCAGCTCAGGTGTAGGACGCATATAAAAACAGATAAACAGTAGTTCCAGAAGGCTGGCAAGCTGAGCACAAATCTCTCTTCCTGAAATGGAGAGGCAGGCATTAAACATCAGAGCTTTTGGTTTTGCTGAGACCGACCATGTCTGTCTTTGTTCAGTTGCCCTTCTTTTCTTAATCAATTATCAAGTACTGGTTTTATCTCTAGTGTTTCTCCACTGACTTTCAGGGTGTTAAAACACCATCTTGAATTTGCTTAAATGCAGCTAAACTTCAGGAAGGGAATAGGAGAGATGGTAGCAGGGTGGGAAAGCAGCCCTGTTTTCTTATTATCAAGTCAGTTGTATCTCAGCAGTGTCTGAACCGAGCCTCCTTGAAATATCCATCTTGACTAAAGCATTTCTATCCATTTTTATAATACAATAACAACAGAAAAGTGGGCTTCTTCCAAGCCAGGCTGGCATGGATTAGAGTCCACCGCAAGAGTACTTCACTCTCAGCTGGGATGTATGGAAACCAGATGAAGTGGCTGAAAATCGGAAACAACTTTTAGACGTACTTGAATCCTGATACGATCACATCACAGGGATGGGTTAAATTTATGATCTTATCTAGGATTTTTGTTTGTAATCAATCCCAGACCTACTGGCTATCACTCACTATAAGCTTATGATTTCCCAATACTAACAAGGAAAAGTTGGGACATCAAACTATGAGGGAGCGAAGCCAAGCTATGATATTAGCAGATAGTATCAGAACTGGAATGCGAAAACAACCACCGCCCCCCAAAAAACCCACACTGCAAAACAAAAGAAAAATGATAGCCTCCTGCAGCCTGTAAACTTCAGCCTTTGTCTCTCTTGGCCCATGCTTCATACATCAACTACAGTGTGTGCCTAAAACCCCAGTTTCCAGGCAGAAAGATTTGGGGATAAAAGCTAACAAAACAGAAATTAAAACGGAATACCCTGAGATCAAAGTACAGCTTCAGCATGGAATACAGTTGGTATCCTTAATCACGCACATGCGGTGGGACATGCAGCAAAATGCACCGATTTGCTAGTCTTCTCCTTCTGAGGTTAGAGTAATCTCATCATACAGTGCTACTTATTTCACTGGATTGCCTACCACATTTACCATGGCAAAGCCTGAACCTTATGCAGGTGGCTTGGACAGCAGATGGCTAAGCGTATCCATCGAGCAGCTTTGACCCTGGTGGCTCTCTTTGCTTACTTGAATGCAATTAAAGAGAAGAACTGCAAACCAGGGATAGGGCACAAGGATATAGCCAATTCTAGACAATATCAGGCAGTTTTCACAATTCTAGGGCCAGCATATGAATAGGGAAGTTGCATATATTTGTAGACGATACTTCTTTGCAACTTCTCCCATTTTGATTCAGAGAGGCCTGTTTTGATACAATATTAGACCCAGCCTGAGTCAGGGCAGAAGAACTACTCTTCCTTGATTACCACTCCATTTTCCAGGTTGATCACTGTTAAACAAGGTACAATGAAGCACTGGGCCTCTTGCGTATTTACCCACAGCAGATGAAACTTGCATTGCTTTGGAGTCTCCCTCATATTCAGCTGTGACAAAGACACAGTGGAATTTGGACAACATTTCAGCCTAACTATGTCATCAAAACTTGTTTGTATATAACCATTCAGATGGTAAGAATGGCAGGGCACCAGGAGTAAATACCCAAGTACACGTGCATTATTTCAACTGTCTCCATTTCTCAGGTTTCCAGATCTGCTAAGAGCTCTTTGCATGCCTTTTCCCAAGGATCCTGGCATCAGTGGCACATTCTGGTACTCCATTTATCTGTGATGGGTTGAAAAGAAACAGACTTAAAGGCCAGATACCCCTCACAGGTTAAGTGTAGAAGTCAAAGTACATGCTCTACAACAGTCGTCTTATGTAGATGCAGCAGATTTCCCGAATAGGTGGCTATCCAGCTGCAGATAAGCATCTCAGATAGTTTAGAAGGCATCAGGAACATCCCTGCTCAGCATTCTGAACAGCTCTTCACACAGTAAGGAGCTTCCAAATCCACACTGAATTGCTTTCTTCTCAACTTTGCATGGACTAGCTCTGAGACTAACACTGTGACAAATCTGTTAATGTTTCAACAGGCAGGTCTTAATTTTGTACATACCCTTCAGTCATTTTCCATATGGAAATGGAAATTTTTTTCTTCCACAGTCTGTTAATATCTTCAATATAGCCATAAAAAGATTGTTCAAAATGAAAAACTTTCAACAGGAGGCATTTGGATTGCTTCAAAAACTAGAATCCTTGAGCAGTACCTGTGGGTTTTGTAAAAAAAACATTTTCTCTACTGTATAAATGGAATAGATAGGCTTAGAGCAGAAGAGGTTTAGCAGCTTGCCTAGGATCATTCCAAGTTGGAATGTAACCTATGAATCCCAAGCTCCAAACCCAATCCAAAGGGGACTTCTCATAGAGCGTATTCAAACCTGCATTGGGTTCACGAGCTCACAGTCAACCCTGTGCAAGCGGCAGCCTACAGTGTAATTAGTTCCCCAAAGCAAACAGAACTGTAACAGGGAAACAGTTAGGGCCAGGCTCTTTTACTGTGTATAAATCAGATCTATAATTCAGGAATGACTCAGCTGAAGTTACTGGTGTTGCTTGCCTTTGGAATGAATGGATCAGAATCTGGTCCACACATTTCGCTCATTTCTGAGAATCAACATTTCTAACTGCATCGGTAGCCTGGAATGTCTCCTAATTGGCACCAAATGTGAAACAGCTCATTACCTGGGCAAGGCAAATAGCAGGAGAGAGATGTCAGAAACTGAATGTAAAGTACAAGTAGAAACATAAAGAGCAAATAAGTTCCACGCCCAGATAGGAATTGAGGTGTAAAAAGCATTAAATAATAGCTGTAAAATTTTATAGGTATACATGAATTACAATGTTATTTCTTCCAAACTGATGCTCACAGTAAAGGTGCGGGATGTCTTCCTCTCTCTCTGATGTAAAAATGACTCCCATGTAACAGTATTTGTGTTGTGTAATTTGTACTAGTGTATATTGGCGACACTGAGATTTATGCGCATGTAGAGTCTTTTGAACCTACTTGACTGGAAATGGCTTACAAACCAGCTGTAGAAATATTGTGTAGCCCACGAGCTTAGTAACTCACCAATACAGGTGTACACTTTGGGGTTGATGTCCCTTGTGCTACCTAATAAAAGATACAGGCTGGGAGCTGTAAAGGAACTTGAGGAGAAAGACACCCATAACGTGCTGAAATCACAGCATCCGACAATCAGGTTGCTTGTTAATCTTCAAAAAAAGAAAGTGCTTGAGGATCCTGATGTTTAGTCAAGCAAACAAACTTAATAAATCCTGTTAAAGTGTTACTAAGTTTTGCTGCTCTGCTTGAGATTTGTACCCTCAAGTCTGAATGCCGACTGAGGAAAGGAAGTGCTATTAACTAATGCAGAAAATAAATCCTGCTTTATTTGCAACAAATGTAACTTCTTGACATTCCCGACAACAACAAACCATAAGTTTGAATGATGCCGTAACCACAAGGCTAGCACAGAGATGTTCACTTTCTACTGGCAGAATGCTTTGGATCAGGCTCGTTGTTAAAAGCAGCAATTAAATGGTAATAACTACCTGGCGGCATCTTCCTTTCTGAATTAACCTAATCCCTAGAGGCATTTTGAAAAGCGCATCCTGAGATTAATTACACGTGTCCAACCACTGGGTTTTGCCTGACGATCAAACCATGGTGCTTCCTCCAGTGGATGCCCTGGATTCCACCCTTTTCTTCAAGATATCTCCTTTTCTCACACTCCTACCTTTTCTAAACTGAAGAACGGAAGCTGACACTCTTTCCGGAAAGCGAAGGCACCCTCGTCTCGGAAATCGATCCCATGGAGGCAGCGAGAACTGCAGCGCAGCCGCGAACCTGAAAAGCTTCCCCCTCACCCCAACCTTTGAGGCTAATTCCTTGGGACGCGGGCAGGGGTGAAGTCGGTCACAGGCGCGGCAAAGAAAGATATGATTTGGGTTTTTGTTTGCCGCCAGTAGGTAACCCCAGCCGGCGCGCAATACAACAAGATCTACTTAAAACACAGACAAGGTCAAAAGCTGACCTTTCCAAACTGGTCAGCCATGTTGCCTCGCAATGAGCATTAGTACCACATCATTATGTTCTGATAAAACTCAGTTACTCTTCAGCAAAACCCCATAAATCACAAGGCTTCACCCAATCAGGGTTCTGTCACTGTAACTAAACAGCGACTCAGAAAACACTATATTTCTATTGGCTGTGACAGGGGGATATAAATCTGCCCCTGGCCAATCCACGGCAGGCAATAGGGCATGTCAGGAAGGGTGACGGCCAATCAAGGATTCAGCACAGGAGAGATCAGAATCACCCCTTCTGTTTGATAAGGGGGAAACTCACAACACTTGTAGTAGTTGCTGAAGTGTCTCTAATTTTACAATACGGTGAAATGTTATTTCAGTTATCACTACCGAGAAAGGTCAATTTGTGCTTTGAAAGGTTGTGTGTCACAGCGAGCGCACGCTGGGAAACAGATTTCCTCCTTGCCAGCCTCGCAGGTACTGAAATCCTGGGGATTTAGTGGGTATTTTGTTGGGAAATCTTAAAATGGGCATCGTTCTTTGTGCAGCAGCCTCTGCATGTGGTCCCACGGGATGGTTTTAGGAGCAGCTGCACGCAGGCCCCCCTCTCCGTCGCCCCCCGCCGTGCTTCATGTGGCATCAGCATCACAGGCAGAAACTGGGGGGTGCAAGCTGGCAGGGTCCTGAGCCTGGCTGCAGTAGAGACTTTCTCAGCTCCGTTTGGGGCACATCTGGACCCTGCCCAGGGGTGGACACAGGTGAGCTGTGGCTATGGCACGAGGCTGGCAGTAAGGCCGTCTGAGGTCAAATTCCCGTGAAGGAAAGAGGTACTACGCGTCGGATAAAGCTTTCCAAGCGTAAGGCGTCACCTGGATTGGATTTTTCTCCAGTTTCAGCAGTGTGGGAGAAACTCATTTCTTGAGATAATTCCTACTCCGCTGTCAAAATCACAACATAACCTGAGCTTGGAAATCCCCTCTGCTGAAAGATAAAGGCTTCGCCGTGTGCTCCACGGAGCAATCCTTCACAACGCACAAACGTGCGCTCTTACTCTCATCTAACACCTTTGCAATTGCCTCAGATTTATACCATGCCGGTGACTTGCTGTGCACACTGAAAATCACTGCTGTGCCTCCAAGGGTCACACTCGCGTTTGCTCACCCATCAGTCAGATTTGAACCTGCCAGAATATCAACTCTTCTCAGCACGCTGGTTCTCACCCCCTGCCCCTAGTGAGCTCTACCCAGACAGAAGGGCATTGCCGGGCCCCAGCTGTCCCCCAGCCTCTCCCATTCCCCATACCCTGTAAGGAATTTGAACTGCCACACAAAATCATAGGCTTTCTCTTCCCCTTTCATGCCTTTTTGAGCCTCTGTTTCCGTATCAGTGGAAGGGACCTGCCTTTCCCCCCCAGTACACGGGAGCAGCTATCTGCAGCTCCCACCTGAACAATTTCATCAAGTCGCCTTCTTTTCAGTAAGGGAACTACTGGAACTCCAGCTACTTAGCTTATCCCTCCTCCTCCCCAGCTTGTCACCCATAAACCAACATTGCTAAGACAGCATTCGATCTCCTGAGCTTTTGTAGACAGGCAAACTGAGGCACAAAGAGAGGAGAGTGATCCTTTTCCCCAAGAAAATTAAACAAAAAAAAAAAAAAAAAAAAAAAGAGAGAGCAGAGTGGGCTCTGGAGATCTCAGTTCACAATATCCAGTTTGTTGCTCTCGGGCAAATGGTTGTCTTGGGGTTTCTCTCCTGAAAGCTGTCATGGAGAGGCCAATGCCTGAGAGGGAGTCTCCGAGATGAATAAGCTGCACCCACTGAGAATCACTATTTACAAAGGGAGGCAAATGCTCTAACTAGGTATTTTGCTTTTAGAGATGGGCAGCTCTGCTTCAAGGGGAAAACTACTGTGTGAATTGGCCCTAAAATTTAATTTGCTCTTTAAAAAAATCCTTGCGTTGGCATTTTAAGCAGGACCTTAGTGATTTACAACATGGAGTGACATTTCAAAAAAAGATAATGTGGGTAATGAATTATTTGCTGATCCAAACGAACAATTGGACATACCTACTTTTCGTGGATTCAATCTTTGCCGAGGCGTTAGCTAGCAAGCATGAAATATCACTTTTCGGAGGCATTCTGTTGCATTTATGCAGTGTACAATTACATTAGGCAGCTTTATGACACATTGACTCGGTCGAGTGTGATGCAATGTAATACAACCAAAGTAATACGAGCTTTTAAATGCAACATGATGGCAAAAATCCATCTCAGATCTGATCTTTGTTTCATTTCAGATGCCAACTGTCATAATCCACAGAGAGCCAAATCCTTCTGGTTTTGCTCACGTGAGCAGCTCTATCAAAGCCAGTGGGATGTACCCATATCAGCAAGGAAGCAGCGTTCAATCAGAGGTGAAAGCATGCGAGTAAATTAGTTGCATTAGCTAGTACGCACCCTTTAAACTGGAACCCAAAGAGCTATAGATCAGCTGCAATTCACACAGGGTTAAAAATTGGCACATTCAAAACTAGCACAAAAGGCTACAGTATTTCTGAATTCTATTTTGCTAGCCAGGAGTTTGCTCCCCTCGCTATCTTTTGCCTGCAGAGAGGAGGCAGTTGTGACTCCACTGGCTTTTGCAAGGAAGTCAGTTGGCATTCCCTGATCTATTGCTGCTGAAGAAGCTCATAAGAGAAGATTTTCTTCAAATCTTGATAACAAGCAACACAAGATAACACTTTTCAGTGATTTCCTATAAGCAATGCCCTGTTACTTGAATGGAAATGGTCAAAGCAAACACAGATACAGGGATAGGATATGAGCTTGTTTCTTTATCCTGTCTCTCTGCACTTGCGTCTCCTCTTGTGAGGTATTTCAGCTCTGCACTTCTGCATGACCGGACCACGCTGTCAGGATCGGACAGTAGACAGAAATGTGTCCATTTCAATTTTGATTCTGATCCTGGGATATTTCTAACTCTCTCCATATCCTTGATAGATAATGGTTTAATAAGCGATCTGTTTTTTATTTAAAGGGTCGGTAGTAAAACCCAGATCACATTTCTCACTTGGTGGGTTAAAAAACCGCTTACGCTCATTTCTGCAATGTAAAACGACACTATATCAAATCAAACATTTCCAGATGTGGCCAGCTTGTGTATGTAAGTGCAAGGGGAGCGCATTTATAGACAAGGTTTCCCAGGTTTTTTTTAACAGGATTGGAACCCCACCTACTGGCAAAGATTGTTATAGTAACGTCAAGACAAGAACCCATACAGGGTTCATTTCTTGACTACAAACTACATGGCTGCAGTGAGGTTCCTAAGTACGTAGTCTGATACAAGCCGAGTGTCACTGAAGTCAATGCAGGCACCTCAGTGCTTGGCACTTATGAAATCATAGTCTTCGGCGTGTCCTAAATGTCAATTGCACTGAGAGACACAAGGAAAAGCCCAAGTATCACTTAAGAGCTGACTTGTGCTTCCAACATATATTGTACTTCGGAAAATTTCAGCTTTAGTAAAAGTAATCTTGGCCCTAATTGTGATAATCAGCCTTACACAGCCCTTGTTTAGTTAATGATCCCAGAAGTCTGAAGTATCATATTCTAGTAAGGCACAATGATGAAATGATACCCCTCTATGTTATGCCGCTTATGGCAGATGAAAAATTAAGACAGTTAGAAATTAGACAGGACAGAAAAATATCATTCTAAATGCCCACACCTGAATTAGACAACTTTGAAAGGAAAAGTTCTTACATTTCACTTAGAATTCACTAAAAAACACCCCATCACTTCCTGTGTCACAGGTTTCTTATGAAAACAAAAATGAAGACACCCATCTCAGAGACAATTTAGGCAATCTTAGGTCTTGTTGAAATAGTCCGATTAGCAATATAAAAAGTTGAACTCAAACATGTTTCAAAGCCAGGTAAGTTTAAAAAACGAAGACATTTACAAGAAAGCAATTATCTAGCACTGGAAATCAATGTTTTAACATTCCCAAATGAGGTACTTTCGACTTGCAGCCAGAACAACAGAGAGCATTCCAAAGACAGAAAGCCTACACCTCGTATTGCTCCATCACTGCCATTTTATTAGCATCAACCCAGAATGTCCCAGGTTTGATTTAACCACAGAACAAAGTGTTGCAACACGTTCTCTCGGGAAATCGCAAGCAAGGACTGAGGAGAGAGCAAGAAGAGGGTGCTACAGAAAAACTTTCAGCCCATTTCCAAAGGGACTTATAGCTTCAGGAAAACCACACTGACCCTCCAGCAGCCACTGTGCATAATCAGACTATTTCACACTTTTTTTTGAGTGCAACACAGTAGAAAGATTTTAAGAGCTACGGGCATCCTTGGAGATGTGCACAGATCTGTGCAGAGACCAACACGATTTGCAACAACAGAGTGACAATCCCCTGAAGAAAAGTCCTAGGGACAGAAGCAACTGGAATTTGGGGCGTGCCCGATGGGAATCTATTGAGAAGTGTAAGCTCATGGGGAGGAACTGCGCTGGTTCAATACGGGAATCTATTGTTAGGGGGAAAACTCCCCTCTGCTTCTGAAAAATACCACCTCCTCTGCCACTTACATCCTTGGTATGGGCTTAAGTCTCAAAAAAAAGAGTTCCCGTAATGTTTGCCCTTAAACGCCCATTGCAAAACACAAGAAGGCATCCAGTTCTGAAACAAGCTATGAAGTGGGACCAGCTCCCTGACAGTTCATTCTTTTACTCTTACCCCTTATGTAGCAGAGAATCCAGGTCAAAGACTACCACTGTAATGACACAGAAGGAAAAAGTCCAGAAGCTGCCTAACGAAGAAGAGAGATTGGGCTATTTGCGGTATCTGACATATGCTATGCACCAGGCATGTCCAAATATGAAGAAAAAAAAAAGTCTCTATCCCAGGCCAAAGTACTGAGAAGAAAAAGAGGTTTCCAGGATGCGAGTCAGAGAGTCCCGGAAGGACTTTCCTTGATGAACTAATGATAACAGAAGAGTAAGTTAAAGCATCGAGCTAGCTGTTTAGATAAGGCTGAGGTAGACACATACGTTTCCCGTCTATGAGAAAGGAAACAAGACACGCAAACTCAGAGCGAAGCATGTTAGCTTCCAAGAGTTTCTTCTGCATACGGAGCAAATAACTTTTTTAAAAGTTGCATTTCCAGCACACATGGGCACCGGCATGAAATGGCAGAGAGGATTGGTTATACCCGGCCAGAAAGAAGACTCGGCAGGTACTACCTGCCAGAGGGACACTGTATGTATGGAGTGCCAGCCCTCCCCCGGCCCCTGCCCCCTATCCTTGCCACCTTCTGGGAGTCCAAGCAGCTGTGCTGAGCTTATGTGGAGGGCATTTTTTTTTTTTGAATAAAAAAGAAGTTTGTATCAGCATTGGGTTTGCTTGTTCTGCTATCTTCCGTGATCAAAGAATTGAAACAGCTGCAAGTCCCAGCTCCCTGGCAATAAAACCTGCAGTTGATCGGCTTTGTCCTAACCCCACAGCTACAGGGAAAGTGCAACCACAGATTTAAAGAGGCAAAAAAAAAGAAAGCGAACACCCAAGCTGTATTTAGCCACACTCTGCATCCTCCTAACCTGCAATCTCTTAAGTGCCACTTACTCAATTAATCCAAGCTCTTCTACTTTAAAAGCAAAGCTGTAACATATTTAAACAGCTTAGAAACTCTACCCAACAGCCATGCTCGCTATCTTATTCATCAGCTGCAGGAGTGACTATGCATTAACTGAGAAAGCACGCGATTTGATTAACACTTCCGCTGCCACTTTTCTGCTGCTGTTAATTTCTGCTGAAATTCTACTAAGGCTGAAATTTCTCAGCTTTTTTTAGTAGGGTGGATCTCATCTCAGTAGGGACTGTCTTTTGGACCAGCTCCTAGAACATCCTTGCAGCAGCTATAGTAACTATTTTTATAGGCAAGTTTTATTAGGAAAGTATTTTAAACGGCCTTTGAATGCAATTTAGCAGCTGGAAATAAGGCAGCATGCCAGCATCATGTGATCAGACAATCTGTGGAGCACCAACAAGTGCTACCAGAGATCATCAGTACTCTATAGACTATGCGTGAAAACCCACGACAGAATACGCTGGGGACGTTCAATGAGCCAGAAGGTGCCCTTAAACTGCAGATGCCTTAAAGGCTGAGCCGTGCTATTCCTGGATCCCTTACTAGAAAAGGCCTTACTTTCAGAGACCTAAAGGACATGTTTAGAGCTAAAATAGGTATGGAAATGGTGGGGGTTTTATTATGCAGTGGATGTCAACTTATCATAAATAAGTATAAGGACATATGTAGTACAACTTGTATTTCTTTGCTGACCAGTGACTGTGTAAAAGAAGTATGAGTTAGATGCTTAAGGGGTTGGTCCTGGATGAATGATCTAGGGTATAAAATTAAGTAGCCCAAATGCACAGGGCCAAAGATATTAATCTTCTGCCACATATCCAAATGAAGCAGGAAATGATCTGCTTGCTTCTCCATTTTGACTGGGGCTGAGTTTGATTCTGGACAAAGGCCTTTTCATCCTCCACTTCCATTCAAGTGTTCCTCTGAGCATGCACAGGACTCTGTGTTGTCAGACCTAATGAGACCTCTCTTTCTAAATGCTTTTCATGCTTTCTGTACAGCAAACACTTCCCCCAAGAACTAACACAGCACTGCAGTAACACTTAACGTAAGTAATGAAAGCCTGATGGACAGACTGGGAACCTGTCCTGAAAAGGCAGGAGATGAGAGCGCTCCCTGGTATACCAGGCAGACAGGCTTCAGCCCTGTGACGTGGGAGAAGCAAATCTCCGTTGACTCTATATGGAAGATGGGCTCCATTATCTGAGAAGCTGAAGCAGGTGCCTCCACCAGATGGTTAGAAAACCCCTGAAAGATAGTTACCCATAGCAAAGAGCTGTCACAAGCTCCTCACACCACAACGTTTACTTTTTATTAACAGATGCATATATCTCCTGTTCCAACCAAAGCACAGCATGCAACATTTAGTTACACAGATCTGGATTTTGAAAAGTGCTGAGCACACACTAGGTCTTGTTGCTGCAGCCAGACTCTTCTGTGCAGCTACAGAGAGTAACGAGATTGGCAACGCTATGATCAATCAGATGACTAAGAAAGTAAAAACAAAGCTTGAAATAGCTGAAGACCCAATTCTAATCTCAAGCCATACTGGCACAGTCACATGTGGAGTTACTGTGGCTTAAACTCATGCAAATGAGAGTGGAAACTGGCCTCCAGTACAAGTGCACGCTGAAGCAAAAGACAGCTTTCCTTTTAGACATGACTCCAATTGTACAGTCTGAGATTCAATTAAGTTTTGCTTTCCTGACATCTTCCAAATAAAGGCTCAGTCTTTGTGCTAGGCATTTTTTAAAATAAAATAAAACAAAATCATACGTTTGGCAGGACCTGGGCGTTCCTGCTACTAAATTGTTCTGTACTTTATGCAAAATTTCAATGTATTAAAGAGAAGGGGAGTAGCCTTTTTGACCATTGTCCAACTGTTTAGAACTGTTAAATGTGAGTTTTTGCCCATGTTTACATGTGGAATGGAACACAGCCATTCAACCACAAAATGTTCCCAAAGCAAACATCCAAAACCTGGTTGCTGGCAAGGTACGCTGACAGAATCGCCTGAAACCAGTCATTCACAGAATGCCAAAACAACAGATTACCATTGGTAAAAAGTACGCAAGGTTATTTTCTTACCTCCTGGGAAGAGGCCATTGCAAGTGACAGGAAACAGCGACTGGCAAAACAGAATGTAGGCTCAGGTTTTTTCATTTGGAGGAAGAAGGAAGATTGGTGTTATGTCAGATGCACAGAACAGCATTCCATTAACACAATAAAGCTAGCACATGTTGCCAACATCACACATGAACCACCTGAATTAGAGTATACATATTCTGCTAAGTCAAGACTAGCTAAGCAATACAGAAATAAAGCAAGAGAGGTACAGGCAAACAAAGACAAAGTAACTCAAGCAGGACACAGCAGCTCCAGACATTTGTCAGAGGGGAAGGTGAGATCAGGAGATGACCTGTGTTCCTTCAAACCGAGGCCTACATTTTTGTGACAGTCCATATTTTTCTAATCCTGGATCGTGTCACTGTAGCTCTACGCTTATTCAGATAAATGAAAATACATACTTGAAGTTGGCACGCAATAGAAAGAACATAACAACATGCTGATGTCACCCTTCGGGATGTTGCGAGAAGGGAGAAATCTATGAAATAGGGCAAGAAATCACACCCCTGAAAAAAAAAAGTAAGTAATAGCTCAGGACACAGCTGGGAAAGATCCTTCCTAAGGAGCGTAAGTTTTAGACTGACTTCTAGAGAGTCCTCTCCATTTCACATAGTGCTAAGAGACCCACCCCTCTTGCATTTTCAAAACTTTTTCCAGAAGTGACTGTTCCTTGTTCTTCTGTCCTTTGGCAAACAGACATGCCCATTCACATCCCTTTCTCTGTCATGTCCTATGAAAGCCAAGCCAGTGTCCATAGAATGGATCTGTTTTTCAGCATCTGCCTGCAACGTTATTTGTATTTATCAAAACCCTGCATCCCAGAGGAGCCAGGTTCCCTGGCACACCTCCCAGTAGCAGCCATGTGTTGGCTCTGGCAGGGGAACTTGGGCATAGGGGTGAGAGGCTGGGCATTAGGCATTGCCCACCCCCAGTCAGTATGGGAGAGGCAGGCTTAAATCCCAGGGAAGACCTTAGCGAGGGAACACACTTAGAAGGGAAGCTGCATCAGGAGCTTTCTCCTAGCTCTACTCTATCACAGCAGAGCATGCTCATGTTCAAAGCAGAGTCCCTGCAAGGATAGGTTTCCTTGAACCCTATTAGCCAACCATTAGACGTTTCTGAGGGCTCGGCAGCAGTCCGCCTGCGCTTTCCAAGGAGAAGGAGCCTGGAACTCAGGTCCTCTCACCAACCCTTGGAGTGGGTCTCATAATTGTAATGCCCTTTTAAAGAGTGCTTGTATTTAGATCCGCATAACCTCTGTGAAATGGCAGCCCTCTCCTGTTTCACAAAAGAAGGTCACGACCACTTTCTGCCACCGTCATCTTTACACTGTCCTCATGCTATGCACCTCTCAGCTTTCCAGCTAGCAGCAGAAGCCATCGGTGTTGCCCGCCTTGCCACGTTTAATCTCTTGCCCTGCTTCTTTCACATCCCTGAGAATTATGCAATTGCTAACTAACCAACAAATAACAATTTTTCACCATAATGTTTTCTTTTCTTCCGCATGTTAACACCTCCCCACCAGCTGAGTGATCCCTGTACACACCAAATTCTTGTTATTATTCTGCCTGTGCATTGACACCTTGTTGTATGAGCCGTGTTGATCGATTGCAGGTGCCCCTCACTATGAAACTAGCCAACAACCCACTCACAAATTTGCTCCACTTGTTAATATTAAAATCATATGGCCAATGCCTTCCTAAATTGGTTCAGGCTTGAGGTACTGCTGCTTCACAGTAGGAAGTGTTGCAACAGGCTTTCTGCAGGCCCTGCTATTTATGGTAAACACTCCACTTTGTTGAAATAACATAAAATTTTGAGATAAACCTATTCTAGCAAAGGAAACATTAAAGTGCCACCGTCTCTGCTTTACAGCATTAAAATAAGTGGCATTGCAGCTGCCTCGCGTGGTACATAGTTAAACGCAGAGAGCTGTTGAAGACCTGAGGACCACATGTTCTCTGCTTTGATGAAAATGGCAAGGAAAAGATTTGAAGTGCTTCTATCGGTTTGATGATCTTTCCTTTGTGAGTACACAGCAGAGTTTGAATACAATGAGATTTCTTTTTTCGTAGTTTTATCTGGTTACAAAGTTGTCTAGACAGTGTCAGGCAGGGTTCTGCCTCTCATGTTCGTGTCAATGTGAACTCTGCCGATCTGAGACTGCGAAGAGACTGCAAAGAGTAGTGGAAATTTCGCAAGGTAAAGACCAGCTTTGGTTCTCAAGATTCACTGCTTACCAAACTTGGAAGGATACATGAGAAGAGCTGCTGGTGCTCTTCATTTATTAAGCAAAAGAGAGAGGGAAACACTCTTTAAACTTTCAGTCACAAAACTTAGGGCTGATTTTTTTCTACGGACTGGCTGAAGAAAGAGCAAAGCTGGTTTTCACCTTCCCGCACAATTGATTTCATTCTGTGGCATCTGTTTGCAGGTCCGAATACGATCTCTTGGGAGTTCAGCCATGATCAAAATAAAATCAAAGCACCTTAAAAGCCTTCAAACATAACACGTTATCCCAAATACTTATGATGTGCATGTGCTCCTTTCATACTTTGTTGTGTGAAAAATATTTTAACAGGTGGATTGGCAATGATGTTTAACAGTGATTTGAACCCAGAACTTTATTGGTATTTCCAGAGATAAGCACCAAGCTGTGTTTCATTTGCCTGCAGTGACACGGAGAACTGGAGTTGTTATAGAAACTAACACACTTGCCAGAGAACCAGGCAGGAAACATGGTTCCTGTATGGTGCCAGAGCATTCAGCCAGACCTGAGGAATTTGCCTATTTTCTGCCAACTCCTCTCATGGAACAGAAAAACAAAGTAGCATGAAACATGTCCCTTGGTGCTGGCACAGTCCTAGCAAGAATCCCTTGCCAGCCAAGGCCGTTTCCTTCCTTTAAAAAGGCAACCACCCTATTTTCTATCATTTAAAAACATCGCTTTATTATAGAGACCGATTAGCAGATTCTTAGCTATTCCAGTTGTACTCGGATGACAGAGTGACAAAGGTATTAAAGAGACCATACAGAATGAGAGCATTTTTTTCCTGACACTTGTCATGCACTGCCGAGCAAAGTAGATTGGCTATCATAAATGATCCCATCTTGCTCTGACATTAAGCTTTTGAGTTAAACTGCTTAGTGTAAGAAAGTTTGAGGTTGGACTGCAAATAGAAATGGTGGAAATACCATTGTTCTAAGACACTAACAATTCGATGAGCAAAGGTCTAGGCAAATAGTCTATGGAATAGTGTTCAACTGGCCTGAGAACACCACTTATGATCTGCCACGGCTACTGTAAATCCAATTGGAGTAATTTTATGGTTGTGAATGTAAGACATCAGGAATCTACGAGATTTTCCTGGAAATCCCTTTTACACGTCAAAAATAAGAAAAACTAGGAAGAGTGTGTGATTCTGCAACTAATACTTACTTTAAAAACAGAAGTTTACATGCCACCATTATATGTTTATGAAAAAATTTCCAAGGAATGTGCTTCAAAGAATGAGTGATATTGCATGCTCCAGGATACCCTGTTAATCCTTCGCAGAAAAAACTGTGGCTTCCCTCCACAGATACTTACTTCAAAGCTTTGACTGAGATTCCTTCCATCTACTTTTAAGATATTCAAATTACAAGCATATGTATTTAAGTGTTCTGAATTTACTCTTTGCAGGAACCAGAATTAGGTATATCATTTAGGACAAATTCAGACCTGGATTCAGATAGTTATTTGAACTCTAGATGCCAGACAGAAAAGCAAAGGGAGAATTTGAGGAGGCATGCAGACACAGAATCATTATCAGAACAAATCAGTTGAATGCTGAGAGCCGCTAACAACGTCATAAAACAAATGTATGCATCTTCCAGGGGGATTTTCCCAGAATAATTGCATGCTCTTGCCTAGCATTGCTTGAGAAGGCCACCCCAGAAGTTGATGGTTTACGGTAGTTGAAGTGGGATTAGCCTTCATGAAAGACTCAGGAATACTTTTTCTCAGTGAAAGTTTACAATAATATTTTAAAGACTCTCAACCAACACCCACACTTAAGCTTTGAAAACAGATAATGCATTTTTAATGGGATTGCACATCTGACAAGGAATTTGACTAATTCCTCTGATAGCAGACAGCTTCCTCCCCATAATTCATCTCAAAAGGATCAAAAATCAAAACACTCCCTACCATCTTTGGAATGGCCCCCTCCGCCCCCAGCCGCCTGGAAAGGATCAGATCAATTCCAGCAATTCAATGGCAAGAAAATAGAGCGTCAGATACCTGACCTCCCCACAGTCTGTTCTACCAAAATAAGGGCTTGAGTCAAGAGGGAAACAGGCAAAAGCCTTCAGGACAAGGGCCCATTGGGCTGCTGACACTGAGTCCATTGTTTCACAGACACATTTGGCAACCAGTGTTTTAGCTATCTGAGTGTTAAGCATAGCTACCAAAATCTTCAAAGTTGTTTGAGTCGGATAATGTCTTTGCTCTGGTGAACTAACAGTTGTGAAGCACGGGGACATGTCCGTATTTGAGGTGTTTTAAGAGGAAAAGCATGAGAGTTTTCACTAGCTTTTTTATTATTTGCCCTAATGAGGATTTCCTACTCATAACCGTATGTTTTGCCATACACTAAAGCCCTTCTCCAAAGGAGGAGACAAGTCAGTACTCTCCATAATCACATGGCTGTGCCTTTAATGCCACTCGCAGCGTAATCCTTTGTAGATGATCCACAGCACAAAACCTAGCAAGGTCTGTCAAGGCATTTTTAGCATTTGTTCTGTTAAAAAACAAGAAAAAAACCCTGAGGTATTAGGGTGCACTAATCTTTAGAAAGGTTAATTTATTCATAGAGATTTTGACAGAGATGTATGGCTAGGCTAGAGTCCCAGGCACTTCTTCCCATGGGGAACTGCTAGTGCAGAGACGGCTTTCCTGACATAAGAAGAGAGGCTTCAGAAACAGACTCAAACTGCATTAACTTGGGGGCTCCCATGCATTTAGAGCACTTCTACTTTGTGACCAGCAATTGAAGCTTCCCCCGCTCCAACCAAACTTCAGCTGCCTGTTGATGAAGCAGGGAGGAGCCCTGTCATCCTAGAAGCCATGGTCCCATATGAACTGCAGACAGCAAAAGCATTGCTATCTCTTACAAAAATAATAGGTAACGAATCTCTTTCCTCTTTTACAGCAGGCACCTCCCCTGTAAGCAAATCGAGAGCATGCTGCAAAACCATTTCAGAGTGGTGTAAGCTGATGTTAGCATGGGATGGACAGCACATAATGCTGTCTCGATCAAAGAGAGATCGGTTCTTTCAGCTGTGTCTATTCAGGCAGACCATGCTTCTGTTTGAGTCTTCAGAATACTGTTTTGGATTTCTAGACAACATCTTGGATACTTGTTCTCAGACCAAAGCTTAGTGATACTAAATGAAATTTATTTTTCTGGATATTTTGGAACCTCTTTTTTCAAAATGCCAGAAGATAAATCCATGGATGCTCTAACAGGAGACATCATGCTAAAATAAATTGTATTCTTGAAATAAAACAAATTAGGAAGAGGGGCATAATTTTAAGATATTTGATCATGTCCTGTTTTTTTCCACTGGGAACAGAATCTGCTCCATAACTGCGCAAAGATCACTTACAGATTAGAGAGAGAGAGAGAGAGAGATAATTTTTTTTTTTTTTTTACCTTTTTAAACTTAGGCAGAGAGGATGTGGCAGAAACCAGCCCAATCTCATCTCTGCAGAGGCCTCTGGGACCTGTCAGGACACTATAGGAAGCCAGCCTGATAACTGATTTGGTTGCTTCTTTTTAATTTGCTTGGGGTCTGCGCAATTAAAACTAAAGTTTCCACCAGCTGTAGAAGGATAGAGCTAATTTGTGACTGCCCTCCAATTTCTGCAGCAATTCTTCAATGTCAGGAATACCCGCACTGTTTCTTTCAAGCTCTTGACCCACAAAGCAACTTAATCCTGCTGGTAGTTAGGTAAACCGCATCCCAGGCTGTACTAGTAAGAATGTGGCCAGCAGGTCCAGGAAAACTATCCTTTCCCTCTATTCCTATTGTGTGTGGAGCACCGTGTCCTGTTTGGGGCTCACCAGTTTAGGAAACACATTGACAGACTGGAGCAAAGCCAGCCCCAAGCCACCAAAATGATAGGGGCTGGAGCACCTGACATGCAGGGAGAACCTGAGAGAGGTGAGTCTGTTCAGCATAAAGAGAAAGCAAAGGGGAGATCTCACTGCTGATTACAATTACCTGATCAGAGGATACAGAGAAGATGGGGCCAGGCTTTTCTTGGAGGTGCATGGCAATAGGATGGGGGAAACAGACACAAGTTGGAAGACGGAAAATTCCAAATATATATAAGGAAACCTTTCTTTACCATGAGGATAGTCAAATACTAGAATAGGTTGCCCAGAGAGGTTCTGGACTCTGTTCTTGGAGGTGTTCAAGACTCAGCTTGATATGGCCCCAAGCAACCTGATCTAACTAGACTTGCTGTGAACAGCAGGTTGGAACAGACTACCTCCAGAGATCCATTCCAACCAGTGTTCTGTAATTCTATGATTTCTTTCAGCGGATGTTCAGTTAAGAGAGTCTCCAACGTGCCGGACACGTGCTACAAGAAATGACTCCCCACATAGCATTGCGAGTCAAGCACAGCTGGGAGTTCTGCATATTTTTCTTGAACTGCAGAGAAGCAACCGTTTGTTCCTATAAAGAAAGAGAGGGTTTTGCCTGAGCTGTCTGTGCACAGCACTTGGCTGGACAAGGATCTCAAAACTACCAGAGCACAAACCACACCTGAATGAAGAGCTCGTCTACTCTTAGAGAATCCATCTCCCTCCTCTTAGTCATAGGCATGCAGACTAGTTTTTTCCATCAGTATCTCATTTCCACTCATAACATTTCATAACATCTTCCCCAGTGCTAAAATTAGAAATGGCTCATCGGCAGCTCGCCTTGTTTGGTCTCCTTGTTTTCACCTGCATCTCTAGCACTGCGAAGGACAAGGGACCAGCTTAGCTAGCATGAGCCAAAAGCAATAAGGCTCTGCTGACCATAGCTAGTTAACTGCTAGTTTAGATTATTAACCTCTTGCACTTAATGAGAGTCCTGAGGCTGCTTAAGCCACAAGACTAAATTTCTCCTAACCACAAACATGGAATCCTCATTAATATGAATCTGAGACACTTTCCCAGCAAGAAATAATTTGTAGAATGTAGAATCTACCCAGAAGCAAACGGCGCTGGATTTAGAAGTATGTTTGAAACTTCTGCAGTTCAGTTTAATTTGTCCCCAAGGAGAGGGAGGAAGGTCTGGATCAAGAAATGGATTTTTATTTTTAATTGCCAGGTGTCACCAGACCTTAACAAGAAAGTTTTCTGATGTTTTCCCCAACACCCCCAAATACTTGTAATTATTTTCTGGGGAATTTTACTTGAAAAATGATCTATTTCTAACCGAATTTAAGCCTGTGTTATGCAAACAGTAAACCAGCTTGTTTGAAAGTAATCTGTACCCAAGGGCTAGCAGAGGAATAAAAATAAATAAAGTATGAGAGGTTTTACAAAACCACAGACACCACCAGGTTTTCCAGGTCTGGAGGAAGAAAATCTCATTCTGCAGACTCCCTTTTATATTTTTGTAAGTTAAATTTTTTAAGATGCATTACAATTGATATATGGATCAAGTTTCCCAACAATCAGCACCTGCTGCCTCCGAAGTGGAATGTGGCGGTGTCTAGCAGCATATAGCAAACCAGTTGAGAACAGGAAGCAAAATTTATTGCATTAATTTGAAACTACAGAAGGTAAGGGTTTAGCAACACATGACTACTCATTTCCAGCTCAATTGTTGATCTTACTACTCAGCGCAAAGCCAGCGTTCCAGGATTTCCTTAATGGCCGCAAGTGATCAAGGCCTCTATAATTACACTGGATCCCCAAAATAACACAGCTTGTAACGCAGCGCTGGGTACGCTCTCTCATCTCGGGATCATCAACCCCATTCACCTGGTACCTGAGCTTCAGCAGTGGTTCCCCAGGCAAACCCCGGCCAGACCCCTTGTGAGCGAGCCTGTGAAACAGCGTAGGATGTGAGCAGGGACTGACAGGTGGCACATCTCCTCTGTGCGGTGCTTTAATCTCAGCGGGGTGTTCTAACATGCAATGGCTTTGAAGTAACAACTGAGCCTTTCTCCCAGGTGGGATTATGCTGTAACAGAAAGAGGGGGTTGCTTTCCCAATTGTTCTGTCCATTGTCTGAAATATGAATCCCCTGCCTCTAACCTCAAAGTGCAGCGGTGCTAGGTGAAACCTGAAGACTACGGGAAGGTGGAGGCATTTCTCTGAATTAAGACTGGATCTTAACCTTGTACTGCCAAGATAACACCCTGTGGGAAACCATGGTTCAGAAACTCACATCCTCCGCTAGAAACAACCCACCACAACTGCTTTAGAATCAACATCCTGGAAAGCATCAGTGTGTAATGCATTATCCCCTGGTGTCTGAGCTACTGTGCTGGCAAAAGCATTTCATAATGACAATCACATACCACCACCCCCACACACACACTGGTTTGCATTACAGAAAACATGGTACAACAGAAAGCCAATTTCTTTGTGCTGCAATTGGGTTTGGACTTATTCCAAGCAGTCGCTATCTAACAATCTCCTTCCAGGAGTTCCCACTCACTTCTCCTGTATCAATCTACTTTTATGTTGGTATCTTGTTTTAATCTTTTCTTTCACATGGATGCAAGTGCAATACCAAGAGCAGATGTGACTCATTTATGCGTAGAGCAAGTCTCAGTCATAATATATTTAAAGAGCTTTCTCAGGTATGTTTGGCTTCTGTAACATGTACACAGTGTTCTTCATTAGATTTATTTCTGGCAGGTTTGGTTAAAATTTGAAGGATCGGTGGGCAATTTTTCCTCTCTGTAATTTAGCATCCTTTTTTGCAGTTTTAGTAGCAAAGGGATATTTGTCAGATCTTCAACATTCATGTGAAAATATATTTCTTCTGTAAGAAATGGCTTTTTGACCAAAACAAGTACTTCAATTTTGATCTGCAAAATAATTATTTCATTATTGGGTTGGGGTTGTGTTGGAATTCCCCAAAATATAGGAACACAAAATTTCTGCCAGCTCTACCCACAGGGTCTCTTTTCATCTCAGGTACAGCAGAGGTGGCCCTACCAGGTCAAATCTGAGCCGAGGAAGGCATAGACGTAGCATGTGCTGCTGTCACCCACACTGTCCTACCTGTTCTGTGCATATGCAGAAAATGTTATTCTGCAGCCTGTCAATAAGGAGCATTCCACCAGCATGAAGTTCACTTCAAACCACACATCGTGCAGCAGTTAATTTAAACGAGAACCACAACACAACGGCAAGTAATAATGGACTATGCAGGTTTCATTCCTGATGGTCATCGCTAGCTCAAGTGACAAATAAATTCCACAGGCTTCCACCTCTTCCTGAAATACAAGAGCTTTCAGGGATCAGCAAGGATCAAGACGAGCCATCGAGTACTGCCAAGGCATCTCAGCAATGGGAGCTGCTCAGCTTTCCTCCACTTCTGTGGACCACAAAGTACTGTCACCCTTACAGCCAGTTATCTCATTTAAACGGCTTCTGTATTTTTAAATGTCCTGCTGCAGTTGTCATTTTAGTTTAAGTTAACCTCTTATAGTGGAACCATGTCAGACTCTCCCTCATTTATCAGATGGCAAAAGCTACTTTGTCATTTAAAATAAGTAGTTTTCACTAGCAAGGCATAAAATCCCCTTAGTGCGGTTCAGAATCTACGAGTAGCTTAGTATGGAAATAATCACAAGCATGACGCAACCCCGCTTCTGATCATTCAGATATTAGAGGGCCCAAAGACTGATTTTTACAGCATCTTCCCTTCCTTTTAACCTTCTCTTGCTGATGTACCTGATCAGTTACATCAAGAAAAGACTGTCTCCTATTGCCTCGTAAACGATTCGCTTTCACGAGCATGAAACAACCATTTCTTCCACAGGTTCCTTCTACCCGTGCATAACATCGATTTTGAAGTTATCTGTTAAAGAGCTCCGTTTTGTGTAGAAGACAAGTTGATGATATTTTTGTTACTTTGGAAAACATACATAAAACCTACAAAGAAACATCAGAGGAAGACAACAGACACAGCCTACTGCAATACGCTTAGCAATTTTACATCTCAGTCAGTCTACCACTTCCTGCCAGAGATTACAGGGTATGAACAACCGCTACTCACGACATTTAACAAATTCCACTGAACATACCGTGGCCTGACTCCCAGCCGACATGGGCTCTGACACCACCTTCTGATCTTTTTTCTCTCAGAATAACACAGACAATGACGTCGGGGGCTCATTTTGGGGTGTGTCTGAAAAACAATTCTGATAGCTCTATGATTTTCGCTAGGTCGTTTTTTTGGTGTTGGGGGGGGGGGGGGGGGTTGACATTTTACACAGGACAGATGTTGTCACCGTGGCTGCTCTTGTAAACAAGATATGGAGATGGTCTGGATTGGGTTACCTTGGTAAAATAGTTTAAAATAAATAAAAGGATGGTTGGTCTCTCTCGGATGAATTAGCTTGATTGGAACTGTCAGATTAAAAAGGCCTAAATAAACAGAGTTGTGCATCTACCCTTAATGGAGTTAAGGGCCCAGGACAAGTAGTAAAGATACACAAAATGAAAGCCTAGATGACAGAATTCATCCCTGCGCAGACACTGCTGATACCTATGTAAGCATCTCCTAAAGCCAGTCTAAAGAGGGTCTTGGATTTACAGAGACCATAGATTTAGTTCACAACACCCACTAAAAGCTGTGCTGATTCTTTTTCCCCTGGTAATAAATAATTTCAGAAAAACATGAGCCAAGGACATCTAGAGATGAGGGAGACCATCACTGCTTCTGGTAATTTCAGAGCTCCTGGCCCAGGGTAAGATGGGACATTGCTCCACAAACCGTGCTTTGGAATGGTTAATTTAAGTCCTTAAAAATCAAAACTATTACACTACTCTGTCTCCTTCCACAGGATTACCTATGTTCTAGTCTATTTACACTGGCCTTGCATAGGCTCTCCCTTCCACCTCTGTGCTTTAACGAATTCTTCACTGGTGATCTGAACTGCTGAGTCATTTTTGATATCGCATAGCAGACAAGGCTGGCCATGGAGGCATATGAATGTCAGCGACGGATGAGTCTTCTTGTATAAAACTTTCTCATAATGTTGCATAGTCATTTCAGGATGAAAGTTATGTAAGTGTAGATGTTTACAGCTTTTCAGAAGGAAATGTAAAATTCAACAGAGCATTATCCTCCAACTCCTGTTGTTGCATTTAAAAGACCCACAGTAACTGGGTGTCACTGTGGTGCAATACCAAAACACAGACAATTAAAGACTCTGACTCTTTTTACAGTAGTACCCTTTTTTACATTTACCACCTTGAGCTGTTCGGACTGAAATTTTTGAAGTCTGTCTCAGACTGAGTTTTTCCCCCCAAAAGTAATCTAAAATAGCTCATCTGTGCATTGGTCTGTTTGTACACAAATAAAATGTAAAGAAAAGCATATTCTTTTGCCATGCTAAATATCATCTATAAATGGCATGGTCAAAAGCATCTAGGAGGTTTAGATTTCAAGTTATTAGAAATTACTGGATACTGTGACTCTTTCCCAGTCAACAGCTATGAATACAGCACAGAAACAGAGGTACCTACACAAAGAATTTGGCCCACAGCAAACATATATTATTGTAAAGTTGTCTAGAAAATAGATGCTGTTCAGACCAGAAATTACCTTAAATGACTGTTGAGTTGACTGGGTTACAATATTTTAAGGATCATAAAAATAAATATAGTTGTCCAAACAGTGAGATGCAGTGTATTGCCAAGTAAAACACCACTGCATGAAGGGGTGCTTACCCTGTGTAGCACTGGGCTGCCTGTAAACTACAAGAACCAGGATGAAGTGACTCTTTGTTCGGTCTGTGTGTTTAAAAATTGACGAGTGCTCCGTGGTATCAATCATGCCTGTCAGACAGCACAAGTGCAGATCTGTTACACTTAAAGGGTTGTCAAACGAGACATGATTTAATTTGTCATTTTTTTCTCTCTCTCTTAGTGCAGCATGCACGTGCTCTTCATTACTCTTCATCATCAGGAAAATGAATACATTTTTTGTATAATTTTTTTTTTCGCCAAGAGGGTGGAGGGATGGTTGTTTACCAATGACCCAGCACTTGTGAAGAGATCATAAGCAGCTGTTCCCTACATGCCCTCACGATCCGAGAATTTAGCTGAAGCCGTGGGAGGAGTGGGATAGGAGAAGGGGCTATTTGGTCCATTTTTTCAATAGACAAAGGCCCCAGTCCCACACAGCTCTGCAAAGAGACTGCAGGAACAGTCTTTGGAGCTTGTCCTGCGTTCTGTTTCTTCATTAAATTTTCCTCTTCAAAATTCTCTAAAAAATTTTAACATGGTATCTTCACGTTATGTTTTTGGGAGCACCATTGTCAGGGAGCTTTGCCCACTTCAGGACCGCAAGATTTCATTTAAAAACTTTCTGATTTCTATAACTCTGTGAGCGTGGCCTATTTTATTCTTGGGAGAAGCTTTACCTGTTGCCATAATTCAGGAAATAAAACAGATATACAAAATATTAGAACGTTGTGGAAAAAGATTAACCCGTTTGTTTCACAGTTCATGTGAGATTTTTTCCATTTAAGATAAAGAATGAATGATAAAGGAGGAAAGAAACAGTATAAGGAGAAATATATTACAATAGGAGAAAGAGAAATATTACTTATCGATCAGCATACTTTTCAAATTGGCGGGAAACCTGAAGCTACATCCCCAACAAAGCTTTTAGATACCATGAGTGCAGTTACACTTTTTCCCTTCAAAACCAAGTCTAAAGTAATAAAAATGTTCTTAACTCTGGGCAGAATTCCAATACTTCTTGAACCAGGTAAATCCCTGCTGCTCTCAGTGGGAGCTGATGTCCCAGAATTGTCCAAGGATGCCACAGTTTGGCCTAATACATAATAATGCTTTCACAGGATGAAGCTTTATTTTATCCAAAGTTGAGACCTTCTAAAAAGCACTCAGCAGAACGAAGGCTGTGTAATGCTTGTCTTCAGGCACTTCATAGAGACAGGTGTTTCCCCTGCTTATAGATGAGAAAACTAGAACATCTCTAGAATAAATTAATGTCACAGGTCACTTGTCCAATCTGTGAAATGGACTAAAACTCTGGAACGACACTGCCAACGTAAATAAATCTACTTCAGATGACACCGGCACACCCTGATCCCAGGATATAAGCCATTGCCTAAACTTGGGACTGCAGGAATTCAGGTGAGATCCAGCTGCATCCTTTAAGTTAACGTTTCATTCATCACAAGCAGTTGGATAGGAAAGTCTAAAAAACAGGTCTTTTTCACTTTTAATGACACCTCTCTTTCTCTGCCATAAACAATTTGACTGCCTTCTGCAAACACGTTTCTCATGCAGCCAGGACTAGGCCAGCTCAAAAGTAGATGTCATGAGAAACTCCTTCCAAACACAACAATGACAGTCCTGTCTCACATGAAGCAGAGTCCAAACTTAAGTCTTACTTATTCTAGCATTTCCTATGGAAAGATTTTACAGGTCCCCAATGAAAGTGAGCTTGAATTAAGTACAGTGCTGAACTGGTAAATCTCTGCCATGTTCCATCATGGTATATCAGCAAGGTCATTTTCTGAAATACTTCCAACACATGAACCTAGCGATACAGCTTTGGAAATTATAAATTAGCAACTGTCAACATATTATAACCCGGCGATCCTTATGTAGCACTTAGGTCCACAAAGCAGTAGATGCCACCAGTAATTTAATGCAGGACTGGGGGACAGAAATTACATAGGGAGGAGCAGAGTGAGTCATCTAAACTTTACAGGATGCCCATGCACTGATGCATGCTTTGAGTACCTGGAAGTTTTAAAGAACAGTCTTGGTTCAATGCCAGCCTTAGTGGCAATGAGTACTGTTAGGACAGAAACACTTGAAAGGATTAGGGTCAAAATCAGAGCTTTGAAGGCGAAAAGGCACCTTTTACAATCCTGAGAAAAGGTATCCAAGTGGAGGGGCCTGGGCAGAATATGATATGTAGTTTGGCTGAAGCGAAAAAGTGGAATAGAAGGAGGTCAAACATAAGCAGAACTAAAGCATATGTACCACATCAGAAGGAAACACCACAAATACTGAGCTTCACCCTAGCTTTTTCAACCCAGAACTAAAAAAATATAACTTGAAATTCGGCATCTTGAAACATGTTTTCAATTTGTTTAAAAGAACAATTAAAACATGAAGAAAACAGAAATTATAAGGAGCACTATTTTTTTACATAAGAATATTTCTCCCATAGAAAATAAACATAAGATTAAAAAAAAAAAGGGGGGGGGAATTTGAAAAATTGAAGAAGGATATTTTCAAAACTTCCTTGAAGACCTCTGCTCATTTTTGTCCTAACAACAATTGAAATGCAAGGGAAAAACCATTCTTCAAAAACAGTAGAAAGCACTTGAGAATATTAAAGTGTTTCTCTCCCAGTTCGTTTAAAGAAAACAGCAAGGTTTGACAGATTTCCCATTCTGGCACAAGATGAGCTGTTGTTCCTTTAAAACATATTTAAGTTACTCTTTACTTCTCTTGAACGTATTGCAAGGTGAATGAAAATCTTTTAAAGACAAACATCTAAATAACTACAATGAAATCTAAGGTACTTATTCTGATCCTGCTGTGATCCACAGTGATCTGAAGTGATCACTGTGCACTGTGCAAAATGAATCCTTTCTGCAGAGCACACAATTCACCTGTAGATTTTTTTCCTCACCAAATAACTTCCATGTCAGAGACATAGGTAGATTTAGTCAAGGATTAGGCATGTTCAGTAAGCGTTACCTAGTTAGACTGTATTCCTGTTAGCAGTGCATTAAGAGACTCAAATTCCTAATATCTAAGAAAGCCAGAGACTGAGAAGGTGGTTTTGTACCTGCATGATATTGATATCATATATTGGTTCAAAGGACCATTTAATACTGTAGGGTGGCCAAAATGTTTTCATACAAATATCCCACTTGGAAATCCAGTCAGAATCCTGGACCTTGAAGGATGGGAATAGGAGCGAGAGATGAAGGGTTGCCTTATTGCATAGTAATGTTGCTTTTCTTTCTTTCGTCCTGTCATGCTTCAGGCATACGTATTTTTCTGCTACAGCTCTTTCAGTGTCTATCACAATGCTGTCTCAGGTGTTTCTTCCCGACTGTATTTTAATACCAAAAAATGTAACCAGGATGTGAGGGGACCAGCTAGGATAATTGTATCCCTCACTGTAAAGCAACCTATGTAATATACATTAAGCTTAAGCAAGTCAAATAGCAGCAATCCCAAGTCTTTTCCTGTGCCACAAGTCACAGAGCAGCCCCCAATGTCCAAAAACTAACTGGTACTTCTAAAGGACTAGTACTAAAAGAGAGTGCAGGAAAACCGAAGCACACCGCTAACATCTGCAAACAGCACAAATAGCAGGGAATTGATTTGATGACTGTTACAAGTGAAGTATCACCAATCCACAGAGGAAGACAATAACCAAATACAAGAGCAAATCACTCAGCTGTAGCCTTAAATTTGGCCTGAAGACCCTTCCCAAGCATCCCATCTGCAGGAGACCAGATATGTGACTCCACTAACCAACAACCTACTACAGCATTTCAGAATTGATATTCCTAGAGTAGCCAACAACAGCAGTGGGGAACCAGAAGGACAGTGGGCCTTAAGCACATACTTGATGGTTTTTCTGAACCGAGTCCCAAATCCTGCTTTACCTATTAATGTGAATAGCCCTATTGAACTCAATTGGACTGCTTATGGGAATACGGATAGAAAACTTTGGCTCTACTTTGGTAAACTAAACTTCAGGAACAGTCTGAGTATACCATAACAAAGACCCTAAAGCCAGCAGGCATCATGAAAGGAGCTTATTTCATTACTAAATCAATTTATAAGTATAAACATAGAGTTATCTGACTAAAATATGGATATTGCCTATTTGAAATACTGCACCTCAAACTTACTAAATGTCACCAATAGGCATCCCTTAAGGAAGCAGGCAGCATGCTGCCTTTGGATGCCCCAACTATAAATCAAGAGATTTCCTGAAGTCTGCCTGGAATAGTGGAGAGTAGCCAAAATTACATGAAGTGCTATTTGTGTGCTATTAGTTGTGGGGTGGGAGGGGGAGGAGTGTGGGAAGGAAAAAGGGGAAGAAGGAAAACCACTTTCTTAATAGTTCCTACAATGTTTGGAAAACATACATTCATAGCATCCATTTATCAGGATTCCATGTAATAACTTCAGGCAAAAAAAAAAAGCCTGAAGGGAGGTAGGTGGGGAGAGGAAATCAGGGATACTAGGTTTTAACGGGGAAAAATTGGAATGTTGTCAATGTTTCCATTTAAAAGAAATATCCTAATTACAAAGTAATGTTTGTGTCTAGGTGCCATTCAGAAGTAGCAGATGATGTCAGTTTGTTGTGCTCAGCGGTTTCATATCTGAACTTATTAAATTCAGTCGACTGCAGCCTCCCACACCCCAGATGCATCCGTATTCACTTAAAAAAAGTCCACGGTATCGTTCTGATAGCTGGCAAAACCTGGCAGGCATGACGGCCAGGTCCTGTGGCAGCTGTGGCACAGCAAAGCACAGGACCCTTGGAGACACCCCCAAGCTGCAGCTGGAGTGCTCCAGGTTCTGTGCTAAGCAACACCGTTCTAAGGAAGGGATGCCATGACATGTTGATGTGACGCGTGTATTAAACAAGGGATATTTATGAAAGAAAACTGCAAACACGATGTTCACCACAGTCCGCGTTCCAGCTCTGTAGCTTGCTCTCGCTAGTGACAGAAACATCACACAGTCATCTAGTGGCCGGGTGAGATCCTACAGGGGAGTGCTTCCATTTTCTAACATGAAAAATGAAAAGGTACCGAGCAATTAGCCCCCGGTATCTAATTTCATCGTGGATTTGAAAAATGCAGCAGGAACCAAGAAATTGAAATGAAACAATGTGCATATGTGAAGCCGAAGACAGAGGATGGTAGCAAGCCATTATTAGAGCATTAGAGCTGTCATGAATGACCTCCCCTGCTGAGTATTGATACTAGCTTAAATGCAAAAATTTTGCATCAACTGTCATCTGCAAGAAAGACAGATCTCAATGCAGCTAGAGCACAAATTCTTTTTCTCATATTTTAGCAGATCACGTTCGTGGTTGTCTTTTGATGTTTCTAGCTGAGAGAACATTTTCATAAAACAAAACAAAACAAAAAAATCTCTTTGGGAATCCCTGTTGGTGCGATGTTTTTGATTAGTGCTAATGTTTTTCTGGCCGGCTGTGAAAATGCATTTAACTATAATTGACTAGGCATTGTAATTCCAAAGCTTTATGAAACAAAAATCCACAGAGTGACAATCTGATACAGAAATCTGGCAAAAGATGATGTATCTTTCCCCTCAGAGACAAGTTTAATGGAATAAAAATATTGATCTAATATAGAAAGATTGGATATACATTTTCCTATAGCTTTAGTATTATCAAGGGGGTAAGGGAGAAAATTCTTAACATGGAAACCTATTCATATTTGGAATAGTTTCCTCTTAAAGGAAATGGTGTAATTGTAATTTCAGCGCTCACTGCACTGAAAACCAGACAAAGCACTGAAGACTATACCACAGAGAGGAACTTTGCACTGGCTGACAACACGAGCCCATCTTCCCCAATTCTAATTTCTATGATTCCATTATTTCCTTTTTCACTGAAACTGGAAGCAGGGGAGAGGCAGGAGGAGAAAAGCAACGGAATTTCCTCACTAGGATCACAATTACACTAGTGCTGTATTCAGCCAGTCAGAGATGGACTAAAATACTGTTTGCCGTTTCCTGAAGAGCTCCTTTTTACGGTAGGCATGAGGAAACCATGTGTTTTCTCTACTCAACCTCAGAATTGGAAAACGCAAGCCTGGTTGATTCTCATACTGTACATTTCAGAAGGTACTTTTAAATAATGCTTTAAATTGGATCTTCTTGTAGGAAAAACAAATCTGTCAAGAGAACAGACTTTTTAATTTGTGAAACCAGGAGCTCAGCTGTACGGTAGTAACAATGACACCATCAATTTGGTTCTAATAGTTGATACTAAACTGAAAGGGGATCACAGACATGGAACACAGCACTGACTAGATGGCACCAGGCGACTGTCCACGGGCCTCCCTTCTGCTTCATTTTAACCACAGCAAAAATTGTGGATGATTTCTTCCTCTTTAGGTTTTGAAAGGGAAAGAAAAAAAAAAAAGAAGAAAAAAAAAGACCGAAAAAAAGAACAACCCAAAAGAACACTGCGGATAAAGAAAAAAATCGCAGCATCGAATCAATTAATGCAAGTTCTTCCTAACTTCCATGCAAGCTTTGCCTTCAATTAGCATGATCTCACTGAACCCTCTTGTGTAGGCCTGGAGCAAAAGCAATGGAAACTTTCTCCCTTCTTGTTTTAATCTTTCACCAAGTCCTGACTTTCGCCTCCAGCCCGTCTAATTGAAACTAATCTTCGCGGGCGAGGCCTGTCTCTTTCCCTTAATCCCTCTCTAAGGAAGCTCACATGGTCCCAATTACAGCCACACCGGCCCCTTTTATTCCCCTCCTCGTCTCCTTCTGCCAGTTTCATTTTTTGAAAGTTTGCATTATTAACTCCATGCTTGCGAGTTCCTGTCTGTCACGGGGGCCTAGAGATGTTATCACTGGTTGCCGATGTATAAGGTTACCATGAAAGCATTTTATGGATTACATTTTGCAAAAAGGCGATAGAGGGCATGATAGCTAGCACAGTGGCGAGCTTTATAGGAGTTTATATCTGCAATAAATGAGAGGCCAAGGAAGTGTTTATCTTGGACTTAAGTGTATACCTGCTTAGTTATCTGGAGGCAGAGACAATAACAGCTAAGAAGGGATCGCTAACATTTACTACAAGGGTTTCACAGAGATGCTTATGAGATGGGCTGCTACCCTGGGAGGAAAGCAGGCCACAGAGACACAACCAAGGAGCCCAGCTGAAGAATGTGTTTAACATTACAGAGTTAATAAGGTTATATGAAGGCAAAGATAGCACTCGCTGGTTCCCAAGCCTGCTTCTAATCCTAAGTCAAAGCCTAGCCCACTAATACTGAAGCTCAAACAATTTATGAAAAATAGACAATTTTCTTTCTTTTCCCCTTTTTTTTTTTTAATACTTCCTTCTCATAACTTGCCGAGTCCCGGGCAATAGCTTCTGTGTTCCTCCAGTGCCATGATTTATTGCTTGCTTATACAGTTTCTGGTTCAAAGCTAGGTGCATAAATCAATCACCGTGGTTGCTCCCTGAATACATTCATTTGAACTTCTCCATTGTAGCTCTGAGAATGGCTGCCCAGCACCACCATAGTGACCTCCCTCCTTTCCATCCCCAAAGTTCACTCTGGATTTCTTTGAGCGCTAGTACACACATCCCAGAATGACCCTCCCAACTTCATTCTCCTTTTTAAGCAGGACAGCAGTCATACACGAGAAGATAGTCTTCCTCCATTGCACTGGCAGCGCAGACGGCATCAGTACTGAGCGAGCTGACGACAGGCAAATGAAGGGAAGACAGGTGCGATCGCATTAAACAGTAGCTATGGTCTTAATAATCACCAGTGGTTCTACAATTCAGGCTATAAGCAACCAAACCCATCAACTGCTGCCAGTAATCGGAAGCTGGAGCAGATATTCACGTCACCAAAATATAGCTCAACTCTGGAACCACAAACCTGCCCAATTCTCATTCAAGGTGGGTAGCAGTCGAAGTCTCACCTTTTTGAAGTGGAAGAAAGCAGCACCGCAACCATCTAGGATATTCAGCTGCCAAAATAAAGTAGTATTTCCTCATACTGTTTCCTTTCTCTTTGGAGAGGAAGGAAAAGTGAGGGGAAGAATCACATGTGGCAGATGTGAATGACACCTCTTCAAGGGGAGGTTATAGCACAGCTTTAGGTACCCAGCTCAGCTGTTTTAGCCCATACATCCCCCTAGGATTCTTCTACAGCTTGTAGAAAAGAGAGGCTCCTTTTCCTTGTTCTCAGCCATCCGAGTTAGGGTACTTAAATTACAAAACACATTATATGGTCCTGGAAAGGGTGAATGCTGCAAGAGTTCTGGATTTTAGCTCTACAAATGAGATTTTATTTTTTTTCTTCAAGAAAAATCTCAAAACATGGAAAACACTGATCCGACTAAATGTGCTAAAAACCTAGAGATCTGGAAATTCCTGAAGTAAACACTTGAAAAACCTTATCACTTCTCTCAATCAAAATGTCTTTTCTATATTGCAAAGCATTTCATTTTTGAACATTTTGAACACTTTTTAAAGTATCTTTACTTCAGTTCACTAAAGTTTGAAAGCAAAAAGTCATTTAAACCAGAAAGATGACAACTGCATTTTTTAAAATGTCAAAATAACATATTTTGAGAAACTAAAAGCATTTTTCCAAAACACAATCCAAGTCAAGAATTTGTCAGAAACCTTTCCCACAAGGAAAACTGGCATTTTTAGGAAGAAATAATAACTTGCACATCTGGATAATGAATTTTTGGCCAACATTAACTCATGAACTGTGGTCTAGTTAGCAGCAGTTCCACCTGTAGAACTGTAGCAGACTCATAGTTAGATCCTCAAGGAATCAGCCACAGAGTAGACACTACAGCTATTTCAGTTACTCTTGCGTGAAGCCTGCTCACACTTTGGCTTTAAGTGCTCCTAATCTTTCTTTATAATGGAAATACAGTCTGTGCTTTTCTCCAGTGTTCTTTTCAGTATGGAAATCTTCATGACTCATTTGTCATTATTTCAGTGTCTTTCATAAGACACTTTTAATAAATGCCTGAAAATCTCACCCTTCATTAACAAAAATGTTTCTGCCTTCTACAGTTGAGAATCAAGCTTGAAAATCCCTCCCCCTCCAAGTTTAGAATGGTAAGTTGATAAAATAATGAAATCATCAAGCTTGTTTTAAGTCTGGCTGCTAGACACAATGAGGTAGAGTAGCCTGGTACAGTATTTTTAAAGTTTGCACTACTACCACAGATTTTATAAAGAGGAAATTCATCAATACACACTTAGGTAGGTATGCATGCATGTGATCTTTGCTGCCTCTTTTCTTTCTCCTGGAAGATTATATTGTCTTTGAATACATTTACGCCCACCTCTTTTTTGGCCTAGAAAGCACAGTCAGCAAGAAACTTCACATTGCAACTTCTGGTTTGCTGCTGAATTTTTCACATGTGAGCTGAGAAGTAAAAACTCATAGCACAACATCATACATTTTATGGCACAGCAAGAATAGGTCATTCTTTTCCTTTCCCTGTGATATTTATGAGGACTTAGAGAATGATTAACTGAGGGGGATGGTGGAAATGAATCCTTCTAAACAGTGAAGCTTTGGATTCTCCAACCAAACGAATGGCTTTTATTCCAGATTTATGATCTTCTCGCAGCCTCGCTGTGATGAGTAATGACCTACCTATCTTCACACTATTAAAAATTTATTATGACTATTTATCACCAAAGTAACATAACAAGATTTGAGGAGGTACAGAATAATGCTAGGAGAGCAGCCAACATTGTCTTAGCTGTTAACTTGCCCAAATACCGTATAGCTAAAGTGGGACTAGCAAAGGAGGGTGTCTGCTTCTGAGCACATGGTCAGAGGGGAAACTATTATGGGAGAGTGTGCGGCTGGGTAGGAGAAAGTCCGGAGTCCAAAGAGGTAAGCATACAAGAAGAATATCTCCAAGGGAAGGTGGGACAGAGGATATAATTGTGTGCACATACACATCTGTTTTCCTCTCTTTTTTCCAGGCTTAATGATGGGGAGGGACATAGATCTACAAGATGGTATCTAAGTATGTAGGCTAACGAGGCTATTTCCAATGAAGAATGAAGCCCTCTAATGGCTGAGCAAATGAGACCCTAGGGACATTGCCCACAGCAGAAAGAACTTTTAGAAAACAGAAACAGTGACACTGAGTGAATAGCAAGTATCTGGATCTGAGGGATGCTCTGCGAGGATGTCCTAGGGGCCATACAACATTCTTCATACCACTAACTTTGAATTCTCCAGTTTTCAGTTGTAAAACTGTCAGAATTACAGCTACCTTTGAGACTTTTCAGGTTGGTAATGTAGCTTGAGCCCAGCACAAAAGATAAAAATCCACAGAATCTCTGCCCCTTTGCTAGCTTTGAACTAAGCACTAACACCCTAGCTGACCTCAGTGCCAGCTACCAGGAAGTCTCATAGAGGAGTTTCCAAATTTGCTCCATCATATGAACTAACTGGTGACAATATCGCTCCTGAAAGAAACATAGTCCAGCAGAGCAAGTCATCTACTTACAAGAGACTACAGCCCCTCCTGTTAGATGAGTTTTCCTCTTTGCAGCGTCTTACATTCTGATGGCAGCTCTACCCATGGAATCAGGAGCAATAACGGATTGCCTCCAGAGTCTTGGCATGTAAGCGAGATCAGGCCATTCCACTTTTGAAGCAGGCTGTCAGTAAATGTCATATTTTATTTTGCTTCCGAAAGACAAATATGGCAACACACACTTTGTTAGCAGGCCAAAAGAATTATAACTGTATTTTGCTGAAAGCAATGTTGATTTGGATTTAGCCTAATACTGCTTGTAAAACTGAATTACATTGAATTCATTCTAAACAGCTGTGACGTTAGGATCTTTACACACACACTCTCTCTCTCTCTCTCTCTCTCTCCCCCCCCCCCCCCCCCCCCACTGGCTATAGTAAAACTGCAATTGATGCTCAGGGAAAAGGCATCTCCTCTCAAAAGCACAGGAAGCCTCTGTCCACTCTTTCCAGGCCTCAGGAGCCAGTGAAGTAAGTGAGAAGAGAAAATTCATAGGAGATCTGGCTTCCAGATAGCTGTAGGTGATCCAATACCAGGTCAATCCCAGAGACATGGAGCAGAACCTACGTGGGTCCCTGGAATCTCATTCAGTCTCTGGCCAACAGACCCCAGAATCAAAATATAACTTTGAGTTTCATAACGCTTCCATTCCCCTGACACAAGAACTTAGCACTAATGGCCCACAGGCTTAGAGCACCATACATTCTAGGCAATAAGCCTGCCTGAGTGTGCAAAGCCTGAAGACAGCAGGCACCACCGAAGCAAATACAGTAGTTGTAATTCAAAGAGGAAATCAGCAGGGCCGGGCTAGACTCAAACATCTGACACCACTCAAGAGGCATCCACTTGCTGAAGGCTTATACATTTTTTCCAAGTAATTGTGACAGCAGAATTGCAAGAAGCAGATTCAAAGTCTTTGCATGATGCAAGACAATGCAAAAATGTTTGCATCGCACCCTTCTGCACTGCTATTACAGTGCACCACGGACAAAATGTTACAGACAATTCTGGATTTACTTATTGGCAGGGAACTTACTCCCAACCCATCTCTTGCATGGATGCTCAGGTGTTTCTAATAACACAGAAGACCTTATGCATAATTAAGGACTAACAAAATAGACAGCCGCAGAACAGGAAAAGATGTATGTATGCCTATGCCTGTCCTCCAGAAAGTAAAGACCTCATAGTGCTCATCACTTTCTGCTATAAATATCAATGCCACTGTTTTATCCTGTTTTCTTCAGTGAAAATATAGGGCAATGTGTGTACATACCTATTGAAACACTTCCAGAATCATAACATTATTTCATACCTTTTCTTTCCTAGAAAAAAAAAATTACAAACACCTGAAAGATGTTATTGCTGCTCCCTAAACAGAAAGCCCTCAAATTCCAAGGAGATGATCAGATAAGCCCACAGAACAGAATAGTGCAGAGCAGTGTCCTACCTACTCCTAATTCTACCAACTGATGTCCAAGATTGCTGTACTGTGACACCAGTGACGGAAACCACCCGACCTGTTCTGCTGTACCTGGGTTTTCTAATGATGCACAGAGACTGGACAGCCAGCAGAAAAGGAACGGGAGGCTTCCTCGAGCAAAGGGGAAGGCCAATCCCTTCCTCATTGGCAGAACGGCTATATGAAACAGACCCTTGCCTTCTCTAGTACTCCAGGTTATGATGTTTACTTCCTCTCTCCATAGAGAGTTCTGTCACAGAGGCAAGGATGGCTTATGATTTAAGGGCTCAGTTCAAAGACTGTTGATAGCTCATGACATTCCAATGGAGTTTAGATCAGGTCTAACATCTCTGAGGCTGTGGTTCCTCTTTTTCCACAATGTATTTTTGTTCCATAATCCAAAGAGTTCCAGGAAACTTCTCAGGGTCAAGCCCCAGCCTGAGCCAGAGTCTACTTTCAGGCTAGGATCCCAAGTCTGCCAGCTTTGGGCTTCCTTGGTCAGTGTCTCAGCTGTTCTCGCTACGCTGCTGTGTTGACCTCTGATACCTTTCTCTTTTTCTTCAGCAAAACAGGCCTAGTTACTAGGCAGAGCCTGGTTGTGGCAGATAGTTCTATTTTAACCACGTAGGTGGATGAGAGGGGTCACTAATAAAACAATGATGGTTTCTGTGTTCCCCGAACACAATCTCAAACCCAATATACTAATGCCAGGCTCCAAGTTCCCAAACCCATCTGTAGCAATCATTAAATAAACTCTTAACGGTGTCTTCTGCAGCTTTTAATAGACTAGAGTACTTATACTGTCAGCTTTTACTGGGCAAGATGTAATTTTCCAATAAACACGACCTCTTCCAAAAAGCAGCACTTTCTGAACTTTTTCCAGAATCCAAAGGTTTTGGCTGCAGCTGCAGCAATGGGAATCAAATTATAAAAACAAAATCCCTCCTTTCACTCCATGCTTTCAAATGTTTTTCCAGGGCTGAAATGAGAGGCACACTCACTATTTGTTTCTGCTTCTGTTGGCTTTTAAAAGCACAAGAGGGTAAAGGAGCTGGATGGCTGTAACTTTCACAGCTTGCTTATGTACACAGTGCCATAACCTTTGCGTCTTGCTGTGAGCAGCTGCACTGCAATTGTATTAGTCTGACTGACTGTAAACTGTGTGGTAATATGTAAAACATATTGTGAGTGATGATGACTAATTGGAGAACATCTTGCAAGACGCTCTAAACGTGTGTAAAATGTCATCCAGCTGTAAGCTGCATTCTGTCCCGATTGGCTCTGTATTACTTAACGTGGCTTCAGAGCTCACCAGCAACTTTACAGATGAATGGCATAAGAAGAAGTACCCCTTGTTTCAACCTCCTCCACCTTTAGTAACTGATAATCGATCAATGAAACTTAGCTATCAAGTTCTGGTTTCCTAGTAGTCATTTAGACCACCCTGGCTAGAGGAGCCTGTTTGTCAGTGGGGAACTTGGATACATCAGCTGCCCTCTCAAAAAAACCAAGCCCCAAACCACCAGACAAAAAACCCACAAAAACCAACACAAAAACACCACCAAAAAAAAATCCTAGAAAAACCCAACCCATCATATTCTAAAATCTTCTCCCTGTTTCTAGTGCTTTCACAGAGGGACTGACCTCTACTAGCTAATTGTCATACCCCTGGCATTAGCATTACTGCAAATGCCAGAGATAGAGGGTAATAGCATCTGATTCAAAAAGCCAGCAGCTGCTACATTCAAAAGAGGTGTTACCTATTGGAAGGAGTGTGTTAGCTGCCTATTACTGGAACCAAGACTTGCACTGGGTGAAATACTAGGTTTGCCCAATTGTCAGACCATCGGCCAGTCATCCTCGTCTACCTAAAACATTCTCTTCCAGCTCACGTGGCAGCAAGGTATTCCCCATCTCAGAAAGCAATTCAGTATTTATCCGAAAGAGCCTTCCTCTGTAGGTGATAAAGCCAAATAAACTTTGCAGGGGATTTCAAATGAAACCTCTAAAATTTCTTTAAAATTACACATCTCGTACATAAAGGACTAAATGGTTTATAGCAGTGAACTGTATTTTTTAATGGACATCGGAAATGGATCAGGTCTTTTCTTAAATACCATTATGCAACATACTTTGGAAGCAAAGCAGGTCTTACACTTACGAATAAGAGATTAACTAGACTGACCCGGAACAACTATGCCAGCTTCAATAAGAAGTATGCTTTATTAAAGCATAGCTGCTCTATTGTGCTAATATTCCTTGCCTACGGGATATATGAACAGCAATTGCCATGCAACAAATCCATGACTGGAGTACATAGTAGATAAAGTATAACAGATTATGATCATTAAAGTGTTACAGCTTTTGTCCAGAGAAGCCCCTAAAGCTGAAGTCACGTAGGATTCCACAGGAAACGGGAAGTCCTCGTTAAAACAGAGCAATTCGTGTATAAATGAGACTCCTCAGGACTGTACAGTAATGCCTCCAGACAGTTACACTGCAGATGCCCTATGCCTTCACAGCATAACATGCACTTAAAAACCTTCAGCAACAGATCCCCAACAATGTCTCCCATTGTTCACTTCAGCTCACACTGGACCAAAACAATAGGTTGGTTGTAGTCCCAATAAGCTGGAACATATCTGCTATCTGGTGTGCAGGCAACAGGGAGGTTAGCTAAGGGTAAAAATAATTCTGTCCTCCTTGGTGCTGAAAACCCTTTCATTTGTAGTGATATTCAAGGCCCTAATTTAAACAGGGACCATCTCTTTCTGAACACATCTGACTGGCAGTGCAGGATAGAATTTCAGCTGTATGGTCTAGCTTGTCCATTATGCATTTAAACACTGTCAAGACAATGCTAATAAACCTTAGCATGACCACTGCTCCCTAGGGATCAGAACGAGCTCCTCTGAAAGCCACTGCATTTTTGGAGATGACCAATAATTAGCAGTGGAGTTTGGTTGCTTGTACCAGACCACGGGCACAGGCAGGACCCAAGGGAGCCTTTGCGAGAGCTTCATAGGTTGCTGGCTCACCCCTCCGCATGCACAGTGTGCCTCAGGTGGAGCACACAGACACTGAACACAGCAGCCTGCCAGTGACCTGGTATTCACCTCCACCACTGGTGCTTTAACAGAGCGGTTTTGTTCCTCCCCGTAGTGGAGGACGTCCAAACAGCAAATGTTCAGTGAGGGCAGGAAGAGCGTTTGAAGCAAATTCTTGCAGAAATAAATGTGAATTTACTTAACTTACCATGTCTCCTGCTTTTCCCCTCAGCCCCCCTTTTCCTTCCTACTGCTGTTCCTCAATAGCATCCCTCTACTTTCCAAGTCATCCTTCACACTCACCACTGTGTACCTCTCTCCCTTTTGCCACCCACTGCCTGTTTCTTTATTTTCTTTTTCTGATTTCTTTCCCCTCCCTCCATCTCAGCACAGACTTCTTTCTAGGTGAGAATATTTTACTCAGTGATTCTATTACAAAAACATTGTAAAAGAACTAACTCTTACTGCTTTTAGCTCTTCAGAACACACTCACTTAAACCAGTCAAGCAAAAAGGCTGGGACACCCGCAGAATCAAACCTGCACGGAAATATTTGTTTCCTGTGTTCTTTCCTCTAAGTGGATCTGAGGTTTTACGGCTTTGTCAGCCACACAGATTTTGTCATGAGTTTCAGCATTTTGCATTCAGCTGGAGCTTTTGCATGTCTGTGTTTACATGCTAACTGAGTCTTCCTTTATAGCAAGTTTCTACCTCTCATGTTATGGACCACAGCTTAACACTAGAAATACAAAGCTTCAAAATCCAAAATTTAAAACAATAACTTTCAACAATAATCTTGGGGTTTTAAGCCAACCTCATCACTTTGAGGCTAAGTCCATTTTTTCAGGCTCCTTGGTGGGTAATCATACTAATGTTTGATGCTCCAATACTACAGAATACCAAACTCTAAAAGCCAGATATCCACATTTCCTAGACACAGCAAAACTCAATGGGTCAGTTCCTGCTCTAAAAGGTTAGGATAGAAAGGTGAAAAGTCAGTCAGCAAACAACGAGGTGAAGGAAGTAACTTTGGTCCTTGTGCTGAACACAGCTGAGGGCAGGAGCTTTCTGTGCTAAGGGCTGTTACGGTCTCCAGGAAGAGCAAAGCACAAGATCTTGAATATCTCCTCTCTGGAGAAGTGCAGGGGGATGCGGCACACAAGAAAGCTGGCAAAGCGCTTTTCTGTACTTCACAGAGTCCTGCATACAGCATCCACACTCACATACACACAGAGACACAGCCCAGGTGGCGGTCAAGCTAAAAAGACAGTTAACAACCATGCTGCTCTTTTTTGGAACGATCTGAGCCTCTTCACTCGTTCATCCTCCACCCTGCCATGATTTAAACACATACACCTAGTAACAGCCCTCCCTTCATAATGGTTTCACCCTCTCCCTCATCTTGCCAGTCTAAATTCCCCTAGGAGAATGGGCTCAGAAGAAACATTTTCTAAAACAGAAGTGATCCCAGCAGCCAAATGAAGAGGATATATTATTCCTTGCTTGCAACCTACCAACACAACTCCCAGCACTGAAATTTGCTCTGTGTGGTAGCAACTAACACCAGGTGCCTTTGCTATCCACTGAGTGCCTGGGAAGAGTTAAACGCTCTCCTGTTCAAGCTCACAGAGCTCTTTTGCAGGGCAGCTATGTTCAGAATAATATGCAGGTTGCCATTAAGTATGTTATATTAATACTTGGTATTAAATTTTAATATAGTGATTATAGAGGAGAAAAATTGTATTTCAGATTAGGAAGGTATTAAAGAGTTTGGGAAAAAAAAAATCTTTATTTTGAAAGAAGCATTTATCAGGTAGTTCATAGGACATTGTTTATTCTTCATAGCACTTCGGCAGATGTTCGGAATGGGGGGAGCTTCCCCATTAATAAGAATAGGAGATTCAGCAACATCTTTTCTTCACTTTTGTTCATCTCAACAATACGGACTGGCAGTATGTTTCCAAACCTAAAAAGGCACCTAATTCAAAGAGCCTAGTCCTCCATTCCTCCCAATATATTAACTATCAGTAAAGAACAGTGAGTCTATTGACTGGGGATTCTCTTTAACTAAACCCATCAATTCAGATACTGATGAAAAATGAACAAACCCCAAAAACTTTCTTTTGGCAAATCCTTTGCAAGCCCAACACAAGCCAGGGTTCTACGGGATCCCAGAGTCACAGCTCGCTTGCCTCCATGGGGATTTTTGTGGTGTCCAGTTCTCCTCCATGCTACCTGGAAGGTTTCATGTTTTCCAAAGGGAGGAGGAAAATGGTTGCACTGGGACAGCATTGGAACCATTGATCCCAGAGGCCCAGATTCTCCAGCAGCAGAAGGAAACAAAGAAGCTAGTGTTTTCTGGGAATGAGATGGAAGAAAAATAATTTTGGCTGAACCAGCACTTTCTAGTGAAAACGCTTTTTGTCAGAAAATTCCCAACTAAGTCTACTGATGGAAAAAATATAAATACCTTGTCCTGTTGCTCTGAGTCACCCTGACTGCCCTGTCCTGACCCAAGACACAGCTGATCAAGGAGTATTACAGGGAAGTCCTTTCCCTTGAATGCCTCATGGCATCATCAGCAGAACAGTTTGTAAGCAGCAGCTCTTTTCAAGTAAAGCTAGTTATAAAAACATTTCTTAGAAATATTTCAGTAGAAGCAGAAGGGAAGATTCCAACTGTCTTTTGAAATTACTTCTTTAGTTTTGTATTACACAACGTGAAGAAATAAAGATGAAACTGCAGTGAAACAGTTTTTTAGTGTAACGGGATCACAGAAGTATAGACATCTATAGATGGGAGTCAAAACAGTTTTTGTTTCACGGAAAGTTTTCACTGCCTTTTTCTTCACCCTATTTTCAAACAGAAAAGACTGAGCATTTCCTGAAGTGACAAGTCCAAGCCCTGCTCTGGCTTCCTTATATACACAGGCATTTACAAAAGGCAGAAAATAATGTTTAGTGTTAATTGCCAATAGCTGCCTTGCTGCCTTAACTTCTTGTTTCCTTCAGGTGCACCTCGAAGACATATCAAACAAACACAGAGCCAGCAGAGAGCCTGAATAAGCTAGTGTCTCTGGACTTTCATTAGCAGAAAAGCCACAGTTAATTTCCTACAGAAAAAAGGAAATTGAAGGGTTGGTTTTAATCTTGTCCCGGACTGAGTGAATCCAAGAGTTGGAGCAAATGGTATCCCCGTAAATCTAACAGCAGCCACAGTGAAACATTATCCTGTGCCTTTTTTAGGAAGTACTTAGTGTAAGAAGTAGCAGAAATGGTTAGTGGAAACAGACCCTTGCCTCAGTGCTGCAGCCATTCCTTGATGCTGTGACCCTACCAGATGTGTCCGTTTCAGAGGCAGCACCAGGGCCAGATAAGGACCCTCATCATGGAATTAATCAGTTCCCATTTTCTTAACCCCTCATATGCCTGTGCAGGGGCACTGTGCAGTGTCTAAAGGTTTCTGGGGCCATTCAGGGCTGAGAAAGATGCAGTCAAACCTTACTTGCTCACTGCAGCCCTATTAAGAGACTTAGAAATCCAACAAACCCACGAGATGTTGGCAACTCTAAGGAGCCCTTGGAGCCTGGGCCCAGAAAGGTGCACCCATGAGCTTAAGGCCGGTGCTTGGAAGCAAAGGGCTTTGTAATGACAGCGAAAGGAAAACCCACCGCCCTGGCCTGCACTTTTCACCAGAGCAATATATTTGCAAAGCACCAACTGGAGTTCAGAGTCCCAGGTCCCCACTATGACTGCAACTTCACACCCTCTCTCTGGGTACTTGTCCTTAGACATACTTTATCTCCCACACTACATCAAGAGTAATTCCTGGAGTAGCTCTACGTGCACCCCTCCAAGTTGAATTTCTTATCTGGCTTCTCTCAAACTCACATACAGTGATTTCTGGACTTCGGCAACAGGATCCAGCACTGTCGTAGGCTCCAGTCAGTTCTCCACACAACCTGCTCGCTTCCTACCTGTTCCTGCTGATCCTGGTAATCCCAGTTGCCTGAACGAGTCAGGAATCATTTGGCTCACAGATGAGCACTGATATCTGGCTGCTGTCATCTGTGGAGGGAGAGGGGAAGTTTAAACCTGCAGGAAGAATCAAGCCTACACGGTTAATGTGGTGGATGACTAAGCTGGAAAACAAAGGGATGCCCTTGAAGTGAAAGAGGGGAAGTTGAAATGAAAGCTTGGGAAGGGCCCTAGGAGAGAAGAAATGCACCTTTTGAGGAGGAAGAGGAAGTACCAGTATCTGAACTCACTAATAACTAGCAGGAAAACTACTGTGCTCTCCCTGCCCACCTGTGCCTGAGCAACATTATTTCAAGCTTCCTCGTGTTGTGTTTTTTATTTAATTTTCCAGAGAACACACTCTTTTATCATCCAGAACCGTGAAAGTAAATTAAGAAGAAATGGTTTTCTTTCAATTAGACTCACAGTTGCTTTGAGTAACTGCCTATAATTCTATTTAATGAAAAAATAAAATCATTATTCCAGTTCTCCCTGTGCCCTGTGACAAGCACACAGACGGGCCCCATTAGCAAGCACTGTAGATTTACTTAATTAGAAAAATATTTTGTTTTCTCCAATTTTTAAAAAAGGAGAGAGAGAAGAAAAAAAAAAAAAGAAGCAAAAAGAAACCTCCAGGCACAATATTAATCTAACCTGTTACCTGGTGCTTAATAACTTATAAACTAAAGGCATCTATCAATCTATAATTTAGTTTTCCCTTTGATCTGTTATAGCATTTGGTTCACGGTCTAGTCAGCAGGCTGGTGCTGTCCTATCCTTTCTGCTTCACTTCTAAGCACGAGGTCCTACACCCCTGCCTAAGCATTAATGGTCTTCTGGAGACGAGACCCTGAGGTCGGTGGGTGTAGCAGAGCAGAGCTTATGCCTTGAGCTAGAGGAAACAACAGATCAACAGAAGGGAGCCAACTACCAAACCTGGATCCCAGCTCAACCCCATCGGCGTTGAATGAGGCCTGGCCTGTCTGCAGAAGCAAAGGCTGTTCAGCGCACGTGGCTCCAGCCGCTTGTTTCAGACACCACTGCCAGTGCAAGCAGGTTAGAGTCTGCGTTCAGACAGGTCCCACCGAAGGGCCAGTTCATCTCGGGGAAACCAATGAGACTCTTCTACCAATTCCTAACTGTTTCACCTCCGGCCCTAAATATCCCACCCTCTATCGCCTTCCTTTAACTCCACGTAATGCTCTCATATCCCACTCTCAGCTAATGGACAGAAAACCTTAAGAACATCATCTGCAGTAAGTGACTGCCTTGGCGGTGAGTGTTTTCAGGATCCAGATTTAACAGTTCAAGAACAAATATCCTGCTCTTCAGTTCTTTTTTGGACCTCAGCAGCATCTCCACAGCAGAAAAGCAGAATGTCAAAGGGGCAATTAAATAGCATTGACTAGAAATAATAGCCCCACCGTGCCAAGCACAGTGTACTCTTCATGCAATGACAGTTCAAATGAGGACACTCTCTGGCAAGGAAGACTAAACACCACATTTCTGATAATGACAGATCTCCTTCTGGAGCTTCTGCTGGACTGCTGGTAAAAGAAAGCAGAAAGTCCAGTGGAGATCCTTCAGCACAGCTGCGTGCTTGGCACTAGGTGTCAGAGTTTTCCTGGCATTTATGGGTTACTTGAAGCAATGCACTTTCATTTTATCTGCATCTTGCTTTTTTATGATGATTATTATTCCACCGTAGCACGAATGCCTCCAAGAAGAGGAAGTTTCAATTAGGATGCCGAAACCCTAAGCTGTAGTTTTATGGCTTTAAATTAACATATAGAGATTCGCTCCAGGTACCGTAACAAAATCAACATCCAGCCATGCTATCTGATTACATGAGCTGATAAAGAATTTATGGAACATAGCACAGGAAGCTCTCTCTTTACCGGCTGCCATTCCGCAGGGCAGTGCCCCTCACGAGGAAATGGTGGGAGCCAGTGGCAGAGGAGATAAAATACACTAGGCTGGATCCTCAGCTGGCGTAAATCAGCCATGCTTCACTGACTGGGCCATTGCTTGAGCCATGCTGGGCTGTGGAGCTGGCTGGAGTTAGCTCATGCAACAATTCATTCCCCTTTTGGCATTTACTGTCTTTTCTTTGGTAAAATTACACACTAACCTACAAGGACTGCAGTTTCTCAGCTGTACCCCTCTTCTGCCATCATCATCTCAGTTGGTAAACTACCTGAACAGATGTCTTTTGTGTGTGCATTTGTAAAGTATGTGACAATTCTTCTCAAGGTATCTGAGGAAAAGGGACAAATTGCCAGCATCTGATCTCATCTGTATATTAAGAGATTGGGTAAATCAACACACACTTAATGCAAGCTTCCCCCCTTTTCAGGTGAGCCCTGAACTATATGGACTACTTCTAGCGGTAAGCAGCTAGTTCTGGCTCCAATTGCACTCAGCTCTGGGCTTCTGTGGACTGAAAGACACAACAAGACTGTCAAAATGAGACATGGGTTATCTTCCCAGTTCAACAGACAACTACTTCACAAGGCGGATAGCGTCTTTGGGCTGTTATTTGTTTGGGAACTGAGCACCATGGCTTATTAAGGCACAACCACAGTTGACTGTAGTTAGTGACAGGACTACCACTTGCTAAGCACAGCTCACTTTGGCTGGGTTCAAAGCTACACAAACAAACTTCCAGAACCAAAACAACGGTTATACCGTAGTCAGTGGCCAAACCGACTTGAATGGGATTGGAATACTGTGTTGAGCAGACAGTGATTCGGGGCTGTATTTCATTTTTGGAAGGTAGGACAGTTGCAGACACAAAACCCAGAGCATTCTGGAGGGCATTCCTCAGAGATGTTCTGCATTATTATAAATCACACAGGCTCTTAAGAAAAATGTTTGGCTAAATTCCTAGTCCTAGTTTGAAAGGAAGCTGCTCCTGCAGTGTAAGACCTCACTCAACTATCATCCAGAGCCAGAGACACAACTCTCCTTAGCTCCAGAGAGTTCACTGAATTTCTTCACCCTCTGGTATAGCAACTCAAAGCCTGCCTGAGCTGGGAACGTTCAGATTTTCACCCATCCTTACAAACGGTCTTGAATTAATAAGGACCAGTGATGTGCCAGCAGATAATTTCAAAAGTCCAAAATCAAAATCTTTCTGTCTTAAAAAAAAAAAAAAAAAAGAGAGAGAAAAAAATAGAAAAAAGAAGAGGTGTTTGAGCCCCTCACCATTAACTCCTCCATTCTGTCTGTAACAGCCAGGATTTTGCAAGCAGCCACTTGGGACAAATTCTGTGCACTGAACTCACAACCCTCACAAGGTAGCAGCTTTCTGCTTTTGTGTTAGCCCCATTTAATCACACAAAATAAAAATAAATTTAAAAAATTATAAAAAGATTTCCAAAGATGACAATTTCTATCCTTGCAAACAGTGCACTGGTACCCTCTGCTGGTAATGGTTTGTCATGGCAGAAGGATGGACATTGTATTACCAATAATGAGAGTTGCGTTAAGGTTGTAACACTTTTTAAGTTTAATTTTGTGCAAGCATGCATTTCCTTACACTTCATAACAATGAGCATCTTTATCATGATGGAGAGAATCCCTAGCCTCCTGTGGAATAAGGAAGCCATCCTGATTTTGGATCAAACCTGCAGTGAAATGAAATCTCCCAATCAAGCACCACGGACGTTCTGCAGCCACATCACAGAAAACTGTCTGGTTTCAGACCTTAGGTCTACCCTGCTATCCTGGAGCAGGATCAACAATATCCAAACCACCCCTTACAGCTGTTTATTTAACCCATTCCTAAAATCTCTGGTGACAGACATTCCACAACCTCCGCAGACAATGCGTTCTCATGTTATGACAAAATTCCTATTGCCTTTCATCAAATGATTGATTCTTGATCAAATGAGAAGTGCTCTTGGCAGACTAATGTGGAATAATTCCCAGACTGACATTTTATCCATTGTATAAGCAACAGGGTGAGCTTCATCTGGATAGCTTACCCATTGAGGATCTCAGTCCATGCATAGAAATCCAAACTCCACACAGATCAGTGCCCGTTTACACTGCATGCCTACCATCAGACATACTAGGCAACACCAGCTATAAACCACAGTTTGCATTTCTCCTTCCTATTAAGATTTTCCTTCTTTTAATCATTATGTCCTTTGTAGTAATAAGACCCAATTCCAGCTCTCCGTTCAACTTTTGAATGTAATAAAAAAGTCTTAAAAGAAAAAAAAAAAACCACCTTCAAAATGCATGTGAGCTAGCTATTATTTATTGTAATGTATCTTGGGGAATGGAAGTATGATAACCTGCAAAAAAAAAAAAAAAAAATCTCAAATCTCAACCTAAATTTTCCATTAAATCATCAGAAAGTTTCTGCCAAAAGTGGGGGGCGGGGGGGGGGGGGGGGGGAGAGAAAGAGAAAAAGCAAATTCTTTTTTCTTACAAACTTCAGAACTGCTTAAGACATTCACAGTTAATGCTATTCAGGAAGACAAGCTCAGCCCTCAACTGTGAGTCTAGCTTGAAACGCAAAAGCCCTACCAGAAGTAACAGCACCGTCGGCAAGCCTGAACATCTGCTCTTAAACACACACACGTGCGGTTAAAGCAGCACCCGCAGCACTGCCCACTGAGCCCACAGCAGTGGCACCCACAGAGCCTAGGCTAGCCTTGGAACGGGGTATCTATCGCTGGCGTTCAAAATAGTGCCAACGCAGTATTGCTTGAAGCAGGAACCGACTGACACTGCAGGGACTACAAGTGGAATCAAATCAAATCAAATCACAGCAAAGGCAGCCTAGAAACAACAGGATTAAGTGAGGATTGTTATCAAAACTAGCCTCGCGGCGTTTTGGTTGTTCAAGATGGAATTTTGGCTTTCCTAGCGTCTTTTTAACATAACCATTTGCTCCCAGACATGGAAGAGAAGGGCAGCTCCTCTCAGAACACTGGCAGAGCCTTCTGCAGAAACAATGCCTGCTTGTAAAATGAAGCTCGGGCACCCGAAGCGTAAGTGTGCGCGCACACGTGTGCGTGTGCACGTGTCTGTTATCCACATTGCCCAAGTACAAGCATAGTGCTGCAGCAGGGAACAGCACTGAAAAAACCACACTCATCTGACTTCATTAATCTAACTCTTGCTCATGTATCAAAGTGCAGCACGTTTTCTTGTAAAAATGATTAAGCTGCTAATTAAGCTGTTTATAACTTGTTTCCCTGGTTGCTAATGATAATTAACATGCAAATTAGCTGAGGGAAGAGAGGCACAGGGGTCCTCAGTTCATTACCAAGTTAATTACTGTTTGCATACTTAAACATAACAGTTATAAATGGTGGCATTTAATGTAATGGCCAAGATGATAATTATACCAACGACATTTTGAAAAGTCATTTCACTGTGTGCTATTTTTCTGGGTGATTAATGTTTCCATGGCTGGTTGATAAACTTAGTTCAAACCAATATGAGTTGGAAATAGCGTAACCAAATAAGTTATCCCTTAACAACGTCTTCTTATCCCTGTTTGTTTGTGAACCAGGGAAGGTATGAGAGGAAATAAAAGCAGTAACTTTCAATATTAACAGAGGAGGAGTAAAGTGGGCTGGTTAACGCTGTCTGTTTAATTTGAGTTGGCAGCATATCTACTGAGATGTTGTAACACTTCCCCTTTTTATACCTCACAGTTTGTTATTCTTCATGTTACAGCAGTGCCGAGAGATCCCTTCTGAGATTCAGCCCATTGTACTACTCATCATGCCAAGCACTACCCTTGGCCTCAAAAGCTTATATCCTAAATAAACACGGCAAATAATATATCCCAAAAAAGAAATTTGTTAATGGTCATTTTGCACTGGGAAGAATAGAAACAGAGAGTGTGATTATTTTTTTTTTGACTGCCACTTGCTTGGCATATCGAGGACATTGTTCAGGCAAACCTGTTCCGATGACTTCCTCACTGGACAGAAAGGTGCTGAGCTAGTTGAAAAATCAGCCTGGCTGGCTAACTATTAGGGTGCACGAGACATGAAGTCTAGTATGTTGAAATGTTTTGCTATTCAGAGGCTAGTCTCGCTCCCTGATTACACATGGCGCAACTGCTATTGATTTCAGCAGTCTCCACCTAGAAAATCTTGTACTTGCAAAGCTAGGCTGGGAAATGCTAGTGAAATAACTCAGAGCAGGAAATTTCGACTAGAAATTTCTACCCTTGAGCCTTTGTATCAGAGGATGTGGCATCAGAGAGGAAGACAGGTGTTGAGTCCAGAACGTCAGGGAAACACAGATGATACTTCATTAAGGGGTACACTTGGTATGCACACTCTGGAAGTGGGCCACTGGGCATGATCTAACTGCTTTAAGGGAATTTTTCCTTCTCAGGTCTCAGATAATGCCATGTTTGGCTTGTCCTATTCAGTTAAGGCAACTGTTTTTCAATTGAACGCAAGCTTATTAAAGGTAATTACTGCTGAGGGTCATACACATCATACCTATGGGATTAGACAAGGAAAACAGAAACCTTGCAGAAGACTGAACTCCTCACAGGTATTCAAGAACTACATGCAGTTTCTGCAACTAGGAAAGGCCATTACTTTAAAGTTACTATTACTCCTTGGAAATACTCCATTCACATCATGTACCTTTTTGTTCAAAATTAAGGACACCTATCTGTCTGCTAAGCAGATCCACTTTACTACCTCATACAGAGAGCTGCTTCAGGACTCCCAGCACAAGGAGAACCAATTAAGTTATGCAAGTGCACTGCTGCATCCCACAGTTATATCATAGACAATAACTGAGACAGCACAGTATGTGTGTGGTGACCTCTGGGTGTTTTCTGCTGTTACTGCTTTAATCTCTAGAATATAAACAAAGGGATTATTTCTTTCTCTAATGGAGCGACAACATTTTTCTTGTAATCTTGCTCAAATGCATCTTAACCCTGCTTTTTGATAAAGAGCCCTGCAATCCTTTGTATTATCATTCTCATTGGGGTGAACATAGATGAAAATAGTCCAGTGCATAGAGAGATCATTTTGGCTTTCTGTGACCATATACCTTTATGCACTCAGAGAACACTAGGATGTTTCATGTATTAACATATTTATATTTAAGCCTGGCAAAGCCAAGTGAAAAGATAGGCATTCCTCAAGGCCTTACTGAGAAACTTGAGCAAAGGGGTAAATTTTGTAATACTCAACCATATCCAGAGTAATTGGGCCAGACTATAAAAAGACAAGGCTAAAACTTCTCTGACCTATGCCACCTTTCACCCACATGTTTCAGAGCTCTTTATAAACACTGATTTAATCACCTTATAGTGTTCCTAGGATGTGTTATACTTACTTCTGTGATTATCTGGCATGCAGAAAAGTTTGACCAAACTGCAGTGTACCATATCGTAAAAAGAACAGCATATAAAAGGCTGACTGAGAACTTGAACGTCCTGAAATGTTTCACGTATGCTTTCCTACCAATGCTAGGAAGTAGATCTGTCAGTAACAAAGCTTAGAGGTCTCCATTTGAAACATGCTGTTCTAACCCAAAGGAATAGCAGCAGCTGCGGTCATGGGGATACAGTACCAGGGGTGCAAATTTCCTTCACGAGACGAGAATATCCTGACTTAGTTTGACAACAGAGTTATTAGCATTCTAACTCTCCTGTCAGACTGCGGATGCGCAACTAAATATGCCTAGGGATGAAATTTCATCATGTGGCTTAGCACATCACCAGAGCTTCTTGACTTCAGTGTTGTGGGCATTCGGTCACCAAGCCTGTATAATTCAATATAGGCCACCTTCGTTCCCTAGCCTGCGTGCTTACACCAGCCTAATGAGAGCAGAATTTGATGTCTGCTCTCCAACCCAGGTACAGTTCAGAGTGAAGAATCAAATAAATTAAAGATTTATTTTTTTTAGTTATTAATGCCCCACCCCATTATGCCCCTTTCTATCAAAGAAAGTTCATTCTCTTCTTTTAAGCCAAATTTTCTCTACCAAACGTACATATTACCGGTTTCTCACCCTCAGTCCTAGCTACGCCTAGCATTTAAAAGCCCTGAGGGGAGGCACTTGTTACATGCAGGCACTGAGAGCCTTTAAAAGAAATAAGTGCAAGATTTCTCAGCCGTGTCTCTTTGAAAAGGGTTATTGCAGACGTGTCAGTGCATCTCCTGCTTTGCAAAGCCCTCCACTTGTTGTGCTGTGTTTACTCCCTCTCCACCCACCTCCCTTTAAAAATTTATCAGTAATCAGAGACATCATGAGGAGCAATTGTAGTGTACTTAATATTTAATGAGTGTGTAGCATCCTTAATATTTAATGTTTAGATAAACATTTCTGCACTTCCCCTCCCCCCCCCCCCCCAATTTTTATGATACTAGAAACAGGGCCTGCCATATCTACCCCACAGGACAAACAGCAAATTGTCTGGTGGCTTGAGAAAAACGTTAGGAGCCTCTAAATTACATTGCTGATTCCGCCACTTATGACAACGGGTTTTCAAACTGCGCTCTATTCATACACCTCAGGTATCATACCAGGCCACAGTCCTTTCCGTCAGAAAAATACTCTCTTTTTCCATCAGCATTGAGCTCTTGCAGATGCTGTTCCTCTTATTCCTTTGAGGACCAAAGTCAGGAACCTAAATTAATCCAAGCTTAAATCTGATGCACAACTTAAAATTGGCTGTATTCATACCACCTGCTGCATAACTCTAAGTCAACAAAGTAATTTCTTCATGTTGCTGCTACCTTTCTGGCCAACCATAGAGGTTGCAACAACATCCCTTAAACCATCCACGTATAGCAGCGAGCACACTGGATTCTTAACTAAACTGGGACTCTTTATGCTAGAAATGATGAATGGAGAATACTGGCATCCTCCACGTTCTTTGTATCTGCAAGGCAAAATGTGGCTGGAAGCAACTTCCACACCACTCAGTCATGCAGCAAAGTCAAATTATGGGTAATGATTTTTGCAGCCTGGACCACAATCCATTGAAGGCACCAGTCTCGTTTTTATTCCCACAAGCTGTGCTTGAACCTCAGTGGAGGGACAAAGAGGCACGCGCGTTTGATCAACCCAGCTCCTTTTAATGTGATTTCTATTTCAGAACTGTTTCTTTTTATGCCCTCAAGTCCTTCTTTGTAATATCACCTGTGGCCTAATGTGACAGCAATGCTAAATTATATCTTGATGGCTAATTAGGGTAATTAAAGTGAAAATAATCAAATCAAAGTAATGGGCAAACTCTTAATAAAATGTCAAAAAATCTCTATTCATCATAGAGGTTTTTTTTTTCTCTTTTGAATGTCAAAGAACATGGGTAAGGAAAAAGCTGGACTTCAGAAATGGCCCTAGCTTAAAGGAACATCATCAGTCTAAACACTCCTAAAAACATAACGGATCTACCGCTAAAACATTTTTATTATCAAAAAAAAAAAAAAGTAAGGTTAAGCTGCGCCACAGACAGGAGTGTGCTGCTTGTGGTAACTAACGCACTTTACCTCGCCCCACCGAGGGTCAAGAGACCTGCTTTACTTTTCCTCAGGTAATGGTTTCTCTTCCCGGCCCCCCACCCTTCCACCGCCATGCCCCTTTGCAGCCAGGATGGCCTCTCAAAGACAGAAAAACTCACGCCGAGCCCACCCCAAACCGCACCGCCAGGCCGGAGGGCCCACAGCGGGGCCGGGGCGGGGAGGGGGGTGGTCTCCGCTCCGGCCACCCTGAGGCAGAAACGCCCGGTAGGAACAACCGCAGGCCCGCCTTCCTCACAGGCCGCCCTCGCTGCGGGGAGGACGGGGCGGGGAGGCAAATGGCTCCCTGCCGGCTCTCAGGGCTACGGCCGGTTACCCGCTGCCCTGCCCGCCCGCCGGCAGCGGAGCCAGGGCAGCGTTTGCGGTCTCCAGGCAACAGGGCGCCTGGCTGACCCGGCCCCTGCTCTCCGTCCCGTCCCCGAATGCTTCGCTTCGCCTCACCTCAGCTCGCCTCGCCTCAGGAGCTTCCCGCCGACGCCCGCTCTCAGGTACTTGTGCCCTCCGCCCTTGCGCTGGCCGCGCAGCCGCTTCCCGCCGGCCACGGCCGGTGCTCCTGAGGGCCCCTCACCGGGAGGGCTAGGCCTCAGGTGGTGCGGGGCCAAGCGACCGGCTCTGGAGCTCGGGTTTTCGCGCTCAACCGCATCGTTCCCGCTGATTCCCAGGAGGTAGAAAGGTGCAAATCTTCTTCTCCCTTTCCTGCCTCTCCTAAAGGGGGTGGGTGGGGGGAGGGGAAGGGAATTGGTGGGCAAAGTATCAAGGTGCTATTCTGTCTCCTCCTTGTCCGCCGCCAGCACTGATGTGCCGTCTGATGATTAAAAATTTATCAGGCAGACATCTCAGCCAGGGAGGACAAAGCCCAGTAGGCCCCCCCCAGCCCCACGTCCTGGACAGTCAATGAGGTAGGGACCACTGACAAGGCTGTGTGGCGGCTTTCCGGCATGGCTGTGGGCTGAGAACCTCTTCAGTGTTTCTTCTCGTGGCTTTGCTCCCCAGTAAGCCTGTCAATGACAAAACCCTGGCTTTTTGCAGTACCTAGGCTTGCTTATGTCTGTCAGCTGGAAAGCTGCCCCCCGAGCAGAAACACCTGTGTTCCACAGGCCCTCATGTTGCCGATTTTTTGTTTTACAGGCACTAGCCACATTACACGTGTGATGCTGCTTGGCAAAGATACAATTGCAGAAAATGTCACCTCAGGAGCTTGCTGCACTGCTCTGCAAAGAAGGGGACCACCATCTTGCCCAGCAGGAGTTACCAATAGCCACTGCTTTCTACACAGCTGCCTTCAGCTGCAGTGCCCCCACGGCAGTACAGAAAGTGAACTCCTTAGATAGAGGGCTCTGGGAGAAAGTGATAGCCACTCTGGAGATTTGGTGCAAAGGCAAGAATCAGATTCCCAAGATTCAGAGCAAGAACTTGGCCGTTGTTTCCCTCAGTGTAGGAATAGCTGCCATCTTTCTCTCCAGCTTAAGTCCCGACAATGTAGTATCTACAGTATATAACCTGGAGACCCTGCTCAGGCGAGGATGCTCAGAGGAGGTAGTGAGTAAATGCAATACCCTGCTCAAGGCTAACCCTAAGTATTCAATGGAACTGCTGCTGCTGAGGGCATTAGCATGGCTGCTATCAGGGACACAAGTTAGGAAGGGAGTTGCGGACTATATCCAAGCCTTTGTGATGCATCGGGCTGAGGCAGTGGACTATGTGTGTACTAGGCAGAGGGAACACCTGCCACAGGTCATCCAGGCCTTCTCTAATTATGTCTCAACATACCAGAAAGAAAGCCCTGACTGCAGTTCCCTGGACCAGTGGTTGGGGAACTGCTATGACTTCCTGTCTGCAGTGGCACCGGATGATATCTGGGTTTGCAGGGCTCAGGCAGCTTACCTCTGTAAGAAAAGCAAATTTGAGGACTGTGTGGCAGTTTGTAGCAAGGCCCTCAAGGGCTTCTCAGCTGATAATCTCAGAGATGAGAAAGCTTTGGGTCTGCTCTTGGAACGGGCTGCTGCATATTTCTTCTTGGGTGGACGGATGCAGGAAATGATTCAGGATTTAGCAGAAGCCTTTACAGCAACCCCTGCCCAGGCAATGAAACACTTTGAAGAGCTTTTCTCACCACATGACACTGAGAGGATAGAAGAACAGGCTAGAACTGTCCTGGAGATGAAGTTTGCAGCATTCAGGGAGGCTGTGCGTACTAGGACTGAACTCAGAGGCAATGATGGTACTGAACTGCTCCCTTCTGTCATCCAGACAGTCCAGTTCCTCCTACAGATCTCCCCAGGGTCCAAACGTGAGCTCAGTGTTCGGCTAGCAGACTGCTATCTCCTGCGTGGACACATCAGAACTGCCCTGGACATCTGTGACCACCTCTTGGCAGCAGAGCAGAAAACTTACTACAATACTCTCTTAGCATTGCGAGGATTCTGCTCCCTCCACGCTCATGACCATCAGCAAGCCCTGCAGGATTTTCAAAAGGTCATTGAGCATGATTCCCCGCATCCCAACAGCTGTATTAAAGCCTTATGTGGGCGTGGACTTATCCGGATTTCTGGTGGCAGCCATTACTTGACAGCCCTGGATTATATCACAGCTTGCCAGTTAAAGCTGGAAGAAACCATCTTCACAATCAAGTCCTATGTGCCATGGAACCAAAGAGGACTGCTGCTAAAAGTTCTCCAAGAAGAAGGACAGAAGATGCTGCAGAAGAAGAGGTACCCAGGAGGCAGTTCAGCCTGTGGGCAAAAAAAGAAACAGAGCTGTGCAGATTCCTAGCAGAAAGAGAGCGTCTTGAGTGGTAGAGAGAGTACTTGCTTGGTAGAGAGACCCTTTTGAAATTCCTAATTAACATAACAGGTTGAAATAAAACTGCATGGGTGTGGTTATTCCAGCAAAATGTTGTTTTGCTGGTATGTCAGAATGCAATAGGATCCACGTAGCCAAATCAGCTCAATCTTTCTATGGAAGTTTATCTGTGATGAACCCATTGGCCCAAGCTAGGAGTGCACAAAATGCTAGAGGGAATATGGCAGAGGTTTCTCCTCTACAGGAGTAGATACACCCATAAGAAAACAGAATCGTTGGTGCTACCTGGCCCCTTTCTCAGCTCTGAACTGAAGGATTTGGTAGGCCATGAAATACCAAGACCCTAGAAAGTGTTCTTCCAAGACAGAGCTGAGGTGCTACTGTGCACATACTTGGTGCTAGCAATCCACATTCTTTTTTCAATGCTAACTGTATTAATGTCGTACTTAAGGCTGGGAGATTTGAGACAAGACCACCAAACTATTCTGGCTAAATCCATTAAAACCTCAGTTTGAAGGTAGAGCAAGGTGTAACAGAGGGACTTGGAGGTTTTAATACTTAAAATTTACTTTCTAAAGATCCGAAAAGATTGCTCATCAAAATAGTATCTTTATTAGTTTTTTTACATAGGACTGAACTCAGAAGCAATCATGGTACTGAACTGCTGTATTAAAGCCTTATGTGGGCGTAGACTTATCCAGATTTCTGATGGCAGCCATTACTTAAAACAAGCTGCTATTTAAATCTAAAAATTTCAGTGTTTCATTTTCAAAGTTTTGTCTGATACCGGGCCAGGAAAAGTTACCCATTTTCTCCAAAACTGAATTTTTATGTTACTTTCTCAGTTTTTCCTCATGTTAAATACTAGTATTTCAGGAGAAAACTTGAAAATTTGAAGTGGGAAATAGCACGTGAGAGTTCATCTCAGGTGGCTGCTCTTTACAAGTGATACCCATATTTATTTAGTCTTTTAATAATTTAAGTACTATTATGGCCTTTTTCTGCAGTTGCATGATGCACATTTCACACCCAGTACTTGGGGCCTGCACTCCAGTGGTATAACTGAAGGACAGGAAAATGTGTTAACTCATTCAGTGTTGCACTGGCAGATCAGGGCACAAACACAAACCCCCTTAGACACAGGTCACTGCTTTTGGAACAAGCAGCTACCTATTAACACAGTTCATGAGTCCATGCAAATTTTAACACACAGCTTTTCATTAGAAATGATGATTATTATTTTTTTTTGGTTACTGTTACTTTTTCCTTTTTCCTTTTCCCATTGTCATATCAGCTGCAACCACAGATATGAATCATTATTTGTCAACCTTTCTTTAGAGCCACAACTGCTTAAAAACATGTTTTTATAAAGAGGGATTATGATTATAGAATTAAGCGGCAGAGATATCTGTGATGCTGAATATGGTAAAATGTATCATCCATTTTGATACTGGACTGATAAGCTGCTGCTTAGCTTCCGGGTGAGACAAAGAGGCTCTGTTACTCTCATTAACATTTTTTTCCTTGAAGGTGGTCTTTCCCTTTTTCTTCTTCTTTTTTTTCCTCCAGAGATGCCCCTGGGGTTTACCAGCTGGCTTCCCTCTTGGTGGAGCTGGACGCTTCTGATGAAGCATCACAGATCCTTTGTGCTGATGCCCTGTACCAGATGGGCCGTGTAGAAGAAGCTCACAGGCTCCTCTTGCTAGCACTCTCCAGAAATCCACAAAGGTCTCCCATCCTGGTTAGACTCGCGCTTCTGCAATTGAAGAAAGGTTTCATGTATGATGGCAACCAGGTAAGGAGGACCTGGCTAGCAGAGAGAATGAGAAAGCGATCAGTGATGGGTATGGTGAAGAGGGTTAACAACCCTTTTGGCTGATACAGAAGATGCATGGTAGAACTTAAGAGGGACCACTTCAGAGGCATAGGCTTGCCAGAGGGTGTTCCAAGGACACCCAAGGTGTTCCAAGGTTTCAGTTTCCCAGCACAGTGCTGTACTTGTCTCCTGCTCCTCAGTGTTACATGACAACTGTAAGGCTCTGGGGTACAAGCTGCCCTGTGAGGCCACCTCATCACATGGCGCAAAGTTGGAACCCACCCCATCACACAACCTGTGACGGGTTTTCCAGTGGGGCTGCACCTACCCCAACCTGTCCTTCAAGACATTTCTCAGGGATGTTGGTAAGCTGGGCAGAGGTCTTTGAAAAAGGCAGGAAATGCTAAGAAAACTTGGTGACTTTCATAAAAAACTAACCTCCCTGCTTGCTAGGCAATTTTTAAATTGAAACAACTTTGCTGTGGTTCAGGGCAGTGCAAAGTTTCATCTTCAGGGTCATTCCCTTCTGAATAGCTGCCTTTGACCTCACTTGATACTGCTTTTCCCAGACTGCAGTGAAATTACAAATTACATTGTCATGCTCAGTGGTTCATACGCGTTTCCATTTTAAAACTAAAGTTTGTTGTTAGAAGCTCCATAAACAGCAACAGTGAGGACTGTTGACACAGTGAAACTCAGAGCTCACGTGAGGTTTAGGTTGTTCAACCTCTAGCAGAACTTTTAAGATCTAAATACAGGTCTCATAAGTAGGACTTTCTGTCTCTAGCACAGGCCACACAAGGACTCCTAGCAAAATACAGCCCATTCATCACATGCTATTTAACGGCACTTCTCATCAGAGACTTTAACTAGGCAGAGCATGACTGAACATCCTGCCCCTGGCGACAACATTGATGGGATTGGTAATTTTCCCCTAGAGAAAAGAAGGCAGAACTACTACCTAACTAATTATCCTAATGAAGCGGGGGGGGGGGGGGGGGGGGCGGGGGCGGGGCACAAAACCAGAAGCTCAAATATCAGTCTGCAGTTTTCTTTCTTTAGTGACTAATGACTTGTGCTTGAAACCATGAAAGAGATTCCAACATGTTGATTCTCCTACCATGGATTACAAAGTTGAATTACCAGGTTCTGCCATCAGAGGGAACTATTGCATTTTTTTAAAATCCCGTATAAATTCTAGCCATAAAAAGAAGGGTTTTATTGCCACCACTTCACTACTTCCTATGAAAAATAGAAGTTTTGTATAATTTGCTGCTTTGGGGAAGGCTATTAATGAATGACATGACTTGATTAGAGTCCATAGGCTGCCCTTGGAAGCTGGATTCCTATCTGCGGCTTCTGCTACAAGTTCTAGATGGAACATATATGTCACTGAAAATTCCTCATCAGAAATTTTTTGTCCCACCAACCTGTCAGCATCCAGACACTTGTATTTATTAATAAAAATAGAGAAAGTAGTAAGTTCAATAGAGAAGTCTGGTGCACCAAGATAACTTTGTTCTTGTCCTAGCTTCTCTGGCTCAAATTTGAATAATGAGTACCTGCTAAGCACATTTGCTTTATTGGGGGAACACCTTTTGATTCTTTTCCTTAAGAAATGTAGTTAAAAAGTGCTTGGAGATTTTTGCTCTAGTGAATGGAGGCAAAGATACCATATGTCACGCAAGACTCTTTTCCAGGAGGGCAGTGGTTTGTGGATTTGAGTCTGTACTCTTCCCAGATTCCCAACAGAGAAAGGCTAAAAGAAAGGCACAGCACTTCACTGATTTTCTATTAAGTCACTTGTTTCAATTTCACAGTCAAAAGGGGTCACTGGAATCCTTCTGTTCCACAGAAACTTTCTCTCTTTGGGGCAATCATCCTGTGGTTCAGCTGTATTTATAAAAACAGTTAACTGTCAGTCTGGAACAGATGCTGCCTAAAGTAAGCAAGGCAGCATTATTTATTTCCCCAGAATGATTTCTACAGCTGAAGTGCTGGTGAGAAAAGATAAGAATTAATGTTTTCTCCAACATACATTTACACTAGGGTCAGCTGAGAAGTTAAGTAAAAGAGATTCATGGTCCTTGGCTGGACCGTGGCTGGCTGAAGCCCCAGTGAAGCATGGGGAAGCACTGGGTAAGAGCATACTTGTCTCACCAGACAGTAATGTTTCCAGCTTTAGCGTGACTTCATTTATCTTTTCATGCCAATCTTTCTCTTCTGCCTTTTTCTCTCACATTGTTAAGCTGCTAAAGAAAGTGATCAGAATTGGAGATACCTCCTGCCTCCTGCCAATCATGGACATTTTCAAAGATGAAGACCAGAAGCTGATGCAAACTCACTGCCATTTCAGAGCGCTGACCATCCTGAAGAACAAACAGGAGGATGCTGACATCAAAGAGGCCATTGCCTACCTTTCCTTTGCCATCATTGCTTCAGGTAGGGTTATCAAGATACCGATAGGAGATTTACTTCTATGGGAAATCAGATCAGTGGGTAGGCAAGCATGTCCAACCAATTCCCATCTGTCATCTCCCCAATGAGAAGACTTAAACAGGAGACTTACAAGGCAGGTGAAGAGCAGGATAAAATTTGTTTAAAGTAGCAACTCATCTGGATCATGAAATAGTGCAATGAAATAGTAAACATTCTTACTGTCCCATAAGTAGCTTGTGAGCTACATGGTAGGAGTTTCAAGTGTTCAGTTCAGTTCTCCAAGGACATCAGCCCCTTTGCTTCACCTGTCAAGAAAGCCCAGCATGTGATTTTATTCTGTTGTTTAGCATATTAAATCCTCCTGGATCACAGCTGAGGATTATTTTAAATTGCATTGCTTACATGCTAAAAGGTAAGTTCAGGCATAAACCACCCTAACTGGGTCATATCAACACAAAGAACCCATAATTCCTTCATAACTTGGAAAAGATCCTTAACATCCTGAACTCATCTATTTCCAGCTGGTGGTTTGAAATTTCTGATCTAATCGTTTCCCAGTTTTTCATGCTCCAGAAATGTAATGTGTACAGGAGACAAAATATTTACCTTCTTTACACTTTATAGAGTCTTTTGTTATGGTAGACCTGCTACCAAACATCAGACTACACTAACTGTTCAGTTGCTATAAGTTGCTTCTGAGTAATTGGTCTAGACAAACTGATCTGTAACCATAATTTTTTTCATATGCACGGTCACAGATTTTCTCACAAGTACAGCTGTGATGTTGAACAAACTACATGCTTTAATGTTAGCAGTGCTATCTTCTCAGAGCCATTAGATTATTTTCCTTTTTATTTGCCAAGCTTTCCTTCTTTATTGTGGTTTTAAAAAAAGACCCTTTTAGGACAAGCAGTGTAATGCTGTTCTTCCGTTGATAAAGGAAAAGCAGAATGGCAGGGGGATTCTTCTGTACTTAATGTAGGGAGGCTGTTTTATCACAGGAACATAGATGCTCAAAATACAGGGAAAAGTCTCAAGGAAATCCTACATAATTATTTTTCCTTCTATAAAACTTGATTTTTCAGTGAGTAACTGCACACAGGTGACTGAAGTAATTCTGAAGCCTGGTAATGTCAAGAGAAGCCAGGGCTTTTTGATCCTGTTGTCCAGCTGCTAGGTTGGACGTTTTTGGAAATGTTTCACCAGAAAATAACACTTTATCTAGAAAGAGATGAGAGCTTCTTTGAAAATGCAGTAAAATTGTTTCCTAAAAAGATCAAAGCCAAACTTGTGATACATGAGAGGGGAAATTGATCCCTGTGAGCAATTAGTCCTTGAAAGAGTGTGACTGAGGAGACACTTTACAAAATCATCTAGATGAAGGAAATCTCCCTTTCGGAAGAAAGAAGCCTTCATCCTCTTTGTTTCAGTAACTTTTAGAGGAGATGCTAGCTGGTGAGTAATTTGGAAAAGCTACTGAAACAGAGCCAGCTTCAGCCCATTTTAGACAAGCAGTGTAGAAGGCTCCCCTGTTTCAGCCTTAGTTTGTTACATCAATTAGTACACTGAAAACCTTCTTACCAATGATATTTATTTGGTACCTCCTGTTTCATCAGAACGAACACTCTGTAAATACAGTCATGGCAGCAGACAACCTGCCTCCTTGTTCCAACACACCAATGAATATGTAGTTCCAGTGCCAAAGAGTGAATGTACCCGCTTACGTACATCATTATCCTAGCTTTTCCTAAGGAGAGAGATCAGACTAACATGGAAATGCTTCTGGCATGTTCCAAGTAAAACCATGTTTGTATGGAAATTTGCCTTTCACTCTGAGCAAATGTTATGACAGCAGCACTGAGAAGAAGAGAGATTGGTTTATGAAAATGGAAGAAAAACCCTGTTAATTGCTTTGAGATGGTTCCATTTCATAGCCCATGCATTCCAGCTTATCAACTCCCCACCTGCTAGAACAGATGCTTGTTAAGAAATAGATATTGTCTTTATAGGAGCCAATTGGTAGAGGTCCAGAGCAATAATAACCTTTGGTACAGAAGTTTTGGAGCATATCAGGAAGGAGAAAAAGCCTCATTACTGTAAAAAAATTGCTAGGAGCCTGTCTGCTGGCTCATCTCTGCAGGCAGCTGTGCAAGATGCTGAATTTGCTGACCTCCCTATGAAAAAGTATTTACAGTGGCACTGCTGATTTATCATCCATTATTGGGATGCCACGGTTATTGATTGCAACCCTGGGCATATTAAGATCCTTATCAAAATTGTCTTGAAAGGAAGGGGCATGTGGGTGGCAGAAAGATATATGCTCTGTAACCAGTGAATGAATGGACCATGATTTTCATTGTCATCTATATGTGTTTATTTGGGCAGTACTTATATGAAAGCAGAGAAAAAAGAATCTTAGTATCACAAATCCCTGTGCATATTAAGTGTGGCAGTAAATTAGTCAGTCCTATCTGGATTACTGTTTTATCCAAAACCGTGTGTACCTTCTGACTCCACTTCATTCAAACAGCCAAATGGCCTTGTGCCCCCATCTCGCATATCTTTCTCCTAGAGCTTTCTTCCCTCATTTGTGCTGCTCCCATTCCATTATAGTAAAGTCTCCAAGGATTCTTTCTAATGAATTTGATCCTAATCCAGCTCAGATCCTAAGATGAGGGAGAAAGGTGTGGTAGAGGGATAGATTTGGGGATATGAAGACGTTGCCTTTTACGATAGCCTTATCTTCCTTGTGCTGCTTTCCAGCGCAGCATCACAATGCTGTCTTTTAGCGGTCCCTTTGAAAATGTATGGAAGACTTTAGGGCAGAATAACAAAGGGCAAAGCTTTCCAGACCTCAAAAACTGGTAGAAGTAGTTTCATGACAACTGACAAACACAGAATTTCTCTATGCTCTTAGCTGGCTGAGTCTAGGTATCCCAGAGAAGGTAGAAAAAAAATTTGCCTGTGTGGGAAGGTTGAGTGCTTAATAATTGTGGGCCACTCCTTTTGCTTCCTTTGGCTGTTCTGAGGAGACCCACTCTTGCTGAGACCTTGAGGTAATCAGAAAAGCAGTCATGGATGTTTCAGGAGAGACAGTGTTGATGGACGTGTATATTTGTTTCTATTAGAAACCAGGAAGCTTTTGAGCTAGTTGAGCAATGTAATTTTATGATTTTCATTCTGTTACCTTTTCCACTCATTCAATTTTTTATTACAATGTTCTTTTAGCATGTTTAGCTAGACTGAAGGCTCTTTGAAGTGGGGCCTGTGTTTTTGGTGTGCCTGGCACAGTATGGTTCCTGTTCGTGTCTGGAAAGTTAGAGTTGAGTCACAGTAGGGCAGTTACAGTTATAAATCAAATTGCAGCCATACAACTGCTCTCAGCAAAGTGCCCTTTCTGTACTTAAATCACTGTTAGAATTATTTTTTTTCTTTCTGTAAATATAAATATACATACATATTTTTAGCTATTTCCAGAACTAGTTCTTCTGTTTATAACATGCAGAATCTTTCTTTTTTGAAATATTCATCTTAGCAGCAAAATACATGCCCTGAAAAGGCTTTTTTGCACATACTGCGGCCCAGACTTTTTTATTGGTCCAGGCTTGCCCGTTCCTTGGTGGCCTACAGAGCAAGTATGAAGATACACTGGTTTCTGCTGTCAGCCAGTGAGAAACATGGCTAGCTTTATATCACAGAGAGAAAGACCAGGGTCACATTCACATTGGTGGGTAGGCCTGCTGGTTGTGTGGGAAAGCTTTTAGGCTGACATAGGTATTAGGCTAGCATAACACCCAAACTGCTTTGTCTCTATGTCCCATTAACGTTTCTGTGGCTTGCATCAAACATATTGAAATTATCCCAACCAGCCATGAAAGATGTGTCTACCAAGTTAGATAATGACATAGAAAGAAACTGAGTGCTTTTTCTGAGGTTAGATAGGAATTTTGAAGCAAAACTAAACATTGAACTCCAGTCCTGAGCAGCAACACTGAAACCACAACTCACCATTTCTCTGCAGAATGACATTGACATGTACATCACAAGACCTAAACCAACAGAGTAGCCTTGTAACACATACCAAAAAACACTTTCAAGACTTCAGCAGTGAAAATTCATTCTTTGACAGAATTCTGCTAAGCCTCAGCAGGACACTTAACTGATACAGTACTGTGTTTTGGAAACCAACCTGACATAGATTCTTGTTTTTTTCCTTTCAACTCAGAACTGATAGTATGCAATAGGAATTCCACTGGCAACAGAAATAAAGGAAACTACCACTTAAGTACTGTCATTGTACTTCATCGGGTATCCTCGGGCAAAGTAGAATTTTTCTATGGCTTCATATGGATATCCTCTCCAGCACCCTCCTTATTCTTCTTCCAGTCACATCTGTGGATTGCAGTTCCTTACCACAGCACATTTGCCTCCATCCAGCACACCCCTCTTGTTCTACCCTTGCCACAGCTCTGAATAAAGTGGTACTTACTTTTAATTCCTGCAGTCACCATAACACAACACGTAGGTCTACCACATCATTTTCACTTAGCTGCTTTGAAGGCCTTCAGTGGGGCTTAGTGGTCTGCACACACTGGGATTTACTGCACCCTGTTTTAGAGCAGTAGACATGAGACCTTTCAAGTAAGCATGTCTGCATTTTTCTCCTTCAGGTGGTTATGCTGAAGATTGCCTTCTCATCAGGGCTCGATGTTATGGCTGCCTTGGTCAGAAGAAAACTGCTATTTTTGATTTTAATGCCATCCTAAAGGAGGACCCTAGGAACGTGCAAGCTCTGAGTGGACGAGGATTTATTTACCTAGCTCTGAAGCAGCATAAGGTATTATCGCTATATTGATTTTCTGATTATTTTTCTGATGGTATGAAGCAATGTTAGTGTGAGGTACCACAGGCTTTGACATGGACTCACTGAAATCAAGAGAGTTTCTAACAGAATTTGGCAGTGAAAGGCTCTTGTTTTGGCTGGGCATATAAATAGTCCACTTGACATGACTGATTTGCTTTCCTAAGTCTAGAGAGAAGAAGACTAAACTTTAAACATAGATCTTATTCACTTTCACTACCATTCATTGATTGCAATGCTGCAAACTCTGCTTTACATTTGATCTCACATTTTCATGAAGTGAAATTGTGTTAGATGAAATGTTGCAACAAGAGGAAAAAGAAAGAACAGTTTCAAGGTTTAGTAAGTCCCTCTCCATCATCTGTGAAACACTCATGTGCGTGATTAGTGTTACAGTGGACTTTGGAGGTTGCAGTATATCATTGCCTGGAAATCATGTCAGATGTTTGCGTGGTTTATCTGCTTCTAATATGGTCAATAGCCTCACACTTTACCTGCACATCACACCGGTCCTACAGTGAATTTGAAATGGTGCATCTCCAGTTGGGTGTGTGGATTTGTGCTGGTTTATCCTGGCTAAGCCAAATCCTGCTTGCACTTACTGATTCACAGCATCTCTCTTGTTGTTCTAAGAATTTTTTTCAATAGTAATCTGAGGAGTTCAAAACACTTTGCAAATAGTCATTCAAACCTGTCTTCGTGCTCTTATATCAGCTTTGCAAATGGAAAAGATGCAGCACAAGGACAGGGAAGAGCAAAGAGCTTCCAAAGGTGTGCAGATGACCTGTGGGAGAGCAGAGAACTGAAAGCACCTGAAAGAATGAATTATCAATACATACTTATTGCTACCATTTCATTTTTTGGTCTTATTTTTACATAGGAGGCAGTGCAAGATTTGATCTCGGCGCTGAAGGTGGAGGCAGGAGTAGTGATCCCAGCAATCCTGTCTTTAAAGCTTGAAACCCAAGAGTTGATCACTCAATTGCTTCTTCAGCATGGCAGGACTATGTTAACTGAGGTCATTGCTACTAAAGACCTTTCAAAAGCAGCAGCCCTCAGGGATCTTCTCATGATTGCAAAAGCACTAATTAAAATTTGCAAGGATGCACCACAATATCACATCTTCTACACAGATGTTTTGATTGCAAATGGTAAGTTTCCATTCTTTTACGTAGCTGATCAGACTAAGCGAATGAGCAGTAAATAAAAGAAAGTGAATGTTAAATGGCAAGTGTATTGTTGTATAGTACTTTTCAAGAGAAGTTTGCAAATGTTTTGGGAAAGGGTATGAAGTAGTTAATACCCTTAGATGTGCACTGTGGGCAGGATACCTAAAGCCTGCTTTAGGAAGTTTTCTTGCTGTCTCTTTCTCCACAAGGAATGGGTTATATAGCTTGTACTGGTGTTAACCAACAGGAAAGTATGAAGAGGCCCTTGCTCACCTTCAGGAGGCATTTGGCCACTCCCTTGCTGATGACTTTGCTAGTGCAAGACTAGCTGTGCTGCAGCTGAAGAAGAGGAACATGGCAGAGGCAGCTCACTCATTCAGCATCCTAGCTAAGAGAGATGAAAGGGAGTTGGCGTTTCTCCTGAACTTCATAGACGCTAAGCAACAGCAGCATCTCTCTCAGGTACAGTCCTTTTTTGATGCCACATCTGTGGATTCAGTGGGGAAAGAAATGGGAAGCAAAAGTAGGCTGCAGAGATCTTCCCTGCCTTATCTTGAACAGAAGTGTGTGGGAGGACCATTTATCAGATGAACGAGGAACAAATTGGCTGCTTCTTCCAGCCTTCACTTCAGCCAGATTAGGGAGCTGAATCCAAACTTCTTCCATTCCAGTGAACTTGCTTCAGTCTCTAGTAATTCATCATTACCACTTCTTACCACTCGGGGGAATTTCTTGTTGGTCTCCCTAGCATGAGACCTGTTTAATCCTAACACTAAAATGCAGGGGATGTGAGGGGCAGCAGCTAGAGATTTAACAAGATCATTGCCAGTATTGTACTCTGTATGAGTTAACACGGTGCTCACAGCTGGCTTCTGAGGAAGGGGAATTCATGTTTTGTTCATTTGCTTGATGAATTGAAACTGAAGATTCTGATTCAGTCACATTAAATGCTTCAATCCTTTTTGTTCTTTTGTGTAACATTTAGAAATTTAAATATATTTACATTTTTATAAAATGACTAGCCTTTGAGGTTGGTATTGGTTTTCTTAGCTAAAAGTGTTTGACATAAAAATGGCACATTGCTCTAGTCAACCTAAGTATGTATTTTTCAGTATTTTTTTTCAAGTTTCTCCCCCAAAGTACATCCAGCTCTGAGAAAGAATCTCCAGTAATAAGACAGGCAAGGTCAGATTGATGGTGAGGAGTTTTAACATTCACTCAAGCGTCTGCAGTTCTGATTACCCAGAAGCTTCGTGTTCTGAGAATCAGTTTGCTTCCTTTTATTCAATTTGTAGATTGTGTGCACCCTGGTGAGAAGCTATATTGTTATGCTTCCTCCCAGGTTATAAAACAAAACAACATGCTGATATACTTAATGCATCTTGAAGGAGTAGTTTGTATGTATTTTAGCAAAACAGCAGGAGGATATATATAAACAAGTATTAATTTACCAGTCCCTTGATATACCCCATTACAGAGAAAAGAGCCCTTCTCTTCTGAATAATGTAAAAAGTGCAGTCTTATGGGAAAGAGTTTGAAGATTTTAGAGCCAATTTGCAGTCTTTCACTATATAAAGTTGATAAGCTACAATCAAGAATGTGTCTATGGAGGCCCTAAGGAAGTGTCTATAAATGAAGATACGATTTACAGCTGAATTTCCCTTGCTGCCACTTCACTCGTTCTGTATGGAAGTCTCACAGCTAAGTCCACCTGTGCTGCTTTCTGAGAAAATGCAGGAGGGATTATCTTATGTTATCAATAAGAAAAAAAGAGAGGAAAAAAACCCAAACAAACTAATTTTTTTACAGCCTAAACTGCACCGATGTATTAGGAACTCACTAGTGCCACAGATTAGTGAAACCTTTAAAATGGGAGAGGCACTTTATTTCTGTCTTTTTTTTGGCAGCTGTGGAACAGGGTCGAGAATAAAACTCTTTAATGGTGACTTACTTATCATGAGAGATTTCTCTGCCACTTGAGAGAATAGGGGTGGCTGGACTGATTTCAAGACTGGAGCTCAATACCAGCAATGGAAGTACAAAAAAGTAATTTTATTTTTTTTTTTTATCTTGTGCCTTTGTTCAGCTGAGTAAACATTTGGACTCAAGCACCTGGGAGTCTTTCCATATTCTCTAATCTTCAAAGATTTACTGAGTGTGATTACTTTTATTACTGATTAGCCCAGAATCACAACTTTTTTTTTATATATATATATTTTGTGACAAGGGGATAAGTATGTACTTTGCTGGGGTGGGGAAGGAATTGGTTAATTCACCTGCCCATTGTCTCAAAGGATTTTCCAGTAGCACTTCCTTTTGCCTGCAAGGTTATTCCAGTTTGTATGTGAAAGGAAGATCTCAGTAAAAGCGAAAAAGCTTACAGACAGAATTAGTGCCCAAAAAATTCCAGTGATGGCCTTACTTTGCCATGGCTCCTAACTACACTCTAGAGGAGGGTGTTCTTTCCATTACCTCCATTTCACAAAAAAGAAAACTGAAGCAAAGAAGAGTTTAGTGGTTTGCAGTCAGCCCTTAGTCTCAGCACTCCACTCACAAAAGTATTACTGCCACATTGTTTTAGACTGTTTGGACATTACAGGCGTTATAGAAATGTGTCATCATTATCCTGGAGTCTGGTCTGAAAAGCTAAAAATAATTCTACATAAACTGAATAGGAAAGGGTGGAGGAAGGAGAGCTCCTTGATGTACTGATTTTTTTCATGAAAAACAAAGCAATAAAATTCTTCCATTATTTATAGTCTAAGGGGTCCCATGCTGAGAAATTTGTAAACAACTGGGAAAGCCACATGGGAATAGGAATCTGAAAGATTTGTTAAACTGCAAAAGGTCAGAGGAAGGGAGTTTGCTTGCTGCTAGTGCAGCTTCAACCCTTCAGTTTCCTATGTCAAAGGTTAAATGCATGACTGCTAGCTGCTTGCTCAGATCCTCAGACTGCAGATTCTGCGGCTGTTCATGTGCCATAGGGTATCCAGAGCTGACTTGTACAAAAATGGTCTCAAAAGCTATATGGTCAGTGTCAGAATTAGACCCTCAGCCCCAGGTAGAAGTTGCCATTCCACATGCTGTCATGGCCTGTGGACCACAAATAGGGTCTCCAGGTAAAGAAGGAAAGACTTGCTCCAAACTGTTCTGAAAACATCCAACCCTCCTCCAAAGCTCAGTGCTTATCAGTCCATCTTCCAGTATTTACTGCTCAGAGTCTAACCCTTGACCATAATTCCATGTCCTTTAAACTCCTTTCTCATTTTCTTTCTAAGGCATTGAACCTTGGTCAATTTCAGCATAAGATTAGTCACTAGGGACTGGAACCAAAAATGCAACAAAAATCTGTGTATTTGCAGTGCTTTATCACACAATGAAGTAACTAGATGGTAGAAAGCGTCACAGAGACCTAATCTAGGAAGCAGTCCAATCCCTGGTCACTTATGGCCTGCCAAGCCCTTTCCAGATGGCACCAGAATTATTTCAGTCTGGAAGCCATAAGTGACAAGTTTGAAGATGGACTACAGTTCATCTGTGAGTGGACTACATAGCCTGCTCTTGGCCTTTCAAAGTCACCTGTAATGAGGCTGATAGCAAAAAAAGTGCTTCTCAAAAGCCACATGCAGAGAGCAGCTGAACTCAGTTGTGCAATATCCTTCTGGCTTTCTATGCACTTCCTGTATCTTCTTTCCATACGTCTTCATTTCATATGCATCTTTGCTCAGAAGATGATGTGCAAGTAAGCTGCTAATTAACCCATCTGTGTTATACACCAAAAATGGATCCCAGCTCAGTTCCTTTAGGTCAGGCAGAGCCAATAGAGAATCCAGCTGTCTAACGCCCATGTTTATTCCATCGATGAAGATGAGAGAGAGTTATTTATTTTCAGATGTGCGTTTTTCCTCCAAGTACTGCAGGAATTCCAGAATTTTGTGGCTTGCTTACTTTGGGGACTGTCAGTGAAATGCGAAGAAGTCAAAGTAGTGGCTCAGTAAGTGGCAATATTGTATGTGGTGCAGTAAATCAAAATGATCCTGGTTAGCACACTAGCAGGTTCAGCAGTAGATTAGTCATTCAGTAGAACAACAAAAATTGTATTTTTCTTCTGCCACTGAGAAAAAAAATGCACTTTAAAGGCTGAAAATTACAATTTAGCTATACAAACACAAGGCATTTTGAGGAACCCCACCGTGCTCTTTAGAACAATGTGATCTAGAACTTTAGAATTTCTAGGGGAAAAAAAATTTTCTCTTGTGAGGATGCTCCTTACATGCAGGTGCAATTCCACCTTGATCCCTTGTTAAAATCCTGCCAACTGAGACAACATTTGCATTCACTAGTTGCCTTAAAAACCACTTGAAAGGGCAAACTAAATTTGCTACTCTTAAATGTATACAGAAACAGACATCTGAGAAGTTTTTGGACAGGCTGCCTGACAATTTATGGCCAGAAATATTAAAGCCAGTGTTTGACACTGTTTGGGGAGAAGTCCTATCTCTATGTCTGTATGTGGAAGCTGAGAGACTCTCTAATAAATATGACTACATAAAGGATTTTACACTCCTTTATAGCAAAATAACTGGGGTAGAATTCTTCATAAACTGTTAGGAATGACTAAATTATTTCATGACAGTGGTCTCAGATGAGGTGCTCAGACTTGACCTGCAATATTGATCCATTTCATCCAGAACTTGTTTTCCTTAGTTCTATTAAACAGCAATCAATTCTAATCCAAGTCTATCAAAACAAAAAGACAAAGGACACAAAGAGACTGGAAGACCTGATCCAGCTGTCCAGTGTGGCTACTGAGACAGTGGCTGGGCTAACTGAATTTTGGGAAGCCACAAGCGTCCAAAGGCAACGTGCGGTATCGAGACCGATGAAAATATTTACCCTGCGCTTGAAGTCTCAGCTTGTTTGGCTCAGCCTTCTGTAGACCTAAGCTGCTGGTGGCAGCCTTGTTTATAACTTAAATATTCAGTCTGCTGCAGCATGTTAAAAGCTTTGTTTATTACCAATAAAGGGAAATAATGAGAAATCCATTTGAGGCAAATAGTTCTAATGGAGTTTTCTTTATTGACCTTTATGAACCTAAAAATTATATGGCTCTTTCTGCCTTCTCAGTTTTCTTGTTGTTTTTTCCTTCAGGTAAGGGCAGATAGTTCACTTGCACTTGAGATTAATGATTAGGAAAGCTATCGGTTGGCCATTTTTTCCTATAGCTTGGGTAAACTTCAGTAGAGACCAACCTTCATTATTAGCACATGCAAATATTTGTGGGGCAATACATGGGGCTAACTATCTATCCACCAGAAGATGCAGTTTCCATGTAGTCACCTGTTAGAGCAGACCGTGGCAGAAATTTGGTTTCATGAAGAGAACACTGTCTACTTTTAGAGTTCGGTCCATTCAGTTTTCAGGTCATGTGTCATTCCTAAGGAATGTAAACAACTTCAGAAGAAGTGTTCTGAGAAACTTTTAGCAAAACATACAGAAACAAAGAAGAGTGGTTCAGAAACTCTAGTGATAACAGCAAGTGCCCATTGAGCCAAGATTTTTATATCTGCATGCAAAAAAGATGCCAATTACATGTTCTCCAACTAGATGCAATTTCAACATTTGAAAAGTATCCAAAATTTCTTAGTATCTGTGTCTACCTGTGGCCAGTCCAGACTAGTTATTCTACTTTTTTTTTTTTTTTTTTTTTTTTTTACTTTTAATAACTAATGTTAAGTAACTTTCTGTCCACAGGTAGCAGCCCAGGAAGGAAATGTGCTGATTAAAGAATATTGCTATGAGAAGGCTCTTGGTTATTATACCCTGGCTGTCTTGACAAGCAAAGATAATCCAAGGTATCTCCGACAGAGGGCTGCTTGCCTTATGCACCTGGAAAAATATGACAAAGCTTTAAAAGATATGGAGAAAGTGATCCAGAAGCATGGCCGTAACAGTCTTAAAACACGTGTTGAGGACCACTGCTCAAAAGGATACCTGCTATTGTCAGTGGCTGAGGAAGAAGCAGCAGTTAAGCAGTATATTGAAGCACTGCAGTTAGATGAATCTATGGCATTGTGCAGCATCATGAATGGCCCTGGCAGTGAAATTTTAACCAAAACATTTCATAAGATTGCACAATATAATTTTGAAATGCAGCATTATGAAGAGGCCTGGAAAATCACAGACTATGGTCTTAAAATTGATAAAAATACTGAACTTAAAAAGCTGAAAACAAGACTTAAGCGAGAGGCATCAAGCTGTAGCATACATTAATTCATATGATTTGGGATTGTCCAGTGTCTGATTGCTTTCTAGTTTGTGAGGCTGCAAGAATAAGGGAAAGATGAGAAGCTCATAATAAATATGCAATGGACATGGCACTGAACATGATACAGCAAGATTAGAAGTAGAAAGTTTCAGGTAGTGAAACAAAACTGACCAAGAGAGCGATGAGAAAAAGGCAAACTGCAGTATTAAGTATTCTTCTAAATTATTGTGAATGTATATAAACTCTCCCTTGTGAAGAAAGTGTTTTGTCTGGCTAAACTGAACTAATTGTAACACACGGGTTCCAATCATAGTGAAGGAAAACATTCAAATAGCTTGCAGTTTATGAAAAACAACCATGTATTTCTCTGCTATTTATTTGATTAGCTTTAACACGTACTGTTAATTAAGTAGCCTTATTTTTATGGGCCAGTCAAAAAGGTCCATCAAAAGTAACATTTGTAATGTGTTTGTGAAGGACCATATGTGTTACACCGCTCAGATGACCCACTCCTGAATGGAAGGAAGCGCCCTTGTCATAATCTAGTGGATTTACAATGATCAGCACCAATATAGGAGAGTGGAGGGGTACAAATGCCAAGTAAACTGTTTTTCTGTCCCAGGAAACATAGATAATAGGAAGGATGAGACTCAACAGAAATGAAGCATCCAATTTAGTGACTAATACCCTGTTATCTAGGGGACACAGGCAACTATACTGCAGACTTCACCGTAGACTTCCAGATCGCTGTGTCTCAGTTTGCCAGTGCAGATAAGGGAGATAATCTCTCAGTAGGGGCGTCTGCAAGAGCCTGCTCAATATCATCTTTCACACGCCTGGCTATTTGTGCACAGAAGACAGCATTGGAGCATGAACTAATCAAGAAGTGATCAATGTACAAGTAGGAGGTCAGGGTTGGAGGCAATGACCAAGATGGTAATGCGATTGCTCTGCAGTGATTCAGCACTCATTCTTCATCATCCGTGCTGAACAGCATGGGAATCAACATCTCACATGCTCTGAAAGGTTTTGCCTGCTGTCATGTATATAGCTTCACCACCTGTAAGTTCAGCTAGACTTAGGGGCCAGCACCGAGGCAGTGCTGATATACCCAATTTCTGCATGATTTGGTGTTTAATCTGTGCAATGGGAGTCTATAGCTTAATTTGGAAGCAGTATGCCTATGCTGTGCAAAAAGGAAACAATGAGGTGGGGCCCAATACAACAGACTCGTGTATTTGTTTTGACTGCTCCAAGTGAGTTCTCCCAGTGTTTTTGGAGTGTGATAATACAACCATGAAGAAAAATAGAAACTACTAATGAACACAAAGACTAAAGCAATACTGAGAACTGCCCTCCTGCTTTGATTAGGATGAAAGGGAAAGGGAACATTTTCTTTTTTGTTACATTGTTTTCTGAAAGGCAACATTCCAGAGTGAAACTTCATTCAGCAGCCACGCAATCAACCCAATAGGCAATGATACCATCTGTACCCTTGCATTTTTTTTCTTCTCTGCATGCTCCCTTTTTTCTTCCCTAAGAGCACAGGTAAGACTGGGTCTTCTTTCCTTTCAAATTCAAGAAAAGTTACTCTGATTTTAATCCTAGAGACACTGATGAGTACTTTTTGCTCCTAATTGGCATCAGGATGCTACAGGATAGTTTCTCTCTAAGCATGAAATTATATCCTTAAACAACTGATGGCTACATTTGCAAGCTGACAGAAATAACTTTGCTCATTTTTCTTCAAATAGTAATCAACTGATAGGAATTTCTCTGTGTCTCATGCTGAAATTTTTGAGAAGCAGTTGTTCAGGGCTTTGGATTTTTTTTTTTTTTTTTTTTTTTTTTTTTGTTTTTTTTTGGTTTGGGTTTTTTACTGGAATAGTAAATCTCTCTACAGCTTCACATTGCTATTTTCTTAGCATTGCTTCTTTAGTTGCAGGTTTAGTTCAGTGTCAGTCAGCCGATAGTGTCTCTCTCTAGCAGTTTGATCCTTGTGTAGCTTTTAGAATAGAATAGTTCAAGTTGGAAGGGACCTACAATGACCATCTAACTGGCTGACCACTTCAGGGCTGGCCAAAAGTTAAAGCATATTATTAAGGGCATTGCCCAATTGCCTCTTAAACACTGACAGACGTGGGGCATCGACCACCTCTAGGAAGCCTGTTCCAGTGTTTGACCACCCTTTTGGTAAAGAAACTTTCTTAATATCTAGTCTAAGATATCTATGTCTATACAACGAACTCTCATTAGATAAACAATTGAGACAACGTATAGTGTCCTTTGCCACAATGAATATTGCTGAAGATGTTATATAAGCATGGAAATCCAGACACACAAAGCACAGACACACAGATGCTCAGCTGCACTCCAGTGAAATAACTCTATTACAGAGAGACCACGAATCTGGTTCTCTTCCCGCTTATCTCTGCTGACAGATAGAAATAATATCAGTACAAGAACTGTATTAAGAAAGAATCAGGGTTTAAAATAAAAAAAAAGAGAAAAGAACAGTCCACATAGCCTGCTAGATTAGTAGCCTCTCTGCTGAGAGCAGCAGTACCAACTTTCAGAATTTCTTGTGAACTGAGATTTTCTTAAAGCCCCAAGTCTTTCCATTATGTAAAGCCAGGATTTCTCAGGCCACTTGATAGTCATGGAAAGTACTGGGGAGTCAATCTAGTTGTCCTGTCTTCCAGACTAATATTCCATTCATTGGCCTGGGCTGCCTCTTAAGAAGTTTGGGGGGTTTCGGCATGTTTTGTTTTGTTAAGTAATATATTCTTCTTTGCTGCTCTAAATAGAGTGCATTTATTGCTCCTAAAGAAATTTTTCTTTAAAAATAGCGATGACATGCATCCCTGCAAGATTACTATAGAGTTGTGCTGAGGAAAAATTTGTTTTCAGGTGCCTATAGCTGCTATTTCTTTAATCACCAGGAAGGCAACCTATTCCTCATGGTCTAGATGAATGGCTGCTTCTCTCAGCAGATCCAAACTGTTCTCATCAGCATTTCTGTTTGTTTCTTTTATCTTCTCTGTCCTCTTTCTGTGCCCACTAAACTACTGTGATCGAAGTCCTTATCTTTGCCTGTGCCTAGGCTTCTGATTTGTTCTTTATTTTTCCGTTATGGGCTTGCTCTTCCAACTAATTTCTTGGAATATCAAATAGATCTTTCTGATTAGTCACAGTGAGAGGGGTTTGATTAGCAGCATCACTGCATTATACACGCCTAGCGCAATTTCACACTCACCACAACCCATTCTGACACTCATTTCCTGGAGTCCTGGGGAGCAGACAGGATTAAATATGACCCACTTATTTCAACTACTGCCCAGCCCATGCACCTATGGCCAAAAGCATCCCTACACCTGCGCCTTCACATGCTTCCGCCACTCTATTACACTATGCTTTGCCAGAAGATGTTATCTTCCAGAAAAACAACATGCTGAAGTTCACAGGGAAGGAGTCCTTTCAGAGTACCCAGCATTTTCAATAGACAGTCACCATCACTGGCTCTGGTTATAACTCAGGCTAATTGTGATCTTTCATTCAGTGCTAGTGAGGCCATGAAGACCATTTAAGACGCTTTAATAGGATCACTGCACTTGAGTCTGGCTCTAGCCAGACTGCTCTGTTAAACAAGCTATCACAGCAATCAGCAGAGAGGGCATTGTTCTCGCTAGGGAGCTAGCTTTGGCTGCTTTCCTTTCAGTCCAGTCTCACCTGCCAGCAGTAGTTATGCACTAGAAACCTATTAGTATTTATATCAACAAACATCTTCCTCCCCTCCAGGCTGATAAATCTCATTCTTATCTGTTGCCATACCTGCTTCATTATATACATGCTGCTTTCTAACAGGATATTGTTTCCGCTTCTTCCAGATTGAAGAATCTGGATAGAAAAACTGCAGTGGTCATTTCTGTATGTTTCTTTAATGTAAAGCTGCAATTCATCAAGATTGCGGAGCTGTTTCCAACTGCTTTGAGACGCATCCCTTATTCTGCGCATGCATCCAATTGTTGAAGTTGCTTAGAAAAGGAACTCTATTGTAACACATGCTTCTTGAAAGTCTCTCGTGCAACGTGCTTTAGGACATATTCTTAGACCGTGCTGCTGTAAACATTATATAACGGTGAAGAATTCAGGTACATTTATATGAATCAACACTAATGTAATCAAGAAGAGAATATGGCTTGATAACCTATGTAAATAGTGGAACTGGATACCCGTTTATTTGTAATCCATCTTGAAGCTACGTTCATCCCAAGGAAGGATTAAATATCTGTAGTTTACTCAACTTTTAGCTGTATACAGACACTACCAAATATTTCTTTGCTCCCTATGAATTTTCTTCCTTTAAAATATTCTGCAACCTTAGTAATGCACCAGCCAGGCTGTAATACTTGCAAAAAGACTACCTTGTTTCACATTGTCACCAGGTAATGAATAATGAAAGAAAACTTTGAAATCATGCTTGACAATGTTTCTACATAAACGATTGCCTGCCAGTCCCGGCTCTATGAAGTATTCAACATTCCTTACAAGAATATAAAAAGAAAATCAGATGTGAGAATATTTGCATCACAAATACAGTTACACAAGTAAAGTTTCCTGACCTTATGCTCTGCAGTCCAGCAGGCAAACAACAGTTTAGAAATTACGGCAAATTGTTTGGAATTAAATATTCAACTGGAAACTTTTCCTCAGAGTTCAGACAGAGGTAAACTTTGAACTTTTGTGATCTCAAAAGGTTTTATTTCCTTTAAAATCATATCACGCCCATTTATTTTTCCTATTTCAGTTAGTTATGTGCTCCCAGGTACTAAGAATCTAAACACATCAGCCAACTTCAACTGATCAAATGCATTTTTGAAGCTGACATGTTGCCTGGGAAGTCATCTTCCTGACTTTCAGCCTAATTCATTGTGCTTCCCAGATTTAGATCATGGTGGAAATTTGGCTCTGGCTTACAGCCACGCAAACCCAGTAACTTTAATGAGTTTCCATGTGCATAAGTGAGGACATTCCACTTGACTTGCAGAGGCAGATGTTTCACTTTAATGACAGCTAATCTAAAAGCCATTTCTTTTACTATCATTTCCCTGCGGAAGATTAACTGTGTTATCATTGTACTGCTTCTGCATCAAGCAATTTCCAATTTGCCAGGGCTCTGAGGAGTCGCTGTCACCATTAATTTAATGTGTTACATGAAATTATCCCTGGCATTATAGTCTGCCTTTGGAGTCTTGGCTATTTCAATTATATTTCAGCTAAACTGTTCTATGTTGGAATCTGTTGGTTCAGTCACCCATTACTCAATGACACCTTAAGGAAAGTGACTCATTACTTAGAAGGCACAGCACTCCAAAGCTGTGGGGTTCGGAAGGCTCTTTCTCCTCCCGCTCCTGCTGTGCGTTCCAGGAATGACTTTTTCATATTCATTTGTTCCGTAGGATGCCAAAGAATACTGCAGGCCTGCACCTGCCTCACAGATGTGTACAACTCTGACACCCCAAGCACAGGACCAGTGGTTTATTTGATCACAAAAGTGCTTGGAGGGTAGAAGACAAATACAGGATGATATTGCTGTTTGTAGCATTCAGCAGTTGAGAATGTACGAGAACAGGTGGGGAACAGATTGCCATCCCAAATGGCAAGGTTAGAGACACATTCCCAAAGACACATCGACAGAGAGTGGAAAACAATCATGATCATAGTGACATTCTTTTCAGTTTCTCACCAATGGACTGGCAACAGGCATGCAAGTGAAAAAACACAGCTTCTATTCTGGTCAGCTGCCATTGCCCAGTCTTGGCCTTGCCTTTTGTCATAGCCTGCTGCCACTGACACTCTGGGTTCCACACCTCAATACAGATGTATAACCTACACATCTAAGACACACGCAACTACTTAATTTTCAATTAATTTGATTTCCAAAGTTTATTTTGGCTACATGATGCACAGACAAAAACTTCCTTGAGACCTTGACAAGTCTGCTCTGTGTTCCTGAGAACCACCGAGTACTTCTTCTGCATGCAATGCAAGACTGAGTTTAACCTGCCAGATTAGCTGTGGCTTTAGGGGTCTTACCATCCAACCCGATCATTTTTTTATTTGGATGTTCCCTACACGATTCCAAAAAATGAAGAGTTACAGAGAATAAACTAGCATAAGGATTTCCCCACGGACTGTAAAGGAAATTAAGAACAGTATCTGATAATTTATAAGTTTGCATGTCTCATTCCTGAACGGCATCACAGTAAATGAGAAAATTTAGCTGTAAAGCCAGAGGGGGAGTATAGTAGGGAGCAGGAAACACAGGAGGATGTTAATGATTCCATTCCATTCCTGTTTTGCATTTTGTTATGCCCCTCAGTTGTGCTTTCATGTGCAGGTCAGTGCTGCATATGCCTAATGCAACCTAGCAAATATGTTTCACGGGTGTCACGTAGCATGATGTATAGGGCTCTGAAGGCACAAGTGAGCCACGTTTTTAGATCCAGATCAGTAGCGGATAAAATGAAAAACTGACAGTGATTCATATTTTCCCACTAAAATTTACCTTCTCATGGAGCATCTTGATTGCTTAGAAGCCTCAGATGTCATATTATAAGACATTCAAACACTGGTAATATACCCAATATGTTCTCTAAAAGTCGCATTAAAATCTTACGATATTAGGAACACCTCTGAGTGCTGGTAATTGTGTAGGGTTTGTTCTTTTAGTATAGGGTTTTAACAATAGAAACACTTATACCTTACCATTTTCTCTTTTTTTGTTTGCAACCTTGCCAACAGTATTTTTGCTGTTTCTTTTCTTCTCATGCATCATTTGTCCATTCTTAGGCAATAAAATCTACTTACTGGAGAAACCAGGTAATTAGCCATCTACATAAATTGCCCTGTGTCTACATCATTAATTTGTTTGGATGTTTTAATTGATTGCATTCTCAACTGTTTTGGATGGCTTAAATGCCAGCTAATGCAATCCAATTAAGCCTCTTAATAAACCTGACTGATGAACTGCAATATAATCACACATCAAGTAGAGATGTAGAGGGAAATGCCACAGAACTGACAGTTTAGAATAGACTCTGCCATTTTGAAAGACCCAAATCACTTCTCAACAGGGAAACTTCTAATTGACTAGAACTGGTGGTGGATTTACTATCCAAGATCTGATTCGACACACCTTTTAAGCACAGGCTTAAGCCAATTCCTATCCACAAAACATTTTTCATAGAATCATAGAACAGCCCAGGTTGGAAGAGCCCTCAAAAGATCACCTGAGCCAGCCTCTCGTGAGAAAGGGAGCCTAGATGAGATTATCTAGCACCCTGTCCAGTTGCACCTTGAAAACCTCCAGTGATGGGGACTCCACCACATCCCTGGGGAGGCTGTTCAGTGATTGATTGTTCTCACTGTAAAAAAAAAAAAAAAAACAAAAAACAAAAAAAAAAACCCCAAACCTTTCTTGTATCAAGATGAAACCTTTCCCAGTGCAACTTCCACCTGTTGCCCCTTGTCTTCTACATGCGGCTCCATGTGAAGAGAGAGCCTCCATCCTCTTTGTAGCCACCCTTCAGGTACTGGAATACTGTGACAAGGTGCCCCTCAGCTTTCCCTTCTATTGGGAGAAAAAAACTAAATCCTTCAGTCTTTCCTCATAGGGTAGGTTCTCCAGCCCTTTGATCATCATCATCCTCCTCTGGACCTTCTCCAGTCTGTCTGCATAAGTCTGTTACTGACTGAGGTTCCTCCCAAGAGCTTTCCCTATAATTGTCCTCTCCATTCTGTAATATTTGCTAAAATTTATTGTCATTTCTGAAATTATTTATTTCCTAGACTTTTCAAACTCGTAGGGACATCAATTTATTCAACTCACAGACATCTAAAGAGTTTAATCAACAAATATGTGAAACGATAAGAGTCCTAGAGGTAAAATTAGGAGGTTTTATTCCACATTTATTTTAAGGTAAGCTAAACTAAGTAGTAATTTTTACCAGAAAACTGCCTTTTAATAGTCTGTGATCAGTCACCTAACTACCAACTGTAGAGTTAAGGTTTCTCAAGTTGATTGTATTGCTATTATTTTTATTACATTACACACAAAGAGCAATACACATAAGACCTTATTAATGAAGGCTCTAATTCTACAAACACTGGACCGCTGATAATTCCAAAGATTCTCATACTATAGGCTTTGCAATAGAGGCCAAAAATTTACAAACAAACAAAAAAAAAAAAAACCCCAAACAGAAAACCACCCAAACCACAAAACAAACAATGCAGCAGAGAAATAAAACAGATAAGGTGGGAGAGAAGAAATTAACAGTAAATACCGTAAAAATAATTTAGCAGAAGCCTAAGTCCTGTTACCTAAAGGAATGAGTTAAGAACTTATGCAGACTAAAGGAATAAACTCAGTGTTGTCAGCTTATCCTGGAGAAGGTAGCAACTTGATAATTATCTCTAGGTAGCAGCAATACAAAGGAGATTTCAGGCAATATAGGGGCCTCTTAAAAAAAAAATTTCAAACAAAACTAGATAAGGCAGCTAAAAGTTAAGCTCATATTGGAATATGATGCAAACTTCCAATAGTGCCCTGCAAGCAACTTACTTAAAGATGGCATAGTGTCTTTATGTCAGCTCTGGAGGTCTTTTTCTAAACCCAAACAGAGGTTACAGAATTAATGGAGCAATCTGTGTGAAATTCTCTGATCTGTTCTGCCAGATGCCAGACAAGACATAATAGCTCCTCTGGCATCAATGTCTATTAATCTAATATTGACTTTGATTCTCTGCGACTTCGTTTCATCTGTAAAATGGGGATAATACTCTATTTCAGATGCTTGTCAGTATCTCTTAGTTCTGGGTACAAAGTGATGTGAAGATTACATTATTTTTACATTTTACATTATCGTAAAAGAGCTACAGATTCTCATCAAACCCTTTCCCCAATCAGCGTTGCTGGTAAAGGTCACCCCTCTGTTCTGTGTCTGATACCCACTTGTTTATTCATACAACTGTCTCTGGCACAAGTTAAGGCAGAGCCTCAGCCCTTAGTGGAAACAAGAAAGCACCCTGGGCATCCCACGGTATGCAGCCTGCTGGTAGAGATTTTGCGTTTACTTTGTTGACAACAGCAAGGGTTAAGAAGCAATAAAAGCTTTTAGATACCTTCCTACAGGCATGACACTGCCTAAGTTTTAGCCCCAGAGTCTTTGCTGTACTTTGGAATCCACATGCCATTTAGGCACACCCCGTACTGCAGGCAGAGTTGGCTGCTTCTGAGAGCGAACCGTATGCCAACCAACTAGTACCTAATGCGAAACTAACCACAGAGGTGCATCCAGAATCCAAATCCTTTTCTAGTGGACGGTCAGGTACCTCTGCATCTCCAGAGCCAGGGTCCATTCTTGATGCGAGGCACCTCCAGCAGTTACTACATGAAAGAAATGAATGACCAGACCTCTCTGCCTTCTTTTTTCCTGCAGGTCCTGATACTGCCACAACCACTTTCCACACAACCACCGATTGTTCATTCAGGATGCAAGTTCAATACATCTTCAGGCTGAATGATGCGGAACTTCTAGTTTCCGCAACTAATGGTCAGGGGGCATGCAAGAAAGAGGTAAGGTATGGGTGAAAAGGGGAAGTTTGCTGAAAGGTAAGCATATTTATAAGCATTTTGATAACTCAGGACTTCACACCATGGAGTCTTGCTGAAACCTAGTGTAACGATTTATTGAAGAAGGTATCATGGTTTGGTCTTCTGTGTTCAATTAGATGTTATGTACATGGTGTTTAAATGCATATGGCTATAGTTATATACTCTAAATTTATTCCACTGGTCTGAATGTCTTTCCTTGGAAAATGGAACTATTTTCTGTCATTCGTAAGATATAAACAGTACATTTAATGGATATTACAGCTGAAATTTGCATGTGCTCTGTTGCTGAAAATAATTGCAAGTAAAGTATCTTAAATTCATTTTGTTTGTAATACATCTTCCCATACAGCAAAATAATGCAAAAATATACCTTTTAAGTCATGCACATATAATTTTAAAACATTGTGTCATTAAAAATGTGATTGCAATGTTCCTCACTGTACTGAGATTAAGTGTATGGAAAATGAGACACAGCCTTCCAGAATAAGTCTTCCCACCGTAGATACTTGAAAAATCTCTTGGAAAAGACATAAAGCACGTCATGTAAAATGAGAACTTTCCAAAGAATGAACTACTGTAATAGGACGGACTATTTCTAAATGCTAACAAGCTAGGAAATCATCTTGTCCACTTAAGGACAGTATTGCTCGTGCCTGCCACACAATCTATTTTCCAGTCTAGATACAAAATCAACTGATTTCAGATATGGTTGAAAGGGTTAATTCTCCCTGATAAGTCTCTGAGCAGAGCATTTAATTCATTGGGCATTCTAAGCCACCTGTGCATGAGAGTGAACGTACAAGGGGAAGAGAGAGGGAGATGTAGGCACAGTACTTTGCAAGACCATTATTGGGCAAAGCCTGTTAAAGAGATCAATGCTGATAATAAGAATAAGCATTTGTTTCTGACTGCCAGAAGATGTAAACATTCTAATTACATCCCAGAAACTACACAAGCCACCTGACCTCTGCAGCTGAAAAAACATTCTCCACAAGACAGAGGTAAGAACTTCACATTTTTACCTGCTTCTCTGTGCAAAGTGCATGCCTTTAGAAATTCATTGCAGAAATCACTGCATACCTTTTATACATAATACCACTAATGTCTCACATTTTTTTCTTTTGATGTTCGAAATATCATTGTCTCTAAAGGGAGGGCAAGTGAAGAGTTTTGAAACATCATCTAAACTTCAAATCATCTAAACTTCAAGGGTTTCCCAATTTTAATCTGTTTCAGATGTGCATCTGTTAGGACTTACTTACACAGCACACATCTGGTAGCAACCAGCTATGAGAAAATATTTGAGTACTGATTTGGGGTTTTTTATGCTAGTTGACAGGTGAGAGGGTTACACTGGCTCTCAAAGACAAACTCAATTATTTTTGAGCACAATGAGTTATCCTCTGTAGTCGGCATCCCTGCTACAGTAAATCAAAGGGTAGCATCCAGCCATTGTCCTGGAGTCATGCATTGTGCTGATTTACTGGGGGCTAGGCTGTTTGTTTGTTTTTCATGTTATCCTATAGCTTCAGATTGTCTTCTGTATTTAAAGTAAATGCATATACTAGGCTCATTTCTATCAGTTTCTTAAATACTCCTTTCACTCTTCAGAAGGCAGCTGCTTAGACTGAGGTTAACGAAGACATTTACTAACATTCAACAGTACTGGAATAGTTACACTGTTTTGGTTACTAAACAAAACTAGTGATGGTGATACTAAATCTGACAATTTTAGACATGCATTATAAATCTTGGTTCAGGTGAGTTTTCCTATTTAGATTAATTCATATACACAGAAGAAATATATCTTTGTATCTGTGTAACCTGAACATTGAAACCTAGGTCACAACAGAGTGTGAAATATTTGTTATCCATCAGTAGCAGAATCCAAAGCAACAGAACCAAAGTGAAATGCAAAGCTGGAATGCAAGGTAGCATAGGCATGTGCTTTGCCTATTAACGCATTCGTTTACATTCTTTATTGTGCCCCCACTAGAACTAAGGTGTCACCCAGTCCTAGAACTCTCCTAAGTTAAATAGAACACAATATCCCATATTGCTGTGTTTTCCTCTATTGAAAGAGGAAAGGGCTCAGAAAGAAATCAGAAAGGAAAAAAAGCAGACTTGTAGGGCAAAAAAGTATGAAATCCATTGGTAAACTACTTGTCTTTGTTTTCTCACCTATGGATGACTTTTCAAAACAAGCTGCTTTTGCTGTTTGTGTCAGAGACAAGGAAAACATCTTTCCACAGAGCAATTTTTGTTGATTTACTATTGGAAGAAAACCATCCATCCAACACACGTTATAGAATTTTTCCTTCCTAGAGTTTGCAGTGTCCTTCTTTTTGCATGAGTGAGTCAAAAATCCCTATGTATGTTGTCTGTATACGTGCATACATTATAGAATTGGGAAATGAAATAGTAAGAGAAATTTTCCAGCTAATCAGTTCTCATTTCTAAAGCCAGAGTCAAAACAAATGATCAACAAGTACTAAAGTAATGCCCTTTCTGCAAGATTTGTGCTGAATTTTCAGAGACATTATTGCATGATGAAGTACAGGGTCCCTTCCAGTCCTTCCTTGGAAGCTGCATCTGCATTATGCCAGTTTGACAATAGTGCTGCTGTATCAAAACAGAGATAGCTCTTCACGCTTTGATGTGCCAGCAATACGCAGAACAGAAGGTTTGGCCATTCCAGGGGAATAAATTTATAGAAAAGTTACACATCATAGCCACATCACACTCCACTAGGACTTGCATGGAATTCTTATGGAATGTCACATGGCAAGTAGTTGCCAAGGCCAGCCCATTAGAGCCCTTCAAAAACCTCTGCATTAACCACCACGTGTAGAAGTGATGTCAGAAGTTGCATGCCCACGTCACTTTAGATGACTGCCCGGCATCCAGAGGTATGTGATTTTTCCTCACATCTTAGTATGGGTCAGTTTATAAGGAGATACAAAGTGTAACAGATAGAGATGGATACCTTGTTTCCATGGTAACAATACTTAAGACACATCATACTAAAGATGATGTCAGCACCATGTCCTGTTTGATTTTTATTGCTTTAGGACACGGGGTAGTTTATACATTTGATGTAGCTGATTAATACCTGCATGAGAACTCCAGAGCATTGGCTGGGAAATAACTACCCTATTGTTCATACAGTCCTGATTTTCTTGGAGTATAGAGAGAGTAGCAACTGTTAGAACATCTATTCAGATGACCAAGCACATTCAGTTACATCAGTACTAAACACAATAAATTGGCTTAGTGCAACCTGCCGAAGTTCTTGGGAGAAGGTCATAGTCAGCACTGCGGAAAGACTGTGCAAAACCTCAGGATGGCAGGGAACTAAATGAGGTAATGTATTCTCGTATAATCCTAGCACAGGGTTTATGAGGTACACATCACCAATGGTGAAGCAAACATAAGCAGAGAAAAAAAATAATGCACAACCCTTCACAATTTTTATCTTTAGAATCGATTCCTTTTAAATGGAGAGTTGAAGCTCAGTTTGACATTGCAGGCAACTAAGACATAGCAACCAAAGTTCTGAGAAAAGTAGTAGTATCCTTGAATACTATCTTCTCCCAGTGCAGTGTCCCAGGTATACCCATGGTTATTCCAGATTCTCCAAGGGAAATATGAAAGCAGAAATATTCACAGCCCTGAATCGAGTACAGTCTCCCAGGCAAGTGAGGCATGGGCTCAACTATTTGCTGTTCAGGGCTGGGGCTCTCTGACCATAAATTCCTCCCCAACTTGAGAAACTTTCCCAAGAAGAAAACCATTGCATAAAAACTCCAGACAGCTCCCTCTCTCTCGGAACCACAATAGTTCTGTGCAGTTGGGATGCCTTATGCCTGAGGAAGCACCTCTTTAGTAAACAGTCATATATGGGGTCTTAAAGTTCACAGTAAAAACATCCTAAAAGGAGGCAGTCATCCAGATTAGCTACTCAAGCCCCACCCATCCAGGATCCAAGTGTAAAAAAAGCCTCAAATCATAGATTTTTACACTGCAACCCTGCCCTTGCAAGATCTTTACAACTCCAAAATCCAGTAACAGAAGCAGCTCCTTTAGTCACAAGCAAGAGAAAAGGGAAAAATCCTTTCAAAGTAGTCCACTAGAAACAGCAAATGCCTCATTGCTTCCTATGTTTTGCATCTACATTGCTTTGGGGAAAGAGCATGTTTTCCAGTAACTGAAAACCCCTACTGTTTCTCAATTTCTGGAAGAAGAAATCTCCAGATTGGTGTTCACCTTCACAGTATTGCAGAGAGATTACACTTCTTCTAAAGCCAATTTGTAAAACAAGGGTCTAATGGATCATGAACTAGGCCAGCAGATGAAAGACTAGTACACAAAAATTTCTGCAGGCGGTGACTGCCATTGTAACTTTGGCAAGTCACCACACTTCCCTGTGCCTCAGTTTCCACATGAGGATATAAAGGAACTGCTTTTAGCAATTTCCAGTTGAAATGCGCTGCAGAAAGAAAAAAATTTTATGAATAATTTAGTCAAATGTGAGGTTTAGGGAAAAAATAACAGAAAAAACACTTCTAATTTGCATCATCAGATCTCCTTTGCCATAAAGGCTACAAGGTGATACTGAGACTGTGTCGGAAACCAAAATAGGTCTTTCGCCTTAGAAGCAATGAACAGGGACCTCACTGCAGTAGCGGAGAACTGTCAAAATGACGGATTACTCTATTTCAGTGACCACACGAAGTTGCTTAAGACAAATCAAAATTAATGATTCTGCAAATATGTCCTTTACAGTTGCTGGTGATTTTCCTCATATAGAAGAGAAGCACTTTTTTTTTTTTTTTTTACTTACAGCACAGCAATCTAAATACTTGTTACCAGATTTCCCATCATGAAGAGAAACATCTCATGAAAACAAGATATGTCATTTTTAAATCAAATCATACTGTCTGGTATTGCTATCTCTGCGTCTATCAACGTGTATTTTATAGCTCATGTCTCCCCTCACAAACTTCAGCATAAAGCAGAAACGCATCATTTCACAAGATTTTCTCAGAGCCATAGAAGTCTTCTACAAAATATTCAAGCCTTCCCACCCTCAGCATGTCTATACTGAGGGCATAATTCTGCCCTCTCACACATAATTACAGCTCCCTTGACTGCCTTTAATATTAGCTCTGCTTGCCCCTCCTTAGGGGCGGAATTTGCCAATAGATGCATCAAGTAGGAGAAAAAAATACTTCCTTCTCAGTTAAAAGGTACAAAAGGATTCTCTTCAGGAACGTCCACATCAAATTTTCCCCAGTGTCTTTCATCAGCAGAAGTGCTCAGTTGTTTATTTCAATAAAACCTTAAGAACAACGGCCAATTTCAGCTTCTTAAGGTCCAGCACATGGGATTTTATTATCCGCTTTCTGTATATTCTGTATAAGTTTTATTGTCTGAAAGCACACACCAGTGGGATGGATGCTCATTAGTTGCAACAATTGCTCCTAAGCCTACGGGCTGTTCTGATTGTATTTAGAGCCTGTATCGGCTCTGCCTCCCTGTCAGGCACATCCTATTGGCTTCCAATTGACTTGGTTATACTTGCCTGGAAAAGACAATGTATATCTACCTATGACACTCAAATTATGTGCTGTGTTTTTGCCAGTCAGTCCAAATTTGAATCTTAAGAGGATAAAAACAACTTTTCCCAATACAAAATGGTATTAATAGTCAGGCACTTCCTTTACTTCTCTGCAACAGCTGCGAACTTCTGGATGACTGCTTTGGGTTCTGCACTGCTGTTGCTCACTCAGATGCTGACTTAGTGTAGAAAAACAGGTAAAAAACCAATTTAAAATAGGACATGAAGGAACATGATAAACTTACTAATAATTTTCTCCCTTTTCTGACATTCTCTAACCCAAAACAGGCTCAGCACTACCTCAAACATTTGTCACTGATATGTGGCTGAGAACTGACAAAGGAAGTATTTTCGTTACAAATACTAAGCAGTTTATTTCAGAGCTAAACTGCAAGAGTAAAAGAAATAAAAAAATATTTGTCAGTACTGACTTTCCAGTCTAATGTTCAGCTTGGCCTAGTATAACCTTTAGAAAATGCAAGCCAATGCCATTGCTGCACCCAAAGTTCCTTGTACTTCCTATTGGAAAGAGTACACCTTTTCCTCAGCTCTACAAGGAAGTGAAGCCATTAGAGATACAGGAAGAGATTCTTCATATAGTTCCCACTTCCCCAAAAATTTTTTAAAAAAATAAATAAATAAAAGGAAGGAAAAAAGTATTTCCTTTATGATTAGGTCAATGCTTTTTGAGGGAATCTATGAATTTTCTGGGGACTTAAAAGATCTATATTCTTGGTGCTCATGTACACCCTCAATTAAGTCACTTTGGGCCATGTTCAAATAATTTATACAGATGTTATTTAGGACTCGGTAAGGGGGGGCTAGCGTCTGCAGGCTGAGTAGCAGGCAGTCTGAATCACTCATAGCATTCCTAGCCTCAGAGACCGTGGTAGTCACAATGGCCACAACAGGCATGCATAGAAAACAGTAGGAATAAAGCTCTTCAATTCTTGGCATCTTGATTCGCCACCGGTGAAATGGGCAAAAAAATGCCTTTTGGTATCTTATAGCCACGTTACAAGAAAAACTACATTAAATCCTGTGAAGCGCTTGTCTATTGCAATAGTATGGACCTTAACTAGGTAGACCATGCTCAGAGCCAGCTTAATTGTAAGGTAACAATAAAGCTGTTCGGCAATAAGGAAGATTCACATCCATAGGAAACCAATCTTTTGTTAGCTGTACAACTTCCTGCAAATAGAAACAAGAACTCACTTAACTCGTTAAATGTATAGCGTTGTCCTTAAAAGCAACCTTCCCTTCTGTAACTAGTTCTCACATACGGACACCCAGGATCTGCAAGTGCATGCGTTTCTTTCAGATCCTTGTGTTCTTATACTCCTCTTCAGATGGTGGGATGAGAATAGCTGCCTTCACACTTGACAGAAGCCTAAGATAACATGACTCTGAAAAAAAAGGCAAATTCTCATAGGGGTTTTGAGGCAGAGTAGCAACTAGAAGAGGAGACTTAGACTCCTGGCAGAAGACACTGGCATTCATTGTTTCCTACCCCACTGACGGAAACAGGTCTGTGTTCACATTCTTGGAACGCTCTGCGTGTACGTTCCCAGTAAACAGGGCTGCCACAAAGAGATCCTGCTCTGCCCTCAGCCCTTCCTCCCAAGTATACACAAAACTTGGAATGCTGGTGAAGCACTCTGGTCGAGAGAGGTACCAGCCTTAAAATTTGTACAGCGTGAACTTTGGCAGCCAGTTACACTAGCTCAATAAACCCACCTACGGGGGAAAGAAAAAAGCTCAACCAAAAAAACCCAACCCAAACCAAGCTGGTTCTCCCTCATTCTGAAGTCAGTTCTTGAAAAGAATAAAATAAAACCCCAGGAGAATCAGATGCCTATCCTGCCCTTGCTTTTACTGTCTTCCCCAGTTGTTACCAGATAGATTTCCAAGCAGTAGCATAAAAGAATTCTGTGCATAGCCTGCAACAATCGATAAATCGGTGTGTTTTCAAACGAGAAGCTGTTCCCGTATAGCGCACCCAAAAGCTGCCAGCGCTCCCAGAGCCAGAGGGTTTCAATAGGTTTGCACCTCTCTGACTTCACGCTCCTTCTGCGAGCGCAGCAGCCAACTAAATAACCTGGGAGCGGGTTTCAGGAAAGCTAGAGGAAGTTTCGGAGAAGCTGCGGCAGAGCGGAGCTGGTGCTGCTCGCAGGCTCCGAGAGCCCAGCGCTCTCTGCTGCTGTGATGCAAGCCCTCCTCCCCCCGCTGCTCGGGAGCATTTGCCTGGAGCTGGGATCCGCACACGGCTGAGCTCCCAAGTTGGAGCATGGCTCCGAGAAGACTGAGAAGCTGGAAGGCACTAACTCCTGCAGACCTGGGAGCTGACACGTGTTCTAGGAGCCTTCTACTTTTCCAACCCTTCGCGTGTACTAAGGACAGAGCAGACACGGCTCAAAGGCGCTCACACCTGGAAGGATCTCTTTTTGGATTCTGCTGCTGGTAACAGAGCTCTGCACACCTACTCATAGCCACAGAGGAAAAACAGAGAAAAATTCTTTGAAGCAGCAAGGCACTTTTCAAAGTGGGGAGTGGAAGGAGGCAGTTTTTCCCCTCCTTCCCTGTCTGGGAGAAAGGAGTTGCCCAAGCTGGTGATGAGACTTTTCCATACTTCGCAAAGCAAGCTCCTGAAGTTACGACACTGCACCACTGACAGCCTAGGGTAGTGTAGTCCAGAACAGCCCCCAGCAGCACACCCCGAGTGCAGACAATCTGGCAGGCACAGGAGATGGAGAATGAGGTTGGCAAATCTGTGGACAATCAAATGGACAAATACATGTAATAATTTGGAAGTTTTCTTTATCTGTCTTTGCTTTTATTCCGCTTCCTTTTCCTCCCTGATTTATCATGCATTTATCCCTCTATTGATTTAGCTGTGCTGTTAATTCTTTCTTACCTTCCCCTCCTCAATTTAGAGTTACAATAATGGGGAAATCAGAAAGTCAAATGGATATTGTGGAAAAATCAACAAAATCTGGGAAGAAATCCTGGAGCTTTGTGGCAATCGGTCTGGCTGTCTTGCTGCTCCTCATGACTTGTGCAGTGGTCGCCCTGGTGATCCTGTATGCCAGCAGCAGAGGTAAGGAACCTGTGAATAATTCCCCTCTTCCCTCTGCAAACAACATACAAGTCTTTTCATTTAGCTCTGCAAAAACAAAAATACAGGGAGACAGTGAGGTCACCTCTGTCAGGAACTTGGCTATTTCTGCCTTGTTCCGTGCTCATGCACAGAGAGGATTATGTTGGATTTTATTTCATTTTTAAATTACGTGATGTAAGACTCTATGCTTTTAATTATTTCTATGCATTTTATTGAATTCAGCATTGTTTTGACAAAGGTAAAAAAAATATGTTGCACTGTTTTAGAGGAGAAGGTATGTATCTGTGCATCTGTGTGTAAGGCTTGACTTTTCCTTGTTTTATAGAAGCCCAAGTTAAGATTCATTATTGCCAGGAGTTACAAAGCAACAGCTGCGTAGCAGATCTAAATGGGAGATTGCTTATTATAATGTGAAAGCTTTTTTTTTTTAAAAAAAAAAAAAGAAAGAAAAAAGAAAGCCAGTATGCTGCTGAGGAAAGAGAGACTTTTTAAATATTACATCAGGCAATTTGATCTCTAAGGGAGATTTGGTTCTGTGACTTTCATGCAAATGTCTTGTCAGGAACCTGAAAGTAAGGCATATTACTTTGAGGTGCTTTGCCTAATATGTTAACTGCAGAGCATGCTTACTCTCAAAACGAAGTTTTTCCACTAGCAGACCAAATGCAAAGTCCTACTTAAAAAAAAAAAATTTCTGTGAAGCAATCGACATGATTGGTAGCAGCACCTGCTTCATGTTTGTCATTTGCATGAATGCTTCTTGGATTCAGAGCTTTGCTAAAACACTAGAGACTAAAACTAAGAAGTCTGAACAGCAAAACTGAAGCAAGGCATTGCTTTCTCCTTAAAACGTCTCTGCATCCCCTGCCTGCAGTGAACTGGTTGCTTCAGCACTCGTAAGTAAAACATTGCACAATTCTGAGTAATAATGCATGAGAAAAGTCTTTCTATTGTTCACTCCTGTTGCTACCAGCAATTGAATGTTACCAGCATTTGTTCCAGTGTTAGATGAAATCTGTGAGTATTTGGTATTCATAATACTCCTCAGAAAGTTGCTTATATTTATTGTATTACCTCGGAAGATAGGAGGAAAGAAATTCCCCAGAGTTAAGTCCTAGGTCAGGAGTTTCTGTATCAAAATATTGAGGTATGCAGAATTTTGTTGCTTGCATCCATAAAGGATTTGATAAATCTGCTCTACATTTTTCTGCTTAGGTTCAGGGAAATCAGAATTGGGGTATTAATAATATTTTCCCAAATGTTCATGTCTCATCCAAATCCATGGGAAGAGTCTGTGCACGTAAAGCAAGTGCTAACTATTACATTTCTTGGATGGAAGGCTTATCTGTGAAAAAACAGTTCCAAAATCTAAATATTTTGCAGGCTTGTATCAGCAATTAAACTGCCATTGGAAACGTTTCCCGGATTTGGACATTCCTGAGCAAAATGCAAGTGCAAGATGATCGCAGAGCTGATAATGCTGCTTGTCCTGTTCAGAATGCAGCTCCTCCCAGCTCTTTTCTCATGCCTTAAAGAAGTGTTTTCAGCACTGACCTAGCGTCAGTTTCTGCCAGTTTACATCGGAGCATACATAGTTGAAGTACTGCGATAGAAGACACCAAGATGTGGTCATTAGACTAGAATAGCCACAAGCTTTAGGTAATTCACAGGTAGGAATTGAGCAGCAGGAACTTTAGTCTACAGCATTTTTAGATCTGTGCCTCTATGTGCTATTTGGGTCTAAAACTGAGAAAGCAAGAGCTCTTCAGTGCAACCAGTGAATGTTCCTGCAGAACAGGAACATTTTTGTCTTTAAAAGTGTTGTCCAAACGCTCCACTTGGTTCTGTTTTGATGTTACATCTAGGTCCATACCCAATGCTCAGTCAAAAGGCTGAAGTCTTTCTTAGACTTACCAAGTGAAAAGCGTGTATTGCTCAAAGCTGTGTAACATAAATATAAATCCTGCACAGCAACAGGAAGAAAATGTAGCTGAGCAGCATTCTTGTGTTGGAACTAAGAATGTTATCCTTGGGATTCCTTTATTTCTAATTTCACTCGAATGTTAATTTTGAAGTGTGTTATGGGACACTGGATTGTTTATTAAGAGCAGATTCAGATTCACCACTTCATCTTTGTACATCCTGTATCAGAATGACACTGCCCAGACAGGCTTCTAAAAAGTAATTCTGTTTAGCTAATGGAAAAATAAAAGGATTACCTGTCCTGCCTCACATTCTCTCTTATTTTTATATGTGAAGGTATATGTAGGCTTTGTGGTTCAGGGAGTACATTTTTGCTCTGCTTGTATATAGCTTGCATAAGAGCATTGTGGTGCATGAAACAGGCCTCTGGTTATAGCAATAATGCCCGTAATACGTATTAATACTGACTGTGACTTATCTACATACCCTGACAACAAAACCACTGAAGCTCTCACAGCAATGCAGTTATACGGTTCTAGAAGCAGTCTGAGGATTTTTGACATCCAAAGAATTTTTCATACCCATAAAACCTCATCCAAATAAGCTAAAAGGAAATATAGTAAGAATAGCAGAGTAATATTTGGGTGATCATAGATAGGGAAGCAGACGGAACTGAAGTAATTTGTTTTTGAATCTGAATACACCACGCTCTCAATCTTTCCATCACACCCACGCATACATCTTTGCAGCCTTTTCACAGCTCTTTCTCAGCTATGTTCTACAAATATTTACTAAATTCCAAATCTCATCACTTGTTGGAAAGGTTACAGCCTGAAGAACATTTCAACACTTATTGTAGCTGACATGAAGTCACAGTGAGTGACTTTTCCAGACAACTTAGTTACAAACAACTTCCATTCTCACCTAATTGCTGGTCCTGACTGCTCAAAAGGCATGTTACTAGTTTAATTGATATTTTATTCACTTTCTGGCTTCCAAGTTTGTAGGTTTCTCAGAAGGAAGATTCACAGATTATCTTTTTTGTGTCTGCATCCCCACAGGTTATCACTATTCACATCTATTACACAGGCTGCTAGAAAGCTAGAGGGCACCCTTATTCACCTACACTCTATCCGGTTAGGCAGGCTACAAACAAATAAATGAAGATAAATACGACACTCAAATTTAGCAGCACCTTGTTCTGGGAGGGGATTTCAGAAAGCCATGTTATGCTCCTGCGTTTCCTATGCCGTGAATGCAATTAACACGCACTTGAAAAATAGATTTGCAAGAACCTGCTGACTAGGGGCAATATCTAAACTGGTCACTGGCACGCTAAGAAAAACTTGTGGCTGAGATCTGGCTTGTCTCCTGCACCGCTGCCTAGTCATTCTTTGACTTCATGAACGTTCATTAATGAGGCATCTATTCAAAGGAAATGGAGAATTTAAAGAAGTGGCAGCTAACACAAAAGTCACGATGAAGTGACATTTGGGTGGCAAGACTCTTCTCAGTTGTACTCAGATGGAGCTACATGTATGTGGAATGACAGGCCATACAGGGCTGCAAAAGTGAGCAAATACTCAGCTTACTGATTCTTACATGAAATTCTGTCTCTGCCACGATTATAGGTAGACTATAGGTAAGAAGTCATAAGAAAGGTGGAATAAAAACAAACACTTGTGTTATGGAGTCCATCTGAAGACACTGACATCTGGTATAGACAGCCCTCTCAGAGGGAGAAAAGCTAAATTCGGCAATTACATTATTTGTTGCAAACAATTCACTGTTAGCAACAAAGGCAGTCTGCAGTGCTGACAGCACTTCTGCAGATGAGATCTGCGTGAGAAAAGATAAGGTGCTGAAAGGTAAAGCTCACACTTGACTGCCTGATGACAACTGTGGATCTAATTGTTTCAATGTGTACCATCCCCAGCCATCTGTGGTCCTCAAAACGCACAGTGGGAAAACACTAAACACAAACTGTGCTTCAGAGACTGTACGGAATGATTTGCTTTGCTTTTGTTGTCTAAAAAGAACTTCAATAAGGCTGTGAAAAGCAACTTGTATTTGAAAAAAATTGTCATTCAAAAGATGACCTGCTGAAGAGGACTCTATAGAGGACTCTATAGTGCTCTATAGACCTCAGAAGTTATTCTTATATCCTGCTGCTGACCAGTAAATGTAATATCGTTTGATGGCTTCTTGTAAAGTCAAATTAAGACAATAGACTTCTCTGCACTGAGCTCCGTGTGCCCTGAAGCATGTCCCAGCTCTGCCATTTTTCAAGTGAGCAGTTGACCTCTGAAGTAGTGTCTGGAGTGCTTATCTTCTCTCATTTTCTTCCATCTGGAGTAGTCCCACAGCTCAGGTAATTTTTTTTGGCTCCATTAAAGCTTACCTTCCCTTATCAATTCTCTGATGGTGCTCTTCAGACTGAAAGTGAAGAAAGCCTTCAGTCTGCAGAGGGTTCAATGGTTCTTTTCTATTTACAAGACTATCAACAGAGCAAGAGTGTGACTTTCTTAATGAAGTAAATGCAAGGGTGATACAGCAAAGGTCCTGAATTGAGAGCCACAAAGGAACTTAGTACTGCACAAAGTAGTTAGAGTGATTAAACCTTTCTGGCCCATTTCTGTTCTTTTGACATCCCTCTTTGATAGTTTTAAAAAGTATACCCAAGGAAGGGTATCTTGGAAGAAAAAGGTGGGGAAATGGAGTGATTAATTTTGAAAGAGAAAAAAATGTAAGTGGCTAGATCCTAGATGAACTTGGCTGTGGGAGAAGACAAGTGGGAGGTAAGGTTTGATAGGAGACAAGTATTGATTCCCCACAAACCCTTCCACCGATGTGTTTACTTTCTGTGCAGCAGGGCAAACATGGGATTCAGAGCTGAACAACATGCCAATTCTCCTCTGCTGCAAATCACTAGCTTCATGCCTTACAGCGTCAAACATGAGCCCATGTCCCACTTACGATTTTATGTTCAGAAGTTTCCCATCACATCCGTCTAAACCCGGCTAGACATTTGTTTTGTTTCAACTTTTAGGCTTTGTAGAACATTAATCTGGGTTGTCCCTCCCATGTCTGTACTTCCAGCAGTCTTTGTCCATGGATGTCAAAGTAGGAGTCTCTTATGTCATTACAGCTCAGCATGTCAGCAATATTTAACCAGGAAGGAAAAATAAAGACATAGAGAAATACCTATGTTTATACTGAAAACTTAGGGAGCCGTTTCTCAAGTAGTTTGAGAAATTCTATGCACTTCATGTGCATAGAGTTGTCTAGCTGAGACTTTAGAAGGTGCATTTTACATTTGTTCCTAGTTATTTGAAGTTCAAGAGGTGCAGTAGGCAGGGCCTCAGTCAAGTGAGCAAAGACCCAACAAATACATTGTGAGGCAAAACAGGGCAGTGTTGGTCATATCTCATACGGAGTCAGGTTGGCTTGGTTCTTTGTCAGGAACGGTACTGAGGCATAAAAGAGATAATTGATAGAAAAACAAAGGAGCCACTTTTAGAAGTAAACTGAGAGCCCCTCACCAGCCATTTCTAATTATCTGGTTTTGTGGCAGAGTTTCAGAGTCATGAGTGTGCAACCAAGGTTTCAAAACAGATTTGGCTTCCCTACTTATACAGCTCAATTACATTTTCACAATCACAAGGGCTTTTTGAACGTGGGGAGTTAGAATCTTGTTGAAAGCAGTTGGTTCCGGAAACTGAAGTTAAACGTTGTCAGGTTATATTAAAGAGAGAAGCTTTGGAGAAAAAAAAAAAAAAAAAATTAAAAATTATCTCTTTTTCACCTTGCCCACTGCTATTTCTGCTTTATGGAAAATTTCCATATGCCTTTGAACCACTAGTCTCTTTTCCCTCCCCCAAAGGATTTTTTTTTTTTTTTCTTGGAAATACCCTGGACTTTTGGTGGTCATGTTGGAGTTTTGGGAGTGTTGGGGTTTGTTAGTTGGTTGGTGGGTTGGTTTTTTTTTTGGGGGGGGGGGTGGGGGGGGTGGGGGGGGGGGGGGGGCAAGTTTAAATTATTAGAGAGTTTAAGAAACTCCAAAAATTGGGCTTAGCTTCATCCAGTGCTAAAAAAAAAAAAAAAATAATAAAAAAAAATGCTAAACCCCTCTATGTGAAGCTTCACATTATTACATGTATTTTGCTCATCCCATGTTCAGACTGCTAGACGCTAAATTATAATAAGGCATGCAGTTATTCTACTGCAGATGTACTCCCACACAGCACGACAGCACTCAGCTGAACCCTGAATGTTACATTCCCAGTCACAGTGGGGGCTTTTTATGTTGCTTCCACTGATGAACTTCCAAGCCCTCTTTTCTCCCCTACTGTTTTATTTCTGTCTGAATTAGTGTAATCTTGTTTGCTGTCATGTAAAACACTTATTTTCATTGGAATGAATTTCTTTAGTAACTCTTTTCTGCAAACATCATAGTGTAAGGATCAAAAAAAAATGTTTAAAAACATGGCTAATCCTGTTGGAAAGTAAGGGTATCGAGTTTTCGTTTTCCAGTGTGGAACCAAGTAGTTGTCTATTTAACATAAGTAGACACTAAGCTAGTCCAGTTTCACAAATGGGAAATTAAAACAGCAAAATTAATTTTCTTGTGCCCAGGGCCAAGGCCACTCATCAGGCTGGGGTAGAACTTACGGCTGTGAATTCACATCAAGACCCTCTGGAGTCACTGCCATCAAACTCCTAGCGCTACATTTAGTGTGGAGCACCAAGCAATAAAAGCTAGGGTCTGTTCCAGTTTCTGCTCACCATCAATGCATTAGAAGTGCATAGGCTTTTTGTGGATCTTCTTCACTGGAAGAATTTCACAGACCAAGGCTAAGTGGTCAAAAATAGAAACTTCATAGCCAGGAGGAGCGCTTTCCAGCTTCTGCTGGAGCGAGCATACAGACCCATTTCCCCATATAGAGGCACACATCAAATTCTTCTGTTTTAGAAGTCACAGCAAAATGCTTCTGCTAAGGTTTCATTGCCTGCGCTCCCTCTCAGATTCCCTGTCACGTCGCTCCTTCTTCGTGGGCTGAAACCAGCGAGTCATGAAGGTCCCCAGAGTTCCCAAGTTTGACTGCTTTCAAACTACTGAGGAAAGTGATCAACAGGACTGAGCCATGGTCTTAATGGAACAAAATTCATGTTTTACTAGAAGTATGCTCATGTAACAACTGAAACAGCTGGTAACTAGTACACCCATTAGCTCTTAGCACAGTTTGTACTACACTTACTCAGATTTGCTACTTGGAGATCACCGATAATGACTTCACTGGACTTTTCCAGGCTTATCTCAAAGGCAGAACGCAGACTTGAACATAGGTCCACAGTCTCCATTATACGCTATTTCATCAGCCCTAAACATTATTGATTAGGGAGCAACCTCTGCTGAACAGCAAGGAGTAACCTTGAAGGGCATATCTGAAATTTTAACCAAACGCAGGTCTGTTGCCAGCTCTCCCCTCCACCCATTTGATCTTTATGACTACAGTGTGAAAGCAGTAAATCCAGCTATGGGCTTTTTGCCCCCTGTTTAAACCTCTCAGTCATGGTGACTTTGAAGATCACGGAAGAGCTCAGATGCTCAAATCATCTTTGGAGATTGTCTAGAAAAGGATCTCATACTTTCGGTATGGGTCAGAAAGACTGTAGAGGCAGTTAGCACGTAAAAAAAACAACCAACCAACCAACTGGTCTTAGTCTCCTTCCAGGAAAGTTAAAATTCACTGTCAAGACTGTTGTAATACTGCTTCCAATACATTTTCCTCATAAATCTGTAGATAAGATGTTTCTTCACAGTTGTCATTTGGTATCTTTTACTGGCACTAATATTCACTCACTTGCTTTAAAACTAAACAGAGCTGTCACTGAGGTCGGGCTGCGGGCAAGTGACACTGGTAGCAATTTCTTTCCAAAACAACTAATCCTATCTGCTTTCTTCTTCCTCTCCCTGCAGGCACTCACTATGGCACCAATTCAGGCAACATATGTACCACACCTGGATGTGTTACAGCAGGTAATGATTGTTACCATGAATGATTATTGCAGAGGTGATGTTTTACATGTTGTTAATTCTACTGAACCTGAATAAACAATAGTTCAGGCTTTAAGACTGAAGAAGTTGAAAAGGAATGAAATTTCCCCTTTGGCTAGATACACATTGCTAACACTGTCAAAGGCAGCAACTACAGCTGTCCTCAAATACAGTTCCATGTGTAAAAACTGAGCAAAAAACCCTATTCTTACTTCTGCATTGTATACTTTCTTTGTCACCAGGAGTATCATTCATAAGGAAGTAGTACAGGAAAATTCCCAGTGTGGGCAACAGTTCTCTGGCTCTGGCCTGAGCCACAAGGATGTGGATTGACCAACGCAGTCTGTATCTATGAAGTATAATAAGAATCCCCTTAGACTGAATTTTCTCTCAAAGAGAATGTATTCTACACATGGGGCTATTCACCTTCTTATTTTTGGCATCTACTTGTACACCTCAAGAGAAGTAAGACTCCAGCCCAGATGTTCCCAATTGCACCCTGGAAACACTGACTTCATGGGTAGGTACCTGAGCTAGGACCCCAGGCAGAGCACTGGGCAGCATGCTCGTGCCTGTAAGGCATTGTGCTCTGGGAGAACTAGTCTGCCATTCAGAGGCTCCCTCTGTAAAGCAGTACAATTGCAATACAAATGTCTGCCGTCAGATGCTTCCGTGCATTTTTAAGCAGCAAATAGGATCCTTTGAGTCATAATACATCAGAATGAGTCTTTTCCACTATAAGCAGCATAAGCAAGGTGCCTTCTTGCCAAGCAGCTTCTTGACAGTCTTTGGTAGTCCCAGAGATTACCAGGCAGTCTGTGGAATTCAATTCTCCAATTTTGATACCTAGCTGCTAGAATAATTCAGAACATGGACCCAACAGCTGACCCGTGCAAGGATTTCTACCAGTATGCCTGTGGGGGCTGGCTGAACCGGCATGTTATCCCAGAAACCAGCTCCAGATACAGCATTTTTGACATCCTGAGAGATGAGCTGGAGATCATCCTAAAAGGTAGGAATGAGGCTACTCTATCCTTGGTTATGCACTTGTGTTTAGTTTCAGATGTTATTTACTGCACATTATACAGAGAAATAAACTTCCACAAGTGTTGATTGCGATTTTTTTTTTTTTTCCCCTGTAGTCCTTTAATCTCTACATCTCTTGCTACACCCATTTTGTGGGAACATCCTGTTCCCACTAAAAATTAGCCATAGGTGATTTGGTATTAACTTCAAAAGCAGCAGGACAAGCTGTATGCATGTCCTTCTTCCTGATGCTTTTTCCATTAATAGCTCCTTTAAAGAGCACTCTAGTTTCACAGTAATTGAAGCCTACAATAACAAGTATTTATCATAGCCCTGAATTCTCAGTGATTTCTGTGAAAAGATCAAAGCTCTCCAGGGCAAAAATCTCACTGCAATGGTTCCTTCCGCAGGTGTGCTGGAGACTTCAGATCAAGGGGACAGAGAAGCATTTCAGAAAGCTAAAATACTTTACAAGTCATGCATGAATGAGAGTGAGTCTATTCTTGTTCCATTGATTGATTCTCCTGCTCAATACCAGATGCACAAAAGTACCAATGTACTTTTAAGCAAAAGTCCAGTTAATATCTATCTTATATACATGGCCTTGCCTAGAAAGCTAATCTTCAGATGAATGAAGATCCCTTGGTACATCATTAAGGCTCAATATACACATCCTGGGATGTAGAAAGGACAGATGTGGGTTACCTACCTCTGGTGTCAATGCAACGCCTTCCCTTCTGAATACAAAACCATGTCCCATTTCATCCTTTCCAAACTGATTCTGTCAAAATTGGTACTGAAGTCAACAGAAGTATTTTCATTACTTTTCTGAAGACTAACGTAGGAGACAGGTGGTTTAGTGGTCTCATTTTCTGCTATGACAAATTCAGTTTCAGATTTAAACTGTTAGGCCCATTACCTATTTGTCTTCATTTTTTTTTTTCTATAAAAACAATATAGTATTTGTTTTTCCTCTCTCAGGTCTTATAGAGCAACGAGATTCATTGCCTCTGCTAGAGGCCTTAACGATGGTTGGAGATTGGCCAGTGGCTTCTGCAGAGTGGAATAAGACCAAAGGTAATTCTGCGCCTGAAGGAGTTCAGTAGTGTTAAGTCAGAAATATTTACTGCACTAAGGAGACTCTGTCATTGAATTAGATCCTCCATTTTACCTTTTTCTTCACAAACAAAAGTCAGGGTATCATACATATTTAGCACGCAGTGATCTGTCTAAATAAGATAGCATAAATTTAATACCCATATTATAAGATCTCATTCATGAACAGTGTACATTTTAAGACAGTTAGGAAACCTAAAGGACCAACATAAATAATGAAAACAAAAGCAATGTAACCAATATAGCTGTGTTCTAATGCTTGCATATTAATTAGGGTTTGGAGTATAACTGCCTAAGTGGGCAAGGTCATGGTGATTTATACTATGCATTGGCAATTGTATATATAAAGTAATCAGTAAATGATTTTTATATATGTGTGTGTATATATATATATATCACTGAGACAGATAAGGCTAGTAAGAACAGTCTAGCAATTTCTAGCCACTATAGGAATGTCCTGTACAAATATTCTCACATCATGTCCAGTCTGGTTCCATACAATTTCAGCAATAAGCTTGCAAACTATACAACTTAATCAGTCCTGATACATATTGATAAATGATGTATATTTTCCCATTTACCTCCTAGAGCCAAATTGGAGCATGGAAGAAAAACTCTCCATAATGAACTCCAGATTTAACAAACGTGTCCTCATTGACATGTTCGTATGGAATGATGACCGGGATTCCAGCAGACACATCATTTATGTAAGAAAAAAATTGCAGGGAATTATATTTATATGCCAGAATCATAATGGATAGTTATTTACACTGCCTACAGATGAGCTTTCCCTAAGTCAGTGGGTACGCACACTACGGGCAAAATGCATGCAACAGTTCTGCACCTCTGCAAGTGGCAGGTCTGTCCCAAAGTCATACTGGGAAGCATTTTATGGTAGCATAATTTTTGTTTCGGTTAAAGACATAAAAAAAAATAATCAATGGACCTTTGCTGATTTACAGTATTTAAGGGTTATAAATAATTGTGACTTGCAAAATGATGGTGAGGTTTAATAGGTAGCAGGAAACCATGTTTTTAAAACATGTAATAATATTTCAGAGAATGATCATGTATGTTTATGCATAAAGTCTAGCCCTCAAGCCAAGCAACTTCTTTTCGAAGTTGCTTGAATTCATTCTTAGATCTCAATGGTTACTGAAAGATTTTGCTTAATAATCCCCACTAAGTATCCATCCTGTCCTTATCTAGAAATCCAGAGACAAAAGTTGTACCACCTTCCACCTCACCCCAGTTCCTAGAAAGCTAAAGTTCTCTGATATTTGGTAAAAGTGTACTTTTGGATGGCACATGCAACACAGTTCATGTTGCCTTTCAAGGATACCTTTGGACGACACCAGTTCCTTTTCATCACTAACTAAAGAAATGTATGATTTCCTTCAGATTGACCAGCCAAGTTTAGGAATGCCATCCAGGGATTACTACTTTAATGGGGGCAACTATCAAAAAGTAAGTATTCCTTTTAATTTATTTAATATGCGCTACTAGAACAACTTTATTACTTATCCCTGTGTTTTGGAAAACTCAAATATATGTATCTTTATGTTATGCAACGATCAGAATTAGACTGTAACAATCATTGCTACATTTTCTCCTAGTTATGCCAAAATTTTGTAAATTTTACAAAAGGTCTGAACAACTGTATAAATATCAAGCCCTGCCCCCAAACTGGCCAATTCATACAGATGAGAAGGCTATGGGAAAATAAAATCATTGTGTTTTATAGCTTAAAACAGTCTCCAATTTTGAAGGATAGGTTCACATTTTCAGGGCAGGTTATCTTGGATTTGCCTATATCTTCTTCTAAAGCCACTGGTTCTGGCTACTATTTCACAAGGTACTGGAAAGATGGATTATAGATATGGGAGAAGAATTATCATACTGGATCATATCTGAACATACAATACGCCAAAATACGTTTTGTTAAACACCAAAACATTCAGAATTTTTCACATTTTCACTCAGAGGAAAGAAGTTAAGAAATAAAAAGTGTTTTATGTGGAGCAGCAAAAGCTATATTAATGGAACAGATACTCAGCTAGTAAGAATCTGCTGCCACTTACTCCCCCTTTCCCCCAAATTACCTGAAAACTGTGAGAGATTATTTTCTAGCTGCTTTACTCTGCCAATGCTCAGAGCAAAAATGTGAGGGTTTCTGTAAATGGTTAGAAAGCTATTGCAGATAATTTACCCATTTCCCAAGATGAAAATACTGCTCTAGTACATTTTATTTGCCTCAATTATGTCAAACTAACAAAGAATATTTGCAGCCTAACATCAAACTGATTTTCCTAACATGAATGGAAGGGAATACAGAGAGACAACAATCAGCATTTTAGACTCTTTTGTCTAGTGGTTGTAAATGGAGACGAAAACATCAGTGAGAATAGTTTTCTTCTTACTTCTATGTATTTGACTATACTCTCATCTATAATACAGTCCAAAATATAGTCCTGTGAAGTTTTTATGAGATTGTTTCCAGACCTTCTGGACACCTACGTCAACTGCCAACTTCTATTATCTGTCTCATGAGACAAAACAATCTCCATGTAGTTGTGTTGGGAACTGCAGATAGCTGCTGGGACTAGCATTCTATTCCACAAGTTTCACCTATAGAGTGGCAGTTACAGCAGAAAAGATTTATGCATCGTTGCATGAAAGTCAGACTTAGATTGACTTGTAGGAGGTAGAAAATCAGGTACAATACACAGACAATCCTAAATTAGCAAAAGCAAATCAGTACTGCTTAAATACAGTTTTAATTTGAAGCTATAAAGAAGAAGGGCTAAGGCTGTGCTTTTAATCTTAATGAATGATGAGGAGACACAACCCCTTTTTATTTGCTATTTAACAGCTCACTTCCCACAGACAATGACCCAAACTCTTATGACCCAAACTCCCCCTGTGCTTAGTCCAGCATCTTTTGGCAAAACTCCTGCTGAGGCCTGTGGGAGTCTGGCCTGATTAAGGCCTCAGCATTCAGCCTAAAAACACAAACCATCATCATCATGTAAGTGCCCAGACTCAATTTCACAGTTACTGTATTTATCTGGTTTCCAAGGTCTATGGAGGAAGAAAAGTATGCAGGGAGAATAAGTAGTGTTAAACTTTCCTGTACGAGAGATCAGTACTCCCTCAGCAGCCAAGTATCTTTTCAAGGTCCATTCTGAGACATAAATCACAGCCATACCCTCCTATTAGAAATAAAGCAAAGGTATCACTGGGAACCATCCGAGACAGAGCTTTTCTTTCAGACAATAAAAAACAGAGTTTAGAAGATTTATGGTATTACTTTCAGAGCACTTAAACCTTCCATGTTTACCCTGGTATTTTGGCTAGTAGGGATCACTATTCCCATAGTGTAACTCAAAACACAGAGGCTTCTTTTTGCTCAAGCAGTTATTCTAACTCAGAACACCAGAGAGTTGGATTACACAGGGAAGCAGAAAGTGTTGCTTTCACTATGTATTTTGAGACTGGCAACTGCACTGTAAGGTACTTCAGGTTGAACTGAGGTCCTAGGTATTGCAGTAGTATCTATTATAGTAGGAAAAAAAGAGATGAGAAAATGGAGTGGGGAGGGTTCCACTGGAAACAAGGGCAGAGGCTGTGACCCTGGACCCAACTTTTTCACAGCACACTGTAAAGCTAAAATAACAAAAGAATGGTTTGCTGAATGCAAAATGCTAGACAGCAAACCTTTTCTTCACAGTGCCACACACATGTTCTCTTTCTTGCGTGCAGGTGAGAGAAGCTTACCTGCAGTTCATGATCACCATTGCCAAAATGATCCGGGAAGACAAGAACATGTCTAAAGACGATTCCTTTGTCCAAGAAGAAATGGCAAAGGTTATGGAGCTTGAAACAGAGATTGCAAATGTAAGTACAGAAGTCAAGAACTTCTCAGGGTGTTGCGGGGGCAAGGGGCGAGGGGGGGAGTCTCCTGCTGTTTTGTGCAGAAGTTTTCAATACAGCAGAAAACCCACAGCCTCAAAGAATGGAGGGGGAAGATGAGTTGCTGTGCCATGAGCAGCCCAGAAATCAGTGCCTCTGTGTGTATAATTATGTCTACTGCATACACTGCCTCTGTGTCTGCTCTAGTCCTAGCCATATTTATTTTTGGAAGTCTCCTAAAGCAGGATAATCTTCTGCTAAACATACACTATGATAACACCAGGGCTAGCTCCCTTGCATCCTTAGAAGTCTACAGTACCCTAAAAATCTCTTAAGAGCTTAGTCTTCCATTCTAAAGAGGATAGAGGGAACTGCTTGGCTCAATATATTAGTGAAACATTGTTGAACAGGGGGTCCTGAGTTCCTGTACTGAAGTTCAGAAAGCAGCACCAGACACCATCATGTGAGCTTTCTTTTCCAAAATAAACTGGTTTAGTCACATATTATTTGAGTGTGTATATATGCATGCATGCAATTTCAGCCATTGACACTTGTGTCAGTTGATTCTAGTAATAACCTTGTGAATGTCTTCAGGCAACTACCCCAGCAGAAGAAAGGCATGATGTAACCTTGTTGTACAACAAAATGACCTTAAAAGAGCTACAGGAAAAGTTTGCATTGAACGTAAGTGCTTAATGAGCAGTCTAATACTTTCAGCCTCCTCTTATTACCTTGCCAATTGGAAATGGCTTCCTGAAATGATCAGTGACGCAACAAAGAGAGGTATAAAGTCATTCCCATTCTTAATCTTGTCTTCAGAGTCTCTTAAAAAGCATTTTTTTATTGAACAACACTGCAGCTACATTCAATCCCACAGACTGCAGAAAGTCCAGACAGTTACTGACATACTTAAACACCTGACATTGATATCTGTCTTTCTGTCTGCCTAGGAATTTAACTGGACCTTCTTCATCCAAGGTGTCATGTCTTCAGTAAGTGTTCAGGTTGACCCAGAAGAAGAGGTTGTTGTATATGGCATGCCCTATCTGCAAGAGCTGAAAGCAATTATCTCAAAGTACTCAGCAAGGTAAAGAAACTGGAGACTATCCGAGACAAAAGTAACGGAAGCATTGTGGAAATGTAAATTATTAGGCCCACTTGCTAGTTCTGCCAGAGCTTCTCTGAGAAAAGTTACCCATGTTTTACAGTGAAGTGGTGTCATGTCTTCTAAGGTCCCAGGGTCCCAAACTACTGTGGTACTGTGTGTCTCACCTGCTCACATGCTTAGAAAAGGTTAAATGGGAAGGAAAAATACATCATAGGCTTAGCTCTTGTTACACTCTAGAAGGGGAAAAACAAACAAACAAACAAAAAAAACCCCACTTAATCCCTGAACAGATACGGTAGTATAGTCCTCAGCCTGGATGCCTCTACAGTTAACCAGCCTGTTAAATAAGAACAGTTACCTGTAGATGCTATAAAACTGATGACTGGCAGCAATCATCTGCCTTATCTCCATTCAAAATTAAGATCTCCCTCTGACCATCTGCACTAGTGGTTGGGGTTTTTTTCGTCAGGGGATTAAACTCAGCTTTGCTTTCCCACGCAGCACTATCCAGAACTACCTCATTTGGCGACTGGTGATTGATCGAGTCAGCAGCTTGAGTCGACGTTTCAAGGATGCTCGGGCCAGCTACAGGAAGGTATTTCCTCCCTTCCTAAAAAGGCCATAGAGCATAGTACTGGAAGAGTCCCACAGTCACCAAATCAAGTCCTTGTCCACAAAACGACATGATTATGTCACATAATCCCCAAACAAATCCAAGAACAGCAGTCACAACAATGGAAACCTTAGTCTTAGGTTAACCTCCTCTTTAGGCAAAGATTTAGAAAAGCCATGCATAGGCAGAATTAATCCTGTGGTGTTTTCTGTTACAGGCACTTTATGGGACAACACTGGAAGAAGCCCGCTGGAGGGAGTGCGTGAGTTACGTCAACAACAACATGGAGAACGCAGTGGGAGCAATGTATGTCAGAGAAGCATTTGCTGGTGAGAGCAAGAGGATGGTATGTAGTTTACCCTTCATACTATTGTACATCCACAATGTCTACAGTGCCTGTTCCCCTCCCACCTGATCTCCCAACCTATTTTGTCTGTTAAAGATACCATCAATCACCCAAGAGTCAGAAGGCATAAGAACTCATTTATGATGCTCTTTTAAAGCTGAGTACCACGGTTTAGAGCGTAGAATCTGGGGACATCATCTTTCAGTAGGAAGCTTTTCACCCCTCCTTAGCTGTGCCTGGGAAAAATAGCATATAAATGATTAATTTCTTACTGCCTCTCTTTTAGGTCCGAGATTTAATAGATAAGATACGTGAAGCATTCATCGAGACTTTAGATGAGTTACAGTGGATGGATGAGGCATCTAAAGAGAAAGCTCGCGAGAAGGTCAGCGATAACGAGGAATTTCAGTATTTTGTCATACGAATATGAAATCTTTGGAATTTTGTAGCCTCACTATTCCCAGTTCCTCTACAAATGAGAGGAAAAAAAAAAAAAAACCTTTGACGTTCACTATCCTGTTATCCATTATCCTATTACATTGTCCTTTTCTTTTTAATCCTTTGTTAGCTCACGTACATTTTTATTTCCTTTAACGAGCCTTTTGAACCATGTTATAAATGAGGAGAGGAGATGGCACGAAATGCATCAGTTAGAACAACAACCGAAGACAATGCAATCCCCCCCAGAAAAAACTTTTCAAACTTTTCAAACCTTGACTTTAGGACCATCAGCACTGTTCTAATAGCAAGGAAAAAAACCCCAAAGGCACTGAATGACAGTTAAGCCCAATCCATGTCAGATGGTGCTGTAGGATCTGTAAGTCTACTATAGTGGCTGGACACGAGGAAATGAGAGAAAGAATGTATGTTCCATATTAAAAAAAAAAACCCCTCTCACTAGGCAATAGGGTGCATTTGAACAAGGTCTTTAAATATTTGCATCCAGTTTCTCACAAACAGGTGGACAATAGCAATAAAGAATTTAAACTATTATATGTTTTGAAACTTAAAAACACCCCAACACACCAATAAAAAACACAATTAAGAGGAAACATTATACTCTTTTCTTCTAGGCAATGGCAATTAAAGAACAAATTGGCTATCCAGATTATATTTTGGAAGATCAGAATGAAAAACTAGATCAGGAATATGCCAATGTAAGTATGCTGTGCATACCTCAATAAGTACCTCAATATAAAAGCCTGCACTTATTTTCTTGCCACTTGGAATACTTACACCTGTGCAACTGTCATTTCCAAGCAACTGGACAGCATACAAAATTGATTGTGTTGAACATTTTAATAAATAAGTGCATGCAAAGAGCTAACTATTAAGTGATACCTTGCAATCAAAATGGTTTTTTAGAAGATACATTCAGTAGTACGGGGAATTCTTCTTTCTGCACAGCTCACTAACACACTTGGATATCTGTTTCTTTAGTTAAACTTCAGTGAACATAACTACTTTGAAAACATTCTGGAAAACCTGAGAGCGGGAGCCCAAAAGAGCTTGAAAAAACTTCGAGAGAGAGTTGACCAAGATATGTAAGTTTCCAGACTGCATGCTACAGACACAATCTAAATTCTGAAATAATAGTTATTGTGTTTCAGTCCTATGCTGTAGATAGCCGAGAATACTTATGTCTGAGATCTTATAAGTTATTTCATGGAATTAAACAAGTAGTTCATTCAGTTCTGTTGGACTCTCTAATCCTTCATCAAGCTGCTTCACATTGAGGTCTTACATTGCAACTACTTCACACAAAAGCTGTGACAGATCTTTCTGACAACTCAGCAAGGAGGAGAGGAGATAAACAATATCATGGAACTTCTGAAAATTTATATTTGGGGGAAGAAAGTTTAAAATATTATAGCCAGAATTCTTTTGGCAATATGCCCAATCTTGGGGAAGCTGAGCACCAGATCTAATTTATGTCTATTTCTAGCCAATTACTGCACACTGTACCTAGTAAAGTATAAATGTATTTTTCAGGAACTTCCTGTCATAGGTGCAGATTTGGCTGCTTCGTGATCCCTTCTTTGATTCCATGAATGCATCCTGAGTAAGTCTCAGGTCTTCACCTCTATTGCCCTAGTTGTTACCTCACAGTTTTTCGCTCTCAAGTCAGATCTTCAGCTAGCGCTAGTCTTAAAACAACCAAATAAGAGTGACATGTTTATAAGTTGTTACTGACATCTCCAAGGTGAGCAGCTGGCATCACTGACCAGTAAGAAGCATTACTACACAACATCACCAGGACAACCCCTCCAGTCCTTCAAAGTGCGGTTGAGTTCTGGCCAGTCCATGACATGGATATGTCCCAGAAGCCCCGGCTTGCATGTTCAGCAACAAATGCCTTGGAATATGACCTGATTTCCAGACCTATGAGTTAGCCGATCTGAACTTTTAATAGTCCAGTTGGCTTCCTGGGACAGAGACCTCCAACGCAGCTAACTGGCAAAGCTACTGCTGAATACATTAGTGTCAGATCCACTGTAATGGGAGGCAGAAGTAAGGAAGCTAATGCCAACTGGATGCGTTGTTCACTAGTAGGCTTCCAGCCTGCCTGATGCTGGAAGAGATGTCTTGTGACAAAGGAAAGTAGAGTCCAGTAAGAATTTCAAACACCTCTTCACAAAACATAAAATAACACAGAGTTATTAATAAGCAAGCAAACAAACAAAAACTCTTGAGGGAAGCATGAGTCAAGTTCATTGTTGCAAAGCCTATTCATTTTTTCTATCCCTCTTCCTGTGAAGCGCTTTTAACTCAAAAGGAGAGCACACAGCGTAGAAGAGAAGGGGAAGAGAAAGAAAAATACAAAGAATAAAAAGTTATCAAGGTATTGGAGGGAGTTTCCAAAAGTAGTCTACTCAAAAATTACTTCCCAAAGTTCACACTCATCATCTATGAAATACTGAACTCCAAATGCAGATATTTAAAACTGAATAATCACAGACAGATATATGATTTTTCAACAGACAAGTTGGGTCCTAACTTCCGATTGGAGTAACTGCCTTCTGCTGCTCAAAACATCCTCTAAATGCTAGTTTTCTTTTGAATGTAAACTATTGTTTCTTCTCAAGCTCAGATAGGATTAAGATGAGCTGGTAAACAGTTACCACATTCCACCCCAATGTGGCTGTTCAACATTCAAGAGCAAAAGCATTTCTTAGTTTCACTTGGCATTGTTTTGGATAAAAAACACCCATAAATGAGACACCAGTTATTTTCTGGTATTAGTATTTATTTACTGCTGTGTTCAGTGGCAGCCTTCTTCCCTACCTCAATCATTTCCTTATATGCAGCCTGCATTTTTTAACAATAATAATTCAATAAACAGAATGTCTAAAAAAAAAAAAAAACAACATTACTAACTTTGTGTGCAACATTTATTTTTAGATGGATAATTGGAGCTGCAGTGGTCAATGCATTCTATTCCCCCAATCGGAACCAGATAGGTAGGTTTACAACACTATTAAACAGCTGCATGGAAACAATTAATCATTTTTTGCACTACAAGGGTGCAAGTCTGCTATCCAGAGGCAAACCTGCCTGTGCCCTTGTGAAGATTCTGGGCAAGGTAGACAGGCTGTTCTTTTCAAGCAGTTGCTTTGTTGATGACTATTCAGCTTTCCCCACTCTGCCCCCCCCCCAACTTGGCAGGCATAGCTTATATACTGTAATTGGAACAGCCTTATGTTTGAAGGCCTGAGACAGTAGCTGCTACTATATGAGTGCCAGCTTCAGAGACCAGAGAATGCTCACAGTGTATTCTAGGCTGTTTGTACTCATGTTTCCACATCCCTGATAAACATATGGGCAGCTCTCCAGTTTGCTATCTGTACAGATGGTACTGAAATTATGTTGATAAGAGGAATACCAGACTGAAGAAACCTACCTCTGCTTACAGCATGTCAGATCTGCAAGTTTTTGCAGAGTTGCTAGGCTGACCTTTCTTGTTCTTAGCAGAGAAGATCTTCAGACTTAAAACATAGTGAACCTGCCTGGCTCCCCATGCTCCTCGATCTCCAAGCTGCTGCAGGTGACCAGTAGTTCAGGTTAAGCCTGCAGATGCAGAGTCTTTGCTGACTTCTGAGCACCCCAAACAGGAGAGGAACCAAATAATTTCTACTAAGTAGTGCTTATTCAAATTCCCAGACTGCCAGGATGATCTGCCATCCAAGTACTGCCAAATACCACAAGAGGAAAAATCCATGCCTTTTTTAGACCAGACAGCAACTGTATCCTGCTCGCAGGGCAAAGGCCAGAAACAGAAAACAACCCAACCAACAGTCACAAGGGAAAACTTAGATAACAGCTAAAACCAGAAACATCCAAAGCACCAATAACTTAGCCCTCTAGCCTCATCAAAAAGGGCTGTTTTCCATTTGTTTAACCTCCACATCATAGGTACAGTAAAAGCTGTGACCAGTCCTTCAGCCGTAGCAGCGTAGCTCCTCAGCTTGCTAGTACATACCATCTTGGAGCTATACTTGTAGTCAGGCTGAGGCTCCCTGTTCATCCACAGTGGTTTTATGCTGATAGTAATCAGCTGTGAGCCAGCTTTCCAGGCAGGGAACTCGGGTCTTAAAGAAGACTGGTTCCCCTACAACTTTGCCCTTGTAAGTAATATGGAAGTAACTGGTTAAAGCAACTTGGAGATGAATATGCAGGCCAAAAGTCCGAGCACAGCTACCCGCAATAGTGTAGATGTTGGTTAAATCCTGTTTCTCCCTGTCTCTAGTTTGAGGAAAATAATTTTCGATACTGCTTTTAGTTTCCTGCTTCTATTGTATAGATAAAACCTTCTATATAGTCAAAAAGGTTTTTGTCTCAAAATGAAATATTTGCTATGTAATTTCGGTATCTCACTTCTTAGAAAGTATCTTATTAGAATGAGTTGCTTGCAGTCCTAAATCCCCTAGAAGCATATATGCTTTTCATCTTATGTAGATGGGATGAAGACTAAGTCCCATTGATTCTATATGAGGCTTTTGCCAGCAGACTGGAGAAGGCTAGACCTCCTACGCCTCCCCACCCCCACCCCCCCCACACCCTCGACTGGCATCCAAATGCACTTGGTGGTCTGTAGCAATTACTACTGTGCATGTTTTACACACCGAGTATTGTTGGTAATCAGCATATGACTGCTAACCTTTCTTTAACAAAAATAAAGCAAGAAAACATCCGTGAGTTCCCCTATAAAATGGTTCTAAAACATAAACTGTACCTATCTCCAAAAGACAGTTTTCAGATTTTGTTCTTGACTTACTGCAGCATACATTATGGACCAAATTAGGCTAAAGTTGAAATGTAAATGATGCTTGGTTCTCAAACAAGGAGATATTGTAGTTGCAGATGTGCTAAATTAAACCTTCATTAACTTGTCATTTTCCATTTATCGAGAGAAACAATCTCACATGAGGAGGCATGATGGTGTTTTTAATCATTTTATGTTCCTTCCTGATCCTTAAACCAAGCAAACAATCTGTCTGCAAAGTATGCAAAAATAAAGCCATCTTACAGCATCTCCCTCTCTCTTCCCCTCCGCAGTTTTTCCTGCTGGGATTCTACAGCCCCCCTTCTTCAGCAAACACCAACCACAAGCCCTGAACTTTGGAGGGATCGGGATGGTTATTGGGCATGAAATTACTCATGGGTTTGATGACAATGGTGAGAAGATAACTGAGAAAATAGTATTCTTTCAATTGCACTCATTACACCGTAAGAAATCAAAGTTACACGCTGCTGTGACTGAACTATCCATGCACACACAATCACATACCCGCTACTGGGAGCGATACAAGCACGCTATTAACATTCTGTTGAACATTTTGCAGTAAATGTTTCATAAACGAAGCAGGTCACACAAGAAGTAAGCAGATGTTAAAAATAAATTGAGTCAATGACAATTCTCAGTAAAAGCTGTTACTTTTACAGCATCATCAGATTGGAAATACAATGCAAGCAGCTATACTGGCTCCTAAAGTAAACTGAAATCTGTGAACTACATTCTTGGGATAGAAGAGCTGTCAGGACTGTCTTGAAATCACAGGAGGCCTTTTTTTTCAACATGAACGTTTGAAATAAATTGACTTTATTATCTTTCTAGAATGCTATGTAAAATAGTTTTGGGCAAAAACTCACAGCTGATACTGTAAGCCAGTGATTTCTTATACATGGATTTTCTTCAGTGTGTCTCTTTTTATGTTAAGAAAGCTCGTGCAGATTACACATAAGCATACAATATAGCCTCAGAAATCTAGACCTATAGTGAAGAAAAAGCAGCTCTAGCCAGAGAGCTGAGAACACAAACACCAGAACTGCAATTCCAGCTTTCTCCTGCTGTGGCAAAGTAATTAATTCTTTATGAGCCTCAGTTCTGTCACATGGACATACAGACCAAGCACCTTAGGCACCTCAAAGGCGGTGGAAAGTTTTGTTACGTGATGTCTGCATAATCTAATTTGAAATAAAATTAGGCCTTAGGGCTATAACTGAAGTTGGGGCTGATGACTGAACAGGACATCACAGAATAATGGAGAATAGAGATGAAAGGACCGCAATTGATCTTGCCCATTCCCTTGTGCCAAAGCAGAACCGACTGTGCCAAAAACATTTCTGATAAATCTCTGTAGCACAGACCGTCTAAATGAAAGGAGGAAAGAGGGGAGGAAGTGCAGCTCTAACATACTGGAAGAATGGTTGCTCTAACATACGCTCACTCAAAACTTTCCTCTTTTCTTGGACTTTCGTACAGGTAGGAATTTTGATAAAGATGGAAATATGTTTGACTGGTGGAGCAATTTCTCAGCTATGCACTTCAGGGAGCAGTCTCGTTGCATGGTGTATCAGTATGGGAACTACACATGGGAGCTTGCTGGAGGACAAAATGTAAGTAAAACCAACCATTTTCACACCACTAGTTTTTTAGACAGAAAAATAATGTAAATGGAGAACCTCTACAGATGATAAGCATAAAACCCCACATACTACAGGCTAGTTGTTCTGGAAATAAGATACAAGGGTTGTTTCTTGTAAATTGGGGATACTAGTGTAGCCTAGAAGACCAGCAATATCCATGTGCAATTGGGTTAACGGTGAAATGGGCCCACGAGTGCTTTTTCTGTCAGACCCTTTGAGGTGTTTTTGCAAGGGGGGGGGAGGGAATCTGGTGTTTGCTACTGTGTTTTGCCAGTCCTGCTAGCATATGTTCTGCTCAGTAGCCCATACTCTGGTCATGTTATATTTGTATATATTTTCACTATTCTAATCTACAGCTTTTACCCTATTAATTTTTTATTTTCATTCTCTCCTTTCTTTGCCCTAGCACAAAGTCACTGCTTCTTTCTTTTCCAGACACGACTGTCTATCTGTGATGTATGACTGCTTCAGCTTGTGGTTCTTGGGGTTGCTAATGTTACTGACGGTAGAGTAAATTAATGATTATTCTTTAACAGGTCAGTGGAATAAGCACATTAGGAGAAAATATTGCAGATAATGGAGGAGTCCGACAGGCTTATAAGGTAACTTTCAAATGTACTGTGAGTTAACTTTACCCTTGGGATTCAGCAATAGCATTACTTATTCTGACATAAAAAAAATTGACAATTAACATGTAAAGTACCATATTAAAAAAAACTTAAGAGCCTCAATTATATGTCTAGAAGCTTATGTCCCCACGGATCCAATCACAGTGTAGGATTGCTGGCATTCTTGCACCCAGCAGAAGACCACCTAATTCTCCTAGCTATACTTTGATGTACTAAAATGCTTGATGCTGCATACTTCTGTCTCAGGTAAACAAGGGCAGTGTTCCTAAAGAGGCACAGTATTAGCTAGGAAAAAGGTAAAACACCCTCCGTTTTCTAAAGCCCTTAATTCTGAAAATGGCAGCTACGACTTCAAATGGCTTGTCACGTGGCAAGAGAGCACTAATTTCTTGGCCACACAGTCTGGTGCTATTACAAAGCAGAGTGACTGTTTCTTCCAAGTTGATTTCTCTCACGCTTTTCATCTTTGATCTCAAATGTGACACGTCAGGTAGGACATGAAAAGAATAGATGGAAATACCATCTCTTTCCCAAGAGGGACACAGATCATATCTACCAAAATACCTGCCTCTAAAAGCCTAGCTCTTTTTGTTGCTTTCTTTATGTGTTTTATAAGCTTTAGGAAAATAACACAATGAAGTCCCTTCTACCGTGCTGCTATATATTTTCCACGCAGCTAGAAAGCAGAATAAAAATGCAAGGATTGATAACCTCAGAACTGCCTGCCGCTTTCCAAGGTAAAAGGTTGCTTCAACCAGTCAGTTATTTTCAAAACAAGAGAAATGCAACGGATATTTCAGAGCACTACCTCCATGCCGTGGTTGAAAAACTATTTTGTCCGGCATGGTTTCACCTGTACACTACTGCATATCACCTTATTTCTCCTGCTCTACCAGAGGAAGTCAGCTTCCAGACTCAGGGAAGTCCAGTATCTTTAACCCTCCAGGCTTACAAACCATCATTATGAATAGCAACACAGTAGTCGTCGGCACAAAGGCTCTTTCCATGTGGAGCTCAGGTGTGAGCATGGAATGTTCTTTTCTACAAATAATCCTAACAGATGTCATGGTAATACTTTTTATCTCTGGTGGTGTGAATATGGCAACAGTTAAGGGTGTTTATAGAAGACCATCCTGAATTTTCAGAAATCTAAACTGATGATTCTGACTCTGAGGGATACCATTAAAGTTAATTACTTCGTTAAAGTGAATATGTACTTGCTTCTAAAAGCTATTACAAATGGGGAAGACTAGTATGGTATGACATAAACTGCCTGCATACAGAATCCTCTGGTGTTCTGTGGTGCTGAATGTATTTTTACCCTCAGCTCCACCTTTTGTATTTTGTGTGCTTTGGGACTATCTCAGCAACTAAGAGGATAAGGTAATAGAACGTTTGAAATTAACCAGCATGAGGACATATTAACTTGTCTCCATTATGTCAATATACCTAAAAAAAGAAAATTGGCCAATTAATGTGTAACAATAACAGGTAATGGATTTAACATTGAGCAAGGTTATTATCTGCTATTTTATGAGCAGTTACCTGAAGAGATAAAAATCATCGCTACGGAACTGTGGCGAAGACTTAACACTTTATTTCCAGATACAAATTCCTATAGAAAAAGTCAGTGAAAGCTCACGATGTGGCATACCTTTCGCTAAAACGGTGTGTGCCACCTTGCTGAAGAAATTCAGAGTCTATCTCCAGGTGACTCCGTGAAGAACGGGCATAGCTTCTCGCAGTGAAGGTCAACTGGCCAGCAATAACTGCTACTATAAAACTGCACTTCCATGTAAGAGTTTGGTATTTTTTCCTGGTTTATAACAGTTCTCAGTTCAGAGGTTACCATACTGAAGAAGCTGAATGCAAATTATCTTTGTGGTTCTTTTTTTTTTTTTTGCTAGAAAAGTCAACAGAGTACTTACGATGACGGCTTTTTCATAAAATTAGCTGTACTGTTTGTATTAGAAAGATAAAAACCACACAAATATAGAAGGGAAGACATGTTGGGTTCATATACATTGTGACTAAAATCCCTCACCCCAAAATAACATTCATAATACCCATCATGCCTGAATAGGCCATCCTGCTGCTTCTCTGAATTCAATCTATGATCATTTCTAGGCCTACTTAAAATGGCTGGAACGGGAAGGGAAGGAGCCAAAGTTGCCTGGACTGAATCTGTCCCACAAACAGCTTTTCTTCCTCAACTTTGCCCAGGTAAGAACGGAAGTATAAATTAGGTTATCTTAAAGGTTAGAGAGAAAAATCAGTCCCAAGCTCCACTTGGGACAGTGATTCACCATTGCCTGCACTCATCAAAAGATCCTCAAGAGAGATGTGAAAAAGATGGGTTAGTGATTAGAGGAAAGAGTTTTCAGTAATGTTTCTGAGGGCACTACTGAAACCTGCTGGCCTGAGGATAGAGAGAAACAGGGCATCTACCAACAAAAAGGCATGTCAGACAACAACTTATGGAGGAAAACAACCTTCAAGAGCTTGCCATTTCATGTAAATATCGGTTCCACTAACATTTATGACAAAACTCCTTTTGCTTTTGATACAGACAGGGTTTCATCAATTTTTTAACAAGTGCTGGAGAAAACTGAATGCCTGAGAAATACAAAGCCAGCAGCCTTGAAATAGGAATACATATTCAGATCACAGATGTCACTACAGATTCCACTTATTTTCCTCTATATCACTTTATTACAATGCAGAAACAATAAGTTTGACGAGCTGAATTTCACCCTTCAGCCTGGATAAGAAACTCCCATACGTGTACACTCTTAGAGTAACAAATATTTAACAATAGGTCAAATGTTTGACAGTAGGCCAAAATACTTAGTGTTGTGCCTCAGACTCTCGGACTTCAGCTCATCTGTTTGAAGGAACACACGAGTGAAATCAAGAGCTAATATACCTATCCCAAAGCATCGGATCTTGATCCAAGAACTCTGTAAAACAAAAACTGATTAGTAAATAACTGTATGTATTCTGCCTCCGCTATAAAATGTACTCCAACTATATTGTAACAAATTGGGAAGGCTCTTAGGGAAAACTCTGAAAAACAGTGAGTAGGCCCCCAAACTGAATTCCCTGTAATACCGACCCACTGATTATTAATCTTCCTTGTCTAGGTTTGGTGTGGCTCCTACAGACCAGAATATGCTAGCCAGTCAATAAAGACAGATGTTCACAGCCCTCTGAAATACAGGTGGGTTTTACTAACTGATTTACTAATTGATAACTTACTTGGTTCAACCCATTGCAGCGCAAAAGGAAGGAGTGGCTCATTGCTAGCAGCTATATTCTAACAGACAAGATAAATGTAGACTAACTTTCAGAATTTCTCCCATAGCTTGTAGGACACTGCTGAAGAGTACGTTCCTTTACTTGGCCTAGTGAATTTGCCAGCCTATAGAGAATGCACCAAAACCCAGACCTACTGTTTGTTCTAGCATTTCATTAGTCGTATTAGCTATATTTTTCTTGCATCAAGTATCCTGTATTCTGAGACGGCAATTGAGATAGGAGACTCTAAATCGCTTTCTGTTTTCCAGAGCAATGCTCTCCATGCACTGTATCCAGATAAATAAGTTCCTTCTCTTTGTTTAGGGTGATGGGATCTTTGCAGAACTTTGAAGCATTCTCAGAGGTGTTCCACTGTAAAAAAGGCACAGCCATGCATCCTGCAGAGAAATGCAGAGTGTGGTAACCAAAAAAGAACACGGGTGAGAATGACGCATACTCTGGTGACACAACAAACAGTTCTTGCCAATGATGTGCCTGCTGTTCTCCCATTCAGTCACAGCCAAGGCTAATGGTGCAGCTACTGTAGTGAGAATCAAGGAAACTATGGCACTCGAGCTCTTGCAGTTCCACTGGGAAGTACACAGGTATCTCAGTGACTGATGGGCTGTGCTGAAAGCTGCAGTGTGCTCCAGAACAGAAATGACTGTTTCAAATGACATCCTGACTGTTATTAAGATACCGCATCAGGGTTACAAAGACTAATTCTTAAATTAAAAAAAAATAATTAAAAAACCAAACAACAAACAACTATATATCTATTTTTCAGAAAGGAACAATAATTTTAATATGTCTTACAACTACACCTTCTGAGACTCAGCAAACCTGTTTGAGATGTCTCACTGAACTGTTTTCCAGCTTTCATGTTTCTGGTGCATTCTTCCCAAATTCAGGTTAGAGCTAGTTTAAACTCTTGTGCTGTCTGCATACTTGCACTTTGATTACTGCTTTGTTGTAAGAGATTGCTATTTGTCTTGATATGTTACAAAGTGAGCTGTATGTTAAGATGCCTGTCGGCTGCTAACTTAATTGAAAGCTGCACTCTCCTACTGCACTTGAGTTCCTCTGCTCCAAAGAACAACTGTAACATGACCTTAAAGTGAGGTATTACTAGATAGAAAGATCACATTTTTAGGAGTACAAATTCTGTTGTTATGGTTAAAATTACAGGGTCCCTCCCTTCAGAGATATATTTAAAATGAAGCTTATTCTTGTAGAAAGTATATAAAAAACTTTTTGCCAAATAGCAAACATGTATCCACAGAAACAATTAAGCTGTTTTTAATCCTGTGCCTTTTCATTTTGCCATAGGCTATTTTTCAGTATTTACACTTAAAAATGTAACAAGTATTAATTTTTAATTAAAAAAAAAAAAAAAAAACAAATAAAAATCACGGTAGCCAATTCAGCAAGCATTTTACTATAGAGAGTTTTGGGTGGCTTTCCTCAGTAAGCATTCTAATATAAGGATAATATTTTAAACTGCCAACACTTAACAGTGAATTTTAAATACTCTTCCAGCAAATGCTTTTCTTTCTAGCACAGAAATCACTGGAAAGCAAGATAGCAACTACTAGTGCTTAGCTTATGAAATGCCAAATCACACTATTCATTTGCTTCACAGAAGATTTCGTTAATGCACCACTAGCAAAAGCTTTGATTATCTGAACAACAGGGAAGGAAATGAAAATCACTTAACAGAAGCAGCTTTGCCATTAAGAGATGACCCACTGAATTATTCTGGCCATTTAGCCAGGTAAAAGCTGGCTAAATCACTGAATGAAACCCTCCTGATTTTTGCAAGAATTCTACCTGCTAAAGTGAAATCAGTCTACAGATAAATCTCCGCTTTTACTGTAGCTGAGAATATATAGTTCAATTACGCTTTACTTCTATCTTAAGAGTAATCTTGGAAGATAACTTTGCCAGAGAATCAGTGCTACCTCAGGGATTAACCACTCATCTATGCCCTTCAAAGTTTGAGAGTTAAGTACAGAAGGGAGAATAAGTAGTAAGAGGGTTTAGTTACAAGTGTATTTATTTAATCTCTCTTCAAAAGACTAAGAACAGACTGTTCAGCACCCACCAGCAGTTGCCTACTGCAAACAAATATTACACAAAGCATAGAATTTGGCTTTCAACGCAGTTAATAGTAATACAAAGTGTTTTACATCTAATTCTTTTCTATGCTGCACCTCACATGACTATATATACAGACCTCTTCAGGGGAATGCAACGTGAATTAAATTTTGGTTTTGTGTTTATTTCAGCTATGTCCGTTACCTGAGGAGAATTGCACTTGACCACATTAATTCTAACAAAGATGCCAATTCAAGGCAGATTAAGTGGCAGGAAAGGCTATTTTTTTCAGATGGGAATTGTTGGATTCACATATAAAAGTGCCTGAAAACCTTAGGATTGACTGACACTAAAAAAACCAACAAAAAAATGGTGACTAGGAGAGTGCACTAACAAGCTCTGAGACCCCTTTAAAAAAAAAAAAAGTTCCAATATTTGACACTAGGATTAAGCTCCCCTTTAAGTGACTTAAAAGCTCTTAAAGGAAGCCTGGAGGTACAGAACCTGACACATTTGTGTCCTGCTCATGCCTCCATACAGTTTAAAGTGCTTCAGGTATTAAAACTTTTGGTTGTCCTGAGACACATAATGAGATGTCTATTTCCTGTTAGATAGTCAGATAAGGTACTGTGTGTTCCTGGTACTTTACCTCAGAGCTGGATTAGTTTAGAATACAAAACACACAAATTCACAGTAGTTTTGCTACACTTAATGCTTGTCCGTTTTGGTAAGTTCCAGTTCTCTCTGATACTGAACACCAGAACCTTTTGAAGTCAGACTTAGTAATGCTACTAAAACACAACAGAAGCAATTTCATATAATATCACAGTAAATCATCCATGCGACTCAAAGATTAACCAAGTGGATACAAGTTAAAGCTAGTTAGGAGATAACACAGACTGTGAAACAGAGATGGACAGTAACTAATTTAGACATTAATCAAGGTTCAACTCAAACTATGACTAACCATGAGCTTTCGGCTCCATCCAGGACTAGAACCATGTAGTAAGATTACAGATGCAGCAGCAGATTGGTGAGATTCTGATGTCCTTAAAAGGCTTCATGCCAATTATATTATTTTCTGCCTACCATCATTAGAGAAGTAAGAGGCCAATATATCCGCAATCTGGTGAGAATTATGAAGCCTAAGTTCTACAGAACAGCAGTGCTGTAAGATGTTTGCAACTGGATGTTGAAGACAAGTCTAATTATGTTCTATTCTGGTTTTTATTCACTTTAAAAGAGTTTTTGCTCCTGAATCAACCAAATGCTCATGTCCCATGCCTTGTTAAAACTGACTGTCACGCAGACTAGGTTTGTATTTGCTCCCGGATTGGATTATACATGTAATAGGCTAGGGACTTTATTCTTCTAAATTGCGCTTTATCAATAAAAATTTACATGATCTACAACCTTCCTTAGTACGAAATGCTGTTCAAGCTTTGTTCTGGCCATTAAGTGAGGTTGACCTTTCTCATCACGTTTAAAACTGATGTTCACCATTTGACTACTGTTTCCTATTGGAAGGATTTTAATTTGGTTTAACATTAAATGAGTGGTTACAAGACAGTCAAGTGCTCTGATAAATCAGCTTTTGTTATTTAATTATTTGTGTATGGTGGCAGGCAAAATAAACTGTATTTAACTGCGTTTTGTCCATCTTCACTTACTCAGATTTTCCATGCCAGATTGCATGCATACAGTAAAGCTAAATTCATAGTCAGGTAATAAAAACTGCTTCCCTTGTGTAGCTGGTATTTTCATGTGGCACTTCCAGTAAGCTAAGTGTGCCAAAGTACGTTTCTTTCCTCTGTCTTCACATGCCTTTAGAAGCCAAGTGTTTACAGTGCCACGGACTCTCCAAGAGAAGTGTCCTGGCCCGAGGTGCCTTTATTATTTGCCTCCTACGTATCACAGTAACAGCCACCTATTTTCTCAGCTTGTTCTGAGAAAAAGGAGTTATCCTAAGGACTCCTCAGGGGAGTTCTGCTCTGCTGTGACCATACAAGTCCTTTTGCAGCTACTGCTCAGAGATCCATCCTAACAGCTACGTCTAGATTAGCCTGGCAATCACAGATTTCGTAACAAGTTCAAGTAGTTTGCGTGCCATCGTGGAAATGTTTTTGTTCTAGGGTTGTTAAGAAGAGGGTGACATTTTAAATACTACACCATTCGATAGTTTAACTTGTCTATTAAGTCGCCAGTAACCGTACCTCAGGTTAAACTACAACTGGAATTCTTCTTTAGGAACAGAAAAATTAGGCAGCCTGCTTCTTTTAGCAGCAGAATATCCGCAAAAAGAAGCAAATTTGAGGAGGAACTTTTTAATGTAAAATCCAAGTGACAACATATGAAGGGCAAAAGAAGAAATAACACAAACTATTGATTGCCAATATGAATGATATCACAAATTCAAGGATAGAATCTGGCACAGTATCTTTTACATATAACACTTATGATTCATACAGTGGTCCAGCTATCATACAAGACTATGAGTGCAAAAAGGCAAGTTTACCACAAATAGAGTAACAGAACAAAGACAGTCTTTGCCAGCTTCATTTTTGCTTAGATATTTCATGCTCCCGTTTTTTGCTGTCAGATGTAGGCCTCTTCATTGCACTGTAAGAAATACAGAAGTAATTGTGGTGGGGGAGCAGGGTGCATAGCCCAGTACATTCCCAACATGCTGGAAAGGTCCCTTGCTCACGAGACAGGTCAGAGAGTTATGCACAAGAACAAAAGCATGAGATTACAGAAGAAGAGTCAGCCCAAGTTGTGACCAGTAATACAGTGCTATTAACTGTCTCAATTGGACTACAACAGCCACAAGTATACTACAAATATTACAGTAATATTAACTTTGCATGTACTCTACAGATAACAGAAAAGGTCCTAGGGCTAGTCAGATTTGCATATAATCCTTCTCTAAATGTACAAGTCATTGTTCTTTGTTACCATATTCATATTTTGGCCTTAAGAATTGCAATCTTTTATATTTTTTCACTGAAGTCTTAGCAGAGGGACTATGAAACTGTCTGATACTAGATTGCTAGGCAGTCACTGCCTACCGTAAGGGAACTCAGGGAAGTGACAACAGTATATATATATATATATATATATATATGCCAAGCAAGGGAAACAGCATGCAACCGTGCAGAGGTCAGGTGGAGGAGGTTCACGTGGCTGACAATTTAATTACTCTGCAAAATCATTAAGCTCTGGAGATGTGCCATTAGAAATTCTGGCACATGCAACTGCTGAAGGGATAATTAAAATGTGCCTGGGAGGTTTTATTCCAAGTTATTATTACAGCACATGGAAGTTACTTTATTTTTTCATGTAAGTTTATTATGCCTCCCACCTGCAGAAGACTTTCCATCTGTCACTTTGTGTCCATGCCAGCACAACCCAAGTGCATAAGCTACAATCTCCATTTACAGTCCCCCACACATCCTTCTTTTCTACCCCTGCTGCATTCACACCTCCCCTCCCCAGTTACAGCCCCCTACATCACACTAGCTACCAATGACCTTGATGAAACAAGAATAGAGATGAGAGAGAGGCTCAAAACAACTAGGGAATGGCACTCCCTATTGACCACTACGTTCCTGTTCCATAATGGTATGTACAAGGGTCACAGAAGAGGAGGAGATGTGCTACTGCAAGTGAGAAACAATTCAAGTTGAGGATGGGGCGGCAGCGGTTTCACTGACCTTAACGTATCAGTGAGTGAACATCCACCAAGAGATAAATGCAGAGGATGTTCAAATTAGGATCGTGGCTTGTTAAGCAGGGTCTGTTACTGCGCTCTTAGTTCACACCTGTGCCATCTGTAAGCTTCCCTTCTATCTAAGTTTAAGGCAACTGCCTATTCAAAGTTCAGAGCAGAGATGGTAATACGTTTCCAGGAAGATCCAGGTCCTGACCAGACTAAGCTTCAAAAACCTTCAGTCTGTCAAGTAAAATTTTCCAGCACAGCTTGTTAGTATCGTGTCGTACAACCAACCATCCTACTGTCCAGCCGTTCCACTGGACTGTCTGGCATCTGACCATTACGTTGCATGTTGCTGGTGGCAGCAGCTACATACTCAGTTTGTGAACACCAGTGGTAGTGACAGAACACAGCTTTACAAGCATTCTATGTCTGAGAGCCAGTGTTGGTAGCAGAGGGACTGTTCACTGTGCTCGTAAGACACTGATTATCATTTATCCCATGATCAGGTGAAGTTTCAAGCTACAGCTGGTTTCCCCATTTCAAATCAGGACAGCAATTTCAGCTACACCCAACACCTGCCCCTACCTGAGGTTTCGTGCTTTCTTCAGCAGCTGCGATGACTTTCCAGTTATTTTCAAAGCAACAGAGTCACCAGGGGAGCCTTGTACAAGACGGTCTTTTTCTCCACCTGCACAAGTAAACAATGTATTTAGCATTAGGTAAGAACGAAACCGTTTGTCCCCAAACAAGGTCCGTAATATTTTCTAAAGGAATTTCCAATAATCCAGAGCTTTAACTACTGAAACAGGGCTTATGCGTTCCAGGAAGGAACAAGATGCATATTGATAATCTGCAGAGCTTTCAGACATGAAATACTCTCCACACACATAGTGCCCTACCCAAACCAACACAATCTGTCAGACAACAAGACTGACACACAGAGAGTGCTTCTTTTGTCATTTACAATTGCTTCCGGGCTAAGTTATGTATAATGTATGTTTATATGTCTCAGTCAGAGACTCTGATGAACAGCCTCCATTTTAGCCCCCTCTAACACCCTTCACCCCCAACCACAACAGAGCACCTTAATCAATAACTAAGATACTGGACAAATCCATGTAACTGGACAGAAATTGGCAGATCCTGCAGAAAATACTTTAGCTTACTGGAAAATTCTGTACCCAGAGGTGTTTTGCTGCAGATCTGATTCCATTTTAAACTCGTAGGCAATTAAGCATCAGAGCAGCTTTGTAACATACTTAGGAAAAGAAGAGATTCCGACGTTTTCCAGAATGAGAGGAACATGAAGTCTTTCCTTTTCCCATGCTGCCACCTGGTGACAAATCAGGCTCCAACTTCGAAAACAAACCAAAAGACATATCTAAACATCAGCAAGTTTTTTCCAGACTCCATCAAACACACACTTGCTATAGACATTAAACACACTGCTGCTACGGCAGGGACCCCCCAAAAAAATTTTTTTTTTAGTTGGTAGATTGCTGATCCTAGTCTGATGCTGCATCCCATCTCTTTACCTGACTGTGATAAGCTCTCAGCTTATCTACAGTGTCTTCTTCCAACTGCGACTGAAGTCACAGAAACCAAGAGTTACCACCCAGGCCCAACTGCCTGACAGTATCTTTTGAAGGGTCTTTCCAGTGGTTAGCAGGACAAACGTGGTTTCTCAAGTCCACAGCAAATACAAGCTGAAATGCTCGTTGTGGTGTTGGCCCCATAGGTTACCTCTTCCTACAAGTCTTCCCTCTCTAGTCTCAGGAGTAATGCAACGGCAAAGTTTCTGTGCTATTTTAGATACGCATCTCTAGCTTCTCTGATCATCTAATAATTATGGGGCTGGAGGACAGATTTTTTTTGCAAAAAACGTCTTTGGAGCAGCTGGTGCCTAAACACTACAATAAATCCCTCCTCCAAATGACAACACTGAACAACAGTAACATTTAACTCCTCTCCCTTCTTAAGATCTTCATCTGCTTTCACAGCTGTTTAATTAAAAGTTCATCTCAAAAGTAAAAGTACTTTTACTCAAAAGTAAAAAAGTGATACTGAATAACTTATGAGCCAGAGTATGCCAATATAATAATTTAAAGATCACACAGACTGTAAGGTACTCAGGCAGCCCATGGTCCAGCAGCAGCCTGTCAGCGCATTGCAGCACCTAGAAAAGGTTTACGCATGTCTAGCACCCGTCCACTGAGGTTTACAAAGTGCTTTACAGACTCTCATTAACCCAAGGTGAGAATTAACGGATTATGCAGAGACGAACAGCAATCAAATCTTCAAAATTTGAATACCACCATATTAAGAGCAAGCTCTATGGCCACCAAAAAGCCAGGCACCCTGTCAGAAATGTTACTGCCAGGTGATGAACTGCACAATTTGCATTTCTGGAAGAAAACAACGTACATGTCAGACAGCAAGGTACCGAGTAAGCTGAAAGCATAGCAAGAGTTGCAAAGTTGCAAGATTTGAAGACTGTTCAAAGCCACACGTATCACTAGTGCAGATGCAAAAGCAGGATGCTACCCCTGTCAAAATAGGCTTTCAACAATAAGATTAAGTAGCTAGAAGATAAGAAAAAGCCAGAACTTACCCCAAGATTGGCATCTAGCACAGAGAAGGCTGAAGTTTCCTTGTCACTGTTCCCTAAACTCTCTCCATTTGGGGTTTTGGGTTTACCTTGAAAGTTTGCTCAAGAAATCTTTTTACCAAACAGTGGAAGTAACCCTTCACACGCAAGTATTGTAGAGGAACAAGCAGAGGTTAACAATTAGCAAATTCTACAGCCAAATGTTGGAAAAGATCCAACCCCAGGAAACATTAACCATCTACCAAAGAACTAATCTAGAGAAAAAAAGCTCAGGGAAAAAAAAAAAAAGTTGTGTTTGCCCAGTGAATATCTTTACTGTTCCTGGTGACGTATTCAGCAAGTCGTATCAGACCAGCCACAAAACTGGCAAACTCAAAAAATAGTAATGTATTTGCTGGGTGCCACTGATATTTTCAGAATGATGTTAGAACTGCCTTACTGACTTGTCACATATTTGACCACCGAAATAAAACTGATTCTAAAAATGCAATAAAGTCAGGGCTTGTTAAGTTCTTTTGGTGTGACTCTCAGCAGACACACAAGAATCGACGAAGTCTGTATCTCTTTTACTTTAAGGTACTTTCAAACTTTGACATTGGGATTGTAAATACTGTGGGCATCCTTTTTTATATAAAGACAGCTAGGAGTAAAAGAAATTGTAGACAGTTTGCAATGTAAAAGTTTTCATAAACATGACTTTTATTGGGACTTTTAAAAAAAATTAAAAGATTAATTAATAACATTAAAAAACATTAAAAAATCACAACAACATTTTTATTTTTAGAACTTTAACAGAAGGTATTTCTTCATGGACAGATCTGCATGTATACAGCAGAAATTTTAAAAGGAATTTTAAAGCATTCTCTAAAAGCTTTAACTTTCCGTCGCTTGCAGCTTGATTTTACAATAGAGACGTACTTTTGTACAGCTACCTGTAGCCAGTCTTATAAAACACAACATTGAGTTTCTGCAACGTCACCTTATTTTGCAAAAAAATACAGAACTAATTCTGCTGAACAAACTAACAGAGTTTTATAAAAAATATGAAGAAGTTGTCTATCACATTTTCCCTAAGCAAAAAGACAACCATTTCCCATTTTCTTCTATTCCTCATAGTCATGTGGGGAAGAGGTATGCAAGTTCGTTGGTCAAAGAGCTATGGTCTCTAGATCCATGGCGTGGGTGAACATGAATTCAGAGGGACTGCATTAGTGCAGCAAAAACACAGGCAACCTGTGTCAACTACTGCAAGCTCTTCTCCCATCTCCCTTCTACTCCTCTGCTTTTCCTTAGAGTCATTCTAAATAGAAATGCAAAGACACCTGCCATGTCAGCCTCTCTCCATTTCCACTAACAGTTCCTTCTGCAGCCTGTGCAAAACAGGCTTCTGATGCTTTCACAGTACATCTCAGTATCTGTTCATTCCATCAGCCCCAGAGCCTCCTCCCAGGTGTCCCACTGCACTCATCATGTGCCTTCTCCATGCCTCTCTCCATCTTCTTCCCCATCTCATTTTATATACAATTCTTCACCTGAGGCTCAGCTGATAAATCAAACATTACTATCCTCACCAAATCCTTCTTCAGAAATCTATGTTCACCATGATGCTCTTTAAGAATAATGCTTTTCTTCAAGATAATGCCAACAGCCAAGCAACTTGGTGTTTTCCCTTCTTCAGGTAACAGGAAAGTTCTTTTACAGAGAGAATGTGGTTTCGTTAGTAAGAACTTTATTTCTAGACATAATGTTCACGTAGGACCTTAACTTTCTTTGTTGTAACACATGTTTGCAGATTAGAGCAGATGTGACTAGCAAAAGAGAGTAGTTGTGTATATGTCATTCACAACATTACTAAAAGCTAAATGTTTCTTGCTGTGCAAGATTCCTTTTCCCATCAGTATCTTCTTCATTTCCAAAAAGGAAAAACTTGTACAAAATGCATTTGGAAAACGTGTTATATATTACTTATGTGGAATCTTTAACATGAAAAAGAGCTATTTTTTTCCACCAACAAACTTATCTTGGAATAATTACATGCATATCAAGTGATAACTGTCCAAGTTGGTAAGTAAGTTAAGAAAGAAATTCCAGGCGTACCACACAGGCCGCTGTTCCATAAAGCAAGGAAAGAGCTTTACAACCTCTGACAACACTGACCCAATACCTCGATCGTTCAGCTATTTCAAACTTTGATGCCTCAGAAGATGCCACTTGGCTATTTCCTGAGCTCCTTTGCAGATCCTCCTTTTCATTTTCAAGCTGACTTTTTTCTCCATGAATATTTGGAAGAAAGGTTGAGATTTTTTTGTCGAGGTGTTTTGTGTTTCAGGGGAAGGGAGGTTGTGGTTGGTTTTCTGGGTTTTTTTTAAAGCCAACTTCAATGGCTACAATAGTTCAAACAAACATGGCTATTCAGGCCCGGTTTCTTCAGGGTCGGCAGCAGTTTCCTGCACAGGAACAGTTGTTTGATTCCCACTCTCCATGATTAATATCAAAGCCTGACCCTGCTGTCCAGTCTTTAATACATGTCAAAGGAAAACACAGAGTATGAAGAGTCAGCTTTTATTAGCAAATGCTTGCTATTTTCACTACTAACAGCTAGACTTTTGCATCTTCCTTAAGAGCAAGAGTCACTGCAGGTCACCTCAAATCAGAAGTGCAATTACACAGTCCATTCAGTATTTTTCCTATGAAACGCATCCCTGTCTGCACAGATATCAGATCTTGCAAATCACTAGCAGGACCTTTTAGGGGATATATAATACTGTAGGATGGACAGATAAACAAACACAGTTGTATTTTTTAGTAGCAGTCCATCTCCTAAATCCCCTTAAATACTCATTCTTGGACCGTGTCAGGAGATAACAATGGCAATGGGACTAGATCCCAAGCCTCCTAATGACAACCATATAAAATGCATTTCTACTGCATAGCCTTGGGGATTCTGGAACTCACAGACACTCCCAGTGTCCACAAGCTGCTCCAGTATGCACTGAGCCCATCAAACATATGGCACATACAAACACTAAACAAAAAACCTACTTCAGATTTCAGCATATTACAAAAAAAAACAAAAAAAAAAGGAAAGGAAAGAGAGAGAGAGACTCACCCCTGATTCCTGCACCGCTGCAAAGAAAAGGAAACAGTCCCATCAAAATGCGGTAAGGTGAATTTTATAGTAATGCATTTTTCTAGTCATGTTATCTTGTTCTTACATGTATGTAGGAGTGGTTCAGCAGTGAGCCTGCATAGGCACACCCCCCAAGGGAAGCATCATTACAACAGGTTAACTGTGGCACACAGGAATGTAGAAATTTCCTTACAGTTCACCTCTAATTGGCTGCTAAGGTTTCAGCTCAACATCTAGTGAAATGAAGACCATTCTTCAGAATACTATTACAAAACTACCCCTTTACACGCACACTATTCGTACTTACGTGGCACGTAATTTTTCCTTTTCCTCCTTTGCCAGATATATGTAAGGGCAGCTGCAACAACTAGCACGATTCCAACAACAGAACCAACAACTGCTGTAGCAGAGGGATCTAAGGAAGTGTTCCTGTCGTCTCCTTGTACCCGGCCATTCTCCTTAACTCTGAAGTGAGAAAGAAATAATTGTGTTCTTAGAATCTGTTGGCAGACCTTGCAGTGGAACTGCTGTACTGTTTTTAACATCACACCTCCACATCCAGGGGCATTCACAAAGGTCTTTCTGACTTGGTGGGTAATCCAGGAAGGAGCTGACTTTTACCTCTTTGTTTTAATGCTTGTAGATGCAAATTGATTCTCCCCAGAAGCAAACTCTCACCTATTCTACTACAGCTAAGGGATATGCCAGCCGAAACCCAGGTACCCAGAGGAGTGCACTGCTCTTCATGGGTCCAGACCCAGCTCTGTTAGAGCTGTCTGAGAGTCTTCTGTGACATGTTAGGACAAGAGGCTGAAGGCTAAATCTGTCATGATAATGAGTTTATAAAGAGAGAAGTGAAGCTGTTCCCAAGAAAGAATGGGACATAGGAACAGGCTTCCACACTCGGTGCCTTACTGGAAGCAGGAAACTGCTGTTTCGAAGACAGCAAAATACAAACCCAACAGTTAGAGAATAGTCCTGTGCCCATAAAGAGTAAGAGCTGCTTACGTGGGCCACGGTGTACAACTGTAAGACATGTTGGCTGTTGAGGAGGTTCCAGGAGGACAGGCTTCACACACATTGTCAGTGGTCTTTGTGCCTGTAAAGGAGAAGACAATAGGATTTCTATCTGCACCTATGGCTAAGGAGAGCTTCAGTTCAGCATGATCTTTGTAAATGACCAAGTGATTACTGCAGAGACTCTTCACCGCAGACAAAAGCTCACACGCTTCTGTCTTTGCACACAGAAAAAAAGCATTCTTGGCCACATCAGCTACCTCAGCATCTAGGACTTACATGGATCCTAGAAGCTTTCAGCTGTGCACTGCTGCTCTGACAATTACAGAGAGTACTAATGGACCAGTATACATCATACCTAGCATGCGCTGGCCCTATCCATTCACACTGGTCCTTCACTGATTTTTTTTCTGGATGAACTGACAGCCAGCCTCCTCAAAATCAAAGTCCAAAGGCATTCCCCGTAAGAAGCTTTTGCTTTCGGTGTTATTGATCCTATGTTGGCTTACCCCTTTCTTTTACCATACTGCCAGGAAAGCAGACAGTGTAGCGCTGACAAAGTTCACAGTCTTCAGTCCCCAAATAACTGCAGAAATACCCAGGCAGACAGCCACACACGGTATTCTTCGTATAGGTACATGCTACCTCTGGCACTAGGTTGGCTCCTAAGAGAAACGTACACGCACAGCCACAGTATTTACATGGGTACAATCAACAGATACAAAAGCAAGAGTGAACATTTAGCCTTGCCTTGATGCACTGGTGAAGAGCACCAAAACTAGCAGGATTAGTGAAGATGACTCCTTTTTTGATGTACAAAGAGAGCCCCGTTTGTCACAGACACAGCATCTTGGGTCACATTTATGTCTGTCCTAAGCGTTGCATGGCAAAAGCAAAATACTCCCAACTCAGGCGTTTTTAAATTAGCTGTTCTGGTAGAACTGTCCTGCTCCACCAGGAGCTCTTTCAGGCCTGCCTTATCCCAGTATTCCAAGACAGCTCTTTAGATATCATGCTGCAATCTAAAGGAGCCTTAAAGTGTTGAGAGGCTGTAGATCAGACTTCCAGTGGTGCCAGCTGAAGATCTATGGCAGATTTTCCCTTCCATCACCCACAGACAGCATTCTGAGGTCTGCACAGTGACAAGAGCCTCTCCGTTCTTCATACTCTAACCGATTCATCAAGCGAATGAAGCAAGAAAGGAGAAGGAGAGAATGTATCCATGAAAGGCAAGAAAAATCCATTTAAACTGGTTCTTTAGCATCCTCCTTACCTTTATCACACAGTTTACATTTCCTGCAGTGTTCTAAACCATTGGGATGATCTGTGTACGTATCCTCGACACAAGGTATGCATGTCGTGCTGGAATTTGCAGTGCAATGCTTGAAAACCCGAAGTCCTGAAAACCAGAAACGACCCCTCAGGAAAGCGGCTCCGTTAGCAAAGCCAGGCCAGGGACAGAGAGGGGCTGGCCAGGGACTGACACGGGCCTTAAACTGCCCTTAACTACCATAAATAACCTACAAGGACCTCAGAAATACCCTAACAGCAATTGCAGAGACAATCCTAAATCAGAAACCAGGACCCAAAACAAAAGTCCTTGGAAACTGTGCAATTACCAGCTACCACAGCAGAGAGACTGTGGCGATCCTTGCTTCCCCTCCAGAGGCTCCAAAGAAAGGGACGGGGTGGGGGGTTGGCCTCGCGCTTTTGTAACCGGGGTGGGAACGCAGGCTGGAAAAAGGACATTCTGGCGTGATGCTTGCCAACTGTTGAGTCGCAAGTGACCTTTGTTGGGGTGCGGCCATGGCCGGCCACAGTGGAGAAGCCCTGGGGGCAGGCCAGGGGCAGGGAGGCCGAGGCAGGCAGGGAGGGAGGCCGAAGCAGGGAAGCAGGGAGCCTTTCTCCACGGCCAACGTGGCGAGCAAGCGAGCGCTCCGCCGTTACCTACCGGCAGCACACATCGGGCAGCACTCGGTGCCTACGGGATACTCTCCCAGCCCGCAGGCCGAGGCCTCCACGCGATCCAGCTGCATGACCAGCACGACGGCAAAAACCTTGAGGCAATACAAGGATGGGTTTCCATTTCACAGCTTGTTTACCAGACGTTCGACTCTGGAAAGCCCGGCCGTCTCGCACGGCGGGGTCCTGACGAGAGGACAACACACCCACCCACCCACCCACCCTCCCTCCTCCGCCCTCGCCCCGCACCCGAACCGGGACCAGAGTCCTCCTGCCCCGCCTCACTCCACGCCAGCCCCGGGCGGATCACCGCCGGGGAGCCGACCCCGCCGCCCGGCTCTCCCGCCCCCCCCCCCCCCCCCCCCCGGCCCGCTTACCAGGCGCATGGTCCGCCAGGCCGGATCCCGGAGGCGCGGGGCTCCTCGGCGCCTCAGCGGCCTCCCCAGGCTCGTCGCGGCCCGCGGCCGCAGCCCCATGCACCGGGCCGGGCCTGGCCGGGCCCCCAGCGGCCGACGGAGCCGGGGCGGCGGCGACAGCGAAAGCGAAAGCCACACCGCCTCCGGCCTGGCGGGGAGGGAGGGTGAAGCTGCTGCTTGGGCGGGCCGGGCCCTGCTTCAGCTCCCGGCGGGGCATGGGCCTCTCCTCTGGCTGAGGAGAGGCTGAGGGGAGACGGAGGAGAGACGGAGGAGGCTGAGGAGAGGCTGTGAGGGGAGGGTGACGAGAGGCTCTGAGGGGAGGCTGAGGAGAAACTGTGAGGGGAGGCTGAGGGCGATAGCATATTTCCGTCCATTCTGTATGGTATGTCTAAATATTTTGATGGTTTTAATGTTTTGTACAAGCTGTGGAAACTGGCTTGCTGCTTCGCGACTGTAAAAGTGATATTTGGTAAATAATTATTAGAAATCTTATACTAACACTATGATTGAAACAATAGACAAAAGTATAGCTGAGCAATTAACTAGTAGAGGTAGGTACTCATAAGTTTTGCAGTTCTGTGCTCTTACGACTAGATGTTCCTGTACGCCAGATGAGAACAATGTTGAAACTGACCAAATGTGATTGAAACTGCGTTAAGCTTCAAGATGAAGGAACAAGGACAAGAATAAAGACTTCAAGGACAGCCAGCAAGAACTTCAGATGGGTCGGTGGTCACAAAAGCACCCCTTTGACTCAGATGGATCCCTTATTGCGCATGATCGGATGTAGGCAGTACTATGATAATCAGTTGCAATAATTTTTATGTATAGGTATACTAATCTGATTAATACAATTAGTTATTCTATATAACCTGTTTGTGCTAAAGCTGTGGTATGCACGCTAGGTGGAACTATCCTCCATGCACCCAGCGCTGCAATAAAGAATGCCTGCTTTCTAAAACTCCAAAATGAGTCTTAGAGAGTTTCTTCGGCTTTTCAGTAGCAAGGGGAGACTGAGGGGAGGCTGAGGAGAAGCTGAGCAGGGTAGGAGCTGGCAGCTCCCTGGTTCTGGTAGAGCCGCTTTCCTCATCCATCCAGACAGTTACACCAGCGAAGGTTTTGTCAGGGAGGGAGCTGGGCCCCAAAGGCTGTAAATGCCTCAAAACCATCCGCCTTTGGGTCTCTCCTCGTGAAAACCTCTTCACAACTGCACGCGAGGCTAAGCAGAAAGCAGTCGGCTATTGACAAAAGATGTTGAGGATGCCTGGCTGAGAAATTACTTGACCAAGGAGCAAAATGCCCGAGTCTGCCATTACACTTGGTTCAGTTTCCTTCCGCACCTCCTGTGTGTTTTGCGGGGTGGGCAAGCTGGATCACTAAGCTGGTTTAACATGCTGGCTGTCGGTCAGCTTCAGCCTCCCAGCAGATGTTTGGATTACCGAAAGCATAGGCAGCATTTAAAAACAGCTGTTGTCATGAATATTAAAAATGTTGTTGAAGTGGGTCACTGTTCCTCGAATACTGCGGGTGAAGCAGTTTATGTAAATGCACATTTCCACCCTCTCTCATTTTGAATTAAAAAAAAAAAAGGAAAAAGAAAAGCGGTAAGACTTCACTAGTTTCTGAAATGACTGGGCAGCATTTCTTGCAGCAGGACACCGCATGAGAAGAGTGCAAAGCGACGAGCTTTTTGTCTAGGCCTTTGATGAGGGCAGAACTGTAACAGATCTCTCATGGAACAGGCAAGCAGACCTGTGAGACAAGGGAGCTTACATCTGCTCCTCTGCCAGGATGTCCACCAACTAAAACCGGCCCAACTAGACCGTGGCAGGGATCGTATTTTCGGTCCACATCTGTTAAAAGTCGGTTACTTGCCTGCGTAGCTTAAGAGGCGTCAAACTCCTGTTATTAGCGTTCCATAATTCTGACGCCTAAGCTTTGCAGGGCAAGCATACCAGGAATCTCCAGTCAGTTTAACTGGCACCAACCAGCAGAGCTGCGGGAAGAAGAGGTCTGTCTCCTTTCGGTCCCATTCCACCAGTCCCACCGCACTACAAGTAAATGTGAAGCCAATGGCAATTGGGAAGTGGCTGAGGCTAAGAGTTAATTCTGACAAGCAGGTGAGAGAGTCATCTATAGTGTTAGTTTCCGTCCTCCGCGCCTCAGCCTATTTCACTCTGCAGCTGCAAAACAGTAACAGCAGCTGCAGTAAGGGGGGGTGTTGGGGGGGTGGCAGTGCTATTGCTTTCCTGCGTCAGCGTGCCTGCGCTGGCTTACGGCGAGGCAGGCTGGCTTGCCAAAGACCACGCAGTCAGTCTGGCAGAGCATCTCCAGCGCTGACTTTGGAGATGCTGGGGATGGCCGGCTTTGGCAGACGCACAGCACCCAGAGGGTACGCGACCAACGATCTGGGACAGGACGCACAAGCCAAGTGAGACCGTGGGCTCGCTACCAGTCCCATCTCTTAACTTGTGTTGGTGGTGCACCGTGCATGCAGTTTGCTCAACTTTTCCTCCGATTTTCAGGCGATTATGCGAACTTAGGGAGCTATTTGGCGTGGACAAAATAAGACGAAAGAAAGTGAAAGCTCTTTTAGACAGGAAAATGGTGAAATATGACTACCAGGCTTCCTCTTTTCATAATGACAGAGCTTGGGGGGGGGTTCTAGATTTGGTGGCTGGGGGACAGAGTTACTTTTCCACTGTAAAGTGATCACAAGTAGTCTCTTGTCATGTACTGATTTTACCATCCGGCAGCTGCCTCAGTTTCCTACACATCACCAGTTCTTTTCCACTGCTTCAGGTTTCAGTTGACACGGCAGATCACACTTCTCTGACAAAGGAGAACTGCTGCTCACGTGACAAGAAGGTCTGAGCTTGCCTCACCTTGCCCTGGCATGGGTTTGACAAGTCAAAATTCATTGGTATTATCACTTTTGCAACAGGATTTTCGCTATTAGAAATCTCTCTGGCTGCGGCCAGCATTCAGCGCTAATATAGCACTAAATTTTTAGGCAAGAAATCAGTAGTGCTGTCTATCACTGTGATGCAGCTGGGAGAACCAAGGGGCTGTCCTACTTTAAAGTGCAGTTCATGGCTGGGTGGGAAGTACCTATTTAGCTCAGCAGTATTCCTCTCATCAGGTCATTCCCAACTTGTCTCCCTAACTGCAGGCCAAGGTTGGGTTTGGGGTTTTTTGTTTTGTTTTTTTTCCCATGACCCCATCACCATTTCAGAATACAAAACCCTCGAGCCTGGTGTAGATTCATACCAGCTTCCGTCAGACTCCAATAATCACAGACTGGTTGTGCCTGGTTCTTCACGAGGAAAAGGACTTTCCTGGGTGTGAAGGTACAGAAACGCTGCTCTGGACGGCTGAAGGAGAGTAGATACTGTCTTCAAGTGATTTAATACTGATTTACAGGACATAAGAAATAATAGTTCCCAAGAGAAGCCTTTTAGGACTATGAGGAGGGCAAAGACCTTCTCCTCCTCCTTCACACACGTGCACACACCAGCATCTTTAGTCCAGGATTTACGTTTGCAGGTGCCCTCTATACAGCTAATGTTCAAAGGTTTCCCAGAGCTGCGTGCCCTTGATCACTTCTCAGAAGGTTAAAAACCGCCAGTCTGACTCCTTAGTTTTGTTATCACTGGTAGAAGACATATGGAGCCTGGAAGTTAAGATAGCAGCAGTCTTCTCATGTTTTCAGGGGTTTTTTTTAACCGCTTGTAATTTTACCAGTCTGTTTGTTTTTTTTTGGACTGCAGTATAACAGCTGTGCTCTTGAAATGCAAATACCTCTCTTGTGGAAAAAAAAAATAATAATCAACAGACTTAGTGCAGTCTGTTTGAGAATGAAAAAAGATAACATTTCCTATTGTGATCAAATATGTTTGTGAGCAGTGGAACTTAGAAGGACAAGTTTCCTGTAGCTTTACGTCTCATGCTCGAAATATGTTGTGCTTGATAGGGTACAAGCGCTGATCAAAGCTTGTCTTGCGGTGGAAAGACTTGTAACGTTTCTCTCGTCTCCGAGTTCTTCAGTATACAGCAATAAAGGTGAGTTCCTGTTGGTGTCTTTCCCTTAAGGGACTAGCAAATTTGAATCTCCCTCTCTCCCTAGTTGCCCGTTTTTCCCAAACTCATGTCAACATAATATTCCTGACACCTCCAACTGTCTTTTAGGTTTGGTTGAACTGCCGGTCAGTCTCAGTGGGTTTTTTTGCTCCTGTTTTGATAGCAGCAACAGCGTAGCATTGTGCATTTCAATTTCCCCAAGCAGGCAGTGTGAGACTGAGGCACAGAAGATATCTCTGTTAGACAAACCAGAGACAAATGAGGTCTGAGGCATCCTGGAGCGACCAGACAATCAGTTCCAAATTGGTTATCGTCTTCGTGCTCTTGTGCTTTTGTCCATGAGCATCTGAATCACCAACTCTTGCAAATAGTTACTGCAGTTCTCTACTTCCTCTTTACGCCAGGACAACGACTCCACAGCAGGGTATTAGAAGCTGACTTAATTTACGCTGACATCTCAAGTCCTCATACAATTGGTCAAAATATTGAGCAATTCTTTATTTGAACCACACTATGCAGTTCACATGATACTATAGTCAGTAGATCCTGTGACAGGAGCATTCAATTTATGAGATAAGACAACAGCAGTCCTCTAGAGATTCCATCGTCGGGTTTGGGAAGATCCACGCTGTGTGCAAGCTCCCGGGCAAGGACACGTACAAGGGCATTGTGAGGTGTGGAAGGCAGAGCCCCAGTCAGGGCTAGAATCTGAGCCTTCACCATTAGGAGAGAAGGAAGAGGGCAAAAGAGTAACCCTAGATCTTGGGCAGGGGATGAGAGGGGGGTAGTTCAAGACTAAGTAACGGGAAGTCTGTTAATGAACATCTGTTTGTGCATCTCCTTTTGTTCTTGCTTGGTCACTGAGCCGACAAGGGGCCAGAGCCACCGTTCCATCTGCACCTGTCTGAACCTTCTGGCTGGTTCCAGTCCAAAGCTGTGATTCCAGATCAGGAATCCTGAATCCTCCTCAGTTCAATGGCCATCTAACCCTGGATTACGTAGTATAACTGTGGTTGCTTTGGCACAGCACCTACAGAACATTTCCAGGGTGCTCTCTACCCCAAGAGCGTGGTAAGGTTTCTACGACTCAGGGATCTCTCAGTGTGCAGGCTGGTGATTCATACTATATGGGGCTTTTTTCTGGCTGGAGAGTGGAAATCGGTTCTACCACTGTCCCATTATTATGCACTCAGATTTGCATTCAGGTGTCTAATGCCTGGGGCTGAAGACTTCGCTGAAGACCTTAACTGCTTTAAGAACAAACAACAGTCTTCTGCATCAGGGTTCTGATGCAGGCAGGTTGCATGGAGCTTATCTGTATTTTGAGAGTACAGACCAGCACATGAAGATTAAAAAAATAAAAAAAACCCCAGCACTATAAATGTGTTTCCAATAGCATAGTGGTCTACGATCCAGTCACCCTGCACATTTTTTTAAGTTTCATTGCCTATTTGTTTTGGTGGGTTTTTTCCCAGTGCTTTTTTCCAGCTGTAATGTCATGACAGACCCATATAAGCCACTTGGAAAATGTGTCCAGAATTACATACAGTGAAATGAAATTGCTCCAATTTAAGTGATATTGAAGACATCGGACAGAGAAAACTCTTTGTTCCTTCTAACTTTGATAATTTCTAGAGCTTTAGCCTTAGGAAGCATCAATAAAAGAACTCGTGTGTGTCAGTAATACATCAGTGGTGTCTTTTTAAAACGACTCTAGCGTGAAAATGTTGAGTAACATTTTGTGGGGGCAAAAATCTTTAAATGTAAATGGAAGCAACAGACCTGCAGAGTCCTAAGTTTTACAGCATCAAGGAATTGCTTAAATTATCCTTTACAGACCAAATACTAGTGAGAGAAGTGATAGAAAGTAGCTTTTGCACCAGGTTACACAACTAAATTTTAAAAGAATTCTACTCCAGTAGTGCTAGAAAAAAAATAAACTCTCTAGATCAGTTTTATGCTTCATCAGGTTACCCTATTCATCCGTCCACATACAAACAATTACAATGTCATACATGGAAACTAGGAGGTGAAAAAGATTTTATGAAGTTTCCAGCACTGACTGACACCTGATATCTGATCATTAAAATGAAGCAAACCAAATCGCATGAAGCATACACTTGAAAAACCCTAAAATTCTGCTTGAACTGACTTCTTTACTCATCCAAGGGGAAAGTGTTTTTACAGTAACTGTGACCCCTGGTGGCTAAAAATAAAAAAAAGTTTAAATATCATTTATAAACTTTGCAAGGGCGTTAGCTTCATAAAATTGTATTCACAGTGCAATATTAAAAAATTGTATCTGTCTAAAGAACGTTTTGCAGTAAGGACTTTTTTTTTCTGTTCTAAATGCTCTGACAATCGTTTTGCATAGTTATAGAAGTTTATATAGCAAGTTCTCTGTATCACGAGCCAATTCATTTGCTGGATAACAATAACAACATCATGTCATTATTACATTATAGTAACATCTCAAATTCCCAAATGAAATTAAGGTATTGCTTTACAAAGTTACTGCCAAGAACTCCAGCGTAAAAGAGTGTATAGGGACTCTGTCACTTAATGGCATCTCCTACCACAGACCCCAAATTCCCTATTGCAATAAAAAGCATATATGTGACAAATCAGTAGTAAAACATGGCAGAACAAACCAATCCTTGTCATAACAAAAGACAAATGAAAACCTGCATGAGCAAGCAATGTGTGATTTCTGGCTAACATAACTGGATTACATATTTCTAGCCAAAAAATCCCATAACTTCATACGTAAGTTGAAGAACTAACACATTCTTTTATCAAAAGATAACATTTTCCACCTAAGTTTGTGCTTGCACACACTTAGTTTATTATCATGGTTGGTTTATTGTCAGAGGAAGGAATTTGCACTGAGCTGTAGGGAATATGCCCAATCGGGGGACAGACTATGGATGTTTCCTGTTGTGGTGGAGTACAGTTTTTTTGTTGTTTTTTTTTAATCCACTACTGCTGTTTCAAAAGCACCTGTGTTCCACATGAAAGAAATAGAGCTGTTCATTTAAGACACGCAACCCAGAACAGGATCTTGGCTATTTCTGCTGGCCAATATTCTGAAGTTTCTGAAGAAATCATGCTTGCAATAACAGTTAATAGACGGGGTTTTTAACGTTAGAAGCATATAATTTAGCAATTCAGTAATTACTACAAAGAAAGAAGGCTCTCCAGGAATCCTTTTTCTACTCTACAACTCTTTATTGCTGAGAGGAGAGATCAGCTCCCCTACTTGAGTCAAGGTCCTGGCTTTTAGGAGGGCCCAAACCAGCATGAAGTATTACTGACATTGCTTCCTGAGGAAGCAAGCTAATGGCAGAACAAGCTAAGGGAGGGCAACGGAGCCTAAGCTAGAGAGATTCCCTTCTTCACTACAAATTTCCTTCACGATCTCAGGCCAAGTAAATATAGGAGGTACAGTTTGTTGCTCTACTTGTGTGCCTGCTGCTTCTATAGAGATACCTGAAGTAAGTTTTAACCTAGCTGCCTTTGGTAGAGAGCAAAACCGCTCCAGCACAAAGTTGAGCGCAAACCAACTGCCTCAAACATATTTTCCACCCGTCCTCGCACGGAGAGGGGACGGGTTGCAGGTGGTGCTGAGGCCCCGTCTGCCAGACGCATCCCAGGGATAGAACTCACTGCTGGCTCAGGCACAGCTCCCACAAACTCTGACAAGGGATGCTCAAGGAGCCCCCAGGTAGGCGAAACAGCAACAAAAAGCCCAGCCCAAGTCTGCGTGTCCCTGCCAGGGCAGCACTCACCCGTCCACGTCTGCAGGACCTCCGCAGCTCTGCCACCCCTGCTCCGTGCTGCTGCAAGCAGAGCTGCAGCAGGGCTCTTTCCCGAGGCTTTGCGGGGCGGTTTGTTTGCCCCTCTGAGCTCTCAGAGAAGAAACGGTGGGAAGGCATTAAAGGACACACAGCACTGCAGTGATTTGAGTCTGATTCCTCTCAGTATGAGATAAAACGATGGTGTGGGAGGAGGACCCGGGTTCCAGCTGCTGCCTGTAGGGAGACCAGGTGCCCAGGTCCAGGGCTTCACTACTCGGGGGAGAAGGTTCTGTGTGGATGGGAGGGGCAGTGACTAGGGAAACGCTCAATACAATTCAGCTGAGACAATCTGCGTGACAGGAGCACTTGCTTAGGGTTACGGGTGTAAAGGACTCGTGATGGGAGTCATGAGAATATACAGAATAGACGAGTATATGAGCTCCTTTTGCTTTACAGAAAATCCCACCTCTTCAGAAGACTAACATCTTAGTCTTTTTCAGGGGCGCAAGTGGCTGCATAACCCTCAGAAGGAGAGAACCCAGACAGAAGTTGCACACAAATGCATTTTATTGCTCTCTACAAACACAGAGACGCATACATAGTATGCATGTAAGCCATAGGGCTGTCCCAGTAGTGGGAGAAACGCTATCCACCATGAATTAAACCACTCAAAACAGACGAAAATCATTATTATAATGAAAATGCTAGAAAAAGCATAGCTTACACCCAGAATGTATAACATTGACAAATCAAGCCTTTTACCTACTACCTTTTCTTTAACATAAAGCAGTAACATACTCTTTTTCTAAATTGAAAAAAGCAGCAAAACAGTAGAAATATTCCACATAGTTTCCTAGCTTCTGTTCATCCATCACACTTTATATACTAGGACTATGAAAGGGTCATTGGGGAAAAATCCAAAACAAAACAAAAACCATCTTTGATGCTGTAGAAGATAGAAGCAAACAGAGGGAAATTGATTTTAATCAAGTGTGCATGAACCAAAGGGTAGTAAATTTATCCTCCGGAGTGACTGAGCAAACAAGTGCCACTAGTCAAGCCAGAGCAAAGCTGATGGCTCTTACAAGCAATAAGAGAGAAATCTCTCCTACAGCAATTCTTGTCCGTCACAACTGTAACTTTTACAAAAATACCCTCCTTCATTTTGAAGACATTCACCCCCTGACTGGGCAGCATGCTGTGTTATACTGTTATCAGCAGTATCTACACAGCTTCAATACCACTCAACAGAATGCCTGAACTTTTGCCAAAGGATCCCGTAAAAGTCAAAAGTATGCCATTCCTTTCACACATAAATAAAATACACGGGGAAATAAAATTCCCTACAGGAGAGAGGATCAGAGCTGGACTATCAGATGCAGTCAGATCCTTCCTCTGGACTGTAAGAGGCAGAGGTCCATGAAGTAAGGACTCCCCCGACTACCAGGGCCTCCAGAGAGTACTGGCGTCTTTTGGAGATGCTTGCTTCAGGGTGCTGGGGTTTCCAGGGGAAAAGGAGACCTCCGTAGCAGCTGACTGGCTCTTCTGGAAGTGGCTTAAAAGTTTGGTCTGTGTTTCAGTTCGGACTTTATGAAGAGAGAGGAAATGGAAAGCTTCTTGCAAACACCTAGAGTAGCCCTCGCTGAAGTCGAACTGAGAGCTTTTATGGAAGGATCCTGCAGCTAGAGAAGGGAAGAAAAGAGGGAGGGGCAAGAAAGAACAGTTTAGAGCAACTGTGCATGGCTAGAGATTCATAAAACTGTCACAGATTTGCAGTAAGCTCGAGACTGAAACAAAATTCAATACTCACTCTTCATCTGCAGCTGGCTCTGCTGCTTCAGGTAGCTGACAGTCATCTCCAGGATGTCGGCTTTCTCCAGCTTGGAGTTGGGCTGGTGCCTCTGAAACTCCTTCTCCAGGAGCAGTTTCAGCTGCTCGATGCTGCTGTTAATCCGGTCACGACGCATTTTCTCCACCACCGGCTTCCTCAGCTGTAAAAAGCAAAGGAAAAGAGACCTATTATTAGAAAGATCTTCTCCCTGCCACTTCACAGGACTGTTTGTTGCCCATCACTGTTCCTAAACAATGTGGACCAGTTTCTCAGCTGGTGTAAACTGCTACGAGAACAGCTGAGAGCGTGGCTCGGAGCTGCCTTGCTGTGCCCAGACTTACTTTGTTTTTCTCCTTTGGTGTCAGCAGGTTGTCGGGCTCCATGAAAACAGTGCTGGGAGCCATCTGTCCTGAGGAAGGAAGGAAGGTCTCAGAGTGGAAGTCCGGGAGAAACGTGTTGCTGGGAGCTGCCTCTGCCCGCTATTTATACTGTACAACCTCACCAAGAGTCTGTGGGTCTCCGGCTTGGTGGAGTTTCCCACACTCCACAGCCAATCAGGCAGATAGGCAGCACAATAGGAGAAGCTTCTATTCTTGCATGCTCCATTGCCGGTGAATGGCCTGGGGATAATGACCTTCTCCCAGATGAGCAGGTGGGGAGTGTGTGGTACGTGAAAGGCTGGGATCAGAATTACGTGTCAGAAGCTGGGAAAGAGCTGGCCTTCAATGGGAAAAGGCTGCTGACTAATGCCGCAGATCAATAGCATTCCAGACGCAGCCTTGGGTTCACATGCGTGGAGGAAGGAGGAGGTCAGCTGCCGATAGCGGGAAATAAACCACTGCAGGCAGGCTACTGCGTGGGGCTGCCTTCCTCTCTGGGGACGCACGGAGGCACACGCTTAAGCAGGCACAAGTGCACACGCACACAAGAGCAGCTTCTGGCTTTCTGAGATAAAGAGCAGAATTTCTTTAAATCCGCTCACCTTGTTTTCTCTGTGAGCCAGAGCCAGTTGTTCTCCCTCAGGTGACTGTGACACCAGTTTTGCCCATGTGAAACAGAAAAAAACTTTTCCCCTTTGGCTCACTGCAAACAAATACTCTTAATTGTAAGTACACACAGTTACTGAAAACGTTTTCTGTTTTATCTTTCCTCTCTTCCCTTGGTATCTTACGCACCTCTTCAGAATACTCTCAAGTCACATCACAAGCGCTTTATGTTTCCATTTTCAAATACCTGCAAGATAAATCCGTGAGGAGAAGGATCTCAGAGTGTTTTGGGATCAGTTCAGTCTCACTCCCTCCTCAAAACATGTTTTACTCTATTTTAATTTAATCCATGCACAAAGGAAAACGGAGCGCAGAAGAAATTTACATAGCCCATAAACTTATTAGAAATCAAATTCCTGATTCCTCATTATTCTCCACTGGGCCAGTTTCTGCACTGAGATGCACAGTCTTTGCTCAATAGGCGCCCACAGCTGGAGGGGTTAATGGTCTTGCTCTTTGTATCCTATAAACACACAGCCAGAGATTCATATTGGAAAACTTGAACCAGATCCGCCTGCATTTATCCTGCCTTCTGCTGGTGCAAGTACTGCTTTCTTTTATGAGCTCTAACCCCACAGGAACAGCTGAAGAAGGAAATGGCAGCAGAGTGTTTTCTGCGTCCTCTGGACGTGCACCCCGGACTGTGGGGAGCAAGGCTGACAGCAATGCTGCCCTGTTATACTACAAGAAGGGCGAAGCGGGCAGGCAGCAGCATTAACCACACATCTAGAACCGTGCGTTCTCGTCCCAGATTTACTCCAAACGTGCTACGATGTCACCTAATCAGTTCAACACACTTCTCTGTGAGCATCAGTACCTCCCTCTATAAGATTCAATACAGGAATAATAATAATAATCAGATAAATTACTGTCAAGTAATGTTAGGGCTTATGTTTGGGGATCTCTTACTGTAGTAAGTAAACACTGTTTGTGATTACGTTATTGTATGTGTATTAGTGTATATATTAATATACTGTTTGTGTTTACATTAATGTATGTGTACGTGTGTTAGTGTATATATTAATATATATGTGTGTGGTCATGCATGTCTTTTAATGTGAATACACATACACACAGACACATGGACACAGTTCTCTCTCACTCTGCAACTCATTATTCGTAAGACCAGGTAAGGCTTAAATGACCTCTTCCAGGATCTGCTTTTCCATCCCTATTGTACTGCTCTTGAATAGGCTCCCTTCTTTTCGTACAGAGCAGCAGCTGTTGAGCTCTGAGTCTTTTATGTCAAGTTGTGGGAAAGCTTTTGTGACACCATTTCACATGTTCTCCTCAAAGCTTGTGGATTATCTTTGAGCCCATGTAATGCCACCTCTGAAACCAATCTTTCGCTCTCTGCATCCCTCTTGGGGAGATTCTCTGAAACAGAAACTCCTGGGTAGTAACTCATTTCTTGAGCTCGTTAATCAAGCGCATGAAGAAGAAATATGCCAATCCTGTGATCAGCAGGCTCCGCTAGCAGTTTTGCTAGAGACAGTTTCTGTTTTCCAGATTAACTCACTAGTAAGCAGCTATAAAACCAGAAATAATTTCCCCTTCCGGTACAAGTCACATAAACAGGCGCTCCGGTTTTAGTCCAACAAAGCTGTTTAAAGTGTCAGGTGTCTTCTCTGCAATTACCCGCAGTACAAAACAAGAAACTAAGCCTGCTTCTCAGGAATCTCTGCATTATTGCATTCCTGCATCGCAGGACTTTTATTTTGGGGGAGGACAAATTAACTTTCCATGATAAAACTGCAGTAGAGCAGATGCGTGACTTGAGTGACTTGGTCTGCCTTTGGCTTTCTTCTGTCACGTTTGCAGGCTCTGGCCGTTTCTGGGATTTTCCCAGTAGTTCTGAAGGTGTGAGGGGGAGAGGCGAGAGCCCAGAGCGGCTCTTGCTGCCTGCGCTGGGGCAGCTGGCTGCAGACCCTCAGCCGATCCAGATCAGGCTGCATGCGTTGCCACCCCCATGTCTGCCACTGCTGATTCCACCTGGGATTGCTACAGTGGGATTTTACACGTGAACCTCTTACTTCTCCACTTGGGACCCAGGGGATTACACAGTTAACTCCAAGGGAAGAGTCATGCTAGCCTGAACTACCTTACTCTCCTTGGTCTTGCTAGAAGTTTTGCTTAATCCGCTATTACAACACCTAGCTCAAGTTAAAAGAGAACGAAAACCTCTATCTCCTTTCTTGCTCCAAGAAAGTATCTTCCATATACCTTCTTGAAGGAAGGATTTGTACGGGATAAAAATGCCCACTTGATTTTTTCCAGGATCACAAGCATCAAGTCCTGTTCCCTGTCTGTTTACTGCGCGCGCTTGAGATGCGATGGACCTTTTTTTCTCCTGCTGTTTAGTAATTACATGGTTAGGCATTGTCGCTGTAACCCAAGCCTTCAGATTTCCTGCCTTGAACTCTGCCACGGGCTCAGGGGAGCACAAGGTTGAGAGCAGGTGAAGGCACATCATGCTCCCTGCCTCACGCCGTCTGGATGTGGCGAGCCCCTTGATGCCTGTACCCTCGTTTTAGCACCTGCATGCTGGTTTCAGAGCAACGTGAGCTCAGGTCCCTTAGGAAAAAAACACAGTCCAGCAAAGGCAGTATTGGCTTTCCCAGCAGCGATTCCAGAACAGCTCTGCTCCCCCACGTTTGGCCTGTCCAAAGCCAAATGGAAAGGAATAGGAGATAGTTGTGCCAACACTTTACCTGATCGCACTGCGGTAGTGGCTGTGCGCTCCACACGGGTCAAGGGCTTAAAATTTCTTCTCCATGAGGATCCAAACTGACCCAAAGCCTGCTACTAAGCAGGCTGAATGCTAAATAATCTTCTGTAGCCTCGAGAAATTAACTTAACCGTAGAGGCTGGAGGCCCCACATATTTAGAACGTGTGTGATAATAAAAATTACAGTATTCAATGTATTATTGTGAGGTGAATGTAGCAAAATCTCCCCCAGATGGTAAATCCACTGAGGTTCCTACTTCCTCCCCCTGTGTCACACGTGAATTTTAAAGCATCTGAAATAAAAATATATATGTAAAATAGTTTTTTATTTCCTCTTCAGTTTTACAGTCTGTCAGGGGAAAAATTAGCCAATTACTGACCATCTTGGAAGAGTTACTCAAATTAGATGCTCAATTACCCAAAATAGATGCTCTGCTTCTGCTTTGGTTGGAAATCCTAACGAAAAGTGGTAACAAAAATTCCTCCCTATTATAAAGTTAGCAGAGTCAGTGGACTTTACACTAAGGATAATGAATTCTGAATTATACACCTTCTACTATGGTTCCAAACATACACCATATTGCATAGTAAACTTATTAGGATCCCAAGATACTGGATCTGGATAACACGTTTGAAATACGGCATTAGCAATAGCCTTCCCCCAGAATCTCTGCCAGATGTTAGCTCTTTCGGAAGACTTAAAGATGCTGCTGCTTTCCCAAGTCTTGAGAGATGCTCATTGCTCTCCCATTGCCTCTCTCCTGATACGTGCTGCCCAGATGGCCTTTTGGGAGCAGGGTTTCCCACTGAACACAATGCAGAGGCAAGCACCGTTGCTAATGTGGTTTGTAGTCAGGCACACTTCCTTTGTGGCAGGAATGAATATGGTTAAGAAATGGTGTGGGAAACTCAGAAACACACAATCTTCCATAGCCTTATGCTAGTAAGTCATTTAGAAAGCTAAAAACGCTTGGGAGCAGGGACAGAGCAATGCTTCTGAATAGAGAACGGGAAAGACAGCAAAATGTAGGAGACTCAATTAGTGCCGAGCCCTACAGACCATCCTGAGGTGAAAAATAAAATGGGTCCAATCCTATGGACCTTACTTGGATCCTCACTGAAGTCAGCAGAAACTTTGGACTCCACGAAGAGTGAAGCAGACTGCTAGATTTGGCCTGCAGCTTTCGTACCTCCAGAGCTATTTCCTGATCTCCAGTAAACTGGTGTAAATACAAATTACCTCTACACCTACAGTGGAATTTATCAAAATCCTAATCAGCAAAATTTGAGCCTGAATTTTCACCTGCCAAATACCAATACCAGCATCTGGTCTATTGTTCTCCCTTTCTGTCATCCAAGCAACACAGAATAGTTTAGGAGTATTAATGAAGAGAAAAGCTTCCCCATAGTATTACTGGTATAAAATCTGATCTAATTTTCTTAAAAGCCAAGCCCAGCTCCTATACATCTATATGGGTCATACAAAAGTATCATGCTATCCTCATGGTCCGTAGGAGTCATCTTTCTCCCTCAGCGCTGTGCAGCAAGGAGGCGCAAAAATCCCATTGCAAAACTACAATGATGGCTGCCTGAACGGGACCTGCACTGGTTGTGTTTCAAAGCTTGTTTTTTCCACGTTTGCTCAAGGAAAGCACACCAGCTGACACATGGGGCTAGGGAGTCGATGCCCTGCCGTACCACTATGGGTGATGTGCTGCAATGGTTGCCATCATATTTGGGCAGGCCAGCCTTTGATAAAAAGCACAGCAAGACGGAGGTACTGAGCAACAAGTGACGCCTGGGAGCGGAGTCTCTTGGTATCTCTCAGTGACTCCATGGAGAGTCCTAGCAAAAAACCATGTTATTCTTCTGGGCAAAGCTGAACTGAGGCAATGCCTCCCCTACAGCAGAGCATCTCCAAGCTGGCAGGAGGAAATCAGTCCTGTATTTGAAGCCCATATTTAAATTACAGCAAACAGCAATTCAGATTAACATGCCAGGGCAATTAAGGACTGGAGCAGCTTCTGTATCTGTTTGCAACAGTTTGCATAAGCTTACGAGCAGCTTGACTAATATCAAGGGTCTGTGTTTCCCAGGACACATTAAACAAATCTGGGGAATTAAAGAGGCAAACAGAACATGTGGCTCAGAAGTCTTCATGTGGGCCAAAACCACGTCTGCCACCTTCAGTGGGACAATTTTCTTTGGCCTTACTGGTGGACGAGAAAGGTTCTGCTCCTGCAGCTCCCTTCCCTGTCACGTCCTCCCAGCCCTTCCTTGCTCTGCTGCTTGGCAGTCCCTTGTTTGAGTCTGGCGCAATTTCTGTTTGTCTGCATAGCTTCCTTCACTTTTTTCCTTTTACTCGGGGTTTATTTTGCCTTCGTGCAGTTTTTATAATCTGATTTTTCATTCTGTCACTCTTTTTCCCTCTGTCTGTCACAGGCAGATGTGGTTTGAGGACAGGAGTGTCTTACAGACCCGCAGACTGTGTGAGTTTGGAGTTCCTTCCAGTTTCCCACACTGCTCTCCTATTCACTGCATTCAGGCAGAGGATAAAGGAAGTGTGCCATGCTACAAGCTGAATTAGAAATGGTGTTTGACTTCCCTTTGTACTTCACAGAAACCTTGCTCTGGGTAGACCATCTGCATAGCACTCACTGTGGAGAAAACCATTGATCAAGGCCTGTCAGCCCAGCTGGGGGAACTTGGGAAAGTAATTCCTTGTGCCACTTCAGTTCTTTAGGGCTTAACATCTGGCTGGAGGGGGAGGCGACAGTTGATGGTTTAACAGTCTTGCTTCCTTTCAAGTTTGGGATGCTGTTTTGATCCCTGATAAGCCTTTCTGAAATCCTGATTTTAATAACATGGAAAGCATCCAGAAGACCAGGAATAATGCACTGGCTTTGCATTTTCAAAGTGCTTTACAAATACCAGATAATGAATTCTCAGCAACCTCCTCTGTGAGATAAGGATGTATTAATAGCAATCTTTTACAAAGGAAGAAAAATGAGGCAGGCAGGAGAAACCCAAAATTTCAATATTTCAAATAACCTACTGGTTGCAGTGCTTCTATTGCCAAGTGGCTATTTGAGACATCTGGTTTACAAAGATGCTCAGCGCCCACTTTTGTTTTAATTAGCTTTGGCATCTCTGAAAAGCTGCCAACTCCCTAGCTTGTGGGAGAATTTGGATTACCGGCCTGGACCACACTCGCAGTCATGCACCACCAAGATAAGCAGATGCAAAAGTTTTCCTTTGTACTCAAGTTCAGTAGCGGTTTTTGAAAATGTTTTTTATAAGCCCATAAAATTGCTGAAAAGGAAGATGCACTTAAATCCTTGATCAGGAAATACTTAATGATCTATTTGACAGAAAATAAATTGATCTCTCTAGAAAGTAAACTAAGTTTTACTTTGTTCATTCGTGCTCCTGAAGACCTACCAAAACCTCAGTCCTAAACTGCAGCTGTCCTTAGTCCTTGTGCAGATCTGTCTGTCAGCACCATCTAATTTCAATCAGCTGCCTCCCAGCGGTTACGGTTATTCTGGGCTGGAGCTCCTTGGAGGAGAGGGTGCCGTGTGCCCTGAATTACATGAACTCTCTGAGTTTACAAGGGAATTTCAGGCCCTGGACACTTGGCCTGGATAAAACCAGCGACTCAGAAAATGAGGAACGAGCCATTCTGCTTTAGCTACAGTGTTGTGGTAGCGTGCATACCAGATCCCCAGTACCTAGCGCTGCAGATGATCGTAGGGCACGGTTTATCCTACCAGCTACACTGGAGATGTTCTGGGAGTCCTGGTCCTATTCTTAACCCTCTCTAGACCGTTTTCTTGAGAGTCTGGCTCTGTTTCTTGCACTAAATTCCCCTGATCCTGACATCTGACAACGTGTGGCATGGTGATGAGGGCACCCAAACTCTGCCTTGACAAGGACCAGAACTAGACTATCTAGCTTTTGAAAAATGGTTCTTGCCTGCAAGGCAGGTGCCCGCTTTTCTCAGACATGATCTCTTCATTCTACTGCCAGCTGAACGTGGCACAGATGTTGTTCAGTCCTGGCAGGGTGGGACCTGACACTGAGCCCCAAGACACCTTCACCAGACACACATCCATTGTGCTCCACAGTGTGGTGACTGACAGCTGCCAAGCATGAGGAAGTGGATTCCAGTAGGAGCTTACATCCCAAAACTCAGGCTGAACTCAAGGGAAGGGGAAAAATTCACTGGGGCATAAGGGAGAACCAGCTTCAGGTTACAAATTTGTTCCCGAGGTAGGGAACAATCGGAAGAGGCTCAGGGGACACCTGGGAAGCCTGTGACTATTATCTCCCCTCTCCATCACTGCCCTAGCTAGAGCTGAGTGATGAAATATCTGACAGATGCAGATAGGATTAATTGCTGCTCTTATAAGGGGAGAGGTGACTGCCCTGCTATCTGGCACGAACACACCATTCCCATCTTGGCAATGACAGCAAGTGGTTGTTGGGGCCAGACCTCAGGAACCACACTCCCAATTCTCAACCTGCTCCTCTGAAATATTCTCTCTGCAGGATACCTTCTCCTTGCCAAAACGCTTGGCAGCACTATTTGATAAGTCTTGTGATTTTTATCGTGAGACTCATAATACTTATGGCCTTCAGTAAGACTTCACATCCAAGCCTCATGATTATATAAAGAGAGAAAATTAATGATATTGATCCAAACAAAGTCCAAATGCTCAATAATCAAAAACTAAGTTTAAAAAAAAAAAAACCAACCAAACTTTTATTTTTATTAGAAACATCAAAATGTTTTTGTTAAATCCCTATGACTTTCAGCCCATTTCTTGGCTTCTTGAAGGCAAACTTTTGACATTTGAAACGTTGGCAGTAATGCCAGATCCTCAGACATGCTGAGCCCGTTGTAAGAACTGAATGCCACCATCTTCCAAGAAAACCCCACCCAAAACAACGAAGGAGGTGCATGAGCTCAGCAGCTTCTGTGTTCGCTCCCTCCACCTCACTGTTAGTGACAAGCTGTTCTCCCTTGGCCAGAGCCGAGTAAGTGACAGACTGACTGATGGGGTCTGCGTATTTCAGAGGATTTTTGGGGAGCGTGTGCTCCCACTGAAGTCAGCAGAATCTGGGGTGCTTTAGAGCAAAACTCAAAAACGTCTGGTAGCACGTGTGAGAGAACTGCCAGGTCTCAGCCCCGTTGCCGAGATGGGGAACAGTCACATTACCAGGATAATAACTAACCTAGCACTGGCTGGTGTAACTATAGAGCAAGGCGTAGCCGAGTCCCCTGGTAAAAGCAGAAGGATAGGATATATTCTGTGGTTGGCTTATATGGGGTTTTGAAGGAGGAGGGTGGTAAACACATAACATGGTGGCTCCCGCAAAGCCTGCTCCCAGGGCAATGTGTTCCTTTGAGACATAATTGATTCCTGCCATCAGGCACCAGCCTGCTCTCCCTCAGGGTCAGCGCTTTCCCACATCCAACTCCATTATCCCACAGACCATGCCTTTTGTACAACACACTCCAGCTATTCATGTGCAAAGCAGCTGTAATCCCCAGACCTTTCAGAGTCAATATACCAGGAAATAATAAATCCCTCTTGTGCACTCTTGAATATGCTGAGAGGTGACTTGTGGGAACTTCAGCTGGGCAGAAAAATAATAAATTCGCCTTAATTTTTAATTATTTGTAATACTCACTGTAGATAGACTATGTCATTGGTGCATGACTACTTCAGGGTCACCCACACAAGCAGCTATAGAAATTGCTTTTGCCTGTAACAACCCTAAAAATGCAGATCCAATTGTCTCATATGTTTCTTAATGATCAAAGTCCACTTTCCTTCACTTATGCACCTGGGAATGGCAGTATATTAAGCATTCTGGATCTAAAGAAAAACTAATTAAAAAATGTTAAACCTGTGAAGAATGTACTTTACACTAATAAAAGACCCCTTTTTGCCAGGGTTCTAATGTCTAAAGGAGGCAAGATAATGCCATGCTAATGACATTTAATGGAATACTTTATACAATAGGTCTAATAACAACATAACCTTTTCCCCTGAAAGAGGCAGATTTCAGTACGCCTCCACTCCGTTTGTTCACACGGCAGAATTATGCTTGGCTTGTGAGAGCGGAAGAAGCCAATCCTGAGTAGCAAGTTTTACAGGATAATTTCCTTATATATATTGCCTCCCATGGCAAACAATTTTTAAACTATTTACCGTGTAGAACGTGGTATCACTGAAACACTCTGAGCAGAACACGGTGGGCAGGGTTAGCTGCACCTGCGGGGCTGGGAGAAGGGATCTTCATCTGTGACACCAAAGGCAGCAGTGGCTCGTAAGTTAAAAACTGTCAGAGGATCATTAGGGTTTACCTCAGATAGGCGGGTACCCTGTCTTTTCAAACCTTATCCAAGAAACCTCCACAGAGCAAGTCATAAGAGGATGATGAAGGGATGCGGTGATAGTGCAGGGATTTGTGGTGCTAAAATCTAGGAATCTTAAACATTAGGACACGTCCAGCTGGCAACAGTAAGGTATGAGCGTGGCACAACATACAGACCCAATAGTTTCATCAAGCATTCAAAGGTAATAATTGCCATGCAGATGTGTCAGCACAGGTCGACTTGTGACCCTGGCAGGCATCCTCATTGCTACTGTCTTCCTCAGTGATGGTGCCACTAGCGCATCACCTGCGAAAGTGAGATCAGAGCTAGCCGGGCCCTAAAACCCCTTCCATTTTACCTGTGTCAATAAACCTCTCCAGCAATGCTAACCATGGGCTGGCCTTAGGAAGAGACAAAAGCCAACTAGAGAGCAGCCTGTACACAGGACAGACCCTGCAGGGCCCTGCTCTCCAGGCGGCTGGGATGGCAGAGGGGTGACCCAGGGAAGAAGCATCTCTGCCAGGCTCCCAACAGATTGGGGAGAAAAGAAATTCCTCTGCAAGACAATGAGAAGCAGCCACCCTTAGCACTCCCACTGCAGAGGAGCACTGCTCCTTCTCCGCTTCGTTCTCGCAGGTGTTCACCCGTATCCTCAAGTGCTGCCAGAAAAGCACGAGGGCCGCTTCAGCCCTGTCCCTAACCCCCGCCACAGACACGGGCTCAGCTCCCGATTCCGAGAGACCTCTGCAAAAGGGTTTAGCAGCACTGCTCCCATTTCCCAGAAGAGCAAACTGAGGCACGGTGAAGCAAACCAGCCGTCCCCCGGGACAGCCAGTGCCGCAGCTGAGCTCGGTATTCCTGCCGGCCACCCCTGCGTGTGAACCAGTGTCTCGGCCCCCTTGCCCCATGTTGCCCCTTTCTCTTGGTAAACAGAGACCTCTGAGAAACCCCTGCCTGCATGGCGAAACATGCGCTTTTCAGCCTTACTTGGTGAAAAAGCCATGTGAGTTCATCGTGCCTTGACAGAAGTGCAGGCTCCACAAAGGAGTTATTAGCACCAGGCTGTGTGGGTTCGAATTTCTCTGCGTTTCCCATAATTTTCCCCTATTGATAACATTTCTTGTTGGGACAATAGAAGTGTGCCTTGCAACTACTCGCGACATTAGTGACGGTGCTTGAGCCTGAATGATTTAAAGGGACAGAATCCAACTCCCAAAAGACCATCTGGCTATCAGTTATAATACAGCAATAAAGGTCAGGGCTGCTTCTCAGGAGTTGGGAAAAAGATGGGTTTTGACACTGAAGAGTCTCTTCAACCCACTTGGTACATGCGTACCTGTCAGCTCCTAGCTTCAAGGCCTGCCACCATTGCTCCCTCGCTAGGAAAGGGATAACACAGGACACCAGCTCCTGGAGGAAGGCCAGCCAAAGAACACAGCAAAAAGGCCAACACCTTATTATAGCTGGCAAAAGCTAGGGCATGGTCTCTGAGCTGTATCTTATTTTGTATCGCAATCCTTTGACTGCTTCAAAGTGTTCATGAGATGTCTTGTCTCCTGGCTTTCCCACAACGCAGGGAATAAAGGGCTTCAAGGACAACATCTGCCCTTCACAAAGAGCTAAGCCCATTCAGGCCCATACAATGAAAACCACGAAGCTGGCTATTTCAGTGACGCCTCCCTCCTTCCTGTCAACTGCCCATTAAACTCAGGCTTCACTTCAGGATTTCCAAGTAAGAAATTGTCTTTGGCTTTCTTACCTCACTGCACACTTCCCTCCATCATTTCCATTTCCAGAATCTCAGCCACGCTCCCATGCACGAGCAGTGCACTGGCAGCAGATGAGCACACCTCTGCCTAGGGCACTACAGGCTAGACCCTCAGATGGCAGGATGCAGCACAGCCTTTCTCAGGTAGGTTCTGGGTTATTTTCGGTACTGCCTCAGGGACTGTAACCAGGCAAAGATTTTTTCTCGTAATACAAAATCAGAACTGACCCAAAGCGTCCATGCAACTTCATTCTTTTTCTTGCCTTTACCATAAAAGAAATAACATTTGCTTAATTTTTACTGAAATTTTCATGCAAATACATACAAGCAGCACTATCCCCATTTTCCAGATAGGAAAACGGAGCGGGGATGACACGCTAAAGGTTACACAGGGAGGCAATTACGTGGCCTGTGAGATCTCACGTTGGGCAAACTGCGGCAGGGCAGTGTGATGCTCCTTGGTCAGCTGAGAACAGAGCGCACCAGAAATCTCGGGCAAGAAGCAGAACTGACCTCCTTGCTGAGGTCCGAAGATGGGCCTCAGCCACTAAATCCCATTCACGACCTGCCTCTTACTTCCCAAGGCCTAGGGCTTCTGGTTTGAATCTGATGCTACTCTTCCGCCCATCTTAACCATCAAACCATCATTCTTGTAAACGTCTGTATGAAAGAGAGAGAGTAGAAAAGGTAAAAGAAAGAGCTACAGGGGTGATGAGGCATGGGCCCAGTTCTGTGAGGAGGTGTGTGGCTCTCCTTAATGACGGCAATGGGAACACTGGTGCAACGGGCTCACAGAGCCCGGGGTGTTAAGGGGAAGAGAGAAACAGAGGTTACTATTCCCATTTGCTTCTCATTCCCGCTTTATTCACCCTGTCCATCCAACATCCCGCCATCCCGACTGTCGATTCTCCACAGCATTTAGAAACGTCATGCAAACAAACCTGTTGTTTCCCACTGGTAGCGCTTTGGCTCACCCATTAAAAGTGTAATGACTGTACGGACAAGCGCAAATACACCCACACGCTGGCCAACGGCACCTGGGAGGCTGGCTGTAAAGTGCCCTCTCTAGAAAGAGCAGAGAGATGTCCTTGGTGCTGTTGATTTTAACCCTAACAGTGCTCCCCTTCTTCTTTTCCCGCCTTCCCCCAAAAGCGTGCCTCCTCCACGCCACAAATGTGACGGGCACAGGCAGGGACTCAGGAATGCAATTGATCCCAGACAACCAGCTGGAGGGTCAGTGTTTTCCCAGATCCCTGGGCAGCCCCGAAGAGCCACGCTGCACACTCCACCAGCCAGCGTGGGCAGAAGGTTATTCTCTCCAGGGCATTTGCAATCAATGTACCATGCACTAATAGATGCTTCCTCTATTGTTCAGCTGTGTGCCTGGATTGGCTGGATGGCTGTGGGAAACACCAGCAATCCCCAGACTCACATATCTGCTGAAGCTCCCCGATGTATAAATAGAGGCAGTCGGTAACTCCCAAAGCATAGCCTTACGCTCAGCACAGCAGCCCGACGTGGGGGTCTCTGCCCAGGCCTGAGAGCGCTAAGAATGGCTCCCAGTAACACTCTCATGATCCACATGGAGGAGAAACTGCTGCCAAAAGAAAAGAATAAAGTAAGTAGAGACCTTGACAGGATTAGAGGGGCTGGCCTGCGCTCTTTGCAGTGGGCTGCCACTATCAAATAAATACTATGTGGGGGAAAAAGATGAGATAAGGAGGGAGAAAATGGTTTGGGGGAAGGCAAATAGGTTAAAGAGAGATAAAGGAGACTATGCAGGATTTTAAAAATGAAACTGAGCGGGGAACAGGTAGGCAGCATCGCAAAGCTGTCCCATCAAAAGAAAGCATCCTTGAACATGTGTCTACCAGGGCATCAGAAGGGGAAATTAGGTCAGGTCTCAGAAAATCCTTAACGATCTGCTGCATCTCTCTTACAGCTGAGGAAGCCAGTGGTGGAGAAAATGCGTCGTGACCGGATTAACAGCAGCATCGAGCAGCTGAAACTGCTCCTGGAGAAGGAGTTTCAGAGGCACCAGCCCAACTCCAAGCTGGAGAAAGCCGACATCCTGGAAGTGGCTGTCAGCTACCTGAAGCAGCAGAGCCAGCTGCAGGACCAAGGTGAGTGCAGAACACGTATTGCACACCGCTTAAGGTCTGCTCCTCCCAAACAGCCCTGGCCCCTAAAGCACGCAGGGGTATAACACACCGGGTCTAGTCACAGGAGCGAGGCTCGTGGACGCAGGCTCTTGAAAGAAACTTAATGCATGAATCACCACTGTCCCACGTTTTGCTCATGATCTTAACCCGCTGCATTTGCTTCTTTCTTTCTTTTCTAGCATTCATTCACAAGAGTCTAGAGCAGGACTTTAACAGTGGCTATCTGCGATGCCTCAAGGAAGCTATGCATTTTCTGTCCTACTACGAACCCAAGAAGGAAACTCAGGTGCAGCTAATCAAGCATTTCTGCAAAGCTCAGATGGGTGCAGATGTCACCTACTCTCCTGCTCTGCGTAGTTCACCCCTGTCACCCTGCCTGTTCGCCAGAAAGCAACCTGCCCAGAAGACTGTGGCTGCTGCTCCTACCATCTGGAGACCCTGGTAGACCTGCTGAGCTTTGCTTTATTCCTGTGTTTTGCTACAAAGACTAGAGGGACCTGTGATTTAATAGTTCCTCTTTAAAGTAGGAAACATTGCTTTCCAGAGGTGGGGGGTGGTGGTGGTGGTGGTTATTGTTTTTCTGTCACAAGAAATGCGGGTCACTGAGTAGTTTCCCTTCATAGTGAAGGACCGTGTTTGTATCTTGCAGCAGATTTGCTGCTTTTATTGGTGGCTCCTAGCCAAAGAGAGGACCAAGTTCTGTGGTGATTTAGAAAGTCAAATGCCTTTCAGTTTCCATCACACTTTTGCTTGGCAAGGCTGTCGAGTCTGTGGCTGTCAGTGGAAATCTTTCTGCTAACTCCCTGGGTCACGGGTTCAAGTGCTCCATTGTCTCTAGATAATATATTGACCTTCCTAAAGAAGAGCACTTTGAAGAATGTTTCTTGTACCATAAGGAGAGTATTGAGCCTTTACCTTTTGAGTGAAAGATGTTATTAAGAAATGCTGATTCTTCTGAAATTCCTATGCTATTTTTAGTATACCTTCTTACAGAAAGTTATGATGAGAACAGATAGCTCTAGGGAAAATTCTCTTAATGTCAGTATGTGCTGCTCTCAGTTGAGGGATAACTGATGCCTTTTGTAAAGGAAATACCTGTGATATACCTTAAGGAAAAGGGGGAGGAAGGGAGGCAATGAGTACTTTATAATCATTCACTGAACATGCTCAAGAGCTTAAAAAGCTTTTATAAAGTTGTGATGTATTCATCCTGTGTGATGTTCAACTTTGGTGTCTTCACTGTACAATACAATAAAAATGGTTTTAGTCATTAATCCTTTGGTTTGAAATGATTAAAATGGCTAATACTCCTGGACTAAGTGATGCATGTAGACTACTTCTGCAGTGGGCAAGCTACCAGATGTCATGTTTCTGAGCCCTTCATTCCAGTTCATAGTTTATATTTGTGAAATTCATTTGGCAGACCAGGATTTCAGATCCCGCAAAGAAGGAAGCAACCTCTGGCAAACTTGTCAAAAATTAAAACGGAGGCGAAATTGAAGTGAGATACTGAGAGGTGTGTAGACCCAGATACTTAATAGCAACCTATTCAGGCTTCAACAAATCACTAATTTCACAGTCAGTTTATTTCCCCTCATTCCCCATTAATTTGCCCACCAACCTGCATTCAGTCTTACTCTTTCTGTCCATTTAGGAGGTAGCAGCATGCAAAACCCCTAATAACTTCCAAAGAGCTTGGCACCTGACTCTGCTTGGGGATCTTACCCTCCTCCTTGAAAATACCCACAATGGGGTGAACTAGTTTTTGTTGTCTTTTACTTTTAGCACCTCCTGTTACCTAAACACAAATTCTGTCAGGCAATAACAGAATTGCTTTCTTTACTGAAGTGAAATATGCCCATATATGACTAAAAGTATACATAATTTGATAGCAAACAGAGATTGAAAAAGCACTTCCTCTCCTAATTATTTCCTCATACTCTTCTTTTCTTCAAACATTTTATTCTCTTTCTCTGACATCCACCTAAGGCTCCAAACATGCCACGAGGAGGGCCTGTGCCTCAGAGTTAAGAAACTGCCACACTCCACCAGGCTTTTGATTTTTTTCTATCCAGCCTGTTGTAGAGATGGTCTCTCTGCCAAGTATATTTTAAATGATCCTACCTTCATTTTTTCACCCCACCTCAATGCAGAAAACATATCTAGCGTATCCTCTTACACAGAGGCTTACAACAGCCTGCCTACCTGGCTTGCACCAGCTGAGTGACCCAAACCAAGCAGCCGGGCTTCCCGTGAGTTGCAGAGAGAAGCACTGTAGCATCCATGGGCAGCCTGAGCTTGAGCCCTGTTAGACTCCTCTGAAATCCTCTATGTACAGGCCATGTGATTCCTGTCTCCTGAGGATTAAGTCAGCTGCACTCTGGGGATGTGAGGAAGACTAGTACCCATTAGTAAGGATGTGTTTGTCCTTCTCCCACACAGCTATGCAGAGGGGATGGATGAGGTGAACGAGCAAAAAGGGATTCAGAAGGTATTTGGGGAAGCAGGAAGGAAAGCATGAGAAGGGGATCCTGAAGTCACCCTTGAGCACCTTAAATACCAACAGCCTCTCTGAAACACAGCACCCTCCCCAATAACATTTCCTCAGAAGAGTTCCCATTCATTGCTCGGTGAGGACCATTCACCTTTTATTTTCCCATCTCTTCAAAGCAAAATAAATCTGCACAAATAATCAGTTCACAAAACTATTATCTAACCACAGTAACACATTGATTTGGATACATGACAGGAAACCCACTCATTCTTCCAGAGATACATTAACAGCATGAAACACCATTGGTCGGCAATTTCAACTCTCCTCAGATTCCCTGGGAGAGATGCTCTTGAAAAGCTTCATTTCTAGCGTATGCTTTTTTTTCTTAAGCAAAAGGAAACCTAGAATATCTGATCTTATCCAATGGCTGCTTAGTTAAGCACTAAGCAAACTCAGATCTGCTAAGCTGACAAGACCAAACCGCATTCAAACACTGCTAGCTGTACCTGGCCAGTCCTCGCTTGATTTGTGATGAAAGCCTCTGTTATATGTATGGAGAGGACCAGAAAGCCAGCTAGCCAGGTCAAGAACGTGTTGCTCTGCCTCATTTCGGTTGCACAGATCATTTTGGTTATCATTTTACCCTGAACGCATCAGCTGGTTGAGTACTCTTCATCTGTCTGCCAATGCAATCCAAGGTGGGGTTTTGGTACTGTTCTGCGATTCATCAGGGGCTGATAGCAATGCTGCAGAGAGATCTGTTCTTCCTAATGAACTACTAAAAAATTCAGAAGAGATATTTTTAGATTTTGTGGTTGCTTAGCGATCTTGAAAAAGTCACTTCTTTGCTGTGCTCAACTTGTCTTTGTCAATTAGTACAAGCTTCTGAATCTCAGCAAAATTCAAGCTGTTCATCCATGCCTGTGCATTTTTTAATCAAACCTAATTAAGGCAGTTTGCAATAGGAAGTTTGGGGGAGTTCAGGCTCAGTTGAAATGCAGCGTGCCCCAAAGCACACCGCAACCTGACTATGCACCACGGGGACTGGGAATAGAGTCACGCATGGCACGGAGAAGTCTGCTGCTATTATGTGGATGGGTATCTTCTGCAGCTAATGCGTTACCACCCAAGTAAACCACGTAGTGAATGTCACAGTTGGCAGCATCACTGCAGTTTGTTTAAAACTGACAGCATAAACAGAAGAGAGAAAAGGAAACCAAAGAAGAGCTGCACAAACAGAAGACTGTTGGATTTGAACCCAGTCCCTCTAGTTCTAGGCTAACATGGGAACAGGCCGCCGCAATGACAACTGTGCAAAACTCATGTGAGATCACAGTCAGACTTCTAAGCCCAGAACTCCTGCCACCCATATTGGCATAAATCTGGAGAGACACGGCTACTGTCATTCAAACCACAAGGTCTGATTCTCATTTACACTGAGGCTGTATTACATTACTCTGGCTAGAGTGGGTAAGTCAATCATGCTTAGCTTTTAGCGTACATGAAATTCAGACCTACTGTTTGAAGAGTGGTGTAAGGGAAAGAAACAGTAAGTGCCTCCTTGCTGGGCAGGGGAAAGAAACCAAACCTCACCAGAAAGCTTCCATTTGCTCCAGGGAGTCAGATCCATGGCTGGTGCAAGCCCACTGCTTCTGATTTTCGCCAGCCAAAGACTTGCCTCTCTGGGCTTTAGTCTACCAATTACCTGACAGCTAAAAGCCAGACCTCCGGTTTCACACCAATTACCTGACAGCTAAAAGCCAGACCTCCGGTTTCACCAGTTTTAGCACAGCAAAGGTTATGTTTACAATTTATTAATTATTATCACTTATAATAATTGAACGCAAAGCTTCTTATTGCTCCTCTGTCCCCTGGGGTGACTCTCCCCTGCTCCAACACATTCCCACCCTTAGGGGAGATGTTGTTTATTATGCTGATCCCACAGCCCAGGAATACTCTCCTGACAAAGCCCCTATTAACCTCAGAGTGTGGGCCTGAGTTTCTCAGAGTTTCCCACACTTTCTTCCCTATTTATGACATTCAAAGGGACCACAAAGGAAGCGTGCCTCACAACAGCCCACATTAGTGACGCTTTTTGGCTCTGCATTGTGATGACCAGCAATTCCTGTCCCGATAGACCATCTGGAGAGCTATTTTCCCAAGGAGCACATTGATCGATCAGTATTATGCGAGAGCCCTTTTAAAACTTGGGAACGTTATGCTCTTTGACACTAAATAGGTGTCTCGAGAGGGGTTGTCAGAAAGATTTTAAACCATTTAAGGAAGGCACAGAAAAAATAAAAATCGTAATTATTTCTTTAAAAACACCATCAATAGCATTTGTGAGACACGCTGACAGGAAATGGTCTAAAATAAAAATGCTCTGAAAGTGATACAGAAAGGAAAGCTTTAAGCCATCAAGTTGTGTGCTATAAGGACAGCCACAGACATACAGGAGCACTGCTTTCTAAATCTGCATAACATAGACAATGAAATTCTGGTTTTCTGGACTGTTCTCTGATAGTTCACCTTCCTCCAGACCTGGTGCTACGTTGCAATACACTGGGTTCCCCTCCACTGAAAGCTAAGTATCAGATGAGCTAGGAAAGCTGCCAATTGGTATTACAAGTAGCAGCAGCTTTTGTGAAAACTGTGTGTGTAGTTAGTCTGCACCTGGGCTGAAATCACCACCTACAAACCAGAAGCAGAAAGCTCCATGGCCCAGTACGAATTTCCTAGGCTAGCGGTCCTCCGGCTGTTTTGATTTATGGACTATAATGAACACAAGCCTACTGATGATAGTCTTGGGGTTGGCTTTGCCTTTCCTGGATCCTCTGCGGTTGCTCCTCAACTCAAAGCAATCTATGGCACACAGATTGTGCACCATATCTCAGGGCCAAACGGTGAGCAGCTACAGTTGGAGACAATTAACATGGTGGTTCTTGCCTTAGGAAAAGCTAGGACTCCTGCCTGACATGCCAGGTCTGTTAAGTACATTGACAGTTATTGGCAGATTTCTGTTTCCCCTTACACGCTTCAATATCTATACCACGTGAGAGTGGAGACACCTCCCTGTTTTCATGTGTGATTCTGAAGACTGCATCTGCATGACGCAACTCATGACTGTGATGTGATTTACAGAGAAACAAGGCCACTAAGAAAGCAAGCCTCTTTGTCCACAGCATCGCTGTCACGTCTCAAGAGCGGGTCCAAATTTCACACCATCCTCCAAAGAAGGGAATGATTGCGTCACATGGAGTTTAGTCAACTCCACGTTTGGCAATTTTGGGGATTTGTTTCTTTTAATGCTTCATTCCAAAACGAGGGAAACCCCTGCTTCTGAGCCTCAGGCAATCTTTCATTCTGGCTCTGCAGCAACAGTCAGGGAGAGGCACAAACTTCTCCCATGGATATGAAGGACAGCGACAAGGATTTGGATCACAAATGTGTTTCAGTGGGACAGACTATTGCACTAACAGCTGAATTTTTAAAAGGCCCAAACTGAGCAAACTAGTTACAGTCTTTTAACAAAGAGCAACCGCACTGCCTACAGCACAGGATTTCTTTTCCTTACCGAAATCCTTGCAGGAAGTGCATTCTGCACCCAGTTCCATAACCAATATATTCTAGGGACAGCCTTAGTCTAGACAAGTTATTATTTTGAAGCATCAGTTGGGAAATACTGTTGCCATTAAGTTTTCAGGCCTTAATAATCAAACCAAACAGAGTAGGGAAGGTGGTGGTGGTGGCGAATATTTGTTCCTCTTTTATCCATCAGCAGTATACAGCAGGTAGGTGAGGCAGGCGAGCGGGGAACTGAAGATTTGCTCTCTTTTCATCTAACAGAGAGAGGGGGAGAGAAGCTGGGAGTTGGTGAGCCCAGAGGGCTGTTGTTTTGTGCGCTTGCTGCAAGGCAGCATGCCTGGTTCACCATTCACATCAGATGGTGCGAGTCCACAGTTCCGAGGATTTCCCACATTGCCCCATTCACAGTGTTAAACTGTCAACAAAAGAAGTGTGCCTCTGTGGGTCCTGAGAAGAAAGCTAACGCCTGCTGCACCATCTGCCCAGCACTTAAAGGAAGGGATAATGCTTTAATCAGTGGGAGTTGGTTTAGCCCTTTGGAGTCCAGGGGCATTGTGCTGGGGATAGGATGGCATTATTTAAAACCACTCATTTCATATTTCCAGAACTGAAAATTGGGTCAAAGCTTCCCTCCCATCTCACTGGGCCCGCTGCTGCTGCAAACATATTCCTTCCCATACGGTGCGTGGCAGGACCTGCTGTCCATTCCATCTCATGTGACCCCTGAGAGAGACACACAAAGCCCTGTGCTTGACTTCAGGCTCCAATAATGGCAAAAGTACATGCAGCCAGGGACTGCCCCGGCTGCAAGTAATACTGCTGATTACAAGCTGACAAAATAATTCGGGGAACTGATTTTGAATAGGACTCGTACTGCCTATTCAATTATAGGTTTTTGACAACCATCAACAATTGAAATTGTTACACCCTAAGCGATCCATCTAAATGTAAAATGTCTTTGGGCTGGGAAGGGAGGAGGGGAGAATGGCAGACCTATGAAAATCACTGCTGTGAGAAGCCAGGAAGTTAAAAGGGGCTTTGTAAGCTTCAGATTAATAACTAGTTACAGGATCATCCTTTGCAGGATCATATCCTTTTATGCAACAACCCTATGTCTGCTGGAACATGTTGCTATCTATGGACCCACAGACACAGTTTTTGGCCCTGGCTTATCGAGAGGGATGCTGAGGGCAGGTGAAAGAAGCTGACTGCAGTTGACAGTGAAATGAAAGGTTTCCTTTCTGGTTTTGAAAGGCAGACACAGGAAATAGGTAGGGTTTTAATGAATATTGTTGTAGTAAGAAATAGGTATTAAAAAACTAACGTCCCCAACCTGCTAGCCTATTAGTGATAACCTAGGTTTACTCCCTGTTCTAGCCCCTGACCACAGAGCATGCATCAAGGAAAAAGAAAATTATGCCCACGCACAACTCCCCCTAAACCCACAGACCTCCACACCCTACAGCTGAAACAGGCGTACCATAAAGCATAACTGTGAATTTGTCAATACGAGGCCTCACATACTTAACTGACAGATCTTAAATGTGACTAGCTTTGTATTGGATTGTGCTGGGGAAGGGGGGGGAGCAATAGACCTGGAGTAGGCAACCTAGAACAGCCTGAAAAAAATATCTCAAAAAGGCAGCTTTAATCCTGGATCCTATCTGGTCCTTTCCACTTCATTACCTGTGTTCCTTGCAATACACGTGGCATGTATACTGAGAAAGCCCAAGATTGAACAGAGTCACAGGATACCCTAGCACCTGCGTTTACATTCTGCAACTGGGATAATACAAGCAAAGTAATAGACAAGAATTGACTTTTCACTGCATCGCAGTTGTCTGTAAAGGGAAGATATATTTAGGTGCTTTACATGGAGACTCAGGACCAAGGGAACAGTGAGGCATTTACAAAGTGGCATGAAATTAAATAGGACATGTTCGGGAAAGGCATCATAATCATTACATGTCACGGGCTGCCGTAGGAAAGCCCAGATTACCCAAACAAAAGCAAGGAAGAGCTCTGAATATAACGTATAGAGGGACTTTGAGTATTAACAATGGAGAGGAAAATATTTCAAGGTAACTGCTTAGCACAGATTGTTTTAAGGGTTCTTCCCTCGATTTTAGTCTCCAGTTGTCCGAAAATTATCTGGTACTGTATTCATCTAAGCACGGTTTAACGTCAATGAAAGGGTTTAGTCCCTCTAATTCTGCATCTTTTCCTTTTCAACCTCTCTTGGTCATGGGCACAGAGCATTATCTCTTCCTGGGATCAGTCTTCTGTGCTTAATTTCACCACAGCCTGGGAAAAGGCAGCACATTGAGATGTTGACATTCCCAACATCAGGCAGAAGTTTGATTATAATGACGGCAAACGCTTTCCCACGTTCCTACCCCAGCGCCGTAATGCCAAGCCCTATTGTGTCACACGCTCCCTAGTCCACCTGCTCCTTTGGGAGCAGGGTATTATCCCCAGGCAATTCACAGTCAATTTGCCATGCTGTAATAGATGCTTTCTTTATTGTCCCAGGGCATGCATGGATTGGCTATCGACTGTGGGAAACTCAAAGTCGCTTAGGACCCATACATTTGTATGCAGCCACTGTGTATAAATAGAGGAACTCCCGGCTCACTTCTCCACCTGCTAACCAGCAAGCTCTGAGCTGAAACCAGCACTTGGGATAATGGCACCCAGTGCTCTCTCCCTGGAAATCCTAACGCCCAAAGAGAAGAACAGAGTAAGTATCTGCTGTCTCTGTCACCGCGAGGGCAAAGAGCTGAGAAGGGCCGAACCCCTTTAGCAGCAGGTTCTATAGAGATGGGAAGGGGAAAGTTTTCACCGCTAAACTGTCCTCTTCCCATTTTGTGTTACAGCTCAGGAAACCCATTGTAGAGAAACTGCGTCGCGATCGGATTAACAGCAGCATCGAGCAGCTGAAACTGCTCCTGGAGAAGGAGTTTCAGAGGCACCAGCCCAACTCCAAGCTGGAGAAAGCCGACATCCTGGAGATGACTGTCAGCTACCTGAAATACAGCCGAGGTGAGTACATCCCCCGATCACACCTGCTGCCCTTACTTTTAGGCAAAACTCCAGCCTGAGTCTCCCTGTGTAACACTTCTCTCCTCTTCTGCCCTTGCAGCTTTTGCAACATCTGCCAAAAGCCTACAGCAGGATTATTGCGAAGGGTATGCCTGGTGCCTCAAGGAAGCTCTGCAATTCCTGTCTCTCCATTCAGCAAACACAGAAACACGGATGAAGCTGATCTGCCATTTCCAGAGGTCGCAAGCAGTGCCTAAAGACTCTGGTTCTTCTCCTGCACCCACTTCCACCCACCAGCCCCCTGCAAAACAAGCAGCACTGAAACCCTCCTGCAGCCTCTGGAGGCCTTGGTAGGCCAAAAGTATGCTTATGTGTTTCCTGGACATTTGTTCGTATTCCAGAGGAGATCGTGACTTGCTACACAAGTCGCCCCACTCCTCTCATGAGTAGGGAAGAATGTTTTCCTTTTGTAGAGCATTACTATGCTTGGATGTCTGCTTCCCTTCTTCTAGAAGGACCGAAACGATCCCACCAAGTGGAGAGAAAGTTATTCTAAAAGAATGTGAGATGTAATCCTCCTGCTAGGATGACTGAGAGGAGTTGTTCAGAGAGGAACACCGACTGTTCTTAACCTTAGTGAGGTTGTACGTGTACATCTGTTGAGAAAGCAGTAACTTCTAAGATGTTCAGGCTAGTATTTTCAAAAGTGTCTGTTCAGGAGGAGCCCTTTCTTCTGACCTGCCCCACTTGAGACTCCTAAGTGCCCCGAGCTACCCACACCAGTCCTGCCCGGCTGCAGCTTTAGCCGCGGGGGCCCAGGGTGTCTCAGGCAGAGCAGATAGTCTAACCAGACACGTTTGAAAACCTAGCTTTCCTATGGGTGCCATAATGGGTTCTATAATATTTGTAGACTGTACTGAGCATGCTCTGAAAATGGTTAAACCATAACTCAAACTATGTAGAGGAGATTCCTCAGGATGTCTTGCTCACAAAATCAGAGTATTGTTTGTGAGGTTCAGGATACGTATGCCTTTTATAAAGGCAAAAGCTCATTTTTATATCCTTATAGGAAAGAAAGTTACGGCTGTGTTGTCGATTTTACGAGAAATATTTATCAAAGTCTTTCATGAAAGGCAGGTGTACAAATTATATTTACTCTTTGGTACCCTACCACCAGGGGAGAATGTGAATTCATTACTGTCCTTGGAGGATGCTATGGCATGTTATGTGTGAGCCGCACCAATTGTATAACCTGTGCCAGAAATTATCTTGAACTTCAGAAGTTGCAGAAACTTTTAACAGTACAAAACTAAATAAAAATCTAGATAATAAATCCAGCACATGATTCTTTCTTGAGCAGTTCGCATAGCTGATCTCCCTGCGGTCCCTGGGGTTAGAGGACACGAGACAAAGATTCCGGTAAAAGTAAAGATATTCAGAACTGGTACTTAATGGCCTCACCAGTTTTGCATCCATTGGGAACCCCTGCAATGCCGCTTTCCACAGCGGGGAATATACACCGCTCCGAAATGTCAAACCCCAGCTCTCTCAATGCGAGATGAAAATAGGGGTCACGCCTAAACCAACAAATTCTCTGGAAATTTAAGAGCCCAGAGACTTGTCAAGAAAGGTCACAGCAAGGCTGAACTCGGGGAGACCCATGCCCGACTCCCCAAAACACGAAAGTCTTTCCGATTAACGGGTACGGTCTGCCACGGCACGCGACACTTCGCGTTCTGGTGCCACGCATCCCACTCACGAAAACAGCCTGACACGCAGGGAATTTAAACCTAGGGGTTTTTTTTTTGTCTAAAGTGGAGACGCCCATAGCTGCCCAAGACACGCCTGCGTGACGCACCGAGTCAACACAGCTGACGTCAAAAGCAGCGCTGCCCTTGCCAGCCGCACGACTGAGACAAAAACTGCCAGGGGACCGTGGGCTTGGACGTCTCCCGTGGGCTGGGGGGGGGGGGGGGCCCGAGGCTGACCGATCCCCGCCGCACCGAACCGGCAACGAACGGCTCCGCCGCTTCCCTCACGACCTCCGCCCTCTCACCTTTCTGGCGTCACTTCCCCGTTAGCGAACCGCCGGCGGGACTTCTCTGCCGCAGGCCGAGGCTGACCAAGCCCCGGGGCTGAGGGGGGTGTGTGGGGGGGTCTCCCCTTAGTTTTGAGGCCCCACTCGCGTTCGCGTCGTGCCGTGACACTCGTCCTCGCCCCCTCACCTCAGGGCCGGCGGGCGGGCGGGGCCCCGCGCGCGCCAGCGGGCGGGGCGGCGGCCGGCTGCCGCCTCATTCGCATAATCTATGCGCCGGCCTTGTTAGGCATGCAGATGTATGCGCATACATTTGCATGCCGATGAGGCCGGGCGAGGAGTGGGTCGCGTTCAAAATGGCGGAGCGGGGCGGGCGAGGGAGCGGCGGTCACGGCAGTTTGGACAAGAGCATCACCCTCCCGCCCGACGAAATATTTCGCAACCTGGAGAACGCCAAGCGCTTCGCCATAGACATCGGTAACCGGGAGGGAACCGCGGGGAGGAGGGGACCGGCGGGGAGCTGGGGATAAGGGGGGGTGGGGGAGAGGCGATGGTCGAGGAACGGGCGGCGGCTCTAGCCCGCTGAAGGGACGCGCGGTGCACGCTGGGAAATGTAGTCCCCCGAGGCAGCCGGGCCGGCGAGGGACCCCTCAGGCCGCACTACAACTACCGGCAGGCACCGCGACGGGGGAGGCGGCGCGAGGCACGACGGGATCGGTAGTCCCGCCGCCCGGCGGTGGCGAGGCGGAGGCGGGGAACGGCACTACAAGCCCCAGCCTGCCGCCCGCGGCTGCTAACGGGCCGCGGAGGGAACCGGGTTAGAGACAGCCTGGGGCTGTCCTTGGCGGCGAATGTGGGGGTGGGGGGGGGAAGAAGAGACGCAACCCCAGCGGGCCGTCCTGCCCGAAGGGGATCGGGGCCTCGGGTGAGAGGCCGATGCACCGGGATCAGCGCCGGTTGACCTAGGCCCGACTGGGGACCAGCGCTGCGGATCCCCTCCCCCGTCCCACCCCGACCGACCCCCGGTAGCTGGCCAGGCGAGCAGGGAGCTGTGTGTGCTCCTGGAAGAAGAAGGGGGGCTGGGGAGAGCTGCTTTTCCACCCGCCCTGGCAAAGCAGGGTGGTTGCAGAAATGAGTGGGTTTGGCGTGGATGGGGGTGGGGGGTGGGGGTGGGGGGGGCTGTAACAGTAGCTGGCTGCACTTGCTTCCTCAGTCACCCCCAGAAACACCCCACGTCCTGTGCGTAAAGCCCGAGAACATAATGCTCCTAGGTGTACAACAGCCTGCACCAAGGAACAGATGGAGTCATGCACCTCAAAGCGAGACCTGAGCACTGCAGCAGGGAGCTGTGCTGGTGGAGGGGGGCCATGCTGGGACACAGCTGAGCTAAGCCTGTTAACAGTAGTTTCACCTATGCAGGGATTAGCATTCCTTCTATGGAGAGCTGCAAACCCAAAGATGCCAGTGCACACACTTCGCTTCTGTTCCGCAGTTACTAGGTTAGTGGAACTATTTAGTAGGAAAGCCAGAAGAAAGTGTTCTTCAGCCACAGTACGATGTGGTAGTGGTGCAAGCCTCCATTAGTCCTCTGGCTAACACCGCTCTGGGTGGTGTAGACTCACGGTGTATTGGGAAGAATATACGCACCATAATACACGATCTTGTCATATCACAAATCTGCTTAACTCCTTCAGAATCTACTTGTTTCATGCCTGTTAAAATAACAGCTGGAATTGGTCCTTTCTGTGGGTCAGAGTGGAATTAGAGTTGTGGGATTAGTTATAAAGCCTAGTTACACGTCTCAGCTGGTGTTCTGAATGGATTTAAGTCTTTAAAAACTGGGAGAGGAAGGGGAGAATGTATAAAGCTTTACATAGCATTTATCTGGTGGTAAATTAATTGCTGAAGCACATTTATCATTATCAGCGCTGTATATTCCAACACAAGCTTCATGATTCTTCTACTTAGAGGTCTGGAAGGAAGCTTTTCCTCATAGCACGTTGCTACTGAGTTTAGGGGTTTTTTTAATTAAAAAAAAAAGCCAAGAAAAACCTCACCTTTAAGTAATAAGCTAGCAGAACAGAGTTTGGATTTTGTTTACCAGAAAATTTAAAGCATTGGCTAGTACACTGAAATAAGACCTGAGGTCAGGAAAGCTTTACTGCTTTTGTTACTGTAAGTGTCTGTCAGTGACCACTCAAAGTTGACCTCACCTAAATTTTGCTGGAGAAAGCCACCTATTTTTCTCCTACAGGTTGCAAAAATTTTCCTGTTTATTTGAGCACTATGGAAGAGGTGAGAATACTGTTATGAAAGCAAAGCTATAAGCATTAGCTCATTATTTTTCACTTGCCTATGCTGCATTTCTTGATTACGCTTGTTTTATAAGGCAGCAGAACGTAGGGCCACTGAATTTAGCCATTATGTTATGATCCAACATTGCCAGGTTTTTTATTTACTGTTGGGACTTTAATTTTAACCCAGTAGTTGGTCATGATTACATCCCGTCTTGTATGCAGTGTGTTCTACGAGATGCATGGTAAGGTTGCTGAAGGGGGTGATGTGCCAAATCTTTGGCAAGAGGCAAGTAATGCATGCAGACTTAAATTCAACTACACATTAGGCCTGTAGCACAGAGATATGGACGAGCTGACTGCCTTGTGCTCCTGTTCTGAAAGAATGGATGAAAAGTTAGAACTGACTTTCTGTCCAGATAAGGGTGGTTATAGTCTGCAGCCCAGACTATAACCAGCCATAACTTTTATGTCAAGTTAAAACTAAGGGTTTTTCTCCAGCAGCCAAAGCCACTTAAGAGGTTGATGAAGCAAACAGATACCTTAATCAGATCCTGATACTCAGGAGTGGTTGAAGAGGCATTTTTCCTTCTGAAGGGGAAAAAAGTTAGAAGCTTAACAAAAATAAGCAGGCTTTGACAGCCTCCTACTTTCAGGCTCAAATATCTGCTTGATTAAGATACCAGAGGTATCGGAAGCACCAGCAGGTACTGGTTTGGCCTAAGGAAAACCAGTTAGTGCAGCTATTCAGTCTGACTTCATAAATTCACTTTTGCAGGTCAAAGGCCAAGACAGCACAGGTAGGGCAAGCGGTTAAGTTCCATTTCAAGACGAGAGTTGGAAGTTTTATTGTCTTGATGTAAGTGGACTCAAGGCCTAAAGAGGGCGACGAGGCTGGTCTGCTCAGACTTGCATGTTGTCTAGTATCACTAACTGGTATGCTCGAGGAACATCATTCAAGTGTTCCTTACCCCAAAGCCAAGAATCATCTTGCAAAATAGGTTTTTGTACTGAATAGAGTCATCTTCTAACCAGCTATGAATGTGTAGCTTGTCCTTGGAAGCAGGTTAAGAATATTTACGTAAGTGTTCCTGATGAAACACTTTTTGATTGTGCATATGGCAATGCATTGCTCAGTTGTGGCAAACCTATTTATAAAATCCTCTTAAAAGCAGCAGATTTGGGGGTTTCTATAAAAAAATTTTCATACAAGATAAATAACAGCGATACATGCACTAGCCTAACCCGTTGAGAACTTCCACTTATTTCTGCTCATCTTCAGTCATCCCCACATCAGTTGGGCATAAGGTCAGCTTGTGGAGCTTTTCTCCCAAGTAGCACATTTGGAGTTAACCATGCCAAATCAGTTTCCAGACAAGGGTTCTTTGGCTCACTGCATTATGCATTTAGCTTAATTATATCTGGCTTTAGCTGAGGAGATATTACAACCCAAGAACTTTTAGGTCAAGCATACATAAACATGTTATTTCTTTGCTCTAAGGTAAGGCATTAATCATAACTTGTCATCTTTTTATTAACAGGTGGTTCATTAACTAAGTTGGCTTATTATTCAACTGTGCAGCACAAAGTGGCAAGAGTGAGATCCTTTGATCATTCTGGAAAGGTGAGAATTATATCATTAATCAGTTGCATGCAATTGGCTCCTAAGAGTGAAGTACTGGACTGGCTTCTCACCTTAGAGCAGACTTCATCTGAAACCCATCTAGTAACTCCTTCTATAAAAAACTTTAACTGGAACTTCCTTATAGTTTAAGTATGACCTTCTGTAAGTCTGTTGTTCTGAAGTTGTCACAATTGAAATGTTTATTTTCAACACACATTCTGGTATGTATTGACGCTTACAGCCATCCCTAAGCATTTGTACTGCAGCTCAGATGAGTACGTGGCTCCTGTTAATAACTCTTTGCTATGTTCCACGGGAAATTAGCCGTTAGCATGGGTTTGGCAATTATTTTTGCTTTGCAAGCTTAATATAGCTCTAGATCTAAACTCACGTGATGATACATCATACACATTCCCTTTACTGAAAGACTGATTGCAGGGCTTCAGAGTTAGGCAGCCCTGGCACAGGCAAACTCGGTTATATTCCTTGCCTTCTTGGAAGTGCTTGTATGACCAGTTAGTGTTTGAAATAGTTATTTTCTGGACAGATAAATTCAGTACTTTCTGTAAAGAACCCATACTCCCATGTAAACATAACTTTTCTCATACAGAGATATTTATTTCATTCATGTCTAATGCATGGGAGAATTGATTATATTCTCAGCTTACAGAGAACTAAGATCTGTTAGAACTGTATTCTTCTTTGAAAGTAGCTTGGAACATTATGTTGCTTGGGGTGTTTTTAATATCATTAACACAGTTTCAAGGCAAAGGAAGCACAGGTATTGATGTTCAATAGTTTAGCATATAAGCTTGTTTCTCGAGGAAGGATTTTGAATGATCTGTAAGAAATTCTTTTCTCTTTTAAAGGACATAGAAAATGAACCTTTGTATGAAATATCGGTTCAGGAGGAGATTACAGCTCGACTTCACTTCATTAAATTTGAGAACACTTACATTGAAACCTGCCTAGATTTCATCAAAGACCATCTTGTCAATACAGAGACAAAAGTCATCAAAGCTACAGGTGGTGGTGCCTATAAATTCAAAGATCTTATTGAGAAGAAATTGGGGTTGAAGTAAGTGGAACTGTTTAAACTTGGTTTTAGCAGTATTCTTCTTCTTTGATGACATTTTAGTAGGCTACCTTTCCACTTTGCCCATCTGCCCTCAAAAGCCATCTGCAGCACAAAAGTGCAGCGGTAGAATGCGTGCATGCATCTTGGTCAGACCAGGCTGACCTGACTTGTTAGTGAACATAAGCTGCCAGAAGATAACTGTATCAGTAACTGACACAGTAGAGGTGTAGGAATAGAGCCAACAGACAGGAACACAGGGTCCAGGAAAGAGACAGTAACAAGAAGAAAGCAGGGTATTATCGCAGCTTTTTTCTGTAAAGGATCCAACTTGCACCTACTCCATTTTCAAGTTAAATTAGTCTCTATCACAATTATGATAATGGTTTTTACTTTTCACCTCTCAACTAGCATTATTTCAGTGATGGGACCCTAGCTATCAGTAGCATGCTTTGGACGTACTGTTGAACTCTACTGGAATAGACACCCAAATACAAAAAAGCTACAACAAAATACACAAAACGAATAAAATGAAGTAATATTTGAAATAAAGTAGTAAGTAGTTAGTAAATTCATTACTACCAAGAATTTTAATTGGGAATCTTTGATCAGTTACTGTGATGGGGTGTGTTTAAGTGCATCAGTCTTTCTACTTTAAGGATGAAAACCACAAGATGACTTTATCATTACAAGCCAAAATATTGCTGGCAAACACTTTTCTTTCCTGGATGTATCTAATCCCTGTAGTTGCCTGGGTTCTCAAGTTAGAGTTCCAAAAGCTCCTAACGTTTTTCTGTGCATACTCAGAAGTGGGTAATTAATATGATATAGTAGCTAACTGTATAGCTCCTACCTAAACTTCATACAGAAGCATAGGATTGCAGGAGACTAAAGGGCAGTCTCATGAATTTACAGCCTCAAAAATTTACCATGCTGTCAAACGCCCTATGTTAAGAAGCCGCTGTAAGTATAGATAAAAATATCATTAATTTACAGCAGTATAAAACATTACCTGATGTTACTGGGGAGACCTTCAAGGCGCCTCTCATGCTGTAACTCTATGTAATACATTCTTCAGTTTCTGAGGTACTGTGTTCATCCTCTTTTATACTACTTTTGCAAATTAACTTTCTTCTGATAGGTAGGATTCTGTTAACTTTTTTTTCAAGCCAGCCTACATCAGTACCTTATTGGCTGTTACTAAAGATCAGTTAATTGAGACAATTGAGGCAGTTCCCTCCCTTTTCCTCATGTGGTGCACCTGGGTTTTGTTTCTTTGAGGTTTTTTGGTCATGACATAATTGGTCCACAGGCCCAAAAAGCAGCACCTTCTCCATCCTGCCAAACTTAAAAGCATTCTGTATTAATTGAGATTTATATTTGTGCTTTGTTTATGTGTTTTCAACAAGGCTTATGATATTTCATGTAAGAAATTTAGTATATTTCATTTAAGAAATTTGTCATAAATTAGTAACAATGCATAAGACACAGAAGTTTACAGAAGTCAGTAAGTGTTAGCTGACTTAGCTACATGGTTCATCTTATCTACATTATGTATCGTGTTCCCAGACTCCATACTTGGGATATATACTGTTGTGAATCCTATTATTCTTGTGAGAAGTCTTTTTTTCCCATGTTTCGTAATCCCAGCAGTAGGGTTCTCGCGGTCACTTTAATCTGTCATAAACAAGTGCTGAAATGTTGTGGGGGGGCTTTTTTCCTTTATTGAGAAGGAAGGGGAAGAGCAATAGAAAATGTTAGAAAACTGTTTTGTTAGGTTAATTTCCAGATAAGTTTCTTGACCTACCTTATTGCACAGATGCACATATACTTGTGCTAGCACCAGGGCACCAAAAAGGCAGTGTAAACAAGCAAACAGAGGAGCAGGATTATTTTTAATGACAGCATGATTAATGTAAGATTAAAGTTACTGTGTAACTACAGTCTAACTTCGGACTGTGTGTTCTGGCATAGAAGGTGAACATCTGCAGATGTAGGTTTCGTGTTTTAAGAGATCTGGACTTTTGCCATGTGGTGTGGGCTACTATCTCCTGTTTGTAAAGTCTTTAAAAACTATTGTTCCAAAAGCATATGTGCTTATCAATAGGACTGTGCAGTTTATGTAAGGGGTTTTTTTCCTCCTCCTTCCCCTCAGAGTAGATAAAGAAGATGTAATGACCTGCCTAATTAAAGGATGCAACTTCGTGCTAAGGAACATACCCCATGAAGTGTTTGCATACCAGAAAGATTCAGATACAGAGTTCCGATTTCAGACAAACCACCCAAATATTTTCCCTTATTTACTGGTGAATATTGGCTCTGGGGTTTCTATAGTGAAGGTGAGTGGTTGCTAAAATGTTTTATTGTTGAATTTGATAAAGGCGATCTGAAACACCTTACTGTTTTAGATTTGTAGTTGTTTCTTCCTGGGTACTACAAAGTTCAAAAAGAAAAGAATTATTTTTTTTTTATTTCCATTTCTTACGGAGTTATGAATGCTTTTCCATTCACTGCCATAGTTTCTTTTTAATCACATTTATTTTGGTGTTTAGAAAAGTTGTTACATTAACAGACAAGGACAAAGGCTGTCAGTTCAGAGTGATTTTTAATATTTGTTTGTTTGTTTGTTTTGGTACACTGTTGAGGGGACCAAATTTTGGCCAAGAATTAAATACAAAGATTTCAGAAACTGCTTGTGCTATAAGTATTTGGAACATGCACTTCTGGAGGGCTTCTCACCTGATATTTACACAATTAAATAGTTTCACCTACACTAATTTCACTGTTCAGAAAACCCCACACGCTCTCGTATCTAACTGTGTGCTTATAGTTATAATAGGACTTTCTAGACAAATCTGTCCTGTTTTACTGACAGGTAGAAACAGAAGACAAATTTGAATGGATTGGAGGGAGCTCAATTGGAGGTGGAACCTTCTGGGGTCTTGGAGCACTGCTCACAAAAACAAAGGTATCAAAGTGTCAGTTTTAAGGGGCGTAGGATTAAATGACATGCTAAGAGGAAGCTGGAAATGTTGGAATGCCAAACCCTTTGAATGGGAAGAAATAATTATTTTAAGTAATGTTTGTATGAAAAACCAGAAGTCCAACATTAGTGTACTAGAAGACGAAAAAGATTATGTCTGCTTCTTGGGGGGTTTTACCTTTTCTTCAAAGAATTGTTGCCCTTGTGCAGAAACAGAACAGGCAGTTCTGCAATGCTTGGGACAATTTTAATACTCTCCATTAGGTGCTTGTGGTCCTAGACTATTAGATGATAAGGCTAAGTCCCTGGCTTATGTTCATATTTTCGACACTTCTGATGCATAAAAGGAAGCTTTAAATGCAAAAAGATAATAGTAGAATATAGGGACAAAAATGATAAGGTGCTCATCAGTGGAAAAACAGTAATCCTACTTGGGGCTCAAGGAGTTTGCCAGCAAGGACAAGTAGTGTCTAGAATGCAGAGAATAGCCGCCTCAAAGTGGCCTGTTAGTTTTCTATACTCTTTTTCAACATGAAATGCCTGCCTAGTTCCTGCAATGTTATCTGCAGAAGCAAAGCAGAGCGCGCCCAATTACTGCAAAACGTCGGGGAGTAGAGAGAAGGAATTCTAACTCTCTCTGTTACACATCATGGTTTCAGGGGTTCGTCACTTAAATCCTAGGCTGGTGATCTGCCAGAATAAGGCCTGATTTAGTACTGCTCTGCCTAACTCAGCTCTTAAATCATGCTGGTTTTTTTCCTGTCTCAAAGACCCATGTGGCTTAAATAGGTGTCCCTAAATGTCAGCTGTGTAGAAAAAGCTAGAGTTACATATGCACCAAATAAGAAAATGTCAAAGGGAAGACCCATACTCACAATATTTTGTTTGTTGCTTTTAAAACAAGAAATCTTAGAATATGACAATATCTGCTCTTAATTTTCTCTGGTTTTGTAGAAGAAATTAGGGTCAATGCAAGCTTAATTTCAGGGATGTTAATGCATTTCTGCAACAGTAAAGGCAGACTTAGTTTTTGGCGTTTTAAATATTTTTTTCTTATGCTTCAAGAAGACATAATTCTGTTTGCTCTTAGTTACTGTGTTTCTGACTTCAATCCAAGATAAGAGATGCATGAGGCTTCTGACTATTTTATATGTGCTGATCCATCTCTAGTTTTCAGGGGTAATTCAACAAATTATTTGCAGATAACTGTAGAGGACAGTTGTGCTTTTCATCGTTAAAGGAGCTCCACTTAAGATCAGTGTCTGGATAAGTCCTTATAATTGGAAATAATGTATCTGTTGTTGGCAGGGTTGATTCTAAGACAAGCCAAAACCCCTGGTTTTGCTCAGTAAAGATGCTGCAGAACTCTGGGTTTATAGGCAAGGTTCTCTGGCTGTCCAGGAAAGCTAGAGTAATTCTGCTTCTCATCCTCAGAAATTTGATGAATTGCTGCAACTTGCTTCAAAGGGACAGCACACAAATGTAGACATGCTGGTGAAAGATGTGTATGGAGGCGCCTACCAGACCCTGGGGCTAAGTGGAAATCTGATAGCTAGCAGCTTTGGGAAATCTACTACAGCAGATAAAGGTATTGGTATATATAAAAGATCTACCCAAGATTTGCTATACAGTTAATACTTTATATTGCCTGTCAGCATGGATTTGCTGCTCGTGATAGCTTCCCATGAACAATTAAATGGATGGAAAAATAGTTGCCAGCTTCATCACCAGAAAGAAGCATATCTTGCCTTATCCATTTCCCTATGTTATGCATGCTAGGCTGAGAGGGGACTTGGAGCACTGCCTAAGTTGCTTCAGTTATTTGGAATTGTTGTTTGAAACTAATGAGGAGAAGAAATGCAACTATCTCCTCTGGCCCCTTGGGAATCTGATGTTTATAATGATCTAAGAGGTAGAGCTGGAAAATAACCACCAGTCCTTTCCATGATCTTGCCTACATATGTTTTGCCTGCACAATATTATATTGATTAAAAATATTATATAGTGCTGCCTTATAAGCAGGCATTCACATTTTCAATTTGGGATTGCATCAGTCTAGGCAAATGACAAAAATAGCTGTCTAGTTAGCCCAATGATAATTCGTTCCTGTGGGAAATATATGTGGCTTTCTTGAAAGGACCTCTCCAGAAAAGGACCTATGGCAGTGATTTACTGTAACTTGCAGTTTTATTTGCAGTATTATAATAAAACCCTTGCAGTGCATCTCAGGTCAGGATGGATGGATGAACCATCATCTGTGATTCCTAGAAAGAAGAAATGGAGTTGTTGCCATTTCCTGCTGCCTTTCAAGCAGGTTTCTTTCAAGCAACATTTCACAGAGGCTTAGTGTATTTTTTTCATGATATCTTCAGTCAAATACACACTCCTTGTTGTCTGAAGTACTTTTTTTATAAAAGATTTTTGGCCGCGGGGGAACACCTTTCTTCTACATGCATAAAGAGATTGGTCAAACTGTGTTTTGTTTTTGGTTTTGTTTCTTTTTTTCCCCAGCTGTAACCTATCTGTTAGAAAAGTACAGTCCATTTGAGCATTTTTCAGCTGTGTTTAATTTGGTTTACTCTTTCTTTCCTTTAAGAATTTTCCAAAGAAGATATGGCAAAAAGTTTACTACATATGATCAGCAATGACATTGGTCAACTCGCCTGCCTCCATGCCAAACTCCATAACTTAGATAAAATATATTTTGGAGGATTCTTTATTCGGGGTCACCCTGTTACTATGCGCACAATAACCTACAGTATCAACTTCTTCTCCAAGGTAATGAAAACAGAGATTTTCTTAATAGCAGAGTCACGTGTTTAGTTATCTTTCTAGGTTGTTTTGAGACTTTAATAAATGAATTAGCACATGAAGTAAGCTTAGAGGGCTGCTGTTTAGGTAGGTAAGGCAGGGCTATAAAGATCTCTAGTGGGAGGGGTAAAATAAATGTGAAATGCCTGGGAGTTCTGTCTGGCCTCTCTTTCTCTCTCCCTCCCTCTCTCTCTTTATTATTTTTTTTTGATTGACAGTCTGTCTTGTAGCTGCCAAGCAATGAGTTTTCACTATTTTCTTAGATAGCTGCCATTGTTATTCAATTCCTCTTGCTGACTTGCATCTATTTCTTTTCACCCCTTAGGCTATGCAATGTGGGATTGTTCTGCTGAGATAGTTAGCAGTTAGTATCAGTGGGGTTTTTTGTTGTTTGTTTGTTGTTTAAAAAAAAAAAACAACAAACCCAAAACCCAACCAAGCTGTAGTTCTTTGCAGGTGTTGAAGCTGTGGAAAATACTGAAGATTTTTCTCTAGAAAAACAGTCAAGTCCAAAAGCTCACTTAATGTTTGTTACAGGTAGATTAGTTCCTGCAGTTTTGCAATTTTATAGAATAGACACAATTTTTTTTTCCTCATCTCAGTGCTTCAGGCAAGAGACTCCCGTATGCTGCTTTTCCCCCCGCTTTGTTTCACCATTGCGGTCCCTTTCTGTAAAACTTTGTTGGGTTCCAAGAAAACTATTGTGAAACTGCAGCTTTAGATTCTTGTAAGAATAGCTTTATCAGTGATTCAAATCAAAATCTCACCATGAATTGTAGCCGATGTTTTACTATAGTTTACTCAGTGTTAACTCTTCTCATACTTGCCGCTGCAGACATATCTGATCCTCCTTTAGAGAAGACAGCGTCTCACCCAGCCTTGCCAAGGAGAGCTAAGGGGCTCTGCTGCTAGGATGGAGGGTGTTCTCGTTCTCCCTAGCATTTGTGTATTAAATTAACAATTAAACTAACTAATTCGAAGGGGGAAAAGCTTGCCTATGGATAACACACGGAGTATCTGTATCTTACTGGATGTTGAATAGCAGTGTAGTGAAATAAAGGTAATGAGCAATGTCTCGAATGTGTTGGATGCACAGTGGCACACACTTCGGTCGGTGACCTAAAAATCAGATGACCTTATATTTCCAGCCTGTTCAAGCAAGAGGAGTTGAATATTCATGGAACAATGCAGTGGTCTTTTCTAGTGAAGGCACTGGCTTCCCTCTGCTTCTGTGGTTGTGCAGGCTTAGAATACACACCACTGCTGCATGTGTTTTTTTCCCAGCTGTTTAATAATTGTGGAATGATGTATGTAAGCAGTTCCTCCTGAAGCTGTGTTTCAGAAGCACCATTAAAGTTACTGAATGTGTTAGAATGTAGCACAAATGAATATTACCATCTTCTAGTTGTTTCTGTTAAATTTAAGTGTAAAACTAGTGACAAAGAAGTACATGTTAGCCATCAGGGACCATCCAATTGCAATGTTTCATATTGTGGCAGGGAGAGGTTCAGGCATTGTTCCTGAGACATGAAGGCTACCTGGGAGCCATTGGGGCATTTTTAAAAGGAGCTGAACAAGACAGTAAGTACAGCACTGCTATGTTCTGTATATGCTGTGTTCTGAAATGTCAGTGTAATGTCCAAGTTTCTCTTAAGAGGCTGCATGTAAGTTCTTGCCTAAATAAATACATTTGGCACTCATAAACACAGATGCTGGGCTTTGGTTTCATATATCCTGGCAGGGACATCTTAATGTCTCACTGTTTTTCCTGCTCACCTTTGAGAAGCCAGCAGGATTTGGCTCTTCTCTTTTCTGCATTTCTGCAAAGAGCAGTTGTAACTCTAAATCAAACTGGGGAAATGTGGTTTCTAAGAACTTCCCCCCTATTTGAGAGACCAGCTTCTGAATTCAGTGAATGCACTGAAGAAGACCAGCGTCTCAAAACTCTGTTTGTTTGAGAGTGAAAAGCCTCTCGGACATTTATGAAGGATGAGACAGTTCTGTCCAGCATTCTTTGGGTATAGGATGCTTTGGTTGAATTCTGCCATTTTTGGTTTTTTGTTGTTGATGTACTAGCAAGCCAGTCAGTATATTAGTTATAGTGGAACAGATAGTGAGGTTGTTAATGTTACTTAGTTTTAGTAAATATCAAATATACCTCAGAAAAATGGATGTGGAATTCTTTTCATACCCATTTTATAGATACGGGCAATGAACTAACTACTGAGGAATTAAAGGTGTTGCTTCTGCAGCATGTACTGTATATCTGAACTTGATTAAACTTCTCAAAAAATTTCTAGAAGTAACTTTAGTGTTTATATGAAACTTACATTGTGCTTTGAGAGTTTTGTAATTATATTTTGTTAATAATGGATATAGATTTAGAAATAAGAAATTATTTGTATGATCAATGACAGTGCTTTGAAGGCATGCTGGTTATAGCCCTTAATGACAAGGAAAGGGTGTTTAAAAAAAAAAAGAGAATGATTTTTAGAACTTTAATTGTCTTATGTTTCATTCAGGTTGAAGCTCTTTAGAGCTAGGTAATTTACTGAGTGGTTGAAACATTCATTTTGGGGGTTAGAGGGAAAAATTACGTTTACTTATATAGACAAGGGAAGATGGCTTTTGTAGTGAAACAGCTTCTCTGAAGGGATGCTAACTCTGGACTCGCTCATGGGAGTACTTTCAGTTTTATTTTCAGATTATGTGTGTCTCTGTCTTTCTCTTTTCTAGATCCAAATCAGTATAGCTGGGGAGAGAATTATGCTGGGAGTTCTGGTCTTATGAGCACATCACCTGATGTTTACCCTATGCAGAGAACGAGGAGTGGTACAGTATGTGGTTGTCTTTTCTAGAACTAAGTGCCTTCTGTCAGACATGGTGATTTGAAAATAGATGATTATTCTCAAGCTAGTTCCTTCTTGCCCCTGGGACTCCTGGTTACCGAAAGAAGTGACTAATATGGTGTCTTGTGTCATGTGTGATGCTGTCTTGTGTCTTGGTTTGATGTGATGTCTCATAAAAACAAATTGTGGCTGCTACTTTGTCTTATTCTCCTTCACCAAAGCCGGGTGGGGTGGAGGGGGAATGTTCATCTCTTACCCTTTCTCTGAAGTAGCTGGATTTTGCTACAGCTGAAACACTGTGCTTCAGAATTTTGAATCTGATGTTCCACTGTCTTTAAGCAGCGTGTATTTACTTCCTATGAGGAGAGAAATATATAATTGGACAGAAGAGCATGAGCCCAGTCATCTCTTAAATACACTGACAATACAGTAATTCCGATTTCACAGTGAAACTGGCATACAGTAAGCAATCAGAAAATACATTAAGGTTCTTAAAATATTCTAATACTGCATCTACTGAAGTGCTTTTGAGAAGAAGCTAGAATAGTGGAGCTCATTGTGTTATACTGTCTTTTACCAATCCGCATGTCAGTGTTTTTCATGTCAAGTGTTTTTTTTTAATTTACTCCATCTTTGATTTATCTCCTCCCAGTTTTCAGGAATTAGTTTCCTACACTTGCTGTAGGGTGCGGGGGGGAGGAGCAAGTGATGGCTTTGGTTAGTTGTTTTCTGTTGGTTGCTCAGCTTTTTTAGGCCTGAAGATGAGGTGCAGAACTCTTACTGAATGGTTTCCCCACACCAAGCCTTAATATAAGTCCACTGTGAGCTGCAGATGATGGATTTTGTGGGTTGTGCCTATATGTAAAAAATGTACCTAATTTTAAGCTCTGCCATAATGGAAATTATTGTAATGAAATTGTGGATTATATGTATGACCAAAAAAATAACAACATGATCCTTCTTAATTATAAAATATATGACAGATTTTTAAAAGTATTTATGCAGATGTAATGATCTCCTGTCGTTTGTCAACCCTTTAATCTGTGAAAAGATTATTTTTTTTTTTCATGCTGGCAGTGGTACAGGAGTCTCAAATCAGCTGTAATGTACTGTCCACAGCTTCTCCGTTTTGAATTCTTCTATTGTTTGGCACTCACTTTGTTCACATAAAGTGAAATCTCTTTGCAACAACCAGAGTTCAGAAATGTCCACTTTTCAGCAGCGAAATTAATACTGAAGACAACTATTCTCTCTAGCAACCACTCTGGTTTACGTACACAAAATCTTGTTACATTGTGGGATTTAATCATTACTTAGCCTGAATGTTTCTAGGCAGTGCAGTGTTCGCAAATGCAATGCGATTAGCTGGTTGTATATAATAAAGATAAATGTGCGCTTTTTTTAGATGCAAGAAATAAGGCGCACTTTATGTACCGAGCTGTGTAACTATACATATTTCAATTAATCTCTATCCTTAGAAATTTGATCCCAAGCATTGTTTTCACAGGGCATAAGGAAAAGTTTTGGAGACTTGATCAGGATTGTAAAAGGAAGTTGTAAAGCAGCGTAGCACTTCACAAATAAGCCTGTGCTTAGCTCTTCCTGCTCCTGTCTTTGAACCTGATAGTCCAGCAGATTTGACAGTACCAGGGAGGAAGGGAAGGAAAATAATAAAATAGGGGACCTGTAGTAAGTTTTCGACATGAAGCTTGATACTTTCTTTCTGTAGGGTGGACATGGATAAATAATCCGTGCAGGGGAGTGGATTATTTATGATGACATTTACTCTAATACAGTTGTCTGCAAATTTGTCAGTCTTAACTGTGGATGGACTTCTGTAGCTCTTGTACTGGTTTGTTAAGAATTAACTTCTGAGTAAGTTCTAATAAATCTCTTTCATTTTTCACCTAGTTTGACATGCTTGAAATGGATAGGTTGGAGAGACCGCTTGTTAACCTACCACTGCTGAAAGACCCATCAGCCTATATTCCAGACACTGTTGACCTCACGGATGATGCCATGGCCAGAAAATACTGGCTCACCTGCTTTGAGGAGGCACTGGATGGGGTAAATGTCACAAAACAGTCATATGTATGAATGATGCAAATATTTAGCAAATAAATCTTTCGTGGACCAACGTGTTTACCCTGCAAAATATACCTGCTGTGTCAAACCTATTGTGTGTAAGTACAGTTCCTCTTTCCCACTGTTAACAGAGGCATCTGACTTTGTCGCAGTCTTCTAAGGGCAGGCTTGATACCTTCAAAGGCAGAAGTATCTTTCTCCTGTGGTGCTTTTTTTTTTTTTTTTTTTTTTAAAGGTGTTTTCAAAGCATCTTCCCGCTTAAATGGCCCTTACCATTTCTTTATACAGAGCTGGCAAACAGAATGGTTACACAATCAGAGGCCAAAAAGGCAAAGGCCAAAGATACTTGCATTGTTCTTACTCTTGGGAGCAGTCCTACTGACTTACAGCCACTTTTGCATTCGAAGAGCATGATTTAATCAGACATGAGTTATTTTTTTCTGCACTGTGAAACTGATTCAGTCAGTGCATGCTAGTGCTTAAGAGCTATGTATACTTAGTAAGCCAATCCAAATCAGAAACTTCATGAGTGTGTGTCAGGAGGAAAAGGGCTGGGAAAAACACAGGGGCAACAGGTTGACTTGACCTTACTATAGTAAAGAAAAAAAGAACACAAGGGGTTGATGTGGACTGTTAAATTTCTGCTTATTTCTCCTTTTGTGTGTGTTTGTTAATTTTTTCCCTCTCCTATAAGTAGTTAGAGCTTGCGTTTAATTTCTGAAAGTACAGTCTTGAAAATAAACTTTAAATCTTTTGGGAAGAAAGGGGCTATTTACAATTATTCTTTGGTGGTTGGAGTAAAGGAAAGCTGGAAGATACTGTGTGGAAGGGACTAGAAAGTATGCAGGCACTGAACACTATAGCAGATGGAGGGGTTATTTTTCAGAATGAACTTCAGATCAGTTACATCGAGGAAGAATTTGTTTGGTAACTTCAGTCTTGCCTCATTTCTCTACCAGGTGGCAAAGCGTGCTGCAGCCAGTCAGCCAGACTCTGTTGATGCACTGGAGAGAGCTGAAAAGTTCCGACAGAAATACTGGAATAAGCTCCAGACACTCAGGCAGCAGCCTTTGTAAGTGTCTTTATTTTCCCTTTTTCATTGCTTGCTGAGCAGAGCAAATGACAAGCTAAGTAAAAACTAACTAAAAGCTAATTAGGTTATGAAGCAGAGCAAACTGAAAGCTAAGTAGGCTGAAGGCCATAGCAGGCTGATGTGCCAAACGACAGGTCCTTTGCACGGAACTTTTGGATCTCATATATTGGAATTTAACAGAAAAATTGTATTATTATTACTGATAATGTTACATGGTTATTAAAAATGGTAGCATGTTGATTCAAGCATCTAGCTTTGCTCTGAACATGTTCCCTCTCTGTATTTAAATAAACTGTATAGTAGATTTACCACTTAGAGACAGCGTTTAGCACATGTGGCATGTAAAGACTTTTAACTTAAGTACCTGGGTGACATGCTATGACTTATGGAGGAAACAGAGAAGAAAATAACATTTTTCTGTTTGAAGTAGTTGATTATTTTTTTTTTATCCCCCCCCCCCCCCCCACCTTCTCCCTTTTTAAAGTGCATATGGCACCTTAACAGTTAGAAGTCTTCTGGATACAAGGGAACACTGTTTAAACGAGTTCAATTTTCCGGATCCCTATTCAAAGGTAAGCTGTTCTTGCTTTACAGGGTGGACAACATGTAAGTTCAAGCCACTTTTTCCATACTCTGAAACTTTAAGTAATGGCTTATAGGGAGATTAGTAACTGGCTGTCTTGCAGCAGTTTTAACCAGTTGGTGGTTGTCACTGAGGAGAAGCAGCAATGGGTAATGGGATATAAAGCCTTTGAGCTCTAAAGTGCTCGTGGTGAGGATGACGCTAACGAAAAATATTACCAGCTTCAGTTGTCTGATACTTCTGAGAAGCGAATTGATGGTGTCAGTCCTGTTCCTGATGAGTGCATGGTATCTGCCATCAGATACCCTTGTAACTTGGTCCTTCAGTGAGGAAGCTTTTCCTTCAGTTTAGAACTGAGGAAGCTGCGTGGAGAAGCCTGCGCTTCTGATTATGGAGTACCTCACAAGTGACCTGAGAATTTCAGTTCTGAGGACAGTCAGTTTATTTATTTCCCTTCACACTGAGGCTGCTACTACTACTGCAGTCTGGCAGGCTGCAGGAGTTTTTCTTTTTTTCTCCTCATTCTCATAATTCTCTTCACAGTGTGGAAACCATTTTCAAATTTAAAGCTATCTGTAGCTATATAAGTACTTTGCAATAAATATGGAAATTGCAGACAGCTGTAAAAGACACTTGGCATTGTTATCTTGTAGAGCAGTTAATCTCAACAGCTGCATGCAGAAGTCAGCAATGCTAGGAACTCCATTTCTGTGTTCCTTTAACTACCTTCAAGTGTGGTGGTTTTTTTTTTCCTTCACCCACCCCAGCAGGAAAGAAAAGGAAGGGGGGTGGTATTCATGAACAGATAGTCATCCTCCCCCATCTCATCATGTCCAAAAAAGGCCTGAAAAAAAAGAAAACCTTCACACATTCTCTTAGTTGCTGAGGCAGTCTCTCCTTAAACCAAACTGTGCTGCTTTCCTACATTTTGTCTCTGGATTAATTTACTGCTATGCTGTGAAAAGATTCTTGATTACTTCTGTAATTTTTGAGATACTCGGCAGAGTGGGGTTGAAGTGTATACAAATGCATAACCTCTAGTTCTTAAAAGTATCTGTTGCCATTTGGCAGCTTTGTATTTTATTCTGTAACATAATATGGTTGGGAGAGAGGACATGTGAAGTCAGTATTTCTCAAAAGGAACTTTCTGTAGGTCTGATCCTCACCACATGTCTGTGTGGACATATCAATAACAACAGTGCCAGTGTCTGGTTAGAGATTTTTTTCTGACTGTTGATGTATTTCTACAAAATACGTAGAAGGTTTTCCCTAGTTGTATTGTCAGATGTTACATTCACTCTAAGAAAGAGGTAAAAATTACGCGAGGTGGCTTTTACTTATGTTTGCGTCTTGGTAATTGAGACAAAATACTGCCAAGAAAAGGTCTTGATGTAAAGATGGTATCCAGTATCACTTCTAAATTTTTTAAGATAACTAGCTATGTAACACTGATCTCACTGGAGAGAGAAGCAGAGAAAAAAATTCAAGAGCTTCTAAGCATCTGGGATGATGAAACTCTTGATACAAAAAAAAAAAAAAAAAAAAATCTTCTCCAGTTTTTGTGAAACTGCTCGTGGTAAGCCTTATGGTAATTACCTGGGTTTGATGGATCATGTTACCACTCAAAGTTTTTTTGTGTGTCCACTCTGCCATTCCCCAATCTGCTCAAGGTCTATTGCACGTCTAACTTATTAAGAAAAGTAATTCTTGGGCTACAGATCATATCCTAGCACTAATGAAGCTTTTTATTAGAATCCCAGGAAAGTGTTTTTTTGTTGATACTAAGCATGCTGATAACAGTAACTTGTTGGTCCATTAGAGGCCATGAACGTAGAGGAGAATGCTTGAACGTGGTCTTGGGACTGAGACAGCCAATGATGGGTAAGAAATTTTTGTCTATAAATCCAATGTTTCATGTCTTTCTTACAGGTAAAGCAGAAAGAAAATGGCATAGCCTTAAAATGTTTTCAAAGCGTAATCGAATCTTTGGATTCATTAGGCTGGGAGGAGAGGCAGTTTGCTCTGGTGAAAGGACTTCTTGCGGGGAATGTCTTTGACTGGGGAGCAAAAGCAGTCTCAGAGTAGGTGTTAAATATTTTAAAAGCACCCTTTTAAGATACAGAATATCCGATTGTTCTTTTTTTTTTAAAAAAAAAATAAAGTGCACCAATCTAATTGTAGTTTTTATTTCACTTTATAATCAAATGTTGGTTGTTTATTTACAAGCATTGTTGTGGTGCGGGAAAGTTTATATTTCCACCCTTTAAATCTGGCAGACATGTCACTGTGAATGTTTGAATTAAGTGATAGAGCATTTAATATTCCAGTCTGGCTGCTTTGCTTGTAGCTTTGTTATTAGCACTGCTTTTGGGAATGCGTTGTACTATGTTCTAGAATAGAAAATATCTATTTTTCTGCAACCTCCCGTTGTCCTGATAACCACAGCATATATTCAGCAGGCTGTAAGTTAGATCGGGTAGTCTCTTTGAGGACTAAATACTAATTATTTTTGATCAACGTACATTTCTATTACCATTTGGAGAGCTTTTTTCCTTCTGTCCCGTCAGCAGCCATGAATTCACTTAAGGATATTAATGCCAACAGTCTTGAAGTATTTTTGATTTTTCAATTCTAGAACTTTCTTTTTGTGGGGCTGATAATACAGATCCAAGAACATGGGAGAGGGATATGGTTTTTCAGCTGACTTTCAGCACTTCCTTTCCCTTTCTGCATCTTTGAGGAGTTTTCCCTCTGATTAAATCAAGAAAAGTCCATTAAAACCAAGGTGATTCAAGGCTACATGGGCATTCTTAGACTTGTGTTACTTCTGATGTTGCCCACAACCAGAAACTTGAACTGGCACCAGTTAGAGCAGTTAGTCTACTTGCCGCTCGTGTTACTGTAGCTCTCATTCTCTTTAAGGAAGGAACTAAGAGTTACAGACTGAGTTAAATATCACTTAGTACTAGATTTAGGGAACTTTAGGAGACTTGACTGACAAGCATTGCCCACATGGTATAATATTTTAACTGACAGCTTAGAATCTAACCATCTCATTACATAAATCCTCATCACCACCTATGTGTTTGGGGCTACTTTACTATACATATAGCCAGTAGCAGTAGCTTTTAAAACCTGTATCTGGTTATTTTATTTCCTTTTTTTCCCCCACAGGTACAACTTTAAAAAACTTTTGTAGACCAACCTTCAAATCAAACTTTGTAAAGCACTGTTTTACCATGCAGATATTTTAGATCATGACTACATTTTATGCTGGTCTGCAGACCAAAAGATGTCTTTTTTGCCTGTAGTCTAGTGCCTGCAAACACTTGTATATTGCTGAAGTTTTTTTCTTTTAGTGTAAAAACTCTAATTTAATGTACATCCGAGCCTTTTATTTTCAACATAAGCACAGAGTATCTGTTTCTCAATCATTCAGCCTGTCCACACTCCCTGTTATAACCAATGCAGTAAAATTGCTGACTACCTGCTAAAGAAATGTTTGAATTATATTCATGTGAGACGAAGTTACTTAAATTGTGTACCCTTTATTTCTTTTCTGATACAGTGTTCTGGAATCTGAGCCACAATTTGGATTTGAAGAAGCCAAGTCAAAACTACAAGGTATAGGGAGATCTGTGGTGGTGGTTGGAACCGGATGTTGTGTTAATATGAGAGCGGAGGAGGGTGTGAACGTGTTTATTGTGGCAGTTCTGCTGCCTAACTGACAAGAAATCATTAGTACTTGCTAGGGTTATCTGAAATACAGGCTACAGAGTTTTGGTGGAATATTCCTGTTTGCGTTCCAAAGGAACTGAAATCTGAAAACCTCTCTCCTTGAGCAGAAGCCTTAGCCACACAGATATTCAGAACATCTTGACCATGCTATTTTTCATAACAACTGTTCTAACCCTATCAAGGAGATAGTGTCCTGGGAGGTACAGCACCATCCCTGGTAGGATGAGTCGTTATGATAGCCAGCTTGCATGACTTCATTGCTTTATTATGAAAATTCCATTTCAAGACTGCTGTAATTGAGCTAGGCCCATAATAAAGAGCTTGGCAACTCTCTGAATCTACACGTTTAACATTCAAAACCTGAGCTCAAATACTTTGATGCTTAAGCATCTGTAAAGAGACACCTCCTGCTTTTCATCATGTATAGAATTACCGTTTGCCTAAAAGAAATGCTAACGTGATTTTGTCTGTGACGCAGAACGTCCCTGGTTAGAAGATTCCTACAGTCAGTGGCTAGAGCGACTGAAGGTACGACTCCACAATTGTTGCTAACCACCGAGTAATTAAATACATTAATCATAAAACCACCTTACTAATCCTGGCTTTTTAACAGATTTAACAGAACTCTGTTACACAGTAACAGTACCAGTAATTCAGCAGCCTTACCATAAAGAAAGGAATAAAAGGAATTAGTCTGACGCTTTATTACTTACCAAGCTTCTTAGCTGAATTCCTTCAGAAACTGCAGCATTTGGAATCCAGCTGCTTTCAACGCTGTTCCAGAGTAACCATATTGTGTCCCTTCCCTTCTTTATAAGGGCACTCACTTCTATACAAGATGACGCAGAATTTTGAAAACTTGGGCCCAAACGTAATATTTGGATTGTTCCTCCCTCTAAGGAGCCAACCTTAAAGTGACATCAATTGAGGAGCTTGCTGAAAGTAATTAACTTAGCAATTAGCAAAGCTTTTTTTCCCCTGTGTGATTTCTGTTACTATTTAATCAAGGTTAATTGAAAAAGCTTTTGTTTCTTTGTGTAAATCTCTATGTTGGCAATGATAGCCAAAAGGTTTGGTATGAGTAGACTATCGCAAATCATTACATATTACATCTTAACACAAAAGTATCAGCTAATCTTGTATAACAGTGATAATTAAGGAACTTCAAGCACTGTCCTGACAGTCTTTTATTAGGAATTAAGCATTGTTCACTATAAAAATTCTTCTGCTGGTATGAACTGGAGTGAACTAAGTTTCATAACATCAGATTTAGAACAAATTAAAAGGTTAATGGAGAATAGGAAATATCTTTTCATTTTAGGATGTCACTGCCCCCAGCAGTCCATCCTGCCCTTTCCTGGCAGAAGGGAATCCTGTTCACCCTACAGCATGCTAGCTTAAAACAGCCACAAAGGTAGGTTTACCCTGATAACCAACGCGTTCACGTAGGCAGCTGCCCATGCTGCTGCTTCTATTTTAGAGAATGGCATTCTCCAGCTGCATGGCATAACAAAATGCTAGCCATAATCTAGCCTCCAAACAGTAGAATTATAGGCCTAACTACTCGCTGTTCAGAAGCCTCTGAAGTACGTTCCTGCTCAGAGCTGCTGGAGTTAGGCATGTCTTTTATTGGCAGATACAGGTTTTAATTAACAGAGTTTGAAAGACCTCTCAAACGAAGCAAAATAACTAAAGGCTGTTTTAAATAACTGTGCAAAGACAAAGTTAGGGAAACTGATTTCTTCTAAGGTCGAAGCTAGGTGATGTCCTGATGAGTTACGCTGCTACTAGATAACCAAAATTGCCAATCATTTAAGGGCATAAAATGTGGGGTCTTAAAGTGAGTAGCTCTAAATCACACAAACTATTCACTGAAATGAATTGTGAACTCAATCCTGAATACATTGGTTTTCTCTTACAGGAGGGTCCCCCTCATAAATGTGCCTTAATTTTCGCAGATAACAGTGGAATAGATATAATTTTAGGAGTCTTTCCTTTTGTCAGAGAGCTGCTTTCTAGAGGGACAGAGGTAAGTGGTTTTCATTGTGAATTCACCGTGTAATGGCGCTTTGGTAATTGGCGAAAGGTTTGTTAACTGCCTACCAGCAGTACCCTTTGCCAAACTGGCTCCTAACATCTAAATTGGGACTAAGCCAAGTTCCTGGATCTCCAAAGTCTAACTTTAAGTAGACTGTGAAAGGTAGCAAAGCCAAGCGAGCCTCTGTCAGACCTAAGTCTGTTGAACAAGGGTCTGTAATGTCAGAAGACCTGAAATTGCTGGTTTAACTGAGGGAAAACGAGGACTGGGCCTCCGGCCGTTCTCTTCGCATTTCCTCTTTTGTAAAATAAGTCAGGTAATGGTGATTTTAAAGAAACGAGCAGCTCTAACACCATCTGTGGACTGCATTAATCGGTGAACTCTTCTGACATCTTCACCTCAGGTTATACTGGCTTGTAACTCTGGCCCTGCCCTAAACGACGTCACCTACAGTGAATCCCTGATTGTTACTGAACGGATAGCAGCAATGGATCCAGTTATTCAGTAAGCATATAACCAGGCTTCATTATGTATCACGCAGTACATAGAAGGAAAAAAGCAAGTTAATTGTTACATACTTAGTTCATATTTAACTGTTTCTTGGTGTCTGACATCTGCAACGGGGAAGTAAGCTAAGGCCGATCACTTAAATTCATTAAGGTGAAAAATTTAGAAGTTGCATCTTTCTTGAACATCCATAATGATATTTGTTGTCTGGGTCTTTCCTGATAAGCACTCAAGCTACTAAAACATAAATTTCCTATGTTAATAGAGGAAAATACCTGTATTTCACATATAGAATATCCCCAGCAGAGGATACATAGCTGACTAAATAATCCTTTTGCTCAAGGAAACATTATGTTTCTTGGTGAAGTCCTAGCAGTAAAAGAAGCCTGTGCAAAGAAGACTTAGATATTCATTGTCGTCTGGCTTATTACGAGATTTGCACGTCCCTGTTGAGGTAGCTGTTTTAACTTTCTTGTCTTTTTTTTTTTTTTTTTTTAAATAAAGATCTGCGCTGAGAGAAGAGAAGCTGTTGTTGGTTCAGACGGGTTCGAGTTCTCCGTGTCTAGATCTAAGGTATGCTGGCAAAGTACCAATTTGTTACTTGTCTCCTCCAGCAGCTGCAGGATGCCCAGAGACTTTGCTCTGGAACGTCTCAGCTGCCGTTCCCGATATGAATCACTTTTGCACAACCATTAAGGGTTGCTTGGTCTGGATTTAAAGGCTTGTAATACTGATCAAGCCTTCCTAGTTGTTGGACATCTTATTTATCACATTTGTGTTCAGCTATGAGACATTGTCAGTTTCATGAGTATCTTAGTTATGGGTGATGTAAAATCCTGTGTGTGACCAAGAACTCCACTTGACCGTAAGAAGCATGCCATGTTGTTAACCTATTTATTTTTAAGTAGCTCCTCTATTGGAGACAGAGCTTACCTCTGTTTTTTGGGCAATCCCAATTCTGCAGGCATGTCATGAAGCTTTTAAAACTATGTTTCAGTCTCACTTCCTTTAATTTAAAGTGTTCCTGTTTATTGGCATCAGTCGTTCCATCCCCCACCATGTTCTATGTAAATCATAAAGCCCTTTATCATTTCAGCCGTCTGGATAAAGGTTTGGCTGTGCTGGTCAGAGAACGGAAGACAGACTTGGTTATCATTGAAGGCATGGGGCGTGCCATCCACACGAATTACTACGCGGCTTTGAAGTGCGAGAGCCTCAAGCTTGCTGTTATCAAAAACTCCTGGCTTGCTGATCGTCTCGGAGGGAAAATTTTCAGTGTCATTTTTAAGTATGAAGTGCCATGTAAATGATACGGATCTGGTCAGCTGGGTGCACAGGAGCAGCAGAATGGACTTGCACTAGTTTTACTTTAACTGTAAAGAATGTATTTTTATTACAACAGGGAAAAGAGTTCACAGGAAATTCCGTATTTATATTGTGCTTTGTGACTTAAAAAGCAACAATATGATTCACTCTATAGTATACACACTCAAATATATATATGTATATCACTCATTGTTTATTTTGGTAAGTGTTTATTTTAATGCTGCAGTATTTGTGATGAAAAGACTTTATTTTTTTGTTCTGTGAGACATTCATATAGAAATATATTTAAATGTCAATGAAACCTTTTTTTATACATCTCTGCCTATTCTGCCAGTGATGACATGGCACATACCAAATAGTTTTTAAAGTGCTAAGTGAATCTGACATTGCATTTTCCATGTCAGCTTTTAAAACTTACCCAAAATGTTCTGTGCTTTTTGCAGTTAATTTGATTGAAGGACTGATCCACCTTCTAACCTAACAAACACTGCTTAAGCTGTATTTAAAATAGAACTGTCATGACCTGAGAGCGCATAGCAGATAACCAAACAGCACTAGTTTACCAAGGTGTGGAATAACTCGTAACCCCTATCGCTTTCACTGTTTGTTCTTGTTAACAGTTGGGTGGGCGGGGAACTCGGCAACTATACTAAATTACTTAGCAGTAGCTGGAAGTCCAGTCTCACTGAGTTACCCTCAAAGTGAATGTGCAGTGCTTTATTCAGGAACAGCTGGTTTTTTCCCTGTCACAGGGATGTTAGTTTCTATTGCCTTCAGGTATTTAATGCTGGGACTGGTAAGAATCAGTCTCTTTGTTCATGCAGTGCATTTAAAGCCATTTCCAAGTAACTGAATTTGCCTTTTTTTCCCCCTCCATCAGATGTGCAGTACATAAATGGAGTTATTTAACCATGAATTTGCAAACCAACGTGTGCATGCATCAGTCATTCCAGCTCTGAAATGAAAAACAGCTTAATTAGAAAAGTATTTAATATGCAGCTGAGATTACTGTTCCCCATGAATTTCAAAGATTCTTCTTTGAGAGCCAGAAAATAATGCAAAACACTCACTGCCTCACCTTTGCCTGGTGAACTTGTACTTTAATTGACTGATTACCAGACTTTGTGCTCTACTACTGTTGGAGTTCAGCTATCAGTCTTCTTCCTAAATACTTCTTGATCAGGTTAACTAGGATTAAACATCCTCTCTAGCTAAACAGCAAAACCTACCCTATGCTGGGAAACTGACAAAGGACAAGTCCATGTCTTGCATTTTCTAAGTCTAGTAGTTCCTTAATCGCACGGTCTCCCTTTCTCGGGTTTAGGCCACTGCAGAGGATGCAGTTCAAGTCCTGCATTTTGGGGGTTTATGCAACAGTACTGTCATTTCTGATTCAGAAATGACCTTCACAGTGACAGGCATCTTCTGCTTAGAAGAGGGGAAGAGTACAGTCTGTTTATAACTAAAATGTTTAAGAAGCAGTTGTTCTGGATTAGAACAGTCAGATAAGAGCTTTAATTTTTCCAAGATTGTACCTCATACTGTAATTAGTAATCAGAGGCTTCATATTAAACCTGCCCCAAGTCACTTACTCCTACAGGCGTTCGTGTACTTACATAGTAAACTTCTAAACTAAATACGGATCTACCATCTTAGCCATCTCAAATGTATTTTCCCAAGTTGTTAACCTCCCTTATTTTTAACAATTACACTCTATCCCTTGTCAATTTAAATTCTTCCAAGCCACTTAATTTTCTTCTGTATCCAGCTTCACCACCAATCCAAAAGTGTTCTCTGTGTGTGTTTGTAATTAGAAAACTAACACTCTAGCCTTGCAGAAAAACATCTTTCTACATTGATGTAGTTCCTATGAAGTACATATGGTATAAACCTAGTACAGGCCCATTCCTTAAGCAAAAAATTCTTAAGCATTAGCCCTCCCTGAAGTCTCCTGGCTTTGTCTTGTATTTTCTTTTATACGTAGGCGAGTGCACATTTCTTCTGTAAAAACAGAGCAACAAGATTTCTGAAAAACAAGAGGGGAGGAAACAAGGGGGTGGGTTGTTCTGTGTCATGGAATCCACACTTAAGTGTGCACAACCCATCTGTTGGAATGGGTGAAGAACAAGAACCCCAAGGTGCACATTCAAATATTAGGGCAGTTTTCATTTAAATGTGTTTTCCTGCTTGTCAAATGACTTAAGAACAGCCATACTTGAGAATAAACTTGTTATTGATGATTGACTGTCCTCTGTACACACTCAGCGTATTGGAATACGGTTTGGCTGCTGAGGAATTACAGTAAATGTTTCTACTTAATATTTGGGGGGCGGCGGGGGGTTAAACAATTTTATTATTGTTACCCTGTTCAGGCTGCAAAACTATCACACAGCCCAAGCGATGAAATTTCAGCGCTTTGAAGAGTAAATATGTAGCCTGTCTTCCCTCTCACCCCACTGCATTGCTTTCCTTAGAAGAAGGAAGATCAGCATGGAAATCCAGCGTCGTGCACAGTGCAGCAGTGGTGCCTCGCTTGTCCGTGCTAAACACGGGGTACAAGGAGGTGGGATGGGAGATGATAACCATCACTTACCTTTACATGTCCAGCGGCGTGTCTGCTCTTATTCGAGAGCTCCACCACAGCTGCAATCACTCCCAGTGCGAGGCCAATTGCAAGAGTAAGAAAGAGCCCACCCAGAGCCTGGGGCTGCAGCGGACTCCATCTGTCCCTACTTTTGTGAAGGCAGCTGGTCTCCCACCACTTGTTGCGCAGATAGTCGAGATCACCTGATTCACGCAGTTTGAGGACAGCAATGGAGAGCTTCTTAGTCCACAGGGATGCTGGCAGCAGTAGAATGAAAGAGAAGAGCATGGGAGAGATCACAGCCACTATAACATTTTTAAGCAATCCGCTGCTATACTACCACACGGGCTTAGCTGGGTGCTGCTTCCCAACTTTCAGATGGTCATTCTGGAAACAGAATGCAACAGACTAAGCCAAGTGCTTTTCTTCGGTGACAACCATTCCTGCCCTGCCCACAGAGATATGATAATACTTGCCGTGTAACGACACCGTGAAGGTACTTTGAGAAATACAAGCAGTCGTGCTCCGCAACAGAACAAACTGCCCGCCCTGCTAACTACATTACTGGGACCAAGGCAAAACCAAAAAACCCCACAGGAACCAGTGACACCCCTGAGAGTTGGAATTTTTTGCATATTACAGTTCAAAGTAAGAGTCCCTGAGTGCTAGTGATAATTCATGGACAGAATGAAAACGTAGCATAGCAGGGTTACCAATTTGTCCACACTAGATTATTAGTGCTAATGCAGAAAATGTGTGCAAGTTTCAGGACTCAGCTATGCCAGGCTTTTTGCTCTGCCAGTCTGCTACTCCAGACCCATGAAATCCAAGTGGAGAAGTGGGACAGAAGTGGTGCACAGTGACTAACCCTGGGTAGTGGCAATGCCAAATCCTCTGGCTCCGATAACTTCAGGGGCCCTGATCAAATTGCAGTGCCTGGCAGCTGCAAGGTCTTGAGAGATTGATTCACCAATGAAGGCATAGTTTGATTCCATCACACGTTGAACTGCTTCCTGGTAGGTTTTGACTAAAACACGGTCTCGTCTCTTGTCCATATATTCATAGATCATCTGATGGATAGGATTCTTGGAGTTCTGCGGCCCAAAAATCCAAGTGTCAAACTGAAGTGTAAAACAATCATCAAAAAAAAATCTGCAGAGATGTGCAGTGGTTGCAAAACAATTTGGAGAATAAGAGTACTTAAACCATTGCCCTTTGAGCTCAACAAGGCCAAGTGCCGGGTCCTGTACTTGGGTCACAACAACCCCATGCAGCGCTACAGGCTTGGGGAAGAGTGGCTGGAAAACTGCCCGGAGGAAAAGAACCTGGCAGTGCTGGTCGACAGCCAGCTGAATATGAGCCAGCAGTGTGCCCAGGTGGCCAAGAAGGCCAACGGCATCCTGGCCTGTACCAGAAATAGCATGGTCAGAAGGAGCAGGAAAGTAAGTGATTGTTCCCCTGTATTCAGCACTGGTGAGGCCGCACCTCAAGTGCTGTGTTCAGTTTTGGGCCCCTCACTACAGGAAAGACATGGAGGTGCTGGAGCGTGTCCAGAGAAGGGCAACAAAGCTGGTGAGGGGCCTGGAGCACAAGTCTGATGAGGAACGGCTGAGGGAACTGGGGTTGTTTAGCCTGGAGAAAAGGAGGCTGAGGGGCGACATTATCACTCTACAACTACCTGAAAGGAGGTTGTAGTGAGGTGGGTACTGGTCTCTTCTATCAAGTAACTAGTGATAGAACAAGAGGAAATGGCCTCAAGTTCCACCAGGCGGGGTTAGGTTGGATATTAGGAAAAATTTCTTCACCAAAAGGGTTGTCAAGCATTGGAACAGGCTGCCCAGGGAAGTGGTGGAGTCACCATCCCTGGAGATATTTAAAAGACATATAGATGTGGCGCTTGGGGACATGGTTTAGAGGTGGACTTGGCAGTGCTAGGTTAACAGCTGGACTCGATGATCTTAAAGGCTTTTTCCAACCTAAACGATTCTATGATTTTGTGATTAAATATTTCCCACGCCCCAAACAACCTTTGCAGGCATCCAGTTAACGTATCCAGAAATTACCTACGTCAGTCCTTGTGTTCAAGGTACACAAGGATAACCCCTGAAGACTAGCACTGCTTTCTTAAAAGACCATACTCTATAAAAATATAGTTCTCCACATGCTTTTCTCTCTGAGAAAAGGTGGAAGAAGAGGTGAACAAAACAATAGATACCAATCACATTATTTGAAATATTACAGGAAAACTGATGGAGTCTACAGCAATGAAAGTGGTAAAAGGAACTATAGGCACGAGCTGGACAACTTGGCCCCAGCTTAGCAGTTCTACGGCACGTGTGTATGTGCACAATGAGATTCTCTGCACCTTGAAGAAGTAGAAAGTGGAGGAGCCATCCAGAGTCCCAAACTCAAGCTTTCTTTGCTTCACAAGATCTTCAAAAGTCTGGATTGGGAGCTGCTCGCTGCCAGAGCTCAGCAGAGCAGTGAAGTTGGCGATGTAGGCAGCCAGCAAGGCGATGGTGAACAGCCACCAGACAGCAGCGATGACCCGCACAGAGAGCGCTTTGGGCCGAGGGGTGACACCTGCACGACCAGAGGAGCCGATAAAACATACAGGAGGTGATGTATGATGAGAGAGAGCAAAGAACTTTAGATCCGTGGAGCCTAAGTTATACTTCTAAATAAAGGCCAAACTGCAAAACTTGCCCTGCAGCTACTTCATGCATGAGCCTGAAAAAACCTACTGTGGCTGGTTTGAACTGCATCAGCACTGCATGTAATGCAGAGTTGAAGCAACGTCAGTACCCAAAAGCAACATCAAACAACTCCACTCTACAAAGCACCAGTGCAATGGTTAGCTTGACGTTCCCTAGACAATTGTTACAGCAGAAAATATACGTTCCTCAACTGAAGCCAGCCATCTCTACAATTACAACAAGTCTGCAGTCAAAACTCCACAAACGGGCAGTTTTAGTGCTGCCAGGTGTCCCTATTGGAACATCTTTTCCCCCAACAGGATAACACACCAGTGTTACAGACAATGAGAGGTGGATATACAATCAGCTTAAAAAAAACCATACTGCTCCCAGAGCTGCTTTGTGGCGGTCCTCCCAGCTCACCTTGCAGGGCAAGCGCTCCTGCTCCAAACCAGAGGCTGTTCAAGAAGGTAAAGTGGTTCTCTTCATTCTTTGGCTCGTTCCATTCACAGGGGCTCAGTCTGTGGGAAAATGACAGGATAAAACCAGACATTTGCAGGGGAAATTATAAATAATCCTGCAGCGTGACTGCAGCAGTGCAGATAGCCTGGAAGTGCCCTTTCCTTTCCATGGCAGCTCCTCCTTCATCCAAGTTCCAGTTTAACCAGTGCTCAATGCCTCAAGTAGTTTGCAACAGTGATGGCTCAGGGGGTCCAGTCACAGCTTTGCCAGACACTTTCCTCCTGAGCCATTGCATGATCTAGTCTCCCTGGCACACCTGACTGGCGATATTGGCTCTGTTCCATAGTATCAGACTGAAGGCTGCTCCTTGGAGCAAATCCTTACCTATAAAGATTGTGCATAAAAATAGAAAAGGAGCAATAGAGCTTCTGTTCAAGACTGCAGCTGCAGAGAGCATTAGTGCAGCCTAGTCGAGAAAGAGGGAGAAAGCTGAATCTCCTGGGAAGGGGGTGGAGGGGTGGCAGAGAGAATCTCTTCCACAAGTCAGTGCAGGATACAGTGCATAAAAGCACACCAGGAGAGAGACTTGCACGACAGAACATGGTCATAGTTCAAAACAAACTCTGATAAAAGTGAGAAAGAAGAGCTGAAGTACAAACACAAAGTCCTTTTAGCAACCCAAGGTAATCCACATAAAGAGATATGGTGCTTTTCGTGGGGAGATCCTGCTCTCAATGCTGTCTTAGTCTGACGTGACTTAAGCTTTATTAGCCCTGGTTCTGGACCTGTACAGAAGGTTCCTCAAAGCAAAATGCTCCCTGGTACTTCCTTTAAAACTGAGATCTGACTTGAACAAAATCTGTGAAACAAATTCATTTATACCTGGCAACAAGAAAGAGGCAGAAGCACGTCAGCACATAAGCAAATAAAAGGCCAGTCCAGGTCTCCTTACTGAAAGGAGCCAGGAAGTGGAAGAAAGACATCTCCTGAGAGGCGGTGTCTTTTCGAAGCAAGATTCCAATCCCGGTCTGCAGGAATGGCGTGGTGAAGGAGACCACCTCTTCCCTTGCTGACGTGACTGTCAATGGAGCCACAGCAATGTCTGCTTCCTTTAAGATGGAGATAAAAAATAATCAACCATCCAACCTACCTGAAGATTTCTGTCACTCAAATAGAATGCTTCCCAGGCCGAGTGGTCACGTATCTGCATATCAAATCCCTTCTCTGTGTCAACAGACAGCTATCATCTTAGACTGTGAGCTCCAAGAAATAGGACAGTTTTCCATTTTGCATTGTTCTTAATGGGGTGCTGGTTGGTATCTGGGGCTTCTGGTTTCCTACTACAGCATCACACACACCAGCTGAGGCTGTGTACCATGAACCACATTGGGTTTGTTTACCAAAACCAGAAGGTATGTTCCTTTCTGTTTCTGGCTGCAGCAGCTACATGACTGACAGCTGGACACATGACTGACTTCAGAAGAGCAAAGAAGGTTTAGTTCAAATGTTACCAAGAGATGACAGAACTCTAGCCATAGGGAATGGCACCTGCTGGGGTAAGATGTGCTTTCAAGCATCTCCTTGAAGAGTCTAAGGGGTTACCATTCTGAAAGAGACAAGTTTCACCTAGTGGTTAAGTTCAAGGTCAGTTTTCCTTAAAGCCATTATCTTTGTTTCATTAGTGAGCTAAGATGTCTGTACAGTCTCTAAGCCTACAAAGAAACACTTGGTAACCTCTGAGACAAGACAAGCACTGCACCAGGAGCGCCTTGTTGTAACAATGATTTCCTGCTGTGGCCATTGTCTCCTTGTTCCTTAGTTTCCATATTTGTAGGCCAAAACCAGCTACAACTCTCGCTATTCGTTAGTTCTACACAACAGGCAGGATGACTCCAAGTTGCACAGTCCCTGAGAAAATCCTAACGAAGCCTGAGAGCTGCTAGCACTGTTCTTTCCTTCTAGAGCTGCAGTTTGTCAAAAATAAATTGAAAATTACCTGTCTCAAAATTTCACCAACCATCCCTGTCCAGTTCCCATTGGAAGAGATGGCACCATACTGCCCATCGCTCACCACCTTCACCTTGTAGCTGAAGTGAAGCATTGCAGCAAGTGCTTTCAGCAAATCAATGCAGTATCCCTCCAGTTCTGCACTTCTCACCATGACATAAGGATCTTCCTGCATATTGAGGGAAAAATACACAATTACACGCTCCCACAGTCTGCAGTGCAACTGACTGTGAATTAAACCGTTGGTTTTTTTGCAAACCCTCCCCAAAGACCTGTACCCACATTATCAGGGGGACAACATTTCCAAACCTGAGAGATATTCACTGCAGTCCTGTGCCACCACTAGTCATAGACTACAGCCTCAGCAGGGCAGTCTTGACAGAGCAGTGATTTATAGAAGTGTACGCCCAGTCCATTTTGTGGGCTGACCTTGGTAGCCCTCAAACCCTCCCACTGCAAATTCCAGAGAGCTTGCACCTCTACACCACTGAGCCAGTGCTCCAAAAACACCCTCTGTGATGAACAGGGATATCGGTGTCAAAGACAGCCCAAAAAACCACCTGCAAATATATGGGTGGAAAAAAAGGCAAAATGTAGTTCCAGCTATCTCCCTGCTGCTATCAGTGTTGTGTCACTGCCTTACCAGGATTGTTGTGACAGTCAAAGTTGGAAGACCCTCTTCTGGTCCCCTTGAGTCAATGCCCTGCAAATCAAAAAATGAAGAAGAAATAATTGGATTTGAAAGTCCCATACATGGCCCCACTTAGCTAGGGCTTACATTAGAACTTGGGGTGGATGTCGGGGGTGTGTGTGTGCATGTGTTAAACCAGCTATAAATCTGCCCCTGTAAGATGCAGCAATCTCACCACTATTGTTCTCTAACAGTAATAAAATCACAAGCATTTCACTTCATTGGGTGTTGCCAGCGTACTCTGTCCAAATAAAAATCACTTTAAATGCTCTCACAATTCTTCAGATACTCAGTGCGTACAGTCTTCCAAAGAGATCAATTCATGTTGCAGACAAAACAATTAGCAGCCAATTAAGGTCTTATGAGAGAGCAATTCCAGGAGACACAGAAGAGTAGGAAGCCCGAGAGGAGGAGGAGGGGAAACATGGATTCACTTCTGCGCAGAACGCTGAATTCAAGAGTACATCTTCCAACCTTACAGAGTCATACAACTCGAGGTGATTTCTGATCAGTACTACTTTGGAACAATTCCAGCTTTTGCCCGTAAAGCAGTCTAATTCTGTAAGATTTGTTGGTCTTAAACGTATCCCTTTATTCTAAAATTACACAGCGATGTTTCTAGACAGAGTGAGAGAGCATGGGGGTGTGTGTATGTGTGTATATATATGTATGTACATATGCAGTACAAGACCTGCAAACGAAGCTCCATTTCTTCCAGGAGCAGAACGATCCTCTTTCAATTCTCTTTTTGCAAAGGAAGGATTTGAGGGATGAGCTTTGTCTTTGAAGCTCTGATCAGAAGTTACCTAATGCAGAGTGTTCTGGAAGGAATGTTGTTCTTGCCAGATAAGCTACGATTTGCTCTTAGACAAAAGCAAAAAAGTCACATTGCTTTTCAGTTCTGTTTAAAATATTTATGCCTACTGAACAAGAGGATGAATAAAACAAAAAACCCTGGCCTATCCCTCTTACTCGGCTTCACCCACTAGTTATTGAAGGTCGAAGTTGTTCTTAAAAAAACCCAATCTCAACAACACACTACAACTTTCGTAAGTATACCAGAAGAGTATTTTATTGGGCAAAAATTGCAGGGTTTCAGTAGCAGGAGGGTGGGTAGGGGTGGCACAGGGGTGACATCTGCAGGAGGTCACAAACTGCCCAGTGCTGGACACGGCCATTTCAAGCTGGCTTAGAAATGAACAAAACAGACCCACAGTGCACCAAACCTGAATGAATCAGACAAGATTAAAGACGTTTTTTGCATAGGCACCGTAAAAAAGTGTGGTAACTGCTGGATGAGAGACAATGCTAGAGCAGGAAGAGACACTGAAGACAATATCAGGGCAGGAAAATTGCCCAAACAGGAGCAAAGGAGAAATAAGAAAGCTACCAGAGCAGGAGGGATGGTAGAGTGGAAGAAAGGCCAACAAAGAAGAGCTGCCCCAAGCGAGAGCAGAAGCTCAAGAGGTGCCCCAAGGAGGAACAGAGAAGAGATGCAGGAGGACGTACAACTGTAACGGGGCTGCAGTCAGTGGAAGAACCTGCGCAGGAGCAATTGAGTAGGAACCGCACAATTTTAACCCCAATCTCCTGTGCCACCTTGTTGCCTCACCAAAGGGACTGAGTATAAAATGCGTGCAACGAGGGGACTGGAGACCAGGAAGAGGGGAGGACGAGAGAGGAATTGTGTTTCTCTGGGGTTTTTTTTGTTTGCTCGTATTTATTTCTCAATGCTGGAATCAACAATTGGACATTTATGCCAATTGAAACTGATCGAAATTCCATGACTTTCCCAAAAACTCTCTTTTAGGCCCATGACAGGCATCCAGCATGCTTCGAGACTGAGAAATGAGCTGAGATTCACGTGATACTAGTTCTGTCTCTACTTATGCCATTTGGATAATTAATTTCATTTCCCAATGTTACCATAACCAACTTTCCCATCATTTTTGATTGGAAAGTCTGTACGACAAATATTGCATCATGTGAATATATACGTGTTCTAGCAGGTTAGATTTTATGTGGCATTTGCCATCTTTCTTCTAAAGCCTGAGGAATTACGTCCCACACAGACCCTTTTTGCATTAAGTGCAAGCTTTTGGAAATAAAACACATCCTAAGAACTAATAAAGGTATCTCTGCATGTTCATATGTGTCTGAATTTTTTAAGTTTATGTAGGTCATAAGTGACGCAATAAGTCTGAGGTTTAAACTCTATAAGCCATGAAGACAGGGCTATATGCAGGTTCTTCCTTGAGGCATGACTGAATTTTGAATTCTGGACAAAAGATTGAGTGAAAAAAAAAAGCATAGACACAGACTTAGGTATGGCCATCACTAGCCATAAAAAGAACATTTAAAATAATAACTCTTCACAGATTAAAAGCATCGCACACTATGATCACATCTATTTCTGCATTTAGAATGTAAGTCCTTTTACACATATGCCTTCGTTAGTAGCTCTGCATCAATGAACTTAAACATACCTTACTCACAGCACCATCATTCCTCGTAGCTCCTGAAAAGACACAACAAAATCAACTTCTTGCAGGGCTTATATTTACAGCTCCTTAAAAGTGAAGTTTCATACCCTCATTTCATATTGCACTTAAATAAACAAAATCATTATCCTTGACTCACAAGCTCGTAGTGCAGTCGACTTGCAGCGGTTTTGTCAAGTTTGTTTCCTTATTCACAGCACAGTAACAGTGAAACAAACAGAAGCAGAAGTAGACACCACTAAATTCAGGCTGCAGAAGGTTCTAATTGTAACCTAATGATTACGGCTGTCACTCACATATTGAGGATGGACTCTGCAGAATCAATTACCTTATTTCCTTGTTGCCCTCCCTGACAAGGTGAAAAGCCAGCTCTCCTGCTACTTCACACAACTAAGATTTCCCCCTAACTCCTGCAAAACCTTGTCTATATCCCTAAGGAAAAGCCCTGTAAACAACCTAAAGTTCATCACCATTAAGTTCCAAGACAGTAGGTTTTCTTCTTCTTCCCTTCCCCTACTAATGATAGGTTCCTACTGTCAAAGCAGCCAAAGGGGTTGCAACCACTGGGGTAGAAACCTTTCTTCACCACGTCTTACTCCGTTCCCCCCCTCAAATTATAAGTACCCTGACTTTTCATTCCTGCGAAGATTAAAACCTCCAAAAGTGCCATGACCAAAACCAGGAACCAACAGTGACAGCACTAAAGAAAGAGGGACCAGGAAGCCTGTCTTGTGTTGCCTACTCTCAGTATCCCATCAAGGAACAGAGAGTAAGGAAAGTACACAAAATTGACAAAGAATTGAGAAAGAGTTCAAGTGTGATGAGAGCCAGTGCAACCCTGTAGACAGCACTGGCATAAACACCATATGTCAAATTGTCAAATCTGCTATTGACCTTTTCTGGATTACTTCTCCTTCCTATGCCTCAGTTTCCCATTTGTAAAACCAAGATAAAGATACTCCCCTCTTTGGTAAAAACACCAAGACCCACCCATAAAAGTACTATTATTGAGGTTAGTCGTTCTTCTGGGTTCTACTCTGTGCTCTGCTGTGTGACTTTTAACAAGACCTTTTAAATTATTTGACCCACAGCTTCCCTGTTCATAATACTCAAGAGAATACCTCAATCCCACCCCAGCTGCAAGAGAGCTAAACTACAATGACGGAGATGCAGAATTAAAACCACAGTTGTGTCAATATGCGACTCATTAATTGCCCAGGATGTTTGTTCTGGAATGTGCAAAGCATTGCTCCTTGGAATCAAAGAATTCACAGCGCAAAAGCCAAAAATCCCTCAAGAGAAAACAAAACATCTAGGGTGTTTTCACTCTTTCAAGCAAAAGCTGTAAGTTTTTCATGAAATATAACAACATATTCATTCATTATGTGTTATCCGTTCTTTGGTTTTGCATTTTCTGGCCTTGTGCTGAATTCTACATTATTGTAAAACAAAACCTGTTTTTTCCCTCTCCACTATAGTTCTCCATGGGAGCTGGAAATCTTCACAAAGGAGTTCTCTTGTCTCCCTTTAGAAGCTCATCAAAGCCAGTAAAAGCTTTTTGAGGGTCCTTTTTGAAGACCTGCTAGGGTTTCTTGGAAGAAAACAGTCTGTACTGAGGGCTTCAGCTCCCCTACAGTGGTTCTGGATGCAGCTGTTCAAAGCCCCATTGTAGGAACTCCTGAAAGGACCATCAGTAATCAAGTTGCAGCACTAACTCAAAGTTCATTGCAGTGACACTGCTCAGAAGCCAAGTCCTCATTGTGAGAATCCTCTGTGAGAGTCTACAAAAATGTAAGACAAAGAAAGAGGCTCATCCCTCCACTCCCGTTTCCCACAGGCCAGTGGTTGCAGGAAATGACTGTGGCTGCAAAAATCAGCCTTGTCCTTACCCCTTCTACCCTGAGCATGCCCAGCCTTCTAACGGGAGATGGCTCCCTGCTTAACTTCTTGTGAAAAAGCTTGTAGCACTCTGAAGAACTGGCCAACCTCACCCCAATTTTCTACCCCATCCTCCCTCTCTAGGCTAGTACCCTCGCCGTTGCATCCTTTGCCAGCGTTTCCCCTTTTGCAGCTTGTGAGCGGGAGGGAGAGCTGAACTAAAAGAAGAGGCGATGGGTCAGGTGGATTACAGTTTTGGAGTACGCTGGGACATTCAGGATGAGGGAATTCTCAGTATGAGAGAATTTGACCATCGTCACAAAAGCAAACACCTGAAGTATCTGTAATCTGAGGTGAACTGCTGCTACCATAGCTATGCAGTTACCAGTTCTGGGTAGATAAGAGATGGGTGTGCGAGATGGACAGGAGACACAGCAGAAGAAGTGAAGTTGCTCTCCCAACCCCCTGAACAGAGAACCAATTTTTATCTCCCAGTAATTTTGCAAGGTCAAGCTACTCCTTAGCCTGAGTCTAGAGTCCAGGTATAGAACACCAAAAAGCCACAATAAAATTGAAACAACGGCATTTGTTGTTCAGTTGCAAAAGCAAGCTTCCCAGCTCCTCACACCGAGAGCAAAGCATGGTCCAACCGGCTGATCGCTGTGCACAAGTCCCCGGCAGGCTCCTGCTACTATCCCTTAGGAACTTTAGAGGGAACGTAGCGTTACCGTTTGCCTACAAAGTCTGGATGCTCACAGAGCTGACAAATTCAATGCACTAAGGATTCCCTCTTCTTCCCAAAACATGCCACGAGCAGAGGGGCTAAACAACATGGAAAACATTTCTCACAGAAGAACTAGTTAATCGGTGTATCTTGCTGCAATTCAAGGGACCACAGACTCAAAAGAGTGCAGCTTTAACCACGATAATGGTGTTCTGGGACACCTAACCACCCTTTTTCTAGGCTTTCTCATTTTCCCTGATCTCTGTCACCTGATTTACAACTACAGCAGCAAAACCACTTAATAACAGCACTCATGATAAAGTCACAATCACAAGCTGCTAACAAGGTAGGCCTTGGTGATGTCTTAATAACCAATTTAAAAGAAAAGTCTTAGATTAAGGCAAAATCCTGTAAGCACTACCAGTTAAAGACTGAGAGAATTAACACTCTGTAAAGAAGAACAAAACCAGATTTGGATGCAGCCAGCATTTTCAGATCATTTTTCTCACCTGTCTGACTTGATTTGCTCAGGAGCAGCATGGTTGCAATCACGCAGAACATGAAGTGAAGACCTTTATCCATTGGAGCAGAAAGATCTACTGTCTAAAGGAAACTTCCTGCTAGAGATGAAAGGCAAGTAGTTAAAGCTGGTTGTACAGTTCCTCATTGCTGGGTTAAAATCAGCATGTCCTGGGTTTTCTGCACCTCATTCTGAAGAGTCCCAATTCAAACAAAGGTCTCCAGGTGAAAACATGGTCCCTTCTGAGACCAGCCATAACAAATACTAAGGAAAAGGTTCTGGTGAACACTTCACTGCAGCAAAAAGGAAGTAACAAACCTATCCAGTGGAGGTATCCACCGGTTGTTGCACTCTTGCAGTCAGCTCTCCACGATCAGTGTGGTGGCTCTGGAGAGAGTCAGCTGTAGGTATGTGCAGTAACAAGGGGCACACACTCATGAGTTCCCAGAGAAAGGAAAGAACTGAAGCAGACTGCTCCTGAGTACTAGCTCCTTACACTCTGAGAAATGGGAAAGTGCTATTAAAGGAATTTTGGTAGCCAGCTGAGGCACTAATAAACCAACCTCCTCCAGGAGGTTCTCATTTGGGGGACTTAAAAGCAAAACCTTAATTTCACTTTTCATTTGGGTTGCAGAAAACAAGGGTGTTTATTTCATTTGCACTGAAATGATCTGAAACAAAGCTGTTTCACCTTGCATCAAGAGATACGAGAAACCGTTTCTGAAGCCCTCTTTTGTCTCAACCTCCTACTCTTAACTGAACAAGGCAAAAGGGGTAGGGGGAAGAGGGTAAAACCCAGCATATTTAGTAACTTTTTTCATTTCAAACCCTGCAACGAAATTTCTGCATGGCTTGAAATACTTGTACATTTTTCATTGTAACACAGCAACAGAACTATGAAAAACAAACAATTCCAGGTTATATTAAGTCTCAAGCTACTACAATATTTTTGTTTGTATTTGTCATCATAGTCTCAAAACAAGGTTCAGGACACCAGTAGCCCAGAAGCTATAAAAACTGTATTAAAAATGCCAAAGAAAACTTACCATTTGGGAGACTATGTAGGCAAAAAAAATCCTACATATGGTGTTACTTGCTTCTGACTGATGCTCAGAAAACACTGGCTTCAGTTAACCTTAGCTCATCAACTTTTATGACATTTTCCCCAAATCTGCACTCCTGTGAAAACTCTTGACATTACAGCTCAGTAGTTTCCCCTCACTCATTTTCTCAGAGCAGTGAATAAAATTTACACAGAAGATTCTTTCTGGGTTAAATTTGTTGTTGTTGTTGGGAAAAAAAAAATAATTCAAAAGGGGAATACTTTGATCCTTATGAAAGGATGAAAGGAGAGGACAGACATTTGAGTTATGCATCAGCCTACATTTTCTAAAAAAGTAATTGTGGAATGTAGACAGAGTGGTAGCTACTGTTAGCTGTTGCCACAGCAGCACATGAACTGAACAGCTAAATCATCCACCAGGGCACATAAAGGAAAAGTACCAGCAGTCTTCAGGTTGAGCCAATGAGGAACTACGTTTTACCGGACAGATTTAACCCGTAAATTTACTGCTACTTTTTCCTTACAATTCGGTACCTACTACAAAATGATCTTTATTTCAGGTGGCCTCCTTCAAAAAAAAAGCTAATAAGAGCTGGTAATATATTGCTTGCATCACCTTGAAAAGAAAGAGTTGTTAACACACTGGCTGCTGACTGTCTAGAAGAACAAAGAGCGTGTAAATATGTGCAAAAAGAATTTTTGCAAAGGCTAATCCAGTTCCCTAGCTCCAATTTAGTACTAGAGTCATTTAAGGACAAATGGAATCAGTTAGAGAGAGAATAATGGGAGGGCAGAGGGGATTAGTGCCTCCCAGTGTGTAAAGAGTTCCTTAGACACAGCTTAAATTAATCGTTGCGATATCCATTCACCATCTACCTGAGGAGGTACTACAAAGTTTTCTCATGCTGGCTTTACAGCAAAACAAACTAAGGATTTTAAAAGTTACTTTGCCAGAATCAGCTCTCACTCCTCAGAAGGTTTTCGGTCTTTCAAAATGTAAACAAAGATGACAACATCACTCCTCAACCAGTCTTCTGTATGCTATGCTGAGGGAAGGCATCAGTATTAAAACAGCAGCAGCAAAGATGAACAACCGTCAGCTAGGAAGGAGACAGCCTGTTGCACACAGGCATTGATCCTTGTCATCTAGAACAAGAACAGCAGTGACTGAAGGCAGTATCTCACTTACAGCGATTCCTTTAGCCTCTCCTAGTTCCGTTTGTCTGACTGGGTACTAGCAGAAGCAACGCGATGAACAGGCACAATGAAACTGCTGGAACACTGAATGCTCACAGGCATTCAACACTATTATACAGATAAAAGAGAGGGAGGAGCCAGGCTAAGGGGCTTCTGCAGGACATGCCAGCTCGTACTGCAGACTCTAGGGGCACCTTGGGTTTTGGGAAAGAGAGGAGGAGACTACACCCAGCAAAAAGACAATATTTGGAAGCAGTTGATCCAGCAGCTGAATCCAGCCACTGAGGCTCAGAAAATACTATTACTGGCATGCTGTGTGGTCCTGTAAAGTCCTCTTTCTTTAGAATAATGTCCTATCAAGCTGTGCCCATCTCTCCTGGCTACTGATAGTGTAAGCTGCTCAAGACTTTCTCTACTCCGTGACTGTCTCGGAACATCACCTGGGGGACTCATGTATAACACCAAAAAAACCCCAACCTCCCAAACCGTTACATACCTCTAGTATTTCTTCGCAATGTCCAGACAACTGAAGGAAGGCCTGAGCTTTAAGGTAAACCATTAAATCCCTCTAAATCCCTCTCTGGATTGTACAGTACTGTTTAATACACAGGCACAGAAGTGAAATTCCTGTCCCCTTCATCCTTCCATTTACTAGTTTAACTTCAAAAGGGAGCTAAAGTACAACGCTGCCAAGTGGCCGATTCTGTTGGGCCAGGTCATTTATAAATACACACTTCTAGGCACTGTGATAACAAAGAAGCACCTTCACAGGAATCCAGCAGGAGTAAGCTATTACAACTCATCCTGCAGGGGAGCTGGAACACGTCCACACTTAAGTAAGGAACAAAAATTTACTCCCTACTTGACTTTAAGCACTGTTCAAGATGGAAAACTCTCCAGCAGCTAGCACATCTTGGCCTTCTTTCCCTAAGCTTTTTCTACACATGCCACTATGCCACTGAGTAAATCAACTACTAAACATCAACACAGCTTGCCTTCTGCAGTCAAAAATTGCTTACATTTCAATAAAAAATGCTTAGAAGACTGCATTTAGTGAAGCTTGCCCTAACAGAGTTCAAGGGCTTGACTCATAGCTCACTGCAATTAAGGGGAGTCCTTAGATCACTTTTAATGCACTTCAGGCCCCAGATGCTGTAAATCATTCTTGCAATATGAATTACGGCAAGATGCTAAGATATGTCATAAATGATAATTACATCCTCTCTATAGGACAAAACACAAAAAGAATCCAGAAAGGTCTACTCACCTTGGATTTCTCTCAGAGGCTTTGACCTGTTGAGAGGTTCATTTCCACGTGCTATCTTTGTTAGTTTGAATGTGATTTGCTCTTCACATTCTCACCTGATAGCTGTGCCCTAGAGATTCTGGCAAAGGGCTGCATGTAGGGGGAAGTTAGCAAAAATCAGATTAGCTGAGGTTTCCAGCTGCTTTTCATGAATATTTTCAAGGCTTTAACAAGGTACATATTATGGTATGTGATTTTTCACAGCTGGCAGCTACCGAGGGCTGATAAGCTCAACTACAAGCAGCTGAAAGCATCTCAGCACAGGCAAAATCAGTTTTTAAAAATACAGTCAAATGTTCACCATCAGTGTTCTTAAACACTAAGCTGGAGGAATACAAACCATAAATCCCAAGTCCAGCCACTTATAATACACTGCTTGTAATTTGGAAACTTTGGACTTCTAATCTTACAGTTTAATGAACTGAAAAACACATACGAGAAGAAGAGCTCTGGACAAAGGAATATACTTGCTGTCTCTGTACAAGCCAGCACGAATACATACAAAATGGGCTTTCTCTAGGCAGTGTTACCGATTTGATTGATGGATGAGGTGTAGCCAAGGAAGTGTTCTCATGTGTTAGTAGAACTCCCTTACCCACACTGCCTTTCTCTCTATCCTCATCCAGCAGTTTAATCATCGGACTATTGGATCTATCTGAGTAGCTTTTCAGTCAGTCACTGACCTTCGTGAAGAATAACGATTTCAACTGCCTTTCTGAGCTCCTTCACACCTGCAGCCAGGCTTTTGTTCCATTGCATACATCCTGAATGGAGCACACAAGAAATCATTGTGCTGTATTAGCAAGTGACTCTGGCCTAGATTTGGATGCCTCCTAAGGATTCCTAAGCCTGTTGTACTACAGGTGTGCAATTCTAGTAAAAATTTGCAGCTACTATATGGCAAGCAGCGATTAATGCAGAGCGAATGCTACTACCTTAGCAGATGGCATGCACTGGCCGCTGTGGTTTCACGCTCAACCTGTGTCTACAAGGTATCTGCCCGCAATTTCACATGCAGGAGGAGGAATCTGCTTCTTCATCTGGATTATCATATGAATGGTAGAGAAGATCATCAAGAAAGTAAGAGCAGTGAGGCATTCATAAAATGAAAATCAGTGCTGCTTGGAACCTCAACTCCTGACTCCCTCCACTGTTACTGAATCTTTATTGCTTTCCTTACCATTTTAGATAGCACCCTGCCCACTGCGAAGATCTGAGTAAGCAATTTTCCTCTTCCCCAATGAAGACCAGATAAATGAAGAGCAAAACTCCATAGTAAGCTTCTGCTACTCAACAGTGTAGGTACCATGAAATAAATTCCATTCATAGTAATGCACATCATTAATGGTCTTATGTAGTGTAACAAAACAAACAGTAAAGATAGTTACTATTCATTTGGAAGCAGGAGAGCAAAATTCGCATGTGCTCTAGTAAGTTAAATCCAGACACTTTTTTAAAAATTCAAACAACGATAAAAGTTTTGAAGTGCTACATGATACTGCCTTCTGTGAGGTGCATTAATTTAACAAGTATTGCTTAATCAATTAAAGATAAAAATAATCTGATTGTGAAACTTGGTCTTTGAAAAGACACAAATAGGGCTTTTAAACATTAACTTTCTAAAGCTGTCAAGTTGCATGTACTTTCTTGCTTTGAAGATAAAAAAGCAACGCCCCGCAGCTTTGCAGCCCAAAACTAAAGTATTACAGAGTGACTTTTCGTCTAGAGAATGTTAATGAAATTTGCTTTGTGTTAAGACACAATGTGAGACTAATCTTGGCAGATCACACATTCTGCTGCTGATTTACCTTTTTTTCCTTCAGAGACTGCAGTGATATTGTAGGGTTACTTCAGTGCATGTTCCAAACCTTTGTTGCACAAACCTCAAGGGCCTCTCATCCAAATTATGAAGACAAGCAATGAAGATCTGAGCCAGGATGGACAACTGAGAGAATATTTTTAGAAAAAAACATACTGAGGACCATTTGAAAAGATTTAACCAGAGAATTAAACCCCTCCCAGCCCCTATCTCCATGTCATGATGATATCATTAGCTACAGCGAGCCTTACATTTTGCTATCTCGGAGTTTAAATGCTTGTGGCCAAACGATACTAAAATTAGAAACCAAGAAGTCCTTTCTAGTCCCACAACCCACAAGAAAGCTGACAACCCTTCCAGGAGAGAGTATGAACTAAGCAACATGCACTTTCACTGTGCATTTTGCTGGGACAGGAAGAGAAGATATTTTTGAATTGGACAGGTGAAGAGCAAATTTTTGCTGCAGTATTTTCAGCCAGACTTTAAGCAACCTCAGTGATGAAACAAGGCTCTCTATCTTATTTAGAGAGCTGTAACAGAATAAATTAGGTCCTTGGATTATGTCTGTTTGGCTTCTAATTACGTGAGTTCCCCTAGAATTTTCATCTACAGAGCCATCACTGGCTGCCAAAGACAGACACCAGTTTGAAACAATCCATGTGCTCTGTATCACACAACAACGGAATGCCAGTCTCTACCAATACTTGCATGCGTTTTGCTGGACCTGCGAAAATTTGAGCTGGATCTGAAATGGCTACCACTCTGAAAAAGAGTAAAATTAAATGTTATCCACTAAGGAATTTTTAAAACAAGGCAGATAGACTTAACCATATTTGTATACCACAAACTTCGAGACAGCATAGAAAAAATGTGATGTTACAGCTAAAGAGTCAACAGCTGGAAGGTTAAATATGTTTATTTTAGTAGTGTAAGGTAGTCTTACAAACAAATTTTTAGATTTTGCAATATACACAGAAGAATCATTACAAACAAAAGCAAAATATCCTCTCAATAATAGAGACTCTATGCAGCCTGAAATAAAATTAAACCTCTGTTTCTCTTTAAAATGCATCTCAGTAAACATTCTTCTCCATCACTGATAAAATGTACATCTATAATAAATGACATAATAATTGTGGGGGAGGGATCACATCCCTAAAACTAAAAAGTAAAAAAAAATCGGGGAGGAAAAATTATTATTCTGTTTACGTTGGTATTTAATTCTAAATACGTCCATCTAAAAAAATTAAATATCTCTTTTTTTAAAACAGATCATTGAAAATTTTGCATGGCAGTGCAATACAGAAATAGTAAAATTCATCCAAAAAGTGCTATATACAGCAGCATTCTTAAAATACCAAAGAAGGGATGGTGCTGTGTTCAAGAAAAGACTAGCATGCTTTTTATCCATGTCTGAATTAAAGTCAGAAGATATTCCTGTCTATTTCTAGTAATTCCCTTCCCTCTCCTGTCTCATTCCCACAGATTATATTTTGAGACAAGGAACAGTCACAGTTCAAGTGTGTGCATGTATACATATGTGTGCAGACATATATTTGCATACACACAAATGTATATATATATTTATATATATAAACAAGCTTGGTTTATAAAAGCATTGCTTTGGAACATAGTGAGAGCTCTCCTTCAAAGAGTGAGACAATATGGATTTTCACTGAAATAAACAGGTCCATGATGGAAGATGGACTTTACTACATTATTAAGTCCCAGAGAAGGTACCCTCAGAGGCCTCAAGCTCTTCCAAAAAAATAAAACAGAACAGGGACCATGATTTTAAATCCAGCCTCTTTTCATGGATCCACAATCGGCAAGAGCAAAATTTACCTTAGCAGTCATTAACATCACATAGATGTTTACCCATTATAAGAAGCAATTACTGAAGTTAGTAAAGAACATGAGATTTGCACAGAGCAAACTGCAAATGCAACAAGTGGTCACACACAAAGGAGGCCAAATTTGAGGCTGGGAAAAGTGTAATTAAAAAAAAAAAAAAGGAGGTCAGATCATCAGGACTGTGAAAATAGTAAGTCTCCCATTTCACTTGATTGTTCTATTTCCACAAACTGCTGACAAATTTAACACTCATCTATTCTTTTGGAGTCATGATATTAAGTATCCTTACAATCAAGAGAAGGCCAGGAAGCACTAAGCCATACGAGGATATTTGTGCCTCTCGGGTCACTACTTTTTTTGGACAGGAATGTAAACATTGCCTTGTTCAGTGCTCCCCAGAACTACAGTTTCAGCATAAAGAAGACTTCTGTGTCAGTATTAAAATCAGTTTGGTTCTTAGGCTGGGATGTAAACACAGCAGGAGAAGCTATATCCATACAAACTGCTTTTGCAACGCTGCAGGCTCCCTCTGGATTTCCTCGTTCCTCGATGGGACTCCCACTGAGCTGGCCTAGGCTTTGCAGCCGCTGTCTCTCCTGAGCTTGCTTAGCCCTGTTGGCAATGTACCGCACCCTGCTCTGACTGCGAGAGGAAGACCTGCGAAGGAGTCCCAAGCTCTCCCCTTCCTCTTCAGATTCAGTTGGATCGAGACTGATAGGGGAAGTGATGTCATTTTCCTGCTGGAAGGCTGTCAGCTTCTTCAGCTGCTCAGTCAGTTCATCCTGGGATTTGACTGAGGATCTCAGGCCTGAAGAGCGGCGCTGCTCTCGCATTGATCGAGTGACAAAACTCCTGCTGATGCTACGGTATTTGCTTTCAAAAGTGCACACAATATCATCAGAGGTAAGGTCTCCAAGACTCTTGGATTTTGCCTGGTTATTCCCAACCATATCGTGTGCTTTGGATTTGTTAGAAGACTGTCTGAGACTTTCCATGTACAGCCTGCTCCAGGTATGCCTTCTAGGAATGGATGAGAACACATCCTGAGGGCTCCTGGCAAGGGGACGGGGGCACAATTCATCTGCTGGCAGCTGGCCAGACCTCAGGTTAGGATTGGATTTGCTCTTGCTCACCATTGGCATCTCGTTACCAGATGTTGTAGCAGATCGTGGGCGCATGCCCTTTCTTATGGCAAGGGGCTCAAAACTTTCGTGACGGATGCCAAGATCTGGAAGGCTTTTGCGAGCTAGATTCGGTAGAGAGAGATCTATCACAGTGTCATTGGAGGACATGCTGGAAGAGGAAGACATGCTGTCACGATGATTGCTGCAATCTAGCTTGCTCCAGATCCGGTCATTAACAGTGGCATCAAAGTATACTTCTGCTGCTGGAGACAGGCTACTTGGAATTTTTATTAAGGCTGAGGAGTCTGACATCTTCAGTCCTTCACTCTTCGACCTTCTTACTAACATGTAAGAGCTGGTCTGAGAAACAGGAACAGGTAGACCCTGGGCTTTCTGGAAAGTGTCTGGAAGCAAAGTTGTCTGTGTGCTGTTAATCGCATTGTTTTTCTGGAGTAGAACAGCTGCTGCACCAAGTTTTTGCCCTTTGGATTCAATGGTGCTTTTCATGTCTGCTAGCACCTGACCTGGTTGGTCATTTTGCTTCTGGCAGTTTTCACCAGGTTGGCCAGCAGTCTTACCAGCTGCCACTACCAGCCAGGCTTCTTGAGGATGCGCTGCCAATCCAAGCTGATCTTCAGCTTTACCGCATGCCTGTGTCCAACCATTTTCTTCCTCGAGACATCCTGCTATGCTTGTCCTCTCATCTTCTTGGACTACTAAACTTGTGTCGGCTGCTCTGGTGACTACCTGCACTTGGTCTTCTGCAGCCAGATTTGTTCTTTGTTCTTGAGTGAGTAGAGATTCTTGAGGCCGGTTGGATGTGCTGCTTACTTCTGATCGAGTTTCGGCGGAATGATCAGATACAGACCCTTCTTCAGAATCACTGTAAGGAGTAATGGGTAGAGGGAAGAAAAGGCTGGCATGTTGGTTTTCATTGGCAATAACAGGCTCTTCGGTGATAGTTTCTAGGCTGCATAAAGAAGTGACTGACCTCTGTATTGAGAAATGGCAGACATCTACTTGGGAGACAGGAAAAGATAGGAAAAAAAAGAAACAAGAAAAACAGAGATACAGGGTTAATTAGCTATTACAAATTGCAGTTTAGCTGAACATTTATTCTTTATGTTTATCGTTTTGTTTTTAAGGTAGTAATTGCATATATTAATCATGATTTTTAAAATAACTTATGATTTCAAATGCTGGCTAACGGTGGCAAAAATTTCTGCTCATTCAGTTTTAGCTGCCCAAAAGCCCTGTTGCTTTCAAAACATCTCAGTCCATGCATAATAGCACCGTGCTACTTTCCTGATTATCTTATTCAAACAACAACTGTATCCATCAATTTCCTTGTGTCCTTTGTGTCTTCTCTCATAAACTAACTTTTCTTCCTCCACCATCCAGCATCACTTGAATCGCTCTTCTCCTTCCTTCCAGCACTCAAACATGTCAGTGTATCAGATCATAATCAGACCACATATAATAATCAGAACATCACTACCCAGCCAACAGTTATGATCCCAATGATCCATTACTCAGAAGAGAAGCAGCGTAGGACTCCTGGAGCAGATTACAAATAGAATGATCTGTACGCATACAATGGAATGTAGTCAATATGCCTTTTAAAAACAAAACAAAAAAATTGAACAGACTAACTCTGTTTTCCTAAAAAAGTTTGTAATTTCTTTTTCAAAAAACTATACAGACGCGTGGTTCATGAACACCAGGCTGACAGTACGATCCTAAAGAATCACAACAGCCACCAATTACCTGAAGAAAATGCTCCATCCATCTGCCATGTTTATAACCTGTACCCTAAGAGCCAAAGCCATCATGCCAAAAAGACTATTTCCCACAACTGCAAACCACAATGCAAACATGCATTTGAGAACTAGCAAAGCACCACTGAGCCGGACAACAACCTTAAGAATATAGGAGCAGGTAATTACAAGGCAGGAAACAAACAAAAACCAGGACTACAGGCAACAAGGTGCTTGAATCAGTGACACTCAGTAAACAGTTACCTTTGACTTGCTTGTCCTTTCAGTTCTTAACTAGAGAGAGAGAGTGCGCATGTAGAATAATAGGACAGAACAGAGGAAAAATCCAGTTAATGTAGGGAAGGCAGGTGCAGATAACAGGATAAATTAGTGCTGAGGGAGGGAAGGGAAACAGACAGAAATATTCACACATTTTTGTAGGATCCTAAGAATTTCCGACCAACCAGAGCACTCACTGGCATCCATAAATGGATGGAGATTATGTCCATTACTTTGTCATAGAAGACTAAAAAGCAGTTTTTGCTATTGTTCAAGAAATGCACTCCACTGGACTGAAGAATGGAATCTGGCCTCCCCTTCTCCAAAGCCCTCTCCTAATGCTATGGAAAAAAAAAATCATCTGCATTACCAAAGAACGCCGAGGAAATACCGTGCCTTTCCTTTCAGCACCAGCATTTCCAATCCAGCGTAGTGGCAAGAAGCTTAACAATGGAGACAGCTGTTCAATGGCCTATATTGCATTCATTGGGAGTCTTAAAAGGGAAGAAGGCACACGCGCCCATAAGCAAAATCCACCGTTCACAACACAGCAGACTTTTCAGTGTCTGAAGGAGTATCAGGAGGAGTCCAGAGCTCATCAGACTAATGAGCTCTCCTTCTCCCTATCTAGGCTAGGCCATCAGCATAGATTAAGGCACACTTGCAAGGCAAAATGCTGAAACTGTAATGCTGTTGCCATAAAGGGGACAACTAGAGACTATAGTCTCATCCTTGTGGCACTTCCCATCAACAGAATGTTAATTATGAAATGCAGCCATATTAGGCTAACGTTACTGGTTTCCTTGGTTTCTTGGCCCAAGGCACTAAAATAGCAGGCAGATGGGGAAAGCATGCTGTTTGTGCAAACATAGTGTTTGTCACTGGATCATCAGCACCCAGTCCAAGTGACTATTTCACCATTTTAAAGGTTTACTGATTCCATGCTTGAGAAGTCAGATGGATTTAATCAAATTTCAAGCATATCACAATATTTATTTAGTGACTTGGGGGGCTGGCGGGGGACTTGGCACTGGTAATGGGAAATGGTTTCATATGTCACACTACTCAGAGCTTATGAAAAGCCTAATGCCAACAGTTTGGGCATAGAGAAAGTTCTGCTGCTTTGGATTAATTTCAAGTCATGGGAACTGGCAAGCTTCTCCCCTCCCCCTCCCATTGTCCCGGTATTTTCCTAAAAGCTCAAAGCAGATATTAGAAAAAATATGTTAAAAAAAGAGAAATGAAGAAAAAATTGGAGACACTCAACCAGGTTAAATTGATCAAACAAACAGAATATTTTGAATTTCTGGATGAGGTTTTCAAAGAAGCCCACTATAGGTGGGCAGTCAGAATCTGTTACTACAAAAGGAATTACTTCTTAAGAAGCACCAAAGTCACTTAACTGTTCCTGAAAAGGTAACCATCAATGTCCAAATTCCTTGGACAATTAAGGGAGGGGGGGAGAGATTTGAGGAGAAGCTCTTGTAGTCATAGACAAAAGCTGTATTTCTTTGCTTCCTCTTCACATTTCTATGAAACAGAGAAAATCTTGTCAAAATCTCTTCCCTTCCCTCCCCTCCCTACCAAATCAGGATTAAAAAAAAAAGCCAGTCTCGTTATTAAAATATATACCTTGGTTGCCTCTGTTCCTATTTTCCATCCTTACAAACATACAGTTCCTGAGTAAAGATACAGTCACATGATCTCAGTGACCACACGTATTTTCCTGGCTTGAAACAACCATAAAACGCTGAAGCTTAAGCAGGCTTCTTTTAAATGGACGCAGTTGACTTTGCAATTGGGAAATGCTAACAGTCCACCTAGCTTGGCTAATGTCAAGTAACATCAGCTCACATACATTGCTTCTTTATATTGTGCAACTGTGCCCTCAGGTCACAGTCAAATCACATACATTACATTAAGCAGATCTATAAATGTTTGATTACTAGGGATTTATACAGTTAGGACCAGAGTGGTCTGCTATGTTCATAAAGTGTGATCTCCTGAATAACCCAGACCAGAGAATTCCATCCAGTAATCCCTGAACTGATGGCAGTAATTTTGCAAGTTCTTTGAGGAAGGAACTGGTTTTTTTGTTAGCAGAGTGCACATTAGGTATCATTTCTGATGTGGTCATCCCTCAATGAAACACAAATACTGATAATGGAAATGCTGTTTGTTAATATGGGTTTCCCATATTCAGTCTCTACTTAATGCTCTGGTTTGGATCTTAAAATTTACTTAGTATCATACCACATTCACTAAAAAAAAAACAAACAAAAAACAACAAGGAAACAAAAAAAAACCCTGAACAAACAATCCAAACATTCATGGACTATTGACAGTTTTACTACTGCAAATGGTTAGCTAGGCATGGAAAGGACTAATCTAAACCAGACACGTCTAGGAAAAAAATAAAATAAAAATATTTATGCCGACTTTTTTTCTGTCATTGCCAAAAATAAAGAAAAAGAGCTCTTGATAGCAAAACAACATACAGGAGCTTCTAAGTAAAGGTGCTATGCAGAAGCTGAGACAATGATGTGATCTAAGGTGGAGAAGGGTGAAGAAAATCTGGTCTTACCAGTAAAGAATATAGGGGATTTACTTCGAATTTCCTCCAATTTTTGAACGAACAAGGCGTTCATTTCCCTCTGTAGGGTGCCCACTTGCCTTCGAGAAGTTTCAGACCAGTGCTTGGGGAATTCTGGGCTTCCAAGGCTTTCTAGACTGCTGGAGTTGGAGGATACAGAGCCATTGCTGGCTGCAACCAAGTTGACAGTGCTTCCATACTTGCCCCCTGATTGGCACTGCCACCGCTGCCGGGAATGAGCCTTTATTCCGTGACATTTAGAGTCAACATTTTTCTTCCCTGGGGTCACAAAAGACTGGGCGCTCCTCGTTAGATCATCGGCAGTTCCAGGGCTGCTGCAAGACTGCAAATCTGATTGCTGCCTGGGCTGATCTTTAACACCCCAGTTTTTTAGCTCTAACCTCTCTTCTCCGGTTATACTGCTATAGTGATCATGGTGAAGTGTATCTTTAGCAATAGGCCTGGAAGGATGGTCACTCCACTTGCATTCTAGATCTGGGCTTTCTTTGGAACCAATCATGCATTTCATGCAATTGGTGGCCACTCCAATCCTACCAGAGCTGTTGATGGCACAGCGTGCAAAGACACTTTGCTTCTCGCTTTGGTGCTCCTGAAGCCGGACCCTGTTAGACCTCTGTATGGGTTCACTGAAAGCAGCACCCCCTCGAGCACAACTTTGGCTTTTGGCTTTACGAGAACTATGGGCCTTACCTTTCAACCCCTTGCCATGCACCTCCCCACCGGCACCATCTCGGGGAGCTGGCGACAAAGAAGCACTTTCTGGCTCTTGCTCAAAGCGAGGCTGTGAGGCAGCTTCCACTTCACGGTCTTCACCAGCCCCTTCAGAGCTGTTGTCTTTTGTGTCAAAAGCAATTTCAGGAAAGCCCTTCTTGTTCTTCTTCTGGCTTTTGGTGGGCGCACTGGCTGTCCGTCTCAAGATGTGGCTGCTAAAGGAATGTTTGCGGTGGAGCTGACCAGCAGCATGACTGTCCAGAGAGGCCTGCTTTGGATTTCTGAGAAACAGGCCTTTTAGACCTAGAGCTTGTTTGGCCTGGAAAAGTTTAAAATAAATACATAAATAAATAAATTTCCTTAATAGAAAATGCAAGTCTCTTCCTTTGGGCACAGGAACTCATGTACAAATGATCAGTTCACATATGCACACACATACAGAGTCTCCTGCCATATTCTTATCATCAGCATGAGAACTAAAGCAGAAATAGGACAGAGATTAAAAATGAAAAGAAAAAAAAAAAAAATCAGTAACAGCAGCTTTGCAAAATTTAACATTTTTTTTTGCTCAACTATGTTTTTAGATAAAATTTTTCAACAAGGCTTATCTCTGTATTTGTCATAAGTTTCTTACTAGCACATAGCTACTTACAACAAACAGTAGATATTGAAAAGAAAAACTAAAAAACCCAAAATATTTCAGTCTACAAGGATCTAATTCTGAAAGCTGAGGAGTTTCTCAGTGTGTGTTAAAAGCCTGAGGTATTCATAATGCCACACATTTCAGACTCTTTAAGACTAAAATCAGAGTGCTTCCTTTTTAGCAATACAGCTTTCTGGGATTTTTGTTTTTTTGTTTTTGTTTTTTTAAACACAAAGCTCTGTGAGGTATGGGTCAGTTTTCCAACACAATGTGCCCACATCTGTCCCAACAGTTTAATGACATCGATATACTGCAGAACCTGGAGGAGACATAAGAAATCAATTCACCACAGGAATCCAAGCATGAATGGAGACTTGCAGATCTGTTGCAAACTTAAGTAGTTTCTTTATAGAATGTATGCCAGCATTTATGAGATAATTATACAAAATGTAAATCAACCCCCAGCCCCCACTTAAGTTAAGATGCAAGTCTCCTAGATTCCCAAAGTCATCAACTAGAATAGCAGTACTTCTCCAAGGGCAACATGGAACAGTTAAAATAGGTTCTGGCTCTGAACCACCTCTGAAAGGACCACCACTGATTACAGAGGGAGAGTACAGAGACCAGCTTTCTAATCTGGGCACCCAAAGCGTATGTATTTAAAGTAGGTGGTGTAAATGCTTCTTCTGAATTGCCACAGAGGAATTAGTACAACTAGCTTCTGCACTGTGAATTCACATTCTGTGCAAACTGTGCTCTACTAGGAAATCCCGAACAAGGCTTCTGCATCACACTATAATAAAAATAAAGCAACAAATGCTGCAAGCTTATGTTATCTTGAAGTGTCATTACTAACTTTGGGGCCTTGCCCAAGTTCAGTCCAGCTGGAAAATGCAGTAGTTAAAAAAAAAAATTTAAGCATGTTTTTCAATAAAACAAATCACCTGCGATTTTGTAGACTTGAAACACGTTAGGACTGGGCCATTTAGAACTGCTGGTGATTTCAATTAAATTGGAAACACAGAGCTGGATTATCTGCCTTGTGCAGAACAACATACTTGAGCAGAACTGGACATCAGATATTTTCCTCTTTCTTAAACTAGAGATAGTGGTTAGCACTCATACCTTAGAGAAGAAATTTGTGGCATGGAACAGAGGTTCCAGCTCTGGAACAAAACTGAATGGTCCAAGTAAATGAGAAGAAGAAACTGAAAAAAACCCCAACCCCCCAAAAAACAAACACAAAACAAGCTATAGGAATGGTGATAATTTTTAAAAGTTGCTTTAAAATCATTTTAATTTTACTTTTCATGCAACATGAGGTGGTTACAGAATTTAGCTGATAGTGACCTTTTAAGCCAAAGAATATTTTTGACTTAAAACAGATAACAATAAATTGGATGTTCAAATGGAGATTTACGTTCTTTAGGAACTGTTGTGAAATAAACAGTGGATGTAAGAGTATCATATTTTTTCAGTATAAAGGAGATCAACGCTTCAATTGAATTGAGCACTGTCATGAAGAGCAGTTGAACTATATGCATGACAAATGATTATCCAATATTTCACTTTCTACCTGTGTGATTACATTTTGATAAATTCCTACCATACAACACTTATCCAAAGACACTCATGTATGTTTTCATCACTGAAAAAACACACTATAAACAAGTGAAGTTAGTCAGGGTGATAATACAGTACTTCATATACTTCAGTACTTATTTAAGCATAAAACATATATATTCACCATCATAAATTTCCCACCCTCATACAACTGATTTACATTCGAAACAGAGAGTTTCAGCATTCCTGTAAAATTCCAGGTGTACTTGCCAACTTTTAAAGCAATAAGCTGATGCCTGATAAAGAGTATGTTGGTTTTGCTCTGTACATAGAGTCTCGTACACATAAATCACTTAAAGCAGAGCAAGAACCATTTCCCTCCTAATCTACTTCTCCTCCTTTGTTCCCTTTATTTCCCAGTTAGATCAGACCCTCTTTAGTAGCTGTAGCATAAAGAATTAATAAAAATAGAGTCCATAAGCCTATGATTGAAATGCATTGTAAGAAACCCGTGATAAAATTTGATCAGCATCCATGCTTGTTGGCACTTGCTGTTCAATTCGGTTTTTACCCTGTGATGTCACATGAGAACACATTTCTGCAGTGCCAAACAATGGCACATAAATGTCTCATTTAAATTACAATGGTCTATCTTTCACCCCAAGATATTCAAGTACGTGCTCATGCATTTCAAATTTTGCTTTGTAGGACTTCATGGATAGATATTAGCTGCACTGTACAGTAAGCTGTACAGGAAGCTGCTTCTATTCACAAATGTCCTGCACAATCTGCTATATGGGATCAAGGTTTATTTGTCTGACACAAAGCCCAGTGAAAGCATTCCAAATATTATTTTTATAATTGACTGAAGTTTAGTTACCACATGCCAAGATCCAGTGCGGGGAGGAGATGATTAAAAAGAGACTTAAAATGGCCTTTAAAAGTATATACAGGATAAGATAAAGAAGGTAGGGATTGATTTTTTTCCCATACAAGGCAAAGAAAATGTAATTTAAATATTAGTAAACTTTCTGTGAGAGCCAGACTACCGAACAGTCTGTTTGGATCATTGTGGATTCACTTTTACTAGAAAGCTTCAAAAGGAGATTATGCATTTGTTAAGGAGAGAAGGGAAAAAGCATTCTGCTCCGATGGATACAAGTTGGCAAGTACATGAATTTATTGCTATAAAAATCAGACAACATAAATATTTGCAAAACCCAGGAAAAAAATTGTCATACACACACACACAAATAATATCCAACAAAAATAAAAGCAAAGCACTGATGGAATGGGTGATACTCAGTGCAGGGGCCAAGGTATGATTCTAGCTTATTTGGTGCATCTTTGTTGAGCTAGCCACTATTGCTTGAATCAATGGAGTGATTCAAGAACCCAAAGACAAATTTGGTTAATGCAGGGGGAAAAAAGGTTTAAAAAAAAGAAAAAAAGAGAGCCATTTTGATGTAGATCCAGAACATGTGCTTTCAGCTTCTAGTCCAGATTTTACAGGACTATTTCATTCTTTAAAGCAAACATGAAAAACAGCACAAGAGGCTTTCTCACAATTTAGCGAGCAATTCACTGTTAATGTTCTTTTCCATGTGAAACAAGTGCATTATAGTACACTGGAGAAAAGGCAGTAGAGACTCAAAGAAGAGAGAAGGGAAGGGTATAGAAGGACTTTCATCCTGGATCTGCTTCATACATAGAGGGCTCTCTGGCTGATCAATGGCCAAACAGAACTGACCAAGTCAAACGTTGCAATTCATGTTACATGAGTTGAAGAGCTTCAAAATGCAAATAAGGAAACATTGATGCTAATGAAGCAACTAGTTAGAGGCATGCAGGTGTGTGTTGGTGGTCACTACACCTCCCTGAGACAGGAGGGGGTACCTTCAAGGCGTCTAAAAATGCTCTGCTTCTAAAAGTAGACTTTTTTGACAAAGAGAAGCCCACTGAAATCACAAACAGACAGAGTAAAGGCAAAATAACAGTGAGGGAGGATCTCAGAGATATGCACGTCTAGAAAACCACAAGAAATTCTGCGATACATGGATAGACTACAGAAGTGACAGAGACAAAGAAAAGAGTCTCCAGGAGATAGTGCAACCTAAAAGAGATTTCAGTTAAACACAAGTTAAGCTGAAAAAAAAATAAATCTAAGACTCTGCTTTAGTAATATCAAGCTACTGAGCAGGTAGAATATCTATATTTAGAAGAAAGCCCCAAAAGGTTAGTGCTTGCATTAGAATATCTGGATTAATAAAGGATGGGTAAATCCAGGCTGATAACTGTGGTGATTTTTCTGCCCATAATTAAGAGAGGGGAAACAGACAAATAATTTTAGTTTTAACAGAACATTGTTAACTGAAAAATCAAAGCAGAACATGATTCAGAGACACCAAACCAGAAAGAACTCTGTAATATTTGTTCCATATTTTCAGTAGTTTTTATTAAAAATTATAAATTACACCACCCCCCGCCCCCAACATACAAGCTTTCCTTCCAAATCCTTGTATTTTAATCACGTCAGTGCACAGCACCAGCATCTTAGCACCAGCAAACCCAAAGAGAGTGCAAGGATAATAAGAAACAATAAGGGATGTCTAATAGACACAGAACATGAAAAAGGAATAAAGCAATCAAAAAAACCAAATCAGTGCAGTAGATTGGAAGCTAGTGGATAAGGACAGGGAGGAGACACCATGATACACAAGGGTCTTTTAGTTGTTTAAAACACTTATCGAAAATAATCTAATGTCCTCAAAATAGCTGCCAAGTTTAAATAGGCATGTTGCCCTACTGCAAATTGTAACTATCACCAGCCAGTTACTCATGAAGAAGCCAATCAGAGCAAATAATCATGAAAGGCTAGGTAAAGGAAGGATTAAAAGAGACATAATGCGTTGCAAGATTGCCAAAGGAGATTTGAGGTGAAAACTCTTAAAACGTTCACAAAGACTATGAACATTGTCTCTTTCATGAAACACTGCGACCCAGAGCAGTGACTTGGAAACTGATGAAGTTAACGAATCAGTGATTAAGGCCGGCAGACCCAGTTTGTCTTTCATTTAAATATCCCATTTGCCGGTGGGTACTAAGCTACAGACTGACTTCCAATGAAGGATACTGAAATATTTGCTATCCTTACAATACTACTGAGAGAGCAGACAACACCACCTGAAAGCAGCAAACAACTGGAGCTTCATGAATGCACACAACACTGGGGAGAGGAGGAGAATGTGCCTATTCTCCATCCTTTTGACTAAGAACACAACAGAAAAGAATTTACAAAAAGGATGAGTAGGGCTAGCCAAGGCAGTCATCATCTCTACTGGATCCATACAGCAAATAGATGCCTGCTTTCATTAAAGGACACAGGTGAGGGACACAGCCACTAATCAGATCAATTCAATTCCCACTGGCCTCATGCCCGAGGCTGAGCTATCTGATTTTCGTGGTACAATCATGGAGAGTTTGATAGAACTATTCAAGAATGAGCAACAGATCTGGACACAGGAACTCCAAAGAAGTTCATGACAAACTTTAAAGCTGTTTGAATCAGTGCCAATGCGTGCATCCAGCAAGTGACTGTAAGGTTATTGAGACAGTAATCTTACAGTCAAAACTACCCGCAGTCGAAACAGGCATGACTTACATCCTATACAGTTCCCTTGAACCCAAAAATATAGTCAAGAAAGATCTTAGCATTGAAATGTTCAGCCTGCCATCACTTTTCCCTGAAGCCTGGGACTAAATGACCATTTTACCATGACCTGGGTGCTAGCCTTTTATCTGTGACAGGTCCTACAGTCCAAAATTAAACACTGCTCATCTGGTCTGTCCTGCTCAGACCAACACCAACAACCTCTCTTTCACCTAAATCTTCTAAAGTCTCTTGCTCAATGGAGCTAAATTTACACAGATTCATAATGCCATCACAGGGAGTTTCAGGCACGACTCAGCCCTGTCAGGATGAAGCTATACCTGCCTAAAGGTTTTGCATTAGACATCAAATAAAAAAAAAGCAGGGTCTGAGCTAAAATGTCTAAAGTGACATTCTTTCCAGAAATAGCCCTTCTTCCTATAAATAAAAAATGAAGCTTTCCTGGGATTTATCTCTGTTTCATCCCACAAGAGTTTGGATTAAAATCTAGCAGTTGAAAAAGCTGTTTCCCTTTTTAAGAAGTGTTTTAATTCCTCCTAATGAACCGCACCACAAGCAAAGGAACTCACGAATTCCCAGCCTATTCAATGCCGCCTCCTGCTGTCACGATGCTGACTTTACAGCTTGCTACTACAGAAAGTTCAGCCGGTCATTGCTAGTGGATATTAACTGGGTTTGAGATTCTAAAGGCACTGCCAAGATACTTAGCTACCTGAATTTCATTGAAATTAATACCATAGAAGGAACTAAATCCAGTGCACTGTGAGGAAAGAAGCTATCTCATTTTCAGCTGGCCTAGGAAAAAGTTTGAATTTAGGGCTTTACTTTCAGCTTGGAGTTACTCATGTGAATGTAGATATAGCACCCAGAGAGTTGTATTTTTCCTGCATGTGAAGCAAACACACTCCTAATAACAGAAAAGCGGTGAAAATAAGTCCAACAACTATTAGAAGGATCATCTTTCCTCTGCATTTTAAGTGTTATTATAGAAAAACCCCAAAGCAAATAAGCCTGAAGAATTTAATTAAATGTAAAACATGAAAGCATCAGGCAGACAGAGCCCTTATAGAATAAGCTTTTCAGGCAAGAAACACTCGTGGTTCAGGTGTGTAACCTTTTGTTCAGCAAGGTGCACTTAGTGTACTGGACACAAGCAGACTTATTTATATAAATGTGTGCATGCTGCAATGAAATAACCTTCCCTATGGCTCCCTCAAAAAGGCACTGCAAGAATCTCTTTTTTATAACTTTCCCTACGATATGCTTTTATCTCCATGTATATTCAGAAAGATGTCAGGCTACCATGGCAGTCACAGAGATGAAGTTTACTCTAGTTGAACAAATACGTTAGCTTGGACCTTCACCCACTGGGCTTCCCTAGTGTGATACAAAATCCTGTCAGTTCATTTACATATGCAAGCTGTACTATATTACACTGAAGGCACTCACCTTACCACAGATGTCATTAACAGCCACATGAACAAAGATGGATGCCTCTTCTATACCTTCCAGGTACACATGCCGGTAACCTGAAAGAGAGTGAACAAAGCTGACAAGCAGTTGAAACAGATGATAGGAAGACACTTCCCTTTTGTAAACAGCAGAAGAAATTAACCATTTTTCCCCCAGCTCCTCCCTGCAATAAGGATCCAGGCTTGTGCATCACCTAGCCAAACTCAGTTATCTAAGAGTGACACCACTTACGAACTTAACTGCCATTTCTTCTTGTCCCTTTTATTTTATTAAAAAAGCGATGTCCTGTTTTTTCCAGTGTGCATTATTGCTGCTGTCAATTTGTGACTTAAAGTTGATTACATTCTCCCTTGGGGACTTACAGTCCATTATTCATGCCGCAAACGTTTCAACGAAGTTCATTTTATTGAGACTGGATGTTTGTTTTCAATCTTTTTTCTTTACTTTTTTACAAACTTTTTTCTTTTCTTTGAAAGCAAGAAGAATATACACAGAAGAAGCTTTAATGTGAAAGACGACTGAATTGAAAACAGAAACAGGAAACTGACAGAAAACGCACTTAATAACCTGGATCCCATAATTAGAATAGGTAACTATCTGTTCTATATTAAACTACTACTGACAGTAATATGACCAATCAAAACTCTAGTGTCTTTCAAAAACTGGTGTGAAGAAAATGGAGGAAAAAGCAGTATGAGATAACAGGAGTAAAGAGTCTGTATGGTAGTCTTCCAAGCTCACAATATTTAGCCATCCTGCTTAACAATCTTACCCTTTTTCTAAACTCTAGTCCCATAGAGTTAATTGATTTAGTCTTCATCATCATATAAGTCAGTTGTGGACCAAGATAGAGAACTCAGGGTCCAAACTCCCAGTGTCTTGTTCTAACTAGAAATTTCTGTAGCAGACACATGCACACACATTAATCCAGCATTCGCAGCTTCAGTTATCACAGAAAAAGAAGTCCTAGCCAACTGTTTTGGGATTTCACCGTTTCTGTCTTACCTGGCATCATACTGCTGAAAGCTATTGTTCTCTGTCCAATAAAATCACGACCAATTGGATCATGATCCCACACAAGAAACCTAATCAGTGCGATCTCTGGCATGTGTAGTGTGAACACCAACGTTTCCTCCCACATTGGGTTAAAACCTTGGAATGAAGGAAACGGCTTTTAGATATTTTGTTCACAAGATGCAAGAAGAAAGAAGACTGCCTACATAAGGAATGCCTAAACTGCAATGTCATTCTCATATTCGTAATAGTTCGATCATTGTTCTTGGAAAACCCGGTACTCCTATTCAGGTAGAGACACAATAACACAAGAATTTGCAAGAAACAGAGTTGGATCTTACTTAAATTTGGCCCTGCTTTCAGCAGGTGTTTGGACAACCTGACTTTCTTTTGACCAGAGCAAGCTCAAAATAGCCTTCTCACATACAACGAGAAGTCAGAGAAATTACTTGTTTTACACCAAAACCTCCACAACGTTATACCAACTCGGTCGAACAACTCAAGATCCAAATCTGATTAACATTAAGAATGCTTAAATCAATTTTTCAGTGCTTTGCCACTATAGAGACCAAATTTTATCTACTCATCTTTATGAACAAAACTTGTGTGAAAGAGGATATTTCAGCCATAAAAACCCTAACACCCACATAATCTTACCATTATCATCAACTACTCTAGTTTGTTCTTTGAAGCAATCAACAGGTAAGCCTATAACTTCTACTTCAACAAAGGGATCTATGATCTGGAAAACAGAAAGTAACAAATATTGAAAGAGTGACAAGGATTAAATTCAAGCACATAGCTTTTACAGTGTGAGTATCGTACATTATTGTCTTAATTATTGGTCCTGAGCCTTTCTGTAATGGATTATTATGCTGATGAGAGATCTCTGGCTAAATCATCTAAAAGCATAATTTAGAATAATCATGTTGTCTGCATTTGTGATCATTTCTCTCTTTTATTCTATTTCTGTGTTCTCAAATGAACTTTAAACACTGGTCTGCATATGAAAGTTTTCTAACGTAGTAAATATTTGAGAAAAAGCTTTAACATATATTCAAACCAGACATTATGATAAACGTGTTCTAAAGCAGCAACATTAAAAAAATCCCAACAAAAATCAAGAGTCATCTGTTAAAAATCTCAGTGTCATGGCACAATGGACAAGGCAATGGTCAAACCAAATGGGAGGTCGAGTTCTATCTCTGGCCGATTTGCAAACATCTCCTATTACTACCTTCCATTTCTGGAAGAAACTCTGCTTAGAATGTAAGCTTGAAAAACCAGAGCATGTCTTGTAGAAGGTTGCTGTAATTATCTAAGACTAGAAAGCCTTTGACTCTGTGGAGACCTCTTTTAATTAAATGTGAACCTCAACTGAATGATAAGTTCCCTGAAGGCAACAGTGGGAAGGACATTCTGGGGATCACAAAGGAGAACTATCCTGGCACTGAGTCTTTACATTCACATCGTACTAGGTAGCCACAGAGATATTCCTGTAATTAGCCTGAACCTCTACAGTTTTTACTTGTGTTCTCTGAAAGGATGACAAGTTTTGACAGAGTTGAGTCTCAGAGTGACACCTCTATCCCTATTCACAAGGAGTAGGAAAAGGCAGGTAGCTTTAAAAGATTAATCTGTGTTCCAGCCTGGGATGTGGCTCATAAAAAAACCTATGCCGGACCCATTCAATTATATGTCATTGGAAACAGCAACCTGATACCCAAATCTACCATCCATCTCCCAGTAAGTAAAAGTAACATTGAAGACAAGAGTACATATAACCAACTATTACATTTTTTGAAAGCTTGTTACTGCTTTCAGATACCAAGAATGTAAACAGCCAATGCAATCTCAGCAAGAATGAAGAATCTTTTTGATGCTTAGGAGAACACAGATGTTCCTTGTGCCTATGTCCCTATAGAATACTCTACCACTAAAGAAAAATCAGATGTGTTGTATCTGCTTTTTATTACTTTTCGAAAGACACCTCATTCTCAGTAGGAAAGACTACACAATGTATTTTTCAAACATCTTATCTTGTTTACCTAGCTCTATTCTATAAAATCTCTCTCGTAACATAGAGTGGTCAGCACAATAAAGGTCTGATTTTTCTCTGGTATAATTATATGCAAAGGAAACATAAAATGAAACATGGAATCTTAAACATCATCTAACTTACTGTAGCTTTCAGCAGGGCTTTTATTTCTGAGTAGGCTTATATAGTGTAGATACTTGACTTAGCTCAGACACTGACAGCAATCAAATCAGGGAGCGCAGGAAATTGGGTAGGATGAGCCAGGCTACAGGTGCTTGTGTGAAAGAAAATTAAACTAACCCTTGCTCAGGGTTAAACTAACTGCAAGTTTGGTATTTGGACAGACTGGGCGCAGATTGTTTCTTAAGATTATTTAGGCATTTTATCTTAACAGTGTTAATTTTCCTATATATTGTTGGCCCCCTGACACGGGGAATAAGTTTGTATGTTTTGCAGGCACTTCTAGAGTAATCACTTCAAACGTGACTGTTAACAGTCGTAGGGAACTGGCTTCATGGGCTCAGGTAGTTTTCTTCCAAGATCAGGTTCTGCATGAGCTAATTCCCCTACTGCTCAGGATAAAATGAAATTCCAACAGATTATTCTTCATATTCTGAAATATAAGTGCAATCTGAATTAGGACAAATTCCATGTTGTTGCGTATTAATAAGAGTGGAAATAAAGAAATGGAAATGGAAATAAATTAATTAAAACATAGGTAGGTTCACTAAACCCTCAGTATGACTCTACTGTGTTTGGGTTTTAGGGAAGTTTACCTGGTTTGATGTAGTCACCCCTAAAGAGTTCTGTGGAGAAAGGGTATTTAGAAGCTGATTGCAGCATTCATATAAAATTCAAGCATGTAACAACTCATTTGAGAGGTTTGATTCTAATTGCAAAAGGCTAAAATGAAATTTTAACTCTGACAAAACTTCATCCTAGTATTCATTAAAGACTAATATTTAATAAAGTCGTGTGAATGACATTGTGACACCAACAAACAGCACAAGAAATGAAGAAAGCCTCTTTAAAAAGTTGCCAAGAGGTTGCAGATCTGGCTCCTTTTAGTCTGATACTTCATTAAGTGAAGTTGCCAAGGGTTTTATAAAATAAATAAGGGAGCAATAAAGAAAGAAAAAAAAAATTAAAAAAGAATAGATCACACAACAGAAGCCAAAATGAAGGACAGAAAGAAAACATGTAATAATACTGTGCTCAATAGAGGACTGGGAGCAGATTCATGCAAGCAGAGGGAAGGACTCCCAGGTAACTCTGCTTGCCTTGCATGACAAGCTCAGCAGTTTTCTACATTTATTTTTTTTTAAGAGAGAGACTGACTTGGCACTATTTGCAAGGGTGTTTTGGAGGAAGGAGGACGTTTAGAGTACTATGGTGAGTAGAAACTTATCATGATGAGCTTGTTGGCCCTTTTTTGCTTCTCCTGGAGGCACTGTGTTGACAACTGGAGGAAAACCAGCAGACCATTCCTGTGATGCAGAAATGAAGAAAACCACCTAAAGATCTAGAATGCTAGTGACCTAATTTATTCATGTTCTATGACTCCTGACAGATAACTGCAGGAAGTTAAATCCTCATCCTTAGCCCAGCCAGTACGGAAATAAGCCTTCTCCAACACACAAGAACAATTACCGATTGTCCCATACCTCTCCTCTGTCTCCCAACATGGAATCACGTGGTTTTGGGAGTTGTTGACCACTGATAATTCTCAGAACCAGCTGTTTCTTCAATTGACCAGGCAGTGGGTCTTCAGAATTTGGATTAAAGACACCTGTAAGAATGAGAAGTCACATAATGTGAAAGAAGTGCAATTTTGGTGATCTAGTTACAGATACCTTTGGTCTCATTTGCTTCGAGCATCAGAAATGCATTCTTAAACAAACTAGAATAAGGATCCACACCCATCCTTCTCACGCAATAAGTGATCCACTTATTTTGCTCATTTTTCTTACCTTGACACATGCAGTTTGGTTTGAGGACGTAGCCACAATTCCCATTGGCACTAAATTTGGCCCGGTTCAGCTGCAGCATTCTTCCCTCTGACTGGTAGTTTAGTGCAACTATTTGAAAAAAAAAAAAAAGAAGGTGATACTACTTACTGAGTACATTAACAACATTCTTGTTTGTAGAACCAAGGTAAAGGAAGGACACCTAAATCCATTTTCACATTTTACTTCTTGGATGCAAAAACTCAAATGTTTTATGAAAAAGAATTCACCTACATAACATACATCACAGCTTCAGGGAGAGAAGCTCTCCAAAAGAGTCTGAACTCTGAAGTCCCCTTGCATTTGAGAAGTTCATTTATTTCCATTTATCAGACAACTACTTGGATGTAAGACACATGTTTGAGGTAATCTATCTTGGTAACAACATAGACAGGAATAAGGAGGACTCAGTTGTCAGTAAAGTTGGATGAGCAGAGAACTCGGAGTATTTTAAGGGGTGATTCCAGTGTTCCTATTAAAACATCCCTCCTAAAACAAAACAAAAATAAACAAGTTTTCTTTCTGCTCACCAAGTTGGCATCCAGCATTCCAGAATGGCTGGGGATTGTAGTTGCTAGAGTCTACACGATAAGAAGATGGGTAGATGCGGGACAACTGATGCTGGTTGAAACGTAGATACTGTGCTGGCTTTTGCTGCAGTATCTGGTGGGCTTTTGTTTCACTGAAAGATGAAACCTGCCAGCTGGAAGAGACTAAAGAGAAGAGAGGAGGAGATTAGAGGTAATCTCCTTAGTTATTTATTTATTATCTAGATAAAACATTCAGAACTACATGGCACTAGTTCCTTATAACTATCAAGCATCATTTGAATACATCCCACTCAGAGGGAACTATGCTATTCTTATATTACAGCAAAATCATTGTGCTTACTGGAGGAGTTATGGTTGGGAAAATGAAGCTGAATATAAGGAATGACCTGAATCTTCATTAAGAAGTTTAAAAAAAAAAAAGTCTCTAAGATTTTTTTTAATTTGCTCAAGGCAAGTATGTTTTCTGGCAAGCAATTCTCTCTTTTTGACACTTTTAACTAAAACTTGATTCCTGTCAAAATAAGATACAGAAAACTTAGAAAGAGGATTGAAATATTCTAGAAATTTAATGCCCGATGTTTCATCAGATCTCACTTAAGAATCTAGACTTCAAGCTTGAAATGCTCTTCAGACCATTCTCCCCAAGAGCATAACTAAGTCCTCTGTTATTTCCCAGGATTCAAGTGTTGTGTGGCAGCTTTTATACAAGCTAGCAAAGACTACATGTGTACCACTTACTACCTGTAGTAACTTTTTCTCCTTTATGGAAGCTGTCACACAACTCTAGACTCACTTTGTGGATTCTGAATAGCAAGCGGTCAGCTACTTCAAAATAGTATAGCTTTATTTTGTGCAGCTCTACTGTTATCATCTTTCCAGGGTCAGGGAGAAACAAACAGAAAACCAGCTTTCAATAAGAAGATACGTAAGGACATAAACCTTTCAATTTCTTTGTATAGCAATTATTTTCAGCAGACTTTTAGTTCAACCTACTTTCAGTTTCAACGTCGTGGATGCCAACAGACTTTGTGTATTTCACGAGGTCAGAGAGTGCCCTGGACAGCTTCATTGTTTTCTTCTGTCGGTTTATTCTAGAAGATAAAACAAATTAATTTCCCATTAATCAAGGGGTAAATTTTATCTTTCATATTTAAAAATAAATCAGGGTAAAGAAACATAAGAAGGTTTTCTTCTACCAAGGAGGTACTTAATAGTTTTATACCACATAGAGCTTCGCTGTCAGAGCACAGCAGTTGTGGAACCAATGGCACGAAAGTACATGGAACAAGTAAGTCCTGTTCTTTCTTGTTAATGGCAGACATAAGTATTCACCTACTAAGATCTGGTGGGGAGGACTCTAAATTGCTTTGACCAAAGGGTGGAACATCTATTCACATATATATTTACTTCTCAAGTCAAGTGCTAACAAAAAAAAATATTTTTAAATCCCAAAGAAATAGTAAGAAAGTAATGCTCTGATCCTCCTTATTTGCTTCAGGTTATCACTAACAGCATACCTACTAAACTCCCCCCAAAAGCTCCAAAGTATCCTAGAGAACTGCTTGATCTGATTTCTTACTTTTGAAGCCTGAAGCTTAAGCAACCATCCTGCAAAGGATCTTTGATGTCAGGATTTTTGAAGAGGCAATTTCAAAAGAAAAATCAAAATCATCCGCTGAGTTGTGATGGAACTTCATTTGGCAAATTATGAAACAATAAAAAAAATCAGCTGAGGACCTGATAAACTGCAAATCCACCTTAATGGATTCAACTAGGCCACCAGTCAAATGGCCTATATTTCAGCTGGATGAGATGGTAAGAGCTCAAAACACATACAAGGTCTGCTGTACTTTGCTAATTAGTTTGAATGGCACCAAGAGATCATTCTAATGATCTTGTGGCAAACGTCGGATCTACCCTTATAACAGATCCCTGTCACATGCCTGCAGCCTTCAACAAATTGACTTCTAGACCTGAAGCATATCTATTTAGTGGGTACATTTATGTAGGCATCTTTTACAGAAACAAAATTGCCAAATCACTTGTTAACAAACCTGCTGTAATGTACAGAGCTCCTGGCTAAATTTCCTTGAGAATCCGAATCATCTTCACCCTCTTCCAGACTTGTTGCCTTTTTCAGTTTGCTTCCTTTTTTCTGTGCCACAAGGAAATAAAACCATAATATCATAACAGTTTGATCAACATTTGAGCAGCTGGATACAATTCTGCTTTGTTATAACTATATTACTCACAGAAAATCAGAAACGACAGCTTTTGTAATACTCAGTACTGCAGAACTATATGCATGCGTGTGGGGAAGACTCAGCCCGAGGTCAGAGCCTTTTTATGAAGGAATCAGATCCTCAGATAAAAGGTGCAAATTAATTTTTAAGCTTTTCAGATTAGATCTTGGATACTTTTAGTCCTTGACATAAATTGAAACTGTTATGCACCATTATAACCAGTTATTCAGCCTACCCATTCAGTGAACAGTCTGATAGCAAGCCTCTGCTAGACAATGCAATTATGATATTCTTCTCTACCACTGTGTGCAAAGAAAAAAACCTATCCAAGAATACAATATGAGTGTAGACCTAATTTACCGAGTGGCTCACCTTGCGTTTAGAAAAACTGCCCATCAATGATCGGCTGTGCCTTTTATTGGTACTGAAGTCTTCCCCAGATTCCACATCATCCTCAAATTTATTCTAAAGCAACCAAAGAGAAAGAATAATGTAGCAGACCAAATAGAGCACTACAGACAGCATATTTGAACATCATCAGAAATAGTTTGGAAAGCAATCCTCCCTAAATTGTCAACAGAACTGGAGCAGACCAATGCAGGCTTTTTTTTTTTTTTTTTTTTTTTTTTTTTTTGGTAAAAAAACCCAACAAACCACAGGCTGAGTAAAAGACCTTTTATCCCAGCAATAACTACCATCATTTTTGTCCATGGGAACTTTCAGAGCAGACAAAAATCTCACAAATATGTAACCCCAATTTTATTTTCATCTAGGCAAAGTTTGAATGCCCCCATACCACATAACATTCATTGACACCAGACTGGTTTATAGCTTAATATGTGAAAAGCATAGTTTAACTGGACTTATTTCTGCCAGCTACACAGTTTTCCTAGGGTAATCCTAGTATCCAAGGCCAAGAAGCCTTGGCCTTGTAGTGCATCTCACAAGAATAACTGTCTGATATACCATGTAAATCATTAGGCTTAAAAGTACATACAAAACTTATGCCATAGAAAGTTTTGGGAAGCTGATTTTTAGTTCTCATCTAGTTTTAATCCCTAGTTAGTACACTTGCTTATTATTGGAAGATCTCCAATGTTTTTCATTTGCATGCAACAATCTTCCTAAGCTTTTTGTGGCTTATTACAAATTCTAAAATGACAATGCCTCAAGTTCATTAAGTGTAGTCTATGGGCTGAGTTCATTTTTATAAATAAGCATTAGTATAAAATTAAAATACAAATGTAAATGCATAGAACATAGACAACCAAGGCAAAAAAGCCCAACTTTCATATGCACTTTTTATAATGGAAAATAAAAATCTGTTGAAAAGTAATTTCATTTTGTATATTTCATGCTCCAATTGCTGTGTGAGCAAGAAAAAAAGCTTTGCATATCTGACAGTGATGTTCACCTGGCATCATCATTAACTGAATGAATTCAGCTGTGGATCTGAAGTCAATAATATATGATTTATTCAGTAAGCTAATAAAACACAACAAATGGAAATGCTAAACTTCTCTTTGTCTGAAATCACTGAGAAAGACATTGGACCTTAGAGAAAGAGGTGGTTAGCATTTCAGTTTATATTTTGAAGGACTGCCACATTTCATTATTCATCTGCAATAACTTACTATCCCTCTGCATCAAGTGTGAAACATAAAACCAGCTAAAATTAAAATCTTATTATCAGCAAATTAGAAAGAAGCTTCCACTAAATGGACATAAATGTGAAAAGTATTCTTCCTTTTAATACAGCTTTTATATAAGCAACATGAGGTATTAACAAGGTGTCATGACAAAATGTTACAGAAAATATTACAGAAGAAGGGAACATGTTTTCTTATATATTGAATTAGCCAAATAAGTGTTCGTCAGGGCAGAATGGAAAACAACTTCAAAATCCCAGTTCCACCTGAGTCTGACTGGGGATGTGAACCTGGCTTTACCACATCCCAGAGGAACATTTTGGCTATCTGGTTATTCTTGAGTTGTATTATCCTAGTTAACCTAGACAGGAGACAGGAATCTTTTCATTGTGTGACTCACACTTATCTTGTTTTAAGGGAAGTGCTGAGCATTCTTTAGTTTCATGAGTACAACGATGGCTGCAGATACCTGAGGTAAACTGAGCACTGAGCTATCTTAACTGGGGAGTCTCAAAACAGAATTAAAAGCCCAACTTTAGACATCCACCTTTGAAAGAACAAGCATTACCGTCATGAAATTATAGTACTATATAGCTACAGAGACAAACAAAACAATCAGGTCGAGGGGCAAGTGAAGTATGATAAAACATGTTTACCTTCTTACTATCTAATTTTAGACCAGCCTTTCCTGATGATGGTAGAGTGGTAACTGTAAAATTGTTTGGATCTTCACAGTCACGGATTTTGGATTCTTTTATCAGTGAATCAAGTTTCTTCTTTGCTATATTCTCCACTCTTTTCCTATTAGTAGATGCCTACAAACAAAACAGAATCATTAAACTAGGTAGTGATGAAAAAGGTCTTATTAATTCCAGCCAGGATTAATGCAAACTAAAATGCTGTATGCAAGAAAAAAAAGTATTAAAAAAAAAAAAAGTTATTCATTCACATAATGTAAAGCAGTTACCTGCAGCTCAGTATCAAACAATGTAAGGTATGGAAGCATATGAAGCCCTGAAGTAGATGTTAGATCTAAAGTATAAACAGATTGTCTGAAGTGACGAGAGTGTAAAACTCATTAAAACAGTTCTAATTAAACCAAGACTGACCATTAGCAGAGCTATTCAGATGTCGTCTGTTACAAGCCAAGGATGTGCTAAAATAGAAATAGTTACTACTGAGATGACTCCCCATACTGGACTGGATTAACATATGCTATGTTTTGCAGCACCAATTTAGTAAAAAATCTGATCTATTCCACTGTGCTGTCCAATAAGCCATTCTTCACAGAAATTTAACAGTAATGGATACATGTCAAAACTGAGTATACGGTATTTCTCTCACACATCAGGGTTGATGGACAGTGTTCGTATGCCATGTCAAGGTTGACTGCAGCTACAATAGATGCAAGCTTCTACTGGACAGAATGGGAGAAGATTTAGAATCTTGATTTCATCAGTTCAAGGGCAAAATGTAAGAGAACTCCTTCTGTGAGGAAGTGGAGGGAAAACAAATAGAAATCCAGAGTTTTCTTTTTCATCCATGAGGCACAAACTCACAATCCCAGGTCTTTTAAGAGGTGACAGATTGTGTTTTCTCAGTAGGCCTTAAGAATTCCCAGTTAAATTTGTCATGAAACAAGCTATGATTTTCTGAACGCTTCAAAATTTGGCTTGGAAAGCAAGCCAGCTGTAGCAAATCTCAGATTTAAAGCATCACTAAACCTCACAGCAAAGTGAACTGTTAGTAACAAAGACAATGAGGTCAGCAAAGTAATGCCTACTGAGCTTTTAGTGAGAATAATACACCCAACCATAACATGTTACTAGCTAATTTTATTATGAAAGATGACACTTTTCTTACTGGCATTAATTTCTCCATCCATTCAATGGAAGAAAAATAAACATTGTTTGACGTCTCTTTATAAATAGTATATCTGTGGGCTAAGTTGAAAAGAATCATGGCAAAAGTAATTTCTAGCAGTGAGAGACCTGCTAACATTTCTGTTTGTTCAAGCATCGGGATTAGGATCCTCTCGAAACAAGCTATCTTTAAGTCTAGAAATTATCTGGACAACTTGCAAAACCAGGATATTAAGTACAACAGCGGCCCTGATTTCATCAGGCTTGTCAAGTCACCTGCCTTGCTGCCTTTGGATATTGCCTGAGATACAGACAAAAGATCTAGAAAACATAGGAAAACAAGCTGAGTGAACTTTGTTGATCACAGTGAAGTTTCAAAGTCAAGAAATGTCCAATTCTCATTTAATTCAGTTTGCGCAGTTCTAGTTTCCCTGTACAGTCAGCTACGTAGGTAGCCCCCAAATGGGTTGTAAAAGCTTTTGGTTTGGCTTTCATTCTCTCGCTGTTCAAAAGGCTCATGCCTTGATACCAGGCCTGATCTTACATAGGTGGAAAGCCTGCTGAACTGAACTGTACCACACCACTGCCTGGGCAATACCTTCCACTTTGAAAAGCTGCATCATGTAACAAGAAGGTGTCAAACCCCAAGAAGTATTAAAACATCACAGATCTCAGCTTTAGAATATTGAAAAGCGATATGCTAAAACATAATAATTTTTAAAAACAAATTATTTTTCCCCTTTGGTAGACTTATTCATAAAGAAGTTTCTCTTTTAGTTTTAGAGTAAAAGCGTCAAATTCATAATATAAAATGAGGAAATATCCTGAGGGAGAGAGGACTGAAAATCTCTCCAAGGCAATCCGGGTTATGTTATTAGATGGTTTTGTTGTGTATTTTATATTGTTTCTGTAAGATGCAATGTCACTCGCCAGAAGATCAAAGTGACAAAAAAATAATTAACTTTTAAAAAGGATGGAGAAATAAGGGATTTTCAGATTGAAGCAAGCAGAGATTAAAATATTCTCCCTTTTTAACACCTTCTTACAGTAAAAATCAACTAAACCCACCATTCAGCAAACCAAAGGGATGCTGTGTAACAATGACCACAATTTGACATAAGTAAAACTTTTTTCTTTTTTTTTTTTTGCATTTGAGGAGAAGACGACTATGATGCAATAAAGAATCATGAGCTATTACTATTTAAAATATTAAAAAACATGAAAATTCCCAACTTGAAACATAACCACTGGAACTGATGCTGTCTAGTATGCACTTCTGTCAAATCTGTCCCCATGAAGGTTTAGAACCTAAAAGACTTGTGAGGAATCCCAAGGATTAGACCACATCCACGTTCCAGAGAACTGATACAAGGTTTCTTCTCACTGGGATGGGAAAACTTAACATACATTCACATCCAAATTGTCACTTAACTTACATCTCCATTCATTAGTTTACAGTCATCATCAATCTCATCAGCGCTGTCCTCATCAGAAACTTCACCTTCCTCTGCGTCATCACTGATGTTGGCTGGAAGTTTCTTTCCCTAGAAGATAGAAAGATTACGCAGGCAGGTTAGCACGCGGGTCTTGCTATCACACATATTAAAAAAAAGAAAAATTATTCAAAGCATGCAGCCAGGTTCTTGCTGATTGAGAACCTTAAGTACCAGGTTCTTAAAGGCTGCTTTTTGTAAAATGATTTAAGTTAGGGTATAAGTGATAATCGGGCAGAAATCATAATCATCACCAAAAAAAGGGATGGAACAAACAAAGCAGGTTTTTACCTTAACCAGTATCTTTCCTTTAAGACTTGCTGGGGAAGGGAGCTTGGTAGAATCATCATTGTGCACAGAAGACAGATCCAGTTTGTCTCCCAGAATTTCTATAAGATACTGAGCCATCTTCTTCTGCTGAATGACACTGCAATGGTTCTCAATTGACAAGATAACAGGGTACCTGGCAGAGACATAAGCAAGTATCATCAACTGCAAATTTAGTTTTTATAGCATTAAGAGGATAACAGTTATTACTGTCTGAGCCATTCCTGTAACAGACATCACCACCAATGAAATCCACAGTGGTTCGATAAATCAGTGTGGGCACAGGACTGATACTCCACTACTCACTCCAAACCGAATGGTCGATTTTTTGACAGCCACAGGATAATTAAACTTCTGCAATCTGATTTGATGCATTTTTTTCCAGACCACACTTTTTGCCTTCCTAAACTACCCAGTCCTGAACTTCACTTACTATCAAAGAGATTCTAGCAAGCCATTCATAAGGAAAAATTAAGTAGTCACTGCCTTCAACTCTCCTCTCCAATCAGTGCTTCAGCTCCTTTGTACTCTCACAGATAAAAGTAAATAAAGATTCCAAGAACTAAAAAAATCCCCAACGGGGCTTTGTCTTTACCTTCCCACTTCCAACAACCAAGCGATAAACCTGTTGTGCTAGTTCTTCCATGAAAACTTTTCTAGATAGCAACAGAGCATTGTCATAAAAACCAGCCTGCAGATAAAGCCTCTTCTACAAAGACAGTAAGCATTATTTCTAGATTTAGTTTTATTGTTGTCATATATTGTTGATTCTCCAGGCTGAGGCCAAGAAATAACAATGCCTCGTTTTTTGAAAGGCATCATCAAGATAAGATTTGTGAAACTTCGATTCCAGTGTGGTTGGTGCCATATAAAATCACACTGAAGATGGATTTCTGTTTAGAGATGATGCATTTTTAGGATGAGCAAAAAAGCCAGCACACAGTACAGTTTGTAGGGCTGAATTATGAGGCATTCATTAAGTAAAAACTAATTATGAATAAAAAGACGTCTATCATAACATCTGGCCCTCATTAGCTCCTCATCAGGAAAAAGGAGGCTTTCAGCCAGGCAATGCCTGGAGGACAAAACTTTCCCAACTGATGACTATAGTTAGATTCCTAGCTTTGCCTGAAGCTAGTTCCTTAGTTGAATTTGCAGCGTACCAACAGCTAAGCCTCCAGCCTGTCCTGGGAAAAAAAAAACACCTGCAAGTCTGAAATATGTTTTGTTCAGTACCAAACTCTGACCGAGCGCCAATATCTATCAAGAAAAAAACCCACCACAAATAAGTTGTAACACAGTCCCACTTAGCCTTTCTGTAAAGCTTTTAAGAACTGTAACAATTTCAGAAGCATTGCCATATATCCTGCTGGCCAGCTTTCCTTTGATTTATTTACCATGTCTTCAGCCAAACTCAAAAAAATTCAGGCTCACAATTAGTTTACCTGGGCTGAAATTTCAGGGCAAGGTTAGCTCTACTAATGAAGACAGATGGACTGCTTAGGAGAAGCTACTGGAAAATTTTTACAGAGATAAATTAATTTGTCTTAAAAAAAAAAAGAAAGAAAGAAAAAGATAGGTTGACACACACATTTTGACTCTCAGGAGGAGGACGGTACTGCCAAGGTATATGAAACTTCCCATTGTATAATTCTCTGATTTCCAGAGCAACATACAGGTAGGGAAAATAACCTATTTCTCTTGAACAGTCTGCTTTCTCCCCAGTTGGGCTGCTGTCTCTTTGTATTCCTTTGCTGCCTGACTTGCTTCCTATCCCTGGAGTAACCAAGCGTAACCTTGACATCACTGGAGTACACATCCAGAGAGATATGTAGTTAAACCATCAGCCTTTCACTAAAAACATTCACTGTCAAAACATGTTAATCCTCTGGTCTTCTACAAACGGGATAAAGACAGTCCCACAACTATGTACAGACTGCCCCTACTCAGTCAATTTTGCCTTGTTATTTCTTTCTGAAGGCTTTCTCCCCACACAAAACAACTCAGAATTCTGTCTGGCATATGCAGGAACAGGTTAGATTTTCACTAACTGCCTTTACAAGGATGCCAGGGAACTCTCCAGCTTATAGCCCTGAGACTCAAAAGTTGGCAGACTGCATACATACTCATTCTTGACAAAGGCATATTTGTTGATAGTTTCAATCACATCTTTGAAGAGAATTTTGGAAGTCAAAGTGTATCCATGGTGGACAATTGGTTCCCCGTCCGGCCCATCCCAGCAGTCAACTGTAGAACAGAAACAATGACACCCATCAGACAAGTAACATCTGGGGCCACCACGTGTGGAAGACTGTGAGACCCTGCAATTCCCTTCAGCATCCCAGCCAGGCATGTACCCAACAAAGCAGGGTATAGGTTCGTTCCCACCCTTCATCTGTATCTCCCTCCTCACTGTGCTCAACGTCCTTTCTCTAAAGAAACTTCCTGGCCTTGACATTCTACTGCGTACAGATGACTGTTCCCATTGTTTGAGAAAGCCCCAAGCAAAAAAGATCTCCTTTTAACAAGTGCTGAGGATTATTATGGCAGGAAGAGAGATGACATAGCATAGCATTACTTTCATTATGCTACTGCTGAACCTGAAAAAGAAAGCAGAGAATCTTAGCCAAGCTTCTCACACCACAAGCAAAGCCAAGACCTAGTCATCTCTAGCCCTCCTTGGATTTTGTCTAACCTTATACTTGTTTACAATCACATTTCCATGAAATGTTTTACTCCTCTGAAGTATCCATTGGCATATCCACAATCTAACCTGAGCAAACCATGATATTGGCCTTCTGAAATACTGTGAAAACACTTTGATGGTCAGGATATTAAAGGTGATTACGAAAATGGTACTCTCTCAGAAAGGCACTACAAACATCAGAAGAGATTTCACATAAAGGCTTCCTGGTCACTGCAGAGACTGTCAACATTTCACATAATAGAACCCTACTTCCCTTATCAGAAATATCGGCTTTCCTGTTACGTGTAGCAAGAAATCTGCCATATTTTTGAGTTTGCTTGTCATGCACTCGGCTAGAAAGTATATACACCAATACATTCTACTGAAATTTACTATTCTCTCTACAAAAATATTTTTACAATTTTTTTCCCTCAGTACCAATGACACTACTCTTCAAATGTCTGCCTTATTTCCATGCTCAAGAAAATTCGTCCATTATACTGCAACATTATTTTGTTGTTCTTTATGAAGGAAAGACACCATTTTACTAGGCTTTTTCTTCTGCCCAATCACCATGTCCTCTGCAGAAGTCATCAGTCTTCCTTTACAGAGGAGAAACAAAACTACGGAGCCTACTGATGATTCCCTTTTGATCTTTACCTTCTACGCAACGACAGCCAGATTGTAGCACCCATGCATACATGTCCACCCTAGACTGGGACATCAGTTGATCTCCCATGAGGTAGGTATTATGTGAAGAGGTAATGAAATAGTGACTCAAAGGAAAACTCATGTCCTGATTCACTTGGTAGTGTTCTGGGTTGAATATGTCCCCTGATGGACTCCGCATGTAATTGGTGAAACCTGTAAACAAACAATAATATAAATAACACAGTTTTGTCCTTTTTCTTGCTGTAGCCTTCCTAAAACCAGCCTAAAAATGCATCCCTACATTCACCGACACATTCATGAACATGTAAGATAAATACCACCACCACATTCCAACTGTCACGATGACCAATTGCGATTATTGCTTTCAATAAATTTATAGTTGCTTTGTACATTTCCCTGCTCTGCCTTTCCTAAAAAAATATGTCTATTTAATCCAAACCTGGCATTTTAGGCTTATAATTTTTGTCAAAAGACTCTGCTGGGACATTAAGTCGCATGGCATACAAAAGCCTCCAGGGGTCTGTGGTCATATCCTGGCATTGCTCCTCAGTGAAATGAGCTGAAAGATATATGGTATTGTACCACACAGAGACAGTTTCTAGTGGCCCAATAGTGTGACGCAAGGTAGATACTCTCCTCTCCTCTATTTCTCCTGAAAATACCAAAAGAATGTCAACACACATTGGCTTGTACAAGCAACAGTCTCTCATTTTGATATGACACTGCATGCACAAACATGCATGAGGCTGGGAGAGATCTGCAGTACTGTATTACTGTCACTTTATGAGACTGAAGTTCACTCCAGACTTAATACTGAAAAATCATTTATCTGTAGTACTTTCTAGAACTTATTTTCTGAATTAGTGGGATGCTTGCAAATCATGCAAACATCACCTGAACAATTTCTGTACTGCAATCACTCTTGTTCAGAAGCAAAGTTTTAGCAAGTTACGTTTTTTTATCTTTGTATGAAATGGCTGCTCTCAGATCACCAGTATACATTTGTGCACGTATACACAGACCCTTTCACAAGACAAACTAACATTAAAAACTGTAACTTTGATGTCAAGCCTCCCCAAAATTCTTTTCGTTCACCACTAATGAAAGACTAAGATTTCCATTCACATCCTGACTTTAACAGCTGCTGACAGCAACGATGCCTTTATTCAAAAGGTCTCTGCTTCAAGACTTCTAATTCTCCTGACATTTCACTCATTATTCCATAAATAAAACAGTGCCCATATAAAAATTCTGCCAAGCTTCTAAAGGTCTTAATGCACTTTCTTTGACTGTGACAGACTGGTGCTTTGTTTCACTAAAGTTACACAAGGCAAAACAACTCCAGTCTTCAATATCAATCTCAGAATACTGGTCTACAGAACACAGAGAAATTGAGCTTGAATAGAATTCAAGATAAAATGTCACCTTTATGATGGTTCTTATAGGCTTTACATCTTGTGTTGATGAAAGTTTTATTAAACGAAAAGAGCTGATAAATACAAATAGCAGCCAAATCTTTTTGAAGAATACACTAGGAAACAGTGCTAGGGAACCTCCGTGTAGCCTAATATTTGAGTCTCTTGAGGCACATATCATGATCAACTAGCAAACCAGTAACACAGCTAGAGTAAAAACAAAAGACTAACCAAGTCAGAGCAGATACCATGAAAAATTGATAGGGCACAGTGTATGTGCAGCATACAGCATCAGCAAACATACAGCTAATCACTTTTGGCAGATTAATTATTTCATCTTACTACAAACCAAACAGCTGCTACAAGATTAATTCCACACATCACTGTTAGGGCAAGCCTCTGAACCAACACTATTGTTTGCTTTAAGCACTTGTTAAAATATGGTATCAAAATTGTTATAATGAGTTCACACTAACTGGATCTATCAGCCCTACGATGAAGAAATATGAATGAATCAAGATATTGGCAGCAAGCAGTGTGTACCATAGATCTCCAGTATTTACACACTCGGGAAAAGCATACTGACGCAGTGTTTTATTTTGATCAACAGAAGAAGGTAAGAGGTTTTTTGCAAGACTGTTGAATGAGCTAATTGTCACAGGCCAGTCTGAGGTGCTTCATGATAAAAGCCATCACAGTTGAGGACACAAGGCACTACAGATACATGAATGAACATCAATGGGCAAAGGACACTATACTATTATTTTAGTACTACTGAAGTGCCTCTATGTGTGGGCAGGATGCTCCTGTCTGGGCCCTACCAATTTGAGGAATAAACATACAGCTTCAGTTTCCATAGCTGTTGTATTTCAGCCTCCTTAGGCAGCACTCGATCTGTTTTCTGGAAGACAAGAGGAATCTAAAGTCTCAACTACACACAAAGACAAGAAAAGAACAACTTCTCTGTGTGCATGTGTGTGCACGCATGTGCTACATGCATATGCATGCAGATATACATCTGTACCCTTTAAGCAGTTCTTTCTTCTTTGTTAGTACCCAGTCCAGCAGCATGCCCCTTGTCAGCTCCTCAGTCAGCTCTGTTCGGATGTTATCATCAATACACTCCAGAAGTCTCCTGTATTGGTTAAGCTCTAGATCAGATATGTTCTGTTCTGTTGCACTTCCAGCAAGATACTGGAGTGGTTAAAGTCTCCCATAAGGAGCAGAGCCTGCTAGCGTGAAGCTTTTTCCAGTTGTTTCAAAACAACCTCATCTTCTACTTCCTCCTGATCAGGAGATCTGTAGCAGACACCCAGCAGAATGTCACCCATGTTGGGCTGGTCTCTAATCCTAACCCATAAACTCTCAACTGTTTTATCATCCGTTCTTAGGCAAAGCAGTTCTATAGATCAGGTTAGTTTTCTAAAAGTTTTCCCTTCTGGTATGAAAAACTACAATAGTTTGAAAAGCCTAGTCTTACCTTTCTGGCTATGAGGAAGGCAAAATAATGAACCTGATTATTGATTAATTATGTCACTGCCACTGACTGTAAAGCACCAGAGAATAAAAACATGAATATGGCAACTCCTAGACTCACATGGCAGTAGTATAAGCTTTAAAATAATTCAAAAATTTAGTCTGAAAGTAGAACAGACCTGAATGCACCCTAATCCAGCATCATTTCTTGAAAAAAACTCCCACCTTACACAATATACCAGAAACTACCCATTTCTTCATGCAGTAAACCAAACCGAACTTATAACTGGCCACTTTTCACTATGACAACACACCTATAGAAATAGACAAGACTGATTTTCAAAAGGTCCTAGAACTTCTGCGCAGAATCTAATTCCTGAGGAATGTACTCTGTCCTTGAAGTTAGTGAGATCTGGTAGAAGATTTACTATTTAGGGGAAAGGATTTAGAATCAGTCCTCAAAATAACAGCTACCATCACGATGGTACAGCATCATTATATTCAGAGTGAAGGTTTTAGCAGCAGAGGTCATGAAAGCATGCTTCTATATAAATTTCATCTATCATCCCACTTCACATGTTTACTCTGGATCAGATCACTCCTCTTCTTAAAACTTAAAGGATTTTCAAAAATACCTGCAGGAATGATGCAACTAAACTCTACTGTATTTTCCAAAAGCACAAATAAAGACACATCCAGATCCAGCTGACCCGCGATGACTGCTACTTGATCATGATATGTACCTTTAAAAATCCTCCAGAGAGTACCAATTTCCCTTTACATTCCTCAGCAAATAATAGATATTAAAAAAAAAACTACTGAAAAGCATACTCTATACAACATGACAAAATTCTCTGACTATATATTATGCAAACAAACGCAATATTCTCATAAGCATCTAAACAGTTGCCTCTTTCTTACGAAAGCTACGCCAGCCAGCTTACCATCAATCCCCAGAGCTCCCTCCTGCTTGTTCTCCAGGCATGGTTCAAACTTGTTGATGATTTCCAGGCAGTGTTCTTTAGTCACATTCGTCATCTGTAAAAGTAGCAAAAATGAAGCGTTAACTAGCAATCACAGCTTCTCTTAGCTCTTTTCTCTGTATGCAGTTTAACAGCTGGCCAGAATATCCATAGTGGTACTAAGGATTTCCAGTTACCCAGCGAGATTCTCACTCCTGTCAATCAGTGTCAGGTCAGATAAGAACTAGACTGCTTTGTGAAAAGTTTCTGCCCTATTGGCAGCTGCCTGATCACAGCCAATAAAGACAGAGTTCTGCTTTGTAGGTCAAATCTGGTTAGAGTGTTATTAGGCACACAGAGCATCCAAACAGAAGCAGCTTTGTCACAAACCAATGGCATTTTTTCTCTTGTAGGATTAAAGGATTAGTTTGCATTATCAAAGGTTTTTACTTTAAAATAAAACAAGAAAATGCCTCATCTTTACGCAGCAGACAGAAAAATCAGTTACTAGCAGGGTAACGTAGAATCAGGACATAATGCTCTCAGAAAGCTCCTTGAGGAAATCTGTTAACTTCAATGTTGCTTTGCATTCTCAACTGAAAAAGGAAAGAGTACAAAGGGAAATACATGTTTGTAAATGTTTTCATTTACAAAAGAAGGGGCATTTATGATAAGCTATAGCTTTTTTTACCTTGCAATGTTTTCATAATTTGATTTTAACACTATTATTTAATATTCCTGCTATTTACTGTAGATTTTTCCTCTAATTACTACCCCTGTTGTTATTTAATATTCCTGTCCTGAGTGGTCCAGCAAATCCTTTCCATTAAGTGCTGTACATGACACATGAAAATCAGCCCTTGTCAGCAGAGGGAACTGCCAATAAAGTGACCAAGTTGATGACTGCTTTGGCAACATGGAATCTTTGCTTACGGGGAAAAGAAACCACCAGCCTATCTACGACCAGATCAATGCCTTTTCTGGGGGTAATTTAAAATCTAATAAATAAAAGTAAAAGAAGAGCAAGAAAAAATCCTAACCCTTTATTTGCCCATACATTATAGGTTTGCTGGGTTTAAAAGATAAAGCTCTGGAACAACAGAAGGCTTTTCTGGTACAGTTTCAAACGCACAGAATGAACACTTGTTTTCCCTGTACAGATTGTATGAGAAAGGGTAGCACTAGGCAAGGGAGAGAAGCCCCACAGGCACGGGTTGTCCACTTCAGTGATTAGCTGAGCTGATTTGTGTCCTGTGGCGAGTGTTCATTTTCCTCTCACCATCTGGAGGATCAATTGACCAATGAAATGGAAACATACCCCACTTATCTAAAAAGATAACTGCCAGAGCGTTATCTTTTTTTATTCATTCCTTTCTTAGACAACGTTTGAAACTGATGGAGATTTATGACTTACGGGAATGCAGCTTCAAAAGAGATCATGAGAGAAAAAGGCAAAGATGAGTCAACGCATTTGTTCCTGCATTGACTGCATCTGGCTATCCAATTATTTTTCCTCACTTCATAATCTTCCACAAGTCTCTAGATGAAAAATCATAGAATCATTCAGGGACCTCAGGAAGTCACCCAGCCCAAAATACTGCTCAAAGCAGCGTCCACTACAAGGTCACATCAGTTAGCTTAGGATGTTACCTGGTCTGGTCCTCAAAACCTCCAGGGATGGAGGCTGCACAACCTCTCCAGGCAACCTGTTCCAATGGGTGAATGTCACCATGGTACAGATACTAGATGCCTTGCTGTTTTCTGGTCTGCCAAATTACCATGTACCAGAAAGACTCAAACTTGTTCTGATCAAGGGGTATTTGGGGTAGGAGTAAAAGTGTTAGGCTTCCAGGTAGCTTGGTTACAAAGATTCTTAATGCCATAAAGGTTCAAGTCAGTGAGGGAGGAAGCAGATCAGTGGGCAGGAATGTGGTGCACCATACACACAGAGATAAGAAACTTTTGTCTTTTACCATTAGAAAAAAAAGAATATATCCACACTAGTTTCCCTTTTTCATGAAAACATATGTGAACTGTCAGAAAATGGACTTCCGTAACTTCAGTGCGCATAAGTGACTGATGGACAAAGTTTCTAATGTGACTGATTGTAGGCTAGCCGCCTTGTTAAATACAGTAACACAAGTGGATAGCACTTACTGCAACACAGCACAGAGTTTGCTGGTATTTTGCTGAATGTGCATAAACAGCTGTAAGCACAATGTATAGGTGCACTTCAATATCTGAATAGCAAAGCTTATAAAGCTGTAAATTAACATCTCTGAAGAGCTGTAAAATGTGTCACACTCATGAACAACAGTAAATATCAAGATTATCATTATCTACTGGCTGCTCCCACCACCACCCCGGCCCCATATTATTATACAGGGCATATACACATTACCTGGTTTGTCAGAGAAAAATACCTCACCTGTTTCAGCTCGGCAAAATGGGACAATAGTCTTTAAGACCCACCCCAGCAATGGAGTTAAAGCACTAAGAGAAAACTTAATATGTGCTACTATATAGCCTCAAAAAACTTTCCCAGACATTAATAATCCTCTCAACAGCTCTTCAAAAACATAATCTTCCACTTTACAAACTGAGATAGTGTGACAAAGTAATTCAGTGTCTCATCATGGACTATGCACTAAGTCAAAAGCAGAGCCAGAAACACCATCTTTGCACCAGGCTACTGAATACTGGGAAAAGACAGATACTGATGGAATCGTCCTAAGAGAACACATGAAAAAGAAAGAAACTGTACAGGCTTTCTTTAGGGGGACAACGAAAGTCTACAGAAAAAAGAGGTAGTGAGAGCAAGAAGATTCAAGAAGGAGTCATGCCAGCCTACAAGATGAAAATCAAGAGGCATCGAACTGTCTATTTTTCACATGTATGACAACAATGTTCCCACCCCTTTTAAATGGCAAACAGAAAGGCATGCAGACTGGAAGTCTTTCCTGGCTCGGGCCTACCTTCTGTTCAATCTCCAGAAAGCGTCTCAGGTCATCTGTATCTAGGTAGTCCTTGTGATTGCTGTAGGTGAGCATTAGCAGGTACAAATCACGTCGTGTTGACATCATCTTATAGAAGGCGCAGAACTCATCAAAGCCCAGCGTGCCCTGGTTATCATCCGTATCAGCCTCCTGCATTACACAATAATAAGGCAATGAGATACCCAGTTGCCCAGCAATAGCCTGAACAAACTTTGAATAAACAAACTCCTGCATAAGAATAAAGCAACACTGAAATTAAATGCAGGTTGACACTGCCTGACGTGGCTAGTCACTCTACGGCCTGCTAGAACAGATTGATTTATCAGGCTGATGCTTGTCATATGAATGCTTTGCACAGCTTTCCCCTTTGAACCTCTTAAATGTATGCATTAGTGAATCGGCCAAGAAACAACTCTTAAGGTCTTTATTGTTCCACAGGGAACCCTGCTTGAAGGATTTCTTTTGTCTATGGCAGTGAAGTAAGACAGCGTATCCTGCAACATAGAACAGAACATGCATCTGTCTGGCAGAATTACCCATTCGTATTTTCTTGAGAAGGTCATTAGAACCCAAGTCATCTTCAAATTCATTTTATATCTAGGATTTGGGAGGATATCTGTTAAATCCGCAGCCATAAGCTAGTAAGATCTGCAAGAATAATAATTTTGCAAGTAAAGAAAAAATCATCAGTAAATGACGCTATATTGTCTGGTATATCTATACCCTACAACATATATATTTCTTGGTTCTTTACTTTTTGGGGGCAGGTGCCCCAGCCTGTGATCCAAACCATGCTCAGTTGCATCAGCAATACTACTTACTGTTTGCACACAGTGGAGACAGAATTTCTTCAAAGAAATCTTGTGAGAGTCTGATCACAATGTCATCCACCCAATGATATAACTATTTGAAGGAGAGATTATGGAATTACTGTGTTTCCTAAAAGCCTTTTCCAAGAAGCATGAAAAAATGAATGAGAAATTCTGCCACGGGAAAGTATGAAAAAGGAAAGCTGCAATGTTTCCCAAACAGGATAGACAACACTTGCGTTTTTTATGAAAAGAGGTTTATCCAGCACTCCCTACTTTGTTCTCAATAACGGAGTTGTCAGCGTATTGCTTTACTCACGTTCACTGTAGACACGTTTAAGGACATTTCAAGCCACAAAATTAAAAAATAAATAAATGAGCCACGTTTTTACCAAACCTTCATATTTTCCACTGAATTTCCTTCACGTACTGCCACACGTGCACTTGTATCAGTTGAGGAAAACACTGATAATAAGCTCTCACAACCACAGACAGCAGCACTGAACAGCCTTCACAAAGCACTTCTGTCCTGGCAAGCTGACATCAATTCACAGTTATTTGCCCAAGAATGAAGTACTGCCATGACCCTGCAATTTATTCTAACATACCCACAGAGATTTTTAAAAACTTACACAAACAGCCTACTCTTGCCTTGTTCCCAAAGGACATCCTGCACTTGTTCCCTACTCTTTAATCTTGATAGACCTCACTATTTTGTCTCTTGTCCAGTCTCACACTTCAGCAGTTTCGGAGCCTGTACCAGCTACAACACTGAAGCTGACAGTACTATGGAGGAAGTGACTGGAAGAATGAGAAGTCATAGATGAAGCTTCTTTAGAACTGAGCCCCAGGTGAAAATATGAATGCATTTGCGAACAAGAAGTAGCTAATAAAAACGGCTTTTGCCATTGTAACTATGGCAAGATTTTTTTAAACAACTCACTACTACTTTTTTAACTAGAAAAATTAATATTAAAGGTAACTTTCTTTCAGACCTACATGTAGTACCCTATTAGATCTTAAAATACTTGGTGTAGTTATTTCATTAACCAAGAGATTTGATTTTTAATTTCAAGGCTGCTTAATATTCTGATTCTAAGCTATCAAATAGCAATTATATTTTCAGCTGAGACCAGCTCAGTTTCAATTATGCATTGCATGTGGAAAAAGCAAACCTATTCTTCTTTGTTAATAGCATTTCTAAAGCACCCGATATGTGTAGTAATTGTCATTGATTACAAACAGTAAAACCAGAACACAGCATACAAGCAGCATAAATTTTTTCCCAGGAAAGTTTTGCCCAGTCTCTTCTGTTTGGCTTGCATCAAACCTAATGGTTCATCCTGGAAAAGGAGTCACTTTAATCTACTAATTTTAATGAGTTTTTAAATCCAGTTCTTCACCAAGCTACATCTGTAAACCTAGTGTTTGCTGGTGTGAAAGAAAAAAACTGAAGAAAAAAAAGTAACGGGTAAAACCCCTTGGTTTTCTCTGGCTGTACATGCATGATTCTCAAAGGCTTTTGAGCCTGGAATGTGTCCAGAACTGAATTTTTGAAAATCCTATTGAAAAGGCTAGCATGACTTTCTAGTAAACTTGAAGCAGTGCTTGAACAGCTGCCATTCCAACTGTGAGATTTTCAGGCACCTAAACATACATTATGTTTCTGAAGGTACATACATACTCTGTCCAGACATTGCATAAGAAAAAGTAAAATAGCTGAAAAGTCCTCATCTCCAATACTCTCATAAGGTACTGGCTGCGCCCTAGAGGGAACAATTTTCTGTATGGAAACAATCAGGGACTAACACAGTAGCCCATACTCTTGCAGAAATACGATTACAAGCATTCATCCCTGTGGTCAGTACTTTTGGAATTCAAAGAACTTTCAGTTGGCAGAAGACACTGCTTTTGCACAAACTGCTGTTTAATGCAATAGCCTCATGTAAAATTTTTCAGGGTCCTAACCATACAGGTTCTTAATCCATCAATTGGATAATTTATCATCTGCAGAAAGGAAAGACACAAACTGACTTCTTTTCTTCCCCAAACAAAAGCAAAGGTAAAGGAGAGGGTATTTGCAAGTTCCTGGTGACTAGCATTTCATTCCATTTAAAAATTTCTTTTTCTATTTGGACATGTATAGGGTGTTATAATGCACTAGTGTGCAACAGCATGGACAAATCTACTTTCAAAATTCATTCTGGTCCACATAAATTTTATGCAACAGAAACAGAAAATGGTAATCAAAACAAGGGCTGGCATGGTAAGAGCAGCCCGAGAGAAATGAGCACCCAGCTTCCTGGGGCATCTGTGTGTTATGAAGCTTTTATTTCTCTTTTTTTTCAGTAACATACAGAAAAAATGCTCAAGTATTTTAACTCTACTTCTAAACTTCTGTTTAAATTTCTCCCTAGCTGCAAACTCTTTTTCTGCAGGACTTTCTGTTCCTAAAGAACAACTCACCCAAATGATGGGCAAAATATTTGCCTGATGCATACACTAGGATAACCTGTATCATCTGATTACTGGAAACTTTCCAATCGCCTTTCCTTCCTTCCCCATAGCCTTGACTTGCTGCGGTTTGCAAAGTTATCCTGTTCTCCATGCTCCATTTGAGCATCTTTTACCATTTTGGACCCACAAAGCAAGTTACATTGCACATAGGATGCAACCAAGCAGGCTTCAGCATCAGCTGTCAGCAGGATGAGAGAAAGAGCAGAAAGAGATGTAAGTTAAAAATGTTTTCAACCCAGAGGCATTAGAATAAATACATACAGCCATGGAGGAGAAGGAACATTTCAAGGCCCATTTTTTCTCCAGTCAAATTAGTCAGAAGGTTTCCAGGTTACAGTCTTTCTCAAAATTATTCTCTAACGCTCGTCTCTTCTGCTAGAGATAAAAGGCCATAATCAGAGGCCATAAAGTCAGTCTATAAAGACTGTCCATGGCAAAATGCAGTGGCTACATCGGTTTCTAACCAACGAAAGAGATCATTTTGCCTTCCTTTCTTTTCTCAGGAATAAGTTAAAGGAATGACAGCTTCACATCCAGACTGAATACAAAATCACCCATCCAAATGTACACATTCACTTGTTCAGTTTCATGTTAAAATACTTATCAAAAGTCACGCTGACTGCCACTATTCTTAACTTCCCCTTGATCCCCCCCAAAACTACCCATACTGTGCATGTTTCCATGAGGTCTGCGCGTAGGACTCGGTGAGCTATGCAACATTATGGCAGTTTATTAAGGAACAAGAGCCGGCATAATAAAATTTATTTGCACAAGATTTATTAATCGTATCATAAAGCCCCAGCCGACTGTTTCTCTTTATTTTTTACTGTTCTTTAGCAATGGAACAATTCTATAACTAGTGGCTGTTGTCAGCGAAAGTGCTTTTCATTCAAGGTTCTTAACACCATCTAAACCTTGAAGCTTAGGTTTTACACTTCTTACCATCTCTCTCTCTATGTATCAATTTCACACACAGGTAGGTAATTCTCTAGGGAATACTAAATTCAGAATAATGGAACAGACCCCTCCTAAATGATAAACAGAGCCTAATTTTCACATCTTAGCAGAGATCATGTCAAAATGAGAGTATTCACTCATTAGCATGAATCAGTAAAATGATTCCAAAGACTCTGATATGATTTCAGGTTTCTATTTCATAGGACTGAAGGATTCTAATGTTCTTGTCCTAGTGCACTGAAAGAAAGATTAAAAATAAAAAAGGAATTTTTACACATCAGCAATACCAAAAGGACTACTTGTTTCAAAGTGGTCTTCTACTCACACAGCAACAGGAAAAAATATATGCCCAGGCAGTCTCATTCCATAAGTACTTCATCAAACCAGGAAAAATCACCCCCAAAAAGAAGAAAAGCTTCAGAAAATGAAGACATGAACTTTAAGAAATCTTTAAACAGCCTTAAATTGATTGCAAACTGCCCTGGAGTTGTACAACCTCAGTAGATGCTTAGAATAAAAGATGGCTCAGTCTTCAAGCACCAACAGAGAACAAAATTACCTTTGCCTTGCCGCAGATCTTTGTGTGACCTTAGGCAATTCACTTATTCCTGCTTCAGTTTTGCAAAATCAGGCTTAGAATATTTCTCCACCTTAAGTTAGGCAAAACTTAAGTATTCAGCTATACACAATGCCTTGGACAGATTCAGACTGCCTAGAAAGTCATCGGTAGATAGGTATTTGATCCCTTTCAGTGCTGCTGAAATTCCAGTGTTTAGTTTTCTCTGAAACGATCTCTCACAGCCTCTCCAAGAGAACATTCTTTAAAACACCAGAGCTGCTGGAAAATTATACTGAGGTGTCCCTGACTCCGTGTAGGGCAAAAGTCATAGTAGTTCACTGTGCTGAAAACTATTGATTCAACTTCTGCTTAGGTCCTTCACACAACAGACTTTCTGATTACAAAAGCATACACATCTCCATAGTTCAGTTGCCCAGTAAATTGGGTCAAGGTCAGCAGAATGCAATGTCAAACAAATAGCTCTTAGCAATGCAAAAAACCTGACAGATGCGGAAGTTTGCATACTGGATATTTTATTAGTACTGCAGGATATTGGATACTTTACTAGATACTATTTATTAGAGAGAATGTAATCAGAGAAGGAAGTGTGACTGAGTTTCAGATCAACAAGTATAGCAAAAAAGCAATCTCTGTACTGTGTGTCTTTATGTTATGTAACACCAGGAGGTACCTGGTGTAATGCCTTTTTCTATGAATAACTATTTATGATGTGTTTCTGGAGCTCTTTTTCAATTTATGAAATGGACTGTGTAGTATCTCTCAGTAGAGTGGAAACAAACCAGATGATGAAGTATTTACAATCTCTCCTACTAGGTTTCACATTAAATCTCCAGCAGCTGAATCCTTGTTCTTTTAGAAGAAAACACATTTGAATTTCTTACCTTAAACATTTGCTTGACTTTTTGTCGGGGTAGGTTCACATTCAGTTTGTGCATTAGCTGGAGCACTTCACTAATACTCAGACTTCCATCACCATTTTTATCTGCCTCATCAAATGTCTGCTTCAACCACATTGAACAGGAGTTAAGGAACAGCACGGAATATTAAGGGATATTACTGAACATTATGTATATATGATTTTTTTTTCATGTTAGGAAAGACTGTATGAGACTGAGGATGAAAGAAAGTTCAAGGTATAACTCATGTTATTACAGTAACAGTTTCTAGACTTGCTATGCCCAATATGCAACACATGCTATTTACCCATACTACATACAACACAGAAGAACTAACTTCTGAGCAAATTTCAATGTTGCATCACACTTTGTCCTGTATAACCAAATGAAATGGACAGCTTTACACAGAAAGTAACAGGTGAAAGAACATACCTGTATGTTTTTCAGTCCACTGCAGTCATTCATCTCCAAATCTTGCCCAGAACAATCCTCTTCAAGGACTCCTCTGTCTCTGGAAACAGGGAATACAACGGGAACCACTTTGAAGCTTTAAGACTAGTGCTTGTTTCAGCAAAACAAATACTTAAAGGAATCCCTATGCTATGATAGCTCTCCACCCCTGGAAAATACTCTCAGATAGTCTAAGAAGGATATTGGTCTCTGGTCCTTTGGCGTTTTGAGAGGCTGTCTTCATCACTGATCCCTGCCATCAGGTATTTTAGCCCTGTGATCCAGGTGCGTGCTTCCTCTCCACTGGAAGATACCAGGTCAAGAGATTCCATATGGTCTCCATAGTAGATGCTGAAGCAGCAGTTGGGATCAAAACTGCCATCGGCATAGCGCTGAAAGATCTCCGATTGCTTCCCCTCGCAAACTTCCTGAATAGAGTCGATAGAAACTAGAATGACAAAAGCATGTAGTTCATTAATGACTGTGTGCATGCCCTAAGCCAGACAAGATGCATTTATTCTGTAGAGAAATCCTGTAGAGAAAGGGCTCAAAGCTCACATTGCAAGGTCCCCAGTTCACACAGGTTTTGCCTGCAACTCATTTACAACATACTACAGTACTGCAACCTGCAAGGCTAACAATAGCAACTTAATCTTCATAAACTATTAATCATAAAACAATTTACTGCCCTTTAAATTCAAGTACAACATTCTTCTTGATCACCCGTGAATGAGCCAAATCCTTCATTTTTGTTTGTTCATAAGAAGGCAAGACCCTAGGAGGAATCAGAAGAAAGGTTCTGTAGTTGACACTCACTTTTGGCTTTCTCATTCTTTCGAGAGGGTCTCCAGCGAATACATGACTTGTGCTCGTCCAAGTAATAGAAGCGGACCAACCCTTTGGAACTGCCACGGAGTTTGATCATCTGGGTACCAGTTTGCATGGAACTCATACATCTTTCCACTGAAGAGAGAAATAACGTGATACCAGTAAGTCAGACTTCACTCCCTTTAAAATCACCTTTACAGGAAGAAAACATATCAAGCAGCTACCAAATTAACAGTTCAAGTCAAAGGACAAGATTTCCTGTACAGTCTAATATATGAGGTCAGATTATATGATCAAAAAGTCAGAAAGATTATTGGCAACTGTTGGACTTACCTGTAAATGTGAAAGTTTTCATTCCCGTATTAATAGGTATGAAACAGACATATGTTAGAATTGGTGTAAGGTGCATACCCTGCTTAAGACCACCTTGAATGCTTAATTCAAGCTCCTACAATATGTAAAATTTGTGCTGCACACAGTATGAAATTTCACCTGGAAGTTTGGATCCTTGGCCAGCAAAAACTAGCACAGTTCCACCCCATGTCAGGAAAGTTATTTTCATTATACCTTACACTCTTGCCTCTTAAGCATACGGTAACCTTGTGGCATAACTTCAAGGAGTTTTTTTTCACGTTCCTCTCTGTAAATTCTGGAGTTCCTGTCAGCAGTATCACTGTTTAGAAGTACCATGGCTTCTTATGAAGCAGTTTAGTATGCATTCTATCTATTCAGAATCCAATTAAAAAAACAATAAAATTATTACCCAACTTTGTCATCAAAAGTATTCTAGGAACCCTAAAAATTCAAAAGCTTTTATGTACAAATGACTTAAGAGCTAAACCATTTTCACTGCCTTAAAAATTAACAGCAAGAAGGTGATTAGAATCCAGTGTGTGACTGCAAAGATGAGGCCAGCTTCAAAGGCTACATTCTTATAAAGAGGTCTACAGTCAGGGTCAACAACAGAGTAATTGTATCCTACACCAGTCAGGGAAATGTATAACCAGGCAAAAATCCTAACAAGTTGAGGGTGGCATTATTTTGATTGGCCTTCTCTAATATAAATAATATTTTGCTGTCCTTAAAAAGATTCCAGAATTTTCTTCCTGGGAAGAAGCTGAAAGAACAATACTAAACAGATATTCTTTGCGCTGATCAATGTTTTGTGTAAGGCGCTCAGACCCTACAAGGATAAGTATGAATAAAAAGCTATCAGTATTTTTTTTTCTATCCTATAACATATATTATGAGTAAATCCTCACATTGACATTAAAGTGGATCCAAAATATCAATTAAATATTATTCTTTATGACTGAGTTAAAAAAACCATTGAATGCTAACAAAGTTGGATTTGTAGTCCATAGTCTGGTGTTATGGAAGAGCTGTAATTTTCTCATAAGCACCTTAAGTTCAGAAGCTCAGTTCTACAAATATTTACCCAGATAAGTTGCTCCCAGCGTGTGAACAATCCTTATAAGCAAACTCAGAAAAACACCTCTCCCTATTAATGCAATTACAACATTAGGACCTAAAATGCCTGGTGAATCTATATAATTATATTTTAGTAGTCAGTCCTAATTCATAAACATTTAGCCACCATTTGCCACTACCCATGACTGACGAAACACAAAGCACATTCAAAACACACTAATAAGCGAGTATAATAGAACTACTAGCAGCACACTTATTTGGGGGGATTTAGAGGAACTACTAATAGTCTCATCACACTCTAAATCAAACTACTATAAGTATCAGTTTCTAGAATAAGCACAAGGAGATTCAGACAATATTCCTAACTTGCTTGTTAACACCAAGGTATCACAGTACGTCTGCAAAAAGAAAACCAGATTTGTAACGGAAATGTTTGATCTTTCACAAGAGAAAGGGTCTGGGGCAAAGCTAAGCTGAATTTATCAGCAACACTATTTTGAAGCTCCTTTAGCAAAAATACGGCATTTTTAGAGTAACAGAACAACACTAGGACTTCTGCAAACCATGAAAAAGCTTTATAGCCCAAAAGTTTACTTCCTGCCAGAAGCAAGAATGCCCATTTTCATTACATACAGAGCCATCACAAAGGCATTGCATGTCTGCTGTTTACATCACACTTTTACTTGCCATCCAGGCCAAAGAAAATAGTAAACTCTGGAAACAGTACTTTTGGAAAGTTGAGATGGAGTATCAGCTTTGCCTCCCATTGCTTCTATGGATTAAGTCACTGATCCTACAAATTTGCTTCCAGATGTGGCAACTATCTAACAGACTGTTCTTCTTCCAAATCCCTTAAAATCACATTCTCCTAGGAGGAGGCCTTTCACCTATATTGTACTTTGTCTCTGGACCCTTAAAACACGTTCCCCTCCCAGGGATTTGGCAGCATTACAGACAGTGCAGCCAGCGGCCTTCAAAGAAGCAAGTCTTAGAAGAAGCTCCCTCAAAGACCTTTGCTCTCGCTCAGCAGGGCTCCTCCTCTTTCCTTGGGAACTGCTGTTAAGCTGAGGCTCTTGCATGCAAAGCCCCTGGAAGCAAGGTTGGGGCCATGCCCATGCCTGCCCAAAGAGGAGGCATTCTTTTGAAATTCAGCTGTTGCAAGGAGCTAAGCTTGACAACATTAATGCAAACTGTTAGCAACTGGCCGTGTCCCAGGAATGAATGCAGAATCTCGTATTTTCTGCCAGGTCACCCATTTATTTTCCATAATGACAGAGCATAGCCTGTGACTTAATTTTCTTGTGGCTTTTCTGCCTGGTCTAAGTAAAATTAAAACTATTACCATGTCCAATGTATTTATGTATTTTTTTCAGACCTAGAGATGAGAAGTGTAAATTACTACTCAGATTCTGGATGGAAGAATGAAAACCAATACATAAAATACATATTCTACTAAGTACAGGTTTATAAATAAATACAAGGAAATTCTGAGGTCAGGCTCCTCTTAATCAGTCTGTACATACAGATTACAGATGAAACGCTGTCCAAACTAAAACACTCGTTCCATGTATTCCAAAAATGCATCAAAACCAACACAATTCTTTGCAGTGATTCAAGCCTACCTCTTGGGCAAAGGCAAAAACACCCAAAAGAAGCAAGGCAGAGTAAAAAGGAATGGAAAAAATCATTAATGTTCCTGTGCTTTAGAGCTCATATTCAGCCAGATTCAATTAATTTACTCCAGAAAAGAAGGTTCAACAAAAGGTTAATTTGAAAGCAAATCATTAATAATAAAAGAAAATTTAAATTTAAAGCTACAATTCTGTAGAGTACATTGTTTATGTTAATAAAATATTTACAGAGAGAAGGTGTTAAATTGAGAACAAAATAACCCCTCATGTAACATTTTATTTCTTAAAGCTGGTCCTTTGGCTTCAATCACAGATGCCCCTAGATTAAATCAATGTGGTCAGCAGGTATCAGTCATAAAAGCAAATGCTGTGCTACAGTTCAGAAGCATTACTGGAATTCACTACAACACCAGATCCAAAGTGGATTCAAACTCGGCTTGACCATTTCCCAGACACTGCAATCTTTTCAATATCTGCTTTCATTCCAGTTCAGCAGAAAGATAAATACTTCTCAAATTTACTGTGAGTCAATAATTATGGAAAGCTTGAACTTATTTTAATTTCACAAGGTTTATAGTTTTTTGAAAAAAAAAAAAAAAAAAAAATTTTTTGGTGAAAATAGTTAACGAAATTTCTATTAGCCCTAATTACACAGACTTCAAATCACATTAAATTTCCAACTTCCTCTTCAGAAGTTATTGTAGTAAATAATTTTATTTGAAGAAATGAGAAGAGCAGAAATGGGAGAAGTATCAAAAGAACACACCTGTTACAAAGCAGAAAATAATAAAGAAGCACCAAAATAAAAGTACACTTTATACAACATGCATTTACTTTGCTTTTACGTGAAGTAAGAACATACTCCTCGGCTGTTAAAATTTTAATAAGCATCCTTGGATAGCTCTTTTAATGCAGCTGTTCATTTCTGCTGCAGGATTACTCACCCAAACCCTACCCAGTACCTCAGCAGCTGCCCTGCTGCCAGTTCCAGCTGATCTGGACACTGGACTGTTCTTTGGTGAGTCAATGCACAATTGCAATTAATGTTTGAGGACACAAACTTGAGTTCAGTTCTATTCAGCATACCTGCCAATTGAATGGTCAGACCATACCAAATACTTGTTTTAAGTATCTTTTTAGTTTTGGTGACACGAGGAAAGGAAAGCACAAGAAATGTCTTCCTCCTTCTGTCAGGAGAACAACGGCAGCTTTCCGGGATCCTACCAACATGACAGGAAGGAAAACCTTTCAGGTAGTGCAGAGGTGTTAGCTAGGGGTAGCTAGACAACAGCCAGGAGATTGAGATGGAGAGGGGAAACAGTGCACGTCCACACCTCTACATATGTATGTGCACTGAAATATACACCCTTATCTGTCTACATGACTGAAAGTTTAGACCCCTAGAGAGACTGGCAGAAAAATTTGTGGGCGAGGAAGAATCATAGTGGTACTCATATCAAAGAAAAAATAAGATATTTTTTCTGAAATCTTTCACAGCATGTAAATAAGAATAGCACACTGATGAGAAGACAAGTATAACCGCTTCTCCTTACCATTGTTCAGATACCTTCTTTAAGGATTCATTTCTATACTTCAAGTAAAAATCCCTCAGTCTTGAAATGAAACATATTTTGGAAGAAATAGCTCCTAACTATCTTCAAAGGCTGAAGTTTTCTTCTTGGTTAAATAATATTTTGCACCTCAATAGTACCTTTGTGCAGAATTCAGTTGAGGTTCAGCTCTCTTTTGATCTAACGAGTTGCCTCAATTTGCATCCGGACAAAATACAGTCATGGAGAAATGGATCTCTACTGCAGCAAAAAGCACTGTCGTAGCTGAGCAGGAAACAGAAACATAGAACACTTAGTTCTGTTCTTGTGTTCTTACAAAGTGACACTAGACTGATGCAGCAAAAAGACTCAAAGTGATTTTTCATAGTTAATAGTAACATTTATAGTTACCATAAAAAGTTTTAAAGTAACAATAAAAAACAAAACTACAGAAATCATAAATCCCTACAATTTGTCCTGATACAACAAAGTAAAAACAGAGCCCAATATCATACTTATTGTTAGAAAGATGTTCTAACGTCTGTTAATTATTTATGGTTCAGTAGCATTATTGTCTTTTAGGAGTTTCTGGGTTTGATGTAAATGTGTGAAGGAGTGGGAGTATTTTAGCATGTGAGGATGAAAAGAATTTAGAAGGATTGAGTCATTGAGTATTTTTATACATGGACCAGCTTTGTCAAAAGAGTCACTTCCAAAGTTCAATACGGCTCCAGGTTATGTTGTACAGCTTTGGCCCTAGCCAGTCTCTTCAGAAAAAGTCCGAAGGCCAGCGTCACACAACACTGCTGAGTTCTGCCCTGTTAACAGATTCTGACAAGATGCATCCTGATAGTATGCTTCAAAACAACCGCTCTCCTAAACACTACAAGGAGAGGAAAATAGATTTCAGAGGCTTATTTCTCTTCAGGGCCTCCAGAAGATGCAACATGTTGGTCAGCCTAGAGAAACCCCTCCAGTACATGTGCACTATAAGAGCAAGCTGTTCCCTTAAAATATTACTAAACAAAAACAGCTTTCCGGCATGCAGACAGAGCACTCCCACACTTGTCATACATTCAGCACTGCAAGTCCATTGAAGAGATAATAATTGCTACGGTTTTTTTAAAGTCTCACTGGAAATGGTTTTGCAGCTATAACTGGCTCATCAGAAGGAAAAGCAAAGAACTGACTGGCTCCCACTACTCCTGCCAGGAATATCAGTTTCAGTTTAGACAGGAGGCATCAAATATTTTTAAAAATCAATATATAAATATAATAATATAAAAGCGTATAAAATATATATATATATAAAAAATATATCCAGTACAGTGTGGTGAGAATTCTCTTCAGCTGAAAAGTCTTGGATTTAGAAGATAGCCTGAAAATTCTGCATATGAACTGTACAATTGATTTCTGTAAGCTTGAGGAATATTCATGACAATTCATCATACCACTCTCATAATAAAGGCTCCCAGAATGTCACTACTGACCCTGAAGACACTTACTCAAGTAATGGTAACTTATCACAGAAGTTTTAACATTAATTGTTGGCTCCAGCAGCCTGGTTTTACTCCCTATACAGGCACCTACGCTAATGGAATACCTCAGTAGTAAATCCTACTTGACCCATTGCCTTATTAATCAAATGAATTGCTGTTAAGAACAACTTCTGTTACATAGAGGATTTAGCATCCTGCAGTGCATAACGGAGGCAGACCTTCTTTATTTATTTATAGTATTTAAACCTTACTTACTTATTTTTTATATTTATTTATTCTTTATTATTACATATTTAAAGTACAGTCTTTTCCTTACAACATGAACTCATTGAGGGAGATACTGGTTCGGTTTTCTCTTACATAAATACTGGACTGTTCACTGGGTGGATTTTACTTCACACACACAGAGAAAACCCCCAAACCAAATAGAAAAACCCAACCAACCAAAAAAACCCCACAACCTAAACCAAAACAAAATACCCAAACACAACCCCCCCCCTCCCCCCCCAAACCCCCAGAATCAAAAAACACAAAACCAAGAAAAGGAGACATTGTCATGCAGTGAGTGGCATGATCAAAAGTTAACCTAAGGTATTTTCTGTCTACAGTGTTCATAGATCAGGTATAGCAGGCTGATTTGCATCATTATGCCAGGATCCAATTAAAAAACAGACCACATCCAACTTCATTAACCTTCATTATTTTCATTTTTGCAGTCCTACAGATGTGTAAGCAGGTCCTTCTCACCTTTTAAACCAACCATCTTATTACTAGTGTAAGAAGTTTCTACCCCTTACTTGCTCTCACTGACTCAAGCCTCACTAAATTTCAGGACTCTCTACTGTTCTTTTCTTTGGCAAAAACATTTTAAAGTATCTTTGAAAAGAAAATTTCTGTATAATCCTGCCAGCAATGGTTGGGACAGCATTTGCTGCGTACAAGAGTTAATGCAAGACTGAATCCATCCTTAAAGCGCATAACCCCTAATAAATGAGACGTTAATGGGAGAAGAGATGCTCTTAATCCTGTGGAAATTAGGGTGCTTAACTCGAGGTCAGTCTGTCAGCTCTCCATCTCTTGGTTGAGACTCCATCAGCCATCTGGATCCAGGGAAATGCAGAAGCAGAGTAGGATGGCATTTCTGGACCTCTGCAAAAAATTCCTATTAGTTTCTAAGCTATCTATACCTCCAACTTTCTTGTTAAAAAAACCAAACCCAAAAAAAGCCCAAAACTTTGACTGGCAAAGCTGACATACAAGTGGGACAAAAAAGTGCTTCCAAGGCAACAGGTGGTTCTGGTCAAGGTCACTGCAGATTTCTTTACTGGACCTGAGAGGCTCAAGACGACTGCTGTTAAAATGCATTTACTACAACAGGAAACATATAATTTCTCTAGCCATTTCCAACTAGGTTTGCTGGTTTTATTACCTATTTAAAAGAAAGGCTGCTATGAAGCAAAAAGGGACCCTTCTCAGATAGCTAGTGAAGCTTAAGAATTTTGCCACTGTATATCAGTATTCAGAAAACAACCTCCCGAGAGTCCAGTGACCTACTATGGAAGAAAACAGAGATACTTCTAAAGGCTCATTTCAAAGACTGAAAACTGCAAATATTGCATGAAACATTGAAGACTTAAGAGATGTACAAATTCTGGCAGATAGCAAACCTATCTTACTATGAGCATGGAGAGGGAGATAGATTCTATCTATGCAACAGAGAATTTCAAAAGGTCTGCACACGCCAAAATGTACAACTTTGCATTTGCTTTTCCAGAACAATATAAAGAAATCAGAAATGAAATTATAACTGAGAGGATCTTGAAGACCAAAAGAATTGCACTAGCAACCATGCAAAATAACATGGGACTAGGGCTGTGTCTCAAGTTCTTCTTTCTTTTCCACTCCCCCACACTACAGCTAGACAAAGTTGTCACTAAATAAGATTTAAACATGAAAGCTTTCAAGATGATTCCATCTTGCTCAATTAAGTGGCAGGTATTCAGCCTGCATCTTACCAATATGGCCGATTTTCCATCTCGGAGAAGCTACGATGCTGCCACCAACCCAGAAAAACTCTTCAGCCAGACGGGCCACTGAGAACTTATTTTGAAGCAAGGGAGTTTTTGAGGCATCCATATCTGAGACAAAGGGCAGCTTCAGAACTGAATATAAGCACTGACGGCCTTAGGAGACATCAAGATTCTGCAGTACACATTTTCAAAAATGCATAAAAATAGCATAAAATAATAAATAGCATAAAAATATTATCAGGAAAAAGCAAGATAATCGGTGATTTCCAAAATCCAGTGGTATTTTTCAGGTTGTTACAGAGAAGTTTCACAGTAAATTTAGGCCTCCTCCCCTGTCCAGATTTAGAATATTAAAATCCTAACAAAATCCTTTTTATACTATGTGACGTACCTATATGTATATTTTTGAGGATTGGGTGGGTTTCAGTTCAACGTTTTAAAGAAGACACATGATAGACACGGACAGGGCAATGAGGCAAGATGGCATGTAGGTGAATCCATTTCTGGACAGAAAGGCCTCCCGATGATATTCTTTTTCCTTTGTTCCTTTACCAGCTGCTAAGCCTCCACCAAGACATTATAGCAATTTACAGTTGTTGGCTTCTCCGTGCTGCTTCCTCCTTCTGACAGCAATTCCTACATAGAGATACCCCTTTTATGTATTTGATTACTAAGAGATTTGCAAGTCCCACTCTTGCCGAGGGCTTTACTTGCTCTTCAAAAACAACCAACAATATCCATTGCAGTAAATAAGCGCACAGTTAATAGTACAATCCATTCCCCTCTCTGCCCTGCTGAGCCACCCTTGCCTTTCACTGCGAATCTGTCCAGGTGCTTAAGCTCTTCAGTCTCCTTCCAGGTCTGAAAAAGCCAGAAAAATCATACTTTCTTCTTCATACAGCTCTTCAAAATATCATTGTATCAGTCCTCATCTTTTCTCAGAAGGTTCTCCTCAGTATTTTAATGGACATGCATGATAAAAGGAAGAACATTTCTCCCTAGGCAGTAAAAACTAGATACAATGCAAACACAGCAACACATGTTTGCTTCAAATCCTAAATCCATCATACGCACTAATCCTAAAGCCGTGGTTCTACCCTATCCAGTCAAGGGATTTAGATGACATGTTACAGCTGTAGGGGAAAAAAAAAAAAAGTTTAAAAAAAAGTGCTTTCTTCTTCTTCTCTGCCTACATTAGCAGCATCTTTCCATCTCGCAACACATTTAGGAATATCTTTGCAAACTGTCACAACCCCATAGACGATGCTCGCTTAGGACTCAAGCCAGTCAGCTACACTGTACAGAGCAAACGCTGTACACAGAAACCAGGAACAGTGAGGGTGCTTGAAAACTGACAGAGATAAAAGCAGGTAAGGATTAAATTTTAAAAAGCACTAAGTCACTACTTCATTCCATTTGAAATGCATCCATTAAACTCCAAATACAGAAATCTGTCATTTATGTTATTACAACCTCTTAATCTACATTAAGATTTACGTACAATATACAATTGCTCTTGCCATCTGTGATCTGCACAAGGAGCCTAATATGCTTCTAGCTTGATGAGCTAAACACAAATTGCCCGTTTAAAAACACATTCATTAAGTGCTTCCTACTTCTCCTTTCACAGTTTGAAAAAGTTTTAGAGTAGTTAATTCTAGAAATTACTCACTCTCAATTAGAACTTGTTTATTTCACTATGCTCAGAGTTCTTAGATTAGGCTGGACTCTAAATTTAACCACAGATTAATTCCAAAGAAAAAACAAACTGGGTCTGCACTAAGGGTCAGCAGTGGCAATAGTGCTATGTACACTCTTGTCACGTTCTGCTGTTTATTCAAACATTTCAGCAATAGCCGTCCATTCTCCTGAGGCATCTTTCAAGACTAATTTAGTGACAGGACTGCAAAGTGATTGTCATCAAAGGAGGAGTAACTTCCATAAAATGCTAAGAAGCATAAATCCATACCACAGAAAACTGCTACACAGAAGGCAAGAACCCATGAAGTACTGTTCTAAAGATCCTAAACCTTTTTTCAGATGAAGCAAGATCTAGCAGGGGCCAGAATAACACCTGAGAAACGTGAGCTTAATTACCTGCTCTACTGCATCCTCTTCTGAATTTCTTAAATAAATCAGTAAACATCTTTGTGGGTAATTTCCATGCTATAGAAATAACATCTTAATCGGGGACAATGACATTGTTGTACCTCACAAGGTAAACTTTAAGCTCTCAATTATAAGGAGGCAGAATTAAGGTAAACTTTTGCAATAAACCAAAAGTATTGCAGTTGTTTAGTCCCTTTTTTCCTCTTGCAACACTAATCAGGAGGATTCCTTGTAGTCTTCCTGGTTGTACATGCAGCAAAATCTCAGTAGCTGGCACTTTGTGTGCTAGGCAGCAAAAGGTACTCCTTTTAAAATTCAAAAATTAATTCTGCAAGGACATCCTAGATTCTGCATTAACCATTTATGTGTTATCAACCTGGGGACAAAGGGAAGGGAGAAAAAGAGTGAAACCTAAGTCCTATTGCAGCATCGCCCAAGATATTAGTTTCACCGTTCAGAATTAGAATTCTGCATAAGCAGGACTTTGAAAGTGGATTTGTTTTTATTTGTGTACGGAGAAATGCCAGTGATTTATAGCACCAGAAAAGAAGAACTATTTCAATGTTCAAGTTAAAGTTAGATTTGTAATCCAAAACCCACCCAGAGAAGGTTATTTTAAATCCTTCTGGTTGATGCTATCGATCCATCTTTCAGGCCTCCTAAGAAGATGATCACATAAACAGAGAAAAATTAAATCTTTTGAAAAGCCCCTCTTATTTATTGATTGTGCTGGATACTAGGTAACAGTGTGGGAAAGCAACAGGAAACAAGAAAGGGTTAAACGTGACATAATCCCTCTCCCAACTCTTAAGCATACTGAGCTGAGTACTTAGGATATAAGCCTATTGAAATGGGTTTCTATTCTTGCCTCACTTGACATCCTCAGAAAAATCTTGCTCACCTGACACAACACGCAGATTAAAGACTTCGTTCCATGGCATTTTAGAAACTTCATATTCTCCGAGTCTAACAAAGGCTTTTCATACCACAAAAAGATTTGAAAACCAACAATGTTCGAGTCTGCAGGCGGGTCGGTGGCTTAGCTAAAAGTGGAGCTCAGAACACTTGACGAACAATGCTAGAATGTCAAAAGTCTTCAAAAGAAGACGTTCACTTCAAGAATGGCAGAAAAGCCAGATTCCATCATACAGAGCAAGAGCATCTTGCAGAATACATAGGAGCACAATTTACATATGGTTTGGAAGATGGAGAAAAGCGAGCAAAATGGAGATCCTCCCTAGACAAATGGACTTATTATTAATGCAATCCATCAGGATGGATGGATTCCTTTCTAACACGCATGCTTTACTGTTGAGGGAAGGCAAAAAGTGTTCAAAATTATTTAATACATAGGAAAACAGCTGTAGCCCTCAAAGTAGAAAAGAAAAAACTAAAAATGTCAATGTGGGAAATCTTCTGTACATCAGGATTCAAGCAGCAGACAAAACAAAGAAGCAACAGAAGAGGTAAATTAGGCTCACAGGGCAGCAAGCAGTTTGAGCATATCAGGTAACAGCATGCAGACACAACTTCGGTACTTCTGCTCGCTGCCAGTTGAAGATGTTACAGAAAATACTCCAGGCTTACTTAATAAACTGATTTTCAGAGCTCAAGATATTGATTGTCAGAGACATTAAATATTACAGACCTGATACAGTAATTGACCTGTAAATCCACAAAGATTAGACTTGTGACTTCATGGCTGTATACTCATTTGTCCTTGCAGGAACACACTACAGAGCCAGTTTACCAGATTAACAAACTAACCTCATCATGATTCTAAAATACTTGGAAACACATGGGCAGCCATTAGTGATGCACGTATTAACTTTAATACAGGTCTCACTATTTCCCACTTTCGATCCAGGGAAATCTTGCTCCTAATGGCATTAGAATAAAAAGAAAATGATTGCCAACCCACAACACAAGTCATAAAATAAAAGGAGGAACCAAAAGGGTTTAATGTCATCTGGCACACTGCCATTTATCTGTACACTCTTCCTCTCACTTACTTTTACCCTCCCCATTGCAATTTCAGCTGTAAACATCCGTCAGAAAGCCCTGGAAAAACTGCAGAAATTAGTTACAGCTATATCTCAGACACCCCAGCCTAAAATCTTCATACGAGTTGTTAGGCCTGTTACTGTCTTCTGAAGTACTAAATGCCGAGAAGTTTCTAAGGGAAATAACAAAAGCAAAGAAATCTGATTGAAATGTACATCACTAAATACAGTTTAGAAATACATCTGAATTATGGTAAAGGTTCAAACCCCAACATACGTAAGCACAAATATGAAAACAGCAGGAGCACAGAAAGCTTGACTTGATGAACCGAAGTCATGATGCTCATTGACTGCTTCTAAACGTGTGATTTATGTTTCTTCCCTTTCCCCCAGAAATGCTGCTTCCTAAAGGACTAAAGCAGCATAAACTAGACAGCAAGACCAGTCAACTCGGTTTCAGTTTCTCCTCTCCTGGAGCCATTTGCCTTCAGGTTTCCGTGGCGCTCTATGTACTGTGTCTGTATGCAACAGCTGCCGATGTTTCTGGTATGACCTCTTCCCAAGAAGAGGGATATGGGGAGTATATGCTGATGGAGCATAGAAAACATCTGTTATATTTTCTATATATGTCTGACAACTAAAAACTCCTGCATTAGTTATATTAAGAATTCACTAAAACTACCACTCTCAGATGGTTTTGGCAACTTCCAAGGAAGGCACAAATTCAGATACACGGACAGTTATAACCAAATTTCCTGCACTCATTCAATCACCCCTTCACAGGCTCAGAAAGGCCAGAGCACCGGCTGGACCACAACATTAACCCCACTGTGCATAAGCTGCCTTTTCCTTAATTCTAACATAACTCCGCTCTACTGACCTTTGACATGGACACAGACAGAGCTCTAGTCTACTACAGACTGCTAGACCATCTGGATGTCAACTCTAAGCACAGTAATCCACACTCAAGATTAAAGCCACGCATCTTGCCTGTGGCAAGTGGAAGCCAGGTTATTTACTAGCTTCTGTTTCTCACCCACCATGCTCCAAAGCTCAATAGTTTTGCACTGGCTCAGAATATACTCAAGTTATTCAGTTTCACCCAAACACATCTGTCTTCAGTACGCATCAATTTACAAAGTCACTAATTCCACTGGAAGAAACAGCAATGGCTGTAACATTGCATGTCCTGGTGCATCCTTTCAGTACTGGAATTCACAATGGGTAAGCCCCGAGACAGCTGCTTCAGCTAGGCAACCACAAATATTAATGTTTCCAGAGCTTTCCAAAACTGTTAGAAAGTCACGTTATTAAAATGGATTGATCCTGAAATTTTCTTAAATTATTTTATTCACATGAAGGCATATTCGTGGAACTGACAACCATTAGCAACAACAGGACCAACGTAATGACAATTAGTCTGCCTCTCTCCGTGATGTTTAGTAGTCTTAAGCTCATCTGAAAAAAATGAGGCAATTATTTTAATTAAGTGAGAACAGGCTTCATGGTTTGAGCCTTTGAGTAGGTTTTGCATTAAGGAAGATTGTTTTTTAATAAACAATATATTAAGATTTTTGTGTCATGTTTTATCAATGAAACTGTAGAAATATTATTAATCCTTTTCCACTTAAAACATTCACCATCTTTGAGATATTTCTATAGTTTTTGCATTCAATGATTAAGATATAACAACAGTAGCTTACTAATGAACTCTACTAAGAATTCTGATGCTGATTTTGGCAAAGGAAATTCCATTTTCAACATATCTTCCGCAAAAAAGGATTTAAAAGCTATTTGACGTTTTTTCCTGCAAAGCCGTAATATTGAAATTTTGTTGATTGTAGACAAATGTCAGCATAAAATAAAGGATTTTAAGACTACAAATGTTGCTCTCAGGTCACCTTTTTTCCTACCTATGCCTTGTATAAGAAAATGTTGCTACACACTTAATTGAAGTAAGATCGTAAACTCTTTACATTTAAAGATCTTTCAGCACTTTACCATCTGTTCAGTGGCATGGGTCATAAACACTGAATGGGAGATTAAGGCAGGTTGGGAGGGAAGAAATCCATCAACATGATTGAATGCCTTCTATGAAAACACCTCTAAGAAGTCAAGAATCCAAGTCAAAATTGGTACAGAAAACCAAGACAGATTGAAAGACATCCAGAAAAGATGTCTGCTACTGAAATGCATCACCACAAATTGATTCTAACTCACAAACTTTGCTTCCATATTTGCGGGTGAATTTTAATATATTCTACCTGCAGAAGACTCAGAACTCTTCTAGACCTTCCTTTTGTGCCATACACATTTTTTTAAATGTGACAAACTCCTTATTTGTTCAAATATATACCAGTTTCATGAAACAGGGATAAAATGGAGCTTCACTGTCTCTAGGAATAACCCAGTCTCCATCTTCATTCAATGCTTCCTTCAGCTTGTGTGTCATCCAAGAGACACCCTTATGAGGGTATACTGTAAATTGAGAGAAAAGAGTGGGATTAAGCCGCCAAGCTCAAATCCACAATGGAGATGAAGGTCATCATGCTCTCTCTCAGAAATACAGGCAGGTTACATGGCAGCACAGAGCTGCAGATGCACAAAGAAGAAATTGCAAGGTGCTCGCTCCATTACAAGGGTTACTACTCTGGGAAGATGTAGCTGACAGGTGAGAGTGGAGAGCTTCCTCTACAGCCACTAGCTTAGTCTGTCTGTTGCTGAAAAGAAAATGTCAGAATCATTCACACAAAAAATTAGAAATCTGTATGCAGCAAGGCAAAGCAGATGGCTTGTATTTAAACAAACTGGGACCCAAAAAGTCCTGTGCCTTGCAACTTCAGTAAAGAGATGTATTCACGTCTCATCTTTGTGACTTCTTCCTATGAATTATAATAATCAGGCGTGCTCCTTCCCGGTCCCAAGGACATCACAAAGTTCCAGCCTCTACCGATAGGCCTGACAAAACAGAATTATTTATCTAAATTTTAAATATCACAATAACTTGAAGAAAATGAGATTTGGCTCAGAACCATATTTTGGCTTTGAACTCTATTAACGAAACGACACTTTCATAGGGACTTACCTGATCTTGGACATTTTCTTTTGACTGGCAGGAGAAGCGGTGGGGAGGTGACAATATACCTTTCATTAATTATTAGCTGTTTCAGAAAAGAAATAATTTTTTCTTGTTTCTACCTTCTAAGAAATCACAAAGCTCACATTCACATCCCTTGTTAACATTTTAATGAGCGACTATTCATGAAACTGAAATGAATAGGTGAAGCAATAATTTTGTAATCTGAATCTATGCCACAGTTTACAACATGCAACCAGTGTGTATTCAGAACAAAAGAGAGCACGGAGGGCACTGAAAAAAATTCCAATACTGCCTGTAACAGTAGTGTTTGATTACAAAGACTGTGCAAGGTGTAAATTCAAATAGAGCTGAATCTTCCATAGGCTAAAATAAGGCAATGCACTTTCATGGGAGATCACTGCCTCAAAAGAAGTTGCAAGTTTTAATATTTGTGACAGAATTATTAAGAAAGCACAGTCCCTCATCACAACTTCTTATTTTTCTTTCAGAAATATATCACTCTGTAGAACCCAGCATCTGTAAATCTTAGAAACCAGCTGCAGGTCTTTTTGTAAGCTTGAAAGACGACCATAATTGTGGGTTTCTTCAAGCAGGAGCCCCCGGCTGTAATCCCCAAAGGGGAAGGATTACAAACAGTAGGAAGCACAGTTGCACAGTGAGTGCGGGCTGCTGAGTTGAAGTCCACAACAAGGTCAATGACTGCAAGTCAGTACAGCTTATTGCCCAATTTTATTTTAGTCTTGGATTCAGTATAGTTCAGGTAAACATGCAGGAAGTAAAGTAATTGCTTCTGGACTCTTACAGGAAAAGTATTTCTGTCTTTTGCTATGGTCTCCAGTATCCACCTCAGTTTGAAACAAAGCAGTCTGACACATTCATTTCCCCCCAGGGTTTAGAACCAGAAGACAAGCAGGCATGTGAAGGCTGATGAAAGACTCAGCTTGCTGGCTGAACTGTGAAAATGGGCTCTCTGGAAAATATTTTACAGAGATCCACATTTAACTGTGTTTCTGGACTTTGTTCAGTACTGGGCTGGTCCACATTCATTCTGTGTCAGGCCATGTCATGCCATAAAATTTAGTTGCTCTCTGCCACATAAACCCTTTAGATCTGCAGAGACCAATACTGATTATCTCTCCTTCTGTAATTCCCTAAAATGGGAAAGCTTTCCCTTTTAGCTGAACTAAATTGACATTTCCCAGTCAAATTATTCTATCTAGGGATAGAAGGTATATTTATCACAAGAATCTGCATGTAAGGTATCAGGTTTTTAAGCTGTCCACTTACCATTAACATGAAATTTTCTTTGCAATGTTTCTCTCTTTTTTTAAATCAAACTGAAGATGAGGTGTCTGTAAACTGCCTATAATTGAAGTCAGAACAGCAAAAAAAAAAGCATGTGCATCTTTAGTAACAAGGCAAAATCAGTAGACATGATGCTGGAGAAATAGAGAACACCTGTGTACTGATTTTTCTCAGGTGACCTACATACCAAGAATAATCACCTTGATTATATCAACTCCTCACCAGAAGACTTTTAAAGAACCCTTGTAAATGGTGAAACAAAAATAATATCTAAGAAGGTGGATCATACCTGTGTAAGTCAGTTTAATTAAGCCATGTTAGTATCAGGACCTTAAAAGAAAATTCTGTTCCTTTTTTCTGCTTTTTTCAATCATAAAATTAACATTAACAGTGACAACAGGAAAAATAATTTTGCTAGAAAATCTCTAAAAATATAACTGAAAAGCAAAACCGTAATTGTTCAACAAATCAACAGACTTCATAAAATGAACCTACAACAAGCTGATATTCAGCCCAAAGAGTAGCAATTATTTCAAAATTAAAATCCTTTTGGAACCCAGACAGAAATCATGTCTTCTCCCTCAATGATTGATATCACACCTGGGTCAAACTAGCATAACACAATGGCAGATCCACAACTCTGATAAAACTGAGACAAGAATGATGTCATTACTTCTGGTCTTCACCTCAGAAATTCTGCACTTCTGCTAACTTATTGTTTCCCACCGTCAACTCACAGTAGGGTTTGGAGCAGCTATTGCTATGGAACAATACAGAAGTGTTAAGAAAACAAAAACAAAACCAAAACATCCCATGATGTTAGTGAACATGAAAATAGCTGTTTCAATGAATTTGTTTTGCTAAGATTTGTATGACTGTCAAAATAAAGGATCCATCTTGATTTATGTCTTATGTTGTTCAGCATAAAGTTTAACCTGAGAACTTGTAAGATGTCACAACTGCTAGATATAAAAATTAACTGAAGTACATCAAGAAACAAAAAACACATGATGCTTTAGGTTTCGAACCTATGCTTGCTAAGCACATCATCTCTCATCATCATGCCATACCAAAGACTTCTCTCATATCTTACTGAAGATAAAACCTGCTTTTTTTTTTTATTTATAGTAATGACAATAGAATTTCTCAACTGAGAAATCAATTTACAATCCTAAAATTAGATAAGGATCCACAACAGCTAAGTCTACCTTTAAAGTAGTATTATGTTCTTCCTCTTAGAAGGTAGGTATTCATAATTTCCTTTCATATAAAGTCCTCTAATTAGTTGGATTAAAAAAAAACAAACACTGAACCACAGCAAGAAGGAGATAGTTTTACATAGAATATTTTATGCTGTTTTTCTCCCAATCAGTTCTTGTGAAATGAACAAATTCCTGCAACATAAATATATGCATTCAAAAGCCGTCCCACAAGAGATAATTTTGGTCATTGACAAGAGAATAAAGAAAATATTGCTTTAAAATGAATTTGTTGTGCAGTGTTCATTTCCATTGTGCACTTGTTTCTCCCACATATAGATAAATGTTAATGAAGAGGAAAAGCTAATCCTACATTCATGAAACCCTGTGCAGAATTTTCCAATTAAATTATTTATACTGAAAGTTCTTGGGTTTTCAGCTGATCAGAAATAAAAATGTAATTTATTTATCCGCTTAAAATATCTAGATTTGCCACAGAACAAAATCTGAAAAGATATTTGCTTGATAAATGCATCTGAGAAACACAGCTGAGAACATCAGTTCGTGCTAAGAAATAGAGAAGCTATTTTTGGAGGCATTATTTTTTCCAGGCTCCTTCCTCAGTTCAGCTAATGGGATGCTGAATGACAGACTGTAGAGTTTCACTCACCTTAAAAAAAAAAAAAAAAAAAGATTCTACTATAAAAGCATGATGATTCTGAACAAGCAGCATTTCATCGTATCTGATTTCTACTGGACTTCGTATCTTTTACTCTGTATTATATCTAATTTACTCAATATCAAAGATGACAACGCCACAGGAAGAAATTCATTAAAACTACAAATCGGATAGCCTGTTCAGAATCACTGCTCTTCCCACAGTGTCTGAATACATCAGGAAAATAGCCGAAGTTCTTCCTTTGGATCAGAACAAAAATTTCTGACAAGAAAAGAGGGTGCATGGTAGCCCAATTTTCTCCAGCATACTGAATTTGTGAACTTTCACATTTTGATTTTCACATAAGCATTTTTTAAGAATACCACTAGTCTTTATTAGAGTAATACATTAATAAATACATTAATTAATAAATACATTAATAAAGTGTTTAAAAAAGGTAAAGAAGTGTAAATAATCTCTTTTCCAGACACACATAAAGGGACAAAAGCCTGAGAATAATTCCTTGTGTGCTGCCTAGGGACTTCACTAGATGAGAAATACATCAAATCACTATACTTTCAGTAATAAACCATGCTTTCTTCGTCCCAGTGCTTAATAGCCTTAGGCTCATGTTAGTTACTTTATACCCTATTTTTTTTTGTAACAAACAGGTAGAATTGCAAAAGGAAAGCAGAAGGTGCATTCCAGCAAATTTCAGAACTCTATTCCAAAGCACAGAGGCACTTTATGTCATAATTTCTGCTTGTGAAAAGTGGATTTGATAAGTACTTCCACTGATGCAAGGTGAGAACTGAGCTTCGGAAACATTCTCCACTTGCTTTTTACAAGTACAATTGACTGCACAAGATGCAAGTTAGTAAGAAATCAGGCCTGAAGTGTTTTCCAAAGACAAAAATAAGCTTTTTTTATCCTAAGTAGTTCACTGATCCTTCTTTTGGATAATAGATGCACGATGCTCATTCTCACTCCACTGCGCTTGCACAAGTAGAGCAAAAGTGGCTGGATATATTAGCTTCCTCAGCTGAGTTCTGATCAGTTTGTTCTCCAAATCTAACTATAACTGATCTAAACTGCCTACTAAATCAATGAAAGAAAAGCTGTTCCTTCCTCTGACAAACAGGAACATTACCAGAAAACAATTTCACCGAGACCTTTCCAGGATGATCTAATATAGTCACCCTCCAACACTTCAGCTAATTTTAAAGTGAGTCCACAGCATATTAACTTGAAGCTTATAGCAATTAAGCACAACCTTCACAAATGGACTTCTGCTCAATATAATTTGAAAGCAATATCCCCATTTTAGGATAAGGATCTAAACTTGGACTGTATTATATGATTTTTCCAAAGTCACACAGATATATTAAGGAATAGAGATGGGAACTGAGTTCAGTTCTTCTAGGAATGATAGCAGTACTTTGCCTAAAACATCTTTTTATATATATATATACACACACATATATATTTACTGGTGGAAGATAATGGTCATATCTACCTTCACGCAAAGATAAATGGGCTTCCAAACTTAGGAAGAAGCTGAGGGCATGCAATTACAGATTCATCAGAAAAGGAAATTTACCCATGGAAGGAGTATTTATACATTTAAAATAATTTTCTTGTATTAAAGTTCTGTCTGAGATCACTGGGGCTATTTGACCATTTCTTGACCTCAGGTTTCTGTAGTTCTTACTGATGATCCAAGACAAGGAGTTCGCTTCTCAGTCAAGATAGGACTTATTCCCAGGTGAGAGGTATTGTGCAACTGCTGTTCTCAGGAGTCTATTGCAGTTTGGAGGCTGAAATTCTGCAACGACAGCTCGCAAGCCCTAAGCTTCATCAAATCACAAGCCTTTGGTTCAGTCAGGTATGGATCTTCAGATTTGGATCTAGAGCTCCAGCTTCTTAACCCTCCCCAATTCATACAAATAGTAATCAGATGGTATTACTGTGTTTTTATATATACTAGGAACAGGACTATGTTGCTTTTGAGAAGGACTAAGTATTAATCAGAAAGTGATTGTGAAATGGTGTTCAATCTCACTACAAAACGTAAAGCAGACTAACAGAAAAGGACATGAAACATCACAAAAGGTATTTTCCACCTAGCACTAGCTAAATGAGCAGCCAGGATCAACTACAGTGAAATGAATGGCAGGAAGCACTAAAGAAGCATTCAAGTAATCGGGTAACTACAGTGTCAATAAAAGATACTACAGACACACTCCGTTCATATTCAATTACCAGCTTGTCACTGTTAAGTGTGGATCTGCTTCTGCTCTCCATTAAGATGGTGTAAATCCTTAAAATGATGTAGAACCTGTCATTTTAAAAAAGATTACCCTGATTTACAACAGATAATCTGAAAGCAGAATACTTGTGCTTTCCAGGTTGGGGATGTTGGATCTCAACTCCAAATCCAACTGAGTCAACGGAATTATATGTTTCGTAACCAAAGTCCAATTCACCACAAACACAGACTTCCTTGGACATGGGAGGTAGAAACAACTTCCATCCCAAGTAAAGCTAAATGCTAAATCATAGTAACAGAAAAAATGTAGGGTACGCAATACACAATTTTATTTGACAATATATGCATTTATCATAAATACCGAGAGTATAGAGTTGTATTCAACCATACACAGAGTAAGCAGGTAAGTCATGCTCAAGCCAGTTTCTAACTGGCTAGGCAAAAGGATGAAAGAACCATCTCCTAGGATTCCAGTTTTCCCATCTCTCCCCAGAGCACAAGGACCATCAGTCTGAACCCAAAAAGTACTGTTGACTTTGGGTTTTCAGCAGGATCTATTACACTGGATCCTTAGCTGCAGCAAAGGTAAAAAACAACTACTCTAATACAGTTTTAATATAATGATATAAAGATGACAAAGCCCTCATCAATACGACTTTTTCTCAGAAAATCTTTTCCTGACCTCTGTGAAGTGGGCAAACAGCTGACACACAGCATATGGCTACAACAGGTAACAAAACGGGCAAAGAAAAAACCACTGAACAAATCACAAATTTCAATCTCACCAAATAGACCAGAGCAAGAGAAAACACAAGCCTTAGCTGGGTCTTCCAGAGCTCTGTGAGGTGTTACAACGGAAGGTGGTTGCCAGCTGTCACATTCTTAAAGGACTTTCCCAGACAAGATGCTTTACTCTGCATGTGGCCCATTCTTCTCGCAATGCTACTCTGACAGACAGTATGAATTGTTTCTTTAGTGATAGCTGACCATTTCAGAATTACTGGGAATAAGTAATTTGTTAGATGACCATTCATGACTCATCCGCTTCTAGGCAGCCAGAACCTCTTAAAAAACAAGGGAGAGTGGCAAGTCACTAGAATAGTTAAGTCTTGAGAGTCAGCATGTTAGTACCTCTCGTTATGAATATTTTAAGTACATCATATGAAGATTTCTAGAGGCATTCATATACTATGGAATTACTGGCTTTAGTTGCATCACCACTGTTTTATACTTAAGTGACAGGAGAATCATATTTCCTTTTAATGCTACAGATGACAGCAAGAAGGTGGCCACCCTTTAAAAAGAAACTTCATTCAACCGCCTTGCCTGTAGCTTCAGCTCATGGAACCTCTGCTCTTTTTAAGTTACCCCATTTGTTTTCAAAGTGCTACCACTAGCTAGCTTAGAACGACACCATCTGGCAGAAACACTGAGTTGCTGAACATCCTTAAATCGCAGTCTCAGTATTTTCTAACTACAACCAAAGAATGAACCTGAATAACTGCTACATGGATGATTCTCCAAGGAGATCCTTAAGTAGGGGCCCCTCTCTCTCATACCTGTTTTCAGAAGTTGGAAGCTGAACCTAGTAGTAAGAACTGAAAACGACTTTGGGTGACAAAATTTCTGCTCCATCATACCTTCCTCAAGGACCTTGTCTGTTTAAAGTACAAATGAATCCATAACTGTACATCAGGTTTCAGAGAACAATAATTAAATGAGGAATACTTGGACTGTGCCATCATGACATTTTCAGAATGAAAATACTTCGGTTTTCAGTCCTGAAACACTTCTGATAGAAAATGCAGTCAATAAAAGTATGTTAAATGAAAAGGTTTCAATCAGACTGTACCATTTCAATCAACTCAATTCAAAACTTGGGGATTTTCAGCTTATGAAGATTTAGGAAAATCACCTTCTTTCCTTAGAACAAGAAAAATTCTTGCACATAGGAAATAGTTTCTCACCATTCTCTCTATTTAGCATCTTGTTAAATTAAAGCTTGCATGCTTCTGAATCTCTAGACTCCATGCCAGCAATATGGCACAGGTAAATAAACCCTTATGCCAAGTTTTAAATATGCTTCAAGTTTTTTTGCTATTTAAATAAATATTGACAATGCCTAAATGCATCTCAACATCTCTGCTTCATTCTTAACAAATCTCAAAGGAAAATATTGGTTAATGTTTTCCTGTTCTTCTGATGCAGACTGAGACACTTTCATTACTTACCTGAATTATTTGCATAGTTCTCACAATTGTTAAATCTGTCACAGACTAGAAGTATTCTTTGATTTTACATTATTTTTCTTAGTAAAGAATATCATTACCAAAATGGTCAAAAAATACAGAAAAAACAATGGGCATTTCTATTTACAACAGAAGAGTTTTCTATGTGATGTTCTATGGACATCCTCTTTTTTTTAATTTACAACTCTGCTCTATGAGACTCTTCCCAGTAAATTTGCTTCAATTTTCACATTCACATCCTTCTTCAGTTACTGGAACAGTATATGCTGCGGTGATTACTGACTACTAGGTACAGCCACACCTGTCTGCATTACCTTTTCTCACTTTCTGAATGAATAGCATTGTTTTAGCTTATTTTTGGTATGCTAATAATAAAGACACAGAGGAGCCAAAACCAGTTAATGGATTCCAGGCTTGGTTCCAACACCTAAACATCAAGTTAGATCCAAGCATTTTTCCACTTTGGTAAAGTTTTAATCTAGATATGATTTTTTTGAGCCAATGATACAAAGGAAAAGTGAACTTTAATGAGTGTGTCCTTCAAAAGATATGGCAAGATATTAATGAACATGTGACTAAGTATTCTATTAGTTGAAAATACAGGGAGTCAGGGCTACAGATATACCTTCCCAAAGACATGATGGTATTCAAATAGTATCCAGTGCACACAGAGCAGCTTTTCTGCACACACAGAAGCCATACTTCTTTACTTGTTGCATAACTATTGTAAAACCACATGCCTAACAGGCATAAAATACAAAATGCGTAGAGACAAGCAACTAGGCATTTGATTCAATTAAAATACATCACAGGTAAAGGTTTCTCTCTCTGGGCTTTTACCAAATAAATCAACAAGAATATAAAGTTTTTAAAAAATAAAAACTGGGCTTTTGAGAATTGGTCTTGAATTAAAGAGATTTCTTAAGAAGCCGTCAGTACAGGAGGTATGACTTCCAAGTTCAAATTGCAGAAAACTGCAGCATAGTTCTAACAGCTTGAGGCAATTCGCAGAGAGGACTGAATTCATCCCTGGTATAACTCCACCAGGGACAAGTTCAACCCGAACTGATTCTGTGCACTCTTCTTGTTTGATGGGTATAAAGAAACTATATCTAATTAGAAGCAAATCACACATTTTAAAAAATTTAAAAAATACAGCTGACTCACAATAGTACTGGCATCTCTTTTCTCTCTTCTAATGTAGGTAGCAGAAGATCTATAGTTAAAAACAGAAAGCCTTTCTTTATGGTGACAGCTAGCTACTTAAGCGAGCAGAAAAGGGACATGAATATACCTGGTGCACTCCTTCTTTGCACTCTTCATGCAGGAAGAAGCAGCCATTAGAGATGCATGTATTATTTAAGGTTTGGTGGTAACAGGAGGCAAAAGTATGGTACAGCAAAGGCTGCCTTAAGAAACTGCTATGTATTTCTTATAAGCAATTAAGTTCGAATAACAGAAAATAAGTGTCCAAGAAAGCTCTGTAAACTATACTTTTCACTGTAGTGAAACTAATTTCCCTTAAAAAGGTGGTTAAAATAACATTTCGCCTTACCTTTATCTGGGCTGAGGCATTTAATGGTGCTTGCATCATCCATATTCCAGTGAGAGAATCAAGTGAACAAAACACCAGAGGAAGCAGCAAAGACCATATGTACATCACTGATATTTCAAAAGACTCTTTTAAATAATGAGAAAAATAACATTGCACGTTGGTCTTTAATGTAACATCAGAAGGTTCCTAAGGATGCTTGCTGCTTCTGGTCTGAGCAAGCTCATTTTTTATTCCCTGTATAGTAGTATATCAGGAGCTGCTGACAGGTAGAAACCAGCACAGGAGCTCAATGAATGTTACCAGCCTTTCACTGCAACTCAAGTGTTCAGCCACCTGGGATAATAATTTATTAACTCTTTGTTTCCCCCAATCTCAGATAGGATATATGGATGTATTTTGCTTCACTCCTTCAAAGAAGAACTGAAGGAAAAACTTGTGATTATTAGGAAATAAGTACAAAAGATAACTCACTTTATTCCTCTGGAATGTGTATCATTCAGTAGGCAACAAATATCAAGAGGGTGCTACTTCATTTAAGAAGGAAAAAAAAAAATATTATTTTTTTAAATTTATTTTAATGCCTCCCCTGTGTCCACACAGCATCCTACATATTGTTAAGGTATCCTCCCATACTTGCTTAAGTTGAGAAAGCAAATCTACAGTTACTGATAAAAATAGGCAAGCTGTTCTCTTCGGACTTCTGTCTGACTTCTTTTCTTGGCAAAGACCATGTATTTCCCTCCTTTTTAACTTGCAAGGAAATATTAATGTAGAATTAATGGAAAATAGCTAGGAAACAATGCACATTATTGTATGCTGTGTCCCAAAACACAACGCACAAGGCAGCAGATGCAGACCTTTGAGGTCTGCCTAAATTCTGGAGAAGAAATTCCACATCTTTATTTGATGGTGCTGCCTAAAAGTTCCAACCAGGAGTAGTTCCTGCCTATACTATATGCCACTGAAATACACAGGATAAGAAAATCTGTGCCTTTGAGTATTTGAAATCTAAATAAACAGGATTGAAAAATGAATGGAAAAAGATTATTCTCTCCTTTAGAATAGGAAAACTCATGCATGGGGCCAGGGTAACAAGGATAACAGTATCCTGCTCAAAATATATGGCTTATCTGCTATAGAACCCTGCAGGCATTCTCTCCACACAGATTTAGCAGGCATTGTTGCTCTTGATCTCCCCACCCCAACCGCAGTAAGTGAAGTCAATCCATTTGTGCTGTTTGACATTGCTCTGTTGCCTTGTAACACGTCATTTCAATCTCGACCTACTTAAGCGTGTATGTGAGGTGCTGTGTCATGCTTACACTTATTTTTCTCCCACCCTGTTCAGTCTTTCCAAACTAGAAATGTTGAGTCTCAGTCATAGTTTCCAGTTGTTACAGCTAGATTGTCCTGCTGTTTTCATTCTGTTTCGTCTTTGCATTTTAGGCATCAATCAGCATTCCAGACAGATCAAGATCTTTGCAAGATCTGACACAAAACCCCTACAATTTTCCTTTAGGCATGAATCCCATTGTCCTTACCATATAAGGAATGATTTCAGATTTTGGCTCAAGTCCATTTTCAGCAAAGCATTATTCTACTCGCTTACTCGTTTTCAACACTAGCTATGTCCCCTGAGATACCATCTCCTGAGCAACTCAGTTCAGGAGCACCTGAGGAGCACTTATTCCAGGAGCTTCCTGGGGTATCACATATTTACACCACATTACACCTGGGTTATTCCTATTGCATTCACTGCGTTTTTAATATATGCTTATCAGGGCAAATACTGACGACCCTTCCTGCTGTACTGCACTGTGCAAGCTCAAGCTGACATAATATACATGACAGTGGCAATGGCAAAAGGCACAAAAAGGCTGCGTACACCACGATGGTTTTTTATACATGTCAAGAAACCATAAGCTGCATAATAGGTTGAGGTCTGGCAGTCATCAACCTCCAAGCTTTTGAAATAAATGATAATTTCATATATAGTCTGCTTGACTACTGATACCCCACTTACTGAAGGATAATCAATTCTTTACACAGAAAGCAATATAGATTTCATCTGCTAGTAAATGAATTGCTACTGAAAGACTCCAGTCCTTCCCAAAAGCAAGTCAAAAACTAATTTAGAGTATTTTAAAGGCAAAATATATGCAGCAGCTGTATATATTATGAATGCACACAGCAAATCCTTACAGAATCCAGCATTTCTTCCATGCTTTCCATCCAATTTAGACTTGCATATCTAATTTAAATAAACTAACCTAACAGGTAGAACACATTTACGAAGGACATAGCATCATCCTGTGCCCATGAGGGAAGCTGGTTTTCAATAATGGAAGTGTTATTATTTAAAACAAAATGCTGAGAAAATAAACATTCTGGGAGGTAACATTTCACCTTTCAAACCTACCAGATTTCGATGTGACAATTATTTTTCAAGTCCACAAGAAAGGCAGCTCCAAAACTAATCAAATAATGATGAAAATTAATCAAAATCATTGATAAGAGCACAAACATGAGGAAGTTTTGATCTGATTTGTTGGTGTGTGGAAAAATAATCCATATAAGTGTGGCAAATTATCTTGCCTTTTTTTCTTAATTATTAATTTCTCTTTTTCTCTTTCTTCCTCTGTACTCAATCCTACCTGTGTTGTAAGACTATTCATTTGTTGCCCTGGAACTTCAGAAACAGAAGAAATTAGAAACAGAGACTGTAACGGTGAAAGGGACCTCTTACCCTTACATCCAGACTACTGTTACCAAGAAAGTCTGTTATAAAATGTCTTTCCAGATTGCCTTTCTGTCTATCCTGAAATAAATCAGGTTTCTTGGACTCACAGGACCAACAGGCCCTTTGTCTTAACAGTGACATCATACAATGCATTTAATAGAATGTTCCAGGTTTATCCTAAAAGAAACTAGCATTTCTGTGCCACTGTTCTTATTTCATGTAGGCAGGTAGAGGTTATCAACAAATCACTGTCTTGTATCGCAAAGGAGAAGCAGGGCAAGGGCTGAGGCACAGAAAATGTCTCTAAGACAACATCTCTGGGGAATACAGGGACAGGAAGCTTTCACACTACATACAGGCTAGGCTCAATACATTGCTTAGAGACAAGTCTCCCATTCAACACCAGCTATTCTTCACAACTTCATCAAGAGACAGAGCAAATTAAAAGATAACAGCTAAGACTGGTCAACTAATTCACTGATTAGCCACTCAAACTGATCAAAGCTTGTTGCTTTTCCAGGATTTACCTTTTTTAAGATAAATAAATAAAAACGTTAACTACTCACAGCTGAGACTATAATAGATTCAGAATCAGTAGTTACTGTAACATACCAATTTCATAAAATAAAATGTTTTATTTCTCTGGCAGTTTTTTGCTATGCAGTTAAAACTGAGTCACAGAACAAGTGCCAGAGAAACATTTGAACGCATTCACAATACATGCAAATTTTTTGAAGTAAAGAAAAACAGATTGTGCTATCATAGAGACCAAAGCATTTTACAACTAAAAGATGCTCTTAACTCAGAGTAACATGTAGTCTAAACCACAGGAGATTTCTATATGAAAAGCCAATCCATTTGCTCTTGAAAGCAATGACAAATTTTTATCTGGCTTTCATGGGCTCTGAATCACACCCAGAAGTGCATATGTGACAGGGAGAGGTCACTGGCACTCCAATTTGGAAAGCACAGTGCTAGCATGGAACAAATCTACGCCGCTGTCAGTTCCATATGACAGAAAGTATAGCATGCCCTAATTCCTTCATTCTCCATCCTCAGCTATCTAGTTCTACTAACCAGAGCAGAAGAGTGACTTGTGGCGTGGTGTTATCACATCACAAAGATTTAAGTCCTAAGAAGGGACTAAAAGGGGACAAGAATTCTCTCAACTCCTACTTTCCCAACTATGCAGAGCATGCCCAATGTAAGGCCACTGACCAGCTAACACTTCTAGTTAAAACACGTAAGCCATCATGTGACAAAATACTGATCTTGCTTCTGTTCAGCTAAGGCTGAAAAGCACAGCACAGTATCTGATGCATTACTACACTCTCATCTGTAAAATACACCAACCTTTATTAGTGTCCTTAACATTAATTTGGATGCAACTTCATCACATGGTTGTGACTCATTGGCAACTATAGGTCCCCAATCAGTATAGGATATAAGTCTATCACAGACTCTACTACACAGCCACAGCTCTTCAGCTCTGGCCACCATCCTAGCTAGGCAACTAGGAAAGGAACCAAGCACTTCTAGAGCAACAGCATGAACTACCTAATAAGCTTCAAGTAATAACCAAGGTTTTGTCTTGTGACAGTGCTACACACTGTAAGGTTACATTATAGTTTGACCATATTTTCACGTTCATCTTGAGGGTCCAGAGGTACTGCTGTCACATATTATCACATTCTAAGCCCTATTTCCTGATAGAAATAATAGATCTGAATGCCTAACCCAGGGGAGGAGTGTTACTGTTTCTGAGAACAAAATAAGGCGACCGGGAAATGCAGCACAACAACGTTACACTGCAGTTAAGACCAAGTGGAGAATGGAACATCCACAATGACAACAACATTCTAAAGAACTCATGAAAAGTAGAATACTTCGCTCTCATTGAAAGCCATCAAACTCCATGCCATATAGTTCCATATCTCACAATGCATGGCATCACTTCAAGACCTTCTATAAATCAACTTCAACACATGTGGGTGTCTGTTCTTAAGCTTTTGTTCCCATAGTTACCAATGTACTTTACCACATGAGAAAACAGCAGGTGGCTAGACATAGAACAAAATCACCATTCTTCTAACATATGAAGAGTTGCAAAGTTTCAAATTAAGGTTTTATTGCCAAATGCTTACAGACAATTACCAAGAGTAACACAATCAGATCGGCAAACTATAGGATCCTTCCATACATCTATTTCTCAGTCAAGAGTAAATTCAACGACATCCAGTAAAATGATAAATTTCCAGCCTTGCATCTGATGATGCCACAGGGTTGCACAATCTAGTGCAGAAATATAGTTTCCTCTTTTTTTGTCATTTGAAATACTCCCCAGGCCCCCTTGATACATTTACATGTGCTTTCTGCAGAGAAAAGGTAAAGAAGCCCAGTACGCTGTGTACAAGAGAGATTTCTCACAATAAAATTATCTTTGTGGGGTAAAACCAAACACCAACAGTCTGTTCAACCAAAACAACAATTTACTTGAAGGTTCCTATCAAAACTATCATACCTTGCAAGATAATATCTTTTCCATTTTCCACTAAAATAGAGGGTAAAGCGAACTGACATTTTTCTGGCATTGAATGTGCTGCAAATGACAACATGATGTTTTGCATGAATATGTTTTGTGACTTGTTGTATAATTAAATACGGTGTTGTGGTACTGTGTGCTGTCCCTTACCTCTTGCTTTTTTTAAGGTAGATGAACTTCACATGGCCAAATGCCTACAGGCTCACTTACTGTCATGTGTGTGTGACAGCAGGACAGGAATTAGAACTTAACAGTTAAATTTTTGTATCTGCTATAGAAATCCTCTGCAACCCTAACCGGCTCATTTCTCTGGGGCTCACTAGCCCATTTATAACATGGAGATAACAACTGTTCCTTTAGCTTTTGAGATCCTCCTCTCCTACTCCAAATACACTCTAACAAGGGTTTTAAGCCTCTGCTCACCACAACCACCTAGTCCCTGACAAGCCACTGTCAGGACTCTTCCTTTTTGTCCCTTGATAGATTGTTAATTGCATGTTTAACATGCATTGAAACTTCAGAAAATAGATTTCTTCTTTAAACTCCAAATGTTGAAATAATAGTGTTACTATAATTAACTTCCTGAAGCAGTAGGAAAGACGAAGGGAAAACTCCATGAACATTAGATTTAACTTGAAAAAGAATTTTACTTTATGTTCAGTCCCTGCTATACCTTTTCTGCAGATGCTTTCTACAGATGAGAAATAAAAAAAAATTTTCAAGTTCCAGGCTACTCTCATTATCCAATGAATTAGACAACATTCTGAGAAGCACTCTAGCCTTAGCTGCAGCCTTTAGTAGCTTGGGAAGTTGGAACTATGCCATCCTGCATATTTTTACTAGGTGTTCTGCCTTAGCACCCTCTCTGTAGTACTCTGCTATACCCAGATCTAATGCGATATGTGAAAGTTTCATCAAACATCACTGAAAATTTCAAAGTGTTAGGGGCATATCACAATTCTGATTTTATAAATGGAATAATAGAAGCCCACAAAGACTACACCTCCTGCCCAAAGATCCCAGAAGCCAACAGGATTTTCTGAGAATGAGCTCTGCTACACGATTTAAATGACTCATTTAGAATTGAGTGAACAGGAAGTTGAATATGGATCTCCTCAGTCCCATTTCATCACAGTAAACAAAACCATCTTTCTCTTTTGTAGTTACAGCTTCCAATTTATAGTGGCCTAAGTGAACTGTGCCTACTCGGCCTCCGCTAGGCACAGCAGGGCAAATTCAGTTCTCAAATTCCACTGGCCTAGACGCAAAGTAGATTGACTGACTTTGATTTGTACTGCTGGCTTTTCAGGTGAAGCAACAATACTTTATACCACCATAACGGCTGCAGTGGCTTTATGTCAACATCTCGTATTTTGCAAGCTACTCATCATTCTTTTTTATCCATCTAAGGTGCAAGCATCCACTTGAAGATCTTTGGGGTTTCCTCTGGAGCTCCAATATCTTTGTTACTGAAGGGGTTCTAACATTCTAGACTCATAACGAGATGGGCTTGTAAAAAAATATTTATCAGCTCCTTGTTCTGCTGATCTCAGAATACAGTTTGCCCTTCTGTCAATTAAGACTGAATAAAAAGCAATTCTTGACAATTCCTGCTGCAAGTGTATTTTCTCCATTATACTAGCTGATGTCAAAACTAATCTTTCTAAACCCCGTGTTTTTTACTGCAGGCCACAAAGCAGCTTTTAAATTTAACTTTAGGTCACTAGTAAAATCCTGGATTATCAACCAGTTTCACTAGCAAAATGATACTGTTACAGTAAGCACTCAGTCTCCAGCAGCTTCCCAGAACCCCCACAGCCGGGCTGGCAATAACAACTAGATAAGGAATATGAAACACACAAAGCAAAAAAAAGACAGCATCGGCAGGGAGAAATCAGGTGCTGAGACAGGGATGGGAGAAATACTACAAATGTGAAGAGCTAGCAGCATAGGAACCCTGTAAGTAAAGGAGGTTTTCAATTTAGAGAAAAAAATATCCTCTAGCTTAGCATCATACTAAATTGACATTATATTGTAAACATCCACGACACTGACGTTTAGGTAGGAATACATTTTACTGATGCAATATTCTGTGCGTTAGCAAATAGCTGTTGTTTCCAGGCAAGAAAATGAATTACTAACCGAATGTAAAATCTTTCCATAATTGGTACTGACAGCCAAGCTCACTCCTTTCAGCAGTAGCTACAGTGGGCTTACTACTCTTTAAAATGTATTGTATTTCTATATTTCAAAGTCCAACAAGTAAAATTTCTGTTGAAGACTAGAAGGCAAGAGAACACCAAGAAAGTTGTTTTAGCTGAGCTGGTTTAACCTGATTTTTCCACCACAGCATGTCTGAATAAACAACATGCACAACCTTTATTATTTCAGTCTCAGCTCCTTTTCCCACTCAGATACTGGAAGAACTTAAATACTTTGTTGGCATATTTTCTTCAAAGACCCATAAATCATCTTGGCCATCCAAGGTTTTCAGGCAACCCACATTCTTCCAAGAAAATCTGTGTTAATCAAGGTTGGAAGATGCTTGTGTCTAGCCAAGAAGGAGGAAAGGCAATAAAGAAAGAAGGAAACGACAGTTTCAAATAGATCTTCGGTCTTGGAGAACCTTAAGAACTAAAGCTGAACTATCTACCACGCTGAACTAGTACTGATGAGCTCTCAACCACTTCAGTGAGAATAGTACTCCATAGTGCTACAACTGCAGCAACACATATACCATAAGCCCTTATGCTGCATTTCTATTTCCTGTGGTGTTTTATAAGCAAGTTTCCAACATGTTTTCAAACTTCTGACTAAGAATCTGGAAATGAGAGAAAGACTATCATCTGGGCCACCTTGCTTAACCAAAAACACTTTGGTAAGTAGTTTACATTGTCTGCAGCAGATAAAATCTACAGCTGCTCCAGTGACAGCTGCAGACAGACAGATACAAGGCTTAGACTGTTTGCTGCTGGAATGCATGCTACTTATTTTAAGATCATTAAAAGCAAAGTATAAAAATCCCTTGGCTTGTTCCTCCTCTCTGTCCCTTCAGGTTTTATAATTGAAAAGTCAAATGCTGTGTTATATCTTGCTGTAGAATTGCTCTCACTGTAATATCATTAAATATCTAACGAACTGCAACCAGCCCATATTCAACAGTAAAAAACAACCTTTGAGTGTGACTATGTGGCTATGCAGATGCCTCACCTCCAGCCATAGCTGTTTTCAAAATGTATTAAGTCTGTACAGAGTTCCCAGGCAAACATCTACCTGCCTTCAGGAAGCAGCCAGCTAAGGGAAGGCAGATCTTAAAGGTACACTAGGAAGGAGTTGTGTTTGAAATACGACCCTGAACTGTGGTATTCCTAATGTCCATATTTTATGGGGAAAAAAGGGAAGCAAAATATTTTTATTCACCCACAAAGAGGAAACCCCTACCAGAAGTTACACAGTCAAGCTGAATTATACAGGCAGGCACGCTCCCACTGTTAATACTTGTGAAGAATCACTAGTGCCCTCCTGATATCAAGAAATATTTTACTAGAACGCATCAAGCAGTGAAATTTTGATGCCTCTACTATTTAAGATTAGAAACTACTAAGCCTTTCTAAAGGTCACCCTCAGAATTTGGAGTCTTATCATCCCTCTTTGAAGAACCTTTTTGCCAGTGGGAAGAATGAGGGGAAGGACATTTCTCAGTGACAAGATGCATATGCCGATCATTCAGCATCAACCACAGACTTTGGAGATATGGGTGGTCAAATCCTCATTCTGTCACAGCCTTCCCAAGGAACATCATAAGCCACTTAATTACTCTCTGCCAGATTTGAAAAGATGTTTATGCCAGTAGACATGTACATAAGTATCTAAGTTTCAGAACAAGAGAGGCATCTACTACCTATTTAGTTGAAGAAGACTCAGTCATCTAGAAGTTTTGAAGATTGCATTAGCTGCCTACGTGTATCTGAGAATGCAAATAATTTAAAAACCCATCCAAAGTTAAAACAGATATTTTTTTTTAAGCTTCTGCCTTTAGGCAAATTGCAAAGCATTTGGTTTTCAAGGGAATAAAGTCCACTTGCATACTTTTCTGAAGGCTGCATCAACTGAATTTCAACTTCACATTAACCAAAACCAAGTCAAACTTTACTCAACAGCTGTATTAGCCACTTTGGATTGTAACATTGAGATTCGCTAACTTTGGCTGTATTCAATAACCAGTAGAAACTGGAGTCTAAGAAACAGTTCAGGTGAATGTATGCATATCTGAAAGGACTGATTTTTCCACACATTCTACTCTGCTGTGAAAGGGTGTGTGTTTATGTAGCACTGAACAGGACATCAGGCTTAATTCCTCATTCAGCTACTAACCTGAGGATCATTTCCCTTCTCAGTGACTCTACTGTTCCTATCTTCCAATACTTTCCCTGTCTTTTCTACTTAGTTTTGTAAACTCCTCGAGTGAGGGTCTAAATATCAGCTACTATAGCACGGGCCTCATTATTACAGATGCGTCCAAGCAACAGAGACACAGCTCACAGATTAACACTAAATTACCTTAGATCCCTTTGTTTCTCCACACAATCTTTTTCTCCCCTTAAAAATAGAAATGCATTAAAATTCTTGCTTGAATGCAGCCCAGGACAATTCCTTTATTACATTTTTCTTCTGTTGATAGTGGAATGGGGCATGCTTATAGCTCCCTTCTCTGTGCTTGCTTGTGTTACTGCTTTTAAAATACTTTTACCCTACGGCCTATTGTCTGCAAAGCTCGGTTTCCTCTAAGAAGCTAGTGTCAGTGCTTTTAGAGAGCTGTGGAAAAGGCGCAAACCCACCACAATCAGAAGACAATCACCGCTGCTAGAAGTACATGACTTGTCCTTATAAACAAGTAATAACATGCTTCATGATAAATTGCATCTTTGTTGTGTGCTGGGGACAAGATACAAGATACCCAAAGACAGGAATGGAGCCAAGAAACAAGTTAATCTTTTCATTTTTCAGAAGAGAGCAGACAGAACGTATGACATATATGACAAAATGTGTGTTGTAAGTAGCATTTGGAAGTGAAAACTGTCCTGAGCTAATTCTCTCCCCAACATCAAAACTTGTAATTCATTCAGTCACAACTACGACCTGGATTTCCAAAGAGAGACACAGTTTTCAGACAGTTGAGCCATGAAGGGCTGAAAAATGCATAGTGAGGTGGTCTCAATTACTAATTAGTAATAGAAAACAACATATGTTTGCATATATAAAAAGCAGCTGTGTTGCACTCTGCTCCGTTGTTCCAAATAAATTGAACAAGATAAATGCATTGCTCTGTATAAGCACTAAGTAGATGTAACATTCATGCTTTGTTAAACTTTCCAGACACTCGAGGGTGTTTGAAATTATGATGCATGTTAAATTTAAGCAGATTTATTATCCACGTGTTCTGAATGTAATGAACACTTCACTGCCTCACATTTCCTACTTAAAAAATAGAGAATTTTCTAAACAGAAAACACGTGTATCTCATGTAGGTCTAACAGAAAACCTTTAGTCATACTGAAGTAACAGTGAATGCCTAATTTTAAACATTTTCCTATAGCTTTTTTATTTATGCACACACAAGTTCAAGTGCCCACAAGAGCAGTCACAATAAAACAGACTTCCAAAAGTGTTGGGTGTCTGTAAGCCAAAGGGAACTTTGTGTACTTCACACTGGAAGTTCTTAAATAAAAAGTTTCATCATGAAAATTCTAGCAAACACACCCAGGTCACCCTACCTGCTACCAAAATGAGAACCAAAAAATTTGCACTGTAAGGCCTCATATTTAGATAGTTGCAACTCTAATACATTTGATTTTGGATATGTCCAAGCTTCCAAGCGTCGTTTTCACACACAAGATAGAAGCAGAAGATTAAGATGCAGCTACACAGGGAAATCCATATAGACTGTGGAAATTATAGTTCACTAACTGCACTAATTTGGACTCTGGATACTTATTAAGATGAAGTAACACACCTTTTCGCAAAGTAAAAAGGCATTTCAAAACAGAAGTTATACCAGTATACTTTGCATTTTGTAATATATAATAAAGTCCCTAAGCAGATACTATGGGGACAAGGTTGCAATTTCCAGTGTCAGATTTTCAGTGTATATATGAACACCCAAAATGAGATGTCCAAGTCTTACATGAAAATTTAGGGCTTGTTTCTTTACTTCCAAGCACTCTTCTTATGCAATGCTCTAAATTAGACTATCCTGAGTACTGGTGCAGAATTAATCAGGTCAGTGAAAGCAGACTGCTAGCCCTGATTACTACACCTTTAAATACTTCATTTTACTGTCAGTTCAACTGTTACTCTTCTATTTTTAAATTGGTTTCAAACTCAAGACCCACAGGGCAGGGGGGCAAGCCCTTCCCCAAAAATGCTGTTGACAAGAGGCCAACACCCTCAGCTCTTGAGGTTGTTCCCCTTTTTTTCCACAGCTTGTTTACTGGATTGTTAAGCATCCTGGCAGCAAATGGAAGGGGGTGGGGAAGAAGACGAGCTGCCACATTTCTAAAATTAGCATCTTCAGTCTCTGAGAAGCCTGTGGAGATTTAAAAAATTAGGTTTCTCTGTAAGATGCGAGAGATGTGGAATTTAAACTGTGTTACACAGCTAATGTCTTAAGCTCTGTTTCATACCAGAAAGCTAGTTCACCTCCCCTTCCCCCCGCCCCCTGCTCCCAGCTGTCAGTCAGAGACTATTACCACAAAATACCAAGTCCATTTTATTATATAAAGTAATTGCATTCATTTGCCCTGTCATCCATAAGCAGCTCCATGACATCTTCCACATGAGCTTGCCTATAAAGTCACAGTCTCATTCCCTTTTACAGGTCACTCCCGCTGTGCTGTCAGAAAGGCATTGTGAGGACTGCAATTCCCTGTATTTTTTTGGTCCTCAGGTACCAGGTAGTGCCCTGCTCAGGCAGTGTGTTGTGTCCTTCTTCAGTCTTTAAAAGGCAAACATTCATAATAGAAGCTGCTGCAGTTAACTGCTGTATCACATATGCGTGTGTAGATATAGACATTATTGTACTAATCCTAATTGCAGAGCAGAATTACAGTATCATGTTTTTAACACACCTGCTGCCATGAAAACACAGAGAAAAGTGACAATATTTTGATCTTTGTTATTTATTAATAAAACCCAGCACTAAAAAAAAACTGATTGTGCCTCAGTTCCTGTCAACCACACTCATGCTACCAGTAGCACTTGCTCTGTATAAAAATATCAGAAGCAGAAATAGACCTGTGTTGCAAAATCTTCACTCAGAACGTTGGTCTTTCACAGATGGGCTTTAAGTTAGAAATGGAAGAGACTCAGGAATGAAACTCAAATTCCTTTCCAAGAACCAATAAGTGTGCCAAAGTCTTACTTTGGTTTACCTCCTGAAGGGAACCAAAGACTCAGCCATGAAACAAATGCAGGCTAGCAGAAACAGACTTAAAACATATAAGACTGGAAATCTTTGTTTTATTCTACTCCTGTTAGAAGTGTCAGTTCTTGTCTTATAACAACCATATTTGCTTAGATGATCTCGCATCACTTCTTTCAGATATCAGCAACATTGGTGAACAGCGTTGCAGCAGAGAATTGTAAAAAGAATTGGAAAGGTTTTCTTTCATGATTTCTACAATGGGAAATGCCCAAAAAAATACATGTATTTTGGTTGAAAATGTTTTGTTCCGTCAAAATAGTTACTGACTTAAAAAGCATATGAGACAGTAATATATACCAAGTAATATACACTACTTACTACTAAGTATATCTAATATATAAAATATAGTGTATATATATAATATATACTATATACTACTAAGTAACATATACTATATACTAATATGGATAACCTTAAATGAGATGTTTCAAAACCACTAAAAAATGTGCACATTTTGTTCCAAAACCGAAGAAACAGGTTTATTTGAACATTTTGAAATCCTTTTGTATTTTTAATCTGAAATGAAAAATGAACAAAAAAAATTCAGTTTTACAAAGCATTTCACATTTGGTGAAACACCACAGATCCAGAGTAAGTGATTTCATTCAAGTTACTCTAGCAATCTCTAGTTTAGAAGTTTACTATAAAATTTTTTCAACCTGCTTTGAGTCTTGAAGTTAACAAGAGATGGTCTTTTCAAGTACTTCCTGACTGGAGACAGAAAAATCTACATAACCATGAATCAAAATCCAGAGCTAATAAGAGGTCTCAACAGACATCAGTTTAGACCTTGTCACATCCTAAGCATTGGGGCTATCCTACAAATATCATGGAGATGCTGTAATTCAGAGCTTAACACAGGAACTTTCCACAAGTTAAGTCTCTACACACATCTTGCTGCTAAATCAAAACTGCTGTCACTCCTTTTAGCTATTTCCCACTAATTAAACGGAAGCATAGAGTTCCGTTTATTTTATTAGGCAATCAGAGCTCAAAAAAAAAAAAAAAAAAATCGCCTGCATGCAGCAGCTTCACTGTTCTTAGTGATATCCTGTATGCACTTTATGTTTGCTCTGACCTCTCAGAACTATTCCCAGGATCAGCCTTTGTTACTAAAAGCTAAGCTTACTTAAAGGTGACCAACAGCCCTAATGCATGAAAAAACCCTACTCTTTCTTTATGAGAAACCGCTGCCCCCAACAAGCCAGTGAATTTAGTCTGTCCTCACTGTCCACAAGCCATGGTTTGTTCATTCTTGCTAATAAATTATGAATGCTCCCCCCCCTACGCATCTGTTACTCAAATCACCAGCTAAATAATGTATGAATAAATGAAGAGACTCTTCTGAGGGGAGAGAACTGTGGGGGACTAAACTTTGAATCATGTGCTACAGCAGCAAGCATCAAAGCTTTACTACCAGGTTTGACCCCAGCTGGGTTTTATTTTTTAAAAGCGTTAGAACTAACCTCTTATGAACATGAATGGCTAAACAGCAGGGGCATGGCATGAAAGCTTGCCCAGAAATGCAGGGAAAGAACAAAACCCTAAAGGAAGAAACCTGCTAGAAGCACATGGGTATCAAAGGTCTTCGCTATCTTGTATCAGTCTGAACTGGGACAGAAGGTTGCAAGTGAATTGATAATTTTCACCAGAAATACATCAACAGTTAATTCCCACTAACAAAGACAGTGATCTGGTTCAAGAGAACTGATGCAATTTGAAAATACAAAGCCTGCAAAATTAAACAAAAGGTGAAGAAGGGCTCCTCAAGGAAGTTTCTAAGCTTATAATAAGCTTAGAATGTTAGAAAGTTAGAAGACAGACAAGTGACAGTCCTTGACAACGTTCACCTAATCGAACCACAGCCACACAGCTGCACGTAGAAAGATCATAAACTTCGTTATTCTTAGTAGTTCCTTATGAGGCAAATTTATAAACGTGTGTGCAAATAATTCATAGTTTCTGTTATCCAGAGATCTTACTGCTGTTTCAGGCAAAAAAGAATCTGCATTGAAATACATCTGCAAAACTGTGTTTCAAAACAATACCTTCGGAATTGCCATACTGCATTAGGCTGTATCTCCACATAAGACAAGCGACAAATATTCCTGGAACATCCAATTAAAGCTTGTTAGACCAAAGTTTGAATGAATTTGAAATGAACTAAAATCTGCCTAACAGATCAAAGGATGAAGGAAGTGTCCTAGCATCATGAAGAGAAGGAAAGGGGAATTAGTTTCATCCTTGGGTGCCTTATCTGATTACACTTTGTACCCATAGAGACAAAGTATCCAGTATTATCTGGAAGTACGTGTTTTAGACAATCTCTGATGCATTACTAAGGATATCTGATCATTAGCTGCCATGTTGAATTCCCTACCAACACACTATAGATAAGCAATTTTTCTTTCTTCATCCATGTAAGTTGGTTGAGCTTGGCAGCACCACTTTTAGTTTCATTCCATGGACGCATAAAAGCTTCATTATATTTACAGATCCAGCAAGTCAGTCCATTTACTGTTCACATTATCTTAATATTTTGCCCTTTTCTTGACATGCAGACAATTCCTGATTTACATCAAGCAAGGTGAACAGTTACCTTTTAAAAGTTTGTGACAACAAGACCAGTGCACCACGATTCCAAATTCCTAGTGGATGCAGATGGCCCTGGAGCAGGAAGAAGGCATTTAAAATGGCAGCTTCCTTCCTCTCAGAAGTCTTCATCGACAAAAGTTCCATGAGGGCCATTGCTATAAAAATCCACATTTGACTATTCCATCTGAGAGTTGTTATTTCAACTTTTTGACCAGTCTTTCTCCTTAAAACATGATGCAACAGAAAAATTATTTAAGGGTGCTTCCACTGTAACATATTCCACGTGCGTGTTGATTCTATACATTTTCAGCACTCCCATGCCTCTAGCTTATTAGAAATCATTATACAATAACTTCACGCCTTCCTCAATGTTAGTGTTCATGTTTTGTCCTTGTAAAATACCCTCTTCTAAGAATCTTTAGGAAAGTTACCTTATCAAGCCTTACAGTCCATAGCAAACGAAAGATTCATACTGAAAGAATCATTTTCCCTCCAAGACAGACATGGGAATGCATTGAAGGGAAAGTGCCTATCACCTGTAAGCATTTTTTCAGACAAAAGCAAAACCAAAAAGGATCATGTTACATTGCACTTTCAGGGAGAAGATTTATTCGCAAACAAAAAGGCTTACAAACATCTCTAGCATCAGTTCCAGAAGAAAACCAGGGAACCACAGAAGTTTCCATACTATTGCTGGGCCTGCCTGTTTGGAAAATACGACCTTGCAATGGCAAAAAATACCAAATCATGTTAAAACTGCCTGTATACCTTCTTTAGGCACTGTATACAAATATTTGTAGATTAATAAAGCAAGACTTAATATTTCTCCAATTCTCAGAGAGAAGGAAAAAATTGCTTTACACTGTTATGACGTAACTGACAGAAGCCAAAGCTGCAGGTGGCTTCTGACCAACAGCACTGACAAGATGACCAGTTAATCTGAAATGTTTGCAGCCTGATTAAAAAGTCTAGTTTGTGTTTTGTTGTTACAATTAAATCAATGACATGTATTCTTGGTGCCCTAGCTCCTCAGCACCATACTAATTATCCATAAACTTCATAGTGCAATTTCCTGAGCTGCATCTGGGACCTGCTTTTTCCCTGACACTAGGTGGAAGAGTGAGGAAACTTAAGACAGTATATGTTGCATCTTGATAAAAATCACATCGCTTAGTAGACATGTAGCAGATGTAATCTGTTTAATGGCCACTATTCCCAGTTTAATTTAAAATCAAGTAGTCACAAAATACAGGCATACTGGCAGGCTAAACATGAAAGCAGCTGTACAATGCAAATTCAGTTTGGTTAAACTTCACAAGAGCTATAACATCCAAAAGTTACGTTGTCAAACCTTCTACAGAGAAATTAGGATGGCATTCATGAAACTTACAGGTTTCCTGAATTATTGCATAGCAGAGAGATAATATAAAAATTACAAAATAGGCTTTCAGATTCCAGATCTTACTCTGATAATTTCTACTGTAACGTTAACTTTGGTGCAAAAGTTAAAAGCATCACCTTACAATACTGTTCTTCAGAAATGCTGAAATAAGTTTAGGTTGGAAGGGACCTCTGGAGATTATCTAGTGTAGCCACTTGCTCAAAGCAGGGCTAAAACTTCAGATTTAGGTCAGGTTGCTCTGTACATGTTGACTTTTGAAAAGCTTCCAAAATGAAGGTTCTACAGCCTCTTCAGGCAACTTGGTGTAGCACTTAACAGGTCTTAATCACTGCCATTGCGGTTCTTGCTCTTCACATTCAAGTTTCCCTTGTTGCAACTTGTGACCTTTGCTTCTTGACTTTTCACAGTGTACCTCCGAGAAGAGTCAGGATCCACCTTCTCTCTAAGTACCTATTAGCAACAGAAAACGGCGAGTACATCCCCTCCTTGGTTTCTCCTCTCCAGGCTAACCCCGTCCAGTTCCCTCATGCTCTTTCCCTGTACATCAAGTGCTCCAGACCCCTAACATCTAACCAAGCGCTGCTGGAGTCTCTCAAGTTGGAAACACCGCCCATGTGTTGAGGAACGAAAACTGGAACCAGTATTCGACGGGGCCTTAGAAGTGATGCTCAGGAGGGAAAACGATCGCCTCCCTCCACCCCCCGGGACACTCCGCCAAGGCTCCCACCAGTGCATTAGCCCTGACTGCCACCGGGATGTGCTGCTGACTCACACCAAACTTCACAGAAAGAAAAGCCTTCCCGTCAATTCAGCAGGCTTTGAATGAGCCCCAAAAAGTGCAACCGCTGTCAAGGGCAGGAAGAGAAAGAGAGAATGGCACATCTACAGACTGTTCAATCTTCACGGAAACTGGAAGTATACCTTTAATTATTTCACCGTAGAGAAGGGCATTAGAATTCAGTGCCCAATCCACTGCATGAACAATAGATCTTAGGCACAGAAAGCTATGCCAATGCAGGCTAGTGTCTTCCAAGTGATTGCCAAAGCCCCCTTACTTTTTTAGTGCGGCTTATCCATTGAAAGCATAAACATCACCTCTTCAGGTGCTGAGGACACATACAATATTTATTTCTCCATTTATAAAAATGAATAGAACAATCATCACCACAGTGTCTCTTGTCCCTAAATTATCTAGTTACACTGCACATTTCACAACAAAAAAGTAGCATGGGACTTCACAACTCCCTCACGCTTCTAACTTTTATTATCGCCTCAAACTTTGTTCTAATCAAAGTGGGAAATCTGCATAGCTTGGATGTTACTTGAAGTCAATTAGCAACTTTTACCGAGAAGTAAACAGCAAACCGCACACAGCACAATCAGTCAAGTCACCTGGATTCACAGTAGGAAAGAAAACCAGGCTCTACACCAGACAGTAAAGAACACAGCATAGACTGTCAGGTGATAGTTATTGGCAAAGTCACTCTGATACCAAAACTATATTTATGGGACATCATGGCTGTGACACACAATGCAGAGAATACAGACTTTATCCCTATCCTACCTGTCCATAAGAAGCTTGAATCTAACATCTGGTATTTGCACTATTAAAAAATGCTCTTCCAGTGGAGGATTAATCATAAGCATCTCAATAGTACTGTGGCAAATGCATGCTAGAAGAGTGGGAAAGGTTATGTAAAGCCCACAGAGAGAAGAAAAATGCAAGAATAGAACTGTTCCACTAGAAGAACATCCCTAAGGTCACTGTTTCTGTGGCCACAGAAAAAAACAAGAAGGTAGCACTACACCCTGTAAGACAATTAAGTGGTTGTTCAATAGAGCTTAGAATAAACTCTAATCTCCCCATTTAATATTTTCCAAGGACCTGGCTTGCACAGCACCTGAATGCCTGCAGGTGCTTTTAACAGTTAGATGCATTCCATGTGTTAGCTGTAATTTACTTGTCAGTCATTTACTTGGCTAATTATCTACTCAAAATGGCTCATCACACAGGATACCTGAAGTGTTACAACTATCATTAAAGATGCGATAGCTTTATCCTCAAACAGAACAAAGATACAAGTAACATCATCCTCCATACAAATATGCTTTGTCATAAACATACAATTGACATATGCATACACAGAACCACAAAAAACACACCACACTGGAGAATAAATCTGAGATCTAAACATGTTAATGGCTTAAATGAACTATGTACCACAGCCAAAGATAAGAGCAACTGCATAATCAAAAGTGATCAGCATAACCTACAAGACCAAAACTACTGTATAATCACTGAGAGAATGCAGGTATATCAGAAATGTGTGGCAATTAGCATAAAGTAGTCTATTCCTGATACCAATGATTAACGACATTAAGAAACGATGCGTAGCATTTAGCACACTGCATTGTGGTTTAGCCCCTCTTATTTAAAAGCCAACCTTCATTTCCTCCATCAGTAGTTTGCAAGGTACACTTAAATGTAATGTCTATAGCTAATGAAACTGCTCTGAAGTAAACAGATTTGTCAGAGAATTATGAATTGTTCTATCTTTAGCATTACCATTTCCCTGAAGCAGCACATATTTCTTTTACAGTAAGTGGAATGGATTTTCATTTACTTAACAGTCTCTTGATTCATCTAGATACTATGGCCATAATTAAGAAAACATTCCTGCCCAGAGATAAAAGAGCTTTTGGACTGACAGTGTGCTGGTAAGGTCTAAAAAATATTATCCTCTAAACAAACAGGGTCAAACAGCTAAATAAATATCTCTGAACAAATGAGAAAGAAGGAAGAGTAATGTGATGTTATCAAAGTACTACTGAAAAACAACTATGCCCATAAGCACGAGTACAATTTATCCTCTAGCTAAAATTCTAGTGTATATGGTAAAAAGAATAAATCCACCTACTGTGCTTCTGCGGTGGGCTTCCTAAATCCATTGTCTTGTAGAAATAAGAATATTTTTTTCAATTGCCTGTGTTAGAATGTAAAAATACTCTGCATTTTTCCTCAGTCTTGCTCCCTCTTCTGCAAGTCCCTCTTTCTGTTCTTGTGAGAAAGCAGTTTAAATTTCATCCCATTTATTAGCTCAGTCACTGAGGAATCACTGTCAGTTTTCCGATGGTACAAGCTCCTTTACTGTACACAACACCAGAGGAAGCGGGGGAGAGCGAAGAGGTAGGATTTTATCTAAACTACTTTTTGCTGGAACAATTAACTCTTCATTGACTGCCATCTCCTTCCTGGTATCTCTAGTGTCAGTTGACACGGAAATGTCTGTTCGTCTAAGGCAACAGGGAATTCTTTATGACAGCTGTTTAATGCTCATATTCCTTCTTTTAAGATTTCCTCTGCTTTTCTCTTCCACTGCTCAGCAAGGAACTACAGTCAGACACTGCCACAGCCATGACTTCCTACAACCATATGAGGTGTCCCTTTTCAATTATGCCAGAGTGATTAAGGATCACAAATCCTATGAACTTTGAGTTTACTGTGATCCCCAGTCACTAATGGCTTCTAAAACTTCTAGAGATCTCTAATAGACATTTATTCTCCACCAACTAATGCTTGCTGCTTCTTCAGGCAGGGTATTTAAAACCTCTAACCCTGAACATACAAAATAACAGAACAAAATTATTTGCAAAGAAAACAAATTCACAGCCTTTAGAAAAGTAAAATGTGGATGCACCTGTATACACCACCTTTCTCCCCAAACACTTAAGTTTTCAACGCAGCAGAACAAAATCATGTTCATTCCTTTGCTGTGAATTTACAGTCACCTAAGAAAGGACAATCCTGCTCCACATTTCTCGGTCACCTGTTTGAATAAACACAGGTTAGTAACACCACCCCATAGCCTAGCCGGTTCAGTATAATCAACCAGGACTGAAAACGTTTTCACAAGTTTAGTGTTTTCCTGGGAGTACTATACACTCTGTAGATATTTACATCTCTTAAGAGGGAGTTTAAACTTTTTAGTCCCTGCCCACAGTAAAACTTCTCTGATGCAAATTTTTACCTAAAGCTGCGTGAGAAAAACAAGTCAAAAGAACTAGATTTTCCTAACTAATCATTTTCCTCTGGAGGACAGCATGCTGGATTAAGCACAAACCAACCTTTCCCCCCACCCTGCTCCTTCAAGCAGTACTTCGTTGTCCATTTATTCCTTATTTCTGCTAGTAACTGATAAGAACAAAATCTGTTCTGCAATCATGGATCTGAATGTCAGTACTTCTAACAAATTACCATTCTGAACTTTATTAAGCTCCATTTCTTGACTTTTAAGCTTGATCTTGACAGCAACCCAGCTCCTGCACCTGCCACTATTACAAAGATTTGTCTAGTGCTGGAGCACACTTTCTTGGAACTATTCCCCTCTGACTTTCACTAATGGTCTTGCACACTCTAAGTATCTGCATATGTAAGCTCAGAGTTCATTTACTGTGACGCAAACCTGAAGTTTTTTCTTGCTTAAGATCCAATCACAAATCCTGCTAGCCTACAAGGAACCTACACACCCCCTTCCGGTTCAGTAAAAGATACACGAGGGTTAAGGGGATTAGGATGGTCTCTAAACAGGTGCAAAATCTTTGTCATCATCTTTACTAAGCCAATTGTCTAGAACTTCAGCATTTCAGGGAAGGAAAAAGATTATTACTTCAGGGAAATATCAGTTGTTCTGGCAAGTGGTGGAGTATTGGATTAAATTATTTTGTCTACTGACTACAGTTCCATGTCCTGTGACTATTAAAAAAAAATAAAAATCAAACTGTACCTTCTGAGTGGTTTAAACAGTTGGTCTCAATTCTCCATTAAGTTTTGGAATATTAGCCCTAGAGATGGTTAAATGAGTATTATTCAGAGAACTGTTCTAATCAAATCGTTATGAAAGTGGCCAAAATGAAATATTAAAAACCTGATTTATATTTCTCCTATTGTTTCACAATTATATAGTACAGTGCAATACAGTACTTGATCAACAACACTTAAATATTTAAAAGCATAAAATGAGAAAAGTTTTAAATACAAGGAAAATGTACACAGACAGATCAGCATGATGACATCATATAAAATTCAGTAAAATGCCAAAACATGTTCTAATATATTCAGATCCTTGGTGAGCTTATTGCCTGAACCTCGGCTCTTTATTTCTTCCCAGAGAAGCGTCTCCCAAACTCCACCAATATCAAAGGAAGAGAGGGACTTGTTACAGTAAAATGAAATAAAGGACTGAAGGTTTCTGTATTTAAAATACATGTCAAGGAACACTCATAGTAGGGTAAAGGAAGCTTTGTTACTTGAGATAACGGCCATGTAAAAACAAACACACACACCCCAAAACCCACCACAAACATTTAAGAAATCACTAGAAAAGCTGAGCACTTGTTGAGGTAAACTCCAGCTTTGTAATTACCAACTATGCATATTATATAAGTTCCTTTATAGAGTTGCTTAGGTCTACTACCTGCAAACGCTCTTACCGTACAGTTGCATGGCACTGTTCTTTCCCATCTAAGAGAATACTATTCAGGCACTCTTCCAGGAATTAGAGGAGGAAAAAGGGAAGGAAAAAAAAAAAAAACCAAAAAGAAAAAAACCCCCACACATTTGCTAGTAGAAATTCTCTCATAATTAGTGGTAACATTAGTTTCTCTCAGCAACATCATCTACACCAACTCAGAAGGATACCTTTCTCAGAAAGGTGTCTTTAACCATTTAAGATATTTTTGGCTTCATACTAATGAATCTCAAGCATTCAAAGAAGCAATAGGTTCCCCATCATTGCAAGCGTGATCCTTGAGACTCATTCTGATCACTAGCTAAGGAGTCTGTCTCACACTGCGACAAAAATTAACAAAAACTTAAAATATTGCCAAAAAATAATCGCATTCACTCTCTCTATAAACTATTCACAACTCTTCTATTTTGTGCAGAGCATTTTTAGCATAAAAGGTCCATAATAGAACAGCTTCGTTTCACAATGGCTACACAGGTTTGACTCATTGTTTGTATCTGAGATCATGAGTTCGAAAGTATTCTCATTTTTTTTACTACATAGCCAGTGATGCAGCTGAAGAATCCCAGATTTGCCTAGAAAATAGCAGCAGCCATGTATAAAGCAGTTCCTCATAGTTCATTAACTGTAGAAAACCACTATGATTTGCTTCAGAAGACAACTGAAGTTATTTGTTCTCTCAAGAAACAAAGCATTCCTCTCTGATGAAGTATTTAACCTCTGATCAAACTGACAGATAAGATTCTGACTTGAACAAAGGTAAAAGAAAAGTGCTTGTAGATGAAGGGCATTTAAATGTTTTGGGGGGTAAGCAGTATCTAAAGCCAGGCAGGTTTCACAGTATCACACAGTCAGGGATGGCTTGGATTTTAAAAAGCCATTTTGCCAAACTCCAAATGCAAATCAAAGCCAGACAATAGTCCATGCTGTAAGACATAATGGCTAAAAAGTCACTTGGCTATATCTGCATCCAGTGACTTTCAGGAGGATTAAGTTTACCAGAACTATCAGCAGATACAAATAATTTACTTGTGAGAAAATGTGTGACTGAGAGACTCAGCTTTCATTTACTGTGCTTACAAGAACAGCAAGCATCCTTCTGAGCTGATTTCATTGACAGACTTATTCACAGCTAATGTCTGTTATCTTAAGAACTTCCTACAGATAATGCCAATACAGTTGAACTTCGTTAAAGAACGCTGGATTCCCCACACCTCGCAACTTGGACAACCACACAGGCTAAGCGCCCATCCATGAAAGGAACATATTTTTCCCCTCGCAGCATTCTAAAGACTTTATTTTTGATTGTTTCAGCACTGGTTCAGTCAGTCCAGAACTTAGTTTACTACCTCGAAACATACTGCACTTATTCTAACCATCTGACTGGGCATTATTTTTACTTATTTCACTAGTTTCTAAGAATTAAACTATAAAGAAATGTAACTTCCCTGCTACCAGATACACACACCTATCAAGAACTTTTTTTCTGCCTTGCAACTAGCAGCGGTTTTGAGGGAACATTAGCAGTTGCCCTAGGTAATAACAATCAAGTGATGCCAGGTACAAAAGCTCTAGGAATAACAGTACTCTGAAAGAACTGGTTCCGAGGCAGCATGAAACTTTCCAAACCTGCAGTCTAGAAGCATGAAGTGAATGTTTTGAGGCTAGGTAAATATGAGCACGTATGCAATGCGGTCTTCTGTGATTTCTCTCTTTCACAGGAAGCCTCCATAGTATTCGTCATATATGGTAGAAGAGCCATATTTAGGCATCATGTTTTTGTCACTGTACTGGTCACAAGAACTGTTTAATAACCATAGAAGATATATAGATATATATAAAATACAACTCTTTCCACGATGCCAGCTTAGCATTTGTGCATTCAACCAGTAGATGGCAATAGCGATACAAACCATTGCATTAGCAATATTCTTATCCTAAACGCTGGAATGTGTGTGCAAACAGTACTATTATTCTTCTTGAAGTGTCCCATTTCCCACTACATGCGTCTAAAATCTTTAGAGGCAGCAACAGATATACAAGAGAAAGAGCAAGAAAACTTGAGGGGGGAGATTTGATGGAGGTGGAAGAAGAAACAGAAGGTGACATTCAGGTGAGCTAGTTTCTAATCCACGTTCGACCATAAATGCTCTTAACACCAGCATACCAAAAATTTAATACACCTCAGGCTTTAAGTCAACAAAATAATTCCACTTCTTCCACTAGTGACACAAAAAAAGGTCCATTAACATCACAGTGGTAACTGGGATCAGACAATACTGTTATATTGATAGCATATTACTCAGTTGTTATGGTCTAAGCCTAAAGTAAAGAGGGGCTTGGTCAGTCTCCTCTCAAAGATGGTTCTTTCTGTAAGGGCAATATAACTTCCTCACAGATTCTCTAGGGAGCTTTAAATCGTCTTGGAGTAATATGACAGTCTTTACCTCCTCGAAAAGGGCAGTCTGAGTTGAACTTCTGCTCATTAGAAAGAATTAACTCATCAAACCTGCCATTTGTTACTTTCCTTTTCAAACTTTAGACTGAAGGCCTAGTGATTTTAAGTTACAGAAATGAAAATCTGAGATGCAGATTTCTACTATAAAGCTAACATATGGCTGTATCTACATGTGTAGTACACTGCTTTTTTTCCCCCCTGTACAGAAAAAACACTGATTCTGCAACATAGTTCAGTCAGTACCTTTCACCCTGTTTTCATTACTTAACTTCTACAGAAGAGACAGATCTAGCATATAAGTTGACTATCCAAGTAACTCTCCCCTTTTTATTATAGTCACATGACTTCAGTAGCGCACAACAAAGAAAGGTGAGGCCAAACTGCAATATTCCTGTTGACAATGGAGAGCAACCGACAAACCAGACCTCTGTCTTAAGTACCTTTATGGTTCCCGTTGCTATTTCTGACAGTTTCACAACCTTCCATGCATTTAACCTAACAAAAATCCACTACGGCAAAGACAGGTCGTTACTAGTATTTCATGACTCTAAAACCAAATCCCTATACAAGGTCAAAGCATGTGTGAATTGGAGACAACTAACTGGAGACCTCTCTGCTCCGCTGCAGGTGCCAAATTCAATAGTATTTAGGGTCCTCACTTCCAGCACACTTCAGTGGGAACAGCTGTGCCTAACTAGGAGTTAGGAGACTAAACACCTTTAGGCATCTTGGCACAAAGCCTCCAAGAACTACATTACAATACACTTTACTAAAAAACGGGCAAACAAAACCCCCAAGCAAACAAAACCAAGAAAGAAATTAATCTAGAAAGCTTGACAGTTTTTCATTGCCCATCAAATCTATTTGGGCTAAATGGCAAGGCTTAAAAAGCTCATTTGATTCAAACTAATATCCTTAGGAAAACAAATATACACTCCTCAAAGACAGGAAAAGGGAGTATATCAATCACATCAGCTGAAAGACAAGATACTAATGTTCACCGCAGTCAGAATGAAATGCAAGATCCTCATACACTGCTTGGTCCAGATTTACTATTGAGCTATGCCTTGTATCATCATTTATCCTTCCGAAGGATCAGAAATAGATATAAACCAGAATAGTAGTATTTAAGGTCACTCTGTAGATAGGTAAAGGAATATAATAGCTGAGAAAGAATCCAAGTTGCAGAGAGCTTGCGTTCATCTAAACACAAGCCAGAAGGTTTAGAGATTTACGTTGCTTTGGTATCGTGAGAGCACAGATCAAGATCATTGAACTGGACTGAAATATTCCAGATTTATTCTTTGCAATCTTGAAATGCTTAGTCAGATGAGTTTTAACTGGTTCATCATGGGTGTTAGCAGCCTCAAGAAAGATTTGCATTCAGTGTAGTACATCAGAGTACTTCTGAACCCTATTGGACCCTTTTGCATTTTAAATGTTGCAGATACAGCAAGATTAATTTTTGCACAAATTATCTGAAATATAAATTAGCCGCTTTACATATCTTTGAATAACTCAAAACAAAATAAAAAAATTACCCAAGTGTACTACAATCATTCCAGACTTTCCATTTACTTTAATTTTCCTAATGCCTTCATTAATTCCAACTATTGCCTCCCCTCAGTCTATTTTCTTATGCTGTTTTCCTACTGATTTGATTGCTCAGTTATGTTTTGTTCATGCATCTTAAGCTATCCTTCTCACGTGCACTTCAGCATCAATTCAGGTCCTTTAATAAAGACAACGGTCAATACAATGAGTAGAAATGTCAGTAACTGCTATGTACAAACCTTGCCAAGTACTTTCAAAATTTTTGTTGCAAATTCTCAGACTAACACTCCTCAGCAGCTGCAAAATAATAATTGTGTGCATTGCTGTAATATTTTTTTTTAATCCAATGATTACATGGAAATACAACCCATATCAGGGATGCTTACACAGAATCACTCGTTGCAAACAAGTGAGAAAGTGTAATAAGCATTGTCTCTATATGTCATCACCTGTATCTTACTCAAACTTCAAATGATTTTATAAATCTTAATTTTCAGGAGGTACACTTAAGCAAATACTAAGTTCTAGTGATTTTTCTTACATTTTTTTAAAGTGAAGATTGCTGAAACAATCTGCAAGAGAAACTCTAATGAGCCACCACAAAAATGATTGTTCAAGTTACTGTCAAGCTACCTTTTGCAGATGGAAATAAATACTTTGAGGCCCTGTAACCTGGGCTCAAGTGGTTCAATCTGGACTCTTAAGACCGAGTCTTCTGCTCAGCCCTTTTCTGGTGGAAGGGAAGCGGGGACTGCATACTGAGCCAAATGTCTTCCTGGTACCTTCTGTCATATGTGATTCGCAAATCTCTGCCCTACATCAGATGTATGTAATGTATGTATGGAACATGCGTCTATAGAGTGTAATGAAAGTATGGATAAAATTAAAAACACCACTGCCCTCTAGTGTTAAGTTACAGTCAGATATTACCTTCTGAATTGCAAAATAACCTGCGGAGTGGAAGTTACTCTTGTCATCAAGTAATTCAAGACACTTTCCCCTTTACAATGCACACTACATAAATGGCACAATTTCTTACAATTTCATCATTTGTTAATGGGAGATAAAACAGCTCAAAGGTTGAATTCAAACAATTTTTCTTCTAAGACTTTAACGATATTAAAGAATGCTACATGAGCATGGATAACAGAAAACAGCGTTTTTCACAAACTGAAAATTGATTCAGTTTCACTGCTTCATCAGTCCTCAGATCTGCCCCAGACCATCACCACCTGATTGTGATCTCTCAGGCAAAACACCCACCTAATGTTTGGCTGCTTATTTGCATGTATAGGCCTGCAAATAGAACAAATTTTGTTTTAAAAAACCGAAAGTCTGGCTAGAGATTGCCACTCACATTCTGAATCTGCATTAGGAAGCATTAAATGGCTAAAGTCAGAGAAATTCTAGGCTGAAATGTGCTCGAGCAATAATGTAGAAATATATCTCAATCTATGTAGCTCTATTGTTCCAAATCCCAGGTACCCAGGTTCAGACAGAGCACTAAAACTCAGAATTGCAGATATGCATATCAGTTGCAGCATAGGTCTCTAACACTTATGAATGTCTAAATGTTCACACCTCTTCTGCAAATGAGGTTAATACTGTTAAATTTGTTGCTCACCCAGAAGCCTCAACAGAAATTCATCAAGTACAGTACACATAGAAACACTTTTGGGCCCTCTATTTACACCCTTTTTAAAAAATTTATGTATTCTAGGACAAATTCTGCCCCTCAGATACACACAAGTTTACTTCCAAAGGAATCATCGTCTTACATCCAAGGCACAGAATTTACATTATAGAAATCCTGATATAGGCGAAATGTTAGTCTGAGAGGGACCGCAGGGGAATTCTCTACCCAGACTAGGAAGTAACTATCAACTGGAGCAGGCATATATATAGCCGACTGCTACACAGATAACGTGTTATTGTCCTCCATTTTAATCCTGTGAGGCACAGAGCAAGGATTCAGCTCATCCAGGATAACTGCAAAAAGCAAGCAGCAGAATTTGGAAACTGCCGACTGTCATCCTTGTGTATAGTTCACACCACAATTCACAGACACAGAGCTCAATCAACATTTCTCATAGCCCCACTCTAGCTCTTTCTCCAATATTTTAAAATGTTTACCTGACAAAAAGTAATAGCACCTTTTCCCTCCCATTCTTAGCATGTCAGTTTCTTGTAGATTTAGATCAGGCATCCCTAAATAGAACCAACTGGTACCTAGAATACATAATGAGAGTGCTAAAAGAACATTCGCCTTATACAACAGATGCTTCACTTATTAAGCAGCCCTTCATCAAAGACATGGCTTTTTTTTTTTTCCCATACAAACCCATCTAAATCTATTTTTTAAAAAATTCTGTATGTTTAGATGAGGTGGCTTGGCTTTTTTTGTTTGTTTTTTTGTTGTTTGGTTGTTTTTTTGGCAGGAAAGAGAATAAATAACATGCCAAACTTATTTTCATCTAACTTAGTATTTCCAGCTACACAAAACTTCCAGGGTTCTGACTGTTTTGAGGTCTACAGATTGTGTTTTGCAGTACAGTTCCCAAGCAGCTGGTATCAGTACCCACACCCACTGGCTAGGTCTTACCATAGTTATTTCTTTTCTAAACTGTTTACTTTGCGAATTATTAATATTTGTATTTCAGCGCAGGTAATAAAGACTGAAGTGGGAAGTGTCTGTTGTGCAGGAATAGCTGTTTCCATTTATATTCAAAATAAGAGACAACAAAAGGACAAAGTGAAGTTACAAAAACAGTCAAACAAGAAGTCAGTAACAGAATCAGAACCAGTGAATCTGGGTCTGCTGAGCAGTCCAGTATTAAATCCTTAGATTCATGTCTTTATTACAACAGTCCGTGGACTCATGAACACTTTAAATTAGTATAAACTGCCCTTGCAGACAAAGGAAACAGTAGTGCATTCTGCAAGCCTCATTTGTTCATTTCTGCCTCTGCAGCAAAAAGGACAACAAACAGCAGCTTGCAATGTTCATTACACTATAGCCTTACTCTCCATTAAGGGAGGAAAAAAGGTGTTTGAAACAATTCTTTAAGTTAAGACTACACAAAACCTTCAGGATTTGGTGTCAGAACTTTGTAGTATCCACTGTCTATGTAGTACCAGATCAAGGAGAATAACATGTTTAAGTTTAAACACTTGGGATAACCAGTGCATCTTTTCAGATTTGCTTCTAACTGCATCAACAAAAAACAAACCCAAACCAGTATCCATTCTTCAGTCACTCACTAATACATGCAGAACTAGTAGAACCACAATATCAGTTCACATTTTATTTTTAACTGATGGGCAGTTTCACAGAAATCTAGCTTTAATCCAAGTTATTTTGACAGCTGATACCAATTCACATAATATCACTTGTGTGTCTGCTCTTCGGCTAAACTTGTATCATAAAATGGCTTGGGTTGGAAGGGACATTTACAGATCACCTAGTCCACTCCCCTGCCACCATAGAAGCACTGCTCGTGTAGACAGGCAGCATGTTAAAGCCACATGCTGAAGGCCATCTTGAATACTTCTCCAGGCTAATCTGATGTACTATATATCTAAGCAAACAGGATTTAGCATGTCTGTGCACAACACACTTTCATCAGATTACAAGGGAAAAGAAAGTCTAGACATGCCAGAACATATTAGAAAAATAGAGGATTACTGAATTTGCCATGTATCTCCTTGATTTTGGACTCTGCCAACGTTGCTGTAATAATGTTGAATCACATTATACAGCAAAATTATGTAGATGTTAATTGCATTCCACTCAGATTTCCTTTTAACATAGCAATCTTATTCCTCATCCACATACAGCCTACACAGAAAAGCAGTTTTTATTCCAAAAAAAGCAACAAGTTTTGAAAACTGTTTGTCTCAACTTATGAAACAAATCAGAAAACTGCAGAAGAACACTAAGAGTTTCAAGCTGGCTAAGATTAATAAGTATGGTACAGAAGTAGATTGTAGGTAGCTATGATACTATGGGGCCAAATGATCAACTGAGGAGCATTTATTTAACTGCATGGATTTATTCCAACTAATGATTTAACTCTCTAGCTCCATTCTTCCCTAAATTTTCTTGCAGATATATTCGCCCAAATGAGAAAGCTGGAGTATTACATTTGACAGCGTAGGCTTGATAAAGCTGAAATGTCGTATCTGAAAGCATAAGCTACTCAAGAGAGCAGCTCAAAAGTATTGCGATCACTTCTGTGTGTACTGTAAAAAATGCTAAGCAATCTAAAGGCAAAATAAAGTAAGAGCTGTCACTGCAGTACACAGTATTTAAACTGAGTCATATAAAGAGTTAATTAGGGAGTTAAGAACAAACTCAAGTGGGTGTTCTGAACAAGTCTGCAAAAGGATTCCTGAGCTGCAGACCAGCTTTTGTTTAGGTTCAGACCCACCAGCACTGGAATGCTGGAAGTGCTGCACAGGCACAATGAAGACTTTCTCTCCCTCCAGCTATTTCTGCCATTTCTTTGCACTTTGTCCTATGTTTGCACACTGATAGAGCTTTATGTACTGAAATATATAATGGACAATTCTTGTTCAGGAGGCAACAAGTTACAATTCAGCATATGAATAAAAAGTAGTTCCCTAAAAATCATTTTATATGATACAGCAGTAACTGGAACATACCATCTCACTTTTGTAGTGCCAGAAAACACACAAATGATGTAATACACCTATTTCACCTCTAAATTTCTGCACTTTTCTTTTTCAAACCCCTTGCAAACCAATTCATGAGAAAGAGCTAGGAAAAAAAAAATTATCATAGTTGGTGTGATCTACAGGCGAGAGGCAGAAAACAAGTTCTATAATTATTTGTCTTTTTCTATTGACAGACTATAATAGTAGTATTGGGGCAACCTTCCCCAGAGAATATGAGCAAGCATATCTTCACATGCTGAAGAACCACAAGATATGCATCGAACGCTCAAGAGTTGTGCAAAGGCAAGAGAGGACAGTAGAACGCTAAAGACCCCACTACAGGCCTTCAGTATTCAAGAGATTCATTAGCTAAGAATACCACCTCTCAGGAAAGGTCCCAGTTTAGCAAAATACTTCAGCACGTGCTTCATTCCATTGCTAGTGATCGTGACACCCAGTGCAAGCTTCATTTAGCCAACTGCTTGGGCATTTGCCTAAGCTGCAACAACGCTACCAGGACACTACTAGAGGCTCAACAGACTTTTGAAAGAATAAAAAAAAATAAAAATCCTACAACACTGCTGAAAAAATACATATACTTCTAACATGTGCACAATAGCAAAACTCTAGTTACGGATTGCAAGAAGTTAAAAATGTGTCCATTTCCTTTAGATTACCTTTCAATTAAGAATATGCTTTATGGTTATTTAAAAAAGAGCAGTCTCTGGAATAATTTATGTGTGAAGACATGCTCCACTTATCTGCATAAATTCAAGGAGAAATATAGAATGGTTGAGTACTCACTGCATACAGTGAACCTAAGAAGCACATTTAGATGATGATCAAACACAAGGGCGACCTCTACTAGGAAAAAACAAGTATCATTAAATATACAATAAGATAAAGATAAGAACTAGTGTAATGACAGTTAATAATGGATTTTATTTTCACTGACAAGCTGTTTTTAATACAGCTACAATACAAATATATTCAGGCCCATTAATGCTAGTAAAAAGTTTACATACCAGCCCAAATTATAAGCCAGCAGAGGGCTAAACTGATCTCACAATTGCTGGAAATTTGGCCTAAATGATGAAGTTGCTTCCTGCGAGAGCCCAGCTTAAACTTTTAGTGTTGTCTACTTCACGGCCATAGGCAGTAAATGAGTATGTATTTCAGGCAAGTGAGTCCTGTGTTGAATACATGAAGTTCTGATTAAAATCTTGGGCTAAATCAACTTTTTTATTTGAAATGCAACAAACCAGCTCCTCCTCCTTCAGATCTCTCCTGTAGCACAAATTCATCTGCCACAGACATCGGTTACACAATTCCCTCCTCCTACCCAATCTCCAGTCAACACCTGATGTGCAAAATCATATCTGTAATCTCCAGAGCTTCCTAAGAGAAGAGCTCATTTTCCTCTGCGCCAGCTGTCAACACTCAAAAGAGCAACAGGTAACAATAGTTATTCTTTGAGCTCTGTATCTCCCAGCTCAATTCAGACAACTTCATGGCACAGAGCCACAACCTGAGGCAGTATAAATCCCACTCTCATCAACTTCAAGAAAGGTTTTCCAGAAGCACTTGAAAGAATCAAGGAAAGAAGTTGCAATCGGTTTTGACAGTCTCATCCTAGGATATTAATTTACATTTTTAAAATACGTGGTCCAAAATGTTTTGCATTGAGAAAGAGGTTGGGTTTTCCTTTCTACTCTTATGGCCTTCATAGCTGCATTCTACTGCAATGCTTCCTCCCGGTTTTCCCAGCGTTTAGCATTCCCTCTGGAATGTATCTGGTAAAAATTAAAGAATAAAATATTTAGGAGCACTTGGTGCTGCTGAATAATGAAGCCTGGTTGAAAGCCAAAACATAGTTGATAGGCAACTGCACTAGAATGACCCATGAAAAGGACAATGCTAAGTTAAAGGGCTACCACCATTTCTTTCTTATTACTATGAACTGCTTTGACAAGAAAAATAAATTTTTGACTCACAAAAAGATTCAGCATACCTCACCGCCTTCTGAAGAGGAATTCAGCAGACACGAGCATTTGCTCTAACAAAGCTACATAGACCAAATGTCTGTAATTCTTATACATTGTCCTTTCTCCCATAATCCTCCTCCCTCTCAAATCCTCTGTTCTTTAGAACATGATTTCAGTCTAAAGACTTTGCTGTTTTAATATCAATGACCAGCACAAGATGCTTCAGAGATCTATGGAAATAAAACTTGCAATGCTAGACATGAAGATATATATCTTTCCTCCTGCTAGGTATAATCCCGATCTCTATTAGTTCCTGGATTAAACCCTAAAAATGAGGCTTAATTGGGATATGACTGATACCTTTTAATAAATGGCAGACCTCATGTCTACCTGCATTCAAAAGCCAGTTCCTTAGCCACCTTCTGCCTACCTGTCTTGCAAAAGAGAACTGATACACATTCCTTTTAAATTCCAGTGCTTATATCTTACATCACCAAGACTTTGAGACTTCTGTTCCTTTTCTCTCTCTCATCTGTGTTTACCGGTCTTGACAGCTTCATTTTTACATCTATTGTTTCCAACCTACATTAATTGCCAAAGGGAGCTACAAGCCACCAAACTACTACCCACTGAAGATATTCCAGCTAATTAATTCATGTCTCAGAAACATCTCTGCTAACCAGCATTGGGAGGCAGCTAAAAATGCAATGGTCAAATTTAAAATGGGCAGGTTTGCATTCTTGCAGAAGAGTGTTAACTTTTATTAGCTACATTTTCAAACTAAACCAGATGTCTATTATCTGTTGGGGACAAGAAGGGGTAAAAATAAGCAAACAGTCTAGTATTAGGTTCCCACTGTATTTGGGCATGAAAATCTAAAAGCAGGAGCACAGTTTCTGTGTACAGCTGCTTGGCTTTATACTTGAAAATCTGCTTATGTTGGAAATAGGTTACTTTAACACATAGACCTTACATTCTTACAGATACAATGAAATGCACACAGCCAGGAACACGGATGCATCTGTTGGTTTCTGTAAAGGCACCAATGTTATGATTCTTTGTTAACAAATCATGGATGATACGCATATCATCTGTGGTTTCAAAAGCAGATAGGCATGTACCTCCCATTTTAAACTTCATCTATTTAGCAAACCAACAATTGAAACATTCCTTGCCCCGAGAGATTCAGTTAAAGATCAGAAGGGATCACAGGCATTTTATCAGAAATGTGCATACCCTACTTAAGCCTCAAGTCAGACAATGATTCAGAGCCAGTTTGTTACCGACACAAACTTGCACTGTTTGAAGGTCTGGTAAATATGAGTACTCTTAGGTTGTTGTCCTTCCAATCTACCTGTGAATTTTGTGATGTCCCCATTTTTTTGCTATACCATTATTATTTACAGCCACAGAAGACAACATATCAAGATTCTAATCAGCACATTAGGTGAGGGTACTATTTGTATTTTTCCTTAACATGGGAGTAGAAGTCAGTTTCCCAACTATTTAAGTGCATCTCAAAAACACTCCAATCATTTATCTAAGTATAAATGCTACCAGTTACATGAAGATACTATGCCGTCTACCATGTCTTGGGAAACATTGGTAACATTAGAGTCATAATCTTACATTATCATGCAGCTAAAGTGTTCATAACAATTCATACTGTACTTAACACTGAAAAAGCAAGTAGTTCCTTCATGCAAAAAAAGGTTATAATACACAGCTAAATTTCACCCTCCATTAAAATGGCCAAGGAACTAACTTTTTAATGGAGATAAGAGTTTAGGGGCCAGGAGGCTAGCCTAGGTGTCAGTTTAAAACAGCCAAAAAAAAAAAAGCTCAGTTGTAATCATATCTTCCTGCATGTTAGAGGGTTTGCTACTAGTAGGTGAATACAACACTGTGCTGATAAACAAATAAAAGCAGTTTGAACTTTCTTAAGACTGCAAATGTAAAGTTCATCATGCAAAACCTCCAGTCTAAGAATATGTGACGAGAAAATTTTAGCAATTCTACACATGAAGGTCCCTTCCTATGACTCAAACACCACAGACTTTGTGTACAAGCAAGGCCATAAGAAAGACCAATTCAGAGTATTGTATTAGGCAATATTCCATATTTTATTTAAACTTGCTACGATTTTTGCCTTCTAATATCATCTCATTTAATTCCTGGCCTGTATCTGCTGTTTACAGTCTCATACTTGCCACCAGCTACTGGAACAAGTCAAACACAGGCCAGAGTAGTGACACTTTGTTTGCTGGTTTTTGGCTGTTTGGGGGTTTTTTTTGTTTGGGTTTTTTTTTTTGTTTTGTTCGTTTGTTTTGAGGGGTGGTTTTTGTCAAATACACTTCACCCAAACTCTAGTCATCATAGCAACTACACAGAAAAAAGACTGAGGAATACACAAGCACAATTCCCTCAAATTTAAGGAAACTAGAAGTCCCATATGCAATATCCATACAATAAAAGTAAATTGGGAGAAAAAGAAAGTATTTTCAATACCAAACTATTAGATAAAAGGACCATTACCTTTCACTTACCTATTGCGATGATGTTTGCAGAGAGGAAATTGAAACAGTTCGCATCACGGAGCATGAGTTCTTCTCTTTGTGTCAAATCCCCTACTACAGATTTTGGAGGAGTCAGAGCCATCTCAATCTTTCAGAGCAGCCTAGCAACAGTGCTTGCTCCAGGTCAAACAAAGTATTTCGGAACAGATATCTGCAGAAAGATTCAGTCAAGTAATAAAAGTACCTGAGAAAAATCAAGAATTTCAGGATGTTGCTGGCTTACTTCAGAAGTCACACTGAGTACCTTCTCTGAGATTCCACATTCAGGAGACTGTCCTGGTTTAATCCTGCTGACACATGTTCCATGCATTGAAGAATAGAATTTATAGCATCAGTGTGGAGAAAGAACGACCACTGAGCTCAGTCTTGATAGAATGGATGCGATGGCCCTTTGCAGGAACAAAGTAGTTACAAGTATTCAGTGTATCATCCCAGGGTCTCTTGCATGTTGCAAACCTGGAGAAGACAATGTTTTTATATAGTGGAAGTTGCTTTAACTGTTTATTATACAATATTTACTACAGGAACATAGCTAGATGACATACAATGGACTGACCTCAGCAGTTGCTTATATTCAGATAGCTCCTCACATAACAGAAGGCACTGACTCTTCCTTCCCTCACCCCAGTATTTTCTATAATCATAGAAAACTATGCTTTTGCCAGCAGCAACTTCTCCAGAAACCAAACTACTGATGCTGGGTTTAATTTTTTTTAATATATATATATACACACACAGACACACATAGATACACATACATATAATATATACATATACACTTAACTCAATCATTCTACATAATAAGTGAATGTATCAGCTATATTCCCAAAGGTCACCTTTGAAAACTATCTGCTCTGATGTTGGCTTGTTCATTCAGTTCTGCTTCTTACCTTTTACAGCTCTTCTCTCCTCTTACACACCGTCAACAATCTCCACACCATCTCTTCATTGTTGTCTGGCATTTTCCTTCCCTTTTCTTACCTATCTCCTGCCCACTGGCTACAGAAGACTCACCTTTCCAAAACTTTCAGACAGATACCTTCCTCAGAGAAAGAAGGTCAAAGGCTCGCTCCAAAACAGCAATCATACAAGATAGAAACCTGGGATCCTACCTTGTGCTGCTAACTGTTTGAATCTATGGGAGTCTCCTTCAGTTTGTAATTACAAGTTGAGCTCTGAAACATTGCCCTAACATGTTTTGTTGTGAAAGCACAGATCCAGTTTGACATTGTTTTAAAAGAGAGAGGGCAAGGAGGCATTACTATTAATTTACAGTGAGTAGAAATAGAGGGGAGATTTGAGACATTTGTAGCAAAAAATGACTAAGAGATGTCCCTGTTACAGCATCTGCCAGTTTGAAATTGTACCTCTCCTTGTCTTTGGTCCCTCATTCAGCTTCTTTGGGAAGTCATTTCCTCTCTATGACTATCTTGTCACCAAGCCCCACCTTCTCCATTCTCTATCTTGTCAAAATCTCCTCTGTTGAGAGGGAGCATGTCAGTCAATGAAGTAATACCCATACATGGAGCCAAATGCATAGCAACTTCATATATGGGACAGTAGTGTTTAGCAATACTAATCCTGCAGAAATTCAGTATCATTAAAATCACTTGTTTCTGCATTTAGATGGGAAATATCTCAAAGGGTATCCTGTGGCTCTGAAATAATTTTGGGCATATCAGTGGGTGAAATTCATTTGGTGAAGAATATGTTTATTACAAACCACAGCTAAAGTCACCAAACCCAAAATTATAAACTTAGGACAGATTTCATAAACTGCTTGGATTGAAAGGGAAGGCAGTAATAGGTTATTAAAGATACTCCACATTGCCCCCAGTATACATCCTTGTACATGCTGGCTCCATAATTGTATCCCTTCATCATTGTCCAACATCTACATAATTAGTTAAAAGAATACAGAGCAAATATTCTGCTTTAGACTGAACAAAAACAATTAATATATTTCCATGTATTCATTTTGTGCATCTCAAAATAAATGCTTTTTCCTTTACGTTAGTCCTCGAATTAATACCATAAATATATTTAAATACACTCACAGAGCTGACTCACCAAGGGTCATTCTAAGCTTTTCTATCCTATATATACTTTTCACTAGATCCTTTACAGAGGCACATTTGTGATTCTGACACTTACTGAAGTCCAGCCGCAACTCTTTGGCTTATACTTGCTCCTACACATAAGCTGCGTCTTCTATGATACCAGAAAAAAGGTAAGCATTCATAACTCTTTCTTGGCAAGACGTACCATTTTAATACTGGAGGTGCACCTCTTGCTGCAGTTCATTTGGGGTTGTTCTGATGAAACTAAAAGTGTTTCTTTCAGCTCTTATTGATGTGGTAAAAAGTTATTACCCCTATTACATCTTCAATATTCTACCGTGAGTATAATAAATGGCATAGCAGCCTGATGAACTAATAATACGCATGTCAAGGAGGAGTAGGAACAAGGTACTTGAAGCAAGTAGGTGTCAAACACAGTAGATACAGCACTCAACAGCAAGCCTGAGTTATCTACCAATAGAATCTGCGGGCAGATACCAACTTTTTCTGCAGCTCACTGTATGTGTAACAAGCACCTAATAAAACAGAATACTAATTCACGACCACCCTGTAAAAGCTTGTTGATAGATCTATTGATCTCACTTGTATTTTCAGATGTAGCTGTCTACATGACAAGACCTGGTTTCCTGGTTACCAATAACTGCTGTCTTATCAGCATTATGGAGTTTGCAAACTGAACCCCACACCCTGGGTTAATTTCTCGATTCCATATAAGGTGACAATATGAGAAACTCATCCTACGGCTACTGGTCAACTTCTGTCTCACAAGCTGTCTGCTAAATGCTGCTCTAACAGAAGGTTAACAGTGCCAAAACTCTATTCTGAGTTTATCAAGTCTATAACACTTTCTAGATACTACTGTGGTTTTACTGTCTGTTTTAAAAATCAAGGACAAAAGAAATCCTGCAACCTTTTACCCGTATGCAATCCCTACACACATCCTACACCACAGACAGAAAATATCACCACCTAGTCATGGTACTTTGCCCTCTCTTCTGCCACACAACTCTCAAACACAGAATTTTTGGAGGACTCTAGAATCCAATGCAGATATTGAAGACTTAGGCAAACTCTTCAAACTCGGGGGGGGAGGGCGGGGGGGGGAGATTTTTTTGATGTTTGCCTTTCAGTGTGAAAGCCTTGGGGTAAAGTAGCTTCTGAAATTTAAGTATGCCTGTTTCAACTCTGAGTGAACACATATATATCTTTAAAAATGGAAGAAAATCTTAAGCAACTTTTGTTTCTAGTTAGTACATGTTCTTCAAATAAGCATGGACTATGCATACCCCGTTCCCTTCATTTTTTTAAAGGAATTAGGTTTCTCCCTTTCTCATTGTATCTACTCACTACCTATAAAATCCTACAGCTTAAACACAGGTCTCTTAGGAATAAGATAGTCTGGTTATCTCTATACACAGCACCTATTACAGGTGTCCCTGAAAGAGTTCATGCAACTGAAACAATAGTAACATGTTAAAAAAAATAGAACTTCAGCAAAGGAATTATCCTAGTTTTTACACACAGAGCAACGGCATTGTAGCAAGGTTAAACCAAAGGAAAAACCTACACAGCCAGAAAACAGTCATTGCACAAACTACTCAAACATTTCTGTACGTCAGGGAGTAGAAGATATTCTGCAAATATAGGTACTGAATCTCAGTATTCAACTGTACAAACAATTTAGCAAGAATCAGACTCCTCACCTGAAAGGAAAGTCTGGTCTGCATTCAGTGTTGATCCTACTTTGAGCAGAAGATTGTACCAAACCACCTACCTTCTGAGGTCGCCTCAGAATTATTCTAGAAACTGAAATGAATTTATTAATTGAAGTAGAAATTGTATGATAGTCATCAGGACAATTAATGACCCTATAACCTACCAGGTCCTTACATGGATTAAAATACAAAAGAAATATATTTGTTAATGGCTTTCGTAGAATTATCAAAGATCCCAAAGTTAACAAAGAGCTGTCAGACTCATTTAATGGCATCACCTTATTCAGTAGCAATGTCATTAAAGCACTCATATGCTGTAACAGTAAAGCAGTTCTTAGATGAAGTGAGCAACATTTGCTTAAGACTAAACCTTTCTTTTAGGTGTGTTGTCGCTGCTATTGCCATACGTTGTTTATACTTTGCAGTTATGTAAACTTTCGCTGAAGAGAGAAAATATGCTGAGACAGAGCATAGCAGAGGAAAAGCATTTAGATATGATCCCCCCTTGATCACTCTCCCCTGTAGCCTCTCCCTATACCTTCCCAAAACCAAAGCGAGGTGACAGATCTTCCTTCTATAACTTTCCGATCCTACTCAATAAGCACTTTCAAAATTTCCTGAGCATGACAAAATAAGTAATGTCAAGAAAGGTAGACTGAATACAAGTAAGAAGTGAAGTAGCTATAGTTAGATAGATAAATGCACATTTGTTCAGTATATTTACTTTCACTGCACCTGCCCCGATTTACAGTGAATGAGAAAAGACTCAGGAAGGGGTTTTTAGAACTTTAGGAGAGCGCCAAAACTAAACGTTAGAAGGCATCTCAGGAGTTAAATCAACTATGTCCACTGAAAAAGCAAAACCACACTCAACAGCATTTCTGGAGCTACTCCACTGCATACTCCGAGCAAGTACTTCTACATTTGACAGGCACTGCCTTGCAGCAGGTGAGTTATCTGTCTGCTCTGGTCATCCGGGCAACTTCTCCTCCTAACCACAATTTTATAGCCACTAGCCACAAAGCACCATTTCCGGTACACATGCATTAAGTGTTTAATGCTGAGATTAATCCAGGAAGCCACAGCTCACAGGACAGATGAAACTGTTTTAACATTGAGACACAAGCTATCCATTTCCTTTTCAGAAAGTTGAACTCGTTGATAGTTATTTTGCCAGACTCTCTCACCTCTTTGCTTTAGGGGTTTTTTTGAGAGGTCATTTCCTTTGTAGAAAGTTCAATCACTGTGACTCATTATACACCAAAAAACATATCCATGAGAGTGAGGAAGACTTAATGGGCACAGATGTTCATGCCGGTACACACTGGCATCATTTCAGTGAAAACAGATGAGCTGCAATACTTTACATTGTACGAGGATGCAGCTCACTGATTATTTTATTGTCTTGAGTCAGGTCAGATTCACATTCTTTATTTTTTTTTCTGATCTGAAAGTGAAACTATTGTGACTTAGTTTCTCTCTAAATGTCTTTTGTTTTCATGCAAGAGATGTTCTTTCTTCACTCTGTCCCATTCCTTTGAACTTTTGTAGGGGTCCTCAGACTTCCCTCTCTACCCCCCTTCCCTTCAGCATACCTGTATTGTTTAAAAAAACCCCACAACCAAACAAAAAAGAAAAACCCAGCCCCTCTCCCCAAAACAGCAAGCTGAATGTCCCCATAAATCCTAGGCAGCCAACAGAAAAGCACAGTTAATCCTTAAAAACTACAGCAGGATTCAAATTGGTATCTCAGAACAAGATTCAAGATTCCAAAGAAGCTCCGCTGGCTTCCCTGGAAAAATTCTTCTGAAGATTGAATGATGAAAACTATCAGTTACATTCTCTGAAAATGTTTCACCTCTGTTATACTAGGAAACACTCTGGCTTCTGAGCACAGCACTGCTTGTTGACAAAAGTCACAAAATAGCCAAAAGAGGCCAACTGTATCTGTTCAGACCACATAAACAGTATTTCAACTGCTCAGGTTAAGAGCCCTACCTAAATATTACTGCGTGAGGCTCCATACTCCCTTAGAAAACAGGACTTAAAACCCTAGAGGCAGGATAGATATCACTTGCAGACAAAAAAGCTGTGTACACCATTAACAATCCTGTAGCCATTTTTATATCACCTGCTTTTGTGTTCAGGGAGATATCGTGTGTCACCCACCAGAACTCAGACAAGCTCTGATATCCTTCCAGAACAGATACACTGATACTGTGGATGCAACATAAAAAACTAAGTCATCACTTAAACTTGAATAGTTTGATCAGGAAGCAGATCAATAGGATAAGAGATCAAATGGAAGAAAAAAATACATTAAAAGTATTTGAATCTGAGACTTGGGATTTGCTTTTAAACTCTACTGTGGTTGCTATGACATGCTGCTCATTTTAAAGAATGCAACTCCATTCACTGGGCAATTCCATTTGAGATAACTTGCACGCCCAGGCATGTTCTTCACATCCAAAGCAACTGCAAAATAAAAGAAGTCTGTTTCAGTACTATGGAACAAGGGGGTAAGCCCACACCTTAGGGTGTGATACAACATTCTTTTTTCCCAAGGGACAGAGCACTCACAGAACAAACTGGCATGTGATACAAAGTTCTCTGGCAAATAATTCAGTTGAAAATATAAGCAGGAGCACAGAAAAGGCAGTAAAGAAAAGAGGACATCAGAATATCTGTCTGGCAGCCTGATGCATTCACCTTACACCCAGAACACAGTCATCCCACTTAAAAGGAACACTTAACATTTGTCAGCTTTTCTTTACCCACCACTTACAGCTTGAACTAGAGCTGCACACGCAGGAAAGCCCTGCATTTTTGCTGAATGATGTAACTGAATATTCCTTATGCAAGTAAGGAGACTTCTTATTAAATCCAAATAATTTATTTCAGGCTTATATTGACTGTATCATATGACTTTAGCATTTACAAACCAAAACTTTCAATTTGCAACAATTTCTATGTATAAGGGACAGACTTGTTTGTAACCCCTTTCCTATTCATCCCAAGTCACCACAAACCCCCTCAGTTTCATAATCATTGCTTATTGCTAGCCCATTCCCAGACCTATCTGAAATGACAATAGAAACATAACACACAGCAGCCTCTTGCTGCTTAAGAACATTTGAATTTCTTATTAGCAAGGGAGAACTGGAAATTTTTCTTAGAAGACCAAAGGGAACTAACCAAGCAAGGCTCTAAATCTCATCCAATAACTTGGCTCAAAAGTACTTTGAAACTGCAAGTTTCATACTATAGACCATGAAAACCAAAAAGCCTCAGAGAAGGAATAGGGAGAGAAAGATCTTATTAGGAGACAGACAGGAAGTGACTACTGCTGAAAAACTAAGCTTTTACTGCACATGGGAATTTGTGAGTCATATTAAAGAGGAGACGCAGATTATGGGCACCAATGCCATTTGTAATCAAGAGATCTATAATACTAATAATGTTTATACTCTCAATTACGTTAGCGGCCCAACATTTTTTTTTTTTTTTTTCAACCTTATCTAAAGAGTCAGGGATTTCTTGTAAGAATAATGCCTATGACACTTAATCAAGCTGCTTTAGTTCTGTACACCAATTTATTGCTTTACAGATCAATCTCTTGGATATTAAGGAATAACTTATGCTGGGGAAGTTAGAAAGGAGGTGGCAACACAAGTACGCCTTTTGCAGGTCAGTGGTAAGCAATCAGCTTTCTCCTGAGGATGCCTAGTAGGACGAGGTACAGAAGCCTAAAGCAGAGGAAGAAGGACAGTAAGAGAGAATAGGAAATAAAATTAATATATCTTGTTAGCTAAATGGTGAGCTAAAATGGTAACAATTTAACTATTTCTAGTGAAATGAGGATATTACCCTAATTAAAAGCAAAGAGTTTTTTCCACCGGCCTTATTCCAGCCATCTTTCAACACATATTTATTGTAGTTTTCCACCACCTGTATCATTACTAAGACAAAAAGTTCTATAGCAGAAATTTCTATATATAACCTCAAATTGGAACAATATGAAAAGCCAATCAGGGTAAATTAAAACCTTTCAGGCACACAGAACAGATCCAGAGCACAGGTTTAACAACACTGACGACTACATTTTCCAATACAAAATGGCCAAAACCCCTAGCAAGGGAAGGTATATATGTACTACAGTATCTTTGATCTGTATCCTAATTTCACTTCTCTAATCTACTCTGGGTAACTGCAAAGAGATAAAACTTTGGCTGTGTTGGACACAGCTGAATGCCAATAAGCAGCCTTCATACCACTGGAGAATATCAAGCACATGCACTAAAAAAATGAGCTAATTACACGCGGCTTTGGGAGAAGAGTACACAAGCCCACTTGATGAAAACTGGAAAGATAGGACAATCTAGTATTTAACTTCTGCAAATTGAAGTCAAGACTATTATCTTCAACTACACCATAGCTCCCTCTTTACAACATTGTGCAAATACTCCACAAATCTATGCTACTTCTGAACATTTGACTTTGCTGAAAGCTTTACACAAAGTAGAAGCCAGTCATGACAGACTTCAAAACTAGAGATAATAGAAGGACACAGAAATAGCGAAATGACCTTCAGTAACAGGGAGAAAGGTGATGAGCAGAGAGCATGGAATACCAATTCCAAGCAGAAACGAGAGAACGCATGCTTTGGAAGGATCTCTTACAACTTAGATTGCTTCAAAAATTTTCCACCGTGGATTTAAATAAGTGTAGATGCCCAACTTACTTTGCAATTTAAAGCAGCATACGTGCTCCTTCGAGCATCTCAAATCCAATGTATTCTGCATTGTCCTTAGGGTCACATGCTGCTTTTTGTTAAGATTAATAACTGATCTATATTTCAGTGCCTTCTGTGACAAACAGTTGAGTTTGGGAACATTGAATTCTCCTGGTTTGCAATTCACACTTAATTTCCAATAAATACTCCTAGAAATGTGTTGATGATAAAAACACGTTGCGTGCACTCTCAAAATGCCATCTTTCAGGCATTTCTGAAAGCTTAGTAAGTCACCATCCTGGACCTAAGTCTGGGCAAAGGTTTTCTTCAGGATTTGCACAGCTGGCAACATTTTAATTTACCACAGTAAGGAACCTGAACAGAATCAAAAGCATGGTCTCTTCTCAAGCGGGTCTTTCTTCATGCCACCCTACTATAAGACAGAAACCGAGTTGGTGAAGGTGACTGCTACACGCGTATACTGCAAACAAGAAAAACACGCTTACACTTGGCAACTTAAAGAGAAGGCTGTGGTTTTAATTTTTTGGGGGGGAGAGGGGGGGCACAAATGCAAACTAATTTCTCAAATTAATGAATCTCCTTCCCCATTGGTAGGAAGGGGTCTGGGAACCACTCAATCCATCCTCATTTTGTCAAATGGAGGGCAGCGACACACACAAACACTAACTAATGGACTTGCTACAAGGTAGCAAGTATTTAGGGCCTAATCCAATAAATGTCAAAGTACAGCTCTGCTTTGTTCACCACCTCTACAGTGGACTTTAGCACTTTGTTAGTCAATAAATAACATTACTTCAATAACCTCATCTCATTCAGAATCTGTCTAAACTCACAGGAGGGGAAGAAAGAAGCGGGGTAGGTCACTTTATACTGTAGGAGACAAAAAAACCCTATTAAGTTATTTAATGAAGGATGACCTAAAACCAAAATCATAGACTGCAATCGCACTATCCAACACATACAGCACCAAATCCACTGAGTGGTTTCTAAGTGTAAACACAACACACACACACACACAAACCAAATCTACACACCAGAGGCCAGCTCTACGTGGGCATTACAACACTGGGTAAACCCCTTCTTTACCAAAGACTCGCCCCAAAGCCAATGGAGTTTATGCAAGTCTTTCCGGCAATTTCAGCCATCTGACAACCTGTCTTCAGCTCCATTCACAGCCAGCTACCTCTGTATAATCCAATGCGGTCACATCCTTGAGACACCAAATCAAGTAAAATGTATTTCACTTAGGCCTTGCGGCAATCCCACTAAACAATACCAGCACATAATGCATCCCAAAGTTCTCTGGTTTTCACTTTCTCCTCTGCAGGCTACATAGCTTCTTCTAGACACCTCAATTGTATGCTTCCGTTGTTTCCTCAGGCTCCATTCCTTGCTGCTTCTTCTTTTTTGTTTTGGGTTTTTTTCCCTAAATAAATAGAACACGAATTACATGTTTTCAGTTAAAGGCAGACAAAACTTCCAGAAAATCCATTCCAGCATCTAAGGGCACTAGGAAATCTGGCATAACAACTTGTGGGGGGAACAGGACGTTGAAGCGGAGAAGAGGCAGGGAGGAGCTTCTTTTAAGTCATTTTATAGTAACTAGTCCTGCAAGGAGAGCTATTAAGAGACATCCTCTTAACATCAGATTCAACACAAAAAATAGTATTGCAAGTTTCTGCATAACGGCCTTTGGCAAACAACACCTGGAGGGGATGAGAACTACAGAGTTTTTGCAGCACTTTCAATCTCTCCCAGGAATGTTAACTTGTAAAATTCCTTCACCTTCCCACCTGATTTCCCTCTTAACTTCAGAGGCAATCCAGAGCTCCCTGACAACTATTAAAATGTCAGAAGATTCTCCAGGAGCCATTCCTTAATTAAATGGAAACAGGTGAGGCTCCGATAAACAATAAAAAATGCAGGGCCAGATCAGAACCAGGTATACGAAAATCAGTCTCTCAAGTTGCATGCTGTATTTCTGACTCAAATGGATCTGAAAACCTCACTCAGCTAATGCTTTCAGCTCCGTGGATATGGGGAAACCACACTTCTAAAATTATTTCAGTGTTTATTTTAAAGTTTACCTCATGCTTGCTTAAATCCAACGTCAGATGGATCAAACAGTGAGCTCTTTTTAATAAAGGAGATCGAAAGGCCTGCAGGCTAGCTTCAAGCAGCTAGAGGCCTAGCAACAAAATTCTTACATAGCTCTTCTCTTCAATAGAGCCTGATGCACTTGACTCAAAGTATATTTTATTGTGGCCATTTTGCACCAGAGGAAGTTGTTCATGACGTAGCCTGAAACATCACCTCCCCATCCAGAACCCTATCCTCTTCATTTTCTCATCTCTTAAGTGAACACTTCAGGATTTTGGATCAACTCCTATTTGAAAATCAAACAATCTTTCAGGAGTGGATTCCAGCTACCACTGTTCCTTTATTAGCCACTATGCTTCCTGCAGGACAACAGAAACCAAGATTCTCAAAATGCTGAAACATTAGACCTGCTTGTTTTGATGTCTCCACTCAAAATTTCTATCAATAATGCAGAGGCTCACATGCAGTCTGCCAGACAGCAATGTACAGAAAAATCACAGGAAGGAAAGCCAGAACTTTGCCTAAGCATGTGAAAAGATTTGTCACAGCCTGTAGTTTTACAGGTACCTATCCGATGACTTTACTGTGTACTTACGTGTGCTGAAGGCAAGTGCTCCACCCCCACAAAATGGAGGCAGATTAAACAATGAATAAAAGGTTTGGAAATTCCCTACGGATTTAGAGTCTGTGTTCTAAGCAGTAATGTGGAAGTCCAGAACTTCATAATAACTTGCAGGAAATACTGGGCTGAGATGTTCTACAAAGTGGCCATGTACTTTATGCTTAGCTCATGGGCCAGGGAAGGAGAATAGCTGTCCCTTTGGAACAGGACTTGGCTCATGCTATACAGGACTTTTCTTCACTATCATCTGATCCTGAATGCATGGTCTGTACCTACGACTCACTTCACATATGCCATTAAGAATTATTTACAGTAAGTGATATACAAGAATATTTGCTATCATTTATCAAGGCCGGTGGTATGAGCGGGAGCAGAGGTTAACTCACAAATAGGGCCAACACAGCGGAAGTGAAAGGAAATTCAGGCATGACATTGAAGTATGTATTTCAGTAGTAAGACCAGAATAATTTAAGTCTATCATGGCAAGCAGCAGGTCATTTTATAGACAACTAATGCAGAACTGAGGTATCTTGGTGCATGACAAATGTATTGCAGTAAACTCAGATGATCCTTAGTAACTGAGAGACTGTCTTCACCAAAAAATCCCTTCAGCCTCATCCTATTACCCACTCAAATTTATCTACACAGTCATTTTCTCAGCTCTGGACAAATTAACAGGACTAACAAGACCAAATTCCAGTGATATTCACAAATATGTTGGCCCCTTTGAATTATATTTAGGAACTGACGCTCTGTACATTTTACTTTAAAACCAACGTAAGGTTGTGGCATTTTAAAACTGTGAACACAGAACTTCAGAAGAAGCATACACTCTGTATCACTGAAGATTTTTTTACAAAAAGAATTTCAATCTTTCACCTCTACAGCTTTTCACAATGTGTGAGTGTTATCAACAAGCTTTCACAGTGGAAGGACTTGCTGCAGCAACATTCACTTAGATGCCCTCAGACAATTTAAGGTAAGTATGGAGTAGCTTTTAATTCAACATAAATTACAGAAATTATGAATGCCACATAAGAAGAAAACAAAAGCCTTTTCAGATAATGTAAAAGACACTTGGCCATAAACTAGAAAGTTATCATTTTTGCAAAGCCAGAACAAAAACCAACCAAAAGCAAGGAATGACTGAAAATTTTGCAGTGGTTTACAGGGCATGAATGTAATAGGTTTCACACAAATTTTCAGGCAAGATATTCCACTGAAAAGTCTCCTTTACTTGCCAATGACAAGGCATGAGTTCACAAACAATCCATGTATCTGTGGCCCTAGAAGACTTGTGGTTCTATAAGATGAGAATCTCCATGAGTTGCAAGGACAATCAGAGAAAAAATTAACTTCCCAAGACTACCATAAGGATTAGACAAACTAACAAAAAACACTCAGATTAAAGTTTTCCTGCCTTTAGCCAGGAAGCCATACCCTAGGCAGGTCATCAGAACGATAGATTCTCTAGGCTGAGAAGTATCAAAATATGATGCATTATAGGAGCTGATCTTCCTAACAGTCCTTAAATATAAGAATCAGCAACCCCTTAGTGTTTCAACATTCAGTTATACAGGCTTATATTATACAAGCATGTATGACAGAAGTAGATCTGGTAAAATATGTTGCTTATGAAATAAAAAAGCCCACTGTTAACTGGTCTGTCATGTCAAATGTACCTATATCTGGTTGTGGTCTCTAGTCTATATATCATCAACCTTCAGTGCCCAGAAGCAGACAATCTAAACCAAGTAGTCCACCTACAGAAGAGCTCAGAGACAAGTTAGCATTTATTCATCTGTTCTTCACACACTGGTATTGAGGTCATTAGAATGCAATAACTATGACACCATGCAATCTTGCCTGCATTTAGAAAACTAGTACATTTCATCAGTAGTCACTGACCTTCCCTCACAACCTCTGTCCTTCATTTGGACTAAACAGTTCCTTCATACCTAATCTTACTAGGCAAAAAAGAATTCTGCCCAGCTAAAGTTTTTTTCCCTCTCAGTAAGAACAGAAAAATCCCTCTTAATAGACAAAACTTAGACCACTTTCTTTTGAACAATAAAGAAAAAACTTAACTTTAAGCTAGATTCTCAAGACGGCATCAACTTCCCATCTCAAACTTACCACAGTCAGCAGTGAATCTTACTCCTATTTTATTTTTTAACAGTTGAACCTACCTCTACCATGAAACAAAACATGATCCTAGAAGTTATCACCCTTAGGATTTGGGGTATGCTTCAGATCTACATCTAAACTCTGGAGCCCAAAGCATCTGAAGCATATACAGCACTAGCAATTTGGCCATATCTCTGCAATTGTAACCCACATTTGAATGCCAGGAAAGAACTGAAAATTCCTTCTTCACAGCCCAAAAAAACCCGACCAAAAAACCAAAAAAAAGCCAAACAATGCATACCTTGTCAAAGGGTCATGTGCGTCTTTCCTTCCAAGACTTACCAACTGTTCAGTCACAGAATCAGCCAGGTTATATTACCTAACTGGTATTTTATTTAAATATCTAAAGTTTATTTTACATTCAACTTCTCTTATCCAAGTCAGTTTTAGTTTTGGCTTAGTATACCTGTGAAAGCTCAAGGCTCAGGTTATCCTTTCAGAATGAATGTGCTGATCTCTCGTGCTGAAGAAAGTAGTTGTCCAGTTAGAAAAGTCTAAACTTAAATCCCAAATGCAGTCTGCTTCATCCCTACAAGATCACAGAATCTAAAAACTTAGGACTAACAGAATTCCAAGTTTCCTGAACATTTTCATGAACAAGAGAAAGCATGACCAAAATAAAACAAGCATCAGACATTGTGCTCTTTCCATTCTCTCTCTTCCTTAAAAAAGACAAAAGCAAAAGCAGTAGCAAATTCTGTTGCAATCATAAAGCTAGATATATTCCTGTGGTAGCATATTATAAAATTTGTTGCTAACTTCTAAGGGTGAGCAAAAGTGTTAACAGTATACCAAAATGATTCCTGAAAGAGAAAGTAGCAAATTAAAATAAAACAAAGAAACCCAAGAAAACCCACATACCTTTGTCTCTTCGCTCTGGACAGTGCAGACAAGCTGTCCGAGCTTCTTTGTGCGGTGCATTGGAACCTTCATAAGCATGACAAAAAAAAAAAAAGGAGAGGAGGGAACTGCAAAGTCTGAAATAAAGGCTCCTCCCCTGCATTTTACATGTTAAGTGCTCTCAGCTCACTGATCACAAAGCAGCTCTTACAGTTCTTATTCAAACAGTTCAGCTCCAGGGTAACAAGTTCAAAGTGGGAGGAGGCAAAGGGAATCAGAGGGTGGTAACAATCCTGAACAGACGTTTCGTTCCTTTTACATCTGCAGAACCTGTTCTTCAGGTTGGAAACTGAAACATCTGCCTATTGCCCTGTTTGAAAGCTGCACTCCAAACCTCTTCTATACTAACAGGTCTGCAGAGGTAAAACCATATTTAATAATGCACAGACAAGCAACATGTGGGAGGAAAAGTTAATCATTACTGTGCACCGAGTTTGTTTTACATTTTGGACTTCCTTATGTTAACGTCAGTGAAGCAACTCACTCCCTTATCAGGTCTGTTATAAGGAAAAGTAGAGAAGCATGCAATGGAAATAAAGTCTGCACAGAAATTTGTCTTGCAAAAGCTTAAGTAAAACACAGCAGCTAAATTTTAAGAGAGATGGCAGTTTTATGCAGTTGCCAATATCAATCAGAATACAAAGTAGAAGAAACAGATTTTTCTTGCTGATCACTGTGTAACAACTAACATTAGTCTGGTCTTGCTGTATGTGATGAAGGGAACAATTAGCCATGTTAATCCCAGGGTGTTTTACCATGTCACTTCCAGTATCAGCTGAACCATCACATTGGTAAAGGATCAAAGTGGGCCAATAATCTATATAATAATTCTCATGATACAGTGCATTCAAGAGACTTTCATCAGGTTACTAGGCAGCGTTTGAAAGGTACTAGAGCCTCAGGTCCTTGAGGTATGTCTACTGTGTTTTTTCAGCTTAATACACTTAACTACCTAGTATTAGGTTAGGAAAAAGTGTTCGTTTATTATTTTGGTGAATACATGGCATATTTCTTCTCCTTACAAAAACACAGTGACTTGTACAGTCTGCATTCAGATCAGCCACTTCTCTCATTCTATATCTTCAAACTCATGATTTTGCCAGAGGATGGTGTCTATGGGAGAAGCAGGTTTGGCCCAGATCTACAGAAAATAATCCCAGATCATAGGAAATACTTTTTCTTTTTTTCTTTTTCTTTTTTTTTTTTTTTTTTTTTTTTGGGGGGGGGGGGGGAGGCGGGGAAAGGCAGGGAACAGCTGCGGGTCTGGGAGCAGGGGTAAATAATTCTAATTGTAGAATTACCTTCTACTGCTCCCCAGTCCAAGGAGTAATTTTGTTGGGAGGTTTTGTAAGGGGGTTGGTTGTGTGTCTCCACACAGAAATGAATACATATTCCTATTTGGTGGATTGCATTCCCCATTGTACAAAATAGTATTGCCTATAAATGTTGCAGTACTCATTAGCCCAAATTCTACGCATAGCAAATTATGTGAAGCAAACAGAGAAAAATCTCAGTGTAAAACAACACAGAGGGCTACATTCAGGAGGTATAAACTTTCTACACAGTAGAAATATAAAAAAAAAGAAAAGACAAAACAAAAAGAAAAGAATTTGTAAATACAGATTGATAAAACTTCCTTCAAGTGAGAGGTGAGCCCCAGCTACACTAACACATAGAAATACTGCACAGCACTGGAATAGGAGTCATCTCATGTCATATTCATATGACTATCAAGAAAGGATTACTTATGAATCCATTTTCATGGAACAACTCTGCTCTTTCAAAATCATTATTCTCCAAAATGGAAGCATGCAGAATCATATGAAGTGATAAAATGGAAGGAAGGAGAAGTAAGGCGTAATTCATTGGGTACTCCACACATCACAAAACATTTGCCGATTCATGTGTCCTCCCTCAGACTTTAAAGAATTGGCTAGTGCTCCTCACTTCCACATGACCACTGAACACTATCATCTTTAGCATGTATATATACAGCACTTGAATTCACTACCAACAAGTTTCAGCATCACTTCTAATCAGCAGTCAGAAGTCATTGTGCGAAATACCACTTTATAGTCCTTTTGGTTAATAAGTAGAGCTCCATAAAATAAAAACTAAGACAACTGGTTTTCTGCAACCTCCTTAGAGAAAGAGGAATTACCTTAAATATGCAGAATGAAAACAAGTATGAGTTTAGACTGACACCTGCAGCACAATACTGGCCCTCAACAGGCAGTGGTTTTTATTCCCTTGCAAAATCTAGTTTCAGAAGTACTTCCTTCACATGACATATGGCAGCACAACTACTAAGACAGGAATAGCAAAGAGAAAAAAAGTGAAAGAATAAATAAGACAAAAGTGGAAAGCAGACCAAAAGAAGATGTCTCTCTCACTAGCCAAGCATCCTAAAATTCCCCAAGAGTTTGTAGAATTGAATGTTTAATATTAAATTATTTCACTATGTTACTTCTCAACAAACAGTCCTACCTAATACTTTTAATTTTCTTGTTGTTTTCATTTGCCTGGTTTGTATTTTTCCCTGAATATTCACACTTCTTACCTGTTACTTGTTTATGAGGAGCAAAATCATAGACTACAAAACATTGCCTTAATAATAATCAAGAAATTAAGAATGTGTATCATTACCACAATAATCAGTTACAACACGAGAGGTGGAAAGAGAGTTCTACCCCTCTCTTACTTGCAACTTTCAGTGCAAGCAAGCAGCTGGCTAAAACAGAGGTCAATTCTCCTCAATGGTACATACATGAAAGTTGTCTACACAAAATGGAGAGCTTATGTGGCATGATGTCATCTCCTCCATTCAAAACAAAAAAGATATTTTGAATTATGTTCTAGATTTGGACCACTCTCCTCCTTTTGAGAGGAGAACATATATTTATTGCCATACTCGACAAAAGCCCCACCCTTCAAAATACCGCAAACCAACTTAACTTTTAGAATATAACAAAATCCATTTAATTTGTCAAGAATGGTCACATACAGAGAAGTTAAACACATGTTTTAACATTTGTGGGAACAGAGTCTTGGCAGCCTGGAACCCTAGGTGATAAGGATCAGTTAATGTGTGAATTAAAAAACATCAGTAAATAATTAATGAGTTGACCCCATAAAACATTGATGCAAAGAACAGACAATGCACAGAAAACTGAAGCAGTTACAATACAGCACTGAAAACTGCTTACAATTTGGATTTTCAGCAGTTATTAAGGTCAGTTTGGGTTTTCTACCACAAAAAGTAAGAAAAGACCCCATGATCAGTTACGCAAACTTCTAATGGACCATAAGAGTTTATTACCTCATTCTTCTTACAGCTTTCAGATACACTTTGACTGTGCTGTTAAAAATAAGTAACTCCACTAAAAAGAAAAAGTATCATTTACCACACAATCCCCCCCAAATAACAATTTTTAAGAAATGAAAATCTGACCTTCAGAAGCCTAAACTTAGCTTCAGCTTTATAAATGGTTTCCAATCTAATAATTAAGTGCTCATCATCCAGCATTTCAGCTTCGCAAAAAAAGTCTTTTGAGCTCTTCTTTGGTTTCTTGATCCATAAAACAAGAAATCTGTATTTACCCACTTCAATAAAATAGCAACAAACATCTACCCTGCACACTTAGTAAAACATACATTTCATACAGAGCACAACTGAGAAATTATACCTAGTACCCTAATCAACTTCTCCAACTATTGTTCACAACCAAGCAGATATCACCCTAAGCTAAATTAGTAGCTCTAACAAAATATCACCATTTGCTCCTAACTTCCCCTAGATTTCTTATGTTCCATTTTTTTTCAGGTGCAATGATTTAAGAGATCTTAACCTCTTGATTGCTGAGGAAAACCACAGGGCACAAGACAAAGGAAATACTACCTATCACAGTCAGTAGAAAGATTAAACTATGGTTAGGATGCACTTGTTGCACTGCCTGTGCAATGTTGAAATAGCAACCAGTATTTTTGTAGTGAGAAAGTTTCCAAGTTCTTTAATTTTAACCATAGTCTTTCCATGTTTGGTATTTTCCTTAACAATTGAGCTGTTGGACATGCAACATAGCAAGGAAATCATAGCTCTCACTTTAAACAAAAATCAAAACGTATGGGAGTACGAGGTGAATTGGAATGCTGAACAAAATGATCTGAAGATTGGTCAACTGGTTTTAGTTTCGCATTTTTAAAAAATGCTATGATATAGGGTAGCAGCTTCAAGTTTCTTAACTTGGGACAAATCAGATCACCACGATATGTCAAGATTTAAGTGAGAAGCACACACTAGATGTGAAAATTTCACATTCCATATCCCATTTCTCATGGGATATTTTCTTATGCAGGTGCTCCCCCTACTGTTTTACTAAATAAAATGTTGTAATGTTTTTCCTTAATTGCACTGATTTTATAGCTACAGATTGAACAATCTGCAATTTTATTTACATCATACACCCTTCCATACAGTAGCAAATAAAAATTTGAGTTGCACCTGGAGCAAGGCTGGAGGGGATAGGAATGTATTACTTAACTGTAAGATTCATCACAGCTTTACTTATAATTCACAACTTTTAGTAGAGCTGAATTAGATCCTTGATGTCACAAGCTATGTTGCTAATAACAGACTACTGAAAACTAAAGGACCACAGATATCCAGTTTACTTGTGTTTATGTTTGTCAGTGGGAAGCCTTTCTTTCTGCTTCTCAGTACTAAGAAGAAAAAACAAGTACAAGCTCCAGCTCTTTTGCAGTACTTTCAAGTGAGTTACTGCAATATTAGCATGTAAACTTTTCTGGAAAACATCTCTTTTAATCCAACTGAAAGCAGTTTGTCATATAAATCAATTACATTGCAGAACTGTTTAACTTCCCCTTCACTGAAGCATGTTGCAAAACTGAATTTATAAGTTGCATGACATTAAAATCCGCTAAAAAAAAACCCCAACCAAACGCATTTTGACAAGAATGAATGTATCAGACTTAAAGATGCATATAGGTAGTAAACTCTTTCAGAATGCTGCTACCTTTGTTAAAAAGGCCATTGTTTGTAGGGAGCATACAAAAAAAAAAGTTGTTTTTTCTTATTAAACACTAGGCACACCTGCAACAGCCTCATAGTAGATAATGGGATTCTGGCTGCCTCCATCAAGAGCCCAATAAGCCTTTTGAGGAGAGCGCATGCTCGATTCCCTAAATAAACTAGCAACTAGACACAATATTGATCAATTTATCAGAAACGCTGTTGACCACGGCCTTAACGCTTATGTTCACTCATCGTTCTCTCCAAATCCCACCTTTTACCAGTGAATCAACCACAAAAGCCAACCATCCAGCTGACACGCTGTGGCAGATTGGGCGTTCGGGACCGAGCAGCGCCGTGCTCCCGAAGGCTGGATCCCTTCAGCCTAGGCAGAGACGCACCTTCCAGCCGGGGCGCTGGGGAGGGCTGACATACCCGCACGCCAACGCTCCCAAGCTTTCCCGGCGGTTCGGGCGGTTCTCAGGGAGCCCGGACTCCCGCCTTCGCCTGGCCCCTACCGTTTACCTCAGCCAGACGGGGCCGGGGCTTCTGGGCCGCCGCCCCTCAGGGAGGAGGCGACGAGCCCGGGCTAGCCCGCTCTGCCGCCGCATTACCAAGCGCGCTGAGGGAAGGCAACCGGGGCTGCGGAACCGCCGCTGGCCGGCGGCAGTGCCGAGCCCGGGCGCTGACTGGGCTGCTAGGCATCCACCCTGCGGCACTTGAGGGAAGCCCGGCCGGGAGGCTGCCGCTCCCCGGAGCGAAGCGGCACCGCAGCCACCGGCGGGAAGAAGCCGGTCAGGCGGGAAGCGGCAGCCGCAGCACTGAGGAGACTGAGGGAAGCGGCTCCCGCCCTCTTGCTATAGGCGCCTCCTTATGGGAGGACCGTAACGACGCAACATCCCTGCGCCCGCCGAGGGTGCACCGCCCGCCGCCTGTGGAGAACCGCTTCGCCTCCGCGCAGAGTTACGTCTCCTTCCGCGCGGGATGGCGCTGGAGCCGGCGGGGCCGGCGCAGCTGGTGCGCTGCGCGCAGAAGGACGAGCTGTACCGGAGCGGGCTGCGGAGCGGGGCCGGCACCGCGCTGCACGGGCTCGCAGGTAATGCCTGCCCTGTGGTGGGGGGCTGTTTCAGCGGACCCCGAGCTCTGCCGAGGGGCTGGGCCGCCCGGCTCGGCGTTGGAGGGGGGACGGAGACGGACCGCGGATCGTCGGTGCTCCCAAATCCGCCGACAGCAACGGCCTCCCCCCTCAACCCCCCTCACAGCTCTCGGATGGGGTGATGGAGGTGGGCCGATCCATCCCGGGGGCGTTAATCCAGTGTTGGGGTGCCCGGGAGAAATGGCGGGCGAAGGGTTTAGATCAGCAGGAATTTCACGTCAAGTAACTGCAACTATTTCCCCCCCCCCCCCCCGCTTAGGTGCCAAGAAATGGCTGGAATGGAGGAAAGAGATTGAACTGCTTTCTGATGTCGCCTACTTCGTCCTTACTACCTTGTCAGGTAACACGTCTAGTAGCTTCCGATTTAGCATTTCTCCCACTGGCGTGAAAAATGAACCGTCTGTCCTGGGGGGCTGCTAGTTGTTGGTGACCACCGCCTGCAATGAGACCGCTTGACAGGGATTTTCTTCATTGTGGGGTTTGTCTTTGGTTTGTTTTTCTAGAAATGCCTTTTATTAACCACTAAATTGCCAGAAGCTTGAGTTCAAAGGCAGCAGTTTATCAACCCAGATATAGGTTCTTTTAAAAGCAAAAGTTCTTTTTCAAAAAAGGGATGCATGATACTATGAAGAAGCATCCCTGCTTTAAGCCTAAAGCTATGGCAGGTACTGATGCTGCAGATGCTCCTGTAAACGTAATAGTCACCTCATTCAATGCAAATAAATGCAACTATTTCTGAAACTCCAAAACCCGATGTGTTCTGAACTGAGCAGCCTGTCACCGCTGCTCAACCATACAGAGAATGATACTGCAACTGCCATCTTACCCTGCGTGTTTTCTGTTGCACACATTATTTAGGTTATCAGACTCTGGGTGAAGAGTATGTTAACATTGTTCAAGTTGACTCAACCAAGAAAAGGGTACCTTCTTTTCTTCGACGGGCCATCTTCGTTTCTCTGCATACTGTAGTACCCTATTGCTTAGAAAAGGGATTACTGCATCTGGAACACGAGTTGCAGATAGCAGCTGACGAGTCCAGAACCTCGCAGAGCAACCCAGCACTTGGCTTATCCAATAGGACCTTAATACGAAACTGGATACAGAAACAAGTCGGGGAGCTTACAGAACAGCAGAAGAAAACAGTCTTACAAATTGTGTACGTTCTTAAACAATGCATACCTTTGCTCCATCGACTACATCTGGCAGTATTCTACATAAGTGGCACTTTTTATCACCTGTCTAAAAGAATCACAGGAATCACGTATGTAAGTGGATGTATTTCTTGTTTGAAGCTGGTGTCCACTGCAGTATTTTGGCCTCTTTTGGGGCGCCATGTGTGTAAAAGGGACATAGAATTTGCCTATAGCTGATCTGAATATGGGCAGAGCTGACTGGGTGAGAGGGATATTTTTAATACTATGTAGAGGGGTTATGAGTCCCTGCAGTTGAAAGGTTATGGCTAATAAATGTGAAGGTACTGTCAGAAGTTAATACCCTACATAACGTCACAATAGTGTCCTTCTACAAATATACAGAAAGTGAGAAGTGGCTTAATAAATCCATGGGAAATACTTCAATATAGTTTTGAACAAAAATCAGTACAAGTTCAGATAGCATTTTTCTATATGAAAAGCTTAATTTCACGTGGTCTTTTGAAGTATCTTTCCAAAAAACATCAGCCACTAGCCCAGAAATGTGTACAGACACAAGATTCCTCAACGATTGCCCATGTCAATCTGGAAAATCGGTATCTGACTATTTGCTCAGAGCCACATAACAAAACTGAACTGATTAAAGCAGCAGTTTTGATGGACAGACAGACAACTCGAGACAACTGATCCTTGCACAAATGGCAGTTAAGCGTAGCCTGACTGACTGAGATACATCCAAGACACATTAGACATCCTGAGACAGCGGGCTGATGAGTCCTAGAAACATGTCAATTTTTTTGACAGAAATGAGAATCCCAAATCAAGAGGTTGGGGGGGGGGGGGGGGGGGGGGCCGCGGACACAGAATATGAGAAGGGAGAAGCACAGTTTCATAAAACCACAGTAACGAAACATCTCCATTTCTGTGACTTATGTAGCTGCATTTTGGAGGACTGCAAAGAGAAGATCAGAGTATTCGATCAAGTTACAAGTTTCTTGGAATAATTTCACTCTTCCATCTTCTTCTAACGATTGGTGTTCAGATGTACAGCTTCAAACAGAAGCAGAGAGCAAGGCAGGAATGGAAACTACACCGCAACCTAGTTCATCAGAAGTACGATGATTTTTACTTACTAGGAAAGAGATGGAAGCAATGGTGGGAAATGTAATACCTTTCATGAACAGGGACAACACTGGAGTGACACTTTGACTTAAGTTAGAACCCAGTGTAATGTAAAGTTTGATGCATTCCTCACCGTTTTAAGCATCTCTTAGATTTCATGCTTTGCTTTCATGTTTTTGAAATCTTCACAAAAAGGGTTAATACTTGAGGGTGAGGTTTACTTTAAGATTGTGTTATCAAATTTTTCTTACAAGCAGGCTAAACAAAGTGAAATAACATGTAACTATGTTAATTAGAAATATGACCAAGGAAAAAACTACTGGGCGCCACTCCCGCTGCACTTTGTGCTTGGAAGAACGGAGACATACAACAGCCACACCTTGTGGCCACCTCTTCTGCTGGGAATGCATCACGGAGTGGTGTAACACCAGAGTAAGTACAGAAGGACAAATGGAGGCTGGAAGGGGTAAACATGATGAAATTTCTACTTGAAAATATCTATCAGCCTGGGTGTTGAAATAATACCCTTTCTCTCACTAAGGCACCCAAAATCCCCACACAAGAGTTCATCAGGACCTATGTATTTTATTAGAATAGAATGACTATGCATTACATAGATGAGGTAAAATAAGGTGAGCCGTTTTCCATCTCAACCATTGAAATGCAACTGAACTAATGTGTAAGTTGGACACGGTGATAATTCCTTTATCTTCAGACCCAGGCTATAATTCTTACTGCAAAGAAACAACAAAAGTGATAACGTCCTGAAGCTGCCTTCACCTGATTTCCAGTAAAAAGGAATAAATAAGTTAAAACCAAACTGAGCTAGCTCTTATGCATGGTATTTTAAACTTGGATTTTGCTCTGGATTTTCATCCATTCAGGATTTTATAAACATTGTGGAATAAGATGTTGTCCATTTATTTTCTCTAAAGAGTGAAAACTTATTGCCAGAAAAAAGGCATCAAATGTTACTTACCAATAAAATGTTTGCCATAGAGGCTACGTCTGTGCTATAACTCTGATGTATTACTACATCAGAGTTTTTTCAAGTGGTGTGATCTACTTAAATTTGCCTACACGTATACTAATTTGGCTGTGGCAGGGCAGAATCAAGCAAATACAACTTCTCAGAGAATTTGTCCAAGATCCAAAATCGATCTTGACACTAAAATCAGTATAGCTAAAGGCCTGTATTTAAATGCACCAAGCCGTAAAGTTCTATGACAGATACACCATTTGAAGCCACAAACTAGAACACAGCTTGCGATGAGCCACTGCCTTCCTAACACCACCCTGACACAAATCGGGAAACGTCAAAAGTCACTTCAGATTTGCTTGTAAAGACCGAGCCAATGTTCATCAGTCTTGCCTGAATGCTGTCGTAAGCTGTGGTAAAAACTTTCATCTAGCTGCAGGGAAGGAGTGGTAACCTACTGAATTACTCAGATGTGTTTTCTAAGGCTGTGAAAATAGATGCTTTTCTTATTGGGTAATCAGATTCATTTAATCCTTTTAAAAAACAAAACAAAACAAAACAACATAGTTTGCCTAACACAAACCATACTACCCACCCCCCCAGTTAGCATTTTTCAGCTTATCAGCTGTTTGTTTCTGAAAGAGAAATGCAATGGAGGCAGCAAATGTTACCAAGTTTCAGCTGGATATGCAAGTCCATTACACAGTGATAAAACTGAGTGTTAACTGAAGCAGGTACCTAAAGAGGGCCCCTTAAACTGAAACTACCCTGCTAGACTGCAACAAAGTATTCCAGACCCTTTTCTTAACCAGATAGCTATCAGAAGAAATGAGTTATTAGAGGAATAGCTCCAGTACACAGATTTCCTATCACTTACAGTGTTCAGAATATGATATTTGATGAAAAACATAAGGAAGATTGTTGAATATCCTTAATGAGACAATATTAACTCCCAAGTACTACTTTCTTATGAATCGGAAATTAAAAAGCAAAAAACTTAGTCCACTTTAAAAATCAAGTGGGGAGAGGGATGAAGTCACTCAAAGCTGATAATTAGCAAGCAGATGCAAAATGTATTTTTATCTATCTCCCCAAACTTTAGTTTGGGCTTTTTTAGTTTCTGGTAGGAAGACAAAGCATCACAAGCTAAAGTTTTCACACACATTTTCACATTTTGATTAGAATAATTTAGGTAAATGATCCTTTTGCACTGTGGCCTTACTCAAGCTTCTTTGGTCCCTTACATTGTTGGGCATCAATTAAAAAAAGGTTGTTCTTGTAATCTAGAGTGAAGATTAGTCCTCACTTCCCACCACACCTCTGACTGTAAAATTAAGGAAGAACTTCAAATGAGTTAGCATTAGAAATTTCCCTGCTGACTCCCTGCTTGAAGTATCTTCAAATGAAGTGGAGGCAACAGAAATTTGAATGTAACAGAAGTACACTTAGAAGGCTACTGACAATTGCAGTTATTAGTTTTCAGTGTGAGTACTAGCTGACAATAGAGCTGTATCTGTTAGAGGACATTTATTTTAGACCATGTTTTGCATTTTTATCAACTCTAAAGCTGTCCCAGATGCACATATCTACAGGTAGACAGTATTAAAAATGCACTACACAGTGATATTTCAGATCTGAAAACATCCATTTACTATAATTGCATCTTTACCTTATTCTTTTCCCTAAAGGCCTGCTAATTCACTACTCAAAGCGCAGTTCAACTCCCATGGTAAAGGATTTTTTGTTTCAGATACAGAGACTTCAGTTTGTTTTTTCTTAACACTGACAACAATTGTTACCATTTTAGTAACTTTTAGTCTTCAGGAATGTGCTGACCTAATAAATCCTTCTGACTCCCCCACTGGATTCACCAGGCAGAGAGACAAACGGAGCTCCGAGTTAGAGAACTAAGAGCATCTTCTAATACACAGTCAATACCTTTTAAATACTACTTCTAGCGTACGTGAATGTTTCCTCACACTGCCCCTCTAACTGTAGTTTTTTCTGATTCCATTTGTTAGCAAATTTAACTGAAGAAGTAGTATTGCCACCTCGATTAAAGAACAGAAACACACCAAAAGAACTGTTAAGAATCCATCCGGTTTTTAAGCACCCATATCACCTCAAGTTGCTCTTTAAATTGGGCGAGCTTAGAGTGCTTTACACGGTTAAGCTTGCATCACAAACTGGACTGAAAAAAATGGGGTTTTGATTATGGATGCCGATTATTTTCTAGAAGTAGTTAAACAGTGATACTTGGACTTTTTTTTTTTACTTTTAAATACAGCAATTCAGTACATGTATCTAATTTATTTTCTTTTTTGTAGATGGAATGTCCACTGTGCAGAGAGAAGTTTCATCCTCAGAAACTGATCTACCTACGTCACTATCAACTGTAAAGGAAAAACCTATTCTGTTTCATGACAAGGGCCTTTATAAAGTTGTCATACAGCTTGAGTTAGTTCAAGAAAAAGACTTTATTATAAAACTGGTAACTGCCTGTGCATTCCTCTTTTACAGAATAAATCTACTTCTGCCTCTACCCTTCTGTTTCTTCTAACATGGTTCTCGGCCATATTAAAAATATGTCTTCTAAAAACTGCTTAACACAAATGTAGTAGTTTTCTTCACTGTGGACAATGAAAAATTTAAATCAGATTCTAAGTGTAGATAACGAGTCTTCCAACCTTTCATAGCATGCTTAAGGTATTAGTAAAACTCTACAATTTGTAAGACTCCGTTTCTCCTGTAACTTAATAACGAATCCATGCTGTAGACTTCAGGGGAAAAGGACAAAAACTGTACACAAATCCTTAGTTTTAACTGCAGTGGAAGTTCCAATGATAAATGTATGTCATGTACCATTCTGTTTTCATAACAAGGTTAACAATAAAGCAGGTTTCCTTGATTTGACAAACGGTGAATTTCCCTTAGATCAACAGAAGCAACAAATGCAAACCCATAGTAATGCCGACTACTTTGCGCATTGATCGATTTAACATTCAGCTTCCAAACTCAAAGCTCTTCTATCACTATTAGTATCGAGACTTTTTCATCAAGTATTCTAGACATTGAGATTATGGCAATGTAACAAGTGTTGTTTCAAAAAAGCCCTATTATGTATACTAATAAAACTAAGGTCAATTATAAAACATTAGTTTTGCAACACAGCTTAAGTTTGTCTGTGTGGTGTTTTCTACAGTCTAACACAGATAGGGAAGAAACTGACTTCAGTCACAAGACCCCCTCTGCTCTTTATAGCAATAAGGGCTATTTCAGCTAAAGAGGAGGGATTCTGCAGCATTACCTCATCAAGATTTATTCCCGTAAATTGTTATAAGTTCAATTATACAAGTATTCGGAGAAGCAGGGAAAAAGAAGATTGGTAGTTGTTAACATATCTTGTCATTCTTGCATGACAGAAAATGTACAAGATAAATTTATTTGTATTCTTTAAATACAGATGGGGAGAAAAAGCCAGATGATCCCACTCAGTGGATCGTGAGTTACAGTTTCAATAAATCTTTCACAAATGGTACTGAGTACGACTTGGGATGGCAGGGGGAGGTGTGCTACAATAAGAGCACTTCTTTTAGGATGGTTATTTGTACTGCAGAGATCCTGGTTAGCTAGTTAACAATTAGATCTCCAGTGTTATCATAAAAACCCCAATAAAATTAGTTAAATTTTTCGTCATATCTATAAACGAAAAAAGAATAGGTTCTGGTAACTATGCGAACACCACTTCATTACTGCACAGAAGTGATTTTCAGAGCTGCAATAACCATCCCTTTCTTACACCAGAAAAATTTCAGGCATCCCTCACCTATTTAAAACTGTCAAGGCAACAGTAGAAGAAAAGTGGTCCGTATCACGAAGCAAAACATGACTACCTAAGGAAATCACTGCCTGATCTCCTTACTAAGAAAACAGTAAGAAAAAACATTTAGTTGCACATAAAAACAAACAGGATGCAATCAATGACTGGAAAGTGTCTGTGAAGCTGTCAAGCCAAGTTTTTCATGCTTTCTCTAAGAGCAATTTCTTTTTAGCACTTGTATGTGATAAAAATAGAGCAAAGTTAAACAAAATGCCGTCAAACCTGTCTGGTTGTTGCATGCTGAGAGTCAGCTAGGGAACTATACCATTGTCCAAACATCATCTACTAAGAATGAGAAGGCATTTATCTCAAGCTGCCACTGAAGCTCAAAATTAAGTGGCGGTAAAAATGTCTAACTTGCAATGGATATCTTTAACACTCTGTTGTTTCGTAGGAGTCATCCCAGTTGCTAATTTTAATATTAGTAAATATCACCGTTTTCTCCCCAGTTTGCCCATATTATTCAGAAGCTCCAGCAAACCTGAAGACAGCTTCTCCAAGTCAGGGCTTTCAGATTTTTAAGCAACGAACTGCAAGTATCCATGACTGGTGTTTTTATAAGGCCCTTTTTGGTTACTCTCTTTCCATAATTTTAAATTTTGGCATTACTAGTTTCCACACTGCTAATAAAACAAACACACGCAAACAAACAAAAAACAGGTCAATGTGAACTAAAACTACCCGTCATTTCCCCAGGATTACTGAAGGCTGAATTCCAGAGCTCCATAATGACTTCATTTGACAAAAATCAGATGAAAGGGTTCCTACATAATTTTTTTCAGTTAGGTTTCTGTTGAAGTTGCCACTATTCTCCATTCAGAAGCTTCAAAGAGCTAATCTTTTCCTACTTTCTGCAAGTGAATGCTCCCTGAAGAGTTGAAAAAGGCATTGCATGAAGATAAGCTGAGGGTAACCATTACCGAAAAGGAGCCATAAATGCTGTTAAATCAATATATGTATATAAAGATAGAGAACAAGTAAAGGGGGACACTGTCTTTTAATAAATTTTGGAATTAAAAAGTCACTTAATAAAACTGCAGTTGTATCACATGAAAAAGTTTACATGCAGGTCATTTACCTCCGATTTATTATTATTTTTTTTTCCCCATAGAAAATGAAAAGTTGTGTTAAAACCCACACCGTTTGTCTGCTATGGCCAGTTTGGACATATTCTGAAGGGGCTGCATGAAGTCATCTTAAATTAATCAAGAAACCCTTAAGTATGAAAGAAACTCCAACTAATAACAATTAAAAGATATATTTTTATAATTCCAGGTCCTCAAAGGAAATTGTGATAAGAGTTTGAACGAAGTTTTGAGTTGTCAGGATAGAGCCCAATTTTACCATCTGCTAGGAGAGGTAATGGCGAAACTGGCATTAAAACCCAACACAACCGAGTTACTTCAGAAGCTATATGAGTATTTTTTCCCTACTGCAAAACCCATCATTTAGTAGATTTCTTATTCCTATCTATATTTGTTTGGCTATAACTCAGTAATACCATGCATTTAGGAAACTGGCTTAAGTTCTGCATCTGTGTAGGTCTACTGAATTTTTCTATGAAAATAGCACATGGCCATGAAGCAGAAAACAGCATCACGTGTGGCATCTTACATTTTTCCTTCACATATGTGCACAGCACTTCCGGGTGATGTAGAGCAGGAGAACTATGTAAAAATACCCAACCCTAAGCCGTTAATCTCTCCAGTGCAATGGATCTTGAAAGAAATACGTTATCCCAAATCCATGGGATTATCCAAAGTTTCTCCAACTTCTTACAAAAAATAACAAACTCAATGCAATTTGGTTAGAATGCCAGTTTCCTCAAGAAACTGATATTTCAGATAAAAATAGCAAGATCCTCTTAAAATGAAAATTCAACTGCTTTGTCACCACTCTGTTAATCATTTTTTATGAAGAAAAAAAGGCATTGTTACAATGGCTCAAAATCGTTCCTTTAGTTAGAAGTAGAATTGGTCAACAGGTTGATTGCACCTTCTAGCTAGCAAAGGTCTTTCCCACATCTTCTTTCCCTTTGTATTTCCTCTTGCCATGTGTGAAGGGTATATATCTGTACTTTATCATGTGCTGTAAAGAGAAAAGATCAATTTTTGAGGCAAGAAACTTACATAGTATTTACAAAAATGTATTATAATAGACACTGAAAATTACAAAGTCCTCTAGAAAGACAGTTCTTCAGTATTGTAAGGGTAATGAAATAGCTAATCATACACCAGTTTACATCTAAATAGGGGTATGAGCCCAAACTTATAAATCTCAAATTTGGGTACACCCAACAATTTATACTGTACAGTGAGGATTACTGACTGGGGAATCACAGGAAACTGGAGAGACCACAGAGGTATTAATTCTTTACTACCCTTTAATCTTTAATTTACAACTTTGAGTAACAGTACCTATCCAAAATTCTGAATGTCTGGGAAAAAAAACTGGTTCTCTTTTTAAAATGCCAACAAACCACAAGTAGTTTGTTAAAATTGGTCTGAATGACTTGCCTATGTTCTTCTTCCCCTTCTCCCCATCTACCTTCTCGCACCAACTTGTCAGAACTTCCTTTTTCACCCATCAGAGATCCTACAAGACCTCTTCATTAAAAATAGCCATGGTTAACTGAAGAAAGGAAGTTGGATGAGAAATTATTAAGACTCATCCTGCATAAAAACCAGATATTAAATTCTAAGATCAAAACCTTTTGAAAGCAAGCATGACTTTGTCATGTGGTGTATGAAGACTTCTTTTACGAGCTATTTTTATTTTCCGTCAACAATATTTGTCAAAGTTGCAAATATGCAACACTTGAACTGTTCAAGTGTTAGTTGTTCAAGTTCCTCTAGCAAAAGAAGTATGTGCAATACATTTAAAACCTCTGAAGCGCTCAACTGGATGGATGGTTTGGAACAATACTGTGAATTCTGACATCACAAATGGTACTATCTATTATTGGCAAGTTACCTTGATTTGCCTCTTCATAGTGATACAAAATAGCATAATGAAGTACATCACAAGGATTGGCCAAAAAACAGGAACGTTGAAAGCCTCGAAGAATGTACATGCCATAGCAACCAGGATTCCTTTAGTGGCAGAGTGCCTTTAAAAATAATATTAAAATTAATCCTTTAACGGCAGCTACCACTAATTTGATGCAGATATTCATATTTTTCAAAAACAGAGCATGGGCAGATGGATCCACTCACCAGAATTTAAACTCTGGGAGCCTTCTAATGAAAGGCCGAAATTCTTCATTTTGCCTTGTGGGTAAGGAAGGACCATCATCTGAAAAAAAACAGGAAAAAAAAAAAAAAAAAAAAACAACAAACCACAAACCCCCTCACACTAATTTTCCACATATTTGGACTCCAGATTATTTTTACTTGTTATCTTTAAAAAAACAAGAAAGAAAAACTTTCACTGTTACACATAGATTCCAGTTACAGTGGTTGTTTTAATGTAACTTATCACTGATTTCCAAAAAGAAAACAGATAACAAATTAGCGTGAGGTCACTTGAATTACTATGGGAAGAACTTAAGTCACATAAACCTTCTTTCAAAATACAGAAAACTAATACAATATTCCATATGTTCAACTCCTGGTAAAAAAAAAAAAAAAAAAAACACCACCAAAAAAACCCCTGACAAGTGTTATAGTAACTCCTGATGTCATGTTTTATAGATTTTTTGCAAGTCTAAAAATACAATGTCATGCTAGAATTGCACATCTTTACACTACTGTATCAGACAAAAAGAGCTGGAAGTTTGACTAAGTTCAAAATTATCGCAAAATGAACTATTCATCATACCTGAATCTTCCATTAAAGAGGGGTCTACCTTTGGCGACAAGAAAGCTATGAAGAGATTTAGATGGTAGATTCCCAAGGCATATGTCACAATGTACCAACCCTGAAGCAGGGAGGAAAAAAGAGCTAAGATTAAAGTCTTCCTGAAAACCGTTTTCAGACACTGATTTTTCAACAAGATTAACAGTCTGGTTTTTTTGCTTCCTTGAGAAGTGCTCTTTTACATCCTCACATTAACACAAAAAGTTTCCTGGACTTGTTAAAAAAATATTAAAAATTATCACTGTATAAAGTAAGCATTTCGACTCCATGAAAAGATGAAATCACCTCTATGAATCTATTTCTTTTATTTGTGTATTGACAAATAAGTTTTCTTACCTGCAGTAAATAAACTCTAATCATGTAGATAAAACTCAGACCCAAAGTTACAATCCATCGGACTGCAGTATATGGGGTAGATTTGTCTAACCAGGATTGGTAGATCTAGGAAGAAATATAAAGCGTACATCTGTAAAACACATGATGCACAATGAAGAAAGTTTATTACAGGGTAGCATTAAAAATAGTAAGCATCTGTGAAGAGTATTTTGAGAAGGAGAGTAACATGAAACATTTGTACTCTTTATTAGAAATAAACCAAATTAAACATACTTACAAGCATTTGAAAAGTTCTATATTTTTACAAAGGCCAAAAAAAGAAAAAAAATCCTAATGCTTGGGGCATTGTAAAGCAATTTAAATTTTCAATATTTTATGCAAGTTTACTTTCCTTAGGATGAATCTGACATGAAATCGGAAGTCAATCCTCAATTTTGACTATAACAGCTTATATTTTCACTGTGCAACGTTACATATACACACATTAAATATTCCATTAAGCTACATTTTATAATATTTTTTACCTATTTTTAAAAGGTTTCAAAAGAAATCTTTTGTACAGATTTTAGTATTTCAACAACTCATCCAAAAAGTAACGAGTTCAAGAAGCTGCATTGAGACCTGTTTCTAATGGAGTCAGAAAAACCCTACAAAAAACCAACCTGTCCAAGTCTTGAGAAAAATCTATAGACCACAGAAGGCTTTCCATGCACAGACTCACCAATACTGTCCCCTTCTGACATGGTTGCTGTGGAAACAAAACATGACATAGGTAACATTTAAAACAAAAAGCTAAGCTCAGTGAGGCTTTACAGTACATTATCTGAACCAACATTTACATATGATACTTTTTTGGATTGCCCTGTTTGAAACAAATTATTTTCAATTAAGTATTCTTGAAGAGAAGACATTTATTCCAAAAAAATTAATTTCCAAAAGAAATTGTCAAGACAGCAAAGAACAGGATATTTGACAAAGGTAAGACAGGATCCAATCCATTTTAGGGAGTGGGGGGAAAAAAAAAAAAGTCCATACAGAAATGCAGGAATGAGCCTTGTTAGACATCTTCACCTTGATAAGGCGGGAGCTGAGTTATAACATCTAAGCATTGAGATATGAACTGCAGCACCACCCTCCTGTCACCTCAGTTTCTAAAGGCAAAGAACAAAACCAAAATAAATATATATTTTTTAAAAGCTGCTTAGGATTTTTAAATACTGAGTAACTAGAGAGCGAAGAAGTTTAAATTCAGGACTCTGTACACCAGTGGTTACAGACCAAAAACCTCTACCATAAGTACCTAAACCAGAACACTGCCCGCTGCTAGAATTAGTCAATGAGTTTATCTCTCTCTTGAACATGAAGAGCTTAGCAGTCACAGGAAAGTTGTATGCATGAGCAAAACTGTGTAGCGAAAGGGCCAGGATTCTGAACTCAGATTGAAAAAAAAAAAAAAAAAAGAACGAAGGGAATTATTTTTTAGTACATGCTTCTGCTACCAATTTAAGATCTTTATTCTCCTTTTCAGTTAAGCTCAACTAAGTTTTATAGTTCACTTCAAGATATAAAACAAACAAAATAAAATGGATTCTAAACAGAAACATTTTTGCCACATCACCACAAGCAATCCCTGACATTACTTCCTGGAGTCCTCATCTGTGGGTGGGACTACATAATTCTGGGATAGTGGGAGTACTTTCAGCCCTACATTAATATCTCAAGAGCCTCAGATGATAATAAAGATATATGAAACATTACTAAATCAGAAAAATGCAAATTAACTTAGATGCTGCAATACAGTGACTGCTGCAAAAAATAATTTGAGACCAAGGACAATCTGGGGAGGCACAGAACCTTAAAGTTGTCTATTTTTTCTGTAAACATCTGAAAACTACATCCTATGGAATAATTAGTAGGTAGAAAAAAGGAGTCCTGTTACACTTCAAAAGATAAGGGGATTCATTACGAGGCTTCAGGAGCTGCAGTCCACTTTAATTCAAGCTATAGCTAAACAGCAAAAAAAAAAAAAAATCAAATAGAAACTTGTACAATATAGATACAGACTTTTTCATTACAGGCAAAAGGAAGTAATTGTTATTCTCCCCATTCACTGCACTGCAGAAGAAAGAAATTACTCAGCATTATTAGCTGAGCATAATTTTGTGCTTTATTTTGGGGGTTTTTGAAATGCCCTGAAGTATAAAGCCGTAACAAAAAGATACTGAATCTATCGATCAGATAACAATTCTCTAAAGATCATGAACAGAAAAACTCTCATATTGTCAAAACTAATTTTACAGATACATCCACAGCAAATATGGGCTATAAGTAGACCTAACATTACAATCTTGTCAACGTTAACTTATGCAGTTCAAGTGAAGAATCATGTATTTAGGGCTACTGATGGCTTTATGATGGAGTAGGCATTTTGCTTGGTGTAACAAACTACATTATATGTGATTATGTATGATTGTTTATCACACATACAGTTCTTCCACAGCAGACCAAGAAATTAAACCAGCTAACACTATCTGTTTTACTGAAAATAAACCACTCACTGGCTTGGTTTAAGTAGCAGACTGAAGTATATCACATGACATGGTTTAGAATTTAAGTTAATATTTCCTATCACATCGAAACTTTACTGAAAGAACATCTGTAATTAGACGGTTATCAAGAAAAGCAGTATTTGGCATTGCTTTGAAGGTAGTTTACAGTTAAGAAGACAGGTCAGATCTCATTAGTTTAAGGGGAATAATTAAATCTAGACAGTAGGAGTCCCTTTCATAGTGCAACATAAGACTTGGCTGTTCAGCATAATAAGTTATGATAACCTTCAGCCATTTCAGTAAAACCAATAATCAGAAAGATATATAAAGATTATTTAACAAACGGTTGAATAGTTACCTACTAGCAGAATACAGACTGCTGATAAAACATAACCATATTAAAACCCCGTATTTTTTCTCTGCTGAAAAGTACCAAGTAGGCAAATATGTGACCCTCAACAGTCAGGCTTTTTACCACAGTTGTTGTGGTAATATCATTAAATATACCACTGCATCACTGAGTTCTTCAAAATGACAGGACCTGGGGCAGTGCAGGCGTTTAACTCATGCCTCGCATCACCACATACAGGGAGGTACAGAATTTTCAGACAACTCCCTGATCACGGTGGAGATTTTTCTTAAATTTAAAATACAAATGAACCACATAACTAGCAAAAACACATTACTGCTCATACAAGTTTTCTCACCCCACAGAGAAAACGTCTTTGAAGAGCAACACGCTACAGCCGCTTATTACTAACAGGACGAGCGCACAACCATAAGAAACTAACCCACGGGTTGTGCAAACTGGGGGGCGGGGGGGAGTATGCAAAAAAAAAAAAAAAAGGCATTGGTTAATTTTATCCATCACAGCAGGAGCCTGGTCCGTCAGAAACTCACGACTGCCTGAAGAGCAGCAGGGCATGGCACCAGAGCTCCCTGCATTTACCAGGAATCGTGAGGTTCGCCCACCCCGAGGCCAGAGAAACGCCGTGGGACGAGAGCAATACAGGGCACTTTGGGGACCAAAAAACCAAAAAACCAACGGGAAAAAAAAACCCGAGCGCGGGAAGGCGGGCACCGTTTTGGAGACCGTGAGGAGAGGCCCCCGAGGCGGCCCGCTGAGCTGAGGAAGGACCGGGATACGGCACCAGCACAGCCAACGTCTGCCCCGGAGGGAAAACGAGCCCGGCCCGGCCGGCCCAGCAACGGCAGCCCCACCGTCCCCACCAACCGGGAGGCGGCGAGCGGCAGCGCGGCCCGCGGCGAGCGCCTAGGCCGCGGATACGGCAGCCGTCGCCGATAGACCGCGGAAACCCCCAGGCTCCCGGAGATGGGGTGACCACCTGCCGCCGACCCTCCCGCCCTCGGCTCCGGCCGGGTCCCCCCCCCCCAAGTCCCGGCGCCGACGCGGGGCACCAGTTACTCACGGACGCCCAAGCCGGGTTCTTCCGTTCCCCCTCCCCCCCCCTTACTATCCACAAAACCCAATATGGCGTCGCTGACAGGGGGTGTGTGTGTGTGGGGGGGAGACATTCACTTCCACTTCCAGGGTAAAAGGGGCGGGATAAAGGCCGGGTTCTGCCCCGCCATTGGGCCCCCCCGGGTGGGAGGGGGAAGGGGGCGTTGCCGCGGCGCCGAGCTGTGAGGAGGGAGGTGGGTGGCGGTGCGGGTGAGTGAGGACGGGCTGAGGGAGGCAAAGCGGGCGGGTGGGTGCCGTTATGGCCCCGGCTGCAGGCAGCCGCTACGCTACTGGTAGGAGAAGCGTAGCCCCGGGCCAGCGGGGACCGAGCACGGGGCGGCCCTGCGCGTTGCCCGCCCGCTCTGCCTGTCCCCCTTCGTGTGGTGCCCTGGGGCCCCGCCCCTCGCTCCCGCGCAGCCAATGAGCGCCAGGAGGTTATTGGCGGGGGCGGGCGGTGAGGGTGGCCCCCCCCCCCCCCCCGCCCCGCCATTTTCTCACCTCAGCCCGCCTGAGGGGGTGTGTGAGGTAGCGAGTCGGTACCAGGGCAGAGCTCGCCGTATCGGTCTCCTGCGCGGTGCCGCCTCAGCCTGGTCCCTCGCCTGGAGGGGCGAGGATGAGTCTCCTACGACCGCCATGTCCCGTCTCTCGTTAAGACGAAGAGACGCTAAGCCCGTGCTGCTGTGTTTAGGCTAACGTAAATACAAACGCTTTTCCTCTTAGGGGTTTGCTTTTTTTTTTTTTTTTTCTTTTTTTTTTTTTTTCTTTTTCTTTTCCTGATGCTGGCGTTCTTGTTTTAAGCCAAGGTAGCGTAGTCGCTAACGCTTTAGTTTCTGGCTGTTCCTCTGTAGTCTGTCTGTAACGCTTATAATGGTCTTGAGATATTTCAGATCATGGGTTCCTGTTACAATGTAAAGTGAGTATAAATAGTAACCAACGTAATATATATTTTCACATAAATGTATAAATGTTGCTTATGCTGTAGTTTTAAAATGGGTGTCCCTGAGTTAAATTAGTGCTTTTACTTTTGTATCACTACTTATTCAATTTTTTATTCAATTTTCAATCTAGTCTTTCTGTAGTGTTTAAATAATTTCAGTTGTGTTCTCTTAACATGATAGGCAGTGGGGTGTGTAGAGGCCTCAGATGGGTCTTGTATGAAGAATTGGAGCCTTTTGGGTGTACTCAGGGCCCTGACCTGAGGAACATAAATTATTAGGCTAGGCTTGCAACAATCCTTTTAGGGGTGGGGTTTTTTTGTTTTGTTTTTTTAAATAGGATAATTTGTAGTCTTTAAACCCTTTGCATGCTATAAGACAGACCAAGAAGGCAAACAGATCCCCCCTTTTTACACAACACAGTAGATGATCATTACCTGCAAAACTAGCATGGTTCTAGAGCTTACAGGCTGCTGTGAAAGTCAGATCCTTAGATCCTTGATTTCAAGGGTTTTAATAACTGTGATGCTATTCTGTTCTATTAGAGCCAATGGGGAAAAATTTGATTTGATGGATTTAGGATTTTTGCCACGTATATACTCTCTAAATCGCTTCAGTTGGGGTCAATGTTTAGATGCTAAGATAGTAAGTCTTTAAAGTATGTGGAGGTGCTAACAATACATAGGTAAAAATTTAATATATAAAGGGGAATAATAAGAAAAAGTTTCAACTTTTGATGTGAGTTGAAAACAGAGGTGGATGTTTGTCTATTAAAATGGGTTGGAAGTATTGTTTTGTTTTCTAGGTCAGGACAAGCTGTTCTTTAAAGATGGAAGTTACTATGAGGGCAAGCTTGTCAGTGGAGAAATTATGGGGAATGGATTTCAATACGAGGCATCAACAGGTGAGCCTGTAACTTACATACCTTTTTAAAAAAAAAAAAAATCCCTATCATTAATTTCTGATATATAAATACATATCATGAGCAGCCAGTCTGATTTAGTCAGACTTCCGTGATATTTATTGAAGAGTTGTGGGTTTTGTGTTTTCTTGTTGGCCTCCCAGTTTAGGCTGGGTTAACTTTCTGTCACCTCAGAAAGTTAATTGAATGTGTCAATGGTGGAAACCAGAAACATGTATTGTTGATTTTTGATAACACTCTCAGTCCTTCAAAGAAGCACACGTATGCAGACTTGTGGTCGTGTGAAGTGCTCCACAAGATCAGGCCAAATATGTTAAAGGATTTAAAGAATTTGAATAAACTATCCATTAGGAAGGGATATCTTGTGGACGATTTACCAAGGGAACGTTTCAGTGAGCTCGCTCTGTCCTAGCATCCTGAGCAGAAAGAAGTTCTTTGATTAAAGATCTGTCCTAGTAAGTTGCTCCAGAAAAGAATTTCTCTTGTTTCCATTTATTCCTGCGCAGGTAAGTCAGTGACTTCTCTACCTGCCTAACCCCTGACAGAAAATAAAGGGGTGACCATATGGAATACAACGTATTGCATAAATAAATTGGGTAAATACTTGACGGAAAAATAGTCATCTGTCATTCTAAAATCACACATACATCAAGAGATTCTCAGTACAGTACTTCTAGTGCTAAGCAGCTGTTTTGTCAGGCTTTGACACAAAGATTTGAATGAGTACATGCCATCAAGAAGCTGTGAAGGTGACTATGAAATTCAAGTACTTTTTTTACACATTCCTTAACCATGAAAGAACATGCTATGAATCTTTTCTTTTTAACACATCACTGTCAGTTTTAAAGACCAGAAGGATTATGATTCATTAGTTTTAAAATAAAGACTGAATGAGCATGTTTATAGTTTTCATTAGACAGCATTAATAATAAAAAGAGGTAGTTGTTAATTTTAAACTTCTAGGCATTTAGAATGTCTTCTATTTGTGCTCTATAAATAAAATATCACTTATTGGTGAACCTTAAAAATATCTAAAAAAATTAAACCATGTTTGACAGATCTATTGTTTCTTTCTGTATTTAACTTTCTCATATATTTGGTTCAAGGGACCACTTATTATGGTCAGTTCATGTTTGGAAAGCTCCAGGGACACAAAGTCTTGTAATATAAAGATGGCGGGAAATATGAAGGAGAGCTCTTTTATGGAATGAGAGAAGGTAAGTTAGACTCCTTGAGTAAGCTTTGTTTAAAATTTACTCTGTCATGACTGAACAGACCTGTTTATGCTGCATAAATACGATTATTTAATGATTTCATTTTTCAAAGATAGCTTTGATCTACTGACAGCCAGGAAACTTAAGCTCTTGTTCCTGCTTTATGTTGACTTAATCTGAGAGAATTAGTTTTTGTTTCAAAAATAAGAGCATAAAATACTGAGTAATGTTTGAATATGTATTTAGAAATAGTAATACTTAGTAAAATTTAGAGGTGGAAAAAAAGTTGTTACTGGCTATAATCTACAAGGAAAAGGTCCGTACTGATAAGATGTTAAGATTCAGAAAACAACTGGCACTGTCACAATTATAGTTTGGTAACATAGCATGGGAAATGGAACTGTTGCCTCAATGAATTGCCGCTATACAATTGATTAGTTTTCAACAGAACAAATTGTTAATCAGGAGAAGCTTTATGCCCAGCTCTTAACTTCTGGTCACTTTTGTATATTTAGGAATTAAATACATTTAAAAATATACTTAAATGAAAAAAGTTACAGGTGAATTCTGGGACTCCCGTACTTTGGCCAAATTCAGAGATGGGACGGTTTGGTTGACTGAATTTGTAACACTTACATCATAGGAGAATTTGATACTTTAACAGCCTATATGCTAATTGATCGGCTACAGCATTTGAAACGATTGGAATGAATTTGAGGGCTCCTGAAAGTTGAAGAAATACTTCTGTAGTTTTTATTCAGTTTCAGTCTAGCAGGACTAAAACAGTTGTGATCTTGCATGTATTTAAGACAGAGTTTAGGTACAGTTACTCAGGCTTGTAAATAATTTCTTAATTGACTGAGATGTAACCAATTTAATATCCCTGTCAAGCTCCATGTTAGGGTATTTGCACTGAAGTCAAGCTACTCAGCGGTGCTAGTGCTTGCAGTGCTACTGAATAGTAAGATCTTTGGAGCAGCAATTTCATTGTGTATGCAATCAGTTGCCTGTTCTGATTTTACTATAGACATTCATCCTGTATAAAAGCTATGTGTGGGGGTTTTCTTCCTCATGTTTGAAGTTTACTCTGCATGGTACCAATCACTGTGATTTTACTGAGGGTAGATAACTCTCTGCTAATTTAAGCCAACTGTAATTTGGAAAAATATCAGAAGGCTCTGACCGAAAAGTTGCTGAGGACTTATCAGAAGTGATCAGGCTCAAAATGAATGAATAAACAAGATTTTAATTTCCAACTTGTTGAGGGGCATATCATTCTCTTTCTCCCTGATGAAGGGTTGGAATGTTGTGTTTAAAGAACTGAACTGTGCTATTTCACTGGTCGCTTGAAGTTCAGGGAAAGGACTGTAAGAGTGTGGACTAGATTTGACTGCCATGGCTTATTGTTCCTGGCTCGCTTTCTCTGATGGTGAGTGTGGTGTATCAGGTCACCGAATCTGTTTTCCTTTAAGAATTTCCTATTTGTTTTTCTCTGTTTTAGGAATAAGGATAATTGTGAAGGAGCCTGGATTCTAGACAAGTGTCAAGGTCATGAAGTATTGCCTTGTGCTGTATATGAGGTATATAAAGAAGACTTATGAGAAACTGTACTGATGCGTTCAGAAAAGCTGAAAGGATCATGGTAGAGGATGCTTCAGGCAGATAAATAGAAAAGGTCTATGTTTAGAACTAGTACTGTTAGTTCATTTAACAAATTCAGTCCCCACTTTTAATTAACACACAAAGAGATTTCAAATTTGATTTTTTTCTAACATCTCCTAGTAGTATTTTGTGTAGTTGAACTTCAGATTCAATTTCAGTTTGACTTTTCTTGGATGTAGTCTACTTACGAGTTTTCTTGTGATTATAATTTGGATTATTCCTTATTTGTATAACAGGAGTAAACATAATGGTTTGGGGGTGGGAGGAAATGTATGTGTATATATGCATAAACACATACGAGTATTCATACTCACCGACACCTACGGCAAGGTAGAAAGATCAGGAAATATATTTTTGGTGTGAACTAAACAACAGGATAAGATGTGGTGTGGATTATCTTCCAGCAATTCAGTGAGACGACCTTGATGTCTGGGACTTAAGGACCAAATGTAGTTGTGGTAGGTAAATGAATTACTGCCTGACAAATCAAGAATAGGATTCTGTCATTGCAGTCATAGTGTCTGAGGGTTAAAAAAAATATTTGACATTTATTACTGAAAATTTGAGAAATGAAATGACATCAAATCTGTGTTTGTCTTGGGATATTTTTTTTTAATTATTATTTAATTTGACATCATTTCTTTGGTAAGTGTTTGGAGAGAGAGATTCTCTGAAGAAGTAGCATTTTATACTTTGGAAGTAACTTTAGAACTTGAAAACAGTAACTTTTAGTTGTTGCTTATATATTAAGGTTTGGAACAGGCACTTCATAAACTATTTCATTACCCAGTTAAAATGAAGTTCAGAAACCCAGTACTGATTTCATCGTTTAAGTCTCTTTTTCTTTCTGACTTTGATCCTCATTCAGTTTTCTTTGTTGAAAAGAGGGGGTTTCCCTAGGTTTAGTGGAAATTTGGAGAAGTATGTGTTCAGAGAAGCTAAAAGGTACGGGAAGGCTATTCAATGTAACTTCACTATGTGTCATTAGCCAACTGAAGTTTTTCCCTATGGGTATGAAATCACAACCAAAACTCTACTGAATACTGTTTATGTAGTTAAAATGGAGCATAAAGCACTTAGCTATCTTGCAGTTCCATCTGCTATTGGTGTATATATATAAAAGGAGGTATCTTGGCTTTTCAGTTAAGGGTTTGTTTTTTTGGTTTGGTTCTCTTTTGTACCTGTCAACACCCCCAGATTTCCTTTAAATATACATTAAATCTGTTAATGTAAACTTAATTTTTTAATACTGTTTAAAAATCTTTATGTATTTTTCCAGGAACATAAGAAAGTTGGGAATTAAAATCAGTAGGACAAGATAATAAATACTATTTGGATAAAGAAACAGATGACATGAAAACATGTACAAGTGCTGTTGTGCACTTGTTTCTTTATAACCTAAACACTGTTAAACAAAAATGATGTTGTTACAATAGCTTCTCACTTGTTGAGACATTGAAGACAGGGTATTTTATGTGTATATATATATATTTGTGTGCGCATGTATGCACACACAGTTTTGTACCACTGGGTGTCTCTCTAGCATCTGTTTTGAGACCAAATTAGTAAATTCTTCAGGCTTACACTTGTTCAGTAATTGGCCTGTCTCCGTAGGGTGTAAGTGTTTAGTACTGTATTTAAGTTTACACTGGATGTGTGCTCGAAAGTGACAAGATACTTTGGCCAAAAAAAAAAATAAATCCTGACAGTACTGACAACAGTATCTTGTTGATTGATTTAGTATTTATGCAATGTGGAAAACAAAAGACAACCACTTAATGCAAGTGTTCACTCGGAATATACTGCTTTCAAATTATATAACTTAACATAGAAAGATTAAAGAGTATAAATACTTTTTTTCAGGCAAAATAATAGGTTAAAGTTCTTTTTTTTAATCAGTTACTGTAGAATTATGGAAGAGCTAGCCAGCCTTCTGGAAAGGGTCTAAGACACAGCTGTGACCTACACCTTACAGGTGAATGATTTAGCCATGTGTTTCTACAATTTTAATCTCTTTCACCATGCTGCTTGTAGAGCCATTCCCCTGAGTAGTGGTAGTATAAGTATTATTCTCTGTTCTGTTTTTCTGTCCCGAACACCGTCTCAGGTCTTAAGTCTTCTATGGCTCTGTCATTCTCTGACAAAATCTATAGTATACCTGGTCACTTCTTTTATTTCAGATTATCAAGCTGATGGTAATATACTTTGAGAATAATAATCAGGAACTTAATGGATATAAAATTTTCAATACTGCCTGTTTTTTCAGCAGTCAGTTTTGACACAGTACAAGTAACTGGTAGAATCTACTACCTGCTTTAATGATCTGTTGTTGTCAATGAAAAATTGGCAAAAACTATGTGATCGGTTAACCACTGGGTTTGTGCGCACAGTATTTATTAAGTTTATACCAGTACATTCCCGACAGATACGGTAGTAGATCAGTATACACTGAAGTCCAACAAAAATCAAGGCACAGTTCCAGCAAAACATGAGTCTACGTAATATGGAAGTAAACAGGAAATATGTGAAAACTAATTAGTAGAGTTATGTATGGGCAGCGCAGGGGATGCAAACCCAGTCATAACACAAATGGTAAGACTTGGTTTGGTGCCCAAAAAAGGGCAAGTTACTAAGAAACTCAAGTTAAGGATCTGTAAATTGTCTGCTTTGTCCACATAAACTTTTGCACATGAGATTTTGAAGTTTCTTTAGTATGGTCAGATATCTTGATTCAGTGAATATCAAAGTTTGTGGCTAATCAGTTAGTGTACCCATACTTTGTGCAAATTCTTCTATGCTTGTAAACTGTGTGTAACTGTAGGGATTTTGGAAAAATAAGAATTTTTTTTTCCTTTACTGAAATAGTACCTTGGATGTACTGAAGTAATCTGCTAGAACAAAAATAGAACATGGACAAATATTTCAAGCTCTAGGGTATTCTTCTAGCATTACTTCTGTGTGGTATAGAATAGATTGAATAATGGCATGAAAGTTGAATTTGTTTAGTTTTACTCTTCAGTTTGAACTGTTATAATGTCAGGGCTAGGTGGTTAGATCAATCTTTTGCAAGTGATAAATTTTTATTAAGTGGTTGCTGTCAGTTAATAGCATATTGTAGTCTGTGAACCTTCAGAGATTCAGGTCGATTAAATGTCCAGTAAACAACCAATAATTATATCAACAGAAGAGTCCAATAATAACAAACAACTCTATTTACTGCTTAACCATCAAACGGATTTCATGTTGGGTAAAAATGTTGTCGAGAGGTGCAAGATAGAAACTATAACTGAACACTAGGGAACAGGTAACAAAACAAAGCCCTTGACAGCTGCTGGTTTAAAAAAAAAAAAAAAAACCCAAAAAAACCAACCCCAACAAACAAAAAAAAACCCACAACAACAAAACAAAAAAACCAAACCACACCAGTGAGCTATGGTGGCCTGTCTGGTTTTTGTGCATTTGTATGTGCACACATTTGAGAATGAAAGAAAACAATGACATGTAAATGAAGTTTGCAGAGGTTAATGAAGTAAAACACTCATTTTCTTCATGAACGTATTTCCTTTCTGTGATTTCTCGTTTCTGGCTGCTGCTTAAGTCCCAGTAAGCAGATGCTGTGTTCCATTCTGTCCCTGTTGCTACTTCTTTGTGTGTTTTGGCTGTGTTCAGTTTGTCTTCTTTCCCAGAGGAAGGCCTGCTGTTTGATACACCTGTTAACCACACTAAACAGGTGGCAAGCCTTATGGGCTTTTTCACCTGCAGGCTTTTGTTCCCCCCCCACCCCACCCCCCAGAATCCATTTGAGCTACCTGTTCGCAAGAGTCATAGTTTCAGTTCTGATGCAAATTATTTAAATTACTGGAATTTCAATTGCTCAGAATTATACTGCGTACTAATGGATAATACGAAATTTGAAGATACACTAAATCTTCCCAAATCTTTATTAGGATTATAGTTACAATATAATGATATACGATGTAAAAATATAAAGCTATTGCTGATATAAAGACCATGAATGAGTCTCCCTGCTAGTAAATGTTAAGCTCTATTTTAATTGCTTGTGGATAGGACCGCAGACTACTGCATCACTCATAGCTCTAGTAACGTTTAGAAGTTACTATGTCCCTGTAGTGGCCTGGAAGTGGGCTGAACATGTTTCTGAATGCATAATCTGTATATTTAATTGCCTTTTTGAGTTTTTTTGGTGATCTTTAGCTGATAAGTAGTTCTGATGCTTGATAATAAGATGTGACAAAAAGAGAGTGGGAAGATGTAATGAGCAGTCTTCATGTAAGAATAAAGACCAGTAATGGGGGGGAGCAAAACAAAACCAAACCCCCACCAAACTACTATTTCTGTAGTTTATCTAGATTTTGCTATAATATACAGATCTTACACTGGGGATTTGTCAAAAACCTTTTTATTATAGTAGTTTGTCTTGCTAAAGAGAAACATTGTTGAATACTTTCCTGACTCATCCTAACAGAGAAATCATCAGGGTTTCGCTTGTTACCTTCACTTTTAAAGACAGGTAATGAAAGGCCTTCAGAGAAGGATAAAGTAAGGTTTTGGTAAAAATTATCAGACCAGAAATAAACCCATGAAAAAACTAATAGAGGTGGAAGCTTGTATTTAAAATGGGTGCTAAATTGCCCACAGAGTTTGAGGTTTTAGTCTTATTCCGAAGTGCATGCTGATTTGAGAATAAGGTAGTCTGTCAGATCACACACACTCCTATATAAAAAAATGCCAGCTAAACATTGTTCTCTAATATGTCTTGATTTAAAACTATATTCATACTTTATATTTATTTCCCTGTTCAAGGATCAAAAGCATTGACAAGTTGTTGTTGGTTTTTATGTATACTAAGCCAGTGTATTTTCTTTTATTAAAACTATTTGAGCGTCAATAACTTTCTGAAATGTTGTGTAGAAACTCTTTGAAGTTTGAGGAGGAAATAAAACCTTGTGTGTCTTTTGACATAAACTGATTTACATTTGAGACTATAGTTCTTGGAATAGATGCAGATTCTCCCAAGTTCTGAAAACAGGCTATATAGCATGAAGTATCTGAACATATTCAGCCAGATAAGTAGTCGGGATATACTGGAGTAACTCTGTATTTAAATTCAGATGTGTTTGTCTAAATTGATGTCAGCTGAGGCTGTATGCTGTAATGGCAAACATTTTTATAAAGAAAAGCATGGTTCAGTCGTTACTCAAATCTGTTAAGTAATTTTAACGTGATATTTAAGATCAGGCCCATACAAGTAAGTTTGAGTGATGGAAGCCAAATAATGAAAACAATTGATAAAAGCCCAAATCAGAGCATGTGGCAATCGTATACTGTTAGAGGCAGGCAAGTTGAGTGTAGAGGCAGGCAAGTTTGAATTTGAAATAAACACAATTGCAATAATAAGTGTAACAGCCACTAACTGAAAAATGGAAGCCTCATCAATTAACTGGAAATCGGTCCCTGAAATAAAAAAGAAGTGGTGAGTGCTTCTGACCCATTTACAACATCTTTTTCTAGATTCATAAACAGGTGTCTTTGAACACCTTGCCCTGCTACACAATGTTGGGAGTAACTAACATTAAAAATGTTGTTAATTCCTGAAGAAAAACTGACAAAATGTATATCCATCAAAGTTAGTATTTGAAAATCTTGCTTAGTAAGAGACTCCCCCGAGTAAAGCAACATGTGAATTTCTGTAGTTAATTTACTACTGTTTGGTTGTTTTATTAGAACTAGTTGTTTCAAAGGTTTCACCCATGATGAATAAATTCCTAACGTCTCAGGTTTTTTAAACATGAAATGAGTCATGCTAACCTGTTTTAAGTAGGCTGTTGCAGAAATGAATTAATATGATAATATGACCTTGTGAAATTATTACTGTTCCTGTACTAAATGTTCTTATTTATTACCCATAGCATTTAATTGGGGTTTAAATAAATTCCATATAAACACACGTACTTCAGAAACAATCAACAATTACATTGTGCAGTTACCAGAATAAATTCTATATTACTGATTCTCAGGATAGGAGGATTTCTGTGGTTGATACCTAGCTGATGATAAACAACTTTGCCTTTATCAGTTACTGTTCTTCATTAGCTTCTTTATTTCTGTTTTGGTCTCTGTTAGTAGATTGCAATGTCTTTGTGTCTACTGCATTGTCTCAATCACAGAAAATACAGAACCTTACTAAAACTCAAGGATTTTGTTTTGTTTAAAGCAGAATTTCCAGTTCTAGTTTAAAAACAAAACCGAACACAAACAACAAAAAAAAACCACCCACAGCATAATACAGCCCGTCGCTGGAAGCGTGTAGCTTTTTATTTTTCTCCATTTCCTGCTCCCCTTTGTTTGTGTACTAACTGGTAGCTCTTTTTCTGGAGGCCCCTATGTCACTCTGGTTGTTCACGCCTTTGTTTCTCTGCATAAATGTGTGATGTATAGATAGTGCTTATGTGGACGTCAGCATTTCCAAACCTTGCATGTGTTGCATTGCTAAGCAACTTTTAGCAACACTTATCTCTCGTCCTTATGCCATCTGGAAAAGAGGATTAGACAAGGAAATGTGCCAGAGAGAGACAAAGGCACATCTAAGAAAGAGGTGGCTTAATTACTTAAGAGAATGAGTGACATTAATAGTAGGCAGTCATCAGAATAGAGTGAAAGCAAGCACAATGCCTTTACAGGTAGCAATAAGGACCCACTGAGAAAGGTTGCATATTTTATACTCCCCTGTCGTTTTTCCTTCCCTAGAGCAGTACTCGGCTGAATCCTACTGCATGTTTACATACAGTGATGCAAGATGAAGGCCCCAATGATTTCAGTACATAATTTAGATACAATTCCAGTTACAGTGAGTTTTTTCTAGACCTTCTTCCAGTTGTTATGTACATTCAGGAGTATAACTAGCTGACTACTGTTTTAAAGGTCTCTTCCACTAAGGAGAGAAGATTGTGAAAATGCTAGTGGAGCTTGAAGCTTGTGTACGTTTGTTAGCAACAGTACTGCTATCATTGGGATAATGGCTGAAGATAGCATCATATGCTTTAAAGTGAAGGAAGGAAGAGACCAAAGCATGGAAGAAATAGACCAAAGCAAGTAGTATCAGAAGCATATTTCCAAAGAACTGTTTTGTCTTTGCTTTTATCTTCTAGCTTACCTCTGTAATTGCTAACGATGTAAACAAAGTGCTAGAACTTTAGCCGCTAAATCCATCTGGAGTTTCAACTGGGTTCATGCACATTTTAGAATTATAGTAGCGCTTTATTTGGTAACTCTGCTGTTATCACACAAAAAGACAGATATCCAACTTAATAGAAGAATGATCGCTTCAGATTTTTAGATATTCTTATTCTCTAGTTCCTTATGTACTCTAACATTGGAAGAATGTTGTCTGATAGCTAAACATGATTTAGTACTGTGTAAAACAGTGACATTTGTTACTGAGTTGTTTTACTTCCCATACCCGGACTTTTGACTGTACTTTGACCGTTGTCTGATGATTTCCATATCGGTTTCAACTCTATACTCTTCCAATAATGTGGGAACAATTCAGACTAATTTTTAGCGACAGCTCTATGATGTTTTTGCATGTTATCTTGGAATAGAAGTGCATGCTACAATATACAGTACTGTACTTTTCTCGTATCTGAAACTGAAACCAGTATTCCTGATTGTGACCTTCCCTGTCAGCAAATACCTGTGAAATGTCTGACAAACTTTCCTATCCTCCCCTAGTATAGGACCACAAAGAGGAATTGTCTGACTCTGCTATCAGTTAATGTCAGTAAAATAGTGGCTGTGACCTAATAATCTCAAGATTATACTATATTGAGGAGGAGAGAGTACACTAGAAAAACTACGTATACATCATGACGTAATTCTAAATTGCATGATTACGTATGCATGTTTAATGTTGCTAGAAACTTTAATTGGCTCATACCTAAGCTTCTGTGGTATGTAGCTTTGTAGCCTTAGGAATCTTTAAACTTTTATGTAAAGTGTGTATCTTGAGTGAAATGCAGTCCAAATTTAAATAACTGAAGCTTTTTGGAATTGAGTTTGGTACACTATTTCACTTTTCACAATCTTTAAAAAGCAAAATAATGTGTGATTCTGTATGTGACAAAGCAGTTATTCATTCTTGCCATGTAATTTAATGCGATGTAATATATGAACTGAAGGACCTCACATAATAGTATCCCACAGTAACAAACCTTGGGCAAGAAATGTTTGATTCTCCCCCCTTTCCCCTTTAGAGGAGTGCCACATAATCCTTGGTGGCTGTGTGGTCTCCTATTCAACTTTTCACACAAATGTTGGAAGGGTATTTATAAAAAGCCTTGAGGACCACCCACTTTGCTATTGAAAATTGGCTGAAATAATCCCTTCTTTATAATTTAGCTGTGGTGGTGTTGAAATTTAAAATCCATGTGTATTTCTGTTTAAAGGGGCAGTGGAGAAATGACGTATTCGATGAACGGGGTGCTATAGTTAATTGTTCTGGTGACATCTGTGATGGACTGTGGATCAATGGCTACCCTGCTGGTACGTACATTCATTATGCTCTCCAGTTATTAACAAGTCTTTGACATAATGCTTTGGTTGTCCCTCTTTTGATTAATATGATTTGACTATAGTGTTTAGCATCCTCTAAGTACTTGGTTCTCCTAGAATGCATAGTTCTCTGGAGCAAGGGGGATAGCTATTTGACTGAGACCTTTCCTGAAGGGAGTGAGCTGTTCGTTCAAATTAAATGCACAACTACACTGAAGTATCAAATGTTCTTGTAATGGATTTTCATTCTTGCAATGAGGGAGAGTTTTTTAGGTTTAATAATGTGGATTTTTAATTTTAAAGTGAAAGCACTTTGGAATTAAAAAGTTGGAAAGATAGCAAAAGAAACAAACTCTGTGTGTGTGTGCACGGTATGCATGTGTATGAGAGTGATCCCAGTTAGTTTAAATTCTGTCATTAGAAATAGTAAAGAATTGCTCAGCAGGTTATAATTTAAGCACAGAGCAGAAATGAATCCCATCGTAGTGCAAAGATACGGACTCAATGGCTTAATAGAAAGGTTTTCTAATCCAATTGACTTCTGCATGAGGGGACTGTTTACACAGAATATTGTAGTTCCAACTTGAGTGCAGCTAGTCAAGAGATGCTTGTGAGTAAATTTTTGTGTTGCCTCACTCAGATATGAATGTATCACCTCAAAGGAAATGATCCCAAGAACTTGAAATACAGCATATATGCATGTACTCTTGGTGTCAAGCAGCAAAACATACGGAACGGAACTCAGAAGAACAGATCTATGCAGCAGCCCATCTTAGGAATATTTGCATGTCAGAAGCCCTACTGTAGGGTGTTGACACTCTAAAAATGAAATACGTAAATCAAAAAATCAGAATAATGGAATTCCCCCGATTGATTTCTATCTTTAATATTAGACATACTTGTAATGCTAGGTCATATTTTCTGAACCCAGAATGAAAATGTTTGTTTTTAGAAGCATTTCCTATAAAGGAGTAAGTTTTTTGTAGGTTTCACAAGTGTCACAGTAAAGTGCTTCTTTAATTCAGTCAAAGTTGATAGTAATCAAAATTCATAGCTGTGTTCAAACCCTATAAAATGTTGTGATGGTCTGCTTCATGATTAGTTAGCAGATGTTAACTTTAACAGGCCCTTTCTTCTGGCACTGTAAGCTGAACAATAAGGAATTGAATAGGTCTTGAAGAAATCGTTACACAATCATGGAAGTATTCTCTTCAGATTACTATAAGGATATATTTGAAGAGAGAAAATTTGTGCCGCTCCTGTTCATTGGATACTTAGAAGACTTAATTTTCCCTTTTCTCAGCAGTGCAATCATTTACATTCTGTGTTAAGAAAGCATGATATTCCTGTTTATCGCTAAAACTTAATTGTTTTTTAAATCTTTTTAAACTGCATTTTTGTGGCAGTCAAGGTTATTCACAGGACTTCAATTTCAAGTAAATGTCTAGATAAGTATTCCAGGCAGAACGATAGCTTGGCTTTCGTGAAGAAACTGCCTTCATTAAAAGGAATGATACCTTCTTTCCATCCTTCTGGGAAGACAGGTTTGCTTTAATGTCATGATTGTCCAAGCCAGGTATAGCTGATATTGTTTGCTCTGTCTTCGCGAGGCATTCACCTTCACAAGGATTGGAGACTCTGGATGTCTTGGGCAGCATTTTAGCTGTACGTTTTTGCTAGCTTTCTGTTGGAACTTTGCAACAAGTTTATCTACCAAAGCTTCCAGTGATTTTTACTTAAGTGAACTATTTAGTCGTTGAGCTGCGTTTGTGTTACTTTACCTGGAACATATGATTGCTTTAAATTTTACAGTAGTTACACCAGGAGAGAGTCAAGGTCATAATTATTTCCTTTACTTTCTCCTGTTCCCTGAACCAACAAAGAGAGAAGAAGTTTTACAGCTGCTTAATGCAAAAACCTGCTGTTCTGAATCCATTCGTAAATAAGCAACATAAAGTTATGGACAAAAAAAAAAATGGGGAGGCTGCATGGGTGGCCTCTGTCAGAAGAGGCTGGGGGCTGCCCTGTGCTGGACACTGCTGGTTCCAGCTGGCTCCACGACGGACCTGCTGCTGGCCAAAGCTGTGCCTGTCAGCAAAGCTGTAGCACCTCTGTGAAAACTTAGTTAAGAAAGGCTAAAACACGCACAACAGTGAGGAGTGAGGGCAAGAAAAGTGTGAGAAGCAATCCTGTGGAGACCAAGGCGAGAGAAGGAGGAGGTTCACCAGGTGTCAAAGCAGATACTTCTCCTGCAGCCTGTGGAAGTTTTGCAAGAAACCATGGTGGAGCAGGTGTGCAGCCCGTGAAGAGGACTACAGCGGAAGAGATGATCACGCTGCAGCCCAAGGAGGACCCCACGTTAGAGCATGTTGATGTTTCCTGAAGGAACTGCAGCCTATGGAAAGCCCATGCAGGAGCAGGTTCTCCTGACAGGAACTGTGGCTTGTGGAGGACCTGTGTGGGAGCAGGGGAAAAACATGAGGAAGGAGCAGCAGAGAGGGACTGTTACGGACTGATGATAATCCCCTATTCCTCATCCCCCTGCACCACTCAGGGAGGTAGAGGAGTTGGGAATGAAGGAGTGAGGTTGAGGCTCGGCAAAAAAGGACATGAGTTGAGGGGGAAGATGCTGTTTTCATTTATCTTTGTTTCTTGCTGTCCAGCCTATCTTAGTTTGCAATAATTTTCTCTGAGCCCGTTTTGCACATGGTGGTAGTCGGTAAACAATCTCCCTGTCTTTATCTTGACCCATGAGACTTTTCATCTCATTTTCTTCCCACTGTCCTGTTGAGGAGAGGAAGTGAAAACACAGTCGGGTGGGCATCTAGCACCCAGCCAAGGTCAACCCATCACAGATGTTATGGAAGATATAACAAATAAAGTTACAATGGATCATCCCATCCAATTGATTCTGATTTGGTTGAGATTTTCTTTCACTTGAGTCATGATTTTTAACTTTCTTCTTAATTTTCCCCTTAGTCGTTGTCATCAGGCATTTACTTTCCTGTATTTAATGCTGCTGGCCAAAACAGAGTTCTATTGCTTTTTTGAGTAAGAAGTACAGTAAGAGTGTTTTATACTCTGACTTAAAATCTTTACCTGAACTTGTAACGTAGTGACACAGTAACAGTAAGATAGTTACTATATGAATGTGACATACTAATTATTGATTTGTTGTTCTTTTGATGATCAGCTGTGATTAGTCGTGGTCTGGAGATCTGGGCTGGCATCAGAAACCACCAAATCCCATCAAGGTCTGCTGCCAACTCATTTGAGTTAATTAAGAAACTGAGAGGAAAACAGTTAACTCCTGTGTATGTAGTGTGGGGAAGAGCCAATTTCATTATATATTTCCCTTGATTAATATGTGTATGCAGTAATCTAAAACCAGGTAGTTAGTTTGCCAACTTGATAAATTAAAGCAAATGTGCAAGTGTTACACCCTAAAAAGAGTAGCAAATACCATTGTTAGATGCTGAGGTGTTTTTGATTGTCAAATATACTTTTATAATGTAATATTCAGCCTTTAAAGAGTGCAAGTTGTTTCCTGCCCTCCCCTGCCCCCAACTGGTGGCGTCTGACTATTCAAGGAAGGATTTTGTAATCAAGGAAATACAGCAAGCTCTGCCTTAAAATAATATAGGACCATAAAAATCATCCTTCTAAATACTGGTTTGAGATCCTAAGTTAATAATTGATTTCTGAAGTATTGATAAATCCCCTAAAGGCCCTGGAAACTGCTGAATGTGTTAGTATGTCTAAGAAGCCAAGAACCTTTATATCTCACTGAAATTTGTTTCAAAAATCTCACCCAGCATTTGGTTTCTCCGTATATTTCTATAGAAACAATTTTCTTCTTTTCCCTGTCAAGGATAATAGCTGATGTCAGAATTGTAAATACTCAACGGTAATTATTTGAAGTACAGTACCAGATGAAATAGAATCTACAGTGAAATATTTCTTTGAAGCTGCGAAACTTGATTCTTTGTTTATTAGGGAAGTCACTGCTTTAAGTTTGTGCAGGGTTTCAACCGAACTTAGAAAACACAAGGAGTAACCTAAATGAATTATATATCCCCATTTGTCAGCTGAATCTCCAGTTTGGCAAAATCTAAAAGACTTAAGCTGTTGGAGAGGTAGTTCTCAATAGTATGCTTACTGTATGTTTTCTGCAGTATACCCAGCTGTAAATTTAATATACTGAGTACCTAATGGCTGCCATGGTGAATTTATTCTTCTATTTGGTCTTAACTAAGATTTAAAAACCTAGCAGCACAAACAAAAATGTCAAAACTATTTTCTTTCACTGGATTTGAGTGTGTAAGCTATCTTTTGACATATGTTGCATGTGGAAACTGAGAACTGAAGTCTACTGTTTCTGTCATTAGCAATTCTGGATTTGCACTGGCTGATTTACCAGTCCCTAAGGGAGATAGAGCCAGAATCTGGATCTGACACACCCTATGTGGAGCAGGAGATGCTTCGAGCAGCCAGCATGGTAAGTAAAGATAATGGATTAGTTGACTGCTCAGCTTTTTAGTTAACTGAAAAATGAAAAAGTATCTTTGCATAGCAGTAAAATAACTTGAAAGCATAAGAAACCACCTTTGTAGTATAAACAGGTAGTTCTTAAGTGATTATTTTTTTTTTAGCACAGAGTGTTTAATTTCTCATAATAAATAGAAACAAAACAATTTTATGACATTGATTCCATTTTATAAGAGAAATCTATCCCTCCTAGGTTTTCTCTTCAGTTACTTTGATCAGGCCAAGCATACTGGTGTGCAGTAAGATCAAAAGAGTTCAAGTAATAATTTCTGCAGTCTTAATTCATTTACCAAGAATGAAATAGGGCCTAAAATTTGAATCTGGAGTCCAGATTTTATACCCTTCACTAATGTTCAGAAATACTGCTGGTACTTCACATACTCCTAGTAACAACTTTGACTGGCATGTGGAACTGGTCCCATAAATGCAGCAGTGGGAGTGCTGGTTTCAGGAAAAAATCAGAAATATTCAGCCATACAGGCTTTTACATCCATGCAAAAGCCATTTTACGTTGGTATAAAATATTCAAGCAGATGGTGCATGCAGAAATTTAAAATTTTTTCCTGACTTAATACTCTTCTGTTTCCTGTCATGTCTGATTTATAATTCTTGGTGAATGAACAGCCAGCAAGCTTTAACTTGTGAATTACTTTGGTGCTGGAGTAACAAGTACTGCTAGTCCAAGCAGTGAGAAGTTGAGAGTCAAAAAACCACTTTTCCTTCAGAAACACCCATGACCTGATTTGGCTTGTTAAGATTCTAAGGGTGGTGAATTTGGTTTCTGTTTATTTATATTGCGAGATTTGAAACATCAGAATTGACAAAGACTTACTCTGTATCCATAACACTAGAAGACATAACACCTTCCCTTGACCCCCTGATTGCAACAAAGAGGTTTAAGAAAAAAACCACAAAATACTCCAGGCCATGTAATAAAATCGCAAGAGTCGGTCACTTTGATTTGAGGTTTCAAATTTGATGCTTCTGAGGAGGCTTTTTGTTGCTGAGGATAGTAGCTGGGACTGCCAAGGTAACTGTCCTAGCTATGTGTTACTTCACAAAATTCATTAAAAACAAGCAGTTGTTTTTGCAATCCGCGTGCAAATCCTGTCTGTGACTCATGCAATTTAATCAATTAGAAACAAAATATCTTGTGACTCTCTGGATGGGGTACCATATGTTGCAACAGAAAAAGAGCACTTTTAGAGGAGGCCTTTCAGTGTTTTTGGAAAGATAACATTGCAGAGAAAATGTAGAAAATGTGTTTTGCTTTAAATATTAGGACTTCAAAACAAAAACCTCTAATTCTTTTACATAGTTCACTGAGCTAAAGATATTTTGGGGGATTCAAGGCATCCTGTTATTACAGGCAGTCAACCATAGTTTTCTAGCCTCACAGTGTCACTACTTGGGTATGCAAGTTTGTGTGCATGTGCACATGTACATGTGCTAATTGATGCATTTTGCTGTGCCCTTTAGGAGGATGGAATAATACATGTACAAATGATTGCTTTGTTTTCCATAATTTTGAAACATTCTTTTGTCCTGTGAAGAGATGGAACAACAAAGTGACTGTGCAACAGCCACACACACATTCATCCTAGCCATCTCTGCCTCCCGCTGTCCCACCCTGATCTTCGTTCACACTGGCATGTGTAACTTGCAAAAACTTACTAGTTCATGCAGTTCTGTTTTGTCCATTTACAGTTGTTTTTTAACTCACCAAAGTAAATGGAAAATGCTTACTTAACACCTGAAGTATTAAAGATATCCCAAAATTACCATCATTAAATAAATACATCGTCCTTTTGGTTGGCTTATTCCAAGGGCATTTCATTACCAGATCTTGGGGTAACACATAAAAATAATGTTCGTTCTTTTGTGGGACACTAAAATGGAAAGAGCAGAGGTAGAGTTGGGCACAGTATTTCCAGATGTCATCCTTCGGCAAAAATCCTTATCCAGATCAGGTGCATGCTTCATTCCAGTTGCACTTTTTAAGTGAGAGTAGTAGTAGTATTACTACTCTGCATTCTCTAGTAAGGCAATGCAGATTAATTTCCGTGTGTTTTTAAACTTGAAATCTTTCGTATAATTATGTATTTAAGTAATCGGCCTTCTATGAAAGGGAGAAGGATTATTATAAGCTCAGGTGCTGTTGATCGCATGTGAGGTCAGAGGAAGCAAATGTGGGCCTTTGGGGCATGGTATTTTTCCTTTTTAGACTTATTCACAGGTCAAGTTTGCCCAAAGCAGCATGTCTGTGATTGTCCCTTAATGTGACCATTCCTTCAGCAGGACTTCTTGGACCACAGAATTCTAGTCTATGCTTAAATATCGCTCAACCACAAATGTTTTCTTCCTTGGGGTTCAGTGATTAGAAAATGCCAGCTGCAGCAAAGTGTAAGGACCCCGCTACTCTGTCTGAATTGTATTTAAGAGCGCAGTGGTTTTATGGTGCTGGGATTTTGAAGAATTAGGCTTTTATTTTTGAATTTTTAAATTGAGTTTTTAAGTGTTCTGTTGAGGTCACGTGTAGAGTGATTTCTTCATAAGATAACATTATCTTTCTGAGTGTTCATGGCAGACAAATAGTGGGACTTTTCAGAGTTAACTAATCATCATTGATTTCAGTGAACGAATTGTGTGTTTTGTCAGGGACGTTAGAATAATTGGTACTGGAAGGTAAGTTAGGTGAAGTGAGGCAGAGAGGGTAGGAGGAGTGGGGAAAGATGCCTAGGGGACTAGAAGAAAGGAAGGAGGGAAGAAAGAAAAGGAAAAAAGAATGACAACACTTGAACAGCTATTGAAAGATTCTTTTCTCTGGCCATTGCTCTACTGATTTTTCTTCTGATTCTTCTCATCTCTGCTTTTGGAGAGAAACGTTGGCTAACGCTCAAAATACCTTTGGAGTAACTTCTGCCGATGAGTAAATGATGAGATCCTTGAGGCTTTTATGCATCACTGCCTAGAGTATGGATATAATCATGCAATGATGGAGAATCATCCAGTTTTTATTCAGTATTGATGAACTGTCAGTGAAAGAGTTCCAGGATGTTTTGTTGTTTAGTAATAACATATATGTAGCTATTGTTTAAATATGTATGTTTTTCCATGTTTCGATTAGGTAATGAGATCCATGCCCATGAAAGATGTATTAGATGTAATTGGACTGGAAAGCCTCTTTAGTCACTGTTTAGTAACATATATTTTAATGCTTACACATTAATTTCTAGTACCTTCATGGTGTTGGCCAAGCAAGTAAGCTTGGTATCAGTGCAGCTCTTTGGGGTTGGGGTTTTTTTTTGTCTTGTTACTAGTGATGTATTTTTACAACATTTTTTTTTTGTTTCGGTATTAAATATTTTCCAAGACTCTTTTTAGAAAATGCAATAATGACTGCTTAAAGTAGGATTAGATACATTACTAAATAGGCTTTGAGTAGCAATGTTATCTTGGTTATTTCAGTTTGCTACGCTAATGGAAGCAATGCGTGCGTGTTGAGAATTTTCTCCTCCATATTCTTCATGTTATTACAAGGCAACACAGTGTAATAAAGAAAGAAATTTCTAGGCACTGATATCAATGACATAATGCTGCTAGTTGTCCAGATTGTTGTAATCCCTCTGTTTTACATTTGCTTCATATCATCACGTTTCTGCTGCATCAGCTAAAATATTTTTCATATTTTTGCATTGAAGAATGTTATTGTGCTACATGTCTTAAATTTAGGGGAATTTACAAGACTGAGTAACAAGCTTTCAATTGAAACCAGGGCTAGGAATGTACGGAGCTTTTGTATTAAGCCAACTCAAACATATCGCTGGTTCATTGTTTAGAAGATTGGAGCTGTAAAAAGCTCAAGTTTTGGCTCCTACTGTTTTTAGGTCGCAAGTGCTTAGCCTTAAGTATTCTGCCATCTAATTCAAGCTTATCACTCTTTGATACTTTTTCTTCCTTCACTCGCGAAGTCCACTGAGTTCCAGTAAAAGTATATCTAATTGAGATACTTTTTTGAATGTTCGTTGTGGATGAATAGATTTCCTTCTTATTTTACCATTGTGTGTGTTCAACTGATAACATTAGATTTGAATGAGGAACAAAATACACCTAGATGAAGTAGTAACCGATAATTTTAGTCAGTCATTTAAGCTGAAAGATTGTAGTTCAAGTAGACGTACATTAAAATTACTGTGTAAGCAGGATAGAAGACAAACAAGACTGGGTTTCCAAGATTGGAGCTCATGGAATTGTAGACAGTTTGTTTAACGAAAAAGGGAACAAAAAAGAGCTACTCTTCACATCATAATGTCATAGCTCCAAGCTAACAAAAAATTGGCTCTATGCATAAATTTAATCACATAAATGTTTCAATGGATTAAAATGGTGCATGCAACTAAATAGTCTGAGGGGGAAAAACTTACTTTGTGCCATTCCATGTTTAAAATGTTTTGTTTTTAATAATGTTAAAGTTTTCTTTATGGCCTTGATAATTCAGGAGAATACGTGTTAATCTGTAACAGAAATAACTTGAGCATAAATGTTTTGAAATTGTCCTTTAATTGGCAGTACTCAATTTGATTAATTGAAGTTTTAGATTCATCAATAGTGAGAAAGTTCATGTAATGAGAGATTATCTTTTACAGGAATTCATACATCGAAACTTACCAAAAAGGGAGGAGGATAAATGTGATGATGATTTAGCTTTGGAGCCTGCAGGAAGGCCAAGCCAAACCTGCATTTTTTCAAATGTAGTTGGACATGTGACAATGTAAGGGTTTGGAGCAATTTTACACTTGCTAAAGCAGGGTGCCCCTTTTTAGACTATTTGACAAAAATGAATGTGTAACTTAATTCAGGAACAGCATCAGGTGACACGCAGGCTGTCATATGTTAGTTTAAAAAAAAAAAAAAAAGAAAAAAAAAAGAAAAATAGTTACCATAACAACTGACTTAGTCTCTGTCTTGGAAATATAAGTGGCATCTTAAAAGAAAATGTAATAGGTCAGTCACATGCATGTTGGTAGTGTTTTCAGTGAAAAAGCACAAAACATTTTTTCATGGGGGGCAAGAATGATTCATTTTTTTTTTTTCTTTTTTCTCCTTACTCAAGTAAGGTTTTGATATCGGAACTAAGATTTTGCTTCTTAGATGATCGTGTCCATTACTGGAAGCAGCAGCAAGTAAGTATGTTTAAAAACAAAACAAAAAAAACCCAATCCTGAATACTTGCTTTCTAATCATATTAGGGAATACTCTGGACAGCTGACCAGAGAGAATCTGTATTAAACAATGAACTATCAGGTGCCCTTTTTTTTTTTTTAAATCTTGAAGACTCAGAACAATCTATTTATATTTTTGATTCATTGATGAGGACCTGATTCTGCTCATGTTTGAAGTCAATAGGAGTTTTACCTTTGACATCTGTGTTTGCATGTTCAAGCCTTAACATGATTTACTTTCTATTTTGTGTCAGCTTCTCTGAGCTAACTTCAAAGCCTACTTCCAATCCATGTTTCCTACTTCTCCACTGAAGCCCTTAGTGCTAAAACTCTTGACATCATCAATAGAGGTAGCCTGAGGATCATCAAAGAATTCTTTGAAGACTTGTTAGTAATTTCCACTACAGACAAATATTCTGCTGAAAAAAAGGTTTTGACTCTACCCCCTCTTTCCTGCAGGCAGTGATAAATAAAGAATTTCTGCGAATCAGATTATTTTAAATCTGGCATTTCATATGTTCTCCTGGGTGGGGGCAAAGGGAAATTGCAGCTATAATTAGGTTTCTCCTCTATTCTATTATTTAGTTTTGTTCTTATCAGGCCTGCGTTTCAGCTAGCAGTTTCTGCCTCTTTTAGCCTATAGATATGTATTGTAGTTTTGATCATTTTATCTGGAATGTTATGTGAATCCATCGCTGTAGTAATTACTGTATTTCAAAGGCAAAGAAGCCTGACTTCTCCACATATGACATGAAGAAAGAAATGCTAGGTTTTGGACTCACGTAGGTTAGTCATCTAAGGAGAAATAATTTTTCATTAGCAACAATATGTAAATTTAGTATCTAAACTGTCTACAATAACTTTATTTTCTTAACAGTTTCTCTCTTAGTTCTCTTAAAGGTCTAAAAAGACACTTATTTGGGTATGGTAACGAGAACCTGTTAGAGCCCACAGTTAGGCATTTCATTGATGTGCATGCAGCCCCTCCTGAGAATCACTGCTTCCCATTGATTTCTCAGTGCCACAAGGTGGTTGCTTGAAAGAATGAATTAGTCTTAGTGTACATAAGTTCTGTGAATTGAAATGTACACATTTAACTCCCTTGAGACAAGCATCAGGACAAGAGACATAATATAATTACATGGCCAGAGCGCACTATCTCACGGTTGTCTGTAGTATGTCAAGAGATCTCTGTTGTACTCACTGGGACAAAGTGTGGTTATATAGTATTTCTCTGTTCGTCTCATGAGATTTTGAAGTAATGCTAGTAACAGAATTGCAGCATCTGCCTTTTCCACTGCAGTTTCTTTTAATGTTGCTTAAAATGACACTGTTTAGGTTTATAAATCCAAAGATTGACCCATCTTATTATTTTAAAAGTAATAGGGGAAGTCTGCATTCTAAATATCTACATACTTTTTAAATCTACTACTCAAATAATAATGAAAAGGTTATTTTAATGGACCTAAAAGAAAGATGTTGAATGTTTCTTCAGCTGCCTCTGTAGCAGCTGGAATAAAATATTACTAATGCTGATCCCAGATCTTTGTTGTATTGCCATGGTTTTATGTGAACATTTTTGTTAAAAATTGGCAATCAGAAGCACTGTTATAGCTACCTACAGAAATTACCATGTTTATTTTGAGTCTATTTGCTGTATGTGCACAGTAATCTTTACAAATTCAAGGGATATTTTACATAAAACTGTGCATAATTAAAAAAAAATAGAAGGGAAAAGTTAGAGCAGTACCCTGCGTGTTTGACAAGAACAGGTATAAGGGTACGCTGACTTTGCTGTGCACAACTGTACGTAGTCAGAGACTAGAATCAAGTTTTATGAGCCTCATACAGGTCTCTGATATCATCCTTTTATGTATTGACAGTGTTTTGTAGCTTTTATTTGCTCTCTCTTCTCTTGTGCCTCTCCCTCTGCTGGAAGAACGTGTCATTTCCAGATGGTAAAACAATTATTGTGTATGTCCCTAAAAGTAGGAATAGATATAAAATAAAAACTACTACCACTATCCGTAATTATTTTTTGGCTTGGCGGAGGAAAAAGACCAATGAGTGAACCTGCTTTGTTGACAAACGACCTAACAGATGATGACAGGGGAAGAAGAATACCAAAGGTGGGAACTTCAGGTGATGGATACCTTGGGGAAAAAATTCCGTTCAAAAAGGCAAAGCCATGGTCATCTACACTCTCAGTTTTTTAAACCCATGTGAAACTTTAGAATAATAATTTTGTCAGAGTTGAATAATTGCAAGATTTCAATAATTCACGTGATTGTGGGTTTATAAAATCTGATCTCAAGGATTGTCCTCTGGTAGATAGATACATTTCTGTTGCTATTTCAGTGCAACAGGGCGAGCTTTTTCACTGAAAGTTAGATACAATAGTCACAAAATCGTATAATAAGGTAAATTTATGTTGTAGATTTTAATTTCTTCTTGCTGGACCATCTTTTTTTTTTTTTTTTCTTTTTTTTTTTGCTAGACTGTGTCCTGCAGCATTTCCTGGTATTAGAGTTCTCTATGCAAGGATTTTACTTTTTGAGGAATGACTTATGTTACAGTCAAACCCAGATGTATCAACTCCCTGATCTCAGTTCAGCAAAGTCTTCCATAAACGATCTAAGATGTTTTAAAGACGATGCAATTTAAGTATATTTTTTTACACATTCTGCATGTGGTAGCTTGTGTGGATGAATAGTCTCAAGTCCGTATTTTACTCAAGGTTTATATTGCAATGAATGTTTTTGGAAAAAAAAAAAAAAAAAATATGCTAAGCTGGAGTATACTTTCTTGTATTGCTATAGGGAATGTTGAAGAAGAGTATAAGGCATTTATAGAGGAGGTTGCAGCCTAGCTAGACATAAAATAGTAAGGAATACTGTTGTTAAGTGGTTATTTTGCAGATTATACCTTTGAGGGTTTTTGTATTGAGGTTTTTGGTTTCTTCTTCCTCTAAAAGTGATGCAGACTTTGGGTAGGACTGGCATATTTCTTCATACTTTATTGGTGGAAATCATTGTGAATTGTTTCAGGCCTTTCATATACAGAGAATCTAAACCAAAACAGGAACCATTATTGTTTTGTAACCGATTGGATTAAATGTGTTCGTTCCAATTGCTCCCATCATGCATCTTCCTTCATTCCAAATATTTTGAGACTTTGCAATGTAGTACTTAAGCTTGCATGTGGAGTGAATAACATGTTTGGTAAACATTAGTCTGTGCAGATTTATTCTTTTCTTTTATTTGAACTTCTGAAATAATTAGCAATGATGATCTCTCTTCCCCATCCCACACTTCCCCCCCCCCCCCCCCTTTTTTTTTTCTTGGCAAATGAGACTAGCTAGATGTGTGCATCTGTACCCTGAGTCTGCCTTCTGTCTACTGCTGTAATTGACCAATCAATGCACTGTACATATGTATGAACATATATATACATACATAAGTGTATATATATGCAGTGCTTGTTTTGTTTCTTCTAAACTATCAGAGTTACTTCAGATGGGATTTTACAGTTAGTGCTGACTGAAGAAAAATGCAAGACTAACATCTTGCATTGTGCAGAGTTAGAGTTCATAAATTGAAAAAGAACCAGAAATGCAATTGATCCTCATTCAAGAGGAATCCAACTTCTCTTGTGCAGGAAAGTAGGATTTAAATTTTTCTCATGTAAAACATACCTGCTTAATAGCCTTTTGCTTTTCAGCACTGAAGAACAGTGCATGCAGTAGTTGAATGGAGGTGTTCTGCATGAACACAAGGAAGCTCAAGGTTCAGTGTACGTTAACCTTCCCTGTAACCCCTGAAACTACTCGGTGATCACTATGGAGTAGTTCTTACTTTTTGTCTGTACCCATTTTTCCATTGGTGGTAATGTCTGGATAAGGACAGCTCTGGAACTGACAGATTTAGCACTACTTTCCGTTGCAGTGTTCACCCCTACCCTCATACCTTCTCCCCCATAACCCTCTTTTTTACTTATGGGATTTTGCAATCTCAATATTAATTAAAATATTCATTAAAATAAGTATGCTATAATATTAGGAAGTCTTTGTGGTGGAAAAAAAAAGGAAGAGAAGTCCTTTTTTGTACAGGTTTGTACTAGAATGTGTATAAAAGTTGGTAAAATGGCTCACTTTTTAGACAAATATTAGTACACTGGTAGCCTTACAGAAATACATCTAAAAAGAAGTAATTATGAAAAGGATCTTAGAGTATTGTGTTGAAATAGTAGCTAAATCGATTTGTTAGATTCCTTTCTATAATCTCCAATACACATCCCTAATCTCATTTCACAACAACAGGGCAACAAAGTGATGATTAACATGTTTGCTGATTTTTGCAATTAGAAACCTTGGGCTAGTCCTAAACATGCTGATTCTATTAGACTTGCAAGGAGTGCTGGAGATGTTGCACTAATTGTGATAAAAGGGGTCCCAGCATGTGTCAAGCACATCCGTGTTAACTCAATTTAATGAGGCATCAGTCTGGAGTTAGAATCTAACTGTATTCTCATCTGCTTTGCTTTATTGCAACTTCTGTAGCCTATGATATGTCTCCCAGGTAATTATCTTATTCTGAGACTTGTTAATTATTTTTTTTAAAAAGATAAATTATTGGGTGGTGAAAGGAATTAAGTTTTCATGTCAAAGTTCGTTCTTTGAATTTATCTGGATTCAAAGTTCCTGTTTGACCATTTATCTTGTCAACAAAAAACACAAAGGACAACCTAGATAAAATTTTAGGCTTATCAAGTTTATATTTTTACTGAAGATGCTTCTTGCTGATATCTGTTATTCTTCTGTGTTCTCATCAAATTCAGCGTTCTGATTTAGTACTTTTAATGAGCAGAATTTATTTGTTTTTGTCTGTTCTGCTTGCATCTTCAATCTAAATTAAACAAAGCTGTGGTCCCCAAGCATTGTGAAAAATGGGGGGGGGGGGGGAGGAGCGGTGTATTTTTCTTTTTTATTTATTTCCCCTGGTAGCTACACAGAAGTAGAAGCCACCCTGAAAATATAGATGCTGTGATGTAGTGATGACCTTTTGAGAAAACTGTTTGTTACTAGAGTTCAGTCTAGTCCAGAAACTTCTAGCATACTTTATTTTGACCACTAAAATATTTCCCTCTCTAAATCATGCAATAAAATAATTAGGGATTTTTAATCTGACCATCTAAAAGGATCATTCTGAGCCCTGAATAAGGGTGGTGTTCATTTTGGTGTGAAGCTTAAGAAACTAAAATAAAAGAACAATTAATATAAAATGCTTTCCTTTGGATTTTTGGTTTGTTTTGTTTTAAACTTTCAGATTGACTGCTCGGCATTTTGCTTAAAAGAGAAGCCAAGCTCACACATATGGAAGATTGCCAGATACTCTAAACCCTATTTTGGTTAAATTACAGTACCCAGATTTTGGTAACAAAGCGCATTGATTTTATATTCAAAAAGATTCTTATATTTAGTCTGTTAACCTTTTGTAATTCCCACCCACAGCTTTAAACTGCAGAACATTTTTATGCTAATTGTTGTCAGTAGGGTATCTGCCATGGCCCCTTGGTAATTTAAATCCATTGAATTGTAATGCAGGTGCCGATAATTGCAGAACTGTTATTGTCTGACTGGCTGCAGCATATATGTCTCAAACAATTCTTTTCAAACTGGATTTGAGAACACTTTAAAAAAAATCCCATATTTGAAGATAACCTTGCATCATATTTACAACAAAGAAAAATTTGGAAGAATTTTTCCTCTCATTTCTAGACAGTTTTACATACTTGCAGTTTTCAAACTGTATTCACTGTGGCAGATTCTAAGTTTCAACAGCTATTGTGTAGTTTTTAAAATGTCTGTTAGTCATTTTAAAATGTCTGTTTTGGATGTTTGTAGGAATTCTTGTCTAGTAGTTTCTGAAAATATAGTTGTTTGATGTGACATCATAATCCAGTGAATATGACATGGGAGTGAGAGGCAAAAAGAGGGTTTGTGTTCTGAGTCCAGATCATCTGAGTGATATTGGACAGATTACTTCTAGGCTTGCTTTTCTCAGTATAGAATAATGACATTGCTTTTCCTTTAAACATCTCAAAACATTGCGTCTAATCTGAACTACGTTACAGCCAACAAAAATCTGTCCTATAATCTTCATGGGCGTATGTGTTTTCTCTCCATAAGAAAACTTAGTATTCTTTATTCTACTAGGGTCTTCAGTATGTCCTTTATAAGATCTACGTAATGCAGGGTTAATGATTATGCAATAGTACTTTGTTTGGAATACACAATATGCTAAAGTGCTGCCTGGGAAAATATTTTAAATACAGAGTAGTCATTACTTTTATTAAATGATTATAATTTTAGTGGCTTTGATGAACCCTCCCTCTGAGTGAAGTCTTTGTTTCCACAGAATGCTTTAATATGGATGAGAGTCATTCTCACGAGAAAAATCTTTGATTAACTGAAGTTCCTATGAAGAGAAAGAAGGTAAATTTAGGGTCAAAAATAGAAGCTTTTTGTAGTCTTCACTGTAAAATGTTGGGGGGTTTTTTGGTGTTTGGTTTTTTTTTTTTTTTCAATTAAAAACATTTGAATTCAATATTAATTTCCAAAGATGGAATTAAAAAGGTGTTCTAACAGTTTAAAGGCATTGACCAATAGTAGGGAAAAATCATTGCTGGAAGCTGGAGTTCCAGGTTCCTGACTGGGAGCATGGCTTTCTCAGCAGAACAGGTTTTAGGATTCAGGATGGGCTGGCTGGTTTTGGCTCTGTTGTCGCTTGCTGTAGAAGTTCTGTTGCGGAGATGTAGTTATGTAACTGTTGCAGTATCTAGTTGTGGTAATACAGTGATTAACTCCAGTGGGTTTGCATTAAGTTACAGAATGCAAGATTCACTGCCGTTTCCTCATGCCCCTTTAGAACTATTGGTCTGGACCTAGTTACTGAAGTTCTAGGAATCTGGACACTTTTTTCTTTTAGCTTCACCCTGAAATAGTTTATCTGGCTTATTTTGAAGCAAAATGAATTTATGTTGCTAATACAAGAAAACAATTCTGTGGCGGTTAAATTACCTAAAGAGTAGTATTTCACATCTCTTTAGTGAATATTCAGATTTAATTGGCGAAAAACTTCAGTGGTGAATAGCTGGTTGGAGTAGAGCTCCTGCTCTGCCTAGGAGTTACTGTTCCTACTGGAAGACTGCCCATTTAATTCTTTTCAGGTCCTGTTGAACATCTATATAATGAATCTGTTCTTAAATGATTAAACTACACTTGTCCAAGGGTCTTTTTTTCTGGTGAATAGGTTTATTATTTTTACTATCTTATTCATGTAACTAAGATACTCTGAGCCTGTCGTGATAAATGGGTGCAGCTTTTACTCAAAAAACATAAATTCTAACTCTAAGTATGGTACTTTAAATCCCTTCTAATACATGTTGTCTGTATATTAAAACCTAAATGCAGCCATTAAGATGATAATTTTACGGAGTAAACCCCGACTGGAGCTACCTACTTGGAATTCTTGCTGACTCAGCCTCCCCGGTTCAGGATTTTGGGGATTCTGTTTACCTGTACTACAGTTATACTGGTGCTAGTAACAGTTCTTTATTCTTACTTCTCGAAGTGTTACAGTGCATGAGGATGCTGAATAAGGTCTTTACCCTGTGGCAAGACAACTCGGGCTCAAAGCATAAACTAAGGATAATATAGAACCATTAGCTCTTAAATGCTTTGGCTTTTGTCAAATTAACCTAAAACCTTGCTCTGACAAACTATTGGGGTTTTTTGTTAACTGAAGTTAGCTTTGCAACATACTAATGGAACAGAATTTTCTCCGTTAACAGTTTATTTCAGTCTCGGTGCCTTCACGGTTGCATGTTTTTCAACCAGCAGTGAAAGCAAACTATTTGTTAAATATGTTGCCTGTGTTTTACATTAGGGAAGCTTGGGTTTTGCTATTGGAAACATGCAATGTGTTTTCCTTATGGAAACTGGCAGTCTAGCTGTGTGTGGTTTATTTTTATTATAGGTAATTTGAACACCATTTTCTAACACTGGCTGTATTTTAAAGCAGCACGGAGAGATAAATTCACCTAGTAATTGTTTTACTCTGTGTGTGTGTTTAAAAAAATGGGGGTTTGATATAGTAGAATACCTGTTTTGGAATGTTAGTAGCTTCCCAGACAGGATTTATGGTGAAAAAAGATCAAAACTAAGCAGTATCAACAGGCAAGGCACAGATTCCCACCAACTATACTGTGTTATAATACTACCTATGTAATTTACACCTGATGGAGCCCTTTCAAATAACAGAAAAGGACACTGATTTATCCACTAGGCGTGCCGGGTGTAAATTTTATTCTGGTAGCATCATATTAGATTGGTATAAAGTGCTGTCTAGAACTAGGCTTGTCATTCTGAAAGGTTGTGTTAACTAACTTGGTCACCAAGTACCAGTTACCAGGTAATCTACAGCTGAAGTACGACTGGGATTTTGTCATCTCAAAAGATTTGCAAAATGTAGTGTTCTTTTAAAAAAAAAAATTTGGACCCAACTGACAACAGCCTCTGGTGTGTTAGCAGCCAGGTGTAGCCACAGATATTGTTTAACATTAGTTTAAGAAGGAATATTTATATAAAATACAAATATGAACATATATTTAGGTAATTAACAGTAATGACATAATTATATTACTGTATATGTTGTAATATAGCTTTTAGCATAAGACCTATTGAAATGTAGTCCTAAGGGGAGAGAAGTTTTGGAACTGAATTAGAAGACCTAAAGCCAATATTATCACAAGTTGATGCTTACGTCTGTTGGAAGGAGAAAAAAAATAATTTGCTTAATACTAACAGTCATGATGTTCACTATGGAAATACAGTTTTATAGTTTCTCGGTTTTACTGTGTTTTACCCATTTGCTGAGCAGTGATAAATGGAATTTGGCAGAAGAACTAAATTACCTCTTTGAAAATGTCTGGCAATACATGTATTCCCAATGACCAAAAAGGGCATATCATAGGGAAAAGTATACATGTGAAAGAGATGTGATTATACATGCTTTTGTGTAATGCTCATATGGTGTATGACAATCTAAACTGAAGTTTCGGTATTGTACCCTGCCTCACCTTGAAAGGTCCAAAGTAGGTCATATGAGGTGCTGAGAACCAAGTTGTCCTTACCTGTAAAGGAAAGTGAGGGTGGCTGTTAACTTTTCCTGTCATATCACATGGAGAAGACTGTATTAATCAATTGTTCTCCTTAGGTGTTGATAATCCTATAATGAGACTTGATAATCTTTCTTGATTTTAACCTTTTTATTTTATAGCAACAGTTCCATAGCAACTATTGGTTCCATTTGAAATCATAGTACTTAGAGTACTAAAGCTTTATAAAATTCACCCTGGATTTGTAATGTTGGGTGGCTAAAGACACCAATATTTGTGCATGGAGACATTCCATTTGGCTACATTCCCAAAATAATACTACTTGTATTATTCTTATGTTGATTCCTACTGTGTACCAGTTTAAAGAGGTTTGCCAGCAAAACCCATTTCTCGAGGAAATTCAGTTGATACCAGAAGTCTTTATGGGAAATGGACACAAACATCAGTAGTCTGTTGAGGCAGCAGAAAAAACCATTAAGTGTAGAATAGTCTTTTGGAATAGAAAGTACTGGTAACTGGCTGAGGTGCAGTACATAATGTACAAAGCTGTCTCAAAACAAGTCTTAAATAGGAGAATGCCTTTTAAAAGGGACACTCACAGAACAGACACCTGACCAATTTTTTTTATATTGCTTAGAATACTAGGGAAGAATTTTTAGGGACTGCAGCAGTGATTGTGGTGTAAGAATGATTGTGGTGTAAGAATGTATATAGAATAGTCAAAACTAGAAGAGACATTCCAGTAGGATCATCTTTCACGCTGTCTCTTTTTCATGAGTCTGCAGGTGGAACAAACAGTGCTTTTCCTTCGGAACGCTTTTTAAAGAGCACTGAGCAAAGACAAACCTGCCCTTTAGAAGCAGCGCACTGTTAGTGTTACAGAATAGGGAGGGGGGAAAAAAATCCCCCTTGGCTCCTCTATTTTGCTGCAGTATAATTTTTTTTTTTGAATTTGCAGAGTTAACATCTATTTTGTATGAGTCTCCTCTTTGCAAAGTACTTGGAAAGATTCAGAAGAGTTGCATACCTAGCCTCTTTGAAACTTTCTTTGCACTCTTGAGTGGTGTGGAACACCCCGACTATGAACACCCTAAAATCCTAAGAGATCCTAACCCCCTAAAAAATTAGACTCTGTGTTCTGTTCCTTGGATGCATGGGATATCATATTTTTCGGTTACCCCCGTTAAATCTGCAGTCCGTAATGGAATTTTCAGAGCTTTCTTTTTTAGGAATGTTAAGTGCTAATGACTTTCAGTATGCTATGTACAAAGAAATTGAAGGTGTCACTGTAGCATAGGTATGTGTTCTAGCCTTAATCAGGCTGTATTAAAAATTATAGTAATGAAGATGAATCGGAGTAGGCTAATAAACTGGCAGTGTTCCTTGTAAATTCTTTCAATTTACACACAAGTCGTTCACCGCTATAGTTACCATACTGACAAGGGAAACCACAATTTTTTGCTACAGAGATTGTCAATTATACTATGGCCCTACTGTGAGAGTTTTAGCATCACAACTACTGTTAAGTGCTTAACTTCTGCAGCTGTGTTGTCAAAATATTATTTTATACTTTAAATTCTGTCCATCAAGACTGCTGAACGGAGCAGTCTTGCATTGCTGTTTCAGATATGGACTAGATAACTTTTTCTTTCAGGTTCTGTTAGCTATGCTGAACTAAACGGTGCAGGACTCATTTAACAGCAATTCATGTGAGAAGAGATCCTTTAATGTACTCCTTTCTGCCATTTTAATTCATGAATGCTACAAATGAAATGGATTCAAATTTTGGTTTTGTTTGTGTACATGTTTTGCATATACTAATGCGTTTATACATGCACTTATACTTTTTTGAGGTTTGGCCTCTAGCAATACTAATGTGAACATAAGTTAATACATATTTGCTTGTATACTAATATTCTGCTGAGTGTATTATTGTTGATATATCGCACTTGATAATTTTCTTTGGGATCAGTATAGTAGTGAAATAGACCTCAGTAACTTGAGTTAATATTAGTTTATTTAACAAAAGTTAAATATATTTTGCTTTCTGCTGAGTAGATCATCCTTTCTTTCTTTTTTCTTTTTTTTCTTTTTTTTTTTTTTCCTTAATGAACAAAGCTCTTTGGTGAATTGACTCTAACATTAAAGACTAATGCAGTGTGTCTGGTCACCTTTAAATGAAATGTCTATTACCCCTAGGACCAATAACTCTTTTTTTTTTTTTTAAAAAAAAGTTCAGTTAAATGAGGATGATATTACAGCATTTAGTCTGCTACAAACAGATAATAACTATTTGCATGGTGTTAACAAACGTTACATCTGCACCTGTAGCGTTGCTGCCTTGTTATCTTCCTTACTGAGGGTTGTTCAGTGCCAATATTTTTTCCTTCCTTTCCCCAACCACCCCCCTGCCCTCAACTTGTGGTTTGATGTCCTACACAAGTGATTAGTGTGCTGTAATTGAATTGGCTGTAAAAAGATAATTAATTGATATTTCACTCCCGGAGAGGTCAAGCTGCCCTATCTTGAATGGTTGTTATGAAAGTAGTCATCCTGCTGGTGCTTATCCCTGGAAGGTGGCACAAGATCTTTGTCTTGCTGATAGTAATAATTGTTGTAATTAAAATTAACATGAAGGGGGTATTTAAGGAGTGATTCTCTGATTTGGATGCCTTAGCTTCACTTTGAAAGCATTTGAAACTGGAGTTTATAAACCATGTTAGGTAGTTGTCTGGGTAGTATTTTTTTAATGCCTGGCACAATACTATCTCATTTGTTGTCTAAACCTTCTTTGTGCCATATTACCAGTAGTGTGGGATGACAAATACGAGTACAGATGCGTAAGGTTTCTGAGATGACTAATGTGAAATCCTGTCAGGCACCTTGAAACCATTGATCTTAAACACCTTTCTTTGAACAGCTGCTTGTTTTGAGATTATTCTAGCTAAAGATTGGCATGAAGAATTTTTTAATAAATGGATTATCTGTATGTAGGACTTCCACTACTGTTTAAGAGGCCCTTATAAATAAGAGAGCAAAATTCTACAAGTGACTCTCTTGGAAAAGGTGGGAAGACTTTATAAATGAAGTCTGGGAGTTGGGTTCGCTGTCTCCTGTGAAAGGTGTATTTAATTATTTACTTTGTGTACTTAAAACCGTATTAGAGAAAGATTAGGTGATGCAGTAAGTCTTCTGTAGGCCTAACAGCTGTGGCTCTTTTTACTCTTTTTAAAGACTAATCACAACTGTAGACTTGATGACAATTAAATAATTCTGCTGTTCCTAGTAAGCCAGGTATGTACTGTTACTTCCCTGTGCATCAGTGTAGGCTGACTTGCTCAAGGTCATACAATCAATCAGGGTCTGAATTCAAGAGTTCTTTTTTTCTAGTGCTTTCTCAGATCATGACTGTAGCGACTGTAGCAACTGTAGTATTTACTTGTTACTGTAAGTATCTTGACGCTCACTGTGTGAATACATACATTATGGGCAAACCTCCTGAAGGCTTGTGTCAAACAGGAAAATGTTTGCACTAGAAATGTTTATCTCTTCTTTCTTCCCTAAAGGGTCACTGATGTTCATTCTCTGCACTGTTAAAGAAGAAAAGTTGAATGGGGGTGTGTCGTCCCCCTCCTCTTTTTTTTTTAAACTTGATTTTCCATTCCTAATGACCATTATACTAGCCTTGTGACTCTAGCGCACTGCTAAAAGTATCTTCTCAGTGTTAAACATTTCCTTTGTAACTGTGTGGCACAAGAGCTATCAATTAATAAGTTTAAAAAAGGTTGAACAGAAGAACTTTTCCAAAACTGTTAGTGCATTAAGAACCCGGAGTTATTCTGTAAGCAGTGTGGTTCTCGTTCATTGCCCAGAGAATAAATACTGCTACTACAGCAAAAGCTAATGGAGAGAAAGATGTTATTTAATGTCCTTGCAGAGGCAAAGACTTAACTTTTATCTTGCCATATAATGATAAACTTATGGCACTGTGGAGATAACTGCGGCTTTTGCAACTGCAAATTTCTTACTTTAAGGTATTCTGGCTAGGATAAAGTATTACAGTTAGAATATTATCTTTCTTTCACACTTCACCCTGCAGAATTTGAGACAAACTACTATTTCTTGGGTTTGTCCTGAATTATTCAGCAACAGCTTTCCAACACGAAATATTCCTGCCGTGATGGGAAGTTACCTACCAAAGCATTCTTCTGTCTTCTGGTTTGTTTTATAAAATGCTTCTTCAAGTTTTCTCTCATTAAGAACATGACCAAAACAGCCTTCTTGCAGGTTTTGCAGGGAACAGAAGTTATTTAATTGTGAAATTTGACTTCCTGCAGGATGGGTTGGTATAAAAAGATGATGAGTAATTTTAGTATTAGGTATTGTTTGCTGTGTCGGTTGTGACAAAAACCACGCAAGATGGCACTGGTTCTGTTACACCTGAATGAAAAGAGGAAAAAGCCCCCCTGTTTTGTGTAATGCTGTCAACATAATTTTTCAGGCTTTGCAGTACTTCTTACAGTGAGATCCTGAAGAACATGTCAGAAAAGGAAGAAAAGTAAAAGCCATTAAACTTAACATCTATGCCAACCTGAATGTAAAATGCTGCATTTGCATAGATGCAATACACTAAAATGAAGAAAACAATGGTGTAGGCATTTAAAAATTTTAGGAAATAGTCCAGAAAATAACTTGGTGTACTAACTGAAGGCTTGAAATTGTACTGTGAAAATTCTAGGGAAAAGTCTAGATACTATTGTTTGAACTGAGAAAGTGAGATGTGCCCATTCTGAAAGTTCAGGTAGAGATAACTATTTACTTCACTCCCAGTAAGATTTTAGTTCTAAAAAGGAAGAGCAGATAAGAGTTTCAGATGTGAGACAGTTTGATAAAAGTTCTGGTTGCAAATTCTTTTGACTGTTGAGTTGTACATTCTGACTTTTTTCTGGTTTTATGATTTGGCTCGAATTACTGTAGGGGATGCTAATAGTTTAGTGACCAGGATCCAATTTTGTTTACAGAAATAAATAATAGGAAATCATGAGAGAATCTTAATATATGTAAATCAAAATCCACCATATTCAAGTGCTGATGATTTTGCATTTGTTCTTAACTTATGAATGCAAAGGAAAACACTAGCACATCATAAATTACACCATTTTTGGCGCTTTCCTTAGGCACTACAGAAATACCACTTTTTTTTTTCTTCTTTCTTTCTTTTTTTTTTTTCCCCCTGTAGAAAGGAGGCAAAAAGCCAAGTGGCAGGATATCTGCTGAGAAAGCTGAGAAGATGACAGTCTCGCAGGAGAAAATGGAAGACAGCAGGTATGTGTGAATCAGTATCCCTACTGCTCAGCTGGAGAATGCTGTCTGCTGAAAGCAGTTTTATTTCTTTGCAATACACCATTTTTGATTGGTGTTATTCTCTTGGACAAATGGCCCTGTCTTTTTCTTAGGTGACCACTGTAACATAATATTACCTGCCACATTTTACGCCAATACATCTTTACTTCCTTATAACCTGGGCTTGTGCTTGCAAGAACAATATTTCTCAGTCCTTCAATTTGGAGAGTGTTTGGTGTTGGGTTTTTCTGGTGTTTGGGGTTTTTCTTAACTGCTTTTCTTGTTTTATTAGAGCTTTCCCCACCCCCCCCTCTTTCAAATGAAGTCGGTGAGGGAGGTTTCTACACCTTTAAAATTGCCATCAGATCTACTGCCTGGTTTTTCAGCTAGGTTTTGCAGTCTGCTCTGACTTCCGTGTTGCTGTGATTGCACTGAGTAATTACATCTAACCTTGCTAGTTTAAAACTGGTGTGTTTAAATGAAACTCCATAATTGCATTACATATGATGTAGACAGTTGAAAAGAATTAGGTAGAGAAGAAAAACTCCTCTGCTTACTAAATTAGTCAAAGTTTGCACGGGCGATTGGAGCAACTGTGACAACATAAAAGTTATAGTTTATTTAAGCACAGAAAATCTCTGCTGTCTGGGGGGGAAAAAAAAAAAACCAAACCCAAAACCCACTAGTTTGAGTTTACTGAAAATCTGGAATGGAATTAGGTGAAGATAGTAGCATATTATGACCCTTTATGGTGTTAATTTATTAGAAGTAAACTCCAGCTGTAGATTTTCAGTGCGTGTTGGGGATATTTTCTGTGCTTTTACTGTTTGAAAACAAAACACCACCAATGGCATTGCATTTTCTGCTTACAGGAAAGAATTATCTTGCACTGTTTTTATTTTGCATGTACTCTATAGTTTCATGTTATGTTCCATGTTGAGATTCATGGACAATATTTAATTAAAATGGAAGTATCAAAATTCTCTTTGAATGTGTACCTCCAATTGTGGATGGACAAATGGCACATTCCTTCATGCAGGAACGAGGTAGAATTATCATTATCATAAGAAGGAATTGGGATGTAATCCAAAAATGCACCTGAAGTTGCATCCTTATGGGTTAAAAAGAGAAAAGTTATTTCTAACTTCTATCAGTGCAATTACATACAAATTGCTGATTGTCTAGATACTGTTCTACCTATCAGAATTCAAATCAGGTGTTGAGAAGTTTGTGATTTGTTTCATAGAAACTTTCATGACCTATTTCAGGTAGCTTCCTCTTTCAACCCCCCAACAGTACTGACTTTGTACACTGACTATAGGGAAGTTTGGTTGGTTGGGGTTTTTTAATAGAACAATCTGCGTAAACTAATGATTTTTAATGCTGCAAATAGAAGCCAGAAATCCATTTTCAACTCTGCAACTCAGAAGCTTAAGTGCAGTCTGTAAAGTCTTACCTGGAGTAAGCTTTCCTTGCCCAGTGTCAAGGTCTAGGTGAACTTTTAAATCTTCTTACCCTGTTGTAGGGAAGAGTAAGGCATCTGCAGCAGCTCAACTTGGGAAAAGTGTTAGGTGTCCTTTATCACACTGGAACACTTAAAATGTAAAATTCTGTCTCGGGCTGATGGTTCATTTAGCTGTTATCTGCTTTAGATATTAGTCACAAACTTTCAAATCCTATTCCTTGTAATTCCAACTGGAAAAAGAGAAGATGCTCATTTTGCTGATGCAAAGGTATGGCAGGCCACTAAAGTAATAGGAGGCTTTTTAAAAAGTCAAGGTAGCTTTGAATAGCCTGGAAGAGTAAGAGAACTTGTAAGTGTCAGGATACTGCTTTAGAGAAACTCTAGCTTTCAACAAAGAGAACGTCACATCTACTGCTTTCTTAGATTGAGGTCATCTATTCTGATACAACTGATTTCTGGAGTCACACCAAAGCTAAATTTGGCTCAGCATGTGTAAATTGCTTTGTATGTGTGTTAAAAAGAATAGTAGAAATGTTTTTTTGAACAGCAATACTTCCTCAGAACAAGAAATAATCCGTTTCTTTCATGATACTGCTTAGACGTGAATTAAAAATGCAGGTTTTAGCTTTTGGATAACTTTATGGCTTCTCAGTCATTTTCTGAGAGAATGCATATGCAGGTAGACCTCTTAGTCCTACTTTTTATGTTCAGTATTCTCATACAGATATTTTTGCTATGTGATTAGCTGGAAGAACAAACTGTCATTTCAAGTACAGTGAATAAACCTTCCTTTTTGTAAGTACCATATGAGAACACAGTAAGTAAAAACTCTGGTTTGTCGTAACCATTTAATCGATATGCAACTCTGAAAGCAATACTGAATCTTCCATGATCCAGTCCCAGATGTGCTTGCATTAAGGCTGTGGTATGAGATGATAGTAAATGAAATTGCAGCTACAGCAGCAAGTATTAGGGGGAAATGAAAATTCCTGACTCAGAGGAGCAGGGCAATGACAGAAAGACTCCTCATTATAGATCTTTTCATATGGAGAAGAATGACTGGTAAATGAGGTTTCTGTGACACAAAGAGGATGGAAATACAGTTGGACGTTCATGCAGAAATTGTGCTCACTGTACAAAACAAATAGAAGAATAGGGGATGTCTAATTTGCATTTCTTAACTGACAAAATGGGTATGGAGATATCCTCTGAGATGGATGACAGTTGCAACAGTTAAGAGAAAGGTATTGTTTAACTTTCCCATTATTTGGGTTTTGATGAAAGTGACTTTTACTATAGCCTGCTTATTGGTAACTTTTCCAGTGTTTGCTTTATTTACTGTACAATAGGTTACAGGCTTTTTAAAATACTGACTTGAGCAAATCTGCCATGATGACTAATTCTCCACCTTTTTCACTAGTTCAGCTAATAGCAAAGCATAAAATAATTATAATGGAACTTGCTGACATGAGCAGGCATAGTGATTCCAGTGTCTAATCAGGTTGTTCCACTGATTTGCAATAGCTTCTCAGTAGCAGACAAGGTATTTTTTCATCTTTAACCAGTATGAGAAGTCATGTTTATAACAAAATAGATAGGACAATGTGCATTGGGTAATAATAGAAATCAGAGGTACCTAACTATTTAAAGCACTTTCAGAAGTGCTTCGTTTAGTGTATGCAGCACCTGTCTGTCTCATTTTTGCAGTGTGACCAGGGAATTCAGTGTAGACTGGATTTTTTGTTTTGTTGTGTTTTTCCTTAAATGGCTTCACTTGGCTGCATTCCAACCCCTTAGTCTGAACCTATTTTGCTTTATCCTATTAAGTGGCCTAGAGAGTTGCAAATTCCCTGATTTCTGGATCTGGAATAGCTGGAGGTGCCTTCGCATAGGATGCCATCTTTCTTCAGTGATTTGTCTTTGGGCATAAGATACTTTATTGTTTGGGGTTTTTTTGAAATACTTGAAAAAATAAAAAAAAGAGAAGGCTGTCTTTCAGGCAAGATTAGTTGGACTTTTATACTATGATGTGAAGGGTCTGTATTTGTGTGCTGAGAAGGGGATCTACCTTTTCAGGTACGTGAGAGGTACCTGAAATACTTGACTTTGTCTTAAATATTTCATACAATCAAAGATCAGGAATAACCTATATAATCAATGTCTGTAGGAAAAAAGGCAATGGAGAGTTTTCAGACAGGTCACTTAATGTACTTGCAGCTGTCTCACACATCGATCTTCACCACCGCCTAGTGATTCCTTCAAACCTACAGTAAGCCATACACTGAGTCGTTAATTAGCTTCACCTAGAAGTCAGTCTCTGCCTACAGCAGCAGCCACTCCATTATCATCTGGTGTATTTCAAACAATAGAAATGATTGAAACAGGAACTCCTACATTTCGATGAAGATTAAGAATGGCACGCCACCCTGTAATTTAGGTAGTTGTGCAAGTTTTCATTTGCATTAGCAGAATAGTGCAGATTGTGTTGAATTATTCCATAAAAATATCTTCAGGTTTTGAAAGATTTACTGTGCCATATGTATGTTGTTTATTTTGGAGTGTTCTGGTTTGGTGGTGATGGATTTTGTGGTTGTTTAAAATGTGTCTTCTAAATGAAGATGAAACTAAGATTCATTAATTCTCTAGAAGCCTAGAGAGCGGCACATTTGAGTCTCGGTGCTGGTTTTAAGCCTTGAGAGCTACCTTAAAACTCTGAATTACATTGATAGAATAGCTGAATTTAAATCTGTCAGTTCCATTTCCTTTATTAGTAAAATGAACTTCTTTCATATGTGGCAGTGACAGTTATTGCAAGCAAAGATTTGTTGTCACATGTTTTTGTTTTCTTCAGTTATGTAGTAAGTAGGGTCAAGTTTGTGTTATAATTAATTCAAACTAATTGAAATTTGTGTTTACTTGAAATCTGGATGAAGCTGGCTGATGTAGCTTTACATAGATTTTCCTGTGACTTGCATGACTTTGAATGGTTTAGACAGAATAGTACTTAATCATGCCAAAAGCGTAATTGGACGTTACATACTCGTGACTTAAGATTGTTTTCATTGGGGTTTTTTGTCCCTTTAGTGTGTCCATCCATATTCTGAACACTATTTTTAATCAGTTGGGTACGCCTTAAAGCAGCGCATTGTATGTTCACGGGAGGATGTCCATTTTCAGTGTCACTGCAGAGATCTTTTATCAGGATGGTTGATCAGAATACTTCTGTGTAGGAAAAAGAAGCAACAGTAATTGAAGAAGGTTACTCAGTACTAAAAGTTGATTCCATTGTTTTAGAAGAACTGGAACTTACTTGGCACCTTATTCTGCAACTGTAACTCAGATCAGTGCTGCACATTTGAATTCAGGATTTTGAAGGAAAGTAATGTTTACAAAATTAAGACATTTGTTGATAATAGTGGCAGGGCTATACCAACTTCTTCCCCCCCCCCCCCCCCCCCCCCGTTAAGACATATTTAGTTTTAGTTTTAGAACAAAAACATTGTTTTATATACAAGATAGTGTGTTGTCGTCTGGGATATGCAAAATTGTTGGAGCTAGTGATACGGCAGACTTTCTGTGGCTGCAAATAATATTTTCTAGAAATCTCATGACAGCAGTTGGCGAACAAAATATTTTGTGTTATAATTTATACTTTGGACCTGAACGTTTTATATGCAACGTTGCATCAAAAAGTGTAAGTCCTATGTATGAGTTGCATGCAAGTGGAAAGTCGGTTTGTCTAATCTCAAGACACACTTTTTTATTCCATTACTCATTTTAATACATTGTTTTAAATAGATTAGTCTCAGCTGTTGAGGTAGAAGCAGCTTGTTATTTTTCCATAGCAAAGGTCACTATGCATCAGGGTAGTCAGGTGGCTGGCAAATAAAACTTAAAATAAGTTTTATATGGCCATCTTGCTTTACTTGAAAAGGATTCTTTTAATTGCCTGATCATTTTATTTATGCAGGAAAATTCCTTGCATATTACAGAATTACACTGTGTGACAGGTCCCTGTCAATTCATGAAGAATATTGAATAGCTGACGAGGACGGGCTTGATTTAATGTATGAAGTATGGGACTTTACCCAACAACGTATGAAAGTTGTATATGAATCTTTGACTGGGTTGGCTGGTGTAAAGATGGAAGAGGAAATGTCAACTTCCTTTATTATTTATTCTGAGCGATATTAATTACCTGTTTTGTGGTTGGAAAAAAGCAGCCACATGCAGAACGTAGCCAAGCACCAAGCCCTAATCCAATCAGTCTGATGTATGCAGAAAGTTTACAGAATGACCTTGTGCATAATTACTCATTTGATGGCTGTTAGTAAATGGCACAAATGGAATCTGACATACATTAGAACACATTAATGATTGCCTTCCTCCCTCCATCCTCTTCTGTACAGAAAAATGATTTTAATTAAGACTTCCGTGATTAGTCATTTAATCAGTCATTAGGCCAATACAGATGGAGTCAATTAATTTTTTTACACTTGAATAGAGACTTGATGCTACTGCAAACCGTACAATCTACTTTTTTTTTTTTTTTTAATGTGGTATCATGGGCAATTGCCTTGATGTCTGTCTAGTAAGTGTACATCACTCTTCCAAAAACTGGATAGCATTCATAGCATATCGGTATTATGGCAACTATAGATATGTTTTATTACATGCTATCTGAATTTTAATGATTCGGTTCAGGTTTTGAATTCAGACTGATGGTTGTTCTTGTTGTGGAGTATCCTTTATTTTTTAAAGAGTAGTGGGGCAGAGTTGCCTTTTTGAAGCAAACGTACAGCATCTCCTAATGTATTGTTATTACAAATGATAATACTTTGTGTTTCAGTGCTAAATTTCATGCAAGAATTTCAAATGTTTTATGAATTTAAGGGCCTGTTTCATTTGGTGTGGGAAGACTACCTACATGGCAGATTCAAAAACTGAGGTGTATATAGCTATGAAATTACTTGCTAAAAATCATAAGAGGAGCTGTGATCACTATCCGTGTTAGATCAACAATATTTGACATGACTCACTGGCTGTAGATTAAAATCATTGGTCATTTAAAGGACAAGAAGAGAACAGAAGTTGTCTTTTAGTTTTTTAGACTTTTAGAACTATTTTGGAATAGGTCTTTACCTATTGTGGTTGGCTGATATATCTTCTCTTTTAAAAGGTAGCACTCCAAAACAATATCAAAACTTGTTTAAAAAAGACAAAGCAACTGTTACTTCTATTCTACGAGCAATTAAATACAGAGAAAATTAATAAACTGATGAAACTTCCATCATGTTTTTATTGTCTGCTGTATGTTGGCTCATAAAGCAGCATTGGTTGTTTCTAGTGGTGTGCATTTGTTGAGATCTTATTGCCCTAATTAAAAAAAAACCAAACACAAGAGCTCCAGATTTTCTTCTTGAGGATACATAGTGGATAAAACCAAAAATAAAATATTATATAAACGATTAAAAGAAGCGTTGTCTTGAATCCATACTCTTGCAACTCCTGCCAAACTAAGTTCAGCAATGAACTAAATCTGAGAGGACAGAAGAAAGCACTTACTGGTAGAATGGGACATAAATTGATCCCATCTGAAGATATCTGTGAAAAAGGAGCAAGAATTGTAATTTTAAGTTTCTAAAGCAAAGTGTCACTCTTATGGAATTGTGGAATCATAAATTTATGATGGGTTTGAAAACAGCAGTACTATATTCTTTAATCTTTAAGTAATTATTTATACTGTTTACACTGCTACTTTTCACTAGAAAGAAGGATTTGGTGTATTGAAAAGGACTGAAGTGTATCGTGCTTTGTATTGAACACGTTTGCATATCCGGGAATACTAGTCAGAGGAAGATAAGAATTAACATCTGCAGCGTATATTTGATAGATCTGCTCTTGTCCTCAACAAGAAATTGCCTTGTTCCTCCTTTCAGTTGATTCTTCATAGTGTTCCTTTGCAGAATTCATGCTCACTGACCATTGTAGTTTTATGCAGACAAACACTGTGGAGTCATGCGAAGTGTTGAGGCAGCCTCCAAAGTGGTAAGAAAATCTGCTTGGAAATTGTTATTTTTAAAGTGAGATTTTCAGGGATGGCATGCTGTAAAGACAGACAAAGTAGCTTAGATCCTGAGAATACTGTTTTGTATAACCTTGGCAGACCTATGGAAGGTAGGGTGGGAGCAGTGAAAATCTTCGGTAGTACAGGAAACACACAGAAAATAATTTTGGTAGGTTTTGTTTATATTCAGGAGTGTAGAACAGAAATGTCTGTATTTTGTGCTTATGTTTAAGCAGTATTACAACTCCATCTGCCAACTCCATCGTGTTTCATCCATATTTTCACTTACCGAGAAAGCAAGATGTATTCAAGGGTAAAATTTTGAAAAGCAACTAGCTGTTTTCTCATTGGCTCCCAGTCTTTGGCTCACGCTTATTTAAAGCATAGTGTTTGCTGAGCCAGATAGTCTAGCTACTGTGGATATCCTTCCTGATCATCAGGTTGCAAAGAAGGGAAGAAGCAGAATGTCTCCCCCATAACAACTGAATGAATTGCAAACAAGATACAAGTTTGCTCCATCAAATAATAACCTGGTATGCTAGTTATATGAGATGAACAACTGCGAATGGGAAAGTGTTTGTGCAGTAAGTACAAGGAGGTCCCCGTCTGGAAAAATCACTTGATAAAAAAGGGCAATCAAATGCTGAGGCACTGTGATCCCCTAATAGAGAATAGGAAAGCAATTCAGCTGGACTGCCAATAAACAGGCTCTGTGGAATGGTAGCCTGAAATAAGTACGAGTGGAGATCCCGCTGCAGAAAGTAGTACATGAATTAGTTTATTAATTCGCTGCCACCCAAACCTCTTGAGTCCATTTCCAATGTAAATTAAAAACATGGCAATTGAAATCCGTGGGAGTAAATGGGGTTAAGAGTCTATGCTAATAGCAAATTTTTGTAGTTGGTGCTTCTGCTCCATTTTCCTGTGTTGTCACCGTGCTGGGAGATAAGAGGGAGCTGTCCAGCCTCAGGATTTGAGTGGTGTCCTGTTATGTCAGATCCTCACTATGTGAGTAGTTTGTTTTAATGTTGTCTTGGTGGGCTATTGCAGAGGCAAAAGGGAAAGGAATAGATTGATTTGTGTCTGCCTTAAGAAAGATTGGAAAAATGAGCCCTGTCTTGTCTAGCCCAGGAATAATAAATAAAAGCAGGTGTGAGGTGTTGGAATTGAAAACAGCTGGATATGACGGATGTGATCTGACTTCTCTGGAGCTTCAGTCTTTAATCCCTGTGGCTCAGTGTGAATATTTCCCTCCTGATGCAATGCAGAAATAATAAATAGAACACAGCATATGGAAGGGTTCCTAGACAGAGAAAGGAGGAGGGAACAAACCACAGTTAACTCTCTTTATGCTCACTTTTCCTTGTATATGTATAGCCCAGCAACCTTTCTTACCGCATTCTACTAATCCTCATTGTCTGTTTCTTGGTGTTTGCAGCAAGGCATGTCATGCTAAGATGAAAAAATTAGAAGCCTTTGGAAATTTGTGTTGCAACTGGAATCTACCTTCATCCAGAGCTATGTTTTTGAAGACGTATAATGATTCCCCTCCCCATTTTGGACATAGCTTTTGCCCATAAACGCTTCTTCCCAATTAAAGTAAATGCTGATGCCTCTCTGTACCATTAAAATGATCTGATATTCAATTAAAGTACAGAGTCATCCAGCCTTATTCTGTAGCTTGAATCTTGTCAAGTCCCTGACCCTTGTAGTCTGCCAGAGGATGGGTTTGTCCACTGGAAAAAAAGCCATCTGCTTTGGAGCGTTCCATGCAAGGAATGGATAGGAAGAGCAATTCAGTTGATTAGAGCTAACATGGTATTTGAGATGACATCAAATGATTCATTACACTTGTCTGAGACAGCAGGATTCAAAAATAGGCATAGTGCAATTCTATCCTACCCAATAATGTTTTTTTATTTAACCTGGGTTTAAAATGCTTTGTATGTTGGAATGAATACTTTGGCGTGGATGTGAAGTAGTACATAAAAGAAACAAAGAAACGCCTGCTGAAGTAAATGATATGTGGGTTCTTTCTTTCATGTTTATTCTATTCCAAGAGTAATGATAAGATTCATCAGGGTCACACTTGGAAGCTGTCTTGCAAAGTAGATAGTTTAGAAAAATGCTTTGGCACCCTGCTGTTTTGTCATATATTCCAAGCTGGTTGTGCCAAAAAAGAATTGTAGAAACTGCTGTCATAGAGTACAAAATCATTGGATTTATAATAGGGAGCCAGTGGCGAGAATTCATTATACATTCACACCTGCAGATAAAGAGCATCTAAAATTGGAAGTTTTATTCCACTCATCTTTGATCCTGATATTATTAGATGATATTAGCATCATCCTACACTAGATTCTGGAATTGGAGCAGATACGAATTCCATCCATTAATTTTTTTCATATAAGTCATTCTTTCTGTACAGCAACTGTATCCTGTATTTAGAGCAGTAGTTCTGGATCCTGGGACTTTTGGTTTCTGTTGTTATATTGTATGGTCCTAGTCTCCTATATGTAATTTAACTTTTGTAAACTAATAATATAAAAATCACGCAACTCAAATCATTTCACGATCCTGAAAGAAACTTCTTCATACTTCTAAAGTATTTGGAGTCATTTCATCAAGTTCTAGACATGAAGTGATATCTTTACATAGAATTTGCTAATTTAGGCTCTTTATTTGTATTTGTAAATACATAGCTCTGTGTCAAAATAGCACTTAAACAGTAATACAGACTAAGACTAGGAATTCTCCTTAATCTCAACCTAACCTTGGGAGCCCAGATTCTCTGTTTCAGCTGAATAATTGTGATACTAGTATCCCAATTCAGATACTCCTGCCCAGTTTTAGAGATTAAACCCCAAATTCTACACATACTGGTTCCGTTCCTTATCCTGCAACAGAGAATTTATTAATTTGCACTTGTACGTGTTCATACAGAGCTATTTCAAACAGAACTACAAAATTTGGGCCAAGTTTGAATCTTGTGTAAAATAGCCGTAGTCGTGTTGAAACTACTGATCGGTGACAGCTGAGTATTTCACCAGTTGAATCTAGTTAAAGATGAAAATTATTTGCTATGAAGAACGATCACAGCCAATCAATTCTGCATTTCTAGCTGTTTGAGAGCTACATTTTCAAAGCTTGTACAGGGAATTTTTGCACAGCTCCTGTTCCTTGCGTAATGGCTGGAGATACACGACTTAAGTGTTTCAGTAGCCGTCATCTGTGACAACTTGCGTTGCCGTAAAGAGAGTTTATAGCAAAATAAAGGAAAGATCTGCCACCTGAAAGTTCTAATTTGTACCCTGGGGAAAGTTAAAACAGGAATGCAGATTTTTGTCTATTGTTGTAAGGGAATCGGTAGTTTACTCAGATGAATTTAGGCAATGTTATCTAAAGCTTTATAGGCAAATACCGTACAAACATTTGTGAAGGCAATTAAATATCTAATAGCAGTCCAATTAAGTTATTTTTATGACTAGAGGATGAGTTACTCGTGGTTTATTTGTAGGCAGCCATTTAAGTAAATCCTAAAGGTTACATACTGCACCAAAAAAGAAATAATATCTAAATTCAAGGTCCTGAAGACCTCTGTTCTAAATATTTATTCAGTCTTGGCATTTTTCACCATATAGACTCTCTACTCAGCTAAGAAATCAGCAGTGCGTTGAATTTTTCTGATTTTAATTGATGGGGAAAATGGAATACGAGTTAATTATCCAGAAATAATTCCACTTGATAACTTCCACAAGAGTGTGTGGATTTACTTGTGTGGTCCACCCTAGTATTAGTTTGTGATTTACATCCTGAAAACTTAGAGAAATTAAACACGTATCTGTTGAATTATGTGCTTTTCAAGTAGACTCTAAAATAAAACTAGTAGTGTAGCACTAAGATAGCAGCCAAAATTGAAAACGGAATAGCAGTTTGTACCGAGTCATGCAAACTCACCGTTGTCTTTGTCTCCCAAAGGTCATGATACTGACAGAACAATAAGAGTGGTAGAATGCATGTCTGTAGAGGGTGGAGATGCCCCTGCATTTCTGAGAGAGATTGATAGGAAGTCATTAATGCAGTTTATAAAAAGAAGGCAATTCAATTGATAGATTCACCTATAACTGAGGATAAGACTGGCTATCCCTAGAACGAAAAAAGGCACTGTATGAAATATAAGGTTTTCAAAATGTGTAATTTTGGAAAACAGAATGTGAAAAATAAGATTTTATAGGTCCACAGGTTAAATTACTTGTCGGTAAACTCGATTTTGAAGCCAAGAAATCCTCCTGGAATTTATAGAACAGCATGTCGTTCACAGTGCATTGGACACATTCATCATTTTATCTGCTTGTGGAATATCTTCTGGTAGACTGAGATTTATTTTTTCCATATACGTGGAATGACTGGCAAGATTCAGTCACTTATACTGTATATTCTTTGGCAAATATTTTCTGGACTCTTTTTCAGCAAATACTCAAATAGTTTGTTGTTAGGAGAGGTATATGCTGTAGTTAACTCATTGAAAATCTTACAGAAAGTCTGTGGAACAATTTTTGTTTGCTGCTTTACTCCATGTGTAGAGAGGGACTTGAAGCGGTAGTGACCCTGTCCCCTGAACTACAGTCTTATGGCAGAGTCCACCAAGAAGTAAAGCACTCCCTTTTGAAACCCTTCCTAAGCAACAGTGACTTGGAATGCCTTCATACAGGTGGAATATACCTGTTTTTCTTTCCCTTCTCAAGTGCTCATTTGTACAACTTTGATTAACTATGAAGACTTTTAAATCAAACTAGATGGCAGATTCTACAACCCCTCCCATGATGTATCTGATCCACGGCTGCTGAAGTTCTAACAAAGAAAAGAGAAAATGATACTCCATTTCTAATTAAAGAACTAATTTTCCTTTGCAAATAGACTTTTTATCTCAGCTACAGTGTTAAGGATCAATGGGTTGTCACATGTATGTCTTTTTAGTAAATGCCAGCTGAGATGACATTAAAGTGATAGACTGATCACTGTAATCAATGCAATTCAAAATTGCTTTATGTCTTAAATGAACTTGGTTCCTTTCTGTGATTCTCCTACAGTTAACATTGTCTGAGCAATGCAGTACAAGGTTACATCTTAGTTTGAAGTAAAAAGTGATGATGATATGGAATTAAAATTTTTTTTACATAGGTGCAGGTTTTGCAGTTTTTAACTCCTGGTTTTATGCAATTCAAAGGAACTTGCTATGTATTCTTATCACAAAAAAAAGAATAAGAGCAAAAAAAATAAATTTGAAGTAGAAGAAAATAATGGGAAGCTTCCCCTTTCTTCGACTGTGCACTACCTTCCTCCCATAAAAAGAGTGGCCAAGGCTTACTAAGATTTTTATTTGCTTAGTTGTCTGATGTTAAGCCATGAATATTGACACTCCAAAACGCAGCAATTACTCAACTCAAAGGCAATCAGAAATGGTATTTAAGCAAAAATGTGTGGTTCATCTTAAAAGCATAACTGAGTATGTTGTGCAGTGCCTGTACATTTAATGCCAAACATAGGCTTATCCATACTCTTTAAAATGATACTGATATGGCTTAGTCTCCCATAAGCACATCTTCCCTGGCTTCTGACACAGCAATGCATCTATGAAAAAAGACAGTCCTACTGATGATGCAGTTGGTGAAGATACAGGAGGGCAAACGTAACACCAGAGAACAGTCTAATTTTGAACTAAAGGAATCTTTCCATACCATTATTCTCACAGTCTAATCAGTGTCTTTAAAATCTATTTATGCGGAATACTTCAGAACTCTTTTCTTGTTCTGGTTTTATTTTTTCAAAACCCTAGAGGTTCTGTAAAAACTCTCAGGATCCTTGTAAACCTTTTTATTTCTCTTAAAGTTGGCAGACTGACAGGCTTTAGTTATGCTTAGTGCTAAATTATTTATCTTCCTTTTCCCTCCTTGCCTGACTTCTGAATCTTTAACTCGACTCTTGGGATTTTTTTTTTTTTTTTTTCCTTCCCCCACCCTTTAAAGTGAAGCCATTTTTATCTTTTGTCTTTAGTGGTTTACCATTAAAAAAAAAAGTACGTGTAAAATTTGAAGGTATAAGTATGTTTAAGATGCAGTATCTGATTTTTCATCATTGTAATTATGAGTCTAACAAGGTAACTAGGTCGTATAAACCATTTTATGCTTACTTGTGTGTGATTCTTACTCATCACCTGCATTCAATAGTGGAACTCAAAATTATTTATATATTTTTTAAATACCATTCTATACTATCTCATATTGTTTTATAGAACAGTCTTGAGGCTTTCTCCTCTAGGATCAAAATCTTTTAATTGCCAAGAGTTTTCAATGATGATGTTGAAATGCTGTTAAATAAAAAGTTAAGCACATAATCTCCTTTAAATCCAGCTCCCCACGAAGTACAATGTAGCGTCACTATATCAGTCTATTTTTTATGGGACATAAGCACACAATTAAGTACCTTCCTAATAATCACGCTATTGTGTGCTTTAAGTTATGTATGTCCTAGTAACTTTCAAGTAGGAAAGAAGTGAATAAATGGTAGAAGAAGAGATAACCTTTTTCATTTTCATTGCTCATCAGTAGTGAGAAGTGTTTATTTTTACAAAATACAAGGATAACTACTTAAATGCTAGCTTTTTTCAATGTCTTAAGCTTTCTTATGTGCAAGGAGTTTCATACGCTAAAGTATCAACATGTATACTATAAGATGTGAATAATATGTATGCTATTTTTTATAAGCGGCTTTGTAGTCTACAGCGTAACGTGGTCATGACTGTGACTCGGGTAGCACTTGTTAGACACTTCCTTATTTATAATTTTTGAAGTATAATTTTTTTTATCTCACAAGTATGTTTATACCTTTTAAAACAGTTACATCAATTGGTAATATTGCTTATTTTGACAAAGAAGGCAGCGTGGCTTCAGGATACTGAATGCTTTTGAAAATCCAGCCTAAAGGATTTGAAGCTTGTTTGCGACATCGTTTTGAAAGTGGCCAAGTATTTCACATTACAGTGAACAGTACAAAACGTTTTACGGGAGGAAATGTCTTCAATTGTTTTATGAGCTAGTAACACCAAGCTCTCATCAACATGTAAGTAAGCGTCATTGTTGGTAGTAATAATATATTTATTCTAATCTTTAGATCTCACATGACATCCAAAGAATACAAGTTACAAAAGGATCAGCACTTCACAAAGAATTCTGAGACATTGCAAGGTAAAGATCTTTTCTGTGTTATTGTATTCATCAACTGAAAAGCTGTAGAAGCTGTTTTATAGTATAATTTCAGGACTGAATGTATTGATCATGAAGATTATGTCAATCCTTAAATTACTTCTAGGATTAGTAAAGAAAGTCAGTCAAATTTTCCTAGAACTTTTTCTTTCAAAACATTTACCTTTAGTGTCTTAAGTGTCTAACATGTATCTCACAATTTTGTGTGCTACTTTTCATTGCATTCTATGGTTTCTGATATTCTCTAAACCCATTATATTTATCTTATACGGGATTATAAACAAGATTGTGGGAACCTTCAGTCTCCTGCTCTTACAACACCAAAAAGCAAAGTCACATATGGAAGAAAGCTTTTGTTGAAGTTTACTTTGAAAATAAGTATGAGGCAGTAGTGTGAGAAAGTGTGACTAAATGCTTGTTGTAAAGGCTACAGAGAGAACAGGAGAAGCAGTGCTGTCCACTAGGTCTGGATCATCAGTTCACATCAAATAAAGTCACTGAGTTATGCTAGTGAGGTTGTACCTACTTTAAGTCATAAAATTGGCAGTTACTGTCAGAGGGGAAATATTATTATCTCCTGACTGGAGGGAAAACATTAAAAAAAAATACCAAACCCTTTCATTTCTTTCAAATGGATGATGTATACTTGTTTCTTGTGCTGTAGCAAGTTTTATTAGTCGTTTTAAAAACTCAAGATATTTGCTATTTCTTTAAAACAATGACTGACAAAAACAAAGACCGTTGTTATCGTAGGAGTCATGCTTCCTTGATATTTTTATTACTGTGAGCTTGAAGCATCCCATGCATACAGCATAAGAGTAATGGAATGGAAGATCAGCTTTCTTTGCTGTTGTCAAATGCACGTTCTTAAAATAACCTTTTTTGGAACATGTCACCAAGGGGCATGACAGATTTCTCCATCGATTGGTGCCTATAAGCCCTGATCCTAACTTCCCCTTCTAGCTTAAAGCTATGAATCTGCATACATGTGAATTTAAAATACGCAGAGTGTTCAAAATGTATCTTACTCATCTTGAATATTCTAGTTTTGTCCTTCTTCATTCCAAGCTGTTGACAAGGTAGACTTCCTTATCTTGTTTTATTAGATTGTTCAAATTGCCACGCATGATACTTGCTATAATACTTTTGTTTCACTTTTACTCACATTAGTATTAAATAGTAACTTTCTATTCTATTTTTGAAGTTGGTGACCTCTGAAGGATTTGGAACTCTGAAAGTTTCATTGGTGGAAAAATATCTGATATCATATTCTGGAAAGCCTATGGCTCATTAACTTATGTCTATTAATGGCTGCAAAATTCATAAACCTTTACATAATGATTTTCTTTAACTGTAGTGCTATTAATTTTTATGGTAATTTTAGTGTTATTTATGATCGTCAAAAGAGTCTGTTGGAAAAAGAGATAATTGTACAGGGCTTCCAATTTGTAGATCCTCTATGCCTTATAGTAATTGTTGCAGGCTCTATTAAAGATTAAGGAGGTTACAAGCTTTGACTTTATAAGGTGAAAGTAATTCTTTGAAGGGAAAGTTATATTATTAATAGTGATTGGAATTGATTACTCAGAGCTATAGTAATTCATTCATGGGTTCCATTCAGTTTTACTTCTTCAAAGGTTTAAAATGTTTCTGTCTAATCTGAGGGATCCTAATTTCCTTTTGTCTGCCTGCTTACCAGTTATAGAAGCTTTTAAGCTCTTAAAAAAACCCACAAGCACACACACAAGCAAACAAAGAAACCCCAAACCCCTGTAATTGGAAACAGTTCAGATTAAAAATTTAAATTACTATGTTAGCTTTAAAAAATACTGGAGAAAAAATAATCTGCACTTCTACTTATCTCTCCAGAGTATACAGAATGTGTGGTAGTTCAAGATCTATCTGTATATGGCTTACAGGTATTTAAAAAGACGATCGTCTAGATAACATAATACACCAGAAATAGAGCAGCTAGCAGATGTTTTCCATAAGGTGCCTAGTAAATACCCTATATTTTGATCCTTTTTACATGCACAGGGTACAGCAAAGAAACACGTAATACAGGCAGGAGATGTTGAGTTTTAGGAGATGTTAGATTGTTTTACTTGGCATCCCACAGATTCATTGGTTCCTATAAGAAATTCCTTTTCTGTTCATAATTCAGAACTAGCACAAAAAGCTGCAACCTGAAGTCTCATTAAAGATTTGCAGGTGAAGAGACTTCAGGGTCAGAGATTGATTGATCTGTAAGTTAGGATTATTTTTTTTCTAGTGTAATTGCAATGTATGTAGTATCTTTAAAATATTTATTTCGGAGGTGTGGCGCTATTTCTTGTTTTTCAATCTCATTCTGTGGGGGAAAGCAGTATTCCTTTAAAATTATTTCCATTGTCTAAGATCTACTTTGATTTTCATACTTTCCAGCTATGGCTCTTTACAGTACACAACCACCATGCATGTCTATTATTTGAGTTTAGCCTTCCATCTGCTAAGGCAGAACGATGATTGTAGTCTTGTCTATTTGTCAGTGTTTTGAAGGCTGTCATTATTTTCTAGAATATTTTGAACTCGTACATCTGGTATGCATGGACATTAGAGAGTCTAGGGCCATTTTGGTAAGAGTCTTCAGTTGAACTTTCTCTATTCGCTACTTTTCTTATTATTACAAATCTTGTAGTGGATTGGTGGCCTGTTTGTGTTAGTCTTGCACAGTCATGGCAGCTTTTCATGGGAGTTGTATGTATTGGTACTCATCTAATTTTACATAGATGAATAGTCCCATGGGAGCTATTAATGCTGTTTATGCATAAAGGAGAGTACATTTATACATGCTTATGGGACTTGGCCTATTGTTTTTAGTACCTGAGAGCTTTTGATAGAAAGTATCCTACAGATACACCAGCTATTATTAAAATTCTATATTATCATAAATCACTGTTTAGATTACCGTTGAGGTGTCTTTGCTGTTTTAACTGTATATTATCTTGGGAGATTATTATATATGCTAATAAATGACAGTCCTAATTGGTAGCACAAATCGTCATGCTGTCTACTCAACGATTACAGTTGTCTTCTGTTTGTGATTTAGCAGATATAACAGCATTTGGCATTGGAGTTGTGCAACTTTTTTCGTACGTTGTTTTAATACTTATGATTGTAAATTTTCTTCCTGTCACTTCTCCCTGTTTGTGTACTGAAACTGTTTTGTTTGGAGGAAGTTTTGCTTTACTCTTTCCCCATTTGAAATGTTTAATTCCCAACTTTCCCTTATCTTTTTCAGGCCACTATGTGCTTAAGGTCCATGAAGTGACCATGCCCCCATTCTTGGGCCAGACTCTCCCACCTGTCTTCAAACTCTTGAATTTTTCCAGAGAAAATCAAAACCAAGAACAAAGAGTCTTTCAAAGTCACCAGCAAGTAAAAAGGATCAAACCCCACAGCCAGGGCTCTTATCCAAGGCACACTGAAGTCAATGGTATTTTTCCCATTGAATGCAGTGGAAGTTGGATTCAGTCTTTGCATCCCAGTCACCCTTGTAAGGTTTTTCATGCAGGAATGGGGCTTCAGTTTTGAAAATTGTAGTCTTCTAATAACCAAGAAAATAATTGACTTGGAGATCCATGTCGTGGTCATCTTCTTTCTATTAACATTTTAAAAGAAAAAAAAGAGATATTCTCTGTAGAGATTTGAGATACAGATTAAAAATTTTTATCAGTTCTGTTTTTCGGTATATGTTTGGGGGTCTGTTTGTTTTGAAGAATTTTGATCAAATAATACAGTAAGTTAATTTTTGTAACAATTGTAATTGCATCTCTAATAACATGTTGAGATTGTTTCACACAAGTCTGGTTCACGAATTATCTCTGTCACATGAGGACAGCCAAGTAACATTCCTCAAACTGATAAAGAATCTACCAGCTTCAACAACCAGTTTTCAAAATAATTATTTATCAACTTTAAATCTTACTGAGTTTTGTACAAATTTATCTAATGATTGCAAGCAGCAGAGAACATTTTCATTAGGAAAACTATGCTGATGCACTTAGCTGCTCATGTACATTAATGTCCATGTATTCACTGTATGAAGAAATTTTCACTTGAATAAGGTAGGAGTCCTCTAAAAGCCTCCCAATTAAGTCCAGTGCCTTTGTGTGTGAATCAGAGGTTGACATCCGAAAAGGGGAGCGCTAGAGTTAATTCACATCACTGAATCAAAATCCATAGCTAGGCCTTACCTTAGATGTCCATTGTTGAAGCGAATAGAAAAATTCAAAGTAAAACCAGATAAAGCACCTTAAATCTAACTCAAAGTTCTCCCTCAAGATCCTCTTAGGGTAGAAATCAGCTTTAGAAATGCAGGTATGGAATAGCAAGGCATGCCCATGGCATTCCGTAAGTTGTAGTATTTTGACTTTTTTTACCTTCAGAATACATCTGATTCATCATCATCACTTTTGGTCCTTCTTTGGAGATGTAAGAAAATGTGAAAGAAATAATAAATTTCAATGCACTCATTTTGTTTGAATAGTATTAGCAGTTGCAAATAACAGGTGTATTTGGCACTTTGCCTCAGTCTTCAATCAAGAATCTCAGACCTTCTGTTCCTTGAAGTTATGGCCAAAATTTCACACCAAGATCCACTAGTTCACTGTGAAGTCCCAGGTTTGATGCAGCTGCATTATACATGACTCTGTTAATCACAGTGGCTTTTTGGGGCCTTACTCTAATGAACTGAATGAAGGATAAATGAGATCTGTTGAATTACCTAGCATTTTACCACCTGCTCGGTGCGTACTTGGGTGATTACTGTGAATCAGCTGTGATGATAACCAGCGAGTTCTTGATATCCCAATGATAACTTATATCTCTGAAGTTGTTGAGCCTTTAACTTCCCTGTAAGGATGGTTTTGTAGTTCTACAGGTGGAGAAACAGAAACTTGGTTAAATGCAAGGGATCACAGACCTTGGCAGTAGAACCCAGAAATCTTGACTTTTGTAGTCCTCTGCAATGCAACTGAATGCCAGTTCTGTTATTTTACGTCTCACTTTCATGAGATCTTCATTTATTCTGAGCTTTATCGCATGCCTTTTTTTAACTATAAGAAAAAGCCTCTCGCTATGAAAGTGATTTATCTGCAAGTATTGTAAATGTATGAGCTCCTTAGTATCATAGGTGTCTTGCTGCTTTGTCCCCAAGTAAATATACACCTGCCAACTTTATTAGTAGCCAGAACTAAGATGTATTGTGTCCTTTATCAAATACATGATCAACTGCTATGTATTGACCAAAAGATACATCAAATCCTGTAATCTAAAAGGCTTCATCCTTCTTTGGTCTTTCCAGATTTTATCTCTTCATTTGCCCTCTGAAATACGCTTTTTAATGAGCAGAAAGCCTGGAGTACAAAGTCTTTGTACCAGTGGACCTTGTTAACCGGCCATTTGTGAATTCTTTTTAGACTCCAGAATAATGAGCTACATTTCCTATTGATGTAATGGCAGCTTTCACCATGAAGAATCAGTCTTGTGCTTTCAGTTCACTTAATCAAGTTTTAACAGTAGGCATTTTCTAGGTTAGCTAATTTTGAACAACTACATATTCTAACATTGTGTCTCTTGGGACAATAAGAACTACACAAACTATGTCTCTTAGAAAAGCAGGATTCTCTTTGTCTCAGGCTATCCATTTAGCAGTCTAATTTTCAGATATGTTATTCAACTCGGCTAGATCACTGTCCCTTTCCTTGCTACCATGCAGACACCAGCTCAGTAAAACAAAGAAAACAGAAATTCCTGATAATTCTTTCCCCAGTGACATTTGTTGCATCAGGTGTTAGGATTGGGGAGACTGTATATAAGGGCCAAGATCTCAAAATGTAACAATAAATGAGATGTTTGATATTTTGTAGTATTTCCACATGGGTTTCCTCCTTGTGGAAGCTCCATGCTGCTATATGTTAAGTTTGAACACTTAGTTTGAGGGTGTAGGGCGAGTAACAATAAATTCTGCAAGATGAGAATATTTAGCGGCTTGGCCTTTCGTGTGCTAATTTACTACATGGTACTCTGTAAAATGCCATTCTTTGAAAATTGCTAACATACAGACAGTTTTAGTGATAAGATTTTGATTTTGTTTTCATTTAAAGCGTAGGCACTTTGCTTAGAGTAATGTCCCAAGAGAGTCCCTGGTATGAAGCAACTGCTAGCTGTTAGTCCTATATCACGACAAATTTTTAAATTTAGATTTCTGAATCTCCTGCTGACTAGCATCTTTCTTGGGGCTGTCAGTACTTACAAGTAGCCGGTCTCTCCTTGGCGTGGTAGATGTGCAGAATGGATCATTATCACACAGTATACTTTAAGGCTCAGTATGAAACACGAGAAAGACCTCAATATTGCTAGTGAAGATACATAGGAGACACAGCTCCATCACATTTTAATATGTCCTTTAGAGCATTGTAGTGCAGACAGTCAATGTGTCTCAGCATCGATATACAATATTTTATGTACAACTAAGTCTTGTTTTTATTCTTCCTCCTTTGTTTAGTTTGTCATAATTGAATGCAAAGTTGGGGCTGAGGGAGGTTATACAACAAATAATCTGTGACCTTTAAAAAATGAATGACCTTCCTATTTTATAGTGAATTTATAGGATTACAGAATGCGTAATGGAAGCCAAAGCCTCCTTTTGTGTACACACCCCAGTGACGGCAAAATAACAGACCACAACTAGTGAGAGAATCGTTTATTCTAATCTTGTAAAACACTCATGGGCTGTGGTGCTCCAGAAATCATAGGTTGTATTAGCTGCATTTTTATACCTTTAAAGAAAGTTTATTACATTGTCTACTGTATTTGTTATCAATGCTCCAGAAAACGTTTGCTGTGTGAACGGTACTGCAGGCTTATAGTTTATTAAAATGTACTGGGCCAAATCCTGATGACAATGAAATCTGTTAAATTCCTCCCAGATATATTTTTTTAAAATACATAATGTAAAGCAGCTGCTTTCTAAATAATCTGTTCCTTATGTCAGTAATTATATTTGTATAGATGTAGGTGAAATCTGAAATATGCAGTCCTCAAGGAGCTAGCATATTTTTAGAGACAACTTAAATGACCTTTCATCTCATTGTTTTTGCTTTTTATTCATGTTGTCTGCTTAGTTCCCCACTTGGAATTCTGTATTTCTGTATGTGATTATGCTACTTAAAACAGGATCTTCGCTATTAATTTGAGTCTCTAAATGCTACAGTATTACAAACAGTGACTGGTTTACTGTTTCTAACTTTAACTGGTTTTTACCATCGTAAATTGTACTCTTAATGTGAAGAATGCTCTTCAGTGTACTTGAATATAACTCTTTTTCCATTCTATCCCACAAACACTCCTCACAGATGACTTTTCAAAGATTTTGAAGAGAATTGGTAATTTCAGTGTGCACACTTTGAACAGATACTTGTTGTGATAAATTTTTTTTTTAAATTACCTGTATGATCTAAACTGATCAAATATTGAAGTAGGCATGAGGAATTATGGTTTCAAAATGCACATGCTTCCTCAGTTGTGTAAACTGATAGAATTTTACTGAAGTCAATGGCATTGTACGAAATCTTTTATATTTGGAGTGCAGGTGCTTTTTTTTAAACCATTTTCCACTTCTATTCCTAGAACTTTCAATTTCTTTTTCTTCTATCTTTATCTTTTTTGATAGTTTTTCTTCAGTATAGTTGAAATTGGCTCCATTTTGTGTTCTTAGCACAAAGATTGTTTTGTTAAGCAAACAGAAAGGCAAGGAATTATGGCACAGTACTGGAAGTTACCCAAGCTAATCCATACCAGATAGTGGATATTTTTTCAATTCCAGCAAAGCTAGTACCAGTTAGTTAATAGAAGTACTCTGTGGGAGATGCAATAATCTATGTTTAATTTTAAAGTAAATCAGTAACTAGCTGTATGTGTGTACTTCATGGCATTGCAGTTTGGTTGGTCTGTCTGCTATTTTAAAATACTGTATAGATAAATCAGTCACATGTGGGGTAGCATTGCTTTGTACTCTATAATTTTTAGTGGTAATTGTATAGATTTGCAACAGAAGAAGAACGAGGGATTCTAGCAGGAAATCGGTATTGAAGATGACCTTGAATTTGAAGTCTTTCTGCATTTTTATAAGTATTTTCCCCATCATCCTGTGGCTCAGGAATGGAGAAGAAAATTAAGGTAATAAGAAAGAAAGCGTTCTCTTTGTTTTCTTGTGTACATATGTTGTAATGAAGGTGAACCCAGAAAGTTGTTTAATGTTTTCCTGGCCTCTTCCAGATGTTGATCGTTTTCAAACCAAACTTTTCTGGAGGAATGTCCTTATTTTATTACAGATATATACAATTTACCCCCTAGCTATCAAGGCGACCAATTCTAATACATGTAGAATTCCAGTTGCTTGGATCCCATCTGATTCTTCAGTCTTTGAAAAGGCCAGCAGGTAACATTGTTCAGGTTTTTTACAAGATTTTGATTTAAGGTTTTCTTAGTAGTCTAATGAAATACAGTTATTTTTCTTCCATAATAGAAATGTATTCTGTAGCCAGTTTCTCCCTAAGTGTAGATCCCAGCAGGGACATATGGAACAGATGACACAGTTTGGCTTGCATGATAAATTGTGGCTAGGAGTACGAAAATACCTAAATAAGAGACCTCATTTGATCACAATCACCTAGTTTCAAAAGTAGTCTGTTAGACTATAAGTGGATTTACAGTGGCCCAGTGTGGGGGCTTATTGGGAGATGATTCCGTCTGCAGGTCTGCAGTCAATGACTGGAAATCTCAAAGGAGTTAGTTTGGAAAGTAGAAGGAGTTCAAGAGTGCAGATACCTGTCTTTCCTGGCCATATGGGTAAGACCCAGTGGCAACCCTAGATAGCACTTCAAGCCATCAGGTCAGAGGAGATACAATCAACTAATACATCTGTCATGGAAGAAGGGAAAATGAATAACTTATTCTGAAAATCTTGATCAAGGTAGGAGTCTGACAGCAGTTAATTCAGGAAATTAAGCCAATGAAAATCAAAATCCATGCAGAAATGGTTTACAAGACAATAGGACTTTTTTTTTTTCCCCCTTTGGCAAAATTTTTCATTTGGTGATTTCCACAGTATTTCAATAAAACTTTCTGCCTCTTTCCTCCCCTTGGCAACCATAGGCTACTGAGAATATGACACCATTGAGCAGTTTATCTGCTACCCGGACACTTTTTTTAAGGATAAAGTCTTAATTTAAATGTTTCTGGAGAGACATTCCCTTAATATTGCATCAGAGGTCTTCTGCATGTTGTTACATATGGTCTCAGAAGCAATCCTCTTTTTTGACCAAGAAAAACTTAGGACCAGAAGAACCCCTGCTCCTTTCATTACAATGCCAGATCCAGAGGGAGAGCATACAAGCCAAGAAATGACAGCATCTTTTCTATGAAGCTATTTTTTCTCTCAATGTCCACGCATCTTCCCTGTAGTCTTTGGACCTGACAGTCATTTCAGAAGAAAATATTGTTTTATCAATGAGTTTCATTATGGTAGTAAAATCCGTAAAGGAGAGCTTAACTCTTCCTCAGTTTTCTTTAGTCCTGCAGAATTTATTGAATACTGAGAGTCCTATAGTAGTATCTAGAAGACAAATATTTCCATATATATGACAAGATGGTTGTTGATTTGAGAATCTTACATTTCAGCAGGATGATGTATTAAACAATGATATAGTCCACAGTTTTCGAAGTAACTTCACAGCATTTCTGTACCCAGTCACAGTATGCGTATAATCCAGAAAGGTAATAGGAAGCATAGATGTTATAATTGCCTCTTTATCCCTCTAAGGTACACAGGATTGGAAGAGATTTTTGAAGAGTTGGAGTGAAACCTTTAGCTAAGAAGTGCGGGTGCATTGCACCTGCAGAATAAGGTTTTGTACAATGCCATTGAATTAGAACATAGATAATATAATTATTGCTTAAGGCTCAGGAACCAGTATATTAACTCTGGTAATTTTTCATTTTATAGACGTAAATAAGTTAGGATGTTCTGTTTTGGTGGGACCTGGATGCTGGAGTCCTCCATGGGCACTATTGAATGAATGAATCTGGGCACTTATACATGTGGGAGATGTGGTATCTTAATCCATTCTGGTGCTTGTAGAAGCTGTCAGGCTCAAACTGATATTTTTTTTTTAATGTAATCCCAATGATTTCAGTGGAATAACAGAAAATATAAATCAGGAGGAGTGAATAGGTCGTACTGATTGAATGGTACTAACTGAAAGCAGCGTAGCTGTTTTTTGTTGTTTTATCAGGCACCCATTCACGAAGCATGGAATCTTTCAATTGAAACTGAGATTGTTCATCCTTAAATTTCTTATGGGCTGTAAAAGACAGTGTTAGCGTGCTACTGTTCTCCTACAATAGCCTAAACCATGTTAATCGATTTAAATGTATAGGGATGTTTTAGCATACCATTTCAATTATAGCCAGCCACCACAGAGGTAAGAACCAAGAGGGAAGCAAAGGTACGAGTGGAGCAGGACAAAGGGGAGTTACCAGTGGACAGACACGGTTCTCTCTCACAGTTTTATTATCAAAGAGGAGTTTGTAAAATATTTGGATGCCGAATCTGCCAAGACACTTAGTGGCAGGATTGTCTTGTTTTATTCTTCCACCTTTGGTTGCAGTCAACAGAAGGACTGTAAAAACTCGGGCAAAGTCTGGAATGATATTTCTGATTGTGTTGATTTTGCTGCAAGGACGTACTCTACCCCAGAACAGTTTCTGTCTCACCCACATCGCAAGGCAAATCCCTGATGAGGAAACTGTCACTGTCTTTTGGCTGTTTGATTGAACAGAATTTTTTATCCATAGAGTCTTGTGGATGTTTTCTGAATTTCAGGTACTGACCTAAATAATAACTTATTCGGAAGTCTTGAAGAAGGTAAGGAAATACAGTGAATTTGTTGACTTTTGATCTATTTTATTCTAGGTGGGGAAAAAATACCAAAGTTCTATCTTGTTCGCCAAATTCTGACATCCAGAACTGCATAATACTATGAACCTGAATGTCAAATATTTAGAGACATCTCAGAAGAGCAGAAATCTAAAAAAAACTTAAGGTTAAAACAACCTAATAGAAGAAATTAGAAAAATAGCTGAAGATGAATGTTCAACACTGCAGCAGATTATATTGGCATAGTTCAGCTGACTTTAGTAGAGATGAGGCTATAGTACAAGAGTTTCAAAACACAAATTTCTCTTATTTATTAGGCTTCTTAGTACAGATAACCTTGTTAATTCAAATTTAAAAATTATATATAAGATTGGAGTGCTTGGCTTGCCCAATGGAAACCACCATCCTTTCTTTTCTAGTCATTTTCTGCTTCTCTGAAGAAAATAAAAATAAGAGACAAATGTGTAACAGAGAAAAGCAATAAATAATGTTCCATAATGATCAATGATGAGGAATATGTGCTTGGAAACTGGGAAACAAATTGTTCCAGAAGCATGATTTGACACTCGTTAGTGCTTTTCTGTAAGGCAATGCTTTTTGTCTCAGTGGTAGCACACGGGTGCTGTGGTTGCCATGGTAAGGTACATGTTTTGTTATGAATGCTATAAATAGTCGCATCATTGGCCAAAAGCATAAGTGAAGATCCTGCTCTGTCATGTTTATTGTGAGTTTTGATCATGGTCACAAAGGCTAATGTGATGATTTACATGGTAAATTAAATGGGCATAAAGACAACCATCTTTGTGTGCTTCTGTGATGGAAGTATCTGCCACATATGTAGTCATTCTCTCATAAATCATAAGTGCTTCTGAACTTCTATCTTTAACTGACTGTGACTGAGATTTGGTATTGTCTTTCCAACATTCTGTCTCACAGGCTGTATCCCTGACCTAAGGCGAATAGACTGCTGGGTAGATGTACATAGACCAGAACTGAAATTTAGAATATATAATCTTTGTACCTAGATCTGCCACATATGTGCTGCTGTTGAGTAATTCTCTATAGCTGAGAAGCAAAAGCAGTAGAAAGGGGTAAACTGTCTCCTGTATTGAGATGGAAAAGCTTAAGTCTTCAATGTTTCTGAGCATTTTGAGATCGTTGGGTGAAGAATGCAAAACGTTATTATGGCACTTCTTGACATCGTGCGTTTGGACTGTCCTTGTCATTGTGTACAAGTCAGGTTTTATAGTAGTATGAATATAAGGCTTAAACAGGATTTTTTCAAAGTTGTATGCAAGTTGAACTGCCCTTTAAAAGGAACTGTTGTCAGAGTAATTCCAGATCCACTCATGTTAACAAATAGCACGTAACACTGCAGTTTGATTGCTCTAAGGAATGGCAGAATTGCAGAATGAGTCTTTCACAACACTGCCACACTCCTTTGATTATAAAGAATTGTTTTGCTTTTCCTGTGTAATTCAGTCAATTTTTTAAAAATTTGGCATCATCTCAACTTAGTGGGAGGAATTTTTCAGGACTGAAGAAGTATGATGACAAAAAAAAAATCTAAAAAAAATTTAAAAAACCCCCTCCCATCTCAACCTCCTGTTCCCCAATTAGAGCTTTTACTATCTAAATTTTCCTGTGTCATTTGGAAACATGGCAGACCTGAATTTTCTGTCTCTTATGTCATTGCTACAAGATCTGTAGGAAAGTCTATAAATGTCTGTTATGGAAACATTTGCCTAATCATCCCTGTAAAATTTTTGAAAAGCTAAGAAAACACCCTGCCACTTAGTGTATGACATGGTGATACGGAGAGCCATACCAGGAGAGCTATCCTGTTCTCAGTAATTGAATTTCTGTTACGAAACACATGCTTACTAGAAAACACACAGGGAAAGATTGTCCTCTTTGAGTCCTAATGAACACGGTGTAAAATTAACCCTTTATGATGATTTGTGGGGTACTCTGGAAAACCTGGAGAAAAAAATGTCCTAAATACACATCTTATCTCAGTTATACCACCTTTAATTCCAAAGTAACTCCATTCGATGTCTGTCGGGCTGTCATTTAGTATCAAGAGAGCACAGTCCAGAGTTGGAAGAAACCTTTTTCCATTGCTGTATAGGAAAGTTGCGTATAAAACCGTTAGTTCCCTGTGATTCAGCATAATACTTGCTAAAAAATATAAGACTTCCTCACAAGCTGTCAGTTGCTGGGTGCTCAAAGTAGAGCTTGAGTGATAAGCTAAGGCTGAAGAGATCTTTGCATTCCAATAGGAGCAGTAACTGCAGAGTGTCTTGGCTGCCTTACTATTACAAAATAGAATATGTGTACAAAGGTATGGAAAATGGAGCTGTGTGTGATTCCTGGGGACCTTGCTGAAGGAAAAGGATGAGATAATTAACAGCTAAATCAGAAAAACCTTGCCGAGGCCAGAGCAGCACAGATTTAAAAAGGTTCTGAAGCATTCACCAGCACTCGCTTTCTAGCCTAGTGAAATTTTCTAGTGATATTTCTCATTCTGATATGCCATGCTGAAAATTTGCCTGTAGTCAGAGGAGTTTTTACACTTCTTTACAATGGTGGAGAGTTTACTAACTGAGAAAATAAGATGGGTGGACAGATTAATTCCTTATGGAAATAGGCACGTAGATCTGATTGTTAGCAGCTTTGTAATCGCATGCTGTGGCAGTAGTGTATGTAAGATAATGATTGCCAAGCAGTAGTCTTTCTTGTTCTTCTCTTTGGTGCTGTGTGTATCAGTGAGGTAAGTGACGACTTCTTATTTGTCAAAGTATTTGGTGTTGTTTCCCACAGTATGTTCAGATTATTGCTTTACTAATTTCCTTGGCTTCTTTTCAATTTATGTCAAAACAAAACCCCATCAAGTGAAACTTTTGATGTTTATAGCAATACAGAAAATGAATCAACGTTTTTCAATTATATGGACTTAGCCTGAGAAAGCTGAAAGCACAGGAAACAATTGCAATATGAGCGCACACATCTGCTCACAGAAAGTGTTGTAATTGTTTATGGATTTGTAATTGCAGGAGCGCTCAGCAGTGTTATATGATGCGTGCTCTTGGGTAATGCTGGAGTGACAGCTCTGGACACAGTTTCATGAGATTTCAAGAGCAGAAGCAGAATAAACTTGTCGTTTCCACCTTGGAAAGTTCACTTTGCTTTTCCTGTTGAGATTGCTAGCCAGACTGCTTACCAGTGCCAGTGTGGTATAAACACCTCTTAATTAGCAGCTGGGTTGAGTTTTCCAAATCATTGTAAACAATCCACTGAATATCCAGCAGAAGCCAATCAATTTCATTTGTTACTGAATGTCTTTGGTTAACTAGCAGCTATTACCCATTATACAATTCTTTTAGTCCTTTGGCTAGTAGGATCCACGTCAGCCTTCTGTCTCCTTTAATTCTGTGGCTATCAATAGCAGTCCCCTTTCTAACACAGGTGGAAGGAATGCATAGGAATTAGTGTTTTAGAAGCCTCCTAATCTTGAGCCATCATCCTTCTGCCACAGTTATTACTCTGGCCCATGTCCCCCTTTTTCTGTCATACAGAGAGAGTGTATTATGTAGAACAGGCTCTAGCTGAAGGCTTTCTGGTTTAGAATGAGATTTATGTACCTCTCAAGATTAAGCAAGGGAATGAAGAGGATTGGGAAATGTTACAACCGTGATACTAGTATTTTGAGAAGTACAATGAAAGCTTTATCCGTAACACTTCAAATATTGCCATTGTTAATATATTCTGAGGGAGAGCTGAATGCAGATAGAAGAAGTTTCTGGGGTGTACAGCAGAAGAAATGCTGCGTCTGTCTTTTTCAGTCTTTGTAGACAGGACAAGCAGTTGCTAAAGCAGTTGCTTTTGAAAAATGAGTTAGCAGTCGGCGTATCTGGAATATATTTTTCAAAAGTTTGGAGCATTTCCATTAGTATGCAAGTACCAAGAAATACATCATAAAAGCCAGTTGGCCTCACAAACTTTGAATCTAATACCAGTTAATTGTATCAAGTTGCAGTTGTTTTAATGTTTTCTATGTAAGGGGTCAGAGTTCCAGCAAACATGTTTCTGGAGTTGTTGGCAGCTAAAAGAGAAAGGCTGCTTTATTGCTCTTTATTGCTCTTTCGTAACTGTTCTGATTTCCATAGCCAAGAAAGCACCATTAGAGTTTTTATTATTTTTAATTTTCAAAAATGCTTTAGAAAATATATTACACAAGGACACCTGCAGGAGCAGAAAAGTTCTGAAGTTTTGGAAACTAATGCTGCTTTGGAAAGAGACATTTTCTTTTATATGCTAAAGCAAACACAGAATTTCAAGACCTTTATTTGTGGCTTTGTAGCAATGCTAAACTTTGCTGGTCACATCTTCACTGTGCTTTTAAACCAAGACCAATCTTAGCTTTCATTGCATCTTCATTCCCATTTGTGGTTTTTAAGAGGTATTATTAACCCAAATTTGATACACGCCCTCAATTCCTAATACACATGTGATATTTTCCCCTTAAATTTTTTATCTATTCTGTGGGTAGAGTCAATATCTTTTAAGAGAGAGTGCAGATGTAACTGTCAGCTTCCCTGGTCTCATATCAAGATGGAATTATGTAATCACAGAAATCAGAGATGGGGAAAAAAAAAAATCTATTAGGTCATCTTGTCCATCTTTTCTGCCAGTTCATAATGACTCCCTGCAGTATGTTCTCCAGTGATTTGTTTAGCTTGGTTCTGGGCAGTTCTTTTGAAAGGACTGTAAAGCCTTTCCTGTGAATCTCACTGAGCATCTTTCACTTCTCTGTTTTTAGTCTTGTATGACAGGGCCAGACTGTATCCGTATTACTCCTGTAATGCAAATACAAGAGCAATTGGCATTTTTGTTGAAGAAATTATTTGGGTTTTAGGACCAAGCCTACATCTCCTGGTTTTGGTAACTGCCTGAGGAAGTAAATGGCAGCGAAGAATGTCTGCAGTAAATTTCCCCTGTTCTTGTATCTTCTACAAATAGTTCATGATTTCTGCATATTTACTGGTAATTTGCTGAATTGTTTCTAGGAATAGTTCTTGGTCTCTGGTTCTTTCACAAGCAGTTTCAAGTGACCCACAACTGAAATGACAGCTGGTTTGGTTAAGTACTGAGCGTGTGACACTTTATATGCCCCGACAGGTTAAAGTTAACCCAGTTCAAGTGACAAACATGGCAGCAGGGAAAGAGTGTCTGGCAACTAATGCAGGAGGCAAGTCTGATTTTTAACCCTGGCCACACTATTGAATCGTAAGTAATTTCATCTCTTTGTGCCTCAGCTTGCAATATATAAGTACTGTCAGAGGATGAAATGACGGTGAAGTTACCTTTCTCAGTAAGCCTTTGTGAAGATTTAGGAGACTTTGAAATTCCTGGATAGATGGTGCTAAAGAAGAACAGTGATCATCACCATTGTCTGTAAGGATTATTTAATAACTTAAGCTCAATTGGATTTAGAAATTTCATCTCCACGTTCCACTCTGCTGCTTCAGTGCCAGAGGAAAAATTTTATAATAGGTTGCGTGAGTACTGCTGCTCCCCAGACTGACAAGTGGTAGTTGCCTGTTACGCAAACGTTCCCTTGTATTGAAATGCCTCTCCTTGCCTTCACATTAAGCAACGTGTTGGCGTTATTGTATTGCGTTGGCCACGTAGAGGTCAGAGAGCAGAGTGTAGAATTGCACAGTCCCTCCCATCCACTGGAAGGGAAGGCAGGAGTGTGAGAGGAGGTCAGCAAAGGACTGCAATGCAAACAGCTAGACATCGTTGTTAAATCAGATTTTGCAGTACTTGACAGCTCTACATACAGATATATAGGGCACTGCACTCAAACAAGAGCTGATAAAATTTTGTAGATCTTGGTTCCAGTGTAGCAATTGCATATTAGTAGCAAGCAGACTGTGTGAGAAGACTCCAATGTAGCAGATTTCTGTAAGACATGGAGGAGTTGGGTTTTGTGACTTGGGGAAAACAGCCCTCTGAATTCCCTTGTTTCAATCTGCAGCCATATGTTAATTTTCACATATTCTGTGAGTAGGGCAGGAATGCCTTCTCATAGGGTATGCTAATTTCCTTCCTAGGGATCTTTGTGCATCATTTCTGTGAATGTATGGCTCATCTGTCAGAATTTTTGAGACAGAAAAAAATACAGCTTATGCTTTTGAGAGGCAGTGGACACAAACTGAAATACTTTTTTCTTATGTTTAAGTAGAATTTCCTCTATTTTTACTGTGAGTGTCATTGAACAGTGGAACAATTTGACCGGAGAGCTTGCTTGTGAAGTCTCTATCCTTGGAGATACTGAAAATACGACCGGACAAGGCCCTGAGCCACCTCCCCTCTTTGATCCTGCTTTGAGCAGGGAGGTTGGACTAGAACTCCAGAGGTCTTTTCCAACCACATTGTTCCTATGATTTCGTGATTATAAGAAAGGCCCCAAACTTGGAAAAATAGGGATTTGTCTCTTGGAAAGGGACAGGAGTATCCAGATTTCAGACAGCTAACTTAAAGTTTTGGATCTTCTGTATCTGTCTTTTTGAAAAATATCCTGGCTAAGTCCTAGATTAAAACTTGGGGTTTCAAATAGAACAACACCCTCGTTACGTTGTTTTTACTCTTCGGTCTTACCGTGAAACCTAGTCATTGCCACTCCCGGTCTTGATTTCTTAAGTTTCCTTTAAATTTCTAGACAAAAGAAACAGGCACTGCCCACAGGGGCTGCAGTGAACTTCTGTTATCCCTGTATTGGCCGCTCGTTTCTCAGGAAGGCCCTCAGGATTGCTGAGTAAGGGTTAAATCTACAGGAGCCTGCTCTTCTCTCTGCTGTCCAGCCAGTCACGAGAGACCATAATCATCAGCATTGCCGTTCTTTCCGTGAAACCACATGTACATAGTAGGAAAGTGAGGGAGGAAGAAAGTCTCTGGTAAATCCAAACCCATGCTGCTGCTCAGCAGCAACTGCTTTTTCATAAAGCTTGTACGTCCATTATAGGATACTTTAGCATCTTGCAGAATGCAAGGCAATATATAAATATTGATTTCATTAAAAATCCTTTATGTTCTCCTTAAGTGGTCATTTTGAAGTAGTAGATTATGAGATTTAGAAGGTTTTGAGAGGCATATAATAATAATGTCATACAGTCTTCATGGTCTGTTGGAAAGAATTTCACTGTTGAAAAAAAAAAAAAAGCAGCACTCCTATATGGCATTGTGGAATGATAAATAAGTAGGTGAGAGCTTGCCCCAGGAGCTTAGTTTCTGGTTGGGCTTAATGTCAGTGCAATAGTCTCTGCAACAGGAAACAGGGTTTTCCCATAATGAACATTTTTCCAGTAGGAAGAAAATAAGACAAGTCTCAATCTTATGAACACATGTAGACTTTTATGATCAGAGTGCTCTAAATTTTTTTTCCCTTTTCCTTTCTTTTCCCCAAGTATCTAGTTTAAGTAGCATTATTCTGATAGGTAGTAAAGCACAAATGTGATGAACAGAAGAACTCTACGTGAGCTCTGGTAGCTCAGCCCCAGACAAAGGAACAGCTGGTTTACTTTGGCAATTTTCCAAAACCCAGAAAGAGTTAAATCGCATTAACTAACTTTACAAAGAACTAAGACACTTGTCTTCACTGTGACTGCAGTGTCTTCTCTTGAAGAACTTACTGGTTTAACCCTCTCTATGCCTTTTGAGATGACTCTGGATCTCAGTCAGGGACACGACCCTAATAAGGATGTAAGGAAGAAATTGCATGGGAATTGTGAAGAAAAATAGGTGGTTCTGCATCTTCCTACTATAATTTCATTTCCAATTTATTTATACGTTTACCTAATAACGCAAATCAAAACGGATGTAAAGAATTGATGGGGTTAAACTGGAAATGCTCTAATCACTACCTGGAGGGGGAAGGAGGATAGAGTAGTGTGAGTGTGCGAGAGCTCTCTGGCATTTTGGCTGCATCCCAACACAGAGAGGGTACAAGGCTCTCGATGTGTTTCCTGCCTAGGGTGGGGTCACCTCACATGCCTTCTCTCTCCTCCACTTTCCCTTCGTCTTGAAGTTGCTTCTGGTTAACATCTGGAACTTTTTTTTTCTCATCAACATCATTTCCTTAGCTAGAGCAGAGCATTTTCGTGATTGGGGAATTCCTACGGTTTGAGATCAGCCAGAAAAAAGTCAGAGAGGTTTTGGCTTCACTTCCCTTCTCTCTCTTTTTTTTCTAACATGAGAAGTGTGTCTGAAATTTCTGTAATGCTTACTTCACTGAAAAAATTAAAATTCCTGAAAAGGAATACAGCAAGTTCAAGGTTTTACGAGGAACCTTTGTTTATCTTTGGGACTCTAAAAGCTATTACACGGTACAGTCTTAGGGACGCAGTAATGTAGTTTAGTGTCTGTAGCAGTTCAGACCTGAAAACATGAAGCGTGTTGTGAACTCACTTACGAACCACAGCTCCTCTAGGCAAGTGTACGAGAGGTATGCGGGGATCATCCACCACTGAAGAAGGCGGCAAACGCTTTTAACTTCAAACACAAACATTTAAAACAGAGTGAAGAGTCTGTGGGCTTTGGAATTTCCATGGCAATGTAGGAAATGGAATATGTTTGTTACATTTGGAATTCAATACTGAGCTGGAAACCCAAACTTTTCATGCTGTCACTTCTTTAATAAAATCAAGTGGTAATGAAATTTTTGTTCTTTGTTGCACCCAGAAGGAAGCCTTTCCTAACCTAAGTTCCCGTGAGTGTGACGTACCAGAGCAAGAAAGAGCGGCCTCTACTTAATAATACCATGTCTTGTTTAGTCCAAACACACTTTTGGTGCCTTCTCTGCTAGATAGAAGCCAGTGTTCCATTAGTCGTGGTTACGCAGTTGTTATTTTCAGAGTGCAACATACTGTACTGATTCTTGATGACAGTCTTTTTCATGCTACCTTTTGGTGCAGTCCTCAAGTGTTTACTCTTTCCACACAGAAAATTTTTGCTGCCCCAGACTCAACTTTGTTGCAGTTTTGTCCGCTTTGTGGTTGGCATATAAAGTTATTGGAATGTAGATGGCACAGAACTCCGAATGTTTCTGAAAGCTGTGTTTGGGGATTCTCAGCTGTCATATATTCCTGGAAAGAGAGGATGGTCTGAGGTATATAATTGCGTTTCAGTGATAAGGAAGGGATAGCGTCATTGGAAATGTCTCAAGTAGAGAAGATACATCAGCAACTGCTCATCTCCCTCAAAACTGTATTTTAAAAAATGTCTCTCTTTGCTCACCCAAATTTCCCTCTGTTTCTGTAGCTAGTAATTTTCTTTGTAGCTGTGCTGTTTTGAAGTTCTGTAGTTGTGAGGTGCTGGGAGGTTTATACTGTTACTTGGCTTATTCTGGGAGCAGAAGATGCTAGTCTCTGCAGTTGCTTAATAAAAAAATCAATTAAAATAGATATACAGTGATACTCCATCCCACGGTACCTTTTCTTTAGTTTTGAGATAGCAGTTACATCAAGTATTGAGATATAGACCAATGTTGTATGGGATCTGTTTTCTTACGTGAGCTTTTTTTGAAGTCATTACATGGTTTTAACTAATCCTGTCTCTAGTACCTTGAAAAATCTATTGCTCTCATTTTCACCTACATGCACATACACTTTTAAAATGTGGTGTTCACGATTTTAGCAACCTACAAAAAGCAAGTTATATACAGTCAACTTGGAAACGGAGTTAAATACCCGTAGGGAGTTGCCCCACATAGTATTTCACTCCAAACAAAATAATACTCAACCTTGAAGTTGCACTTCTTATCATCAGTGCATTATTGATACAATAAGCTATTTGAGTCTATATAAAGGAATATTACGTAGCTTTTATAAGTATGAAAGCAGCATGGGAGATGCAACATGGTATGTCCAAGGCTAAAGAGGTAGTAAGTAGCAGAGCTGGTGCTGGAGTTCAGAGATTATTTCAAATGTTAGAACTTCAGCATAGGTTTGCCAAATCATACAAGGAAGTTGGGAATGTCAGTCAGGCATTCCATTTTGGTGACTTTTATATAAACCGTCTCATGTCTATGAATAACGCTAGCTGTAGTACCAATGGGGGTACTAGTACACTTGTTGTTTCTACGCGACCCTATTCTGTGTGACAGAGTCTTGATACTGTTAGTACTTTGACACACTCTCTAAATCTTACAAGTAACTTAATAATAAATACTGCACGCTTCCAAAAGGAATTAAAATTCCTCTTGCTTCGATGATCTATTTCCTAAGAGTGAAATGATCTTAACATTTCTTTCCAAATGTTTTTTAGACTCTGTTCCTCCTTGGCTTTCCCTCGTTGTGAAAAGCTGGTTTTGGTTTCTTGGCCTGATTTTTCACTCACATAGTTAATCTTCCTCTGGCTTCTGATAAGCTGCCAAGTGTTTAAAATCTGCTTTGGTATTCCCTTGTAAAAGAGGTTGGATTTACCAGAGTTCATCACTGTAAGCTACTTCTGAATTTTCAGTGTTTATTTTGCTATAAGATCTTTCTAGCAAACGAACAAACAAAACTCCCATTTTACTGGTTACTTGTTGTCAGGAATATGAACTGTCATTGCGCTCCTAATGAATTCCATCCTTTCCTCTAGCACAAACATTGCTCTCATCATTGGTAATGATTTCGTCCAGACTCGGTGGGATTCCTGTCTCTGAGCTGTTGCAGCTATTGGCTGGTTTTGTAGCTCTGAAGATGTTGTTAGACAGGCTACGTGCTTTATGTAGATCATTCTGGAGATACTTCAAATGGGCTCGCTTCATATCTCAGTCGGCAAACTCTGCTCTTAACTTCAGACTAATATTCAGAATTTCTTCACTGGAAGGGGTGATTTCTACTTCTTTTACTGTGCTGTCACAGTACTCATACATTGCAGGCATAGTTTATCCACTGTACGTTAATTAGTAGCTTGGCTTTTGCTGTAGTAAACGTGGCTCTGAAACTCAAATTTATAGATCTGTACCTACAGGACACATTTGTCATCATCTGGTCTGGCTTTCTGCAAAGCACAGGCTAGAGATTTATACCTAGTTACAGAATCAATTAGGAAAATATTTGATGAATAGGAATCTGGGCAAGAGGGGTAGAGCCTTTCATCAGATTTCATTAAAAAGCTGGTCATTTGTCACTTGTCGTTTTGCAGGAGTACTGCTTTACAGGTGGAAAATACTGATGTTAGGATGATAGATTTTTGGGTGTTCTTTGTGAATGAAAAGACTTCCCTGAAGCATATTCGTCATTATGCTAGGTGAATATAGAATGTTGTGAGAGTATTGGTGCCCATGATACTTTGTGCGTGTTTCTTGCGCAGGCTAGAAGATTTGACTACCAAGTCAGGAAGCGTTCATTCTTGTCCTATACCTGAATATTCCGATGATCGTCCCGTTTCATTTTATAGTGCTTTGTGAAGAGCTTTCTTACTGTGTTCAGGTGCATGGTCTTGCACTTACAGAGAAAGGTCCTGTTGCTGTTGGTTAATTTTTCTTGCATTGTGTATGGGTTTGTGCAAATGGGAATTTGCTCAGTCTCTGTGTCTGCCAACGTATCCTGCCTCCCGTGGTGGTGACCGTCTCTGACAACCAGCAGCACGCATGCATGTGTAATTTGCCTGGACAGCAACTTGGCAGTGCAATGATGTAAGTCCTTCTGTATACCTACAAAATCTTTTATAGCTAGCATTATGAAGTTACAATCGTACTTGCAAAACACCTTTTTCACAATGATATGCTTCACTAGTTCCTACTGAGCAGCTGTTTATTCTGTAGGCAAATTCATTAGAATAATTACACCATTTGGGGAATATTCAGAGTTTTGTGAAACCTCCAGGGTACTTTTTTTTTTTCTTTTTTTTTTTTTTTTTTTTTAGGTAGCAAGCATTTGCAAACATTTTTTTAGTGTATTATTTTTAACTTCAGTTTAATTTAAATTATTTAATTTGTCAAAACAATGTTTTTTAGAAACCCAAATCTAATTATACTAGAAGCCTGTGCTATGCTATCAGTAAGATGTCTAGCAGGAATACCACTGCTGGTTGTCTCCTAGGGAAGTCCTATATTTTGTGAGGCAAGCATATAGCAGGCAGCCTCCCAGGATGTCTTTAGTCCCTGCAGATTGCAATTTGAAACCCAATACTTCACATATTTCTTCACATATTTTTAGAGGCTTTCTAAATCTGTAGCCCATTAATTTACCTTTATTCTCTGCAGTAGTATTTTGTTTGAAAATATTGCATGTTTCTACATCTTTGCTGTCGCGTTTTCGTAATATAACATTTGACTTTTACCATCACAACAGGTTGGTGCTGCTGTGCTAATGCACGTGTAAATGGAAATTGTATACACAGAAATAGAGAACAGGCTCTGAAATGAAGGTCTGTGGACTAGGTTTGGCATACAGTTATGAGCTGGATGAGAAGCGGGCTAGAAATAGTGTTTCACTAGGAACGAGTCCTTCTCATATGCAATTACCCATGTGAATAAAGGCTACTTAAATGATTTTGCATGGTGAATTTGGGTTTTGTGATAGCACAGGTTGGCCTGAATGCGTAAGCTAGAAAAGCAAGAAGTTCCCCTCCACTGGTTAAAGAGCATGTCTGTAGTAATACTGCTCTGTCGGTTACTCAGAGGTCTTTGACTACTTACTGTCTGTAGCAGCAAGCTGCCTGCCTTTGCCAAGGCAATTATGATTCATGACTCTAATTAGTTTTCATTTTTTTTCTTCTTGGAATTATTTTCTGTAAGATGGTTTAAGGAAATGCACAGTCAACCAGTCAAGTGCATAATTCATTTTTTATTTGGAGAATACCAAAGTTGGAATAAACCACATCAAATTAAAAGTGCTTCATGGCTCCACAGGCGTTTCTGCCTTTTCTAACAGCAAAGGTCTGACATGCAAATTACCGTGGGATAGAATATAAGTAAGTATGTGGGCAGTTATTACGGGTAGTAAACAAATAAGCTCGTGTATTATTCACTTCCAGTAATTTAGGTTATTTATCCCAAGAACTGAAAAGCAAAATGCCTGCACCAGAACTGGGGTAGCTGGTTTTGTTACAGCCTAGGACCCTGATCAGGACCCATTCTCTTAGGCGCTGGAAAACTGCTTAATAAGAAACAGTTTTCTTGCATTTCTCCATGAACATAATACAAAGAATAAACTAGATACTGTACATTGTGAAATGAGGTTTCAGTGAAGTAATGTTCCCTTAGAATAATGAGTAAATATTTGCAGAAGAAATAGGAGTAGTGCACCTTTCTAAGCACCCAGGAGGTATCCCGGCTCCTTCAGGATATATTGGAAGACTTGGACTTGCTCTTTTAGAATGAAGGCATTACCCTCCTTAAACTGTCATGGATGTAAAATTTTTGTTTGTGAGTGTATATATAAAACATGCACAGTATGTCTGACTCTTGCCATTATTTATTTGCACACAACACAATCCCAACTTCTTTAAGTATTTTCAAAGCACTTGCAAAAACGGAGAAAGTATCTGCTCTGTCCTCGGCGTTGTCCTTGTGCTGTATATGCTCAGATAGAGAGAAAGTGGGAAGCTGGCTTGCTCAATGCCTCTCTGATATCTTTTAACATTTCCTTCTCAGGAAGACAGACAATCTCTATCGTGTTTAAGATATCCCCACGTTACCTCCACACGTAACTGTGATGATACATCCTCTAGTTTTCGTTAGCAACGTATTCACTCACTAACTATTGTTTCGAATGTTTTGAACTGGCCTGGATTGATGTTCATTATTAAGGCCTGCAAATATTATTCAGCTCAGTGCTGTTCTTTATTGCAAAAGAAAAGCAAGCAGTTTCATTTGGGAGTTCAGATTTCATGCACATTCAAAACCCTGGTTTTTAAGCTTTGTGTTTGAAGAACGTTTTTTTGTCTTTCACAGCACGTTTCCTTTCCTCTTTATTTAGAATATTAGCTTTATTGGAAAGTTAAAGTTTTTGAAGTGCCTTTGAACTGTCTGGGACCCAGTTGTCAGCAAACAGTTAAGGTTCTGGTTTAAAATGTCTTTTGCTTCTGGGCTGCAGGAATAAAAGAAAAATTAGTGGTATTCTCAGAATTCATACTGCCAAAGCCAGCTGCTAGTGAATTTTTAACATTCCTTGTTTGGTTCCGAAATGTAGAGTCATCTGGTCTCTAACATCCTTTTTACCTATTAGTTCATCAAATCGCATTTTGAAAAGCCTTAGAGCAAAAAGAAAGTTGTGTGTAGGTAGCAAAAAAATTGCCCTCTGCTTGTAGCAACATTTTAGGAACAGCCACCTAGCATTTCTGCTGTGTTGTTGCTTTTCAGTGTTCTTCGTGTGAGTCTTTCACATAGCAACAGAGTGGTAAAAACATTTTTAATAGGCAAATGCAAAGGTAAAATAATAAACTCCAGTTTCATCACCTGGTGCCAGATTAGAATCTTTATTTCATTCAAACTTGAATACTGACAAAATGTCAAATCAATATTGGCCATTTTAATTTTGAAAATATTTAGTTGATATTCTGTTTGACTTTTGCACATATGGAAGTCATGTGGCCCTAGAAGCTAAAAGTTAAGATTCTTATGGGAGAATATAGTCCTGTGTTTCCAGCATAAGACAAACCCAAGAAATACAGAAAATTACACTGAAGATGGCAGACATTCCGGAAAATGAAAGAAACATCAAGATCTCGGGATTTTCACTGTTGATTAAACCTGTAAGGCTTTTGAAGTTCATATAGCTGTAATTACGAGAACAGTTTCTGCCACTAAGCAATGTTTTTTCACCAAGCACTTGATCCATGAGATATGTCCATTTTGCTGTCTAACAAGAAATAAGTGCTTATTGAGGGAATCTGCAAGATCCACCAAAGTACGGAAAAGTTTTAACTGATGCATAGGGTGTTGTGTTGATTCTTTTACATAAACGTCAAAGTCAATCCATGACCTTTTTTGTTACCAATAATCTAAATTGCTAACAGGAAAAATAGAACCCATGCAACAGTTTTCTGATTTATTTATCATTTAAGAACAGTTTTATCAAATAGCCATGCCTCAAAATCAAAAACATCTGGTTGTCAGAAGTGCCCCGTCAGCAGACAGCGGCAATTACACTGAGACCAAACAACAGCTTAATTAGTTACAAGGCAGGCCAACTGACAAAGAGGGGAGCTGTTCAAAGCTAAATAAGTCTGTGGCTAAATTCATCCTTTTATTTAATGTATCCCCACCCCCCTTTTTTTAACTTAAATCTCAGACCAGAAGAGGTTTTACCAGAAGTGAAATCAAGGCTAAACTTTGACTAACAGGGTGGACTCCAACAGGAAATGTTGATCTGTATTAACATTTTTGCTTTTAATTTAATTTGCCATAACATATGCAGTGAGCTCCAGCTATTTGAATGAATTTTGGTGAGGGGGACTGGTGGGATGACAAACGAGAGGGTATTCAAGCAAAAGGCTACTCACTTAGCCTGACAACCTTTCAATTTTCCTTTTCCTTTATATAGTCAAAATTTGTGGAAGAACTTTCAAGCTTGTTTGGCTCTTTCTCTAACTTACTACTACCACAGCTATCTATACGTATAGTCTAACTGCTGTTGTGTCAGAACGCTGTTATGTCCGAGATGGCTTTTTTCTTTGCTGTGTTGCTGTCAGGACTCACTAAGTGGTTTCCACAAAGTCACTCAGGATGTCTGCGACAGAAACGTGTTTTCTGAACCACAAGCAAGCATGCGAACCGATAGACGCTCCCCTCTCTTCGTGGGGTGGTATAATCTTATTCTGCTGTTATATATCTAATATCATATTTGTCAAAGATGAAAAGACCCAGAGGGGCTTGACACATTCGTACCTGTTGCCAAATTTCCTTTTCAACAAAAACCAATGGGGTTATTGTAATAAATTGCACACACAGCATATAGTGGTTTGCCAGGCACTGTGTCTGTTGAGTTGCTGATGAAGTCACAGATTTTATAGTTAGTATTGACTCCCTCTTTGGTTTTGCTTCATCCAGCAAGGGAGTCTTGAAAGCTGTGGGAGTTTCTCCTCCTCTGGGACTTGTTACATGTTCTGTATTTTCTCTTAGTAATCAGGACCACTGTCAGACAGATAGCGAGTATAGTATTTTGTTTATGTTGCTAAGGCCCACGTTCTTATAATAATTCGGATATCTAATGCATAGGTATTTCAATTCATATCAAGATATAAAAAGCATTAAAATTTTGGATCTGCATTCTCTTTATGACAAATACAGATGAAAACAACTTGTTGTTAGATGATTGTTATGAAGATAATAAAAGGAATCATTTAATGTTTGAGAAGATCAAGTTAGCATCTAATGTTTAGAATAAAAATCAACATTTTATCTCCTATCTTGTATCATCTTACATACGTACAGCACCAAATAATATAGGCTTTGATTTTGTTTGTTTGTTTGTTTAGGCAGCATTGCAACTGTGGAGACAGTAATCTAGAACCTGAGTTCCATGTGTATCTTTCTTCCAATCCAGAAGACAAAAGCAAGGCCATTTAGCTTATCCTGTGTGTGTGGGGTGTGGTGTTGTGCCTGCCCCTCCTTTTCTTTTTTTTTTTTTTTTTTTAATTGATGCAGGAAGGGCAGGAACATATCTTTTATTTTACATTTCAAAATATACAGGAAAAAATGAATGGGTTGTAGCTATTGCGAGCGCTGTTATCAAAATGAACTGGATGGTGTAAGTAAGGGAACTACAGTCTGTTTCTGATGTTGCTGATGATTTCCTGCCCTTCCCAGTGCTCTTACCAGACACTTAACCCGTAACCGCCAGAAATAATCCTGATTTTCCCTTCATTCTGGAGAAAATGAGGTGTGACCCTGAAAAAATGAAGCCTGATTTCCTCAGATCTATAGGGAAAGTATGGGGTCTTGCCAGACTCTCCCAACTCAAACTCAAAGCCAAGCAAGCGGGTGCCTTATATTGGTGTCCTGATCCTTTTTGGCCTCATGGACAGTGAGGGCAAGAAGTGAAGCTAAAATCTGGAGTGAATTCAGATGTGCTTGATTTCTTCAGAATCCCATATGGCCCGGTTCCTACAGGGACATCTGTTTTCTATCCATATTCTGTTCCCGTTTCATTCAGCACCTTTATAAGACAGTGGACACACGGTCAGAGGGAGAAAAGAGAATCTGAGATTAACTACAGAGGACTTCTAGCGCAACTTTCATTCAGCTGTGTGCTTTCTTCTGTGCATTGCTCAAGCATTTGTAGAATCAAGACTTGAGTAAAACAAGTAAAACCTCCTTGACACGTACATCACAGTTCATTCTCTATTAGTGTACCCAGCATCCTGCGGTACAGTGCAGCTCAATTATCTCATGAAGAACATGAAGATGACTCAGCCACTGGCATGTTGCCTAGTTTCTGGATTCCATTTCGGAGTCATTAACGTTATGGATGGGGCAATGTTACATGGATACAAAACAAGTGCATTTCAGTTGTTTGAACATGTGTGCCCAATGAGGAAGGAACAGGGACAGAGATCAGGAGTTTGGTGGTGAGACTACGGAAAGCATGGGAGCCATCAGGAGATGCTTGGCCATGCAATGACTTTCAGTTTTTTACTTTTCCAACCAGAAAACAAGTGCAATTTGAGGCTTTCTCTTTCTGAATGAATAAAAAAAGATTTCCGTCCTCTGATGTTTCTTTGGGGATTTCAGCTGAGAAAATGGTAGTGGGAGGAAGTTTGAATGTAAGCCTGGATCCACAAGCAAGCGTGAGCCATCAGCCAAGTGCTGAATCCTAAGCCATTTACTATAATGAAGGTCTTACCCAGTAGGAAAGTCTGTCAGGCTCAGAGAGCAGGTAAAAGACTAGAGAAAGTAGCAACCTGTATTTCAGCATTCAGGTTGGGAGAAATGTGGATCTCTGTGGGTAAGAGGTAAGTTCCTCTGGGCTTAATCCAAACACCGTGTTTCAAATTTTGAATTTTTCTGCCTTCAGCTTACAGCCATTGCTTCTTCCTAGGCTCAAGAGTCATCTGATGCCTAATCTTTTCATCTTGCATGTTGTATTTAAGTAACCTGTCAATCTTCCTTTTGATACACTAAATAGCTTTCTTGGTCTAATAATTATCTTAGTACAAGCTATTTTCTCCAGACCTCAAATAATTTCATCCTGTGTTAGTTCTTTCTGTTGCTTCTAATTTTTCAGATATGGTTATTGGAAAGTTTTATAAGATATGCTAGCATTACCAGTGCTCCATGTGAAGTTAAAATCATCCTTCTACTGCCTTTTTCCATATTTATACATACAATAATCCCATTAGCTGTCTTTGTTAATGTTTTGTTAGAGTAAAAAAAAGAACAACACGGGAAAGGACTGCAAAGGGAAGTGCAACAACTATTTTCCATTTAATCTTTATCAACGTGTCCTGAGAAATGGAATTTTAAATTTTATTTAATCCCTTTTGCAGAAAATATTTATCACTCACAAGCCACTTTAATATTAAACTTAGTAAGGTCCCTGTTGTCTTCACTTACCCATGCATTCAGTTACATAGAACCCTTAAATGGCTTCACTGAACTTGCTGGTGGGACAGACTTACAAATGGCTGGAATCTGGATCATCCGGAGGCTCTGTAATTGTCTTCAGTCTCTGTAATGCAAAAATTCATCGGAAGTGGTACGTAGAAACCAGATCTGCTTTCTAATTCTGCTGATTCCAGCATATATAGAATGTAATATAGTGACAGTTAGAAAGTGTGTAGTCGTGAGTTTGTTATGATAATATCACATGCTAAAGGAAGCCTAGTTCTCTAATAACGTAAAGCATCACTCCCTGGAATACACACATGTATCTGCTTGTGTTCCAAATGTCACTGGGTGGGGCCATAAGGAAAACCAAGAGCAGCTGCGGTGGTGAAACAGGGTGCATAAAAGTTTGAATTATTGTTAACATATGTACCACTGTAATAAACCCCCAATTTGATCACTGACATGAACATAGCATATTGCAGAATAAACCCCCTCTGGATACGTTTGTATTCCAAAACATGTCATAAGGAAAGATTAACAGTTTTGGAAAGGGATCTCTTCCTTGGGATGAAGATCTCATTTCCTTGCCTGGTACTCTTGGAAGCCTTTCAAAAAGCTGAAAGCAAAATAAAAAGTCATAAGATGGTGTGTTAAAACCTGACCAGTGTCTTGTTTAACTAGCTAACTAGCATAGCAGTCGAGGCCAAAGGAGCAAACGGCAAGCAAGGCGTAAAGTCGTGGTCTTGGGAAGGCCAATTTTTCTCTGTGAAGTAGGATTAAAAAAAAGAATTGGGAGTTATTGCACTTTGGGAAGTTTGCAGTTTTAAAAAAAGAAAAAAAAAAAAAGCTTGGGTCTTCTAAGAAAAATTTTTTTCTTTGCTATAAGGAAATAGTATAAAACAGTTTTCTCAAAATAAAGATATTTGTTTCCATTATACAGGATTGAAAGAATTTCACTTTCACATCTGCCTTCTGCCCTTTTACTGCAGTCCCTAGAGAAATGTTTAGATCTTTCTGGTTTCACCTCTCAGTAGTATCCCACTGCCCAAATCCTACTCCAACACTCATACCTTGTAAGTCATAAAGACAAATCTGCATCTAGTGACAATAGCCTGAATAATTCCAGGAGATGAATAAATGGGAACAACTTAGATCAGTGGGACTGCACGCTTTTTTACACCAACTGAAAATCATGTTTAATCAGTTTCTCAGAAGGATTTTTGAGATCCCAATATGGTCTCTTTATTGAGCCATATTGTTCTCCAGTTCTTCCTCACAAATCAAAAAAGCACCTTCTCATCTACCTCATTCTCACTAATGTGTAAGAAGAGCAAAGATAAATTACCATTGTGGACTGTTTCTATAAAATGAACTGCAGCCAGAGGAATAAAATGCAAAGTTAATTACTGTCTTACAGTCAAGACGGTTTTCAAGGGCTCTTACAATGCTCCTATCAAGAGACGTTTTCTTGTGAGTGGGCTTACTACAGCATGCTGCATTTCAGATGCATGACATGGTATAAAAAAAAAAAAAAAAAAAAAAAGGAAAAAAGAGTGCTATGCTTAATTGCCATTAGAACTGAGGTATTGCATTAACCCTGATCCAGAACACAGTGAAGCTCAGCAGATTTTAGTGCAGCCTTTTGAATGATAAAGGCTGAAGAATGCACTAAATGGAGTAGCAGAGGGGATTTGGGCAGGCATGCTTGAACGCTAGCACTATTTGTGTACATAGCTCGTCCCATTTTCCAGTAATGATGCAGCTGCACTTTTGCTAGCAGCAGCATAGTCGGGCTAGCTACCTAGTAATTAATAGATATATGAATTTTAAGACCAGAAAAGACTGTTGTCATCATCTAATACGATCTGTTGTGTAATTTCTCTCTATTCATTCCTGCCTCAGATTCGGTAGTGGTGCTGGAAGTGGAATGTGGTATTGCATTAAGAGCTCATCTTTTGCTGTTTCTCATTGCTTCCAAATATATAAGCTTATGCTTGAATACAAGAAAAAATTTTTTTTTCTTTATAAACCTTGCAGAGCAACTCACATTTTTTTGTTATAGGTGATAAGTAGTGTTCATTATATTCCTTGTTTCCTTTTGTTTCTGTTCTAAATTGTCTACACTTTCTAATTTATAGGTGCTATCAATTTCTCTTATTTCATCCATGCTTTTTGTAGAATTAGCTGTATGATTACTTTTGCATCCTTAGTGTTTTATAAATGATTTTATCTGTTTTTAACTAACTTAGCATTCTTTACTGTTAGTGAGATTGCATTTTTTCCCAGTAAGTAAATGCTCTTATATAGCTTGCAAATATTATTCACTTTTTTCTTTTATTTTCTGTAAGCTTTTTGCTTATAATTGTTTTTGTCATAGTGAAATTGTCCACTTTAAAGCAAGTATGTGTATTGTTGATTCAGCCTTCATTTTTTCAAAACAAGTGCAATCAAATAATATTCCAACACCACTAATTTTTTATTATTAAATAGATTTCACTTCTCAGAACTTCCACTATGCCAGATACAATAGTTTTTGAGGGAGAAACTGATTGGTGTCGTTTGTAAACAGGAATGATTTTTTGTTTGTGTGTTTCTGGCAGCATGAAACCTTCAGCAGACAGTACAAAGATGGAAATCACTCACTGTAATACATTTTTCCTACCCATTTCAAACAAATGTTTAAGAAGTGGACATTTATTTCTCTGGTGTGAGGAACTGTGAGTTCTTTAGTACGGGGAAATATGATGTATGGGGTAACAATTCAAATACAATATGATGAGAAGGTAATGCTAGCATGATGGAAATCAGCGATGGGATCCTGTATAATAGCTCCTCCCTTGGGTCATAAATGGGATTGAGCTCTTGAGCTTCAGAGCTGAAAACCTAAATCCTTACCTCATGAATTAAAGAACTCTTGCCTCCCTTATCAGTAGCAAAATCTTACCGCCCATCAGCAAGGTAACAGTAAGGTAACTACAGGATGCACGTTGTACTAGAGCAGGTAGCGTTTATACAAACAAGATGCTTTTTCAGGAGTCTTATTCAAGAGTAGAAAATGGGAATCTGTTTAAAACATAAGAGCAAATCAAAACCGGAATATGAAACTGAGAAATGAAAGAGGGGAAAGACAAAGGAACACACAATGTGTATTATTTGTTGTATGAGTAACTACTCAGAGCAGGCATGTTCACGTAAGTAGACTTATTCTTACTTAAGTCCAAAGTGGACAACAGAGGAAGCTGGGGGGGGGAGTAGAGAAGCCCTTCAGGATGAGTGTAGGCGCTGGCAATTGCTGTGGTAAAAGACGGGAAGACGGCGTGAAAATGGGGGGTTCAGAATTGGCATCGCACTGGATAAGCCTTCAAATATGACTTACTAGTTACGGGCAGGAGAATGTTCTAAACGGAGAAAGTGTGTCAGTGGCTTCTGAATTTTGTCCAATATCCTTGAAAGTACCATACGAGGAAAGAGTCAGACGTATCACATGTTTGAAATCGGTGTGATTTGTTCATCACCTCACTGTCAAATACAGGCTACTTATAAAGGTGTCATTAGCATTCAACTGGATAATTTCTGTTCTTTTTTTTATCACTGGTCCGAATGATCTCAGTCAAGAACTGTTTGTATATGGCTGCAGACACAGTATGTCTTTTGTTTTCTGTATATCGCAGCTGAATGCTGTACTGGTGGATAATTAGTTCATTTCCATAACTTACTGTATGTTCTTATAAAAGAGAAGCGTACATGATCACTCTCTTCCAAAGTGCTACTGGGATCTCTCTGGATACTTTATGTCTACTCTATTGTCATTATTTTTCTTAGTCTAAAATAAGATAGTTTGAATTGTAAAATGTGTATTTTGTTTTTTGCTGTGAAGGGAAGCAAGTGGTCCGGTTATAAGGGAGGAAATAGTCTCTCCATTTCTTTGGATGACTGTGATATTTGCATGTGATACAGCAGAAGTTTTCCTGTTCGTGGCCTTAAATCTCCTTCCCCTTGTGTACATGCTTAAATTGCACGTGCAGTCTGCGAGGCACCTTCCTGCTAGCTCCAGGGACTGAGCTCAGTGCTACTCCCATCAGGTGTGTCCTGAAGGACCTCAGTAAAATCACAGCCCTGTTCTGCTTTACAGCCTGCCCTGTCATGAAGACATTACTTCTGTAGGCATGACAGGCAAATAGGCATCCTAAAGAAGGGGACTAAGGCATTTCATGCTACAGAGACTGCTACTAGCTAAAGTTGCCTGGAATGGAAAACTTCCGTTTTCTCTTTTTTCCTTTGGTTGTTTGAAGTGGGGCTTAGCTGGTGGAGACAGGCAAACGTAATGAATAAAGAAGAAGTAGCACACTGAAGACAGAAGGAAATAGGAGGAAAAGAGAATAGCAAGAGATACCACAAGAATAAGGATGAGGTGAAGAAATAGCAGTAGGGGAGGGTAACGTGGCTATAGGCTAGTCAGGGATGCATTGTGTGCTGCTACACGAGCACTGAACTGTCCCTGTGTGTGGAAACAGCTCAGTGTATTTAAAAGAGAAAAAGAAAAAGAGATCATAGGCTGGCCAATCCCTGATAAAACAGTGTATGCATTGTTTTTGTGCTATTCTGAAGAGCAGTCTGTATAGTCTCTCGAAAAGAAACAGCCTTTTTATTGACTGTAGTTCTGTGTGAACACCAGCTCTTCCCCTGCACTTGGTTTTCTCAGACTAATTTATGGTACAGGCTGCAGTGAAGTGTAAACACTCAATGTGCTTGTAAATAAGTGAGTTTAGGTGTTGGAAGACATCTAGCCACGTTATTAGGAAGCTCCACGTGGGTTAATTTTCCTAGCTTCTCAATGCTGTGCTTGTACACCGAACTCCAAGTGTGCTGGTTTGCAGCATTGACACGCCCCTAGGAATGAAATGCATCCATTTTCTGGGTGCAGTGTATTTCCGACTCGGTAGCAGTAATGTCCTGAAATTAGAATAACTAGAAACAGGTGATAACTCTTCCATCCAAGGTTATAAAGTAGTCAATGCCCTAATGAATCTGGGGGGAGTTTGTGGCAGGCCGTTATATACTATAACCGAGTGCTGTTAAAAGCTTCTGCCTTCTGCACCAGAGGCGACTAAATATCAGTAATGGAAGAAATGATACCTGAAGTTAATAAAGCATGGAGTCTTCTTTTGGGATCAGAAAAGCAGTAAAATTTGATGCTTGCTTTTGGTCTATTTTTTTCTTTTTATATTCTATCTATTTCCATGTATACTCGCCCCCCTCCTCTATCCCTCTTAATCGTTAGTGAGCTATTTATCTGTCTATGTGTCTTTCTGCAGGGTACCGAATGTTTAGAATCTCCTTTGCAACACTGACCTTTCTGAAGGGGCTGTGGATGTTTCACTAGGATTCTTTGAATCAGGACCTTGTGAGACAAGGAAGAGACAGCAAGCAGAAGCTTTCATGTGTCTCACAGCTGCCTTCCTATCAGAGTTAAGATCTGATTTCATTCCTGAAAGGTCCTATTGTTTTCAGTAAGGACTGTGAAATAGTTACTTGTTGAGTGACAGTGAATGGAAGGGCAGCTGGGCAAGTGGGGATGGTTCTCCCTGAACAACTCACAGCTGTGCACTCTGATGGCAGATGTGAGGATCTGACACCCCCTTTCCCCCCAAGACAGTATGGGAAGCTGCTGTTGTCAGCCTAGAGGAGACTTTGCATGGCAAATACCTTTCCAGATCTGAATAACCTCCACTTTCTCAAAGAGATAGTAAGGTGTTCTTTTATACAAGTTATTCCCAAAACAAACTTATGTCAGATTTTTGATCCCAGTTATTGACTAAAAAGAAAATTGTTATATAACACGGACAGAATAATGCAAACAGTTGTGGCTGAGAATGTATGCACAAATCAGAGAGTTTTGATAAGCAAACAGCTGGTAGCACATGTAACTTCTACTTGGTTTTCTTGACTCTAGGAACCACACAGCATCTTCAGCCTGTTTTTATGAAAGTAACTTCTGCACACAACTGTAAGATTTTTAGCATTTATTAGTTTGTTCGTAGTTGTTCAAGTGACTAGTTCTTTGTCCTTTCTAATGGGAGACTATTCTGCTAGCTTCAAATACATTATTCCCGGTATTCATATTGAGATTTCATATTGCTTTTTTTCATTTCATTGCTCCTGAATTTATCCTGTTATATTTTCACTGAGCAATACCACTCCTTTTATTTTTAAGGCATTACACACTTACTAAGTTTATATCTTACCGTTTGTTTTCACATCTCTCACATTATTTATTGGTTGGCTGAATAGTGAGCCAAAAGTTAAAGTTTCAGGCTCTCTGACATATGGACTAATTAGTGGGAGTGTAAATACGTAAATCCACGAAGCAAAAGAGCTTCAAATATCACTCAAAACTCCTGCAACAAATAAGGAATAAATTTTAAGGGAACAGTTCAAAGTTCCAAGGCCTCATAATCAAAATTTAGAGACAGACAAGACAGGAATAGAAGAGACACCAAAATTTATTTCACATCTGTTTTGGAAATGAGCAAAGTGGTAGTCAGCTGAGAGCTTCCTTCAGTTGCAATTCGTATTTTTCTGGAGTTGGAGTTTGTGGGAAAACAAGAGTTAGAAATCGAGCAGCTGCTAATGTTGACGAAGGGCCTTTTGTCATGATCATCATGTTCTACCCTATTGAGGGGTCTCCTGTTAGAAGAAGTGAGGAGTGAAAATTGCACTGCATCTTATAGAGCAGTCTTTCTGTTGTCCCCAAGCAAGTGGGCGTATCTCGTGCAACGCGTGGCTTCAGAATGTAACACCTTTACCTACAGAAGCATCGCAATTCAGTGACCACGCAGCTTGTTCTAGCCATAAATAGGGATACGGTTCTAGACTACGACTAATCACAAGCTCCGTACTTGAAAGAATCTTAATAGGTCTAACTAAAGTGTGGAGGCCAACCACAGTGGAGTCAGAGGTAGAGGCAGATCCTGGAACTTATGTGTGTTGCAGACAGAGCTTGCTTTCTCTGTCATTTATAATTCAGATGTACATACGTGCGCCGTAGTCAGTACAGTATGTAATAATAGCAGTAGTGTTCTGTAGCTTTTTGGAGTTCAGGTATCTCAAAGTAGTAAACGTTATGTTGCACAAGTCTCCCTCCCACCGCAGTAAATCCTTTCCCCATTTGGCAGATGGGGAAATTTTGTTGAACAAAGATAAAATGCTTTTCATGTTCTACAGCGCCTGGGCAGCAGACATGACAGAAGACTACAGATTCTCTGTGCTTTACTTCTACACTCTATGCTCTATACTCTCTGTCTTCTGCTAAGCAATAGAACCTCCTGTGATTTCTGAGGCAAAGCTATTTTCTAGTAAACTTTCTCAACTTAAACTGGTAAAAAGAAAAATTAGGTTGGTGCGAAAGAATAGGTGGTTTTAACAATAAATTAAGTTGCGGGCCTCATGGTGGGAAGATCATCAAATCTTTCTTTCCTGTAACAGCGTGTTCTTATACTTCAGCACTAGGATATTTGAGAAATGGTCTAAAGCAAAAAACTCCAGCTGCTCTCTCCTAGACAGAGGAATGCTCCAGAAATACAGCCAGTGGGTGGCCCAGATTCTGTCACTTGTGATACTGATGTTTTCAAGCAAGCAGGCTATGGCTAGCACCTACCGTGGTGACTCATATATTGCTGGGTATATAAAGACACCACAAATGGTAAGCAGCAGTCTCTAGACCTTGGGGGTTCAGGGAGAACTGGTAGGAGCAGCACGAGCTGTCATTTGGCTGGGAGTGGGAACAATTGCATTTTCTGAAAGCTGGTCTTAGTTTTATAGGGAGGGAGTTCCTGTTGGGCGTGAATGCCATTTGCATGCTACTTTACCCTGGCCATCAACAGCCCATGGTTATTTGAAGTCTATAAATAAAATAGGACAAAAGCAGCTACCTGCATGGAGTCTGTAAGTGCTTTTAGGAAGGAGAGTAATTTGTTCTCTGAGCAGACAGACCTAACAGCAATATTCATCACCCTATCCCTATTCCCAAAGCCCTTGAGTCACATCATCCTCAGATTCCCTGCCATAGTCCCAAGAGCGTTCTTGAAATCGTGGGGTTTAGATGGGGAGAGACTGAGATTACATCAGGGCCAGACCTAGCTGTTCTTTTGAACCCAATTCTAAACTGCTTCCGACAGTTTGTTACCTCCCTTCCTGGGCCTACAATAAGGGACGTCAACTCCTATGGCCCAAGTAGCTGATTAGCTCAATGGCAGAACTTGAAGATCAGGTGTAGAATACGTGTCCAACAAAAAGCACAAACCCTTTAACAGATGCAGTTCTATGCGTACATGCACGTGCTTCAAAATACCTGCCTCTACATCAAACTACGTGCAGCCGTAATGCTAATTTTGCCCAAATTAAAACAAGTACATATCTGTAAATGAACATACACCAACGCACACACTACCATGTAAACACGTACCTGAGTCCAGGCTCACAGTCCACATCCTCATTTGCTTTCTGCAAAGCTACCTCCAGCGCATGAAATAACCAAATCTCAAGCTGACACTCAAACACGTGTGTTCATGTCAACAAAAATACTTCCACAAATAAACTATATGGGTGCATTCATATATTGCAGTAAAAATGCTCTTCAGCATATTTACACATACAAAATCTTACTGCTTGCAGGAACAAAAAACCACACAAGCAGCGCATACATACACACGCATACACAAAAGACAGGAATCACTCAGCAGCTATAGTGTTTATGCTGGCAGGAGAATGTCAGTCACTGAGCAGCCTGCCTCCAAACAGATGTTTGATTGTTTTTGGGTTGCGGTTTAATTGTTGGATAGTGTTCCAGCACTCAGAGGGGATCGAAAATACTCCAGGTCTGCAGCTGCAGCAAATGCCAGCCTTAAAACGAGGCGGATTCTGAAATCATCGCTCGGGGGGGAAACTGCTTGCACAGGAAACCTTAGCCAAGCTCTGCATTAATACTACTTTGAAGTCAGAAAATTAATCTCTGCCATTTAAAAAAGTTCTGTTTTTTCAGGGTCTTTTGTAAGTTTATCTAAGACAAGCCAATTCCTTCTGGGCAAGTGTGACAGTTTATTGACTTGCCCAGGCTTAGAGACTTTATTGGGTCTCTCTTCGTTTTCCAGAAAATCTTTCCTGGATTCTGTCCTGCACTTCAAGGCTCCTGGTGGAAGTGAGAAGCAACTTCTTAGTCGGTCTCTTAGTTGCTAGTCAGTTTTTATTTCATTAAGACTTACTCAAAGTAATTGAGCTTTGTCAAAAAGAACGAGTAGTGGAAGACTCCATCTCTGCCTCTCCTGCCACATAAAGTAGTGGGTTGCGTTATCTGAATGTGCCACTGGAAATAGATGCTGGGACTTTAAGATTGGTGGTAGATGAAGGAATGTATGCGACACGTGCTCCACGTTTAGCTTAGGTTTGTAGGAAGAAATAAACAGAAGGGAGCGTGTAGCTGTTCTCTTGAGGACTAGAAATGAGAGATATCTGAGAAGCTCAGTGATGGGTAAGGAGATATGCAGAGGATCCTTCGAAGAAAACTTTACTGAGGATAATGACAATAAAAATCAAAAGTGTGCATTTGACCAACCATTTTGGATTCATTTAAAAGGATAGTTGCATCACTGACTCTCTTGACGCATAATATTCCTGGGGAACAGTTTCTTTGAGGTAGACAGGACAGTGTTGGACCTGTCATTTAAGAAGACCCTATGACTGCCTCCTGCAAGAAAAGCAGATGGGATCTGTATCCAGTAAGTGCTGTGTCTTGCAAGTAGCTTGGGATTCGGAATGTCGTATAAGATCTCTGTTATCTACAGTGCAAATGTTAGAGCAGATAGCTATAGTTTCCTCTGGGATGAGAAACACTAAATACTTGCAAGTTCTTGTGACTATTGTAAATATGAATGAATCCTCTATGCGGCCTTTTAATAATATAACCGTTGTAGAATTAAACATTTTTTTCTCTATTCTTTTGAAATGAAGAGGGATATTTCCTGCAAGACTGCAGAGGAACAGTATAGGCCCAAGCCCAGAAACCAGCTTTCCTAGTTTCCTCTGGCATTAAACAGTACATGCAAAGGACAGACAGTAAATTATTCCTTTGGTACTCTAAACCAATCCTAGAATACGCATAGAAAAAAGTATCCTGAAAGGACAGCCACGAAAAGAGCAAAGAGCTTCTGTGCAAGGTCTGTCTCATTCCCAAAAACCCACATGGATTCTGTTAGTGTCCGCTGCAGCGCTACCTTGACAACTCCAAACGCAAAAGCTGTAGATTTAATAGGTGTCAGGAGCAAGGACTGGAGCAACAAACTAATTTAATGGCCCATCAGAGCAAAATATGACATCATGGAAGTTGCTTGGTCAGCCCTAGGTTAGGTAAGCCTCAGCACAGCTGTCTCAACTAGATTCTCCATTGCAGACTTCCTCAGCTCTGAATTTTGGGCCCTATATGGTTTTTTTCACTGACATTTTTCCATTTCCATTCTCCTCCTTCCCTTGGAAAAAAAAGAACAACCGTAATTCCAATATTTGTTCCAGTTTCTGTAAGCTACCACTCCTGCTGAACTGACCTGTCCAGATGGTGTTCCTTTCAGCTCACAAACACTAGTCAGGAAAGTAAAGAATCTGAAGCTTAAACACATTAAAAATCTATATTGTGCGATTTGGGGGACAGATGAAAGCAGTGGTGGGCCTTCCTCAGAGCCATGTTATCTTCCTGCTGGCTTTCCACTATAGCTTGTTTTGTCTTCCTGTAGTCTGATCGTAGATGATAGGTTTTTACTCTGTTCTGAGGCAAACCCAATTTTCTCGTCATATGTATGCATGCTACCAAACACAGTGATATATTCACTTCCAGACTCTGTTAGAATACAAAATAAATATTTTTTTAATCTCTTTTGACTTCATCCAACATTCTTTCCAGGCCTTGTGACTCTCCCAGATCTTATTCTTGACCTCTGTGTTAAATACTTGTTCCTTTCTTTTCCCACAGCTTTTCAACTGCATTACTAAGTGTCTTCTTATTAGCATCCATTTGCTACCTAACGTCAGTTTCAAGATTTTCAGCAGAATGCTGAAGGCCTCCTGCTTGTTTCTTTCCTCTCAAACTGTTTTCCATGTTGTGTTAATTCTTCTCTGTGTTTCTGAAACCCTTCCGGAAGTACTCTACCATACTATTTAAAACAGTCTCCAAAACCTTACTCCTCTAACAGTCATAATCTACGTAAATCTTCTAGTTTTAAAAAACCAACTATATTAATCCATAAAAAATATTTCACTGATTTAGTTTGTATGTGATGAGCTACCCTGGAATCACTCTGGTTTAGACAGCAGGCTTCTTGGAGCAGAGGCTGCATTTTCTTCACTGCGTTGTCTTGAAAGAACCCCTAATACAGTAATAACTTGAACAAAAATGAAGTTTTGATTCAGGTAATGTTGGATGGGTTTTGAGCCAAGACGAGTTCTACTCCTGCGATGCAAATACTGCCAACTTGATCAACACTGGAAGTTGCTCTGGTCTAAAACCAAGAGTCTTCCAGTTTGTGCTAAATGGAAAGGCACTCAAGCAAAGGCCCTCTCATACACCCCAGTTTTGTGTGGTGAAATTCAAAGTACACATATATGTGCTGATAACAGTGGGTTACACTTACTTCAGACCATGATTAAGCTGTGTAAGTAGATGCCTTGTGAGTTTTCCCACAGCTTTTCAACTAGGTTACTAAGTGTCTTCTTATTAGCATCCATTTCCTACCTAACATCAGTTTCAAGATTTTCAGCAGAATGCTGAAGGCTTCCTGCCAAAGAAAGGTCTAACGTAGCAAAGGTGTAAAACCAAACACGCAGAAGCAGTCAAGTTATCTTAGCAGTCTTACTGAAAAACCTATGTAATGCAGAGATGTGAGATGTCAGAGGAAAGATAATCAGTAACTGGGTAGAGTTAGTTATCTGCATGCGACAACAGATACTTGCAAGTTTCATCAAAACTCAAAGAGCTTTTCTGCCTCAAAAAGCTTTCCTATTCTGCAGGAAAGCCCCAAACTACAATCCAGGAAGCCAGTTTCTCAATTATTTTTTAATTTACCCTTAACAGTTTAATGGTGCCAAAACCCAGGAACAGATAAAACTCAAAATGGAAAATTCCTGGCGTGAGAAGAATAATTTATTATCTACTTTGTACATTTTCTGAGAGGAGATTTCAAAACGAAAATGAGCAGTGGAGGAAAGGCTAATCCTATTGCATTGTCCCTCCTTGTGGAAAGACCGGAATGATTCACTAATCTAGGACTCCAGCAGAACAGAAGTCAAGTGGGTCTCAGCCCTGTTACCAGTATATTTGGTAATCACCTGGAAAAATATTATCACTTCCTCTGTGGCTTTTCAGTCAGGCAATGTCCAAATACTGTATAATAAAAGCCAAATATCTAGACAGATAGCTGGGTAGATAAAGGTTGAATGGTCCACTAAGGTCCAGCTTCCCTCCTCTCCTGTTCTTCCAGACGGAAGTAGGTGGAAGGAACCCGCTAATGCTCAGCCTGACCTGTGTTCAGAAGCTTCCTAAGGTTTTCAATCTGTCACTTGTAGCAAACTTGTAAAGCCTTACTAATCAGGCAGAAAGTTGAAGGAGTTAGTACGGTTTACCCAGTTTAGTCCTGTTCCACCTCTTGAACTGAGCTCAAGCTGCTAAACCGTGATCCTAAGGTTGTTCAAGTGTTGGCTTTTTTTGGTTAAACGAGTTCAATTGAGCTATAATTCTTGAAAGAAACACCTTTTTTCCTAGTCTAGACAAAACCCAAGAGCTTTAAAAACCAAGCACAAAAGGACCAAGTTAACACAGGACCAAGTTAAGGCAGGACAGCTATGATTCAGACGCAACTACCATACTTCCAGCTGCCTGCCTTAGAGCATGCCTTAAGAATAATAATGAAAAAAAGTCAAACAACTTATGTGAGAATTCTGCTCTTTGCCTTTTCATGTGGCTGATTGTTTTGTTAAGCCAATCTTTGAAAGGAAAGGAAAAATAGGAACCACATTCTTTCCTGCACAAACTCTCTGCAGGTAGTTTTCCAGGAGCATGTATGTTTTTAAACAATTACTTCTAATCCTAGACTTGCTTTATGCTCTGAGAAGCCATTTCAAACGTGATTCCCCACATAACCAGGATGTTTCTCCCCCCTCCCGCTTTCTCTCTCCCTCCCTCCCCACGACTACCTAGTTCAGCTGTGCAGCACTGTTCTTTCAAAGTTTTCTTGAGGGAGTATCCTGCATCATCTTGCCAAGCGATGCTCTGTTGTGGTAACATGATGGAGCATTAATGTGATCTGCCGTTCATGCCAAAGTCTCATCCAGAAGGGAGGTGTTGTGCATGTGCTGGCTGCAAGAGAATTCAGGGAGGGGAAGAGCTGAATAATTTATGCCTTTTGCTTTACAGCCCTATCTGAGGCCCTTTTAATTCTTTCCTGTTTGTTTTTCTCCCTCCTGTGGCAGCATTTAGTCATCTCCTCACAGTGTGTCTTCGACAAGGGAAGGGGAAGGGAAAGGGGAAGGGAAATGGAATGTGTTCCAGGAAGACATATAATTCTTCCCAAGGTGGGTTATACAAATTACAGTTTAAGCAGATCAAACCCGTAGGTCTGGGCTACTGACAATGTTGCTTACAACAAATGCTGCTATAAGGGAAGGGGTAAAGTCAGAGCTAATCTCTCAGATGTTTTTCAGAAAATATAGTGTCAGCACATGGAATTCTGTACTCCTTTGAGACACGTTTCCTTCATTTTATTTGAAATTGGCTTAAGACTAAGTAGTAATACACAGAAATTTGGAGAACTGGATGTAAACTGTGAAGAAAGGAGTCGGCATGAAGTAAACTTGGAACAGACTAGCAATTAATCCAAGCATTCACCCTGTCTTTAAAAAAATCACAGCCACCCAGGAACGGGTGCTATGTGCAGTTCTTACTGGTTCTGACTTCTGCCAATAATATTAGGTCATATTCCTACTGTAATGTAGGGCCTGATCCTGCTTCTACTGATGCAAAGATTCCCCTTGATATTTTAGTGTCCTTGAGCTGAGGACTTCATCTGAACCTAACAAAAAAATAGGCACAGATTGTGCTGGGATTCCGTTTCCAGTCATTTTTCTCCAACTCCTCTTATGCCATCCATGCCAGAAACCCCCGTGCACCTAGAACCCATGATGGTTCAGACTTGCTTCAAAGCCACATAAGTAAAGCACAGTCTTTAGGGGAGACTAGTAAAACATTTTTTTAAAAATAAACAAGAAATGTTCTCAGTGATCTAAGATATAATTAACTGCGTTTGCATTGATACAAACATTCTGTCAGATTTAAATGAATATAAATGGTGGTTCAAAAATAAAGGAAAGGATTCTTTTTTTAAAGAGCATAGTCTGCTCTAATGGGATCTAATAACTCTTAATAGTCCTCCATAAAAGTAATAGTGTACTTAAATCTCCACTTGGCAATAATCTGGGGCAGAAAAAAGTGCATTTTAAAAATGGGAACAGCTCAAGGCTGCATGTTCCCAGCCAGCAACGACAAGCTGAAACAATACAAGGAATCCAGATAATGAAGCACATATGTCTTTCCAGTACCATGCGAGTCAACAGCTTCCTCATTTACGCTATCAAAAGGGGAAAAACGGTCCCCCATTAATCCCAGCACCTGAGGTGAAGGGGTGAGGAATGCGAAACTAAATAAGCCCTCGTATCAGTGTTGACTAAGATTTACATAAGTGAACTCACTTTGTGCTTTGATTCCTTTTCTCTTTTTCCTTCCCCTCTCTTTCTTCCTGGTATATACATTTTCAAACCTAGGGACTCTGGGAAAGCAGATTAAAGCCAGCCCTAGAGGTTTATATAAACTAAATGAGGCACATGGCAAGATGCCTGGCATGAAACATAGGGCCCGATTCAAAAAATAGTTCAAAAGCATATCTATAAAGTTTAAAATGGGGGGGGGGGGGGGGGGGGGGTGTCTCTTGGCCATAGATTGTAGCAGAGTTTCTCAATAGAGCGCAGGCTGCGGTGCCACTGAAAGAAACCCTTGAGGCTTCTATTTACAAGGCAAATGTCGCATTTTACACGGCTGGAAACTGAGGCCTAAGTGAGGCCTGTAAGTGCTATATTAAGCAGTCAACGTAATGCGCCTAGAAAAGAGAAGGAATCTGTATCGGTGGTTCTTTCAATACTTTGAAGTAGCTAACTCCCTCTAGGTCATTTGTATTGATAGTGCCAGCTATAGGGCTCAGACCTTTTGGCTTATAGCATCCAGCTATAGCCATTAGAGTGTGATATATTGCACCAGTATAAAGGTTTGATCTTTGCCTACTGTTACAAATGGCTCTAAGACTGCGTTTTCATTTGCTAGCTGTCTGCCACACTACACAATACCTTTTTTAACCCTGGATATAGAGGGGAGGGGTGAAAGCAAAAAAATTGAGGGGGCAAAAAAAGGTATTTCTTTTCAGGATGTACTTGAATGAAACCCAGCACATTTTTCATCTTGAGTTTTAAAGTCATCTTTCATTTGTAATCAACTCAAAACACTCCCGAATCTACTAGTCTAAAACAAAAGAGTGGCAACTTGTGGTGGTGTATTTAGGAAAATGAATTCCATTTGAATTCAGAGTAATTTTTTTTAATAATGGGAGTAAGAAATCCCCCCAGACTGACTAATAGCAGATCCCATTAACTGCAAAGGCCAAAGGGGAAATTGACAAGTGAATGATTTGGCTATGAAATGAGGTGAACTAATTTGCAGAGGAATGAGTATTTCTGAGCATCTGGTGGCTGGCCTGCCTATGATAGCATGGATACACTGCACGCAAAAACGAGTATTTGGCTTGCGCGATAGTAGACAGCAACGGCCCCAGAACTCTCTAGTGATTTGGAGCTTAGAGAAATTCTCTGCGTTACCAAAGATTTTCTTTTTTTTAAACTAAGCTCTTCTTTCCTATCCAAATGTGTTCATAGCTCTGTTCAAAGTAGCAGTGAACAAAGACTATTTAGGCACGCAGTCACAGATGTTTCCCCCGTTTGTGTGATCTACGTGAAGCAGATATTATTCCATGCTACGTTATCTCAGAGATTAATGATGGACAAGTTTCAAAAGGTTTGAAATTTGCAAATAATTGACTTGCAGGAGCTCCCACAACAGTGATGCTTCTTTGGATCTTATCAAAACTCTCTGTACACAGTGGATCTGTACAAACAGCCAACAATGACTGAAACAGCGAAGGGAGCCCTTGACCCCCTGCCAGAGCAGAAGGGATACAAGTTAGTCAAGCACATAATGAAAAGGAAATCACTTCTGTGACTTCTGTGGAGGGAAAGTGTTTCAGAGAATTATGTTCTTTAGGAACATGTGCTCATTTTCCAGAATCAATTTGGTTCTGATTTAGTGAATAAAAAATGGCAATTTAATCATTGTCATTTTATTTACCTGAAGTGGACTTGGACGACTACAGCATTTTTCAGGTGAGTGACCTTACCAAAAAGCCAGGAAAAATCTCGCTTTTCTGTTGAGAAGATACAAGGAAATTGAGTGGAAATTTTGGTACTTTTTAATTAAAAGTCCTTCTCTGGAAAACTAAGATTTTTTTTTAGCCACTAATTTTAAAGTAAGTGCGTACAATATACCTGCCGAAGACCCTTTCCTACCATCAGGGAATAAAACACATTTGAAAGTAATAAAACCATATGGAAAGTGAAGTTTACATAGTGAGAAATATGTAAATAGGTGAATTGTGCGTGATTCTTGCGTATTTTTTAGTCAGTAAGTGCTTTGCATCATCAACAGGGAAGATGCTCTTTCAGTTTGTTTCTGTGGCAGGCTCTAGCCTCACAAACAGAGAAAACTGGTGAATTTAGCAACACTCCCTCTCTTCTTGCATGTTGACAGATCTTGCTCTTGAAACCTTGCGGAAGGGACCTTCTCTCCGAAAGCGGGAAGTGATTTCCCTCTATTCTGTGAAAATATCCAAAGGCCCTCCCCGCTGCCGATGGCTTTACCCACAGCTTAAGGAGGTCTTTCCAGTATTCTGTGAGAACAGTCAGGGAGCACATACCTCCGTTTCCGCGTAGCTGTACAACAGCTGAGTTGAGGACACTCAACACAAAGAGTTGTTACGTGATGACTCAAGGACAAGTTGAGAGAGAACTAGGGATAATGTTGCTGAGTGGCTCAGTTCCCGTGGCCGTTACACAAGAGTTGGGGTTTATAAGAATTAAGCCACGACGACATTGAGATTGTTAGTTGTGAACAGACCGATGGGAACGTTTCTTTCCGATTCTTTGCAGCTCTCCATCCTCTGACCTATTATTTAGAGTACGTGCTAAACTCCACTATGAAGACAAGGGCAATTTCTCAAGTAACACGTGGATATCCACCCTTTGTGCTCATGGGGGTTATTCCTTGCAGAACTTCAAAGTAGGTGTCTGGACTTGAGCAGGAGGGCAAAATTGTAACGGCAGAAGCTCTCCCAGAGGAGTCTTTTAGAGATGTCCCTTGAATTAACAAGGATGACACAGAGCGTGCTAATTAGTTATACTGCAATGTTCTTCCTACATATTTTTGTTTTTGGAAAAGCAATGGAGTGGAATTATGAAATGTGTAGTCTTGTTTGCTAGAATCAGCTGCCTTCTTTCTGAAAGCATTTTATGAGAGAAGGGTTGAAGAACATGAGAAATAACAGGCTTTACTCCGGGAGTGTTAATTGCCATTTCTCATTTGTTGCTATTCTCTTTCTAAATCAGCTTGCATACATAAAATCATAAAATCCACAATTTTAAAAGTTGTTGCCATTAACTTCTTGTTTTGTGGAGGTAGCTAAATGGCAAAAGATAGAATTCTGAGATGGCTGTTAAAAGAGAGAAGCAAGGTCTTTAAGAACTGTCTTTTATAGACCAAGTATTACAATCAGAAGAAGCAGCTAAGTGATTTGGTACAAGCAGATAGAGAACTGATTTGGTATTTGTATAAAATGGAAAAAAAGGAGAGCCAGAGCAACTTCTCAAAGTGATGTAAAGCTGGACTAAACCTTTTGAGGCCAAGGAAGGTACAGCAAACCAGAGATGAGAATGAAGACCATAGGATGTTTCATCTCAGCCAATCAGTTTCATTTGTTATTACATACTTTCATCTCTTCTTTCGATTAAAACAGACTGTTTTCTTTGTCTTTCCTGATTATAGAGGACGCGTTGCTTGCTCAAACCCTTTTTTTGCCTCCACTCTCCATTGCTCTCCTGCTGTGTAATCCGTACAGTACTGGGTTGTGCTGCTGAAGAGCATGGTTGGTGCTGGAGTGCTCTAAGGTGGTTTTCCCCCTTCTCATTCTCGGGTGCATTGTAAACTGCACTCTGGAACCACGACAGAGAGAACTGCCCATTGCATGATTGCTTTCTCCTTTCACCAGTGAAACTGTGTGACACTCAGTCCTATCTCAACCAAATCTTGTCTGCAACATCAGCATCTACCAGCCCCCGTGCAAATCCTCTTTTTTTTCTTACAGCTAAGAATCGGATTCTCCAGTTCACTGACCCAGCTTCATCCATCTCTTTGAAGGCAACCAGTTGGATGAAAAAGTGGATCTTTCACTGTTAGTAAACTTGATTACCAGTGGACCAACAGGAAGAATGAGTTACGTAATTGAAAATGCATTTCCAAAGACCAAATGTATTAGGAAAATTAGTTTGGTTTTTTCAGCTGCTGGCATGAAGGAAAGCACTGTGTAGGAGGACAGGCAATGTCTTTGAAAACTGTTCAGCCTATTTACGGCCCCTGTCAAAGTCAGATTAATGATTTTATATCAAAATGATACACTTTTAATAATTTTTCATTATCCTTGTAGTTTGGTTAGAAATAATAACCATATCAAGCTCTGGGTTTGCATGTCCTGGGGTCTTCGAAGGGAATAGTTGCATCTCAGTGCCATGAGAGCTTTAGTAAAGCTTCATGGATTTAATCAAATGCTATGTTATAATTTTACAGTGCATTTAAACTACTAAATTTCACAAACATTCAGACCTCTAATCCCACTAATCCAAAGATGAAGAACTTTTTTTATGGCATATCTTGGGTAGTTCTATTTTTTTAGTCAAAGTAAATGCAAAATGCTGCTTCTAAGATGAATTCACATTTTTATTATTAATTTCTTATATCCCTTTTGTGCAATTGAAAACAATGAAACAAGGCATATGGCAGAATACTGTGCAATCGCATATTTGTGCCAGCCCAACAAAGCAGATCCGCTAATTTCGCACAGCTTTAGTCTATAGTCAAAGCCCATGGCGAGCTATGTGCAGTGAAGTGTGCCATGCTACGCCAGGCAGCCTCTCCCGCACGAATAAAAGACTAGTGGTACATGCACGGGGATGCTCTGTCTCATCTGAAGAAGCTTCTGAATGCGTTTAAGAATCACCAGTCTGAGAACCCTACCGCACAATTTTTACATAAATTGCAGTGAAAATAACAACCACCTAAAGCCCCGTCGTATCTCCAAAAATGGCTGGAGTCCTGCAAGATGAGTGATCCTGGATTCCCGCAGAGTCTGCTCAGATACTAGGGAAAGAGCCACTCCTCTGGACGGCTTCCCTCCTTGTGCTCTTGGCAGCAGCACTGTTCAGGAAATCGTAACAAACCAGAGACATAACACAGACATTGCAACGAGAACTGTTTACATTCCTGTAAAGAAAGCTGCAGCAAAAACTGTCAGGACCACTGAATAAGATACTACAGAGCTCCAACATTTAAATTTTTGCTTGTCCATTTTCCTGCAGACATCATGGCTGCTGCTGTGATGCTTAGGTGCTCTCAGTTCAGGCATCCTGAGTGATACCTTTTCACTGCTAAAGTCTGGATATGTTCCAAGTTCTGGATACTCACGGTTTACTCAAGGGCTCAAGTCAGACTTTGGAGTTTAGATTGGTATCTTCTAGAAGTGGAGCCATCTAAACCAGGAAGAAAATTCCTGAGACAAGAGCTAATTGAGGCTATGTCTGACTGTCATTATGTGATGTTGCACGCTGTACTTTTTATATATAGGAGAAGATCTATGTCATCAGCTGTATGCATCTCAGAAGTCTGATGGGGCTGTATCTTAGAAAAGAATGTGGGTCGTTATGTTTGTTATTTTATATCAGAGATGCTATTTTAAATGGGAAGGAGCACATGCTACAGAACATGATGAGATTTCTACTTGCCATTCAGCGTACCAAATAGCACCGGTTGTTCAGTTTCAGAATTCTGTAGGGCCTGTCATTGCTTCAGAATCATCCATGAAATACAGTGTTAGGAATCGTGTTTCCAAGAGGCAGATTTCTGGGCTACAAAGTAGAGAATAGAGAGCTTCTGAAAGAACTCTCATGCTGCATATATTTTACTTAACACATCTCAAGTACCCTGCAGAAGGTCTGGTGGGCCGTGGCTATACATGTTGCTTAGGAAAAAAAGGGAGTTCTGTATTCTCCCTTGGTTCTGTATTCACATGGTTAAATGTCCCTGTTCTCAGTGTGAAGTGGTGGTCCACTCTTAATAGTCCCTAGATGACATGGTTCCCAACTGTAGAGATAGGGGTACAGACTTTACCGGTAGTGATTAAAGGCTATGCCATACCTCTTTGCTGAGAGGTAAACCTCTCATTTACCCATACACGGGCAAGGACTGTTCTAAAAACCATTCCCAGAGCTGTGAAAGCAGAAGTGGTGTGACATGCATGTGATAACATCCTCATCTTTCAGCCCCTGAGACTTTGCATAGGTCGTCACGCGAGAGGGACGTGTACGTTCGTGCAGCCGGGCTACAGGTGTGACATGTCATAGCTGCATCAACAGGTTACACCCAGCAAGAAGTCTCTGAATGCAACTCCCCATTAGGTAGCACAATGCGAAATTTTTCCTGCATTACACCACAGCATCTGTCCTGCTCCGTAAGCTCTCCTGCCAGGTGCAAGTGCCCATCAGGTTTAAGACGTGCTAAGTATTTATCTCTGGTGAATGAGATTACAGCAGGAGTGTGGTCGTGGCACTATCTTGCAGGTGGAGGAAATACAGGTGACCATAGCAGTGGGATGGGATGTGTGGGCTAAAGGAATGTTGTTTAGAGGATGTATAATGTGTTCGTAATGTCTTTCAGTGGCTCTGACCCTGTCAGAATGTGCACTGGAATGCTTTGATCACATACTGATACAAATGCGATATAGAGACCAGAACATCATCTATTGTTTGCCTGTGAAGCTTTGTTAAAATTCCACACACTATGCTCAATTTAAAGTACCGAAGGATTTCATATTCTGTCCAGAAAACAGATTCGGTTGTCCAAGGCTGGAGACAAATGCTTTAGGTCATGGTGCCGGTTGCAGCAAATGAACTGCAACTTATAAAAGTCAGTAGTTACAGTGGTAATATCACTAAGCTGAAAGAAAATGGGATCTCTGAAGATCCATTTAGCGTCAAACAAAATCAATCGGGTTTTTAAATTAATTTTTATTAATCCAGCTCAAATTCAAATGTTATTAGCAATATATCACCTTTTAATCTCGACGCACGTGAGTTTTGTACTTTCTTTTCCTTCCTAGATTTCTTGATTTCCTCTAAATTTCACAAATCGAATGTAGGTGTGAAGACTTCCCATCCTCCATTGTCTCAGAAAGAGACAGAAGGGTTTTATTAGATAAAATCATATTAGAAATTTTTTATAACTAAGATACAACAGTTTGTGTGCTCAGCCCAAAGCAATCTCTGCGGGAGTTTTACCACAGACATTAGTTGAAACAGCTCAAAAACAAACTCCAAAGACTTGAACCTTAATTTTGTACTAAAATTCATTTAATTTTGTATTTTTATTCAAATTATTGCAGTATCTGGAATTTTAAGCTAAAGAACAACCACTCTGAGGGGTTTTTTGTGAATTACAGGTATGGGTTAGATTTGTATAATGCATATCCCAAGGAGGGTAGTCCATCAAGGACTGCTTCTACGGTTAGTTACAACATAAAGCATCACTTTCGACTGCTCTGTAATTTCTTTGCACTGTTAGCTTCTACCTATTTATCCAAGATATGGTGGAGACAGTAAAGAGGTTAAGCTGAAATTGTGAGGAAATTCTGTCCTGGTTGCTGATGCCTGTACATCACAGATAATCAGAGTAAAAATTTTAAAGCACTGAAAATTGGTACCATATAACTTACAGACTGCACCAAGTCTGTAACCTTGTTGTACTTACATAAAGTAATTTCATTTTGATTGCCTATTGAATAAGTCTGATTATTCTTTAAGAGTCACTTTGGAATGGAGCCTGAAGGTACAATATAAAATAATTGAATTGAGTGTAAAGTTCCAGCTGGTAACCTTGTCAGTAATTTGAACAAAGATCTTGTATCTGTAATTTAGAGAGCTGTAGATGTGAATGTGAAGTGGATTCTACTAATACTTAGAAAATTTACCCCCTCCTTTTTCCTCCCACCAGTGTAACTTCTGTTCTTACCAACAAGCTCATTTTTATCAAATTAACATACCAGTTGACGGCAGCACAGTGGAATTAGAACTGTATGGTTGGCTTGGATTTATTTCATGCTATATCACAGTATGAACTTGAGGAATGATTTCCAGGAGACTGATTATCACATTATACTGAACTGCACCGTAAGTACAATAAGTAGAGCGACAGGATTCTTTTTTATCTTTCTTTCCTAAGCTATTTGTTGCAATTTTTGAGCCCCTTAGTGAAACTTTAAAAAAGAGGAATCCTAGAGCTGTAGCCAAATGTTCTTTAAGAAGTTACAAAAAATACTGCCACCGAGGTCCTGGAGCATAAAATCCAGACCCTCAGTAGTTTTGAAAGTGGACTTGAGTGTGTTCATAATTTGAGTTTTGATAGCTGCTGTCCCTGCGCCAGATTCTGTGCTGCTCTGTAATGAAGGTGCAGTCATGAAAAGTATAGGGCAGTGGACTGACGGTAAGACAGTTCAAGTTTGTCTCACCTGTAAATTTAATTCAGGGGCTCCTCAACAGTTGGTGATACTAGCCCTTCAGACTTGTCCTCACAATACCCTCTCACTTTACAGGTGGCGTATTAAATCTGGACAAATTGGCCTCCAAGGATATAGGCAGGAGTTCAAGAGCTCTTCTGTTTATTAGGACAGCCTGTTAATTTCAAAGTGAAACTAAAGATTAAATCACCTGGATGCTAACTGTTATCCAGGATTTTCTCACAATTTTACTTTGTGCATAAATGAATGAGAAAATTCTCTTGCAAATCCAAGCAACTCCCTTTTCAAAGTCTAAATTATTAATAACTGCAATAGTTACGGAGAAAACAGAATACTGAGGAATTGAAATTTAATGCTATTTGGGATATGAAAATAATGCGCAATTTGTTTTGTGTTGCTTAAAATCCGCATTCAGCTAGAAATAAGTTTATCGATCTTTTTTCAAAATTTAGGATGTACTTTTTTTTATTGCAGAGGCAGCTTCCTTAGTTAGACAAATCCAAACGTGGAAATCAACTTTTTGCAAGCATCAGGATAAATGGTATGTTACTATGACATTTTGGATGCTTTCTTATTTACTAAGCTTTTTAGCCCAGTGTTGCTAAGATGCAAGGCTGATGCACAAAACAATAGGCCATCCTAGTCTTCCATTAATAAGGTCAAAGTACAAAGTCAGTAGGATGTAATTTTCCACAAATGGAATGTGTTCTAATTAGAAAGATTTGATTTCTTAAATACTATTTGAAGTAAACGCTTTCTGATCAAAATAGGAGACTAAGTTATTAATGAAATCTAATTCACTACTTTGTTTTAAGAACTGGTAAATTTGCCTCCTTGAAGCATGCTAAAAACATACACGTGTGTGTGTGTGTATGTGTACGTCTTTTGTACACTCCTTGGCCACCTGCCATGAGCCATAGCTAGTGACACCAACACCTTGATTTACCGTCTCTGAACAGCTACGCCTCATTTCATGAAATGCTCTAAAGAAGTGGTGCCAACCATTCCATGATGCTGTTATACCTCCCTCCTCTTTTGATAGCTCCCTTCTTATGGCCCAGCTGGTATTCCTTGGAGCTTTGCCTTTGGTAAACTGCCATATATTCTTTGCAAATATGCCACAGCTATTCACTTTTCCTTCTACAAATGACTCGCATTAGCTTCTATTGTTGTTTCATGTCAGTGAGAATATAGTTCCTTCAACTCACTAGCTGCTATTATTTTTCTCTAGCTATTTTCCATTAAGATGCATTTCCTCCCAAATGTTATGAAAATATATTTTTTTTTCATTTACTTAGGAGTTCGTAAAGCTTTTCCCATAGATAAATATCTCCCACGGGATTGAACTATAGAGAATGTGAGAGGTTGTTGCTGTTGTTGTTCTTTTCCATCTGCAATGCATTTCCCCCCACTAAATTTATGTATGTGCCTGCTCCCTCTTTATGCATACATGTGGGAAGTCACTGTTATAGTAAAAAAAGGAGTGTCTAGTGATAGATACATACATGTTTGCAGAGAGAAGGGACAGTTTTGGGAGTCTCTGTGAAGAGTGCCTTGTGGAGAAAGACTTGTCTGTGTATGTGAGCAATGGGAGTAGGTAAAAGTATGTGTGTACCCATCGATTCTGATCTATACTGGTCTGAGTCTTATCCCGGTTAACATCTACACTCTCATACATCTATACAATCATACAGGTTTCAGTAAATTTGCTTTGTGCTTTGCAACGATGCTTGTTCTTTTATGTCACCGGGGAATTTCAAATATCAGTGACCGAGGTGTACTTTTAAATCTCCAGTAAGTCAGAGGTGTCTCTTCATCAGGATGAGAGGACAAGCGTTCTCACAGGATCTTGTTCAGTTTGGCATAGCATCTATACCTTCGGATTGTGATGTGAATTATTTAGCCCCTTTAAGTGTGCAAAGCTGGAAATCTTACAAAAAATTGCCTTAGAAGAGTCATAAGTTTTCCTTTTATCGAAGTCCACGGATCTATCTATAAACTCATATTTCTCAGAGGATTTAAATTTTTCTCTGTTAGCAAACAGATATAAGGCATGTCCCAGCTATTTCACAGTGTGAAAAATAGGGTAGCTTGGATCTGGGTCTACAGAAGCATAAAGGGTTTTTTTTGCCCAGCTAGTTGCCCTTTCTTTGTGACTGATGATCACTTTATGAGTGTTAACAACTTAAAGAGCTTGGGCAGTAAAAAATGAAGACCAGAGTTGATAGCTCAACAGCTGGGATGCAATTTAGTGGAAGATCTGTTCATATTGTCTCCATCTAGCGCTACTGAGAATTAGGGATAGTTAAAGACAACAGAAATAGTGGAAAGTATTTTTAAAATGTAAGTATTTGTTCCCAACTATGACTTTTTTCTTTTCTTTAACACTTTTCATAAATTACGTTTTAATGATGCAGAACTTTGTTGCTTTCTTTCTGTCAATAAACAAGACTAAATAAAAGTAGCAATTTTTTTTTTAGCTTGCCCTTTTTCTTTCTGTTGTACCCTAGACTTCCTTGAAGGAATTTTGCTTGAGTATGGATTGCAGTATTTGTCTTGCAGCATTACGCTGTACTTTTAAAATTGTATTCCAAGTTCTACAAGTTTAGAACTTAGACCATGGTACCAAAACCGGAGTGGGAGATAGTAGATATCAAACAGTACCATGATATAGATACATAGCTTCAGCAGTATAATTGGGTAATAACCTGACCCTCCCTCCAGCATAGCAAAGTCCAAGAAGTCTTAGCATTAATCTCTTCTGTAGCATAAACAGACACACTAGGAATTTTTTTCTCTAAGATCTGATTAAGAGTAATCCAGCCAGTTCTACTAAAGATAAAAATTCCTTCTGAGGCAGTTGGAGAGGTGAGTTCCACACAGTGAAGGACTCTCAGGATTTCTTTCAAGCTGCAGGAAATAGACGATAACTACATTAAAGCTCAAGATTGTTTTCTGCACTGTGTGCTGTCTGAGGTCTGTCAGAAGAGCTCTGATCCTCTGCTGATAACAGTAATACAGAAAACAAACCTCACACAAGAGCATGTTCTGACGTAGTGAATCAAGTGAGGGTTTTCAGAGACAGCTTATCTTAAGACTAACAATGGAATATGCGTTCTACCCGCGTAAGAATAAACAAGGCTATAACGTATGTGCCGTAACTTGGGCATAGTTTGTTGCTTTAAAAACACATGCTTTCCACAAGGCTTATGAAAACATTTGCATTTTGCAGGAAAGATAATTTTGCAGAGTGTTTTGCTGGAACTTAGGAACTCTTAGTTTCAGCTTCGGTTCTGGCATGTACTGCCCCTAGTACCGTATCAGTCTGCAGTAGCCGTACAGCTTGGCTTTTGTATTTCATTCAAAGTAGAGGGAAGAGATGATGGAGATAGAAGAGTTGCTCTTGAAAGACTTTCACGCACTGAGATAGCAGAAACTGTGTGAAATCAGTATATCGAGTGAGATTTCTGCCATTCGGAGCCCCAAATTTTTTCACATTGCTTCACAGCAAATCACTGCTGGTTGAACACTAGCCCTCAGAAAAAGGTGTCGTAGCCAAAACTGGCCTTTCTAGCATAGCCTTGAATAGAGAGCACAGGCAGCGCACTTGCGGCATATAAATTCTACTGCGGTTTTGGCTGCATTGATCACTGGTGCTTGTGCTATGAGTCACCTAACTTTATGTTGTCACAGCAGTATGTATATTTTTAGGATGTGGAAAAAAATAAGAGCAAATATTTTATACAAAAGCAGGATTTCAATTCCTGTCTTGAATATTTGATCATTACATTGGTCAGGTAAGAGGCATTGTTATTGCAGCTGAACAGTAAGGATAAAGTAGACCTACTGGTAATCTAGCAAAAAAGATACATTCTCTGCTTAGATTAAGCAGGCACAAATTGGAAGGGAGGGAGGTGGAACGATTCTTCACATAACCATAATTGTGTGCTAATTATATCATGGAATGAAAGCAATTGCCCAATTATAAGACAATGTATCACTCTATCACAGGCAGTGCTTTGAAGGTTTATGTACTTTAAATTACTGTGACATTCCCAAGGCTCCTCTGTTTACACATTTGTCTCAACATCTTCTAGCAACAGCAGTACTATGACTAAGGCCATTAATTCTTATATTCCCTGTGTCTTTGCAGAAGTTACAGAGTCCTGTTCAGAATGAATTTTTGCTGTTTTGTAAAGTAGCTTGATTTTCCTGTTACACTGCTAATTGCTAATGACCACTCTGGGTTTGATAACAGGGTAGATGGGGTGGGTTTTCTCCTCTGCTCTCCATGCAAATGTTTTTCTGTCAGTGCACCCTCTGTATTACTGAATTTCTGTTCCTCTCTGAATTTTAATATGATTGTGCTTGTCCCCCCATGACAGTAGATTCTCCAGTCATGTCATTATTACTTTCCGGACAACCAGAATGAGTGAGAGGAAAATCTTGACCAGTAAATCTATTTTCTTCTTTTTTACCATCAGTGGGAGAATACATTGTACGTTGATCAGTATTACCGTTTTATTTTCAGTTAGTTATCAACAGGTGTTCATCATTGCAGGCAGGTAAAATTGTCCTATACGCAAGTCTATAACAGCATTAATCAAGCTAGACTGAATAACAGCCGCCGTGAGCATTCAGTGACAGAGACTTCAGCGTGGTCTGCAAGAACCTGACAAGAACCTCAAGTGTGTGGTCAGATAGCTATACTGTACAGAAGCTTAAATAAGTGCATCTTCCCAACTATTGTTGCTTGTCCTTGCAAGATTAAACCTCTTGCAAAACTACCTGTGAAACTACATAGGAGTCAAGCCTTTATTTGCCATTAACCACTTGTTCATTAAACAGACAATGAAAAGCTGTCCGCAGAGCACTGGGATTTGGATTCCTTTTTATCCTTATCATGAAAAGACCCCATCCTTGTCCATCACTTGAAATACATCCCACTGGTTAAGTCATGTCGTATCTGCTAAGACACCTTTCCTGTACACCAACCTCTGAGCCTCAAAGCATAGAAAATCAGTGAGGGCATAGCAGCGCTGCTTCCTCCTCCGCTTTCGTGCACCTTCTAATAACTAGCCATATGACGAGTTAAACCTTGCTCTACTAGGCATTGCAGCGTGCCTAACAGGGCATCTAATACCTGCTGCTTTGGACCTTGGAAGAGGATGGATCCTTCCAGGCAGTGGTCTCCCCCAGAGCACCCTTGTCTCTAGCAGCAGCATATGAAGAGACAGGATCTCTCAAGCAAATGGATATGAGGTTTTTCTGCATACTATTGGTTAAAACCAAATTGTCAAACACCACATATAAATCAATAGGCTGTCAACATAGATCTTGGCATGCTGGGAACCAGTTAATAAACAGGCTGCCGCATTCTATACCAGCTTCAGTTCACAGATAGATTTAAGGTGCAGCCCCAAGTACAGCACCCTGCAATATGCCTTGCTGTCAAAGGAAAAACCAGGGAGTGTTGACTTATTCAGCAGTTTCACACAAGGACAGGCTTGACAGGTGGCACCAGAATGTGAGGTCTGTTTCAGATTCTTTCATTAATTTTTTGCAAACTTTAGTGGCTTTTGAAAGGAACCATATTGATAACACTAGAGGCTGCACTCCTCTATGTATCTGTAAAGTATAAATGGGAAGGGATAGTGCAAGCTCACCTGTTTGCTAATTTTCCTGACTGAAAAGCATGAGCTCTTCTCTGTGATGTTTCGTGGGAGTGAGAATGCAGCTGTCTCATTCAGGAGGATATGTGTACAGAGCCAGGTAAGGTAAAATGAGCTTTTCCAGCCTGTAAGTGTTTCAGTGAGATGTGATGGGGTATGTGGCTCTATCACTGACTGCCCTGCTAGGGACCCAGGCAGGGCCAATGTCTTTTTTTCATCAAAAAAATGCTTCCACACAGAGAAGTGGGCCGAGACCAAAAAAAGTTATTTCACAACCAGCAGAAAGCACTGCTCATAATTTTTGGTACCTGAATACCAGCAACCTTTGCCCCTCTTTAAAGGGGACAAAGAAATGAACTGAGGCGTGATGATCACTTTACTCCTGAAACAACTGCCCAAATGCTTCAAAAACATCACAGTTAGAGACTTCTGATTTGGTTAAGGACACTGAGATGCAGTTAAATAATACCCCAGTCTACAAAACTGGGTTAGAACATGAGTGGAAGTTAGTCTGCTGACTGCAGAAATCACAGGAGAAGACTTCTCAGGCTTTTACAGCCATTACATGTCCAGGGCTCACAGAAATCAACTGCATCAGTTGAAAAACTCCTGTGGACTTAAAGGGGTTTAGAATCAAGCCTTAATATGGATTACCAGAAAACGCAGAGGCAGCTTCAAAAGGGCCAGTTGACATGACCAACACTTGTTCAAATTTCTGATAATTCTCTTCAAATTATTTTCTGCGGTTAGGGATTCATTAGGGGCTTCTGAACTGTTTCCTCTTACTGAAATACAAAAGGAGACTCAGGTGACAGTATCTAGCATCTTCATTGGAACCGCTTGTCAACTGGACAGCATCACTTTGTTCCCCTTTTTTATCTTGTTCTAATTTTTAAAGGTATTTGCCTGGGTTGATAGTTATTTATTTTGGATGTTTATCAAAAGCTGTTGGTATCTTGCTATTTTTGCCATTCTTTGTGAAACAGTATTAAATTAATGGCTGTCTGGATCACAAAAGTCACCATTCAAAGTGCTGGTAATTGGCACCTCAACATACATTCCCAGCAGAGGCCAAAGACCAGGTAGTTTCAGAGATGGAATGACCATCTGCCTCTTCTTGGTGGTTCCTCAGGGTTGACTGAGCAATGTCAGGAAAGCTTGTCTGCTTTACGTTTTCTGGGTACAAATCAAGGATTTCTCTACTACCCATCTGGTACCTGATCCTGGCATTATATTCTTTACTATTTTTACGTTCATTTGTCTTCCTCCCCCCTCTTCCCCATGGCAAAGCATTTTAATGCCCTCGCGCTCATATTGTTTTAAGCGGCCCCTTGGACGGTGGAGACAAAGGCGTGACTTGCCGTCCCCTGTGTTTCGCTTCCACAGGCGATGCTGGTGGCTAGCCTAGTTCCCTGACGCAGTACAGCCTAGGTGTTTGGCATCGCTAAGTACCCAAGAACTTGGTATCTTCCTTTCCTGCGCTGTTCTGATATTAATGCTTTGGCACATAAAAAATGCCAACAGATGCCATCAAGTGTAAAGAGACAGGTGGTGTCAATGCGTCAGAGGAGGGACTTCCTCCAGAAAGATGGCACTTGCTGAGTTATGTAGGCTGCCCATGCAAATCCTTACCCATGTGACATCCATCTCCTTGTGAGACAGTCCTAATGTCCTTGTGAGCCGGCACAATGCCATTCGCAGCCCATGAATAGAAACGTATTGTAGGTACTTTATAAAAACCAGATTTTACACGGTAGATTTGTAAGTGATGTTTCATGCTGCATCTGTGTATCACGTAGATGTCAGTATGACACAGTGGACTGGGTAAAAGTCTGTGAGCTAGGTAACACTTTAGTCTTAGTCACTGCTGCATGCGTTTGGTAAGGTGCTGCATCTTCAAGTTACCATCTGTAAAAAGCGTCATGTCCAGATTTTGTAAAGTCTTTGGTTTTTGTACTGTGCAGCTGTAGAGACACTGTATTGTGTCAGAGATATCAAGCAAGAACACTAGAGACTTTATGCATACAAGTTTACTGTTCTCCCGCAGTCTTTTTCACTCCTGCCTTCGTGCCAGAGGTTTTCTGTATTTCCTTTTACCTCTTTCATATTTTGCTTCATATTTCCAGTCATATGACTAGATGAGCTACGAGCCCAGACCTTATTTTTTGGCATCAAAATCCTTCAGCAGATAATAGGCTTAATTCTCTAATATGGGCAGACAGCTTAATGAAATATCTAATCCCCAGACAATGAAAAAAATGTTTTGTCTGTTTTTTTGTTTTACATCACTACTGACCTTTTATATATCTCACCATTATATCATCATTCTTGTATGTTAGTTCAGTGTTCTGGAATCCAAGGTGGAAGGTATGGTTCTCTGACTTTTGTCTCCCTTATGGGTCAAGTGGCCCAAATGTCATCCTTTGAACACAGCAATGCGAATGTAATGGACCATACTTCCATTCAACGCCTCTAAGTTATTACTATATGGCTATATTCTGTCATCCAGAGATCTCTTTCAGGATCAGGACTCTTATTATTGCAAACACAGAAACATCCTTGCTTCTGGGGAGCTCACAGTCTAAAACGTATGACCTACTGAGACTGACTGGGAGGAGGCTAAAATCAAGTAGCTTTGCTTTACACAAACATTTGCCTTTCTAAAAATACTTTAAGGTGCCACTAAGCTCACCAGTCCATCAAGTCGTTATTAATTTTCCGACAGGATATATCAAGGGTGCCAGTTGTATGACCTGCCAAATCAGTCTTTGCACGTCCCATTATGCCTGCTAACTGACATGCATCTTCTTGCAGGGTAGAGGGTTTATGACTTTGAATCCAGATATATGAGCTTCTAGTAATATGACAGCAAAGGGCTGTGGGCTGTGGTTTACTTCCCTTTTGTACTTCCATAAGAGAGCTGTCCTGCCAGATATTTAGATACCAGTGGGTTGGTATCTAAACAGAATGAATTATTTACACCCTGCCATAACTGAGTGCTCAAATATGGGTCTGCATACTCTGTTTGGAAGCCAGTCTGCTCCCAACCTTTCACGAACCCCACTTTGTCTTTTCTGAGTGCGAGGAGCAAAGGCTGTGCTCAGTTTTTACATTCTTTCTTTACAACTACCGACTGCTTAAAGCTAAAGGGGGGCTTGCAGGAAATATAATTAAAGGCAGAACTTGCCTGCTGTAGCTTTTCAGGGAGATAAAGGGCACTCCTCCTCTCCAGAAGGTCTCTATTCCTTTCCCAGTGATGCTGTAATCTGTTGCTAAGGCAGTGGCTGTGCTGTAACATAGTGTTCTCTCTCTCATTGTGTTTATGAGCAGGTGGAGCAGAAATTGCTTGGTTTCTACACAAATAGCTATAGAACAAATGTACCAAAGGAAATGGGGGGTGGGTGGAGAAGATCCACAACACGATCAATATGAAAATGAAAGATGTGAGAACATGCCATATTTGAATAGTAAATATATAAAGTTAATCATTGAGCACCTTCTCCGTGTGAGGCAGTCCAATTCATAGAGGATCAGACTAAACATCAGGAAATCATAATTTTATTCTTAGCTCTTCCACTAGCCTGCTGAATGGTTTTAGCCAAGTTATTTTCTGATTCTGTGCTTCAGTTTTTCCGTCCTTATAGAGGGTTGCTTATTCTTTGTAAAGACGTATGAAAGCTGGTGCAGAAAAATACTGGTCGACATCTGGATTTTACTGTCAGAAGAAGTAGGAATTTGGTGAAGCACTAGGAAGGGCTATTGCTAAAGATGAGTTCAGAAGGACACTAGTAAAAGAAAAAGAAAAAACGTACGCGCCAAAGAAAAATGATTTGGTGGAGAGGCTGTTTGCATTCCTGTTTTGTATAATTTCACAAGGCCAAGGAAGTGGAATCCAAACCCTCTCCCAAGTCCATTTACATCACTGTGCTGTATCTGCAGACGTCGTTACCTTGACATTAATGTATAACCATTCACAGTGCTGGCGTTAGCACAGCACGTTTTGCCATGTATCAGACACATTGCACTGCAGAGGAAAACAAAGGCAGATGAAGTGAGAAGTGGGAGTCATGAATCATTTAAAAAGAAATAGCACACACAGAGCCCACTGTAAAAAGAAAGACAGCGTCACCATTCGGAGCGCTGCCAGCCGGTGAGAGTGCAGCCCCGCAGCTCGGGGCAGGCGGGGAGGGAAGAAGGCACGTGCTTTCTGAAGGTGAGACAGGCACCTGCTTTCGCTAACCGTCCTCATAACTTGAAATTAGGGCTTCTGTAACACGTTCAGTTAATTTCTACCCACGCCCTTTGCAGACGCTGAGTTTGTATGGGTACACTTGCGCATGTACACACAGACTTTTAACGCTCTACTGCTGTGTGCCCTGTGCTGGGGCCACCCACACAGCGCTCCCAGGAGGTGGTGGGGAGAATCCTCTTTGTTAACTTTTTGTATCGACTTTCATATCCTCCGGAGGCCTGATTCTTACTTCACCCTCCTGAGTTTTTACACTGGTACGACGTCGGCGATTTGCACGGTTGCAACTGTTGTCGTAAAAGGGGGATAAACCGTTTACGACCTGGTGGCAGGTAATATAGTTACACGCGCAGCTCTGAAACTCTTCGTCGGGCCCCAAGCAGGCTAGCAGCCTCCTCTGGGGCCTCCACCTGCACCCCTCACCCCTCTACCCATGAGCTCAAAGGCCCCGTTTAAGCACAGGACCAGGCACCCACGCTGCGATTGAGCTACAGTGTAGGGGTACCTAGTTTTAGCTGTGTCGCAGCTACGCCTGGGTATGGACCCACACGTACCCTCCTGTATCGTGACTTCCTATCGACTTCTTGGCTTAACCTCGGACCTGCCTCATCGCCCTGAACCTGCCGTCCTTGGGCCGGCCGTGCGTCCTTGCTCATGCGCTGTGGGACCGGCCCTGGCTGGTGAGGCCCCTTGCCCTTGCAGGCTTCTTGTTGTGCTTGGCTTACAAATCCGTGGGGAGCAGCGGGCTCTCGTTGCTCTCTGGCACTCTTACTTCCCGGTAGCACGGGGTTAGCATTTTTCTCTTTCAGATCTATACTTGGCTTGCTCTTTAGGAGAACTGTTGTCCCATATTGCTTTGGTTTTGAACAAAGAAGCAAGCTTTTCTCCTGGAAACATAGTGGTGCAATTCACAGATACACTAATGGTTTTAGATGATTACGTAGTCATCGTGCTCTGGGCTGGATGAAATAGTGAGTCCCGAGAAAAATGGGTCACTAAAATCAGTGGTTCTGTGACTCTCTCCTTCTGAAAGCTTAGGGTATTAAAAGCTAATTCTTTCATCTGTCCTTAATGAAAGAATTTAAAGTTCTTGACAGTCTGGGTTTCTGAACTTTGTGTTTTGTCCTGAAGTATGTCCTGGAGTTCGTGTTCGTAGTATGGTAGCCTTTACAGGCGTTCTTCGCAGGTAAATGCCTTCTCCTGAATGCTGAGTTACTCAAACTTTGCAGGTGATTGTCAAGCATTTTTCTCCTCTTCATTAGCAGGGGACTAACTCCAATTACTAATTTTGAATAGTTGCTGCTTCTCTGTTGTAGCCTATCTGATATTTTCTCAGGTACTGAACAAATCACGAATTTCATGAAATTCACACCATATTAACCTCTGTAGAGATAACCATTCGGTACCACCCTGGTCCACATAGGACTCTTTGACCAGAAGTGATGAATGTGCAATTGAAATTATGAATCAAGCACTGTTTTAGGTAGGAACAGTCTGGGCCATCAGAGAAAGCAATTCAGTGGGTTTTTAGAGGGTTTAGAGCATGAAGTGAGTATTCTTGCATGATAAGTAGACTGTAAAGCTTTAGTCATTTAATGGTTGTAAGGAGTGAAAAGGTAAATTGGCAAAAGATCATTTAAAAGACCCTGACTTGAGTCATCACGGAGGACCCCGTATCTCGCAGACTAAAGTCTAGGGGAACTCTTAGCCTCAAATCTTTCATTCTCAGTAAATAAAACACGTGCCTATCTTGCTTTTGTTTTTAATCCCACTTGAAAACAATTTACTAAATTTTACCAGTGATGACTATAAGTTTCAGCAAAATACATGCTGCGTTTTGCAGAGTTTATATAGTTAAAATAAAATTACTCTGAATTCATAGGTTAAGTGTTGAGTTTTATTTGAAGTGAAAGAAAAAAAGCAGGTTCGATTACTAAAATGAGCCAGTTTCCTTGACATAATGTAGAAGCAAATAGAAAAAATCAAGTCACTTAATGCAAAAAAGAAAAAAAAACAACCCACCCCAAAAACCCAACTGCCAAGACAACATTTTTAACACTTACACCAGACAAACTGTTGGATTTCAAATTGGCAAACAGTCTGTTATGACAGTCCTTTGATGGAGCAATTCATAGAAAGAAAACTATCAGGAAAACTCCACTCTAAGCAAGTGGGGCTTCTAATCAAGAAGATGATGCCACTCAAATCTAGATCAAAAAAGAGTCACGGAAATAAAAGACTTGATTCCACAGTGAAGTTTGTGTGGGTAGAACCAATCGCAGGGTAGAATCCTAAAGGTAGCTGTGATGACGCAAAACAGTACTGAACCGCGCTGTGTGTCAATCGGTTATACATCTTTATTGGCTCCTGGCTGATGTGTTTTAAGCACTGTGCAACATCCAGTTCTCTTAACAATGGTGGGAATACAGTAGTTTTAAGCAGCCTTTGTTTTCTACCAGAATGATCCATCCTGCGTTCTAGAACCCAGAGGACTTATTTGGGTAGCCTCGAGTAGTTGCTTAACTTAAAGTAGCCCAAAATAATAAGCTCCACACAGAATTGTTGAAGGCTTCTGCTGCTACTCGGTGCTACTTCTATGGGCCCTCACTTGCGAGAGTCTGTGGCTTCGCTCCTGAATCTGTGTACAGTGGGCTCTGTAGTGCTAGAGTTAGGGGAAGAATCCTGTCATTCATTTCTTTCAAGCTTTCCCTTTGCTTAAAATACCTTCAGGTATTTCAGGATTTGGGCTTTTTTTAAGTTCAGTATTGCCAATCTTATACTAATAAAGGCATAAGCCTGTACTTCAAAATCATGAGTGGCATAATTATGACTTTAAAAATAGAACACTTTTTCATAAAGGCTGAGGTATTCAGATGACATTCAAGCAGCTGCATCTTCAGGAGAAATAGCACATATTATGGTATTGCTAATAAAATTGTAAGTACTGGCAACACAGTACTTCATGTAATCACAGTCTTCAGAATTTGTATTCGCTACTTGAATTACTTTGAACTGACACATCACATTGCATGCAAGTACATCTGACACGCAAAGTCTAGTTTGTGACCTGGGGGCCACCTAGTGATTATGACACTAGGCTCCAGTTTAGATCTGGCTTTTCTTTTTGTTACGGACTTTTGGTGTTAACTTGAGGAAAATCAACATTCAACCTCAACTGTAGAACACATGTAAACTGGGAGGTATGTCTTGATCCTTCGGTTAGATCAGGGTTGCGGACAGATCACGCCGTATCTCCCACTACGCTGCCTGCTAGGGACATGAAGAAACTTTCCCAAATTGCCCTAAATTAAACAGATTCAGGTACTGTACTTCCCAGCCCCAGCTTTAAAATAGGAGTAACAGCACTGCCTTATATCACAGAAGTGTTCAGAAAATTAAAGACTTTGAAGCACTTTGAGATCTAATCAGAAGTGCTACAAAGTGTTGTTAATTATGGTTAATTTGTTCTTTGACTGGCTGTACATAATTTTTAGCATGAGGTTCTCTGATACAATGATAATGAGGACTAAACTGGTATCTTACTATGATTTTCTGTGATTGTCAATATGAAATTCACTTGCCATGTATTTCCAGCAAGGTATGCATAAAATTAACTGTCACAGCAAAGAATATTCAACTAGACATATTGGAACAAAAGCTTTAACTAATGCTTATAATCATGGCATTTTCTTAATGAGTGACAGGTGCTCTTGTTTATGTGCCATTCTCACAAACCCTCCTTTTTCATTCAAGTAGGTTGATTCACAAAAACGTGCACTGTTTGTGTAATCAAACAAGTGGCTTCAGAAAAAAGAACTTTCCAAATTCCTGTTGGGCTCTACTTTTCTCTTTAAACTTTTTCTGTTGCTGAACAGCAGCAAGGCTGCTTAAACTTTAAATCACTTAAATGGATGTGTTACACCTACAGCTGAATGAATAATTCAGTTCCTAGTCACTGTCTGAATTTGATAGGAAGAAAAGGGGAGGGTCCCTAAGGGTCTGAATGTGTGAGCAGAGGGGGAAGGGGAAGGCTAATTAATTACACACTTACAGTAGGGAATACTTGAAAAAAATCCACTTAAGTACTGTTTTTTTGTTACATATTGCTGATCACAGCTGAGAGCATAATACCAAGGCAACCGTGTTCTTGAAAACTTAACTCTTTGAGGGCTGTTAACAACAGATTGAAATGAAGGAAAAAAAAAGCCCAATCCCAAACACCAGGGTTATGTTTCATTAGATAAATGCTTCGACTAAAGAATGATTCATCACCTACTGATGAATTCAAATTCATTACTGATGCAATTGCAATGTGAATTTCTTTTCTTCTCCATGTTATTTTCGGAGATCTTCTTTCTGAAAGCAGTGCTGAGCTGGCTGCATCTCCTGGAGCGTTAAGGCAACATGGTAGTATTACCATTGACACCAGGGATGCAAATTATTTTTCTCTTGGCACTGGGAAGATTTTTGCTGCCAAGAGAACTATCTCTAGATTAAGCTTTTTTTAAATACTGTAAACTATTTTGGTAGCAGCAAATTACTGTTACTTGGTGGTACGTGATCTCTGACTATTTTTAATGCCCCTGTGACAGAACTGCAACATGCTTTCCAGTGTACATGTACGGTCATTTTCTGAAGGAATCAAGGCCCCTTTTATAGCCAGACCATTTCCATTCTCTGCACAACAAACAAGAACCACAATTGGAATTGATTTTTTCAAATAGCTCTGGAATTCTCTCTCTCTAACAAAAACCTACCAAATCAGAAGCAATTTTTAATGACTGCTTTTGTTTCATATTCCCATGTGCATTTATTATTCTTTCTCATTTTCTTCTCTAAAAATTGAACAGACTTTGATCCTCCATTGCTCTGCATCTTTAGTAAAGGAATGTGCTTTCTAAAAACCTGCTTTATTTCATTCCAAAGTTGGTCATGACATAGTATGCGTTTGGGAAGATGGTGATTATTGAATGTTTGTGCATTTTAAGGCATCCCTATATCCAGCAGGCAAAAACAGTCGGAAATTTACTGCCATAGGTCTGCTTCCTTTACACCAAACAGTTGCCATGAGTATTTCCACAGATAGTTCAATGCAGTGCAGCCACCTAACGAGGGTGTAGCCTGCTATACATCATCCATGTTAGTTCATTGTGGAATCATTTCCGTTCATAGTAAATGACAGAAGAAGATTGAAGTGTTGAAATACTAGAACTTAACCACTACTGTCTGCTATCTACAAATACGGAGACGTGGTATTTCTCATATAATTTCCCATTCTGTGTCCCAGGGTGGGGCCAGCAGTGTGTAAAATGTTTCAGAGTCCTTTGAGTGAAAAGTTCAGATGTTTTGGTTTGGATCCACCAGTTCAACTGCGTGATATTTACTGTGGGCATCAGGGAGAGGAAAAGTCTAGGCCTTTAAGCCTTGTAGGAAAAAAAGTCCACCTAAAGCACATCAGTTGCCAAACTTTTCTGTCCCCCTGAGGATTCTTTGTTGTCTCTGTAGCATATCACACTATTGTTGTTCTCTTCTTGTTGGAAAACCGTTCCCATCTGTGCTCCTAAATCTCCTGCTTTACGCTCCCACCTTGTAAGAGGCAAAGCACAAGCAGTACAGAGCCAAGTACAGCACTCTTGCACCCCTCTTCGGGCGGTAGGAATCCTCTGTAACTAAGTTACACTGGAAGACCTGCCTGTTAAATACAACAAAGTTTAATGAACAATATTTGAAAAGGAAACCCACTTTTTCCAGCAAAAGATTCCTTGGAAATCAGAACTGTTCTGGAGGGAGTAGTACTGTGAGACCTTTTCAGTTTAGCCTGAGTTCTAGCATCAGGAAAACCAAAAGCATTACCAGCACATCCCCTAAACTTGCTTACCAGCTCCAGCAACAGGTGGAGTAGAACAGAACATTATGCTCTAGTATTAGTTGCTTCTGGAAAGAAATGGCATCTTGCTTGCAGACAGCTCTTTCATAAAAGGATGGGCTCTGTTTACCCTTTTCCCCACTATGTTCCAGATTTGCTACTCTGAATGACAATCCTCTATATCCAGCAACTCAGGAAAATTGTTTAAAACCAAGAAAATTATTTCCACGGTTTCAGCAATCCCTCTTTTTGAAACATTTCAGGACTTTTTTACCTGCTAATCTTTATATCAAACCTGAATACTGGAGTTTAATGGCTAACTTTTGGGAAGCGATACGGTCTTTTTAGACAGCACATTCCTTTGCACTCTTTCTCCAGAGTACAAAGAGCTCTCAACTTAGAATGGCTCGTCACTTAATTGTCCATCCTTTTTTCATCCTCAGTTATCAGTTGCATAATAATAGCAGTGAAACTGGTGAATGAAAAATTCTGATTTGGTGGCACATAACACAGATGTATAACACCTGTTGTCCTCTTCTGCCTTTGTCTTTTTATGGAACACTGAAGAAAATAATTTCACCCTCTGACTCAGTTTCCCCATCTGTAAAGTGGGTTCAGTAGCATTTGTTCGATACTGTTGTTACCTTATTTTTGATTATCTGATGTGATAGGGTACTACTCTACTGCAGTACAAAGTAATCAAAGTTATTAACTGGTGAACCACATCTATAAACTGAATTACAGGGTAGGGCTCTTTTTTGTTTCTCACATGCGATCTTTGTCCATTTAAATAAGCACCTAAAAACTGGGAGAAAGGAGCTGTTTGCTTAAGGCACAAGGCTGAGATTGAGGAAATCTGCATTCCTCCTGATACTGTCACTGACTCTCTGATCTTGGGCAAATCTTGGTGGATAATCATCCTTCTGGCTGTTTTAACTGAAGTGAGAACAGTGTTTTTTAGTCATGTCAGCTGAAGTTTTAGGAGATGCTGTAACACAAAAGTTTATAAGAATGTTCAGAGTAATTTAGTTCTGGATTAAAATACAGCTGGCAGGAGAGATGGGCAATTACCTACTCTTTAATATAGATAGGGAATGTGTTCTTCCTCCCAGCTATTATTGTCCATACCTATTATTTCAGAACTACTGGACATGATCATGCCTCACTGTGGCGCAGCTTCCACAATGAGGTCACCTGCAGCTTGGAAGTACAGCTGTTTCCCCTGCCTTCATTTTTAATTCATAGGCTTGTTGTGGGTGTTGGTTTTTTTTATCTGCTGTTTATTCTGCAAGCCCCTTTTGGGCACATTGATGCCTCCAGCAAGCTTTGTATGCCAGGGAATTATGGGTCCAGAGATTCTGCAAATCTGCATCCCAGCCAAAGCTTTTGAAAGCTGCTTCTTTTGAATGCCATGCATTTGGCTCGCACCCCTCCTTTCCTCTCTGTCTGTCTCTCTCTCCCTCTCTTCCTCCCTTTCCCCTCTCTTCCCTCCCTTCCCTCCTCATTCTCTCCCCCTCTTCCTCCTCTTTTTTCACCCTTCCCCCTTTTTCCTCCTGCCCCTGCTTCTCTCGTCTTCCCATTTCCCCAGTCCCCTTCCCTTTCTCTTTCCCTCTTTCTTACCTAGTGATCCCCTCAGTAATGATGGGAAACTGTCTGCACTGCATGGCGAACAACTTGGCTGGGAGGAGTAAAAGGGTGCTTTTCACTTCATAAAAGATGAGCTAGAAACCGTTGTACACAATGATTGAGACAATTCATTGCAGTCTGTATGTGGACTAATGCCTGTAAGACTGCACATGCTCTATAAATTCCCACCTGAGCACCCCCAACATGTCAGACAGCTTGAGGTGTTCTGACACTCAGCTCCTCCATCACAAACCCTATGATGTCTATGTCATTGCTCCATCAGCAGGGATAACGTCCTTTCCCTTCTAGTTCTTTTTTCCCGACTCTATTTTATTTTTAAATATTAAAGTGCTCTGGGTTTCCCTAGTAAATCAGTGTGTGTGTGAAGTGCTGGTTACTTGTAGCTGGAGGCTGTTTTCCCCCCTCTGATGGACTGCAAGCATTTTTTCTAAAACCGTCTCTTCTTTTCATCACTCCTGCTGTCCCCTCCTCCCCCGCCCAAGCCTCAGCAAGCTCAGCTGCACATAATGACATCCAATCTGTTCAGGAAAAGAAAAAAACAGGAGGGGGAGAATATTTCCCTTTGATTTATACAGAAGCTGAGTTGGCAGAGAACTCGGCTCAGGGGTGGGTGGAAGGGGAACCAAAAAGCAAATTTGTGATGCATGGGCATACTCTCCCCTGGGGTGGTGCCAGTCAGCACAGCAGCCAAAGCCGACAGAGAAGCTTTGCAGGTTTCGTGTGTGCGCCCAAGGCATCCTCCTTCCCAACGTATTACTATCGCCATGCAAACACACCCCCACAGTCTGGGGTTAATTTAATTTTAAAATGACATTAGAGATAACACAGGCCGGCTCATTAGCACTAGGCAAAACACATAGATCCCTGTGTAAAGACAGACTCTGGAAGAGGGGGAGGTCAGCAACCGAGTGCTTTTCTCATTCCAGCAGTCAGTCTTTGAGCTGGGGTCAGTTCTTACATGAGAAGGACGTGGCTAGGTTTGGCGTGAAAGGGTAATGAAAAATAGGAAGGAGAGTCTTGTGCTGCAGCTCAGGCATTGGAGTGGGATCTCCTGGCAAAAATCATAATGTCAGGTCAATGAAATCATATTGACGTATATCGTATCATAGAGGACGTTCCCTAGCATTTTATACCCCCATTTTTCATTCATAAAAGACAACGCACAAAAAGAAATCAAAAGAGGCCCTAGTGTTATATTTGATTGCTTTGGGAGTGATTATGAGCGGAAGGGACAGCAAGAGGTAGATGCGGGATATGTGGGCCGGTTCCATCAAGTCCTAATCAAGTATGCAGAATCTCCTGTCTCCATCTTGATCTACCACACAGTTCTTCTGAAACACTTCAGCTCTGGTCTGTTATATCCTTATTACTCCATTTACAATCCGCCTTAAACTCACACATACAGAACTTTATTAATGCACGCAGATTTTGACCTACAACGGTCCTGCTCTCCCACGTTTGTACACAGATGCTGCTCTGTTTGCATCGCAGATCTAATCATCTACTTTTCCACTATTTGTACCCCTTCCTGGCCTTCCCGTTGACTTAAGTCGTGTTGTCCAGCTATTTTCACCCTTCATCCCAGGCTGGGGTATTTCCTGCTGTTCTAGGACTTAGACCCATTCTGACTGAAATCTGTTAGTTACACTGAGGTGTGGTGATTTCTGTTCTAGACGGTAGTATTACATATCGGTTAACTACCAGGACCAAACCACAGAATTCACGGGTGTCTCCAAAACGAAATTACTTTCGTCCATTAGATAAACTGATATCCGTGCACCATTTCATTACAATACTGGATGTAACTCATGGACAGAACAGAAAAAACTTAATGAACGCAGCAATAATTTGCCATGCATAACTCTCTAGTGAAACTGATAGTGGCTTATCGTTTAGTTAAGTTTTGCAACAAGGCAGGATGTGTGGTACAGAGGATAGAAAGCGCTGCAGACCCCAACTATGAATGAGAATGGGTGTCTATTTTATGGGGCAGTCTCCATCGATTCTGATTGATTAAATACATTCCAGCTAAAATGGTAATTCGGCCTAGTCTGAGGGCCGTGGGGAGTGATAAACACTGGCAAGCGAACTTGATGTCGACAGCACAATCCAGATTGCCATAGAAATTAACAGTGTGTGTCTGTTGTTATTAGAGATTTAACCAGATGACCTGACAATAATTAATGGGGGGCTAAATTGAGAAGGTCTGTCTCCCTTTGGAGAACCATCCCTGAAACCTAGCTGTTCTCACCAAGTGTACATATCCTGCATACCCTGCGCAGGTGAGAGTGTTTGCACCCCTTGCGTTTAATACTAAAACTGATGTGGGAACTTGGTGAGATGGGACTTCAGGTCTGCCCAGAGACGGTCTCCAGGGAAAGAATAGGAATGCATATGTTCCAGGAAACAATACGCATTGCAAGGTCATTTGTGACCAACTGTAAAGAGGTAATGCCAGAACAGCCTCACTGGCTGGGCTTTTCCTTGGCTCAGACCCGCCTGCAGACACAAAGCCAAGCAAAAGCCAGGGCTGTCAGCTTGCAACAGGCTCATCTGTCCATAGACACTGTTGAGTTTCCAGGTTAAAAGACTGTGCTGAACTGACCTGCAGTGGCTGCTCTGGCACAGCAACACAGTTCCTCTTGCGTGCGTAATCCTGATGTTTGTGTTCTCAGTGCCTCTGCTCCAAAGGACTCAGAAGATTCCACTGCATTTCAAGAATTTAATTAATAATCTCTGGAAAGATAGGTGAGCGTTCTTGTTCTCTAGATAGGACATCATGGCATCCAAAGGTGATACGGTTCACCTAGGACATAAAAGACACAGAGTATGGAATAGAAGCCTGACTTCATGTCTTCTGGTGATGTTCAGAAATACCTATTTGATTCATTGTGATTTTAATGGCATTTGTACAGCTCTGGGTCAGGCCCCAAGAACTTGGTGACTCTGCAGGTAAACACAGCCAAGCAGATGTTGTGTATTTAGTTCTGGACGGTTCTCGGCATTCAGTTCTGTTTTACTGCAAGGTGGGGCAGGGGATCACACATGACAGACATGAATCCGTAGACTGTTACAGAATAATTGAGTCAACCCCATTTCATAGGTTCCATTTAATTGTTAACAATATTAGAATGTAAACTAAGGATCCAAAAAAGTAAAAACTGCTGTGCTGCTAAGTGCTAAACACACAGTGAAAGGCAGTCCCAGCCTCAACAAATTTGCAGTCTAACTAAACATGCAGTATAAGATAGAGGGTAGGAAAAGACACAGATGTTCAGAACTCTACCCCCAAGGAAATGGAACCAGGCTTCCCTGGGTCTCTAGCCAGGACCACATGGCTTCTCAGCTTCCCTTTAAAATTCTCCTTTTTGTTGGTCTCTTTTCTCTAGCATAGTTTTGTTGGATCAGGGTGGTTGAGGAATGGACATGGCTGTAAGCCTGGCTTGCTTTTGAGAGAAGAGTGGCCTGCAAGCTTAGTACTTAGTCACAGTTGTTCAGTTCCTGAATACCTCGGCTCCCATTTATGCCACGGTGGGCCGACACCTGTCCTGGGGACACTTTATTTGTCATCTGCAATGTCCTGTGGGGACTCAAGCCAATCGTAGCCAGATGGCCTGTGGCCAGAATTGCTGGAAAACTGAATCCCTAAGACAATCCCCTTCTATTTTACTCCTCGCAACAGGCATCTAGTCTCAGCACCCATCTGGATGATCATTAAAACCCTAGTCCTAAACTCTCCTCCCTACTCTCTCACAGCTCTTCCCCTGAATAAGATTTCAGTCTTCAGCTATCCCCTTCAGTTGCAGGGTAAGAAAAAATTACTTCCAGTTTTCTACATAGGTTTGTGTGTGTGTGTGTGTGCGCGCGTGTGCGTGAATCTATAAATAAACAGACCAATATTCTGGTAACTGAATTGCTACCCTCCCCTTCCCTGCCTCAGGAGCATCTTGTTCCCATCTCCCTCCAGCAGAATAGTGAGCCAGAATGAAATGCCTCATTCCTAGTAAGTACTGTCAGCACAGCAGCTGGGGAGAAGAATATCTGAGGGAAATGCACAAGTGCACTGGCATTTATTTATTTCCTGGATGTATTTATATAGCACAGACCTCAGAGCAGAAGTGCACTTGATGCTTCTGTCGACTAAGAAAGGGAAATGAGGCCGTAACACAGGCTGTACTGTGCATTTTTTGCTCACAGAGCCCCCATTAACTGCCACGGATGGACCCCAAGGCTCTGAAGGCTACTATGATTGAATCATCGTGTCTGACTGCTGCTTGCGGGAGGCAACCATGCAGGGGTGACGCTGTAGAACGAGATTAACTGCGATCACTGATTTGACTATTGTGCTAGTTCTTACGTCCAAAACTCTTGAGGACCACTTAGCTCACTGAGCCCTAATTCTATAAGTGAGAAAAGATTAATGAGCAGCTTACCACAAACTACTGCCCTTCCTCCTCTCTCCCTGCAGTGTGCACAACCCTTTGAAGATGACAAGCATGGGGGAAACAGTGTGGTGGTCTGCTAAGACAAGGCAATTAGCAGTCTTGGCTCTGTTCAAAACTGCCACTGGTTCTTTTCATAGCCTTTAGTAAGTCACTTAAGGGCTTCAGCCTACCCCAGATGTGCTTTATGTGAGGTAATGAGCACTGGAAGACCCCTAAGGTTTAGAGAAGTCTACCAAGAATTCCTTCTTGCCTTGTGCCTTTAACAGACTGCGTGTTATCAACACAAAATCCAATTCCGATAGATGCTCTCATAATCACTCTCTGAATGTCTCTCTGTAATTGGTTTTATCGGAGAGAGCTACTTACACTTTCTAGGACCCTGCATTTTTTGGCCCGCTTGTTTATAACTGGACTGAATTTCCTTACACTTGTACAGTGTTTCATATGTTGGATCTAAACCAGAACCACATAGTCAATGTCACTTAATATTCCTATGATCTAGTAAATAGGATCTTTATCTGAACTGGCTTTTCTTTTATTCTGCAAAGCAAGTTTACAGCTGATGAAGTTTTGCATGAAATCAGCAGCCCAGTTTTACTTAGTCTGCTGCAATGCTATAGTTCCTCTATGGATAGCTAGCTCGTCCGATGAAGATCTAGCATTCAGGGACCACTCAGATATCTGCACTATCCTTCTGTTCCCCTCTTGGGATTATCAAAACTTGCCAGTGGTAATCCAGGATTCCATATTAAAAGTTGAATATTATTTAGCTGGTTATGTACAAATGGTGGGGACCCTGTTTGGTTGTTCTAACTGCTTGGTTTCTATAATGTTTCCTCCTTAAGGAATTAACATACAGTTCCTGGAAAATGAAATTTGTGTTTCCACCACCAGATGCAAACACCAAACCAGTGAAGCTTCTTTTGTTTACAGTGATGAAAAAAAAGGTTTCGTTGCTAATACGCAGAGGTGCGTGTTAGGGCATCTAGCTTTTTGTGGGGCCCTGGAGAAATCATAGCACCTTGGTGCCTCAGTTTCTCTCTGCAGAATGCACAATAACCTCTCAGGAAACATTATTATTATTTAGAGTGCTTTTCTCCCCTAGGAAAATTCCCTGCAAAAAAGGTAGCGTCACCATTTGTCAAAGGTATAGTTCTTTCTTCTTCACTAAGGCAGATTCGCCTCGACTTCTCTGGGAAGTTTGCCTGAGCAAACAGGGAGGAAAGCCTAAATCAGGTTTTAATCGTCCATGACTTGCAGTTTCTGGATTTTCCCAGCTCATTCCTCCCTAAACACTAAACATCGCTGTGCTCCCATTTTCTGTAGACTTTTCAGAGTTTCTCTTTCCACTTAAACTTCCCACGTTCTGAAGAGTACATGTCCAATGTTCAGAACTGGGTACACGACAGCAGCATGGATCCCGCTATTTAATTGCAACTCCTTTTCCTGGGCAGATGCCTGGCCCTGCACTCATGCGGCTAAGGACGACTGCTACTGTACAACATTTCTGCAGGAAACGAGCACCTATGTCTGTCATCTTGTCTCATTCTTGTTTCACACAGAAACCAAGCCTAATCCTACAGAGACCTCGCGACGGCTGCGGTCAGAGACACCGACTGCAGTTATTTCCTGTGCGTGTGCACCTGGGCCCATGAACCCAGCATCCGTCTGCTGTGGGGGAAGAGGAAGAGGGAGGAAGAGGAAGGGCTGGGTTAGTGGTCATGCAAGAGGCTGGTTTGCTTCCTAACACGTTGCCTTCATCAAAGTGACTTGCTGAGTAATTAAGAGCCCCTTTCCTTCCACCCTAGCAACACCAGACAGGGGAGATCTTTGTTTCTGTTTGGAGGGCGAGGGCTACAGGAGAAATTAGGAAACACAGAGATGAGAGCAATTTGGCATTGTTCCACCAGTACACACTGTTTTATTAATAGGAGTTGCACATGTTTCTGAGCCATGGAGCCAGCCAGACACTGCAGCAGCAGCAGCAAGCCGGGACTGTCTACTTACCGCTGTCATGCAGTAACTTACCACCAGCGCACAAGGCAAGTTGACGCCCTTCTATGAGGATGTAATGGAAGCGAAAAAGGAACAACAGTCATGCAGTTGTTCCAAGCAGGAATTTATTTACTAAGAACTGGTCTTTTAGGGTAGCTATTTCCTAAAGCTCTACTGACTTCAGTGGAGATCTAGGCAGATGATTTGTCCCCGAGTTCATTTGCATAGTTGTAATTGAATCAGCTATTACTTCTACCAGTGAAATACGCACGATCTCTACTGACTTTGAAGCTCCAGAAGCAAAAATATTAACCAATTGTGAAAAACTTCTGATACGCGAAATTGGACTTCTCAGACTTTTTACAGCAAACACGTTCTCTGTGGTGGCATTAGAGCATGGAATGCTGGACTCCAATAACCTTATTCTACCATTTCTTCAGTACATGCTGTCAAGCAAGTAATGCTCCCAGCCCATGTCAGGGGCTTTCATGATCCTCACCACTATAGTCCCTGTCTCTCAATCTATAAAGTATTTACCTACTCCTTGTCCTTGTTAAACAGGAGAGGATTGTTCTTTCAGCATTTTAGATAGGAATCTGACAGCCTGGAATGCTAAATAAGTTGGCAGAACTCATATGGAAGATCTGTCTTGACAAAAGAGAGTGAATACAGCTCTCCATAGATGATAATTTACAGCAAATATGGCATCTATACATATTGTTAATTATTTATGTTTCAGTTATGTCAGCTTCTTTTTCATAAATGTGTTTCATTTATACCAGAGATTTTTTCCCAATGGGCTTTCTTCTTCTGCCTTTAGGTGGGTATTCAGATAGCCAGTCAACTGTTAAAAAGCTCATCTTCCTTCATTTGTCTTTTTTCCTGTTTGCTTTTTAGAAAAAGTTACGATAGGTAAGACTGCTACCAGTATTCCTTTCTAATTTAGATTAATTCTGTGCAATTTATGCATGCAGACAAGTTCAAAGGAGAAAAAGCCATCAGTAGCCCCCTTTATTTGGTGAGGTTTTTATCTTATTGATTAGTAGAAAAAGCAGGGGCATCCCAATGTTATTAAATTGCTCAATATTCCTTGTTCTGTTTAGGAGCTGCTATTGTGGAAACAGCACTCCATATCCTACTTGTTTTTTCTTCACAGCTGATGTACACGAAATTGTTTCTGTAATTGACATAATCTCTATTCTATTCTTATTAGATTATTCCCACCTACAAATATTCTTCATAGGTCTTCATCCATGAAATGGCCTGCTATAATACAAGCTGTCCCAGTGAGCCCACTGGAACTGGTACTTACATGAGTAAGGCTTATAGCACTTGATCCCAAGCTATTTAGACTTCAGTCACTCACTTACTGTCTAGTCCTACAGGGAGGCAGGATGACTGCATACAACAGAGCAAGCTAGGAACATTTGATTCACCATCACAGATTCTTTTGCCCGTGTCTGCCTATTTGATTTAAAAATATATACATGCCAAGGGGCTTGATATGTCTCTTGTGCCCCATTTAGCATCTGCTGAGCATCCCAGAGCAGCCTGCAGTGTAACACAAGTCACTGGAGGATAGATTTGATAGAGGGAAAAAACAAAGCAATTGATACCCTCAGGCTCCAGAAGTCTTCAAACTGATTCTTGCTGACTACAGGCAACAAAGCAATTTATGGCAACATGGTTGAAACTTCTTTTTATTTCAAAGCTGCTAAACCCTCCCTGGCACTTAGAGTCGCTTTTCATAAGGCAAACCCAGTGAGCTTGCTGGGTTCCTAAGATCTCAGCCCCAGGAAGCTTTTAACAGGAGTCAAAAGAGACATTAAGCACTGGGGAGGAATCGGGGAGACATAAAACAGAAATTAGGGTTTAACACAGGGCCATGAGGAGCTCAGGAAAGAAGAGGCAATTTTTTTCATGTTATTTTCTTTCTATGGCATTTCCCTTTTGGTCAGACCCTCAGTATAGCTTTTTTCTGTGGAAGTGGCCCACTTTGTCCAATGAATGAAGTGCACTCTGCAGATGGAAGCTGGGGTGTTTGGAAGCGGGTGTTTGGAAAGTGGTAGCCAGATTATTTTATTTTAAGGCTCTATTGCAGCAAAAGGCAGGAAAACAGACAGGGGGAGAGTAGTGAGTGGTTCACTGGCACCGATTGTCTACCACAGCAGGTTCAGCACTTAAATTTGAGTGACTTCTCTCTCCAGATGGTTGGTGGGAGCTGACTACCCAGATCTTTGCATAGCATGCTCCATAATGAAAACGTATGGCATCACTTGCTATCTTTTAAAAGCTTTTTTCTTCAACCCAAGTATAGCTCACTGTATTATGGATCCCTTCTTTGCCTGATGCAGAAAAAATGGGTATCTGTCATACGCCTAACCAGGGACTCTGATCTAGGAGTTCCTTTATTTCAAGGCAGACTAGCTCATGCTTTTACAACTGCATAATCCTACAATAATGTTAAGTGTAGTCTTTCTGTCCTTTTGATGCTGCCACTGCTGCTCTCTTCACTTCCGCTTTAACCGAGGCTTGTTTCTCTCCTAAGTCATGTCATAAAATTATTCTGAAAAATGCAGAGGATTTACACTGATTAAAAAACCTGTTTTCTTAGCATCCAACTATACTGATTCTCAAAAAAAACCAAGAAACAATGTAGGAAGATTTACTAATTAGAAGTACCCCCAAGAAAAGCAAGTCACAGACAAATTGATAGAATGCCCTTAATTTTGCATACTATGTTGTCAGTTTGCATGCTTTTCTCTGACCTAAATACTCAGTATAACGGGTGATTCATGTACAGTCACTGATTCTATGAGAACTGAGAAATTCAAGTAATCTAAAGAACGATCTTTGTATCCTCTCACAAAGCAACAGTTATTTTATGGAAGGTAAACAAACTTACAGAGGCGTTCTCTTCAGAAATGCTGGATAGACACCATTTCCAGTTTTTACAGTGTGCATACCAGTGTCTGGCTTTTCTAGAAGTGCAGTATAATGTTACCTGTCCAACAGTACCTAGTGATTTTGCTTGAATGAGGAACAGAACTACATTCTTCTGAGTTCTGGTGCCCAAACCAAACTACCTCCCTCGATATTGTAAAACAGAGAAAAAAGTCAAACGGGTTTTGCTCCAGTATAAGCTACAAGCTGTCGTTTATTGTAACTCAGGTTCAGATAAAATTATGATGTACACAGCTTTATATGTATCAATTCTCAGTGACATCTTGACTGGTATCTTGACTGAAGCACCCAGGTCACTAAGCCCATGTTCAATATAAAACTGTTTCCATGTTCTGTAACTTCATTTTCTGGGTATGAAAAACCACAAATCTGCCCTCTTTAGCATGTCGCCAGAATCTATGGAGTAGTCCAGTGACCTTGTTTATTTGTTTTGTTGTGTTTTTTTTTCTCAATGTTGTCAGGTTTTTGCATCTAAGTCATTAGATGAGCCTGGGTTAGATTGGATTCTACTGACTCCTTTCCAGGCAAAAGTAAGTCTAAGTTCCTAGAGAGCCATTCTCATGCTCCAATTAACCTCAGCTTATGTGTTACATATGATATGTGTGACGCACTGGATTCCCTTTGTTTCCCCCACTTTTTATTTTCCATCTGAGATGTGGCGTGAACTGGGAAATGCAATCAATGAGAATATACAGGAAATAGAAGCCATAAACAAAAATGACTGGTTGAGTCTCCATGAGGTCTGGAGTACAGTTGTTGAAACAAACCACTAGTGACCCAGAAAGATCTGAAGCTAAACAGAATGCTTTCAAGATGGAAATGTGGGACAAAGATGGCATAGATGAGTTGGTAATGGTCTCATCTTTTCTTTTGTAGGCTTTATTCCAGATGTAGCTTTAAAATAATAGCAGCATGTTGGACCCACAAAAGGGCAAGCCTGAGAGTTAGGAAACCTTCATCTATTGTGAGACTCTCATTGTGACTTTGCCTTTCTAAACCTGGAGAGCTATCTTTTAAAAGATTCCAATAGTCAGAGCTGGAGGCACATTATCAGAATAATTCAGCTTACATTTCAGGACTTGTAAATACATACATTTACAATCTGTTTGTGGGACATAGAAAAAGAAGAAAATACCTGTTGCTAATGTCCGAGATGTGCTACGCAAGAGACACTGTTCTTCCCAGCCTTAAAAATCTATAAGCCTGTATAAGTGTCCAGATATTCAGCAACTAGAAGCTTCAGGCTTTATCCATTAATACAAGGTGAACAGGGAAAATGTATTATTCTCAAGAAACAGTGTACAATGAGGGGATGTTATGTGGTGTTCTCAATGGGAGATACTCAGTTTTGAACTTTGGAAAATCTGGATGCTTCTCACAGATGTTAAAAAGAAAACGTAGGGGTTTGGATTCTGACCTCTGGTGTAAATGCTAAGCCAGCTTGAAAATTTTGGCATCAGTTATCTCAGGTTTTAAACAAGAGCTAATGAGATTTCTCCTCTTTTTTTGAGGCTAAATGCCGCTAAATGCCAAAGTTCACTACACCTAGTTAAAGAAAAGTTTATTATTTAAGCAATAAAGGCAACTACTAGAACACCTTCATGATCTCATGCTGGCCCAACTGTAGAGAAGAAGTTATCGAGCAGGTATTTGTAGTTTGCAGGCGGTGTGAAGCAGCCATACCTCACAGTGACGGTGTGTTTTCTAGGGTTTGTGTGACAAGGGTCCTAGGATCCGTTCACAGTTCTGCCTTTCATTTTGCTCTTTGATCTTTGGCAAGTTACATCGCTTTTCTGCCTCCATCTTCACAGCAGTGAAATGCAAAGTGCATATTTGTATCTGCGAGGATATCTGGGATCTGTGAGGCCTAAAATTAAATCAGCAAAGGGCTCTGATGATTATGATAGTATTCCAGAGTAGGATACTATATACAGGGACAGTGCCAAGTTTCAGTTATTTTCTTTAAGTAACAGAGAGCGTAATGGTATGATAAATTGAGGTGGATTGAAAACTGGCTGGACCTGGAGGATTCTAGTCAGTGGCACGAAGTCCAGTTGGAGCCAAATGGGTAGTGGTGTACCCCAGGGGTTGATACTGGACCCAACAGTGTTTAGCATCTTTATTAATAACCTGGATGATGGGGCAGACTGCACCCTCAGTAACTTTGCAGATGAGAACTAGGAGTGACTGGCACACCAGATGGTTGTGCTGCCACTCAGAGGGACCTTGACAGGCTGCAGCATTAGGCAAAGAAGAACCTCATGAAGCTCAACGAAAGGAAATGCAAAGTCTTGCACCCAGGGAGGAGTAACCTCGGGCACCAGTACCTGCTGTGGGCTGACTGGCTGGAAAGCAGCTTTGCAGAGAAGAATCTTGGGTCCCAGTGGACAACAAGCTGACCGTGAGCCAGCAATGCATCCTCACAGGAAGGAAGGCCAACATCATCCTGGGCTACATTCGGAGAAGCACTGCCGGCAGTTCAAGGAAGGTGATCCTTTCCCTCTACTCAGCACTGGTGAGGCCACGTCTGGGGTACTGCTTCCAGGTCTGGGCTCCCTAGTACAAGAAAGAAACGGACTTCTTGTGTTCAGTCTAGACACAAGAAGAAGCTTTTTACTGTGAGGGTGGTCAAACACTGGAACAGGTCGCTCAGGCAGGTTGTGAAGTCTCCATCCTTGGATATATTCAAAATCCAACTGGACATGGTGCTGAGCAAGCTACTCGAGCAGACCCTGCTTGAGCAGGGTGGTTGGACTAGAGGATCTCGACCTCAATGATTCTGTGATAAACTACATCCTTGTTTGTGTCATTCTGAGGACTCATATGTGACTCAAAAATCTTTCTGTTCTAAGAATTTGCAAGCCTTACCATTAATTTAAATAGGACTGAGATCAGGTTCCAAGATGTCAGAATGGCAGAAAGCTCTTTATCTCATAAAGCTCCTGGGCACCTTTTACTGGAATTAACTCTGGGCTTTTTTCCCTTCAGATATTCTCCAGCCCTTGCAAAGGAAACTGCAGTAACAAATCAGATTCTGCAGTAACACATTTTAAGTCCTGAAGCAAAATTCAGCAGTTTTAGAGGGACAGCATAAAAGGGAATGGGGTGGGGGAAGTGGGGTGGGAAGTATTTATAATCCCTTTAATATTTTAAAATTTAATTATTTCCAAATTGGGTTAGCGAGACTGACAAGAATACTGCATCTAAAGCATGGAGCCCAGAGGCAGCATTGGAAAATGAGAGGAGAAATTAATAATAAAAAAACCCCTATTGCTTCAAGGCAGCAGACTGGAACACTGACATTCCATTACTCCGTCTGTCTGCTGAATTCATTTAGCATCTGTGGCCTAAATAGGCTAGTTTTAAAGAGGCATGCTCCAGTTTTAATGTTGGAAAGGGGCGGGGGTTGTCAGAGGATTTTTCTTCATTGAAATCTGTCTCAAGAAGGCACATCAGACTGTAGTTAATAGGGTAGAGTAATGCTAACCTCTTAGCAGTTGTAGTTAAAATAACATCTTGGAGTGTTTCATAACGCCTTACAGATTGGGGTCTGCATCTAGCATTCGGGCCACTGCAGTTAGATGTCTGAGGGCAAAGCTGGAGCAATAATGTTGCGTATATAATTGAAGCAGGAGGTCTAAATCTGTAAAGGCATGACATCAACCATCACTAAAGTACAGCCATTTCCAACATCTCTGTACTCAAGGTATTAAAACTGGAGATTGTCAAAATGCTCTCCTTACCTCTTCTCCGAAAAACACAGGATTGCGCAGTAGCACAGCATTCCTTGACACAAACTGTTCTCTTTCAGGAGTGCCACCCCAGACATCATTGCTACAATTGCTGCAACACAGTCTCTTCCTCACGGTGCTCCTTTTCAACTGCTAACTCCATCCACCTTTGCATGGCTTTTGTAAGATCCAAGTTCAAAAGCCTGAGGCAGGCTGTCTGCAGTATTACAGAGAACTTACATGCGTGTACTGGAGGCTAGATAAATGGCTTGACAGCAGGCTGGAAGGGAAAGAAGAGAATGATTCTCCACTTTATTTCCTAGAAACCTACAAGTGTTTCACTTCTGGGTATTTTCTGAAACATCTGGATACCAGGAGGATAAAAGGTACCAGTGTAACCTCCCAGTAAGATCAATTGTTTAAAGCTTTCTGTGTATTTCCAGTCGTCTTTGGCTTCCTTCCCAAGATTATAGAAACAGGTCTGTGAATTTCCTTGGAGTAGAATATAATGTATTCTCTATAGTTCTATTTTTTCTGTTTCCATTTTATGCAAATAATCTTTGATTCCCTTTCCCCTAATTTATCATCTTCAAGGTCTCTGTGTAAATTATGCAGAAAGGAAAACCATGGATTTTATGGAAAGTCATATACAAGCTGTTAAAATTGGCCTTGTCTCCTCCTCTTCATTGTTCTTTGCTGTCAGCGTGGACTTTATCCAAAGTTTTCGTCAAGTTTAATGGAGATTACCCAACAGACAGAAGGCTTGATAAAAAATTTTACTGATGCAGTCTACCATGAAACATGGCCATGCTTTTTGATTTCAAGCATACAGGGTCCTATCTAGCAAGATTCTCAGAGCTACCTACAAAGTCCAAGTCTTCAAGTCTCATTAACTAAGTGAATCCCCATGGGCTCTTGGACCTTATTAACTGTCAGCCGGTAGAGAACGACTTTGTCCAGTCTTGAAGGAAAGAGGAAAGGCTAGACCCTCTGATTTCTTTAGGTAGTGTGCTGCCCATACTTGCTATCTAGTTTGCTGTCAAGGAGATGCTGCTGATTTCTGAGAAATTTACTCTGGCTAATATTTTGGATCTGAAGAGAACCTTGCCTATTATCATCCAGCCATAATCAACACTGACACAGGCATCCTCCAGCAAAACACCTCGCGCCCTAAAAATGTATTCACAGGTTTATTCCTTTCACTGGCATTTATTTCCATCACTGAATATCATCATTGGCTCCTCTTTTGGTCATCTTCTGCTTGATTCTGCAGACACTGAAGTCAGAGCTAAATTGGTTTAAGAATGTAGTTGCTAAGTGTAAAGATTGCATTAATGCTTCTTGATATCATCCACTTACAGCCTCTACCTTGGCTGCTACTAAAACTGTGTACTCTGTAAACTTTTTTGCTTTGTCCTGAACGAGTTGTTTATGCTTCCAGAAGGGCTACCTTCTTTTTTTGCATTTCAACAGAATTGAAAATAAATACCTGGCTTGCATCTTCCCAAGCATGTGTGCTGCAGGCAAGTCTAACTAAGGGGAGCCAAACTCTGGAGAGTTGCTTTTAAAAAATTGTATTATTCCTTCTTTCTCCCATTAGGCAGCAGTCCAGCCAAATCTACCTTTGCTTTTACTTAAACATATTTCTTTTCTATTCTTTTTATACAGCAACAGTCTGGCCTTAGGCAAATCTCCTGGGAGACTTGGTTAAAATGCACCTGTGCTACACAGGCAAACATATATTACAAAGTTGAAGTTGCTCTCTCTTGGCTAAAAGAGTAATATTTCACTGTGGTTCATGCTCCTCCTCACAGTTCTTAAGGGATTCATCTCCATCACAAAGGAAATGTCCTGTAGTGTTGAAAGAGGACTTAATTTTGGTTATCATTATTTCACAGAACGAGAACTGTACAGTTATAAATCACCAGAGAATTTTCTGCAGTTTTCATTGAATTCTTTCTGCTTTGGGCTCACAACCATTTCTTCCAACTCACAGCCTTTCCTGCTAAGCTTCCTTCTTTCTTTAACCTCTCACCTCTGCCTTTCCTTTTTTCTCCATGTAGATAAATAACTACCAATTAGACCCATGCTCAAAATTATCCAAGGTTATTCCCTTTGCTTACGTATCTTAATGGCAGTGTCTGCCTCGTCTATGTTGATAACAAACAATTCTGTAATTATATCAAAACAAGCACAAGAAGACCTATTTTTGGGGAGCATATACATATTGCTATTAGAGATGTGATTATTAATGGTAATAATAAATCATTGGTTGCAGTGATTTCACTGACTTGTATTTAACTTGTATTTGACAGGTTCCATCTCTTTAAGAACTTTCCTTTCGGGAGTAGCTTAGTTCATTTTTCTGAAAAGCAGCAATGCCCTCCCCCAGGTTGTTTCTTGACTGAAGTAATTGCTGTGACTACTCAGGTCCCAGACAACCAACAGATAATTAGTTCCAATTAAGTTCTCTCACAGGTGCTTATGAGATTGCCATTTGGAAGGAGCAGTTTCACCTGAAAGGTGAGCCGAATAGTGCAGAAGGGAACACCACAGATCAGAGCAAGATGAGAAACAGCAAAAGATGACCTCTGGTATGGTGTTGCTTTTTCTTTAAGCAGGGGTATGTATGAAGTATCTTTTTTTGCTTTTAAAGGTGTGATTGCTCAGTGTGGGTCCTTGTTGGGCTTCTCTTCCTGGTTTAAAAAAAAGGGGGAGGGAGGGAGGGGGAGGAACTAAGAAAGATATAACCTTAGAGTAACCAATGTGTGTGAGCTATGCTGGGTGCTGAAGAAAAGCCTAATGAATAGACAGCGCTTCAGTTTTACCATGAAGTAAGTCAGGCAGGATCTGTTCTAGTAGGTTACTGACCTTATCTGGTTCACCTCATAGTAAGTCTGAAGTGATGTGTTTTCCTTTGCAGAGAGTTTGTGTGTGTGTTAGGGAAGCTGAGCTTGAGTTGCCTCAGAATCCCTAAGTAAAGCATAGGGTCTGGCCTTTCTTATGTGGGCTTCTTACTGGTGTTAACTGTTGTGTTTGTCAGAGCTGCTTCTCATCCTTACGCAAGGAAGGATGTCTTTAACTAGCTTTAGCCTGTTGCTTTATGTGGGAGGCAGGAGGGAGTTATAGAACCTATATTTAAGGAGAAAAAGTATCTATAAACCTGACATGTGACTAAAAAGACACAAAAAAAGCTGCAGGTTTTAATCCCTTTCCTAATTGTTGTTACTTCTGTTTGTCTACCCTTAGTGGTGGCATTTGTTAGGTTTTTTTTGTTTTGTTTTAACAAAAATGCACTTTCAGATGTGCAGGTTGCAATGAATGCTGCTCTGTGCTTGCATTTAGTTATTGTAGGGCCTATTGCACTGAATTTCAGTTTGTGGTAGTGGTTTGAGCCAAAATAGTGCTCTTTTATTTTAGACTGCAGAAAGCAAGTGTATATAAAACACTAGTCATGTTAATCTCATCCCAAAATAGTTTCACCTGCTACCCTGGGAAGAGTAACTACTTCAGTGGCAGTAATTAGTGAGTGGAACTGCTTCACCTGGGTTTTATAGCAAGTAGGACTGCATGCCCTTGAAGATGTTCTCTAGATGCGTTCTCTGTGAACCTAGAAGGCCCCTTAGAGCTCTCTGGAGCTGCTTGAGCCACAGCACTTTGTTTGGGCTGTGCAAGTAAATTTTATGCTGTGTTATGTAAGAGGACACCCTCTGGAAAGATCAGAAGGCTTCATAGCTGTGCATTTCATGGATTCAATTATTATTCTGTTTTTTTGTCACCCGTAAGCTCCATCAAACCTTCCATGGTAGCAGCCACAAAAAGAAGAAAAATTGAGTACCTTTTCTGAATTTTGAAGGCAGGGCAAACTCTGACAGTGGTTTGTCTCCCACTGCAACTGAAACCACAAACCCTACCGATATTCAACAAGTAACTGATGAAACCACTTCTTTAAATATATTCCTACTTGGCAAATGTGTAGGACTGGATTAACTGAAAGAAATTAGACCCTTTTAGAAAAGGTGCTATATCTGGCAGGATTTTTGAGACCACCCAGGATATCTTACTGTCCACTGATTTTGGTGGCAGGTAGGTAGGTACCTGTGTGGTCTTGGAAATCTAAGTATTATCTACAGGTTTGGATACTTAAATGCTTTTAAAAGCTATGCACTTAATCCAGTGCCACTTGCCATGCACTCTGCCTCATTACAAAAGTGGAGGATAGGTACAACCCAAACAAAATATTCTGGGTTGCTTGAAAATTGGAATATTAAGATAATGCTTATTTTAATCCAACTATTTATCTGTAATTGAGGCAGCATCTGTATTACATGCCTTCAAGGATAGTAGCAAGTTAGCCCGTATGTCAGTTTAGCTCAATTTATGCATCTTTTCTACATACATTCAAAGAAATGGGTTTGTAATCCATATGGAAATAACTTCATGATACAGGGATCACGTATGTTGCCGTTGCAACATAACGTACAAGGCAATCTGTAATGTAATGGATTTCTGTGGTGGGAGAGGAATGAAACACCACCTATTCCAGTTGTTTGTGATACGTGGTCTCTGAAAAGTGTTTCTTTTTTTCTGAGAAGCAGCATTGGACAGATCTTTTATCTAGGTGTAATACCCAGCTGTTAAGCAGTTATGTTTTCTTGCTTATGAGATCTTTAGTTTATTGAGGAGACAGCCTGTCTTGTGATCTCTAGTTTGTTCTTTTACTCTGCTTCAAACAGACTGTATTCTTAAAAGACGGTCTATGTTACATGGCTGAGATCAAGCAGGAACAGCAGATAGGATGTTAGTAAGGATTGAAGCAAAACGTGAATCAGCTGAGTAGAGGGTAAGTTCATTAGACCATGCAAGTGAAAAAGATACCTAGTTTTATATGGTGGTTTTCGAGGCAGCAAATTGTTACTAGAAATTGTATTCTATTCTGTCACTCTTCTTTCTGTGTCGCGCTGCCTCCTCATCTGGTATAATATCCAGTTATGAGAATGAGAAGGAAGACATATGGAGGGTGCAGATAGGCAATCTAACTCTTGGGTGAAAATTATACAATGCTTTTTCCTGTTATTTGTATAATTAATTTGATATTACAGGCTTTACTTGTATGATTATTTCTAGTGGCTTCTGATACTTTATTCACTTGGTTAAAGACGCATTGAGAAAAGAAGTGTTTCAGTTCACTGACTTTCTCAAAATTGTAGCGTACTTGAAATTGTTCCTCCATATTTGTGTTTGGCATGTCAAACAACAGCAAACTTTGCCCGGGTAAGGGTAGGCATATTTTGAATATTGTGCAACAATTTGTTCCATCTTATATTTCTATCTGCTGCATCCTGCAAAAAAATAAATTATGTTTTAATAACTGGAAGAATAGTTACTAGTTTCTATTTTCTGTCTCTAAATCTAGAAACTTTGATTACTGGGAGTCTAAGTATGTGGACTTCAGTGGCAAAGGAAAAAAGTGTATCACAATCTATTATTAGCCCCAAAGAAAACCATTATTTTTCTTTCTTTTTTTTTTCTTGTTTTTTGAACCCCAGGAATATCTCTTTCTAGTGATATAACTCAGCCACTTCTCATCCTGACCGTGTGTAGATCTTTGGGCCTTAAACCTATCACTTTTCTCAGTTTGCAAAATTCAAACTTTATTCACAAAATGGCACTGGCCTGAATACCAAGTGCCACACTTTATGTGGGAGGAAGAAGACGGGAAAAATGTTGTGGCAGGTGGCTTAAAATAAATAAGAATAAAACAAGCTCTGTTTGAAACTGCTTGGAGCTTTGAAATGTTCGAAGCAGTCTCTGCAAACCTGGGTTGCTTTGGAGAGCACTTGTGAGAAGGTCAGTCGCAATTATCATATGGTTTTGCAATTTTTTTGTATGGATATTATTACGAACGCAGTGTGTGTGCATTTGCATCCTAGGAGATACATAAACTAACCTCTAAATGCCACACCAAAACCCTAATTATAAATCCAGATATAGGGTATGTATCATGGACCTGTATGTTAAATATAATGCACCTGAGACTAGGATTTGGCCTTAAAGCTATAGTTTCACTTAAGTTTTTCTCTGCCTGGATTATAATTTTAGTAATGTGAATAAGAAACTGTGCAGATGCTAACCAGATGCTAATATCAAACTGTAGTTCAACATGTTTCCGTGTAATAACTACAGTGTTACTATGGTGATAACAGATTCACTAGAGGTTTGATTTAATAAAGCAGGATTGCATGTTAGTATCTGTACAGTTGCCATAGTTTTAGCCAAACAATTGTGCTGCTTCTGACTGAATTGATGGGGTTGCCACTGAGCTTAGTTTCCCTTGTAAATCTGTTTTTCAGGAATAAATTTGCTATGTAAGCAGGTTCTAGTATATCGCTTTAATTGACCTCTCTTGTCTCCAATGGCAAAAAAGCACGGCTTTTGTGCTCATATTCAAAACTATTTTGCCTAGAGGCTTTTTTTCTTTCCCTCTCTCCTTTTTTACTTTTTTTTTTCTTCTTCCCCAATGCTGCATTTGACTTCAACTTTAAAGATATTTGAGCCAACTGCCCAAGACTTCCTGAGAAGATAGAACAAGCAAAGAATCTAAATTGGCTTTCATGTGAGACCACCTGTATTTGCAAGTGGCAGAAGAGGATGTTCAGTTTTATTGCCACCCATCCAAGAAACCAAGCGATAAGGACTTGTCCGTTGCAAAACACTTTAAGCTAATAAACGGCAGTCTGGTAGATACTGAAGGCCAAATTGTGCTGTAAGTTCTGCAGTTAGCAGCTCAATAGATTTGTGGTGTTGGTCTGAACGCACACCAGGAGAGCTGCGTATACTTTCATTCTTGCATTTTGGTTTTGATCTTCCTTGCCTTGCATCCTGTCTAATCATTTACAGATCTACAGGGCAGCTACCAGCACCGTGAGAAGAGAAAGCAATAGAGTTTCCACTCGCAGCGCTCTGCACAAGACACAGGAAAAGTTAGGTCCAAATGAGTCAATTTCTTCCCTGACCTCAGACCGAGTACTATTTCTTCTCTAACTAGCGGAAAGCTTTGTAGCTTTTTGTGTTGCAGGATCTTCTTAACCCTCTGTAGCTCCGCTTGCATCGATAGGGTTGGTTGAAGTGGAGGGCAGTGTGTGGGTCAGAACTGGGAGCTCATCTGTTTTCTGGGACCAAGAAGAGCTTTTGGCTTCTTTTATGTCTTAATAATAGAAGTAATAATAACAATAATTAATAACTATAATGATAGTGATAACCTTCCAGCTGAACATGTGCAATTTGTATTGCCTCAGCATTATTCCCAGGCAGAGCTTCATTGATATTCAGAGCATCGCCGTGTCTGTCACTGCTCTGTGCACTTTGGGTCTGGAATCCTTGGGGAGCCTCGCAGCTGTCAAATTGACTTCCATCATTTCTCTCCTAGCCGAGAGACAAATTATCCAGCCAGCCATCAGACTAGACTTTGCAATCGAACTTGCAATCTCTAAGCGATAAAACGCTGCCTCCTGGGTCAGACAAAGAGTTTGGCCTGTGAGGAGGGGGAGGCTGGCTGGGGGCACCGCCGCAGTTTGGTTTTTGGTGTCCATTCTTTACAAGCTGCTATTGGGCTGCTGCTTTTTCTTTCTTTCTTTTTTTTCTTTTTTTTTCTTTTTTTTTTTTTAGAGGTATTCATGGTCTAATGATTTGGCAAGCGCCTGGGTGAGTCACTGACATATGTCGGCTCAGAGCCCCGCTGGGAGAGACTGCTACTCCTGGGCACTGCTGGCAGGGCTCACAGCGCAACCTGCGAGGAGAGGATGGGCTCGGCTGACAGCTCAGCCCTGGCCGCAGGAAGGCCAAATTTACCCCATCAAGGGGCTGGGGCCGTGAGGTGACTTGGAAAGGCTTTCCCAGTTTTTTCACTCTCCGGAACTGCCAAGAGGTTTGGGGGAAGCTTGTTCTAGTTCTTCAGAAAAGCAATTTTGCAAAGAGCCCGAGTCTCCCGTCACTCCAGAGCTTTACTTGGGATACCGGTCCCGTGTTGGAAACGCTGACCCAAGCTTTTCAAGGCCTCCCGATTTTCCCCGCACCCCGTTGCTTTTGAAACGGTCGGCTGCTTCAGCTGGAGCTGCGGCCTTTGGTAGTTGTGCCCTGGGGTTTTAACGAGGGGACCGGCGGGGGTAACCCCCGTGGGCTGGACTCGGCCGCTGTAAATTCCACCGGCGGGTGGCCGCTTCAACCAGACGGGGCCCTCGCAGCCCCAGCCGCTGCCCCGTCCCGCGGGAGGCGGCAGCTTGCGGTTCCCTCCCCGGCCCCGCAAATCCTCGCACCGCGGGAGACTCTCGGTTTAACCGGCGGGGACGTAACCCCGCGGCTTCTCCCTCCGCCCGTCTGCGGCCGAGGCGGCGGCGCCGCCCGCGCCCCGGGTGCTGGCGCTGCCGCGGCTGCTCGCCGCCCCCAACGGCGGGGGGAAGGCGGGCGGGGCGCGGAGCAGCAGGCAGCGGAGCTGAGGCGGGGGGGACGGGACGGGACCGGGGACACACGGGACGGGCGGTGCCCGCCAGGGGGAGTCGCCGAGGCTCTTAAAGGGGCCGTCGGCGAGGGACCAGCCCCGGGGCCGGGGCAGCTCCGACGGCAGCGGCTGCGCTCCGCCTGCCGCGCCTTGCCCTTGGCGGGACCCCAGCCGCGACGCGAGTCCCGCTGCTTCCCCTCACACACACCCCCCCCCCACACACACACACTCCCCCCCATCTGCGGCAGCGCACGGGGCCGGGCTCTTGAAGCGCGTCAACGCCCGGCGCCTGAGGCGGCGCGAGCGCCGGCGGCCGCCATTTCGCCGCGGGCAGAGGCCGACCCAGGAGAGCGGCGGCTGGGGAGCGGCTTCCACGCGTGTCCGTTGCTCGTCGAAGGCCGCGGCAGGGCCCCTTGGCTCCAGGGCTGGGCCCGCCTGCCCTCCGCGCCGGGGAGGTGCCGGCGGAGCACCGTTTCCTCCTTGCCAGAAGCAGCGTGGCTTCCTCGTCTGCTGAGGGTTTCGTCTTGCTGCCGAGGGGCGTGAAGGTGGAGGAGAGGCGGCAGCTGTGGTTGGAAAGGGATTGTGCGTGGAAAGCTGTGTGAAAAGAAGGTAGCTGCTGAGCAGTTAAAAAGGCCTTTCCCCAGGAGGGAGTCTCAGTCCGGCTTGGTGTTCGGTTGAGAGCCGAGAGAAGCCTACTGCAACGCAGAGGACTTCCTTCCCTGAAAAATCTGCTCTGTGTGGTGCCGGCTTAGGACAGAAGCACCACTGAAGTGCTAGTGGCCCCTGCACTTGTTTGTGCTCTCCCCACAAACAGGCTGTATACCGAGGAATCCAGCTCAGGGTAGTGCTTTGACCCGTTCTTCCTCCTCAGGGCAACTGGAAGTCTTTCCTCATAGGAGGAAAAAGTGAATCAAAGAGGTGAGGTTGAATGCGAGTATACTATTAGAATCTACCTTTGGGTTGTTTTAGAGGCAGGCGGTGGGGTTTTAACATCTAGAGCAAGAGATGGCTCGGCAGTTCTCCAGCCACTAGTGTTTTCCCCCAAAACAGAGGTTGCCCATGTACTTGGAAGATCAGACATAACCCCTAAAGTATGACATACCTCTCACTTTATCATCTTAAATAAGTCTATGGATGGTCAGCCTTTTAAGCAAGCTTTCCAACTTCAGTCTCCTACAACCCTATCTCATCCTTCTCCTAGGTCTTTCCTAGATGTTCGGGTTCCAGAAGAACAAAACATCTCTCAATCTCTAGGAGCTTGTTGCTGGGAGAGGAAGAAGACATCTGGATTACTTAAGGTAGCAGTCCTCCTGGAGACAACGTTAGATGCCATTGAGCAAGCTGCCTTTGTTAGTGGATTGTGCTTTTCTGTAGATCATGTCAGAGGTCAAGATTGGACCTGGAATAAAAAAATCTATGAGAAAACAGCACTTCAAAGAGCTGACTTCTCTTGGTGATCTCCCTAATGACTTTCTCCTCTCCCTGTTCTCTGGGGATCTAGGTTAAAAACAAAGTAACGCAGGTCTTCCAAACAGCATTTTCTCTTTAGCTTGTTGATTCAAAGTAGCTGCTTTTAAGGGCTGGTTTCAGTTCCATTTAAGAATTGTTAGCATGAGGTTTTTTTTTAAAAAAGAAGTATTTTATTAGTATTACACTTATATGTGATAAAGAAGCAAAGTGTCAGCTCAGTCAGTTTCCTGATGGCCACGTGGCCATGCCATATCCACTGGCTGCATGGAAGCTCCTAGATGGAGGGCAGTTTGTCCTGTAAAGACATAAGAGATGAGGATCTGCCTTGTAGTGATCCAGCTCTTTTTGTGTGTGATCACACTACTGTTATAATCAGCTGTTTTGGGGTGAAGCTGCAAGCAGGATCTGCAGGCAGGCAGTTTCCTGATGAGGATTTTCATCTGCTCTTGAAATATAGCCTGCTCCTTCAAAGTAGCTCAAGTTTTGTTAAAACTTAGAGATGCACTTTCAAGTCCATGTTTCCTGGCAGTTGTATTGTTTCTTTGCTCATTGTAGTCAGAATTGATTACTGTTCTACCTTTGGTTTTCTAATCTGCATATGGCACTCTCTTGAAGATGCCCAGAGTTGGTGGTAAAGTGCTTTGCATTTAAATCTGACACAAATATGCTGGAAGTTAAATAACAATCTATGGTATTTCTTTTTCTTCAGAATGTTCTGAAGTCAGTTAGCATTGGTATCGGGTCTAAAATGCATTCACTTTCAGGTTTTTCACTTTCTTCTTTCCACCACCTCAGCTTTTAATTATGGCTGTCAAATAAGAGTACAAGCCAGACATGGCATTTAGCAACCTAATTCTACCATCCTTCTCTTTTTCCGTTTCCTTTCCCATAGGCGTCCACAAATGCCTATACCAGTGGGTACCTCTGACATTTCCAAATTGCAATTTGACAGTGTCAGAAAAGTTCATGAATTATTAAAATGTCTCAGCATCATAGAGGTTGGAAAATTACATATCATTTGACAAAACAGGCACACACAGAAAAAGAAAACCCCACCCAGGCATTCCCAAATCAAGAGAGCACCTTTAAAACTTTCCTTTGAATTTGCTTAAAAGGCTCGAATAGTAGGAGAGATGCATGAGTCATTCTCTCTCTGTCTCTCTCTAGAACAGGAAAGCTAGCAGAGGGTGGAGGCATGTCAGCACATAGTGTGGTACACTTTAAAATACCAGCTGAAATGACTAGGCTGAAGAAGTGGGAGGACTGATATTAGTCACACGCTATTACACAGTTCAGAAGATGAAGGCAGAAGAAATTACCGGACAGGCATATGCCACTTGGCCCAACCTTTTAAAACGTGTATCTTGACTTCAGATCTCTTAATTCTTTCTTCAGAATGCCTCTGTTTGCCTTGCATTGTGAGTGGGATTCATTAACTTGGCCACACAGAGAACAGCTGACTGTTCTTAAGCTGAGATGTTAGAAAAATGGTCGAGTTTACCACACAGACAGTATCGGCAACTTACATCCACGATCATTTTGCTCAAGCCTTTTGTTCCTTGTCCCACTGGACAAGCACAGGAGCTGTTGCGATCTTCCAGCTCTATGAGCATTAGTAGAGAGGATGCTGTGTAGGAAGCGCCAAGATCGTGGTGAGATCTTTGATACGATTTTCTGCCCTGCTGCAAGCAATTCTGTGTTAGCTGTCTGCACAGTGAAGTAATACATTCTCCATGTCTCAGGCCCTATACCTTCACCGTTCTTGGCATTTACAAGATTATGCGGAGTTGGCCTACCTTGCAGAGAAATAGACTGCATTTTTTCTGATGACCACAATACATAGGCCAAGAACTTGGATGTAAGCACTACATCAGGCTTTGTGATAGCAGTAGTAACAGAAATTATTTTGGTTCAAGGAAAGGGGCAGTGTATCCTTTGGATGTGTCAATTTCCCAGTTATAATGGAAGAAAGCTTTTTGAGCACCGGAATCTTTCTAACATGTTGAATATTTACTTTTCCTCGGTGTCTGCAGCTGAAGGATTTTGAAGCACTTTACAAACCTCGGTTCACCTCTGTGTGCTCATCTTGCTCTCCCAATGCATCTGAAACTGTTATTTAAATCTACTTTATATGCAGAAGTTAGAGTAAGTGACCTGTCACATGTTGCAAGTATCACAGCCATAAACTGAGCTCAGGAGTTATCTTTTCAGTTTGTGTAAACTGCTTGTCCATGTTAGCTTTCGATATACTGCAAAAAAATCTTGAAGCCAAATAAATAATAGAATGCAGATCACATGGCATAAGATCTTGTCTTGTCCTGGGTTGAGCATGGATACTTCCAAATTTAACTACAAGGCTCCCATCTTTCCCAAGCTCTCTATTTATGATGGGTTTTAAGTCTAGGCCATGTGCCTGGTGCAAGGCAATTAGCTGTGCTGTGTAGATCCGGAGGTCAGTCTTTCTTGAGATGAGTCATAAACTGCCTTTGGTAGTAAGATAGAGGGGGTGGTCCCTGTTTTGCCCAGGACTTAGTGTAGTATTTCCTTCTTTTCACCTGTTTTATCCAAAGATGGGAAGAGGTTTGTACTTGGATAAACTCATCAGTAAATGCAAATAACAGTTTGCTGGTCAGAGCCTCTGCTTGGACTTGTAGAGATTTACAGGATACAGCCCTTTTATGTAGCTGAATTTTTAACAGAAGGTGTTTCATTAAATAGGCCAGATATTGTCTCAGTTCTGTACTGCTTTATCTCTCTGCAGTACATCTGATAATCTTATATATCACATTTAACCAGGCCAAAAATAAAACCTGCAACAGACCTTCCTAGTTGTCTGTGACTGTCTTGAGAAGTACTTCCATCAGCCCTGTGAACCATTGTGGATTTGTTCTTACCCAGATTTCAGCCTGTTTGCCATGTGCAAATATATCCTTAGAACCACTCCTCAAGAAATATTTTAAATGTCAGATATAATACCTTTTTCTTTAAAAGAAAAAAAAGGTCATGATAATTTTCTCTTAATTTTCTGACAAATTCTGAAATTAATTATTGGAATTGTACCGCTCCTCTGCCCAAATTGGATAGCTGGAAAGTGTCTTAGCTGTCAAGAATTCTCAAGTGAGTAAAATACATGCTAAAGCTTATGAAAGTTTTTATAAGTGAGCTATTCTAGCTGATGTTATTAAATCATTTCATTCGTTAGAACATCCAAAGTAGTTTACCCTTCCCTCTGGTTAACTTGCTCTGTAGGCTGGCCACAGCTTTTTTTTTTTATGGCATACATTGAAATCTCCTTCCCAGAACCATTATTTTAAGGATAATAAGGGCAATAGCAGGCAAAGAAAAAAGACCCTCTTGCCTTTCATAATGAAACTTGGCTTTCTGAGTGCATTTGTTTGCTTTTTTGATTTATTTTCTTTTGATCAGAACCATCTGACCCTTGTGTTTAAAGGAACATTCTTTGCAGTGTTGAAGTCTGCCCATTATAACATCAATTCTGCAACCTGCAGCGAAAGGAGCAGGCCGGATGCATACTCAGCTGTCTCTCTTGGCATGCAGAATCCACACCTGGAGCATATCAGCAATGTCCTTGGTCCCTATATAGGGGATAAAAATCCTGGTTGCAAAGTTATAGATTCCCTCAATTTGTCAGAATTTCCTTACATGTGCAGAATACTGTACACAGTTTTCTTGCATGAACCTTTCCTCTTAGTGTTTGGAATGGCAGTTTTCTTGCTCAGTTTGAAATACGTTTTCCTCTCCTCTGCGCAAAAAAATATTCCCAGCCTCTCCATTACGCATGCTGTTTTTAAAGGCAAAACCAAAAATATTGGATGCTAAGAGAATTGCACCCAGCAGCATAAGAAAAATGTGCTAACAAGTCAGCCAGTATACACCCATTTCATGCACGGAACCAAGATCAATGCTTTAGTGGTGAGATCATGCAGGCTTCGGGAGGAAACGGAGAACTGAGATGGGGATTGCTGTGATATGTGGGTCCATATTTTATGTTCCTATGAGCTCTACTGTCAGCACAGAGCAGTAGACAATTTGTGTTTAGTTTATTATGGAATGTCAGAGTAGAGAGAAGTAGTTCCTTTCCTGGGGCCATGTTTCTTGTTCTTTGAGGGTGCACTTTCATTTGTCAGTCAGGCTGGTCTAAGTTGGCTTTGCCTCCAAATTATCTCATCTTGCCCCTTTCCTTTTTTCAGGCAGTCATGATTGTGCAGTTGGTCATTGAGATAAGGCAGCTGAAATCTAAAGCTTTTTTGTTAAAAGCGAGCACGGTTGTGCGTTTAGCAAGTTTCTAACACAAATTTGTGCAGGCAATACTAGAGAGGGCTGTGCTAACTACGCAGAAATTTTACTGCAGTCAGTGACCAGGTACTTCTCTGGAAATGATTCCTAGCATCTTATTTCATTATCAGACGTAAAATAGGTCACTTTGTGGCTTTGAATTCTGTAGTGAATCTGTTCAGGTGACCTCACAGCAGCATCCTACAATCTGGCATGGTGTGTTGGAGCAGCAACAATTTCTTCACAGCATGAACCTGCCACTGCCCTTCCTGGTTTCTCTTTGAAGTAGGTCAAATCTATGAATTGCTAAGGCTCTGTGGACCCCTCATTTATTTTACCTTCTAGCTTCCAGTGTGCGGAGTAGAGAGATCACCTACCTCATTCTGTCTGAGCACTAGCAGCTTAGGTGCAGAAAACACAGGTAGTGCATGCTAGGCCTAAATCAGAAAGGCTCCGAGTAGCATCGTACTTCAGCTTGAAGGGACGCTCTTAAGAGAGTGGTTTTCATTCAGTTGTTTACAAATGGTTCTTTTCATCCCTGTTCTCTAACTTTCCTTTGGTTTTCTGGAAGTGTTACTGTTGTATCATCTGTTTGAATAGATTGTGTAAGTTGTGTAACCACATTTAAGGTTTTACTTATGGCTGCCTCAGTCTTCACAGCTTCAGGAGAAACCTTTGTATCGGATCGAGGAGACTCATCTGGGATACCGAGCTCAGAGCGGGTCTACTCCAAGCACAAAGGTGCCAGTGGAATCGTGTTGAGGGAGCAGGGGTGAAAGAGACAGGGAGACTATGCCAGTACATTTTGGTCATGGCTAGACAAATCCTGTAAAGACTTGAATAACTGAAAATATCTCTGGCTTCATCTGCATGTTTCTAACTGGGATACAGGATGTCCAGCATCTCCCCAGTAACTGAGCTGCATGTACTAGAACTGCCTTGTATTTGTCTCGTTGCAGTCTCACTTGAACCTGAGGGTGTTAGAAATTAATTCCAATTACCTGAACTTTACAGATTTTCCCATAAATATCTAGCTTATATGTGTGGCAAAATTTCCATTCTGGACATCATACAAGCATGGTTTTCAAAAGAAAATTACTTTTAGTAAACACCAGTATCATTATTTAACCCAATTAAACAAAACAATATAGATTTTTTTTTTTTTTTTCCTTACCAATGAGAAATATACGGTGCGGAGCTGTATTGCAAGATCTTTATTAAATGTATTTGAGTGACCCGTTTGAAATGCTGAGGGTCCTTTGAGCATGTCTCTATTTGTTGTATGTTTGTACAACATCTAACGCAATGACCTGTAAATTGTATGTCTCCCACCAGAACAAAGTAACAACTACTAAATGGACCTCTACCTACCTTTGTCAAAAACTCATTAAAGCAAATGTTCCTCCTCAGGACTTTCCTCAGTTTTACCTGTCATGCAGTGAAATGCTTGAGTCTACCTTTTGACTCGTAAATCTCTTAGTAAATTGTTCTTTTAGTAAATTGTTGACATTTGAGGAAGGTTGAATATGAGCTTTATTTTTAAAATTTTTTTTCTACATTCATCTTCTAAATTTGCACTATAACTTTTTGCAGTGCAGCATGTCATCTACATGTTGGGTTTTTAGTTTGACTGTTTGATAGCCTAGGTTCTGTCTAGATGGTCAGGGTGGTCATCCCTGAGTGGAAACAATGGATAGTCAAGCTATGCCCGTAGTTAGGATATGCTGTGCTCATTCTTATCTTCAGTTTCAATTAATTTTTGGATGAAGTAATTTTTTACAAATTATTACTGTACATCTGTGAACCTATACTTACTTGGAACTTCAAACAATAAAATTGTAATACACTTTTGTCCTTTGTAGATATTTCTAATTGGTTTCACTGCTGTCTTCAAACAATTCACATGTACAGCGTTTCATTCCCCTTTCAGCTATCTAGTGGGGGATCATTTTGATATTTTGTGGCAACAGTGGTAAAGATACGTTCTTTCTGCTCCGATTTTGAATTGTTCTCTAAAATCAGAGAAGGATAAATGTTGTTAATAGTGCATCTTGATAAGACAAAAACTTTGTTTATTACTTTTAATTATGGATTAATCTTGGAGGACAACACCCTTTCGTTAACTAAGCCAATCAACCCATATGATTAAGTATTAGTAATAAAATGGTACACTGTTGTTGCTACTTCAGGAACAACTTTGCCCTCTTAGGAAAAATCTCAAGAATTTTGCTCCTACATGCTATGTTAGAATTGGTTTATAATTCACTATACTTGATCACCATCTAATAGTGAAAAATTCCTGTCTAAACTGCAGGAAGCCTGACAGCAGCTGCTGTTGTCTTCCCTAAAAATTACTTCTGAATTTTTCAGCAACAGTGCAAAACCTCTTCTTTTTAGGAGTGTCTATCTTGACTTGTTAATTTGTAGTTACGAACTGGGTGGGAATGTGATCTAACCAGCTAAATAATACTTTAACCTTACTATCGTGAGCATGTTGTTTGCTTTCATGCTCCCTGTATGCTAAGTGATCACATCCTATGTTCTGCATCTCATATAGCCGTATTTAGCCTTTGATAGATCAGTGATGGAATCATCTTTAGCTACCAGAGGCTGAATATGTGTGACAGTCTTGGTTGCAGACAGAATAGAAATTATAATGGAAATACATTTCATCTATATGTTTTGGCATTGCGCTGCCAGTTGAAGTAATATTTAATTTAAATTAATAAATGTTGGGTCCTTTTTTTTGTTTTTTATCTTGTGTCTGCATGTGTGTGCGCACACAAGTTTTGATCTCAAGCATATTATTTGGGGAAATACAAAAACTTTCAGCAAAAAATTGCTCAGATGCACTCCAAATAATAGACAGAATTTGAGCTAGGACTCATGTTAGCAGAGATACTCTATCTCTTACTTGTATATGGCAGGCTCAATCCTGAATCCTGACCCCAGTGCCTATTTGTACTTTGTACGTGTATTTCTCACATAGTGATCATCTTCTTATATAACTATTTTCTATTGTTCTGACATGTATAGGTTCACACATAACCCAAGGCTTTAGTGGTATTATGTACAATTATTTGAAATCATTGCCCATGTGTCCGGAAGAAGACTAGCAGAAATAAAAAAGTAATGGATTTTTTTTTTTTTTCTTTTCTTTTCTGTTTCCCTGATGTTTCATGGTTTGGCTAAGACCTTTCTATTTTTTCCTTTGAGTTGCTACCATACAGCTTTTTATGTAGACCTCTTTAGAAATGTTCTTTGATGTCTAGGCTATTTAAGCCAAAATTCTGTTCATTTTTTCCTGGCGGCAGTTATTTCACAGCAAGTACATTAATTAAAATTTGTGCTTGTCGAAGACTGCCCCTTCAGGTTTTTTTCCCTTAGCAGAATGAATCTTTTCTTTAGCCCAACTAGACTATCACAGTACAGCCATAGAGACAGAAAGTATAGATTCTGAGATGTAAAGAACAAAGTGTCACCCTGGGAGCATCAATTTAAGCCTTATCATACTTTTATGCCCTTAAATGGGCACCTGATTTGTAATAGTGCTATTCACCAACATCTGCCGTATTGATCAGATTTGAGACATTATGTTATACTCTAGATGGTACAAATACAAATAGCTGTCGGAATGGTCCAAGTCATTTGCTATCGGTCTGATACGAGAACTGCTTCTTCCTGCTAAAAGATAGTTGGGATGGAAAAGTGGGGAACATTCTGCTGCCCTCATGTTGGTGATTGTTGTAGCCCACTGCCAAACTTTTCAAAATCTTCATTTGCCTTTTTTTAATATTTTTTGTACTGTTTCTTATTAAGATTCTGCTTAATACTAGCATTATTTTGCGGCTTCAAGCAGGTGACCCAAGGAAATCTGCAAGCAGTCTACAAAGTTACTTTTAGAGCAAAATCCAGATGATATTTAACAGAAAATCCATGTGTAATTAAGTCTTAGGGCCTTAGTGGAGTGTCTGTCATTGAGTTCTGGGGGATTTTTTATTTTTTTCTCAAATAAGGATTTTCTTTTCACATCTTTGAGTTGGATTTACAAGCTGGTAAAAACAAGTACAAAATGTTACCACTGTTTTGTTTAATTTTTTATTCATAGCAAGGGAAAGCAAAGTTTCCTGTTAGAACAGGTATTCTCAAGTTTCACTAGTGAGCACTGGGTGAGAAACCTAAAGCAAACATTTATAACTTTGTCATTGATATGGATGGGAATATATCCCAAGATACTTGGCAGCTGGTCTCTTCCTTTATTAATGATATTGCACAATTAGCTATTACATGAAGGTTTGTCATTAAATGCTTTTCTAAGGAAAGTATATATAATTTTCCCCATTTTACTGACTGAGGAAGTTCAGGTCTAGAGGAAGGAAGTGATTATTCACAGAGCCTGGAGAGGAAATTGAGTCCAGAATTCTGTATAATAGACCATGTAGACAATGTAACATGCCCTAAAATAACCACTTTCAGATATGTCTGTGTTGCTCTGTGTTCCAAAGACATAAAATATCTGTTGCGCTTCTTTTTAGCCAACTATCCCTCTTTCTCTGTTTTTCAGCTAATATCATGGAGCCAGGGGGTGAAAACACAGATTACTTGTGCCCAGCAAAATTCTTGGTAAGTCAATTAAATTTCAGACTTGGAACAAAAGGAGTGTGATCAGTGATCCTGCTGTACGGCTTTACTTGCTAGTCAATTAGTTGCAGCAGAGCAGGAAGCATACAGCTGTTCAGTCAGACATTACTACTAATGTGCTTGTGACAACAGGTGAAATTGTGGCTTTCAACAGGCTAGCAGGGAAGGCTTAACCCACTGCAAGGAAGGTGCAGAGGAGGAAACGGTGCCGGGAGAATGGTGTCGGTGGAGCCTAGAATGCAGAAACCCCTTTATTTGCTCTGTGACTTCAGGTCTCAGCCCAGCTCTTTGAAACTGTGACTGTCAGTACTCAGCAGAAGAGTAATAATGTGTTTCCACAACAGCTTTATTTGTCTCTGTTGATGTCCTTGTGCAAAACACAAATCTTGAAACAGCTTGGCTCAGAGTAGCTAGATGAATTCAATCTCTTCTGAAAGCTCTTGCCTCTGTGGGGCCCTTACACAGCATGGAGATACTGAACTAGATGTTGACAGGTCTCTTGTTGTGCACAGTTTGTGTCTTTTTTGTTTATCTGCCGTGAGTAAAGTCAATGGTCCTGGTCTTGTTCTTGTCAGACTAATCCTGTCTGTGATGGGTATTCTCTGAGGTCAAGGGGAGTTGCCTGTGCCTAGTAGCCTTCAGAGCTTAGTCTGCTGAATTCAGGGAGGTCTTTGCCTAGAATTAGGAGCTACAGCCTGATTTTGATCACTGCTGTAGTTAAATCTGAGTAGGGTATCCCCATATTCATTCATTCTTTAAAGCCACGGGTACTAAAGCAGGCAGCATCAGCTGCAAAGCATTGGTTAAAAAAACAACTTCCCATTGGCTGTAAATCAAGATTGCCATGAAGTTAAAGTCAGAAAATGGGATGGTTGGAGGAGGGGGGGAGAAGAGCAGGGCTTGCAGGGTCTTGCAGCTGTTTTCACATCCTCTCTCAAATAGAATTTCTTCAATTAGTAGCAAGGATTTTATGCAGGAAAACTTGGAAGAAATGAGGTTGCACAAATGCTTTTTTTTTTTTTTTTTTTTTTTTTCTTTTCCCCAGGAGCTGCCATAAGTTGCATTGCTGCATGTTATTTTATTCCTCTTTTTTTCTCTCTCTCTCTGGAAGTGCAAAAGTGACAGCGCTTTAAATGGAAAGATTTGCAGCAAGCCATCAGTCATTGTGCATGGAGGATATATCTCCTGGTTTAGTCTTGCTTGTGCTTCCATAAATCAGCATAGCTAAAATATTTGTGGTTGTCTGTAGGAGATTTATGCAGGTGGGAGATTAGAGTCAGTCTGTCATTTTTGTGGGGGAAGTGAGAGATGGAACGGGCTGGGGAATGCTGGCTTGCAGGAAGGAAGGATTTATAATAATGTTGGTGGATATTTAGGGGTTCCATAGAGACAATTAGCAAAAAAATCTGTGTGTGTCTGTTTGTGTACATGTGTACACATCTCCCTGATTTGGAAACAGGCTGTTGTTTCCCTGCATCATTTCATAGTTAGTCTAGTCAGAGAGAGACATTATAGGGAAGCGTTCCTGTTCTCAATCTGCCTTCAGACTTGGTTTTCTTTTTTCTTTCTTCTATCCTTAGGTCCAAAGTGTTCTGTATATGGGTTCTGCCTTACTTTTGCTGGCATATACCTATCTTGCACATTGGCTGTGTGAGTAATTGTGTCAGGTTAAAAAGATCTTGTAGACTGCCTCTCATCACATAATCAATGAATGTAGGCTTGGGTACCTTTGCTAGTAATTGTGACTATGTAAGTTCATCTGAGCAGGGGATGAGAAAAATGTATTCTAATATTGGCAGCAAAATCCGGGTCACATTTTCAATTGCTGTAACATTGTATGACTCCGCTGACCCTAATGTTTCAGTAGTTCATAGCAGCTATGAATGTGGCCCCTGAGTTTAGTGGAGATACGCTGATTTACACTAGCTGATATCCCAACACTCTATTTCTGTGCGACAGAAGCGGCCCACCAGGAATGCTAAGGATGGAATAGCTGTAAGAGTCCTCTAGGCCTCTGCTAGTTAATCTTCCCTTTGCAGTTTCAGGCAAAGGCTAGGACTAAGCCGTGTGAAGGTCATCACTGTAGCTTCTCTTTTGCCTCATTACTAACCTTCTGAACGTTCTGAAGTGCTTGCTAGTTTAGGCAAGGTTCAGCAGGCAGTGGGGGAGGCTGCAGAGCACCGAAACCTTGTAAATACATTTTGGAAAGCTTGTAAAAAAGTGCTGCATAAAATATGATACTCAAAAGTTTTGTAGCCTTCGTTCTCCAATGGTGGGTTTCTGATTTTCCAAATACCTCTGTTTTGCACCCTCTGATTATTTTTTTTCCCCAATTTTACTTCAGACTGAGCTGTAATATGATACAACCAGTCAGCAGCAGCCAGCCTGCCTTCAGAGCATAGCCTAGGGAGTCCTGCGTAATTCCAGCAGTCAAGTCTGCATAGTCCTGTCCTGAGTACTTTTCTTTAGGATCTGGGGAAGGGGCAACTCCACCTACAGGAGTCCCAAAATCAACACACTGACCAGTGGTACCAGGACCTGACTAGGTGAAAAATTACCCCTTAGTTCGTTAAGCCAAAATGAGTCTCCAGTGCTTTACTAATAGAGGAGAGATGCTTTGCCAGTACTATTTGGGGGGGGGGGAATAATAAAAGGAAGTATTAACGGCTTTGCTGAAGTAGCATTGCTGAGCTGTGTCACTATTGTGTATGCTATTAAACTTAAGTAAAAATAATTTCAAGGGAGGTGTGTAATATGAAGGGACATACTAGTCTTAAATCAGATTATTTTTTTTTTTCTGTTTTCCATCTTTGCCAAGTCCCTATAAATCTTTGCAGTTGTAGAGACAGCCTAAAAAACTGCTAACATTTTCAACTACAGAGCATAACACTGAATAAGGATAGTTGAAAAATTTCTGTCAAAACTGTGTTTAATGGAAAATAAGAGTTTTGATAAAATAGCATTTTCACTGAAAATAGCTGCTTTCCATGGAGAATGTTAGTTTTTTCACTGCAATATTTTGACAGAAATTTTAAAATCTTGGGCTGAAATATGTACAGCTGTTCAAGTCCGTCTAGTGCCACTCATATTTCTTCACCTCCTCAAATTTGAGGTATTTTGCCAAGTCTTCGGTTTTTAACATTGTGATACTTGGGAGTTTTTGTCAAGCCCACCTCTAGATTCATGTCATAGGACTATTAGCTTCATGTTTAAAAAGCTGAATTTCTATGGCTTTTGAAGTTGGAGACAAAAACCTCTTGAAAATGCTATCCAAGTATAGCAGGAATTAGAAATCGAAGGAACCAAATGAAAATTTTGTTTTCTTGTTTCAAATAACTCTCAAGATTTCTAAGCCATTTAAAAAAAAATATTTCTATATAGAAAGTGTTTCACAGTCTGATTAATTATTTTGAATACATTTCTCTGATAGTGCTTTTTTGCATAAGTTCCAAATGTATGATTTGTTAACCAAATTATGTAAGGAATGTTAAAAAAAAAACCCACACAAGAAAAACACAAAACCAAAACCACCTTAATTTTCTGCTGTGAAGTGAGTGATAATGATGTCTCCCTTACCAGGCTGTGGTAAAATTTATTGGAAGTATGTAAAACGTTGTGTGATCTTAGTACCTCTATATATTGGTTGTGTTTTGTAGCACAGGTATGGAAGCATCCAACAGCTCTGTTCTAGCTGATCTAGATTAACTGCAGAGTTGGCATACAGACCCATTGCAAGGGGGACAACACATGGGATACTTATTCCCTTCGGTGGGCTGGGAGGAAGCCTGTGATACCAGCTCCTTATCACTGTTTTGTCCGTGCTGGCTAAATTAAATCAACATGAAAACAGATATACAGTGTCAGGCAAAATATCTGTCTGGCCTAATATCCTTCCTCAGAGTATTGCTCACGTCATATGCCCAGGGAAGTGTAGGAGAACAGAGCAAATGTATTGTGATACCTACCCAGCATAGACTTCCAAACTCCATGTTTCAATGTCTTGAGTCAAATGTGCTGCTTTTTTACATAGGGTTTGTTGGTGTTTCTTCTGTTTGTCAAATTGCTTTTTGAATTTTAGCAGCCGCAACATGCTGTGGCAAGGAGTTGCAGTTAACTTAACTGCTGTCCGCATAGAAATTGTTCTGTGTCTTTACCTATCCTACGCACCGTTTTCTGTACCTTTTCCGGTTCTATTATTTTTCTTTTTTTAAAATGGGGGGGAAAGAGGGCAGTACTGGATCTGAATGTGGGCATTATTATAAATTTACCTAGTGATGTAAAATGCTGTCTGTTTTGTTTTACTTTTCTAGTGATTCCTCACATTCCGTTTGCCTTTCTGCATGTCATTAAGTATTACGCTGTTTTCATAGAACTTTTTGTTGCAATCTGAAGATGTAGTTGCATGGCAGCTAGAATTGGTTTCTGTCTCTGTGTTAAAATGACACCTTTGTTGTACTGATCGAAAGGGACTAAGAGGGTGAAAGAGGTGAAAAGGGGGAGACGGGAAGCCTCAGAGACTTGTGGGCAGGAACCATTGTTTTGTTTGTGCCTTCACTAGCAGAGGCACACCTAAACATTTCTCATTATGGCCGGTATTGATTGGTGCTTTAAGATCCCTTTTTTAATTCCAAAATTAAGCTGCAAGCTGCCTGTCTAAAGAACTGTTGTTGTTTATGCCAGGACAATAGTAGAGCGAGGGTGTAGAATAACGGTCTAATGAGCATACAGCTTGCTGGCACGTGCTAAATGGTGCTTGTTCCAAACGGGACCTGGAAGCCCTTTCAGGAAGTATTGTTAACTGTAATATTAATTTCTACCATAATAAAGCCTTTATTTTTTTTGTTTTGCATGGGTTCTCCGTTCAGAAGTTAGTGTCCAAGTAGCAAAACTTTATTCTAGTAAGCATCTGGAAATCTTAGGCTGTGTCCATACCAGTAAAATCAAGGATGCCTGGGAATGTTCCCAGGAATGTTCCTCAAACGTGGAACATGATACTGTACTACTGAAGTGCTGGAATGTTTCTTGGCAGAATTTTGGCCCATGCCAGCTAGTATTTCTCTAAACTGTTCCCAGGTATGGTTTGAAGTTGGAGACTGTTCCCAATAAGTAGTTTATATGCAGTCACCCTGTTGCAGAGACTTGAGAGAGTTTTCTAATACAGGCTTGAGCCATTCTCTGTCAGCTGCCCTTAATGTTTGGGAACATTCCTATGTGCATTTAAGTATCTTTTACACAAAGTTAAACTCTGGTTAGCCTGCCCCCCCCTCCCCCCCCTTTTGCTTTTCATGTCACCTTTACTTTTTAAAGAATGTGATAGTACCTCTGAACGTATTTCAGGAGATTGTTTACATGGTGTTTATTTTAAATAATGCTCCAGTGGATGTCATTGTAGCTGATTCTGTGTTCAGTAATTTCCTTTGATCAGGCAGACATACTTATGGTGACTTAAAATGCTGTTCACGGGCATGAACTTTATGCAGGAGTGTGTGTGAGTATGTAGCAAACTTTTGAACAATATTAATTAGTTTGTGATGTGCTGGCTATAAAGAAAGATCAAAGATGTACTTTTCTAGAGCTATGTTCATATGTAGTAGGAAGTTCCCACCCCCAAAATGCTACTGTTTCAAGAGTTTATCTACAAAAGGAGTGTCTTGGGTTCACCCTTTTGTTTATTTGAGGGTCCAGGAAATGCAGGGTAATGGCTAATGTAAAATTCAGGCACTTGTATGTTGTAAAAATGAACACATGAAATAGGTATGTGCTCAATATATAGATTGCAGGCATCTTTTTTTGTATGTGTTCATCAGAAACTAACAGTTACTGTGGCTCTTCATTTTACAATTGTTTAAATTGATTACCTTGATTATAAATAGCTAGATTAATGGATAATAAAATTATAGGATAATTTTTTTATATAGTATATAATTATAATAAATAAGATGACAATGATCAATATTTTGCTTACACGTTCTGAATAAGTTGAAATTTGTTTGATTTGCCAATATGAATTAAAAATGAGTGCTTCTGTCTTTGGGTTCTGGGGTGTGAATTTGGGGTTGACTCCATGTTAGTTCCTGGTAGAATCCTTAATCCAGTAACAAAGAAGTGGTAGTAAATGGGCCTGAGTGTTTCTGGTGAACGAGAGTGTCTGGTCCATTTAGAGTAAATGATGTACCAGTAGTAGAGCAAAGCTGGAAATCGGAATGTGTAATTGAGACATGAAAGAAATAAACACTCCAGTGATGGGAGGTGTACGCTTGCAGGAGATTTTCCTACCGGAGTGCAAGCAGGAGTGCAAGCAGCTTCACAGCTCCTTTAAAACAAGGCATCAAGCAGATGCCAGTTTACTGGTTTCCATGGCGACTGTTACTCTGATGTGCAAATGGTGTGACCTCAGTGATCACTTGAGGACTAATATAAGTAAATTTGGTAAAAAGTTCGGTCCGGCACTGTTGCGCTGAGACCTGCACACCCTGTTCTAATCTGGTGGAAGGGAGGGAAGTTTAGCCCCTGCAGAGTGGCGCATATGACATTTCATACAAAGTACCCCAGCCACTAACTCAGCTTCTGATCACAGAGAGAATAGTTGTCCTCAGCTTTACCTCACAGAGTACTTTCTTCCTAAGTCACTCGCAAAGTGACAGGCATTAGCAGTTTGAAAATTTGGAGCCCATGAACATTGATGTGAGTCCTTCCTGTTGCTTCAGTGGGCTTTAAATCCAGCTCACAGAACAGAAGTTTAAAATTCCAAGCTTCCACAACAAAATCACAGAGCTTGTAAAAGAAAATTTCCCAGACTTATTTGAAACCAAGTTTTTGCATTGTTTGAGATGAAATGCTTATCAAGGTTTACAAGCCTTCCCGGTAAATTTTACCCGTGTGTCGGGGGAATTCCCCACAGGGGGTGGTGGTAAATATCGAGGAAAGAGCTGTAATGTAATTATGAAAGCATGAGAAACCATAGAGGGTTTTTTAAATGAATTTTCAGGTTCATCCGCAGCTTGGCTGAAGAGCAGCTGTGGGAAACAAACCTCCTCAGAACTGAAACCACTGAGTCTAGCTCAGAGTTGCAATGCTTCTGTAAAGCAGGGAATTTAAGCATTTCAGCGTTGGGGAAATGAAACCGGCCAGTGCCCTGTTTCACTAGATGAGAAAGCAGGCCTTTCTGTGTGGTTTGGACATCATTACAGAGAAGTTTTCAAGATGTAGGAAGAGGAAAGAGTTATTTTAAAGTTCCTTTAGCCCTGACATGTCTGGGAAGGGAAATATTTTTGTTTAAAATTTCAGAACTAATCATCAGTGGCTTAATTTAGAGAGACATTGAGCATTATTTTTGAAAGCACTGGGTCCCTGTAGCTGCCGCTGAGTCAGCTGGAGAGGGACACAGGTGTTCAGCATATGATGAATGAACAAAGATGTCTTAATTGTTCTCACGCTCCAAACTGAAGAAGGGCTCATATTCAGTGCTGGGATCTTGCTTGGAACTGGTATTCTATCACAGAAGCAAAAGTATGTGAAGACTTTTTATATCTGTCAGTGAAACTAGGGGACACTAGGGTAGAAAAAAGCCTGAAATATGATCAGAAAACAAAACTAAATTGACCAAAGAATGTTTATAAAGTATTTTCATGATGTTACAGACATTTATTTAATCCACTTTGTTTTAACAGGTGAGAGGAGGACTAGCCCTTTCTGTGTCTTTGCCATGTTACACTAAGTTACACAGTGGTGTGAAACTGGAGATCTGTGTTATAAAAATCTAAGCAAGATGTTTTCGTGCAGCATTCCATGCAAAGTAGCATTGTAGAGCTGAGCCTGCAGCTCCTGAACTGTACTTCAGTTTCACCAGTCATGTGCAGACCAGTTCTAACAGAAGTCAAAGGTAACTCCGAATTCTTCCCCTCCTTTAAAGGTCCTTGGGCAACCAAAGCTATCTTTGCATGGAGCAATGAATTCAAGGAGGATAGATGCCAATATGGTACACAATTACGTATTTGCAGTTTGTTCCTCAGCCCAGTGGCTTGTGAGATTAGCTTTCTTCACTAATTCATGCTCCAGCCTTGGACACTTGACAGTGCGTTCTTTCCCTGCATCACAGCTGAATTGCATCCCAGCAGAAGGGTCCATATGAGAAGCATTCAGAGAGATGATGCTTTGGATTTTTGTTAGAAGAAATCTAGCTTCAGGCAGCCATACAGCCATGCAGTGTCCCTTTTCTCAGATTGTATAGGGTATTTTTTTCTAATGGACCTTTTACCAGATTAGCTTGTATTTTTGCTACGTATACAGACTCCCTGAGTAAACACATGTAAACAATTTCCTGAAATATGTCAGTGCCACTATCAAATTAAGGATTACAATATGCTTTCTAGCTGTTTTCTCTGTGTGGGGGACAATATGAAATATGGAGCATGCTTCCCTTATGATTCTTCTCTTTATAACCTAAATTTGCAGATTCATTTGTTCTGACAACTCATGAAGAATTAATGTGGAAGAGACAATTTTTTTTAAAAGTGTATTACAAATTTGATTGCACTTTAAAATCAGTGCCATTGGGATCTGGATTTTCAAAGACTCCCAAGTGCTTCACTGTCCAATGATTTAAATTGGAATGAGACACCTCTATGTCTTTTGAAGGTCTGCAACTTTATCTTTTAATTGCCACTGTAATAAAGAGATGGTGGGTGGTTTTTTTTTTTAAGCCTGCCTGTCGTTCTGATAACCTCATTTCCTAGTGTCCACCCTACAAGACCTCCCCAGCTTTTATCTCTAAAGCACCAAGTTCTTTGAATGAATTTTCATTTGTTCTCAGCTAGATAAGCAGTATCCTTGTAATATCCACTTGCTACACTGTCTTCATTGACGCATATAGCCTGTGTGGTTAAGTCTTTATCAGATTAGTGCTTATCAGACTGGACAAATGCAGCCTGGACGCTGCTCTTGTATCGCCAGGGTTACATTAAAGACTAGTCTGCCCTGTAGGTTAACACAGTCTCTATTCAGGAAAGTGTTTAAGCACATGCTTAAGCAAGTGAATAGTCCCATTTAGTGGTAATACAGTTACTCTTTTGCTTTGTTAAGAATATGCTTTAACATTTCCTCGGATTAGAGCTTGAGGGTGGCTGACGTATCATATAAGTATTCATCTGTACAGGAACAGAAAGGATATAATTGTCAAGATGGAAATAGGTTCTGATGTTGCATAGTTAAATGTGAAAAGTACGCACCTATTGCAGGTGGCGTTATAGGAAGAGGAAGTATCGGTTTTCCCAGTAGTACACGAGTAGTTTTGAAGCACGAAAAATATTGGCAGAAGACAGTGTTGTGCTGAAGAAAGTGCTGTTGTGCAAATGCACTGTATTGTAAAGTCTAACTAAATCAGATTTAATGCAAGAAGATCACTTCTGTAACGCATAATTGAAATATGGCGTAAGTGATTTGAATTCACGCTGAGGAAAAAAAAAAAAATCCACAGAAAAACCCAGTCAATGGGCAGGTTGTTGCCAAGACAAAATAATGTTGCTTTTAAAGGAAAGAGACATTTTATATTTCCTAAAGCTTTTGGGTGGTAGAAACCCAGAGATGACAGCAATGCTCACTGATAACACCGCCTGTGCAGTTAGCAATCAAGGCTTAAATTTAGTGGAAGGAATAGTAGGTCACCTGTTCCCTTGCCCTCCAACCTGCACTGCTCAATATTTCTTAATCACTGATGTAACTGGGACTGACAGCTAACCAACAACTGTGGAATTCTTACGAAGTGTATTCTTGCAAAGGTGACAGACATTCAGCCCCATGAGGGGAAAATTTCACTGCAGGATTTTTCCAATTTGTAATTGAGTTTGCTTTGGGGAAGACAAGGGGAAGAGGGAAAAGCCCTGGAACACCAGCAATGGTTGTAGGTCATGACCTGTGACAGTGAGTCAAAAACATGCCTTGGTGATTTCTGCCAGATGGCTTGGGGCCTTGGTTGCCCAGAATTTCAGCTGTTTGCAAGAGATAAAACCAGGTCTTTGGTGAAAAGGGAGGAGAATTTTTTTTATTTTTTTTTTTCCCCCAGAAAAATTTTCCTGGATAGGGTATCTTGCTTCATGGCTGGTTGGAACACAAGTCTTGGACAGATAAATAGCATTGTCCAAAAAGAGATACATGTATCTGGTTTTGTACCTTGGCTTTAAAAGGTATTGTTCATGGCATAGAGAAGCATTTGAGGTGTCTGAAAATACCAGTACATTCAGCAGTTTGGGTTCTCTTACGACTTCCTTACTCATCCTACTAGAAGTGCCAAAGAAATAAAGGTATTCCTTTGTATCCTTACGAAGTGGACAGAAAACACTCCCAGATGTTCGAGTAAAGCACCAATCGTAACAGGATGCCTAAAATTCATGGAACTTGTCTATTCCTTCCTTTCTTCCGTGAACTTCAGTGCAGTCATTTATATCTGTACAAATGAGGGGTTAGTATCTGATTGCTTTGATCACCCAAACTGTAGATAATGAAAAATCAGGCCTGAGAAATTTGATATGTTCTTGAAGAAGCAACGTTTTGGCTCTTTCAATGAGGAGTCTTAGTTAACTTCCCAGTATTGGTTGTAGTTTTGTGAATCCAACCCGTGGTAGGTGTGAACCTGTCACAGCTTCTTGTTGGGAATCGTAGCTGTTTCTAACCTTAGGTGTAGGATTAATCTTTGAACTGCAGAGATCCTTGGACCGATCTCCAGTGTGGCAGCCAAGATAAGAGCCATTATACGCAGTAATGAATTATACTGAGTTTCAATTCATATACATTTTGTAAATTATTAATAGCTGCTTTAGTAAATAATTGTTAACCCTAGTGTGTGTAGTGCCCTGACCTGTAAAATGTTTATAATATCTGTGAATAGTTTATTGCTTCCATATAAACTGCTTATAAATGGAAACTTAGTATGATGTGTGACTAAGCGCAAGAACAGAGGAGGAGGGGACAGGGTGTTTGGCCTCTCTTATTAAGATCAACTGGATTCTCCTGACTTGGTAGGGATGTGACACCCTATGTAGATCTGTAAGCAGAGGCAGAAAATTGTTTCCCTTAGCACTTGCACTGTTTAGTGTACATGAGGTAGAATTTGTCAGAGCCCTGTGGTCTCTAATACATATGGGATTTATCTTGAGAATACAGATGAGAAGGTATTATGATGCCTGGCAGCTGGAAGAAAATGGGGAAATGCTGCCTGTTTCGGTGCAAGAAGGCACTGGATCGTTCTCAGAGAAGCTACGTTGCATTTCCATTGCTGACTTGTGTGGTGTTGGAAGAGTCAGTTCTTTCCTTTCTCAATGCCTTTCTTTCTCCCACCGCTTTGTTTGACATACCTGTCTAAGTCACAAATCATTTGGGGATGGGTCTGAATCTCATACTTGGTTTGATCCTCCAGAGTCTACCCAAATGTAAATCATCAACGAAATACGAGTAATAAAACCCACAAATATCTTTCAGTATCATTGTGATAAACATGTGTTCCTTTATTTTTCTTTTCCATCTTTCATTTAATGATGCTTTTGTGGCTGGCTTGAATCACCCATGTTTCCTCCATTTGGATTGGCTTCTGGTGTGAAGTTTAGCAGCTGTACCTTTTTTTTATGTGTTCTCTCTCACTGCTGCAGTATGTGAAATTGCAGCTTTCTGTATGACAGACAGTTTCTTAACGTGACTACGTTAGCCAGAAAACACTGCAATACCAAATAGACAGAAATCTGTACTGTTATTACCTGGGACTAGAAGAGCCTGTGCCATGCCATGCCCTGCCCCACCCCTCCAAAACCCAAAACTCAAAGGGTGCTGTAGAGTTCAGTTAAATCTGAATTAATCCAAGTGTCCTGGCACGTGTGTTTGTTTTTCATGGGGTCTTTTCCTTCCACAGGCCCATTCATGGGGCTAAAATAACATAAATATAGGCATAAAAATAGCATAGGATCTCTTCTCTTGATCCAGGCTTCAAAAATGAGATGAACGTGTTCTACGATCCTGTGAAGCCTGCGTTAGTTTGGCCCTGCAGGTGACTCCCTGAGGCATATCAAAAAGCCTATGGAAAAACATAAACACGTATACTAGGAGTATCATAGAACCATAGAATGGTTTGGGTTGGAAGGGACCTTTAAAGATCACCTAGTCCAAACCCTAACGATATTTTTCCTCACGTTTGCTGCCCTAATCGTGGCATATGGATTTAAGAGAAAGCAAGGTGACATCTTTTTTTGATGAGCATCCCATTAGAAAAGTGTGGAAATTTCTGATGTCTCAGGTTGCTATAGTTGTGATGGTGCTAGACACCAGACTTTAGCTTCCAGATCCAAAGGTGAAGTCTGACCAAAATGATAATGTGTTTTGAAAAAGCAAAGCCAATTTAAAGTAATGGGTAAAATTCTGTGGTCCCTTACTCAGTTCTGATTCATAGATGAAACTCTAGTTTGACATTTAATCTCACATGATTCTGAAAATAAGTAGTCCTATTGATAACTTGCATGAGTAAGACCTGTGCTACATATCTGTATGTTACAGGTGCTGTTTTGAGGGCTTCCCAAATCGGTTTTCTGTTACTATATATAATACAGAATATTGTGTCTACTTACGTTGTAACAAAATGGGATCTGAGTTCAGGCTGAAGTAGAAGGGCAGCATCTCTGGAAACTTGAAAGCTGGGACCTGAATTGTTGGAGAGAGTGTACAAATTCTTAGCTTCTCAAGCATTTCTGTAGTTCTTGGGTACAAAGCACAGTTGGGTTTAGTTTGGTTTGTTCTTCTGTATGTCGTCCTCCCAAAGGCCACCTTCTCTATCTTTCAGTCTAAGTAACTTCTGGGAGCTCACATGGATGTTTTGTGCTGCATCATAGGCACAGTAGAATCTAAGAGAAGCAGAGATGCCAAAATGATTTAGTATCTGTTTTTACTGGTTGGTTTACATTTGATAAATACTTGCCTGGATTCTTGTGCTGCTGAGTCTTTGGAGAATGGAGACTAGGAAGGAGGGAAGAGTTATGAGCAATTCTGTGGGTTTTTTTTGGGGGGTGCAGTTTATTTAGCACCTCTGCAAGATTTAACATGATAACTCTTTATATCTTGGCACAGTACTCAGAGAGGTAGAATGTCATAAAGGTGTCTGGTAAACAGATGTTCCAGTCTTTATAAGCTGCTGGGAAAGTGTGCATCATTCTGAATAAATATGGAAGCAGCTGCAGCTTTGGAAGCTTTAGTTTCTCAAATAAATACTTTGGATATCTATTTCACTTTGGCAATTGTGGCTGTGGTGATCTAAAGATACAAGTAAAGCATAGTTTACAGTACTAGGCAATATCTTTTATTAAACCAACTGATAACATTAGAAAAAGAGATTCACTTTCAGGCAGTTAAGTCCTCCTTTGGATTTATTAATACTTCTTCAACTATTGCACCTAGCTGATGAATGTACATAATGCAGAGGGCATCTTTTCTATTGTAGGCTTCTGACAATTGAGTACATTTTGTGGCATTCTCTTACTAGTTTAGCTCCTTTAAAAACCATTATGATAAACAAGAGTAGAATTTTTCTTGGGAGGATCTCATAAAAGTGCAGATGATAACAAAATCCAGAAACTTACAGTAAAAACAGTACTTAACATGTTGTCAAAACTGTCTGAAATTAGGTCAGTGAAAATGAACGTGTATAAATCTCAATCTGATTTTCCTTTTTGGAACTAAAGCATTAGTACCTAGCAGTAATAGATCAGGCTAGTTTGCTGTCAAGGTTCTCTTTCTACTGGTAGTGAAGAGGTGTTACATGCTTTAATAATGGTGGTACACAGCTCACTGCTGCAAGATCACCAGAAGGTACCTAGAAGTAAGAGTTGCAAGGCTTAATAACAGAGTAATGCAGCGAGAACTTGGGTATTCACTTTCTGGCTTTTAACTTGAGACACTTTCAGCAGCTGGTTTTCAGAAAATCTGAGTGGCTGAAGCTCTTGTAATTAATGTTGGATAGCCAAAATTAGCACCTGTCTTTAAATAATACTTTTTTAAAATAAGACTTGAAATGGGCATTCTGCTCAAAATCATACTAGAAGATTGCAAGATCCAAACCAGAACTCAAGACTCTTTGCTTGAGCTCCCAAAACTGTTGTGAGGTTTAAATGAAAAATATGCAGGGAGGAAAGAAATGCCTTCGTGGATGAGCCTAATGACATGTTCCGTGCCGCAACACATAGATAGGCTCAGCGGGGTGAGCTAAGTGGGGATTTCCACCATGAGTAAAACTCCTGCTTCTTGGAGGTGTAGTTCAGACTTTTTCATTATCTGATCTCTGGGTTGGTTCATTCTTTTTCCATGTAGCTGGCTATCTATCATATTTGACGGAGAAATTGCTATGACAAAATGCTAAAAGCTCTTGCTCTGGGCTATTTTTAATCTACTGTAGGTGAAAGATCAGAACACATTTTTGGAAGATTTATATGTTGTTCCCTTGTGCTGCGCTGCATAGGATAAATGGGAGTTGACAAACTACAGGGCACGAGATTTAAACCATTGACCTCTGACATTAAGAGTCATCGCAACTATATGTTATCACATTTATGTTCAGCAGTTAAAGGCTTTGCTCTGTGAGAGAATCTCATAAATGCTTAGCAGAGGTACAGAAACATAGTTCTTATTCAGTCTTTAAGCTTTATTCTTGGTGATCAGTAGTTAAATCTCCTCTCAGGCCATTGTGGATTTTAGTGCAGAATATTTGTAAGCAATCTTTTAAGTCTGCGGGTTGTTTGTACGGAATAACACAACTCTGTTTCTGGAAAAGGGCGTAGCTACTTAATGACGGTTCAGCTTGAGCAGACTTGTAATTTTTTGCTGATCCTTTAATAGTCCGGTCTTTAAAACTACTTCCCGACTCTAGGATCTCTGTTAACTGTGTCCATTTCTGAAACAAAAGCCCTGATAAAGCAAAAAGACTTCGGGATGTATGAAACGCTGTTTTCAAATCAAGTATATACTTCAGTGTTCTGCTGAACTAAGCCCCAAATTTCTGCAGTGCATCATAATGCAAGAGAATAGTAGGGGGAGGATGGATGCATGCAGCTGCTCCTCTGCCTGTATAACAGATGTCATCTAAAACACTATCAAGCCTTTTTGGAAAACAGGGAGGAGGGGAATCAAGAAAAGAGGGTGAAGCTGGTGGAATGGAAAGCGAGTTGAAAAGTGATGGCTGAAGGGAAGGACTGAGCTTACTGCAAGTTGAGGCACTGCTCTTGACAGTCACCAGTCTGGAACCTGTCCCATGTAGATCACAGTATTTCATTGTCTTTATTGCCGTCTCGTGATTTTTCAGGCATATGTAGCTGACTAGCTGACCCTCCGAGTTCAGATACAGGCTCTATGCAATATTGAGTGCTGTTCATGATGTTCATCATGCAATGCGTGCTTCCTAAATTATACATCATTATGAGGGGCACATAACCAATTAGTATATGGATTTGTTCTGCATGTGCAAATCTTTTCTTGGGCTAAGGAAGTGTCATACAGAGACTTGGCTGAAGAAAAAAAGAAAACAGTTTAATCTTAAATTGTAATTGTCATCCTCTGGCTAATGATAAGCAATATTACGGCCTACATATCAGCTGTAATTAAGCAGTAAGACACAACAAGGTGTATGTTACAGAGAGATAACGCAGTGCTTAAGAGCCAATGACCTGCAAAGCACATTATCTCCCAGCTGCACAAGCCCTACAGAGTCAGTTTGTACATGTGTGGTAGCAAATCCACCGTCCCCTCTTCCCCCACCTTCATTCTGCTTTTCAAGGTGCAAAAATTGTACAGGATTTTCATGTTACTTGTTGTGTCATATGATTTTTTAAAAAGCTTCTTTTTTCATGTTAGTCAACTTCTGCACATATAATAAGCCAGTGTGAAACATTCTAAGTTATCATTCACTGGAGTTCTGGGAAATTAGCATCACTTAAAATGAGGCCCTTCAGTGTTTTGTTAGACAAGTAGGTATGGAGCATGCAGGGAAGGATTCTCACTGATGATCTAAGCGCCAAACTGACAGCGAATCTTTGTTTGCTCCAAGAAAGATTTTATGTTGTTTTCAAAGAGAGCAGAGGGAGCTTTGAGCTGGAACATAGTGTTAAATGAAACTTGTTTCAAAGTAGACTTGATTCTTGGTTAGAATTAAGGATTGGAAGTGTAAAGCTTGTACTGTTTGTGCTGAACATGGAAACTTTTCCTATCAAGGTACCATTGCCCATGTAAATGTCCTATATAGACTGACCAAACTATGATGCTGCATGAGTGACTGAATTAAAACCAGGGCTGATGTTTTGTGGCACAAGCACTAAAAAATTACACTTCAAGAAAACAAAGGGGATTAGTGTCTGAGTCCTGTTTCTTTGAGGAGGAGAACACGTGGGTTTTGTTGTTTAGTGTAGGAATCCTAATGTAAAACTCGTGTTGGAGGAGGAAACCGTAGTGAATGAGACCTTCCAAATAGTGACAGAAAATGTAGAACAGGATTGGGTTTGCCCTGTTGAGTCCTGTCAGGGTGTTTCTCTGATCAGGGGAGAAGGCCTACTAAAAGAAAGGGAGGTGGTGATAGGGAGAGGCATGCGACCCTTCCTTGTGGCATTTGCCTCTCTGAAGAAACTCCTGGAAAGAGGGCCAAGTGCAAGTATCTTTGTGCCAAGTTTTAATGGCATATTTGTCGTGCAGGATGGATGTGTATTTATGATCATAGGCAGCTACTGCATGTTTAATTTTTGAACAATGAGATACACGTTTTGAGGCTTATTCCTTACGTTACCCCTAATGAAACTTTGCGGGGCAAAAAACTTTGTTGATGTTGATCAAATTTTCAGTTTAAGCATCATGGACATGGATCTACTGCCTCTTGGTATTGGGCAGCTATGTATAATTGTACAAAATTGATATAGAGTACAGTAGATCAAAATGCTTAATTTTGTTCCTACATAACAGTCTGTCTCACACTTATGTATTCATGTTTTTGCTCCCTCCAGCCATACAAATTGAATTCCAGATACCAAATTAGAATGTCACTGCGATCTTTGTAAACCAACTACTGACAATTTAGTCTAGGCAGAGTGAGAAAAGCAGCAGTAAGCTGAGGCAAGAAGCGAAGTGTCTTATCTCATGTCTTTGAGCCAGTACTTACCGGCATGGAATATGTATTTTTTGATTTCCCAATGTTTTGGTAATGTTACCCATTGACATGGGTGGATACTTACCTAGCCAAATACAAAATTTCAGCAGTACGGAAGGACAATCTTCTTGTAGCCTGAGTTGTGCTATAAATTGGCAGAAGCGGTGATAGATTCTTAGGGTTTGAATGGTACTTAGCCCATCTGGACCCTGATTTCAGTTGGATGTCCTAGATATTACTGTATTAAAAATGTAAATAAATAAAGTTAGGCATAATATAAGAACAGAGAGACAAGGCAGAGGCAACAGAGACAGCTGTCTCTTCCTCGGAGCCCTTCTACTGGGTGAGACTCTGTTTCTGATTACAGCTGTAGCACTATAAATGCCTGCTAGATGTCTGGTGATAATCCATTCAAAGCAATTACAAGGCATCCGTCACCAGCAGGGGCTGAGCCACAGGCTTCTTATCTGGGAAAATTGATGGAAGAGAAGGGGGGAGCGAGGGAAGAAATCGATGCCTTTCACCAATGTTATCTGCCAAATTGAATTAAGCAGCATGGGATCCCTGCTTTACACACTGTGAGAGTCAGACCTTAAAGAATCTCTTTATAGTAAGCTCAGTCCATGGGCAAGGCAGGTGGGGGAGCTACGCTGTACTTCTACTCGCTTGCAATTTCTTGGGCATTACCTATGTCAGACTCGGGTGCAAAAGGAGTTCAGAACTTGCCAACATACAGAACCTTTAACTTAATAGCACCAGTTCCAGTTTTGAACTTCGTGTCTGCTTGCAATCTGAATGTATCCTTCCACGTGTTGACTCTTTCGGCCATGCAGTCGTGTACATAGCATGTAATCCAGTGCTGAGATCTAGTGGAAGTCAGTGGATTTTGAGTTCAGGGGCAGGGGCAATGCCTACAGAGGTTTTGAGTGGGGTTTTTTGATACACAAGGGGATGTAGCGCATTGCTGTGGGTTTTGGTCTTTTGCTTTCATTAGTGTATCAGTTCTCACTTCACTTAACCTTATGGGTTGGAAAGGTAAGTAAATTTGACTTCTGTATGAAGTTAGAACCGGTGACTTACTTTGCAAAGCAATGTTGAAATCCAGGAGCTAGATTTAGAAGCTCTTAGCAGTATTACCATCCATAAAATGACACTTTCCCTGACTGGGCCTGCAATCAAGATTGCAAAAGCCACCAGTATATCTATGGAGATGTTTGGTAGGTGCTTCCTACTAGGTATATGAACAAATGAGAATGTAGATCTGTATAGAAAAGAGCAGGGAGCTTGTCACTTGGGGTACTTCAAAGAAGAACCAGTTTCATCTGTGGGCTGCGTGGCCAACAGCTTTGTTAACGTATTGTATAGTACCTGGTTTTCTACCTCGGCCACATAAAGGTAGGGGGTTAATGACATTTTTTTGGTAACTAGCCACTAAAGGAGTTTCTGCAGCTCAAGAGCATCTAGTGTTACAGGTCTTGGAATTGAGTCCTGCTGACAGGGCATGTAGCCACTCTTGTTTCATGGACTCAAAACATCACGTAGGTAAACTGGGTTTATAAACTTCTGTTTGTAAGCTTTCTTCCCAAGATGATGCTGATCACTGAAGCTTGTAGTCTTTATGGTGTTCACAGAAATGAGCAGATTTTGGAACAAATATGACCTCCTTTTGAAGCAGTAAAATCTCATTTTCCTTTGACCCATGCAGGTTTCCTCTTGTCCTGCGGGTTTTTTCTCTCGCAGTTCATGCATATGGGAGATATGAAAGTAGTGATTTGGGATCGGTGGTAGAAGGGCCAGAGGACTAGGGTAGCTGGGCCGGAATAGGCTCTGGGGAAGTACTTAAAAGCATGAAATCCTCAAGGTTCCAGATTATGAAGCTGACTCAGCAGAAAACAAATACAGAAGTAAATTCAGAAAAATGAGCCACAAAACCCATGGATACTGTACAGAACAATTCAGCTAAATCAGTTCAGCGCAGAAATCTGTGGAAACTTTTTTCCCTCCCAAATAAAAGTGTATGGGAATTTGCATTGCAGTCAGGTATACTTAAAGTGCACGTAAGCCATCTAATAAAAATTCCCCTGGAGTGTACGTCATACAGCTGTGTTTTATTATATTTGTGTTCTCTTCGTACTGACAGTGCCTTTATAACTGGATTACTCGCATATCATCATTAACTCTGACACTCCTGGGTTTTTACTGCTTCCCTGGTTCCTGTCATCTTCTGCAAGTTTTATCCCTTCCTTGCAGAGATGCCAAGGTGTATTTCTTTAATATCTTTTCAGCAAATGAATGTGGGAGCATGTAAAAAGTATGGGTTAGATACCATGGGCAGTAACAAGGGCTCTCATCATTTCTACTGAAAATCCCTATCAAACCTCTACTCTGCTACGTACGTGTTAAGTTTTCCCTTTGCTCTGTTAGGTATAAATGAGAGGTACTGCTTACAGTAAAACGGAAATGACTGAGGTGCAGTGCTGAGCTGTTGTTTAATCCTAGTTTTGATATTTTGTAGCCATTTCTTTCAGTTGTGCTCCATACAAGCACTTCATTTTCTAGGTATCTAGTGTTCAGAATGAGCAGCTCTAAGAGTGTGTGTGTGTGTGGTTTTTGGTTTGGGTTTTTGTTTTGTGGTTTGTGTGTTTTTTTGGTTGTGTTTTTTTTTTCGCCCTTTTTTTTTTTTTTTTTTTCTCTCCTGGTGGCTGAATAACATAAGCTATTGAATAAGACATGAAGACTTTTTACTTCAGGCCTCAGGAAATTTGATTTTTATTTCTGATATCCAGCAGGTAGTTTGAGCTTGGGTCAGTTTAGCTCACTTTGCTATTGATATTTTTCCCCTTGTTGTTGTTGCTGTTTGAATGAAAGTTCTTTGGGGTAGGGACTGTAGCTTACTAAGCATTCGTAGAGAACTAAGCATACAGGGGGCTGAGGCCTCTATTAGACTCTTCAGTATTTCTATGCTGTGAAATTAAGTTGAACTCAGGGGTTACTTGAGCATACCAAGTTCTAGGAGTCAGGTTTCTGTGTACATTGCCAGCTTTAGCTGAACTCAAGAGTATCAATTGATCTCAAAGTATTTTTATTGTGTTCGGGAAGAACAGATCCCTGGACTTTTGGTTGTGGACGGGGTTACAGCTTACTGAGCCATGCTCATTCTTAAGCTGTTCAGATTCCCTGTAGGAGCTTGCCTGAGGTGCTCAACAAACTCAAAGTGTCCCACTTCAGAATGCCCAGCAGAGTTCTGCAGGAGCCCGTAAGCAAGCTTAGCGAGCTCTCGCTTCCATGCAAACAGGGATGGTGGCAGGTGGGTCGGGATGTGAAAATAGGTTACAACCCATCGATTGACCCATAGCATATGTACCTGTAGGACTTCTTGCAATATACAAAATGTATTTTAATTATAGCAACAACTTGACAGCCAGCATATGCACAAACATTTCCTCCAGTGCTGTTCCCTTCACATAGCTTTACACTGAGATCGTAGAAAGAGAAAATATTGCGTTGATACTCAATGCATCCATGCAGTGACAATGTGAATGCACTTCTGGTTTTGGAGGTACTCAAAAGTGTTTGACTGAGTAGGTTCACGTCTGATTCCTAGTATTTTGGTTCTTGGATTAAGTACATTAAAGTTATTCCAGCAGAATAACTAGAATTTTCAAAACCCAGTTACCCCCTTAATCATAAACACAAGGCAGCTTGACTGGTCTTTCTTGCCAACATGCGTTGTTGCACTCGTTCCTTGGTGACAGAGTTTATAACAACGTTTTCAGCCTCTGCTATTAAGACTTGTCAATCCAAATCTGGGTTTATATTTTGTTTCTGTAACAGGAATAGCATGAAAAGTCGGTCACTCTGAGAAGTAACGCCAGGAGAGGTGGCTCATCTCTTCAACACAAAGTTCTGCTCTAGACATAGCTAGGTTCCTTGAATGGTCGCAAGTGCTGCGTGATTTAATATAACATGTTAGGCAATATGTTGCATTTCTATGGAACTACATCCTCCAAACAGACTAAACAATTCTTCTTTAACTCTTGTTTAATCGCTGAACAAACAATGCCAAAGAATTTCCTTAATTTTCCTCTTTTCACTCTCTGTCATTTGCCCTGTATTTTAAAGAGCAGTCATCTTGCTCTGGTTCATCTATGCAAACTGGGCATTTTGGGCGATACATTGAGGAAGTTAAGAGGTTGTGATGACCTTTGCATGAACTGCAGCTGCATCGGCAGAGGCATGTTGCCAAAATAAGACTTTAAAAATCCAGAAAAGGTGAGGAAAATGGAGTAAAAGAAAAGCTTTTTTTTCATTAGTGTTTTGGACATCTCAATTTCTTGCTGCCCAGTAAGGAACTCTCTGACAGGCACCTGACTTAATGCCTTTGGAAAATATGGCTCTTCTCAGTATGTCCCCAGCTGTCTGTTTAGACTCACAAAATACTTCTGAACACCTAATTTACAATGTCAAATTAAACTAACGTCCTTGATACACAGCTGTAGCTGGCAAATTAGAAGCTCTGGGGGTTTTGTTGTGTGATTTTTGGTTTTATGTATACGCCAGTTAGCAAAAAAAGAAATTGACAGTAATTTTGTGGATCTTTTCAAGTTTTGCCAAAATTTACCCATAGCTCTGTGGGGATCTGTGACAGTCATCTTGGGTATGCATCTCCCGTCTGAAAGTCTTGGGTTCAGGACAGTGGAGGAGGCAAATGAAACACCCGTTTTTTTGCTTTGTGTGTTTGTGCTCGTAATCTAGGTCAGTTAAATGAAAGCTCCTAGAATAGAGAGTAGCCAGATAAATTTGGGATAGCTGAAAAGGGATAGTCCAAGAATAAGGAAGGTGTCCAATAGGACTGGATAGCTGGATTCAGGCATCAGAGATTTCCATGTGTGGGGCCAAGCCTTATTTCCAAGTTAGCCTCAGCTAACTTTAGAAAGAAACTAAAACAAACAAGGTTTACTCCTAAATCCTTTTGAAAACTCTAGAAGCGCTATGTCCTCCTTACCCGAGTTGGCAACTGGCACTAACCCAGGGCTGATACAGATGCAGTTCTGTCGAGAATGGCAAAAATACAACCCGTTCTCGTGGGGGAAATCTAATTCTCCTGCCAGGAAGGGCTGCTTTTGTGCAAAATGTTGGCCTACAACAGTACTGTTTTAGCACTGGATGTCGAGTGAGCTTGAAGCCATTGTCGTGGTCTGGAAAAATTTGTATCTTGTCTTTGTCTCCTTGCATAATGATTTTGAAGTGTTCTTTTATCAGTGTAGGTAGGGGTAGTAGGATCTGTATCTATGTGAATTTGAGTTAATTTGCTGATATGCAGTAGAATGGTAAATGAAGTTTTTTGCCATGTTCCTTACTGAAGGAATTCTATTATTTCAAGTTGAGAAAATGAGCTGGTGAATTGTTTAAAGAGCTAGGAGTGCAGCTCCTGCCCTTTGTGATATGAGAATATCTTCCTTTCTTTAAAGCCGTTTTGCTCCAGAATGGGGGGATTTCCAAAGATACTAGAAATTTCAAAGAAAATGTCAATATGATGTGCTGACAGAAACACAGCTGGTCTTCCTGAAAGTAACTGTCAATCTGGTCTCTTCAGACCTATGCTTTGTGTACAAAATCTGTGGAACAAAGTTACTTGAAGTGTATCGCTTAAGTATATAGGAAAATTGAAAAGATTTGTCAGTTGCATACTTTAACTGCAGAAGATATTTGTCAATAGAGAAAAGTTATTTGAACTTTTGATTTCAGAAACGAAAATCATAATAACAGATGTACAAGTGAAAGGACATGTATGTGAATTGTATATGGGGGCGCAAGATCTTTTTACAAGTGAAGGATATGGACCTGTGTTTAGACTTAAAACCGTATTGATTCCACTTCGTACCAAAAATGGGTGAAAACACCATTTTGCTGCTAGTCGTTTGGGGGCAGGAATTACTTACGCAGTTGCATCACGTTCTTTAAGGCTTTAGACATGCCAAACACACAAGCTTAAGTTGAAAAAGCCGGACAGCTTCTATGCACTTAGTTGGATACTTTGGTTAGTGTTTGCTTACTCTCCATTCACTTACAACCTCCAGGAATTGCATCTGGGTTGGTTCTCAATTTTCGGAAATATTAATGGGTCAATTCACCTGTGGTCCTTCAGACAGATTTCTTTGTGTACGTTCAAATGAATTGTGTCAGAAGACGTGATGTACAATGTATATATGTAGGAAGTTAACTGGTAACACTTTGTCATTATCTTATTACTGTCTTCTAAGTTTTTCCAAGGTAAGTTTTGTTATCAAGCTCTTATAGGAACCCTTTGCTCTAAAACCAAATCGGTCTCTACAACACTTCCTGGGCTGTTGTGGCTTGTACATGTCTCTTCGTTTCCAGCAAATGCACAGATTTATTTATTTATTGATTGATTGATTTTCTCCCTGTTGGGACTGGGAGAATGAAATGATGCTTTTGATTCCCATTACTCCTAAGCGTCCATTGGAGTCACAGATAGGTAAGAAGTGTTTTTGGTAATAAACTCTGCTTTCACGGGCAGTTCTATGCTACCTGTCGGCAGAAGGAATTAGAGTAGAGCAGTGAAGAAAGCAATACAGGTGCCAGAAACTCATGGGCTGTAATTCTGCTACAAAATGAGATTTTAGCTAAAGAGACTCTTTAGCATAAGACCAGGCACCTTACAGCAGAACAAACAGAATCAAGGTCTCTGTTTGAACAGTTTTCTTTTGGGCTGTAGGGTTTTAATACAACAGCTGAAGAAAGAAAGAATGGAGAAGGGGTCTGGCTTTTCTGTGGTAAGCACTTTGAATTTAGGCTGATCTGTGATGTAGGCCTAACGGTGACTGGAACTAGGTGCTTTGCTGCAGGTTGTCCGTGTTGAAGAAAACTCATTCGTAATGTACAATAATCGAACACCGTCACAGGCAGTTCTAGCAAAACCAAGAGCGAGAGGGGCATTGCTCTGCACTCTCCGTACGGAATGCAGCGTACACTGATGTTGGTCCAAGAGCTCATCACGAAACAGAAGGCTTTAGACTTCAAGCCTGTAGTTCCAGCATCATTTGTGAGCAAAGTTCCCAAAGCAACGCTTACAGCTTTTTGTGTCTCTGCTTGTTTTGTAAACAAGAGGGCTGGGGGGGGGGGGGGGGGGGGGGGGGGGTTGGAGAAGAAAAAGCCAACAGACGAGTGATATTCTGGGGTATGTTGGAGGAATAAGGCTATAGCTTTGTATCGGTGTGACAGGCCAGCAACGTTGACGGAATTTCACCTTCTACAGAGAAAGATTCAGCAGCTCAGCCTGGTTTTGCCCGCTGTAAATATCCAGGTGGTAGAAACAGGAAATAAATCAGTCCCTTAGAAAGCAAGGCTGTGGTGAGTCAGAAATATGAAGTAGAGATTTTTTTTTTTTTTTTTTTTTTTTTAAGCTGTTCAATCATTCTCTGGCTTTTCCGCTGTTTTACAAGGGCATGTTAAGAACTGTACCAGAGCTGTGGAAATTCTGCAGCCATTTCTCAGAAAACCATGAGAGAATTACTTTAACATATGTTTCCATCTTCTGCTTTTTGCATTTTTCCCCTCTTGTATTTCTTCTTCTTTGACCTGGTACAAACTTTTATATGCTTACAATTCTCACTATTCAAAAGAAACTTCACTTCATTGTTAGAATTTCCCCACAAAGTGGCATGCATCATTTCCAATTAAATGCCATTCTCCTTACCATATTGTCACGTGCAGACCCGAAAACGATTGTCTGTTGAAACGATGCCTTAGAGAGGCTTTTTACTGGGCTGTCCGGGAAACAATGTGCTGTTGTGACTCTCAGCCTCAGGTTGTTAATGTGCCTCAGCACACTGAGGGTGATAAGGCAGACTCGTTGGTTTTGGTGTGCCAGAAAAGAAAAAAACATGGCGGGAAATCTGAGCTTCCCTCCAAGAGAATTTAATGCTACTTCCACCTATAGACAAAGTGGGGTTTGTTATTAGCGGGGGGGGGGGGGGGAGGGGTGCGCGTGACTCTGTTAGAAGATGAATACGTGGCTATGGTAGATGATCTCAAAACTGGAAACTGGCTTGCAAGCTGAAACGGGTTAGACCTGACTTGGATATGCATGCAGTTAAGTATAGATGTGGGAGTACTAGCATGTAATAATGAGTTTTTCTGTCCTCAGACGTCTGAGGTGGCACATGTCACATGGAGACATCGGACGGACGCTAGCCTTAGAGTTTGCGTCTGCGCGTGTGTCCGTGTAAGCCAGCGGCCCACTCGCCCGTCAGCGCCAGCCCGCAGCGTCCCCCGTCTTAAGCCTTTTCTTGGGGTGGTTCGAGAGCGTCCCCAGTCCACCGGCCCACAGCCTCATGTTCAGTTAACAGGGCTCTTGCCCAGGAGCATCGTTGTGGTGCAGATTTCCTTCCCAGCACCGAAGTAAGGCAGTGGTTTTTTACTTTACTAGTCTTGGTGTTAACCTCTGTTGGTGCTTTAGATACGTATACCTGCGCGACCTGGGAAATGAATATAAGGCCAATGACAGGATTGAGCGGGTTATGTGTGTGCACGTGTGCAGCAGAGTTTCTGTATGTTTGTGGTGTTTAACTTAAAATTAAGACGTCTGGAGTTCTCCAGCAGAGGTACCTAGCACTTTTCCAGGTAACTGTACGGTCTCTGAAGTTTGCTGGTCCTGAGCAGGCCACAGCTGCAAGCACAGAAAACTCAAAAATCATACCATAGCTATTTATTTTTTTCTGGACAAACAATTTTATTTTAGGTAATGCGTCTATACACTGTACATTCAGTCACTGTGGTATATAAGCATAGCTATTTTCATACATAATCTCATAAAGTCCTTTATTTTACAATATTATCTGCTTCAAGGGGAGGGGATGTGGAAAAGGGGGTGGAAAAGGACTATCAAGGTACACAGCGAAATAGATAAATATGCCAAGCTTTTTTCTTATTTTTTTTTAAATCAGGCATTTATAAACAAGAAAGCATACATTACTTACATAAAAATAGTTCTAGAATAGTAGAGTAAGTCATAATATTGTCATTAGCAGCAGCATAGGAGAGACCAGGATAACAAAAATGTGCTGAAATGCTATTGGCTATTATAAATGTAAAGATTTATTTTTCTTCAATTGAAAAAATGTCATTTCTGTGAGTTCTTTTGATTAAAAAAAAAAAAACAACAAAAAAAAAGAAAACAAACAGAAAACCAAAAACAAAACAACAACCAAACCAACAAAAAACTTCTCTCAAAAACACATGGACTGATGAGAGGGCAGAATGGAAAGAAAATCAATCTTTTGGTAATAAAATACTTTACAGTGAAAATAAGGACAAATAAAATGCAAATGATGGAGAAAGGTTAACCCACATTTAAAACTTGCAAAAAGATTTTGTTTTGTTTTTCCTAACAGACAGCAAAGGTTCTTCTTAGTTAAAAACACAACTCATAAAACAAGACAACTACCAGGTAAGAAAGAGTTTTGAAAAAGTAAACACCATATACACTTATAATACAACAGTGTAAAATGAAAAAAAGTATTTACATGTTGAATTTACTTTTAACTTTTTTTTTTTTTACATTGGCTAGTTCTGTTTGAAAAGCAGAATATTATGTATACTAGTTAGCTGCTCCATAGATATGAATGTTATTGCTGTTGGTTTTTTTTCCCTTCGTTAAGTCTTCTTTCAGTAATAGAAACAATGAGTAATTAAACTGAATATACAAGTATTAAGTAATATATTTTTAAGTACAGGGAGAGTCAACAGCCTGTATGAAACACCTCTTCTCCCTTTTAACTTCTTAAAGGAAACTAAAGAGCAGATGAAATGAGAAGATGTGACTTTACAATTCCTACACTCACAGGCTGGAGTGCAAATGGAATGCAGCAGGGACTCCACAGTAAGTCAAAAGGAAAGCAGTTCCATCTGAACGGGCTAACAGTTGTTTTCCTGAAGTGTTGCAGACAGAGAAATTACACACAGAACTCCCTCACCTTAAGCACCTTCACAAATTTTTTTATTTATTTTTTTTCCTCTGAAGACTCCTACTGTTTTGACAGCCCTTTTCTAGGATTAGTGTCTCTGTGGCCATCTTCTGACATTTTAAAAATAAATTACATGCACAGGAATTCTGAATTAAATTATATATATTCTGCAGAAATAAAGACTTTGTTGTTTAAAATGTATTTAGGAAAGACAAAATTATTTAAGATAGACTCCTATGCTGTAAACCTGTCCTATTGATTAACTGCTGGTGTAGAACGTTTGTTCTCAGCCGTCTTGCACCTTATTTCATCTTACTGATTTTAAATCGTAAGTTACAGAAGTGTTTTTACTAGGAAGTTTTCACTCCCAAGGATCAAATACTGTTGAGTCTTAACCTCAAACAATGTGAAGTTCATTTGTCATATATTACGTTTCATTGAATTACCATCATGCATGGGTTTGTAACAAGAGTTGTGAATTTATTTTAGGAACTTCTTTCTTGCAAATCTTTATCCCTGTTGGATGTGAAGCACAGGTGATGCTGCTTGTTTGATGAGACTATTTACTGTTGATAAGCCTATTTACTGTGCTGTTTTTTTCCTTTGAAAAAATGCAGATTTCATTAATTTTGGAGGATAAAAGCATTATATGCACAGCAGAAATTGTGCCAGTGAATCAGCATGCTCCCCTAGATGCACAAGAAAGAAAAAAAACTATGTTGGGTGCTGCAGGTAAGTGGGCTGCTTTTCCTATGAAAAACACGAAGAAGAACATGTTGCCATTTTGTGTTGAGTCATAAGGGGTGAGACGCAATCAAAGCTCAGGGGTAAAAACCCAAACAAACAAAACTTAAGACGTAAGGCTTCAAAGAAGCTGGCAGTGGGGGTAGGAATACATTTGTTCTATGTGTAATTTCTTAACATGGCAGTAAAGCATAGCATATGAGGCTTTTGAAATGCACAATGATCAACTAAAGCTAAAATTATTTAGTTTCCCTTGAAGAAATAAGTGAATAATACAGATCTGGAAATCATAAGGCTGAGAACATTTTTATGCATACTGCATAACAAAATAAACCCTTTACATAAGACAGTAATAATGCCCATTAATGAATATACGTATGGCAGAGATTTTAATTCCATGCATATGATTTAATAATCGCAGAAAAAAAACATACAAAGAAGAAAAAAAAAAAAACCCACATTAAAAAAACCTGCTTAAGCATAATCAAAATTCCTTTTGCATTGCACTTTAGAAGAGGAGATCTGCATCTAGACTCAGTCTCCAGCATCCCAAACACACAAGGGCAAACCCCTGTATAAACGGACAGTTTCATGTAATTTACTTGGTATAACTCTTTCTTGCTCCCAACAGTTTTACATTGTCCCAGTAATTGTACTCCTTTCATATTTCTTCTTTTTGTACCTAAAACATATATATGAACTTCTTTGTTAATGCTCACAGTTATTATAATGGTTATCATAATGGTTTCAAGCAAACAGCTCTTGTTTAAAAAAAAAAAATAAAAAAAATCTCTCTAATGTAAGTAAATACTATAATTTTAGGATTGGAAGCCGCTTTCCGTCTACTGGGAAATAATTTTTAAGATTAAATAGTTTGCATTAATGTCCAAAAGCTAATAAAGATTACTGGAAATAGGTTTCTTCGTTTAGAATAACTTCTGTGTATGATGATGCATAGGGTTTGTTTTTGTTTGTTTTTTTTCCCTTCCCGTTTTTATTCTTTAAGGTAAAAAAAGTGTCAGCATTGCCTGTATAAGATGCTGAGAGGAAAAATGAGCTGGAAGGCACATCTGCAGCCCCAGGTCAAATTTTCACTTTATGCCGATACGCTTGAGCGTGTAGGAGGTGAGTGTTTACGGGTGAAAATAACTTTTCTCTTGTTCAGTAAAGCACCAGCTCTCTTTAAGCACTTCCGGGAGCATCTCGACTGCTTCCCAGCTGCTGTTAGATACAAAGTCACGCAAAACAGGTTTAAAACTCAACCAGCAGCGCACTGGTCTGGCGAATTCTTATTTGGCAGCATTTGATACCTGCTGAATCCTCAGTGCGTACATGTAAATGATGAGGCAAGGTGTCACATGGTAGAAAATGGGGTTGATGATTTTCACATCTGTTAGGCCGGGTAGAATCTAGAATGCTCGACTTGTAAACTTTAGAAACGCGGAATAAAATGCAGAGTAAGATTGTGACAAAGTGCAGTTTAAAAAAAAATAATTATAAAATCATCACCACCACCACCACCAACAACAATAAGACAAAGTGATGGCGTGCTGCATTTTTATTCCGGGGCTGCGGCATGGATCCCAAAATTAAAGTAATTGCTCTTTTTAAAAACAAAAAAGTTTTGTTTTGTTTTTTTAAAAAAAAGATGTAGGCTTATTCACAGCAGCAAAAATGTTTTTCTTTTCTGTAGTATCTGATAATGCGATGTTGCACTCTCCTTGGGCACAGAAATCCTGACTGACGGTTCATAATAAAAGCAGGTAAATACTGAATTCATGGTAAGATGGTGCAACAAAGATGAGTTTTCCAGAAAACTGAAAGCTGAAATAAAGATTTCAGAATGACTTCAAAACGCATGTGTCTTCTGCTTTATTTCTCAACCGATCATCCATTTCCTTCCTTTATTTTCTTCTTTCTTTTCCTAAAGCTGAAGTGCTCTTGGATGAAGTGAGTCTTTTTTTGAACACATCAGTTAATGAAAATGTCTTTAGAAAAGATGGCGTGATTTGCAAACACTGAAGTCTGTAAGGCTGGGTTTGGAATTCTAAAGCGTACATCTTCTCATCATCCCCCCCACCCCCCTCCCTCGACAATCCTGCATCTTCCTTTCTTCTTGTGTTCAGGACAGGAAATGAAGATAATTCTTTCTACAGAAAAAATCAACTTTGAAAAGCACTCTGAAATTCTCGTACAACCACGTGACGGGATTAAAACTGTGACGGCTTCCTAGATGGCTGGAAAACTGCTAATGAAATGGCATCATCACCAGAGGGCTTCTACGTTAAGAATCCCAAAGCCTGTAACAAGTCATTAAAAATTGTGCATTGACGGTTTTTTTTTAGTTTTGCTTTTACAGGTTCATTATAAAAATCTTGTTAATTTTTTAATACCAAGTCTGTGTAATGAATTATTTTAAATAGCTTATAAGAAAAGTTTGTTTTTAAATTCCAAAATGTTCCAACAGGCAGAAGGGCAACATAAAAACACTGCCATGCTTGCCTTTTACTCTGATTTTAGTTGGACGATGCTGCTTGCTTGGAGTTTGCCAGTAGAAAATTTGCTGTGGACTTAAAAGTATTTTGTTTATAAACACTTTGTGTTTTATAGGCACAGTAAGATGTTGTGCTATATGGGTTGGAAAAAAAAAGAGGCGTAATTCAGTGCTTCTGTTATAAAGAGTAACATTGGCCTTCCACCTGGTAAGAATCCATATTCACGGATCTGTGTGCCAAGACACAACTACTCACACATGCACTTACACACGTACCCCACGCATCCTCCCTTACTGTGCATATATGTCATTCTGTAGGTGTATTAGATGATGTGGTGGTTGTTTAGTTCTCCATGTTGCTCGTTGTGTTTTCACTGCTGGGTTGACTGCTTGATTTAGGCCACAGTTGTTCCTGAAGTTCCTTGACTACTTTTTCCAAGTGTTCCCGAGCCTCCCTTTCATGCATCAGGTCAGCTCGGAGCTGCTCCCTGTCAGCCTCTGCATGCTGAAGCTTAACCTGTAGGTCCTCAATCTAGAGAAAAGCAAATTAAGAGACATAATAAACTATTTTAATATTTCAGTTCCATTGTGATTTTGTAGACTTTAACACACACTAATATCTTAGCACAAAGTGAGTAATACAACCACATACTTCCAGAGATAAGATGATCGAAGTTGAGGTGAAGAAGCAATTCCCCTTTTCCTACTTTTTCCATACACTACTGTACAGTTATGCAAGTGCAGTGCATGAACTATTTAGCTTGGACATTCTTAAATATTTCTGGTGACTTCATAAGAAAGGTGGGTGAAGAACAGAATAGTTAAAGAGTGCCTTCGTGTAACAGAACGCCGGGCGCTGTACTTCTTAACCCATTCCTGTTACTGCTTTAGGCAGACAGCAATTCAGCAAAGTTTGTGCAGGCAATTTCCTTGCTGATCTTTTACAGCAGTTATTCACATGAGGGCCAAGAAACAAACTCAGCTGCCTGCGTAAAAGGCCCACGTCTCAGCTATAGATTAATGTCCAACGAGCAACTGCAGCATCCTCTTGTACAAGAGCCATGGCAGCCTTCGTACTGAACGTAAGGAACTGTAAGGAGGCAAGACGGGCAAGGAGAACGTGGAGGTAGGGTGTAGAGGGCAAGGGGATTGTCGATATGGATGAGAGAAAGTGAAAGTTGGGACACAGCGAGTCCTCTGAACGAGCAGAAACTCTCCAAGCAACAGTGAGAATTAGCACCATTTCAACTCCTAAGAAAGAAGCTGCCAGGAATAGGTCCTAATATGTAGCAACTTTGCACAGAAATGGACTTAAAGAAATACACGCTCCAAATAGCCATAGAAGAGCTCACTTGCTGAGATCTAACAGTCTTTCTCGGACTTACAGCAAGACACACAAATGGCCTCAGCCTCCCCAACAGGCCTCAGTAGTCCATCTTCCTATTTTGTACTTGCTGATAACAAAGGCAGAGAAAAGCCCCACTGTTCAAGGGTGGAAACATGCGAAAAACTGCACCCGTTTGAAATATGCAATTTTAGGCCACAAACAGGTAAGATTAGCAGTTATCAAAGAGTGCCATTTAACAAAGGAAAGGAAAACTTGTACGTTTTGGCCTAAAATGAAGGCTAACCCGCCACCCCATCCATATTTGGATCTCAGTATCAAGGCAGGAAAAAAGAAAGGCCTAAACCACCCTGATATTCAGTAGGTATTAAGCAGCTAATACTTTAAGCTCACACAAAGACATTTACACCCCTGAATGTGTTGTATTTCCTCTCACGCTTGTCTAACGCTCTTTCTCTCCGACTAAGCCTGTCTAGAGAATTGTGGTTTCCTCAAAAATAATAAGGGATGAACACAACCTAAGTGACAAACTTCCTGTGTGCGCTCCAAATTAAACATAAAAGGGATGTATAAAGCTTTACTTTAAAATTTCTTACACGACTTAAGAACTGAAGTCATACTGACATCTTGTAAAACTCAGACTTTGAAGTTACTTAAGGTATTTCTCTATTAAGTGCGTGCCACGCAGAAATTGTTGGGGTAGTTGCCAGGTGATGTTTTGCCCAGGCACAGCATTAAAACAGCTTTCGTGCACGTGGGGCTTAGTGAGCGTCCTCACACCATGGCACTGCGCTCTGGTGCTGGAACGGCAGCCTAAATACATACAACAGGACGTTGCAGTTGATACTGTGACTGTGCCATTGGTGGCTTCTATCAGAAGAGACACAGTGGCAGAATATTCAGCAACTTGAGTTCTTTTTGAGGGGATTTTTGCCTGCCATATTAGAAAACCTCATTTATTCCCTCCCAGGGAGGGAATGTATTAGAAGACTGAAAATCCACAGTCAAAAACCATCACGCATATCACAAAGCAAGGGAGGACACACCTGCAGATTTGCAAAGCTCTATTTGGTACGTATGGCATCTACTTTTTATCTGTGCTTGCTCTTGCCTTGGGTTTTTTTGGGGTTTTTTTTTGGTTGTTTTTTTGTTGTTTTTTTCTTTTTCTTTTCTCTCTAGTGGAAGTCAACTGCCGGTAACGCCCAGCGCAGCAGCTCTCAATCTGGTTATGTTTAGTCTGGACACCTCTTATCAGTGAGACATCCTGTGATGCTAGAGAGGAAGCCAGCATCATTTCCTGCTTCTGGTCTCCTGGTTAGACGTGTCTCATAGTGGTACAAGTGGACCACTCCCCTTCCCGTTATTGAGAGCCTGGAGTTGTTAGAAGAGTTTCTGATTGCTAGTGCTTTTTCTTCCCCCCACCCCAGACCCCTCCTTAAAGTGACCACACCAAATATTGGCAGCTCACACTTTAGGCATAACAACCCGTTCATGAAGCACGTGTGCTTACCAACGTGCCTGGCGGGAAGGTTGCTACGGCGAACACGAAGAGGCCCCTTTAGCTGTTTAATCTCACAACTGTACGACACCGACATTGCATTTGCATGTAAGCGCTATATCCCTGCTGTAGGAGTTTTTTGACCTGGGCAAGTGTGCCCCGTTTTTCAGAGCCCCCCTGCTGCTAACACTTGCTCACCCTTGCCTTCTCATACGTTTCTGAGCCAGGCTTTTATCCTGGGAAGCAGTGGTGGGGACAGCGGGTTGGCAGCGGGATGGTTAGGTGGGAGCAGGTCGGAACAAAACTGCAGGGGAGGCACCTGGGGCAAGGAGAGGAGTCAGCCTTAATGAGAGGGGCTGTTTGGGAGCCCGTCTCCGTGGCAGGGCGGAGGGGGTTAACAGTGGGTATGGGACCATGCCCTTTTATAGGAAATGCATTACTGGGCAACTGGGATTGTTTTATTGGAGGAAGGGGAAGGCAGGGCATGCAATGGATTCCTCTTCGGGGCTGTTTCTCACGGAAATCCAGGAGGCTGCCATTCTGCTCTCGGCTCAGCCTGTTATGCTCGGTCATTTCAGGGGGCTTGGAACAGTGGATGGCCTCGCATTCCACATGCCCTGCAACACCAAGGCGACTTAAGGATGTGCAGCCCGAGCTCTTGGTTCGCTTGGCTTTGGATGGTTTAAATAAACTTCAGAATCTTTTATTGCAAGAGAATCTGATGCAGAATGGGTGGGGAGGGATTTTTAGGTGGAAAGCTTAAAGCATACGTGTTGCTTGTAACAACATGTTCCTGCATTCCTAGAACTTTCACTGAGATCTAACTGGAAGTCTTTTCTTAGACCTGCCCCTTTGCTGCTCTTGTGCTTCACAACTCCTCTAAACATCACTCCTTCCCAGCACTGCCGTTTGCTTATTGATGGGCCTTGGTTTCTTCTCTTGTCTTAAATAGTTCCCATAAATCTCGGCTGATCTCTTCAAGGAAAAATACTATTGGAGAGAGTGGCTCTGCCTAATATTGACAGTACTGAAATGGAGCCCTGTGCATTGGCAGTGTGAACAGAGTATTAGCGGAACTGAAATAATGTCTAGCCTTTGTCTTGCTTCTCTGTAAATGGTGATTTTCAGCTGCCAAATGTGCAAAGTTCTAGGCAAAACAGAGGTGGTTGGAGTGCAGGCAAGTCGGTAACACCTTGCATTAGGACTAGGGTTGTCAATTGACATGACAGGGGCAGAGGCAGTCTACAGATAGGAGCTGGACTTGTATGAAAATAGACAAAACAAGGCCACCGGCATTAGAGGACAGACAGACACTTGAATCAACCCTGAAAACTGCAGAAAGAGTAAGCTTACTTGCTATTATAGCTTTCAGTGTTCGGCTCTTACCTGGGCTGAGTACTTGGCCCGGAGCCTGCCTGCTTCACAGCCCTTGTCGCACACCCGGATCTGCCTGGCTTGTTCCAGTTCCCTCTTCAGTCGTATCCGAGACTCGTTGGCTTCCTTCATTTTCTTCTCATTCTCAGCTCTCAGACGTTCTATCTCTTTCCTTAAGTTGCGCTTCGCCTCTGTTGCTTCTCTCAGTTTCTCTTTCTTAGCCACTCGTAGGAACTCCAGCTCCTAGAATACGAAAGCAGTTAACTTGTGAGAACTGAGAGGCAGAGACAAAATTAGTGCAACGAAACAGGACTGTAAAAAGGAAGCGATCCAAGTTAAATTCCCACCTTCTGATGGCAATGACCAAGGCGGCTCATGTCTAAACCTCATTCTGAACTTTGTACAAGCACTTCTCCTTTAAAATGACACTCAAGTTACCCTGAATTCTTGGCTAATAAAAAGCTATACGCTACAGCCACATTTTGCTTTGTCAAGCAAAATAGCTGTGACCATCTGTGACTGAATAAAGATGAACTGCAGTTGGAGAGAGCTACTAGCAATGTGCTCTACACTAGCTCGAAGTTTCAAACAAACCAACTGTAATGCCTGCGCTTTAATTGAAGGCACTGAAGATGCACAACGTTGTGATAAAAGCAATTTGTGAATGCCCTTTGTGTACAGCAAAGCTGAAAAAGAAAGTTTACTACTTGCTGAAGAAATCAGCATAAGCAGTTCCCTTTTATCAAGCCCCCAGAAAATCCACTTAAGGCAACTGTGAGAAAAACCAAGTTGTGTATCTTCTTTCCAACCCTAGGCGCTTTTGTTTTGCTACAGGTAACTGGTGTGCAGCCCCCAGTCTCTTGGCAACCAGCCAACGGCCTGCTCTGTCACAACATCTGGAAAACTCCAGGCTAAAAACCTTAAGCTAAATTGAAACCATGCTTTGCTCTGGAAACTGCTGCTCTCACTGTCCAGGTTGTTAATAGAAGCCGCTACCTTGAAATCTCAAATCCAAGAGAGCGCCATTAATTGAAGCGGTAACGATAAGGAACCTGAACGGTACAAAGAAAGAAACTCCTAAGCTGTTAAAAAGCTGTTGTTAAAAGACACGCTCATCATAAGCACAAAACCCGTGGCTTACTAAAGGTCTGTCTCCTAAATGGTTAAATTAGAAACTAAAGTTCAAATTTTTTTTTTCTCCAGAAGCAGCATTTCCTCTCTGTCACAGTCAGACCCTCACAGCAACGCGTTTCTGTTAAGTAACACTGCAGTCGGGTCATGGGAAATTCACTCTTTTGACAATCTCACTTCCCAGCCAGGCCATTGTTAGCCCAGCCTTGCCTTTGGAAGCGTGCACACATGTACTTTCTCTGTATGTGGAACTGGAAACCCACAGCTGCCCAAACGGAAAATGATGGCCAGATACCCCAGTCCCTCTCGCTCTGACATGTTGCTTGATTTAATGCCTCAACACTCAATTCTGCTTCATCGACTACTTCGTGTAATTCCTGCTTTACGTACACACCGCGTATTTAGTTTAGACATGTATTACTTACTTATAAATATTTACTTCTAAATACATAAAATAAAACATGCATTTACTGAAACACAAGGGAATGAAGTGATTTGCTCAAGGTGACAACGAGCCGTTCAGTTGAAAAGACAGCTCTCGGCCTCCCTTCTCTGGGACCTGGAGCTACAGCTAGAATGTAACGAGCCATCTTCACGTGAGAGGGGCGCAGCACAGAAACTGGCTTGCTATACTGCAGCTCTTGCAGAAACTTCTGTTAAAATTCTAATCGCGATCATATCCACACACTTAATACCGTCTCTCTTTCACCTCCTCGTGCCTGCTAGTAGAATATTTGAATCCACTACTGCAGATTTGGGGATTGGATTTTATTTTTTTTTTTTAAAATGCAGCAGCCATATTAGACGCAAATCACATCTGTGAGCTACTGTCCTTTGTTTCGTTCCCCAAAGAAACAAAATGCCCTGTGCCAGCTAACGAGACTGTATACCTGCTTTTGACCAATAGTACAGGTCCTGGTTTTCTGTCTCCCCCGCTAGAAACAAGGCTTACAGTTGGCACCCCAGATGCATCTAATTAATGGATTACTTTTCTAGCTTGATTACAGATCCACATACAATATTCAAAGAGGACATGCTCATCATCTACATTGGCTCTATCTTCCGTTTCTATGTACTACTTTTGCCCCAGCTGAAATGGAAAAAAAAAAAAAAAAAGTTCACCCGCCATTCTGTTCAGCCACTGTGTTCTGCTCATGGCCAGTACGTATCTGCAGGTTTTTTTGTCTGACCGCTCTTTCTTTGATATGACCGATGTATCAAGGATTTCCAGAAATAAGGAGCTTCTTCACTGAATGAAGCAGAAAACATTCAGTGAAGCACGGCTAATGGAATGCTTAACAAAGCCCTGTAGTTCAGCTCTTCATCAGAGCTTCAGCCAAGTGTCTCTGTGTCCCAGGAACACCCTCCTTCAGCTGGGCAATGGCAGGATATTCACAAATTTTTAAAACTACAGATAAAGCCTCCAAAAGGACAGAAACGTTTCTCGTTCAGTGAAATGAAAACAAAATAAACTGTGCTGGACTAGAAGATTTTTTCAGTAATGAAAAGATGTTGATTTTGGTAACCATGGATTTATACCCCAAGGCAAAACCAGGCGGCAAGCTTAAAAATGTAAGAATGGTTCCTGTGCGCTTCGGTGTCCCGGCTGAACTTACAAACAGTACCCCAGTAAAGGGCTGTTGCTATTTGGGAAAAATGAGGCAATTCTTTTTAACACGAGACTACCTAAAAAGCTATCTTTCAGCATTACCTGGTGTAGACTGCGTTTGGCTTGCAAGGCAGCATTTAGCTTCTCTTCCTGCTTCACTCTCATTTTAACAACTTCATGGAGGAATTTTTCTTTGGCTTCTTTTGTATCTAGGCCACTGTCCAGGGCCTGCCGTAGGTGCTCCAGCTCAGCTTCCAACCCACTGCTGTGAGAGTCAGAATGTGGCGCAACCTCGTATGAACTGTTGACTGTGACCGGGGCCTGCATCCCAGGTGAGCTCATGTCCTTTGCAGAGCTGGATGAAGTAAAGGATGGGGAGGAGAGCGAGGATAAGGAGGACGTGACTGAAAAATAGAAACGTCGAAAATTAATAAAAAAATGTCTAAACCTACTGTACCTCAAAATATGCGGAGGCCCTTTTGCAGAGGAGATACTCAATATTCAATGGAAAAACAATGGGAGAAGGATAATACTTGTTTTATACTTCGATACTTGAAATGTGATGAAAACGCAAACCTGACCGACTGAAGGCACCAACTTACAATTTGCCCGAATTGGGACTTTGGAATTTATGTCACAAACAGTATTCGCTCCATGGGGTGTGAAGAAACAGATTTCTTCAGGGAAACCTACATGATCCTCCTGTTTTCAGTGGGCAAAATTTCTTCTTTCTGCACGAACTGCACACACTGAGTAAGGACCGAACATACTGAGGGCAGCGGCAGAATTATTTAAGTGACATTAATGAGGTGATACCAGTGTCTTCCTCCGTCTTTTGCCGAGAGGCCCGATACCGGAATACTGTTCAAGAACATACTAGCTCTTGATCTCTGCTTTCTGTATTCAACTCCATGGATGCAGTACTGAAAATGTGTGACCACGTTCTTTGTCTGACACAAAATTCCACACTTGCACGTGTGCGCGCTCTGGAATTTTTACGGGCTATTTGTGTGTATCCCACAAAGGCTTTTATAGAAGGCTCTTGATCAGATAGCAAACCATCGGTGTTTATGTGAACACCACATACATTTTGTCCTCTGCACAACATTTACCTGCTTTAATAACAGACTCTGGGTTAGTGGACGCCTGGGGTTTGTTCAGGTGCTTCTTTTCGTCCGTGCGCGTTCCTCTCCCAGGACCGCCCCCCCCACCTTTACATTTCATTCTTGATTTTCATTATTACTTAAGGTTGTATTTTTACATCCTGGTGAGGTGAGGTATTAGGCTTCCAGAATTATATTTAAAACACAACAGAAGTTGAATGGCTAACTCCTGTGGATTACTGAGGAAAATCCGGCACAAATAAAACAAAATAAAGGCAGATATAACTGTCACTTACATTCTTCCCTGGTTTCCACTTCAATTTCTGCTTCTGATTCCTTATCCTCTTCAGCGGCAGTAACAGTGGCCGCAACAGTGGCTGCTGCTTCTGGGATAGCTGTGTTCTCTGCGGCAAGTTTTCTTTTCCGCGGCTGGACAGTGCTGCTCAGCGGCTCACTGCTCCGTGATACTACTGTGGCACAGGGGGGGTTGCTCACAATTTTCTGTTGGGCCGGAGGTGCAAGTGCCACATTGGGGGCCACAGCATTCTCAAAGCTTTTGTAGGAGTAAAAACTGTTTTAGAGGGGGAGGCAAAAGGAAGGAGAAAATAGTCATATTCTTGGCTTTAAAATGCTTCCCAATCCATGTGTTACACTGAAACTGCAAGGCACTTACTGGAATGACAGTGAAGTTCCACTGATTTACACCAGTTAAGAATCTGCCCATATATTTGCTTAGCGTTTTGCACTCATTTAAACACGGAGATGATTCATACAGCTAATCTCCACCCAGTTCAGAAGGGACGAGATTCAAAATGCCACATATTCTAAGAGCACCAAAGAGATGAGATCTCCCAGAGTCTACATACTATAATGATGTTTCCTCATGCTCTTCATGCATTATTGGTTTACCTAACTGCAGAGTTCTACTTCTGTCTGTCCACAAATGTTTTATAAACTTGGAGACAGCACTTCCTTAAGAAAGGCTACGGGAGCATATTCTTGTGTTTCTTTAGTTTTTGGACACAGCATGCATCTGAGTGCATGTATGGAAAATCACAGTTAAAAAACCCCCAACAAACCTATGTTAAAGGACAGTAATATTGTAACGTCAAATACATAGAATTTTATAAAAAAACGTAGCGAAGACTGCCTCTGCAGCATCGTTCAGCATCTACGACATGATGAATCTTCAGTTACATGTTAAAATTTCTCCTGAACCTGTTGAAGGTGGGTTTTTTCCCCCCAAGACTTAAATTGGCTGAATTTCTCACAGGAATACCAAGGGCATACTCTTACACCAGTTTAGCCCTTCTCTCCATATCTAATTTAAAAGCCTCTTTAAAAGCAAGGATATGTGCCAGTAGGCTTTTTTTTCCTTTTTTTTTTTTTTTTTTAAATCAATCCCCACAGCTTCTAAGAAACTTGTTCATAAGGGCAGCAAAATATGTTCTCCGTAACGCTCCCTAGTAACACCTGGCCACTTTAGTCAAACTTTCCAAAGAAATCATTACCCTTAGGCAGAAATCTGGCACAAAGATTTTTCAGACGGAACAGCTCCAGTCTGGCAAAGGAATGTAAAATTGCCCTGACACTTTCGGTTCTAACTGTGACACCAGTAGTCCCACCTATTATGGGTGGTGACTCATTCTTGTACCAGTTTGATTATGTTTCTATCCAAGCGCAGAATCTGGCCTACAGCATCAGCTTTCTGATGGGTCTTACAAGCCTGAGGAGTCTTCCGCAGGCTCTCCTGCCCAGTGTGCTCTACCACGACCCCTCCAGGACCACTGGCCATCAGGAGGGAATGGGGTAGCCTGTGCTGTCCGTTCAGTCCTTCATCTTCCTTTGGTATTGTCAACAGAGGAGGCAGCGTGCAGCTGTGTTGGCAACATGCTGACCGGCCGGTGTTACAGAGCTGCTGCAGTCACCAATTGGCAGTTGCCTGGAAATAGCTGCCTGGTCCCTGACCACCTGCCCCTAAGAGAGACTCAGTGAACTTCACTTTAAACAGTGAAGCCCGAGAACTTCTGATGACTGCACCCCAAAATGATCATAAGTTCATAGAGGCAGCCTTCATATTTCAGACTTTTATGGCATGTTTCACCTAAGAAAACCCGTTTAATGAATGCACAAAATATCAACACTTTTTTTTGTTTCCCTTCTGCGAATTAAAACACTGCAGCTGCAAATGCTTTTTAATCTGATACTAGTGGCCTGACTGACTGACTGAATTACAAAGCCACCAGTTAACAGTGCGAGGGAACAAACATAAAGCAAGTTGCTGTCAAACAGATCTCCGCGGCTGCTAACCCCGTTCTCCCTTCAGTTCACGTCTCCTTACCTGTCTCGGATCAATGCGGGAAGATGGGTTGAGAGCTCTTTCTCATTTGCTGATACAGCAGGGGACCAGGGCCGGAAAGCGGAGAGACGCTGACGGGGATGGACACAGCCAATACTCTGGGAAGGAGGGGAAAGGAAAATAAGTGAATACGGGCAATGGAGTGCTAGTGATGCTTTTCAGTACACTTTCTGTTATCTCTAAAGCTACTCCCCCACTGGCCAGGACCTACTTACTTAGTAGATTCCACTGGAAGAGGTGAACTGTATTAATGTAAAACCTCACGTTTTTATTTTGCCGGTAAGTTACACGTAGTTTACAGAGGCCACAAAAGGCTCCTGAGTCTTGCAGGATTCTTGTACCGCAAAGGCACGAAGGAATTGCTTACTTCAGTGTCACAATCAAAGTCAGTGAACACTGGAAGATGGCAAGGAAACTGGGAGGACTGTATAGCTCAACGCTTACTAGGAAAAGGGTAGAAACGTCACTAATTTAGAAAACCTGGGCAAGTTCTTTATCTCATTTTCTCTTCTGGTTTCAGCAGAGTGATGCTACATGCTAATTTGATCTCTCTCTTGATTACAAAATATTCAGCAGTCACCTTGTTAGATGAACTGGATAAGGACCGTAACCAACTGGACTGTTTTTCCTTCTCAGTAGAAGCTGGAGATTGGGAAGCAGAGTCATCTATTTTGGGCTTTTTGGAAGCAGGAGGATCTGAAGAGACCTGAAACAAAGACAGGCAGGAAAAATCAAAGACAGAATTACTCATTTTGCAATCAGCAAAATTTCGTGTTTAAAAGAAAGACAGACTGGGGGTTTTTTCTGCCTTTTTAAACCTAAGGACAAACAAAGGAGTGGAAACAAGGGACAGACACAAACTATGACATAATGGGACTTCATTCCTTCATTTAAAATACTCCAACAAAGCGTAGATGGTGCAGGAGTATAGGCAGTAATATAAGTGAGACATTCACACCATGTTGCAGAGAACCATCAGCCTTTTATTATTTTTGTATGCAGAAAGGTAAGGTTTAATGTGGTTGCTGAACTGGAAAGATTATTTTAAACGAGAACAGAACAGACTTTGTTATTCTGTTTGCAGTGGTTGTTATGCCGATGACTTCACTACCCCACAGCTGCAGTGGATTCTGGGGGTGCTGCCAAGAGCTGCTTTGCCTTTTCCACAAGTGGCTCAGCTTGGCCCATAAATCATCCTCAAGCATAAGAAAGCCCTTTGGCAAGCAAAACCCCTTTCCTTCAACACTGTGAAGGAATAAAATTCCTATAGTCCCAGCGTGGCTTGCAAAAAAATTGGTAACTACTGGTTTAACTGGTGCACTGGGGATACCAGCTTGAAGGCTTGCCAGTACAAACACATCTATCAGCAGGGAGGGAGAAGGTTCTGGACCTTATGCTGCATCATGACTAGAAATAATAAGAGAAACATACCACCTCAGTTTCTATTCCTTTTTCTTTCCCTTTTTTTTTTTTTCCCAATTCCAAACTCTCTACCTTTCCATATTCCCATTCAACCTGGTTCTAGGTAACATGGCAGAACCATGCTGCAATAACTAGTAATCGCTCGTATTTGCATTAAATTTTTTCATCCTTACACCTTGCTGTGATTTTTGTGGGCAAACAAGTATTTATACAGGTGTGTCTGTAAAACACGGGCACGGCAACATTTTGAGAGCCCGAAATGCTTCAAAACCAGGTCTATTTGTCAACGAAAGAAAGGCTCTTACTCGCCACTGTCTTGTGTTCTGAAAATCCGTCCCCTTCAAGGCATCTTAAATTGGCAACTTAGAGACTGCTTCTCCAAATGATTATTCACTCCTGAAAATTGTGATCTAAATGACTTCACCTGAAGAGTCCACGAGGAACTGAAAGCAGTACTGTTAAAATGCACTCCTCCAGACTCCCGACTGACTTCCAGGCAAACCCAACAGCTACGTAACTAGAGCAATGCCATCCCGTTTGCACACCTTAATTAGGAGGAAATTATGACCTCATGTCCATGAACAGACTACTACTTTCATGGAAGCAGGGCAGTAGCGTGGAACTATGGCTCAAGCCGATAACTATCTAGCTAATGCCAGTTCATCTGGCAGCACGCACCACGCTTACCACTTCTACAGCCCAGCGCGCACAGTAACGTAATCAAACCAAGTCTGGAGGTTTTAGTAAAACATTCCTTGGCACTCTGGAGCTTGGGGCAGCCTTCCATATGTAGCAGATGAAGAAGAATGACATGGGTGTGTATATGCGTAACCCCAAGTACAAAATTAGCCCGTGCCAGTGCCAAATGCCAGCTTCAATGGATTTGCAGAGGATTCTTTCGGCACAGCTTCGGGCTTCCCTAGGGCTGACTCTTGTAGTGGCGATGGCGTGGTCCCTCCCACCTAACTCAACTAAGAAAAGGCATTTCTAAACACCTTTTGTAGAAAATGCAGGACAATGCATTGGAAAAGATTTGTTTTTGCTTTCAGAGATGCTGTCTGTGCAGAATTAGTGACAGCATTAGAAAGGTATTTGGCAAGTGACTACTGATCCCAACCCTATCCACTGGGGATGGTGAGCTGTGTGGGGAGGGGAACTTGGGGTGGAGGGTGGGGAGGAAGGGGGGCTTGGAATGAAAAAGGCAACAGGTGGCAAGACTCAGCATGGAAACCCGTTCCTCCCCCCGACCATCCGCGCTCTGCTGTCTGCACAACATTCTGTTCAGGCAGGCGTGGAGGTGGCCATCCTGGGCCCGGTTCCCCCTCTGCCGCGCTCTTCACACAGCCAGAGTGGGATCAGTACCACGGGTCACGCGTAAAAACAATCAGCTTCGGGAAAAGGAGAGCAAGTGTCAGGTTTTAGAAGGGTTGGAGGACAGATATTTCAATAGAACAAGCTCATTTGCATTTTTAAAGAAATCGTGTCTCATCTCCAGCTTTCTCCACTGTCCCCCTTTTTTCCCCTTTAAATCAAGGCTGACACCAACGATCAGGAGGGCTCTGAGCACACAACATTTCAGTGGACCTGGGAAATGATGCTTAACCTTTTGTTGCCAGGAGCGAGTATTGATCTGCTAGAAAAAAACAGCAGTAAACGAGGTGTGTGCATGGAGGAAAACCATCTTCCCCACAGAGAGATGGAAATGGAGTGAAAAAAAGGGGAGACAAAAGCAGGTGCTAAGTGGGGCGCGCAGATTTTTCTAACTTCAAGTCACCTCCCGTCACAGAACTTCAGTATTCCTAACAACCTAGTGCTGTCTAATGTGGTAAAGCACTTCAGCTGGACTCAAAAAAAAAAAAAAAAAAAAAAAAAAGACTGCTGCCAATGTAATTCTTGAACTGCTGTGATCACCTCCGCCAGTTTTCTTTCCATCCACTATCCCATTTTGTTTACACAGATCATCTGCTGGTTGAGGCAGGAATTGCCTCTTGGCACATGCTTTAAAAAACCCACCATGCCTTCAGGTTCCATTTTCACAATGGCAAAATGTAATAGTTCTAGTAGTTTCCCACCTGGTCTATGAAATACTGAGGCACTACACATTGCTATTAGTCAAGAAACAGAGGTTCATCTCTGAAACTCGTGAAACACAAGGTTTCTGGCTACAACCTGTAGTCATTTGATTAAAGTTTTGCTCTTGTGTATTTCTATCTGCTTGGACATCCCACTGAAAACACTTTCGTACCCCTCCCCAGAAATACTGTGGCTGTGTCATGAACTCATCAAAAATTCCATCTATAAATATCCAAAGCAGGTCAGTAATCTACTGTACTGCACTTCCCTTGTTTTGTGCAGCCTTCTGACGCTGAAAGAGGCAGAAGCAAATTTGCTCACAACTATAGGAAGATACTTAGATGTGGAACAAGACTAGATACTGAAGACAAAATCGTCGCTTCATATGACTCACCGATTACATCCCACTCTAGGACAGATTCCAGGCAACAACATACCCCACTCTGACACTTCCATCCCAGCCACAGCAGCCAGCAAACCTTGGTATTGGCTCAAATATGGATGATTTTATTTCGTTTTCTCTCTTTGCCAAATAACGAAACATACAAAGTTGCAAAAGAAATACTGAAAATCTGATGTAACTTTTTTGCCATCTTCATGAACGACTTACGAAAAACTTGAACCCAAACCCTCGAAGACTGAAATAAATATTTCCTTATTTCCTATTCAGTTTTTCTTCCATTGCAGGCAACTTAATAATTTGTTGTCAAATGGGCTTTGCGGTGGGCAAAGCGATTTGTTAATAAACATTTTCTCCAATCCACAGATGTAAGAAACTTCATGATACAAAGTGGGCCCAGAAATGCTACGTGAACCGTTTACTTAAGCTTTTGGACTGTTGTTTTCTGAAGCCATTAATTTTTGAGGGAAAACCGATACAGAAAGATTTATAAAACTACCAAAATAAATAAATAAATAAATAAAAATTTCAAAAGTACGTTCCAAAGGGAAATCTGGGCATGTGGACTTTAATGTCAGCCATTTTAAGGCAAACTGAAATTACGCGGCCCAATTTGGCCTCTAGCCAACCAGGGCCACATTTGACATGTCAGATCAAATTTTCTACTTCAATTAAGTATTACAGTAACAAACCATGAGACCAGTAGAAAGAATTTTTGACCCTCTCCTTCTCAAAAAGAGAAGCCTTCCCCAGTGCTCTGTACCACGAACAGAACCAGCAGACCAAGCAGTACCAGATCAGCACGATACATCAACGTTACTTTTCCTTGCAACATAGACTTGAAAACGCACCCAGAAAAAAATTCTTAAATTTTAAGATTTGGGAGTGCTCACGGATAGGATTCTCGGTGCCCGAGGATCTACCAAAAGACGTTTCCTGAAGCAATTCACCTTCTTTTCCCTACCTTATTTCCAACACCAGGACACTGGGCTGAGTAGATGACTTTTGCTCTCTCCTCATTCTTTGCTCCCCTGCACCAAACAATGACTCCCGTATCTTCACGACACTCTGTGATGTGAGCAGCTATCCACTAGGGGATAAGCTAAGACCACTACAAACAGGACAGCACTCCCTTTTGGAAGGACGGAACACTAGGAACAGGTAAAATGGTAAAGTCAATGGAACTGCAACTGGTCTTACACAATTGACAGTCTAGGCCTACGTAAAGGCAAGTATTGCGCGCGCGCGCTTCCGTCTTCTGTAAAAAACCCGCCATCGCTATCGAACAGGGTTAAAACTCAGTGCAACCCCATGTTCACAAGACACCAAGGACCCTGTTAAAAATCCTTCAAAATTCATCGTGCTCTTCGTCAACCCAGATCTTGCTATGTTGCTCAGCTAAATGTAACGTAACAGCAATATAAGCTGTGCAGCCATGAACGCGGTAGTGAAAAATAGACTTCTTTTGCCTTGTTAAGAGTGGAAAACATTAGGTGAAAGGAGCTGAAAATATTTAAGAGGCCTCCTTGCCTGTGGAACTTTTAGCTTAGAAATGGACCTTCAGAAAAGCAGCCCATGCTCCAAAATTCTGATCTACCCTCTGCCGATAAAAGCTCCCCATAACTGGGTCCAAGTTTGGCATCAAATTCCAAAACCTAATTGAAAACACAGCTCTCTCTTAAAAAGGGGTAATGGCATATGATTATGTGTGTTCGTAACCTTTCCCAGGCTAGGTGTGAATGCATTTCCACTATGTGTGGTGAAGGATACGAGTGAAAGAATAAAAACTCCAGGTTTCTCTGCTCTTCAAATTCAGCGATGCAGTGCCAGCCTGGTGGTGTAGTGGCTATTACTGCAGCTTTGAGAACATCTGACAGGCTGGGAGCAGGTGCAGTGACCCACACTGCATGGGGCGACCGATTCATCTCTGCGTAGAAGCCAGACAGTTAAAGGCACAGAGCATGCTCTGTGCAGACACTCTGATGAGGCTGGGGAATCTGTCCCTTCGCCCAGTCCACCGCTTTTAAAGATGGATTGGAAATGCGGGTACCATACCAGCAGACATCGCTGCATCCTATACGGCATCTTCAGAAATGAAAGACTTAATGCCCCCAAAAGCTATCGAGCTACCCAATACACAGAAGTCTGTATTTCAGTTTCTTGAAAAAATTAATTGGGAAAACACCGGGAGGCTGAAGAATTCAATTTCATACTCCTAACTCGGGTGTAAATCAGAAACGTCTCCACTGAAAACTCGGCAGCTAGAAAACCACGTATAACCAGAACAGGCAGAAGAAAAAAAACAAAGGGCCGTAAATCTACAGATAGCAAACTATCGTCTTGTTCAAGCTATTGCTTCTGTTGCTAGTTCATGCAAAGAGCTGAGTTCAGTTATACCATGAGAAAGGGTGGGGCTTCCTGTCTCATCTGATACTCTGTCTGGGTGTGAAAATTAAGCAGCTTTCTCATTAGGGGCACAAACCACAAGACCAGACGCCGGTCTGATGTAAGCATGGAGAAACCCCAGAGAGAGAGAGACTACTTGGGTTCAAAATGTGTCAGACATCAGAAGATAAAAATACACTGAAAGAGCAAAAAGCCGATAATGAGCACATTTTACCACTAGCATCAAATGCTCGCGTTGGCGTTCGGTGCTGAAGCCGCTGCAGGAGTACAGCACCACAGGCACCACTGGTCTCTACTTGGGGTTCACCAAGGGTCCACTGGGTGAGCAGGGGCTTCCCACTAACTTAGTGAGCCTTTGATTAAAAATTAGATGGCTGTTACCTAAGGTGTTTTTCCCGTTAAAAACTATCATCTGACCACCTCAGCTCCCATTTACTCATTTACTCCAAGGGAAGCTGGAATTCAGGCAAACACCAAAAACAGCAGCTGTCCTACAGAGGGTGGTAAAGGTGTGAGACCCTGCTGGCAATGAACACATCTGCACCACGGGCCATGGAAATTCTGAAAGACTAGCCTACCATCTTTTCTCAATAAAACTTTCCTCCTTAGGTAAACTGGATAGGAAAGATGATTTTGTAGAGGACACAGGGGTGGAACACACAAACAGAAAAGGGCTTGTTACTCCAAGTTTTGCTACTGATTGATTTATAAGATCCTAAGCATGATTTCCACTACCCTCCCCTCGGAAACTAACACTAATTCCGTTCTACTTCAAAAGATGTGTCAAGAATAAAACCCTCTGACAGTACAGATACACCAGTAAAAATGTTACAAAAGTGCCTGAAAATTTTCACCTCTTTCAATTTACGGATACCAAAAGTTTTCCAGAGCGGTGAAGAGCCATCTCTAGCAAATTCATGCCAGCAAGCAAACAGGCTCGTTTTTCTTAGCTACTTTATACAGACCCATCTGTTAGGTCCTTGCTGGGTTACAAGGAATGAACTGGACAGGTACACATCTTATTGGGAAAGCTCAGCATCATTTTAACATACTCGGGGAAGTCAAGGACCACGTGGGAGTTCAGTCAATGCTCTTTCTCACCTTTCTGAGTGTTCCTCTGTGTCAGAATTTAGGCTGGACGAATGGTATTTTCAAAAGCTCCTAAGCTCTACCAGCGCAAAAGCACAACACGCTACTGATATGCTCTATTTATTCTCCAGGTTTTGCCAAGCTTATTTCACCAACACTAGCTCGCTCTTGAGAATAAACTTCTCCAATAGCAAAACCCCCCCCCGATACACAGTGAAAAAGATGGATTGAAACTACCTTTCCAGGCAACTGCACTGCACTGCATTCATTTATGGCATCTGCAAGTGAAGCATATGAGAATGCTGCTAGTGCTTCTTATTTGACTTGGCAACTTAACTGTTAACCATTACTGGGACAAAGCTTTAAATACTTTATTAACATCTCCTTGCAGGAAAGGCACTACAAAAAGTGAAATGTTGGGAGTCGAAGCGCAGCAAGGGAACAAAAAATTGTACAGATTATTACTCTCATTACTCGCACAACTATTCAATAAAATAAACTAAGTATGAGAAGCTCTGAAAGCATCTTTGTACCAGAATTGATGGCTATTCTTGCTCAGGGATGAAAAGCAGACCTAAGCAACTACCCCAATCTCTGCATTTCATGCTACTAGTAATGTCTGAAGAGCCCCAGGAAAGTCTCCAGAAAAATATTTGCATAGACTGTTGCTGAGAAATCAGAGTATATGAGTTCTGTTCCTACTCCATCAAGAGCGCATTGAGTAATACAAGTGGGAACTGAAAAGTCAGAACTTTTAGGTCCAATTCTAAATGGCTTTACTTGTTCACGTGGGTGACCACGGACCAGTTACTTAAAACTCGGGTGACCTGTAGATATAAACCGGGTAATATTACTTACCCATTTTTAAAGGGTGCTATGAGGTTTATCTTCTACTTTTACTTGGAAGAAAAGGATGCAAAGTCTTATTTTAAGAACAATGAAGTCACGGCACTATGGGATAACTCTTCCTCTAGTAGTACCCATGTAATTCTTTTCTTCAGAGCCCTAAGACTGGTTCAGGCTCCTGCTGGCATCATGATGGTGTTACGTTGCACAGTCTTGTAAGATGGCATTGCAGAAGAAAGGTACCTTTACCAGTGACAAGTAGTCAAAGCTACTTCTGGAGGTTACCAAGATGACAATTCCTGAACTTGGGAACTGAACTTAGAATTCTCCACACAGCGCTTTTATGAACCGCAGGCCTGAGTCTACCTAAGAACCGGCTGAACCACATGAGATCGGAGTGCTCTCTGTGCTTCTCTGGTTGTCTTAAGACTTCTTTCAGGTTTCCAGGTAAGATCTGTTGCGATCAAAACTAAAAAATGCAAAATGAGAGGTATCTTCAATGTGGGGAAAAGGGCCCTTTATCTGCATCCTTTAAGCCTTCACAAGCATGTCAACTGATGGATAGAACACTTGCTTCCTAAAGCCTCTTTGTGACGTGGTCCAGAAATGATTAATAAGGTATTAGAGGTCTTTATAAGGACGGCACTATCACGTGGATTAAAAAAATAAATATATTCAGCTACAGATTGAAAGCTATGAAGGATTGTCTTGATAATAAAAAAAGCTAAAAATAATGCTGTTCTATGGAGCTGTAAGAAGATTTACTGCTTGTCTACTGTATATATTTAAAAGAGAAAAAACCTACCACATTGCAGTGTCAGTTCTAGGGAGCGTATGTAGCATTTGTTTTATTTTTCTTTTTTACAATTTTGGTTTCATTGGGCAGGAGTCCAGACTTTCCATCTTCCCATTTTTCACTGCTCTGGTGGAAGCATAAGTACTCATTTTACCCTGTCATTTTGGGACGTGTGATTACGGGAAGTATTTGCTTTCTATTCTTGCCTTCGCAGCACACATGCTGGCTGCCAGTGTGTCCCCCAAGTCTGACCTGTGGGGAATCTTCACAAACCACAGTTGAGAGTGCTTTGGAGAGCGCCTGTTATACACAGGCACGAAAAGGAGCTGTGAAAAAAAACCTCACGGGAACTAACCTGCTCTCCCTTCCTATCGATGAGCCTACAAGGACTCACTTTGTCTCTTCCTGAGACGGGATCTTCTGGTTGGGCACAGGCTTCATTTTACTTCACTGATAGCAACGGAAACGCAACCCCCCAACTAGTCTAAAAGAATGCTATGTAAAGCAGTAATGTCTTAGTCATATGGTAGTATAGGAAGTTCATCTTAAAAAATTGGGAACTGACTTTTTCTCACACCTGTGCAACAATCTTTAATTTCTATGGCATCACATCCAAAATTTACAACAGAAGTAGTGAAAAGTGACTGGACTATTTTATTTCTGACACTATCTCAGTTTAAAGCAAATGCCTACAGAGTACCCTTTGATGAATTCATTTTGTAAAGGCAAATTTAAATTATTTTTCTAGAACACTCTACATAGCCCCTGGTGTAAGTCATCATACATTTTCAAAGCTTCTTGGCTAGCATAAAAGAAAGAAAAAAAGTTTTCTCTCCTGTCTCAACATTACTTTCCTTTTATTCTTTTAGTACAAAAATGAGGCCAAATCACATCTGATGACTGCACTTATCCTAAGGAGCAAACAGTAAGGCATTTCTAGTAAGCTGTGGTATAGCAAAACCAGCAACAACCTCCTGGGTAAAGCCCAGGTCCAGAAACTTGCTTTTGAAATGGAGGGAGGAAATGCAAATAATCTCACCACTTTTCTATTTCCCAAAGATTGGCAAGCCTTCTAGGATTCTTCTGGGCCACTGGAGACTTAATTGCAACTTGCTAACTTTTTCCTCAGCTCAGTATTAGTGAAGTTTGGTTAGCGTGAAGATGCAGCTAGTGCTACCTGCAAACTTGCATTGAGAAAAAATCCTCAGCCAGTTCAGCTAGCTGTTTCAACCCCGATCTCAACAATTACTCTTTTATTTCACTGTTCTGCTCGTACAACTATCATATAAAATTAGTCTTTGATATAGATCTGATCCTATAAGTCCTTAAAACTCTCCAAATCTTCTGCAAACACTGACTTTTTAATAGACATTCTTCTGGTCTCAAAATTCTATGAATCTTCAGTAGTTGCTCAACAAAATCGGCATTTCCCATTCAAAGTGATTCTGCTTCTCTGATTCTTCTAGTTGAAATCCCCCTGCTATGGGCAAGCATAAGAAGCACAAAACCATTGTAGTATGATACCCACTGCACAGATGGGAAAACTGAAATAAGCCAGAAACATGTATGAATGTGGCTGTCAGCTATCTCAGTGTTAAATCCTTCAAATAAAGTACACCCCCCACCCCCCCCGATCTTTTTATTTTCCTTTTAAAGAAACATCTGAAAAGACAGCTGATTATTTGTTACACGACGTACTCGCGTTTTGGCTCTTGGCTGATGCAACTGGATGTCTCTTTTCCATTGGCTAAGAGTCTGTTTTGCCCTTCCAGTGGAAACTAAAAGTTACAGCTTGAAAAGAATTCCCTGTCCTGTGGTTTAAAACAAAACAAAACAAAAAAGTTCAACTCGCACTTCCCACTGGTTGAGTAGAGCCATGATCGAGACTAGTATAAACCAGGTCAGAGGGGCTAAGAAGAAAGAATGGCCCCTTTTCCTCTGGTCGTTTTTATTGGCAACAGTTGCCTGGGAACTCTCTGATGCCCTGTCAATATGAAGGGAAGGAGAGCAGGACTGACTGAAGAAAACAAATGAAGCCGGCATATGCGCCTGCACACACACATGCACGGGTGTGCCAGGAAAACAGAAAGCAGGTTTGGCAGTTGGAAGGAACTAAGGGCTCAGCTCCTCTTGTAACTGAAGCTGACGAAGTTATGCCATCAGATTCAGCAAGGAAAAAAATCAAAATTTCCTCTAGGAACAGATCTGCTTTGCCCAAACTTTGCTGAATTGTTTGTGGGGTTACGGTTCTGGTAATTAAAAAGCCATTTGCGGACAAAATTTTCTCCTCACATTTTCTTTGAAATGAAACCAGGCTCTCTTGCTGTAACTACACTAAAGTTCCAGCTTCAAACTCTCTCCAAGGCATCAGTTCCTGTACTGTGGAGACATGTCCACTCTGCCAGCCAAGAATCTCGCTTTAGTTTCAAATGTTACATAAAAGGACAAGTACTCCCCTTGTGATTTCCACTAATACCAGCTCTCTACCAGGCATGGTATTCTTCTCCAAGTACCAACTAATGCATAATGAACTTCAGCAACCAGACAGTTCACGAAGCCAGGGAAGGGGAGAGCGGGCTCTAAATTGATGGAATGCAGATGGGCTTTTGGTGCTGTTTTGTCAAACTCTCCTGCAGTACCTGGGCAGACAGCTGCCAAGCTCTAGACCGCCCCGATTTGGGTTCTTCCCCAACTCCTCTTGTGCCTGCAGAGCTCCCTAGGGCACAGAATCCACCCCTGATTCAACATGGTGATGCAGCTAAAAAGCTACCAGCACCCTACCTTTTTTTTTTTTTATTACAAGGACAGGCATTTGTTAAGAGACCTTTTTGCTCTTCAGAACGTCTTTCTCTTGGGTTCATCTGACTTTCTCTCTCTTACTTTAGCCTCTTTCCCAAGCACAAGCCATACTCAAAGGTTTCATGACTATTAGGGTGACACATTATTTTACCACTGCAGTTACTAAGTCCCATCCTGCTAGAATCTGGTGTCTTCACAGCACATTGGCTTCTCCCAGACAAGCCCAAGAACCGTGCACGTCTGAAGCCACAACACCTCCAGTGCAGTTAACAATCGCAATGGGGAGCTGTCAGGGCAACTGTCTCCCATCTATAGCCTTCTCTGCCAAAACTTCATTAGGCACCTTGATGCCAAAACCCTACCAGTCTTACAGCAGTGCACATCAGGCAAAAATACAATCGAGATCACATGGAACGACTTTATGGATAGTTACCAGATCTATGGTTTCTTGAATAATTTTGTATATTTAATTGGCTGTGCATTTTTTAAGACAAAGCTCAAAGGTCTGTGTTCAGTTTTAAATCGGAGTAACTATGGGAGGAAAAGAAAATAGCACATAAAATAGCAAAGTCAATAAGCAGTGTATATTTAACAATCTCTCACAATTCGGTTGAAGAAAAAAGGCCTTCAGTCCTTGCCCCACTCTTCCTCTCAACACCTAACTTGCGTAGCAAATACAACCCCCACTCGTCTGCACCGTGATCTATACTTACCTGAATTTATTTATAGGGCTCTTTCTGAAAACCTGCTCTGCATCCCCACCGTTCTACTTAATGAAAATGCACTTTATCAGCAGATCTAGTTTGGTTGTAGTGTCATTTTGGTAGTCAACAATACACTAGAATGAAAACTCTATTAAACAATTGGGATCCTCAAGGCTGCAGAAAGGTGGCACCGTCCTAGGGCTGCCGTACATTTCTTTTTCACTTGTATTTAATTTACTTGAAATGACTACAGGAAAGCTTGAGGCTATTCTAGAAGATACGGTCTACATATCTCATGACAGGAGTGGGAGCCAGGCTTTTTGCTCTGAAGCCCAAGTACAACGAGGTATAGGGAAACAATAGCAATTAGCTCAAATATATTCAAAAAGTCACTGACTGAGTGACATGAGATGCATCACCAGTGAGTCTGAATTTTCTGTTCTAACCAATGGACAGTGCAGTTTTTTAAACCCAAGACTGCTTTAAATACATATCGGTGAAAGTATACCGTCAATACATTGATCGCGGATTAATAGTTACAAATCCTGTTACGGTTAAAGGACAGTGCAATGGAAAACCCCTAGTCCTAGTGAAACGAAATGGTGTAAGGCCTCAGTTATCCATCCCGTTCTAATGGAAACTACCACCTTGAGTCTTTTTATCAAAAGATTACTACATTTTTGACTGAAGGAGAAGAGTAGCAACCATATAGTTATTTTAGGTGCCAATAGCTTTAAGTAAGGTACTGAGCAAATTTAATATCATTAAAAGGAACTTATTTTTCCTTCCTATCTTTTCAGTCAAGGCAGGCCATTGCTGTAAGAACACACTTTTTGAGGAGTAACTTCTCACCACCCATATATAGAAGACAGGAAAAACCTAAATTCTTTGCTTACAAAATGTTTTGAAAGCTACAGACAGGCAGATGCTTCCTTAAACACCCGACAACTAACGTGCTCTACAATTCTAAGAAAGCCACAAGAAGCTCATCTACTTTAAGTAACAGTTATTACTTCTGAAACCTCCCCAGAGCTCTAAGGATAAAGGCAGACAACCAATTACAGTCTTAGACTTTCAAAGCTTATTTTGCTGCCTTTAGAAATAAGCATCACATGCTCTTTCCACCAGATGCTGAGTTAAGGGTGGGGGTGGAGGTGGTTTAAGAGGGGAGGGAGAGAGGAGGAGGAATGGAGGGGAGGAGAGGGCATTTTAAGTACACTTTTCCGGCAAACCCATGCAGCAAATCAGTCCTCCTCTGTCAGAAAGGGTTTGCTTTGGAAGAACCCGTGAGTGACTTGTCTAAATAGAACTAATTTTAGCTAGGACATTTACCATGCAGGAATGATACACTTCGAAAAGGATTTTTGTCCTTCAAAAGGGCTAGTAACATTGAGAAAAGAGAAACATTTGCAACAGTTACAAAAAAATTAAAATAACTGAGCAAAATTACCCCCTACACTGGGACGATTGACATGAACACCAATACTAAAGCGGCAGCCTTTAGCAAACTGTCTCGTTCAATACACAACATTTTGACAAAAACCCCCACCCATTTTTTTCTTTTTTTCTCTGACATGAACTCACCTTTTGACTACAGACAAGAGATCTAAGAAGCTATGACCACAGAATGCATGTGAATATGTATAGAGACGCACAACATCATTTCAAAAAACCTACTTTGTATAACACAAAATGAGGCAGCAAAAGATAATTTGAAGGGAAAAATGGAAGGGGAATGTGATGGACAGGAGGGGGAAATCTGGGACACTACAAGAAGGCTTTCAGTTCTTGTATAACATGATAGATTTTAAGCCTTTAGGGGGAGAACTGGCTAAGCAATATTACAGTGCAGCGTGACTGCCCAGCCACATGGGTTGTGTCTGCTACAACTCTATTAATAGGAGAGAAGATTAGAGAGGTTTGACTACATACAGTCTATATCTACCAATATAATTCCTGCTTTGTCTCCCCGCTGCGTTTCTTCTCATTGCCACAGAGACTCCTAGGGATGTTGGGACGTGAACAGCACCCCAAAAGGGCCCACTGGAGCAAACGGCCACACAAGACTGGACCTTGCTCAGCTGAGGTATTTGCTGGCCCCAATTCATCCTTCATATCTGACAAGTCATTCAAACTTTTGTTTACATCTATTCAAAATTAATAAGCTTTGAATGCAGATTTAGCTTTTAGTACTTAAGTGAATTGCAGAATTTAGGCCTCCATCGGTATATGTATAACGAGTGATGTTTGTCGTGCCCAAATAATAAATACGAACACCCACCGGGCATGACATGTACTGTTTTTTTGCTCTTACTTCTCACTTTCTTGTTACAATGCGACTTCTATTCCACATCCCCATTCTGTGTGTGTAATGTGCCTGACCCCTATAAAGATGGTCAAATAAATATCTGGTGACCTCACAAGTATGAAAATAAGCTTATTTGAAAGAAAAAGTATATCTTCAGGGGGTTTGGCAGTAACTTTCAATTATTTTTAATTGCCTGGAAAATTAAAGTAAGAAAATAGTGTGGTATAAATGTTAGGGCACATTATTAAGCCGTTTTCATAATATCTTAGCCATAAGCTTAATAGACAAAAAGATTTTTTCTAAGCCTCGGTCATCTGTTCAATATGAATGGACTGTCTGTTCCCATACTTCCTCAAGGGGTAACTGAACTGAAATATTCTGTGATAGAAACCAGATCCACTTTGACCTGGTAGGCAACGAGAACTCCACAGAACCTTCAAAATTTGGGTTTAATTACAAACCACCATGGAGTCTGGACTGCAGCCTTAGATCAGAAATACAAAGAAAGGAGTTGAGAGAAAGTTTGGAGCTATTAACACCAACTTCCCTTCCCCCACTTTTCTTCTCTTAAACCATGGGATGGATTTTTTTCTTATTATTGTCAACACAACTGACTTACAAACTGCAAAGTAAGCAGGATTTCCAAGGTAATAGTCCAAGTCTGCCTTCCTTGCTTCTCGTGGAATCACACTATCACAACACCGACACTGCATCAAATGCATCACGGGAATCAACACAGAATGGAAATTCAGCCCCGGTATCGTGATGGCTTCAAAGTCTCACATTTTATTTTCTTCTTTTGTCTGAAACTTTGAAGCCTCAAAACCAGTTGTGAATTGAACTTTTCTAATGAAGCCTATAATGCAGTGACTGAAACACATAAGACTTCAAGAAGTAATGTAGGTTAAAAACCATCACGAGCAGCCTAGCCAAAACGAAGCAAGCAAAACCTTACATAAGCATAGGTTTGTGGCCTTCCATATTCCGTGCAGAGTAGAAAAGTGCTGTACTTTTGCCAAAGTTGTGGTAGAAATTAGCAATAAATGCCTGACCCAGAAGTCTTGGATCAAGGAACAGTCTGAATTCAGGCCCTCACTCCATGAAAGCAAACACCATAACATCAGTATGAGCAGAAGGAGGCAGATCAGACCTGTGCAAAGGGAACGTAACTGCTCAGTAACACAAATAGTTTCACAGGGTCTGCATTTCAATGCTGTTTTCATACATCCAGCATTCAACAAATTTAAAAAAATCAAACCCCAACATCAGGGAAAGAGGTGGTGTGTATCCATCTAGAACAGGGACAGGAAATCTCTGTCTAATGACAGAAGCTGAAGTGAGGGTGGATCCCGCACAGAAGGGAACTTAATAACCACAGGCTGAGTCCTGGAGAGGAAATTGTGATAACATAGATGAAGGGCTTAAATCTGTGGGGCGGCATGAGAAATGTCAAATATCTGCATTCAGACACATGCTCCCTTGCTTCTGTAAGGAAGGAAGGAAGGATAAAGAAAACTACCGGTTATTTTCAAGAGGACAAATTTGGGCACGAGGTCCTGTGCTGTTGGTCTTTGCAGTAATACTGTGTTATTTCTGGACAATTCAATAGGTACGTGCACCACATATACCAGACTAAGGCATTCACTTAGATGCCTGCACTTGCTGTATACACATTTATTGTTACTACAGAGAGACAAGGATGAGGACCAGGAAGATGACTGTGTCAAACAATGGCCTGACATCTTCCAAAAAGGACTAAAACCATTTCGGTTTTTGCAAAGAGAAATTCCTTCTCTTCTGTCGCTCTGGAAGACAATTTTCCTCCTTCTCTCTCTACAATTTTGCCACGACCCACCCCCCCCCCCCCCCCCCCCCCCCCAAGGGAACAAGTCCATAAAAGACTACTTGCTGTGTAACCTTCATAAATCTGACCTAAATGCAGCAGGTAACACACTAACAATGAAAATCCAAGCAAACAATCTATTCCAGTGTCACTCATCATGCCAGCACAATCGGTCACATCAGATACGAAGAATCAAACAACAATGCAGTCCTCCAGTACTGGAAAATGGGTAGTCCTATGGTTTGCTTTGAAGTTCCCCACAAGGCTAATTTAACCTATCTTACACTGACACAGCTTTACTTGGGTTAAAGGATGTATAAAAGAATCACAAAACTGTGAGAATAAACTGGCATAAGGACTTCACATATTTGCCAGCCACCATACACTGAAGTGTCTTGTTGCACTGAAACACCAAAAGAAAAAAACGCACAACTCAAATACGAAAGAAAAATCCAAAATTAAACTGACCACCCATTCACTTGTGCAACTCAACATAAAATGGAGAGCCTGGACAGACAAAGTCATGGTTCGGAGGCTACTGTTAAAAGGTGGCATTGGGGGTGAAGAGATGTTCCAACTAATACTTTTTATTTATTCCCTGCTTAACCATGAGACTATATGTCACCAGTTCCGATCCCTGAATCTTTATCCATCTCACATTAAGGATCTCTCTGTTCCATTTTTCTGAGATTAGACATAAAACCCCCCCCAGGTTAACTTGAAGGTTTAATGGAATATACCTATGTCAGTTGAAGCCTAAGACCTGCATTGGAAATAGAGCAACAAAATATTACACTGATCACTATCCCAGCTGGACAAGGTGTGTAGCTGGCTGGCTGGCTCAAAATCATTCATCTCTCTGTGGAAGGCACCAGCCTGGCAGAAGGAGGCCTGAGAAGGTAATATATCGTGCAGAAATCAAGCAAAAGTGGACAAGATGGGTTTGGTGGAGGGGTGACTCCAGACAGGGTAGATTTTTGTCTCCCAAAGGAAAAAAAAAAACCCAGCCTGCTGGTATAAGTGCACCCTCCTGTCTATGGTGTAAATTTAGCTTAGAAAGCATGAATCAGAGGGAAGTTGACATTTCACCTAAAGAAACACTACTGAGGCTAAGAAAAACAAAAGTTCATCTCAAGGAGAATCTTGTCAGCCAACAATGGGAACAAAAATTATCACCTTTAGGTAGATATAAAACTATACTTACCTGGTGCAACAGCAAAAAGCTTCAAGGGCCTTGAACACATTAAGGCAAAAATCTTTTGCAGTCACCTAAGCTCTCCCATTCATGTGGCTTGAGGATTATTTTCCAAGAAATTTGGGCAGGTTCTCCCAACGACGATAGCAAGACTTCTGCTTAAGAAGGAAAAGAACCGAACTATGCTGCAAATTCACCACCTCCACTAAACTCTCTCTGATAAACCTGCAATCCTTTTCTCAACAAGGCCAAGTTTAGTCAACTTCCACAAGAAACAGGCTGAGCTGTTATTGTATGGAAACAAAATCCTGCAAACGGAGCAGGGAATGGAGGTAAAGCAGCAGATTTCAGGAGGAGGGAAGGAAAAGTTATTTGAAATACCAAATAGAATCCCAAACCTTTATTAAAGAATACAGATTAATTTTGTGGGAGAGAATTTTATCATTTCAACTGCTGCTGCTGAAGTGGGAGGAAGGAACTGTGGGAAACCAGGCAAATAATGCCTGGCTCAGCTGTTCAGGGTAGCAGCTGTCCCAAAATCCTCATTGGAGGGAACAAGCCAGGAGGTCATGGAAGTCATGATTATTTGGAATGAAGAGGGGAAACAATAGGTTGGGGCCCTCTGTCTTCTTGCCTTTCTCATGTCTTTTGTTAGCTCTTGCCTTCCCAGAATAGCTGGCTGGCTGTATTCTAGGCAGATCTGGGTTTGGTTTTGTACAGGCCTTTTCTTCCCTGCAGCTTCATAATTTTTTTTTAAAAAAAAAAAGAGACACCTCCACCTCCCTCATATTTATGCATCTGAGTCGCATGCACCTCTTCCAATTGCCCTCAGTTGACCAAGGAGGCAGTTGGAGGCTTTAAGTTCTTCAGCAAGGGGTAGTATAATTCAGCTCAAAACAGAGACAGTCCCTTGAAATTTAGTTTTCTCCGATCCCTCTGTTGAGTTTCTCTCCTAGAGCAAAGCTAATGCCATGCTGCCGGGACATGACAACTAACAAACCTGTCAAAATCACTGCTTCGACTGCAGGCAGGAATACTGCTGTTGCTCTAGTCCTCACTGAGGACATCTACAAAGAGGGGAAAAGATTAGTGGAGACACTTGTTCTGTTTGTATACAGTATAACAGGGCTTGAAGCATCTTGAGGGCTAACACGGCCTGTTAACAGTTCACAAAGTTTAGTGAACAAAAATGGCCAAAAATTGGTTTGTTAAGATTTTGGACACCGTAGTCAAACATGATTCTTATCCTGCCTCTCACACTGCAGACTTGCATGACCTTGGGCAAGTCACTTAACCCTGATCAAACTAATGCTTATGTCACCCAGGAATGGTGTGAAGCTGATTAATTTGCAGAAGAGCTTGGAAATGGCACTCCTTACATAATGGTATAGTCTCACTGTTCTAGCTTAGTAGAGCTAAAGTGAGAGTGTAAACAAGGACTTCACTGCAAAACGCAGCTTCCTCAGAATTTCAGAGAAAGACGCAGAAAAGACTGACTTTTCTTGCAGAATTTTTATAACCAAGACTCAAACACATATCCTGACTCCTACTTCATGCGAGTCTGGAAAGAAACAAGTCTTAATTTTCACTCTAGGATGAAAGTGGTGTAGTTCTGCTGACTCCAAAGATCAGGTGAAACTGTAAAAAAATGCAGCAACTTTAATTCAGGATTACCAGTTAGCGGTAAGACCTTCCTTGCCTACAGTAGCAAGGATGAACACAGGGCCTGCTGAAAGCTACGCTGCAAGTAATATTAGGGTAAATCTAAGATCAGAGAAAAAACATTTTTCATTTTAAATAAGTGGGGTTTCCCGCTGTTTTTTTTTCTCTCCATACAGCTTTAATATTGATCCACAGAATAAGGATTTTTGTTGGGTGCCATCAGAATTGCTTAATGGGATACTTCTTGTGTTATAAACTTGGTAAAGAGACCCACATATGGATTTGAATAACATCTTCAAAGTGCAATAGGAAGGCAGACGAGATTGAAGGAAGTTTAAGACTTCATTTGATCCCCAACTCCCAGGCAAAGCACAGTAACTCCTCCTTTTTCACCATCCTACACATACCTGATTCCTGACACCATATTAAGAGGCAGAAGGCGCAAGAATAAAAACCCAACAAAATCCAGAAGGTTTCACTTTATGTTTGGGACAGGTTTAATGTGTTTGCATAGGAGATGAAACCACAATATAGCTAGGTGATTTTCATTTTGGATATCCACCACCAGTAGACTTGAAATATCCTGTTGTAAAGCAGTGCTATGTGATTTACAACACCACCATACTATTTGTGAGAGCTAAAGCTTTTATTTTTTTCTAAGGGTATTTGGCTTGGCTTGGTTTTCTGAACTGCTGTTGCTCTCAGGTTCAACACGAGACATGGTTCTCTAAGCCGATTTCTCGATGGCTGAGGATTTAATCAGATCAAAGTAGCGATTAAAACATAGGCTATAACCGCAATCCTTAAAGGGATAGCTGCAACATTGAGCCCTCCCCCATTCCCCTTTAAAATCAAAAGTGAAGTAATATCTATCTCTGGCAAATGTATGCTTTTGAAATATCTTGGAAATTTGCTACCTTCTGGGTCACCTTTCCTCTAGATAAGGTGAAAAGCTATTGGTAAGTACCCAGAAACTAAGATATGCAAATGAATTAAGGGCTGCACTTAATGTGAATGCATTAGCACCATCAAGACATCCTTGAAGGTGGGCTTTCTGACACTCACTTTACTCCAACACATACACTGTAAATTTCCAGCACAGCTACCTCAGACCCTGTCAGTGCTCTTGACATTCTTTCCTACAGTTTTCCACTTGCTACTTTGTAGGTCTGTGGTTCTTTTCATCCATCCAAAGACAGCACGATAGCATGTTTAGAGTGGTGAGAAACAGGAGTACAAAAAAAAAAATGTAAGTGGAGCAGCATTTCCACAGCTCTACACAGACTAAACCAAACATTAAGGCCAAAAATGCTTTTTTAGCGACAATTAATTTCAGAAATTAGGCCTAATTTTACTGCAACTTCAATCAGGACCTGTGTGAAGAGCCAACAAGCTGTGCCATCAAATGCATGAGTCCTGTTCCCATCTTCACACTGCACAACAAAAGCAGGCCAAGTGATTCACTCCAGTGAATGCCAGAGCTAAGGATGAAGACTGCTGGATTCTGGCTCCTGATCCTATTCTCTAAACATGAGAAATCACTGGCAGTTTTGATGGGTATTATTTTCAAAGATGTAGAACACGAACAGCTTCTCCTGAGCTTCGTGGAAGCTCTGTGTCAGGAGTACCAAGGGAGATTTTCAATTAATGGAGAAATGCGTGTTCCATTGGAAGTCAATATTTATTTGGTAAGCCTACTTGGCAGTTTAGTCCTCTCCTCGCTTCCATCGCTGTGACACCTTTGAGATACCAACTCCTTGGTATGTGGGATAACATCTTCTTCCAAGCTATTCTTGACACGTTACTCCTACTCCTCTTCTATGCGTTTAACCATTTCAAAGCTGATTTGGGTCATGACTAATAGGATTAGATACTAAAATCACGTGCTGTTAGTAAGAGTCATTGTAGAACTAACAGGACTCACGTGGAATGCAAGTTGGGGTAGCTTTCAGATGGGTGGGAAAGCATTCATGTTAATGTGTTCTTTCTTCCCCGTTTTCATTACAATTAATATTAAAGCTGGACAAAAATCCCACCAAAACCCCAAAACCTCAACCTCACTCTTTTTGTAGTCAATTTCTTTAGTTTGCATATCAGTCTAAACCCCAAATTCCTAACAAGGGGTGATGAAGTGGTCTTCAAGTACTGCTAGGAGTGAATATGGACACTGAATAAATAAATGCCAATAGCCTCATTTTAAGATCCACTGAATTAAACCAGCACACTTGTTTTTTAAATCTAGGGTCGCAGACCCAGGTTTTGTGCAAAATTCACTGGTTCTTGCTACTTTCATCTCATTCTAGCTACTGTGAAGAGCACATGCCCTTCCCATGGATATTTCCAATAACTGTTTCTTGTTTTCACAGAAAAAATATTAAAACAGAAGAAGAGAACACCCCCCCCTCCTCCCCCTTCTGACGTTTGGAGAATGATCTGTTTATTTGCTTTAGGGCAAGAGTAATAGTTACAAAGGCCTGAAGGCCAGGATTACTGTATTTTATTCCTGGCTCTGCTACTGATGTTATTTGAATGGCTTTAGGTAAATCAAATAACACGTATGTTTCATTAAACTACATTAGTGTAAACAGTATCAGAATTTCTAAAGGAGTTTGAGATTTTCAAATAAAAGGCACTACAGAAACGAGACTAATGTTTTCATAGAAAACAAAACCCAAAGAATCTAATTTTCCTAATTCTTTAATAGGGTTAAGCACCATTAATTCCAGCTGGGAAACAATTCAAGATGGAGCTCATGAGCTTTCTCTTCTACATGTTAAGTTTTCAAACCTTTTTCTGCAACTTCCAAATAGTTGCAGAAAACTATTGCAGGACATAGTCGTGGAAACTCCCAACAACTGCAAACATCTCAGTGTATCATTCTGAACAAGAGCATGCAGATTAATTAAAAAGAAGATTTAAGTTAGCCTACTATAATGTTCTCCAAAACTGGACACTCCACAGGAGTTGCTCTTTTTTTTTTTTGCTTCTTTTCCTGGCATATCTCACCATAAGATGCTGTAACAAACACATCTGTAGACTGATCCATTATGACAGATCTTTTCACTATGTTCCCAAACAGCAAGTTTATGTGCCAAGTTCTAACCTGAGTACCTATATGCGGCTATTTAAAATCGGGTTCACCATAGACATGAGATCATCTGCTTTCAGATGTTTACAAAGGACTTGTCTACATTTGAGATAGTTGTCTAGATTCCCTTGCAGTACAACAAAAAGGCACTTTTAGACTGCAGTTCATCCTAAAGTAGATGCTTTAAAATATACCAGATAATCTATCAGTTAGGACAGACCTAGATTAGAATTAGTGAGAATTAACTTTCCTAAATTTATTCAGGTTTATGGATGAGACTTCCACAGAGAGAAATAAGTGTCTAAATATCCTTGAAAGTCAGGTTGAAACCCCCTACAAGACTGGTCCCTGTTTAAAGGGGCAATGTTTAAGCATCTTCTCTCCCAGCTCACTTATGTCAACTGACCAAGATTTGTCAACATCTAGGAGAACACTCTTATGCCTCATGCATAAGTCAAATTTGTTTTCATGGTGTTTTCTCCTCCACATGAAACAATGAGGCTAAAGAATTATTTTAATGAATGGCTCTCTTTTAATGATTACATTTTTCAGTACGACAAAAATTATTTTCTGGTTCAGAACAGCAAAGAAACCAATGTACATTTCTCCCAATAAACAGAAAGCCCTTGGGGTAGTAATCAGATAATGAAAGGCAACTCCTTCCTGTCGGCAAAGATGTTTTACCTTTAAATGCCTGAAACTGCACCCAAAATGCAGACCACGAATAAACTAAGTTATCCTTGTGTAAAAGGGGTTTAGCCATCATACGCAAGTTACAAAGTTTTGAAGGTTTTTACCACTCCAACCACATGCCTGAATCATTTTACCTGCTATAGCTGTTACCCGTTCTGATGGGTTTATTTACAGCATTATTAAGAGGAGGTTACAATTCTACAGGAATCATCAACAGTCTGACTAATGTCACCTTTGTACTTACAGTCCTAGTAGGACACTGTGCCACGGAACTACACAAACTGACTCCTTGTTTTCTTTCTCCCTAGAAAGGATTCTACAAATTCATCTCCAGGAGAAAAACAGGACACCAATATATTCTGTAAAGTCACAGTGCTTCTAATGTAGTGCTGAGGTTGCAGTTTTTCTCCGTCCTCTACTTCCACTTTCTCTTGTGTCAGATCACATTAAAGTAACAATCAATTTTTCTGTCTGGCTCTTTCCCGCACAGTGCAAGCACCGCCCCTCTTCTATCCCCTCCACTCACCCCAGTTCTTTTAGAGGCTAGGGAAATTTGGCTTACAGCCCATGGTTCATCAGCTACACGGCTGGTGGAATAACCTAGCAGCAGTTTGTCTTCTTTCTGCTTTTTTATTGGCTTAGATTCAAGCCTCATGCCTAGTAAGTATGATTACTACAAAGATTAAAATTTGCAGAGGTGCAAAATAAAAGATAGCAGACACACAAGCTGGGCAAGGACATAGCTGTCTTACCGGTCAAGGTTTCACCTGAGCGACTGAACAAAATTAACCCCTTCTTATGATTCCAGCATCATACTTCATGTTAAGTAAAAATGTTTCAAACGGTCAGATAGGCACTGTACAGAACTGTCAACTAAGTACTCCAGCCGAAGTACAATATCAGCTGTATACTACTGAATTTCTAATGTTAAGTAGAAGTTTGAGCAAAATCCAGTTTTTTAAATCTCCGGGCACGTAGAGATGAATCTTTCTTTAAGGAATGCACAAGCATGATGGTTTCACTGCACTTTTTACTTTACCACAGGTATGCCAGGTTCTTAGGCAGAAACGTTTGATCAGCATTTAAATATCCACCTCTCTGAGCCTGTATCTTGACTTGAATCTCGTGTGAACTGTGAAGTTTCAATCCCACCCTAAATTCATGTGAGATTCCAACAAGAAAATTCCACAGTGCTAGCACCACTCGGTCACAGTAAAGTTCCAGGGAGTTTGAATCCTGAGCTCCCACCACCCCGCTTGCTCAGGTACGTAGGAAGAATCAGCGCAACCGAGAAAGGGGTTGCATCTAGGAGACAAGGTCTCCAAAAGTTGTGCTCGCAGTGTTTTCCACTATTGTAAACGCTGCATGTACAATAATAAGAACACCACAGAGGATCACCTGGCACTATGCACGCACTCCTGTGGGGTCCGTGTGAAACCTGAGAGGTACAGGCTCGGTGACCATAAAAGTCAGAACAAACACGCACAAAAGGTCCCGATTGCGCAAAATATACCGAAGCAGGACAGGTAAAATTGTTGCACACAGAATATAGCATAATCCCTGGATTCCAGCAACAACCAAAACTCTTTAACGCCAATTACTATGCCCAATGCAGCTCGGTTTCCCCTGAAAACGGCTAGTGTGCTACTTTGCACGGTTTGCATACTTTGTGTATATCAATACAAATTCATAGAAACACGCCACCTCTCCAAATATTTTGTAAATCTGTAATTTTCAACAAAAGCTATTCAACTTCCAGATCGGCTAGGAATTTTTGTGAAGAAAATAAAGAAGAAATATAATAAATTGAAGTTTTCACTGTTACCATCGCACTGACAAAAATACATTTATGACGTGCTTAAGGAAAAAAAGTAATCTCATTTTCAGCCTCGACTTTTCACTCAGAATAATAAACGCATTTACCATGGCCACACCTTCTCATTCATCGCTTACCTACAGACAGGTGTCCTGAATGGATCTGCTCTGCCTGAATTATTACATCAGTGCTGACAGCCTTGTGCCTTAACACAGTTAACAGTCAATTTTGAAAAAGACTGCTGAGCTCAACAGGATTATTTCCCACTACCAAAATGGATTTTAGATCAGAGGAAAGGTACTAGACTCCCTGCTCTATAAACTAAAAGCCACTGTAGCTATAAAACAAATGCTCCAGTAGCGCAAGTGCCATGCAAAATACCCTCAGCTACTCTTCTCAGACCAAAAGAGGAAATCGACTACCAAGGCTCATTTGGTCTTGGTCTCTCTCCTAAGCCTTGCTCCTAAGCAAGGCACTGTGTGTGTACCCAGAAAAGAGGGAAACCCAGTGTCTCCAAGCTTTGCCGATGGACCAAAGCTGATTATTTTAGCTTCTGCCAGAAGCTCACAGGATTTTAGGGGACGAGTGCAACAGTGCAGGTGTCTGTGAAAATAAAGAGAAACCACCAAAATCTCCTGGGAGGACGGACTGAGAGGAGGAGGGGAATTATTGTGGTTTAGAAAAGGGAAGGGGTTGTTCGAGAGAAATGCTATAAAAGCACCATGACTACAGAACAGGGTGATGGAAAGGTCAGTCCCTTTCAATAATGCTCTTTTTTTCTTGTCCAAATGAAACACTTGGCCACGTCCATCGCCAGAGTTCAGTTGGAGGTAAATGACTAGACAGGGGGGCCATAAACTGTCTAGAGATGTGATGCTGTTTGCCATGGGTGGGGCCTGCCCTTCCAGCCCTTTTCCCCATTCTTCTACCAAGGCAATTTCCACAGCAAAAGACTCCAAAATTGCACCAAACAAAAGGTGTTCTTGTACATCTCACAGGCACAGAGTTGGACTGTAACTCCTATTTACCTCAAGCAAACACCTTCTGATGCCTAGAGCCCATCATGAAGGATTGCAGGAGCGAAAAAGAAGGTATTTTCAATAATGAAATAGTGATTAATCCTGATAGGCATGCAGCCCTTAGAATTACTTTTCAGCTACTAGTGGTAGGTGGTCAAATTATACCTTTCCATCACATTTCCCACTGTACTGCACATCTCCTCAGTACATTTTCTCATGAAACACTGTAAGGATTCAGAACAATTAAACCTAACCACTGAGTAATTCCCACTCCTTTTTCCTCCGATATGAAATCATTCTTTCTAGTGCTTTAGGAAAATAAATGTAAGCTCTAGAGCTCCAACTCAGTATTAATGTACAAAAATGGTGCATTGTAACAAGAGATGCAATACAAAGACTTATTGTTCCACAGTAGTGGGTGCTATGGGCAGTTGAATGGTCATTTAAAGTTTTCATCTATGCATGACAGGTGGAACAGCTTTTGGTGAAGGAAAAAAAAAAAATTATTGTATAGTGAATGTTTTTGATGTTATACAAATGAAGACATTTCCTGCCTATCACAACCTTCCTTAAGACTGGGAGTTTTTTCTCTTTGTTATTTATTCACTGACAACTCTGATCCTTCTAGTTTATTTCTTAAGAGCTCAGGAGTAGTGGCACATAAGCAAGTATGTCAGGGAACAAATACACAGTACTTGAGCTCCTCTGCAGCAACCTATTTCCGTAAAGCCAGAGTAAACTTTAGGTAGCTTTCCATTCAGTGATACAGCTTTCCCTTCACCACTAAAGGGTAAGCTACCATGTATTTACAGAAGCTAAAAGTCTTTTATCAAAGTAGCTGGTGTATGGCAAGTTCAAACCTCAGCTTACCTACAGTAATGTGTTTGTGTGCCTGTTACTCCTTCAGTAGATCTGCTTACTGACTTTACATACCATTCTTCATTTCCAGATCCCTCTACCTCAAGACAGAGAGTTGTTTGCTTTAAAAAAGAGGGAGGGGCCAGAATGACGTGATCATTTCTTACTTTCATTGAGCAAGTTGTTTTCTATTTTATTTATCATTTGTTTTTTAATGTTTTCCCCTTCACACACTCCTCTGGAATAATAAAATGGAGTAGTCCCTTCCATTCCAAGTTAACTTTTAATATGCATGACCTGAGAATCTAAAAAGAATATGCAGAAAGTTCTTCGTTTTTCTAGATCCTAAAACTGCAGCTCCTCCCTGGCAAATTCCCTTTTATACTTTTCCCTAGTTATATCAGTTCTCTCTTCATGGTCACTAATGATATCCGGCATTTCAGCCAGATGACTAGGCTGAGCTGGTGTAGCGCGGGGCGGGGGGGGGTAACTAAAGGGATGCTTCGCTCAGGACTCTGTTGGCATTAAGGATCAATAATACAAAAAGATTTAACTTTTCCATCAAGAATTAGAGGAAACACTAAACATAAAAATGAAACATGGGATGTTGTGGTTATTCTGCTTGGAAAATTTATTTACTAGGAATCTGAGTAAATCAAAAAGGAATGTTTTATATGAATATTAATTTTGTATGGCTATGTTTACAGTTCCTTAGTTTACAACCTGTTCTTGGGCTCTTCTGAGTTTTGCCATTAAAAAGGCTTTACGAAATGGCTGACAGTTTTGCCTCCCTTCATTTTTCATACACTATCAGAGCATGCATTTTCATGCATACTTTTCATCAACACAATTTTATAATCCAGTCTACAACCTGTGCAGAAGGAGCAGCGAGGCTCTAAAAGTATTTAAAGAACAGCATTAAAATGGGATGTTTGGATATGCCGAGCAGAAAAAAAGGAAAAGAAAAAAAAAAGTAGGGAATGAGCAGAACACTGCAGGCAGTAATTATAACAATACCTTGCTGCCTTTCTAAGTGTTTCATAGCATGACTCATTAGATCCTAACAATGCCTGTAAGATAGGAAGTGTCATTATCACTATTTAATAAGTGGAGAAAACTGATGGAGAAAATGGGAATGTACTTGTCCAAGGTCACATGCTAAACTAGTACCAGAACAGACAGAATCGTATCTTCTAACCCCCAGCCTTGTACTTTCCTCTGAAGTGGTTACCCTTTAGCCGACAAATTGCTAACGTTGAATAGGTTGATGATATCCTTTCAGTAGCATCCACTCTGTTATGACTTCGTGAAGAGATCACCAGAATGGAAAAGAATTTGAGCTGTTAAATTACATAAGTGTGTAGTCACCACCTAGCAATGGAGAAAAAAGGGCTGGATATTTTCAGTTACAACTAGATTTTCTAACCAGATGGCCAGAAGAACTGACGTCACTCACATTCCAAATTATAGAGCTGCTTGAAAGCTGCTCCAGCATTAAGGATGCAACCAGGCCTGCATTCTAAGTCAGTTTTCCAAGCCCCATTCTGCAAAGATATCAGGAAGGTTTTTGCCGTCATTTTTGCTACGCTGTTGAGAATCTGCTTCTTCGGGGACACGCCTGCCCCAAACTCCCTCAGGGATGTTCACATCGCTTTTTCCTGGAATGAGGTCCCAATTCAGGCTTAGCATTTAAAACAAGCTTCAGAATACAGCTTAACAGGGTCCTCAGAAATCCTTATCTTAGTAAGTTTTCAAACTTTCACTGAAAAGTTCAGAGAAGGACTTGTCCACTAACATTGACTGCTCATATTTAAATCACCTGATCAGCTGCACTGCAGAAGAAAACCCCAAGCAATGCACAGGAATCCAGGCAGTGCAACAAGACAATGGGGAAAAAAAGAAGACAGAAAGTGGAAACCTATCTGTTCTGAAGTTTTAAATTTCAGCTTCAACACAAAACCTGAAATATTTCAGGTCTGCTGTACTTTTTGCTGCTCTTTTTCTCTTTTCTTTCTTTATAAATTTAAGAGCAAAAAGTCAGTAAGAAGCCAGCAGGTTTGCAGCACAGGGAACGCTGGATCAGATTCAAATGTAAGAACCCTCTCCATCCCAGCTAAGTAAAATGTCTGAACAAGTTCCAAAAAAGCATCAATCATTGGCTGGACATTTTCCCACCTTCAGTGAAATGAAATACATAAGGGGCCTGCATAACATTTTTAAACCAAACCATTTCAGAGTTGTGGGAGACCAACAGAGGAAAACAGAAAGACCTGAAACCACAACATGTTGTATTTTATAAGACAGCACCTTAAGAATCAGAAAAGTAACGTTATGTCTTTTAAAATACTATTCCTCCTGAGATTTTATATTACTATACTTCAGGACAGCTGGCCACATTTTCATGGAATGCTGATACTGACAGGCTGTAGAGTATATACAGATGTGCCACATCCAACTGTGACAGGACTAACATTTCTGTCTTAAGAAGCTATTCACTAGAGTAAGAGGACAACTTCTGGGTAGTTCATAATCGTAACTGAAGTCTGTACTATGAACAGGGCTTAAAAATGAGAGTAGAGTCATGCTCTGGGTGGCATTACCATTATTTTTCTGTTCACTGCAGTAACATTTTAAGACGAGCCATCAAGAGTCTGTAATTAACACATATTTGCAAAGTCTTCTGAGATCCACAGATAGAATTGCAAAGCACTATCACTATTTGCACACACAGAAAAAAGAGCAACAGGGAAGAGCTCCTTCCACTGGCTATTATCCTTAAAGACATACAAGAAGAATGTTAGTAAAAGTAATCTGTTGCAAAATACACAATCTTGAAGGTGGTAGAGGAAAAGGAGTAACACGAAGAAAATAAGTTCTAGTATTTCAAGCAAGAGGTATATTTCTTTAAATCACCCTCTGTGCAAAGTAAGCCCAGTATTAGTAGTGTCTGGAAGCTGGCATGTGAAAGCCTGCCAAGTTTCCATGCAAAATAAAACCTTTTATTTGTTCAAATTTCTCCCCCCCCCCCCCCAACCCCCCGCAAAAGACTCATGGTTTGGCATAGAATGATGAATTATACGTTATAGCTTTATTATGATGAAATATGTTAAGGAGGAATAAAAATTTGGGGAGGGGGGAAGGAAAGAAGGAAGGTAACACCAAGTAAAGTAAGAAGAAAAGAGAAGGGAACTCAAGGAACTTTTGGAAAGCTGAGAAATGGTAGGACGTGCTACTGCTCATGGTTTTAGAAGAAAAGCCAAATAAAACAGAATAGGGAATGAAAGAGTTCAAAGATGTACTAGAGTAGCCCTCAGTTAGACATCAAAACGCATCCAGAGCCTTGCTCACCCTGCAGGTTACTGAACACTTGACAGGGAGAAATCCCATCCAGTTCGTTTGGGAGCACGTGCATCCCCTAGGGAAGCAGCTGTGGTAACTTCATGACCAAACCACAATTTGCAAATGTAAGTTATCTGAACTGGGAGAAGAAAACCCCAATTATAGTATTCCGTTATTTCCTTTTCCATAGTAACTGTTTGCTGTAAAAGGCCATTGAAACAGAAGGCATGTGCCTCAACTATAAAAGTTTTGATCTATCCATGCAAGAAAAGGTTAAGAAACACTCAGTAATGACCCTATAGTCATTATGACATATAGTCAATGTTCTTCTCAACATGGATACTCTACAACATAATGGCCACTGCACCAATGACCGAGGACATGGTTGGAGGTTGACGTGAGGACGGTTGACTTCATCCTTCGCCAAACATCTGGTACTAAGATTCCCCTTCACAGATCTACTACTTAGCTGCCAGGTTTTAACTATTTCATTTTCCAAAATGTTACATATCAGAAGCCACAGAGAGCACACAATTCGAGAAACTTCTCAAGAAGGTAATATGACTCTCTGTGATATTCCAGTAAAGTGTTGTCTACTTCACCCCCAGAAAAGAACAAAAAATACAGTAGTAGAGAGGCAAACTCGTTTTTACAGGCTGCCTTCAAAATGGCTTAGTGCTTTTGTTCAAATGGAGTTTTACCTAAAAACCAGATCAATTCATATAATAGTTCATGTAATGAGAAAAGCTAATAGCAGCTGTCAGTTCACAAGATCTACAACTGACAATTACGGGAGGGGCTGTGTCATTGAAATACTAGAAAAGCATTGCTTACACTATTATTATTGGCTACTATTATTGCACAGAAACATGTACACACACTTTCATTATTCATTACCCACAGTCCCATGCTGCATGACTTGGAATATTCGGCTATAATAATGCTTCATGACTGCCCTAGTCTTGAAAAGGTCAAGCTTCATTACTGATTGCTCTTTATGTTCACTGCTTACATTGGCTCAGAGAGCCCCAAGTCCCAACAGTAAATATGTAGTATACAACTCTCCTTGTGCTCCAGTAATCAGACCTAACTGCAACCTGCAGAACCATCAATCACTACCACAATATTACCAAGAAAATTTCGTCTAAGTACTTGTCAGAAATAAAACACAAACCAAGGTAATGCATTTACACTGAAAATAACTAGGAAAACATGTAAGGAACTGGCCAGCTTTGTGGTGGAAAACACACACAACATACACACAGTTCTGCAATCTTCCCCAAAACTCCCAAAGTCCCACAGCTGACTGTGGAAAAATTCAGTAAGTGACAAACCAACCCACTAACTTTATTTATTTCAAATGTTACTTAATACACGGTCTATATGAGGTGGTCTGCAGTCTTTCAAATTATTATTCTTGGTAATAAGGAAAACTAACACTTTTACTGAATAAAGTCATAGTGTCTAGGGGAGAATTTCAAGACTGCGCTCCTAAAAAAAGAAAGTACATTTTGATCACCTCTGCCCCATCTCTACCAGTGCAACTGCGTGTACACTACAGACACCAGTAACTCCATGGCAAAAACCACTACCCTTATTTATAAACACAAGATGCCACACACACATCTAAATTCACTAGTTGTGTTAAAAAGCAATACTTGAGTCACTTTATAAATACTTTTAATCAGTGAAAACCAGCTATTAATTGCAAACCTAATGTATTGTAGACTGAGACACTTCTATAAACTCAAGAACTCTCCAAGGAACATACTGGGATTAAATAATAGTCTTATAGTCATTAAAGGCTCTTTGCTTCTCCATGCATTGGGTTTTCTTGCACTAACTGGTATTTTATTACACATCAGTTGTCCTAGGCAATTGATTATCTATCATGATCAAGGGAGGTGAAGAAGGGTTGTTTGACTACAGCTATTAAAGATCCATAGGATTTGTTAAAAAGGGAATAATTATTCCATTGCTTTTTTTATTTTCTCTTTGCTTTCACTTCCTCAATTATAAGAAAGTCCACTTTCATCTGGGATCATAGGCTCAAGCCAGGATCTTCTGCAGCTTACTTCACTGACTAAGGTGTGCCAAACTGAATCCTCCAAGAACAACCACCCCACCCCCACCAAAGGGGTTGTTTTGTCAGCCTTGGGAGCCATCATAAATGTTTACTTACAATCAATATGTTAATTATGAAACAAAACCCATACTACTAATAATTTAAAGTTTTATTTTTTAAAAAAACAAACCACAATAAAACCCACCTCTTTTATTATCAGGCAATAGAAACTCAACTGAGAAACTGCAGCTAACGCGCTTGAAACGATCTCCCTGAAACGTAACGGGCGCGAAGTCAAGGCTAACACAAAAACTGGGGTTACTTGTACTGGATGGTTTGATCCATAACCTTTGCAAGTCCTGTTCCAGCAAAGACATATGTAGATTCTAGATGCTAAAATAATTTCCCACATGTACTATGGGTAACGGATTCAAGAACAATACGAAAGTCAAATATTTACCTCTGTCCTCTGTAGCACAACAACTTGTCGGTATGTGCATTGTATACAGAATTTATGTATCAGCGTGAAAACAAACTAAATTAATGTGGAAAATAAATTCAGAGTAGGCAAAATGTTCTATAAATCCTGTTCATAGAGAGTTAACTCAGTATAAACTCATCAAGCAAAAGGAAAAATCATCCTGTGACAGCCTTCAAGAAAGGACTTCACCGTTTTCCTGTGCAGGATCTGCCCCCGTGAACTTTGAACGCTGAAACCCATGTTTTAAGTGCTCAGTAAAATGCCCGAGTTCCTCCATTATTTGCACACAGTTTATTTGTTCAATGGCAAAGATGATCATAGCTTGGCAAAGCATGCTCAGTTCATTATTCTGCCAAATTTGGGCTTTATTTAAGAAAATCAGACCCAGAAGACATAGTAATGTTGGAACTGACTACAGGCATCTTAGTCTCCAGAAAAGGGAAATTATTCTCTATGAGCAGAATAATAGCCCTTTCTTATCCATAGATCTCAAGCCACTATACTAACAGGTAATTATCATCATCACTACCATTTTACACATGCGGCGTGTAGATGAGTGAAGCAACCTGCCACGTGGCAGAGCCAGTAACAGAAGAATGGTGCTTGAAACCAAGCTTGGTAACATCGTCTTCAAGGTTTTAACAAACACACAACCCATTCCTTTCTAAATCATGTGCGGTCTGTGGAGTCGAGTCAAATCCTTGAAAGAGTGAATATTCCAGACATACAGACAAAATAAACAGCCTTACAACCCAAACATCCAGCACAATTAGACTAAATTGTTGATCATTCCAACAGCCCAAAAAGAATAGATGATGAAGAAACATCTGTGTAAATTAAAAAGGATACTTACAGCCAGAGGAGCCTTACTTGAGATTTCAGGATGCACTATAAACACTCAAACCAGTACTCCCATAGTTTGTGCTAACTTTGAGACAGCTGTTATGCATTCATATTTTGTCGATGTCGTTTACTGTTGCTATTCAGATTTACAGTAAGGTAGCAAATGCTTTTAGTATAAAAAATCTTTTTGAGAAGCAAATGTTTTTGCCCAAATTCAATGTGAACAGCTGGAATGATGGAATGCACAGATAACACGGGAAGTGAAAGAGGGCAAAGTAGGTATTATTATTTCTACTACGTAGCCAAGGTGCTTTGGAATTCGTCTTTAAAACAAACAACAGCAAAAATCCAAACTCCAAAAACTCTGATTCTCCTATCAATTCTGCTTCTTCCCAAATACGAACAACTTTTTTTCACAAAGTACCTATTATAGAAAACATTTGGGGCACAGTCTTCCAATCTGTGGAAGAATCTTTACAGAAGATGACAGGACTGGTACATGCACACTGACGTTGCACGGACACACCACCTTTGCATGCAAGATCATTCACTGGATGGAATTCTCCTGCTTGAGTTTATCCACGAAACCTCTATAGTCCTCTATTTAGAACACTTTTCTGCTCTCATACCTAATATGATTTCAGGTAAACTGGAAGACTGTACTGGGTGAAGGGATTTGATATGGTTTACATTTATATAGGTATATTTAGTATTGTGAGAAACCAATCAGGTTGCAAAACAGCTACCTCGACTACTGCTATACCTATGCATTACCTTTGTCCTCCTCTGAACAGTCTCAGTCATTTCCTTCGTTTTCTGCTAAATTAGGTTTCAAGAAGTAAGGAAGTAAATGCCTGTCTATGCCTTTATAGAGCACAAAGCACAGAAGGTCATGATTCTGATATCCAGCTTCTACTACAGTACAAATAATAATGAGTCTGGTCTTGGTATTACTGTGAAATGGAACCTAGAATCATAACGTAAGATCAGAAAGGAACATACGACTACTAACATAGAAAGAAACAAATGTCAGCAAATGAATGCTAAGGCAATGTCAATGGACCCATTCCAGATACAGAATTGTCACAGAAAATCAAACCTGAAACTGGGAGGGAAAAAATAAACCGTTCACTTGCACAGATTATCCTCCTTAACCACAAATACTCAGAAGTGTGAGAGGATTCAGCATAAATTCAATTCTTTCAATTGTCTATCCAACATCCTAGTTTGACATAAACCTGGAGTAATTCCAAATTGTTGTTGGGAAGAAAGAGAGAAAAAAATAATTAAAATGACTAGCTGAAACTCTTAAAAGTAACAAATTAACTGACGCAATAGGGAGACATTTCTTCTCTCGGGTCTTTACAGAATGAAGCTTAATCTGGATGATAAACTGCTTAAACTTAAGCTAAAATTCTGGGCATTTTTTTCCTTTCTGAGGTCAAAACTGTCTATTTAACAAGGTCTCTTTGTTAATTATATATGCATATGCAGTTTACAAACTGAGTCAAGAGAGACATTTTGTGCCATTTTTGATAACAGTTCAGCAAAGACTTAAACACCTATTTAGCACTCCATCTATGAGTCAACACTTCAGCAACTGACTCTCTAAACGGCTGTTTTTTTCCTATGGCAACCACCATAATCACTTAAATGAAAACATTCTTTAAAAAGGGGGGGAAGGGGGGGGGGGGGGAGGGGGATTAAATCTTTGCCAGCTCAGTCTCTTCTATGATCAAATTAAAAATAAAAAAATCATAGTTACTAGACAGTGCACAGTTGTCTGAAGATTCTCCTACAGGTCATACAGAAACGCATGGAGAGGAAGTAAGAGACAGAAGGCCAGGAAAGGATAAAAATCTATCTCAACTTATGTTCTCTATAATCTCTTCTTTTTTCATACCAGCGGTGGCTCAGAATGCTGATGCATGTGTCTTTTAAAAGTTAACATTTAACAGAGATTTCAGGTCTACCAAATTCCAAGAAATAAAAATAAACTCTTGCCCTGCTTTGGCTGCCAGCTGAGGCCAATGTTTACTGAGGGGAGTGCTAGGAACCAAGGAGATTTTAGGGTGGAAGAGTTCCAGCAGACTTGCTGGCCTGTGCCCACCTACCACATACAGGATTTCCAAGCAAGCAGCTTGGACCCACTGCTGCTTTTCTCTGCACATGCATGCCTCCTTATCAAACTTTTTCAGCTACGCGTTATTAGTGGAGTTATTACAGATAATCTTATTTCTTGTGGTCGTATACAAGGGTAAACTGAATAGCCTCCCTAGTGTGCTAGGCACTATTCAGATTCAACACCTCAGTCCCAAACACGCCACCACCAGAGCATATTCTTCCGTGTGCAATGGCACAAGATCATTATGCCTTCATCTGATAGTCCAGGGCTAGGCTGTTGAAACAAGAAGGATTACAACACAAGTGTCTCACCCTCCAGACTGTGTTGCAATTAAGATATTTGAAACTGCGTTTCCTGCAGTGAGTGTCTGAACTGTCAAAATAAAAGGGCAAATGTGGTTAAGTTTACTAAGTGCTCTAGGCTTTGTTCTAAACCCACCTACTACAGGAGAAAATCCTTATTTCCTAGGCTCTTTTCAATGCTGACCTTTGGTCTGCCGCTAAAATGCTCTTCAAAGTGACACTGTTTAAAAATATCAGGACATCCTACAGGACATCAGGACATCCAACAGGAATGGCCAGATTCTAAATTAGGCACATATGAACAATTCGAAACAACTTTAACAATAACAAAATCCCATACAAGCTAGTCCATCTTTTTCTTACCACAAAATTACTTTCCATTGTCAGCCAGACAGGTTATGATCCACTGTATATGTCTGTACCTTGTCCTGTACTTTCACCTGTCTTATCCCCAGGTAAAAATACCAGCATACAAGAGGCAGATGCAACATTCTTTGAAAAAAATATTATCTCTATTTAGTAAAAAAGAAAAGATACACTGGACTGCCTGAAGCAAGCATACATTTATCTTGAGATTGTCTTTAATGTGCAAGATTCTGATGGGTTTTCCTCTCTTTTTTAAACAACCTTTTCTCTGTAAAAACAATATATAAACCAGCATGCTTTTTGAATATTTCTGAGAATATTATCTACCTGTAAAAGCAATTACACTGAGCCCTAAGGTGCAAATAATTATGCCTACAGAGTACAGAATTTGTTCCTCGATTTGCCTCGATTTCTAATGTAATATGTGGAAGCAAGAAGAGCCCAAAATGTGACACGCTTATCGGCACAGGGAAGTTTACACAATCCAGAACTAATAATTTCGTTTAAAGGCAAAGATACCAAAGTTCTATGACTCGGCACTTCTGACGGAGTTACCTTTAGGTCTTAAAAAGAGGGAATATTCCTTATTATGAGGAACAACTGAATATTCTACCGTGAGAAACTTCAGCGATGGGTTTTTTTTCCTTCAGCCTGTATACGTCCTTTGACTATTTCTGAAGGCAATAAATCCAAAACTCAGCGGGGGCGTGGGGGGAACACAGAAATTCTGCCTGGTTTCCACACAAACCATAAATTGCTCCCAGCTTCCCTGCAACCCAGCTCCAGGTCTGGTCAGAAAACAAGTTTCCAAATCTCGGTGACCTCAGTCCAAGTTTGAACTATTATAATAACACCTGAAGACCCTAGAACTTCCTTCTAGTTTGAGGTCTGGGACACTGCAGAGAGACAACACCAGCTCTTGGTTAGGACTGCTTCGGTTTCTGTCACGAGTGAAATGCGGGGGCGGGGGTGGGGGGGGCTCACCTCTAGTTATACAGCAACCCAAAGCTACAAAATGGAGGCTTGAATCCTGGAAGACTGCAGGATTCCCACTGAATACAGAAAACATGTAAAGGGTTTACAAGGACAGGTTAGTATCAACAGCTGACTGGAGTTCTTCTGTCTTAATAAGACTATAGATGCAAACAGTTTTGGAAATCATCCCAAAAAAACAACTATGAAGTAATATATTTAAAAATCGACATCTCTCAAGAGGATGGAGGCCAGAGTATTAATCTGAGGACAGATGATTTCTTCTGGATTTGTTTTGGTTCCTTCTGCATCCCGATCAGAACGCATAATGCCTCGCCACTTTACAGGAAGCTACAACTCCCTAGAGGCAAGATCTTAAGAGACGTCTTCTCTACCACGCAGATGGAGAGCAAGACGATAAAACCCATTCACTTCCATTAACAGAAAAGTTGCAGGGGCTTTTATCTGATGCCAGAGGTTGCTACTGGAACATTTGAAATATACCTACTGAAACGTAACTTACAATGTAGACGGAATAAGAGGGGTAGCAGTTTGAAACTACTACTGAAAGAGTGGAACACAGAGCTTGCCGAGATTGACTTCAAAATCTAAGAAAGGCAAGGGACGGTTTGGAACCACCTGCATGAAACACTTGCTCCATTAATCTCTAATTCTGCAGATCATCCAGAGGCTTTGACAGAAATACAACCTAAAGCACCTTCTGTGATCTACCACCGGTGAACCTTAATCTGTTTCCCACATCACTGGACATACCAGCTGGGTTCGGCCACCAACTAAATTGGCTTCAGAGCCAGAAACCACCCCTGCTGAAAGCACACCTCTGTTAAAGATACATTTATTTCAGTTTGACTTTGCAAGCCTGGGAAGTCAAAAACCACCACGTACAATTCAAAAATGGGGGGAGAAGGGTGAAATCAAGATTTCGCCTTCAGAGCACACGAGGATCACATTTCTTCTCCACCCCACGCTCCCCTCACCCCACCCCCCTTCCTCCTTCTCCTTTTTTAATACTGTTCCAGGTCTGGCAACCACTATGTTTTTTTTTCCTCCATAGAAACCGACATAACAGCAAGTTTGAGCCAGCCTCCAGCTCCACAAACACAGCCTGGCCACAGGCAGACTCAAGAGAAACACGGAGACATGGAAAGAAATGTCCAGGATACCCACAGGCTGCCAAGCACATCTGATCCTTCAAGGTATTGTTCTAATCTACTCAGGATAAAGGCAACAGTTCCATCTATCTAGTACCAAGAGGCCTATCCAGGAAAGCAACAGAATGTTGTGCCCTCTACTCCACACCACAGATACAACAAAAGTTTTGCTAACTTCTTGCTTTTAATCTGCCTCTTTTTTTTTTTCTTTTTCTCCAGCAGTTAGCAGGAGAATGAACACTTAGAAAAGGAGAGGGATCAGACATCCGCAGGAAGACTTTACCAGGCTCCGAGGGTCTTCTAGAACACTAACCAGACTGCATAATTCTAAGACCCTTGAATGAAAAACTAAGAGCTCATTCACATTTCTTTTCAAATAGTATTGGCACAAATAAACGACCTAAATACATTCTGTTCCCTATTAAAAAGATATCTGTGACATGGGATAAACACAAAGACAACTCTCAAAAAGGTTATGCTGCTTTCCAAAGAGAAATAAAACTAGTGGCAATGGTAGAGCAGCAAAGACTTCCAAGCTGGTCTAAAAGAAGTAACATTCCTTCTCCCAAACTCTATTCCACACGACAATCCTTCTGAGAAACCACTAATTCACAGGTTTTATCTCTCCTGGACATGAGTGCTAACACGACCAAACCAAAATCACCACTCCCTTGGGGGAGCATCTACAGAGATCCATCCATCCATGAGCCATGTCTTCAGTCCTTTGGACTTCTGTTTCTTCCCACCTACAGCAAAAAAGCCCATGTTTCCGGAAAGGGATTATCAACGCCAGCAGCTCCAGAATACTATTTTGTACAGTGGTGAGCTAGTAAGGTTAATTTATTCTTCCTCTCTGAAAGGGCAGGACTGCCCGAATGAAATGGCCTTGAGAAGCCCTGGAAACTTCCCTAGAACAGACCGACTCCCTCTACTGTGTAAAAAACCTACTGTTCATCCAGTTAGGTTCACGTAACACTCTTGACATGCCTGCTCTTGCAAATGGGATGTTTCTTTGAAGTTTTTTGTACTAACAAGCAATGAAATGGGCCTGCTGCTGACTGGCACTGCCCTTGCTCCGGAAGATGCTTACACAGCTCTGAAGGTTCTATCTGGACTCCAACTGCACTGTGGGCCAACCCAAACATGGTAAATATTTATCTCTTATAGTAAATATTATCTTTTCCTTTCTCACTTTCCATTAGTGTATGGAGGTGAACTTAATGAGAGAGGTCAAAGGTTTTAATGTGTACTGTACTCTACTGACACAAGCACAGTATTTTATTTTGGAACTCTTACTGCCTCAAGTCATCTTGAGATTAAGAACAATTTTGCAATTAGAAGAAAAATAATTGTTTCATCTCCTTTCACATAATCATACACTTTTGCTATTCTTCTTCTAGCTTCATCAACCTCCATGTGCCAATAAAAATAACAGCTCACCCCAAAATTGAGACATCATGGAAGAAAACTGAAAGCAAAGTAAAACTCAGTCTTTTTGGCTATCTGCTGCTCCATTTTAGCTCTTCAGTGCTCACTGGCCCATGGTGAATTTCACAGCATATCCCACTACACATCAGCACTCCACTGCCTTTGAAGCATTTCTGAAGCACCACCGTCAGAGCCTGTACACAGCATGACACATGCTGCCCCAGCCTTTCACAAATCTCTTTAAGCCAAGTATCAAAAAGGACACTGTAAATCACCAACTGACCTTAAATTGTTGCTTTATTTGGGTCACATCCTTCTAATACAGCTTATAGTAAGTCAGCGGTTGCAGCTAACAAATAATAGAGGCGGGCGGGACACAGAAGACTTCACACCTTAAACACAAAATATTATGAGCAGAAGCCAAGGATGCCCAGGAGGACACCTGAAATAGTCCACTGTCTTCAGACTAATAAACAATACTGTGAATCGGGACTCTGGAGTTCTTTTTTCCACCCTGATGTATAAGGACAGATCCTTGAACCTATCTAGCATGTTCTCATGCTTATACAAAATAAGCATAACAGTATTATGAAACAGTACCTATCACAGATAATTAAGGACAAATTCAAACACAACAGAAAAAAGAACGCGCACAGCATTGCACTAAAAAAGCAGGAGTTTGTCTAGAGACAGTTTATAATATTGCAGCATATGTCATTCATGTATGACTTTGCAGACATCAAAACGCATAAAACAGAAGTTTTTAACTGACCTTCTGCAGTTGGAGAAACAGACATAAGAGGACACAATAATTTGCCACAAAAAGCCAGTACAACTGAGAACAAAACCCAATGCTTCTAAAATTCTGTTCTGCGCCCTAACCCACCGTACAGAATGAGAACAGCTCAGCTATGTGTCAAAAGCCACATGTAGCTATTAGACAGTTCTCCTTTATCTAAGCAACAAGGATTTATGCTTGCAAGAGCAGAATACTATTTCCAATGTTAAAATGAAGTTCTGAGTGGGGAGACTGTGAGAAAATACCTTGCTGGACACTGATTTGCTCCATTACTGTACAGCATTTCACTCAAAAATCTCATACAACAGACTGATGCAAGAGAGGAGAACAACAAAGAAGTAAGACATGGAAGAAATTATTTATCACAGTTTAGGCGTTTCTGTAGTATGTTTTGTCTGCCTTTCAACAAAAGAAGCCTCAAACCTTTGAAGAAAAAGATCTCCAAAAGGTCAGAGTAAGCGAACTCCCAGCCTTGCAGTATTACAAATACTCTTCTGCAATGTTAGGTAAGAAAAACAGCATAGCTACAGAGTATGGAAATGCCAAGTGAAAACAATTCCTGCTATCAAAAGAGGCAGGCTCAAAGCTCCCTTGCTGCTCTTTCCCTCCCAATCTGCAGGAAACACTAGTCTCCCTTGTGCACTCAGAGAGCAGCAAGGGACAACAGAACAGGCCACAGAAGGCTTGCGAGTCCAGAGCTAAAGGAATCCTACTTTTTGGAGAGAAGATGAAAAAGGGCAGAGACTGCTCACAGCCAACGACATTACCCCTGCAGGCTGTGAAAACAGCATGTGCAGGACAAGTTGGTGACTCCTGGCTTTTGTGGGGTCCCTCAGGGCAAATGGTGATTCAACCCTGGGAAGAAGGAAGTTCCAACACTCCCTCCCCTCTCCCGTCTAAGGATAGAGGGACAGAAGGCTGTAGAGCACCACCAGAGAAGCTGGCATTAGACTAGACCCCATCTGCTCTTCCATGCTGTCAGAGAAAGAATACGGTTATGCGGTAAATGCAGCAACTGCAGATTTGGGGAGAAAAAGCGCTGGGACTAACAGCTGGATTCTGTGAGATGCTACACACCATGCCTGTAACTTAGCGAGGCCTCCAGCACACAGTTAAAACACGACGCTTGTTTCCGATGGCAGTTAGAAGGCTCACATGCACGAAGATGATGCTTGTGCAGGTGACTGATTCAACTTCCCTGTTGGTGGGGTGACCTGAAACTTTGTGCCAGGGCATTAACCATGATCCACTGTGTAAAGCAAAGATGCAGACTTACTCAAATGGAGAGAATTAAAAGACTGGACTCTCCATTCCCCCCATGCATTTCCTCAGGACATTCTGCTACCTCTGTGCACTCCTTTTAACCTTAACAAATGCAAAGAGAAGAAGAATCAAACAACTCTTATGTTTCGGTTAAGTCATATTGGAGATTCCCGTCAATGTACTGCCATGTGACTTCCAGAAAGTCATCTTTGATTTACCCTAGCTCAAGAGATTGGGATCAATCCAGCTGAGCTAAACTCCAGCTCTCATTCTGTAACTTCACCAGTATATCATCTCAGCATCACAAGAGAGAGCTCCTCCTGCACCCTCATCATCCTGCTTCCATTTTTCCTCTTGCCTGCTGCAGTTCCTCTGTGACCCTCGCAGAGTCACGCATTTGGTTCGAGTCCAGAATGCAATTGCACTAGCAATAAACAACTTTTCTCAGAATTTTATTCCCACCCCCCCTTCCCCATCCTATGTATTTTGTCTGAGGCTGTGGTTCAAAACACCCAGACAGAATTATTGCAACCCATCTTTTTTACACACTGTGCAGACTGTCTCCTCAGCATGATGCATTTTTAATAGGTTTTCTAAATGCAGACAACCAGGCTGCTAATAACAATCTCTCCCCCCCCCCCCCTTTCTTTCCTCCTCCTTTTAATTTTTTTTTTTTCCACAAGCTGCAGAGCTTTGACATCTCACTGCACCTTACTCAAAGGAACACAGTTTATATGGGAAACAACTGCAAAATACACTCAAACTGTTAAGACTCTAACATTTACCATCGGAAAGATTCTAGTGCTTGCTTGCCCCTTCTGTAAGGTCCACCACAAATTTTACTCTCACAAGCCACAAAAAGATTACTATTTGAACATGAATTGAACAAAAGATTCCAGGATGCTGGGCACTGAACCAACGAGAGAGAGAAACTCCAAATTTAGCATGCCACAGGCAAAGCCCATCTCCTCCTGCAACACTTAAGACAATTTGGGGAGAACTCCTTCTTGTTGGACTGAGATGAAGAAAAGAAATAAAGCTATCTGGTTAGAACACTTCTCATCTCCTGTCCTATCTACATCTCTCCCATTTCCTTACTTTGCAACTAACCCCTCTGCTTCCTTGGTACCTCATAAATTGTAAGGCTGTCCTTGTACTGATCAACCCATATTTACCTGAAAAAGGGGTGATCCTGCACTGCAATGTATTGCTTTAACATATGCCCCAGGTGTGACAGGCAAGTTACTAAATAATAACACGGAATAGAAGGATGGAAGGCAGTAAGCAGGAGGTTCTGGCACTGCACATGGGTGGGTGGGTGGATAGATAAACAAAAGATGGATAGGCAGGTAGACACTCCTTGCTATGAAAGAAAAAAGCATCAGCCTTCTTAAGCTTTCCTAAACCGATTGCACTTTCAACCTTTAAAAGCAAAGCTACAGTTTAGCTTCACTTTTGCCGAAAAAAAATACGCATATAAATAAAAACCAGGAGCATTGATGTCACTAACTTCTTTTCCCCCTGCTTTTCCAAAAACGGAACTTTAAAAATGGGCCAAAATTCAGCAGAAAAGGCTCTACTGTCTCCAGAGCTAAAATGTACCAGTTTGACTTGGCAGCTGAACAACTTTCCACTGATTTGATGCTTTCCCCCTCCTCGAATTCTCCCATCCAAATGCAGCTGGAAATGTCGTTAGAGAAAAGAAGAGGCATTTCCTGTGCGGTTCCCCCTTCCCCCACCACATTCTTGGCACAAAAGGCAAGGGAAAAGCTAGAGAGACCGAGTGTGCATAAGAGGGAGAAAAGAGAGGCAGTGTGCAGGGATTTCTGGCTACTCACCAGAAAACGTACAACAGGAATTGCACGACTCAAAAGCGACAATTTACCCCCTTTCTCCAAGGCTCTGAAACCAAGCTGAAGAAGCACTTGGTTCAGTATGGAATAGTGGTCAGACACATGAGGATGGCACCACATCCTGGAAAGGATACTTTCCAGATACGTAGGGTCCCTAGAGGAGAGATCAAGGATACTTCCCATAACCAGCCACACAGAGCTTAGTTATTTACACCTTAAATCCAGCAGCATTAAAATCCTTCAGTGCTCCAAAAGTATAACAAATAATGCTGGGGGGGGGGGGGGGGGGGGCGCGACACACATGGGACACAGTGGAAAAAAGGCTTGTTTTAATGCTATGGTCTTTGACCATATTTGATCGACTTTTTTAATATCCTTGGTTTGACATTTGAAAAACTGACCAAAGAGCACACGTTTTGAAAAAGGCAATAACCCAGGCTTTTCATATGACAAGCGTCCAGCATCCTGTTTTTCAGAACGTGTGTATTCAGCACTTTGTGAAAATTAAATCCCTCTAAGGTATCCAAATCCAAGCACTCAAAGGGGCTGGCACTTCTAAAAACAGTCTGAAGAACCCCAAATGTTTCGTGACACTGGCTGCCGCCCAGTCATTTTGCACTGTTGTACACTGCAGAACGCAGCCATTGTCCCAGCTCCAGAATTCATGATGCCACTCCCAAACTGCTTGTAACATTCAGCGTTCTTTGTGAAAATGATCCTACAGCAAAAGTCGTAAGCTGGGGTATTGCAAGCTGACTTCCCCTGGTTTCACTTAGTCACTCTTCTCCAGAATGGATCAAAGCCTCCACAAAGGTTGAGTCAATTTAAACATTCAGTTTGCTTCTTGAGCTGTGAATTAAATGCATTCTTTGGTGGCTGGGTAGGGGTGGGTGACTCAGTCTGTATAAACATTAACTGACTCTAAAGCTAATGGAAAAAAGAAATATGGAAAGGAGAAAAACAGAATACTACGTAACTTCTTGTTTCAGCTGGCAGCAAAACCAGATTAGGTTGGTGCACAACAGCTTGCATGGACTCTGTACCATATCGTCTATTTTTTCTAGGTAACAAGTACACCTCTACCTTTAAGGTTGTTTAAGTCTCAGCCTGAAATTCACATCCATGCAGGGGAAGGGAACATATAAAGGGTGCGGCCTAATTACTTCCTTCTTTGTTCTGCAATCAAATAACAGTACTAGGCTATCTATACCCTTGCTTCCTCCTTGGCAGAGGGGAAGAGTTCTCAGTTCACTGACAAGACCTTGCTCTCTCTAAAAACTTTAAATTGATCCCATTCTTCCAGTACAAACATTGCAAAAGTTTTTACAGATCTCAAACGCGAGCACAGTGCTACAAACACATGCATATACAAGCAATTCTTATCCCAAAGAGTTTACAATCCAAAGAAGGGGAAAAGAAAGGCCCCTTTTTACAATCTGGATTAACACGATTTGGATCATGCTTACAGAGGATTTATGTGGCAAAGGAATTAAATTTACATACCCTTAGTCCCAGCTTCAACTGGAGCTGCTGCAAGACTCTTCACTATGCTCTAGTATCACATGCACCACACTGAAAATTGTTATCTAGATACCAGCAAGAGACACACAATACAAGCATGGTGTACAGGCCACTTGCAACACTCAAGACACGCTGCCTGCCTGCCTCTGTCTGTTCAGAAAAAGATATGTTCTACCTGGAGCTGGACCATCCCTTAAATATGAAAAAAAGGCAAAGAAACGAGATACTGTATTGACTTGCGAAACTGGTCCCGACACCTCTGTAAACACTATCCCACTCCTTCGAGGGCACTAACCTTTTCTTATCTGTAAATGGCTGCACTACTCAGAGATGCAATGATAATATGCACTTGGCAGGAGGCATCGGGAACTGTTTAATGCTGTTTGACTTCAAGATGATTTAGAGGGTCAGCTCCTGCCGTTCTATTCCGCTACTGCACTTCACTATCATCTCTGTGTTCCATTAGAGTGGGGGAGAGGTGGTCCTCAGGAAATCAGCTACACTTAAAAACAGCTGTTAATTTTCCCATTTGTGTGCTTGGAAACTGGTGACGGACTGTGCAGTGCATTCTAAATTGCATTAAAACCTCTTTACAGCAGCATAAAGGAGCCTCAAAGTAAACAAAAAGGCCCTGTAAGAATAGATTTTACACAAATGGTTTCTGTAATGGGTCAAGTTCTGCTTCAGCCCAACCACAGGTGTAACAGTGCACTGTGTGTTTGCACACTTCAAGGATATGTCTATACCCAGAAACAATAAGACAAAGCAGCCTCGGGGCGGCTCTAAAGTTCTGACTGACTGAGAAAGCTTGCCTTGGAACGAATACTAAGGATACTGCTTGGGGATGTCCACTTTTCCACATATGCAGACATCTGAGCCCTCATATCCACCATCTTCTGAATACTTACAATCTTTTAAAATAAATTCAGAACTGAGAGGTGAGAGGCAAAAGCTACGAGCCAGATTATTGAGGGAGCACTAACCAAGGGTCATCTTGGCCTCTTCCTTCCTCCACTAAATCAACCAGTATCCCAAACACTGGCAACTGGGCACTGTATGTAAAGAACAGTGCACATATTCCTTCATATAAGTAGTACAAACTATGGGAAAGCTCAGTAAGGCCTGCTTCCTGCATGTTTCTGACATCTCATGTAGGCACGCATTAAAGACAATTCAAAGCCTTGCAGAGTATAAGGTAAAAGACAATTTCGTGTATTAGTCTAAATAACAAAGTAACCATTAGAGCCCTATATATAGGGAAGGAATGTTCTGGAACCAAAGCAAAAGCAATTCATTCTCATTAAATTGAGGTGGTTTTCTTATCTCCCCCTTCCACAGATTCCCCCCAGTGCTGCAGCATAGCTCTGTTTCTCAAAGCATGCATATGGGGCATACAGGCAATAAGAACAGCATTTATCTATAGTTTACTATTTTTCTAGAAAAGGAAGTGAAAATGCAGTAACACAGAAAGAAGCTTAAATTAACGCTGCAAATCAGCAAGAGCTACACCACACTGTCTGGGCGTCTCTTGTGGCCCCAGCACACAGTATTATCAAGCAAACTCTTTGCAGACAGTCTTAGTCATGTCAAGACCATGTAAGCAAATTTTTTTCCTCCAGATGTCCTTCTCCCTTCTCCTGCATGTTCAGAGGGAGATGTCCATCCACTAACCACCAACCAGGTGCTGAAATGAAATCCAGAGCTCCATTGCACAGCAAAAGAAAAATATTATGATGGAAAAAACACTCCTCTGAACTAACTGAGAAGCATCTCCTAACATGTCAGTGAAATTCTGGTCTCTGAGAACTTGGAATAGTTTAGACCTGCATATTTTCAGTGGCAGAAATGGATGGAGAATACTTCAGAAAGCTGCTGTGGGACAGTAAGGAATCGTAGGCCTCGCTCAGAACTGGAAAGCTTGCTCACTTCACAGCACGATACTGACGCGAATCTTGACGTTACCAAGAATTAATATGAGCCATACCAGCTATGCCTGTAACTCAGGGCCCATCTGCACAAGTCCTAATTTCAAGTGTTCTGAGCCTTTAACTCCAGCTTACTGTCCAGTGTACATGTGTAAAAGAGAGAGAGAAATTATCTGTAAGGACGAAAGTGCTGGAACAGATTGTTCTACATCCACTGCACTAGGAGTGAGGGGGTTTCCCCTGTATGTCAATTCAGTGAATGCCCTTGAGCTGTTCCCCTGCCTCAGTTTTCCCAGAGGAGAAACAGGGATAATAGTGACCTGCCATTATAAAACACCGATCTGTGCAATTTATAAGGCTTTAAAATTATTACTAACAACTTAATTTTTGAACTCATTTCGGAGTCTGACATTGCACAGTTTATGAAGTCACTTTTGAGTAACGAAGCACACGGGCAACTGTTCGTAACTTACCCCAACGTGAGCGTGGTGCAAGTGTTTCAAACAAACGCTCAGCTCACAAAACAGATCCACACAGGTTCATTGTCTTACTACAACTACAGCTTTTTCCTTCCGAAGTTGCTAGTCTTTACCACGGCTACCAGTGTGGTTAGATTAAGTTAAGAAACCGTGGTTAAATATTTGTGGTCATACTAAGTAAGTGAAAAAAGGTGGTTGAACTCAGTAGAGGTGGGGGTGAACACAGACAAGGAGGAATGAAATCTGTTAAGTATCAGCTTCTCAAACCTTCTTTACACGAGCAGCCATGCTCGCTTTGTTCTGGGAAAAATGAGGCAAAACACCCTCCTTTTTATTGGCAAATCTCAGTGGTGATAACCAGATGTGCTGGAATTTACCAAGCAGTGACATCCACATGCAAATAAACACTTCAGTTTTGTCAGGATGTTTATCCCTGGTGTGTGGATATTACTGCCAACTACACTTGGATACTCCCAGCTGTTATCACCATTATTTTGCGTTACAAAACTAGAAGGATGGAAAAACTTCCGAAACCCTTGTCCAGTATCAAATGGCAATGGAGCTTTCTTCATGTGTGAATTGCCACACATTTTACACCCAGTTACTGAGATTACTGGGCCCAGGTGGACAAGAAGCTGTACTGTGTCTTCACAACAAGTGACAGGCTATGGTACTTTGGCCAGTCACCGCCCCTTGATGACTGACAAGTCTGACATGAACCAGCCTGGCTTCTATCTGAGCTGCTCTTTCGAAGTCCCTTTTGTTTCCCCACAACACTTTGCATACTCACTGTCTGTCTCCGCTTCCTCCTGCTTACCCTGCGGTCGGTGTGGGGAGCCAAGGGACTAGGGCCAATTAAATGTGGGAGCAGGTGGCAGCCAGGTGGAATTATGGGAAGGAGATATGAAATTTCCTCTATTCTCGAGGATCTGCTCTCTCTGCACTGAGATCATACTTACAAAACAGGTGCTGCTGCACCATATGTCTCAGAGAAAGTCACACTAAGCAAATTCTATCTTGCAACAGAAGAATCCCTTTTTCCTTTTTTTTTTTCTTCTTTTTTTTTCTTCTGATCCCTCAGGTATCAAAACCCTCTGGGGAGACTCTGGGTTGCTTATGTAAAAGGTGCCAGGAGCACAGTGTGTATTGATGAATCTTACGGTTGAATTTACATGTAGCAACATTTAGTCCATTATTCCCTTTCTGTATAAAAGATAAGAACTCAGACACTGTTGTAGCATCATATCAACACAGCATAGAGACACATACAGAAGTCTTCTGACTTTGCTGCTTTTTCATACCATTCAGTGAATGAGTAGAAAAGCAGTCCAAAAAACCTCTCGGACATAACGATGTTACACTTTATTAGGAAGCCATTAAAGAATTATTGGGGTTGTCAGAAAGGCCTAACAGAAACACTTAAATCATATGCCTACTGTCCTCTCTTTCACCCCTATTTTTGGCCCTTCCTTTGGAGATGAGTATCTTGCACAAACAAAATTACCTTTGATTGCAACAGCTGAACTTTTGAGAGCAGTGAAAAGAAGCTTGCTGACTATAGGGAGTGGGCTGCCACAGACATAAACATAGGAGAGCAGACAAGAAAAACAAGTTGTAATTAAAGCCACTTCTTGATAATTTTCCCTTTTGTATCATGAAGTTCTAATATATGTCTGAAGAGTGTGATACAACTGGCACGGTACACAAGCTGATTCAGTGATTGAGAGCAGGGTGGCAACGTGTGAAAAGCATGATCCTGCAAAGCGCTGAACACCTTCAAATCCAAAAGACTGCACAATGCAGCTATAGCAACAGTATCTCTTACGACACCGAAAGATGGAGCAGCAAGAATATTCCCGTATTACTTTCAAAGCTCTAGGTGAAAATGCAGGAGTGATAATACTGCTACAGCACTTCCAAAGGTCCCAGCAAGGTTTCAGGGGATGCCTGTGCTGACATCGCTCATACTCATCCCTCCCAGAAAAACTTACAATTTGACTTAATATTGCTGATAGAAGGTGGAAGAGTCAAGGCAGCTTGTTCAACATCACACAGCTGGTCGGAGGCAAAATTACATGTACCTCCTGAGCCTCCAGCCCAGTGATTTCTATAGTCTGCATCACAGTGTCCCAGAAGAACCAGTAATTCTCAAACAGAATTTAACAGCCCAACTTTTTACATCAAATGTTCTAAGCTTAATTGATGTAATCTGAGAGAAGAATTTAGGGTTATTTTTAGCTAGTAGCTGCTGCTACTGCTTTTTATGTATATATACTAAGTAGAGAGCCATTACCAGTATCATTTTACATTATGTTCACGCATAACTGGACGTATGAACGTTTTTATACATTCATATACACACACACATTCACACACTCACTCTCCCCATTTTTTACGTATGTATTTTTTACCAATATGCCTATGTGCAAGGAACCTAAGCATATAGTGTATCATCCTGCTACTATGTGAAACCATTTCCTTTAAATCCATTACATCAATCTTTAGAGACTTATAATTTGTCGTACCATCAGAAGAGATAAATTAATCTATAGCATTGTAAAAAAGAGTAAGCACAAACCCCCAAAATTTGCAATTCGTGGGCGCAGTGGTTTGGGGGGGGGGGGGGGGGAAGGTTGACAAGGGAAGCTTATGGGATTTGGGGTTTAAACCAAAGGGATCAGTGTGCCCCCTTCCCAGCTCCCTACTGACACCCCCAGCCCTTTTTCCAAGTGCACAGTGCCTGTAAAAATTCCTGCGCGCTATTTGCAGGCAAGGTCACTGTGAAAGGGCATGGCTAGGAGCCAGGGTGTTTTTCAGCGGAGCTGCAGGGAGGGGAGGGGAGGCTCAGGAACTCAATTATAAGTTTCTCCAGTCTAGCCAGGAGGCTGGGAGCCCAGACTGCGGCTGTTCCGTCCTGCGAACGCACGCCCCGTCTGCCCAGCTCGCCGTCGCCGCGCCAGGACTGACGCATTTCGCAGGCATTCTCGAAGCCGCAGCAGGGAGGCCCGGGAAAGAGAGGCTGTTTTCCCTTGATGGCCTGGTAAATCCATATGTGGTTTTCCGGCATGACATACCGGTATGCGAGATGCATGTCGCATGTCTTTTAACAGGCATTTGCGCTCCATTCAGTGGACGTGAATGTTGCTCTGTGGATGTGTACCTGTAGACATGTTTAAGCAAACACAATCTTTGGTGGCAAGCCCGCTTAGAAATCTGCAAACCTGACTGTGCATGTGACAGCACAGTCCTGTGCTGTCGGCATTCACTTACCCAGCCTGCAGACATAAGCCACTCCTTTGTCATTCAGAGACAAGCAGGGTCATCCCCAGCGAACAGATCATTAATTCTCTGAAGCCTTATTTGTCTCAAGGCAGAGGAGTAACGCACACAGGCTCAGTAACGTGCACAGTATATTTGAAATACTGTCGAATGTCACCCAAGGGGAACCTTTGCCCTAAAATTGTCACACAATTTCCCTGGCTGGGACTATGTCCAAGGCAAATCCATTCACCAGCACCGCATGACTTCCTCTTATGCCTCCAGGACAGGCAACCCCCTACTAGTGGTTTAAAGAAGCATTTGCATGGAAGCAGCTTGCTGCTTTCTGTATTTCTGTGCGTGCAAGCGCACGTGTCCACGTGCTCCACCCTAAACATTACCTTGAGCTTCTTTCAGGTTTCTGACCTGAATTCTCAGCCTATGGACTAGCAGTAAAGGCTGTTAGACAGATAGCAAGGTTCTAGCACTAAAAACTGCCGCCATAGAGCCTGGGAACAGAATACTAAAAAAGACTGTTTGGATCCCATAAACATAGTGCCTGCTATTTTTCAAAACACCATGGACGTACAATTCACATGCAAAGGTTACTCACACTCAATATATTATAAATCCCCCTTCCCCCATGTTGGTTTTCTAGCTACATGTTCTAATTTGAATCAATTTGGCTTATCACCTGGGAAATGAAATGGCATCTTTAATCATCTACGGACTATTTCATATATATAACTTTTGAATATGTATCCATATATAGACATTCGCATCCTCCTAAAGTATTTGCTTTGCTTGCTGAAATACGACTTTAAAACTTCAAAACAACAGGGTTAATGGACCGGCAGGACCTTCTCTCACCTGAATACTGGGCAGCGATTGCAATTGCACAATGAATCCTCAGCTAACAGACACACAAGATAGTCCAGAAAATCCAGAAGCCTGAATTTGCTCTACAATTCGAGGGGCTTTTTCTGTGGACAGATTCCAGTCTCACTGAGGCTTGCATTGCTTCCCTGAAGCCAGTGTATACCAGCATATCTGAAATTAGAATCCATTTTCTGAAGTTTTAAGGTCATGTCACCTTAGATTTTTTTTGATAAAGGCTGAGTAGTGCTTGCCCAAGAATAAATTCAGCCAGTCCTTAGGGGCGTTGTTGCACGTCAACTGAAGGAAGTGATTAAAAATTAATGCAAGCTAGGAGAGAGAGAAACCTGAAAGGGTGTGCCTGTAAAATACACTTTCAATCTGTCTCGTCAGCAAAAGAGAAATCAGATTCTTACAATACCAGACTCTTGGGAAGTGGTTGGGGCATGAACTCCGTGTTCTTTTACAGATTCACCTCGAACAGTTGAGAACAAGAAACTCCACATTACCACAAAGATGTTTCTTTCTTATTTTCCGGGTGGGGATGCTGGAAGGTGGGGGAAGGGAGAGTGGGGGTGTGGAGGTACAGCTGTGGGTGGCAATTACAATTACACTGCTGGCATGTGTAATCTCACTAATTCTATAACATATGGGAGTGAGCTGTCCTTGTGCTATTCACTTCTGGCTGTTTGTTTTTTTTTTAAATTATTATTATTATTATCATCGTTGTTTAAGATACATCACTAAACAACCTTGAAAGAATACAGAATCTGTTTCTCAAGGCTTCTCTATGTTTGAGCTGCTAGAGCACAGAAAGTAGAATACATGCACAGCATGAAAAGGAAAGACAAACTTCACAGCATTTCAGGAAGTTGAAGTCAGGGGTAATTTCATTGTTTTACGCTACCTTCATGCACGCACCTATGTTTAAGATACTTAGTTTGGCTGATAATGAAGATCTGATGTACCAGCAAAAGAGCAGAACCTTCCATCGTCCATTAAAGGAACGTTTGTCCTCAAATTGGAAATGTACTAATTTTCCCCAGAGTAAGCAATCCTGTTTGGAAATTTCATGGGTATTTGGATTTTTGGAATTTAATAAGCAGATATGGTTTTGTCTCTTTGGTGTCCAGGAAACAGCAGGATTCAATCTTGTTCTCCTAAACAGACTGAAACAGTTTATCTGGGAAAAAAGTTAATTTCTGGTTTGAAAGAAAAATGAGGTAGGATAAGGTACGTAGTTCATTGGATTAGCAGCAATATTCACAATTAAGCTTCATGAGACTTAACAGAAAGCTTGGGCTGCTATTCTTTCCCAGTATCCTCACTTTCTCTGCCCAACACTAAAAATCCCAGTCATTTCATTAACAAGTTCAGACTGCTTCTGATCTTTCCAGTAAAGGGTCTTAACCTGTGACCTTTGCCATTTTCAAGCCCTCTTGACTCCTCCATGCACCATCATCTACCCCTGGGACTTCCTTTTTTTACTGCTCCCTCTCCATTACTGGTAGTGTAATGAAAGATGGAAATGAAGCATAAAAAGGGATAATGCTAAATGCATGGCCTTTATATTATGACAGAGCTTGTATGTTGTGACAAGAATACCTTGCTACTGGTACCATCACTGACTGGAAGGCCTTGGAAGAAGGCTAGCATCAGGCCCTTGGGTCAAGACCTTATTACCTAGCAGACCTACATCCCAGCACTGCAGTTACTAAAATAAATAAGTAAATAAATAAATTAATCAATTCAGCAGTATCACCAGCAGGTCACCTTATAAAACCACTGGGGGACAAACTGTTAAGGTCTCTAACAAACCTGCCATTGACCACTGTGAGAGTACTACCAGCACACAAAAAACCCCAAACAACAATAAATGGCACTTGGGGGAAATCAATACAGAAATAGACCCCTCGTCGTTTCTTCTCTTGAGCATAGAGCACACACCACTTTTCTTAATTATTCCTGATGTTCATTGTAGGTTGCATCATTTTGGAACACCGATGGTATCATTTTTAAAACTCTGGTTGCCATGGCAGCACAGAATGTGGCTCTTAAATGTACTCTGCTTGCACATTCCTCTGACGAGAGGCTGCTTTTCTTTTTTCTTTTTTTTTTTTTTTTTAAGGGAGAAAAAAAAAGCATCTCCACTGAGAAACATGATATAATGACAAACACCCCCCCCCCCCCCCAAAAAAAAAAACACTAGAGAACAAACATAGGAAGAAAATGGTGGCTTACAAAAATATACGGGGGAGGGGGCTGAAGCTGGGCTGAAAACTACAGCCAAGAGGACACTTTTCTTTTAAAGGCAGAATCTAAGCAGTGCGTTTTGGATTGTCTCAGGAAGGTTGTAAATTCAGACAAACCAAGCCACTTCCTTAGTGACAGCATTTATAGCACTGTATTCAGCCATTGTTTCCCTTTGTAAGGTCTTATGCTGGACTGGTTACTCTAACCCAGAACTTTAAACCTTGAGCAACCTTTCAAAGAAGTGGTGGCAGGTGATAAGGGATGGGTTTCTATGCAACCAAGCAGACACTCCCTTACCTCAAGTGCTACCCCTTTCGAACTCTCAACTGTCTGCAGGAGCTCTCAAGGGCAAAGCAGGAAGTAGGCAGAGCAAAAGAGCCACTGGGGCAACACAGCCACTTGCAAAGCAGATTTTACCCACGTCCCCATAACATAGTAACTATGAACATCGATTCCAGTGTGACATAGGAGTCTTCTCAGAAATACGTGATTTGTAGAGATCGGGAATAGCGAACCCTTAACATCACCACCGAGGCTGGCGCTAAAAAGAAGCTGGTACTAAGAATAACGATCTCATAACAATAAATTTTCCAGTTGACAGTGAAAAAGTTGTACTGTATGGTTTAGAGTCCTAAGGGTATTTTTTCTGGTCTTGTCTCCACTTCAAAGTCCGATCCTTTCATTAGGGATCTGCTAAGCAAGAGCCTTAGCTCAAATTAGCAGGATGCTGAGCAGTCCCTATTTGAAAAGGAATGGCAGAATAGAGTATTTTTTGCACCTCATAGGACTGTGTCCTTCAACACTAGTAGCAGGGTTTGAAACCTAGTTTAAATAAGAATGCAGTCTTGTCAGTGATCCTCCAACCTTATTCATTAAAAACAGGGGTTGCACCTCTTTCATGGGAACTGCTGCACTTCCTGCTTTCCATGAGCCCTAAAAGAAAAAAGGCTTGCTTTTTCAAGTATTTCTTCCCTTCTGGCTTTCACAAGCAGCAAGAGTGAAAATTTAAATTAAAATCAATTTCTCCAAATGTTCAGTGCAGTCTAGTTTTGGCACAAGCACTCAAGCCATTTTATCCTTCCCTAACAAGCAGCCTATCAAAAAAGATAACCCTCTAAGTGCTTCATACAAGTCTATAAGCAGCATTATCTCCATTTTTGCAGATAGGTTAACAGAGGCAAGGATTTTGAGCCCATCACTCAGCAACAGACGGAAATAGAAACCAATTGTTCTGACCTTCACGCCCGTGCCCGATTCTTAAGATCACAATATACTCTGATCGTAAGAAAATAAATGATGTCCTAGGTCAGAAAATCAGCTGGAATGATGTACACAGGAAAGATATTGAGTAAATGAGAATTAGAATGACATAGCAACCTCCTGATTTTAATAAGGTCATGAGATGTTGCTCCAGGTAGAATGACCAAATAACAGTTTGTTCTGCCTGTAGTACTGGTTTAAAATTATGATTTTACGTGCCTATATTTCGGGGGGGGCAAGAGCGAAGTTCAACTAAAATCAGGTCCTAAAATCAAGATAAAGAGATCTAATTTTCAACAGCTGCCCAGTCATTACTGCCTTAAAAAGCAAGGCTCACCAGCTGTCTTAGGTAGTCCACCCAAATTCACAAACTACTTCTGGAAAAGAATGCAAATTCCTGGATTTAAAGTTTATGCAATTTCATTTTTTCTTGAAGATTTTCAAACAGCTAGTAATTCCACATTTCAAATAGCCCCGGGTTCACTCTGACCATTATGATCAAAATAAAACTGTGACCCAAGAATAAGTCTCATCCTCCTTCTGTGTTACAATCACGAACCATTTTTTGTATGTTCTAGAATCTCCTCAAAGAGGTTTTCCTCACATAAAATACTGAAGACTAGCAATCAGTCTTGTTCATATGTTTAAAGAATCAACGTTTTGTGTCTGAGAAAATAAGACTCAAACAAACCTCCTCATTCCCTTGTTTTGCTACATGGGCAACTTCTTCAGAACTTCACCGAGGGGTGAAGTTAGGAGGAGGTAACCATAACAATCATGAAAAGGAAAGCACATTAACAGGCAAACTAAATAATAGGCCTCTACTAATAAAATATTGCACTTGGAGTCATGTCCAAGTCAGATTTTTACCATTTTAAAATTGAAGTATTTCCGAATGAAAGCATAGCAGCAATCGATGTCTCTCTTGCCCTCTCTTCCTTGCTTGCACAGAAGCAGGTAACTCCTAATTTGTTGCTTTCATAGCTACACAATACAGTCACTGACAGAGTTCCCAATGACATCAGAAGTGCTTCTGTGGACACCTTCATTAATTAGCTATTTCACAAGTTTATTTTGCTGCCTTTGACAAACTGTTGCTGGCTAGAGTAAAATGCATTCCCCCGTCACTTTAAGCACAAACATCAAGTTGTTTTTTGGTTTGGGGTTTTTTTGTGTGTTTTTTTTTAAAAAGAACCTGATTTTCTTCATGCAATTCTTAATGCAACTGTTCATCCATCTGCAACACTGCAAGTGATGAGATATACAGAACAGAAATGAGCAGGGGGGGAATGGTGGTGGCATCAGAGCAATGGTCTAATTAAAAAACCTAACCAACCAACCAACCAACCGTTCCCTTGCAAGAGGACTAAGTTTCATGAGACTGAATAGACTATGCAACCTCAGAAGAATACTTCCTCCTTTCTTTTTTTTTTTTTTTTTTACACTACTGCTTTATGTGCTTCAAAGCTCAAGAATAACACAATACACCTTCTTTGCCCTCTTCTCAGGTGTAATAGCCTACTTTCTTTGTTTGAACAACTTAAACGGGAGGAGTAGTGTCCTGACTCAGTCAGACAGCTGATGCTGCTTTTATTGGTGATTAACTATAAACTGGATTGTGCCCTGAGTTCAGAGTTCAGCCTTATCTACGGAATCCTTCCCCTCTTTACACATTCCAAGGGTTCTTACAACTTCAAGTCACTCAAGCCTGTTTAACCCCTAAACAAGCTTTCACAGAACCACTGGAAGGAAAAGCAGGTTTGGAAATTTTTTTACAAGATATTTTTAAATGCACCAGTTTGCAGAAACAAAACAATTTTCACTTCCTTCAAAACAATACCTATGTCCATTTTTGTGTCTGTGCTATCTAATGCAAATAATTCTGCTTTCAAGTTGTATACAAATACAGACCAGGCATTTGTCACTGGATACACCAAAAAAAGCAAATAATCTTGTAAACAGTTATGCAGCCAACAGGGCCACCTCCCTGTGACCCTTCCTTTTGCAGATTTCCACTGAAAGTGCAGCTGGGAATCAGATCTATTCCATATTCAAACACTGACAGGCAGATTTGATGTGATCTGAATGTTGCAATATCATTATTTCCTGGGACACAATGCCAGTGTGTTCACAATGGCATTTCTGCTTTTTGCAGTTTGTAAATTGCTCTAGCCTGATAATCCAGCAAATGGAAACTGGTGACTATTTTTGGTTGTTTTTACAACACATATACCACTGCATATTGGGGGGTTAGGTTTTCTTCCTCCACCTATCTACTGCATCCAATTAGTTTTCTTTGGGCTTACGTACTAAACTTCTCAGGAGTGGGAACATCTATTCTGTCCTTAGTACCTCCAATTTCTACCATAATACAAATAAACTATGACTAAAAATATATGCAATGATTGAATAACATTTTGTGGAACACTGTATGACATATCTACAAACCTACGAAAGTACTCATTGCTTCCCAGAAACTGAACCCTTTTGAGGTGGTTTTGGTTTCAACAACCAAAAACAAATATTCACTTCCTCACTTTCAACATTTTGTGACAAAAAGGGGAAAGTTCAATAGCAGCCAAGATGCTGAACTTTGATTTTGAACTGCTAAGCAAAGACACCAACTCATTCCACTAAAACACTACCAAGTAGCAGCTTGGAAGTTCTGGGTTAGATCTAGCTCAGCTCTGGGCAGACGGGCTATCAGCCTACAAACGAAAGGAAGACTTAAGGAGGAAAGGCAAGATCTGACAAACTTTTAAGTGGGCCTTATTTTCACTGGGGGGGGGGGGTTGTGTGGGGGTGGGTGGGAACTTATTTTAAATACTTCTGAATTAGTGTCTTTAAAAATATGAAATTCAAGCATGCAGAAAACAAACCTTCATCTGGTAGCGGTAAACCCCAGAAAAGCCCATATTACAACCCCTGTGGCCCGAAGTCACCAACTTGAAGCCATGTTCCTCAAGAAAACGGCTTACAATGAAAAACCAAAATACCACAACACTAACGTTGTACGGACTAATACAGTGTGCGCCTGTCTCCTCTCTTGGACTTTGCTTTTTAAACAGCATGTCAGCAAAACCTTTTAGTTGAATGCCATCTGCAAAGCACAATGTTACTGAAAAAGAAAGCCAACATTTCTCATCAACACAACTGAGGTTTCCCTAGAAGTATGAGAAGAGAAAGCAAAAATTAAAACCAGAACTGCAGTATAATCCCTCTACTTTTCCTATGGAGATCCTTATCTTAATTAAACACATCTTCATTTTTCTGCCTGTTCATAGCCTTAATTTTTTCACAACTTGATGAGCAAATGTTTCTTTTTGGGTCTTGCTTTTTTTTCATTTTTAAGGAAAAAAATCTATTCCAAAACATTAGCCTGTTTTTAAACTATTATATGACATTTAAAGACCTATTCCAATATTTAGGCTGTTTTCCATTATGTATCTAGTTAGGCTACCTCAGCAAAAGACCAGGTCTCCTTCTACTAACTTTCCAGGCGTATTCTCAGAAGGTGACTGTGATGGATTCGAAAATATGCCAGTGAATTATGAAAGCTAATATGCAACTGGGGAATATGCACTTCTCAAACAGTCCATCTGGGTAAAGTAATCAGGGCTCTTAGATATTTCTCTAAAGATACATACAAATTCTGTAACAGAGAACAGCAGCTTTGCCATACTTCTGCAGGAAAATGCCCTGTTACTGTCTCTTCTCAACAAAGCCCTAGAGGAATCCATTTGGAAAATATTTTTGTATACTGTTTACAAGGAAATTAAAATGTAATTTGATTACAATGCATAGGAACAGTAAGATGGATGTCTTCTAACAAGAAGCAGTAATACATAGCTCTGGTGTTCAAGTGCTTTAATGATAATTGGTTTACATTCTGTTTGTTTGCTTGTTTTAAATAAATTGGGAGGGGCAGTACTAAACTACACCTATCACAAAAGAAAAGTCCCAAAACCACAAGGAATCCCCAGTGAAACAGCAGCAAATACACTCCACCTTTCAAAGGTCACGGTGAGGACAAAACAGATCTTCCAGTCAGAAAGCAAGACATTTATCTGGAAAGAATCTTCCAAAACTAACATCACAATTTAAATACAAGACACAAAATATGCATTACTTACCCACTCCACCATCCAGCACAGACAGAGCAACCAAATGGGGGTTGGGGGGTGATTCTTGCTCCTTCTCCCCAAGCCTGTTCATTTCTCATCAGAATTTAGGTGTATTTTCTTTGTGCCTCTCGTTATAGCAAGTCACGTTTCCCAGAATTAAGTTGTACATTTTCAAGGGGGAAAAAAAAATCCTGAGGGCTCGTGAAATGGTTTATGGGCATGGTTTATGAAATGTACTGGGCATCAGTTAGCAGTAGTATACAAGTCCTTCACTGGGTAGTGAAAGGATTCCTGTTGTTAGAAAAAAAGAGGCAAAAATGATGCATAGCTGTTTCTCCCCTATTTTCAACCCTGCTATTTCTCCTACACTTAGACTGTTATTCTAGGCTGCTGTGAAGTCTCGCAATTGCTTCAGGTTTTGAAGTTTTTTGTCTTGTTTTAAAATTAAGGTAAACACTCAGCTTCTCTTAAAGAATAAAAATATTTCAAACATTGATAGCCAATATTATTTCTAGAACTTTCAAATGGAGCTTGTAAGGAGAAAGAATGACTACTTCACCTAAAAAAACATCCAAGAGTCATAAAGAAAGAGATAACACCCCTGACCTGCCTGATGCCCTGGCCAGGACTGATGATAGTCATGAAATGGGACCCCTGAGAACTAAACGGAAGGTAATAAACGTACACACACGAGCTATGACCTTTTGAGCTTTGGATCTACACAAAGGTACTAGACATGACAGTTCCACAGGGGAAAGCTACCTAGTAGTTGCAGTGGCTGCAGCTCCTTACTCCTAGTGCTTGCAAGCCTTTTAAGGGATCCCTGGGTTTGAACCAAGGAGCGAGGTAGCCAGAAAAACAGCAGCCCCGGACAACTAGGCTACAAACTACTGCTATCTTAATAAATTATATGCAATTTAAATGTCAAGTTGGATGCCAAGACAATCAAAGAGGCAGGCATACACTAAAATGAACAGCCTGCAAACAAATGAATTAACAAGAGGGAAAAATGCAGACACAAGTCAATTATCCCTTGAATTATCTAAGTAGGATGCTAGTGGATTATTTTAGCTATAATATGTGAAATATCACCTGCATTCCTCTGCTGCCCTATACTATCATCCTATCAGTAACAACTATGCCAGCAGAGTTTGTAAGCAAGCAGATGGTCCTGATGGTCCCTACAGCAATCAAGGAGGAACGGTTTTTTTCCTGACCACTTTCACACTCACTCCCAAGTGACAAGCACCAAATCCTGACATAAATCACTCACGCCTGCTTCATCTACCCACCTGCATGGCAGTTCCTAAATGCAAAATGTAGATGTGTCAGCCTATTTCTTGCAGAACCACCCTTCTAGCCTCATATTTTACAAGAAATCATGTGTCCTGTGCTTTTTAACATGCTTTAATAAACATTCAGACCAGTCTTTCATGCTCAACAGTTGATTGATAGCAATTAGTTGGCACTGACAAGGATATTGCTTGATGTGACAGACCAACAAAACACACCAATTTGTGCCAAGAAAATGTGTTCAAAGAAGGTGGTACATCTAAAGCTCTAACAGGGCTCCTGCAATAACAAAAAAAATAAAAAAAATTGAATATAATGAGCAAGTTCAGCATAAATAAAGGGACAGTAGCACCTCACTGCATGGATGTATATGGATTTAATAAGCTGTACAAACTACTGTTACAGGGCAAGGTTTGTTGGGGTTTTTGGGTTTTTTTTTTTGTTTTGTTGTTTTTTTTAAATCATCACTGTAATAAGAGTATCAGGGCAAAATTCAGTTTTACACTAACAAGGCAACTTTGCATTACCGTACGTATTATCTTTGCACCTAACATCACTTTCAGCTAGGCCAAGTCATTCAATTTAAGTGATTTTTATATGCCAAGAGTGTTGTTAAATAGCCAGCAGAAAAAGACACAGTTCAATTGTCATGCATGTCAGGAGTCTGGCATCCACTCAGTTGTTAAACTTCCTCTTTAAAGGAAAACAATTAAACCGTGCATGAGGAAAGGAACACCAATACCATTTCTACACTGAAAAGCTGCACTAGTTTCAAACTAAACTGGTGTCAACAGCAATGGACTCCTATTCTGTGTTGATTATACTTAATTTTAAGATGTTCCTAACTGACAAATCCAAACAAAAAGACCATTCTTACCAGGTCTGTTTGCACACATACCAAGCACAGCTGCACTGACTTAGCTGTATGAGTTTAAATTCACCCATTAGGTTAAATATTACGCAGATTTTCCATGTGGACACAGCATGTTGTACATCCCAGATGTGTAAAATCTTAGGACCTGATTCTACAAACTGCTCACCACTTCGTGTATACCCAGAGCCCACTTAGAGCTCCAGTGTCAGCTGGGATGCTTAACAATACTATTTTCTCCTCTTGGGTAAAAAAAAAAAAAAAAAAAAGGAAAGAAAAAAAAATCTGAACCCTTCCTTTATTTAAGGTAGGCTTCACAGGAGTTCTTGTTATCACAAGCTGTTACGCTAAAAAGCACACAATATACTTTCTTTTCCTTGCTTGCACTTCTTACGCCTCATACAAGCATTAAAATTAATAAGTTGAAATATTTCAACCACCACTTTAAAAAAAACATTGCAGAGCAGCTTTTATGAGCACAATAAGCAAGGGTCTGTAAAAGCTACTTTTTGAAGAAAATACAGTGTAAAAGATAGCTTTTCTTTTATAAGGTGAAGGTGCCAGAAATTCCCTTGCCTCTAGGTTCTCTGACACATCTGGGAAAATGGAGAAGAAACAAAAAGAGATGTTTTTTGTATCTCAAGATATAACTGGGGAATTCATTGCCACAAGATATGGTGGATGCTGAAAGCTTGTAAAAGCTGTCAGAGGAATTTGTGGAAGAAAAGTCCACCGAGACATAATAAAAAGGGCCAGGAAGCTCTAGATCTGCATGCAGTATCTGGGAAAGGTATACTAGGAAGGTAGCACTAGATGTTTGCCTTTGTAATAACTATACCTGGTGCATCTGCCTAGGCACTCTTAGGAATGGACTGCACTAAATCAACCTTAGATCTAGTCTACTAAGCCAGTTCTTAGGTCGTCATTGCTGAAACAAGAAGAATATGGCAGTTTTGAAATGGCTTCTGTATCAAAGCATGCGTTTCCATATTTAGAGCGGGACTGTGACTTACTAAGTTGCCATAAACAGCGCTGCAGGCATTTTCCCCTAAGGCACAACTGAGTAACAGTAGGGTAAGCTCATTTTTCTTAAGATACGGGCACAGCACTCGAGTGCTGCCCTCCAGACATTTTACATTCTGTATTCCAGTGTTGTTCAACCACAGATGCTTTTGCCAGGCAACCAGCATACAAGTCATGTGCTTCTAGATGCGTAACAACATCTCGCATGCTCTGTGCCGCTTCACCACCTATGCATACCTGTGCAAGTAAGCAGACAGAGCACCTGAAGATCAAACTGATTTCCATGGTAGGGCAAACCTTTGTGTACTGAAACTGAAGGAAACAGTCACACAAGACACAATAGTGACAAAAGCCATCAAGGACTTTCACGTTTATTCGGGGGGGGTGTGTGTGTGTGTGTGTGTTTTTCATTTCTTCGAGGCAGTCTGGACAAGAACCATGGAAGTTTTCCTTCATCTGCATGCAAATATGCCCCTATTGTGAAATCAAGAAAACGACACTGGAAGAAGATGAACTACCTGTAGCCTCTCTATTCATCAGTCTTTGCTTCTTTATGTAACAGCATTTAAAACAAATTGAGATAATTTATGCCAGAGCAGCATATAAACTTGCACGCATTCCGTAAAAGCTCCTAGATCTCCCACTAGACACACGCTGGGTAAGAGAAGAAGTACTTTGTATGAGGACATGCAGAACTGCTGGACAGGAAAAAAACACTTGGCTAACAAAGTATGTTGTGACTGGACGTCTGCATAGATTAAGGTAGGTTTCTGTGGTTTTCCGGTAGACAGTTGTGACTGACACAACACTAAGAAATCAGCCCTCCTTCTTCCCCTTCCTGTCTTATGACCTTTAGTGCCACTTGTTAAGGTTTACTCTGTGTAAGAATTCATGAAGCATGCTTTTAGTTGGAAATGCAAAATAACACCCTTAACTCAAGAGAGTCTTAGTTCTTGAAAAATGCTGTGGAAGTTTTCCTAATCTACGAAGAGTACCAACTCTTCTAACTCTTGCAGGATGGTAGTAAAAGTAGTATAGAGCTTTGCTAGTGTTTATTTCTAACTTTCTACTGCTAGACACCTCCCCAGTATGTCTAGATGAATACGTGTCGTGTGTGAGAAGTTTCACAGATATTTATTAACCCAAATTCCACTGAGCCAAACTTCTGGATTTATAGTAACACTTTTAGATTCAAATTCTGGAAAACATTGCTAGTCAGGTTAGATCAGTATTCTAATGTGAAGCATCTTTAAAGCACATGGTAAATCTTAATCATTTTAAGTCCCTAAGAGAATTATCCTAAGCAACTTCTAAAATTATGTCCTGAGAATTGGGATTTCAAAGTAAGCATTTCTAATCTTCCATGCATCATTAGAAACCCTCCAGTCCTCAAAACTAACCCCTGCCATGCTCCCCTTGGCTACTATACATTTTGGTTTTATTCCCCACTTTTAAACTAGAGGCCCACTAGGAGTACTAGCTTCATCTAGGTACTGATATTTTAATTTCCATGCCATTCAGATCTGCTGCAGCATTCAGGCAAAATGGTGGTTATAATTCCAGCTTCCTTAGCAATCCACTATGACTATGATAGACAAGGCTGTAAAGATTGCAGCAACAACTGGATATTCCAAACAGAAAAGTGTTAGTGTAGACAAAAACGCCGATAGCATTCACCCATCACCTAGTACACTGGTTACTCTCAGCCCCTGGAACTTTAACAATGGGAGTGAAGCTGTGCATAGATTTTCATGGTATTCTGAGCTCCTCAGCAGGACACTGTATTGAGCATAAAGTGGCCGTTTTAATAAAAATTGCTTGGCAACAGGGGTTTTGTATAATACAAACATTTCTACATAAAAACCCAAGGTAGCTTTCTCTATGTGATTACAACCGGGTCCACAGTAATGCAAACCAGATGTGCATTCTGCATTCCAGCATATTTGTTAATCTGGAGGTTCTGTGTTGTGCGAGGGGGGAGGGAACAGTTTACAGAATGATTCACATTAACCAGGTATGGCTATTTTAAAATGGTCTTTATTATTCAGAACAAGAAAATTGAGTTCTCTTGTTTAGAAAAACCTCATCTATCACCTTAAAAACATTCCATATTCACAGTTTAACCTCCCTCGTATTTTATACTTGCTCCTGGTTCCAGACATTTCTCTCTGAATTTTGTTGTTGTTGCTATAATACCTTAAGCCTTATTCTGCCTGCCCACTGATTCTGCAGTGGGTGTAGCTGCATGCATTGATGCAGTTACTCATGCTCCTTATTTTCATTGTGAGAAGCAGAATCAGGCCGAACGGTTATGGCTTTCATTTAATGCACAAAGCATATCTGTCAGATGTTACTCCTGTCACATCTGGTAAACAGGAATTTTCACCTTTAAAGTGAGGGTGGCTACATCACTGGACAAGTAGCTGAGTGGGAGGAGCTATAATCGTATACAACATGCAAGTCAGCAGAAGAGAAAACCTTATATAGTTATTCCAACTTTTACTTTCCTAGGGTATAATTCAAAGAAGTATCACATCTGCTGAATCATCGACCTGTTTTCCCCTTTAATGTCATCTGCTTCTGCGATAGTACTGCCCAGAAGTGCTCTACTGACAATGCATCATCTCTTTCAAAAAGATTTTGCACGCTACTCTAAACAGCAGTCTCTGAAATCTTCATCTTCTTGTTTTCCTCCAAGGTCTGGTACAGCAGCATAACAACCTTTTATAAGCTACTAATTGTGTTCAGGGGAAAAAAAAAAAGTACCCGAAAAGCCTGAACTTGCCAGTTCATTGTTTGGGAGGCTGCCTGGCTGCTTCATATAACTACAGCATTTTACAAAGTTCAAGCTGTGTTTAATTTCTCTGTTCTCCCAAGCGCTCCAGCAATCTGATCCTGCGTTGCCCAGCCTCCACCCACAACACAGGCAGCAACATACGGGAGAAGGAAAGAAAAGGGTAGGAGGGGCTAGCGAGGACAAGCCATTTTACAGTCTCTCGGCATTCCAGTCCCCTGCCTAATTCCCATCTTTGGAAGAAAAAAGAAGGGGGAGAGGACAGTCTGAACTTTTGACCTGTAGCGCAGACACCCAACCAGATCAGAGAAGAGTCATAAAGGTGTCTGTGCAGGGCCGTGATCTCATGACAATCGTCTGCAGCTTGTTTCCTCACCATCCTCCTCAAAAAAATGTTGATTACTTGTTTTATGATTGCCAGATGGTGGACTCTACTGAGAACCTTCTTCCATCCACAGTGACTGCCTGACCCCACATAAAACTGGAAGGGGCCGAACCTTTTTCTACCCATCCCACCACAGGAGGATGCAGAGACCTTCAAACCTTGAAGAAGCTGATCCCATTTGTACCAATGTGTTTTCAATTCTGTGCAAGGAATTCACGCCCAGATTCAGAATCAGCAGCAGGTTAGCCATTCGTAAAACATTTACATTATACCGAGAGCATATAACATGTTTAAGAGGCAAACACAAGCCGAGCTTCTCCTTGTCCTGAAAAGCAGATTTAAACTTTGATGCTGCCGTGTAAACATGGGCTGCAGACATTCCGTCTTAGGAAGCACTTTGCAACTATTTCTCGTGATTGCTGTTCAATGAATGAACAGAGTCACCCAGGTAAAGCAAAACTGCAATTTTAAAGATATGGCTTGCGGACACGTGAAAAATTGCAACACGTATTCCAGAATGGCTCCCGTGTGGATACAGTACTCTAGAATAAAAGGCATTTTATGCTGTAGTGACTAGTAAGCTTCCACAGCAGAGCTCTGTAATACAGTCATTTTTATTCTAGAACAGAATGCCCAGGCAGGGAGCCGTTGTGGAAGATGCGCTGGACTCTTCTTTCCATTGCACTCAGTTTTCCCCCATGGACAGGCTCCGGACTTCCAGCCACGCTTGCCTGTGCTAAGACTAAACAATACTCCAGAGCCTAGGGCAGGAAGGGAAGACATTCCTATTTCTACTTCAGTTGCATACAATTCTTACATCTTGTTTTGCCATAACCCTCCAGATTCTTTTCCCCGAATCCTTTTTTTCCTCTTGCTCTAACCCATCGCCGTAACCATTCAGCTTGTGCGTACACTACAAAGACCATTTTCATCTCTCCCAAGCAGACACCAAAGAAATTGGAAAACCTTCCACCAACCCCCCCAAAAAATCACATGGACTCATTTTCCAAAGAAGTAGGAATTGCCGATAGGGAAGCCGTGGATCCATCCATGACTCCATTTTAACAAATCTGGTTATTGATAAATCCTAACCATGTTCCTCTGGACATTTCCTTGCCTGAACAGTGTCATCTACTGCTTCTGCTTCAAGGGCTGTTGTAAATCAGCACAGCTTCTTTCAATTAATGCAGCTGCATAGATCTTTACTGCTAAAAAAGCATGGACACCAAAGGTTCTTCCTACAGGGACAGATAGGATTATGAAACTACAGGAACTACTGTCACCAGTTAATATGCACTGAATTGGGTGGGTACACCACTATCCCATTGCAAATGCCATGAGGGTGATACAAGCAAATATGTTTTGTTTAAGATCCTCTTGTAACAGGCTAGGACTACCTATACCCACTTGCTTATCATAGCTCAGCTGATGATGAGGTATGGCAATTCAAATGCCAGTGATTGTTTGTAACTTGACTTTTCCAGTACTCAGTCAGAATTAGCTTTTCACTGGAGACAGCAACACTGATAAAATGGAGTACCGACAAACTCAAGGAAGGGAAGTCCCTTAAGGCTATTAAACACAAAGACTTAACTTCCAACTCAGGAAGCCCTTAAGCCACACAGGACTGGAGTATATATTGGGGAAAGTATCTGTGTATGCTTAGCCTAGTCTCTTCTCTTTCCTTCAACGCTTACTGTTGTCCACTTTCTGAGACAGGATACTGGGTTAGATGGATGCGCAGAATGACCATTCTTACATACCACGGTTAATAAGGTTATTTTTTTCCCCTCTAACTCCAGCCCACAAGCAATTCACACTCAGAGCTGAGTCACTTTGCCTTATTCTGTTATTTCATTCCCTCCTTCTTCAGTTACTCCCTCTGCCATTTTAACTAATAAAACCCCAAAGTTCACAACCTCACTGTCCTAGGATTCCCCTCAGATATGGTATCCTCCCCCACATCAGTGATAAATAAGATTTACAGGGATGCTGACTGCATCATCCTCTAATCTCCCCCCAGACATACCAACAAGCCATAAAGTTTAGTGTGACCCCCTTTCTGTTGTTGTTTACAATACAATCCTGCTTTGGCTTCTGTCTTGAATAGCCATCACGAAGGTCAGTTGAACCTAATTGCTCTGGGTGCCTCCTAATGACCACAAATAGCACCTTTTTAATGAGCAGAGAAGGGGGGAGAGAAAGAAAGAAAATGAAAAAGAAAAGAATTCAGCCTTTCAAAAACCAGAGAAAGCCTCAACTCCATGCTTCTCTCAATTACACACATCTTTAACTTCTCATGAACTTTACTAAGAAATGCACAGACAGGAGCTCAGAAGGTATCTTAATTTTTACCACCTAGATTTAATTAGGGGACTGAATCTCCTCTCGCATACTTCAGTTGGATTTTATTGCTCTCTCTTCTCCCTTAGGTGTTCTCTTTATTCAGTGTGCTACAGTACATGATTGGAACACAGCAGCACAGGTTCACCAATGTTAGCAGGAAGCCACACAGTCACACATGCAAAGCAAGTACCTATGGTTGGTTTAGGTAGAATTTCTTTTTTACGTGCAGATCTCTTCAGGTTCAATCATCACTTAAGTTTTATTTTTCTTGTATGAATTCATCCTGGTCTGATACAATTTTCTACACAAGACACAGTCCCGGAAGACTCTGCAATACTCGTTACTACTTTTCCTTGTGATCCTGATCTTACTCTTGCTAAATAACAAGCCCAAATGTTAGCAGGCATCCTCAAGATAACACATCAGAGTCCTTCCCACGACAAAACCAAAACAAACCAAAACAAACCCATACAGGTGCATAGTATGTTAGATTAGACAACCTCAAACAAATTTCTGTAGGTTTGATACAACATAATTAAAACCATAAATAACTTATGAGTCCCAAAAGAAATCAGTTTAGCGGTCAACATAGTCCAATATTCAGTAATGACCAGAACCAAAGAATATGAATATGGTTACCCAGTTGTTCCACTTGGGGATGAATACACTTTGCTAATCTCTTCTCTTAGAGGTATACACTGTTCTGGAAGGGAAATTTTCTTTGCCTTAAAAATGAGCCTTGAGTTCTCTGAGAAATTCAGCTTCATCTCTGTCAGGTCTTCCCCTTTCCCTACTTCCAGAAAAATGGAAGGGTTTCCAATTCTGTTCCCATGACAGAGTTCTCCTTATTCACTCCTATGACAAAGGATACATCAATTTGGCCATACTGAGTTCTCTTGCTATTCATTGTAAAACCTACATAGAGTTGAAAAGCAGATTCTTAGCACACCTTTTTTCTGCCATTTTTGGCTTAGGATTTTGTATTTTGCTTTTCTTTTCATCTAACATCTGGTCAGCAGAAGGGCTGATACATACATCCCTCTTATTTACTGCATGCATGTAACTTACATCCCAACACTAAACAAAGACCACATGAATCCTTCCAATACTGCCAAAGAGTCTGACACTGTCAAAATACTTATAAAAATGCAGGAAGTTACTTACTGTATTTAACATGTTCTTTGCCTATAAATAAGTTAACACTGGGGGGGGGGGAAAGAGGGTTTTTTTTATTAATTAACACTTCTGGGAAATATTTTGAGAAAGGGGTATGTGGAATGTAGATCCCTTTTATAGTGGCACCTGAACACAACTGGACTCGCTGTCTTAAAAAAAAATAAATTAGGAATTTACACATACACATCCCTAATTTTTCTTTAACACAGTGACAGATCGTCCAGGAACCAGTCCAACCTAGAATGAACACTAGCCACTCAAAGTACGTACAGCTGAACTAGAGGAAAGAAACATGAGTTTAAGGTTTACTATAAAGCAAGATATGTAAAGTTTCCGTTTACAGTCAATTCTTGCTGTAATTAAGAAGCTCAGGTAAATAGTTAAGTATCTCCTTCAGCATCTTCTCTATAATGTAACATACCATAAGCATCCTTCATTAAAATAAATACTAGTTTGCAAAGCATGTTTCTGCAGAAAGCTCTCATAACACGCAATGCCATATAGATACTTCTCCCACACAAACGTGGAATACAGTTTGGGGGAAAACTAGAGCTAAACACAACTTCCGTTTTACAAAGAGACACTGCATATGGGAAAGAGTATTGTGATGTGTCAATCTAGTGCTGTTTAATTCTCCCCTCCCCCCCCCCCCCCCCCTAATTTATTCTCATAAGAAACTCTACTTTGAATGCAGCTCAGGGCATTTTGATAGTCATCCAAACTTTTGTCTTCCTTCTCTTACACTGAGGTTGGTTTCTGGGTTTTCTACTTCTTCAAAGAGGCACCATGTTACCAAACAGGATCCTGCTTAATTTTTTTCTGTGTACAAAAGACAACAATAAACCTTTCCAGGATCTCACAAGGCCAAAGGCAGCATATGGATTTTCTTTAAGGTACATCCTTCTGCTACTGACTAAAAGCTACACTCAAGCAGACAGTAAGACCTTGTTCCAGCTATCCCTGAAGTGTTGGGAAAGGAAAATTCTGAACATTACATTTGCTATCTCACCTGTAAAGACAGTACAACACTGCCAAAGTCCATATGCATCCATTCAAATGGGTAGAAGAAAAACAAACAAGCAAACCAGCACCAACAAGAGCAGCACACAGATCAGGCACTTAACTGGGAAAACTGAGGTAAGCTCAGAGGCAAGACATCAAATGTGCCACAGAGGGAGAGAAACTATCACTTCACACAAAACCACAGCTCTACATTGCCTGAAACTGACCGGATACACATTATGCATTCATAATTTTTTGTTCATTATGTTAATGAAACTCTGGATTTCTTGAGAATTTTGCTATCTGGTTAATAGCCAACCGGTTACAGCTGCGTGTTAGTCAATGCAAAGGCACATGGAACAATTCAGGTCTGAAGCTCAAGCTTTCCTAACTGTGGCCTAGGTGTTCCTGGAGTTACATAAACGGTAGCACCTATTAAAAATACCCCAAAATTTGACTTAGAACTCTAACGGACGTAAGTTTGACTTTCATGTGCCAATTTATATGGGAAGGAACCATGAAAGAGCTTGCAGAGCAGACTTCCTATACTGTTCATGTATAACCTGAAATTATATATGCATAGTATTTCATCCTAACTTTTGACCAGCCGCAACACCCTTTTAAGGAAAGGCAGTAACTTAAAGTTTGTGGCCTATTAAGAGAAAAACCTACATGCCAACAGACGAGATCTCAGACACAAAGCTTCCTTTATACCCTTGTTAATTGGGATCTCCAAAGTGAAATGGCGTAATACCTATTTTTATCCCTGGGAAATGCCTGAGAGGAAGAAGGGAAGAAACAAAGACAAAAGAGATATTAGATTAACTGCATCTAATTGCGCACTACAAAAACCTCTTAAAAATACCTGGTTTTTCTCTTCTCCAGTCTTGTAAAAGTCAATAAAGCATATATTTATCTAACACAATGTAAACAGCATGCATTACCTCAGGTTGTCTTATCTTAGTGAATCTCTAAAATGTTTGTCTATTTAATTTTCTATCAAAATTGTAGAATCCACACAAAGTTAGCACACAGAAATTAAGGTATAATTTTAAATTATTTAGATAGTTACCAAAAATGCCAGTACAGACACATGAACATGAGCTGAAAGTAACATTGCCTCCAACACAGAATCCCATCAAAAGCATGGAAATTATTTTTTAAGAAAAGCTTTTTGACATAAGCCTGGTATTACTTTCTGACCTCCTTTTTAAGTGTCTCATCACCTTCCTAGCCACACTGATGACTGCTGTATAGCTGGCTGTCCTAATCTATACCCTTAATGATATTCCCTCCACTATGCAGTCTTTCTCAAGTTAGCTATCACACTCATCAAGGCTCATCTGGGACATTCAATACAGGTCGTAAGACCATGCCATACCCTCAACATGCTTATTTTCATTACATTTGATAATTTTCCAGGCATGCAAAGAGCATATAACAATTGCCTGATATGAAAACCTAAGTGGGGTGGATGTAAAATAACTTCAAAAAGAATCGAGATTTCCTAAAATGATGAGTGATTTTGGGAACCTCCATGTTTGGATATTCTCCTTGGGATATTTTAGTAGGCCTCTATTTTCACAGTGCAGGACACACATCTTGTGCAAATCAGACCCCAAGGATGTATCCCAAAGCTGAAAACCCTCAAACTGAAACAGGGGGCAGGAGGAAAGGGAGAATATCTGTACTTATCTAGAGCAGTACTAATCAAAGCAATCTGAAAAGTTCTAGCAGTTGTCTAGGGAGGGCATCAAGTTGCAGGGCAGCTACCAAGTCTACACTCAGTTAATCTAAGGCTGCACTAGTTCAATGGAAGCTGGCAGGTCAAACTCCTCATTGACTACACCGTTTCCTCTGGGCACTCATACTGCAGCTTGCTGCTTAAAACAAGAGACTGGTAGTCATGACACCCAGCTTTTATTCTCAGGTCTGGAGATACAATAGGGAGGTCAGAACACCACACTGGAGGTGAAGACTTGCTGGTCCTGGGCTGCACGCCAGGAGGAAGAGCGTATCAAGTCATCAGAACACAGCAGAGCCTGGACTCTAGGGTTCTAATTGCAGGTCTACCAGATAACTTCTTGTGTGGCCACAGACAAGTCATCAGGTTGTTCTCTATCTCAGTTCACTCCTCGAAGGAGCAAATAAAATAAAACTCTTTGTCACAGGGTCACACAATGGCTATTTAACATATGTAAATGATTCTAATAGTCTCAGGCAAACTAAGAAGGAAAGGCAAAGCGCTGCTGGTGGTATTGCTGTTACTGCAGTCCTGACAATGTGTGATGTCACCGGGGCAGCGAATCTGAATGCTGAACACACAGAAGTTTCTTTAAATGCAAAAGCAAAGCACTGTGAAAGGACTGTGTTCCTAATTATGCCTCCTGTCACAGCCCTGGCTTCCATTTGCCCTGAAATCCCAGTGCGGCAGCACCGTGTGCGTGTGCGAAAGCGCACGCATGCCTGGCCTCTCCTTTTGAAAAAAGAACCTAACAAATCCTTCCAGACAGCATTAGAGATGAGAGGAGACACTACCAGATCAAAACAGCCACCTAAAGTGACCCCTCTTCTGCTTCAGAGAGAGTTACGTAAGCTTCGTGCAGGAGTGGGAACCGACAGGAATGCGGCACAACAGAACGAGAAAGCTCTCTTGCCAACAGGTTCCTTTTAGCTGATTACAGGCAGGTACTTCTCCAATACACTCTGATGTAATGTAATGGGCCTGCCCTTTAAAAGCAACACTAACAATCAACTGGCCACCCTACTCCAAGGAAGTGGCACCACAAATGTAAGAAGGGACACGTTTCACAGAGAAGTACAGTCTCTTACGTATATTAGACCTGAGAAGTTACACCATAACAAAATCTAGCCACTAAACATTCAGACATATCAGAAGTATCCCTCATTCACAGTCATTGGGAAGTTCTCAGACAAAAAAACCAAACCTACCTACAGCATGTTTATTTTTGCTTGGCCCAGCTCCTTTACCTAAGTAAGGTATTTAAGAAATGTTCTCTGAGGGACTGAGACACACGCTTAAGTTCTGTGGCTGATTAAGCATATGCTTCTGACTCAGGGAGTAAAAGAGCTATCTGTCTGGAAAAACTGTATGCCAGGATCAAAATAAACTCTGGGGAAACAAAAAAAATAACACCTTTTGAACTCATCTATGTGAGCAAAAGTGAACAGGCTGGACTAAGATTTACCAAGAGTTTTGGTTTATTCATTTTGTTTTCAGAGTATCTCCACAGTCTTAATGGAAAGTGGCAAAGGGCATTCTGAAGATCTTAAACACTCTTTATCCTGTAGCAACCCAAAATAGCATCTTATGATGTACTTGTGAAATTCGAAAGAAGCCGCACAAAAGCCTAGAAGCCACAGGCAGTGGAAAATGGAGCACAGCAATGCAACTTATGATCACACAGACCACAGGAACATACATAAGAGGAGAAAAGAGAGACATTCATTCTCTAAATGAGTAGTGAATGGGAGCCTGGGAACTGCATGTTTGGGAGAACTTTAAAAGGGACTTTTAAAGAAGGGGCACAGGCTTTCCCAGCACTGACCTGCCACCAGTAAATCACTGAGTTTGCTGGCTTTTTACTGCTACTAGTATCGTCCTGTTTGAGAGCCTCAACAGTTTTCATCAGTATCGGACTTTAAATTGCAAGCTGCTCCCAGAAGATTCTAGGGCACAGATGAAAGAGTCCTAAACACTTTTAAAGGCTTTAGCCAGGGACCTGTGCTGTGGGTAATTTAATTAACAGTTCAGCATCGAACACATGACCACAGCCAACTCTGATACTGCAAGTCTTCGGTCCCTTGGAGAATGACCTATGAATATTCCAGAAGAGAAAATACATCTCCTCTTGCTTACTGATTCTCCCTAGACAAGGTCACTAAGTGGAATACCACTGTGCTTCCTCCCCTCATTCTTACTCTTACATTAAAAGTCTTTCCTTTATTACATGAAGGAGGTGTTCTCTCCCCAGAGATGTTCCTCAGTCAGTGGACTGAAAGCAACGCTCTGCCACTGCCCATCCAGCTGCAGCCATCCAGGCTCTATGATGTTAAATTAATACTTGACGTTACTCAGAGGGGCCCTGAAACATGGTTTAGAACACCGCAGCGCTTTCAGAGATGTTCTAAAAGTTATTGCTGAATCAAGACTGCTTATGGGAATGAACCATGAAGTATTTCTCAATCTTTTCAAGCAGATTTCACTAGAACCTGCTGATCTCCCCTCTTAAAGAGGAAAGAGCAAAATACACCAATAAAAGAGGGGGAGGAAAGATTCTTTCTTGCTAAATCCTTTTTCTGCGAAAGCAGAACTGGCTCTTTGAATCTACATTCAGGTAGTTCTGCTTTTGCTCAGTTCAAATGGGAAACCAATAGAGAGAGAGACAAACAATATGAACAGCCTCTGTGGCTCCACAGAAGAGCCACCTACCAAGCTCCTTCAAATATGCTTAGATGCACACCATGGATGTTGGCTCAGTTAAAGCAAGATATGAACGAAGGACAGTAGGTTGCTGAATATTTTGCTTTATGTCAGCAAAGCAGCAGAAGGCTATATGGCTGAGAAACATGGAACAGAAGAAAGTTACCTTGTCTTCTCCAACTGGCTTCCCTCACCTTTCCTTTTCTTTCAACACTCCTGGACAGAACCACCATGGCTCAAGTACAGAAAACATGAACTTAACACTCCCTGTTTCTCCATGGGCACACAGCTACAAATTTTCCAGGGGCTCGGTGGAGTTTACAATTGCCAGTCTCGTATGACAAGCAAGAGCTGAAAGAGAACGGATTTTTCTTCAAAGGTACTACTAATGTGAAATTATTTTCATCATATCAAGTTTTGGCATCAAGTGCAAAGAAATATCTAAAACTTCAGCTGCACCAACATGGACAAATAGGAGTCGGACGCTTCATTTCTACCATCCTATTCAAACAGATAATGCCTTGTGCCCGATCACAGCCATTTCGAAGAACAAAGCAATCCTGTAAAAAGAGGCCGAAAAACTTGATGGACCTTGCTCTGCACTCAGCTATCCATAAGCTCGTCCATTCACATCGACACAAATAAAAGCTGTCAGAAAGGACAAATTTGGGCTATCACTGCTTACCAGCTGCATGTTGCATCTGGAAACAACCCTAAAGTTTTGAAAAAGTTACTTGTATCTTTCAATATTGGTAATTTTAGAACATATGCATTTGGCACTTAAAGCAGGCCAATCCCAGGCATGTCCAGATGTACACACAAACTCACTAGGTTCTTTTGAAAACCATAGGCAATGAGCAAATTATGCTCTAGTTATGTCAGTGCACATCCAAAATCAGTGGAGTTACACAGACTTTTCACTGAGAGCAGTCTCTGCCCTATTTACTGTATCAACCACACACAAAGTACAACTGACATCTTACTGGCAACAAGCTGAATGAGAACATGCCTATCACAGCTAGCATTTAACACTATAGATACACGTGAATATGTATTTCGGAGTTACTATTGTTTTCTTTTCTCTCTAAAGAGAAGACATTCCCCATCCCCCACCCTTCTGCAACCCTCTCCACCTCATTTCCATCTGGCTGACACTGCATTAATGCTAAACCTCCAGCTGGATCCCACAGTATTGTCTTGAACATTTTGTTCCGGCAGAGCTGAACTCTAGGAGACTCTCGGCTCTAAACACAAATCACAAGGCTTTATGTACATACAAGAGCAGCCTCTCAATAACAGACTGTGCCCCTGGTACCGTGGCGGACAGGCTGGAAATAGGGCTAGTTCATGGAAGGAGGCCAGTTGTTGTGCTACGGGGTTTTTTGTTTTGGTTTAAGACAGTGCCTCTTTTCACATAAAGGAGACAAACAGGGGAGACTCTCTCTCTTTCCCTAATGAGAGAGGGTTACCGCGTAACTCTTAAAGCCTTCCCAGACTGTGATTTGAGGGTGGGAGCCACCCTCACACAGTGTTACAGAAACACAGTATTTTTAAAGCAGGATTCATCGGAATAGGCAAGTGAACTGAAAGAGCCCACAGGACTCAAGTCACAGTTCCACACATTTGCATTTTTCCTCTCCTCCAGTGAAATATATGACCACCTCTGGCCACAACAGAAGCCAAAGCACAGGGCTAACTTGGAAAAGCTTGAGCTCCAGCCCAGGTCAGATGAATACCAGCGAAGATCAGCTGGACCAGGCTCCCAGTTAAGTTACCAGTTAGGTTAAGTTCTTAAGCTCCCAGTTAAGTTACCTGTTACATTTCTAACAGGCAGTACCTTGCATTCATGAGAGCAGGTAGTTTCCTAATGACTACTTCAGGCAGAAAGCATGATGCCTTGCAGTAAGAGTCAACAGGACTGGGCTGTTTTAATATTTTACCCTCATCAAACATGCTGAGAGGCCTCCCATGATGGTAACTCCTATGACCCAGTTAAAAAAGACAGTGACCCAATTCTGTTATGACAGGAATGAAGCTCTTCTAACTTTCTCAAACAAGGACAGTTTCAACTAAACAATTCAATTCCATTAGAAGCAGCCCTTTCACGGAACAGAAATTTGCAAAATTCCTTTTTTTATTGCCATCAACTTACCCTTTTATAGCACCAGTCATGCCAGTGTATCTCCAAGTACTTTATAAATTAAGAAAGCACATTGAATACAGAATAATTGCCCATATTCAAATTTCCCTCTTGCTTTCAAAGGTAAGAATTCCAACCTCAAACCAGAATGAGACCTTTCCAGTAACCATCTGCGTGGTTATGAGCACTGCTTTCAAGGCAACATTACTCCTAGTAAGAAACGTACAAACTATTTCTCATTTACACTAAACTCCCTTTGTCAATTGAGTAAAAAGGTAATGCAAAAGTGCCATGAAATGCATATAAGCATATTGGAAAGTATCTTTTGTACTTCACAAAAAGATATATTTGATGAAAGCTGTCTGACAAGACCTTTGCATAGGAGAATCAGGTGCTAAGTGACATACATATCTCACTGCAAGTACGAATATGACAACGTGAAAAGTCAGCCACAAATACGGAGAGGAAGTGCTAATCAGTGCACTTGTGTTTAAAACAAGGAAACAAAGTATTTGCTTTATGTGAAACTTTTTTTACTGTTGTGTGAAGTTCTGATTTACACAAATCCTCAACCTGAAGGCGACTAATGATGTAATTTTAAAATCAATTAGATACATGAAGACTTTTCAAACCTACCCTTACAGTACAAAGCAGAGAACGAGTTGGGACAGGGGGAGGACAAAGGAACAGGTTAAACAAAATTTCTTCCTCTTTTAAACAGTCACCACCTATAACATCTGGCTGTTCAGTACAGGTCACCCCACTGTGATCACACGACCCTTACAGGATCAGAGTTGCATCAGGGGTAAAAGAGCACACACAGCCATGACAAACAACAAAAACCTCCCGAACCTTAAAACGAAGAGAATTCAACCAGCAACTTCTGCCACTAGTGAAAATCAACCAGACTTTTACGTGTGCAGCATGGTGGTTGCAATTTGGGAAAGGTATGTTCTGTACCCAAGAAAGAGAGATCTATTTCCTTCAAAAAAACAATTAACAAAATGTTTGAATTTCATTCCGTCTTCCACCACTGAAACTAACTTTCCTTTCTCTAAACAATAAGCTGAATATGGGGCCAAAACTGTAAATAATGAGTTACATAAAGAATTTTTTATAATTCACAAACCATTGATACTAGCATGTTCATTCTCTTAAAAGGTAAAGCATATTCACTTTAAACCACACAAATACAGAACTTTATAAGAACACACACACTTAAAAAAGCTCCACCCCTGAAAATGTTAACACACACAAAACTCCACATGAAATCTGTAAGTATGCTTCTGCGAATAAAGGTATGTATCTGCTTAGAAGTCACATGAATAGAGTAAAACCACCACTGTTTCTTTCAAAGATTTCAAAAAGACAAATATGGCTTAAGGAAATGAAGAAACCCAAGACACAAAGTGCACAAAGGATGGCCCTGCAAATGAGGCAATCACTGCACAGAGATGCTAGCTAGGAATGTTTCAGGGGATTCATTTTAAATCTGATGGTATGAAGCATTTCTAGTTTACAGCTTCCATCATTAAGTTAAAAACCAAAACCATTTCTGTAACCAAACTGAACACCACCCCCGGCAGCCTTTATCATATAAGTCTGGACTAAAAAACTTCTGAGTCCACAGAACTCCTCTAGAAATTCTCAGCTGAATTCGAGCTGATAAACAGTTGCAAGAATGAGTCCCAGAAAAGGAACAGGGAGATGGGTAGCCATGCATGCCTGAGTATTTTCAACTAGCGCAGAAATCCACTCACGTAGGGGTTTCACGAGTTTTTCTGGGGGAAGAGTGAGCACCAAATGTTTTACTAGTGTAATTAAACCCCATTATTTTATCACAGAACTCCCCCAAAATGTCTGAAAATCCACTGCATCTCTTGAACCATCCAACTTGATAGGACTTGTGGAAGAGACAGGGCTATAGCATTCTAGAAATTTCTAACAAACCAATGAGAACAACAGTGATGCTTAATCCATTCTAGACCAGTTTATGTTTCTTCATGTCACAAGGTCACTTTTTAATTCATTATACCCACAACACATGCAGTAAATATGATGAGATTTTAGAAATGAGTGTTAACACCCTGGCCAAAAAGCACAAACAAGACGTCAGAATAGGAGGAAGCACAGTTGTTTATTTAGATCTGAGCTTTTGACATGTTTCTATCTGACTTAAACTTGCCTATTGCAAACACAGTAGACTAAAATCTAAGATTGCTGGCTCTGCGCAGGACAGAAGATGTTGTCTGAGAGCTGTCATACAGTTGACTCATATCACCTGAGAAGACCTACAAACTACAAGGCTGGAACATATATTATAAAGCACTTGGTACTCACATACTTCTGTCTTTCAACAACGTCAACTCAAACATGAAGTCCTGTGACAACTCAATGCAAAAAGGCGCTTTTTTTTCTTCTTCTTTTTTTTTTTTTTTTTTTTTTTTTTTTAAATAGACAGGACAACTGAAACAGAATGAAATACTGCCAGATCTCAAGAGTAACACCCATAAAACCTTACCAAAAAAATTCACTAATTCTTCACATGGCATCTGGGAACACATATATATGATAAAATAACCAGTGTTTGGCTGTATGGGCACCAGCACCACTGCAAATCGGCACAGTAGTTCAAACTAAGGTCATGGCCACATCAAGCCTGAACCACATTTCCATCCTCAGTACACTGTAGTTTGCAAGAAGAGCATATAAGGCAAGCTTATGGCCATATTTTTCAGTTTCCGGCAAAGAAAATTCTCCCTCAACAACACAGGTCTGCTATGGTCTCCTTTACAACATTCCCGCCCTTTTTCCACTCTGTGCAAAGGATCAAATGAGATGAGGATCACATCCTTCTTTCCTTTACAAATTGGAAACCCTCCCAGCTACGACCACTCTTTCAAAGCAGCACAGCTGCACTGCGGTACTGATTAAAAGAGGAAGTTTTCCTTGACACCACAAGAGTGACACCCTGGAGACAGTGCTTGTGCAACCTTCTCGTGGGTCTCTGTGTTGTTGATTCCCCTGTCAAAGCTCAGTTGTCAGGATTCAAAAATAAAACTATAGCACAGTGTTTCATCATTATTTCTCCCCTTCTGCCTCAGCAGTAAGAGCTGTATTGTAAGGTCTCACAAAAAGGCCTACAGAAAAATAATACATACTTAGTTTGACAGTAGCCTTGCTAGCCCCAACCCCCAAAATGCTACCAAAAGGACTGCATACTCAGAATAAATACATTTTTCTTTTAACACAGTGCTAATTAGAGAAGAAGAAATCAGGTTTGCCACTTTCTCTTCTGAGGATGTCAGCAGCTTCTAAGGACAACACTACTTGTCTCTTCCACTACCTAAATTCAGAGCAACCACAAGCCTGGGATGAGTTGCATGTGAAGGCCGAGGTGAGGTAACATCTTAGCACCTTTCATACATATTCATAAAGAAACAACAATTCTCAGGATTAATACAATGCTGTATATATGTAAAATGCTTCACAAAAATCCTCTTAACACCCCTGTTGGGGAAGGAGGTAAAATTTGTTAGTCCTTTTTCACAGAGAAGTGAAGCAACTTGCCCAAAGTCACCCAGTTAAATGGTGTCAAGAGCTGGGACTATAAAAAAGTTAGTTCTCTTGACTCAAATCTTCTGCCCTACCCACTAAAGCAGCATTACCTCCCTGCACCTTGGGTAATAACAAAAGGAGGACAGTTCCTTCCCCACCACCCATGAACAAGTTATACCTAGCAAACACCAAGTAATTTCAGAGGAGGAGTAAATGAACTCCTATGTAGTTAATTCCAGGAGCTGATCCAGTCCAGGCCTGCCCACAAACAGAAGGAAATTCTTTCACATACACAGGAAGAAAGAAAGAAAAGGGAGAAAGACAAAAGTGAAGTGCTACATATAGAGTAAAGCTTCGTAATCTCTGAACAGGAGATAAAACAGATTGACCACCCCAAGAACTGAGCTGCCTGAATAGGGACGCAATTTTTAAAGTGCATAAATTTCTTGCTAACCTGACTTACCCTGCAAAGCCTCCAAGGTGTGCTTGTGGCTTTAAATATTTTCTTGTTGCTGCTTTGAAGGCAAGAAGAGACATGATCTCCAAAGCATCCACTGATATGCAGTTGGGGGAGGGGGGAGGAGGAGGAGGTGAATACTGTAACTAGCTGAGAACTGTCAGATTGTGTTTGCCATCAAGGAATGCCATTTCCCAATGCCTGAGTTTAACTCTGGAATGAGATGCACGCTGCTGCTGACCCCTCTGCTGACATTCTATAGACTCCCTTATCTCATCAGCCCCTGAGCATCCCATCCTCACTCCTCCGCGTTCATGTTCCCAAACTGTCAATCTCTCTGCAATGACTCACAAGGTTCTGAACCCACCATTCGCCTCTATGAGTCTTACTATTTTTTCATACATGTCCTTCTGGTTTAGATTGAGAGGCGTCTTATTCTTCTTAAACGTTAAAAACAAAATGAAAAAGAATCACTGAAAGCAATATGCCCTCAGCACAACAGCTTCCCTGAGAGCACTGCATACTTCAAAGAAGAAACACAAGAATCTAATTCTGCTCTCCAGTTAGAGTGCTGTAAATTAGGAATAATTCTACTGAAGTCAATCAAGCCATAATCATTATAACAACCACTGTGAGCAAAAGCAAAGTGGGGCCTGCCTGTGGGCAGATTTCAGGAGTGACAATGCATTAGAAAACACATTGCAAGGGTGTATTCAAGTTTGGGTCAGCTTTACAGATTTTCTATGTACTCCCCTTACAACCCACTTAAAACTAGGATTTTCTTTACCTACATTATAATCCTCATCATTATATATGACGAGTTGTTTATGCATTTACCAGATTAGCTATTCAGAAGCAGTGGTGCAACCACCACCTGTGCATTACTAACACAATTCTGAGGAAGGTGGAGTGGTTCGAGATGGATGCCAACCAAAATTCCAACACAGGCTTCATTTGTCATACCTATGTGGCATGCATGTATCATCCACTATGGATGGCTTTGGTTCTTTACCTTCTGTCACCTCACAATTCGGATTATCCCATATTAAACCAAAGGCTCACTTAATACGGCATTTTTAAAACTGGTAGAGTTCAGCAATCAGTAATGGAACTGTTTTAATGCCTTCTCATCTAATCCCACTGCACAGAGCAGGAGGAAAAGAACGGAATAAAGTAAGATGGATCTCCCCAAAACATTTATTTAGATGCTTTGATATTCCTTAAGCTACTGAGTAACTTGACCAAAATGGAAAGGGTTAAAGAAAACCTAATATGCTTATTTTTCAGAGAGCGTAGAACCAAACACAAACATGCACATCCATATATTATTGGATTTGCTGGTTTAATCAGCAAGTACCAGTGACTCAATTAGCCTCTTAGCAGTGCCTAAATGCCACTAATTCAGCCCGCTGGCTGCTGCAGCATACATACACAAGCTTGTCCCTTTAGATTTAGCGGTAACAGCACCGCTATTCTTCTCATGACAGCACTAGGGGCCCAGACAGTCTCCTCCTCTCTCTCTCTTTTTCTCTGTTCTGCCAACCACACAGAAAGAAAAGACCCCAGGGCTGACTGTGTGTGAGCGTTGAGTAGGAGGAAAAAGGAAGAGGGAGACACTATTTCTATTCATTTTACAGCTTCATCCATCAAAAGCCTTTCTAAAAAAAAAATAATGAAAAATGCATTCCCATAAGCTCATGGTTTAGAGCAACAGCCTAATAAGGTGTTAAAGAAAAGATACTGACCTAATCTTTAGCAGCCACATCTACTACACAAAAGTTTAACAAATTACAGAAGCTAGGGCTGAGAAACTACTATTTGATTCTATTTAATTCACACCCCATTACTGTTAGTCTGTTCCTTATATTGTTTGTTGTTAGGATAAAGGATAAAGCACCAACACGTAAACCATACTTTTAACTGAAACTTTCATACTTTTGGCAATCTCCAATAATAATACCAGTGAACAAACCAACCAACCAACCCCGACCTGCTTTTTCTGTACACTCAACAGCACATTTGTTCAGTTAATTTTCGTGACTCTCCCTTATATAATGACTAATTTTCAGGCAGATTGATTCCCTGGTGAGTTGTTGCACATTGTGCAGCCATAAAAGCACTAGTGACAGTCAAAGAAGGTGACAGGAACAGTAGGCTGGTGTTAGGGCAGAAGCCAAAAGGAGTTTTGGCAGCAACTAGGTATATGTCAAATTAAAGTGACCAAGCAACTACACTGCTTGACTCAATATGAACAAAATGTGCTGTCAAAACACAACATGTCAGAACTGAGCCCATCAGGTCTATTTTACTTGATGACTATACATAGAATTACAGGTCAGGAGAAACATAGGAGATCCCAGAGGAGGAAAAAACGTTTGCTAATTAACTTAAAACGTGAAAAGCAGAGTATTCTTACCCAGAAAACAGAGCAAAAGACACATGAGCTCTTCTCTCTCTTCCTCATAATCCTTCTCATCACTTAAAAATGAATGCTTATTAAAAAAATGGTCAAAGGTGCATTCACTCTAGGTTTGAGAGCCACAACATTTGCAAAAGAGGCAGTATTTCTTTAAATCCCTCCCAGCAGCTTCCCAGCTGACAGTCACTTGGCATCCAACTGGCTAGGTAGGAACTTGGCAACCACACAGGATTTCTACAACAATATTTGCAACATAAAATAAAACAAACAAATAAAAAAGAATACCCCTTTCAAGTACTAGACAGTAAATAGGCCTTGCACTCCCACTCCCCTTTCTTCATTAATATTCAACAGTTTAAAATAAAGATGTACCAAAAAAACCACCAGGGAATCCAGGGAATTCATTAAGTCTTCAGTATTTCAGTTCACCAGTCTCCGACTTCCAATCAGCTGAAACCGGAAAGTCATTACTTCAGCTGCAACCCAGGTCAGAGGAAAGACAAATCTCAAACTCACAAAGCTGCCAGATTTCAGGTTCGGGATCAATGCAAGGTGGGTTTGGAATTATAAGAAGCTAAGGAAAATGCAGTATCTTAATTAAGGAAAACCAAACAACCTGCTCCCAACAAACAAGGACATAGACTCAGCTAGCATAAATCAGTGTTTCTTAGAAGAAGCCACTAGATCCACACAGTATGAAAACTGTTAATAGCATGGCAAAAAATTGACCACGCTTCCTATTTTTGTATGTAAACTTGGATACCTCATTTTGAGAGATATTCAACATAGAAATTTTACATATCCTTCACACCTACCACCCAAAATCAATCATGAATACCTAGCTATCGCCTCAATACAAATAGATACTGTCAAGACTATTCCAGAAGCAACACCAGCACAGTCCATACTACAGAACTCCCTTCCCCATGCACAAAAGCCCACATCATCTTTCCTGCACAAAGTAGAGGAAATTGTTGCCACTTCAGGGAACTCCATGGGAAGACCGTGCAGAGACAATACCCTGCTTGGTGAATCTTAGAAGCCAGGCACAGCTTCTAAAAATGGTCAGATTTGCACAGCAACTCTGCCTGTGTTGCTGTATCCAGTGACCATATCCCCGCTCCTTTCACTGCCTGATAAATCCCTTTACACACTCCCAAAGCCAGCTGCTCCCAGAGCACCCCATCTAGCAGAAACTGCTGCTCCTTTTGCAACTTTGGCTTTACAAAAAACAGTAGAGCAAGATAAGCACATCTTTGTAGCATTTTGGGGGTGGTGGTGGTGTTTGGGGGTTGGGGTTTGTTTGGTTGGTTGGGTTTTCTTTTAATAATCAGAGCTCAACCACCCATGGTGTAGGTAAACTTCAATGTGAGGAACATGCCACAGAAATTGTAAATTGCAGCCTGATATTCAGTAAAAGCTGCATTTCCCTAAATACTGTAGTGAGCAGGCCAGAGAGTTCTAACCAAATGAAGAGAGATCACAATCAGATAAAATGAAACTGAAGACTGTTCAAAAACGTTATCTTGAGTAGGTGATGTTACTGCAGCTTATGGACATTTTGTCTTCCCTTGTCAGAAAAGCTGGCTTGCTAATTTATGGGCAGAGTGGGAAAAGCAGAGGGATACAGACAGACACAGAATACTTAAAACAGGACTCAGAATGGAGACAAAGCTCCCCTTTCACCTCCTGCTGCTATTTACCATCTGGGATCCTGAAAAGGGGGTGATGGGTAGTTTTGTGATAGGTTTGGCAAGGGGCAGGACATTTAGGATTTTCTATGAGTAACGAGGTCATGTGTCAGCGCCTTCGCAGCACATAGGAACACTATCCAAAAGAAGGTTCAACAAAAGGGTTGCCCTGGCTGAACTGGAAAGAAATTCTATTAAAAATATCCTGGCACCAATGCAGGATCTTAATAAGGTTAATAGTAATAATAAATTTGAAGAAATTGCCTCCAGAACCTAGCTTGGAAAAGCACAGAAAAATGAAGGAATGAACACATCCAATTAAAAAGGTGGATGTTATTTATTATTACATTTTTAGAAGTGGTATGATATTTAAAAGTAAAATGCAAACTCTGAATCACAGCATTTACACTTCTATTTGGAAACCAAACTGGTCAGTTGACTCCATGTGTTTTGTTAACTTTTGCTTTCTTGATCCCCTTACACTGTGATTAGGAAGTAAGACCTCAACAGGATTATATAAGATGTACTGCAACTCTGTGGAAAGGCAGAAGTACTACGTATTACAGTATTCTTCGACATTTCCACTAATATTTGGGGTTGAGGTGGTGAAGATACAGCAAGGACAAAAATCCAAAGCGTGAGAAGCACAGGTTGTGGGGTTTTTTTTCTTTCCTTCTAGCATAGCCTTGTTTCACAAAAGCAATTTACAAAAAAGCAGTTACATCAAATGAGGAGTTCTGGTTTAGAAATGTTTCTTCTGTTTTCATAAAAAGAATTATTAATAGGGTGAATTTCCCATCATATGGTGCCACAGTACATCTTCAAACAGGATCCTTTAATCAAAGGACCTGAAGGAAACACGAGCATCCTAGCCTTTTGCCCAGACTGGATGTCTGCTGACTGAAGTGATTCTAACAACACTGCTACTGCAGACTGTAATCTGTGCGTTTAAATTATTTAAAATCTATACTCTACAAGATGCACAGATGCGAGAACTAATCACTAGACCTAATGCAGTAATTTCTTATCCATGTGTCTCAAATTCCTGGTTGGTAGAAACCCCATTTTCAAGTCTAAAAGCTTTAAACTGAGAATGTCACTACTACACCATCAACTATACAGTGATGCTAAAGGCAGTTTGTGCGTTGTCGAGACAAATGAGCAAAATTTCTAACTGTACTGACAGAAAATGAAAAAGGTCTGTCACATCCTGAAGAACAGAACCTTTAAAACAATCACTGGATAATACCTGTAAATCTGTGTTACAGTGGACTGTAAGTGAAAAAGTTGTTCTTGTTCCTCCCAGCCTTTCCTCCATGCATGTACATGCACACGTGGACCAATCCAAAATGGGAGCCAACAAGCAGGAAAAGGAATCACAATCAGCATATTGCTATGAGACACAAACGGATGGACACTTTCAGTCCATCAGAGAGAGGCTCTTCAAGGTATCAGAGTTCACGATCGCTCAGTCCCACAGCAATGGAGTCAGACTGCAACAAAAACCCTTCTACCATAAAAGCCATACTACCTATCATCCTAAGAAACTACCGGTGAAGGCATGTAGCACCAGATGTGCTCCTGAGGGTTCACTTAGGCAAACACTGCTCAGCATCCTGCCACCCAACACTCTTCTTTCCTGACTTCCCAAGTATTCCTGTTGTGTTGTCTTCAAATTGCAGAAATGTGCAGTGGTTGACCATAATGAGAATGGGGTCCTTTAACGAACCATGGGATCACTGACTGCATACTACAGTTGCTCCAAGGAGCAAGCTTCACGTCTGCTTAATAATGGCAGATTTGCATATATAATGTCAGCATATAATGTAAGCAGACTATCCGAACTCTCAAACCCCTTCACTTATCACCTGACTACTGCCTAGAGATACTTTTAAAGACAGAGGAGGCAGCTGTTCCTCTGAACTTATATTTAAAACTTCTGCAACACTTAAAACAACGCAGATGGGAGGTCGGGGAAGCTCTTTGTACCAAAACAGCACTTTCCAAACCAAATGCTGCATTATAGCATGGTGCTTCATGGCTAAACATCCTCCAGATCTTTCATGAGTTATCACTCCTATCTGTTCATGTGCATTTATAGTGGCATCCTGGTATATGGCAACTTCAGGAGAGGAGGTGGGAAGTGAGGAAGAGAGAAATACCTACAGGCTAAGTGCACAAAAGTTAGCCATGTTTTTCTCTGCAGCCAGTAGGCCTGAATGACAACAGATGATAAACTTTGCTTTGCAATTCATATCTGGCTTTGATATATCTACTATCATAGGGATAAATACTATTTGTTGATGAAAACGGGTATCAGAACAGCAGAATTGCACCCAGTTATACTAAAAATCGCAATGTGCCAGGAATCTTAGTAGCTAGACCATCTGCTGTGCTGAGCCAGAGGAAGGGAGGGTCACATACTCGTATCTGTCCTGGGATACATTCAAATGCGATTTGGGGTTATTAAGGGAGGAATTTACAGAAATTAATCTTGTTTCCTCTGTCTCCTAGGTTTTTGCCTTAATTCTACCATTCCCAGAGATTCTCACATTGGGGGCAGGGAGAGGGGGGAATTAAACAGAGAAAGGGAGCAAGAGAAGAACCGCTGGAGTCTAGATGTTTTAAATCAGATGGTCCTGGGCCAGAGTATGGAGGGATCCATTTGAACTCCAAGTATTTTTCTTACGATTTCCCAATCTAGAAAACATACTGAACCTTTTGAACACAGTATTTTCTCAAAAATAGTCCTCTCGCTTTGGTTATCAGTTCAAGCATACAAAGCAACCATCAATATAAAACTGAGAAGTAATAAGATATAAAGCTACAGCAATCGATAATCTGTCTTACGGTCTTGATGTACATGTGTCATATGAGTGGTGATACAGTAATGGGCGATACCACATCGTTCCATAGCACATTTTCCCATCTTTAATGTTTTAAGAAACCAAACACAAGGCCACAAGACAGCACCATCCTGATACATAAATCAGAATGGCAGGAATAGCCTTCTGAGTATCACAGAATTAAATGGTGCCACTCTCACATGCTCAGATATTCCAAATGAGGAGGTGTAAAACAAAAAACCACTGCGTTTTACACCAGCACACAAGTATTCTTATTTGTATTGAGTTACTTGCATCACTGCAACGCCACTGACACAGCAACATACTGACATTCTGCAGTGGTGTAGAAAAGCAACTTGTCCAGACAGAATGTGAAACAAAAGCAACCATTTAATATAAAGCATGACAACCACATTAGGCCGTTACACAGATACTACTATAATAGTGTCATCTAGCTACAAAGAACAACAAATAAATGGCCTTTCACTCCAAATTTTATGTACAAAAATCCTTAATTTTTTCTTTTTTTTTAATGTATTGTTCTACTCTTGAGACAATAGTTTTGCTTTGTCCCCACAGCTTTGAAAAGAGGTTTATAAATAGAGGGACACACATACACAGAAGCAGTACAAAGGTCAAATGCACGGGGCAATACTCAGTATTTGAAAATGTTAAAACCGCCCCCCCCCTCCCCCCCCCCCGCCAAAAAAAAAAATAAAAAAATAAAAAAAAATCACAGTTTTGATAGTTCTGTGGGAAAAAAAACTTAGCAAATTTGCAACAAAACTGTTAAGTAATTAAGGCAAGACACTTCACACATGAACTTAAACTGCTAATTAAATCCCCCCTGCTTAATTGACTAGATTTGCATATCATTCAGTGAGAAATGGGAATGGCTTGGGCATTACACAAGCACTTCCTTGTGCAGAAGGCACCTAAGTAAAATAAACTAAGGGTAATAAGAAAGAAAAAAAAAAAGACAGTTTTTGAATGAAACAGAGATTTACAACTGAGATTTTAAAAATTTCTTTGTTAAGAACATTAGAACATAACTGATTCCGATCAGTTACTTTTCCAATAGTAATATTTGGAACTACAGCAAATGTTTTATACCCATGCTAACTATTCCCCTACTTTAACCTGTGATCACTACTGTCTGCTCATACATACAGCTCCCAGTTACTCTCAAAAAATGGGTCTACATGCAAGAGAATCCATTTCTGCTTAAAAAACCCAAATACCTTCATTTCAATAACTGTAGGAGAAAAAGTATCAATGTCTGCCCCTCCTTGCCACTAAACTTAGTGTGAATTTAAAGAAAGGTTTGAGAAAACTTTCAGACCGGTAGCAGGAAAAAAAACCCCTTTGACTCGAAGATCAACTAGAATCAAGGAAAACATGCAATTATCTGCCAGCTACATGGTTCATAAATGACCCAAAGCGTGCAGGATGAAACTAGTCTGTCAAAAGCCCTGCTCCAAGGATGTCAGATGATGATTTTCTATTTAAAATGATAAGGATTCAGAGTCAAGAACACAACGTTCCCACAACATAAAACGGACTCATTGTTTCAGGCTGGTTAACAGACACAGACAGACACTATAGCAAAAGTTAATACCTGCTCCCATTTGGAAGGTTACCACTGCAGAAACGATGCTAATGCTTCCCTTTTAAAAAGATGAGATTCTATAGCATTTGAAAATGTTGTGCAAGAAAATGAGTTCAGCATACAAACCAGAAGTCTGCTAGGCCTGCAGCAGAGCACTTCCTTCTATCGCTGAATGTCATACTTGTGTGACAGAGAAGCTTTTGTGGTTTAAGTGTTGTTGTGATTATTACATTATCAACTTTTATCATTTTTGGTTCTCTAAACTAGAAAAATAAAAACAATACAAAAGACATTCAGCGTATTTATCTCGAGGGAAAAGGATTTTATATACAGCCACCGATAAAAACATCAGAACAGTTCTGATGCCTAGAGTTGCACCATTATGAAAACAGGATTACCTGAGATTGTCACCAAGCTTACTACTTGTAAAATATCCTGAAAAAGAGGCCAGTTCTACGAGTTGTTCCTTTTAATAGCCTGCTTTTTCAAGTGAGGCTTCTTACACCAATAATCCAAGAACAAACTTTTTAATCTAACGGCAGCCCCCATTTATTCCAGAAATGGAAACAATCGTTATCTTACAATAGGTACAATCTCACAAACAGCAACAGGAAGGGCCGCAGAGTCAGCCTCATATTGTTCATGCTGGTATAGATGATGCTGATACCACTTCCACACTATCATCAACTACAACAGTCACTGCAGCCTTAAGCCAGTTTAATGTTCTGCATTAGTATTTGCTTTGACAAATAAGACTGAGTAATAAAATGGTAAGAGCTGGGGTGATTGCATCTGCACTATACATTAAGTGGGATTTAACACTCATCATTATTATATCTTTAATGAGACAAATACAAGCAAGGGTTTGGTTTTTTTGTTTGGCTGGTTGGGTTTTTTTATATATCGAACTGTTTTTTAATTGATCTCCGGCTGATCTGACCAGAAAGGGGAACGAGGACTGCAGACAACTGAGTATAGTTGTTCTCCATACTTTTTGAGTGTTACAGAAACTTTCCCATCTGATTCTTGATGAACAATCACTGATGCAAAAAAAAGAAAATTTTCAATACTGGACTCCTCATTCATTGCACAGATTTTACTGCTCCCAGCTGAAGCAACATTAGGTTAAGATCAGAAAAGCTACTTTTTTCTTTTGCTAGATCACTTACTAGGCCAAGCAGGAGAAACTTAATTGCAATCAAATTACACACAGCTAATACTGATGTGAGCAACTGAAGAATCAGGGTCATTCTTACATTCAGATCTCACAGAAAGAGAGTAGATCGTAACAAGGTATCTCACAGAGCTCTGGACTCTGTTGTGGAAGTTGATACCACATCAGTTGATAGCACATTCCATTCACAGATATTGATAAGGAGATTATTTTTTTTACGTCAGCTTGTATTTAAAAAAATATCCATCCTTTATCTCATTTTTAGGAGGTTCCGTAAGTCTTTGAAACATTAATATTCTCCCTAACAAAGCCAGCAGCTGCTCTGCCAGTCTGTGACATGGATGGTTTTGTTAAAAGGTTTTCATGTGGGGGGTTTTTTTTTTTTTTTCCACTTCAGTGTGCTTTGCATATGAAACAGGACATTTCTCCACCCTCCACCCCCATTCCCTCCTAATCCAGAAGGGACCTTACTTCCTCCCTCTCAAACAAGCAGCTCATTCAGCAAAAGGGAAATCCCAAGATGCACTTGGGCAAGAAGCCTACAGAAGGAGCTTGGAAAAAAAACAACAAACCAACAAACCAAAAAACAGCCCCCCCCCAAAATCCCCACCCCACCAGCGTGTCCAGAGCAGCAGGAAGAGGAGCAACTGAGATGGTAATTATGAACTTACTTCTGCAAACTACTACTTTAGGACATGGATCTGCCATGCCAGTCATTTAAAAAGTTTTTCCAGGGTAGCAATTCAGTTTTGGCCCTACAGTAATATAACCCACAGAACTGCAGTTCTCCCCTGCCAAAAAAGAAATTACAGAAAGCCAGTTTGGAGAATCTTTTACATGATTACTGAGATAGATTTAGTGGGGTGACTTTGGAGCAACTCAATCGTTACTTTGCAATTATAATCTAAAGCAAAATTTCTTTCTAAAATGAAAACGAAAAAATCAAGCAACCTTTTCTTAGTTAAGAAATGTTTGAAACAGGATGTGTCTCCATATTTCTCTTCCATGAGACCTAATGCTTACTTTGTGACATCGAAACTGTCTACAGCAATTAATTCTGATGTCACAGGGGATTATGATTTTGACTGAGGGAGTAAAAAAGTTCAAAAGGGGGGAGGGGTCTCATTAGTAAGAGATTTTTTTCAAGACACAACACCCCCCCCCCAAAAGAAAAAAAAAATAAAAAATTACAGCAACTTCAATGTAAGGGTTTTCACATCTGTCAAGATGGGATCCAGCTGCTCTTTAAGAACACGAATGAACAACCCTCTTGGAAACAAAGAAATATATGAAGTTTAGTGTGAATCTACTCAAATGAAATCAAGTTATACTAAGTGAAAACTGTACCAATACATTAGCCCAGCTAATGAGGGTAAATTTGATAAATATTTAGAAACCTAAATTATAAATTTGCATGTAAATTCATAACAGTAGAACTTACATGTAGGAACAGACTTCTGAAAAGATAACCTCCAATGAAATCCCATGAATTACTCTAAATTTTCATTTGTAAAAATCTCAGCAGAATTTAACCCTGAAACTATAACCAGCGAGGAAGAACTGGCTACATTCAGAAGCTATGACAAGTGACTTTCACTCTTAAGATAGGTTTTGATAAACTTGGACCAAGTCCTTTGACTTCACTGTAGTCAAACCACAAAGCAAAACGTTGCCTCAATGACCTTCCCTGAATTAAAGCAAGGCATTAGGTCCAATTATGACTATACTTCAGGGTCTGTTTCAAAGAAGCTCCTATTTCTTCCATTTACTTGAATCAAGTTCCTGGTATGGTATGCATGACAGCACAACTACGCTGATGTCAAGTGGATTACTCTTACTGCACACCAGGCAAAATAAACTGATTGAAGACCCTCAAGGTCTAGACCACAGAGGCATTTAAAACATTACCTCTTCTCTATAATGGTAAAAGTTAAACCTCATCTCCACATCTATAAATACGTAAATATAACTCTACACACGAAAGCAATTCAGGAACCTAACACAAGCTATGGCTGTTTACACAATACTCCGCAATGATACCAGGGGAAGATATTCTTGCTGTCAGCTTCCCCACATACCGTCCCCTCCGTTTGTGTTAGTATAGCTTCTCCTATAGCTACACTCAAACTTCTGAAGCTTTACAAACTAAACCAAAATCAAGTGAAACAAAGAGAACACATTTTCTGTCTCACTGACTCATTTTGGTTTTTAAAGACTGGACTGTCCTCTCGTTCAGAGAATTAGAAGCTGCTGTCAGAAAAAAACCCTGAGTCAGTTGTGCAGCACAGCATAGAAACTACAGGTGGGGCAATAATCCATAGGCCGCTATTACTAGTAATCTGGCTAAAATATGAAATCACAGCTCATACTCCAGCTCCTTCCTACTCCTCCAGTGTAGTATGCATGTGTCCCCTAACTGGGAAAAATATACGTAACATTTTTCATCCTGAGCACTGAACTGCTAAGCTCAAAATAAAATAAAGCAAAGCGTGACGATCTGTACAAATGCAAATGTCCCAAATGCCAAGACTAACGTTTCTAAAACCTAATTCAACTCTTTCATTTCTTAGCTGCAGGCCGTTTACTGCCACTCCTTTTTTCCACCCAAACAAAAGACGAAAGGGATGACTCAAAGCAACTTGAATTTCAAGCTAAAGCCACAAAGCACTGAATGCCTGATCTTTAATATTAAACAGGTGTGCAGATGATATTCATTCAAGCCTCACCACGGCTAGGTTAATTGTTAAAAGAAACTGCAAAAAGACCAAATTTACTTAAAAGACACATGGATAAGTTAAACAACACTATAAATAAAGATGCAAGTCATATGGTAAATACAAGCAAATAGTAGTTACAGCACTGCCAACTCCCTCTACTCCTTTTTCCTCCGAATCACTGATTTTTCTTTTTTTTCCCTTGTCATTCACACAATTTTATATAATAAAATTATATAATAAATTTAAATACAAAATTATATAGTAATAATAAACTAAATTTTTTTCTGCCAGAATTTAATAATATCACACACACAATCTTTGCTCGAGAATCAACAGGGCTAAAGAAGGGTGAATGAATCCATTATAAAAAAGATTTTCACATAAATATGTTTCTAGAATTAAGTTTTTAGAAAAGGAACTCCTAATTCACCGTGCTGAGGGCCAAGGCCTTTGAACGGTAGTTCTGCGTAGCCACTGAATAGTCTAATAGAGCACTTTACACCACCTTCACCACTTATATCACTGTCTACTGCTGAATATGGTCCAAAGATTACTTGGCTTCACCAGTTTTGCAAAAAAGTACACTGTTGTGGCAAAAAAGAAAAAGGCAAAAAGCCAAACAAAGCTAAATCTTTGGATATATTAGTGCAAGGACTCATTGTATGGCATGTTTCTTATTAGTGAATGAATGGGAACAAAGAAGTATCAATAACGGACCCAATGCTGCAGTCTGTACGCTTTTGAATCTGATTTACTGCTCACAGCAGCTCTGCACCACTCTAGATACGTTTATTTCAAAGGAATATTTCTAAATCATACCAGCATGGGTGAGATAATTCACACCCACTGAATAAACCGAAACTGCTAGTGGGGAGTTAAGAATGGTGAATTCTTTTTTTTTTTCCTTGAATGACACTCCATTATCTTTCAACTCAGATAAGTTTTTCAACTGTGGAATAATGGTACTTTAGAAAAGCATGCTTAACATATAATTTCATGAGAAATTCTTAACAACGGAAGTGTAAATCTGAAATCCATTTCATCAACAAAGGTTACTGAAATCAGACCACACTGTAGCCTTAATATTGTCTATTTTCTGCCCTTTCTGCCCATTAATGTGTATAAAAGCCTTAAAACTTATTTTACTGCTATAAATATGTAAACCTGAAAAATCTCAAGGCTTTTTGGTTGGTTTATTTTAAAGACACTTGTCAAAAAAATACAGGACCTAGAGAAATTTTCTAGATACAGAGGGGTTTTTAATTATTTAAAGTAATTCACTGCTTCTAATTGGTACTACTACAATCTCTGTTTTAGTAAGCAGCAGGATCCCCATGCAATCTGTATTTTTTAATACTCAGCAGAATTAATTTTGTTAACTACATCCTGAAAACAGCACCTACAAACATTATGCATGCAGTCCGAGATATGCAGCACTCCAGTATTACATAATAATAGAAAAGAAAATTACTATCATGATCCCACTTCTGCCATCTGAACTGTATGGACAGCTCCTTAGATCTGTGCAGCTCCCCCACTGAAATTGATAAGGGTTGCGTGCATAGGTCAGCTGCCAGATTTTGGACTGCAGGATACAGTCACACAAATGCAGAAGTTCACATTTAAGCAAGAAGTTACTTTGGCCTCTTCAAGTTCAATAAACGCACTTGACTGCAGAGCTTTCTTCTCCTGTGTGAAGTGACACAAACCAGCTTAATTTTGCTGAAAAGCAACAGGAAAGTTTTTGCTAAATGGTCAAAGATTACTAAACGCAGCATTACAGAAATATTTTAGACTGTCTTTCTTCACTGACAGAACTGGGAATCCTCACCACCTTTATCTTCTGTTTAATGGTAATAACGGCAAAAACTTCTTATAAAAGGAGAAAATCTGAAGATTGAAAGAAAACAGGTGGTATTATTGCTGATTTTAACAGTACCACTGGCACATAACACTAATGCAGACATGCATTAAAAATTCCGCAGACCCCCTCCCCAGGAGAGTGTCCAATTGAGTGCCTGGCTGATTCTACTTGGGCATGAAGAATCAGAGCCTGTAACACAGGTGATGTAGGAAGTGGAGGGGGTAGGGGACTTCATAAAAATGCAGGATATGACAGTGAAAAGATATGCAATGGTTTTTCTTTCAACCCTAACAGATGTTGTCCAATTAAGGATGCAAATAAATCACCCTCTGCATTGCGAGTCAGAAAACACATACATAAAAGCTTTCTAAATACATTTCGGTTTAAACTTGCGTAATTCTCCCAGTGGAGAAATCATCTTCAACTTATGTAATCCTTAGAAAGAGACATTATTACATACAATTCTGTGCCACTAAGAAACAAGGAAGACACATCTCTAGAAGAGGTGCACCCACACACAATTAATTATATGGGTGTTGAGGGAATAGAGGGGAAAAGCTGTAACAGGGATGTGAAGACCAGACTCTGCTGTTTCCACAGAGACTGATCTGTAACCAAGCTCAAGGGGCTGCTCCCCTTTCACCAGCCAGAACTGTCTGTTATACTTAACCCAGACTTCCGAACACTTGATATCCTGTCTGCTATTTCAATGCCCTTACTCAATGTTTCAGACAGACATTACACAAACTGGCTGGTGAAAAGGGTTGAGAAACCAAGAAGCAATCCAAGTCAATGACCTTATTCTATAAAACGATACCATTGACTGAACAGAGGATGAAGAACAAAGCACAGGGGTACATCTTCTGAATATAACGCTGAAATCTTCCATAGGAAAGGACAAGCACTAGGCTGCATCTTATTTTGTTAATGTTGCTGCTGTCTTTTAATCCTTAAAGCCTAAGCAATTCTTGTGCTTCCAGTGCAACTGACTCTCATACCAAAACAGCAACAGCTTTAATTAAAACCAAAACCAAACAAAAAAACCCAACAGAAAACCAAACATGAAAGTCACATTTTCTACAAAGCATGTGCAAAGGTAACTGTACATAAATCAATAAACAACAAAGCCAGAAACCGAGTTATTGATTAGCTCTTTTCCTGTTTATCTCCAGTATACAGAATGATGCTGCAATTTTTACATACACACAGACTCTCTATCCTATGTATGTTTTCCCTGACTTTTTAAATAAGACTGTTACAACAAGTAAAGACTACTTAACACGAGTAAGGGTGGCAGAACCTGTCTCATCTAACAGAACATATGACTATGCAGCTTATCAGGTTGTTTTAATATGCATCCACTGCTTGGAGAAGCCCAATTTTATGTGATAGCAACCAAACCACAGATGGAGCCAATGATAAGAGCTCTACACATGGGAATTCCCACTGGCTTCCGGAAGAGTTCTGTCCATGAAACACTGACAGGATCAGAGCCTGAATTTGTATCAGTGTTTTTGTTACCTCATCCAACCAGAAGTCAAAGCAAAATAATTAGCTCAGTGCAGAGGGGCCAATGTCTATCAGCCAGCAGGCTTGCTCAATACCAACAAAATAGGCACACTCAAAGAACTGCACTGTACCTGGTACAATTCTGAAGCCGAGTTTATGGTCCTTGAATTTGCATCAGAAAAAAGGGCTGGCCCTTATCCCAACTTTAGACATATTTCCTCATCTTTTTAAAAAAAAAAAATAAAAAAAAATTGACCAATCCTCAACACAGGAACAAAAAATCCCACCCTGTTAGACATCTACTGCAACCTTAAAACCCCATCTTGCATGTAGCAACCAGCAGACAAAATCCTTTCAGTCTGAAGCCAGCTCCCAGTTGTAGAAACTATTGCTCCATCCAGTAAGATCCGTCAGGATTGGAGCACCATCAAACGTCTATGAAACCAAAACCTCATTAATAAGCAAAATGAAAATACTGCAGTAGCAGAACTACAGGTTCTGCTGTCAGCTTTAGCACAGTCCTGTAAATGCCAGGTAAGGCCAGGAGCTTAGTGAAGCTACTTTGTCTCAACACCGGTACATCCTGGTTCAGAATCTGTCCCTCTATTCTATGACTGCAAGTACTGCCAGTCAACACACAGGAAGAAGTCTGATACATATACAAGTCTTCTGTGGTTTGTGGGTGAACTGGTTCCAATTACTGTGTCAGCTGATTGCTTGAGTGAGAACTGCAGAACTAGCCCCAAAGCCCCAAACCTTCAAATTAACCTCGTATGTTCCAGAAGATATGGGAACAGGTGATTTCAGTAATAATCTGAGTTTGCATCTCTGCACTGACAATGAAATGTAAAAGACATAAAAGGCTACACAAGGCATAAATGAGGAAGGCAAGGGACCAGAGCACATCTTTTCAGAACACACTTGCTTCTCTGTAATTATTTTCCAAGAACACATACTGGCTGTATGAGACACAGAGAGTGGAACAGCATTTTAAAAAGTGGTGCAGATTTATTAATGTATATTACCTAGATTCAGAAAACATATGCCAACAAACTAGATATTATTTAATAAAATGTATCATTAACACACATAGTATAATTGACAAATTTAAAACAAAAACATGCTACATTACTACATTTTAAAGTAATGCTTCCTGTACGTGAAGATCAATTTGAATTAAGTGCTCTATGGCCACTCAGCTAAAATAGATTAGCCTAGTAATTGACAGTATTCTATCAATAGATTCTCTACAATTCAGTCTGTTGGTTTTGTCTAAGCTCTAATTTCTTTCCAAGAACCCCCTGTTGGATTTAGTGTAACTGTTTCATGACAGTTCCCTCTAAATAAGAGTTAACAATGTCAAGGTCAAAGTTTGCTTTTTTAAAAAAAAAAAAGAAAAGTGACAATTAAAAAGATTTTCTGGGTCTAAGTACTGTGCACATTGAGACACAATTCTTTATGCGAGGGCAAAGCAGTCTGGCCAGCTAAGCCAGCAATGTAAGTTCCAATCATCAGTTATCACCAGTAATAGGACAACCGGCCCACTCCTTGCTGTAGTCAGTACCATTCCAACCCCTTAACTTTGGTAAAATAACTTTGCTAACAGAAGACAATAACATGAGTTTTCAATAAGAATGGACAATGCATCTCTTTAGATATCCAAATCTTGCTCAGGCTCAACCACCTAGATGTAGCCCCAAAGTTCCCCCTGTTCTAGCAGCGTTGAGAATAAAGGAAGGTGTAGATAAGGTATAAGTGGCTGCCAGAATTTTAACCGCTGCATTGTCTAGACATGCTCCGAGCAGCCTTATACAGACGCCTCCAGTTGCTTTTACAACACTGATCTAAATGCGCCTCTCAGCAAGTGAAAACACACCCTCATTGGTCAGTCAGCTCAAGCTAGTGATAAGCATGTTCATATCCTGGCAGAGAGACCAGGTGTTAGGCTCCTAGCACATCCAAAAAATAAACTGTGTTTACGTGCATCTTCAAAGCATGCTACTGTTTGGGCAGAACATACGCCCAAGCCCGAAACCACAGAAATGGAGAAGCAAGCAAGACAGCCCAGACAACGAAGGGAGAGGCAGATGTTTAAATATTTTAGGCAGTGATTTTCAAAAGAAGAGATTGCATATAATTCCCTCCCTAATTCGAGAGGACTACATTCAGGAACTTAGGAACTCTTCTGGGGCAACAGAGAGCCATAGTTGACTCAACATCATTAGATCATTATTCGCAGCATATTCTTTGTCTAACACACATGCACGTACCTGCTTCTTTGTTCTTGATCTACAACATCTATAAAGCTGTTTGCACGCTTGGGAAAAAAACGCTGACGTCTGCTTAAACACTGACACCTCCTCAGGTACACAGGATTTTGTTTAAGCGTAGTATCGTTTTTGAAGTTCAACTTTTAAGCTGTAAAAGGATTCTGAACTAAACTACTACCTCAAGACTTCAACATTTTTGTTTTAGGGACTTCAAAATTTTTACTGGAGAATCTCTAGTATAATTCTTCAACATCAGGTAAGAGAACAAATGACTTCACTGCTCCATGGAAAAAACAACTGAACCCTCAGTTCTTAGGCAAATTTTTCCAAGAGTATTTATCAAGTCAGTTTGTACCAAAATAATAAATCCATCCAGCTGTCGGAACATTACTGCCTGTGAATAAAATCAGAATCTCTCTGCTTATACCTACCATAGGATATATATACTATTAACAAATAAAGAAGGTTACTACTGCCATGAGGCAGGACTTTAGGATGGAGAAAGATACGCATTCTGGCTCTCAGCATTTCAGGTGGCCATAAAGCACAGCACAGCAACCATTGTGCAGCACCTAAAAGTCCACAGCTACCCTACAACTCAGTCAGTACTGCACTATTTCACTTTCAGCGATTTTTGTTCTTTGATTTGGCTGCACACTTGACCTGGCTAAACCTTACTCCAGCTGAGAAAGCTGCATGTTGTGGCAGCACTGGGTTGGTAGGCATTGTGAAATAAAGTGGGAGGCCTTATGTGCTCATTTGTGTGTCAGTACCCAGAATGCTGCTTCCAGCTTCCAGCTACTTCATAGAAGTGCTGCTGGGACTTGAACCGTGGGAACACTGCAGTGCTAGCATGTGTGGGTGTGTTCACACGTGTGCAAGGAAAGCTCTCTTATTCTCTTAATGTCTGATCACATACAGTTTTGCTAAAAGTACAGATGTCTGGCACACAGGTAGGAAATATGAAAGCACTGTCAAACGTTGCTCGGTTCAATATTTAAAAAAGAAAAAAAGGGTTCAAAAGATACAAGAGTCGAACCCACCCTCCTTTACTGGAAATAGCAACCAACAAAGCCTTCAGGCCTGCTTTTTGAACTAATTCAATCACAGAGGAGGCATACTGATGTTAAAAAAGCAGAGAGCTGTCTGTCACACAGACAGGGAAAGAGAGCGTGAGAGACACACCAAGGCCGTTATCTATACCAGCAAGTGAACACGTAACATGCACCAGCTGCTGAGCTCAAGAAAAAGGCTTTGGCACTGATGATGGATTTCTAGGACCCTGTTTTGCAACGCTGTCAGGTTATTCACATTTTAAATTTCTAGAAATACCCCAGAATGTAATGGTTGTGCTCCATGTCAGTAATGGTGGAGGAAAAGAGGGACAGGTAGGGAAACAGGATACCAGCTCAAGTAAAAGCCAGGTTGGTGCATGGAGACTCTCAAAGACCAGAGAGCAAACAAAGCAGAAAAAAACCCATGCACGAGCATGCGAGAAGGTAGAAAACCCAGTGAAGGATACAAACCGAGGAAAATGGAGAAGTTATCATATGGCTCAAGAAAAGACAGAGCTGTGGGAAGTGGCAGGAAGGTGAAGGAGCTTATGGGAGGTCAGTCACTCATCCAAGGATGAACAGGGAGAATATTAAAAAAATAAAAATAAAAAAAAAAATCAAAATGTTAGAAGAGGGTAAGTGGCTGAGGCCTCTATGGTTCCTGCTCTAGTGGGGGCTCCAGCTGTCAGAACTCCCTCCCGTTTTTGGTTAAGACCCTTTGCTGACTTCATACACATCTAGACAAAAGATTCTTCTGCAAGTGGCAAGACCAGGCAACATGCATTTTGTTCAACCAACCAGGCTGACTGAGGGACAATGTATATGCAGCTATGTATCCATCTCTTGATACAGACAGATAGATATGCACAATGGATACTTGATGCATATAGAAATATATGTTGGGAATGAAGTGTCAAGGAAAAAGGGGAGGGCGGGGGGGAAGAGAGACAGGGAAAAAAGGCAGTTTTGCCAGTACGCTGAATCTGCAACACGGGCTTGTGCCAACCCATCTCCTCCATTTAAGTCAGACCCTTAAAAGGCAGAGCTGTGCTGGCAGAAATCTACATACCTCATCACATAAACCTCATGAAGACACACAAAAAGGTCAAAAAACTCACCGCTTCTTAAACAGCCATAAAAATGGTCATATATATTCCATGCTACCAACATACTAACAGAGCCCCAGGGAAAACACAACACACAAAGCAATGTGTACGTACGCACACACGTAAATAAATAAATTGGGAAACTGATAAAAAGCCCACTCTTAAAAGCAGAAGACCAAATATCTGACACAGCAGATTACAGCACGCAACACTCAAACACCTCTGTATAAAATAGAACAAAGCAACGCAGAGATCTACATCAAAAAGGAAGACCACCACAAAGACACATATGCTTCACCCTTTCATCCACAGAGACAGACATACACACACAGAGCCCAACAGACACACAAACCCCACACAGACTGACAGTAATTAACACAAACACACAGACACAGACATGGGACCATCCTTGCATTTCCTTACTAGGCATCTAAACTTTACTCCAGTGTTACTTGCCCCTGGCCACAGTCTACCAGTCTTAGAGCCTGATTAAATCTCACCATAATTATCTGCACACACTGCTACAACACAAATGACCTTAGCATATGATATCCGTTGGCTAAGCCCAATGGAAAAAGACTTCAGAAAGAGGAAGGATAAGCGCACAAAACTCTGCCAGCACTGTCAGGGTCTCAACACTGCACCACATTAATAGGAGAGCCCTGAAAACAGCTCAAAAGCCTTGAAACTTAAGCCCAGGTCTGCACAGGATGTACGATAAAGCGTTCTTTTTTCTCTACCCCATCGTCTGAGCACACACCACTCTGCGCTTCCCCATCAAGCTCCTTGCCACCTCCCAAAAGAACCTATGCAGGAGACTTAACATTTCATGACGACGGATTTTTGGCAAAATTTCTGAGAAATAGATGGCCACAATTTCCTTACATAATTTCTGGAGTCCACTATTAGGTATCCTGAATTCACTCTGCAAGAAGTGCTGCGTTGCATGCAGATTTTGGTGGGCAAGGGAAGAGTGCTTGCCATGTTCTGAACTAGGACCTATTAATGGGTCACCAAAAGTCAGGCAAACCCATGATTTAGTAGTTGTTTCTTGTTCTCCACCTGCAACCTCACCTGGGGTGTTGGATAAATCGTACAACTGAGCAGAATGCCATAAAAGCCTCATATGAAAAGGAAAGCACACCTCTACTAACATACATTTTAATCAAACTCTGGAAGTGACCAAGCTAGGGACACAGTACCTTTCTGCACAAGAAATGTGGAGATTTCTCGATTTTGCTTCCCAAACAAAGCATGCCCTAGAAAATTCATTTCCTAACACGAAAAATGCCTCCACTTTCAGAGCCGTATTCTCCTCTCGCAGACATTCATATACATCTATCCCACCATTCCATCTTAGCACATGACTGATGGAGAATAGACAAGCCATTAAAAACACATCCACCTCCAACCACGGAGATAATGTGGCTCATTACAGCCTAGCTTTGTCACAGCGTTTCTGACACTCAAGCGGGAGGAAAAGGAGGGGTGAGGACAAGAATTGAAACAGGGGCTAAACATAAGACCAGGAGAGAAACTGGAACGAGTGAGACTCTACTCCTCAATCAAAAAAAGGAGAGGCCAATCAAAAGAGTTAACTAGGCCTCTTAGGCTAGCTGTAGGAATTACTGCATTGTTTGCGCAGGATACTTTAAAACCCCCGGGGTTTGTTTGGGCATTTTTGTTGCGTTTTTTACAAATAAAAGCCCTATTTAAGTCTGAGTGTGTGTCTGCCCCCTTAAACAGGTATTTGGTAAAGTAATTAAGAATTTTACAGAACGTTCTCAGTGGGCTTTAAACGTTGCTTCTCTTTTTGAGGCTTGTGTCATTGCCCTTCCACTCCAGATATATAAAACCAAAGAAAAGTTGGGAAATCTCTGGCAGATGGGGCAGAATCCAACCAACAAACCTGCAGCATAAAACTCAACAGGCAAGAGTTTCCTTTAACCTTATATTGGGGGGGGGGGGGAAGGAGCGGAAAGCGAATTGCTCATCCCACAGCCAACTGCACCATCGCCAGCTAGCCAGACATCCTGGTGTCTGTAAGCAAGTCCTCAAGGCCTTGTGGCACTGCTGCCCATTGATCAGGACTGGTGCCAGATGCCAAGGCAGCCTCCCACCCACACACCAGGGATTCTGGGATCTAAAGGCAGCTCAGACTGAAAGAAAAACAAAGGACACCTAAAAAAAATGTGCTTTAGCTGTCTGGCTCAGCACTACATGGCATACCTTAAGAAGCTGCTGCAGCTGGCCCTAGACAGATTCGTTTACTGAATGTACACATAATCCAATATACAAAAGCCTGTCTGGTAGGGAGACTCAGACTCCACAGGGATACTCTAAGAGCAGTAAAGCATCTCCATTCATGTTCTGCACACTTAATCTGAACACCAGTAACCTTGCATTACTGTCAGGATTTTTTCTTAGCAGACACATTTTATTTCAACACAAGCATTTAGACAATTTCACCCTCACCTCCATCCCTGGCGGCATGCAGTTCATCAGAAAATTGTATATATTTGTGTCTGGAGCGATCAGTAACTTTTTTCTGGCTTCTGCCTTGCCTTGAGCCCTAACTGAAGCTCTTAAGACCCAAAATCACATACTTCCTGCTGAAGTCTGGGGTAGCATGATGGGTTTCAAAGACCAGGTTCCATGTATAGTAAGATATGCAAACACACATATATAATTTAAACAAACTCCAACCTGGTCTAGTGGAATGCGTCCTTGCCCACGGCGGGAAGGGGTGGGGGGTGGAACTAGACGATCTTTATGGTCCCTTCCAACCCAAACCATTCTCTGATTCTATACGGTGTTCAGAACACAACCAGAGAAAAAAAGGTGCCATCTCGAACACTGCTCGTCTACGTTAACACGTGGTGAGAATTAAGAACATGATTAGACTGCTAAATGACTCAAAGGAAAAGCAGCTGGTAACAAATTGAGTAGGTCAATAGATGTTACCGAAATTATAGAAAATCCCTTTTCTCCTTCTCCCCCCACCCCCTTTAGAATTAAGGGCATCACTTACCCTGGGGGCTTTCCTCTTGTATTTGTTGTTATAGTCAAATTTTTCTTTTATTTCATCTAAGAGCTGGCCCAGTCTAGCTTTCTCCTCTTTCCCAGTGTAATCCTGGCTGAGGAGGATATAGGATCTCCAGTTTGCAGAGTCAAAGCCCCAGTGGCAAGTCCTGTTTTCCAGCGATTTGTGAGAGTGGACCACAAATTTGTGAGGTGGGTACATAAGCCTGCAGTCCAAGCACTGGATGCAGGCTGCGCTGGGGTTACTGTAAAGCTCTGGCACCAAGAGTCCCTTACACTTCCCAAAGCACTCATGATACACCTTGAAGCTCTTCTCTGTAAGCTCTAGCTCAATTGTGCTAGAGAATTCCTTCTTGCAGTGGGGAGGATAGGTGCCACCATAAAGCAAAGCGTTACAAAGCCTCTCAGCATCAGTTTTAGTGATGAGCCCGCAGGAAGGAGCGGAAAAGGGCAGGATGCCCATGACTTTGAGGATTTCCAGCTGGTCAGCAGTGCACCTGGAGCAGTAAATATGTAGCTCATCACACACCGAATTAATCTGCTGCAGGGAGAAGTCCCTGAGCACCGAGTTCAGGATCTGGGGCAAGCAAAGCCGCTTTTCTCCACCCACCACGAAGCAGGAGATGGTTTCCCCTTCCAGGATGGTCTCGCACCTCTCTGTGGATCTGTCCGAGGGCATGAAGAAGGGACCAGGCATTACCGGCGGAGGCTGGATAGGGGGCAGATGCAGTACAGGTTCTGCTGGGTCTTTGCCATTGTCTTTCTTGTACATCTCCTGTGCCCATCGTGCTGAGAAAGCAGCAGGGCCACCCAGGGAGCTCATAGAGCTCAGATGAAACTGTTCCAAGGTCTTCTGCAGTCCTGGATGAGGCTGGAAGCTGCTTCTACTTACAGTCTCCATTTTTTAGTTTCTATTCCCAAAACAAACAACAAAAATCCCCAGTTATCTTCCACTCTGGTACAAATCCACTTAAGGGATTTTTTTTTTTTTAAGAAAAAAATTATGGACAAAATAGAACAACCCACCCTTGCTGGTTTTTTTTTTTTTTCCTTCCCACTCAGGTTTAACAATCCACTAACGAATAGGAAATAAATCCTTTTGTATGCGTGTCTCTCTTCTGTCTTTTCTGGTGGTTCGTTACAATTTCAAAACCTCCAAGTCTCCAAGCTGCCCCGATGGAGCAGAGAGTCACGGCAAAAAGAGGTCTTCATCCGAGCACTCACCCCCTCAGCCAACCCCCCAGGCAAACCAATCCCGCCTCCCACACCTCCACCACACACACTCACTCACTCACACACACACACACGCCACCCACAGAAATACAAAAAGTCTGTGCCACGCTCCGAGCACCAGGGGCTCAAATATGTTCTGGCGGCTGCTGCTTCTCTGCAGTAATCACCCTTCTGTCCATATCCACCGAAAGGAAGGCGCGGGGGAGGAAAGTAAAAAGCAGGAGGAGGAAGAAAGCTTGGTCTGTGGAGGGGAACAACGCAGAAGAAAAGGCCCAAATCTCTGGCACTTCCAAAACGGCGCGGGGGCTTCGGACGGGCAATAAGCAGGCTCCCTTCACCCTCGTGGTCCCTCAGCTTGATCTGGGAGGACTCCTCGTCTCTCGGTTCGCCTTTCTTCCCTTATTTCTCTCGGTCTTCTCGGCGTGCCGTGGGGAGCCGCGGTAACAGAGCGCACATCCTCCCAGCTCCTCTTTCCAGCAGAGACTGAGAGTGCCTGAGAGCTGAGCTAATGCAGGCTGGCTCAGCCTCCCTCACTCCTCCTCCTCCTCCCCCCGCTCTGTTTGTTGGTGTCTGCCTCAGTCATTGAATCCCAGCCAAGAATGTGACCAACTCCCCAGGCCGGGCTCTTCCAGGAACAGCGGCCGCCTCCCCCCTCCGCTCTGCGCTGAGCTTCTGCACAGGCAGGCGCGCAGCTCAGCCCCGGGCGGCAGCGCCGGGGAGGGAGGGTAAACTGCTGGGTTCACAGACCGCCGCGCCGCGAAGGAGGGGCGGTAGGGCGAGGGCTTTTTTCCTCTCGCCGCTTGCTTTCTGGACAGCGGTAGAAAGGGAACAAGCGAAAACGCGCCTGCCTCACGCTCGCACGCACACAAAGTGCAAGCACCCCACCAAAAAAAAAAAAAACCCAAACCAAACCCAAACACGTCCGTCGCCAAACCCGCTTACAGTTCAACTTTGAGCACACGCCCCTCTCTACGAGCAGAAATCGCAGGCCCACGCACACGACTGATGGCCGAAAACGGCACACGTCCCGCTAGCACATCCTCGGACGCCCGACGTGGCCAGCCGCGCACCGAATGTACCCAGCGCTGCCTGCACACGCGTTGCCTGCTCTCCACACGCATGTCACACGCCCCGCTCACATGCGACGCCTCTGCGCGTTTAAACACGTGGAAGGAGCGTGAGGCGCGACTGCAGCCCGGCCGTGCGGCAGGCAGGGGAGCTACCCCAGCCCTCCCTGGAAGTAGACAGGCAAGGCAAAAAAACACACGTCTGTCGCAAAGACGGGCAAGTCGCCACCTCTACCTCAACGCCAGGCGACCGGGGCGGGGAAGGGTGGCCGAGGGCGGCGGACACGGGGACCGCGCGGCGCGGCAGCCCCGGAGACGAGCGCCCTCTACCGAGCGAGGCGCGGCGCGGCGGCGGCGGCGGCGTGTCGGAGCCGAGGAGCCGGCCCCGCGCGGCCGGGGAGCGCTGCGGGCAGAGGGCCGGCGGCCGCTGCGAAGTTCATTAGGGTTTTATTACTCGGATCGGGAACGAGGTGCTCTCTAGGCTCTCTTAGTATCGCATTTCAAAGAAAAAAAGAAAGAAAAAAAAAAAGAAAAAAAATAAATTGGCTTCTCCCTTTTTTCCACGGGCTAGAATCCTAAAAAATATTTCAAGCGGCGCTGAGTACGAACCTAAGAAACGAGCTTGAAAGGTTACGTCTGTTATCTCCGAACTCCGTCCGCTGTGCCTGCCAAAAAAAGCCTGGAGAGCAGTTTCACACCGATACAGTTGTTAAAATATTATTCCTAATGCAACAGTGACGTAAAGCACTACGCATAGTATGGAATCCTGCTACACTGAGTGGCGCAGAACTTGCGCGTTCGAATCGTCTCCTCTGAAAGAGTTTACCATTGCAGTGTAAGAGCAGAAAAAACGGGTAGATCAGGGCAAAAGAGGAGGAACAAGCAGACAAATACCCAAACACTGTTTCAAGGAGCACGCAGAAAACAAACAGGTTGTGATTTACTCAGAATCAATGTCACGGGGCAGGGAAGAGAGCAAGCTCTCGTATTTTATTTGTATTTTTATACTCTGAAACCCCAGTCAGAGTAAAGGAAAGAGGTGTCACAGAGTTGCAAAAGAGCTTTGACCGTGCAACTAAATCAGCATCTCTCCAGAGGAACCCACTCTCACATACCCAACCTAGACATCAAGCCTTAAAGGGGAGTTTGGAGAAGGCAAGAACCAAACACATTGATCCAAGTCATCAGTTATGTCTTCATGTGCTGGGAGAAGACACTTAGAGACTCTTTACCAAACTGCTTCATTACAGAAAGCCATTGGTGGCAGGAAGTTTCTGTTTATACAACGCACCACACATGGACTTACTGATCCACGAGCGGAATTTTTAGGCATTACCGCAGTACCAAGGTCTAAAGATGCGATCTAACAAATCTAGGCCATACAGTCCTTGTTGATTCCCGATGCTAAAGAGGTTACCATGTTAGGAGAAAGCAGGGCTAGGAATATTCTTCACTGAGTAACAGGTGTATCTAAAAGGCTTTAATTGAGAAGAACTTTCAATAATATTCTTCAGTGGCACCTTTTGATAACATGATGGATATCTATGACGTTCCATCCATTCCATCATTTCCAAACCAAAGGGTGTGCTTTCTTGGAAAAAAACCCCTTCCCACCATTCAGCCTCGTCTTAGAAAAGTTCTGACTACGACAAGGGAGAAGTACCGGCTACACAATGAAGTCCATTACGGATACAGCAATCGAACTATCATCAAAGGTACTCGGGTACAACGGTGAACAGCAGCAGCGTAATTCCCTAGATGGATTTAGTCCCATTTCAGTCATTACTTTTTTTAACTCACTAAAATATAAATGGCCAGATACACTCAAACACCATGTATGGAGTTCCCAATTCTTTTAAAAAACAAAACTAATGCTTGCAGGAAGTTTGGATAGCAACGGAGAAGCTTCTCAGCTCTTGAAGCTAGTTTTTTTGCACTCCCTCTCCTTTACCCCTTAGAAAGAAAGGACAGTAGTAACTGCAGTTTGTTTTAAGAGAGGTGCCATTTTCCCTTCCCAATGACTCTTTTATGCGAGTAAATCACTGGATGGTGCAACAGATTGTTTATGGGTGGAATTCATAAACGGAATTCCTGAAGCAGAGGGGACTACCAAAGAGACAGGAAGGATGGTCTTGTGGTTAAGACAGAAAACTCAGGACATCTGGGGTCTATTCCCAGATCTCCCACAGACTTCCTCTTGCCTTGGGCAAGTTTTTTAGTCTCTCTGTGCCTCAGTTTCTGTATCTGCGATATCCAGATGGCGACCAATTAGAGTGGCAGCTTCTGAACCTAAATTCAGGACAGGACAGAAACCAATTTTCAGCTCCTGCAGTAACAATACAGTAAAACTTCCATTTCTTTGTATCTCACAGACTCTGCCGAATTAAACAGCAGCAAGGCAGGAGAAGGGGGAGCGACGAGAGCTGTCATTTGGGATTAAGGTGGCAGTGGCTTCTGAAGTCTCTGCCTCCCCTGATGATGGACTGTAAGCACTACACATCTTAAAATCTTATTAATCTTTCCCCCAGTAACTGTTTGTCTTGCTCCAGTTCCAAAGCCCTCTAGCTGGAGAAGGGAGAGGGGAAAAATATCTCTGAGGAAGGGCCCTAACACCACAGTGTTTTTCTCACTCTCTCCCTCTTCTCCTCCCCCTCTCCATTGGCTTCAAGGCCAACAGCTCCTGGAACACAAACACTCTTGTAAACTTCTGAACCACACAGCCCTATGGTGGGTGGGTGTTTGCTCCCTGCCTGCCAGTTCCAATCCACCCACAGATTCCAAAGGCCCAGAACAAAAAGCAGACTCCATTTTCCATATTTAACAGGCAATTCGTTTCCCTCCCCATCGCCTTCATTTGCAGAACTCGGCACCTCTCACAAGTATCGCGTCCCACCTTTTACGCGTTCCCCAAGTGGAGGGTATCATGTTTATGCATGTGTTTATATAGGCATACGAAAAGAATATTCTAAACGAATTCACCCCAGTCCCCTCTGGTTTTAGATGCCTGCTTAGCCAGGAAGAACTGGGGATTATGAAGGACTGTGCTGCATATTGCAGCTATTTGACAAAATGTTTGGGAAGGGCCTATTGTGAAGATTGTGAAGAAGGAAAATAAGTGAAAAATAAGTGTGGGTGCAAATGTGACACATGAAAATTCCTACTGTAGCTCACATTAGACTGTAAATTCTTTATAGCAGCAAACATCTAAGTTCTCCATGTTTGTACCGCACATATTCATTTCTAATTGTGACATTCTGGTACTGAAGTAAAACAATTTCTGCATGACCAGGATATTTCCTTCCCTCCTTTTCTTTAGAGACTCATCTGTTACAGGTCATCATTTTCATTGATCATTTCCCTTACAGTGAAACCAGGGAATGCCAAACTATCCAGAACCTGCAGAATAAGGTTTCTAACTCTCTGTTGAAAAAGACATATATGAGATTCAGAATGTCTTTTTCAAGAAAATATTTCAATTTTTCATCAACACAGAGATTCCGCTTGCAGAGAATTATTTCACAAATGCTTACTAACTTCTTATCTTTTTGACTAAAACAAATTTTGAAATGCTTATTTTTAAAGCGACCGCAATTTTTTGTACATGTTTCTCTTACATATGTACTGAAATAAGTGAATTTTAGAACACCTAAAAAGTCACAAGAAAAAGAAAGTTTAATGAATCAGTCATATTTAAGATGAACCAAACAAAAAATTTCACTGTCTAAGAAGGTCAGCAATGGACTCATGTCAACCAAAATGTTCTCTTTTTTTAATTAATGGAGAAATCAACTATTTACACAAGGCCTTTCAGGCCAAAGAGCTCAGTGAGGTGGCTGGGCCATCTATGGTGTTTACCACCTATCAAGTTCTACCATTTTCTAGGTGAGCTTTGGGATGCTGCACAGCCTTGAAAATCTACCCTCTATACTACACTTTATACAGATTGGTTACAGGTTTGATTTACATACTAATAGCTCATTTATAAGGTTATTTTAAGCTTTTACTGTGCTCCAAGTAGTGGCAAGATCTATTCTGGGAGCAGTAAAAACAAAATTGGTAATTATGAGACTGTAAGTGGGGAGGTGGTATATAGGTAGATGTAAACTTTTTGGAAATTGCCGAGTTACATGAGCTGGCAGTTGGTGAAGATTTCTTAAGATAACCTTGGATAACAGGATAAGCGTGAGGTCATTCCAGTGGGGAATTCCACCCTCAAAAAAAAACACACGGGAAGCAGAGCCAGACCTGAATCTGGGTTCTTCTGGTGTTCCCGAGGCACCCTCTGTGAATCTTACTGCAGTGTTCTGGCTTTAGGGAAAATCAGTGGTCTCTATTTGGATCAATAAGCTAATGAGCTCAGAGTTTAGTGATCATTTTCTTCATAATAAATGCCATTCAGCATTTAGAAGTTACTAACAGGTAAAACAGCAGAACAGCAGCACATTTCACTTACTGTCTCGAGCCTGATTCAAATAGCAGCAAAAACAAGTAAGTGGAATTTTTTCACTTGCCTGATGGCACAGAACAATGTGTACTTCACCTTGCTGTCCTAACCCTCCAGCCCTTTCCACCACTGGCTGAAGGAACAGACACCCTATCATTTACTGAACTTAATCCTTTCTCTTCTTGGGAGAAAGCATGGATGATTCTAGCTTCCAGAATCCCTGGTACAGGTACTGAGTGTTTGTAATAACTACCACCACCTTCTAAGGTCCATATGCTGTCTCAGTGCTATTGCAGTGAGTTTCTGAACAATGCAAGAAATGCAGACTTTTTTTTTTTTTTTCAGGAAGCCTTAAAGTAAAACTTTTTTTTTGCCACCTAAACATGACTGAAAAATCCTTCCTTTTTTTTTTTTTTTTTTTTTTTTTCCCCCCAAGATCATAACTTTGGCTTTATGGCAATAAAGATCAGACCCAAGCTCTTAACATTAAGCACCCAAACAATGGTCTTTATTTCCCATTAGAATATGCAATCACATCTCTTAGTGATTCCTTAAAGATATGACTTGAAAGATGTGATTTGTAACTGTATGTCTAACATAACAGTGCTACAAGATGGTGAGAGTCAAAAAAATCTAGGCTCTGCCATTCACTCCTTTGAGCCAAATTTTGAAGGTGGTGTGGTTTAAAAGGATAATCCAATGCATAGAGCAAGACTGCAATCATGCAGCATCTCTACCTTCAGTTGCCCAGTAGCTTGAAAGTTTTGTAGGGTCCAAATCATGGGAAGACTGAGAAAGCAAGTCCAGAGTGAGGACAGAAAAGCAGAGCTCTCCTTTCATAGGTTATTCCCAATCCAGCTATGCTGTGTGGTTTCAGTGAAAATACCCAAGTTGGGTATTTTGAACAACAAAGGCTAAGGAGCTACAGGGCTGACCTCTACCTCCTGGAAGGTAGAGCCAGCTTGACTGTGCCACATACAATCTTCTACAGTTTGAGAGAAACTCACGACCAAGGAATAAACTGAAGAAAAAAATCACAGTGACAGAATTTGGGAACGCTGGAAACATACTCTGAGGCATATGCACAAAGCAGGCATACGTAAAACAGAAGAGATCTTGTCTTGTTCCCTTTTAGCATCCATGACCTGGGCATAGATGATAAAGCAACCTCCCTGTAGGATGCCACTCCTCTCCAGGGTCTTGCCTCTCCTTTCTGTGCCAAACATACTGGTTTAATATCTGATCTTTTCAGTGAAGGAAGCTAGCTATGCTATATTTTATGGGTCTTGTTAAGCCAACTGATTAGGTTATGATTATGTTAGCAGCTTCTGCCACCACTAAGAAGAGAATCCCATGGATTCAGAAGTCATCATTATTTTCTTAACCCCATTCACAATTCTCGGTTCCTGTCCAGCTCAGCTCCATAGCCTATCTCCTTCTATATCTTTTACTTCTTTCCAGAGTACAGAACCTCTTGATCAATATACATCTTGTATTCCTCTCTATCCCTGATTCTCAGAAGATAATCATCTAGCATAAGATTTGGCCTTTAAGCTCCAGTTACAGCAACTGATGCCTTTTGCTCCAGAAGTCCCTAGTACTGGCCAGCATAGCAGCGATCATGCTAACACAATTCAGCACGCTATTCAGAACAAAAGCTATCTGACTCCAGTGAACTTAAGAACTGGCTTGAATCGTCACAGAATTTGACTAATAGGCATACATCCATGATTAATATATGTAACGAACACATGACCTGATTAAAACATGGCTTGCTCTCACACCTAAAATTCACATTTAAATGGCAAGAAATCATCAGGCATCCTAGGAAATTTAGGAGGTGAGGGGTTGTTAAAAGCACATGAAAGAGCTCTCCATCTTTTCGAATTTTTTTGTCCCAAGTTGCCTGGTATGTTGCTCAGGGCTGCCCCTCCCACCCACACACTCTGCACCTACATGCCCCGGTGGACGCTGCCAAACACCTAATTTAAAAAAAAAAAAAAACACCAAAAAAAAACCCCAAACCCACAAAAAAACCCATGCTTGCTACTGCCAATAAAAAAAAATAATTTACTGGGAAAAGTCAGAGAAGGGAATACAAGCTGGGACTCTTGGAATTCCCAAAGGAGCTTACAGAATAGTCCTGTTAGGTCACTCAGGGCTGCACAGACTTTTTGTCATTTATATTAACACAGAGTCTTTCATCTCTCAGCATATCCAGCAATAAGCAAACAAGGCATGGCATACACATCCAACAGCGGAAGAGATAAGAATAGCCAAAGCCTTGTCCCTGTAAAAAGAGCAACTGAACTGTTGCTATCCACCCTCAGCATTTCCTCCTAGCATGGTTCTTACACGGGCTATTACAAGATAGTCGCTCTCCCCATTCAAGGGAAGAAAAATCAACACATTTAAGACAAAGTTAAATCTAAGACTTAAGCAAAGGATCTCCCCCAGCTCAGGGCTTATAGCCATCTAGCGTATCCCAAAGCAATCAGTATCAAAGGAAATGAGCGTGCCAACCTTGCACTACAGGAGTTACTGATTAGCAAAACCTCAGCTTTGAGCTTCACCAAAACAAAGTGGGTTAAGTCCCCTCCCTTGCCCTCCCACACACACTCTATCATGCAGAGAAGCTGTGGGAATACTGATTTGATCTACGGCAGCTGCTGTGGTGAGTAAAAGGGCAACAGAGCTGGGCTCTACAACTAGCATGTATCAACTTGCATGATGGTACGATTAATACTGCCTCATTTCCATTTCACCTGAAACTCATGTGCAACCTTAAGGCCAAACATTCCCTTCCTCAATAGCCTCTCACAGACTACAGGGAATTCACATATCTCTTCTGTAATCTCTTCCATCTTTGAGATAATTTCTCATCATTGTGGTATCCATACTTTGCAAATAATATTGATATGCTTAAGTGCAATGTTGCTAGAAAGACTCTGCAAGACCTTATTATCTGCTAGTTGGGTTACCACTAAGACTTCTGATTCTAGTCTCTTTTCTCATGTTCTTGGGTACATACTTTACAACAGTTTAAGACCCAAAATCATGGCGGGGAATGAGCCTCATGGTCTGCTTGAAATTTATGGTATCTACCCCTTGTTGTAAAGTGATCCTCTCTCTGCTGGTCTGACATATGAACCTGCAATTTATTTTAAAGGCCTGTGTCTCCTATAAATAACACACAGAGCATTAGGCACTCTATGGAGATAAGTGCTTGCATCATCACTTCAGTAATTCAGAACGTGCTGTCCTAAAAATCTGGAATTTCTACTCCTTTCTCACAAATTCTCATGGGTTGATCTCATATTTATTTTATTTATGGGCTTTCTGAATGAACCTGTGATTAAAGCGTATGCACACCTCATTAGCATAATGAGATTTTTCTTACAAGCATGTAATGAAAAAAGAAACAAATTCATACTGTCATTTTACAGATGTGGAACTGAGGAACAGAGAGGATATACGACCGGCTTAAGGCCACCCTGCAGATCTTTATCAGAATCCAATTCTTTTACCAAGTTTAAATCGACTGCTTTGACTTAATGACTATTTTTTTCTAACAAAACTCCACCGGTATTCCTAAAACTATTCCCGAATGAAATTTATGTGAGAAGAGAATCCAACACTAAAAGATAGGTTTTGGGGTTTTGTTTGTTTTGTCCTTAAGAACTCTTTCACGGTCCAATGGACAAGACAGGCTGTTTTTTGAATCGGACACTTCAGACACCTTCAGTCTGGTAGAATCAGGTAAAGAAAGTCCTCCACAAGACTGGTATTCACTGAAGTGCCTGTGACTTAACATTGCCCTATTCTCTTTTTCAGGAAAAGACACTTCATGTTTTAGTTTCTAGACAGCTTAAATTGTCAGACTCGGGTTTATGTAAAGCATTTTCATTTCAAGTTTCTTCAATTTTTTAATTAGCTATGTCACAAAAAAGGAGTGCAAAAGCTAGCAACAAGACATGTTAGGGCAGCAGGTTCTCAATATCACAACTCCCGTGCCACCGCAGAAGGACATTTCAGCAGCCTAACGTCTTCTACCAATACAGAGCAGAAAGGCAATTGTAAGCTTTCAGCATGACTTGCACGGGTACTGCTCAAAAGAGCTTACACCATAGACTTTTAGTGAGTTTCACTTCTGTTTCCAACAGTCCTACACTTTCAATACTCCCTATGTCTATACGCATAGTACTTTTGTAGATTAGACTCCACTTGTCTTATGTGGCCCTTTGACAAAAACAATGGTCTCCGAAATAATTAGGGTTTAAGATTATTTTAAGCAAGCGATGAACTCATATTCATAACTTTCTATACTATTTGTATAGTTTCTATAGCATTTGTATTAAAAAAATAATAAACAGTGACTGTGAAAAGAAGGATTGCAGGAAAGGCTGGCCTTGCTTAGATTCCCCTTTTCCATCTCCACCCTTTCAAAAATTTCTACTAGATTTCTTTTCTGCATGCAGCAGCCCTAAGAACGGTACTCTCTCTCCCTCTCCCTCCTTCCTACTATCCATCATGTAATCCAAAGCCCATCTTGAAGCAATGATCGTGTCTGTACTATGCAGACTGTAGCATTACCACTAGGACCCAAGATCCATCAGCTAACATGCCAGCTGGCACCTTTCCCTCCCCTCTGCTTTCTTTCCCTGAGCAGGAGAAACCATTCATTGCCTTCTGGGGCTAGCACTGGACCCACACTGTTCTTAGTAATGAATGCAACCTGTTCTAACGAATGTGAAGCTTATTTGTGAGCGTGGAGCTGCACTCAATTGCCTGACATTTCACATTTCTCACCATAAATCTGGGTAACACTTTATTTTAATTACTGGGACATTTTCTAACTTTTATTGTTTCTGGCAAACACAGGCAAAATGAGCTCATTCATTATATAAGGTATGTGAGCTATTTCTTCAGGGGAAATTGTGTTCTATATTATCCTTGCCATCCAACGAGATGCCATTCACCTCTCTTCTAGATGTCATTAAGTATCACAGAGACTGAGAATAATTAACTAATCTTTTCCTGAATGACAGAGAGCTTGGAAGATGATATATCCATCCACCCATCCATTCATCTTTCTGCATTTCTAACACACCCGTTAATGTAAGTAACTAAGGGTCAATACATCTCATGCCTTTTTCACAACTCCACTCCAAAATGTGTGTAGATACCACCTTGAGATGGTACAAAAGAAATTCCAAACTGCAAATTTCAGACCCTGATTTGATTTCTCCAAGGTAATTTTGATCTACTTGTGTTATAAAGACCAATACAAGAAACAGCAGGCTGATAAAACTGATGAGCACTGTGTTCCTCGGGAAGATGCTCTGTATTGTGGACTAGGTATCAGAGACTCCAGTCAGGGCCCTGGAGAGAACCAAAGGATTTTACAAATGCCTTGAAGCCTCAATGTAAAAATCCCTTTATATTGCCACCCCCAGCAAAGGTCTGTAACTTCACTCAGATGAACAGTACTATAGACTGGAGACCTTGAATTCTCCTAGCTCTCCAAGGTCGAATCAGTAGATCTGCAGAAAATCACACTCAGCATCTCCGGGCCTTATTTGTCCCACAGCAGTTGATGCCAAATTTCAAATGGAGTCCAAACAAAGATTAAGTTTAGACTCTATCTCCATAATGATAATTTAGGGCCAAGATGCAGTAGGTGCTGAATATTCTGCAGGCAATATAACCTCTCACTTGTAAAACCAGGCCATAACTTTTCAATTAGTGAATTTAGACTGGACTGGAGAAATCATAACTCAGACCACCTCTTTTGACAATTGTTTAAGCTTCAGAAATTGACTCCTGCTCTTGGACTGTGGAGCAATGCCTCTCCCCTTGTCTGTGCATTACATCCCCTCCTCAGACTGTACCTTCCTTGTTCATACTGCTGAGCCTGAGATGATGGAATTGGCCATTTGCCCAGGTGGAGGAAAAAAAAAAAAGCAGTTACTGTAATGGAACGGCTTTCTGACTTTTCTGAATACAGTAAGTGAAAATCCCATGCAGATAGCGCATAGCATGTTTAATGACTCACGCTCCGCATTTTCACCAGGGAAAAATTTCAGGCCTGCACTCAGTTGAAAGATGGAAATTTTTCTAAAACTTCCATTGTGGTATGTTACCATCTGTTCAGAAATTAACAAAAACAAAATCTAAGTAAGTAAATTGTTTGATTTTCTTTCTTTTTCTTGTAGTAAGAGCTTTCTGTTCTACAGATAAGATGTGAAACTCTAAGGGGAGGGGATGTGAGCATATACAATTCAGTACAAAAGAAAAAAAAATAGAGACTTCAATCTAATTGCTTGCTAGCTTTGGGAAAATTAAAGTCCTGAAAAGTAAACTATTTGATACATTATGGCCATTTTCTCATACAACGATTAGCAGTGTCCTGTATCAGTCAGGGACCAAAAGAATTTTGTGTCTGTAAGCATTAGCATGTGCTTAGCCCAAAAACCCCCTCAATCTGAACAGCCTCCAAGGTCTTCTGATGAGACAACTTTACTGAAAAAGTGTTCTCTCCCTTGGGAACCAAGCCACAAAGGATTTGGATGAAACGTGTATAATAACACAAAATTTTAAGTTTCGGTTGGCAAAAAAAAAAAAAAAAAAAAAAAAAAAAAAAAAGAAATTGCAGTCAGCAAATTTTGCCCCTTTCCTTTCTCCTTCATTCTTTCTAATGCTTCATAAAAACACATGACTTTTTCCGCCTGTTTTTTAAGCAAGAACATATATTTCTTTCTTTTCAGAGAGTTGAATTCTTGGAACTCATACCATTTTCATTTAGCTATTTTTACCCGCCCTGCTCCTTCCTGTATCCATGGAGTTTCATCAAAACATTGAATTCCAGTCTCTAATGACATAACCTTCCCCTTTCCTTCCTGTTCTCATGTCACCTCTCATTTTCTCACCAGCTCCATAGCCTTCTCTGATTTTTAGACTTTTTCTGCTCTAGGCTTCTTATTTTCTTTATGTACTTTGCAATACCACTGGCCTCTTCTCCGCAGCAGGGAATATTATGAAGTCACAAACTTCTGCATAAACAAGCAAAGAAAAAACCGCCACTAACTGCCTCAGCTGAGGAGAACAGCTTCTCTTCTTCCCTACTGTAGGGAAAAATCTGACTTCAAAGTCCTAGTTTCGAGTTTTGTCTTAACATCAGCATCAAACTGGAATTATTTGACTATAATCACTCTATGAGATTCTTATCTGCCATGTTTGGTATAAATCAGCTATAGGGAAATAAACAGAAAGATTGTAATGTAAAGTTGAGACAAAGGGACTGTGACATACGTTAACAACTCCACTGACTATAGTTAACAATTAAATGTGAGATAAAAGTGCTATTCAATGTATGCCTGAAGTTACTTAATGGATTAACACCAGCAAAATATGCATCATAGTCTGGCCCTACAAGATCTTTCCACATGCATACTACGCTTTGCTACAGCTATATATTTCTGCAAGACAGAGTTCCTATGGTGTGGGAGTTTTAAGGGTAAAGGTAGGAACAGCAATCTGGCATAAACATTCCTTGTCTTAGAAAAAAAATTGAACTGCAAATGGAATTCATTTGCTGATTTGCAGGAACAATGAAGTCAAGCAACAAAACTTAGCAAACCATATTAAAAAGTATTCTCACAAGTATTTTTGCAGGAGGCAGAGGTGTTTATGAACCAAAAAAAGAGGTGTAGAAGTTACAATTGCTCTAGGGCAAATTTTAACTGGTTTCCCTTCCTTATTAGATTTCTCATTCATAAAAAATTGCTAGCTGACTTAGCAGTCATTGCACCACATGGGATTTTAGGTGCTTCTAACCATCTGGATGTATTTTTTCCATTTGTCTAACTAATTTCCCATTTTCAATTAATTTATCTTAATTTTAGCTCTTTGTCTATACAATTAGAGTTATCTGGAACATCAAGACAAGCCTTTATTTCAGCAGGAGTATGGACAACATATTTGCTCAGAAGCAAAGAATACAAGCTCTAGGCTATCACAAACTCCATTGCCATTCTCAGCTGGCAATACTAAAGAAAGTTCTTGATGCAATAAATCATGTTTGATCCTGACACTTTTTCCTAATCTGGATCCTGAAAGTTCAGAGTCCTTCCAAAAGGTGTCACTGATTCAGAGCAATGGCACTAAGTTAATCAAATTGAGCTCTACACTGACAATATGCCAGGAACCCAAAGCTAAACATAAAACTGAATTCTGTAACACGTCAGGTGCCCCAAATTTTCATCAAATTCAATGGCTGAGCCGTTGCATGGGATTCAAGGATTAGAACATTAATGTGTACAGAGTTACACCTATCCGTAACTTCCCAGTGGGAATGCAGTGCAGGAAGATTACAAGACTAAGTCAGCAACTTCTGAGTCCTACAGTCTTATCTCTTGGTGCCCAGCTAAGTCTTCTATCAACAGAAAACAGTTGGAAAGCTTTCTACAAAAAGTTATGATCCTGCAAGATTCAGAATATTATTTGCACGATAAGCTGAGAAATTAGGTTTGAAGTCTTTCCTGTGTTTAAGCCTAAAAAGAAAAGCTTAGTAAGATACAGAAATGCCAAGTTTAGTCTTCTTACAGAAAATTAACAGTCTGTTTGGACCAATGCAGATTATTTTGTGCTGGCCTACAGAAGCTCCGTGGGGAGCACATTCAGGTTAAAGAAAGCATGCAAAAGAGAGGTATATGATACAGATTTATATTGCCTTTCATTTTTGTTCATACCTAAAAGTGCTCAATAACTAACAATATCAATAATAATGCTCTCTTTGAAATGTTCAGTCTTACCCACACTGGAATTGTGTATGTTCAGGATTCACCTGCAATTTATCCATATTTAATCTTTTTCATGCCTCCCTTCTCTGCTTACTATACTTGGATCATTGACATTTTTATCAGTTGCAAACAATTACAAAGACCCTTGGCATGATGGACTTAAGCAACTTCAGAACGGAATCTCTGATTCTTCCCCAGGTTGGCAAGGCCATTTTCAGCAAGTCAATTCTCCCTTCTTTCTTCCATAAAGTGGAAATGCATAATATGACTTCCTTTATTAGAGCTTTACCCGGGGCCACATAAAGAGCTATGTACTACAAGAGGAAACAGTCTACTGGATCATGTTTAGCACTAAAAATAAGAGGACAGCTTTGTCATGACCTACTGCGTTACCTACCTTAAGCAAGCTTTTGTGCCTTGTTTATATTCCTTCTCACCCCCATCATCAAAAGGAGCTACTCATTTAAATTGTGTCTGTGAAGAGAGACTATTCTCACTCAGCAGGAAAAACAATGAGGTCTTTAGAAGGGCTGACTAGAAAAAAAATCAACTAGTTCACATAGATGCTTTGCCATTTTTGCCCAATACCCAATGCTTTTCCTTATGTAATTGATTAATGAAGTCCCTGAAATTCCTCTGGAGATATGCCAGACCACAGATCCTGTTCTCATTTTATTTTAATTCTAGGAAAAGCAAGCAAGGAAAAAATTGCTTCTAAAACGTTTCAGCTACTATTCCTGACACTTTGTTCCTGCAGACATCTATCCATAACTGACTAACTAGAAGGTCCGATTGCCTTGTTTTCAGAGATGGGTGATGAGTTATGTTTGTTTGCACTGGTCTCCGTCACCCGAGTGAACAGCCGTCCAGATTTTTTTAAATGGATTTTGCTGCTACACAGTTTAAGCAAATAGGAATATGCACTGTTTGTGCAATTTCAAAATCTTATTTGAAAGCACTTCATGTGCACTACAGACACTTTCTTATACCTCCATGTTCCCCTTCCTTTCCAGTGCCATGCATTGCAATGCACTGGAACGCTGGCTTCCAAAGGCATCTGAAGTGCCTATGAATCTGTCTAAACAAATACACAGGCAGATAATCTAAACCAGAGCATTTCCATCTGTTGAACCTCTACAAAGCTGACATTTGGTAATGACCATCACCTCCTAAAGTGCAGGCTGCACCTCCAACTGAAGACATTGCCAAGCATATTCTGATTTTCATTTGCAATATTTAACTTGGAAAGGCTCAGTGACAACTGCACAGTAGAAGTTAACAGCCAGTTAGAATTGCTATTAGCATGCCCGAAGGAGGGGGCAGGGAGGGAAATAAGACCAAATTAGCTGTGGTTTGTGAGCAAGGGAGGTCATCTCTGAAAAAATAACATGATCCCAGTGGGATAAACAGTACAGGAGATAAATCAGTAACTGGGCCAATCATGAAATACAGGTTCTGCAAATATTTCACAGAGTAATGGAAGGGGAACTAAGGAGCAAAACTGTTAGACTGGTTAGATAGAAATACTCAGAAGGAGCGTACAGTCTCTAGAAAAACATGACACTGGCACAGGGTTGGTGGTCAACTAACTCCAAGGGATTGTCAAATGGAACACAAATCAGCCAACGAAAGATAGTTCACACAAAGTTATGCTTAGGATTTGTGTTGTCAGTGGCTGAGCACAAAGGCCTCTGCAACTCAGCAGAGGAGGTTGTGTAGCTGATGCTCTATAGTAAGTCAAAGGTTACCTGCTTTATCTTGTAAAGTTGAATTTTGTGCTCGCTAAACCCATGCTAATTGTCTTTACTAACATTTGAATTTTTGAGATGATGTTTCACAGACACTGGATTTGGTATAACAAGTTATGCTGTTTGAAAGCATAAAGATTTGCCTCATATGTTCTCAACAATGGACTCTGTTACTTAGCGCTCCCAGGTATTACTCACTAAAAATCTAAAGTGCAGAAAGAAATCCAGAAGGTCAATGTAATCAGTAAGATTCTGCAAACTTACTTCAAAAAGTAACAGAACCTTGAAAACAGCATACACTCAAGCACATAAAGGATATACTTTTTGTATATCGATATGCTTTCCATTACACTAAAAAGATTGAAAGACTCTTTCCTCCTTCTTTATTTTCTTCCCGAAAAATGAGTCAGAGAACAGATAAAACCAGCACATTTTCATCACGAAGAGCTGCTCTGACCCCTACTTTATATTAATTGACTCAGGGAAAGAAGGGGAAAATTTCCCAAACCCAAAAGAAAGTAGTAACTGTGAAGTTCAGTGTAAATAATCAGTTTAGTGTTAAAAACAATCTAGAAATATTTAAGACATGGGCTTCAATACACAACTCGTCATGAATGGGATCATACAATCAACATAAGCTACCTATTTTTTCCCTATATTCCAGATACTGTGCATAGATCTGTATTACTAATTTAAACAAGTCTGAGCTTGTTCTGTGGGAGTGTTTCATGCCATGTGGCCACAGTACATGTCCACGACATCAAGTTACCCACCTCTAAAACAGGATGGCTGAATGCAAAATGCCTTGTATGAATGGGCTTTGGCTCACAACAGCTCTTGGACCACAGTCAGAAACTGAAATTTCTAGCGGGCCCAGCCAAAACCATGCAAAAGCTCTTTCAACAATATATCCATCTACAATGACATTCCAGAGCCCAGCAACCTTTCCCTGGTAATTTACCAGCATACCTGTAGCCTCTGATTTCTTTCTGTACTGCTTGCACAAGTTTAAAGTTTGGAAGCCACTATGCATATTGGCCATTTCCTGTTGACACAACTAGACAGAAGAGGGGAAACATCTGCAGATGTTGCTGTAACTTAAAGGCTATCACTACACAGCCTGGAAAGACAGAACTATTTCTCATGTGCTTTAACTCACGGGAAACCGCTGGTGCTAACCTGCTTGACGCGGCTTAGCTCAAAGTGGAGGACTAGGTCTGAACTGTCACAGGCATCTTATCAATATTCCACAAAATCTTTGAAGAAGTGCTGGAAACAGGAAAAGTAGCAATTTACTGAATAAACAGTTAAGGGGGTTCTAAGAATGAAAGGCAAGGTAGAATACTTCCACTTCTAAGTACTGAGGTTATTTAACGGCTCAGTAAAGAAGCACCTGGTAGAATATAATGTATAACCTCCATCTAAGGATTTCAACAAGTCCTCCAGCAGAGTTTCAAAGCACTTATGAAAGTTATACCACACTGACAAACTGAGGCAAAAGAAAGAAACAAAGTAACTCTCTCAAAAAACATAGGACATCTGGATAGAAGCACAGGTTTCTTCTGCTTTTAACCAGTCATGAGTGCACTGCCTCATCAAACCCACACACGTGATGGAAACTCATCAGAATCAAGGATAATTATGCAAGAAAGAGGATACAAGAATGGTAAGACACATTCATCCACCAACTCACTTAAGCCATAACCCAGAACAGGAAGTTTCACAGTCAGACTTTCAATTCCTACACCAAGTTAAATCAAATACATTTAAAAGAAAAAGCCTTGAATGGAAAAAACAGTCTCTTTATGCCACCCGCTACCAGAAAGATTATTGTTCTTGCTTCAAAACTATTTCTGATTCAAAAGCTACTTGAAGTTCAAAATCCAGGCATTGGATTATTTTCTCTTCGTTTGAATTTCTACACAGGAAAACTGAGTAATTTGTACAGTTAGCTAAGCCAAAAAAAAAAAAAAAAAAAAAAAAAAAAAGAAAAAAGAAAAAAGGCAGGGAGGAGGATGGCCACTACTGGATTAAAATAAATTTATGCTGATAGAATAACACTGTCAAAAGTCTCACAGGAACAAGCGTTTTTAAAAGTCTTAAACCAGGCCTTATATTAATATTTTTTTTTCCTCTCTCTAAAGCTTACTTCTCTGATCCACAATAATTTTGGGACCAAGCCTTTGTGTCTTGACATCAATGTTGTTGGTGATATTTTCAGCACAGGCGTTGCCTGAATGTATCATTTATAATGTCCACTCTCCTTTTCCTGACACTGGCCACAACCAGCTGCTTCGCAGAAAAGTTAAAGACACTTCAAGAGGCACCAATCAAAAAAAGAAGTCCCTCCTTCACCACCAAGAGTTAAAAGGGTTCTCTTGTTTCCTCTCTGATGTTGCTGCATTTCGTTTTAAAGATCATTCCTGTAACAAATCTGGGTGTTCTTGCTATCCATACAAACATGCCATCATTTCTGAATCCTTCCAAACTCTCAACAGTATTTCCAGCAGTACACAGTTAAATATATATATATATCTATCTCATATATATTTGTGCTTTATGGTATATGTTATAAGCTCAAGTCTGTCCTTCCACATAGAAAGGGAGCTGAAGCAGTAAGAGTCCGCTTCTGCACTCTCTTTCTCTTTTTTTTTCTGTGCATTTATCACCAATGAAGGATATCAGACATGACAGCCCTGGAGACTGAAGTCCTTGGTCTACACAAAAGGTCCAGTTCTGTCAGCAAGAGGGGGGGCTTCACTTTCACACTGTTTCAACAGTATGTTTCAATCAACAATGCCTTGAGAAACTTCCAAGAACCACCAGCAAAAGTCAAAGGAATGAGCAATATTAAGACTAACTAATCAAGGTTCTTTGAGAACTCTTTCTGAGAACTACCAAGGAAACCAATTAAGACCAATTGCATTCGTCATTTAGGCTGGAACACATCTGAGACCATGTAACTGTTTATTTATGGGTCACTTAAAAATAACCCTATAGAAAACAACCATTAAGTTGCTACTAGCACATACTGGATTTGAAACAGCAATTAAAGTTTCTCATTTCATTAGCAAAGGAGTCTGTTAGCAAAGCACACCAGTCCTCACCAAAAGCAAGCTTACAAAAGCTAGGGTGGGAAAAGGGTTACCAACATACATGTTAAAATGTCAACAAAATATGCTGTGCGCTCTGTTCTCTAGAGTGATCTCGTTATTATTTTTCCACTAGCAGCAACTCCACAAGTGCACAGGGGTCAGAAAAAGAAATGGAAGCAGTTGTGAAATTGTCCCATCTACTTTTACCATCCACGTGGAAAAAACCCACAAAAAGAATAACAGGTGTACACTGGGGGAAAAAACCCCTAGATTAAGTCCTTAAACGTCTTTTTTTTCATAGTTTTTAAGAATAAGAGTACACTCTGAATGTGTAAGTTCTCCAGAGCACTGTCTCTTTAAAGTCGGAATGTGACTTTTTTTTCACACATAAGAAAAAGTGCAGTTTCCCAGGTTCTTACTGGAAAGTTTTCTTGGGAAAATATTCATTTCCAAAGCGTTTTTTTTACACTTTTGGTTCACTGGTTGTATGACTCTTGTAATGCTTTAATAGTGTTTTTACTCCACAAATGTTTGTAATAACTTAATCCATCCTCTTTCCTACAGTATCTCCTTTTAAGGATAATTATATCAATATGCTTCTGACATTTTGTAATCCAAACAATTTCTTCTTTCTAGATTTTGTTCTCAGTTGGGTGATTCAAAATAAGAGTTAATTGTATGTTCCTGGCCCTCACAATTTTCTGAAAAAGCTGCTGCACAATAAAACTCAAATAACCCCCAAAACTTTGGAAACATGGATAATTCTGTGTAGAATTTTGTTAAATTCTCACAGCTTTCTTTTCTAATTAGAGAGTTCAAGATTAGTTAAAATCTGATGCATTTTCCAAGACAAAAATCTCATGAATATATTTTGTGTATACCTGCCCTAAGAAAGCTTTCTTTGGTTTGTTTTTTTTTTTTTTCTTAAAAAAAGCTGCAATGGTATGTATTCTGTGACAGGCTAAAAAATATATACCCATAATTAAATGCTTTTACATATGGCATTTAATAAAGACCCTAACTGTATCTATTTATGACAGTAAGCTATCCAAGAACCTAAGCAGATTGAATAGGCTTACAGAAGTTTTTTTCAAAAGCTACATGTGGTTTTCTACAGAGGAGGTAATATTGTTCAACCAATTCTTCCCAACTTCTGTGCTATTGTGCCACAGTCAAGCCTCAAAACTTTTCAGATTATTGGAACATAGGAATTAATATATTTTATGGTTCCACAGACTGGTTTGGGAACGACTTCTTAATCACTTCAGAGTTTAGCTCCTCCTGTCTACCCTAAGGCAAAAATCAGGCCTCCTCTGCTGCCTTTTCTGATGCTCCATTTATAATATAAGCTAGCAAAATAGCTTTAACACGTCTGTTGCACTTGATCCATATTTAGAACATTTTTACTGCAAATTTCTGTAAATTATTAGATTTAATGGCAGTGATCATGTCAAACAGGATCTGGTCTTCATTGTGTAAGGTACCACACTGCCAGTAAGCAGTCCTTCCGCTGATGAGTTTGCAAAATATGGGAGTGACGTAGAGATGAAATGACTCACACGGAGCTAGTCAAAAGGCCAGCTTCAGGACTAGTGACAAAAGCAGGTTTCTCAAAGCAAAGATCAGACTCCATTGTACTTTTTGTGCCTCCACATCAAATTAAGAGACAACATTGCAGTCTAACTAGAAACCTCTGGCTTTAACACAGTTATTAGCTTTATTGCTACTTAGACAACAGACACAATCTAAGACAGTCAAGGAGAATTTTGGTAGGCCTAACATCTATTGTCCTCTCAAAGGTCCTCTGCTTAATACTGAGTGAGGGAAGTGGTAAAGCTGCTTCTTAGCTGTTTATAAAGGAAACCAGAAGATCCTTTGATAAGATGCTATCTTCTTTCCTTCCTCTCACTGTATTCACTGTGCAACAGGGGAATTTTAGCTTTGTGTTCCCTGTCCTATACAGCAATCAAAGGCTCTAAAAGGGACCTCTCTAGCACACCAGATCAGACTATTACCCATTGAGTCTCTTGTTCTTTGTAACACTAGAGATACTTCTATAACACATCGAATATGTATCTGGTGAAAATTGTTACCAGAATGTTTCAATCTCAAGCTCCCGCTCTCTGTAAATAAGTTACAGAAAGAAGCCAACTGACAGCACTTGACAACATGAAGCATGGTGCCAGAATGCAAACCAATAAAGTTTCTTCTTCTTGAATGTGACAAAATGCTTATTTTAAGCATACTGAGACAATAAAGTGCTGATTAACAAGCAGCATGTTCTTCAATGAAACTTATGAGTGTGCAGTCTTGTGCTAAATAGAGAAGATGCTGAAGGTATGCAATCACAAGTATGTGAACAGCTCCATATAAAGGTACCAAAAGTTAGCTTTAAACTAACTCACATTAATACCAGTAACAGAGTATCTTCAGCTACATGGAGGACTGACCCAGTGTCATGGACATATTTTTCTGAACTCATTAAGCGTAAATACACGTGTAAGGTTTATTTCTCAGCTAGCTAGCTTATAGCTGTCTCAGACATATCTATGCTGTCTGTAGTCATGTCTTTCACCGCTACCTTATGCTGGTATAAATGGGTATATTGAGTCTTCAGGGACTGCTAGTGAGTGATTACTTTAGCCTTAGCTAGAAATTATGATATTCTATTTGTAGATAGCCTAATCACATGTTAACACTGTGTTCTGCAGAAATTAATATAGACAAAGCTGAAAATAATACTCACCCACACAGTCTAAAAATAAGCACCAAAATTTCCCCTCCTCGTTTCTTTCTGATTTTTGTTTCCCCTCAGGTGATGACACCATTCTCCTTTCCAGCTCTCCTGAAATGCATCATGTGCTCTGGGTCACCGATTGTACTGGGGATCTTTTTTTTTTTTTAATGTTATGTTTTTAATGTTATACTTTTGGGATGTACTGTGTGAGGCAAATCAAGAGTCTGTTTATTAGACCAGAATAAACAACAGAAGATACTGGTTAAACATGGCCTCCAAGAACCAGATACCTAGAAACATATTTAAGCATATAAATAACGTAGGAACCATAGGCACAAATGTGATATGCACTAATTACAGTAAATGTGGTGTTTTCAGCTGCACTACCATGAAGAAATATATTCCTTCAGAGTATTTTTGGAATGACAGACTCTGTTCAGTTTAGTCCTGCAGCTCAGCCCATTTCAGACTTCCAAAACCAAGCCAATTAAAATACTAGAAACTTACTGCATATTGATTGCTTTAGACCATGCAATTTAATGCAGCCTTGTTTCATGCAAACACAGGAATTTTGAGAGCACAAGATCCGTAAAATCAGTAAAAAGGGTAATAATTTAACAGGAGCACTGCAGAAAATACTTGCATTTCCCGCCAAGCAGACAAGCTTTCCAACAAGAGGACAAATGGAGAAGAGTCCAAATGAAACTACCTGACCACAAGGAGTAGCAGTTCTAGTTTTGATATGTACTTCTGTAGTATTGATATGTCCTCGTGCATATACTTTATGAGCTAATAAAGTTCCAAAACCAAAAACTAATAAAGCCCAAAAACATCTTATGAGGCAAGCAAAACAAGTTTCCACTTCACAGATGAAAAAAGTGAGGTCAGTAGGTATGAATACAGATGGAGCTGGTTCTAGAAGTGGGATGAAGAACATGGAGTTCTGGGATTATGCTCCAGACTTGCTACTTTTGTGGTATTTAATTTAGAGAATTTGGTGAAGGGAAGAAGAATGAGTTTTTCATTACACATTATGTATATATGCATGCAATCCCTGACATAACGTGTCCCCAACCTGGTCTAAGACCTACCTCAGTAGCACACAGTAAAACTCCTCATGCCCAGATGACTGAAGCAGAAATCCGTGGTGGCGATTCTCTGCATAGAGGGCACACTGCACACCATAGGAATAACGCCATGCTGCCAGATGCATGCTCCATTACATTCTTCCAGTCCTAAAGAAAAAACACTTTAAATTCAGTAATACATAATATTCCTGTTAATGTGAGACAGGAGGCTGGCAACATGCCACTAACAGAGACAAGCAATGGAAAAAACAGAGGACTAGTACAGTCTCGCAATCTGGAGCAGACCAACCTATTGTAAGCTGTCTCCATCCTTGGGGCTGGATGGTCCAGGCTGATTCATGAGCACAATATTTACAACTAACACACATGAAATACATTATGAGTAGAAATAAATCTCCTAACATGCACAGAGAACAGCTAAGATAAAAGAATGCATATGGTAAACTAGGTGAATGTTTGTCATTAAAAGTGTGGTACTAAAGCCAGAGCAGTCTTTGGGGCAATGGAGACTGTGTATTTGCACTCAAGTTTATCAATACTCTGGAAGACACGAGGTATTAGGCAGAGACTTTCAGAAAGATGTCCCATCTTTTTATTTTTTCTAGTGAACTCAAAGCTGGTGAAAGACACTGTGTTGAAAGCCCTTGGGAGTAAAACACTGCTTGAAAGGAAGATTAGTCTTATGCCTGTGCAAAGACCCAGTGAACAACAGGCCAGAGTTCAGTTCCCAGGTCTTGCATTATCTCAGGCAACATCCTTAATTTTTGTGCACCTGTGTTCCATCTCATAAACAGGTATAAGTATCAAATAAGAAAGGGCTACTTTAAGGCCAGACAGGACCGTTGTAATTAAGTATTCTGACTTACTGCATCAAGCTACAGGCAGTAGAAATTCCCTGAATTAATTCCTAAATTACAACATCACCGAACAGATAAACTCTTCAGAAAAACAAGCATCCCTTACTAGCAAATGGGGATGTCAATTTGAGTTTCTCTGTAATTCCAAAAAAGAAAACCCACTCCCAAAAGAACTGATGACAATTTCCTGCTGATCACTCCTGCCTTTTGAACCTTGTACAGCAGACTACATCAAGCAGGCTCCTCCAAATCTCATTTGGTTTTAGAGGGAATATGAGGCAGCTATCACTTAAATGCACCTATATTTGACATTTCTGCCTACAAAGCTGCATTGGTCATAGATCGTATCTCATCATGTCCAGCCAATCCAACTAGGCGAAAACAGCTTCTTGTAAGGACCTGGATTCATCTCTTCCTTTGACACTATTTGACACTAAGGTTTAACAGTGCCAATTTTTTTTGCAGCTCTTTGTGATGTTGACTCTTGCCCAGTGGGATCTGCATAGAAGCTAACCAACTCATTTTATGCAGGGTACAGAACAGCCAGAGAGCTGTGAAGCTGCTACTTCTCCTCACAATCTTCTGATAAAATATCTGATTTCAGTAGGGTAGGACATGGAACCAGTCTGTGGTACAAAACAGAGTAACTACTTTAGCTAACTAAACATACTTCCTTTCCTAAACCAACATCACAACATGTTGTTTCAGCTACTACACGTCTTTTTTGGAGTATTTTCCACTGATTCAAAGGGAATAATCAAATTTCTACGAGAGCAGCACAGATGAATTGAAGGAACGGCAAAGTGGATTTGGGAAACAGGAGAGATCAGCTGGGGAAAATACTCCAAAATCAGCCCAATTTTAAGTTCACTTATGAAAGGAACAGTAGCATGAAGTTACCATTTGATAGCAGTACTGTTCGGATGTGGCAGGAAGACATCAGCCCGTTTTTCTTGAAGTAGTCTAAATGGATGTGATTTACAGATGCTGGGAGCTGCAAAGTGACAGCAAAGGCAGGCAAACACCTACTTTAATATGTCTAACTAGATGTTGCAGTTCTGTCATAACAAGATATATTCCAGGCAGAATGACTTTTCACATCGACAATGTCGCAAGGTAGTTTCAGTTCAGTGGGTATAAGACAATGTAAATAAACCAAACTCAGTCTGTGTCTGATACAATTAAACAAACGACATATGGAAAAAACCCAAAACTATAGCTCTACTGTATTTTACTGTCAGGTCTTCTAAATTAGTCCCATTTTGTATTTCTTCTATCAAGTTAGGCACTAATGACGGACAGAGGGAGAATGAATATGAAAAAGAAAAGAATTTAGGAAGGGTAGAAAGGACATACTGCATATTTCCAAGACATTTCCGTAATGCAACAAAATTACAACACCACTAGATTGCAACTAAAATACATCCTTCTCAGTGAAAAGAGGTATACTTACCTCCACAGCTTTGATTATACCTTCAGATTTACTAGATTTTCTTTCTAAAACACTAGCTAGTCCTTAAAAAAATTGCAAAACTAACTAAACCTACTACCCACATTTGTTGAGGCAATAAATAAATACTCATCTGTTGAATTACATTCTATTTTAAGTTGATTTTATACACCATTCTAGTTATGGATAACATCACACCATATTAACTTGTGTTAGTTATTTTGCCCCACTGTTTCGTGGTTTCATGCCCATAAACAGGAAAGGTGATTTTCTGTAATTACTACAGCTGTTATTTATGGATTTTTTATGGATTTTTTTTTTGTGGAGCCCCTTAGTATGTTGATTTCAAATGAAGGAATGATACACAGCAAACAGGAGGAACTCAAACTGCTATAGGCTATAGTACTGTGAGACACATTTTTAAAAACCAACCAACCAAACAAACAAAAAATCACAAAGCAAGCAAGCAAGAAAGAAATATTAAAACCTCAAGCCATATTTGATCCTAAATTCAGAGCCAAAATCCTTTAAAGTATGGGGAGATCACACAACTCCCTCAGCAGAATTCTAGGCTGGGCCACAGAACCCACGGCTTCATGCCATCAAACCTAATCTTTGTTTGCGATCTGAAACATTCTCTCCAAGAGTTTTCAGTCACATTGCAAAATTGTGAGAGGAAGATGAAAGGCAGATTCTTCCCGCCTCTCTTAGACTAACCCCAGGGCCTAGAAACATCAGGACTTGATTTAACCAAACACACACTGGGCCAGAAAAATGATGACTGATACTAGGACTTGACTGACATGCTGAAGACTTCATCTGATTCACAGTTTTCCAACACAATCATTGGATCACCTCAGACCCTTGAACAGATTGTGCCCAGCCAGCCAAAAAGCATCCCCTCACTGGCCAAAATGACAGCAAAGTCAGCAGAGTCTCTGTCAGTCAAAATGCATCTTCACTGGGGAAAAGCACATACATTACCAAATAAACAGCAACTTCACAACTTCAAACAGGCAACATCTTCAAGAAGCTAAGCCCCTGGGGCCTTCTCCCTATAAGGCAACTTATCCTTGCAGAGCTACTACTAACAAAAAAGGCCTCCGGACCTTCCTTCTTAATCAGCTGAACTCCTCTCCACTGCATGTCTCTTCCAACAAATTTCCTGTCTCAGTCTGTACCACATAAAGGCTGGACCAAGCTAAATCTGCTGGCTCCCAAACAGGCTTCTTAAGCCTCTAGCAAATCAAGAGTAGGATATTTGTTTCCAAATCTCCAAAGGAGGATTAGGCAGGGAGATTATAATCCTAACCAGCCTCACACCTGCCACTCACTCTTGGTGAAGGAGAGATGCATTTTCATAACTGGAAATTACTAGCAGATGAACCTCGGTCCAAGGGAGGATATCACAGATTACAGTTGCTAGCGCCCTTGTTTCTTGGCTGCATAGGAAAAAAAAGCTTTCTTTTGGTGAAACAAAAGAGTGGATATAATTGTTTGCTTTAGTTCCAGTGACATTGTTCCCTTCCTTCGCCATTCTTTTTTGTCAATATCATCTCTCAATAATTGAGCCTGATCTGAGGAAGAACTAGAGCAGTTGGACTATCTTCTGAAAATTTCTCCTTTCATGTCCCTTTATTTCAGTGCCCCGAACAAAAAATTAGGTCAGTGAGAGGCTTTTTCATATACGCTGTCCAACCTGCTTTGATCATAAACTCTTTGCATTTTATATGATTCCTACATATAAGTCCTATTGTAATGATGTCAGAACCTCCAAATATAATTTTAGAACAAAACAAAGCGGTAATGTTCAGAGAACCATTTATCTTTATACCGTAGGAGTTTCAGCAGTGCTGTTGTTACTTTTGAGGGGGAGTTGTGCAGGCTTCTTGTCAATTGGTTTAGGTTGCCTAAACAAAGCCAAATTGGTCTTACCATCTCCAGCTGCTGCTGCTGCCTGCATGTACTGCTTTCTCTATGTTTACTTTAATCCATCAGCCAAGAGCAAAATAATTTTCCTTCAGTGCACCTCCTACAAATAGGGTATGGGAAGAAGGGAAAAAAAAAAAAAAAAACCACACAAAAGAAAAAAACCCCACCACATCACTTGAAGCATCTTTACATGCAATAGTAACAGTCTCTTGGTGCCATCATCAGCCATGGCATTTCATTCACACAGAACACTTGTGGGCACATCACATATGCTTTTCCATTCAATGTATTTTTAAATGTTTCCCAGGCAACTGTTTCAATACAATATGCCTCCTTGGCAACCTGGTACCCACAAATGCCATGCCAGTCTCCCTAGTCCTCTTTTTAGGTCTTCCCATCTTGGCATATGAATGTCACAAGGCTTGATTTTCTATATACAGCCACAGAGGTACTGATCTGTCCTTGTACTTGAAAAGGGAAGGCTGAATTGAAAAGATGAGTTGTGCACTGGACTCTGAACATTAACAAATTCAGGCTCTGGCAAGCTACCAGCGGAAGCAGGTTTCAAAGGCAATGACTTTTCTTTGAAAAGACTATGTTACCTACAACTAAATTTAGGGAGAGCCTATAGAACTTCCTCTGGAAACAGCAATGAGCCTGCACTTGTCAAATTGAAACTGCATGTCATCTTTATTCTCCTGACTATGCTAAAGGAGGTCTTACACAGCTTTCTTAATTTTGTGGCTTGAATTGTAATACATCATGTTGATGAAAATAGTCAGACTTTCCTATTTCACTACAGACAGTGATTACCACTATACTGAGTGAGCCAATATGATTGAGTTACTCTTTCCAGTGCTACATTTGCTGCCACTAGGCTGTAGGAGATACACCGTAAAGTCCATTTGCTGCAGAAGCTTTCCCTGATGCTCTACAATATACGTACTTCTGTCTCCTGTGGTATCTTTGGGGACGTTTTCCTTTATGACGTTTAGCAGAATGGACACGCTCATCCTGGAGTGAAGTCACAGACTATTTGACAAGGACAAAAAATTAACAACTTATACTCCTAAACCTAGCACTTATTAGATAAAATAATTGAAACATATTATTATGTTTCTAAGCAAGCACAGTTTATTATGAACATTTTTATCTGATACAGAAGCTATCACTACAGAACCAAAGACATTTCAGAAGGACTAAAACTATCTGCAAGCATCAGTCACCATAAAAAAAAAAAAGTTTTAATAAAAACTGCACATGTTGTAGTCTCAAAGTGGTATATTTAAAAAAAAAAAAAGCTCACGCATGCAATTACATCAGGCTCCGAGAGGAACCTAGCAGAAACTATGGCATCTCTTCTTCATTGATTACTCCATAACAACAGCTGAAAATTACAATTTTTCCAGGCTATAAAACGCCTAGCACTCCAAATTCTACACCAGCAGCAAAAATCTCCTCCCTGTCTGTGAGCTGTTGTATCTGTAATAGAGACCCTGCATTACCAGGCTTTCTAATTCTTCCCAAATGCAGAAGCTCTCATTCAATGTTGCAGCTGTTGGGTAGGAAATCAGAAATAGCAGAAGGCGGATTAGTTGATAATGTACCAGTTCTTCCCCAGCAAATGCTGGCACCTGCGTTTTACACTCTCCTCTTTCCCTCAGCCCAGGAAAAGATCACTTGGTTTGTTTGGCAGGCAATTTATAGGCTTTAGTGATCGTGGAATTGCGAAAGGATTAGAATTTGTTATAACAGCCCCTTTTTCCTGAGAGCAAAAGTTAAAACTGAGGCCCACTTTACAGCAAGAATCAGGAACCATGTAAGTAAAGATTAAGTGTGTGCAGCTTGATGAGACTCTACAGGGAATAGATAACTACACATGCTGGCACTCCATTTACAAGGAAATCCCTAAAGATAATCTGTAGAAGCATTCTAGCTTCCAAAAGCTCAAATCCCTTGACCACTGGCTCAAATCCAGTCAAGGCTGATGATAATAAAGACTACTCTGCATTTCTAGGAGAACTTTTTTCTAACGTCACAAAACATTCTAATTATTAAATTATGCAAGACCCAAAGTCAAGCAAGAAGTAATAGGATTTCCACATCATTGGAAGAAACAGTAGATATGATCTTGTGCAACAGGGCAGAACCAAGAACAGGTCCTATTCTACACTTCACCTTCATGCTGTAAAAACATTACTAATTCTGGAAAGATGCAGATGAAAAATACTGAGTACACACAATGGACAAAGATTTCTATAGAATGCTAGCTTCAAATCTACAGGTAGTTACAGAAGCAGACAGAGCAAGAATGAAAACATTCACTGACACGCCTGCCCTCATAGGTTATAACGGGTATGCATTAAACAGATAACAATGAAAAAAAATAATCTTTCAGCATCAAGTTTTCAGTTAAATCCACAAAATACAAAACCAACTACAAGCTCTAGTTGCTACAGAAGCACAGTTTTTCCCTTTTGCTTTTTACAATCCACAGCTGTAGTAATAATTTTCACTATTCTTTTTATTATACTCTTTCATTTGTGGCCCTTACTGCACAATAACCATTTTTTATGCTTACCCATAATAAAGCTTTTGCAAATGCTATAATGCATGACTCACAGTACTAACAGTACCACACAGCAACACCTTCAGCATGAAAAACAGACTACACTTCTGATTGCTGTTTCAGAAGAAGTCATATCTAACAAAATAAATCTGTTGGTACAATGCACGATTTAGGAGGAGAGGATTGTCAAAGTAGTATCCAAGGGGTGATAAGACATATAAAACACTAACCCAAACATCACAGCAACAAAAGAAGAAACCCTGTGGCATAAACAATCATTAACATAGATACACCTAGAAATATGTACAGAGGCCTGCAGACATTAGCTCAATCTGATAGCTTTCACTGCCCCTCAGATTTTTTTACAGTAAGATTTTTATATTGTTTGCTGCCGCCAAGTGGTGATAATCAGTGCTGTGTCTTATAATTCATAGCAGTCATGAAGGCCGGCAAGTAAAAAACCCCAAATGAAATATTTTGCGGTTTGTCTTCTTCACTTGGCATCAGCAGTTGTGAAATCAAATTTCTACCCCTCCTCTGTCATCTCATTTTCAACCACTTACATGGCTGATCCTGTCTTTCAATCTACACTTTTTCTTTATTTTCACAGACTTCCTCTTGCTATTCTTTGCTCTGTCAGCTGCCACCACCATCTTTCTTTCCACAGCAGGCCAAAAATCTTCAGATTCAAATTTGCCCCCTGCCTCTGTTCAGCTTACCTTGTTCCGCCTGGAACTTTTGGGAGAATGCCTTCCTGACAAAGAGGGAAAGGAGGACCTGTTTCCTGGAATCTCATTTCATCTCATTGGGAAGCAGCTTCTAAATGGCAACAAAAATGAAAGGCAGAATACTGTAACAGTCCTGGTATTTCTTGGGTACTGCAGTAGCCGTAACAAGTATTAATACGGGATAATGCTAGTCTGCATGACAGTGATTGGCTTTTCCATTGTCATTTCTTTCTTCCTGAATTTCAATCTCATTTTAGTCTGCCTATCACATAACCAAAATGCTAGCACTCTAGTATGGCTATTGGTTTTTTATTATTTTTATTTTTCAGCTGGACTATCTACTGTAGAAACTTAGACAGTTCCCATTAGTAACCAAACACTTTACAGTTCTAAGATTTTTATCCACACTCCTACACAAAAAGAAAACCCATTAACACTCTTCTAATGTTAAAAAATTAGTTATTATATAGAGTAAAAGACATTACCTCACTCCAGATATGGACTCGCAGAATCACAAAGTATCTGAGTTAACACAGGAAAGCTGTAAGCTGGACTGAGCCTCCCGGATCTCTGGCTGCACTCTGACTGAATCATCTTCAGCCTGTAACACAGTTGGAGGTGGCTGTCTGGCTGTCTCAGGTTAAATCTACCAATCTATTTCAAACATGAATCTATGGACTCTGATATCTGAATGCCATTTTCCTGGTTCAGATCCGTTCAAGACATGTAGAAATGCAGGTCAACTGTTACTTAATACATTTTTGGTGGCCTGTGTGCCCAACAATTCACAGGCATAACTTTGAATACCGTGCTGCAGTCAATACTCATACCTCCTTTTTAGTCTGAAGAGTCCGCGGATGAAACAGTCCACAAGACGTTCAGTGCTGAATAAATGCAGTTATAGAAAAGGAACGTGAACTTGGATTCATCTTTTACCAATAATAGATTGGTTTTATGAAAAAGAGCATTCTGTACCTGTTCTCCCTCATAAACACTTGTTATCAAACAGAACTTTTTATTTCCTTCCACAATTACACTTGTATCAATTGTGAAGAATTTAATCAGCAGAGTTACTTTCTGATCCTTTTATCTCCTGCTGGAAAATGATGAAGAGTGTCATTATTTCTCTATTATGTCTGTTTTTGAAAAGGCTACAGCCTGATTAGCATGTCTATCCATTTCGAAAACTACCAGTGACGGTTCCACTCTAACAAGTGCTTTATTTCAAGTCACCCAGCGACATGCCTGCCAAAAAAGACAAACTGTATCACTTCAACAGATTCTTTCCTGAAAGAGGAATCAGATCGGAGATACACTCCCAATCTACTTTACTATTTGGATTAACAATCTTTAGCTTCAGCCCAATCTACTTTACTATTTGGATTAACAATCTTTGGCTTCAGCCTTATACTGCAGCAAGCAGACCCCGGGTATCAGTACAAAAACCAGTTGAGCACTGCTGAACAGAGCTGAGCCCACCACCATTTTGTCCCACTCAACCAAAGCCCGGAACATTCTGTCTTATCTGACTGGCCCAGCCCGAGGACTACCCAAGAAGCCGTGGTGACCCTACACAAAACCATCACACTGCATTACCACAACAGCCGCTCCACATCCAAGCCCCGCATACACCAAACCGCTACAAAGTACGTAAAGTTCAAGGAGTAAAGATAATAGGGAAAGGATGGCTTTCGAGACGGACAAGCACCTAGCAGCTGAGGGCACTACAGGCCCCGTCGAGCTCAGCGCGGCGCTGACGGCAGCGGAGGAGCTAAGAAAGGGCGGGTTTCTCCTCAAGAAAAGGGCGGGTTTTCGCTCAGGCGGCGGCTGGCGGCCCTCCGCTGCCCTCCCCTCCCGCGTCGTTCAGTCAGGGCGGCTCCGCGGCCGGCCGGCCCGCCCAGAGACCCTGCCCTGGCAGCTGGCCCGTCGGGAGGAAGAAGAGGAGGAGGAAGAGGAAGAGCCGTCGGCCTTCTCCGCCCGCCTTCCCGCGAACGCCGGCGAAGGGAGGGGGAAGCTGTGAGGCGGCGCCGCTCCCGCCCAGGCGCGCGAGCACGGCCCCTCGCCCGCCTCCCGACCAGAGCGGGGCTGTAGCAGGGATCCCTCCCCTCCCCTCCTCGCCTCGGGGCCATGTCTGAGGAAGGAGCCGCCAAACTGCGCCTCAAGCCCAGGAAGGCGCCGCCGCCCTGCAACCGGGAGCCCAGCCCTGGCCGGGAGTTCCCCCGACCGCTTCAGTGAGTCCGGGGCGGGTGAGGGAATGGCCGCCTCAGCACCCCTCCCCCCTCCTTCCGCTTTCCCGCCGGGGCCCGGGCGGCCGCTGGAGGCCGGAGGGCCTCGCCTGAGGCGGTGAGAGGGGTCGGGCGGGACGCGCTGTTGCCGGTGTCAGTCGCGTCAGAGAAGGGAGAGCTCAGCCCTCCGTCGGCCCCCGTGCCGTAGAGCTGCGGCTGGGTCTTCGCAGTCACGCTTCTAGCACGTTGCTGGTGTGTTAAAGGCTGCTTCGTAAAACACCGCCTGTCGCGCCTTTAAAAAAAACCGAGAAGCCGGCTGCAAAATAAAGCGCAGGGGGCCCTGTGCCTTCTGTGTGTTCTTTGGGACAGAGTAGCACCGGTGAGGACGGGGCCCGTGAGAAATGTTAACGTATGAAAATTAAGTTTTCTTTCTTCAGAATAAGGCTCGCAGGAGACCAGAAATAATGCCTGGTTTTTTCCAGCCCTCGAGCAAGGGAGGGTTGAAGAAAGGCGGGGTGAAGAGGCAGCGAGTGGTTTGGTTCTTGTTTGAGCCCGTTGGGGCGAGCAAGCCCACCGTCAGCTGTGCCCCCTCCAAAAAGGGGCTTTGAAAGGCTGATCGCTCCGCTTTTCAAGGGCTTGTAAGACTTGTCTCTGATTTCTTCTCAGTGCAGCATCATGCCTGGACAGTGACCTAAGAAAACGCATCATTAAGAAGCAGGAACGCTGGAAGTAGTATTCTGACATTAACAATCCATCCTTATCTTGAAATTGTCTTTATACAGCATTACTAGTATAAAAACCTTTGAATTTATAGTTACTTTATAGTTAAACCTTCCTAATGCCTACCTAGGATGCATTAGATCAAGTTACATAGAAGAATTATTAGTTATTTCAAATGGCAGTATGGGATCGGCCAAGCATACATGGGAACCAATGCAATTGTCATCCTGCGTGCAAACACTTGAACGATTTCTGTGCTCATCAGGTGTCAAGTTTGGTATCTGAGATGAAAAAACAGTGGCTACACTTAACTGTTTCACTTGGAAGTGAAGACAGTAATAAATACACCTGTTACAAGTAGAAAGCAAAGCTTTTAGACATTCTTTAAAAAAAAAAATTGATAATTTTCTTCATCGTTGTATGAGTTATCCAAGTCACGGCAAGCTATAAAAATGAGTTTACGGGCTAAATAATGTCTCTGTATTCCAGAAAAATCTTGTCATAGGCTAGATGAACGGTCCCTTGGTGAACAAATAATATTATAAACAGCTAAATCTTTTTTCCTCCATGGGCCATCGTGCCTGTCTTATAAACTAAAAAAAAATCTGCATTTGTATACTTGTGCCTACAAAGGCTTTTTACGTACCTCTGTGTAGTTTGATCATGGCAAAGCTGTCATATTATTCTTGGTTTAGCAGACATAGTGCTACTTGATCAAAAGAAAATAGTAAATAGGTGGAGTTTTATGTTGTAAAAATTGAAAAGTTATACACATTTTCAATCATAAAATCCCTACCTTGTGCTTAGCCATTTAGAAAAGGAAAGAGGTCACCACGCTTAGCCATTGAATTGGGCTGAAAGAGGTTGGCGCACTGTCAGCTACTGGAAGTTAATTTTAAAACTTGTGCTTTGATAAATCACAGTTAAAGATAGCTATGTTATTTGAAGCATCAGCTTTACAGGAGGGGTAAATCAAATTAAGAGGCAAACATAGCAATACAGCTTCCCTCTCTCCCACCCTCAAACTACTGGACTGTCTCTGTCTTTACAGGACAGTGACTGACAGATGTTCCTGGTTTGAAAAAGAAGACTTAAATGAGTGTGAAAAAACATGGATTTTGTTACTGAACACCATCAGTCAAGATTTACAATGCACAAACTGGCAAACAGTGCCCAGTTTTCCAGAGTTCTTCGGAAAGGTAGTGTGCTGTATCCTTGTTGTTTGCACTTTGTGCACTGCTTAGAGTAGGGACAGTCTGAACGAGGACATTAACAGGAATAGCTTTTAAATAGATTATGGTTTTGAGCTCTTTAGTCTCTACATATAGTTGTGTGACTTTGCATTGTGTGGCAGGTAGCGTAAAGATGACTATTGGGGTCTTTTTTTGCAGCATGGCAAATTCTTTACAAGATTTTGCTGGAAAGAGGTAACCTGTGTAAGTATACTAACTGCTCATAAGCACTAGCATCTCCCTAACTGAATGAAACTGGAAAAGGCAAACGTTAACTGAGAGGTTAATTACGCAGAAACAACCATTACATTGCTCTGACAGTATCAGGCAATAACACAAAAAACACAGTCCTTCTAAAGTAGAAATTTTTTTCCTGAACAGCAGCAGGTTGTTGTTTTCATCCTTGGTCTCTGTGGAACATATTAAAAAAGTACCCTGTTGTATCAATTTAGAAATGTTGAGGGAAGACACATATTGCATAAACTCCAGGAAGTTCTTGATTGCTTTACAAGCACTGGAGATGGATGTAAATAAAATGTTCTTTTCTTCAATGTAGTTTAGCCTTCTCAGTATTTGTAATATGTTCAGCCTTGGTTTTATGTATTGATAGAACTGCACTTGTTTGAAGTCACTGTGTGTGTGTGTGTGTCATAGAGTTCTGAGGAAGAGAGTCTACAAAAACAAGAAGTCTTTACAATTGGAAAGAAAGACTTTCAGTGGGTATCATTCCCATCTTTTTGCAAAGAAAAACATCTAAAACCAAAGGATCTTAGCTCCCATCAGCTAACACAGAGCCAGATCGACCACTTATATAAAGGACAGGGCAAAGCAGATAAACTGAGTTTACCTTCTACAGCTGAGAACACATGCTGTGTAACTATTACAGATCAAGCCAAAAATATGGTTGGGGAGGACGCAAAAGGTATTTCAAAACTGGATGCAAGTCCTAAATCATGTAAACTCAGTCAACACGGAAGTTCTACACACCACTTGACATTGTCGCAAAGCTCTCCGAAAGCTTTTAGCTTTCAACAGCACTGCAGAGGAACTGTACAGAACAGCAGGGAAAACAGAAAAGAAAATAATAGGGAAGAGCTTCAAATACAAACACATCAAGGGAATATTTCATTTGGTGAGGCCAGATACGTGTCTGCAGAAAAGTCACCGCCTCTTGTGAGTATACCTGGAACTGAAAGCTGCAAGGAGAAGATGGAAAATCAGAGTGAAGGATCTTCAACTCTTGACAGTTGTCCAATGTGTCTGATTAATTTTAGTGGAACGTAAGTATTTTTATTTTTTTTAATAACTTCACAGTATACAAACCCCAAAATGGTTCTGGATGCTTTCTCTATATACAAAGTCATGAAAATAGACAAAACTTCTACCGTGAAGTACTTCTTAACTGTCAGAATTACCTACTTCTAATTCAGTTTACAAGTTCACAATTACTAGATTATACTGCTTCAAAGAGAAAGCTAAGTTTGAGGTCTCTGGTAAACCTTGCTAGTATATGCAGAATGGAGATTTTTAAATACTTGAGTATGATAAGACTTTTTTTGAGATATTTGTATCATAATCTAAAAACCATTCCAGTGCAGCATTCTTGATAGTTAAAACCTAACTTTAGAACTAGATGGATTAATCTCCTACCTGTCACTTTGTCTTCAAGATCTAGACTTCACTGTTACACCGTATTGCTACCTGTTCAGCAAGTATCTGGATGCCTTTGGCTAAGCAACTGTACTCTTAATTTTGTATTTAGCTTTCAAGGTCTAGGCAAGATGTAAGGAAGCAGATTTTTCTTATGCAAGCTCTGATTAGTACAACTAAATGAGACTTCAGTCCTCTGTTGCTGTCAGGCTACCTTTATTAAAAAAATCCTCCCTTCCAGCAATTAAGTATCTACTCTACGATAAGAATTACATTGTCTCTTGAAATTACACTGTTTAATAGTATTTAAACTGTCATAGTTGCTGAAAACATGCTTTTCAACAGATCCTCTACCACTGTAAGATGTATTGGCTGCAATTGTTTTTTCTTTCTTTTGGAGGCTGAACAAGGAGACAAAAGGATGGCTTCATTAATATTTATAGAATTGTGGTCATTATATCAAGAGAGATAGGCAGAAACTTATTTCAGGTTTTCATATTCAGTTGTGTGCTACTGGTAACCCTGTGCTGATTAGGATTAGTTTCATTTTTTATAGAAGCCACTTTACAAAATTTTTTGTAATATGGGTGCATCACAATCACAAAAATAGCCTTCCAAAAAAGGAAACTGAAAGCAGACGTGAGAAAGCATCCTTCCTGTATCAGAAATCTCATTTCCTGTATCCTCAAGTTGGATGGGTAATAAGGTAATGGTTTTCTATCTTGTATCAATAGCCTAATGGTTCCAAGGATAGCATTACTTGTCCCGAGTATATGGAATGTGAGCAGTCTTCCAGTAAATGACATTATCAGACTATCTAGCAGCAGGTAATAGCAACTACAAGAGTTTGTGGCAGATTGAAATGCTTCTAAGCATAGGAATGACTTGCCCATTAGAGCTATTAGAACAGTTCTGCAATTGTTTAGGTGAAGAATAGTGGAAATAAAAGGATTTGACTTTGTTTCTCACTGAACAAATTCTCTGTATTTGCAGACTGTCACAATTGGATATTGATGGCCATCTTGCCAGGTGCTTGTCTGAAAGTGCAGATGATGTAATGTGGTAAATCCTGAAGAATGAAGAGCAAAGGAACAAGGCCAAGGATGAACCTTTCTCAAAGGAAAAGGAAAAATGTGTCAAGGAAGCACAGCCTCGTCTCAGACTTGCTTAAGGATCACAAACCAGTAACTCAATAGAAGGTCAAGCGCTACCTGCCTGTTTGGGGTCTTTTTATTTTAAATCCTCTCAAATGCATGTAAAGTACTTCTAGTTCTGAAAATGGTGCTATAGGATATCCCAGAGACCCCTGGGGAAATCCATCTTGGTACTTCTGGAATCTGGGTACTTCTGGGAAAAAAAAAAAAAGTACTATTGTAAATCCCTGAAGAACCTGTTTTGTCTGATGCACCACAGTTCTGAATTTCTAAGTGTAGAAGAAAGCAGCTGAACAAAAGATAACTGTTACTTAATCTAATGCAAATGTTTACTGACTTCTTTTTTTCCTAAACAGGTAATCTGTGAAAATAAGCTTAATTAAAAAGCCATTTAAGCTTAGTACTTTTCATTATTTTAATATCTAAGTAAGAACTTCTATGATTGTACAGTTGAGTCTGTGAGTATATATGTTAAAAGAAAACACAACCCAGACCAAATAAAGGGTGTGAGGGTTTTTTATCTTTCTGAAGGAACACAGCTAAATTCATAGCGTAGGTTTCTATGTCAGTATCTACTTGATTAATATGACTAGTCTAAACCAATTAGGCTCCCAAACAAACACTTCTCCTTCCCGTTTCACGATACTGAAATGCAAAGCAAGATTTAATATAGTCAGTCAGCCAAACCAGCTCCTTTTTGAATCAGTTCCACCCGCCCCACCCCCCTTAGAAACCATCAATGTTTGAGAATAAAGAACACCTGAGAGTTTGTTTTGGCTAGAAGGTATTCAGAAGACTCATCTACTGTTTTGGTAACTTCTTAATAGTAGCAGGTAAACAATTTGTAAGCTTGAGAAAATCAGCCTTTTCCGTGAGTGACAATAAATGACATTTAGTGGTAGTTTAGTAACAACAAATGGAAGGTATGAAATAAACTGGAGTAGGTTGTTCATTTCTCCCAGGTACAGTTAATTGTTTACTGAACAGGGTATCTTATTCATGCAGTACACCGTGTCTCCAGTCACAGCCTTACAATTCAAATTCATTTCTTGTCAAAGGGCCATATGCAAGAGTAGTACAAGTGTGCCTGTTTCAGCTACTTTGATCACAACTGCCTTCACGTACAGTGAAGAAGAGCGCAATTCAGATTAACAAACTTCAGGAGCTGAATGTTTTTCCATCCCAACAAACCTGTGCCCTGGACCTCAAAAACATACACAGTTCAGGTGCAATCCAAAGATACAGAATAAACACAGAATACAGTATCAAAATACAGGAAGAATCCTATAGATTTAATTTACAATGGGGTCTCTTTAAAAAGTGCAAGTTGGACATGGCTCAGTTTACTGATAAATAATAACAGTCTATTAACTTTTTCATTAAAGTCTTTAATAGATGTGCAAGAATATAAATGATCTTAGCTGTTATGGATTAGTATACCATCTTCTGCACAATTAAAACTGGTCAGCAAAGATCCCAACTAATTAATTATACAAAACTACAAGAACATATTTACTGTTTTACAATCATTAAATTAGCTAGAATTTTCATTTACTATTTCAAATAAGACAACTATATATCATTACCAGATCCATTTGTAATATATTAGGATTTTTTTTTCCAAACCACACATTTAATTACATCCTTCATTTTCTTTTATTTATAAAACAAGTACTTTATATAAAAAATTTCCCCTTCATCATGAACAGAACATTATTCAAACACTTGCACACGAGCAACCAAACTTGTATCCAGCAAACTATTTGGCAACACAGCAACATTGTAAATGCCTGTAAATTTTTAAATAAAGTCAAGTAGTCTTTACAATGTTTGTTTAGCAAATGTGTCTTTCTGTTCTTCCTTCCCTCCCTCCCAAAATGTTCTGAAACCTAGAAAAAAGGTTAAAAAAACCCCAACTCACATTTCTAATATTTCCACTTTAAAGTCCTATGCCCTGGCATGTCAAAGGACAGCTTAATCTGTCATACTTCCATTCATGAGCTGCCTGCAGTCACTCTGATAACTATCGATTAGTTTTATTATCAGGGGAGTTGAACACACTGAAAGAAAAATTATTCAGGGTAAATAAAGTAATTGCCAGGGAGAAGGGAAGAAAGGAATAATTTAAAAATGTCAGATTACATTTAAAAGGTAAATGTTTCTTTTAGTAAAGTATCTAAAGTCCAGGCATTTGAGGCAAGTATTTCTTACTGGTTAAATTACTTAGTGCTGATTAAAACACATTTTGCTTAATATGAAAAGCTACAGTCCAACAGAGAGAAACCCACAACTTAAATCTGAATGGGATTAATATAACTAAATAACCACAGGTCTGCATAAGTGCGGCTAATGAAGGGATACAAAATGCACATTATTAATCAATGATGAATTGAAAATTTTAAACAATGTTTTGGCAGTCTTGTCCTAGCACCTCATGAGTTGGATGTGAATCCGAAAGATGTCATGTTCAGCACCTAATGCAATGCTGTACCCTGAGAAAACCATATGTTAATGTAAAGAAAGTGAAAGTGTTGCAATATATCCTGCATTTTACACCAAAATAGGTGAGATGTCATGGCACAGGGTTTCTCTTTTTTAAAATTTTTTCTTCCCTCCCCCCCCCCCCCCCCCCCCGCCCCCATCTCTACAACCCACACAATGTAGTTGAACCAAAATCTAGCAAAAAGAAATACTGCCTCTGCTGTTGTTACTTACAGAGGCAGGTAAAACTTCACAGCACCTGAAGTTTCAGATAGCAATGGACACTAATCCTAAAATGTAGCGACATGAGCTTTTCTAAGCTGATAAATTGTTAACCTTTTTTTGATGTAAATATACCCTTTGCCTGCCCTCCCACTCCCCCCAGTTTCCACAAGAAGGGATTTGATAGTTATCTTTTGCTTTATCCAATTTCTTAGGTATTAATTTTTCTTCCATTGAAAAAATTTACTACTTTGATGCAAATCATTTTACCAAAACATCCCATTCTCTTGTGTAGAATGATTAGTTATTAATATACACTGAGTAACTGAAAGCAGTTTATCGTAAGTAGGAGGTGTGCTTTATCAGGAAAGTATATTTTATATTATGGTTATTCTAGATTTACTATTTAAACTTTAAGGCTATGCTTTATTATGCTTTTGCTCTATTTCTGAATATTTGTATTGTTGATAAAAATACTTTTCAAAAGTCTAATATACAACACAACATCATTGTAGGTGTAGGCACTGCTTTAAGTATTTTCAGAAATCCTTTCTGTGCAAATTTAGGTTTTTTCAATCTATAAATTTTGGTAAATTTAGAGTTTAAGACAACAGATTTTGAAATTGATCCTGCAAATTCTAATTTGGAATTAATATTGCTGAGTCACTCTGCATTTCAAATTCGATAAAGATGCAAATGAACATTAGGCTGCAGCTGTGAACTATACGTTTCATATGTAAATGGTTACTTAATATTAACAAGCAGAACTTACCAGGTTTAAGAATGTTCCAAATATGTAATAATTCTTCAATGCAGTTTATCCATTTAGGCACTTAAATCTTGTACCCAAATTTATGTTTTGATTGCTAATAAAACACAACTCCTTTTAAATATATCTGAGACGTTTAGACAGGTACCACTTGTGAAAAAAGGCATCAAAAATAAGCTTCAACACCACCGTAATATATTTTATTCTTCAGGATGTTACACTGTAATATTCTTCAATTGGTAGCTCATTGCATCAAAAGTTTGTAGAAAGTGTGTGGATCTCAAAGTTTTTCAGAATCTCCTTTTCCAGGGATGCAATGAACGTTTCAATCCTTCATGAAACAGGCACAAATTGCAAAGTCCTTCATTAATGAAGCCAGTTGTGTCAGCGCCCAGAACTTAAGAATCACTAAGTGGCAGAAGACACCCACTAAAATCATTATTCTCTTCTTTGATTTTCAGCAGCAATTTTTTTTTTTTTTTAAATCATTGGTCTCCATCCAAAATCTTACAGTTCCCCAGCCTCGCATGCATATACTGTAGTTAAGGATAAATTTAAAGGTCATTCACATTGTCCACAACGAAGATGTCATTCCTTCATACTGTTTCTTCTGTTGACAGCAACAATGGGTTAATATATTCAAATCCTTCAAATTCTGACTGATCTATTCGCTTTATTATATCTCTGAAAAACAAATAAGAGCATTGATTTAGTTTTATCAATTGCAAATGCTATTTTTGTTGCCATACTTTTTTTCATATAACAACAAAATACCTTACAGCAATGTATGTATATGAAGTTGTACAGAAGCAATAAACTGAAAAAAAATAAGTCTCTGAACATACAAATACCTAACACTAATATTTTATGCCAATATCTAAAGCAATGTAACTGGAAATTCTGAAACATCTGATAAAAAGTTTCTCCTGCCCTCCCAGTTAGGTGGCATGCATACCTATAGGGCCCCCAAAAAAGCATGTAATAACGTGACTGTTGTTTTACAATACCAGTTTACAAATAAGAAACATATTTTGCTGTCAGCAAGAGCTGCTACTATTATATTTAAGATAAATAGTACAGTAGAGTCAAGCACAAAGCTAATACTTTTAAAAAAAAATACATATTGTATGCACACAAAATCCAAGGAAAGACTTATACATTGATGTATATGAAAGAGAGATATTTTCTTTTAAGATGTGATGTTCATAAAACTTCCCGCTATAGGTGCGGATACACTTGGTATTTGTCATTTTTTCGTCAAGTAGAACCTGTAAAGCACAAATATGCCTTGCAATTCTTTGGTATCATACAAACAGTAACTGAAGCACTTCACGCTTTGGTTTCCATTCAGCTATTCACTTCAGATATGCTGGACTCTTTAGAAAGAGAGAATCGGTTGTGAGCTATGGAGCTATGATATATAGGTAACACTTTTATAAAATTCAAGCTCGAGTGCCTAGGTACACAAATATCTACAATGAAATATCCAAATACATAATTACTTGAGGATTAACACCTGCTACCCAAGAATGCAGTAAGAGAGAGACCCTGTAACAGTGAATTCATTGCCACTGGAGTAGACTCAATGGATTGCTAGTTACAGTGTTCATTTTCACCATCACAAATTTAATCAACCTTAACATTTACTTGTACAAAGAAAAATTCCCTGACCAACTAGCTAATCCTGGGGGTGACCTAGGATCAGCAGGCACTTTATGAAAGAGGCTTTGAAACAGTATTGTCTTTCTTTCAGAGCAGTTTAGCTTTGTTGGGTAGCAACAAAGAAGAGGGAAAAACTAATAGAAGCCCATAGGCTGGAATGTGACAATCTTGCGCCTTTAATTACGAAAGCCTTTGGATAGCATGCAACAGCCTCTGCTTGCCAACGTGGCATCCCACTACATGCAGTACTTCAGACAGTATCTAAGAAAGTAGAAATCATAAATCCATTATTAAAATCCCATTTCCAAAAGCAATACTTTAGCATCAGCTTTATTAAACATCTGATTAGACCCAAAAATTCATTCTAGAACACCATCAATCAGTGGCTCTACAGATTTCAGTTAGAAACTGTAAAGAATGCAAAGTACTAGAAATTTAAGAGATAGGTTTTCTTCAAACAGGAAGCCAGGGAACAGGACAAAAGGCTGAATACATTTGGAAAAGAATGCATTACAGTCTTCAGAGGACATCAAGTCAGATAAAGAAAAACAAACATACATATGAAATGTACTGGGAAAATTTAAGCGTATAATATGCAAGCAAATCTTTGCTGCTCTCTCACAGCAAAGCTCACCTAAAAATCCTACCTGCACAGATTTCAGGATTCTGAGTCTTAGATTTTTAATAAACCCCAAATCTCTTTTGATTCATTTTATTTTTGTATCAAAAGTCTAAATAAGCAGCAGAAAGTTTCATTGTATTTTTTACAGAATAGCACAAAAATTTCAAAAGAAAACATGCACCACTATGCTCCTTAATAAGAAACAGAATTTTGAAGTTCTTTAAAAGGTGTATCCTAAGATCCATTTGGCATTAGTGTCACACACTCAAGCTCTGAAAGAAAAATATACCTTGGAAAAAAAAGAAAAAAGAGTGGAACCCCGCCCAAACTGTTGCATTCCTCAGCAATTAGATAAGACGATTCTTAGACTGATATCATTTGGCCCACCCTCCCCCCTTAGCTCGGATAATACATTTATCATCAGACATATGCTAAATGCTTCACAGACAAATGAAGTCAACAAGACCATTTTTTTCTCTCCAACATTTTCCTTCATCGCATAGAGCTTCCTCTTGTTTTTCCAAAGGAAGTTCAAGCTCCAATTTTAGATTTTCATACTTCAGTAAACCCTCAAAACTGTGTACAATTATTCTCTTAAAGAGTTTGGGCAAGCTGTCTCCCATCTAACTACCAAAACTATAGCCTGTCATCTTACATGCCACCCTCTATCTGAAGGAACTTCTTCCTTCACGTACAGCCATCACTCCTCAGCCTTCAAATTTGTTTACTAAAGTGTACTTTTTCTTCCTGCAAAATTTTTCCATTTCAATAATAGTTTTCTGTAAGATTTTCCTGTTATCTCAAGCTTACTTTGAGACCCAAGGAGCTGTGCCTCAATTGTTTCTCCTGGGTACAGAAATGCAAACTGCCTGGGTTAGGAATCAAATTTCCGTCTCTTCTTTCAGTGCCAAGCACAGGCTCGACAGCAAATCAATAGTGTATTCTGAAATTCTATTAGAATATTAGGCAGTCTTCCAATACATAAGTATGACAAGTTATGCAAGGTAAGTAGGATACAAAGAATTTCAAATTTACCTTGACTATGTTAAGTACATAGTCTCTTCTTCGTAATCTTCAAGTAATTTATAAATTGATTTTTTAACATGCAATTTTATTTGGGAAAAAAGAAGAAAAACATACTCATCATCTGGGGTTAGCTGCACAGGTTCGCTGGTGAACTGTGTATCAAAGTTATCCAAACCATAATCGTCTGTGATCTGAGGCTGAAATGGAGGGGTTGCTTGCTTCTTTTCCAGCTAAGAAAAAAAATATAATGGAAGAAGGGAAAAATTAAAATACTGAATATTTACAAACTCCCCTAAGAACATCAGCGTACGTTGGCTCTAGATTACGTGCACAGAAACGTCAGTATAGTTGAGTTTAATATTGGTGGAAGATATAAACACGTTCAATACAATCTGACAGCAAGTTTTAAACTAGCAGATTTTGACACTAAATGGTACATGCTCATCCTGTTTATCGTATTGCTGTATTTCAAATACAAAAAACTTCAAAAATTATCAGAAATCAATAAAAGTTCATAGAAAAAGCTGTTTCCCAAGTCTCTTGCCCTGTATATTAAGAAAAACATTGTTGCTATATATATCTGGCTCAACGGTTTTTAAACTGAGAACGTACTCCAGAAGCTTCCTATTCAAGCCAAGATGCTTTGCCAGAATATAACTCACTTTTCCCTTTTATAAGCACCTCTAAAGTTGCCTCTTGTAAAGGCAGCCTCTTAAATTATGTCAAATCAACGTAACCAGGCTTATTTTTTAATGTTAATACCAGAACAGAACAAAAAAGTAAGCAATATTTACGTCCCAATCAATCAGTAGCCACATGGGTAAGCATTCATTAGGAGCAAAGTAGTGCTAATTAACAAAATAGCTAAAGCAGCCCAGAATTTTATTCTGCAGTTAAAATTTAACCATGAATACATTTACATACAATATTTCCTGCTACGGGAACTGGAAACCCGTATTTATCTTCCTCACCAGGGATAGTCAATGAAACATGGGAAATATTTTTTTGACTCAAATAATGCTGTTGTAGTCATTAAGAACCTTTTCTCATTTGCTATGCCAGTAGCATGTTCAACAGCATCTACAGTTTTCTCATTAAGGCGAACCCCTACTATCCTCCAGAGTTATTAGATCACTTTTATCACAGGTTTGAGTGATACAGGAGCTGATGACAGATTCAATGCTACTATTTTTTTAAACTACTGCCCATGGCAGTTCCAAAAAGGTGCAAGAAGAACTCCGCCTTTTTAGGCTTATTTTCAAGTAGTCATAGTTCCTGGCCCGGCAGAAAATCACAGATAAGAGTTTTAGCTTGTGGAAGCCTGAGCAACCGACCCAGCTGTATATATACTGGAAACCAGTATAACAAAACCAGTCAATAATCATGCTTTGAGATTTTGCATTACCAGCTAAGTTCTTAGCAGCTAAATCACTTTTTACCACAAATGACAAGTAACATTACTATGTTTTCTACGTGTTACATCTATCATATTACTGAGTCTTCCAGTTGAAATATTACAGGATAGGAAGTATCTTAAATTACAATAAACCAATGGAGCTCTTATAGAATTCACTATTAATTATTCAAATGGATTTATATACTTGTCACATTTGTCCTAAAGTTGTTAATTATACACTACTCACTTTTGTGAACAGAATCCTCTTCATCGTGACTTGCAATTTCACACTGCACCCTAATATAAATACTGTCTAACAAACCAAAGAAAGCTCTCTTCTGCTTCATGAAGAGAAAGAGGAAAAAAAAAAAATCTCAAGTGCAACATACTACTTCAATTGATGCTTAAACTCACTGGTTGCAAATCAGCATTAGTTGCTGAAACTCACTGGTTGCAAATCAGCATCCATACAGTCTGGGTAACATTCGGACTATTCTGTTACATACTAAGCAGACCATGCAACAGCCAGGTGATAGGAATGGCTCAATTCTTTCACACAAGCAAACAAGCCAGTTCAAAGCTCTGTATTTTGGAAAAATCAATAATAGGTACTCAATACTGCTTAACATCAAAGACAGCAACTTAATAAAAACATTGTGAACTGAACCACATTGATAACATGCAATGAGAATAGCTAATTTTTCAAACACTTTTTAGTCTAACTAGAAATTCACAGCATTTCAAAGACATTACATTGCTTAACATCATATGATTGTAGTTAGGTTTGTTCTACAAACATCTGTGTATTTTATGGAAAGATGATTGACCAAATACTGATGTCCATAGTTGTCAATATGCTAAGGTAAGCCTTTTACTAAAAATACGTAATTCAGGGATGGAATGTGACAAAGGTAACAAGGAATACGTTAATGTTAGAGAAGAATTATGTATGGAAAAGCGTAACATTTTAGGAAGTGTAAACGGTACCTCTATGCATTTCTAATGCCTCACTAATTAGAAATAGTAAGAAAACCAAAATACCTGTGTGCTGCAGTACGCTATGACAGAAAAATAGAACTAAAACTAATTAACAGTATCTTTCATTCTATAAACGAGATCCTCACACCTACACGTTGATGAAAGGTATGGCAAAATGGGCAAACTGGCCATTAAGAAATCTTATTAGCTCAATAAGTAAAGAATCATCATATTCACTAAGCATTAAATAAGAAAATGTCATACACTGAAGTCTAAAATTAGCTCACAAACTGACATTAAAAACTCACAGAAGCACAGAATATCTCAAGCTGAAGGGGAACCATAAGGATCATCAAGTCCAAAATTATAAGCAACTGATTAAGTTTTCCTGAATACTCCAGATTTACTCAATATTGCGTGGGCATTTGGTCTGAGAAAACCTGTTCTTTAAAGAAGATACTGCAATGACTTTGGACGCTCACCTGGATTGGACTGAAATTAGTACTTTAGCAATAAGCAAGTCTGAGTTCTGACCTTAGCTTTCCCAAATGCCATGCAACACTGACCACACCACTTCCAGAGTTCTCTCGCATCCAACATCCTGTATCTCCTCCACCTCTTCTCCCAGGATCACACTTCCATCTCTCTGCTTTTTTTTTTTTTTTCCTGCCCCCTCCAGGCTACTCAAAAAATACAGGTTGTTGACTACCAACCAATACCAGTGTCCTGATCAGACAGCTGCTTTTGAGAGACAGAACAGATAAAAGCTGAATTCTTCTGTCTTCCCCCACTAGGGGACTAAATCAGTCTCATCTACCAGGATGCTCATTTTCACATAGACCAGAAGATAGTACCTTTGAGATCTACCTGCCTTCAAAATAAGCAAAACTGATGAAACAGCTCAAAACTTATTAGGGTCGTTGGCAGACGAAAAGTACAGTGTGGAAGTCCCTCTTCCTTCACTATTATATTAAAAATACTATTGCTCTAACACAAGCATTTGAAGGGAGTTACATTAAACCTTTCAAATGGAGGCTCTATCTGATTTCATGGAATCAAGACTAGTTTTAACCTACAGAAAGTCATAGAAGTTTGACCAGTTTCCCCTTCACAATCTACAGTCTTTCTTTCACAACTCAATATATAATACTCAGAAAGTATCACTGGAAGTTTAGTTCCCAAATCACATACAACTACATCATATATTCCAAGCAGTAAGATGTATGCATCGATACAGTAAAAGGCAGGAAGATAAATCAGACATTTTCAACTTGCCATTCAAAAGGTTTAATTAGAAAAATTTTAAAATGGCTAAATCCTACAAACCAAGTGGCTTATATATTTACTTTCATATCAATGAACTCCCAGATGTAAATACAAAGTCTTAAGAATTTGGAGAATCAGGAAAATTGCAACACATGGACCTTTGGAGTACTGTGAGAAACATTAAGACTACCTGGAAAATTCACCTTGTGTCCAAAATGTCAATGCTTATTATTTCCTTTTTTAAATATTTGATTGAATCTCCTAATTTATCTATTAAAATATTCTGCCGTTGAGTCTCATGCTCCAAAATTCTTTTAGGACCAGGTTTTGGCACTTCTTGTTAGCCACACATCAGGCTGAGAAAACAGTTTCATTAGAAACCCAACTTCAAAAGGATAACCAGCACGCTAGTTACGGAGAAAGGCATGGCAAGTTATTCAACTGCCAATTAAATATACCATCTCAATGAAGATGCCAGCATATACTGGCTCATAAAGCATGCTTATCAACTGTAGTTTTACTTTTTTACAATTATTTATAGATGCTAGTAAATTTTGTATATTTTGTGAAGAGAACACAATCCTTGCAGCAACACTTAAAGAGCTGTTATTCAACTTTATAGAAAGTGAAAATTTAAATTTGGCCTCAGATTGCCAATGTAGCAATTGCTATAACCTTAACTATGTTATATATAATAGGTAACCATGTATTTTTACAATTCTTCTATTTATGGCCATCTAAAATGCCAATTCTGCAAAATGTTTGTTTAATTGGCCTGCTGCATTCATACAAAGCTCCTTTAACCTAAGGAGGCACTGACTACACACAGCAATCTTGAACCCGTAAATAGATTCAAGTCATTACTCTGCCCATAGAAGAAAACAATAAAAAAAAATTTCTGAGATAATAACACAAAAAAATTTGTGAGGATCCAGTTTTTTTCAGCATTGGCACATATATTTCTTCACATGCTTTCTGAATAATGGTTATAACATGCTTGTCAGTGTTGCTATTTCAGAGTGGAGCTTTCAAGCTATATTCTTTGCTTCCATAGTTGTTTGAAATGGTTTTACAAAACACTAGGAATTTCTTATGTATGATACAGTTAGGCATCTGTTTTTCCCATTTAACATTACTGAATTAAACATTAATTAGAAGAACAAAAAGAAAACAGAAGGTAAATAAATCCAGGCTTCCAATATTAAGAGAGCGTGCTTGTCACTACTGTATATTTTTTTTGTTCAGTGGGTCAACTACAGCAGAAATTGCAGCACCTTAAACAGGATCAGCATCTTGTTGTGACAGGCTTTGTGAAGAAGAATCTCAGGGCTACATCAGAACAGAGGTACAAAACTTCTCACATGGATCCCCTTGCAATAGCGAGGGTGTATGCTGGGGCAGAACTGAAGGTAACTCAGCAAACGGAAGGATAGCTGTAAATTCTACGTAACAGAATCACTCAGAGGCAACTGTGAATGCATTATGTAAGTTATGACAGGTGACGTTCCTACTCCTGCTGGAAAGAATCCTTTGGTCAGATCCTAAAGGGACAAAGATGCCATAGCCAATTTATTTTTCTCCCCGCCCTCAAAAAAAACCCCCACCACCAACCAACAAAAAACAAAGCAGCGTGGTTAAAAATACAAACACAAATCTCAGCCAGAATACTTGTGTAACAGAGTTTACACTGTATTATTAATGATACTCAAAACATCCAGATAGGCTGTAGACCATTTCACAAATAATACTGCCTCTCCAAAACCAAGAGTTTAGCCTTCACTGATAACAGCAAGTCAGACTAATTACTACGCTTAATAACTTTATCTTGAAGACCCTTATTAAATTCCTTGAAAATTCTGTATAAAACTAAAATTCAACCTATTGCAAAATTGTTTTAATATGTATGGGCAGAAAAGATGTTCTCAGGGAGAGCGAGGCTAAGATTTCAAATTATGTTACGGAACTCATTCACTGCTAATAATTTTCCTTTTGGTAATGATACCAACAGGCATGCAATTGATAAAGAATAAATTGCTAGCTATTTCAGAATGAAATTCTGGTTAAATGAATTCTTCCTGCCTTCTCTGAATTGTGGAGGGTTTTTTTTGTGTTTTTGTTTTTGTTTTTGTTTTTGTTTTTTTTTTAATAAGAAATATAATCCACTTACATTCCCCCTGTTATATTAAGGAATTTATCACCACAGGAGTTTATACTTAAAAGCTGTGGTTAAAATAAAGGATGTTACAGAATTTTCTGACCATTATTTTTGATCTATACATCCATATAATCTATATCAACACTCATGCTACAGGCCATAAAACTGACCACTACATAAATCAGAAGGAAGTTAGTTATCTGTACGAGAAACATTGTAGGCTAGGAGCATTTGGAACCATTTTTACCTTCCTCTGAAGCTTCTGGTATTGGCTTTGATAGAGACAGGCTATCAGACTTGATCATTATTCTGATCTGTTATGGCCTACGTGGTATATACAGTTTGGGTTAGCCTTGCTGGCCACTGGAGGTCACCGTTCCTCTAGAGAAACATCAGATACAAAATCAACATTCAAAACTCCCTTTGGAAGAGACCTAAGGACACTAATGGAAAATTGAAAATCACAATTTGTTTTCATGCAATGCATCCTCAGCGACAGCAGTAATAAATGACAAAGCGACAAGCCTGTTTTAGTATGTGGTTTTGTATGGAGACTGAAATTCCTTCCGAAGTTTTGTTTTCACAGATTTCATTTAAAAATTAGAAGTACATTAATCAGGCTGTTAGCCAACCACTACATGACTTTTGCTGGGAAAGAAGCAGATAGTCTTCTCTCTCTGTTTCACCATCTTTTGAAATACTAAATGCTAGATAGTATTTAGTACCAGTTGTAATTTATTTTTTAAAACATCATTTGGTATCTGCTCATGCAAAAGCAAAGCCCAGCTTTCTGTTAATGTCAATTACTGTGAAGTTGCCAGTAAGGTGAGATCCATTTTAAAGAAATGGTAGCTCTGCAGTTTGCACTTTTTTTTTTGCATTGTTTGTTTGCATTCTCTTCTACTGATTAAAGTCTCATCAGCCACGCTGTACGTACGTTCTTCTTCTGAGATTTAAACAATTCACACCATACTGTTTAGGTTTCCAATTCACTTTCTACACTACTATTTCTAGCAATCTACCAGCAATTTCCACACTTTTTTTTACTTTTGAGCCATACATGGCAAGCTAAAGAGCCCCAACAACAACAAAAAAAAATAACAATAGAAAAATCCTATGGATACACATCCTCTCTGCCCCCCGCCCCCCGCCCCCCTTTTAATACATTAGTGAATTTCTAACACAGACTCAGGTTAAAAACTTCCCACTTGGACATCTGTCTCACCAAGTTACAAAATTTACTTTGGCTTATGGAAAGTACTAACTTTTCTGCAGTGAGAAATTTAACATTTTCCTGGTGACATACTTAGCCTTCTTTGGTCCCAGTAAGACAGTAACAGAATTCCACAAATGACATGGAATAGTCTGTTCAGACTACAGGAAACTCAGTAACAAATTCAGAGATCAGGAGGGTCATCTGGTGTCACTGAGAATTAACAAGTTATGTAGCTAAATCATTTGATAATCTCTCTTCTGATTTGAGAAAGGAAATGTACATACTATTTGCAATTCAGACCTCCACACTGTTTCAATAAAACTTCCATTATGCTTTCTCCTTTTAAAGTATGTATCTACGTTGCTACAAAACTAGAGTGATTAATCTGTGCCAGCATGCTTCTACGTAGGATATGTGCTTTATTATTCAGGGTGCCTAGGAAGAAAGAAGACTTTTGGGAGAATCTAGCCCTTCAATCTGTAGGGAAGTAACAGGGAATTTCCTGGATAAATTTCAGAAAAGGCTGAACTCCTGTACTCCCTTATCTAGGCTATTTTTTTCCTATAGATCCAAATCATAGTCCTGCTTCCTTTCAAGAAACGGTATCTGCTTCAGCACGGCCAAACAAATTTGAAACTTGTGTGAAAGCACTTCCAGAATAGAATGAAGCGGCAAACAGTGTTTTTTCACTGCAGACGTAAGAGAGCTTGTGACAAGAAAATGGAGCAATTCCATACTTTTCTGCAGAGGATAAAAAAACCTAACTCACTACTCTTAAGTAATGATGGGAAAATATCACAAGCAGAATCACCCCATTTGCATGATTTTTACAGTTGTGAAAAGACATTCCGTAAAATGTATACAAGATATACAGCTTGCATAGGTTTTAACCATGATTAAATTTAAAATAGCTCCAAAACCTTCTGACAAGCCACCTCAATTAGGGATCTTTTTAGTTCACTATCTCACTTCATTCCTGACTTGAATTCCATCCTTATGATATTCACATGTGGATCACATTCATCATATCCTATTCGCAATTACAACAAATTCAGTAAAATACATTTTTACAGTGACTGATGGCACTTAAAACTTAAACCATCTGCTTAACTGCAGTTCAGTGTTTTATTGTCCATTAAACCAAAAGATATGAGATTAAAATGATGTTGTTTAACTTCACTAAAAAGCCAAAGTTAGTATGACAACTAGATTTCCAAATATAGTAATATAGGGCGATAGTAATTACATTTCAAAAGCCCTCAAAGCTGTAAGAAAATGTAATGTTTATGATGAGTGAATTTAAACAATTCTGTTGTAATAAAAAAGTCATGTATGTTTTGTCAGAATTCCTGTAGAAAGAAATGAATGACCATTTTTCTTTCTGATCCCTTACTGCAGAGTCCATCACGGATCACTGCCCAAGATTAAAGAGTCAACTCTGATTTCTCTGGTTCCCTAGTTAGTATGGTGGAGGTATGTTTTCAAAGGCTTATAGTATTAAGAGTAAAAAAGGCTGAAAATAATTAGAAAATAAGAAAAAACTCTTTTTAGCATAATTGGAATTAATTTTTAAGATTTGTCTGGAAAGACCTCCATGATCTTTGAATTTGATGAACTGATCCAAAACCTGCCCTCCCTCCCTCAGAAGTACAAGTACAGATTTTTTTGGTCCAGCCTTCTGAATCTAGAAGTAGCAGTCTTAAGGTAATAGATGATGGTCAATTATTATCCAAGAGCAGCTCTGATGCAAAAAGCCTTGCTCCCTTTTCTCGATTTGCTCTTGACCAGAGGCTGTTCTTCCTGTGAATTCTCATGGTGTACTCAACTTTCTCTCCGGCTCCGGCTTCTTCACAGGTCTGGATGGAACACGCCAAAAAGAGGGATCTTCTACACCAAGATCTGCAAATTCTCTTAAAGATCTTGCAGATTCTTCACACTCCTTTAGTTGTATCTGGCTAACGCTGAATAGTATTCAATTTCATTAATATAATTTTGAAGACTTTTTCTGAAGAAGGTTCTCCAGCTACAATGAGGAATGCACTACGCCTATCATGCCTATGAAGTTCAACTGCATTTTGCAGAGGCCTCTGTGTTGCTGCATACCAGTAACACACTTGAGCTATCAAGTCCATATGTTGTTCACGTGTTCTACCCAGAACATGCCAAGTAAAATGGGCAAATGATACGTCTCCCAGAAAAATCCTTTCACCACCATTCAATGTAAGATTTTTCTTAATTGTCCTGGTCGTTCTTATGTAAATTGTCACTTTTGAGATAAAATTATTCAAAACGCAAACAGTAGCTTTCGCCCTTTTAAAACAGAAGTTTATACAAGCTGTATCGGTTCCCAAACTCTTAATTTGATACATTTTATAGGTCAGTTTCATAGGAAAAAAGGGAAGGCTTCTGTGTGTTTCAAAACAACGCTAGCAACAACATCCAAATTTACACAAATACCAAAATCTTGCACTCGAAACAGAAATGAGTTATTATAGTAACATTTTCTGTAATAATTCACCAAAGAACTCTACAAATTCAACTACATTAAATGCTATTGGAGAGAAATATCAAAATACCTAAGTAATACACATTACAAGCCAGGCAACAGACACCAATGTAATTACTGCTCTGCATTTAAAAATAGAAGTCCATAAATAATTCAGCCATTTAAGTTTTCTCTAACTTGGAAGATTACACACAGGATTGAAAAATTCCCACACAGATGCTTACTGCTGCAATACAAAAGTTAACACAATAGATTTACTTCTCTTCCTGAGTAATAGCATTTGCGTGCAATCAGAGGAGACTTATTTCTGATATATCATAGGTCATAAATAAAAATTGCAACTGTAATTCAGATTTTAAGACTCAGATTTCTCGTTTAATGTTCTACAGAGTTGCAGAGGACATAACACTGTAACAAGTAACACTTGCAATTTAGGAATATAAGTATAGAAGTATGGGAAAGCTACTGATCATATTTAGCAGGAAGGGAAACTTCTGCCATATTAACTACAACACTTCTATACAGAGAAAATAACTTCAACCAGCCCTTAACCCTAAAGCTTAGGGTTAAGCTTACCACCACAGCACTGAAGAAAAAAAAAAAAAAAAATCTGTCACTTAGTCAACTTTGTAGTAGCACAGACAGCAACATTCTAATTCTAAAATTCATATTCAGTTAAAAAAACAAAAAAAGCCAAAGCTACAATCTCCACAACCTAACTTAAGAAAACAGGTAAGCATAACGTAAGTGAAAAGTAGCCACCACTGACCAAAATGATTTCTTATATTACCAACATGGGTAGGAAACCTGGTTGTAGGGCCAGGACATGTCATTATCCTTGGCACAGAGTAAACAACAAAAAGGTGATCAATCACAGAAAAATCTTGCATTCCGGGATTAAGACAAAAGAGTGATAAGTACAGATAGAGATATGAGGAAATCACAAAACTATAACTGGGTAGGGAATCTCAATACATCAACATCCCATCAGTTATCAGGTCTTAGAAAGCATCATGAAATGAACAGTTGTAAAGAAGATAAAATTAGCTCCTCCCAAACAAGAATGGCAACATGAAAGAAACAGCAAAATGAATATTTAAAAATTGAAGTAGGGTGGTAAGATTGTCATTATGAGTCAGTCGTAGCTATGCATTAACATTTCAACAGCACGGCATTCAAGTAGATGTTAAACATCTGACTGCCTCTTTTATGTTGCACTCAGTAAAGCATGAAAGCACTGTTAAAAAAACTACATAGTGAACTTGCAGCCTTTAACTTGAGAAAATGAGTAAAAAAAAAAATACATTGGTACAGCTCTAGAAAAAAACCTTACTGCTTCTGTACACAGCTAACAGTAGCCATGGCTTCGTAGTTCTTTTTGCAGAATATAATGGATAAATACCATAAAACCAGGCACTAGGATAAGAACAGACTTCAGGTACTGAAATAATCATATAAAGGTTGTGTTGGTACTTCCCTGAATGCTGTTAAGCCATCCTATACGCAGAGTGAGTAATCTAAAATGTTCTTAGCTGTGCCACACACAACTCAGACGACTAACACTAGGGAACAAAAAAGTTTATGGTACATGTGTTCACTTTACCATTATTTATTTTTCCATTTAACTCAAGCTTCACACAGAAAAAAATTTTAGTCAGCCTGAGACTCTTGTTTCCTTGTGTTTCAACATGAAAAGATTTGGAAAAAATTTTAAATCAGATTTTTTTACTCATCACCTGCGTTTCAAAGAAATTTCCAATAAGCAAAAAAGCTTTCCAAATATTTTATTTTCTCCTGAATGTATTTCCCAACACTGTAGTAGAAATTTAGCTTAATATTTACATGATATTTTAGATCCTCCTGAGCAGCAGTCCTTATATCACAAAACAGCACAACCACCTAAATCTTTCCATTAGTTTTTTTTAACAGATATTTAATACCAAAGCTTTCAGAAAAAAAAAAAAAGGTTAAAAAAGAAAAAGATCAAAATTCAAATCAGCATAAACATTGACCAAGTACCACCAATTGCAATTAGGAGTTTCTTATACAAATAAACAAAATACAAATCCAACCGTCTTCCCTCTTTCCCTCTCTCCCAAAAAACTGCAAAACAGAACAGAAACCCTGCGGTACACGATGCTTATGCTCTACCACAAACTCAAGCAAGTTGCAATATAGCACCACTAAGTAGCCAACATTAAAAAAAAAGTAATGCTTTGGCTTAAGGGAGAACAGAAAACAAGGGATGTCTGACAAAATTAAAGACAGCCTTCATTACATGAATAATTTTCTAAACACCAGGTATTTTAAAACACTGGCTCCTTATGTAGCAAATGTCTTCTCTGAAGAATGTTAACAATGAAGGTCTGAACAGCAGGCTTCAAAGTAAAAATGTGATCATGCAGTTTTCTGTCCTCCTCTGAACCTCCTTCATGTTATTACAGGCACTGCTGCCTGCCTATTTCTACACTTCCTGTAGACTTCCCAGGACTATGAAAATATTATGTGCGTATTTTGTCACTGTTCAACTAGATATTAAAAAGAGTAATGCTGATAAGGCAGTGTTCCCAACTTAATTGTTTTATTGCTCAAGTGTCAATAAATGTAACAATGCCATTTCTGTGAGTTTTCCACAATGAAGACAGAAGTAGGCACAACTATCAAGTAACAGAAGCTTTTAAAAAACCTACAATTTCAATAATATTTTATGCTTGCAAAACCACTGAAATGCAAGTCATCTACTCCACCATGAACTAAAAAAATTCCCTCACACCAGCTGTAATAAAGAAAACCTGAAAGCAATAATCAGAGAATAATTTCAGGTAACCACACTGCTTTCAATCCACACCCTTAAGAAAAGAAAAAAAAAAAAAAAAAAAGACCTGATCCTTCTCACTCATGTTACTAAACCCCGTTACCTACTTATTACCTGAATAATCCTACTGATCTTAAGTATTATATTGTTTGTAGATTCAGTCTTGTGTTTTGGTTTGGTTTTGTTGGGGTTTTTTTTTGGGGGGGGGGGGGGGGGGGAGGGAAGGTGTGTGTGTGTTGGTTTTTTTTCCTAATGTACTACAAATAGATTACAAATGCTTCATGTATCTGAAGTACCTCATCTTCCATGTTTGTATCTAAACTGGTTTCATAACACTTTACCCAGTCTGTTGGCTGTGTTAATCAACTACTAACCTTCCTGTCAAGGCAGAAAGGTTTCTAATAAGCAAAAGAAATGAAGTACTAGAACAGCATTCCAATAGGCTGTCTCTGCTCATCCACACTACCTTGTTCAGTGGAGCTTGAAATGTTTACTAATAGGACTATATGAAATGACCACCCAGAATAGCAAGGCATCGAATTCTGATACTGGAAGTCAATGCAGTCCTTCACACTACAATTGCAGGTACCTTGCGTGCATGCTGGATAAATTTTATAGCAGCAGAACCCACTGCATGAGTTTGCAGAATCTATAAATAGAAACCAAGAAATAAATGGTTCCACCAACACTTTAATAAGTTTTTTAAAATTCATCATATATTTTAAAAATTATACCCGCAAGTTGTAACCATTCTTAGAGTTAGGAAGTAAGCCAGATTTTTGGTCATGAAATAAAGCTTGTTTCCATTATGGTCATGAAAGAAAGCTTGTTCCTCCATCACCTGGAAAAAGCAAAATAGCTTTTACATTTATGGAGTTGAATGTCACTGGTTTTAATGGAGTTGTTACATAGGCGCACAATTAATAAACTGAAAGAATCTATTCCTTTTGAACACGTAAAGACAGAAGTAATTATTTTTACCAGATCCCAGTCTATGCTGCGGAAAAATGTATGAGACTTGATATCAGAAAATCCTGTCTGCGGCTGACAACCAAGCCTTTCTTTGGGATCCTGCAGAAAACACAGAAACTCCTATTACATACTTTAAGCCAGTTACAGTCCATGTTTGTCAAAAGCCCACATACATGACTCCACCATTCCCTATGATTATGCAAACTGCTGCTAAGATAAACATATTATGGCTATCAAGGGATATTTTTTTTTTTAATTAAGTTTGTTTGAAATTTCATTTTTAAATTATATTTTACAACTTCCTAAAATAATAAAAGATTTATTTAGTAATGTATAATTCATACCCTTCTTTTTTCTATTAGAAATCATAATGGTTCTACAGATTTCAAGCAGCTTAATTAAATGAGTAATAATTATTACAGAAAAGTTTATAAACAAACCAATAGTTTGGTTTTTTTAACTAGGTGCAGGCTTTTAAATCAAGTATGTGCTGTGGAATTCCCTCAGTAAATTAGCAACTAAGAAATGGGGGTTTTTTAACATATAGGATACCAAGGTTTTATAGATTTTTCTCAATCGTAAGCAGATTAACTTCTTAACTGTATTGCTTTCAACAGGAAGCTCTGACTTCCAGAACTTAGATGCTAAAAATAAGAGAATGTTATTTACCTTGTTTAAAAATCCTTTTAACACATGGGAAGCCTTGACAGAAAGAAACCTTGGAATCCGGATTGGCTTCTCAAGAATAACTGTTACAGGTTTAAAAACAGCAATATTGTTTTTTGTTTTATGACATTGACCATGATTTCAATACAAACACTGTATTATTTAAATAGGCTACCATCTGGAAAATGGGAAGATACGGTAATTATTTAAAATAATGCAAACAGAAGGAGCTACGGTAATTCAAGGCACTGTTATACCAACATTTCAAGATTTCCTAAAAGAAATGTTAGCTTCATTATCTTTTTTCTATTGTTCGTAGTACAAACAGGGAATAAAACTTTCCAGTGTCTTCAGTACATGGAAAAGTGGGCTCTTCAAGAAGACCATGGCAGATTCTGTTACATAATTGCAGTAACTAGTTTAAAAAATGGTTCTGCATATTGGGGAGTAGACAACTTTGCAATTCCGCAAACTGTTACAGAGTTTCCGTTGTAATAAATACAGCCAGTATTATTACTTTTGTTTAGACAATTTCATACATTACAACTCCTGAAGGGTAAAACTGTTACAAAAAGTTATATGACTTTCATCAGCAGTAAAAAAAAAATAATAAAAAATTTAAAAAATCATATTAAGAGTTGTCTGGAGCAAAACTACAGGTTGATACATTTCTGTCAAGAAAGATCCTCCTATCATCTCATGTAACACTGAATTTTAAAATTCATACTTGGTCTGTGGACTTCCTTCTAACAAAGATACCATTCCATACAATTTCTGTCTGTTATTTCTGAACTGTGGACATTTTTACAAAATATTTTATTGTCTCTAGAAGGCTTCCTAATTCCAGACCATTTTATCTGAGTTCAACAAAACAAATTCCTGGAATAAAGAACTGGAAATATTTAGGTCCTTTACCTACAGTAGATATACAGGCAGCTATGGGATAACAATGGAAAAGGAAAGCCTAACTGTACTACTGGAACTGCTAATTTTCATTATTTCTCCCCCAAGAATAATTAAAAAAAAAATAAATAAAAATGACTAATACCTTGGAAGAGGTAATCTTCAGTGTTCATGTCTGGATTGTCAGTAATAATGTCAAATGGAGACCTTCCTGCCATCATTTCAAACATCAACACACCGAGAGCCCACCAGTCCACACTGAACCCTGTAAATATGTGCAGAGCAGATTTTCAGCCAGGAATCCTTGAATTTAGGTCTTATTTCTCATAAATGAAGATTAAAGGCCTGGTTCTACTAAGTACTGAAATTCTCTACCTCCACTGAAGCCACAGACATCATGACTTACACTATCACTGGATGAGACTTGAGAGTTTTCTGAACTGGGATTACAAATGTAATCTGTACAGGGGTTTGCAGGTGTCTGCCAGACAGCAATGCTTCAATGAAAATTCAGTGTATTTAAGCTGAAAATTTCCAGTGTGGTTCTCTTTTGTTGTTGTTGTTTGTTTTAAAAGTTGAACATTTTAGTATCTTGTAACTAAGTGACAGATTCAACCTATTGATCAGATCAGTTCAAACAACAACACTGATTAAAAAGACTATTATACTTTTGACTTCTGCATGAGCAATAACTTTGTTATAGCATTCTATAACCTTGTCTGGAAGACATCAGTAGCTGGGATGTCAAGCTCTTCAAGGAGTGGACTTGGTTTTGCCACAGTATCATTTAATAGTTATTTTTCAGGCAAAGTATGATTTAAAAGAAGTTGAAACGAGTGATTGCAAAAGAAAAACAAAAATAACCTTATTTCAGAAAAAATTAAACTGTACAATATGCAATTTTCTCACGGCAAAAAAACGTGGAAATCTAAAGACAATTGTATTTGAACCAACCTACAACTAGACCTTTGCTTTGTGATTTACTATAACTACAAATTGTATAGTCACAGCTTACCATATTCTTCTCCTCTGAGGATCTCTGGTGCAATATAATTTGGTGTCCCACAGAAAGTGCTTGTAGTGTCACCAGGGCCCAAACCTTCCTACATGCATAAATCATTTCATAAATTAAAAGCTGACCTCCTTTTCCAGGAACTTCGCTTAATTAGACTTATAAAGGCAAGTTACTTAGGGAGTCTGAAGACCTTCCTTTCAAAAAAGGTAATGCTAGAGAAAAATAAATACTCACAGTGGTCAAAGCTGGCTTATGACCTTACAGCTTATCTTCAGCAAACTAACTGATTAATACTCAGCCACAACACATTTTTAACAACATCGTGTTTAGTATTTACAGATACATTTAAAAAAAAAAATCATATTACAACCGATTTGGAAGCCCTTTTCAAATAGATGTTGGGAAAAAACCTTCTATTTTTAGGAATGAAGGAATCAAACTTTTACATAACTGCTACATTCCAAGTGAAGCCCCACAACCTGGGCATTTTGATAGTGGAGAAACATCCTAGTCCAGCATTCTCAGAAATTGGTGCAATGTCTATTCTATGGAGGGAATGAGACAAGCTTTCCTCATTACATCATCATAACATGCTTTAACCATGTTCTGAAATAAGCCAAATAAAAATTAGTATTATACTTGGACTTTTAAGAATCAACACAATGCCAGTTGCAATTCTGGCTTCAGAAACTTATTCTCACCAAGAAATAGACTGGACTCTAGTCCCATTTCACATACTAGCCAGAAACAGTGTGGCGATAACAAGACGACTTGAGGTCAAATCAACAGCTCTAAGGGGATAGCAGAATTCTTGTCAGATTACAACCACTTCACTCATGTCTGGCATTCCAACTTTACACACGTAAATTTTAAATTTAGTATTTTCTATACTCATTTTCTATTGACATTTTCATGCTTTCCTCTGCATCACGTTAAGGACATGCTACACGTTACCATGTGCTTTGAAAGCAACGCTCTCTAAATTGCCTCTCAGTGCCAGAGACCGCAGCCTAAGAACTGAGATACTAGAGAGCCCGTGTTGGTTAACTACCTGTACAGTCCAGCCACAGAGAATGATAAACCCAATTCATGTTCACTGAACCTCAGGTACTAAGAAATGGAAAAGACCCTTTTAAAAATGTACTTGTCTTAAAGATAAGTTTTCTAACTTTGGTCACATTGAAAACAGATGAAAGAAATGAACTTGACCAACAGACCCAACTTCTTTTGTCCCCCAAAATGACCAACGTAACTTGAAATACACAAAGCAAAAAGTTACAGATGTGGCTCTATTCTTCAACAGTCATTTTTCAAAATAAAGTTCCTATTCCACAACCAAATTCTTGGCTCAGTAACGCTAGCATTAAGGGAAGAATAAATTTTCTCAATTTTCTCTTAGTATCACTGGATGCAGTATTTGACTTAAAAGCATAATCAGAAAAATATACTACTGAACGACAAAGTGACAAAAGAAAGGTGAGAAAAAGCCTACCTTGCACATGCCATAGTCTGTTAATTTGATATGACCCTCTGCATCTAAAAGAACATTGTCTAGTTTTAAATCTCTGTAGATTATGCCTCTTTCATGTAGGAAGTTTAGAGCAATACAAATTTCAGCAGCATAAAACCTGAAATTAAAAAGGAGAAAATTCATATTAGCATTAAGATTGTACAAAAGCTGGTGCAATTAAAAAAAATCTGTTCTTAAAACATCACTTTACAGTCAGCTTTTATCTATCAACAGTACACCAAAACCAAGCTATGTTTATTCATAAGGACACTGATCTTTTCTATTGTAAAACCATTCCTTAAATTAAATACAGGAAATTTTTTTTTCATTCTACTAATTAAGAAAACATTTATTCTTTATCCTACAGAATCTTTCCTGAAAATTCCAAGTATGACATAGAAGTTCTGTATTTTCAGCTTAAGAGTTACAATGAGACTTTGCGTAGCGCAAAGCCACGCAAAATATATTTTTTCATCTTCTCCTACCAACACTATATTAATTCACTGTAAGACTAAAATAAGTAGAATAGTTACATCTTCTATCAACAGATCAAAGAAGCATTACCTAAATATGAAGCAATAAACAAAAGTAGGTAGGAATAACTGTTACTACTTATCAAAGGCTTGCTTTCTTTAAAAAAAAAAAAAAAAACCAAAAAAAAAAACCAAAAAAACCCAAACAAACCAGAAAAACCCAACCAAAACACCCCCCCCCCAATATATCATTAAAAAAAATAAATAATTAACATTTCCTCCCAGAGCAGTAAATTCTAAACTTAAGAATCAACTTTTCGTTCTTTCTTTGCTATTCATATTCTTCTATGGAATAACGTTTGGGAAGCATTTCATACAACATTAAACAACTACAACAGAAGAAAACCACTATAACTGTGTTAGTAAAATACCTTGCATGTTCTTCAGGAAGTTTCCTTTGCCGTTGCATATGAAACATAAGATCTCCCCCGTTTACATACTCTATGACAAGAAACAATCTGAAAGTATATAACACAATTAATGGATTCCAAGGAAACTCTCCAGAAAAACTATTCTTATCTTTCCAATTTGAGCCATTTTCACTTCCACTCTTGAACTTGACTTCTAAAATTTCTTATAGTTACAGAAACCAAGAGAAAAAACGGAGTACTTATTTGATCCGTATTATGTAGGATCACATCCTTTATTTAAATGCCAGACTAAATGATAAGGAGAGTCAGCTGCATACAACAGGCTACTATTTGGTGTGAAACCTGCAGAACTATTTAAATAGTACAGAAGACAACAGCATTTGCCTAACATAATGAGGTACTTGCTCAGCAATAGATGTAAAAAAAAAAAACCAACCAAACAAAAAACCAAACCAAAACCAAACCCAAACCCACAACACTAAGCATATAATGCTATAGACTTCCTTAAAAATTACTGAGAAGATGGCAAAATCATGGAGATGTGCTAGAAGATGACACATGGCAAAAATGAAAGTTTACCCAGAAAAGGTAAAATTGTCATTCATTTGAAAAAGTCATAACAACAACAACAACAAAGTTACATGACTATCTCTTACTCAAAGATGTTAATTCTTTTGACTTTTATGGAACAAAACTCCACGGCATAAAATTTGCTCAGTGAGTTCACTGCTTTGAATAAGAACATCTGATTGACTGAAAAGAAGTAAGACTGCCTGAAACAATGCTGTTAAAATAAAGGTTTTAAGATTAAAAAATACTTCAAAAGATGCATCAGTTTAAATTCAGACCTTTCTTATTAAATCTGACATTTACCCTGATGTAATAATTAAATTGTTAATTTAACTTATGCTTAACTAAATATTGTTCTTTAATAGCCAAGTTGCAGCATTAAATCCGAAGAGCTTTGTAGTTGAAGTGTAGTTTATATATACCTAAGTCAACAAGGTTTCTGCATGGGCAAAATCTGAAAATTCTCATTTGTATTTTTTATATAGTTTTGCCAATAAAAGGTCACCACAGTAAAAAAATTACTTCGTTGTTAACACTAATTAATGAGTATCTGGCAATATTACAGAGATCAGTAAGTTTTGTAGGATTTGTGCTATTAGTTAAATATGTAACTATGAAGCTTGCTGTTTGTGCTGTTTCAGCTCCTGAAAAGCTCAGACTATTGAAAGCAGGATGACATGAGTCACTTATGTAACCCAAATTTACTTTCAAAAAAAATAAAATACAAGTTTAATCTGAATAGCATGACACAATAATCTTTTTTCCAATTAAAGTTACATGACCTAGCATATTAACATACATGTACAAATGTATTTCTATTAAACCCCATGACCATCCCTGAACTCCTCCTGATACACTGTTAAGAAACATACTGTCACTCCTAGAAGAGAAAAAAAAAAGTTCTGTTTTATTTATATAGACAGACTGAGACTAAAGAATTTGAGGACTGAAACTCCATTCTCCTATGTCCATTATTTATCAGAAATGAAAACTAAATTTGGTGAGCTAGCAGGACAGATAATGAAATCCCACCCTCCCTTGACTTTGCCAACACCTTTATCTGCAGAAAAACATGAATTAAAAGAAAGTTTAACCGAGCCACTTCTGTTATTCTCTATACAGCATATTCACTAAATGGAAGACCTGGGCACAGAAAGGCTGCAGTGTCAAGGCTTATTAGTTCCTCTGTAAAACAAGTTTTTGAAACAGTCTTCTCAAAACAAACAGGAGAAAAGTCAGTAGGGGAAAGAAATATAGGTGGAATCAGCCATATAAGAAAACCCTTCTATTACAGTTTGCAGGAAAGATTTCATCCTTGGGAAAGTATGATGCCAAGGTCAGGGAGACCTACAGGATAGAAACATGCTGAGAGTTTCTTATGAAGGTTGCGGCTGTCCTAATATTCCACGAGTTGAAAACTCCTTTCCATATATCCACACACTGGAAAACATTCCATTTGGTAAACACATGCTCCAGTCTCTCAGACCATTCTAATTAGTAACAATTAAAGAAGAATTCTAACCCCCCACCCTTCCTTTGAAAAGGGATTCTTCATTTGAAACAAAGTATTAGAAACTTAAAAGGTAAACCAGGAAAAAATTCTTGGACACAACCCAAGAACTTGCAACTCTTTCAGTGGCCTTCCCACAAGAATATAAAAACTAAACTAAAATTAATTAAACAATAAATAAAATAGATAACAATGCCATTAGTATTTTATTACAGCATTCCTGATATTTTTTGCTTCCAACTTTCCTATCCTATCTAGGAGCTTCCAATGTTATATCACCATTCGAAGCCTGCAATCTAAAGTTCCTTGTGTCAAGTCATGTTCAAGCACTTAAGTAAGTCGATACTGGTAGTCCTTGCTGGTTTTAGAAGGATTTACTCAAACACCAATGGTTTTGCAGGATGGAGATTTCAGACTGTTACCATCTTGGAAGACACTTATCTGGCAATTCTGGGCAAGCCCAAGACACGTATTTTATAACAATAATAAAACAAGCATCACTAATACCTGAAAATGTAAACAGCTACATTTAGTATCAAGTAGCATCTTTAAGTACACATTTCTTTTATCTTCAAAAATTTATTTAAAATTCTATTTAAAAGAAAGGACATGTTCTTTTGCAACTTCCCCATCCCCCCTTAGTACACTTATACACAAACTGTTGTCATGTTACAACTTGTTTTCTTTGGGCCAGTTAACACAATCCAATGTTGATGAATTTATTCACTTGAAATCAGTTTCGTGCTTCTCTTGTATAATGAGGTCGTAATTGTGATTTTATAACATTACAGCTATAACCAAATTTTGAATTCATGACATTATGGCTATATCCATGGCAAATGGCTGAAGTTATAAACAAACAATTACAGTTTCACTGCAAGGAGAAGCCAGGCTGCAAAAACAGGACTCCTAAAGATACAACAGGAATACAGTCAAAGCTTTGACTACATTCAGCTTTTTTTTTTTTTTTTTTTTTTTCTATTTCTGCTCCTCAACTATGTCAGCATAACTACCAAAGCGGCATGCAAAAGATCCTTCTGTTGCTGACTTCAGCCTTTTTCTTGTTTCCAGTATTTATATGAAACCTCATTCTCAATACTTCACCCTGCCTGACCACTTGAATTTCTACATTAGATGTTCACTACTACTTAGTGTTTGGTGAGGAGATGTTTGTGAATGCTGTTTTAACTTAAAGGGCCTTTCACAAGTTTGTTAGTTGTCTGAAGACTTTTTTTTCCTGTCTGGAAGACAAAGTTCTTTTGGTCAAATCCTTAGTCACCTTTGGAGATCATCCTTTCTCCCTGCTCCAAAATACTCCCTAGTACATGTACCTTCAGAATGCTCTTCATGCAGCTTCTTTACTTCCTTTATCTTATGTTTTCCCTGCTAGGAAAATGCTATTTCCTATGACTATAACCATTAAGGGGTTGAAAGTTTGGGGACTGAAGAAATGGTACAGTGCATAGTGTCATATTTTATAAATTGATACTACACACTGTAATGAACAGGTGATTGTTCTTCAGGATAAGTGACTAGATAATCCATGAAAACCTCTTAAAACCGTTTGCCCTCTACACTGCACGCCATTCAATTAAGTCAGATAGAATGACTTTTATCTCCTGATTGTGATACATATGGCACCAGACATAAAAGTGTAACAGTAAACAGGTGCCTGAGAAAACAAAAGACCCCAAACCACAAAACCCCACACATCCAAACTCCCCAGTGACATACAAAAGCATGGGCATGACAGTTCCTGATTTTCTTCATATTCCAATTGCAAACTAAGAAGCGGATTGTGCACACAAGGACAAAAAAATTAGTATTTCAAAGGAGCTAAGAGTTTATTAAGCACTTTTTCAAATCAAATCACATACTTCATCAATATGTGCTAAGGGCTCATTAGCCTCCTAGGTAAAAAATACTTCATACACATGTAGGTTTTTAAGTTATTATTAAAAGCTGTTATTACTGAGCAGGCCAACTCTTACGCTATTTTGAAGAACAGAGAACTACAGTTTGGCCCTCCGAGAACGAGTTTGGCCCTCCCCAGTAGAATCAGGTATTGTAAACTATCTCTTACAAACTATCTCTGTTTTACCCCACCACCGTCCTCCTCCTACTGAAGCCACTCAGCCGGTGCTCAGGAAGACAGCGCGCAGTTCCTCCTCTTTCTCATGCATCTTATCCCTTCGGACCTGGACCTGGAAAACCCTGCCCTTTTTCTCCAAGCCATATTGGCTAAGCTACCCCGCTAGAACTCGCTTTGTTGTAGTAGTGAATCCCTGACGATACTAATGCTTCCTTCCAAAAATTACTGACTATGTGATGGCAGTGGTTATGTTTGCTTTATGAGAAGCAGTTAGTACAATGATCAAGATTTTCAAAACAAAATAATTTCAGATCTTTCTTACCGACTTGTTGTTTGAAAGCATGAATGTAAACCAACTAGGAATGGGTTACTGGATGCCTGTTCAAACACATGTTTCTCTGTCTGTACCCAATCAATATCCTGAAATAGAGTAATTGAACAATCAGAACTCCTGCTGGATAACCACTGTGGGTATTCCCAGAAAAGAAACTGTGAACATCTATGCTCCCTTACATAATACCGTCATTGTTACATATGTTCTTCAGAAAGACAAAACCCCCTAAAATCTGAAGTTATAAAACCATTCAATTACATATTCAGAAGTTTCTTAACCATTTAGTAAGGTCTGCACAAATTTTAAGCCATTTAAAAACATCATACATCTGCAATATTGGATACACAGCTCATACTGCTTCATAGAAATAAATTCAATTATCTTAGATAAATGATCCTAGGGCTGCTGAAGCAACTCATGCCAGTAACATAAGCAATTTGAATATCCAATTTTTAAAAGGTTCAAGTAAACTGAACTTCATTTTGAGCTTCAGATGAGAAAATGAATTCAATGAAACTACCAAAACCCGATTATGATTAGTTTGTCCAACCAAAATCATTCTTAAAAGTATCACAGACTACCTTTAATACTTCAACAGGGAGAAGTCCCGAATAGCCAGTGCAATACCATGTAATAAAAACCTATCAAAATTTGAATGATACTGACACAGTACTGCAAAATTCAAACCTTACAGACAACTGTGTTTAGCAGTAGATATTCACGCTTCATGCAATACACCGATCATGTTCCACCCCGCAAACACTCAGCATCCTGCCAATAAACTAGAAATGTAATTGTTCTAAAAATTCTCTATTTCCAACACATACTTCCAGCTTCCCAACCGGTCTAGAGACAACAAAGACAGATACTGAGAGACCAGACCTTCTTGTCAAGGATAGTTAGCGAAACTGAAGTCTCAAAGGAAATCAGGAAATGTCACCATCAAATTAAATCTGTTAGGGTTTACGTTTGGACACTCCTGAAGATACAACACCTTGGAAGGTTAAACCTGGGTCCAAACACAAGCCCCAAATCCCATTTTTAATAAAACAATGAACATACTCACTTCTTTTTGGGTTTTGCTGAATGAGCTTCTCTTTAAGAGTCTTTAATCTAACCCCTTCATTATTGCACTTGTGTACTTATTGTACTAGTGCACTACTGTTAACAAGACTAAGCTCAGAAAAATTTAATAGCAGAAGCCCAGGTATTTGATTTGCTTCAATCTCATTTAGAAAATAATCTTTACTTCTCTCCAATATCAACCACTACCTGGAAAGCACTAGGTGATTTAAACACACTGATACTTGCTATATAATTAATTTTCTTTCTCCATGAAACACTTAATAGGTGAAGTTTCCATTACTTGCAGTATCTCATGCATTCACAGAGTTCAGTTAATTTCCTACCAATTCCCAGAACTTCATTATACAGCCTATCTTATAAAAAGAAAAACCAATTAGCTCAGCCTTCTATGCAATTATCTATGAGAGCCACTATTCAAGAAGGACTTTTCTCATCTACCTCTGATTCTCAGGAACAACTGCATAACTCATTAAATAATATTCTTCTTTAGCTTCTACCTTCTTAGAAAAACATATTTTAAAAAGGAAACACTAAACAAACCACACAACAGTCTAATCATCGGTCACGAAAAGAAACATCAAATAAATGGAGCAGGTCAAAGTATTTTAGAAGAACTTTACAACTTTACTTTCCTAACCCTAGCCTCTGGAATAATGACAAAAATGGCAACCAGAGAAACCAACTGAAACTACCAACACAAATAGTACTTAAAACAATGTATTTTGGTGGGTTTTTTTCCCCCAACATCCTTCTTTCAAGAAATCTAGTCTTCCTAACAGCATAAAATTAATATAACATCATCAGCTTAAAAATTGCATTCTATTTGAAAAGTTCACTTTATAGTGCAAGAACAGCTATATAAGATATTCTTTATGAGGCAAGCCTGATGGTCCATCTCTTACTTTAATTAGAGTTTGGGATTCCACCCAAAAGGATGACACAGTACTACTGTACTCTTCAAATATTTAATAGTGTCATGCTTTATGTACCCCATCAGAGACACTGCCACTCCTGCATGAGCCTGTCACACTGCAGCATTCCAATAAAGCTGGTCGCCTGACAACATTTATTATCATTCTGTCAGGCCTCAGCCATTTTACCAGGGCTGTGGTCTGACCACATGCATTCCAGTTGCCCCATCCCCTGTTCCGTTACTTAACACAGCAGGTTCCAGTCTAATGGCACTGTAGGTAGTTCAAATCTGCCTTCCTTGCGTGCTGTGACTGGTTCATCACATTTATAAAAAAACAGAATAGATATAAACTCTATACCTTTCAAAAAGTATGAGTATTATAGGAAAAAGATGAAGGCTTTTTTCTCCCTTTTCTCTCCCTCCCCACCCCGACTTGTGCATTTGAGATCCTATATTAAAAAAAAATTCAACAGGATTTTGAAAATAATTGAGAAATGCAGCACTGATTTCTGTGACAGACAGATTTTTTTTTTTTTTTTTTACAAGCCAGTTAAACCATAGTGACCTCAAATAGTAGTTAACAGAATTTTTTTTAAACCCATGGAAAAAAAATATCCGAGTACTGTGTCACTTGCACATAAGCTCTATAATCATAAGAACACAGTTTCAGGTCCTATGCTGAAATACAGACAATACTTTACAGCTACATTCATTTGTCTTGGAAAACATCTTTGTTTTCTTTCAAAATTAAGTGCCCAAATTCCACCCTATTTACCTCATCACTTGGATTAGCACATGGAGGTTGGAATATTTTTCACATGCATACTAACACAAAAATTGTCAATTGTTATTAAAATAAGGGACATTTCTCTCAGATTTAATCTTGGTGCTTCATGCAGACAGTTGATAACAAATGAGTTCAAAAGTCAATAAAAACTTCTATTACAGAAATGTTGTCTAAAACCTTAGCTGCTTTCTTACTTGAATCTTTTTTGTTAAAGCATATTATGTTTTTACAATATGTAACAGAATGCAATTAACACAGTCTTTTACCTCATCGTCATGGACCAATTCTTTTTTCACTACTTTCATAGCATAAATTTGATCATTCTTTTTTAACCGAACTAAAAGAACTTTGGCATAACTTCCACGTCCGATAACTCTGATTAAATCAAAGTCCTGTAGTCCAAGCCCCTGAGAAATCTTAATTCCATCCATTCCATCAATGACTGGTTTGATATCCTGTATAAAAAGAAACAGATGCTAGAAACAGAAGACATTTTCATAACAAGTAACTATTAAAGCAATGAGGTCTTTAACCACTAGACAGAACTTGCCGAGTTTCCTTGCCATTGCCACTGGCACACAGATCTGAATGGCTGATTATAACACATTTGTTTAGAAATGTTTGGTTGGTATTGGTTTTGTTCTTACTAAAAGTTACTGTGTTTTTCAAGGCAGTAGTTCATTCAATGAATCATTTAAATATTTCCTACTGGAAAATGGAAAGCAATGCCTTGAGAAATGAAGTTCTATTCAAATTCTTGAACCGCAAGCCACGTAGAATTATACTTTGCACTAAGTGAAGAGCATCTTTCATATTCTGACAGATATTGTAGTACAAATTAACGAAGGCTATGTAAAAGACGACGGATAAGGAAACATTAGTTTGCTAATGAATATACCTGTCTTGGTTTCAGTTTGGGCAACAGCTGTCTGTATGAAGTTCACTACAGTTTTAATGAAATTGAAGATTTCTAATAGGTGCCTGGGAACATACAGAAGCAGATGCCAATTTCTCAGAAGTGAGAATTTGCAGGAAATACTCCACTATGAAGAATGTTATTTTAAAATTCATTACTTCAAAAGATACATTTTACTTGGCTGTTTGCTGAAATGAGATGTGAACACATAAGACTGAAGATCAAGCAGTTGAACTAGACAAATGCTGCATGTACTCCACCATTTCATGTTTTACCAATATATACAATGCTTTGACATACTTCTGTGGCCTATTTTTATCTGACCTCATACTACTGTACTTGTAGACAGATCAGCATTCTGCTGAACTACGGAAAGTATTTATATAAAGAATCTTGATCTAGGATTGACTGCTATTAGAAGAGATTGCTCTGAGCTTAAAGACTGTAGTCAACAAAGCTCCCAGAATGCCACTTCCTCTCTGTAGGATACCTTAAAATATTTTAGTAAAGCTCAACAGTGAGGTGGGAAAATCAGAGCAGGATAATTCAGGACACTTGAGCAAACAGCACCTATCAAACTTTAAACACAAACAGTATCTACCTGAGCACTAACCATAGCAGAAGTCAGCAATAGTAGATAGCAATTAAAATTCTCCGACATGTTTTAAATTTATACCCTTCCACCTCTGAATTTGAGATAAAATCTAAAGACATGTGACTGAAAATAAGGCAGTCACTTACCCAAGAGCAGGAACTACTCAAGTGTGAAATAATGGTAGTGACAAGTATTGTAGTGGAGGTAGAGGAAAAAAAACGTGCAGGCTTGTTAAAAGTGGGATATCAAACAAACTGCTAGTGTTCTGCAGAGTGCATCCTATTTATTTTAAATATGCCAGAAGCATTTTTAAAAGAAATGTCTTGAAGCCCTTTAGAATTAAAGCGTATCAGGTTTTTTTCAAACTGCTTTAAGGGAATAACATTCTTGGTATGCAGAGATTGTGTCAGACTGTCTACAAAAGAGCTGAAAAACAGAGTTTAAGTCTATGTTATTCTACTTGCATTTCCACAGGAGCTGTCTATAAATTATTAGGTATTATTTATATGAAACATCTCAGAGAGCTGGACAGTTAATGTATCAGACTGAACCAACTTTCATAGTGATAGCCTGTAGAGGTAGCCTGAGGGTGATAAAGGGTGTACATCCATTAGAGAGAGCAAACAAGACAATGTCAAAGCCACCATTTATTGCAAGTACCAATAAAGTCAAACCCTCTGCTAAATCACTGTTCCAACACAAATGGAGGGGAGGAAAAAAAAAAAAAAGGGGGGGGGGGGAATATCTTTCTCACATCATGATTGGGATAACAAGAGCTGTATACAGAGGAAATCTGAAAAATCCAATAAAAATGCTTAAAAAAACCCCACAAAAAAACCCAAACCAACCAGTTTTCAGAAAGAAAACCCAGACTTTTTGTTTTTAAAATGTAGCAGAAAAAAATAGGACAAGTAATTAGCTATTTTACAAAAAGTTCTACGATTAAGAGTCTGTAAATGTGGATTACGAAAACATTTTTAAAACGTTACCTCAGAGTCATCTTTAATGTTGTCATGTTTCCGGCTTGAAGGAATGTAGGGAACTGGAAAAGAAATCAAACAAGTAGTGTGGTTATTCAGGCCTTCATTAGAAATAATTTAAAAAATTGATAAACGGAAAGATGATTTAGTAGCTTAGGGTCAGCAGTTTGCTTTAAATACTATGGAACAGTTGATCAAATTTTTCCACCTTACTCTTCTAATCCTGACAGCAGATCCTAAGGGCACTACAGTAACAACCAGCTCTGAGACAGTAAGAAATTCATCAAGGAACCTTTGGGCTCAGAATAGTATCTGACAAAGGCCAGAGTCATTTTGGAGAATGGGTATGATAAATGGGCCCTTAAAACAAGACAGGTTAAACCATCAAAAATATTAACCTAGAAAGAGTACTCCAAATTGCACAAAATTAAGAAATACTTAAAGTCTGAGGGTGCCGTTATATTAGCGTCATGGTTTGGATCTGAAGTGCAGGTCTTTTGTTTGTCTTAAAAAGCAAATCTATTGTTGCCAGTTGCTCCATGCTTAACTTCACATTCCGGAATTGTTTCAGAGCATATGAATTTAGGATGAAACCAAACCAGATAATATGCTCCAGAAGTATATTTACTGTAATTGAGTCCCTAACAAGCATTTAGTTCATGGGACTAAACTAGAGCTAATCTTAAGTAAACTTTAAAAAGCCCAGGCAGGTAGAGTGGAAACTGGGCCTCCAAATGGGGAAACGCATGAATTCCAACTTAACAAGAAAGTACTCACTTCCATCAGTTTCTTCTGAAGGGAGGTCAACTTCATCATTTTTATCATCTAACTGAGGTTCCTGGGAAGGCATGACCGAATCCTTGCAAAACACATAAGTTATATAGGAAAAAAACACTGGTTTACGCAGTCCCTTAAGTGACTATGTCTTACCACATAACTACAATACAGTGAGAATCTTACATTTGTATCTTCCAGAATGAAACTGGATTTTGTAGAAAGTATTTCCGAATATTAACGTTTTGTAATGCATCATAAAACCAGCCTACCAAAAGCCTAAATGCTATGTCAACCATTCACTGCAACCACAACAGCTGTTTAGCTGCCTTCTAAAAGGTAAAACTACTGTATTTTGTTGCAAGTTCAAACTTTAATTCTATTTAAGACTTCTGAGTCTGTTTCACATGGAACTGCAACAAAGTAAACACTTCAGCATGAAGCTACACTCTGGATTTAGAGCGCCTTCCTTTCCTATTTAAAAAGCAGGAATAGTTACTCATTATCTAAGAGTAAAGTTCACAATACCAAATAGTTTTATAGTACATTTGGACACTGGTCTCATTCACAATTTGAGACATGTAGGACTACTCCAGTAGGTATAGCAACATGCATAAATAAATTGGTAAAGAATCTAGTAGCGTCAAAACAAATCACATGCAGTACCAATAAAGAAAACCATTGGTTTAAGTTTAGAGTTAGAAAAAACACGATGCAACAACCAGCGAGATACTGGTTACAGTCTGTGATGAGTATGGGGAAGGGCTAAAATTCAGGGATACAGATTAATGTTAAAAGCCTAGGAAAGACACTTGCATTGCCACTGGAATATAGGAGGGAAATGGAGAGAATGAGAACAGTACTGGAGAAACTGAGATGGCAAGAACACGAAAGCAACAAACCTTTTTGCAAGCAGTAGTGCAAAAACCACATAAAGTGCCTTAGTTCTTAAGGCATTCCCACAGGCTAAAAGAAACAAATGCTACCGTTGTCAATGCCAACTCTTTATCTGTCTGTAAAATACAGTACGTCTACTGGAGAAGTCAAACTCAAGCTTGTTCACACTTAAATCACATCACAAGTTTTCTTTTCTCACTTTGTCTCTACTGCTTACAACCCAGAGGCTTGTCCTCCACAGACATTTCAGAAACCGAAAACCAAATACCACCAAGTGTTATAAATCCACAACCATACACAGCATTTAATTACTTAGGTTGCCCATCTACAAACAGCAACACAGGACACAGTGAAACACCTTAGCATTGTACAGAACACAAACTTACCATATGCCTTTTGCAGGTCAGTGGAACAAGTATATGACAACGTTTATGGACCAACAGTTTGCAGTTGATACACTTGTAGCCTTGCCTTCCGAGACCCCATATCCTTTCACTGCACTGGCCACAATACGCTCTCTAGAAGCCAGAATGCATATTATCAATTCAATTATCAATTCCTTTCTGCAGGTGAGTAGTTATCTAGCAGCAAGAATCCACCCTACAAGAACCCATCCTAGTCACCCCCCTAACAGATGTTCAATAATAATTCTTTTAGAATATCCAGCGTTTCCCTAATAACTGAAGGTCATACTTCATACTTAGAATTCAGATAAATGCAATCCTTTTTCAATGAAAGTTAAGAAAACAAGTCTCTCAAGCTTATGGAACACATCACAGCCTAACACTAGCAAATCATTCTTAGAGAGAAAGTATATTTTGAATTTCAGGTTCTGACAGAGGTTACCCAAACAAAACTGACAGGAATTTGTACTACACAAACATGCATAAAAAGCACCCAAACGGACTGCTCTGGAGAAGATTGGCACAAAATGTTACAAAAGACAAGTTAAAGTATGAAGAAAGTTCTATATCTGCACCTATATACTTTAACAGTGGTAGAACATCAGTAGAAACTTCGCATAATTAAAATTAATCTATCAAGTCTAATGTAAAACCTCTGTATGTTGCACTGTTTAATAGAAAAAATACACAGCCTTTTTTATACATGTAACAAAATGACATTTGAATAAATTAAATCAAATAAAAATGAGGACAAATTAAGAAGCCAGACATTCTACTGCTGACTTTAACAGGGCAGGTCTTTAAATTTTTCCAGTGCGTGTGCGCTGTAGTCATTTTATCCACTTTACCCAAAGTGCCAAACAGCAATCTGAGTTTCTTTCATACCAGGAAGTCACCTAGTCTTAGTTATTCCCTCTACACAGTACACAGGTTACTAACAGAAAAATTACTCATTATTTCCTATCTGCAAATTTTCTCCAGTAATTACTGTAACAAGCTAAGACATTGCCTATCATTCTGCAATCTGCACATGAAGTCCTGCGCTCATCCCCCATTTCAGGCCTAGACAGAACTCTGCAACTGTCCCAAAGCCACAAAACAGTGAAAGTCTGTTCCTCCCAGCAAACTGCAAGTTAGAGTGCAGTTACTCAGATCCTCAGACTAATGAATCACACAGGGTGTCCTGGCCAAAAGCATTAAGCTACTATAAATCCTTACTAGTAGTATTAGAAAGAATAAAAAAAAAAATTAAAAAATTAAAAACAAAATCAAGGAATGGATCATTTTTAAAAAACATTTTCTGTATTGCCCTTTTCATATGTTGATAGTTGTAGAAAACAGAATTTAACTACATCCCATTCATCTGTACAGCCAGTCCTCCTTGATCAGGAGAAACCCAAACTGCATTGCCCAGGAAAAAAAAAAACCACCAAACAATGTACTGCCTAATACAAGAGGAAGCCTTGGACATCTATAGACACTTTTTTCAAAATTCCTGGTCCATAAGACTTCCTTCAGTATTCTTGTAGATGTTTGGCAGCAGTAATATTAAGACTAAATAAAACGTCTTAGGCCCTGGAAATGACATAGAAGAAAATAACCTCATTTATTTCAGTCAGATGCAGGGCAACAAGGGGGGGCGGATGTAGGGGCAGATCCCAAATTCCTTCAGTAGTACAGGTATCCCTCTCATACCTCTCCAAAACACATAAAAATACATCCATACAAGGAGTTAACCTTTATATTATGCTAAATAAGATTAAAGTTTAGATATTCTTGCATGTGTTCGTTTACCTGAATTATCTCAAAAAAATTTTAAAGGTTATTTTGAGAAAGGAATGAATTCATAAAGTAATACTCCAGTCGTAAAAATTCAGTCAACATTAATATTTGGTATCAAATTCAGTACTACATATATGGCCATAACTTATTATTAATTTATACATTTTAATGTCACATTTTACAGTTTATGTCAATTTTATTACTGACTTCAATTGGATACGGATTGTGTTCTGCCTTCATATGATTTCATACAGTTATAACAAAGTAGTCTCCTTTAAGACTGTTGACAAATGGGCATGCTAATAAGGTTTCAAAGTCTTTATGTATATATTCACTATTTGCCTAATTTCAATTAAAACATCATTATCTACAACATTATGGATTATTAATGTGGCAGGTATGCATTCACAATGTTTCAAAGAAATATGTTTTAACTATGTAGCAAAGACGCACAGAAAGTATACATTTCATACTATAAATTTAAAAACTTGAGTTGCTATACCACATTATACAAATGCATATTGTAATTCAGATATATGACATTTTTCACATGTCTACTGATAAGATACTGAGTTTTAAGAGGCTTTTCCTTCTCTCAATGCAGTTTTTGGGGTGGGAAGCATTAAGAAAAAAAAATACACTCATTTCATTTAAAAAAAAAAAGTTACTGCTGAATCAAAATGTTAACTCACCTCATTGTTTTGTACGGAATTCCCAAAAGTGTATACTACATTTGTATATATGCTGCAATACTTAGGCATAATGAGATAAGTGAAGGAGGTGTCTTAGCCTTAAAGCTACATTCACTTGCTCATGTGGATTAAGTCAGATTCTTAACGCAGTTGTATTTTAGCTCAATAAACCAGATATTTTTTTTCTTAATTAGATTATGTAATACCTCAGATTCAAAACAGTTAAAGCTAACATCAAGAGCTCTAATCTTTCAGAACAACAAAAAGTACTGAAGGTAAAAGATTATGCTAACATGCAATCAAAATCACATAGAATGGAGAGGAGAAAAGCTGCATCAGTTTAAATAGTCACAAAACCAGTTTTTTAGAGGCTTTAAAAACAATTTCCACCAATCATATATTATTAACTCCATCCCAGATTCAAAGACTTTCAAGTTTTTCTGACCTGAATAACACTGCATAGACCGAGAAGTCACATGAATAAGCATCTTGCTTTTCCTTTCTTTTCAACACTCAAATACAGAAAAAGCACAGACTGAGAAAACAATTACCACAGAACGTTACCAAAATCCAACATTTTATGCAATAGTACTCACTCTGTTAAAACGTTTGGCTTGAAACAAATGCCCATTCACTCGGTACAGCTTCCTCCATCTTCTGGCTCCACGTCGGTAGATTGATTCTAAGAAAGAAATTAAAAAGGTGTAAGGCAGCAGCATGGTAGCACAGCAATACTAGAAACACTATGTTAAGCAAGTTGTGACTTAAAACAATCTTGCTTTTCTAAATATAAACGCACAGCTAAAATCCCTGCTGATTTTTTTTAAATTTTTTTTTAAAGGCAGACGTAAATGACAGCTTCTGCAGGATGTGCTTTCACCACTGCCTCTCCCTTTTCTCTATCCCTGTCTCTTTTTCCTCACATGATCATAATCTTGTTACAGTTTCTTGGCTGCTTGCTGTTCAAGCTCAGGTGAGAGGGACAGATAACTGTTAAAAGAAACAGCTTCCTCCGGTAAAATTACAGTGCTGATCTCACCATGTCACCTTCATGTGTAAACACGTAAAGGGTGTTTGGTGCTAATAATGCTTTCAATATGCAATATTAAAGATGTTACAAGTCTTGAGAGTTACATTATTTGACCTCATTTTTATCTTGCCATTAAACATTATCAAAATATTTCTTCTGTTAAGAGAAACACTTCAAGTGCAGGTCTGCGATTATTTCTAAGATATTCTAAACATAACAATAAGAAATCATTGAAGCTATTTAAGCCAGACTTTCCAAGGGGCCATATGTAACAGTACCTAGCATCTACTTCAAATTACTTTGGTTGCCACTTTTCACGTACGTGCAATTTTTGCGTGACTAGCTAATTAGAGAATTTGATATTTAATATTAAGTGTTAAAAATGAATTGTGCAACACCAGGCCTATTTAGAGCTACACACAGCTGTAACGGTGACACAGACAACCCCTGCCACATAACCAGGATCAGGAGCTTTCCATAGCAGGCAATACAAGTGGGTACCAGGTGGAGCAGGGAATACAAGGGGAAAAAGAAGGGGGTCACTTAAGCAAAGAATTCAGCAGTGATGTTAAAACCGACAACATATTCCTGCTATCAAGAGGCTAAAAAATAATAATTTAAAAAAGGGTCAGATGTGGCAAGATTTTGATTGCTGAATAATCAGTTCCAATTACATCTATTAAGAGATTCAAACTTAGGAGTTCTCAAAGTTTACTGTAATATTTAAAGTTAACAGGCATATTTTAGACAGTGAGATAAGTCTGACACATCCCCTTAAACATTTCCAGAAAAAGTATTTTACACTGTTTTTATGGGTGTTATAATATCCTCTTACTTGAAAAAGAAACGTGAAAGACTAGAATAGCTTTAAAATAACGATATCGAAATAAGAGTTATCTCCAGTAACACGAGTTAAGATTTTCCAATAAAAAGTTTTATGTATGCCTTTTTAAAAAAAAAAAAAATTTATACTAGTTATAACACAACTTAACCCAGTTGGCAGCTTGTACAAAATATATTTCATCTACTTCAAACAGAAGAAATTAGTAAGTATGGCAGTTTCATAGGGAATGGAGAACTGAACAGCATAGGAAGTATAACTCCCATCTGAGAAGACAGCAGTAAAATACACACTTTTATGATACCTTGTGGATGGCTACGTATATGCTATATTTGGTGCCTAGATACACTGGTTCTGACAACCAGCTCGGTTTCATAATAAGAGATTGTATTTGGTCAATATGAAATGATCCTCACTTCTTCCCTGTCACCTTAACAGCGGCTATCATAGCGCTTTATTTTTCTCGTCTAGAAGAGGTGCAGCTTCTCCCTAAGAATCTCAGTCAGGAAGTTGAATGGGGTGGGGGGAGTTGTGCTGGGTTTTTTTTTGTTTGTTTTTAAGCTGAGAGTTCAGTATTACGTTAGCTGTTAACACTATTCTTTAATCAGTCTGATACAAGTGAAACAATCTATAATAACCAATACAGTATGTAGAAAAATAGGTAATGTTAACTAAAGCAGCCCATACAACACAGCAAAAAACACGTGAAATAAAAACTTTAATAGACTTCATTGACAAACATCACTACATTCTGATAGATAATTAAACTGTAAATTTATAATCCTCAGAAGTTAATTCAAAACCATCTTAAAGTTTCATCTTCAGTGTTTCTGTCTTTCAATTTTTAAAGTTAAGTTTTAAATACCCACACCTTAAAGACGAAGTCTTTTTTGTCTTTTTATTAAAACCCCCAAACATTTGCACTGTCAAAAGATACTACAAGTAGTAAAGAGTTTCTTTGTTGAAAAATTATTTTACATTACTATTGAGCAAGCCAAAACCATAGGCTACTGACATACAATGTGTGAACACTGATTGTAATACCAGGTCTGATTTTAGATTTTTGTCCTTCAAAAGCAAGACAAATAAAAGTATTGAAGTTTGTGACTCCAGAAATCTAAAGTGCCAAATCCGTAAAATTTTATATGTTATTCTATTTGCATGTGCAAATGTTTGCTTTGCAAGCATCTGAAATTGACATTATGCTATTAAATGAACTGTTAACAATTTGGAAAAAAACCAACTTCTTGAAGAAGCTGAAAGACTACATGCCATAGTAGTGGCAAAGATACGGTTACCAGAATAGAGGTATATCACTTGATAATGTTTGACTCATAACTCTTCAAAATCTGCCAAATACAAACTTTAAAGCAAATTAAAAAAAAAACCCTGCTCTTCCTAAGTGCAAAGAAAATTTAAATGAGATCCTAGCAAAACTATTGCGAAGTTTTTGCCTATAAATATGCTTAAACACAAATATCAGTGAAAAACTGTTCCACCATTTGTAGGATGACTTTTCACCAAGAGAAAAAACTTCACAAGGATTTTTTCCAAAATAGCTAATTGATTCATTAGACAAAGCACCATATGGAGACAACCCAATACATCTGTGTTCCGAACATTAGCTTATCACTGACATGAGGAATATTAAGTGAATGATAAGTTAACAAGCAGCTTGTGCTGAAGAAGTCTGTAAATAAAGGAGCAAGTCACTTCCCTAATTAACAATAAATATTAAATCAAAGTCAGTGTTTTATATCATATACTTGTGAGGCAACAGTCTAACAAAAACCAAACTTAATATAGCACAGCTATAAAAAGTAGGAACACCTACAATTTACTGCGACGACTACCACTGATTCTGTGTAGGGTCTAAGGCAAATCAATTCCTATTCCCCGCCTCTAAAAGGGGCCAAGGTAAAAAAATGACAAAACAGCAACCATTATAAGACACACCTTTATATCACAAGTTCTATTATTATGATTATTACACAATAAGATTAGATTTACATGACAGAATAGTATGTTCTTAGTATTATCAATACGAGTATTCATTTTTGTAATCTATATTCAGTCAGCGGCACAAAGACTAGTTGGAATCCAGTGACTAGCAGTGTACTCCAGGGGACAAAACCGGCTCCAATCCTGTTAAACATCCTCATTAGTGCTCCGGACAGCGCAGAGCATACCCTCAGCGAGTTTGCTGATGATGCAAAACCAGGAGGAGTGGCTGATACGCCACAGGGTTGTGCTGCCAGCGAGACCTTGACCCCTGAAGAATTGAGCAGGCAGGAACCTCGTGAAGTTCAGAGGTAAGTGCAAAGTCCTGCACCCAGGGAGGAATAACCCCCTGCACCAGTATACTGGTAGAAATACAGAAAGTGGCTTTGAAGAAAAGGACCTGAAACACAGGAGATTCCATCTGAACATTGGAGTGAGGGTGACCGAGCACTCAACAGGTTGCCCACAGAGGTTGTAGAGATATTCAGAAGCCGTCTGACATGATCCTGGGCAACCTGCTTGGAATAACCTAGGGAACTGGACTAAAATGTGTATTCTAAGTATCTAGTAAAGAGGACAGCCTCCCTAAAAATTCACTTAGGGATAAAATGGCAGATTATAAAAAGGAGTTTGGGTTTTTAATATCATTGTTATTTTGAAACATTATCAGCTTCAAAAATCCTAACTAGAGCTATACTAGATCAAAGAAACCATCCTGAACAATACACAGATTCTTAAAATGGCAGTAGGTATGCATCTTGAAAAAAGAAACAATTTATCGTCAGTGTTCTGTGTGAACAAAGCTCTCATCTTAGTAGGCTTTTCACCCCTACACTTCATATGGGAAAAGGATACTTTTGAACCCGAAACAAAATGTTTTGGTACATGTTTCCAGAACACTTTAGGACAAAACAAGTAAGGGATTCCATGATTCTTGATAACCAAGAAGTAAAACAAGTTTTTACAGCCATGATTGATTCCAGACACCGAGAAAAAGGAATGCAATCACAAAAGCATGAGTATTTAATTACCGTGTTTAATGAGAAGGGCTACTTTTTAATTTATTTTACAGTACACATCAGTTAACTCATTAAGGACTTGGAGTTAGCTGCTTGGAGGCTGAAGGAGAAATCATATCCCTATTTAAACAAAGTAATCTTTCCTCTCTGATTGATATTAAAGACAGGCCTTTGCCTAACAAAAAAAATTTTTTTAAATATTAATTTTGTATGTGAACAAGTTTAGAGGAAAACTCAAAATATAATTCAAGCTGCTAAGAGGGATAACAAATTTTTATTAGGGAACACAAATATATATTCTAATTACAACGAAGGTACCAAACTTTATCTGCTTCCAGGATCGGAAAATTGGAGGACAACAAAAAGAGATTGTTTTTCATGTTAAGATTACAAGGGAAATAAAAATACTCAAACTGAATGCCTGAAACAAAATTAACCAGCTGTCTCTACATAAAAAGCAATGTGAAACGACTGTTGCTGTTGTGCAATTCTTCCCTCTGTTGTCAAGCTGTGCAACTACATCGCTAACGGTAATGCACAATGAACCTTGTAAACATATTTAATATTGTTTTTTTCAAAGACATTCCCTAGGGTTGGGTTTTTTCATCTTCTAAAAAATATTGTAGAAAAAGCTTTTAAGAAAAATACTCAAAAAAATTAATTGTGGATATAAATGGACAAGCAATTTGTCTATTGTTCAGTGTTCATCACAAATTCACTCATCTGCAGAAGATACCCCCCCAATTCAATAATGACCTACTCGGAACCTAGCAGAAAGGACGTGAACCTTGCCTTTGGAAACGTAACTTGGTAAAGTAAGGAGAAATAGAAGGCACAATTACTTCTCAAGTGACAACCTTCCCAGCACTGGAAAAGAAAGAAAGAATTTAAAAGACAGGCACAACCTGCCCCCAAGCCCAAAATATTATTTTTCCATCTGAAAGTTTAGAAATGCTTATATTTTCCAGAATATGTAAGAAACTTCATCAGTTGTCTGAAAAGTGTGGTTTGCACCAATGAATGGCAGCAAGATGGCCACAAAAAATTATTTCCTCTGCATTTGGATTTACAAATGCAATTCCAGAGTCTGCTTTTATGTGATCAAACTATAATGAAATCTTTTACTATACTAAGCACAGAGATAATTTGCTATTGCTGCAAATCACTTCTCAGAGATTAATGCAACTTGTTTACAGGCCAATTACATTGCAGCCAGCTGGACAGTATGAGAATGCCCAGTTTTTGTTTTGTTCTTTTAATGTTTTGCTGAGCAGACAAGTGAGCATTCTTTCAAAACCAACTCATGAATTACAAGTAGGAAATTGAAATTTGTATTTCAGATAGACTCTGAATTAGATAAAAAGATTACATATAAAAATAATTACACATAAAGATAGAATAAACTTTGGGAAAGTAAATTCTAAAGAACTTTGATAGTACATTGGTTCACATATCTGTTACTTAATATGTCCCAAAGATTTAAATCGAAACAATAAAACTGCTTTCTGAAGCACATAACAGACATACATTGTATGGGATGTGAACTGGCTCCTCTTTTTATTATGAATAAGCTGCTCTGTACAACTGCCATTCCTTTTCAGAAGTTAGAAAAGTAAAAGAGTATCCTTAACAATATATAGGTATTAAGTGCTTACACCTCTTGAAGTTATTAAAATGGTCAGAAGACAGCATTTTGTTTAATTTAAAACTGACTAGCAGCTGGGGAACCGTATCCCCGTCCTTCTTTTCTTTTTCAACAGACACTAAAATTAGCTACAAAGTCAGTTCAACCTCTATTTTAAAAAATTAAAAAAATAAAAAAATCAAGCACAATTAAGATAGCAATAATGACAAAGGAAGTGTACTACATACAGCATCAGCAGAGAACCAGTAAGGAAATAAAAGTCAGTACAGTTATTATAGAACAGTAATATCTACCCAGCATTTACTGCAACACAGCTAGAATACTGTTTGAATATCCTATTCCCCACTGACTTAGAAGGGGGTCAACTGACTCCCACTTGAGGACTGCTAGGTGGAAAACCTGTCCTCCATACACACTGGTATCTCATGCCTGATCTCTTGGCTGCTTGTATTCATATCCTTCTGTTAAAATGGCTCCACGCCATTGCAAGGTGATAAGTCACATTTATGAAGACAATGCCAATAAAAACAGAGCTAACATCTCATTTTGAAGAAGCCTCTGCTGCACTGGTGCTGTATTCCCCTTTAGATCAATCACACCTGTTAAGGCCCTTATGCTCTTTCTTGGTCTCCAAGTTAAAAAGCTCATTATGAATGACAATTAGAAAACCTGGATTGCCTTGTTATTAAAAACACCAATTGCATTCAAAATACATGAGAAAATTAAGAAACAAAGGGATCTAAAAACTATTTTTAAAAACACAGTCTTTCACCTTCAAACAAAAAATACCCCTTTATATTCACAGAAATAAAAAAAATAAAAAATAAAAACCCCAACACATTTAGGCAATACATAAGTTGTCCTTAAAAGTTCCCTTTAGTTGTGATCAACAGAGGGACTGATCAATTGGAAAAAATATTGTGCATGAGGCCTCAAGAGATGCACCTCACAGAGACACCCAGTGTGGAAGCTGACAATGTATCCTACCAGAATAACAAGCAAGATAGTTACTTCAGCTCTCAAACAGGAGACATCCACGGATTTGACCTAATATCTCTTGAGCAAAAGCAAATAATCAACTGATACTTTAAAAGATATATCTAAAAATTTAGTAGCAAATACAGTTTACAGAATTATTTCTTGAAAATTGTAATGGAAATGTAACCCTCCAACAATCACAGCAAACAAATGCACGAGATAACTTGGCATGTTTCTGCCAAACAAACAAACAAAAAAAAAAGACAGACTTTTAAAAAAATCTCATAATAAGATAGAGCAAACCCCCACATTTTTAATTGATCCAGATTGCTTTAACATCGAGGCTAAGAACTGTAATTGTTTTGGTTATGCCGTTGAGTGCAGTAAGTCCCACCGCTAAAGTGGCCATCTGTCTGGCTTGGATACAAGTTAGGCGATGCACAGGACAGACAGTTATAACTGGAGCCTCACGCAAAACTGAACATCGACACAGAAACATTGCACAATTTAACATGTCTACATCACATTCAACAATGTTTCCCTTCATTAAAAACTGCTATGCATATAAGAGTTGAACAGTTGAATATGCTTGCAACGTTACCAAGATGGATAAATCTGGTATTAAACTAGGATAAGAGTAGGATTCTCCAGGTCACTTGGTGGAGAAATTGCAGCAACTTTGGGTGATCCACTTACTTCTGTATTGAATTCTAGAATGCCAACTGTGAAGTCAACCACAGAATTTGAATTCCCTTTTTACTTGTGAGACTAACCATTATTCACTCATCACTAACTTTTAAGCATACAACTTGGCGACTAACAGCCCAGAGTTTACTCATACCTTATTACCTAGCCAAAGCAAAAGTGTTTGTCAATTAAGTGAAAACAAATTTGGTATTCATGCACCAAGACAGTTGTTTGCTGAAAAGTGTTGATTTAAGTATACAATGATACATTGACCTCTCTATACAGGGTCTATAGAAGTTTTTGTACTCTTTCCAGCATACACTAATGAACTTAAATTTTCATTTTCTTTGGAAGGAGGGTAATTATTTTGGAACCAAATGCCAAAATAGAATAGCATTACAGGACAAAATAATAGAGGAGAGCATTATTTTAAAATCCTTCTTAACTAAAACCCCCAAGAATTTAAGATGGCTGATGTACAGGAAAAATGGTATCACTAAAAACATTTTAAAGTGGCTGAAGGTATTTACGCTTTCAGTATCCAAAAGACACTTCAATACTTCACAAGGCTTTTTCTTACTGCTTCTTGAAGAAATAACTCGGAACTCAAACACATTTTTCTACGCGAGGGTCACGTCTTTTCTATAAAGATCCTAACTTTGCAATCCACGATCAGAATTTTATGGTTTTGTGGAATTTATCAGACATACTTGAAAATAACATAGCAAAGTACACAAAGTGTCATTCAAGAAATCCTCACAAATTCAGTTATGGTGTGCTACTCCAGGAGTGAAGATGTCCCTATTATGAGGATCTCTGCGCACGTCAGTGATCGCAATCTGTTGTACGTCCTGCTCAGCGTCTCTTGCTGACATGTATGGATTTTGCAAGGCTGTCCCTAACACAGGATAAAATGATGCTGTATTTGTTGCTCTAATTTGAAAGAATATATTATGAAAAGGGACAGAAGACAATTGCTGGTGGATCCATACTTCTGAAGGTGATTAGTATTTTTGTTTAGGAAAGAAAAAGTTCAAATTTCCCCTTCTCTAACACGGCCTTCTATGCAATTTTAAACCTTACACCCTTTCATGATGTGTCTCCTGTCTACAAAACCACAGTGGTTACCTGCACCACAAAACTAAGCTTGCACTGCATTGTAATAAAAGTCCAAAAGGCTTCTTTTGATGACTGCATCTTATAGTGTCCCAAAATAAAAATCACTTCCATTAAAAGATTTACTACAATGAAAACTGCATTTAATGTTCTATTAACATGAATTAAGATCTGCATTAAAATGTTTTTTAATCAAGCTGAAAGAGTACTGAACCAGTACTTAGGTAAATTAAATAATTAAATTCAAATAACTTAGGACTCAAGTAGATCAAAATGAAGTTCTGAATATTTAAGCGATCTGTAGCAAAATAACTTCAGCAGGAGATGAAACACTTCTTTAGTATTAAACTCCATTTATGCAACAGAGACCCCCGAGCAGTATTCTACTTACCCAAACTAATAAACTGGCACCTTTATGTAGGTACATTTTTATCCACGCATTGCTCATTTTTCACATTTGCTAATTTTACATCTTCAACTAAACCTCTATAATTTGTATTCAGCAAGCACTTAATGCAACAAAGCCCAGATTACTGAAGCAGAACACATTCGTCTTTTCCAGTCTACATCTGCAACCACTTTGCAGGCCACTTTTTTTTTTTTTTAAAAAAAATAACAAACTTCTAAGTCTTAGTACATACATGAAGTACTACTTTCTATTACAAAAAAAGCCTGGTAACAGAAAGCCTGTCTTCTATACAATCTGAAATTACCAAAGGCTGCAAACAGAAGCAAGGAGCCACCCAAGGAAGTTTCCTGCAGGAATTTGGTTCTACTTTATGTTATCAGTAGCCTGCATGATTTAAGACTTGCTAGGGAATCTTAATCTAGACTTGACACTACACATTTTCTAGAACAAGTTAATCCTTTGAGTACATGATTCATATCTATTGGTAGCTAAAAGGGATGAGAATTCCAGTTCTTTTTGTGACTAAGTTCAACAACGAGAAGAAACGGAATCCAGTTTGTTGAAGTGTGATCAGTTAAAACTTGGTCTGTACAAATTTTCACCTAGTCTCATTTTTTATCCTAAATGGCAAGTTGTAACATGTCTATTGAAAAGGTTGGAGGGGAAAAAAAAAAAGCTAACTACTGACAAATCCTCTAGAAAACATTTTCGAAGACTTCATTTTAAAAGCCCCACTTCTTGTCCTGTAGGAAACTGATTTTGCTTAATTTGTGCCATACATGATTTTTAAATTAATTGTATCGTATTTCATCAGCTGTCTTTTTCTACATTGAAGTCCTAGTCTTGCTCTCCTTGCATTGAAACCTTTCCATAGATTTGGCTGTGGCCCAACTTGTACACCTGATTTTCCCCTTATTTCAGTTACCTGTACAACTCTTTGTATTTTGAACCGCTATTGAAAATCAAGCTGATCACAGAACTACCACGTTTCCAAAACCTGTGCTCAGAATGAAACGGAAATTAAAATTAGCTACTACCTCCCCCCCACTTAAGTAATGCATTTACCATGCGGTGTTCATAACTACTTCTCACGAAAAGCGTGGAGTTCCTATTTTTTAGATTGTTACCATTTGTATTAAATTAATGTTATGTCTTAAGTTTTTTTTCCAGTGCACATCGAATTACTTGATTTGCCCTCAAGTGATAGGCATCAACACCTATTTGATTAGATCATCACTAAAAACGCAAAACTGTTCAAAAACCCCCACCAGCTATTCAAAATGGATTTAACATTTATTTCAAATTCATAAAGCTTTTATACAGTGGCCTTCACAGTGCCCTTGAAACCATTATTTGGTTCCTACAGTCTCAGTGTTAGGACACATTTTCTGAGTCAAGCTATTTTCCTTCACAGCATGGTTCCATTGCTTCGGCTTATGATCCACTCTAAAACAGTTCCATTTCCCTTCCCAATGTTTACATTACTCCAGTATTAGTAGAATGACAGAAACTCAGTTTAGCTATTACTTCATAAAGGTGTACTTTATCTTTCCCAAGAAACCAGACTCCTGAGCATATTTCTCTGAATTCTTTCCAATTTAATCGGTTGTCTGCTAATATTATACCCAGAAAAGTACGCAATACCTCAGTATGACAGAGGACACTATTACCTTGCAGCAGGACTCACTCTCCAGATCTATTGCTTTTCAGTCTGACAGTTTTGACACATCTGTACCTCACAGTACCTTATTCTGCTTCTTATCAGAAGGAAAACAAGTTGAAATTAAGTGCACATAGTGTCCATTCTTATATCACAATTTGAGTTCTATGAATTATGCTCAGTTTTTATCATTCAATAAATAAAACTAATCTCAGAGATTCTCCCATTGGTACTTTTACTCCTAATTTTCCTCATACTATGTGGATATAGCATTTGTACATTTCACAAGTATAACCTAAGAAGTAGAGTTTGCAGCAATGTAAAGTATCACTAAACTTATCATTATTTAGTGACAGTAGCTAGATAAAAACATCTGAATAGCTTCAGGAGTTACTCATCATAGCCATTAATATTCTGGATTAAATGATTATAAAATAATTCTAACAGCAAACTGAGTAAGTCTTCCAGCTTCGTTAATTCTTTTATGATGCAGAGAATTACTGTCTCCCAAGAAAGCAACCTTCCATCCTAGAGCTTCTCATCCTTAGGGGGAAAAAAATTTGCGTACGAAACAGTCTTAGGTACCTGCCCTTTCATCTGGTCTGTCAATGCAAAGCTATAGTGTTTAACATGTTAAAGAAAGCACCTTTAAATCTTTCAAATTAGTGATGGTATTTGTCTTTCAGCTTTTGGAAGGGGGCTTTCAACTCGCCCCACAGAGGAAAGGAAGATAATTGTACCAGATCTGCAAAGTTTACAAACTGCTTCCCACCTAAACCCCTTTTGACTTCTACTGTGCTCTCCATTATCGGTGTATAATACGAGATATGCTGTGTAAAATAATTTTATGACAGCTATTCCTTCTAACAAGTTTCAAGTAACATTGAGATAGCTTGTAGTGCTATTGTTAAAAACAATGATTGCACCTTGACATTAATGGATCAGTTCCAATCCCAGACCTATTTTTTCAGGCTCTACAATATCAATTTTACTCACTGCCTGCCTGAGGTTTTCCTTCCTTTGCAATCCCTATGGGTAAGAACAGTTTTTATCAGAGTTGACAATCACAGGGCATCTGTACCTGCTTTACTGAAGAATGTAGTAGATAACCTAAATTATAGAAAGCAGCATATAATAATATCATTATTATTAGAAAGAGCATGTTATTGTAAAAGTAAAGAGGACTGTACTAAAATCTTGGAGTTTTGCCTTCAAATAGTTTGTTCCCTTTTCAATATTTCCCCAGCTAATAATTAAAGGACAAGCACATACGGATGCAGAAGAATCAGTAATGGAACTTCAAAACTACAAATGAGGCACCTTCCAGACAGTATTGAGGATCTCAGTTTTTCATTTTTCCCACTACCCAAGTCACTACCTTCCCCCTGTGGTTTAAGGACAGAACTGCATAGTCTGTTCCATACTTAACTCTTGCACTGACAGTGATGATTAGGACTCACATGCCTGTTCTGAAAACAACCCTTTCGGCACGCCTGAATTTAGCCGCTTTTTGCTTTTTTACTTCAGGAGATTTATTTACCATCCAGATTTGTACTGACAGCAAGTCTTCAGAGGCTAGCCAACTGCTGTCACTACTTAGTCTTACAAGGCTTCACTTCTGAAGTGCTCTCCATTTCAAATTAGCAGCACCCAAAATCTCTCACAAAATCTGGTTTCCTACACAGCAACTCAAAAATCCAAGAGATAAATGCTGAAGAGTCCATTTATCTGCCCTGCAGGCCTCTACTGCTATTTCTGTGGCTCAGTTAAATATTAAAAACCATAACCCGCATAAAGCAACTAATTTTAAAAAGTATTACACAGAATCCCATGTATAATATATAATTAACCTTGATCATATCATTTAAAAGGTTACACATTAAATAGCTCTTTCAAGCCACTGAAACAGACAGGCCTAACAAAGGTTTAAGAGGCTCACAGACGTCCACTAATTCCAACAAATAACACAAAAGGCTTCATCACCTTCTTGCCAATTTAGTTACCCCAAATGCCTGTGTATCAAAAGTGGATCTACCAACTTATGAGAACTATATAGATTGGAAGTATGAGACATTACACAGGGGAATGGAGCTAGACATTACATTCAAGAGAAGTTTTCTAAAACCAGATGACATCTTTCCTGCATGATTATACTATATTCTGAGCAATAGCTAAGAGGGGTGTGTATGGAATAAAACAAACAAACAAAAACAACCACAAGACAAAAAAGCCAGACACACTATTTGTTATGACGCTCAAAAAACTAACCCAAGCATTCCTTATTCCATTGTATTTTTAGTTTATAGTTTACAAATTGGTATACAAACACCTGCTAAGACATCCAGTATCTTAAAGTAAGGTAAGATATCAAAGGGAGGCCTAGCTCTTTATTCTTCACTGGATGTTTCATAGCTAAGAAAAATGTTGAAATTATTTTAGAATTAAAAACATTAAATGATTATAAGCAAAACAGACCTTTAACTACAATTCTGTTTTCAGTAACTTACCCTGTCTCATAATCTGTATGTGTATTTTTTCAAATATGCCACATAGGAAAAAAAACCAAACATGGTACACAGTTAAGACAGAGGAATAGATTTCAGGTATTCTTGAGAAACTATGACACAGCTATTTTCAATTCCTAAGCAACAATACATCTTACATCAAAAATAGTACAATTTTCCCCTCTGTCAGTTCAATTACTAAAAACCAGGAGAGGGTTACTAGCAGTTTCAAAATTGCCTAATTATCCAGTGCAATCCAATCTATGTCTTCAGAATAGTCTCTATAGTCGCAATAGTTCCTTTCTTCATTGGGGGATGAAATTGGTTCACGTGCTCTGAATAACCTAATCACTACTGCCAATACAGTAACAAATGAAGGGGAAAAACCTGCCTTATGAGCTAGAAAAATATTTACAGGCCACACTACTATAGCAAGAAGCCTTTTAGAGCTATTTTGTAGTACCACGCAGAACATAAAGCAAAACCAAATATCTATACCTAAAATAAAATAGCTCTCAACAATAATTAGGTTAGTAAGATACCTTTACTCAACCCTATGACGAAATTTTCAAGAAAGACGGCTTGGGGAAAAATGAAGTCCAAACACCTAATGCTAATATACTGAGCAGATAAACAAAGAGCATAAGAGACATCCACAACACAGTGTAATCATTACCAAAAAAAAAAAAACAAAAAACAGCAAAATCAGCCCGAAATATTAGATAATAAAAACATTAGCCTACTGTCATACTAATGCCATAGGTACTTATACATTAAAAACGTATTAATTCTCTTCTGTGAAATTATTTAAAGGTTTCCTAGTCTGCATTCTTCTGTTTAACAAAACCAAAAATTTGTTTTAGCACTAGCTACCCAAATCCAAGATTAATTTTAACATTAAATACACACAGCTATTTGTTCAGATATAAAAATGCAGAAGTGTACTAGCACAGGTTATTCTGACAATATTAGAAACTAAGTAAGCCTTAAATCAAAACAAGTATTTCACAATTAAAAAACATCCATCTAAGACAATTCACTTAACACAATTCAACAAAAAGGCCTCAGAAAACGATGCTTCTAAATCGTTAATCTTTACATCAGCAATCTTACAATAAACAGGCCCTGAACACATACCGTCAGGGTTTTTTGGATACATTTCTTTCATTAATCTCCAATATTAGCAGCAGCAGCATCACTCACTCTTCTGTTCTTTTCCTCCTAAAATACATTCCCCAAGAGTCCTTTCAATGCAATTTTATCAGCATTTCTGAGAGGTCTCTCAGCCACATCCCTACGCACAAGAGGCAGCAGGAATCTCTGCATTTGTAACAATCTATGGCTGCAAAGGAGGGTGGTAGGCAAAGCAACTGTATCATAACCAAAATGCTGAGTTCTATTATCTACTGCACCACACGTACACACATACTGCATCAATGGCCTCAATTCATAACAGCAATCACAATGATGATACATAAAATCTACAGAAAAAGCATGCATTACTCACTGGGTTTTATTCTTTAGCTTCTTCAGCATGTAATTCTTTACGCTTTACAATGTAGTAGGTATGAAATGAAACATTTTCCCTTTATTCCACTGATGCCGCTGTTTGAATACCATTAGATACCAAGGACAATAGGCAGGATCAGCTCGAACATTAAGAGCAAATATTTAATGGAAGACTGGTTACCCCCGTCTCTCCCTTTCACATCTCTGCCTCATGTATCCAGGCACGGGTGGTACTGGCTCCCTTGAGAGGCTGTAGCTAGCAGCTGAGGCACAAACTAAAACATGGCATGGATGTCAAGGAGCTGATGTCACAAAAACAAGTATTTCTCTGATAAAACCAGCAATTCCATTAGGGAAGTCCTACAAATCGATAGAAATTGTTCAGCTGAACATGCTTTGTTATACAATGCACTGCAGCACCAAGAGCGATAAATCAGATCAAGATCTGCCAGTGTAAATAAGCTGAGACTACAATAACTAAGTTATAAAACTGCCAATCAGATACCGTGCTTTGTATCAGGGTATCAGGAAGGCCATCACTTATGAGCACAGAGGAGAAATACACACCTCAACATTTCAGAAACAACCTTCTTTAATATCAATTCCAAAAGAATAGCTCATCTGCTAAAAAAGTAAAAGTATTTTTAAAGACAAGAGACTGGCCTAAAAGTCTGCCATCTTTATCAGGAAACATTGTGGTAAAGTATCCAAGGCTCCAGTCCAGCAGATGCTAGAAACGCCTACGAGGGGTCACATTCAATATCTGGGAAGAGATGCAAGATGTTTTAGAAATCCTGCCACCTCACCCACATAGCAGCACTGCCATTCCCGTCTGTGGGGATGGGTTAACTGTCTTGCTGAAGGTAAAAGGTTCTGTTTCTACAACAGGAGTGGTACACTTATAATGGGAGCTGGGTCAGGCAGGGAGAAAAGAAAGTGCAAAAATTCAGGAGCAAAAGGAGTACAGAGACAATGCAAGTTCAGATGCTGGGAACTGTGCAAATTCTATCTCACAGACAGCATCGCATCAATATAAGGTAGGTTCTTCAAGCACAAAAAGAACTTTTCTTAAGGCATGCAAATAGAACTGAAATATTAGTCAGATGGTTTATTCCAGTAATGGATTACATGCATTTATTTCAAGCTTTGCTGGCTGGTACAATCTCAAAACCCTATCAATTTCATAAATGTCCGGGACAGCCTGCAACCGTATTACTAGATGTCAACATAAATGCAAAACATTCAGGATGTATTTCTGCACTCTTCTTCCAAAGCATTATTGTTTTCAAGGAACTGGAAAGAAAAACCTATAATTCTACAGAAATTCACCACAAAATACTTGCAGTTCAGATCACATACTATTAGAAATAGTCACTCTATGACCTAAAACGAACAAGTCTGAGCAATACATTGCAAATGAAATTATTTTGCAATTGAATAGTTTTGTTTAAAAATTTCATTTCAAACTGTCCACAGTTCTGTAACAAACTAGAAGTCCACACTTCGAGACTGCTAATTTAAGTAGAAGCCCATTTTGGACAGAGCAATTAGTTAACTGTTTGTCTCTGGAAATAACTTGAGGCAAACTCACAAGTTCCATAAGCTCCTTTATAGTGTAAACATGATGCTCTAGAAAACTGCATATGTGATATCCTCATTTTCTAAAAGGATTTCTTATGAACATAACTATGGTGATAAAGCCAAGTAAAAAAAGAATTTGAAACATAGCAAATATTTGCTGAACAAAGGACAATATTTTAGTCCTGTCAAAATAAAGAGTCCTCTCAATAAACTGTTTATCACCAATATCAATAACATTTCCATACAGTCTAAGTGCAATGCAGATATTTATTGTATACCTTCAGCCAACAAGCAATAACACTGAATGCATTAGTTTATGCTAAATTAGCACCGATACAATTTAATACGTCTGTTGTAAAACAATTTTAAAATAATTACAACTAGGCCACAATACCAGATTTCCATGCAGGCCCCATGGATGCAAAGAGGCAATATGCACTGAATTAATTAATTAAATTATGAGAAACCTGACCACAAATCACTTACCAAGCACATCCTACTAAACAAGACTTTTTAAACAATCAAAGTATGATTCAACATGACCTGTAAAACCACGTAGGGAGAAATAGCCTACAGACGGAATAACCAGGTCAACTGAGTCACATTAATCTATGGGCTTCTGTAGTTCATCTCATGGCTTGAGATAACTACAGCATCTAACAAATTAACACAAAAAGCTTTTATACTAAAATATCTATGCTTTTAATGAGATCATTAAACTGCAGTGAACTTTATCATGCCACATTATTTGCGCATATGCTCCTTTAAGCAACAGCCTTTTCTCTCCTCCAGTTAGCTTACTCTTCTTGACAGTATTTCACATAAATTTGCTTTGTATTTTCACAAACAAGGGCAAATAATTCTATTTGGGACTATCACCAGTCTAGGTTGGTACAACATGAGTATTTCCTCCTCCACTCTTTAAAGAGCTATGAGAATGGAAGCAGAGCTAGAGTCAGCTGGTTCTTTCGGTTCTTGTATTGGGAAAGCAGAGCAGCACGGATGCCCATATGAGCTCACTCCACACAATTTCCATCCAACAAGTTAAAAGCAACTTAGAAAAAGAAAACAAATAGGTTTCAGCATGTTGTGAAATACTCTCAAATACTGTAGTGATGCCAGACTTGGTTGTTCCATTGTTAGTTGCAGAATTAAGGGGGGAGCTACCCCAAAGTTAGAAATTTAAATGAAGTAAACTGTTCTGTCTTGACTGAAAGACAGCTGTTTCACAGAACACTGTCTGAAGACCTATGATCAAGTATTAACACTTCTTTATCTTTGGCATCAAAATCTGCCTTGGTAGAACACTACAAGCATTCTAAGGCTAGCTAATCCCTAAATTTCATCACTCCCCTTTTACTGTAATTCTCACAAAAGACAAAGGCACACAAGACACAGAACTACCCAAACATCCTAAAACATCATTACCAAAGTAAGAGTTGGGAAAAGTAACAAGATACAGTGAAAATACAAAACTTCTACTGTTGCTAAGATCATTTTCTGTAGATACAGAAGTTCAATTTTTGCCTGCTGATGCAAACCTGACACTGTTCCAGGGAAGAGATTCAGCTTAGGACATAACACCTTCTGTAACTCGGGTCCCAGAAAAAAGCAGCGTTCCTTGTATACAATTCACATCAAGAACACATTTAAATCTACAGAACTAAGACCTCTCTTTCCAAAGTGATCATGAAACTTGAGCCTGAAAAAATTTTCCCATAGATATTTTCAATCTGTTAAGCTAAACTGGGAAGCGACAGCATAGCAAAACCTATGTATTTTCAACATACAGTAAAATATAACTACACAGTCCTCACTTTAATTTTAACTCATGGACAAAGAAGTCTTATTTGCTTGCACATGCAGTAGAAGTACATTACATGATACAGCAAGATGGACTGGTTGCCCATTTCCGTGTTGAAACTTGAGCAAAATTCATAAGAAACCCACTGAGCTACTACTCTGAGAGATACAGGGAAGTACACAAACAAGAGCATTAAACAAGGCATGAAAGAAATCAAGATATATGGAAAAGAATATATTGCAATCAGCTACACAAATTCTTGCTTGGCTCACCCTAAAAATAAACTGGGAAGACCACATAGATATCATCATCTTCCTTCTGGAAAAAAAATGACGTGTCTCAAGGAAAATAATTTCTTTAACAGTTCTACTCAGTGTAGAAAACAGTCTTTATTTCCTCTAATTGGCTGAACAAGGACAGCAGATAGCATTGCACATTTACTCTCCTTTCTTTCCATAAGACAACTTTAATAACCTAGTCACAATGTAAAAACTTTTCTGCTTTTTACGTTTAACCTTTCACCTACTGTAGTTTAAATGTAAAAAAAATCATACTTAAACTGTAATATTTTGCTATTTATTCCACCCCACTCCATCTTCTAAATTTCAGTAAAAGTTCTCAATAGAGCAATTATTAGTGTATTAGTGTTATTTCTCTAATTAAAAATACCATTCACAACTATTGACCACTGCATTACACATTTTTTAGGCAGTCTTTCAGTGTAGATCCCAATCAACTAAGTAGTCTTCTCCTAGTATGCATTACTTGCTTTTATCAGCAATTAATTTTATCTGCTCTTGTATCTTCCAAAGAGAAACGCAAGCGTCCTTCAGTTAGCTTTTACTCATACTACTGTGACTAGCCAAGCATCATCTGGTAACTCTGTCACCCAAATATTCACATTCCTTTCCTTAACATTTACAAAGATATGAACTAATGTACTGATGACATCCCTCCATGATGAAAAGTGACTCTATACCTATTTAATCATTCTATGCCTGTGCAGTTTCTGAAATACAGATAAACCATATCAATCACGTATCCTTCCTCTGGAGGTTTATCTACCTTTCACAGATGTTTTTTAGAGATTAATAGCCTTTTTATGAAAAAGGCTGTATCTCCCCCTTCTTCAGTACATCACTTCTTTTCCCTGCAAGTTAAGAAACCAAAAGAACTACAAAAGCAAAGGACCACATTCAAATATGCATCTAAAATCCTGATCTCTTTTTCTCCCGATATATCAGTATTAATCCTCAGAAACATTAGAACATTACATTACTACAATGTTGATCTACATAATTTCTCTGTTGATAAAATATTGAGTATTTTACATTCTACCAAGAAACAACAGAACAGATATACATGTACTTAACACTAGACTATGAAAATCTTTCAATACATTTCTTTTCCATGTGACTGAAAAAATTAAGTTAAAAAATGATAACATTTTAGTACTCACTGTCTTCTCCTGGACAAGGCATGCCAGGTTTCTCTGGAATACTTGGGAAAACTAAAACAAAAACATTAGATTTTTTACGTTAAAAGATTCTCAGTAGTACTTTTTCCTTGATTCTTGGGTACATTTACACAAAGACAGTTTCTGAAAGCCTTTAAATAATTCTGCGTGAGAAATGACAAAATCAAAATTTGGTTCCATACTGGCAAGATCTTAATACTTCACTACAGCATTAACAAATCTGTGCAGTTATAGACCTTGAGGTTCTCTCAAAGCCTACTATATAGTTTCAGCTTTGCGCTCCACACCCAAAAGAACATTTCCTTCTTAAAACATCAAACTATAGGGCATCAGCTACATAAAGAAGAACGTTATCTTACAGGCAAAGGAATTGTTCCATTCTCACATTTAAGCAGCTATTAGGATTATCAATAAATGCACACAGGTTCTTGAACTATGTAATACTTGCCATGAATAATCAGCCCTTCATCTCTGTTTTGACAATACAAACGGAAGGCTTCTTCCAGTTCCATCTGAGATGAGATGGTACATGGGTCACCTAATGAAAAAGCAACACATAGGCAAATTTACAAGTGAAGAATCAAGTGGAGAATTTAAATTAGTCAGTAAGAAATGTACCAGCTTCCAGGATTACTTTTCTTTCAACCATTTGATACTAAGCTGATATTTTGGCTTTGATCAAAATGCATGAACTTAATTTTTTTTTTCCTTCCGATTTTAGCAAAACTGAGTAGATAGAAATATACCACATTGGTTTGCAAGGAGACAATAAAAGTGAATACATAAGCTTAAAGATCTTTAACGCTCAGAAAAAAAAAAAAAAGGCAAGATCACTTCCTAGTAACCTGAAAATTTAAGTTTAATTCAAAATTAATTTACGCTTTGTTAAAAGGCCCATTCTCTTACTACCTTAACTTCATTTACTGCAGAACCATGACAAGATAACTTAAGTTACAAAGGTTGTCATCACAGATAACGTCCACATATTTGGAACATTTATCTTTTTGTAAAAGAAAAATGCACAACTCGTCTTTAAGTTTAACAACTCCTTTAAGCACTTTGCTGCAAGATAACTAGCTAACCTCTGTGAGGTACAGAAGTTTCATGGTCACTCCCCAACTTATTACTAAGTATTGTAAACACTGTGCTACCTAAAGTTCTTGGGTTTATAAAATTAATTACATTGATGACATCCTGTAGCACTCCACGCACTTCTGGCTCCAACTCCTTTGCTCCAATAGCTTGCCTATGAATTATGCAGTGGATGAGTCTCCTGTGCGGTGCTCCCTGCAACCTTCCCCCAGAATCCTTTTTTTTTATTTATTCCAGTCAAATCAGCTTCCCTGTCAGTGAAGACTTCCACAGTTTTTTTTCATAACACATTGTTTTTATTACAGTTGTTGAGATTGTATCTTTTCTAGTGCATCTTTCTTTCCTTCAGTGATGCACAAAACCCTACACCTTCACATCTCACTATTGAAACAGAATCTAGCAAATACCATAAGCTGAGACCTGTTAGAAACATCTGTACTTTTATTCAACCATACAGCAAATTTCCCACACTGCACAGTCTGTTTTAATACTTGTTTCTTCAAACCTTCAGCAATATCTTCTATGCATCTTCCAACAGTATTTTCTGACAAAGGAATGCGTTTCAGTTTGTCACCATTTTGTTTTCTGTATATTATTCCAGCCATTTTTACCATGACAAGAAGAACCAATGTTTCCCCAATGGTATGCAGCTTTTTGCCTTCTGCTATTAAGTAAGAAGCCTCAAAACTGGCTTCTAAAAATTTAACAAAGTTTAGTGAAGTTTTGTGGAGTACCAAACTGAGTATCACAAGATCTAAAACATCAGTGAAAAGGGGTAGAGATTTGCCTTTTCTGGATACTTTGTTTTTAAACGTTTTTCTAATCATGATGGCTTCATACTATCATTATCTATTACATCAAAACACAACATACACTTAGGGTGAGGTTCATCATTAAAAATAGTGGATGTAAATACATATTTCAAATACCAGTCTTGGTAATTTTGAATCTTTTTGACTGACTTCTTGTCAGATCTGATTAGATAGTCATTATGTTTACCCTGTAGTGTGGCTGACAGTTCATACTTAAGAGTAGGAGAAATGTCAGCTCCACCATTTCCTTGTTGTCTACTTGTGCTCACATTATTAGCATTACCTTGTGAGAGTCATTTTAGTTAAAACTAGATAATTAATCCATAAATCCACTTAACCAGACACACGTAAACGGCAGTATATCACAATACACTGAAAGCGACCAAAGAGCAAGGGTGTCACTCTCAACCCCTGCAACTTTGTGGAACATCCACTCTTCCCACAGCACACCTTGTCCACCATGCGACACATGACCATATGATATACGGGCTAAGTGATGACACCAGCATCGAGCCACATACTAAATCAAGACAAGCCTAATTTCTTATTTTAAAAATCTTATTTTTTGAAAAAAGATGCACACCAGGGTACATCTAGCCCTCTTTGAAGGCCACTGCTTTTGATGATCTATAAATATTGCAACAATGCAATATGAAAGACAAAAGTATTTGTACTGCAAATCAGCCATCCATTTTCCTTATATGTTCATGGAATTTTATCACGCGCAAGTTATAGCTCAAACATTTTGGATCTTGTCAAAAAACAGAGAAACACTAAAAAAGCCCACCAGAAAATTCATTTTCTTCAGCTCTTTGGTAGGTTCTCTTTATTCATTAAGCCATCAGCAATTGTTTGCTTTAAGTTAGTTCAAAGAGAACATCTGTTTGTGCAATCAGTCAAATGAACTTAAATTACCTGTGGCAATAAGTGGAAACATTCACTCATATGCACAAATAGGATAACTCATAAAACCTGTGAGGATTGAGGGCAGCCAAAACAGCAGATTGGTTGAAACTTAACAACTCAGAATCAGGAATTAGAAAAAGGGTTGTACAGGTATGTATTTAACCGAGACTAGAAGAAAGCACTTGTTAGAACTGCAACTAAAAAGAAGAAAATAATGGTTTTAAGTAAATTGCAAAAAGCCAATGCAACAGATATCCAAGCCAAGAAACAGTTAACAGGAATCATGTCTTAAAATACTCCAACTCAAAACTCCTGAGGTTTTCTTCTTTCCTGCAATAATCTTCCTTTTATTAGCAGTCATGCAGTTCAAATAGCTAAGCACATGCAACGTAATTATTGTCCACGCACTTCTGATCAGGTTACTTTTTATTAGACTGCCATGAAGCTGAGGGTTAGGAAACTGAAGTTAGTACAGCTGCCTCTGTCCTGGTTATCAGAAGAGGAAAATTTAAAAATAATTGATACTACTCCTTGGTATCTTAAAAAGGACTGAGTCTTCTTTCACTAGAGGTTACCTCCTTCCTCAATGATTATTCTGAGATTCCATTCACCCACCAAACAATGCTACTCGGCTAAGAGAGTGGTATAGGCTACCATTAAGAAAACAAAACTGTCCTGGTTTCAGCTGGGATAGAGTTAACTGTCTTCCTAGTAGCTGGTACAGTGCTATGTTTTGAGTTCAGCATGTGAAGAATGTTGATAACACTGATGTTTTCAGTTGTTGCTCAGTAGTGTTTAGACTAAAGTCAAGGATTTTTCAGCTTCTCATGCCCAGCCAGGGCACAAGAAGTTGGCACAGGACACAACAAGGGCACCTGACCCAAACTGGCTAACAGTGTATTCCATACCATGTGACATCCCATCTAGTTTAGGAACTGGGAAGTGCGGGACAGGGAATTGCTGCTCAGGGACTAGCTGAGTGTCAGTCAGCGGGTGGTGAGCAATTGCCCTGCGCATCATTTGTACATTCCAATCCTTTTATTACTACTGTTGTCATTTTATTAGTGTTATCATTATCATTATTAGTTTCTTCTTTTCTGTTCTATTAAACCATTCTTATCTCAACCCAGGAGTTTTACTTTTTTTCCCCGATTTTCTCCCCCATCCAGTGGGATGGAGGGGAGTGCGTGAGCGGCTGCGTGGTGCTTAGTTGCTAGCTGGGCTTAAACCACGACAAAACCACATAATTACAAATCTTAGCCAAACCAATTTAGTATTTTTTCATTTTTCTGCATTCAGTTCTAGGGAGTTCTGCTGCAGACCATGGCTTTGGCAAGGTGCAACAGGAAAATAACCGAGCACCTGTGCAGTTGTATAATTGTATAGTAGTTGTTCTCAACCTACTAGGTCAACAGCTGGGCCCACCATGAGTTACAGATACACCACACGCCTGTTAAATCATAAACAGACACATACATTCCAAAAGGAAGCAAAAAAAAGTAGCAAAGGCACTCAGTGTCACGTATCACCATTTCACTACTACTCACAACAACCAGAAGGCTCTAACTTAAGGCTGCAGAGAACTGCCACATTTTACGGCAGAAAGAAATATGCAAACCCATCTTGCATCGTGCCAATATTTGAGACCCTGTAGGGAAGGGCAAAGAAAAGGTAAGTTTCTCTCACACACAACTGTTTGTGGAGGAATAATGATAAACTGCTTTACATCTGAAGATAACTTAGAACAGAAAGATCTGGCAACGTCCACCTTTCCTGCAGGAACAGCATAAGAAAGAGACTTTCACAATAAATTGTTTTTACATGATTTTACCAACTCCACATTCCACAAAACCAAAAGTTTACACTCTTTTTCCCAGACATGAACCCCTCTCCCATTTTCTTTTTCTGGGCATTTTCCCCACCACAACAGGGAAATGATGTATTTCTGCTAAGTTTTTATTTAATGCCTATTCTCTTTGAAAAATGGTGCTCTGAAGTATCGGTCAACTGGAAGAAACATAAAAGCAAATTCAAGTCACCTTTGTTTCACGTTTGGTCATTCTATTTTACATCAACAGGATATTAACAACCAATTTAGTATAATGCTCCTTTAAATACAGACAACATCTACCCTCTAATTCTCAAATAGGGTATGTTAGACCATTAATATAATCAATACTGCAATGACTATCATACAGTTGCCAGGGAGAACCACCATAAAGTTAAAATCCATTATCATTACTGGAACTCTTAGCACCTACCTTGCATAAAGTACAAAAATCCTAAAAGAGTTAAAAACAGTCTTCTGGTATTACAATTACATTGCTTCTCAGAAATACACTCATTCAAGAGATAAATCACAATTCAAAAGATACAAATGCCTATGTCATTCTGGAAGCTGACAGTCTTAAAAACATCAAAAAAATGATCTTGCCAAGAATTTGAAATGGGAGAATTTTGAGGCGTACAGCATTAGGCCTATGAAAGTCTGAAATTAAAACAAACTTTGCATTCAGCATAGAAATATGGAATAGTAAAACATTAAAGTTCTACAAAGCTCTCACTTCTACAGAAGTGAATGCAAGTGTTACTGCAATCAACTCTCATGTTTTAAGGCTCACTTCTCCAAGCTCCCTGCTTAACACAAGACAGTGTTATGTACCCTGGTATTTAGAAACAAAAAGTAACTCCACAACATGAAACCTATATAAACAAGTTTCCTCAATGCCCCTTCTTTGTACCACAATGGACAATAAACCCAAGAAAGCCTAAGTAGTATTTCAGTACAAATACCTTCATCATCAATCCACTTGAGGGTAATTGGCTGTTCCTGTTGTAAATTACACATCTCATGCACTTCATCGCAAAGTTCATCATAGCTCATTGACGCAACCAAGTTTGTTATCAGGATGTCCCTGCATGAGATGAAAACATAAGCTTTTATCAGAATATCTGCATTAGCCTGCATATTCCAACAATTCCATCTATGGACTCTAAGCTCCAAATTCATACTCAGAGAATCAGCATTCCTGATATAAAATGCTCCCACTAATGTAAATTAGTTGCCAGAAGTCCACAGGATTACATCCCACAGGGTTTAACTTTTGTAAAATACTTTTAGTATGGAGGAATTAACTGTGTTAATGATCTATCTTTAACAAGTGTTCACTTACTTTAACTATCAGCATTTCAAGTGTTGTAAAAAACATATGATTTTAAGAATTAAATTTTATCCAGGTACTTCTTCCATCAGGAGATAAGTAAATTCTCAGTTATTGTAAAATCCTTTTAAAATGCAGGTCTTTCATCACATCCACTATATTGTTAGAGAGAAAGCTTTGAATAGGTGAATTCTCAAAAGATATCATTACAAGAAAACTCAGATAAAATCTTACTCAAATTCTGCATCTTGTGCTCTAGCTTGATAGTGTCTTCAGAACATGAACCCAATACTGAACTCCACTAATGCAGACCATACAGTATGTTCAGGCATTTGTGAGAATAACTCTTGATATAATGAAAGCCCACACAGTACTGCCAAAGCAGGACAAAGATTAAAAAAAAAATAATAATTATGCAAAACAAAAATCAGAGGATACAAACTAGATTTTCTCCTGTTTTCTAAATATTTTTCAAATGACAGCCTCAAGGAAACCAACTGATTAAACAAGTGCAGGAAGAAATAGGAGATGTAGTCAAGTCATCTCAGTGCTTTCAAAACCATCTACGAGATAATTAGGAAACAGTCTTGTAGTTAATGGCCACTGGCATATGTAATTCTTTCCCCTCTTAGATTAATAAAGTAAATATATCAGAAGTTTCCCAACATGACTGAGATAGTTTTCCTATTTTCATACTGTGTGGCAAGTCATTTTAGAAAACCTGTTATATTACATATTTTGCTTGCTTATGCCTTTCAGCCAGAAGCCAAAAGGTACTAACTACACTGAACTAAGAACCTTAAATTCTACAACTTACATTTTAAATGATATGCACTAATAACTCTGCATTTTGCCTTTGCTGACAAAAATTACAGTAAGCAAAGCTCTAAAACAATAATTTTAAAGATGTGTACCGAGTTTCAAATTCAGATTAAAAGCACTGCTACCTTTTCAAGTGTACCTTTAATCTACAATTTGTAAAGTTCTCAAAGAAGAGCAGCTTAGTAATTCTTCATAACAACAATGGAAAAAGAAATACGTACGTTAACTGACAACTTGTAAAACCATATTATTGTACAATACTGAGAGCTGTCAGGTGAGGTTGACTTTAAGAACATCTCCCTGTCAAAAAAGTCATATTTTATGCACTTCTGAAAATAAGTGACCAAACCAGTTCTCAATGTAGTGTTTGAGGTCTGGTGCAATGCCTTGCACCAAGACAAAGTCACTAAAAAATGCAGCTTATTACTTAATGCACTGCCACTGCAAGTTGTTCATGAAATCAGGTAGCTATAGATCTGTGGTAACACTGGTCAATTATGCTTTTATAAGTATCTAAATAATATTCAAAAACTGAAACTACGCAGGAAGACGATACTCTACTATGCACACTGCAAACTCCAACTAAAGCTGACAAATACTAATCAGCCTTAAACTGTTAAAATTCTAAGAGATGGCACTTCCGTTCTACAGGTAAATTAATAAACTTCATATTGGACAAAATACTGCTGAAGTATGCCAAACAGCACCTACTGCAGATACAAACATTAATGACATAATTATTATAAAATTATTATTATCTCAGTGAAGTCCATGTTCCTTTGAGATTTACTGTGTTTAATTTTAATGTCTGTATAGCCACATTAGGCAATCAGCACACAGATAAGTGAAAATCATTCACTGTTTAACACTAAAGAATCCCACAGGACTCTTTTGTCAGGTATCTGAAATGGGACACTACAAAGTAACATGAAGAACTAATGACCAGTAAGTGATGTATGAGCAGCTACAGCAAGAGAATCATTCATATTGATAGATTAAATGTGTCACCATTTACAACCAAGGTAACATACAGCAAACAATACTGCATAACTGCTCCATTTAAATGAAGTGATTTCAAGTAACCACGTATAAACCAGATAAACTAAGTAACTGAAATAATGAAATGAAAATTACACAAGTTTACTTTCTTTTGCAATCTACTTATGCAGTCATTTATACTGTGCTATGTTAGGAACTCTGTCACACCCAGAAACACGAATACCTGAGATACTAGGACTCCACAGCAATAGACTCAACATTCACGTGTTTTAAAACTTCCTCCTGCTTAGATTTTTAACTGGGATCTCAAAATGATATATTGTACTACTATTTTAGCTCTTCAGCAGCTACCTGAATGAGCCTGTCCTTAAATCTGAAGTTGTCCAGCATCAAAGATTTCTTGCAGTTTGTCAAATTTGTTCAACTTTACTGGAGATACTGAAATAATCAGTTATATAGTCTATAATGCCCAAAATACATATTTATTAATTAATACAAAATATAATATAATACAATATAATGCCCAGCTCTTAAGAGAATTTGATCAGCAGAACAAAAACAAAATTCATTGAGTTTGGAACTCTTGTTTTGTGAATTGAGATATTAAAAACTTCATAGCTAATGGAAATTACTGAATATAGTGTTGCAGGAGAAACTACAGTAGTAGTTTATTGTCAAACATCATAATTACACGTGAATTCTAATAGTGAGACAAGTATTATCGACTCCTCCACTTCTGCACAGACAAGTTCTACAGACATACTCCTTCCACTTTATATCAGCACTATCTGCCAGCAAACTATCCCAAATTGTTTATGCTAAGTTCTATTTGTGTTTATAGTGCCTTCCCCTAAGAGAGCAAAGGCAGCTCTCCTATTGCTGTTTCAGAGAAGCATGCATATCCATGCATCTGAGACAAGTGCAATACACAAGTATTTGAAGTTCAGGTGTTATTTTCAACTTAAGCTTATATATGACATGATTCAGCAGTGTATGATAAAATTGTGGAGCAGAAAATAATTATTAGTAATGGCAAATATATGGTATAGATCTTTCACCCCGAGTTCATAAAGCAGTTTACACGCATCTATTAAATAACCAAAACAAAACCATGGTGTAGAAATTACTGAGCAGCAGTAACAATGAACCACAGCATGCAGTCCCATTTACTTTCATGCATGAATTCCTTGAAAAGTAAATTTTACTTCAAGCAAAGTAGCAAATTTCTGTATTTTGTTAAGACATAAGTTTTGACATAAATTCTCACCACTAAAAGCTCATCTATGTTTTTACTAAGCAAGTTTTCATATGAAAATTTAACCTGGAGATAAATGAACTGTAAATTAACAGATTCTACTAGCCTTTCAATTTACAGGTGGCAAAATGAAGATATAAAGATCAAATTACTAGGCCTAAGGAAAGAATTAAAAGGCAGTAGCACAGCTAGAAATTGAAGCCAGATAAAGACAGATACATTTTCATACTAATTTATGAGAAAACTGGCACTTACTAAATTAATACCACTGCTCTAGGATTCTAAACTCAGGACCTCAAAGTACTTGGCATTGACCTGGTAGACAAGTTTAACAAGAAAGCATTTTGCTTTCAATGAAATTTGGTGGAGTGACTTTCATAATTACATTACATTTAATTCAAAAAAGCATTTTTCTACACCACAATATAAGAACCACCACAGTAGTAGCAACATTTACTTATTTAGCAGTAAAACATCAGAAGACATGACTTGGGTCACTTATCAAATACCGGTAAATTCAGTCTAAATACTACAAATCAAGTCTAAGGATTACTTAGGCAAAATATTTAAGTCCTCAAATGACTTAAACTTACGCCTTGGAGGAAAAGAGCAGGGACCAAAGCAACATTAATTTACAAGGTCCTCACAGTGGCAGCAAACCAATCAGATTAAACATGTCTGAAAAAACAGATTTCATGCTGAAGTAATAAAGTTTTCCTGACTCTGACAACTGACTGAAGTTATTAAGGACCATGACTTTCTTTTTATTAGTTGTAAATCAGAGCTGCAAAAATAAGCATTGTGAAGATAACTACAGCAGCTGCGTTAACATCTCATTGTCCTTCAAGCTGCATTAGTCAAATTACTGGGAGGGGACCGGTGGAATCGGCTATCAAAAATTAAAGGGCAAACTATACAAGACTTTTAATATTTATTCACAACAGGAAAACAAAGACTGTGGGTTTGATTTATTTATTTTAATTACTTAAAACCAAGTCTTCAAACACCTTGCATAGGTTCATCTAAATTTACTGACAGCTTGCGATCTAAGCAAAATGCCCTCATTTCTCATGCTTACCTAAATAATTCCAACAACAATTCCTTCTAAAATTTCTATAAGACAAACAAAAAAGGACAAAACCAATGGCACCCACTTATTTCAAGACTTACATATCTATCCACATAAACAGCTCCTCTAATTTTCCAGGACAAAGTGCTGTAAGTTAAAATAGTATCTAAAAAGCCACACTAGAAAAAAAGACTCAGCATTACATGTTTTGTCCCAAGGAGCACAGTCACAAATTGACATCTGTAAGTGGAAACCTGCATTTCATAATCTCATGCTAATTTCAGCAGTAACTTGTAGAGTTCCTTTGTAGGATTTCTCGTATCTTTATTCTAAGGTAGATATGATAAAATGTAATAACTGCATCTGTATGCAAGAGATGGATCCATACCCATCTGTGACCATGAACACTTGTAACAAAACAGAAATCAATAACCCATCAACCCAGAATAACTCTATGCCAGTTTTGCACATTTCCCCCCCTTTTGAGAGAAGAATAAACTATCCGCTCTCTTCCACAATCAGCATGCTGCAGGAGCCTGGATGGTATTTTAATAGCCCAGAAGTTTACCTACCTGATCTGACACTAATTACAAATCCACCAACGCCCTGGTTACTCTATCACTAGGTCAGACTATGAACTCCTGCTCAATACGCTTCAAAATTAGACAGGACACAACGTAGAGAAGAAAACATGCTGACTTACCCACTATAGTGTGTTTTTACTCTGATGAAATCTTTGTTCAAATCAATTTTTGTGCCCATTCTGCTAGGCATGGTCTGTATTTAGCAGTCTAAATGAAGTTCGAAATATACAGAAATAAATTCACTCAAGACAGATAGCTTGTTTAATTCTGAAGTGAACAGCTTCACATGTGAAATATGTATTTCTCCTCCAGATGATTTTCAATACAGCTGCATAGAAGGAAAACCAGAATACAGATGAATATACACACGCTCTACTAGACAAATGAGTTGTGTCAAACTTTATAAATAGAAATAGCTTTACATAGAAGAGCAAGAAATCAAAAGGAAAATATACACGATCATTGACCTGCACAGAAATTAAATGAGATCATTTAAAAACACCCTGTACAACTTAGTTTTACAGAAGTATCCCAAGCTTTTAAGGATTTTTTTTTTTTTTTTTTTTTAATAAAACATCCAATAGTTCCCTCTTGGGCAATAACACACCAAAGTAGTCTTTACTTATTCATCAAAACAGCTTCTGGCTCTTTTCTTCCAAGGAGTATTTTAATTCAAAATAGTTTTTTTATACATGGAAGACTGCTATCAATTACTGTTCATCGCAAATTTACCCAAGAAAAGCAGAAGAGGAACCCCGAGGGGCAATTGAAGTTATCTTTACGATTGGAGACAGACAAACATCCCGTTTATTCAAAGTCACCACCATCTTCTCTTTATACATACATCCAGACAGCTCGCTAACCCCGCTGTCTGGGGAAGCAGGGCCACAGGTACCAGGGACAGACCCCAAAATTCGGCCTCCCGACCTCTCTTCTCCCGTGGGGTCAGCAGGAACACACAGACCCTTCCTGACCGACCCCAGGGGACACACACACACACACACACCACCCCCCCCCCCCCCCCAGCGCCCACCGGAGACACGGGCTGCGCCCAACGCGGGTGAGGAGCGATCGTGAGGTGACATTGTCACTCGGGACCGGGTCGCGCTCCGCGCCGGGACGGCGTGGGGCTGGGGGGGGGGAGCGGGCTTTCCCCGGCCTCCCCCCCCCAACGCCTTCGGGACTGCCCCTTCCTCCTACCTTCTCCCACCGAGGGAGGTCCCGTCCCAGAAAGCCGGAACCCCACGGCTCCCGCTTCCCTCCCGCTCCTCGAACCCGCCCAGAACGGGCGATTCTCTCCGCCCGGCGCCCGCGCCCCGGCGGTGCTCGGCTACACCTCCACGGCCTGAAGTTGCTCAAAGTCCCGCGAGGAAGTTTAGGATCGGACTTGGACTCCCACCGCCCGCCCTGCCGCCGGGTTCCCGGAGAAGAACGGCGGCGGGGCGCGGCGGGAGAAGCCGTCGACTCCCCCCCTCAGCCACCGACCCGCCGCCCCGCCTCAGCACCCCGCTGCTGCCGGCTCTACCGGCAACGGCGCCACCGCGCCGAACATGGCGGACTAAGAAGGTTAGCGCCGGCAGCCAATAAGGACACCTCCTACACTACCTGCCAGCCAATAGCAAGCTCCGACTCACCTGGAACCAATCCCCAAAAGGATCCCGCCCACCCACGACCAATCATAGGCCGGGAACCGTTACCTGGGGAGTAGGAGCGTCTCAACCAATCATAAAGCGAGCGAGGGAAGCGGTAGGAGAACACCTGCAGCCAATCGGAGGGAGGAGCGCCAAGCGCGCCGCTCCTGTCAGGGCGGCGGCTGTGGTGGCAGGTGCGGAGGGCAGGGACAGGCGGGCCGCCCTTCTTCCTCCTCCTCCTCCTCCTCCTCCTCCTCCTCGTTCTCCCCCTGCCGCCGTTCGCCTTGTCCCTGCCGGAGCGTTTCGGTGCCTTGTCGTACCCGTGTAGCGCCTCCGCTCTCTCCGAGACGCTCTAGCGCCGTGAGGGAAGAAGGCCCCAGGCCTTGTGAGGAGAAGCGGCTGCCGGCGTTCCCGCGCTGTGTGTGTGTGGAGAGGGGGGGGTGGGGGAAGGCAGCGAGCCTCCACCCGCCTCGGAGCCCTCTGGAGAGGTACTGAGTGACTCCGTCCTGGCTGCCCGTAGGCCTGTGGTTTCCCGATGCGGCCCCGCCGGGGTTAGTTTGGGTGGCAGCGGCGGTCTCCCCCTGGGGCTCCTCTACCGGCGGTGTCCCGAGCCGGGCGGGCGGCAGGGGGCGCGGGGCCGCCTCAGGGTTGGGCCGGGGCGGTGCTGGAGCTCGGGGCGGAGCGGAGGCCGGGGAGTCCCCAGGGGTGGCCTGCGGGAGGAGGAGCAGGAGGGAGGGGGGTGTGTGTGTCTTTGCTGTGGTCGTCTGCAGGCACAGCGCTCGCTTTCTCTCTCAACACAAAAAGAAAGGTCTTCCCCCAAAACAAATACCCCCGACCCGATGTCCCGGCCTGGCTGCCGCACCCGAAGCTGTCGGAATTGCTTCCTGGGAAAACTCGCTTCCACCGAAGCGTAATCTCCCATCAGTGCAAATATAGCGTCCAACCTTAAGAGGTTTCATTCAAAACTGTTAAGGCAGGGAAACCGCGGCCGAGACAATAAAGAGGAAATAAAATAAAACATATGAACAATATTAGACTTCTGAGTGGCCAGACCAGAGGGTAGAGGAGAACAACGGAATGCGTTGGAGCAGTGTTGTTGAATTAACCGCAATCTCACGAGAGCAAGCCTGTGAAATGGTTAATGCCCTTGGCTTTATAAAGTTGGTTTTTTGTTTGTTTGTTTCTTCTTTTTTTTCCTGATGATACTTTGAACTTTTGATTTCAAACTGTGAATCAGCTGTAATTGAAGCAAAGCCATCTCCCGTGTAAAGGAAACCGGGGCTTTGCCTTTTCTTCAGATGAAGGCATGGAATAGTTAACTCTCAGAGTCCCCTAGTGGAAATGCAGCTTATACTGGCCAAACAGCTATTTTCCTTGTATATCTTAAGACCATTGTCCAAGCAAAAGGTTTGATTTGGGGCTTTTGGTGATCTATTTGTATCCACTATTGGGCAACAGTAAGCCACCAAATTTGAAAAGCAAACCAAACCAAGGTGTCACAGCTGTTAGACTTTTTTGACTACCTGGAGCTGAGCAGTCATAATCTGTATTTTGAAAATGGCAGGGGGGGGCAGAATCGATCTTTAGTCTTTTGCTATTACCTTGTGTACACCTACATCAAGTTCTTCTTAGACACCATTTAGCACTTTCACAGTATCTTTAGGGGGGTTTGTGGGTGTGTATGCGTTGATGAGTTTGCATCAGTGTAGCCCCAAGCTACCATTGGTGTTTCTACAATCTTCCAAAATACAAATAAATAATAGTTAACACTAGTTTAAGTAGTAGTAAAGTGGCAAAACTTATTCCCATCAGTCTAGATGTTTTCCCTGACACCAAGGAAATGCACCGAATGGTTTCATTTATCAGTCTTTAATCTGAATTATTCATGTATCCACTGTTAATTTTATCTTAGTGGGAACTGTCAATATGGTTTCAAAATGGGCCCTTAAATCTTCACGTGTTCCAAATTTCCTTTGCTTAAAATGGAGAACATTATGTAAGATATGTCTACAAACATAATTCTTTCAGGGCAAACTGGACTTTGATCTTCCTGGCATGTCAGTTAGTTGAGTTCAGCTCCTTGAGTTGTTGGATTGGCAGATAAAAGGTAGTGCAGTTCTTCAGAACTCTGATTTGAGGTTTTGTGTGGTTTATTGTTGTTATTTTTTCCTAGCACAACTTACTGAGCACAAAAGATTAGGTACATTTTCAGTGCTTGAAGAAAATCTCAGCAATAATATTTTTATATCTTGCAAAGATATTTTTTGGTTGATCACTTAGTACTAATGCTGTTATTTTAGAAGTCTTATTTTGAGTTGGTTCGTATTTCCTTATACTACGAGACTGTTTAAAAACTTGGATTTCTTAATAGATGCTTCCCACTTCTGGGCAGATGGCATTTTTTGGAGAGGATGTCAGCTTTGCTCTGTGCATTAGCTTACAAGGTTGTAACTGGTTTGAAAATACAACATGTTGTATGATCCTTGTTTCTGTCGTATTGTTTTTGAAACATAATCAACTTCTGTTGTCCTAGAGCTGTAAATCCTGAGTGTATTCCTGAGCTTTTTTTTTTCCTTTCCCCCAGATGGCAGGACACTACACTTTTATCTTCTACTAAACCATCCTCAGCTTAATAAAAAGTTGTAATATTGCTGCCCACTACACCTAGATTTGAAGAGCTGACAGGCTTCTACAGGTAATTTAATTTTATTTTATTCCAGGTATAAATGAGGTATTTATTGCATCTAAAATTTTACTTCTTTTCAAAATTATTATTATTATTATCTTTTGATATCACATCTTTTACTCTGAAGAGCAGACTATGAAGTGAACTGATCTGTTTGAGAAAGAGAAGGCTTAAAAAAGTGGGGTTTTTTTCAAGTATTTTAGTTCTATTATTCAGTTCTGTTATATCCAGCACAAAGTTTCCAGTTCTTGGATTCCTTTCCTTATATGATGAGCTTTGGCAAATCACAATTCTCTGTCATGTGGCCTAAAACAATTTTTTGAAGAGGTGGGATAATAGTGATTTCCTTACCGGTATCGGCAATTAAGTTCTGTAAGAAAGAAAGACGAGTTCCCCCCTCCTGCTGGAAATAGCCATGTGGATTTGCCTTTCTTCTTTGTTTTTTTTAAGTCAGTGTGGCTTATTCGCAACCAGGTTCAATAGCAGCCAGTACTAACCAGGAGCTGCTGAAGTCTAACATAAGTTATCTTAAGGAGGACATAATTTGAAGAGTTGATAGTGAAATGTGTCAGGATCTCAGGTGTTGTGTTAGCCTGTGTTATTATGCCCTCACCTCATCTACAGTGGAGCTACTCCTGTTTTATACAGATATGCCCATGGTGATCATCTGGCTTCACACATGTAATAATACCACATTCAACCTCAGCGTCCAATTACGCAACAGATTTATAGCGGCAGTGAAGAACACTGGTTTGCTAAGGAATCTACCTAGTAGTCTGATGTTCCATCATTATTGACTTGTCTTTTTGACTAAAAGTTAGGAACATGCAGAGCGTTGGTTTCCGAACTTAATGTCTCCTTTATTATTTCATTGTACTATTGTCTCCGACAGTAACTTTGAAGCCTGTATTTATTTAAGCATGTATATCTGCGCATTTCCAGCAGATGGCAAGATATCCCTAGGCAACTGTCTCGGAAACACAGTTGTATGTACAATGCTTATAAGTGCCAGTTCTTTATTTTAATGCTACAGGCTGTTGAGAACTGTTCTTTAAAAGCTAGTTTAAAGGGGAAAAAATTATTTGGTGTTAATGATAGTATTAATAAATAATTAATAAATAGTACTGCTTCGGGGGTCAGATATTTGTACTAATGTCTGTTAATCTCACTCCAGTGCAAGGTTTTTCTAGCTGTATTTTCCTTTTTAAAATTCTAAAAAACATGTGCTACTTAATGGGTTTGGAAACTCTTAGACTACACTGTACAGCTGTTTTAGTGCCTCTAACAAGAATGTAGTAAGCTTCCTTATCTCCTTTTTTAGTTGGTGTCTTGAAAGAAAGAGGCTGTGGTTGCATAGGAAAACTGTGTTGTAGTGATACACGTTCCTTGCTGTCTTGGCTGGCCCATTATTCAGAGAATAATTTGTCCTGCATGCTTAAAAAAAATGAAGAACCGAAATACCTCACTGAATCCACAGAACAAAACCAAAATAATTTATTCCAGGCTTCATATGGAGAAAGTAGTGTCTTTAAGCCTTTTCAGTGAGAGGAATAATATTCCAAAATCTCTCGGAGCATTTTCTTTACGTGCACCACTGAAAAGAAACAACTAATTGTCAAATATAATTTTATACAATACAGCCAGGAGGAAATAAAAACATTTCTGGATTGAAGAGTTATCTGGCTTGGTGAATACTGTGAAATAATTTGATATCGCAGGTGTAGTACTTGTAACTAGTATTTTGGCACAAATATCTACAAAACCAGCAGAAAAAACTAACAATGTACAACTTTTTTCTGTTTGTTTTTACGTCAGAGCAAACCATATTCTCTTCAGCTGGACTTCAGCATAACCAAGAGACAGAAACAAATTTTATCTTGTCTTTGCTCATCCTGCTTAGAATCTGTAAGGCATGCTTTTGTGTACTGAATTGTATTGTATTTTAACTCTCGTGCCTATTGTTTCTACTGTGCATTTGCCTCTTTCTGATCTACTGATAGATGCGTTTGTCTAATGGAAAAGCATTTTAGCTTTTTCAAATAGCTGCAACCTCTCTTTGCAAATAATCTCAGCAGTTCTTCTTTCACTTTTTGATGTACAGATCTGTTTGAGTGCTTGTGCTTTATATTAACCTATTGTTATTCTGCCAGCAACAGCTGCTGCGGAAAGAAAGAGAAAAAGGAGTATCCTAATGCTTACCCATTCATACTATGTGCTTCCACTTGTACAAGTTGGTATTGTAAAGATAAGTACAGATCCAAAAAAATGTGAGTCTGTGAATCCAGGCTACAAAAAATGGGAGAGCGATTTAAAGATGGTGCTGGGTGTTTTGCTTGCATAAAAGAAAGCTTAGCCAATTTATAGCCATTAAAATGAATGGTTTTGCTTCGTAGAGTGCAGTAAGCCGTGTTTCGTGTTTCAGCATATGAAGTTCATGCAGTTTGGTTAGTAAACAAATACGGTGGCTTATTCTTGTGAATGGTACTTTTGGTTAAAACAAGTTAAATCACAAGTGGGGCAACTCTAAATATTTATGAAGCACTTGCGCAACATGGGCATTGGCATATTTACCATATTAAAATGTTCATTTAGTGGAGAAAGGGTTATAGAATCAGATGAAGAATGGTCTGAAACAAGAGATCACATAAAAAAATAATTGAGAATTATCACAGAAGAGAAGATTTATTGACTAGCAAGGTTTATTTTTTCTGTAGCTCAGATCACAAAATTGTTTTTGACTGATACTCTTGAATCCCAGGTTTTGAGGAACCAAAGGATCTTGACTGAAAGGGATACTCACACTCACTAAGGAACTGTTACGACAATAAAAGAGAATTTTTCAAGGCAACTTAATGATACACATAAAAATCTGCTAGAATGTCTCAAGTCAGTTCAAAGTTAGTTTCGCCAATGTACCATCAGATGATCAGTGTTTTACTAAAACAGGCATGCTCGTAGATTGCTCATTGTTTTGAGATTTTCATGTTGAAGTGCTTTGTCTTCATCTTTAAGACTTGACTATACATTAGTTTAGAAAGTCTGTCCGATAACCGTTATCATCATGTATTCTAGATCCTAAAGGGAAAAAGCTCTGCTGTTTAACCCAGCGAGGACTACTGAGCTTAATGTTTAAGGTGCTACTGCTTGGTGCTCATTCCAGGAGTAGGAGAATTGCAGATTACTGAGAGAAGCACTCCAGGTCTGCTGGTTAAGATGTGAGTGGGAGGCAAAGGCGCTATTGGACTGAAAGCATAACATGAATTATCAATCGTATCTAAGAGGCTCTTAGCTCACTATCACTGCCAGTTGACCCATCTCATCTCCAGAGCACTATCTCTGGTTTACAAAAGGCTTTGCTTTGAAAGAAATATATGTCTTTAGAAACAAAGATCAAAGAATACGTATTTGTTATGGTTCATTTTGTTTCACAGGTGAGGGATTCAGTAGGGATCAAGACTCTGTACTTGCAGTTTGGGAGCTGTTGTTGCTCCATTGATGTTTACATATCCCTTTTCCTGGGTGTGAGAAACAGGGAGGAAAAGCTCTCTGTTTTAACTTTGTAGTTCAGTGAACACATGAGTTTCTGTAATTAATTAGCAAGTGGCTCAGCTAGGACCTTTATTACTTAAATGACTAAAACTATTGGAAATATTCCTACTACAGCAGGTTGTTGAAGAACCATTGCTCTATATGGACTTCTCACAGAATAGATTATGTACAAAGTTACTCTTACAAATTAGACAGAAAGATATATAGCTGTAAGTTTTAAAGCCTGATGACTGGGTGGCAGGACTTGCAGATTTTTCTAGCTTTTCTTTGCTGCAATTACTTTTTAACTGCTCTATACACAAAGTACTTGTATGTTTCTGACAAGGTTGACCAAAAAAATCCTTCTCCTTTTCTCCCTCCTAAATGCTTCAATTAAGACATCATTATGACAACTAGTTCTTAAAGACAATTGTTGAAAAAAGGGGGCAGTTGGTACTAGTTTTACCTCAGTAGAAGACAGGTGTCCTGTTATTACTTGTATTAGTGACTTCAGATCTTCAGCTATATATTAGGACCTGTCAACTTTCCAAGGCTTTAAAGATTTAGTAGGGATTAGAATGATGATTGCAGACTATGAACTAAACAACAGATAAATTGGGAGAGACGGCTACTATCTTCAAATATATGTGAAACCTGAGTAACCAGTTCTGTGTCGCTCTAGAATGAAAATGCATCCCCATAGAAAGTTGTCTTTAGCAGATCAAACCAGCAACATGTGCTCTTCAGCCTACTTACCCATTTTTTGCTAGGCAAGAGATAAGCTATTGTTTCTATCGAAATCAATGGCAGCGAAATCATTGAGTCCAGTGGGAACAGATTTGGGCAAAATGCCACTAAGTTTGGATAAAAATTATAAGGGAAAGCATTCATATATTTTAACATAAAGTGGAGTAAAGCATATATCCTATATAACATCAGAAATCACCATGGAAATTCTTTGCAGATTTTCTTGCTGGATTGAATATTAGTGTTTTTCTAGCCCATGTTAAAATAGACAAAATGAATAATGTTTCAAGACTATTTTAAGTCAACACCTCCCTTACTTGTCTGTCTTATATAAGACAGAAGTACCCAGAAGCTAGCTCACTTTTGCTGACACCACATTAGCCAGGAAGATAAAGAATTCAATGGGTAGCCCAGGCTACATAAGTTTAAAAGCAAATAAAACCAAACCTCTATGCTTCTGTATTTATTTTTTCAGGCTACTTAAATAACCTGCCTGTGTAGAAACATGATTTTGGCCCACCTTCCTTTTGTATGCATTCACCAGCACACAATACACTGTAAATCATAGGGGCTCCTTTCTTCTTCTGCATAAGCTGGTCCTAATCCTTTAGAAAGCAATGATCCCTATTCTGAAAGATAACAGTGAAAGAAACTATGGAAGAAAGGAAATGGATGCTTCTACCGTTGAAGACAAGTAATTGTCATTTCAGAGGATGGAAGAAAATGGTGAAAATGTTAACAAAAAAGGCTTAACCCTGAGGATCAAGTTTTCACCTTGGTTCCTCAAGAATCCTCTTCTTATTGCTTCCCCCAGACCAGACTTAACTGTGCTGTCCTAAGTTCTCATTATTGGTCCAGCCAGCATTCAGTTTGAGACAGGCATTCTTAGTTCAAAATATTCCAAATCCAAGAAGTGCCTGATGGACCCTTTAATAAGCATGCACAGAACCATCATCGCAGGCAATCTGAAAGTAATCATAGCTGACACATTAAATGTTTCTTCTTTATAAAGTACAGGTTCAATTTTAAAATACTTTATAAACAATATATAGCATCCTCCTGTCCTTTATATATATGCACATATGAGCATGTATATGTAGAAGTTGCACACACAACCTGGAACAGATGAGGGTGGGATAATCTTAAATATAGCTATAAAAAGTAAGTTTAAGATATACAGAAATAGATCTTTTGTTTGTCTAAATCTGAAAGAAATGTAGCAATAAAGGAAGAACAGTCTGGATGGAGTATTATACCAGATGTTTTACAGATTACTTTGTATTTCCTCACTCAATCTTTATTTAATCTTAAAACCGTAGTAATTGTAATACTAGAATAGCTCAATGGCCTATATATTGTTTTGCTACTTCCAGCTATGCCTGTTCCACATACCTACCCCTTAAAGCTGGCCAATTATTTATTACTATGTAAAGAAAAATGTCCTCCCTACACCCTCTGGTAACCCAATGCATGAAAATTGAGAGGTTTGTGATATTTGTGCTAGCAAAGGTAATTTCCATCGCTGCTCTTGTTCAGATTGCATCAGTTGCTTATTGGGTAAGTAAACCTGCACTTGTTAGTAACTTATGTTACCCAGTGACTATGTTAAAGATGTTTGGGCCATAATTAGGATCTTCAGAAGAGCTTGTTTAAGAGTGTGGAGAATTTGAGGGATGCCTTGAAGTATTTTTTTTCTCTATTGCATACATGGGGCTACCAGTGTGTGGTGCAAGAGAATGAAGCAAGGGGAAGAAAGACCACGTTTGTGGAGGAGTGTCCTGGTTAACTTACAAAATTATCACAGGGTTGAGTTTCTTGCCTTTTATGTAATACTCATTGGAAGGTACAAAGGTTTGTAAACTGAGACTTTTAGTCTCACTGTTTTTCATACCTGTGTGACTAGATTATATTAGTTTTGCCTAGTATGTTCTCAAACCAAAGAGAAAGAAAATTTCCTCTTTTTTCCAAAGTGTGAAATACTTTTCAAGTAAAAAAAAAAGAAGGGAAAGATAACTGAGTGTCAAGTGAAATAGAAGTAATGCAAGAGTTAAAGAAAGGGATAAGTTTTCAGAGGTTGAATTCCTTTCACAACTGTTAAATTTCCAAAGCTACTTTGGATTCAACTCCATCTGACCAACTTAATAAAGTGTCTCCTCCTTACCTACACAGGAGGTATATACAATTTATTTTTGCTACTCCTTTGCTAGTTGAGTTTTTAAAGTTGTTGGGATAAGTATTATCTCTCAAACATATCTTTAAAATCCCAGTAAGCTAGGAACTGTAATATTAGTTGGGACCTTCTGTAATAAATAATTTTATTATGTATTACTAGTTACATGGTAGGAGCCAGATCCCACTGGCTCTTTAAGTGCCAGGCTTTCTGCTGAAGTTGTTATGGATCCTGTGAACATGAACATTTGAGCTTGTGACTCTCAGGTCTTAAGAGACTGGTTTTCCTTATCTTTATTTCTTCTTACATCAAGTAGTTAAAAGAAAAAGAAAAGAAAAAACCAGCAACAACAAACCCTCAAAGCCTCTATCTATTTGCAATAAAGTAAGCTGAGCCAACAAATTAAGGAATGTAACTGTAGAATTAAACTTCTATTCAATAAAATACTGCATCCTGATGCAAAGGATGCATAGAAAGCAATATTTTGTTTCTGAAAGCTCCCAAGGATCATCTTACCTTAAACAGAAGATAATTGGTCTCTATTGGTTAATATTTTATGGCTACTATAGGAATTTAAAACTATTTAAAAGCAATCAGGAAATAAAGAATGCTCAGCCAGTTGCATAATAAAAATATTTGTTTACATCCCCTGTCCCTTAATGCATCTGTAGGATACTATCAGAAATCCTCTTCTTGTCAGGTGAAATCTGGACTACCTGCAGGGCTAATTACTGTTGAACAGCTTAGTTTCAAGGCCTGAAAAATATTTGTTACCTATTTCAAATATTCTTTACCTTTTTGAGCACCTGTCTCCTTACTATCTTAAAGTATTCCAATTAAGCATTTAAAGAGTTTTGAAAAGATAAGTATTTTTGGTAAATCCCCTCATGGAAATTTAATAGGCATTGTCTACACAAGGAAGTTCTACCATTAGCTTGGGTGCTCTTTTTTTGTGCGAGGTGAAATGGCAAAAGGAGCTTGTGAAACTAATTTGGTTAAATCAGTACAACTTCTTTTGTGTAGATGAGATGTACAAGTATAAAAGCACTTTTCTTTGGTTTATAATATTGTCTGTCTTTGCCCCAGTTGAGAACAGAAAGAGCAACGCTTCTGAGTGGTGACCATTACTGATCTCAGTAAAAGATGCACATACTCAGAAACTCCTCGCCAGATTTTATACCAAAATGTGGAGCTTGGACGGTGGGCCAGAGGGATCTTCCGTTCAGTGGAATTAGTCCTATGTTGGAATTAGTCGTATGTGTTGGTTGGTCCTAAATCTAGAATGAGCTAAAGAGGTTTCAGATATCTCAGAAATGAGGGATATTTAGATTTCTTTTTTTGGACCAATCTTCTTGCGGAACAGTGAACTCCCAATAACATCTGATTAGTTCTGTTGGTACTATATTTTCTGACAGCCTGGGCTTGACTGTCTTCTCAGATTTGTTTTTACTGTGCAGGACTTAGTAAAAGGAATAGCCATGACATAAAGCTGGTATAAGGAGAGAACAGATCCCTAATGCATTATGTAACGATGGGCTTAGATCCTCAAATTCATTCCATTTAACACGCAAGCTATAAAGGCAGAAATAGGCAGTGCCTGTCTCATTTCAGCTACCAAATCCATCCAAATAGACATGGTCATTGCCAAATTTTTATTCAGTTTTCGATAAAAAGAATTAGCTATATATGTTTGTAATATATATTGCACGCAGTATTATTATATCAAACAAGCTTTCAACCACTGAAAGTGTTTTAAGCTGCTATAATAAAGAGGGCATGAGGGAGTTGCTTCAGATTTTTTTTTTAAATGAAAATATTCTCAGAAACTTTCAATAAGCTTTTTGTTATCTATTCTGCTTCATGGACAAATATGCCGGGGTGCTGTTTTCCTCCTAATGTGAAGTGCTTTCTTAGGTTAATGACTCTGAGTAGTTATAATCAGAGCAATCATTTTAAGGGTTTTGTTGTACCAACAGTAGAAGCCTCATTGAGTTAAATTGGTTTCGCTACATTATCTATTGGATTAGCAAACTGGTTAAGAACTGATGTTGAGAGCTTTTACTTTAACTTGGATAAATGCTTTCATTTTTACCCAGAAACAGGACAGACATTTCTATATATTAACCTCTTAATAGTGCTGTCACTGCCAGCATTACTTTCAAACAAATCACGCAGTGTCTTGCTCCTCTTCATCTTGTGCTTTCTGATTCCTTTCAGCCTCTTGAGGCAGCAACAGCTATTTTTTAACATAAATACAGTAGTCTGCATAAGTGCCCCACAGAAAGCACTCATGAATACAGAATGGTACTTTCTCTTCTGTTGTCAAGACCGAAGTAGAGTTTTACAAGCCCTTGGGCACCGAATAGCCAGGATTTCATTATGGGATGAAATCTCTGAGGTTATTTTGAGTTTCCTTCTAATGCATTTTATCTTCCAGTTCAATAGTTGGAATGTCTATTTTGTCCATTTATAGAAGCTCCAATTTCTGTATATCTACAATTTATTAACACTTCACATTTAGAATGATTACATTAACACATATCCCACTCTTTTTCTCACAGACATACCAGTCCATAGAACAGTAATCCAAATTGCTGAAAGGAATACAAATGCTTTCAGGTACAGCACAGAAAAAGTGCCTTCTGATCTGTCACATACTTTCTTTCCCTGTGCCACCCCCCCGCCCCCTAGACACTAGTACAACCCATCCAAAGTTGGCATTCAATTGACATCGAATTTAGTTTATTTCTGTTTATTAAGGCCATCATGAAATGTTGAGCAGGGCATTGTCTTTAGATGTTAATACATCTAAAGCATTAATGTCTGATGATTTTTAAGTATAATGATTTTAAATGGAAAAAAAAAGTATAGCACACGCACAAGTACAGAAGATTCAAATTTATGCAAAATTCCAGTCATTACACCATACTCCTGTACTGAAGTTTCTCCTTAAAAGAGTTTGAATGGCATCTGACTTTTCTATTTCTGGCTCTGGAAACAGATTTAAGAAAATCCCACTCTTCATGATGGAGGTGTTTTGTCTTGTGCTACTCATGCAAGTGCAGTAACAGTAGCTGAAACACCTGTTCTCCCCTCTGAGTCACCTTGTTCCTGGAATGGACACAATTGCCATATGTATGCTCACAGTGCACACTTCTGACTGCCTGCAATGTTTTGAGATTCCTCCCCCCCCCCCCCCCCCCCCCTTTATTTATGCTTCTGTCTACAACATTGTGATAGTCTAGCATCCTGGCTTTGGGGGTTTTTTTGAGGAAAAGATCACACTGCCACCTTTTACTTTGATCAGTCACAACCGCGCTGTGCACCTTGAAGATCTGCAGTCAAACTACAGAAAAAATTGATTGAATATATCTTTTGAAGAAATCAGCAGGGCATGCAGCCTATGACTGTCTCCCAGATGGAGAAGCAACTAATTTTGTCCAATAACCCCATGTGATTACTCAGTTGGCTTCAGTGTAAGGAGTTATGTCAGGTGCACAATTACAAACTATTACTGCTGAAGTAATTAGATTAGACATTGCCTTTGTAATATATGCAGCCGCCTTCTTGCTAATTACTCTAAATAATCAGCCACTGCACACTACAGGGACTAGGTCAATGCTTTGTTCTCTGCTCTTTAATAACTTTAATTCCAAAATCATGGATTATTTTCTTATGATTTACACTCCACAGGAACTTTCTGCAAGTATTTCTTCAACTGGATTTAGTCAATAATTTCACTCTTAGCAGCTGACCCTGACAGGCAGTGTAATAAACCAATAGCTAGAGAAACCAGCAGGATACCAAAAGGTTAGACTCTGCTTTCACAGCAGTAGTTAATCTACCGATTTTAAAGATTATTTCCGATTTATACAAGTGTAACAGAGAAGAATAAGGCACCATGGCCTTTCTAAAGGGTGTAGTACTGTTGTGGTGATACTGTTCGAAGTGCTGAGCAGAAAATTTCAGACTTGCCTACCATCTTGCCTTGCCTATGAAAGTACATCATCCAAGAGTTACATTTAAACTTCTGAGGCCAGACAAGCATTAGGTCAGGTGTAAATTGAAAAGGCTCAGTTTTAAGCTGAAAGGAGAGGTAGAAAGGGGACTTAAGATATGTCAAGGCCCTGACCCATGATTGTGGAAAAACAACTTAGTAAGGAAAAGGCATTGTAAAGTCATGCTTCTACTGTTTTTATTCCACTCTGCACTTAATCATTATATAAAACAGTAAGAATGATTCAGAAGAGGGCGGGAGGGGTTGAACCTCCTTGGGGAGAAAGTGATTATGACCAAAAATGCACTTCAAAAAAAATAGTGTATTTCTGTATTGTAGCATTTCATCAACATCAGGAACAAACACCAAGAAAAATAAAATGGGAAGAGGAAAAGCAGGAGGAGGAAGAGAAGCCTGATTACCTGCATATATTGAAGGAGATGCAGAATTTCATTAGCTTTCTGGATAAGGTGAAAGTTGAGTGATACTTTGCTTTAACTCAGTATGTGGGAGTCTCAGAAACTATGGTAAATAGCACCACATAAGTACTAGTTGGATGTACTTACCTAGTTGGAGCTTAAGTTTCTGTCTCTCCTGAAGGGTTTTTCTTCTGTAAACCTCAAAGATACAGGAAAGAAATCAGTATCATTATATCAGTTTTGCAGATGATGCAGTGAAATGATTTAACTAAGATTCCCCAACAAGTCAGTGGCAAGATCTTGGAGCAGAATCCTGGTGTCTCAGTCCAGGGCTAGACTGGTGATAACTTTGTGGAACAATTATAGCTTGAAGTCAGTTTGTGCTTTCCAGCACACTGTTGGCAGACAGTTCTTCCATTATAACAGAAACTAAAGATTGAGGTGAACCTAAGCCTGACTTACGATGGGAGTGTATTTTCTATTATAGCTCAATTCAGGATCATTATTTTTTCTTCAAGGCATTTTCTTACTTCAGTGATAATCAACAAATCTTATTTTAAGTTATAAACGTGTGTTAAAATACTCTATCTTTCAGTGCTGGTCATATGAAATCAAACCATATGTCACAGATAAGTAATGCAGGAAGAATGTGCGCATACTCCACTGTGATCAAATGCTTGTTTCATCCTTATGGCAACTGCGACTATTAATCATGAGCCACTATGTTCAAGATCCCCATCTTCAAAGCCCAGTGCAGCTCTTCTCTTATCTACATATTTTGGCTTGTTTAATCTCGCACCTCCGCATGTTCCCTTCCATCATAGCTTTCAGCCACTTGCTTTGCATCCTTCTTTCCCTCCCTCTCTCATTTCATATTTTCTTTTGTGTCGGTCTCTATATTTAAAACAATCTCTCACTTTCAAGGCAACAAAATGCTCCAAGAAAAAAATTCCCTTTTGAAGTGTCTTACATTGGTTTCCTACACTAACAATATTTCGGTTATCCTAATCCATATCCCAATATATTTACTGTAGAGGTTTTTAGAGATTAATTGTGAAACTTGTGTTTGTTGTGAATACTGCATTTGTTTCCTGAGTTCACTGGAATTATTTACAAAACAAAGTGTTATTTTGCATTATTTGGGTGAGAGGATCTAGTCCTGAATTAAGGAGTGTGTATGAGTACCCACAGATTTCATTGTCAAATAATGGAAGTGAAGAGGCCTAACATATTAGGTCAGCCTCTGAATAAAAACAGCAAAAATATCCAAAGCAACTGAGTAACTTAAAGCCAGTTATCACATTTTTTTAACTTTACTCAGCTATTTAGGGACAGATGCAAAAAGGATATTTTCAGAGGCACACATGGTAGACTGTCACTGAAAATTAAAAGAACAAATTCTAAAGTCCTTCCTGAAAATGAAGTCTGAGTTCCTTCATTATCAAGCACCTTTAAAATTTTTCCCAATCCAACATAGGAAGCCTGAGCTTTCCCTGTGTTTCTAAATAACTTTTATCTATTTTTGGGCCTGTTAAACTAATAAACATTACTGTGTTTAAACTTTCATTAGCTTAGATCGTAAATGTAATACGTCATTATTAACAATTCGGTAGAATTTTATGTAGTATATTTTATTTCATGCTATGACTAAGAGCATTGAAATGTTTTCAATATTTTATCCAAGACAAATAATAATATAAGAAAAAGCCTCCACTCCCCTCTATTCCCTTTTACTTTGTCCATGAGTTTTTTATTAAAAACTCCAACTTTACCACTACTATTAAACCTAGACCATCCCACAGAAGGCCAGATGCAGAAAATCACTCATGTGGAAGTGAGGAATTAGCTCTTCCATTACAAAAAAGGAAATTATCTGAGTGTGAAAAGCCAAATCTTCATTACTGATCAACCCTTAAAGTGGAGGAAAAACACGGTAATTTAAGACTTAACCTTTTGCTGCAAATATGTACATATGAAAAATTATCTCATGGTAATACAGGAAATAAGGAGCTGGGATTGTTTGGCAGAGTACAGTTACTACTGTGTCAAATCAGTAATAAATTGCTGCTTTTAGTAGGAATGGATAGCAGGACTTTCTTGACTTTAGAAATGTCTCGAGCTCATTGGGAAATATTTTGAGAAGAGATGGATCAATACAGTTTCACCAAGGGCCTTTTAGTCCGTAGGTATTGTTCAATTTGTAGCTCTTCACATGATTTTTTTTTTTTCTTTTTTTTTTACATTGTGTATGCAACCCAGTATATAACATTGACTGCTGCAAAGGCTGCTGGGAACACGGCTCTGGCATATATATCAATGGTATCAGCATCAATGGGCTTAAAGAGGGACTTCAGACCACTCTTTTTATCCAGTTTCATTACTTGCTGCAGTTTTGTCTCTCCAGTTTCTATTTCTATTGTGCCATATGATCCAGGCAGGCTTCTGGGAATTCGGTGCTGCCTATGGGAAATGGCCAGTTCCTGGTTCACACCAGCTATGGAAAGGGAAAACAGAACAATGGCATTCTTCACGTTTATCTGCAAAGGAAAGAGGAGAACCTATAATAGCAATTTATAGGGCAAAGGTAGTGTACTTCATCCAAGCTAGCCATGATACTGACATGGTGAAATACTTAAGAGATCCATAAGTGCTGAATGGTATTTATCACTTGCTTTGGCAGAAGGACCGCTGAAAGACCCTGTGCTACCATGTCTAAATTCTACATGCTCTGAATGACTGAGGCACCACTGAGAGAGCAGGTTTAGACCCTCCTGCCTGGAAATAATTGACTGACTTCAAGGAGACAGTGATCCCATTGTGTGGCCAAAGCCAATAGGCAGTTCTCAGGCTCTTGTCAAAGCTGAGAGAATGTGGAGGTGGGACAGAAAATGAATATGAATCAGTCATATCCGCTACACCTTAATAAAATGAAGGAATAATAGTCATAAATAATACCCAAGGTGCCAGAGGGTTCAAAAATATGTAGGCCTGGACTACAAATTGTGAATTCTAAAAAAAAGAAAAAAGTTTCTTAATTCACTCTGCTTCACCACTGACATGCATGCATGGACATGACGAAAGCAGCAAAGTGCATCTGGAGTTCCTGGAAGAAATTCCATTTATGGACTCCTTTGTTCAGTTTCACTGGGCTTCATTGCTACATAACTTATATCCATGCTAATTATATCTGTATTTACATTATGCAGCTTGGGTGTAAAAAAAAATGTAATCTCCAGGGGACAACATTGAAGACTACAGGCCTAGTTTTTTTTTTTGCTAACAGCATTTTATTATGCTGTAGCAGAGCTAAAAGAGTCTTAGCAGAAGCAGCTACTAAAGAATACCTTCTGAGAAAAGGCCTTTCTTCCCCATCTTATGTAATACCGACATAATAAATTTGCCCTGACCCTACAGGAGCAACTCAAGGTTACTGTACCTTACATTGAGGACTGGACAAATATCAAAGATATTCTCAAAGTGCAAGATGTACAAATCTGGCTCAAGACATGCTTCAAGACATGCTTTCCCTCTCTTCTTACTCGTTCTCTCTTATCCTCCATTTCCTATCTTAAATACAGCAACAAACCATGTAAGAATATGTTGTCTTTAGTGCTAACCATATTCAAGGGGAAATTAACAATTGTGTTTGGTTGCTTGTCATATTAAGGTGACAAAAGAATTAACCAGGAATTTTATTTTATTTTTTTTTCAAAAGGGGTAGAAGAATTTGCTTCCATAGTAGAAAAAGGTCATGATGCAGGGTGATTGATTTTGCAAAGTTACTCACAGTATTATGCTTACTGACCTCTCCACTCTGCCTTCTTGCCTTTATCTTGTTCTTTTGCTTTTTCATGTAGTCAGCATTGAAATGTGCAAATGCATATTCTACCAGTGCAGCGAAGACAAACACATAGCAAATCCAGAAGTAAACATCAAGCGCCTTGATGGCAGATGCTCGTGGAAGCGAAGATCGGGCACTGACCATCAGTGTAGTCATAGTAAGAACAGTAGTTATACCTGCAGCGTAGTGTGAGAAATTTTACTTTAGGTTTCACAGTATACACTATAATAAGTGTATTTACTAATCTGAAGCTGAGGAATATTTTCACAGTAGAAGCCCCTTCATATCGTGGCTTCTGATTTTCAAAACAGGGGAGCTTGTAAAAAACTGTGCATTTGTATGACTAAGGCAGCTTTGAACATGTTATCCTTGGTTTTGTTCTAGATCAGGACAAACAAAACCAGACAACTTAATCCTCAAAAACTTTTGCATCTGGCCTTGCAACCCTCACTTAGGCAAACGGATCCACAAGCTCTAAGAACATTTTTTTGTCACTGTCCCGGTTCCTTCAAATCAATTCTTTCATACATCTGCCTCGTTCACTATTGCTTTTAACCCTCTTTAGGTGGTTTTTTTCTGCTCTTTACTGAGGCAGCTGCTCTGATAGCATAACAGAAATTAAAACATGAGGGAAATCTTTTCAAGGACCATCTCTTCTGCAAATGTAAACATAGTATTCACAAATGCACCTTCATGGAAAATGAGCATCATTAGAGAGCATAACTACAACTTCAGCATGCCCTTCCCTGTTAGTTCCCCAAACTATCTGTTTTACCTAATGACACCCTGGCAGGCACAGCTGACTGACTGATCCAGAAGGATACCCATGACATGGCCACTAGTAAGATAGAAGGAACATAAGACTGAATGATGTAAACTCCTCGATTTCGCCGAAGATGGAAGTGGAGACTGAGCCTGGGAAACTGACCTGCTGGAAAAAAGAGCAGACAAAGAAAGACTCTGAGTGTGTGAATTCCAGTTAAACTGATATTCAAATTAACATTTCCTACAATGAGAGAGATCTACATTCTTAAACATCTTTTGGACAAGGATCACAAAAAGCTTTTTTGAATGTTGTTCAGTTAGTCTTCATAAACCCTGCACGAGGTACTGCAGTTCTCATCAGCTAAGAATAGGTCAAATGATTTGTCTCAGGTCATATCAATGCCAGATCTGAAAATAAAATCATGAGTCTTCTCAAATAACAGTATTGCTTCAAAATGTGTACTGTCTTATCATCTGCTGTAGAAAGTCCTCCAGATACTAAATTTAGATTTTTTAAAAGGCCAAGTTAATTTCAAACTCAAAAAAGAGCTTAGAGGAGATGTGCAGCATAAATGAGAATCTGAATACATGAAAGAGGATGAAAAATCAGCACGAAAGAAATGACTCCAATCTTTTACAAACATTGCAATAAACCCAGTGATACGCATACACACCACTTCTACTGGATAGAATTAGCATGATCTGACTGTATGTCATAAGCCTCATAACATCAGGGCTAATGGAAATTTTTCTTCATCCAAAATTGTAAATTAGGTCAAGAAAATGTGAGCTATACCTCAAGTGTTTTTTATCGAGTGCTGACTGGCTGCTCCATGGAGTATTTTGTCAAACATACAGAGCTAAAGGACAAAATATGCTACAGAGGCTGCCTGAAGGCTCAGCAAAGGTTGGCATTTTTTGCAAGTGTAACCCAAGGAAAACTCTTATCAGAAACCTGACGTGTTCTTAAATCAGTTACTTAAGAAGAGGGATTTTCTATTATAGATATAAGAGGTTTCCCTAGGCAGGAAGAAGTCTGATACTGTCCCTGAACTGAAGACAGATCCTGTTACCAGATTTGAAGTTCATCATTTCTGTTGTGAACTGGTAATTGGTAATTGTGAATTGAGCAAGCTGCAGCTTATCCAGCCCATGGATTTCCTCCTGGTTTTCTGACCAGTGGTAGACAATGTCTTCTGAAGAGTAGCCATCTGCCAAAAGAAAGCTGAATAAACACAATGTTTGAGGGAGAAATTAAGAACTTTAGAGGACTCATAGTGCAAGTCCTCTAATTCCTCTGCTGCGCTGATTTTCATCGGTCCCATCGCAAACATGCTGTGATTCCGTCTGGATAATTCACTGTCCTGGCAACATCAGTGTTGCCAGTGTCACGGTGGGGTAGCTTTCCTACAGGGAGAATAACCCAAGCTGATTCACACTGACTAGCAATATGTGGTATGGCACAATGCACTTCAGTGTCGTGAGAAATATCCAAATTATCTCTCAAAAAGTTCATTTGCATACTCACTTAAAGTAGAGTAACTGTTACTGTAGCACTCAAACTAGCCACCTTACCCCTGCACTGTGCTTGGATTTCAGAGTCACAGAAATTTCTGATTGTAAAAACAAATGTCTACCAAATCTAATCTATCTATAGCTATCCTACTGAAGACAGATCAGAGTGTAATTCTGTGCTGCAAGTCTATTTCTAAGTTCATACATTGATTTTATGAGACAGGTACTCTGTACCAGTCAGGCAGTGTTGAAGTAACTTTCCTTTGTCAGGGATTCCCCCAGTGACCTCAAAAGGCATGCGTCCGGTCAGCTCTGTATCTCCCCTTGCAAGCCCTACAGTGCTTTTACAAATGGGCACTGCATGAAGGTAAAATATACAGATGATTTCTTCATATGAATCTCCACTCGTGGAAACAACTGTTAGGGCCTCCCCCAGGCTTAAAGTGGTTTAATAAGAAAACGAAGCCTATGCAAACTGCCTATGCAGTGTTTTTCTGTCAGTTCTCCTCCTAACGGCTTTTGAACTTCCTCAATATTTTCAAACCAAAATGACAAAAAGGTAAAGGTTTCAAAGATGCAAGATTCTTGAAGGTTTTGTAAGAAGAGGTGTGTAGAGAACAGAAAATCAAATTTGTGCATCCAGTCAGAGAACAGCAGTATAATTGAGACCTATGCCCATTGTGAGATGCACCAGCTAGCTTGACAATCACCACGTGTAACAGGCTATTAGTGACTGCAGTTTGGCATGGGTGGCAGCTGGAAGGTAACTGCTAGGGAGAGGTGCAAGGCACCAGGGACATGAGAGAAGGTGGGGGATATGTATGAGGGGATTTATGTAATATGCAGGTCCATAGGAAATTGATCTTTGCTAGTTTTGCTGTTAATGGACAACTTGCTACTAAACCATTTGTTTAAAGAGGCTTTATTTCTACGTGTTTGTTTCACTGAAATCAAAACCCTCAAATTAAATTAAAAAATTCAACCACCACCAAAACTCCCTGCAGAACTTGCTGGGAGAGAGAATTGATTGCTGGTTCACTGTCTGCTGCCTCTGCATTTGGTGATTACATAAGTAAAACTGTAGATTGCTATTTTTGATGGAATAAAATGGTATTGTGGTTAATTGCCTAGAAAACAAAGTCAGTGCTATAAAAGAAAAAGAGAAACTTGCATCAATAGGCCAGTGGATCTGCTCAGAAATTGCTATTCACAAATCTCTGGAACCCTCAGGACCTGTAGACTCCTTGATATAAAAACCACAAAAGGCCAGATTCATTACCATTGATTGGGTGGCCCCTGCTTGTGTCAGTGGTGAATTTCATTCAAAAGTATTAATGCTCATGGGAATTACATGCTGATCATAGATAAAATACAGGTTGGACATAATATAAATTCATTCTTCACCCTCCTTTGTGAGTACAAATGAATTTAAGCCAATCCATCCATTATTCTGATGGATTTCTGTGTACAGATACAGGAATGCCTAGGCAAGATAAACAGCTATGTAAGGGTTAGTCACAATGCCACTCTTTAAAAGCAGGGAATTCTTTCTTTTTCCTGTTTTCTCGTAAAGAAAAAAATAGCACATCAAATTTTGCCTGTGGGCTTCTCTACTTATTCTCACTGGATTTGATGCAAACCTCAGTAATGCTAGTGACTGTCACAATTCCACTAGGTTTTACATCAAGCATGAAGTTCCAGACATTTGTCAGCAGGACTGTAGGTTGTTCACCTTCACTGAATTAAATCCTATAGTTTTGAATTGGATCAGAGCTGAACTGGTATTGAAAAGTCCATAGTTTAATGCCCAACACAGAGAATGAACAGATTCAGGTTTGTGCCCTTAATTTCTAAATCCTTATATTTCATTGACTAAAGCAGAATCATTTCAGCAAACTCCAGCAAGTTAAGTACCCATATGCAGACTTTAAACAAAATACAGATTACATGAAATGCTGTACTCAGCCCTTACAGCTCTCCAAATCCAACATGCATTCTTGCTCATCCATTGGATACTTGGAAAGGTCCATGTCACATGCCACAGTTGAGGTAATCCTGTTCCAAGCAATGTGAACACCAGTTAGTTGCATTCAGATAGAGCCTTTTCCTCAGAACGCGAAAGACTAAGTGGAAAACTTTGAAACCTTAATACTAATACAGGAAACTATTTTCAAAATCCTTATGGCTATTGCCTTAGTACTAAGTCTGTGGTAAATCCAAAGGTGGGGGGAAATTGAAAGGTCAAATGACTTGCCTAATGTCAGAGGACACTTTAGCTACTTCTGATGATAAAAAAGGACTTCTCTGAGTCAAATCTACTCCCTTCCGCTGTCCCCAAGATCACTACTAATACCTTAAGGGTGACTGGACTTACAGTTTCAAAGGTGCACACTCATCATTTTTTAGAACATTACACAATTAACTTTATAGTTGCCGAGTTCTAGCAAGAACGCTCTTCCAAAGTGACAAAATACTACTTTCTCTGTTTGAAAGATGGGGAAGTTGAGCCTAAATCAGGCTCATAGTTCCCTTGGAAAATAGTGAGAGAGTGGAGAATGGAATCTTTGCTCTGTATTCAGCATCTCCTTGCCTGGTGACCAAATAGTTATGAGGTGCTTATCTCCCATTAAGGACTGTCACAATTCCACTAGGTTTTACATCAAGCATAAAGTTCCAGACATTTGTCAGCAGAACTGTAGGTTGTTCACCTTCACTGAATTAAAAGCAATCAGTGATTCTGCAGTGGAAAATGTGTTAGTGTTGCCAAAGATACCTTCCTGGCAGTGTAATCATTGTAAAGCAAAGGAATCTCTGATAGGAGTCACCAGAACTTTCTTCCGTTTTAAATTAATAATGATTTTAGGAAGTCATCCTAGGAAAACTGAGTGATTAGTTTATAGTCTGTTCAAAAAGTTAATACATGATGGAGTACACGTGCACTCTTTCTCACTCACCTGATGCTGTATAAAATGACTCCATCTGGCTGGAGCCTGATAAGTTTGTTTTCCACAGTCACATCATGGAACCAGGCAGACTTGGCATTTACTATGAAAGTATCTGGCAGCCAGAGCTTGTCCACAAACCGGCTGTCTAAGCCCAAAGTTTCATTGGTGTGGTTGTAAGACAGACGGTCATCTCGCCAGCTCTGGTGCAAAAATACCGTCATGGTATATTCCTATGACAAGAGAAATCCCAATTAAAAAGTGATGCTAAACAAACACAATGATAACGTCTTGGGACTTGGTCAAAAATCATTGTATTAGCCTAGAAATGTATTAACTGCTTCCAGTGCAAATAAGTATTTTTATACTCAGTGAACCAAAGAGCTGCCCGAGATTTTTAATTTCTGTCATATGCTCCTACCATGGATAAACCCAAGATATCAAAAAGTGATCAATGTCAGTGTTATATATAACATGTTGCAAGATCTGCATGTCTTAATGAAGAAATCAGTTTATGTATCTCTAAAAGTACAACTTTTGCTTTTGAAGGCTTTTTAAAGCAAAACTAAAAAATCGGGTAAAGTTATGCATCTGTAATGAAGGGAAAGGATGGAGGGAAAGTCAAACTTTTGGTTTTAAATTTAAATCTATTGTGTTCAGAAATGCAGTTAATCCATGCCTATGCCTGTTTATGTGACTTGTAAGTTGTTATACTCCACTGCTTTATTAGAAGGTCTTTACACAAAAAAGAGGAGCATCTCACAACCAATCATTCCCTTAGCTTCTTTTTAGAAGTATCTGTGGGGAAAAGGAATTTGAGCAGAAGTTGGTGTTAAAGTTAGGCTTTCTGTTAGTGAGTGCTGCACAAGTAGTGAGCCTTACTACAACCTTGCTAACTCTAGTAAGAAATCTCAGTGACTTATACACGGCTAGATTCTTGTAATTGCCAGTGTCTGCAGAAAGAGACTCTGCCTGTGTCTTAAAATACAATGTTTGTTCTTTGCAATATCTTCTTGTGGTAATTTCTCCACTCCAAACATGTTGGGGATCAACTGTCTCTCTTGTTAGTTAGTTTTCTACACTTCCTGTCCTTGCAACATACATTCATAAATTGGTAGGTTTAACTGATAACGTACCATGTTCACTTCTGAGATGTGGTCAATGCTGGCTACTTCAATTGCAAGAGCAACATTAACGGGAGGACCTGAGAAAAAATGTTTGAATGGGGTAATTTACATCATCATAGTACCTATAAAAATATCGATGACCCAAGACTGTTAATTCTTTTACCTGGGTGAGTTCATAAAAGTGTTTTCCCATGATAAAGTACATTTTCCAAGTAAAATCTACCGTAAAGCAAGAGGTTTAAATCTTGTACAGATTGCATCCTCAATTTCCAACAGAACACATTGCTTCAGTGATAAAAGATATGAGATATAATCACAACTACTGAAAATTATGGAATCCTTTCTGGAAACCACCTTATCAGGTTTAAGACAGCATGACTTGAAGCAAATGCAGAAATTACTGCCATTTAATGTAATCCAAGATTCCTTCTACTTGGATATCAGTGATGTAAGAATTTTATCAGCAAGAAGACTGCATTGCTAATTCGGTTGTACAGTCTCTTTTTTCAAAATCAAGCAATTGTTGATTGTTATTATTTCCAGTATACAACTAACAGATAATCACAACCTTTTAGTCATGTAGAGAATGAAGTTTACATAAACATCAGAGGGTAGAAGGATTGTAAGAAACAAAAGAGACATTATTCTCAAAGTCTCACCTCCAATCCCAGGCCTGAAATTACGTGCATACCCTTTCATTAAATCATCCAGGTTGGGTAACCAGGATATTTCGATGTTGGAACCTATGTAATCTCCGATGTCATTCATAGCTCTAGGTAAAGAGAATAAGTATCTTTTAAAACTTGGCCATGTATAGAAACAGAAAAATAACAGCAAATGGAAGACATTGACTTCTTTTACACCAGAGACCACCTACGGTATAATCAGCTATATTGGTAATTTAGTGGAAAAATACTGTATATAGATAGGAAAACCATTTCAGATATTTCAGTTTCAATCACAACATATTTCAGGCAAGACTATGGCCTCTTTCTGAAATACAAGCACATACCCTTTTAAAGTTTTTTCTTAAAAAAAAAAAAAAAAAGTAGGGGGAAAAAAAAGATTTAGAAATATAAAGAAGGCACCAGGGAAAACAAGATACTTTGTATACTGCGTAAAATGCATCTGTGGATGCTGAAATGCAGCTATCTGGGTAGCAGGGCACAGCAGCTGTGACAGCTCCTACTACCACAATGGAACAGCTGAGATCAAGGAGGCTGCTATGTTGTCAAATGGGATGGGAAAACAGTAACAATTACACAGCTGGAATTTGGATTTAACATCTTCGATACTGTGAGAAGTACCCTTGAGCCTCAGAAATATGAAAAGCAATGCTAATACAAGGTGTACAAACACCTGAAAACTGCAAAGATATGGTCAAAAAGGAGATCTCGCTTTAAGTGAACAGCTGAAAGCACGGAAGCGCTAAAGGGAGCATCCCCACAACCCCAGCCTGGCACAGAACTCCCCATGGGCTGCACCCGAACCTCGGCAGGAGCAGGCTATGGTGCTGGATCTCAGGAGGGGCTGTCTGTGGTTCCCTGGTGGTTCTCCCTCATTCTGAGCCAAAGAGGTGGTTGCCTACAGTCCAGGCATCACTAGGAATCTGAGTTGATAAACTTGTGAGTGAGAATAATCATCTTAAACAACTATTGGAAAGGGTGAATCAGCTCTTAGATAAAACCTGATTACAAATATTGCTTGTCAAAATCTATACTTAAATTACTGTTGTGAACTTTATTCAACTGTGAATGAATCTCGGGATGCTATTATAATCTCTTTAGATATAAACTGTTGACCGAGTCTGAGACTAGGAGTTGATTCAGCAGCACCTAGACTCCGACAGGAGTTTAGAAAGCAAGGGGGTCTCCTCTGAACCTCGTGACTCAATGGGAGGGTCTCCCCTACCTTTCTACATTCCCGATCTCTGTACAAATCACGAGAAATCAATTGTAACTTGATTTTTCTTTGTATTTCTTTGTTTCTCTTTTACCCTATTGCGTCTTCGGTCTCTGTATACATAATTTGACTTTGACTCTAACTTCATTCTCCTTTGTACCTTTCATCCATGTATTAAGCAATATAATGAACCTTGCCATCGAATTCTGTGAAGTCGCACTTTTATAAATTCCTATTGGATCAGTTTTGCTAATACCCTTTAAGCGGTCCAAACCACTCCTTTTTGGGACAGGTAGGTATCCATAGCACTGAAACGTCTCTGTCACACTCCACCTTCCCACAGGTTCCCCAGAGTTTTGGGCGTATAGGGATGGTTCCATCATGCTGGGAGGGCCCCAGCTCACCTGTTTGTGCTGTTTTGCACTTGCCAGCATCAGGCAGTGTGGGTGTTTGGCCATCTGTCCTCAGGACACTGTCAGGAGTGTGGGATGCCATAATGCAGGCATCCTTTTGTAGTCACTCTTGGGACCTGAGTGAGCCACCAAACAGGCAGTAGGTTTTGTTTGGGAGGTAATGTGTTGCTGTCAGATTTGTGCAGCATGCCACAGTCCCCCTCCCAGAAATAAAGCTCCATCTCTAAGGTGCTAGGCATATGCTTCTTTCTGATCCAGTGATGCTCCTTGAAGACATTAGCACAGTTTCTTGTTGCCATTTTCCACCACCTGGCAGATGCCAGCCCCTCAACCCTCCTAGTACAAGCAGTCATGTGGATATTCCGTAATCTCTTCTAAACAAAGACAAGATGGTATTGTCTTCATTAACTGTTTAAACTGAGCTGGCAGACTTCATCTGAAGATCTGTGCCTGCTCATATAATTCCTCTTGCCAGCACTATGATTGACATGACAGGAATAGATAAATGAAAGACTGACAACGTCTGCCACAACTATTTGCAAAGAGAAAAATTGCCAGTGGTTCGACAGGGCCTGTATCTGAATTCAAGTACTATATAAAAACAGTCTGAGCACTGTTTCAGCATCTTCCACTAAGCCCAGCAATAAATATGGCATTTGAGAGATACATATCACGAGGAACGGAAAAGAAACTCATTAAACAGCGATGAAAGGCTGCAAAATAATATACCATAAACATATTCTACCTTGGTACTTACATAACTTTCCTACAGTGTCCATGAGACATTGACCCACATAAAGCACATTTTTTCTCTCCAAAATATGCCCATCTGGGCATTCAGCTCAGCACATCCAGTTACTGCTAGCACAGTAGCAGAGTATCCTACAATAACCAACTCTTCTTCTCACAGGGGACTGAAAGAAAAATCTTTGATTGCCCTGATCATGAAATTCTTGCCCCACATGTGTGGAGTCAATTATATAAAGAAGGAGTTGTGGGATTACAATGTATAAATGTAAGTTCTGAGCAGCAAAGACACTGAAAACTTGCATTGACAGAGTTGCCAAAGCTTAAGTGACCTTAAAGCATAAGTACGCTGCTCCAAATTGAAACTGCATTAGTTCATGGCAAAATCTTAAAATTGGGTATATATATTAAATTGCATTTATAATGTTTCCTTGCCATGAGCACACTGCTGTATGTTAGTCTCAAATTACTGTCTCAGGTATTTCTCAGGTTCCTGTATTTCTTCTAAGTAAGGATCTTAACATAATTGATTTAGACAAGGGCTTTGAAGATTTATAACAGATGTTGACAGAGTTTTTTCCTTCTTTATTGGGTCTCATCAACTATATAAACACTTCTTTCTATCAGACTGCTGTTTCCTATGTGCTGCTCTTTCAGTCATCTAACTGTCGGTATTTACTTCAGTGAAATTACAGTTTCATAATACTTGGCAAGATCCAGATGCTAAGGTCAGGCTTTTTTCTGCAATACCATCAAACACTGAAGTTCAGAAATTCTTTCATCTATTTTCTTTTACATTCACTACCCTATTTCTGGAGATGCTAAGGCTATCAGTTAATACAGAAAACAGGTAATTTTTTAAGTTCAGGCCTTGGCAGATTAGAGAACGTGAGACCGTATTGAAATGTTTAAATGTGAGACTATGTTTAAAAATATACTTATTTGTAACTTCTGCGGCTCAGCCATAGATAAGTAATGGTATTCCTAATCAGTAAAATATCTGAGCTCCTTTTATAGGTAAAGAACCGTACTTTAAGACTTTACGTAATTAGAGTAAATAACTAGAATACACCTGAATTAATATACGTGCCTAAAACCTCTTTGCCTTTTCAGTAGAAGGTAGTGCTTTTCCACTCCTTTTGCTAAAACTGCAGCCAAGTTCTGTAAAGTGTTTTGAAAACAATACTCAAGTCAAAAGGTGACTACACAGTAGTCACCCATCTTGAGTGCCTGATCTGTGAGGATGGGAGAATCTAGCTTATGCTTCCTACATATACAATAGTATGAAAGTGCTAGGTACAAGTCATTGTAAAATTAGAATACCACGTATATTTATGAGAACTAAACCTGAGAAAAATAATAAAACTGAATTCTGCTGCTCCCCTTTCACAATAGGTATTACTACTTGCGTGCATCAAGAACTCATCCCCAGATAACTAACATAATCAGTCACTTGCTATAAAAGAAGTAATGTCACTATAAGAACTGCTAGGAGCCTCATCTTTTTTGAAAAAGCATTTACAGTATGCAGCAGCATACTGTACACAGCATTATCCTGTGTCAATATTGTATTTTAATGGAATTAAGGAGAGCCATAGAGCTAAAAGGAAGTTAAAATGACGCAAGTTGGGTTAAAAACTGTGGGCTGTAGCTTGCCATGTGTTTTAAGCAGATTACAATCTAGAGGGAGTTTTACTTAAATATCCATGACACAATTAAAAAGAATCTTGTTTCTATTATTAATAAAGCCTTAGGGTCAGATCATCAGTGTAACAAATGTGTTGAAGTTAGTGGAGCTATATGCACTTAATACCACTGGGGGTTATTAAAATATTACTGTTGAAATAATTTTATGGCTAGATTTACTTTGTTGATGTTTATCCTACTGGTTCATTTTTAAATTTCTTTGAAATAGGCAACAAAATTACTCTTACTCAGTTACTGCCATTCTCACACACAAGCATGCTGCTCACAGAATGGCTCCTAGATACTCAAAGAGAATATGTGAATCAGAATAACCTACAGTTTCATTTACAAGCAGTTATCACTGAGTTACCAAAAGCTTTTGCTAATATTAGGCTGTTTTCATGCTGATGATTAAGGGACTAGAGCATCTCTCATATGAGGAAAAGCTGAGAGAGCTGGGGCTGTTTAGCCTGGAGAAGAGAAGGTTCAGGGAGGATCTTATCAACGTATATCAACACAGGAAGGGAGGGTGTAAAGAAGGCAGAGCCGGGCTCTTTGCAGTGGTGGCCAGCGACAGGACCGGAGGCAATGGGCACAAACTGAAGCACAGGAGGTTCTGCTTGAACATCAGCAAACACTTGTTTACTGGAGGGTGACCGAGCTCTGGGACAGATTGCTGAGAGAGGTTGTGGTCTCCCTCCTTGGCGATATTTAAATGCCATCTGAACGTGGTCTTGAGCAACCGGCTCTGGGTAGCCCTGCTTGAGCAGGGGGTTGGACCAGATGACCTCCAGAGGTCCTTTCCAACCTCAGCCATTCTGTGAACCTATATTGTACCTTTAAACTACCCCCTGATAACTTAAAACAGCCATGTTCTTCAAATTACATTTTGTTAGACTGACATGGAGGCTGATGGAGCAAGGGAGATAATACAGACATAAGAACTAATGTAGCAGGGGCTGTACGCTTGGGTGTATGATTCAGCATGGTGTAAACGAGTTCAAGCTCTGCTTGTATCAGTCTGATCTGTGCTCTTTAGGTCTAAAGTCATCCAGGTACTCCAGCACAGTAGAAATCTCCTGTTCCACTCTTTTTTTATCCCTCAAGAATATTAAGGGAGAGGTGAAATAACGAACTCAAGAACATTATTCTACCTGTAATACTTTCATTTCTTTTTTATCTGATGAAGACGAAAGTGTGAATAGTAACAGATAGTATAGCAGTCGTCAGTCAAATATGATGACTTTGGAAAGCAGACCTTTATTTTCATGGAAATATACAGGCCAGTTTGTGATAACTCCTTTGAGCCATTCCTCTAGATTTCTGCACATGAGATCCAGTGCTTAAGTTAACATGAAGGACAGTTGGAGAATCTCATTCATCCTTGATAAGTAGTTGGGATTATATATGGCCTAAAATATTATTCATTTATTGTACCTGAAAAAGGAAGACCAGCATAGAAAAGACACATTGGAAAGGATTAACTTTTCATAGTGTAAGCAGTAAAGATGAAAAGAAAGGAAACTACTATTAGTTGATTCAGCAAGTTCACTTCTTGACGTAAGCTGCTGTAAAGCTTGTTTTAGTAAGAAAAGGACTTGGTAAAATTAAGCTATTGATTTGTAAAATACACAGGGCATAACAGCTCATCAAAAAGCTTATCTTTACTTTGCACCAGGCCAGAGTGGGGTGCCTAGCTGACTGAATAGCAAAATAATCATGTGTACTAATATCACTCTGGAAGTCGTTCACAAATCTAAAGCTGAAGAAGATAGTTTTCCATCCACACTCTGACTCTGTACACATCTCATTTCAAGCAGATATTCTGGAAAATATATTTGCATCTGTCCATATCTGGAGTTCAAGCATTGTGAGAACTTCAACAGAACCCGTTAGCAGTAGAAAACAAATTGCTGCTGTTTAAAATATGAAAAGAACAGTTAGTTGTCTTGCACACTAGACAAAGGGGAGAGGAAATCACCATTGATAAACCTGGCAAAACTATATGAGTTCTTCTTTGCCTAACAAAACTGTCCCTGACACAGGTTAGGGAAAGCAACTACAAGCAATTAATCTCAAATGACAAAGAAATACATGTCTTTCAGAGCTAAGTACTATAAGTTCTAGAATAAAAAGTACATATATCCCCAAATCCTTTCTATCTAAGCTGACATCTTTCTCTGAGCTGCTGCAGGACCATTGCATTCTACTAATGTGGAGTGATCTTGAGGAGAAGCATCAATCAACTTGGACAGCACGTCTTGTCAGGCAAGTGAGGTATTAGCCTGTCTTCACTCTTCCAGAACACTGCTTGAAAACGGTTGCTAGAAATTTATCAGTATTACTAGAAAAAATCTGGCAAGTATTTAAATTACACCAAGGAAAGAGGCAATCTATATGTTCTGTGTGAATGAGTGCACTACAGCAGCTGAACAAGAGGTAACATTAGCAATACTATTTTGGCACAGCAGTGCCAAAAGCTCTAGCAGCAGTGCAAAAAGCTCAGCAGCATCTTTAAGTCGGTGGCCAATGAGATACTGATTTTAAGTCACACTTGGAGGGAGAGTGCACGAACCTTTTGACAAACATGTATAGCAGTAACGTGGAAAATCACCTTTTGCCTCTCCTGTTTCTTCTTTAAATCTGCTAACCTGATTCTTTTTAGGACTGTGACATAGTTGTTATATCAATCTTTTAAGCTGGTAGATGGAAATACTGGTTTGACTGATACTGAGGACTGGGATGGAGTACATTTCATTTTCTTTGAGATAATCTTTTGGGGGCAAATGTCCCAGATGTCACTGCCACTCAAGAAAACTTTTCCTTTGGAAAAAGACAAGGAATATCCTGCAAGGTCAGTGAACAATCTGGCCTCTGTCAAAGTCCAGGATTATCCAGAGCAGTATGTGTATCCTTCCCATCTGCCATTCCTGACTCTAAGTGAAGCTCACTGTAAATATGTTTCGTATTTTGAAATGTAATTGAAAAAGCATTAGGCTTAATTCATGGCAACCTTTTGAACATAAAAGCCCTTATTTCCTCTCTGTGAGTTTTAAGCTGGAGAAAATGGACCATTCTTTGCTTATATTCACGTGTTAAAGCTGCTCTGTTTCTATGAATAGCAGTAAAAAGCTGGGGGAGACACACAACAGAAGGACAACTCTATGCAAATGTATAAAAGTCATTTAACATAGTAGAATACTAAATATAAAAGATACACCTATTTTTAATTAGAGAATTAAAATCTCTTCCAGTAAAGAATTAGAAGTACAGACATACACCCCAAAACTCCTGTCAATATACTTTTTCCTGCGCAAATGAAGAAATATTGCACTAAGTGTCTTTCAGCAGATGATCTTGTTCGCTATGACACATTTATTATTGCAGCATCCACAGCATATCAACCTGATAAAATAATGGAAGTTACCGTCTTTGCCCCAAAGAGCTGTCAATCGTATGAATGCCAAATTTCTTGCCACTAATCACTGCCTCAAGCAGACCACAAAATACTACTTTTTAAAAGTGTTTACCTGAAAACACCACTGGTATAAGTAGGATGTGCTGACTTAGGTTGAATTTGGCTCATTCACTTCAGTCAAATAGCACACATGACAGAGAAATTGCTTCAAATACAGCCCTCTAAAGCACCCTGAAAGGATATTCAAAAATGCTGTGAGGAAGCAGGCTGCATGTATTCCCCACTTCCCTCCTCTGCCAAACCTTAACATTATTTTAATAGGTAGTTTTGCCTTTGGGAAGTCTTATGTCATACGACTGAGTTCACAACTCGCTGAAATGTTCTTCCTTTTTTGAATATGTTTTTGCTTACACCTGTCAATATACAGTCCATAGAACTCCCAAGCAGAGAACTTAGTGGTGTTGGGTGGCCTCTGTCATTGTAACCATGCATCACGTTACATTCAGAAAACAAAATCAGAGCAATAAAATGAAGCTATTGGCAGTTTTGCCCATTGTTATAAAACCCCAGTATTAATAAAATATTGCTCTTCATAGAAGCATCTCTTACCAAAAATAATTATATGTAATATCATATTACAGAACTCCAAGGAAGAAGAATAAGGAAGTTAATGTGCTTCTTGGGCCCTTATAAGGGGAATTATTTCATAGGTCATCTATGTGTGAGTAAGTTTACTGATGCAAGGACAAAATTCTGGTTTTGTTCTCTTTAACTCATCGAAAGTACACATGTAAGCAAGGTTACTCACTTTTTATAAGATTAAACCATGTTCTGCCATAGCCATGCTAAATCCTGCATCTTCAGAAAACTGTTGTACTAAACAGAGCAGCTTTCTTTGACCATTAAATGTCTTACACTTTGGCATATTTGGAAAACTACTACAGACTGAACACTTGGAATTTTACAAGCCAGAATTTGCCTTGCCTTACTCCCTGCCATGCGTATATATATATATTTCTAACAAACAGCTCATCACTATTGTGTAACTGGAGGAAGAAAGTCAAGTAACTAGGTAATTAATCCAAATATAAAATAATTTATCCAACAAATTATAGGTTGCACATATCTTGGCAGTTGCTGTGCCTAGAAACAGACCTTGAAGACAGAGGCTAAGGCTGACTCTTCCTTATAATTCTTTTTTTTCTTTTATACTCAAACACTACTTTTCAACTAAAATGCTTAATGCTAGCCCAAGAGCAGATAGAGAAACAGGATCACTGAAATTATGGGCAAGATCTTGATGCCCTTAGGTCATAAGCAGTATTTTCTCTGCCTTCACTGTAATACTGGATTGCTTCAGAGCATGAGGGTGTCAGGATCTGACCCTGGATAACAGATTCAAGGTCATAAGGTAAATCATTATGTCAGTCCTGAATAAGAGCAGTTGACTTAACCCTTCCTGTAATGCAAGATCCTTTTCCTTCCCAGTGAAAAAATCAGATTGCACTAATTAATTCAAAAAACTGTAACGGCAATGTTATGTCTTACTACAATTACCACTTTGCTTCTTATACTCCTCTGAAGCTATTAATAAGTAGAAGCAGGAAGACCCCTTTAATACCACAGCCATCTCTGCTGTGGATGATGTAGGCATGTTTTTACATGCGGCAAGTTCTTTTTTACTCCCCCTTCTATTTTCATTGCATAATCATGGCAAGCTTTCTCCACATGCAGCCTCCAGATCTGTAGAGAATATATAGAGAACATAGCTGGTTGCCTAGCTAACACCTTCAGAATAAATGTGACTGAGAATTGCAAACATATATCTTTACAATTTCTTATTTTAAGAAATGGTTGGCGTTCTTCAAACGTTTTTGTAAGATCTCTGCCAGTCTCTTCCTCTTATCTCAAGTTCAGAACACCTAATGAACCCATTAGAAAGGACTGCCTGTATTTTGGGATTTTTAATTGCACCTATGGAGGCCCTAAGCAAAAATGTTCAGTTAGTACCCCACTGGTTGTGCTGGGTTTTATGGAAGAGTTTCATGTTCAAGCAGGCCCCCTACAGAGCTGTTTAAGGGGATGCGGCTGCGCTGGGATGTGCAGTGCCATTACAAAGTGTTTGCCCCCAGTTTAGAGTAGGTGCCCTTGGGAAAAGGCTTCCACAGGCATCCTGTTAAAGACACACCCCTTGATTAACCCAAGAAACTGCTGCCCAACTGGCTGAAGTGCATCCTCTGCTAGAAAAAGAATTAAAAAAAGGATGGGGCACATTGAGGAAACTCTTCAGTCGGGACCCCTTTTTCTACTGAACACTCACTCAAAGCAGTGGTAGCCCATAAATGGAGAGCATCCCTGGGCAAAAGTGGGAGTGGGAGCTACCGGCAGATCTGGCGTTTTTCACCCCAGCCACACCGAAAGAACGGCTGTCTAAGGCCAGCCTAAGAAAGAACGATAAGGCGTCTTCTTACCTGATACACCTGTGCTGTTGGGTGCACAGTAGAACCAAGGCAGGAAAAACCCAGGTAAGAAATTCCATTTTACTCCCATACATTAGACAGTGGCGCACAAAACCCAGGTTCCCTGGCTCTCTTGGCAGCTCCAGAGCTCCAGTAGCGTTGCCATCCTTGCTCGCCGGGCTAAGTTGAGGCTGAGTTTAAAGCAATGTATTGTTGCTCAGCAGCAGCAACAGCCCCCACAATCTCTACAGTGCCCGGGAGCCATGCAGGCAGCCAGAAATACGGAGCAGGTAGCCGGGCAGCTCGCTCTCCTCCTCGGCGGGGTGGCACCTCGGCTGGGCTCCGCCGGTTCGAGCCCCCCCCCCCCCCCGGCTCCGCTGCCCTGTTTGGCAAACCTCCTCTGCCGCTTTCAGAAGCGCCCGGCTCTTCCTCCGGCCGGTCCGCCCGGGTGCAAGGCTGGTTGTCGAAAATAACCTCCCATTAAACGATAGCTTAGTCCCACCGAGCGCGGGTGGGAGCAAAGTAGAAGCGCTCCGGAGATACTAGACCCGTCCTGTGCAAATCATCCCAGGGAGGAGGAGGAGGAGGAGGAGGAGGAGGAAGAGGAGGAGGAGGAGGGAGCTGCAACCCGAGCTATAAGGGCAGAGGCGATCCAGCCGTAGAGGAGGTTTGCTCGGCACGGCAAAGGGGATGCGAACGGCAGGGCCGGAGTGCGGCTGGGTGCTGGGAACACGCTGCCACCCCCCCACCGCCCCCCCGCTCCGCTCCGCTCCGTTCCTCCCCGCCTAAATCCCGGCTGCACAAGTCCGGGGCGAGCGCAGCTGCAGCCCGGCTTCCAGCAGCTTTCCAAGGGAAGAGGGAATAGGAATGGGGGGGAATTGCCACCTCCTCGCTGTGTAAAAGCTGTCCCAGGCTGGCGGTACGAACCCGAAAGAGGCAGAGCCAAGGTTTTACAAACTTCTGCCTCGTCGCTCTCAGCTTCCTAAAGGGCTTCTCTAAAGTGAAACGCTTCAGGTTACTTCGGCGAGCCCGGGAGCTGTGAAACTGCGTTTGCAATCCTCCATCCCAGGGTTGCTCGGGGGCTGACATCGTTAGCGCTCAATAACGCCGTGCACGTTTCCACCTTTTGTGCCTTGCAAACTCTTGGGGACCTCTGCTCGCTCTAAAGGAACGGGACTCACCGCAGGAGGGTCAGTAGGGGAACCCGGCCAGAAGGCTTTTCGGGAGTTTGGTTTCATCTTGACTTGCAGGTCAAACTCGATTTTCTCCTCCATATTCGCTCTTTTCTTCTCTCCTCCTCCGCCTCCTCTGCTTTTTGGTGCTGTTCAATCTAGAATGACAATTTTAAAACCAACCCACAAAGGAAACACTCTGAAGGAGACGTTTTAAAGAAATTATATCGTAAAGCAAAACTGAATGTGCAGACACCTTAATCAAATGAAAGGATGCACCTGGGGTAAAGTGTTCGATTTATCTTTTCGTATGCTTAATTTTGTATTACTATCTAATACCAATATTTAAAATGGCAACTAAGGGGTGGTGGGTGAGGGGGACTAACAGCCCCGTGGGATCCAGGAGGAGAAGAGATGTACACACGTACACAATACATACACAAACGTACAGACGCACACATATAAGATCATATGTCATAAACGTGTCAGGATGATGGGGGGGTACTTTCTTTCTGATCTTTTCCTTCCTCTGCACATTGCAATGGTCATGCCTGCAGCTAATGCACACTAAGGAGGAAAAGACCTACATTTAAGCTCAAGTAGTTGGATTGTTGCATGAAAAGTGGTTTTTTGGAGAAGGGAAACTGGACGATTTGTAATGGAATTTATAGGATGACACAGAGAACTGAATGATTTTGTCTCTCTGGATAACAGAACAGATTTACACCTTTCAGGATATTTTCAGTCGACATTTTTTTCATATTTTTCCTACTCTTAAGGATGGTGTTCCAATAAGCTATGTACCTACTCTGAGAATTCCTTGGTATTGTTATTCTCTGGCCAGAGAGCTGTCCTCTAATTGACTAGAGAAAAAGAACAGTCTTCTATGTCTTCAGTATACATCTGTAAAAATAGCAAAAAACAGCTGAGGCAATCTGTACATTTAGAATGAGTGTGTATACATGTGTATTTTATACGTGTATAACACATATGTAAGTGTGCATAAGCGTATGTATTTGTGTGTTGGTATAAGTACATCATGGCAACATATGCTCTAAAGAGATAGACGTTGCTACAAATTTGACCATTAAAACAAGAAAAAATACAATGGCAATCCTCTAAAAGAATCATGACCGAAAGAATTGAATTTCTACAACAACTACACTTTCAGAACTTACTCATTTTGATCCCACGAAAAAGTTCTTTGCTGTCAGTGGTTCTAATACTGCAAAAAAAGAAAAAGAGGAAGAGTATCACCTACATATTTTCTCTAAATTCATTAAGATAGTTCTCTTTCTTACTTCTCTATGCTCCTTTTTCAGCAGCTCTACAGCCAAAAATAGTAAGGTGACTGCCCACAAAATCTTCAATGCAATTGTGATGGGAATATGTTTAGCTTCAGGATTTTAATAATTTTTCTGAAAAAAACTGGTAATCAAGGTATATTATCAGGGTTCTGATTATCCCTGGAAAAAATTAACTGTCCCATTCATTTCACTGGGCATTGCATAGGCATATTTATCCAACTGCTGAAATCATCTTGAATGATCAAGGTTTTATACTGTAGATTTGGATTAATAATGTCATAATGGATGAAGGAAATATATATGGGGAGTTTCCCTTCACGACCGTAATAGTGCCTGGGTTTAACAAAATCTCATGTTATTTTCACAGGACTGATTTAGCTACCACTTTGTGTCTGTACTTCAGAAAAAAGAGATGTTCTAAGATCCATTCCCACAAAATCCTAAAATAAATGTGTAACTTCTCTCAGATAAATAAATTACATTTGACATGTATGGGCCTTAATTATATCCTTTCTATTATATAGAAGAAGGACAAATGCTAGGTCATTCAGCCTTGGCTTTAGTGGTTTCTGCATATAAATACATATTTAAGCAAAACAGGCTCTTACATATATATATATACACATATATATATGTACACACCCCCCCTCAAAATTAATAATTCCTATTAGCCAAAGGGAATAGAGGGGATAAAATAATAATGATCAACAATATATTTAATTTCCTACAATTCTAGCAGAATATCCCAACCTCTTTACAGTCAATAACAGATTAAAATTGCTCAAGAGATAGATTAAAAAACAATTGAAATTGCTATTAAAACATCAAAACAAAACAAAATAAATAAGCTGTCCAAATCTTTCTCATCTAATCCTCTTGAAAAGAATTAAAGCTTTCCTTTAGCTACTGGCTTGGAACTGTCAAGTATTCTTACAAAGATGGCCCATGATACTAAATGTTTCTTAAGCCTTTTTGTCACTCTACTAAATTACTACCTCTCCTCAATCCGTATGGCTGCAGGCGCTAGCTTTTATGAAAATACCCATCCTATGATCTGACCTCGCATATGGAGCTCAGATCGATCATCAGAGACTGCATGGGATCAAACCATGTTCCAACATGACCAGGTTGTCAGGCCAGAGTTACGCAGTTTGGAACAAACTTTCATCTTTGCTGTTGTACACATAAAGCTAGAGTAGATCTGGCAAAGGAATGTAATAATGACCGATGTGATACCTAGGTCAGTATTTCCGTATTATCTGACCATGGCAGTCTGTCAAAAGTTGGTGGGCTTTGCCCATATCTGGACAATATTATTAGTTGTTATTATATTAACAATTACTAATTTTTGAAGTATTTACCCTTTCTCAAGTAGGAAGCAAAGGTCACAACTTTGAAGTAATATTTTACTACAACTAAAACCAGAACCCCCCATTTCAAACTCTGTCAAGTACTTTTCTTCTGGAACACGTAACAGGTGTGACTTTTTCCTGATCATGGTCATCCATACTTTTGTAACTGCTACCGTAAAATAATTTATTGGAGGGCATAATTTGATGGGATTGAGGAGAAACATGCTCAGTGATTTGGGCCAAATAACGAGTTTTCATAGTCCTTTATTACCTCAGGATTTTGAGGACAAAAGGACAATATTTAAACTTATTTTGCAGTTGCACTGCATTACCTGATATTCTTAATAGAGCATTTTCTAAATAGGACAGGTGGCTTTACTGCCAGCAAAGTAAAGATGTCATATTGTCACATTTAATTTTTAGAGGCAGAAAATATACCACACGGATAATTAGTTTCACTCTCCCACGATTCCACATAAACAGCTCGTGAAAGACTGTTGTGGCAATGTCACCAAATGTCTCTAGATACATAAATTACAAACACATACCTATTTTTATAAGTGAGATTTGGGAATATTATACTTGCGCTGTATGAATGTCCCGTGGCCCCAACACAAATGTGTCTGTATTGAGTAAATATCAGTATAACCACAACATTAATTTTCCTTTCACCTTTCACAAAGCACTGGCTGAGAAATCTAGTTTTATCTGTTTCCAAATGTTCCGTAGAACATCCAGTTCCTCCCTCAGTCTGCATAGATTTTTTTGATATTCAGAAAGCGCAGTGCAGCCAGACACTTTGCCCTCTTTTTCTTTTCTCTGTGCAACAGATTTGGGGTGAAATTCCCCACTTTGCCCCTGAGCCAGCGCTAGTTCCAGGACTGGAGATGATTATTTTACTCCAGATGTGTTGCTCTCAGTGGTGCACTCCCAGCTGATCTCATCCCTGGTCCTTGCTCTGTGGAGTGCTCTGATAGCGAATGCCCCTCTCAATTCTTTCTTGCTACGTCTGTAAGGATGATTCATTGGTACGATGCTTAGCGATGTTTTGCCATTGTTTACAGTCCAACGTTGATCCGTATCATAGAATAGGGGCAGCGAAGTTGTTTTATGTAATCTGATATGAACTGCACCGCAAAAATTTAAGATTCCGTTATTGGCATGTCTTCCTGCCTAAAAGCTAGAAAGCTCCATATATGAGCTACTGTCACCTTGGAAACGTTCAGAAAAGAAATACCAACTGCCTGTAGAAGCACAGTATGTAGCCATATAGCAAACTGAACTGTCCAGTTCCACCAAGTTTCAAACCGTCATGAGGTGGAACTAAAGCAACTTCACTGAAATGCCACTAAATTTAACTTCACAGTAAGAAAACAGCAGGGTTTTCATTTATACACGCTCGCTCCGTTACCCAGTTTCTCAGAGATGTATCACTGGTGGCCAGTACCTACAAAATTTAGAAGAGTAGCATCAACCAATGCCTTTTTGTACATCTCCTGGAGCTTAAAGCTGGAATAGATTCACTGACTTTAAGTTGATAGATATAAGTTGTGGACTGGGAGATAAGAACTTGTCTGGGGAGCCATAATTTAGCATCTTCAGAGGAACTGCAGGTTCTTCTCTCTTCTCGCATCTATATGGGAGATAAAAATCCAGATTGCCTTTCCCTAGTGACAAATTATTGACCTGACACAAAGTCATGACCAGTGGCCAGGAAATCATGCAGTCAGATGTAACTGGTAGTGTCCACTCTGAAATGACTGGTGCTGATTGGAAGGGGGCTGCTGTAAAACTTTAATAACAAAACACCTGGTATTTCTGTATTAAATTGGACTGGCAATTTGGACTTTTTTCCAGTTCAGAGCGAATACTATGTCAACATTTCCTACGGAACGACGGTTCAGTTTCTGATCATCTCCAAACGCGATGTCTCTGGCTGCAGCAGTGGTTGTAATCCATTATGGTTTACACCAAAGTTACAAATCAGCTATTCTTTTTTGACTCAAGTGCTGGTTAGGTTTTTAGGAAACTTAGAGGTTAAACTCATATTTATTTATTGCTAAAACTACAGTTATCATTTTTTGTTGATGTTGTTATGAATTTCACCCAAACAGTTGTAAACTGGGACTGAATAAATACCCCGAATAAAAATATCACAGGAAACTGAAAATCAGTGATATTGCCAGGTATTCTTACAAGTGTTTTGTTGAGGGAAAAAAACATGCTAGGATCTTTTGCATCCTGACGATAGAAGTGTGAGAACTGGCAGGTTAAGCGTTAACAACAGTTATATCTATTCTAGATCTGCAGAGAGAGCTATACAGTTAATCACTGCATATTTTTAGCCTACATCTTGTAGCTTTAATCCTGCAAATGTCTGTATGTAATTTGTTTTATGTAATATGAATAGATGCCATAAAATCCAGATTGCACCATCTATAGAGCTAAGAATGTCCATATATTTCCAAAGAATGAGGACCTACAGCATAAGTGTAGGACAATGAATTGGTCACTGGGAGTAATATATACGCTATACTGTGGGTGCCAGTGGAAATAAATACTTAGATTAGCAGCATGTGCTTATATGCATGGTATCAAAAAAACAGACCTTACTTCTTAGAGCAACTATAAAAAAAATTACAGAAATATTGCTTACAATCGAGGAACATTTTCAATTAAATAAATCCGAGAATGCCTTCTGTCTCTATATGCAGATCAGTGTGTATTTTGGTATAGAGCTCTGCTTAAAGAATGATGTCCCAGTATTTTAATAACTGAACTGCTTTGAATAGCTGAATTTCTCTAGCATGTCATTTAGGCCTAGTGCCAAGAATAAGGTGACAAGAATCTGCTTTTCTGTGAATCAAACTGCACTGTTCCTTAACTTTGTCAAGGTAATCCATGGACTAGAGTAGAAAGGAAACCTAGTTAATTATCAGTTAAGAGCTAAAACCTGGTAACTGAACGCATGGTAGCAAACACGCAGGTTCAGAAGATTCCTCTGAAGAACAGCGTAGGCCAACTGAGACACTTTTCATGAATATAGACATTTGGCTTTACTATGTAAATTACTGAAATATCATCTAAACACTTGTTCATTTAGTGATTCTGTGCATACTTGTAATGATTATTGACGTGTTACAAGGAACCTCAAAACCTGCAGTTGCTGCTGAAGCTAGAGGAAGCATTCTATGACTCTATGATTCAGAGGGTGGCATTATAAATGGGCGGCATGATCAGTACGCATTATTTTTGCTGTTAATAACCTTTAATTAGTAACTAATGGTGACATCCTATTGTCAGAATAGTACAGGCTTATTTCTGAGAAGACATTTAAGACAGCTTCATTCTGGATTGAAACTTGGCAATCTTCAGTGCTCTAAAATGTGCGTGCTCCAACCTCAAATCCATATGTTTTCTGCATTGCAGAAGGTCACGTGAATTCACCAAAAAGATTTTTTTCAATCATAGTGCCACCAACTTGCTGAAATTTATAAATGTATGTAGAACAAACACTAAGCTGAAAGTTCACTGGCAATTTATCCGATTTCAGTTACCTGCAATCACCCCCAACTAGATGACCAAGACAGGCTAAACAGGGGTCACGAGTACTCTCGCCTCTGCAATTATTCACATTAACGCGATGGAAGCGTTAATGCCGCCGTATTTTTGAAGAATCAGTCATCCTCTTATATATTAGAGAGCGCGTCAAAAGCTCACCAAAATGTATTAAAAAGCCTTGCCAATCAAAGCCGGAAAGACGTTGTGTTTCATAGTAGTTCATATTTCAACCTACACTACTAAAAATAAAATAATCGTCAAGCGAGGGGAAAAAAAAAACCAAACCAAACCAAAACTGATCAACCGCTCAGCTGGTTCAAATCTTTGTAATTCATTGGCTTGAATAAACCCCTGAATATCCGCCCTACATCTTGTAATTCTGCGTGCTTACAAGGGTGCAAATTTAGAAGGGAGAATTTAGAACCAGGAATTCGCTCACCCTACAGCGATTCGCCATTTCCCAATCTAGGCCACGGCCTGCGGGCGGGCCGCTCCCGCCGACCGCCCCGGCACGCACCAACCCGCCGGGCGGAGGGGGAGGGGGGGGCACAGGGAGCCGCGCAAGCACCTCCGCCCTGCTTCAGCGGCTGCGGGGAACCCGGACAGGAGGCGGGCTCTCTCTGGCGCCCCTGCCGCGCCCTTCGCGGTGGTTTGCTCCGTTGCCGTGGCAGCGGATCTAACGGCCGCCGAGTGAAGGCGCGGAGAGGGGGAGTCGTGTGGCGGCGGGCTGGGCCGCTGCTTGTGGAGAGCTTCTCCGCGGTCTGTGGAGCGTTTTTCCGCGGCCGGACTGTGGGTGGGGGTCCCGGGAACGGTCCCCCAGCCCTGTCCGGCCCTGTCCTGCCCGCCTCGGCGGGAGGGAGGCAGGCGTCGTGGTCCCCGTGACGGCGTTTCGTCTCCTCGGCCCCGCGCGGGGGCCACCGCTGTGGGCCGTCGGGCTGGTCCCGGTCCCGGTCCCGGCTCGCTCGGCGGGCTGACCCGTGAGCGGCTGCTAGCAGAGAGGGGTGCCGGTGAGGGAGGTGTTGCCGGCCCTCGGGTGGGCTTCTGGCAGTTTGCAGGGTGGTGCCCCGTAGTGTGGAGTTGCGTGTGATATTGCTGGGATGTGGTGGGAATCCGAGGTCGAGATGGTGTTTCGATGAGGTGAGGCGAGGTTCAGGTGCCATGTGGCGTTCTGGGTCGTGGAAGCGATGTGGCTTTTGCTGCCTGGCTTGCATCTTCCTTAGGGAAGGTCTCTGGGCCTTCTACCGTACTGTAGACTTTGGCCTAATTTACCAAAGCTCTGTTGCGTTGGGAGTTGCGCTACCTGACGGTACAGTGGCTTAGCAACAAGTATTTGGGCTACTATTGGTGCATTGGCAGTTCATTTATGTTTGTGTTGCGTTTTAGTGCCACAAGCATCCTTAAATCAACCATAGCCCCATGTAGGAATTCTGTGTTGGTGTGAAGGTAGTGCTTGTAATTTAGTTGGTCTGTTCCATATTTCAAATTTCAGGGTGTATTTTCTCTGTTTCCTAACTAGAGAAAATAGCTACTCTCTTCTAGTTTATGTTTTAGAGTTATGTGCAAGGATTTACATAAATGAACCCAAAGCCGAGCCACCACATTCATTAAAATTAATCATATGTACAAGTCTCTGAGTCAGATATTGATGAAATGCCCAACCATGTGGTAATAACTCATTCTAGATGACAGATACAATTTACTGTATTCTAATAAGTTGTATCAACATTTGGGAACAGTTTACTTAACAATGGAGAACTGCATAACACACGAGAACAAGTAGTGTTTGTTGGAGTTGTTCCCTAATCATTCTGAGTCAAGTGGTTGCCTAAGTGTATAAAATACATTTAGAAGGTTTGTTTTATTATTGAACTGATTGTTATTAAAAAAAATAATTAAAATGGCAGTGTCCTTTCTTTTCTATGAGAGATTTATCGAAGTTGATACTCAAAATGTGTGATTTGTACAAAGGTCTGTGATTGTATCCAATCATTTCACATGCATTGAGTATTTACTGAATGCTATTAATTCATCTCAAGATATAGTCACCATTTGCAAGTTCAACTATTCACAATAGTCAACTATTGCAAATTCTTGAAGATTATATATGTAAACCATGTGCTTTTCTCTTTCTTAGCCTGGTTGTTTTGAAAGAACTATCAGTATGGAAGATTATGAGATCAGTTATAGTAAGGAAGAAGAGCAAACATCTATTTTACCATTTCTGGAAGAGGAAGAAAAAGAAGACAAAACTGGACAGTGCTCTAATGTGGAGGAAGACTGGGAAGGTGAAAATGATGAATTGTTTTGATAACTCACAGAAAACTAACATTAAGGTGTCTTCTAAGGTCGTAGATGAGAACAGTACAGCTGTAGGGTTGGATGACATTCCACATAGATGCAATGATTCCAGTAGGTGTTCTGTAACATTATGTTACACAGCTGTAACTAATCCAAATCTAACCCATTGTTTCTGTAGCAGTAAATTCTCTACTTTTTACCTCTGTCAGGCATTTTGATTCAGAGTTATTGATGGTAAAAATCTAATATTTGACTGTATGGACTTGATTCAGTTGCGCATACTTTGGCATCTAGTGCCCCTTGAAGGGCTCTGGACTCTCTCATCTGGCTCCAGAATGGTATAGGTCTTCCACAGATTCAACTCTATGAAGATACTGGATACCCTAAGACATCTAAATTGGCACCAGAGACCTCCTAATAGGCAGCCAGTTTCTCTAATTGTGTCCAGAAGTAGATTTCAGTATGGTATGTGAGGCAACATATGCTGAATACTGATCTTTATGTTAAAAGGAGTTCTTAGGCTATTCTTTCATTGTCATTTTCTTGATACATAAATACTTAAAAAAATTTTGTATCTTAACAGTGCATTAGGATAAGGTAATGCAAGATAAACATATTGGACTGTTGGCCAAAACCTGTCAATACATTAGCTTACACCCTTCCGTGTTCTTGTTTGGGTTTTTTTTCCACATACATTGGATTGTTGGTGAGGCTTCCGTAATGAAGGCAGAGAGCACTCTCCTGGTTCGGTTTGCAGGTGTACAATAGTAGACCTGTGTGTTTTGCCATATGAATTTTTTTATATACGCTGCAGTAATGCTATAAAATGTCATCTCTGATTCTCCATGTTTTGACTTGACAGCAAGTATACTAGGGCTTTGCATTTTAAAGTTCAAAGTCTCTTTATTAAATTGCTGTTTTAATATCTATTAGAATACAAGCTTGAAGAAGAGTTGGCTGGTGGTGGCGAGATGGGAAACAAGGACACTTCTGAAGGAGTTGGAGACAAATATGATTCTAGCATGTAAATAACTTATTACCAGTTCTAACAGTAATTTCCTTTGTAGTGTTAACTTACCTTTTCAAGAGAAGGTTTGGTTAATTCAACTATGCATCTTTTTGTCAAATTAGTCATAGGCAATATAGACCTTTCCACAAAAAATAAATTGGTTCCTACTGTTAAAACAATATGCTCAGTAAGATAAAGACAGGCTCTGGGCACTTTTTAATCTGAAGTACTTGTAGGTATGTACATAGAACACAACAATTGCACCACACTGATGTGGGCTAATTGCTCTCCTCAAAGGAGTGTTACACTACCCAATTTACATTTCTTCTAAAACCCAGCCAGCTCTTCGTATTAATATGTGGTGTTGTGTTCATATCCCTCTGTACTTGTAGAACTTGAGGAGCTGTTGGAAAAAGATAAGTTTGTTTGCTGAAGAATATCAGTGTTGGACTGTAAGTTTTTTAATATATACAGAGCTTTGTACCGCTGTGTAAAGTCAGTTAGCACAGAATTGGTATGATGATAGATTAGTACTACACTGGTTTTACAAGTAGGTGGTACAGCGGATTTATTCTCCTGAAGAAATAAATTTCCATGTAACAGAGGTCATACATGAAAAGGAATTTAGTGGTTTGAATGTGCCCTTAAGTAGTTGCTGCTCTGTTCACAAAGATCAAGGCACAGTTTGGCTTACCTTTGACAAGACTGTCAGTCTCTGCCCTGGAATGACCTGGCATAGGGTTATAAGGTGTGATGAAAAGCTCAAATAATGTTTATTAGTATATGTATGTGGGAAGCTGCATAGCACATATGCCTACTACCAGTAAATGTTAACAGTGTCACCATTATCAACAGAGAAACTCAAAATACACCAAAATGATTTAAAAAAAATACAACCACCCAAACCTTCAGACCTCTTCTTGCTATATGTTTAAGCAGACCAAAATGATAAGAGAGATTAGCTCTCTCCACCAATTTATCAGCTGTATATAATATGTTTTAATGTAGTTTAGAATGTTCCCTTTGAAGTTTTAAACTATTGTTTGAGAAAACTAGAATTTGCAAAGCCTAGGTATAATCAAGAGGAGCCACAGGCATTTGAAAACCAAGACATACAATTAATGCATTAAATGTGGGTATAAATATTCAACATCGGATATCCAAGTCTAAAAATCTCGGCTTAAATGCATGTATGTAAACTTCTTGTACAGATTATGTTCATTTTTTTTTCCTTATTTATGCTGGTCATATTTGTAATAGTTCGGCTGGAATAAAATGGAAAACAATTAACCCACAAATGTATAGGTGCGTGATGTACAAAGTTCACATAACTTTTCAATTCCTTATTATGTTTTCATTGTTAATCGTGTGTTTCAATTCAAAGGGAAAGCTTGGAACGCTATTTGGGTGATGTTAATAATGTTCAGGCTGTGAAGTATACAGATAGAGTTTGCATATTAACCTTACAGAGGAACCTAAAAGAGCTCAATGACATAGCCAAAGAAAAGGAACTTGCGGTCCAAAAAGTAAGGTTAGTGTTTAAGCAAACGTAATCAGCATAAATCACCATCAAATACTGTGATACTGTATCTGTTATAAATATTACAGTTCATAGAATTTTTTCATGAAAGTTACTCGATGTAAACACTTGTTTAATATAACATATCCAATATATGACCAAACCCTTGTAAAGGATCAAGGATAAAAATTAATTACATACTTGAAAAAAATGAAATACAATAATCAATGTTAAAGAAGACGTATTTGGTCTGGGAGAATTAGATCCTAATTCCTTTCAGTGATGTCCACACAATCCTGCTGGTTCAACAGTCAGTTGGAAACGTCAAGTGGAAAATTTGTTGTAAACATTTTCCTAACTATAATGGAAATGGTAGAATCGGTGAAGTTACATACTTTAAGAGAAGCACCTGCTATGAGTGTTTTGCTATGTTAAGGTCACAGAGATATTCTTTACAAGCAAATATACCTGAAGAAGGCTAATATAAAAAGATGTCATTTATGCTGTTGTCATTTTTATATATCTGAACTAGGCATGAAGTCAAAATAAATTCTTGTTACATTTTTCAGGATTTTTGGAGAAAATGTTTGAAATTAATAGGGGCTTCCAAAGAACCTCATAGTAAGATCTTAAAAGAGAAGTGGGATGGTGGTGGGGAGTTGGGAGGAGGAAGGAAATCGTAGCTGTGAATCTTGCTCCCAGAAGGAAGAGTTTCTTCGGAAAGAGTAAAGAACTTATAAAATATAAATAATCTGTTTGTTTCTTGCAGAGACAAGCTCAGTACCTGTCAACTGCGGATCAAGATGCTAGCAAAGCAGCTGGATTGTGTAGACACTGAAATAGAGAAAGAGGAGGAGGCTGGCAATGTGTAGGTAGAGAATGTTTCTGGGTACCAAAGATTACAGGCATCCATTATGTTTATCTGTGTGTAATTAATGAGATAAACTTTCCTGCTTTCATCTCTTCCTATTGTTGAACAGTTGATAGAATTTTTAAGCATGTGTATTAAAGATATCAATAGATCAGTGATGAAACCCGTTGCCATTCTCAGGTTAAGATGTAACTGCATTAGCTTGGAGGGCTATTCTGATACAAGGGTATTGCACTTTCAGCTAGAGAGCAGAGCAATGCGTTCATTCTCATGCTAGTGAATGCTAATCTTGCAGTCACTTTCTGGCTGACGTTTTTAGCAATAATTCCTCCTTTTGAAATGAAGGATAATGGTGCATTGGCTTGGGAATCATTGATCTCTGTGCTTTCTGGTCTAGAGGTAATACTCTGTTAGGTAAACCAGTGCAGAAGGAGGTAGAAACTTAGGAATGGATAGGAAAGAGGCATATATTTGAAAATATCACAACAACATCTTATTAAATCAACCTAGCCCATTACTGTCAATTATGTTTATCAGGGTCTCCATCACTTCTGTTCAGTATGATGAACCAACACCAATGTGCTATGGCAGTTTTAGAGCTCATGGTTTTGCTTCTGGTGACTATTACAATCGGGATTTATGTATATATATGCCACTTCTTTTTTTGTTTTATGTTGTGAAATGTACAAATGCCTTTCGGGAGTAGTTCTGCATACAGGAGCTGTTCTGAAACACTTTTGCTATAAAGTGGGAGGCAATTTACTGTACTCTTCACATTTGGTTTAAATAGAAAGAAGTGGGTGGCTTGTGTACCAGGAACCAGTGTATTGTGAACAAACTTCACAGCTGCATTTTTATGACCTGTGTTAATCTTCAAGTTAGTATATCGATGAATGATAGAATGATCAAGGTAGGTTAGCTGCCAAACTGGAATAGCTGCTTTAACAAAAAATGATGGGTTGAATGCTAATGAGACTCCTGTGATGGGTGCTAGTACTCCGTGTTCAGGATCTCAAAGAGACAGTTCCAGTAAACAGAAGTCAACAAAGACAGAAAAGCATTGTAGAAGTTCTTATGCTTATGACAGGTCAAATTTGGGGGTCTAGATATGCAGAAGAATAGCAATGCTCACAATCTATTATATTTAGCAAGTAAATAGTGGAGTAAGAAGACTTGATAAATTTCTGGCTTATGAAGCTTGAAGGTATCATGTCTTAGCAATAAAGAAAATAGTAGCTACCATTAGCATTACTGATGCCCAATACAAAAATTTTGAAGTTAGAGTAGTAACTGCAGGTAGAAGATAATTTCCAATTTTCATTTTGAGGAAGGGAGTTTATATTGACTATTGCCAGTTCACTGTCTGTTGATTCTGTAGTGTGCTGTCTGCTAGTTTTCCTGGGTGAAGAAGACCAAGGATAATAAACAACTGTGTGGCAACCCTGCCATTCTAGGCAAAGTACATGGAATATTGTAATGCCTTTTTAAAAGCAAAATCATTCTAGGTTCTCTAGGTTTGCCTAAACTTATTTTTGTTAATAATTACTACTTTTATCAGCTTGAGAAATGAATAGTCGCATTAAGCCACTGGTCCGTGCTTTTGAAATAAATACTCCTCTGTAAGTTTCAACCAATATATAACAGTTGAAAGAAACCTATACCTTTGAACGAAGAATGGAGACTTAGAAGGCTAAATAAGAGACTGCATAAATCGGTAGATTTCTAATACATAAATCTCAGCCTCAAAGCTATTTTTTATTGTTGCTGATCTTGGGGGGGTGGGTGGTGTGATTTTTTTTTTTAATTATTTTTTTTAAAATCTTTAATTAGTTCCAATTTCTTCCTTATCATTTCTTTTTAATGTTAACAGCGCAGCCTTGTCCCGCCTTCAGGCAATGCACGGACGACTGTGCACTGAACTGGAGAAAGAGAAGGATTTTGAGTTGAAAATTGGTTTGACACTAAAAGAAAACATGTAAGTGAGGGAATGAGATAACAGTGTGATGGGAGTCAATCTTTATTAAGTTCTTCATATGCTATTTAATGAATTCAAAAGTCAATCACTACAGAAGTTGCTTGTAAATACTGAACTACATTTGCGATCGTGTGAGGCTGATTGCAAGGCAGAGGATCTTGAGAGCAACTTTTAGCCTGAACAGTTCATTGCTTAGGAAATTGGTTGCTGTGGTATAAGTTGTGCACCTAAACAGGTCTCATTGTAAATGGAAAATAGCTGAACTAAAGTAAACCTTTCTGTGATACTGATCTCTGTAAGCATAAATACTTCTAATTTATGCTTCTCAGTGTTTTTTATAGGGCATGAAGGAAAAGATTGAAACTGAGGATGATGGAAACATTGTAGGGGTACTGTGTATTTTTATGTTAAGCTAATATTGCTGCTTGTAATTATTCACACATACTAAATTATTTATTTATATAAGACAGAATAAAACTGTCTTTTGCAGAGGGCAACAGGCAAGTGTGCTTACATTTTGGCAACAGAGGTACAACTACTAATGCCACTACATCAAAGGAGGAACACAAGCATGACTTTATAGATGTGATTAACCAAGTGGTTAACCAGAATACCGTATGTTCTGCTGCAGTGTTGTATAAGAGCTTTGAAATGCTTGACTCATTTATTGTGTGATTAGCAATCACTATATTAATCTGTTTATATGTATCCCTATCATATCTAAATTCTTTCAGCAAAGCACAGAAGAATAAAAGCTATGGTTTCTCCCTGATGCTATTTACTGTTGAAGAAAAACCTGGTTTTCTAATTTTTCTTGGTTTTCATATTTTCTTCTGGGCAAACATGAATTTGAGAAACAGAAGCTTGAGCTTTATTTTTTTTAACTTTCTTTTTAAAACCAGTATTTTTAATGTCTTCAAAATGAGATACGCTACTAGATATGAGCCTTAAGTCTGAAAGGTACAATACCTATGTCAGTAACAGGATGTGATTTACAATATAATTTTAAAAAATAAAACAAAACATGGCTAGATTTTCATTTTTACCATAGAGCCTTACCTACTCAGTAGCCTTAAGTGAAAGATTGTCAGTATTTCAGTGAAAACAGCTCATACTTTGCTTTTAAAGGCTTGAGATGTGGCAGATAGAAACTGAGCAGGGAAAATACGAAATCCTCCTTGAACAACTTAAAAAAGATCAGGAGGAGCTAGAGAAGCAATATCAAGAACGAGCAGAAGTGCGGATTTGGAAGGAAAAAATAGCAGCACTGCAAGCGGAAGAAAATCGTCGGTCTAGAGAAAAGTAAGCGCCTATAAGTCAGACTCTACTTCCTTTTTGCATATTATTTTTAGCCAATTCACTGTTTCAGGTGTTGAGAAGATTAGCTAATTCAAATACTAGTGGTATTGTGTTTCTTAGCTGGGTTTTGTTGCTTCAGGAATATTTTATGATGAAATGGAATTAAAGGAATTGCCCGAAGTCTTGCAGTTACTCAGGTAAAGGTCTCTGATCTATGAAAATAAGCTTCCTAAAGACAAAAACTGTGAATGCTTTTTGTCTAAGGAAATGGAGTTTATTAGATGAGACTAACTGCGTGTGTCTGCATTGTTGTTGGCCACCAGGACCTTCTGAATTTACGATCAAGTTTATTGAGATTTCTTGGAGAGAAAGCAGATGCTAGTTTATCAATTTGTCTATAGGTTTTGTGAAAACAGGAGACTGGGGCGGAGGGGAGGGTGGCGGGCGGAGACGAATGTCCTCATTTCAGCACACATTAATAAACTCCCCAACCCCACCCTTAGATGTCATTGTGTTGGAATCAAGGTTTCCTTAGTCCTGCTGCAACTGTTGGTTTGCCTGTGTTTTGCAGAAAAGAGGAGGGATCCCGGAAAGAATATGAAGAAAGGCATAAAAAAATACTGGAAGATGCCAAAAGGAACCATGAAAAAGCAGTCTGCTTCCTGAGAAAAAGCATAGCAAGGTTATTGTTCACTCTTTTTCTATCATTGTATATTCTCTGGTCTACAGTTCTTTACCCTTTAGTCTTTGAAAATAATCATTTTTCTGCTAGGTGTGTCTTCTGTTACCTTGGAAATCTTCTGCCACAATACCAGTGCTGTGAAGCATTCAAATCTTACATGGCACAGAAGGACTTGGAAAGAGCAAAATCCACTTACTGTCCTAGAGTGGTCTTCAGGTTCCCTGTAGCTGAAGGGACTGTCTTTTTGATGAGATGCAGAGGGGTCTGATTACTTGTAGGCACTAATAATGATTTGAAACATTCTATTATATATGTGTGTGTGTATCATTAGCTGAAGTAGTATAACTAAATTTCAGGTTTGAAACTTGCACTGTGCCATTCTATATTCCCTCTGAAATGTGGTAAAAAAGCTTTCTTGTTGTCTGGTAAAATTGGTTGATAGGCCATTTCTTTGTGCTTCTGTTCTTTTCTGGTTGATGGTAAATTAAATGTTCTCTTCATAGGTTTATATTTATATAATTACTGTAGTGTTGACTTATATTGCTATTAAAGAAACTGTGAACATTTACGTACTTTTACTTGTATATTAGGACTTAAATGAAAAAATGATTGAAATAATTGTACTGTTTCTGTGTTTATTTTTCATTAGATGACATGTGCAAACTTATAATAATTAAGAAAAACAAACAACCAAATAGATATTTTTTTTTCTTTCCTCTGAGTAATGCATCAAATATTGATCTTACTGATTTTTTTTCTAGTTTACTATTATATTAGCTAGAATAGTCTCAGGCTTGATTCATGCCCACATATTTCTAGCTTTTAGAGTTTCTAGGGTTTATTTTTAGTGTGGGTACAAGTGGTTGGCTCATATAAAGTTCACTACATAATTGTTTAGATATTGGTTATATGAGCAACACCTGAATTCTTACTTTATTTTAGCAACTAAACATATGTCATAATGTGGAACACATTCTTCATAGTCAAAATTAAAAAAAAAAAGTTGTTGAACAAACTAGTTGAAAGCCTGTTGGCACTTGTAACTTGAGTGGTACCATATATAGAAGAGTCTTCCAACTGTTCCACTTTACCCACACCCAGTATCATAGTAAACACAGAGGCTTACAGGAAGAATGTTTGGTGACATTGACAATTACTACTTGTCAGGTTAAACATGCTAATACTAAAAGCTTTCCAGGATATGAGCCTGAAAAATTTTACTTTGCTTACAGAATTCATGAAAAAAATGCAAAGGAAGAAGCAAAAACTCAGGAGCATATGGAGAGAAGGATACAAGCTGTGCTTTCCCTGAAAAACAGCATAACTTCCAATAGGGTACTGCTGCTGTGGCTTAGATGGGGAATAAAGAAATTAACTTGTTAGACTGCTAGGTTTTAATGCAAGTAGTTTCAGCTTTCATTGCAGAGCTGTTGTGTGATGCTGTCAGACCACTGACCAAATCTCTTGAAACCGGGGAGAATTTAACTATAGGAGTAATGGTGTTAGATTTGCATGGGCAGATTTTGACACATCTACTGATGGAGTTTATTCTGTCAACAAGTTAGTTGTTCTGGTAGGGTAGCCCTCTTGAAAATAATGCATACTAAAAGTAAGTTCTCTGAAAACTCAGCCAGAAGCATTTCTGGTTATTTGGATCCCAATGCAGAAATACTTCATATGGAGAAAACATGGAAGAAAAGCAGTTACCTAAGAATTTAAGTAATGTAAATTAAGAATTTCTGAGCTATGCTGCTTTGCTCTTCTACTTATGTTCTGTAGAATCTGAGGGAATGATCTTAATTTAATACCGATTTGGTTAGAACTGTATCTTTTCACATTGCTTCATTGAGTAGCATTTCAAGGGAAGGCTAGAAGGGTAAAGAAGTAGCCCTGACCTATTCAGAGCTTTCTGCATCTCAGCACACCATGACTACTGTGTATATTAAAAACAGTAAGTTCTGCTTCAGAGAAATCTACCACAAATTTATACTCGGATAAGGGGACCAACACTAGATTCTCTGTTTTATATTCTTTAATATGTGAATCAAATATGTAACTGGTTTGTATGGCTTCATAGGAAAAACTCCAAACTCTCCAGGTTTGGAACAAAGCAATGGCCTTTGAGGCAAAGAAGCAGGAGATGAAAATGAGGGAAGCTATCCTAGCAGAAGGAGGCAATGTTGCCAAGGAAATTTTTCTCCATAAACGACTGCTAGAGCATGAAAAAGAGAAACAGTAAGTATTCATATCTTTGTTAAACCCTCAGCTGCTTACTGGTGCTCATGCAGGAATATATTTGAGCTCTGAATCAGATTCTGAAAACATAACATCTATGATGCTGTCTCAAGGGAGTGAACTCATACTCTGTATGTGTGATATTTGTATAGTCTGTTTAAAGTGACTTGAACTTCTAGCTTAGCTGTATTATTCAGAAAGCCAAAGTTAGGAGCCATCTTCTGTGAGTAGTGCAAAGAAGATGAACTACTCCAGGAGGGAAATTCAGTGAACCTAAACTGGATGCCTGAAGTAACTGTACTTCTGCCTCTCCTGAACACTCTCCCTATAAAGATTGAATAGCTCTCTTAGGCTTTTAGAGATAATCTCTGGAAGATTGCACTGCAGTAAGGTGCAGAAGCGAGGTACTCTCCTTTGTGCTTTTTTTTTTGATTGAAGTTACTCCTCTGCCTTTGTAGCAAAGTTGATAGGAATGTGCCTGTATCTCATCTGCTCCAGTCCAAAGCTTAACTATTGTTTTTAACCACATATGAAGATGAATTTGAGCTAAGATACCAAACAGGGTGGCTGAGGTATGTGTTTTTGCACGCTGGCTCTGCTACAAGGGCAGTAACCTGTAGCAAATGTTAGAGATTTTAAAAGTAAGGGTTCAGTAAGTCTTAAGTTTTGATTAAATACAGCTTCAGTCTTGACAGCTGCGTAACAGCACTTCTGCTATCCCTAAATATGTTCTAAAAATCATGTTAATAAAATAATCATATCAGTTCGTAGAGGTCTGCTGGAAATATCCAAATCTATTTAAGTTTTTAATCCTTTTCACCTTGCTTGCTTTCTCCCTTTCCCTGTTTCCTTTTGCAGGCCAAGGGAGATCACAGTTTGTTAGTCTTAACGTTAGTTGTGTCATGTTCCTCACAGCAGTTCTTTTCTAATTTCAGCTACCATCCTGCTAATCTGCTGAAGAACTGCTTAGTTATTTCTCCCAGGGCTGCCTTTCTCCTTTTCTGTGAAGGGATATTCTGTTTTCTCTGACTATATTTCAGGCTGAATATATACTTCTGAATTATCTGCAAAAGAACATAGCTCTTCATAAAGCCATTATGTCATTGATTTATATATCGCCTATAAAAAGATTCATAAAGACAAGAACTGATCATAGGGGCAGAGGACGGCTTTATACCTGGAGCATAAAGCACTAGGTATAGCATTCCTTTGTCATTGTAACCATGATGTAACTTCTTTGTACCATGATTTTCCAAAAATGTGTTATAAATACAATGCCATTTATCTCCTGCGATGGGGCATCATGAGGCGATGTGCTTGCAGTGGCTTAAGCTTAAAGCTACTTAAAGTGCTTCAGTAGGCAGTAGCCTGTATTTAAATGAGAGGTGATATTTTCTTTGCTCTTATTTAGAATCAGTAATTATTTATCTGGATTAGTTGAAGAGGTGAAGGTCTGTATTAAAAGCCTTCATTAGTGTGGGTAATATTTATTGCAGAAAATTGTGTATTAAATTGCTGGTATTAAAATTGAGATTAAATTATCTACTGTCACTTTTGTCACATTACCCACAGTGTGTCATGGAATTTGTAGTAGCTTTCAGTTCATATCTTCCAAGTTCAGTACTTGCATCCTTACCTTTAACCATTCTTCCTGTCTTTTATTAAATCCACTGGATTTCAGATAGGCAGTTTTCTTTAAATAGCTAACTATGGGTTACAAAAATTATTTTAAAACTTTGTTTTCAGTAGCAATGACTGGTATGCTTTGTCAACTCTTCGACTTATAAAACACTGTAATTGACTATATTTAGTCCGCAAAAATGTATAAATAGCCTCTGAATTGCCTGGTGTCTTGACATAGATTACCACTGCACCCAACTTAAAGAGTTATGGTTTAGCTTAAAGGCTCAGAAGAAACTGGGCTGTAGTTAATATTATTGGAAAACAAGGGCTGGTTTAATATTTCTTACAACATTGTATTACAGAGCTTTTAGAGAACTGCAAAAATCAAGAAAAATTGAGATTGTATCCCAAATTTTGCAAGAAAAAGCTTCTCTTCACAAGCAGAAAAAAAGTCAGTCCTGTACTAAGGCAATTAAGAGTGGTGGTAAACTTGAGGATTCTTTATGGTGGAGAATGAAAACATGGCAATATATTGAGAAGACCTGGAAACGTTCAGCTGGAGCAATATCACAGGTGAACAAAGGCCTAAGAATTACCTGTCTTTATTTTTTGTCAAAGGTGCAGGACAGTGAACTCTTTGGCCTGTGAATAGCACAGGCTACAACCAAATAGCAGACAGTACAGAATGAGTGGGGAGTAAGTTCTCTATTAGATCTCCTAATGACTTAGTCTCCTTTTTCTTGAGTGTTGGTGCTTGTATGAATAAAGCCATTGTCCTGTTTGGTGGAGGAGGGCAGGGGTTTAAGGGCATTTGTAAGAAGAGGTGAATTTTGAAACACATGAATTGCAACGGGCATCAAAAACCACGCAAAGTATCCTCACTTCCTGTTTAATTACCTTCATCCCTGAGTAAGGATTCAGATCAGTTTGTCAGCACAGGAGAAATGTTTCCACTGTATTAGAAAGGAGACGGTGGTTCTCTCCAGCGTCCTGGATGTGGGGTTTTTTTCATCTGTGCAGTATTCCAGGGAGTACTGGCCTGGAAAATGGAGATGGAGTGAGTTGAACTCCCTGATGAAACTAGTGGCTTCATGCAATCTTTAGGTATTTAAAAAAAAAAAGGGGTGGGGGAGAGGTGTTTGGTAGAAATAGTCATACTACAACAAAACAACAAGGTCCTTGGTTATGATGTGATACACAAAACATTCAGAAACTACAGTCGGTATTCTCATGCCTGAGGACTAGTTTCTAGCCTCCTATAGTATACAGTTAACATCATATAGATGCTTTTAAGATAAGATTTTGTCAGTAATCAGTGTCTTAAGAATGGGTCGGCCTAAGTTGTTATCTTAGGCCTCTGAGCTTTATAGACCTGTCATTTTTGTGTTAAAAGATCTCAGAAACTGTTAACTGTTGAAGTAACTGTCCTCTAGTAATTTTTAACTGTATCTTCAAAACTTATGTTCTTTCCCAAAAGTCACGGTGCTCTCCGACAGCTTGTTCCTCAGCTGGTGTGAGAACTGCTTCTGTAGGAGAGATTTCTGAAAAAATACCCCATGATGTGCTCTGTGAAAGTGATGGAGATGAGAAAGGGAGGGATGACACCCTAGTAGAACCAGAGTTCCCAGGACTTTGGAGTCAGGAATGTGACTTGCACAAGGTAAATGTTGTGATAGCTATTATTAGAAATAGAAAAGAAAAAAAAAAAGTGGATGAGATCCTTTTGTAATTGACCCATTGTGAAATTAGCCTTCACAAAATTTTGAGAGTATCCATAAAAGTATCTTAATGGATTAGGAAAGTTTCATTTGCCTTTCTAGTTATTATATATATCCGAAGTAATGACACTGGCAAGTGCTGTTTTAGGAACCTTGCTTAAAAACAGTAATTATTTATTTTGCATTTAAAATGCAGACTTTATTATGGAGATGTAGAGACTCAGATGTGAGAATATCATCAGAGTAATTGCTGTTTGACACTGTTCTTGTAGTGTTTGTTCTTTTAAAGAGAAAACAATACTTCAATTTTAGTTCAGAAATATGTGAAGACATACATCACATCATGTTCACTTATTTAAAAAAAACTAAACATGACTTTCTGTTGAGTCGGCAACACAGTTTCCTTTATGTGGAAACAACTTTCGTACCATACTAGGCAAAGAAAAGCATATCTTCTAGCAAAGTAATAGTATACTATACTCTAGACAGAACTAAATAATAACAGTCTTATAGAGTGGAATTGTGTAATTAAGATCTTAAATGTTATTCCAAGGTATACTTGCATATACTGCTTTTTTGAGGTGTAAAAGACCTTTAAGAGCGTACTTTATAATCAATCAAAAAGAAATAATGTCAGTAGATATTCATATACTTGCATGAAAGAAGCACTGGACCATAACTGAAATGTTCCAGTGCAGTTAGCTGCTTTTTTTCTGAATGGGTATTTGTTTAAGAAGTTGAGGGGAAAAAACTCTTTAAGTGCAGAGGAGCTAATACTCCCATTAAAACCACTATGTCATACTGTGGGATGATGATAAGCTACAGAACAGACAGCTGAAAATAAATTAAATTCTTCATGTAGAAGTTGGGAGGCTGAGTTTGATCTGGAGAGAAACAGACAAAGGCTGGCCAAATACTAAAAGATTCCATTTGCAGGCTTTTTTACTTTGAGGTACGGATTCTGTGATCACACTTACTTACAGTCATGGTGGTTTTTACTGATGTTCCTTATTAGATATCCGAAGAAGAAATGGATTCAAAGCAGATGGCTACAAGGGTAGTGACAAAAGAAATTTTTGAGAAAAAAAAGGAGGAGCTCCAAACTGGAATTTTTCCCAAGCAAATAGGGTCTGGTCATGAACGTAAGGGATGTACTTTCTATAGTAAACCAAGTTGCATTCATTTCAAGGTTAGTGGCCGTTCTGCATAGGATCTGTAAAGAAGATGTATCTACTGTATGTATATACCAATGTCTTGATCAAAATTCTGTTGCACTGGGAAGAAAAAAACCCCCTTGTTTTAATAGGTCTAGTCAAACCTAAAACTGTACTCACTTTTTTTTCTAGCAGTCTCTTAGGTAAGTTGTAGTTAGCTTAAATAAACTACTTAATTTTACTAGTTAAGTCTAAATTATAAAATACTTCCTTTACTTAGGGGAAATTAAATACTGTCAGAAAGGTGGGCAAATGATGAAATGTCTTGTTAGACTGTGTTCCATGTCTTTTATAAGGCAGCTTAACTGTTACTTATGTATTGTTTGTATATACATTATTACTAGAAAATAATGTCCTTAAAGAAGTCATGCCTACAATCCAGTTAAGATTTCAGTTAGCAAGTGACCATCATATTGTACTGGTCATGAGGAAATCGAGCTGCAGTTTATCTCTGTGTTCTAATTAACAAGTGTACTGTGAGAAAGCATAACAATATGCCTAGTTCTCCTCTGTACTTGAAAAGGTTGCTAGTGTGGCGCATCAGACAAGTCTTCTGTGTCAGAGAAACTTGGTGCTGGTCAGCCTGCAGGACTCTCCTTGTCTGTGTGTTAATGAATGTGCCCAGGTATATAGCTTTCATGGCGTTCTGGTTTTATTAGGAGCTGGGAGCCTGTGCCTTGCACTGAAACAGCAGACTTCCATTGGAAGACAGTGGCACCTAGCTCTGTGTTCAAAAAATCTATATTGTCTTTGTCACATGCAGTCTTAAATTGTTAACAACTCTATTAGACCGTGAATGCGGCATGAGGTCTTTGACATTCACTGGAGGAAAAGACAGAGCAGCTTGGTGCGTTAGCTGTGCACAAACCCAGATAATGTTGCCCCAGCCGTGAAGCATGAGTTCTGGCTTTATAGGCTGTATGTTTTAAAAGGGTGGGTTTGGAGCAAGGCAATGCTTTATGGGATTATACAATACTTTGCACACAGGCCTGTGATCCCAGCAGGGACTGTGAGCACAGCTGTGGTAAAGTAGTTTTGTTCTTACATGTGTAAATGCTACTTCCTGTAATTCACACCACCTGGTATGTTTGGTATTCCAAGGATTTTGATGTTGGTCAAATCTACAAAAAGAAGATAGTTTTGATAAATGCATCCTACAGTGTTAACTTCTGCAGACTAGTGGGAGTCAGCGAGTGGCTCAAGGACTTCATCAGTATTCGGTAAGTAAAATTAACTGTAGAATAGTTGCTTGTTTTACATTAGTACCGCAACAGGAGATGTAACCAGATTCTGTAGCAAATTAAATAGATTTCAGTAAATACATCTAAATTATTATATTCTATTCTTGGGCGATGTGGAAAGGAACTGTGCCTCAGAGCTGAGGAGTAAGAGGCTTACTAAGCCTGAGCTGCATGTCATTGGTTTCTATAGTGGTGATAGCAAGGGACCAGTCCCTAATCTGTGGAAAGCAAGGTAGACCTGTGGTAACTGCCAGCCCTGAACAAGTAGAAAGCTTTTTTCAAAAACGCCAGACCCTTTTAAAAAGGGGAAAAGGATCTCTTTGTAGGTACAAAGAAGTAAAAGAGGACCCAAGCTTCTTTTTAGGCCACGATAAGGGCCTTTAAGCCTAGGGAAACCTCTTTCACCAGCTGCCATCTTTCATAGCATGATTCACACTAATTTCCAGATTACTGCTGAAGTTTAAATGTGAAGAAGCTGATGAAATAAAGGAATCAAATCTCAGAGCAAAGAGCACTTAAATTGAAATCCTGTGGTCTTTCCATCAATCCATTCATATAATCCCAATGACAGGTTATATGATGAAGTACTCTGTCCAGTTGGGAGAGATTGCAGGTTAATCTCAGTTTAACTGTATTGATAACTTTATTTGACTGTTTGTAAATAAACAAAAAGAAGTATTCCCAAATTGTTTCTTTTTAAGAATAATTCAGAGACTAGCTTTCTCTGCAGATATTCCAAGCCTTTAGATATATAAAATACTACTTTACACAACTTGCCTTTTATCTAAAAAATGAAGTCAAGAAAATAATATATTTACTTGGAACTCTGTGAAACAAACAAAAAAATTGATTGTGTTTTAGCCTAAAAGTGAAGAAACGTTAAAGCTCTTGTTTGTGTGTAAGTGAAGCTTATTGACGAATAGCAGACATCAGAGCAAATTCATTTGGCTAACATAAAAAGTTAAGGTTTTGACTCTTATGGCTGACTGACCTGAAGAAACCATTTCTGTGAGTGTTTAATCATACCCCAGTGAAATAACCAAGTTGTATTACTGCAGTAACTGATTTCCTACTCCAGAGATCCTTTTACAGCTCACTACCCACTGCCACTTCGTAGTGATAGATTGCACTCGGAATTCCTAGCTAGCTTGATAAGAAAAATTATGGTGCATAGTTAAGCCATTCCTTGCCCACTTAGTCCCTAGAAAAGTACATTGGAATGTGAACATGCTGCAGTTCTTGACGGAGTGTAATCACTTGAGAGCTATAAAATCTGAATCCAGCTGCCGTAAAAGATTTTGGTAAAGATGTTTAGCACTTTAGTCACAAACTAATGGAGATGCATAATTGACCACGATACAGCAGAGCACTTAAGCTTTTAAACTTGCTCTTGTGCATGGCTGAATATGAATGTATTTTTTTGCTTGTTTTGAAGTTATGGTATGTGGATTTAATTTTGACCCACTTATAATACATGCTTAATTTCTATTACAAAGCCTGAAGCTACTAATCTTCCGACAAAATGAGTTTTTTCCTGCTCTCAAAGACTGTTTTATTTTTTTTCTCACTTAATATGTTGGACGATTGCATATTTTAAATCAGCACCTCTGATTTGTGACCAAAAATGAAACAACTCTTTCTGAAAGGCCTAAGTCTTTCCTTGTTATAATTGCCTTTCAAAGTACTCTCCAAATACAAATTAAACATCAAATATCATTAATAGAATGAGTCAATGATTTTTCAATGTCTGATGAATGAATTCAGTTTTTTTCAAATTGGTTACCTATACATTTGCCAGATAGATAGATAGCAAAAATAATCTATCGATCTTATTATCCGTTGTCATATTACTAATAATTTGAACAGCACAGTTCATTTTTGTAGGCACTGATCTTGCAGATAATGCTTACCTCTTCTCAAGTAGAACCATACATAAATTGTTTGTTAAAAAATAGTTTTAGCAAGGGTTTAGAAAATACCAAGTACATCTAAGCTGTCATGGTATCAGCTGTCCTCTAGATCACTTGCACAGATAGTTATAGATATAATGCTTGAGAACTGTTATCAGTGATGGACACTATATTTGCTAGTAAAAGGCTATGTTTTTAGTGGTTAAAATGAGCATTATTACATCCCCACGCAATGTGAGCGTGTTCTTAGCATAGTGGTTCTGTGTGTGTTTGTGTTTGGCAGCTGATGCTCTAAATCATAAATATTTTATCAAGGTAACATTTGAAATAAAGAGCTATTACTTAAAGTCTTTCTCAGGAGAAACTGCTAGTGATCTGTTCTGAAGTTCAGTATAGAGATGCTTATTTCCCTATTCACTTTTTAAGCTCCTGAATTCTGAACAGTGTTTCCCTTTTTCTTTTTGAAAATGTTTCATCTTGCTTTTGTTTGGTTTTAATTTTGTTTGGATAAAATCGTGATTAGCATGTATGTTCTGTATTTCAGTATGGCCCAGTTTGCTTAGGTATTCCCATGGCTAACAACATTTAGTTATCTATTTTGTCTAGCTTCCTTTCTGTTTCTGTCCGGCAGAATAGTTCTCCAGTAGTGCCTTAATTTCATTTAGAGTGCAGCTGTGAGATTTCTTGTCTTCCAATGGGCATTTCACTTGCATCACAGAGACCATGAAATGAGGCATTGAAATGAGGGGCTGTTTGTATTCAAGATAATTTTGATACAGTTTGCAGCAAGCAGCATGTTCTCTAATCGTTTGCAGATACCTTCTTTATTTTCCCTTTTTGTTTACTGTTTGGACAGGGGAGGTGTTACAGAGCAACAGTCAAAATGGATAATGGGAGAAGACTTCTGTCTAGTTGTTAGAATAGGCGATTGGTCCACCCTGTTCTTGATGATATGATTGAGCCTCAGCTTCTTTGTCTGTAGCATGAAGGCAATAATTCTTGTCTTTTTAAAGCACTTCAAGACTTTCTGAGTAAAGCCTCAATAAAGAATCATCCTTTGTAGTTTTACCATTGCAGTAGGGTTCTGTAGCTTTTCATTAATCTGTCACTCATTCTGACTTTTCTAAGTAATTAATCCAAATGGGGGGGGGGGAAACCCACAAACCTGCCATTGTTACCAGCATAGGAGCTGGATGTTTCATGCAGAGCTTTAATTTGGAGTTTTATGTTAATTATCTCCATAGTTTTGACCCACCTGGCAAAATGTCTGCTGGAATGTCTTGTGAAGTAGTGGTAACATTTAAGCCGATGGTAAGCGCACCTGAGTGTTAAGTTACACAATGATGAGAATCCTAGTATAACCCACTAGTCTGATTAAAAACATCATTAATTTAATTTAACTGTTAGCAAGGAAACAAACTACATTTCTAGAAAGGGTACTGTTGTACTTGGACAACTGTGTGCATGTTCAAGCTCTGTTAAATTGTAATAAGGCATATTCTAAGTCAATGTTTTTGAAGAATGCATGTAACTATTCCTGGAGTATGTTTTGAAACTTGCTTCAAACAAAATGATTTATAATACTGCCTAGCTGAAGTTAGCCAGGCTGTTACCAAAGACTGTTTTAAAGTGGAAATGTAGAATCTGTAGAGATACATTTTAATATGTTACTCAAAGAATGAGTGAAAGCATTTTTCATCGGACTACGTAGGCTAAATCTTTGCAAATTACATGGTTGGTTTTTTGTTTGTTTGTTTCCTAGATAAATGAAACTCTGGAAGGAGAAGTCATGTTTATGGCACAGACAGGTTCTTTTTCTGTTCCATTGAAATGTACAGCCAAGAGATGCATCGTAAGTGACTTTTAAGTATGTTCAGAGTCAGTATAACAACAGTAATAGAAGTGTGTGAGGGCATAAACGTTAATGAAAATATTTAGCAAGAGGTATTTATATTTCTTTCCTTTTTTCCTTTTCAATGGAGAGTCTCTTTCCAGAAAGTGATTCATTCCTTAGCTTCCCAGACTACACTGACATTTATACAAAATTATCTTAATGGATTTACTTAACCGTGAACTGTAACTTTAACTTAAGAGTGGAAATAACTCAACTAGTTCAGTTAAGAAATTGATGACACAATGTTACATTGTGAATGGAGGGAAGAGAAATGGTGGCCGGAAATGAGCTATCTTTTTCTCCCTGTAATTTTTGGAAACTCCATCCCAGACTTGCAGTAGTTTATTCTTATCTTTAATTTTCTACGTGGACAAAAATCAAAATATCACAATATCTTTCTATCTTTATTGGCATTTATATAAAGCATCTAGTCTCTCCTTTCTTTCAGCATCTCAAAATCTTTTGAGAATTCTATACTGACTTTTGAGCAAAGAACATAATTTTCTTACTCTTAAGAGGTGAAACTACAGGCAGTACTTTTTTTAGATACCTTAACTTCCTATGAGCTAACGTGAAGAAAGTATTTGATAAAAGCAACAACTTTGTTTTTAAATTACTTCCTTCACAACTAAGAGCAGCCTTGGCTTTACAGGCCAAAAGAAATGATAGATGAGAATATACAATGCTAGAGGAAAAAGGTTATTCAAGGAGACACCCAGTATTGGAATAAGACTGGCAAATGCAAAATTTGGGGTGTACCGGGAGCATACTTAATAATAAAAATTTAAAAATTATTTTAAAAACGCTTGAGACCTATGAATGTCTTCCTGGAGTTTGTAATATTACGTTTCAGTAAAATGAATAAGATTTTATGTAATGATTCTTTGCTGGACTGCACATTGAAACTTTTGTACACAGGGAAGCTGTGATGGGTTAACCCTGGCTGAACACCAGGTGCCCACCAAAGCCGTTCTATCACTCCCCCATCCTCAGCTGGATAGGGGAGAGAAAATATAACAAAAGGCTCGCGGGTCGAGATAAGGACAGGAGAGATCATTCACTATTACCGTCACGGGCAAAACAGACTCAATTTGCAAAACATACTCAATTTATTACAAATCAACCAGAGCAAGGTAATGAGAAGTAAAATGAAATCTCAGAACACCTTCCCACCACCCCTCTGTTCTTCCCGGGCACAACTACCCTCCCGGATTTCACCACCAAGCCCCCCCAGCGGCACAGGGGGACAAGGATGGGGTTTATGGTCATCACACGTTATTTTCTGCCGCTTCACCTCCTCAGGACGAGGGCTGATCACACTCTTCCCCTGCTCCAGCGTGGGGTCCCACCCACGGGAGACAGTCCTCCACGAACTCCTCCAACGTGGGCCATTCCCACGGGCTGCAGTTCTTCACGAACTGCTCCAGCATGGGTCCATTCCACGGTGTGCAGTCCTTCAGGAGCACACTGCTCCAGCGCGGGTCCCCCACGGGGTCACAAGTCCTGCCAGAAAGCCTGCTCCATGGGCTCCTCTCTCCACAGATCCGCAGGTCCTGCCAGGAGCCTGCTCCAGCGCGGGGTTCCCACGGGGTCACAGCCTCCTTCGGGAACCCACCTGCTCCGGCGTGGGGTCCTCCACGGGCTACAGGTGGAGATCTGCTCCACCGTGGACCTCCCTGGACTGCAGGGGGACAGCCTGCCTCACCAGGGTCTTCACCACGGGCTGCAGGGGAATCTTCGCTCCGGCGCGTGGAGCATCTCCTCCCCCTCCTTCTTCACTGACCTTGGTGTCCGCAGGCTTGTTTCTCTTACATGTTCTCACTCCTCACTCCGGCGGCAGTTTCTCTCCGTCCCAACTTTTTTTCCTTCTTAAAAATGTTATCACAGAGGCGTTACCACTATCACTGATTGGCTCGGCCTTGGCCGGCGGCGGGTCCGTCTCAGAGCCGGCTAATATGGGCTTGCTCTCTCTCGAACACAGGGGAAGCTTCCAGCAGTTTCTTACAGAAGCCACCCCTGTAACCCACCCCCCCCCCTACCAAAACCTTGCCAAACAAAACCAATACAGAAGCGAATCAAGAATAATCTGTCACACAGAAAATAGAAGCGGGAAGTAACTGAAAGGTAGTGCGCTATAATTATTATATTAGCACTCTAGTGAAGTATGAAAGAGCACTTGTAGGAAGCTAAAATGATACCTCATCAGTATTGCGTACTTAAATCTGACTGTGTATCAGACTATTTGATGGTTTTCAGTTAGAAGACCTCAAAGATGAGAATGCTCAATGCAGTAGAAAGCCAACACATGAAGCTTTAAACAGAGGAGTAGTTTTCTTCAGCTAGAGAATTCATACTATCATTGTGTGCTATTTACATGCAGGAACTCCCGTTCTTTATGCCCTGAAAGTGGGAGGAGTCCAGCTGTAAGCAGGATACTAGCAAGCAACCAAGTTGTCTTTGTCTTTTTGGTGCTTTCACTTGAATTACAAGCCTTTCGTTATCCTATACCTGATTACAAAGTCATGAAAAATTCTATATGAAGTAGCATATTACTTTTTAAACCGGTTGTAAACCATGGTAGCTCAAAGAAACAAGAAAGGATGTGGTTTAAACTGATAGATAGTCACTATATGATGTTAAATGCTGCTTGCTTCTCAGCTTGATGCTACTAAAACCATTTTACTGTAACACAAGAGCAACAATGTTGAATTAGTATGTAAATATTAACCTACTTCCAGAGTAACTACCTGAAGACTTATGCAAGCTGCTACTATGAACAGAATTTAACCTGTTTTTTCCATTGTCATATAGTGGACTGAAATGGAAGTGGCTCAGTTTAGCAAGACATTGTTTTAATGAGGTGGCTTCTACAAAAAGGCAGAAGGATACCCACAATTCATGTTATTATTTGATACTGTCTTTGAAATTAAATAAAAACTTTAAAGCCCTATTCTTGAAAAGGTAGATGCTTATTCAGTTGACACTACTGACTATCTAGGACAGCAGTAATTAATGGTTTATCTTCTCACAGCTGGCACTAGATAAAGAGCTCATTGACTTTGGCAGCCATGTGGTGGGAGAGACAATTTCACGGACCATCAATCTGACAAACAGTGGAGCTTTGGGAACAAGATTCAAAGTTCAGGCATCAGCAGGTGACAGTAGTACATGCAGAACAACAGCAAAGTCTTCTGGAAGAATGGTAGGTTCAAAAGCATTGCCCTAAATTGAAAGAAACGTTTTGCTTTGCAGAGTGTGATAATCGTACAGAATCATAGAACAGCTCAGATTGGAAGGGTCTTCGGAAGATCATCTGTTCCAACCTTTAGCAGTTTGTTTATGTTTGGGTTGGCATATTTTAATATAATCTGTTAGACCCCCAAATATCACAAGACAAATTTAAAAACAACTATTGGGGGGGACGACACCAACAATGATAATTGTTTTTTAACATTTTAGTAATTTACGTCATGATTCCTATTTTCTCCGCATCCATGAAAATTAGGAAGAAATACTTTAGTTAAAAGAGGAGATTCTGACAGAGTCATTTAACATCCTAGCTCGTGGACTTCAGAAAAATGCCAACTGTTGCAAAACTAGCAATAAAGTAATGAGAATTGGAAGCACTAGCCTGTGATCTTCCTTTAAAAAAATTCAGAGCTGTTTGTTTAAATTTCCTGTCGAAGAAGGACAGTCACAGTTACTGACAAGCTGTTGTTACAAGGGAAGAAGTCTTCTTAGTCAGACTAAGAATTACTTTGAGGGCTGTTGCCTGAAAACTATAAAAATAAATAGTGTTAAAAGAATTGAAGAAAGATGTCTCAAATCAATAGTAGAATGAATGCAAGTGATTGTAATATTGTGTACTGTGGAATGTCCTGGGTGGGAATGAAGTGGAGACTGTTGAAGAAAAATACCAAAACTCACTTGGTGCAGACACTTGGTGCAGAGCTGACAAAATGTGTGGTGTTAGACCTGATATTGATTGCTCCTACAGCATGCCAATTTCGAAGTTGACAGAAAACTGAGGAATTCTGACAGCTGTACTCTTCCATGTAGCAGATAATTTTAAGTGAGAAACATTTACAAAGAAAGCATGCATACAACTGTCTTTGCATGTCAGTGCTGTGGGACAGATTTCTGAGAAGACTGAACAGCTTAAGTCTGAAGACTTACTTGCTCCTTTTCGAAGTAAATTGTGGATTTTATTCTTAAAGTGGGGAAATCTTCAGATTTAAAAAACCAACCAAACAAAAAAAATGCACCCAAACAAAAAACCCAACCACTACCCACTCATTCTGGTAGGAACTCGTGCTTTGTAATTCCTGTGTTGATTAATATAATTATCATAAATGTTCCTTTTTCCTCAAGTGTTGCATAGGTAGTACCCATAAATAGATTTCCAGGTCCTTGACCAGAGAGAATATCACTACTAGGTTGCATATCTTTGTTATGAAGTGCCTACATGTTCTTGTAAACGCAATGCTGATGCTTCATCTTTGTTCCATCAGTGCAGTCTTTAACTTCTTTAATTGTTGAAGAGCAATTGGCTCAGGTGGTTTTCAAAATTATCTACTTGACAATCTAACCCAGTTTTAAGTTTTAAGAGAAGGGCTGACCTCTCTTTTTTTAAGCACTACATTAAATAGTATGTACAGTGAAACTGCTGAGCTGTTTGCCATGGTTTTCAACTCTTGTACTATGCTTATGTTAAAAGTGTGGTTTAAATAAAGAATTTGTGAAATAACACTGTCTGGGTTTTCCTTCTGTATTCTGTCTTTTGTAGGTGTGTAATAAACAGAAGTCTAGTTCTAGGAGACTTAGATTTGGCATTGAACTGCCAGTGTTAGTTTTGTTAACTGTAAAATAACTAACACTATATTGTATTGCTCCCGTTATATTATCTACCTGTTTTGGGCAGCCAGCAAAAATTAAATCTGCTCATTGATAGAAGTCTAGTAGAACGTACAGTTTTTACAAAGTGCAACATGTTTCTCCATTTATAACGTGGAACAGTTGCAAGAAAACACAAGTCTGATTTGCAACTGCTTGATGAAATTGGAGCTGGCGCAATCTAGATGAACAGTCGCAGTAGAAAATGTTTTTTCTGTGTTTTCTAATAGGTTACTCAACATTTCAGTGACTGTGTCCCTGAACAGAAAGTCAGTGATAGTCCTGTGACATCTGTAGTTGAAAAGAAGGAACAAATTTGTCCTGACCATAGTGAAGAAGTGACCTACTGTGTAGCCCAGGTGGAGCAGCAGAGGACTGAGACAAGCCTGAGCAGTAGTTCCACAGGTGAGATGACTATTTTAGAAAACTGGCAGCACAGTTTCCCAGGCTAAGCATTATCCATTTGTGGAGTTTCCTGTAAAGAACTGTGGAATTCAGTTTGCAAAGTTACTCAGTAAATTAAGTAGTTCATCATTCTAGTAGTAATGTTACATTTCTTTGTATGCTGTCTCACAGAAAATTACTAAAAATAATGTACTGACACCATTATATCAAAAGCAGCAGAGAATCTCACTTCTCATTAGCGATCAACAGTTCAGTCTCAGAAGAATACAGAAACCAACTAGCTTAGAGAAACTGCAAAATTGTTATCATTCTTGTCTCAGCAACTGAATACCCACTTCTCGGAATAGAAATCCACATGACAGGTTTATTTTTATAGTCTGTAATTCTAGGAACAAGGAAGCAGAAAGATGAACCTCCTCAGAAATTTTCCATCTACATTCCTAATGTTTACGATGTGCTTAATAAAATCCAGTCTTGTAGAAGAAAGACTTTCTTAATTTCTTTATTGTCTGTATTCTTTAATGTTTCTTCTGGATATCGATCGTTCCAATTGTAGGAAACTAAAAGTTTCATGAAAATGTTGTGGGTGGTTTTGCTTTTTAAATCTGGGATCTGTTTTGTGAAATGGAGCGATTCCATAAATCACAGTAGCTGTCGCCAGAGAACACATACCTTTAAAGATGTTTTCAGAATTTAAAAAAAACACCCAACTAAAAATTCCATTGCTTTGGCACATTAACATATCTCATGACATCCTGATCTTTTTCCTGGTTAATGTGGAGCATATGGTTGCCAGTTGATTACTGCCATACAGTCCAGCATCAGCTTCATCTCTCATGATGCATTAGTTTAAAGCACTTTGCAGCCCTGGTCAGAGACTGTTTAATTAAAAGGTACTTATTATTGCAGTTGTTTTGGAAATATAGTGCAGCAGCAGTTCCACTTGCTTTGCAGGTCCTCCTGGCTGCATTGCTTTGTCCCACTGAAATTGGTCTTAAAGCCCAGTTCACACTTTCAGCTGAATTTGCATTCTTTGATATATCAATCTCCGATATATACTGTATCCTACTGAAACATTATTACTGTTATTCTGAAGCGAAAGGCTCAGGTCCCTCAGGTAGACTTCTGGACCTGGGCAAAGTTGTATGGCCAAACAGAAATTTCCTTCTAGACATTTATATTTCCCCATCATTGGCATATGTTATTGGATTTGCAATGTTGACCAAAATCAACGTACTTCTGCTCTGTTTGATATTTTTGTTTAGTGAATAGATGCACACATCCAGCATTTTGTAGGGTTTTGTTTGTGGTGTTTGGTGTTTTGTTTTTTTTTTTCCCCAGAACAACTTGACCAAGATGTACTAAATTCCAGATCAGATGTAGGCACAGACAATACACGTAATTTAGTGGAACTTTCTCCTGAAGAAACACCAGTCGAAATTATGCTTGGAAAGGTAATGAAAATCCTGAGATACAGACAAGGTTTTTGCTAGTCTAAGCCTACATCAAATAAATTGCTTTTGCTCTGGTGGGAAATGCTTAAGTACGTGACCAATTTCAAGTCCACTGGACTTCACTGTATCACAGTTAATTCTTAAAATGAAATCACATGACATATTTGCCCTTTCTTTCGATGTATAAAGACTTATTTGAGCTGAAAGATTGTGTATACATTTGCATTTCTCGTAATTTAACTTTTTTTTTGTCAAACTCATTTTTTTGCTGTGTCGTTCTGTGGTTATACAAAGTCTAGTGACAATGCAAAAGATGGGGCAGGAAGAACGTCTGGGAAACATCAAACTTGAGCCATATTAAAAATACCTGGGTATGAGAGTCCAGGTGCTAGTTCATACTAGCATTTATGGCTTCTACCTACACATACAAAAGGCAGGTGGACTTAATGCTGAAATCAGTACAGCAGATCTTTAAATGGTAGCACAAGACAGCTTCTCCATGTTTTAGTTACACGTTCACCAATACGTGATGGAAAACACTTTGGTAAACCACGCTATCATACAGAGTCTTACAGTAAAAGAAGACTCTGTAAGATTCTGACCACACCTGATTGTGAAACCATGTGTCATGCCAAGTCTTTTCCCCACAATAAACTTCCTAGGGAGCTACTGATACTGATTTTTCCCTTGCATAGTGCATTCAATGTAGTCACAAACTAGGTGTAGTAGAGTGTTTGTATAGTATGAGTATATACTGCTGCTTTATTTCAATACAATTTATAGACAACTACAGTAATACGGTCAGATTTTCATTAAAAACTTGTTACTTCTTGTTTAGGTTACTGAGGGTGAAATTGGACCCTTTAGCTCAGTCAAACTTCAGATTATATTTATTCCAGCTATCCCTGGAGATGTGCGGGCACAGTTTGTGATCATGTTTGACAACTCGGACTGCAAACCAGTGAGTGATTTTGTGCAAGACTTGCTTCAAAACACTGTAGAAAAAGAGTTTAAAATCCTCCTACTTCTGCTTTTCCCAAGAATTAAAAGAGCTCAGAATCCTCTATTAGAAACAGGAGGAGGAGATAGAGGACAGATAGGTTTATGAACATTATGAGAATTAACACTGAGGTACAATACAATTATGTATTATGTGGTTTGTGGGAGGTAACTTTGTAAATTATGGCTCTTCTTTCTGATGCAGTATGGTTATTAAGCCTGTTGATCCTCTGAAATGTCTGTGCAAATAATCCTGATATTCCCATTTTGTCAGACATCATACTGGAAAACATCTAGTGTCCTGGAAACAAATACGAAAGTATTCTCTATTCTCAGCCCATGTAGTTGGTTTTTTTTTTCCTGATATATCAGACTTGGAATTATTTAGCATGCAGTAGTGAAACTGATGTGTGAAAGCTGGAAGAGATGACAACTTTAGTTACGACTTCAGCGTATTTTGATTCCACACTTTATTGGAAGCCGAATTCTGCCTGGGAACAGTTCACAGAAGTTTGCCAAAAAAATAAAGAAAAACCTTCAAGAAGCTCAGGAGGCCAGTCTCGGCTCTCCCCATAGTCTACAGATGGAGTAGTCTACAAAAGGAGCTGCAGGTCCATACTGCAGGCTTCTATGGGTACCCTTTCTTTCAGGATCATTTCATCCAAGACTGAGCTGTGCGGTCACTGATGTCAGACCTAAGGTCATTATAGGAAGTACAGCACTGTGCTGTCATTACTGTATTTGTTTGCTGGCTAAACGAGCTGCAGTCTCTTGAGTTTCTGAATTATGGCACATTCCCTTAAGCTAGATGCACTTTAAATAGTTCTTTTTAATATAACGGGCAGCATGCTATTCCTTCATGTTCTCTGTCAAAGAATCCAAACTGAAGTATAGATCTTTTTTTCTGCTGGGACACCATAACATCTAGGGTTTATTTTACAAATTATTTTCATAGCTTTGCCTAATTAAAGAACCTGCTGCAATATGAATAATAAAATATTTCACTCAGCTGTAATTTATAGCAGAAATTTCTGACTAACAAAAATAATTACACTCTTGATTTGTGTATTAACAGCTGTGCTTTAGTGCCATTGGAGTTTCTATTGATGTGCCGGTTTGGGTGCCCAATCCCAACGTTGATTTGAAGATCTGTATGTATGACAGACTTTATCAGGACTGCATTGTCATTCAAAGCAGGTGAGCCACCCTTTCATTATCAGCTGCCTTCTATAGCTAAGTAATGAGATCTTAAGTCATTAGTTGATGTCTTGAGGTTCCATTTTGCCACACCCATCTTGTTATCATAGAAAGCTGAAGAACAGTTTGGTTTTTACCTTGGCATTTCAGGAGGACATCCTGATTACGGACCCTCTGAGTTCCACACTGCTGTGGAAATTGGGCTTGGGTATCCTGCTATCCCAGATGCCCAAGACCAGATGTAGCTATGAAGTATCTGGGTTAATACATGCCTTTCCACTCCTACAAGATTCTCTATGTTGTGTCTGTTCTGTGGTATAACTGTAAAGTCCCTAGGGAATAGCAACCCCAGAGAGTTTCATCATGTGGGATTTGCACACTAAACGTTATGGAGATGAATGTGTCTAACGTGAAGTGCACGTTGGGTGTAATTGATTCAGCCAGGAAATTTAATGAAAGAATATTTTGTTATTTCTCAGCTATTTTACCTTTAATTAAAGTTCATGGGAGACTTAGGATCTGGAAGCCAGCCTCATGCCAACTGTTCTTTATTGAGAAGGTCAATCACCAGTCTTTGCAGATTTGGGACATGATGCTGGATAAATCCTGTCAGTCCTTTTGCATTTACTGTAGAATGGGAAGGGTGCAACTTTTCCTAACCCATACAGGCATTAAGCACTGCCCTGGTGTGACAGAAACCTTGTAAGTACACAGATAATGACAAAATACTAATTTACAGGGGAAAAAATACCTGGGTGTTTCTGTAGTCCAAGTCAGTAATGTCTGAAGACTGCTTCTGTTTGCACTGTAATATAAAGATGGTCTTTCAGCTCATTGGCTCCCAGAGATTTCATGCTATTAGAGAGTGGTTACATGAACTTTTACTCACTTAATTGTCCTCAGGTGTGGGTGTCTTCCCTCTACCTAATGTAGTCACTATTGAATGCTTATTTTAACAATTTGCATTTCTTAGGTTCTATTTAAATAGGATTGGGGTGGGTTTGTGGGAAGGTGGGGGAGGGATTGGTTCTGTAGAAGGCATCCATTCTAAACCTCTTACCAGAATTACAGACTGCAGAGATTCTTCACAGTTGGAAAGAAATGAGTAAAGCTGTTATCTCAGAAATTCAGCTTACAGATATGACAAGCACAAGTTATGTAAGTGATTTTACTTGGTCTAGATAACCCAGGGATAAAACTTGTAAGTATAGCAGCAGAATAACTCTCCTAATGAAAACTTAAGATTTCAAGGGGATCCCAAAGATAGAAGCTGTCAAATTGCTTAGGGCAAAACTTCTTAACTGAGGGAAAAAAAGTGCTGATCCTTTGCCAAGTTTCACTAAATTGAGAGCACTTAGTATGTAGTGAACTGGCCTTAGTACCTTGGCAAATCAAGTCTTTGATTTACCACCCAGTTCTCCATAGGTAGGAAAAGTTGTCTTTGTTATACAGTCATTTGGGCTGAAATTCAAAGTATTTCATGTCCAGGAATATCATGTCTCAACTTCTTTATCCTGCAAAAGTAGATAGATTTCATCATTCAGATGTGGTGCCTGAGAAGTTTCTTCCTGTAGAAGCTATTGAAATTTTTATGTAGCACGTTTCAGAAAGAGGATTCCTCATTGTTACATGGTATATGTCAAACTTCTCAAACAGAATTAATTTAAACTGTTGAAAATAGCTATAAAATACTATCAGTCAAGAACAATTTCTTAGGTTAGACTAGTAAGTAGCTGTATTTTAATTGCAATAGTGAAAAACTGTGGAAAGGCAGTCTTGCTAAGGTCTATGGTCTGGAACTACACACAGACAAAGGATCCAGAAACTAAGAGAATTATCAGGCTAGCAAGAAAACATCCAAACTGCTGTCAACCTACAACCAAAGATAATAGTTTGTTACAATGGCTTTACGTGTGAACTGTGTATCAGCTAAAGAGTTACTACAGTGCTGTCTGTGAACTAATGCTCATAGCAATCATTCACTGGAGGAGACCAAAGGTAAGATTACCCCAGCCCAGCTGAAAAGGCTGCTTCTCTAACAACTGCTGAAATGCCTTAGCTAGTGAGAACTAAAGTTCAGATCCAGTAGATGTGAAATCTTATTAGCGTAACTTCTAGAACAGAGATTCTTAAATGTTAATTAGATACTTAAATAATCCTGCTATTCAGGAATGTTCTTACAGATTTCTGCTTCAATCCCTAACTAGTTATAGCAAAAAAAGAAAAATAACAACCCAAACTAAAACTTGTAGCAAGAGAATTCTGTATATTTTGGGGGCAAAAACTGACCCGGACATGATGTGTTAGAATAGCCTTTTGTTCACCACCAGTACACACAAACATGTGACAGAAGCAGAGCAGAAAGAACTTGCCTGTATCTTACGGCTGCTGCAATCTATGATATTGTAGTCTATAGCATAAGTAGAAGATCTAGTTTTCAAGTTAGATTTGGCACTTAAGTCCACCAGCAAGCTCTGTAGAGTTGCAAAATGTTAGTTAATATTGGTTTTGGTTTGGGCTTTGGTTTGTGTTTTTTTTTCCTCGTCGCATAGTATATGGTAATCGGGAAGCATAAATAAGCAGCATAAAGGGTGAAAGTGTCCTGTCCAATATAAATCACTTTGAAAAGTAATTTCTTCAGCAGGTTATAATCTGCACTGATTTAATGAAGTAGTATATAGTTCTCTTAGATTGTCAACAGTCAGAAATCATTCCAGGCTCCCAGTACCACATGCTATTGCTGTTGATTTAGAGCAGACCATCTGGACTGACAGCTTGTAAACCAGTCCAAGAGAAGGAAAATGACAAGCTGAAATATTTGTAAATTGCTTGGCAATTTTGCACTTAGACATAAAATTCCAAAGGAGGGTATGGTTTGTGGCTATCGCTATATTATCATATTATAATATGGCCAGAATTTAATAAATGGGGAGATGTTTCTTGGCTTCCAATATGTTACTGATAGGGCAAATTGATCACAAGTTTTAGCAGAGGAACTCGCAGTACCAGCTTAGCCACACTATGACTTCTAGCCCTATAGTACGTCTGCTGTTAGAGGAGAAGTTACAAGAGATCTGTGAATTCACATCCATTTAAAAGAAGTCACCACGGTTTTGGGGAGAAAAACCAAAAGTAGCAGCACTCTTGGTGCATTTCTGGCATAAGATGCACCCCCCCACCACCCACCCCGCCCTGAGTTTGAGGTTTTTTTCTTGCCTGTACAGGCTTAATTTTTGGTATTGAAGGTTTTGAGATAATTATGATGCTAATGAGTATGAATGGAATTTACAAACTGGGTGTACATGTTGAGGTTTTAGGTGTATTATGCTCTTTCAGGTTCGTTCTTTTGATTCTTTTGACTACAAGCTGGGACATTAAGTGCTTGTTAGCCACTTGAGCAGCGTCTAAGTATCCTTGGCCCCACTTAGGGGTCACTGGTCTTCATTTTTCTGTTTCTCAGACAGCATAACAGATTTTTATTTGCTGCATCCCACCCACCACCAATTGTTACATAACCTAGATCCAGCATTACAAGAAGAATACTCCTTTTCCATCTTGAGTGGGTTCTGTGCTGCAGCTAGGACCAATTAGGTGTCTCAAACATTACGTGAGTCATTGCTGTTGATTCAGATAGAGGGAGTGTATGTTAGGAGCAAATAATTAGCCACTATTTCACAATAATTTGGCTTTGACTTTCCCCTGACCTGACTTACTCCTGTGCTGTGCTTTGATAATTATGTTCTGATCAGCTGTGTATATTGCTTAAAATACAGCCGGGTTTACTTACAGTACCTCCGAAATCTTGGTTTTTGTACTTAAAAGAGAATACAACTATGTGATTTTGCTGTAGCAGTTTTACATGCCCATCATTTTCAATGGAAGCTTGGAATTGTTATAATGTAGAGATGCAAGGGTAGAGGAGGGGGGACCGAACTCCAAGAGCAAATGTTGCTGAGGTGGCAGTACGGGTAGTCTCAAAGCCACCTAAGCATGTCTGATTTGTTTGCAGAGCAAAAGCCACGCTGCGTTTGAAGTTTGAAGTATGCAAAGAATTGAGTAAGCACATGGAGCTGCTTCCAAAAACAGGTTACATTCAAGCTCAGTCTTCCTTCAGTGTGCAATTGAAGTTTCTGCCCAGGTAACCTAACAACATTAATCTTTTCAGTATTTAAGAAAATATCTGTAGGAGGCTGTGAGTGGAAAACCTGAGCAGGTCAAAGTTTGGTTTTTTTCTTCCTTCACAGTGTAGCAGGCTGGACTTCACACTGCTGGTGTCAATACAGTCCTAGTCTCCCCGCCTCGTTCCCCCTTAAAAGTTGCCAGATGCTCAAGGAGGAAATTAACTTGGATCACATACCTGTGAGGAAATGCTTTTCCTGTGGTGACAGCAGTAGTGTGAAAATCTTAGCAGTTGCATTCCTGGTAGGCTGCTCCCATTTCTGTGGGGAAGCTATTCTTATACAAGAGAGAGGCTATCTAGGCAGGTGGCTACTTCATGGATCACTGATTAAATAATTTCTGGAGAAGAACTCCTGTGCTTGCTGATTAAGGTAAGAATGGTTGGGCTTCCTGTTCATATCTCTCCTACCCATGTGCATTTTTCTCCAAAATATGAACATACTGATCTTGAATTTCATGTGGCATTTTACATAACATCGTCTAAGATGTTAAAAGAAGTTTCTGTTCTCCATTTCATGATACATCTACATACACAAACATAACTCGGTTATAGAAAACAAAGAATTCCAGTTTTTCAAAATTTAAATTCAAGAGATCTTGTTGACCACTGTTAATTTAATTTACCTCGTCATTGCCATCCTAAAGAATTTAGCAGAATGTTTCTTTTCAAATATAAATTAAATTATATAGACCTTAATTCTGGTGTACAGCCAAATACTTCATCGGCTTCTGCATTGGTTGCTGCTGTAAACCTGCTGCTTTTTTCCTATAGATTATCCAGTCCCATTGATGTAGGTATATTTGGATTTTCACTGATGGGCCCAGCATCTCTGGATTTTAAATTGAGAGTCTAATTACTGATTTTGAAATTTTCACCAGGTTAATATTCAAAGAACTAAAAGTATTTACAGTTCTTCCAACATCTCAAATCCTATCAGATTACAACAACAGTAACCATTGTTATGACATTTTTCAGTTCCTAAACTTCAGATGCTGTAAAGCAGTATTACACTTACTGAGTGGATAGAAGCATAGCTTGGATTTAGGACATTAATCTTCCTTTGAAAAATGGGGAAGCTTCAAAAAAGGAGATTTGATGAGATTAAGGCATTTCTGACACACAAAATAAGTATCTGGCTGTTTCGGTATACAGATCAGTTTTAAAAGACCTAACACACAGGGGGAGTGCGTGTATGGCAGAGAAAGATGAGCTTGGTACAAGCTGATGTGAAGTACTGAGCTAGTGACACATTTCTGTAAATGCCTCCTCATTGACTTAGTATTATAGCTTGTTTTTCTCAGAAGAAAGAATAGCTATATTAAAAGTAAGACAAAAGTAAAAAGAAACACTCATTTAGCAGTGCTAAGTGAGCAGATAGAGGACTGAAGGCTTGGGAAGCTCTCCCAAGTATGCTGTGCGCACTGCAATGCTTGGTCAGATGTTACAATACTCAACTTTCTGGGTGTTTGAAGCAGACATTTTCTGTTCATTTGAAGGCAAGTTCTCTAATCTGCTGACTTTCAGAATTCCCAAATACCACAGCTTTTAGTTTTTCTGCATTTGGAACTAGTCCTGCAGATGCTGGCAGTCTAAATCTGATTTGTCTTTTATGCTTTTCTTTAATGGCTTTTAAGCATGAAAATGCCATTTTCAGAGAACTATCTGAAGGATTTCAGTATCTTTTCCCCAAAGCATAACAGCTAATTTAGACTCCATCACTGTGTATTTACAGTTACAATAATTTTTTTTCCCCTCTGGATTATTTTGTAATACATTGATTTCTTCTGCTCTTGTAACGTCCTGTGACAAAGTGAAAGCTGATACTTTATTCCTACCTTGTATTTAACTCCAGTTCCTATCTTTAAACAAGTTAGCAGTACCTTTGAAAATCACCTTCTAAAGTCACAGTTCAGACTTGCAAAATAACAGCCAGCAAGACTTCAGATCACCGTGGTGACTGAGTGGGTGCTATTTATTCATTAACTATTCTTTAACAATACATTAAAAAAATTGCATGTAATTCCAGTAGCAGTAGTAGGAACGTTATCACTGTGGAGACCTAAGAACAGGAAGCAATTCACTCTGATGCTGTAAGACACTATAAATAGACCAGCACAGCTAAATACGCTAGAGTTTTTGTATTGTTTTGGCTTGAAGCTCTGAAATTGAGCTTATGATAGCAAGATGCTATCACAGCTACAGAAAACCCACATATTTCTTATAAATTACTAATCTGGTATATAGTCAGACACTATTGGTCTCCAAGTTTGTTTCACTTTATTTATGTCTGTGTTCTTTGGCATACAGTTGGTTCTGCCTCAAACTGGCTGGTAGTTAACTAATGTCAGTGTCAAAAGGAAACAATTGCCTAGGTTGGGTTGGTTATATGCTGTGGTTGCAGCAAAGATGCGGAAGGCGTATATTCTAAAGTAAGCTTTAAATTTTTCAGAATTTTAAATGACTGGAAGGCATTTTAAGAAAGGATAAATGGATGCAGACCTCTGTGAATAACTCCCTTAAACTCTTGTGTGTCCAAAATGCTGTTTTTAAAAAAAAAAAAAAAAAAAAAAAAAAAAAAAAATTCCAACATTAACGTACAAGGTCAGTTATTCTAACTTCATTGCTAGATACCCTTGCAATTTGTGCATACCTGCTCAGAGCAGATTGTCTGGAGGTGTGCCATTCTGTAGGAAATCTGTGACAAGTCCATAATGTTTCTGATATCACTGCACCTTCTTTTTCTTGGTCAGAAGCTGGAACTTCATAGGTCACTAATTTTTGATTGGCATTTTCTTCCACCATTCTTCCACCGTTTTCCCTAATACTCGCATATATCTTGCATACAAGATGGTAGTGACACTTCAGTGAAGCGTTGGAGTTGATGCTTAACCAACTATGTATGCAAGTACTCCTGTTTGAGCACAAAGGCTGTGTTAAGATTAAAAGCTGTGAATAATAAAACTTTTAGACCTTAAGTAATATGTTTTGTGCGTTTTTTTGGTGTGTTGGGGTTTTTTTGGTCAGAAATTCATCCATCAAAAGTTTATTATTCCTCTTAACTAGAAAACAGTCACAGTATTTTAATGAAATTGAATGTACTTTTTGATTTTTAGGCACTCTCTTCCTGAAGATGCAGGGAGCTATTTTAATGAAGAGACAAGGGTTCTGGAAGTTCCAGTGACAATACTGATTGTGGATAAGGTTAGTGATTTTTATGATGCTGGTTATCAGACTGACAATAGATGTAATTTATTTTAGTGGATATTCACTTAATTATACCTAATCTTAGATTAATTCTTACCAGTTGAAGTCCTACGGTAATAGTAAAAGGCGCTTAAAGTGATAACACCAATTTTATAGTTTCTTCTTGTCAGCGTGTTTACAATACAGAAAGTTAAACCCTTTCTAGTTAGTGCTCATCTGTTCCCTAGTAGTTTATTTTGTACCAGAGTTATCAGATACCATAGCACAATCTTTTTATTTTGAGCTGTACTGTAGATGTCACATGTTCTTAGAGTTTACATTTCCTGGAGATGCAGGTGTGATTCCATTCTAGCATATGGATTTTGAGATACAGATTTTTTTATTATTATTATTTTGCTTATCAAAGAGATATTTCCTATTGTTTATTTTTCGAGAACAAGGAGGCCGAAGTTCAAGATAGATACGTTACATTTGCATGTGTTATTGTCAAGGAATAGAGTAGAATAACTTTTTGGATGACATTTCACTTAAATCCTGTCCTTAAATGCTACAGATGGAGGTTTTTATCCTGTGCTTTTGCATTTGTTTCAGGCTAAAAAAGTTAATATTGCTGTCCATGCAATTGTTACTACTTCTGATTTGGAAATCAGTCCAGCACAAATCAATTTTGGATACTGCACAGTCTATGAAGCTGTGCAGACAAATGTCACGCTAACAAACAAATCCATCTTGCCACAAGAGTTTGGATTTGTGGGACTTCCAGAGGTATGTAGTTATCCCACACACATCTCTTCTTGTATCAAAATATATTTAATTATTAAGAAAACATGCTTCAATAAAAATAAATCATGACTGTTTCTTGCAAACTCATGGAAATACTTCTGCCTGCAGCACTGTGGAAACATACAGATTAGTTCTGGTACTGGTTTGTGTAACTTTCATCCTCTACCCTAAGCATTTTCCAAGCAGTATAAACATCTTTGAGGAGATTTTACTATTCTCATCTACATAATATTATTAGGCTAACTTCATGCTATTAGAATACCTGTTTTTTACGCCAAGAAATCTACTAACAGAATACCTGGTGTACTTTTCTTTCAGACTCACAGGTCGCTTATACTACTAAATAAAACAGGCGTAGGGCTGTTGCTTTGGCCTTGAGGCTGAGGAATATCATACAGTTTGCATGCAAATGCCTAAACGCTTTGTCTTTAGAGCAGGATTGCCATGTCCACACTGCTTATTGGGAATCATTTCCTGAACCATGCCTAGGTATTTTCTGACTGGCTCTAAGTTGATGTGGAAGCTAAATTAATCACAGGAGCTGCCAGTTTTGTGGGGGCTAGGTCTACTGAATTTTTTTTTTTTAAATTTTTTTTTTTAAAGTTAGCTGTTCAAGCTTCATAATAGCATGATGATCACTGTATGAAACGGTTTGGTATATTGGAATCAGAGCTAGAGGAACTTGACATTTAATTAGACATTCTCCCTTTCTCTGCTGTTCTAGGGATTAAAATCAAGGAGTTAGCTAAAAGAAATTGGAATATTCAGCTTCGTTAAAGCTTACTTCACAGCATGTGTTTCATGATTAGCTTAAAATGAGGAGACGTTCCTGAATCATCATCAACCCATAAACACAAACCAATATACATTTGTAGTTATTAAAACGCTACTTGTCACTATGGTATCTGCACATCATACAGGAATCGGCTCTTCAAAGATACAGGGGGAACTGTTGAGATTCTTATCATATTTCATTCAGTTCTCTATGAAGAATAAATAAACATCATTAGAGAAAGGTGATTACCATAGATGGTGAGAAGCTGGGGAAAAAATTCTACTGAAGTCTGAGTTAATGGGTTTAATGCCTTTCCAGTTACTTTGAGATTAGAACTCTGCGCATCAGTCAGACACTAGTCACTAACTCAAATGAAAGCTTCTTACTAGAAGGTTTCTGGTTTCCTGAGATTTGTACGTTTAATAACAAAATTTTCTTACCTCACCAGTAATGTCTTATTTTAAATTATTTAATAATTTTATTATTTAACTCATAATTTCTTATTTTAATAACAATAACTTCTTGTCTTGTCATTCTGAAGTTTGTTGCAATTCAACCCAATGACGGAATTGGAATTCTTCTTCCCCTTGAAAGCCTGACATTGGACGTTATCTTTAAAGCTGACAAGGCAAAAGAGTACAGCTTTGAACTAACCTGCAAGTCAGAGTTTAATAGGTATGTTAAGAAACTGATTCAGTGGTAGGTAATCTAGAAGTCTAAATCACACTGGATTTCCACTGTTAAGCTAGTTTAGAAATTAAATCCCTGCCTACTTTGAAGAGGTAAGGCTAGGACAAAAATGTGAGGCAGGTAGGAATTCTCCAGTTGACAAGAGTTGCTCAGTGCCTGTTAGTTTCATCCTTCGTTTACATGTCTGTCTTTACTGACATGACTTTTCATATCTCACCCAAAACTTATCCTTGTTGCATACCCAAGCTGCAAGTTTGCCCCAGGTCATCTTAACCTGCAATGTTCTGCTTGCTTTTCCAGTAGAATTACTGAAGGATTATTTTTTTTTTCTTTTTGTAAAAATGCTTCATACATTAAGCTAATGCTACTAAAATAATGATGGCATAACCTTCGATTTGACTGGATGTATTTCCAGAAGTTCACAGAGGAAGAATTCAAGTAGGGACTCTAGCCAATTGTGCATTAAAAATAGATAGTATTATTGTTCATCTTTAGGCAAAATTCCCATTGCAAGCTTGAAATTCTGCTTAAATAGGGACTACAGGATTAGTTCCCTATTTTCCGGGCTGATTAAGAGACTATTTTATGCTGAGACAATTTATCATGTGTTTATTTTTAGACAATTCAAGCTGTCATGCAAAGCAGTTGGAGTCCACCCACCTCTTGAATTGTCTCATTCCTTAGTTCAGTTTGCTGCAACAGCTTTAAATGGTGTGTCTACAGCAAAACTGTATGTGATGAATTCCCATGCGAGTGTCAACCACTTCACTCATGCTGTCCCAAGAATTGGTAATGGGGAAGTTGCCCCTGTTGGACCCACTTCATTTGAATTCTGTGTGCCAGAAGACTGTCCAGTGGCAATTACACCTTCTGTTGGAACTGTGTTGCCTGGGAAGGTAAATTCACTTTAAACATCGAGTGTTCTGCCAAATCTTTTGATCATCTATGTCCCTACAAATGTTGTCACTTGTAAAAGAAGCTCAAACGTCAGCTATTATGAGAATAGCTGGAATATTTTATATTGTTTGAAATAAAGTTTTAAAGCAGATATGAAGGGTTAACCATCTAATCTGGCTGATGCTTAATGGGAGCTTTCACCCTGAATGTTCTTTCCCCAGTGATGTCATTAAGATTTATTTGAAGAATGTTTAAATATCAACAATAGTGGTCAGGTAAAACCAGCCCACTGTAACACAGTGGACTTCCAAAAAAGCTGCAAGTGACCTTATCCTTAGGATCATCTTATTCACTTGGAAAAAAAAATATTGTATTTTATTTGTTAATTTTTTGCTGTCGTGTTTATGCTCCTATTGAGCTTTGTAGGTATAACACATGTATGAGGGCTGAATTTTGCCTATCATTCTTGTGTATGCTCTCACACTCCCAGAAAAGCTTGATTCAAGTGTCCTTCAGACCAACATTGTCAGATCAGCTAATCAGAGAAGAGGCAGTTCGGAGGCTTTGCAGAGCAGCTGCGACAGGGGCAGAAATACAAGTAAGGAATGCTAAGAACTAGCACATGCTGTTGGTCTGTTACTTCCAGATATTTGTTTCTCTGGATGGTATTTTTATCATAAAATTATTTGCATATTAATGAAGCCCAAACTCACGATCCATATAAGACCTGCCTATAAAGGACAAGAGTGTGACTGTGCTAGTGCACTTAATGTGTAGTCTGTTCACTGAGCAATAATTTAATTTCATGCTAACAATTTCAAAAGCATTCCTAGAGAATTTTCTTGCAAATGCTACCTGCAAGTACTCTTAAAAAAAAAAAAAAAATTTCTATACTTCTTGCAGATTTACAGCATATGTGGACTTCATATGCAATGCTGTGGGTCAATTAATTTACATAAGCACCTATGGTTGTCTTTAATTATGAGATAAATAGGTAAAATTCCCATGAGAGAGAGACAGTCTTTTTACTTGTCTGCTCCAATAGGGGAACTCTTTTTTTTAAGACGGAGTAAAATACATCCATTTCAACTTAATTTTACATTATTCATAGAATCATAGAATTATTAGAAATACATGAGATAAATGCACTCTATCACCTCTTAGGTTCTGTAGCCTTGGGCCAGGGACTATGTATCTGTAAACTGATGTCTTTATCGGATTACCAGTGATCACCCTCAGTGTATAATGTCTCCGTGTGTGTATTTGCAGAAAAGGAAGAAAGATGAAAAGAGAGAGGGAAAGAAATTAAGCATTTCCATTACCAGACAGCTTGTAAGGGATGGAGGCAGTAAACACCTGACTTCTCTGTATAGTTCTGAACAACCACAATCCGAAGAATTAAAGCCTGAGTAAGTCAGCAAAAGCATCTTGTACTACGTAGACAACATTCTCTTTATAAGTAGTTTAATAAATCTACTAAAGCCTATAGGTAGACAAGAAAGCAATCTGTGGAGAAGAAATAGCTCTAGCTATGTTGCAAAGGCTGTTTCCAAAATTAGTACTGCTTTTAAGCCACACAGCTGTACCCTCTCATGTAAGGCAAAGAATCCCTTTATGCATCAGAGGGATTGAAGACTTCAAAGAATATATCAGAAAGCATGAGATGTGACTGTATGGGCAAATTTAGCTGAACCAGCAAGGGTGTTGTTTTAAAGGGCAACTGGAAAGCTGAATTTAGGTACCAAAAGAGACTACTACTAATACACCTTTTTCTGAACAGGTTTAACAGAGCTGAATACATTCAGCCCAGATGGAAACCATCTGATGGCCCATATCCATGGGTTGTTTTGGGGGGTTTTTGGGGGGGCTTACATAGTCCATTGTATCAGTCACGGTCATCTTCAGTCTTGGAAATGTAAAAATGTGCTTTTTAAATAGTCATTTTACAGTATGTGTCCCTCAGTGAGAATTAACATTAATAGCACGTGCTGTCTAGAAACTTGGATATTTAGATGCAAAATCTGATATTTGAGGTCCCTTGTTTAGCATATAATTCAACTTTTTAGAAGCACACTTCTGCCTAACCTGAGGAATCTAGAAGTGTTTGAAGTAAATAGATGCTTAAACACCAGGCATTTGGCTGTACTGGACATTAGATATTTTTGACTAAAATACCATGTCCATTGCAATCCATTAATTATAATTTTTAAATACTTTCAGTACAGGTCACAAAAGTAAAATTTATATTTGAAAACTCCCATTATGAAGTATAGCTTGGCATATCGCATTACAGAAATGTGATTATGTGTGATTACATATCATTGAAATGATGTGGAAGTACTGGAAGGCACTGGAATACTTAATGTGTCCAACATAAGGAAATCGTACTGAGTTTAACAGTATAACGTCTATTCAGTATAACATCTATTTCCTGGGTTTATAATTTTTATTCTCTTTTGGTGAGAAAAGCAAGCTGCTTAGTAGGGTAGGTCCATTTCTGTGTATCAAGACAGTTGCTGAGTTTCACTGTTATGTTCAATTTTGAATATATGACCAAGAAACAGTAAATGCAAATAGCTCAGTAGGTATCTATTTGATTATTTTCTTTCTTGCTCTCTCACTTACTAAGATGATTCTTATTCTTGGATTTTCTAGTTCAGATGCTTATATGGCAGCCCAGGCTTTCCTGATGAGGAGTTTCAGTGGGAGGTTTGAAAAATTCATCATACCGTGCTTTGTTGCAAGTGGACAGATCGATGAAAAGAAACGCTCTGAAAACCTAAGCTGCAGGTATTTGCAATTAGATATTTGCAATTCATGATAGTTCAGAAATTTGAGGGGGAAACGGTGGGCATGTTAATTTATTCATTCAGGGAGGAAATTTGCTTTCTGATCTTAATTACTTCATAGGTCAGTGGTAGAAACTCATGCTTACAACCCACTAGTTGGATAAGAATCAAACATATAAATATAAAAGCAGCTTAAAGAATAGTTGTATGAAAAAATTTAAGCCAGATTTAGTTCATATTTCTGCTTGGGCATACACGAAAAAGTCAGCTGCCAAAAATTATGTATTGATTTGTAATACCAATTTAATGATAACCTGTGATATGAACAGAATAAGAACAGATTTCTGACGATAGTTTTTATTTCTGTATGGTCCAAGAGCAAATATCCTTTTACTATCTCTCCAGCCCTTACAACACTTTGTACTTGGAGTTGCACTGTCCAGCTGTAGCACCATCTGTTGTGGTCACTTCAGATAATGGAAAAAACACAGTCAATTTTGGTGATATTGCAGTAGGTATGAAATTTGAATTAAAGTTTTGAGGTTTTTCTGTCTGACGTTAATATCTTCTGAGCATAGTATTGCATTTTCTTTTACATTGTTCCCTTGATTTTCAGAAGTCAATATAGAAATTAGTCCTGTAATAAGTACTTAGGTGGAAGATTAGGAGCCTATGTGGCCAGCTGAGGCATGTAAAAAAGCAGACTTGATCCCAAAACATGGAATCGGAAGCTCTACAAGTGACTGTCCAAATTTGAAAGTATTTTGGTGAGCTTTGACTAGTGTATTAGCCATAGAAATGGAATGAATGTTTGGCCCAGGTAGAAGCATGAGTTAAAATGAGGAATGGTAGTGCATGAGTGAGCATCATCACTTTTTGAAATGTTTTCATTCCTGTCAGGCCACAGAATGATTAAGCGAATTACAATACAAAATATCTCCCCAGAGAAGCTGGAAGTATCCTTGTTTGGAACATGTAAGTTAATCTGCCATTCAGCTTCGCTTTAATTTGACTCTTTATCTGTAGGAGGAACTGTTTGACACTAAAGCAAGTAGGAGGTAGCAGATTTCAGACTGAATACACATCTTTCAGAGTGAGGCAGGTGATGGGAAGGATATATCAGACGAGCCTAGGTGACCTGCTGGAAAGCTAATTCCATTCCACCCTTTAAACTGCAAATAATTCTGCATAGAGCCAAACTTGAGAAGCACTTAACCACTTTCTAAAGAGTATAAGGTACTGATGACAAAGCTAGTTTCACTACAGTATGACATAGTGTGAAACGGAACCAACTCCTTAATTTTTGCACAATGCTTCTCTGAATTTCTGAATATCTTGTAAGAAGAGGGTACTACACTGGCTTGTCTGGGTTAAACTGTGTAGGATAATATAGGAGAAGGTGTGTCCCGGATCTTGGGCTGTTAATGACCCAATCCAGGCAAAATCTGAAAATGGAGTTACGTGCAAATGTTATTGACTGGAAAAGGATCTTGCAGCTATTTGAATTCAGTGGGGGGGAAAAAAAATTGGATTAGTTCTTCTTTTCTCTGAGTTAGTTACTGAACTCTGAAAAAGCTTATAGACAGTTGGTTTGTACATCTTTGGTCTGAACAATACTTAGAATCTGTTCTTACATCTTTTTCCCCAATCTTTGTTTATAAATTTTTTCCTTGAGTTGCACTATTTTAGCTAGGATTCTCAGTTCTGAATCCCAATGGTCCCTTCCTGTTGGTCAGACCAGTTGGAATGCTTGAGCCAGGTGAAAATAAAGCCCTCATCATCTCTTTTTGTCCAAATGAGAATAAATGGGTGAGTAAGAGATACGACAGTAATGGGGAAAAAGAGGAGAGATGGAGAGATGTAACAGGCTGTGTAATATACACGTTTTACTGACTGGAATGAGGCTGTATAATAGTAAGGAAAACTTGTTACCTGTGCGTAGCCCTTCCCAACATTTGGATCTTTGTCTATGCACTAAATCCAGAAGTTCTGTAGTAATGGCCCATTCATGGGAGGGGGGTCAGTTGGGAGGGGTGGGGGATGTTCTCCTTCAGCAAATGGGCTAACAGACATCCTCTTGGCAGTTTTGTGAAACGCTGGACATCCGGACGGCAAAAACCAATCTAACCCTGAGTATCACTGGTCGTGGGGTGATGCCGTCAACTGTTTGCTCTGTGGAAGAAGTACTCGATATGGGATATGTCATAGCGAGAGAGAAGGTGACTTCCACATTCAAGGTAAAGCCCTCTATGCTGAACCAGAAAGCACATCAGCAATTTTTGTAAGGAGGAAGAGGAGTTCTGTAGTTTCTAGTCTGGCAGAATGTAAGGCTGGGCGGCAAACTGTAGACAAAAGAATATAACTTTAAAAGCGCGTCTGGCAGAGTGATTTGGTGCTGAGACAGTTTCAGGCCAAAGGTAACAAAGCTGTGCAGGGAGGATCTCGTTAGCTGCTTCTGTCCTGCCTGCAGTCCATACAAAAAATAGAGATCCAGTACCTTCTATAAAAGAAAAGGAGAAATGATCTGTGTGATTTTCTCTGTAGATCTAGCCAGTATGCAGAGGGATGTGAAGTCAGAAATGCCTTTGCTTTTACTGGTGTTAGAAATATTTGCTCTCTTTCTTTAATCTCTCCATTAGCACTATCACAACTGAGGCTGCTCTGTGTCCACACAAAGCAGTGACAGAGGTACGTGGGTGAAATGGAAAATTGGTCCTACAAAGAGCATGTGAGGGTCTGCCACAGTACAGTCTAGGGAAGTTTAACCGATTCACTCATTCACATACTGCAGATGCCCACAGACTCAGAAACAGGCCAAGATCTAGGCATAATTTTTCTCCTCTCAGTTTTTGTCTGTCAATAACCCAAATATATTACTTGCTGCAAGACTCTTAAAAGAAGCCTGTTCCCTGTTGTTGGGGGGCAGGGGTTGACATGATCCATTATGGGTAGCAATAACACATGTTTTTGGTGGCATCTGGGTACACAGTAGTGCAGTACTGCAGTGAAACAAATTCAGCCAGTTCACAAACTGTGGATCCTACAGGCTTGAGAATCAGTTTTCTTAATGAAAATGCTGTTGTGTGAATTAATGTCTTCAGATACAGAACACTTCCACACTGACCCTGCAATACTCCGTACAACTAGATTCACTTTCATCAACGAGGGACAAAGATCAGCAGAGACTTCCATCCTTTATTACGTCCTCTTTACAAAGAACAGAGTTTGTTGGTAAACTTGTTTTTTAATTTTCTCATTTTCTTTTGTCAAAGACTCATGAAGTATAAAGCAGCATTCCTTGGCCCTGTTAGATCTACACAACTGTCAAAACCTGGGGCATCACGTCACTGAAATTAAAGGCATAATTTTGTTTCCCCAGTAGGAGCTGTACTAATTCTTTCAGTATAGGTAGCTGTAAATTTATGCAGCCTGAGCAAATATCCACAACTAAGGAGATAGCAGTGTTTGCGTGGGTTTCTTTAGATTCAGTAATTGCATACTAAAGATTACATTTAGGGATGTCCATCTCTGTAAAAACACGTTAGAATACAGGAGAGGTTTGGTGACGCTTCTTCAGTAACTCTTGAGATGAATGCATTAAACTGATAGATGGCTTTATCTGGTATTTCTAACATCCTGTTCTGCTGCAAAACCATGTATGAGGTCTTATTTATTTGCTGTTGCAACAAAAATTAAATGGGTTTAAAATGTATGAAGTAGTGAAGTGGAACTGTCATCCTTTCTTATTAGTATCCTCATTTTTATTTACCAGGAACACAGAACTATAATGCCTTAAGTGTGTTCAGCATCTTTCCAACAGAAGGAGAAATTGTTGCTGGGAAGAGTCAGGATTTTATTGTTACTTTCAGTCCTGATCATGAAAGTCTGTACTATTCTGACCGTCTCAAGTTTGTGCTCTTTGGCAAGGTGAGACAGTCAAGATACCTGGATTATGAAATCAATGTCTAAATATGACCCACGGTGATTTTTATCACCATGGGTCTTAGCAGGAGTTTCAAATAATTGTATCTAGTAGACAGCATTTGTAGGCAGAAGTATTATCTTTATGAGATTAGATATAGGTAGGAGATGGCAGGTTTGGGGCCCACTGACTTTTTTTAAGGTTTTAAATATTCCGTTATTAATCCATAGCAATAGTGACTTGGCATTCAGTCCTGTTTTCTGCCCAGCTGTCCGCACTGCGTAAATGAGAGGTGATGGGAGCTAGGCTGCTGCCACACTGCTGAGCACAGCTCCGAGTGGATTCTCTGCAAGCAGCATTTAAGGGCAGCGGAGAGTGAAGCGACACCTGTGCCGTGCAAACTGACAGGTGCCCTGAGGTCCAGGAAGCTGCTTCTGCAGTCACTCAGCATGAGGAAGGAGGTTTCCATCTGTAGAGCAGCAGCTGAGCTTAGATGGAGCCCAGGTCAGGATATACAGTCTGGCAGCGTAGCAGGTGGCTTTATGCCGTGTTCCAAAAGAGACTGACCAAAAGCTAATGAAGGGTGCCGACTAATGACCGTCAGCAGGCACTGCAAACACAGAGCAGAAACTGGTAGTGAGCAAGTAAGCACTGTTTCTCTCCTTGCAAGTTTTGTATCTCTGGATTATCCTTGGAATTACGGTTAAGAATGCAAATCAGACTAAGTTGAAGATGAGTGGAGACTGGTCCTAGTTCACAAACTTTAGCCACGTTTGGTGGCAGATAACTTTTGCCTCTTTCAGTGGCTTTAGTATATATAAATAGTTTTTCCAGCCTCCTCCTGAGGCACATTGCCCAAGAATGAAAGGTTGTTTAAAACAGAAGTGCCTGAGCGGACAAGACAAGGGGAAGATGCAGGACTCTTGCATTAGAGTACAGGGCCTCTTGGGATTTATATAGGCAGATGATGTAATGATTTCTATGCCACTGATGCTGCTGTGTCAGTATTGCAGTTACATTGGTACTTAGGCTGTAGCTGGCATGTGAAGCATTCTTGTCTTATATAGAAAATAGCCCACGTGATCCACCTGAAGGGCGCAGCAAGAGATCATCCAATGTTTGTGGAAGGGGGAGTTCCGCTAGATGTACCCATTGAGTCCTTGGCTGTGACATTACCTACGTCATCGCAGAAGGCACTAAAAGGAGGTAATGTGCTACCACTTACACTTTATTACAAAACAGTGAGTGATAAGACACGAGCACGTTCCTCATCCTTTATGAAAAGGTAAATGAAAGGTAACTCTTCCAGAATCAGAACAAATAAGCACTATGGTATAGCCTATATTTGTAACACACACAAAAAATGCAGGAAACTTTCTCATAAGGAAAGACTTTCCTCTTCATTTTAATGCAGTTATATCTTAATGATGATCTTGTTTCTTTGCAATTTACCTTGCAAAAAATGATTGTAATTTAATGCTACTATGAAGTATTAAGATGCATTTGCTTTCTGCCACTTCCATAAAATTATTTCATATGTAATAATGTATCCTGGAGTCTCCCGATTTGTACTGTTATGAAACAGACACGCTTTTGGGGTTTGAATTTATCCTTCCTTAATTTCTTTGGACAGGATCTGTGTTCAGAGACAGTATATAACCAACTCATAGCTCCTGAGCTATAAATAAATCCAAGCACATACCGTATGCAAGTAGGAATATAGTACACACAATGTATATGCCATGGGGCTAGAAAACAAGCATGAATCTTGATAAACAATTAACAATTACAGTTTGTAATTGCAAATTAGCAAAACCTCCTTTTGGTTCACTGTAAGAAGGATCTTCTTATCTATGCCAACTCATGAATTTGCTACAACGTCACTTTGTTTTGAACCATCCTGGTGTAATTTATGCTTGTTCCAAACTGGTAATCGCTCAGTTTTGACTGTCTCGGAGTTTACTTGATTCTTATTTGTTTAGAGCTACAAGAACCAGTGAAGTCCATTCTCCTCATGCTGGACTACATCGAGGGAGAGAGTTCTCCAGTGCCAGCAGTGACAGAACTGAAAGTTGGAGCTATACAAACAGCTCAGTTTGCATCTAAGAAGGTGAAGAAAATCAAATGCGCAGTTTTATGTCAGATGCTGTAAGGAATACTGACAGTGCACAAATGGCTACTAGTTCCTTCTGTCAAAAATTCAGTCTATAAATTAAAAAACAGACACAACTTTCAGCATTTCTGACAAACTTTACATTATAAAAGCATCAGTGTTTGAAAAGAAAAGATTATTTTTCAGGGGCTAGTATGAAGAATTAGCGTTATCATATCAAGTCAGCAACAAAATTGATTTAGCAGTTTCCTTCCCTAATTCTGAAATACAGAAGTTTGAGCACAGAACTGAATTACAGGTCTGATCCTGTTATTTCAGTATGGTATTTTGTGACAACTCGACACAATGAACAAGATGTATCCTTGCAGTTTCAAAGGGCAGAAGCAATCTGGGAAGCCGTAGGCCCACATATAGCATTTGGGCAGTGCAGCCTTTAATAAACAGTCACTGTGTTTGAAGGAGCAGAAATGAGGGTGTGTTGTGTGTGTCTCTCGTAGAACGTGGAGTTCAGTTTTGATAGCCTGCCACTCCTGCAGCAGAAGGGATTCACTATTGAATCTGTGAAGGGAACGATTGAGCCTGGTCAAGTAAAATGCATCAGTGTTTCTTGGCTGCCACCTGCTGACTTTCGGGTAAGTTGCTACAGCATGTTGCTGCTTAAACTGGAAGTGCGTGGCAGCTGTTTTCACCGACTTGTAGGAGCAATACAAAAGCTGATCTTCAAGATGTCAGCAGTACGGGCTGCTTTGACACATTGGGATGACGGAACACGTGTGGTTACCAAGCGGAGTATAGGCTGGTATAAACACTGATACAAGAATAAAAGCCAGGAACAATATGTGTGATTTGGAGGCTTGCTACCTCACCACAGACTTCATTCATCTTGCGTGATGAAAAGAACAAGCATTAGTCGCTTGCATCTTACAGAACTTAGAGTAACTTCTTACAGGTCACTGCATGATGTAGCACCAAAAGGCCAAAATGCTGCTGCTGTCAACTAAAAGGCACAGCTTTGATCACACTTAAGTGAGCTTTTTAATGCCCCCTGTGTGAGAAAACCTGCGGTCCTGCTGACACAGAACTAACTTTACATGGATCATTCTGCTGCAGTGTTCACATTTCTTTTGGCTGTGGGCTGCCTTTCCTTTGGTATATTCCCGGAAGTCAGTGGGGCCTTTTGGATTCTCCATTTTATTAACTGCTTTATGAACCCCGTTTCCCTGGCTACTTCTGCCTTTTTGTATTGCAGAGCCTAGGTATGAGGTCCAAACATCTCTACAGGGCTGTGACTGCCCTTCCTGATTCATCTTCCTGGGCATTCATGGAGACTGAAAGTATTTACTCCCCTGCTCTTTGTTGTGAGCTGTGTGTGGGATGGCAGAATGAGTAGCTGTTCCAAAATTAAGATTGCTGCTGTCATGTGCAGAAAGAAGGCAGTAGAGTTCCTGGCATGATGTGTCAGGTTGACATCGTGCCTCTTGGTAACCACTGGTTGTTACATAAGATTTAACGCTAACTGACGGCTAACAGGATCCATTTCTTTCCCAACCCTCACTGCAGCGTACTCTGCTGCTGCTGTGCCCAGTTGTCATGGCTGTAATGTGGTGACGGTATCTGTAACACTCTGGAGATGATAGAATGCTTAGTCATTGCTACTTTACTTACTGCAGTATGAGCGTTGCGTGGAAATATAAAAGAGCCAACGCAGTGGGAAGCGAGGTAATCTATAGCTATAACTGGTACATCTTACAACTAAGATGTGAAATACTCGGTTTAGAACTTGATCAACTAATTTTTTTCTATCTACAAAAAAAATAGGTTGGATTTATGTGTGGATTTTTTTGTAGGCCGATGACCCTCTGCTTGTGACAGCCCTCCTGACCTTAAAAAGTGATATTAAGGAATCTTACCGCATTCTCTTCATGGCAAAAGTTGTGTCTGCATATGCTCCCACTAAGTGAGGGAACCAACCTAAATGGAAAGGAAGATGGAGGCTTATATTACTGGGAAATCACTGGATCTCAGTTGAAACATGGAAAGATTTTGAGATTGTTGCAAATGTGAGGGGAGCGGGGAAGCGGGAAGGAAAATGACATGTCACATTTCTGCTTTTTTCCCCGAAAATTTCTATGTAAACTCTGTTTCCACTAGCTTCATTTTCAAGCCAACTCTGTGACAATAATCTTGTGGCAGAAGAAAGAATTGATGAGGGGCCCGAGTAGATAGATCTGCTGTTAATCACAGTGTCTTCCAAAGGTGGGCATTCCCTCAGGAGGAGTTATCTTTTTTTACATCTACCTGAGTGAGTTTCAAACAATGTATCTTTTTCCAATTTCAGATGCATTTTAATGGTTTTGGAAAATCCTTGACCTTTTCCCTCCTAAGGCCAGAATAAAGCTGCTTATTCAAGTCTCCTCCAAAGTGTTTGGGCAGTCGTTTTTACAATATGGTGTGAAATCTTTCTGGTGACACATGGTCAAAGAGGAAATAAAGGCCATGCTGTTCACTGAATTGCTGGATATGATTAGACACTTGCCCTAGATCATGGCTGTCCAGGAACATTGTATTTCTATATTTGCTTTCCTCTGAATTCTGACTAAGAGTAAATTTCTGTGTGTTACTGGGGAAGTTGGAGTGCCCTGCAGGTCTATCTTCTGTCAGGAAGCAGTAGCTAGTTCAAGGAAGAGAAAAGTACAGAGGCGCTACGCTATGGAGAATGGAGGGACAAGGAAGTTAGGAGACATCATGGATAATATTTCAAATCTTATATCACATTCTTTCTTGAATCACAGTAAGTCTCTGGCAAAATTCCCTCACCACCGCTCCAAAGGCATATTGCCATTTGGCCCTGTGTAGCTGTTAAAATTGCTTTAGATTATGCAGTAAGAAAATAGAAACAGACTGTTTGTAAATATCCCTGAGGTAAAATGTGTCAAGCTAGTTGGACTGCAGGAAAAAGCAGTAAAGCAATTGTCACAAGAAATACGTTAATTAGTTTTCCCCCTTCTATAGAGGAAGCTTGTATAACTGATGAAGAGGGGTTCCTTGTTTTTCCAAAGACGGTACATTTGATCCATTCAGATCTGTTCTCATTTAATCATGGATCAAGTGGCTGCAGAGTTACTTAACTCTTCAGTCTAAAGGACTACGGATGCCGGAGCAATAAACAGTCACCACGGGAGGAGGCAGGAGCAGGGAGGAGGGTGGCAGTGCTAGCCAGAGACAGCTCTGCCTTCGTAAGAGAGGCACCGAGTATTTCTTTCTGCTGGCACAGCTGGGGCAGTCGGGTGGAAGTTGAGGACAATGAAGTTTGTGTGCTGATTCTCTTACAGTCCTTGCAGCCCTAAAAGGGAGATTAAAGACCACTACATAAAATGAAACTGTTGCAAATAGTGCTGCACGGTTGACAGTTACCTAATGATAGGGAAGTTTCCAGTAACCAAGGAAGGGCACTGCATGTTAGGGTGGAAGGTTTATTTCAGGCAGTTAATTTGGGGGTATCTGTTATGTGAGGATCCTTTGGATTTCCCTCTTGGAAACTGAAAAGTGAAGGCTGAGAATAAATTGGTCTCTGAATTCTCATAACCATATAATCTGCTGAAAATAAGTCTAAAATTATCTACCAGGAAACAACACCCCTGTCTTAGGAACCTGCTGCTTCGCAGAGGTCAGGTACAGTGAAAAAGCATCCAAAGGATTAAAAAAAGTAAAAAATTTAAAGAATACACGTAAAGACTGTAGTGATGTTCAAAATATGTGGAGGATGCTTGCAAGAATAGGAAGGTGGCTTAGTAAGCAGAAACAAGGTGTGTATACGAGGACTAGCTGGTCCAGCCAGCAGTATTTGCTTGGACACCGAATCTGAAAGACTCGTAACAACTTCAGAGAGCTCTGGATGCACCCATTCAGGTGTAGAAGTTGGAGGGTCAAGCACACAGCATTATATTGGTGCACTCAGAAAGTTAAGCTGGTTATAAAGAGCAGCTGCCATTGACCGGCTTAAGTCATTGTCTGTACTGAATAGCTTAAAAGGTAAGCAAAGGGTGTAACCTATTTTTAACTGCATTCTTTGGACTTGATCTTGAGAACTTACATGAATAATTTCTCAGACTTGAAGTGAGCATAAGGTTCTGGGTTTCACTGGTCAAAGTTCCCATGCTTAAATCTAAATGTGTATTCATTTTCTCCAGGGGGAGTGTTGCACTGTGATAATAAGAATAGGTTACTATTTCTGGAGTACTGAAAATAAACTGTGCTTGCAACACACCCGCTGACATTCTGTAAAACACTTAAGGAAATCTGAACGCTTTTTACTCTCTTTCATAAAGCCTGTTATTTTATCTCGGGCCTCAAAAGTAATCATATTTGACTTCTTGGGGGCATAATGGCTGATCCTTGCAGGACTGGGTTTTCCTTTCCTATTGGATTGGTTTTGTTCTTTTGGCACACATAGATCAATGTTCCTAGCTCTTGCGTGAAGCAATACACGAGCAGTGAGGGAGATAAGCTGGTGCGAAAGGGAAAAGCATATTGATGTGGGAAAGCAGATCCATTGTAACACTTGACACGGGCATGCAGACTATGCTTCTTCATCTGAACAGAACTAAAACTTTAAAGGTAAAAGAACAGTTAGTTTTTCTGCAGAAAGTAGCCCTTGGATGTTTTGCCATTATTCAAATGAGAATTACCACATTTCACCAAGGAATAGAAAACAATGGGATCCTTTCCAGAAAAAAACAACTAATCCTCTGATATATTTGCTGCAATTCTTGGGCTTGATTTAGCATTTGAGTTTGTCAATCTAGAGTAAAAATGTTGCCCTTACTAGACATCTGACAGAGCTTGTTTCCTTGGCTAAGCTGACTGAAGTGGAAAAAGTCAGTGCCTAAACCCTGTGACAGTTGTAGGCTCTTTCATCAGCGGAGCTCTTCAGTTGCTTAAAACCTCTTGCTTATGTGCGTGGATGTTGAGCAAGCAAGCCAAGGATTCACTAACAGATGACTTCTAAGACAGAAATAACTATGATAATTTGATTTAGATTAACCTGGTTACTTTTGCTACGTTTTTAATTGGTGCTGAGCCTCTTTAGAATCTTCACAATGCAAATTCGCAATGATCCGCAGCACCCACTGTCAGTCTACTGAAAATTTAGGAATCCTATGTGGATGCTCCTACCCAAACAATTCTTACATATCATGGATATGAAAATAGCTTCTTATCTTTCCCCAATACAGGAAACAGATGACTGACTAGTGGAAACAATTCTGCTAATTTAGACACATCAAGCTGAACTAGAAATAGTGGGTTCGTAGGTAATTAATTCCCTGAGGACATTGCATTCTACTTGCGTGGCTTAATGCCAAGTTCACGACCACCAGAAGCAGCTCAACACAGCAGCTCTAGCCTTCATACAAGTTAATCTCTTGAAGAAGCAAAAAACCCTGTTCAAGACTGTGCTTCCAAAGCAGGTTATCAGCAACCATAGCAGATTTGGTATTAAAATTGCCAGGAGATTCTAAACATGTAATCTGATGTTACCATATTATAGACTCCAGTAGGGATGGAGCCCTTATTATGAGGATAATACGGAAAATGTAATCTCAGAAATATATCTAAGATTCCCAGAAGCTTAAGTTTTCTGCTCCTCTAACTGCATTTCTGAGCATTATGCTTTCAGACTGAGTTTTTCAGCTGTGATCACTTTTGGGTCACTGGACGCAGACTCTTGTTGCTTTCAGATTTGGGTCTAAATGCAAACATGTTCTTTTTGCCTTTGATGCAGTGCTAGTTTAATAAGAAAGCAATTCACGTCCGTGTATGATCTTTATAATCCTTAAAAGCTATATCTAGCTTATTTCAAAAACAGAAGGGAAGTGAAAGAATAAGTATTAGTGTCACACACATGTTATTAATACATGGTCTGCTTATCCAGTGACCTCAGAGATTGCTTCACACTTACAAATGCAGCTTTTCCTAAATGAGCAATGATCCCATGACCCTGAGCAGTCCTGTAGGAAAATACTTTAGCCAGTATGCCACATGCCATTACTAAGCCTTGAAACACTGTTTTTGAGCCTTATGGAGCAAAAGTAGTGGATGTCATCTGGAGAATGGTCTGTCGAACCCCAGACTTCCAAGCTACTGTGTCTATCCTTGCTCCCAACGGCATGATTGCCCCTGGTGTATTGGAGCTTATCTATGCTTCTTATAGAAGAAACCTCTGGCGACTTAAGTGCAAATATATTCTCCTCCTGTTGCATTAAAATCTTAAAAAAAAAAAAAAAAAAAGAGAGAGAAAGAAAAACTCCTTGTATTTTGTCCCATTCTCATTACTGGAGGAGCTTTTATATACGCACCCACAGGCACACCTCTTCGATGTCAGGGACCTCAACAGATAGTTCAAAATGTCATTCTTTTAGTTGATCTTCCCCTTTCTTCTCCAGCTGAAATGTTTATAATCCATTAATTAGCTCCCCTGCTTTTCAGCTCTAGGTGTCTGTCCTTTTGTTGCTTACCCAGTCACGCATCACTATCACCCTGATTCTCATCACGTCTTATATTGACTAACATCTTTTTTTGCCACGTAACTGACCTCTGCTATGTTAGTGCTTCAGAGGTGTCTGACCTTTAAGTCACGTTCTGCTCTGAAGCAGAAATGATCCTTGCTCCTTCATACGGTGGATACGGTCGACCTTTGGCACATGTTTTGTTCTGCCCTGGTGACGGCAAGACTTCCATAACTCGTAGCAAGTCCTAACTACGAAAGGGGCTGGGGGAGCTTTTTAGCACGATGGGCTACATACGATCCTATTAAACCAGCTAGACTTCACCCCGAAGAGAATTGCAGGAAAGCTGTCATTTAGAAATGGGCCAAATTGCTATAATGATCAGCATAATCATAGCAATGAAACATTTCTCTGTGAAATTTCGACTGAAGAGTATCAGTGCTAGGGGTTGAGGATAATGGTGTGCAAGATGACCATAAAAAACCATGCAGACATTTCAGCTGAATTTCTGCGTTTGAAATGTTGGACGCAGTTCAATTATCTCGGAGCAACCCAATCTTCGGGCAGCAGTCAACACCTCTTCAGTCACGTTTCACGTGTTTCAACGGGAGCATTTTTTTGACGAGGGAAGTGCTCTCCTTTCCTGAACCTCTGTTCCCTTCGAGTATTTCTCATTCTTTTTCATTTCTCCTTCCACATCTGTCTGACCCAGCGCAGGCACAGGGCTCCTGTCCGGTGAGGTGAGCTGTCTTCTCTCAGCCTTCCCAAACCGCTTTAGGGAAACACAAACCTCCGAAAGCCGAATTCTCTCCGTTCTACCCAACCTCGCGGCCCTCTGCAGGCTGGGCCGAGGACGGGGATGGCGGGGGGGGGGGGGGGGGGGGGGGGGGGTGTGTGCCCGGCGGCACCTTCCCCGCCGGTGGGAGCCGGCGGGTTAGCGCCGTCCCTCAGCGAAAGCCGCCCGCCCGAGCCGCGCCCATGGCGGCTGTGCTTGCCGAGCCCGGCCGAGCCGAGCCGAGGGCAGCCGAGCCGAGCCGAGGGCAGCCGAGCCGAGCCGAGCCGAGCCGAAGGGAGGGGACGCGGGGGCGGCCCTGCCCGGCTCTCGCCGTGGGACGGCCGGCGCGGCTGGGTCGGTCACGGCAACCCCGCGTGATAATGGCGGGTTATTTATTCAGCTGCCCGCGGCGGGGGCGGCCCCAGAGCGCGGGGCGCGGACCTCGGGCTCCCCGCGGGCTCCGTGCGGTGTCCCCCGTGCGAGGGTCGGGCGCCGCGGCCGCTCGGCGGCCCTGCTGCTGCGTGGGCGTCTGGAACCGGCTGCACCGCGGGACTCCGCTCAGCTGATGCCTCGGATAAAGCAGGTGCTTCTCCCTTGGCCGCCTGCTTACCGGTTCTTTTTCGGTTTTGCCCGTTCTTAGGCATCGCGCTGTTCATCCGAGAATAACTGCGAGAACTCCGATCAGTGAGTAGTCGAAATTTGTCAAATGTCTGCTACCAAACCCGTTCCCGTCACGATCGAGTGGCGTTACCGGATCAGAACGATGGCTCGCTGGCGGCCGTCCGTTGCTGCTGCTCCTTTTATCCCCGAGATAGTTACCAACTGACAAATTTGACTTGGCTGGCCTCGCTCTGCAGACCAAGGTGTACGATCCTCTCTTTCACTATGACTCTGAAGTGTCATCTTCTGAAAAGTCAGGTTGCAGATCCTCTTCTGTGGCCAAAAGCGTTGTTCTCTTGCGTGAAATCCATTGCATGCAACTCCCTACGTACGATACTGTTGCGGCAGCTGCACCCCTGAAATGTAATAGAAGCTGTTCTCTTTTTTTTTGTACTGTAAGTAGATCTGGAAAAAAACATTTCTGGCTGCATTGGAGCTATGAAAAAGTAATTTAAAAATAACTGGGGGAAGTAGGCAGTTGTCTTAGGCTGGCATTTCAGACAGGCCTATGGTATTAGGTACCTCATCGCAGTTAACTTTAAATAACTCTTTGATTTGTTTTTCAAGAATCCAGCATGTATAGTTCCCTCTCCTAAGCAACAGTAAAGTAGCACTTTGGAAAAACACTTATTGACTCAGAAGCCAGCTTTTACAGTGGGATTATTTGCATGTTCTCAGCTGGAGTCATTTTACAACTCTGAAGAACAGTCAGTCCTCTGGAACTAAATCTAAAGGGGTTTTGCTCCATACTCTCACTGATTGCTTTCCTTTTTTCACCTCAGAAATTGTGTGAAATTCATTCCCTGTCATACTGTTTGACTGTAGATATTTAAATCGGTGAATCATCTACCTTCCTTCACAGATGCCTTCAGAACATGTCTAACTGGACAAGTCTGTGGTATGTCTGGTAAGTTTATTATTAATCTTACTAACCCAGAATAATTTGAAAGTTATTGTGAACAGTAACTGTAGTAAGGCAATGGAAACGCTCTTCTCTCAGACAGGATGGAGGAAAGGGTTTCTCCTCGGTTTTGTGAAAGCTTCCAGTGGAATATATTACAGATGAGACCACAGGGGAGATAAGGTGTCAGGCAGGGTACAGCATTCATCGGGGGATATGTCATCCTTCCTTTCTGAGCACACTACAGTGTAACTGTAGGGCTTGTTTGTTCTTCCGAAGTAGACGACTTTGCTGAACACAACGGCAGCTACGCAGCGTGCGCTTGTTGGGGCTCGGCACTGCGTTGCCTAATGCACAGTCCTTGGCGCTCTCCCTTTTACGGGACAAGAGATTGTTAGCTTAGAGTGCTGCATTTCCATTCTGAACTCAAGCCGACTGCAAACCTGTTTACTGGCTGTTTGAATGACTGAAAGCGGGGAAAACAGTGCTAAGTAAAAGGGTAAGCTCTTGTCACAAGTGTGGATTTGTCTCTTGCCTCACATGTGCATTATAGGTATCCTAACATGAATTTTATAGTTTGCATTCTGTCAATATATTACCTTCGATGGTAGCACGCAGAGTGAGTTGGTTACTTTTAGCTGTCATTCAGAGTGGACTAATTTCGGTTTATATTCTTTGCTTTCTTAGAACGTGCTGATACATACAACTGTTTAAAAATACATAGTTACATGAAATATTTTAAGAAGGCTTCTCTAATTAGGTGGCATTGAAATCATGAAAGCTAAAGAGCTAGTGCTGAGATTTACACTGCTGAGATGCCTTTACCTAGGTGGTATCTGCCTTCGTCAGAGGGCAGCAGCATCTGAAGGCATGATGATTTCACGGAGCAGACTAGCGTGCAGCCTCTGGGGCGTCAGGAAATAACTGACTGGCTAGCGATGAGGTAATAGACCTCGCACTGGAGGAATGTTTCAATGCGAAGTTCCAGCAGGGCAGCAGGTTCTTCTCACACGCGGTTTTAAGTTGCCTGAAAGCGTTTTTCTAAAACAGTAATTTGCAAGAAAATGCATGAAATTTGTGGAAGTTTGAGGCCCTCAAATCCAACCTTTATATCAGCATATATCATCTGTACACAATTTGTATCATTGTGTGTGTCATCTGACTCACACCAATAGAAATATACTCTTGTTAAAACTAAATAGTTATTAAAGAGATGTTTATTTTGGAATCATGGTTCTTATGGGCAAGTACTACCTTTGCTTTGGAAAAAAAGAGTAGAATGCTACTGAGGCCACTCTATACATACTTAGGGTTGAATATAATCCTAACAAGAAATTCAGGAGCGTGATCTGTCACACAGTAATTCCTGTCAAACCACTATGAATGTACTTCAACTTGGTCCTTGGACCTACTTCTTTACAGGATTTTCAGGCATTTCTTATTACTTCATCTTTTCATGACATGCCTTACTGCTCACCTAGCTCATGAGAAGAGTGCATTCGTTAGAGAAATTGGGGGGGGCAAGAAGGTAGAGTTTCAACTGCGAGGTGGACCTGAAACACTAGCATATTGACCTAGGTACACTACAAATTGTTAAATGATAAACTTCGCTAAACGATAGCTAGAGATAGAATTGTGTTTTCAAGATATACTGCAAAATACAATTTCTGTGCTCATTTATAAATATAGGTCCTACACTTATGAAAGTTTTTACTTGTATTTCCTTCCAAGTACATACCCGCTCTTACTGTTGAAAGCAGAGCCATTCTCGCTGCATAGAAGTTGAAAATACAACCCAGGATAATTAACATTACAGCATCTGTGAGCCAGAAGGGATGGTCAGTAGTACTTCAACTTGTGATTAAGTGTTTGTGACCCAACTTTCTAATTCAGGATCCAGCACCCATTCAGAACTAAACCTAGGAGGTTTGGCCTGTCTTTTACCCGTTTAGAGCGAAACTATATTCAGCCCTGGAAGAAGTAAAATATAAGCAATGAAATTATGATCTTCTTCCTCCTTCTCTAAGGTTAATCTTGCTGACTGTGTTCCTGCTCCTGCTCTGTGGGATCACAGCAAGCTGCATCAAATGCTGCTGCCGGAAGAAGAGGTTTCCAGTTGAGACCTTCCCTAGGCACCCTTATGATTTGACAGTTCCTGCTATTGACAGTGACAGCACTGCCCATAGCACAGTGACCTGTAAGTATCCTCTGGGAGTTAAATATCCAACAGTGCTTTGCTATTGAACGTGTGCCTAGAATGCTATGTCTAGCCCTTGCAATAACGGGGGCTTTCTGCTGCACTCCCAGAACAACTTTCAGCCCCGTAGCGTGGGCAAGAGTGATGAAAGAAGGGCATCAGGGCAACACAGTGAGTGCGGAAGACAAGTAGGATTTAATGTTATAGAGGTTAAAATAAAGTCTGAGGCGGGTTAACCTCTTATGTGTCATCTCCCACCTCTGTTCTTATTCCCTCATTTTTTTAACTTTTCTGCCCATCTCACTGTCCAACTATTCCAGCCAAAGTTATCTCTAATGTGAGGAATTGTTCACAGCTATTCATGTACGAACCCGACTGAAACTACCTCTGTTACAACATACATGCACTATGTCAGGTATTTCACAATAATTACTGGATGTTGATACGCAAAGACATTTTGTCTTCTGACTCCTTTCTTTTGGAGAATGTATAGATTCCATCGTGGGTAATTCTATATTGATAGCTTTTAGTATATAGTGCGTATCTTCCGACACCACAAAAACAAGTCCATAATTTCTTGGAGAAAAGCAGGATTAGCCCTTTGTATATCATCATTCCATGCAGGTGTTTAATTATTTATTTTAATTCCTTTTCTTCACAGCATATAGCTCGTTGCAGTACCCTCTAAGTGCCCCTATTCCTTCGATATTTATGGATATGGATAAGAACACTCTGTCCCCTCCAGCTTACAGTCTCTATGCAATGGACTTGCCACCTTCTTATGATGAAGCTGTCCAAACGGGTAAACAATACATTGAAGTAGCACAGATAAGCCAGAAACAAAATGACATCCCTGGACAGATGACACCAGGTGGGCTGAGTCCCATCCAGTATTCACCTGATACAATCAATGGAGATCCAGCAACACAGACAAATTCAGAAAATTCAGAAGATGCAACACAAGAACAGCCACAGCTCTGACTCATTTCAGACGGGGAGTAGAGGAAGGGAAAGACTAAGAGTTAAAGACGACATGAAAAATTTGGGTTTACAGGCAGGTTATGATGGAAAGATGTTTCTTCTCATGCGCTTGTAATGATCTGTGAGTTAGAAGAAATGTTTTCTGTGACTGTTGTAATCTGGTAAAGCTTCTTCAAGGATATGAAATGAAGTAAAAGGGCAGCAGTTTAAAAATGCCTGTCAAAGTGGGACATGAATGCTTGTTCATCTTCTGATTAAAAAAAAAATAATCCCTTGTGTCCAGCATATGGCAATAAAAAAGGTCAGAGGAATTTTGCTGTCTTGGGAACATACATGGAGAGTCAGAACACTACAAACAGCAAGTTGTTGTTCTGGAACAGAAGCATCCCAAACTGGAATTGAAAGGGAAATCCTAGCAAGTCACACTGAATAGCCTCTGTAGTTTCTCTTCTTTTGAGAACCTTAACTGTCCAGCAAATTGCTGGAGTGCAAATTGCTACGTAATGGCACAGGTTCCTTAAACTGAAGGAAGATGACAAACGAGGACAGGAAAGTGTGTGGAGGGAAATGCATTATGTTATGTTTCACAACTAGAGACAAGGAATGAGACATAGAAGAAAAGATATTGTTGTTGTTGTTCTTATCTGTGAGATCTGAAGGGATTGTTTTTGAGATTTCTTAAATCTTTAAACTTATATTTTCAAGATGAGCTGGCTTGTGGTGGGATCCTTTTACTACTTACTTTCACCAGTTAAAGTACAGTTTAGTTTCAAAGAGACATTTGCACACATGGTTAAGTATTACTAATGTGTTTCAAATATTCATCAAATATTTCAGAGATGCCTTATACTTTGTTATCTGTTCAGGTATCAGGGTCTCAGTCAGTACAGAAAAGGAAAAATCAAAGATTCCTGGCAGCTTTCACCTCTTTGGTACATAGGTGAGCTCAGTAATGTGCAGGATGAAACAAAGCATGCTCTAGCTGTGCCATCTAGAATAAGTTATGAATACAAAATACCATAATCCAAAGAAATTACTCTTTAGGGATGATTCTTCATGAAGTACTAATGGCAAGGGTAACTGCTATGCATCATTTTAAAACGGGGAGCTTGGAGCTGATTACAGCGGTCTCAGCATGTACAAAAATATGGGCTATGAGAGGCTTTTTAAATGACAACTCTTTCCCTTTCTTGCCCCTCCCATATTCCAAATAGTATGAATTTTGTGCACTCCTGAGTGGTGATTTTCTTTGAATCCACTTCAGCAGGGTGCTAATTTGGCTACGTTTAAGAACATGGGCAATCTACAGGATTGTTCATTGCTATGGGATTTTCTATGGAATAAGAGCAGGAACAAAAGCATGAGCACTACGTGCTATTAACAAATGTAACATAAAGTGTGGAGTGCTAGGTCAGAATTAATGTTGACTGACCTTCTGCTAACAAGAATATGACTGATGGCCTTCATTTTTGCTGAAGTTGCTTTGGTAGCTGTGAAAAGGGGCTGCCTTCTGCAAATATTTAGGTGTCTCTCATTAATAAGCAGTAGAAGTGGTGGGCACAAAACCTTGCACAGCTTTTACAAGACTATTCTCTGACAACCTTTACTGCAAGAACTACCCTGGAAATGAGCACTAGTGATTTAAAAATTAAGATCTCTCTGCCAGCCAACAGGAGTGAGAGTAGAATCTCTGCTACACATTCACGGTGTGTGAGCTGTTCATGAGTCCGGCTCCCTAGAGAAGTGTTGGTTCTATATTTAACTTGCATATAGCTTACTATGAGGGTTGCAGGGAAGGTTTGGTTTAATAAATCTGCTTCTCTTCCGTCTCTTCTCTGCCCTTTGTAATTATATTTCTCCTGTTTTATTCTCTCCTCTGCCTTCTTTTTCTGTGTCAAGATGGAGACTAGGCATAACCCAGTGTAGCTATGTGGATGTCTCTAGCTGGAAGAGTAACGTATTCCCAGTCCTGGGTGTCTCCAAGTCACAAATACAGCAGATTATTTTTATTTATTGAACTTTTCCATCAGGACAGTACAGAGAAACAAATCCTGTGCCTTTCCAAAGAAGAAGTACCTGTTGGAGGGAAACGGCTGAGCGCTCACTCACTAATAGAAACAGGAATATAGAACCAGGCAACTGAGAAAACAGTGACTGACGCAAGAGGGCAGTCCTTCACTTTTCAACGTATTGCATTATATCACCACTGGGAACAGCCTTGTAAGAGACGAGATCTTGGTATTGCAAAGAGGTGAGGGTGCTTCTAAGGCTCGGGTTTGCTCAGTTCTTCAGAGATTACTCTGCAGTGCAAGGACTGAGCTTGCTTGAGGAGGATGGGGGAATAGAATAATCACAACGGTTTGACTTCCCTTCCTTTCATGCTTTTGCTTGCACAATGCATCTGTCTTGTGAGTTGTCAGCAGTACCTGACAGACTATCTACCAAACTACAAGGAGATCTGTTTCCATTTGGTTATGGAGGACAATAGTTCTAACTGCAAGACCCCAGTCAAAACCCTAAATGTCCGTGGAGGGCTTACAAATCAGATCTAACTCCATTACCACCTGGATTAATAGAAAAGCCTGTCTCACTCTGGGGTACCTCTGTTGCCAGTCTAGCCTAGTTAGAACTGCCCTGCAGTGATCTGTCGCTCGCTCGTGTCCTCTTAACTGCATATTTCCACAAGTAATTATCCAGACTAAAAGAAAACAGCTGGACTTGCCTCTTCTTTACAAGAGTACAGAGTAGGCAAAGAGGAAGTAACACTGCAGGAACTGAGTTTCCACGTGTGTATGTAGGAAGCAAGTGTCATTTGACACAGCACGGTGAATAAAGCGCTTACTTTTCCCCCCTGACTTCTTAGGAAGAAGGGCATAATCTGGTGTTTTCTTTCTAACACCTGAGAAAAAGTCTTGTGTCTTGCCCAGGCTCTTGCCTTATAACATGGTTCATTAATTCAAATATAAACTAATTGTTGAAATAAACTACTGACCTAATCAGCCTGCAGGAACACAGAATTTTCTTTGCACATCAAAAGCAGCTTAGTTTGCTCCTCACAGTGTTTTCAATAGTGGTGTCTCAGCCCTTTATCAAAATCATGACTCTTCACAGAAAGCTGATAATCAAAGCTGTCCCTGGCCCTCTGTCTTTGAGGAGGCAGATTACCCCCCACAACTGTTCATTAGTTACATCTCCACTTAACAGGTTTCTTCAGCTCAATAGCATTGCAGAAGTTATATCCCTCCAAACAGAAAGACCGTTACTAAGGGATTTACAAATTCCATTTAAATTCCTGCAGCAAACAAAGAGCTCTCCTCCCATCTTAAGAACAGTTTATATTTGTGTAAAAACTCCAGTTCATCAATTAGAATCACTATTGCATGTGGGAACACAGTGAGAGAAAACGACCCCTTAATGAACTACTGTCAGAAAAAATAATTAAAAGGGTGAGCTCCTGAATCCTGGTCTAAACAAGCAACAGCTTTAAAATGTTTCTCCCATATGCCTTATATAATGCTCAACAGGAGCATGTAGAACGGAAAAGAGTGTCCATTGGTCATTTGGGTCTTTTCTGTTTAAGTGAGCAAGTCAGAGGAAGACAGACTTTCTTGTTGTTAATGTCTGTAAAAATAGGTTTAGTAGCCAGTTTCCACTCAATCTGCATTTTTGCAATGTGACTAGGAAGAGGACACTATGAGCTTCTAACCCTACTGTATGGTAAGTTAAAATGAACTTCTTTGTTTTAACTGACATTTTAAAACTCACTAACCAAATCCAAAAATATGGAACGGAGATTAATGTTGTGTCTTAATTTCTACTGCTGTTTTCCATAGAAGTTTCTCTTGACTTTTGCTTTGTGTTCTGCAAAGCTCTGATTACCCCTCAGTGTGGGATCTGACTTTACGGTCCTAGAAAACTTTGTTTTGTTGTTGATGCTCTTAATGAAGCTCAGATAGCAAGTGGGATACTTTCAAAAGCTCCCAACCTGGATAGACATAGTGTTCCTTTGTGTTTATTCTACTGAGGGTGTAAAAGGGAAAGGAGGGATAGGACTATTCTTAAACTTTACTTGTTCTTACTGGATATGATGACTGGGTCCCTGGTTTTGTCAGTGAAAGTATTTAGAATGTAAATGGTTAGTCTGCCTTTAGGTTTGGATTTTGCACAATTAAAGTCAAAGGAAACAAAATGAGATTCTACTGCAGAAAGAGAGCCCGCTTCATGTTCAATTTTATTCCTCTTAGCCTCATATACATTCCCTCCCACATTTGCAAACAGGTATGACACCTCAATTTCTGGTCAGAAATCTTGCACAATGTTGCTGTAGGCTCTTTAAGAACCATCAAATAGCATCCAGAGGTGGGTGTATATCAGTGAGAAACAAAGTGATCTCTATGGATATATTTCTTATAGTCAGTTTTTAAAGTACTCTGAAGTTTCAAAACAAGACACTATAACTGATACTATTTATTAGTGCTATAGTCATCTAAACTGTGAATGTCTAAACCAGAAGCCTTTCATGAGAAATGTGCTATCCCTGTTGGTAGTACAGAATAGCCTCTTAGGAACACCCACTCGTAAAGAATTAATCTATAAGTTCCGCCCCCCCCCCCCCCCCCCCAAAATGCTTTCGTAATTAACAGGTTAAAAAAAAAAAAATTCCAGAACAGAGAAGTGAATTTAAATGGACAGATTAAAAAAATTCAATTACTTTCTAATAAGGTAGTCATTCAAGCATATCAAAATAATTTTAAATGAATGCCTAATCAATTTTAAATTAGGCAATTAACTAAACAGCACTTAACTCGTTAGATCTGCTCAGGGTTACTCTGAAATAATTTGTCTTCGATAGGTGTGTATCACAGCACATCTTCCATACAAATCTCATGCCATGTGTGTAAAAGATGTAATATCACAGGTACATAAAGAAGCTGCAGGTGTTACTGTGTGGTACAGCAAAGAAAGGTGATATACTTGCCATGTTCTCAGCATCTTTTAAGGAAGCTTAGCTAGAAGATCCCTAATCTACTGCTAAGTGCTGGCCCCAAATGGAAAATGAATTCTCCCTTTCGTATTGCAGAATAGGGCTAGGCAGTTAGTCATCTAGGGACAGGGTTTCTTGAACACCTTTTATGGCTTCAAGAGCTTGAGACTAAGAGCGAGCCCTATTTTTGGAAGACTTGCTTCTGAGTATCTGCTTGAGAGAGGAGCTCACAGCCACGCTTTGTGTCTTAACAAGTCCAAAGGACACATGTTCCTAAACCATGTATTTTAAAAGATAAGTATTATAGATACACTCGCTAGGAATCTCAGAAAAGAAGATTAAAGGAAAACATGTGATGGATATTTCCTTTCCTTTAACCTTTTGAGTAATAAGAAATAATCCATTGATGATACTGATTGTCCCCTGGTACTCAGCTGGTGCAAAAATTACTTTTCCTACTTGCAGGGGTAAGAAAAGGCCTATTGCAACAACATACCAAAGATTAGTCTGGTCTATGCTGAAGAAATCTACAAACTCTTCTCAGGATTGCTTACACTAAATCAGCACCAGTGGTCCTGGCAGTATTGGAAGCCATAATCTAGACAGGTTGCTGATGACCACAGTTAACTTGGTGATTTTAAATGCAGCGTTTTTCTTACCTAGAGCTACATTGACGGCATATTGATGCAAGTGCTCACATTTTACTATTGGTTTTATCAGGTTGCTCTCACCTGCTGTAGGAAGGCACGGAAAAGTGGGAACTCCTGTCAACATTGCTACTGAAGCGATTCCCCTTTATAATGCTGAAGGTTTCTACTCCCTGGCTAAGGAAATCTGCTTGCAGCTGCCTGTGCGTGTGCTAGTGAGATGTGTTCTGTTTGGAAGTCTGTTAGGTGACCTCCATCGAGCCACTTCCTCTCTTATGTATCTGTTTCATTTCCCAGCCTGTCAGTCTGGTGTTTAAGACTTACGTTCTCTGGTGCAGGAAATTCTCCCACAGTGCCTACCATAGTGGGAATCTGGTCACAGAGGGATCTTGTCCATATTCAAATAATGCCAACAGTTGGGGAGGCACACTCCCCCCCCCCCCCCCCAAAAACCACAAACAACCCACCCGCCTACCCACCCCCAGAAAAAAACCCTTTGAATTCCCTTAGCAGCAGAAGTTACAGAGCCTGCTTTTCTAGATTTATAAATCTGTGACAAAGTTCCCTAACATTTAAGAATATGTAACCTTCAGTAGAAGGTTTCCTTATAGTTAGGACATGTATAAGATCTTCCTTGTGTTCATTCTCAAGTGCCTAATAAGGGTGAGCTCATGCTGGAGTCTTTCTTGCAGTGGGAGTATTAAAAGATCCCTCTTCTCTACGCAGCTCCTGTTTTCACAAAACATTTAGAAGCTTCATGTCTTTGAAACCTCCAGTTCTCTATTGCCTTGCTTGATATTGGTCAGTGGATTCAGAAATTATTAGCTGGGTGTGTAGAGTGGAAGGAGGGGAGACAGGACACAGATTTGACTGTGATTACAAAGCCTCACTTCCTTAAGAAACCAGGTTTAAAAAGAACATCAAGCAGGAGGCTTGGTCCTACAGCAGGTTGTGTGCTCAGCTGGGTGGAGGATCTAAGAATTCTGATTTGTCAGTCTAGTGATTTTCACAGTCACTATATCCACTCAAGCCTGATTATATCCACACAAGCTTTGTGACACCTCTAAGGGAAAATCCCCTCTCTATAATTACCCAAAGTGCATTTTTAATTGTGATTTGAATTTGGTGCTCATTTGGCACTGCTCAGCATGCATTTTTTTCTTCTCTCATTTGTCCAAAATGATCATTTTGCCAGTTATTTTCTGTTGTTATTTGCTGTCTGTGTGAAAGAGCCTATGATGGGGAGATGTACTGCTGGAGAAGTTGATGCTTACATCTCTGTCAGCAGCTTGCACTCCTGTCTCTTTCCTGTCACACACATGAACTCATAATGAGCACTTGTGCTCAAAAAGAAAATGCAGACTTGGAAGTAAATTGCCTCAATAATTCATAGGCTTTATAGCCCAGAGCAAATTATACCTTGGCTCTGTCATGAAATTCAGGTTGCAAATCCCTTTATAGCCAAGCTCGTTAACAATATAAGTAAAGTGGTACATCTATAATGGCTTTTATAATCGATGCATTATAATCTTTGGAGAGTATTAAGTGGTAAACCTGCAGCATCCAGAGTGAAGTATCAATAGGGTCTGGATACAGTAAGAATCAGAGGAAAAAACATTTCTTTGTCTGCCTTGCAGTTGCCTTTGTCTGCCTTGCTGCCCCCAAATAGCTTGGAAGAAGGTTTGGTTTGTTTGTTTTCTAACTGCATTTCAATTTTATCAAATGCATTTTTTGAGGGAAAAGAATCACTGCTGTTGCCAGTACTGATGAGTGGGACGCTTAGACACATGTGCAAAACCTGCTCACTTAATGGAATAAAATAGCTCTCACAAAAATCACTTTCCAGATTCTTGCTCTTAGCTGTCTCCTGGCTCTGATTCTAATCATCTTTACCTGTTGGAATTATTTTTGCTTAGGAAGACATTTACTAATTTTGCTGCAAATAGCAGAGCTCTTTCCTTTACCTACAACTAAAATCCACACTGTGAGAGAAGCCTTTGAATCGTATTCAGAGCAGACTATGAAAACAAAGTATCATAGGGGAATTGTGCTCTGTAAAAATGGAGAAGACAATGAATGTTTTATGAAATATTACATCCTAAGGTTAAATCCAATGCACAAAAAAAGAAAGCTTAGGTACAAAACCACATCACTGGGAAAACATTTTGTTCTGGTCAGTCAAAACTTAGAATAGAAAAATGCCAGAGCCCTTTTTATTTTACTGGGGGAGAAAAGGGGCTGTAGAAGAGAATGCACTCTTTCAAAGATATTTCACGTCTTTTTTGAATAACAAAGCTCACCTTGGGCACTTGGAGAAAGGAGAAAATAAATTCCTGTTTCAAATCTAGAAATGCCTGAATCTGCATTAAAGTGCTTAATTTTTACTCACATTTTTTACCCTGCTTTCCCAAGTAGCTCAAAAAGGGGGAAAAAAAAAAAAAAAAAGAGGCTGATGTTGAGCTGTTATGTGTGCATTGTCTTTTCTCATTCCATGCTAACAATTTATGACATAAGCTACTTCCTCCCCACAAGTAAGGAAGTATAGTCCCGAGGTTGAAGTATTGACCTGGGAAACCCAGCTCAGCTACTTGTTCTGCCACAGATTTCCCATATGACACTGGGAAAGTCACTTAGTCTCTACTGTCTCTGAAACAGGGACTGTAGCACTATCTTATCTTGCAAAGAATTTTGAGGATGAATACACTGAGCGTGGGCTGCACCGTTATAATGAAATACAGATACATAGTCAGAGCATGATGAACTTTGTGTGGGACATGAAGCTCAGGAGAAAAAACCCCTGCTCCTTCCTGCTCTTGAGCGGGGAGGAATCTAGAGAAGAAACTTGGGCAAAACAAACAGTGTGAGATTTAGAAATAGCCTCTGGACTTCAGGTGCCTAATCCAGTCATCATTACAACATTCCTAACTAGAGGAAGAAGCAGAGGGGAGAGAAGTTTAAAAGATAGGCCTGATGACTTGATGGTAGGAGTCTTGTGACAACAGCTTATCTTGCAAAATTGCTGACCTGTTGGGGATCAAACATCCCGAGAGATACCACCTCAGATGTAAACGTGAAAAAGAATGGTACTTCTTTGTCAGTTTGTACAAGCACTTAATATTTATAAATTTGATTTCCTTCTTGCTGAAACTCAGCCTTTGTTCTGTGATCTATAACCTTTTAGTCTTGTTCAGAAGGCTCTGCTTTCCACCCTCTCCACACTTATCAGATCAGACTTGGCAAGAAGCTTTGTTCGGCTCCATGGGGCAAGTAATGCTATCCTTTTACCCCTGAACAGCACTTGCCAAGCGGCTGCATCTCTTCTCAGAAAGCAGTTGTTGGAGACATGCCAGTCTTCTGTGAAGAAGGTAGAAAGAAGCTGTTCTGTGCTGCACATAAGGTCGCTTCAGCTCTTTTTAAAGGCAATATAATTGTGATTAGCTAGCTAACCAGAAGGCCATAAAAAAATTAAAAAACTCGTGTATTTGGAGAACTTGTCCCTCTACTTCTGTTATTCTGGCTAAGCTGCCTTCTTCCACAAGATGGCATAAGTGAGCCTAAGTGGCCTGTGTGAATGTCGGTTTCTTAGACACGGAGCTGGAAGGCAACACATACAAAGCCAATTACATTTTCAAAGAAGATTAGTTGGAGAAAAAAACCCGTTATACACTTTTATTCCTTAATTTAAAATTACACATATAGAGTAGACTTTTTCATCTTGATAAAAGGTCCCCCACACCTGCTGTAAAATACTAAAGTTCAACAGACTTGGGCCACATAGAAAGTAAAAAGAGTGTGTGTTCTGTTATTTTCACTGTAATAATCAAGAAAAAAATCGGTGATAATGGGAAGGGCTAACTTGCAATCAAGAAACATCCTCGAGTGTGACAGACTCCAGCTCTACACAGATATCCTGAGCATCTATACATGTACCGCTTTTAATGTCTTTGCCTCTGTTTTCCATTGGTAAACAACTATAGAATCACAGGAGTTGGAAGGGACCTTTGGTCATCATCTAGTCCAACCCTCCTGCTACCTAGGGCGTCAACTAGAGCAGTTTGCTCAGGGCCCTGTCCACTCTGGCTTTGAATTCTCCAAGGATGGAGATGCCACTGCCTCTCTGGGCAACCCGTTCTAGTGTCTGACCACCCTTAGAGTAAAAGGAGGTTTTTTGAATGTTTGAGTGGTATTTCCTGTATTTTGGGTTGTTCCCACTGCTTCTCACCCTGTCAGTTGGTACCCACTGAGAAAAGTCTGTCTCTTTTTCATGCCTTCTTATCAGGTATTTGTACACATTGATAAGATCCCTCCTGAGCCATCTCTCCTTGAGGCCACCAATCCCTTAATCATCAAAATTTTTAACCTCACCTTTTGTCCAACTTGTCTAAATCGCTCAGGAATTTCACCTGAATTTAATTGTGATATTTAGTCTATTTCTACTGAATGTAGGCCTAGAATAAACAGTTGCATAAAGCAGACCATGGGAAATATCATGTGAGCTGGATACCTAACCACTCTGTTTGCCTCCTCATACTGTGCTGGCAGGCTGTAAGCTTTGCTGGTGCTACCTATGCAATGTTTTTTATTGCACTACTTAGACTGACATTGCATCATCTCATACAGTGAGAGTTCAACACAAGCTTGTGATTACAGCGGTCAGCTCAGTATGCTGCTGATTTGTGTCCCAATGGTAAGAAAATTGGCAAGATAAAATCAGACAAAAGGCAGAGGAGAGAGGAGATGCATCTACATGAACTGTTTAATCAGAAATGGATAAGCTGCTTGAAAGCAGGAAAAACAAATGCAATCTTCCTACTGCTTTGCATAGTGCTTTTAGGTGGAAGATGCTATATAAATACCCCTCCCATGGGAGATCATGCTTTAGAAGTACAGGAAATTGCCCGGATTAAAAAAAGAATATAAGGAATAATGCTCTTCCAGGCAAGAAAAGGAAGAGATATTTCCTTTCCTTTCTCTAGTTTATCTCATTGTCACCAACAAGAAAACCATATTTCATCAGGGCATGCCTTTGTTCCCACAGGTTTCAATCAAAATGATCAGTTATTGACAAAAAGTTTTTGCCCTCATTTTCTTACATGAACTGTAGCTAGTGATACTGTAACCCACTTCTCAGTGATATGCTATAATAATAATGAAAAATCAAAGTTTCTGATCAGTTCCAACCTCTTTATTTCCTAACATATTCCACTATTTTAGGTACAAAACTTATACCCCCAAATCTCTAAGCTTTAATCCTTTAATCAATGTGCAAGATGCTAGGTAACACATGTTAACATAATTAAACAACAGAAAAAAAGTCAGGATAAGGGTAATTTGAGTATCTGTGGTATTAGTTTGGTGACTTCTTCATCCATTTATAATTATAAAACATACAACTGGAAGTGTGTACATGTGTCCAATCAGTTGATAGTTCTATTACTTACAGCCCTTCTTACTGATCACCTCCCGTTTGTTTGCTTAGACCTAGTCCTTTAAGATGGCTATTTGGTGCCTGTTTCTTTTGTATGTCAGTTTGTGCAGTCACATACGCATGTACCCATGATTAATCCAGATGCCCAAATTGGCTACTTCACAAGTCTGAAACAATATTCAGAGAAATGAAACTGAAAAAGGAGGGAGTTTCTTATCAGTCTGGAGATGGGGTGGGGGATGGAAGAGGCAACTGCTAGGTCCAAAAATTAGTCAGATAGTTCTTTATGAATTTACAGAAACACATGAATCCCTAAACACAGGTGTGGATGCAGAAGGGTCTTTCTTCAAATCCTGCATGTCTGCAGTTCTAGTGATTCATATCTTAAGCTGTTGCCACATTGTCTTGAATTCAGGGAAGGCTCCAGTATAAAATCTCTGGCACAGGAAGTTCAGCTTCCTCTCCAGATTTCCTTCCTCCACCTCCTTATATGCAGAATAGCAGGGAACATATTTAAGCCTTGCCTGTGGTGAGTGAAAACTCTTAAGATTGTAGAGCAGTTTGCGTTTATACCCAATACCTTCAGCTGAGGTGTTCAAGACAGGCAGGACGGAAGACAGTGGTTTGTAATGACGAGACTTGATCCCCCAAACATCCTGAACTGTTGAGTTGCATTTAGTAACTCCACACAAAGCTATGCCTAGTCCTTAAAGCAAATATGATCAAAATGGGTGATAAAAGTGATGCTTATTGACATTCAATCCCATTTCCACAGTGAATTAGGTAAAACTCTCATTAATGACAGTGGGGAATTCAGCCATAATGTAAATTTGCTACAATTGCAGCGTAAGAAAAACTATGGAAAACCAGGTCTGGATCAAGTCAACGCTTAAGCTATCACTAATTTTAACAGGCTAATTTCACTTAGTAGATTTTATCAAGGCTTCAGTGTCCTTTAAAAACTAGACTCCAGACTGAGGGCCAGTCAGTCCAGTTGTCCAGTTTGAGCCTCAAACTGAAATAGGTAGGAAAAAACCCACGAACTATGTTATAACTAAGCTCTGGAAGTGCCTGGTAAGTATGCTAAGAAAATGACAATGTTCAAAGTGTGACACAATGTTAAAGACCTAGATCTGTAAAAACTGGCACTACTTTGTGGTATATATGTATATGTGCAAAGATCCTTGCTAGGATCCTTGCTAGGATCCTTGCTAGGATCACCTTGCTAGCAATATACACACAGTAGTGAAGCACCGTACACCAGGGCTAAATTGAAGTATGGCAATACACTGACATAGCTTATGATGCTTTCGGTTCTGGAACTTGCCTGTTGACCTAACTCTGGGATGTGTGGCTATGCTACTAGTGCTTCAGTGTACGGTGTATATATTCCCTACTATAACGCTCTCTTGGTATAACAAAACCAGCATGCTGTATTTGCAGAGAGTATATGACTAAGCTCTACCAAGCATAGTTTATTCCATCACCGACCTATCTCCAGAACGGAACATGCTATACTGGGGAAAAGAACAGTAGCAGCACCTGCTTCAGTACCTTTCACCAGCATAGCTAGAATAGATGTCTGTACAGCTGCAATATGAACAGAGAGAGGCCTGTACAGCTAATCGCTCCATCGTGTGATCCAGAATGCAAACTATTCTGAGTAGTTATACTAGGAAGAGGACAGGCAGAGAGCTACAGCTCTTTTAGCCCCCCCTGGATTGAACCTTTCTGTTCTTAAGATCTCCCCTCGCTTCTCTGACTGCCATATATATGCTGGCAGAAGTAAGTACACAGATCTGGTTTTAGCTGTAGCACAAGCTGAGCAAATGCATTATTGAAAATAAACTAATGCCGTCCATACAGATAGAGCAGAACACTGCCCTTGAATCATATTTGACAGCTTTCTTATGAGACACGTGTTACTAAAATGCAGCCTACCACAAGACTGGCAGAAAGTCAAAATCTGAAAGCATAAAAAGGGGAGTCACTTCGGTGCCAAATGCAATTGCTTGCTTTGGGAAGCAGTGAGTGTTTAAAATCCATACCATGTCACCCACTTATTCATACAAGAAAAAAGAATACAAGAGAACCATTGAGTTTCAGTCACATTCAGATGCTCAAAGGAACAGAGATTAATAAATAATAAATAGCAGTACCGCCAATAACAAATGCCAAAGGGTGATGCTGTATCTAGATGCGTATCTGCTGACTAGTGCATATTGGTAAACCACATAGTGCTTTTAGCTTTGACTCCAACATTAATTCTGGCAGTGGAAAGAGGTTTTATTAAAAGTACTGAAAACGTAATTCATCTTTATTTGTATTACATTTGTTATGACGATTTAAACCCCAATATAGAAGTATGGGGAGATGCAAAAATTGAAACTGACTAATCTGATCATAAAAATAAAGAAAGCTCAAAACAGAAAATGACATTTCAAAAAGCAAGAGGTACATTCACTTCTTATATTTCTAATACCCTAAGGTGTTACTGATAGCACTTGTTTTTCAAGGTTTGCTTTTTCTCTAAGGTGTTCTTTTTAAATCCCTTGCAAGCTAAATTATCTGTAGGTACATTACAATAGTAGCCCATAATCCGTAGGACTAAAAAATTAAATAAAAGGTGGGAACAAGGGGAAATTAAACCATTTGATTACTTTTTTGAAAGATTAAATTCAAAGGAAACAAAACTATTCTTTAAAGTACTATCCGGTAATCTAAGCTGTTCAAAATACCGCAGTAAGTTCACTTATTCGGAACTGTCACCATATTTTTTTTTGTATTGTTTTTAAGTGCTGAATAGCATATTGGTATGTCAGTCTTTCACAATGCTGAATCTTTTCTAGGATGTTCTAAAGCTTTCAGGAGTCACTGAAGTTAGCGGGGAATTTTACTTACTTGCAGGCTAGGATCCATAACCTCAAAATAGGAGGCATCAACAATTCTCTAGATTGGTCTGCTGCTGTTACATTACCAATGCAAATCCCTACTGGTACCAGTGTGGTAGAAGTCACAAAAGATACAATGGTCTTTATGTTTTATTAGATTAACATAATACACATCAGTAATATAACAGCATAACTCAGCGTAAGTGCACATAAGCAATATTATAGCTCTGTTGCTGAGCTTTTGTAGGTAAGAAATTTGTCAGCATGTTGCTCACAGTATAATATAAAGCCTGGTTTCCAGCTGTTACAGTTCTCATCTAAAAATGTCTTTAATCAAGCATCAAAACTCAACACACAATAATCACCTACGAATAGAATTTATTATCAGTTCTGAAACTAGTTTGTTCAGTTAATTAAAAGTTAAAGTTTTTTGGAGAACATTGGGGTTTTTAACAGGTTTTCCTCCTAGTTTTGTTTGCTCATGGAGACCTGTTACCATTGGGGAAAGTGGGTGGTTTATGTTACTTTGACTATCTATTTTTTTTAATGTGTTCCTTGACCCTTTAGAACTTCTTAGTCCAAATCTGTTTGTGTTTTAAGGTTTATCAAAATATTTCCCATCAAAATTATTTCTTCAATAAATATTTTGGCTTGACTAAGCAAAAATATACATGTAGAGGGGCTTATTTTTTTTCCATTACGTGTAATTGTCTTTGTATAAAAACTCAGTTTTGCTTGCTGTTTATTTACTAAAACGTTAATTCTTCCCAAGAGAGAAACTTCCTACTGGCTCAAACACACACAGATATTTCCACATGCAAATCTCGCAAAATACAGGCGAAGGATTGTAACTTTTCTCATCCCATATCCCTGCCAATGAATTTTGAATCCTATTTCCAGAGCTGAGAAACAGAATTCAGTAACGGCAGCAACAATAATTACAATTTCTTCATCTTTTCCAATCCAAGAATCTTGAAGTACTTTGAAAGCTTTACTGGATTAAGTTTTGCAGTACCACTGTGCGTTATTGTGTCCATTTCCCCTTGGCGCGTATAAAGCAAAGGAGCTAAATAATTCATTCAAAATCAGCCTCCACAGCTAAGCAAAGAATAAAACTTAAAAGATTATAGAGTCCCACTCTGGAATTTCAAGCCCACCTTCTTGAAACAGCCATAACCCATTTATTTTGTGCTATATGGGGGGAACTATCAACAAGACTGTTCTGCAGGCAGAATAAACTGTAAATGGATTTTTCCTTAAACAAGATAACAGACTAAGATAGCAAACCATGTATTGACACCCCTGGAGGGAGCTGAGGAGTTATAAAGATACTGGAAGCATGGATAAGAAGAAAACTGAAGTTAGATTTCCCTTAAAGTAAATGACAACATTAATAAACAATAGCTAGCACCAAGGAAATGCTACAATACAGTATTTGAAATACACAGTATGGAAAGGTCTATGTTGTATATAAAAACAACACAGCTTGCGCCTTATTTCCAATGTTTTCAATGGGAGTTATTTCTGTAAGAAATAAAAGGCAGCACCTAAAAAGCAAAAGTACATTTTATGGATTTCAACACGGAATTTTGTATCAAGCCAATTTGTGGATATTGATGACAAGGGGGAATGAAAGGAAAAAGTAATGTTACTGCTTTATAAATTTTTAAATAAAGCTATGAGAATCTACACGTGTTCCTTTTTATCCAGTGCTGAGTAATTGAAGCTGCCCAGCTCATAGGAAGTAAGGCTGGAGTGTATGCTCACCTCTCTGTTCATGATGGTATTTGCTCTTGTATTTTTTTTTTTTTTAATAGCCAGCTTAAACATTCAAGCACGCACAGTGAAAGCTCCTGCATATCATGTGTTCATGTAACTTAAAATCTCTGAACTCTTGGAGTAGTACTGCTTGGCCTCTGAAAATCATGACTCTACTAACCAGGCAACTGTCTCTGTCAGTTCCCTTGGGTAGTGGCTTGAGACATGTTTCACTTTATGTATGTATGTTTTGTTTTGTTGCCTGGAAACATGAATTTTATAAGCACTTATTCTTTTTTCTAACAGGTGCTCACAAGAAAGGGTTTTGAAGAATCAGGGTCTTGGCTGACAAATGGTTGGAGATTTGGGATGTTTAGTATAAGAGAATCCCAGGGGTCACAAGAAAGTTCTCTTTTTGTAAATTAGAAGACTCACCCCATCCTCTCATTCAAAGGACATGAATTTTCAGAGATACGAGAAGTGTAGACCTTTGCTGCAACTTCATTCTTTCTTAGCAGCAACTGAACAGCAAGGTAGCTAGGGGTCCTGAATGCTCACACTTTGATTCTGTTAGCTCGGTTTATTGCAACTCAATTCTATAAAGAAATTTCCTCCCTTCTGCTCCTCCCATGATCTTATGAATTTCTCATACTAATTCCTTCTGCTCCGGTAAGTAAGGAAATGCAATATGCAGGTCTTTCTCGGAATCACCGTATCATTTAGCCTGCTCGGGTTGTGGTTTAATGTACCATTAGAACCAATTTTCTCTCCTAGGTTCTCTAAGCAGTGCTTTCCTGTCCGAGCCCAGCACAGCAAGGGAGTACACATAACTAAACCCACACAACATGGGACTTGATGATTGGTGATTCTTATTGCTTCTCTCACAACTTCATGCCCAGCTGTGTCACTTAACCATTTTGTATCTTCGGACCCTAAAGCTCTTAGGGCCACTTAAACAACAGCCTACATTACCATTCAGTCTATGAATAAACCCTCACATACCTTATATAAAATTCACAGAGATTTTTCTGGAGCTGCTTCTGAAATAATAAGACTAGCATGCATTTTTTTGTTCTTTGCCGAGTTCTCTTCCACTGCAAGAACAGAGTGGTTGGGCTGAGTTCAGTTGCCAGTTTTGCTTGATATGGATGAGGGAAGTCTACCCATTTTTCAGACTACCTTTCTTCACTGTATTTTGCTCAGTCCCAGTACTTTCCCAAATAAATGCTTACTTTTGAAGTACAGGATGTAAGCATTATTGAATCTACTAATTTTATTACCTATTGTGATTAAATTAATGACCACTGAACTTTCTAAGCATGCCTTATCCCTTTCCTGTATCACAAATAGGCTTTGTTTTACTAAACATAGGTTCTCCAAGGACAGTAGTACAAGTCCCCCTACTCCAAGTATTTTTGCTTCATGAATGTAGGGTTTTGGTTTTTTTTCTGGATTCTGGAATCTGCAGCAGCACCAAGCCTTCCTTCAGCTGCAGCAATAAAATAAGGTAAGGCTCTTTGGAATTACTGAAAGCACTGTTCTTTCAACATTTGGTAGCTGCTCTACTAGGACACACACCTCTGCCCGCTTTCCAAAACTGCTATGTCAAGGATGGAAGAATGTTCTATAGGAATCCAACACATAACTAGGTAAGCAAATTTTTTCCTGCATTTGGAGGTATTTCTTGCAGGCAAACTTCGCTGCAGGTCTGATGCGTCGGACATCATGGAAAGTTTAGTAGCTAGGCTGAATTCTCAATGTGGATTCTAAGTTCGCAGCATCTCCAGGGTATCAGTTGTTTTTCTGTTGGTTGCTCAATAAGACAATGATCCCCTTGAGGAAAGTCCCTTTAAATGGGGAAATAGTAGGCTTTAAGCTTTTACTCAAACTGCTTAATCAGCAGTCATGCAACTTAAATGTTACTTACAAGAGTACTTACTTAAAGGAAGACCTACAGGTGTGCAGTTGGTTGTGTGCACACATGTGTGTATTTGTACGTACATGGACACACACACTGTAGAGTCTGATCTCCAAGATTATCATAACAATGCCCTTTGTTGCTATTATAGCTGCAGTATAGGTGTCCATACAGGAAAACATACTTCCATTTACTTGCTTCTAAATATCTGTACGCTTACTCCTTCAGTTCCACCTCAGTGCTGAACGACCTATGCTCAGTACAGGATGAGATTTTGAAAAAGATGTTCATGCCCTATTTTATATTCTCCCCTGTTCCTAGCAATCTTTGCTGTGATTCAAGCCACTGCAAAGCCAGCTATGTTTGTTCCATGCCACTAAGGGATTTCATCATGTTGGAAAAAACATCCATTGGCCCAGGTAGGGCAGCCTCTTTGCTAAGAGCACCAAAGGACTTTTAAGAGCTGAGCTATGGCTTGCCAAGTTTAAAGGTACAGTAGAAAATGTAAATGAGTAACACACACTTGAATATGAAGAAAAAAACAGAACAAGACCTTGTACAATCCCCAGCACATGGAAAAGAACTCTGGTACAATTCTGATTGTAGGAAAAAAGCACCAAACCCCTATTCTTCTGGCTCTCTCAAAACGGCTTTGTATAAATAGAAGGGGGAAAAAAAAAAAAGGGGGGGAGAAATTGGTTGGTAACTATGCAAACAGTCTTGGACCAGCCTTAAGACACCTCTGTACATTTCAAGGTTTGGAAGATGAACATCTAGAAAAATTCAGAACTGAGCTTGCTCCCAGCAGAGAAGTTCTGTTACTTTGTTGAAAAAGTATAAATACAGATTACAAAATTACATATTTGTATCCCACTGTAAGATTGTTTCACAGAATAAAATTAAGGTGCTGACTGCAAGGAATACTACATCCAGGTTCAGCAATCCTAACATTTCATCTCGTTTCCATGAACTGTTGGGTGGTAGTGCTAAGTAATTTCACATCATTATGCATCAGTTTCACTACCGTTGTCTTAGACATAGGATATTTTTTGGCTTTGCAAAATGCTTCAAGGTATGCTAAACATAACAATTGCACTCAGAAACTAGGCAATACGTTTTTATTATTGTTAAAGTCAGAGATGCTTATGGTATTGACTTTTAAATGGGTCACAAGGCAATAGGAATAAGGTTTTCCTCTGGAAATAAAACTACCTCAGTGAGAATTTATGAGAAAACAAGACTGCATATAAAGCCCTTTACGACATATGTAGACCAGCGTATACTGTTCCCATATAGCTTATTCTGCCTCTGTCAAGAATGAGATATGCAAAGACAGTCATGCAACAGATGTGCTTAGTACATTCACAGTAACATATATGTACAACGATGCGGTAGAATGAGTTCTATAGGAAAGCTGTGGGCCTTCACAACTCTGTTCTACTTCGCTTACAGACAACAATGGGTTTTTTTCAAAGGATTTTCAAGCAACTTGCAAAGTCTCTCAACAGTTCTGAAGTAAATGTTCTTGAATCCGTTTCACAAATAAACCATTATAATCCATACCATAAGTAAGAAGTTCAGTATCAACTTCCAAGACTGTGTTAGGAAACTTGGGTATATGGATTTTTCTGCCTTTTTGTCCTAAATTACACGGAGACTCTCAAAACTAGTTCCCCCTGCCTTAAAATCTTGTCAATTATATTACCTTCAGATTAAAACAGTTTTGCTAATTTTATGCTTTGTTCTCAGAATTTGTTCAAAATAACTCTTTTGTTCCATAGTAATAGGCAACTGAAAGAAACTGTGAGAATTCAGAATGTAACTAAGGAGACCGAGTTACTCCTACTTTTCCCTCTGCCTGGTCTCACTGAGTATTTCTATTCAGTACGCTTTTATTTTCTTTAATGAACAATCTTGATACTCTGCTACCTGGGTTCTTGCTCAGCAAATAGCAGCCATGATTTTCATTCAGTTGTTAAAGGACTGGTGAATAACAACAGGCTGGAACTGTTCTGAATCAGTTTTTTAAAAATAAAACAATTAAAAAAAACCAAACCAAAACAACAACAAAAAAGAGTTCCTGATGCTCTGAATAGACTTGGGACTGAAGCATAGCAGAAACTATAAACTTCATTTAATTTTGGCAGAATGACAGGAGAAACAAGGGTTCTGCATTGCTTTTGGGACCACATGTAGTAAGAGCTTCAAGCAAGATCAAAATAATGTGAACATCTCTATGAATCTCTACAGTTTTAACAGAATGCACACTACAGAAATCAAAGGACACAAAGGCAGGCAAAATATTCCGGAATGGGAAATAGTGCTGGTGTGATCCAGGAATATGAGGTGGTCTTTTGAGTTATTATTTCGGGTAAGTCAATTAGAAACACTCACCTGGGAAGTCACAAATAGAGAAGTAGGCAAAACATAATTATTTATTACTTCTGTAGTATTTTTCTACCATCTGAGGAGCTATGCAATGTTGAGAAGTACTGATTTTTCACTCTTTCTTTAGAAAGCATAACTTATACCTGTTTGGTGACAATTACTCCTCCAGAGTCCAGAAGCATCTTGAGTTATCATAAGAATGGTACAGTACATTTGTTCAGATAACAATATGTAAATTTTGATTATAACAATGCAGTAACAATGCTATTTGTATACGAAAATGAACTACTTTCTAAGGAATTACAAAAATACTGACAAAACATTTAATAAAACATGAACACAGTGTATTTCGAAACAATGTGCAATGGCAGTTTCACTTGCAAATAAAACCCATACTCATTAATACATTGGGGACCAAGTTACATCCTTGCTGCTCTTGTTGAACAAGAACGCCTTCTCTCAGGAGTATGCAATATCTGTCCTTCTATCTTTTTGCTTTTGAACAAGGCTTCCTATTCCTACAGCCTAAGAAAAGCAGCAGTTGCCTTTTTAAACTATTACACTGATAAAGATGGATGTCCCCAAAAGTACTGCAGTATGCATTATGGCATCGTTAGATGAGTAAATTTCACTGTTTCTAAACAATGCAATACAGATTTGAGAGGCAAATTGCCTTAAAAGTGGTTTAGCAAAGCAAAAACCAAACAAACTAATTTTAAAGTGAATTTGCCCCAGCTTTTAAAGGATATCATGTAGCATGGTTACTTGTCATATGAGCTACTGGACTCAACAATTCAACTGTACTCTCCAGCTCTGTATTTCTAATTGCCTTAGTATTAAAGACACAGCCACACATCAGACAAAGTGTAGTTGGGACTCCTGAAGCGGTTCATTAACATAACCTGTCTAGTCTGCACATTTGATTAAAGGTTATTGCCTCTGAATAGGAGGAGATGTCTGAATAGGACACACATGGCTATGTGAGCCACTAAATTTCAACGTGTGGCATCCTGCAGATATGAGACAAAGTTTTACAGATCTGATGACCATGACACATGAACAAGAAGACTAGTAGGTAGGAAACATTCCAGGACTTCCACTCCCTGGAATTACTCCTGCTCTCTTACGCAGTGCAAGACCTTTGCAGATGAGGGAAGAAAAATAGCATTTTTGGTTGTCAAGTTTCCCAAGTCTGCATTTCACAAATATTTTAAAGCCTCTCAGTAGCCTTTATTTTTACCTGTTGATGGCAGTCACACACATGTAAGAGTGAAAGCAGAGCCTGGAGGCTGAAATCTGGAAAGCAACTTTTGATGTGTATGCAACCATTGGCTCTGTTTAAGCAGATGCCCTATTAATCAGGAGTTGGTAAAAGTGTAAAACTATGTGTGGCGTAACTGTTTCCCATTTGGAGAAGTTTCATGGTAAGACTGAGGCAGCCATTTTTCATTTTAACAACCAATTTCTTTGTATTCCACAAAAGGCTAGAAACAATGATTTTTCACAGCCCCACAACCAGTGTGCGATAGTGGTGCTGTAACGTGCTGTTTTTGAATGGCAGAGAAGCCTGCAAAAACAGGTGTTCTCGTAGCATACAAGGTATGACAGATACCGACTAGTTTTGTCATCATGTTTGAGACAGCTGAAGAAAGACATTAACTAATGAAACTGCCTAAAGAGTCATTTAATTCAGTATGCTTTCTATAAAGGGGTTAATATCAGCTGATTGAGAAAAAGGTGCAAGAAATTTTGCAACTGAGAACTATGGAGCAACCCACTTACAGGAGAGATTTTCTTTAGATCTAAACCAAGCTTCAGGAGAAAAACTTCAATTTTTGCTTCAGCTGACCTAATCCTAGCATGTGCGGAAGCCTCAGGTTTGAGAAGTTTCACTATTTTGTGAAATTGTGTGAGTTACACTTCTCATCTATTTCAGGTATTTTAATTTGCTTTGGCTATTCAGTTACTTCAAAGTGGACTAACAAAAAACCATAAAGACTGGGTTTTGTTAATTACATATATTAAATCTTCGGGTATTAGCAGATATTTTCAGCTAATTTTTAGTTGAAACAGTATTTTTGTAATGTACAGAAACATTACATTACAAATTCATGCATCAAGGAAGTCCAATGATTTCTGGTGATTTGCACACTCTTCTACTGAATACTACAATCTAGGACACTTTCTGTATGCACATACAAAATAATTAAGATTAAAAATTAAAAAGAAATTTAAAAAATAAAGATAATGCATATACAGTAGCTTCCAGCACAGGACTATATGAAGATATCAGAATTAAACACTGTGTTGCACACAATAATGTGCAATTCTTCTGAAAGGTTTTTAAATGCAGCAAAACTGATTTGTCCAGTGAGATTTATAAAACAAAACAAAAAAACCCCACCCACCCCACCTGAAACAACCCTCCACCCTGTAAACAACCATTTCCAATCTTCATAATCCCTCTACATACCAGTAGTATAACTATATATCAATCAAATTTTTCACTGGGGAATAAGATATAATTAAGTCACTGGATCAGAAACAGGAACTACTGCAACAGTTGTATTTTCACAAAAGAATAGGTGTGGTGAGAAATCAGTTATGTGTATATGTGGTAGTACTCAGCATGTATAAACACATTTGGCTGGTCCAGTTTCCTTACCCAAATTCCACGGATTTAAAGAGGTGGCAGAGCACAGACAGACCTGTGGACAGAAATTCCCTTTAGCTCTCATAAAACAGAGAATGCATAAAAACTAGAATGCAAAAAAAATTAGAGATTCCTAGGAAAGGATAAGATCTGAATATGTACTTTATTGAAAAGAACAACCCACATTTAGGTACTACAATTGTCCCACTACTAAAAGCATGTAAGAGAATTATGAGGAAGAAGAGCAGTGTTTGTATGATAAGGCATGTGCAATGGGAAAAAAGCATGCATTAGATTATGATGATGTAGTTAATTCACACAACAATTCTTCTAGTCCACTAACAAAAGCTCAATGCCACTACTCTCTCAAAGGAACAAAATGTGATTTACTATTTGTTATGAACCTCAGAATGTTATTTTTGTTCATTACACAGATTTCTCCTGTATGATCCAGTGTTAGCCGAAAATTTTCCACAAAACCTCATTAGACTTATGAATTTTCCTTAGCAAAACAAGGCTTTTTCTTTTTTTTTTTTTTTTAATCCTTTATGTATCATACTTCCCCCCTGCCCCGCAATGTAGTAAGTGGTCATTCTTTTCCACACAAATCATGTTGTATCTCCAAAAGGGCATTTCAATCTCTGCTATGCATAAAAGTAATCTCTAACTAAAAACAAACAAACAAATAAACAAAACAAACAAAAAAAACCCAAACAAACAAAAGCCCATGTAACTTGCCTACCATAAATCTGCCTGAGACTTTTTGACTTAAATACTGCAGTAACCACTTTTGAAATCTCTAGAAAACTTTGCAAATCTCTAATAAACTTGTGGTGTTTCTTAAGCACTTACATTTAGTCTGTATTTTACAGATAGGAATGCTAGATGAATCAATCTCTAGCCCCAATCTAAAGAACATCCCTTACCTTCACAGACATGGTTCCACAGATTTTAACAGGGTAATTCCTGTCCATGATGCACACGCATGCATATTTCTTTCGGGGTGGAACAGAAATTATTTCCTCATAGTTACTGAACAGAATATAAGCAATTTGGGACTATAATGGAAGAATCCTTTATTCTAATTTCAGTAAATTTCTTACTTTGTTATTGTGAGTCCCAGGATGAAGAATTAAAGCTTTAGCACAGTGTACAGGTTATTTAAAAACAAACATTTGATTATTATAAAACAAAGGCTTAACCACACCAGGATCTAATAGTTAATCATAACAGACAACCTGAATAATAGCCAACCCACTTTCCTACAGTTTAATTGGCAAACCTATTCTTTCTCTTACTAATTACAGGTAACCACGCCTACCTTCCCAGAAAGCATGACAAGTAACAGTTTTAAATTCTGGAGAAGCAAGCAACTACTAGGGGGAGAGTTTGGACAAAAAGTACTGGTCTCTTTAACTTTTTTCTTTTTTTTTTTTTTTTAATTTCTATTAGAAGATACTCTTTCTGGGTAGGTTTTTAATTCAAAATTTGTTATAATGCTGTGGGGTTTTTTACTTTTTATTGTAAATCTACTTAGCTAGCAAGGTAATCTCACCTCTTAACAAAGTATAAACAAATACTGGGGAAAAAACCCCAGATTTAGACCTGTTGATAGGAGAAAGAGTGATGCAATACTGTATGTATACTTACTTCGCATTATTAAGTAATGATGTTTTAGTATGTGAGTGCTGGTGTGAAATGATTCCATCTTGGTAACATCTGTCCTGCCTGGCTTATGTGAGGCCCAGTCTGTAAAAGAGAAATGGCATTTTTTTATGTTCCCTTATTTTTTCTTTGACTTGTTCTTTTCTGCAATGCCTTCCAGAGCAATGATGGATGCTCATCCTCTGAGAAGAATATGAAAAGAAGGCTCTGGAAACCCTGGCTGCCCAAGTACCCTTATAAGCAATGTCAGAAAAAAAAAAAAAAAAAAGTTGTGAGCCTACTGAATTGTCACTCCTTGTCAAATCCCTGAGGGAAAGGTGGCCATATGAAGGTATTTACTGCTTGCCAGCCTTCTTGCGGGTAGCGCTTTCAGACCTCTGGCCCTCACCCTCACTCGTGCTGAGCAGCCCGGAGTTCTTACGTTCAAGGAGTATCTGCTCCTCCTCCGGGCGCTGCTCTCTCTTTCGGAGAGATTCTCCACATAAATAACGTCGGTTTTCGGGGCTGTTTTTCTTTTATTCACTCCGTTTTTTTAAAAAAATACTTGTTTGCGGCCTGGGCGCGGCGGGGCAGAAGCGAAAACACCCCTCCTTCTCCTAACCTCGGCCCGCCCGCGGCCTTTGTTCGTGCTCGCGGAGGAAGCGCCCGAGAGCGGGGCCTGGACCAAACCGCCATGGGCGGGAGACGGGCAGCTTCCCCAACCCCCCCGCCCTTCCCTTCCCGCCGGGCTGACTGACTGACTGACTGGAAGGGCGTTGCCCGCCTGTGCACGCGCGGGGCGGAGGGATGGCGGCGGGAGGGGGGAGTGCGCGCACACCGTGACCGCGGCCCCTCCCGGCCGTGCTGGCGGGTCCCGTCCCCGTATCCTCCGTCCCCGTCCCTCCCCGTCGAGATAACGAAGCCTCCGGCGGAGGTGAGGCCTACGTTCGCCGTCGAACGGCGGCGGCGCCGCCCGGGAGGGTGGTGGGGAGTTAGAGCGGGGCGGTGCTGAAGGGGGCCGGCGGTGAGGCGGGGCGGGGAGCCGAGCCGAGCCGGGGTTTCCCGGCCGGGCAGCACGGGCGGGGCGTGAGGGGAGGGAGGGAGGGGGGTGGTGGTGGTGGTGTGTGTGTGTGGGGAGCGGGGGGGAAGGTTAACCGCGCCCAGGCTCTCGCTTCCCGATGGCTGCGGGGAGCTGAGCGGGTACCCAGCGTGTGAGGAGGAGTCGAGACCCAGCGACACCCCCCTCCCCCGCGGCTCTCTCCTTCCGACGCGACTCCCCGGCCGGCGCTGCTGCCTCCCCGGGACCAGCCGGGCAGAGCGCGGGCGGCTCCCCTTCTTCTCCTCCTCCTCCGCCCCCTCCTCCTTCTCCTCCTCCGCCCCCCTTCCCCTCCCCAGGCCGGCGGGACGCGGGCAGGAGCCGCGGGCGACGGACGTACCGGCCCGGTTAATGAACAGCGGCCGGAAGGGCAGGTAAACCGTCTGAGGGGAGAGATAAGGCGGCGGGTGGGGGCGGGAGGCAGGGGAGGGGGGGGGGGGGGGGGGGAATTCCTCACAAAAGCTTCGTCGCCCTCCCCTGCGCCTTCCCGCCGCCGCCCGGCTCGCCGACCCCCCCCAACCCCCCCCTCGTCGTCCCCGTCCCGGCCCCACCCTGAGGCCATTTTCCCGCCGGCGACGTCTGTGGAGGCCCGGGCAGCCCCTCATCCCCGGTTCCTTCTTCCTCTGCGCGGCTGCGCCCGTTCCCCCCCCCGCCCCGTCTCCCCCCCCGCTCCCCTCCCCCGCTCTTCCTCCTCGTTGCCGCACTTCTCCTTTCCCTTCGTCCTCCCCTTCCGCCGCTCCCTCGGTTCTCGCGTCGCCCGGGCACCGGATTGCCTTCCCCCCCCCACCCCCCGCCTTCCTTCCCCCCGCCGGGGACGGTGCCCTCCTCCTCTCCCCCCCGTTCTTCTTCACGGCCCCCGCAGGAGAGAAGGGCGGCTTAATGGTTTGTCCACCTCTTAGCATGGCGGGGTTGGAAATAGCCCCCCTCCCCCGCGCTTCCCCACCTCCTCGGTGCTCGAGCTTCCCCTAAAAAAGAAGTGTGGTTGTAGCTGGAGGAGGAGGAGAAAAGAAAAAAAAAAAAAAAGGTGGGGGTGGGACTGGGACTGATCCTCTCTTGAAGGCTTTAAGGCGAAAAGGGAGGAGACCTTGGATCTTGCGGGGTTCCATTTTTAATTATAATTACGCTGTAGTGGTCTCTGCGAGAGGGTTTGAGGTGTTTTCTTGTACGCGTTAAGATACAAAAGGCGAGTTTCCCGAGCGATCCAGCCGGCAGAGGGAATATTTGGAGAGAGATTCAAGAAAAAGCTATGGTGTGTCTGCTGTAATGGTGGAAAACTGATTAAGAGGAGACGGGGGTGAGACAAACAGGGTAAGACTGCTTCCAGCAGCCCCCAATCCAGTGAAGGGATCGCAGGTTGGGTTCATGTTGTGGATACTGGGGGAGGGAGGGGTAGAGAAGGTTTTGTTCTCTTCAAAATCAGAACCGAGGATGGGTTTAGACCGCATATTTGTTGTTCCCCCACGTATTACGGTGCTGCATATTTTTCTGTGCCCGTAGCAGCAATAACGAAGATCATGGAGGGTGTTTGCTACAATAGAAAAATGGAGTTTTCTCCTCGGAAGTGTTGTTAAAAATATTATTTCAATTCCCAGTTTATTTATTGAATGGATTTCAGTATTATTTTTTTTTATCCGTACAAGGGATATTTAAGGTGTAGGATTTTTAATTCTACAGCTTTGTAAGGAAATGAAGAGGTGTAAAGTATTGTATATAAATATGAAAGAGGCGAGACGTTTTATTAAAAAAAAATCTTGTCCGGAAGAAAATCAGAATGATATAGAGGTTGTTGTAAGATGTCAATTTATCATTCCCGAAGATGAACTGAAATTTTAACGAATGTGGTATTTCATTATTCTTCAACAAAGTCACCGTTGGGGCTTGTATTTTAAATAAGGCATCCTTTCTAGGATGCCGACTGCCACGTTATTATGTATTGTCTCCACAATAGAAAATAGGAGGAAAGGACTGTAAATGTAAGGCTTAAGTGATTATTGAAACAGCTTATGAGAATAGTTGGCTCAACTTGGGAGAGGTGATTTAAGACTGAAAAATCAAACATTTTGCTGCTGTAAAATATCCGCATCTAATCGTGAGAGATTTATCCTGTATTTTAAGCTGATCTGCTAAACACAAGGATGAATCAAGACAAAATGCTGTCGATGTGTGTGTGAAATATGTGTGGGAAAACGAAGATATTGTACTAATATCTAAATTTGTTCTAAATGTAATATATTGGAGCTTAATTTTCTCCCTTGTGTGCTTTAGGAGAGGAGAAAGAGAAGGGGTGATAATAGTGTAGTTGTTTTGGTAGCTGCAGATTAGCCAGGGTGTGTGTTTGATTTTCTTTTTGCTGTGAATGAATGGATCTTTCTGTGCCTGGGCCCAATAGCTGCAACAAGATGGCGTTTGCAGCAAGGCAGCTCTCATTTTTCAACTCCTCCTCACCACAGCTTTGCCAAACTAGATCTTATTTCGTAATTGTATTTTAGATGTACATTCTCGTTCTCTTTGCTTTTTTCTTTTTTGGGGTGGGGGTAGGAGGAGTATTTGGAAGATTGTTGCAAGAAATCTGGGTTTTTTTCTTAATTTTTGTGAGCTCCTCCAGATAGGAACTAGGTGGGAGGAGTAAATAGTTTTATTGAAATGTTCACATAGGCTCTTACTGGATAAAGGGGTGACATGATTTTCTTTTTTACCTTGCAGTGCCTGCTCAGTATCATCAAAATGTTCTTGGCTTTTATGAAGCCTGTTGCTGAAAAACACCATTTTAAACCTAGAGCACAGGTATACAAAGACCCTGCTTGGGGCTGTGTACTGTTGCTGGTTCTCTACTAGCTGGGTAATCCTCAGGCCCCATGCAGACAGTTATCTTTCTATAATACAAAAGAGTCTCCCATCTGCTTCAGAATGCTAACAATTTGTGGAGGCTTTTAAAATTGCTTTTGACCTGGAATTATCATCATACTCTAGGTAACTGTTCTTTTTATGGGAAAGAGTAAGAAAGGTTTTGGGGATGTTAAAACAGTTCTGTGTCTGTGAAGTGTTGTATTTTAAAACGACATTACAAGTTTCTAAAGCTTTCTATGTGTGTTTTGTTGTATCTTTTAAGAAAAACAGACTTTCAGTTTGTAACTTTTATGATATTTCACTACAGCATCAAGCTTCTTAACTTTGGAAGCCTAAATAAAATAGCTTGGTTAATAATTGCTATACCGGCCTCAGGTTTAAAATAATACACTTCCCAGCAAGAAAAATAAGAAATGCTTGTTATGTCTTCTGTATTCAAACGACCTCCAAACCTTTGGTAATATCAACCTTTTTAGTACTGTTTATCTATGACTTAATGTATAATCAGTTGCTTGTTAGTTTATTGTAATAGGCTGGCTGTAGTTCATATAGAAGGAAGCTAGGAAGCAGAAGAGCTAATTTGCAGTTGAGGTGTCTGTTGTCGGTTTTTGTTTGTTTTTTTAAAAAAAAAAAGAAAAAAAAGAAAAAAAGTTGAAATTAGCTGAATGTATTTTACTCTTCTAGTATATCAGAAACAATGTTTTAATCAAGAATACTTGTCCAATAAATTACTAGTTCCATTTGATGGTACTTTTAATATGCTGTTGAACTTGAAACTATCAGTGCAGCTTTTTTGGTACTAGTACTTTGGTCTTTCAGTACATGATCAGAAACGAGTCGGGTGGGATCCTGTATTGGGTAAGATAAATTGTATTTATTTATCCTTGTTTAGTCCTTGCAGCTGCTAAGTCAGTACGTAGCAAGCATCCTACCATGGAATCTTCAGCAACATGTAAAGTTAGAATTCCACAGTAGATCTTAGCAGAAGAGTTTTTAAATCGCCTCCATACCTCATGAAAATCTGAAAATGTTTTATTTAGACTTAATGAGAATTCTTCTTGTGTAAGTAACCAATAAACTTTTGTATAATTAGGAAGTGTGTAGAGTATTGTGTAGCATTTTTCTTCATATCCAAGAAAAAACATTCTGCAGCTATTAAAAATTTTAAAACTAGAACAATTAAACTAATATACGAAAAAACATTCTGCAGCTATTAAAAATTTTAAAACTAGAACAATTAAACTAATATACTTAAGATAAGAAAATAATTCAATTAATGCAATAGCTTTCAGGATCCTTTAATTATAGTAGAAATACGTATCTTTTGTGTCTGTAGGATGCCTTTTCTTGAAATTAAGCGAGATGATGTTGGCTGCAGTGTGTAATAACTTCCTGGTGCTTTGGAGGCTTCAATTTGGTCATGTGGAAAACAACTATAACTGTTTCTTCTTAAATAGTTACTTAGTTCTGATTTCTCAATCGGTGTGAAACCAGATGCCAATTCATATGGAACTTGTGTTGCTTTTGCAGATTCTTATGTTGCCTATTGCTGTCTTTGGGAATGTTAATGCAGTGTTACATTTAGCTAGTTTCGTAGTTACTGCAATAAAAAATTGGGGTTGCTTGCTTTCTGTGAAACCAGCAATAGATTTGTCTTCTGTATGTCGGGCTCAGCTCATGTTTTAGTCGCTGAATTGGATTAAATTCTTACTGTCCATGGATTTTGGCTCTCAGCATTAGTGGATTGGTAATTGATATTCTCAATTTTAATATCCAGTTTTAGCCATATGGCATAGCGTATTGTTTCAAGAATTGCATTTAGTGCTAGTTTGTTACTAGCAAGTTGAAATGAGTAATCATGCATTCAAGTGGTTGAATTATATTTAAGTGAGTTGTCTTTGGAGTCTCTAAATGCCTATGTTTGTACCAGTATTTTTTTTTACACTATTTTACTGGTTATGTTGGGAAAAATTTATAACCTTGAAAGCAACTAGCTTGTATTAATGAAGTGTTTCTTAAGCATGTGATTGAAGATAAAGTGGAATTATTTTTTTAAGGGAGTGTCTTGATTGCTCGAAGTGCAGACTCAAAATGAAAAGAATACATATTCCATTCAAAATGTTTTTTTTCTCCCCACTGATAGTGTCGGAACTAGTATTAGCCAAGGTCATGATAAAAAACAAAAATACCCCCAAGCCCCTATGTTTCTATTTAACATAGAATCTCAATTTATTATTTCTTCACAGGGTGTCTAGTATGCTGGGGATTTTGTGTGCATGGATTTGTTTTTCACCAAACAGAAATGTATGCAGAATCCATAGATACTTGAGCCAACTGGTAGTTCAGCAGAACATTAAGAGGTTTTTAAAAGCTTTGAGCTGGCGATGAACAGTACCTTTACTTTAGATGCCAAAAGAATCAATGTAAATGACTGTGGAAGGCTTCCTAGTACAAAAATATGGACACTCCAAAATAGGTTTTGAAGCAGAATACCATGTTTCTGTTGAAGAACTAGAAGACTTCTAAGTAAAGAGAAAGGAGATAGTTAGCCTTTGAAAGAAAATACACATTTAAAAGTATTTTTGGAAACATAAAGATCAGATGTTCTTGGCCTGTTTTTTTAACAGCTGACTTTCTAAAATGTGTTCTTTACAATTAATATCTTGTAATACTAGTTTCATTATTAAATTAAATGCTTGTGTCCATTGCATTTATTGGAGTGGTATAGAATGTGTTATGGTTTGTTAGTATCTTGAAATATAATGAAATACTTCTGCTTGTCTGGAAGACTGCAGTTGGAACCTTGAGTGGACTAGGTACAGGGGATAATATTTGCCTGCCCAGTATAGTCACAGACCTCCAGGAATCTTCTTTCTTGAACCCAGCTAGAGTAATGACATGACAATATTCATGAATGCTATCTGGAAACAGCTAAGATATGGTATCACTTGCTATGTATATCTTATGCTCAGTGTTACTGGGGATGCTGTAATTAGATGCCTACATGGTAATTTGTATGTGTAAGCAAAAAAAAAAAAAAAAATATTTTTGGGGACATCATGGAAGTGTGATTTGAAAATGACAACTTTAAATTCTGTCCAGGGTTCTCAGCACTGGCCCAAACACTCAATTGTTTGGTTCTCAAAATTTTGAACTGGCACAAAATAAAGATCCCATACAAAATGTTACACATTGACCTGGTTATTGATATTTTAGTTCATTGGGTGGGTCTGTGTGTCACAGGACACAGGAATAAGTGCTTGAGCAAAAAGCAAAAGTTTTTTAGATATTGCCAGATTTAAGTCTTGCTGAAATCCAATACAAATAACTATAGCAGGTTTCAAATAAGAACGCTTTAGAAGATGTTGTAGATGCTCAGAAGACCTGGCTTTGAATTAATGAATAGGTTACCCTCTGTCAGCTATTCCATAGTAATTATGTATGCCTGCCACTCTGAAGATAAATGCAAGGTTATTCAAATCACCATAGCCCTTTTTCATGGGGGACCAAGTTAATCTTAGTATCTCAAACTTGATGTAGGCTTAAAGGGTGTAGTATATAGATGGCTGCTATGGGCCAGCTAATGTTGGAAACTTGCTCATGAATCTGAGCCTCGTTTGGCTTGTGGGCAAACAAAATCTGCAGGTTAACATCAAGATCTCTGAGGTTTCTTTACTGACTTAAAGACTTGTTTTAAAATTATTTTTTCTAAGTATTTTGGGCTTAAGAAGTGTTGAAAACAAGGTGATTTTTGTCACTTGTCACAGACTTAGGAGGAGAAGTGCTATAGTTATTTTTTTATTTGGTGAGACTGAACAGTTAAAATTTGATCTTCCTGTGCTGTGTCTGTTTTGGAATCCTAATAATGGTTAAGTGAAAATGAGGCTGAAGACCTGAAGAAGGTGATCTGAGGGAGCTTAAAGGAGACAAGATATAAGGTAGCTCTGTAATTGATGGCAGTAAAGATAGGCTAAATCTTCAAATTATTTTCACAGATAGTATTTAGAACTTGTTGAGAGGAAAAATTAGCAACAGATAATACAGTGAAGGGAAAGAGAGTAATTAAAAATCTAGTTGCCATTTTAATGTGAAATGTAATTCATTTCTGTAAGTAGTTTGCAGAAAACTGCTTCATTAAAAATAAGTATTTTTATTTGATAAGGTAGAATTTCAGTCTGTCAAATCACTGCAATTTCTAAATGTTCTGTGTGTAGAAAATAAACACCTTCTATATGTTATAAGGATTAACTGAGTTGTAGATAGCTAAATATTTTTTTCAGTGTGTTCCTACACTGGTCTGAAGAAGGTTTGCCTAAAATTTCTTGCCAGTTATGTTTTTCTCAGATGAGAATATTTTTGATGTCTTCTTGAAAACTGCAGTAATGCCTGCCAGTACTCCCAAAAAAGAAAATATTAATTATCTGTAATTAGATAGATTAGATAATTTTTCGTAGCTTTATGTAATGCGGTCCTATATTAAAAACTATGTAAAGATTTTTGTGACTATTTTCAGTTCTTTCATTTTTTACCCCCCTAGCAAAGGCGGGGGGGGTGAATAAAACCAAAATATATCTCTCTGGAGCCTCCTGTATGCCATCTATCAAAGTAGTTGCGAACATTTTACCAATCCAGGTATCAGTGATGATTTTGCTCATCCTTATTACAAAATCAAACTGTATTGAGTATGGGGGACAAATTAAGAAATTTTGCAAGGCTTTCTACATGACTTTCAGAAAGGCAAACACCCACGAAGTTGACATCACTGACAGGAAAGCAATGCCTTACTTCTGTGGCTTGTTTTTCTTCTTCTGTTACAGTAGGCTTAATTACAACAGCTGATGCCAGTTATTTTCTTTCTTTGTAAGAAAGAAAAAGAGCTTCTGCTTAACTATTGCAGGTGAGCTGTTAATTCTATACCCCTTTATTTTCTTACTGCTTTTCTGGCTGCCTTGCATATCTTGGGCTAGATTAAAAGTCTGTTCAGTAACATGTGCTTTGCGTTCCCCCTGACTTTTTAGGATTTATTGAAATCTGTTAATAAATAGAGGTTATCTAAAATTATTTGCAAAATCATGAAGTTATTTGACAAGCTGAGTGGGTTTTCTTTTATATTTGTGAAATGTTGAAACAAATTTCCGACACTGCTCTAACAGAAGAGTTTTTAATTGTGCGCTTCAAAATTGCAGTTTAACTTCTGTGGAAACTGGAATTTAGGTGTCCAGTATTAATGTTGTATGCTTTACTGTAAGGACTTAATCACTGGGACATCTGTGATAACACAGGATATATTTTACTAGACTTCTTTTGCTGAGGGTTACTGACTAGGCGCCTGAGCTTACAAAGGTTTTTGGAGTATATGTGGTATGCTTGTATCTATCTGTCCAGAGGTTGTGCCTTGCAAGCTACTGCCTGAGGTGGTGCTGCCCTTTTGTAATTGGTTGGGAATGTGCCTTTCCTCTGGAACTAGAGAAATTGAATTGCTCTTTTAGAATAGGAACACTTTGTATTTGGTCCAACTGTTTGGACTTCTGTAGGTATTCAAGGGATTTACCAAAACAATAGAGGGACATGAGGTGGGGCAAAGCTCCAAGGTTTAGAAGTGTACAGAAGATGGTATGAATGTGCCTCTTTTGTTGATGCAGAGATCTTAAAAATTAATGCTTAGTTATCTTCAGTAGTGAAATTTGTAAGGCCAGACAGAAATGCTCACTCCATAAGCAACATTGACAGGAAGTTCCTAAACTTATTTCTTAGTTTGATATGTGTGCAATACTAATAACTTTCTAGTAAGATCTTTGTGGTGAAAACTAGTGCAGTTAACTGTGGTTTTGCCATATATGTAAAGTTCTGTTCCATTTAAGTTTATTTAAATTGTTGAGCTGATACTTCTTAGTTAACACGAAGTGGTTCAAGGTATGTGTTGAACATAGCCATGCTTGAAATAAAAAGAAGCAAACTTAGGTTTCAGTATGCAAAATATTGTGAGTTATAACTGCATAATACAAAACTTAGTATATGTTTTGTTTCCAGTAAATGAAGTAATAGTGCTCAACAAAGCAAGTCTATGCGTGCTTCAAGATGCTGAGAAGAAATCTGTTTATGGTCCTCTTGGACTTTTCCTGTTTGGTTCCCAAAGCTGTTTCTTCAGATAGCCTAACAAATGTGTTTGGAGGGCGGTGTGGTAATTTTTCTGTTTGTCTAGAAAAACAAAGTAGATGTGATAGTCTGCTGAAACCTTTGGTACTCAAAATAAGATTATACTGTACTAATTAAAGAGGTCTCTTTGTTGGAACATATGTTTGATATTGCTGTTGCACATTCTTTGTGAAGTGGTAAAATACTGAAGATACACTGCTGTCTGTTTAACAAAGGTGTTGTCTGTACAAAGATCAAGAACTGTTCCCTTGATGCTTATGGCAATTAAACTGTGCTTCAGGTTACTAAGTCCTGGATTTCACTACAAGTTGCCAGATATTATCTGGCTAGTGCCTGAAAGCTTACTGTAGAAGTTAACATGCTGTTCTTTAATTAAAAGACTATGTAATATTTAAAGAAAATAAACTAATATTGAACAGGAACAATTTTAACACATTTAAAATCTTGACAAAGTAGTGCATCTTTAACAGATGCTTGGGAAGTTGGGGAAGTGTTTTTTTTAATGTACGAAAACTCAAATATCATAGAAACTTTGGACAGTGAAGTCAAATCTGTTAGTTCAACTCAGTTTTGTCCTTTATTCTTGTGACTGTAGATAATTGGTGAAGCTTCAGCATTTCAGAAAATAATTAGGTTTGTCCTACAAAAAGATTCATTGCCGATATATGGAGGTGGAACTTGTGCAGAACCTGCGTTTTGGGGCTTCATATCTGGGCACAGTAGTTCACAGGTGTGAGTACTTAGATATCTGATTATTCAAAGTTTCTTAGTCTTGAATTTGACATACTACAAATTCAGGATATCCAAGATTCAGTCATATAATGATTTCAGAAATTAAAAACTTTACCCTTATAATCAAATGGAGTGCAGTATCTTGAAGAAAAGGATAAAACATCTTAAAAACACAATAGACTTGGAAACTTTGAAAATAGAAGGAAGTTCTTCCAAACATTTTGGAAATCTTAGGCAAGTCCTTAGGTGTGAGAAGATGCCCAGTAATCTTCATATTTGCTTCTAGTCTGACTTTTCTCTCTTCCCTTTAGCCTATATTAGAAGATGGAACTCGTACTTAAATCAGGCATTGGAAAATCCGCTTTTTCGCTACCCTGGGGATCAAATATAAAGCATCTGAACAGATTTGATTGCGATAAGATAGGATGTTAAGCTGTGTCACCTAGCTAGGAGTGCCTACCTGTTTACCTGGACACATATAATGGAGAATTCAAGATTTAATTCATTAGGTTTTGATTTCTTAGTCTAATTTGTCCTGTAGTAATTTTTTTTGTTCCATATCCTTGCTGGTGTGAATTAAACTCAGAAGGCCTCACTCTGGGGGAATCCAGTTACTGCTGCCCTTTGTCACAAAAGGTGGCACAGACATCTGCTGTTCAGCAGCTGCCTTGCCAGTTCACAACTTGGCATGTTAAGGAAACCAAGACGGGCAAATAGTTTATTACCATGCACTGTGCTGCAAAACTGTGGTAGTTTGGCTTGTAGTTAATGAGCAGCTTGGCTCTTACAGAAGGTGAAGGAACTTACAAAACCAAGCTGAGGTGGAAGCTGGAGTTGGAAACACCAACCGTGTTTTTTCCCCAAGTTGGAATCCTTAATATACTGTAGAAGGTGGAAGTGACCTGTCTTCAAAGCTCTCTCCCCTTCTATTTTTAAAGGCCCAAGTTGATATATTGTGTCCCACAGTTAGTGTGTTTTCTGTTTTAAAAACAAACTCAAAATCACCCTCTCCTTAAAACTGCACATTGTTTTGCACAACAATAGTGTCCAGGGGCTCCAAATAAACATGAAGCAGTGCTTGTATAAAAGGGGGTGTGCAGAGGATCTTGGAAATCACTGCAAAATCTTAAGAGTTACAGATTTCAACTAACCTTACTGGCTGCTGTCTTTATTAAACAGACTTTGCTTTTTTGACTTCACTTTGCATGTATTTTTTTCCCTAAAATAGATGGGATTGTCTTCTGATGTTTTCAGTTTTGTCTCTCAGTTAATTCCCACCCTGGCTCTTAACGCTAGTTGTACTTTACTTGTGTTCTTTTTATCATATTTTCCTCTTTATTTTGATCACCTAACCAGATGCATACTATCTAGAGGAATACAACTGCTACTTAAAGACTAATGCCAGAAGTTTTAAGAGGGTTAATGCAGTACTATGGAAAGAAGAACATCCAAGGGTGAAAGCAAGTATTTCCTGTTGTACCTTTGTGCTTTCTGTTGTGATGCTGTCCCTGGGTTGTACTTGAAGTTTACCTTTCTCATATCAGCATTAAGCATTGTTGCATTGTCTGTTCCCAAACACCACTTCTCAGTCTAATGGCTTCAAGGTCTCCTGTGTACTCTTCAGTCTGTCAACCTTGTTTTTCTTGTTCCTGTTCTTCTGTCTCTTAGCTTATTTCGTATCAACAGTACATATCAAAATACAGCAATTGCTGGGAGAAATCAGTGAGCTACTGGGGGTATAAATCATTGCTATCAAAACTAATGGAACTGCTTGCACATTGATTAAAGATGGGTTATGTTGATTGCGAGGCTAGAGAACAAAGTAGTGCTCAGTATTTTGGGTAAAAAGATAAGAGAAGTCATGCCGTATTTTAATCTCTGCTGAGTATTCTTTTATCTGCTATATGCATATAATACAGTTTGTTGATTTTTAAGGTCCACTGAAATACTTTTTATCTTCAGACTGGTGCTGGAAAGCAGTTATTTCATGGTGTAGCTTAACTTCTAACAGTGGTCTGTTAATCTCTTACTGAAGATCAGTGTGCTGTTTGAACACTTAAATTCTTACTTCAATGAAATAAATGTATTCTTTTTATTAATTAGCTGAAGGTTGGATAAGATCTTTAACAGAGTTGTAAAGAATTAATATTTTTCTTTTAGATGATCTCTGAATCTGTTTTGTACGGTCTGTGTAGCAGAGGCACAAAATGAGCAGGCCGTTTGTTCAAATGTCTTAAGTACCTTATTTTTGTTGAGGCAGGATGTGATAGTAGTTATGGTCAGAAGGTAGTTATCAGGTCTTGTTCCAGCCTGGCTCTAAGATGGGGTACCTCTGTTGCTTCTATTGGATTTTTTTTATCATTATTATTTTTATTTTCTAAGTCAGAGCAGAAAGAAGAATCCATGTTATGGAAGTATGCTTTCAGGATTTAATCCTAACAATGAAAGGCATTTAGAGTGGAACTCCTGATTTGTATGGTAAAGCATGATTCAGATTTCATAGAATATGAATTATCTTGCTGCTTCTGGAAACATGATGTGTTTTTCATTAGTGTTTTGAGGGCCTTAGTGTAGCGAGACATGTAAGCGTGTCAGTATCTCAAAGTTTGTGCCTACAGGCATGGATGAGGGGGATGCTTTGCAGAAGCAAATTTGTCCATAGAAGACCACGTTATATCCGTGAATGTCTCCCTTAGCTCAAGAACAAGGGTATGTCAATTTGTTTGGCTATTTCTTCTGGTTTTAAATGGTTTGACTTTTAAGGATGTAAAAAGTAGTATTGCTAAAGGTAGCATTCTAAAAGTTAGTTGCATGTTTTAAAAGGGTGTAAATAGGAAGCAGCTCGTTCTCCTTTGACTCAGTTGACTCTTTACTAGCTGGCATAAGTAGAATGAAATGGATGATTCAGCTTCTGTTCATAAAATAGCTGAGCTGAAATTTATGGAAATACAATAATAGGAATTCCTACTAATTTTCTGTGCTTATGCATGTACACCGTCTTACTGACTTTTTTGTATTTTTCATGTCTCATTTTGCTATTTTTGTTTCTGTTTTTTTTTTTGTATTGTAAATAAGTGACCACATAGCCCATTTCCTGCTCCAATATAATAAATGTTGTAGTGAAGATCTTAATGTACCTACTGATGTCACTGTAATGGTAATATCTGAAACAATACGTGATTTTTAACAAGGTTGAGAAGATCATGCCAATACAGATGTGTTGGCAAGCAGAGCTAAGCGGAATATCGTTCAGGCTTTGGAAAATTCTGGTTCTTCTCTTACACTTGAACCCCCAGACAGTGGCAGTTGATCCACCTGATGGATTTTATTGTATGTAATCTTTGGGATTTTGGTAACAGGAAGTGCTGTAATCGCCTACCTCTGCACCAGGTTTTGTATCTAGTCATTTGTTTGCTTGTGAATTCAGTACAACATGATCCAGTCACGTGCTGCCCTCTCCTCAGCACCTACTGTGAATTATGTGGGGAGAGCCTGAGCAGAACATCATCATTATAGAGAAATACATCAATCTTCATGAGGACTTCTTGAACATATTTAAATCACTGAAAACAAACTGAAAACCTGCTGGAAAGTTGGTATACCCAAAAGTGACTTTTAAAAAACAATTTTTGGAAACTTCATGAGAATTGACAAGAATTATGCTTCTTAATAGGATTGCAACTTACTATAGGGATGGTCTTAAATTGTGGATTACAAACTTGTTTTAATACCTGAATAAATGTGTTTCTAATGTTGACTTATACTAACAAGAAACAAGTATATATATTTAGGTGCATAATGTGTTTTCATTTGCTATTTTATGATTCTGTCATTGAATTGTCACACCAGGATGATGTGTAAACTGGTCCTACAACAGTGTGCTTCCATTTCTAGCTTATAGGAGAAAATGTACTGTGTATAGCTTACATTCTGAACTGCCCTAAACATCCCACCTGTAGATTCAGCTGATCTAAGTGAGAGATTACCCATTTTCTGAAAAGATAATATCCTGATACTGTGGCATTACTTTAGGTCCCCTGGAGAAGAAACAATGGATTTCTTGTTTTGTTTCTGGGGTGGGTTTTTGCATTATTTTGTTCAACTTCTCTGCAAACACATTGCTGATAACACTTCATGCCAGGCAACCTTCCTATATCTGACTGATTTGTACTATAGTTTTACCCTTGGGGTTTTTTTCCTCTTTTGCAGCTTTAACACTTCTAAATCCAAACTAAGAAACTGTTATCATTATTAGTAGCTTTCCAGATAGCTCCTGCTATGTGTGTTTTGGTTTTTTTCCTCTGAAGTAAAGGTTGTAAGCATTCCTGATGATAAAGGGCTTATGTAAAAAAAATTTATTTCCTCAAAAAAAATACAAAAAGCAACTTTAGCACAATTCCAAGGGGGATATAAATAGTTACTGTGACTAAAAAACCAAAAACAAACAAACAAAAAAAAACCCCCAAAACAACCCCCAACAATAGTATCTGGACAAATGGCACAAAGCCTAGCTGATTCATATTAGTGAGCCTGAGAAAGTAACTAAAACCTTTTTGATTTGTGTCTTACAGTTAAAGTTTGGTGTTGGGATTTTTCATGGGTTTTTTTTGTTGTTGTTTGGTTGTTGTTTTTTTTTAACCCAGCAAGACCTAGTTTTTGTTTCTGTGGCTCATGAATAGTTAGCTGTATGTTACAGAGAAGATGTTTGGATCCAGCAATATTTGGTTATATATTCTTACCTTTGTAGCTACTTCTCTGTTCATGGCAATAATATTACTTCTAAATAGTGAGAAATATGGAGTGTGTCAGTGGCATTAGGACTGTGATATCCTTATTATGCATGTGGTCTGTCCTGTTTAGGTAAACAGAGATTCTGGTCAGTTTACAAATGAAGTGAAAATGCCAGTAAAAACTGGAGGTTAATGATAAAAGAGTTGAAGGAAGCAATGAAAGATGACAGTTGAAGTAAGAAACAACTGTTCAGTTACTGTAAGGCTCTGCAGATAGAAGCATCTAGTAATAAATGCTTAGTCATTTCTGTGTTGGTTAATTAATAGTACTATATTCTCCTTTAATGCTGCCTGGGTTCAGTCTGGAGGGAGATGTCTAGTAGTATGTGACAACTAAATTGCTTGGGTTTGGATAAAGGGATACTTTACTAAATGGCAATTTTCAGTAACTTATTTTTCTGATAAATGTAGCTAGAAATCTATGTACAAGCAGGTTCTAAGTTTTCCTGATTTACTGTGGTGGTTCCTGTTTTTTGTTTTTTAAATTTTAAGATCAGAAAAGAAAGCCAAAAACATCACTGGCCACTTTGATAAAATTGATCCAGTTTATCGATAAATGTGTTGCTCTTCATAAGGAGTAGCTGCATATAGATAATTTTCAACAAAGGAATAAAACCTAGAGTATTGGCTTTTGACATTCTTAATAAATGTAAGTTTGTTGAAAACTTTTACTAAATATCAGTAATTTTTGTTCTTAAAATAAGTTAGCTTCCTATGCCTGCCACGTACCGGGAAGGGTTAGGATGCTCTTAAATGTTAATTTCTTTCAGAGCAAGGCAGGAAAGAAGAGAAAAGATGTGGTTAGGAAGTCTTTTGACTTGGCTTACTAAAGTAACAACAGTTATTAATATTCGTGAACTACTTCAAAGATCTCTGAAGACCCCTCTTCTTAAAAAGTGTGATTTTAAGCATTTGGCTTTAGGCATCTGTTAAACATGGAATAATAAGTTCTTTCTTTTTTTTTTTTTACATAAATTCTCTGCTGTACCTAGAATTAAGATTTTTTTAAAATAATGCGCATAGCTTGCAGATGCATTTAGAAAGGATTAATGAAGTGACCTGTTACAGTCCAGATTTTTATGCTTAAATATTGCATCAGTATGATTTTTTTTTTTTAAATGTAGGTCATGGGATTAGCATCAGGAAATGTGAGTATATTGGCAACATAGGGATGCTGTCTTCCATGAAGACAGCTTGAGTTTGTTCACTGTTGGTGGCAGGAGACAGGCTACTTCACTACAGGGCTGTTTATTGCAAGCATGTGTCACTGCCATGATCTTAAGCATTGTTGTCTGCTGATTAGTATTCTATTTTGAGAAAGTGGTAAACTGTCCAAAAGGTTTATTTTCAAATACTTGTTAAACATAGGGAGCGATGAGTCCTCAGGCCTTAGAAAATGCAGACATGCAAGCAAAAGCTGATGGATGATGCATATATAGCTAGATATAACTAGAGTTTGATGATTTTCAGTGTTTTCAGAATTCACTCAGTTGTGAATTATTCTGTAAGATTTTTGGAGGAGACAAATGCAGTGTTTCTGAGTAATTCAAATTTGGGACTTTGAATGTGAAACTGTCTTACTGAATTTGGGCTTTGCAAGGTCTTGCGAGGCTTCCAGATTTGTTAATATCTGGCTTTTCCCCTGAATTTTCTGAAATAAAAGCTTAATTTTTTTATTTTATTTTTATTTTTTTCGGAGTACTAGCAGCAATTTATGGTGGATTTTTGTTTATTTGTTTGGGTTTTTTTTGTTTGGTTGTTTTGTTTGTGGGATTCTGAAGTGCTAAAACTGCTGTCCTCACTGCTTAGTTGAAGCCAGTTTGATGGAAGGCCATGTTGACTGGTCAGAAACTGTTTCATATAGATCTGTTGTGCCTGGATTTTCCTGTTGTATGTGCTGTTCTGTGTGAATAAAGTTACAGGATGAAGGAATGCAGCCAGAACTTTGGAAGGACCCTGTAACTGACCTTTATTTTTTAGCCAGCAATTTTCCTGTGTTCTATGCAGCTATGAGAAGATTTTTTTCCTAATGCAGTCCTCTAGATACGTCAAGCAGAGTAGAAGAAAGTGCACAAATTTCTTCAGGAGGAAAGCATTTCCAGATTTCTACTACTAGAAATAGAGGGGGTGGTGGTAGGGAAGGACATGTCACTTGTAATCTTAAAGATCATAACTCCTAATAGGGCTGCAACTTTATACTGTTAAGTCATGAGTGGAGCTTGAATGTAGTTTCCTCAAAATCTTGTGCCTGGGAAATAGGTAAAGGATTTCATTAACCAGAAAAACTTGTCTTCGAACAGAGCAAACACAACAAAACTAATTTTTAGAGTCTTGCATTACCAGGTATTCTGCAGGGATTTCTTTATGCACAAAAGCTCTTAAGTATCAACATAGTGACCCTTGTGGAAAGCTGCCTAGTTAAAATGGGACCTGTAATTCAGGAATTGAGCTATATGTAATAATGAAGCATTTGTGAAATCAGTTTGTTCAGTTACAGGTATTTTTAGCTTGCGTAATTATTATTTTGTACTTGCACGCTATATTGAAAATGGAAATTTGTTAGCTCTTTAACCAGCTAATGTAACTGTTGCATAACAAGCATTAACACTTACCAACCTGATATTTGCTTGTTTTGTGTGTACTTCACACTAATATATAGAAAAATGTCTACTGAGCACAATGACTGCTTCAGCTGGAAACTTGGCAATTCTTCAACACAAGAAGCAGCCAATACCTCCCACAGAAATGGTTCAGCCATGCTAGCCTTTGACTACAGAAGTGTTTTCAGTAAGTTTTCGAAGGAGTTTGTACAATCTAGCACTGTCCCTACTAGGGTAATCTGTTTTGCAAACCTGTTAGTAAGGTATTGCTTGCTTTTCAAAGCTTATGTGCTTGCAAATTATAGACGCAGCAGATGATTCCCAGAAAGAAGACGTCAAAAAAATGAGAAGGGGTTGTATCCATTCACTTGAGCATATTTAGCTTTATGAATTTGCAATTATTATTTTATGCTTCTGTAGGCTGTCCTTCAAAGCTGCTCTTGTAGGAGGTGACAGCAAAGACTAGGCTTTCTGGAATACAGATCCGTACTTAAAAAGAAAACTCTGAACTAGAATTAACTCTTGGAGGACCACATACACATGCAGATATCAAGATGTCCTTCAAGTTTCCAGCTGTCTGATAGAACTGTTTATGTTGATAGTTAGGACCAAGCCATCAAGTTGAGAATAGGTTGGTTTTTTGTATACAGAATAGTCTTGAAGCATAGTTTTAAATTTCAGACTTCTAATTACTGTTGCCTGGTGGCATAATTGGAATTTCATGTTGTTGGCAGTGATTTGGAAAGGTCGTGTAATCTCTTGGGGATCAAGATACTGTTCTCTGATAATAATCAGCTATGTAGACTATAAGAAATAATTTTAATAAACTAACTTATAATTTCCAGTTTCACAGACGTTCTCTCTACCATGTAGTTGATATGTTACAGTGGTGGTAAGTGTTGGGTACCTGAACAGAAGCATCTGAATGCTAAATTAGTAACTGCCTGCCTACATACAGCTGTCCTTGCTGGGTGTAGGATGCATCCCGTTCAGATGGGTGCATGTTGGTAAGGAAGATATACCAGAGCAGCAAAGTAACTTAATTTGAAAATATTGTTTTACCTTAATAATAAGTGATGTTTGCTAGTAGGGTTTTGGTTTTGTGTCATGTCCTGTGTCCCCCCTAGCACCTCCCCATGAAAACACCTCCGGCTGAGTGCCTTGGATAAAATGACCTTATGTGCCACTCTTGCAGGAGGCTGTGTTACGCAAGAAATTTTTAAGATTCAAATGGTGTAATGGTCATGGAAACTAATTTTTACTAGGGTTGGTTGAGATCAGTTTTAAACTATGTTGATAAAGGTGCTCAAAATACATGTGTATACAGAAGACTGCACACACTGATAAAATCCCCCTCTGAGCCTTTTTCGGGCTGAACATGTCTCTCAGCCTCTCCTCATCTGAGAGGTCCTCCAGTCGCTTAATCATCTTCAAGGCCCTTTGCTGGACTCTCTCCAGTAGCTCCATGTCTCTCGTGTACTGGAGAGCGTGGAACTGGAAGCAGAACTCCAGATGTGGCCTCACCAGTGCTAAGTAGAGGGGAAGGATCGCCTCCCTTGACCTGCTGGCGATGCTCTTCCCAATGCAGTGCTGGATGCTGTTGGCTCTCTTTGCCACGAGGGAGCATTGTTGGCTCATGTTCAGCTTGCAGTCAGCCAGGACCCCCAAAACACTAAGTGATGTACCTCTCCTGGGGACTGGTTTGTGGTGGGATCCCTCCTGCAGCTGTGCTGGAGATCTCCCTGCTAAAGAGGAATTGGTGTTGCCTGTGCTCTGTCCATGTCCCTACAGCAGGGGCAGCTGCTTATGAAGGCTGGTCAAACCTTGTCCCAGGGTCTGGGCCAAACCCTTGGTGAGCAGGTGTCTCATCTGATGTGCCGTGCCTGGCCTTGCATCAAGTTTTATGTATGAATTGATGGTGTGTTTTTGAGAAGCTAGAATGCTTTTGCTGCAGTTCAAATATTGGCCATGGCATCTAGTCACTATATGTGTAAAGCAGTCTTAAGAAGGTGTGCAGGTGGAATTAACATCCAGAATACTTGGGTTTTAAGTCCGTGATTGAATCCATAGGTCAAGAAGAAAAAATGTGTTTATGCAGCTAATGGCTTTGGAGAGGGCTACAATGAATGTGACTTCTCAGGAAGTTGCTTAATTTTGGAGCGTTGTTCAGATTTGCTATGATGTTAAAGTAAAATACTTCTAAATGCTTTCCATGCTCTTCAGAGTCCCTTTTTTTCCTTTCTTCATCTTTTCTTCCATGCTTTCCCCAACCTTGTGAAGAAAGTTGTAGTCACTTCTGCAGAAGAGGAGTCTTCATGTGAAGTGTTGTGTTCCGGTGGATGTTGGTACTGAGATAAATTTTTAGGCTGGGTTGTCACCTTGGTGTAACTACTTCAATATCTTTAAAGAAAAAAGAGTATTAGGCTGGCAGCAGTTAGTGAGTGTCTGTAGTAGGGAAGCTTTACCCAGAAATGATACTGCTTTTGACTTCTGGAGTTACTCTCGGTTTTTAGTCCAAACTGCTGTGCTTCTTTACTTGAAGCAGAAGGCTGTGGGAATGTGGGGACACTGGGTACACCAACCATGCGTAGGGCTGGCTGACCTCCATGTGCTTTGGTGTAATGGTTTAACCACCTGAACCATGCTTAGTATTCTCTGGTACTTTTTGTTCTCTCCTGTTTTAGAAACCCCAGTTCTTGATGTTGAGAACCTCAAGCTCTCAGCTAAGCAGGGTTATAAGGGCTGATTAAGGCAGAGCGTATGAAACTGGTTACAAGAACTCTTTCTTAGCTGAACCAGTACTGTGGTGTGGTGAATGAGTTGGCCTGTAATTTTCATGTTGCTTTTACCAGGCTACATTTTAGCTAAAAATGGAAGCTTGTGGCAATGCAGATCTTTTCTCTTGAGTATGAGCTCCATTTTCAATGTAGAATTGAAAATACCTCAGTTGCCAGGATTGCATTCTACAGGCATCACAGGATGCTTTCAGCTTACCTAACTGAAAACTTAACCTGGTTTAAAAAAATAAACTAAACTTTGTGGGAAAGTTTGCTGTTATGCTTCCTTACTCTTCTTGCAGGCTGGTTAAAGTAGCTTTTTTGTTTTGTTTTTGTTTTTCTTTTTTGCAGAAGGCATATGAAATCTGCAACACCTCTCCTGCATTAATGAGGGTGCAGCACAGGACAATAATGGTGTGTGTTTTGGCCTTTGCTATTGTGTATTCTGTGTGCTGTTAGTGTTCCAGCATAATTTTACTTGTTTGCATTTCAGGTAATTCTTTCAGAATTTCATTAGATTTCATTATCTCTGCAGTGTGGGCAATTTTTTTCTGTCAAGACTTCTGAAAGTTGAATATAGTTGAACTTTTTTCAGAACTTAAAATGGTCATGTCGTATTTTGTGTCTTGGGGGGGTGGGGGGGGTGGAGTGTGGCCTCTAAGTGTGAGTTACTGTTTTATGTCTAAAAGTGTGGTGTTCTGGCAGTAACAAACAAAACTGCTTACACTGTGATGGTTTCATAATCACAGTATTAAACTGTTCATCTACAAATGAGCTTGGATGAGGATGATCCATATCCTAAGTAGATTAACCTCCACACCAGACACTGAAGTGGTTTGTAAATTTTCCAGCTAATAGTGAACTGTAAAATCAGAAAGATGCATTACATGTAAGCATCTCAGTTTAAAGTATATGAAGTTGTAGACTGGCTTTCTGATTTAAGATTATTTTGCTTCAGTACATTCTTGCTTTGTGCTTAGAATAAATTCCACTGTCCTGATGTAGCGGCTTTGAAGATGTGCACTCAGGTGTCCATTGACATCACCCATAGCCCTTGTCTTGCTGTGTGATAGAGACAGATTGCAGATTTTTTGAATGTATAAGTGGTTGTCAATGTTTCAAATCTTGGGGTGAACTATAATTATTACTTTTTGCTGCCAGAGGAAAAAACTGTACAGAAATTTCTTATAAGAAATTTTTTCACCTTGCTACAAAACTGATTTGTATGTTAAATCATTACAGTCTTCCAGACTGCAAGTGTGTGAGTTACTTAATGTGTCAATTTATACTTTTTTACTTAATATCTTTAGTGATTAGAAGGCATAACTCTTTTAGAAGAGTGTTGTGCTCTCACTTGATCTCATTAGTAGGAGGTTTATGTAACTTGATAGAATAGGTATCTTGATACTTAACTATGCTTAGAAAGCAAGCATACCTTAGGAGCAGTATTGAGCAGAAATGATTTCAGTGCTTTGAAAATGCAGTTCGGCGGGGGCACTTTGTAGTGCAGTGAAAATTACTAGTCTTGTATGAGTGAGACAATGTTTTGTTACAATCCTAAACTCTCTAATAGTATGGACTTCTGTATCACTAGGGGAAGAGAATTAATGACCTGAGGATTGCAAGAGTTTTCTTGGAAAAGAAAGTTAAAAGTTTCTTGGCATTAGCAATTCTTTTGGTTATGTTAGTAGTATTAATGCAATGCCTATTTCCTTCGTGAAGAGAAGCTGGCTGCTTAAGTTAGCTGACAAAAAATAGTCTGTGCTTTGATAGTATTTAAATTTCTGCTAGATCTGTTAAGAAATTGATGTTATTTCTTGATAATTGTACTAATTCTGGTTTTGTTTTTGTTTTTTTCAGAATTTACATGTTTGACAGCAGAAGTTGGCTTTCTACTGTAGTGAGAGAAAATGTAAGTAGAGAAATAAGGTAATTTTTTTTTTCCTAGTTCTTGAAAAACTCATACTATTTTTAAAACATGGCCAACTTCAGGTTTTTAGCTGTTAATCTGTGCAAGCCTAAAGTACCTGTTTTCTACTTAGCATGTGTATTCTTATGTCAACAGGAAGGATTTTAAAATGGCCAGGAAGCCTGCTAAATAATAGATGTCAGTGCCTGCCGCCTTTCAGAAATGGAACTGGCAAAGCAGAGGGAGACCATAGATGAAACTGTTTCATCTCAGTGGGGCAGGGAACTGTAATAAATAAAATGATGAGAATAGTTATTCTTTCATGAATGAAAAATTACTTATCCGCCACATTTGACAGAAGGCGGCCAAATTTCTTTAGAGCAAAGTGGCTCTTGTCAGAATGTTCTTTCCAATGTGTCAGTATTATTTAAACAGAACCAAAAAGTTTCAGAGTTTATATTCTGTGTAATTGTAATTATTACTAATTTTCTTGGAACAGTGAAACCTTCATTACCTTCCAGACTATAACTTCAATTGTTTTTGCTTCTTGTGAAGCCCTTTAGTCTGTGAGGAATGTTACCAGTTAGCCATGTGCTGTGTAGAAAGTATTTGCTCAGTTAAATCTGTTACTTTCAGTTACTAGATATTAATCTGTTTTTTTAAAAAGCAAGCAGCAAGCTAGCCCCCTGTCTCTTTCTCTAAACCTGTATTCTGAGGTGGTGTTCTCTAATTGGTTACCTTGGTCAACCCTAGAGACCTCCAGTGTTGTTCTTTGGAGGAGCAGAAACTGAACAGAGTGTTCCCAGTGTAGACAAACCATTGCTTTTACTCAGTGGCATTATGATATTTTCAGTATTTTCTGTCCTATTTTCTGTATAACCTTCTTTCTTTTTTAACCGGTGCTGGGTATTAAGGCAATGTATTTGAGCTACTCAGTGCATGTTCTACAGGGTTTTTGTTCCCCTTGAAATGAGTTTTGTATCACAGAAGCTTGTGTGAGTCTGTACATTTCTTTTGTTGTGTTCCTGTATACCTTTTCTATGATTTCTAACTTCTAAAATTATCTATACTTTTTTTTTTGTGATCGCCATATGTGGAGGTGTGTGTACTTCAGGATCAGAAGGCACTCCTGAATTTTTTTGTCTTCTATTTTGCATCATGTAAATGGGAGAGAGCACACCTCAAATTTGTTCCACAAGCAATTCTGATCTTACTGTGTTTTCTATTGAATAAAAGTCAAATAGGAATCAATATATACTTCAGATTAAATAACAAAAAAAAACCCTCTCAACTTTTCAAAGCCAATATGATGTCAAAACATTGGAACTAATGGTGGATTATGTATAATTCCTTTGTCATTGTGAAAATGTACAAGCTGCTGTGCATGTTGCTAATAGGATTTATGGTATCTACTAGATTAGCACAGCTTCATTTAATCAGATGACCTGCTATGAGACTGTCTGGTAGGCATAACATGAACTCATTATTAGGGCTGTAAAGTTGTGGCTCTGTTTTTGCAAATGATGTGTTTTGCTTTTCTTCTGGCTGTTTCGTACACACAGGACTGATGTGTATTAGCAGGAAAGATGTTGAGGGAATAAATACCAGACAGGCTGTTGGTTTGAGAGAAAGGTGATTTGGCTAACCTTCTTATGAAATTACTGTACTTGGGTAGTACTCTAACAATATAAATTTAAACCCTCTGTGTTATAGACTTCGCATCAACAAAGGCTTGGTAGGATTACTTTACTTGTTCGTAGTAGTAATGTGTAGTAAAAACACCTTGTAGCAAACCAAGTTTGGCCATCAAGGGATAGAAAAGCTAAATATTTGACTTAATGATAGCTGTGATTTTAAATGTGTGTTCTCTTCTTTTAATCTGTAGAGATTATTCACAGGATAGGCTGTTTATGAGAGGTGGAAGACTCCATTCTTTTTTTTTTTTTTATAGGACTGGTATGAGAAAATGAAATAAGTGTTTAGTAAGCATTGCCTCATTGCTGTTACCAGGTATTTTTAGAGAGGAATCGTATTTAACCCAAGAATATATGTTTGGATGAGTTGTATTCAACTCTTCCTATTTCCCTTATAATGTAGGCAAGCATCAGTCTACATATAAATGTGATGGTACTACTGATACCTTGGTTTCAGTAACTGGACTTAATTGGATAAGCAGCTTGAGCTCTGGAAAGGACATTAAAGTTGTAACAGTGAAATGAGTGAATTTGAGGTCTTCCTCAGCCTCTGAATTGTTCTGTTGCTGTTTTCTGAGTAGTGATCACTACCTTTAAATTAGAATTATTACTCCGGGATCCTAAGTGTATCTCCATTTGCAGAAAGTATGTGGAAGTTTTGTAGATTTCATAAGGCTTTATAATCAGTTCAAAGATTCTGTGCAGAGTTGTTCAACAGATAATTGACTGCCTGGACATACATAACTTTCCTCATACATAGGAATATAGCTGATACAGCTTACAGAAAAACAAACCCAGAAGTTGTTACTTTGAGATGAGTGACATGACAAAAATCCTTTTGTCGTAGCTGAATTGCGAAGTTTTATCATATATGGAAAGTTAACAAATTAGGTGAGGTCAAGTCAATACTTGATTTTCTTATGTGGGGAATAGAGGAACAAAGCAACTTTTCTGTAGGTAACTTGTAAGAAGAGATTAGAAGCTTGGGTCATCTGGAGTAGTGAAGAATAGTAAGCTACCTTGCAAGTATGCATATTGTTGTCCCTGGCAAGAAGAGAATTATCTACAAGGTATACTTGTCAACAAGATTAGCAGGAATTAGGCTTAGAGCAGACACACTTAAGCACTTCAGCCTCTGGAAAGGTCTTGAGTGAGTTCAGCAAAGTGAGTGTGTTATTCTTGAGAAGCCTGCCTTCAAGAACACAGTAACATATTCAAAAGAAAGTGAGGTAAGCATGAGTTTGGATTCTACCTATTTTTTCACAGCTATGGTGATAATTTGGAAAAAAGGAGTGTGGAACTTGAGTAGTGACTTTTTTTTTTTTGGCATGCAGTTTGCTTGATTTAGAAATTTAGTAACTTCTTCCAAAATCCCAGAAATAGAAGCATCATCCATATCAAGCTTACAGTTTCTCCTAGAAACCTTATTTTAAATGGGGTTAAATGCCTTCAGAACATGCTGAGAAACAAAAATATATTACTTAATGATATTCAGTTGTGCTAGTTTGTGATGAGCATAGATCACATATTAAACAGTCTCTGCTTGTTACTTCTGTCTGTAACATGAATAAATCTGTATGAAAATTTCCCAGGTATCAAGAGTGAGAATAGATAAAAAGTATTTTTCCCATACATTTTCCTGATTTTACCTGTTCCTGCTCTTTTAAAGATTTTTATTTTTTTAAATGCTAGGTGCTAGTAACTTCTGCTGATACATATACAGTATAGCTGAAAAGTACACAAGAGGATGGAACCCTCTTTTTTTCCCCCATGATCGTGTTTCTGCCATAAATTTAATTGCCTAAGACTTAGTGTAAAAGAAATGGAGCAATAGCCAAGTTGGTTGGCTGGTTGTCCCATAACTTCTACAGTCTGCTTCAGAGAACTTACTGTGTTTTAATGCCCTTGGCTTCATTAGGATTTTCGTTTCCTGAGTGTTAGTGAGTTCAGTCATGTTGGCAGGAATTAGAACTTCCTGTTGATGTTGAAACAACGGAGACTGCAAAGGGAATGTGGAAATCTGGTTTAAACAATTCCTATGGATGCTGTCAGAAATGCAGTTAGAGTTCGGAGTTGCTTGGAATGCATAGGGGCTAACTTGTAACTCTAAAAGTGTATCTAACTTCAAGATATGAACTTACCATATGAATATATTACAGATGGGAAAGACATCAAGTGTTGTATGCATTCAGCTAATAATTGTCATGCAGCTAATATTGAAACATGAGTCCTAACTAGCAAGTTACTGAAGGTCAAGATCCATAGAAGCTGCTTTAACAATAGTAGTTAAGTTCCTTGAACTCCTTGTTGCCTGTGATAATGGAGACAGTATCTTGCATGTAGGTGTAAAGGTTTCTGTAGTGTTGCTAAACCATTTTGAAGTTGTTCATTAAAAGGAAGCTTTCCTTAAAACATTAGTGAGTGACTGTCTTGATGTGGAATTCGCAAATAAAGCATTTTAGGAGCTTAGCTGAGTAGTAGCTAGGGGAGGTTATGTACGTGTATGTCTGACTAACCAGATGATAAAGTGCATTTATGAAATGACTCTGAAGGTTAGGTTCTGTTAGTATGTTTAGTTAATTCTTACAGACTGTGGAGACGTTTGGGTTGTTCTGCCCCTGCATAAAGCAGGACTTGCAAGAGAATGGGAAGCGAAGTGCTGAGGCAGAGTACTGTCCTGAAGTTGATGTGAGAGTTTCTTCTGTAACAAAAGTATACGTATAGTTTCTGTGTTAGGCCTTTCGAAGTGTAATGGATGTTTTAGTTGTGTGAAGACAGATGCCTACATGCTAGTTAAGGGTATAATATCCCATCAACTGGGTAACGTGACTTGTGTCCCTTCAGCTTCTGATATGGCTGTATCAATGTTACTGCTTCTGTGTTACTGCAGGAGACACTCGACACTATTAGGCTGCTTCATCTGGTTTTGTCATTTGCAGTAATACCTTTCAGTGCATACTCTATTAAGCAATAAGGCACAGGCATGAAATAAGCTTGTATGATTTGTTTTAAAATCAGTGTATGCGAATAATACAGAATGAACCTATGGGGTTCAGTTTCTGTGAAGTGAACTTTCTCAATATGACTTTTTTCCTAGGATTAGTGTTCATGTCCTTAGGCCTCTTCCTGTTCCGTACAAAGAAGTTTTGTTTCATTTAAATGCGAGAGAATTGTATTGCATAGTGCACAAATTCTGGCAGAAACAAATTGGCACTATTTTAAGCTGTGTGTTACAGGAGAATGTATCTGCTTTGACTGACATTAGATTATTCATCCTATTACATTTTTAAATAAAGCTGCATGTGAATCTTCAGTGTAGTTACCTGTAACTGCAGCTGGAGTTCTGGTGTCCTGAATCTTTATCTTAATCCTGTCATTTAGTTGCTGTGACCTTGAGCAGAACGCTTAAGTTTTGGATCGTAATTTCTTTCTCTGAAATAGGAATGATACCATCTCTAAATTCTTTGTACTCTGCCTGGAGAGGCTGGTATTTGCTTAGTGGGAAACAGGTTTATATATTAACTTGGAGAATGGCAGAAATGGAACTGGATATCAAAAAGGTAAAAGGTCTGAAAATGTGCATTTTATTCTTAAGAAGAGTCTTTAGAGTTTCTTAATTCCTTTATGACAAGAGTAGTGCATACCATTTCACAATGTGTATGAACTATACAGGAGCTGTAGGCAGTGATGACTGCATGCTAAAAACTGTAGAGACACCCAGCCGCACAGTGTTTTGTCTTAAATGTGGAATGAACAAAGCATCTTGGGAAACAAAAGAGCATTCAAAAGAAAAGAAGGTGGTTATAGGATAATAAAACACTCTTGATGGGTTTTGTCTTAACTGGATTTTGGACTAAGCTGAACAAGCAATCTTAGAGGGGCTTAAAGATGACCCTGGCACCAGAAGAGAGAAAGGAGACACCTAGTTTCACTTTATTGTGAAAGGGCTTTGAAGGTTGTGTGAATGGACGTTTTGAGAGAGAAGCTAACTAAAATTCCTTTTCTAAAATGCTTTGGGTTTCAGAGGTAAATTTGTAAATGGTAATATGACAAGATCTGACATCTGTTTCTTGAGGTCCTTGGTTTGGAACACTAGCTACTACGAAGAGCTGTGAGATAAGTCTGGTTATGTGGGATAGCAATATTTAGGGAATGTTAATTTTTTGAAACTTATTTTCTTTTGACAGTGATTTTTGTTCTACTGCTTTTTTTGCCTAGTTATCTACTGCTTAGTTTGCCTTCAGCATATGTGCTCTGTTACTGTGATTGGATAAAAATTCGGAAATTACCCTCATCTTTCTCCTTGGGAAGGGCTTTAGGGAAAAAACAAACCCCGCATGCTTGCAAAGATAAATAAGCTGATTAAATCTTAACAGAATAATATGTAAAGCTGCTAGCAAAGCATTTGCTTTATTTAATAGTAAACGGTCAATTCTGGCTAATAAAATGTTCTAAAAACACACTACCAGTGTTTGTTTATAAAGTCCAGGTGCTCTACGTAACATTCGAAAATGGAACCAATTATCTTGTTCTGCAATAAAAGATAAACTTCATCAGCACATTTCTTCAGTATCTTATATTGGTATCAAGCTGCAGAGACCTTAAAACAAAAGGTTTAAGAACAGCTGAGTTTTAGGTATGGAATGCTAGTGAAAATGCCAACAATATCTTTCTGTAACAGTGACTTAAAGATAAGTTGTACGCTTGATGGAAAATATCTATATGCTTATTTTATTGGAAACCAGTCTAATAGTTGAGGAACTCTATAGGCAATAGTTGAGGGTGTTCAGATAATTATATTTTATTGAGCCTCTATCTTGCTGGCTACAGAGTACAGCAGACAGAGGGATGTATGTTAGTAGTTTGGTGCTTCCTGATGCTAGGAAAATAGTCTTAGAGGGGGAAAATGTCTGTTGGCAGCAGTTTCTCAAACTCCTCCTCATACCTAACATTCAAAAAATACTAGTTTTAATCTGACAACATGTTAATGTTGGAATCCATTCTGGAGATCTCAGGGAGACAATTCAGCAATTAACAAGTAAAATCTTGAACATTTGTGAGTGATCTCCTTTTATCCAGATATCAGAACAATATTTCTAATAATCCCTGTGTAACAGATAGCATTCCTAATAGGTCTTTTTACAGCATTTTGCAAGTGCTTGTGTCAGTCTGTAAATATTTAATATGCTTATTCTTTGATAGGAGGATTGCTTACTCTATTCTTAAGACCTACAGGGAAGTTCTGATTTTCATGTCTAACGTTGGTGTTTGTCTGTTGGTTCACTCTTTGGAAACTTAAGTTTATACAAAACTGAATCAGAAAAAACACTAATGGGGGAAAAAAAAAATGCAAAAAAAGAGGCCCGGGGGGAAAAGGAATAAGCCCAAATTATATTTTATTTACTGTGGCTGGAAAAAGCTAAGCACATTTTTGTGTGGTAACACCTTATTCTAAAGAGATTCCAGAGAAATATTTTCACCTGTATTCCAGTACTTATAAACCAATCTGCCTTTTTTTTCAAGTGCCGTTTGAGATGGTTGAAAGGACTTGTCTACTCTAGTAATTTCAAGCTATGACTTGTACTAATTCTCATTATTATCACTTGTCTTTCAGATTTCTGGTTGTTTCAGAGGTGGCAGTGAAGCACACCTTTAGCACAGGAAAATGAGCGAGCTTGACCAATTACGCCAGGAGGCTGAGCAACTGAAAAACCAAATCAGAGTATGTATTGTATCAATAGATCTTGAAGCCACAGTACAGATAGATGGTCATTTGTGCTTCTTGAGGGTAACAGAGATGGACAGAAATGATGCATTAAGTTAAATGTTTCCACAATGTCAAAGTTAATGTCGTGGATATTTAGAAAGGGCAAACACATGTAACTGCTTTAGGAAATTACTTTTTGGTCTTTAATATTGCTTAGAAAATAATAGTTACACAAATAATGAACAAAATGGATTAGATCAAAATGAATGTTTACTGAAGTTTTTCTGAGTCGGCCCATAACCAATGTTAAGCAACCTCCTGCTTAAAATAAGTTCAACTATAAGGTTATTCAGGGCTTTGTCCAGTTAGGTCTTGAAAACCTCTAAGGATGGAGACTGCACAGCCTGTCTGACCAAGCAGTTCCATTGCTTGACTGTCTTCATGGTTAAAATTGTGTTACCTTTCTCTCAAAAGAAGAAGAAAACTTTGAAGTTAAACGCTCGATACGCTTAATGTGTTTTGACAGCAGACAGCATATTATGTTCATGCTGCAGTTAGGATGAGTCCTCTCCGGATGACAAGCAGAAATGCTTTCTGAACCTTGTTTTGAGGGTGCTCGATCAACTTGACAAAACAGAGATAGAGTATAAAGAAATGTACAGAACTTCGTCTGATTTCTTTCTTTTGTTGCAGGATGCTAGGAAAGCATGCGCAGATGCCACCCTGGCTCAGGTAAGCATTTAAGAGTTTAACATGAATTATGAAAATTTGCCTCCTATACAATAAGAAAATACAGCGTAAGAAGGTAAGTGCAAGTGAATTGGGTTTGCCTCCTTTATCAGTTTTTTTATTTTGCCTTTAGGTGGTTTCTTCCAGAAATAAGTACATTGTTTATGTTTGTCCAGTTTCTGAGAGTGGTAACCTTGAGCAGTAGTTTCTTTAAGAAGTGGCTCAGGGCACATCTCTGCTGCTCAATGGAGAATAATGCAGGGGAGCTCCAGTGTTCTGCTACGGATATGGTGGTAGTACAGTTGTGTTACCATGATAATCTGAACCATAAGACCTGCTGAGGTTAACCTACTTACTAATTTCCATACAATACTGCACTTATGTTTGAACTGCTTCTGAACCTGAACTAATACCTTTGCATCTTGCTGTACTGTCACGTTTTGATCCTATTGGCTTGGCTTCAGTCAACATTAACTTGTTGAAAGGGAAATCTGTACTCTCTAGTACATCTCATGGACATATGGTGGGGGTTTTTCCTAGAAATCTGGTAGGAATTTAGACTGAAACAGATTATTATGGCATTGGAAGAGGTGCGAAGCCTTTACTTTTTTTTTCCCTAGATATATTATGAATCAATTGACTCTTGTCACCTACTTCAGTCCATTTGCTTGAATGTTGACTATTAATCCTGTGTGTCTGATTTAAGATAGTTGGTACAGAATTGATTGATATCAGTTTATTAATTTAAAATGTCACTAAAATATCAAGTAATAAAGGTAATACCAACACTTATTTGAGTGTACATATCTTGTGGCTTCATTTTATGTGAGGCACAATGTTAAATATTTTCCAGGGTGAAAGTATGAAAAAAAGAGGGGGGGAGAGGAAAAAAAGCTTCAGTATTAGTTATTACAAGAGATGTCCACCATGAAAGGAGTTTTAGGTCAAGGAAACATTCTTACCTGTTCATCTGAGACCTGAGTCCTAAGCCATGTTGATAGCCTTAGAAGAGAAGCAGAGATCTTTACTCAAATATACTTGCTGAAGAATTTTGTAACATGGAGACATGAGAAGTATGCAGACATTATCCATAAAATAAACTTACAAAATCTTGGATTTGTTGTGATGTGTACTACTTACAGTACTGGAAGTGTTTTGTGCTGTTTCCTGGGTTTTTTTGAACTGGTACTTCTCTCCAGACTGGAGGACTTATTTACATTAAATTTGACTGTGTAAGGACAGCTAAACTGAAGATTACTTCCTCACTTTGCTATTCACTTATTGCAGAGAGTACTTTTATCTTAAAGAAGTTAAATAAATCAGGTATACTATGAATTTAATAATCCTGTACTTGGAAGGGAAGGCCTTTTGGATGTGAAAGCAAGTAATCCTTCAAAAGTGGAGGCATCTTTAAAGCCTGATATATGTCCCCACACCCACCCTTCTGAAAAAAAAAATATTAGTCTACCACATTTAGCTATACATAAGTAGAAAACCCAGATCAAAGGTCTGAAATCCTAGAAGTCAAAGAAGATATGACCTAAGCAAACTAATTTCTGAGAGTCTTTATAAAGGCGATGGAGAGGCTGCTTTCTTCATTTGATAGAGATGTACTACATAAAATGATGTAACTTTTGATTAGGTAATTTTTTAAAACTCTGTCAGTATTAAAAATGTGGGAATTTGGTCTGCATTGGAATGCTCATTTAGATGTAGTTGTGTATGATGTGTTACTTTTGGAACTATGAAGTGAAAAATTCAGTATGTGATGCCACTCCTATTTCAGATCACAGCCAATATTGACCCAGTGGGGAGAATTCAAATGCGCACTAGAAGAACACTCCGGGGACACCTGGCTAAAATTTATGCAATGCACTGGGGGACTGATTCCAGGTGGGTGCTAGTGATACAAAATCGAATCACGTGGCTTCACTGTGCTTTGGAAAGTTGAGTGCACAGGACTGTTATTTTTCCTGTACCTACCACTAGGAACTACTAATTCCAAGAGAACTCAGACAACCAAGAGAATTCAGAAACACTTAATATCACTTTTTACCTCCTAATGTCCCTGCTTTTGTCATCCAAATCTAAATTTGGTGCCAAAATACCAGTCTTCATCTACTTGCCTGAAAAATATAGTTATGGTTCCAAATGAATTCTGAGGAACTGTGAAGATAGATTTCATTATCAGTTGTCTTTTTTCCTTAAGTGCTTCCTCTTAACTACAGATGTTTGGTTAGAAAGAAACTAAATGATACTGGTATCAGCTACTTTCGTTCTCTTCTCTTTACAAGAATTTTAAGGTGCACGGATGGCAGCAAATTTTCAAACTTCAATTACAAGAATATTTTGCTGCTTCCTTGCAGGAACAGATTAAAAAAAAAAAAAAATCCCCCTTAGGAATTTTTAAGTTAACAACTAAGGAGTTTGTAAGTTACAGCTAGTCTCTTTCTACTCAATAGAGATTTTTTTTTTAAGGAAGCTTAATGTTGTTAAAGTCACCTTCTTACAAAATTTGTGTAAACAAGCTGTGCCTTATAAAAAAACTGCATGAACTCTTGTGTGTATGCATCCAGTAAATACACTAAAGCAAAATAGCCAAGTGCTTAACAAAGAAGACAGTAATGCATCATGAAGATGAATAGTAATTCATGATGTGTTCTACTTTTAGTTTCTGAATTGCATAGTACTTAAAAATCAGAACGAACACAATTGTTACTTTGAGTTCAACTTTAGTGTTTTGCACCTCAGTTTTCTATGCCAGTGGAAGAAGCTAGTTTCTCACAGATATGTAGAATTCATTGCTTCAGGCATCTCTTTGGCATGTGGCTTATTTAAAAGATGGGGATTTGATTTCTTGTTTGGCAAAAGTGTTTCAAGACAGCTCTAAAATACAACCTAGAGCAAAAGGAATTAATGCAGAGAGACTGGACTACTTTGATTGCACTGTATTGTTCAAGTTGGAAACGGTCAGATGAAGATGCACAGAACAAATTTGAATACCATATTGGAGTATTTTATCCAAAATGACTTGTAAAATGCAGAGATGATACAAATTTTTCATGTCAGTGTAGCTGATCTATCTTTAAGCACATTAAAAGCCAGTAAGAGAGCTCTGAACAATGTATTAGGTGCATCACATTTCAAACATTGATTGCTGGATCGGGGGACTGAGGTGGTGTTGATTTAGAGCAAAAATCTTCCTAATGCCACCCCTTCCATTAGTGATATCTTTGCTGCGTTTCATTTTAATTTCCATTTCATTTCAGTGCTGACATTCATTCAGGGTTTTTGGATGTCTTGGAACTTAAATTCCTGTTTTAAAAACAAGAAAAAGGAAAATGTATTGATAGTGTAGATTCCCAAACTCAATGAGTCTAAAGCCTATGTGTAGAACACAGAAACGCTGATTCCATGCAAGTTTTCTCCCTCAGTTTTCAAGACGGAGATGTTAGTTAAATGGCTACAGTTTTTTCTGAAGTCAGAATGTATTAACATGTAGGCGTTCCATCACACATTTCCATAATAGTTAGCAGTGAAATTGCCTACTTCCAAAATTGTATTTATAGTGCTAATAACTGAATTGGGTAATGCCACACTGTACTGAAATGGTTTCGAATACCTTGGCCTTGATAGTGGAGACAAGTGTCATCACAAAGATGTTCTTTCTTGTCTTCCTTCAGTGATTGTGTTTACCTTCTGTTTCCTCTCTAGGCTTCTAGTTAGTGCCTCCCAGGATGGCAAACTTATAATTTGGGACAGCTATACTACAAACAAGGTAAGACTAACTGATATGTTGCTATGCAATTCAGCTGTAAATACAAAGGAAGGAAATGTTACCTGTCATGATTTTGGCTGCATTACTTTCATAGTCCGAAGACCAAATTTTGAATTCTCCAAAACAATAAAGTTTCTATTTAAAGAATATAGCAGTGTCTTAAGTGCATTGTGTATGGAAATGTGCACCACAAATGGAAAACAATTAAATACTTAATTCTAGAGAATGTTTTGATTTGTTTTGATACCACAGAGAAATTGATCAACAGAGAGCAAGAAGTAATTGGCACGTTGCACCAGAATGGTCATATTTAAGCATAGCCATAATAATTTGTTGTCTGCAGTTAAGTACTGAAAGACCTGACATAGTACTGGGTTATCACGTTCTGGCTGCTATCACATGATGTGGTTCAGGATTACTTTTACTTTCATTTTACAGTGATTGGTATTTACTGGTTATGGTTACTGTTATCAGGGCTAGCAACAACTCACATGTTGCCCCTTTGAGTTAGGTGAGAGAGGTACTTAAGTCTGTTGTGCACAGGAGTACGGAACTGACTTTATTTCAAATAAGTTTTCTTGACTTAGCTCATCATAGCCTTAAAAACAATTTTGCCAATACACTTGAGCAAATGGCATGCTACAGAGGAGACAGAAGCAGAGACAAACAACTGCAGCAGCAACTCCTAAAGCTGGGACTATAGTTGTATCCCAGTTGTGAAACTAATGAATCCATAACTTTACTAAAGAGTAATAATACTGTTTGCAAAAAAAACCCCCACATCTCCCTTTTTGCCTTTATCCTCCTCCTTTGACTCCAGCCTGCAGGTAAATGTGATCTAAATTACTGTAACAACTGAAAGATAAGACAGTGAAATAATCACTGTATACCATGATTTCCATATTAGTATCTTCAGTGAATGCTAATTAATCCATGGCATCATCAGGAGGCAGAAAGCAGCTTTCTTATCTGGGGGAAATGGAATCAGAGGTTCTTACTACACTGGTGAAATTTTTACTAGAATCAGAAATAGAACTCTTCAGCTGTAAAGCATCCTCCTCCCATATGTCTTGGCAGTATTAATTCAGTGGCGTAGCAATTGAGTTAAAACCAGAAAAAAATCCACCACCACCCCACCCTGAAAGAAGTAAAAAAAACCCCAAAACCAAAAATGCCTAAAAACCAAACCACAAAGCCTCTGGAATTATGGGTAGCAAACAGCTTGGTGTTGAAATAGTATTAAATATGACTAGGTAGTACCCCGAAGCAGTTAATGCAAAAATACTTGAATGATAGTCTGCAGATGTTCTTTTGGCAGTTGCAGCACATGTTGGAAGTAATACAGTTGTCATAAATATGATCTTTTCCTAATGATAAAATAAAATGGCTCAAGGTGAATATTCCAATTAGTTCCTCGGTAGAAGACTTCCAAAAATGAGCTGGTGGGTTTTAGTGCAGGGTATTGTTTTTTAACTGCTGATTGCTGCAGGATCACCGATTACTGTAGCAGCAGAGGAACACACAGTAGCCTTTACTGTTTACTTAAGAAATGCAGGAAGATTGTTAGTATTGCAGGAAATCTTACAACGTGTTTAAGGATATGATTCCTTAAAAATGTTACGAACAAATTTGAAGGATGAATGCAATGAATTAACAAGACAGAACAGGTTTAGCTTCAATAATTTTTAAAATAAAGTTCTTTGAGCACAGAATGACAAGGGAACACGGGGTAGTTATTTAAATATGAAGCTTGATTGCTTGCAGTAGGTTTCCGAAGAAGGATTTAAATGGCAATGAAAGTAGCGATTTCTTTACTCGTTCATTCATAGCAAAAGATCTAAGCCTGGAATTGGCAGTTTTGCTGACTGTACTTGGAAGTCAATATTTTCCTGAACCTGTAATAAACCAATAGTAATCAGGCCACTGAAATGAAATAATTTAGTTTTTACCAAAATTAGTGATTAAATGGTATTCAGGAAAGACAAATCTGAGGGTTTAGTTACGTCATTATTTGGTCTGACAAGCTATATATGTAAGCTACCCTCAAAATAGTTTGATACTCAAACAGCCAAAGACTTTCCTTTTCACAGTTTTCTTCTCCTCCTTTTCACAAAAAGATGATGTATGCCTTGAGAGACAGGTGAAAAACTTCCTGATGGTAAATTATCGAATCAGTTGTTTTGCAGATGACATACATTAATGTATCCATTTCAGGTGCATGCTATTCCCCTGCGTTCATCTTGGGTCATGACTTGTGCATATGCTCCTTCTGGAAATTATGTGGCTTGTGGTGGTCTTGATAACATCTGTTCCATTTATAACTTGAAAACTCGTGAAGGGAATGTACGTGTCAGCCGTGAACTAGCTGGTCACACAGGTGAGTATCTGTTTGGAATGATCTAATTTACATAAGCACCTGGTGAAGAGTTAAAAAAATTTTTCTTAAAAAAATGTAATTTCCTAATTAAAAAGGTGTACTTCACTGTGCACCTGTATTTCTTGGGCAGGACCTTAGGTGCATACTGCCTGTCTCCTTCCTTTTTAAAAACTCTTTTTTAAAGGATGATGCTCTTTGGACAAAAGTAGTTTAATGAGAATATGTTTTAACTTTTCATGAGACAGCTGCCTTCTGATGGAGATATTCTTTAGTTGCAGAGGTTTGAGTTCTCATTGCTTCCTCTTCTGTTTCTCCTTCTCTCCAAAATACAGTAGCTTAATTTTTATGTTCAGTTTCTGTTTCTAAGGTGGACTGTCTTGTGATTGATGAGAAAAGACAGGACTTGTAGGCTTTGCTTGGTGAATTAGAATGTAAACTGTAGCTGCAAAGTTCTCTTACTCACAGATAAAGCAAAATTCATCTTGTTAGGGAAGAAGGATTGTAGAGACACAGGTGTTAGAGTTTTTCGAAGCAAGGAAGTCCCTCCTGGTGGTTAGAAGCTAGTGTTTTAACTGTGGGGGATGAGTTTAAAATTCTTCTTTCTGAACAAACCAAGAGACTCAGTGTCGCAAAGTACCCCTAAAAGCCATTTCAGTGGCTGAAGATACTCTGGCTTCCTAAAGAATGTACAGTTAATGGAGATGAGCACCTTATAAGCAGCAGTAGTAACCTAGAAAATGTGAATTGCTTTTGTATATTGTCTGATAATGGACAGATTGTATTTTTATTTTTTTGTGAATGGGATTGGAAATTTGTCAGAGGAAAGCCCAGTGGGTGGTTTCTTGAACTCCTTTTTGAAAATTAAGACACTGGCTATTTAGTAGGCAGTTTTGTATCTTGTAAAGTACTGGCATAATGTTGCCTGTCGCACACATCAGTAGTCTACAGCATTCTTGCGGAATCAGTAATACCTCCAACAATTTGAGAAAGGGAATGGACTGTAATTAGGCATTTCTTCTAAAGCTGCAGCTCTGAAGCTGCACATTATCTTTATGGTCTCTTTGTTTCCACAGAGAGTGTAATCCAAAACACAGCAAAACAAAGGTAGATTGCTCTAGAGGCTGTCCGCTTGGCTCCAGAGAAAATATCTAACAGTTCTTTAGAGAAAATGTTAGGTAGTCTCTATCTTGCTGGTTTTCTGGCTGATAAAGCCTCTAACTATAGGGAGTAAAGAAAATGGTATAAAGACTGTTCATGAAAGGAAAATAAGGTTACTAAGAAATAAGTAGTTACACATTAATGAATTTGATACAGAAAAGGTTAGATGTGAATTAAAGTATACTCAATGCTATTTAATTTTCTTTCAGCTGTTTTTCTTGCAAAGCATGATTTATGTAATTTAGAGGGATTCTGTATCCTCTGGGTGTAGTTAAGGGTATGAAAATGCAGTGTTGATTTGACCTTCAGATAGTGGTTGTGATGTGACCAGTGAAGTGATTTCTAAGAAGGTACTCATCTCTTCTCTTTTTTTTTTCTTTTCTTTTTTTTTCCTCCCACCTGCCCTTCAGGACACAGGGAGAATTGCAATGACGGTTGGACATAGGGAGTTTTGGCTTTCAGTATGTGGCTGTGTGTGTATCAAAATACTGAAAAATACTTTAGCAATAGAAAGAACATTACTTCTAGGATACTCTGGTTGCTTAATGGTCTTTATGGTTATAAACTGTATAGCTGGGAAGACATGGTTTTTTACATAATATGAGAAGTAGAATTTTGCTGTAAAGCAAGAGACATCAAGGAGTACATTTGAAACCTGACCAGTTTGTGTGGACTGTTCTCGAAGGAACAGTTTCAATGAACTGCTTTTCTGTTTCAGAATTGAACAAAGCCTATAGCTGGAAGCTGATGTTTACAGGTTTTCATGTTTTGCTGGATTTTGGATTTTTAAAAGATGTTTGTGCTTTGTGAAATAGAGGTGACAGGCAGGACAGACGAATTTTGTAATCGGAGTTGTTACGTTCATAGTTTGGCACGTGGTACTTCAGTACAAAGATGCTTCAGAGCATTCAGATGAAATTCTTTGATGCCACTGTTGGGAAACATCCAATGTATATGCTCTGTTATTTGTACTGACCAAGAATGTAGATTATTTTTTCTCAATAGTTGTATGATACAATTGAGGTCATAAGCATTTGTTGCTCCCGGATGCAGTGACATACAGATCCACTTTCTAAGAAAGTTTAGTGTGTACAGTGCAGTTACCTATACTTCTCTCTAGCTTGGCCGGTGGATTCCATACTTTTGCCTCACTACTCCATCTCTCTTCCTCCTCCTCCTCCTCTTCTCCCCACTCTACCAAAAGAAAAATTGGCAAGGTATTTCCAAAACAGTGCCTACCCTGTTTGGTTAAGTTGCTTAAGTTTATTTTGTTCTGTTTTACAACTTTGTTTAGGTTGACATGCTGTGATACCGGTGTATCACTGTGCTAGTGTAGTGGTTGAATTGGGCATGGTCTGTAAAGAGCCAAACTATGTTTTGTCCAAAACATTGGAGGTTCCTATATAAAAATTGTGTTGTGTTTTAGGCTTATATAGTAGTTCTTGCTGCTTCTTCAGGAGAGGATGAAGCAAACATATAAGCAACCCAGTACGTGACGTGAAGAGCAATCCCTGGTCTTACTCAAACTTTTCCTTTTGTTTTCAGGATACTTGTCATGCTGTCGTTTCTTGGATGATAATCAAATTGTTACCAGCTCTGGTGACACCACTTGGTAAGCAGTAAAATTTTGACATGATTGTTAGTAATGACATTTTACAGCTATACTCTATTATTGAAGGAAACTTTATTCTTTGTAAACCTGATGGTCATCCAGAAGATTAAATGTGATTAATTATTGTTCCTATATCACGTTTTTACTAGTAATGGAAAATTTGGGCTTTCATGTTTGTTACCTTTGGCTGTTTTGTTATGCCCATGTTCTGAAGATCCTGACCCAATTCTCTGTGTTAAGGTGGTATAGGAAACTTTCTTTACTACAACTATTAGGCTTTCAGAAGTAAGTGTATTAGACAAATGGCTTTTCTCAAACTTGTTTAGTATTCAGTATTTACTACTTTAAAAGTCATATTTGGATTTTTCTAATGCAGAATTTAGTTTATGTTGTTATTCAGAAGAGCTCCTAGAAAATATTCTACAGTGACAGTAGATGGTTTTTTTGAGGAGAATGTAGGTGTATGTCTTAATAAATACTAGCTTCTGAATGAAAAAAAGACCTCAATCTTTTTTCATAGATTTTTCTATTATATTTAATTAAAAGCATTACAGTTCTCCCAAGCAGTAGTTCTTACAGCAAAGGTTGTCTAACAAATACCTCTCCTACACAGTGTCAGTCTCTTTGAATGCTCATCTGTTAATCTGCTGATTCTGAGTAGCTGTTGAATATATACTTTTTTAAATACAAAATGTTTCTAAATATGTGTTGGGTAGGTTTTTTTAAAAAAAAACACCAGACAGGATTTGTTAAAGTTATGCTCTTTATAAGAGAATACAGCTGCTTCAGGAGTTATTGTAGTAACTCTACAGTTGTCTGGATAACCGTTTGTCCTTGACATCACTTCAGTTCAGCCAAGCTTCAAAGTACAGTCATCTTTTACTTGCCTAGTGCAAATCTGTCAGTCATATGGGTCTGGTTTACTGAGAAATTACAGAAATTAAAAATCCTTTATCTTCCTTAAATGTTTAGACCTCTTGTTAGGGAGGTGATGGTGTTCTTTCATCCCTTTATACTTTTTAATTATCGCTGTAGTGGTGATTTTGCTGTCTTGGGAAAGTGGTGCACCTTTAAGATGACAGACATAATTCACAAAGTTACACATTCTCAGTGAGTTTTTAAAATGAGAAATGCTGACTCAGTTGTTGCTGCTGTAGCCTTAGCACTGTCGCTTTAAATCAAGCTTGTAGTAGTACTGGACAATAGTTATGGCATGTCACAAGAACTTTGTGTTATGAACAGCTATGAATGTTAGTCATTAGTTTTTTGCACTGTTTTTCAATTTAAAACCCCCAATATTTTAAAACTGAGGATGGCTTTTAAAATCTTCTCTGCACAATTATCCTGTAACATAGCCAAATAGTTCCAACAAAGAATGTTTGTTTTTTCTATTCTCAATGTATTTTTTGTGAATACTTTATGGAGTTTTACTTTTTAGCAGTGATATAAATGAACAGGTTTAGACAAGAATTGCTGTCTAGACCTCCTAATGGAGCAAAAATATGTTTATTTTTGCCTTTTTAATTATTCTTTCAAGTGCTCTCTGGGACATAGAAACTGGTCAGCAGACAACTACGTTTACTGGGCACACTGGAGATGTTATGAGTTTGTCTCTTGCTCCTGATGCCCGGTGTTTTGTTTCTGGTGCCTGTGATGCCTCTGCCAAACTGTGGGATGTTAGAGAAGGAATGTGTCGGCAAACCTTCACTGGCCATGAGTCGGACATCAATGCCATCTGTGTATGTATCAACAGAGGACATGGGGTTTAAATTTATGTTTTTGTATTTCTCTGGTCTCAGCTCTTAAGCATGTACTGTATGATGTAGTATTATGGCATATTTTCTATAATTAATAGTTTTTGTAGCTGGGGAAAATACCTGAAACTTGTGCAACTTCAGATCTGTTGTGGTAAATCGAAATTGTGGCTATTCTTCACAAGCTTTTAATTCCTTCACTGTTTTTGCCCATATCCCAGTAGTGGAGAGGTGTATACTATTCTTTACTGCTTTCTTTTTCCACTTGGTCTGTATAAAATGGTATATTCAATGAGACAGAGGAATCAAGTCTGAAATCGTGTGTCTTTTTTTTTTTCTTCCCCCCTCTCCCTCATTAAAGTTCTTCCCAAATGGCAATGCATTTGCCACAGGCTCAGATGATGCTACGTGCAGGCTTTTTGATCTTCGGGCTGATCAGGAACTTATGGTTTATTCACACGATAACATCATCTGTGGCATCACCTCTGTAGCATTTTCCAAGAGTGGACGTCTCCTCCTAGCTGGTTATGATGACTTCAACTGCAATGTCTGGGACACACTGAAAGCTGATAGAGCAGGTAAATGTTTTTGGTTTTAAATATTATAAATGCAGTGTAACATACTGAATGTGTGAGTTGAGTCATACGTACAGACCTGTTACCATTCGCTGTGTCAACTTTAAAACTCTGTGATAACCTGTTTTAAGATGACCAAAGTAGCTTAATGATGGTAACAAATAAATTGGAATACTGCTAAACGATAGAAGGGAACAACATATGCTTGAGAACAGGAAGACTGCTATTAAAAACAAGGTTTTGCTGATGGAGGGCTTTTTTTTTTTTTTGGACTTTATGGCATTATTTATGTATGAACTGGTCAAAGCAATTCAACAATAACGTTGCTATTTATATAAAAGAATTATTTTTTTTCTGATACTTGTAGCGGTAGCTGTAGAGGCAACCAGCGAAACAACAGATATTGTGGAGATTATCTTTTGAGAAAATGAATGTGAAATTTATGGTTCAAAGCTTAAGATAATTTAACTTCAGTTCTTAAAAATGAAAAATTTTATCACAGAAAAGGTATAAATTAGGCTGCAAATGTTTCTTTATAAATTAGGCTGCAAATGTTTCTTTATTCTCATCAGAACAGGGAATGAGAGCAAGGACCTATTCTGTTACCAAATAAAGTGGTCTAGGCTTTTAAAATTATCCTAGGTGGGTTTTAAAAGCAAACAAAAAACAGCAGCCAAGCAAAATGTTCTTCCACATGTAGTTGAAAGGGTTAGTTGCAAGTACGTTATTGGTGCAAATTGACTGATGGCTTTAAGGGGAGGATATACTGCATGTAGAAGAAAACAGAAACACACATATAGTCCTGGACTATACCAAAACATTGGGTTTCCATTGGGTTTGTTAATTTCTGCCTCTAGCAGCTTTGTTTTAGCACTTGGATTTTACTTGTTTCTTCCAAAATTCATGATAGTTTTTTATCAATGCTGAGAAATTGAATCTGTGGACACTTGGTTCATGTATTGTAAAATAGCATTTGGTTCTATTTGCAAGTTAATGGTGCCAGATACAATTATTTCAGTACTGAAATGCATTTTACGAATCAGCCTTGTCTGTGTGTTGAGATTTACAACTCGAGATTCTTGTACTTTGATTATTGAGACCATAAATGTGTATATAAGCCTGTATGGAGATGAACTGAGAAATTTCTCTGGATTAATGTCTATGTTAGTTTACAATTGGCTGTATTTAAGTACGGTAAAAACAACTATGTGTTTTCCTGTATTTTTCCTTTGGAAGACCTTCATTTAGAAAAAGAACAGAAGGAGGTGGTGATCTTGCTTACCTGTAGAAATGAGAAACAATTCTTTATACTGATCTCGGTTTCTGGTCCATGTACTTGTGAAGTGTGGTTCTTTATTGCCAAGTTTTAGAACCGTTTTAAACGACTGCTTTGTCAAGTATTCTGCTTATTGAAATGTTCTCAGACTTAAGATTGCTCAGCAGATTTGACACTTCTGTCATGCCTGATTTTATATTAAACACCTTTGTGGTTATGTATTCAGTTCAAATTGTATAAGACTTCTTGGTGCTGTCTTCGTTTTAGCAAATTGCAGCACTTGCTAATGCTGATGGTAGACTGAATTTTGATATATCAATGCTGTTTCCGCAGTAAATTCTAGGTAACTCCTAGGTACTTCTGCTAGCTCTGGCAGCTCGCTTCTGTATTGCACTGCATTTCTGAAGATTGTATTGTCTGCTTCAACACTTAAGATTTGGCTTGTGCTGCAGAAGTGGACAATTCTGTACTGAGGCTTAGACACTTGTATGGATTTAACAGGGTCTGGAGATTAATGGTGTTACACAGCATTACTGTTTTTATGAAGTGTATCAGAAATGTTACTACTTCAAACATCAGGAATCCTCGCGTATTAAGTAGTCAGTTTTACACTGAATTAACAGTTAAAATTATTAGTTTATAAACATACTTGTTTGTGTAAGAACTAAAACTGACTTAATTCATGTTCTGTATTGGAGAATAGTAAATGGAGGTGAAAAGTCCAAAATATGAATGAGAATCCCATGAGCAGTGTAATTGATGTAGAAAGATTAATTTTAAGTCCGTCAAGAATATCTTAGCTCAGTGCTGTGGACTGGAAAGAGCTTGAACATAATTACGTTTTCTTTTTAACTCCTTGAATCTGTTAAATTTAAGCGGATAGAGGAAAATGTTGGCTCCTTTAATTTTTCTGTTTAGTATCTCAATTTTTTTTGTTAATGGTACTATAATTGAGTTGTAGCAAATCTGCATATTGACAAATAGATTGCATGTAGGAGTTTGTCTTGTAAGTGCTTGTAAACGTAGTAAGATAAAATTAGATGAAAAATGCTTTAGTGTTTATAACATACTTCAGTTTGACTTCTGATTTTACACATTAAAAAATTTTGTAAAATCTAACTGATCTTTATCACTATGGAGAGGAAATACTAAGAGCTATGCAATGTGTGGTTATACTACATTAATTGCAATGACATTGTCAGCAGAATTTTTGGGGCTGTGATTTCATAACTCACAAGAAACCAGTAAAGGGCATAACATGGGGAATATATACGGAAAATTTTGGAGTAATGCATTTACTGAATTACCCCCGTTCTGAACCCACCCAGTTATATCTAAGTTTGTGCTTATAAAATCAAAAGCATTTAAAAATTCCAACCAGATTTGTTCAGGATTTTTGAATGTATAGGTTGACTAATTCAAACATGCATGCCTCAGTGTTACTTGAACTGAAATACGAAATCATCAAAGTAACATAATATGTTTGTTGCATGTTCTTATTTATAGGTGTCCTTGCTGGTCATGATAACCGTGTCAGTTGCTTAGGTGTAACTGATGATGGTATGGCAGTGGCAACAGGATCATGGGACAGCTTCCTCAAGATCTGGAACTGAAGTAGGTAGGTATCCAGTCAATTAAGGCTGTCCTTGATTGGTATTCAGAATGCTTTTTTCCAGGTCCAAACAGTGCTGTTTTACTGGTGCTGCAAGCTTATAGTTCAGATTAGGAAAGTCCCTGAGGAAGAAAAAAAAAAATCAGTTTGTTTTTTTAGAAGGCTATTTGTTTAATGTATGCAATGACATTTTTATGATGAACTCTTCTTGGCATATTTTATTTTCCTGTTAGGGATGCTACAGTCCTTTTGAATCTGGGTTAGTAAATAAATGGCATTCTTGAAAATGGTGAGATAATGGCTAAATGCATCAGTGGGTAGCAAGAGCAAAGCTTGAAACTTGATTACAGTTTATCAAAGTGCAACTCTTAATAAATCTTTCTGTGTGTCAGAAGAGCGACGGACTCCATGACTGGAAGAAGTTTCCAACGGTTGAAAATTAAAAATGATAGCATATCCAATCCAACCATACTAACTTGGACCCCCATCCTCCCCAACTTCAAAGGGCAAGATCTTTTCCGTCTCCTGTTGCTGAAATGAAGAGCACAATTACCTTTCCAAGAAGAATTTCTGTGTTGTAAGCAAAATGAAATTGTGCATTCCTTTTGGGACCATTTTTTTTGTCTTGAGAATTTAAAAATGAAACACTATCATAAAAGCATGACCAGAAAATAAACTTGAGCATAATTGTGAAACAGTTAGCTTTCACTGTAGTTTCCAAGTTGAAGTTAAGGACTTTATCTCACACACTTGCAAATTTTAAAGTCATGTTTGTAGCAGGATTTTTTTCAAGTTTCCTTTTTAAATACATTTCTTTATGTATTTAATTGAGCAAAACAAGGGAGTCCTAGCCCAGAGCATCTGGGGGTTGTTAACGCTGTAAATTTAGTCCCTAATTTTTTTTATTTTATTTTCTAGTATCACAGATAATTGTTGCACAAAACTTGGCATATATAGGATAATGTTAAGCAGTAAGGTAACCAAGCACATGCTGTAAAAGGTAATGAATGCTTGTTTAAAGAATCCTTTCACCTTTTATGGATAACAAATGCAATCCTTGGTCCCTCCTGCCCCTCCCTTTTTCACCACACCAATTTTTTTAATCTGTTTTGGTTTTGTCCAATTGAAAGGGCAGTTTATATATCCTAACACTATCCTATAAGTCTCAACAACCAGGAATCTCTGTTTTCAAAAGAGACCTATCCTACACTTGGGTATTGAGTCAATTCTTTGTGTATGAAATGATGTACAAATCAATGTTTTGAAAATAATGATCTTGAACTTTCTAAGTTAAACAAAAAAAAAACCTTTTTTGATTGTTTGCCATATTGGGTGGGTTTACTCTTAGAATCGCATGCTGTAGAAATGCTAAAAAGTGCATATTGGACTAAGTCCTTAGATGTTTTTTCTTTGAAGAAATAACCTGTTTAAAAACTGTAACCATTGTCGCTGTATTCATTTATTGTTGCTACTCTGTGCATAAATCTATGAAGAACTCAAGTACAAAGCTATGCACGTTTTGGAGTAGCGTGATAAGTCACTTTTTTTTTTAAAGAAACAGCCTGTTCAAACAATCGCTGTCAAAGATTCTGGGGTGTGGGAGGAGGGAACCTAGACCATCTTCTTTATAAATCAGTTCCTCACAGCCAGTTCCTCTTGTAGGATGAGTCCTTTGCATCTGATCAGAGTCATTTTTGTAATGAGCAGGTTTTCCTGGCTTTCTTTTCAAATAAAATGTTAAAAGCAGCAGTGTTTGGACAGCAGATTGTTCTGTTAAACTTTCCTATCTTCTCACTGTATCCAGAAATGCTCCTTCCTAGCAGCAGTAGTAGCTTTTCTCCATTTTGTTTTTTCTGCAACATTCTGTACAAAAATGTGCTGTAATTGTGCGTTAGGCCTGGATTTGGCATAAAAGATGAATTCCCTCTTACTCTCTTTCATGAAACTACTCTGTAGAGCTTTCTCCACGCCCTGTATCCCTCTTCACCTTTTGTATTTAATTTTAAAGTCAGTGTACTTCAAGAAAGCTGGATGCAAGATAGATACTATATTAAAATGTAATGTTATTTAAGATGTAATAAAGCAGTTTGACATGAGTTTTGACTGATCTGTTTTGCAGCTTATTGTTCAACGCACAAAATGGCTTCTGGCAGGATTTGAGTTATGAAATAAACATATGAGAGAAGTGTATGCTGCCCCAAAACAAATTGTTCAGTATTTTAAAATGACTTGGATTTTTAATGGTTAATTGGGCAGCGTATGCAATGTGTTAGTGTGTATTCATGTGAAGGGATGTGGGTTTTGTTTTTAAGCTAAAAACAGTTGTAAGACGAACTAAAACCCTCACGATTTTTGTTATTGGAAAGCGTCACCAGCAGTATCTGAAAACTTACGTGTAAATGTGCAATATATGGTAACACTAAATGGCAAGTATGTGGAGCCTAGTGGCTGCAGGCATTTTGCTTCCTCCATTCTTAAATAGTTAATATGGACATATCTTTGATTGCTAGAGCTACTCGAGAGCTTAATCGAAAACTGCTGCTCAGCTACTTTCATTTGGAGTTTGAGCTACTATGATTCATGTGGTATAAATCACAAAAAATGCTTTGTGGCATATAAGAGAGTGTAACATCTGAAGTAGGAAATCAGAGCAAGGTGTTTAGTAACTTCTTTTGAAACTTTTGTGTCCTTTAATAGGAAAAGAATTGAGTGGAACATCTTGTTATTGCCATTTGAGGATCTGGCCAAATAAGCTCTGTTGTCATTGTTAGCTGTCTTTACTGTAGGTGTTGAGAAGGGTAAGTAGTTGTCATTTTAATGCTCAGTAAGAACAAAGTCTCCACAAGGCAGAATTATATCTAGGGGGGGAGGGGGGGGGGAGAAATGGATTTTATAGCCACAGAAGCAAATTCCTGAAATGAGGTGTTGAAAAGCAGTTGGTTTAACAACTTGGTGTTGGCCCACTTGAGGGTTTTGTTTTGTATTTTTAGTGGGCAAAGTCTCTTCTCTTGTTCTGACCTAAACAAAAGTGGATATTTCATCATTTCGCATCAACCAAGAGAAATTCCAGTGCCATGGCTTGGTTTCATACCAAACATGGAAATTCTCGGCCTCAATGGAGAAGTTTTTAAAAGCTGTGAGTATGGAAAATATGATGGTGACATTACTTAACTAGCAGCCGTTAACTGTGAGCTTTGGGGTTTTGGACTGCAGAATACTGGTAAGTAGTTCATGGCTGGAAATGCTTAAATTTGGGAATTCAAATTTAGTCTTCTCCAATTCCAAATGGTATAGCTGTTTTTTCCACTCACGTGTTATGTTTTTAATCCAGTGGATATTTCATATGTGACTTTGCCCAGTCTATAGTAAAATCAATGCAGACATGATCTGTCTTACCTTCCTTAATCTCTATCCATATGTTAAATTACTGCTTCCTGCCTGTGCTGAGAATGCTTTTGCTGGCAATAAAATACCTGCCAAGATAGTAACTTCTTGTGCCAGAAGGCTAATGTGCAGTGCAATTTATTTCAAATGCGAGCAGTTGCAAATGCCTCTTGTTAGAGACAGTGCTCCTCTTCAATATGAAGCTTTAAACTCTATTATTTAAATATCTGTATGCTTAGTTATTCAGAGAGCTGTAACTGAAGAAAAATGGGTATGCAAAGTGAGAAGCACTAAACTCTTGCGTCTTTGACTTTGGGCCAAATCTTTGAGTTTTGAATGCCGTTAATTTTAGGGTGGTCTTGGATCAGTACTCAAATCTAAGTGTTATTTTACCTATAGCAGTCCTAGTAACATGGTAGCTCCTCCTGTAGGCTTTGAAAGGATTCTGACTTAAAAGATAATTCTGGCATGTGGTTCCAAAAGAGCAGCTTCACCTAGCTGCTGGCAAATTTCTAGAGCAAGGTTTCATAAACTGAGAACATTAATAACAAACTGAGAACGGTTTGTCTCTGCTTGGTCTTAGTGGCAGCGCTTGCAGTTTCTTACATGTGGGCTCCTGAGCATGTATTAGATATATGAAAGGATGAGGAGTGGTGTCTTTGCAAAGGAGGATGGAGTAAAACTTTACGTGTTTATGAAGCACGTTAGATGACGAAAGTGGACAAGACCAATGGATCTAAGGTATTTGTATAATGAGTGGGTATGGAGGTGGGAAAAGGAGTTACAGTTGTCTGGTCCTGGCTTGGAAAGTGTCATGACAATAGAATGGACTTCCATGGGATTGAAATCCTCTCATGGAGCTGGGGGGAAGGAGACAAGTGAAGGAAGGGATAACAGATTCCTCAATCTCGGTACCTACACTTAAGACTTTTAACTATAATGTTTTCTGTGCCCCTCAGGGCCTGTAATTTCTTAGTGAATTAAATGTCTTTTAAAGAGCTGAGGTTCTACTGCTAGTAGAAGAAAAGATCCAAGTTGGGCATTCTAACTTTTGACCATTAAGTGCCCTGGGGTGTATGTTCTAAATCAGCTGTGAAACGTACTTAAAAGTTACTGATTGAATCATGCCCTCTAACACCTAAAAATAGAATGATCTGGTTTCTGGGAAGTGGCAGAGTAAATAAAGAATAATAAAACCTGTCACCCTTGCTAAGTTCTGTGTAACTTGGTGTGAAACAAATCAGGATCCTGTGTGGTATGATTAACACTTTTTAGTGTAGGTTGTAACCATGAATTCAGATTTGAGGGGAAACAATAAAAGAACCAACTAATGAACAAGTTCTAACAGCAGTTGGCTATTTTTGCATAGTGATGCTCCCTTTTTCTTCTCTTCATATATTCTTTAGAAAGTTTGTTTCTGCTTTAAATGTCAGGCTACTCAATGGATCTGAGTTGAATTGGTCACTTTCTATATTACATTCCAATGTGTAATAATTCTCCTAAAGTATGTGAAAAGCCAAGTTTTTTCTGGTTTAGGGTTGTACGAGAAAAGGAGGAAGAGGAGCTGGAGAAGTTTTGGAAAGAATAACCAATAGATTTCAGTTTCACTGTTCTACAACAGGGATGCTTAGGCTATTCCCTTGTTAGCCCTGCTCTGAATGGCCCTGTTGAGTGCAAATTCCCTGTATGCTCAGTGATGGGAGCAGACATCTTGTATCCTGAATGGCAGCTGCTTGCATCCTGTCAGATGTGCGTTTTTCTGGCAGTGTTATTTGCTGATTAAATAGTATTACTTTGGTCCAGCGTACCTGATGAGTTACAGTAAGTCCTGCTCTGTCTCCTTCTGGTCTTTGCTTAAACATTACTGGATGCTGTCTTCCCCCCCCTTCCCCCCCCCCCCTTACTGTTTTTGTAAAACCTGATCCACTGGTAAATCAAAATCCATGGGCCTGCTCTGTCACTCGTTTGGACTGAGAAAATGAAGGCCTTGATTCTGAGGTGGCTGGATGTTGTTCCAGGGTTAACTGCTTGTGTTGAACCATCTCTCCAGGAAACACTGTTCAGACAATCTGCGGTTCCAGTTTCCTGACAGGAGACGGTATGTGACTGGTTGGTTTCTGGCCGTCTGACCACAGGGCCTCACGTTCAGATCTTTATTGCCAGCTAGTCTGTAACCCCTGCGTATTTAAGAGTGTTGAAATGCAGACCAGGGAGAAGTTTTCTCATGTAGCACTTACTCTGTGGGATAAATCAATTCAGTGGAAGCAGGAAAGCTTGAGCTCTCGCTTCCCATGGTGATTCTTAAACTCTTGTCAAATATTGAGAAATTGTGGGGACCCAGATGAAGAGTTGGTATTCCAGAGCACTTCCCCTCTGATAACCTGGGCCCGTTCCAAGTATGTTCATTAAAGGAAGGTGAAGTTGAATCATTCTGAAATTGTCTGCTCAGCTTATTCTTCAAATGCCAATACTGAAAAGCCTCCAAGGAGTATTTTGGAAGTGTGTATGGGATAGTGACACAGACTGTATTTGTAAAATTACCCAGTATGTCACTTAAATGGGGAAAAGAGAAGCCATAGAAATGTGAATAAAAGCTGGGCGAGCTTCTCATTGCGTAGAGAGCTGGCTGCTAAAAACTCACCCTTTAGAAACACAGGACCCACAAAGTACTCATTCAAGTAACTCCAGGCTTAAACCAAGTCAATTTTGTCATAAAATAGAACAAAGAGAATCTTCTTTTCCTTCTTTAATTATTCATAAGCCATTTGCTCTAGATGAGTGCAGTGAGATATGATTGACCCTGAGAGGTAATCATCTCTGGAGCTGGAAGTGGAAAATGAAAAGTTTGTTTAATGTAACAGATCTTTACATGGTAAAATAGATAAGGTAGGAAAAAGTCTGTTAAAAAGGAGGAACTATTCAAGGCGGTAAAATGCTGAGTTTCATGCAAATACTATACTGAAGTACAAACCGCGCAGCTCCATCTGGTGGTATAAAACATAATGAAGATGGGTGGTCAGTGTAGTGAAAGCGTATATGACAAAGAAGCTTGTGCTGATTACGGCTGCAATATGTGTTCCTAGTGCATGTAACCCCTGCTTTGTATGGAGGACATCCACTGAACATGTTCTGATTTTTCCATAAAGACTTACAAACAAAACAAGCTTTTTTCTAATGTTTACTTTTACAGGGATTTTCTTTTCTAATTTTTTATGTAAAAACTTCAGATGGCAGAAGTGGAGAGGTTAAAATCAGCCAGTGTTAACTGGAGCAGGGTCTCTTAGACAACTTAAGATCCAACTCTTATTTAGAAAATAATGGATGGAGATCATGAAAAGCCTCAGTAATTCCCTGCATGTCTCTGCCCCCCACCCCCACCCAATATTTCTGAACTCTCTCTCAACATTTTTGACACACCCTGTCACAGCTCTAATCCCAAATGCTTGTTCTTTTCAGCTTTCCTCCTCTGCTTTATGTAGGAATTGGGATCTGGAGTTTCTAATGAAGATACTTTGATTGACAAGGTATTCATGCAAAGATCAGGCTCTGATTCCCGCTTCTATTTGGCAGTGTAGTGAAGTACCTTTCTGCAGTGGAAATGAGTATTGCTATGATATATACTATTCTTGTATCTGATAGAACCATCACATAAATTCCAAGGTCTTGTTTACAAAAGCAAACATATTTTAAGACCTACAGAATTCTAATACTCAGTTTTTGTCTCTTTTGCAAAATAAGGATTCATGTTGAGTGAAGAGCAAGTAGGCAGCAGCAGATCCTTTTTTACACTGGCTGGTGCTTGACAGAGTGAGTCATACTGTAATATGTAACTTCATATATTTATCTAAACTTTCATTGATTTTTTCACCATAGTTCTTTATCTTTTTTAGTGATTTACTTTCTGTGATATTATAAACAAAACTGAAAAAAGGTCCAATGGGAATAACCATATTTGATCCTTGGCTCCCTGAAGCTGGTGATTAATCCAATGGAAGAACAAGACAAGATTTAGAGTGAGTGGTCGACAAGAACTGACATTTAAAATTACTCAGGCTTTATAACTGTAAGTTGTTTTGCACTGTGTTCTCTCGTACACTGAAGGTGCTCAGAATACCATGTTAGTACCCAGACAACATTAAATAGTGGTTGAAGTGGTCTAGGTACAGATTACGGTTCACTTCATGGAAGGTTATTTCAGCCGCCTCATTACACTAAACAAAAATGTTTGGAATATGCTTTCTTGTATCTTTTTTTTTCTTCCTGTGAAACAGCGTGTGTGCTTTGCTGTAGGATGGTCTACAGACCTGCAGAAGTTTTACAAACCCATGATGTGAAATTAAGACCTACTACCAAGTTTCTACATTTCAAACCCATTTGATGATATCATGGTTACTTACCTTGAAGCCTGGCTGTTGAATTGGAGTTATAGTTAAAGCTGCTGTCTCAGTTGCCCTTCAGTACATCAGAAACCAGATAACTAGGGACCTTTTTATATTTTCAGAACCAACCACAGGAGTCCCTCTCCTGCAATTAAATAGGGGAATACCTTTGTTTAATTCTGTTCTTAGTGGCACTGACTGTATTTAAATGATACAAGAAGCTGTGAGAGTTTCTAAACAATTCTATTTCGGAAAAATAGACAACATCAGCATCTGTACCACCTGTGACATGGGCTGTACTTTGTAGGTAATACAGAGAAACGTGTGTGCGTTACACCTCCCTTAGCTTGTAGGTGCATATGTGTACTGAAAACTACCAGAAGAGTTTCCAAGAGGTTCTAATCCCCAGAACAATAAAAAAATTTCACCTGTCACAAACAAGGGGAGTCCTACATATTGATATAAACTTCTCTACTCCTGTGGCATTAATAGTTCTATGCCTGCATTTACCAATAAATTCTTGCCTGTGGACCCTTCTCTGTGAAAGTGTGGATCTTGTGAATGTATTTAGATATTTCACTTCCATCACCTAGGTTGAGACATATTACCTCTCCAACTGCAACAGGAGGGGCAGGATGTAGTTTGTGTGCTTAGTTTGAGATCATAAATCATGAATGGATTCACTTGCAGCACAATCAAGTAAAGAAAGCCTAGGAATAAAAACCTCTTCAGATAGTATCTTTCACCTCACCTTATCTTCTTCAGAAGGGCTTGGGAAGGCAAAGTTCATCCCACCTTCTGGCAATAGAAAAATAGTAAGTCGATGGTATTTGCTGGAGCTGAAGGCCATCCATCTCCTTGAGTCAATGAAAATTTAACTGTATACTGATTTGTATTTTTCCTGTGTTTAAGCATTTAACAATTCCTTTCACCCTGGTTTCTTCCTTCTGAAAGCAACAGAAAATAGGTGAAGAGAGGAGTCATAAGGTGAGGCATTGAGTTCCCCTTTGGAGCACCAGTTCCACTTTCCCTTTGGCCTCTCCAGGCCTGTCCAAGTTTTCTTGTAGAGCATAGGAGCTGTTAACTGTTAAACAGCTGCTGTTCTTTGCCTAGTGGGGACCTGAGCTCTTGATTGAATAATAAGTATTTAAGGAGTGACAGTGTTGGGAGTGATGGACACCAGTTTGCACTAATGAGAGATCTGGGAGCTTTTCCAAGGATGACTGCATCACTTAATTGAACAATTCTGTATTTCATCTGCTACTTGCATCAGGTGTGTGTTTAACCTGCCGCATTCTGAAAAGCTTGTTGAAACTTGTCCCGGGTTCATGCTGTTCAGTAATGTGAAAGAATTGCCCAGGGTATGAGGTATTACTGAATTATAAAGGAAGGCCAAACAGCTAAGAATATTCGGTGTGGAGGAAAATGAGTGAGATGCATTGGCCATGCTGGTGTCAGTGGCAGTTCTAAAAAGTGATGTTGGAATTAAAATATGATTCTGTTGAACAGTTCTATCTTCCTCTTTCCATGGCTTATTTCAATCAAATGATAGCATCAGACATGGTGACAGGAAACGGAGCAATTACAGATAGACTTCAAGGAACAGCTTATCAGAATTGAAGATTAAACTTTCATAAGCAAAAGGATCATTCCTGTTCTTTGAAGCTTGTCACAGTTCTATACACAGAGTAACTTAACCAGAAATACCAGATGGGAGCCAGGCAGTCTTCTGACCTCAGCTCTGATCCTGGTAAAAGTTGAAAGTTCCTTACCAAGCCGTAGAGCTTAAATTAACAGGGCTAGCTTCTCGTTTTCCACTAAAAACATAAATTAAAACTCTTGGGCCTGTTTTACAGTGCAGCAGCTGTATCCTCCTCACCCTTAGGTTCCAAATTATTCTGTCGGTTCTTTGCACTTCAACCAGCATCATCAATCAAAATTTGTGGTGCACACTGAATGGAAAATGTGCAGTTAAGGTTAGTAGTACATTGCTAAGAACTTCAAAACTGTCCTCAGTTTTGTTGTTGGTTCTGAATAGTTTAACTTATTAATATACTATTTGTAATGCTTTACTATTCACGTTTTGAATGGCAAGCAGTAGCGCTAGCAATAGCAGGCAGTTCCGCTTTCTCTTGCAGCTATATTGTTTGCAAAGAAGCCTCTTTATTGGAACCACTTTCAATGTGGGTTGTTTTTTTTTTAAGAAATCAAGACAGAAATCCATTGCTGAACCTGCACGTGCCCTTTTGAACTACTTTGTCAACTTGATAATGCAATGCCTGCATATGTCTCTCCAAGCTAAAAAGGCAAAAACCTCCCAGCAGATTTCGTCACACTCCTGTGAGGAAGGAGTTTCCTCCATTTTGTATGCAGGGTGCCTGTAGCATGGAGATGCTTGTGATTTACACTTGTCATGTAATGGCCGAGTTGGAATACAGACTGGCTCCCTGACCTGCAGTTCTGTGTTCAGCGAGAGGAGTATTCCTTTGCGTTTGCTCTTCCTGTCTGACATCTGCTTGCTCAGGCTGATGAATCTTGGCAGTTGCCATCATTTTCCGCCATGCAGAATCACTCTAGTGAGCAGCAAAAGATGATGGCAACAGGATCAGGGTGAGATTAGTATGACATTCTCATATTGTTGGAGGAAATGTCAACTGTAATACATTTGGGTGCAAGCCAGATAAAAGCACAAATATTCTTAATTTTACAGTTTAATAGAGAGAGATAATCTTAGGAGTTGTGTTTGGCTGAGTTCTTCGCAGGACATCCTCTGCAATTATATCAAGGGGATTTATGAGCCTATTCCTCCAACTCAGATGATAGCCCTGTTTTTCTTTGTTATTGTTTGAGAAGCTTTAATGCTTTGCAGTATGGAAATTCAGCTCTGTGGAGGAAGACCAGACCATAAAATAATTGTCTGGGCTCTTTGAAAAGTTATATATAACTGGGAAGCTGCATCACATCTGAAAGTTACTTGGATCTTCCCTTCCCCTCCTCTCCCTGCTCTTTTCTGTGTAACAAAGCCAGCAACTTTCATTATTAGTCCAGTGCTATTTAGGATCCATTGGTGAAACAGTCTGCAGGCAACCCTTTTCTGAATGGCTACCTGCACTATCACTGACTGAACTCGAAAGTCTTGGGAACCTGACGGAGAGCATGTGCACTAAAGACCTAATTCATTGTAGTGCCATGCATTATTTAGGAGCTTTGCTTGCATGAATGGTCAGGTACAGGCTCTTCAGCTGCTGGGGATTGAAGTTTATGCCATATGTAAACAACAAATATTGCTTTTCCTAGGCTTGAATGGCATTTGGGGTCTGACTTCTGACCTTGTAGTCATACTTGTATAATTAACTATCATGTTAATTGTATCTAATGAGTTAGATTTGTGGTCACTTATGTTGAAATTTGAAATTCTGGTTTCAATGTGGTGTTTGACAGAACATGCATGAATTTCCTGATATATTTGTTTCCTTTCATAAAATACAAGAGATGTAAGGGAACAAGACCCTAAAGTTCATCAGAAGCTTTTTCACTATGAATTTTGATTCCTATTACTTGGTAGGCAGAACCCGGTACAATTAAAACTTGATCCCCCCGCAGCTTCACACTGCTAATGTAATTGCCAAAGTAGGGAGCGTTTATACAAGCTGTCTTGCCATGGGTGAAGGTTAGTGGAGGGTATTTCTCAATTTTATGGACATGTATAAAAGCAGAGCTAAAACTTAAACTCCTGTCTACAGAAAAGATTATGCTCTTGTGATTTGATATGTAATTGACTGTGTTAGGATAATGTGTTTAAAATGTGGAGAAAATAGCAGTTTAGATATGAGTAACATGAGGGTCTCAATTCTGCAAGCCACTTGGTAAGGTATTCCTATATAGACCCATATTCTGGCATACTTCTATGCACACACAGACCGTAGTGGGGCATGATCTCGCAAATTGCTATAACTGATGTATTTGCCTCCATATGACCTTTTGCAAGACGTCTTTCCATGATGAGCATGAAAAGCACGTTAAGTCCGCTGTACCTGAGGTGCTGTACAATGGAACAAAATTTGACTTTGCATTTAATTTAATGTGTCTGCTGGCTTGAATGTACCGGGCTGCAGCTTCTGCTGCCACCTGGTGTTGATGCCCAGTTTAGCCTGGGAACTTGTCCCAGAGTGATCCATAATACTTTGCAACAGTGAATGTCTTCCTCAATGTCAAGGTGAGGCCCAAGGGCAAATGAAGTACCAAAAGACAGAAATGGCAAGTGCCATTCCCTTATTGTGGCTGGCCGTGCTGCTGTACCAGCTCTGGATGATCCTAAACACCACAACAAGGTCTTCCTTGTTGCTTTAACCCTGTGAGAACACTCATAGTATCTTTTAATGATGTGGGAAGAAAAATCTTCACAATGAGGTAAGCTCAGGAGTCAGAAATGTCTTATATGCCTGTTGTGGTTTAACCCCAGCCAGCAATCAAGCACCACGTAGCTGCTCACTCACCTCTCTCAGTGGGATGGGGGAGAGAATCAGAAGGGTAAAAGTGAGAAAACTCGTGGGTTGAGATAAAGACAGTTGAATAGGTAAAGCTAAAGCCATGCATTCAAGCAAAGCAAAACAAGGAATTAATTCACTATTTCCCATCAGCAGGCAGGTGTTCAGCCACCTCCAGGAAAGCAGGGCCCCATCAGGGGTAATGGTTACTTGGGAAGATAAGATTCCATTGCTCCGAATGTCCCCCCCTTCCTCCTCCTTCCCTCAGCTTTATATGCTGAGCATGATGTCATATGGCCTGGAATATCCCTTCGGTCGTTTGGGGTCATCTGTCCTGGCTGTGTCCCCTCCAAACTCCTTGTGTTCTCCCAGCTACTACTGGTGGGGTGGTAAAAGGAGCAGAAAAGGCCTTGACTGTGCGTAAGCACAGCTCAGCAATACCTAAAACATCCCTGTGTTATCAACACTGTTTTCAGCACAAATGCAAAACATAGCCCCACACTAGCTACTATGAAGAAAATTGATTCTATCCCAGCCAAAACCAGCACAATGCCCTAGCCCTCTTCTGGTCAACACCTTGGAAATTCATCTAATACAGCATTAAAGAGCATGCCGTGTAAGGTATCTGGGATTTTTATGTGCCTGTTAACTGTGGTTCATCCCTGGAGAAAGCCTAACTTTTTTCTCCTGTTCCACTTGTTATGAGAATGTTTTTCCAAAGGGGGTATGATGTGTTCTCCTCAAAACCTGCCCTTCGGACCTGTCAGTCTGAGAGAAGAAAACTCAGCATGGTGAAGATCTCCGAAACCTGGGGCTTCTTCCGTTCTGTGATCTACTCATCCAGTAGGGCAAAGCTTCTCTAGAGACCAGCTGTTAATTTCATAAGCCTTTCATGGACTCACTAATATTGTCTGAACCTCCTGCATTGCTCTTTCTTATCATTCTAACCTTGATCCCCTGTCCTTATCAGCTTTTTACCTCTTATTTTTCCTGCTAGGTTCTGATTTATGTAGACCCATAACTCCTGGGAGAGAGGTGGACCCTCTTTTTCCACAACAGGCTTTTCCCACCAATTCTAAGGATCAGAGGGCCTGACAGCTTCCAAGATGATCCCACAAAAACATTGCGAACACGACAAACTAGTAACACACAAAAAGGTGAACAGACTTACATTTAAGTTTAGTATGATGTTAAGGGTCTTCATGTTGTCAAAGATCATCTGTATTTTTTTATTACATTGCTTCAATGAGTCATGTGATTATATTCTGAGTAGAGAAATAAAATACATAACACTATGAAAAAAGTCTTAAATTGTGGGACATATTTTTACTCCTAAATAGTAGTGTCAGCAATTATACAAAATCTACTAGTAATTTACTGGTTGCTAGTGACTTTGTGGTGTGTGCAGTAGGTTAAAGCGCATGGTAAGATACCACTTTGATGAAAGACAGCAAGCAAACACTCAGGCCAGCATAATTTTTCCAATTTTTCCAGTACCAGGAAATATGCCTCACTGCGTGTTTCCAGGGACTCTTGTATTTCATAGTGGTTTGGGGATATACAGCTGCTATTGTTGGGGAATACTGTTACAGACAATAGTCTCTTGTAAAACCTACAATACAAACTCTTACTGCATCCTTCTGTCTCTCTTGGATGCCATGGCGAAACATGCTGTTTTCCTGAATCTTCTACGTTCATTTATAGACATGAAGTATGATGGGGAGATACTATTTCTTTTGTACTCTCAGTCTTCCCAGTCAATGCGTAAAGGAATAGCAAAGCCAACCTTTTGTGTGTTCCAAACTGGGATGACCTAAAAATTACTTGCAGGGATCTGTCTGGGAAAGACACAAAGATGAGTTGCGTTTGGCTGATGGCCAGTCTGCTGTCACAGAGATTGTGTAAGTAGTGTTACTGAGCTTAGTTCACCTCTTGTTCTTGAACCGTCAACCTTTTGAGCTTAATTAAAAAGTTAAGAATTTTGCACCATCTTATAAACGCTAGAGGGCACTGTTGCAATTTTTACAGCATCTATGTCCCTGTTTCTAGTATTTGGTGCTCCCTGCCCACCTCTGTGCAGTTGTTGGAGCAGGGTGTAGTGGTGTGATAGGAGCAGCAGCAACTGCACCTTCTGCCACTACCTGTGTCACAGACTTGTTTGGGTACCCCTGCCCTGGGGGCAGAGAGACACCTGCTTCTTCTGTCCTGAAGTGACAGAGTCCCACATCACAAAGAACAGCGTATACCGTTGCTTGAGCCTGTGAAATATCTGACGAGCTCTGAGAGGTGACTGCAGACTGTAGGAGTTCTAATACTAGAAGCCACAGGGAAGCTCCAGAACAAGTAAAGGATGAGAATTGGTACCAAGCAAGTGCATGCGGGGTTGCATATATTATACTGTTCTGCATTCACTTACACGCACAAGCTCAGCGTAAGGGGAAGCAGTTACAGCCATATTCATAGGCTGATACTATTGCATTTACTCTGCCAAAGTAACAATGTGACCACTCATTCTGCTGTGGTCATTGTAACTGACACAATTTTTGTACCCAAGAAAGTTCTATGTGACAAGTCAAACTGGCTAAAAACTGTTGCTTCAAGTGTTTGAAAAGGGAACTATTGACTTTGGAATTTCTCATGTATTTCAAATACTTTCACATTTTAAGTCTTTTAGCAAATAAATGTTTAAAAAATTCAGTTGCTGTAAAACTAAACTTGCAAAAGATGTGAGGAAAACCTTTATCGTTTACTCTGCTTTCAGTAGATAATATGAGATTGAATGGGACTATAAATATGTTGGAGAACACTGAAATCTGTAGTGATTAGGTCAGTTAGAGAAATAGTCCAGAAAAAATAGATGACAATTGGTAGGAAGAAATACTGCCTCACTTAAAAGAAATAATAAAATGCAAAAAATACAAACAGGGGAAGACAAAGATAAGGAGCAGTGCCTCAGACAAGGATCACAGAATTAAAACAGATCCCCAGCTAAATATGAGTCAATAATGTCATGCCACTGCAGAAAAGGCTAACATCATACTAGGTTGTACAAATGGAATTATCCCTGCAAGCCTTGTAAAGTAACTTTCTTTTCTGATGCAGTAGTAGTTCCTCAGACATTGTAACTGTTGCAGATTGAGGTGCTGTTCTGCAAGAAAACATGGATAAACTGGAAAATGTCCAGAAGACAGCAATGAAAATATCGGAGATGTAGATATCATGCTACGTAAGGACTGTTTAAACAGTAGAGGCATTTCAATTTAAAGAAAAGAAGACTGAGAAGAAACAAGGGCTGCTGAGATTAAGGGAATGTTATTGGGGTTTTTTTCCCCATGTCCCTGATGAATACAGCCAAAAGTAACAGGAGTTCAGAATGTATCAAGGAAGTTTTGCACTAGAAAAAAGCTTAGTAATGTAATAGTTACGAGTCACACTAAATATATAGCCTTAGGTTGCTGCAGTGTTTCTACCCTTAGCAAACCTTAAGAACAGTTTTGGTAGATGTCTGCTAGACATGACATGGGTAAAATTGATCCTGCCTCGAGGCAGAGGAATGTATGGCCTCTTGAGATATCACCAAGTCTTATTTTCCTATGATTGGGAGTTGTTCAACAATACGAACATTATGTTGCTGACCTGGTTACTGAAATGTTTTCTGAATAACTAACCTGTTGTCTCACAACAGGCAAATACGTAGAGGCAAAACAGGAAGTGAAAGCGTGATTCAGGATCAGCCATGCTTGCTGGAAATATTTGAAGGTTAGTGGGGAACACTGCCAGAACTGGAAATGCTGGAAAGTTTGTTCTCCAGCAGCAGAGGAAGAAAACAGCCAACACAGGAAACAAAAATGTATCTGTTAGTTTTAAAAAGGAAACACAGTCTTTAAGGAAGAGACAGTTACCTGGGGCAGTGAGGCAGAGCCATTTGTCTGGTGAAAGATGGCAATAGGCATGGATATTATTTTGTGTGATATTGCGTTTTTCTGTTCTGTTTTTTTAAAACAGCTGCCTGACCACTGAATTAGGAAAATCAGCTGGGAATGAAGAAGGTAGGTAAATTGGTGTCTAAGTGTAGCTAGATGGTAATCATGAGAGCCAGTCAGTCCTAGAGACCAGACCAGTGCTTTTTTTCTGATACTTTTTCTAGTGCAAATGTCTTAGGGAAAGGATAGGTTTTACTAGGGCCCACAGTCACTCTCAGCCTTCTATCTGAAGTAGTAGGACAAGTAGTTTTACCCAATCTATTGTAAATGCAGGTGCAGGTCTCTTGAGCGTGTCATTCTTTTATCTGAAGAATTACCTTGCTCTTTTATATGGAGAAAAGGATCATCTAACTATAGAGCAGGCTGTTCTTTTAACATGGGGTATTTGGTAGGTATATTTCCTTTTGTGCAAAGGAAAAGGATATCTTCATCACCTTTCTGTGGCTTCCTGAGAACTAGAACAAAGGTTTTGAATGGAGAGGTTTTCAAATGCATCTGTGATCTGAGCATCTGCAAAATACAGGGGAGCTGAATACATGAAAAGAAGAATGTTAATAATGCTGGGGTATAGAGAATTCTAATGCAAATGAACCAGTAGTTGGCAGAGACTAGTCTCTTTCCATTTCTGGTTTTGACAGTTAGAAGGGTGTGATGTAAGGCTTATATTCAGAATTAATCCTGTCTTACATTAAAGCTTTTGGATTCCAGACTGGTTTCCTCTGCATTTGTGTTGTACAGATCACATCAACTGCTTTTATACGTTTCTGTTTTCAGAATTATATTTAAGTTTTCCCTTTGCATAGATTTTTCCGAGGATTAATTCTGTCTTTTTAAGTCCATATTGTGTTGGGACTGCCTTAGTTTGGCTCGTCTCTTGGTGAAAAGCAAGCTGGCTCCATATGACCCTCATCAGCAAATCAGGATATAGACACTTATTTTTTACATTCTTCCATCAAGATTTTAGGCTTATCAACAACAAAAAAAAAAAGGTGGGGGCAGGGGCATCATGGTAATACCAAGTCACTGGTTAGAATTCTTTCTTTTGCTATTAGATAACTCATAGGATAGCACAAACCTAAAGGTCAAAGGAACAAAGACCCTCAATTACAAGAAAAAAAACCAACAAGGAAGAATAACTTTTTTAATCTGGGGATTGGCATTTTTGTTTTGTGTTTGTTTGTTTTTTTTAACAGTGTTTAATATAACACTACACTCTTCCTGATAAGCCAACCACTGCAAAGGAGCACTTACTTCCAAGGACTTTAGAGCCATATAGTAAGACGATATCAATAACTTTGCTGATTGTGGACAACAAAGCTTCTAGACTTCGAACTGTAGTGTCTTAGGGCTGCAAGGAAATTTTTGTTAATGACCAAGCTGTGGATTGGCTGCCTACTGACTTTCAGAGCAGAAGTTAAAGTGTTAACTCATAATGAATTAACAAGCATCAGCTGCATTGCAGTAAAGAATGTGCATGTTTGCAATGCATCATATGACTACTCAGTACTTACTGCAGTTAGCTAGCATGTGGTAAGATTTTTGTTGTGATAATGAGTCTTCCATCTACATTCTCTTTGGAATAAGAACATAGTATTTCATACCTGTACAGCATCTGAGCAAGAAAAGCATCAGTGATAATTCTTTTGCTTGCTAACCCTTGCTGGTGACAAGAACAGGGTTTGGCCACTTTACTTTTCGTGTCACCTGTTGGAACTTGTGCCTCTTGCTATTTACAATCATTCCATAGCTGCAGAATGGTCTCCAGATGTCAGTGTGACTGATAACACATGATAACAAAGAGGAATCGAATGTAAAGGAACCATCTTACTTGTTTCTTTGCTGCCGCTCATCAGACTGTTTTCAAAGTTTGGGCAGTTATGAAAGCTTATGACCCAACTTCCTCCATTATAACAATAAGGTGTTTATCTTACTTGTTTGACTTGCATGGCTTCTGGCAAGTAAAGGACCCAGAACAACCAGATTCCCTTGCTGTCAAGAGCCAGCTAGTAGCTGAAGTTGCAATTTCGGTATCTTTTAGCTGTTTATTATGGTGATGGGGTGTGTTCCGACGATAGCCTAGGTGGTACAAATAAGCCAGTTTCCTTGAAATAACGAGAGAGCTAGAATTCCATAAGGCCGGGTTCTGGCATCTCTTCTACATTCCTATTGTACATGTTGGAAGCACTGGTGGCTTGGGGGGGACAGGTGGCAACGATAATTGCGCAGACCCTCCCCAAACAGTCAGGGCAAAGGTATTTGATAGAAAACCAAGAGAAGTTTTTCCCTAGAGTTCCCTTTAGTGTATCCACTTGGAATTGTGGGCAATGTTGGCTTTGTCAATAGGAAAGTTTAGCCTAGTAAAGGTTTAAGGGGTATTTGACTTTAGAGGGATCCTACATAAAACAGAAATAATTCCTTTAGCTAGTGACTTGGCTTGAAATTCAGTGCTGCAGCGGTGTGCTTGCCTATCAAACACCTCATTCTGTCTTCTCTGGGAAAACTGAAGCCACTAGAAACTTTTAAATTTTCCAATTAACCAAGCTGCTTCCCTAAAAAGAATCAAAGTCTGAAGTGAATCAAGGTCTTTCCTCAAAAGGAATCACCAGGTTTCCTGTGAATGGTAAAATGGTGTAATAAGTAGACCTAGTTTTTAATTCTTATTTGTATTAGGGTAGCAACTGGAAATCCATAAAATGTGGACTGCATGCTTCTCAGGCGAATGCAAAGAGGCATTTCCTGTATCAGTGAGATTACAGTCCTGACAAGATTGATGAAGAGGGAAGTAATTGTTTTTATCTATTTTGAAGGCAGAAAAACAGACTCAATTAGTCGTGCAGGGAGATATAGGAACACCTTCCAAAACACCCCACGCTGTATCCCAAGCCATTCTCCATCAACCTGTCTCTTCTCCATATCCTGCTGCGAGATAAGAGGTAAGTCCTGGGTGCCTATTTTGATACTACTCTTCCCATGTTAGATCTCTCCACTCCCTATTACCTAAGTTTTCTTTGCTGGCTGCCAACAGCTCTCAATCCTATCCTGACATTAACAAAGACGATCTGTATTGTCAAGTGGATGGAGTGTGGGGCTACATGCCAACATTCCTGATTGCTTATCTCAGCTGTGCCACAGATTTCTTAACCCTTGTGCAAGTCATTTAATCTAGTTCAGTCTTTAAAATTGGGATAATGACATTTACGTAACAATTGGAGGTGTTTGTAACGAGCCTGAATAATGAATGCAATGCTGTGCATACATTTCTCTGTCTTTATGTCAGTGGCTTTGTAGTCTGTGACCGTTGATAACTAGCTTACTTGTCGCACTCACGTGCCACCATTTTCATTGGGATTTAAACTTAGTGATACATTTTTCTTTCTCAAGAGTCAGGAATTCTGAGTCATCAGAGACTCTTTGAAATTAAGTTTGAGAGGTAAGAACTATGCTCTTCAACCCTGTTAGGTGTTAATAGAGACAACTCGTTAATTGTTTCCTGTTCAGTGGAAATGCCTCTTGCTGAAGGTAGGTTTGGGTTGCAGATGGAGACTGAACAGAGCCTCTCTGTATCGGGCACCAGTCTCCTGTGCAATTAGTCAAACAAGCAATAGCATTATTGTTCACTTATCTTTTTTGTTTATCTAAAGCCAGGTAAATTATATTTCACAGCACTGAGAGCCTTAGTAGAAAAAAATCAGTATGTTTTTATGCTTATTTCTCAGTGTTACTGCCAGTGTTTCTCTTTATTTTTCCCCGGTGTCTTTCCTGGAGAAAGGAAGTACAACCTGGGTTAGAGTGCCGAGCTGCACTGTTCTGATTGTGTAACTGGTGTTAGGGATGACAGGCTCAAAAGTGACATAAGACTCTTCTATTTCTCACGGCACTTCAGTCTGTAGGTGAGCAAAGAGGTGTTACCAGTCCGTTTGTTATATTCATCTAGACCAGCAAGCAGAGCTTCCAAGGTCGCTGCTGAACCTGGGCAGCTCAGAGCTGCTGTTATAACTGTAGCTCTTATATAAATAGGATAGGCTCAGCTGATTAGCAGTCTTATCTCCATCAATTAATGAGGATAAGTGTTCATCATGTTGCAGACTTCATGCCTCATGCAAAATGTTGAGAAATTGCATGAGGTTACTGTGTATGGGGAAAAAACTCCTGCCACTTCGAAATGTCTTTTTTAACAGCCAATATATATTCTTGTGGAAAATGGCTCTAGTGGTGATTTATCACTTTCATCCTAATGAATTTGGAAAAATCCATCCCAAGAGCCAACTCAAATGAAAATTTACTCCTTGGTTAGCTTTTGTAGACAGTAATTGGGTATGGACAGGCACAGTTAACAAAGGCACTGTGTCCGAGCATGGTTCCTCTCTGCTGGGACGTGTTGTTTTATTGCAGCTTTTAAGATGAATGTTCTGACTCTGTAAAACTTAGTGCTATATTCCTTCCTAGTGTCATGTTGTCCCTTTATAGTTTGAATATCTCTTTCAGCACCTGAAAGATGTTAAGAGTCTCCAAGATATCATTAACTTCATAGAACTGTGTATCATTTCCTTAATTCCTTGCAGACTGGCTCTTAACCTTGTCTGGACAGAGGATTAAAGAGAGATTGGGACTCAAAATACTGTACTTTTTAGAAAGTGGTATAACATTGCCTATGGGATTTCCCCCTATGTAGCAACTGCTTCCTCTTTTTCAAGTTTGTCTAGTCATTTGTTGACTGTCACTTCTTTGTAGCTCCACAGTTTCCTGAAAACATAGATTTCTGCATGAAGGAAGAAGAAGAAAAAAAACCCCCCAAATTGCCACATTCTCAAAGGGTGTAACTTCTCACTTTGTGGATTTATCCTGATACACAATCCCGTGAGCTACATGTATGAGTCTATGATCTCTTTAAAGTAGTATTGGTTGAAAATAGGATTTAGAAATTAGAAAACCTGATTGGTTTTGGTAACTGTGAAAGATTGTTTTCTTGTTGGCATCTATACAGGGGCCTGATCGTACCTCTGTTGAAGTTTGTGACAAAGTTCCTGATGATTTCAAGATCGCGTGCACACGGAAACCAAATGCCTTTTTGTTTTGTTTCACCCTTGCTCAAAATTTGGTTTCAGATCAAGGACAGGCTGAAAAATGGTTTCCTGCGTTTCAGGGGCTTATGTTGGTAGTCGAGATTAAAAGCAATTCTGATAGATCAAGGTGGCGTGCGTTCTCAAACCAGAATTTTATGTCAGAAAGAGTATTTAACCGATGATGTAAGGAAAGATTAAGGTGAAAGCTTGTGGCAGTTATTGCGGGGCAGGCGAGAGTGAGTGAAGTGTGTGCAAACAACTACAGCCGTAGCAAAGGGATTAAAAGGTGTGGCGTGAACTAAAAGGGCAGAAGGCCGACAAAGGCCACTCAATGTACAAACCTGTGCCCGATTCAAAGAAACTAACTTAATAGCTTGATTAACTATTAAGTAGGTATTCTTTATTGGCAGTGCTGGGTGCACGGGGGATCGCTCCACCTATGGTGTGCACCGTCGGGCCTAATTGTGCAGCTTAAGTACATGTTCTACATAAACATTCACTAGATTTCTAAGAAATGTTATACATGTTCATTAGTTTTCTGGGAAATGACTAGCATATGCAAATGTCCTTTACGCAGGCTCATTGAAGGTCTCTGGTGGTCTTCAGGAGTCCTCTGGTCTTCCATAGTCTTCCTCGCTTGTCTGCTACTTGACCCTCCTCAGGTGATTTTGCGCAGTATGGTCCTTTACACGTTTGATACATCTTATCCTAAAGAATGCACATTAGTCCCTAAAAAAAAATGCTTGTTAGTGCTGTTATTATCTAAGTTTTCAGCAGTGATGTAAAACCACATGGCTAGGTTAAGCTAGATTATCTACAAGGACGAGAACAAAGGCAGGAGTTCTTATCTTTTCCGGCCCTATCTCTTCAAGCAAGGCCTCTGCTTGTGCCTTCTCAGCAAGATCGTAAATTCATCAAACATTTAATTAAGTTTTGCGATTGCTCATGGCTCCCTCTTGCTCATCACTCCCAAGTACCGGTTTCTGACAGGCTTAATCCTTGACCAACTCCAGTCCTTGGTATGTAAAGTTACAGAGAGCTAATCATTAAGCAACAAGCAGTTCGTTCTCTATATCACGCCTGCCCTTAAATTAAACGTTGCAGGTGAGATTACCTATGTTACACACCCGGCACCTTCTAAAATGTGCCATAACCTCAGTGTCCTGTCCCGCGCATGCCATGGGCCGCCTGGGCGACGACTGCCAAAGTCGCAGTACTAAGAAAAGACCAAAAACCACAGCAGGTCTTGGAGAAGCCTGCAGTTCGCTTAGTCTGAGGAGGGCCGGGGTCTAACTCGAATTGAAAGCAACAACAGACTGAAAAGCAGAATCCAGCGCTACCCGCCCTGCGGCCGCGCATGCGCAACGATGCCCGCCCGCAGCCGCGCATGCGTAGCCGCCCTGCCGGTGGGAGCCCGCGCAGGCGTGTGCTGCCCCTCCCGCTCCGGGCTGCTCAAGGGCGGGTCGCCCAGTTTGAGGGCGGTGCTGTGGCGCATGCGCGTTGCCCCGCCTGCGGGGCCGACGTTCCTGAGGAGGCGGGGAGAGGACGATGGAGGCGCGCAGGGTCCGCCGGCCCCGCTCACTGCCCGGGAGCGACCGCGGCCGCCGCCACCGCCAACACCACCGCCGCCAGCACCACCACCGTCGGGGTCGACGTGCTGGCCTCTGAAAGGGGCCGAGGGGGCCGGGACGCTCCGCCGAGCGGGAGAGCAGGCCGGGGTGGGGGGGGCCCGCGGTGAGTCGGGGGAACCGGGAGGGCGGTTGCGCTGAGGGGAGAGCACCCCGGAGAAGCTCGGCCGGGCCGAGCGGCCTCCCGCGGCGGGGCCGGCTGCGGGGCGACCCCCTTTTTGGGGCTGCCGTCCCCTGGCACCAAGGCGGGGCGGGCGAGGAGCGGCGGAGCCCGCATCCCCTGCGGCTGAGTCCCGCCGGCCCGGCCCGGCCCGGCCCTGAGGCGGTCGTTTCCCGCGGCGGCGGAGACCGGGGCAGCCGCCTGGGGCGGCCCTCGGGAAACTGCGGGCTGTCGGTTCTTTCACCGGCTTCCAGGGAACGGTTGCAAAACCCGGGAGGGCTCTTCAACGGGAACGCACCGTCGGTGCGCGCTAGTAACGTGAGGGGACAGGAGCCCTGAGGTAGGTAGGATAGTTTTCCGAAAAGATAACGAGTAGAACCGCTTGATGTGGCCCGCGATCTCCCGGTCACACGCGGAGTGTGCGTGTGCCATCCTTCTCCTCGTTTGTTTGTCTTAACGTCCACCTTTCTCACTAAAGGGATGGCGGTGAGGTTTAGGTTATTGATGACTCTTCCTTGGTATTGTAGGGGAATGTGGTGGTGTTTCCGAAGCGGAAGGGTTAACAAATGGACTTGTTTTTCCCTGGATATTTAACACGTGATAGTCATACTGTCTGGTTTTTAGTAGAAATAGCACTTGAGTATGTAATCAAAAAACACGCTACTAAATTTTAACTGCTGTCAGACCGCTAAATTTCAATATGGAATACTAGTTTGTTTTTTTTTTTTTTTTTCCTCAGGCACACTAGAATATGAAGTTCTAAACTAAACCAAAAATGAAGTTTTGTCTGCCCGATACAGTTGGGTTTTTTTGGATGAGAGGGGGTTTAGTGCCTTAGGGATGGAGTCATATACATGTAACCTTTATTGGAGTGCTTTTTTCAGCAAAATATAGTAATAAAAAACCTTCTCCACAGAACTGAGTGATTAAGCAAACAGGGATCTGTAGCAATGGGACAAGTGATACCATCTTCGGATATAACGTTGTCCTCTTATGGCCTAATACAAAGTTGATAATAAGGTACAAAATGAGGAGTTCTGAATGGCTGATACAATTTCTAAGAAATTAGTAGAAATGTTGCAGTCTTGAAGACTTGTTAAAAGTAGTGTGAGTATTTGGTCAGGATGGACCCTGCAGTAGTCCTCTAATCATGATGATTTATGGCAACTCCTTTGACAGGAAAAGTTTGTTACAAAACAACAGCTTACAGGCATGCTCATTAAAAAGGAAATTAAATCGCTTGATGATTTGCAGCCTTATGCTCCTTTTGTAGCTGCTTGCATCAAAAGATCATATTTCTTTGTATGCTCTTCAGTGCGATTAAATAGTTGAGAAGATGGCTTTTTAAGATGTGAGTGAACATAACTCTTACGTGGCCACCTGGGTGTGGATTGCATATATATGAAAGCTTAGTAGAATTGTTTCAGACTCCTTTGTAACTAGGACTCTTACAGTCTACCTGGAGTGTAATTCATTAATAATAGTTGAACAGTGTAGCAAAGCTTTGATGATGTTATGGTTTTGTATCCTTCTGTATAAAGATGGTTGGATGAAATCTCTGTGAAGTTCTGGTTCATGGGAACATTCATTTATAATGACAGAGAAGTTGAAGATGGGAAACTACAGTGTAAGGTTGGATACGTAGGAGAGGTGACTCAACTGACTACTTCATGTCACCATCGCAGAAATTTAATATTGAATATTAACACTTTCTCGATTGTCCTTCATTCTGTAATGCTGAACATCTAAGTGCTTTTTTTTTTTTTTTTTTTTTTTTTTAATTTTGGACATGACTTAGACCAGAGTACCTTTTCAGTAGTTTGTGACATATGCTTAAACTTTTTGGATCCAATCCTGGAAGCTGTTCAGTGATAGTTTTGTCCTTATGTCAATTCTGCTTATTTAATACAGATCTTATGAGGGAATGTTAATTAAACAGTACATGGTGTAAGCTGTAGTTAAAACATCCTGAATTGGAAAGTATTACACGGAAGGAATATCAAGTTCTTAGGCTGTATTTAGTAGGTCTGTACGCCGTCTTACTTCCAGTGTTGTTCTAATCTGCTTTTCTTTACTGGCAGCACCTGTCAGATGAAGATACTTCAAACAAAGTTACTTGGAAACACACTTTATTTATTGTTTACTATATAAATTATTGTTCTCTGCACCTCTTAGTTAAGGGTGATGCTGTGAAGTCACCGAGAACTAGTTCTCCATGAACTGCTTTCACAGATGTTGCATTTCCATGTGTGCGGTTAACTGTTGCTGTAATTTTTATTTTCCTAGGCCCAGATCAAGCTCCTGGTGTTTGGATAAAAAGGAATGAGGAGTTGATAACCTATGTAATGGAAAAGTAAAGGAAAATGATGTACTGTTAACTACCTGGGCTTGTCATATTTTTGTGTGTGCCCATTTTTCAGTGCAGATTTTAAAGAAATAATTACTTACAATTCTGGTTTTTGAGAGTGAATGTGTAATGCAGGTATGTGGGTATAGGAATGTCATTGAGAAATATGCTATTGGGGATAGGTAAGAGGAGATGAGGAGGAGAGGAGATGCTGTCCACTGATTTTCACTCTCATTACTTCTGAAATAGTTTAGCAGCAGTTTGTATTAAGAGCTAAATAATGATACAGGTAAAAACAACTGTTCTGTACAATTTCTTAAGGTAATTCTGTGAGGACAGGTTTTCTTTTGGAAATACCTGGTTTCTAAATTTGGTAATAAAACACAGTTGCAGTGGTTTTTGGTATCTGTTCTTTCTCCTCCAGCAGTTCCAGTGTGGGGTTTTTTTCCCTGTCTGGATTATTCTTGAGGAGTTGGTCTCCTCCATTGATAAATACTTATCTCCAGCATTTTTATTGGCTTATTCTACAAAATGGAATGTATTCATGTATACTAAGCATTAGTTTTGATTCACTATAATAGTTTTGGTTAATATTAGCTAAGAGCATGGTATTCCAGTAAAGATATAGTCAGATCTGTAATTCCTTAAAAATCAGAAAGATGGTAAAGCGTATGGAAGTCTGGGTATATAATGATGCTGGAGAAGCTTAAAGAGCAAACAGTGTAAGAACTTTCCTCATGCACACAAAGATGCTGAAAGACCCTTTCCAGTCAGAGATACTGAATATCTCATCTTAAAGCGACTTCTTTTCTGAAACTTGGGTATCTGAATGACTTGTTTTCTGTAGCTGGTTCAGGAACAACCAGCCAGAGATGTATTCCTGAAGCTTGATGAGGTTGTGATGAAAGGTAATACAAATTAAAATCTATTAAAATTAATTTATGTTGAGTCAGATTTTACAGTTTCTTTTACATATGTGCTTGCACAACCAGAATAATTAGGTGCATAAATCAACTAACTGGCACAAAATTTATATTGAGCTTAAAGTTGACTAGTGTTACATTTTTTCTAATTTTAGCTGGAAAAAATTATAAATGTGTTGAAATGACTATTTCCCAAGTCATGGTCGCAGGTGATGCTAAGCAACGAGTAACCAACAACACTGATATCTTTACAAGTGCAGAATCTTATAAATTATTAATGGCTGACAGTAATTGTACCTCTGTGTAGTGGTGTTCTCTTAGGGTAAGCCTAATCTAGGCTAGTATTTTCTAGTTTGATTAGATGGTGGTTTTGTCTAATTTAGTACTGAGCCAGTGCTCAATCTAAAATTACAACTTCATTTTACTGATGCTTTGTTATTTAAAAGTTGGGATGCTGTGAAACAGTACTCGTAAAATTGTGGAGATTGTCATCCTCTGGTAATTTTACAACCAAATATTGTTATTCTATGAGTATTTTCCAGAGCCATAGTCCATTTTAATGGTTACAGTAATGTTATGGTCCCTTCTCTCCACGATACAGTAAGAAGTGCCTCCGAAGTGATGAAACTGTTTTAAAAAGATCTGCAAATTTTTAATGAACCAACTTTTTCCCCATGCTGAAGTCAACTGACTTGAGGAATGTACTGTTCCTCTGGACTGCATTATCTTAGATACTATTTGTTTATAGTTTAGTGTTCGTTCATACACTGAAAGTTGCTTTATATTCTGATAAGGCTTCTTCTACTTGGTTCAAATAATGATGGGACCTTACATACAGGATTTCTAGTACTTTTGGGGAAGGATGGTTATTTAGTTTGGTTTTTGGTGGGGGTTTTTTTGTTTTGGGTGTTTGTTTTTTTTTTTACTTCTGCAAAATTGCTGTCTAGCTAGCTGTTTATCTTTTATTTGTGCTGATTATTCGTGGAAGTGAAATACTTCACATTTGTCCCTATTTCATCTTGTTTGTTTTGGACCATATCCCCAGTTTGTCACAAATGATTTAAGAACTTTGGTATCGTCCTCGAACTTGTTTTTGTCTCTTTTCAACTTGGTATTAATCTCATTTTTTTGAAGAACTGAAGTTTATTAAGGTTATCTTTATTGCGTTATTTTTGTGCTTGCTTTGACTTTTATTTCCTGTTATAGCTTAGAGTATTATAGTTTTATTTTTTCAATATATGTGTAGCCTAATAGGAGACTTTTAGTTTTTCCTGAGTCTTGATTCCTTTGCAAATACTTAAAGCTTTTCTTTCTCTTCAGTATCTAACACAAATTTATTATATCCCATGTATAACTGGAGACATGAATCTGTGCTAGTCTTCAAACAACTTAGTAATGAGCCTCTTCTAAATCTGGGAACATACACGTTTTAATTCTGGTTGTTTTTCCGTCCAGTGTCGTCTTATTACCTTGAAGAACTACCAGTTGCCCAAGTCCTTTCTAGAAGCTTTTATCAAAGTGTGTAAACTTGGTGTTTAATACTTATTCTATTAGCTTTGCTAATACTGAGATTTTTTTTTTTCTCTCTCCTCCCTGTTCCCTTTCTCCTGGTGTTTTTCCACAGGAATCGAATTTCTCTCTCACTGAGGTTCCTTCACTTCCAGTATGGAGATGAATCGAGAAAAACTGTGTACCAGTAAGGCTGATGTGAGCTCAGATTCTGCTTATCATTGCTCAACATGTCATGATGATGAGGAGTGGAGCAGTACTAGCCGGGGACGAGCTAAGTCACGAAGTTTGTCTGCTTCGCCAGCCCTAGGAAGCACCAAAGAATTCCGGTATGGATCTTGGTTCTTCCCATTGTTGCTACCTTTAAGAAAAAAATAATTATCTACCTTTTAACTTTTGCTCCCCTTTTTATATAACCATAGTCTTGCAGCTGTGACAAGTGATCATGAACAGAAATAAAAACAGTGGTTTGTGGTAATAAATAGAGAGGGAGGTGATTAGTGAACCATCCTATTGTGGTTCATGCTGTGAAAAGAACTTGATTTTCTGAAGTAGCCAGGCAGGTGGTTACCTCTAAACTGACATTCATGTAAATAGCTTCTGGCTGGTTGTGAGGCTTGCCAGTGTTTCTTGGGAGATCTTGAACTGCTTTTTGTAGATATTTCGGCAACGTTCTGTATGTGCGCATATAGCTTCAGCAAGACAACACACCACTCACTTGTTTTGTATGTGCCATTTAAATGCTGTCTGAAGTGAGTATGTCAGAATCTGGATTCAGTGAAGTGTTTGCATTTAAAAATGGCTATGGGAAATGTAGTAGATCCTTTTTTTGAAGACAAACTGCACATAAAACTGCTATCTGTAGCATCATGTATTGAAATTATTTCTTAGTAAGAAAGTTAGTGAAGAAAGTATGGGTATCTTTCCAGCTAGGAGAAGCTCTTAAAGTATAAAAATTTAGAAGGTTATTGTTCATAAGCAGATAAACAGAATATTTTCAAATATGAGCAAGCTGTTGTGCACAAGTACTTTCAGGGTTTTGGGGTAGATTTGAACTCTGATAACTGTGATATTTGTCATATTTCAACCTAGCTTCAGAAATTTTAAGTACCTTCCAGAAATAAAATACAAATGCATCTGTACTGAGCTATGTTAATTCATAGCTTGATAGTAGCTCAGGTCACAAGAAAGGAACAGTTTTGTGCTTGGTTCCCTATCTTTAAGTAGTAGGCAGAACTTTACCTATTGCTCAGCAAATTGCTTTCAAGGGATTCTTAAAACGTACTTCAAAATGTTGTTAGTCCAAAATGAAGGCAGGAAGTTAAAAGGTTGGGGTAGACTAAGAGCAGACCTGTAATCAAAATAATATGGCTGTCAAAACAGGTATCTGCAGAGTGCATGGTCTCAAAAAAGAATCAATCAACAGTAGAGACACTTCTGCAGATTTTTGCAAATGCTCTAGCTAGAGCTTTAGTGCTGTGTATTAAAAACCTGTATGAGTATTTAACTTGTATGGTAATGTGAGGCAGCGCAAAGTAGGTTTGTGCTTGCAGATAGTTTCACAGCAGTGAGAAACGCCCCCCCCCCCCTTTTTTTTTTTTTTTTTTTTTTGAGCCAAATTTCTAATCTAGTTGCAAGGCTCTTGTCATGTGGACAGCTTGGATAGAACTTTTGATTTTTGTGATCTTTGGACCCATTGTAAACATTGAGTAGCCTGCTGTGGTAGCAGTGTGTCTTGATCTTGTGGGAAGCATAGCAGAACTTTCACTTACATTGTGACCCTCTATAAAAGCACGGACAGAATCATGGAGGAGTTTCTCAACAGATGAAATTCTCGTCCAGAGTTACTGCTTTGCTGGTAGGAATGCTCTTGCAAGGCAGAGCACGTGTGGGTGAGGCTGAAGATCACAGGGGGAAGCTTTATGGTCAGGGAAGGCATACTAACTAAAAGCCTTTACCTGAAGAGGTTAAAAGGTTAGGAAAATACTTGCTTTGCATATGTAGTTCAGAAAGTCAGTGTACTTCAACGCTTTTGGAAAATGTTCACAAAGGACTGTGCTCTGACTGTACTGTTCTAGCTACTGTGTTGTGTGCCATAGTCAATATGTAAGACTTTACATGAAAAGCGTGCTGTAAAACTGGGGTTTTTTCTTTTCTCCGCTTAGACCTTTAAGAATGTAGACTTCAGTCAACCTGTGTAAAAGACCATGTGGTCTAAATTCTTGTCTGTTGTTTTCTTCTAGCTAAATAACTACTTTTTCAAACTAGAAGTGATCTTTGTAGACCCTACTCATTGTGGGTTTGAATTAGGGTTATGGCTTAGGAGATTTTTTTTCATTAAGATGCTCTGCATTCATTTACTGTCTTCAATTTAGTGCAAAATTGTTACAAGGCATTTTGTAGAATGCCAGAAAGTGATCTCCAGCTTGCTATGTAGTATTCAGATTGAAGTAGTTGCCTATCTGCTTTGAACTGGCAAGTATATTTTCCTAAAAGATGTGTAATTTCCAGTGTGTTGCTGCTTATTCTTAGCAAAGACAGTCTTACTACAAACAACTTTCACTCAAACATTTTACCTTCTATTGATTGAATAGTGCATAGGTTATTACTAAAACCAAATAAAATCTCAACAAAAATGTGTACCAATGATTAATTAGAGCTTGCAGAGAAAACTTTTGTTTGAATGTCATGAAGGTCAGATACGGATATTTAATGCCTCTTGTAGGAACAGAGTTTAGCCGATTACTGGGAGTGGCATGGAATAACGACCTGTGTTGAAAGAAGGCAAAAAAGAGAGTTATTTGGGAGAAGCAAGTTAACTCGAGTGGAGCAAGAAGTGGGAGGTGATGTTGCCAGGGTGTTATTTAACTATCCCGATTTTGAATGCAATTGTTAACAAGTAGATAGAGACTTACTGTTTCTTTAAACGTATTGGTACACACATTAATCTCTATTTATGTCAGTTCTTACTCATTTTTCTGTTTTAATAGAAAAGCATAAACTTTATAAAACACTTACTAATACTCTTATCTGACTGGATTAGTCATGCCTAGACTTACAAATGGAAAAAATAATAACTTTTATGTGTTAAATGTAGGAAATTAAATACCCATTTTCATTATTGGAATTCAAATCGTACACACGCCTATTTTATTAGACATGGAACAAATAAGATGGTGCTGTTATTCCTTAGTTATATCTTTTTAACCTGTCATCTGGTTTTCATTTTTGTTAGATTTCTGAGGAGGATTTTTTATACTAAGAGTGAGTCATCAGGCTGCTCTGAGCTACTTTACAATATACACAATAGAAGGTAGTGCAGTAATAGATTTGTTACTGCCAAGCAACAGGTTAGTTACCAGTTCCTGTGTTTTAATTGAATTAAGCACAGGAAGGACATATTTCCCCCCCTTTTTTTAATGGAATAAATCTAATAGCATTTACATAATGTTTCAACAGTTACATGACTTGAATAAGTTTTGCTCCCATTTGCAGATTTGCTGAAGGATGTGCGAGGGAAGTAAGGCAGAACGGTTCTGACTTGCTCCAGATAATCTCATCCTGGAGCTAGGAATAATCCTGTGTTCTGGGTGGGATTTAAGTTTGAGGATAAATGACATTTCAGAGCTCCTACTTATTTGAAGACAAAGATCATATTAGCTCTTATTAGATAAATAAATGGAAAAAATTAGAGTTTTTCCTACCTATTCAAAACTAAGGCCTGGTATTGCAGATAGGTATCTCCATATACCTTAGAATTGAAGCATTTGCATTTTATTAATTTATTAAGTACAGAGATCTAAACAACAACAAAAAGTGTTTAAATGATCAGGACACCATTACTGTGACTTGACCATGGCAAAAAAATCTGAAGGTATTGCCTTGGTGTTGGAGACTTCATTGTAAATGCTTGTTAAGCCTTACACTGGGAAACATAATTTTATATATGTTACTGTACCTTATTGAGATGAAGAGCACTCATTAAGTTATTTTATGTGTATTTATACCACATTTAATCATTCTGCATGTCCTGCTCTAAAATTGTGTGCTCTTTGATAAGATGTAGTGCTTTAAGAAATAAAGAAAAGAAGGTATCATGGTTATTGTGTCTGCAGCAGTGAAGCTGAAGTCACTTAAGAATGGATGCAGACTAATTGTAGGTTTTTTTGCTGAGAACATGGCCTGACAACAGCAGCCTTGGGCTTATTTTTTTGTTTGTATGCTTAGTAGTTTGCTTGCTCACTGTCAACAGACATTAATGCAGGCCAAAATATTATGGAAGAGAAAGTGCTTATACTATGTAAACGAAAGTGCTGGCTTATACTCTGTATTTTAATTAATTGATTAGGCACACTTGTTAAGTGAAGATTGTGAGACTACTGAATTACCTAAAAGAACATGAATGCTGCTGTTCTTGCGCTCAGCTAGTGTTATTACAGACATATTTTGAGTTTCTTTCAAATGTTGCCAATCTCATTTGATAATTTCTCGGTGTTATTAAATAACTTTCTACAAAATCTGAAATGTTCAGTCAACTACTGCTCAGGTACCTAGCTGAGTACTCAAAGTGTTAAATACTTGTTTATGCTATCATCTTGACTGTTATTTAGGATTACAACAAACTGAGGAGCTGAAAAATGTGTCATTTAGTTATTTAAATGCCTTCTTACTCTAGCTTTAAAAAAAAAAAAATCAAAGTGTTTTTTTTAATATGTAAGAATTATATAGCTCATTCTGAAACAGGAATTTTCTGTGCTTTATTTCTTTAACATAGGAATTTTCCTTTTCATAGTAGTGAGACCTTCAAAATGGATTATGTTTCTCTAATTTGGGATTTATCTACACATTTTTTTGGTCTCTCTGAGACACACATGTGCTATTCTGTATTGTAGTGTCCAGAAGAGTTGAGACTGAATAGAATCTTGGCAGGCTTGACATGAATTCACAGAATCAACTTGAGAAAACTTGACCATATCTTGTTTGAGGCTGTGATGCTTCCTTTGTGCAAAGTGAAGATGAAATGAATACAAGAAGAATATGTACCTGATACTAATATTTAGGAAGTGATTACTCTGTATGTGGAGGGGATAAACTATGAGTGAGGCTTTGATTAAAATCACTTTCAAGGAGTAGGTACAGGAATTAAGTTTTAGATTTGACATGTGAGAGCTAATATGTGTCAAATTACATAGGCTGGTCAACCACAATTAAGAAATGTACTTTGCCCTGTATTGCGTAGTGCAGCTTTTTCAAAGAAGTGGTTTTGGTGGTTGGGGAGCTAATTATACCCAGTTTGTCATCACATTTATTTATATTTTTTTTATGTATATATATGTATTTAGGAGAACACGCTCCTTGCATGGACCATGCCCAGTGACCACATTTGGACCAAAGGCCTGTATGCTGCAAAATCCTAAAACGATTATGTAAGTACTTGTCAAATGAATGGTATTATGCTTATTCTATGGGAAAGACAAAAGTTTGCTTTTCTACTATTCACCCCCTAATCAGGATTGTTTGTATTTTACCTGACATTTAGAGATTTTCATGTTGCTTGATTGCCAGCTTGGGGTCATCATTGCCAAAATGGGCCTGCCATTTTCATCACATGTTCATCATTTAAAAAGTCAAAGGAGAACAGATAGCACTGCTGAACTGTATCCTCAACTAAAACCCCATTAGATGTGCATTAGCTTGATCTGCATGTTGAAAAATCTAATGTGGGTTTGATTGTCATTTTGGTTTTTTTTTTTTTTTCTCCCAAGGGGTGATAGGACTTAATCAGTATTTCTCTGTATGGATTTATAGTGGTTTTGCTGGTTGGAATACTTCCTGCAGACATAAAACGAAATTAATTTTATTGGTGTTACATTACTAATTAATGTGGTGTTCTTAAGCCCACTATCTACTACCTAAACTAATGGGAGTTTTTTCACAGCTCAGTATATCTATGTTGGGGAAAAAAAATTAACCATTTCACATAAAAATACAGCAGGGCATGAGAATAGTATTAAGTACTGAAGTTTTGTTTAGACGTGTTTTGCCTAATCTGCAATCCATAGTTTGATGTCTACAATGGCAACTATAATGAACGCTTCCCAACATAATTGACAGTAAACTTGCCACGTGTATTAAACGCCCTTATAGAAACCTAATGATACGGAGAAGCTATTGGTAGCGTTTTTCCATCTTGAAGTATGTAAAGAGCAGTGTTTCTGAACGATAAAGGAACAAAAACTTTTATGGACAACACAAGGAAAGGAGGAGAAATTGTTCTGTGTATTGTGAAATCTGAGGAAAGCCTTCACTCTCTTGGTATTATGTGTTTGAGCTAGTAGTTTGAATTTTTGTATTTGATCTATGGCACTTTCAGTGTATGAATATTGTTACGGCAAGTTTGCTTTTGGACTCTGCAGATAAACTTAATGTGAAAAAAAGGGTTGGTTTCTGCTTAGCAGGCATATAAACATTTTAATTTTGTAGGTTGGGTGGTATAAAAGTGTTGCTTTTTACACCTTGTATTGTATACTTAATAAATGGTGTCTTGGCTTGGTCAAATGAGGAATGTCAGGGTTCTACAGATTAACCAAGTTAGTGGTCCCTATTTTTGTCCCTTTAAAAAAAGTTTTATTTCATTGTTCTTTTCAGTTAAACATAAGGTATTTAAGTATTTAGTTGCCTAAATCTTTATCTAAATAGTAGTAGTCTTCCTCAAAACAGGTTGGTGGTATCCTAACTTTTCCTGCGAGGGTGTGGTGGAAATCTTGCAGTGTACGGTAGCTCTCAGCTTCCTTGTTCTTTCTGTCTGTTCTAAGGCTGGTGGCTTGGAGCACTGCAGTTCATCTGAAAACCCAGTTTGCATTGTATGTTTACCCACCTGACTGGTAAATGTGCTCCTCCCCATGGGCTGGGCTGGCATTATATTGTATATAATGATAGTGTCAAGATCAGTTGAGTACAGAGGCTGCACACTGCTTGCTGGAGAGAAGACTGCTTATGCCGTGTTCAGAACAACTGGGGAGAAAAGGGTGCTCTGAGGTGACTGAAGGAAAGGACTACTTGAAGAACAAATTGTAAATTACTATTCTTAATTTCAGATTTTTGCTGTGGCTTTTAAAAAACAAGAAAAACCTTTTCGTTTAGGTTTTTCTTCTCTACAGTCAGTAATAGTGTTAAACTCTCTTCACTGGAGAGAATTTTTTAACAGAAAACCTTAGTTTTTATGTACAGGCAAAAGTTAGTGAAGATCTTGGTGTCTCTTTAAGTGCTAGTGTTGATGATTGTATTGAAAGACCTGCTTTCTGAAGACTGTTACTTAAGATGACCAGAAGAATTGCATGACTATTCAGCGGAAAAAGAATCAGGTGCTTGTGTTGTTGAGGAGAGGGGAGGTCAAATACCCATTTTTAAATTCTTTCTTGAAATAGGATTTTTCTTACAAAATCTTGCCTCTGAAGATCTGTAATAGATGTTTTATACAGGATTTTTCTGTAAAGCCTCACAACTTTTTATTTGGACTGATTTGACATACTTAACTGGGGAAAAAAAAGTTCAGAGAAAAATGTTTTCTTTGAGGTAGCAGTTTATTAAATGATAAAAGCCTCAGCCTTTTTTTTTTTTTTTGTTGGAGCTATTGCATTTGCCTGACTCCTGGAAAGAAACATGAAGATCTTAGAGCATGTTATGAATAATTTTTCATTTAGTAGAACTACGTGGCATTGGTGAGTACAGTTGAAATAGGCAGACTGTCCTTTGGTTGAACGAAGTCTGTATTCGTTCTAGGTTTATAAGTGAAAAGCAGTGCTGCAATCTTTAGTTCTTTGCCAGGTTTAGAAGATAGCCTGATCATCTTGAAATGGTTTTGGGGTGGTTTCTCTATTCGTATTTTTTACCTTTTAATAGTGTTGAAATTTGAGGAATTTAATTTTATAAATTTAGCTTTAGTATAGAAAACTCTTCCTTAGTCACCATTTGTATTGGAAATAGCATATAAAACTTCAGCTTTCGTTCCTTTGCAACTGTTTGGCAGCAATAAACACATGAATGCAACTCTTCCTATTTGGTTTTATTTTGTTTTGGTTTATTTTCAATTTAGCTATTGGTTGGTTAGTGAAGTCAGAGGAAGCCTTCCAGGTTCATAGTAATCTCAGATTCATGGCAATATCTGAGACCAAGGATGGTATCTTCAAAGTGCCCTTACACTGAGCCAGGGAATTGGATTAGACTATCTCCAGAGGTGCCTCCACTGTTCTATGATTCCTTGACTGTAAAATACGAGATGACGCATAATGTAATGTTGAAAACCTGTGTGTGATACCGAGTGTAACTGCATATTTGTATTCTGTGTTATGTGTAATGATATTTAGAAGGAGAGATGGCACTGTTAGTAAAGGTTGTTGGTATTAGACTACTTCATTAATCTCTTGTTTCTGCTGTATTTCTATGTAGAGTATAGGCATTTTGGAAAGGAAAATGAGCAGGTTATTACACCTCCAGTATCATCATCTGTTTTATTTTAACCCTTGAAGTGCTAAATCCAAATCTCTTTGTAAATTTGGCTTGTTCAGCATTTATACTAATCTGCTTTGCTTTATGGATTATATCTGCACCATATGGAAAAGGATGGGATGCTTGTAACATGTGAAATACAACTGTGAAATTATGTAGCTTAGTAGCTATAAATGAAGAAGGAAAATAGAGCTGGGTATTCCTAAATCAACTAAATGTATTACAGAGCAACATGAGTGTTCTCTTACTGAAGCCTCTTGAAAGCTGTAAAATTATTTGTGTATATATATATATTTAGTTCTTGAGGTTCTCAAGTCTTAGAATACTGTCCTGACAATAGGCAGACAGGAGTTTTAGAATACTTTGAAAAGTTTTGTGTTTTTTTGGTTTTGGTGAGGTTTTTTGGGTTTGGGGGTTTTTTTTGAATTGGTAGTTGTGCTGCTTTAAGCAGATAAACTTGTTTGGGGATCAACACTAAATAATATATAGATTAGAGTTTTAAAGAAATTTTGCACAAAAGTTATGTATGCTTACATATCTATAATGTTTGCCTGGAATAGAAGTGTACAGGCATCTGTTCCTGTTTAAGCCCTTTACTTATGAGGCTTTGTCATAGGAAGTATAAGAGCTGCAAATGCAGACTTCCCAGAATAGAGTTTATGTACTATAGTGTTGTCATAATTGTTAAGGCTTATCTTGAGGATTTCGTACAGATGACCATGTGAATCTTAATTATTTGCCCTTCTCTTGTAATGGTCTTGTTTAGTATAAAACTGTAGAATTTGTGTCTGCATCTACAGGCTTCAAACTATATTGGGAAAACTGTGACTGTGTACTGGTATCAGTGAAAAAGTGCTGAAGGAAGCATTGCTAAAAAGAATATTTGGGTTGGAAGTACTGCACTATTTTTTAAATTCACATTGACTTAAGCTGTTTGACTTACAGTATTGGATGGGAAAAATGTTTATGCCGTAGCTTTTTCTGATTCTCTAATTGGATGTTTCTCCTTATTTTGAGTTGGCTTAAGAGGAGAGAGCACTAAGACAAGATAAGAGGAAAGCATTATGGCTGGAAGCATCAGGGAAGATGTCAGTTCAAGAGCTTGATCCAGGAGCTTTTGTAGTGCTTCTGTTAAAGTCTCCGTTTGCTTGTGTTACTAGCATGGTAGCAGTTATAAGAATGGACACTTTAATACTGTGTTACTATATTAATATAGGAAAGCACTGATTGGTTTCATGGGGGGAAAGGCATCATTACAACACGAACTATTGCATCCTTATTTCTATTGTTCTAGGACTGCGTGCAATTATAATTAAGGATATATTCTTAACTGACCAGAATGTTATCAAAGCAAAATGTAGTAACGTTGTCTTTTTTTCTGTTCTCTAGGCACATTCAGGATCCAGCAAGCCAGCGGTTGACATGGAACAAACCTCCCAAGAGCGTCCTTGTTATTAAAAAGATACGTGATGCTAGTCTGCTGCAGCCTTTTAAAGAGCTTTGTGTGTATCTTACTGAGGTAATGAAATGTAAATTCCATTTTTAACCATAACTAAAAATTTTACATCTAAACTGTTCTCAATTACTGATTCTGTTGAATGTGGAATGTGCAGGAGTGTATAGTGCAAACATTGTTTTACCCATTGCCACTGGAAGTAATAAAACTTGTTTCAGAGCTTAAGTCAGTACTTAAATATTTCAAGTACAGAGCTTAAAAAAAAAAGAGTAAACTCAAAACTTTGCTTCATTCTGTTTGCAGTTCTAAGTTACAGGGAATGAGGTATAAAAAGATTTAAGCCTTGAACAAATAGCAATGTTACTGTATCACGTAATCTGTATTTCAAAGTTTAGTTTAGTTTAATTCATTAGATGGTCTATGTGTGCTGCAAAATTCTCACTGAAATTAGACCACACATTAAAAATAAACCCTGCAACCAAGAGATGCAGACCACTTCTGTAAATTATTATTTATATGTTTTAAACTAATGGAAATTATGGGGGAGGGTCAAATATTCTGTCATTTTAAAAGGTTATTAACTAGCTTATCTTATCTCTCTTAAGGAGAACAATATGATAGTGTATGTAGAAAAAAAAGTTTTGGAAGACCCCGCTATAGCTAATGATGATAATTTTGGACCAGTGAAGAAGAAATTTTGCACCTTCAGAGAAGGTATGGTAATGATTTCTTTAAAGTAAAGTTGAAATAATATTGCTTTTTTGTCTTGGTATTTCCTTAGTCGCTGGGTCAAGTTTGTAAAACTAATGTGTATTTGCAAACAGCTGTTGTTACATCTTAGGTGTGCTTTTTTATGTTTGTGAGTGAATGTTGGCATGCTGTGCTTAATTTATGTTAGGAAATTAAGACTGTTAATAAAACTTAATTCAAAACTTTTATTTCAATGTTGCTTCTAGATTATGATGATATCTCCAATCAGATAGACTTTATCATATGCCTGGGAGGAGATGGGACCTTACTTTATGCTTCTTCGCTTTTCCAGGTTGGTCTTTATAGGAAATAGACTTAAAGACCTCTTTTTTTTTTTTTTTTTTTTTTTTGAAGTATTTGAAGGTTGTTGGTTTTTTTTTTCTCTTGTTATTGAGGACAGCATTTGTCCTTTGCTGTTCATTCCTTTTTTTTTTTGTCAAGACTGTTTTACGCTATACCTTCTGAAAATAGTCTGTGTAATGTGTTGTTTTTATTATGCACAGTTGAAGTTACATCAATAGTCAAAATATTTACAGGCAATTAGTAGAAGTATGAATTGCTTTTATTCAGTAGCTTTTAAATTCTTTTCTTTATTGATAGGGTAGTGTACCTCCAGTTATGGCTTTTCATCTGGGATCCCTTGGATTTCTTACTCCATTTAATTTTGAGAATTTTCAGTCCCAAGTCACTCAGGTTATAGAAGGTAAATTTAAGGGGACAAGGTGTGGTGTCTCTTTTTGTTACGTTTTCTGTAGCTTTTTCCAAGACTAGTAAATTTTCTTAACCAACTCATTTAGGTTGGCCCATAAGATTGAGTCACAAGAAATGTATACTAAACTAACAAAAGCATTGCATTGCATTGACCCATTCAGTGCTGCTTTCTGTACTATTGTGCAAAGGAAAATGGCTAAGAAAGAACTTTGTCCTGTGTGGAGTAAACAAGATACAGAATTTATGTTAAATGATAGATAAACATACAAATAGGCTGTAGCTCTGAAATCTGTGGTAGTCTGTTTCTCTCAGCAGTACAGTGCTTAAATACTGAGAAGTCAGGCAAATAAAATATTTAAGGGAAGAAATACTTTGTTTCTTCAATATGAGATTATTTGAGTTGCATCCAAAGTAGATTCCTGAAAAGACTTACAAATTCTCATGTTGCTAGAATGTTGTCTTTTAATAGGTGTTTCTAATGCAGTCATTCTCTTTAAGCTTAGCTTAGTGAAGATCACATGAGCCTAACAGTGTTTTCCCATCTTGATCATGTCCATATAAAACTTAAATTTTCTTTTTGCATCATGAGGAAAGGGAGGAAGGACTGGGTTCAAATTTTATTTTAATTTTGCTCATTACTACTAAAAATGAGTTTTGAGCTTTAACCAAATGTAGACAGTTATCTTGTGAATGAAATTGGGAACGTTGAAAGCACGGGCAATATAGAGGTGATATTTCATACAGTTCGCTAGTCGTTACAGGGTTTTATTTACTATACTAGCATATCATTTTTGTGTACTTTCTCCTATATTTCACTTCTAGGCAATGCAGCGCTTGTTTTACGAAGCAGGCTGAAGGTGAAAGTAGTAAAAGAGCACAGAGAGAAAATGACAGTACAAAATGGTATAGAAGAAAATGGAGTAGTGTCTACAAATATAGAGAAGGAAGTGGGCAAGCAAATTATGCAATATCAGGTCAGAGGGCAAAATAAGCAAAAGAACTAATACGCTGTTTGTAAAATGCTTTGTACTTGTTTTATTATTACTCTCCCCTTTCCATTAGTTTACCTGCATTAGCCCAGTAGTGTGGACAGGTCCATATTGCTCTAATTCACAATATGGGCACTGCACAATGACGAAGTGGTGTATCTCATTACTTTCTGCAATCATAAGTGCTAATATTGTACTTTCCTGTAGTAACATTTTCCTTCTATTTTGAAAACAAAGTAGTAGTTCTAAAATGGGATATCCCAAAGATTTTTATAAGTGAAAATAAAAACCTTGTACATTGTTAATAACCAGCTTCTGGAGATAATTCTTAATATCTAACAACTGCAGCTGGCACTTTATAAGACAGAACTGTAAAGAGAGTCTTATTTGGCAGGTACTAAATCAGTATGAATTTTTCAAAGCTTCTTTCAGCTTGTCATTTATTACATTGCCAAGTCAGCAATAGTGGACTGGTGTAATATTTGATGTCATGGCAGGTCCTAAATGAAGTTGTAGTGGATCGTGGTCCTTCTTCTTACCTTTCCAATGTAGATGTCTTTCTAGATGGACACCTGATAACAACAGTGCAAGGAGATGGTGAGTCTGCTTCTTGAGTTAAATTGCTTATTAGTTCATGTGTAGACTGTTGCTATTTTACTGGAGGATTTTCTCACATGGAAACAAAATCTCAAGCTTCTGTTCACTGGTGACAGAAAACATTAGTGTGCAATGAATAGGTATGTTTATTCATTGGTAGCTAATGTGTTCCACAATGAAGCATTAAGGTGTTATAGGCTTTGTTTATGGACTTGCGAAAGCAAGTGGCAGTTTCTTTGGGTATGGTATGTTAGGGCTAAGAGCAAGAAATAGCTTGGAAAAAATTTGCTAGGATATCTGGAATTTGCTGAAGGCCTAAGATCTCAACTCATGAAATACAGAAGTTCATCTTTAAAGCTCTTATCCTTCAAAAAATGAACGTCACTGTTACAAAGTTGTGTAACCTGAGCTCTAGAAGTTTATGCAACTTACATGAAACCATAAAACTAACATGCTGTGCCAGGATTAGAAGAGAGTTTCTGACTTTTTGTGTATTAGACTGCAATTCTCCTGTGAAATACAAGTTGATACATTCTCTGCTTCATTTTCATAACAGTGCTATTTCTTAGTTGTCTTCCAAAATAACACATTGATTGTAATGCTTATGTAAATGAAATTTTTGCTCCTTTCACAGGAGTCATTGTCTCCACGCCAACTGGTAGCACTGCATATGCAGCTGCAGCAGGAGCTTCTATGATTCATCCAAATGTTCCTGCAATAATGATCACCCCAATCTGCCCTCACTCATTGTCTTTCAGACCTATTGTTGTTCCTGCTGGAGTGGAACTCAAGGTTAGCTTCTGTTTTGTTATTTCTCTTTGTAAGTTAAAAACTGCTGTAATAACCACGTGAACCTGACCAAAGCAGAAGCGGTTAGGAAATGCTGTGTTTCTCCTGCGTTCTTTCATTTGTAGGAGGACCAGATCAAGTCCAGTTGAAGAATGCATCTTTGTTTAAAATAATATGTATCCACTAGCGGAATACTTCACGCTGCTTCCTACTGGACTGTAGTTGTGTAACATTCTGTAAAATGGGCATACGTACATTTGCATTCTGACTAATCAAATTTTACATTGTTTCGGTTAAAGGGCATGTAAATCAGTGGCGTTTAAGGGAATGAAAAATTCTACTTTCATGGCTAAAAACAGATATTGCAGATCTTGAGTATATTGGTAGAGTTATCTGCAATTCGCTAATTATTTTTTGTTAATGCTGTCTTGCAGGAAAAAAAGGCATGCAATACCTCAATATGAAATGGACTTAGTTAATGTGGTTTTTTTAACAAATACCCATGTGTAAGGAAGAATCCCTTTCTGCTTCTTGTGTCTGTTACAAGCTTCCAGTCTACTTAAGTTGGAAGAGAGCTAGCTAGTATGTTTAGAAGGGCTCTTCTAGGGACATTAGAAGATTAGCAATAAGAAATAAGTGTGTACTGGGTTTTTTGTTCCTATTTTACAACGTAAATTGAATGTTTATTCATGGCACAGCTCAGTCCACAATTGCCATCACGTCAGTGGGTGTTACTGGCCAATGGTAGTCAATTCTTTTCTCTTAACAGAAATGTATGTTAAATATGAACAAAACTTCCTAAATTTAACAGCTTTGGATTCATTATGTATTAAAATCTATTTTTCTGCATTAACTTTATTCTTCTTGAAAGAGATGCTAAGTCAACTCATGTAACTAATTAAAGCATGCACTGGCTGTAATTGGAAGGTCGGTCTGGTTTATGACCTTGTAATTATAAAGAGGGGGTTTACTGTGTGTAGAAAAGTATGTGTATATATACCAAACGTGAAATGAAGGTTTGGAACTTGTGTGGTGTGTTACTGCACTGTTATTACGTACAGATTATGAATTTCAGTGCAACTGTAAAGTTGCGAAGAGTCAATTCTGTTCTCGGAGGGACGGTGAAGGAGGTGTTTGTTCCTTACTCTTGGAAAATAGGTTTTGGACCTGAAGTTTAGTTCTTTTCTCTTCTTCAGATTATGCTTTCCCCGGATGCCAGAAATACAGCATGGGTTTCATTTGATGGAAGGAAGAGGCAGGAAATATGCCATGGAGACAGGTCAAGCCTTTTTTTGATTGTGGCATCTCTTTCTAAGTATAGAAAATACTGATCCGTGCACTTCTCTCATTCTCTAACATCTGTCAAAAGGGTTGCTGGTAGTGAAGAAACAAGCTTTCATAAACCCTAACACCTCTTACAGCACAAACTGCTCTAAAAGTATTTAATTTCTAACTTGGGTTTTTTAGATCTTCCTATGAAAGCAAGTCAAATGTTAAGACAAAAGCATGTAAACATGGCATGCTTGGCAAGGAAGATGGACATGTCTTTAGAAAATTCTGTAAATTTAACTTAGAGATAAATCTTGGGAGTTTGAGAAGATGTAAACCAATGGGAGTTGCACGTAAGCAGTGGTTCCGAATAATGCCATATGGTTTAAACTGTGTTTACTTAGTGAATGGTTGTGGTCGTTTGTGATGCTATTGCCTTGAGTGAGCAGAATGCAGTGTGTGAAGTTTCCTCATTTTTTATGTGCTAAATGTGGTGGTTTATCCTAATGGCAGGTGATTTAAGGCAACTGTGTGATATGTGACTGGTAGACTTGCCATTCAGGATGACTTCTTTTTTTTCTTGGTCCATACAAGTTGCCAGGAAGGAAAATGTATAGCTGGCATGACACTCCATCTTGAACTGTTTGTATTTCCTCTGAGGTTGAAAGATCTATAGAACAGATCAGGAGGGTAGTAAGGATTCAAACATGAGATTTGGCCCTTTGTTAGGTGCTAGACTTTTTATTGCTGTTGCTTGTAGTTGAAACTTAAAGGCTAAGGTGGTGACTTACGTTTTCCTTTGTCCCGGTGTTGTTGATGTGAAGACCAGCAAAAGACTGCAGGATGTCGTGGGGTGGGTTCAATAGTCTCACTGTGTCAAAGAATGCTGTCCACAGTGCATCTGTTAACAATTTTAAGCCATATGTTCACTCCATTTAGATGAGCCTGCAGACTTGGTTATTGCTTGATTATGGAAACTTGTTGTTTCACCAGATTGGCTGAACATAGCAGCATACGTTAGCTAGTGAATAGAAGACTACTTTTTTTTTTTTTTTTTTTTAAAATTGCTATTCATTGCCCTTGACTGACTGGGGTATTCCTGTGTTGTTGCAGTATTAGCATCACTACCTCTTGCTATCCCCTTCCTTCGATCTGTTTCCGAGATCCTGTGAGCGACTGGTTTGAAAGCTTGGCTGAGTGTTTACACTGGAATGTTCGGAAGAAGCAAAATAACTTTGCTGTTGAAGAAGAAGAATTTTGAGTGTCTACATCTAACAAGACTCATGGGAATGGAAAGTGGCAGTATCCCTTCTATATGCTTGGATTTTTAAGTTTTTGGCTAACAAGTGTGGTCACCATCTCAGACATACATAGTGATTATAGTTTATATCTCTCTGATCTGCTGATGGCTGGAAATTGTGCTATTTCTTGTCCACCAAGAGTAGGAATGGAAGAAATTAGGCTCTGATTGTTGTAATCCGGTGTGAATTTCCTTCAAATGAGCAATCTGAAAATGGATTATTTCTGATTGGTATTGACAACCACATCTGTAGATTTGGTTGTAATCTATAACTTACCAATAACACGGTAGGCTGAATGTAGATACATAATAGAAAAGTGGCATTAAAATACTCCGTTTAATTTGGTATATTTGTAATTCCATTTAAGACTGCTGTGTATATAAAGGCTCTACAAAATCTTCTTTAAAAAAAAAAAAAGCTCCTGTTTGTTAGCTTAAATGTGTTGCCCAGAAGAGCTCCCCATCAAGACAGCGCTTAAAATACTTTCTCCTTACTTGCGAATGTGACACAGTGTGAAGAAACACCCATGAAGAATGTTTTTTATTAATAGATGGAACTAGTAAAAAAAAAAGGGGTTTTTAATATATATATATATATATACACACGTATATATGTATCTTATGCCCATATGGACAGTGTTTGACCCTTGGCTGTCATCACTGTGTAAACATCCACAAATAGCATGGACGAGCATTAGCATGGACTTGGCTATTACAGTGTTCTCCATTTTTGTAGCTGAGCTAGTTCATAGCTCTGCAGTTCCTGTTGGTGGGAATCATCAGTGTGTTGTTTTTTCTTATTACTTTTGTTTGATTCTCTGGAATAAACGGTACCATAAGAGACTGCAAAGTAAAAAAGAGAAAAAAAAAATTCTCCAAGTGTTCAAGAAGAATCTGGACTTCAATTACTACTATATTGTCTAGTTCCACTGTTGTCTTGAAGAAAAGAACATCCTATATGAGGCCCTGAGTGCCCTCAACTTCCATAGATACCTTCCAACTCTTGGTGCTGAGTAATACAGAAAGGGATACTGCATTGGTAGGCTGATAAATGAGAGGACACATTCCCAGTAGAGTAGCAATGGTGCCTTCAGCACACTCAAGATATTCTAAGTCTCGTATTTACTTTTTTAAGATGCTTTCAAATGTTTCTAACTTCTCTATGTACATATTTTATTGTACGTGCTTTTATGAAAGAAAAAAGAAAACAAAAACAAAATCCAACAGAAAAACTAGTTGGGGAAAAAAGGGTTTGTACTGTACTTTAAATGAAAAATATCAAACCCAAGTATAATGTTTACATTTATGTTCTCTGTGGTGCAGTCTCATGATCATACTATCCAAACTTTAGCATTTTCAGAGTCTTGCTGCATTGGTCATTAAAAGGATGGATGTTATCTGTTAAACTTAAGCCTATGGCATAATATTGTGGAGGAATTAATTTACTGATTAAGGTGGGATTTCCTTGAAAGTGGAGTGAGAAGCTCTGTTGAACTTTTCATGATTGTCTTATGTTGTTTATGTGGTCCAAAGTGGTAATGGGAAATGTATTGATTTCCAAACTCTGCCTAACCTGCTGTCCTCTGATGGTTTAAATGATGTCTCTTCCATTTTGGATGCTGCCCTAGTCTGTCTAATTTTATTAAATCCAGGTGAGAGCACTTTTCCATAAAAGAGAAGCAAACTCTTGATTAATGATACAAATCACAATGACAATGTGTTAATATAAATTAATACTCGGTTTGTAAATTTGTAAAATAGAATATTGGCTTGATTTGGTCTAAACAGACAAATTTTGTGATATCTTGGAGAATATCCAGATAGCTTTTGGAATTTATCTTTCACTTGAATCTGCAGTAATTGTTTTATCACTGTTTTGAAGCTGCTTACGGGTTCCCTAGGTGGAGTATTCAGTTATTTAATAACTGTTTACTTTTTGAACTATAGAAGTGTCGGACTATTTGCTTTGAAACTATTTTATTTAAACATGCAATAATTGAGAGAAGGAACAGGGTATAGTGGCTATATAAATGTCTTGTTAAGTTGAAAACAAGCAGAATACTAGGCACACTAGGAATTGGAAATCATTTTGTGGAGGTGAGGCGAAATGATTAATGAGCCTTATCTAGTATTTTTTAAAGGTAAAACTATATTCAGCACTTTTTATTTATGCTTTTTATAATAGTAAAGCTATTATTGACTAAATTGCTGAACTTTAATTTTCAGAGTGCATAGTTCATGAAATCTGTAATCAAAATTTGCCTAACTACTTTCTCTAGATTAGATCTAGATTAGGGGTTGTCTTTAAATTTATCATGTACTGCAATTGCATTACTGGCTTTGAGGCTTCTGCAGTTTTGCTTGTGCAAATATTCCCACTTGATAACAATCTTATTTGGATCACTGATCAGCCAAGTAGAGAGCTACAATTACCGACTAAAGGAAAGAAAGTCATATGATGACTTTAGTCTTTGCTTTTTTTTCAAAAAGCTGTGTTTATTATAATTGTACTAGCTGCTTTACATCAAAACACAACCCAAATTGTGTTAATACATTACAAACTTGTCTAACTGTACAAAGTCCCTTTTTAAGGCCTTTAATCTGCAAACCAGCAATTCACAAGCAGGCTAGTGAGGTTTAAACAGCACTCAAGTTTTGCATATTTAACTGCTTTAAGTGTGGGTAACTTCTGTTCAAACCACAGCTGAACCAGAAAAAAAGCTGTAATGCAGACTTGGTTATATTGGCAATAAAAGCTCATTTTGCTGATGTAGCTTACTCAAAGTAACTTGTTTAAACTGTACTAGTAAAATAGGTTTTTGCTGATGAAGAGCAGTGTTTCTAATATAAGGGTTTGTAAATGTCACTGTACCTACAAATCCTTTCCAGTCTACAAAGGGCCAAAATGGAAGCTTGGAAATTATTATTTTTTTTTTTTTAAAGTTATTCTCTAGTAGAGAGTTTAAGAAGTTATTAACAACTGATGCAGTATGGAATAAAGCAGTGTACTGATTTCTAAAAGAGGAAAAATCCTGTTACATATTGTTAATGCTTTGAAAACTTGTTTTAAATATTGTTGAAAACAAATATTTTTCAATCCTTTCAATAAAATCTTTTTGTAAAGTTGGATTTGTAAAGCAGCACTTTGACTGTTGAGAATATAAAATTATGTATACAGGACTACTTGCTTGGAAGGCAAATGTTCAGTGTGGGTTTTTGATACATTGTCTCATGGGACAGTACCATTCGTTTTCTAGAAATATACCTAAGGCTTTTTTGAATGTATATGTCTGATACTAGTCTTTTCTCAAAAGTTTCACAATAAAAGCTGGATTTGCTGTGCAAGTTGAAACAAATCTTCTGTACAACTAGTTGGCCTGCAGTAACTACTTTTTTTTTTGAAGGCCCAAGAGTAGAAAAATGAGGAAAGAAATAGTTAAGGGCAATAATCTGAGATAATGTCAGATAATTTGGATCCCCAGTAAATTTAGGATTGAAAATGTAGTTTCAGTGCCCATTCTATCTTTGCCTGTGCACATTGTGGCCAAGTTCTAGACACTTCTTCCATGAAACTTGTGGCTAATGATCATGATGTCTTTTTATGATTTCATAATTCACCTGTAACCTATTCCAACAGTTCATGCAGGTCCAATGATTGACAAATGTGAGGAAATATCTTATGCAGGTAATACAGCTGCTTTTAAATGGAGTTCATTTGCTTTGCAAGGTACCTTAGAGTTTTCTATCTTCTTATGCCTGGCTAGTGACAAACTCTTGCTGTCTATGGCCAGAATAATAACCCACCATTTCTGTGACAGTGGCACTCTATTGCCCATGCATGACGCAGGGCAACAGCACTGCCAAAGGCTGGACCCTTATTTTTACAGATGAAGCTTTTGAGATAGTTTATATGCAATTTTGCTAGTCCTATCTTGCCAGAATGAAGACTTCTTACTGTTGTCAGTTTAAACGGCCCAGTTCTAGCATTGAGAGCTGTGATCACCATTAGTTTGCTGAACCAGCAAAAAGTATTCTCCACCCCCCAGAGTCTTTCCAAGCTGAGGTATCAAAAATTTTGGCACAAAAATTAATTCAGCTGGGCTGAATAAAAAATGGCTGTATCAATTTACCCTGGTTTTTTAAGAGTTAGGAGAACTTACAGTAGCCCACATTTGGCCATAAACCTGTGTGAAGCCTGAGGCCATCTTTTTTGCCCTGCCCTGCAGCATGTCTACATGATAAGCTGAAATGAGTGTTGGTACCAACATGTAGTTTAATCTAGATTGTTCACATAGGCATCAGGTGGCAGTATAGATTACAGCCATCTTGGGAAATACAAAACCAAAATCTCCTACTGGATGTGAAGGTCAACACGGCTTGTACTTGTTGCTGCTGTTCCCTGAAATAGTAAATTTTAATTTAATCTGGGTCTCCCTTTGTGTGCAGCAGTCCTACCTCTTGATGACAGTCTCATGCTCCTTGTGCAACTGCGAGATGCCTTACTGCATTGCTAATTAATGAAAGGAGTGGTAGAGAAGCATATAGCGTTTACAGTGGGATTAGGATTTGTTTCATAAAAACATGATTATGTTCTAAAGACAACTTGAACTAGCCATGCCAATTAATGACTTATTACTGTGGGGCACAGGATTGCAAAGCCTAAATATGCTCTTCTTTACTCTGTCAATCTCTGTCTTTCTGTGCTGTGTTCTTTTAACTTTTCTGGAATCCAGATTAGTATCAGCTGTTGCACATGTGCACAGCAGCTTGAAGCTTTTTTTGAGGGAAGTCATGAGAACAACAGGGAACAGTTTGGTCTCGCGTATTGTCCTCAAACAGAAAAGCAGGAAGCTATACCCAGAAAAATGGCATTAAAGCTACCAATACTTTGTAGTGATGGGAAAGTAGCAAGTTGATTCATTTTTTCAGTAATGCACAATGAAAAATTGAACTCAAAGGCTTGAACAAAGAACAGGTAGAAGATGATAATGCAAAAATGAAGTGTATGAGTGGTTTGGACTTTTCCTGTTGGGTGCGCTTATTTTACTCTATATGAAAAAGTAGCCTCTCTACTTGCTGTTTTTGAGAGATTTCTCATACAGCATGGAAAAGAAGATTGATCGTAGAGGGGAAAATGTTTGTATATTTATCAGTTGTTAAGAATTTGTGCAAATTACCTAAAACTGAAATTCCTTTTACATATTCTGGGTAAAACTTGATAAATGCTGTTGACAGAGGAGGTTCTTGATGACATGTAGAGCAGTAGCTTCCATTTGTTTGGTATAGTGTGATTTGTTCCCATTGTTTTCCTCTTCTATTGGCGAATACCAATAAAAAATGTGATGAGTAACTTTGCATTTATCCAAAGTTAACTTTGGAATTAGCTGGATTAATCTCCTGCTTTAATAATAGAAAATGTGAAGTTGGTTGTCTGAACCAGTAGGTTTAATGATCGTCTACATCCAGGATTAGAGTGGCTAGGCAAAAAATAAAGTGTTTCAATTTAGAGTAGGCCAAAGATTATGGCAGATTATGACAGGATTGCGTATCAGGAAACTTTCAGAGATTCAGCCTAGTAGCTCTTATCTACACAAATACTAACTTAAAGACCTTGTGAAAAAGAACAGGCAGGTTTCCAGAGGAACTTAACAAGACCTTAGTCAGGAATAAGAACATTTTTTCTGTGAAAATATGACAGTTGATTCTCCAAGGCATAACAATATGTTTCTGCTTTGGGCGAGATAAATGTTTGAATGTAATCACAACTTTTTTCCTTTTAACGATAACAATTGTTTCTGCCATCTCCTTGTTATGAAGATAAAAGGAGCATAGCACAAGCCTACTTTCTATAGCTAATTTTGACCAAGTACAGGCCTACTGCACGATCAAAGTCTTCCCTTACTGGTCCTGCTCTAGGCAAGACCTGCTGCATGTTTGCTAGTTTTAGAAAAGGATTGAATATGCTTAATTGTGTTCCTCCATTTCAGCAACAATTCATAGTCACATTTTGACTTGTGGAATGAAGTCAGTCATCAGCTGGTACACTCGTCCTTTCTCTTGATACTGTCAGCTGTATGCAGTCTGACCACAGACATTCAACCTCTTCATGCCTCCATTGTGCTATCAAATAAAGTAGATTTGTTTCAGGTTTAGAAGACTAGGATGAGAAAAATATTTTTTTATACAAGTTTTGAGATCATCCTTGCACATTTCCCTCATAAGCTGTAAAAACTATTTTAACTACTTCTGCAGTGTACAGGTACCTCCAACTTAAAGATAAATCTGAAGAGGAGTATGATGGCAATGTTCACGGCACATGTGAATTGGAGTTCCAGCCTCTTCCATACTCAATTTGTTAACAGGCTTCCCATTGAACTCATGCTGTTGACACGAGAAATAATTATCCATGCGCAAACTGTGTTTATACTTTATTAAAAAATAGCCAGTAGCTAAAGGTTCCAATCAATAAAATACCAAACTTTTAAATTGTAATATTAAAGGCTTAGTTTAACAGTCAGCCTGGTGTATGAAATGGCACATCGGTTAGATACGCTATAGGAAGGCATAAGATTACATTGCGTAGTTTTCATGTGTAGCTGGGATTTTAAAAAAAACAAAAAAATTGACATATTCCTCCTCTGACTTCAGAACAAGAGCCCTAGCCATTCTGTTGGAGTTAAGCCATCACACAGCCATAGCGGAGATCAGGGAATACAGCTGTCACCGAAACAACTTCAGTGCTTGACCTCTGTTCAGCAACAGATCTGAGTTGAGAAATGATGGTAGGGCAATCCACTTCTAGATTCTGGTATGTAAGATGGATGTGCAGATTATTATTATGTTTGTGTATATCCAGAAAAACAGCATTTATATTAACAACATTCTCTACTCACATGCATGTTGTGAACCTCCTGCGGTTACAAAGCAACATCAGGAAAACAAGGAGTGAAAGATGCGTTGTCCTGTCAGCAAAACTCACTGAATCGAGAGGCTTACTGTTAATTTCCCGAGAGCACTTTGCTTTTTAAACTAAGTTACCAGCTGTGCTGCTATAGTTCCCTAGCACGATATGAACCAAGAAAAGTATAGTTTTTCTGAGCAGCTTCCTCTACCTCTGTGAAACTGACCCATTGTCTTACATCCTGAATGCAAGTACTTGATCAGAACTTCCCCGGCTACGATTTCACTCTGTAAGAGCTGCAGATAGAACACAAGGGGGATGCTCAGGAGTCGATCCTTCCATAGGAAGAAAACACTGTGGGAAGAAAGGAAGACCAGTCAACACCAACACCCAGCAGCATTTATGTCCTTCTTGTAAAAGGTTTGGGTAGTTTAAGATTAGTGGTTCTCTAGGTCCCTTTATTCTGTCTCTCTCAGTTATTATAAGGCAGTTATACAGCATAATAAAGAAGAAAAATTGCATGTATCTTGTATAGAGGACATTTTTCCACACAGGTCTGTTTTTCTGGATAGCAGCAATTCTTATGTAGGTTAGAAGCAACTTTGACTAATGTCAGTTTTCTTGAGGGAGAAATCACGTTATGTTCCATCCAGTCTTCTGAACTTTGTCAGGCCAGTAAATTCTGAGGCTGCGGTACTGCTTGATGTCATTAGGGATCTGCCTTTTATTATGACTGTCCCTAACTATTTTCCTGGCTCGACAAGCTCTCTACTTAATTGTGACTGTCATACAATAGGCTACAACCTTCATAGTTAAGGCAACCTTTTTAAGTACTTACTTCTTTCTCTCAGCCCCTGCCCAAAGCTGCGGTAGACGTGAATCAGCGCCCAAAACAAAACGGATTTTATTGCAACAGAAATGCAAGAGCCGGTAATGAAAGCAGCTTCCAGAGTGTAAGAATTCCCTTTGCCCCACTCCCTTATCACCTGCAGGAAAATAGAGACATACAACAGTCAACACCTAGTGCCACAAAACCCTGAAGCCATAAAATGCAATCAGCCAACCACTAAGTTTCTGAAAGAAGTCACTGGATAGTAATGGGGGGGGGGGGGGGGGGGGGGGGGGCGCGGAAAACTGGTCACTTTTAAACTGTCTTACTTTCCCGATTACATGATTCCCTGGGTGCACGCTGACTCTAGCTAAATGCATACACCATCTCATCTCTGCAGCACTGAAGTCATATCAAAACAGTACTGTGCCCAGACTGAAAAAATGATTAAGCTGGAGATAAGGAAACCAGACTGCATCTTACATCTCAGTTTCTTTCCACTGTAAAATACAGAATGAAGTTGTGTTCCCTGACTGTCATTGTAGTATTATTGTCACCCATGTCCAGGGGCCAGCTTCATGATCCCATTTTCATTCATGGCTAGCCTGATTACTGTGCTTGTGACATTAGTAATTGCCTAACCTGTGCTTTTTTGAGAGGTCCGATACAGAGAAAATGGCAACTTTTAATTAAAAGCAACATGTTTATATCCTGCAGCTATCTTACTGCATTGAAGAGGGGTCACTGCTCCCATGAACAAAGTATGATCAGGCATGTTAATACTAAGATGAGAGACCTCTGCAAAAATCCAGTCCTGAAAGAAAGATACTAAGATCTGGCAGTATTCTTTTCTCCCTTCCTGCAGGTTTGAGTCATTGCCCTAGCAGGCCTAGTGATTGTCAGGATGAGATTTAAAAAAGCATAGTTCTGACTACTTTGATTTGTTAACAAACCCAATGGCATGTATTCCAAATCAAGGCAGGTTATGGATGTCCTGGCCAATTTTGGTGCAATTAGTTGGTTTGTCTATTAAGTTCTATCAGTTTTCCTGTTTACAGGGTTGTTAGCAGCTGCTCTATAGAGTCAATCTAGCAGCTTTTTCAGAGTTGAAGTAATTAACAGTAAGTGCAGTTTACTTTTATTTTTTCCCTACCTTTCAGGTAGTCAGATAAAATATGTTAAAAAGAATTGGTTTGAAGAAGTGACTACATTACAGATCTCTCTAGCAGAGAGGAGTATTGCATTGCATGTCCATGCCCTCATTTGCTGGTCACTCTTGCGTGTTCATTGTTACCATACAAAATTGGAAGGAGACCTAGCTATTTTCAAGTTGTCACGTTGCTCTTAATGTCGGAAGCCACCACCTGTACTTTTCTTTCTAAATGCAAGATTAAGTAAAGTATAGCCACCAAAGACAGCGTGTGGTCCTTCTGTGCTTTGCCAGATCAAACAAAGAGGCCTGTGAATAATTGGAAGAGCCTGATTTGACTGCATACTTTAATAGAACCCCAAAGACTTGGATGACTGCAGCCACTGGACTCTTATCAGTACCTGGAGACTATTTATGTAAAGTATGAGAAACACTGGCTGCTATCAGCATTTGAGTCCTTCCCGTGATGACCAATCTGCCTTGCCCTTGCCCTTCTTCCTTACCTCCTTTCACATGTGTTGTGGGAGTTGCTGGGGTGCCCCAGCGATAAGTGCTTTATCGCTATTATAGTGCCAAAAAAATGCCTAAGACTGGAGTTTGTTGGGCTTGCACTGTCTCTTGTTTTGGCTACATCAGGATCGACAGCTGGGGATGCTGCCTAAGAAATTCTTTAAAATACAATGACTTGAGGCCGGGCAGGTGGTCAAATGCTCTGGCACCACTTGAGACTTCTTGTGAAGCAGGGTAGGCATTTTTGAGGAGCTGCATATCTTGTACTGGAGGATTTTGTTGTATCTTGCCCTAATCATTCCGGACACTTTGCCAGTTGCAGAGACTTCCAGGGCCTCTCCCTCTTAACTAATCAGTTCAAGAGGAATTTGACATGGTTCCTGTCTTCAAAAGTTGATCCTGAAGAGGTAGGACGTGCCTGCTGCTCTCACTGATTCTAACAGGAGCTGCAACGAAGGGGTACGCTCAGGAATGAGTCACCATGTTTTGGGCCCAAGGATCCAGTAATGAAGAGGAGGCCTCCAGCCTTGCTCCCTGTTATTGAGCAAGTAAGTTTGATGAATTACCGTGTAAAGCAGGTAGATGAGATAAACTACTTCAGGTATATTCTGACCCAGAAAAATCCACACCAGAGGTTTCAGTTCTTTTAAGATCTGTAAAATAAGATGAGATATATACATAACTTTATAACTTGTTGCTATATACTCTATAAAGGCTATATATAGTTGATTTTTCAATAGCATTTCAAATGTCGGTGTAGCCGAGTTCTCAGTTGTAACTTTGTTCTCCTCTTGTCTTATCTACCTATGTTTTTTTAGCAGGAAATACCATCTCTGTTTTCCACTGAGCTGGGCCAGGAGTGATGTTGGTGAAATCAGAACTGGTTGTTTCATGGGCGCATCCTGACAGCTGTGTGTGATTTGAGCCATCTCGGCATCCTCTTGAGTTCTGCCTTCTAATGCTTACAGTACAACTCCCAGCTAGCTTAAATGGAAAAGCAGCTGTCTCGGAAGAGTTGTATTTACGCTGATGTACTTTTTCTTTGGGTACGCTCAGATTTTTCTCTTAATGTCTTCATAGCTAACAGACTGAGAGCACTCTGACTTTTTTCTCCACCTTTGTTTCTACTACAGAGGAATAAAGTCACAGAGAACTAAAACGTGGGAGAAGCAAGAGGATTTAACTGTCAGAAAAACTTAGTTTCACAATTAACCCTGGGACTTGGGAAAGAAGAAACGATGGACTGCTTTCCGGCAGGTAGCAACTTTCAGCAGTCCTGAACTGGAAGGGCAGGTCTGAGCAAATGAAAGAAAAACAACTGAGTCACTGGGACTGAAAACAGTGACTGCGCCAATGCTATGATAAGATTTGATGCATCCAATCAACCACAGATTCCCCCCAAAACCAATATTGATTCTTCTGCAAGGGTCAATGTGTGAACCTCTACAAAAGTATTAAGGGAACTGTCCCTCCCCTAAGGAGTCTGTTCTTTGCCACCTCTCCTATTGTCTCTGTTTTCGGTAGTACTGCATAGTGCTCCTCTTAAGAAAAGACCAAAAGGGAAAGGAAAACAAAGGCTGAGAAACAAGAGAAGGGGGAAAGAGACAATTAGTAATTAATAGGAGAAAAGAGAGAAAATAAATAATGGAGATTAGGAAAAATAAATCCACTAAAGTAAATGGGAGAGTGTATATATAAATAGAAGAAAAATAATGAAAAAATCCCCTTGCGAAATGGCATGTGCATCAACCCAGAAATAAGGGAGCATGAGGTTAAGCTGTACTTTCAGGTACTGTGGTTACCAGAAAGGACCATGTATGAGGCATTTCCAAGTTTTTCCTTCTATTATGCTTATACTTTCTGGTGGGTTATGTATGTCTGCATACCTTTCTTACATAGCAACCTCACAGTAAGAGAGGACCAAACAAGACAATGATAGATGCTTCTCTACTGCTGCATCTTTCTGCAAGCAGCTGACTGTGAAAAACTTGTCTGAACAGGGTAATGAAAAGGAGTTCCTTTTGTCACCCCTCTGTCAAACTGTCTACATGCTCTAGCCTGAGACAGAATCATTTTTACCTTGGATGCAAAGCTACCAGACAGACCCTTATGAAATGTATCCACCTTTTCTAAGTTGCTGTTGCCCTGCAGTGCTGCCACTTACTGAAATACAGCGCTACATTTTTTTCATTAATTTTACATTTCCTATTTCTTAGTTAGACAAGAAGCTGTTAACTTCTTCCAGCAGAGAGGTCAGTAATGTACCTAGACGGGGTAAAAAGTAGCTTTCAAGTAGTTCTAACTTACGCGGTTTTGAGCAAAGGGCAAGAATATGTACTTATCCCTAGGACATTGACTATTACTAGTTGAACTATTAAGAAACATGTTTGCTATTGATGAAAGCTTAAGGAATATCACGTACGTTAGGACAAGAAACCATCTAACTGAAGCACCTCTTTCTTTTCTTAAAAGAAACAGTGCTTCTTTTAATGCCTAAAGGCAAATAAAGGATAAGCAAAGAACTCATAATCTGTGAAGGGCAACGGGTCAGATCAACTTTGTTTCTGATGGTGGGGGAAAAGTGGCTGAAAGGTTTACACTTTAAATCCTAGCAGGAAAACGGACATGGTTCTGATTACTCCCTTCTTTCCACACCCGAACTGAAAGCAAAGATCCAGTGCCTCACAAAGGTATATAAGGAGCTCCTAGGAGGAAACCAAGCTGTTTAATATCCCTTTCTGCATTCCTAAGTGTCACACTCACAGTTAGTCCTGTCTCCATTTTTCATTGCTAGATAGCTGTTAGTGGCCACGACACTCCAAAGTTCAGGAGAAAGATGATTCTGTGCAACTATTCACCTCAAGTTACTAAAGTATTTTAAAAGCAGGGTGCTTGGTGCTAGCTCCATTTTTAGCAAGGAAAGCAATCAAAACACTTGAAAAGCTGTATTTCAGCTGTCAGGAATTTGGCTGAATGGCTAAAGCAAACACCCAAGGAGTCTAAAAACCCAACAAACCCAAAACCCCCTAACCTCCTTCCTGGTAATAAAAAACTCACATATCTGATGTACTTTGGCCCCGATTGTGCAATCATTCTCGGAACAGAGCTCTCAAGATTTTGGAGGAAGTTCAGTCTGACTGACCTGAAAAACTAAATTTCAAGTTCACAAATCCTTAACGTTAACTTGAAAACTGCCACTCACCTTCAAAGAAGCTGCCCAATAAAGGACCGCTCATCTTTTTGGTATGGTTTTCTAAGGATATAAGGCCTACACAAGTCTCACTGCGTCTGTATATCCATAATAATTTGGAGGACTGTTGCAAGTTTTACCTAACTTTCTCGGAGAGGTAGAAATATTGGAGATAATGTGATCTTCTAGGTTTCATTACAGTAGGTGATCAAGGACTGAGAATGAAACAATGTCCCTCAGAAAGGAATAACGATAGTGTGACATTTCATCGTGTACACTCAATTGAGAGACAAGATTTGTAAGAAACCTGACTTCATTATTGCTGGTGCTCTTGTTTTCTGCTGGGATCCATTCTGGCTCCCTTCCACTTAGCAGTATTACATAGAATGGGATGGCTGTAACTTCCCAGCCTGTGATAATTGCTCGGGGTAAGAACTTGTAGTCTCAGAAGTTGGCTATCCTTGCTAGTGTCGCTGTTAGCTTAACACTTACTGCGATGATGCTAATGGTCACCTTCAGGCAGGCCCAAAGGACCCCTGTTGCCGAGATGATGTTATGTAGAAGGGTGATCTCGTGCAGGCTTATCAGCAGAACACACAAGCAGAGCTGAAAGAGAGGAGGCAAAGATCTGGTAAAATTGTTAGTTTGAGACCATACAGCCCACCAAAAAGTATTTGACGCAGACTCCCAGCAACAGTAAGCTGGGCACAGATCTAAAGCCTAAAATTCTTCCTCAGAAGCTGACAAACAGTACAGAATGGGACACGAGGACAGTCGTACTTCCCTGTATGCCATGTTAGCAACAACAAAGAACAGGGAAGGCAGTAGGATGTGCTCCAGATAAAGCAGAAGGCAATACAGGGTAACACATAGTAAAGTAAGAATGAAGAGTAGTGTACAGAAGTACAAACTCTTTCTAAACAGATCTTGGGTTCCTTTCACTTGTCTGTAACTTCAGGTTGCTATCTCAAGCTGATTGCCTTGCTAAGTCAGGCTTTCCTCTCCCATCCCAGTATTGTTTTCTCAAATGCAGGAGACAGCTGGGATGGCTGGAAAGCAAGAGACTGTAGGCAGAGATGTTGTGCAGTGATAATTTTTCTTATTTTAGGAGGCCATGTTGCATTGGAGCTTCTGGATGCAATTGTTTTTATGGAAAAACTTCCCCAAAATAAGTTTCAGTTCTCCTTTTGGGCAGGACGAGGATAAAATATATGTTGATTCATTTTTTATGGATTTTAACTAAGCTTCCCTATAGCAAACAAACACCTGGAGAGATGACCATTATTAAGCTAATCTTATCTAAAAAGTAAGATGCAGGCAGGATTGCTCTAGGAAGTTAATAGTTCAGGTCAGCTAGTCTTAAGATTTTCTCAACAGGAGGGAAAAAAGGGAACCCAGGGGAGAGAGTTCTATACCTGTGCCTGAAGATCAAAGGTCAACATGGAAAAACAGAGGTTCAGCATGAAGTATTGTGACTGTAGGCTTTCTAGAGCACCACCCACTCGGAAGGCCATCATGCTTTGACTCTGAATGAGGATGATGGCACAGATCACATCAAAGGAGCCAACCAAAAGGATCAGAATGAAGCGGGCCTGATGGGAAAGAGAAATCGGGATGTGACTGGCTGTGCCAAAACAGGGACAGTGTTTAACCTTTAATCTTCCCACTGGAAATAATAAAGGAGTAAGGAGAACCAGGCTGCCTATTAATAGCATTGTAATAGACCACAATTAAAGATGACAGTTTGCCACACTTAAGTGGCAAAGATCAGGCCGTGATTTTTGCCATTTGTTGCAACCACTTGGTAATAACTGTAAACTCACCTTGGCTATTTTGGTTTACGTTACCCTCGATGTAGTAGTTTTACAACCGTTAAGACAAGCATAACCTCTGCACTCCGTGTAATATCATGACAACTTTTAGCAAGGTTTTGTTTGAGGTTTTATCATATGGTTTGAAGAGCGAGCTTTCTTTGATAGAGACCGGCGCTAAGCTTCCTGTATGGCATAAACCACCTGGTAAGAATCTTCCCTATTGATTTCAGTGGGGACAGTGGGTTATTTTGAATGCTGTACTTACTAAATTTTGGAAAACATTGGTTTTGTCTGGGTTGTATCCACAACTTTGCTGGCATTCACGCTAAATATCTGCTGCTTTAAAGATGGCTGAAGTAGCAAAACATCCTTCATAATTACACTGCTATAAGAATTTTTATACTAGTATGCCTTATTCTGGCTCAGAAATTTTGCTCAGGAAGCAGGAGTTACAGTAATCCAAGTTACTTTTATAGTAGTAAAAAAAAATCCTTAATAGTACATCTTCTACACCAGGCTTTACTTTGAGGTTCTTGTTTAATATATAAACTGATGACTGGGATCCATACCTTAAAGTAATTTGCATCTCTTCGATGCCTGTTCCTTATTGACCCTAACAAGCCAGTTTGCTGTAGATAAGTATGTTTAAGTAAATGTACAACTGATATGTAAATTGAATAGGCAAATTCTGCTTTGCTGCATCTTCCTAGCTTGGCTGCCATCTCTTCTATCAAAGAGTAATTTTTGGATGACTTCACAGCAAGGAACCTCCTTCTCACATTTGTGATAAACGTGTGACCACAAAAGGGAAGGACTTCTGAGAAGCACGGCAAGTGGAAGTTTAACTACAAATCTTAGTAATGCATAGAATACAATCCTTGTATTAACTTTTATTGTTATGAAGTGCAAACAAGATAATCTGGAATGGCAGTACCTCCCCTAGCACGTTGTATTTTTTTGTTTCCTTGCAGCAGGTTACCATAACTCTCATAAAAATACATGGCTGCACTTACGGAGCAGTGGGGCTAATGGCCGTGCCCTTGCATATAGACTTGAGATTCCAGTTCTGTTTGTAGGTTAGATTTACGTGGCTTTAGGCCAGTCATTTTATAGATGGAAATCTGAAGGAGAGTAGGTGAAGTGAAGGATACCTTCTGCAGTAATCCTTTGTGAATAAATTCTTTGATATCTACGTTACTTTCAGATACCCCCACAAAGAAACCCACAGAATAGCTCAGAGAAACAGATTTGCAGTGGTGGAGGTGCATGTTTTGTTATTCAATGGTAGGAATAATTCAGCCTGATTTTTCTCTGTTATCAGTGCCCTTATCACAGCTGTCTTGCCCTTCCAAGATTTTCAAATCCAAGATGTGGAGAAAAGAAAAGTTAATTAAAACCAGGAGACTAACCAGGAGTTTTGGCTTTTGCTCAGCAGAGAGAACTGTGAAGTTGACAATGGAACGAAACATCACTAGCAAGATGGAAAGAACAAAGACGATGAGCTCCTGGCGATTCTCCTGCAGGATTCCTCTAGTCACATAGTATACACAGAACACTGGGAAGGAGAAGGAAAGGTCAGTTACCAGGTGAACACAAATTGCACATGGTGCAATTTTTCGATATGCTTGATCCAGATGACAAAATGGAAGTATCAGGACCGTGTAACTTTGGCTCCTCAGTCAAGAGCGTATCTTTATACTTACCAAGGAGCCTGAATCGGATACTTAAAATGAGTACTCTCCCCTGTGTTCAGCATACAAGACATGAAATAATTTGTTAGATTTTTAAATTACTTGTGAAGTAACACTTTGAAAATGGCAACATATTAGCTATCCAAATTAATCAGCAGCTCTGGTATGTTATTCTAGTAATACTATATTGAACAGTATGTTGAACAGTATATTTGAATTCAATGATGCAACACCATTTTTATTAAAGAACTGAAATTACATTATCTTCCCAGTGAGAGTAATTCAAGTGACTAACAAGCCATTTACTACTCGTACTCATACCTCTATAGTATTGTTTGCGTGGTTCTGACCGCTACAAATGGCTTGGGTGTTGAATTGAACTTAGACAGGCTGGATTCCTAACAGTTTATTTTTCTTGTGGAAATTTTGAAACGCCCCACCCTGCAAACTATAGTCCAGAAAAGAACTGGTTTGGACAAGTTCTGAGTTACATTTTTATAAAATACATCAAAACTTACCACTCTTAACACCACAGTTAGCTGTCCGTGTTGGACCCTATGCTGTTTTGACAAAGCTTAAATAAGGAAAAGGCTTTCCTTTCGTAACAACAGGAATCAGTGCTTTGTTCTTATGTAGGATGCTCCTGCAAACACTAGTTAATTGTTACCATAAACAAAGTAACAATAGACTTCTTTTTCCAGAGGGCTACTTCCTGGATTCCGCACATCAAATAATCTAGTTTCGTTAGGCTGGGACATGGGGACAAAGCGTCGTAGCAGTTTTCAAAGTAACATAACAACTTCAGTCTCTCTAAAAAAACCTTCTAGTGAATGAACTTCTTTTTCACTTAATTATTAAGTGATTGAGAAAACTGAAAATGATTGGCAAATTACGAAGCGACTCATGATTTTTTTGCATGCTTGTGACCTCAGGAAGACCTGAAAGATTTAAGACAGTATTACCTTGTTTTGAAAATTCAGCCGCTAAATCAGAAGAAGTCTGTACAAATAATTTGAAAACAAACTTCTTCTGAGCATCAAGATTTTTGCAGAGATAGCATATGCACATTTCTGAAATAAAGGACATCCCCTTGTTTGTGGTAAGTGAACATTTTCCAACAAATTAAATCCCAAACCCTCTTTAAATCTCTCTAGTGGTAAACGCAAGAGATTGTTATAGCCAGGGCATCTGTTTTTTCTTTAAAGAACTATTATCAGTTCTGTCAGTCTTTGTCTAGCCTATAGGAAACATGGTTTTGGCATGTTTATGGAGGTTAGCTTACACATCTTGAAATCTCAAGGTAAGCCAATCACAGTTTTAACACATTCCTTGAATTATGTTATCTTTACTGACTAATACATTGAAACAACTTTTGTTTACATTAAACCTTTGAAATCTGAAGTAATGTTTTAAAAATACACTATTTTTCCTGATTTAAACCAGAGGCTTGTGAGAGGCATGCGCTTCTTCCTGTGTGTGTGTTGCAGCATAGAATACTAATTAGTATCAACAGAAGGTAGGAGGGGGTAAAATAGATTAGCAAGCATGCTTTCAACTTCCCCATTTATAACATCATGTGATTCATTTGGTTTGCTATGAAGGTTCTTCATTTTTCTCTGAAGCACAAAACAGTGGTTGCTAACAAAAAAAGTGTGACAGATTGGAGGCACCAATGGTCTGTTCTAACATTGCAATTTTTGTTGGTATGCTGAGTCCTGTGTGAAAAGCTGCTAATCAAACCAGGGTTTTGGAATAAAAGTATTGTTTTATGTGTCTAATTATAGAATCTGGAACAAATCTATTGTCTTTGTTCCCTCTGGGTGAAAGCGTGAAAGCTGGAAAGCAATGACTGCTTATAATTAGCGTGTCCTTCTTGTACACAAGGTGTTACACCCACAGAGTCTATTCTTTTCTACACTGTTTTGGCCAGCGAGCCAACAGCCAAGACCTGCTAAAGCCACTGCAGAGGACTTCCTAAAATACTTACAGTTCTATTTATTTTCATGTCAAGTTTCACTTCTATTTAATACAAATGGACCCAGGAATATGAACCTAAGTTTCTACTGAAGCTCTAATTGCAAATATCCAGGGAAGTTCAGATTTTCCTTCCAGTAGGACAAAAATTATTAGGGAAAAAAAAAAAAAGAAAAGAAAAAAAAAAGAGAGCTTTAAAAAAAATGAGGTCCCTGTTTTCTTTTACTAAAGTATTTCAGGTGAAGCAACATCATTGCAGGAACTTAACACAGAGAGATGACTTGATGTTTTCCTGTTTCAGATCAAACTGTGTATGTTTGGCTTCTTGCAGTGTAAGAAGGTGCCTTGAAACCAACTACAACTCAGATGTAAGCATGGCTCAGGTCAGGAGATGTACCTTCTATGACGAGCCTTGGAGCGTGGACACCTCTGAATTCCCCAGCATATTATGGCACAGACGTTAAAATGGGCAACGGTAAGCTCTTTCTGGCATAGCTGAACATTCGGTATATCTTACATAAAGTGACAGCTGTCTGAAAGCAAAATCATTGCCAGATCTGCCTAATGAAACTCCAGTAAGAAAGCCAGTTACAGCAAAACTTCCTAAAACCTGAGTATTTTGTCGCACTATTCACATATGAATATTATTTTGGATGACGCCACATCCATTACTGATCCCTTCCCTAAAATACTACTGGGAAAAGCAACAATGGCAAAAGCATCTAGATGGTTAGTCCTAAACTAGCAGAAGATTCTACGTGTAACATTATCAGACTAAATGGAGTGAAATAAGAAACTTCAGTTGCCTCTTAATTATTACCTTGGGAAAAATTGCATTTGTTTTAGAATACAAACAGTATGTTTCTTACCAACTCCAATTAACTGAATAAGAGAAATGGTGAAATCTTCCTCAGTTTGTCGAACGAGTGTCTCTACGGTTAGCCCTATCACACTTAGCAGAGACAAAATAGTGACACAGAAGTAGATCTTCACAGGAAAAGATAGCTCTGAACAAGGTTTTATCTGTAAAGGAAGAAAATGTTTTAAACACGTAATGCAGTATAAACTAGTTGCTGTTCCTAAGAAACACATTAAAGCAAGTGTCATCGGCTAAACGACCCAAGTGCAGGGTTTCCCTTGGAAAAAGGAAGAGAAACTCTCTGCGATTGAATTCAAACTGCAAAACCGCTGAGGAAGGGAGAAGTCCAACTTTATTCCGTGATCAATCTCAGCCTAGATTTTTCTGGTGTTATACCTACACCCTGCCTTCTACTTTTCTCAGTCCCTTGCGATGTTCAGCAAGCAACTTTTTCCCAGTACCCCGTTATCCAGACTTTCGCTTTTAGAAAACTGCAGAGAAGGGTTCACTCCTGAGCGACGGGCAAAGGATTTGAGCGAGAGATTTTTATTTATTTTTTTCCCCCATTCACCCCAGGCAGCCTAAATCTCGGACACCCAAACTGCACCACGCTAGCAAAAATAATTTTACTTTCTTGTGATGTTTGGCAGTAAGGAGAAAAAAAAAACAAAACCAAAAACAAAAAGGCCGGGTGAAAAAAAAAAAAGGAAAAAAAGAAAAAGGGGGGCGGGGTGGCCGTTGTTCCTAGCGGGGTACTCACGGGGCCGCAGGGCGTGGGGATGAGCTGCCGGTGCCGGGGAGTGAGGTTCGGCAGAGGGGGGGCTGCGGTGGCGCTGGAGAGGGAGAGAGAGGAAGGGGGAGAAAAGGGAAAGGGGAGCGGGGGACGGACAGACGGACACACGGTCACCGACCCCGGCCTCCCCCGGCTCCGCTCCCGGCCGGAGCGAAGCCCCGCGCTGCCGCCGCCGCATTGGGCCGTACCAACCAGAGGTGGGTGCGGGGGGGGGGGGGGGGGGGGGGGAGGAGGGAGTCGGCCGAGGCCCCTCCCCTCCCCACGCCCCCCACCCTGGTAAGGAGGCGGGGGGAGCGAGGAGAGCCGTCCCCCCCGCTCAACGCTTGGTTCCGCCCGGCCTCCCTCCTTCCCTCCCGCGAATGGCGCGAAGCGCTGCGGCCTTCTCGCCGTTACCTGTCGCCGCTACCGCCCTCCTCCTCCTCCTCCATGGCCGCTCCGGTACCGTCCCCCTCCGGTAACGGTACCTACATGGCTACAACGGTCGCGCGAGGGTTCCGGGCAGCGCCCGCACTTCCGGGGCAGGCTGAGGTGGACGGGACGTCACTTCCCCGTCCCGGGCGGGAAGCGCTCTCGGCGTTCGTTCCCTCCTTCCCGTTCATCCCCTCGGGGCCTGCGTTTTCTCCTCAGCCTCGGGGGGTTCTCCCTTGCCCTGCCGGTGTTGCCGAGCGACCGCTGGTCTCCTCGGACCGTGTCAGGCGCTGCGACGGTTCCCTCCCCCCGGAGGGACCGGCCTCCTGTGAAAGGCCTGGCGGGGCTCGGGGTGGGGGGGTGTGGGGTGTGATCGGCTGCTGCGACCCCCTCTTCCTTTGGTTTTTTTTCCCCCTTTTTTGTGGTGTTTTTGTTTTGGTTGGTTGGGTTTTACGTCCCCTTCCTTTTCGTAAAATGGCCTCCCGTTGCCCGCCCCGCGGTGACGGGCAAACAAACGGCAACCGTGACAAAGGGGCGCAAGCCCCGCGCCCTTCTCCGCGGAGGCAGCTCCGTTCCCGGAGCTTTATCCACCCTCCCCGGGGGTGTCCGTTGCCGGAGCAGAGCTGGTTCCCGTGGACGGCATTCTGTTCATCCAACCCACCCCTTCCCTCCATTCCCTCCGGGCGGAGGCGGTACGCGGCTGGGTCCGCCTTCCCCTGCCCGAGGCGGCGGCGGCGGCGGTGAGGCGGGGCAGGTGAGAGCGGGGGCGGCCCCGGTCGGCTGCTCCCCTCCGGGGGTGGGAGGTGGCCGGTGCCCTGAGGACCGAAGCCCGGTTTGAGCGGGAGAGCCTCTCGGCTTTGTCAGCGGGAAGCCGGGAAGGCCTCCCCCCCGCCCCCTTCCCCGGCCCCGGCTGCTGGCCGTGATGCGCTGACCGGCCTCGGGGTGCTGTCGGCGGGAGGGGAGAAAGCAGCGGCAGGGCTGTGCTGGTCCTGATGTAGAGGAAGATCCAAAGGCCGTTGTCTGAAAGGTGCTGGTTCAGCTGCGGCATGCCCTGAGGAGGGAGGTGGTCGGTGGCTACCTCTTGCTGCGACGCTGGTGCTTTCTGAAAACTCCTTGAGCCGGCTCGGAAAGGACGTGGTACAGCATCGCTCCCTCGAAGGTCTCTCAGTCTCGAAGGGGAAGGCAGAGCTCCTGCCGCTCCTCCCGTGTTTGGGATGCTCCGTCAGCTCCGAGATGCTGCTGCATCCGAAAACGCGTGCCTGTGTGGTGGCTGGTTCTGAATCCGAGGAGGGAAGGTTTTAGGACTGGGTGACGAGAAAGGCACCTGAAGTGCAAGAAAGTACTAAGCTATTTCACTCCGTTAGCATCTTGCCCTCTGTATGGGAGATGTTAATAGTTTTGCAATTGTATTTACGGTCAGTGCTTATAAACATCTTGGGAGCTCTCGTTATCATTTAGTGAAACAGCGTTAATAATTACAGCTTACTTGGGATGCTGAATTCCGTGCATTCGTTGTGTTGGAAGTAGCTTTTGGGTGACCTTGTTTGCATAATAGTAGATTAAGAAATATGCACACCAAGCCTCTGTTTTTTCACAATCAGATTAACCTTAGTTTCTCTAACACTTGCAACGTTTTTTGAGCTTTTATATTTTTGTGCAAGGTGTAAAGGTGGCTTTATAGAGTTCTTTGTGGATTTTGTCAAACAAAAGTATCTGTCTTTATATATAGGCACTAACAAGTGGTCAGAAAAAGGGTAGCAATGGCTTTTTATCTTCACTGTTAGATGGTGGTCATTCCAAAGTCCAGAGCACTTCCAGTCTTAGGCAAATGAATGCAGTGAGAAACAAGTGTCATACATGCAGTGCTGATTGTCAGAATCTGCTTGGCTATTTAAGAAATAATTAGAGCTTCTGACCATAAGGTATCGGTTTTGAGGTGAGCTACGTCATAAAAGAATTTTGTATTAAATTTGTTAGAGTACCTGACAGATGCTCACCAATGCATATATATCAAACATAAAAAATATTTCGTATGCTCTGTGAAAGAATCGTGAAGGACTCTGTGCATAACCAGGGTTGCAATAGATAGTTAAAAAACACAGAATCTGTAGTGCTGGAAATGCTATGCTTTATTTTCACGATAAACCGTGTCTTGGTATAATACATGTAATTTTTGAAAGATGCTATATGGCCTCCTTCAGGTGACTGCTTTGTCTCTTGTTGCTGTATGTGTTATCTTTAAATAATTTAATTCTTTAAGTTTTAAGGATGGACTCTGGTTGTCTTGAACTCTGGCTATATTGTTGGCTTTCTTATTTTTGACAATTTTTTAAATATTAGGGTTAAACCTGCAGTTTCTCATGAAAAGAAAGTTTAAGGGAATACTGTTACAAGGAATTTTGACGTGTGTCAGTGATAATCTCACTGAAACTATCGAGTTGGTTTTATCTCTTGCGCTTGGGGTTTTTTTGTCAAATATGGCTCTGAAAGAACTCTTAATTTTCTCACTTTGTGCTTACTTTTCGAGAAGATGACCAGGTGGTGTTAGGGGTGGATGAAGACAGCTCAGCTGGCTGCCTTTATCTAATCTGTAGCTCTATGGCAGAACACCTCAGCGAAGGCCAGGTGTGGAGAGTGTGACAGGGCCCTGTTGTAAAGTTGACGAGCCCTTGCAACTGTATTTTTACCAGCTGCTTCACCCCTTGTGTCTTTGCAGTTTTGGAGGAAGGGGGATGTGACACAGGCCTCCCCTTCACCAGAGAAGGAAAACTGATTTTGCTCCCTTTTAAATTGTGTTAGAAAACTACTGTTGTAAAACTTTACGTGAGGTCAGTTTCATGGTTTTTTTTTTTTCCTCTTTTATGCATTTGACTTAAGTGTAGAATACTATAGTTTCTTTGGAAAACATTTCGGATGAAACAACTACTGCAAAAACATGGTGCGCGTGTCCTTGTTAACTAGTGTTGCTTCTGCCTTTTATTTTTTTGCAAAATTTGGTGTTTCTTCTGGGACTGTAGAAAATGATCCCTGTAGACATACTGCTCTTACAGTGATGAGGTTAAACTGTACTGGTGTCAATTAAGTGTAGATGATGTGTGTGGATTAAGAGTAGATGATGTGTACTAGTCCTGGTCTGGATTAAGAGTGACCTTTTTCCCTGCAGCCTTAAAATTTGAGGGGGGAGTAGTTCCCCTGGTTTGATCTATCACATGTCCACAAATATATTTGTTGGAGTTGGAGTGAGAAAAGGGGGTGCTATTTATTTCAGAAGCTGTGAGCTGGTGCTAATTCAAAATGTTAAAACTGTGACACCATTTCTACAAAAGCACTGTACAGACAGCTGTCATTTCTATATATTCATGCAGGCTGGCTGGCAGCAAAACGATGTTTGTTCCCATGAAGGCCACTTGCACACAATAGAAAATAGCATAAGCAATTTAGTAATCGAAGGAAGTATGACTGCTCTGTTAAGTGAGGGGAGAGTAGTTTTTTGTTAAAACTAGATGCTTAAAAGCACAAGCAGATAATGTCTTTATTTTCCTCACTCTTAAATCTTCTGAGGAAATGTTCTCTGCTTCTGTTTTAAGTTGGAATTGAATGTATTTCTGATTAAATTTTGAACTGCTCTGGGTAGAAAGGGAAAAGGAGCTTGAATGCAGGTAGTCTTATGAATATGATGTCTTAAAGCTTAAGAAATTGGTGAGTTGTTGAATTGGTAATTAGCTGCTACTTGTAAGTCAGAATTTGTCTGACGCTCTCAAAGCCTATCCTGCGTATTTTTTCCACCTTTAATACAACATTTTTATTGCTAATGTAGTTAAAAGTTGGAGCAGATAGAAGGAAGAGTGTAAAGTGCACTGCATGCTGTTTGTTCTTTTGAGCTGGAAGATTGAATGTCTGTGTGTAATCCAAGAGAAACGGTCTACTAACCACTGCCACGTTTTCATCTATTGGTAAACATCAGCTGCTGGTTGGTCTTAAGGGAAGAAGCCTGAATTAGTTCCAGATGGAGAACTCTTTCAGCCCATTTTAGGCTTCCCAGTTGATTTAAGACAGCAGGTCAGTAATTTAGGGGAGTAGTTTTGTTCTTATTTGCTGTTCTGCTTCCTGCTGTGTGCAATCAGTGATATCAAATATGATATTGCAGTGCTGCTGAGGGTAGGAGTTGTGTGTTTAATTGCTTTTGGTTTTAATTGAATAATATAAACAGAAGAAGTATTAACAAAGTTGTGATAACTCACCATTTTGAATGTAGAGGGGTATTTTTTTTAAGACCTGAAAAAGGAGGAGTCGTCAAGAATCCAATTTTCTTAACAAATTCTCTTAAAGAATGCGTATCTTCCTTCAAAGTTTTGTCTTAAACTGCGTTAAGACAAGTATATGGTTTAACGTGAGTGTGTCGGAGGGTCTTGTACTTTGGTGTGCTGCTAGCGTGATTTCCTGGTAAAATGGAAAGAGATAAGGGGATAGGGATGGAAAGCCTCTGTGCATAGTTGTAATAACAGAAGTAGAGAACATGAGGAATGGAAAATTTCAGTGTAAAGTAGCTGCTGTTTAGGATATTGAGACTGACATGATATAGTTAACTCTTTCGTACCTCTATATGATTTATTTTGAGATGCCATATCGGACATTAAAAAGGCATGAAGAAAATAGTGTATTCTATTCACTTGTTCACATGCTAACGAAATAAGGGCAGGTGCAGTAGCTCTTGTTACAACTCATGTGTTTTTGCTTGCCATTGATTATTTCTTGTGCTGCCATTGTTCGATGCACTGTAGTATTATGATCTTGTTTTGGACAGCTTTTCCAAGATGTCCGGTGATTAACTTCCCACACAAGAATTACTTTTTAACTGTATAAGGTCTGCTGTCTTGGCTATCCAGCAAATGTGCTTCTGGAAAAGTATTTCAAATGTAATTTCCCCTAGTATATTTTTGTTGAGGAGCGAAAGAGGTCCCAATTCATCCTATGTTCTTTTGCTTATAAAACACAGACTGCAAAATAGAAAGCGATAAATCTGATATGTGTTTTAATGTTGCAGATAAGCTGCTCAGGTGCAATTTCTTTCCTTCCCAATACAGACTTTGAATCTGTTAGTGTTTTGACTAACTAACTAACATTATGTGACTTGAGAGGAATAAAGGTCAGGGTGTGTTTTTGTTGCCCTCTGTACTCTTCTACTCTAACTTGCCACATTTCATGTGATTTGTAAAAGGAGGAAGCTCTAGTTGCAAATGATTTAATGCGTTTTTCTGTCAGATCTTTTAAAAAGGCTTTAAGAATTATTGCCAGCACTAATAGTGAATTGCAAGCTATAATAGTACGGCATGGCAAAATAAGTAACGCTGCATTATTTACAAGTAATTAAATAGAGAACAAGTTTGTTTGGAAAGCTCTTGGACGTATTTTCCTACTCTGTTCACCTAGGTCTCATACTTACCAGGATAACTGTGTTCATGATTACTGGAAGTTACAGTCCTTGATTATGGATTGCTCAGTTTGACTTGAGTTGATAACAGGTTAATTAGTACTAAGGGTATGGGCTCCTGCCCAGATTTTCTCAGTTGTGAAGATTTTTCTGTTGGATGGTTATAAGAAGACCTTAGACTGAGATCAAAGAAACTGCAGAATCTTGAAGAGGGGTTAATTATAATTGAGAAGGCTGTGTTGACATGCTTTAGAGGAGAAAGAACTTAAAAACACATGAAATCTTTTGTGTGTGTGCGTGCTATTTTAGAATTAAAAAAATCGCCCTTAGATAAGTTCTTAGTGCTTAATCTTGGTATCGTGATATTAGGAGTACAAAATCCAGTCTGAAAGACAAGCTACAGAAGTCTTTTTATCTTTGACAAACTGCAGGTGAAATGTGGTATCTTTGCTGCGTTAGAGATTTAAAATGTCATTACGTTCAGAGCTACATACTTTTTTCCTTCTTTCTCTTTTTTTTCATTCTTAGGCAGAAAAAATGGAATAGACCACATGAAGAAGCATGTGAAGTTTATTTTTATGCAAGATGTTATTCGGAGGACCAAGCATACTTTTTCAGGCCACGGGAGATGAAAGACTAATAACATATTTTTGTTTTGTCAACGTGCTGTTCTGTGCTAAGTCAATGTTGGTTTGTATTAAGGACAAATACTAATTTCTTAATGCCAGCATGTCGACTATGACAAGTTCTCAGACACCGGAGGAACCTAATCCTCCCCCGCTTGAAGAAAAGCCAAAGGGAAAATCACTATTTCATTTCAGCTCGCTCTTTGCTAACAGGAGTGAAAAATTCATAATTGCTAGGAGTGATAGTGTACCAGAGGAGAATGTTTTGAAAATAACTATCACGGAGACTACGGTCATTGAGTCGGACTTGGGCATCTGGAATTCTCATGCTCTCATCTACCTCACTTTGTGGTTTTTCTTCAGCTTTTGCACTCTTTTTCTTAACAAATACATTCTTTCATTACTGGAAGGAGAGCCCAGCATGCTAGGTAACCCTACCTTTCTTTTATGCTTTAATTCCAGTAAGATATTTGACAATACCAGATCCTCCTATATAAAGTTGAGGGACAAAATTGTTCGACTGAAGTGAAAAAGGCCTAGTTAGGAGGTGTGGGGGTGGATCTTGGGGCTGGGAATTTGAGTTGTGATCTCGGCCTGTAAAGGGGCTTCTGACTGTCTTTTCCTCCACTCGCTGAAAGATGGTATGAAACTTCGCTCATAGAGGAGCCGTAAGATGGTGTTTGAGAACTAAGAGGTGGAAAGAAAAATGTTATTTTTTGTTTTCTGTGTTGGAGGGTAGTGTGGGTTTTTTTTTGGTATTGTTTTTTTAAAAAACCCAAAATCTTCAGTCAGTTGTTGATAGTCTCCAGTGCTGTTAAGATTTTGATTGTTTGCACAAGTGCAAAAGTTGCCTTTTGTGTGATCTCTATTATCCAATGGGCTGCTTATTTTTATTTTTTTTTTTAGGGGGGTAACAAAGGGCACTTAATCTGTGAACCAGATTTTTAAGGTGTATGCCACCTTTTGTTTTATTCTGCTGCCTTGCTGGTAGAAGGAAAGGGCTTCTCTGAGAATTTGTAAAATCTAGACAGCAGTTGCCATGTTTCTTAACAGCCAAAAGTACTACACATAAGTTTGTCTAAGAAATTTTCTTCTGTTGCTTGATTCGTCATGTTCCCATCATCTTCTGATTTTATTTTATTTTTTCCTCTCATCTTTCTTTAGGTGCTGTTCAAATGCTTTCAACCACCTTCATTGGCTGCATAAAAATGTTTGTTCCATGCTGCTTGTATCAACACAAAACACGCATCTCTTATCCACCCAATTTCATCATGATAATGCTGTTTGTTGGATTAATGAGGTAAATAGTTAAATATTTCCTAGAGATCTGTCTGGTTGCTTTGTTGCATTCTTCTGAACGGAAGCTGTATTTTCATGGCTCTCTTCCTTTTCATTCTTGATTGGAAAGTGTTTGGAATGTTCACCTTTTGCCCCCCAAAAATCACAGGATAACTTTATTTTTAGTTCCTATTGCGAAATGCTACGTTCCTTTTTCCAGCTGTCAGTTTTTTGACTTCTTATCACATTTAGCTTCTTTCAGAACACACTTCTCTTTCCATTTACTTTCTTCCTGTTCTCTTTTGAGGCTGGTGTTTGTTTAGCGTATTAGTTTTTATTATGATGTTGCTTTGTTCCCTTACCTTTTCCAGCAATTTGCCTCAAAAGTGATACGGGCTATTAACATTTATCTTTTAAAAAAGTAAATATTTGCTGTGTGCTGGGATAGTATCAGTTTGTGGTCTTGGAGGGAATAAGAATATATAATTTGGTTTCCTCTATGCTGCAAAATTGATAAAGTATAATAGGTTTCAGACTAATTCAGAGTAGCTTTATCGTAATAACTGTGCCGCCCTGTTGTTTAATTTAATGGTTTAAAGTATGGTAAATATGTAGTGTACCTAATTTACATTAAAGATGGATAACTGCAAATTATAACATTTCCTTGGTGAATTACTGTTTATCAGCAGAATTTTGCTAACTTTTTCAGCTGAACCTCTTGAAAACTTTAGTTTAAAACACTGTCATCTGAAGTTTGGTTAGAGTGCATTAAAAAGTGAACTTTGATGTTTTCTGAAAGTCCAAGGCACATCTGTGGAAATTGGACAATTGCCCAAGGGTGCCTTCATTTGTGCTAAATAAATAATAATGTTTAAGCCAAAGTGGAAAGAAATAGACCTGACGCATTTCACCTCACACGTGCTGAGGAGTAAAGGTGTGCAGCTGATCGGTTACTGCGGTTCAGTCAAGCTACTATGATTCAATAACTTGATTGCCAGCTACACCTGTCTATATTCTTAGTTACTGCAGCTCAAACTTATAAGCCTGGAGAAATTATAATGCAGTTCTTTTTTAAGCATTATTTTATTTTCTGCTTAATTTCATGTGTTGTTCTACTACAGATTTGCAACCGTAGTCTTGGGTCTTGTCAGCTTGAAAAATGTGGCAGTTTCATTTGCAGAAACCGTTAAAAGCTCTGCACCTATTTTTACTGTTATCATGTCTCGGATGATATTAGGGGAATACACTGGTGAGTACTTGACTGTTGTAATGTGATTTTATTTTTAAAAAAATTTTTTTTTAAATACTACTGTTGCTTAGTTGGCCATGGACAAGGAAATTCCACTGAAATACAGTAAATGCAGCTGGAAGAATTATTCTGTTTGAACACTATAAGTAGAGTGTATACATAAGTAAAAAAAAGGATTTATTTGAATGCAGCTGTGTAAGGGCAGGGTTGCTCTGAAGTTATTTTTCTGTCAAGAAAATATTACTGCAGCCTTAAATAACTGAAGTTCAGTGTGTTCCTTCTTGTAAGGACAGCTTGCTGCTCAGAATTTAAAATCCTTGAATTTCATCACTCTGTTCACTCTGTGAATAAAAAAAAAAAAAAAAACACCACCAACCAACTGGCTTACAATATGATTTCTCCCAGTCGCAATATAATTTCCTTGCGATTCCACTTGCAATTGCACGCTACTTGCTTGAAGAGATTTTGCTAGTTACCAGCTATAAGTCATAGGAGTAATGCAGAATCCATGTATAGATTGCTTTGTGATGGAAAATGGCAAAAGGCTGAAATAAGCCAGAGGAAGAAGAGTAATTCAGTCACAGAGTAAAGAGGGAGAGTATAATTTTCTTCTGTCATTTGGTGAAAAAGATGAAATGAAGACAGTCATTGGTCCGTTTTCTTTCTCCAAGGGAGGTAGTTTTATCAGTGAGTATATGTCCATATTTTCAAGCGCACCCTGCTGTTGTCTGAGACCTCACTTTAGAACCTCTGTACTTTAAAATCCAGTCAAATAAGTTGCTCTTTCTTTCAACTAAAGAAGTTAAGGTGGAATTTAAACTTTAAAAAAACCCCTATAGTATCTGGGACATGTAATTGCAAGTACAGTAATTAAACTCAAGATTTAAATTTTTCTTTTTCATTTGCAGGATTGCTGGTTAATCTCTCTCTGATTCCTGTTATGGGTGGGCTAGCTCTCTGTACAGCTACTGAAATCAGTTTCAACATTCTAGGTTTCTCAGCAGCTTTATCTACTAATATCATGGATTGGTAAGGCATAATGATAGTTGTGTATGTGGAATAAAGGAATTTTGTTTATTGGTAGATCGAAGAAAATTGTTGCTTGTGGTTGTTTTATACCAATGTTTAAATGTTGGTATTTAACTTGTATTTTTAACAGAAGATACAGTTCCTCTATCTTATCTGTTAGCATTAATGAGATTAAAAAATAGTATAACTCTGTTAGTCTAAAGGAGTTAGACCCAACTCCTTTCTGTAGTTGCATAATGTGTAGAAAACGTACCTACCCATCTAAGGGAAACAACTGTCTGTCTTGTGGATTGATTTATTTGTCTTAACTAAAACACAGATAAATGGTGTTGTTTTTTTTTCCAGTTTGCAAAATGTCTTTTCCAAAAAACTACTCAGTGGAGATAAATACAGATTTTCGTAAGTATTAAAATATTTCAGGTTTGATTATAGATGGAATTTGGGCTGCGTAAGGAAACCATGTATTTATAATTATATTGCACCAAGATTTATTTTTTTTTCCCTCACACTGTGACAGCTTTAACTTAAATCATTTTATCAGGGGAAGAAAACTCCTCTATGCTCAGATCCCACTGTGGTAGGTCAGAGTCTCGTAATCGGCTAAAACTGTCTGCACACACAAAATGAGTCATCTTTCAGAGAAATAAGTCCTTATTCTGCAATCATAAAACATACCTTAACGTTGGTAGGCATGCAGAAATGAACTTAAGAACTCGCTCAATATTTTAACTATGAAACACGAGCCAGGAGTAGAATCTCATGGTAAAATATACCTATAACTATATGTATGTATTTTACTACAAGATAAAATGCTAGCTTTGGTCTTCAAAAGATGTGCCTCTTATCTTTGGTCCATCTCAGCCAACACAAAAAGCAAACCACTTTCTTTGCAAGAGATTGCTGAATTCATTGTCCCCAAAGCTTGGTAGATGGCTTTTATTACTTTTTTTGGTGTCTGTAAATACAGTAATGATGCAGCTTTCTTCAGCTCTAAGAAAGAGAAAGCTTTTAATAATTTTAACCATTGTTTTTTCTCCTTTGTAGAGCCCCAGAGCTTCAGTTCTACACAAGTGCTGCTGCAGTGGTTATGCTTATTCCAGCATGGATATTTTTCATGGTAATTTGAATTCACTAACATGGATTTATGTTTTCTTTTTGACTTGAGGACAATGTGCAACTAAGATTAAGATTAATTTTTACTTTTAATTCTTCCCATTTTTTTAAAAAATCACCCTGAAATGCATTTCATCTTACGTGTGCAAGAGATTGGGGGGGAGGGGGGTGTAAAAAAGATAAATTTTTCAAAGAAATAATCTAATAGAGACATGAGTTGACAAGTGACCCAGAAAGCCTGAGTTTATCTCAGGATTTTTGAGATCAAATCATAATTTTGTCTAAGTGCATTTAAAGTTCTAGATAAAGACTTGAAAACCAAATCTTAACTATTTCTTGACTTTCTGCTGATATTCACATGGTGTACAGGAGTATTAACTCACTGAAAGCAAAATTGAGCTGAAGTAAGTATAGTGTATCAGGTTAAATATGTATCCTTCATATTCTGACACTTCATTGCTATGCTTCAGTGTTCACAAAAGAAAATATCTCACAGGCAGACTGACACTGGAAAGGTCAAGTCAGATGAGAGCTGTTTTTCTAATATATTCTAAATGTCCTGTATGCTTTAGGTTTTGTTTTGCTGAGGTTTAAATGTAAAACTTAACCTGCTTATAATAATAACAACGGGTGGAAAATCACTTTTAGATTTGCTTATAAACTAAACTCTTAAAGTCCTCCTTTTTTGTTCTTTAGGATGTGCCTGTGATTGGGAAAAGTGGGAGGAGCTTCAGCTACAACCAAGATGTTGTCATACTTCTCTTAATAGATGGAGTCTTGTTCCACCTACAAAGTGTTACAGCCTATGCCTTGATGGGAAAAATTTCTCCTGTGACTTTCAGGTAAAACGGTATTTTCATGTCAAGAACACTTGTTTTATTTTTTTTTTCTTACCTAGTATTTTTGCTTGAGAACTAGGCAGTAAAGATGTTGTGCAAAGAAATAAATAATATATATGCATAAATGCTTCAAACTAAGAAGAAAACTTTTCACATCCGTATCGCCAAAACTTGGTGGTTTGCTCCCTCACTGTGTGAGAGCAGCATTTGACCCATGCTGTTGAGCTTATGGAACAGGTGCTCTCATTTGCTAGCAGGTGTGTTGTATTCAGGTTTAACAGCTGTTCGTTAAAGCTGGTTAATGAGACTGAACAGATTCACTGAACCTCTAGATCCAATGTTTAAGCTGCCATTTGCTTCAGTGATAGGGCAATACTTACATACATTGTGGTGCAGTACAGAATATGAGCAATCGGCTCTGTATTCCGTTCTTCTGAAGCATGACACCAGCATGTCAAGTTGCATTTGTTGAATTTGATGTGTTCTCTAAAGGCAGCTTCCACCTACATTGTTGGTTATTGGCAGCTTTGTTAGGCTGTTGCGCAATTCTGATTCAGTAATTGGTCATTTGTGTGAATAGCCCTAGGGCCTGTGGGGTAATCCTGGTCCTAAACTTCCGAAGGCTTCTGCTGTCTTATACTTTCAGGTGCCCCTGCTACAGTCTTGTGACAATTCACTGTTATACACAGGCTTACTCTGAAGTTGTTAGTCTTGTCTACATAAGAGGATGTAAAAGCATATATATTCACCTTCACATGTATACAAAATTTCTTAATTACTTCCTATATTGTTATTGGTATGATTTAGTTATTGATTCTTTTCAAGTTATAGTGCTATATTACCTGAATAGTAGCAGCATACTTGCAAATGGTAGTTATGTTGCTAGTGTTCTGTTAGCATTTTCTGGATGTCTGTGTTAGCTAGAAATGAATTGCTATTGCTGTATTGCATACTTAAAAGCAATGAAAACAAAAACCTGCGATGAATTACTCGTACTAGCTCTAAAATTAAGATGAGTGTAAAGATACGAGTGCTGATATACAAACAATTTGGTATTGGTATTGGCTTCATGAGGAAAAGTAGAGTCTGAGCTGGTGTTTAAAAAGCAAGCAAAACAAAGAGGGGTCCCACTGCATTAAAGCGTACTTTTGTGTGGGATATGAGAAAGCTTTCTTTGGCTTTAATCTTTATATTCCTTTCCAGTGTTGCTAGTACTGTGAAGCATGCGCTGTCAATCTGGCTAAGTATTATTGTGTTTGGTAACAAAATCACAAGCCTCTCGGCCATTGGGACTGTTCTAGTGACAATTGGAGTTCTACTATATAACAAGGCAAAGCAGCATCAGCAAGAGGCAATACACAGCCTGGCAGTTGCAGCCCCGCAATCCGCACAAAGTACAACTGAAGATAGTGAGCCACTAATTTCCAAGGATCTGGAACCATATGATTAATACGGCCATTTATTCTTCCAACCTAGTGTAGCTCAAAGGAACTCTTCCTGAAAGTGGTTGTTATTTCTTCAACTGTTGATGCTGATTTGGTTCCTTTGAGTTCATGGGAGGTCAAGCCTGGGACTTGAAGCAGAGAGAAAACAATGGGAAGAATCCAATAAGCTTTGATTTACTGAGAAACTGATATACCAAACAGAGGACCTAGTGTCATGTAATGTGGTAAACGTGGGGTTTATTGTCTTTCCTTGACTGCAAATAACACACAAGCCTCTATATTAGAGAGACAACTTCAGTGTCTTGTGGGAAAATGATTCCTTTCTCCCTACCCATCAAAATAATGTGAAAACATGGACCCACCACTGGATTCTCCTTGCTTGCAGTGGAATGAAATTGGTGCATAACTGAAATTCCTAGTTGTTTGGTGCTCTACGCTGCCCACATCCTCCATCATTTGTGTGCATTGTAGACCTGGAAGAAGGAATGAAACAGATGACTTTGGTGTACGTTTAGTTGAAGCAAACTGTGGAAATGAGTCCATGCCCCAAAGCAGTGATGAGCTGCTATTTCTGACTATAAGCCTAGGAATGAAAAGTGATTTTTTTCTACTAAAATTTAACACAGAAATATCGCATCCTGGTTGTATATTGACAATATTGAAATGCAAGTGTACACGCATATACATACACTGTATAAATGGACTGATGAATTAAATATTTGCAGTTGCTTAGAGGTAAAAAACACTGAAAACTTTTGGTGGTAAAGGAAGCAGGATCTCTATATTTCTATAAGAAACCATTTTAATATTTTAATTTCTTGCATTTTATTATGTATTTCTGTTATGAGGGAATAAATTGATTTTTTTTTTGTATTATATCTAAGAGTGCAACAAAATACCGCCTTTTAGAAACTCAGGGTTATAATTCTGACCTATGTGCAAAGTATTTCTATCATTTCTGATTATGTAAACAATGTCAGAGGTATCTGTGACAGATGGAAGAGAGGTCACTAAAGGGAGGAATGTTAACCATAAACTGAGGCTAATCTTTATTTTTTTTTAACCTGCTCTTAAGTTTTCTTTAAAAAAAAAAAATAATCTCTTTTGTGGTAGATCAAAGATTAAAAGTAAACTTTCCTTTCAAAAAATTCTTAAGTATTAGTGCAAAAAAGCACATGTAGCTACCAAAACATTCAAATGGACTTTTGGGTAACAAAATTAAAATAACAATTAAAGTGAACTGGTTTTTAATAATTGCCACTCTTCTGAAAGATTGTAGCATGGCATTAGAAGCATGGATAAAGTGGTCTTTTGTGGTAAAAATAATTTCTAATGGGGAGTTACCAGTGGAGTTCCTGCAAAATTTAAGCTCATGCTTACATTTCTGCATGTGAGGTATTCCGTTAGCTTTAGTGAACTATTCCTGCAGAGAGCAGAGCAAAAATGTGTTCCAGGGGAGTCTCTCTGAAGAAGCCTGTCTTCTGTTTAAATAGCGTGTGCTTGTTTTGTCTTATGTTTACTTCAGGCTACATTCCTAGACATGACTGGTCACCTGGGGCGTATTCCCTGAAGATTTGAGTGGGAGGGAAATGTGAATTTTATTCATTATTGTATATGTGATGTCTGGTTTTCTGTTTCTTTGTACTCCTATCACTTCTACAAAAGCTGTGGACTATGGGGTGGAGCTCTGTTTTTTTGGTTTTGTTTTTTATTTTTCCTGTTATGCTTTCAAAAATCTCAGTGTATTTGGCAGAAAACAAAGTCTGGTTTGCATCATATTTCTACTCTTGTTGGAAGACAGAAATACAAATGGCTTTGTGGTTGCCTAGCTCTGTTCTCATAAACTGCTTCATCAACTAGCTCATTTTAAAAGCTAGCAGGCTTTTGCCTTTCCTATTGCTGGAAAACTTTTTGTGAACCAAACAGCTGGGAGAATTTTGGAACTTGTCGTTTCTGACACATGTCTAAGCTTATTAGTGGCTGGTTTAGCCCCACCTGTTCTGTGGCAGCATGATAATCGTGTTTTACTAGGGGTTTGTTTTCACAGTGTTGATCTTGTGTACTTTTCTATGCAGTCATCTTGGCCTTTTATTAGATTAAACAAACCAACCCCTTTACTGTCTACTTGTAAGACCTTTTCTTCCTCCAGTCATACTGGTAATCCTCCTTTGCTGTTGTTCCTGCTGTGTAAAGAACCGGTTTGTTCCATGTTAAGAATTCTTTACCGTATTATACTCCAGCTATCTGCCTTTTTGTTGCTTTGGATGACGGCAGGGGTACTGCCCAGTTCCTTCTGGAAAGCCCTCTCTCGAAACACTCCAGGGTTTTTTTCACCGGCGTTTCTCACAGCCGCACCCCTGATACTTGTGCACTGACCAAGACGAGCTCTGTGAGCTAGAGATAAGCGGGTTATTTGTTTTACATTTGTCAAGGATGCTCTCATAGAAACAGCACCTCTTCCTTAAAATGTGAATTCCTGAAATAACGCAAGTCCTTGCTGAAGAACACAGACTTGCAGATGGAGGGCGTTACTTGCAGCAGTTAGCGTGTTTCTAAAATGACGTAATTTCCCAGCTAAAAGGATGGATGGATAATAAAAGTAGCTGGGCATCATGATCGTTATCATGTATTGCATTGTAACCTCTAGTCATGGTTAAGTAACCTCACCACTTTAACTGTGTTAAGTTCTATCTGCGTAGTCTCAACTAATTTTCCTTTTTAGGAATTGCCCTTCTCACTGAATTAATGTAAATTCTCCTTTGTAGTAGGTTAGTTCTGTTGCCATTATGTAAGCGGCTTGTTTAAGTGATCGTTGGAGTTCTAATAATAAAATTTAACCTTCTTTTTTACATGGAATTACGAGGCTGGTCCTAAAGAGTGACACGCCTGGTGATAATGAGGATATGTGGGGTGTGAGTCGTTTGTTGGTTTTTTTTTTTTTTTTTTTAATTTCTGGTAGAAGAGTCAGCGCTTGGCCGTGAATTAACTACTTTGCTCAGCCGTCAGGCTGATGCGTTGCATCAACTCCCGTTAGGGATTTTTTTGTTGTTGTTGTTGCTTTCCAGTTAGGCCCCCTCACAGACCGGCCTCTGTGAGCTCCCGCCCTTCCCTCAGCCCCTTCCGGCCGCCTGCTGGCGTCATCAGCCTGCTGCGGCGGGCGGAAGTGGCGCGTTTGTCCCGCGCTACTCGTCCCAGTCTCCGGTAGCGGCGGCGGTGAGTGGGCCCGGCTCCCGCGGCGGGCGGGGGGGCGGGAGCGCGGCGCCATCTTCTTCTCCTTCACCGCCGTTTCAGCGCGGCCGGGGTGGGGTGGGGGGACCCGGCCGGTCCGTGCGCCTCATCGGTGCCGTCTCGGCCGCGGCGCGGGGCTGAGCGGGAGCGGGGCCGAGGCGCCAGCCGGGGCGGAGGTGGGGCCGCAGGTGAAACCGTTTTCTGAGGAGAAAAAACGGGCGGCGGGGTGCGGTCAGCGAGGCTGGCCTTATCGCGACCCCCCCAGGGCCGCTGGGGCCGGGCAGACTCCGGCCCCGGGGTGCGGTCGAGGAGGAGGCCGAGGTGGGTCCGGCCGGTGGGAGCGAGCGGCGGCGGGGCAGGAGGCCGTGACCGTCCCCACTGAGAACGGCGTGTTCTCGTCACCCTCCCGGTACCGGAGCTGTACGTGACAGGCCGGTGCGTACAGTCCCCCCTCTGCGTTTTTCTCAGCGGTGAGACGTCGGGCCTTGTTTATAGACGGGGTTTTCGTTTTACTCCAACAGGTCCCCACCTTCGTAGTAAAGTCCGTGTGCGCTTTTACGTTTAAAACGGGCTTTCCCGGTTCAGCGCAAGTCAAGTCCCGCTTGACCATACTTGAAGATGGTATATTAAGCGTTTGCGTATAAAGAGTCAGCGTAAAATAGGCATAGCTGTGTCGGACTGCGTAGTTGGTGTAGGTTGCATTAACGTCGTGTTCTTTTTCAGAGTTGTTTTTTTTTTTAACTCAAATGGGTGATGAAAAGGATTCTTGGAAAGTGAAAACTTTAGATGAAATTCTTCAGGAAAAAAAACGAAGGAAGGAGCAAGAAGAGAAGGCAGAGATAAAACGTATGAAAAATGTAAGCTACCCTCTGGTCTACAAGCATTTCTAATGAAACCTGCGGACCTTCGGTGCCTGTACCCTCATTTTCTGATGAGAACAAGGCTTTTTGCCTTGTTTGTCAGTGGAATTCCGCTGTGCTCTTATGCATGTTTCGTGTGTGATCTCTAATTCGAAAGTATGACAAAAATACGATGCTTTGCTGAGATCTCATTGGCCTCACGCTGTATGCTGTGCTTTGTTTCATAGTTATTGGTTAGAAAAGGTAAATAAATTGATGTGGTTAACTGGAAGTTGCAGCTCGAGTAACAGCCTTTCAAAGATTTTTTTTTAGAAGAATGGGTTTAAATAATTGTTCTTGAATAGCTTTTATGTTACTATTTGGTTTTGTACAACTATGTACAAAATAACATTCTTTTGGAGAAAAAAACCCAATAGTTAATGCAGTCCTCTTTAATCATTGTTTAATTTTGTCTAGTTACATTGAATTTACAGAAGTTCAGCTATAATTGCAATCAAACTGCATTTGGCTGCTTACAGCTATGAAATCTCTGCTTCATAAGTTAGTGTACTTTACCGGTGTGACTAGCTGAGGATGGCTTTTGAGCCAGGAATGGAAGAGTTGAGTACTGTTTAGATTTTTTCATTTTGTGACATAAAAATTAATTGCATTTTCTTTTTGCTTTTTCTTGTGTTTCTATCACAGTCAGATGATAGGGATTCAAAGCGGGATTCTCTTGAAGAGGGGGAGTTGAGAGATCATCGCATGGAAATAACAATCAGAAATTCACCTTACAGGAGGGAAGACTCGATGGAAGACAGGTAAGAATAAGAGAATAACCTTGTTGCTTTAGGAAGCGTTACTGAAATGAACCTTTAGAAGTACTGAGAGTAGGGTTTAAAAGTAACTGAAGGGGGAAAGTTTAACTTCTTTAGCCATCTCCTGTCCATAGAACATGCCAGGATATCTTTTTGAAGTACTGATTAAGGCTTAACAGTGTATTGTGTTCCAATTTTGGCCACTACCTAGTAATAAAATATTTTGCTCAAGATGCAGTTGAAGCAGGCCTGCTGAGTTCTCTTCAGCGCTTAAGTCATCCTTGGTTTGCTTGTGTATTAAAAGTGTGCATATAATAATAGCTTAGCTTCTCATCTATGTGACTGTGATTTCCTGTGATGTACTGTTAATGGCTTGGTTCAGGGGTATTATGGAAATGAACTGTAATATAAAATAATAAAATAGGAAAAAATGCATTCTTTTCAAAATGGAGAAAAGCAGAAGTAACACACAGTCTGTTTGACAGTACATGTAACCTTCCTCAGTTTATTAATTTGTCTTGTGTTTTAGAGGAGAAGAAGATGATTCCTTGGCTATAAAACCACCACAGCAAATGTCACGGAAAGAAAAAACCCATCATAGAAAAGATGAGAAGAGGAAAGAGAAACGTAGACATCGTAGTCATTCAGCAGAAGGTTGTTTATTAATACATTTGGATAACACTTCTGGTAGCTGCTCGAGGTGAAGCCAAACAGGCACTGTATGGAGAGTAAATAACAATAACTGCAAACTAAGGAAAACATGTCAGGTGGATAAGACAAAGGAATTTTAAACTGGTATTATTTCTCTGATTATGTTTAATGCCCTTATGGGAATGATGGGGTATATACGTGTTGGAGACGACAGTAATCACTTTGGGACAGGGACATAGAGTCTACTTTTACTCTTTGAAGTCTGTTAAGCTTCTTTCTGGCTTCACTGTGTGGGCTGAGCTATGATCTTTGTATCTGACCGTAAAGGAAAAAATATCCTTTCTAGAAACATTCATGTTGTGTTCCTGTTACTAACAGCCCTTTTCTGTTTTTAATGCAAGTATCTGTGCAAGATCTTACACTCTTCTAATTTTCCAACACCCTTTCAGATCAGGGATTTTTTCCGTTAAGAATTTCTGAATAACAGAAAACATGAAAATAGGTTACCATAAGTTTCATCCTTTATAGTTTTGCTTTTTAAAAATAGGAGCGTGAAGTATTTTGAATAGTAACACTCCAAAATTCATTTTTGTTTGTTTAGGGAAACATGCCAGAGTGAAAGAGAAAGAACGGGAACATGAGCGTAGGAAGAGACATAGAGAAGAGCAGGATAAAGCCCGTCGTGAATGGGAAAGACAGAAACGGAGAGAAATGGCAAGGGAGCATTCCAGGAGGGAGAGGTACATCCATCCCTCCTTCCCCTGTGACAAACCAACAAAGAGATGAGCAGCTTATTTCTCTAAACCTGTCTCTGACTTTTCATTGTTTTGAAATGGCAAAAAAAATCCAGAGCAAAATCTTGTAAGGTCTAATGCTAGTGCCATGTTCTTGTGAACGTGTCGTCTAATGAGAATGTGTTGTTGACTTTAATTACCTTTTGTAAGTGGCTTCATTACAACAGGTGTTTCTAGGTGAATTCATTGCCAGTGTTTTACTATAATGAAAAAAAAAAAAGCGTGAACCAGATTTGCATAGTATTGGGATTTATTAACTGAACTTGCTTAATTTCTGTTTAAACCCTAATAAGGGTGGAGAAGCTAATGTGTTTTAGAGCTCACGGTCTTTATCTTTGAAATGCTGTTTTTAAAGGATCAGCTGAAAAGCTATGTACATTTTTGACTAATACACGGTCAGTGGTATTGTTGCTAATGCAATTGAATGGCCTGGTAGTTTGTTGTAGCAAAACAGTTTTCCTTTACTTCGTAAGCTGAATTTGTAGGGAACTGTAACGTAACAAAAAATAATTCTTTTCTAGAGATCGTCTGGAGCAACTTGAGCGAGAACGAGAGAGAAAAATTAGAGAGCAGCAAAAAGAACAAAGGGAGCAAAAAGAACGAGAAAGGCGAGCTGAAGAAAGACGTAAGGAACGGGAAGCCAGAAGAGAAGGTAACTATCTCTGTATAAATGTTGTTTGGGCTTACTGTCTGCTGACACAATAGTGGAATGGAGATGTAGAAAGCATTTTTTTACTTAGGTCAGTGCCAGAATTTAAGAAAATTAAAGCTGGGGGGCCTTCTACGTGGGAGGGAATTAAAAAATCTATCAAGTTCTACATAGGGAAATAAATCAATATCATATGCCTTAAATATCACGGCATATTCATTAGTCAGTAAGTCTTTCTTTGCCTCTTTCGGTTAGTCTGGTTTTCTGTAGAAACAAGATTTACATAATTGACGTTGTCTCTGTGCGTGCATGTGTATCCATCATGATCCCAGTCGCTTCTGAGCTCTTTAGCTGAGTCTAATCCAATTTGATGGAGATTGAAATCTCAAAATTAAGTGTTTTAAGGATTTGGGGAAATAGATTGCCAAGGGAGGGAGAGAGATTGTGTAAGTACTCCAACCATGAAAAAGGCTGTAGTGAGAGTTGAGTGGGGAAGATCTGATAACTGAGCAATTTAAATTAAATTCTACACATGAACCCTCACTTTCCCTCATAGCATATCAGATACTTGCAATCTAAATTCAGATAATTTTGGATAAAGGATCTCTGTTTGTCCCAGGTTTCAGAGGTAAAAGTCAGAGCCCATTCTTGTGATCAGGTGACAAAGGTTGTTCAAGAGTAGCAGAAGCAGCCATATTTATTGCTAGTCTTTCTAATTCAGTTCATATGGAACAGCTCCTTTTTGTGCTTGGTATTTATGGCTCAATCTATCTAGCGTTTCATTTTGGTTCTTTTTATTGCTCCAAGTGTTCTGTCAGCTCCTTCGAAACCTTAGCTGGTTTTATTCCTTCATGTATCCTCCTGGTCTGTCCACTTCTCTCTCTGGCATTAATGCCTTAGTTTCAGGCTGTTTATTGTGTAGTACATAGGGGATCTTGCTTCTGTTTCCCAAGTATGGCAGCATCTTTCTCTAAGTAGTACAAACCCATATTTTACTGTGCATGAAGGAAATCATAGTCCTTTATTCTGCTACATATAGTTAGATTCCACTTCCGCTCCTTCCCATTACCCTTTAGTTTGTAAGGAAAAATGAAAAGTATACAAAGCAGGTGGTTGTGGCAGACAGAGAAGTCTTCTAATTAGGGCAGGGAGATGTAACGATTTCTTCCGGTTTTGTTTTCACTAGTTTCTGCACACCATAGAACAGTGAGGGAAGAATATGGAGACAAAGTAAAAATGAGACCCTGGAGTCGCAGCCCATTACGACAGCAAAGAGACAAGCTTGAGCAAGGAGAGAGCAGGAAACCAGGTAGCATTTGCCACTTCATAATATCTTTGCCTGGGGGCTAGGAGGAGCTGTTCTTGGGTAGCGTTTAATTTTTAGTAGTAAACTTATATCCCTGGTACTCTATTGAAAGTATTGTCCACTTCAGTCATGGTGGCATAACTCTGGAATACTTACGGACATACACATAGGTACTTTTCTAAAGCAATGCTGGTTTTGCAGGTGATTGTGTAAGCGACATTGAATGAATCTTTCCTTTTTAGTAGTAGGAGAAGTAATTTTAAAAGTTTCAAAGTGAGTTACTTCATTCAATGATGAAAGAAGCAGCTGACTGCGTTTTTAAAATTTTGTAGCTTAATTCCCTTGCAGATTAAAAAGGGATTGTTTACACTAGCTCCAGTTGGATTCATTATTAGCAACTAAGCTACCTTAAAAAGTTACCTTACAGGGGTCAATATAGTTGAAGCATCACTGGTAATTGTCATCTGGTAGAAGAAAATGAATGCTTAAGGCAGTATTTTGTTTTCTAAGCCAGAAAATGGTCCTTCCCATGCCTAGAAGGTCCTAACTGTGAGTAGAGAACTTGCACAATTGACATAAAAGTGTCTTTGTTTAAAGAAGAAAAGCTCTGTGTCTGCCTTGTTAATGTGTGTAGTGGTAAAAATAAGTGTAACTGTTTCAAGTAAGCTGATTGCAGAATGTAGTCAGCTGAAATGCCAGGTGGAGGCAGGCAGTAAGTCCTGTGAAGGTGCTGTCCAATCTATCAACAGGTATTCACACGTGCTATTTCATGGTGGTCCAGAGGGACTGCATTAGAATAGTAGGAACTGATAGTAAGCGCTGTATGCGCACACATTAGTGAGACTGTGTTGTGGTGGTACTTGTTACCATGTTACTTTTACCTTTTCTCTTTTTTTTTTTAATTACACTTAGAGGGGCTTAGGCATATATCATGTTTGAAAAACAAAAGGTCAATATTCCACGGTTTTGGCTGTTGATCCTGCCCCACTGCAATTCAGAAAAGTTGTTTGTCTTTTGAGCAGAGTGTGAAATTTTTTTTTAGTGCTCTGTATTTCCAATACAGAATGTTTAGCACCAATTTAATGACCAGAGAAAGTAAAGCAGTTATCTGGGTATTCAGAGTCTTACAAGTAGAAGTGATATTCAGTCAGCACCCTGTTTTTAATTTGGATGGTCTCCAACAGTAAAAGAAGAGAAACCAGAAGAGAGAGATCCTCTTTCAGACTTGCAAGACATCAGTGACAGTGAGAGAAAAACCAGCTCGGCAGAGTCTTCATCAGGTGCCTAAATGCAATTTAGTAGATGTAATTAATTGTTGTCCCGGTTTCAACTGGGATAGAATTAATTGTCTTCCTAGTAGCTGGTACAGTGCTATGTTTTGAGTTCAGCATGAGAAGAATGCTGATAACACTGATGTTTTCAGTTGTTGCTAAGTTGTGTTTAGTGTAAAGTCAAGGATTTTTCAGCTTCTCATGCCCGGCTAGCAAGAAGGCTGGAGGGGCACGAGAAGAGGTACAAGACACAGACAGGGCAGCTGACCCAAAGTGGCCAACGGGGTATTCCATACCATGGGACATCACATCTAGTGTATAAACTGGGGGGAGTGGGGGCGGGATTAACTGGGCATCAGTCGGCGGGTGGTGAGCAGTTGCACTGTGCATCATTTGTATATTCCAATCCTTTTATTATTACTGCTGTCATTTTATTAGTTGTTATCATTATCATTATTAGTTTCTTCTTTTCTGTTGTATTAAACCATTCTTATCTCAACCCATGAGTTTTACTTCTCTTCCCAATTTTTCTCCCCCATCCCACTGGGCAGGGCGGGGGGAGTGAGTGAGCGGTTGCATGGTGCTTAGTTGCTGGCTGGGGTTAAACCACGACAATTGTACAGTTGTCTCTTGAGGAAACACTGTTGTTAGAGCGTGTGCCTACTTAGTTATGTGTTTGATTATTCCTGTACAGAATCTGGATCAGGCTCAGAAGAAGAGGAGGAAGAGTCTAGCAGTGAAGGTTCTGAGGAAGAGGGAGAGGAAGAGGAGGAGGAGGAGGAGACGGGAAGCAATTCTGAGGAAGTGTCTGAGCAGTCAGCTGGTGAGTAACGTAATGCAGGTCCTAGAATGGTGTGTTATGATTTTTTTTTTTTGTTTCTCTTTCTGTATTGTTTTATTTGAACATTTTCCTTTTCTCTTAGTCTAGGATAGGCTGAGACCTCACAGGTCAAGATAACTAAAAAGAAAAAAACAAGTACAAGTCATATTCATATCGTTTTATATAGAGGTAATACCAATTACTCGTCTAAGAAGCCAGATTAGGAAGACAAAAATGGCTTTCAGTTTTTTAAATGGTGTAAGGCTAACAGTTTAAGTAATTTTGTAACACAACAAATGTGTTCTGTAGAGAACAATTCTGCACTTATTTGGGGGGTGGTGAAATACACATGTCTCTGTCATTTTGAATTATTTTGAGTTGCAAATTTCAGATTTTTTTCATGCCAATACAAGTGAATGAACATAAAAAAAGGTTTAGTAAATAAGTCTACTTACAGCCATTCTTGTAATTAAAAGCATGCTCTGATGGCTGGGTATTTTTCTTTAAAATTGATTACAGTTAATAAGCAAATATTCATAAGTTTCCTGACTTAATTTATTCACCTGCCCCCATCCCCAAATTCCCAGATAATTGATAAGAATTGTATTATTCCCTGTTGGAAGCTGAAAGGTGCACTTCTGTTGTGTTAGGGGAAGCATTTGCTTTCCAAGTGAAACAGGAGTATGACATCACTAATTAGATAGCGAAGAAGGCCTGGCAAGTTAGAAAAGCATGTCAGTAGTGATCTGCCTTACAAGGAACTACAGAAGTGTTGAGTTTATTCAGTTGAACTTGATTCTGTTTTGCAGAAGAGGTGAGCGAAGAAGAGATGAGTGAAGAGGAGGAACGGGAAAATGGAAACCACATCCCAGTTGGTACAATGCAAATACTGAATATTTAAAGAAGTGTTTCGCTGAACTTTTGCAGCCAAAAAATCTATTTCTACAAGTATTTAGAAATATTTTAAATGTATTTCTTGTTACAGTTCTGCCAGCATTCTAAAGCATCTTATATTTGGTCATTCTCATGTCAGAATCGGAAATTCCTTGAAATCTGTTGCAGGGTCTATGTTTAGAGGAAATCAGATCCTACTCTACTGAGCTAATGTTTCCTTCTTTTTCATTTGGGTCTCTTGTCCTGTCCTCTCATCAAAAAAGCCTTGCAATCAGAAGGACCCAATACACTGGGTCAGTTTTCTCTTTCATTCTGTTAGTGTAAAGATTTATTTTTATGACATGCTGTATTTAACATTGGAAATTGTACGCACATGACTGGAAAGTTCTTGAAAGCATTATCTCTGCAAAGAGGAGAAATTAGGCTTCTCATTGATCTTTTCTGTTACAGTAACTTATATTGCATAAGATCTCGTGTGGTGATCAGTGTTTCACTACCCTTACTTGTCTAAAGCTGAACTTAATTGTTCCAGATGGCTCCCTCTTTCCACGACTGATTCTGACTTTTAAAGTTACAGAGTCGAGGTTTGACCGAGATTCAGCAGGAAGCGAAGTAGAAGAGGAGGAAGTAGGGGAGGGTACCCCTCATTCCAATGCAATGACAGAAGGAGACTATATTCCTGACTCACCAGCTTCCTCCCCCATTGAATTGAAACAAGAGCTTCCTAAGTATCTTCCTGCACTTCAGGTAGAGGATCACTTAAAGGATGCTCGAGAATATCACGGGCAAATGGATTTCCCTAGCTGCTTTGTTAACATCGTAAACACATATTTGTGCACGAGATATTTTATGGGCAGAATATGCCTTGCTAACTCAGTGCCACAAAATACGCATTTCTGTGTGAAATACTGCTGTCTTTTTTTTGACAAGGAAGGAATGTGCGTGGAGAAAAAATGAGATTACTCTTTTAGATATAGATAAGAATTTAATACTACATTTGATACTCTGATATCTTGGTATTGCTAGCTGAAAATAGATACTTGAGAGAAGAGTTTTGTTAACATGAAAATAAACTGATGGGTGGTTATTCTTTTTGTAGCCAGCAGCAAAGCGTAGAAACACGAAGAGAAAGCATATTCTTATTAATTGAACTATGTAAAAGGTATCAGTCTAAGGTGCTGAGTTGCTGCCTTTGCCGTTGTGGCAGAAATTTCAGTTTATTCTGTGTAAAAGTGAATGAGTGAAGAGTTTGTGAAATAATTTACTTAGCCTACTAAGACACAGACTCTGTCCAGGATTCCTTTAGAGAGCCAAGTAAAAATAAACCCCAAAGATCCTTTTCTTACATGGTGTAGCCATATTGTGGAATTATCTTGGTAAATTTTAACTATTCCTGTGAAGTTGCTGAAGTTTACCGTATGTCATCTTAAAAAAACCCAAGCAAAACCCTCCCCCAGATGCTGGAGGAGTAAATGTTGTCTGTCTTCCTGTTTTTTCAGGGATGTCGTAGCGTGGAGGAATTTCAGTGTTTGAACAGGATTGAAGAAGGAACATATGGTGTAGTGTACAGAGCAAAAGACAAGAAGACTGGTTAGTATAAGCGGTCTGCAATTGTTATCTTCATGGTATTTAGGGCTGCAGTTGTATGCAAATTACAGTTCTGCATTTTTCATTGATGAACAAAAACTGTCTAAAATACTTTATTAAGAATAATTTATGCTTTTTAATAGGATGTGGACTTTGACATAAAGGCTTCACTTCCAGCTCTTTGAGTTCACAAGTAATCTCTGTTTTGGCCATGGTGACGTAGAACAACGAACACGATTTCAGTTTCTGACTCAAAAGGCAGTTATTTCTGGCTTAAGATCTGCTGTAGATAGTTGCTGGGTTGGAGGTTTTCAAAATTTGATAAAAGCGTTCCACCAGGCGTCACTGTAAGCACAGCAACCAATTAGAGAATTTATAAAAGCAGCGGCTGGTGTGCAGTGAGTATATACTGCAGCATTTTGTTGTAGAAAGAAACGTCACTCTTCATTTTTAGATCTCCTTCTCAGAAAACCACTTCTTGCGTATACAAGTGGATTTAATATTTTTAAAACTCAATCTCTTTGCTTATTTGGTTTGTAATGGCAAGCGTCTTGAAGAAATTGTTGCATTTCCTATGAATGGTACAAGAGCCAATGATCAAGTCATTTGTATGTCCCTCTTCCATAGTGATTATTCAAGTGAAAGAAGTACTTGCTTTGACAGTTTAACAAAAATAGTGATATTAGTGCAGCCCCCCCCCCTCCCGGAAAAAGATAATGCACAGCAAGATATGATCTGCTCTTTTGGCTCTGACCTCGGTTTCCCTGTAATGTTGCCATCACTAGCGATACAAGCTGCTCATTTTCAAGGGGAACTGTAGCACAGTAAATTAAATATCTGCAGTTTTAAATAGAGTTGGCAGAAGGCAAAGAGAGCTTGTGAAAAGAACTATGTTCCAAAGCAGACCTAGACAGAAATTAGGGTTATTCTCAGGTTCCAACTGACAAGCTGTGATTTTGGTGACAGGTTTAAATTCTGGTTCCTCTGTTTATTTCAGAAAAATATGACTGTTTGGTCTCCTTTGGGGAGTGGAAATATACAGCTGGCATTGTGGTTTCTCTGAGTTCACTTGTTTACTGGACAACTACCATGAGCTTGTTTTAATTTTCCTTCTCTGTCTTGAGGTCTGCTCTGAGGCTGACATAACCATTATTTCCACAGTATCATGCAAAAAACAGATGTATTTAAATGATTCACTTCAGTGATGTTTTGAATAGCACCTTGGTTTCAAGTTGGGTCTTTAAACAGAGGTAAACTGTATAACTGCATTTGAGGCATTTCTGTCTGCTGTCTTATTTTCCTAACTATGGTGAGAAGTTCAGAATTAAATATACTTTTTCTTTAGTTTCTTCCCAGGAGAGTTGGAATACACTACACTAAAATCCGTGATGCAGCTTTTGGATTGTTGTTTTGGATTTTATTCTTTAAACTTGGCAATCTTGGCGGGGGGTGTGTGTGTGTGTGTGTGTGTGTTTGTTTTTACTTTGCTAATGTGAGACTGACTGCTTCTTGGTTCAACATAATGTCTTGAGTAACAGTTTTCATTCAAATAAATTAAATTAGTGACAGAAGACTGTGGGACCTCTTGACATGTATTTTATTAGCTATGTGATGGGAAATCTGCAGTTAATAATTCTGTTTTCTTTGCAGATGAAATTGTGGCTCTGAAACGACTGAAAATGGAAAAGGAAAAGGAAGGCTTTCCCATTACTTCTCTGAGAGAAATAAATACTATTCTGAAAGCACAACATCTAAATATTGTCACTGTCAGAGTAAGGCCACAGTCTTCTATTTCAAAAGCATTTTTGTTCTTGAAATACTGCCTCTTGGCTTTTAAAATGCCTTATAAAAATGTTAGCATTTGTAGCAGAGCTGGTTTCTGTAAACAGTTGTATATTACCTGTAAAACTATATAGACATTACTTGTCCCTACATAATCTGATGTTTTGCAAAATGATCTGTTTGGGGTTTTTTTTCCATAGAAAAATAACATTTTCTATGGATTTTACCACTGTCAGGCTCCATTTATTCTCTTGCCAGTAAATTTCTAAAGTTCATTTTTGCATGCTTTTTAAATACTGTGTGCTTGTTTTGATCATTTGTTCTGTGTTTTAGGAAATTGTTGTAGGTAGCAATATGGATAAAATATATATTGTAATGAACTACGTAGAACATGATCTCAAGAGTCTGATGGAAACAATGAAGCAACCATTTCTACCAGGTACTGTTTGCCATAGTCTTCTATAATTCTCAAAACTGGAAAACTGGCCAACACAAACCTCAGTGTCTTTGGGCTGTACTGACATCAGAGAACTGGCTTTGTACGGTGATGTGTATTGCCTTGGAATGTCCTGTGACTGTTCTTTGGAACAGAGACTTCATTGCTTTTTCTCTGTTCGGTCTGATTTTACTGATACAAGCCAAGATAGGATTGTAGGCTGGGAGTGCTGATATTTGTAGTGATACTTGGCTGATGAATCCAGTTTGCATGCTTAGGGTGAAGTGGAGGTTCAGGTGTGAAATTGAGGGAGTTTCGCCTGTGCTAAACTGAAAAAGAAACACTGGGTTTTAATTTTGGCTGCTTTCTATGTTTTTGAGAGGCATTAATTTCTGAGTATTATTTGGATGCATTCCAGCTATCCAAATTAAATTTTGCTTTATTGGCAGCTCTCTAGGTTTACCTGCTCTTGTTCCATGACATATTTTTATGGTGCAGTCTGTACTGTGCTTTTAACTTGACATCTCTTTTCTTCCCCCTGCCCCTTCCCTGTTCTACAAAACAAACAAACAAAAATTTATAAAGATTTATTCTCTTAAATGCATTTGGCTTCTTTTTATCATTTCAGGTGAAGTGAAAACCTTGATGATTCAGTTACTGCGAGGAGTCAAGCATCTTCACGACAACTGGATACTTCACCGAGACTTGAAAACCTCCAACTTGTTGCTCAGTCATTCAGGCATTTTAAAAGTAAGAATTACATTAAATATACCACACTTATGAAAAAGCTTGTATTGCAGAATTACACTGCATTATAGCTATGTCAAGGGCTGGATAGAATGTTGTGCATTAATCTTTAAGAGGTATGAGATGTGGCTGGTAAAACATACAGTTCTGAAAGAGTGAACATTACTATTAAAGAGACTGCCTTGCCACAGCTGTAAGATTTGTGTTAGGACGTGACAAAATAAGCATGGTCTAGTGAATACTGAATTCTTTATAGCGTGATTAGAAGCCTGAACACTGTTCTCTTCCTGGTGATGCAGCATACCATATGCATGACAGTGTCATTTACTTTTCCTATATCAGCAATGTAGTGTTTGAACTAGGATTGCTCTTTCAACTTGAGAGATTGTAAGGCTTAATAAAGAATATAAATCTCTGTAGTAGTGCTGAACTGTAGAGTTACTGGTGGAGATGGAGATTCTCTTTACAAAGAAAACATCTTTTAAAAAAGTTGCATACTTTAAAAATCTTATCTAACCTTTCATTGACTTCTTACAAAAATCTAAGAGAAGAGCAGTAATAATAGGATCAGGACATAACATTTAAATTTTTAGCCTTTCCCTTTCTCAGGCAAACTGGACTTTGAATTTTTTTTTCTTGCTCGCAAAGTTGAAGTTACCATCTATTATTGTTGTTTTGTTTTGTTTTCCCCTGCCATATAAGCTTTCTGTCAAGGTGATCAATAACAGGAACTCCTACTTGGCTTCAGGAAGGGAGAAATGTTTTTTTCCCTTGAGTGGAAAAAAGACAAAGAAGGTGATTGAGAAACACTGTATTCTGTGTGGCTATTTTTGAAGGCTGGAAGGCTTGCAATAGCCAACATGGCCAACGCATACCAGCACTGATAGTAAATGGTATGGTCAATGTTGGAAATATTGCTGATTACCAATTTTCATTTAGGTTGGAGATTTTGGTCTAGCCCGAGAATACGGATCTCCCCTGAAGCCTTACACGCCAGTGGTGGTGACGCTTTGGTACAGGGCTCCGGAGCTGCTGCTTGGAGCTAAGGTACGTTTCTCCTTGTCCCTCTGGCTGCTAGAGGAATGACTCTTCAGACTAACTTTGTTTTATAATTTATAAACAAAGCATGAGTATGCTTGATTTATATTGATTTAGAGGTAGAAATTCTAAATCTTTAGTATTGTTTTTCCTAATAACACAGCTAAAAAGTTTCCATCTTCCACAGACGGAAGGTGGGTGATAGGTTTGAGTTTTTCTCCTTTAGAATGCTGATGTGGTAGTGCTGCTGAACTTCTCATGGATTGGTGCAAACGGTCACTGTCATCTTAGGCGGCTGGATTTAAATTTATTTTTTTAATCTTAGTTTAAAATTTGTGACACCTGAGAGCAGAACAAGGTATTGGCAACATTCTGGCAATGTTCCCTACTGATTACCTGTCTCATAACCAAAATTTGGATGAAATCAGTAGGGTTCTGTAGGGCTTCCATGACAAAGGACCATGCTGGGAAAAAAATATTCCACTACTACCAAAATAAATGGGTGCAAAGGTAAAAGAAGCTCTACGCTACCTTTCAAAGATGGTTTTGTATGGTTACGTTTAAGAGAAGAGGTGTACCGTGGAGACCAGCTTTTGTGCCTGTAACCTGAGATTGCTGTTGTGGCAAAATAAGGGCTAAGGATCTCTGTGAAAGAGAGGGCAAGTTAGAATGCTCTGCTAGTTGTGATGCTCTGGGAGTGAAAAAGAAAATAGCATTGTGGAGACTTGCACGTTTCATCCTGAAGTATTTGTGTATGTGAGTATTACTCGTAATTCACAGTAATACTAACTTTTAAACAGTTGAGACCTGTGCCTTCGGTATTGGAATGACTGTATGTGTTCTGTTCAGAGTGGTAGAATCCTGAAGAAAATAAAACAAACTAAACTGAACCCCATATAAAACCCCAAACCAAAACAACACTACCACCACCCCACTCCCCCCAAACAACTCGGTTAAAGTATCTTACTGATTTTATAAGGTATAATATATTCCTTCTTTTCAGGAATATTCAACGGCGATAGACATGTGGTCGGTAGGGTGTATATTTGGAGAGCTGTTAACGCAGAAACCGCTGTTTCCAGGGAAGTCAGAAATTGACCAGATTAACAAAGTTTTTAAGGTAATTTTTTTAATGCCTTTGCATTCTGACTAGTTTTAGAGACAGGTAAATTAGAGTAGTAAGAAACTAAAAGTGCTTATTGCTCTTTGACGGAGACTCAGCCTTAATAAGAGGCTTATTAATCTGATTCTTGTTTTATAGTAGGCTAAGACTGTGTTTTGTCTGTTTTCTCTGGATACTTATCAACTCCTGTACCTGTGTAATGAATAAGTAGAAGGGTTGCACTCTAGAATGAGTTTATTGAGGAGATAATTTAATTTACAGGATCTGGGTACTCCAAGCGAAAAAATCTGGCCTGGTTACAATGAGCTGCCAGCAGTAAAGAAGATGACATTCACAGAATATCCCTATAACAATCTACGCAAGAGATTTGGAGCGCTCCTCTCTGATCAGGGGTTTGATCTGATGAACAAGTAAGTGCTAGCTTCTAGGGGATCCTTGGGAGAACGTGTTCTTGTGCTCTGATAGTGGTGGAAAATTACTTCTAGTGAAGCATGGTATTTCACTGCATTTAACCTTGTCAAAGCATGCTGATGCATTTGAAGTTTGTGACATTCCTTGCAATGCTATTCCTCACTCTCTCACAACAGCTTTATTCAGTGTACCATGTTCTTAACACCTGCTGTTAAACCTCAGTCCGAGATTATTCTTGCACACCTATATCCTAGAAGAACAGAAAAATGTTTTAGTAGTAGTTTCAGCTCATTCTGTCATGTTTAATTATGTGGTGAGTCAGCTATCATGCAGTTTGCTGATGGATCCTGTTAAATTGCAGTTGAAAAAAGGAAAAAAAGCAGTACATTCTAGAGATCATATAAAGAATTAGAAAAACAGCAATCTTGGTTTTTTCCTAGATTTTCAAAGTTCATGAGTTCTGTTACATCTGATGTTCTGGCAGTACTTTTAACTAACTACTGATGCATTTTGATTGCGTTCCAATTCATTCTTCTTTAAAAGGCTGACAATGACTTGAGAGATTTTTGTGTCGTTGCCCCCCCCCCCCCCCCCCGCTTTTAAATGTCATGATGTGAAGTAGTGGAAATCAATGAGTTTCAGATCTTACTTGGACCTTATCTCTATTAAAAAAATTAAATTAAAAAACCCAACACGCTACTTTTTTTTTAAGGGGGGGGATTTTCAGTCCTTCCAATTTTTAAGAATTATGCTGCTCCAGGTTTTTGAATGAGTTGTGAATAATTTATTGGAAGTTAGATAACCTTTTAGAAGGTCCAAGCACAACTTGTCTTACTAAAGATAGGTATCACATAACTGTCATGTATACGTCTTAATTGGTTATGACAGGGCTATGTCTCCATTATTCTGGGTAAGAATGACAATTCTGTAGTATTCATGTGGGTCTGGAACATGCAGAAACACACAAGTAAGTGTACGTCGTAAGTCAGTGGAACTCATTACATGTACAGGGCCAAACACTGTTTGGTAGGATGAATAGTACAGCACAGAAACATGTTTCTGTATTGTGAAAGGTTTAAAATAACCACAGGTTGTACAGTTAAGTTACACTATATTACAATATTTTGTGGTGTATCAATATTATCTCAGTTGTCTTCTCTAAAAAGCAAAGCAGCATTGTAAAATATTTTAATTGAAGCATCCCGGGTCCCTTGGGAGCTATATCTGACTACTCACAGGTTCTGAGGTGTCTTAACAATTTGTACCACTGTAAACAGATTCCTACAAAAGCTACTTTTGATATGTACTTCTAGCTGCTGTTCCATTAATTATAGGTTCATGTAAGAAGCAGGCCTTTAAAATTAGCTAGCTACGTTAGATTGCCCATATGTTAGCAATCATATCCATTAACAGAATTCTTTGTTAAAAATCAGAAAATTCTAAATTGTGTTTCTGAAGAATTTATAATTTGGGGGCTAAAATTTTTCTCCTTTCTGCCTCTCTGTGTCTCTTCTTCCCTATTTCATTGTCTTCCTAAATTCTTCTCAGCTTTTTGACGTACTACCCAGCCAGAAGAATTACTGCTGAAGATGGTTTGAAGCACGAGTATTTCCGAGAGACTCCCCTTCCTATTGACCCTTCCATGTTTCCCACCTGGCCGGCAAAAAGCGAACAACAAAGGGTAAAACGTGGTACTAGCCCACGCCCACCTGAGGGAGGCCTTGGATATAGTCAATTGGTAAGCATAGCAGATGGATGCAACTGCCACAGACTTCTGATGTCCTCGGACATGTTCACATCCTAATTTTGGAAAAGTTCACGTGGGCTGCATTTGGTTAGCCTTCTGGGGCTTGGGATCCTGAGACTCACCTGTACTTGCATGCAAAACACTTCTACAGCAGTCCAGCTTTCCCTCTGTTCCTTTTCAAAGGGCAGGTCCAATTACTGTTGTATTCACAGAATTATAATTTCAGTACATAATCTGAGAAAGAAATGATGCCTGGTTTTATCACAGCGCATGACAATGTTTCTTCTGAAAGTGTACGTTGTTTTACACTTTCTTGAAAAAAAGATGGCCTTCTAAGTATGTTACAGTCTCAGGTACCTTAATTATATCAACTATTTATTACTATTTCTGTGTCTCAGCATAGATGAAATGCCAGTTATTGCACCCAATTGAACAGATGCAGTAGCCTTAAAAGTTTATTTAGCCTCGATTTTTCAGGATATAAAAATTGACATGGAGGGTATGCAGAGTATGTTTCATCAGACATTGAGTAAGCATAGTTTATGCTTATTTGTACAGTGTGTTCACAAATTTTTTTCGTCTTTTGCATGTGCAGTCAAAAGTAGATATACAAACCAGGAATACACTTGAGATGCCTTTAGAAGATAACTTTTGAAATAGCAACGTTTAAAGATCGTGAATAACACTCTGCATCAGCCTTACCTATGATGTTACTAAATCAAACGTTTGTTTCTCATCTTCTAGAGATACTTTGATTATTTTGTTGTTGGTTAGATTTTTGTGTTGGAGACAAATGCATCTGCACAGACACTTAACTGATAAATGAATTGTAATTGGTTTTCACAGGGTGATGATGATCTGAAAGATACAGGTTTTCATCTGACCACCACAAATCAAGGAGCATCTGCTGCAGGACCTGGTTTCAGCCTCAAGTTTTAAACTCAACATGAAAGAGGAGGAAAAAAAAAAAAGAAGAACTGTTCATGTGAGTGGATTTCTGAGTGCCCCAGTTCTGTTCTTCACGTCAGGGAAACTAGATGTTTTTCACAGGAAAAAAAAAAGTCAAATGTCATCACAGATTCAAAGGCTCTTGCTGGGTGTGGAGTATAACTGCTGCATTCCATTAGAGGACTGGAATTAACCTGAAAAGCCAAGGATCATTACAAAATTTGACAAAGGAAAACTTGAAGTACAATCCTTGAACAGTTTCTGTTTTATTTTTAGGGTTTTTTTGTTGGGTTTGTTTTGTTGTTTTTCCTTGTAAATTTGTAGAATTAAAATACATTTTTAATTGTTTAATAGTGTGAAGGATTTCATTTCTTCACATGCAGCAAACTTGGCTGTTGGTGGCATTAAGTCTTCTAGAGTGGAAACTTATTATCCCCCCCATCCCCCCCACCCTGCTGCTCCCCAGATCTGTGCTGGCACTATTACAGCATACTGTCAGCTTGGACAAACAACTTTTTTTAATTTAAGTAAATTGTATGTGTCTGAATATAGTTGGGGCAAAAAACCGTAACAGTTCTGAGGTTTCTTTCCTGTTGTGTGCCTTGGAGAGAGCTAGGCTGGGTTGGGCTCGATACTCACTGACACTATTTTTGGGTGCACTGCTGAGCTGAACACTGTTTGATGCGTTGTATATGTGTATTTACAATGGCACTGGTGCAAAAGTAGTACTCTATTGTTTTGTAAAACAAAAAAGATTTAATATGGAGGCTTGAAACTTTATTTTCTAGAGAAAGTTCTTTTAAATACACCCTTTTTCCATAAAAAGAAGAGCTTAGCTTTCCTGATTGTATAATGCCCTATTCCAGTCCTTGCTCATAAGATGAAAGACCGGAGGAATCATGTTGGAATATCACATCCTTTTGAGTCTCTGATTTATAATGCTATCATTCTTTTCTGGGAACAGGAGTATTCCTGCAATCAGAACTCGGCACCAGTCCAGTAAAAGGATTAACTTAAGTTATAAACATTCTATCAATTTCAGTACATTTTAAGAGTTTTTCTGAACTTGTGTTAAATTTTGAAACCAGTAGGGTTTGTTGTTGTTGTTTTTCCTGTGGAGGAGTACAGAACTATTTTCTCTTCAGGACTGATTGATTGCCTAGTACTGAAGGAGAAACAGTTCTATTACTAGTCTGTTAACTGAAATATGCCTGATTTTAGCAAGATTCCTCACAGGTGGAGATCAATAACCCATCGAAAAGCAGGGGGTTTTTGCAACATCCCAGTGAGTACAGCAAAGGAGAACCATTTTGCCATGGCCTGCACTAGGCTCTAAAGGATTACAATATGACTGCATATTTTGTATTTATTTCAAGCTGTGCTATGCATCTTGCACTCTGTGAAATTATTTCCTTCCTAGCTTCCTTGGCATTGTTGCAGCCAGCGTGGACGTTGCTGGAAGATGCATGTTCCTGACAAAAAGAATTATTCATCTAAGTTGGGATAGTTATAGTAAAACAAAGAAAACCTAATGCTGGATTGCAATGGAAATTTAATACGGTTGAGAGATACATGTAATCTCCATTTCTTTTTTGTAAAAGGGCTCTCCCTGAATAGTGCAACAGTGTCTGGTTACTGCATCTCAGCTTTTATTTTGTCTCAATTGTCTATATTTGCATAGAGTGCTTGCCTTTTATGATCCTGAGCTTAATTGTCCATGCAAAGACACATTTTTAAGTTTTATACTATGCTGTGCTCTTAGCTAACTGTGATGATAAAACTGTCCTAGAACAAGAAGAGAATTTTACTGATAGAGCCTTTCTGCTCTAATACAGTGGTCTTCCTAGGCTGCTGACCTATACTGCAGTGTGTGAGTGGCAGTTTTGTTGGTACTTTTAAGTAGGAAAAAACTTGTTTCAAGAGGTTAAGAGGACAACTAAAAAAGGATGAACCTAAGAAAAAGACCAGTGGAGGCTGCTTTAATACAAGTAAGGGTCTGGCTAAACGTAATGAATGTCAGGGATTCCTAACTGTGCAAATGAATGCTCCACCACTGTAGATGTTTGCGTGCAATAGGCTTTGCCTACCACTACTAATGCTATTTTCCTGTTGGATATGGCACATTTACCTCATCAGTTGGGTGACTGGGGGAGGACAGTGATGGAAATTACCTCATCTCTCTTGAAGGAGTTGAGAGGCTTCTTGAACAGACACCTGAAGGACAAGTTATGAGGAGCTGCTGATGGAGGTAAATAGTCTATTGGGATAAGATTACACAAGTAATAAATACAAACCACAGGAAAACGGTTGCGGGGGGGGAAGACATTCCCTGGATACTTGACCTGAAGATGTCAAAAAGTGGAATGGAGTAATTAGAAAGGGTTTGTTGTGACCCTACATCCTCCTGGCAAGTAAAAGTAACATTAGGTCTTACACTTTTTTTATACATGCTTCTATTGCTATGCACCAGGATCTAAAAAAACAACAGCAAAACACTTACGGAGTACAACCGGTCATTTTCCTTCCACAATACCTCTGCCTCCACTGCAACATACCTGAGCCATCAATCCGTTCGTTCGTTTGATGAAGAGTTAAGTTCTTGTTTTTCAGCAGTCCACAGTGATCCACATAGTTTAACTGCAAAATCTGACACTTTTTTTTAAAAAAAGAAAATTTAATTCTCTGTACAGCATACTTGATAAATTCTTTATCATTAAAACTAATGTGGAAAAGTTTTGCATTCCAGTAACTGAGTCTCAGAGTCTTTTTTGTCCAACGTATGGAAGCAGTTGATTTTTAGAAGTTCAGTTGCACTACTGGAGATTAAATATAAAATGCCAAAGAAATGTTTTGAATTTGAAACAGAACTAGGAGTAATTGAAGTGCTCAGTCCAGGGCCCTTGTTAGTGCTTCAGTCTGATTCTCCAGGAATAAGTAGTCAAGATTCTTTCTTTTTTCTTTACTATACAAGTATAAGTTCCTTCATTGATTGCATTTGCAATGATGCTCATGTGATCTTCATTTAAGGATAAATAACCTGGATATGAGTATTCCAGAAGCTCCTTATCTTTATACCAGCTGTCATAAGAAAAATAATAGAAATTAAACTACAAAATGTCTAGTACAATGCAATATGTAAGTTTTGCTGAATATGTACAGCACAGATGGGACTTTTAACAAGACAAGGTTAAGTTTTACTATATATTTCAGGTAGACCATGGCAGCTATAACAGGGCACTATCCTGAGTCATTTCAGGGCTTGAATCTTAATGAAAGTTGATGGGAATCTGGATCCTCAGTCTAAACTAACTCATGGACTTCAGCCTATCTGTTTTAGATAGATACATCCAGAAAGAATGTATTTGTATGTTAGTAAGAGCTAACAAACAATTAATTGAAAAGGGTAAATCAAAGACTTGTTTTTTGCAGCATATGGGCCAGGGAATTTGACTTGATGGTAAGAATTATCTTTGTGCTATATATATGAATTGGATTTTATCCTTTTTCAACTCAGCTTGCTCATTTCCGGTAGCTCTGCTTTCAGACTAAATGCTTTGCAATGTTATAAACAATATTTGCACACTCCCTTCTCACAGTTAGCCAGCCCCCCTCTTTCTACTCTGAGTGCCAAATAAGACAGTGACACGCTCCAGAAGATAAACTGCATTCTTATTTATGCTGTTTTGACATCCTTCCTCATCCTTTTTGGTATGTAAGCTGCAAAGTCTCCTAAAGGACTGGAATAAAAGATAGAGCACTTACTAAACTTTGCCTTTTTTATGAATTATCTTCTGTCCACAGCGGAAGGTGACGTTCCTGCCTTCAGAAACAGTCTTGGTTTTTGTCCTTGGTGGGGGCAGAGTAGGGGGGACTGTTGGAAATGGGAATTCTGTCCACCAGAGGAGAGAGAAAGAAATGGCAAAAGTTAGCATATCTCATTATCAAGCTTTAGTCATTCTAAAACTTTCACAGAATTATGTTACCACCTAAGCAACCTTAAAAGTATTAGTTTAAAAATGCCTCCTACTGAGCAATTCTTAGATAGACATGTAATATCATACATACCCAAAGGTAACAATTTTGTGGCTTGTAGACTGACAGAGAGGGATTAAAAAAAATCCCCTTTCCTGTTTCATATGTATGGAAGAGTATACATTCTGTATATGAACAGTCCCCTAGAATATATGGATTTGTAACGATCTGACTGCATCTTTACATTACTTTGATCTACAAAAAGACCTCTGTACTGGAGAAGGAGGTACTAGTTATACCATACGTCATGTTAAGGTCAGTAAGTATTTATCTGGAGCTGCAGTAACTTGACCTGATCCTCCACTAGTCCCTTATCTGGATTCATAAAACTGAGAGACTAGATAAGGTGATTAACATACTTTATCTCCTTTTCTTCAGAGCAGCTCAAGTCCAGCTGTGCTTGAGATGTCATTTGTCTTGTTTATGTCCCACCACTGCATCAGGAACTGTACTGCATCTCTTAGCCCTGAATTTAACACATCAGCATCTCACTTCCTCAGTTGGGTCCAAAAGGGAAGCAGTCTGAGGCACACAGCGTGGTTGTGTTTTCAGAGACTCCCTATCATTGGTTCAGTTAACTAGAGGAGAATGGGACAGTTTAATGTTCTAGTCCACAAATGTTTACACATCAAAGCTGCTTCCTATTTCCAAGCCTTGATCGTGGCTCAGATATGTAAGAGGCCGTCTCTGCTGTGCTTCTCATTAGAGCTGGATGGGGCTAGTCATTTGCGTCCACCCATCTCTAGTGTGGAATTAAGATCCTGCCTATCCCTGCAGCAAACTCCGCTTAACTTCCTCCCTCTGTGCAAAGCCCGTGAAAAATCCCAGAAGAAAAGTTAGATACCGTAGCAGAAGTCACAGGTGGATGGACAGTGCTTTTTCATCAACTTCCTGCGTTTCTCACAGAAACCTTTTTGTGCCCATGATGGGCACATAAATAATCGGTCTTTACATCCTGAAACAGAAGGAGACAAGACATTAGAGGGATTGGGGTAGACTGTTATTTCTGGGAATCAAATTGACATTTCATCTAAATCGGATTGTTCAATATAAATGGTAGAGCTGGGATAGGAAAGAATCTAAAACGGGAGTAAATAACTAACTAGAGCAGGGTACCATTATTACGTGAGCAGTGGACTAGATACCGAGCTACTTTCATGCAGTAGCGTCAGTGATTCACGCGAGTTGCGATTTGTAAGTCCTACACTAGCTCACGTTTGAAGAGTAGCAGGCAAATGTGTCGGAGCTTGAGAGAATCTTGCCACAGCCTGTTTGGTTTGTGGAGAGCTTTGTCATGTATTAATACATGTGAATCCAGCCAAAAGAGTAATTAACAGCTGTTTGCCTTCCCCCCTCCTTTGCATGTGAGCTTTTCCTTTGGGCACCTGATGCTTGCAGATGTACAAATGCAAGTCAGGGCTCTCCATGGCTAAAATTGACCTTTAATTCTCGTATAAGCCACAGTCCAAAAGGCCCAAAGAGTCAATGCCCAGAGCTGGTTGGTGGGCTGGGACATAATGAGCCAGGCATGTGAGAACACAGACAGCGCCTGTGCCTCTGCTGGAGCTGCTCAGAGCAGTCCGAGGACAGAGTGGACTGACCCCTCCGAAACCTTTTCTCAGAACTGCCGTCTGGGGAGGTGGGAACACGGACCTCCAGCCTCCCGTCTATCACATTTGAAGCTAGTAGTGCTGGAAACAGAAATGCTACACCTCCTTTTAGCTCTACTTTGCATAAAAAGGAGTTAGATCCCTCCTGCTCACTGGCTTACAGCCTAATCCTGCCAAATGATGAGGGTCTACCACCGTAAGAGCTCCACAGGATCCAACTGACACTTCAGGCAAACCTTCTTTACACAGAGGAGCCCAGAGCACGACCCTGCCTTCCTTACCGTAAAGTCTGTGAATTCCCCAAACTTCATCTTGAGAGATGGTCTTTTTCCCAGTCAAAGTGGCATTGATGTGCATGAGGGCGTTGGGATTCAGGGAGTGCATGAGTCCTAAGGCGTGTCCTATTTCATGAGCTGCTACGTGTACCAGATCTGTAAGCCAAACACCTGGAAGAGAAACAAAAACAGCTGGCACTGCGTGGTGAAGTACATTTGCTAATCCTGGTGTAAAACTAGAGGAAATATTTTAGCACTAGGACGGTATGGTCTTATCAAAGGTTGCCCTAGTTTCATCTTCTCTGTAGCTGCTTGGGTGCAAATAGATGAGCCAATTATTTCCACATGCTTCTAATTTGAAACAGCAGGACACAGAGCAGCACTGCCAGACTACAGGAAAACTGCTCTGAGAGCGCAATGTTTGAAATGAAGGCAAGTGCCCTGTGTAATACTTACTTACTCTTGACAGCTTTCTGCTAACTTTGTTCCCGCAGCCCTGAGCTGTAACTGGAAATGGCTGTTTGGGAATGAGACCGCTAGCTGGAATATTCCAGTCTGAAAGAGCCTCCGATTGACCTCTGCATCCCCCATAGCCTGTAGTTTCTGGGTAGCATCTTGAAACCTGCTTCCAGCAGAGATGGATTTTTAACTGAAAGATGACTCACAAGAGGTGTTATTTATTACCAACACCTATCTTGATACCTTGCACAATTACAGGCCACAAGAATCTCACACAATTCCTGTGTTAAACCCAACTGCTTATGGAAAGAAAGGATCTGAAAGGGGTAGCTTGTACGTGTGCTTAATTCATCAGTACATTAACTAGGAATGCCTAGTGGGTGGATTTTTTTGGAAGATCTTAAAGAATTCTGCTAAATCTCTCTGACGTGACTTGGAAGAACAATGATTTCGTTCTACTTTGTTCCCATCCTTCTTTATGCCAATAAAAAAAGGCTAATTTAGCTTTGGAAAGAGAAGCAATCATTGTGAACAAGTATTAAATGGCTCAGACTTACACTGGCCTTCTGAAGTCAGAAGTGTTATTACTGTTTCACAAAGGTGACTGAATTGTATGCAAATCAGCGGCAGGACTGTCTCCATAAAAAAAGACTGGAGTTACACTGCCATGATAGAGAGTCAGTGGCAGAACTGCCACTCAGGACACTGATTTATTCCATTATCTTAGTAAAACTTCACTAAGAATCAAGTTTTGCAATTGTCTATACTTGTTTCAACAGCTGCTTGCAGAAAAACGCAGGTTAGAAAAACACATTGTTCCCCGATAACTCTGTAACTTCGAGGCATAGGCTCGTTACCAAACTCTCTGATTTTTATTCTCCCTGACAAACATTGCCATTTGATATAGTTAGCAGACTATAGAAGTTTGATGGAGAAGGGCATCTTTTCAAAGCTGAGTATTTCACAAAATTTAATCTGGCCAGTTTTTTCTTAATACACACTGACATTCTTGCTTTAAAAATCATCTCCCTCTGGTCTTTGTCCCTAGGTGTTATCTGTTGCTGTGCTTTGGAAAACAAGGATAGGAGAAGTCCTTCTATGTCACCTAAAATCTCCTCTCCTCTCTTTTTATTTGGTGAAAAGCAGAATATCTTACTTTCAAAAAAAGTACTGAGTTGGTCATACAATATGAACCAAATTTGCTAGTCAGGGACCATCTGCTTTTAATTAAAAGTTGGTTTTGATATTGCTAACAAAAACCAAAAAACCAAGAAGGAAAAACCACCAAGCTGCAAGCAACACAGACATTTTTAGGTGCTCACAAACCCAAAAAACCTAAAATGTAAAGAGCCATGCCAACAAGTTAAAGTAATATAGCATGGCCCTTCTCAGAGATGCAGCTGCCTGGGCAGAAGGCAGATGTAATAACTGCGTATGTGGCCAAACTAGTGAGTAAGTCCACTGAAATATTCAGAAAGAAAGAGCACTGCCACCAAACACAGTCCCTTATAGCAGTTCAGTTGCATGACACCAAGACCAACAGCTTCCAAAACTACAGAAAATCACAACCATTTCTGTTGTCTCTTTCCCATACCAGGTAAACCCCAGAACAAGGACTAAAATAAAAAGTCCTACAGGCATTAATCATGTGCTCCCGGAGACATGTGTTACCTTTTTTCCAGCTGAACCGGGTATTCCCCAATATCCAATATTCATGGTCATCAAAATGGATTTCCCCGTTGGGTGGGAAGAAGGCATGGGCAAGTTCCCCTGTTGTTCCATCAAAGCAGTGGTGAATAAGAGACTCCAGGCAGTCCGTGTGATTGATAGAGTAGAAGCCTGTGAAAAAAGCAACAGATTTAGTGTATCTAACAGGGTAAAGCCATCCAGGACACAGACAGCTGTAAATTTGTGGTTTAAAAAAAAAAAAAAAATCTCTTATGGTATCCCACGTATTTTCCAACCTACAGAGCCACAAAAGGAAAAATAAATGCAAAGCAATTGTCAGGAATGATGGCTGTGGTGCAAACTATACTCAGCCCTGTGATGACCCTGGATTTAGAGCTGTTTCCAACAGACACAAATGAGTCTACTTTTCAGAAAGGAATGCTGAGCTCTTTTTGCAACATCACATGGAAATTTTTCTTTTTTTTTTTTGGAGAGAAGTTGGACAGTGAGATGATAACCCCAGGATGTAATTGTTCCATTTTAAATGTAAATAAGCAGATAGCCTTAAAGTCATAGCGGCTTGCTGTCTTTTTGCTAGCGCCATGACAGCATCACAGCGTAGCCTGCGTCCAGTGGAACTGGGCCACTTGGAGCTCACATGTGGTAGCAGGACAGACCCCTGGGAAGGCATATGGTGTGCCTGTAAGTAGCGTCATGCAACACGAGAGTGAAGAGCACGTTGCGAAACAATGGTAAATCTGCTGGTTATCTCAATATTGCTGCCATCTGCACAGGAAATAATTCTTTCACACAGACCATAAATCCCAGGAAGAATTTACATCTGGGGTTGAGCAGATAATGCCTCAGAACTAACATTTTTCTAGGCTTGAGAAACTTGGGAAGTATAGCGGTACAGGGGCAGAAGGAAGGGGAGGGAGGACAGAGAAAAGATGGTGCTTCAACAGGATCAGCAAAAGGGAGGCTAAAACCATAAACACACTGGAATCCGTCACCTGCTCTGTGTGACCTTGGATACGTCATTTCAATATTCAGTTTCCCCATCTGTGGAATAGAGCTAATCCTGTCCCAGTGGCAGATTTTGAGGGTTAATTCTTGTCAAATACCTAAAGCTTCCCGACCGTAAGATTCCCAGAAAGTGTTATTTATGATATTAAGATCTCTTTAGAGCAACTAAAAGTAGTTTCTGTACCTGACTAAAGGCAAACGACGCCCCAGTTCCTTCTCCAAGAGGCCCTGCTATGTCCATACAGCAGAGGAGGACTATCTCCTGCCTCCAAACTCCACAAGTCCCTTGTGGAGTTAACGTGCACAAGAGTGTTCCGTCAGTCCAGGAGCCTGCGCAGGCTTACCTATTTTCAAGTCACTCGCTACGTGGCGTGGCACTTCTCTGAAGCTGAACGGTGAAACTTCACTCCACATTCGGAACGCAGCCGCCAGTCCCTTGCGTGTGTCCCTGGCGTTTATGAGGTTTCTTGGAAAGGACAGGATTCTGTAGGAACACAGAACAACTTCAGGAAAATGGTATTCCCTTCTCAAACATCAGCTGAAGGCTCTCAAGGTTGCATCAGACAATCAAGTCTTTCCATTCACTCTAATAGGTTCAAAACAGGAATAGCTTGAATTGGATATTAAGAATATTTAATAAAACCCCCACAGGAACTAATATATTTACAATCACATGTTCCAGACTACAGCTTTTGTCCCTCCTCAAGCACATCATTTTAGACAAGGTTCTCTTGGAAAACTGTTTTTATCCTAACATCTCCCAGTCTGTTGTGCAGTGTTGCTAGAAGAGGAAACAACTGCATTTCGGCAGCAGACTAGGTAACTCCTATTGATAACACTTAGGCTACAACGTATGTGCACGCGCTGAATTATAACAACACTCGGGCAGAACTTTTGAAAGGGTTCCAAAGGATATCAGAAGTTTGACAGTAAGACAAGTTATTTCCTTTGAAAAGAATCTCATCGCTTGGGAGACTCGAGAGCGCTTTTTGCTTAGGCCACAGGTACAGATACAGCTGAACGGTGAGAAAACGACTGGTGCAGGATGGCAGAACCATGGAAATGGATAGATGGCTCCTAGAAACTTACCTTGTCCCAAAAGAAGATCTGCATTCAGGAAATTGCCTGAAGTGTAGCAATTGGGAAAAGCTGTGTATATTCTGCTATCCCCTCTGGTTGTTTTTTAGCTATGCTGTTTATGTTCTCCCTTCGTCCCAGCACATCCTAAAGGGAGCAGAAGGTTTTGTATCAAGCCAGGCTGTTAATGAACGTGAACCTGGACAATTAAGACTATCATGAGGCTTAGCCTGTTTGGGATAAGCGTAAAGGGAGATATGTTCTCTGCTCAGTGTGAAGGAGTTGGGTTCGTGCCACCCACTCATTCTTTGCTGGGCTTACAGGCAGAACCCCTGCTGTCCACCGGGAAGTAAACGTGTAGTGATGAGCACCGCAGCATCACCCACGGAACAACGCAACAACCGCCACCGCACATCGAGCAAATAAGGCCAGCGACAGTAACGACGAGAATTCTGTGTAACCAATGGCATTACAGCTACCTAGAGAACAGAGGTAACTGCAGCATCAGCCACACCTTGCAAATTATCTTCCCGGCCTGCATTTGGGGACCTTGAGCTACTCCCACTCCTGCTTCTGTGGAGAAGGGGTTAGGGCAGAGCTTTTGGACAGATGCAGCTGCTGCCATCCTGCCCACCCCACTCGCCCTCCTCACTCCTTACCTCCGCTGCCTGAGGCAGATCCACTGCAAACAAAGCTCAAAATGCCTTCCTTTCCCGTTTGTTGGTGACAGAAAACTCTCCCACCCTTTACAGTCACAGTCTGGTCGAGTTTTCCAGAGCTAGAGTGTGAGAGAGACCCTCACAGCTCCATAACGATGTCCTCAGCCCAATGCCAAGAAAAAGCTGCAACACGTATTGCTGCTGCCGGAGGCCACTTTACAAGTGTTTTCAGAAATCCAGTGTGACCTGCCATTCAAGCCACTGCAGTTTAACAGTTAGTGACTGCAGCTCTCGAGAGGTCAGGTTTGGGTCTTGCTCTGTACTTTAAAGTCAGGAGTGGCCGGAGTTAGCAGCCACATTAAAAGGACCTTTGTTGTCACATAAGACATTGAAAAACCTGGTTTGGCTGTTGTGTCTCCAGGAAGGTGCAGACTCTCAGCTAGGAGCGAACAACAGGCCTTTCTTCAGTCAAACCTCCAGGACTCCTGCTAGTCTGAGGTTTCCCGTGACAGTCTGATTCTACCTGCCAGCACTCATCTTATGAAACTGTTTCCAAGGGGATTCCCTGAACCTTGTTCTGTCTGAACTCATCTTAGCTCTCCTGAAAAACATTCAGCAATGCCATTAATATTCTCCCAGAGAGAAAAAGCATCTTTTCAGGATGCTGCCACCACAGCCCATTGCTCTGGACGGTTTCAGGGGCTGTTCAGCCACTGCTAAAGTAAGGAAGAGAGCTGCTCCAAGGCTAAACACCAAACAGGAGCAACATTGCCTTATGCCAGCAGTAAAGAAAGACAGACAGCAACGAGAAACAGTTCAGTGTGAAAATCCATAGGACTCCATCAACTTTGGCTCTGAACAGCCTGCTTGTTGAAAGTAGTACTAGCACTGCACATTTACTGCACATAGCTCCATCCTATCAAAACCAGACCACTCTATAGCTGTACGGTACTGCTGGAATGCTGCTGGTTCCGAGCAGCGGTAAACCCAGCTGGAAATCAGTAATCTGGACAGCCACTTCTCCTTGGCAGAAACGTCTGAAAATATTAGGGTTAACATTCGATCACCCTAGAATTGCCAAGGGATTTTTATTGTTTAGTTGTTACTAATCTAAGAGTCGGCATCCTTTCCCAAAGACAACAGGGAGAAAGAGTTTCCTAAAAGCACTCAGTGCTAACAGAGCTCTGTCCTCCTGAAATCACAGAACCTTTCAACAGCTATTTCCCTCAGTGATGATGTAGGTTCATACAGAACTCTTTTAAAAATACCAAGCATGACAGAGTTAGTATTCAATTCACTACCTTCTGAAGGAAGTCTCTAGTTCTGGGAAGCCTATCTATCTGAAGCCTGCATCTGTCCCTGAACAGTTAGTTTTACTACAGGTAGCCCCAGCATGCAGCCGTATGCGCTACTAGCTTCTAATGTAGCGACGATGCTTTGCATGATCCATAGCTGATGTGAGAGATGTAGCATTTGTCAAAGTACTTCCTACTATAAAGTGGCTTTAGCAGCTATCCATTCATTAGCAAATAGATTAGCAACATTCATATGGTAAATATCTATACCCGTGACAGGAAAAACTCAGACCCCAGTGACAGAAAAGGCTAATTCTTAGGGCTAATGCAAGTCCGTACTTGTACGTCAAGTTGAAGTGATCCCATTTCAAGTGTCCTGGTGTGATTGTGTATCGTTTTCTCCGTGCTGGAGGCCGAGGTGGGAAAGCTGGACTGTGCAAAGCAGAGACACTCACTCCATGAAGACCAGGTGATGTGGCATCTTCCTTAAAAGATAAAACAGGAGGTTGAAAGAGATGGGAGAGACTGCAGGATTGAACAATGTAAAAGAAAAACTACTAGGGATGGGGCATGTGGAGGCTGGGGAGCACAACTGGTACTCCCTTATGGGCGTCCAGGAGACGAGACTAGCGCGTCAGCTAGTCAGTGTTTTGCAAAGCGTGCCTGTTCCGAGCGTGCTGAACAAAACCAAGACAGAGCAAAGGAGGGGCTACGCTGTGAGGAGTTCTTGGGGCATGTCTTAGATCAGACGTACGAGGAAAGGAAGGGAGCAGCACTCCTCAACACCGGATCACAGAGGATCGGTGCCGTGGGCTCCCTTGAGCTGCTGCATGATTCCAGAATAGGGCACTGCAGCCACTGCGCTCTCCTCTTGGAATGCGGCACAGATGGAGCAGAAATGAGGCCTCAGTAGGCTTCTGGCCACAGTGAGTGCTGCAGCTCTTCCTGGAAAGTTTTCATTTCCTTTTCACTTTGCTATTGCTCTTCAGCCTCACCACAGAAGAAATAAAATACTGGACAAATGAGTAAAACAGGCAACCCTTTGTGCAGAGAGCTCTTTATAAAGCTGCATTGTGGATCTGAAATGCCTTCAAAGTAAATAGGAGCCCTGGAAACCCTGGAGTGCTTTTAAAGCCATCATACAGTAAAAGACATCATATTTCGTGACACGTCTGACTCAAACTATAAAAGCCTTTCAGTCCTGAGTAGTGGAGGTAAAAGAATGGGACCCAACACCGTTCTCTAAGTCTACCTGCTCTGCCTTCCCTTTTCAGGATTAAGACACCGAGTATCTCCGGGTCATCTTTGCTCCAGAGGCACCAAGACACTTACTAAGCGATATGTATAGTGGCAACGTTATAAAAGCTGCAGCAGTACAAGTCTGTTCAACCTCACAGCACATTCTATAGAAAGCAAGAGCTGTCTTCATTTCAGTCATGGAAGAACTGAGGCTGAGAGTCAAACCAGCATATCCCTCGTCTCACAGCAAGCCAACAGCAAGAAAAGACAAGAAGGCCAAAGCAAGAGCTGCCAGATACTGCCCAAATCATTAGCACCTCTCCTTAACTACAACTAGTTGTGACTGCTAACAGGCTGAGGGACTCTATCCTAGGAAACCAGTCTCTTTTTGCTCAGGTCTGTGAGCCATAGCTTCTATCTTGTTCTGATCTCAGTATCTTTCTTTCCTACAAGGAGAGCCTTTTAGTCTTTCTTCCAGCTCAGCCGTGGGTCTGTCTCACAATTTGAAATCAGCATAGTCTTTGAATGTAAGGAATTACAAGGGCCATAGAACATCACCTATGAGACAGATAGTTAACCAATACCTTGCCTTCAAAGTTGCAAGCTTTTGGCAGGGTATTTGAGGACATTTCTGGGAGCCTTCAGATGCCAATTTGCTCGTGAAAGAACACACGGGATCACTTTTCCCTTTTAACCTTTGTCACTTTGCTGTATTAAGGGATCTGGTTGATGAACCCATACTTTGTGGCTTGCTCAGCTCAAGGCCTAGCCCCTTCTTCACTAAGGCACGTGTGACGCAAGTACACTGGCTGTTGTCCCTCTCCCTTCACCTCCAGTGGCTTCTACCTCTGATTCTACTCTGAGAATGCCATTTTCCCTTGATATGAAAGGAAAATTTTGCATCCTTTTGAGCAGCACAGACAAGGTGGAGGATCAGCCAACCTGTGTGTCAACGATCTGTTGGAGCTGTAAGAGAAGCCTGGAGAAGATTACCTCATAATTACAGGTTAATAAGATATTCCCCCCCCCCCTTTTTTTTTTTTTTTCAGTTCTTTCAAATAGGGTAGAATTAAGACAAATCCTTTCTGCCTTTGTTGTTTTCTCTACGATCCCTTGCCAGTATTGGGGCTGATTACACATTCATTCTGGCATCGGTCAGAAATAGCACAGGATTGCTAGTACTGTAAATTCTCAGTCAGTCCACGGGCTCTGACTCAGGAGACCTGATAACTTGTGATGTGATGAGGTAAGGTATTAACACTCTTCAGTAGCAGTCTATCCTTGTGATCGACGCTCCTGCTCCTTAGCAAAGCCAGCAGAACACGCAGTGCATTTGCTTTCTAGCATCTATAATTCACAGCCCAACTGGTGCCATTTCCAGTTTATGAGAACGCGCTGAGCTGTAAGCTGCATAGGCTGAGTAACAGACACTGCGCATTCTGTATCCTCTGCCACCAGGCTATTAAATTACAGCAGGGCGAAATCCTGAGGCTCTTCTTAAAGCCCCCTGGGTATCAGCAGAGGAAAATGAGACAGTCAGAAACAGCCTGCTGGCTTCTCCTTCTACAAGGAAAACTCCTGCAGCCCCGTGGGAGAAAAATTCTTGTCTTCTCTACAGCCATTGAGCTTAAAACCCTAAGGCCACAAGTGCTGAACAAGCAAGGCGGGGGGGAGAGAAGAAAAAAAAAAAATATCTGTCCCTACTGAGCTTATCCTCAAAACACAAAAGAAAGTAAGGGCGACTCAGGCCCAACAGCAATCATTGAAAGTTGTATCTGACCTAACCACTAGATCAAGAAAGGTGCAGAGCATTGAGTTCTCTTGCTCAAACATTCTGCTCAGTCTTTGTTCTACTCCAGTCTTTGTTCTACCTACCACTGCTGCAACAGGATGCTTTTAATTAAGAATGTGTTGCAAAATGAATCGGGCAAGGGTGGGGTACCACACATAGGCTGTAGCTCAGATGTAGGATTCTGACAGAAATGGAATGACCTAGTTAAGAATTTCACAGTATAATTTGGATCAAAGATCGTGTCTGGACGCCAAATAACCAAGACTATGGGAATACTCAGAAGTGGAGAAGAGGTCAGCTGCTGCCAGGAGGAAACCCATTCGACTGTGGGTTAAGGTCTGAAACATTCAAAAAGCTTGGGAGGTACTAGAAGGACAGGTGTTTCAATTCTCTCTCTCTCAACAACTACAACAGACACCAACGTATATAAAGGCAGACACTGGCCAACGTCCCTACTCTACGTTATCTGCCCTGTACAGTCAGACCCCCATTAATTGACTTCATTGAGTGGTAATGAATGTAATTCATTCCCCTCTCTCTCCTAGTCACGCAGTTCCCTTCTCATAAACTAAACAGTAACAGAACTCTGTGACTTAGTACCAACTAATAAGAGCCCTGAGCATGTGATGCAAACAAGGGGTGTTATTGCCAGGATCTTCATAAACACAAAGAGCAGGAAAGGATGCGAGTGCTTAGAGAAGATTGGTTTTTTATAAAATTAAAAGCTAAAATTTATCTAAAAGCAAAAATTGAGATCAGCTTCTGAGACTCCCAGCGCCTTCCAAGAGTTGCCCCCGAATATCGATCTGCCCCAGCATATCTTGCTAATGGATGGACCCTGAAAGAGAGTTAATACCAGCTAATAGTTTCCGTAGGTCCAGTATTAACTCCCAGTTTAGATCCTACACTACGAGCCCTGCCTCTGGAGTTTCTAGGAAAGCTCAGCTGCTATGGAAGTCAGAATATGTGCATGCCACATCATACCAGGCTGGGAAAGCAGAGGTGCTCAAGAAGAATAGCCAAAGCTCCGAGGGAAAACAACCCAAATCTTTTGTTCATTCACCGTTTGGTTGTCTGCAAGCTGCGTACACATCTCTAATAATCTGATTCTACTTGGATGCGTAATTACCTTTTAGGATCCTTTGCAAAAAGGGACTCAAACAGCCATAAACAGATCTTGTTGCTTTAACAGTTACTTATGTATTGTTTAGATTGCTACCTGAATGTACCCATCTTCTAAAAAGAATACACATGTACATATATTTGATATGCCCGCTCCCCTTTCAAGCATTTGAGAATTAGATCCTTTCTCCTACCTGACTTTTCTGAACTGCAGCTCCAGCTGGATCTCCCACAATAGCCAGCAAAGCCACCACAGGGAATATGCATAAAAATCCCACAATGGTTCTACAGCTATTGCTCTTTTTCTTGTCAACTGAGAGGAAGCTCTTCCTTCTGTCTGCAGAAAGTTGCTCTACTTGATCCATGTCGTTCTTTAATACTTTTTAGAGGGAGATGTGACAGATACTAAGACATTCTCTTCACAGAATGCATTGGTAATCCTTTTGCTCACAGTTGCATTTGGAGTATTTCTGAGCAGCCCTGCAGTCACTGCCAAAGTTGTGCAGAACCACTAGAGTTTCAAAAAGCTCTAAAAAAATAAAATAAAATAAAAAAAAAAGTAGACTTTACATTAAGCCTGTTTCCAATGTGCCAAAGATTCTCTTAGCCTCTGCCAAGTGGTATCATATTACTGCAGCTGAAAGTTGGGCTGGCGGAGGAAAAGCAGCAGTGAAACAAGCTGGGATGGACATGAACTCTTTTAACTGTATAATCAACAGAGGACAAATCTGCAGTTGTCAGCTTTATGTAATGAAAAAATTGGGGGAGGGGGCAGAACAAGGAATCCAGAAGCCAGCATCATGCCCTTGGAATGTTTCATTAGGGATGCTTAACACTAGAAGAGCTGTCATTTGTCAAGGGCTGTCTTCAGGAGCAGAATGAAAAATGAGATGCTGCGAGAGAGCAGGCAGGGCTTCTCTGCTTAGGAAATTCTGGTCAGGGAGTTTACAAACTCAGAGAAAAGTAAACATCAACTCCCTCTTCCATGAAACTTGGCAACTGACCTGCAAATTTCTTGTGTACTTGGGAGCTACCCAGTCAGGGGTTATCACGCTGAGAAAGACGAGTATTTTCAGAATCGTACTGATTTGGGGTACCTCAGCTTGAGCACATCAGAAAGACTGACCTGGAGAAGTGGTCAGTTTGTCCGAAGCTCTTAGGTTCTTTAAGGCTTCTCCAGGCTGCAGACAAGAAGTCAATTCGGGACTTTTTGAAAAAGCTTACTCAGAAATTCTCAGGTTTTCAGAAATAGCTGCACTTTTCCGCCTGGTCACTAAGTGCTAGATACTCAGTGCTCCTGAGGTGGGGTGTCCTTGGCTAAACAGTTCTGACCAGAGAGAGGAAAAGGAACTGTGCAATCTCCTAGTTTCCCAAGCAAATGGCAGAGAGGGGGTAGTTCTGCTGCCAGCTAGTATAAAACATTCCTAGGGGATATCCGAAGCATCTGAAACTTCTTGCACTTTTAATAATGAAAAATGGTTTTATTTGAATTTTTTTTCCCTAGTTCATAATCAAGCTTGCAACATTTTATAAGTTTCACATATTTTCAGACTAAACCTGGCCTGGAGCTTTAAAACAACTCAGAATAAGGATGACCAATGAGTTCATGTACAATTTCATGAAAATTTTCTTTTTCAATTTTCACCAAGCTCCTCCCCACCCCCCGGACAAAAAACATACTTTCTGCAGAGAGTAGACAAAGTGCAGCAGTTGTTCAGATACCAGGAGAAGGATAGAATAAGGAGTAACATGGAAGGAAGTTATGGACAGAATTACAAAGAAAAGCTGGAACTAGGAGGAAGACAAAGAGCAGAAAGCAACGGTACTGGGCTCTAACTCCTGTGGACCAAAGCAGTCAACTGCAGCAGTCTGAGATATTGGCTCGTCTCAGCTGTGAGCTGCAACTTTCTAGGGATAGTTACACCTCTTCCCCAGTAGCACAGCTGGCAGAATAAAACATGCCTGTGCGAGAGCACTCTGAAAAAGAGCTTTTTTCAGAGCTCCAAAGAGTGGTGCAAATGCACCTCTGTCTGTGGTCTGAGCTGTAGACCACATCATGAAGTGAGAAACTTGTAACGACACACTCCTAAACTTACCAGCGTCTCAAGCCCCCTGAACAAGTTTCTGTCAGAGTCTGTAGACGAGAACACATCTGCAGAAAGACTGACTGCGAAGGGAGTCTTGAAGTAAAAACCTGCCTTGGAATGGGGCTCAAAAACTTCAGCCAAGAGCTCTTCTCCAGTAAAGCAGTGCTGGCTTGAAAGAAAAATACTGCCAGCAAACACAGTGCTGGAAGAACATTGAGTTTCAGTCATGGAACTGCCTAACAGCATTAAGTGCATCCACCTTTCATATGGCTAGTAAAAGTCAGCAGCGTTTGAAAATATTATGCACTATTACATATGCCCTCTCCTCTCGCCAGAGTGTCTGAGCATCTCACAATCTCCCAGAGCATTTAATCTCACATCAGTCTTGAAAGTAAGGCAGTGCTATTATCTGCACCTTACAGCTTAAGACCCATAGTACTGTGCAGGGGAAAAGATTTGCCTGAGGTCAAGCACAGAATCTGGCAGAGCAGGAATGTGAAATCTTCGAAGTACTCAGTTAGCACCTTACTGTTTCTGAAGATGACTACACGAACCTGAGTTTTAAAGCACAGACTGAGAACTCACACAACCGCATAGCCTGAGGGAACTAAGAATTTCCTTCATCCCAACGTAAAGAAAGTAAAAGTTTTTGTAAAATAGATCTCAGCTCAGACCCCTCCCCTTGCCCAAAGTTAGTATCTAGCGCTTTAGAGAAAGCACATTCTTGAGGACCTCATTGTTTCCGAATACTTCTTCGCACAGCTACTAAAGGTTAGCACAGCCAAGGCTTTTTCCATGAGTTACTGAAGAATTCTGAATGGGGAAAGAGACCATACTGTATATTATAGCCATTTATCTTCTTGCACCGCGTGTGGTGGGTGAATGGGAATCTTTAGCTACAGAGATGATTTGTGACCTCTGAGACATTTAGGATCCTGCTTCCCTGTCAGGGTAGCAAGTAGGTTATACTTTGATGGATCAGAAGGGAGAGAATATGGTAGGAATGCACTGTGCCCATCCATCTAAAAATTCAGTGCCTGTGTGTCCAACTTTACCAAACCACTGGCTGCAGAATGCTTTCAAAACTTTTAAAATTTAAGCCAAGTATTTGCTCAGAAACCAGCTCAGCAGTAAGGCCAAGACAAACCTCAGTTATTATAGCAATGAGAGTCAGATGAGGAAAGCTGTTATGCTGAGGTATTCAGAACTTACAGATGCAACTTGCGGAGCTAAGGGAGACACATGAACTTAATGCTGTGCACACTAACAATGCTTCTGATAAAGTCACTGTGCATCTGGATTCTTTGGTGCACAAGCTCTGGCCAGAATCCTCAGTGTCACTGCTGGTAAAAAGTGAAATTTCAGGTTTATACTTAGTTTATTAATACTGTCATTGTTAAATTTCAAGCACAGCTCTCTTCTGTAGATATTTTAAGGATTAGCAGGACCAGAGTGCACATCTGTTGACATTTCATCCATGTTCTCTGCCCTGGGTTAAGAGTATCATGGCTTTCCCAAGAGAGACTTGTACTTAAAGGACTCTCAGATGCAGCCATCGGTGGCCTCAAATCTACAGCACTTGTCAGAATTTAAGCCTCTTTCAGATGCTTCAGACAACTGCCCAGACTCCCTTCTGGGAGCCAGTGTTGCCCTGTACCAAGGGCAAGAAGTTAGTCAGAACTCTGACTAAATTTTATCTCTGTCTTTACCAACAGCTGAAAATACTCTCTGTGCTTTATCAGGCAGCCTGAGCCCCTGCAAGGACTGCTTTTACACAAGTGCAGAGAACTGCTGCTGTGACTTTGGAGTTCTGATGAATTTTAGAGGTCTCAGGTTCTTGAGTGCAGATATTTGGTTTGGACTACAGGCGTGAGTTGTCATCCTGACTATATTTGAACAGAAAAACATTCCTGGCTTTGGTTTCTGCACAGTGTCTAAAAGCAATGGAACACATTACACTTTGAGGGAATCCATATGGTGTAATGGGGAATAGGAAAGGAAGGCAGGGTACAGAACTGACTTTGCTTTGTCTTCATGCTGTTAGCAGCAGTGACCAGGACCTGGATATCATCTGTGGGGAGCTGGGATTTTCTAAGCAAACAGTCAGGGATGCATATCCCGGGATGTCTGCATGCAATAAGTGTCACATGAAAGAGCAGGCTCTAAACAGCTGTCAGAAGAGAATGAATGTTGCCTAAAACATCCAGTGGTCAACTAGAGACTACAGAGAACATAAAGAATTGGATCATTTGCGCAACACAATACACTTTCCTTGTAAAATCACCTCGGTCTTGCTGTGCTTTTTTCAATCTTAACTGCTGAAATGTTTAGTTTAAAGCGGGGCTGCTGTATAACACGCAACATATGGCTACATTCCCAAGGGCAAGTTTTAGCTCAAAGATAAATACTTTCTCACTTCCACAGATTATTCTTAGCATTTCTCTCCTCCCTTTTATTGTTGACATTAAATGTTACTTTCAGCGCTATTTCTAAATGGTTCTCTCTGCTACATTTGCCACATTTAAGAGGAAAGGTAGCCCTGATGCAGCAGGCTGGGAAGCACACTGGCACCGCTTCATTCAAGTCCCCAAAACGACGCAAGAACAATCTATTACTACATACCTATACTCACGCTAAGAGGGGCTACACAGAGAACAACTATTAGTGCTACAACTGCAGCTGTCGGACTATCCAAAACGAATCTCACCTCTCGTGAAACCTCTTATTTATTCATGGATTAAGTGCCTATTATTCAGCATTGCAACAAACTGCTCCGATTAGCTTCCCCTGTAGTGAACTGGGAGTTCTACGTGGAGGTGGGGAAGACGGGGAAAAGGAGGAGGACCTAACATCTGACTCGAGGCATGAGCATCAGCGTTTCATCCCTAGGGCACCAGTCCAAATCCAGGCCACAGGCAGGGGAGGGGGAGTGCACACAGCTGAATGTGATTTACCACATATTGGCTCCTTGGTGGCCCATGTGAAAAGAATTAGCAAATCCTCATATAGCTCTTATTTTAAAAAGCACTTACATATTTATCCCTTCATCTCACGACTTGGGGGGAAAAAAACCAACCCGACATTCTTGCATGGTTCCTGTGGGAACGGCAGTTAAAAATTGTACTTTTTCCATGGGTCACGGACTAAAAAGGAGCATATCTGCTGTAGCAGGGAGCAACATTCCCCAGGGAGGGGGAGAAGAAGAATGTTCTTTAGTCCCCAAGCATTCTCCCACTTTCTATCATGCAGCCCCTCGTGATCAGCATCTGCTGATGTTCCTAGAAAAATCCATGGTCTGCTGAATAGCAAATGAGCTGAAAACAAGGGCTTCATCCAGCTGGCAAAGAAAACGGAATATTTTGCTTAACTGTCAATTTGGAGCTGCAGCTCACAAAAGTGCCTGTACTGGCCTGACCTTCTGTTACCAAAGAGACGTGGTCTTGACTCTAGTCAGAAGCTCAGCAGTCCAGTCATGGCCACGTAGCGAGTAGAATTTCAGGAATGAAGCGAGGGAGAGATTTTTCTCAATACACAGATAATAAAGCGCATCCATAACAGAGTAAGAATGGCTTCCCTGGGCGGGGATATTTTTGCCTTTGCTGTTTGGTGGGCTATGTTAATAGTCTGTAATTCTTTGTGGATGGACCGATCCTCCTGAAATCCTGGGAGCAGAATGGACTAGTGGGAACATAATCAAAGGAGAGATTGGTTCTTTTCCTGACTCTGCCTTTTGACAAGCAATCTCCCTCCCTCTACTCCCTCAGTCTCATGCTGTCTGTAAAACGTGGAGTTTTTGCCTCACTTCAAAAGCAAGTGCCTTAGAAACCCTAGTTCTGAGTATGAGATAAGCTGCCATCTTATATTTAAAATTTTACACCAGAAAGACTCAGCAGGATCTTTCCCTTTCAAAACCATTGCTGTACATTGCTGCAAGGTACAGAGCTGCATTTCAGGAGATGGCAGAAGCCCCAGTGAAAACAAGGAAGTCCCCAGCAAATTTGCGGAAGACCTGTCCGTCTCAGTCATGGGAGACCAACAGGTAATAAGCATCAAGCAGAAAGTTACTCACTATCCACACTGATTAACTAATGACAATATTTATCTTTTGTCTTTAAAGGAGCCTACTGCTCTGATGCCTCTTTGCCTCACTTCAGCCCTCGCTGTTCTACAACCAGCAAGAGTACCAATGGGTAGCAAAAGGAGAAAAGGGAGGAACATCTTCCCCCACCTTGCCCCCTGCTTTCCTATCTCAATCTCTAGCTAAATTTAATGCAACTCCTAATCTCAGTTCAGGCTCTTGGCTCTTTTCCCGCTTACTACAGTTCTTTTTCTTCTCATACTTCAGATTCAAGCCTGGATTAGAGCAGAGAAACTCTTTTGCAGGCTGAGAGTACAGACCAGATTACACAAGAACTAGATGATGAACTAGCAAGTACACAAAGCTAACTGTTTCACCCAGCGTGGCACTCAGTTGGCCACGAGTCACTCTCTGATCCTGGCCCTCCACGTAAGCAGGCTTATCAGGAAAGGTAAAACAGCAGAACCCTCTTCACCACTCCAAAGCCTCAGACTCCCACGGAGCTGAGCCTGTCATGGGGGGCAAAGCTTGCCAAAAACATACCTGGCACATATGGGCATCTGCTTGCCTTCTGTTATCTCTCGTTCCTGTGGCTCCACCGACTATCCTGTTTCTTCTCTGTTGTGCTGCAGCAATTCCCTTCTTCTTACTAGGAAAACGAAAGGGTCAAAATGGTGCTTAACAGCTCAACTCTTGCTCCTCAAAACCAACCGCAGAAGGAAGAGGGAAGTGAAAGAATATACTCCCAACCTGAACGCTATGTTTACAACCCATTTCTGTAGTTCTTAAGCAGGTATATTAAGCTGTGCGAAATTCCCCCTCTAGTTTGGCCATACAATGAATTTCAGATACGGAAACAAATTCAGATCTTGAAACGGAACTTGTATTTTAAAAAATTAAAACATAAAATTGAGGGGAGCTCTTCTTTCCCTACCAAATATCTTTTCATTAGCCGGGGGGGGAAGCATCTCCATTTTCTGCAACAGCTGCACAGCTTGGAAGTCAAAGGCTGCAGTCTTCCTACAATTTTTTTTCCTTTAGGGAGAATAAACACTTGGAAGCCTCTCTTCATTTAGTATCCAAAGAAATTATTAAAAAAAAAAAAAGCAGATGCTCCCTGTTGTTTTTCCTTGTATAAACTGACACCTTAGGCGTAAGAAACAAGAATAATGCAACAGATATTGAACAGTTTGCTACATCTGTCCCCTCTTCCCCAAGGGGCAGCACACATATACATTTAAACACACATGAGGAAGTATCGATCAGTTTTACCTTTAGTAAACTGCTTTTGGATTTGATGTAGAGGGCTGTGGAAGAACTACATTTCAAAAAAACCCACACGCTTAACATGGGGTTGTGGTAACGTATAGTCTGGAAAATTATTGACTTGCACCAAATAGTGGTCAAAGCAGCTCTTGTGTTATACAGACGGCTCAGTCTTGTACTTTTTGAAAATAGCCTTCGCACAGTACTTTTCTACTGCTGCCCTACCACAATATAGCAAACATTTTGGGGAAATGCCTGGTTTTTTCCAAAGGAATTTACACTAACATGAACTTCTAGGAAATACGTGAATGGGTATCTGCACCTCTGATTTTTACCAAAGCTGATTCTGAAATTCAGCTTTAGTTATTTGGGTGTTAAATCTAACTCAACCAAATAATTTACAGGTTAAAGCTGATCCATTTTCAATAGCTCAAAAAAATCCACAGAAACTGTAACAGCCCCAAGTGAGTATTTTGACAAAGATTATCTATAGGAGTCAGAGGTTGCGACACAAGACTTTCTCACAACATCAAGGGATTATGGAGAAGTAATAAGTATTCCTGTAACTACCATATATATTCCACAAAGTTAAAAATTGCTTTAAAAGATTTGCCACCTCTTTGCTAATGAACAAAGATAGCAGAGGAACAATACTTTTGCTGTTTTAAATATTGCTTGCAATATGTAACAAACAGTATGCTTATGTATAATTGTGTCATTAAAGATATACACCACACACGCAAACATGTATGTATACATACACACACTCATGGCACACTAGCCCTTACAGGTTGCCACTTCCACCAACAGTTACTTTACAGGATGGACTCAGTGGATAATATTTCTTCAGTCAGACAGTTGGAAAACACAATACAGCTGGATCCATATTTCAGCTACTGTTCGTACATTCATTTTAATGCTCAGGAAAATATATATTTTATTTTATTAAGTTTTGCTGCAAAACAAAGAAACAAAAATGAAATCCCTTTTTCTCATGTCTTAATTATTACTATTTATTTTCTTTACACTTTGATTGGAGTATTTAACACCTGCCTTTGGCATTATGGATAGAAAGCTCAAGAGTCTCTGAACACACAGTTGTGCCAAAAAAAAAAAAATATGGAAGAAGAGTGTCACTTAGAGGTTAGAAATATTTGTTGCAACAACATATTTTCTCCAATCAGTGTTCACTACTTCATCTCTAAGGCACACACTCTGTCTTTAGGATGTCGTTACACCCAGATTTGCCTCTGTCAGTCCAAGTTCTTGTTGAGCCCGTAAGTACTAGTTCAGAGAGCATGCTGTCTTAGGACATTACCTCCCTACCACTGACAGGCATCTGGGAGAACTGACGCCGCGACTGATCTCCTCCGATATCTCCTCACGTGCAGTGCAAGTGTATGCTTTGCCATTGCCTGCCAAGGTATAAGGTATATCCTCCTACAGCATCTTCTTTCAGAGCAATGCAAGGCTGCAAATCTGACGCCGCAGGGCACTAGACATGATACAGTCACCGGAGTTGGATGCCGTCGAAAACATCTGCATACGGAAGTCTATTTGCCTCTGGTCTGAAAGTCTCTTATGTCTTCAGTATACAGGTCAGCGTTCTTTACTTCAGGTCTTTCTGGTGGATCAGCAGCACCGGGCGAGGGGGCTGCCTGCCCTCAAGCACCGCTCCTTGGCCTTACGACACTGGAAACAGAGGGGACTCCCTCCACCTCCACCCAAGTCACGTTAGTTATTTGCTTCCCTCTCTTTCAGGATGGCTTTGTAGGTAGCCAAACAAATCAGCCTGACTAGTGCTTCTCATCTAAAATGCAAACAAAAAGGAAGTAAAGGAGGGAGGTGGGAATGGGAAGGGAAGCAAGCATATCCTTAGACAAAGATCTGAATCCTCTCCCGGATAGCCTGCCGGCAGATGGGGCAGACAGTAAGGGCTGTGCTGCAGTCTGGGCAAGAGCCATGTCCACACTGGAAGACCAGTTTGATTTGGTCATCGATGCAAATAGGGCAGGTGATGCGCTCTTCCATCTGCCGGTAGCGGTTCTGCAGCTCCTCCATGAGCTTCCTCTGATCTGTGGATTCAGAGCTTGGGCTGCACTCCACCTCGGTGCTGTCTGCAGGGGTGGAGAGCAGGAAGAGAGTTAGTCACTAGTGTGCTCTGCCTCAATGCAGGGTCTCTTTAGACTCTGCCCCTCAAGAGTAGCAATTAGTTCAGACTAAACTCTCTTCACTGAGCCTTATCCAGGGATTCCTCAAATAATGATGCTTTTACAGACTGGCCAGTGTGGCTTTCCTCCATTTAGTTGCTCAGCTCATTTGTGTGTGTGAGCGTGCGTGTTTTTGTTTGGGTTTGTTCATTTGGGTTTTTTTTAAAGGCAACAAAACATCGTCTGAAATGTCCTGCCTTGGCATTCTGTAATGTGCTGTTGCTACCTTCAAGTAAAAACATTCAATGCTGGTTGTGATGCTCTGCCATACTAGTCCAGGAATCCTTACAGTGCTACGAGTACTATGCTCTCTCAACCTCCTGTTCACATTTTGGATTCAAATTTCTGGTCAAGTCTTTCAGGACACACATGGTAAAACAAGAAGAAACCATCTGACATCACTTAACGTTGACTTTCGCATACATGAAGCTATGCAAATAGAGTCATTTGGTCAACTCTATGAAATGGAAGAACCCCAAATCCTGGACAACTGCCAGCTTAGGTAAATAGACTCCTCCCGGTTTCAGCTTAATACAGCCCACTGTTCATCTTCTGCTCCTCAATCTCTGATTAGGTATCTTTACACTTCAATATAGATGACCCTTTCCCCAACATTCTGCAATTAGTTGCACTTCAGTGGTGCCAGAAGTGATTTCAAATCCATAAAGATGAAGCAAGTTTGGGGACGGGGAGCTTGCTAAAGGCAAACACTGAAGACATCACTGATAGGGAAGTCCTGCTGATATTTTCAGAGACCTTGATGTTGCTCCTCCAGCAGAAATCTGCATGCAAATGTCTCATTCAGAATTCTCATCATTATTTTGTCACCAGTCTGTAGGAAAGACAAATGCTCCTGCCTACTGTCAGGTAAACTTATTTTTTGCTTTATGGAGTTCCAAAGTCTGTCTTTGCCAGCTGCATATGTCCAATGTCATGTGACAGATTCTTGGTTCCCCTACGCTTTTGTCCAGGCATCAAGTCACAAAACTACAGCCTGACTCCAACAAAGGAGCCCACGATACTAAGCCATGAGCAGCAGGACATGCAATTCATTTTCACGTGCACTTGCCCTAAGAGTCATCTCAGCTAGGAAGACTTCAACTATCGCAACTGCTGTGGAAAAAGCTTCAGTGGGCAGCCTGCATTAATTCGAAGGCAAGTGCAAACCTGCTTCTAGCTTGCTGACGTGCATAACATTGCTCATTCTGGATGCTAAGCAATGTGGGCAGGAGACAATCTGTTTAAAACTGGGCTAAAGAGCTTTATCAAAACAATCCAGCTCAATGATTCCTGGATAGCTGGCTAATATCAGCCCTGCGTAGGCACTGTAATTTCAGCCAAGGAAGAAGCAAGGCTTTCACAAGACTTAATTTTTCCTCTCTCACAGTTTTTCACTGTTAAATCACCACCTGTGAAAATGGTTAGACTGACACGTGGAAAACCTGATATTTGCTTTCAGTACACAAAATAAGCCAGGCACAGGACAAGTTTCCTCAAATGTCCTGTCTACACAGCTTGAGCTTGGCCCACGAGACCCGAGAGAATCTACCTTTTCCTCTCTTAAAGCTGGTCAATGCAACAAGCACACACAAGCACCACCACCCCACCCCCCAAACAAAACAACGACAATAAAAAAAAAAAAATCAAAAAAAAAAAATCAACTCCCTTCCTTATGCTTATTTCACTGAAAACTGTTGATTGGTGCTGCTCAAACTAACGCTGTGCAGGACCCTTCCCACAGCATTTAACAGTAGGAACAGCAAACATACCTTGTTTCAGTTTTTTGGTTATTGTCACTTGACATTTGATGCACTTCTTCATTCTCCTGGAGCATTCTACCATGAATGATACAAGAAGAGATTACAATTAAGCTCACTGATGCCAGAATCAAGAGGAAGATGACACACTCAAGAACATCCGCTTTGAACAACCTGAAACCTCACTGGATGATTAAGAGATTGTTTCTACACAGAAATTAGGACACCACCTTCTTTTTGAGCTATGTCCTGAGCCTCCTGGTTTAGTCCTTCCTACACCAGTAGCAAATACAACACCTTTACGTCCCCAATGCTCTGTGCTACTGAACTGCTGCACCGTGGACCAAAACAGCACTTGGCTCTGAAGGAAAAGGATGCAGCTCTGGCATACAGTCCTTACCAAATTCCCTCTGGTCAGACTGTGAGTGCCTTGCGAGATAACAAACTTGCTGATGTGTCTGCACAGGCTGCCGTTAAAACAATTGAAACACAAACCAGTAACAAAAGCCAGAGAAAAGGGAAATCCTTCTGAGGAGGTTTTTGAAGGATAAAGCACTGCCAGCTAGAACTGAAACATCTGGCTTTCCTTCTGAATTATCCAGGGCATCTATAAGCACAAGCAAAGCTGCCTGGGGTCCCAGTCAGCAGGTAGTCAGAACATTCTGTGCTTTTCATAGATAGCTTTGGACATCTTAGATAAGACAGTAGTGCTGAGGTTGTTTCAGGACACAAACAGCACAATAGCTTTGTGTCTGAACAGAGCTTGATTTATGAGAGTCCAGCTAGGGAAGCTATGTTGTGGAACAGGAAAGAAAAATTTAAAAAGGAAAAAAACCAGAATGGACTTACCTTCACACACAATACTGTGCTGGCATGGGAAGAAATGGATGAGCAAGGCCAGCTCTGAGCAGACCAGGCACTCTGTGGGGACTGCCACACTCGAGACGCTAAGGTTGGTCATTGTGTTGGGGGTGGTGTGCACACGGCGAAGGCTGCAGGTGATGGCTGAGCTGTCTGAAGAAACCTGCTGTTCCCTACAACCATGAACATGTAATAAAATATGAGCCACATACTCCAGGTTCTCCTTCAGCAACCAGATAACATTGTATTGATCCCTAGCAAACACTCCACGTGGAGACAGAGCAGCAGATGCTCAGGTAGCATAAACTTGCGAACCTTCACTGCCCTAGTGGGACCAACTCAGCCTCTAGCAGCTGGGATTCTGACTGGATCTATCTAAAAAGAAAGGGAAAGAGCAGGGATGACTAATATTTACACAAGTTAAAACTGCTCTTTTGGAGGGCAGCAGTAAGGTAATGACAGTACAACCATCTGCTGGGAGGAGTCAGCTTTTAGGAGCTATGTAAAAAGTGCAGCCCTAAGAATCCTCTGTATTTGCATGTTCCTGAAAAGTGCCTGGGGTGGTTGTCTGTGAGTTTGCCTCTTACAAAACACAGGCTTGGATTCAGACTTCTGTCCTGGCATTACAAGTCCCAAATCCAAAGCCCTCAGAATCCAATCCATCTTACTTTTCCTGTCAGCTGGTCATCTGCTAGCTAGACCTACTACCTAAACTGCAAGATTGATTAATGATTGAACAGAAGGGACAAGGATGGTCATTTACTAGCGTATGTCTTCAGCACTGCCAAAAAATCCGTGGCCCACTAGGAGTATTGCGAAAGAGTGCTTTTTGGGCTTTTGATACAAAGTCCATAAGTTTCTGGGAGGAAACGGCTATTTAGGTTCCTACCAAAGTGGCAGCAGCTTCATTATATAAATGCATATAAACCTCAGATACTCTTCCTCTTCTAGACCTATTAATTTCAGTCAGACTAACCAAGCAGCTTAAGAAGGTACAGCAAACTATGCTGTCATGACGGCTCATGTGCGTGATGCTGGGTCATACCACGGTGACAATCTAGCCTATGATCTAGCATGCAGCACTCGGTCTACCGTAACTCTGCAGACACACACCCAAATCCTCCAGTTGAACCTCTACACAGAAGCTGAAACCAGTACACTGTCATGAGAAATGTCAGGCTGAAAGAACTGGCATTCTTTAAGCCAAAAAAACCCCCTTAAGCCAACATATACTCCGCTGACAAAATCCTGTGGAAGACGTTTAAAGGGACACATTTCACCTGTTATTTACAGCGGACCAGAAGCATGGCCCACCACAGTGGCTGCTGGATGATTCTTCCTCCAGTGGTAACATGACTGTGGGTCTGTGACCTCAGATCAAAAGGAACTCTGCTTTCGTGTTTGCAAAGTCAAAATCCAAACAAATGTTCCTCAGAACCTGAGATAAAGCCATCTTTAACTTGCTACTCTCCCTTTGGCATTTTCTCAGCTATTTCTCTTATCAGTTGAAAAACAAGCCTTTATCTAGCTCTGGAATAAATTCTGTGGATTCTGGTGCCCGCTCTTTTGTTGCGATTCCTCTCTGTTTAGACTTTAAACATCTGTAACTGCAGAATCCAGTGAAAGTAAAACAGAGCCCAGAATTACTCTGCAAGAGAGAAGTTGCTCTTGGCTTCACTAGCCCATCTTCTTGGACTGCCTCAGGGCTCTCTAAGTCAAGAGGCTGAGTTTGCACTGAGCAGTACTAATCTGCTTTTCACAACTCTTTTGAATAGCAGTATGCACCCTTAAATAACCACTCCAGAAACGCAAGGTCAGCAACCAGCTCCAGATGAAACAGGAGATGCTCAGACTGACACCCAAAGTGTTTCAAAGATGTTTTGTCCCTCCTGGAACAACAGCTGAAAGCAGCGACACCACAGTGCTGTGGGAGCACTCTGCATTTTGCAAGGAAGTATACTGTAGCTAGCTCCCAGAGGACACAGCTTACCTGAATTTCTGTGAGAAGTCTTTGACAATCTGGACAATCCTTCCATCTGTAATGAGGTCTAAAGGACACTTTCCCCGGTGGTTTGCATAATTAATATCTGCTCCTTCTTGTGCTAAGTAACATGCAATTGCAGTTCCAACATTCAGCTCTACATTCCCAAGAAAGCCAGAAGCCTGCAGCTAAAAGATATTGAGAAACACTCTCTGTTAATAGAAAAATTTTGTTATGTGGCTTTGATCTGCATCAAATGCTAAACAAAGTCTTAATCCTTTTACTTACAATTTGAAAGTGCAATTTAGCATTTTTTTTGAAAATACAAAAAAATCCTTCAGCATGTAAACAGCAGATTCAAATCTTGCATTCCAGGAACAAAAGTGCATAAGACTGGTCCTAACTGGTGCTATCATTACTAATCATAGCAACAGGCATTCACTTCAGGTAGTGAAGAGTCAGTACACTGAAGACACTACAGTACATACCAATTGATGAACAGCTGGTGCACGGACCCTTATGTGACAGCTATTTAAAAAGCCAAGCTTTTGTATACGTTATCCAAACTAATCTGAAGTCAAGAAACGTTTTCCACTGACTTAAATGACCAGGGCATGTAGATCAGGGCAAGTAAAATTAGATGTGAAGGAGTCTACAGCATCTAGATAAAATGTTACTGTAAACAATATTGGAAATGACATGCACTGATCCCTCATGTTGCTTTAAGACTTTCTGCATCTAAGACTAGCTACTGGCTGTCCCTAGCACAAGTTAAGACCCAACAGCTAGCAAAGTTGTTATGCAGACTTTCAGTGAGATGATAAAACCCATCCTTGCTGCTGACCTCTCTGCTCAAATTTGCCGGCAGAGAAATTCAGGAGAAAGAAGCAATTGCTGAGCTGGTGTGGGGTGTCTGTGGAATGTCAGTGGCTGAACAAGCCTGAGGACCCGAGGCTGGAGCATCTTTGGCCATGCACTTGAGCCATCAGCTCATGCTATCAACACTGGTAGCTTGGTAACGAGCAGAATGGAAGAGCAATGCCCTAGGCTTTTTCAAGCGCCAAGAGGTAGAAAAGAGGAATAGGTGGTTTGGCACACAGCATGCAGCCCTTCAGAGTGTCGGTTTAACTTATTCTGATCATTTCAAATTGCAATAAAAAAAAAAATCTATGCCAGATTTTCCAGTGTACTAAATTATCCATCCCTACAACGGAATCATTCTCACTCCATCCATAAAGCATAACCAATGTTTGCACTCTTGGTTTGCACTGCAAATCTGGTGTGTACACATGTTGGTATTTACATGGATGGCAGAACACTTTGAAGGGCTAATTTAATATCTTTGCCAAAAAGCCAGACTAAGCTTCCAGTCCTTGGCATATCATGCACTGTTTTCTAGATCTAAAGCCTTTCCTGAAAGGCCTTATATATCCATGAATACAGAACAACCTAGTGAAATCCTTCAGCCTAAAATGTCTCGCCTCTCACATTCTGCTCTACATCTGCCGATAACTGGGGTGTTTGTGGTTAGCTATCCTCATATTTTCCATGCCATCAGACAGAAATGAATTGCTGTGGTTCTGGGGCATGAATTAAACCCAAGACTCTTGGCTCTGCAACTGGATTCATGACCTTTCCCATGTCAAGAAAGAAGCACAAAATGCTAATAAAAATATCAGGGGAGGCAGTATGAATTGTTGTCTGACTATGTGAAGTTTCATGCTATAAATTCAAGCATACCCTCAGAGGATCTATTCTTCCTTTCCCACAAGCAAGAAGGTTTGTTTCCATGCTCCCCATCTGGACTGGCTTCCTTTGTCTCCTTAGATCCCACTATCTACGGTCATTCTAACGTCAAGCATTTCCCTGCCCTTGGTGCTGGAATTTCTCCTACTCCCAAGCTCACCTTGGAAAGGAGGGACGACCCCATCTCCCCTTCACGCTTCTCCAGCATGACAGACATTAGCTGCTGCCGTTCCAAGGCAATGTGCATGGCTGTGTCTCCGTCCTCATCTTCAGCATTGACATCACTGCCTTCATTGACCAGCAGTTGCACCATCCCTACGTGTCCCTGGATGACAGCCAAGTGCAGCGCTGTCTGGTTACGGTTGTTCTTCAGGTTGACGTCACAGCGACCCTTGAAGAGAAGAATTGCAACAGAGTGAGCTGTTGCTGCCGAGTTTGGCTGAAGAAGAGTGCTGCATCTGTGGTGCTCGTTGAGGCCCCAGGTCTCAAGACCATCTTCGTCAAGACAGCAGTATACAGATCTCCAAGAGCGCTATGTGATCCAGCCCTCTGTATCTTAGCCATATGGCCCTTGCACCTCAAATATCAAGAAAGGGAGGATCGGAAGCCAAGTACCCAACTGACACACAGATAACATTTTCTTGGTGACGACTTGAATATGACAACTCGTCACCTCCCAGCCACAAACAAATCCTGGAACTACTCCAAGCAAACAGTCAGGGACTAGCTCCTGTAAAGCAATATTGATTCCTTGCTGCCTGCTGTGCTTTGATTTCCGCTCGTCAAAGCAAAGAGGAGAAAAACCTATTCAAATCTGACTCATTCTGCCCCTCTGCCAAACCTGCAGGGGAAGGCAGCAGCAGCAAGGGTTAGAGACAGACAGCCTTTAAAGATATGGCTATGCTAACACAGTGATTATGCCAGCAGTAAAGCAATCGTAGTACTAAGTAGTTAGCGCTCACAGACATTGCTCCACTACAGCACTCATTTGTAAATCCATTAAAGCCTTGTTGTAGTGGTTTGGATCCCTTTGTAAAGATGGAGAAACTCAGACAACAAACCACTGAGAAGAAACAAAACCCAGGAGTGCCGACATGTAGTTGTCACCTTCGTTGCCACTATCACCTGAAAGCAGAGACAGAGGCTAGCTTTGACTCCACAAAAATCAACAAGATGCCAGTTAGACTGCCATCCTTCAGTTTATCATTTTCATTGCTAAAGAATGCTGCTGACCAGGGGCAGGTCTAGCACTTACTTAAGACTGAAGAAAAATAAATAACCTGGAGTAAACTTGTAAAAATATTTTGTTCTGCATTCAAATGAAATACATGCCTTCAGATAGTCTTTCATGAAAATGAAGAGTGAGAAACCCACCATAGAACAACCAGTAGCCGGAGAGCTTCAGCATACACCTGGAATGAGGGAAACTGAGTTCTGACCTGTACCTATGAGATAGGGAAGGTTCTGAATATGGATCTACACACTCCTCAACGAGCAGGTTACCAGCTATTCTGAAATCTTTTCCATTCATACCCACCACTTCACTGAACATTACCCAGCAAGCTCCAGTTCCAACCCACTTTGTTCTAGCCGGCAAGATACCCTTCTCCTCTACTGCCAGTGCCAAAGGAAAATACTCCCAGGAACACCAACTCCTTTTCTTCAAAGTCTGGCAAACAATGCCAGCTCTTCAAAGAGACAGAGACGTTCTTATGAGTCCCAGCACTAACTCAGTAGTACTTAGGAAATAGGGGTTTTGAGAGTGGGACAGATGGAAGTCTTTGGTGGTGGTGGTTTAGTTTTGTTTTCTTACCTCTTTGATGAGAATTTCTGCCACTTCTTTGTGATTATTGAGAGCAGCAAGGTGCAGGGCAGTGAAGCCGTCTTCCTTTTTGGAGTCAACCAGCTGCCGAGCTCTTGCTAGAATCTTCTTTATGGCTCTAGAGTGTTGGAGGTTAACAGAGATGGAAAAGTCACTTTATCAGGAAGGAAACCAATGCAGAAGAGACAGGCCTGTCTCTTCTGCTCAGTCGTTATGAATGTTCGTGTCTTAATAGACAGTACCATGAACTGGCACCTGTGATGCAGAGCACTGTCTCTATCTCACAGACTGAATTACAAAAATAAACAGAAGCCCTCAGTTATCATTTAATAAAGTAGGGTAAACTCACACTGCTATGAAAATAATGAGCAGATTTATCCTTGGAAGAATTCCAAAGGCTCTCAGTTAGACACAGTCTTTTCAAATACTGTTTACTACAGACCTTCTCCTGTCCTTGCATGTGTGAACCCAAACATCTAAGCAGACTATCCAGAAGCAGACAGATTTCTTAGCCAAGCTAGGGAGGTATGAGAAAGATGGGATGGGGAAAGCAGGCAGCAGTTCCCTGTGAATACATGAAGGAGGACAACAGCTATACCTAGCCATATCTAAACCCAAGCAATATATAACCAACCATTTCCTTCCTAGCTGTCTAGAACTACATCTGCTACCTTCTTAATGTTAAGACAGCAAGCACAAGTTCACATCTGTAAAAGCAGTGAAAACAAAAAAAGGTCACTTACAGCTTGTTGCCTTTTAAAGCAGAATAGTGGAGCAGGTTGAAGCCTTGACAATTCTGGACAGTGAAGTCTATGTTGGGTACTTCAGTGAGAATCTCAATAACAACTTTGTAATCTGCAGTGATAGCATAATGCAGGGGGGTGTCTCCCTGGGAATCCTATAAAAGGATACCAAAGCAGAATACAGGTTACCTACCTCAGAGTGTCAAATGAAACAGCTCACCCTGAGGGACGGTTCAAGACAAGATGACAGTGTCGCCAGGACACATCAACTCCAGGCCAAACATCCAAACATCACTGGCATCCATAGGAGTTTCATAGCCTTTGTGAAATCATTTCCCCAGGGCTCGGTAACAGCTGCTGAGGAGACAGGTGCTAATGTTCCTAACTCGCATTGAGAGACTGTCCCAGCACAGTCCAGTCCCACCATCATACCAGCACACCCTAAAAATGGGCTGGGTCCAATTCACCATGACCACCCTTCAAGTTCCTAAACGCGAGTCTTAAAAATCTCATCACTCTTTATTGCTGGGAACAGGAGTGTTTCAACAACACACATTAGCAGCAGGTCAGCTCTCACTGGAAGCCTGAGCCCAGCACAGCAGAGAGCACACTACTGGATTGGGCTGAGCAGACTCACGATGATGAAGGGGCAGACCCAAACCTGGAATTTCAGAGTACTGAAGTTAGAGGAATACTTCCTCTGTGCGATGCACAGTAGTGCATTTTAAGAGAATGATCTTCAAATTCTACGAAGCAACAAATGGTGTAAGACATAAAAGCAGCACCTCCCTGCCTCAAAAACAAAAAAAACCCCAAAACACACACACACAAATCCCACAAAACCCAAAACTTACTGGGAGGTTGACATCACAGTTGAGCTCACAGAGGCTCCGCACCACCTCTGTGAATCCTTGACTGACAGCAACATACAATGCTGTGCATTTTGCATTGTTTAACAGGTCTGTGCTGGCTCCTTTACCAATAAGCACACGGGCAACCTCAGCTTGGTTTCTGATTTAAAAGCAAGGAGTAAGACAGATTAGATTCAACCCTGTGCAGACAGGAAATTCTTCCTCCTTGCAAGGCAATGGAACTTCTCAGGTTTTGTATCCTCTCAACCTCATCCCCCCTCCTCTTGGCATCAAAAAAAACCCCAAACATACACCAAAACCTTCCTAACTTGTACTCCAGAATCTGCTCTCTCTTTGCTTTAAATCAACAAGAATCTTCCGCTCTTAATGATGAATTCTTCCCTGGTAACTGACAACACAATTCAAGCTTTCATCTTGCTCTGGAAAACATATGCACTTACAGAAACCAACAAAACTAATCCCAACCAACCACACCACCCTCCCATTCCCCTGAAAAAAAAAATCTCATCACCAAAACCTCTGTATCACTTGTTCTGATCCTCCCCCTCCGCCCCCAAAATTTCTAGCATGGAAACTGACCTAGCTGTGAAGGTTAAATTAGTGCACTAAGAAATGCACTTGTGACCCTGAAGCTCAAAGGCCAATTTCTAACATAAGGTAAAATCAGAGAAAAGCCTCCATCAGCGCCACATCCTTCACACAGACTGCCTATTTACATCTAGAAACATCCTTTTGCAGCCTTCTAGGTCTTGTATCAGAGACAGCAAGAAGAAAGATATCCTACCCAAAAGCTGCATAGTGCAGTGCTGTATCCCCTTCTTCATCCCTTAGGTTGACAGTAGCATGTGCCTGCAGCAAAATCTTCACGACATCCAGATGCCCCTGATAAGAAGCAATCTGCAGTGCAGTTCTACCCTGGTTCTTTGCGTCGACCTACAGGAAAGGCAGAGACACAGCAAACAGCTTGGTTAGGAAAGACCTTGCCTTGTCTTCAGGCCTTAGCTCTGCTCTAGAGCAGGCCCAGCAGGATGGAAGTCACTAGCTGCAGAACAGCTGCAGGTTCAGAAATGCTAAGCAGAATCTGTGCCCCGTCGGCTCCACTTTAGGTACATCAACTACAAGGTTGACTTTGTCCCAGGATATTTCTAAAGGGGAAGGGGACAACACATTTAGTCAAGAAGGGAGAAGCGAGTGAACAGAACTAGAAACCAGGGCTCTAATTGCAGCTCTGATGCCAAATGCCTCTATGCCTGCAAGCAGAATACTTCTTGACATCCCTGCCAATGATTCTTTTCCCAATAGGAAAATGTGTGATGAGATCGAATTAGCTTTACATAAGGCTTTGAAGATGCCAAGTCCCCATTGTTCTATGCTGCTCCAGGTACTTTACTGGGCACAGGGCTGGAGGGTGTATCACAGTGTTGAAGTGCTGCAGTGATATTTTTTAAGAATTAAAGGGACTGAAGAACAAAGAAAGGCTGTACGAAAGGCAAGAAAGAAGAAAAAAAAAAAAGAAGCAGCAGCTACTGAAATCAGTGGGATGCTAAGGAGAAGAGATGAAGGAGCTAGCAAAACATCAGGAGGCTGGCAAGGAGAACAAAGTGGTTTTTTTCCCCTGCAGCTGGTTCTATGCAGCAGTCCAGAGAGCAGGACAAGCAAGACTTCCTTTGATTCATTCAAAGTGATGGGTGAGTCATTTAGGCAAGGAGGCATTAGAGGCCACTATGTTATTCTTCCCTTCGCACAAGACAGACAAAGCTGATATAAGCTGAAAAGGCCTTGACAAGCAATTTGAACTTGTACTACTAAGTGAGCCTCAAATCCAACGTCCTCTTGCTGTATGTAACACTCTAAGAGAAATAACTAATTTTATTAATATAAATATTAGAATAGAAATAGACATCTAATAAAAATAACTAATAACATAATGGATTCCTGACTCATGACACTTTCTTATCCAGGATAAATTCGACAATTACAGGTATTTGTCTATTCTTCCCATCTCCAGAGGCCCCATTAACTTTGTAAATAAAGAACTATAATAAATACCAGACAACTAACCACTAAATCAGCTTCACAGGGGTTCCTTCAGAATTGATTTTAGTTTTCTTCGTTCGCGCATCCAGCTGCTCCTGCCAGCCATGCAGACATAGCCTCAACAAAACTTCTGTTTTGTTACCAATGGCTTCCAAGGACACTGCTGAAATACTTTGTTCTCTGGTTCTCCTTTTTTAACCTGTTTATAAACCCTGTACCCTCACTGAAGGAGCTTGAACCGTCAAACAGGCAGCTTGAAAGAGCAGTGATTTGAGTAGATGGGATCCTAACAGTTTGGCACTCTGCAAGCACATAAATTGTTCAGCAACAAGTCAAGGCCAGTTCCCTGCTCCAGTCAGACGCGAGATAAGACACTGCACAGACATGCACAGCATCAGGATCTGGGCAGCTTTTCTCTTTCCTGATTCCAACAATACCATTTTGCAAGGTCATCTAAGGACAGACGCATTCAGCCAGACACAACCCATGGCTTTCTTTTCAAAGGCTAGATACTCAGACATCTTGCTACTGTTTTCATATAGATAAATACCTCTCCCCCTAATTCTACAAGTGCACTGTCCATACAGGAAATCTGGGAAAAGCCAGCTTTGGAAGCATGCTGTAAGGACTTAATGCTAGTTCAGATTTAAGGCCACAAACTGGAGCCATAAAATATGCACATTTAACACATAAATTGAATCCTAAATTGCAGCAAAATAATTTTCCACCTGTTAGGAGCTAATACTAGGTATATATAAAAAAAATCTATTATTGTTCTCCTATCCTTTTCCCTACTTGACTACAAAATCTTATGACAGTATTTTAAATAAGAGCAACTAGAAGTAACCATTCAGGATGTCTTCAAAACTTACCTTGTCTGGGTACTTCTGAAGGAGCTCCCGAACTTTAGCTGCATTGTTGAGTGCTGCACAAATGACCAGGCAGCCTGCGTGCTCTGACTCAGTCTTCTGCGACAGCAGTTTCTCCAATACAGTAACCAAAGTACCTGGTAGGAATGAGAAACAGCAACAGGTTAAGAGGGCCAAAGAGCACATGTATACATGCTTACAGTTGGCATAGTACAGCTATATAGCCACAGCATGGGCCTGCTGTACCTTTAATACTTAACTCACACAAAGAGCTTTACAAATTTGTGGCTTACACAGAACTTTTGCTTTACAAGTCTGATGTTCAGTTTTGAGAACTGAAAAGACATGAGACCATGCTACAGAAGACCAACACAGAAAAATCACTACTAAAGGGCAAATAATCTCAAGAGGAATGCATGGTTTTAGAAAGGATGCTGTAGGGAAGAAATACAGGTCCTTTCAGATAGGCCCTCTAATTACAGACTTTTGAGTGCTTGAGAGGACAGAGGTGTTAACAGTTCTCCAGACAGAGCAAAGTTAAAAAGCTTGGGCTTGCATGAAAGTTCTCCCTGAAGTCTAACTTGAGCAAACAGTTTAAGACCCACCTATATAGCAAAACAAAAAAACCAGCAGGTCTGTCCTCTCCTGCATGATCCTGACATCTAAAGGAAATACGTATGGTGAGGCTACACAAAATTTTATGAGCAGATGTGCAAACCAGAAAAAAAAATCCCTTCTACACATCACGTGATCCCAAATTCAATTTCAGAATGGGCAAAATAATCATTGATATGACAACACTTTCACACAAGGACCTGGGAATATTTCACAAACATTCAAGAATTAGTATCCTCCTACAGAAAACGCAGCAGGATGGAACAGGAAATTGAGACAGGTCAAGGCAGAAGCAAATACTGAACCTAGGGCGGTGCTACGGTTAGCATTCCCGAGTCCTAAATTCTGTATTTTCCTGTTAAGGCCAGCTTTGCTTCCCCAATAAGGCACAGCCTGGTTTTGGAACTCTGTCCAGGGAAGAACAGGCAGCTGGAGTTTAATACTGTCCAAAGCGTGTTGCTGCTGTTACATCAGAGCAACCATTTCATGATCCCTGACAAATCAGACATCTCTGTTCTCACTATCTCACTTTTTGATTCCTTTGCATTCTCCGTTGTCATGAGGTTTGCTTCCTCATCTCTCTGGTAGGCTGTCAGGCAAGCTGGGTTAAATGTCCAGGACTGCCCTCCAACCGACACTCGCAAATCTCCATCACCATAGACTTTGATCACTTTGCCAATGTGCCCTAGGGTCTGCAACGGAAAAAGAGAAATGATTTTTAAAAGGTAAGATGCAGCATGCTTTGCATCCCAGAACCAATGCAATGCTTCTAAGAGCGGTTTCGCAGGCGGCACTCCTGCTGCATGAAAAGAAGCACTGAATAGTGACACACTCGCAGACAACTCCCACTTCAAGGACACCAGAGGGTTCTCAGCAGTTTCTCTATTACTGGTTTTACATAAGAAGGGTTTCCCAGACACATTACGAATGTCTGGAGAGGAAGGTGGTGAAACAACAAAACATAATCTGAAGAACCCTGAGAGAACTGATAAAAATTGGGACTAGGAAAGGTTTCCTCTGTGCATTTAATTGCTCCTGGAGGACACCTGTATTCTGCTTTTTAGCCATACTGGTCTGATCAGACCATTTTTCCACGTGGCCACTTTCCTGCCTCATTCCAGAGAATTAGGGAGGGTGCGTAAGAGGACTTGTTTACTTTAGTTAGCAAAACCTCTTATCTGACTTACTTATAGCCAAATCCTTTGTCAGATTCCCCATTTACCCGCTCTTCTTTGGGTGCTGCAATAGGATTGCATTACCAGTAGCCAATAACACCAGGCAACATTTATTCTGCAAGGCCTCAGCAGTCCCAGAAAGGTCTGCGCACTCACTGACCAGCAGGAATACTGGAGGGCAATGCAAGCCCAGTCACTATTACTAATTGCTTGGGAGAACTCAGGAAGTTACTGGACTGTTCTGGAACTGGCGCGCACTCACAGGTGCCATTTCATCTGTCCACTCCCCATGACCAGGTTGGAATCGCTTCACTGTTTCCATATCATCTATCACCCGGACAACATCACCAACCCAAAAGGTGTTGAGCTACAAGAAAAAGAAAGTCATAAGCTTTTGGGGGATGAAGCCAGGGGAAAAAAAGAAAAAAAAGAAAAAAACCCCACGATCAGTCCCTCCACCCCACCCCCAGAAAACCCAACAAACAAAAAGCCTATCTACTCAAAAAACCAAGGCATTACAAAACATAAGTACAACTACCAAAAAAATCTATAATCACTGCACTGCAAAATAAACATAGTTCAAGGGCTGGGATATTTCTGTTTTAAGTCAAGTGCACATTTAAGTAGGGAAATAATTTGGGACAGAACATTTTTCTTCTTTTCTTCTTCAAACCATTTATAATTACTACCAGTATAAAGTACATATGGAACTTCCCTTGGTCCATCTCCTCACTATACCTGAATTGGCACTGGAGATTTTAATTCACTTTAATAAGGAAGTTAAATCTGTTTGTTATTTAAAACAGAAAAGGGAAACCAGAGTTTATCTGTACTGGTAATTTGCCAGATGCTCCCTCTGCTCACTGAGCTGAGAAGGGAGCACTGTCAAAACACACTTTTCAAAGCAGACTAATTCTGCGCAAAACAGTCTGACATGGCATTTTCCATTGGTATTGGAGTTTTTAAGCATTGTGACCTTGTTCAGGTCTTTCAGAATTTTTTAGTCTTCCAGCAGGTCCCTCTATACCTATTAGCCCTGTTTCTAATCATCCACATTTCAAGTCCTCAAGCCTCTGGGGAAGGCCAGAGCTATGAGCTTTAGAAATGCAGACACAAAATTAGAAGAGCTGGATTAAAGATTCAGGTCATCCAGAAGAATCGGAGAGAAGCAAGACAAAGAAAGATGCAAAAAGGAGGCTATCATGAAGACACAAGAATAAGGAAGAAAACCAAATGGAAACGATGTGGAAGAAAGTTCACAGATGAAAGGCAGCTGCAGAAGGATGAGCTACTGTAGGTCTGTGTTACCACTCTTTCCAAAGCAGCTGAAATTAAGAAATGGAATTTACCTTAAGAACTTACAACATTTGAAATGCAAAAGTTCATAAAACTGGACAGCCTAGTAGCCCAACGCCCACCGTCTGCAACCATCTGTCTTAGCTCTGATGGCTTGCAGGAAATTCTGCCTAGAACTACTGCTTTTAGAATAGCAGCGTATTTCTTCGGTACTTGCTTGAGACACGGCAGGCTAAAGCGACAGCTATTCCCTGCAGCACTTCTAGTTCTGGCCAAGCTCACCTATCAGCACCTACCTTAGTCAGAGCTCCAGGATGGAAAGTCCAGCGGGTTTCACTGTTGAACTGGACCCTCACGTCCCCTCTGTCCGTGATTCTGTGCACAGTCCCTGTCTGGCCAATGAACTTTTGATAGGGGGAAAAAAAAAGTAGGGGAAACCCCCTAAATAAATCACATTGCTTAATAGTGGGGAAAGCAGGCATCCAAGGCACAGATGGCTAAATTACCCACCATTTCCAATTCACAGACTAACAGTGCTCCCAAACCTGCTTTAAATGTGATGCAGTCATTGTTTTTTCTGCAAAAGGAGGGAAAGCCTGCTTAAGAAGCTCTTCTAAAGTAGCAGCATATTGGGGGAGGAGAGCGATAGGAATACAAAGTGCGAAAATCCTTGAAAATGCAGCACAAATTGTCCTCCTCCTTCCAAATGACAAACGTGGGTAGAGATTACAACATTGTTCTGTGGTATAATACCAGCAAGGCATGCTTTGAGAGAAGAAAAAAAAAAAAAAGGTGCACTACAGAAAACCAAGTATCATTGTGTAGTGCAGTATTCTACATCCGTTGATTCTGGCAGGTCCTGAGCAGCTGACAGTTTTGAAGGAAACAAAAAGTACCCATTTCTGAGGTGAGAGGAAGTTACTGTTTCTCTGTTTAATATCCCTCTCTATACCTGCATTCACCAACAACAGGAATTCAGAAGTGCAGAGGTTTAACAACCTAGCAGACCATGTTAGCTACACAGCAACGTTCAAAAACTATAGCTTTGGGGATGAGAGCCTTCGATGGAATAAAAAATTCATTGCTCCACTGACAGCGTTCTCAAAGTTCATGCCAGAAGACGGTAAGTCCCTGCCTGCCAAGCTAAAAAAAGAGACCGATGATCAGTTAGGAGATTTCCACATTGAAACTGAAATGACATAGTTTGTCTTGACATTTTAAAGCCTGATTTCAAAAACAGCACTCACCTACAGGGCAGGTTGGGCTGGGATACATATAGAACGTATCTTTATAATTTTATTGCACTGCTTCATCTACCAAGGCTTCAGACAGCTGTCTCAGAATCAGACCTGCAGGTTATTCAGTTTACTGACTCCAGTGTAGCAGGCATTTTGGTCACTTGTGGCTACACACTTCCCTCCCTCTCCAAAAAGCCACTTTTATACAAGTTACTAATACAGGCTCAGATACAGGTCTTATTACTGTAATGACGAGTATCAAAATGTGATTTTTGTCTTGCAGTAAATCTACTGCACAACAGCAGTACCGCCTTCTTCAATATGCGAAGGAAATTTAATCCATTTTGGGCCTTATCTGTAGACTACTAAAAGCCAAGGAAGTTGACTTAGGGAGAAACAAAAAGCACAGACATTTTAATTTAAATGGCAAATTTATTCATTTAGCTGCTACCATTTCATCTGAACGTAAGCCCACACCAAATGTTCGCAGCCCCCTGGAGACTTACTTCCATGATGGCCCCCTGAGATGCTATACTACAGTAATAGGTGTCATTTCGATCTTTCACTTCCTCTACTATCTGAGGTTTTTTTAGACAACAGGCGAGAACAGACTGATAGCTCTTCAAACTAAAGACAACAGGCTAAGCTCTAAGAACATCATATGGGCTGAGAAATTTTAGCCCTGGCCAGGGATAGAGCCCACTGTTGACAAAACACATAACTTTCATTAGTAGTAATGCACAATACAAAAGCAGCCAAACAGAGAATGGATCCAGAATTCCAAGGGAACAGATCCATGTCTCATTTAAAAACAAACAAACCAGCCATTAGGTTTTTTGCACTGGCTTCCACGACTTTTGAGCAAGTCTTTTGACCCCATCGTAGACTCTTAGAAATTATGCAGGGCTCCACGAGGTAATTCTCATACAACACAGATTTATCTGAGCCTAAAAATAAATCTGACTCCAGTGTCCTACCACTAAAGAAATTGTATTTGTGATTCAGTCAACACAATATAAATGTAGAAGGTAACGCGTTACACAAAGATGTTCTGGTAACTTCCTAGCCAGTGCCTACTTATGTAGTCTGAGATAGTGACTGAAACATTACCGAGAGAATAGGAGCAAGCAGAAGCATACCTCAGCCATTTTAGGATTCCAGCCGCCATGGCCCTCCTGCATCTCCCGCAAGATGTCAATGTCCAGCAGGCATTTCACTTTGTCCCCATGCTGGAATGGATGCCTGTCCGTGCTTTCTTTCCTCTGCAGTTCAGCTGGTTTTCCTAAAAAGAAGAACAATACCACCCACATATATGCAGGATGCAATAATACACTTTGGGTCTCATTTGGCTTTGTAACAAGGGTTGCAAATTAACATAGGCTTAATTGGGGCAGAATGGTATAAACCTCTTTTTCTATTGTGGAGTATGCCCTACACACTCTATGGGGCAGCACTATGTAGAGAGATCAAGAGGATTTAGCGCTAACTGGATATTGATATGGGTTAAACATGAGGCAGTTCTAATAAGACACCATTTTGTCCCTTCCCAGAGTGGGTAATGCCTTTGAATGATGCCTCTTCATGTCATGCCAGTCATCAGTAGCTGTTCTTAGCAATTCAGTCAACCACAACTGTTGTTCAGCAGACACACCCACACAGTACTCAAAATAAGTTCTCTTCCATAGGCAGCCACAGAGCTTGCTTTGGGGAGTGCTTTACCCTCCTAGCCTTCCTGTGTAGTGAGAGCCTGTACCCCTGGAAATAAGCTGGCCATCCAATCCTTCCCTTTCCACATGCTCTTGCCAAGCTGCTCAGGGAGAGAAAAGAATGAGAAAGACCCAGTTCTGCTGCTGCAAATTCAAGAAGAGACCTCTCTATCTTCCTTCAGGGGAGCAAAAGATGGCCCCTGCACCTCATTAGAAAAATACAACCAAATTACACCTTAGTAAAAAATTCTGCAAGTCCAAAAACACAAGTAGTTTCCTTGGTTTCATTAGAGTTAAGAGGAAAGGTGGATTGCAACAAGTTGCCAATATAGACATCGCCTTCTTCCATGACTTCTTACTAACCTCCCTGCTGGGCAAGTATTAGTCAGCTCAGAAATCTCCTTTTTGTCACATACCCCTTCAACACACTTTTTGGTCCACCAGAATAAAAATATTTGCTCTCTAAAAGCATAGCCAACACCAGTTGGACCACTGCTTGCCTAAAGAATGAAAAACTTTGGATTAACAAAACTGACACTGGCTTGAATTGTCTGCTGACAGATGCAGGCACTCCCAAGGGAGTTTCATGCATTTGCAGCAGCAAGAAGTTGCCTTGGCAGAACATCCTTCCTTGGCAATACAGCTGTGGGCATCTGATGGTCTTGCACAATCTTACCACTGAAAGGCCAAACCACTTTACTAACCACTCTGGGTTCACACACGGACTACTTCTTTCAAATGGTACACATTATGTGGGAACTTTATAAAACCACCTACTGATTTTCTGTCTTCCAAGCAAACCGGCTTTAGTGTCACAAAACAGCAGCATGAATCAGAATTTCTCAACAGAAGACTTGTCTCTACGCACCTAATTTTGGGAGATGCTCTTTGTAGTAAAAGCCACCAGATGCCTCCACAGTACATTTCAGGTCCACTTTTCCCTTGTGTCCAACTCTGTAGACATTTGTGGTACCATCAGACCACGTGACGCTGGCCACACTGCGTCCAGTCTCTACATCCCAGCCACGAATATCAACCACGCGTCCAGTTTTACCTTCACCACCTGATGGAAAAGAGGGGAAAAAAATGTCCAGCTTGCATTTTCACTGGACCAATATACAGAAACTCACCTGACACTGCGATGTTTACTGAGATACAATTTAAGGACTTTTTTTCTTAATTAAGGGAAAAATAAGGAAAAAACTTGTCAGTTCTCCAACTATTCACCACAGAGAAGTAGGCACGGAGCCAAAAGTCAATAGCTGGGGCAAATGAAATTCTGACAGAGAGGTTGCCATCAAGAAGGACTTCTGTGGGGCCCTATCACAGGCCAGATTTACATGTTGAACAGAAGCACACAGGTCTGCTTCACTGACAGCATACTGCTGCCTGAAGCAATGCCCTCCAGTCAAGTGTTCTTCATATACATGTAAGAAGGAAATCACACACACACAAAATATTATTCAGCAGCTCATACAACTTCCTCACAGCACGCATGATTCACCCTGATCTGCTGAAGGCACAAGAGAACTCAGTCACCTTTTTAATTTGGGAAATTAAACCATGACACAACTCCGTTTGACCAGCTAGGAGAGAACCTTTACATTAAAGTCACTGAAAGCCAGCCAGCCATTTACTTTGGAATACAAATATGGAAAAGCTGAATTCTGTATAGAAGCAGCCATTCTGCCTGGTGTACAGATACACTGCCTAGCTAGGCAGTGCACAGTGTCACGGCACCACACTGTGGCAAGATAAAAACACAGCAGAGTTGTAAAATCCACCCAAGATCTTTAATCTCTTCCCAACACCGGCCGGGTGGAGGAACATCAAGTAAATTTTGTTCTGGTACTTCTTTTCACCTGCCCATGCAAGGAGGAGTACTATTGAAACAATCCAGAACAGGAGGATATATTTGTGAGAAGGTAAATCTGGCTGGGCACATGGGACATACTCTCATCCGAGAGACAACAGTATATCAACACTGAACCTAGGGACAAGGCAGTCAGATTTGCAGATTCCCTAACCTCACTCTACTGTCAAATCACTGTGTGAACTTGGGCAAAACCCTGCACTGATCTAGCGCTTTCCCAAAAGGGGAAAGCGACATCTGTCTGTCTCGCTGAGTGGACAGTGAGCTTCTAATTGTCTGCAAAGTCTTGGAATTTAACAGCTTAAAGGAGTTAACTTCCTCATCTAACTGGATATCTATCTAAAAAGCATAATACAGACAAACTAGTGGGCTTTATTGTCAGCTCTATCAATGACAAGAACATGCCTCTTTAGAGGGCTGGTCTGAGAATCACAAAGTCCTAGTATGTCTTAATTTTTAGTGGAAGAAAAATGTTTTTAAAATCCTATCTGCCTTTAAAATCTCTCCCTAGAAATGGCAGGTGGATCCCAGTTCTGTACACAATTTACACTGCAGCCAGTTACCAGATCAGCACTCCAAATATCCACCCCCGTGAATATTATCTAGGAAAACACAATTTACATTACCAAAAGCATTTCTGTGATGTAACCTTCACAGCTATGCCTAAAAAAGCCTTCCAGATTAGAACCCAGACCCTAGCAATAGGGCAGCTAACAGTAATTTTCATCTTCCTTTCTGCAGGTAACCATAAACAACTGTCCAGTCCAAAATTAATCAGGATGACAGCTCTTAGAGAAGAAGGCTACATGCAATATGCAGTTACTGACCATGGGAAGGGAGAGCCTCTGGACGCTACCAATGTTCAAGTATGGGAACACAGTGACCTTGCATCAACACTGTGTTCCTTTGACTGTATTATTAACGTGGACAGGTTGTAGCAGGTTCCTGTCCTCTCCCTGCTCTGTCAGTCTGCAAGAAACCTGGTAGGTATCAGGGGCCTCAAATTAGCGTTGACAGAAACTTAGTACCAGTGACAAAAGAACTTAAAGTTCGTCTGTTGCAGCAGGGATTCAGCTCGAACAACAACAACAAAAAAGTAATCTCCCCCCTCGCCCTGTTCAGATGCTTTTCTTAGAGGAGTGCACTAGCTTCCACTTCCGTGGTGTTTGGACTCTGAGAAATGGTAGTAAGGAAAAATATGTATTCAATGAAAAGGCTGAAGTGATTGAAGAGCTGCCAAGGCCCACCCCGACCACAGCAGAGAAAAAAGTTTGGTCAATTGGCAAATTTTGCAGTCAATGCTAATTTCTGCAAAGGGCTTCAGGCAGCAGGAATACTAAAAAGACAAAGGCAAATAAAAGCAAGACCAGATCAGATTTCTCAGCTAGCTGCTATTGCCCTTACCAGACACACAAGACCACACGGTCAATACGTGAACTTACCAGGACCCTATTACAGAGTTTGCAAGGTTATTTATTACCACTACTTACCTGTTACCTCCTTAAGTGGAATTAGAGTTGATGTGTTAGCGCTACCAGGAAGCTAAGTTCAGAAGAGCAAATAGCTGTGGATGGGGACAGCTCCATCAAAGACAAAGCAGTACTCATTAGAGACCAGCTGAGCAGCTGGCCTTATGTTCCTCTCACTCATCTTGCACATATAACTGCTTTCAGGTCACAATCATCGTAAGCAACACAAGTCTCAGACATGTAAATGTTGATCTGATCTCAAAAGGATGGATAAGCTGTACTGAGCATAAGCTTCTTTTGCTCTCAGACCCTGCAAGTATCCATGTCCTCCACTGAACCCAGTGCTGCAATAAATGGTGGAGTCAACATTGGAACCTTTGGGCTTACAACTTAATTATTAAGGGGAAAAAAGAAGCAGTAACATTACAGTGCATACAAGGCTCTGGAATAGAAACAGACAGTAAAATTTCCTTAACCTTGTAGCACTACACAGAAATCAGTATCAGTGAATTAGACACAGCAATTACGCCCCAAATGCAGCTCTAGAAAAGACATTTTTGTTCTTCTGCATTTTCAGCCTGAAGTTACAGTTCATACAGAAAGCAAAAATCATTCTTCAGCAACCACAGCAAACAGCTCTTCATTAATGCTTCATGTGGAACAGTCCTTCTATATAATTCCTCTTTGCTGTTCTTAAAAGTGTCCAAATAAGGATATTCCAAAGAATTCCAAAGGAAAAAGGAGTACCATACATGAAGTCAGACAAACCTTATTCCTACTGTGAATGAAAGCTTTTTCAGGAAAAGATGGGTCTCTATTTTCGTGTAACACAGTGTACATTTATAGATCTATACAAGGTCTTCCAGGATGGTTCCCATGAGTTTTCACATCTATGAAACAGGAGCAGCAAAAGTTCCCTCCCACACCCTGAATGAATGCATACAGTTTGTGTCACAGATATGTTTTTAAACAAATACAAGAAAGCAAATAATATTTAATACTCTAAAGAACAGCAACCTGCATCATCTGAACAGCTCCCACAGAAGCTACTGCTTAGCACGTGCATTTTCAACTAGCGATTTGGCAAAAACTAAAAATAAACAAACAAAAAAATTGAATGGTATTTTAAAGGACATCTTAAAAGCAGCTTACCATCCTGGTTACCCCACTCCCAGTCAGGGCCACGGACTACTTTAGCCCCCTGGAAAGTCCCTTTTAATGTGATGCGAGTCAAATTCTGTCGAGGACTCACTAGGACTCTGGAAAAACAAAATAAGAGAAAACAAATCCATTTATTGTTACTATTCACACTTTATAAAGCTCTGTTCCAACCGAGGTCTGTCATATGAGGACCAAGTGCACCACACTTAAATACAGAAAAACATGGCTTGAGTTCTGAAGAGCATGTAAGAAGTGAGAGAAAACAATAAAATAGCTGAACAGGGTCTTTGACCCTAAAAGCTGGTGTCCCGAGGAAGGTCAGAATACTTAGGCACTGTTCCACTGATGGCAGAAAGACAACTAGTGAATAACACACGGGGCTAAAGACGACCCAGGTTTATCTTCAAACGTTACCAGAAATTGTGAGATCCATGGTGAGCTTTAAAAAGGTTGTTTGTGTTTCAACTGTGAGATGCAGGTAATTGGGAACAGAGGCTGCTACGTGAGCATGAGGAACGGCCACAATTCAGTGACAGTCTGTGAAGACAAACATATCTACACACGAGCAGAAGGACTGTGGTGGGGTCTCTCTCTCATGTTGTTAGATACCAGAAGGCCATCTTGCTGACTCAGGAAGTTGAACACATATAAACACAAAGATTCAACATGATTACTTTCACTCAGTCACACACAGCATGCTTAGCCATGATGGAAAAAAGATCATCCTTTCAAAACTTCAAAAGCCTTGAGGGCGCTGTGTAGGGCAACAAAAAAAACCCCCAAAATCTAGTAACTCCAAAGATGAACAAATTCCCCACACACTCTACAAGATGCACAAACCACAAATTATATTAGGGCAGGCAGCTCACCAAGGGCCAAGCATGGTTACTGTGAATGCATCCAAATTAATACTTTTTAACATAACTATTTACCAGCATTCTACAGCATAAGGTACAACATCTACAAACCAGTCACCAAAATCTGGGTTTAGCAACTTCACCCCATTGCCTACACAGACCATGGGAAGCCCTCCTACAAATATCATCAAGCAATCCAAAACATCATAGCAGGAGGACTTATTAAGTTTTCCCTGCCAGCTGTGCCACTTATAATCCACATTTCCCAAAGAAGAACACCCAAGTCAATTAATCTAAGTCTCACACCATTAAAACATATCTTTAAAACAGAGCCTCTGGGGGGGTGTGGGGGGTGTGTGTGTGGAGAAAGTAAGTTCTCCAGAAAGCCTGATATCACTTCAGACGGAGAGTGAAACCAACTTTCAGCTGCTCTTGTATCCCATCATTAAGTTTAAGGCAATGCTTATGGACATTACTAGGGTGTACACTGCATGAAAGCATGAAAGCTCAGGCAGTCTCCTAGTTCAAAGTCATAAGGAGTTCAGCACATTTCATAACCTAAGCTGCAGACTGCACTGCCTAGTTCACTTGCTGAAAAGCAGAGCAGATTAGACCAGCAGTGTTGTGGCTAGACTTTCCAGGGTAACACAGAACTTTCTATCCACCCTGCAATCCGCATCACCGGCATACACACAGATCCATCTTAAGAAAAAAGAAAAAAAAAAATACCTACGTGATAGTAAACAGGGGGTCTGATGTCCTGTTAAAGCAGCTTCCAATTCCCATAATGTTACGGCAGCTTCTCTGCTGTGTTTGTGCGTGCTGTTCCTAGTGTCTGTTCCCTAGCAGAAAGCTTTTTCATGAGATACCAAGCCACCAAAGTCCTTATAGACCTGTTTGTGTTGCTTACCCAGGGTACAATCCACTTTTCTAGGTGACTGCAAAGGTGCTGCAATCCATAGCTGTCATTGCGCACCTCCTCCTGACAGGCTCTTGGCAACTCCCAGACCAGACAGAGCAAAACCAAGTTCAGCAGCTGTTCCACAGGGGAAGGGGAGGGGAAGCCTACTGGGGGTAGGGCTGACCTCAGAACGCTGTATTTATTTTCCATCTAATACCTAGAGAGAGAAGGTGGAGACTCAGAAGGATAAAAAGCTTATGCTTGAACTTACTGTTTACTTATCCATCAAAAGCCTAAATCTTTTACCTTTCTTAACTTGTTAACAGATCTCCCACCTGTGCTTTACAAACTAATGTGTTTAAAAAGAGGGAGAGATTATTTACACATGATCTTATAATTGTTGAACGTTCATTATCCAGATTGTAGCTCAACAGGAGGGAGACAAAGAACTGTTTTTTGAATGGTTAAGATTTTGTCTGTTTTAAACACCATCAAGGCTGGCAGTTATGAAAGAGAATATAATGAAAGAGGGCTAGGAAAAAGCTCAGCTAAAAAGAAACACTGATCAGCATTCATTTTATTGCACTGTGTCATGCACTACAGACTGGCTTCAAAAACCAGCATGGATTTGTGTACTACATCTGAAACAGCTTAGCTACAACATGCTATGTTCACTGTATTTTGTGAACGCTTTTCCAACAATTTATCAAAGACATCTTAGTCAAGCCCTGAGACAAAATGATAAAAATATACTTCTCTCCTCCAAACCCTACTCTCATAAGGGAGGGGTTTCAATGCAAAGATTCTCAGTGGTAGTAAACAGAGCACCAAGTGAAGCTTAAGCAAGATGTTTAAACAGCAAAATAGCCACCATTCATTAGATTCCTAGCATAATTTCCCTTTCTGTGTAATCAAACAGCAGTCATGTCCCATCTCAACAGCTCTCACGTCTACCTGCCACTTTCAGTGAAATCTGCGGCTAGAGATCAGGAAAACAAAACAAAGCTGACCAGTTCAGTAAGCCGAACTTCCTTAAAGAAGAAAGTAGCATAAGAAACTCCATCTTCCATTCTACTTAAATGCTGGAGGCAATCCACCATAACTGCCTTCTTCCCCTGGCCTCACAAAAATTTTGACCTTGTCTTGAACCACACTGCTGACCAGGAACACTGGAGAATGATACAAGAACCAGATGTCCTGAGCTGATACATCTTAGGTTTTAATCTAATTCAACATCTTTTGCTCCAAATTCTGGATAACAACTGAAGTTACTAGTGTGTTGCAAGAACACCCTAGGGATAAATTTAATCACTGCAATATTGCCTTTAATAACAATTTTAATTATGACAGACAAAGTCTGCAGCCATTTCTACCCTACAAATGCCAATGATATTAAATTACTATAGAGTCCAGAAAACGCTTGGGAGCATGTACTGTACAGAATGAAGCTATGTCTGTCTTCAGCATGCTGGAACCACCCCCCTGTGGATTACTCTGCCTGCGCTCAAATTTCACTGAGGTGCTCACATAGCCTTTCACATCACTGAGAGCTACGCTCCAGACAGCTAGAAAAATAGCATCATCCATGCTTTACAGATAGAGATGAGACCCAAAACAACCGACTTCGAGAAGTTTAAACAGAGACTGCTTTTAATTTCCAGTAGCGATCCGAGGCCCTGCAGAAGTCAGAGCCCTTTCATACCAGGCACAGGTAACATATTTTGCAAGACAGAGGCTTCTCCACTGCAGACAATTCTTATCCAAAGAAACAAGCACAAAGCATGGGACTGGGAAGCAAAAGGGATGGTCACCCTGCAAAGTAGCAGACCATAAATACTGTGTTAATGTCTTCAGAAAGGCACAGCTGTAAACTAGAATCTCAGCTCACAGCGGGTACAAACCCACACTCCTCCTAGGACATATAAAGATCTACGCAGGCTACCTCAAGAAAAGCCAACACAAAGATCTTACAGGAACTACAGGTAAAACCGACGTCAACGATGCAAGAAATTCTACATTCTCTAATCCTCCCTAGCAAAGCTTTTACTGAAGCACTTCCAGCAAAGGATAAAGGAAGGAAATTCTGACAGATGGCAGGCGGATGCCGATTGCTCAAGCATGAACCAGACTAAGGCAAGGACGCTAGTAGAGATCAGGATCACAGAAACCTATTTCAGGAACTGTCTTTACCAAGAATTTCCATTGTCAATCCTATCCTTCCTTGCCAAGGCACACTTCTTCACAAAACCAGCTGTATAACTCGGATCACAAGGTCTGAGTTGGGCTAAATGCTTGCTACCTTTTTTTGCTAACCTCCAAAGCTAACCCATATCAGACTCAGTTTTGGAAAGCCACAGGGGGCAAGATTTCAGACCAAGGCTACTCAATGTGAACTAAAACACGTGTGTGCATCTAAGACTCAACACTATTGTAGACGGAAGGTTTTCTCAACTATGCTCTCAGAGATGTCTATACGCAGCCTTTAATGGCAGAATATTGTACTGACAATGACGCAGAAGCACTGGTGAGCAAAGTGAAATGTCTCATCTTTTTAAACGTGACTATTAGTTCAAAACACAAGATTAAGGATGCTTTAGTGAAGATCTCTCTTGCTTACAGTTTTGATCATGTAATTCCAGAAAAGCTAAAGATAAAATATGTCACTGAAATTTAATCCCTATTCCACAAATCAAACAGAGTATGCCAAACTAAATAAGGGAAGCCCTAGTACAGGGGTACGCCCTAGTGTTCTGCAATGTACATGTGTTTTTAAGGAGGCACAGTTAGGTAGTTTATTTGGTAAATCATGGTGTTTTTTTAAAAAGCAAAATTATACTAATTCATTAATAGAATAACCTAATAAATAAATTCATATTAATAAATGCATTAATACTTAACGAGCATTTTCAAACCACTTCAGAAACAAACACATCATGACACAAGAGCCAGATTTGATTCAAAATGCTACTCACCAAAATTTCTTAGTCTAGCAGCTTAAACTGACATTGCATAAATAACACATATTGAAGAGATTACTATAGTAAATAAACCTGCATCCCCTTTATTGCCTAGTAATCAAACACCCAGCAGTTGTCACTCAGCTACTCTATCAGCTCAGGCTTAGAGTATAAGCAGTCACAGATGGAAGGCAGGATTATTAAAGCTGCCTTCAATGAGTCTGCATTGCACATGCATACCTCAATGATAGCATGCACTCGTTCTTGTAATGTATCTGATTTAGAAATCCAACTGGTAACTAGACTAGACAGAGCTGGTTTAAGAATTATGGCTGAAAATAACATCAAACTGTTTTGACGACAGTATAAAACACAACGTGAGAAAATATTTGTATTTCTTATGCTTGATTACACAAAACATTTCCCTGTGTAGTTTGCTGGCTCCTCCAACTCCATTGTTCTCCAGAAAAAAATAGAGGACTTTTGAAAAATTGTTGAGGTTGTGACTTATTGGTGAGCAAAGTCTAGAAAACAGCCTGGGTAAAATGCACCTCATCCCCTACTGAAATTCAGCTTTGCATCATCCTTGAGAAGGTGATGCATGCAAAATGCCATTGCTGCTTTTGCACTGGAATATAGTAATACTGGTATTTTGTATGAGAGGAAGATTATCTCAGACTTGTTTATTTGCAGAACTCACCAGAGCGTGCCTGACTATTCCAGCCCTAACATACACCTGATGAGTTTTGCTTTACTATCCTGCTTACAGGCACGATTTATCTTCCAATTACTAAGCATATATTCAAGCAAATGGATACACAATTGCGAAAAAAGGTCTCTAAACTGAGCTATCCATCCTTTTAAACTAAGGATGAGAGCCTCTCCCAAAGCAGCCATAAAACTCAAACCAAACAAGACCAATAAAAACTACCAGCTATTGCCAGATGTCAGGAAGAGATTACTTCAAATAGCAAAATATAAAAAAACCAAAACCAGTACTCCCTGCCACCAGAGGTTCAAACTCAGGTCATTTAAGACCTGAAATAGCATTCAGGTAAAGGTGTCTTCAAAGCCTCTTTAGAAAACTGATTGGGAACCCTCTGCAGCATCTGTCTGGGCTTAAGGCCTCTTAAAGCCTAGGATTAGCAAGCTGCTACAAACAGTTCTGTGTTGGCCTTGCCTAGGTTTAGCTGCACAGGTGCCATGTGGTGGGTCTGGCAACAGCAGTGCAGGTGGTAGCAATTTGCTGCGCAAGGACATCACACTGCAATCTCTGAAATTGTCCTACCTGAGCCCTTAGCTTCCTCTGTCAAAGGATCAGCAACAGTAGCAGCTGCGAGATTGGATGCATGGTGATGATCTCTCACAATGGAGTAAGAATGGAGACCACAGAGAGACTGGAAACTCCCAGCTCTTGATCTTTGGTTAAAGAGACATTCGATGTGACAGCTGCGCAATACAGCTGCATTCCATGGCTCTTCTACATTTGATCTCACTGATGGTAAGCCAAGGACTACAATCAAGATATATAAGTAGCCCCTCCTTCACTATGCAAAACCAAGATCGTGGGATGCTGTCAAATTTGGCGGGCTGTCTCTCCATCCACTCCCCTTATAAGATTTCTGACTAATTAACACTCCAGCGTGCTCATCACAGCACTTTCCCTGGGTCTCGAAAGCAACACACTACTGTGTTTGAGGCCCACTGTAAAGAACCAAGAGATAGCCATTCCCTGCCAGAGAAAGGAGGTGAGACTGTTGATCTCTAAAGGAGACTCATACTGTGTTTCATAGCCACTCAAACACAGCAGGTAGCAACAAAACCTCAAGAAAAAACAAATCCACACAGCAGTTAACTATGTCTTCTTAAACACGCAGCTTTTTTTTTTTTGGTCCTTGGGGAACTGCCAAAGGTTTTCTCTTCTATTTTATTATGCCGAAAAATAGAGATGAGTGATCTAAGCAACAGTCCTAGTGAGTCATAAGTACGCATTTTTTGTTCTTTGAAAAGGATGCTGCATTGCCTAAGGCAATGTGTCTTTACAGCTCAGACCTGTTATTCCAAAGAAATCCTCTCTATGGCATTGTTCAAAGGTTATCTCCCTCCATGACCCTCATTTCTTTTTTTTTTAATTCAGAACATTCCATTCTTAAGGCAGAGCAATCTTCAGAACACTAAACCAACAAACCATAGGATTACATTTGCATTAAAGCAAAGGTGTTCCTACTTCTTCCTGCTCCTGCACTGCAAGACATTTCTGAGTAAAATTGTTTAAGTTTGCCAGCTCCCTGTATGAAAGCTCTTGCATAAAACACATATGCATTGCAGTTATAGTACAGTATTCTACCATCCAACTCAGTCAAACGACTGAAACAAAAAGCATTTCTGACAGCCTGTTTTCCCCAAAAGCTTAATGACTTTTAAGAATCACAATATGTAGCTTTCATTCATCTTTAAAATTGCAGCTTTCCACAACTGGAAGCTGCTTCTTTGAGGGTTTCTAATTTCTCTCCATCCCTCAGCACAGCTACATTCAATTCCTGCCACATAGGAACAGCAGGAAAGATGTTGTATTACCCAATTACAATTACTGCTGCTTTTTCCTTTACGCCTTACTGAGGTTCCCAGAAACCACTGCCACATCTGACAGGCTCATGCTGTGTCCCTGATGTCACACACACCCCCTTTTTTCTTTTTAATTAGCTGCTTAGTATTAGGAAGATCATTGCTCCTGCTAACACATAGTAACGTAAATAAGAATACTGCTACTTTAACAAGACTTAATATCATAGTCTATGTCTAGACTTCCTTTTATCAACTCAAAAAAATTTATGCCACATCTTCTCTAACCACTGAATGAACCACACTCGCAGAAAAAAACAAAGCAGTTTAGGAAAAAAAAACAAATGAAACAAACCAAAAAGCTATTGAGACAAGCATCATCAGACATCAAGTTCTGCTCTAGTGGACATCTACCTCTAAAGAGCCCTCCAGTGCTTCGGTAACATTCCAGAGTGGTGCTGCAGTGTTTTGTGTAAGTCAAACAACTCACATAGGACAGTAGTAGGTCTGGCAAGTTTACTGGCAGTCTTCCAAGCTCTGTTTTCATACTGACAGCGAGCACTCTACTGCCTAATTCAAATGGCAGCTTGGACACAGATCAGATACAAGCTTTGAAAGGAAAAATTGCTCTATTTACATCTTTCACCATTCAGATTCCTCAGAAAAGGAAACAAGTTCTGCAGAGGGTCAGACTCCTGGGGAGAAATTGCCTAGCAATCTGCCTTTTGATAAACCATAGCATTCTAGGGTGTTCCTGATGAGGGTCAAGAAAGGCAACAGAGTTGACCTGCTGTCCACGAGAATGCAGCACTGTGCAGTGCCATAGAGAACACATGCAAAGGCCAGAAAATCTGGACTGCTCCGCAACAGTGCAGCCTCTTAGAGTAATTGTTGCCTACTTTTTTCTTTAAGTGTAAGGACGATCATGTACTCTAACAGCAGAGCGTACCTCAAGCTCCAGTTAAAATCACAAGGAGACACCTCTGAGTAACTACTTGGAGCTAACTATAATATTTATAGAAAGAGAGAGAGAAAAATATATGTATATTTTTATAGAGATATGAAATCACAAAGCTCATTTCACAATAGGATCTGGCTGGCTTGTCATATTAACACAAGCTCGAGAAGCATCCTAATCTGGTGGGTAAACACAAGCCTCAAAGCTCAGAGGGGACATCTTTGGACAGCCACATCTATCCCTTTGCTAGCACTCAGAATTCTGCTCAACCACACTGGCAAAACTATGGTAATCAACTCCAGGGAGTGCTTCCCATATGGGAGGAAAAACAGCTGCAAATCTGACACCGTCTTTAGCAAAGTAATTACACTTTTCATTCCAGAGACGGATGCAAAGCAGTGATTTTTCAAGGGGAAGAAAATCAATGACAGAGACAAGATCTGACTTCCTATTACTTTTCCTAAAGGCAAGAGGATTACAAGATTCATCTGCATACCCACCTTAGGAGGCGTAAATGAAACTACTGTTGAGACTATTTTTCAGTTCTTCCTTAGGTCAGGAGAACAGACCTCGTGTTTCGGCACATCATGAATGAGCATAAAATTATGGATACTGTTCCACAAGCATCAGTGCAGCAGTCACTTCCAATAATGCTAATGTGCAGAGTACAGAGTAAATGAGAAGGTGGTGCTCTTCAGTGAACAGTATAGACCCTGAGAAGAGATCTACAATTTGGGAGTGCAAGATTCCTGTCAGCCTCCTTGTGGCCACTCAGTTATCTGACAACAGCAGATAGCAAAGCATGTCTAAGAAATTATTTAATTGGGGGTGGGGGCGGATGACCAGAGCAGACAAACATTTTGAATTTTCACCTTAATTTAATTTTTCAGAAAAATTCTGCTGAATTCTGTTTGCTGTCTTTTTTCAAGCAGCTCCATAGAAGTCCCAGATCCAGCCTTACACTATTCTGTAGAACAGTGGTCCCCCAACTTTTTTGATCATGCAACCTTATCAGTAAGAAATTTTGAGCACTCTCCAATATACGTACATTTATTTTTTTATAAATTATACAGACATGTACTACTGAAGTTCTATTTAGTTCTTCCTGCACCTCAATATATTATCTTGCACACCCCCTGGGGCACGCATACTCCATTTTGGAGACCACTATCATAGAACAGTGACCTATAAATGTCTAAGTGGTTAACTGGACTTCCCCTATAACATCACTTACGGTTGCGAGTGCGCTGTCTCATAGCGCTCGAAGGAGTGAGACAGATCATGCTTGTTGTTCATGTAACACTGTGTACACAGGTCATAGTCAAAACACATTTTGCATTTCCACCGCATTCCCCGTATACCATGCTTCTTGCAACAGTCACAGATGATGTTAGGGTGACGGACACCTAGGGGAACAAAAGCAAAGGAATATAAGATCCACACAAGATCCAGAGAAACCAGGCTGACCAGGCTTTTAGAACTGTATCAGCATATTTTAAGGAAAAAAAAAATATCATGTACTGTGCGTGTATTGAAGATGATGCAAAAATATAAAGTGATATGTGTAAAACGAACTATCCATTTCCTGGCTTAAGGGACTCTAATCCTAAAAGTCATGCCAGAATTGAACAGAATGACAAAGTCCACAAAAGTCAGAGTTAGACTCACCGATAAAAAAGAAAGAGTGCAGAAGAGCCTTTGCATAGAAGCAAACAGGAATTTCATTGTCAGGAATGGGCTGAGCATACACTGCTGCTCAGCATCAGTCCACAAGCAGCTGCAAAAGGCTTAACATTCCAGCTAGCACGTCAGGCAGGTGTTACATATGCTAAAGGAGATGGATTTACAGCACTAGTGTTTGTGGTTCTTGTCCACGGTACACTTACCTATTTGTGCATTATCATACAGAAGAAGGTCGTAAGCCCCTTGGAATCCAGTCCGGTAATTGGTTCTGTTGCCTTGATCCCACTGCACGACCACAGTCTTATCTGGAGTGGTTGGGCTGCCTGTCCGACCAATCTCAACCACAGTCCCAACATTCCCTTCGCCGCTGTCCTGGCTGCCCCATTTCCAGTCCACTCCACGAACTACCCGCATCCCAACCTGCATGCTGGCATAGGGGTCTAAGTCCATCGATCTGCGCAGCAACCCCTAAAATTCTTCCACGTAAGGGGTCTTGGAGACAGGCGATATCATCAGCAACACATCAAGCATCGTCAGCTGCATGTTCAGCACACCTAATAAGACAACATACAATTAAGTGATGCCACTCAACACACCACATTTTCCCCAGAATGACCTGGCTACGGAAGAGGCCTGACTGCTGAGTAGATAAATCTGTACTTTATTTAAAACAGGGATCCTCACAGCTTCAGCACAGATGGGAAGGATACACCAACTAGCCAGACTTCCAAGACACAGAAATACCTGCACAATAGCCAAAAGACTTATTCTAGAGCGCTGGGTATGAGGGAAGAGACCTGGGCAAGAAGTCTTTACAAAACTCCAGTACCAGCCCTTGATTTCAAATTCAGGAATATGCGTAACAGCTACCAGAGACACGGTGGCAACAGAAACAAAAAAGCACAGTAGAGTTGAAAGAAATGACCAGAAAAACACCAGCAGCATGATTTTAGCAATAAAACGATAATACCAGTCTATTTTTCAGGAAGACTCTTCATATGCATCTTACCACATAATACTGCAGTGTTGAGTTTCTCTTGCCCAGAAAGTTAGTTTTGGTTTTGATTTGGGGATACAGGAAGTTTTAAAGAGGTATATGAAAGAAATGTTTTGTCTTTTTGCCAAAAGTAATAGCAGTTTTTTAAAAAGCGCCAATGTCAGAGAAAAGTCAATCTTTTGCTGCTAATTATCCATGCTAGCTACGGCAGGAACAGGGAACGGTTATCGCTTACCTCCAATAAGCACTGCAGATTTTGTGCTGAAATCAGTAAAAGCTTGGGATAACCTTTCCAACTGTTGCCATGACAATTGGTAAATGAGGTGAATACCACACAGGTGCAGCAAGCACATCCACAACTTCTAATTAAATCAAATAGATTGTCAAAGCCCGGTTTACCTCTTTACTAGAAGATGACGACACAGGGACCATGGCTTTTGATATTTAGGGCCAAGCTGCTGCTTTGACTTCTGGAAAAGTCTACTGTAGCATCCTTTTATCTTTGGGCACCCCTGGGTCTCCCTCTTCCTCTCAAGCTATCCATAACATCAAAAATTTTCTCAAAATTTGAAAAAAACAAACCAAAACCCACCAGACAACAGAATGCCAAGGGCCAAATAGTGCAGGTTCCAAAAGTACCACAAATCTTACCAACTGCCATGACACAGAGCCAGTTCAAACCAGGCTGACAAACCTGGTTTAGCTGACAGGCTAATAGGATGTGTACTCAGACTCAGCAATAGGAGCAGCTTTGTGACATGTTGTTAACACTACCACCTACCAATAAAGCAACTGAAACCACTGAGGCCTAAAAATAAACTCTTTCTCCAGCCAAACATCCCCTTTTAAATGTATGGAGGAGTAGTTTGATGCAAAATCAAGTTTCTAGCAAGCAGAAAGAGCCCGATTTCTGCTCAGCTTTAGCATCTCTCTAGCTTCAGACTTGTCCTGCTATGCATCACTGCGACACAGTGATGTCCAAACACCTCTCACATGAGAGCGACATCAAAAGCAAATGTCCTTGTGAACTTCATGTCATCTTTCATTCTAATCATCACTAAAGGATGCCTTGGGCAATACATTCATTTAGACTTCCTTTGTGGAGCTAACATTGCTGAGTTTAAGGTGTACCAGTGTTTACTGTCTTTATCAAAGCAGAAATTATCAAAAAGAAAGAATATGGTTTTTAGAAAGCATCGTAGAGCCTAATGAGTTTTGTACAATCCCCTCTTCCTCCAGATCAGAGATTAGTAAAATGGACAATTTATTGCTTTAACTAAGAGGCAGAACTGCTTTTAAAAAAGGGTGCCATCCACCAGTCAAGACAGTCAAACACACTGCAGAGAAAACAAATGGAAACATCCAACAATACAAAGGTACAAGAGAAGCACAGTTCAATTATTGCCACATGGCTTTTCCTTAAAAACAACAACCACCACCACCCCTCCCGTTTCATCCAAGTGAACTGGTGGAAGGTGAGGGAAGGTCATAACAGTGGGAAAAGGAATGGCATGCTTAGAGAGCGAAACAACAAACACCACAGGGTTTTTTAGACGAGCAGAGAGTGCCACTCCCCAACCTTAAGAGTCTTACACTATTTCAGTGGGCCTTTTCCCTCTCCCCAGGAATGAATGAAACATCACAGGCTTCAGAACTCTCAGCATTTCAAGGAAGGCAATGCCAGTTCCAAAAATTGTTCATCGTAAAAGAATATTCCAGGCTGTGCCACAAACCCATAAAATTTAAGTCACTGCAGTATAAAGGAGGATGATGCCTTGCTACCTGAAGACAGCAGAGCAGGCTGACACACTATATATCGTGACACATGCTCAACAGAGCAGTCAAACAGCAGAGTACCAACCTCAGGTCAGAACTGCCTTGGTCCTAGAAATGTGTGACCTACATACAGGCAAACCCACACTTTCTCAGTGCACCTTCCCACTACTTTTCTGACATCGATGCTACAGAGATCACTTCTTTCAACCGCCAGTAAAATACAAAAGCTGCATGAAGACACTTTCTACAAAGAGTCCTGGAGAAATGCATCATTTCACCGCACTGTGAATTTACTTACAGATGCAATATGACACACCAACATCAGACATCTTGTTGCGGAACTGCCAATAGACAGCAACATCATCAGACATCTTGTTGCGGAACTGCCAATAGACAGCAATCTCTGTCAATATCACAGGTAGCAAGTTGCAAGAACAAAAATCCATCTAATTAGTAGCCCATAATAACCTGGATCCAGATGGGAACAGAGTTTTACCGCTGCCACAGGCATCAAGCTTCCCTTGATTCTGCAGGTCCCTACGACTCATAAAAGAGCTGCACATGTACTCATCCCGCAGCTCTAGGAAGCTATTGTAGGTCAACTGCACACTTGTGATGCTGAATACTAGTTAACAGTTGTCTGTGCTGCAGTGACCTGTATGCAATCCCTTGCTCACTAACCTGAAGGCTGTCTTCTTAACGTGAATACTCCATTTTCCACATAAGGCAGCACCAAATGCATTCTGCATTCCCATCTAATCTGCAGGAGTGATGCATAACCAGAGTAAAGAACCATTCAAAATCTTTACGAGATGAATTACAATGCTCACGCAGTCTGAACCTTGCTAGACATCAGCCTTATGTGTTTCATTCATTGAAGCAAATACTCCTTGCTTGATGCTGTCTGGGTCCTAATTATTCCAGGAAAGCTGGAATAGGTATAGCTGCCAGAAATGATTCACAGAGAAAACATCAGTTTCCTGTGGGATTTCAAAGTAACTGTGAACAAATAATCCATTTTAAAACACAAACATATTTCTGAATCCTGACCTAACATTCTGACCTCATCTACTGTGACACACACAGGAAAGAACAGCCCAGGTGTAATCTAGGAGTCCATTCTTAGGAAATCCCAGTAACACTTAACTGGAACAAAGGGAAAATACTTTCGCGCCTTCAGTCCACAACATTTTAGTTGCAATAATCGTTGCAACTTTCTGCCGATATTAAAACTGTGCTGTTGGTAGAAGGTGCTCTAGAGGCAGCCTAATATCCATCTCCTAAGAGGCAAAGGTTGCTGCTGTACTAGCTACACAGTAAATAGAACCGAACACTGGTGTAAGCAGATTGACAAAATCAGTGCTTGTAGCTCGGTTATCAAGTTATTTGAACCCTACAGTAAACAGAGGAAGATACAGGTGATTTTGTTCCTTTTTTTTTTTTTTAAAGCAGCTTTGTTTTCTCCTTTACACATACTCTGCAGTTTGAATTGTCTTCTCAGGTGAATTACTCCACATTAGAGAGCTTTGCCTATCCTAAGGATGCTTCCTTAAGTGCTATGGACAATGCAAATCACACACTTTTTCAAAAGAGCAGCCCAAGCTTGCAAAGCTTAAACTTCAATATACCTCTAGTTTCTGACCATCCTTTGTGAACGCACACAGAGAGATGGCTGCAGCAGAACTTTTATTACTGTGTCTCTTCCACAGCAGCTCCCTTGAGCCTGAAATGCTGAGCTTTCCCAACTGTTAATTCATAAGCCCCCAAAGAAGTCATTATTACGCTAAGCATTTTGGCAAATAACATCATCCCCCATTTCTTATAATTTTCATTCTCTTTGACTCCTCCTCCTCAGTACAGTCTGGTATTTTGGATCTCTCTAATAACTGAATATCTGCAGCATCCAACACCTACCAAAGAGCTCACGCCACCTGCTTACTTTCATCCCCTTGCTCTTCGGTGGTTTTTCCAAGGAATACAAAACACACGCAAGCTACAAACCGCTAAAACCAACACGACAACTCGATCCTTTGGACCCAGCCCAGGTGCGTTAGGGCAGGGGAAGAGCCCTGCTCCCACCGGAGACCAGGCAGGCGGGCTGCTGGGACAGCAAATGAACCGAAGCAACGGGCCTCCTGCCATCAACCTGCCATCAACCCTCAGCAGCTCCTGACATCGCCCCTATAGGGGCAGCTCAAGGCTAGCCCGGCCCTGAAGCACCGGCCCAGCCTGTTTCCACAGTCCTGAGCCAAGATAAAAGCCATGTTTCCTTCTGAGATCCAAGGCAGTCACCCAGGGCCAGAACCTGCCTCCCCCCGACATCTGCATCAGGCTGATAGCGAGTGAGGAGCCACCTTGTCCCCTCCAGACAGCACTCAAGAGACTCCCAGCTCTACTCTCCAGCCAGCTGGAGACAGACATGCCTAGGCCATTCTCCAGGGAATCTGACCTCGGTGAGCATCACTGTTTTTATGCTTTAAAAGCCGTGAGTATCTGGGCCCAGATATCCACAGCCACAGCACCAGACCACGTGCAACTCCCTCACAGTAATGTTTTGCATCCTCCTTAAGGCTCTCATTCACGTGCATGCTCTTGAATGCAAGTGCTGGGCCTCTGACGTGAACATAACTATGCAAACGGGGTACACTGGAACAGGGCTAGAGACTGCCAGCTGGGGGCAAAACCTTCACCTTAGTGAATCCTGGGTGGGCTGGGCAGTTGTCACAGGAGTCAAGATTTCCTCCATAAATTCCCATTCAGGGACAGAAAATACGTAACGTCACTAAGAGGAGAAAACACTCTGTCCTCTGCCTGACAAAACCAGGCAGATCAACGCTTCTTGAAACTCAGTATTTGTTGATTCAACACATATTGTGTTCATGCTGCCCCCATGACACTACTAGGGAGCTATAAACCCATTCTTCCACATGACCTTTTGCACATGGTATACAATGCAATAAGTAAGAAAATTAAGCTCTGGCATCCTCAGCACAATGCAGAGGTGGGTAAAGCAGCTTATTTTAATTAGTAGAGGAGCTAAAGAGTTTTACAGCCTGCCTTCTGAGACCCCCCTCCTGCCCAGAGTTCCCCTCTCATACAAACAGTGAGCAAGCAGCACAAGAACAACTACACACAGGCTTAAGTTTATTAAATTAACTTGCAACAGACTGGGAGTTAGCTTACACCCCAGCTACCTCTATAGTCTTTCATTCTCTGTGAAACAGGGAAGGCAGAAGTAGTACAAGCAGCACAGTAAATTACCGTTGATGAGATTCTTCCATTGAAACGCAAGAGAAAGCACTGAAAGGATTAGGAAAACAGAGTGTAACTAACAGAACCATAACAATCAATAATTGCAGTTGGCAGTAACCAGATGAAATGAACGCAAACATTCACAGGGATCACTGAAACGGACAAAGATCCTTTTGGATCAGTGCTGATTAGATCGGTGCTCCTAAGGACTTAACAAGCAGAACAAAGGGATGCCAGGGACATTCCAGCTGTGAATTTTATTAGCAAATGAGTGGAATTGTGCTTTGGTATTTGATCCTCAACTCATCTCTCTCAGGCAAGAGGAAAGCATACCAAGCAGAGCTAGGGCACTGTGCATAAAGACACTATTCACTTGACATCAGCAAAATAACTGCAAGTCAATGAACTCTGTCAAGACAAATGCCACTTGCTTTATCCTTCCTTGATCCCAATGCAGACTGGGCAAACCTCATAAAATGTTTACAGACATCTAGCACAGACAGCCTGGAACAGAGCACATCACCAACATCACCTGCAACAGCAGAAATCCAGAACAATTTCACTGCAGCACAAGCAAGCAATCAGAATGACATTTGTTCATTCTTCAGGAGACAGTTCAACAACAAGATGCCAAAGGACACTGGTGGTGGTCCTGCTGGCCTCGTTGCTCATTGCACTGGGATTCTGCACAAAAGCAAAAGTCTGCAGTTCAAGTCAGGGATCAAAAGGATCTGTTCCCAACTAAAACAGGCAGCAGAGAGGCACCTGACTCAGTCAGGAACAGTTTCTTCAACCATCCTGTATTATTAAGCTGCCAAAGTGGTTCCTAATCACTCCAAATATTTTATTTTAAGCCCTCACCATACACACACCCCACATTTTAACTGCTTGCTTCCAAAGGAACTTCAGAGACACAGTGCCATTTTAAAAAGTCATATCAAGCCATTAAACATTTAGATTGATTAACTACCACTACTGTATAGTTTCAAGATATACTATTGTATATCCTTGCACTAGGAACATCAACAGAGATCCAAACAAGTTAGGTGTAACGGCTAAGTTAAGTCAGCTCATATTGGCTTAAGACCTTCTGCTGTGGGTATGCAGCTGCTTTTCAGCAGTACTGCTCTCTACACTACTCCTACAGGCATTCACTTGGCAGGGTTTTCCTCTTTCCTGACACAAGCAGTGTTTTTGTGAAACCAACCCAAATCGAACAGCTAAATTCCTGGCCAATGCTTATGTACACAATTAAGCATTGTTCCCTACCCCAGTTTCCCTACCTGCAATACAGAACTAAATACTTTTGTATTCTTTAATAACAGTCAACAACTAGGATCAAATACCTCTGACTGAGGCTCAAAGCTGCTAAGTTAATTACCAAAGCTAGTATTCATGGGAATAAAACTAAAATTCAGACTTACCCTTCGCTTTTCTTTCTCCTCAGCAAACAGTAGGACCCCAGGACAGCCCAGCAGCAGACACACACACGTGCTCTCACTAACAGGATGCAGTGTAATTTCTCTCAAGGATACACGCAATTCCCACAAATATATTCACTATTAAAGAAAAGCAGACCAGAAAACCAGCAAAACAAACAGTAAGTAATCCTTTTTGACTCACCACTGTGTGAAGACCACCTTGTAGCTTTTGTCCCCTCCTGGCTCCCAGGTGAGGCTAGGAGCCGTTAGCCCTTACGGCTGCCAGCTGGCTGCAGTGTCCCAGGTGTGCTGTCTTACGCAATTTCGAACCCCGAGGAAGCCTTCCCTGGCTCCCACCACACCTGAACTCTACACACTCAATCTCCAGTTTCTAGCAGGGGGCCTGTCTGGAGACTTTTGCCTATCCCAGAGCATTTTATCATCTCAACTCCAATTCACACCAGTTCAATACCCAGCTCTACCACTTGCAAATCTCCCCCCCTTGCCTACTCTGAACTTCGGCTTTCTATGCAGTCCATTTGTATTGGGCCCAAACGTCCTCCCGTAGAAATACATATTCTAATTCTCTCCCATTTCTCAGAACCAAGTTTATCATCTGCTCCTCAACTCAGGCAGTCTCTTACTTTCAAACAGCTTCCCCGCTCATCAAACAAAACCTTTGCCTTCTTAGCAGACCTCTTCTAAGACACTCCCTGGTAACAGTGCTTTCTATTACCTACGCAAAAACCCCAACTAAATGAGAAAAATAAGTCTAATATAAGGGCTAACATTAAATTTTAACACATGATGAAGATTTTTTGCTTTCAGAATAGTTGTTTCAATAAATTATTAATTCACAAACACTGGGCTTTAATACTACCTCATAACACAGCACTAGTACAAGTCCCACTTCTTGATGTGGAAAAAACATGCAGTCAGGCCCATTTAGTTGTTTATTGTTTTTCAGACCTCATTCCACAGCCCTCGCTCACACAAAGAGCAGCACTGTCAAATCAGGTCTTGTTTAGCTACTGAGACTAAAAGCCTAGTAAGGCCCCACTCTCCATTTTGGAGAAGGCAGTTTCCAAGGTTTGATCTTTTGTGGCCAACACAGAGATGGCTAGAGAGCCCAGTTGCATTGCAAAGCCACAGTGCCCGATTACAGCACAGAAGATACAAACTCTTAGTTCCCAGCACCAGCAGATGTTCTAAGGTAGAAGACCTGACACCATCTCAGCGACTATATGACAAACTTAACCACTAGAAATTAGACTAAACCCATTAATTCCTCCCCTCAGCCCACCAAAAGGATTTGTGGAATTGGCTGAAGTGTAGTTTAATATTCCACTGCAAAGCCACAAGGTGTCAATGATAACTTGGCTTCACTTTTCGTCATGTGGTCACGATTTCTGTTTAGTCCAAATTCTGCAAAATGGCATCTCTGGCACAGAGGAGAGAAGAGCAGATGATGTTTGTGTGGCTTAAATATCAATAGCAGATAAATGAAGCCATTCTACTGACAAATTACTCTCAGCAGAAAAAAAAAAATGGTGCAGCTGCCACTGTTAAAACCAATCAATCAAGAAAAAGCCTGCACAAGGTTAAACCATTTCCATGCCCCATACCTCACCTGCTCTCAAGTATATTTAACTGTATTACATCAACAGAATAAAGCAGGTGATTAATATGCCTCTGCTCAGGAATTAATATCTTGTCATTTCAGCTTCACTGTGTAAGAGCAGGCACGCATCCTGAAACACTGGGACATAGAGTGAGGAAATGCTAAAAATAACTAGCCAGGCGCTATGCTTAAAGACGGTCCCACTGAGTGCGTTTTATCTCTACAATCAACACTTGTCCTTTACAAATGCCAGCCCATTGATCTGTTTTGCCTAAACTGAATTTTACATTCAATTTACACTGATTGTATTCTAGCTCTGAGGTGTGATGGTGAGAGGAACGTTGCCTTCCCTTTCAAATTGTGGGAGCGATACTTTCAGTGGTTATCATGCTGGCTTACTATCTGTTCTTTCACCTTGTTAAAGGATGCAGGCCTAAAAGAAGCACCAGCAAATTTATTAGTATTCAGTAACAGTAGTTCTGTGCAAACCCTTCTGCGAAGCTTGACCCCAGCATTCTGGTTTCCTAAAAAATGGCAAACAATCTCAGAATAGATCCTAAAGATGGAAGAAGTTATAGAGAAGTTACACATCTTACATTTCTGGGTTCAGTACGTGCAACTACGGCAGTACCTAATAGCTCCAGTTGACGCAAAAGCCAACTGAGCCAGCTGCTGCGTGAAACACAGTCAAAGGTGGGCTCTGCTTAACTAAGGAAGAGCACAAGATATAACTGTATAAAGGCAAGATCCTCATTCAGAATTGTGACAGAGGAACACTCGGTGATTCTTCTGAGACTGTCCATGGCAAAGCCAGAAGCATTGGATTACAATAATCCCTGTGGAGTGACTCAGTCTCACGGCCATGCTGCCTTCATACTGTACAAGACATCACCAGAAGAAGAAAATGTATCATAGCAAACAAGAAAATGAAATGCACAGGCACCACCACTTGTCCCTTAGAGGGAAAGGCAGTACCTCCATGTTTTAACAGTTTGCATAGACTGGACTATCATCTGGACTGCCAGGAGGATGAACTAGGAAAAAACTGGCTCCACAGCCCAAGAAGGTCAGCATCCCATATGCTTCCAAAGGGTGAGATGGTATTTAAAAAAGCCTGCAGGGTCATCTTCTATTTTCCTTGTTCCGAAATATAAAATTTCTTGGGTTTAAGTACAAACATTGGGGCTGAGAGTCCTCTGTTGTTACACCTGAACACTGTGAAGTCCTCTGTACTTTTGAGGCTGAACAGACAAAAAGTGCTGCCTACTTTCAGATCCAGGACCACCACAACTGAAGTCTCAGATAGAAGACAACCTCTCCTTAATTTTGATCACAGATGAGACTCAAAAAACCATAGCTTCAATACAGCTGAAGTCTGAAGAAATACACTAATCAGAGAACTTCTTCCAGTTGGGCGTGAAGGCACGCACAAAAAGCTTGTACTCTTCTAGAGCTATCAAATCAGAACTGAGTTGGCCTTGAAAGTTCAATTCTCACTTTACTCAAAGTTCAACCCACCTGTGATGACAACAGACACAGAAAAGCGAACCTGCTTCAAAAACCAAGCAGTCACCTACATAGCCTCATTCCAAACTGGTTTTGTCACCAAGTTCTAAGGACCTGATTTTTGTAAGCAACAAGTAACAAAATAAGTTAAACAGAAAGTGACAGTATCAGCCACACAATCTATCAGGAGCAAAGACATAGCACACTATTCTTAATGTATCAGCTCAGTGCTAACTAAGGGACTAGACCCATGAAACAAACTGGATTGCACAGTAGGTCAATATTTGCTTTAAAACGTACAAATGCAAACACAACCTTTGGGAAACACCACCAGTAAGTCAAAAATAAACAGCTGTCACAGGCTTCCAACAACATAAGTTGTGGTGTACCACAGTGTACTGGTTTTGGCTGGGATACAGTGAATTTTCTTCATAGTAGCTTGTATGGTGCTCTGTTTTGGATTTGTGACCAAAACAACGTTGATAACACACTGATATTTTAGCTATTGCTGAACAGTGCTTACACAGTGTCAAAGCCTTTTCTATTTCTCACACTGCCCTGCCAGCAAATAGGCTGGGGATGCACGAGAATTTGGGAGGGAATGCAGCCAGGACAGCTGACCCCAACTGACCAAAAGGATATCTGATATGACATCGTGCTCAGCACTAAAAGCTGGGGGAAAGAAATAGGAAGGGGGGACATTTGGAGTAACGGTGTTTGCCTTCCCAAGCAACCACCATACCTGATAAAGTCGTGCTTTCTCAATTTTACCATTCCAGTTCTCTTTCCTACCCCACCGGGGTGGAAGTGAGCAAGCAACTGCGCGGTGCTTAGCTGCCTACCAGGCTTAACCCACAACACGAAGGTGGAATACCTTTTGCCAGGTCAGGGATGTTCAAAATTCAGATTTACAAGTCAACATCAGTCAAACCCTACAAAAGAACAAGTTCCCTCTACCAGCTTCTACTGAACACAAAAACTTCAGGCTTTAAATTGGTGAAATCAGTGCTCATCTGCCCACTGGAGAATTAAGAGTGATTATAAGTGAAAGTTCACACTGGGCATCTAGTGGATCTCTTATTACATCCCACAAGATAATTGCTCATGAGCCCGATGAAATTTCCTTCTGGCTTTTGATGAACTGTGCTCTCTCCAGGAGGGAGAAAAACAGCTCTAGCCATTTGCGTTAATTGGACCTGACAGTTTGCAGATTGCTGCCTCAAGCCTTGAAAAGCTCAGTAGCTGAGGCTGATGAGAATCCATTTTTTCCTCAATAGCAGATTTCAGAGTCAAATTTACATTGCATTACAGCAAAAATAAACACACACCCCGCACAAAAACACACACAACCACCAGGTGATGTTGTTTAGAAAAAAAAAAAAAGGCAATTATTTGCTAAGTTTGAATTAAGGTCTTTTTCACTTTACATCGAAAAAAAAATATGGGAGAATGGTATTTCAACTTTACCATACCCTCCATGGAAGATCCCTGTGGCATAAAAAACACAAAAAAAAAACCTCACAAGCATTGCATTGAGTGGCTCCCCTCCCCTGCCAAGAACTGCCACCGCTTTTCTGCCCATTGGCATTAAGAGGTCAATGGTCAACCACCTGGCATTCCTTCCACTTGCTAGCAGGTCTTTTTGTGCCCATTCAGAACACTGACAAAAGTCACAATATATAAAAAAAGAAAAAGTTTAATAAAGTCAAATACAACCCATCCAGAGAAACTAGAAAATCTCCATTACTTAAAGAACCAGCTCGACACATCTATCAGGAATGGTTTCGGTGTAGTTTATCATGCCTTGTGGAAAAGGATGGACTAGGTGCCCTCATCAGAATCCCTTCCAGACCTATTTTCAATCACGTAGAAACAGAAGACCACACAGAAATATTCCAACAGCAAGAAGTCTGTCTTGGCAGCAGATTTCAACTGTGCCCTTACTTAGACATTGCTCTAATACATTTCTCAGAGGCAAGACCATCTGGCCCAGAGCTGATGGTGTTGAGCCCTAGGTAAAGCTCAGGTCGGCATCTCTCTCACACCAGCCGTCAACTCCTATTTACCATGAAAATCCGGTTTAAATCACTTAAAAGTTCATAATCCTCCAATCTATTTACACAATTGCCTTGCCTGTCCAGAAGGGCAGTAAGCTTCCCCACAAGTTATTCAAAATCAGAAGACTAATATTACTGCAGGAGTACAAAAAATCAAGAGGAATTAACACTGATGTCCTGCTGGTAGATACATGGTTGAATAGTGGGTTAGAGAAGACACAGTACTGTGGTTCCGTGATATGGCAGTTCATCGGTATTTAGACTCTGGTACCCTCAGCAGTGACAATACAATAGGATTACAAACCATCCGAGTTAGGAACGCAACTTCCTCCAGATTTTCAAAATGAAAAGTAGCTACTTCAGACTCTGGCATCCAGCAAGCTGGAGCATAAAACTTGCTGAATCTCTGATGAGCCTCGATAGCTCATCCTACCAACTTTCAGATTCCCCTTCAGGCTTCCAGAACGGTCAACATTGCACTCCTGTCAGTTTTCAGCCTGGAACTTGCCCGTTCTGTGCTCTCAAAGCAAATCAAAAGGTTTAAGTCTAATCTACCCTGACATGCCTTTGGCTAGAGAGACATCAGCTGCGCAGAGGCAGAATGAATTGAGTAGTTAGCTGTTGCTCTCCTGCCTGGTACTTAATGAAGGTTTGAGGGTCAGCACACACACCAATTCTCTTATAAGTTTGTACATTTTAGAAGTACAGATGTTATCTTCCAGCTCTGGGTAGCCGAGTACTTTAAAGAAAGCAAGAACACTTGACAGCTGGGAAATGGAGCCATAGTGACATAGTTATATATGGAATTGGTATTCCATATAGAGCCAGGAACAAAGCTTACATATCCTAGCTCCAAGTTCTATTCTCCACACCCTGGCCCATACTAGTCACGGGGAGGGGCAGGGGGGGAAGCATCAACCCATGATCCAGCACACATCCTTGCATTCCTTGGAGCCACATCAAGGAATTTGGATCAGGGTCTAAGATGAAGCCGTTCACTGTCCTGCTAGCACACACGTAACTTCAGTGATGCCACTTTCCACATACAGCCAGTCTAAATGCTAGAAGACTTGTTCCACATTCTCAGAAATTTCAAACACCACTACAGCTCTCGTTACAGAGGGAGCAGAAATATTTAAATTCTGTAAGTCTCCCAAGAAACAAGAGACTCCACTTTCTCACTCTTTGCTGAAGGAGAGAAGAATATTGAATGATCTCTCTCCAATCAGAGCTTCTAGTGAAAGTGTACTGAAAGTTGCATCGGTTTTCCTCTAAGCACACTGTATTACAACACCCTGGCCCCTCCATAAATGCCCTTGATGAGCCACAAATCAGGATCCTTGAAAAACAACTAGGACTCAAATAGTCTGCTCGCAGGACTTTGCATTCTATTCCTGGATCCCTAGAAAACAGCAACTCAAAATGAAACTGCGTGATCAGTACTGTCACAAGTGGTATGGTCACATTCAGTATGACCCTGAATTCTGCCAGAGCCCAGGAGCGGTTCTGTATCAGAGATGATGAGCAAGGCAAGCAGATTTGATGGGAACAGGCAGGCAGGGGCAACATGACCTAGGAGAGCTTAATTATCAAGTTGGAGAAAGCCTGCAACTTCAGCGAAACCATAGGCAACCAAGACTGGTCTCTGCAAGCAACCAATACTAATGCTACATAAATTCAAGGCAAGAGTTGAGCTTGTTTCAGATAACTGCCGCAGCTCTGAATAGCCCATGGTGATCGTGTAGCCACACACTTGTTGATCAAGGTAGCTTAGAAAGCTGTAAACATACCCCTTTCCAAGCGAAAAATGGAAGGAGTCAATTGTAACCACCATACTTGTAGTACTTCCACAGTTTTTGTAACTTCCAAGACATTTGTCCAAGTTTTAGTGGAAAGAAGCTAGCATGGACTCCCAATTCTTCCAAACAATCCCAGCAGTGGATTAGCAGCCATTGCAGACCAAAGCAGGAAAATAACAAATTCTTTATATGCTAATTTGGCACAGGATTTTCACAGTCACAGAGCTTCAAACACGCACTCAAAATAAATGTCAAAACATATGAAGCTATACAGCAATATCATAATAAGCAGAGAATTAAGCCAACACAAATATCATACAATTATGAAGATTCTTCTCATGTCAGTGACTCAGAGAGGTGTGCTGTGCGAAGAGAAAAGGGATGGGAAACATATTTACCTTTTTGAAGCCTAAAAAGAGAATAATTGTTCAAGAAAACAGAACCAGTGGTGACGCTGCTAAATGACAACTAGGTAACCGTTAATATGTTGCAGGCAGACTTGCCAGTCCTACATGAAGTCATGTCCTTCCACCACAGAAATAGACAAGATTAGTATGGAAAACAAGCATAAGGTACTTAAGATAGATCAGCGACAGAGCTGGGACTACAGTGCGAGTCACCTGACACCCAATCTACTGCCCTATTAGTTGGCTACCTTAAGGAAGAACTTCCTGAAGGGAACCATCACCCACCCAGTGGAAGTTGGCTGTTCCAGACACAAACCGAGACACCTGTAACTCCGAGCAGAAAGCAAAGCTCAAAATAGGGCAAGAACTTCTCTAGCTCTGCCAAGGCTATTGAAGCTTTCTCCTTCTGATTTCCATTATCAGCATGACACACAACCTCATTCCGATCATAACAATGTGAGTAATGTGGGTTATTTACAGTCACTGCATCCCTTGACAATTTGCTCATCTATATCCTGAAACCACGGATGATACATTCAACAGGTAACGATGTACAGAGGAAGGACCTAGAGGGATGAACAACTGCATTGCTCTTCATAGGAAATAGTTTTAGGAAACCAAGAGCTGTTAAACAGAGGAGAAATAAGAATGGTATCCCATTTGAGCCAAATAAACTCCTCCTACATCAACAGAGAAGTGCAGAGGATGTAATGAGGCTCTTAGCCAAAAACAGAAAAGGTTGAATAGTAAAGCCAAGCTCAGGTGACCTCCACGAAGGTGAGCCAGAGCTCACTTGTTTCTAAGCAAGGTAGAAATTAAGAGTTTGTTGCATTCTGAAAGTAAGTTCTGGAATGCAACGTCTGCAGGGAAATCAGAACAAACATATGTAGGGCTTCCAATGCAGCTGTACCATCTTCCCTAGGTTTAAGTTTGGTCCTTGTTTTCACGACTCTTTCCCAGTTCAGGAAGATTGCAAATATCACAGAAACACAGGAGAGAAAAAGCCACACGTGCTTCAGTTCTGAGTTATATTCAGCACACAGCACATGCTCCAGTGATACAAAATGCCCAGTAGCAATCACTGCCAATGTTTCAGCGCTCAGCTCTCGCCTTAGCAAGTAAGGACTTACCTGCAGTACCTGTTTCAGAAGAGAAAAACAGGATGTATGTTTACATCCTCCAGGGCAGCCAGCACTTGCCACCCAGAAGAAAAGAAATAAAACCGGACTAGGAGCGAGCAGACGCGCCCCGCTACGGACTCAACCCTGGCTAAACGTGGCAGAAAGAAAACCGGCCACTTGGAGCTGACCCATTCCCAGCTTAGCCCAAGAAAGAAAAAGGGAAGAAAACCGGCGCGTACCTGACAGAGCCGAGAGAGAACAGAATCCAGGCAACTGTTCAGAAAGCCACCAGGCTGCATTTGCTTCCTTCCCTCCTTCATTCTCGGCGCAGGAGTCCGAGCAGCAGACCTACTCCAGCGGCCTAGGCGGAGAGGAGAAAACACGAGAACCACCTCAGGTGGGCACCCTCGCCGCAGCCAGCCGCCACCGTCTCCTTTCCCGCTCACAGACCTCCGCCGTACCACACTCCAGCGCCGGCCTCAAGCCCGGCCGCAGCCCTTCCCCCCCCCCCCCCCCCCCACACACACACCCCGGCGGAGGCACCTCCTCACAGCCACCCCCAGCAGCAGCCCGGCGGCCGTCCTTTCCCCCAACCTTCCCCGCCCTCGGGGAACCGACCCCCCTCACCTCCGGGGCCGCCAGATCCCCGGGACTGAGGGAAAGGGGGCGGCCCTCAGCGCCGCCCAGGGCCGTGAGGTGGCCTCGCACCCACGGTCGAGCGGCACCGCGCTGAGGCAGCCTCTCTCTCCCCCCCCCCCCCGCCCTACCCTGCTCTGCCCTGCCCTGCCCGGGTCCCGCTCCCTCCCGGCAGCTTCACCCTCTTACCCCCGGGGAAGCCACCGAGGAGCCGCCGCGGCGGCAACCGGCCGCCCCTCGGGTGCTTGCTGCTGCCGCCGCTGCTGCTGCTGCTGCAGCGGCGCCGTTCGACCCCGCTCCCCCGGGGCCGCCCGCCCCGCCCAGGCCTCTCTCTCAGCCCGGTGACAGCCGCCGGGGCATGCTGGGAGAGGTAGTTCCCTGCCCGCCCCGCTCGCCGCCGGCGGGGTCCCGCCGACTACAAGTCCCGGGAGGCCGCGGGAGGACCCCCGCGGACCGGGACCGGGCCCCGGGTGGCGGTGGGTTTTTCCCCCTGAGGTGATTGCCGGGGTAAGGCCGCGGTGGTTCCGCTCCTCCTTTCGTTCGGGCCCGATTCCAGCTCTCCTGGCGCGGCCCTCCCGCCTTTTAGCTGGCAAACGGGGCCCGCTGTTGCTTCGGTGTTTCTGGTTCCCCAAACGCTTCCAGGACAATAAAGATTTGGGATGGTTCCCTCTTTTCTCTGCGCAGGCGAAGCGGTCGTTGAAAGCCGCGGGAATGGCGAACCGTGAGAGGATGCCAGGGCGCTCTTTTTTTTTTTTTTTTTTTTTTTTTGAGCGTTTGCGTGTTCGGGTTTTGGGGTGGTTTTAGGATAACTTAGGCCGCTGTAAGGGAGATTTGGGGGTTCGGTGTAACTCCTTGCAAGGCGCTGTGTGTCTTCGTTCGGCCGGCAGCCAGGAGGGCTCCGAAAGCCTCTACCTGCTGTCTGCCAGACGGCCTTCTGCCGCGTATGTCTTTTTTTGCAAAATCACAGCTCCGATATCGCCCGCGTGGCGGCTTCAGTGCCACCACGCGTGACTCAAAATGCGTGAATCTAAAAGCTTAAGGTATGACTACTTTTATATTGACTTCCTCTTCAAAGAAGCAGAGGCAGCTTAGGAGTTTCTATCGCCTCTCTGCTGGTGATACCGATGTCGCTGTTCATGTGGATCTCCTGTGTCTGGGGTAGGACATGCTCTACTGACTTTACCCCTGGCTGAGGTCAGAGACGCCTTGTAAACACTCCGTTTAAGCTTGCCCGTCCCGTTCTGTTGATCACTGGCACGTCAAGCATGGCTCTGTTGAAGCTAACAGATTGAAATTTTGGTTTACATTTAGTGTTTGTGAATGTAGACAGGTATAGCAGAGCAAGGGTTAAAAGAGTGGCCTGCGTTGGTAGCAAAGAACAGCATCGACAGCAGTTAAAATTGAGTAATATGTTTGTGCCAAACCCAGAAGGGTTGCAGTGTGGTAAGTCCCTGAACTCGCCAACAGGAATATGGCAGCAAGGTCATCAAAAAACCACATGTGCCACTCCTTTTCCCACTAGCCCATCAGCAATACTATCTAGAGTTCCAAAACTCAAAAGGAGGAAGCAAAGACACCGGGCAGCAGAGTTGCCTAGGGCTTATGAAAACCAAAGAGAGCAAAATTCTGAGACAAAGAGTGTCACAGCATAGTAGCAGTCACTGTAACTTTTATGCCTACAGGGTACAAAGCTTGTCCAAAACCAAGCTTGTCATGCTATTTGATAAAAGCCAAATAGAAGGACTCGGTGTCCCTTGTCCTCTGTGTTGCGTAAAAGTGACGTTGGCCAGGCCGCTTAAACACACACGTTGGGGTGATTGTGAAAATGTGAATGTGAAAATGAGTTGAATTGAATGTGACCTGGTTCTGACCAGAACTGCAGTGCATTTTACCCTTTGGCCAGAAGATGGAGAATGAGTACTGTTAAGTACTTGGGAATGTGGTAAGTGGATCTAGGCATGCACTGATGCTCCCTCCCTCAGCTTGCTTTTTACCAGGCAGATTTATATGTTAGTATAAACACAGAAATACATTAGAGACAAGTTAATACAGCCAACATCAATCGTCTGAAAGAATCCATTCACATTTAGAGTAGCTTCTTTTGTGCTTACTCGATAAATTTCAATATCACTTAGGCTTTACTTTTGCCAGTGCTGCTTGTAAACATGTGAACTTGCATGCCCAGACTGTAAGTTATGTCGGGCTTTTTTTTTTTTTTCCAGCTAATCTTTCTTTTCAAAAACACAAAATTGGAAAACTGTGTTAGACTGTCTGTGAAGTCACCTTCTCAGGCAATCACAAAGTCATACAGCATCAGCAGCTTAGTCCATGGCCAAGATAAAAACTTCACTGTGATTATTTTGATGAGATTTTGCCTTTGTGTATAACCACTTGGGAGAGGTGGTATTTTTGTTGTGCTTAACACCAAAGATACCCCAAATGACAAACCTCTCTGGTGTGTAAAAAAGTGTGGGGCAGCATCTAGTGGGGCAACATTTGTGAAAAGAAATGAGCCAACCTGGCATGTATAACCCAGCAGCAGTCTGCAGGACATCAGGAGTTTTCCTTTTGAGATTTACAACTGCAAGACAGACATAGGAAGTGCTGTATCCAAGAGAAGGAAGGAACTTGAGAGAAGAAGATAAATGTCCTCATGCACAAGGCTGATACCGAGAAGAAAGAAGTAACCTGTTTTGTGTGCTTAGGCAGTAGGCCAAAAAGTAATGGGTCGAAATGCAGCAATGGAAACTCAGGTTGGATGTTGGGGAAAACTTTCTAAGGCTAACGAAATGCTGCGGAAGACTGGCAAGGGGCTACGAAATCTCTACTTGAACAGGCATTAGGAACTGGTTAGGCAAACGCTGCTGAAATGACAGGGTAGAACTGATACTGTTTGGTACAGGGCATGATTTGGAGGGCCTCTTGAGACCTTCTGATCCCGTGTTGCTATGATTCTCTGATCCTATATTTCTACAACATGCATCCTCTGGCATCTAGTAAATGTACATCCTCTGTACAGCTAGTAAACTGAGGTTAATCTCAGTCTCTTGCTCAGTGAGGACGTTATAAGACTGGAGTTGCATAGCTCTGGATATGGGAGAGAAACCTCTGTTCTTACATGGCCCTTATCCCGGTTTTCCAAATATATTACCAGAAATCTTTCTTTGCCCACTGGATGCCGCTGTTACACAGAAATATTCACAGGCTATTTCTGTAGGCTTCTGATCTAGGCACCTTCTCTATCAGACATGGAAGGCCACTTCATGGTCAGCCAAGCTATATGGATTTAGCCCTATTAACCAGCTTTTTTTTTTTTTTTTTTTTACGAAGGAAGTCTCGTTAACATTTTGCAGCTTACAGACATGGCATATGTGAACCTTGGACCACGAAGGTAGATGCCAATGTGATGGCAACACCAGCAGCAGAAATCTAGCGGTGTTCTTTGAAGGCGATTGAACAGTAACATGGAAAACCAAAATTGGCTGCTGAGGGGAAAATGCGTTGTCCAAAATGTAGCTTCAGGTCGTATATAGAAGGGCACTTTCCCCAACAACTATGTCCTGCAGTGCCTATTTTGCCTGCTTAGTACAGGAATTTGTATGTGGAAAGACTGGTTCAGAGAATTCTCTCCTTAAAAGCAAAGCCTGGAAATGGCAGCTTTCCCTGGCTCACACGTTGCAAATGTGCACTGAGTTACGATTACACCTTGTGGCACTGCCTTCAGAGGCAATGACCTGGATAGAACAGAAAGGATACGTGTGGCTTCCACTTTTTAGAGAAAAATGAACAGTATTTCTAGTTCAGCTGAGTCTCAGAACAAGCCAGAAAGTGACCTACATCCGATACCCAGCTTTGGGAATTAACTTTGAGAAAGTTCAGTTCCACATCTAGGTCTCTCCTTTGAAACAAATGGAATAGCAGCCTAATAGAATCCAAACCCGAGGGGAATTCCTCTTTATTCCTTTCCAACAATTTTTTAGCACTGAAAAACAATTATCCTGCTTTTTTAATCCACATCTCTTACTGGGGAAAGAAAAGAAAAAAAAGACTCTAAGTTAATGCAAACCTTAGGGTTTGAATCCGTCACATTCTAACAACTGAACTGTTTCCTGATGTCTTGAGCCATTGGCCTTTCAGGAGCTGGTCTAAACAACAGGAGATTTAAAACAAGCCAGGAGTTGTGGCAAAGCTACTATGACAATTATGTAACAGATGTATATGTTAAAAGGCCTGTGTCTATCTGGGGACACCATCTGTATCCAATAAACATAACAGCATATAAAGTAACTGATAAATAATAGGCAAAGTGTGGGTCCAGCTTTGTGTGACCTACAGTGGTGTAAATCTGATAAGTTTTGAATTCGGTGGAGTTTTTCCTCTGAGCCGCCTCATGTATGTTTGCACAGTCTACTGAGTCATTTAACTGACAATCTTTTGCCATCTTGCTTTTTGCAGCCCAGTCAGTGTGATAAGAAGTACTAGAGACAGCTTGGATCTTCATACGTCAGTTTGAAATGTCACGGGGAACTTTAAAACACTTGCTAACAAGTTTCTGCAAAGCATATGCTGAACAGAGCCTGCCGTCAATAAGGCAAATGGCAAATAAATATAATGGTGTCGTGTATTCAGCCTGGGGGGTGCAGCTGTATAATCTTGCTGCCAGTGGTGTCCAGAGAAGGACTGTTCTCTGCTTCTGAATTCATCCAGTTCCCTGCAGTCCTGTAAGAAGCAGCCTGTGTCTCAGTTTCATCTGTAAAATAAGGTGAGGGGTATCTACCCTCTTCTCCCGTACACGTCACCGCACCAGTTTTGTGTCAGGATCTGATCCCACTACGCTGCTATGAATGACGGTGTGAGAAACCGTGCGCTGGGTCACCGCGTGCCCACTGGAAACCTATCAGCAACGTCAGTAAACAAGCCAGAATGCTGCGTAGCCCTACAGAAATTCTGGATAGGCACGCGTAGCTTATTGTAGACATAGTCAGATAAATTCTCGACATTTTTGTCATGTAATCCTGAGACCTGTTACCACATGGATTGCATGGTAGCAATGGGAAAGCACGCTGTCCTTGGAAGCTGCAGAAAATAGCAGCACTGAGCTGTGCCAAACTGTGGTCTTCCTGCATTTTTGTCCCAAGTGTGGTGTTAATGACCAATAGACAAAAGAGCAGGGACCAGGTAGTCACAGATGTATATAAGGAAAACTGAGTTTGGTGTTGTAGAATAGCAGTCTAGTGGCAAGTGCTGAGATTGGCTTGTACAAATCCAGCCTTGCTGTGTGGAGGATTAGCTATTTTAGGGAAAGGTAAAGTCATTTTTACCCAGGTTACCTCCATCCATTCCCATCCAATGAAACAGTGAAAGATGGGTTCAAACTAGAATCTCATTACTAGTTGCTGCTCGTTTGAGGTCTTTTAATCCACTGTGGCTTCCTAAGAGAAGCAGAGATCCCGCTACTGCTTGCTGTCTTGGAAGTTCCTCAGCCTCCTTCACTGCTTTAGTTTAATCTGGTTTTGGTTCTAAGTTTGCCGCCTGTTTCAGCTACTTGTTTGGCTACTCCTGGATTCATAAAATTACTACAGCCGGATGGCTAAATATCTCTTAGTTGTGAACTGAAACCTTCCCAACCCTTCCCAATCCAAGTACAGTCTGCATTTCTAGGTCTGGGATTTCCCTGATCCGTGAATCCGTCTCCTGAGAGAGAGATCTCTTGGTCCTACAGAAATCCTGGCAGGAGAAGGGGCAGTCGTGGGGGTAGAGCACGTCTCCTCCTGGACTGCACGCTCTATTTCTTCTGAACGTGGGTATCGGAAAAGCCAACTGCGCTAGTGTGTGTTCAGTGCTAGAGCATAGGGCAGCGGACTTGATATTCCTTCAGCGTCACTCCTTCAAAGAAGTAAGCCGGCTGATCCGGTATGTCTTGCACCAGCTGGTTTACATCCCAAAGTTTGGATCCAGTCTCCTTTCCCATTTCTGTGCAGGGAGAAACCATGCAACGGTCTTAATAATTGAACGTCTCCTTTTTGATGGTGTTATCACACATACAAATTCTTTCCTTTTTTCCTTCTTTTCTCCTTCAACGTAGTCGAGCCTTGTTTCAAATTTCAGCTATTACAGACACACATTTTAATGCAATGACTATTTGCACAGGCAACATTTGAACAATTTGACTCAAATAGCTAATGGATCAGGAAAATATTAGCAACTATTTACTTTTTTTTTTTTTTTTTTTTCTGAGCAGCCGGGGCTGTCATCAGCAGAGAGATATATGGCACTGTACAATGTGGTGTTGGTTGAGCTTTAGAAATCACATCTGGAGGCTTGATGGTAAAGCACTCTGTAAAGGGTCTGCAAATGCCATTGCTGAGGAACTAAGGCCAAGCAATTCTATCCAATGTGTAGTGCACGAGTCAAGAGTCTTGCTGTTTGCAATGATTGGCTCATATAATCATGATTCATTGGGTGGTGGAGGCACTTACTAATCCTTGTAAGGTTTATTGTAGGAGGCTTTAGCAGGATTTAGTATATTGGAGAGATAGGACAGACTAATCCCCAAAACTACAGCAGGTCTCATGCTGTTACCTGCGCTTGTTCTTGATTTAGAAAGTAATGGAGCATTAGTTCCTGAACCTGAAATAACACTGAGGGCTTACTGCAGCAGGTACTAACCAGACTTGGTAACCCAAGAAGCTCAGTGTGGGAAAAAAAGAGATGAGCATGAGAAGAGGGGAAGTGATTTTTTGAGAACTGCTGAGTAAGTCAGCCACCCAGAATGATCGCATCTTGACAAGGCATGTCCTCTCCTCTCCCCCTGTTCAAGCAGCAATGTAGTCTTGGCAACTCCGGAGTTAACGTTGGTGGTATTGCCTGATCAGTTCAAGCAGCAGCAAGATAGGCTTGCGGGATAACTGGAGACTGATTTCACACTTTGCTAAAAAAGGTGCTACGTACCACGAAGAATAATTAAGAGTAGTTGTCCCGGGCAGGTGACAGACCAGAGACATCTCCCTGTGTGAGGGGTCAGTATCAGTCCCTGTGGTGCTCTCATTGCCAAAATCCTCTAACTACACTCCTCTGGAGATGATACAGGCTGGGTGGCCTCATCACTTTCAGGGAAACAGCTGTAGTTAGTCTCAACAGTGCTCCGGCTGCTGGCTAGCAAACGAAAAACTGTCTGCCAGCTGTGCTGCAGTGATGCCATCTGGAGACGTATGACCTGAAGCTGGCCCTACAGAAATCATGTGCAAGCGTTTGAGAGCACCAGTGCTGCCTTCTTGGAAATTCCCCAGCCCTTTCTCTATGGGGGCTTTCCAGAGAAAAATTGGATTCTGTAGCGCAGTGATACAAGGTCCCGTGACCTGGGTGCTGGATGCTGACCCTCAGCAGCGGCCAGTTCCCTGTTCTTTAGGTCCGATTCTTTACCTGCAAGTGCTAATTGCCTGTACCAGCAGTTCTGCTGTTTGAAATCTATCTGAAGTCCCCTCTCCCTATTACGGCTGCTCTAGACAATATCTAAGACAGGCTCCCCCCAATGCTGAGAATTACTGAAAAATAAGGAAGACTGGATCAATCTGTTTCATCCAGTCTTCTGGCCTTTGCTAAGTGTCCAAGTAGTGCCAGGTGGAAGACTGGTGGAGTTCTGGGATGGCTGTTCCTAAAGCCTAGGGTTGAGTGGAGGAGTCTAATAGGGAAACTCTTAATGAATTGCCAAATAGAGAGTTCTTCACCTGCCCTCTGTCCTGCTTGCTTCCGCAGAAGCACATCTAGATGCGTGAGGAAAAGCTAGATGAAAAAAAATAGGCAAATTGCCGTTCAATTATTTCATCTCTTTCTAACTTTAGCACTAGAGGATTTCAAAATCAGAAATGTCTTCTCAGCCTTCCCTCTTTAATATGCTTTATTTATTGTGCCGGATGAATACCGCATATGGAATTCTGCAAGGGAAGTCTGTCCATGCTGCTATAATTAGCTACCAATGGTGACAGCAGGCATCTTTGCTTTTACTTTAAAATTCTCAGCACTGTATTATGGGATGAAATTCTACCACATCAGAATTCTAATGTCTGGGAAAGCCTGTGAGTGCAGCATCCTGCTGCATTAACCTAGCCTTCAAAATCCCAAAGTGATCCCAAGTGTGACTGTAGTGAAATCAGTGGGATTACACCAGTCATGAATCTCGTCCCAGCCACAGAGTAGACAAGGAAACTAATCCTCCTTTTTCCTGCTGCTGCAATTATTTAAGCAACTTAGTCATGTACCTGAGGTCAACTTCTCTGTGGCTGTAAATGAATGTTTGGCATTGTCCCTCCCTGCACCAAGGGGGAATTAGGTCCTTCTGCCTCTCTGGCTGGACTGTATACACCATCTTTTTATGAAATAGTTCTCTTGCTGTAAATGTTGCCAGATCCTTTCTGAAAACTGTTAATTTTTAAAAGTAAACACAAACAAAGGAACCCCACCCTTTCAGTCCTTAATGAAGGCTGGGAGCCCCTCACAAGTCCACGTTTAGAGATCTTTGCAAACACTGGCTCATGCAGCAGCTGAAAACCCAGGGCATTAAATCCTCGTGGTAGTGCAGGCACTGGGAGATTCATCAGAAGGGACACTACGTCTTTGCTGTAGAACCATCTGAGTTTTCCAGGCTGTTGAGGAAGGAGACATCGCAATGCTGAACATTTGCCACTTCTCTCTTTCCCCTGCCAGGAGAGTCCATTCTCCACTCCTGACTGTCCTTGTGGGGCAGCTGGGGCCCAGGGAAGGAGATTCGGTGGGTTGCCATTCTCTTACAGGTATCACTCTCTTCTATCCATATGCCAGATACGAAGTCTGGTGGGAGCAAATTGCTACAAGGAGTGTGTGGTACTGCGGCGTACCTTTGTGCTGAACTGGAGGTAGGGAGGATGTGCCGCTGGTGACTGAAAAGCAGGCAAATAAACAAGGAGCTGGGAAAGAGGGGAGTAACTGCCAGAGTTTCAGAGATAAAAAGCTCGAGTATCAGCATAATTGTCCTGGGCTATGTTCCTCGGGGTATTTGACAGTGCACTGTAGAACTAAGTCTAACGGGCAGTGTACTAACCATCAAGAGTCCTTCATCATCTGGAGAAGAGGGGCTTGAATTAGTTTGCCCTAAAGGGGCTTTTTTCTTGTCTAAATCACATAAAGAGGGCCGGGAGAGTCACTTTCCATGAGGCTTGTTATTTAGTGTTGTGCAAGAAACAGAGTTTATGTGACTATAATTGCTCCTTGAGGTTGAGTTTGCAGGCAGTGTTGGCTAGAACATGCATTTTTGTGCAAAAGCTGAGTGCCTGCATGCCAAATTGGCTGTTTGTGTGTACAGCCACAGGATCTATGAGAGTAACAGGCACTTCTGCAGATTTTATCTCCAAATATGGCCTCTGGTATGTGTGCAGAGAGGCAAATGAGCGACAGTACTTTAAGACTTCTGGGCTGGTCAGACATGTAGAGCTGGATATGCAGGCAGGTAACGATTTTTTATATTTAGAGGTCTTTCTGTAATTAGCTTAGTGTCAACTTGATTGTTGGCCATGGGGAGAATTTTTGACAGGTTAATATAGAACAGGAGCTGATTTCCATTTTTATAACTCCATGTTGTTCTCCCTGTTGAATTCTTACTGTTAAACATATCCATTCCATGCCAGCTGGAGATGTATACGTGTAAGAAGGCTGCTGAAGATGACCACCTTAGAAGGATTCCCAGATAGTCAGTTTGAGTGGTAGATGAGATCCTCTTGTCACTGTTCTGCAAACAGATGTGGACCTCAGAATCAACAAAGCATCTCACTGGCAAAAACATTTAGACTATGTTCCCATTATCTCTGTGCAGGAAAAGCGAGACACTGAATGAAATTTGCAAAAACAAATACATGATTCAGGAAAGCCTATTCTATTTAAAATCAACAATGATTAAGCAATTTAGAAAATCTCACCCTAAATCCATACCCTATCTGGTGATGGCCACAGTTAAGAGACAGTGGCAAAGGAGAGATGACTTAAGCTCTTGGCTTATGGGGGTATTAAAAAACAGATTGAAATCTCTCTGGCTGACACCCAACATGCAGGGATGCCAGCTTAAGTTGCTCATAAATGATCTTTTCAGCTTGATGCTCAAAATGTGTCATGGACATCTGGATAGCATAAAACCAAACCTAAAGTAAAACAAAAAAGCCCTGGGACAAACTGATGAGGCTGGGTGATTCCAAGAGAATGCTTGTGCAGGCATGAAGCTTCCCCTGGAAAAACACTGGAGTGAGATCATAAAGTAAAAGAATTCACATCGCTCCGTCATCCCAAGATGCTGCATGATGCGGTGGCAAATTCTGGAGGAGGAACTGGAGGTCTGCATGTAGATCTGCTGCCACTGAGTGTGCTGCGTTAGCTCCATGCTGCTGCCTTCTCCTCTCACCGTTATCTGTTTATCTGAGAAGTGGACTGCCTCATTAGGCTTTGGTCTTGGCTAAGCCAACCAGTCATATGGGAATACAATTAAAAAGTCCTCTCTATTTTTCCCAGCAATTCCCCCACAAGAGTACAGTGACAAATGGCACATCACACACAGCAAGGAAAATGTCTGTACCTACAGAATCCTGCCTCCCAATGGTGTGAGAAACTACTGGACACTCCAGAACTGTGGGGCTGATGCAGAATTTCTGAAATATATACTACAAGACAAGTCCAGGGAGGTTCGTAGAACAGTGCCTTGCTGGGTTACTTTATGAAAAGGAAGAAATAAACCCCAGCATCACAGAGATGCTGTAAAGAATTGCAAAATGCTGTGCTGTCTTGGTCATACTAGAGTCCTTCACCAGGCCATGTTACAGCATGTGAATATGAACACAGTGAGTCTGGAACTCTGGTCTACAGATGCTATTCATCAATGGTTAACACTGGACTTCAAAAAACTCGGTGGTCATGTAGGAAGAAAAATTTTTGTGCTAGTGCCAGCATTCTCTCCATATACGGCAAGATTTCTCTCTAGCTAGAACAGAACTCATGTGGAATAGAAGGAAACAGAAATCCTGGAGACAAATTCCTTCACTCTTAAGATGAGGAAGGCTCATAGCAGGTTGTGATTAGTCCCTGCCAAGCTCTTCTCCCACTGCCCAACAAGAGTCCTCCCTCCTCTCCCCCCCCGCCTCATGGATGGGCAGGGCTTCCCTCACTGCCTCACTGGCTTTACTCCAGTTCAACCATCTTTTTCCAGTAATGCTGCTTCGAGAATGGACAGTTAAAGCTTTAGCCGTGTTAGCCACGTGCAAAGACTTCTGCTGGCATCTCTGCTTGTAACCTGACGCAGAGACAAAAGAATACAGTGAAAGAAGAGGAGCCCATACCACCAAGGACTTGATGCTTTGGGGCTGAGCAGAGCGCCGAGTCGGAATCCCCAGGTCCTTCAGTTCATGAGCGGAGGCTCACGAGCCCCCAGGGGACACCCTCCGCTGAATCCCAAAGGCATGAAGCTGTGGAGGCTTGGGCCAGACGCAGCAGCCCTGGGAGAGTTTAGGAATACAAGGTATTTTTGTCCTGTAAAGGGGCTGATGCTGGAACTCCACTGAGAAAGGCAGTAGCAGTGAGTTTAGCAGCACCTAAACAAACCAAAGACCCCTTTGCTAGTTTGCTGTTGTTTTCTGGCAAACTGCATTTTTCTTACCTTTGGAAGTTGGAATGTTGCCTGGCTCTAATAAAAATGTCTGTACCTTGGTAAGGCAGTAAAGTCTTTGTGCATATTTAAAGGGCGCTAGCTTCCTTTTAAACGGCTTCATGTGCGTTGCCGATACTGAAAACAAAGAGGCAGTGGAGTCACAGGGCTCTAATTGTACTGTGATGCATTTTCTATGGAGAATATGCTCTTTGCCCCTTCTTGTTTTGTTTTGTCCCTTTGAAACCGGTTCTCATTGCTTTTGATTAAAAAGGAACCCAAATGACAGACTGGTTCAGAACAGCTTCTTCTCACTCAAGGCAAGGTATCTTCTTTGCGGGAAGATTACCAGTCCAAACTGTGAAAGGTGAGGTGGAATTAAAAAATGAATACGCTTTCTTTTTCCAGAGGAATTAAGATGCAATAGTTCACATTATGGAGCTTTTTTGTCAGTGTAAGTGCTTGGAATATAGATTGTTTTTTGAAAGAACAGTGAGCTTCTCTAATAGTGCTTTGACTCTGGGAGCTGATGTTTTAAGAAAAGTACCAAGTAACATGCCAAAATATCCAGACATCAACCACTTTCTGCTGGAATTTGGCTGGGTGCTTCTCAATAGGAATAGCTGAATATGGGTTGTCTTGAAATGGTCTTACAAGAAGTTGTCCAGGGGTGTCTGCCATTATCAGATATGGTTAGTCTTGCATATGTGTCATCGATTTGAGATCTCACCTGCATGGAGGACAGGTTCCTTCCAGCCTGGATCCTGTATTAAGTCAGAATCATCAAGGCGGGTTTTGATAAGGTGGGTTCAAAATTATCTGACCTCACTGAATGCATTTTGGAGCATCTCTGACAGCGCCGGTACAAGGTGCTTCTCTGGCCTTTCTACTGGACAGCTGTGCTCTTACTGAAGGACTGGGAACACAGCTGTACACTAAATCGGGGTAAGGTATGGTTCTTCAGAGCTTCAAGGAGGTAGCTTATCTGCTCTGATTACCCTATACTTAAAATATGTTCTGTGAACTTGAAGTTACCAACAGTCTTTATAGACGGATAGTGGATTTCTACTGGTATCAGCCTGCTGGCTGTGCTGACACATCTTCCAGTAGTTGTGGATGTAAGCATAGAACTCCTTGAGCTCCAGTTTTTATGGAATACTCTTCTAGATGATGAGTTTGACCCTAGAACCTTGTACCTCAAAAAGTCAGGGTTTATGCTTATTACATTCCCTCCATTCACATTCTCTTATATTATGGCCATGCCCGCAGTTTGCCCAGCTTCTCCCTAAGGTCTGACAGGGCTGTGAGAGCATCAAGATTTCTTGGGATCTCATATGCTTACTTTTAGGCATGGCACAGCAGTGAGATGACTCAAAGTACGTACCTAGGCTTGGGAAAGATAACCGAGATAGCTGAGCCAACATGCCATTCTAAGACAAAAAGTAATTTCAACAATGCATTCTGAAAAACGGTCCCAGCGGTTCCCTGGGGCACCCTCTAATGGATCCTAATTAGAAGCTGTCACTTCTTGTTATGGGAAGGAAGGAATGGTTCAGCTTTCCCACCCCTTAACCTTGGAGAGACTGAGATGAGAGCTGCCCCTAGGAATTGTTTAATTTAGGGCACTTTCTCTCCTGCAAGAAATTAATTGGGAATTTCTGTGTGTGGTAGGGCAGGCACCTCCAGGAGGTGCACGACATGCAGACACTTCTAACGCTGTGAATTCATGCACATACATGCACAGATGCCCACTTGAGAAAACTTCATTTTTTAAACACTTGTGCCTGTCATTTCTCATACACTAGACTCCTGCCTCAAGCTCCTCTCCTGCTCAGCCTATACCCTCCAACATTTATGCACTAGATTCCTAGTGTGGGTCTCCCTGGAAGGCACTTTCAAGACCCATAAAGGCTGTAGGGCTACAGTGTCCTGCTTAGTTTCAATGGGTTGTGGATGTTGCCAATTTGATCAGAAGGTTTTTAAAACACTGTTGTGAAACTGCAACCCCTAAACAATAAAGCCTCCCGTCTGTCTCCTCCTAGCACATTCCTTACATGCATCTTTTTCAGACACTTGATTTCTTGACAGCATTTACACAACCTGGCTGAAAACACTCCCACAGCCGATTAAATGCCTGCTATGAAATCCAAAGCTCTGATTAAAAGGATGGAGCTTTCCAGGACTGCAATATTTGCACAGATGGTTAATACTCGTGGCTTGCTCTACAGGGGGAAAAGTGGCATTTTCTTTACAAGTGCATCCAGTCTGAGCTTTCCCATGGGAATTGCTTGTTTTGTTCAGATTATTATTTTAAAGCTATCATCAGATGTGGTCACCCATTGGATTAGAGGAAGCAAAAGGAGATGAACAGATAATCCCTGAGGCACAAAGCATTTTGAGTTGGATTTGAAGAGAGCTGTCACCTATGGTCAACTTGTTTAGCTCAGGGTCCTTCTCTCCTCTCTACCTTCCAGAAAATACTTGTGCCTAGTGGCCGTAGACCTTTAGAGATGTGGGATGTTGTAGTAATTTGCTCAAGGAAGTACCCTCTGAGCTGGCCGATGTGACAAGCCCTTTTTCTGAAAAAATGCATGGTTAAAAGAGAAAAGTGCAAAAGTGAATAGCAGGTAAATATCCACACTAGGTCTTGCAAAATCATCAAGATGACCCCTTTTCATCTGGTGCATAGAAATCTTTGGCAAAGAGAACTTCTGATCTATCCCGGCCAGATAAGCATAAAGATCTAGTCAGACTAAAACATTAAACACAAATTAGGCACAATAAAAATGAACTCTCTGAAGATGGGCGCTTGTGCCATGGGTCTTAGAACAGAAGCTTCAATTATGGGGGAATGTTCCCTAGAACAAGGAAGTCCAATCTCGTTGCTGTTATTTTCCCATCTTTGTGAACAAGGTTGTGATTTTGACTGTTTATTATGAGTGCTCAACTGAGATACCCTGATCTCTTTGGGGTCCTGCCATTGTTTAGCTTTTCCTGAAAACTGGAAAACATCTTGTAAGAGTAGCTAAAGCCGTGGAGCTTTATATATTTTTTTTTCTGATGTGGAAGAACAGGACCGAAGTGGCGGATTTTATCACTGTCTGCAGGGGAAGTGGGATCAGCTCTCAGTTTACTGGGATATCACTAGCAGGCCACATAACATAAATACTGGCAAAGCACAAGCAGAAGCAAACCCTGTGGCTCTTTGCTGGGGCTGTACTATTCATCTGGCCCTAGATCTGGTGCAGAAATACAGAGTTAAACCTATAGCCGAGTTTATTACAGTATAGAAAAGTGCTAGATCGCAGAAACTTTGTCAATCAAATCTTTCTCAGATAGACATTCCCCAATTCAGGATTGTAACCTTTTCCAGAGTCCTCTCTGTCAAAACCTCAGAAATTCCTAGTGTTTCTCAAGCAGGAACCAGCACACGAGGAAGTAATTAATGACAGCAGGAGAAAGAAAAAAAAAAAAAAGTGCTGAATAGAGGCAAAACTGAGACTCAAATCCCTCATCCCGCAGGCTGCCTCCTCAGTCCTCAAGATGAAGACAAAAGACATTCCAGCTCCTGACAAACAGCCTGAAGAGATGCTGAAGCATTCGACAACCCCCCAGGACATTTATGTAAAGGAACAGTTGGACAGTAAGGCTGATGCACAGTGCCTATGTAGTGTAGGTGGAGTGTCTCCTGAACTGAGGACATGTGTATCAGCAACAAGATTATCCCTGGTCCGACGTGCAAACGATCCATGGCAGACATAGGCTGCATGAAGCATCACATTAGTGCTTCAGAAAGAGCTAAGCAGTAAGTCTGGAATAATCAGTTAATTCATTAAGGAAAGTATATAATGTTTTCTGGAAGCTGTACTCAGAGCCAGGACTGTTAGCCAAATCACCCGATTTCCAGTAGGCTGAGTCTCACCCTTGTTCTGGCAGACACCTCAAAGAACATACCAAATCTACTTAAACTGCTTGGAAAAAAACCCCCACCATAAAAAAACTTAGTTACTTTGGGTAAATCATAAGCTTACAGGAATGCTGTGCCTCAGTTTTCCCATCTGCAAATTAGGGAGACAGGAATGCCATTCAACTATTTCCCAGCAGTACTGTAAAGCTCATTTGATTAACACGTATAAAACCGTGCATGATTCTTGGAGGGGAATTGCTGCTAAAGAATTAATTGTTATGATTGTTGCTTATTCCCCAGATGCCCGAAATACGGAACTTGGCAGAATCCCAGAGGAAGTAACCTTGTGAGTTCAGATAAGAGATGAGCCAACCTGACAGTCAGGCTGTTGGTGCAGGCAAGATTCATTATAAACCTGGGGGTCTTAAATAGTAGATCTAAGCTCTGAACACGGGCAAGGCTCCAGAAAGCTTTGTCTGTCCCATGAAGTATAGAATCATAGAATAGTTTGGGTTGGAAAGGACCTTTCAAGGTCATCTAGTCCACCCCCCCTGCAATGAACAGGGACATCTTCAACTAGATCAGGTTGCTCAGAGCCCCGTCCTACCTGACATTGAGTATTTCCAGGGATGGGGAAGTAGGACCGTTCTCTCCTGTTCCTGTTTTCTGCTAACAACACAGCGGTGCATCGCATACCTGGATAAAACAAATTGGGCTCTGCCAGAAAAGAGCTGCCCAGATTAAGGGCAGCTGCTTAGGAGATGCTAAGCTACCACGCACACCTTGTAAAAACCAAACTCATCTTGACGCCCTTCTCTATCTACTGTTCTCACGCCTTTATCAGCTCACATTTTCCTGAGAAGCCACCGCTGCTCTTAAAAACCTTAAGGTTTTAAAGAAAGCATTTGAAGGTGTCCTCCTTGTTAATTAATGCAGGCATCCCTCATCCCTCCCCTGTTAGCAACAGGTACCAGCAGCAGAGGCCGGGGGTTTTGTCAGCTAGTTTAGAAAAAGGAGAGGAAACCAAACGCGTGGGAGATGTTGGTGGCTCAAGTCTGCTGGGAAGGGCTGGACGGACAGACGGATGAACAGACGGACACCAGCGCTAACTCTGCTTGGCCCCGACACCCTTCCCCAGGGTCAGCAGGCAGCGGAGGAAAGCGGTGGGGGGGAGGAAAGGCAGCCCTTACACCAGCCGGCCCTTACACCGGCCGGCCCCTACACCAGCCAGCCCTTATACTAGCCAGTCCTTACACCAGCCAGCCCTTACACCAGCCAGCCCCTACACCGGCCAGCCCTTATACCAGCCAGCCCCTACACCGGCCAGCCCTTACGCCAGCCAGCCCCTACACCAGCCAGCCCTTATACTAGCCAGTCCTTACACCAGCCAGCCCTTACGCCAGCCAGCCCCTACACCAGCCAGCCCTTATACTAGCCAGCCCTTACACCAGCCAGCCCTTACACCAGCCAGCCCCGGGGCGATGCGGGCAGGGACCGGCTGTCCCCGGGCTCTCGCCCCGTATCGGGCTTGGGCTTGGGCAGCGGGGGTAGCGGCTTCCCTTGGGAAAAATCCCCCCGGACGGCAGCTCCGGTCCCCCCGGGGCTCCGGTTCCCCCCTCCCGCCGCGGAGGGCGGACTCGCCGCCGCCGCAGCCTGGATGCCGCCGCCGGTTTCCTGGCCCGTTTCCCGGCTCCGGGACCGGCGTTTCCTTTTGGGAGAGCGGCGGATCGCCGGCGGGGGAAACCGGAGGAGGGAGAAGAAGGGTTTCTCGTCCCGCCGGCTTATTTTTTCCGGTCGGTGCTCCAGAGAGGGAGGTGGGAAGAGCCAAAGGCGGCCGTACCCCTTTCCCCCCCCCCGCCCCCCCCGCCCTCCACTGCAGCACATGGGAAGCAAAAGTTTTCCTCCTCCTCCTCCTCCTCCTCGTCGTCTTTCTCGTCTCTCCCCTCCGCCGGTTCCCCTCCGCCCAGGCAACCCGGATCGAGCCCCGTGTGCCGGGCCGGTCCCCCGGAGCTGCGGGATGGAGCTGCCGGTCCCTCGGTTTTTCCTCCGGGACACGGGGGTCGCGCTGCGCTTCTCGGCGATGGGCGACGAGGAATAAAACGTTGCCGGAGCTTCTTCGGCTTCTCTGAGGGCTGGAAAGGAGAGGAGGCGAGACTTTGATCGCGTCTCGCAGAGGGATCTGCGAATTTGCGGAGGAAAGGGGCTGTTGGGTGGTGGTGGGGGGGAGAATCCGATGCTTTAGCAACGCCCGGAGAGGCAGAGCGCTACATCGTTTTGCTTCGGCCCCCATCATGGGGACTGGGATGTGTTCGAGGAGGCAGAAAGGGCTTCTGCAGACCGGCTTTTGCCTGGTGACCGTGGCATGTTTGGGTTCGGGAGTTTTCATGTACAACCACTTGCAGCAAAAGGTGCGGAACGCTGAAGCCCTGGCCCAGAAATACAAACAGCAGCAAGAAGCGCTGTCTGCCCAGCTCCAAGGTGAGTGACCTGCTCTGTCTGTGTGTGCGCAACACACGCTCAACTTCCCTCTCTCCCAATATTATTACCTGCTGGTGTTTTTGCCGCACAGCCCAGCCACAAGCGGGGTGCCTTTGCGGAGCGAGGTTCAGCTTTTGGCTTTAAAGAGCTCTGAGAAGATGTTGTCGCTTCTTTTCTCCCCCCTCTCCTCCCTCCGCGTTGCTGTCTAGAATTAGAATAGCCTTGAATCTGAATTGCTGCTCCCAGCAGCGAGGGGAACGGAGTGTGCTGGATTGGTGAGTTCAGCTGCGTCACATCTATTCCATTTCTTCTCCCTGTAGTTCCCTTTGGCCGTAAAGACTAGTCCTATGTCATTCTAAATGCGAAGCAGTAAAAAATGCAAACAGGACTTACAGAGGCTGGTTGGGCAGGCTCCGAGATGTGGAACCACTCTCCAGCCTGCAGGAGCGTCTGTCCGGAAAGTGAACAGAGAGGCAAAGGGTCCTTTAGTAAAGTTTGTCTACTGCCCGTTGCCTTTGCAAGGCAACAAACCTATCATCTTCTCAAGAGATTGATCTGTGACTGGAAAAGTCTTGCCAGCGTGTTTGGGGCTGATGGATGCTGCGGCGGAGAGCTCCCTAAAATGGGGGGAGGAGGAGAAAGAATTGGTTTTTCTGAGCCTGCTGACCAGCACTTGGTTCCTTTGGCAAGAGCTGCCAGAAGACGGGAAGACAAGCATAATGTGTATATTCTTCCTGCCCCTTTCCCCCCTCATTTGTCCTCCTTACATAAATTTCAAACTGTGGGAGAATGACATTTAGCCTATGGTGAGATCTCGGTAAGGAAGGCTTGAGAGCACACTACTCCATTGCTGAACTCTTATCTTCTTTGTCTAGTCTATCATTCTAGCCTTACTGCATCTGCCAAAGCTGTGTTTCCAGCACCTGTCACTAGATTTGGAGTCTTTAGAGGGATTTGCTGAGCTCCCTGTAGAGAGGTTTGGTGGGAATCCACTCTTCGGTAGCCAGCAGTTGTGTGTGTAAGACTGGGGGACGGGTTGGTTCTGGAGTGCCCACAGAATGAATTTTATGTGGACCAAATATTGTTTGCCTGTCGTTCTAGTGACTCAAGGTCAAGAGATTCACTTAACACCTCCTCTTCTAGCAAGTGGGTTTAGATTATAGTGTTTACATCCAGAGCTCTTCCTCAGGCTAAAATCAAATACGGGCTATCTGTTATGACGTCTGTTGACATATCCAGTGACGTTGTTTCTGTAGCCTCTATTGCTGGGGAATTCTGCAGATCTGTGACTCCAACATATGTGCCTTTTAGGGTTAAATCTTTTCCGGTGTTTTTGCGTGCAGTGTTGTGATGCAAATGTAACGTTGTACATAGGCTGCTTGTGCTCAGGGCTGTGTATTCCAACCTGTAAACTGGGAAAGCAGAGTGTGGTGTATGTGTTTTGTTTGTCTCTCAAGGAAACATGCTTTAAAAAAACAGTCTTGTGAATAGATCTAGTGTGTGTATAGGTTCACTGCTATTATGTTTTGTTTCCATTTATTCTTACTCTATCGCAAGGCAGTGAAACAGTTATGGTTCCTAATGTATTGTACGCTCCCAGCCACAGAGATTTCCACCTGCATCCTGTGTTTCTGAGATGTAAAGATCAGCAGGGCAGAAGCGAGCCCACATTCCTTTCTGGTGTGTCAGTATCTCTTGCTTCTCTTGGAGAGAGGGGCTGGTTCTTCAGAGAATGAGACAGTGGTAGCCTCAGGGAACCCCAGTTTGGGGAACAGCAGGCTCAAGCAAACAACTGAGAAGGGCTCATAATAGTTTTTCCACCCAAATATGTTTGAATAGCAGAGCTGTAGCCTGTTGCTGGGGTTTCTAACCCTCTGTCAGTCCTCCCATGCCTAAACACAGTTGTTGCCATGGATACCCTTTTTATTTTGAGAAGACACTTACTTGTCCAACAATTTTAACAAAGGCAACGCTTCTTTTTGGATTTGGCTGGTGGGAGAAGCCTAGCGACTGGCAGATGGGAGCCATGTTCATGGAAGTCTTAAAGTGCAGGGGTGTCTTGCACGGATGGCCGTGGCTCTCGTGCTGTGGTCTTCCAGCGCTGCTCCCTGCGGTGCTTTGGTACTGGACACCGGAGAGTTGGGAATCTGGGCTCTATCCCTGCCCCTCTGCCGGCTTGTTGAATGACTTCAATTGCCACGTCTTCTGCATCTGATTTCTGTCCTTCCAGCTCTACAAAAGGAGGATGTGTTAGGTGAGGTGGAATTCAGTACCGTTTAGTGCTTCAGGTGTCTCCTTTCAGCTATCAAGTATTTCTTACCCATCTTATATCCAAGTACAATATATGGTCAGTGCTTCTGGTAGCCTCTGTAAATAAAGCTTGAAAGTGTAGGGCTGGGCAAAGACTTGAATGAAAGGGAAAAGCAAGTGGAGGAGGGAGCGAAGCTGTCTTGAAACCGGCACTGCCTGTTCCATGTGCTGGGAGAGCTGGGAACTGCACATGGTACAGGGGGTACTGGCTGCCTGCAGGGAAACAGATCTCATCTACTCTTTTAAAATAAGAGCAAAGCAGCTGCTGACTTTGCTGTAGGGTAAAACATATTGTGTGAGAAGAAGAAAGGGAGGTATTGTTGTGCGTGTGACCCTGTCCAACCTCTTGCCTGGTGGTTAGTTCCCCTTGTCCTGGCCAGCTCTTGCTGCTGCTGCCGCAGAGGTAGTTGTTTGCTGTGACCCAGTAGACCCTCTTTCTGTATTGTGGCCCAGCTGGAAGCCAGGAGGAAAATCTGCTTGGCTTTTCTGTCCCTCCTTCTCTTCTGTTTCTGCTGCGTGAGGTTAGAGGTGTGTCTGAAGGTGCATGGAGACACCTCGCCAAATACTGGGCTCTTCCTTGCAGGCTGTGATGTGGGGGACTCTGGTGCTGTGTCACGAGGCTCAGAGGGGATTAGAGACACAGTCTGGCAAGCTGTGACCTGGCGTGCACTTCAGATGAATCTGTTCTGTCTCGGCCCCCACCCCACACACGTGCCATGCTGAGTTATGTAGCAGGTGGCTTTAAGTGGAGTGTTGCTTTGCCACCTCCCATTTTCCGTAGGTGCGTGCCTGTATATGTAGGAGCATGCTGCTGCCTGGAGGTTCTGAGTGAAACCAGAGAGATTTTATTTTGGTGAGTTCACTAACAGCACTTTTGGAACAGATGGGGAGGAAGGGTGCATTTATAGTACCATCCACTTGTCTGACATTCCTGATGTGGCCTGACAATGGCACATCAAACTGGTGTCTGGGATGGAGGAATTTTCTCCAGCTGCTCAGCATGAGAATGCAGCACTCGTGTCCTCACCATCGCGTGTCTTTTACCCAATCTGCCTTTCCTTTGCCATCTCTCTGGATCAGGGAGGGGGTATGATGAGTCTGGCTTTTGTTCTTGCTCTGGATGATTCTTGAGCCTGAGCGACTGGTGCCATGGGGGATTAGTTGTGATGTGACTGGATGGAGACTGGCAGGAATATCTGATGGCCCTAAAAAGGAGAGCAACAGAGAAAAAAGCTTTTTCTGGGTGATGAGAGAGGAAGGAGCATGGTACAGTCTGGAAGTTAGTGTTGATCTCTGTGTGCTGAGAGCTGCTTGGAGCTGTGAGCCACGGGCAGTATGATGACTCTTTCCACAGAATGTGCTATTGGCATAGAAATGGCCTAATGAACTATGCAACGTGTGTAGTTTTTGCAGAACCAGAGCAGCAAATTTGATGCCTCTGCTGCCTTGCTCCATGAAAGCAGGGAGCTAGCGTGCACTCGTGGCTTTCCCAGGCACGGTAAAATGAATCCACTTGAACAGGAGAGTAAAACCTGGGACTATTGGCAAGACTGGAATCACTCTCCCTTTATGGATCTCTTAAACTCTTCCTGGCAGATGTTTATCTTGGTACTCTGGGGTATGCGAGGCAACCCCTTCACACGATCACCCTGTTTCCTCTGGTCCTTTAAAATGAGAATGAGTCTGTGGAAGGCCTGACCTGTTCTTTCCCAAAGGCAAGGCACTGGAAGGGATTTCATTGTTTCAGCAGTTCAAGTTCTGCATTTTAGCTCATTTGGCAGCAGGTGACAGTGCTTTTAGTGCTGAGTTCTGGCTGAATTCCAGCCTGGATTTAGACACTGACCACCCTCCATTCTCTCCTGTAGTTGCAAATTGTTAAAAGACTTCCTGGCTTCCTGTCCTCTGAAGCTGTACTGTGCCATTTTGGTCTGTTAAGTTGTTGCTGTATTCCACTTCAAAGATCAGTAGCGAGACTACTTTATGCAGCACTTGCTCCTTTGTGTAAAGCTGAATCCACCTTTTCTGGGCTCTGGAGACCTGGAGGAATGGCAGGAGAGAGTACAACTTTTTTTGTCTAGTCACTGGACGTTACTTCAGCTTATCTTCCTTATTTAAAAAAGTGTCGGGAGAGCTGGATTTTGTCTTAAATTTCTGAATAAGCAGTCTATGATATGGAGCTGTTCCTGAAGACTCGTCTGCTTTGTGGTGCTTGCACTAGGATTTGTGGTTATGGGTGTTAGCACAAGCCTATTGCTATTGATGCTTTCCTGTGCTTTAGTTTCCCATTTACTACGTGAGATCAATAGCACCTGGTAACTTGGGGTCATCTAAGCAGACTTTTTCTACACAAAATAGTTATTTACTTGCCGGGTCCTGTGCTGAGAGCGCTTGGCTTTTTGGAGTGAGGCTGTAGCTGTTCAACTTGCCTCCTGTGGTACCCGGTGCACTTTGCTGTTCTGGGTGATGGAGCAGAGCTGTGCTGTCAGCGGGGCTGGTCGCTGCCCCCGTTGCCCCGGGTTCTTCAGCTGCAGGGACCTGGAGAGGTGGGTGACCTGCCTGTGTGGGCTGAGTTTCTAACCCTGGTCATAGATTCTGTTTTCTTTCAGTGTACTCAGGTTACTAGTAAACAAAATGAAATGCCTACAGGAGAAACTCCAACGTGAGGAATTCCTCCAAGCCCAGAACCACTGAGGCAGATGCAGACTGGAAGCTCAGAGTACCTGAAAGGGCACTGTAAAGCCTGTGAATTGCTGGGCATCCCTAGTAGTCCAGCAGCCGTGACTTTTCATTGCCGGTGTGAGGTTCCCATTGCACCAAAGACTTGTCCTCAGGTGCTCCGCTAGATGAGACTGCAAGAAAGCGAGATGCTCGTGGCAGAAGCATGAGTGCCCAGAGCTCGCAAATGTTTTGGGAAGCGGCTGATGTTCTCAAGATGACAATTTCGTCGAACAAGGCTTTTTAGCATGTAGTGAAGAAGCACCCACAGCCTCTTGTGTGCTTAGCTGGGCTGGGGAAGCCCTCAGGGTGATATCTGAGCAGTCTGGTGGGAAAAGTGTTTCTAAAAATAAAGCTGTCATGAAGTAGACACTTGGACAGCTGCGGTGATGGGCTTGCTGCTTACCAATGTGCTCAGCGGGGGAAAAAGTCCTCCCAAAGGGAAAACAAATATTTCTGCTGTAATGGTTTGGAGAATATGGTAGTTTCCTCACTCCAGAGGAAAATATTAATGAAGTGACCCAGCCTGGGGGAAGCATCTTTGCCATTGGGATGTCTGCCTTTGTTAACCAGGGAAGGTAACAAAGAGAAGGAAGGAGATAGCGTGGCTGGTGACATTAGGAATTCCTGACCTAGGACACTGGCCCTTCCTGCTCCCTGAGGGAGTTCAGAAGTGACAGAGGGAATTAGGTGGGTCAGGGCAGAGAGCTTGGATCCGAATGTATGCCTGGGGAATGGCTTCTCAATCGGGGGTGGGACAGAGCTGGCACATGATGAGCCCAGGCTGGCAGACCCTAAAACCTAGTCCCTGTACCTGCAGTGTCTAAGACCAGTCTCGTCCAGGAAAAGCCAACTCGTCTGTCTTGTCCTGCTGAAGCCTGCATTTCAGTATAGGAAAAGTCACTGCCTGGAGGCACTGAAGTTGCTCCAGGGGGGACAACGGGATACGGGCATGTTTGGATTCAGTTTGTGTCTTGAAGCCAGAGCCTCAGCTCCAGCTACCCTCAGTATCTAGGCTGGTTGCCTACCTGGCTAGCTGGGCTAGTGCCCCCAGAAGGCTTATGAAGCAGTTGTACCACAATCGGCAAACCCCTTAGGATTCAACACTTTACTATGCCTGGCTTCATGTATCGCTTCTTCTTTTTCCCACGATTTGCTCAGGCACTCAGCTATTGCTGGAGATCACTGTAAATATTAACAGATCCACTACTGGTAAACCAAAGTATCGCAAAAATCCCAAGCTTGGACCTAGCCAATGTCATGAGCTTGGCTTAAAAAGCATGGAGTTAAACCATGTGGAGGTTCTTTTTCGGTGCGGGAAGGGCATTTCCAGGTGGGAAGAAAAACACCAGTCATTGTGAGGGTCCTGATAAAGCCACCAGCCTTGGATTTGTTGTGACCTAGCAGAAGAGAAATACCCAATAGTGAACCAGGCTTTTTAAGAGGCTGGATAAAGTTAGACTGTACTCTCAGGTCTGCTCTGCATAAAGTTGCAGGGGGATGTGGCTCATAAGGGTGAGGAACGCATCCCTTGAATGCCCAAATTTGATTAAAAAGCTCTTGAAGAATGGTCATGGCAGCAGTGCTTTGCTGCCTGGTGAAATTACAGTCTTCCATGCGCTTAGTGTAATTAGGAGACCTGCTGTGAGGAAGACACAGCCTCAAAATGCAAGAATAGTTGCCATTTTGCAATGCAGAAGGAAGAGGTGAGGCATAGGGAGGCTGTGAGTTCTGTGGAGTTCCGAAGAACTGGGTGACTTGAATTCCCTGCCTGGGGAGAGGTGGGTGAGGCAGCAAAAAAAAGTGGTTTTCTTTGGGGTTTTGTTTGTTTTCCTTCAGGGGCTACAGAGGTGTCAGACTTGCAAGGAAGGGGTTAGCGCTGTTTTATGCATGCAAATATCATCCCACTTTGTTCATTCTCCCAGAGAGTGCGCATCACGGCACGATTTGCCCCCAAAGATACTGCGTCTGGAAGCAAGTTTCTTTTATTGCCCTCCTGCCCCCCCCCCGAATTGCTGCCCAGTGCCATTCTGGCATGGTGGCTGTCTCTGTGCAGAAGGGATGGAGGAGCCTTATTGCAGCTGAGTGCTGTGACTCAGGGAAAGCTCTTGGTTAGCATTCAGACATCAGAGTGGATTAAAATCGCCATCCATCAAGAAGCTTCTCTGGCACTTTCATTTGTCATGTGGCTGCTGTATGAAGCAGCCTCATCCCTGAAGCAGCCTCGTCCCTCTCCCTTCTCGGCTCCTGTGCAGAGTACAGATGCTTTTTTGTGTGTAAATGGGAGAGAGAGCTGCTTGGCTCACTTTTCCTTAGTGGCCTGAGGGCCAGTTAATGGTTGGGTTGTGGAAGGGGAGAAAAATGTCTCCCCCGCATGCTGCTGATGCTTTTACAGAACAGATGACCTGGAGGGCTCTGGCTACCTTGAGCCTGGTAGTGGGCTTGGCCCTCAAATATACAGTTTAGCCACTGGCCAGTAAAGCCAGCTCTTGGGCTTTGCAGCTTAGACTCCAAAGCAAAACCTGAGTGCAAATACTCACAGGATGACAGACTGGTGTGTCATACCAGGAATATCCATTGTCTCCAGTCCAGCTGTCCCACCCTGCTCTAGACCTTATCTTTTCACAGTTGACAAAGTGCAAACAGCTTGTAGCTGGACCTGACCCTTTCATTGTTTAGGACATTGGATATCTGCATGTATTTCAGGACTGTTGATTTGCTTGGTCTGGATTTTACCTGTGAGCTACTGTGTGCCTAAGCCCAGAAACCCAGGGTGATGCAGGCCATTGGAAACAGGAAAGGCTTTTTTGCCCAAGTCTGCTCTCTTGGGCACTTGCTGGCCCAGTCCATGGCAGAATTTAAGGTCCGCTTGTGCCCCTGGTTGCATGACCTGCGAGAAGCCTGTGTTGGGGGAAAGAATACGTGGGAAGAAATTTCAGGGTTTATCTCATGCTTTGCCTCTTTCTGCTTCTGTAGTTGTGTATGAGCACAGATCCCGGCTAGAACGATCCTTGCAGAAGGAGCGAGGGGAACACAAGAAGACGAAGGAAGGTGAGTCTTTTGCATGGATGGCATAGTGGTGGCCGGCCAGCCCTCCAGCTGTCCTGTGGGGAGATGTGTGTGTTGTACCCCAAGTGTTTTCTGCCTTCAGGGCCCACGTGTGGATGTTACTGAATGTCCCCCAGGTGAGACTCATCCCTGGTTTGTACTTAGAGAATAGTTAACTGACTTGTCCAATGCCCATGGGCAAAAGGTGCTGGGAGGTGGGTTCTGTTCTCTCATATTCCTATATATGTTCTGAGTCTGATCTGTGGGTAACAGTACCCATGAGGTGGTGCTTGAGCACTTGAAGTGATAGCTAAACCTGGCACTAGACCATGCTTTTTCCTGGAAATACATAAACTTTCTTATAAAGGCGATCTGAAGATGCTGAGGTCTACAGGTGCTTAATAATATTAGCATCACTGCACTCCATGTCCACTACACAGACAATACAGACTGATCAGATCCTTTAAAGTTGATGTACGAAAGTAGATACCTGCAGGATATTTTAAGACCATGAAATACAACAGGAAGGAGAAAGCTAATGGATTAGCTCAGGTACCTTTCAGTGGAGTAGTGTGCTTGGATGTCAGACCCCTTTGCACCTGATTGTTGTTGGCAACTTAATAGCTTGGTTTTTATCTTCAAAACTGGTATGTGGAGTAAATAATCATTATTCCTTACCCCTACATGCACTGTGTTTCTGGAAATGCTGACAGACAGCATTCAGGTTTGGCTGTAGCTATGTGGCTACATAGCTAAGGGAGAAAATGCATTTCTGCCTCTTTCATTTATTTGGTGGGGACCGACTGAGAAAATGAAGCATCCTAATAAACGTTATCTCGTCACGGGACCTTCCCATTTTAAGAAGGTGGTGCACATGAGATCAGCAGATAAGTTCCTTTTGGTCTCACCGAAGCTTTGATTTCTCTTTTCCAGAGTCATCTCTCATTTCAGAGCACCCCAAATCCTTACACGGCTTCAGTGACATCAAAATGTAGCTGTTTGTGTGCTGAAGTAGGAAGTCACCAACGCACTTGCCTATAGAATGGGAAAGGAAGGACATTTGGGCCAGATTAGATGGGTGGACAGCTCTCATGGAAAATACCACCATCCTTCTGAGAGTATTGAGTAGAGTCTCCTAGCAGCATCTGCATTCCAGCTTGTGGAGTTGCAGCCTTTTGCTCAGCAAGGGGCTGATTCCCTTCTTCCCTCCCCCACCAAAATCTAAAGCAGATCCTTGTTCAATTCCAGCTCATTAAATTGTCTTCTCTTCTTCCATTTCTAGATTTTTTAGTGTATAAGTTAGAAGCTCAGGAAGCTCTCAATAAGGAGAAGGTAGGTATGGTTCATTCCTCAGAGTGTGTGTGTAATAATGGTAAAGATTTTTCCAGTACCAGCACAGTCATGAGGCCAGTGCCGCTGTCTGGAAGGCATGAAAGACTAGGAGTGTGTATGGTGCAAGATGAACTTTGGCTGACTCCACCTTGCAAGGCTGTTGGCCTTGTGTAAGGATTTATTTCATTTTAGGGAAAGATTGTTGTGCTAGAGCCGTTCTGCCTATTCTCCCATGTGTGATCGCAGAGTAGATGACCTGATTGTCAGCTCCCGGTGTAGCAGGGAGTCCTGTGCTGCAGTCTGAAAAGGGAGTTGCTGTTTCACGGTACAGAAGAGTCCTGGGGAAATTGAATGCAAGGCATACCACAGGGAACATGGAGAAGAAAGGCCATGGTGTTGTTGGGGAAAGCATATCCATTGTTTTCTGTCTCCAGGGACTGTCAAATGATTTCCACTAGCCTGTGGACTTCTCAATCGGCAGGGAAAAGAAGGACTTTTCAGTGAGCGTTAGAAAGAAATGCATCCCTGGGTTACAGTCTGTCCCGTTCATGTGAAGTTATAAGGCTGGTTTTATTCCTTTCTCAGAGCATCTGCTGATGAGATGCTGGAGAAGAGGAATTGCTTTTAGCCTGCTTATCTCTGGGTGAATGTCATCCTGTTACAGAAGGAAACTCATGGATGAATATCTGAATACTCCATGGCTGGGCAGCTCCCTTGCGGTTTGTGCTCATTTGCGGGTAATATTTCATACCATGTCGAGTATTTATCATGTAAGTTAAATTGTGGGTTGTAGTGGAAATCTCTGCATGGTGGTTAGTTTGCACTTCCGTGGTGCTGCTTAGCGTCTCAGCCACATTGCTTTAAGCTACCCAAACAGAGATCCCAGCAGATATTGGTAAAACTGCATGTAACGGGAGATGCTGCAGCATGTTCCCTCTCAGGTGCCACTACTGCTGTGGGGACTTAGCCTTTGAGCACGAGTGGCTGGTGGCTTTCACACCTGCTGCGTTGAGGTGCTGGGGCTACAGTGAAGAATGGTACCCTGTGGACAACGGGGAAGACCGTGACCCTTAGCAAGGCGTAAGCAGATTTGTTAAACTGGTACAGAGCCTTCTGTGCACACATGTAAATCCCTCTTTGCTGCTGGTTTGTGTCTGTTGAGCTTAGTTTGGTAGCTGTACCTAGTTACAGGAGTTTGCTTTAGGCTTACTCAATTGCTTAGCGATTAATTTTTTTTGTTAAATGGTGCAATTTGTGCATGTAGGCGAAAGCCTTAGTTCTGGTGCTGTCTGCCTCCCCCTCAGCTGCTGCGAAGAGCGCTCAGCCTGCTTTGGGGGGGGGTTTACTGTGCAAAGCCCTTTCAGCACTGGGCCTGTCCTAGAAAAACAACTGAAGACTGGGGAAATCTGCTCTGACTGTGAATCAAGAGAGTGCAATTAATTAGCTGGTGGCTAGGTTGTTTCAAAGGGGTTCTCTTCCAGCCAGGTTCAGGCTGCATGTTCTGCTGGTCACCACCTTGGTAGGCTTGTTCCCAGTTACCGTGCGTGTGCCTGTGTGCGTGAAGGGGCAGTGGGAACTTTTTGTTGGTGCAGTGGCTGGGCAGGTGCTCGTGTGTGTGTTTCTCCCTGCCTTAAGTTTTTCTGGGATCTAACGGCACTGTTGAATCTTTTTCTTTCCAGCAAGATTCTATGAACAGATACGGGGCCCTCAGTTCCCAGCACAAGATACTGAAGGTAAGGGAGGAGTCTGGTTTCACGTACTCACCATCTGCTGCGTGTTAAAGAATGCTCCCTGGATGGAGAGGTGGTGCTTTCGCTTGCTGGAGATGCCTAGGAGAGACCAAGGGTTTCAGTTAAAGAGTGCTCCCTGGATGGAGAGTTGGTGCTTTCGCTTGCCGGAGATGCCTAGGAGAGACCAAGGGTTTCACGCTGCTACTGCCAGCACAGAGGGAGGAGACCACACAGTGGTGTTGATCTACATTCCTTCCTGACTATTCAGGTTCATGGGAGTTTCCTATTTATTCTGTTGGGCTTTGCATCAGATTACAGCCTTCACGTATACCTCATTTCAATGGTAGTCTTTGTGCAGTTTATCGCACAGGAGTTCTGTTGTTCACCATGTTCTTTTCTGGGTCTTTTAGTGTGAAAATGGGTCTATTCATTGTAGCTTGCCCTTTGGGCTAATACAGTGTATTCCAGTCCATGTAAGAGGCTCAGAGGGGGGTGGCTTACAGCATTCTGTAGCTTATCGCATGCTCTACCTGAAGCATATCTTGATGTTAAAGTTTGCTTTTGTTAGAGCAATGCAACTGTGGCTCGTGATGGTGGTTTTTAAATGGTTTTAGTTAGAGCATTGGCAGTGAAATGGTAATTTAATTCTGGGATGTAGAAAGAGGGCTAGGTTCCAGCAACCCGTAGCACTGCTGGGTTATATTTCCTGAGCAGAGTTGGACCTCCAGCTGCCTGGCTTTTGGATTCAGACTTCGGGAAAAGGGAAGTACAGTTCTGTCTCTTGGGTATTATCTAGCACTGTGGATTCTGGGAACGCTTCTCAATAGTAACGTTCCTCTTCAACTGCACTCTGAGCAGAATGCTCTGGTTTGCTTGTCTCAAGGGGACAGTCAGAGCATTTCATCCTGGCTCCCTTCCTCTTGCTTCCTTTTATTGGGTTGGGGGAAAATCATCTGCTTTTTTAACTACACTTACAGCTGCTGAAAGACAGGCCAGCCCTTGGGACTGCAGAGTGGTAGATTTCAGCCCTGCCCCTCCCCCCCCCCCCCCCCCAAAAAAAAGGCAGTATGCAGCTCAATTCTAGCTAGTTATGAGACTGTGAGTAACACTTCTGTTACTGGAGCACAGATGATAAATGCTTCCCACTGGTAGCATCTTCCTCAGGAGAAAGATTGCTGCCAGCAATATCATTACCTAGGAAGTAGACGTGTAATGCTGAACAGAAGCAACTAACTCTGCTAAGCTGGAGGTCCCAAATATGACCAAAGACTTCCATGAAGCCCCATCAGCATATTTGGCTTTGGAGTTTCTGGCCACTGCTGTCGTTCTGGTATGTATTGAAGTCATCTATGTCTGATAAACATCTGCAGCTGGCACACCAGGCTCCAAGTGGGCAAGGGGCTTGACTTTGTCCAAAAATACCAGGTGCGGTAGTTGCCTGTGTCTGGATTCCTGCTGGGGCCAGGCTTCATCTTACATCCTCTTGAGTGGAGATTAAAATTTTTTGTTAACATTATTCTGCAGAACGCATCCTAGCATTCATGAATAGGCAGGCAAGGAGGCGGGTGGCTTTGAACAAAAGATTTTTGACATGGACTTCCTGAAGCTGCTGGAACCTGGAAGTTTGCAATGAGGTGTGCCCTTCCTTTGCTTGTGGGCTAAGCATCCAGTTACTGATTCCATTTTGTACGATGCTATCTACAAAGCTGCTTTCTAAATGATGGCAGAAATCTGTGCTTTTGAGGTACTCTTATTTTCGTCTTTCTCTTTGCCTGTCGCCCCCCGCCTGCCCATTTCCCCAGAGACCTCAGTAAGATAGAGCTACCGCATAGCTGATGCATCTTGGGCACTATGCCTTGTCTGAATAGCAAAGGGAAGGTGGGATGAGAGGACTTGCTGGCCTGAAGTCATACAGCTGAGTTGAAGGACTCCTGATTTTTGAAAGATTAGCTGACTTCCTGAATGATATGATTTCCCCCATATTGCACTGTTGGGCACGATGGGTAGTGGCACAGAGTGAAATGTCGTGACAGTGTGGTCTCTCTGTATTCCCTCACCCCCAGCTGCATTGGTACATGATTAGCACAACACTCGTGTGCTGTGTCTTGCAGTTTCTGCTTGACTGAGTAAAACGATGTATCTATGAGGTAGAGAAGGGAATGACATTACAGTCAGACGGGCAGCTCTGGACATGAGAGGTTCCTGGTTTCCTCGGGGCTGTCAGCATAGCTAGCTTTGGTAGAACTGACTGGGTCAAAAACTCTCTGCTTACAGTTATGTTGCTTTTTCTGAAAAATAATCACATGTAGCATGTTCCAGACCTCCTGTCCTGCAACTACAATAAAACAGCATCTTTAGATTCCTCTGGAGGTTTGCATATGTCGGTCACAGCCATCCTTAGAAAACAGCTGAGTGAGGATGCTCTGTGTGCTTCATGAGCTGGACTGGGCCTCAGGTGCTTTGTGTGACCTTGGTCAAGGCACTTATCTCTCTCTCTTCAGCTTCCCGCTGCTATCAAAGGATGAATATTCTCTCCCTGACTGTGAGCAGTCTGGGGACACACATTACATACATCACCTGCCAGACAGAATATGGGCTAGAAATTAATTGACCTGAGCTGATGAGGACTTACAATTCCTTGAATTGCTTAGAGTTTCTTGTTAAAATCAATTCTCACTTGCTAATGTTGGTGGCTTCCGAGGTGTTTAGTATCAAAATTATTTTAGGGATGTGGTTCCTCTGCAGTGCTTTTTGCCGGTGGCTCTTATGAGAACTGTAAGTACCTAATGTCTTTGAAAGCCAAAGCAGGAATCTTTTGTTCTCTTTATTTTCCCTCCTAATCTTGTGATCTGATTAACCTGACATCCTTGTCTCTCCTCTTTGTTCTGTCTCTGGGACCCCTCCGTACCAATAGCTTTTTCCTCTGCCTCGCATGTATTTTTGGAGCACAGTTATTTCTTTCCTTTTAATGGAGGATAATTGCTTCAGGGGAGAATGCCTGGGCCACAGATACTTTGTCTTACTGGGGATAAATGCAGTCATCGATAGCATTTAGAGGTTTGGGTTTTTTAAAAAAGATGTGTTTACAGGAAGGCTGATTGAAATTGCTGCCTGAGTCCTGAGGAGCTATTGTATGGAAGGGCCAGGGTTCACCTGTGAGCCAATCAATCTGCATGCATAATTGGTGTTGACAAACTGAATGTGGAAGGACTCTCTAGGTTACCATGGGAACAAAAAAGGAGGTGAATTCTGGTTCAATGGGTCCAAGCAAAAGGATGTCTCAGCATGTTTTGTTCTTGGCCTCTGCAAGAGGGGAGGGGAGAAGAGAACAGCTCTTCAACCCACTTCTATCTGATGAATTCTTGGCCTGCTCGGAATAGCCTGTGGTCTCGTGAGAGACTCTTGCTATCCTGGCATTTTATGGCTGTAAGTCCCATGTTACTATGGGGAACGTGGGTTCTCTCTAGTGTCACTATGTGAGAAGATGTGGTGTCCTTGCAAGAGGTCTCCCTCCTGTTCTAGCAGCTTGGAGTGGCGGGTGGGAGAACAGCCAGGCTATGGGGAAGCAAACGAAGCAGAGCGAGCTACCCGAGCGTTTAGGTGTCTGTGTGTCCTACATGCCTAGCAATACCTGCACGCAAAGACAATGGGGATTAGACCTTAGCCCTACCTAAAGGTGAACTACTCCTGTAATGCAATGTGCAGCCTGATGCTACGTGCGCTGTGGAAACTATCCTTGCGGGTAATGTCCTTCAGCGTGTCTGGGGCTCCGGAAAGGACCTTGGATTTGTGCAGTGTTCCACGGGCATTTGGTTTGATATCAGCAAATATTATAGCCTGCATTGCTCTCGGAGCAGGGTGTGCAGGGAAGTTGGGAAGGAGTGGTAGTAGTTCTTGGCTGTGTCCCAGAGTCTCCGTCTCTTTTTCAGGCAGGAGTGGACTTGCTGCTACGTTCTGCTTCCAGTTTAGTGGCTTCCAAGGAGACCTCCCAAACTGCTTCACAAAGCAGAGTTTCACTGGCATGTCACATTCCTCCTGAGCCACTGAACAGAAAGAGTATTTTATCATATCTGGGATTTCTAGCTACCTTATTGGAGGAACAGACATCTTTTCTGCCTCCCCAAGCAACTTATTAAACAGAGGCACTCGAATAGCACTTGGCAATAGCTAAATTCCTGTTCTTCTCCTCGTACTGACTCTTTGTCGCTTCTTTTCATATTCAGAACCAACATGAAGATGTCAAGAAGCAGCTGCTTGACCTGCAGCTGCAGCACAACAGCTTGAAACTGGAACATCGTAAGACACTGGAGACCCATAGCCAGAAATATGCCCAGCTGCAGCAGGAGAAGGACAGTGAAGTCACAAACTTGCAGGGTGAGTGTGATGGAGAGCTGAGAAAACACCAGGCAGAGAAAGGACTGAAGAACTGAATTCAGGAGAGGACAGTGTTTCTTCTACAGGCCCCCAAAAGGTCTGCAAATACTGTAGGAATGCTTCTGTATGACTGCATGTAGTGCCTTAGCCCTTCTGTACCTCAGCTGGAGCATCGTCCTACCTCAGAGTGGTGGTGTGGGAACAAGGGCAGTGTTAAAACTGGCCAGGTGTCCTGAAATTTCATTGAGGGGAGGTGAGAGACGCAGAGCAGGCTACCAAGCAGCTTCCCCGTGCAAGGGAAGCTATTGGGGCTCACAGGTGGTGGTTTTGTGTAGGAAAACACACCACAAAAGCCTCTGGCTGCTTGGGCTCTGCGAATGCATTGATCAGGCTGCAATTGCATGGTCTGGTCAGTGTAGGGTCACAGAGGAGGGCAGCTTTTTTTTTTTTTTTTTTTTTTTTTTTTTTTAATAGCCCTATGGGAGACTGTGTGACTTTGGGTTTAACCATACTTTGAGTTCTCTGGGGTTCAGAGACCCCTGCACTGTTATACTGCATGGGGCACCCCTGGCTTCTGTCAACACCAGCACTTTTGTGGCGTTATTTTAAAAGCCTAATTGACTTTTGATGGCTGCTTGCTCTTACTGCAGCTGCTACTTAGCTTATTTGTGTAGAGCCACGTAAGATAACAAATTGTTGTGCCAGATGCTGATCATATTCGGACTGTGCAACGGTCCATGCGCCAAGGAGGTCACGCTCGAAATGAGTAAGATAATCCAAAAGTAAAAGGCATGAGGCTAAGATAGAGGTACATGCCTGTGCTTCCACAGTAGCCTGGGGCAGAAACAACAGGTTCATCCATCAGGTAATACTGCCTTACTCTATCCTTTCTCTGGTGTGTGAGTGTAACTAAGTTAGTGGAGATGCTTTTTGTGGCAGATAAAACATTGTGACATTTAGGTATCTCATCTATTTCAATATATATTTTCCACTTCTCTGTACACTTTTGACAATGGAAGCCAGTTTCTATACTACTAGAATCCTGTAAATGCTAACATTTAAGCTTGGGAGCAAGTTAAACATACTTTTTGTAATTAATGGTGTAGGTTTATAAAATAAATTTAATAATGCAAGTATTGCAGAGAATGCTGATCCCCTTAATTCCCAAAGAGTAGTTTCTACTTAGTCTGCTGTTTAATTAGATTGTGGGGCTTTTAAGGTTCACATCTGTTCTTACTTAGATTAGGTCTGGGAGACTGAAATCTACTGATGTTTTGTTTGGGTTTTTTTCTGTGATCAACAGAGCTCTAGTATCTGATGAGTACTCCTGGGTTAGAAGAGGGGAATTGAGCACAAGCAAGTGAAACCTAAATATTTATTTGTCTCTCTTCTCGAAATATGCCACCCCCAATGAAGTAAGAAAACAAATTCTGCCAGAGGAAGGAGAATAACGATCAGAAAAACAATTCAAAGAGGGAAGCTAGTCAGGAAGGTCAGCTTAAGGCTGAGATATTAATATTCTCTGTTCATTTTCCCAGGCTACTGTTCACTTGGTACCATCTCTCTCCTGTGCTTTAAGCTCAAAGCTGGCTAGTAAATCTTCCCATAAGTATTGGTAACCATGCCGTACAAAAGAGCAAGACAGTCTCATGAGAGGTGGCAAAGAAAGGGAGCATTGCTAATGTCTTATTTTCTTTCCTTATGTTCCACCAGTACTTTCTATATATAATGTGCCCTCAGGAGGCGTGTGTTGGAAGATGAGCCTCTGTCAGTGAGTATAATAGAGAACAGAAGATGTATCTGAGCAGTGGACATGCTGAGGGCTGTTAAAATGGAACGGAGGGAGTTTTGCTAGATTCAGTTGCAAAAGTGAAACCCTCACGCCAGGGATGCTGGGGGAAAGCAGGAACCCACTGGGAAGTATAAGGGATTGCTTTCACAGGTGGATCTGGGTTTGGTAGCTCCTCTTTGGTGGTCCTGGTTGCTTTACAGCTTTGGGGCAGCTCTCGGGTTGGCAGCATAGCTAGCTACATGCAGAACGTGCTGGGATCTGGGGACGATGCAGCTGTTCCGTGTGACCCAATGGTTGGGGTATCTGTGCTCTGTTCCTGAAAATCCCTTCTTCTGGAAGTGGTTTTTGAATGCTGGTTAATGTGTCATGAGTATATGCTTGGATAGCTGAAGCTTCCTGGTCTTGTTAACTGGGGCCTGTTTAATCCTGTTTGCCTCCTCCCTCTACTCCGGGCCCTTTCCTGCTGCAGTATGAACTATTTTCTCCTCTGCTTTATAGGAACTGCAGTCTATTTATGCTGTATTTCACACCCCCAGCACAGCCTGTCCTCTGCTGTGCTCCCCCACGCTAATTCTGTACTCTCTGTTTTTTTCTCATCGCACGTTGGCAGTCTGCTCTGAAGGCAGAGCGATAGTTTTGATCTTTGAGCTTCTGTTGGAGATAAGGACCCTGTAGTTACAGCTGAGATTTTTCTTCCCATTGACACCAGCGGTAAAACTCCTGATGAGGTCATTGGGACCAGGATTTCATGTCTGCCATGCTGGTGGTAGAGGAAGGACATACAATGGCTTGAAGGTTTTGATTTCCAGTTTCTGAATTTGCTTTGAAGACCTAGATGTTACTGAGGTATTGGCTCAGTGAAACCGCAGGATTCTTTTGGACATGTCTCTCCCACACTTGAGATGCCTTTGGTTCTCTTGAAGGCCTGGGGGAATGTCTGTATTGTAGTCAGAGGTCTTAGCAGTAGCGATCTTGTGCTAGCTGTCACCTAGCCTGGCTTAGCTGCCTAAATGTCCTGTCCCAGGGATGAATGTTATAAAAAAAGATATACCGCTGTAATCAGAAATATCTATAATGTTGAGCTGAAATCTTGCATGCAATTCAGCCTACAGCAAAGTGACCATCCTGTTAGGGGAAAATTCCCATCCTTGTCCTGGCAGGTGCAGCTATATTTGTAGAGAAATCCCAGTGCATGCAGTTCTAGTGATGTTTTAAAGGAGCTTCAAGAGCCAAAAAAAGGCTGACTTTTTTTGACAGTCTTTTGTTTTATTGGAGGATACACAATTATATTCAAGGCAGTGAAACATAAGTGCATTGTGTGTCTTGTCACTGAAGTACTTAGGAATGTGCGAAGAGCTTGCAAGGAGCCCAACCTGGGGGCTGCAAGGCACAAGTTTGCTACTTATCAGCATAGGAATAAATGTCCCTGAGGACCAAGTTGTCCTGTGATTGCTTTCTGTAAGTGGGTTGTGGGGTTTTTTTGTTTGTACCATCCTTTCAAGAGGCAGCTTCTCTATGCAGTAGGAGGGAACCTCCTTACTTGATCTGCTGTGGGTTCAGGAGACCTGACAGACCTCTCCTGTAGTTGTTTCTCAACCTTCCAGTTACTACAGGTAGGGCCAGTGACCACTGCTTGCTGCTTTCCCTGCTATTCAGCTGCAATGGGTAAGGGAAATGAAGAAACAAATATCTTGCTCTGATAGCAAGCACAGCAAGAGCCTGACCCTGATAGCAATAGTTAGCAGAGACAGTCCAGAGAGGAGAAGTTTTCTTGGGTGGGCAGGACTCCTGAGTGCTGAAAGGAATGATGATTCAGGTTTGTCAGTGTGCTTGGCTAGTCCCTAGCTAGTGCTCCACTGTAATTCCTGGGCTCGGAAAGATCGGTGAGGTCAAGAGGAATTTATGGTAAGGAAAATAGCCCTCTTGAGCAAATCTCTTCTTCTCTTGCAGATACAGTCTTTAAACTCAGAGAAGAGAGCAAGCTTCTTCGGAAGGCCCATCAGGAAGTTCATTCTCAGCTCCTTAACGCCCAGGTAATCAACAAGGGGGTGTTTGTGGCTGCAGAGGACAATCTTTTGCTGGGGTCTGGGTGCACCATCAAATATTCTCTAAAGAACTAAATTTATTCTTTATTATCAGCTGCATTCCAGTGTGGTCAGTTGCCTAAAACAGTGCTGGTAGGCACTGGCAGTATACATGCATTCCATACAGGTAAAATTTTCCAGCCTGGAATCTGTCCCAGTAGCTGAAAATACAGGTATGCTACACAAGACACTGTGGGTCAAGTGAGCATGAACCAGCATATTCCCAACCATGGAATGCCTCCTGTCACTTACCTATGCCTAAAATACTTCCACCCTAAATGATGGTGAATTGTCATTGTTTATGCCTGTAAAATTAATTGCAGAAATAGCAAGGTAGAGGTGCCTTGCCTAGCTTGCTGAGACTACAAATAGACACTCAACAACCCTGGCAAAAAGGTCCCTTTCTGCATCTCCCTGTGAAGTCTTAGTAGAGAGGGAGACCTACCAAATTTTGGAAGGAGCTATGTAAAAAAGAAGTTAGTGTTCAGTAATAAGCGTTGGAGCGATGCTTTCAGAGGCTGGGGCAGACGTGCAAGTGGTGTTGGCTTAAGAGTAGAGAGGCAGAAAAGCACTTTTATGCAGGGAAGAAGAAAGTTTTGTTGATATGGTGTTGTGCTCATGCTATGGAGATGGTGTGAGCCTCTTCAGCATGCTGGAAGTCCTGACCTCACAGAATTCTGCTCACCCAGCTGAAGCTGGGAGAAGGGAGAAAGCAGCGTATGCTGAGAGAAGTGGGAGGACTCGCTGTCACTACAGTGTGTGTCTGAGGCTCTTGTACTGAGCCAAGACACAAGCAGCTTTGGAAGTACACTTTAAAAGTCAGGTGTAAATTAGCCTTTTCTGTTGTTAATTAACAGTCTTCTGTCAAGCACTCCCTTGAATTATAGGATAAGCCCAGAAGCAAGGAGCTAGCTGTGGCTAGGTGATGTTGACAACTGATTCTTACCCTGAACTGGATGCTGAGCTTGAACTAGAGGAGGGGGGGGGTTGGGGGGGGTAGTGGGTTTTGACTTCTACAGGATTGCTCTTAAGTTCTGACCTGACGTGCCCTGCAAAATAGCAGGCACCAAGTAGCTCTAGGGCATTGCAAACTTCACAGATAACTGGTTGCTCCAGGCAGGAAGCCCAGGTTACTGACATTGCAGGCAGCTGTCATTTCACAGCTCTTTGGCTCATGTCAGATGTGGTTTGAGGGGTCTCAGGTGGACAGTCAGTGTATTTGACTTGCCTGCCTTCATAATCGTGACTTACCACTGAGTGGCTTTTTTACTCTGCTCCTCCATGTGGCTAAGGCAGACTGGTAGGATTCTCTGCAGTGATACTGCCTGCAGTGATACTGCCCGCAGCGTACTTGCTGGAAACTAAACAAAGACTTCTAGTCTCTGTAGGGGTCAGTCCAGCAAGCCCATACCAAGAAATTGAAACAGCGTGTGATTACAAGCTTCTCGAGTGCCCCTGGCAAGCCTACATTCACACCTCCTGCTATCAAAATGGATCTCAGCCTTCATTTTTAGGCCTCCTGACAGAACTTTTAAAGTAGCTGCCAATGTCACTGCTCTGTAGCTTCTTCTCAAGCAACATAAGAGATCCAGTCGGCTCCCATCTCATACAGGCCTCTGCCATTGACAGCTTGGGTCAATATCAGTCGAGCAAAGGTCCTCTGCTTGTCGTTACCTATTTCTACTTTTGTCTTGCTGGATCAATGCTGAGTGCGTTTGCATCTGGCACGCCATGTGGGACCAGTCCTGAATTACTCTTCAGCGGAGTACCCTTAAAATGCTATTCGACTAACTGTGATGCATTAGAGAAAGCAATCAGCAGTTCAAGTGTGCAAACTAGCACATACTCTGAAATTTAAAAAAAACTTGGCTAGAGATGGCTGAGGCTACAAAGTCAAGCACTTGCAGACTGGAAAACACGGTGGCAGTTTTTGTGCAGCCAGTCTTAACTTTTGGCCCCTTCAGTGTTGTGACCAACGGGAAAAGTAGTTTGCAAGAAACAGCTCGCTGTCATTTCTTGCCAAAATTAAGAGAGAGCAAGAGTAAAAGGATTTGCCCTGGATGTGGAAGGCACGGCTCAGCTCCCTGCTCTGAATGTACTAGACAGTCATGTAACAAAGTTGTGCTCCAACCATCTGTCTGACTGCTATTTCTGGCTCTTACAGAAGTGGCAGTGGTTCGTTCCAATGACTTCACAAAATACTTTGGACCTTTGTGACAATGAGCCTAGTGTTAAATCTTGGTTTTCTGTTCAGTTTTCTGATCAGTCCTTTGTAGCGTCTAATCAGTGTTTCATAACACAAAGGTGAATGGAATTGCATTTGCCGTCAGTGAGGCGAGATGCCATATGTTAGAGCAGACACCCACAAGGGCTCCCACCTTCTTTATCAGCACTGCAGTTCTTCACTGCAGTGTCGATTTGCACTGACTATCCTGTTGTTGAAGTTTAGACGAGTAATTTGCATTCTGGACAACATGTTCATTTTCCAAGGATTTCACAAGCACAGCCTGCAGTGGCTGTCGTATCAGTTGGCCTGCCACGTAAAATGGGGCATGGTGGCATCGAGTGATGTATGCACAGCTTGCTGTGATGGGGTGCAAACAGCATGTGGGAATTTGTGCATTAAGGCTAGTCTAAAGCTTCTTTCCCTCTGGGCTGACCACCTTAACAGGCTTTTGATGGGTACAAGTTTTGCTTCCATCTGGCTTGTTCTGACTGGAAGCAGTCTCTTACTAGCTAGAGCTATATCCCATGAACTGTTCTTGGCTTCCTTTTCCTTTCCTCATTCCTTTTATGTTAGCTTTGCTGAGTGGTTCTATTGCATTTTGTTTTTTTAATGTAATTTTAAGGTCAAATTTCAGGGGGAAGAACTGAAATCAACAGAGCCTGCTCAGGAATTAATTTCCTGTTAAACTTGCCTTGCTGCTTGGAAGCTTTCCTACTCTGTCCAGTCCCTAATTTGGTCCATTTCCAGTTACCCTGGCAAGCATATGAAAAGCTCTTCCCCCCTCACTTTCCTATAAATAACTGGGGTAGGAGTGGGGAGCTTTTCCTGAGTAGTTTTTCAAGCCCTACTTTTCAGGGTTGGAGATGGAAGAAATAAGCTGCAGTAGAGAGAAAAGTGTCGCATTTGCGTAACAGTCCAGGAGAATCAATTTTCATTTGTCTTGCAAAGTAAATTGGATTGTCAAGTAGGATTATGCCAATTATTGTCAGCCCTGCTGAGATGAGCACATCCTCAGGAGGAGAAATGCCTCCACAGGAATAAAAAAAAAAAAGCTGACCTGAAGGTATATGCGTGTGAGGCACAGGAGGAGAGGGAGTCACACCTAAGGAGACCCAGGATGCAATTCTTGTGCAAAGTTATGTCAATGGCTCATGCACTAAACATTGGGCAAAGAATCGGTGTCATGGGTCAGCACTTCCAGGGTAAAAGTATGCAATAAAATAAGATGCGAGAATGGCAAAGGGGGAATACAGAATGTCCATGAAATCTGGAGGGAAAGCTGAAGACTAGCTTGGGCTTGTCGTTAATGGTTGTGGATTATCTCCCACCTTTCATATATATAAAATAGCTTATTTAGTAGTGTATCTGTGCTGAACAACTGGCCACAAAAGAGTGGCTATTCTCAGCAAGGAGTTGTTTAGCCCTGTTATTGTGTGAGGCTTCTCTGTACCCTTCTCATCCCCTCAGGCCCAGATGGAAGAGTTCAGGCAGCTCAAGGAAGCTCTACAGAAGATGCCAAGTTTCAAAGGAGGAGGAGGAGCTGGGAAGGGGCAGCAGCAGTTTCAGGTGCCAAAGGAACAGCCCATGGTGCCAGCCAACAGCCAGTTGCAGCTCACGAGGCAGAAGGTGTGGTACTCCCAGAAAACCCCAGGGAGGAGAGTTCTGCAGGGCTTCTGTGGGTTTTAAGCATGGGGCTTTGAATTGGAGGGAGCTGAGCTTGTTCCTTTAGAGTTTGCTGTTGTCCTTTCTTCCTCGCAGGTTTTTCCAGTCAATCAGGAGAATCGCCCTGTTGGGAACCCGCTGGCATCACAAGTCTCTGGGGTTCAGAAGCAGGCAGACGGCCCTCTGCTGCAGGGCCAGAACTTGTACAGTAATGATGGCCCGAGGCCACAGGCTAATGTGCTCTTTACCCATCCAGTCCCACCGCAAGATGCCAATTCACTGCCAGATGCTATGCCAGCCTGGCCAGCAAGACGCGAGGATGGCCACGTGATCCGATTCACCCGGACCATGAACAGTCTACCAAATGGGAACCCAGTAAGTTCTGCACGCTCGCTGCTCGTTTTGTGTAGCCCTTGCTTTTGAAGCTCAAAACTATGATTTTTGTAATGACATGCATATGTGCATTCCACTTCCCTGATGTGGAAACTGTCCTGGCCCTAGGTTTCAGACTCCTGTGCGCTCTTTAAGAGTTTGTGGTTTAGTGGCTGGGCTCAGATTAACAGGCTAGGGTTCTTGTTCTGGATCCTGCCAGATCTGCAAAGAGTAAATCATAAAAGCAGCTCCCCTGCCTCCTGGTGTGATTGAGAATGAGCTTATGGAAAGCACATCTCTAGAAAAATGACAATAATTGCAGTGTGGTTAGACTATAATTACAGTAACTATTACAATGGCAATGTGGGGCTGGTTTTTTTAGAGGTGGCTTATTTTTTCATCTTTTCTTGGAGATTCACCTACCCAAAACAAGCTTGGGTCACATAGGATCCAAATTATTTCCTCTTGGCTGTGTGGAAGGAGGAGAACCTCTCTTACTGCAGGCTGTCTGGAGAGAACTGTAGATTTGTTCTGGAGCACTGCTGAATCTGTTGTTTTTTGATAAAGGATTTGTCTGGCCCATAAACCTGCCCAAATTCAAAGGACATCTGCAGGTATCTGATGAGATTAGGAGCTTGTGTATATCCCAAGCGTATGCATGTGTCTTCTCTGCAGGATTTAAAGATGGTGATGCGCATTCAGGTGAAAAGCAATGAGGAAAGCCAGGCTCCTGGATTGTCACTGTCTGATCTGAAACAACCCTCTGCAGCAGAAAAACCTCAGATACCAGAAAACCACCACTCTACAGGGAGCAAACAGGTGCAAATGCAAAGGTTGGTGGAACAAAACTCCCTTCTGCTCTCAATGTTGAGGCTGAAAGGTACCATACAGGCTCATCCCTGGTCTCTTTCTTTTTGTGTTTATTGTGGTTTCTACTTGCAAGATGGTTGGAGAAAGTGTTAGTTATTTGTTCCACTGTCATCTAATTCTTGTAACTGAATGTTCTTGCCAGGTCTCCATCTCAGCCGAAGCAGAAGACTAGTCATGTTGCAGGCAATGTTGCGTGACTGAATGCACAAACTACCGTGGGTGCTGTGCTGCAAACAAAAAAAAAGGCTCTTATGTTATTGGTGCATGCTCTGTAGGCTGCCTTTCTGTTTGAACTGTTTGGTGAAGTGTTTGTGTGGGGAGGAGAGAGAAAGAGGAGTTACTGCTGAGTGAGATCAGGTCAGCACAGATTTCCGACTAGCTAGAGGAGAGGGTGGAATGGGGGAGTTAGTTCAGACTTCAAGAAATCTCCTCCCTTCCAGTGATGGTGACTTCAATATCCTGTTTTGTTTAGCCAACTGAAGAATTCTGCATGATGGAAGCGACCCATCTGCAGCAGCAAGGGTGGCTAAAAATTCCTTCAGTTTCTATAAATAAGAGGCTTTAAGTTGTATATTAGAGCTGCAACTTGCTCATTTTTTCCACTAAATAATCTGCCAAGCTCTGCAGGAACAACCAGACCTTGAAGATCTGAAAGCTTCTCGTCTCCAAGGTCATATGGTAATCTAGAAGCAGCAGGCAACCAGCCCTAATTAGGTACTACAGTTTTTTCTGGTTTTGCTTCTCTGTATTGTCTCGTCCGTGTTTTCTTTCCTCCCAGGGAATGGAGCTTGCGTTCCTCTTGCCAGTGCACTTCTGAGGTACGCTGGGGATTTTCCTTCACAGAGCCTGATTAGAAAGTGAGAAGTCAGACAGGTCTGAGCCCTGTGATCCCAAAACTATGGGTTTTATCCAGAATGGAGTAAACCAGTTTACAGTGATAGTTTATGCCAGAAATGAGGACACAACCAGAATCCATCAAACGGCCCAGGCTTTTGTCCTGTCTATGTTCCTGCATACCTGCACTCGAGATGATGTGGTTTATATCAACTTCAGCTTCCTGTGGAGAAGTCAAACCAATTCAGCCATATCAATAAAAGGGTCAGGGTTTATAATAAAAGACTTGGAACTGGTACAATCTTCTGAGCTTAGCTGAAACCTTGGTATTAAAATTCCCTGCAACTTGGATCTGTTGCTCATATCGGACATCCTCAGCACAATGTGTTCTCCAGACCTGTTCTTGGGGTAAACGGGAGAGGAGAGCTCTGGGGAGGGGGAGTGTCTTGAAAAGGGCAGAGGTTCAGAGAATGGCGTGAACCTACCCGTTCCATGCAGGTAACAGAAGGGATAATTCCTACAGTATGTTACTTGTATTGCTGTAGTACCTGGGAGTAGAGTCAGGGACCAGGATCCTGTTGTACTGGATGCTGTACAGGCACAGGAAAAACTGTTTACGGTCTCAGCAGCGTTCACAGAAGACTAGCCTGTTTTGTAAAAGGAAGAAAATGAGACTGCAATTCATCAAAGTCTGGCCATAATCCAAAAACTGACTCTGAAAATAGAGCTTCCTCATTTAACTTATTTATCTCCTGTGTGTGTCCAGGTCATACCTGCTCAGTTTACTGGATCAAACAAGATTTAACTTCTGTTTTATTTGTAGAGGAGACTTCTGGATTTCATTCTGAATTCAGTCTGATCCTACCCATTCTTCTCTGCCATTTTTGTTCATTCACTTAACTTGTAATCTTCCCAGGTCAGAGATTGTGCTTTGCATAATTCTTTAAAGGGCAATGTCCTCCCTATACTGATTTGATAGGTAACATCTACGTGGACACACAGTAACAGCACAGAGGATATTCTGCCTTTTTACAGGGAGGGACTTGTATGGGTGTAACTGAAGGTGAGGGTTGAAGTTTTGATGGCAGAGTGACCTTTCTTCAGCTATGTAGAGCCTAGTGAGGGTACTGTCACGACTCAAATAGAAAATGCAAATAGTGGATTTCTTTGGCAAATGCCTTCTGAAAGGACAGAGATCATGGTATGTTTGGTGTGCTTTTCGTTTCCTGGATCTATCATCGAGAATTACTGAGCAGCTGGAGGCTGTTATTTACACTGCATGAGATTTGTGATAAGGAGTACATAAAGCAACTTTCTCCAGAAGGTGTCAATGCCAAGAACAATATCATGCCACAGTAGAGTACAAAGGAGGCCATGCATCCAATGCCAAGAACTGTTGCATTGGGTGGCTGAGACCAGCAGATTCCAGATGAGCTCTTGATGGCCAATTTACATTTTGATGGTTTTATAATGGGGAAATCTGAGCTGAAGGCTGGGTTATGATTTTTCGTACTGAAAGTTTTGTGTGGCGGTAGTATGCTGGCATTAAAAAGCTGCTAAAGCTAAGGCCACTTGTCCTTTCTCAGCAGTTAAAAACTTAAATGTCTTAAGTACACTTTTAAATCTCAGCTGGCTCATGTAGCAGGACAGACTAAACTAAGCAGTGATCCTGCTTGAAACTGGTGGTAGCTTACTCAGATTAAAAGTTTGTTTCAAGTGCTTTTGAGAGTCCCTGTTATTGGGATTATTGGGATTTTATTCCTTCCTTTACCCTTCTTTGTTTCCAAAGGTGTCCCTGAGCAAGGATATTTGGGAAGAAAACAATCCTTGTGAGACAGTCCTGCCTTCTGGGCTTTTCAGGGGTTCACTCAAACTAATTTGAAGATAGTCTGTTTCTTCTCTGACCTCCAATTAATTTCTGTGCAGTGGAATGGTGTTACGCTACTAAATACTCTGCTGCCGAGTCTCCAGTTGAGTATCCACATGAGTTGTGCTATTGCTGCAGGCAGAGGAGCATCAATGAAAAATGTGTTGCATTTGGCATATACCTTGATATCAAGTACTTGTCCCTCTGAGGCAGTTCTGTTGAGAAGGAAGCAGACATAGATATTGGTGTAGACATCAGCAGAAGTCTATCTGAGGTGGAAGCATTACAGAGGAAGGAATTCCTGACTATGATCTGCCTGAAAACGGTTGCCTGAACTCTCGTAGGTAGATCTGTGTATGAAAATTGATTATTCAGGTCAGTAGATGGATGAAAACATTTGGGGGGGGGGGGGGGGGCGGTGGTGTAGGAAAAGCAGGAAATCATAATGGAATGTGGCTTCCCTCACTGAATGAAGAAATGAAACTTTTTCCCATGTTCACCTAAAAAAAAAATATCAAAACAGTATGTGAATGTTTCCTTTCAGCTAGTTCTATTTTCACTGTTTGGGTTCGTACAAGGGACAGATGCATGCTATGGAAGAGTTTTATAAACAGATGCTGGTTAAAGTATCCATCCCAGTTGCAAAGCTTCGTAAAGAGCTTGTAGCTTTAAAAAAAAATTATCAGACAACGGAAACTGTCAACTTTGTATTGCAGCTTTCCTGTTTATTTTGAAAGGGTTTTTTTTCCTTGTAGGCAAAAATTCTACAGTTTTACTTTAGTAGCATGTTAATTTTAAATTAAGTTGGAACAATAAAGAGTATTTATGTTTCTGATATTTCTTCAAAAACTTAGATTTGTGTATTTGGGTATGTGTGAGGCATGAGTATTTATTTAGAATTGGAATTAATTGCTATGTGGATATGTTACTGTATCATATGAATAATATTAGAGCAGTTCTACAATAAATTGTGTTTACAAAGCATAACTTACTTTGTAGTTACGTGGCATATTAAATGTTCTTTCAAGCAGATATCACAGTAACTAATGCAATCTGCTATTTTTGCCAAAAAATTAAATTAGGACAAACTTCTGCATGTGTTGGAGTTTTTTTTCTCTGCTTGCCATTATGGAATAGCATTATGAAATATCTCTTGATATACTGAAGCAGGGGTGGTTCTGTTTTGTTTTGTACCCTTGTTGCAGCTGGAAAGACATAGTTAACAAAGTGAATGCCCAGATGGATGAAGAACAAGTGCATGGTTACCCAAAGAGCCTTCGTTTTGATCCCAAGCCTGGGCAAGAGATGCAGAAAGGCAGCCCACAGCCACCCAGTCAGAAGAGAGGGGAAGAGCATCAAATAGCTGATCAGGAAGGCGAGAAGGAAAGGACAGATGATGAGGAACTCGAAATGGGTACGGTTTCCATAATCCTATGCTGTACAGTACTAATTGTTGCTAATCAAGGTGGGGAGTGAGAAAAGCTCTCTGCTTGTGTTAAAGGAAAACCTTACAACTCTAAGTATTCTTCTGCTTTTATTGTCCTTGGTCAAATGAAAAGCCTGGACAGTTTTCCATTTTTGTTCCCTGTTGTCCTGCATCCTCACACATTCCCAAGGTAGTGGACTCAAAATCTGTGTAAGTAAAGTCAATTCTTCTTTCATTCCTATGGGAGCGATGGGGAAAATGTCACTGTGTTTTTTAAGATTTGATCGCAGTCTCCCATAGGAATTCATTTAGGTTTTTTAGAAGTGGGGTTTCTAACTTAGAGCAGAAAATTTCCCAACTGTCCTTAAGGGACTAAAAGCAAATAAATTCAAGGGCAGCTAGTTATATTTGTCAGTCAGCCAAGAGAGCACCTACAGCTATTTGAAAGTCTAGTATGTAACTGCATTTGGGCAATTAGAGGCCAGCTCTTAGAATAGTGTGTTAGAATTCCTCAGTCTTTTCATCTGGATCTGTTCAGACCCCTGTGCATTGACTCACTGTGCTAATAACTGATTGGGAGAAACATTTGATTTAGTGTGAAGTTCATCATCATACCATGAAACCAGCTAGTGAATAATCCATTAGAATATGCATGTGAGGGCATAATATTTTCTTTGCCTCATTTTTGAGGTGAGGTTTATCAGTTGTTGTGTGAAACAAAACAGCTGTAAAATGACTAGACCTTTCAGAAAATTACAGTGGGTGGGTGGGGGCTCGGAGCACTTACATAGGTCCAGTAACAAAGGGAAGGTTGATTTAATTGCAGCTGTATGTCTACAAGTGTAAGAGGGAAGCTACAAACTTCCTCTGGAAGCAAATAAAGACGACATCAAAAATGTATTGCAGTAAGCCAGTCAGGCGGTGGAGAGCTAAAATGGGCTTTCGAGTAGAGGTGTCGAGTCTGAGAATCTGTGCAGAGATCCTCTGCTGTGCTCCAGAGGCCAGGATATACAGTGTGAGTACTTTGTAAACAGATTTCTTTGCTGCAAACAGACTCTACCATCAATTTCTCTTATACATGTGGAAATAACCCATAAGATCTGGAAGCTAGCTAGTTACCTTTGTCAAAAAGAGACACTGAAATGTTGATATGACTAATGCTAGTTCTGTATGTTGCTAGTCTGAGGTAGAATGACTAAGTAGGTGGCTTTTCATGTAGCTAATTTTTTGCTGTGGTCTTGAATGCATTAAGGCAGGGAAGCTGGGAGCTGAGATTCCTCTGAGGATCTCATTTGAAATGCTGACTTGCATCCTCTTAAACGTTATAAAGATAGTCTCCACCTGGTTTCTTGACAGTAGGTTTTGGCTCTGGATTTGGAAAAGAGGAGGGATGTCATGGGGCAGAGATGAAGGTCAGTAGTTCTAACTGAATCTTGGATCAAAAGGCTGAAATCACCCAAGATGGGAGATTTCCTCCCAGGCTATTGGCTCAGTTCACTCTGTGCATGTAAGTCCTCCCTTCCAGAACAGCAACAGTTAGGTACCTAACAGCTAATGTGCATACAGATGCCCGCTTGGAGAGGAGGTTCGGTATTCCTGTGCTTTCCCACAGCTATGTTTAGCTGCTATTTCATGTTTTGCTGACCTGATTTTCAGCAAGTCCCCTTAGAGGAACTGAACTAATTGTTTCACATCAAAGTGATTTCTACCCTGAAAAGAAACGGCCTCATTGCAGGTATAGGAGAGCATGAGGACCAATAGCCCTTGACCTCTGTGTCCTAATTGGAATTAACAACCAAAGTAATGACTCGACTGCCCTGGCTGTGCTGCCGTCCAGTTGAGAACAAACACTGCTGTCTCACAGGCTCAAAGGCTCCTTTAATGTTTTTTAGGAGAAGCACTCAGCCTGTGGTGAGTGCCAGAGCTGGGACATGTCAGAGCCATATCCAATTCGGGGTGAGGATTAGGCTTTACTTAGTTGAAAGCAAAGGCTATATTTTTAAAAGGCTGTATTTTTTTTGTTTGTTTGTTTCATTAGTACTCTCCTCCTGCCCTGACTGTCCCTTTGCCTGGCAGAGGAAGCCTGCCTTTTGTTCTTGTCAGCACCTGTGTGCCAGTGAAGGGGAAGGTGGCACCGACGTACTGACCTGCCGTGGTTTAGTTGGGCTCCTGGTGATGGTCTGACCGGCTGCATGCCTGGGTTGCTGCTATAGATGCTGCCCGAACTTAGCAGTGGCATGAGGGAAAGGTGCATCTTAATACAGATTAGGGCCTGAATTCAGAGCTGTTTTTTGTCTTTGATTCATATGTGTATCATTCAGTAAGTTACGGGCGTGCTTCAACACATGCTTACGGTCCAGCCTTGGGGACAAGGAAGCAGTTTGGGCAGCTGTAGGAGCGTAGTGCTGCTTTGCCCTGAACTCTTGCAAACGGCATTGAAGAAGCGTTCCTCTAAAAACTTCAGTGTCGAGACAAATCCCTGCTTGGCATAGAGTTAACACAACTGCTCCCCAACAAGTGGGAATCTTAACTGGTGACACTGACTTTTGAGAGAGTACACTGATAACTGTCCCTCTTCCTTGCAGATGCAGGAGTGATTGAGAGAGAGGAGAATTTGCATTCTCAGAAAGAGACTGTTGCCCAGGAACCAATGGTAAGTAATGCTGTTATCTGGATGCTAACCCTAGCTCTGAATAAGAGTCCAGCTGTCCCATTTAAGTCAATGCTTTCCCAGAAGTTTCTATAACATGCAACTCCAAACTTCTTGGTTCTGGATGGATTCAGAGGGATAACAAAGACCGGAGTTTTTGGTTTTTTAGAACCACTAACAAGCTTGTAGAGAGGTGCAGCTGAAGTGCTACAAGCCAGCACCTCCTGCTTACTGGTGAAGGCAGCGAGGCTTCTGTATCCCAAGGGGATATCCTGCCTGGTATTCATAAGAGGCTTTTCTTGTCCAGATGCCAGATGATGCTGCAGATCCTGCCCAGGATCCCAATAACCAAGGTGAGGATGAGTTTGAGGAAGCTGAGCTGGAAAGACCTGACTTTGAAGAGAAGGTGGGAGGTTTGGAGAAGTTCAAGGAGCCCAGCGTAAAAGAAGAGTCGAAGGAGAAGCCACTGAAGGTGACTGACCTGAGGGCAACCAGCAGGGGCCAGGGAGAGATCCCCAGCTATGAATGGGGGGAGGCAGAGAGCTTAAGGACTCAAATCAAAACATCACATTCCTGGATGGATCCATATCCCACTGCAAGGATATGGCAGGCAGGAGAAACCTCTTTGAGTGTGAATCGGTGGGTTGGTCAGTACCAGAACTTGTTCTGGCCCTGTCCTCTCTGCTTGCTGAAGTCATCCCTAGGATTTGCAGCACCTATGTGGCTGGAGAGACTTTTTATAGGAGATGGCTCGCTCCACAGCTATTATTACAGAGGTCTGTGCCTTCAAGCACTTGAGAGACCAAAACCAGAGACAATAATATGCTATGCTTGGGGTCTGGTCAGTGCAGCCATTGCTGTTCCTGGGGTGGGTATGCAACAAGCTGTTGGCAGCAGTGACAACATGTGAGAACTCTGCCTCTTTGTTTGCCTGCTTGCAGATGGAATCCATTTATTTTGCAAAGTGCTGCTTGCTGTCTGAAGCCAGACTCTGCATCAGGGAAATGTTAGCTTGTTTTGACAAGCAGCTGAGTGTTGCTTGTTTTAAAAAGGAGTGTTTTATCTGTCAGGCTCTAAAATCATGATTAATAGTGAGGTTTAAAAAAAAAAAAAGAAACCCAGGCCAATGAAATCAAACAAGAAAGAGATGCTGGCACCAACAGAGCAACACCTCCTTAAGATTACTGAAAATGTGGAAAGAATTAGTGACATAAATACCTGAGTTTCAGATAGGGCTGTGCTGTGCTCCCTAAAGCTCCACCCTAAGTAACTTTTAGATTCCCTGCGGCCCTGGAACTTGATGCAACAGACGCATGTGCAAGGGTCCTGGCCCTGGGACCCTCCTGCTGCAGGAGAGGCCTCTCTCCCCACAGTGGAAGGAGCTGGGCAGTTGCTGCCAGCAGGCGAGAAGACAGACTGGATGGAGAACGTACAAATGGAGTCTGGGTTGCCTCATGGTCTCTCTGCTGACCCCCGATTCCTAATCTGTAGCCCAGCCTTCCAGACCTGGGGCTCTAATGCAAGAGAGCTATATCCCTGGCTGGGAATGGAAGTAGGATGGGGCACTGTCAACAGTGTCTGACTTTCTGTATTTTTCAGGATGCTGGCAGACCTGCCAAGCCCAGGGAAGACCCAATGGATGACTATCAAGAAGATCAGGAGCAAGAAATTGTACGACACCAAGGTTCTTCCTCTTTTCCTCTCTGGTGTGATTGTTACCTGGGTATGTTGGTAGGCGGGAGCTGAGTATGACTCAGCTTTTGGGAAACCAGATGTGAGCACTGACTTCTCTGCCTGCTCAGTGAGTTGGATCTCCAGAACAAACCTAGAGCCCACATACCTTATCTCCCCTTTTCTTTTTCTGGTGTTCAGAGTACCCTTTATGCTCTGTCTCCCTTCCTCATTTCTTTCTGCATCAATCTGCAGCAGTTGAGCTGTGAGATGCTTACCAAACAGCAGCTGGGGTGAATTACAAGCTGTGCCAGTGCAGCTAGGCAAGATCAATACGTGTTTCTCCAAGCATCACCCTGGGTTTATTCCTGTGGTGAGAAATTCAGTGGGAGCCCCATAGTCTGCTGCTGCACAGGTCCTACTGGGTCTAGCCTGTGTCTGTGGAAGAGCTGGGGAGAGCTACACCTGTGCTTTGAGAAGCGTCATTGGGTTACACCCAGCAAGTCGAACAACAGTATGGGTGGCAGAAGAATGTGATGTCCCACTCCTGAAGGAAGTGTGGGAGGTGGTGCGTTTGGGCCACAGTAGCCAGGAAGCAACTGCTCCTCTGTTTGGCTGAAAATGGGTATTATTGCTGTGTCACAGAGCCCCAGGACTGCTGTAGTCAGTGACAAGTTGGCATTCCTCTAGGAGAAAGATTGGAGGCCACCAAAGATTGAGAGCATGAGTACTAGGCAGGATCACCTGGTGCCTTCTGGCTCACATAGGTGGAAATGAAGGATCCTCTTCCAGTCTAATTCATCCTCTCCTTGCCCTTTGTGAGTGGCTGCTGCTGGCTTTTTCTGCAGTTTCAACATGATTGCTGAGGAATTGAGGGTTTGGGCTGCCTGCTGGGAATGGAGCGGTGAAATAAGGAGTGGGCAGAACAAAGTTGATGTCAGGAGCTATCCTTGCCCTGTGTGTAGAACCTGGCTTGTACACTGGATAGTCAGACCTAAAAGTGCCAATGCAGGCTGTGCTGGCTGCTGCACATTATGGGTGGGATTTCTTACACAGTTTTAAATGTGGTGGATGTAGGATATCTTCTTCTATTTGTGTAGTAGTAGCAACAGGTGGAGATCTTAAGATGGCATTGTAATGCCAGGATATTAAATGGGCATGAAATGAACAGGCTGATCACGGCAACACAGGCTTCTTACCTCTGTGTCTTGGCTAAGTGACTTGCCAATGACACCTAAAGGTCCCTGACAGAGATGGATTCTTCCCCGTTCTCCTGAGTTTCCCAAGCTGGGCCGGTATGGTAGAACAGCTATACTCGGAAGCAGCATGGTGTGCTGCTAGTTAGGGTCTCCTTTTCTAGACCTTGCTGATTTTTTCCTTCCTGGCTCTGTTCCCTCTGCACCCAGGAGGATCATGGAGGTGAGGTGGATGACAATGATGACCTGGAACTTGTCCAAGACCAGAAGAACCATGCAGGCATACAGAGAGCTGATGGCAAGAGGGATGACTACTACTGAAAGATGCTGAAGGAAAATGGAATATGCTAGGAATGAGGGGATGGGAACTCCTCCTGGGAACTGGCTCCTGTATTAAACACTGCCCAGAACAGATAAAGGCAGGAGGAGATAACTGTCTCCGCAGGCACTGAGCAGGGTGCCTGCAGATGTGCATTACATCTACGTGTGTGGGGCCATTGCTGCCTCTCTGGTCAATAGCATGGAAGTGCTCTCAGACTGTAGGAATGATTTTATCCTGCTGCTTTTCTTAGAAGCACTTTTTGATTTATTGTGTTCTTCACCTTCTTATTTTCCCTATCCCCTCCCGAGCTGGAGAGTTTCTTTTTTTTTTTTAACCCCCTGGGCAGCGGAGGGGTGCCTGAACTTGTCCTTGGACTGACTCAACTGATTGCTAATACAAAGGAATCTGTCTTCATAAAATATTTTGCTCAGTAGTGTTTCTTTAAAACATCCTTTGCTCGCATCAGAGTAAGGTGGAAAGGAAGTTAGCCTGTTTTTTGTCTGGAGTAATGCAAGGGTGATGGCTAACCGTGACCACCAACAGAGATGACCATGTGCCAGCCAGTCCATGTGTGTGCATGTGCGTATATGAACAACTGGATCCTCTTCCTTGTGCAGAGACCCTTCCCAGTGACTCAGAGTAGAACCCTGTAGAGTTCTCCTTTCCTTAGCTTTGAGCTCTGACTGTCCTGCTGGGCTTGGAGCCTCCCCATCTAATGCTGTGCATCTTGTCTTGACATTGCTGCTGCACCCTGGGTTCCAGGAGATGTGGGCTGGCCTGAGCTAAGCCAGGCTTTTCTGTGATGGTGGCAGTCCCTGCCACCAAGAAACAACTGCATCCTTGCAGTAACCTCTGCAGGTCACCAGCTGTCGTGAATGAAGTGCTTCATGGCACAGCTGCCAGTCCCTCTAATGGGGTATTCTTTTTACTTTGGGTAGCATTTTGGTGGTGTGGATGCCCTCAGTGGGACGTGAACAGAGTCTGGGAAGGGCCAAACTGTCCACTGCTTAAAGTTCTCAACTGCAAGCAGCGGGATGGGAGCAGACATCCATTTCTGTGATGAGTGTGTTTGCTCAAACCTTACTACTATTCATGATGCAGCTGCAGCATCCCAGCACAGCTGTCCCTACTCTGCCCTCCTCAGGCTTTTGGCAGAACGTATCGGAGTATATCCCAGCCTGCGTCTGCCTCTCAGACCCGTAACCTCCTCCCTCTCTATCTTCCTGACATACACTCAGCTTTCGGCACCTCCCTAGGTGCCCTAGGTTGTTCAGGATTCCCAAGCAAGTATGAAAGGCTTGCTAAGGATGAAATCTGGTGCACAGGAGGGGGAAAAAAAAAAAAAGGTAAGGAAAAGTATTCATGGTGGTAGACATGAAGGAATATTTGGAGCCCAGCTAATGCAATTCTGTCCTGTTCAGCTTCTTTCCAGTCTCCCAACATTTGACAGGGAGCTAAGATAAATTTTGCTCTTTCTAGACAGGTCTGGTTTTTAATCAGGAAGTTAGGTATTTCTAGTGTTCTGTCGATCAGTAGATCGAAATCTGTGGCGCTTTGCTTAGTCTCCAAAATGCATCTTGCCAGACCTCGGATAGAAAGAAGGAATGAGTCAGCTGGAGTCCCTGGAATTTAAAACGGAGGCAGCAGAAAGGAGAATGGGCCTACTCATGATATTGCAAAGCCTGGGAGCTGGTTTAGTCATGAGCAGGGCAGAGCGCTCGCATCTCCTACCTTGTGCAAGACCCATGCGTCTGAGCTGTCTCCTGCTTCCTTGTCACCATGTCAGAAGTCCTGGACTCTGGGACCTCATTTGTCAAATGCAGCTTGTGGTTGAATGTTGTGACCTGATAGAAGATCAGAGGAGAGACCTTTGTTCCCTATTTGAATTACTTAAGCTTTTTTGTAATCCTTTGTTTTGGGGCATATTTTGTAAGCACTTTTAGACACTTGGAAAAACAATATTTATCTCCCGATAAGCTTGGTCTTTTTCATTCAGACAGTATTGATCTTTTTCTTCCACTGGTTCTAACGGAGCTTGAAATTAACACGTCACAGGACTTCTTGGTTCTTTGGTTTTGTTCTGCTTGTGTTTCTTACCAGCACAATCAGCTGTGCAAGTCAAACTGCGGGGTAGACTGGAGTAGTTAACGTGGCTGGCTCTCTGCTTGCCTTGTGTGGAAGGAACAAGAACTCTGCTTTTCCAGATGCTGCCCTTTCTAGAGCTACAGCACCAGGTCAGCTGGATGGTACTCCTGGTTATTACAGAGCCCAGTAGAATATATGTTGTTAGGACCTCAAATACCCGATCTGCTGCTTGCTGAAATTGGGGAGGATGTACTTGTGCACCGAGACCACAAAGAGCCTCATTGCCAACACTTTTGAACAGTGTGTTCAAATGTGAGAATACAGAACTCCTCACAGGTGAATACTGATGGTACTCGCTTTTGGGAAGACATGAGAGAGCTCCTGGCTACAGAGTTCTATCTGCAGCCGTACCTAGGCACCTTATCTCAGCTAAGTGAATAAAGTCAAAGATGGAGCACCCCAGCCACAGTCACTGTAGAGCTGCTGTCAGCAGCAGTTCAGCTGCAACCCACCACTTAAGATGAGAAGAGCTTTCTCAGGCCTGGAAAGGAACACTCAATCTGCAGAGCGTTCTCTGCCTTTCTTCTGTTTCTCCCAGCTTTCTCCTGGATCAGAAATCCGGGAGTGGTCCAGCTCCTATTTAAATTAAGCTATTTCATTTGAGAGCTTCAGCAAACCCCCAGTTTATAAATAGTTTTTTGATCTTTCCATTTTGTATCGCTACCTAGAATACCTTGCTTTAAGTGTAGAGGTATCCAGGCTTCAGTGTGCGCACAGATCTCCAGAGAAGATGAATGCTGTTCTAGGGACTCTATACTCATCCTACTTGGTATCTGTGGGCAGAATTTGTGGGCAGAATAAGCAAAGGTGCCAGAGTCAGAACAGCAGCCAGAGGCTGTTCCAGGGAGTCTAGGATAAGGTCTATTAACCAAATGCAATAGCTGCTCATGTGGCCCACTAAGTAGCTCACTGCAAAACTGTTACGTGGTTTAAGATATCCAAAGTGACTTGAAGTGGTTAATGCTGTGTTAGTGCTTTATATTACCAACCTTGCTGTATGATGTAAGACTTCTCAGCCTCCGCCGTCTGCTATAAATAGCACATTCAGAATAAGATTAGCTGGAGCTGCAGTTATCGGTTCAGATACACATCCTGATCGAAAATGCCTCCAATTCTCAGCCGGGCTAGTAAGATGTCATTGTTTCACAGTTCAGTGCAGGATCAACAACCAACACAGTCTGTGGCACGAACTTCAAACCTGCATGCCCAAGCCGCCCCAGTGAGATGCGTAGTACAGCTATCTGTCTGCTGAATTTTGTTCACGCCTCTTCCATGCTTCTCTTAGCCTGTGACTGTCAGAGTATGTAAGTTCAGACCTTACTGGAAGTGAATGAAGTGCTGGAAATAGAACCCCAGTGGGGGTGAGACTGCATGCTGATTCAGAGAGGCTGCAGGAGCTATTTAAATGAGGGGGCAAATTCTCTGCTTTTGCATGTCTAGGATGAGTAATCCTCAAAGTTATGACTTGGAGGGAGCTGTAGCAACTCAGCCCTAAATGTAAAGCTCCCTGCTAGGAGAATGCTTTAGCAACCATATGTCTCATGCTGCCCTTAACTGTGAGCTAAGCATCTCTGCTCTAGGGATTGTCTGCCCTGGCTGTATCCAAGACTAAAATTAGCACAGTGTTGCATAAATTGTTAGCTGTGAGTGGTTAGTGCTTCCTTGCCTGGCCTGTAGCAAGTTGCCCCCGTTTTAATACTAGGTTCACTGTTTCCTCTAACAGGAGATGAAACAGGAGACTAAACCCAGTGGAAGAGAACCAGAAAAGCAGAAAATCTGTGGTGTTGGGTCTGTCTGAAGGCCTGTAAAGCAATATGGGATTTTACTGATTTTGGTATGCTGCCTGGGGGTTCACAGCTTAAAGCAAATAATAGTGTTTTGCCCGAGCGGCAAACTGTTGAAGCAATATGCATGAGAAGTCCAGGCTGAGTTTTAGTGCAGACTGGGGCACAGAAGGTCTTAGGAAACAGCTGGATTACTAAGAGAGCAAACAATGAGACAAAGTATTCATATGAAGCCAGTGCTGGCAGACTGACCAAGCCAAAGCATGTGGTTTTGCTTGTCTCTTGGATAAATAATTGTCTTTTCCTTAGAGACATAGTGCAAGGCCAAAGGACACAGCACAGGATAAGGTATAGTTAACCCGTAGTGTTGTTACAAATTTTTTTTATGGGTTGCTCTTTATTTTCCTTTGGACTCCAGCAAGACGATGTAGATTAGATTTCTGTAAACAAATGTATTTCCAGGGTTCACATGATGGCAAAGTATTAAGTGATTTGGCCACATCTTTAGCTAGATGATGAGAATTAATAGTACATTCTGTACCCTTACAAATAAAGGCGTGGATGAGGAAAACATACACATATTGATCAGTTAAATGAAATCCCTGTTTAACGAAGCCTACTTCTCTGTAATCCACTTCTTACATGGTAACCTGTTTAGGATTATTAGGCTTGTTCATTTACATGGCATTTTTTAGGAGTTAAAATGTGACAATCTAATAGGAGTTTAATGAGATGTTTTCTGTAAGACATCTGAAATAGTCGGGAGGAGAAAATGCCCTAAACCCTTGCATACCATAGGTGTGAAATGTCTGCATATCCTCAAACCAAGAATGTCCTCTCATTTCTAATTCTATATATGTCTTGCTTAAAACTAACAGCTGTTTCTAAGGATGACTATCGCTCAGATTCTATATAGTTTGAGTGAGACTGGCTGTTGTAAAACTTAGGGATTAAATATGAATCTAGCCTAGACTGATGGAGTATAGGCCTGCCAGGGAAGGAACATCCTTCAGTGCTCGTTCCTTCTTTGCACCTTGCAATAATGTATGTCTTTTCACCTCAGCCTACATCTCTCAGTGCCATTTTACACTTGACCACTTCTGGAGTGAAGCTTGCTGATTTTGCTGAACTCTGTGCTGCTTTAGTATTGGAGAATATCAGTATACATGGAAAAAACTGAGGTAGGCTTAGGTATCACTGACAGGAGTTAGGGTGTTCTAGAACCTTACATTCATGTGCCTGAAGAAAATCTGGAAATCAAAGGAATATGTGTTTAGTCAGATGTCTGGTTATAAAGAAGACTGTGTGTCTCCAGTACAAGGGTACACCTGTAAGCCAGAAGGTCTGAGGATGACAGTGATGGCACAAGGATATATTCAACAGCTTTCGTGGTTGTTTAGGTCAGTTCACTGTTCCATTCAACAACAAACTTGTTCCAGCCTATAATCACAGAACCAGTTATTGTGATCATGCTATGTAAACGGCTAAGTGAAAGTCAGTATGCAGGTATACTACTGCCTTACGTGAGTCAGAGGTTCAGGACTCGAACCCAAAGGGAAGAATATGATCATCTATTCCAATTCCTGGTAACTTTGGCAGTCATTCTGGGGAAGACATTTAAGGAGGCTTCCACAGCTTTCCGTGAAATGAGGTATCTCTGCTTAGCTTGTTTTTCCCTCTTCTACAACTTCAAGTGCAAGTGTGGAATGAAGTCCAGAGCTAAGCGATGTGGCACGTGCAATCAGCTGTCTTCACTGCTGTGCCATTTTCCTTTTCTGTCCCAAATGCCAGACCCTTCTGTTGGATCTCTCAACAGAAGAAATCAAATTGCATTGCAGATCATAAGCAACATCTGAGGCTGGTGCCAGATCTCTTCCCTCGTCACTGAAACAATGACAGCTCTGGAGCGCAATCTGCCCTTAATAGTAGTTAGGAGAATGGCACAAAGTTTAAGGAGGCAAAACTTGCTTGGTTTGGCTCCAACCATCTCCTTAACACTCACACATTTTCCAGGAAGGGCTGCCAGATCTTCAGTTTTGCATCCTAGCCGGAACTTCCACAGGTAAGTTTGCCTCAGCCACCAAGAAGTGCCTTCAGCAGCACAGCACCTCCTATTCTTCTGTGATAACCAAGTGTTTTCCGAGGAGAGCAGCCATTACTACGACTTCAGCATCCTTTTCTATGCTGATCCTATTTTTTTCGTTGATTCCTATTGATACCTCTTGGTATCAAAAGAGATTTCTATCAATGTTCTATAGGCTAGCAGACACCCTCTCCCCCAGCATTAAATCTGTTTAAAAATTAGATGTGGAAATAACTTGTAATATTTGGTACTGTTAAATTATGTTTAAAGTGTTCCTTAAGAAAACCATATACTTTAAAAAGGCAAGTCTTCCAGACAGGAAAAGGTGTCCTGATATGAGACCACTTGGTCATGTTGATGTTCAGTGCATCAGAAAACAAAACTAATTAAACAAGTTCCACGTTGCTACAAATTACATTTTGTATATATTCAAGTTAACACCTTCAATGAAGTCCAAGTTGTATGATTTGGGTTTGGTTTTTGTTTAGGCTATGAAATAAAAATAGGCTTCAGAATCTTATTTTTGTTATATTTTAAGCTTATATAAGACAATAAACACTTTTAAAGAAAACTTGCATAGTAATCTGTAGATCTTGTATTTCCAAATAGGTAACACAGCGAAGAAAAACTACACCCATGTTTTGAGGCACATTTCTGGGGTTTTTAACCATGTAACCTGATAACTGTTGTACTTTACAAGTTAAATACAGACAAATGCTTATGTTCTGCTATAAAAACTGGAACAGGACACTATGTAAAACCCGACCAAAACACAAACCAAATAAACCCCCCCCATTTTTTTCCGTGGAATGAAGCCTGCAACTCAGGAAAAGACGGGACTTAAAGCAGCTTTTTACCAATGTAACTGTTCAAGAATCTTCAAACGTTGCTTAGGTTAAGTATGTATCTTTTATTATTGTTTCATTAGAGAGCCTTTGCTTCCACGTTCGGACAAGTCTCTACTTTAGTGTAAATCTTTCAAGGTCGTTCAGAAAGCAGTACGCTGTAATGCTACGACGGGGCACTGCTCTGTCTCCTTCAGCCCTCCTCTGTGCTGCAAAATAAGAGCTGCCTTGAGATCAAATGGATGGACTGTGGGTTGGTCCTGCTGCAGCGAGGGAAAAATGGCATTTGTTAGAAGACAGGAGTAAGAGAAGTATCTTCTTTTCTTCCTGTGGCCTGACGGGCTAGCGTGCCCTGAAGATCCACAGCTTTATCAGTGCTATCAGCTGGCCTCCTGGGGGACTCACGACTTTCTCCCTCGATTACATCCTTGCCGCGTTTCTCTGAATTTCTGGTCTCAAGGGGTTAAAGCGGCCTCGGTCTGCAGACATAACCATTAAAAAAAAAAAAAAAAATTAAAACAAAAATCCACGTAACCCCCACGTCTTTGAACAAGGTCTGCTTCACCTGAAGGGGAGCTCTGTAACTTTCCCCAACCCCTGCCCTCGACCCAATCTCTTGCGGGTAGCGAGTCCCCGCTGGCAGAGGCACCCTCCCGACCACCGATGTCCGGCACTGCACCCTCGTGTGCCCCGCGTTCGCCAAATCCCTGGGGGACGCAGCTCCCCCGGGGGCCCCCAGCGCGGAGCATCCCGGACCGAGCTGCGCCGGACAGAGCACGCAAAGCCCGGGGCGGGGGGGGATGTCAGCCGCCCCTTACCGGGGGGGGGAGGGGGGGGAGAAGGGGGGAGAGCAGCGCTCGGGGTCCCCGAAAACCGCCGGCCGTGGGCTGCGGACCCCCTCCTCCTCCCTTCTCCTCAAGGCAAGCACGGCGGGGTCGGGGCCGCGTCCTGCGTGCGCTGCCCAGCGCGGCGGGTGCTCCGCAGCCCAGCGAGAGTTAACGGCGGAGCCGGCTCTCCATTGGCGGCCGGCGGAGCGGTTGCGGAGCCCGCGTTTATAACCGGCGCACGGGGCGCCGCAGCCGTCCGCCGGTACCGCGGCTGGGCTCCATGCCGCGGCGGCCGGCATGCCCAGCCTGCTGCCTCCCTTCCTCGCCCTGCTCTGCTTCGGGGCGCCGGCTCCCGCACTGAGGGGACCGGCGCCGCCGCCGTCCGCCTCGCCGCGGCGGGCCGGGGCCGGGGCCGGGGCCGAGCCGGCGGCGGCGGAGGAGGAGCCGCCGTGGTGCCCCTACAAGGTGGGGGCCGAAGGCTCGGCGGGCGGGCGGCTCTGCTTTCGTCCGCCGGCCCGCGGCTTCCAGTGCGCGGCGCGGTCCTGCCGCGCCCACCGCTCGCCGGGCGGCGCCTTGGTGGCCAACGTGCTGCGCAACGGCAGCGTGCTGCTGCAGTGGGGGCCGCCGCGCCCCGCCGCCGGCCTCCGCGGCTTCGCGCTCAACTGCTCCTGGGACGGCACCTACACGCGTTTCCCCTGCGACAGCGTGGAGCTGGGCGCCGCCTGCCGCGACTACCTGCTGCCCGAGGCGCACGGCAGCGTGCGCTACCGCCTCTGCCTGCAGCCCCGCTACGCGCCGCCGCGCCCCGCGCCGCCCGCCCAGTGCGTGGAGTTCCGCGTGGAACCGGCCGCCATGCGGGACATCGTCGTCGCCATGACGGCCGTGGGGGGCTCCATCTGCGTCATGCTCGTCTTCATCTGCCTCCTGGTGGCCTACATCACCGAGAACCTCATGAGTCCGGCCCTCGCCGGGGCCGCGGGCGCCGCCGCCGCCGCCGCCCCGCGCCGCGCCTAGCCTTCACCCGCCCCTGCTCGGCCGCGGCCGGGGACCGGGAGCGGAGCGGGACCCGGCCGGGCCGCGCCGCCGCTTTGGCCGGCGCTGGGACCCGCCCCGGGCGGGGAGGGCGCTCCGGAGCCCGGCCCGGGGACCCCCGCGTCTGCCGGTAGCGGCGGCGGTGCCGGTTCTTTTGGTTTTGCGCGGCCGACGCCGTCTTTCCAGCCCTCTCGGGGGGGCGGGGGCGAGGTTTTCCAAACTCTTCCCGCAGCGGTTTTGCCCAGGGCCTCGTTCGAAGCGTTGGGTGTCTGGGGTTTGCCTTTCCCGAACGTCCGGGATTTGGGTTCGCCTCAGTATTTGGAGCTCTTCTTCCTCCTAGGGTGGCTTTCCAGCCTGAGCCATACGTGGTTACCGAAACTCATGGGATCTCCGCGGATTAAAAGTAAATAATGGCAAAGGTCCGCAAGTGCCGGAAAAGTGGCTGTTTTTAAAAGCAAGCGACAGATCTCACAGAGGGCCTGTGTGAGAAGACTCTCCAGAACACCCTCATTTTAAGCCTATGCCTAAATCCCCTTGCTCTTAGACGCGTGCTTGAATTCTTTCCTGAGCGGGAATGTTGTTTCAAGTCTGGGAGAGCAGGCCGGTGGAACCACAAAACCCATAGCTAAGTGCGTGTTGGATCCAAAGCCCACCTAAATCTCGTGACTTAAGTGGGTTTTGTATCGTGCCTTACGCTGTTCACAAATTCTGGGACCTAGATTGGCCGCTGCCCAAAATGAGAGGGGTTTTCTGGTCAGCTCGAGCGGCCGTCGACATCCTACTCTGACTAAACCTGCTTTTCTCCCTTTAGAACTGTCATATCGGTAGTTTCCACAAAGAACGACGCTAAAGGGACAAATTTAGTCTAAAAATGCCATTTTGTTGTGCAAGTATGAACCGATCCCTAATTCCAAAATAAGTACACTGTAAATGAGCACCATCACTGCCCTCTGAAATCCCATCTTTTAGGAATGCTGTGTGCACCTACGCTAAGGTAAAAGCGTCTTAAACACAGAACTCACTAATGTTGTAGCCGAGCGTTTTGAGCGTAGGAACACTCCTTGTTAACTGCTCACTCAATGCTGTAGTAAGTAAGGTTTTAGCCATATTCTAGTATTAATTCTATTGTGCCTTAGTGCTGAGAATTTGTCCCATTTATATTGGTGTAGTCTTCGTAGACAACTGTATCTCCCCTAGTGTTTTTGTCTCTGAAACTAGTGGTTGTTGGTTTGTTTGTTCGGTTGTTTGGGTTTTTTTAAAAAAAACCCCAAACTTAGGCTGGTCATTACTTGAACTTTAATATATACAGAAAATAGTTACCTTCTGAGAGGTATTTATTTAGTGAGCTAGTTTTTATTTAGTGTTGTTTGTATGTAGTTGACTGCTGTAACAGAAAATGACTTTATATCACTTAAACTGAGCACCTAAAGCAAAAGTAGGGGAACAGCTCTTCTGTAAAGGGGTATTGCTATTAAAATACATCAGTTTCATATGTGATCTGTTTGTGTAAATGTTTATCGCTGGTGAATGACCCATACGCTTTTCTTTGTGAAAGTAGTTTGTGAAGTATAAACTTGATAGTAGAGGGTAAATATAGAAAGTATATGGAATCCTTAATAAAATGCAGTTATTTGTACTAATCATAATCCCTTCAATAATTTGAGAGTGGCTGAGAAGCTGAAGGTTTATATTTCATCAGGCAGAAATACCTTTTATTCGTTTGTTATTCTTGCTTTGTTTTTCTTTCTCACATGCAGCTGAGACTAACACTGTTCTCTTTTTATTAACTTGCTGATGTACTTGATTTAAGCAGCCTGACAATATCTAGCATCACAGTAACAGGAAGATGGTGTCATTCATTGATATCGAAGGACAATGTCATAATTTTTTCTTTTTTTTTCTCCCTAAGGAGATTGACTGCTCGAAGAAAAGGTAATCAGTTTTTAAGAACATTAAGACAAATTGTATCTAGTGGTTTAGTTCACAGAGTAAATTTGGGTCAGAGGTCTTTTAAAGGTTTCAAGTCAGTCTTTCCTGTAGACAGTTCTGCACAGGACTATTACCGTTTCACTGTTTTTGTATATCTCTGTCAGCTTCTGTCAACCAGTATTACTGTTTTGTTCTTCATCTTGTCGTGAATTTCCAGATGTGAAAATTAAATGTATAAATAATGAGCCTTGTACCACCTTGGCATTGACCTTAATAAATTGAGAGAATAATGAAAAGACATGAAAACATCACAAATATTTAATGGTTCAAGATCTTGATTGACTCAAAGTGAGCAAATCTGCCCAAAGACTGGTCATAATGATATTCCATTGCCTACTGTAAAATTATGACAACATTAATGGGAGAATGAAAAGAGATTTATTCTCTGAATACTTGATTTTTGTTTATTAGAGGTTTAGACTATAGGATCACAGGGTGATTCAGGTTGGAAGGGACTTCTGGAGGTCACCTACTCCAGCTCCTGTTCAAAGTAGCGTCAGCTGTGAGATCACACTGGGTTACTCAGGGCTGTATCCAGTGTTGCCTTGAAAATCTCTGGGGACAGAGTGCCCAACCTCTCTGGGCAAGCCATTTTGCTGCCTGAGCTCAATCATGGCACTGTCCGTAATTGTAAAAAAAAAAAAAAAAAAAAAAAAAAAAAAAAAGGCTTGGGCTAGAGAGATCATCAGGTCCAGCCTAAAATATTCTTATCCAGCAGGTCACAGCACCTGGTACAAGGAGCTCATGATCTACATGCCCAACAGCATGGGGGAAAGAGGCACAATACTCAGCCAGATGTGAAATTCTGTATGAAAACTCACTGAGCCAAAACAATTCATTATGGTAGCCAGGTGTCTTTGGTTTTGAATATAAATGATCCCTATCTGAGCTTTGAATGAGCTGCCCTTAGCTCCTAAATCCATCTTTGTTTATCAATTCAAGCTACTTCATTTTGTGTGCAGCTAGCACTGTTCATTGCGGTAATGCAAGTTTGAGGAAACTGAGCACCAAATTTAATTTGCAGTTTTGCATGTGACTATCTTCAATAAGACACCTCTGCAGGCATTGATAGGGTACAGTTAACCCGCTAAAACAGCACCCTGTAGATACTACAGAGATGTTATTTGTAGTCATCTCACATCTTCATGCATCTGTCTCTGTGGATTGCATTGCAACAGCATGCTGGGCAGAGGATAGACAAGCAAGAGCAAAGTATGTAGAACAAGAATGTAAATCCTGATGGAGGAAATTCTCTAACGGTTTATTTTTATCGTTTTTTTTTTCTTTTCCATGCATTATAAATGGGAAGTGGGAAACAGTATCTCATAGTTTCTCATTCATTTTCAGTGGGTTAAGTTTTAATTGGACACATCTTGGTGTCTGGAAAAGAAAATCAGATTATTCCCTGTTTCATTTTATGTGACAAACATCTGCCGACCCATTGATAGCTGTGGGTTCTTTTCCTCCATCTCGAGTACAGACATTTCTTTTTGGCAACAATGGGGAAAACTACACGTACATTGACTTGATATTAATTTGACTCCCACAAGACTGCGCAGTTGAAGAAAGCTTTATCCAGTATTTGCAGCAATTCCCAAAACATGCAGAGTACACTGCAGAGTTATAATCAACCCTGGCCTGTCCAGGCAGCAATAAAGAAGTGGCTGATTTATAACTGCCAAGAAGCTGACCGTTATGCACCTAATGCTTTGGGAAAAAGTGGAAACAGCTTCTAAGGCAACTACACATTCTCCATATTACCATACAAGTACCTGGGTATTAGCCATGGTATATACCATGTGGTACACTCTTAGGTGGTATGTAGTCTTGGATTTATCTGGTAATTTCTAGTACAAATACTAAGCCATACCCATTTCTGCAGGAGTTAAAATAGTGATATGCTTGTTAACAAGCTTTTTTCCCCTTGCCCTGTGCTAAATGTGAGGAAAACAACTGTTTGAGCAGCTCAAGCTCAGCCTACCCCAACTTTGAATCTTCTGGAGAAAAGTCTGTGTCTCAGGCAAAGAATCTCTCTTAATTCCATTATGATTTTTTTTTGTGGTACATAAAAGGAAAGGCTGCTTGGCTTTATTTAGAGGTGCAAGTGAATGTTGGTATTTTGCTTCCATGGAGACCTGGACTTGCAGTCTTACAAGACCGCAAACTGCTGCTCTATTTTGCCAGTATGTTCCAAAAGAAAGGCTAGAAAGAGTGGGCTGAAAGGAGAAAAAGTGGCAGATAACAGATAACTGTGTCACATTCCTGTTAAAGGCTTAGGAATTATAGCAGCGATGCTTGGATGGGGTCTTTTGCAGTTTTAGCCTAATATACCCTGACTGGTATTCCTTCATCATAGATCTAGTCACTGGATCTCCTGTCTTTACAGATTGTCTGATCTCATCTGGGAAAAAATTGCCCAAACCGCTTTTTTTCTTTTCACCTGAAAGAATGTGATTTGTTGCAGAAATTTTCGTATCACAGTGTTTGGTTTGTCATTTTAAATTCACTGGCAGTATTTTCAGCCTGCTTTAGAGAGATGTAAATGATGGCGTAGTGCAGTACAGTATTTATACAACATGCCGAGAAAACCCCTCCAAAAGCGATTTTGGTGAAACACTTTTCCAGAGGAGATCTCTGGGCATTGACCCATAGACCCTTTGTAAAAGCAGGCATACACATTCAGATAATTACTTCAGTAACCAGATATCCCAGAACTACCAAGTGATTTGCAGGGTGCCTTTGCAGAATAAGAAGTAACAAAAGAGCGGGCATTGTAGCCAGCGGGGCAGGTTTAGCAAAAATGGCTGAGAGGAGACCCAAGGCAAGAGGTTTTTCCAGAGAGGTCTGAGCAGAAATATAGACAGGTTTCAGCGGGGAGGACAGAGGGGGGGAAACATGGTCGGGCTCTGCTGAAGAGCAGCGAAGGAAAAGAAGGAAAAAAGTGTTTTGCTGGGAGGGAGGGAGGCAGGCGTTAAGGAAAGGAGAGGGGAAAGGTTTTTCTCGGGAAGCGCTGAGGAGAGAGAGGGGACGCGTTTAGGCGGGAAACGCTGGGTGCCAGAAGGGCTTCATCTGCACGCGCCGCGGCGAGACGTGAGGCGGGAAGATCTGAGGAGAGGGGAGCGGTTTGCCCTAACGGCTGAGGGGAGGGAAAGATTTTGTCGGAAAAGTCGAGGGAATGGTGAGGAAAGGGCTTTTTTTTTTTTTTTTTTATGGGAAATGCAAGAGAAGAGGGGGAGAGGTTTTAACCAGGACGCTCTGGGGGCGGGCGAGGCTTTTGTGCAAGGTGCTGAGAGGAGAGCGACGGGTTGGTTGTGTGAGCGGATGCTGAAGGTGCTGAAAGGCCGGAAAAGGCTCCGCTGGAAGTGCTGAGGGGAGGTAGAGAGAAACGATTTGTCAGGAAGCGCTGGGTGTATGAAGGAGGAGACGTTTTGTAGGGAAATGTCAAGGGGGTACTGGGGAAAGGCTTGCTGAGGAAAGCGCTGGAGGGAAAAAGCTTTTGTGCAAAGCACAAGGGGAGGGAGGAAAGAATTAGCTGGGAAGCACTAAAGGGAAAGAGGGGAAAGAGATTTGTGGGAAGTGCTCGGGGGAGAGAAAGGAAAAGCTTTTCTCAGGAAGTGCTGAGGTGATAGTGGGGAAGGAATTACTCAGAAAGCACAAAGGGAAAAAAGTCTTAATGGGAGGCAAAAAATATTTTAAGAAAGCACTGAAAAGAGAGAAAGTAACCCTTACCGGACAGGGAGAGTCCTGCCTCACTAGGTGAAGTTCAGCTGGGCTGAGGAATAGAGTTGTTTCTTCATTGTCCTGATCTTGTCTCCTGTATTTCTCTTGCTCCCGGTTCCCTGCTCCTGCCATGCAGAATGAGCAAGACGAGAAAGGCTTTGGAGAAACTGCAAGCAACGAGCAAGAAGAATCTGCAGCCTGTTTACGAGGCCAGTGATGCAAGTCCCAGAGGAGGGAGAAGAACCCAGGACAGTGGCACTTCCCTGAAGGTAGGGCCTGGGATGCAGATCCGCATTGCCTGTTGCTCCCGAGCCCTTTTGTCACCTGGAGCAGCGAGGAGTCCCTGTAAACAAGGGCTGTGGTCTCTGCTCAGCTGGCATTTTGCCATGCTGCAGCTCTTTGTGGCCACTGAGAGTGGTGACCCTGTAAGGAGGGTTGAAGTCACCACGCTGCCGTCTGTCTTCTTGGGGAGAGGGAGCTCCTGAGAGGCCCGAGCCTTAGGACCACCCAGTAAATGGGGTCCCGGTCTCTGCACTGGTGGCACTATGCCACGCAATGCCAGCCTGCGTAGCGTGGGTCCCCTCTCACCAGGGTCGAAGCCGCGAGCTGCCTATTTGTAGGCCCTCAGTACCCTGAAGGCAAGAGCCTGCTCAGTAATTGGGGTCGAGGCATCTGTCTGCGGGACTTAAGGCCCTTGTGGCAGTTAAATTTCAGCAGGGTTCCCCTGTAAGTCCGGTGCGTGGCCCGTGGCCCGGCTGCCTGTAGCTCTGTGGCCTCAGTGGTACCTTGGGCCAAGTGCCCACTCCATAATCGGCGTCGAGGTGCCAGCCCGTGGGGCCTCATGCCTGGGTGGGAGTTATTTCCACAGGGCCTGCCTGTACCTCAGGTATGTGGCCTGAGGCTTCACAGCCTCAGTGTATGCCATGTGCTGCACCTGGAGAGGAGCTGTGAAGACCTCTAGGGTCAAAGTATCGACCACCTCGCGGTAGGCTGGATGTAGTTTTCTGCCTCTCTCCCTTTGGGAGGCATTAGTGTTTGAGATTGGCTGGAGCTGGTGCTGCAATGAGGTCTTCTTTCTCTTCTGGACCACACACGTCTTATGTGTGTGTTAGTATGTATGGGAGTGACCCAAGTGTGGTGGATTGCATTTTTGCATGTTTTTGTTTCAAATTGTTGCAGTATTAGCTTTTGATGCTTCACAGAAGCAGAGAACAAGAAATGTTGTGCACATGAACCAAAGGATTCTCCTGTGTTCCCCCCAAAGGGCATTTCTGTGGGTACAGACCACATCCCCTTGCTGCTGGGGAGAAGGCAGGCTCTTTATGAACCCCCTTGGCAGATACTGAGGTGTGACCCGCCAGTAACCCAGGAGCAGGTCAGCCCGCTTTGCGTACTGCAGCCAATTGACATTACACTTGGTGTGCCACCGCTGTAAGGAGCATGCGTGGCACGAGCCTTACCTTTAAGGGTTGTATGCGCATGCAAGACTTATGTTTTTGAGCTGACTGACCTCCCCGTAATCGGGGCTGAGGTCTCTGCCCACTAGGCTTCATGCCCAGGTGGCTATTTGCCAGTCAGTGAGACGGATAAGAAACAAGATCAGGACATCAAAGAAAAAGCTCCATTCCGCTGCCCAGCTGAACTTCACCTACAGAAGCAGGGCTTTCCTCACCCAGCCAGTGTATGGCCCAGAGCTCGAGCTCTAAGGCCCCCCCAACACTCTCCCCTTTCTGCTTCTCGGTGGGTCTTTGGGCTCCCCTTAAGGCCCCCCGCTGGATGACAGACCCACCGAGGAACTGGCCTGGCAGAAGCTCAGCTCCACACGCAGCCTGGGCACCTGCTCCACGGTGCCCTTCAGAAAGTGTCCGGGGCTAAAAAGGAGGCCGCTGGTGGGCAGGCAACATTCACCCAGGCCTGCTCCATAGACCGTGGGCTGGAGGAGATCCCGCCAGGGCCTTCCCTCCGGCCTGCCAGATGATGCCCTTATCAGCCTGTACTGCGGAAGCAGCATCGTCCTCCAACAGCATGAGAGGCTTGACGCTGGCCAGGAGACACGCAGGTGGGTCGGAGGCCAGTGTGTGAGGGCTGGACCTCTGGGCACTGAAGGCTGGGGAGGGGCCGGGCAACGCATGCGGGAGAGCCTCAACCCTCTCTTACACAGGGGGCTTACTTTGCAAGAGGGCTTGGAAAAGTAGCCTCTCCGCAAGAGAGGCTTCTGGGAAGACGTTTTTTATTCTCGTGTTTAATATCTCTTTTTGCATCTTTATTTCCTACCTCCTTCTATAGATTTTATGTATGCTTTGTAGACATCAAAAATGATAAAACACTTTTTCACCAAGAATAAAATTTTTTTCTTGGTCTCTGCACCAGTTTTGTTCTTTTAAGATGGTATTCTCCTTTTGTCTCCTTCGTGTTCCTTTTTTGGTGTGATTTTATCTGTCATTAGTCTTTGTCTTATTTTCTGTATTTCCCATATTTCCTTTTATTCTATGACGTAGCTGCAAGATCTGTGTGAAAATGTGCGTGTAGACGGTTTATCTTTCGTAGCTGTCTCTAGTTATCTATGAGAAAAGTTCCTGAGATATATTCAGCTAGTTATTTTTTCTTATGGCCTGTTATATTCTCCTTCCTTTAACCACTGTATTCATGCTGTCTCTGAATTTTCAGGTTATGAATTTTGTCATTTTTTCATTTCCCCACGTATCCTTTGTTGGACCTTGTTTCTCTAGGGGTACTTTTTAAGAGCAAGCAAAGGCATGTGAGTACTGGGACCAATGTGTAATTATCTTAGGTCTTTGTGTCCCAGATTCTGCTCTATTGCAATAAAAAATTTCCTGGGATAAACGCAGCAGGAGATGGTTATTTTGGTTCTTGCTTTTGGCATATATATGTCCTAAATTCTTCTGCCCTCGGTAATCTCACGTTTGCAAGCTTTGTGTTTCGAGTTGTTAATTCCAGCATACAATAATATTAGAGGTATATCTGGAGCTCTTGTCTTTGGAGCAAGGTTTCTGGAAATTATTTTGTAAAATAATTGTGGGCATCTTAAGGAAAAGCTCATTTGTCAATGTCCTATCAGATATTCTTTTGTTATAAAGATTTTTCATTTTTGTAGAAAAAGCAGGGATTTTTCCAATTTAATTTTTGCTCTTTAATCTTAATCACTTGGATAGTATTGTTTAGGAATTTGATTTTTATTTGCAGGCAGTATTGATCTGTATTATCCTCTCTATCTCATAAAAATTCTTTATTGCTATTCTCTTTAGAGGCCTAAGTCCTGCATAGTTACTTCAGCTCTCATTCTTCTATTGCCTTCCTGAAATGGAGCTGGAGTCATATTCAGTTAAGCTTCCCAAGTACTTTCAGAGTTTCGTCTCTCTGCTGACCAGTTTCTAGTGATCTATTTTACTTAATAAAGCTTACAAGGGTAGGACTCTCATTTCTGTCTGAGACCAAATAAATGGCAAACAAACAAATACTGAAAATTAATGAAAATTAAATAACAGTTAACTGTACTATCTTCTTTAACAGTCCTTGTATATAACGCATTATATTACAAGTTTCCTATCATCACAGGAATACATGGCAAATAGCTTGACCTGCTGTGTGCAGTCTTGATGGCAATTTGTCTGGCCTGCTAGAATCATGACACTAATTTGGTAGAGTGTAACCAAACGTGTTTCGCTTGTCAGCAACTCCATTGTAATTGCTCCAGACAGGACTGAGATGGCACTTTTAAACTCAAAGGGTATGGTTGACACAGGAGTGGAAGAAGAGGGCTAGTGCATATGGTGCTCTGCCCATAGGCAGCCGTAGCGGTAGACACATCATCTGTCTTAGGCTGCTTTTGGAATCTAATTTGGATGATGATTCAGAAGATCGCAGTTAGGTGCAAAAGTTTCGTATGAAATGGCGGTCAGAGGAAATTTTTTGTGAGAGAGGAGAATTCAGAATACCTGAAGTTAAACACTTAAAATGAGTATTCCCCTGAAGTTTAAACTTACATTTACAGAATAATAAAAACTTTCCCTTTCTGATATTGTGCAGTGCCACAAAAAGGGTAACCCCAGAGGCCACACCACCTGCAACCTGATATTGATGAATCTAAATCTTCATTGCCTTCCCCACCCTATGAAATGTGCATTCCTGATATGAATCATATCAGAGCTAAAGGGAAACTGATCCAACTTCATGGGCAGAGCTCTTGGAGTTTCTGAGGTCTGTGTGGAGTGATGACATAAACAACTATCTTAGGAACAGACTGGGGATGTAGGCAGCTGTTCCCACATGGTAATCAAAAATTTTTTATTTACACCACTAGTTGTTTCATCTTGTATTCAGTGCGAGGTAGAAAGAAGATGAGGCCCCAGCTGCCATTTTAATATAGTTCCAAATTTCGTAAGTAGTTTTTAAGACCCCGTCCTGTAAAATACTCATTGTCCAATGGCTATATTGAATTCAACAAGAACGTAAGATGCTTGTTCCCTTGGCAGGAAGCACTTATCATCTTGATGGATCCATTTAACTTGCACCCATTTTAATATCAAATTGATTTTGTCACAGAGTTGCTCTCAGATCACAGTTCATAGTAGGCAGTTGATAAGAAATTCATTCTAGCTGTCTGAGACCAGATAAATAGAGCTAGAGGGCTATGAGAAAAAGTAATTTCCAAGCACTTATCCTGGCTGTGATGCAGCTCGGGGCCTATGCAGCCACATCTGGCACAAAGTAGCATCAATGGGAGATTTTTAGTAATGAGCATTCTTTCACTTTCAACATTTTAGAATTGTCAGGAGCTGGGGAGCAAGTGTCTGCTTAATACAATCTCTCTTGTTACGACTATTCACTTCCCTTCAATTATGTTAATCATAGTGGCACCAAACAGCTTCTCAGCTCCACTCTCAGCAGTGGAACCACTAGGGTAGGACCTGTGACAAGATGGACGAGACTTGTGCTTAGAGCATGTGGCCATTGTCTTGGTGTCCAATTTTAACAGACAACTTTTGTACTGGGAGTCTATGCACATTCAAATTGGAGTTGGTTTCCTTTGTATTCCGCACTGACAGCAAAAATGTCCTTGTATACTCCAAGAGATAAGCTTCCACCTCACCAATCTGCTAACGTCCTCTCAGTGTTCTAAAAGGACCTTTTTTTTTGGAATGAAGAAAACATCCTGCTGAGGTCTTGGTTTCTCATCTCTCCTAGCTGTCCCATTGCTCAAGCACTGAAGAGTACTGGAGTCAGCTGAAATAGTGCAGGTAAACCCAGGCAGGAAAGCACAATGACATGGAAGAGGGAAAAGATGATGAAAGTCTCAGAGGAAAATGGAATTGGTCTGGGCTGAGCAAGGAGCGCCATGATCATTTTGACCTGTATGGGAGCAAAACAATCCTGAAATCAGTGCATTTTACCAGTCAGTGGGTACATAAATAACTCCTAGTTTTGGCCATTCTTATTTGAACAGTTTTCAGTAAAAGCCTGAGATTTTACTCCTAAAATGCAGAATCCCACGATTAAGCATAACAGAAAGTATATGTCTCCTTATCTTCACTACAGAGTCCTCAGCACAGTGTTCTGCGCACAGACATGGAGATGGGATTGATCCAGGGTGCCAGACCCAATTTACTTCTTAGGGGTGATTCAGCTCTCCAAACGCTTCTCCGGATCTTTCGTCCGTTGTCCAGCTCAGTGGACTCACTGCAACATTTGGCTGCCACCTAGTGCTGAGAAAGAAAACTAGCCAGAAAACTCTGCTTTTCAGGAAAAAAAGCGATTGCTTGAATCCCATTCTTCTGAAAACAAAGTAACGGAGTATGTAGCTTACATTGCCAGGCAAATGGGAATTATATGGGTGTGAAGTATGGAAATAGGGCATATTTGGGAAGACCCAAGACCTTACATTGCAAATTTGGAGTAATTTCTTTCTGGATGTTGGAAAATTGCCTGTATATTAAATAAGACAGGGTTGTGTAGCAGCTGTCAGGGGACTTGGAGCTGGGGGTGATGAGAACGTCTCACCTGTTGTGGTCACAGCGAAGTGTTACTCTCTGTTTGGCATGCGTAGATGAAAACTAACGGCACGCGCGTATGTGTACGCGTGCCTGAGACTCTTCAGAACTATAGCTGTACTAAATAGGGAAGCTGCTGTTGTCTCTGCTGGGATCTTTTAGCTGTTGTATTCTACTCCGAAAGAGCCACTTGCTCATACAGTAACAGTACGAGGCCACGGTTAGTTGTGAAAGCGCTAACCCAGATGGGTATGTCATCGGGCATTTTCTACATCCCTACGTTTATGTTTAATTCACACGAGGGGTGTGGATGTTTAGCCAGGAAAATATTGTATACGCGTCCTTGTTTACAGTAAAGGAGAGCAGCACAAATCCACAGCATGTGATGGTGATTAACAGCGAAGCTGGACGTTTTCTCACAGCTACTCCCTGTTTTGCATTAGCCTTCCCTCCGGCAGTTTCATTCGAGCGCCTTTCCCTGACTCACGGTTGCCCCTAACGTTGGAACTGCACCAGTGGAAAACATCTGGTAGCTGAATAGTCCATCAGCACAAAAGTTTTATCATTTAGGAATAAGAGGCTGTGTGCTGATAGCGGGCCGTCCTGTGGGAAACCAGAAATGGGGTCAGAAACAAACCGTTCGCGCAGCGCCGTTTCCAGCCACTCGCTCCTCTTGGAAAACTGGGAAAGGCAGTTGGACGGGAGGAAATAAAATCGTGCCGGGCTTGGCTCCGAGTCCCCAGGGGAGCATCCATGACTCTTCGGTGGCTTTTCTCTCTCAGTAAGCGGCTGACAAGTTAGGTGGCATTTGTAGTTTGACAGCCCGAGCAATCAGCAAGATTCACGAATTCATGCTAAACGACCTGTTTCTTGTGTAAACGCTCGAGCCCTGCCTTGCGGGCTGGGCCCGCCGGTGCTGCCCGGGAAGCCCCGGGAGAAGCGGTTGTTGATTGAGAACAACCCGGGCCGGCGTATGCAGAGGCCCGACACACAGAGGAGCCGCCAGAGGCGCGGCAGAGAGCACCAGGGGCGCTCCGCTCCGGGGGACCGGCCTCTCGCCGGGCGAGAGCCGCCGGGGCCCAGGACCGGCACCGGCGAGCTGCGCGCCTCAGCCCCCGGCGCGCCCGCCCTCCGGCTCTATGGCTGGCGACGCGCTATCGCCGCCGCCGCCGCCCCGCCTCTCTCTCTCGATGGTAGGCGGCGGCCTCCGCCTCCTGACGCCCGCTCCGCGGTTGGCCGCGGCGGGGCGGCGCGGCCCTGGTGACACGTCCCGGCACCGCCCGCCGCCGGGCTCCCGCCGCCATTTTGTGCGAGCCGCGGCCGGGGCCGAGAGGGTTTCGGAGCCGCGGGGAGGGAGCTGGGCTCTTCCCTGCGCCGCCATGCCTTCCTCGCCGCTCCGCGTGGCCGTGGTGTGCTCCAGCAACCAGAACCGCAGCATGGAGGCGCACAACATCCTCAGGTAACCAGGGCCTGCCCGACCCCCCTCTTCCTTCCTTCCTCCGCCCGGCGGCGGCGGCGGCGCGGCCTGGCCCAAGGCTGCCGGGCCCCGCGAGTGCGTCCTAGGCCCTGGCGGCCGCCTTCCTTACCGCATCGGGGCCCCCTTCCTTGGCCGCTGTGAGTGCGGACGCTGGCTGCCTTGCCTGCCCCGGAGCTGAGCTCGAGTGGGCTGTCGGCGCAGCGGGGCGCCGCGCCGGCTGCGGTCGGAGGCCGTGCTGGGGGCCCGCACCTGACCCAGCTAGGCCCGGAGGCTTGGGGACCTCATCCTGTTGGCATCCTGTCTCCTCCGGAGCCTGGCCCAGGCTGGGTGCGCCGGAGCGGCCGGGGCGGTGGGGTCTGCTCCACCATCGTTGGCGGACCTCCGGATCCAGTGCTGCAAAACACGAGCTGGCGAATTCGACAGGCGCAGAACAGCTCCCGTGTCTCGGCATCTGAAAACCTAAATGCTCCTTTTCTCTTTTTGTTTGTTTTTTGTTTTTTTCTCCCTCCTCTTTTTTTGTTTCGTTTTGTTTCTTTAATGCATCCGAAGACTGGAGCCGCTCTGTGCACTGAAAGGGAGCCTTTTCCTGTTGCAGGAAAACTGGACAAAGTGTTTGGCTCAGAATGTTAAATGTCTTTGAGACTGTGAGGGTTTATCTATTTAGCACTGCGAGTATTTTCAGCTTGGCTGAATTCAAAAGGGGAGGTGGGAGACTGGGGATGGACTGATGAACGGGGGAGACCTGATCTGCCTAAAGTCATGTTCCTAAATGTTCCCTATGCACTGCAGTGACACGACGAAGGTTTTGGGGGTTTTTGTTAAAAGTTATGCAAAGTAACATTCACGCTAAAATACACATATTGCTAGCATAATAAACCAAACAACTACGTGTAAATTGTATGCTACATTTAAATAATAAACAACCACCTTCAAATGAATAAATAATCGAAGCATCTGGTCTGGCAGCCATCTTACTGTGAGCAGCATATGATGCTGTTAATGCTTAAACCTGGCATCAGATGTTACCTGTGGCAGTTCTATGAAGACATGATGTTACCAATAGCTGCTTTGGGGGGATGCTATTCTGTTGTTTTTTCTGCTAATAATACTGGAACTAAGGAACTAAGGACAAAGTTAGATTTACTTCTAATGTCTAGCCTTCCTCTCTGTTTTTGCAGAAGAAATAAATCACTTCTGGTGTGACTGATGTTCTTGTGGCAAATGTGGCAGGGAAATGTTATTTGGAAGTCTCTTCTCCCTTAAGATTTTAATTAAAAATTAACAAAATACGTGTATTCAGAAAATGTTCAGCAACAGCCTACATAATTATAGCAACAATAGCATAAATGGCAAAATAGAGATGAACTGCTGATGCTGTTCTGAAGAAGTAACTAGCCCATGCAATGAGAACGGTCATTTGCCAGTAAACTTCACGAAAATGTCTGCTTTGGCTCAAAGCCAGTCTGATTTACCAATGCAGGGTAATGTCTTCCTCTATGTTGCACTGCAGTTTGAAAGAACACATGATTAAGAGAGGAAGAAGAGTTAGGGAGAAATTTAGGTATTATGAAACTTAAAGGTATTTTGTTAAGGGATTAGAAGGCTTTAAAGGATACAAATTCTATAGAACTGCAGGTGACTATTTGAAAACAAAGCCTGGAGTCCAGTCTTCAATGTTGAACACCTTAATGAACATACATAAACAGTGCTTTGTAACGTGTAGCCTGAAATCTTGCTCTAAGTGTTTTATACAGGCTTTTTTGAAAATATTTATGCTAGGAAATACATAGAAATTAATTTTTTTGTTGAAGTGTTTGTCTTGTATTTGAGTCTTTTAGATTTTTGTAATGCTGTAAGTCAGGGTTCAGAATTAACTTTTCTAGTCTATTCAGTGTTTTAATGAATTACAGGGTTTAGTTAATTCAAATTTTTTGTGTAGAATTTTTATCAGTAAGTGTGCTTTTTCCATTCTTCAGTTTGCAGAGAAAAATATCTATCAGTAAGGCAAGCTTATTTTACTTTCCAAATGTTAGGCCTACATAGTGCCTACTGAAAATTGAACTTAATAGTATACTACTTCCTTGTAAAGCAAATTTTAACTTCTGATGCATTTGCAAAACATAAAATTTAGCCCTCTACTTATAACATCTAGGTGAAATGTTCCATTTACCTGGTATGCTTTTCTTGGAAGCACCTGCAGTCCATCACTTTTTGCTTTTATGTTTCTTCTTGGTGGTTTATCCTTTAACGCATGAAATTTTGAAGTGGTTTAAACAGGCTTGATTTAACATCTTAATGTACTTACTTTTTGTAACATTCTGGCATTCTCTCTCTTTTGGACTCAGAAAAGCAAGATTGTAATACATACTTTCTTTGCACACTTCAACAGTTTGGGGGGGGGGTGGTGGTGGTGGTGTTTGTTTGGGTTTATTTTTCGTACCAGATAATAAGAGTTACCTTTTTTGGACACTTAAAAACTTTTTTCCTTTTAAATTGCAGTGGTTCATTCCAAAAGTGTTTGCAATGAGTCTCACTTGCCAACCTGAATTTCTCATTCATCCTTACTGTAATTTCTCTGTGCAGCCACTTGTGCTTCTGGGAAGCAAATGCATGCATTAGATCTTTTTTATATCTGAATAATCAATCTATCAGTTTCTACTGTTATTTTGGTTCAGTATCCGTTTGCTTTGTAGTGTGCATGCATATTTTCTAATTAACCAGGTTTGAAACATTTTGTTCTAATCTTCCAACAGAAGTCAGACTGAAGGTCTTTTGAAGTTTGTTGATAGAATAGTTACCATCACCATAGGGGTATGCTGAGACACTAAAGCAAAGGGGAAGGAGGAAAAGCAATAAAGACTATGCAGAAAGACATAATCTTTCCTTAAAAGCTGTCAAACTGGATATCTGTCTGTAACCAGTCCCTAGGTCAAATCTTACTCATCTTAAATTTCTTACTTTTACAAATATAATTTGTATGTAGGTCATGGTTTGGGTTTTTAGTTTTTTATTTTTTTAGCCATAGAGTGTGCAGACTTAGGCCATGGTTCTCCTTCAAACATAGAAGAGGAAGGTGGAAGGGTAACACTTCTCTTGCTACCAGACTTTATTATACAGCAACTTCAACATTTCTGTTTGGGTATATTTATTTGGCAGTACCCTGATGGCCTTTAAAAGGAAGTTATAGTTTCAAACTCTGCCAGTGTGTAGGAGGTGCTTCAGTGACTTTGTATTTTCAGGCTCTTATGGTAGAGACACCTTATCTCAGTCTCCTGAATTCAAGGTCTCAGTGTTACTCCTGATAATGAAAACTTGTAGAATACCGATATGTGCTTAAGGTACATATATGTTCCTTTGTTTTAGGAAACTAAATGTGTTAAGAAATTAGGATTGTGATTATGAGATAGTCTTAGTGGCAGTGAACAGATTTAAATATTGAAACCTTAGTAGCTGAAACTTAAATTTCATATTGATATTATGATTTGTAGTTCAACGTTGACCATGTAAGAGAACTGAAGTTGCACCCTTGCAGTTTACATAAGTCACCAGTCATAGCTTCTGTCAGCAGCTAAATGCAGTGAGGTATTGAAATTTGTAGTGCTTAATTTAAGAAATCTTAAATTGTATTGATAAACCATCAAGAAGAAGGAAATGTTTAACATTTTTATATTAAAACACTTTCATTTGACAGCTTATCAGTGATTACAAAAAGTTGTTAATGTTTTAATCAAAGTTAGTTAACAGTGCTTGTGTTCCTGCTGCTCCACCTGTGGGGTGGGATTTTGGAGGGTTTGGGTTGTGTTTTTTTTTTTTTAAATATTGGATAGCATAAGATGTTTTTGAAGTGGTCTAGGAGGAGAGCACTGTTGCTAGTTATTTTCCTGCTACGTGTTGTGGAAGGGGATGTATTAAAAGTAGTGATTTGTCCCCTGAAAATATTTACCACTGTGAGTGGTAATGCAGGATTTATTGCGTTTGCTGTAATGTTTAGCGAAACTTATTACTGGCCATTGGAAGAAGAGAAGCTGTACTGTTACGACATTACAGTAAGCTGAAAAATACCTTAATGTAATAAGCACGTGTGAGATCCCAAAATAACAATGAAATGGAAGAAAGGTGTGGATGAAAGTTCATGTCAATCTGCATGGATTAATGTTACTTCTCCTCTCGGTGCCTGAAACTGAGTGTTAACAACTCTGTCATGTGTTAGTGCTTTGTTAGTCTAGTCCAATGTTGATCTCTGCTTTCAGCAGCAGTTGTATCCCAGATGAGGAGTATTTGCAGTGAGCTCTGAGATTCTTCAGAGGCAAATGGAATGACTGTTTTCAGGTTCTTCAGTTAAAAGTCTATAAACTCATGGGCACGAGTGGTGCATGTGATCTCATTGTAATGAGCTTTGGACTTAAACTGAGGTGAGCATACTTGCCAAAACTGAGATCTGTACACTGGCTTATATTTGTACTTAGTATATTGATAGTTTAGATACCCTGGTCTTAATAGTATTAATAGAAACAGCTTCCTGAAATTTCGTAACATTCACAGGCCTGCTAATGTTTAAGCTTCACGTTTTCAGAAATCAGTGCTAGGATAGTATATTAGTATATCTTACCCTTCACTGTTTATGGTAAACTTGAAGCTCATTATTTTCCATCTTCTGGGTAGTTTTATTAGGCCAAGTACCAATACTAGATATATTTCTTGTAGAAAATGTTCATTGTTAAAAGGCTGTGCTACATTACAACAGATACTTGATGACTCGCTAAACTAGATCTGTCCAGCTGCTTAATAAAAGCAGGCTCTGTTAAATAATGGTTCTGTTCTGTGCAGGCGTTCTTCCCTCTCCCCCGCCCTTCAATTGTTGCAAGAAATGTGTTGAAACATTTTCAGAATATTTCATAATAGTACACCTGGTGCATTGTTGTGGTTTAACCCCAGCCAGCAACCAAGCATTATGCAGCTGCTTGCTTACTCCCCCTTGGTGGGTTGGGGGAGAGAATCGGAATGGTAAAAGTGAGAAAACTTGTGGGTTGAGGTAAAGACAGTTTAATAGGTAAAGCTAAAGCCGAGCATGCAAGCAAAGCAAAACGAGGAATTCATTCACTATTTCCCATGGGCAGGCAGGTGTTCCGCCATCTCCAGGAAAGCAGGGCTCCTTCATGCCTAACGGTTACTTGGAAAGACAAATACCATAAGTCTGAACATCCCCACCCTTCCTCCTTCTTCCCCCAGCTTTATATACTGAGCATGACATCATATGGTCTGGAATATCCCTTGGGTCAGTTTGGGTCAGCTGTCCCGGCTGTGTCCCCTCCAAACTCCTTGTGCTCCCCCAGCCTACTTGCTGGTGGGGTGGTGAGAGGAGCAGAAAAGGCCTTGACTGTGGGCTCAGCAATAACTAAAACATCCCTGTGTTATCAACACTGTTTTTCACACAAATCCAAAACACAGCGCCATACTAGCTACTAGGAAGAAAATTAACCCTAGCCCAGCCAAAACCAGTACATGCATAAGTAGTGTAAAAACTGTACCCTCTAGTCTCAAAGTATGAAATTCCATGTGAGAAATGCATATTCTGGCTGTTCAAGGAGGTAATTTTCAATGGGTTCTGTGTATTAAAAGCACAAATTTTTGATGTGTGGAACTTCAAATGAAGATTTCTGTTTTGCTTTATATGAGATCATGTGAACTTGAAGGACATTTCTTACAGTTGGAGATGGGCTTCTTTAATGTATGTGACCAAGTAGACCTATTTCAAAGAATAACATTAAAGGAAAAATTAAAAGTTAGAAGGAAAGCATAGAAGAAAATACTTATCCATCATAATGTTACTGCTTTGCAGTAATGTGGGAGAGAAGGAAAGAAGGCAGAAAGTGCAAGGTGCCAAAGCACTATTTCTCACTTAGTTGATACTAAAATTCTTAGCAAAATAGCTTCAAGTGGTAGATATAGAAAGGAAAGAAGAAGGGTGAGACACCTGGAAAACCATCAATTTGAAACACTAACATTTTGGGACTGCAGTTTGTTCTGTACATGTTATGGCTCTCTTCATGTCCAGCAGAAGAATAAAAACTTGGGTCTGGAAGTGTTGCAGGGAAAATAAACTAAATGTAACTGGTGCAGTTATGAGTCACCGTTAATGTGATGGAGGGCTGGGAGGGGGAAAGAATTGCACTTTTTTCTACTCGTATCCGTTTTCAGTCATTAGTCCTTCAGAAAGAAGCAAAAAATCATCATGTATCCTGTCTGTTTACAGAAATAGGAACCTATAAATAGTTGCTGGAAGAAAAAGTGTAGTGAAGCAAGAAGAGAGAAAGGAGGGGCTGTGTTCCAATAGGACAGATTAAGGGAAATAACACTTGATAGTTGCACAGCAGTGTTTGAGCTTGGGGCAAAGCTTGATCACAGTATCTCCATAGAAGCTTTTTGGATCACTTCAAAGACACCGTTTGAAGGCAAGCATGCACTTTGAATTGGTGTCTTCTGTTGAATTTCCTTGCAATCTTGTATGTGAAGACCAAGGAGTCAAGGTGTGACTCTTGCACTGGTTCCCAGTCTCCTGTTTGCTCTTCTCAGAAAAAGGCTCTACAATTATTATTTTTTTTATTTTCAGGGGAGGAGAGGGCAGGTGTTGGGTTGTTTGCTTGCTCTTTGTTTCTGTTTTAACGTTCACTCAGTCTCTGCTAAATCATTGCAGCTGAAACTGTGAGTCCTTAAAAAAAAATGAGATTAAGTCATGGTCTTGACGTGTTTCAGAAGTTAGATTGTCATTATAAATTCAAATGTGTCAGCATTCTAGACAAGTGACAGTATTTTACCATGTAACTTTGTCCATTAGACCACCAGAAAACAATCTCTTTTTGGTCCTGTTACTCAACAAATACATTGCGATGTTTCTTAACATTACTGAAGGATTTGTTGAGGTTCAAGTAGGTGTATTTAGGTTAATCAGAAGTAACATTTTGGCATTACCCCTAAAGACAAGCAGGTTCCTGCCTCTTTTTTTTAATTATAATTATTAAACAAGTTCTTCATAAGAATGGAATGAAGCTATCCCTTACTTACCCAAGAGTTTTAGGTACCAGCCAGCAGAATAATTACACAGTATGTTTTTTCAGTCCACTTGAGAAAAGTGCCAGGCACGCAATTGTTTGTACTAGGCTAATTAAATTACACTAGAGGTAGTTTTGGCAGCATAGTGAGGGGGATAACGTAGTTAGCCCAGCAACTTTAGCAGAATGCATAAGTGTTGATTTGTTGGTATTGTTACTTACTTTCTTATATCAAGACAAAACCATCTTTGCCTATACTGTATTGTCCAAGAGTGAATGCAGAATGCACGCTTGTTGCAAATCCAAGATGCCTGAAAGCACAAAAGAAATATCCGAACACTATGTACCGTAATTCTAAGAAAATTTCATATAAAATGTAAGTGCTCCTTTAGAAATGGTGTGTGAGTTTCAATTGTAACTGCAGTTGTCACTGCAAGGAAATAAACACATTGGGTACGCTAGGCAATTTAGTTGATAAGAGTTGCCCAGCTGTTTGGTTGTGATTTGTCTGATCACCAAGAGGTGTTTTTAAAATTCAGTATGTGTTCTTCAGCACTTTGGTGTTTAATGTCCATCCAGTCTAATCACCTTTCCCCCCCCCTTCCCCTCTGTCTTTCAGCAAACGAGGATTCAGTGTCCGATCCTTTGGAACAGGGACTCATGTGAAACTGCCAGGACCAGCACCGGACAAGCCGAATGTTTATGATTTCAAAACAACATATGATCAGATGTACAATGATCTGCTTAGGAAAGACAAAGAACTGTATCCCTGTGGCATGGCCTTTTTAAAAAATCCAATATGGTTCATCCTTGAAAGGTGTAATTCATTATTTGGCATTATGCAGTAGGAATATATAGTTGCTTGACTGGCAAACTTAATGTTTTAAGTTTATAGGAGGTTTTTTTTACAATGGGCCTCTAATGCTCCCTTGTAAATTGCTATTGAGTTACAATGCACACATTCAGAATGCTCTTTTGTAGTGTGTTAACATGTTTAGCTCTTGAATGAAAGCACATTAATACTATCACAGATTGTCCATTACCTCCACTGCACTGTGGATCATATTTTCTCAGTGCAAAGACTGTCCTGATATTGGATATGAGAAGAGCGACCACCTCGACATTAATGTTGTATTTAGCTCAGACAAACTGACAGGTAAGGTTTACAGTATACTTTCTCTGGGAGAGAGGATACCTTTCATTAAAGAGTTCACCCTTCTCAATGAGAATTTCTTGATACATGATTTGATCTGTGCACCGAAAAAAAAAATAAAAATCCTATAGTATATTATGAAGAATGGACGTAGGAGAGCCCAATAACGTATTTAGTCCTGAAGAGCAGAGGTGATCAAGGTTATGCACACTACTTAAAACCATGACTAATGTCAAACTGCATGATTTTAAAACATCTATATTTAAAGTTGATTTTTCTTTTTTTTTTAAGAAAATCCAGAAACCTACAAAAATTGGGGTACTCATTCTAGATATTCTTTTCTCAACAAGGGATGTGATTTTTTTAAATTATTATTACTTTATTTTAATGTTAAATATGAAAGAGAAAACTTACCCTAAATAAGAGATTCAGTATATGCTGAATTTCTACTTGAAAGATAGAGGACCCTTTAGAGTCCCTTTAGAGTATCCCCAAAATTAATCTTGGGAATTTAATAGAGCAGTCTCCGCACATTTTAGCAGTATAAGTTTTTTTCCTAAAATCTTGGGTATGGCCATCTGAAGATTCACCAGGAGTATTAACATGGTTTAAATGTCTTAGTTGTACTCAAACAGCCCAGTTTTCTTGCATTTTTTGGAAAAAATTGGAATAAGACTAAACAGGTTGTCAGAGACTAGAAAACTTGGAACGTCGTAGAAACCAGTTCAGGCTGTTACCAAGGAGTCAGCAAGCTCAACAACTTTTTGAAAGATAGCTCTGCAGTTGTTTGGTACCACAGATTATACTATGGCTTACTACTACTACTCAGCAAATTCTTTCTTGTATTTGCTGACCAGAAATAGTAAATTTGAACTCCCCAAGACCCAAGAGTGGCAGCTTCTTTTGCATTGGGCATTGAAAGACTTCTGTTAAGGGCTGGGCTGTTTGATTAAAGCTATACAGCACAGTGAGAACTGATTAAACATTGGAATACCTTTCTGCCTGGTGTTACACACAAGTGGTATGCCTTGCAGAGTTACTGGTTTCCTAATATCTAATTAGAGGTGCTTTTTTAAAAAAATTCAAAATGTAGGGTATAGTTGTAATGAATCACATGTGTTATGTGCTGGGTTTGGTTTTTTTTAATCCCTCTGCCTATAGAGAATAGGAAAATCTTGCAAACCCATCTTAACGAGGTATGCCATATCTTGATTAAAAAACAATTGCTTCAAAAGAAAATTATTTGGATTGAGAAGTAATTTTAACAAGCACTAATGACTTGTAATTTCCTTGTTGCCTTCCTCATTGCTGCTGAACTGAATAGAGCAATGCTTTAAGATTAAAACCAACAGAAAGCCTACCTAGGTTCCCCCCCCGCCCTTCAGTTTATTTTGGAGTTACCATTTTGGTTCTGCTCTATGCTGGAGGTGGTTGCTGTGTTCCCCAAATGTCACTTAAACCTTTTCTCAAGATAAAAGAAAGCAAGTTTAAACAATAGCCATTGCAAGGAAAATAGAGCAAGAACATTTGCCTCTACATCTTTGCATTTTTGGTTCTTGGATAATGTAAATTAAGGTTTTTGGAGTGAAGACTGTTAGTGCATAAAGCAACTCCATTTCCAGAAATGGGTTTTGAGGGTAAAGACTTTTACAGTAACCAAAACCAGACCTCTCATCAGAGCTGTGGAGTAGTTTTTTGTGAAGCAGGGTCATGTGTACTCTTAGGTTTTTTGGGTGAGCATTGCTTCCTAGAGGTGTTGGGCATGCAGACATTACCTGCTGAAGGGTGGGAGGGCCTGCTCTTCTCATGGGCTTTGAGTGTAATTGGTATGGGGAAACAAAAGAAGGTGTGGTTCTTCATATGATTTAGCTTCTTGTTCTGTTCCCCAGCCTTGCTTTCATCAGCTAAGTAGAGATGATCATCATCTGTAGCCTTTCCATGTGGTTTGAAATAGTGTATCTTGGTGACAACTGTCTGCTTGTTCCCATATTCCATTGATGGGATGCATGAAGTGTCAGTGCTCAGCATTCAGTACTGCCTCACTTAGGAGTGATGTCCTTCCTCCAGTTCTGCTTGCCAGTGGGGTCCAAAGCATTATGGATGCTAGATACTTAGGGAAATTGTGGCTGTAAGGGACTTAGAATGGTCTCTGACCAGCCAAATAAATTACCCATTTCAGAAACCAGTAGTCTCAAGCGGAAACAAGCTTCTGCAGTGTTGGACATCAGTCAGAGCAAGGTTGAAAGTGTGTTAGAGTGAAAAGATCCATTGAAACTCTGTTATTCATTTGTGGAAAGGGGGGAGAACTATCAAAAACTCACTCTGCAGAGACTAAAAGCACCTTCATTGCGGCTAATTAGTGAAATACAGAGCATAAGCTTACATACCTTGAAGGCATATTTTGAATTTCAGAAGCACAGAAATAAGGGATTAATGGGAGTCAGGCATACAGATTCAGTTGAGTAGGTGGTTACAGTATAACTAAAATGGAAGTACTTCAAAGCTTTTTAAGATGTGGTAGTTAAACCTTACAGTTAAAGTAAGTACCCACATCTCCCATTACATTTTTAGAATATAGCGTTTAAATTCCCTGAGTCCTAATAGAGGGCTGCGACAAAATCATTTAAGGATGTTCTGAATGTGGCTTTTGGTTGCTTTTTAAAATATTACTCTATTATTTCTAGGAGAACAATAGAGAGTTCTACTACTAATTTGTAGGAGACATGACCATGGTCTGTGGTACCTCTGTGGGGCTGTGCAGCGTAGTATAGATACACTACCTTGCTGTATTTGCATGTGTAAGCAGACATCTCAAAGATGAGCCACTATGATTACTTGCCCCTTACAGCTGTGTGAAGGGGTTTAAGGACTCAGTTCTAATTATATGGTAGTGACTTTAAAGATGAAACAAAAATAAAGGAAAACTGGTGAGCCTTGCCTTCAAGTGAACGCAAAAACTAGTCAAGGATGAAACTTTCTAAATGCCGATTTCAGTCTGCAGCAGCAATTGATTTTATGCCCAGGGATAGGAACTGTTCAAGTGGGAATTTGACCAAAATTCTGCAGCTGTAGCTCCTGGGTTTTTTATCAATATTAACTGACTCCATGATTGATTGTTTCTTTCCCTTTCTCAACACTGATGTATCTGTTTCCCTCAGATGAAAGATACCTAATGATTTCCATAGATCAGTTTTTTTATTAGGATTTCTAGGCAGCCTACCTCTACTCTGCAAGCTTGGCCTCCTGCTCTGTTTCTTACTTTTTTGACCTCTTTTAATTTGACCTGCTCTCTAACTGTAGATAGTATTCCAGTTTTAGATCTGTAGATGATATAAATTATGGGGGTCAGAACATGTCCTCAAGAAACTACTAAAGGTGTACTTCAGTTAGCAAGGAAAATGTTTCGAAAATGAAGAAGGAAAAACTGGCTTGGTACATCTCGCTCAAAGACATAAGGATTCTCTTCTGTAAAAAAAAAAAAAAAAAAAAAAAAAAAAGTAGTGATAACCTAGGTGACTGGGATCTAGTTTATTCTCTGTGAACTCCATATTTAAGCTGGATAGCTATATGGTACTTTGTGTGCTATTGCTGATGTGCAGTGGTTGGTGGTTGTTTTTTAATAGTACCCTTCACATTCAGAACAAGTGGAACCAGTTTCTTCTGCTATATACAGACCACTTTGCCAGTAAATATTCGTAGCGTTATGGTCTCCCCATAGCTGACGCTTATCTGCCAGTCTTCCATCTGCCTAAGAAGATGTGCTCTATTAACTGGTAAGACGCATTGTGGTAAAACATCAGTAGAGGAAAATGTGGTGGCTTTGGAGCAAGCATAGGCTTGAGTGACTATGTATAGCGGTTCCAGAATTGAAGGGGGGGGAAATCTGAAGCAGGTTCTGTCATGCACAAGATCTTCACAGGGTCTAGATGAACAAAACTGAAATCTTTATTTCCCTACAGAAGACGGGGAAGGACAGTGGAAGTATATGAGCTAAATTGGCTTCACTAGAACTGTGCAGGAGAAAGATTTTTTTTTTTTTTTTGTGTGTGTGTGTGTGTGTGCCTTTCCCAGAACTTTTCAGTCCCACATGAGACACCATCTCCTGTGCTCGTGAAGAGGAATAAACACAAAGAGGACTGGGACTAGCTGAGAAGAGGGGGCATCCAGAAGCAGTGAGGCTATATTGAGGAATAATTTTTCTGTCTTTGTAGGGTGGTAATGGAGGATCCTTTAGTGCTGAAATCTTAGTTAGACATCACTGCAGTTAGGCTTTCCTTGCAGAAAAACTGCATTTCCTGTCTTGGAGTCAAGCTTAGCTTCATGGGACAGTACAATCTGAGTATTAATAGTCATCTCTTTCAGAAGGTTTCCTCTGCTCTCCCTTAACTGGAAGAAAGGAACCAGTTTCTTGTGCTGCGTCTCTCAACTGTAGTAGAAAGTTACTTGGCATCAGCCACAGAATTGATAAGCTGACTGCTGAAATACTGCATTGTGTGTTGTACAACATACTGCGTTGTAGTGTGTGTTGCTGGGTTCTGCTCAAGGCAAGAAACAGAATTTCTTGTTGGACCATGGTCAGACTATCTTACAGGTCACTAGAAAGTCATTCTGTATTCAGTCTGAAGGGTGGAGGTAATAAGAGGTTAATATTTTTAAATCGGGGACTAAAACTGAAAAGAAATTGTCATAACACACCTAATAAACTAAAATTCTGTAAGTATGCAGCTAGTCCAGGATTACATCTACCACATTTTCCCAGTTAGGTGTCGCGTGTATTGTGAGGATAGTAGCATCTGTTTGTTACAGCCTTGGTCTTAGTTGTTTAGAATTCCAGGGTTCATATAGTCAGATTCTTGAGAATTCTTGTTCTTGGATCAGTTTGCTCTAATGTATCTTCTTAACATTGGAGTAAACTCATGTGAAGAAGCTGGTTAGTAAGTAGTGGCTTTAGTCCATTTTCTTAGCCTGGTAAATAAAGGAATAGATGTAAGGATTTTGATTTCTGATATAGTTAGTCTAGAGCGTAAGCCAGAATTTTTTGTCTGCGCTTCACATCTCTCAAATTGTTTGGTTATGTAAGGCCTTCCTTCCATTGGGCTTACACTTTCATTTTCTTGAGAGATGTGTAGTATCGAATAATATCTTGGATCTTGCTGCTGAGTTGTGTTTTCCCACTTTCAAAAAAATGGCATGTGATACTGATGCCCAGATGATTCATGGCTGGAGCTGATGACTGCAGGCATTGATAAGGAAAAGCTGTTGGAACCAAAGTTGGCAGTGACAGGAATATCTTGCTCTAAACTGCTTCCCCAGTTTCTTTTGAATACCATTTGTTTGTTGCAAAACTTCTGCCACCTGTAACAAAGCTCTAAGATCCATAGTACTTGAGTAGTAATTCCTGACACTTCTGGATCAATGAACTACTCTAATACATGGAGCGTTTATATTGGACCACTTTACTGGAGGCTGTACAAAGCAACCTTGAGTTGTTAATGGGAAAAGTTAGCACTGCATGGGTGCACAGGAGGACTAGTGAGATCTGCAGAGCATCTGCACCCTGCTTGTTGGGGCCTTATAGCTCAATCTTGAGGAGTAACTTAATTAAATTTCAGTTCAGGTAAGCTCTTTGTGCATGTATTTATCTTACATTTTCATTTGGTTTTCTTCATGGATTTTGAACCGATAGAAACAGTCGTCAGCTTCTGTTCTGAGCTCTCATTCCAGCGGTCAGTGGGACAGTTTCTGCATCTCTGTAAACCACTTCAGAATGTTTTAGTTTAGGTGTGTTTGGGGGTTTGTTTTTTTGTTGGGGTTTTTTCCATTTTTTTGAAGCCTGACCTTGCAAAAGCTAAAAATGGTTGAAATCATGGCCCGGTGCATGTCAGTGGCAAAACTTCTTTAGAATGCAGTGCAGTGCAAGTCTCATTTTCTTTCTTAATGTGTCTTTCAAACTACTTTAATACTCCTAGAAATAGAGGGAAGGGGTGAGGATGGAGAGTAGTGTTTAAACTGGATTTGAACAATCTTTTAAGAGGCACATTTCTGCAAATCTGTACGCTTCCAGCCATAAGCTAAGTTCCAATCCCTTTTTCTCCATGAAGAATCATAAGACCAAAACACTTCACAAAATCTCAGGCCTTTTAAAGGCAGCAGTTTTCAGGACTTTTTAGTTTGGCTTCTGATCAGACTGCCGTTAATCTTGGTTTCATTCACATTAAAAAGGAAATATTTAAAATTGTTATATATTTGTATGTTTTATATTTTTTTTATTATTATTTAAATATTATTTCCTCTGTATTTGAACTTCTGGGACATGGTAGGAACTAGAGACTCCAGTTTAATATTAAATGTTTTTCAGCATATAAAACATCCTCTGCCATTCTGTCTGTCTTCTAGGTAGTCTTTGGAACGTTTATTTCCTTAAGCAAGGTGAGTTCTGAACAGATCCTCTAAAGAATTCTGACTAAAGGATCCTGTCCAAGGCTGATAACTTGTAAAAATCCATTTAGAATTTGAGTGATTCCATTGACTGTTTCAGTCATAATGTATGAACTCTGTGAATGAACACATATGTTTGAATCTTTAAGGGTCTTTAAAAGGGCATTCTTGGAAGTAAAGGTGACACTTGGATCTGACACTTCACATATTTGAATGGATGTTAAAAATAAGACTGCTTTAATGTCTAGCCAAAATATGTCCTTGCCGTTTGCTGGCCTCCTGAATATACTATGCACAATTAGCATTGCTTAAATATGTTCTGCTGCATAAGAAGATCATAATGCATTGGCTCTGTTGCTTGTGATGCAGCACGGGAAGCTTTCATAAGTAGTGTTAGTAAATGTAGCAAGACGTTTGCTCTTTGCATAGCTAACTTCCTGGCATGAGTTTTCTTTGTTTATAGACTATCATCTTTGTAAGGGGCTTTATATAAGGGTAAGTAAAAAATTTTGCTGTTTCCATTCTTGGGCATTGGCTTAAATCTTACTTGATCCTGTTGTAATCTGTAGTTGAAAAAACTTAAAAGCAGTCTGCAGCATAAAAATGAGCATAGCTATGCTTGGTCCTAGTTTGGCAATTTCATCCCAGACTTGAATGAGGGGAGAGAAGTGACAGTGGACTACTGTTTCTTGCCTTGAAGAGGTTACCTCAGATTAACACAACTTCTGTGCCAATGTAAGGGATGCTTATACATACTTTTTTCTTATATTGACTCCAAACTAATTTCCGTCTTCAGGACAGTGACTAATTTCTTCAGCTAGCATTAGTTGCAAGAGAGTAAAACCTCTTTGCCTGACTTCTGGGATGTTTATGCCATTTTTCTTGGATATGCACAAAGATCATGAAAACGTTTAACGGATGGACTGAAGGTATATTTCCACACGAAGCTTGCAAAGATATGTTACCCCTTCTTGTTCTTTGCTTTTGTATTTGTAACTAAAGATAAGGAATTTTTTGCCAGAGCATTTCATCTTGCAGCATTTTCTACTTAAAATTCCTTTATGAAGTATTAGTGTCATGTATGCCACCTTTTAAAATGGTAGAGCTTTTAGGTATAAAGCACATTTATTTCCATTTAGGCAAAGTTAGCATACTCTTGCTGCCAGCATTGCTTCTTACTAAAGCTCCCAAGTTAAGCAGCTCCGTCTGATTGAGTCTTGTGGAATCATAACTTCTACCTTTACTAAAGCATCTAGAAACTTGCAGCAAAACCAACGGTTTTAGAAGATAGTTCTGAAAAATGCAATTTTGGAGAAAGAAATTTCATTTAATTTACTGGAAAGAAATAAATCTTCATAGTTTTAGCAATTAATTTTAATGCTTTTGACTCTAGAGTGATCAAGTTATGTTCGTGTAAGACAAACCTTAACTCTTTTTGGTATGGAAGAGCAAGTGAAAGTTTGATGCTTCATCATTTTTGTTTAATGACGCTGATCTTAAAAATTTCTCAGTACTGCCAGAGATACAAATTGTAGAAATTGAGTGAACTATGCCAAATTTTTCTGACCATCTACATCTGAGATGGCTTATATGTCACCCGTTTCCATGAAGCGTTTTGAAAACTCGCTTCTGTGTGGCTTCCCCCACGGCCACATACTATGGCATAAAACATCTTTCAGTGACTTAGAGGAGCGTTTTGAAAACTTCTGACAGATAGAAATGAAAGATTGTTTGGAAACTTTGGATGCATTTGGAAACGTGAACAATAACCCACATCTTGATGGAAGGAAGATCAGAAAAATGTGAAAGGTAAGAGAAATCTGAGTAAGATGGCCATTGTTGCCATTTTACCCTGGTCATATTCATTGTACTCTTAAGCGTATACAAGACTGTGCAGGCATGTGCTTCAACCATTGGCAGAATTATTTGGATCACATTGTTTTGTGAAGGATAGCATATATCCTTCTATGTGTTTCAAATATAATTGTTCTGGCACTTGGGGGTCCAGGTGGCAGATTTACTCAACTAGAGTAAATATAGTAAGGTTTCAGCAATGGACCAACATACAAAGAAGTATTTAGCAGCGCAATTTAGAAGTCTAGCATGGGAATGGCAGAAGAGGTGTGTGCCAGTTTCTTACTTTCCATCTCGGTAGAAACAAGTTGGCTGACGCAACTGTATTTATGAAATCCCACTCAATATAGAGAATAGTTGCTGGCATGGAATTCTTGTTGGAAGATCTTGTTCATGTATTCTGCTAGCGTACATGCAAGAAGTGTCTGAAGGGCTTCATATCCCAGATAGAGCTCAGTCAGCCACAAGAAATTCATATACCTGAAAGCTCTTTTCAAAAAAATTCCACAGTAATCTTCTGAGAGAAAGGCAGCAAAAGAGGGAATCTAATATAAATAGAAATACGCCTTTAGATGCCTACCTTTCCCAAATGTGATGCTGCTACTTTATGGTATGCTTATTTTTGACTGATTTCATACAAGGTAGTGAAAGCAGCGTTAAAATCTGAAGTAGTGTAATCACTGAAGTCTGTCTTCAGGAAGAAAGAAATACAGACTATCTTGCTGCCATATACCTCTGATTGGCATAGCAGAGATACATTTCAGGAAAAAACCCAAAGTGATTAAAGTACTATATTTTCAGAAGATAGTGAGTTCGGGTGGGGGTGAGGGGGAGAAGGTGTTCTAGCTTTGTTGCTGCCTGGTGTCAGAAATGGCAGTCTTCAGGATCTTTAGAATTTAATGCAAGAATAGAGACATTTTCATGACCAGTGTGAGAAGGGCTTACTGTGAGAAGTGTTTACCCAAGGCACACAAGTTGTGTGTATGTAAACTTTGTAAAATTGGTTGTTAATCAGACTGTGGGCTAACCACATCCTTCTGTTCTTCAGTATCCTGTTTGTAGTATTGCACTAAGGAATGTTTGCCGCAGACCTCATCCAGCATGATTCTTGCTCTGCATGATTCTTGCTCTGCATGCTGCTGTTTAAAAGTGGTCCTGCTGACTTTATGAATGTGTTCTCAGGTTTCCCAAATGTGTTAAATGAAATGGCTTAATTGATTTAAGTTTTGTAATACTTGCGTTTTGCTTTATCTGAGTTACTTTATCCATCTATAACTATTTAGTTGAAAATTGCCTTTGAGTTTTACAGTACAAAGCAATGACAAAAACGGAAACCAATTTGAAAATAGTTGTTGCTGACCCTGTTTCTCTGAGACATTAAATGGAATGACTAATGCTTTTCTCACAGACCTCTCCTCACAGCTGCCTGAAAGTACTTCCCCCCCCGCCCAATCCTACGACATTTGCTGCTCATCTTCTGAAATCTGGCACTTGTTTCTAAACCTGAGAAGAGCATCCAAAAGTAATGTGTGATACTTACGAATCCTCTTACGATTTCCTCTTGCTTGCCTACTGGTCCTGGTGATGATTTCTGTATTCCTTTGTTACATGTCCATGTCATGTACTGGACTTAGGAGTAGTTTGAGCTGTCTTGCCAAGTGCCCAAGACACTGTAGATTCCAGCAATCAAAATCAAACTCCTCTTGAAGTATACATGTGGATGAAGTGCATAGTCAGCTGTTTGATGGCATGGTCAAACATGCCACATCTCTGAAGTTATCTTGTATTCCATCTCTGGTATCCTTGTCTTTCTGGTAGTCCCTTCAGTATGTCTGTGAGATCCCTTCTCTGGCTCTTTGGCAGTGGACTTTGCCATTGTGCCTGTTCTTTTCCCCTTCTACAGCTTGTATCTGTCCAGTTTCATCTTCAAATATAGTTTCACCTGTTCAGCACTGACAAGTCATTGTCTGGCACTTGAGTTCTAGGCTAAACTAAAGATTTTTTTTCCTCCTTTCAGTGATGTGTGGGTATATAGCCCTCAGCTCAGCCAGACTTGAGGAAATGTGCATGGCTAGCTTGTTATATTTGTACCAACTACTGTGTGTGTGCTCAGTTGGATTTTATCTGTGCAGCTTGTAGCTTAGAAATGCTATGCAGTTGTCCTTAGCGATAAAAAATAAGTGACACTTCAGTTCTTTGCAAGTCATCAATGCTGGCACAAATGTTATCAGAAATGTTATTTAACCCAAACTGGTATTTTTGTGATATTTTTGGGATGGCATATTCTCAGTGTTAAGACTGTAAGTTACACAGTGCCACAAAAGACTTGTGAACAAACTCTGGTTTGTACTAAAACCACACAATTTCAATTCCAAATGAAAGGCAATTTGCGCTCTGGATGTGGAATGTAGGCAGTTCCTGAAGTTGTAATCACAGTTGCTTGGAAAGTAGAATTTGTAGTGCTGATGCCCCTTTTTAGTCTTTTATTCCCTGTAAAAGGAACTGATTCTGAAGGTGCAAGAAAGTTGGGCAGTCTCACCCCCCCCACACACTTCCTTTAAGGAAATGTCTAGTTCCTAGGCATTTTGCCAAGCAGCATTTAACACAATGTATCTATCTTCTTTTTATAATGCAGATACTAATAAATAAATTAAGATGATATGGAAGAGAGACCTGCAAAATGCCATTCATACTAGTGTGAGAAGTACTCTGCTGCTGTTTTTTCACAAAGAAGAATTGCAGTATTTGATTATGATGACAGCTGCACTAAAGTGAATAATCAGCACGTCAGATTTGTTTGAAGATGTAGAAGCTTTGGGTGCCAGCCATTACTTCAAAGATGGTTTTTTCCCTAAAAAGTGTGTATACATTTTAGCAAATGTAGTTTGCCCAATTATGTTTAATAAATTGGTCTCTAGTATCTTTTAGATGACTATGTAATTAATTTAAGTACCCCAAAACTTTCAGCTCAAATCACTTGTAAGTTTCATTTTCAGTTTCACCTGGGAGTTAAACTTACTGAATACTTTGATCAGTAAGAGATCATTTTTCTTTCATAATACAGGATTTTAACTTTAAATAGGTCAATATATTGGTATATAAATTGTATAAGGCAACACTTAATCTGAGTTTAGTCATCTACAGGCTAGTTGTCTTGATGGGACCTGGCTGGATGCCTTTATGCCAAGAGGAGAGGAAGGGGTATTTTTGAGGTCTTTTTTTGTGGAGGGTGGAAGAATTAAAACAGAGTAGCTAGGCTACCAATATGCCGGATTCTTTTTCACCGACTATCAAGGAAGACTTTCTACATTGATGACCTTAGATGTAGATGTTCACATACAACCTTCTAAACCTGCATGGTTGAATTCATCTAAATTTCTTCTTAAGGTATGAAAAATACTTCTGAACGTAAATTGCCTAGGTGCAATGATTACCACCACCAAAATGCAGCTCTGTTAGCAACAGTGGTAAGAAATGAAAACAAAGAAGCCTTTGTCTTAAAAATGCAGCATCATGTGCTGAAACATGAAGAAGTAGGCATGAAATTTAGTTTTCTTGCTTGTATTTCTTACATGGTGCTTGGTATCCAGATGGCGTTTTAGAAGTTCTGAAATACACATTCCTTTATAAACATGCAACTTAGATGGCCTGAGTCGGTGGTCATTCCTGTCTATCCATTCCTGAATATCAAGCTCGGAGGTTGAACTACTGTTGAAATCTCCTTGCTTAATTAATAGGGCATTCTGATTGCGGTTGGATGCTGAGCTCTGCAAAGCAATAATTTAGTGGGAAACAGAACTCATCTGGCTGTGTCTGACTCTGATTTTAGTCCCATTTTCCTGAATTTCTCATTCAGAATTTTGCGGTCTTGTTGTATCTCTGAGATGGTAGGTGGATGCCCCATCATCCTAGTTACTGGCAAAAAACCCTTACTATTACTAGATTTATTCCCAGTGAAGTTAATGGCTATTCTTGATTCCTGCTGCTCTGGGAAAAGCAGCAGTGATCTTGTACGCTGACAGATTCAAATGTGTCTACTGTTGTACAGTGTACCTCTCAACCTTTAACTGTCTGATCTTGGGATTTATCAAAGCCTTCTGTTTTTTCTTTGCTAATATGTTGCTTTTTGTCAACCTCAAGTACAGATTCTCTAAACATAATCCATAATAATTTCTCTGCAGACTAGTTGTTTTCTGTACCCTGTATCTTGCCATATGCTTTGTGCCCTAACAAGAGTATCTGTTTTTATTTAATGCAAATAAAACTTGGTTTTCTTACGTAATTTTCTATAAGCTTGTTTGGTGATAAAAATGCTCAAGTTACAGCCAGTACGTTATTGTAATCTTGTCTTCTGTTTCTGAGCTTGCTTGCTTCTTCCTGTCCTCTTGTGCTTCTACTTGAGAAGTGTATTCAACATAAAACCTTGAGGTCTGGAAGTGATGGAATGTCTACGGCTGGGTTGGGTGTGACACATAGATAGCACTTCATATTGGGAGGTGAAAGGGGGGCAGAATTCTTGTTAATGGGAAGTCAAATCTGATGCATTTGGCTATTTTAATGCAGATTATTTAGTACTCTTTCAGGTGCTGGCAGTCTCCTTTAATATTGATGTATTGGGGGAATTGGTCTCAATATGTAGTTCTTGAGGGAATATGACATATTTTATCCAGGAGCTATTTAAAAAAAATATAAAAAATAGTCTATCCCTGCAGAGAAACTCCATCTCACTTTCCTACTAGATTCTGCTGTTTGATGTGAAGAAGAGAATGCCTAGACTCCCTTTAATTCTTCATAGACAGATTTACAAATTGTTCTAAAGACCATCTTTAGCTTCCTAAAAAGTGGGCTTCAGAAATAGAACTTGGAATAACTGCTGTTCACGAGTATGGCTAAACAGAGGAATAAGTATATTGTTAACAGGCGTAGATGGGGAGATAGTGCTATCATTTTGAGTCAATAAAAAAAATTAATTACACCATGAGTGATTTTTTTTATAGAAGTGTATGAGCATATTCAGTACAACTTTAACAGTTACAAAAATACAGACCAGACCCTGGAAGACCTCATTAGGAGAGAGGGTAAATATGCAAGAGCATGTACTTAAGTGTTTTGTTTTGTTTTTCTGTTAATTTTCATAATACCTGAATGGAGTAATGTGTAGCATCTGTAGGAGAAATTTTTATTGTCATCATTGTTCGAAGTCTGCCTGTCACTTCTTTTTAACATGTTTTACCCAGCTGACCTCTGACAGAGGTAATCATCATACAGTATTAAGGGGCTGACTGATGTTGAAAAAGCTACATGCATTTTCTTTTTCCCCTAGATTTTTTTTTTTTCCTTAATGGATTTCCAACAATAGTTCTCACAAAATTATAGCCAGAAATATCTTTCAGGTTTGTAAGGATCCAATTTCCTAACAAAACCAGCAATCTACATTTTACTGAATTTCATAGTCAGGTAACCACCAAGTTTTTGTCACACTCTATTCAACTACACAAGAAACACTATCAGCAAAACGGGACATTAGACACTTGTGAAGGCAATGCAATTGTTATGGTTACCTTTCAACATGGGAGTGGTGTATCTGGACATTGAAAAACAGTATTCTGGGATAGGGAAAATTTTTATTTTTTTTATTTTAGCCTCATTGTAGGTTTTATGACATACAATGCCGGTTTGGGGAGGTGAGAGCAAGGAGTTAGTAACTAATCATAAGCAAGTGTGAAGATAATTATGAGAATACATTGAACAAGAAAACAATTCTGCTTCTCAGGATTATCTGCGTTATTCTGTGGATCTTCTCCCATATGCCACTTTCACTTTAACAAGAGTGCCTGTTCACAGTTTCTACCAAGACTTACTCATATTTTGCAAAGTGGACCTATTAAACAGTTACTTCAGTGCAGCAGTGGAAGACTGGTAAAACCAGCAGATAGACTTTCAGTTCTGCAAAACCTCTTCTGGGTATTACTAGTGTTCAGGGAGAATAGTTTATACAGTATCTTTAATTGAAGTTGCTTTCAGTAGAGACTTTTGGAGAGGACTCGGCAAACTCAAAACATTTTGGTATTTTAGAACTTGTAAACAACCGGGGGGGGGGGAAGGCATTTAGAGAGGATATTGTGGATCATTGGTATTTTCTTTGGTGGTGTTGCACTGAACAATTTCTTGTGTCCATGCTTTTGCCACATAATATTGGCAAGAGGGTTTGAAGTTTGAAGTGCCCAGTTCAAAGCAAACGCTTGCGTGAAAGGTCATCTGCAAAAACAAACACCGAATATGAGAGAGAAGAGAGAGAATGCATCAGTATTTCTTGCTGATGCTCAGGCAGTTGGTAGAATCCGCTTGTTCTTGCTTTGTCAATGATCTAGGTTTCCGAACAAAACCAGACTGACCCCTGTGTGGTCTGTTAAGTACAACCACTGCTGGCTATGCCGTGCTGAAGAAGGGGGAAGAGACTGTACTGTCTTGGCTATATGCATCTTTCAGTTACTGCTCATAGCTATAAGTATTCTCCGGGTCCTGTCAGCGAACAAGTTACTGATAAACTGATTAGAGGCGTAAAGGATGGTTAGCTATGTGTATTGGGCAAAGACCTATCAAATGGATTGTAAAAGGCATTTCCGGCATCTCTGATGGGAATTTTAAATTTAGGTAGCAGAAGCTGTGAAAGCTTTAGGGGTTTAATCTAAACACACACACGTAACTATTTTTTTAAAATACATGTGTATCTTCAGTTCATTGTTATGGAATGTCCTTAAGTAAATGGAGAGAATGCACAGTCAGTAACAATAGAAACAGCTGGGTATAGCTGTCTCCATAAGAATGAGCAACAATGCTGTGTCTATTGGAAAAACTCAACTTGTATTGCAACATCTCTTTTTTTATATCAAGTTTTAGCATTACTGAGTTGTCATGCATAAATTTCATTATATTGTGGATCTGTTTAGCATAGTTACTCCAATAAAAGTGATATCTGAATTGGACTCGCTGTAAAAATGTGATGGATTTCCTATACCGAGAGTTTGCAGTAGGTGAAGGCCTCTTAGATAAATGTATGCATGTTTTCTTGACTTTCTGAGCATGGTAGTGTTCAGAAGGCTGCTACGGCCAAACAACATAACAGCACTGAAAGTCAGGTGAAAATTCTGTGAGTACCTTCTGAAGAAGTGACTGCTGGAAGGAAAGAGCAGAGATGCATAGGATAGGGAGCGTGGAGTTGAAATCTGTTGGAAGGGGAGCAAAGTCTGACTTAAATGATTCAACATCTGGCAGTATAGAGGAAACCATTAATAAGTTGTAATATCTTGGTGTTCACCTAAGCTCATGAAGAGAGAGAAGCTGGGTTATGCTTATGCGTTGAAAACAATCATGCAGATCACATCCCCTGCTTGCTGAAAGGATGGTATGCTGGTTTTTTCCAGGTGAAAAAGACTTCAGACGACCAAATATGAAAGCATCATGAATCTTAACTGCTTGTTTCAGCCTCCTTTTATAGGCAGATGGGCCCTTGGAAAAAAAATAGTTGTAAGTTGGCAGCAGAAAGCTCGACTCCATAAAGCAGAAAGCTTGACTGTGTGGGTTTTTTGCATATGCATAATTCTGTCTCCAAGCTCAGTCAGGAAAGCTAGGGGACAGATGCCAGCAACATTTTATCCTAGAAAGGGGGGAGGAAAAGAACCCAAAAAAGTGTGTGGGATGTTGTGGATTTTTTTTTTTTTCCTTGAACTGCACGATGTAGAAATGAGGACTATAGAGCCCAGAAAGGGCTCACCTTCAAACTGAAAAAAGCAATGCAACCAGGTGTTTACAAGTATTTTGAAAATGGCTGTTGCAGTCATTTTTGTGCTCTGCAAATAACCAGAGGTCTGAAATGGCTACATTGAAGTGGATTTTTTTCCAAGCATGACAAACCCAAGGAGACTTTACAGGGATGCTGTGAGGAAGCAGTGGGTGCTGGTGTACAAGAGCTGCTTGTGAGATAGCTTTTGGCTATAAAGGACAATTCTTTTAATTACATAGGGAGAAATCTTTTGGGAAAGAAGAGTGGTAAAAGGCTTGGGGGTGACCTGAAGAAATGCAGTAGAAGTCAGTTGGCTGAGAGACAATTGACAACATATATTTGCGATAAACAACATATTATTCAGTTTGTGATTCAAAATTGAAATTTTCTTTAGTCAGGTAGTTAAAGGGCAATGATGCAGACGTGCAAGAGAACTGAACATTTTTTCCATATAAAGTAGACTCTTACAGGTAGAAAGATGGGTTTAATTTTTAATACAGCTTAAACTTGAAAGACTTAAAAGCTTGGGAGGCCATTTGCTTGAAAACTGTGTTCAAGAACACTTTGAAGCATGTAGATTAGCAGGTGCAGATCTGGCTACCTAGGGCGGTAGAACTTGAGATACCAGAGGGCAGCTGCAAAAAGGTAGACAGAAAGTTCTCGGTCTTTTGTGGAACTGTTCTCTGAAAAGAATTAAGGTACCTGCTAGGTATGTGTATGACCTTTTCAACAAGGAAATAGGCCAAAATGACCTCTTACAGACTTGCTACTAATGATGGAAAATTTTTTTCTCAGAATCCTTCTGTTATCTCAAGAAATTATAGACTGTTATCCTTACTGCTATTTTGATTTGAAAATATATACTTAGATGGCTAAAAGTACTGCTGCTTCAAAGCAAGGAAGAGATGCTTCAGTTTCCAGGCTTTCTTATTTCAAACCTTTCCTCGTATTCCTAATTTACCCATAAAACTTTACCTTCAGAGGGAGTTTGGTTTTAGTCAAGTGAGCAGATTTATGGAACAGTCAATCCTGGTGCGTTCCTAATGAAACTGCATGTCCCAGAAGGCTGAGAAGACGGTGGGATTAGTGAATCCTGTCTGAAAGGGGGATACAGGATGTAAATTTGAGCCTCAAGGTTATGCTACCAGCATAAATATAGCTACCAAGCAGCATGACAGATTCCTTTCACACAGTGACTGAAGTTCTGACAGGCATAAAGTCAGTGGTGTTCTTCATTCCCATTTATGTATCTTGGGATATTTTTAAGGGATTATGCTTCCGTGATTTATTTCACTTTCTTTAGAAGTTCAGTTGCATAAACCTGAGGCCTGCGTAGGACTTCATGCAGATGTGCAGTTGACACTAGAAACGCCACATAATTGACTTTCAAGATAGAGGCCCCTGGAGTGAGGGGCAGTGACTTAAGTGAATGTAGGACATTCTGCTCACGCAAACAGCTAAGTCCGTGTGTTCCAAGCATTATAGATATAAAAATAGTTGCCCAAGAAAAGTTGTCCTTCTGAGGAACTCTGCTTTTATGAGGGCCTTTTAAAGCTGTCTCTGCCGTTGTACTAATGACAGTGGCAGGTCTCTGAAAAACAGAAGCTGCATGAATTACCCTGATGGGGATCATGCTGCCACCTTAGGAATCTATTTAGTGGTCACCGATCTTTATATTTGCAAACAGAAAGAATCTAATTTTAAAGATACAGTTATTTAACGTGTACTGGTCATTTTCTCAAAAACATGACTTTTCTTAAAGTAAAGGTACTTAACTCAAGCAACTTCAGATACACACAGAATGGGATTTTACACATGTTGGACAGAAATAAGAGAATCAAGCCAAGACCAGAAAGATTCCAGAACTGCAAAGATGTTTTTGATTTGATCCTAACGTGTGAAGAAAGAGTCTATGATCAAGTAGTAGAAGGTAAGGAACTCGAACTGATAAACCAAGTTAACTTTGAGTGCTTTTTTCCCCTGCTCCCTGAAGTCTTTCACAAATCTGGAAACACATCTGTCTCCTCTGACTACTGCTGCTGGAACACCAGCACGGACAAGAGCTTGCAGTCCATAGATGTAGCCTTTATGTATCAGAGAAGTGATGGCTGAATACTTATTTCTAAAAGATGCTGGTGTTGGCAGCTACACAGAATGTGTGTATATATAGCAATTTTAAGGGCTGACATAAAGAAATAGCAAGCATGGATCTAGAAAACTAGCAAGTTGTACACGATGAGCATTTTTTCACCCTGGGTTGGTGGAGACGCAAAATCTAAGCTGCCTTCCTGATGCAACTTTCCTTCCCTTCGCTGCGGAAGACTCCCTGTGACCTACCAAGCAGTTTATCCACAATAAATACCTTCTGTACAGGTGGAGAAACTGTTCTTGAGTGTGGTTAACACTCTGCAAACATGCTATGGCTTTGCCCTTAAATAAAGTGAGATATGCCAGAAGAGTCTCAGTTGGGGATTGGGTTCTGCATGAACACAATGCAGCAAGCTTGATGTGAACTCACTGAAAGTTAAAGGCTTTCAGCAGTGACTCAGCTCCTGGGCTGAGAACCCTCTCTCTGGAAATGCCGGATACAGGCTTATGTGAGGTTTAAGGTGTTTCCTTCACATTGAAAGACCAGCCAACTGAATTAGTATCGTACACATAATTTAAGAGGCTGTTGCCTTGCCTTTTCGGTCCTCGGTGGTCATGCACAAGCAATACAGAGCACAACATATTTGGGCTTTTGCAAGCTGAGCAATTAGTGTTCTGAGTGTTTAAGCGAAGTGTTTGAAATGTATTGGTAAGTTCTGAGAGCATCTGCCCTGGTACTTGAATGGATCTTCAGCAAGTTCAGCATGTCTCACATAGAAAGTAGCTTTCACCTGAATGTTTTAGGTGAGTATCCTGAGGAAGGGAGGTGAAGAGCAGCCACTTGTTAATTTTCTAGTTGTGCATCTCTCTTAACTTCATGGTAATGTCCTTCATAATTGACCAATGAAAGGAAGAAGACTTGAGTGTTACCAAATGGCTCTAGATGTGAAAGCTGAAATTTTTAAAATGGAGGCCTCAACGGGTTTGCCAAAATAAAGTTGCCGAATGGGGTTAGGAGAGAACAACTTGTAGCTTAAAAACTGTGTGTGTGATAGGAAGGTTACGGGAGAGAGGCATAACAATAATACATGGGTGGATTAGTAGGAAAAGGATGTTTTGTTTTTTCCCCCTTCACCCCTTGTTAACAAGTGGAACACATTAAAGCTAGGGTTTTCTAATGTGACTATCAGTGCTTAACTTGTAGGAGTTCACCTTGCAGTTTAATTTTCAGAGTGTCGGATGTACAGTGGTTGTTTTGTGGTTTTTTTTTTAAAAAAAAAAAAAAAAAACCCAGGCAGTTAAAACTCTGCAGGTGAGGAAGCCCAAAATCATTCTTGACTTTTGAGAATCTTGATCTTGGTCTTTAAAGACTGTCAGAGTGAGGTGAGCAGTAACTTTTCTTGACCAGGGCAAGTAAACTGTCACGACCCTTCCACAAAACAGAATTCTTCTGTTTCCAAAATCCATCTCTTATTTTAAAAACAAGAGGGACTATTGTTTAAGACAATATTAAATAAACAATTTTCTAAAAACAAGTTTGGGGAAGGCGGAGGTGGACAATGTCTATGTATATTTAAAAATCTTACGAATACTCTGTGTAAAATACGATACCATTCCACCCAAAGTTTTGCTGTTTCGTGTGTTTTGTTTTCAAATAGATTTAAATTCCAGAGAGCAGGAGACATGTCAGCCAGTACATGTGATCAATGTGGACATTCAGGATAACCATGAGGAGGCAACCCTGGGTGCTTTCCTTATCTGTGAGCTCTGCCAGTGTGTAAGTAGAGAGGACTCGTTGCCTGTGGGTACCTTGGACCCAGCTGACTGCACAGGGGTTGGGGTTTGCTTAGTACTCCTTAAAGGTGCTGCATATTGCACGCCTTAACTACAATCTGTGTCAAGAGATGTAAGTTTCCAAATTCTTCTGGTTGGTTTTGGAGCTGTTGTGCAAACGTGGTTTCTGAAGTGGACTCCGTGCATTCAAACCCAATGCATTCATAGCTTACGTGGAAAGCAGTATTGCAAAGCGCTGTGCATAACCATTACACATGTTGAGCCCATACTCAAAACGCTGCTTATGGCAAAAAAACGTCCATTTTGAAAGCAGTTGTAATACGTGGGATTTAGACATCAGAGTTGCATTCTGAATCACGATATACTTGGAAAACATCCTATGTAGGTGTATTTCATAGTACCACCCTGTTGTGTGTATGATGTGGAAGAAAAAAATGGTGCTTTCTGTCATCCATATTCAGGGGCCCTAGCTCTTGAAGTAAGACTGAAATAAGCTGCACTCAAAACAGTCGATGTAACTGTGAAGAGAACAGGGAAAGGATCTGTGTCCTTTTACAGCGTGCAAGTTGATGAGTTCACCTATTCCAGTGTGGCAACAGGCTTTTTTTTTTTTTTTTTTCACTCCAGCCTGTGTGATCTATTCTGGTCTTAAACCTTTCCAGATTCAAAAAGCCTAAGAGAGTTCAAGGACTTGAAATTTTAGCCATCTGTTCAGTGTGCTTGTAGCTATTCTGAAGCTTCCATTTGTTACCTAGTGAGGAGGAATGTTGCCTACTCAACAAAGTATTAGTTAAGTGCCAGTTCAGTGGGTTGGAGAAGGAAGGATATGCAGATAAACATGATGCAGAATATATGTACATTTGGGAATGCTGGGAATCTCAGTAAAGCACCCAGTGCTGCACTATTTGGTACAGCCTGCTGGTTTAGATTTCGCAGGAAGCCAAAAGCATTGAATTATTACAGTTTTCTAAACTATATCATATCCTTGGAGTCCGGTTGCTTAGTATTTTTTCTCTTCTAGATACAGCACACAGAAGACATGGAAAATGAAATAGATGAGCTGTTACAGGAATTTGAAGAGAAAAGTGGAAGGACTTTTCTTCATACTGTCTGCTTTTATTAAAGCACATCTGTCTCTTAGGCCTTAATACAGATGAGGGAAGCATGTGTTTAAAGTTCTGATTATACTGTATTTTCCTGGAAAATGAATATTGAAATTTTTTTGTTTCAGAACTCCTTTTCAGTGTCTTTTTGTTTTGTTTCAGGTATTCTGTCACAGGTAGGCAGAGATACTGGCTGGGGTTGTACATATGAGATGATTAAAAGTATACACAAAGGCCACCTATTTAAAAAAGAAAATCAAGTTTTTCTTTAAATCCTACTTTAATTATTACAAGTAGGTTTTTAATTATAAAGAGAATGTTTCTTGAATATAAGTTTATAATGTATTTTTCCAGCTTACAAATTTATTTTATTTCAGTTGTGCTTTTTTTTTTTATTTTAATGTGACAGAATGGCTGAACTATGTGAGGATATGAATGGAACAAAGAAAAACGAGTATCTGTATATTATTAGATATAAAGTTGGAAGCATCCAATAAAAATGAAAAACCTGTAAGTGTTTCTGTTTTCAAAATGGAAGCTAAGTAAGCGTGACTGTTCTCTGTGAGGTAAACCACAAAGTATCTGAAGCAGCACGAGAATGCTTATTCATCCAAAGTGTCTTGGAGAGGGTAGTGACAGCAAGAAGATCTTGGTAGGAATCAAAAGACCCGAACTGTGTCCCTTATTCGGAGAGGCTGTGTATTTGGGCAGCTTATAAGGATTGCTGATCCTGTGTTGAGCTAAAGTGAACTGCTTTCCCTGCGTGAATTAGGGCACTACCATGAAATCTTTTGGGATCTTAATTGCTTTTGAATTATCGTGTTTGAGATTAATAAGACTGTGAGGCTGTAACTGTAGCAGTGAGGGCCAACTATATATATGTCTTCTATAAGAAAGATGGGGAGAAATGGCAAACTCTGCTGTCAACAAAAATAGTTTAAAGCATTCTTTTTAACTGAAGTATCTCTTGAATAGCATTTTCCTCCCATACAGCAATAATAAACGTGTTTGTCATGGCTCAAAATCCAGAAACAGAGTACGTGTATACAAAGAGAGCAAAAGCTCAGACTTCTGTTTGATGAAACTGATAAAAGTGAAACCAAACCAAATTATTAGAAGTTCAAAATCTGAATGGTAAAGTGTTGCTGCTTACAGGCAAGAGAAGATGTTGAAAGTTGTTCTATTAAAGGAACCTGTAAACGTGTTCGAGCAGATGAGGTCTGTGTGCTCTTTAATACTTGGGTATGCGAGGACAACTTTATAATCATCATGTTAAAAAGTGCAGTAGCATGAAATGGGGTTTGAGCTCCTGGCTTCTTTCTCATTCTGTCACTGCCGTCTGACAGCTCCCATGGACTGCCTAATTTTCCTTAACTTCACTCGTTTTGCACATGCAGGAAGTTAGTGCCAAGTACTTTCTCTCAATTTAGGGCAATGTTACCCATCAACGCAGACAACTTCAGCTGTGTATGTGGTAGGTCATATGGCAGTGCTACTTAACCTCTTTCAGTGAACACACTCACGTAATATTAAAAAGTATCTGCTGCACACCTGAAGACTCCAAGTCTGTATCTGAAAATACTTCTTTGCAGTTGCAAGTCTTGAAGGCTGTCGAGTCAGGTCCCCAAAGAAATCTTATACCTCTCTCTACTCCTGGGATCTGGGGGTTGATTGTGGTTTCAACTGCCTTGTGGGAAAATGGAGACCTCTGCCAGCTCAATCTGTGTCCTGGACAGTGTCCAAATGGGTCATCGCATCATACTCGGGTCCCAGGAATCTTTAATATTTCTGAATTACCTGTGCTGTTTTTCTTGTCTGTTAAAAATACTTAAAGCGAAAATTTTGTGGAGAATGAATGAACAGATCAGAACAATTAGGGGATGGGGAGTTCAAGCAGCAGTTGTGATAAGGTTTGCAGAGTGTATGTTTTCTGATTAGCTTGTCCTGTCCCATTTTGATTCTGGAGATTCTGTATTTGAAGGATTTCATTCAGCCTCCTCTGCTTCTGCTCATTTGTCTGTCTGATACTGTCGCTTGTTACCATGGGGATATTTACAGCCAAAGGAAGATGATGATTCTTAGTTGATCTCTTTAAAAAGACATTTCAAGCAAGCACGGTAGTGAGTATTTTGAGCCAGAGTTTTCCTTCCCTATACAGTATCAGTACTGAAGTCCACTCTGTGGTAAGGTGAAACCTGGAGAGCATTTGAAAGTGTTTTCTACTTTTAACTTAATTCATCCTAAACAGAGCTCTGTGTTGTTATTTTAATGAAAGGCAGTAAAAACACAAACAGGATGTTTTAACCCGTGTTTTGTGTGTATGTGGAGATCTGCTTTTTATTGCATAAGGATTCTACTTCTCACGTGTGTAACTGGCAGAGAATTCTGGTTGCTGTAGTGGTAAGTATGGATTAATTGGTAGAACTTCAGTTCACTGCATCCCTTCAGCTGAACTGAGAAGCCTTGGTCTAAAAACGTGATGTAATATACAGGACGTTACAGAATTGTTCTTTCCATCCTGAATGGTCTGTTCGTAAGCAAAAGCAACGCTGGGAGCTGGCCATTTGTGATTTGTTTATTTACCAATGTGCAGATGGATGGATGGATGGATGACTGACCTGGATGGACAGGCAAGTATTCCGAATGATCCACAGTCCAGTTCAAAGTATTTCAGATTTCTGTGAGTAAAACTTGTTCTTCAGCTAAAGCTGTTCTTACTCTGACATATTACTTCTCATTTAACTTACAGGTTAGTGAAAAATGTATGCATTTATATAGTTACTTTGTCTCCATATGCTTCATTTGCATTGCAATCTACCGTGAAGCTCAGTTTATACAGGGATTCTGTGGGGTCCTAGTCTTGTTTGAGAGATACATATGTTTATACACACACAAGTATGTATGAAGGTATAAAATAAACTCTGGCTAAATACAAGGTCAAAGTTACTTTCTGTGTCCAAACGAAATTTCATGAGAAACTTTCAGTTTAAAGGAAATGGGGAAAAATAACGTATTTTTCCTTTAAGAGCGGGGTGGCGATATATATGATGGTGGTGTGCTCTTCCCTGCCTTGTAGATACATTGATACTCCCGTTGATGAGCACCAGTGCTGAAAGATGGTCCATTTCTTCTTAGGTCCTGTAGTTGGCCTTCTTCCTGTTTAACGAAGGAAAGCAGTGAAGGGTTAACGCCTTGTGAACACAGACTGTGAGTATTCAGCATGTGGCTGTGATGGGAGATTTCTGCTGTAAATGAGTTTTCAGCTATCTAGGCTGTTCTCCCAGTTTCCGTAAGGCCAGCAGGGGTGGCTTTAAAATGCAGATTCCCCCAGAGGTTTCCCCCCACCTTTCTAAATGTAGCGATCATGTTTTGTCAGCATTTCTCTCACTTTTTTGAGTTTCTATGAAAGGCCATATTGATTAAAGAACAGTTGAAGTGCGTTTATAAGATTTTGCTCTCTTGCTGCCGTGAAGTTGATGCTACTTCCTGCGTGGGCAGATCTTTGCCAAGAACTTCTTGAGGTTTCCACCGCTCACATATCAGCCCTCTGCAGATCCTATCCATAAGGCACAGAGCAGGAGAGCCCTGTTCAGTTCTAGTTTGCAGCCTGTTTTTCTTTCACACAAGTCACTCTCGATTTTGTGTCCGTTTTCTGTGTTTCTTGTCTTGCTGAAGACCTTCGTAACATCCACGAACATTCTTCTTTCTGTCAGAGATGTCAGCACGTCTTTTAAATAGGTTTATATAAATAAAAGTTTGTGATTAAAGAGCAAGGCCTTCTCTCCCCTCTGTACTGCTGGTGTCTCACCCCTGAAGTTCTCTGCTCGTTGCCTGCCTATAAGGCTCACCGCACAAAGTTAAGGCAGATAACGCAATGGGACCGAATGTGGTGGAAAAGAGCATTCTTCCCTCGGTTTCCATATTGCTGGATCCGACTGTGCAAAGATCAATGATCCTAGCTCGATTTCCCCAATGCAGCAGCCTAATGAATTTGTTGCTAGGCAGATTATTCAGCTTCAACTTCTCTCTCTCATACATTTAGAAGCTTAGGAGAAAGTATCGATAAAGACAAACGCAAAATGCTTGTTACCAGCACAGGAACTGTGAAAAGAATGGGGGAATAAAAAACAGTCAGTGGAGTATAGGGAGGGTATAGGAGAGCTGAGTGGGTTCTTATGGTAGAGAAAAAAAATTAAAAAGGAAAAAGGAGAGAAATGCTAGCCCTAGTTCTTGTTAGACTCTTCTATAGATTCTGACTTGTGTGTGCACCACAGAACGCCGGCTGAGGTCTGTGCTTCCTTCAAGAGGAAAGTAGAGGGAGTCAGTTCCTGTGAACGTGACTTGTGATAATATTCCTACCTGGGGCTGCATAGTCACAGGGAAAAAAAAAAAAAAAAAAAATCTGAGGTGGCTCCGATACAGGTATCTCTGGCCTTTTTTATCATCTTAGCCAGTATTGCTGGCATTTTAAAAGGTATTTTATACGGAGGGAAGGGTATGTTCGCTGTATGCCCTCGGGTGCTGAGAACTAAAGCAGGCTGGGTGGCAGTGCCAGGTCACGCAGCAGGTTGGGTCAAAACAAAGGAAAAGGCAGTGGTCACTTGTCAGGGACTGGCCAAATGCTGCTGAGCTCTTGTAACGCAGACCGTGGAGTTGTCTGCGTGAGGATGGTGGTGACAGTACGACACGGGACTTGGAAGCTGAACAGGAGTCACAGGTAGCGTGGATGCTTGTTTTCAGAAAGGAGCAGCTTACTTCTAGCAACATGAAAGCGATTAGGGACAAGTTGAACAAAACCATTGCGGTGGCAACCCGAAACTGTCTAATCATCTGTCGGCACCTACATTAAAAAGACAAGTCTTCGCTCATACAAGTAGAATGTCGCTTTGCTCAAATAGAGTCGGTCCCTGCTGCCTCTTTTCATTAGATGGAAGTCACTAGAGAAACTTCTTGGCCTTGTTTCCCCTAGACACGCAGACGAAGGGCCGGAGCGGCTGAACACCATGCGTGGCCTCGGGTTGTTCTTGGGGCTCTAGCTAACGGGGCTGTGAGCAGCCAAGAGTTCAACGTGTGCTAGCACTGAACGGCACAGAAACGTTGCTGTTGGTTTGTTCCTGCAAGAGCAGGCGGTCTGTTCAGGTTTGCCCCAGTTTGTCTCCGGTCTGATCCCTGCCTTGGCTGTGCAGAACTCCTCGCTTCCACCACGGATTGCTGGGAAGAGCTGCTGCTTGAGAAACTCTTGAGTCTGTACCGAGGCTTGGGAGCAAATCTAGAAGTAGCGGGGTCAGGAGGATGGGACAAATCAAGCTTTACAGGGTCCAGCCAAGTCTGGACATGCTGAAAATGGGCCAGCAAGAACAATGAGGAAACCTGTTTGACTGACACGCTGCAGTAAAGCGAGTGTGAGATGATCCTGGCTGCAGAATGGCAGATGTCACTTGGTACTCCTGCCGGCTGAAGGAGGCTGAAGTGGAGAGAGGAGAAGGAATTTCTGGTATAATTCCGTGTCACAGAAGATCATTGACTCAAACGTTCTGTGAGGCGACTGCATTTAATAAAGTCTGTGATAATTTCATGGCCGCTATCCACATTCGCAGCCCTGTGAGCCTGTCACATTTAGTATAAATCCTGTACTCTGCGTAGCGCCAGTGGGTGCAAGAAAGGACCCTTGCGCTACCCTGTGTGTTAGCACCATTTTGCGCAGGACTAGGCTGAAAGCGATCGGAACGGTGATGTTTAGAATCCCCGTCAGCCAGGACTTTTGGTCCAAAAGGACGACAAGGGAAGACGGCTCCTCCGGAGCTGGGCTGTGAAATTCGCCTTATACCCGAGTCAAGGACAAACCCTTTCCTCGGTTCCTGACCCAGCCTAGTTTGTGGGGATGGCTGGGAGATCAGAAACATCGGCTGATGGCCAGGCAAAGCTTCAGTTGCAAAAACCGAGACTTGTTTTCCGATTGTCTGTTCTCTCCTGTGATTTTATTTGGCCGTTACTTGAAAAACGCCAATGTTTTCTACAACTAGCAGAGTAACTAGCTGCATTAGCGCTGCATTACTTTCACTGAGGTCTGCATATAGATGGTAGAAACCATCTCGTAGCTCAGTAAGAAGGGAAAGCAGCTCAAGAGGGCTGTTGAGGATGGAACGCTGATGGGTTGGGCAGGATTGCAGCGAGAAGCGCCTTCCCAGCCTTGCTGCTCTTTTGCATGAAGTGCCTGGCTTATCAAATGTTTCATGTGTGTGGTTTAATTTAAAAAAAAAAAAAAAAAAAAAAAAAAAATCTGCAATGCAATCTGTGCTCTAATTTGAGGACACCATTTAGTGATTTTAATTGTGTGACAGTATTTTAGTATTTTCAATACCCAGTAGTAGGTTAATGACTGTTCCTTGAAGAATGGAGTTTATATAACACAAGTCATTACATAAGAAGGCTGATTGTGGCCTGAGGAAGAGAAGGAAAACAAATATGCAAGAATGCAAAACCCAGAACGAGCAAAGTCTACTTTGATGTCCCTGCGAAGCCTAAAAAATAAATGATACTTGGGTTCCAGCAAGGTGAAACTAACCCCGAGGAAGGCTGAGGACTTGGAGGTGAAGGCGCTGCACGACATCACCGCCGTCAAGCTATGTGCTGCCACGCATTTCCCACGTGGTGGCTGTAATCTCTTCTGCTCATCCAGATTGCACGGTTTACATTAACAAGAACAACAAACAAGCGAGAAGGCAGAAAGTTATTGGCTGGCCACTTCTTTTATTTTTCCCAGAAGCTCCTAAACGTGGCCTGAGTCGGACTGCCCAAATAGCACGGTGAAATAAAACCGGGGGAGAACCCGAAGCGCGCACGACCTTTTGCTCCGACCTTAGATCTCCGGTTTGGTAGACCGGACAAAGTTGTAATTTTATTTCAGTCCCCAAAATGAGTGGGTCTCCTGTGTCTGCATCACCCCAGCTTTTCTTAGGGGGATCAAGTCCAGGAGAGATACTGGTCAGAGGTGGGAATTGCTCCCGGTTCTGTTGCCACAGCACGCAGAGCAGGGGACCCAGGCTGACCTGGGGCAAAGGGCTGGGGGGACACCCCCCCCCCCCCCCCGGGTCCCCAAGAGGGGCTGTCGCTCTCCCAGTGGGAAGCGTGGGGGATTTCGGGGCTCCCATCCATCCATCCATCCATTCCATCCCACCAAGGGCTGTGCCCGGACCCCCTCCCCACATCCCTGGGCTTTCACACCGCCGGAGACTGGGGAGGTGCTGGTGGTGGTACTTGGGGGGGGGGGGGGATCCCGTCTGTTCCCTCCAGGATACGAAAGAAGACAGGACCGACCCCCGGGGGATGGGGAAGGATAAAAGGGCGGGATGAGGATGGCGTGTGGGATTCAAAAATGCGGCCAAAGCGCTTCTGCCGGGGTTCTCCGCTTGGAAAAAACGTGTGGCTGCCGGCGAAGGGGGGGGGAAAGAAGAGAAGCCCCGCAAGGGCAGATCCGCAGAGCTGTCGCTGCTGCTGTCGCTCGCAATGAGCCGCTCTCGGAGCAGAGCCTCCCCACGTAGGTAAATGCCCGGGCTGGGGAGGGGGAGGCCGGCTTTGCCTGGGAGCATCTCCCCGCTGCATCCCGCATCCCTTCCCGTTCCCACCACCACCACCCCCCCCCCCCCCGGTGGCAGAACCGGGGTCGGGGCGGGGGGGGCTTCCAGCAAAGAGCCGAGCAGCGGGGACACGCAGCCCTGAGCCGGGAGGGTTTGGGGTTGGTTTGGTGTGGTTTTGGTTTTTTTTTTTTTTGGGGGGGGGGGGGGGGGGTGGTTTGGGGATTTATTTTTTTTCTCACCCATCGAGGGGGGGGGGGGGGTGTGGGGATTTTGGGGAGGGTCGGGGAAGAGGATGCAATGAGGCTCCCCCGGACTGGGTGATTTTTTTTTACAGCCTGCCTCCTCCTCCCCCAGCCTCCCCCCCCCCCCCCCCGGTTTTGGCTGGCTCGCTTTCCAGTTGCTGCATGAAGGGCTGTGCTTGTGGCGGTGTGTGCCCGCTCCCGGAGACGTGGCGCACCTCCCTCGGCTAAGGCCGGGGAGAGGCCGGGGGGAAAAAGAGATTTATTTATTTTTTTGGGTATATTTTCCTTTTTTTAAAAATTTTTTTATATATATATATATATTTATTTTTTTTATTTTTTTTTTTTTTTTACCTGTCACATTTATCCTAGAAAAATAAAAAAATAAAACGGGCCAGGGCGAGGGAGCCCGAGGCATCCCCGGCACGGGGGGAGTGCGGGTGTGTGTGCGGGGGGCTCCCCGCCGCCCCCCGCCGCACCGCAGCGTGCGGGCACCCAGCGCGATGCGCCCCGGGCTGAGCTCTGCGGAATAACGCGGCCGCCGCCGGGCTGGGGGCGGACGGACCCGACCGCTGGCAATTCCCTCTTGATGTCCATGAATGCAAACACCATGATTTTCATGATCCTGGGCGCCTCTATCGTTATGGTAAGAGATTTTTGCTTATTTCCCTCCCCCCCCCAATCCCTCCCCGCACCGTCCCTTAGCCCGTGCACCTCTGTGTGTATGCGTGCGTGTGCATGTGTGTGTGTGCCCCATTAAACACCGAAAAAAAATTATTTTCTTGACGACTGCTTCAGTCTTTGGCAATCAAACTAGAGTCAATGTTTTATTCCATCATCCAGAGTTGACCAGATGCCTTGGTTATGGGCTCTTACAGGCAATAGCTTGCTTGATGGACATGAATGCGTTGTTGGACAGATTTCACAATTACATCTTACCGCATCTGAGAGGGGAAGACCGAGTTTGTCACTGCAACTGTGGAAGGTAAGTTACCCGCATAAGGGCTCTCTCGCCTGTCGTGTCCCCCACCCCCCCCAGCCCCTTCCCACCTCATCTCATGGGAAAGGCACAGCGAGGTGGTGGCCGGCGGCAGGGTGCCGCCGGCTGGGCTACCATTTTTGCATTCTGGCTGTGTCTCACCTTCCTCAGCAGCTCCTGCATGAACGCAGGGGGGTTTTGGGTTTTTTTTTTTCCCGGAAGAAGAGTTTTCCGTGGGCCTGGAAGTCCATTTTCCTTTGTGTGCATGCTCGTGTATATGCATCTGCAAGCCCTGGGAAAGTGAGTAACTTTCGTTTAAACGCTTGTCATTTTGTCTTTGTTGTCACCCGGCTGCGTTGTTTCTCGGCGTGTTCGCGGTCTGGGTGTTGCGGTTGGTGGTTGTGTGCCGTAAACGGAACGGGGTTTGGAGAACCGAGAGGATCTGTGCCCAGGAAGGAGTGGTGCTGTCTAGGACAGTGTCACTTTGAGGCTTTGTAATCTTTGATCGGCTTTTAATTCTCTGTGGCTTTTCTCCCGAGAGTTGTAATGATGCCGGACAGAGCACACCGAGGTAGCCGGTCTGTGCTTTTGTGGAGCGTTTAGTAAGCCGAGGGCGTCGGGGTGGCTTCTATGCCAGGAGTATCGCCTTTGCTGTGTATAAGTTTATGACTGGACAAATACCTACCTCTCTCCAGGCAATGCGTAATTCTCCTAAACAACGTAGCGCTTCTCGTCCTGCGTGTAATCGCTGAGCTGCTCAGCTCGTAACCGGGCTTTGCCCGGGATCTCCGTTAGAGCCTGGGGACCGAGTTCCGGGGAGGTGAAATTCTCTTTTCCCTATGGGACTGCTGTCAGTGATCCTTATCCTGCCTTCCTAGAGGCCTCGTTCCCCTCCTGTGCCTGGTTACTCACTGCCTGCTGGAGAGTTTCTTGTCTGTGGGGGAGTAAAGCAGCATGAGGCTGTGCCAGCTAAAGGACATGCTGGGGGAGCCTTCCCCTGCCACATCCAACGTTTAGATTGAGCTTTCCTCCTCTTCGAGCTGCCCCTGGAACCGGCTGCATCCCATCTCCTAGGCGTCACGGTCCTCCGGTGTCCCTGGTGTGGAAGCTAAGCTGAAACCGGGATGCGCGTAGCTTAACGAAGGGAAACGGCTTTGCCCTTCCACTCTGCTTCGTTCACCGACGGTGATCGTTACCTTTCTCCCCGCGGTTCCTCCTCGGATTCCCGTGGCAAAACAGCAAAGCGGCTACAAGCAGCACATCCAGGGCCAAATGCAGCCGGGTCCTGAGCGGTCTAGTAAGCAGAGCCTAAATACCCAGCTCCTTGGGCACCTCTGTGTTAAGGTCAATTGGGAAGACTGTGGACAAGAAACGTCCACGGTGTCTTTGTCTTGCTTTGGCAGGGATCGGCTTTTTCTTAGGTAATGTTTTGGAGCCTTCTTGATGTTTTTCACTAGTTTGAGAGTTTTCCTCTGCCTCTTCACCCAATTTTTCTTTTTTTTACTTGTCACAGCTGTGTTCAGCGGTGGTGAAAATCGGCTGCTGGTAATAGACTTTAACATCGTCCGGAGTGTCTGAAGAGTGTCAGGTCTCACTGGTGGTGTTGGCGGAGTGTCCCTTCTGCCCAAGTCTGAGAAGGTGGCAGGGGGACTCCTCTCTCCTCTAACTGTGTGGCTGCAGAGATGCCGTTGAGGCAGATAAATTAGCCATGGCACTCTCCCCAGACATAGTTAGGTCATTTCTTAGAAAGTGCATGAAACAGCTTCCAAATTGTCAAGCGTGGATCTGAGAGGAGGTAAAGAGCATAAGTTTACCAGTTGCCTTAGGTATGTACAAGCAATGGCTCTTGCCAACAGAAATAGCATACCGGGCACGGGCTCTTATCGTGCGCGAGCATTGGTTTCAACGTGTTCGTGCCCTGACGTAGGAGACGCTTGCACAAAGCATCCCTATGCTATGGGACCGTGTGGCCTCATGCTCTAGTCTGTAATCCTAATGTGAGCTCTGACCTGCTGCCTGAATGCCAGTGGCTCCAGTTCTCCCATTTAAAAGGCAGGTGATGCCGAATGCGCCTTGTCCTTTTTGTCAGCTGGCCAAGCGCTCTGAGTGCAGGCCTTCCGTGCACAGAGCGTGAGCCACAAGCAATTCTGCCTTGCGCTAGGCAAGGATGCGTCCTGAAGCATGTTGTGAACGACGGTAGCGGGGATTGATAAAGGGCTCTTAATTTGCCAATAACCAAAGGGAGTCCTCGGAGGAGCGAACTGGCTGCAGTTCAGTGTGTTGCAGGGAGGAACGGGGAAAATGAGTAAATGTTGCAGAAGTGGATGGGAAGGAGGAATTGGAATAAACGAGGATTGACGTGCCATAGGCTGAGCTGCTGCCATTACCGGTCTTGCCTCCTGCCCTGGTCAGTCACACCGACTAATTCATTCAGAAATGTTTTCCTTCGGCTCTCCTATCCTGGTTTTATCCTTCCTCAGGGTATTAGAGTGAAGCCCTTCCCCAGGAATGGCCTCCCACGTCTAAGCACCCCAGGCTGGACCGTGAGTACCTGGCCTTGGGCACCCAGCGTACAGCTCTCCAGAAGGAACCAGAATCCGCGCTGAGCTTGTGTCGGCGTGAGGGGCTGGCAACTCTTGCCTTGCTGGCGGTGGCTGTGGACGGCGAGGACTGACTCTGTGCGTGCCGCAGGTGCCGGCTGAAGCCGGGCACGCCAGGGGATTTGGGGGTCCCCCGTCTCTTGCGTCCCACCTCATCCCTGCAAGGCTGCAGGGAAAAAGCCCAGACTTCAGCCTTTGGCCGCTCTTTGATGTTAGATGAAGTCCCTGCCGCTCTTTGATGCTAGAGTGCCCTTCCCGGCCAGAAGACGGGGAAAATTGCGGGCAGCCCTGGGCGTTTGGCTCCTGGCTGGGACCACGGCAGGCGGGAGGGCCAAAGGTAGATGTGTGTCATTAGAGCATCCGCGACCCGGCTCTCCGCTCCCTTGGCAATGGGATGGGGGCCTGGCTGCGTTTCCAAGCTCTCCTCACTCGTTTCTATCCACGCTTTCTGCTCCCCGCGGAGGGGCGGCTGGGACGCGGTGAGTCTCCCTCCAGTGGGTTTGTCTCTGGTGGGAGGCTGACAGGCAGCAGCGTGAGCCGTTCCCAGGGCTGTCCCAGGCTCTGCCCCACATTTTGGTGGCTCCAGGCTCTTTGGAGTTGCCTGGGTGCACGGCCAGCAGGGCAGACTGTTCTGGCTGTCTCCTCAAAGAGCCCGTCAGGTTGCGTGGAGGCTTGGTGGCTGGGGTCTCGCCCCGTGGGCAGCGATGTGTCTTTCCCCGGACTCTGCCTGTTCTCCTCGCCGTGGGGGACTGGGCCCAGCAAGAAGGTCCCAGGACAAGCGAAAGGGAGTGCTAGCTTACGGCACCCTGCCCACATCTTCCCGAAATGCCTTCTGCCAAACCTAGCCTCATTTCCTGCAGCGGCGGACTGTACTTTGGGGTTTTTTTCCCCCCATGTTCCTAAGCACCCGGTGTGTCGGCAGTGACTGGGGTGAGTCACTGGGGTCAAGATATTTGGGGCAGAAAACCAGCCCCGTCTTCGGGCGCTGCTGAACGGCTAGGGCTGATCTCCACCCTCGCCGTGCACATCCCCGTGGGGTCAGGGTCACTGGGGCTATTTGAGGCTGAAGCTGTTGCTTGTCACTTTACGCTAGGAGCAAGGTAGTGATTTGTTGAAGTGACCTCGCTATGCCGGGCCCTGGCAGGTGCTTTTCAGCTCTGTGATGGCAGAAGGGAGTTGTGGCCTCTTGCTGGACACAGCAGAAGAGAGAAGGTGCTTGCGAAGGCTGTGCCGTGCAAAGTTTTCAGTGACTGCCCGTGCCCGCGGGGACTGGACCCCATGGCTGTGCGGCACCGGGAGGTAATGCTGTTTGGAGTTACACGTGCAAGCTGCCCTTTTCTCCCACCCGGTAGAAGCAGGCGGTCAAGGCCGATGCATATTTGCGGTCTGTTAAGTGGCAACATCCACCCAGCCACGCTTTTCAGTCTGAGCCAACCTGGGCTGGACAGTGCCTTTGCCATAGGAGCGGTCCTGCTCCGAGAGCCGGGACGGATGCTCCTCTGGGATGCGAGTGGGAGCAGATGTACTCCTGTGTGCAAGTGGGGTGTCACTCTTAGGCTGGACCGGTGCTTTCCCACTCAGCTGCCCTTGCTGGCAGCACTAGAGCCAGGGAAGGCAAAGCTGCCAGAACCCCTGAGGCCAGTCGAAGTGCATCTACAGCTGTTCGGTGGGAAAACGGTCCTGCCAGTTCCCTGGGAAGGGAAGCTGGTGTAGTGATGGCGCGTGGAGTGAGAACGTCAGCAGAGAGACAAGGCTGGCCCTGGTACCTGCTGCTGATACGGAGCCCGCGCAGACTCGCCTGCTATGACGGGGACTGTTCTTCTCTTAACATCTGCCTTCTTGCCGGGGGAAGAAGGGGTGACAGCCACATTTACACTCCTGCTGGCTCCTGTTGATGCCATGCGGGAATGTGCCTGCTGGAGCAGATCCGTGGGGGAGCTTGGCACTCTCTGTCCTCAGCATGTGGAGATATTCAGGCTGTCCAAATCATTATGCTGGGGCCTGCTTGCATGCAGGCAGCCCGGCCCCTCTGGTCCTACCTCCTCGGGAGGCACCGATTCCCAGGAGAGAGCAGGGCTCTGGAGGACTGCGGACGTGTAGTGCTGCCCCAGTCCGAATGTCTCCATCCCAGCCAGTAAAGGGTCCTCTCTGGAAGCAGAGAGCTGGCAGCAGATCAGGAGCCGGGTGATGTCATGCAAAGGAAAAACACCAAAGGGCGTCCGTGGAGGCAGGGTGAGTTGGAGAGAACAGATGACACCTGCGTGGAGCAAGGACCCGTCAAAACAGCCTGGGGGCCTTGGAAGTTCCCCGTCTGCGAAAAGACAGGGACCTCAGGAGCTCTGGCCTGTATTCCCTTTGCCACTGACCTTCTGAGTGACCTTGGGTGAGTCTGTCCTTCCCGGGCAAAGTCTCTCCCCGTGAGCGGGGTTGGAAAAGGACCGAGAGGAGTGTCAGCCTTACCTGAATGCCAGTACCCTGCAGCAGAGCTGGGGGCCTGGCCAACCCTCAAGTCAGCTTTTCCTGGCTGAGGGATACTTCAGCCCTGCTCTCAGGAGGCTCTGATCCAGGAGGGAAAGACTCAGGGCAAGGCTATGCTGGAGCTCTCCCGAAAGGCTGGCGTGCACGGAGACGCTGCGGTGCAATGGGCTGCTTTCCCAGGAGAGTGGCTGGGCACGGGATGGAAACGCGTGAGGTGGCTGCTGGCTGGGGCTCTGCCCCGGTGCTGGGCTCCCTGGCAGCACCAGTGACCCCGGAGGATGGCCGGTGGTGCCGGAGCAGCGTTGTCTTGCGGCAGCGTGCGTTCCAGTAATGCTGCTCGCTGGGCTCTGTCGGTGAGGGGCCAAATGCTTCCAGCCACACTCAGGGGAGGGACAGGCTAGCAGCACTGCTGTCGGGAGGTACACAGAGAGTACCTTTTTTTCCTCCGTTTCCTCCTTTCCCAGCCCCTCTGGAAAAGCCATTAAACCTCTCTGTCCCCAGATCCTCTGTGGATGCGCTGGGAGCGCTCATTGCCTAGCGCTGGAGACCGCCGGGGCTTCTTGGGCTCCTGGTAGCCGCTACAGTGCAAAGAGTCCCGGGGAGACGTTTTCACCCGTGCAATGGTGCCATCCACGCTGGTCTGCAGACTGGCTCTGCTGGCAATCTGAGAGGTGCCGGGCTGTTTGGCACGCTTGGGGAGAGGCTGCAAGGTCAGACAGGGATGCAGAACAGGGATGCTCTTTGCATCCCTCTAGCTCTGCTTGCAGCCCCTGTGTAGGGCATGCCTTGGGGGGGGCTGGCCGGTAAGGCGGGATAAGCCGTGTTCCCCCCAATCCTGCTGCAGCTGGAGATGGGGAATGGGTCAGGTTGTGATAACTGCAGCGTGAGCCTGGGAGATGTGACATGTCTGCTACCGACTGAGACTGACACCTGCCCAGGAGGGAGCCAAGGCGAGCCAGAGCATCAGTGTGCCGACAGCCCCAGCGGAAGGGTGAAGTGGAAAGCGTAGAAGCAGCGATGGGCTCTTCGCATTTAAAATGACAGACCGGCGGCTCTTTTTTAAAGGCTCCCGTGCTGTGCTTTGGCTGCAGCAGCCAGCAACACACGCAAGGTCACTGGAAGGGACAATAGCGCTTTGGGCAGCTCTGTAGTGAAACTTCCCAGCCACGCTGGCCAAGGCTCCGCTCCAGCCCGCTGCACTGCTTGCCCTGGGAGGGAAGACGTCTTCCCCCTTTGTCACAAACACTAGGAAAGGGGACAGGGATGCTACAGCTCACGCGCACGTGCACGGACACAAAGCGTGCTCCCTTAGCGCAGCAGCTTCAGCTTCTCACCTGAAGCGGGGTTACGGTTCTTTTCCTACAATTACATCCGCTTCCCGTGGAAGCTCCACCGCATCCAGGGTGGGCATGGCTGTTAGAGGTAGTGTGTGATTAACCTAGCAGGAATAATTTGGCCCGGATCTGTTGTGACAATTGATACCAGCTTGAACTGCCCAGGAATTGGCCCTCGGGTTATTTGGTACCTCTTTTTCTTGTAAAGAAACACGGTCAGGACGTGGGTTTACCTTATGAGGACCACAGGTACTTGGTGACAGCTCTCTCACGGCCGAGGGTGCTGCGAACCCCAGAGTCCTCACATCCACATCAGTTGTCTGACTGCTGGCTAAGGTAACGCGAGGCTGAAGGAGACTTTCGTCTCTTCTCAAAGGTCTTTGGTTGGTGAAACCGGCACTGACGGGAGGGTTGCGTCAGCCCCTGGACGGCCACGTTTCTGAAAACAAGGTCTGGCCAAAAGCATTTGCTCTGAGGAGCTGCCCTGCCAGAACCTGGGCTCCAGCACTGTCTGCCCTCCCTGGAAGCGCGCTGGCGTGGAGCTGGTGGTGCCTTGCTGCACCCACGTTATGCTCGTCTTGGAGGTGATACGTTCCCTCGCTGGATCCAGCCCCCAGAGCCATCCAGGCCACGTTCCAGTTTCCAATTCCCTTGATGTGTGGTGGGGACCCTGGACCTTTGCGCACTATTAATAACGCGCTGTGCTGATGTGCCAGTGTCTCTGAATCACTCCTGTCACATCCCCAAGGACTTGAGCCGCAACAGAACACTTCTGGGGGTCCGTCCCCGTTCTTCTCCCCATCTCCAGTGGCACCGCTCAATCCCATCAAGCCAAAACAAAGCGTAAAAGATCCCCGCAGCCCAGATCTCTCAACTGTTGCACTAGCAGGAAAAATTCTTCTTTCCTGAGCTTTACTAAAACCTTTCCAGAAAACTCTGCAGAGTGGAAACCTAACACTGGCATCTCCACTGCATAGAACTACTTTGGTAACTCAGGGTTCCCAAAAGCTACCTGGAAGGTAGCAGTGCAGGGTCTCGTGCTTTCCTGGTGTGCTTTAGTGACAGGAGGCTTTTCTTTTAAGGCAACTTGCACCTGGGATCCAACTTTGATTTCTGATACTTGGAAAGTTACGTTGCCAAATCCAGATAGATCAAAGTTTTTGCTCTCTGTTGAATTTTGCCTCTCATGAATTGTCTTTGGACTTCTTAGTGGGTCACCATACAACAGGATCGACTCCTTTCTCCCCTGGGCATGACTGTTCCACAGCATTTCAGGCTGTACAGGCAAAGGGCTGGCACAGGGGTACTGGGAGGACTGAATCCCTCCTTACGGAATGCTGGAAGCCAACGGTCGCTTTGTGTGTCCGGCCCCAGCCCACACATGAACAGTGAGAAAGGTTTAAACCAGCCATCATTTTCTGGAGTTCCCTCCCTCCGTTGTCTGTCTGAGATGCGCCTTATGGCTCATGGGTATGGAGAGATGTTGGTGCAGTCACGTTAAGAGAAGTTGCGTTGAAAACAGTTGTTATCAACTTCACTTGCACCCCAGAGCTGGTTATGTTGTCTTTCTGTCTGCCCCACGCCATCCGCAGCCTCTAGATCTAAGTGACCCTACAGACCTAGACTCATTGAGCTGTGGAGCCTGGAGAAGAGAAGGCTCAGGGAGAATCTTATCAATGTATATAAATACATGAAGGGAGGGTGTAAAGAAGGCAGAGCCGGGCTCTTTGCAGTGGTGCCCAGCGACAGGACCAGAGGCCACGGGCACAAACTGAAGCACAGGAGGTTCTGCTTGAACATCAGCAAACACTCGTTTACTGGAGGGTGACCGAGCTCTGGGACAGATTGCTGAGAGAGGTTGTGGTCTCCCTCCTTGGCGATATTTAAATGCCATCTGAACGTGGTCTTGGGCAACCGGCTCAGGGTGGCCCTGCTTGAGCAGGAGGTTGGACCAGATGACCTCCAGAGGTCCTTTCCAACCTCAGCCATTCTGTGATAGTGTGGGTTTATGGAAGCCGCTGGGCTTTGGGGACCGTCCCCTGCCCATAGTGTGGGTTTATGGAAGCCGCTGGGCTTTGGGGACCGTCCCCTGCCCATGGAAAGGCAGCTGCAAACAGAAAAGGAGTGTCAGGCCCTGATTGCTGCCCCCAAGGTGCCATTCAGTCCGGTGGTGACCAAAGAAAGTTAGGAGAGCTGGAGGAGATCCCACTGCAGTGTGCAGAGTCAGCCTGCACCGAGGAGAGGGACAAGGCAGGGAAGAGGTGACAGTGTCCCTTCCCTCAACGACCTGCAAGCAGAGAACAAGAGCTATGAAGAAAGCGGAGTGCGTGGTAGGAAAAAAACCCCTCTTGTGAAGCACGTGAGGAGGGTGCCGTGTCCCTGGAGCGCTGGCCGTGCTGCACGTGTGTGTGTGTACACGCGCAAGTGCTACGGGCACATCCCTGCTCCTGAGTACTGCGGGAATTTTGGCAGTGGGAGGCGGGTACTCCAGGACTTTTTTCTGGTAGAGGGCTGAGCCCCTCTGTGAAAACCACCTCACGTCTGGAGAGGTGTCTGCACTCACTTGTAGGAATGGGTCTGTCCTTGAGGCATCTGGGAAGTTTTGCTTCTCTCAACTCCAGAGATGGCTGCGTGTTAGCGATGCTCCGCGTGGGGAGGCTTTAGGTAGCCCTGTGGGTTGTGACACAGCGATGCAGAGGAGATATATATACCAGCTCCGGCCGAGGCACTCAAGTCCTTCATCACTTCAAGGAGTCTAGGTTTCTGGAGGTGTTCGTGGACTCAGCCCTTAGGCTGTTTCTGTACTGCAGGAAGGAAAAGGGAGTAAGTTAAGGACCTGCCAGGCATCCTTGGAAGTGGCTGGGGAAGCATGGGAGGTGTGCGTGAGGCTTGCCGCTTCCCCTTCTGCAAAGCTGCTTGGCCATGTTCATGAAATTAACGGGAGCCCTCCCATTCACGAGTAAGAGCTCCCTTTTTGGGAGCCCTCTCTCACACTCCCTTTGCCCCCTGGATTTTCCCTAGCCAAATGAGGGGGAAAAAAAAAAAAATAAATAAATCTCTGGTTACAAACCAACCAGCAAGATGAGGCACGAGCAGGGCCTGCCTTTAGCCTCGGAGGTCACTTTGAGCCGCCGTCAGATGCTATCTCCTTTCTGCTACTGCCCCGGTCTGGTCCCTGGTACTGGGGGGGTTTGCCAAATGCAAATGGGGAGCAGTACCAGAGAGCAGGAGCGTGGCTAGATGGGTTTCCCACCCGCACGCCGTGGCACCGGGTCGTACGCCGGCCCTACGTGCCTTGATCTGCCGGGAGCTGGTGCCTCTGGTGCAGGTGGCCTCCATTAAGTCGTTGCTGAGATTAGGGCTGTTTTCAGCAGGTTCCTTTGAGTGGAGGTTTGTTTGTGTAAATATTTGGACGTTTCTCAGGCGTGATTATTGAGCAACCTGCACCTCATGCATATTCAGAGGCCTCCAACGATATTGCCTCCTCTCCGGCACGTGGCAGCAGGGCTGGGTCCGTGGATGCGGGAGGGATGCGAGGGTAGGTGATGCCGATGGACAATGCTGGGAAGACCCCGTGCCACCGTGCCCTGGCCTTGAGCTGGGAGCACTGGTGACGCATCCGTGCTGCGGTACCAGGGCTGTTGCGGTGGTTTGACGCGTGCAACCCTAGCAGCGCTGGCAGGCACGTGGGGCTGCTGAACGCACCTCTCCGTGGCTGGCCGGCCGTTCCCGGGCTCCGTGGCGGCAGTGACAGCACCAAAATCGGACATTGGGAGGTAGCAGGATGGCTAAGCACAGAGCCCGGGCAGCCTCGTGGCTCCTGGCTGCTCTCGGGGAAGGTTAAGGGCCATTTAAAGCAGATGCGGAGGCTCCAGAGCAGCTTGCTCCCAGTTTTGCTTTGCATCCTGGATTCTGGATCACCCGGGATCCTCTTATCCCACACGCTCGGGTTACCTGTCACAGCTGGTCCCCTCCCATTCAGCCCCCACAGACCTGCCTTATTTTTTTTCTACTCCACAACTCCCTCACTCCAGCCCTGCCATTTCCCTGCTTTTCCCAAGTTAACCAGGGTCTTTCAAGCAGTTCAGCATCAGCCCGAGCTTGGTCTCCGCCGCCTCATTGCACAAATGAACCCAGTTGCCCTTCTGGCGTAAGGCATAGGGCCAGCCTCTCCAGAACCCCCGAGAGAGACGTACGTCTCTGAAAGCTCCAGAGTCCACGCGTTCCCTCTGCCGCTACGGGCAGTTATCGCTGCCTCTTCCCTGAGGAGGATGAGGGAGACCCTGCATCCCAAACCAGCCCAGTCATGCAGTAAGAGAACCTGAGACGGTCTTAGAGCTCGCATGACTTTTCCAGGAGTGATACGCTGCAGGGTCTCTGCCATCTGCTGTCTGAGGATGAATTCGAGGCACGCTTTCAAGTCCTTCCTCCATGGCTGTAAACATGCTCTGCTCCAATATGTGAAAGATATGATTCTCATTTTACTCCGAGAGACGGGACATTAAGCAAAACAGCACACGTCTGGAGACATGCCACGAGGCTGCTAGCACTGGCAGTCCTGCTTAGCGGAGGATTTTGCTAACAACTCCCGTGGAGCGGTATGTTACGATTGCACTTGCAGGGCTACACCGCCGCGCTCTCAGACTGCGTGTACTCACAGGAGCAAAGTGTTATTGACCTCTGCCTGTGAACACGGACGCAGTAATGCCCTTTACGTCTCGGGGGGGGGGGCGACCGCTCCAACCTCCCGCTGTCCTTAATATTATCTTCCGTTTTACAGATGACGAACTTTTAGGGACAAAGAGCCTGGGTCAGGAATGCGACGTGAGTTCCAGGCGTGGGTTCAGGTTTCTATACTTTTCTGCCTCGCGCTCTGCCAATTTCTATGCTGACTTAAGCACAAAAAAGCCGAGACAGCGCTTCTACTCCCGGGGACCTTGGTAGAAACTCGAAGGAATGGTGTTAAACCAGCCCCTGGCCGCAACAGCAGGCGCTGGACGGAAAAAAAACCCCGTGCTCTGCTCTTCTCCACTGATGCTTTTCCCTGTTTCTGTTCCCTGCAACAGGCATCATGTCCATTATGTTATTCCATATGATGGGGATCAGTCAGTGGTGGACTCCTCGGAGAATTACTTTGTGACTGACAATGTAACCAAGCAAGAGATTGATCTGATGCTGGGACTTTTGCTGGGCTTTTGTATAAGCTGGTTTCTGGTGTGGATGGATGGGGTTCTCCATTATGCAGTGCGAGCCTGGAGAACTAGCCGACGGTATGGTAAGTGCAGCCTCATGGGCTCCCTTCTCTTTCCTCAATCCCTTGCCCTGTCCTCTGAGGCTGGTGGAGAGGGTCGAGGTCGACAGCCTCGCAGCGTTTATTCCACGCGGATTTGGCCCAGGCCTGACCAGCCTCTTTATACAAGCAGGAATGTTTACGTGGAAATAGCCAGCCGAGGATCCTAGCCTTGAGGGCTCTGCTTTGGAAAGCGTAAAGTACGTGTTGGTGCAAAGGGGTGGTTGATGGAAAGCAACGTGTTTACCCGTAGGCAGGCTGGCAGATGGTGGTTGTATGGCTGCACATGTGGGCAGAATATTTTCAGGCCAGACAAAACTTCCCTGGAATCTGGATTTTTCTGCGCATATAATTTGCAGCCAGGCACGTGCTTATGGAGTGCAGCCTCTTGTGGTTTGTATAAACGTACGACGATGTGCTGACAACGGCAGACATTTCTGTGCTGTGTCACGGGATGCATCAGCTGAGGTTTCCCCATCCTCACTGCTGTTCCAGATGTGTTAATTTTTTTTCCCCGTAGTGACATCAGCCCCACGGGGAAAAGCGTTAGCCATGCTAGTTAGTCTTTGGACCACTTAGCTTAGCATCCTGAACTAACATCCCGAGAATGACCAACAGACGCTCCTTCAGAGGCCCTCTCTGCCCCTCTTTGCTCTCTCAGCATGGACATCCCGCGGACTTTAATTTTTGGAGGGGAAAAAAAGACAGAAAAACTATTAAAAGAGTGAATGACTCGAAATTCCGTAACAGTATACCTACAGATCTCAGTCTAACTCTGACTGATGGTGCCTGTTAAATTACAACTCAGAGGAAAAGGAGAGTGAGCAAGAGAAAGATTCATCTGTAAACCTGTAAGAAATTTTAATTAGGGAAGTGGACTATCTCTTTCTAAAAACTCAGATCAAAGTGATATTAATTTCTCATTAGTCTTCCCAAATCCCCAGCAGCCTGCTTGAGCAGTTTCTGAATCAGGACTCTCTTGAGGCTATGTTGCTGTCATTTCCCAAGCAGAAGGCTAATTGTCAGCGTTTCCAGCGAGATCTAAGGTACCGAGCCAATCTTGAGGCCGTGACACCTGTTTTTGATCAGACCACCTGTGGCTGTGATCTCATCAGCGCTCATAGAGTCAGCAGGGCTGGCAAGAGCTATCCTTGGGTGAGATGCTGTAGTGAGTACAGCAATATCCTTCTTCAGAGCTGTTGCCTTTCGTCACAGAGCGGTGAGCTACAGGCACGGTATTGCCATCTAAACTACCTTCTTGTGAATTGATGCTGCCTAGATTTTTATTTTTAGTAATTCAGGGCAATGCTAGGAATTGATTTAGTATTTAATCCGAACAATCTTTTTTCTTTCTTTTTTTTTTTTCTTTTTTTTCTTTTTTCTTTCTGTGTATGCATATTCTAAGTTTTTAAGAAGGGGCTGGCCAATGGCGCAATATACTGCGCAGATACATCTTTTCAGAAAATGAATGCAGTATTACTTCGCGCCCGGCTTTTCCTTCCCTTAGCAACCCCGCCGGCAGTGCTCCTTTCATGGTGCAGAAGGCTGACACCCGCTCTGGCCTGAGACGTTTTCTCTTAGTGCCGTCTTTGTGGTGCTGCACCAGCCGCGTGAGACCAGTCTGCTCTTAAACCAGGTTGGTTGTTCCACAGTTGTGTGCCTGCGCTGTTCCCACCTCTGTTAACAACCAACCCTGTGTCCTCATAATCAGAAGTGCGGTAGAAGAGACCCTGGAAACCCTCCTCATCTAATCTGTAGGTCAGGTTTTTAGTGTATACTGTGCAACGGGACGTGACGTCTCTTTCCAGTAAAGGTTTTTACATGCCTTGAGCTGTTCTGTCCAAAACAGTGCGCTTGTGTGCGATGCTGAGTGCCTTTTGCTAAAGACAGGCTGGAAGATCACTGGGGAATTTGGAGCAAAATAATGAGTGTTGAGCTTTTAGCTATTTCCTATTCATTCAAATGAACTATGCAAATCTAGTCATTTTAAAGGCAATAAGCAGAAAGTATACCTATGTCTTTGTTGAATGAGTACCTAAGCTAAAACTTCCTTCTAAAGAAAGAAATGGTGCCTGTGACTATGAGAGATAGGGGTAATATAAAATACTGTACTGGTACAGAACGTAGAGCCCTCCCTGAAATACATGAGTACCACTTAGCAATGACTCAATGTCACACTGTGGCCTGATCAGCTTAAATTTTGGTCTATTAGAATAACCTATAGCTCCTTCCTGATGGAAGAGATTTCGCAAAATAGGAAATATTCTATAGAAATTCAGACATCCCATTGCGCTTCATAGTAGCTGCAGTGCTGGTCAGAGCAGTCACATACCACCTCATGGTAGTTGCAATAGTTTGACTTTATACAATCTATTGTTCTCTGGGACTTTCAAATTCTCCTTTGTGGGGTTGGGCTATGTGTATTTCTGGGTGGAATGACCCAAAGCTCTCATGAAACTGAATGGCAGCTGAAACACTGGTACGGGAAATGTTCGTGGGCTGAGAGCTGAAACACTGGATTAAAAAAAAAAAAATGATGCTGTCCAGCCTGCACTGCCTGTGGGGCAGAAAGTGGCTTGTGCTGATGTTGCATGAAATCGGCCAATGCTTCAGAAGACAGAAGAAAAAAACAGGGATGATCCGTATGCGGCAGCAGCGTGCTGCTGTTTCCCCGGCAGCTTGGTCCCCGGAGCAGTTCCCTGCTAGCTACGGCGATTAGCAGAGATCAGTATGAGGTTACTACCTGTGTTGAATCTTGCCCCTACTGTTAGCCCGACACTCAGAGTGTGAGTAAGGCACAAAGAGGGCTGGAGGATGGGGCTCATCACAAGGAGTTGGTTCCTACCAAGAGGAGAAAGCTGGAGTTTTCCTCTTCTAACTAACTCCCACCTTCACTGTCACGATAGGGCAGCGCAGCCCGTTTGTGCCGCTCTTGAAACGAGCCGTTCCTATAGCAGGCACAACCCAGGTGTGTTTAGCTCGGGGTCGTGTCTGAGGGGTGGGCATCTGTTGAATGCGTCCAGGGCGCAGGCTGTTGCAAGCCCCGGAGAGGAGCGGGCAGTGCTGTGGATACAGCCAAGGCACGAAGTCTGGCTGGGAAATAAGCGTGGTCTGAAGGGAAGCCTCGAGGGTGGCCTTGCCGAGGCCGTAACGCGTGCCCGATTTCTGTGGGGCACTCCAGGAACAGGACTAGGCAAGGCAGGAGAACGTGGGTCTCGCCAATTCCTGTAATATCTCATCTTCCTTCTCCTTTCTGCCTTCCAGACAATTCCTGGTCTTGGATTCCAAAGTTTTGTAACTTAAAGGAGTTCAGAAAACGTCATCACAGGCAGTACGAGGAGGCGACTGGGAACATGGTGCACATCAAACAGAAGCTGTACCATAATGGGCACCCTAGCCCACGGCACCTCTGAGGAATGCCTTCCCCTCCAGAGACTGCAGTGAGGTTTTAAAAAGGACTTTGCTCTTCTTCCAGGGGAACAGCTACTAGTTTGCTCCTCTATGGAAGCCAACCGAGGACACAATTTTACTTATCCATCCTGTGTGTTCCTGTGGCACACCACGATGCACAACTAAGCCAGTCCTGGATGCTACGCAGCCAAGACATTGCACTGTGTTCCACATTTTATTGTCAGACTTGTGTATATATGTAAAAAGCAGACAAACAAAAACAAACAAAAAAAGAGAAAAGAGATTTGCATTATACTTTCAACCCCCCTTTCCCTGGCATTCACGGCTGTCCTGCACATCCAGCTACCCTATGGGGAATGTTGGCCAAGGGTACAGAGGTGGGACAACATGAAGAAGATGCCGAGTTTCTCATCCAAGAGCTCAAGTCCCCCGTTTCTTTGGTCCTTTGGCTTGGTTTTGCTGTGCTCTGTTCCTTCTGTTGCTAGAATGGCTTGGCTGGTCACAGGTTTGGATGGGGACTGCTGCCAGCTGGTCGTGAAGGCACAGTGTCTCTTTTGCTTTGGTTCATGTTTTGGGGAGTTGCTGGGGGGGGAAGGAAGGCCTGGGAATATATAACTGATTTGTCGTTTGCATTGCTATACCCTGAAACCTGCCTTAAGCAATCCAAGAAATCTTAGTACCAGGGGAACAGTACTATAAGGTATTAGTCCATTTAACAGGGCTGGTGCCGGCTGGTTTACGCCACTTTTGTATTGGTGGTACCTTGCTGATGTCAGTGCTGTTATTCTTCACTAATGCTAGAGAGGAGTCCCTCCTGGTACGCGGGGAGAAGCGTATCGAGTTGAATGGTGTTAGATCTGACTTGCACCCTGATCGTACCCCTCTGCTGCATAAGCACGACCCCCCCCCTTGCCTGGGAGGAAAGGAGCTACTCTCCCCATCTTCTTAGAGGGTGAGAGCCTGGGAACCTGGTTAATACCACCCTAAGAAACACTGACAGTGCAGTGAGAGGGTCCTGTTAAAAGTCCCACTCTTCCTGCACGTGAACAGCCACCTATCCCCTTCTGCTACTGCTCCAAGCTGAAATAGCACTTCAGCAGCAGGTTGGGCTTGGCTTGAGGAACACAGAGAGGCGTGGACCTGAAGCCAAACTCATCTACGGTATCAAACGTCCCAATAATGGGTTGAATCAAAGTACGAGGAAGTTCTAACATGGTTTTGCCTTTGCTTCCCCTGGTTGGAGCTTAGGTGTGGGTTTCGAGGTAGCTAGCAAGTGTCTGAAACCAACCTCAACATCCAAAGACGTCCTTCGCTTCCAGTTAGAGTCGCCCAAAAGAGTTGATAAAGCCTGTGGGTACCTACACGGCACAGTGGTACCTGATTCCTGTAGCAGTCATGTTCTGCTGGGGGAGAAAAGCAAATTCACCCAGACTGCATTGCTTTTGTGCATGCTGGGCAGCAGTCAGCAGTAGCCCTGCCGGCTGTAGTGGGAAGAGAGATTTTTTTATTGAGAGGAATAAGGGAGGGAGGCACTAGCCCCAAGAATTTAAGGTGGTAGCCCTGAATCCCAATCATTTCTCCTTCATCCATCATTTTGTATTGAGAGGGCTTGTGCTTAAATGGGGAAAACATCCAGAACAAAAGGATGATGAATATTATCAGAAACTGCTGGTTTCTTCCATGGATTCCTGGACTCTGCCAGTGGCCTCCTATTGTTTGATCGCAATGTCTGTGAAGAGAAAAGGACACCATGACTCCCAGCTCTTTTCCTCCCTGCTTCAGCTTCTGTGTCTTGGGTTTGGTTTTTTTTTTTCATTGTTTCCTATGCCCAGGATCAGTTCAGTTATTTACACGCCCCAAAGCTTGCCAAGAGCCAAACTTACCTGTTTCTCTGCCATTCTTACCTTTGCCATTCCCTAGTGCCTCTTGTCTTGGAGCCCCAGTTTCTGTCTGGGCCTAATAATTGCCTGGTCTATACTTATGTCTGTCTGCTTGACTGTCTGTCATTCAGGACTTCCTATGGTTGTAATGTCTGCAGCCACCTGTTAGTATCTAAAGAATGACTTTTTCCTTAAGCAGCTCCTTTCCAAGATCCATGGCTTTGCAACCTCCCTCACTGTAGGAGCTTTGCGCATCTGACCATATGGGCTCATCCTCAAGTGGCATAAGATGCTCACTTCAATGGAGTGTTTCTCATACAATGCCAGATGAGATCTGGCCAAACAGCTGTTCTGTTTGCCCTTGTGTGATGGCACACACTTAACTGACAGCAAAGAATAGGTACTGTACTAAAAAACAGGTAGATGTAACGGACATGTCTTCAGATGGGACAATGTTTTGCAGGGGAGAAAATTCCATCATGATACTGTCTCTGGAACTAGTTGTGGGGAAAAAAAGCACTTTAAATAGTCTTCCCACTTGGAGCCTCTCACTAGAGAGACTTAAGGCAGTAACCTAAACCGAGACTGAACTGAAAAAGTCTGGTTCTGCCCTGCTCTAGCAACTGACCTTAGTTGAAATGTCATTAAATATTAAACTTACAACTGGAAAGAGTGAAGTGATGGCTCACACCGATTAAGTCTGATCCACAACAGAATTTCAGAAGGATACGAGGCTCTGGAAGAGGGGGAAAAAAAAAAATCCTACATGGTACATATACCCATTGTTTAAGAACAGATGTTGTTTTAATCTGCTGTGTCTGCAGCTATTACCTTGTGAGCCTCTTTCTTGTTTACACTTAGTCAAAAAATAAAACAAAAAATACTCTCAGTGCAATTAAATTTACTGGGAGTAATTCACTGGTCTTAAATCCAAGGAAACCAGAAATACCCTCATAGAGCAAGGTTTATCCCAGCACACACTAAACCAATGGGATTAAGCCTGGGGAACTGACTAGGCCTTTGATTCTCATCCTTAATAAATAAGGGGCAAAGTTCCTTCCCATGCAGGAAGGCCAGGTCCTATTCCTGACCCATCTTCTGTGCAGGGGGGATTTCAAACAGCCAGCTTAATAGAGACACAAGGTCAGATTCCCAGTGCGTGGTGCCTTTTTCCTCTGAGTTTAGGAAGCTACGGTAGATTTGACCCTATGTAACAGAGATCAGAATATGCCTGTTGCTGGGACTGGATAACTTTACACACCAAGTAAGGCTGCAGCGGTGAGAACTCCCAGCACAGGAGCAGCCCAGGTCCCACGTGCCATTTAACCCGTGGTGGTACGCAAAAGTTGCCTGTTGTTCCCAACAGCCAAGTGTCTGCCGTGTTGCCTCTTTGGGGAACGAGATGACAAGCCCCCCCAGAGAAGCAAAAAGGTAGAAGAGGCAGCTGTGTTTTGAGTATTGCAGAACCCCAATACCAGTTGTATTGCCCCAAGCAGCACCTGGTCTCTCTCTGCTTGATATCAGCACTCTTGTCCCTATCTCATCCCCTCAGCTGATTCTGCTCGAGGCGTGAGCCTTACCAACAACGTCTGACTTTGTGGTCTCTTGTTCCTCTGTCCAAGTGAGGTTGCTACTGTCGCTCGCAGCTCAGTTGTCTGTAAAGTCTGCCGTCGCACTGTCTTCTTCTCCTGTGCATGTGTTCGTTTTGCTTTTGTCTGGTCGTGGGGGTGCTTTCTCCTTGTTTAATTGTCTGAGGTGTACTAGTGTTGACTTGTCTGTCGTTCTCTTGCCTCTGATCCAGTCTTCACGCACAAAACAAACAAACAAACAAAAAGAACACAGATTGAAACAACAACAAAACCCAAACCCAGCAGCAACCTCAAACAAAAGGGGTTCAGTTGGGAGAAAGCGACTTTGGCATCGGGGAGTTGACGCAACAAGGTCAGGGCTAGGCAAGATATTGGTCAGAACCTGTGGAAGAGAAAATACGGGGACGCAAAGCCTACAGCTGGCAGCTGTGTCTGTAATGGCAGCTCTGTAGGGACAAAGGAGTGGGAAGTGTGCACCATGTCTTAGCACTCATCCGCCAGATGCTTTGAGGGAGGCTTCTGCAGAATTAGATAGTGGGGGGGGGAATTTTGTGCCGCCTCAGGATGGGCTATTTTTAGAGCAGAGACAGAGCTTAAAACTGTATGTGCCAATTCTCCAGAGCTGGGATCGGCGAGGGAAACATTCTCCCGCATTTTTGGTGCGAGGAGCCCAGGTCTGGCTGCCTGCACGCCGAATGGGTGCGTGCTGGTGGTGGGGATCTGTTGCAAAGGAGAGGTGTGGAGACACAGGTGGAGAAGAGCAGAGGCTTGTGAAATCCATTATACCAGTGAGTAGCTCCTTTTTGAATTCAAGCAGCCGCTTCCCAGCACTGCTGAATAAACCTCTTGCCCCTCAGTGAGATCCCTGAAGGTAGCATAAAGCTAAACCCATTCTATGCCAACCTTCTTTCCATTCTTACCACCTTCTTTCTTCTTGAGAGAGCCACACATTAAAGAGCAGGCCTGTCAAGCTGGTCATCTCCTCCGCTTTGCTTCCTGTCCGGCATCTGTCATTCTGCCACGTTCAGTGGCTCAAATGGACATGGGGAAGGACGAAGCGATGGGATGCCAAATTCACCGTAGGTGTAAGAAGTGCCGTGCCGGGGAGGGGCTAGCAGAGCTGCATATTGCTTCAGGAATGAGAGGAAAGGAAGGGCCAAAAGCCACCACACATGGGATTTCAAGCATAGCCCAGAGTAGACCCAGGTACTATGCGTGCCTTCTTCAGCCTGCTGCTCTGACACAATGAGAAGGACCCTTCCCCTTTGAGGAACAGTTTGGGAAGGTGTCTCCTGTGATACCAGCCATCCATCCATCTACCATGCCCTGTTATTTCTCAGCTAGCCCTTGAGCCAGCCAGGGACACATCAGCCAGCCCATCCTGGCTGAAGTATCTGGCAGCACCTATCAATAAACAGTAAAAGACCAGAAGAGAGCCCAGAATGCAGGTCCCAGGCATTCACAGCACAGCGGAGTGGTTTTAGTTACTCTCACTGCTACTCTCTACCTCATTTTCCAGTTGCACTCAGCTGGGAAAAGAGAATCCTTGATAAAAAGGGGTACTAAAAAGAGCCACTAAGATGATTAAGGGACTGGAGCATCTCTCCTGTGAGGAAAGGCTGAGAGAGCTGGGACTATTCAGCCTAGAGGAGAGAAAGCTCGGGGCGGGGGGTGGGGGGGTGGGGTGGTGGTGTGTGTGTCAATGTATATAAATACCTGAAGGAAGGGTGCAAAGAAGATGGAGCCAGGCTCTTTGCAGTGGTGGCCAGTGACGGGACCGGAGGCAATGGGCACAAACTGAAACACAGGAGGTTCTGTTTGAACATCAGCAAACACTTTTTTTACTGTGAGGGTGACCAAGCACTGGGACAGGTTGCCAGAGAAGTTGTGGAGCCTCCATCCTTGGAGATAGTCAAAAGCCAGCTGGACATGGTCTTGGGCAGCCTGCTCTAGGTAGCCATGCTTGAGCAAGGAGGTTGGACCAGATGAACTCCAGAGGCCCCTTTCAACCTCAACCGTTCTGTGAAAAATAAAAAAATGCCACGCAAATGGTGTCAGGTGAGCTGAAGCCCGCTGGCTTTGCAAGAGACCAACAGTTGGTACTTCAAGACCGCAGCAGGCAGTGCAAACACAAACATCAATAGCTTTTGCTTACCTTAGATGAGGTCTAGGCAAGCCGAGGCAGGAGGAAGCCCTGGGGGAGCCAACGAGGGAAATCCTGATCCAAGGTTATTCCCCAGCTCGGGAGAAAGCACATTGTGAAGAAAACATTTCACGTGTACTGGCTCCCCTGGAAAAGGGAGGTCAGTGTTCACCCTTCACCTTCCTTCGTATGAAGGCTAGAGGCTTGCAGGCGATAAAGGACACAGGGATCCTCGGGCTCATTTCAAATTTCTCTTCGAGGTAGCTTCACAGCAGCAGTTTAACATTCAGTATGGCATTGACGAAGAGCGTGTGTGGGTGAACATGGAGGTGATGAAGGCCTCTTCTGCATTCAGGGGGCTTTGAAGGTAGAAACAGCCAACAGAAGCTCCCAGAGCACCTCTGGATGTAAAAGAATAAAAATACTTCTATTACCAGAGCATATGGTACAAATAGAAAGACATTCAGATCAACTGCTTTGAACCTGGCTACACTGGTGAAACAGATGTATGTTTCAGTGACAGGCAATGGGATGTAAAGTAGGGGACAGACAGGGCGTTATCTGTTAGGCAGGGACACTAGACTGCTGGTTCTACCTTTGGGTGGAGTGAAGATGACATGGTCCTCTTAGACCAGCCTGGCTCACTGTGGTGCCCAGGAGGGCACGAAGCAGCAAGTGAATTTACTGGAGGGGAAAAACCAAACCAAACCAAAACAAGCCAGGCCTACAACCTCCATGAGTGTGGGCTGCGGGGATAAAAGAGAAGGAAGCAGAGGAATAGGAAAATGTGGGCAGGTATAAGGAGAAGCTCTACAGTGAGGCTGGGCTGCCAGTTTGCTGCATCCTGGCTGGGCTCTCAGGATACTGTTCCAGTTTTGCGTGTGCGTGTCGGTGTGCGTCTGTGTGTTTATATCTGTGTGTGTCATCATGTGTTCACTGCATGAAGCCTGTTCCTCTTCTTTAGTACCTCCCATTCATTTGCACTCTTTCTTTTCCAACGGGGTTCCTAGTTTTAGTGCCCTCTTCAAGCTGAGCCCTGGGATTTCCACCAGAAGGATGGCTCAATCCTGCAAGGCGCTAAGCACCCTCAGCTCACAGTGACTAAGGCAGTGGAAACCCTTGCAGGACAGAGCACACAGTTTAGGAAGATTTTTTTTCAATAGTACTCTGCAGTGAGAATACGAGAACAAAACTTGGAGTGCTCTTTTCCCTGATTGTTAATCCTTCTTTTCTTTTTTCTGCACTCAAACCAATTTTGCATGCATCAGACAGGAAGAGGTACAACACACGTTGATACTAACAGAGAGAGAGAGATTATACTCTGCTCTGAGTCTAATCATAGAATAATCTCTACTGTGGTTGAAAAGCAATAATGGCTAATTTTTTTATTAAATACACTTGCACAGGCAAATGTCACTTACAGTCTGTGTTCTCCAGCGGCCATGCTGGGAGTGGTGACAATGTTGTGCTGAAGCTAAGGGGAGCAGCTGAAGGCCGCAGAGAGCTTGAGGGTGGGGGAGGCAATAGAAAAAGCACACTGTGATTTTATTTGGGTCAATGAGTGAGTGTATTTCAGCCATTCCTTCCCTTTCAATAATATGTTTGTATAATAGATAACCAGTTCAGCTCCTGAAACTAAGCCCGTCCTTTGCTGTTTGTCAGTAAAATAGTTTTTTGCATGTTTTGCATCCGAGTGTTTTTTCCAACCCTTTGAACCGAATGATACTCCTGGCAGCAGAGGCTGGAGGTCTGCTAGGGGCACCGCAGACTAGCAGGTCACCAGTTTAGGGTCAGGGGTTTAAGAGAGGAGGAGGTACAAACACGGCTCGAATGGTGGGGGAAAAAAGCTGTGCCCATCCTTGATCTATGAAGAAGGGCTGTGCAATTTCCCCTGGGTTATGTGACATCAGAGAACACTGTCCCAGATTTTAGCCTGCTTGTCTCCCACTCACTGGGAACACAGGGAAGTGCTGAGGTCCCAAACTGATTTTAAAAGAAGATAAATATTTTACTGTTAAAACCAAATCCAGAGAGCAGTGTGGGCCTCTCTTGCCTACTGCCTGCAAGAGCAAGCAAGAAAGGCAGGGTGCAGGCAACCGAGGGCTTTGGCGCAGGCAAGGAGAGGCGTGCTCCTTTCCCATTCTAGCAGTACCAAAATCTGACACTGTGAACCAGTCCTTTAACATTCTCCATTCTGCTCTTTTCTCTCCTAGAACAGGACCACACATACACAAACAGAACAAGTCTGACACTGAGTGGGACTTCAGTCCTTATGTGCAAAGATGCTGATGCATGAGTTGTTCTACAAGTCTGGGCAAATCTGGGCACATCTTACTCAGGCTTGGTGGAGACACTACGTGAAAGCAGAGCAGCAATAAAAAAAACCCCAACACCCAAGCAAAGAAACCCCCACAGCAAGAATAAAGCCCACAGCCTACAGCAGCAGGAGAGAGAGGAAAAAAACACCGAGGCAGCAAGGCGGGGAGCTGTTGTCATGGAACTGACTGATAGTTGCAGCACTGGCATCTCAAATCGTGTCTGGGGGTAAAAAATGGCCAGCAACAGAGACAGGTGATCTGACGTCTCTTGAGGTGAGAACAGTTAGAGATAGGGCAAGAGCTGGAGGACTGCCTGAGGACTTCTCTGAGCTAGCCATGCACTGCTCCCCTTTGCACATCTTATAAAAATAATAACGTCATATAGCCTGGTAATGCTGCTAGAGCTTCATTCCAGGAGATGCTATGTATCAGAAGATAAGACCAAGATTTGGTAAGGCTGTGCTACCCCCAAGGAATCAGGGGAAAGAGAAGGAAAACCAGCCAGCAAGGATATACTGTCCCAGGTCATTCAAAGCAGGATCTGACCCATACCTGTCCTCCACCAGGCACTCAATCTCTGCTGTCGGTGCTTGGTAGGAAAAGATGAGTAAAGCAGCCTGGTGGCACTTACTGAACATCCAGCTGATCGAAGTCCTTTGGTCCCTCTTCTACCGCAGCTCAGGTGGGCAAACTTTGCCTTATCCCAATGCCCGAGTGGTTGATGTCTGTGGGAGAGATGCTGACTGAATCACAAGGTCCAGCAGAGCACCAGGAATCTGTGAAAGCATTGACTAAGGGATGCACATCATGAATGGCCTGGAGATTGCAAGAGAAGCAGGGTGGAGAGGCAACCGTTAGAGAAAAGTTTTTCTATTGTCATCTTTGGCTTGGATGCACATCATGAATGGCCTGGAGATTGCAAGAGAAGCAGGGTGGAGAGGCAACCGTTAGAGAAAAGTTTTTCTATTGTCATCTTTGGCTTGTGAAATTCTTGAGGGACAGCTGACTTCCAACGAGCCCTCAAATTAGATCCTAGCTCCTTGCTCCCCAAGTGATGCAGTTACAGTTGTGCTGCCTCTCAAGGTACCCCAGGACCACATCTGCATTATCTGCCAAAAGCTGACACAGCAGCTGGACTGCCCACGCATGCCCATTTGCTGCTACAACACCCCCTCGTGCAGGGGTGACCAGTCATCCCTACTCTTGTTGCAGCCACATTACCCTCCAGCTCTTCACTTGCAGATGGGTTTGCTACATACAATCTCCTGCGTTTGTTTTGGTTTCTTTTGTGGTGCTTTTGTGTCTAGGCCTTTGAGCTGCACTGACACCAAAGGGCTGTGCGTGACCATAAGCCAGGCCCAAGAGAGGAGAACCCTCTCCCAGGGAAAACGCAGACCCGGCAGGTTGCACACCAGGTGAACGTAGGGACAAACTACCCCCAGGAAGCTGCAAACTCTGGCATGTTTTTGTCAGGATCCCTCCAACAGATCCCCATTACTTATATCCATGTGCCAACAGCATTCAGTCAGCGGCGGCAGACGATGGGCTGCCTTCCATAAGTAAAGAACCTCCTGGAGCAGCAAGGCTTCCCAGGGCAGGCCAGTGACTTGCGTTACGGGCTGGGCAAATGAATCGGATTTTTTTTTCTTAAAAACATATAGGGAGAATAATAATGTTGCGATAAAACGGAGACAGCCACAGACAATGGGTTATAAAAGAATCCGAGTGCTGCTTCTCCATTCAAAACACAAGTTGGCAGGGAAATACTTCCTGGGGAGACTCCTGTCTCCCATAAGTCCTACAGCGTGGGACATGCTGGGGTAAGAAATCGTGCAGCACTCGTATCCTTGTACTTGCACAATGGAACTTTCCTCCCAGCGTATCACATTCAAAAAGAAATACTTTTATGGATGGCAGCTGAGAATAGATAGATGACCACGTTATAAATCTGTCTCCCAGCTGCAACGCTGAAGCACAGAGAAGGCGTTTCAGCTGGCAGTACCAAAGCTGGGGAGTGATGGATTGCTTGCTAATCCATCTGCTCTTAGATTTGCTCTCCAATAAAAAAATACTATTTTAATAAAGTGCTATTAGCTCATAACTCACTCGGTGTCATACAGAGGAGATAACCTCAGCCTGGGGTTGCCATCCTGTATCCCTGCATGGAGTGTTAACAAATAGCTAGCTGGGTGCCACCTCCACAGGGACATCATTCATCCTGTGAGCTGACAGCAAACTAAACTTACTGATGAGGCTGGCAGAGGTGACAGAGGCCCTGCATTTAAATCTTTGATGAGGCAGGAGTTGCACAATGACAGGTGGCCTTTTTTCTCCTTTCCTGTTGCATTCCACATGAGCAGCAGCAGTGACAGCAACTGGCACAGCCATTCAGCGGGCGGTAGGGCATGAAATCACCTAGCTGGTGGCTAGGAGCGATGTGCATTGCAAGAGGGACAAGGAATCTCTTTTCAAAGGCGGGATTTAGAGAGCTGGTAAGCAATAGTGCCTGGGGTACACTGAGAGAGCTGGCTTCGACAGTCCAACAGCCCACGGCACATGATGTGAAGGAAGAGTAGCCTGCAAGTGTGAGAGAATGGATGGAGAACTTTATTTCCTGTGGAAATAAAAAATGAAGTGTCAACACTGAAAAAAGCAGCACTTTCAAGCCTGCTGGCTACAGTTTTTCCAGGCTGCGCTAAGGCTGACCAGGTGCAGAGCTGCAGTGCATCAGCTACCCGTGTTCCCAGCATTCCCCATGCCAGTAACCAGAACACAAGGATGTTGAGCTCAAACCATGGGATCATTTGCCTGGAACCTACCCCACCAGCTCCCAAAACACTCTCAGAGAAGAACAAATAGCATCAGCTTGTACAAGTGGAAACCCATGCCATTCTTTCAATGCAGCGGGAAGAGATGAAAGCAACTGGGTTGGAAGATTGGACGCAAGCAAAACAAGTTGTCCTCACCACTGCTGCCACTCCTTACCCACCTTACCTGACAGATGTAGCATCCCAAGTCTCCTCAACCCTCTTGAATCAGGCTCATCTCTGGCTTTTCTGTTCCAACTCCTCAGTTTTTCCCAGCCTAGGTGCCACCTCCTCTTCTTCGCAGGTGGGAAGTAAAACGTCCATCATTCAGCAAGAGTTTGATAAATGATGTATCCAAACTACCGGACTGAGTGTAAGCAGTCCTTCTACTGCCAAGGGTAGAAGTGATTGTGGACTTTCTGACATTGTATTAATAGGGATCTCTCAGAAGGGGACTGGGGGACATGCCTGCTCTGCCCAGAGCCACAAGCTTCTCTGGAAAGGAAGAGGAGAACTCACTGTGAATTTCAGACACACAGATGCTGTCACGATCTACCAGGCAGGGGCTGTGGAGGGAGATTGTGAACAGAGAGAAGAAAACAAGCGAGTCCTGAAGTGCTCCGCTCCTGGGTTTTCAACTAGCACCAGGGTTGCACAAGAGCCTGCAACACTTTGCTCACAAAACATGAAGAGCGCAGATGTGCAAAGCTCTGACCAGCTGATTGTTTGTGGATTTTTGAGGGTGAAGCAAGGTTGAGACACACAGGAGAAGTTCTGTATATTGAAGAGCCCTGTTCCTAGGACTAAGTTCCCAGTATAAAGTATAGAAATGGCTCTACTTACCCCTCTCCCACGCCTTAAAAGAAAATAAACTAAAGAAAACAGACTTCGTTTAGTAGAGAGCGCATCATCTTCCAGGTTGCCCAAAAAGGGGAAGGAACTTTGCCCCTGGGGATACAAGCAGCACCAGCTAGTGAGTCACACCAGAGTGACATCTCAATACACACCAGAAACCCTAAGGCACCTGCGGGTTGTCAAAAGCACCCATGTGTCCGTCTTCAAGACGGACAGTCCTTTCCATCCATGTGAAGCCCAGGCAAAAAAAGCTCAGGTGAGGACCGGTGGTATCTATTGTTAAGAGTGGTCATTAAAAGCCCTTAAAAACTCACCGGAAAGTACTTCTATACTCACGCAAACCTGAGAACCACTAGGTCAGCCTATGCCTCCTGCAGTCTTCCCTGCCACAGCAAGAGGCTACTTCTAGCTAATTGATCTCCCGAACCTGCAATTAATCACTGTTGCACAGCGCAAAAGCATGGATCACAGCTGCATTACAAGCACTGTGCTCCCTCTGCTTCCACGTAGGGACCTGATGCAATCTGAAGGAGGAATCACGTGAAACAGCTGACACAGCAACTTCTGTGCCTTTCACGGAGCTTTACAGCAGGATTCTCTTCCCAGCTATCGGCATCAGCAAAAGCGCAGTCAGACAGTATAAGGACAAGACAGAGTACCTTTCCCCCCCCAACCAACTCCTTTTGTGCTTTACGGAGATGATTATGGAAGAGAGGGGAAAAGTACTGAAGGTGTGTCACAATGAGAGATTTTAATCACACAATTTCAGACTGCTCCCTCATGTAATTCATTAGCAAGTTTCTTTTAGCAGAGTGGCTCTGCTTAGGTACCTTCCAACTCTTGGGGCTTAACAGAAATAAAACTCTAGTAAAATCTAAGTAGGAAGGGGAAAGCCTAGAATAGCTAATCCTCTAGTAAGTCAGTGGACTAAAGGACAACTCCACCTAGGCTGAAAGGGAGGGGGAAAAAAAATGGCATTCAAGTTTATTTCAGTCCTTCAGAAAATAAAGTATGCAGTTTCAGTTTATACAGCGATTCCTCCCTTTCCTCTGCAGCATGCTTCCCACAGCAACATGCCTTGCAACAAGTTAAGTGTTAGTGGGGCATGCAAGCCTGGGCACGCACTACTGCTGTGGGACACCTGTCCTTAACAAAGGAGCAGCTTCTAAAATGCATCTTCAAATTCTCCCTTGGCATCCAGGGGAAAATATCAAGAGAACTACTTTGAGAGAAGATGGCAGCTCAAGACAGTGAAAGTTTGCAGCCTCAAGAACTATTTCTTTCCTGATGTGCCACAAGGCTGCCTGTTCCAAGGACCCTGGTGACCAGCCCTGTTCTGCTCCTATGCTCACAAGCTCTTGTCAGGGTGCATCTCTCAAAACTCTGTAACAACCACCAGTGAAATGGACAAAGCAGAGATTGCTGTCAGTTCCTGTCAGAGAAGAACATCTCAGCAAGGTACTCAAGGGCACAGATTTAGGTCAGGCAAATATGCTTGCATAGTGTAGTTCCAGAAGGGGACTCAGAGCAGAGCGCAGAGTTCAAATCCAGTTCAAACTCAGAGGAAAAAAAAAAAAAAATCAAGAGATTTCTCTGACCTGTCTTTTGTATGCACACACATAGAACAAATGTCATCTGATCGAGACAGGCTTGTGTTCATGACTTGACAATGGCACATTTCTCAGTTGTTCCAGAAATGCAGCAGAAGACCCATGTAGCAAGAGCAGCTCGATAGCAGGCAGCCAGTAGCAAAAAAGCCCCACTCCTCTCTCTCTTCAGACCACGCTGGACACCTGTATGCCAGACAGACTTACTGAGCCTTGCTACTCACCTCCTTAGAGAGATTTACTTAGGGGGAGGGAAAAAAAAATAAATAAAAAAAATAAAGGGCTGCTCTCAGACTAGCTGTAGCAGCAAGTACCTGGCTGGAGAAAGCCAGCAAAGCATTGTGGGCTATATAGTCAGAATAGATACATCAGAACCTGGGAAGCAGCGATTCCTGCTGCAGCTCAGCAGTGTCTGAAGGGCCACCTAGCATCCTGAGCAGTGCTTTCAAGATTATGCTGTAGGAAGTGCCAGTTGCTCCACTGCAGTTCAGATAACCTTCTGTGATCCAGGGACTGTGTGCGGTTATTCTACGATGCTACGCTGGAGGGGTATAAAAGCTCTCAGGCTTGGAAGGAACACTTAGCGCTTCAGCACTGAGGAGTCATGCTCCAGAGCTTTTAGTCCCTTGCAGTGCACTGCTGCAGGCCAGCTCTACAGCCATTCCCCAGGAGACCCAAGCACAAAGACAACAAAAGGCAGCAGCCAGGCACGAGCAGGTGTAGCTACATCACAAGGAGAGTCCCAGTGCTTATAAGCCAACCCACTGCACAGTTGTAGTTTCTCCTAAGTGTTGACTCCAAGTTAACCAGGTACAGCTGTGAACCACACCAAATACACCTCTGTAACACAAAGTCTACGCTGAGTCTGTGCAGGGGTGACAACAAGAGAGCAAGGAGTGATGCCATACAGAGACATGAGGAAGGAGGTATGTCGTGGGCAGGTTCTGTGGGAAAATGATGAGAAATACCTCTGCTGGAGCATAAACCCGACAAAGTTAGATATATGGGAGCAGCAGGCTTGGACGGGCCCTGGGTTCCCACAAGCCCATGTCACTGGGACACTCCGGAACAGTGTCAAATGGCTGAAAAGAATTTGGAGTTTGGGCCCCTCTAGCAGGCCAGGCCATACAGACTAACACAGTCAATGGTATTTCAGCAAGGGGGTCCTTTAATACAGTTGCTTCTGCCTCATTTAAACCATTTTGTTCTCTGGTGTGCTTTAAAAACATAAAATCAAAGGCAGACTGAGGCAGTACCCCCTTCCCTTGGACAAATGGACACATTTCTCACAACACAAGATCCCACCAAACATTGGCCCAGAAGACCCTCTCGGATCTCTCCCACGCCCACTTCCCCACACATGCTGGTCTGAAGCCTGCAGGCTTCTCACACTGGTGTTCCTTTGGTGAAAGGCAGGAGTGGGTTTCTGCCAGTCCCTTTGCTTGCTTCAGCACCCTCTGTTTTCAGCCACTCCATCTTCTGTTTGTGTTGCTGCACAGCATCAGCTACCCGGGCATCAATCATGGCCTCTGTAAGAACACCGTCCTCTGATGCATAAGCTGCAGCCTGGAGGGGCAAAGGCAGAAGAAACAAGTTAGTGATGGCAATTCCTAGGATCAGTGAAGATCTGAGACTGGTCCCTCTCTCCCGTTTTCTTCTCCATGCATGTTTGCCCCCCACACTACCTAGCACAACATCCAGTCTTGTTCTAAGTCAGTGGTGGTACCCAGAACAACCTGGCATATCACCATCAGAAAGGTTTTTCTTGATGCAGCTGTACTAGGGACTGAAATACATCAACTGCCCAAGCACATAGAAACACTCACAGCTACACTAAAGTCTTTGTCTCTGAGCTACTAACAAGCACCTTCGCCTACCTGCCTCTGGATTTCCTGGGAGGCAAGATCTTTGCATTCAGAAGAGACAAGGCCACAGGTTCATAATGCTGAACATAGCCAGTATGGTTAGGCTGCAGTCACACTTGGCTTGTTTAAATTTCCTCTCCTGCTTTAAAAGCGCTGCACATATGAAGCCAATAAGGTAAAGAGTAATAGGTGCATATGGTGATTGAATGACTCCATCCCAGACAATAGAAAACATTTTAAACACTTACAAAGGAGAACTAACATCAATGCTAGGGTGAATATGGGCAATGTGGCACCTCTAAAATGATGTCTAAAGTGCACTAATCTTGCTTTCCTCATGGGTTCTGCTAGGAATCTCCCCTGCACCACCTCTGTGCTGCATCAGCTCCCACCCTATACTCATCTGCCCATGGGACCTCCCCTTTTCTCCCCCCTACATTTGTATCCCAGCTCCTGTCTCTCCAATTCTGCTTGGTAAATTCACACTTCGTCCTGTTGCTATTTCAACAGGCAGTGTAGATTTCATCATAGTTCCTTGCAGAAAGGGCTGAAAACTCCTGACATCCTTGCCAAACAGACCACAATACTTCCAGTGGCAGCTTAGGGGAAACAGGACTGCGTGCCACTTCTCTTCAGCTGCAGCAAAATATTGTCACTTTTGTCCAAACATGCAGGACAGCTAGGACTCCAGTGATGGACATTTTGCAGATGACAACACAAGCAGCTGTACCCTCCAAGGAAGGGAAGGATGCTTATGCTGTTAGCTGTACCCATCTCCAAGGTAACAAAGCAACTCCAAGCTACAGATTTCTAAATCTGGTTACTCCCTATGCAAGTGCTCCTGCAAGCAACTCAGTACTGTCGTTCCTTGTACAGCTGTGCTAGCAACAGAGCTTGACACCGGTCATGGTGGAAACCCCCTCCAGCTTCTCACATCCATGCTGCCTGCCCCAAATACCCCTAAATTTCTGTCCACATCTCTCTCCTTCCACAGAGCTATCACATCATGGATTGTCACATGCCAACCCTTCTGTCTGCAGGGTGTTCCCCAAGATCCCGGACAGGCTGAAGGTATTACAGTCTAAGGTATTACATACAGGCTCCATAAATCATTAATGGTGCAAAACATCAATTATACCAAGCAACAAAGTTTACTGCAAAAGCACCACAGAAAGAAATTACAGTTGACCATTTTATACACCCACTGTCCAACGATGTAGATGGGAGAGAAGACAAACCCCAAAGTTGTTGCACTGGTCATTATCATCACAGTACTGACTAGCCCAGTACAGTAAGTACAGTAGATTATACCTGCTTATTAGATTATTCCTTCTGCAATGAGGTAGCAGTAATAATTTCAAGAAATGAGCAAAAGGTTACCCAAGCTGGTTTTCAGCCTTCCCTGGCCTACTTGCCAGCCCTTACTTGGTAGCCCTCTTTGGGGAACTGGTTAGATCACAAGAGGTCTCACTGCACAAGCCACATGTAACTATAGAGCTGGCGGGCACTGTTTTTTACTGCAAGAAACATCAAAACAGATCTTTCCCTGTGCAAAACCTTTGTAATCCTTCCTTAAGGCAGAAGTGACAAGTTAGGCTAATGCTCGTACTTCAAGTTAGGAGTAAACACTGGCTGCAGGCAAGGAGTGTGGAGAAATAGAAAGTCTGCAAATAGAAAATTCACCTTGCATAAAGGCACTTGTCCTCTGTATTCAACAACAGGACAGGAGGCATCCTGAACACGAGGCAGTTACTTCCCACAAACAGCAGGAGAGCACCGCTTCCAAAACCTGCCTGCTGCCACAAATATTTATACAACGCATTTCACAACATGACCTGTATTCTCTCACCACTGTAAAAGGGGCATGGTGGAGAGGTTCTGTTCAGTTGAAGTATCCTCTCTGACTCACCTCCATATCATGTCCTCCTCCCTTTTTTTTTTTTTTTTTTTTCCTCCAGGACATGACTGGGGACTTAAAGCTAAAAGAAGCCAGCACCCTTTTGTCAATGCAGCCCTCCAGCCAGGAGGATTTAGTGTTTTAAAATGGACTAAGCGTTTTCCTGGGATGTGTGTTATGTGCCTCCACAGAATAGAGAGGATGTCTTCCCTTCCTCCCTGCCACTGCATAGACCATAAATTCAACTGTGGAAACTCCTGCAAAGCTGTGCAGTTCACGCTCTGTTGATTTTCTCAATGACTTTCTATTTATAGAAAGCCTCAGGCCCTAGCTGTCAAGAAAGCAAATGGGGGAAGCAGCTGTCCCTTCTGGGAGTAGCTTGCACACACACAAAAATGGTACTGAGCTTCATTTATATTCATACCTCTACCTTCTGCATGGACAAATTTTAACCCATTTTCCCCAGCGCAACTATTCATGTTTTATAACTCAAATCCAATTATGAAATAATCTGAAAGCAAAGTATGTGGGGAGGAAGTGGAGGGATGAAGCACAGATGACAAGTCCAGCCTAGATGACCTAATGGTTCATTTCAGCCAAGAACCAGGGTTTATTTTAACTTGGCTACACTAATCCATATCCTTTGAATCACATTTATAGTGCAAACAGTCTGCTCAAAAAAAGACCCCCAAAACAAAAGCACCTCCTCTGCTCCCACACACTTACTTATAATGTTCCTTCAGCTCAGACCACTATAGAAACATTAAATTCTTCCCATAAGTTGGTCAGGTTTTTATTCTTTTAAATATAAACAAGGTTCAGGGAACAAAAATGCATTTATGTCAGTGGCACACAAGGCAAGGAAATGACAGGAAGCTCACTTCTATCATTTCCACTGGGACATAAAACTCCTGGGAATTCTCTTGAAGTGTTGCCAGAACAATTTTCCAGAGATTACAGCTTGGAATAGTGAAAGGTTGCTTTTCTGACATTTTATCTAAAGCATATCAGTGGGTTTAAGTACAGGGTGCAGAATTAGAAAGTCTGCACATTACTATAAACAGATCTGAAGGGAATTTTTAAGTGTGTAAATGCATCTAATCCATACTATACTCACAAAGGATTAGATATGGGGAATGGAAAAGCACAAGGACAAAAGGCAATGCTCAGTCTTCTGCAGAAGAGATTAAAATGGATTTCTAGCATGCAGACTATTAGCTGTGCCAGACAGCAATATATTTCCCAGCACTAGAGGTTACACCCTCCGCTTTTCTGCATCTTATTTTTTCTGTTTGGTAAATTCAGGACAAACTGAGCCAGACTGAAACAACAGTGAACTAGAACTTCATGTAAATGACAGTCAATCAATTTCAAGCCCAGCTTACAGTGGAATTAAGCCTATGAAAGCTGCAGCTATTGCTCAGGCTTCTAGTTTAACAGAGATGTTTTTGTTGAAAGCAATTTTGGCAGAGCACACCAAAAACATCTTCATGGGAAATGACTGTGAGGCCATGGGACAGCAGAGTGGCCATATGCTGTTGTTCTAGGTTACTCTCAGCAAAAGCGATAGCTATGATAGTTCCTCCTCCTACTGCTTCAGAACTTCACTTTTCCCCAAACCATCTCTGAGGTTCAGTTCTGGCCATAAGAGATGACCCCAGACAAGCTAAGTAGAGCTGATGAGCATCCTAGCATCTCAAAACTCCATTAAGTCCATGATAAATACCTTCCTGTGCTCCCTGTTCATTTCCTCCAGCACTTCTGCAGATTCAGGAATGGAAACAGGAATAACAATGCAGATTCCTCACTGCCTTTCCTAGTACTACCTGTGCTACACGGGTGATTTGATTAGGTTTCGTCACAGAGGTTAGGACCAGAATTGCAAGCAACAAGGCTTCAGTCAGCCTGAAGTAGTAGCATAGACCCTCTGGAACCGGGCAACACTTCACCATAGATTAAGACTGCCATTCTGCTCCCTCTGCATTTGTCTCTGTTGTCCAGACACTGGCTGAAGTTTTGTTCCAAGACATGTCTACAGAGGTATAATGCATACAGACAGCAACACTGCAAATGACTGTTGGGGGAATAAACTCATTAAGAGAATATATAAAAAAAGCTGAGGTGAAATAAGTGACAGGTATGTTGCAATTAAGTCTACACTTTGAGGGTTAGCTCCAAGTCACATCAGGGTACTATGCAAAAAAGCTGAAAGCAAAAGGCAAACAAAATGCTCCCACCTAGCTCTGTGCTCCAGCATCCACAACGAGGAGTTTTCACTGGGGCTTTCTGCTATAATCTTCCCCAGAATGGGTCAACTGAATTTGTTTGTTAAACAGAGACCTTAGGCAAAGTGGATTTCAGCAGCTGTTGTGATGAGCCTATCTAGAAAAGCGTTGGAAGCTTAAACGTCTTGAGACATAGTTGTCTCAAGTCTGCTTTGAGGACTTCTAAAGAGCACTAGGCTCACGACATCTGCTGTTTACCAGCTCTGTAAGGTGTTAATAACATCAGAAACAGAACTGTTAAGAAAGATACCTTGTTCTTCCCTTTTCTTGGCTCTTCCTGCCCTTCATCTTCTCAACTTGTACATCATCTCGCACTCTTCCTGCCTGTGTTGTTAACTTGAAATAATGCTTTGGATGAAAAGAGGTTGGGGGGGTGGGTGGGGAAGCAACTGCAAGTAAGAAACTGAGTAGGAAGTCCAGATGTTCACCTTAACTATAGTCACACAAGAGGCTCCCTAAATCCTCAGGTTAAGCCCTTTTATAGATTCCTTATAGCTCCATACATCAAGGCGAACAAAAGTATAGCTTGCAAACTGGTTAAAATTCAAGGGTGTGTTCATAAAGGTGCTGCTCGCGTCAGGTTATTTCCCTCATCAGCCATCTTTGGCATGCAGCATCTTGAATCAAAAGTTCAGTCATACAGGAGTTTAAAAGACCAACAGTTCAAGAGTTAACAGTCCTATCTGTAGTATATAACCACCATACAGCTGTTGCATCCAACTGAGGGAAGTCTGATAAGCATTTTCTTGAGCCAGTTATGCTGGTTCATATAGCCCCTACCTACCCTGATCCACCCCCTCAGATGTGCCAGGACAACAGTGTAGCTATGCAGTAAACTTGTCTTGCCAAGCTATTTTTAATTCTGATCAGCTCCCTGACCCAGTTCATAGTACAGCCATACAAAGAGATGTACCAGTGCAATGGGATGGATAGCAGAAAGGCAGGAATATGAAGCAGGACTAACACTGCCAGAAATGCTTGTAAAACCGCAGCTTTAATCCTTCCCTGATAGAAGACAGCATTGTAGCAGCTACAAAGCTACCTATAACAAGCTATCTGTTAGCACTGACCCAGGCCCCAAAATACAGATACCATTCAAGAGATCAACTTGCATCAAGAGTACTTAAAACGTCTGCTTACAGCAAGGCTTTTAACCACAGCTACCAAAGTGCCATACCCTTGATACTTTACATAGTAAAACCAAAGGCAGGTCTTAACAAGTCTTGCCACAGTCAAAAGTCAGTGGGCCAAACCTGGCATAAGTGCAGCCTTCTGTAAAGCTCTAGTCAAGCTCCAGTCAGTTACAGCTCTAAATTCCTTGACCCAATGACTGAAAAAGAACCCTGCTGTAGCACTTAGGATCAACAACTCTGGCAGCAGCTCCCAGGGCAGTGTTTAATACAGAAATCTTATCCCTTTTAGGATGCCCTCACAAATCTGCTAGTGGACTGTTTCCTGACAGCAGAGAGGAACATAACCTCCTGCTGCAATTTTACATAGAACCTTGTTTATGGTTCTGGCACTATGAAGTACATTTTAAAAAGTGATCAGAGCAACAACACTAAGGAATTAGTCGCACCCCTCCCTTTCCCTTCCTTCAAGATTACTTAAAAGATAAGTGATAAAGGCTGAGGTCATTCCCAGGGAGTAATGACAAGCTAGGAGATAAGGGGTGATAAAAAGCAACCTGATAAAAAGCAAAGGATCATTTATCACAACTTCTTATTACAGGAAATGCCTGGCAGCAAAGCCTTTCACATACATGGGTAAGGGGGTCTCTTCTACATGAAGAGAAATAAAGAAATTCTACAACAATTAGTGGTCTGCTTTCTCTCCCACATCACCGTCACTCAGTTTAAGACAAACACCCTAGGTCTTTATCCTGAGTTTCAAAATCAGAAGCCCACAAAAAGCATAGCTGTACTTGGAAAAAGCACAGTCATGATCTACTGGCTCTGTGAAAGGCAGAATGGCCCAAGTTTCTGGTCTTTCTTGCCACCTGTCAGCTCTCCAAAATGGTGTCTGAACACATGCTAATTGGACACCATGGCAGTCCACCTAACACCCATCAATATGCACTACCTTGCTCTGAATCTCAATTACTTGTCAAGCATCTTGCTAAGCTTCTTGACTGAACTGGTAACAACACTAATCTGGTATGTTTTCAGGCAGTTACAGAAGAAAAACAAATTAAAAGTAAATAAAGCTTTATATACATTTTCAGATGACAGCACACATTTTTACAATATCTGAAAGGAAGCTGACATTATTAAGTTACATGACATAAAATTTGGAGCATATTCCTTAAATTTATATTACTAGCTTATAAAGATACGCAATCCAGTAAGAAACTGGCAGCTGTGACAAAACAAGGTGAAAGCCTGATTAAAAAAAAAGTACTTAAGGTTGTCAAGCATGTGAACAAGTGCACTCAAAGAGATGGCATTTCTTATTTCTACATAGGTGCCACCCATGTAGAAGTAGCTAGCCTTTTCAGCTTCATTTTCCAGTTAGTTTTGTTCCTTCAATTACTCAAGTTGCACTAAAAATGTGTTAAGAACAAAGTAGGGCAGTAGGATGTTATAGTGTCCTAATGCTATCATACCTATAGGCAAAAACATTAGGTTTCTCTTTTACTGAGTTTCTTGAGCTGGAACATGAGTAATGACCAGCATGATTTGCCAAAACCCATTCCTAACTCACTCGCTTTACTTAAATTCAGTAAGGGATTTCCCATTAATGATTATAAAAACTGTTCCTATTTATGAGATGAGGAATTATGCTGATATTCTCACACCCACCCCAGAGCTAGCAGCGTTCTAGCACTACCGCATGGACATAAGGAAACTTCCAAAGCAAGACGAGATCTGAGACCCCAACATCAAACACTCAAACCTTCCAGAAAGGGAAAACAAAACAAAGAAGCCCAGTGATAAAAGCCCTATTTACCTGCCATGCCACAGCAAGCTGAGAGATCTCTCGGCCAGACATGCCTTCTGTCAACCTGGCAATCTCTGAGCATTTCTTCCCATAGTCAAACTGGGCCAGCTTCAAACGTCTAAAAAGCAGAAGAACAAGGATTATTTTACATGCAGCCACATGACAGAACAGGAGGGTGAAGGAGTCAGAGGTAGGCTTTGTAAGGAGCAACACTTACAATGAAATCAAAGATCAGATCGGATCAATCTCTGTAGAAAGATCCAGCCTGAGTACAGAAGTTGTTCTCCTGGGCCCAGAAAGCCTGATTTTTTGGCACAAAGAAATGTGCGTACCTAGATTAAGACCAAAAAAGTGCAAGACTGCACAGCACACAAAGAAACGAGTCACTTGGTCCAATTTGCCTCTTAAGCCAAGCAAAGACAAGTGCTTGGATATGAGGAATTCCAACAGCGTTCCTACTTGCATTATTGCCTCCAGTGCAGTAACTGGTCTCCTAAATTTTAAGGGGATAACATACCATGGCATGAAATTCTAGGATGGCATCTTATCCTGTAACAAGATAGCAAGAGGCATCTCTCCAACTCTTACCTGTACTACTTGCTTAAAGTGGGTTTATAGATAGTGTGACAGAATACACAGAAAAGGAGATAAAGAAAAACAATTAAAAAAAAAGAGAATCCTATAGGGTTGAAGAGTTTTGCAGAGATACTCACTGTTTACCCTCTGTGGCTGGCTTCAAGACATGCCTATCAAAATACATTCTCACAAGCCGCTCCCGTTCTTCTAGCTGGGGCAGATCAAAGTTCACCATTTCATCTATACGGTCATTGATAGCCCAATCAAATTGCTCAGGCTGGTTGCTTGCTAAAACAAGCATAAACCTGGAAGTATGAAAAGAGAGGAAAGACTGAAAAACCCATAAAAATAAAAATCAAGGAAACAGTCTGAACATTGGGAACTGCCATGGCCAGTATCAAAGACATTTCATCACCTGACATATCTGAAGATTTCCTTAGAAACAGCTTTGTAACAGCATCCAAAGTGACATACTAAAATGCAGCATAGTTTAAACTCTTTAGAACTGAAATGCGTTTAACTCAGTACTTAGCCTTCCAATACCAGCCTTCCCTAGTCTGTCCCTGCCACAGAAGCCTAATTTATCACTTTACCCACAAGCTCCCTCAAGTTAGGAATATCACAAACATTTAGCAAGAGTACAACCTCCCAGAGACCTCTAAGTTTGAAACCTTGGAATAGGGCTGGACAACACGGAGAGATATCCATAACAAATATCTCCAGTTTAAATCCCAGTTTGGGGAGCTGACTTCAAGCTGCTAACTGCATAGCACCCTAGAATCATGAGGCACTGTCTTAGTCCTGCTTTGAAGGTATGAATGGCTGCCAAACTGAAAGCCAACAGCATTACTGAAACCTCAGCCAGCTCAACAAGCTGCAGAGCATTGAATGGACTCAATCTGGCCTAAGAATAAGAGGAGTGTACCACTGGCATGTCTGTGTATGGGAAGGTCATTCTTCAGCAGCTGGTAAAAGTCGTTTCCTTCAAGCAAGCCTGATAACACGTTCCTGCTACCAAGTCTAATGCGTGCAGAAAGAGAGACATTCACAATGGGTACCATAAAACAAAGGTGGTTTGTTTTACCAAGCTTTGCTCCATGGTACAGATGTGCTAGCTTCCAGGTCCTGCTCTCTCCTGCTGCATTTTGAAGCCAGAAGCTCTTTCTTTTGCTATGTAATAATGGTTCTTCCCCCTGCCGATTCTACTGTAATGATTTAACTGATGTTACCACCTTAACAGTGCATTACAATTTGAAATGTTTTTTTTTTTTTTTTTAACCACAGCTATTGGAATACTGATATTCTTGCAGACTATTTAAATCCTAGTCTACAGGTAGCTGTGTTCTTTGCCATCATTTCTGACGATAACTTCACCAACCCAAGAGCCACGCAGGCATAAAACTGTTCTTTTTCTACCAACAAGGACTTCCACCAAACCCATGCAGAAACAGCTTGGATAAAGGGTTGATGTACAACCTGACATTCAGGCCTTGCTCATTTCTATTGTGAAAAATGATACAAATGAGCAAGAGATGCAGGCACAGTCAGCTACGCAGCAAGAAGATGCAGAAAGTTCTTTGGGAAGTTTAAGCCAGGAGTTCACAATACTTAGTACTTAAGTTACGTTGGTGACAATTCACTGGTAAAGTAACAGTACTCTTCAGGGTCTCACCAAAACAGCTAGATTTACATGCACTATTAGACTTATTCAAGTGAACTCCTGTTCATGGATACAGGACTCCTTATTGCCCAAAGCAGCAATAAGGCTGTTCAGAAGTAAAAAGCAGTGCATGAATCACAAGGACATGTTCAGTCTCCTAGAATGGCTCACAGTTTAAATTCAGGTTGAATTCAACGTCTGACAGAATGACAGCCCAGCTGTTTTGAGTGGAGGCATAGCACCCACCAGCACCAAACAAGCATACCCAGAGCTCTGCTAAGGTAGTTTAACATCAGAGGAAAGAACCGTCCCCTTAACACCCCCTTGCCAGTCATTTGCTTGCAGTGCCATTATAAATCTGGTCAAAAACATAACTTTGCTAGATCCACATCAATGAGACATCACAAGTCTGAGAAGGACTTTTTCCTAGAAAAAGGGGGAACTATCTAAAGCTAAAACATACATGTTATTGTTCTTAAAAGTTCTGCAGTTCCATCTAAACATCTTTATCATTTTTGCAGGTACAGGGCAAAAAACATTTCTAGCGATCACCTAGGAGCTCAGGATATCTAGTTTTCATCTTGGAAAACAGTATTTCTATCTTAAGCAACATTTGCTCTGGGTCCTGCAGAACATATGTATTTTGCCAATACATATTTATTACATTTATTCTTGCAAACAGGAAGTACAACATCATTTAAATAATAATTATACTCAACTCGGCATTTATAGTGCAATTCTATATATCATTTCAGAAGAGACTCCCTATCCTCCCAAAGAGAAAACCAAGGATCTTGCAAGGTTCTTGCAGGCTCAACACCTTGCTTTCTAGCAATCTACTCATTTTGGAAAGTCACACCTTCCAAGGCACCTCACTGTGACAGAGAAGGGTACAGAGAAGCTATATACAAGCAACTATCAGTTAGAGCTGCACTGGTTTTAACAAGTTCAAGAGAGACCCCATGGGCAGAAAATGCCCTGCTGTTGTCCTGAAACAATGACCTTCTAGAATATTTATTTCAATGTCATGAGGTTACTATAATAGGTGTTTTACTACAAACTAAGGGAGCCATTCATCACTGCGAAACTCACCTTCCCACATAAAGAGACAACTTTTCTTTTACAAAGAAATTGAGCAAACAAGAAGTTTAACAACTAAGTAAAGTTCATGCACACACAAAAAAAATCAAATCAAAGGTTATTTAAAAAAGGTCGAGGAAAGGTCACCTCTTTATTATGATAGCCAAGAAATGGCTCTTGTTAAAACTAAGCAGTGCTCTCCAAGAAGTTAACATTAATGTGACAAAGTGAGCGTGGATGGATTGGCAGTGAAATTCACACGCATGCATCTGTCAAGTCAGCCCTGCAATCATCTGTGTTTAGCAAATCTATTAGCAGCCATGAAAGAAACAGCTCTGGGATTCCTACATTTACCCGCAACGTTACACACCGACATAGGGAGCAGACAGCTCATGCAAAAGAAATGGGATCAGATTTAAACTCATTTGCCTCAGTTTCAAACCCACCCCCACTGCACACACATGCACAGCATAGAAAGAGGCCACTAAAGCACTGGAGAGGAACAGCAGCTGAAACAAGCACCTGCTGATGCATTTTTTAGGAGACCGTGAAACATCCAGACAGTATCAACCCTGCATTCTCTTTTGTGATACTGATTTTCATGGGCCCCATACTGTCCTTGCATAAACAACAGTAACTTATCAAGAAAGAGAATGTACTCATTAAGACAATCAATATGTTCAAATACCATCCCTGTTTCAGCAAGCGATTCCCCTACAGTGCTGGAAGGGAGCCACACACAGTATGGATGATACATGAAAGGGAACTGCTCACCACCACATACCACATGCAGAGGAAGCATTGTCCTGAAAGGCAGTTCAAGATCCCTTTTGCGCATCTGCTAACACGGGCCAAATGAACACCCTTTTTACAAGCACTGATCTCTACCCCGTGTACAGCCTTTCTGAGTTCTAATTTCCAGGTCCCAGGAAGAAATAAAGGAGGAACAAGGGAAAATCAAAAATTCAGTATATAAACTGAACTAGGGATATTCTGTGCAGATTTTTTCAAGTCCTTAGTAGCACAGATCATATATTTCCAACTTTCATTTGCACACCACAGACCCCTTACAGACTTTCCTCAATTCAGGGAAATATCAACTGCTGTAAGGGCTGAAACTGGATACTTACTTGTTGCTGTGCTGCCCTGTTCTGTGCAGGAATGCATTTAAAGTTGCTCTGAGATCTTCACTGATTTTCTCCTGCAAAGATGAAATCCAAAGGAAGATCAACTGCTTGGCGACCTAAGACAGGTCACAGCTTTAAGCAGCATTATTGACAAAGTGAGTTCTGTTATTGTCAACTATTTGCATTACAGTAGAATCCAAAAGCACTATAACACCTTGGGGAAAAAAAAAAAGGATCAATTTATATATCCAGGAAAAAGGTTAGGAATTAAAGCTTCCAGCACAGAGATTAAATATTTACCCACAGTCATTCAGTGATTCTCTTGATTTCAAACCCAAGGCTCTAACCATTGGCCCAGGTGGCCTTCCCTGCTGAACACTATTTTAGCTGGGAAGTCCATTAAGGTACTTACAGGAAAATAATCCACAGCAAAGAATTCACTTACACATTCAAAGTCATCTTCAAGGGATAGCTCTTTAAATAGACTGTTGGGATTCAAGTAGCAGGTCCAGATTCAATGTACAATATGGTGACTTACTTTGAAAATATAAATCATTTGTATGGGGGAAGATGCTAGCATAGCTTTGTTAACGTAGTGAAAAGCAGTTGTTACGAAAACCGCCCAAGATAAGTATCTGTTGGGACCAAAAACCCAAACCCTGCAAGGTATCAACTCTGCAGTGTGAACAATCTTCTCTTGTTTTCAAGATAAGGCTCTTTCTTTCCTACTGCCCAGTCACTTCCAAAACCTCCAAAAAGATTGTGTCACACATCTCTTGTATGGAGGAATTCTCAAGTCACTCTTGAGATGCTCATTCTATTCAGTTGCAAGATGCTAATTTCTTGTCTCTCCATCACTGAATTAGGTGAGTAGTAAGGCACTTGCCAGTTTTACTCTTTTGCCTGTTGAAGCTAGTTTATCAAGTTAAACAAAAAGGCTGTCAGCTGACTAACTCGGCAGCATGCACAGGTAATGGACATAGAGAAAGTACTTACTGTTGCCCTCTTCCGTAGAAATGCATCCGCTTCATCCACAAATAGCAAGAGGCTGTAAAAAGAAAGCACTACACAGTAATAGGAGACAGGTAAGTGAGGCTCAAATAGCTCAAGGATTCTCCTGTCCCACTATCAGGCACCCATAACTGTGACCAGCTGTAAACCCCAAGGATTACACAAGCAGATTCATTTCTTAAGGCAATAATTCTCAGCTAAGCTACAGCAACTTTTCCATTGCAAGCACTTGGCCCATCCCAACAGTTAACTAAGAGGTATTAGCTTAAAACACCTTAGGCCATAAATCTGTCTCCAGGCCTCTGGAGTTTTGATTCCTGCTGTGCAGAAGCAGACTGAACAGGAGCAATTCTAGGGCACAGGACCTTAACTTCCTCCAGATTTTTAAATATAGATGGGAGTTTTCATAGGCACGGTTTGGCAACGGGCTTGTATCTAGCAATACTGGTATGTTACTGCCAAGTTGGAGTAGCACTTTGAAATTTAGACTGGCTCCCCAAGTGTGTGTGAGAGTGCTTATTTTACCATTCCCTCCTATTTAGAGAAATGTGCGCAAGGGTACAAGAGAGGTACACAAGCATACAAGAAATCTTGGTGACAATGGCATTTCCTGCCATTTTTCTTCCTTGTATCATTCTGAAAACCTCAAACCAGAGTCCTCCCCTGCAATTTGCTTTGTTATTTTGGGGGGTTTCTCCTTTCCAAACTGCACTAGCAATAACACAATGGTTTTACTACTTGTGGAGAAGTGAATTAATAAAGTCAATGAATAATTCACAAAAATAAATTCATTTATAACCCAAGGGTAGTGCTCTTCCCAAGAGACAAAGCATATAAAGATGTTTATCAATAACAGAACCAAGTTGCTCATAAAGCTGTCACAGCTTGTATTACCTTCTCGCCTAGCTTCAAAACCAGCTTTCTTTCAAGGGATTTCAGAGCCCATTAACATCTTTTACTCAGCTCCAGCTTTTCTGAAAATATTCTCAGCTACAGTCTGCAGAGGAGTGTCTTCTATCACAACGGCTTTCAGCTAATAAAGGCAACACAGAACTAACAGCTAACATTGTTGGATACCCAGAATAAAATCTGCTTAAATACTTCAACGTTACTAGAAGTTAGAATATTGATGTATATGGATACGTGTAATCTTTGATCACGACTTTCATAAGATGGCTATCTGAAGCTTATGAAGTTCAAATGCACAGAAGTTTTTATCAGGACAGAGAAATTCAGGCCCAGGCAGTGTTGTGAAAGAAAACTCTAGTGAAAGCATCCAGCAGTCTTCGTCCAGTTGAGTATCTTCATATCTCTTCCAACTTCTTTTTTCTAAGCTCACTTTAATTATTACACCTTTCCTTCTCTAACTCCTCAGGGTAGGAGAAGCTTAAAGAGTTTAAATCCTTAGGACATCTACTCTGCATATTTTGGGGTTTTTTTAAAGGGGAAATAGAAACATTTAGATGATGAATGCAGCAAGGATTAAAACAGACACTGGAAAATAATGCCCATCTAAAGCAATCAGAGAACACATAAATCACCAGTTAGCCACATTTACAGAAGACCTGCGATCAAAACAGCACAAAAACCCAAACTGACACCCACTGCAAGTACTCTATTGAATTTTAATATCCTGGCTGGACAAGCAAATTCTTAGCTACCTCTGGACTGCAAAAATCCATTTACACTAGTATGAACAAATTAACTACTCTTACAAAATCAGCAAGCCAAGATTCAGCCTCAACATGAATGCTTTTCTGCAGATAAAAGTTTGCTTTTAAAGGTGACTGAAAAAGCACAGCAGCTTGTGACTTTTACACCTATCTAATATCAATGCCTTTAGCATCCATCTCCCCCTTATCCTCTTTTATTTCTTGTAATTTGCTACTTCTGCTTGAGACTCAAAAGTAAACAAGAAGCTGGATCCAATATCAGAGCCTAAAATCTGAGCAGTCGCAACAGGGAACATAATATCCAGAGACCGTAAACACCTGGTTGCACCTCCTTTTGTGCTATGCCTCCTAACTACTGTCAGAAAGCTAATCACTCTGTAAGAAATGTGTCCCAGCCTTCAAGCAAGCAATATCTCTCCACCTGCCTGGTGAGATCAGCAGAGAGTCAAGCAATGACTGATCTGGCAAATCTGAAGTAAACGAGAAGGGTTTGAGGGAGCAAAAGAGCAAAAGTTTTCAGCCTTTTAAATATCACTAAGCAAGCAGCAAGAATTCAACCATTCCAGGAAAACTTTAGGAGATGTTATGCCTGGTCAGTATTACCTCATCTGTACAAGAGTATCATTCAATAACAAACAGAGATCAGGGGTCTGAACTACATCGTTGCAGTGAGTTTCTCTGAGCAAGAAACCGAATTCCGTATTCAGAGGAACCTCTACTTACCCTCTCCTACTGGTGTTTGCCCAGTCAAAGAGCTTATGCATGGCAGTAACTCCTTCCCGCCCCATGGGGGCAACATCACCACCTGTCATGATGGCATAATCCATGCCCGAGTGCACAGCTAATTTCTGGAAGGAAACAAAAACAGTGAGTTAAACACTCTCTTTCACTGCAAGACCACGGAAGAGGAGGAGGGAAATAAAAGTAGTTTAGTCCTATCAGCATGCTTATTTGCAGAGGGAAAGCATGCTCTTAGAGAAGAGAATACTACTTTAGTCACTTAGGGGCAGCTTTCACCACTGCTCTGAATGGGAATGAAAGATGGAAGTTTAGTCTTGTGGCACTGCACAAAATTTTAATGCTCAGAGTGCTTAGACCTTCATCTTTAACTTCTGTATTGTTTATTTCTTCCACTGTTTTCTTCATGGTCTAGTTTATAACAGGATTCTACTCTCTCTCAGATGCTTAACTAATACAACTCTCAGAAAATTTTATTTCTTAAAAAAAAAAAGTTAAAAGCCTGGAATTAAATGGTCAGTGAACCTGATGAGTATTTGGACAAAATGACAGAATTTTCCCTTTGTGTTTTAAAGCCTGCCTGTGTTTTAAAGCCAGACTCATTGGTATGGTGACTACTAAGTGAAAGGTTTTGATGAAGCTCCTGAGGCATGCTGGAAATACCTTCCTTAAGCCTACAGGTAAAAAAAATTAAAAAAAATCCTCTTTGATTTTTTGCTAGGACAGAAAATGCAAGTCTATCCATAAAGCAAGTTTGACAGGATGTAGCCAACATTAGCCAAGTGTATCAGAAGAGCCTATGGCTTGCACTGACCAAAGTTTGCTTAGGCTGTCACGTCACTGCAGGGCAGAACTATAGCCTTGGCAATGCCTCCCTCTACTTCAGCCCAAACAGGTCTACTAACAGCCATGTAACATTGTAATTAAGGTCCCAGCTTAAACCTGCACTCCATCTCACTGCAACATCTCAGTGGCAAATTAGCCCACAAACGCCTGTATCTGCAAGAACAGACTTCACTAGCATTTGAAGCCAATAAATAGGAAGATCTCTCTCTCTCTCCTCCATTTCAGAAAGCAGTTCACAAAGCAGCTACCAATTGAGCTCTGCCATGGTAACAGACAGCAGGCTGAGTTAACATACTATTAGCTGACCCAGACCTGGCTATCCAGTTCTGCCGAGTGAAGAAAAGTCATCTGAAGGTTAAAATGAACAAGTCGGCCCAAGCAGATCAGCAACAGCCCCACAAAACATGCTTAGCTGAATCCAACCAGTTACCCGCTATGCAGCAGGAGGCTGAAAAAAAGCTTTGCTCTGCCCATTAAAACCACCCAGTTCCTGCTACTAATGTTTAGTGTTTTGTATCAGCCCAAAGCTGGAAGCTTTAACAGTTGCATCCAAGTGTGTTTACATCTGTCTCAAGAATCCTGTCATACAGGATCCTTTTCCAGATGGAAGGGCTCTTCTGCCTACACTTAGCAGTAGAACTCAAGTGATTGTACTAATTTAAAGCTGAAGCAGGCTGGATGCCCTTTCTTCCCTTCCCAACAGAGACCCAAGAACACAATGTTTATGCAATACTACAGCAACAGATTTCAGACTAGGGAGGGTGCTTGGACCCTGAAGTTTTCAGAGCACCCCGCAACATGCAGGTTGTCAGAGTCTTGGCGGGGTTTTACCTTGGCAAAGAGTGTCTTTCCAGTGCCAGGGGGACCATACATAAGAATATTCCTGTATAGGCTTTTGTTCTTTTTTGTATTTCTTGTTGCTATGGCAATGTCTCTCACACGTGCTTCTAACTGTGGCTGCAAAAAAAGGGTTAAACTTAAGGAACAGAAAGTACCAACAGACCTGCATCTATCAGCTTCACAGATCAGTACCAGCAAGAAGTAGGCAGCACTCCTACAGTCTCAAGCTTTTAAGCCTTAACTTCAGCTGCTTCTTACTTCAGACCAGGGTCATTTCTCCCTCTATGTCAGGATTTACTCAATTTAAAGTTCTGCCCACTTGGCTACAATTCTTTTATAAGAAAAAGCAGCAGTGCAGTAACTACTGTAAGAACTGATAAGACCTAAGTATTCACTTCCTACTGGATGCCATGGGGGGGATATGTCAAAACATAAGCAACTCTTTGCAGTACTAATTCTTTCATGTAAGTCATAAACATTCATGTTCTTACTTATTACTGCATTTGTAGAGATAATGGGAGGAAGCTGCTTCCTGCAGGAGCATTTTCTCTCAGCAGCTTCAAGAAGCACTTAAATTTGCCTCATATCCAGGAATCAAATATACAGAAGCAGCCCTAATTAGCAAGTTAAGAACCATTCACAAGATGGGCAAATGCTTATGCTTCTTTGGCTTTTTGACTTACAAGCAGATCTAGGTTCAGTAATCCTTAACAGATTAGATGAAACAAGTGGAAGTCTGTATATTAACATGCTGACTACAGAGAAAAAACTGTAGCAGGGCAAGAACTGAACTAAGACTTCCAGCTGCTTTGCACAGAGAAAAAAAGGTTAAGAGAGTGCTTAAAACGTGTCACACTGAACACAGGAGCTTATTTACAGTCTCAGTGCCCTGAGGGTGCTATGTCTCCAGAATTACTGGAATTACAGCTTTTGAAGTGAGCTAAGGAAACAGCCGTTCTCATTTAGATTCCAAAGTCATCCTTCACAGACCAAGACAGCAAAATAGAGTACTCACACTGAGAACAACTCCTTCAAGGGCATCCTGAGCCTTGCTGGTAAGACGTTTACCAACCTGGAGAGGACAAATTCAATTACTGACATGTAGATACCAACCACAGTTTTGACAACTCACCTAGACAAGGTCATATGAAATGACAATGATCTCAGCCCACCTAATGCTATCTCCAATAGCACTTTTATCCACAGAGCCATTGACAGCTCCCTGCCTGACACAAAGAGTTTTGCATCCCCATGGCTGAGTGCAACACAAAACCAAAGCTAAACTTTACCTTGATAGGATGCTTCAGTGCCTCCAGTACAGTAATGCGCGAGGTTTCTCTCACCAGGGAAGGTTTGCCCAAACGTGCTTCTATGTATCGCCCTGCTACTGCAGTGGCATTCTTGGCAGAGTAAACACCCACTGCCAGCAGGGTTAGGCCTGCCACCTGCAAAGAAAAGGGGGAAACGCTATTGTGTGTAGCATGCCCTGTGGTGGGGAATAAAGGTTCAGGACAAATGCTGACCAATAGGGGTTTACTTTTGGTAAGATGTTTTATCACTGTTCAGTCAAGGTCTTACATTCCCTATTCATAGGGCATTTAGCGCTCTTGCATCTCACAGTGTGAAAGGCAGCGGAAGCACAAGTAATGCATATAGTCATATATCCAGAAGTACGCACTCCCTGCTCAAAACGTGTGTGGCTTTTCAAACGTTTAACTGAGTAGAGTATGCATTAAGACAAATAGCCATCAGGCTTTGCTACAAACCAGAGTTACAAGCCTCCTATGAGAAAACAGCATCTCTCATGATGCTGAAGCTTTAGCTTCCAGTGTTATGGTCAGAAGCACATTGGGAAAGTGGCGTGGTTTCGGGATTTTTTGGGGGTATTCTGTGCAAGCAGTTAAGAATAAGCCCTCATCAACCAGGTGCTGTCTGCCACGCTAACCCTCACCATAGAAGAAAACGTATGCCGAATTAAAGATGCTAAGACAAACATCTGAACTGTGGCTGCCACCAAGGCAGTACAGAGTAGGGAGCAAAAAGGACTAGCCAGAGTACACCTGCTAAAGGTGAACAGTCATGCCAGACCCAACACAACAGGAAAATAGGTACTCAAGAGGAGCTTCAAAGCCAAAACCACCACGGGAATTACCATCACTGCATCAGAGACTGTTATTTCAGAAACCCCAGAACATGAGACATTCCTATCAATTTGCCGGTGAAGCAGAATCCAGGCTTCTCTGTGGTTTATGGTTGTGGCTTGGTTCAGCACTACATTGGCTCATATTAAACCAAGAGCCCCGCAGGCAGCTTCTTCCACCATAGCTAGCTGTCAAGAATAGACAAGGAGCTGCGCTGACAATACTAAAGACACTCCAGGAGGTTGCTAAGAATAAAATTTCAGGACCGGATTTGAAAGCAAGACTTTACAGAAATCTTTAGCATGTATAGTATTGTTTCCTTAATACTCAGAGACCGATAGCACTGATAAATTTTTTAAAATGTCACTTAATGTGCACAAACATAAGCCTCCAGTTCCATCTGTCTGTACATATGCAAGCGAGTCAGTTGATTTATCAAAAGTCCTATTCACCTGAAAATGCAAGGGAACAAGGGACATTACTTTTAAACCGAGAGGTGTTTGGAAAGAGGCCAACTGTTCCACACAGTTCTGAGTGCAAGTAATCAGTTGTGGTCAGCTTACAGCTAGATGCCAATAATTCCTACCAGAGCAAGCCCAGATAGACAAAAGAGCAAGCTGCAGCATTGCTTTTACAGTAAGCAGACTTTTACTACAAGTACAGAACACGGTCAAAAGCCTCAAGGACAACAAGGATGGCATTGTTAAATAAACCACGTGACACCATATGTTCAGTTTCACTCTGCTTGAACATGTGACATCACCTTTGCTTTGGATGGAAACATGAACAGTTCAGAATTGTGAGTTCCAAGATGAAAAGAGTAAGATTACTTCCACACCTGATTTATCTCAGTTTACAGAGACTTTAGAACACAAAAGAGACTCCCCCTTTTTAGCAGCCTCCCTCTAAAAACAAGGTACCATGAAAAATGATCTCATGCACTCTTATAGCATCTGCTTTAGCAATATCCAGTACTAAGCAAAGTTACAGGTTGATACATCAGATCCATCCAGGCAGAAAGAAGTATTTCAGACTTTTGGACTTCACTGAGTTCATGATACAAGATACAGAGAAATACAGCTTTAAGACTGACAGCTATGTATCCAAACAGGAAAATTACTCGACTCTCACATTCACAGAAGAACCCAACTACTATGCCAACTCCACAAATCAGTCTGATTACAGCGCCTATCTGTTTATCATGAAGTATCTAGCAAAGAAATGGATCTCTGACTGATAAGCAAAGTGAATTCCACTAAAAAACCCCAACAAATTCAAAAATCTTTGAGCAGAACCTTTGGGCTTCTGCTTGGATGGGAAGAGGCAGAAAAAAGGCAACCCTTACAGTAGACAGGAAGAGCTGAAAATCCATCCAGGGCTAATTTAGAGGAACCCTAAAATAACTGGCTAATTCTTACCTTATAGTCACTTTTCAAAGCAACAGAAAATATGTGTTCCAGCTGTGTTACCTCCTTTCCAAAAATATACTTACTTTTTTTTTTTTTTAAGCCAGATGTCCCAAATTCACAAGACAAGAGCTTGTCAGAGGCAAAAATGACCATAATGCAGGAAACCGGTATCTGGGTCAAGAGAATATGCAGCTAAAAGCACCAAGCACTAATCTGCAAAAGGCTCTGAATAGTGCAGGCATTCCAGGTACAGCCTACAGATTACAAAAGGATTCACTAAACGCATGTCTTGTTCTCCCCAGCGCACTCAGGCAAAGTGTCTTTTATATCAGCCTGTGTGTATAAAACCAGAGGGTGGAGCAGATGGTGGTGACTGACTTAAAGCAAAACATCCATTTTAACAAGCCATACTACTAAAAATATATTTTCACTGTAAAGTTTTAAGTAGTACACTGAGAAACAACTTTATGTCCATAAGAAGCCACTACCATGCTCTTTTGTCCCATGAAAAGATGTTAGTCCAGCTTTTAACTTATTTTGCACACCTAACAGTTCTCCAAGTGCTCTCTAGGCTACATCAAAATTAGATATAAAGTTGTGAGATAAGCAAAGTGAGTTTTAGATCATGTCCTGCAAGGTCTTGAAGTTCCAGAGACTAGCGGCGCTCTTTATAGATGAAAATGGTACCCTCAAGCGTCCTGATCACAGAGAGCTGACAGTCTGCTATCCACCTGGGATGAGAGTAGCAGGCAAGTTCTTGGCAGCTAACTTGGTGGGAAGAAATTGCACTCAGAGACAGAATGCACGCAAAAGGGGAATGCTGAAGAATTTCTTTCTGTAGCCTTAAAATCATATTATAATTTATAGTATAATTTAAAAACAAAACAAACTTTCATGATGCATCTCTTACTGTTTTCTGGGGGAATATTCTCAGAATATTCTCAGAAATTTTTTACTGTAAGGGGTACGTAATAAAAAAATTTGAGACCACTGGTTTAGAGGGAAAAAACCCCTTTTGTGTCCACCAGATCAACTATTACACATCTCCAATACAGCTTCCCTAATATTCCTAAAAAAAAAAAACCAAACAAAAAAACCAACAACATTTTCAGTTTGTAGTTTAACTGCAAACATACAAAAGACATCAGGGGCGGGAGGAAATGGGGATTAGATCCCTGTTCCCCAAAACCACTGCTGGCAAAGTCATCTTGTAACAGCAGCATTAAACATTTCATAATGCTCTGTTCCCCTATGAACATTTATAGATGTTCGTGCATCATGAAAGTACAATGAACATCAATCATTAAAAACCTGAATGAAAACTTGTCAGCTCAGAGCCCAGTCAAACACAAAATTTGCTTTCAAGATGTCAAAGAAAAAAAAAAAATCTGTGGTTATCTCTAATTGGCTGTTAGGTAAACCCCTTACTCCCCTACATACATAGAGACAGCAAATTCTAGAACAATTTGTGGAAAAAAAATCCCAACCAACCTGTGAAAAAGACTTATCTACTTTTTTCACACATTCTGCATCTATTACTTGTAATAGCTGGCAAACTTTCAGGAAATGTGTTTGTAAAGGTGATGGTGCCTCCAAAGACAAGACAATTATATGCTGTTCATCAAAGCCAGAACTTTTGTGACCAATGAGAAACAAATTATCTATACAGAGAAGACGAGAATTAATCTGAATAAAAATCTGAAGCACAGCATCTCCTTAAATGAGGACTGCAGATAGCACTAAGGGATCAGCAAACTCCTGCAGTGGTTTACAATTTATAAACATATCAAAGAGTCTAACACATATTTACAGACAGACTTTTCTGGAAGTTATCGATACATGTTACAATCTTACCGTGGCCGTAACTTTATCCCAGTCTGTTACAAAAGCACGGAATCCTTCCCCAAAGAGCATCCCAGCTGTCCTATGGTAAGCAAGCAGCAGGGCAAGCAGAAGAGAAAGGGATTTCAAAGACTGAATCGAAGCAATTTACAAGACAACTTTATAACGATCTTCTTCAGAACCAGTCAAAGCTAATTGAGGGCTCACCTGGGAACTGAAACATGAACAAGCATGGCAAATATATTTATAATCATCTGATGTCTATACCTGATCTGGAATTAAATCCAGAAGAGCATTTGGCATTAAGATGATATCAATGTCTCTTTAATACATTATTGGTGCTGAACTGTAATAAAAGGTATTTAATTCTAAAGCTTTTTTATTCAAAATCTCAAAGGACCTAAAACTAAAAAATTACGAACCTCAATGCCCACCCCTTTGGAGACAGACCGCTTTATACCTTCATGGCATATATTCAGAAACAGAAAGGACTCTCAGAGTTTTCAGAGTAATTGAGTCTCAATCTTAGCAAATAAGGCTTGAAGTAATTTGTTAGAAAAACTGTATAAAATTCACAAGTCTATAAATAGTCTCTTTGGTTCACGTTCAGATGACAATGTAGCAAGACAAGTGAAAGACAGGGTTCTCTAATATAATTCCTATTGTTCAGAGTACAAGAGTATACAAACTAACTTTTGATATTCCTCAGAGCTTAGAGGAATAAACAGTAAGGTTTCCTACATGATGGGAGAAATCTGCAAAAGCAGCAAGGCAACCCATGCCCTTCTCCTGGCTTGCACATACTTGAGGGACTCCAACACTGTTTGGCGATGTTCAGCAGCTTTTAAACGGATCTGCTCCCGAATGATGTCTGCGTTCTCCCGCTCAGCCTTGGCACGGGCTCTTGCCTCTGCCTCGACACGCAACATTTCATTCTTATGCCGCAGCTCCATCTCTCGCTCTACAGTAGCTAAAAAAAAAAAAAAAAAAAAAAGGAAAAAAGAGGACAATCTTTTGGGCTGGCTTAATCCCAGGTATCAGGCAGGTGGAAGAGATGCATTGCTTCATCCTGGCTTTGCAACAGCTGTGTGTAATCCCATAGCAGCAGACTTCAAGATCTTAATTCCCTCCCACCCTCCCCCAAAAGGCAGCCAACCAGTACAATATCACAGAAGACAAGACAAGGAATTGTCCCTCTGTGCTCAGAGGGATCACACACCAAATAGGTGGCCTTCTCCAGATGGCACACTGCAAGACAATAATCACGCTTCATTTCTGGAAGTTCATTACCAGAAAAATTGCTCAGGGCAAACTTTAGTCAGAGATGAACTAGACAAAGGATAAAGCAACAGAGAGTGAAAAACCACACTGGTAGGCGCTGCTGCTGCTCATTAACATAATTTCAGAGAGAAAGGATGACCTGCTACAGACAACAAAGGACAACCCTCGGCAAGTAACTACACAGTGTAACATACACTGCTTGTAAGGAAGAGAAGGAAAACAGAGTTGCCTGTACAGTGCTGTCCCAAAGAGGATTTTGGAAGCTCTGTTACTTCAGACGCACAGAACTGCAAAAGACACATTAAGATTGATGTGAATGGAGAATGAATGAGAAACCTAAGAACAACCCAGGAGATGAGGACTTCACAGACAGCACCCTCTATCTTCAGCATCACTGCAAGAAGTCCTGACTGGACCACCTAGCTACTTAATACCTGGTACACATCTCGACACCTGAATGCTAGACAGGTTACCTCAGCGTTCCTATCCTGGTGCCTCTGAGTAGGTGCATACAAGACTAGAATCATCCCCTCCTACAAGGTTTCACCACTGAGCATTGTTACATGGTTGCTGCGATACTTCCCTCAAAGATACCGACAAACACTGAGAGTACACCAGATGGCAGCAAGGAGCGGACAACACAGCAGTCCACGACTGTGTACAGAGCAAATCGGCCTTCCAGCCCCGTTTGGTCATACACAAATTGCCTTACATTTCTAAGACCTGTGCCCTAGTGGAGTCCCACTGGAGTTCTGCAAACCCAGTGATTCTGGCAATTCCACAACAATGAAAAGAAACAAAGCAAGTTTCAGACTAAAACTTCATTACTCAGCTTTTATTTTCTACAGGAAACAGTGGAGACTAGGTGACACGGATTCAGCCGTTCCTCCCAAGAGCTATTTTGTTTCTCTTCCCTCCTCAAAACCGGTTCTATTTTAGATTGTCCCAGTACAAAATCAGAATTTCACTTGCTATATCAGGAGATGCTGACAGTTCATTGGGAAATCCAAGTACCACAGGGCAGACATTTAGGAGTACAGCCACTTCTAAAACTAATCTTGGAAGCAATGGGTAGTTCTAGTACTACTGGGATTTACCCGTTACTTGCCAACATGACATTAACACATGACCCTAATAGAGCATCAACCAATACAGACAAGGAGTCAAAGATCAGTACAGAGAACTCACACGCCCACCCACCCACTCTGTCACTAGCAAGAGAAAAGTTACCAGCTTACCACGCCTCATGGCTTCCTGCTTCTGTACAGATTCTTCCTGCTTCCTCAGATTCTCTTCATTAGCCAGTTGCTACAGGCAGAGATGACAGCAGATGATGTGTTCAAGTTGTAAGAACTCGGACAAGTAGGTATTTGTGTCAACTTAAGTACTAAAAATGTTTTCAAGAAGCTAGTGCTCAAGTTGAAGTGCATTCTCCCTCTCCGCATCTCCCAGATTCATACTCTTAAGCCCATGCTCCTAGCCACTTTGTCCTAATTCCTGACCTTTGATTTGCCGGGCCAGCGCTGTTGATGCCAAGGAAATAGTACAGATGAAAGCAACTGTGCCTAGCATCAGCCATCTGGCCAGCACAATAGGGCACAGTTCCAGATCACCACTTTGACTTAAGCAAGCTACTATACAGTTCCCAGCTGGGTTAGAGAAGGAAGCCATCATACCTGCTGTCGCATCTGTTCATCATAGCGCTGCCTTGCCAATTTGTCCTGGTATTGGGCTCGCTTCAAGATAAAAAAAAAAGTATTCAGAATATAAATATTAGGCATTTAAGAGGGAACCTAGTTCTGAGGGCAATTAGGTTTGGAATGTGCCATAGGGAACCCCCCTTGCCCCCCCCCACCCCCCCAAAACCCAAAACATAAACCCGGGTTTGAATATGAACAGGGCAAAGTTTGGTGCAAAACATCCTCAGCCAGCACCAAAACTCCTCTATGCTGAGAAATCTATATAGTCTGACTTCATTTTAAGGTATCACAGGTATAAAAAAAAAGAACAAGTGTGCCTTGGCCAGAAAAGGAGACTTCGTCTACTGGGAAAAACATGTTTTTCATGTTCTAAAACACATTACCTGGACTGGTGATTGAAAGCAATAGAACTGTCAAGATACGCTGCCTGAACGATCAGCTCTGTTTCTGATTGATTTTCTTATTCCTCATTAATTTCTCTCATTGATTTTCGATTGCAACTGGCAAATAAACCCACGTCACCTACACTCAACTGAAAGTGGTCCGAGGGATGATATTATTCTCTATTCCAAACACACAGACAGCAGAACAGCTTGCACGTTGACTCCTCAACAACTGCAAAGCATGGCACTTCAGAAGTAAATCATGATCAAGTTTGCTCTGACTGCAGATGATGCCCTGTGAACTGCAAGAGTTCAAGAGCTAACTCGTGAACAGAACAGACAATTGTGAAGCCTGCTTCCTGAGCCAGCCCCGTTCAAAGTCCAAACTCTGATGGGATAAAAAGCAACATGTGCCAAATAAGCAGGTTTAGCTATCTTCCCAAGCTACACAATCAATTAATCAATCACCTAATTTCCTGCGCTCTCAAAGTAAAAAGTCACCATATGTGAGCTAGTAGCTTAAAATCTAGCTTACATTTCCCTGATTTCAGTATTATTGCCACTTCAGTAACTCATGCTAAACCACACCAGAAAGCACCAACATTGCTTACAACACAGCCTCTGGTAACTCAGATTTGCATTACTTCTCCTCTTGAGGTATTTTTTCCTGTCTAAAAGATCAAACTTGGAAGAAATAGGGTTGCAGGCTACTTAAGACTGAAATCCAAATAACTTGAGACACTTAATTATCCAGGCTAACAAATATACTTGATAAGACAGTAGTCTTCAACCTTTTAACACCATCAGCTGTTAGACACAAACAGGTGTATCTCAGCATGTCCAATAGCACTTCCCTGAAAGTTTCTTTAGGAAAACTTCAAAGAGCACACACACAATAAGGGTAACTGCTACTACCGGTTCCTTCGGACATTCAAGAATTTGGTAACAAAAGTTCAAGATGACGAAACCGCATATAATTACAAATCAAGTTCACAATTACAAAGCCAGGGTAGAAAATGGGCTCCCCTTTCCCCCGTCCCCCAAAAGGGGGCAATTAATGCATTGTTGCCTTTTCCATAAAGGACAAAAAAAGACCCCCCATCACTTGGCTTCCCCCTCATTCCCTTACTGCTTGATGCTGTTTCGTTTCTTCACTGAGTGTTTTTCGTCTCTCTTCTGCTTGTACCCGTATCTGCTCATTCTTCAGTTGTTCTATGGCAGCCTCATACTCCTATCAAGAAAAAGAGAGAATCATCGCAAATAAGCTTAATACATCATCCTATAGAGAAACACTAGTGACAATTATATGCCAAGAAATCCATCTGTAAGCAGAGTGGTGCCCTGCAAAGCTGACCAATGACACAAGAAAGCTAAAATATGATCATAAAATATGATTGTAAGAAATCTGTCTTGGTTTCAGCTAGGATAGAGTTAATTAGCCATTTCAGGGTTGTATACCATTTATGTAGGAAAAAAACAAACCACAACACCAAACCAACCAACACAAACAATCCCCAAATTCCTTTATAGAAGAAACAGAAGCCTGTCCTCCACCCAACTACTTTACAGTTCCCTGCAGAAAACCCTTGTCATTCCCTAAAAATGGTGGTGATATTCTAGGAGTTACAAAACCACTCGGGAAATGCCATTTGTAAACAAAGCCATAAAATATGTCTGAGAATAAGCCAAATCAGCTTGCACTTCACCTTCCAGACTTTTTCTTTTTAAAAAGGCAAATAACTGTTTATGCCAAAGCTGAACAGCAACAAGAAAAATTTAGCACTCTCTGCAGACTGCTAGAAAATGAGACTTCAACTCATACCCCCCCAGAAACCTGGCAGTTGCCTGAGGTGGGCTATCTGTACAACAGGTGATGAGATGCAACATACCTTAAGCTTTGTTTGCTGTTCCAGCTGCAAGGTCTGCTCTTGCATCTGGGCAAGACTAAGAGCATCTTTCGCATGGCCTGAAATTGAAGGTGGGAAGAGGTTATCAACAGTACAAAGGTCTTTTCTCCAGTAAGAAAACGCTCGGTCTATTCAATCCAACCCGGCGCTAGCCGAGATGGTCTAGCGCGCTGCTCTGAAGCTGTACATTCAACCCTCCCTGCCGACAGACGGTTGGAAACCTTCTCAGCACACCCATGATCTGAAGACAACGGGTTTACCCTGTTGAGAATGTGCTTCCTTCACCTCCTGATGGTGGAACCTGAAGAAAATTCCATCCTCCCCCTTCAGAAGCCCCGGAGGCGATGCTCAGAGAAAGCCAACGACCCGGAGGGCCAACCTCGGGGTCCTACAGGCCGCCGGGCCCCCATCAATAAGCAGCAGCGGCCCCAGAGCCCGAGGTTGCCCGGGCCGGCGGGCAAACACGCTCCGAGAAGGCGGCCCCCCCCACCTCCAGCACGGCAGATACCGACTAACTGTGGCCGGCGGGAGCTGTGAGGCGACCCCGACCCAGCCCCAGCCCCAGGCCCCGACCCCGGTCCCTCACGCACGGGACGCGTCCAGCTCCCTCGCCGCCTTGGCCGCCCGCTCCAGGCCCGTGGGGTCGAAGTTGCTCCATTTGTCCTTGGGCGGTTGACGGTCTCCGGTTCCACCTCCCGCCACCGTACCGGTACCACCTCCTCCCGGGGCCGGTGGAAGGGAGAGACCGGCCGTACCCGGTGCCGCATCCCCTCCACCCGCCGGGGCCGGGCCGCGGTTCAGCCCGAAGAGCCAAGACATGACGACGGCGGCGGCGGCGGCGGCAGCAGCAGCAGCAGCACGCGCGCGGGCGGAGGACGCGCCTCTCCCTGTGCGCCTGCGCGGCGGTGGCGGCGGCGTTTTCTCATTGGACCAGGGCGCCGTCGCTCGTAGCGCGTCACCGCCTCCGGGAAGCGGGAGCTGGGTGAGTGTTTTTTGATGGACGGAATGACGCGGCGGGCTCGGGAAGGAGAGTGGAATCGGATTGGCTGTGGAGTAGGGGAGTGGGCGGGGAGAACTGGGGACGGAGCGCGGAGAGGGTCAAACTAGGGCGGGAGGCGTTCTTCCTTAGCAACGCGAGTGTGGTGGCGTTGCTAAGGGGGGGGGGGGGGGGGAATAAACCCTTATGCTTGATGCAGAGGGGTATTTCACTGCAAATCTGCTCCTAATCACATTTTGGTAATGCAGAAGACGACGTGAAAAAAAGGGAGTGGAGGAAAAAAAGGAAGGAAAGTAGCTGTAAAAGTCAGAAAATAACACCGCTAAAGCTTACAGGTAAAATCCTGCAGCCTGAAATGGTGTAAAGCGTAGAATACAGCCAGGGTCATCTTCAGCACTCAGAAACAGTCATTCAGGTGTCTTTTTTTTTTTTTTCTTCAAATGTTCACATTTCTTCCCAAATGCACACTTGAGTAAGTCTCTCACAGAGTTCCTGCAGAACACTTGATTTTTCTATCAGCCATCTCTTTTATTGTTATTATTATTATTATTATTATTAAAATATTGTTGACCTAGCAGATTCACTGCTTGTTCTAAAAATCAGCATTGGCTCTGCTGTGTGATTCCATGGTGCCATGCGTATGCTTTGGAAAACCAATGCAGTGGCAAAGTAGTTAATGTCAGTTACAGGGTAATATATCCGAAGCACTCCAGCCTTATTCTTCAAAATAAGTGATCGTATTTTACCTGCAGTTTTCTAATTTAAATTTTTAATTTTTCATCTCGGGGCAAAGAATCTATATTGAATGTTTAATAAAGATTTGATTGCAGTACTACTTAGTACAAAAGGAAAAAGACGAGCACTAAACAAACACCTATAATTGCACTTCTGAGCGCATTTCACTTCTAGAACAGAGACTCCCCACTCAGCTTGTACAATCAGCACCAGTTTTATACTGGGTGGAATCTTTTCCTTAATCTTGGCAGTGGTAAAAACATTCCCTGAACCTTCATACCTTTGAGGTGTATGCTGGCCCGTATTTCTTAGCGAAGCTGTCAAAGTTAAGCCCATTTGTACCAGGCAGTCATTGACTACAGTAAATGAAACACCCTTCTGGCTGACAGTAGCCAAGCGCAGATATAACCTCCATATTGCTTTGAGAAATTAGCTAGTGAATCCTAATTATAGTTGTACTTTGGCATCTCGGTGAGCCTGGGATTATATAGGGGAAGGCTGCGAGTAGCACACACTTAAGAGCAAATTTCTTCCAAGTCAACACAAACACTCTAGCAAAATTCTGAAACTGGAGAAGTATGCTCTCTTACTTCAGAAGACCATTAGGTGTCTATCTAGATAACAGATCAGCTGAGCATGATAACCACTCACAGTTCCTGACAGATCAGCACCTTCCTGCAAGGTTGTGTTCAGAAAATCCATGGTGTCTTGATACAGGATAGTAGGCGTCTTTATATTACTGAAGAACATGAGAACCCTCTCAGCAGATTACCAGCAACTCCAAGTTAAATCTTTAACAATAGCCAACTCTACGTGCATCAGAAGGTGCAAGGACCCTAAAGAAAACCTAGTGACAGCTCATCTACAAATGAAGCTCTTTATAGCCGCCCCCCCCCAAAACTTAATTCCTACTGGGAGCCCTGATGGTTTGTGCTCTCATTCTACATAGGGTTTGTGTGTCATACCCATTATATCAGTACAGATTAGATGCTTAAACAGCCCTAGAAATCATTAGGCTTTATTTAAAAAAAAAAAAAAAAAAAAAAAAAAAGCTGAGACATTATTGAGACTGATATATTTCTACTTATATATTTCTGGCACTTTTGGGGGGGTGGGGGGCGAAGTTCCATGTAAACCAGACTATGAATTCACGGGTAGAATGCTTACTTTTCAGTCATTTAAAATTGCGATGAATAACAGCTTTTCAACCCATATCTCTCATTAGAACAAAAGCTACACTTAACAGACGTGCCGTTATTGCCATCAAAAACGAAGTAATCATTCAATAGCTCTTGTATTGTATATTTAATTGTCTTCAAAAGGTTGCATTACAATTGGGGGGAGGTGTGACATGTTAATGTATTAGTAAACTACGCAGGGAGTTGTGCAAAATTAATTTCTGTCCTACAGCAAGAATGAACAAGATTATCTAATTGCATGAGAGATTCCAGAGGCTTTATCTTCCCCTCAGCACAGAGTCTCCATTACGAATACGCAGTCACAAAAGCACATTCCAAAGGAGAACACAAATCATACGAAATCATCTTCTTGAGCTAATGAATGACTCACCTTGCTCCTACCCCTTCCTCCTGTACAAGGAGACAGCCCAAGGCAAATGCTCCATAAACCTAGACATGATGAATTCAGTACTCAGGAGACGAGGTCGGTGACAAAGTTCCTCTCAGTTCCAGGAGGAGCTGCTTTAAGAAGTCCCTAAGCAGAGCTTAACGGAGGGTTTGCAGGACAGAGCAACACTGCATGGGGGCTCTCCAACTTACAGCACAGCTTTAAAAAAAACAAGTTCCACATGTAGGACAAATAAGCAATAAATTTAAAATAGAGCAAGCAATACCGAGGGAAGGTGTTCCCGCTGATGCTGGGTTTTGTTACCAGAAAAGTATATACGTTTCTTTACAGCCCTAAGCCCTGAATTTTGGAACCATGCTGCTCCAATGGCTTTGTCACTAGGTATTGAAATTGTCTTTTTGTTTTCCAGCTCCCCTTTCCAAAGAGTAGCTTAGTGACAGCAGATTCAAGCCTGGGGCCAAAGGGAAGGAATCAGATTTACTCTTCTCCCCTAAAAACCTGATTAAGGGTAGCTCAAGCTTCGCACTGGGTGGAAGCCCAGGGCAAGACACTAAAGATGTGCTAGGTGTTTTCAGAGTGCAGAGGATGGAGCCTGGAATGATAGTGCTGGAGACTTACTGTCCATAATTAGTCACAGAACAGGCCAATTAATCTCCATACAGCTGCTCTGATAGCAGGACTCACATCCAATTTGGTGAAACTGATTGCAGGTATGCCACAGTAATTCAGTGGTCACGATGCAGGCAGTACTGCACTGTTGTTTGGAGGTGTGCCTTTGAATGAGAAACAAAAATAACTGCTTTAGGTGGTCTTGCTCTCTGGCTTTTCTTGACTCACTGCTGCTCCTTGAGCTCAGATGAGAGCTCTAGAGTAATCTGCTGGAGAAGCAAATTCCCAAGTGTTTGAGTTTCTTGCTCTCTCAGACTGATACCAAACCCCAAGGCAAATGACTTGGGGGAACTGAACCCTTCGAAGTCCATCCGGGCTCTGTATGTCATTGCAGCAGATGAATTTAATACCAGTGCCAGAGGGAGAATGGAACGGTGTTGATTAGACTCAAGAATTCAGCAGGCTGGCAGTGAGCAAACTTTTCTGCTAGATCACTCTGACAGTGCTCATCAGCCCTGGCCTTGCCCTATCGTTCCATTTCTCAGAGTTCACCGACCCAGCTCTGCTATAAACCAAAGACCAACTGGGAACACTAAACTGTCTTTGTACTTTATAAAAGGCAGGATGTCCCAGCCAAAGGCCAAGTGGGTTAACAACCCCTTTTCTTCCTCTTCTCAGAAATCCTGGTGGCTCTGACCCAATCTTCTCTGCATACTCTACATGTTTGTATTATGTTCTTCTTCTTCCTCCTAATGCTTTTCCCTTCCATCCCCAAGATGCTATACTTTTGGGATGCCTAATTTGAGCTACCTGGTGAGTACACTGGATGAGTTGGAGGAAAGCTGCTCTTTGTCAAGTGTGTCGGTTTCAATGGCTGTTGACAGAAGGAATGGATTTGGCCACACGTAATCTTTCTCCGAGCGCAGGTGCCCAGAATGAAAGGCCAGGGCAGTAAACAGCTGAGTCTTCAACATGCTCATAAGCTGCAAAAATGAAACTGTATCAACATTTAATAAATAGAGAACAGGCAGTAAGCAAGCAATAGTGAGGATTCATCACTTTGTCTTTTGTTTGTTATTTGTCAGGCATATTTATATAAAAGAGGGTACAGATTTGGGGTCTATTAGTCAGATTGGTTGTTCCATCCAGCCAAGCCAAACCTTTAAGCTTTGCGAGAACTTGGCTGAGGAGAGCCTTTAGGCTTGACAACCAGGACACCATAACGGACAGTGCAGGCTGGGAGATGATCTGTGAGCTTTCCAGTTTCCTCTCCTGACCCCTCCTTTTTGTCCAAGTCTTTGTCCAAGCAAGATTCCTTGCTCTGCCGGGAATCAGTTTACTCCAGAATCCGTCATGCTCTCTGTCTGTGCTTATATCCTTGGGCCTCTGTAGCTGGGAAGAACACAGGAAGTATAATGTCATCTTTAGCCACCCATTCTCCAAATTTGACCGAGTCAGAGATCTCATCCCTGTGGTTATCTTCACTATCCCTCCAGCCTCTTGCTGTGCTTCTGCACTGTCACACAGCATCTTTTTAGCTCTTACTTCACTTCAGCCTATGAAGAATCCCTTTGCGTTTCATGACAGTAAGTGGCTTCTGAGTAATGGAAGGAGGAAAGCAGATGTGTTGTGCCTGACAAGCTGACCATTAAACACAGCTACTCCCTGCCACGTTGAAAAGTGAAGGGTAGCCAAGAGTTCAAATGACTTTTAAACAGCTCTTCCAATGCCCATGCCAACTTTTAGCAGTCTTCCCGCCCTTGTTATCCCAAAGTAGTTGCAGGACTGCCTCCACTGTACACTTTTTCTCCTGCCTGCAAATATAATGCCACTAGGAGGAGTATTGCTCTTAAAAATGGGGAAAGAGCCCATCTTTGGACAGTATCTTTTGGGCTGATAGCTGTGATGAAGCCCTATTGGCAAGCTAGCTGATGGGCACAGAGCATTTCAGCCATGACGGCTCCTCTGTGTTGGATCTCCAGCACCTCAGTGCCCTTCAGGACACTTTCCCTTGGCTAAAGTGCCCCCGGATTCTGCTCACCTGGCTGCATGTGCACCATGCGGCATAGCCGTTTGCCTGGCTGGTTCTTGTACATGGGCTTCACGCACACTTTGTTAGTGGTGCCTGAAGCCAGGTCTGTGAGGATCACGCTGTGGATCTGCGGCGAAACACTGATGACAGATGAAGGGCCAGTTTGCCGCCGGCATCTGACTCTGTAACCAAGGACTTTGCCATCAGCAGAATCCCAGGAAGCTTTCAGGGTGTTGGGGCCCATGTCTTCAAAGCGAAGGTGCCTCACTTTGGAGCCCTCTAGAAAAAGAAGATTCATGTTACTGTGGGCCATTTGTATGGAGTGGTCCTTACCATCTAGCTCCTTGTTCCTCCCGAGGGGATTGCTGAGAAGGGGCCAGCCAGCCTGGTCTTTCTCTGTTGTAGAGACACAATAGCCCATCACTCTACATCTCCGCACTGGAGGAGCTCAGCCTAATTAGTCCTTAACTTTGTCCTGGTACCAGCACAAAATAACTTTTGTTGGCACTGTTAGGCACTGGCTGGCCACCTGCCACACCCTCAGCTGCTGTCATTCTCTGAGCTCCTCACTCTTGAGTGCTAAAAAGAGCTAGATTTTTGCCTCTTTCAATATCTTTACAGGTACCTCTTCAGAGCAGAAGCTTCTGCCAATGAAATTTCCACCCCTCTGTTCCTAAATCACACCAAAGAACAGCCACTGAGGAGATAGAAGGGAAAGGCAGTTTTCTTTCTTCTTTAGGGAGATTCAGGGATCTCCAAGTTTGTTCAGCTTGTGACTGCACCAGCAGCTTGGCAGTACACACCCTGTAATAGCAGTCGTGTTGTGCGTGTCTGATTTTCTTTCAGTCCTGCGCCTTATGCATCTGCTACATCCTAATGGCATACCATGTGCTGTTCATCAGAAGTTGCAGCTTTCCCCTTCTCATCCCTCCCCAGTAACTGGGCTGAACGAATTCTCTGGCTTCACCTAGAGGCAGATGATCTGTGCAAAGAAACAGGCACACTTCAGAGCCCATATAGTTTCCTATCAGCAGAGTGCCGCTCACTCACCTTCCTGAGTGCATGCTTTAGCTGACAGGGATTTCTCCTTTCCCGATTTGTAGACTGCAGTCACTGTCACTAGATAGGTTGTATTGGGTGCCAGATTCTCCACCACAGTGCTATTGTGCTCGCCATCCACCTCCAGCAGCTTCACTGAGTTCCCAGGGAGTGGTCCATACAGGATCTGATAGCTGATCACACTGTCCAGTGTGGGAGCCCAACTAACGTGGAAGCTGTATGGCCCAGACTCCGAGATGAGAACCTGAGCTGGGCTTTTTTCCTCTGAAAGCAATGTAAAAAGATGTGAATGAGTATGTAATTCAAGGCATAAGAATGCTGTCAGAGGAGCATAATCGACCTGCCCCATATTTGGCTTCCAGGAGGTGGAAGAAAATCCATCCAGCAAGTGGATGTTGATAGTCATCCAAGTCAGCACAACCCAGCTCAGCCCTAAGAAAACACTTTCTCTACCTGTGCAGCATAGAGTAGGCAAAACTACTCAGCCAAAACTGTTCTTGCATGCAGAAAATTAATATTGGATGCAAGTTCATCTTGACTTTGTCGCCCCTCTTCAGATTTTCAGTGTGTCACTTTTTTGCACGTTGCTCTCCAGCAGAAATCTGAGTTATTCTTCTGACCCAAATGACTAGTCTGTACAGAAGGGCTGGCTTCTGCTCTGAGTGGTCTTCCTCTCCTTCCCTCTTAAACAGGGATTCCCCATCAGTGGATACACATGCCCGGAGAAGCAGAATCACCTGCTTCAAGAGCATTACTCTCCCCTAGCTGCACCTTCAGCCTCAGGTAGGAGACAGGGATCTCCTTGTTCCCATAGCAACGGCTCAAGCTATGAAGGTCAAAATTCCCCTTTGGCCGTAACCCACACAAGGCAGCACTGCTTCTGCCAGACTATCGTACTGGGATAGTAAGTTATGTGCAGCAGCCTGTGCTTTATCCCCAGTGGGCTCTACACCTCAGCCCTGTTAAATATTTGCAAGCTGCAGCTCCCGCTGCCTTCTCCCAGGCCAGTGGGCTCTGCTTTCCTCCAGACTGATAGATTTTTAAGGTTGGAAGGGCATCTTATGACCATCAGACCTGATCCCCTGTTCTGGGCAGTCCAGAACATCTCTCTAAGGAAAGAACTGCCAGCTGAGTGCCAGCATAAAGCAGCTCATTATGTTCTGTCCTAACCACAACCATCTGCCTTCTCCAATCAGACCATGAGGCTGTGGGATGCAGACCAACGACTGTCCTGTTTGCTTTATATATGTGAGGCTCAGTACAGTGGAGAATTCCCCTTTCGTCACGGTTGTGCACATTTTACCTGCTAGTGTAGTAACCCTTGTTGTCTGGGGAGGGAAGTAGTGGACGTTGGATTCAGGAATGAGTGCCACCTCATAAGTAGTTTCTGGTGCAAGGTTGCTTAGCATGAGGCTAGTGTGAGCCCCAGACACTTGCTTTGTCCTCTTCCTTGCTAGATCATCTATTGGGGCATACTCCAGGGTGTAGTAGCCAGTTTCTTGGGAGAGGAGTTTGGGCCACATCAGACGGAAGCTGCTTGAGGTGATATCTACTGCATGGAGCCGATTTGCTTGGATAACATCTGGAAGAGAGACAGGAGCAAGAAATCACTACTGACATTAATACAGAGAACATGGCACATCTAAAATACAGGCCCTTCTGGATGGGAGATGTAGGCTACACCAAAACTGGATAACAGCTGAAGCCACCTAGGTGTAGCCAAGCCCCTTCATAGCAATTCAGTGAACCAGACCCTCTTTGAAAGGTTCAGGAGCACAAAACTAAATCCTTGAAGCGAAGCATAAAGCTAAAAAAAAAGTGTAAAAAGTGTGTCAACTGAGGCAGCAATATTTGGATTTTCGCACCACTCCCACCTCTCAGACAAGATCCTTTCACTGAATAGAGCTTGCAAAGGAAATGCATATGTCCCAATGGCCATGAGTAGCATTTGGGCTAAAGGAATTGCTTAGGTGTGTCTGCACAACAGGCTTCAGCTCAAGAACGCTATTGCACCTTGCCTCCTAGGCATCTCCAGCCTCAAACCAGTTTGCCACAAGCCTCCAAGTTGCTCTGTAAAGCCCCAGCTTTCCCTCTCCATTCTCTCTTCCTAGTCCTTTTGTGCTGGTGATCTGCTGTGACAGAGAGGCCTGGCACAGCAGGAACCGTGCCTCTGCCCATCCAAGCCTGTCTTGCACCACCAAGAACGAATCTGGAGCAATCCAGCAAGTTCTGGGCAGCTGCTGCTGCTCAAGAGATGTGCAGGAGTTACTGTGCCTGGCCAAACAGGCAGCTTCCCCCACTCAGCAAGACGTTACCATGTACCCAATATGGCAGGCAGCACTGGCACGGTCTGTGACAAAGCTGGAGACAGAATTTGGGCATCCAGGTTCAGAAACTCCTGCGGTCAGTTCATCCCAAGCTCCCCGTGGAAATCACCTACTAGTGAAACCAAACCACTAGAATTTGTCATGTATGGGAAGCAGCCCAGAGTGTGAAGATATATATTTCTCCCTGCTCTCTGCCTGTACCCAGTGGCCAGGAAGAAGGGGCAGCAACTGGGGATTGTCCAGCATTTGCTGAGCCAGCTGCATTCATCCCAGCTGAAGTCACTCCCTGCAGTGTTTCACAGAGCTCCATTGTTTTGTGACATTCAACATTCAGAGCCACTCTTGTGCTATCTTGCCTCTCTCTCCCCCTGCACAGAGACTTCTCTTCAAGGCTTATACTACCTTTGAGTTCTAGACCCCCAATACCAGACACGAATACCTCTTCTGACACTCTGCAGTTCCCCCAGCTTCCTCTGCTACTTGACCCTTCCGACACACATAGCCTCCTGAGCCCATCTTGGGCAGAATTCCAACGTTCTCTGGTCTTCCAGAGGGGCAGAAACACACAGGACTTTGTTTCTAGCTCCAGGGAAGTGGCATAAAAAGAGATAAAGATGCGCTTTTTCTTTTTTAAAGCACCCTGAGCCTTACAGAACTGCATTCGCTCTGCACAGTGTCACTCCTGAAACCTTACGATAGTACCCTCCAGCTCAAGCTTAAATACTTCACAGAGTACTGTAAGTAGCTCTCCCTGGCTGCTCATTACACAGAGGTAAAGGGAGGCACGGAAGTCTGCCCAGACCTGCATGAGAATAGGGGATAGCCTTGCATTCTCAAACTTGTCCTTTAACTGAGAAAAGATCAGCTCTCCTCCTCCGAGCCCCTGCCAACTTCCCCGTACCAATAAAGCAGCCTCAGTTTTTCCTCTGAGCTGTTCCTTGGCTCTCCCAGACAGGCAGGAACATTTCCCTTCTCCATGCCCTGCCCGCTCCTGTCCACGCACGCTGCCAGCCAGCAGCACTCCACCCGGCTGGAGCTTGGAGGAGGCAGTGGGTGGGAAGCAGCACCATGGGACCTGGAGCACTGCACCCTTCTGTGAGCCCCGCAACTACCAGTGGCCAAGCCACAAAGGAACAGTGAACAGAGGAAAGGCCTCAGCGCCAAAAGTCCTGCCAAAAGCTCGGGGAATGGAAATAAGTGAGCTCGGAGGCAGGGCTCAGGGACACTGCGAATAGATTGGGCAGATTAAAGTGACAGGGTGCAACACCTGAGACACATGTTACAGGAAGCCCACAGCAAATAGCTCTGCCCGTTGTTGCCAGATTAGAGATGCCTTGAATGTATAAAGAGGGCAGTAAGCCCCAGAAGATAGATGCCCATGGTACGCTTCACAGCAGCTCCTTGTTTCCAGAGGGAAGCAGCAAGTTAATCTCTTGCATTAGACCCAGGTAGTGCCTTCCTAGCAACACTCAAGAGACGGCTTGTGACACACTTGCCTTCCACCTCCTACCTCTTGGTGACTTGAAACACCATTTTGCAGCCACAAGCTTGCTGGCATCCCATGAACGCTGGCAAGGTCAAGATTAGACTTGCAGAAATGCTGCTCCTTTCATGATGTGCCTAAGAAATGCAGCCAGGCAGCAGAGGAACCTGTTCTAGTCCTGGGTACATGATCCACTCTCTGCAGAAGCTTCAGCTAGGACTTGGGACAAATCACTTCTGCTTCATGGCTCTGTTTCCCTACTAGGATATGTATGGGGTTAGGGTTCCAATTCTGGGAGGAGGGAACACACTTCTCCATTACCAGGGTGGACATTCAAAGTCTGAGATCACTCCCTCTGGTTGCCCGCTTATGTTCAGTGCTAAGTGAGAATGTCAGAGGACTCTAGGCTCAAAGCCTTCACCGCAGCAGAAGTTATCCAGAACTTTGTTTCGGATCAGAAATGTGCTGCTCTGAATATACATGGGAAGTGGCTGATGTTTTGTGACTGCTGGGCAGGTGGGCTTCCATAGAACTTGGCTCAGAAGATGGTGCCAAAGGATGAAACAAGTCAGCAGTTGTCAGCACAACTGGCTGAGGGGAGAGCAAGTGGATGCTAGCACAGAACCTGATGTCATCTCAAAGGAATGCCTTGGTTTCACAATATTTGAAGGTCCTTTCCCAGAAGGACAGCACTAAATGCCATATATTGGGTACATAATACATAAGATGCAATGGAAGAAGCCTGAGCTAGTGTCCCCTTTCCTTCACAGTTGGAAAGGCAGAGATATTTGCCAGGAACCAGCTGTGGCCATAGCCAAGCTGGCTGGGAACTGTAGCCTGCTGCATTCTGCAGACTTATTGTGTCGGGACCATGTGCCAAGGAAAAGGAGGGAGACTGAACATACACATCCATCCACAGTCCCTGTCTTGCACCCATCTGCATAGTAGTGTTACTGGAACTATTTCAGGTCCACCGTGTCTAAGAAGCAGTTCATCTTCTCTGACACAGCCAGGTTTTTCAGAAACGGAACTGAGGCAGAGACATCACATCCCTTGGCCTCAGCAGAGCCTGTAGCAGGACAGAAGTAGAGTTTGGAAGAGTAAGGCACCTTCCTTTCGTCTCCCTGTCCAAGTAGCTGCTGTCTTGCTGTCTAGGACTGAAGACCCTTGCTGTGAACTCCAGACTCAGCCCTAACAATTCGTTATATTATTTGTCTTCTCAGATCTCTGATCAAATTTCTGAAGGCAAAGAAAATGCTTCTTAACTGAGCAACCCCTACATAAAGGTGCCTACCTTTGTTTAGTGAGGTACAGCTGTGGAGTCTGAGCTGTTCCATGGAGGGTTCTCAGCCTACCTGAGACAATAGCAACTTGGTAGGCAGAGACCATTGTGTTGGAGTACCTATGGAACAGGCATGAAACACCCCATCCCTGGACAGGAGGTGGAGGGAGGAGAGCAAATCTTGGCAAAGCTTGTTTGTGCATCTACAAAAGGCTTTAAAAAAAACCACCAAAAAACAGTAGCAAGAGATGAATGTAAGATAGCAGTGATAATAAAACCAGTCTGGGCCATTCCAGAGTTGGAAAGACCTAATTTCTGCTTGCCAAGGATCCTGTCTGTCCCTGCTATCCCAGGGGCCAGAAGCAGGAAGGGCGGTGATGAGGGCTGCCTCCTCCAGGCAGGGAAGAGTGGACATATGTGGCTTTATTAAGGCTAACTTGGGTGATGTTACCAATGTCTGCTATTTTGCTTAAAGCATCAGCTCCTGGATTCATGCGAGAATCTCACCTTCCATTAAAATCCCAGACTAGTAACTTTTAGACCCAGTGGATGCACAGAATACTGCCCTCAAGCACAGCAGAGTATTTATTACCTTTGCAGATCTTGCAATCTTCAAGACAGTCTTTTGCTGCAAGGATATGCAGGTGATTTCTCATTTTGGGATGCTCTTTTACACCACCTGGATTCAGGATGCACTAGAAGCTGAAACAGCCACTTGAAATGAAACATCTGGGGGTCTGTGTGGCATCTGGTACAGTAGAAGGACTGCTGGTACTGCCCCATGCTCATACAGGAGAGAAGTGGATGATTGGAGGAGAACATGGTCCCTGTGTGTGATTTGTTAAATGATCATGGCTGGAACTAGAAAGAAATTGCTATACGTAGAGGATTCTGAGGAAAGGGTTACTTGGATGCTCCAAAGCCAGCTCTAACCAACTCACATAGCAGAAGCCAAATGAGGAATTAAAACAGGATTTGCAATGTGAGAGAGAGAACCTCCAGAAAATGAATGGAAAGTCTGCAAAGTCATACTAACTCAGTTTTCCAAGCAAATCCAGAGAGGAGGCTGAGGCAAACCCCTGCTTTGCAATCACAGGCACTCCCACCGTGATGGCATTCAAGAGCTGCAAAAAGAACATGCATTGTGCAGTGCAACATGAAGATTAGCATGAGATATTCCTCTTGGCTTCCAAATTCCTGTCTTCTGGCCCAGATTATGGCTTTGGGTCTCCTCAGACCCTTTCCTGGATGCTTTAGAAAACAGGACTGCTGAAAAATAAAATCTGCTGTTTGTTCCTGCTGTCTGCACAGCAACCGCCACAACCATGCTAGCAACAAAGAGGTAGCAGTTGGCCTGCTAAACCTAACAAGTTAGGGCTGGGATTTTCTTCCAAGGGCTGTGCTAGCCAAGTCAGGCTATAGATCTGGCAGACGTGGAACACGTTACAACAGGGGAATTATGGAACAAAAACATTCCTCTCCTACAGTCTTAATGTTGATAGCAAGCACCATCTTTAATTGTTCTTTGTAAAAGAACAACTGCCAGCCACTTGTAGGCAGGAGTCAGTGTGTTCCAGCCACTGTGCTTGCACATGATGGTATCTATAGGAAGTCAAATCTACCGTAGACAAGAGTTTGAGGGAGCTGACAGGACCAAATCCTTCCCAGGCATACACATCCCATTCTGTGTATGTAATGTGTTCAACACATTTGTGTCCTCCACCTCCATCAGATGGTACATAGCCAAACAGCATTTTAGAGAAAAAAATTCACCCTGAATGTGAAAATCGAGTTCAAGGGGCTTAGGCATCTTGCTCCCACAGTCAGCAGCCTCTTACTGTAGTTAAATCATTGCTCGTTTGGGAAGCCTTTGGTTAACAATTAACCTGTGCAGGTGGGGGCATTTTCATCCTACACATGAATTGTACAGATGTCTGTGACCTGCATGATTCACTTCAAAGTCTTGTGGGTTTTTAAGGAATCCAGATAATATGCTGCCTGAGCCTCTTTCCTTCATTAACAACTGAACAACTCATAACAAACACAAGTTTATCTCTTTAACAGGTCTGCAGAAGGGAATTTGTCCCAGTCAGTCATGGGACCTTCCAAGGGGAATAGAGATATTTGTCCCAGACAGATATTTATCCCAGACCTCCTAAAAGCCTTGGTTCATACTTGGTCCTATAGCATTGTGGACAAAGCAGCTCCATTTGCAAGGGCTGCAGCTGTGTGTCAGGAGGACCATTGGTTTTAGGGGGTTCTCACACTGCCTACATGGCAGAGCCAGGCATTAACTCATATTCAGCCCTGTTACAAACTCCCAGTGACCACAACCCAACCCCACCGTACCTAGGATAGCATCTCGAAGCTCCTTTGTGATGATGGGTAGGTCATCAACATCCACAAAGTACAGGTGTTTCTCAGGCGGCTGGCTGGCAGCAGCAGAGAGTTCCAGGTAACTTCCCCGTCCAGTGCTGACAATGAAGACTGTTACTCCCATGTCCTTCAGGAGCTGCATGGGTTCAGAGATGTCATCAGTGGAGAAACCATCTGTCACCCAAACCAGTACCTTGGGCACATCTGGCCGGGCACCAGCTTCATCACTGAAGAACTTCTCCTTGGCATAAGAGAGTGCTTTGCCTGTGTTAGTGTCACCCATGAGCTGTTGAGTGTCCCGGATGGCTTGTTGCAGAGTCCCACTGGACAGGTACCGGTCAAAAGGGAACTCCATGGTGGGCGTAGTGCTGATGTGGATGATGCTGGTCTGGACATCTCTGGGGCCAACGGTGAAAGGTTGCACAAGGTCCCACATGAATTCCTTGACCCTGGAAAACTCATAGTAGGAGACGCTGCCAGAGCTGTCCAGCAAGAAGAGGAGGTCCCCCTCTGAATTGGAAGTAGATGGCTGGGGACCTAGCAGGGGAAGAGAGAGGGAGGTGCGTTAGTGGAATGATGTGAACCCATACCTGCACAGGCATCTGCTAGGAAAGCCTGGTTATCTTGTGCCAAATCTCAGAATTCAGTGAGAATTTTGCTGGGTAGAGACCTCAGCTTTTGCCCCTTTTTATTATTATTTGCATCTAGCTTGACGGCTCCTGGGCTTTATTCTCAGTCCCGCTGTCAATTGTCCAGGAACTTCTCACCCCATCTCCCTAGCACCTCGTCTAGCTTTGCTTAGACTCATCTCTTTGATCACAACTGTTCTCTGCGAACACTTTAAGATGCTAACACTGAAGTGTTAGCCAGAGGTCTGCCTATGATTGTTCACAAACTAAGTTCTCTTAGCACCTTTTGTTTTAAAGTACGTTGCCAAAAAAGCTGTTTCTGTTTTCAACTGTTTCCTAGGTACTCCGAGGTCCAAGAACCTGAATTGGTTACAGGATCACAAAGAGCAAGAGGAAAAAAAATTCATGATACCACCCCACTGAATAGCAGGATTGTGACCTGTGTTGAACTATTTGTCTCCCACTGCTTTCTTTGCCTTCAGTCTCGCTTTGGGATGTCACAGCTGCTCAGCCTAATCTAGGCCCTGCCCAAGAAGGTCACTGCAAGGAAAGAAGCCAAAGCACTGCAGTTGAGCTGGAAAGAGCTCTTGGAGGCACTGCGGGACAGCAGCCTAGTACTGATCTGCCTGGCCACGGGACCCTCTCAGCAGCACACTTCAAACACAGGACTTACTTACCCCACAGGGTTTTACACTGGCCAAGAGGGTAAGACACATGCAAAGAAACTATTGGAGGATCTCAGCGATACAGCAGCAGCAGCAGCCCTGAGCCCTGGTGGCGTGCTTGATCCATCACTGTGAACAGTGGCACAATATCCAAGCACATAAATATTGCAGCTGCCATACCCTGCATACTTCGGTCGGCTGAGACAGGCAAAAGAGACTCACAGTAGAGTCAGCACATCTCAGACCTGCTGTGTGCAGCTTGCCCTCTGGCTCTTGGCAAAGGCCAATGCTACAGACAAGTCTGGCCTTTTGGAGCTCGCTTCTTTTACATGTTCTGCACCTCACCTAGATCAATCACCGTTCGACAGAGGTAAGGCTGAAGATGCATCTCACCTAGCTGCTGTGGTGAGCTCTCCAGGAGCGGGGAGAGGAGCTTCTCCTGCCTGCACTGGCTGCCTGGTCTCCAGGCTTTGTTGCCAGGTTTGTTTTAAAGTCATGTTTTACACATTTGCAAAGATAAAGACAGTGAGGAAGAGCAAGACTTACTTTTTTTCCTCCTTTCCATTCACACGCATGATCCCTACTATTCAAGGAGTTACTTGGATGGCCAGAACAAGAGCCCATGTCTCTCAGAGGAAAAAGGCCAGTCATGGGAGAGGAGAGTCAGGCCAAAAGACTGAAAAACTAGGATGAAATATGCCTGAATTCAGCCTAGTGTCTGACTCCTGAGAAAAAACAGCTCCTCAAGGAATGAGGGCAGGAAGAATGCCTGATACTCCTCTGGTCCAAATTCAGTCAAGATGCATAACAGGTGGGAGCAGAAAACAGCATTGCAGCAGTGAAGGGAAGTAATTTCCCAGGACTTTAATCTCACCTCCTCATTCTTAGGTCCTGCACAAGGACAGGGGGCTCGAACAGAGCAGGGAGCCAACACAGGCGAGGTAGAAGAGATGCCCTGGACCTGACACTGCAGGAGCTAGGGGAGCTCTGGCTCCTGAGCACACCTAGCACTTGCACACTACACTCAGGCAGGATCTGCAAGCACTGCACAGACTGAGGAAACCTCATGACAGTATTTCCAGGCACACGTTATTAACCCATTACAGAGAAACAGAAAGGCCAGGGCAGTGGAACAAAGCAGCTCAGGGATAGGAATCGGGGTAGAGCTAAAAGTACAAACCGCAAGTCCTGGATCCTGCTCTCACTGCTGCAGAAAAAATGCCTCTGAGCGACATCAGCTTGCACTGACACCTCTTATTACACAACACCAGGCTGATCTTGAGTACTTTCTGCTCCAGGCTGGAGGTGGATGTGTTCCAGAAGCTGGGAACATTCCTCACCAGCCTGAGCCAGCAGGTCAGTCATGCCCCGTGCCAGGGAGTAGCCTCTGCCACCCAGAGCTGCTGCCCTGGGCTGACGTGCAGCAGTCCCAGAGAAAGAAGCAAACTGCTGATCGCAAGACTGAGAGCAACTGCCCGAGGTCAGGAGCAACTTTTGGGCCTAAAACAACTTCCAGGTTTATCCCATCTTATGACAATGGCAGTGCCTGGAAGAAAAATGAGCTGTATTTGGAAAAGAATGAAATGATAATGAAACTTGATGAGAAAAACTGCTCGCTCTGCTCTCCCAAGAGAGCAGGCTGATTCTCAGAACTGGCTGCCTCTCTGTTCAAAGGCTACAGTCCGCACAAGACTGGCAGAAAGCTCCCTGATTTATACCACTGTTGGCAGGTAAGTCTGGAGTGGAGGGACTCCTCCCTAGATCACTTTTTAAAAGCTAGGCTAATACTACGTTTTTGTGCTCTTCTGAATACATATTGACCTCCTTTCCCAGATAGTCTTAGGAACAGCACCTCAAAGGGGCTCTGGGACAGGATGTCTGGGAACGGGCTGCACAGACACATTTGTGCAAAAGAATGTAATATGTCAGGAAGAACATGCTTCTGAGGGTGTGGCCTGGAGTCCAACTCCATTTGACTCATTTTCTTACGATTTCAATTAAACTCCTGTATGGGAAGCACAAACACATAGTGGATTCCTTCTACCACTCTTAGAGCTTGGGACATTTAAAATAGCTGGAATATCAATAATGAATTTGCACTTCTTTTAACCACCCCCCTGCTTTTTGACAGCTTTTGAGGTGCAAGAAGGGAGAAAAAGCCTCAGACCAGAGATTCCTGCCTGCACGTTTGGGCTTCTCTATCAGTGAAGGGATCAGGAATGTGGGGTGGCCAAATAATGTGGGCTCTGGAGCACAGATGAACTTGGTGCAGCACACAGTGGTTGAGTGCTGTAGCCACGTGTGGGAGCCAAAACCACAAGGCAGTAGACGGCTGAATGGAAAGGCTCCTGTAAAATTAATTGCTCCAAGGAGACGACTCATGCAAACAGTTCTCCCCCTGCAGAAAGCCATGTCAAGGCAGGCCCAGAGATAGCAATGAGCCTGGCAGAGATGAGCAGGGGGTTGGTAAGCCCCCACTGGGGCACTGCTCCAAGAGGCAGATAGGAGATGGCAAAATCAAGAGGAGGGAAAGGACGAGGGCAGGAGAACAGAGAGTAGGTACAAAGTGTCTATTACACCTCCTGCCAATGAAACCTAATAACCTGAGCACAGAAAAGATCACGAACCAGCAAGAGCACACCCATTCATGATACAACACAAGGGGCTCAAGGGGGAAAACAAAAGGTGGAGAAGTGGTTCAGGCTTGAGCCACAGGGGAGCTGATCATCTTTGCCCAGTCTTCATTCGGACAGTCTTTACCCTGCTAATTATTTCCCTCACTGGGTACCATTCAGATCCCTGCCTGTGCAACTGAGTCTGTCCCATGGCAAAAGCATTATGTTTGTATGCTCAGGAGTGTCAGGGGGAGGTACAGTGGAGAAAGGGCCAGCTGTGCTGGGAATGCCCACAGGATGGGGGACAGAAGTGACATATGTGAGTCAGGACTACACTTACTGCATGTGTTATAGTATAGGTGTGCACTGGAAGAAAGCCAGAGTGCTTGCACACATGGTCTGTAAACGTGTGAATAAACATGCTGACTGCAAGGCACTGTGCTGCTCCAGAGACTGAGGCAGCACAGGAACCACTCTGCTGTAGTAGGTGCTGGCTGAGGTAGCAGAGCCATACCAGATCTCCTGAAACAACAGGAGAAGCCTTCAGAAATGGAGAGCATTAAAGTAACTTGGATGTGACTAAGCAAGAGATGCTAGGAGGAGGCAGGAGTGGGACCTGCAATCTACATGGATTACAGCCAGTTCTGCATGACCCAGCACAACTCAGCCCTGTGGTGCAGACACACACACCCAGCAACTTGGCATTCAGAGCTGAGCAGAAAATACAAGTGAAGTCCAGTAAGCTTTCCTGCTTGCCCCTAGCAACATGCAACTTCATCACCACATCACACAGGAGAGCTGAACCTGTGACCTACAGGTCCCTGCCACTGGTTCCTAGAGCTCCCTACCTCCTAATAGCATTCCAGCAGGGCAGAGCAACAACAGCTTTCTTTACAGCTTCTGGCTGCATGAAGCAAGTCAAATGCAAATAGCCATGGCTTTGTGCTTTCCTCTCCACTGGAAGAAGTACAAGCCACTTACTTGGCTGGCAAGCCATAGCGAGAGATCGTGGCAACAGGCCTGCCACCTCCCAGGAGGAAATAATTGTTTCTCCTCTCTGCTCCTCACCAGTATGAGGAACATCACTTGTTTCCCAAGTGTTGCAACAAACAGCTATGAAGGCTTCTGACCCTGGCAGGGCAGGGATCAATGGCCAAAGGACATTGCCCACAAGTGGGAAACAAGGTCACATGCACTAGCACTCTGGAAAGAGAATTCAGAATTCATCATGAGGGAGCAGATGCAAGCAAAATCCCACTACTGTCAGAACTACCTGCATGGAGGAACACATGGGTGAAAACCAGCATGGAACACCAGCTCAGAAGAACATCAAAGGAGAGTCAAGAGCCCTGCCCCTGTCAAATTGCAGTCTTGACTGTATCCTGCAGTTCTGGGGCACCAAGACAGCTGGGCACAATGTTAACATCTTTCAAACACTGGTTTTACCCACCAGATGTTGCTGGAAACAGCTGTGTTAGTTAGGAGGCTCTGCAGGAAGAGCTACAGCTTGACACCACAATGTTCTGCCTGGAGGGTAGAAAGCATTGGGTAACAGCAATTGGTTAACAACTGGTTAACAACTGGTTAACAAAAGCAACACTTACACTGGTGGGCAGGTATATATTTTGGAGCTAAATGGATTGTCTGTGGGTGGAGCAGAAGGCTAATTCTTCATACAGGCAAATACCATAACAGTTACCTCTAACACTCAGCCCTGCATAAGATGGAAACAAATTCCTCCCGGTTAGATTTTGTCAGCAGAAAGGATCCTTTGTCTAGATATTTTTTTTTTAATGGATCTCACTACATCAGGAGTGTGGCAGCACTTATAATGTGACTGGACACTCCATCGTCCTTCCCTTCAGGTTTAGGTTTTCAATTCCCCCATCTTTCTTCCTGTTCTTTGTCCTTCATCCAATGTAAACATGCCATCCGTGCCAGAGGTGGGGCTGTGGATATTTGTTACCAGAAAATCCCTGCGTTACACAAGCGGCTGCTGTTTTCAAGCAGTTTCCTTGCTTTATAGCAGAAGAAGAAGATCGGCTGTTTGGCAAGATGCCAGATGCAGATTTCTCACTTTCAGTGGCCTTCTGAGAGAAGGGGCATCCATTAGCACTTCTCTGTCTCCTGAAATGTCAGGCCTTTGCTTCTGAAGACCTGAGGAATAACTCTGCAGATCTCGTATCATTGCTGCTCCTTTGCTCTACTTAAGTCTAGGGAACAACAGAGAACACATGGCAGTATCCCGTTAACACCTTCTAGCTGATAGGTCGTCAGTAGACACAGATCAGTCATGCAAAGAAGTGTTTTGAAGGGATCGATATGGGAGCAAAATGTCACCACGGAGTCACAGTGCTGCCTGTATAAACACTTGGCTTTTCCCGGAGAAAACCAGCTGGTCAGACTTCCCTGTCTTTCACTGAGCTGCTGACAGAAGACATCCGCTTCATGAGTTCCCTGCACTCTCAGGGGGGACCTGAACACATACCACATGCCTGATTTATATGGACTTGGAACTTGTAGAGCATAAAGGATCTAACAGCCAAAAAAGATCATGTCCTGATCCGGTTGACTACATTTGAAATTCCATGTTTGTCTTCCCTTCTCATTGTTTGGCCATGCAAGGAAAAAAGTTCTATGAGTGGAGCCAGCTTTGGAGGCTGAAGAACACAGCCTGTGCTTCCCTGTGGCCCCCTGGGATCACAGTGAGAGGCAGGAGGAGAAAGGCACTGCCTCTCCCAGAAAGAGAGAGGTATCCCACCACACCAGCCAGGTGGTGTTTTACACTTAAAACCATGTCAGAGAGAGGCCTGTGCCATGGGAGACGCCTAGATCACCTGCCTATTTAAAGAGCTGAGCCCCACCAAGCAAAATATACTTGTGTGACAAAGCCCAAATTGCCTATGCAGGTTCCAGCTTGTCCATGCCACAGATTACAGGCTGTAGGCTGAGAAATGGCCCTTCAAACAAATTCCTCTGGCACAAGGAAGCTGGGTTGCCATCTCTCATGATCTTTTCAGGAGTTTCATTATCTCTGCTGTTTTATTTAGAGCCTCGAGAGTCTTGGAATCATGGAATTATGCCAGGTAGTGCGCTGTGCTTCAGAGATCATGAAGTGCAGAGCTCTCTACAAAGTCCGTACGGATGGGCCATGTCTTTATTTTTCACTTGCTGCACCCACAGGGACAGCAACATCCCCATCATTTGCTGCTGATGCTAGTCCAGAGTACTCAGGTAATGACAACCCAAGTTTCATTTATCAAAGCCCAAACTATCAAATGGTCGTACTTTACACTGATGCAACAGAGATCTGAATCTGGACCCAAAGAAGAAGGTGGTGGAACCGGTCATGCGATGCTCTGCCTTGACTTTGTGCCTCGGTGAACTAAGTCCATAGCAATTGCCCTGAAAAAGCTAATCATTCCTGAGCGTGTAGAAGAACCACTGGCCACCCAGTAGCTTCCTCACCTTGTCCACTGCAGCTGAGAATAAAGCTACAATCACTCACATTCAGTCAAATGTCTAGGGAACAGAGTTATGAACATGAATCCCTACTTCTCAAACAGTTCCTCTCATTGTGTGATCATGGCAAACCACCATAGCACTTCCAGCCCATGCCCAGGAGCCCTGCCAGACTGGCTGTTTGCTCAAGGTTGCTTTAGGGAGCACCCGTGAGAAGCCTAGGAGACCCCCACATCAAAGCTGCTGGGGAATGGGCACCTTGCCGACAAGCAGGTTAATTTCCTCTAAGGGTACAGCGTGCAAGCCAAAGTCAGCATGTCAATAACACGACGCGCACAGCTTTGCCTCTGGAGCAAGGTGTAATCCTTCTGGAAAGCCATGCCTTGCTTTTTCACATACTCTGAAGGGTCTGAGCATTGTTTTTAGCCTGGGCTGGGGAACTGCCACACAGACTCCCATGGCAGCAGAAATGCATGACAATAGGAATAATTGCTGCTTGTGTGGACATGGAGCGTTGTGACAACGCCAGAGGCAGCAGTACCGTTCCTGAACCAGCCTGTGTCACTGAGGGACAAAATCCAGTATCCTGTAAGAGGATCTGAGCAACAGACCCAGTCTGCTCTGCGTACCAGAAGCAGAATCAGACCCCAGTGGTCTGGGCTGCTGTCTGAGTCTGAGGACCTCCTGTCCAGATAGACAAGAGGTTCACTCCTCCTTTCACACTGGATTATGTTTCCCAGGTGCAGTGAAAACCAGATGTAGCCAGCAGTAGCCCTGAAGTCAAAGAACAGAACCTTTTTCTACTTGTGAGCCCAAGGCGGAACAAAAGCAGTTGCATCAGCATAGTCATCACGATGTGGGCTAAATCTTCTGCCCAGCACTACAGTGCAGGAACCAGAAATGAGACATTCATGTCCTCTGCGTCCCTTTCCCTGCTGTCAGTTCTGCAAGGCAGACCCATAATCATTTTCCCTGAACGATATCCAAGAGAAAGCATTTTAAAGAGGAAATAAAATGATTGAATTACAGATATTAGCAAGAGACCAGCAAGACAGGTATAGTATCAAACACTGGTTTTACTTCTCTTAATTGATGTACCTCAGTACATAGGTAACAGTGAGGAGTCGGGACTTTTTCCATATGATTGCACTAAACTCTGCAAGTTTCTGAAATGGTTTCCTTTCCAATACTGGAAACAAGATAAAATTTCTTTCTAATACGGCAATTTTAGAACGTTTGTTTTGTTTTGTTTTGTCCTTATGCCAGCAAAGTAACATACAAGCATAACTATACAGCTACAGCAGCAATATAACTTCAGCTTTTATTTTGAAAATGTTTTATGAGAAGCTCTAAGGACCAGGAGGTATTAAATGGGGGAAAGTAGTAACGGAACACCTTGCCTTTTCAGGTACTCACCTCTCTCAGGTGTGTTCTGTCCCGCAGCAAACTGCAGCCAGAGACCAAGAGAAAGCACTGCCTTGGCCAACATAGCAAAGTCTGGTCCTGGGCAAACTACCTTAGATCCAAAAGCTCGGCTCTGTGAAGGCAGATGAAAGGCTTAAGATCAGTCATATTACATGCAAGGATCCACCAGATCCCAGAGTATCACTTCTATGCTGCTCATGCCTTGAGATCCGACTGCTTCTTTATGTGTGTTTTGCTGGGCTGTCGTGTAAGCTCTGGCTCCTGTAGGCAATTTTCCTCCCCCCCTTCTTCCTTTTAAAGTCATAAATCCATCTTGACAGGAATAGCTGGAGGAGAGGCACAAACAGCACCCCTGCTGCTGTTCCTCTCCCGAGTTAAACTTGCCCCAGGAGTGTGGATTCAATTGCAGGCAGTCTGCATGCAGCTGGGCTCGTTTGAAAAATATATCCCTATAGATAAAACTTTGGCCCTGCAAGACTCTGGCAGCAGTCCAGCTAGGAGGGGGGAAAAAAAAAAAGAAAAAGAAAAAAAGCTCAGAGAAATCCAAAGCTGCTCTGCTCTGGAATGAACTAGAAGAAGGAAAAACACGTATATAGAGGAAAGAAAAAGTAGAAAGGCTGGGGAGCGTGCCCTGCCCTGGGAATATTGGCTAATCTTCTGGGAGGAGGCAGGCTGAGCATTCCCCCAGGTCCTAGCGCTACCCAGCGTGGGTTCCGTCCCCTGTGCTGCCCCACGGCCCGGGGCCAAACACGAGAGGTACAAACAAATGTCATGCCTTACTCCTTTACCCTGGAGAAGAGCCGGTGCAGAAGCCACCACGAAACGCAGAGCCTGCAGGAAGCGACGACTGCCGAAGTGGGGAGCGTCAGCCGTGGAGAAAAGGGCAAGAAGCGAGATTCTCTGGTGCATCAGCCTGCGACGTGCCCACTGGTTATCTCCCTTCAGCGTGACGTTAAATACATTTTCAAGTCGATGACTTCCCAGTCAAAGGGGACTCACATGCCTAAAGATAAACCTGTGACAAATATCTTACTGGATGGAGGGGCCGAAGGGTTTGGCGGAGAGCATATACCAAAGACCCACGTCCAGCCTTCGCTGGCATACAGCCTCTCTATTTCCCCTGTGTGCTGGAGACTTTTGCCAGAACAAAAAACAGACCAAACATAGTTTTCCTTCTCATGGGTCTCCTGCTGCCCGTGTGTCTGCTTTTGGCTCCTACCCATCAGGTAGAGGTGACTATGGCCCCTTTCCCTTTTTTTCACTTTAGGTTTTAACATGTGCTACTTCTGGACAGATCCAAGACATTACTAGTAGAGAAAAGCTGGAAAGTTACACCCAATTATGAAGAGACCGATCATCATCTCCCTTAACATGGGGAGTGACCAACAAGACAAGCTAAAAAGTAGTAAAGGACAAACGTTTAGAAGCCTATGGGATTTCTGAAACTGGTGAGCAATATTTCCTCCAATTTGATTTTCTCTCTCCTGGGAACTGTAAAAAAAGCGAATAGGAGTTAGCAGCCAAGGAGCAGTGCAGGGTGGAAAAAGAGTTGTATCCAAGCCCATCAGCCAAATGGAAAGTCAGAACAGGCTCAAGAAATCAGATCTAATTGAGAAACCATGGATTCAGCCAGCTAGTTAAACTTCCTGGGCACTTGTTTGTGTTTCCCATCCCAGTTTGGTACCCAGCTGCATCACAAAGGAGCTTTGCAATATCAGGTAGTGTGAATACCTCAATCCCATGTAGCATAATCCTGTATGAGTAACAGCCTCACCCAGTGATTCATGCAGGCTGGAATAATCATTACCCAGGTACTCAAAAGAATTAGATACCCCTGCTCTCATTCCAAGAGCATGTAACTTGTGAGATCCCCTCAGAAATGGCATCTGGATCCTGGTGCAACAGCTACGGTGACCAAACACTGTTCCTAGCTGGTGTCCCTTACACACAGAGAAGAGTTTCTCAATGTTACAGCCCACTGAAATCAGTGCGGATATGCTGAGTTATGTCTGACCATAGGCACAGTGGGCTTGATCATTGCCTTTTGAAATCAAGAGCAGACTTCTTCCTCTGAAGCAGCGGGGTTTGGGCCTGCCCCTGTCAGGGTTGTGCTTATTTACCAGTACTCATAGTGAAGTCGGTAGGAAGTGCAGGTACTCTAGCAGTGAAGCTGTCAGTCTGTAGTCTCATTTGGCAAGCAGGTTTCCAGGGGAAAAATTACACAGCAAAGCAAATCACACCATGGTCTAAGTCACCAATCTGAGCAAATTCTTCGATTCTCGTTGCACAGATCCACATTCAATTCAGTTGCTGATGCATTGACCGTGATGGCAGCCAAGAAGGCAACAGGCTTTCCAAACCACTGTTGAGTGAAGTACTTATTCACCAGCAGAGAACAAGGATACAACTGAACATGTCCTACTTGCTATTCTTACACTGGTTGTATTCTGGAGCTGGGACGTGGAGGGATGGGCTGGAGGAAGCAAGTGTTGCCCCATTGCAAACCATCTACTTCTCATCAACTAAGCTAGATACCCATCTACTCCTGTCCTATCCTCCTTCTGCCCCATTGCCCAATGACCTGTTCAGGGAAAATGATGGCAAAGACAGCGGGCTAGAAATGCTATGGGTCTGGTTCCCAGGGCTCACAGATGGGTGTTCAGAGCCCCTTGATTAGAGCTGGTGCATATATGGAGATGATTTCCTTCTATTGCTCACTTCCCAAGGAAGTCTTTCCACGGAAGCATTGCTCATCTTAGATTAATTCCCTTTTTTGTCAGTTTATCAATGTGAATGCCATTTGGTCTCACACCCTGCAGCCTGGAGAGATTTCAGCCTTTATCTCCCTGCAAGTCCTGCTGGGATATGTGGAAGCAGGAAAAAACAGCCTGGAAAATAATTAGATCTTACACAATTTTGTTTTATTTTTAAACTTTACTGTAACTGACAGATCCTGTTTCCAGTAAGACTGGTACATGTGCATGCTGATTCTTTTTCCTAGTTGCATCCTGCACTCTGAAGCCAGGAGTATCACTCCAGACTTGCTCCCACTTAAACGTGATTGGAATCTGACTGCAGATCTCAGCTTAGGCTCAGCTCCCTATCACTGCTAAGCTTATGTTCTCCACCTGTCATCTACTTGACCGCAATTCACTCAGGATGATCATCTTCTTACCATGCCATGTTATGGAACAGCTCAGGAACAATTAATGATTGTAAAAAGAAAAACCAAAAAACCCCAAATGAAAACCAACAACGACCAATCTAGCGTATTTTGATTGTGATATTACTGAGACTCAGACATGTACATGCATATATTGTAAAGCACAAACCCTCAGTACTGTGCTACACTTCAGCATTCTGCACGTGGGAAGGCTTTGATGGCACGCTGCAGCTGCCGTGACATTCTGGGGATGTAAACAATGCTCAATTTCTAAAAAGATGCAATACCCTTTCTGAGACAAATTACCACGGCTGGAACAAACAGGCTTTTGGGAACACAGCCTTTTTTCAGCTCTACATAAAAGTTTTTGTTTGGAGGGGCTATCTATATATGGCAATTTGGAAATTCCCCATTTGGAAAGGAAATAAAGCAGCTCTGCAGCACTGGAAGAATGAGGTGAGTAAAAGTTCCCCCTTGAATTCCAGGGGAGGCTTGTGCAGCCCAGTGCAGGTGGACAGTTACCCAAGGTGCCAGTAATCCAACTTGACTGCATGCACCAGGGCTGGAAGGCAAGACCGCTGTCAGCTCATGCTGAGATATTCAGCTCCATTCTGACACAGAAGATGCAGATAGGAGCTGAATCACCGACAACATTCACAGCTGACTCCAGGTTTTCCTCCCAATGCTGACCACACATGGCTCACCTGACTGCCCCGCTATGTCACAGTTAACTTTTAAAAAAGCTACAGGCTGTGTGGCTGGAGGGCATGAACTTGAACTCCACTGACTCCAGAAATGCCATTCGGACTTACAGCAGAGAGGATCAGGCCCTGTGTTGCCAGTTCTCAGTTAACAGTGTGTCATGCAGTCTCCAGCCTCAAGTCAGCTCTTATTTTTGTTTGACTTGGAAGACAAACTACAAAAATAGACATGTTTACTCCCTGCATTCACCAGTTTTATTTTTCTCAAAAGTTGCTCAGTGACTAGGAATGACTCCACAGTGAAGTAAAGGCTAGCTTATAGATGATCTCTTTCATGCCAAAGCATCCTAAAAAGTCACCCAGCACAAAAATACAGCCACTTCTGGGGTGAAACGCAGTAGCTTTTCAACTACTTGCAGCAGTATTAAACTAAAGCTTAGGATACATGAAAAAAATTGCAGGACAGATCTACTCTGGAAGAATGCAACCGCCCAAATTAGAGTAGTATCAGTATACTGGGAAAGGCTGCTTCCTTTCCTAATATTGAAGAACTAGCTTCAGAGTTACCCAGACCCTCCTAAAAATAGCCTGGTAACATCCAGCAATAAGAAAATACTCCTCCAGAAACAGTGCCATGGATGGGCACTCTTCCTATTTCCCTTCCAGCATGGTGCTGTGCCAGGACACAGCATCCTAGTTTTCTCTCGCATATATTTGCAGCAGCCTATTTCAAAATGAAAGAATTTATGGAAATAACACACAGGTAGACACAAGTGTGTCAGATGTCTAATGCACAGAGAGGGATGAGGTTATCTAAGCAATTGCTTGCTCATGCTAGGGGCTTCAGTTCCCTCTGGCTCCCAGGCAGCATACAATTCGCTCCTCAGGTTTTATGAAACTTTATGAAATGTGTGCTTGGATGAGCTCTGAAGGAGTCAGCTTGTCACAACACATCACCTCTCAGACACCAAAGTGACTTACAGCCCCCAGGATCCTTCTGAGCTGAGATGGAATGGACCAACAGCCTCAGTTCCTCTCCAAATCCACATCCTAGGCATCTCCTGGTCTCTCAACACAAGTCTGCCTTGAGGAATTCCAGACAGTATCAGCACTAGACAAGGGGCAGTGGAAGCTGGACATCTGCCCAGAAAGGAAGAGAACCTAGTCCTTCTGACAGGCCACAAGACAGCCTTCAGCTCTTTTGAACTCCAGCTTCCCAAAGGAGTTCCTAGAGCAAACCAGCCTCAGCACACGATGCCTCCTTACCTGCCATCTCTTGTGGTTTCAAACCTGCATTGAATCTGTGGGTAACGTTATTGCAGAGAAATAATATCAGAGCAAAAGGAGATGGTAATTAATGCTGTTGCCAATTTATCCTGAGAATTAGCATCAGGTAGATAAACTAAGTGGGGAGGGAGCAGTTTGCCAAGCAGGATGCCAGAGCCAGAGTTAGAATCCAGACAGATCCACGGTAAATAGTGTCTCCTCAGTGCAGCTTATTAGTGCCAGGTTGCACCAGCTGTGCACTTGACATCTCTCTTGGGACTGAATCCAATTTGTCTGGTCCATTTTTACTTTTCTCGTGCACATTTTCATCTAGGGTTTGGTTCTGCTATATTCTAGACAACTATAGCAGCCCACTAGGTCTTTGAAATGGCATTTAGAAAGAGCATCACAGAGTGACTGAAAAAGCACACAGTCATTTGAGTCATACCACGGCATTTTGGGAGTGGAGGCACATTTATAAGTGAAATGACTTTTCATTTATAAAGGGCCATTTTTTCCACTTTTCAGTGAGATGATGTAGCGGCTGTCAGTGCTGGAAGATGTGAGCAAGCTACTGAAGAATATCTTGATGAAATGAGCATCTTGACTGCAAGCAAGTTTTATAGCTAGGTGGGGGGGGGGGGGGGGGTGGTGTTTGACCTCAGCCAGCAGCTAAGCATCCACCAGCAGCAAGAAATGCATGGGTCAAAGTAAGGACAGTTTAATGAGTGAAGCAAAGCCACATGTACAAGCAAAGCAAAATAAGGAACTTAGTACTTCCCATCAGCAAACAGATGTTTAGCCACTTCCTGAAGAGCAGGGCCTCAACACATGGAAAAGTTACTTAGGAAGACAAATGCTATTACCCCAGAAGTCCCCGCTTTTATTGCTTTATTGCTAAGTGCATCATATATTAGGGAATATCCCTGTTGTCAGTTCAGGCCACCTGTCCCACCTGCATCGCTCCCAACTTCTTGCACACTCCCAGCCTACTCAGTGGAGGGGGTAGTGGGCATAAATGGAAAAAAGAAAGCCTCAACAGTGTGCACACACAGCTCAGCAATAGCCAAAACATCGGTGCATTATCAATGCTGTTTAAGTGACAAATCCAAAACGCAGCACCATACAGGCTGCTGTGAAGAAAGTTAACTCTGTTCCAGCCAGACCCAATAGACTAGGGGAAATCATGAGACTGCAAAGTGCAATAAAGACCCTACATAGGATGCTGAAGCAATGGAAGGTGGTGCCTTGTGCATCCTTTTCTTCACAGCATTCAGGAGTTGGGGTTGGATTCCAAGGTGTCAGGCAAGAAGAGCAGGACCTGGGATCCTGTAACAGAGAAGTAGTTCAGCAAGAACACTGTCTTCAAGGCAAGTCCAGCATCCAGGGGGACTGGGAAAGTGGTGGACTTGACCCCCCTCTGTCCATCCAGTCACCTGTCCAGGACCAGAATGCTGAGTGCTCTAGCTGCCTCAAAAATGGGCTTGTGAGAGCACTGGCAAGGCAGTCCCAGAAGGCAGGGCATAAATGCAAGCACTGTTCCTTTATCACTGTTTTTGTTTGTTGACATTTAGTGGATATGAGCAAGAACCAGAGAGAACAAAGTAGAGTCAACTGGAAGGGAGAGAGAGGGCCAGCTTCAGCTGGTAGGTCTTGGTGCTGCTGCACTGCTTCAGAGCTGATGCAGAGTTGTGACCTTGCAAACTCCACCACCTGTTGAAATTGTCCCCAGCGCAGCTTGTGGAGCAAAGCTGCTGATATCAGGCCAGCTTATCTGCAAGCCAGCTCCCATCACTAGTCAGTAAAATTGTCCCAGGCCCGAGAAAGTGTGCCCTAAGTGAGTAGACCATTCCAAAATTTAGCTGCATCTGATGTAACCCATACATCAGGGCAAGAGATCACATAGTTATACTGTCGGGCATACAGAAACTATGTTTTAATGATATAATGCTCCTATTGTCTTCAGGACAACTGGCCCAGAGCTAAGAGCAGCTGCTGCTTCTTTCACATTTGTGAAGGCATTTACAGTCATTTAAGTAAAAACTGCAGTTATGGACTGGTATGGGGCTTTGCACTGTTATTTTTGAGCCATCCATAAAAACCAGACTTGACTGTTGTTAAGAACCAATACATACGGTTTCATCATGGTCCAAAAGCGATGACATTAGGAAAAACAGACCTCTGTATGCAGCAGCACTTTGAGTCAGACCTGTTTATGACATAGCCGTGCAGCAGCCTGACTTTCTGAACTGCAGCTGGGCCGGTTTTGTTTACAAGCTCACCAAATTGCATGGAGTTCAACCAGCTTCTTGCTTTTACCTTGCCTCTGGGTTCTAAAGTATTTTAAATTTGCAGGAACAAATGAAATCATTTGCAGAGTTCCAGGAGCAGGTCAAAGAGCAACCCGATACAGAGGGGAGAAAAGCAGGAGGGCTGGATGCCAGCAACGCAACGCGGAGCTGAAGCACTCGGGCCTGACTAGTCTGCCACAGTCCAGGCTCACTTTCCCTTCTGAATTCAGGGTACCTGGGGCCCAGAGATTTCATTTTCTCCTTGCTCCTACCTGGAACTGTTGTAATTCCTTTGGCATAGAGTAACTACTCACAGCTAGGGTAGGCTACCCCGCACAGATATGTAGTAGTGAAGGGGTAAAACAGGAGAGACACCGAAAGAAAATGTAAGTGGCTCATTGCTCATTCAGAGGCTTCTGGATTTCTCCTTTTGTCAGGTAGGTCAGAAATAGCTAACAGCTCTGGCCTTGTCTCTCCCAGTTACTGCGGAGGCTCCTCTTTTGTGTGCAGCAGGCTGAATTAATAACTGTTGGGTTGTCATAACACATCCTCCACCCACTATGCTAGTGGCTGTCCACATGCATCAACTTTCCTGCCAAGGGAGAGCTGACAGACAGAGCTCTTTGCTTCACTGCTTCAGTCCTGTGCTTTCACCTCAGCCCAGGACTAGGAAGAAGAGCAGGATAGGGAATGCTAACCCCCAAATAAATAGGCAGGACGCAGGCTCAGCCATCCTTGTGTGTACAAAAGCCGCAGAGTCCCCCAAAATACACACTGCCTGTGCAGTGATCACAAGCCCAACATTAATACTAGAGGAGAAGGACACAGATGTGCAAAAACAGTTGACTTCTGGAGCCTGAGTCTTTACAAGAACTAGATTCTCAATCCCTGCTTTGCAATGACAATGTTGCCATAATGAAGTGGGTAGAAGTTACAGGTAAAGAGCTAAGTGCCAAGAACTGCAACCATCATAGTCCCTAGCAGACACTAGGGCCCAAATCTCTTTCCAAGGACTGGAAAACTTGTGTTCTAAGCTTCAGAGCTGCCCAGTCACAGAGGATTTACAGAAGAGTGGCTGATTCAGACCACAGAGATTCCCTATATCCTTGCTGAACTGGCTTCTCCATGCAGTTCATAGTACTTCCTTGGACTTAGCTGGGCACAAGAGCTTAATGGCTCTGAAGAGGGGGGGAACCTCTTACATTTATCCCTGAGAAACCATGGGCATTTACAAACAAAAAGGGGGCAAACTCCTGGGGAGAAGTTGTTGTGTTTCTCCTGAGCTGCAGAGTCTGGCAGGAAAGTGCAATGTCATCCCACTATCAGGGTGGAGAGCAACAGCCATGCTATAGTTTAACCAGAACATTACACTGTAGTGGACACCAATCCCACTACAAACCCAGCTCCAAAGCACTCTTAACACCTGGCTTCAGCAGGGAGGAAAACACTAAAGGGTTTTCCCTGCCAATGCCTTTCATTCCAGGTCTGATATTTTCAGTAAGTGGTCCCTAGAGAATATTAGCACCCTTCATGTTAATGTGAAATCTGTTCCCTTCCCAAAGCCAGGCTGCACTGCAGCCCTTTGGTCAAATCCAAAACAGCATCCTTGCCAATGGGACACACTGGACAGGACTGACTAAAGCGCAAACAGGATTTGTGGCTGGTTGTAGAAGACTTACCAGCATACTGGCTCAGCCTCCACTTTCATGTGGAATCAGAACCTGGGAGTTCTAGCAGAGATTCTCTAAGACTTCAGATTCCTGCTTCATTTTCTTCACAAGACAGGATTTTACTGCATTTTTCCCAGCTGGACCCAGACTGTAGTCTCACTTTGCTTGCCAGGAACCAGAGTAGCTTTGAAAATTGGACCTACTTCTAAGCAGTAGAAATGAGGTCTGGATGCGGCAGTCACTTTTTAACCAAAGGCTGTTCTTTGGAGTGGATGATTTTCCTTATTGCTTGACTTTTATCCCCTGTCTCTATCCTGTTAGGAAAGCCCAGACAATTGGGAAAAGCCAATTTTAAGAAAACTTCCTTAGAACTGGGTTTCCTGAGGAATTTCCAGCTACGCAATAAGCTGCAATTTCCCATTGAACAGCAAGTTCTCAGTCTTGAGAACTCTCAGCCTCTCTCAATAATTGTAATCTCTTAACACGTCAGCCTGCGATAGAGAAGACAATTTGGAGCAGCCTGCAGGCACACACACGAGAGCAAGACGTGGTGGAGAAAACATTCTGCATGAATGCAAAGGAGACTCATGCATTCAGACAATCTTCCTGGGCTTGCTTGTCTGCAGGGTGTCTAAGGGAGGAGCCAGCAAAGAAACAACGGAGCCAAAGGATATCAGCTTCTCTCCTCCAGGAGGCTGGATTGTCATCTATTTTGTTTATTTCAGCTCCCATACCCAATTTCTTTGAATTGCAGCAGTAATTTTTAAGACAGTTTTACAGCCTAATACCCCTTGCAGCTCTGCAGGGTCTGACAGACTGCTGTGTGTTTTTTGAAGGTCTGAATTAACTCTATCATGACTTATAGCAGCTTTCTTGGACAACGGCACTGTTCCATCCATCTCTGGCTCGTGTTTCAAGCAGTGGCAAGTAGTGGTTGCATAAGGAGAGGCTATCAGGGCAGTAGCCCACCCCTCACAAGCTCATGCCCTGGTGCTACAACCCATTTAAGGTTGGGAATAGAGCAAAAAAAGCAGCATAGGATAGTTTCTGTTCCTATCAGCAAAGCGGCTGTATTTCAGGTGTGCTCTATTTTTAGAGACTTGTCTAAATCTTGCCAGGCTCTGCTGAGTTCTTAGCTTTGGCGAGGGGGAAGCAGACAAAGAGATTGATGAATTGGCCTCTGAGCACCCATCAGACCTGCATCCAGTCACAACAGGAAAGGGAAGCAGTATGGGGCTTGTAAGTTCCTATCAGAAGAGGCTGCCTGACCCCACTTCAAGCACAGCTGCGTGAGTGCTGGCCAAGCTATGCTCTCTGCTCACAGCCTGGAATTCAGAAGAGAATGAGGCTGATTTTCCATCAGCCTCAATACCCAGGTGACAGCTCAGCAGGCCTCCTTCTCTGATGAGGGGCAGGAGAGCAGAGCTACCAGTCGTCTTATTTTTACTCTCGTGCCAGCAGCCTTTGAGACTAGGGAAGCTTAGTTTCAGAATAAGTGTAGTCTGAAAATTGGCATGCTGGGAGGGAACAGGTTCAGCACCTACAGCAGAAGAGCACACCTGGACCAGGCTGGCACAGGGATTTCCAGAGTCCCATTGTAGAGGTTATTTCTTTGGTCCAGGCTGCCAGAAAGGAACTGACCTTCGGTTTCGGGGTTTAGAACTAGACTGCCACTAAGGTAGGCTTTGCTGAGGGCTCACTTTTCATCTGAAGCCTTTCACCCTCCCTCAGTAATAAGGCAAAAACATCTGAGCAGGAACAAGGCTTCAAGCACAAAAAACAATCACCGTTTTTGTCCAAACCCAGCAAGGCAGCTGGGGAGTGAGTGGGAGGAAAGGGAATAACTCCCTGTGCTGTCTGCAGGGCTCCTCCAGCCCAGCTGACCTTGGCTAGCTCACTCTGTGCTCCTGTAACGCTTGGAAACTTGTCCCCCCATGCTGGTTAGCATCCGAGTGGGGATTTTCTCTCCAGCCTCCACGGCAACCCCTGAAAGCCCTTGGTTTACAACTGTTCTCCTCCCATACGCCCTGCTTCTCCTTTTCACAGGTCATAGCATGGGATGAGCTGTGAATCAGATCTGAGTTCCTCCTTCAAGGCACTGATTCTTCATTTTCCACATGTTCAGCAAGTTCTAGAGATGTAGATGCCTTGTGGATGCAGGCTTTGGTGCCTACAAGCCGCAGGCAGGATGAGACAATCAACATGCTGCCCCACACAGCAAATGCTGGAGAAAAGTACTACCTTCTGTCACGTTAAAGCCAACACCACGCCGAGCGAGTGGACATCAGCGGAGTCAAGCATAAAACCACACAACAAGCTACCACCTTCCCCTACCCCATATCACCATCTCCCACAGTCTTTCCACGTGGGAGTCTGGCTTTTCTGGCACAAAAGAGCAGAGCTAGTCAGGCTTCTGGAGCAAAGGAAGACGCTTGCAAGCTCAGGAGGGAAAGCACTCAGAGCAGCACACGCTCTGTGCCTGGGCAAGGCTGGCACTCCCCACGCAAACCAACACTCAGGAGCTGGCAAGAGTCTCACATGTCCTTTTTTTGCCATCACAGGCTCCGTTTGAGGTCAGTCATTTTATAAATTAAGAGGGTAGAGGAGGGCTGCTGGGATTTCCAAGGACTGCACAGTAGGCTTCTGTCTGCAGGCTGAAGGTAAACTTGCTGCTGAGAGTCAGGGACCAATTTCACCATGGGCCACCTGACGTAGGCAGAAGCCTAACTGCATCTGATGCCTTGTGACAGTCAACATGTGGGTGGCCTGTTGGGGACACAGGTCTGTATTATTCAACTTGAATTCATTACTGGAAAGAGCCATACTTGCTGAAATCTAAAAGTAATGAGAGGGGAGGGGAAAAGACATCCTACCAACAGCAAGTTGCTGTTTACTGTTGAAAGAAGGCAGGTGGGGCACAGGGTCCTACATTAGAAAACCTGTTGCATAAACAAGCCTGAAGGAAACAAAGGGTTCTGCTGGGAAATGCTATGTCTGACAGCTATCCTTTCCTTATTGCAAGTCCTGCCAGCCTTATACTCCTCCCACGTCTCACTAGGGAAATAGTTGCAATTCCAGTAGTCCATAAAGAAAGAGGTGACTTGATGCATGCAAAGCAATCAAAACAATTCCCATCTATTTTGGGGATAAGAGACTTTTGTTCTAGAGCTGGGTGCCGTAATGCCTGACCCAATGATGAAAGAACAATGAAAGCAAAAATATTCCCCCGCAAATAAGTGGTACTATTAGACAGAAATATCCTCTCTGCTCTCCACCCTTCCATGGAGGCACAGGCTCCCTCTGCAGAGATGAATTTGTTTCTTCAGTCAAGAAAGAAGAGACAGGTGATGTGAATGCAGAACTCCATCCAGCCATCCACCAATGGAAACATCATACACTTTCTCTCTCTGCAAAAATATTTAACCAAAGCTTCTCTTGTTTAGCAGGCTCTATCCATAGAGTTTCACATCTCACACCCAGCCCTGGTCCCTGCTTTTCGGCTTCCCACAGCAAAGATGGTGAGCACAGAAGGCTCCACCACAGGTTTTTCAGGAATACTCTCTCTAAGGCACCAGTCCTGTACATAGGTCTATGCATGCTTAATTTAAGAGCAGAGAATAATTGCCGTCATTCACGAGTTTTCTTAGGACTCTGGGAAGCTTGTAAACACTTGGGCATACATTACCTAAACACTTGGACATCGAGTGTGTTGGAAGAACTAGAATTGGAATTGCAATCCACGACAGTGGAGTACTTCACCAAGCTTGCTGCTCTCAGTTAGCAATACCGGTAATTTATTTACATTTCCAGAGCTTTTTAGTTTAATTTTTCATATTGGTAAGATTATCCAGCCCTAGTCACACTCCTTACATCTCTAATTACATCTTGCATATAGTCAACTTTAACAGCAAATGACCTAAAGCTCTGCCACTAGATAGCACTGACTATCTCCCATACCTTAAACTGGAACATGGAGAACTAGAAAAACGCTGCAGATATTTCCCACTAGATCAGTCAGTAAATATATGACCAGAGCCACCCCAAAATACCCTGAAATAAATGTACTTGTCCTAGCAGTCTCCCTGGGTGAGCTCTGACTCACCCCTTTAGCGTTTTCAACTAAACACACCTTGCCTTCTACCCCATCATCTGCTCAAGTTACCTGAGGACTGCCACTCTCAACCTTCTTTACAAGGTAGTTCTTACCCACGTCTGTTTCAACAGATGCATGAAGTAGCATCAAGTAGCACTAAGTAACCAATATATGCTGACATCTGGATCTGTGACTACACTCCTTACTTCCCTACAGGAGAGGAAAGAGAAATCAATCAAGTAAGAAGCATTACTCGGATTGGAAAGGAATTTAAATCCATTGTGGGGTTTCTGAACAGATTAGCCTTGTGGAAGTCTGCCACTGCAGCAAATTCCTAGAGAATGGTCCTAGAAACCGCTCAAAATGTGACAGGTCACTGGGAATGCCACTAAACATTCAGAGAAATAGCATGTCAGAAGCAGCACCACAGAAACAGCTAAACAAACACTAACACCGACCCACATCTCTATAAATGTTTATACTCAAATCTTGGTCTTTACTAAAAATGTGAAAATTTGCAATTCCAGCCATTCCTCCACTTCCCAGCTGCAGTACTGAACCATATAAGAAATGAAGTCATACTTACCACTTCCACAGTCATTTTCCAAGAGAAGTGGCCGGGAAGCTTCGTTCAAATTGGGCTGCTCTAAGTGTGGGGTCTGCCCTAATCGCTTGTCCTGCTTGCGTGTCTATCATGCAGAGGAAGTCTGGCAGATCCTGTTTAGCAGCGTTCTCCCACACATGAGGCTTTTTCTGCCTCTGCACCGCTTCCTGGCACCTGTCAAGGATATTGCTGTTCTGGTATTTTCCCCATGAAAGGCACTCAGAAGTCAGTTAGAGCTTCTCTTTTCATGTGCTCTCTTTCCTCATCTCTGTGACAAGCTCTTGAGAGGCCATTCCAAGCTTGTCAGGAATGGAGATGGTGCATGAAACGTGATGGAGAGGTGTCACGGAGGGGTAAAGAAGAAAAACAGATGCAGAATGGAACTGTGAAACTGAAAAAAAAGGGCCTTTTGTTTGCAGTCTTCCCCTGAGGCTGTTTATGTTATTGCTCGCATCATTATGCATGTAAGCTACCAAGACCTTCTCTCCTTGTGCAGAATTCCCTGCAGATCTCCAAAGCAGCTGTGAAGCTCTGGGAGTTCTTCATTCTTCTCTCCTGGGCCTTCAGACTAGGCTATGGCTGTATGTGAGGAGACACACTTTGCCCAATTTTCACCAGCCTTTGATAGCTGGACAACCCAGCAAAACCACAGGCTTTCCACCCCTATATTTTAGACCTCTGACCCTAACTGGAATCAAACATTTTCCAGTATTTTAGATCAAAAAGCAGACAGACAGTTTTAGTGCAGTGATTCCCAGACTCTTTCGTGTTACGGTTGTTCATTAATCAGTGATGACAAGACTTGTCTGTGTTGCAGTTTTGGAAGGAGCATGAAAGCTGGAGACAGAGCCTATGTCATGTAAGCTGTAGTAAGTATCCTAAATCCTTCTGTAGCAGACATAACCGTGTTAAAGAGGATGCCAGCAGGAATGCAAAGATAGATATGTCCTATGGTAGACCATAGCAAGGCACCCTGCATGTGAGGGGTCTCAAGCCCAAAGAGAAATTTTTTCATTTCTGGTTGTGAATGATCTAGACAGTGGGAGGAACTCCAACAGTGACCTCATGAAAATGTCTTGTGCCAGAGAAACACTTGGCCAGGCTTTGGAGAGAATTTTTCTTGTCTCCAGAATGTTCATGGGGTTTTGCTGAACAGCCATATCCAGCAAGATCAACAGTGAGATGGCGCATCTGTTATGAACAGCCACTGCCCTGGGGTACAGATAGGTACACAAGAGAACAACCTCTCTTGTCTGTGTGAGCCTCAGGCTGGATTGCTTTCTTATATCCTTCCAGTCTTTCTTAGGACAAGAAAGGGGACTTGCTGGTCTCCAGGTTTTCCTTCTAACCATCGTTAGTGGGAGTCTGCGAGTTACTGTGCAATAGTTCGGAAAGTATCTTTATTGCTCTAGAGAAGCATTTCCTTCTTCTGGAAATTGAGTTGTTCTGTGCATAATAATAGCCATTGAAGTGCCAGCATCCACCCCAGCGTCTTTCTCAATTCACGTTCATGATGGCAAGAGAACCTGCTGCTGTAGCACTTGGCATTTTTCGCTGATTGCAAAGCACTCGGCAAGCTGCAAAATACCGTGTACTGATTCCAGAGAAGATTGCAGTGTACAGTACCCTTCTGCTACCAACAGCAGCAGCCTATAAAGAGAGGCAGCTGGGGGCTCCAATATTGTTGCCTTGGGATTTGACCTTTATTTAAGCCCACATATCCAATGTATATAATCCCCTTTTTGCATCAAACCCCTGTATTGAAAAGCTGGCAGCTATGCTGGGATGAGGGTTAACTTTCCATCATTGACAGCCATTACCCAAAGTACCCTTTCTGGTGGAAATGAAGGAATTCTGCTGCTACAACATTTGTACTCCAAGAAATCTCAAACTGTATTTTTCCAGCTTACATGTAACAAAACCCCCTGTTCTCGACCACTGCTATCTTGATGAGACAACCCCGAAGGTGCATCGCACCCTTTGGCTACACTTGTGTGGCTAAAATGATGGCAAGGAGCAACAAGAAATTAAACGATCAAGGCAAGTCCCAAAAAGCCCCATGAACAAAAGGCCCTTGATCAGAGAAACCAAGCAGTTGAGATGAGTTCCACCCACAGAACCTTTGCAAATCCTAAGGAAACCTGATTTGCCAAGTGCTAACAGGAATGGTCTAGCCCACGGAGACAGGCAGGCACAGAGCCATGCCTAGCTACTGACAACAAACTAGAAAAATAACAAAAGTTATCCCCACCCTTATTCAGCTGCATGACATCCTTCATTGCAACAAGGCAAAAGCGTTTTCTGTCTTACCCCTGCTCCCTCTATTTATGTAGGATATGGAATATTGCATTTTTAATAAGAAGTAAATCAGAAGGCTGAATGAACTCTTTCCCTGTAACCTGAACTAAAAACCTCTTGTGGTCTGAAGTCTGACTGATTGATTTCCTCTCTATGCTTCTTTTTTTTTCCTCCAGATTTCTAAGTATCTGGAGTCCAGTTGTTGCTAGAAAGCAGATGCCAGAATATCACAACCAGAGTGTTTGCCTGGTGCATTTGGCTCAGATGGAGCCAGGATGCAACAGCAAATTAAATGGCAACTCCATGTCCTGCAGCAGTGTGAAGTGCAGCTGGTGCCTGCAAGAAAAGTGGTCTTCGTAAAAGCATCTGTCCCCAAAAGCTGATACAATTCCACTCTCCCTGTCCATGGGTCAAGACCTCATGAGGGGAAAAGCAGTGTGACAAAGGAAAGCCATCTCCAAGAAGAAAGAAGAGCTATCCAAAAGCAGTTTGTTGAAAACTGGTTGGATCTTTTCTTCCCTTCCCGTGTACTGTTATGGTAAAGCCTGAGTCTTTAGCAGGAAAGCCAGTCCCTGAACGTGCTGCATGGCTGAGCTCATTTCAAGAGATAAGGATGTTTATTTTCCAGCTGGACTCAGCTAACACTTGTTCCTTTGAAATAGTGAGTGCTGTGTGAGTGGAAGGACTCTGTTTATATCTCAGCAGCAGACATAGCTTTTGCAGATGATTTAGGAAGGCTAAGGGATCCAGGATGGCTGAAAAGGTGGGACTCTCAATGTAAGGGCTGGTAGCCAACATGGGACCATGGTCAGCACAGCTAAAATAGAAACCAAAAAGAAACTCTCCCTGCTACCACTGACCTCGAGGACAGGCTGGATCACAGCAGTCTGTGGACTTTCTAAAGCAATTGATGTGGAGTGGTTGAACTAGGGCCCCATGTTCTTTCCCATGGTAAGCGCTTCTTCATTTTTACCAGCACTCCCTCTAAGCTCAGCCACTGACCAGCTGCAGTGGCCTTGAGGAATTTTCCTCTGGGTGCCCCATGATGGAGGGCTCTTACAATCCTTCGCTCCTCGCATGTGCTGTAAAATACTGTTGCAGACCAGGCACTGTATTTTTTACTGCTAAACAAATGGGTCATATCAAAACCGTATCCAGAAGAGTTAGTCATGCTGCTTGAATACCTCTCCCTCCATGTACATCCCCACACACAGATTCACAAGCAAAAGGAGTGAGATACGCAGCCTCAGAGGAGCCCTGCTTAATGCTCATGCGCATGGCACCAGATTTCAAGATAGGGACAGTGTCCTTCAAACTGGACAATAACCACTTCTGTAACTCTGCTAATGTCTGTGGGAACGGGTTATGAACAGTCTACACTGGAACACTGGCTCAGAAACTCTTTCCAAAATGTGCTAAGAAGACCCCCAGCCTCAGCATCACAACCGGCGCTGAAACAGCCTGGATCAGTGAGCAGAAGCTGGAGAAGGAGTCAGGAGGACTTTTCAGGAACAAAGCAGATATTCTTGGCTTTCAGCAACAAGAGGCTTACGTCTGCAAGGAAGTCTGCTCCCCTAGTTTCTATTTTTACTTCTGCTCATCTGTTTAGGGTCTAGGGCTTGGTTTCCTTCACTCTACACTATGTGCTTGGGAAACAATGAAAGCAGGCACAAGTGCAACTGGCGGCAACTGAAAGCAGAGGAGCAAACCAGACAGTACCACTGTTTTCCTTACTGGTTTGTTTGGGATTTTTTTTGCCTTGCTCCTTATCTCTCCCTGAGGGTCACGCAAACCATTGAAAACCAGGTCCAGCCCTGCACGTCCTGTCTACTTTGTACCTGCTGGAGGATTGCCCACCGAGTCTCACGGGGCAGAAGCACGTCAGTATCTTCTGGTTTGACCCAGAGGTCCTTCCCAGTATGGTTTGCTTGGCTTTTATGATGCTGAGCCCACCAGTTGTGCTGACAGCGGGACAAATTGCTTCATGCGGAGATGTCCTGTCTTACAAAGTAGCCCCAAAGACAGGATGTCAAAACAATCTCCAGCACCTAAGAGGGCTGGGAATGGCTTTTCAGCTCCCCGCTAAATATCGAGTGAGATAACTTGTGCCAGTAGATCTGGTCAAAGCCTCAGAGCCTGACGAGTATATGCTGAAACACCACAGGAAAAGAAAAAGGACAACTCTGTTTCCCCTTCCTCCCTGCCAAATGTCTGTCCCAAAAAGTTACCTTCAATGGTATTAAAGGTGGGCCACAACTGGTCTGTGCCTATGGGAAATCCTCAACAGCCTTTAACTGTATTCTGCTCAGTCTCACACCCTGGAGATGCCAGGGATTTGCTAAGCGGCTCACTAGCAGCAAGGCTTTCATGAACATCAGATCCCAAGTGCAGATTGCTTTCATAGTGACACCCACTAGACCCAACTACACTTCCATGTTTTCTTCTGCAGACAAGGTACTCGGAGCCAGCTCCCTTCACACTCTTGGCCACCTGCCCTTTTGGTTCCCAAGCCAGACCAGTCGCTTTCTCTTTGCAGTTTTCACTGTGTTATCTAAAACCATCTTCCTTAGGCAGGTTCCCACTCCTTTACAATCACTGGAGAGTGACAAGATAGGTGCAGGGGCTGGGAAGTTGCAGTTATCCCTTTGCACTGATCATCACCTCAGCTGCCAGCCTGCACAGATGGGCAGAACAGTCATAAACAATGTAATTGGGATTGCAACATTTCATGAAGGCTTTAACATACTCCAGCAGCCTCCTGCTTGATGACATGCAGATAAAAAAGTGTTGACAAGAGACTAATTTTAGCACAGTGCTTTATTAACCCTGTTGCTGAAAGGCAGGAGCAGAACAGTGCTCTCAGGTGAGCAGCAGGAATTAACTTTCCTGTTGAGCACCACATCCCTGCTGCCACAGAGTTAGACACAGAGCCAGCACCTTTGTAAAACGCACTCTGGCTGGCTGGGTAGCTGCATACAACTCCTTAAATGCTCACCAGCTGGCACGGCTCAGCAGACAACTCAAAGTTAGGATGCCCTTCAAGGGGCAGTGCCCCTTTCAGTAGCTCTCAGTCATTTTACTGAATGTAGGGAATGTCCTGAGTAAACATCCTTTTGCTCCTCCTTGCAGTTGCCTCAGGAGTTAGGCCTGTGTTCAGGGAAGGAATCCAAGGACAGGTCCCCTGGGCAGCGCTGCCAGCAAACCGGCATTCCTGGAGCACAGCTTTAGATTGCACTTCATTTGGTGTGACTAGTGTAGATGCTGAGCGTGTCCCTCGTCCTCCCCTCCATGGTCCTGGTTAATCAGTCACTTGTGCCTCTTTGCTGTGTGGCTAGGGAGGAGCTGGCTTAGAAAGATGACCGGGATTCAATTGCTTCTGGCATTCAAGTGCACCCACCCACAGTATGGTCTGGTCCCCACACACCGCAGGCTGTCCTGCTTGCCCACGGCCAGCATTTCCATGAACTCATGTGCTGGCAGAGAGGATAAATGCAAAGCAAAACCGTGGCAGCGGCAACAACCCTTGGAGCGCTGAGCATCCAGCGTGGACAATTCATGGCTCTTTTCATGAAAAGCTGCTCTTTTGTTGGTCTGATAAATGTCCCTATTTTTCCCAGTGAGAGCAGGCCGCGAGTCAGGGCCTGGAGAATGGGGTGTAGATCCTTTGCTTGGGATGCCACCGCAAAACCCGGGACCATTGCCCAGCCTGCCTCTGCATTGCTCTTTCACGTGGCAATGATGGCAGCCCCTAACAATCTTGCTGCCACAGATAGGCAGGGTGAATATTCCCGTCAGCAGCTCAGCTCTGTGAGAGTCGACTTCGTATTCAGCTGCGGGAAGTGGTTAGGCTAAGGTCAAAGGGAAAGCAATGACGACTGGCTTGGGAGGTGATTGCTGGCAGTTACAGAAAATGCGTGCATTGTGCCAGGACACACTGATCCCCTTGAATTTTCTGTTGTGAAATGGCACTAGTTTCCAGCAATAGATCACAGGATCATACCATCATATACTCCCTCCCCCTCCGCATTTTTCAGCCGTCACCAGCTAAATAGGACCAGATCTGGCCAAAATTCCAGTGACAGATGCTGTTAACCAAAAATGGCCTTGCCTAGTCAGATGGGATTCAACCCAAAATCAATGCCCAGGTGCATGGTTGGAAGAAGAGCCTGCAAGATGGCAATGCTGAGCCAAGGCTCGAATTAAAACTCTGATCCAGCCTGCTCAATGCCACTTCCACCAAATCCCATGGCTTTGTGGGTTCTCAGTCTGGACATATACCACTATGAAGCCAGTTGCGTATTGCCTTCCCGGCATCCGTGGTGCCGGCTGTAGTCACAGGTAGGAAACAGCACAGTGTCCAGGACCGGCTGTCCCAAATCAGAAGGTCTCAACTCTGGTCTGGATGGACCAAAAGGGACTCGCATGTTCCAGCCTCAGCCCCACAGCACCATCTTGAGGCCTGGGCACACAAGAGAAGAGCTGCTCCTCCAGGCGTAGAACAAGCCATGTCATGCATTTGCAAACAATATATGAAATTAGGGGAAATTCCGTCCGGGAAGATGACAGACAGCTAAAGGGGGACCAAAAAAACAGAGGCCAATCCAGCTATGCACTACCAGATGCGAAGCCAAGAAACACCGTGGTCCTGATTGTCCCAGTCCTGTCTCCCGGCCCCCGCATGTGCTGTAGCAGCTCACAAAACCACAGGTCACGCTCCTCTAGAGCATTGCTGCACGTATGCTGCAGAAGGTTTTGTGGCACAGAACGGAGTAGCTAATCTGAAGCTGCTAGGCGAAGCGTCCTTTAGGAAGTCCCAGACAACACTTAATGGTGCATAACGTCTCCATCCACAAGAGCTACATAAGCTGATGAATAAACAGATATAAATCTGACTTCCTTGAAAATAATTCCCCTTCTTCCTCCTTGAGAAACAAAGTGATTTTTTTTCCCCCTTGAAATTGCTTATGAAGAACTAACATACCATGAGGACTCAAATGGGTGACAACTTCTAGCGCATGGAGGGCCCAGGCAATATCCTAGAACACAGCAGGGACCTCCATAGTCCTTGGCAATGTCTGCACCCAGCCTGGCTGGACCTTGGGAGCCTGGCTATTAACACTGTTCCTCGAGGAGGGAAACAAAGGCACTAAGTTACTTGGGGCAATATTTGCTTGCACTTAATTCCCCAAAGAAAAGGTTTGCTTTTCAGAAACACTTCTGTGTTGGTGATGCCCAGGTACTTTTCTTTCTGTAGTCTGTCTGTTTTAAAGTGAAATCTTGATTTCTGGTCATCACAGACTCCAACAGCCTCTTTTTTCTACTTCTTTTCCAGTCTGTCTTTTTAACGTGCAGACCTCCGAATAGAGATGAGTCATGGTAATTGGTAGGGGTTTTCTAAATTGCAGTTTCTAGGTCTCAAAGAGACCTGGGAAGTACTGTCTACAATGTCTAGCAGATGTACCCTTCCAGACTTGCTGTGTTACTATTGATTTTTTTTTTCTGTATAAAGTTTATTTATTTTCACATTCTTCTGCAACTCATAAACAACAAGCCCTTTGGCAATGCGTGCTTGACAGATGGCTTCAGACTGGTATTAGCATTTTAACAAAGCTACACAACGCACTTGAAAAATTATAGAGTTTCTCTGTTTCCTTCTGCCATTCAGAACTTCCTGGGGTGGGGAAAAACTGTGGGCATTTTTGCTGTGAGGGACTAGTTTGATATAGGTGGAGGCGTTGGTGTACCAGAAACCCAGGTTAAATCACCACTTTCATTCTCACCTTTGTCCCTTTCATTTGCACAACGGCTCTCACAGTTAGCGCCCCAGTCATGTCCCAGGGGAGTATTCCCAGGACAGGGCTGCAGTCCGCGACCCATTCTGCCTGCACTTCTGTACTAGGAAGATCAGCTGAGTGAAGGAGCCCTTGGCAGGCACTCCCTGATTATTCTTTCTTTAATCGCTTCCATTCATTCTAACCAAATTTTCCAGCAGGGCTGGAAACAATCATCGGTGACTAGTTAGCTCAGTGAAAGAGAAGGGAGGTGAAGGAGGACAACAGAAATTTTCCCAAAGACATTCAAGTTACAATTAAGCAGTCAGCAACACAAATGCAGAGAGCAAAAGAAATTGTCCAGTACATATGTCATTGGAATTTTATTGCCACGCAGATCCCTGCCAAATTTGCCTAGAGAGTTATTCACAGAAAACTAAGCACATGGAGTATTAAACTGCCTGCGGTAAGATTGAGAGCAATAGCCAACCTCCTAAGAGTACTTTGCAAGAGACTAGTAACTCTTACTCTTAGGAAGAACCAGAACTCCTGCGAGTGTAAGTGCTCGCAATTCGCATTGAATTTGGTTCCTTTTAACGCATCTTGCTGTGCCCTGGGTGGTGGAGGAACTCTCCCAAGAAGAAACCCAGAGCCCCAGTCCCTTCTCTTCACTACGTGCTGCATGGCTGTAACTGGGATCATTCTCACAACCAGGCTTACTGCCCGCACCACTCCCAGTGCTGACGGAGCATCCCTTGGGAGCAGGTAGGATGCTCAGTTTTCAATCTGACTCAGCCTTACCCTTGGATCTAACGGTTTGCGTTAAACTTCCTCTCATGGTATGTGCGGCAGGTTCCAGCTTCCTTTCTGCTAACCTCCCTCAAAGGAGGAATTTAGCATCCTTCCAATAAATGCTACGTTGTCCTTGGCTCTAAAAGAAGATCTTCCTGATTTCAGTTCAGCTCGACAGATGGTTCTTATTTGCGCTGCCCCCAGCTGAGTACTCCAATAACTGAAGGCATCAGAGCACCAATACCCAGCTGAAAGCACTGGGAAATGGCTTAAATGTTTCAGCTAGAATTTTTGCTGGACTCAGAGGCTTCAACTGGCAAATGCAGGGAGGCAGGGAACCTGTTATTCGGTTCCTGGTTTCCACCGGTTTAGAATTTCCCTGTGATTTGTACAGGTTCTGCATTCCCATGGGCTGAAGCGTGCTCTCATTTACCCTGCTGCAGATCTAGAGTGTTTCCACCGATTTCAATAACGCTAGGCCAGATCTATGCTTGTGCAAGGGAAGAATTTGTTCTTTATTTCAGGAGCACCTGGGCTTATTCATCACTAGCTCTTACACACAGTACAAATCCGAGAAATTCCTTAATAGGGCTGTATGTTGAGAGAAGCTCTTCCTCTTGCCACATGTGGAAACCTGTTAGTGTTCGCTTCTGTCATATTAAATCCATATATTATCTGCAGATAAAGTTTCCATAAACACTTATCCACAGTGATGCTGAGGCCCATGACAAAGTCTGCCCATGGAAGTGGAGGGGTGAGGTAATAAGCTCAGTGTCGTCAAGTTGGACAGACTGTAACAGCACTTCCTTGCGAGGAGGAAACTTTTACAAATTAGGACTCGTTCCCTCCCTTGTAGCTATATTGCACTTCTCTTTTACTTCCATAAATCTGGCTCAAAGAAGCTGTCTCATATAATTTATACTAAGAATGTATCCTGCTATGGCTCAAGGTAAATCACCTGCTTGGCACTGACTGTCAGCACTTTCAGTTCTTTCTGGGTTATTTTCTATCCTAGGAATTCACACTGCAGAAATTAAATGCTCCTGCAATGTTGGTTCATTTCACAAAGCACAGAGTAATGTTTTCAGCATGCCATTCTGGATATTTTTCATAGCCTTGAAGAGCTCTTCATGTCTTACCAGGCTGGCTGGGTCATACTTACAGATGATGAAGAAGAACTCTCGAGCTGATGCTTATAGCCAAGAGGAGGGTTTGTCCTAAGGACAGTGAATGACTCAATCACTGCAAGGCAGGGCAGGAGAGCTGTGTGCCCTTCAGCAATGGCTGATTCAGAAACCTTGTTGTCTCTTACCAGACGTGATCAAAAAGAAAAAAAAAAATAGAAAAAAGAAAGGGAACATGAAAATCATATGAGTAGGACTGGAAGGGACCTCAAGAGTCTGCTTTCCAGCCCCAGGAGAAACCCAGTGCCACTCACAGATATGTATAATTAGTGCTTTAAAATGCTCCTGGTCTTTCTAGGCAACTCCACCATCCTCCCCATTCCCCTAGCACACTGAGAGGTTGCTGTCCTTGCAGTTCTGTGCATGAGAGCGTTCCAGCCTCGTGGCCTCTCTTGGGCAAAGCCAGATAAAATATTATAGTAGGTGCATCTACTTTTAAAAGCGCTGCTATTGCACAGTATTGGCTGCAAATACCACTTTTGCCTAAAAATCAATGATACATGCTCACAGCACTGCTCATTTTTACCATGCTATTTTCCAAGGGCTGCCCAGCAGTTAAATGCCTGATGTTTGCCTTGAAGCCTGATTCAAAGTCCAGAATGCTCGCAAACATAGACGCGTGTGCAGGCAGATGAAGAAACCTGTATTGCTATAGCAACTGAGCCCTGGACTGTTGAGCCTGGGCTGCAGGACTCCTTCTGAAACCTCGTCTAGGTGGATGAAAGCTGGTCCTTAGGCGCTCTGGCTGACTATGCAGCAAAGCCATTTGGGAGCGGTGTGAGCAGCTGATAACAAATTAAGAGGAAAGGAATAATAAATGAAATACTAAATACTGGTAACCAAGAATACCTTTCTGTGTTGGAGAAGCCACCTGGAAGGGTGAAAGGGAGGCACGTGAGCAGTCCTAATGAACCCCTTAGTCATATTACTAACAAGAAACAGGTGAAAATATATGAGCTGTCTCATATATTTTGCTCAGCTGCATGATTCCCCCTGGTGTACATTTTTTTGTGTGGGTGTGGATTTAGGAGTCCAGCTCTGCATTAGCACCTGGTCTGCTGCATGTTCCCAGGCATGACGTAGAAGTGGCTGTGCAACTGTGTTTCTTCTATTTTCCCCTTTGCCAGAACAGCTGCTTCCAGCCCTAGTGTGAAGGACTAAGTCATGATTAAACACCCACTGAGACATGGCATCTTTCTAGTGATTTCATCGGCTTTGGATCTGGACCATTCAGTGATGACAGAGGAGCAGGGAAGCACAAATAAACACTGTACCTGACCAAAGTCTTGTTGGGTGGAAGTATATTTTAGTGTCTTCTGAGGTACATCAGTACCAAGTTAGTGCCATGGCTTTGAATCAAAGAAGATGATGTTCCAGGGAAATTAAATCCGTACATAGTTGGACTTTAAAAAACCCAGTTAAAATACATTTCCTTCTGTCTTCCTTCAGCATCTTGCTAAGCAGAGCTATGCTCTGAACTCCGCACTGGGTCGGGAGCTCACAGAACAAAGCCCTGTCTGTAAGAGTTTAGAAGAAGCAGGCATTGCTCGGTAGCACACTTTCCCCCCAACATCTGTGGGCACAGTCCCTGCCTGGCACATCAGCCCTGCAGAAAGCAGGCCAGCACAGCTGCCCTCAGGATTTGATCCAAGGCTGAGGATATTAAGGATGTCTCTGTACTCTCTACAGGAAATTTAGGATCAAACCAGTTTCACATCAGAGCTACGGCACTGCCAGGACACCCCTGAGGTACAGCCTGACGTGAAGTTTGTTCTGCTACAGAGAAGAAGCGTGCTTTTAGGTAGATTCATTTCCCCTTTGTTATTAAAACTCGCTGTAAAGTAAAATACCAAATTAAATCAATTCTTGTTTTATTAAGAATGCTGTTGCCAATAACTCTTAATTTCTTCTGCAGAGGCAGCAATGGGAATGGTTCACTACAATACTTGCACCATAGCTAAGTTTAAGAATATTTTCCTTGTAAAAGCAGTTGGATTAAACAACAGGTGAGCAAAAGGAACAACAGCTCATATCAAATATCTGTACCCAGCCAGCAAACATTGCCTCCAGGCAAAACCTTATTGTCCTGTAACACAGTATCTCCTTTTCACACAACAGAACTTCTCTTTTTTCCTCAGTCCTGTCAGAAATTTACGACTATTTCTCTCCTTTTAACTCTGCAAGATGAGACAGAGACCGACAGCAGAGGTGCAGGGAGGAAACAGAAGGCCACACCAAAAGGGAAGAATGGCAATGAACACAGTCAGCAGTATGATCAATTGCAATTTCTTTTTTTTTTTTTTTTAAGAGGTGTTTCATTTCTCATGGGCTGAGGCACAACATGAGATGATCATGTGCTCCCGACCCTAAGCTGGCTCTTTATTAAAGGAACTAGTTGAAGGAGGACTGTTTTATTAGCCCTGGGGCAGACCAGCTTGCTGATGCCTTCTCCAAATTTTTCTCTTTCGTGTGTGTCTCTCCCACCATATTGCAAGCAGATCAAAGGGGGAGTACCGCAGTCCCTCAGGATTTTGTCACTGCACGGATGCAAATGCACTGCAACCTGCTACCAAAGCACCTTTTGGAAGAGGTTAGAGCAAACCCACTCCTGTCACCCCAGGGGAGAAATCACAGCAGAAGGTGGTCCCAGGCAGATGAGGGCACATCTATCAGATGATCTGCAGGACACGGGAAAGTCAGCAATGTTTATTTGAGCCCAGATCTTTAGTTTTAACAAAGGACAAGCAGAGACAGAAAATGTAGTGTTTCGGGGACCTTTTAGAGGGTGGTATTTGTAAACACTGTATACAGTAGTCTGCATGGAAGCCATACAGAGGCATGTGTCACCCTCATCGTGTTTTATGTTGTTTTTGCTAGGAGACAATCAGCCAATCCACTGCTATCTGTGTCCCACAGTGAAGTGGGAATGTAGAAGTACTGCCTTTGCCATCCACTTCATCTGTCAGCTTCAAAGTATTTACAGAAAAGAAACTTCTTCTTCTTCTTACTGCTTCAAAGAATTCAAAGATGTAACAGTAATCATTAAAGCCTGGAGCTTCAGAATAGACATCCTATTATGGAAGGACAGAAGTCTCTAGCTTAAAGGAAGAAGCTCAAACCAATTACTTGCTGCACTTTTATTTCCCTTTTCAAGTCAGGCAGTCCATTATGCTCATATAACAGGTCTGAGCAAATGCTAATGCATTCTTGCTCTCCTGAATGGCATCAGAACAATTTAGTCAGCACTTTCACCCTGCAAAATCCTAGAGCAATGGAAAAGCATTAAAATGCAAACTCCATATTCCTTCAACCACTCAGGTTCTGGGATGGAACAATCTTGTTCATTCCTCTTTGGTACACAGAAACATTAAGCAACAGCTAGAACTGTAAGTGAAAAATATCAGATCAGTTGTACCTGAAGTATTGTGGAGGTGGTTTGTTGAGGCTTTGGTTTAGTGCAGCTGCCAGGATGGGATAAATAGCAATAAAGGCTGGCAGACTGACTCAGTTGAACACACACATGGAGCCAGCAAAGTAGATATATTGCGCTGCTGCCCATCTGTTCGCAGCACAAATAGCTGCACAGAGATGCCTGCTTGCCTGAGTCCAAAGCTAAGCCTGTGACCATCACAAGGCAACGTGATGGCCAAAGCCCAAACGAATGGCTCTAGTCTCTCAACACAAGGCGTCCAACAACAGTACCGTGCTTACCTCCAGCCATCCCTGTGTTGTTCCTGTCTGTTTTGGTGCCTGGACCGAGTGTCCCGCTGTCCATGCATGGGGTGTTTCCTGCCAGTTCAATTCACTTTCACCTGTAGCCACCACTGGTTATTACTCTGGGTGGGACTAGGGCTCTGCAGGCTACATAGACTGGAAAAATCAATCCTCAGAAAGAAAACAGAAATTACATTTTAACTTCCAGTGATATGTGCTGTGGTACAATGGGCATCACTGATGCAGCCAGCGCTTTGAGGCGGAACAGAGAAAAACTCCCTCAGTGGAGATTTGGCACGATCTTTATTTATACATAACACTTAAAATGGTTATATCTGGGAGACGGGAAAAACAGCCAGTGGGAGTACACAGCTTGCAGTGATCAGTAGCACACAGACCCCACTAACTGAACATTAGAGCCCCACAGCGATTTGAAAGGAGAGAATCATGCATCAAGCTGCCATGCTTTTCCCTACCTGCCATACCATCTCACATACACCGTGCTTTTCACTCAGTTGTAGCATTCAACAGTCAGTTTGACCCTTTCCAGTTTTCCTCTCAAACTGCAGCACTAACCCTAAATCTAGGTATCTCTGACCCTCCAAACAAGACATTATACGCTGTTCCTCACAGGCCTAAGCTCTTAGCCCAGACCTGGGAGAACTTGTAGTGTTCAGCAGCCACCGTGATTCTTCAGCTCCTCCTGCCAGGAATTCTAAAACTGGACCTGAGCCGTATTTAGCCCCAGACAAAACCACCTGACCGCAGCATAAAGGACAAGAAGCTATTCGCTGATTAATAACCATCAGCCGTTACCAGACAAGCATATTTCAGATCAGCAGCTGTCAGGGAAGAGACCCAAAGATCAGCATTTGTTTCCACAGCCAACCCAGTGACCTGACTCGGGAACAGTGAAAGGAGCACAAGCACTACTATAGACTACAGGAAAGAAGGATTGCTAAGTGGGGGAAGGATATCTGACGTATAGGAAAGTGGTGGATCCCCAAAATCACAGAGGCAGTGACCTACAGACACCTTTGCAAGAGGTTAGAAACATTGGCAGTCCAACACTTGGGAGAACCACAGTTGCTTCCTCCTGGCTGGATGTTTCACCAAAGGTTGCCTTTCCCAAAGAGACCTCTCTGAGGCAGGTAGCAAAGTCAGCAGCCGCTCCCACCACTGTTTAATCCTATAAACATGTACTCTATGTCCCATGTGAGGCAGAACATGCTGTCAAGACTGGAAACAGTGCTGGGCTCTTAATGCAACAGGCACTGGGAGGAGTCCCTGTTCTTTTCAGAGCTCAATGTTGTCTTTACCTTCAAGGACTTGTGTTTTCTGTATTTCTCTCATCATGGGCAGAATCCTACCACTTACAAAGCTGTAGGAGACGGCTCGTTAACAGATCTCTCTTCCTCTCACATCTAGGTACTACACAGCCTTCATCTATAGAGCCCTCAGGATGGTGATTCTGGGAGGTGATGGTGGGGAGGGACAGGGCAGGGAGAAGAGGGTGCTGGCTAGGGCAGGTCTTCTGGTACTGGAAACTCATACCCAGGCCTTGACTTGAGTGTTCCAGCCCTTGGCACAGCTGCACAGGCCTCCCTCCTCGTACCAGCGCCACTTCACCCCCTTGTACACAGCCCTGCTGTATGGCTGGAAGCACATGAAGAGACGGAGACGCCTTGCCAGGCTGCAGTAGATAGCCATGGCCACCACAATGAGAGGAGACATGATGACGAAGCCAAGGATAATGAGGGCAGAAGAGCTGTTGTCATCCAAGATGCTTTTGCAGTAGCGGGCAGCTGAGTGCAGCACCTGTGGAAAGAGTGAGAGAGAGCTTGTCACAGATCTGGTGGTGGATAGGAGTGGTGACCAAAGTACACTTGAGTTTCTAGTGCTTTCAGAGAAATTCACACCTCTTCCCTCTCTCCAAGCTGAGCTCAGCAATCTTCAGGCTACACCGTGTGACCGACAACACATTTTAATCAAGCTTTCAATTATTCTAGCATCCCTGTGAGACAAGAGCACTACACACTGATCCTGAAGCAGGAAACGCTAATCTTTATTAAGTCATCAGAATAGCACAGCTTAGCATTTGATAGGCAGAAACCAAATAAAGAGGACTCCTGCTGCTACATCCATGTGGGTGGCACAACATACTGGAAATTATAACAAAGTAAATAAAAATACAGGAAGATGTTAGATTCTGCAGACAGACATTGGTCATTCCATAGCTACCCGCTGGCTGGAGACTCTCCAGACTCCTGCCCTGGAACAGACCCCTTTGTGTTCTGTCTTCTGTGTACACGCTGTGCTCATTTCTACCTCCTAGCACCTCTTTGCACTACAAAATCTGCCAGGAAAGCCCATTCACCCCATGTTGCTGCAAAGCATCCAGCACACTAACCAGTCCTTGCTGAATGGTATTTAAAGCACTCCTTTCATCCTGGCAGCAGGAGATCCCTGTCAAGCCACTCAGTTGTTCTGCATTAAGAATTGCTACAGGCAATCCCCATGTCCCCTAGCTTCCTTTCCTTCTGCCATATTCTTTCAGCAGTACAAGAAACACAACCCATCATACTGAGAAAAAAAAAAAAAAATTAAAAAAATCCACCTAATGGATCTGCAGTGCAGAAATCAGCCTCTGGCTACTAGGAAGGCATTGAAAAACAGTAGCCCAGAGAAAGGGCTGCTCTTTACAAGCCATACTGCCACAATCCCTTTCTATGCCTATTAAAGTCTGTGTTAAAAGGCTCCATGCAGCTAACAGCAACACAGTTGCTTTCATTTCTAATGTACTTGGCTGTACTAGAAAAAACTTTTGCATGTCCTCAAAGCCTTCGACTGGAGAGCACTGTGTGTGCAAAGCAGAACTTGCCAAGATGAGGGTCAAGCATAGTGAAGCTGGAAGAGGTAATTCTGGGAGGCAGTCCTCATATTATTTCCCATTTTGGGTCCAATTTGAAGTCCCTATTTATGACTTTCAAGGACCGGTTTCAGATCATAGGAAAAATTGATTTAAGGGCTTTGCAGGCAATCTCCTCTTAAACCTACCCTAAAAAGCCTCATGTCTTACAGAATATGCATCCACGCTGCACTTATGCAGACGGACCAGCCATTTTAACAAGGCAATGGCTCACACTGCACTTTCTCCCAGTGAGAATTTATTAGGTTATTTCTTGTGAAGACGTACTCTTCAATAAAACAAAAGTCATTCTACTCACCTGCCCTTTTGTATGTGAAAATCCTAACAGCCATGGACTGTAAAGGCAAGTGTCGCGACCCAAAATGAAGAAGGGTTGCATGACTATTCAGGTAGATCAGGACCCCTCTGAGCCACTTTTGCTTTCTGTAGGCTCTCCAGAGCTTCCAACTTTACCCTGTTAGGCATCACATACATTTGCATCCCATAGTCAAACACTTCCAAAAGGTGTCAGAGCCACAGTGGGAATTGCCTGACCCAGAGGTACATGATTTCTCTATGAATTATGCTTCACTCCAACTAGCAGCACCACTCGTGTCTGCCCTGTTCTACAAAACAATTACCATGACAGATGTCTCCCTGTTCATTAGTTTGCAAGATCACAAAAAGCTTTTCAGTAACAGCAGCTATGAGTTGTCGTAATTTCAGGGCAATAAAAAATCAAAGCCAAACTTCTCAGACCAGCAAATACATCAGTACTGAGAAAACAATAACAGCACAGGCCCTTTGTCAGGGAGCTTTGAGAAAGGGAGCTGTGGGCTGACAACTCGTGTTGCTAGGATGTCAGCTGAAAAATACAGTGCAATGGCTGTATTGGAAAGTTACAGCACATCCCCCAAAGCTATAAATGTTTGCAGCCAACAGTATGTCTTAGCATGCTGTCGTGCCCCAGGGTTTAGAGGCCTCAAGTGAGCAAACTCAGATTCCACCTACAGAATGAGCACCTTTACCACACACACAGCTCCTGAGAATAAATCACGGGCACTAAAAGTGCTGCCAAAGAAGCTGTTCTCCCAGAGCTGAGTGACATTTTACACATCTGGGAAATGTGCTTTTATACTTCAGCTAGGCAGAGAAGGGGTCTCCTCCTTCACTGTGGAGCGAGATCTCCACAGGTATATCCACATACAGCTCCACAGAAGTTGGCAGAGCCCTACTGGATTAAACTGGGCAAATGGCTGAGCCCTGCTGCATGGTTGAATCCTTTCCTACCACCCACGCTAGAATCTGCTCACTCAGACAGAGGTCCCAAGGATGTGGGTGATTAGCTAGAAAGCACAGATTTCAGTAAAAGGAAGGGGAAAAGCTTTCTTCTTTCAATATTTCTCAGGTAAATACATCAGTTTGAGAACATTTAAATAACCTTCCCTTTAGTTCAGATTCTGTGGAATGGGGAGATGAATAGCATCTATATTTCGAGTCAATTCTTCCTGCTGGGAGAGGGTACTACAGTGTGTGGGGGTTTTCCCCAAAGTAGGAAGTAAAAGAGCTCTTCTAACTTAGGATAATGAGCAAAAGAAGTCATATTGAGCTGGTCTAACAGTTACTGCCTGCGAGGAAAACAGGAGAACTGCTTTTTCACATCCACGCTTAGTCAAGTGATTCCAAAGATATTTATAGAAATATACCAAGAAGAAGTTTATAAGTAATGAAATAATGAAATCCAGAGGAAAACAACCAACTGGAATAGACATGCACACAGCCAGAGCCCTTACTGACAAAAGTAGGCTCATTTGTTGGTGTGAGAAGCTGTACAGCACATTTGGGAAAACACGTGAATGTTAGACTGGCGTAAGAAGGGGATTATATATTCTGTTAGACTTTACTAGTTCTATAATTAGCCATAGGGCAGATCAAATATGACAAACACTGTAGAGGGCTTACTTAAATGGAAAGTAACAAACCCTATCAGAACCCATGTAGGGCTTGTGCGAATTACAGAGGAGTTCAGGTTGGCAGCTCTCAGTAACAGAGGTCACAGAAAAGGGAGAAATGTTGTGACGTTAAAATGCAAACAGCAACTCTGTCAAGCCTGGGAGTGTATTCACCTGAGCTGTCACAGCTGCTTGTTATTTTCGTGGGAATAAACTTTATTGCCCAGTCAAGCTTCCATTTCCCACAATACTGGGAAGAAGGGAGGGGTGAAAATATATCTTGCTCCTTCCTGCCAGCATTCAGGTGTGCCCACAAGACCGGCATCTCATGCAACCTTGTTGTGAAACGCCGTAGATTTATCTCTGATCACTTCACACTTAAACAAGTGTACAAAGTGGAGTGCACAGGGGATCAGGACCAAGGGGTCCCATCCCATCTCAGTCCCCGAGGAGCTCGGCAGTCACAGGCAGCTGCTGTCAGCGTTCTCCCTGCCTCTCCAATAAAAGCCTTTCTGTGCTAACTTACTGACACTGAATCTATAGGTGCCAACCAACTACTTTAAGGCAATTAGTCCAGAAACCATAAAACCTGTACTTCCCTAGACAAATGCACGTGCCAGCCTTGCTTACAGCTGTGCCACAGACACCAAGCAGGAGAGACCGCTCCCTCGTACAACCAAGAAACTTCAGGTCAGCATGAACCGCCATAAACCTGTTCTTGTCAGCCCAGTCTATACACATACCCTGCCCTTATGAAAAAAAAATCTATACGCGTACACACCCTTTATGAAAACAAAGCCAAAGCTCGGGGAGCCTAGCCTTGCCTTTACAGCCACTGCTCCCCATGGGCTAAAACAAAACCCTTATAGATGGCCCTGCTTTAGAGGTGGCTGTTAGCAGCCAAATGGAGCAAGGCTTACTTACCCGAGAGTGGCACTGGAAGCCAAAGTAAACCACCACAATGGTAGGAAGTAGCACAATGGTGAAGATAACGAACATCAGGATCAAATTCATTAAAAAGACCAGGGAGTTCATGGTGACTACCACCAGGGTCCATGCCAAGCAGCACCAGGCACTCCGTGGCTCCCTGGGAAGGAGCTGGTCATCCATGTCATATGGCGGGAGGGTAGTAATCATCCGAGACTTGTCTGAGAGGTTTTCTGCTCCAAAGTCCTCAGCGTCCTGGCCAGACATTCTTCAAGAAGATAGTTAATCAGCCCACACTCTTATCCAAAATGGTTTCTTTGCTTTTGGCAACAGACCTGGGAAGTAATTTGCAGAGGCTCTTCCTGCTTCTTCCACACGTGGACAAGAACTCTTAACCAGAGATCATAATGGAGCAAAGAAGCAAAGACCTCTTTTGGCCACCTGCTTTCTCAGGACCTGGCCAGCACAGGTTGGTTTTTTTCAGAATGTTTTCCATCAGTGTCCCAACCTCAGTTTCAAAGTAGCTGTGGCTGCTGGAAGTTTGGCAACAGCTATTATTTTGCTTTTGAATCCATAGTACTCCCGAATTTGTTGTTCTTCCTAGGATTGTGATGCCAAGAGGTCCCAAACAGTTGCTGTCTCAGCTTTGATAGGCTGCTCGGTTCCAGAAAGTGCCTAGCTTTAGTATCCTCCTTCGCCTTTGAGCACTGATGTTCACTAAGAATATGAGGCTTAGGCACTTTCAGACAGTTCCTTGACTTCAGATCATCTTTCCATGCTCTTCACCCTGTACCCAAGTAAATATTCCTACTCAACTCTCATCCAAATGAGGTGACTGGTAAAGATAACGAACAGCAGCAGTTTCTCCACTCTCTGCCTTGCTGGAGTCCTTGCCCACACCTTGCAGAGCTGGAAGCCAAGACTGGAGCAGCGTGTGGTTTCACCGCTCTCAGCTGCCTGCAGTCACAGGCACTCAAATACAAGCAGTGTCTTCCTCTCTGAGCTGGCGCTCAGAGCTTTGCAACACTGCTGTGTTTACAGAGTAGATTCTGAAGCTGCTTTCTGTGCTAGCCAATCCTTTACATCTAGCTGTCTCGCTATTGAAGTGATTTAGCACGCAGCACCCAAGAGTCACACTCGAACCATACATTCCCAGGTCAAGATGGTCCCTCTTCAGTTTTAATTATTCTGTCCCTGATTAATTTTCTACAATTTCTCTCTAGATTAAAAAAACTTAGAGAAATTGGTAATAGTCACTATATACCTCAGAAATCTTCTGTTCTCTGCAGTCATTACTGTTATTGTTTGCAGAGCATATTGATATTCTTGTAGTGAAGGCACAGCAATTATCAATTATTTCACCTGCCTCCTATGATCAATATTATTCAAGAATTTCAGTGATATCTGCACATTTATGTAGCCTTTTAGATACACACATACGTGCATGATCACAGTTCTGCAGGAGGGAGAGAACTTCCTTAACGCCAGAGGAAACCGAGGTAGCATAGGTCTTACCAGGAGGAACAGCTTGTCTATGGCACGAGTCAGGGAAAGAATTCAGGACTCCTGTGTTGCACTTGATGCTTTTCTGCCCTAGAAAAAGGTTATCGGAAAAAACGAGGCTCACACAATGCTAAATTTAAAATTATTTAATAATACAGTCGAGTGCTAGCTTTCCTTCATTAAACACTTTTATTAAAAATGGCACATTTCAGGTGCCCATCCCCCTGCCATTGTTGGGTGTTTTGGTATGTTTGTCTGCCTTACTTATTTACTGGCTGGCTGTAGCAACATGCACAGCAGAATTAAAGCTAAGACAGTTTTCTCTAAGGACACAGACAGACCTGCTCATGAAGCATTTACCAGTGGCCCATCAGAAGAGCTCCACCAGATGATAAATTAGGGCTAGCAGACCTCTGGGCAGCTGCATCCCAAACATACCACGGCTTAACAACAGCCTCTGACAAAGCCATGCCACTAGGAGAAGGTGATGAGAGCAACACAAATGCAATATCCAGGCTCAATATACATCACTCATGAGTGAAGCAGACTGTTACTGATTTCTGATATTGCTTTTAATCGAAGTTAGGCTCCATTGTGCCAGGCACTCAATAGATGTTGACTAAGTGCACAGCACAATATTTTATTGCGCAAGCTTTAGAAACAGGGAACAGGCATACAAAAAGTTAAAAGGGTTGCGCAAGTTTCTTTCAAAGCTAAAATTTGGATGCAGATCTCCAAGTCACAGGCCACTATTTCAATTAGGAGGCACACGTATGTGTCATATGACTTTTTTTCCTGATTGCAGTAAGTAGAGTATCACTCTGCAAAGATACAGGCCCATGTAGCCAGAAGGATTGCCTTCTAACTGAAATAAAATATAATTGAACACATTCTGTCCTCTTGCTGCTTAAAGTACCCCGGAAGAGTGTTACACACTACTTGTAGGAAGCAAGCAGCGAGACAAATTGAGGCTATTTGCAATCTGCCACATGTAATCAATATCAAAACAGAGGCTTTAAAATTGAAGTGAGTTGAAGAGCTGTGTGAGAATACAGGTTTCAAAGGTATAAAGAGTGATACCAGTGAGAAGGAAGCCTTTTTGAAACAAATAAGTGGTTCTTAAACAGCTCAACAATGTCCATACTTGTTATGCAGTTCCCCAGCTATGAAAATTATCAGTTGATCCACTTCTTCCCCCCCCCCCCCCCCCCCAGCTCTTCTTGTAGACCCTCTTAGGCATCCAAAAGGGTCTCACAAACTTCAGCTCTATCAGCATCCAGCAGTAAAAATTCATTTGGCTAATCTGTACCAGATCACAAGTCAGGTGTATCATTCCCACTAACAGCAGAAATTACTCATAACTACGTGGTGCACTTAGAACTGTTCTGTGTTTTCCATTGACAGATCTCAAAACCCATCAGAAAGATAGAAAGTTTCAGCCACAAGATGCTGCTGGAAGCTCGGCAATAATTAAGTTCTTGCTGCTCCCTAAGAAATAGAGGGAATAGACTCCCTCCCACAGTACCTAACCAAGGTGCAAACAGTAGACTCGGAGATGGTAGTCAGGTTCAGGTAAGATTCCAGATCTTCGGGCACACTTACAATTATAAGACAGGTCCAAGGCCAACCTGGGAAGTCAGTGTAAGGGTCAGAGTCCAGAACAAGGTCCACAACCAGCCTCGGCTGTAACCCAGCTAACCCCAGAAACAGGTACACCTACACCAACAGCTCAGGCAGAAAGGCTGTTCCCCCAGAGGCACTAACACCCCATCTCTTCCTCAGCCCTTGGATCCCATCTCCTTTTAAGAAACAAAACAGATGAACTAATGAAAAGTTTTCTGTTAATTTGCTGGAAACTCACCTATCGCCGCTATTGTCAGCCAGCTCCCTGGGGAACCAGGCTATAGAGCTGGAAGGCACATGGAGGTGTGGGAAGAGATATGTCAATATCTTATTACAGTGCAGTGATCTGCTTAAGAGCCTAGGAAAGTTACAAAGCCAGGGTAGTATTCTACAGTTCTCAGAATTAATGGCTTTGCTGTGGAGATAATTGTGTACGTGAATCAAGGGTGTTCTCGTCCACGGGCACACACTTCATTCTTCAGGCTCTTAGATAGTTTCTGAGCTGCAGCTCTCTCGCCATCCCAGCTTTGAGTTGGGAAAGATCTTTTCAGACAAAACTGTGGCAACGATGACGAAAGGTTTATTATTTATGCAAAATTCTAGCTTCTTCGTGATGTTTCGGGAAGGAGAAAATAAAAGTGGGAGCCAGTATCTCCAATATAATCCTGTTTATTTACCAAGTGGCACAAGAGTAATTTTTTTTCTTAAATATGACAGGGAACAAATAACAGGAGGTATTTTTTTGCACAGAAGGCTAGTCCCTTTCTAGCAAGCACTCTGCCCAAAAGGATTCTCTGGAAGCCCTGCTCTTAGGGCTTTCTCCAGCTGTGTCTTTCTCACTTCTTCCCTGAAGCACATTTTCTTTGGAATGTCTTCTGCATCTCTCCTAGACACAGCAGCCAGACAATAGCGAGGAAAATCGCTTTGCCTCTCATGCCCTGTATTTTGCCTCTGTTTTGAGTGAGGACTGTTAGTTTCACCTGACATTCATCCCAAATGGATAAACGGTGGCTATTTCCCTGGCTATGGTGGGGTTTGGTTGGACTGGGTAGGCTTTATGGTTTGATGTTTCCTGACTGGAGGGAAAAGCCTCTCAGCCCCAGGGAGCAACAGGGGAAGGAGTTACCTTCATCCAGGAGCTAGAGCCCCGTTCTCCACCCAAAGCAGAGGGAAGCCGCACTGTTCCTCACCAGGGACTGGTGCTGATGTCTTAAAGTAGATTTCTCTCAAGTAATTTTATTTCCTCCAACTTTAGCACTGAAGGTGACACTGAATTTAATTAATCTGGTTGGGTTGTTATTATTTATTCCTTCTGCTGAGTTCTCTCACGGTGAAGGAAAAAACCCCATTGATGTGCCAAGAGAGGGGAAGAAGGTTAAAAATAGACTCTGAGACTGACAGCACTGCCAGTAGCCTGTATCCTGATTTGTTCCAGAAGGAATATACTGGTAAATAAGAGAAAACATTAATTTGTAGCACGGATTAAAGTCAACATCTATCTGTTTTGAACTCAGCTGCCCTTGAAGGAGCAGGGTAGGGAAAAGAAGTGTGAAATCCAGAAAGCAATTACTCTCCCTTGGGCAGCAGGCACCAAGAGTTTCTGGTATTGGACTGACCAAAGCACTAAGTTTTTTGTTCACAGCCAGCCCGCCAGTTTCCCAGCCACAAAAGGGAGGCCTGGACAATCTCAGCCTGCCTCACCGGAGAGAAGTGAGACCAGAAGCACAGAACTGAGTAGAAGAGGTGGAAGGAACCATGGCATAAGCTGAATTTCACTGTGGAATACTGCCCTGAGGAATCCTACTTCTTTCCTTCCACTGAAAGGTTATTCTTGTGTTTGGTTACCCCACCTAGCTGGAGTGCTAAAGAACATCTTGGGTACCACAGTGGACTGCACACTCTCATCACCGAGAATAACGGTTTCCCTTGTTTTTCAAATTGAAAAATTAATCTGAAAATCACTTCTTTAAACTGATTATAAATTCATTTACTACAGCTCTGCATTGTAAGTCAAAAAACAATAGACAACTGTCTCCCAAATACGAAGATGTTCCTCTACTTTTCCATTTTTGAATGTCAAACATTGAAATATTTTTGAAAGGTGTACTAACTAATCCAAACGTTTAAAATTGATTTCAAAATCCCTTCAGCTGACAGATCAATTTTGATTTTAACAAGACTGTAAACCCCAGGACCAGCTCTGTTTGGACAGCCACTTTCCTGGGAGGGGGTGAAAGAACTATGACATTTTTTTAGTAATAAATGCATCAGAGAGAGAAAGATTAAAAAAATACAGAGAGAAGCAACCTTTAAAAGAGTCATCAGAGTATGAAAAGTCCGTTTTCATCTTGTTCCACCCATTTCCTTCACTGCACTCTCAGGCTGAATGGCTCCTAGGGGACAAGGTAGGGTAGCAGCCTTCTCTCAAGCTGCAAAGTGTGAAATCTCTTCACAGATCTATCCAGACATCCAGAGGGAAATAACTATTGAATCCATCCTGCTTTCAGTGGTTGCACAGGCCAGTCACAGTGTTAATAAAGCCCCAAATCTGTGCAGGAAACCAGATGGCATTGGATGTAATAAATGTGACAAATGGCATGGAGGTTACTAAAGAGTCTCATTTACTATGCCTGTCTAACAACCGCTGTTTTAAATATGTAACATTTTTCAAGCTTGACTTAGGCCTTCTAAGTGGAGAAAGGATAGGATATGCACCACCACCCCACCCCCCAAACTATAGAAGGTAGAATCAAGGTTAGGCTTAAACCATGGAAAGATTGCGAACTCGGTGCTGGGCAACTAAAAATTCCACCCAAAAATCACTTCAGCTGTGTTGTACTGGGGCACCACAGAGCTACTACAGTTCCATAAATAGCAGGGTTTGGCTGGTCTATGCAGCTTGCCATTTCTGTAATTTTTTCCTCACATGAAATTGTATTTCTACCAGAGCCTTACAGAAGGATCACCTATGGACCGAATTTCTGTGCTGGCATTTAACCTACACAAGCCTAGTGCAGATAAAGCCAATCCTGAGAATTTTCTAAGTGTGTGTGCCTGATTCTCAGACCTTGAAGGGCACAGAACAACCTGAACTCCGTGTTGAAATGTGTAGATGGCACTTCCTTCCCCGCATCTGTTCTTTCCAGTACAAAAATCATTCTTCAACACTAAACTCCCATTAAAACAAACCAACAAACAAAACCCCAAATGAAGCCATCAATAATTCTGCCACTGAAAACAGCTTAGAATAGCCAGGCTGATGGAGTCATATGGACCTGAGGAATTTTTTACCACTTACATTCTTTTTAAGCATTTTCTCATATTCTTATTCTTTTCAGATCCAGTATGATCTGTTTCATGATGTTGATAACAAGTTCCACCAGGCTCACAGGCTTCCTGCTGATTTGTGTGACTGTTCCATCTTAAAGATACATGCTTCAGTTAGGAGGAGGGATAGGAAAAGGAAAACGAAACAGCTTGATATTTGTTGATACAATAAAATATTAAGCCTGCATTCCTTTCTCTTCCACACAGTTTTACATTTTAAAACTTTCAAAAACCTAGGTTTTGTCTGCAAGTATCAGTATAAAAATAAACTGTGTGCCAGAATTAAACCAAAATTAAATTTTATCATCAACACCTTTTAGAATAATATTTATTTTAGAATAATACTCATTTATATGAAATCTAACAGCACAAGAAACATAAAAAGAATACTAATACAGGCAGATATTCAGGTATTTGTGAGTGCTGATAATACTAAAGTTGCTAGAGAAGTTATAAATAATGCTTAACTCTTCAAAAGCACTTTTATCTCTAGAAGGCAGCTTGGACACGTTATTTTACCATAGCTTCCTAATGGAAAACCCCAAAAGCCCAACTGGCAGCCGGTGGCAGCCTGACCCTGAATTATACTCTGGGTATGAATTGGGCAGAAAATAATAATGACTAACTGGAGCAATTTCTAACAGGAGCATCATTGCTTTGAGATGCTGAAACTGGTAATGATTGAAGATGATCAGACAAATTCATTACTCCTCTTCTCTGACAGAAGAGACCTCTGCTGCTAAGAAATAATTTTTCGGCTGTCTATAATGACAGCACCATCTTGTGGTTTGTTACAGTTCAGAGATTTTCAGTTTACATCTCTCAATCTCTTACACACAGAAGGATACTGTAAGACAAGCTGCCCAGTACGGAATTCTTCCAATCACTGAAAACAACCCAAAAACTTTTCACACTGCTTTAGCATTGCCAGTTTGAGTGCTGCTAGCAATATAGCCCAGTAGTACAGATGTGGGTGCTGAACAGTGACTGCAAACGGGGCCCAGCGTTCACATAACTTCATTAAACAGCTCCAGTACCTCGCAGGACAAACGACAGTGCAGAATGGCAAAACTGCTCCCTCCTCATGCCTCTATGGACACATGGATTACTAGCTCACTGAAAGCACTTTATTGAGCAAATGTGATTAACTGCCATGTCTAAAGAATTAAAGGTTGAGCCATTGCATACTAATAGCAGGTTATCATGTAACAGTGTCTTAGACTGCAGAGACAGGTCACTGTTTATCAATATGTCTGCAGTTTAACAGGAATATCGCAATAACCTTTCTTTGACTACAGTTCTTGTCTAGTATCATTTGGTCTGTTGCAGTTGCATTTACCTTCGAAAGCTCTCAGCAGCTTACACCCAACTCAGTGATGGACTGAATCTATCATCTTTGACTGGAGAAGAGTTTAGCCAACAGCAACAAAAAAATAAAAAAACAACCTGAAAGCAACAGACCTGCAGATTCTTACTGTAGAATGGAATGCTGACAGCATTTCTGAAAGGAGTTTGATGACTAGAAGAAAAGGCATTATCCTGTTAACCACAAGATAATATTACCAGCGACCATAATGCCTTCAGTCTCTTCGTTAAAAGCATTTGGCATCATGCTACAGACAGAAAACAAAGACAATGTTTTCAGAGCTTGTATACCTCAGTTCTGAAGTCTCTGGTCATTACCAGCAGTAATCAAGCACTACTAAAGAAACACTATTGCACCTTATCCCCAAGTATCCACTAAATCCTCCAGATCCACAGTCCTATACAACTGCTGAGGTGAATATCAACCAAAAAATACAGGCGCAGCTTAGACCAAAAAAATTTCCTGGCTGAGAAATTTCAGTGGTATGGGCATGAGAGTTAAAGATGAGGGTTGAAAGGAGTAAAGGGGTAGCTTACATGGTCATTTCCACACCTGCTTTCTACAAATACATAATAGAGAGATTTCAAAGTTTACTTTATGTGTTAAAAAATATCTCGACCCAGAAAAATGCTTGAAACATTAGTGGAGCAGAGGAATGGTAAACAAAAGTAGAAGTCTTTCAAAATATAAAATTCCAAACTTCAGAACATAAACCTGAACTATTATGAACAGATCTTAAAGGCTAAGTTTGAGAAATTAAACCATATAAAAATGTACTGATTTTAATAGAAACTATGAAGAGTAATGAACAGGCGATGATCTCCAGACAAGTTGTAGAGGCATTCTTTATTAATAAACCAAACAGATAATGCATTACATATGTGTACTCTCCAAAACATTCCTCAATATTCAACAAATTCCTTAAAATAACTCATTTATATGAGTTCTTACTTTCAAATTTGGGATTCTTCCACGAAAAGAATGACTACACAGAAGGCTTGAAGCTTCGCTGCAGACGTCCAAGAGGGTTGCAGGCCACGGAGGAAGGGCCAGGGCTCTGGACACGCAGGGTCAGGGAAGGGGCCATGGGCTACGGACGCAGAAGAGCCTCACCCCACACTTAGATGGGGGGGGCTCATTCTGCTGCCGCCTTAAAAAAGCTGCCTCTTCCCAAGGGGCCAAAGGAAAGAGGCTGTCGGCAGGATGCAGCGCCGTAAGGGCATGGACCGCAACTCACGTCGCCGGGACGCCAGGGTTCGAGGGAGCTCGGTGTCCCCCACGAACGGCGAGAATGCAACCGTCATCCTCAGCTTACGAGGGGCTCGCCCCGGCTGCCTGACAAAAGCACCGTCAGCCAAAGGTCTGCACAGACCCACACCCCGGCTACGGGGAGCACGGAGAGGTCTTGCCCTCTGGCCTCTTAATTACGGGCTACTCGCAGCGCACAACAGGCTGCCGCACGCACGGGCGCGAAGCCCAGCGGCAGAGACCTCCTTCCTGTTTAGGGAGCGGACAGTCCAAATGAGTTTGGCGTAAAGCGAGAGACACACAGCCAGCACCTCCCTCGCAGGGAAGGCTGGTGGGACGGGATCTCCACGGAGGGCTGTCACGCTAAGAGTGGGACGGGATCTCCACAGAGGGCTGTCACGCTAAAAGTGGTGTCAATCAGCAGTTCGACTCTGTATTGGTTTTGTTTGGCAAGGTTTTGGTAGCGGGGGGGGGGGGGGGGGTTACAGGGGTGGCTTCTGTAAGAAGCTGCTGGAAGCTTCCCCTGTGTTCGAGAGAGAGCGAGCCCATACCAGCCGGCTCTAAGATGGACCCGTCGCTGGCCAAGGCCGAGCCAATCAGTGATAGTGGTAACGCCTCTGTGACAACATTTTTAAGAAGGGAAAAAAAAGTGGGACGGGGAGAAACTGCCGCCGGAGTGAGGAGTGAGAACATGTAAGAGAAACAAGCCTGCGGACACCAAGGTCAGTGAAGAAGGAGGAGGAGGAGATGCTCCAGGCGCCGGAGCGAAGATTCCCCTGCAGCCCATGGTGAAGACCCTGGTGAGGCAGGCTGTCCCCCTGCAGTCCAGGGAGGTCCATGGTGGAGCAGATATCCACCTGTAGCCCGTGGAGGACCCCACGCCGGAGCAGGTGGGTTCCCGAAGGAGGCTGTGACCCCGTGGGAACCCCGCGCTGGAGCAGGCTCCTGGCAGGACCTGCGGATCTGTGGAGAGAGGAGCCCACGGAGCAGGTTTTCTGGTAGGACTTGTGACCCCGTGGGGGACCCGCGCTGGAGCAGTGTGCTCCTGAAGGACTGCACACCGTGGAATGGACCCACGCTGGAGCAGTTCGTGAAGAACTGCAGCCCGTGGGAATGGCCCACGTTGGAGGAATTCATGGAGGACTGTCTCCCTCCCTGTGGGTGGGACCCCACGCTGGAGCAGGGGAAGAGTGTGATCAGCCCTCGTCCTGAGGAGGTGAAGCAGCAGAAAATAACGTGTGATGACCATAAACCCCATCCCTGTCCCCCTGTGCCGCTGGGGGAGCTTGGTGGTGAAATCCGGGAGGGTAGTTGTGCCCGGGAAGAAGGGAGGGGTGGTGGGAAGGTGTTCTGAGATTTCGTTTTATTTCTCATTACCTTGCTCTGGTTGATTTGTAATAAATTGAGTTAATTTTGCAAACTGAGTCTGTTTTGCCCATGACGGTAATAGTGAATGATCTCTCCTGTCCTTATCTCGACCCGCGAGCCTTTTGTTATATTTTCTCTCCCCTATCCAGCTGAGGATGGGGGAGTGATAGAACGGCTTTGGTGGGCACCTGGTGTTCAGCCAGGGTCAACCCATCACAAGGCTGTACCCACCCAAATTCCACCCGGGGGAAGGCAGGAGAATCCCTTGGGTAGTGCACGTGACGCTCCTTGCTTTCTGCTCCTGGGAAAAGCAAGGAAAGCACGCTGCAGTATGTCAGGACCTAAGCGTCCAAACCAACGCCTTCTGCAACAGCCATGCTCCTCCACCTGCATGCACACACACGCGTGCACACACGCGCATACCCCAGGTTACTTTTCCCAGAAGAGAAAATGAGAGCGCATTGCGGCACCACCTCCAGCCTCCTCCTCTCCCAGGTGGAGGCAGGTACAAAACTACATCAAGCCTACCGTGAGGTGGCCGATACTTAGCTAGTATTTTAGCTTATCTAGATACTTAGCTAGGTCTTCACAGCTCCTCTCCAGGTGCAGCGCACGGCATGCACCGAGGCTGCAAAGCCACAGTCCACGCACCTGACTTACAGGCAAGCCCCGCTGAAATTTAACTGCCACGAGGGCCTGAAGTCCTGCAGGCAGATGCCTTGACCCCAGTTACGGAGCAGGCTCTTGCCTTCAGGGTACCGAGGGCCTACAAATAGGTAGCTCATGGGTTCTACCCTGGTGAGAGGGGAGCCACGCTACGCAGGCTGGCATTGCGTGGCATAGTGCCACCAGTGCGGAGACCGGGACCCCATTTACTGGGCAATCCCACGGCTCAGACCTCTCAGGAGCTCCCTCTCCCCCAGAAATGGACACCCTGGTGACTTCAACCCTCCTTACAGGGCAGTCACAGTCAGCGGCGGGCAAAAGGGGTAGCTTGGCCACAGGCCAACCGAGCAGAGACCATAGCCCTCCTTAGAGAGAGGCCTCGCTGGTTTGGGTAACAAGGGGGTTCAGGAACACCAGAGAAGGCCAATCTGCATCCCAAGCCCTGCCTACACAGAGGTGCCAGTGTCAAGGGTCCCTTTCCTTCTTCAACATCTCCTGGGACTTGTATCTTCAGCCTCAGAACTTGCTATCTCTGCCTTTTGATGTCTTTTGTTCTTCTTGTCTTCTGGAAATAGTGATAGCATTATGGTCAGCTATTAGGCAAAATATTTTTCTACAATTTTCAATATCTGTTTTATAAATAATAATAGATACTTGATGGAAATACAGTATTTTCAAGACTGCCATCTAATCCTGTTGAACTTTTTACACTTAGAGTCAGCAATACCATTCATAACAAATTCCCGTGTCTCCGCTCTGTAATTCCTTTAGAGAACATATTTGTCTGCTCAATTCTAGCAGCCGATCCTTCTTTCCCACTGTTGTTCGCATAGTCTTTACATCATTTCTTCTCTTACTGTTTTCTCAGACACTCTTATCTTTACATCGTTTCTCGGTGCTTTCCATAATTTTCTTTCCCTGTCTCCCATTAGCAATTCCCACCGCAACCCATTTCCATGTGTCCTTTCAGACAGGCTCCAGTTTGTGTCCTTTTATCATCCTTGCCCCTCCTTCGGGCAGGCACCCTAACTCATCAGGTTAATGAGCAGTTTGTGAGCCTTTGGGCTTGGGGGTCGTTTGTGGAGTAACTTCTTCCCTGCAGACACAGCCATTGTTTGATCTTTGTATCAGAACAGCTTATCAGAACAGGGAGCTGCGCACCCTCCAGCACACCCTCCCTCTCCTGTTGCTGATGTCTGAGCTGATGGGCTTTTCTCCTTGGTTCCTTGCTGCACAGGGTTTGTCTTTAAGCAGAACTTGCTCCACCACAATGTTTGAGACATTAACTCTTTCAGTCTCTCACATTGGCGTTTGTCAAGGATTAAGCCTGTCAGAGACTGGTACTTGGGAGTGATGAGCAAGAGGGAGCCATGAGCAATCGCAAAACTTAATTAAATGTTTGATGAATTTACGATCTTGCTGAGAAGGCACAAGCAGAGGCCTTGCTTGAAGAGATAGGGCCGGAAAAGATAAGAACTCCTGCCTTTGTTCTCGTCCTTGTAGATAATTTAGCTTAACCTAGCCATATGGTTTTACATCACTAATGAAAACTTAGATAATAAGAGCACTAACAAGCATTTTTTGAGGGGACTAACGTGCATTCTTTAGGATAAGATGTATCAAACGTGTAAAGGACCATACTGCGCAGAATCACCTGGGGAGGGTCAAGTAGCAGACAAGTGAGGAAGACTATGAAAGACCACCAGAGGACTCCTGAAGACCACCAGAGACCTCTAACATGCCTGTGTAAAGGACATTTGCAAATGCTAGTAGTTTCCTGGAAAACTAATGAACATGCACAAAATTTCTCGGAAATCTGGTGAGTATGTATGTAGAACACGTAGTTAACCTGCACAACGAGGCCCGATGGCGTGCACCATAGGTGGAGCGATCCCCCGCTCACCCAGCGCTGCCAATAAAAAATATCTACTTAATAGTTAATCGAGCTATTTCGATTCTTTGAAACAACACTGTGCAGCAACCAGCAGCTTCGTTGCGTAGCCGTACCAGCCCTGCACCGGCCCGTTAGATGATGACGTTCGTAGTCGTTATTTGACAAGAGTTTTCGCCGGATTTGGGCAGAAATACCACAGAAAGCACCCAAAACAAGGCTCCCTGGCGCTGCGGGCGGGGTGCGCTCCCCGCCGTGTCCCGTTCTCCCCCCGGTTCCCCGTCCCTGCGGATGGGGCCGGGACCGAGGACCGACCCCCCCCCCCCCCCCCGGCCGCCATTTTGTTCCCGCCCCGGAAGGCAGAGGGTGCCGGTCTGCCGTGAAACCGGCGGCGGAGATGGTGGTGCTGAGCGCTTCCCTGTGGCTCCGCAGCCGCCTCACCGACCGCTTCTGGAGGGTGCAGGAGGTGCTGAAGCATGCGAGGGTGAGTGCGAGAAGGGGTGAGGGTGAGAACGGGTCTGTCTCCCCGTTCAGGTTGCTCCCCGCCGTCCCCGGAGCCCCTCGGCCGCCTCACGGGTGTGAGGGGGGAATGCCCCGGCCTCTCCGGGTCTGAGGAGCGGAGCGAGCGGCCTGTCGTCTCGTTGGGGTGTGCGAAACCTCTTTCCCCAGCAAAAGAGGGGGTCAGGCAGCGAGGAAATTTGTATTTGATTAAAGGTGGAGGTCACAAACGCGCCTGGTATCTGCGCCGTAACACGGCACCTGTGTGCATGTGGATGGGAATGAATAAAAGCCAGAAAGAAACCTGTGGCAGAAGGAATACCAGCGCTACAGGAGGGGCAGTCTGTAAATACAGCACGCTGTGGACCGGTGTTGGTTGTGGGGGTTTTGTTGTGGTTTTGTTTTAAACTGGGCACAGGAGCAGGGAAAAAAAAAAAAGATTTTTAACTTTGCTCTTCACGTGCATTTCAAAAGGTGAAAGAGACTGACTGCTTCGCAACATGATTTCCACTGAAGTTCAAGTTATTGTACCTAGGCTCGGGAAGAACCTTTTTCAAGGGCAGACTGTTAGCATCCTGGGAGGTAGTACATCTTGCTGTAGTATTGAGATGGAAAATGTTAAACTAAGTGACAGTGTCTTGGTCTTGTGGTGCCTAAGCTGCCCACAGTACCAGTAGTAGTTATTTATTTCTCTGACTGTGCAGCACTGGCTGCTTCTTCCTACTTCATGATAGATGGATATCAGTGGTAGCTTCAGTAACCTTCTTTCATTATGGCTTCTGTTTGGGCAACTGCAATGTTTTTGACATATCAGAGGCTCCTGTCCCATCCCTGTATTCATACTGACAAAAGTGAGAGGGCAGCTCAGGAATGAGAATAAATGTGTGAGTTTAGGGGTTGGCTGAAAGCACTGAAGATGACTTTGTGATTGCCTTCCCCCTGGAACCACAGCCTGAAATGAGGTCTGGTTTTGGCTCCCTCCTGCTGGACTGAAATTTTTCAGCCTGCTCCAACTTTTCAGCTTCGGGTTTCCCATGCTACAAAACAAAGAAAGAATTATTTTCATTGTATGCCAACTGAAGGCTTAACTGATGTTTGTAAAGTATTTTATGCAGAGTTGTGAAATGCAAATAAGCATATATGAGCATTACTGAAGGGTTTAACAGCCTTAAAGTTAACTGAACAAGAACATCTTGTTTTTGTTTCAGCATTTTCGTGGAAGGAAGAACCGCTGCTATAAGCTGGCTGTAAGAAGTGTTCAGAGAGCTTTCGTGAAGACTACAAAGGCCAGAAGACAGAAGAAGAGATTCCTAAGAGCGGTAAAGAGCAAAATGTTAGATGTAAACATTGAAATAGCCATTTTCCTTACTGGGGGGCTCTTTCAAAATGTTTTATTGGTGGGTGAAAAATACGAGGTTAAAGTAAGTATAGTCCCTATGTGGTCTGAAACATTCTGAAGTTCATACATGTATACGTTGCACTGGGAAGACTGTAGGTCTGAAAGTGTTTTATTTATTAAGTGTGAGCAGATCAGCATGAGAAAAGGTTTAGTCTTAAAGTATCTTATCAATCAACATGTTAATTTTTCACTTTTAGCTCTGGATCACTAGGATTGAAGCAGCTTCTCTTGAACATGGTTTGAAATACCCAGCTTTCATAAGCAATCTGCTTAAGGTAAGGATGGTGCTTGAAGAATAATTGCTTTGAAACAAAAAAAAAATTGGAGAAGTCTCATAGAGGTCTTCTAAAGTGCCAGGCAAATTAATTTCTTAAAATTCTGAAATCTTTCAAGTAGATGTAGTCTGACAAAACATATCAAAGGGTTGCTGGTTACTGTCTAAGAATGCAACTGCAAAGAATTGAAGCTGCAGCCTTCACTTGCCAATCCTTGAAGAATAACGGTGGGGACTTGCAAATTGGAGCCTGGGCAGGCAATAGAGGCATAGGGCATGGTGGTGGGACTGAAAAGCTCCTTCTGTCAGATTGAACTTCTGCCAACGCTGTCCTGCTTCCTAGTTCTAGTTACGAAAGGCCTTCTGCTTATGAAAGGGGTTTCTTTCACTTCGGGAACTAAGTTCTGCCCTAAAGCTGTTTCTCTTCTTTATATGCATAATCCCCTTTTATCTTGGTGAACATTGTTGCTCTACATTTTGTTCTGTCCCCAAAACTTTTACTGCGCATCTTAAGAACGAGACTTGTAAGATGCTTTTGCATTTGTTGCTACTGTGGGCGTTAAGTGACAGCTGCCTTTCCTTTTACTTCAAGAAATTTAAAAATACAAAGCTTGGATTAGCAAAAACAACCCTAAGATATCTCTACTCTTTTCACTAATAGCTTTGTGTTTTGGTGAGCATGGACAATGCAGAGTTCATGCCATTGTCCGTTGTTCTTTAACGTGCTGGGGAATTGGTTTTAATTTGTTGATGCTGGAACTGTAAAATTAAGACTTGTTTCCCTTGGCTGTGATCATAATAAAAAGGTAGTGTTTCTGCTTCTTGAATTGGAATTACATACACATTTATAGCATATTTCAAAACATTTTATCTGTGTTTCAAATAAATAGATAACTTTATAGGTTTTCTGACGTGCTTAGATAACTTTCTAGGTTTTCTGATGTGTTTCCTGTAAAATAATACAGTTTCTGAAATTTGTACACTCGTTCTCCTGGTTACTGTTGTCATACTGTAACCAAAAGAATAAAGCACAGCCTAAAAGCTAACTCATTTTTCTTTTTTCCTTTTTTTTTTTTTTCTCCTCAAGATGCCTGTCCTTTGATTCTTGTCTCAGAGCGGTATATTTTTGTAAGGTTCTCTGTTAGAAGATCCAAAAGAAGCATACTGTTGTATATAATAACTCACTCTTAGAATATGCAGTTAACTGTGCAGTATCTAGCGTCGTTAAGAGTATTTGATCCTGCAGTCTGTCTTTCTCTACTCCAGCACACATTTTAAGATACCAGGCGCTGCCCGAGCTAGCAGCTTTCTAGCACAAAAAGTAAACTTGAATATGTCTCTTTAAGAACTGAAAAAAATGCCGTGGATTAACCTGTAACACACGGCCTTCCATGAAATAAGAGATTCTTCTTCAGTTCTTGGTTTCTGCCAGAAAGACTTTCTCAAAGTCAGTAAACAAATCTTACACAGCAGCTTAATGAGAGATCCATGTCCAAGTAGTCATGTCTGACAGCTCTCTAATAGTTCCAAAATTGTACAGTGTAGAATACAGGTAATTTGCCTTAAGACCTCAGGTAATCGTTAAGCATTGCAGTGTTGTTCCTAAAAATTACAGTACTTAACCCGCAAATTTTCTTGCATTTAGTCCCAGGTGGAGCTGAACAGGAAAATGATTGCCGATTTGGCTATTTATGAGCCAAAGACATTCAAATCCCTAGCTGCCTTAGCCCAGAGGAGGAGACAAGAAGGCTTCCTCGCCGCCCTGGGAGACGGAAAAGAACCAGAGGGGATATTTTCACGTATTGTACACCACTATTGATATTAAACCAGTCTGCAGCTACGTGTTATGAAGAGGAACTTGCGTTGCAAAGTCAACTCGTTCGCTGACTGCTGCTAAGTTTGTAGCCGCGGAACAAAATCCTCTAAGGATGGTTCCAGAAGGACGGGGTGGGTCCGGACGCGAAGCTCGCGCCTCCCTGACATTTTCCCCGGCGTCGCGTTATAAACCGCGGTTTGACGCTGGCAGCGGCAAGTCAGGCCCGTAGAATTTCCAGCGTTAACGACGTACGTAGCGGGTACACGCTTTCTGTTCTAATAAAGATTAATTTTTTTTTTTTTTGTTTTGGTAACTGCTGCTGGGAAAAAAATCCAGTTGTGAGTGGTCGCTTCTGGCGTTGCACGGGTAAAAACAGCCTGCCGTGGCGGGGCGGGGGGGTAATCTCGGCAGGCAGGGCACGGAGCCCAGCAACAGCCGGGCTTCGGGAACGGGGCGGCCCGGGCCGGGCTCGGAGCGGCGGGGAGCCGCGGCCGCCCACCCGCCATGGGCCTTGAGGGCGGTGGCGGGCGGCGGAAGTCCCGCCCCTCCCTCCTCGCCCTTTTCAAATTCCGAAGCGGTGCGTCACGCCGTTCCGTTCAGCCCCGGGGCTAACGTCAGGCGTCGCGACGGTCGGGCCAATCGGCGAGCGCCGCTTCCCCGCGTCCAACCAATAGGTGATGACCGGAGGTGGGCAGAGGCGCCGCCCGGTGGGGAAGGAGAGCTGAGCCAGGCGAGGCGGCGGCGGCGGCGGCACCACCACCACCACCACCACAAAATGGCGGCCGGGTCGGGCAGCGCGGCGGCTGTGGTAGCGGTGGGAGGCAGCGGCCCGGCGGGGCCTCAGGCTGCCGGCGCTACGGCGGCGGGATCCGGCTCGGCGGGGAGCGGTGCGCCGGTGCCGGGTCCTGGGGCTGTGCTGATCGGGGACCGCCTGTACTCGGGGGTACTGATCACGCTGGAGAACTGCCTGCTGCCCGAGCACACGCTGCGCTTCACCCCGTCCATGAGCAGCGGCCTCGACCCCGATACCGAGACCGAGCTGCGCGTCACCGGCTGCGAGCTCATCCAGGCGGCCGGTATCCTGCTTCGTCTCCCGCAGGTGGGGCTGGCTGGGCCGCGGCCTAGCCGGTCAGGCCGGGGCGGGGGGGGAAGGCCTCTCGCCGGCGACCGGGGAGGAAGGCCGCGGCGGGGCGGGGCGGCTGCGGGCTCGGGCCTCGGGTTTTCCCCGGCGGGGGAGAGCTTTGTTCGGGCGGAGCCGACGCTCGATCGCTAGGCCGCCATCCTCGGTCACGGGTGTGGGGAAGGCCGGGGAGGTTGCCCCTTCTGGCCGGGCTTCGGGACGGGAAAGCCGCGGGGCCTGCGGCCTTCCCCGCCCGGCCGGGAGCAGGAAGCGGGTGATGTAACCGCCTTCCGCCCCCGCTGCCTCCCCGGGCCGGGCGGGGGCTCCCGCAGTGCTTTTTCTTTTTCTTTTGCTTTGCTTTTCTTTTTTTTTTTTTAAGATTGGGTTTTGCGGAAAGAAAGACTTCTTGGGACTCCTGCGAATTGCAGCGAGCTCGGGAAGGTTTTTTTTTCTTGGCGAACTCCAATCGCAAACAGCCTCGTTGCTCTCCCGAGTGTAACACTTCCCAGGCACCTTCTAGCTACCGAGGCTCAGCTGCTCAAATTGTGTTATGAGTGTATTCAAATCTTAATACGGTTAGATTCCCCCCCGCCTTCCACGCCGAAAAAGTAGAAGTTTTTCTGGCATACTCTAATAACTTCCAGTTTTATTGGGTTCTAGTGTTTAGGTTGGCTTGTTTTGTATTTTTTTTATTTATTTTGGAGCATGTTTTCATACTTCATAAAAGAATTTTGCAATTTAATGTATGTATTTGACTCGCAGACAATGTGGTGTCAATAACATTTTGGGCAACTTAATTTGTTACTGAGGTCGGGGTGCTGGTTTTCTTCAGCTACCACTGAACTTACTCCCATGCTTCACCATAGCTTGGCTAGTTTTCTGGGTCTTAAATCTGTTGAAATTGTTCTAGGTAATTTCTGTTTGGAACTGGTAGTTGTTTTATTAATACCTGTTGTGGTTACTTCCTTTTTAGGTGGCTATGGCTACAGGACAGGTGCTATTTCAACGTTTTTTTTACACAAAGTCTTTCGTGAAGCATTCCATGGAGGTAAGAAAATATTAAAAGATGTATATGGCTACAAATGTTGTTTAATCTTTGATCTGTTTTGGCAAGTTGTCATCTGAGATGTGATCAGAGTGTTAGTATCTAGCCTGTAGATTTTCCTTACCGCTCAACATGATTTTACAAAGCTACGTAGTACTGATTTTTGTCAAATTTTTAGCACTTCCTTGCTTTACCATCATTTTCTCTTGTTATCCCTCCTTAAGCTGTTGGAGGAGATCAGTTCCTGATTTGAGCAAAACATCAGTATCTTGCAATACTTATATTTCAGCATGTGTCAATGGCCTGTGTTCATCTGGCATCCAAAATTGAAGAAGCACCAAGACGCATAAGGGATGTAATTAATGTATTCCATCGCCTTAGACATCTACGGGAAAAAAAGTAAGCTTAGACTTTGAAGTATTTATGTTGGGTTTTAATTATTAAACTTTGTGGGCCAGTGATAGTGTCATTCCCTGTTTCATAAATCAGGGCACATCTTGAAGAGATCTTATGAAGGGGAGAAGTGAGTTGACCCATTTTACTAAGTAAATATTTTTGGTGGTGTAAATAGTGATGTGTCTCGTTTTTACACGAATACAACTTTACCTGCTTATGAGTACTCTTTGAAGTTGTGATTATCTTCTTCAGAATTTGAAATTGTCTTGCAGAAAACCTGTGCCTCTAATACTGGATCAGGAATATGTGAACTTGAAGAATCAAATTATTAAGGCAGAACGAAGAGTGTTAAAGGAGTTGGGATTTTGTGTTCATGTAAAGCACCCTCATAAGGTTTGTACTGTATAAGTTAACTTTTATAATTGGGTGTTGCACATGCTATAAATGCTTGGAGTAGATTGCCTAACTGCATGGAAGCTGTATGGTTTGTATGTGATAACGCTAGTTAATTTGGTAAAGCTAGCTTCTTATGATCCCAATGTCTTCTTTCTCATTTAAGAGATTCTTACTAGTTGGTCTTGTATCACTGCTGAATGACGACTGGAGGTGGATGCAGATGCTAAGTATTCCTTGAAGTCAATTTATAGAAGTAGGTAGCTTTGGTGTTAGAAAATGTCAACTAAACATAGATTCTTAAGCAGAAAGGAATTTGGAGAACTAGGATTGTGATAGCGTATTATCAGAAACATGGCGTGTCATGATCACTCCTTGTGGAAACATGCTGAGGTTATTAAACCTGTATGAGCTAGTTAGCAGCTTCTTATGTTCTAAAAAGTACACTCAGGTGTGAGGGGCTTCACTAGAAATGAGACAGTTCTCAATATTTAAGTATCACATGTCAAGGCTGGGATGATACTTGAAAGATGCAAATGTTTAAATTGGTGCTCTAGTACCATTAGGATTATGCCTTCAGTAGCTAAGTGTGGTAAAAGAACCTCCTACTTCTGTGCCAGCAGAACTTGGGGTCTTGCTCTTTCTTCCTCTGAAAACTACTGCTGTCTCAAAGTCTTCCTTAGAGAAGCCTGCTTGACTTTCAGAATTCACTCATGTTATCAGTACCCCAGAGGACAATTCTACTTGTCTGTTAATTGGAATGAATTTTGCTATTAGAGTAGCCTTTTTATCTGCGTTCTTGTTTTCCTTTCAAACCTAAGATGACCAGAACTGAATATATTAGCGACACGCAATAAGTTAGATCTGTTCTCAACAAATACTGTTATACTTCTGTTACTGCTTATTGCAGCTAGCAATATTTTCTCCCAAGTTACAGCTAAAAGGAATCATGAGTTATATAGGAGAACATACCTAGCTTGAAAACAGTGGAAGACAAGACATCTAGATGAATGGCATGATGCCTGAGCTCAGAAGACGGAGAGCTAGGAAGGTCAGATCTGGTTGAGTGTCCAACTTTTGCATTGGAGAGCAGAAGCTGTGTGGATAAACACTGAGGATGTTGCAAACACTCTCTCATGTGGAGTGTTTTAGAACTTGAAAGAGAATAACAGATGCCTCATGGATGTCCCTCTGAAATAAATAGGTGGCTCTCAAGATTCTTGTTAATAACTCAATAACCCATATCTTCCAGATAATCGTTATGTACCTTCAGGTATTAGAATGTGAACGTAACCAACACCTGGTCCAGACTTCATGGTAAGTTGATTTTCTTTGTTATAAGAGACCAGCAGGGGCAGTAGCAGAAATATGTCACTTGAGGCACTCTGGGCAACATTGCTCAGAAATTATTGTGGGCCATGCCAGACAGTTCCAGTGTTTCTTGGCGTGCCCCAAACTGCTACCCAAATGTTGATCAGCCTCTTAAGTTAGAGGCACTGTTTTAATGGTAAGGTAGCTTTCCACCCTGACTTCTCGCTTCCCTCCTCTCTGCTTTCACTTTTCAGCTGAAGGGAAAACGTTGAGTGGGTTATAGCGCTTCCTTGGTTTTTTGTTCTTCAGAGAAAACTATGTGTAGTTAAAGTCTGTTACCAGTGCTGGGAAATGGCTTTTCCCAGGGCTTTAGCTTGATTACAGGTGTATCAAAAACTCAGCACAGATAAATTTCTTTTATCTATATGGGTAATGCAAGATGTCAGCTTCTAATACTGGATAAACTCAATGTTTTCATGTTTGCCAAGAAATGTCCTCTCCCTTGTCGCTCTCATTACAGTAAAGATTTGCTTGGGGGTGGGAAGCTTATGTAAAATTCCAGGTCTTAAACTGAACAAATAGATAATGCTTTTAAACAATAATGCTTTTTAACAATATTGTGGTTTAAAAACCTTTAGTGAATCCAAAGCTCATATTTCTGCTGACTGAACTGTCTGGTACTGTGACCTGTGTGTAGAGAACCAGTTTTGACTTTTCTTTTCTGTACTCTTTTAATCAAAGGGTAGCCTCTGAGGGTAAGTGACTAAGACTTCTCCTCTGCTGCCCAAGCGCTATGGTGCAGGGATAGCTGCCGTCTTCAGTCAAACCAAAGCAGGCTCTACAAAGAGAAGGCTGACTCTAGACAGGTGGTATATACATGATAGTATAGTAACTGGCCAACTGCTTCTTGTGCTTATACTTTTTGACTTTTATTTTTATTGTGCATTTTGACTATTGTATATTTTATAACCTGATTGTTGAAGTTTTGAAAGATTTTTAATGTTCTATTTCTATAACTGTTAAAATGATGTATTCTTAAATGATAAAGCAAATAAGGTGGGATCTAAGCCTTAAAGGGATGAATTAACAAAAACTGAAATCTAGTTTCCATTTGTAAACTAGCTAGGAAACATTTGAGTACATGTGTGAAGCTTGGAGTCAAATGTAATACTTAAAGAACCTTCCCACCACCAGATTTCCCAGTACCATTGCATGAAGTACTCAAATGTGAGTTACGGACTGCTCGTTACCGGTTTTCTACTTGTTATGAAAGGAGGGGCAGGTGAGGAGGAGGGAGGAAGTTACCCCAAATGAGAGATGGTTCAGATGTTAAAATAATGTATTTGTGTGCTGATGCTTGTTGCTTCCAGTACCTGAAAACTGGTGGATATCCAGTATAATTGTTTTTTGAAATGTGCGTTTTTACAACATTACCTTTTTCTTAAAATATTGTGACAAGGATTCATTTCCTCGTGTGTCTGATTCTGAGCCCACAGGGAAAATATGCAGAGGCCAAACTTGGAAGCAGACATGTTTTTCAATTTGGCAAATTAGAAAAGGCTGTATGACTTCCAGATGTTTGAAGTACCACTTTTCTTTATCGCTTCTTTTGCCAAAAGGTTTGTGCTCTCTTTGTAGCGGGGCAAGAAAAGTACGTTTTGAAGTTCCTTTCTCCCAGAAAGATGAGCTGATGTCTAGCATTGCTTCTCTGGGGTAGGGGTTGCTCTTTGTATAAACAAGAATGTAAGACAACTGGGGCAGGTGGGAGTTTGATATTCTTGGGATTCAAGTTCCTTTTGTCTGTCCTATGTAAACTGGTTACAAGTGTCTGGACTGTGGTCTCTGGTTTGGATGGCTTGGGGGTTAGTGAATCCTTGTATACTGGGTACCCACATGGTTAATTACTACTTTCGGAAAGCATATTACTTGGAGGAATTTCTGTTGTGTCTGGTTTTAGCTTTTCCCCATCTGATACTTTGCTTGACATATGTGCTCAAAAATCTAGATCTTTTTAAGCACATCAGCTGACAGAGTCAGAGGAAGTTACTTTGCGTATTTAAGATTTAGAAGAATAATGCTTAATTGTACTGACTGGAATATATGCAATATTTTACAGTTTTCTCATTCTGTGAATATTCATTTTAAGCAACCTTACTGAAATGGGACAATTTGGAAACCGTATTTCATGTGCCAAAGAGGAGATCTGCCTGAATACTGAGTATTCTCCTGAACTGATGTTCCCAAACACCCTGGTTTCTTCTGTGGCTGCTTTTTGCGTCAAAAAGAATTCTGTTCTGGATGGAAAATAATGCTTCTGAAGGAAAAAGGGACCCCTTAAGTCTTCAGTGGAAGCTGACGTGTGCTGAAGTGGACTGCATTTTCATGGGAGAACTACAGGAGCTGCAGCTTTCAGCAAACCATCTCGGTTCAGCCCTATTGCAGAGAAACATGTGAACCTAAAAGTCTATAACTGAGTACTTCAGATCATATTGTATGTTGTCTTGATGAAAATAACTTGTCTATTGCATGAGAGCAGGCCAGTAGAGATCCAGAAGGAAAAGTGAAGTTAAAATTGGTTCTCTTTTCACAACTGAATTTTCAGCAGCCAGCCAGTCAGTCAATCAAACTTAATTTCTGACACACATCCCTCCCCTTGAGGGATTTTTTTCTTTTTTTTTTAAATTTTATTTTAACTTTTTATAGTAAAATCATTCAACTTTTCTTTAGATTTACAGGGGCATAATGTTGAAGTCTAGTAACTGAATGCAGAAAGAAATAGTCCTTGTAGAAGTAAAAACAAAACAAAAACCCCAAAACTGCCCAACAGCTTTGTAGTGCCATGCAACTTTGCTGATATCCTGTCTTTCAGGAATTACATGAATGATAGCCTGAGAACAGATGTCTTTGTAAGATTCCAGCCAGAAAGCATTGCCTGTGCCTGTATTTACCTTGCAGCTAGGACGCTGGAGGTGAGCATACAGTTCCATTAATTTCAAGCTCCTTAGGCCTTTTAATAGGAGCAGAAAACTGAGCATGTCGTCCCCTCCCTTTCAGATTCCACTTCCTAATCGTCCACACTGGTTTTTACTCTTTGGAGCAACGGAGGAAGAGATTCAAGAAATCTGCTTAAAAATTTTGCAACTCTATACTCGGAAAAAGGTTTGCTGCTTTTTCGTATTGTGAGCCATCATTATTGTGAGCTGCAGCTTAGAACATGAGTTGGAAAACCTTATCCCACTTGAAACTAGCTGCAAGCTAGTGGTACATTAAGTGGAACAGGATAGTTGTTACAGTGTCTGGGTCTCTTTAGATCCTGCACCACCACCACCACCACCCCCCCCCCATAAGTGAGTAAGCAGAAAGTCTAGTTTATTAAGTTTTGTCATAAGCGGTGCTCCTGTGTTCACAGGTTGATTTATCTGATCTGGAAAGTAAAGTAGAAAAGAAGAAATTAGCTATCGAAGAGGCAAAAGCACAAGCTAAAGGTCTAGTACCTGAGGGAGCCCCAAGTTTGGATAACACATCAGGATTTTCCCCTATCCCAAAAAATGGCAAGTAGTAGATAACTTGTTTTCAGTAACTCTTTCTCATCTTAAATGTATATTTACCCTTTTGGGATGCATACACAGTGTGGTTGGGGGTGGGGGGGATTGTTGTTTTTTTGTTTTTTTTTTTAAACTGGCTTCTAACAACTGTGTATGTGGCAGTTGGAATAGCATTGTAACTTTGTAATTTCTTGAAACAGATAAAGGCTGAAATCAAATTAGTCTAAAATGAAAGCTACTTTAAACTTGTATAGTACAGGGGCTTGCTTTTACGTGGTTTTGGCAATAAACTCAAACAAATACGTGCAATTGGCATGTTATGCTAAAGCAACATTAAAGCATAGGTATGATTAGGAGCTCTGGCAGGAGTAGTATTTTTGGGTGATGGGTGGGGAATATTTTCCCGCTTACTTGGCTGAAAGTTTTCAGTCTGCTGCATGTATTGCCTAGAAGATAACATTTACCATCTTCCTCCTCAGTTTACCCTTAAAAAGATACGGAATAATTGGCAAGAAAAGGAAGTTACTGTTTTGCCGCCTTGAAGTGGCTTTGAAACTGCAGTAGTAACGTTGCTTAACGCCCTGTTGTTACTTCAGTATTTTGGCAGAAGTGTTTCAGATTAACTTCTGCCTTCTGTGAAATTCAGATCTACTTCTTGTGGGTAGTTGTGCGTGCACGTGTGCACATATATGCAAGCTACGTGTATACAGTACTGGTTATTACAAAGATGTTGAAATGGGGTGAGGGGAGGCTCTGGCCCTTCTTTCAGTCACTACACAGACTTTGAAAATGAGGTAACAAAGGCTTGTTTTTCTAGAGTCTCCAAAAGAGGTTAAAGGAAATAAGCCTTCACCACTACCTGTTCAGGCAATGAAGAATGCTAAAAGGAAAACAGAGGGAGCAAAAAGAATGAGTTCAAATAGCCCGGTAAACGGGTAAGGCTTTCATAATGAAGAAGCTTATTTTTTCCCATGACTACTTCAAGCAAAGTAACTTACTGTTTATTGTCCCTCACAGCATTCAGAAAGGAAGAGAAAGCAGGAGTCGAAGTGGAAGTCGAGATCAAAGTTATTCAAGATCACCATCCAGATCTGCATCCCCAAAGCACAGGTACATATTATTGTAAAAGAAGGGTTTGCTGTGAGAAGCTCCCAGACCAAAATCTCACAGAGTGAGCTTTGGTAGTTTCTCAGCAAGAGAGGCTGTGAAATAACATAGCATATGTGCTACTAGTTAAAACTCCAGAAATGTTATGGCTAAGAGTTGTACTCTCTTGGCTCACAGGTCAAGGGAGTTGTGGTGTCTGACCTTGTCATATCTGTGCCAAATAAACTGAAAGGAGAGTGTGAGCATATTGGGACATTTCTGAATGTCGGCCTGTTCATTGGTGACATATAGCCCACCAAGCAGCAGTGTTGGTTTGGGCTTTTTATGTTTAGAGTTGGGTGTCTGTGGCTACAACCTTTAATGAATTACACTTTTACTGAACTGTACTGGAGTAGTTAAACCGTTTTCTGCAGTAGATGAACTCTTAACTCCAGCCATAGTCTCATTTGCAGTTGCTCCTGCAAAACCCTTATTTATGAAATATAAAATGATCCTGTTTTCTATCTAGTTGAGAGTAGCAGAGGTTCATGCCCCTCAGTCAGTGTGAGTTTGATTTCTTATTCAACAGTCTGCATCCCATTGGGTTTGGGTGCGTGCTGATAAGAGTATGGCCTTCTATTGATGTGTATGTGGAAAAGACCAGAGCTAAGGTCTGCTAATTAAAATTCTTCAGTGTTGAATTCAAAATTGCATTTTCGTAATTATCTGAATTTCATGAAACATCTTTAAAATCTGCTTTCTGTACTGCCTTTGACTTCGAAGTTCAGCATATAACCATGATAGCCATAGAGGGGAAATTGGAGACAGAAAGGAACATTAACTGCAAACTTGGGTGTTTTGGTGATAGTATTACTATAACTGAAACAGGAGAAGAAGTTGTACCGTTTGTCTTATTTTTGGCAGCACTTTGAATCTGGCAGTTACTCTGAGCTATTCATGCATGTTTTCTAAGTAGCGAAGGAAAAAAATCTAAAACTGAGACATGACTACTATGTTCCAAACAGATATGAGTTTCTAAAAATCAGTATCTCTACAATAACCAGATGTGATCAAGTCTAGGACATAAGATTAGTTTTCATGGGGTACTGAACAACAGAATACAGAGTCGGGTGCCTGGTCTCAAACTATGCTTGCACACCTTGGCTCTGTAAGTGAGAAGCATTTGTCTATACAGTACTTAGTGTGTATGTGTGTATTGTGACTACATTTAGGTGCTAATAGTAACGTGGAGTAACTGTTTAATATTAAGAAAATAATGTGTTTTCTCTGTTCTTTTTCTCTTTCCATAGGAAAAGTGAAAGTTACTCCACATCAAGCGGTTCCAAGTCTCACAGCCGTTCTAGGAGCCGCAGTGACTCTCCTCCAAGACAGTTCAACCACAGTTCTAGCTACAAAGGTTCCAAGGTGAGAAGTTACAAGAAATCAAAAGACTACAAATACTCAACACACAAACCACGGAAGTCACGCAGCAGGAGTTCGTCGCGTTCCAGGAGCCGATCCCGGGAGCGCTCTGACCATTCGGGGAAGTACAAGAAGAAGAGTCACTACTACAGAAATCACAGGCATGAGCGTTCGCGCTCCTACGAGCGAGCAAGTCATCGCTATGACCGAGACCATCCTGGCCACAGTAGGCATAGGCGATGAATAAAGCGAAAAGTTCTTTCCTTTGGAATTTAAGCAGTGGAGCTCTTCCCCATTTGGTCTTTGCAGTATAGGGTTAACTTGGCTTGTAAACCACCTAGCTTGAGTAATGTCCATTCTGCTGGCAATTCTGTACTTACTATCATGAATCCAAAGGAAAGATACTAACATGACAGGATGATGTGAAAAACTTAATCTGATAAATGTCTTGGTGACTGTTCTGCTGGTGTGTCACCTAATAACACTGCAGAACTTGTCTCTGGATGCTCCTATGCCTGCTCTTTAGTAATTTGCATACCGTAGTGCAGTGGAGTGGTATTTGGGACTTCCAGTTCTTCAAGCAGGACCTCCGTTGCTCAGTAATTGGAATACTGTGCTGAACAGTCCTTCCCTGTGGAACTAGAAGGCTCAAGACAGTTCATAAAAACCATTGGAGTGGCTTGGTGCTAACAAAGCTGTCTTTTCATACTGACTCAATTATGTTGTACAAATGTAAGGTGACTTTTTTAGAACTGTTGCCTATATTAGGTTATATATGTGTATATATATTTTGCAGTGTTACAGTACAGTATGGGAATATGGCCTTACTAGCCTTTACACTTTATCCACAATGTAAATAAGCATTTGTTTAATACAGGTGGAAGATACATACAGAAAATTCAAAACTTGAATTCTATCAAAAGACTTGTGTAGAAAATTCTGATAAATGTGAAAGTATTTAGCTCTGTGTATTGAGAGTAGTATATTTTTATCTGTGCAATGCTGTGTGCAGGCCACCAGCTCATAAGACATTTCCTATATATACATTTTAAGTGGTTTGAAATTCTTTACTCAGGATCTTTGACACTCTGAAGAATTAGTAGTTTGTCAATCTGCATGCTTGTTGAAGAACAGAGCATTTAAAAAAAAAAAAAAAAAAAGCAAAATCCCCACAGCCCAGTAGTATCAGTTCTAGTGGTATATCTGAGCTGTTACTCTCATGCTCCCTAATTTCATTAAAGTATTTGATTTTCTATTAAATTTACTTGATAGTAGTTTCTTATGAGCTATACCACTGTGCCTACTCATAAGGAAAGAAATTTGGTGCTGAATGAAGAGATTATCAAATTGCAGTAGGTTTAAGACTAGCCTAAGTTGTTACACCCTGAATATACGTATAGCAGACGTCATGCTGGGCCCATCCTGGTAGAGTAGACAAGTGTAGTCTGTGAAATCAGGTGCTATTATTTGAGCCTTTCAAGCTCTGTGAGTAGGTCTTACTAGAACCACTGCCTGCTGGTTAAACTTCCGCTGTCCGTTCTGGGGAAAACGAGATGCGTGAGGTTTTTTTGCACTCAGTCTTGCAGGTGCCTCAGTGTGACAGTGACTCTCCTACGACTTCTTCTAAATCCAAACCAATCTCGTGGCAATTTTCTTCATTTTTAATATGGAGGCAGGCCAGCTGAAAGGATTTGCAGTCAGCCTTCCTTTAGCCAACCTCTAGTCTACCAATTTCCTGAGCTGGAGGTTGCGTAGGATTATTCCCTGTAATTACCAGTGGATGTATTTGTGAACTTGGTTAATCTTTCTTTGAACTAAGTGATGCATTTGACCTCTGCAGCTCCCTTTGACGTTCTGTTCCATAACAGGAATTAACTACTTTACACAACACAGTTGCCTGTTCTAAATGCATCATTACTGGATGGTTTCAGTGTGTGCCCTCATTTCCTGTGCAGGGGGAAGACTGGTTATTTCCTGGTCGCCTTGCAGTAGCAGTAGTTGGTTTATAGTTCTTTACATCTCAGCTGAGAAATGACAACTAATTGAGATGGGCAGCAAATAGAAGGAAAGCACCTTGGAGCTTCAGCAGAGCACTGCTATGGAATGCAAGTTAATCTGTTCCTGAATCGGTAAACTATCTGCCTTAACTTGACCTTTGCACACAGATGGAAACTAATTACTTGGTATTTGATAGGCAAAATAATTGAGTAGAAGCCACAGTATTAAAGTAGCTCAGACATGGCATGATACAAGAAGTGACTTGGATCTATTCAAATATGAACAACTTGAAGTAACAATATTGTCTAGAGAGTTCCCATTTTAAGTCTTTTGAATTCTTACTACCTGGATATTACTTGGAACAGGTCAACCTCAAATGTCCATTTACTAATTCCAGTTCTAAAAGGTAGTCAGTGTTTCCCCTGTTTAATTACTTCATTCTGCTGTGGATGCTTCCGGAATTGCGCCTTGTCCAGTTCCTGAGGTAAGCAATGTGCGGGGAGGCAGGTTTCACAGCTGCAGCCTCCTCCAGAAAGACATGAAGAGGAATTGCCTTAGTTAAGTCTCAATTCTGCTAGCTACACGTGACCTTTCTGCAGTGCAAGTAGCGTGGACAAGGATAAAGGTAAGACCCAGGCAACGTACACTTTTCTACGTGAATGTAATGTCACTTGGCATAAAAATCAGTATCTGTGTTCTGTAAACTACTGTGCTTATGTACAGTGCTGAATAAATAGTAATCTACTTCCTAGTACATCTGTTAAAATCTGGAGAGGAAGAAACAAGGGAGAATGTATATTTTTACATTAAAATGGTTTGGTTCCAAAACAAAAGAGATTATATCACAGGATTAAAAGACATCCTGTTCTAGAAGAGAACAATCTGTCTTTACCAGCAAAAAACCGAATACAGACAGCTACACAGAATATCTTGGCAGTGAGGTGGGTTTTGAAGAAGATGCTTAGAGTAGCTAGAGGAAGTGTAGGATAGAACTGTTGAAATATGGGGGCTGATTCATTGGATGGGAGTAGGTGCACCTCTCTTCCATAGAGGTGTGCCTGTTCTCACTATCTGGTGGTGTGGCGCACAGCCGGAAGGGCAGGCGAATGTTGTATCGTTTTACTTTCCTCAGGAAGTCCAAGATTAAAGAGTTATCAGGTGTATTTGGTAACTCTAGGGGAATTTACAAGCAAGTAGTTTTTCAGCATTTACTGTGCTGGGTGCAAAGAAATGTATTATCTGTCATAGTTCAGTTTTTGTGTGTACACCCAGCAGTTACCATGTGCTCCAGATACCAGAAATTCATGGTGAGCAGTAATGGCTCTGGTCCTCCTCAGGTGTATTAACGAAAAAGCTGTGCCGGTAAGGACCGTAGCTGTTCTCTGGGAGATTGCAGAACTGTTGCAGAACACACTTTGATGCATGGAAGAGAGAAACGGGCTACATGTCAGTTTGCAGGGTGCGAAAATGTTTCGGAGTGGATGAACGTCCGTGATGGTTTTGGTGTGAGACAGCTACAGGGAACTGTTGAGACAACCCGGGGAAGTAAGTGCTGCTGACAACAAGCAAGCCAGAAGTCCCATTAATGGAGCTGACAGATTATTTTCTTCTCTTTTCTTGGCACCAGTTTGCATTGTTCACTTAATCTTTTGTAAGCACAGTTCCTGTGGTAGGTGTCAAGTGGATGTGGTTGGGCACAATGCTGTAAAAGAGCCTGGGAAAAAAAATCAGCCTAGTCTTTGTAGAAAATGTTAAAAAATACTGTGTGAAGTAATTTCCTTGTTCCTCAGGTATGCCTAGCACCCTCTTGCAACCCTACTTTTTGTCTCTTTATATCTGATTAAGTGGCAGTTGCTTTTCCCAATGTTTCCTACAGAGCTGAGAGGAACAGGGCTGGGTTTTTTTGTCTGATTAGAAAAACATCCTTCACCTTGGGGTCACCTGATGGGGTAGCAATCAGAAACCACTGATACTTGGCAGAACTGTGGTGGTTCATGTGAATTGATGCGATGAGACAGTCTGCAACCTAATTGTGACTTTGGAAATCACCTTTCTGTGAGCCAGGCAGTCAGTCCTGCACGTGAGCTCTTGGGGAACTTGTCAGTTCTTCGGTGAAGAACTTGCTTTCTGAACCTTTTAGTTCTTTAACTTATACTTTTTTTCCTAGGAAGCGGAGCTGTATGTAGAGTAAATGATGTATAATTCTGCTCAGGTATTATTTCAGTACTTGCTGAAGGATCAACTGCTGTTTTCTAGATACCATTGGCGTTTTATCTAGTGCATATTTCAGGAGGCTAGAGAAGTGGTGCAGGCCTGCATTATGACTATGTCTAAGTCCTTGTAGCCAGAAAATACAACCTCTGACCCGACCAATTCCTCCAGCTGAAACCTGTGCGTAGTGGTGTTACTGTATTTGTAGTACTGAGACTAATCTTTTTACTTTAGCTCCCACCAGCTACCAGTGCTTGTGACTGTATCACGCATCATACAATGAACTTGTTTCCAACCTGTAGCCCTACTGGGTAAGAAATTGTGAGAGAATTTAAGTTTTAATTTTAAGAAGGCAGAAAAAAAATAATCTAGTTCTCATGGTTACAAAGATTACAAAACACAGAAATCGGTATTGGGCTGAGCAAACAGACAAGGAGCTTAGGTTTACCTAAACCAAAAAAAGGCACATTTTTATGTATGTGCATGCATATACAAGTCTTGGCTCTTAAGGTGAGTTACGACTTCTCTTTTCTGAACATCTAAAGACTGCACTATGGCTCTTGTTGATCAGAACATCTCTCAGGTTACTCCTCTGTGATCTCTCTGTATCTGGTGTTCGTTCACATGTAATTCCTTCTGCTTAGAGAGGGGTTATCTCGCTGGCTAGAAGCTTTGAAGGGACAGTGCTTGCTGAAACTGCTGACTTGCAAAACACTACAGTCTTGGTGAGGCTATGGTTCTCTTTCCTCCGATAAAGCGTACCTGCTCACCAACACAGCCTAGTCCTCCTTTCTTCATGGGCAATAATCTTCCAGGCTTCCTGGCTAATGTTTCCTTAACAATGAACTCCACAGCTATAAATCCAATGTGCAGGTGGACGGTCACACCTTCAGATCTGTATTTGCTCTGTATCAGCAGAGGGTCAGCCAACAAAGCTTTCCTTTTTCAGGTGAGAGCCTAAAGAATTATTTCCTCAATTACGGGACTTCTAGCCCAGTGTATGCCAGGCAGGTGGTGACCAAGAGAGAAAGATCCCCCCCCACCCCGCCTGAGCCAAAGATAGGAAGCCAGTGGTTGACACGATCAAAGAAGAATTGAATGAACAACGAAGCTTGGAAATTTTGAGATCAGATGAGAAAAGCAAGTTTCATTTCCCTGTTAGACATTTGGAAGAGAGGCTTTAATTGGGATTTACCATAAGTTTCAGTGCAGACATTGCCTCTGTGCAGAGCTGGGTGCTGGGCCCTTTGCACCTCTGGAAAATCAGCGTGGTGGGAAATGGGAGAGAGGTTCAACCTCTGTCAAACTGTCCACCTTTGTTGCTGAGCTCATTGCTTGTGCCTCGAGTCTGGCCAGAAGTTTTGCAGTCCATTGCTACCTCTGAAGCCCACTTAAGATCTGATACGGCCACATCTGAAGTACCAAAACTGATCATGGCTTTGGCTTATGGCGGAGTATTTTGTGCACCTCTGTTTGTGAAGGGTGGCTACTCCTTTCGTGTTTGACTTCCTAGAGTCTGCTGAAACTGAATTCTGCTGACCTGAAAGCTGTGGGATTGGTGATTCGAAACCATTTAGTTAGAGGGAGTGTCTGTTTTAAACCTTATTTTGCTTGTTTTGCCAACAGACTATCACTCTAATAATGATTTATAGTTCCACAAACACTATAAATATTCTGATATTCTGATATGTTCTTGGGTGGAAAAAAAGTGCCAGAGACCTGCAAAGAAAAAAATAATCTTGCAGCATGTCCTGCACAAAGACAGACCTAAACCAAAGAGGAGCTGAATGAATGGAGCTCACTCAAATACAGAAACTGCAAGTAGCAATTATTTAAGAGTATTGCTTCACACAAAATAAATGTATTTTCTCCATTGTCCTGCCAGGTAACTCCTCTCCAAGAGTTGCCAGGCAACTCTTGGTTTTATTGTCTTTAAATGTGGGTGAGAAATTACTAAGCAAATTATTTCTGCCTCTGGTGTATCCAACTCAACTTGGGTTGAGCTAAACAGCGTAAAAAATTGCCTTATTAGACTGTGGTTAACAGTGTGCTGAAATCTTGACTTTACTTCAAGAGTTAGACAAAAGCAGGCCTGGAGGAACTAGCTTCTAGCACACAGAACTTGGTTAAAAGCCGTGGCAAACAGAGCAGTAAGAACTGGAAAGGAGAAGAGCTGAGGCCAGAAGACAGGACGGGCTGCCCGGATTCACTTCGGCTGCAATTCAACTCCAGCTGGTGGAAGAGAATTCTCAAACGCTGGACCTGGTTGCTGTTTGCCATCTTCAGCACAGCAAGGAGCTCCGGGCAGTGTTTCTCTCATATGTGCCTTGCTATGTCTTGTAACTTGGGTGTTTACCTGCTATTACTCAGAAAAAAAATGTCTTCCGAATGGTATGGGACCTTGCTCACCCAAGAGAATCTGTCACCAACTCTGTGTGACCTCAGCCTATATGACTGGATTGTGTCAGAGTCTCCCCATCTGTAAAAGCAGAATAGGAGCTGCTGCTTTTTTTTTTTTTTTTTTTTTTTTTTTTTTTTAGGAAAACCCTGGAGCTCTGAAAAGCGTTACGTAGAATTCTGTACAGGTCAATTTTGTGTCTTGTGTATCTAGACAATAGCAGGGATTTTCAGTATGTGTTTTATTTACTGAGAAAAACATCTTTCTCTAGTTAGACAGTTTCTACCCCTTCGAGAACTGCTCTGAATTCCAGACAAGAGCCAAGCACCCTGCGCCTGAAGTCCTATAGCTGCACTCCGGCAGTGACAAGAGTGCCCTCGACTTCAGTGGGATTTGATCCTTTTTGTTCTACTGGTGGGAGAATACTCCTAACGGCTCGATAAAGAGGGGCTTCCACTGACAGGACCCGGACTAGAGGAGGAACACAGTAAGGAAAACCTGAGAAATTGAAGGCAAATACCAGTGAAATAGAGTTAAAAAGCAACATTTAGGGATTTAATCTGCAGTCAGCAACAATCCCAAGCGCAGCGCCAAGCACGGCGTAAGGTGCCTGACGGATGTCTCGGGTCAGCAAAGTTGCGCTGTGATTACGTCAATCCTGACTGTATCCCTCCTGTGCCGTGGCAGGAGTATCGCACACCCACTAGTGCTCGTGTACCAAACGGAGCGTACGCACCAACACGAGCCCAGAAACTGGTAATCCGAGCGCTGCCACCGTGGGCTTAACTCACATGCGCAAAATTCCAGCTATGCCTGGCAGCGCTAGCACTCATACGTGCTGACAGCAAGGACTGAATAAATTACGAGCACAAAGAGGTCGACTAAGCAGTCCTCTGCCTGGCAGGGATTTTTTAAAAAATTCTCCCAAACCAACAAAATCCTGTTGGTAATGCACGAAGAGAATTGTTCTGAAATTAAGGCAGTACGCATGGGAAGGAAGGTAATTAATTAAACCACTTGGAAAAGAAGAGAGTGTTTGTGAGACAGAGAGAGATTTCTGGAACGGAGCTTTATTGGGAAGAATGGAGAAAAAGACAAGTATGGGTATACAGGCAAACTTACTGCTGGCTTGTTGCCACATCCGATCTTTGCACAAAGATAAGCTTTTCCCACTAGCTTTAGAGAACAGTGGAATCTAATTCTGTGGATCCACTTTAAATAAAGGGTGATGGAGCCACACGTGGGTTTTTGCGTATGGCAGAGCAATAATCTGATATTTCTTTGATTGTTTTGGTGCTCTGGAGCCCCTTGATATTAGCCGCCGATTTCTGGGTGGGGGTGTGTGAGCACTAGCAGCTTATGCATGGCTGAATATGCATTCATTCCAAACGTCCCTGGGTGAAACTGGCCTCTTATCTGCAGGGCTGAGCAAACTTTAGTGAGTGACTACCACCCATCACTGTCAGGGTAATCAGCCCCCCAGGCAATGCGATTTCCAAAGCTGCTGAACCTTGAGAGGGTGGAGGGCTTGGAGGCCCTTCCCAAGGGTCCTATTGTGGTTGATCCCTTCGTGGCACGTGAGTTCCTTTCAGTCTTCAGAGCACTTTTCCTTAGGCAAACAACACCGTGGAGCCAGTAGAGGACAAGATATGGAACTAGTAAGAGGGATATTCATACTGCCTGAGAACTTAGACACTAAAGCTGGGGAGTTCTCTCTTTTTCCTGTACAGCTGATGGGTAAAGATAGGTATTCGAATTGCAATTAGACTTCTCCACACCCTGCCACGGACGTGTCTGTCTCGGAGCTACACAGGAATAGCAGCTGCCTAAACAATGTGCCAAAGCTTAGGCAGCGTGAACATGCTCTTACTCACTGTCAGCTTGGGCAAAAGGAAGTCGTTGTACAGCCAGGAGCTGAGGTATGACTCCCTAAATCCCAGCTGAGCATCTGAACCTTGCTCGGGCCCAGGGAGAAACGACTGGCCTGACTATACTTCACGAGTAACAGATGGCACTTGCATCCAGTGCTACTACCGGCTTGTAAGAAGCCGATGTGACTTCAAAATGAATGCAGCCAACCCAACCTCAAAGGACAGAGAGAATAGTATTTCTATGGGAGTAAGTCAGGGAGAGCATAGTGAGGCATTTTCAACAGCTCTTTGGCAGTCCCCAGAGACTTGATACAAAGCCCGTTCAAAGCAGAAGAAATCTTTCCGTCATTTGCCTTACCTATCGCCGTAACGGCGCTCCTGGGCATTGCAAGACTGGCAACAGATTGTCGGGTTCCCTTTGTGAGCCTGAAGTGTGGTATCCCCAAGTCCACGCTCTGCCCTTCAATGTCCATTTCTTTCAGGTGCCCTGAGAAAGGTGTTTCACGATGTAGCTTTTCGCATTCACGGCAGGGAAAGGGATAACACGTACGCAGCGTGAGTCGTTCCACGGGGAGTACGTTAAACCAACCAGTTCACGCTCATTAGCTGAGCGGTGGTATTTGGTGCTCTCCGCTCGTTATAGATGTGACGTGAAACACGGAGGCTTAAACAAGAGTGGGTCCGTACTGACCCATTCTATCTCCTGTTTGTCACAAGGAAAGAATGTATTTATGGGCCCTCACCGCAGCCCCAGTAACACACAGCAAACCTGAAAAGCTGATTTAAGCCCAGTACAGAAATAATAGTCCTGGTTCCCAGCTGATGTCTACGGATACCCCCGCCTGGGAGTGAAGGAGGCTGGGATGCTTTCCAGAAACTACCTGAAAACCAACGTGGCCGTTTCCCTTTTGGTGCGAGTCATCCATCAGGTAGAGCGCAACAACTGGGTGTTGTCCCCTGACCTATGGCTCAGTGGCCTCAAGACAAATCATTTCACCTCTGTTATGATGGATATTGCCCTTATGGTTTGTTTGCAAAGTGCTGCGTATGTTTACGATGCCATAAAAAGGCAATGTAACACACAATTAAACACAACATACTTTGTATTTAGAATTTTTGCAATGGGCAAGCACTTTGTATCCGCTAAACCTTGGACTCGGTTTCCTGCTTAATGTTAAGAACCTGAAGCGTTTGGCTCCGCAAGAGCCCGGGATTCTGTACTTGCTGAAGGAAGAGAGCAGGCTGGGGACTCTTCTGCGTGCAGAGACTTGGTAGACCTGAAATAAGCATCGTAGTCATGACTTTGAACACAAAGATAACAACAAAAACACTGAGCAAGAAGCCACGTCGCTGGGCAGCTTTGCTTGCAGTCCGCGCTTTTTGTGTCTAAGGGCCTGAGCTGCGAGAACTGACTGCGAGTATCTTGTCATCTTCATCTCACGCTGGGAGTGTGATGTGAATATCAAACCTTCTTGTGAGCATATTCTGAGTAATAGACATTTTCAGATATGCAGATCCCGTGTGTTATTTGGAGCTACTGCAGTTGTTCAGAAATAATGAAACCAACAAAAGGGAAATGGGGAAGACTTATCAGAAATTTTGGGCTTTTCCATAGAATGTGTACAAATGACAAAATGTCTTTGTGCTTTAGTTTTCCAAGTAAAAGGGAGAGGCTACTCGTGACCTACATCAGGATGAATTTAATGTTGCAAAAGCTTACTGATCTTTTACTAAAGAAAAGAAAGAGCGATATATTACTAACAGATGTAATTAATGCCTTTATACCTGCATATACCAATTTATACGCATGAATATGTGCAGTCAATAATAGATCATTTATCTGGGAAAGCATGCACAAGCACTGTGGGTAATAGGTGTGAGGACTAGCTAAAGCAAGGAAGCCTGTAGCGATTTCCAGGAACGGGTCACCCACAATGTGGGATGAATAGGAAAGAAATGCTCATAACAGGCAAAAAAAAGCAGCTTGCTCTGCGCCTCTGGCAGTAACTTGGGGAGAACAGAAACGTGGGTTCCGTGCCTGCCTCTGCTTCATCACCCTGTTAGAGAACTTCTATCTTTTCTTCTACCCACTCCAAGATCCTGGGGGTAGCAATTTCACTATTGTCCATTTATGTCAGTCTTATGAATAAGGATTATTTCTTACGGAGCGATCACGCCGTGCCCTGCAGAACTGCGGCCACGCTCAGGGCAGCCAGTCACCGCCGTGACAGAGTTCTGGGTGGGTTTTTTTTTTTTCCCTCCCAGAAATTTGTGAAACGGGGCGTTTAGGTGATTGTAAGGGGAGCGAGTTAAGTTGTGACCTGGGCGAGAGAGGGAAGAACAAATTTACCTTTCCCTCTTGGAAGGCTAATAATTTTCTGAGCGCGCTCTTTTCTTCCACGGTTGGGGGGGGGGGGAACGACGCTACAGACAAAAACCCAGGCCACCATCCCACGCTGTTGAGGGCTGGCTGCGTGGCCCCGGTCTCTCGGGATTCTCCCGGGACCCCAAAAATCCCAAACCACCCGCCTGTGTGTGTGTGTGTGTGTGTGTCCCCCATCTCCTCCGCCGCACCGGGAGGACGGGAGCCGAGCCCCGGGGCTTGCGGCAGCGATCCGGGGAAACCGAAGGACCGTGGGCGGTCCGGGGAAGGGCTTTGGCTGAGACCAGAGGCTAGAGGGGGAGGTACGGGGCCGAGCCGAGCCGAGCCGGGCCGGGCCGGGCGGGCGGAGCGACGGGGGCGGGATCGGGGCGGCGGTGCCGGCTCCGTTCCTCGCAGGTTAAGAGCTGCGTGGGGGCTGAGCTGGGAAAAGAGAGAGAAACCGAGGAAAGCGAACCGAACCGAGCCGTGCCGAGCCGTGCCAGCATGGCCCAGCCGCGCTGCCGCTCCGTCCTCATCACCGGTTGCAGCCGGGGGATCGGACTGGGGCTGGTGCGGGGGCTCGTAGCGGCCAACCCTGCCCCGGATTTGGTCTTTGCTACCTGCCGGTATCCCGAGAAAGCCCAGGTAACCCGGGATCGGGGTCGGGGTTGGGAGTGGAATTCCCCGGGTGGGGATGCCGCCAGCCTGCCGGAGCATCGTGTCTCCGGGAACCGGGGGTCCCCTCCTTGGTTTCTCGGTGTTTTGGGCTGGCGGGGGTCTCGCTAGCCCTCCCGAGAAGAGCCTGGCAGGAGCTGCGGAGAGAAGCACACGTCTTGGTGGCTGGAAGGCAGTGGGAGTCCGGGGGGGGGGGGGGGGGGGTGGTGGGTGGACGAGAAGGTATTTGTGGAAGCGTAGAACAGGTCAAGCATCTCCGCGACCGAGCGCTTGGGGTCCCAGTAGCCGGAGTGGGATGGGAACTGGGGGCTGAGCTGCCACCCCGGGGTAGGTGGCCGGATGGGGTAGAGTCGGGGCCGTGAAAGTCTGCGAGGCCGGAGGTGAAATGGGCAAGGGATACTGGGTTTGGGGTACTTGGGTGCGTTCCCGAGAGGAGGAGAGGCGAGCTGGAAACACCGCAGCCCTGGCCCCAGCTGGGCAGGCAGGCTGGACAGCTGCAGCATCTCAAGCGCTCCTGCCAGCCGCTTGCTCTAGTCCCCGAGTTTCTCGCTATATTTGCAGCTGGAGAGAAGTATGTCCTGTCCTTCTCCAGTTTTGCACGGACCCGGAGCCCTGCAGGGGTAGTCCAGCCCCCAAAAGCTCTCCCAGTGAAACCTGTTACAGCTTTCCTCGCCCATTCTACGTGGCGTGTCTATGTCCCCAAAAGGAGCTGTGCCCCGTCTGTCTCTTCCCTTTCTCCGCTGGACTTGCAACAAGCGAGAAGGCCCAAATGAATGACGAATTCAACACTCCTCTTAGTGCCCTTCTTGGCTGGGGAGGGACCAGAGCCTCTGCTGAAACCACAGTAGCTTTTGAATCCGTAGTAGCTTTTGTTACGTGTTGCTGGTGAATTCACTTGCAGCCCTTTCCCCTTTCAGCCAGTATTCCTACTGCTGCAGCACAGCAGTAAAGGATTTGGACTTCTTCCCCATCCCTACATGATATAAATGACTGTCAGACAAATTAAAGGCTGCGCCCAAACCTTTGGGAGGCCAATCGATAACGAGGGTTATCAGTCTGCTCACTTTGGGGCTGCTAGCATCCTCTGTTGCATCCCAAGTCTGATCTTGACTCTCCTTAGTAAGGTTTCTCCCTGTACTGCTAGGGCAGCACAGCAATACACGCAGGTATCACCCTCCTCCTTTCCTAGGAACGCTCTAGTGCTCCAGAACTGCAAGAATCCGAGCTCTCAACTCTGTGACTTTTCAAATCCCTGCGTATTGCCGCGGGCATTCGGTAGGAGAATTGATACCAAAAGCCCTACTTCTGCATCTCCCCTATTTCAAGCGTGGCACGAGGCTGCCTTAGCGAAAGGCAAATTCCCTGGCGCGTGCAGGGGTAAACTTATACGTCTGTTCCCTTAAGGCTGATTGTATTCTTTTCAGCGCAAACCGTGATCGCACCATGCTAGCAATAAACAAAAATGTAGCAGCTTTGTTTACTGCTTAGCTATACAAAAACTTTAAAAGACAGTGCCGAGGCTCCCGCTTCAGGGGTGGTAGTACAGGGTTGGTCGGATAACACCTGCAGTCTGACCGCTCGGTTCTCTGCTAGTACTGTGCTGCCCTACGGGAACTTGTGAAACCGAAGTCAAAAAGGTCTTAATCTTGTTACTTGTCAAAAAACAAAAAACAAACAAAAAAAATCTCTCCAGCACAAAGACACATTTAGGATATTTCTGAATTGAATTGCTGAGAACCAGCCCAGCGAGACTGAAACCTGGTGCACAGACTGCCTTTCAGAGCCACCGGTTCCTGCAGCTTCCCCCCCTCAGCCCCCCCTTCGGCACTACATGAGCTCCTGAACAGGTATTCACTACCATTCTGTTCGCTTTTAACTCCTGTTACAAGATCTGGCATTTATCCCAGACGTATTTCCTATTGGTGATTGCACAACAGCGTGGTACAGTAGTGGTACAGGAAACCAGCAGAGACATATGACCTGCTGTTAGATAGAAATCTCCCTGCTTAGTTGTTTGTTCTAAAGCCGCCTTAGCTGGTGCTGAGAGAGGTTCTGTTTTTTCACCAATTGGCCCTTGTGTTCAGAAGTGATTTCTCGTTATAATGGTCTTGGATCAATTACATGGAGAGGCAAAGTGATTCCTTCTATAAGAAGAGCTTCCTAGGAAACATTACATGGACGTATCTTAACGCAACTTGGGAGGTTTTTTTGCATTGCCAGTACTTAAAAATCTGCAGCAAAAAGGCTGGTAAACCTGCACAAGAGGATGAAATAGCCTTCAAATAGTGTGCCTGGGAAGAGTCTGGGTTGCTTCTTGCTTGCAGTGGTAGAAACCTGGAAAGCCTGCTGGCAGTCATGTCTCATGTAGGCAGGAAGCTGGCCAAGAGCCACATTCCAGTAACCCCGAGCGGTGACTCTGCAGGCCACATGGGGTGCATCCTAAACTGCCTTTTTTTTTTTTTTTTTTTTTTTTTGGTTCGGGGGGGGGGGGGCAAGGTTTGTCTTTGGTGGATCAGGGTGGGTTTTTGTTCTTTGTAAGGACCTCTAGGCCATGTGCTGTGCTTTGGCAGTACATCAATAGAAACCTCTGCAGCCAGCTGAAAGCGTATTTCTAACAGATGGGTTTGGAAACTCCACAAGGATGGGAAATCTTTACTAAAGGTATTGTAGCAGTCTCACTAGTATTATCTGTCCCATCTGCAGCGCATGAAGTTGGCACAAAACTTTCTGACCTTCTGAGGTGTGTTTCCACCATGCTGCTAGTCCTTCTTAGCTGGCAGAGGGCAAGCACAGACGTGCTCGAGCCTTTAGCAATGGGAGGCTTAGCACCGTATACAACTGCCTATCTCAAAGCTTGGATCCCATTTAGCAGTGTTGCTCAAATGTGGTATGGTAAGGGAAGGCAAAGGTTCAGTGATTTTCCTTGTCTTTTTATTTTTTATTTTTTTTTTCTTTCCTTCCCAGAGAGAAAGCTTTGCCTTCACTGACTTTCCAGTCAAATCCTGAAAACGCAGAGTTCAGGTTCCTGCACCCCAGAGGCTGGCACTGCAGATTTGTCTTAGTGCACATGAAATGGGTTTTGCCCATCTAAGACCTGTTTGTTGACCACGTGACTGGGCTGTAAATTTGAGTTACTTGTTCTTTCTCTGCACACCTGAGCTGTCAGTGGTTGTTTTTTCTCTCGACAGTGATTTAAGCAGTCTACTTTTGTTTCCTCCCACTTTGCTTCGTGGTAAGGGACCATATGAAAAATCCTCCTTAATACGAATACACTGCCCCCCACTTCCTCTCCTGGATTAGAGGATGAACTCGGAGAACAGCAACTTTGGACAGTTCTCTTAAATTCTGCTCTCACCTGGTTTGGTTAGAGTAGCATTGTCCTGTTGTAGAACGCAGGGAGGGGAGAAAGGATGGGAAGAGCTTAAATGAAAAGCCTTTTAAAAATCACCTTCCATTTTTTTAGAGGAAAAGTGATTAAATATGCTTAGCTACTGGCAAATCCAGCGCTCATCTTGGGGGAAATAGCCAGCAGCAATTCCTGGGTAGCCGAGAGTTATCCAGAGAATCTCTCAAGAGTTATCCGGAGAATCTCTGGGCAGAGCACATGCTGTTACAGATGCAGATGACTGCATAGTTTGGAGTCCTCCAAAGTGGACAGATAAGAGCCCCAAAGGTCCCGACTTTAGAAAGAGATGCTGGAGAAGGGTCCGACTTTGCTTTCCTCCGCTTACTCCAGAAAGCAGCGTGTCTCCTGTAACTTGCTAACCCTGGGATAATGCTGAACAGCTGCAAGCTTTTGCATGTGAGTCTGTGCTGGCAGAAGTTGTAATAACTTGAGTTTTTGTGCCGAATAGCTCCTAGGTGGCCTCCACAGAACATTTGCCTAACAAATGGACTTTAGATCACAGGATAACATGCAGCAGGCCTGCAGGCGCATCTAGATAACCGCTGCCCCTCCTTGAAAAGTACCATACTAGACTCCTTCAGCCACACTTTGTCTCTCATCTGCCTTTACTTGGGCTGCTCCGGCACTGAGAGTGGAAGCAGCTACAAATCTCTTGCAAAATAATCCTGACGTCCCGTCTTTGCACTCCAGATGGACAAAACCACAGTACGGTTATTACTAGGCAGCCTGTATGGGCTCACGGATCCATCTGTAATTCTCCCCTACCCTCCTGCATTTCTTTCTTGCCCGCTCTTCCCCCATCCTGCTTCCTCATAAAAGGGAAAAAACTCTGACCTACAGTCTAAGACGACACCTAATGATGCTGTAGCCCCTGTAGTCCCCCCTCTGACTTGTTCTCTTGTTCCTCCCGCTCTCCCCAAAAGCTCAAGTGTGTTCCCAGGTGAACAAGAAAGCGTTCAGTTCCTTGCTGCTCCGGAGTCTTCTACCGGGCTCTGGAAAGCTTCCAGGGCTTAATGTGCTGTTTCCCTTCCTCTGAAGTAGGAGATAGTGTTACTAACAGTGCTGTGTCTGTTCCCTTGTCAGACACAGAGCTCTCACTGAAGTGCTTCTGCACACTGTCTCTGTCAGGTTTTGTTTTTGTTTTTTTTTTCTTTGCTACATATTTTAGCCATGTGGTCTGCTATCGGGGAGAGCAGCTGAGCAATCTCTGGAGCCGCGCTCTAGCAAGATAGATGCGTTATATCAGGAGGCAAAGGAGGCATTCCTGAAGCCTTTCTAATTTGGGGTTATTGCAGTGTTGGGGTTTTTTTTTCTGGAAGTGTTTCGCGCTTCCTACAGCATTAAGGTCTGGCTCCTCTTGAGTCAGAGAGGCCACAGATTTGGGGCAGTCTGCAGCAGCTTGGTGTCAGCTATTCCCCAATCAAACAGTCAGTTGGCTGTAGACCGGGATACTGAAGAGCCTGTCTCGGAGAGACGCGGGCGAATACGATCCATCTTTGACTTCGTCCGGAGTGTAAGCAGGATGATGTGAAAGGATACCCATGTATCCTTTGCCTGACAAAGCTGCCTACAGGCTGCATTAGTTTGGCTTGATTGCTTCCAACTGGCCAGGTCCTTTCCAAGAGCTGTAACTGAAGTGAATAATGCTTTCATAAAGAAGGCAAAGTAAATCTTTCTAAATGACACAGACAACATAACATTCCTGGTTGAAATCTAGCAATAAATATCCTGTGTACGGACGAACCTGTATCTGGAGCCTTGAGTGCCAGAGGATCTTGTTTAAATTGGAGTAGGCTGACTTTTTGTTAATCGTAATTAAAATCAGCAAGCAGGAAACAACGGATGCTAATCAGAGTTTAAATTTTTCTTGGAATCTCTAAGAGTTGATTCTCAGGGGTAAACAGTTATTCAGGTACAAAGTACTTCTAGAGCCGACTATGCTAAACACAGTATTAGGGAGTTGTGTTGTGGGTTTTTGTTGGTTTTGTTTGTTTTTAAATTGGCTATCACAGTACACTAACTAAAAATGACTTAGCCTGGGATATGTTGGCTGTACTTACTGTCTTTAAATGAAACTGCATAAACTGACATTAAAATACAAGCTGCATTTCAAACATCAGTACCGGCGAGCTCACTTATTCTTATGTATGCATTGCCGTTATGATCTGCACTGGCTCTGGGAGGCTGCTCCGAGATCTCGTCTTCCCAGGGATTTAACCTATTTGTCCCGGGTGCAGTGCCTCGGCACTAGCATGTTGGCATAGAAAAGCGAGCGCAAGCCTGCTGCTGCAAAAAACTTGCTGGCAACTTTTGGTGGGTGTAGGTTTCGTTTTTGTTGATTTGGTTTTTATTTGTTTTGGTGGGGTTTTGTTTTGTTTTGTTTTGTTTTGAATGGGAGGAGAACAAGGCATTTGACAGATGACCACACTGAGTTTAAGGAAAGCTTATCCCTTCAGTGGGGAGTCAATAACTAGTATATGCATGCATTGCAGTAATATTTTCGGAGTTCTCTGGACACAGGAGGCTTTTGATCTCTTTGATCAAAACTACCTGGGGTGGGGGAAGAGGATAAGCAGCATACGTGGCTGGTGGCTTGAAATAGCTGTATCTGATCGTGCTGCCGTGAAGCTGTCTCCGTCCTCCTCTCTGCATGTTCCTTCTAGTCACCGCAGGAAAAAGAATAGGCTTTTCTGCAATTCTTCGGTTTCCTAACTGGATTTTTCAGCTTACATTTATATCAGGTGGAGTAACATTCTTGAAGACCAAAGCTGTCTAAGTTAGCTTTATGCCTGGAAGCTGCTTCTGAGAAACCACTGAAGTGGGAGTCACTTGTTAACTAAGTAGTTAACTAAATGCAAAAAACCATTGAATTTTAAACCTAGTTTGCATGCAGCAATTGTAATTTTATGCTGTTTATGTTCTGGAGAATGCTTAACGCTACAGTGTTTGCAGTTCTTAATTGAACATATTGCTTACTCACTTCAGAAGCCTCTCAGCTGCTGTCACTACACAAAACATCTCCGGCCTTTTAGCAAAAGTTAGTAGCTTGTTTCTGTCGGAGAGTGAAGCCATCTGACTATAAATAAATGTACAAACCTTGAGAAGCCAGAGCACTTCTGGAGTTTATTATCAAGTGAGTGATACTGTCAAAGTCCAGCGGACAGTCCAAAGCCACATAATTATTGCAGGCCTTGACATGGCAGAACTATTTCATGCCTGACTATCAATAAACAAGATAGTGTGTCCTGGGCCTTTAATCCGTTGAAAACTTTCCCATTAAGCCTATCCAAGGGATGGAATGTCTTCTGGTTTTGTGCTTCTGACTCTCCCACCTTCCTTCCCCCTCCCCTTAATAGCCTTAACTGCAGTTGTAGATTGTCCTCAGTGGGAGAACAAATTTTCTAAACAAGCCTGGAGAGAATCCTGCAGAGGATGAACTGAGATAAAAGATGTAATGCATTACAGCTTGACAGAGGACATGGAGTCCCTACGTGTCTCCAAGTGGCAAAGAAGTACTCTTTCAAAATCAGCCTTCCTGACCCCTATTCCCAAAGGGCTCCTAAAGAAATGGATTTGCTTGAGCTGGAATGTTTGGCCAGGGTTGCTCGGGCTCCTAAACGTGGCTGGGAGTATGTAATCCATCTGTTACATTTGGCCACACTTCCCGCTTGGCTACATGGCACAGAAACCTAAGTATTCCAGCTGGGCCTATAAATCCAATTTGGACACACTTTGTCCAGCAGCAACACCAGTAGAGTACTAATGTTCTCCAAGACCACTAGTCATGCCTCTACTGAGAGGTAGTAGGCAGATGACTGAATTATAGCTATCTAGCAGAGAGAGAATTGTTCTCGTGGACAGTTGCTGTGCATGTAACCGATTTCACGCGTGCTTTACCTTCGGTTACAAGAATTGAAGCTAATGAGAGTGCTGGGAAACAGAATTTCCATAGGAAAATGGCTAGGAAACTTTTCCTGCAAGTGGTAATTCCAAATGGCTTTTCTTAAGCATTCCTGTTGCCCTGAGCTGATGTCTAGCACTAGCGGAGCTTCAGGAGGATTGCGGCGCTTTTCTTACAGAAGTAGGGAATCACTGGCTTGGAATACAGGCTGAGCACCGGGTCTGCTGCGGAACTGGCAGCAGTGGCCACCTGATCGAAGACCTTTGGTTACGCTAGAAACACATGCCCGAGTTGTACACACTGGGAACTAACTCTGTAATCTAGAGTGCTGGTGTCTTGCCTAAGCAGGTAAAGAGTCCAGTTTCTTGGAGCAGTTGATACCGCTCTCAGGAAAGCTGCTCAGCAGGTTGGAAAACAAAGTAGTATCACTGCCTTCGGTCCAATTATGAAAATAAACGGCAGTTACAATTCCGGAGGTGTAGATCTCAAACTGTTTTATGTAATAGCCATGGATATCTATATATATATAAAAAATATATGTAAAAGATAATCCAAATAATTTCTTCTTCCTAGGAACTCCAGCAGCTTAGCAAGCAATACAGCAATATCAAGCTCCTCCAACTGGGTGAGTAAAGGGCTTATACAGAAGTATGTTCAACTAAGTCAGCTGAGCGCATCTTAAGAAACTGGTCTCCTGGGTGATCAGTAGCTGTACCTGACCTCCAGCAGCTGAAAGCAATCACCCTCACCTCGAAATAGCACTGGGGAAACATAATTTACGTAAAGTCTTCTGTGTACTGTCATCTCTGTGTGCTGCCTAAACGTCCCCATTGAGACTAATGCCTTAGCTTTGATTTAGCACAGTGTTGTGTCGTGACAGACGGCATTTGAACCACTCGGTTCACTGTTCACTGTGGCTATTCTTGGCTCCTCTGTGCAGATGTGGTCTGTGAAAACAGCATCAAGAAAGTAGTCAAGGAAGTGGAAGAAATTGTGGGCGACAAAGGTCTGAACTGCCTCATTAACAATGCTGGCATCAATGTGCTTGCTTCCTTGGAAGAAGTCACAGCAGAGACAATGCTCACCATTTATGAAACCAATACTGTTGCCCAGCTGATGGTCACCAAGGTAAGAATTGGGAGGAATGTACTTAATCTTTGGTACTGTAAGATGCTTTTCCACCAGTGAGCTCGACACATAACCCAAGCATTTGTCACCTTGGAACGGCACAGATACTGGTCTGATATCAAACTGCATGCCTAGAGAGCAGCAAGCGATCCATTTTATCAAGGATCTTTCTCTTTATTTAAATCCATCTGGTATGAGGTCACTTCAGTAGACAGGTTGGGCTAGGAGGTGGGCAGAAGAGACTGAAGGTCCTTGCTACTTACAGCTGGCTGTTAGAGAAAGGTTTCCTATGGTCAGCTCGTCTGGGGAGCCATCACCATTCTGTGCTGGTGGCATAGAGTTGTACTGCAATTCTTCATAGAGCAGAACCCGAGAGTCCGGCTTGCCTTGAATGGGCCAAGAGCAAGCCGACCAAATTAAAACAAGCTCTTGTTTTCACAGGCATTTCTACCCCTTCTGAGGAAGGCAGCCCAGCTGAGCACAGGAATGGGCTGCCATAGAGCTGCTATTATCAATATGTCCTCTCTTGCTGCCTCCATGCAACTCGTCCAGGCAAATGAGATGTTCCTCAAGGTCTACCCCTACAGGATAGCAAAGGTTTGTAGGCTTCCCTGGGCTGTGCTCACCGGGTGAGGGCAGATCTGTGAGTCAAAGACCCCTCTGAGCTAGAGACGTTGACGTGAGGTGCTCAGCACCTCCTTGGACAGGCTGACACAGGAACTGTTCTTGTTCTTCATGTGGGTGGAAATGGGATCTGTGAAAACTATACATCTGGAGCAAGCATGCCAACTTCTTAAGAACAGGCTTACAAACGCTCCATCACTACTCTCATATAGATCCATTACAGAGGGACTTGGCATTCAGGGAGGAACTGATGCCATCAAGTGTGTGTCCTATTAGCTGTGTTCCTCTCCAGTCCAAGCAAGATAGCAGACATGAAACTCAACAAAAGGTGTGCTGACCTGTACATGGTAACGCCACTCAGTGAGAGGTGGAGTTTTTAGTTTTGTCACATCCAGAGACTGAGTTTGTACGAACAGTCAAGATTAAACATACAGTTTCTCCTACACCACCTACTCATAAGCTGTTAAAATGCTTGTTTTCCCTGTTCAGAAGTGAAAAACTGAATGTTTGTGTAGTGATTATTGCAGAAAAACAGAGTCCTTATGTCAATATTATTTTCCCCACAGCTCCTTAGGAGTTTCAAATGCTACTTTTTCTTCCATGATAACTTAGTTTCATCTTTGGGCAGTAAGCTTATGGCAATAGAGCTTTCACAATGCTTCTCTTAACAGGTATCTCTGAGAACAAAGCCTCCACTAAATCTGGATAAGTTACTGTGATACTGTTACTGCCCCTTCTTTCGTCAAGAGACAGCATGGTGGAAGGGAGGTGCCAGTTAGCTTGGCTTAAGGTCTTGCTCAAGGTTTGTAAAACTAGCATGCTAATAGATGGTTTCCACTCTTGTAGACTGCGCTGAACATGATCACCAGGTGTCTTGCTGCAGACTTGAAATCAGACGGAATTCTCTGTATTTCTTTGCATCCAGGCTGGCTTCAGACAGACATGGGCGGAAACATGGTAGGTGACATCTCTCTGAAAATGTCTAAGTACGACTCCCTTCTTGTCCCAACCCTTGAGCAAGAACCCACTGTACAGGATACACTTCCATGTGCTGCAGAAGCACACTACGAAACATGAAAATATGTCCCACTTGATCCTAGTAACTCCTTAAATGCATTTGGTTCTCTTCTGTAGGGTATTTCCAGTAATAATCTAAGCTTGATTTGCTCTAGGCTCCCATGCAGGTGCAAGAGGCTATCCCAGGTATTCTCTCTGTTCTGGACCGTCTTGGTGAAAAAGAAAACGGTTCCTTCCTGGACTGGCAAGGGGAAACTCTACCGTGGTAGAAGCGCACGGCATACTACAGGAACAACGTGTCAGTCACTATTTAAATTGTGCCACTAACGTCTGTGTCTCTAGGGTTTTCTTATATGCTAGTTGAAATAGCCAGTCTGATATCCAGCCTCTCTCTAGGTGTATTTGGAAAGTGAGGTGGCTGACTCTTTTACTTGGTATTGCTACTGCTCTGTTCTAATGCTTCCTGCAAATACTACTGTGCTCTTAGTGATGGGTATCTCCTGGAACCATCTAAAATAGATAAAAACCGCAAGTTAAATCCAGGGGCTGGTTCCTCTTCACTTCCAAAACGAAAGCGGGCCTCTCGCTCTCTGCAGAAGTAAATGACCTGACCTCAGTGTAAGGCCAGTGTAGGCTGTCAGATTCCAGTATGTCCAGTCTGCTGGAGACATCGCTCTGGAAAAGGTCCTTCGGTTTCTTTCAGTCCTAACTGAGCCATGGCTAAAATTGCCCAGCTCTAAAGTATATGAATTTGGTACTTCTGTAAATTCCTCAGCAATCTCTGAGTGACCCCAGGCTGACAGCACACACCAGGCCATTGCTTGGCTCCCAGTGGGTGACTAACACCCTGACATGGGGGTGGGAATGTTGTTTTGTACATAAACTTCTAAAGTGTCTTCAATAAAGTCTTGTTTAAACAAACAGTCTGTTTACTGAACTACTTCCGTTAATTTCTCTGTATGTAGGTTTCTCTTTGTAGGTTTCTCTTCCCTGACCAGAGAAAGGTACTTCTACCTCGCAGGAAGAAACTCCTAACAATTGCTGTCTCCTTCAGGCTAGATGGGCTTAACACGGTTGGGCTGTACCTGAAACTGAGGCAGACCCTTGTTCTGGTCTGAAATACTAAAAGCAGCTGGTGAAAAGATCTCTGTGTTCAGGCTGAGGTAGGGATAAAAGCAAAAAGTTCTTTGAAGTCTGGGATTGGCTTCAACATTGCTCCTTCATGCCAGCTAATTAGGCACTTTCATGCTGTGCCAACATGGTGGGTTCCCGTACCAAGTCAGAAAAGACAAACAACAGCCAGGTAAGTGGGAGAGACAGGTGTGGCTGTTCCTGGACAGCAGCCACTGTGAGACCTGCCCTCAGATGCAGCTGAGGGTGTGTAAGGGAGAGGTGTCTAGCTGCCTTCCGTGCTCCCCACATTGACAGGGATATAAAGTCTCACTATAACAGCTGCCTGTTACGCCACGCTTCTGTGCTCAGACCTATTTTTAGTGATGTGCCACTGTCGCTGAGCGGGTGAATGAAATGCAGTGCTTTCCTCTCAGCTGAAAGGATGAGAGGAAATGGCCTCAGGTTGCACCAGGGGAGGTTTAGATTGGATATTAGGAAGAATTTCTTTACTGAAAGGGTTGTCAGGTATTGGAACAGGCTGCCCAGGGAAGCGGTGGTGTCACCATCCCTGGAGGTGTTCAAAAAATGTGTAGGTGTGGCACTTCAGGACATGGTTTAGTTTAGTTTAGTGGGCACGGTGGCGTTGGGTTGACTTTTTGATCTTAAAGGTCTTTTCCAACCTAAACGATTCTATGATTCTAAAGCCACTGACTTTCCATCTCAAAGCCTGACTGTAGTATGAGTGCAAACCTGATACGGGTAAGGGGCAAGCTCAGTTAGTTGAACTAGTTTGAATCGAACGCTGGCTAGGGAAAAGGAGCCGATGTGCCTTCTTCAGCCTGCTGCGAGCAGCGCCAATGGAAAGGGTCCCCGCTCCACGGTTTGGATGGGTGGGAGCAGGAAAGAAGCAATGGCTGCGGGAAAGGAGAGGAGACAACCCATTTGCAAAAGCCTCGCAAGCGCTTCCTTCGCCTGCATTCTCCAACGCAACGCAGCGGTCGCAACCCGCGGCCCCGCTGCCGCCCGACCCCTCTTGTTGTGAGGGGACTCAGCCCACCCAGGGCCGGCTGGCCGGCCCTCCGCCGCTTTCCCCCGTCTCCCTCTGGCCCAGGCTGCCAGCTCCGACCCGTCCCCTCGGAGAACGAGCCGAGCCGTTTCCTACCACCTCACCCCACCAAATGGCAGCCCGTGGAGAAAAAACCCTCCTCATCCTCCACCCCCCCGCGGGAAGGCCCCGGGCGGGCCGAGCACCTTCTCCCCGACCTCCCTCCCCCTGGAACAGAGGCCGAAGGTGCGTGTGTGTGTGGAAAACCCGGGATCTTGCCGAAAAGGGACAAGGAACCGGGATCGGGGTGCCCGGACCGGGCGAACGGCGGGCGATCGCCGACCAGGCCCGGCCTCGCTTCACTGGCGGAAGTGCCTCGGCGGAAGCCGGAAGTTCCGGGTTTAGAGGCGGAAGGGGATGGTGAGTGATGGCGGGCGGCAGGTTGAGGGCGTAGGGTCCGGGTGGGATGGCTGGTGGTTCCCTGGCTTGGGTCGTGCCTGGGGGAGCGGGGCAGCGGTGGGGTTTGGTGGGAGGGTAGGCTGGGAGCAGGGTTGCGGTCCGGTCCGCCTCGGTAACGGCCCTTTGTTAGGCCGAGGGGGTGTTCCTCACGGCCTGAGGGCAGCGGGCGGCTTTTTTGGGGCTCCGGTTTTTGGTGTGAAAGTCACGGCTTCGGATTGAGCTGGGGAGGAGTGTGCCAGGGGGACTGGGGCTGAAGTTACCTTGCTTTTAAACCTGGAACAGCCGAAGATTTGTTAATCACCTCTGGAACTCGGTTACACCGGTGCTTGTGGGCCAGGCCCCTATAGCGAAATCCCACAGCGTGTTGGTAAAACGAGGAGGGTGCTTGGAGTGTCTCAGCCCATCTTTTAGGGGTTTGGGGTTGAACTCTGAAGGTTTTCTTTAAAAGTGTAAAAACCATCTGTTTGCCTCATTGAATAAATGTTCTTACTTTAACAGTCATTCCTGGCTCTGACAGTGAACAAAGTGAAGCAATATGTTAATATCACGGCTGACTTCCCCGTTATTGAAGGCTTCACGAATTACAGGTAAATATGTTGTGTGACCCATTTTCTGTTGCTTTGTTTGTTTGTTTTTTGCGGGGGGGGGGGGGGGGGGTTACTGGGCTCCCAAAAATTTCTTTTCCAGCAAGCAGTGTGAGAGTGGTGAGGCTGTTGTTGATTCAGTGGTTGTTGAATGTTATTATGTCTTTGGTCTGTTCTATCAGTATCGTGCAGCTCTGATTTGACCTCTTTTAAGCTTAGGAGGAGATGCTTTCGCACCAGAAAGGCTTAATACAGCCAACAGTTCCTAGCCATTCCAAATTGCACTTACACAGTTTACACAGTAAAATATTGTACAATGTAGTTTTCACAGATGGCATTACAGCAATGTAATTAAATTAACAAAGACTTTGTTGCTTTTGTGATGGGAATATAATATTTGTAAGCAGCTTCCTTTATTAGATTATCCTGGCCACGGTTGTCTAATGGTTTGAGAGCTGGGCAGAGGGTTTTTTTTAAGATACTGTTTGAAAATTCTGCCTCTTAAGTGAAATTGTTTTTTTTCTCAAAGGCCACCTTTTGTCAAGGTCAGTGTCTTCCTTTCTTTGCTATCCGTCTACATCTGTGCACTATAGCACGCAGCCGTCTAACAAGAGTGGAGCCCAACCTCAGCGGTGGTATGCTCTGGACCCTGAACTGGAAGAGATGCTGATCCCCAGAAAACTTTCCATCAGCCCCTTAGAAAGCTGGCTGACAGTTAGATACTCCCTTCCTAACGCAGAAGTCCTTAATGCTCAGGAAGAAGTGGGCTATGAACCTCTCCAGCGATATGACTGTCCCCCATCTGATGAGGGAGCTGATGTGGAGGAAGGAGAAGGGACGCTTAACAACAAGCTTCAGTGTAAGAATGTTTTGAAGATTCGCAGAAGGAAAATGAATCGGCACAAGTTCAAAAAGCTGCTAAAGCGAAGAAAGTTTGTACGGAGGAGGATAAAGGAAGGTCGCAAGAAGAAACGTCAGGTAAGCTCAGGGTAGAGAGAACTTCTTGACATAAATCTGCCCACTTCTCAAACTGGCTTCTGTTCAGGTATCGGATTATGTTTTTAGGTGGAATTGATGTGGGGAAAAATGGCAGCATCTGAGAAAGCCTTAATGAATTCAGTATTTACTGGTACCGTAGCTTTTTCTGTTGCGTATTTGACCTGTACATCTTCGGAAGTTGTAGTTTAGAATATTTCTGTGGTTGTAAACATGTATGTGTGGTAGTTACTAGGCGTAATTTTTCTTGCGTGACAGTAAGTTATAAATATATGGCTAATGGAGAAGAACTGTAGCATTTGTGTGAAAGATTAATTCATGTGTCTGCGTTACATCAGGGAGAATGGTTTCATTTATTTCCTGTCTTGCCAACATCCTCAAGTGCTTCCTATTGTCTTTTTCTGAACAGAAGCCTTATAGTTCCCTTAGTAGAAGGGGTGAGGGGAGACATGGGCCTTCATTCAAACTGTAGATGTTCTCATTCAACACTGCCTTTCAGTAGTCTGTTATGTTTGCTATCATATAGTTTAGTTCATTTGCTGCTAATTTTCACCTTGCCTAGGTGCAAATTGGGGTTAATTGTAATTCCATTTCTTCAGATTTGTAGGAAGCAGCGTTGAATACTTTGAGGAGGAAATCCTCTTAATTTTCTTCAAAGTTTTGTTTTCCATCTTCTCAGTTTTCCTCTCACAGGACTTTTAAAATAATGCTACCAAATCCTTGTGCATTTCAGTGTATTTTCTGCATTAGGACTAACTATTTTGACACTTATAACAAGCTGCCTACTTAAAACATTTGTTGCCTTTGTGTGTGTTATACCTAGATTCTCCTTGGGACACATGGGCAGTGGCTGAATACTTGAGTGTTGCTTCTGAGCTGTGTTACTATTTTTTCTTTCTTTTTTTTCCTGTTTTAGGTAAAATTCGAGAAAGATTTGGAGCGCATCTGGAAAAGAGCTGGTTTGAAAAATCCTCCTGCGGGATGGCAAACACCCAAGATATTTCTGAAAAGTTCAAAGCGATAAAAACACTTGTAATGAGTCTTAACCTGTAACTGTAATTAAAAAATATTTAAGTACTCAGATTACTTTTAACCTTTTTCTGAGCGTGATGAAACTAGTAGGAGGAAACTTTCAATCTTGGTGAGCAGTTTTCCAAGGGCAAACATGACAACAATATGCATTTCCTCCTCAAAAGAATGGTGTGAGCCCCTTGTACATAGTGACTTGTGTACAGTCCTGCGCTGCTGCCCCCAACTGTATGTCTGAGCAAAGGCGTCTTAGACCTCAGCTGAATTTCTGAAGTTCCTATTTAAGGTTAGACTGAACAATGTACTATAATCAGTTGTGGGAGATGGGCTAACTGAAAGAATTCTTCTGATTGCAAGTATACCTACAGAAGACACAAGCATTTTGAAAAGTTCTTTTGTAGCCTTACTATAGAAGGGCTGGTGGTTACTAAGAGTTGTGGTGAAATAGGAATTGGATCAGAATTCCATAGAATACCTCTGCAAAAGCTTTTAATTTTCACTTACCTGAAGCCATGGTGTGCGTGTGCCTTAGGCATTGCATAAGCATTCTTAAAAGGTGTGTTTATTTTTTCTGTTCTGTTTTGTGCTAATAAAAAAAATTGTTATTTTTTTTCTACGATTGACCACTGTCATACAGAACATCCAGATACTGGTATCAGTAAAAGTTCAGAGCTAATTATTAATTAACTACAAAAACCGTTTTGTGCCAGAGACAACTTTGTTGTAATCGGCTGGTTTTACGTGATTGAAGAGAGTCATGAAAGCTGTGAAAAATAGAGATGTTTATTTTAAACCCTGACAGAGGACTTCTGTTTTGGGTTCTACTTTTGATTTTTTCTGTTTGAGGCAGTTAACTTTTGTTCTGTGTGATATAGTTCTTCCCTGTCTGTATTCCCACAGATAGATGGGATGGACTGAGGTCTGAGAGAAAGGAGGGAAAAAGAAAGAGTCTCCTTCAGGCTTGTCATTCTGCAGCATACAGGGAAGCTACGCTGAAAATGCATTCCCTTTTATCTGCTAGGAGCAGGACACTTGACTAAACTGAAAGGGAAGAAAAAAAGTAATCTGTGCAACTTGTTGCTGCAAGGTAGAGTTTAATCTCGCTGCAGGAAGGACAGGTGACTCCCAGCATACAGTGGACGACAGGTTCTGTGTGTGGCTCTCTGCTCTTCTTGTCGATAGATGGCAGCGAATTCAAAGCCTCTGAAACTCCTTAGCCATTAATGTAGAAGCTAGCTGGATCTTTATGCCGGTATCCTAAGGAAAGGGTACACCCACATTTAAGGATTGGTTAATCTTGCTGGAGAACTGGTGGCATCCTGAGAACTGTATTGAAGTCTTGTAGAAACATGTGGTTAGCACATTTTTATAGTTCTTTTTTTCCAAACCATATGTTAACAGCAGGCAACTTTGATCCAAAAAATTAAAAATATGTTCTGTCCTTTTCATGCTTTAAATAGGCAGCAGTTGCTTTTAACCAAGACCAGTGGGACTCTTTCATTCAAGCAATGGTCAGGATTTCAATGAAGAGGAGGATGTCTAGCCATGAGCCTTAGAAACTTGCCAAGCAAGAGAAGGTTAAGTGTTGATTCTGGTTTACAGGTTTGTTAAATATACAGAGTGTATCTAGGCGTTTCTAAAATACCAATACGCATTTCCTGCACAAAGATGCATAGATGAAAGGCTGGGGCCTGAGAGGATTAGCACCTTTGAAGTCAGGTCCGTGTCTCTTTTCCCCAGTCACATTTGTTTTAAGGCCCTTTATGCCAGCATTGTTGTTCTCTGTGAGTCCTACAGCTTGTCTTACTGACTCTTAGTCCAAGCTTGCTGTTTTTCTGTTGGGGAAAAATGGTAGTCAGTTTGCACATCTCCAGGAGATTGCTGGCTGCTGAAGAGTTGGAATGCCTTTGGAATTAAACGGAGCAAAAGGCTTTATAAAAGACAGCAGTAGTGTGCCCTGCTCATTTATCGGTGCTGTACCTCCGATTTCAGTTTTGAGGTTTATTATTCCGTGATTTTCTTTTTGTCTGTCTTAATCCTATAACTTGCATCTTTGCGCTCTGTTGTAGTCTCTAAATATACAAACTGCGCAAGGGTATGTTATCCATTTTTATCCACTAAGGCTTAGGTTGCTCTTGCCTCTCTCTAGTTTGGTATAAAATCTCTCTTACTCTTGGGGAGCATCACGATGGGGCTGTAGATCACAGGCTTGTCCATTGTACTCTGCTGGGATCATGCAGACAGAGAACTTTGTATGCCACTTTCCTGGATCAGCACCACCACCTTGCTCTCCAATTTGTTTTTACATCAGAATAGTAACTAGAAAAGAGAATTATTGAAATAGTGGGAATTGCAAAGCGTAATCATTCAGTACCTTGTGATGTTCCAGTGCAAGTGAACTCTTGTCCTATGGCAATGATTGTGTTACATTCAGGTATTTGTGTGGTGAATTGTAAGTCTCCATGAAGTAAGGTAGTTTATTAAATGGTATGCTCTCTAAGTAGTAGTCCAAATTGTAGTCTGCCAAGAGTAGTCATTACTTTTACATCTATTAGACATAATTACACAACCGTGTATAAAAGTCTGGAACGACTATGTAATTTACAAAAGTGTGTGTAAACCATCCATGGCAGTTACTGCCAGTCTTAGTCATATAAATGCTATTTTCCTTTTTGCTGAAGGACCTCAAAGCATGTCTCAGGGTTTGTATTTTCTTTGTGGCAGATATTGCAAAGACTCTGTCTTACATGGCACTAACCAGGTAATGCATACCAGGGTTGTATCAGCTTGCTTTAACTCTCTTGACCACAGGATGCAATTTTAAACTCTCTTTGCTAAACAGAATCAGATAGATGAAGGCTGCACTTATTTTTCTGTAGGGGGAGCACGAGTACATAATATACTATTTACAAAGCTTTATTACAAGTTGCTGTTCCTCTCCAAAATACGTGCAAACCAATGTACCTGCACACTTAGTAAATGTGTATGTGTGTATGCATATGTAGCTGTGGTAGCAAAAAAAAAAAAAAAAAAAAAAGGCTGCAAACAGGAAAGGTTTGACTTGTAATTCTCAAAATATTTAAGACTTAAGATTTCTCCTTCATCTCCTTATTATTCTGCTGTTCTGAGAGGAAGTGGTTGAAAGTCAGTAGAAGGTTGCTAGACAAATTCATGCTCTATTACAGAGGCTGGACATATTCAGTGGGATTGTGATTTTATGTTTGAAACTGCCTGACAGTCACTGGTCTGGAAAGGCCCCTCAAAATTGGAATATAAAACCAATTACACTCAGGCTTACATCCTTAGTTCTTGGATTGCATGCACTTAAATATAGACAGCAAGCTCAGTTAGCTGAACAGAACATCAAGTTTTGGTAGTTTTGTCACAGCAATCACGTTTGTGCTGAAATGACTTGGCTCTAAAAGAGGAAGTCAGCTGACTCAGAAGGGATGAAAGTTCTGAATTTTGTTTCTCTTAGCCAAAGTGTCACATTGCAAACTCAGAGGGTGTTCTCTCTTTCAGAAAAGTCAAAAGTCAGCAACATGTTGGTAGTGGGCTTCTAACACAGATGTGGCAGGAATGCTATTTCTTTCTAATTCCAGCAAGTAATGGTTGCTGGCAAACTTGAGATTTTAGTTGTCTCCTTGACGTGGATAGCAGTGTTTCTTACTAGGGTAGGAATTAAATGCATTTTTATGAGTTTTCTCTGGCAAATATATTGTTCAATTGCATCAGTATGGATTCTTGAAGTTTTTTAGAGTCTTCTGGGCATAAAATAACAGTTCTTTCATCCACACAAATGAATCCAGTAGAACTTACAAAATAACTTGCAGCTGAGAATCAGGCCTAATTGTATATAGGAAAGGGAGCAACGCAAAAGAACTGCTTGCTGCAGCTTTTCTTCAATGATTGTGTTTTCTTAACACAATCCAAGATAGGTTTGCTTGGCACAGGCGGTGGAAAAGCCTGGATCAACTGCCAGTACTTTGCATTGCGAGACGATTGCTTAGTAGTCCGCAGCGGTAGAGATGAGGTGCTAGCAATGACAAGAGATTTTTAGAAATAATGCTGAAGTGGGAGATCTGTGATACTGATGGGGAGTAGAAAATTTATTTCAGTTACCTTTTTATAAAGATGGCAACCATACTGTTTCAGTGCAAATGAGAAAGCCAAGAAGGTTGGTCCCTTTGGTAGCCAGGATTGAACCCCAAATGGGTGGAAAGTAGAAACATTTAAAGTGTGTGTAAATTGCAGCAGCATAGCAGTTTGGGTTAACCTCTTCAGGCACAAACAGCAGTTAACCATAGCACCTCTGATAGTCTGGAGTCTACGGAAGAGATTTTAGGTCTGTATGGCAGCCATTTGCCCCAGTTGTCCGCAGGAACAGGCTTCTTGGTAATTGTCTGCTGTAGTTTTGGCTCACTTCAAATTAATTCTATTCAAGTTTGTCATAGGAAAAGGGAAAGTCCAGCAGTCAATACAAGATGTTCCTTTCCTCTGGAAATCTTGCGCTTACCCTACAAAGCACGTTGGATAGTCTGCTAGCTGTTAAAGCAGCCCTGAGGTCATGCAGACAGTGAGTCTGTGCTCGTGGATGCCCTCTCCATGCTATCCTTGGCACAGACAGAAGGACAGTTTGCTGCCTGTCCAGGAAGGAGTCATGTGGAGAGGAAACGGAGTGGAATGTAATGATGGCTTCTCCAGCTTCTGCTCATGAGACCAGACCTGAAGCTGATTCAAACCAGGAGCTGCATAGGTTGTAATGGGACCAAAGACATTACATTGAAGGAAAACACTGATCTGAATTGAGGCTGATTGTAAACATGCAAAAGGTTGAGTCAAATCCTAAAGCACGGGGACCCTGGACAAAAATTTATGTTGGTATTGCCCAGACAGTCAGATTTTGTTAGGCTGATGGACTGTCACTTTGAAAGGGTCCAGACTGAAAGAGTTTATTCAGTGTTTTCAACTGTGGTTTCATGGGACCAGGCACATGTGTGTTGAATTGCTGAGGACAGGCTGTGGGATGCTCAGTAAACGTGGCTGCACAGAACTGTAGCAACAAAAGTAGAGAGACATTTTCTTGATGTTACTGTTATACTAGCTCCTGATAGGTAGTGTGCCTAAGAGTTTTTGGAGTGTGGGTTTTTTTGTGGTCATGTTGGTTTTACTTTTTTGTTTGGGGTTTTTGTTTGGTTTTTTTTGGTTTTTTGTTGTTGTTGTTTGGGGGTTTGGTTGTGTGGTGGGTTTTGTTGTTGGTTGTTTGTTTTTTTTTTTGGTTGGTTGGGTGTTTTGGTTTTTTTTTAACATCAGAGGGAGAGGGCAGGGCTGATGCCTTCTCTGTTGCTGCAGGAGAACTTCTCTGCATACCATAACTCTGGCACTGGAAGCCTAAGTTCTTTTTATGTCTGTATTGTGGGAACTGTTGTTCCTTCTTTCATTAGTAAGTCAAGATCAGTCTTCAAAGGGGTACATGTTAGCCCATGTCAGGGAATGCTTGTGAGCATCTGGTGTACAAAACATACCTTTCAAGGGTTTAATAGGACCTTGCTCCTTCCGTTACCTGACTACCATTGCCCCTTAATTCCTGAGCAGGAACAATGCGTACCTTTACTCTGGTGAGCTAATACCCATATTAAATGGGATACTTTCACATTAAAAACTGTCAAAATGTTACCTAGGATAAGTTGGTGTATGTATGTTGGCTTCAGTAGCTCTGATTAGGTCCTTCTCAAAATATGCAGCCAGCTCTACTTCAGTGGGTGGGTGTGAACTCTAGTCCATGTATTCCAAAGTTAATAAACCATGCTTGTTTAGCTGAAAATCTGGCTGAAGTGATCGTACTGATCTTGCAAACAGTACCTGTGGATAACTAAAATGACATCTTTTTGCCATTCATGCTGTTCTACTGTTGGCATTTCTGTTCTGACTGTGAAAACATCCTGGTTTGGGTTCGCTCGGGCTGACCCTGGTCGGTTATTCTCCAAAAATAACAGCACACTCTACTTAACCTGGACCGTTGCATTTGCAGAACTGAAATGGGTTTGAAAAGTGGGTTTTGCTTTTCCTACTGGTTTTTAGTTAAAAAAAAAAAAAAATCGGTAACTGCAGTTCTTGTAGACATCTGAGCTAGCTTTAAGCAAACAGTGTGTTCTGGCTTTACTGTGGAAGTATCCATTCTTGCTTGCCTTTCCCTGTAAGACAAAAGAACAAAACTAAAACAAGGAGTTCTGTGAGTCAGAGAATTTAAGACGACTATCTGATACATCACTTTTATGTCAGTTTCCTGAAATAAGACTGAATTTTTTAGTCTTGCTCACTGCATGGGCACTAATGCATCTTTTCTCTGTTATGCTAGTTAAAAAAACTTGTAAGAACTATAAAACTATGAGACTTGTCCCCTACTCTCAAATGTAGCTGAAATTGGCTATTGTGCTTCAAAATAATGGGAAGGAGGAGGAGGTTGAATGGGCAGTGGGATCATATAACTGCATGTGCCTTGTTTCCTTAGGAAATGTGGCTAAAATTTTATTTAAAGTAGAAAAATAACATGAAATGTTGGTCAAAAATGAGTTTTTTTCACTTGTTCTATAAACAAGACTTGGTGCTGATCAGGCAAGTCTTGCGCTGAGGGAGTGCCATTGCTTTTGTACATCTAGGTCTGGAGAAAACACTCCCGGAGCCTCTCAGCAGCTGCAAGCACTTCAGAGTCCCATAACCACTTGCAAAGTGATTGGTGTTCATACAAGGATGTGGAGGCCTGAGCAAGGAGTTGGCATATCAGGTAAAAAACCTAACAGCTTTGAATTTGTCAGGTTTATTCTAAGGGAATTAACAATTCACATCAGGATGCTTCTGGCTGAGCTTTATCACTAGCCCATGAGGACCTGGTTAAATTTGAAGAATAAGCAGTCATTGAAGAATGTGCCAAAGAAAAAAAAAAAAAACAGTAGAAGAAACTACAACAGTTACAGTCAGCAGTGTGACTATGTGTAAACAGCACCGTGTTACTCACCAGCTCCGTTCCCTGGGTGCTTTTGAGTCAGAGCTGTTTCCTCTACTGACAAAGGGTTTTCGCTGCTGTCAGCACTGAGGCAGCTCGTTCATTACGGAACAGCCAGCTGGAGTCTGTTCAACAGCAGAATCAGCAGGTACATCCTGAAGGCAGAATCTGTGACTGGTCACCCAGGCTTAGCAGACCTTGATTTGGCTTCCCTGACCATTCATATTGTTTCAGTTACTGTCCAGAAGATGCTGCTGCATATGATCTTTTCGGTTGCTTTCCCTAGGTCTGAATGGGTATCCTCCAGAGAACTCTCAGTGCCTAATTTTACTGTCTTTGTGATGTGGGAGAATGGCCTGTATTTTTATTGGCATCCGGCCATCTGTGAGAACTTCTGCTGTAGGCCCATCGGAAGGTAGGACAGAACTAAATGTGTGCTACTTTCTGATAACATCATCCATCCCTTGGGGAAGGGAAGAGGGTTGTAGCCTTTGGAAAGACAAGAAAGGCTTTCTCTCACAAGTAATTTGTGCAAAAACCTGGGACTGTGGAAAGAAAGTGAGCGGAAAATAACAATCTTGATATCTGTGCCTTGGGTGCAACACCTTCTCCTTGAGTGAGGTTTCTAATTATGAAGTGGAGCTGGGGAGCGGAAAGGAGAGCAAGTAAAAATACACATATGTAGCCTTCAGTGTAGGCACAGCTACTTCTGGAGTAGGGGTGCTAGGTTAAAGTAACTTGAACATTTCCACATTGTACTGATGGAGGAATATGCGTTACTACATATGGTGTCATGGGGCTGCTCCACAACTTGGAGTGGGAACTGTAAATGAGCTTTACTGTCTTTTGGGGTTGGGTTTTTTGTGTTTTGGTTTGTGGTTTTTTTTCCCCCCTTCTCGACATGGTTTCTGTTACCTGAGCGTACGCAGGCTGTTGAGGGGGATGACGGGTCCTATGGCTCTGCAGAGCGCTACAAGCTTGTGCTGTTGTGTACAACTGTGAGGAGCTGGAAGAGAGCAGTACAAAGCATGTATGCCATAAACTGGGCATTGGTACGAATCGGCTCCAGGCAAAGTTTTCTGTTGTGTAGCCTGCCTGGGAATTAACGTTAGCACTCAAGTTTCAGGTACGTGCTTTGAGAGAGGAATGAGATCTGCTCTGCTGAGCCAAGGGGAAGTTGTCCTTTTCCATTCTAAAGGGCTGTTGCAAAAAGCCTAAAGGCAGCAAGGGGAAAGCCAGTTTGTTTGCTGTGTATTTCAGCCTGGAGTGGGTCAAAATCAGTTTAGATGTGCTCATAACTGGCTGGATCCTACTGAGTGATCATTTCTTTCCCTTAATATGGCTCAGTGTCGGTGTATCTCAGGGTCCTGTAAGCTGCACTGAAGGGGTGTTGTCTGTTTGACATGAGAAGCTTTTTCTCTTTTGCCTTTGGTCTTCAAGAGACCTCTAGCAATGTCCTTAAAAAAATAAAAAAAAAAAAAAAAAAAAAGGGAAAAAAACCCCTGCAAGTGCAGTTTTCCCCTGAAAGTATCAGCTCTGTCATGAAGAAGGAAACTCATGCAATTATGGAAGTTGTGACTTCTACTAAAGGGTAAAATTAGGTGCTTGAGTCTTTGGGATTAATTGCTGATTTCACAATACCAGTTTAGGTTGGAAGGTGTGGGTGGGGTGGGGTCTCCAAGTTTATATCCTTTCTTTCCTCTGTCCTAAGCTATTATATAGTGGATTTTGTTTTGTGAAGCACCTGCTGTGTTCCGCTCTATAATGGTGACATTGTTGTCATGGGTGAATGTGATAATTTTGAAAAGGCTTTGGCATTTTTGGGGGAAGGCACTATGGAAACGTTCCTTCACTTTCACTAGAAAGTAGTAACGGCTAATGCTGGCTTAGTGTGCTTTGGGGGGATGCTTTCGCTTACTGTTCTGCACCGTAACTGAGACACTCCCCCCTCTAGTCTCTTATTCAAGTACCAAGTTTAGTATTGTAGCATAATACTCGGCTCTCTGGACAGAAGGAGCAATGCTGGTTCAAGCAAATAGGTTTGTATGCAAAAATAGAACCCTTGATTTCTAAAGGAGGCAAAGCAAGCAGCACCCCGTTTTCTTCAGCTGAAGTTATGTTTTCCAGAGTCCTCTTGGATTGATCTAGAGCAAATGCACAATTCACATAGACTACCCTTAAAAGTTGGCCAGGCTCCATGCTTGTGTGTCTAAATCTGGCAGCAGGATTATATTGCATTATGGAAAGCAACCTCCTTTCAGCCAAAGTATTTTTATTTTAAATGAAATGGCCTGCAAACCTGAGGTAAATAATAAAACTCTCTGGGAGGCAACCTTTGAGCACCCTTTTCAGAGCCAACCTATTAATTTTTCCACTCTTTCCCAGTCATTTCTGATCTCAAAATAAGATGCTGTGCCTGGAATCCCACTGCTTAATTATTTTAGGCGGGTACAACAGATGGGCTGCAATTAGTGTAAGGAATGGTGTTTTCCTTCAAAAGCTCCAAGTACCAGGACACTGTTCCCATGTGCGGAGAGACTGAAAGATGTGGTTTGAGGCACAATGCTGATGGTCAGAAAGGGGACACAAAATGTCATCTCTCAGCTAAATGTGTCCGCTCCCTGAGTACTCTGAGAACTTTTTGCTTCTTCACAGAAATAAACAGTGCAGTGTGCTTGTGGTTTAAGCTTTTCCCCTGTTAGAGAAACTTGGCCTACTGCTGCCTGTGTGTGAGATTGCTGGAGAACTGCTCTGGGAAAGGCATTCTGTTTAGTCCTCTCCACCAGCACTGAATCAGTGCTGTTAATGGGTGATCACTGCTCTTAATGTTGTTGAATTTTGTTTTCATTTTGTTTTGCATGGAAGCTTAGCAGGTTACTTATGAAAAACACAAACAGAAATAGGGAGTTGGGGAATAACAATTATGGCATCAAAACCTGTTTAAGTATATGTGAATCTTCCTCCTTCAGAGTGCTTTTAGGTTCAGACCTGGATGTCCTTCTTGTTTCTGATAAAGGGGAGCAGAAGCACAGGGCTTCTTGGTGATGTATCTTGCAGCGGGGCCTGAAAGCACGGTAACTTCTGTGACACTGCCAGCCTTGTGTTGATGAGCGTCCCATCATAAAGTTTTGGCCGTACAGCCAGAGACTCTGCTAGGTTGTCATTCTCCCCGTGGCGTTGTGCTGTGTTCGCGGTCAGCCAGGACTACGGTACTGCTGGGCGTGTGAGTGAGTAGGACTACTAGGCAGGGATGCGGGATTTCTGGACGCTGTTCTTCAGTGGTCCGTGGTCCCATCTCTTCCTCAGAACCTAGCTTCCTTATCTAGCATTAACAACTTCGGTGTAAACTGCCTGGAATGAAGAAGTGTGCAAAGTGCAGGGCTCTTCTCTACAGAGGAGTGTTGCTAATCTGGAAGATGGGACCCGGGTCTGCCTGCCTGGTGCCTTTTTTCTGGAATTTAGAAAGTGGCTGAGTAACAGCCAGGTGGAATGTCACAGTTCTGAGCTGCTGCCTTCTCTCGCATTTCTTAAGACAAACACACTGGCTGAGTAAAAGTTCAGAGTGGTGATTTGATTCCTCAATCATTTCCTCCTGAATCTCCGTGCCGTCTACCATCTGCCAAATTGGACCAGTACTAGGTATCTACCCCCTAGAGGGGAGCCTAGTGGTTTCAGTGTGGATCTGAAAAAGTGAAGACGCCACAGAACCACAGCTCCCATGGGAGTGAGTCAGTCCCGTGTCATAGGTTGGATACCCTTCTGTCTCAGGCACTTGATATTCAGAAGTTAATTTAGGGGGATCATTTGTCTGTATAGATCTATAAGTTTTGGGGGCACTCACTTGCAAGTGGTAGCTTGTTAGGAGCCCTGAAAAAAAATCCCCCTGCTTTCTAGCAAGACACAGTTGCTGGCTGCTACTGCGAAGCTTAGAGGAAGATTAACAGATGCATATACATGAACAGAGACAACTCCTGAAGTTATGATTGATGGTAACTCCAATTCAGATGTGCATATTTTTCCATCCCCTCAGGAACTTCATGGTTCATGTAGTGATTTTGAGCTCATACTTGTTTTTTTCTTTTTGTTTCTTTCTTTTTTTTTTTTTTTAAATTCTATGTGTCGGAAGACACTACTGCCTCTCAGAATAGACTAGGAGATAAGTACTTAATATTTGAAACAAAATAAAATTTTAAAAATGTAATTTCACTGTGGTCTTCTGAAAAGAAGCAGCAGGTGGTAATGACTCTGGTTTGCCCTAGGAATCGGAATACTGGAAAAAGTCTGAGAGGCAAGAGGGATGCAACAGGCCACTGTAAAGTTAAAAACCAGGGTTCTGTCCAAATTATGTCCGAGTTCCATGTATCATTGAAGCTTTCCAGAGCTGAAAGAGAGGAAAGAGATTAACTCTGCCCTTCAGTCTGCTTCCTTGCAAGTCTTATGTGCACAGTGAGGCTTCATATAGTGCCAGGGCTTTTTCGGCTCCCTGGGAGGACAGAGGCAGCATAGTCTAGCGAGTGAGGTACTACTGGGCTGACATGCAGCTAGGCTGGGCTGTATTCCTAATTCTGCCACTGATCTGCTGTGTGAATTTGGGTGAGTCATTTCCTTTTGTGTTGTATGTCTCCCTCTTGCTCCTGTCTGTTTAGACTACAAACTTTTCCTACAAGAAGCTGCCTGTGCTCTGTATAAAACTTGCTTATATGGAACAAAGAAAGGCAAGTGTGATACCACCAATAAAAAGACCCTTGCAAACGTGGATGAGGGACCAGAAAAAAACCCACATAATGTGTTTTTAGGTTGTCTATTTTTAAAGACATTTTAACCGAAACAATCATGGCAAGCTACTTACAATGAAATCTTTTTTTTTTTTTTTTAACTGAAGAGAAATTATTTTCATAGGGAACTGATTTTCCAGATTCCCCTTTTTACATGCTTTGGTTTATCCCAAAGATATTAAACTTAGTATCTTAAACTTAAGGGAAAACTATAATTTACACCTGCTTTGTGGATGTCAGTGAGGTGCTTCTTTGTGTCTCTCTTTGCATTCCCGATTTGGTTGCTGCTTGTTGTTTTGCCATTTCTCATTGGTCAGTATTTTTTTAGGGTGAGGGCTTCGATTCTGTGTGTACCTCCTCTATCACAGAGGGATCCTGATAATGGTTGGTGCCTATGGATATTATGAAATATAATAATAATTTTGATACTTGATATCTGAGAAAATGCTGGCTACACACGTGGAATTCTGTTTCTGTGGCTAGCCTAGATAGCACAGATCACAGCCCATTATTACTGTCATCTAATGAAACTACTCCTTTAGCTGTAATAGGAGGCACTGCTATAGTGCAGGGAACTGTAGAATTAAACCCTGATTAAGATTTGTGAACTAAAAATGAGTTCAAAAGAAAGTAATAGAGGAAATAGAGGTTAGTACTAAAGTGTTCCCTTGATCAGGTACCTTAGACAAGGTCTTTGCTGCTGAAATTGAGGAGGTTGTGCTTAAATACCATTGGGAAAAAACCCCACAAAAAAACCAAAAAAACAAAACAAAACAACCATCTCATTGAGAACATTTATTATCTATTGGGATTTAACCAATTTAACACAGCCTAACTGCATCTGATTCGGGTGCTTATTTGGAACAATGTGGAGTTTGATGCTGATTCAAAAGAACTATTTTTACTATCAGAAATATTTATTATTTACAGGATTTTGACAGTGATTTTCACAGGTTATGAATGGTATGATACATTGTATGAATAGGCAAATCTATTTAGCACCGGAAAAACCATCTGATGAAGCACAGCTATGTGGTTTCTACAGAAAAGACAAGGTGATTCTGCATTCTCTTTTCTTTTAATGGAAAGGGTAAGCTAATTTCACCATTACCTAAAGCTCTTTAGTGGTAGGATTAATGAACTGATGGGTATTTGTGGAACACAAGGTTTTATGAGGAAGATTCTTAGCAGGTGTAAACTGACATAGGTCTGTTTTAGTTAGTATAAGCTTTCTGATTTATACCTGCTAAGTATCTGCCTCTGATGATTTTTTGGGCACATAAATCCATTTGGCTTTTCTCCCCACGCTGAACCCAGCTCTTTGGATTTAGTGTTGTGGCAAAATCGCCAAAATGCATTTTTATCTTGGAATAATAATCTTCAGGCTTCAGTCTGGAAAAAAAAAAAAAAAAAAGTCTGTGTTGGTTTCCTGGGCAATTTCTCTGTTTTTGTAACTGGTTTCTATTAATGGTTTTGAGATGAATCCCAGGAATCTGAAGCTGACTGCTTTCCAGCAAAATGGGGTGTTTAAATATCGTGCCATCCGAAGATGCTAGACGACAGGAACCACTAAGCTGTAGAGATGCCTTACGGCAAAAGATGCAGACAGAACTCTCTGATCTGTTACGAGGACAGCAGTGCTGGAAGAACATATAAATACACACATGCACACATATGAATCGATTCAGTAAGAGAGCAGTCTGCTTCAATGCTACAGTTTAACTCTTTATTTGCACATATCTAAGTCTCTGCCAGGCAAGCTGCAAAGCTCAGTGCGTTAAGCAGAAGATCAAAAACTTCTTAAGATTCCCTCTAACTAAATACCTTGCATACCTGTACACTCACATTGATTAATTTATGCTCCGATGCCTTTAGCACATAGGGAAGTAGAACTTTCCAGCTGGAGATCCAAGACAGGAAAAACTTGAGGAATTGAATGCAAAGGACGGCCCCTAAATAATACTGTTCCTGGGCAACCCTCTCATTTTGCTTCAGGAGTGCTTGGGCATAGCATTGACTACCACTATGGGGTGGTTTTGTGGACTTCACCTATCTCTTTGCTGGAAATGTGTTGTCCCAGGGGTATTATTAACTGTTGCCATGATGTTATTTTATACATACCTAGTATAAAGGGTGTCAGAGATCTGCCATTCTCATACAGTAGGCATGTCTGTTTGCCTTGGCTGCTGGTTTGGTGACGGCAACACAGGCTGGTGATCGCAGTGGACTGGAAGGAAATAAAGCAAAGCAGAAAAACATCTGGCCAGACCCTCAACTTGTCATTCTGAATATGCTCTTCAGAGAAGGCAAATCAGGGGCTTTAGCGTTTATGGCTAGGGAATAAACACTGTAATGCTGGGTCTGTAAGAGGTACGTGGCTTGTTACATCACTGGAATAATGACAGGCTTCACTTGACAGCCCTGTTATTGTGGTTGGGTTTCAGTTTTGTCGTTTCAGTTCACAGCTCTTGCTGCAAGTTGGATTATTTCAGGCTTGCTTATGGGACTCATTGCAGCTGTAAGATTTATTTTAATGAGAAAAGCTTTGCAACCAAATGAAGCCTCCCGGGAAACGCATACCCTCTGGTAATTCACATGGTTCTGTGTTACATTGCTCTTTTCCATCAGCAGGCAGCGCTAAGGCTTCCCCTACCCACACCAGACCTTTCTTAGAAAGGGGGAGTCAATATGGGTGCGTATTTATCCTTCTGCGTGTTACAGGTTGATCACACCACTGGCATGACAAAGGTGTTTTGAGCAATTCCCACTAGAAGATAAATGGTGTCAGTGTACATTAACCCTGAACTGTAGTACCCCTGCCTTTCTCTCTTTTGCTGTTTCCATGCAAAGCTCTATTTCTGCTCTGGTTTTGGCTTTGCAGGATCCTTGCTACCTTTGCCACTGTACCTGTCAATTAGCACTCTTTATTCCCAAGCTGTAGCATTCCCTGATACTTTTAAGTTCTAGGAATTATCCTTGCTTCTGCTCATTGGTAGATATTTTCTCCTTTCCTTTGATCAAGGCAAAGTACTATGGGTCCTGTATTTAAAGAAGATCTAAAGAAGTTGTTGGTAATAAGCATGGAGTGTTGACAAATCCAGTACTTAAGGCCTTGTACTGTACTATGTGTCTTTGTGTCAACAGAGCATTAATCCTGTCATTGCTTTTTAATGCATTACATATATTTATAGCTGTGAAAACGGGGCGGAAGTGGCCACTTCCACTCCTGCTTCCCAGGGTTAATGGTTCTCAAAATTGCAATAAAACGACGGAGGGTACCTCTTGGCATGAGACTTTCTTCCCAATCTGATACTTGCTCAGTTTCTAGACTGGTGGTCTTCGATTCAGATTTATTGGGAGGTCTTTCAGTGCAGCCTGCAGCCATGGAAAACAAAACTGTTAAAATGGAAGAGATCGGGAAGAGGAAACTTCCTGGCAGGCATGGCTTGCCCATTATTGTTTCCCACAAGCCAATTAATCTTGTGACCCCTGCACTGTCTTTGGGCAGAGCTTTTTTCCACCTGAGTCGCCAGCATTTCATATCTGAAATAGGTATTTTGTCTCTATTTCAGATCACCATAGTATTCATATCTGAAATAGGTGTGACTCTGGAAACACGGGAGCCTTTCTTCTCCCTGCTAACCTGATCTGTGATGAGGATGGCAGGCGCAGAGCTCCAGGAAGCAAAACCACTCGTGTTGGTGCTGGAAGGTTCCTTTCCCTTGCATGGATGCAGTTGTTTTCTTTGGACAGGATTTGTTGTCAGGGTAGACAGCTGTATATGCTGCAGTGGGCAGCTACGGGTAGCTTCTTGTTTTGAGAATCAATACCCAAAATACCTCTGGGAGTGAGGAAGGAGAAAGGCCTAGGGAACACTGGTCAGGTAAGCCTCTGTGGAGAATCTAGTTAAAAATTCAGCTCCTGACCGGGCAAAGTGTTGACACAGCTGCCCTTACGGGATCTCTTTGGACTAGCAAAGCTCTAGGAAGACAGGGCTGACTAGAGACTGTGCAGAATTAAAGACTGGGGAAAAGGCAAAGATCTGTGAAATAGCCTCCTGTGTCCCTTTCCTTCTCTCATTATGAACCCCAGAGAAGCTGTTGCTCTCTCCTTCCAGTGGGTGATTTTCTTTAGGAGACTTCAGTGGGTTTGGCCTGAACTTGGCTTCTTTCAGTCAGGAAATAGCCAATTCATGACAGCAGCAACCACAGCAATCTACATCCATCCCAGAAGTCATGCAAGAAACAGCCAGTAACCTCTGCAGTGCCAAAGCTAGGAGGCAGAAAGGTGGAAAAGCAACCTGGAATTGCAGCCTGGAAGGTTCTGCCTGTGGTTGAGAGAAACCGAGGGAAGGAGAGGGTGCCGTATTTGCTGTCTGCGCAATGGGAACAGCTTCTTGCCTCCCAGCCAAACATTTTCCAGACTCCGCTCTGATGACGCAGCCGAACAAAAGGCTGTCAGATTTGAACCCTTCATCTGGCTCCCCGACCTGACGGAGGCAACAGGAGAGGCTCTTTCTTCCACTAGACTTCTGGCTCAGCAGCAGGCCAGCACCTCGGCTGCTGTAGATCAGTATTGTCTTTGTTGTAATGCCCGTGAACCCGGCAGCAGGTTTTCAGTTTGGGTGTAGTAGGAGCTTTTGCCACATACAGGTGGTTATGGAATTGGACTAATGCAGCTATTTGAGGCTTGCAAAGGCACGCCTATGTTTTTGCATTAGGGTTACGGTTGGACTGGACATGTGAACGTACAGGCTATTGACACAGCTCAGCTGAGTGTGGGAACTTGGACTGTGAGTGAATGTGTATCTAATTACCCACAAACTTCTCCACTTAACGTAAACGACAGAGTTGACATTTCCAGTGAAATTTTGTGGGGTTCTTATCTGAAGATTATTTTTAGACTTTTCACTAGGAACAAACCAGCAGTTAGCTGGATCTGTTTTGGACAGTGTGAGGACCTGCTGGAGTTAAGAGTAGGCTTTTTTAATGGTCAAATTATTCAATAATAATAACTCCAGTTTCTTGGAATTTCTTTGGAAGCGTCTGATGCTGTCTGCTGCTGGAGACAGGATCCTGGACTAGATGAAGTTCTGATCTGATTTAGTCTGGGTGTTTCCAAAGTTTCCCTTGTTGCAGAGTGTAATTATTTAGATGTTTGTTTATCTTTTTGTTATAATGCTTTTCTCGTTCCCAAAACACAGGCCCCTCTGGGGTAGAGGAAATCTATCTTCTGGTATACTAGATAGTACAGAAAAATATCAGAAGGAAAAATTCAAGTGGGGCGATTAAGTTTATCTCCATGAAGTGCCATGGGAAGGCTACCAGCTTGTATTTTTAAGCTTTCCTGTGAGAGTCCCACATATATTTAGCTGTGTTCTACAGGTAGACGTTTAAGAACTGTAAGTTTTAATTCCCTTTCCCCAACATTTTCCACTTGATGACTGATTTGATTGTATTGTTAAATCCACTAAACACTGTTAACCATAAACAACAATAATCTAACAACAGAATGCAAACAAACGGAAAGCTTTACCATATTTTATTTTTTAACATATACTAGCAGCAGCTACGCTATTTCCTGACTTTATACTCCTGTAATTTTCCTGCAAGTCTTGCATTAAAAGACTCCTTTCTTATTCAGTCCCCTACATGGATTAGGTTGTTAGGCCTACAGAAGGCCAGATTCAGATGGAGCCATATTCTACGTCTAAAGCAACATTTACACCTTTCGTACCCATATCCGAAGGCTCTTTATCAAACAGGGTGTTGAATACTGTGACTCAGTCTCTTTTACCATCTTGTCCTGTTTGAAAATAAGATAAATTTTTCCACTGAGAATTACTTGCTTTTTTTCAGAGCTCAGACTTGGACTGATGTGGAAGAGAAATGTCTTAACACTTTGGGAGTCAGCAGAGGAGACCAATTTAAACCAGTTTAGGGCCTGTTCTAAATGGTTCGGCCAGCAGCCTGATTAAGCTGTTCCCACTAACTGTGAAGGTTGCTGCCCTCTTCAGGTTAGGCTGATAATTTGTCAACTGTTTAAATGGTGGCATGAGGGCATGATTTCATTCCGTGCTTGGTTAGCCCTGCCATTTTAAGGAGTCTGTCCCCTCTGAACATCCCGCAGCATCTAAAGAAGTAATCCCCTAAACTGAAAAAATTACTCTCTCTGGTCTGCAGATGCAAACTAAGGTGATCTGAACTTTAATTGGTCTGTGAGTATATACATATGAAGCGTGTATGTAGATTTTCTTTTGTAAAGCAGTGTTTGGAGTTTAAGAATTTACTGCTGCTTTCTCTGCTGTTTGTCACTGATTGTTTTCAGTAACTGCGTTATCCTAATCATTGTGGGGCACAGTGAAGTGGGTTATATAAACACACTTAAATACATCAGTACAGGCTTTAGGAACTGGTTAATGTAATTTAACAGTCTTTCCCTTGAGCAAAGACTGCTGAAAATTCAGTCATTGCTTGACGTTGTTGCTGTCTCTTGGCTGCTGTCAGGGCTGGTATTATCTCATGAGTACGCGAAGAAGAAGAGGAGCAGCGCATCAGGTCTTCTGTGGTTAAGGCTACTGCAACGTGTTGGCTGTTTGTCTTGGTGCCAGTCAAGCAACTGCTAGCATAGTTCAGTTCTTGTAGGAAGGGCGGAAAGCAGAAGTTTTAAATCTGACCCAGTTTTCTGTGTTCTGGCTTCTGTAATAGGGAAACCTGTTCCCCACATTGCAGTATTCTGGGGCTTTTAGTTGCATTCTAGGCTCTTTCGCCTGCACTGCCCTAAGCTCCCAGATATTCAGTCTTTGTCATTATTATCCTTTTGCTAAGATAGCTGCTATTAAGCCCTTGCTTACAAATTGCAGGACAGAGTAAATATTGTTTTCTAGGTTGTCTTTGGAGACTTGACCTTGAAGTAAAACCATATGAGGAGACAAAGATCAAAAAACCACTGAAGGCAACAGAATAAATCCAGTCTCGAGCAGACAGCTGGATGAGTGTCAAACAAAGGAAGGAACAGCTGGATCAAGTAAAGCACAAGGAAAATTAGTTCCATCCCTAGGGGGAGGGAGAAAGATTGTTTCACGAGCCCGGAGCTGTATGGGACCAACTTTACCAGATGAAACTTTTACATCAAAGTCAGGGGCAGATCAGAAGGTCCCAGAGGGAGGGGAAAGAGAAGAGTGGGTGTTCATGGTAATTGTGCAGAAAGCGTTAGGGAAAGGAAGGAGGTGGAGTGTGAGTGTAGGGGGAGAGCAGAGTGGGGAGGTGGGGAATTGGAAGTTGTAGGTGGAGTAATTCTGCAGAATATGAGCTGCTGTCCACAGCTTTCTGGATGTAAATTGATGAGGTCATAGTGTTTTCCAGTTAAAAAAAAAAAAAAAAAAAGTTAAAAAAAAAAGTCTTCAACTTGTTTTTCGAGAGAGACGAAAACACGGAGAAGCTGAAGAAATGGAGCAACTAGCAAAACTCCTTCTGTGGCAGATTTTGCTTCAGCAAAGTAAGCTCCTAGCTGATCGGCATGATGTTACTTGTTTTTATTTCAACTGCAGAGGACTGGGCTGGAGGTTAGCTAGAAGATTTTGAACTGTTATCTTTGTAAGATTTTGCTCGGATTCCTAAGTTAGCTGTGTTTTCGTCTGTGACGGGAGGATTTCTCATGCTTTTTGGAGAGGAAAGGGGAGAGAATGGAGAAGTGTTTGAGGTTGTTTAAGCGGTACTCTATTCAGCATGTTTGTGCAATCTATTTTTTCCTATCAGTTATCTCGATCAGCAAATTCAAAAACAATAAGCTTGATTGTGACTACAGTAAAGCTTGCGTAGTTAGATTTACATGATCCAAAGTTATTTTACGCTTTTGAAGAGGCAGAAACAGCTGGTATGTGTGTGAGTGTTCAGGACAGAGGGAAAAATTAAAGTGGCTTTTTGTTCTGTGGGTTTTTTTGTGTGTTTTTTTTCCTGTCAGCATAAAAACAGAGACATAGGAATTCACTTTTGGGTAAGGTGCAAGAAAGGGATGAGGACAAGTCTGATGAGCTTACAATAACAGAATGGCTTGTACCTTTTCCTTAATCACAGAGTTTTCTGTAAGAGCTGAAAGGAGATTCAGGGTCCTGAGAGCCTGGCCGCAAGCTAAACAGAGAAACCCCAGTAAGGCTTGGATGGCAGGAGGAGGTTTGAGGATTAATTGCAAAACCCCAGCAAATCCACACTTGCAGCACTTTGGGCTCTAAGGAAGGCACCTATGAGCAAAGGACCAATTACAGCTCTAAGAATAGTATGGAGAGACTTCATCAGGGTGCTGACAGTAGGAAGAGAGGAGCACAAGCTTTTTGGGGACCGGCGTCTCCCCTGTTCTTCACAGCCCTGTTAATGAAAGGCTGCGGCTAGCCACCTGAGCCTCTCGGAATTCCTCAGTATGTAGATGGAGTAAGCTAAAGAGTTCTCAGTTTGGTCCTTAATTAACGTAGTTTCCGCGTCATCACATCATCCCCAGTTTTGCAATGCCTCAAGGCAAGGTTTAGGAATTGGCGACATATGGGATCAGTCATAGGGACAGAAGGGTTAAAGTGCCTCAGAAAACTAGTGGGGGGGTGGGGGTGGGTGGGTTAAGCCTGGAGAAGGAGGAGAGGCCACATATTGTATTTCAGAAGCACCAACCAGTCCCGCTGTGGTTTAGCATGTTGGCAGAGCTTGGGGAGCACCCAGGGCAGGAATAGCAGGTTGGGTTGCTGTAGAGCAGTGGAGGAGCTGGGCAGAAGCAACAGTATCCCACCTGAGGACGGGTGATCTCTGACAGACTTTTTTTCAGGTGTATTTTGGAGAGATAACCGTCCCTACGCCAGGCAGCCCTGCTGTTTGAGTGCTATCCCCACCCAAATCAGGTTATAACATAATGAGCGGAGACGGGAAGGGGAGAAGGGAGGAAATCTGTGCCGCTTCATATTGCAGAGATGATCCATTCTAGAGAGGAACCACACCCTCAAGTGTTAAAGTCTCGCAGGGAGGAACAGCACTGTGTTTGGAATGGCTCTACAAACTATTCTGTGGGCCTGGAGCCAATGTGAAGTACACAAAGCAGAGAAGGGTTTATAGAGCTGAGCTGATATCTGAACTGTCTTGTGAGAAAGTCAGGGCAGATCTGTGAGGGGTCCTGATTGTGCAGTGGCCAAGATGGCGACTGGTTTCTCGTACAGACAGAGGGCTTTTTCCTTTCTGCTGAGGCAGCACATTCTTGCTTTTTGCCGATTCGTGGGCATGTTCCTACCTGCAGCGAGGTGTTGGAATTGTTGGGACTCTTCCAAGGGGGAGTTAAGGGCTCCTGGCGTCCTTTTTGAAAGCAGAAGAACCGCTGTTGAGAAAGTTGTCGCAGGAAGCCTTGAAGAATAAACAAACATAGAGACTTAGATAATTGTTCTACCGAAAAGCTTAGTCTTGCAGTCCGAGGCCGGCAGGGGCAGGTGGTGAATGGGAGATGACTGGGTGGAACTGTATTGCTCACCATCTCCCTCCTTTGCATCTTCGAGATGGGCCCAGATGTTATTCCTGGTTACTGGTCAGTGGGTTTTTAAAAAGTGGCTACCAGAAGAGAGCTGAGCTCATTTGTGTAGCTGTTACCTTGATGTTACTGCATCATAAGCCATTACGGCCTCTTAGACGCTGGCTCAGCTCCCTAGAGAGTCAGGATGGAGCCGCTGCCATTCTCCAAAAGTATTTGGAAATAGCTTGGTAGCACAGGCTGCTGTTTTTGCAATAATTGTGTGATGGCTCTACGGAGACCATTAAATCCCCTGCATAGACAATGGGATTTATGGGAGAAGTAAGGAATGTGACACATACAGATTTCATGAAGAACATGGCCTTTCTCTAGGACTAGACCATCCCTCTGTGCCCCTAACGTAAAGGTGATGTCGCTTCCTTTTTCAAAAGAAAAAAGAAGCTGAGACAGACCAGGAGACACTAGAGAAGGTGTGCGAAGGAATAATGAGCTGAGCTTACTTAGGCAAGCGGAGTGTCAATCCCACAGGCTGCTGTTTCAACCCACACACCTGGTGGGTTATGACACTCGGTTCTCCAGTGACTTCTTAGTTTGTTTTCTTTCCTGCCCACCACTACAATCTGGACTTCAGTGGTGCTTGTTGCTTTGTAAGGCACTGTTCCAGGCAGCTTATCTTCGCTCTGCTGACATCAATGGCAAGGATCTTCCTGAGTTCAGCAGAAACGCTGCAGGGGGAGCTGGTGTTGTCATGTCCCATGGAGCGTGTATGCCACTTGGCACTCAGGCTACCACTGATGGTGTGTGCAGTTTCCTTTTCTGCTCTGGTAGTCTTTCATCCTCCAGTATGAGGCAGGAACTTGGTGGTTTCATTAGCACATGCATCTACCTGTGAAGCAGACCCTCTGCCAGCAGCTATCTCCAGGAGGAGAGAAGCGGTGGTATTGTTCAGGCAAGACTCAAGGGACAGTTTTCTGTTGGAACTGCTCTAAGGACACTGCCTAGAGACCTCTGAGTATGTACGATGTCTTTCAGAGCCTGAGGCTTTTACTTCTAGTTTGCCTGCAGTTTTTGTGGCTTAATTCTTTACTTGAAAAGTGGATGGGATTCAAGAAGTAAGAGCTGGCTCTGCCTTTTACAAGGGATTAGGAAACACTTCTGCGGGCTGCTTTCCTCTTCCTATATTGTGGGACCAGCAGAACGTCTCTGGGATCCTGCTGAGAGGCACGCTGAGTCTGCACAGAACATGTCAGAGGACAGCACATAGATGTCTTTTTGTTGGTTTTTTTTTTTTTGTGAGTACATCACACAGAGAGGACAAAGTGATTATCCATCACATGGTATTTGAAATTTTAAAATGAAAAGCTACAGTGACTTCTGTGTTGACAACTGTTAAGGTATTTGGTGTTTCTGAAGCGCCAGGTCCTGGAGTCCCGTGATTACAAAAGTCTGAGCTTTTACTAGGTGCATAAATGCTTCCTGATTTTATAGTTGCAGGTTGGGAAGTGTGACTCACCAAAATAACTGCTTCCAGTTTACCCCAATCCTGTAGTTCATAAGCTGTCAACTTTGCTGGGTTATGGATATGTCTCTGCCTTTGTTCAGTAGCTATTGTGTTATACAAACAATAACTTTAAAAAGCATGGCTGGGGGACATGGCTTGTTTGCTCTGCTTGTCTCACATAGCACAGTGAGGTCTCATAGCAGAGGGAGGAGACTGAAAAGCGAAAAAGGCTTATTCCTTCTTTAATTACTGTTCTATGTTCAGGTTATTGAAGGTCAGTTGTTTTAAATTCCATTTTCTCCAGGCATACAAGAGATCAGAGACATTCCAGATTCCTTAGATTTCTAAGTGATCTCATTTACAGCCATGTCAATAAGTTTGAGTCTTATCCGTGACCTGATACATGTGTGCAGAGTTCCAGCATTGCTGGGGAATCAGGACAATCAGTTCTTCCTTCTTTGTCTTGTGGAGTTCCCATGCCTCTTGTAAGGACTTGTCTTTTCTTTCCCTTCTAGAACTTTGCTTATTGGCTGCTATGCTGCTGTCTTTTTGATATTCGCACCTACCGCTCAGACCTGAAGCTTCTGTCCAGAATCTCTGTGTGTGCACGTGAGTGTGCGCAGACATGCAGCGAAAAACACTTTCTCTTCCACGTCTCGTCTCTGTGCTGAACTCCAACACAATACTTAACTTCGTCTTGCATGGGTTTTGTTCTAGCACGTAATGTCACTGTAACCCTGGGCAGTTCAGCTTTGTGTGGCAACACTCAGCAAGTCGAAATAGCAGTATGGTAAAATGCAGGCAAGGCGTCAACACATTCCTTTTTCCCAACGGGAAGCAACATCTCCTGGTCACTGAGGGGCAGACCTATAAAGACCCTGGAGTATAATTACAAAGTAAGTGAGAGTGCTCCTGCCCTGCTTCTTAGGGAGCTGCTAGCAGAAGCTTTAAGAGTGGAGGGAAAACAAAGCCCAAAACCCACAAGACAAGCTTTTCTTCTCTAAAAGCTGTTACATTACAGACAACTTCACTGCTTCCTTGTTTCTGGAAGCGTGCTGGAGAAATGCATGGAGCTGGCTGACAGGGCTCCTCCGGCAGCTTAGCATGGCAAAAGGCTGCTGTGGGTGGGATAGAGAGTTAGGACCTGGGTGGTCCTTACCATGCCTGTAGGGCCAGCTGAAAGATACAAAACCAGGGGTTAGTGCTATTGTTAGTTTAGGGCTGCGACAGGCTGCTGAGCAGAGCGTATTGGAAGGCTTAGGTGGATACTTTTGTCGGTTGTTAGATTTATGATGCTGCATTTGGGCTCAATGGTTTTTATATTAACTTGCAAGAGGGAAGGAGAAAAGTAAAGGCATTCCTCTTGTTGAGCCAGGAGAGGATGTTTCTGCAGCACCAAAATCAATTTGCTGTTAATGAGCAGTAATGTAAGACTCTGGAAGCACTGGCTGTGCAGCCAGCCAGCTCATAGACACCACTCCCTAGCGCACAAGTCGCTGTTCGTGTTGCGATACTGTGTTGTTCCCTTGCCACGGGGCAAACCACCAATTCAGACAGGTGGGCATTGCTTTGTCACACTGATACAAGCGGATGCTGTTGTGCTGAGAGCTGGTTGCCCTGTTGCAAATTTGACTTTCTCCTGCGGAAAGCTGATTTGGTGCTGTAAAAGAGCTTTGTATCATTCCTTTGTTGTTCTAAGCTAAATCTAAGTCCTGGCTTCCAGAGACGGAGGCTAGCAGCTTAGCATATTTTAGCATCAGGCATTTTGCAGCCTAATAGGAGGGACCATCAAATGATGGAATTGTCTTGTGTATGATGTCTCTTTCTTATATCCATCTTAGACTTCATCCTATTTTTTTTTTTCTTTGTGGTGCTGAGATTATAAAAGTAGAAAAAATAGCTTACATTTGGAGTGTCTTTGAACTGGCAGTTCAACAGACGGCGCTGCTCATTTTTGTTTTCTGGTGTCACTGCCCAGTGTTTTGTGATAGGAAAACAAAAGGAAGCAGAGTTTATTCTCAGCCCATGCACTGGGGGTACATTAAAATAGGCCCAGTCTGGAGTTAATTTATTCTCTTTTGACGTGCATCAATTCCAGGGCTGGAAAAAAAATACAGCCTTTGTCTGGAGGACATTGTGCTTATGACATTAGCAGGACAAAACATCTAATGATCTTGCGGGAACCCACTTGGGCTTGACTGGTTAGAGAGATCAATGATGTCATTGTGTTGGGAATCTGAATCGTACTCTCAAAGCGTGATGCCAGGAGACCTCCTAGACCCCTCCTACACAAAAAGCAGGAGGGACTGGACCAGAGAAATGCAGAAACAAAGGCATTAGTTCATGTCTTGCAAAGTTCTTCCTGCATAGATCTGAGTCACGAGTTGGAGAGAGTTGCAGTTGAGTCCAGAGCATTACAGCGTTAACTGTGCAGACCAGGAATTTGAACAGCAGAGACTGGGGAGGCACGCTCCCAAAATGAGGGTGTGTTTGCCCAGCAGAGTGCTGACAACAGTGCGTGTCGTGAGTGTAAAGCAAAACAGCCAAGTCACATCACTCCTCATTTGACAGGTAGATTCAGCATACTGCAGTTACAGAATTCCCTCAATGCATTAATCCCACCATCAATTTTATAGGAGTTTGGTTTGGAGTCTTGGAGATGAAAGTTATCTTTTGGCCTTCAATCTAGCGCATCAGCAGTGTGGATCCACTTCCCTGTACTTGGGCAGTTCTAGCTCCCAGCAAATGAGCTGGGATCAGCTCTGTCTCCAAGTCTATTCAGGCCTTTGCCTTAGCTGAGGAGGTTGACTGAGATGTGGGTGTCTGCTGGGGAAGAGATGGAAATGAAACTGTCACATTCATTTCACAATGGGCAAACAGCACAAAAATGAACATGGTTTTAACTGGTCACATCTGGGTGGTACCCCTCTACTCCGCTCGGGTGAGACCCCACCTGGAGTACTGTGTCCAGCTCTGGAGTCCTCAGTACAGGAAAGACAAGGACCTGTTGGAGCGGGTCCAGAGGAGCACCACAAAAATGATCAAAGGGATGGAACACCTCTCCTATAAGGAAGGGCTGAGAGAGGTGGGGTTGTCCAGCCTAAAGAGAAGAGAAGGCTCTGGGGCGACCTTATTGCAGCCTTTCAATACTTAAAGGGGGCTTATAAGAAAGATGGGGAGAAACTTTTTGTTAGGACCTGTTGCAATAGGACAAGGGGTAATGGTTTTAAACTAAAAGAAGATAGATTCAGGCTAGGGAAAAGGAAGAAATTTTTTACAATGAGGATGGTGAAACACTGACCCAGGTTGCCCAGAGAGGTGGTAGGTGCCCCATCCCTGGAAACATTCAAGGTCAGGTTGGATGGGGCTCTGAGCAGCCTGATCTACTTGAAGATGTCCCTGTTCATTGCGGGGGGGGGTGGACTAGATGACTTTTAAAGGTCTCTTCCAACCCAAACTATTCTATGATTATATGGACTGTTTTTCGTCTACTGTTTCTGCTGGTGCCTTATCGTTTACGCAGAACCAATACCAGATCCTAAGATCATACTGGTGCCTCCCTTCTCCCTGCCCACTCCTGCCTCCTTGGGTTCTTGTTTTTGTCTTACCCAACTTTTGGTAAATAGTTTCCTCTTGGGCAGAAGAGGCCTTTCACATAGTTTTGGTGGGTGACGCGTTGACAGATACCTTTGGTGTAACGTTTGAATAGCATGGTGGAAAAAACTCTGTGGCTATAGATGGTATGAAATAAAGGCATGGGCTGTATGAAGTTCAGTTGCAGGCTAAGTATATCCCACATTGCTCTTAAGTTTGTTGGGTCAGGCACTGTCTTTTGCTCTAAGTGTACAGGATCTGCTGCAGCATGGACCAACCAAGGTCTGAGCCTCTGGGCTTTACCACAATACACATGTTAAATAAGTATATTAACAGGAAAGGGAGGAATAGATGGAATAATAACAGAGGACGTGGCTGCTGACTATGAGTGTATTTGTAGTTGGTTTTATTTTTCTTTTGTTGTCAGTAACAGTCTTTTTTTTTCCTTCTTTGACAGGTTCTGTTTATTTATATTCAGGTGAGTGACATCTTCGTAATCTGCCTGGTTTTGTGATCATGAGAAGAAATGAGAGGAACCCTGATTCCATGACATGCAATGGGGGTTTCACTGCTGACTTCCATAGGCATGAACCATGCATCCCATGAACTAGTATCTGTAAACTTTGATTAAACTGGGAGTTAGGATTAGGAAGGGTGGGTAGGACAGCTCAAATCTCCAATCCTGTTAACAGACATCATAGACATTGCTTTCACTGAGTGAAATCAGTGTTCGTAAGTGGCTTTCTATTGTATTTCTTCATGAGAGCACTCTATGTTGGTCTTGAAAGTTACTTTCTTTTGGGTAGAAGGTGGGCAGAGATTCTAGGACTGGTCTGAGTCCTACTCTAGTGTCTTCTTCACATGCCATTAATCTGATAACTCTGGTTTTTTGTTCCTTGCTCTTGGCTCTCAGTCCCAGCTGATGCCTCAAACCCAGACAGTGTTGTAGTGTCAGTGTTAAATATCAGTGCTACATTGGGGTCACAGGCTGTTCTGCCCTGCAAGAGTTACCGCATGGTGTGGACCCAGGATCGTCTGAATGACCGCCAGCGTGTAGTCCACTGGGATCTGTACAGCAACTACTATGGAGATAACAAGATGGAGAGGCTATGTGACATGTACTCCGCTGGAGATCAGCGTGTATACAGCTCTTACAACCAAGGGAGGATATTCATGCCCCAGAATGCATTTACAGATGGCAACTTCTCCTTGGTGATCAAAGGTAACTAAACAGCATCTTTTCTCCCTATGGTATCTGCAGGATGGAGGATTGATGACTAAATTAACTTCGTGTTTTTCAGTGAAAGTGGCTATTTTACAGAGCATTTTCTATAAATAAATAAATAAATAAATATCAGTCTAATGAGGTCAATGAGGTTCTCTGAAGCACTGGCAATAGTGTTTTATTTCCCTTTGAAACAGTCCCATTTTAAGAGAGGATTGGTAACAACTCATTGCTTGAAAGTCGCTTGGGCTTCTTGTGGACCTTTGACTATTTTGGTTCCTGAATTATAAAGCCAAGATTGTCATTATTCCTATGTCTGCTCTTAGCTAAGCTTAAATCAGCTTTCTCTTTCCATCTCTTATTACAAATGTGTTCCACACAAGCAAATAAAATGAACAAATTATTGTATCAGGTGACATGATTCTTCTCTGTTTAGCCCACCTTGGTGATAAGAATGGGTTAGAACTAGGTTATATAAAGGCCTTTTTGCATCCATAGAAGCATTTGGGAAACAGTATAAATGACAAAAGTAATCATTGCCTCAGTATAAAACATTCAACTTCCCCTCTCTTCTCTGTTGTACTAGATGTTGCAGAGAGTGATGAAGGCACGTATTCTTGTAATCTTCACCATCACTACTGCCACTTATACGAAACTGTGAAAATCCAACTAGCTATCACCAAGACAGGTAGGTGTGGCAGACAGCTTGGTGTTCCTTTCTGCAAGGGACCCGGTCTGGCAACTGGAGTCCAGTGCCACCAGGACTTTGTTGGTGGGGCTTGTGTGCTGATTCACGGTAGGCCTTGTATGCTAGTGTCTGAGTGTCAGAGAAGAGTGGTGTGGATGCAAGGTTTTGCTCATGCCTTCTCAGTTGCAGGTTCATGGCACAGATGCCACAAGAGGCTTGGAAAGCATCGGAGTCAGTGGTGCTCACTATGCTGTTTGCAATCAGATTCCATGAGTTTCAGAAGTTTTATTCAATGTGTATATTTATGAACCTCTCTCCTTTCTTGGCATGTGCCAAACAACGCATGGAGCCTGTTAAGCTAAATGTTTACTTTAGGAAGCCCAATTAGCTAACTGTCCTGTTACTGCTCCAGCAGTAGAACATCCCTACTAACAATCCATCATCTGTCAGGTTAGCCACAAAGATCTGCCTTGTACATTGGTTGGTGAGCTAACCCTGAGAAGTCTGTAGTTAAAAAGCCTCCTCAAGTTACCACACCTTAACTCCAGCTCTAAAAGCAAGCTTGTAAGGGATCTTGGCAACTGCAGTGTGTGCCACCCATGCATCGCTATTGTGTCATTTAAATCAACCTTTGTATAATGCACAAGCGGAGCTGCTGGGGCTGATTGTGTTGGGAAGGTGTTGAAGGGCTGACGGGATAGCAGAGAAGTGCATCTCTTCTGCTGCTGTTCTCACAGCTTCTGTGCAATTGGGCCTGTGAGCCCCAATCTGCTCATCTGTGTTTTGGTTCTTTTGTTACTCCTTTTCAAGAGCAAAATACAAAACAGTGGTTCTTGAACTCCTCCAGTAATTAGGGCATTTGTGGGTAGGAAAGCATTTCCTGCTTGGAGAATTGGGATACAGCATACTGAAGATGAAATCTGTTATTCTCGTTCCATTCTTAGTCTGTAGAGAGAATATACTTCCTGCTTTCTGAAGCAAAAGATTAACTCTCCGTTATAAGGAAAATAAAGCGGTCTTGCTTAATGCAGTGACCTAGGATGTAGAAGATAAAGGTGCATTTCTTTAAATGAAGTAAGTGTGAACAAGGCACACTGTGTGGCGCTTCAGGATCCTTGGAGGGGATGTTTTATAGGATTACAGCGTCTAAGAGCAATGTTATGTGTGCCTGGGTGTCATTAAGAATAGGACAAGTGTGTAAAGATGCATGTACCAAGGTTGCACAACTTGTATTGTCTCCACAGCTGAGGATGCAAAGCAGTACTGGGATGGGGAAAAGCCTGTGATTCTTGCCCTAGAAGGCAGCACAGTGACGCTCCCCTGTGTGAACCGTAACCACATCTGGACCGAACGGCACAGTGAAGAAGAACAACAAGTAGTCCACTGGGACAGGCAGCCCCCGGGGGTTCCTCATGACCGGGCTGACCGCCTCATTGATCTGTACGCCTCTGGAGAACGCCGCTCTTACGGACCTCTCTTCGTTCGTCAGAAGATGAACATCACTGACACAGCTTTTGCCCTGGGTGACTTTTCCCTGCGGATTTCACAGCTGGAAAGTGCAGATGAAGGCACTTACTCCTGCCACCTGCACCATCACTACTGTGGTCTGCATGAGCGCAGGATCTACCAAGTCTTTGTGAAGGAGCCAGTGAGAGAGAAGAAGGTGGTGAACCTTACAACTCACAACATTGCCCCAGCCATAGGTAAGTGGCCTCTGGAAGTGGTTCTCCTGATTGAGGAACAGATAAGTATCTACAGTTGCAACTCTGAGCTCTAAAGAGCTCAGTAAGCCACAGGACAGGAACGTAACAAGTTACTCCCCATCACCACCTCAAGGAGGCCTGTGCTCTAAATGCCAAACTGTCCTTGCCTTTCATGTTCCTCCACAGTGGTCCGCAGGGATCACTTAGTGCCAGCAGGAGGGAGCCTGTCAAGGCAAGGCAAACCTGTGCCCTGCAGAAGTACCGTGGACACCACTGAAGTGAAGGTGCCACTTAGAGCAACACTGACATTTCCTCTATGAAGGTTTCTCACAGTTGAGCTGGCAGCTATTCCTGCCCTTAGGGCTAGAAAAGTAGGTGAGGTCTTGCCTCCCTTGGTACTAGTATATGGCTCTAGTGAATGGATCTGTCTGTTTCTGAGCAGTTTCCATTACATTGGCATACCTGAAGCTGCACATGTGGCGATCCATACTAGTAAGGATTCTGTAGAGCTGCTTTAAGACTGTGCTGCACCAAAAGTGGAGTGTCCCACCCATCAGGGTTAATTACCCTGCTTGCAGTCTTGTTAGTGACATCATGTCCAGCTTCTGTTTTCTTTGCTCCAGGGCAATTCTGCAGCTTGTTCTGCTCTGCAATGCTGACATGCCCTAAGGCAAACAAGCTGTTTTTCTAACAGGCTCCCTTTCCTGATTGCTTTTATGGAACCGGAGAAGGTGTGGGGCGGGGGTTGATTCTGCTCTGCCTTTGCTGTTACAACATGCCACTATTCTCACCAGTGTAGATCATAAGTGTTTCTCTCCCGGTTTGCATGGGGTTTTAGGCGGTGCAAGATGCCAGACTGTGCAAAATCGAGCACCAGGAATTTTCCTCCACCCTTCGGCCTTTCTTTTTTTGTCTTAAACCAATTTTCACATTTTCCACTGCAGTGAGCTATCATCTGTCAGCCTGTCCAAACTCAAAACCGTCATGCTTTGTTCAGGCAGAAAAATAAAATAAAAATTCCAAGTTGAAATTTTTTTTTAAAGTCTTTTGGGTATAGTTCCTTATTAACATTTTAAAATATTCATTGTGGTTTAATATTTATTGGCTGCTTAATACAGAATTTTGACATCCTTCATACATTTTTAAATAGGTCTATTCTTCTCTAGCAATTGGCTTTTTCAAGTCACAGAAACCTAAACCTCCCCCGTGGGACTCAGGTTGGTGTAGAGAAAACCCAGGCGGTACTAGAGAGAGGTGGCTGTTGGCGGTGAGCTGACAGGGAAGCCAGGACATAAAAATACAAGTCTCCACGCCGGCAGCCCTTTTGCTGCCCTTGAGCCCTATCCAGAGCACATTGTGCAGAGGGAAACTAGGTCTTGTTTTTGGAGTTGCCCACCCAGCAATTTATACCTCTCTTTCCTGGACGTTGTCCTGGTTGTTGCTTGAATAGTTACCTACCTGCTCAGAAGTTAGACAGAACCTACAAGTAATTTAACCTGCCAGGGCTCTCTTAGTTTGGCAGTAGTACCCTCAGTGCTGGAGGAACTTGCCTTCCTGAGAAAAGCCATTTCCACTGTCAAAAAGAACAGCCTTAGAAGAGCTTTGTCCCCTATGGGCAGTGAACGCTCAGCTGGTCTGAGAGCACCACACACAAAAATGTGCTGAGTCGATGGGAATGTGGAAGAAGCTGAGACATCCAGAGTGCCTCTTTCAAACCCACTGCTGATGAAGAACCTGCTCAGACGTGCCCTATTTGTGTACAACAGCAAAAGCTGAGATACTGCCCCATTCCACGAAAAAACTGTATAGAACTCTTCTGGGAATATAACATAAAGCTAAAATGAAACATGAGGAGATAACAAAAGCAAAACAGTGAGCTTTTTCAGCAAGCAGCTATAGTTTCTGGCATAGCTCCAAGGCCCGGAGCCATTTCCAGCCAGGAAACTTCATCCTGTTTCGAATATAAGCATGAGCCTCAGTTTTGCTCTCAGTCTCAGCAGTATAAATGTGGTGTACGTCTACTAATTCACTGCATTTTTTACTCTGCGTTTGCTTTGGAGCAAGTGATTGAAGAATGACAAGTGTTGTGTCTCATGCTTATTGCTAAATTATTCTCAATCCTTTGCTACCCTTGAAAAGAAAATGGGCCACATAGCCAGCATTTGTGAGCTCTCTTCATAGAGAGCTCTCCATTTTTCCCAGCAGAAGAATCTGACCCTTGATGCTTTAGTAAAGTAATGTAATGACACATCTGTTCTAACCCCCCCCCCCCCCCATTAGAACTTATTTTCCAGTAGTTAATGAGATCATGTGAGTGAATTGGAGGCAGATGGGCATGCCATGTTGAGATGCGCTGAAAGATCAGATCTTGGTTACAGAATAAACCTTTGTCACCTCAGCTGAAATTCTGATATAACACTAGGATGAGGAGGAGAGTCTGTATAACCTTGGTGATACTATTCTAGGCGCTGACGTTCATCTGCTGGGTATGACTGAGTTATTCTCTGCCTCAGTTTCCCCAGTTATAAAATGGGATATATTCTACTGCCTTCCTGGTGATGCACTTTGAAGTCCACCAGTGATGCTTTGTCAAAACACTAGTATGATAAGTATTTTTGGTATTATTGGACTGAGTAAGCCAGGGAGGCCCAAAGTTATTGAATCTGTGTCCACTGTTTGTTGTTACAGTGAACTCTCCAATGTTGACTAAAGTTAAACTCGGCTCCTACCGTATCTTGCAGTACTGTGGGAAAGCAAAAAGCCAGGAATAGAATGCATTTATGTTTGCTGACTTCTGGCTCAACAGCTGCTTTAGTGGCTACCATCTCATTATGGCAGCTGCTGGAGAAGCCTTTCATGATCCAAAGATTTGTTAAAGCAGAACTGTCACGTATACTGTTTGCAGCTTTGCAAGTGGGATTTTTGGTTTGGCATTTTTTAGCTTAGTAGTGGTTAAAGACACGTGCTAGTTTTCAGCGCTATAGCCAGCAAGCACACGGCATCTAGCAATGCCAGTAAAAAGTAGAGTGTTGCTAGAGTGGAGGGCTGGACTACCAGAACACAGCATATGCTAAAACCTCTCGATTTTCTAGGACACCTGTTAGCATTAGCAAACGATCATCTCTGGTTTCAAAGTGTTTATTTCAATCCACTATCATCTTACTTGATTTTATTGTTGGTGAGTTGGTGTTTTGAAATGCTGGAAACAAACTACCCAACAAACTGGAACCAGTCACTGTGCCAGCAGTTCCAAACCCATCAACGTTTCTCACACTAGAATGCTTCTGTTAAATGGTACTGTGGCTTTTGGGATATTTTCCCTCATCTTTCCCCTTATTCCTGCTGACTAATTTACAGGGTTAAACTCCCAAGAGAATGATAGGCCAGAACTCCATCCTGGTTCTTGCCAGGTGCCCTCCAAATATTCCCTGTTAGGGGGACAAGGTGTCACTTTCAGCTCTGTTTTGAAGAGAAAAGCCTCTCCCAGCACAGTGTGTCTTACAGCTTTGCTGTCTGTCCCTGGGCTGGATTTGTCCACTCCTCTGACTATCGCAAGCAGAGAAGTCGCTTCCCCTTTATATGTGTAAAACATTGACCTATTTATTTGAGATCTGCAAAAATGTTCCACGTAAAAGTTTTGAGTTACCCTTCCCTGTGCTGCGGAACTGAAATGCTGCTGCACCCGCAAATGGAATGGAATCTTGGCTTTTCTTTGTGGGTTTTCATTTTATTTATTTTATTGATTTTTATTTTATTTAAAAGGAAACTCATTCTTTGGCATTGAAAATTCCTCCCGCTCTGTAAATTATAACCCTTGGCAGGGAGGGGCTGCTTCATACTTCAGCTGTCTGGAGCCGAAGCACCGTGGTGCGTGTGTTGTAAGGGACCCAGAGGAGGGTTGTGTTACCCTGCAGAAAGACTTGGGGCTGTCTACCGTGGCTTCTTTCTGGTCTTCTCTGCAATAAACAGGAACACACTGATAGCCAGGCATCAGGAAGGGAATGTGTGACAGTCACTGTTAATATTTCATGATCCTGGGAAGTATAATGGTCTTGTGAAGAGCACAGGCATCTTCCATCTGACAAAGGTGCAGTATGTTGTATATTAGGCAGCCATTTGCCCTTCATGCAATTCAGAAGAGTTTCTCACTGAACGTGCTTTTTGGGTCCACGCCTGGGCCCACGTGTGAACGTGCTTTGCTTTGGGTGCCAATTCAATTATCAGCCTGTTTTCCTCTATCGTCAGATCCAAATGTTGTCAGGGGCCACAATGTAATAAATGTCATCATCCCTGAGAGCCGGGTACACTTCTTCCAGCAGCTGGGCTACATCCTGGCAACTCTCCTGCTTTTCATTGTCCTCCTCATCATCGTTGTCCTCGTCACCCGCAAGCGCCGGCAGAGAGGTAAGTGCTAGAAAAGACCAGCCCTATAGTGCTTATTGGGATATCCCATGACAGCAGAGCTGATTCTGCAAATAATTACTGTAAAGGACGATGCTGAAGGCAGTGATCCTCTTCTGGAAAACCGGTAACCTACGCAGTGGGGAACCTTTGCAGGTGCCGATGCTGAGAGATTCGTTAGTGTGGTGTAAAAATTTCCAGGTCTTGATTTGCTGAGTTGCTCTGTTGTAAGGGACAAGAAAATTAGAACTGCTAGGTACTTGCTCTTTACAAGTGGAATTTATTTAGAGCAAAAGGCCCACGTGCATCCGTTAAGAACTAAGATGTCTAAGTCCTTGCTGGACTCCCTGTGCTGGGTGATTCTCTGTGTGTAATTAGATAGATGGACAGTGAGATCTTTTGGTGACTTCCACATAAATAGTTTTGGATGCAACACAAAAAGCAAATACCAGGGAATGTCCGTCTTCTGGTGTGTTGTTTGCAGTACCACATTCATCCTTACTTATGTGTCAGGGGATTAGCACCAACACAAAATGGGGCTATCTCCACTGACTGAGGTGGAGTTACTCTGCAATCACAGACGGGACGGGCTCCTGGCCCTGACCTTTGAATAGAAAAGAAGAGCCTGAAATCATCCCTCCTCGCAGAGTGGGATGAGACAGGAGTGTAGTTAGATACCTGGCATATGGGAGGCTGATGAAAACCAGTATCCGTAGCATGTGATGGATGCAGGGCTAAGCAATAAGCAGGGGATGGACAAGTGCAGCACCAGCACACAAGAGATGGCAGGTGTGGTTAATATTTTTGTAATAAATGGGAGGTGGAAAGAAATGAAATATGGCGATGGCTATAGTTTCTCATGGCTGCTCATCCATAGATCTGGGAAGACCACTGGAAATCTGGTGAGTAAAGGAAAGGGAAGCTCCCTGTGGCAGTGGAACACACGTGAACTCTTGTGTATTGGAGGGCTTGTGAAAGTGACCATTGTAAGCATCACATATAAGGAGCACTGTGAATAAGTACTAGGTGTTATTGTTATCACTGTTATCTGGGAGGGGTTGGTTGGAGTGGATACAACTGCTCATTCTGTTTCTTTTCCCTGTTTAGGTTATGAATACAATGTAAAGAAATACGGCGAGTAAGTACAATTACAGGGTCTATTATCTAGGATTAGATTGCATAAAAATGAATTTATGGGCCCCAGCCCTCAGCTGTCATTCAGAGCCTAAAACAGCTGAGGATCTGGTTAGTATGAGTGCAGCCATGTAACGCATAGGCTGTTTGATAGAGTTTATTCCTTGCTTTCCACCAATTCTTTTGCAGCTTTACACTCAGGTCATTATTAATGTAATGTTCCCAGGAATATACACTTGCATAATGATTGCATACCAGGGAGCAACTTCCATGCTGTCAAAGTACGGAAGGAGAGAATGTTTTGTAGGGCTGATTTGGCAATTGCATTTCCTCTTGTTATACTTTGGCTGTGAAATGTCATTAGGAGTTAGTGGCAAAGGGGTAATGCACAGATCCACTATAAACCCTAAACTGTGAGATGGGGCCAAGATTGTGTAGCTGGGTTCCTTTATGTTTTATTATATATTATTAAAGTGGAAGAGATGGGGAAGTTCCAGTACAGATTGGCTCCCCATTGTTCTAAGCTCTGGACAAACACATGGGGAAAAAAGAGCCAGCTAGCCAGAGATCTCAAGGTGTTAATAGGAAAGACAGTAAAAGGAAGAGAGAGGAGAACTGGATTCACTAGTAAGCAGTATGACCTTCTGAAATCTGTTTGATAGTTTAGGGGCAAAGACAGGAAAAGCACCCATGTACAATGGCTGCCAATGCTGTTATCCGTCTGTTATGCTTTCTCCAGGGAAGCTTTGTAGAAACTGGAAAGGATTCTGTAAGGATTGCTGTGAAAATCACCAGTACTTAATAGAGAATGAAACCTTCTATGGATTTTTTTCAACTTTTTTCCAGCTATATAGCAAATAAACACTGTAAATTGAATTCTTTAAAGTAGCATTAGAAGAGCTATTGTGAAAAAGTGTGAAAGGAGCCAGTTATTAAAGAATGTGACAATACCATTTTTCGTTGTTATTCCTTTTTCAGGAAGGATGTAAATCTTAAAGAATTTACAGTCGACACAACAGATCTGACTCAATACAAAAGTGAAGACATCAGGCTGGGTATGCATCAACTAGCAACCATTCTCCAAACCAGGTCAAAACTCATTATAACTGAGGACTTTCTAATGGCATTTAGATGCCTGTTTTGAAGTGACTTAACCTCCTGATTTTAAATGGCAGCTTTGAGAATCTCAACCCACAAGCCAGTGCAAGCAGGGGGATTGCAGGTGGAGAGTGCAGTCCTGACTTTTAACTAGAGGCTGATTGATGAGGTTGGTCAGTAATGGGGCACCGCGTCTTTTGTTTCACCTGGAGTTTTGGGGGTTCTTTGACATGCACCTGAAAGCCAAATTCAAGTGAGTGCAAAACAATGTGGAATGAGATCAGGACAGCATCTAGGGAGGAGGATTCCTCAAATTTAAGGAGTTTGTGTAGGGAAGAGGATCAACAAGGCAGTTCTCTAGAATCTCCTGTCCAAGAAACTAAAAGCATTTGTCAATATGAATATCATCATTCTACAGTAAATAAAAACTAGCTCAAAGTGAGTGATCTGGAGAAAAAAAAATTAGATCAGCAGTCTTTAGTACTAACTACTGACCTTATTTTCTCTTTTGAAAGTGGGTATGAACTGTCATTGACTGAGTTGGGGATAAAGAGAAGTCATGAGTTAGCTGAGTTCATTGCCTTCACCTTCTGTTGAAGCCAGTTTGGTTTAACCTTCTACAATTTCATCCTCCCTGGATGTCAAATAATTTAGTGAACAGTTGAGCCTTCTATCAAGATCTGTGATAGCAATTAGGACAAATAAACGTGGGGAACATGATAGGAAGAAAATTTGCAACAAGGGTCCTAGAATACAAAAGACAGAAAATACAAAAACCACTGGAACTCATGGTAACATGAAACATACTGAAAAGAGGGGAAGGAAACTAATCTCACTGGTGATCTGTGAAAGTATTTTTGCTGGGATATGTGGGACTGACTCAGGGAACTTACAACATTCCTGAAGATGGATGCTGCTCCTTGCTAGAGCTTGAAGGTGTAGCCTTGAGTTTATTGTGTCAGTGATTGATGAGAGATGTCTTCTTGCTTGGACTTGGAGTGGATTGTCTGTAAAGCAAATTTGATCCTCTTGTCTGCGCTACCCTGAGATTCCCGAAGACTTGCCATGATGCCAGGTTCATACCTGCTGCAACTTGTTGTATGTCCGTGAACATGTCGATAAACCAGGAAGCAATTGAGTCTGTCCCTTTTTTTTCTCGGTGCACCCCCAGTAAATGTACAACCTTTAAAAGAACAAGCTGACAAACTTGAGGTCCCAAGTTACAGAATTGCTGTGAGGGCCCCAGTAACCAAGAGGTAGATAGATACAAAAGCTGAAGTAAAGAGCAAAGGAATTGCAGAGAGTGGGTTGCAAACCAGGAGAGCAGCAAGTACGAATTCTTCTCTGTGTGTCTCCTGTGATTCTCCTGTGAGCAAATTCTTTGAATAACTGCATCAGTCACCTTCAGGTGAGCTTTGCATAGATAATACGGAGCTTTTCGTTACATGCTGGTACCTATGAGGAGCAGGAAACTGAAGTATGCATAACTGATTAGTGCCAGGGGCAAAAATTAAGTTGTAGCAGCTTTCCTTTTCCTGCTGAGTGGCTGAGTAACTCCATGAGTTACTCCTGAGTTACTCCTAGAGATCTGGAGATGCCAGGCCTAGAGTACTTCCAAGGATGGACGAATCACATGTCCGCCTTGCCTGTAAAGCTTTGTTTTCTTTTAATGTTCTAATGGCTGTCTGAATTATACTCTTTCCTTACACAGATTACAAAAACAACATCCTGAAGGAGAAGGCTGAGCAAGCCAGAAGCTTCCCAGCAAAGAACATTGATTTAGACAAAGGTAATAATGACTTGCTTCACCCTAATTGGTGGCTGTAGGAACCTTCTGATGGGTTGAAGGAGGGAGGAGGGAAGCAGCAGTGAGCTGACCAAGCCACAGCTGAATGAGGAATGATAAACATCATGACAAATGACAGCAGGAATGAGAAGCTAGTTCCCTTTCTATCCTTTCATCATGGAGCCACAAGATGCAAGCAGTGATTAGGCTTTTAAAAACTTCTGGCATGGCACAAATAGAATTTTTCTTTATTGGAAAAAGAATGCCTCGCAGGGCTGGAATAGTGCATTCTGTACTGTAACCTCAGAGGGAGATGTATCTCAAAAATGTCCTGGCATGGTGTTTGAGAAGAAAACACTGTGCAGAAGAGAGTGTTTTGAGTTGAATTAATTTATGGGTAATGGGCAGTCACTTACTTCATCCAACAAAAGCAAACAGCTCTCCCTCCCTAGGGGCTGAATCTCCTTTTGCTTATCCAGTATTAATCCTGAGTATTACGCCTCAGTTCGTAGAGTCACACTTATGTCAAGCAGTGCTTGTAAGAAGTTGTTAGGATTCGATGACTCTTTTTATATGAATTTAGAATGTAATAAAAGTGAATGAAATTATATCACGAAGGGAATGGTTTGGAGAGTCCATGAATTGCTGTAGACCTGCTGTTCTTGATGGACTTCTCATGATATTTTTGCCTACATTCTGCAGAGATGATCTGTGCTATAGTTTATACACAGTGTCTCTCACTGTGGGCTTTATGAAGAGGATATTGGGGACATGGTGAACTGCAAATGGTCACTTGTCACTGTATAGCTAAGTCCATATTACAGTGTGCTGCTTTGATGGTTTGAAATACCTCTTCAAGTACTGACCTCCTTTTAATTTGCTTTCAGATTTCAGGAAGGAATATTGTAAATGAAGACATTCCCAAGCTGCTGGCTGGACCAGAAGCTTCAATCAAAGACAGATAAATGGAAGAGAGATGCCTTTTCTTAATATCATGTCCCTCCAGTTACCATAGATTTTTCACATAGACTTTCTCCCCACTAAGCACAAGGGTATTTGCAAAAGCTTCTTGAAAGAGTTAGACTGTCTGTCTTGTGTGCACTTATGATGGGTTTGGGTTGCCTTTTCTTATTCTGTTCTCCCAATCCTCCATTCCCTTTTTTTTCCTTGGTATTATTGTTGGTTTTATGCATCAATGATTTTTATGAGCTGAATCAGCAGACCTTTTGCTTTGATGTTACTGCTTTAAATAAACCAACCTGCATCACTAATCTTGACCCATCATTATATCAGGCATTTTTCCATGTAGCGTATTCGTCATTCAGAAAAATAATAGGAAAGCCTGATTGTGATCTCTCATGGGCTGGCATAAATCAGTGTCATATAGCACTTCACGTATTCCAGGTGAAGTACAACGAGTACACCCCTTCACAAATGATGATGTAAATACCTCGTTTTATGAATGGGGAAATGTCAATATCCTCATTTTAAAGGGGAAAGGGAGGCACACAAATGACCAAGGATAGGGCTGGGATCAGCTACAAAGAACTCTGGAAGCCTGCCTCTGTATTTCTCACTCTAAGCTTGTTTGTTGATTTGTTTTTGTTTCAGTGCAGACCAAATCAGATTTGGCATGAGCAGACACTTTCAGCTGAAGTTGATGGAGTAACAGTGCTGTAATACCAGTCTCAGTTAGATCAGAACCAGAAATATTATGGAGAGGGCTAAACTCCTGTGTGGAATCTGGAATGTGATTTTCCTGCAGTCCTTGGGTGGATCCAGGCCACACAGAGCTTGTGTGCACATCAAAACAAAGGTATGATTACAGCACAGGTAGAGAGATTGTTAAAAGGAATAGCTTCTCATGAGCAGACCGTGAGGAACAAGAGTAACAAGACACTCCACTAAATAGCCTGTCAGGAATTTTCATGGCCCAGGGTCTCAGAGGGAGAGTCGAGAAGGGAGATGAGTCCATTCTTGTGGATTTTGGCATTGTTTTGGGGAGACATTACCTGAGATAGTGGGGCTGTGGGCCGAAGGGGAGTTCTACATATGAACAGTGTGTCAGGTGGGGATGTCAAAAAATTGGCAGTCGGTAATTCAGTGTTGTAATCCAAGCAAGTCAAAGCGTCAGGAAAGCAGGAGAATAACAGTTCTACACAGCTTCTCTGACTACTTGGGATATTCTGTGGCCCCATTCCCGAACCAGGCACACGTGTGGTCCTTGGGGCACAGAAGAAAAGGTCTTTCCTGCTATTGTGAGCATGATGACAGTGGCTTGTGTTCTTGTTGTGTAAGGGTGAAGGTGGCCAAGGATTGCCAGCCTACTCTTTGGTGGTCTGAAGAGAATGGCAGAGGGAGGGATTGCGCATGGTCTTCGTGACTGAATGGAACTGGGATAGGGTCTTCGGGATGTAGCGGATGGTGGAAGTGTGAAGAGGAGCTTGTGTGGAGCTATGGTGAGGGTGAGGGAGGATGTGAGGGTGACGGTGTGGTTTCAGTCTTGAAGTAGTGCTCTGCTTGCAACTGGTATCTCAGCGTGGATTTCTTCCTGGGGATGGAGAATTCTGAGGTCTTTGCCGTGATGAAGTAGCTGTGGTCCAAGGAAAGCATCTCAGTCTACCAGCTAAACAATTGGGAATGCGACCTGCTGCCTAGTATGGTATCTGTCTTGGCGGCTGTTTTAGCCACCCTTGCCACTTATCTGGGAACACGTCAGTGCTGTCTAATAGGGACACAAGTTTGGTCAAACTGGAAAGAGATGTCGTCATGGCTGGGCGAAGCTGCCCGCTGTAGGAGCACATGTACTGTAAGGGTCCAGTGCTGTTTTGAGAGCCATCCAAGGCTATAGGCCTCCCTAGCATAGGTGTCAATGTCAAATCCCATACCGACCCCTTTCTTTCCACCCCTACCAACTTGGGTGTCATGTCTGACTGATGCCAATGTTCTTAGACATCTAAATCCCATTTCAGACCCCCTCTCCCTCCTCCCGCAAACACCACTGATCTCTGCTGTTGTGTGACGAGGCTCAGTAAGACTCTCAGCAACCCAGAAGTATACTACACTGGGTGTGATGGTTGCTGAGTTGCAGCTACTTACACTGAAGCTGAGCTCAGCTCCCTAGCTTTGCCAAAAGTGTGGTAGGTGAGGCCTCCTATGTACCAGAAGGAACCACATTGTTCAGAAGCTAGGATGTCAGTGCTTCTATGCGCACTTTTTACAGGAGTGGAAAATGGACCGTGTCAGTTTTTATAGATATTAATACTTGTCTCTGTTAGTGAGGACTGTGTTAAAGAAGAAATGTTTTGGGGACCCTTAGTTTTAATGCCTTCAAGTATTAAAAATATTAATAATAGAATATAACAGTAGAGGTGTAGTGAGCCTTCCTAAGCTACAGCTGTACAGATCCTTATCTTTTAGTTTGCTTAGCCCTGCCACTGCTCTCTGGACAGTTTTTGTGATTTGCGATTAACTGCCTTTATCTTCACTTAAGATTCACCGCTAGAAAAGCGCTGAGATTGGGCAGACCCATGGCTGGTGGAGAGGAGGGTCTGGGGTTGGGCCCAGGTCCCTGTTTGTCTGCCCTTTCCTCAAAGTAGACAGCCGTTCTTACTCTGCCTTTGGCTGGACCTGATTGAAACCCAAGCTGCATTCCTGCAGGTGCATAAGGCTGTGCTGGTTATTCCATCAGGGTGGCACAGTCTCAAGTAATTGTCATTAATGTCTTTCTCCCTCCCTTTCATGTCTGTGAGTCAAAGGTTGGAGATCTTTACTTGCCAGTTCAAATTGCTTAGTACAGCTCATACAGACACCAGCTCAAAGTGGGGTTACTCATAAACTCCAGAGGCATTTAAATATTTCATTTGACTTCTAGGCTGCAAAATAGCTTAAGGGGGAAAAAAAATTAATGTGTTCTCTGAAACAAGCACTAGGAAGAGCTTTATGAGTTCCTCATCCTTGCTTTGATCACTAGTTTGAATTTGGGTAATGGTCAGACATGCCAGTATAACTCTAGACTGATCAAGATGGGAGTCCAAGTTGAGATTATGGCCCTTTTTTCTTCAGGAGAGGCATATGCTGTATGATTGGACTGATGATCAGAACAGTGGTTTTCAAAAGCAGCCTGCATCCAGTATGTAATTTAGTATGTTAAAATTCTGGTTGAAAGAGATCCAGGCAAGAGTGCTGGATAACCGGTTGTGTTTTCAAACTGTTGAAAAAGAGAGAAAGAAAACTGAACGCTAAACTGAAGAGTTTTGCTTGTTTATTTCTTAATATAGAGGAATTATCAAAGCCTGTTTGCCCTTATATACTGGTGGGAAGCCATTTTGTTTCTTTACATACGCGCTTTGTATTCTGTCAGTCTTTGGCATTGGCACAAAGTCTATGTAACTTATCTTGCATGTGAAAATTAGAAGGCTCGACTTGCAATTAACCACTAGGCTAGGGGCAGGACCACTGTTTTCTGTTCCCATTCTGCCATAGACTCTGAGCAATTCTAGACAGGTTGGTTTTCTCTCTTTTTCTCTCATCTCAGGCTTTCTTTCCCTGATACGGGACAGTAACTTGCCTCTCATGGAGAAACAATTTTTTAGTGTGTGTAGCACTTCGGTAAATGTGCTTTGCCTGAGTTATTCAAAGTAACATTCTCACTGTACTAATGGAATGCTGCATCTTGATAGATTTCTTTACCTGTCACTTTGCAAGCTCTTGGCAGGCTTTGGCTCATTATAGTCTCCTTGGTTTCCCAAGTCATACATTTTATGTTCAGTTAGTTAAAATAATAATAACCCCTAATATTTCTATACCAATTACTTCTCAGTGAGTACTCTAGATCAATGAGGGCAGAGAAATTAAAGTCTCTTTTAGGGTAATGTATGGACTGTAAGCCCTTGCTGTGGAACAAGGAAAGGGTGAATGGCAGTGACCTTAAAAGGGGTTAAAACTGAGATTAGAACTAGAGCCCCCTCTTTTCAGCTCTGTGCACACTCTGCTTCCTCTCAAGGCTGAGAGGAGGACTTGTTCCATAAAGCTTGTTTTTTTTCTTTGTTGTAACAGAATTAATTTTCCTTATTATTGTTACTTAACTTTTACCATTTATCATTGTTGTGTAACTCTCCTAACATTTAAGAAATAAAGGAGAATATAATGGAGTTTCAAGTTAAGGTTGATTTTATTTCTTGCTCTTTGGAGATGCTATCTAAGCTATTAGCCAGCATTAGCTAATTCTTCCCAGTAGCTGTGCAGTGTGTTTCATCTTGGAGCATCCTAAAGTGCTTGACAAAGTGCAGATTGGATGCAATAAGTTATTCCAGTGATTTCAATATGGTTTCCACACGGGACATCATCATTTGACTTGGTCATGGGGCCCACAGACAAATTTTAACTCTCCAAAAATGTTGTATAATGAACAAATCTGCAGCTGGAGATGGAGTTCAAACCATCTATCAGAGATGAAGGCTGGCAGCTCCTTCATAGTACATAATTCTGCAGGTCCAGAAGGGAAGGTAACATATCCTGCTGGAATAGTTAACTGCACAGTTTTATACTTCGCTCCCAGCCCAAATTCCTCTTTTCCTTGCAGTACTAACACCTTGCAAAGTTCCTGCTGCACATTCTGCTCTTGGAGGGCTTCCACCCACTGAGTAGTATCCCAGCTGGCATGACAGAGTTCTTCCAGGGACACTGATGGAAACAGCTTGTACTGCTGCTTGGATAGACAGTGCAGGGTGCAGGTGCAAGAATTTGAAGGATCAAAGCAGGATGTGAAACTAAAAAGTGGCAAAGAAGTGGATTTACCAAACTAAGATTATTGACCAGCTTGCCTAGCTCTGGTGAATGTATTATCTTCTCTCTTACCTGGTTGGAAATCGTACTACAGCCAGTCTCCTGCCATTTCATGCCACCTCTTCACTGGGGTGAGTCTCCCTGTGATGGCTGCTTGTGCTTTCTCAGATAACCAGAGGGGAAAAAAAACCCCCAAACCAACCAGGTTAAAAGGGTTGGGAGTTGAAGACAGTGAGAAGTGGATGGGGAGTAAGTAGTTCCTTCTCATTGGGCTCTGTTGTTGTTGGGAATGAATGATGAGTTCTTCAGCAGGGGGAGCCAGGGGCCACGTACAATAAAGATCTCATCCAAAGTACCCTTTCTGGTACTCTTGTGGGGTTTCACTGGTCAGCCACTGTTATAACCTTGTTATGGTTTAACCTGGCAGGCAGCTAAACACCACACAGCCCCTTGCTCATTCCCCCCCCCCCCCAGCCCCAGTGAGATTCTTTACAGTGAGGAGAAGCCAAATGAGAACTACTGAAAAAAAGATACTTTGGGCAAAGTGAGATCATCCTGGAGCTGGGTCCGGTCCCACTGGGAACATCTGACTCAATAGAATTTTTCTAAGATTCAAACTTACCTTTTTTTTTTTTTTTCCTCAAATGCCACAGGCAAACTAGAGCACCATGCTGTAATAAAAAAAGTATTCAAATTATACGGTTGATGTTGGGAGCTAGAGATGCTACCATTTTGCTGGACTGAGGTGACACATGTTGGATTGGATTTCTACATTTGTTCTGTGTTGGAGGAGTATGGAGTTTGAGTGGAGTTCTTCTGAGGGCTTCAAAAATGCAAATGCAGTGGTTGCAGGCCTGTGTGTGGCTTTTTTTTTTCCTGTGCATGGGGGAGCCTGCAAAAAAAGGCAGCTGCAACTATGCAATTATCTTGAAGAGTGAGGTCTTACTGCATAGCCTTAGCTGGTGCTGGGTGTCATTAATGCTTTAAGCCCTGTTTGTTTCTGCTGGTACACTGGGTCTCTGCTGGCAGACTCCAGCCCAGGCACTGTTGGTTATTTGTTGCTTGGGCATCTCATTGCTTTTCTCTGTCTCTGTAGGAAATGGGTCTGATTCTCCAGGAAAGCGGCTGGGAACAAGGAAAAGCCAATTTAGCAACCACAGGGCCTGCTTTGCAGACCACCGAAATTAAATATTGTTATTGTCTTCAACTTGTCTGAAATGAAGTCCAGATTGTCCCCATTTCCTTTCTGCCTCCCAGTCTGGGGAGACTCTTACCAGTGGAGAGGGACTTGCTAGTCATTAACAGAACAAATTTCTGAGGGGAAGAAGAAACAGTGGGGACTGGAGAAGTAGGATAAAGATCCAAATAGACATTCCTAAGCAAAAAACTCCATTGTTTCCTAGAGGTTGAGTTTTTAAACGTGTATGTCTGAAGACATACTGCAGGGAAATTTTTCAAGTGTGGCCCTCCCCTTTTAGAAAAGTGCTGCAGCTGCTAAGAGGAGGTAGGAGAACCAGAAAATGGCAGAGGAAAGAAAATCGATTGAGTCATGATGAGTAGGAGCTGGGATCGACCCATTAAACTCATTCATGAGGTGTACATCGCATGAAAGTGTTTGAAAATGCTTGAGACTGCCGAAAGTGTACGTGTGCAACAGTGACTGGTTCTCCATGATTGGCACTAGGAAGACTCCAGAAAAAGTGTGGGAGTGCTGAGTTTTCATAGCTGGAGTACTGATGTTCTAACCCACACCGTTTTGTGTATGTGGTTCAGCAGCAAGGGAGGTCTTGCCTGGAAGGCATCACTTCTTCCTTTCACGGTCAGAGCTTTTTGCCCAGACACCACAGCGTCTTATGAAAATTTCCCTCTGAAGACCCATATACAGCAAACACACGATGGAGAAAAAAGGTACTTAATCAAAACCAGCTTAATTTTGCTCAGTGATTTGAAGTGCTCAACCTGTTGCCTTTTGCAATAACATTTCACATCTTTCCAGACTCATCTCCACTGTTTTGATTGTTGCTTTAAAGTACAGTTGGGTTCCAAGACAGAAGTTAGCAGCATTTCTGCAGCAGGTGTAGGGAGTTTGATACCTTTCTGTACGAGTATCTGATTTTCACTTGAGGTTTGCTGTTGCTGGGAGATCTTGAAAGGACGGGAACATAGTTTATTCAGTGTGACAGCACTTCCAGCACTACAGAATCGCACTGTAATAGAACTGAGATGCATCACTTTTGGTAGCAGTAGCTGAAGAGTCATCAATAGACTCAAGTTAGATGAAAAAGAGACTGAAATTGGAGGAGATGCTCTTCATTGCTATGAACCCTGAAAGTTGTGTGCATCTGCTAACAATGTTAGTTCATGTCTTCCATTACATTCTTCTCATTTCTTTTTAGCAGTCCCTGTGGAGCACCAACATGAGTGATGTCCTCTCTTCTTATCTTTTTCCCTCCCATGAGAAGTACACAGTGCCTCATTCCTACAGACCTGTAAGGCAATATCCCTCCATAACCCACATTCCTCAATGAAGAGGGGTTTTGGAAGTGTCACTGAAAATACTCCCCATCATTTCCCTCCCAGGTTTATTTGTATTTTAATCCAGAGGCAATGAAAGCCCTGGGGAGCTTTGCCTGGGAGGCTGGAGAGCAGATTGCTGGACTGCAAGTCTTTTGCTTCCCTCTAGCGTTTGATGTCTTTATTTTCTTGTAAACTCTTGGGACTGACTTCTGCCATGGCCTGAGTGTGGCCAAGGTCCACTGCACAGAGAGGAAGGATAAAAGGAAAAAAAAAAAACCTTGCAGATCTTTTAGACGAGATCCATGAGCATTGTAAACTGACTTGAATTGCATCCTGGTGATGTATACCAGCTTGGGAGCCAGCCTACATCATCTTAATTTTAAGCACATCCAAACTGGGTGGTTGCAGTTACATCATTGTGCTTCTCTTTCTCTTTTAGGATCATTTCCACGTTTAGTTCTTATTCTGCATTGATGCTAATGTCGCCTATGTGAATTGCTAGAATGAGGTGGAATCTTTGCCCCAGAGATGAAGAGTAGCTGCATAACTTGCCTTTTAGAATGTGCTGAAAGTCTTCACATAGTGCTCCGTGGGAGGAAACTTAGGATAGCTGAAGAGGAGGAATAGGTTGGCTAACAGTTCCTGTGTGGTTCATTCAGACACGTTTCTGATACATCCCTTCAACGATAGAAGTCCAAAATAAATTTCTCCTTTTATTTTTAAACAGTGGTGATTTTGGAGAAAATACTTAAGCGCAGGAATATAAGGATTAGTCCTCCCAGTGGGACTCAATACTTTGGCAACCCAGGTTTTGTGTCTCTAGGTCACTACTGTGATTCCTTTCTGGAAGGAATCTTCCTTGGCTAATGGGTGTCATCAGTTTAGTAATACATCCGTGCTACTGGCTCCCTTGTAGGTACCATCATTCCTACAAGTGGCATGAATAGCTGGCAGTAAATGATGGGAAGCTTGCAGTGATGCTAACCACATAGTTCTGCTGTGTTGCTGAAACAAATGAAAACAGAAGCCTTCATTTCCCAGGGTAGACTATCCAAATGAAAGTACTCATAGTCAAACCCGATTTCACTGACATGAGTAGCAAAACTGCCAGCGACTGGCTTTTGAGAAGAAATAATTCTCCAAGTGAAAGGTGATTTTGTTCTTTTACAAATAAATTCTTGCAGGTGGATAAAAAATACCCATGAAATCTCAGAGTGGGTCCCAAGTCACAGCTTTGGTTTTCTTTTTGTCATATCTCTTTAAACAAATACTTATTTGCTAAGCACCCAGAGTGTGATGAGCTTTTTGAATTCACTGAGACAAGCAGCAACCATCACTATAATTCAAAGGATGGCTTTTTAAAAGGGCTTGCTTATTCTCTGTGTGGTAATGAAGTGCACTGCTATATAAATGAAGAAAAGGGTGAGCGGCTTTTATGCCTCAGGGCGCTATCTGCTCCCTGCAGGGGTCAGCAAGACTATTTGCTCTACCATGGAGAGCACAACACTAATAGCAAGAGATTTTATGCCTTATATTTATTTTCCACTGAAGTGTTAAGGCCTGAACTCTGCAAGAAGCAAGATATTAGCCCTAATGGACCAGAGGTTTGCTAAGGTGGTGTATTCTGCATTCCTATGTCCTCCACTCTTTAATTGGATTAGCTTGTGGTTTGACTGTAACATGAAAGTGGGTTATCTTCTCTCTTCTGTGCTTTATGGGGACACAGAAAGCTTTTTGTGAGTCATAGATACAGTCTTATCATGTCTGTTCCAAGGTAGTCATCTGACAATTACACAACTCATTATATTTTCATTTGTCAAAAGTAAAAGCAGAGCTAATAGAGCAAGAACAGAGCTCTTTGCAGATTTAGTCTTTGTGTGGATACCACCTAGGTCTCTGGGGGATTTAGGAGGTCATTAAATATGAACTGAAGAGACCAAAGGGTTGGATGTTAATATTTTGCCTGAGTTTCATACTGCAAAAACTACATAAAGCTCAGTATCACAGAAAATACAGCTCGTACTATAGTCCTGCCAGAGGAAGCCTTCTCCATTCTTGCTCCAAGATTCTTGTGTGTGGTAGAATTGATGGATTCACAGTATACTTTCTGTACCAAGAGTACTCTCAGGTGCTTGCAGAAGCATAGCACGTGTCTGTGCACACATGCAGGACAGGAAGTTGAATGCATAGTTTTACAGATATCTTCGGTACTTTATGTCTTACTCTGTCAGAATTCCAAAATTGAAAGAGTGAGAAACGACTAACCATCAGTGGCTACCGCTCTTGGAAAGTACTCTTTGAAGTGCACCAAGTTGATCCTTCCTGACTTAAAACAGTACTAAATCACTAGTTACATGATGAAGACTAAGGCCATACCTTTACTTTGCTGATTATCTTTCTTGTTTGATGATCATACAAGCATTCAAGTTTAGCAGTGATGAGCGGTAGGAGTGTCAGGAGATCAGCAAATCACTGGAGTTGGAGAACCCCAGTGAATGTGACTTTGTAATGGCTTCACTATATCAGAAATGACAGCAGATAGTTGTTGATGTTTTGGTTTCTCAATATTGTTGAATCTTGTTGAGTTGCGGATTAACTGTGCCATTGGTAGAGAGGTACCCAGATCTGGCTCTGCATAGGAGAATTTGGCTCTGGAAAAGGTATCGCAGTGTTCTCGTGGTACTGTGCTGGTAGGATCTGGGGACTGGTGATGGTTAGAATTTCAGAAAATTGAAAATAATAAACAGCAATAATGTTACCAGGCCTTTTGGCAGCCACTAATGCAGTTGGCTCCTCTGTTTCATGCTGCTAGAAAAATCATTCCAGTGCCACAAGTAATTCAGTCACTGGGCTGTGATTTACCCCTTCACAGAAAGCAGCTGAATATTCTGAGAATTGAATGTCCTCTTTCTTTGAAAGGGAAAAAGAGAGAACGTCATTAGCTTGGGATTTTCCTGAAGAAGTATTTTTTAATGAACAAAAGATTCCTTGAGACCTGAGCACACTGTTCTGAAATCTTCATTTTCTGGCTGTCGTTTTGGGGGATTTCTAGAAAGAAAGATGAACTCTTCCCAAATACATCACCGGCAAAACACGGCGCTCCAAAGATTTTTCTCGGGGCTGTGTGCTCCAAAACTTGCCTATCTCACCTGGCAGCATTGAACAGTGACTCTTGCTGTTCTGTGAAATTCAAGAGATGATAGGCCTAAAGCTTGCTCTGTGCCAAGCACCTCAATGGGCTCCGTGCCCAACAGGCTTCCACTGAAGCAGCTATTAAAAGCAATTTCTTCTGAGCCACAAATGTGTCTCTGCTCTCCTATTAGCATAAGCTGTGGAGAAGCCACCTGCGCTATGGAAAATGTCATGATCTGCAGAGAATCCGTGAGCTCGTTGCTTAAAGAGAACCCATCTTAATTCTCATGAAACACAAAGGGCAGGGGGTCCACTGGGGGAGGACAGTCCGAATTTTTGAGATACCTGAAATACAGTAGCCTGTCTGCCATTACAGAGCTGTGAGTAATGCAGTTCTCTGTCCTGCCCATCTCTCATACAAATAAATTGGGGAGAATGCATCTTGTAAAGACTGCTGAGTTAGAGTAGAAGGCTTTACTAACCGAGTACACCTATAGTAACGTACCTCCCTTTTCCTGCTCTCACGTGAATAAGGCTACCTAGGGGTCTGCACCTGGGAAGTGTTTACTAATTCCTAGAAGGAGGAAAATAAGGCGAGATCTGCGAGGGGACTAAACAGCGTTGTTCCTATCACCCTTTGGGAGCGTTTACTCTTCGGCCAAAGACTGCGATGCTTACGCAAAGAGAAACACCTTGCTTGGATAAAATCCCTGCCAGCCCCCCGCTCCCCCCCCCAAAAAAAATACCCACAGAAGTAGCACCTTCGCCCGGGTGGGGAAGGACCGGCTCCGTCCCGCTCCCCGCCGCCGTGACCGGCCTGTGCTGCCGCCGGGCCGGCAGAGGGAGCGCTGCGGGAGCTCGGCGGGCCCCGCGGGCAGAGCGGCGGCGGCAGGAGGAGGAGGAGGAGGAAGAAGAAGGGCGGTTGGCCCGGCCGCCCCGCGTCCCCGCTGCCCTTCCCCGCCTCCAGCCCCCGCCCGCCGGTTCAGGGGACGGGACCGCGGCGGTCCATTGCCGAGTTTAGCGGCAGCGGCGGCGGCGGCGGCGGAGGGGGGTGGGGGGGGAGAGGCGGCCGGAGGATGCAGGCGGGGCGGGCGGCGGCGGGCTGCCGTTCCCGGGTCGGGCAGCTAGAGAGCAGTGCAGGGAGCGAAATCCCGGCCGAGGAGCCCCTGCGCGGCGGCGGCGGCGGCCGGGCGCTGGGAGCTCCCTTCCTGTCGGGGGCGGCTCTGGGCCGGAGGCCGTGAGAGGGAGCCGAGCGGTGGCGGAGGCCCGGGCCGGCTCCCCCTCCGCTCTCCCTCCTCTCCCATGGCGGAGACTAAAATCATCTACCACATAGACGAAGAGGAGACCCCTTATTTGGTGAAGCTGCCCGTCCCGCCGGAAAAAGTCACTCTGGCCGATTTCAAAAATGTCCTCAGCAACCGGCCCGTGCACAGCTACAAGTTCTTCTTCAAGTCCATGGACCAGGATTTCGGGTGAGCGGCTCCGGGCCGGCGGGGGGCCGCCTGCCGGAGCGGGGACCGGGGGGCCGGGGGCGGGGGGGGGGGGGGGGGGGGGGGAGGCAGCGGGCGGCGGTCCCTGCCCCTCCTTCTCCTCCCCGCGCCCCTTCCCGCTGACAGCCGAGGGGAGGTCTTTAAGCTTCCCTCGGCCCCGAGCGGCAGACACCTGCTTCGCTGGCGGCGGCGGCGGTGGGAGCCCGGTTGCGGCCCCCCCGCCTCTCTACGGGCCGGGCCGGGGCTTTTGGCTACGCGGCCCGGGCCCGCCACCGGGTGCGGGCCCTGCCCGCCGCGCACTGCGGCGCCCGCTCGGCTCTAGGCCCCGGCGGCGAGCCGCCGGTACCCGAGGGAAGGAAGAAGCCGCCAGTGCCGCCTCCACCGCCGCTAACATGGCGGCCCGGCCCGGCGAGCGAGCGGCGGGTGCGGGGGTCGGTGTTGCTGCTTGTCGTCGTCGTCGCCCTCACCCCGCGGTCGGTCGGCGGGACCCCTGATAGCCCCGGCCGGATCGAACCCCCTTCCCCTGAGGCGAAGAGGCCTCTCGGCTTGTGTTTCAGTAATTTCACCCCCCCACACACACCCCTCCCCGCCCCTCCTTCCTCCTCCGGAGCGCTGGGCGATGACCGGGGCGGGCCGGGCTCCCTCAGCCGCTCCCCGCCTGTTCGCTCCCGGCCGGGCCGGAGCCTTGACGCCGGTCGGGGCGGGGGGGGGGTGACTGGCAGCTGTCACCGTGTCGGGGCTTGTGGCAGGAGAGGGGGTTTCTGAAGAGCCAAGCAGGGTCAGGCTGACATAATGTTGAAAGGTGAAGCCCGGTGCAAGCGTAGGACTAGAAACGCCGCTCTGTAAAATGGGGTTGCTCTTCTGGGTGGGTGTCGAACGGGGTCGGTGGGCGAAAAAGGCCGCTTCTTGGAAGGGTGTGCTCCCGCCTCGCCGGTGGTAACGCGTTCTGCGGACCAGGAGGCAAGGGCCAGGCTTTCAAACGACCTTTGTGATCGCGTAGGCCAGATTTCTGACTGGAGCTGGGGGGGATATTCGACGTCGTTCCAGTCTCCGCGCACAAATGTGGGTTGCGTGCCACCGGGCTTATTTACAGCCGTAATAAAATAAACCAATAAAATTCCGTTTGACTGTTTGCCAGACGGTAACTTTCAAAATGTATTAGTCCTTTTGTAGCGAACGACTTCTCTTTGTACTCACATCTGTCACTGGCAGGGCAATTTTACGTATTTAAATGCCTTGCCAGTAAAAAAAGAGAGCAGGTTTGTGGAAAACTAATATGGACCTGACTCTAAAATAACACCGTGGTTGAGGTGCGAATTTTATGTTTGGTGAGATATATCATCCCAAGCATCCTTTTACGTATTGTGTAGCCTCTCTCTTATCCGCGAGACCTGAAGCCTTTAATGTTAATTGTGTTTTTATCCATGGTGGAATGTGGATATTGTTTGTTGACATGTGTTTCTTATGTGGTGAGTTGTTACTATTGGCATGTTACTGTAGGAGCGTTCGTGTATTGACTTCTTGTCTTTCTGGATTCTGAAAACATTTTTCTGGGAAACAACTGTACAAACTGTTTGTTTTCAAAAGAAGGTCTTTGAAATTGTCTATTCATACATTTTTCTCCTTCACCCTCAAGTGACAGGGACAGGTACCCTGCAGTTGTCGTATATATTCAAGCTCTAAGTTTTTGTGGTGCAACCTCAATAAAGGATGTTGGGTTTGTTGAGACAGCATATGCATTCATTCCCACTGCTACGGAAGTTTAGTCTTAGAAAACATAAACTGTGCTGAGGCACGTTGAACATACTAGGAAGATCTCTTAATGCATTTGGGCTCTTCTTGATCTTTGACCAGGTAACAGAGTTAGTAACGTAAACCCTACAGTGGTTCTCTTTGCTAGTCTTGAAACTGGTGTGAAAAACATCTGTTATTCTTGCATTGTCTTGGAAATGGAGATGATGGGCTGCAAGTGAGTGATGAGGGTAGATTCTGTCTCTCTCAGTCAAACAGTAGCCTCAAATATAACTATTGAATGCGTGGGGGTGGCAATCCGTTGTCTTGAGACAGCTAGAAGTAACTCTATAGGTAGTGACTCTTGCAAACCAATAAGCTGTCAGTCAGATTTTTGTTTGCTTTTGTTTTGTTTGTCAACCAGATTTTTGTTCCTCTCTGAATCCTAAATACTTATGAAAAATAGGGAATTAGAAGAAAACTTACACGAATCTTTGCTGTCTTAGCAAGTGTTACTAGTAAATATGTGCTTTTTTTCATCATCTTGTCTTCAAACTGACTTTTTAAAATTGTTGTCGCAAACAGGTAATTATAGATGCGGTTGCCACTAACTGTAACAAAACTGTGTATCTAATTTCTACCTTATGTGCCTGAAAATGTCCTCCAAAGAAATTCTTTACAGTGTGTTCTGTAACTGGTACTTCGGCTTAAACTACAGTAACATTTTGGTTTTAAATGTAGTGTTCTACAGTTCTAGCCTTCTGTTCTTCACATTGCTGCTCAATAGCTGTGCGGAGCTATGATTTGGCATGGTGGCTGCCACTTGGCAGGGTGGTTTGTAAATCCCAATGTGGAGTGAAAAGTACTTCTTGTGTTAGGAAAGCAAATGTTTTCCTGGAGAAGTGGAGCCTCCTTGAGAAGCCAGTGATCGGGAACCGACTTCGCAATACTGCACATGTTGTTGTAATTAAGGCACAGCCTTTCCTGGATCCTGAAATAATGTAATAAATAATTGTGTTCAGAAACAGTGGATGTGTTGAATTGGTTCCAACTCTGAAAGATAGTGTTGCTAAGGATTGGAATGGAGTTGGGTTGGGGACGTGGAGTCATATCAAGCTGTGTTATGAAATTAAGCACTTAATGCGTTTTGTGTACCTGTGCTGAGTTACCAGCCTGCTTTCAGCTTTCCTTCTGGGAAGGTGCGGAAGAAAGGTGTAGGCATAGCATAGTTCCTTCTGAACTTCGGCTACAGTTTGATTTACTACTCTGCCTTTCAGTGTGGAAAATAGATAGAATGTGGAACCTTCATCTTGATTTTTCCTGCCAGCCTTACTTTGACATAAAAACATTTTTCCCACCCATTTAATTCTCAAGGGTGACTTCTGCACTAACTCTTGATGGGATGGACTTGTCTTTATTCTGAAAGCCCGGTCTTTCCGAGTAACTCCTTCTGTAGATAATGATGTTGTTTTTAAGATACAGGATGTCTAACTATGTTCTGACTTTAAGACTCAACCCTTGGAAAAGCTTTGTAGCTTCTATTTTTGTTCTAGTCGGTGGGAAATTAAGCAGGGACGTTACAGGATCAGACTCGTTAATGTGATAGTATCCACCAGCAATGAAATTTAGAGAAGGTGAAATTTGTGATACATGTTTTATAGACAAGGAGCTGTGTCATCAGCTTGCTTAGTCGCTTACAGCGACTGATTCTTTCCTCTCAGGGGAAGAGCTCAGAGATCACTTCTGATCACTGAAATTGTTGATTCTAAGGTTACAGCCACAGACATCCGTGCAATAATGTATAATGCAATTTTCTTGATTCTTTGATAATTGAAAAATGATAGAAAATGAATACATCTGAAAATAAAGCTAGAGTTTGTGATACCTGGGCTCTCGTGACTGAAACTCTGACAGCTGCATAAACTGTGTCAGATCCAAATGATTCATAATGAATCTGTGTGACATCTCATAAGAGGAATTCCTACCTGTCTGTTCTTAAATATTTGGTATTTCCAGAGCTTTACTTGTGAAACATTATCACTAACTTCCAAAAATACAAAATTATAAATGTTTATGATTGAGGCATTCTCATAAGCTACGTGTTTTAATTTTGCTGTACAGTAACCTACTTTGAGACTCCACGCTACCGTTTCAGCTCTGGTCAGCATAGGATGCTATGCTGTGACATGATTACAGCAGGAGAGATTCAGAGGAAGAACTGTACCAGCTTAAATACATGGTCTGTACAAAAGCTCATACTGATAAATATACTCTCTCCTGCATTGTTCGGGCTTCCTTTGCTCTGTTCAGTCAACATGTCACTGGGGTAGGAACTGGTGATGGTGTCTCCCAGTACTGCAGGATAGGAAGAGCAAGCAAATAGACTCTGCAATCTTTATCTGTTGAATACCAGAGTATGTCTGTTCTGCCATCCTTCTGGGTGAGGTTCAAGTCCTCATTCTTTCCATTGTGTGAACTAATACTCTTTTGATTATACTTCTTTAGGGAGTACTTTGAGGAGTGGCTTTTTAGGCATTCCTTTGGTATCAGCAAAAGAACTTCCTTTTAAATTGCACTTTTAGGTGCAGCTGTTTCTTGTGCAGAAATTGATTTTCTTGGTACTTGGTTTGTTGAAAACTAGCAAGCAATTGTGATTTAAAGCAGTAGGAATCCGGTTTGGGATTAGGATTATGAGCTGAATGGGGCAATTTTTGATAGAAGAGGAACATGAGAAGCACTGTTTTGTGTCTTTTCTCATGGAGGCAGTGTACCATCTCTGTTTTCACCCTTGCCTTTAGAGGAGTCCTAACTGAGAAACAGGAGTCCTAATTGACAGATGTCTAGCTGTGGAGATGCAGAATAATTTCATAATTGTGAAAGCTTTTAGAGACAAGATATTAAAAAAACCACTCAAAATATTTTTTATGGGGATAAATGAAAGTAGGTGTTGCCTATTTATCAATGAGGTTTAGACGATTCATGCTTAAAGTGCCGTTTGGACACTGGACATATATAATTTGGAAAACAGAAAGTTGATTTCTGTGTTATATTTGCAGAATTCCACGCTCATTGAATGTAACTGTGAAAGCTGTTGTAAAAATCCAGCAAGCAAAGCAACATTAGACAAAAACGTGGAAGCCTTATTTCTGCCTGTTCTCTGTCAACCAGGTGCCATGGAGTTCTAGACTCTGAGCTAGCTGAACTCGAGAAAGTTTTTGGACTGAGTTCTGTGCTTGGAAGACTGTTTCCATGCTTATTCAGGGATAAGGTAGCATACTAGACAAAAGTGCCTTGCAGGTAGGATTCTGCCTTTTAGGTGGGCTCTGCTGTGCTATGTAGTAGTAAGACCATAGTTTTGGGTTGGGGTTTTTGGGGGTGGTTTTTTTTTTGGTAGTTATTGCAACAAAGATTTTAATGAGGTATTTTTGCTGGTATTTTTAAGGAGATCCTCTCAAGACTAAAGAGCAACATGAAAGGATGCCTACCTCCATACTTGTTTGAAAACTGAGCAAGCAGGTGACAGAGGCTGATATAGGTCAGTTACAGGTATGAGTTTGTCTTTTTTGAAACAGAATAAAATGAAGACAAATGATTCATATTTGCATTAGAAAATACGGAGCTGGTAGACTAATGTGCAGAGGGGGCATGTGCTAAAAATAACAGTTTAGGAAAACGATCTTTGCAGCTCTGGGACAAGGATTGATACCCACAGAGTGAGTCTGTATGGGTCAGAACTAGGCAGGGGGATGTTGAGGCAACTACTATGATCAAAGCTCTGGCAAGAATTTTAGCTGTATAAGTGGAAAGTTTCAGAAATACTACAGACTGCGAGACCTAAATGTAGGTTGGACATGAGGGTCTAGAGAGCAGTTAGAGAATTCAAGATGTCCAGGTTACTGATCTGAGTGATGGGCAGGTAGGTGAGCAGATAAGAAGAGGTGTGCCGTATAACTTTGGGCCTTGAAATACATGCAAGATTATCTTTACAAAGAAACCATGTAGAATCTCCCTCTGTGTGCTTGTTTTCCCACATGCATCTTTGTCTCCTCCCTCTTTAGTCTCTTTTACCCTCAACGTTATTGAGGGAACAGGATGTTTTTAGGAGGGGCGAATGAGTAAGAAGTAGTTCCATGAGGGTACAACTAACAAAAGCAGGCTTCCTGAAGGTTTGTGTCCTTTCAGTGTTAACCCTCTGTATTTTCTCTGTTATCTCGGGCTGCTTCATCAGTTAGTAGATATTCAAAGATCTGAGATACAGTTAGACTGAGAAAAAGACAGCAGTTTACTTAGACACAAGATTAAAAAAGGGTTAGGGCTTCAACTGGTAATGCAGTCACATAATTTACTATATAGATCTTTGCAAATGCCTATGGCATGTTTACTGAAAATGTCTTTTGGATAGCAAGTGTGGTTGAGCAGATGGAGCAACAAATGGGTTTCTTTTAAAGATTATTTATTTATTTATTTATTTAATCCTGTACCCTTTTTGGCCAGGTTTGTGTGTCTGTAGGCTAGAGAGGGATGATTGTGTAATAGTCAAAGCTGTCTTCAGGTCACTCTGGGACAGCTGTTCCCTGTGATGTAAACAAGCATGGCTGACCAAGAAAATGAATGCAAGGCATGTTAGAGCCCATGGCTAAGATTCATGACCCTTCTCTTCTGCTGGTGTCGGCTTTGCTTTGGGAGGCTATAGCAGGGTATGTGGCAGCTCTGGAGCTCTGTTTGGGACTGATCCAAAGCTTGGTGAAGTCACCAAGAGTCTTTCTCTGAAATGCACTGAATTTTGAGCCAGTTTCTAGCTGAAGTGTTCTGTCACGTGAACGATACTGGTTTGAATGTGTAACTCGCAGTGAGTGTAGTGGGAAGAAAATGCTTTTTAATGAAGGCTTTCCTCAAAAAACCCACAGATGGTTAAGCAGATTAAGTTGAGAAGATGCTTGGATTTTTATTAGTTCTTTGAGAAAACTAATAAAACTGAGTATGGTGACTCTGACTTTACAGTTCACTGGGTTGGTCATGGTTCTTTCTAGCTTTCATTCCATTCAGCATGATCTGCTGCACACTTAAATGCTGTAAACATTGCAGAAGTCTTGGTCTGCTGTTGGTGGAGGAGCTCAAAAGTGAAGGCCAAGTTTCACCTTGATTCAATCAAATAAATCTGGAATAATATTCTGAAAATAGGGATTACTGAGAGAAGGTCCTAGGCATGAGTATCTGGATCAACAGCAACCACACAGAGGCCTTCAGGGGGAAGGGAGAATTCTTAAGATTGGGAGAGTTCATTAATACCTGCAGAAGGTGGAAGTAATGTTACCTAGTGGAAGAAAATGGATAGTTGCATAGTTAAAGCACTGAACTGAGACTTCAGAAATTGAAAAAAACCCGTATTCAGCCACAGATTTAGGCTTGGACTCAGCAAAGTACTTGAAAACACTGAAGTGTAGTGCTGAATTGAGGCCTGTGTTAGCTATTTGCCTAATGAGAATAGCCTTTATTTCTCCTAGCTTTTTCTCATTTTCTCTGCTGAAAGTTAGAAACTTTCTGGAGACTGTGCATCTTACTACTGATCTTTGTACAGGATCTAGCACTGTGGTGCTTTTCTGTTTGCTGACATCAGAAAGCACTATTGTAGTACAAATAATAAAAATATGTCTAAGAACACCAGCCTATTAGACCTCAAAGCTCATACTTTTTAACCACACTAGGTTAGCTTACACATATTTTGCCAAGCTGATTCTGATAGCTGTCTACAGTACAAGTCACTGCTTATTTTAACATCCCAACTGTAATGTAATCTAAATATTTAAAACAACCACTTTTTCTGCTGGAACCTGAGGACTGCTCTGCTCTGAGGGTGGAGTATGTTATATTTATTAAAAGCTAATGCTATGAAAACATGCTAAAGGGATACATCAGGTTTGGTCTGCTTCCTGTGGCTAGTGATCTGCAGTGGGACAAGTTAGAAAAACAAGTTTACTACTGTTCATTTAATGAACACCTCCACATAGTGTATGCACAGTTTTGTTTTTCTTTTTTTCCAGTGCTCAGGTAGACTTGTTTTGGCCTAAGAATATACACTCAGACTGTACAGCTCTTGGAAACATTAACCATCTCCATAGGATTCAAGTTCAGCAACTTATCTATGGGCTTGCTGTATCTCTAATTAAAATTTGCCTGTGAAGTATGTTGAATTAAATGGATTTAGTTAATAATTTTTGAAAGATTATCACCATTCTAGCCTGACACAGGAGGGTGAACAGGCAACCAGGAAGAGATCCAGATGCACCAGGAGGAGATCCACATTGAGCGCTTTGAAACCAACCATAAATAGATATGGAATAGATTAAAATGTTGAATTAAGGAATTAATATACATACAGTATTAAAGCCTTTAAAAATTTCCACGGTATATTTGAGATTAGTACGGCAAGGTCCCTTCACTTGGTTCTGCTTACCTTCAAGCACGAGTCTGGCATTTTTTAAAGTAGCCTTGTTCATGCTTGCATTTCAGATTCCACTTCAAATGCAGCCTGATAGGTGTTACCGTGACTATGTGCAATCTGGTCAATTATCATTCTGATTAGTACTCTCAGAGAATCGTTCAGGAGCACCAACCATTTATTTCAACTGTTGTGCCACACTGTTAGGTGGAAAGGTTGACAAGGTGGTGTTTATGACACACAGATAGTGATTTTTCTTGTAAATGGCGTCACTACTAGAATTCTCTCCTTGTTCTTCTGGTCTTTATCTGCTTTAGGAATCATGACATGTTTCAATTTGGATGTCTTGATAATTAAAGTTACTTCCTTTCTCTCTTTCTTTCCACAAGAGTTGGGGTTCCTGTATATTTAGCTGATTAGATATGTTGTTGTTGTGCTTGATATAATCAACAGTAGATTTTCTGCCTTCCTCTCTATGTGAAATTCTTTTAAATGGTGATTTTTTATTTCCCGCCCTTAAGTCCAGGCTAATTCTTACTCTCTTTTCTGTGCTACTGTCATTCTTTCCTTGTAAATAGACATGGAGGAAGGGTATCCATCAATGTCTTTATGCAGCTGATATTTGCCTTGAGAATATGCGAGGCCTCAAGTAACTTGCAGTATATTGTAGTCTCCCCATTGCAATCTTGAATGCCTTGTGATTGGTAGGGATCTGATTTGGTATTAGAATTTCTTTGCAAGGGCCCAGTTTATTAATGTTTCTGTGGATTGAATAGCTAGTCCACTGTCTTTATTGCTACTTGGTCCAATTTTAACATCTCCAGGGTAAATATGTAGGACGATTACTTGTAATTACAGCAGTGAGCTGTGTTTAGAGCCTCTTTGAAATAGGGAAGGTTGAAGTTTCTGTTCCACCTCCTTTTGTGTTAAATAACTTAGGGATATCAGCTGGTGTTTGCAAAGTGGCAAGCCTTTTTTATTTTAAATTTACTTAAAACTTCTACAACACAGAGGCAGATTTTTCCCCCCCTTTGTTTCTGGTAAGCTAAAAAGGAGCTGTGGAGATGCAGTTGGAGTCCAGTCCTATATAAAGTCAGTTGAGATCAAGTACCTGATCCCCTTTCTTAGCAGGTATGTACCTTTCTTAATGTGCCTCACATTATGGGAGGGAAAATTCAATAGAATCAGCTGATTGTTCCAATTATTGATGCTGACTCAATACAACCCTTTACAGATATATTATTGCAGTTTATTCTGTCTAGCTTTTTTGTTCCTTAAAGTGCTGAGATTTCTGGATTTTATTTGGAAAGAAATTAAGAGAGTGGAAGCAAAGTGAACAAGTATTAAACTTACTGAATAAAGGCAGTATCTAGAACTAGAGTTTTATTCCTGTTTTCAGTCTATGCAGGAAAAGGCAGGCTTGGTATTTCTGTGTGACTTGACCATCTATTTTGTGAGTACTGGAGGAAAAGTCAGCCTTTGGCCTTTCTGTGTCCACCAGATAATCCTGAGGTCAGTGATTAAGTTCTGAGTGTATCTTTTGCTGTGACATCTACACTAACTGAAGCAGTGTGGAACACTACATGCTGAAACACCCGAAGAGAACTTGAGAAGAAGGCTCAAAAAAGTGGCAGTGTCCTTTCAGTGACTGGCTGCTACAGATAGACTTAATTTATCCTTTGTTCCTTGAGATCTAGCTTTGCCCTTGTACTGACAGGACTCGGCCTGTTGTATAAGGAGCAAGCTGTGCTGTTGCCAATCCTTTGTTTGAATGTTTTGGATAACTTGACTGTACTGAATAATGGAGATGAGGTGAATGGCCTCCGATAAAAATGGACATGGCACTGAATTGAGACAGATTAATGTTACTTGGTCCTATGGTTATTTTTTTTAAAAGCTTGCTCGTAGCTCATGGTTACTCTCAATTTACCCCGTTGTTTGCATTCTTTTTGCATAAGGATTTCCCTGTAGTTTGCTAAAGCAAACATCTGTAAACTGCTCCATGGTAATGAGCAGAAATCTTTTCTGATGCAGTTTAATAGCTAGTCAGTTACAATATCCAGGATGGCATCTTTTCTTTGGCTGTGTGATTTATAAAGAAAACAGGTGTCTCATCTTTTGCTAAATGTCTACTTTATGTGATCTAATTGTGTTATTACATGGTGGTAATTAAGATAGTCCTGCAAGGGATGCTTGTGTGATCTGCAAATGCATCCTCTTCTCTGGTAGTCTTGAGTAAATGTCAGAGTACTGTGGCCTTCAGCAGCCAGCATTTTGAAATCCCTCTACATGTAGCTAATGAGAAAAACACATGTAAACTCAGTTGAAGTGCAGCTATTAAGAATTTTGCAAGATGTAGTATATGCAACCCCAGTTCCAAAGAACTGACTGTTTTCAGACAAGATACACTGAGTAGGTGGATTGGGAAAATTAAAAGGGTGAGTAAAGCATTCCTGACAATCTCCAGTATCAGTTCTACTGTTTGTTTAATCTGTGCTTGCTTTTATTCACTTGATTGGGGTGCTGAATCTGGACAGATGATTAAACTCATCTGTTTTTCTTGTTCCAGCAAAATGTGTTGTTTTTTCATAGTCATTTAGGGTAGGTCTAATTCCACTTCCAATGAAGTTAGAGGAAATCCATTCCTGAAAATTTCACCATTAGTGTTCAGAAATACAGTCTTGCCTCGCTTGTCCAAGAGTTCCAAGACAGGGGGTTTTTTTTGCCTTATTTTTCTTCTGTTCGGAGGTTTAGCAGTGAATGCAGGCAATGTTGCTTTTAAATTGGTCTGCATTGTTAGTTTAGCTCACAAAGCTAGTATTGCACTTGGAAGCCTAATAATAATTGAATCAAAATGTCCATTTAAGAGCATGTTGCTGGCAATAAAATATATGAAAGTTGTACAGGTGTCCTTTCTTAATAGAACAACACTCAGTCTGTCTTAGTCTTCAGTTCTCTAAGCATATACCTGTATTTTACAAAGTAGTCTTGTTGAGACTGACATGAAGTGGTAGCAGGTAAGCACTCTCTGGAATTGTTGTCATATGGTCCTTTCCCTGATAAAATGGACCCTGTGAAAAAGCAGAACTGAGAAAGAATGAGCCCTGTGTTAGCATGATTATAGGTGTAAGCCTTTACTTCTGCATATCACAATGTTATGATGCAGAGGCTTACCTTAGGTTAGCTTCAAACATGCTGAAATCTTCTACATGGTACAGAACTATGTTAGATGTAGTCTATCAATAGCCAGTTAAAGTATTTTGGAAGATACTGATCTTAGTTGGCCTAAAAATCAATGTGTTAAAAAAGGCAAATTCATAAGAGATATTATCAAGGAAGCAGCAACTGTTGATAGTAACATCTGATTATTTCCTCCCCCCCCCCCCCCCCCCCCCCCTCTGAGTTCATGGCAGCTCCCACTGTTTTCTGACCCTCTTTTACTTTGAGAGTATACAAAAAAGAAAATTCCTCTCCTTACACACCCTGCAAAAATTGGCAGATAGATGATCCTCTTCTGGAGGAAAAAATGAAGAGGTCATGTCTGCTCTCCAGAAAACCTGCAAATCCAGCTATCTCCTGAGAAGATCCTTTTAGATATTAAATTTTGCTTGTGTTCCCAAACATGATAATAACCTTGAGGTGAAAGATAATACTTGGACTGAAAATTGCATCCGTTTGTAGATGGGTAGCTGTCTTTTCTAGCAGAAATACAGTGTCTTACGAAAATGCATAAGCCATTTTTTAGTCATCTTTGTTCTTACAGGGAAGAAAAGGATATCTGTAACCATCCTTAGTTTTTGCAGGATGTTTTTGTCTGGAAGTCTGAGTAATTGTCTCTGTGGCCAAGTAGGGGATGGGAGTAGGGGCAGTTCCTAAGGCTGTGGTATCCAAGCATCAGTTCATACAGCACATGGAAACTGGTGACGCACAGAGCTTTTAAACCCTAATTTAGTCAACTGCTTGAATGCTTATTATTTAACTTAAATCTCAGAAGTAAATCCATTCATATGTAGTAATGTGCTTACACAGGTATTCTTTACTGTTTGTCTTGCTCATAGTTCCCAACAGGGGCTTGGTTCAAACCCCTTAATGGTACTTGGAAATAGTTAATTCTGATGGACTTTGGGACAGACTCTTCTGACCAATATATTTGTCCAGATTTTGTTGGATACCAAAAGCTGTTTGGATGGAATTGCTTCCATAGGTTCCCTTTTGTGGGGTTGCAAGTACTCCTGAAAACAGTTTGAGATGCTCCAAGCTCTAAGACCCTAGAGTTTGGGTATGAATATGTATAGTATATAAATGACCCTAGATTTGGAAGCTTTTCTTTTGCAAGAAGAAAATGCCTAGTGAGAGAGGATGGAATGCTGAGAGAATGTATGTGTTTAAAGGAAGAATGGTTGGTCATGGCTAGTTCAACGCAGCTGGCTCTTTAGAGCTAAGTTTTAGAATCAATAAAGATCAGTGAGCTGGGTCCTGAAAACGCTGCTTCAGAAGTACAGTCTTCCTATTGCACTGTCTTAAGGAAAAAATAGGTCTGTGCTTCAGCCAGCTTTCTCCTGTCAGCTCCACTAATGTGGATGGGTGAGTTTTTCCACAATGAATATCACTGTTGAGGTAGTGAGCAGTGGGGATATGCTATGAGCATACAGTTCTCTGGATCTTCTGTTAGCCTTCAGCTCTGTTTCAGCATCAGAGCTAAGAGAAGATTTTAAGTGTACATCATATATGCAGGAAAAGCTTTGCTGTATAGGCTCCGCTTTTTCCATCTGATTACTGCTTGCCTTTTAGCAAAGGACACTTGGATTGGCCTCCCACTAGAATGCAATTTTCTAAAGTAATTAAGCACCAGCTCATGGTTTAATGAGCATGTCGGGGAAGGGGGAGGATGTCAGTGGCAATCTTGCTGATGCTGTTTTGGGGTCCCAGTTCTCTGAGAAGACTACTGGAGACTTGTCCTCCAATTTTTGCTGTAGAGTTTAATCAGCTGAGACAAGCTGCTGAGCAAATACAGAGGAATTTACAGTGCTTGAGGAAGGAACGACCTAAATAGTTGCCCTGTGATTCTGTTGTGGCTTATTTCCATGCAACATGTAAGTAACTGAGGGAATAACGATAATTTCTGGTTATTTCAGTGGCCTTGGTAAGGTAAAGTATGAAAATAATTTGGGAGGATATTCAAAGCATACAAAACATTGTCTTTTCCATTCAGTTATGGAAGTGAAACACTTGAGGATAGTAAGAGAACCCCTTCACCTTACGCCATTGACTTGCTAGGGATCATTTGGCTGTTGGGTTTAATTTTACCTGTTTCATCGTTTCTGAAGGAGATAACGTCTCCTTTTTGAAAAGTACTCTGGCTCTTTTTTTTATCAAGCAGGTGGAGTGAGGATCTACATTCTTGGCTTTGTTTGGCAATAATATAATGGGTGAAGACCATGCATGCCTTAATCAGTATGAGAATTTCTGATTTGTATGGGGGGTGTGCATGTGTCTGCTACAGGCAGAGGGTGACTGTGATGCTGAAGGTCAATCAGCACGTTAGCAGTTGGAATGTGACCGATGGCTGACTTTACAGGGCTGTGATATGGAAGGTAGGTACTGAGGCCCCTCAGGTCTTGTAAGGATGGCATTTTCACAGCAACTTGCACTCTCAGTTGTAATGACTAAGGTATGGAGTCCATCCAGTGCTCTGGAAAGCTGCTAGGTTTGCATAATTCTATTGTTAAGATATCTCTGATTTTGGAAGAAGTGTCTATAGAGGTCATTCAACAATTTGTGAGGAGCAGCCCTAAAAGAGAGCCTCCAGATTTTGATTTATTTATTTTTAACATGCCTTTGCATTTCTGAGTTCTGAGATGTTGAAGTAGATGCATTTGGAAAATCCTTAGTAAGTAAGTGTGCAAACACTGTTTATTAATAGCTGTCTTACTATGGGGAACTGGGACAAGAGCTTGTGTTTTAACAACTGTTAGGCTGTTAAAACCAAGCATTCATCATATAAAGTTTAAGAGGAACAGATAGATTGGAAAATTGTCTCAAAATAAGAGTTTTGTTAGTGAAATCCTATCTGAAACCTGTGATATTTAAATGACTTTTCTCTGCCTTCCCTTTGGAATGGAAAGAGAAGAATGAGTATGCGGGTTGAGGCGCTGGTTTGGGATTTGAGGTGAGTTCAATTTTCCCTCTTCCAGCTACTCTGTATTTGACCTTGAGTAAGTGATCTAATCCCTGATATTACAACCAGTTAAACTTATGCCTAGCTTCATTTATGTACGTGAGTTGTGCCTTTCGAGAAGACTGTAAACATGTTAAAATTACATGCCTGGGAAACTTGGAAATAGCAGCTTTTATTTTGGGGGTTCAGTTCTGATTTGTAAAAACTTCTAAATCAGAGTAAAGCTCTAGCTTGCTGCAGACTAGCATAAACGCTGAGAGTTTGCACTTGCAGAAGTATACCAGTGCAAATGCATGGTATCCTATCAGATTTCTCTTTCCTTTTGTTTTGCTGAGTCGCAGAGAGGCTCTTTCTCCCCTCCCTGCCCATTGCTTTTTTGGCAGTCATTGTAGTAGAAGTTCTTTGCAATGACCAGCTTCAGTGATTGTTCCATTTGTACTCGTGTAATATTTTCCATTGAATTTACTATTGTGGTTGAATTCTTAAAATTATATAAATAAATTAAAATAATTTGCCAATGCAGACAGAATGGAACTACTAAAAGAGTGGGTTTGCAAGACTTTTTGGGGCTGCTTTTAAATATGTTTATTTCCAGTTGTAATTCATGACCTATTCTAGTTACAGACCCAAATTGAAAAAAGGTACAGTAAATGGAACAAAACTAATTGAGCCCAGAGACTTGCCTGGTACAGAGATGAGGAGGGAGTAAGGATGCATGACAAACTTTTTCTTTATTTGAAAAAGAATATGCAAAGAAGCATCTGACATGAATTACATTTTGCTCTTACTGAGGAAGAAAGCTGCACAGTGGTAGCAAGAGATGGCAAGATATGAGTGGTACAGAAAACATGAATATTTAGGAATCTCTGGATCAACCATGTTTCTAACTAGAGGTGCTAGTTAAACTGTTGAATTCAAGGGAGAGGTTGGATTTCTGGTGTCATGGGGAAACGTGGGAATACTTAGAGATTGTTGAGCAAGTGCAATGCTTGTAGACATGCTTAACAAGTTCCTTATTTCAGTCTATGCAAAAATCCTCACTGGCTTCAATGGTACTAGAAACTAATCCTGAGATGGTACAGAATGTGCCTTCCAAAGAGCTTTGAGTATTTAGAATAAAGGTAAACTAAGTAATGGCCCTGGAGCCTGTGTGAATGTGCAGCTGGAGAATTGTTAAGAGCTCTTTGGTGTTTTACTTGTTTCATGGTGACTCTTGCAACAGCGTGTCCGGGTCAACTTTTGAGTGAAGTTAGCCAAAGTTTTCAATGCAGAGTGAATTTATTTGTTGTTCTCAGTGCTGTTTCAGATCTCTAGCTTGTAAGAATTACCTATAGGGTAAATGGAAATCCTGTTCTTCATGTGATATTAGATAGATGCATCTGAAGTAGAGCGATCAAATAGTTAACGTGAAAAAGCCTGCCTCTTCTGTCTTTCAGATTGTCCCAGCAGGGGTTGCATTTCATGGTTGACATTATCCGTGCTGTTCCAGCTCCTGCTTCTTTCATATCCTGCTTTTCATCCCCCCTCCCTCCTTAGGTTTTTTAATACATATCTTATTCAATGTGATTAATAGGCAAATTTGTCATCTGCTTATTTTTGTGTTTGCTAACGCTCCCCCCACCCTCCTGTTCAGACCAAATTAACAGTAAGCCAGTGAATTGAAGATAATGCTACTGTGAATTATCCTTTGCTGCAGGGCAGCTTTGCATTTGTAGTGCCAAGCTGACTTTAGTTTGTGTGACTAAAACCAGGGAGTGCAAAAAGAACTGGGATTTTCATTCCTGACAGGAGGGGCTCATGGGTGTTGAAGGGTAGTGACTGAGGCATGTCCTTGACAGGTTCTTTTTGTGGGGACATCTTTGGCTCATCTTTGGCTCATCTGTCTTGGCCTTGTCCTGCGAGTTGCTGCATGAATTGCACTTGCTCTTTACATTTGTAAAAAGGCAGCAGAGACAAATACAGCATGGTTACTCATTGTTGAGGGATCCTTTGTGAAGATGGGTGTCATGTTTTGTGGGGCATAGTGTAAGTTCCTAGTAAGAAAACAGTCCTTACTCTGAAGAACTTATATTGCAGCTAAGCGAAAAGAAACAAACGTAAGGACAGGCATCACTGGAGTTTTTTATTTTTTGAATGAGAGGAATACCTTAAATAATGGGCTTAAAGTAAAACTTGTTGAAAAGAGAGAGGTTTGATCCCCACGTATGCATATTTTGTATGCACACAAATGATTTCTCATTAGGAGGGGAAAAAAGGGGTGAATATTCCTGTTATCCTAGTGGTATAACATGAGCTTTCTTTAGAAGAATCACTTCTGGGGTGGCCAGCGCATGCTCCATGAGCACTAGCACTTACAAATGTAGCAGTCCTTCCAGTTATGGTTTTTGTATTTGGATTATGCAACGTAAACCCTTCTGCTAGAAAAACAGTAGCTGCTCTCTGGGTCCACGAAGTTCTGTGGCTCGTTCTTTCTGTAGAGGCCTTAGCAGTGTGTATATCTTACACGCACAAAGAAAGAGGAAGAGAGTAAGGTTGGTGTATCTCTCCATTAGGCCTTGTGAATCAGACACACTCAGAGCTGTCAAATTGTGAGCTGTGCAGGTTCAGCTGTTCTGTTATACTTCACTTGCGTCCCTACTCCTGACAGCCACAGAGAAAGGGAAGTGTTAGGTAGAACCTCTTCCTATGCTTGGCAAATTGGCTCATATTTACCAAAAGCTTTTTCAGAATTTATCATGGCGACACAGATGTGATAGGTGTGAGCATGTAAATAAAGTAGCTGGAGTAAAGACTAGTTTTTTCATCTAGAGGGTAAACAAGTTCCATTGTGCTACTGTTTCCATTGATAACTATTGAGCACTAGTAAAGCTTTTCAGCTGGGTGAGGACAGTCTAGAGAATCAAGACTGAAGTACAGCGTAATGTATTTAGGAGCAAGGGTAGGATTAGTGTATTGTACAGGTTCTGGATAATATCTCAGTCACCTCTCTGGAATATTACAAGTTTTGCAATCTGGCTAATTATTAATGTTCTAAACTGAAATATGTCCCCTTCTCAAACACACAAAATAACAAAATGTCAGAGAGGAGAGAAATCCATTAAGGTGTAACAGATCTATCCTTTTGAAGGAAGAATCTTGCTTTTTTCTTTATATGAAATGAAAGTAATAGAAAATGAGTGAGTAGAAATTAAAATCACTCTCCGTGCCCAAGGTCTGGGACTGTGGCCGGGGATATAATGGATACAAGAACAAATTCATGATATAATTATCTAGCCAAGCCTGCCAAACTGACTAAAGGTTTCTTCCAGTGATTGCTTCTGGATGCAATTGGTTTTGACAACCTTGAGTCTATCACTGTCATTCCAATAAAATGCGTTGCTTCAAATTAAGCAAAATAAGACCTTTCTTCTTTTTTATAGTCCCAGATACTCTTGGGTCTTATTGTTCCTTTCTCCTTTTATCCTGAGGGCTTCTAGGAGCAGTAGCAGTGGTGATTTGTCTCCGGATTCCAAGCTGACAAGAAGCTTTGCAATATGTCAGTTAATAATTGGGGCACTGTGAACTCTCAGCAGCAGATTGAATATCATAATTAGAGCTCTATATGTTTGATTTCTTTGGAGTAATGCCATGCAAATCAGGAAATGGCTTTATACCTCTTTACAGAAATGGGACATTTTTGTGAACTTCCATGACCTCAGGGATCTGGTAAGGTTAAGTGATGGTGGCTTTTGGGGGAGACTTCTCGGTTGGACACTAATGCTGTAGATATTGGATTATTTGAGCAGTTGGTTCAACTTCCAATGCCTGGGAGTTTAGTAGTAGACAGACCACCACCATCCTTTGCCATGTTCTTGATAGGCTCAATGGACAGGCAAAGGTTGAATCTGTCTCTGAAAACATGTCTATTTGCAATGAGAGGTTCCTCCGGGGGTTGAAGGATTGAAGCCTATTGTCTGTACTTGCTTGTTGGACGAGTGGAAAATTTCGTTCTCCAGGATTAGGAGTCTGTTTAAACTTTAAGTTGGTGGTTTTCTCCTTCCTGAAAAGTCTCCTCTCATTCACTCCAGTCAATACCTCTTTGCTGTTTTGTCCTCATAGTACACTGGATGTCACATTGTCCTCAACTTAGCAGTCCCCCATGCATCTAAAAAAGGATGTGTCAGACAGACATGTGTCCAGTGCTGCATGTGTTGAATAAATGTGTTTCTCATTTTCAGTACTTATTCTAAGAGTTTGCCTCAAATATTTCCTTCTTAACAATTTTATTTTGTTCTTTAAATCTTAGGCATTTGGGTATAAGTTGTAAATGCTTGTGAAATCAACTGTGCTGCTGGCAAGTAATCGAGACCTTTACTCTATTAGAGGCACAATACGAAATGTTACCAACTCTCTCTAGCTGCTCATGGAAACCTGGCTCTTAAAAATTGCATTAGCTCTTAAAAACTTATTTTAAGTATTCATAGAACTACCTTGACTTTTCCTTGCCAAGACTGCTGATTTCTCACAATCATATATTCTTGTTCTTTAAAATATTTTCTTTTTACTTAGAGCAGCCAGGTAAAATAAATAAAAGCAATAGAGACATGCACATCTGTCAGCTCATGAACTCTTAAAACATTCTTTTCTCTAAGGATAGTAAGTATAGAAATGTAAATGCAAACCAAAAACAGCTCTTGAAAATGTATTACTCCTTTCCTAAAATGATTCACTCTCCTGAGTGTTAAAGTGTAAGTGCAGATGTCAGATAGCATTCCAAAAGTGTTCTGTGGAGGCAGTATACAAAAGCTGAACTTTTATTAAACCTGTGTTATCAAAAGAAGCTATGTCTCTTGGGGTGGAGGCAGAGTTCTACTGGAGAACAGTGTCTGCAGGGGCAAAGTAAAGTAACTATCATTTTTGAGAATCTGACAGTACCTCCTTTTGTTGCTGTGTTTTCTTATGGACAGATTTCCTTTTGAAAATAGTGACTCAGGACATGGTCAGAAGGTAATATCTGTGTTAGAAAGTTATAACTGAGATACTGCCAAGGTGTCTTAAACTGTAAGCCCTCTTTGAGATTCTGTAAAAGAGGTAGTTGCTTAATGTGTATTTCTGATTTCCCCACCAGACAGACTGACTTTTAAAAGGATTTTTGGTGGCTTGTTGGATACTGGTTTTAAAAGCAACAGCTAGACCTTTAACTGTGGATAAGGTACTCGCCATGTCTTTGGGCAAATTTAAACAACTAGTCTATGTTTCAACATTTCATTCCCATCCCTGCTGCCCTCCCTGCCCCCCCGTCCGTGCTGTCTCCTTTTAATAGCTTCTTTTTCTCTCTTTAGACTCCAGGGATCACTAATTAAGAAATCAGCCTCTGGTTGGTCGGATAACCATTGGCAACTGCTGCAGTTACAGAGCTGCTGGTCTTCCCGAGTCTCTGACAGAAAATGAGTAAAGATAGGAACACAGCTGTAATAGAAGAATGGACAGATTACAAAACCACTGGGATTGGGTCTCTTCTTATCTGGCTGTGCCAAAGAGCAGGATATATGTCTCAATGAAATCAGAATTAGGAAATGACAAAAGTGGAGTTTCACTCTTGAGAGATGCTATCGGTATCCTTCTGCACAAACAGGATTTGGAAAGCTCAAAAAGCTATTCAGGATTTATGGTGTTCATTGGTTGAGTTAGAGCTGTTCAGCCACTCTTTACTGTGTTTGTAATAAAAGCAGCAACAAAATCAAACTTTATGGTTTACCTATTCCAGTGTTACTGTCTGTTGATGTTGAGTCAATTGAAAGTCTGACCTGTGAAAAACTGCTTTGACTTCTGGATTGTAGCTCAGTTGGCATGTATCATTTTGGTGCTTGTGAACATTATGATGTGAATTTGAGCTCTTCTCATTAGTTTGAATTTGATATGGCAAAACAGCTTTTGCTTCTCTAATAGGATTTGGAAGAAATATTTTGCAGTCCTGCTATATGTCCCCAGCTGAGTATTATGCAGCCTAATACAAATACACCGTCTGGCTGTGTCTGCCTTTTCAGTAAAGGTTGTTCCTGGTGCTCTGCCTGTTCTCTAGGGAGAGAGGGTAGAAATCTCAGCTGTGCAAGTGGGACCAGTGCATGCCTTTTTGTAGTCAGAAGTCCAAAGGCTTATGAAGTTCCCATGACAGGAGAATATTTGATGAAAGATGGATGATGCAACTCTAACAACTCTAGTAATAGGGACAACTTATAATTTCTTCCCAATTTCAAACTCGGCCTTCTTGGGGTGATGAATGTGTTCCTGGAACATTCCCTAGCGATGCTGCATGTCATTTCACAGTGCATGCAGCTAGTCAAAATGGATTCTAGACACCATTTGGACATGGTGAAGAAGCTGTGCTTTGCACCAAGAAGATGTGGCTTTCCAGTGTTGATGCACTAGGGAGTTAGGTTATACTGGCTCGTACCTTACATTAGTAAAGTAGAAAGGCTGCCACTGATGTTGTTTGTGGCTCCATCTCTGGGGTGTACTGTCCGGTGTCAATATGTACAAACCTTCTGAAAGGTTCAGGATGTTTCCTTTAAAAGATAGGGCTACCCGGAGTGGTATTTGTCGATCTAAAACCTGTCGGAGATTCAGATTTCCCCGTGATGCATTTCACAGCCAAAGTAGATAGTAACTCAGAGCTTTGTTAGATCCCTCAAGAGCTGCAATTCCACAGGAAGCACCAAAAGTCACTAACAGAACCAGAGGGGTGTATGTATGCATATCTTCCAGTCTGGACAAACGAAGCTCTGAATCCAGAAGGAACCAACACACTGTCAAAGTGCGCTTTGCAAATACTGTAGCAGTCTTCTCTGTGAAGCTTGTAAAATTAAGACAGTAAAGGCAAGGGGGACTACTTGTTACAAATTGAAAATGTGTGTTTCATGTGAATGGACATGGCTTACATTTTTTTTTTTTTTTTTTTTTTTGTTCAGTTCCTGGTGAAATGCCAGGTTGCTAATAGTGGCAGAGACTCTTCAGAAGGCTGTCTGTGGCTAAGGTGATTACCTAGCTCTTGGAAGATCTGAGTTTGGTTGTCAACCCTGCCACACAGTTTTCTGCCTCATCTTACCATCTGCTGGAAGAGATGCAATAAGTCTTTAATCTTGTGTTTTAGATGATAGTTTTCCCTGCAGAAGGCTTATCTCATTCTGTATGGTGCCAGGATAATGAGGGTCTGCTTTGTGTTTCAGAGGGCTTTAAATGCTGCTTAATTAAAAAAAAAAAATTAAAAAAAAATCATTGGGCCCTCTGTTTCCCCACTCTCTTCCACACTAATACACTGGTAATTTAAGGCAGAGGTTCTGTTGGATTCTGTACTTAAACCTACAAATACTCATTTAGAAGCCAAATGTAACTTGGGCTTGTGCAGGTGTGGAATGAAGGGTTTGCATTTTGCTTGCTCTCCCTTTGCATATGGAAAAGGGTTCAGTTCTCTGCCTGTGATGCATAAAATCTGAACACCTTTTATCTGAACTGTATCTCTGAGCAGCATCTTAGGTTGCTGAAATGACTCTTTAAGAGTGGGAGGTGGGGAACTGAACAGGCAGAGCCAGGCAGGTAAAAAGCATGTACCTCCTATGTTAATAGGGGCCCCTCCCGGAACAGTCTGCCTTTGTGCTTTACCAGCTGCTAGGTAATAGTTACATAAGTGCAATATTTGGAGGAGCACCATTTCTTAGTGCATGCATGTCAGTTCTTGGCAAGCCTGCTCCCTGTCTTTTGAAGGGTACCTTAGCTGAATGGTTCAGTGTTGCAGACCTATCTAACTTCTATTTTCCTTAAATGGATGGCCTTAAGAGCTGTTGGTAAATGAATCTTGCTGTATTCCTGAGAAACAAGGACTTGGTGATCTGATGGGAAAGCCTGTGATGCACCTGGGGAAATGGTGAAATACAGCGTTGTGGGCTCTTTTCATTGCAGCTTTCTTTTTTTTTTTTTTTTTTTTTTTTTTTTTTTAAATCTGTGTCCTTCAGTGCTGCTATATCTTCTGGTAAGGATGCACCAAACGACAATAGCTTGAACAACTATTTCTTTATAAAGAACTCAAAAACCTGTGTCAGGTACCAAAGTAAGTCCCTGAGCACTGCAGCTTGCTTCTTGCTTGTAGTTAGCTCTTCAGGAGTTTAGTAGTAAATGAAACAACCATATCTCTCTCTCCCTTACCAGGGTCTTCCAGTTCTAAACTAAAGGGCCCACTCTTGAAATGAGGGAGGTTGGCTTATTGATGTTTATACAGACAGCTGTCTTTTACTGGAAGACTTCACTTTTCTTAAAGCAACACCTCTCTTAATTTGGTTTTACAAGGATATTGAATACTTCAGTCCATGCAATTTGTGTTATTACTCTTTGCTATTTTTCTAAATGAAATAGTGAGTATTTTTGTAAAATGCTTTATAGTGTAGCTTTGGATAGCAAACTCATGTCTCAACATGAACATGGGGCTGGGGGGTTGCACTTGCTATGGAGAACTTGTTTCACTTCTCTGCTGGAACACCTTTCTGATGGTTAAAACAAGTTTTTGACTTACTGTGGATACATACCGGCATGTTTCCAAAGACTACCCGTTTCTTAATTTATATCTGACTTGGGATTTTGTGACAAGCTGGAGATCTCTCTTTCAATGCCTAAACAAACTTGTAGGTCCAGTTATACTTTGATGTTGAAGTGTGGGTGGAATTTATTACCAGGTCTGAATGCAAGAGGTCTGAACCCAGCTTTTCATTATGTTAGAAGTTTGTCTTGCAGTGTTGCTATCCCAGGGAAATATTACGAGGGCTGTATCTGTGCTTCCCCTACACCAGTAGCGTGTTGTTCCTCATGGGAGGCTAAAGTTCGAAGGGGTGTAGACAAGAACAACTTTATCTTGTGATCTGGATTCCAAAATACTTTGTCCACAGAGACTGTCCAGGCAATGTGTTGAACAGCTGAAACAGCCATGCAGTGGATTCCTGTTCTACGCCTCCTGGGTTGCCTTTGAGACTCAATGAAGATTCTGGGAATTGTGCATTAAATTGATCTCTATGTATGATGCAGTAGACTTTTTAAGCTTGTACAAAGAACTGACTAGTGAAGGCTTCCGGTGGCTTCCCACAAAAAAAAAAAAAAAGGATACGTAGTCTTTTAGGGTTTTCTGTGTAATTCTGTGGGAAAGCTGACATTTTGCATGTGCTTTGAAGGTAGACAGGGATGTAGTCCCCACCTTTGTGCCTGTGTTTTATATAGGTCTAGAGGCAACAGGCACTATCGCATTCATTACAACATATGTCTAACTTGTCATGGGCTGTGAGTTATACTTCTGGAAGCTGGAATAGTATAGAGCAAAAGAACTTATTAAAATAAACTAAATCATTTTCACCACATCAGTGACCAGAATAATGCCATTTAATTAAAATATGTCTAGACAAATAACCTAGGGCGAGTGAGATATTATCTATAATAAGTGTTTGAGGTTTCTGCATAGGGACCATACTAAATAAATTTATGAATAGCTTCTTTTCTCTCCCAAGTATCTGGAGTCTTGGAGGACTGTAGCCACTGCTGGATAATATGGTTGTTTCTCGTGTAACTAGATCGGCATTCATCTCTTTTTTTAGTGATTACTTTAACCTGTCTGTAAATAATATTTCTGTGAGGTATTGATTAACACTTGTGGCTATTTTTTGACCTAGCTTTATTATTATAGTGATGTACTTTTAAGATAGCACAAAAGGAACATCTCACAGAGGAGTAAGAATTGATTCTTACCTTATCATAGAATCATAGAATGGTTTGGGTTGGAAGTGACCTTAAAGATCATCTAGTTCCCACCCCCCTGCCATGGGCAGGGACACGTTCCACTAGACCAGGTTGCTCAAAGGCCCATCCAACCTGGCCCTGAACACTGCCAGGGATGGGGCATCCACAGCTTCTCTGGGCAACCTGTTCCAGTGCTTCACCACCCTCACAGTGAAGAACTTCTTCCCTACATCTAACCTAAATCTACCCTCTTTCAGTTTAAAACCATTATCTCTTGTCCTATCACTACATGCCCTTGTAAAAAGTCCCTCTCCAGCTTTCTTGTAGTCCCCCTTTAGATACTGGAAGGCTGCTATAAGGTCTCCCCCGAGCCTTCTCTTCTCCAGGCTGAATAACCTCAACTCGGCCTGTCTTCGTAGGGAGAGGTGCTCCAGCCCTCTGATCATCTTCGTGGCCCTCCTCTGGACTCACTCCGAGAGGTCCATGTCCCTCCTATGTTGGGGGCCCCGGAGCTGAACACAGTACTGCAGGTGGGGTCTCACAAGAGCGGAGTAGAGGGGGAGAATCACCTCCCTCGACCCAGCTGTTCTCACGTACGCTTAGCATTTCTTGTTTTGTGGTGTTTGGCTGCTGACACCGTATCTGTCATGGTTGTGTGACACCTTTATTGAAAACGAATCGAATAGTTGTAATAAGAGGTCTGGAGTTGCTACCATATCCAGCCGTTACTTAGCATGGTAGAAATAAGCTCACTTTTCTTCTAGTTGATTAGGAAAAATGCTCTGCTTTCTAAGGCCATATGTTGAACTTGTTTCTTTCTTGCTTTCATTGTGAAGGACTGAAAGTCATTCTGTCTGAAAAGCAGAGAGGGACGGCACATTTTCAGGCAGCTCGTTCTCCTCCTGCTGCCTTTCAGAGAGTGATTTCACTGCATGTAGTTAGTGGGCCTCTCCAGAAAGGTGCTTCTTTCCATATTGAGAATAGTGGACTTGATGGAATATAGGGGATTAGGGTCACAGGCATAGTCCTTTGACTTGTTTCTGGAGTTTATTGCTCTGGAATTGATTCTTGAAGGGACAACTCAGCCAGGATGATCACTTCATTAGTTTGACATTGCACCTGTCCTTCACAATCTTAAAGGAAGATCTCTTCTCCTTCCTTGTTCTACCAGCAGAATGGGAACATGTCTCCTTAATGTGGTATATGCTGAAAGTGGACATCTAAATTTTTGCAAAATTAATATATATAGTTAGTCGTTTTCTAAAATGAGGACCTGACTGTCTGGGATTTTTGTTATAACATGCATTAATATTCGGAGACTATGGTTTTAGATGAAAATATAGTTATCTTTAAAATGATGTTTGGGTAAAGAAAAACTGATGTCACATTTTTAAGGGCAAATACTGTGCACATTTTTTTACCATGTGCTGTGTGATTGTGCTGGTGCCACTGATGCCAGAATAATTGTAGTGGAAAGATAGTTAAGCGTAATGCTCTGGTTTGTGTGTGATCATGCCAGCATTATCAGTGACAGCACCTGGGTTGTACTGAGATGGAAGTAACATGTTTCTGTACGTGTATATTTTTTTCCCTTTAGGACAGAAAATAGATTCATAAGCTTACAATACATGATTGGTGGTATTGCCTTTGAAAATGGATTGCCTGACATCTAGTAATGCAAATAAAGTGTGCTGGCAATAGTCTATTGCTGAGAAGCTGTTTTTTCTGTTGAATTGTGAAGGCAGTGTAAGAACATGTGACTTTGGGTCGCTTCAGCACTAAAACTCAGTATGCTGTCTAGCATTAGTTGCCTCATTTATTTGCTTTTATAGATGCACATATGTGATGGTATTGGGGTTGTCATGTCTGCATATTCTTTCAGTTGCAGAGAAACAACGGCTGTTCTTGTGGTCCCTTCTTTCTGTGACTGCAATGTGATGTATGTAAATGTCAGCCTTTCCACTGAAAATACTCAGTCCCTGAAGAGCTTACAAGTTGCATATTTACTGTTAATCTTGCTGTGAATCAAGGTCTTAACTTGAGGCAAAAATAACTGCCTGGGCACTTGGCCATTGTGAAATGTGTGCAAATACACAAAGATAAGAGCCATCTGCTGTCTGTGGGCTCGGTTCTTATTGGTGGTCAGTATTTTGAATAAGAATAATGGGTTGTTGCACAGTAGTCTTCTGGGATTTTGGAAAAGGACCTATGACACAATGGTCTGGATATCGCTCATTATATTTTCATAACATCCTTCTGAAGTATTTACTGTGCACTTGCTCCAAATTATCCTCCGTTGTCAGTTAGCTCTGCCTAGGCCAGATCCATCCCTGTGCTGAAGCTGATAAGTCATGTGAGACCGAGTCAGGTGAAACGTAGTGTTTGTGCTTGTGTTTGGCTCAGGAGTGAGTTTCACCTTCAAAACTTAGTGCTGGGAATTTGAGCACGTCATTTGCTAGAAAGTCCACACATGAGTGGACTGCAGTGCCCTAACACGGTTCAGTTGGACTCTTTCTACTGGATGTGTAGGTGCGTTGTCCTATAATTCCATCCTTATTCTGAAATTGTTACCTTTCTACCCAGGTCCTTTCTCCTACTCAACTTGTCAGGTGTCTTTTACTCAGCGTCTGCTTGAGTTGCACACTTGTGTAACCTCTGCAGCTATTGGCACTGGGTGCAGCGATTCCTTGGAGTGACCCGGTAACCAGCCCTCAGTTGAGCTACTGAAATCAGTCATCGGCAGTGACAGAGGTATGCTGCTGCATCTGGCTGTACTTCATGTCTCCTGCTGTCGCTCATCCTTCACCATATTCAGACTGCCCTTTCTGCCTGAGTGTTAGAGAAGAGTTTTCTATAGGTATGAGCCATGGGATGAGGGGGGCTGTGTCCACATGCCATTTTGGATGTGTGATAGCAAAGAGCCTATCTGTCTTAATTTGAATCCTGTTAGTGTGGGAAGCCCTTGAAATAATTTGTGGCAGCGTGGGCTTAAGTGTGGTCTGGCAGCCAGAGGAAGTACCAGAGTCCCTAGTGTAATCTATGGACTGTAATGAAGCTTGTGTAACTACATTACTGCTGTTGTCACTACTTGAGCTAGCTGGGTTAAAACTAACTTGGATTTAGTATCTTGAAATGCTTCTCTGCCCATTTCATTATTGAGCAGATGAAATTCAGGCTTAAGCTGAGGCATCCACGTTTCTGCCTGGAGGTCCAAGAATAGTGGCTGCGAAGTGATGCTTTTTGCATGTTGATGGATTAAAGTTATGTTATCCCAAAATATCCTCAGGCATGATGTGAAATCTTGGGCATTCATGGAGCTCTTAATGCTTCCCAAGTAACTTTGAAAGGACCAGAAGCACAGCTAAAAGGATTTAGTACTCTTAGCGTCAGTTTGTGCTGAGGGAGGCTGTATTACCAAAATTGCAAAAAATAGAGATTTTATTGGTAGTATATACTAGGTGGAGTGGCCAATACACTTACATGTTGTGCAGCCTCTCTTGCTGTTTATCAGCGGGCCTGAGAGCTGTTGATGATCAGCTAAAAGCATCATGAACCTTGCCTTTCAATTCTCAGCTTCAGAACTGGCTTGGAGAATGGCACTTAGACTGTGTATTAGAAACTGCAACATCTCAATGAATTGGTATGTAGCTCTCAGCGTGCAAGGTCATGACGTGACTTCAGCCTGCAGAGGCTTAGATTTTCAACAGGCTGCATCTCTGCCTTGACTTTGTATGAATGTCATCTCTAAGTGCTATTTTGAGAGTGTCCTGCTCTGGAGTTTTGAAGATAATTGCACCCTGGGGAAAGCAAAATCAGAGCCAGCTGTTTCAAATGGGCATTCCACAACCAACTTGATGCTGGCAGTAACCTCTCTTTTACAGTGTTTTTCCTAGGTTGTTTTCAAGAACTACTTAATTTTATAGGGGCTTGTTAATATTTATTGTTTTGTAACTAAGACATTGGACTGGGACTTGGAAATCTGGGTTCAGGTCATAATTATGCTGACCTGTCCCTTTGTATTGTGACTTCTTGTCTTTACAGCAGAGGTGATGATATGTGTCTGTCCCTTGGGACAGTTGCAAGAATAGATTCCTTAACACCTGTGAGACTATAATATAGTCACATAAATAATTTACTAAATAACATGGTGGGGAAGGGTAGAAGAAAAAGGAAATAAAATAAAAGACAGAGGACTGTCAGTGTGGCTAAAATGCTTTGCTTGTAACGGACAGTTTGGCCGGTTATACTCCAAACCCTTTCCGAGGGAGTAAGTGGTATTGATGAAAACAAATGGTAAGGTCTTAGGACTCCAAAAGTCAACCATGTGCTTGGTTTCTCTGTGCACATAATTAAGAGTAACCTTTTTTCTGCTAGGTTAGCTGATCATGGAGTGGAGGATAACACTATGCACAATTTGGGCTATCAGTGCTTAAATCAAAATAAACTAATTTCTATTGATATCAACTTATAATGCCATAAATGCTTGTGTTTTAGTGGGATTTTCACACCTTGGGCATCTGTACAACCACTGAAATATTGTTAATTGCGGAGTAGAGAAGCAAATAGTATTCCCTGTATGCCATTGCTCTTTAACAATCAGTCATAAATATTTTAAAATACTTAATTGGAAGCTATTCCTTGAGGATGCTACAAGTGCACTGTATTTGGAGACCCTTTCAAGATAATGGGTCGAAGTTCTGAGAGTCTATAGCCTAGCACAAGTTGGGCTGTGCTGCACTTGACTGAAATGGAAGGATGAGACGGATCTGGGCTGGGAGCCCAAGTACCAGTTGGTTCAAAACACGTGGAACCTTTTAGTATGAGTCACTGTGTCAGACTGTTGCACTTGGTAATGACTGATAGGCCTTTAGAAGTGCTTTGAGTGTGATGCAGATGGCTAAACTAGATTGCTGTAGATCAGAATACCCCTGTTCATAGTTGAGGCAGCTGTAATGCAAGTAATCTCTGCTTTCCTCCTTCCCTCACACGCTCCTGTTGTTCTTTTTGGATTCATGTGCAGGGATCTTGCTTAAGCAGAACTCTGGACTTTTCTAACCAAGTAATGAGGCTTTCTGCTGCTTGAATGTCTATCTTAAATAGTCAAGGAACTATCAAGGAACTTTTAAACATGAGGGTCCCATAATTTTCTTGTAGTAAGAGGGAGTGTGACAGGCCAAATGACCTCCTCAAGGTCATACAGTGGGTTGGTGCAAGAGTGGAGCCTAGACAAATTTAGTTGTCCTTGAGTCCCGACACATTGCTATAAAAAGTGAAGCTTTATATTTGAAATGAAGGGCAGATTCAGGCCGATTCTCTATTAGGGAATACAGTAGTTCTTACTTCATTCATGTGCTTAAGCTTAGGTCAGTATCTGGTATAGGACCTAAGTGCCAAAACTTTTCTGGTATTCTGCAGTTCTCCTGAAAGATGATAAATTTTCCCTACTGTTCTAGAAGGCTGGCATGACCAACTGCTGGATGTGCCTGCAGGAGTAAAGGTGGAGTGGAGAAAACAGGGAAGAGGCAGTTATGTGGGCAAAAGTGTTTAGTGTGGTGATGAAGATCAGATGTGGCAGAGGATAACTGATGTATAAACATGGTTAATGTATTCATATTAATTGCAGACAGAATCATTAAGGCTGCATGTTTAGCTTTTTAAAAATGTTAAGGATAACATGAGACAGAGGGTAGCAGCTAATTACATAAGTGAAGAAATAGAGAGTGTTTGTTAATGTATTTGTCAGCTATGCAGGAAGAGGTGACTTTCCTAACACCCATTACACACGTTTTCTTGCTATGATTTCTGCAGAACCTATAAGAAGGAGCTCAAGTGCACGGTGGAAGGACAGGAGGTTAACCTCAAGCTGGGGAGTGCTGTCACGAGAGCTGACTTTAGTAAATGGCTTTATGCAGAAGGGATGTTGAACTTAGGTAGCTGAGCCTCTGCAGATCATGCAGAGCTGCTGCTCAGCTTTTTTGTTAGAGCTCTCACATGCATTGAAGCTAAATATCTTTGTTTGAAGAGGGTTTTGTTCTATAGTTGGGTGTGTCATCATAATCGTGGGTAGCACGTTCATATTCATTTTTGACAGGTTTATGTGGGAGTTGGCTTACAAAAGTGCATATATGGAAAGGCAAAGCATTGTCAGTGTTGTTTATGAATAACAACCTAAAAAGGAGAAGGCTGGTTCCATTCTGGCTCTGTGCTATTTGGAGGAGTGATTGGCATGAGCCTTCCGTAGAGAAGCACTGTAAGTCTGCTTCAGAACGCTGCAATGCTGTTTCCTGCTCACAAGCTCAGTGGGGTGCAGACAAGATCTAAGGCTTTCATGCATGCATCACAGAAGGCTGGGAATCTTTCTGTGTTGAGCAGAGCCCTTCTATGCTGCACACTGCATTAGGGTGTTTATCGGCTCGGCAAAAAGATTTCTCTTTTCCTCCCCTCTTTCTTATTTCCAAAATAAACATATCCTAGCCAAGTGTCATCTGTAAATTCAGTGGGTGGCTTTATTTTCATTAATTTCTCCTAGTTGGGAGGCTAAAGACTCTCTATGTTGCGGCCTCAGCTACAAAAAGCCTAAAGTTTTAATTCTGCATTAAAGATTCAAACTGACATGTTAATCAGTTTCAGAAAGACTATTTTTAGAGCTGCAGGCTTAGATTCCAGTTGAGGAGTTGCATATTTGTCATGTGATCGGAAGGGTGAGAGGTTTTTTTCTTTCTGTGCATGTCAGCTCTTTTCTGCTGGGTTTGCTGTGTGCATTCTGCAATTTAAATTGTCCTTAAAGGAACTGCATGTCTGTCTGTATTTTACTTGGGTTTCCCTAAAAATGGCTGTCCTGTCATTTGCTTTTGTATTGTAGTAAACAGTCTGGTCTTCAGCGATGTTTATATTCTGCATGGTAGTTTGGCCTGATATTGCCAGGCAAGATGCAGGGGGCAGACTGACCATTCTGGACCTTCTTCAGAAAGGGCTTCTGCTTTAAAAATATTTTTTTACGGCTAGTGAAGTCAAAGAATTTCTATGAAGCAGCTAGCTAGCATCAGTGGAGTGTAATACTATTACTGTAGTTCTGACCGCTCCTCCAATGTGCAAATATCTATCAAACCACATTAGAAGTTGGGCACTTCCAAAGCAAAAGTTGCTTTTGAGTGAGCTTAGAATCTGCCAAAACAGTAGAATCTTACAAATAGCTTCTCTTAGTATTAACTCATTGCAGACGTGGATTTATGATTACTTATGGTTTTACTAATTTAAACAGGTTTTTGGAAAACTGCTGCTTCGTAAGTAGAATCGAGTTGCCCGAAGAGGTTGTGGAACCTCCATTCTTGGAGATACTCAAAACTTGGCTGACATGGCCCTAAGCAACCTAAACCTGCTGCGCGCAGGAGGTTGGACTAGATGACTCCTGGATTTCTCTTCCAACCTACATGCTTCTATGAATCAAAACTTACGTGAATAATCTCTTACCTGCCTTTGTGGTGATGAAATCATGAAAGATAGGTATAGAACAAATGGCTTAATTACTTCGCCTTCTCTCTAAGCATCTCCAAGTCATAAAAAGTAATGAATGAAGCTTCTCTCCCCCCTTCTCCCCTCAGTAAGGGACAATAAGAAAGAGTTAAGGAAAGACTTGATTGCGATCGCAGTGACAAGATGGCATTAATCTGGTGCTAAAGTGTATTAGGATGCGCACTTTGTGGCATGGTACATGTTAACCTTGAATGTATCTGTAGGGGCCACGCTGCTGTCTCAACCCTGCATTTCCCGTGTATGTGGCCTTGGAGGGTTGGGCCTGCAACTGGTGAATCCGTCAAAGGAGAATTTCCTTGATAACCTCATTTTTCTGAGTAGAAAGAAAAAATCATCTAGCTAATTCTGGAGATTAAGTCTCTCCCAGGCGTGCATGATGCAATCAAAATGCAAGTGTATGCAACACTATCAAACCCAGTGTTTAATATCCAATTGCCTAAATGCTTATGAATCAGAGAGTCATTAGAGGTTTCTGGGGTTCACTTAGTATTCTTAATATGGAGTCAGCATACATTCTGAGGCAGCAAACAGCTTGGCAGAGGGATGAGAGTGAGGGTAAGCCTAAACAATCCTTGGTCTTCAGGCTAAAATCCTCTCTGGAGGAAAGCAAGAAATCAGGATACTGGGGAGGTAACGAGGAGTGTAAACCTATCATAGAAACAGGTGAGTTGTGAGAGGGTGAACAAGACTGGCTTTGGTAAATGCACAAATACCTATTTGTGTAGAGTAGGGTGGTAGAAAAGTCAGAGGATCCAGACACAATTCCAGGAAGTGAGAAGAAGGAGGGGCTGTTACCAGCAGTGATTGTTTCATTTAGTAATTAGTTCTTAAATCTCCTCTAAGTCAAATAAAGCAGAGGATGTGAGCTTCTGAGAACTATTCCCTCCTCCCCTTCCCCCCCACATCTACACCCTTTTTTGCACATGCTCTTTCTAAGTAAAGACCGTATTGATGTGGGATTTGATAGTAGGGAGCTTGCTGACGATGTAGAGCAGGTACTTGGGGGTATGCAAGATTATGGGGTCTTTTTCATGATCTGTCACTGATGTACTGTGTGACCTTGGGCGAGTTGTTCCTCTGTGTTCTTTTACCTTTCTTTTACCTGGTAGATGCATTTGAAACATGAATGAAAGGATCTAATACATTGTGCATCAGGATTTTTCTGGAGTATAGTGAAGAGGAAAATGTTACAAGTCTCTGAACATTGAAGAAAAATCTCTAAGTTGTTGGTGTGCTGGCAGATTCTCCCCTCCCTCCCCTTTGCAAAGGAGAATCGTGTACAGCTGGAACACAGCAGGGCAGCATGGGGTAGACCTGCAGCTGGGAGGTATTGGGACCCAAGTTATCTGGAAATGACTGGTTTGTTCTGTTACTGTTTGGCACTCCTTGAGTGGTAGCTTTGTAAAAGGCTTTGTGGATAGGTGTTTATTTGCTGTCTTCTCTGTGACCCAGAGTGGCTTCTAACCTGGGTTAAGTGGAAGATTGTGTGTGCTGGAATAGAGACTGCATGCATTCCAGCCTTGCCACAGTATTGCCAGGAGGCAGGATGTGACCTCGGAAACAAAAATCCTCTCTTCTGAAGGGAACCTTTTAACTTTTATGAGAGCAGGGGATGTGTTTCTTGGTATCAGATGGTCTTTGTTCTTGTTACCAAACAGTAAGGCCATTAATGATTGTGCTTGAGAGCACTGGTGTCTTATCTCCACAGTGGACCATATCCAGTACCAACAGACTTTTCTTCACCTCTGTAGGAGGTCTTTGGCATATCAAATGCATCACCGCTTCTTCCTTGCCATGCTAGCTTGGGTTGGGTCTAGGTTGTGAACCCATTACTTAGGGCCTTATCTGCCCTGGTCTTAAGCCGCCGTGTATATTAGTTCCTAATGGACCGTGTGTGTTCCAAAAGCAGCCAACGGCTTGGGTCTCCCTCTCCCTTCTAAGTTCTTGTAGAGCAAAAGACGTCTTCTTGAACACAAAGTTGTCCTCAGACCGAAGCATATGGCTGTAAACTTTCATATGCCTTTCTTGCCTTCTCTCCATTGCTTCTCCTTCCTGAGAATTGAAAGGAGCAGCCTCTTTACTACAAATAATGATTTGTAAAACAGTGATATTTGAAATTAGTGGCTGCTGCTGTCTTTGATGTTCTTGGCACTGTTGATTGCTACCCAAAGCAAGCTGGGAATTACAGTCTGTCATCCTCTTGCCTCATAGCTCAAGGCTATATTTAGTAGTTCAAGTTGCAACAGATCTGGAAGTTGTTCCCTTTAGCTGCAGCAGAAGGCTAATGCTGCGATAGAGTGCGTTGGTTTTTAAGTGTTGACTTCAGTGTGCTTGTTTTCCATCACGAGGACAACTGAACCAGTCTGTGCAGTATTGCAGGGATATCCTGACTGCCACTGTATGTGTCAATTTTAGAAAGACCTCCAAGCCTTTTCTCTGGAGAGAACCTCACAATCAGTATGTTTTTAGTGCTTGACTTTTGCTTAAATCTTAGAGCTTGATGCAGAACTTCTGCATATGATTTCTGGGATGCAGTAAATGGCATTTCATTGGGGGTGTGTGTGTGTGAGATACTGTCATTTAAAACATGCAGTTGTCAAGATAAAATTATTGCAGCATCTTTATTTGCTGATTCTGCAATTGGATCTTTGCTGAGTGAGTGTTCTCTCCACTCTATGAAACACAAAAGATAATGTCTGAATTCGAGTCGGTCCATTGGGGCTCGAGATCCATGCAAATGTTGAAATCCTCTGTCTGCACACAGAGTTTGCAGCTCCAGAATTACAGGTCTGAGAGCTTCATTGAATTGTCAAAGGATTTTAAAGCACTGAGTATCTGTTGATTTCAATGCAGTTTATTCTTAATTGTCTCTTTAGAGTCTAGGTATAAATGACTAAAACCAATAACGAAATCATATAATCTCTTTCCTGTTGCCAAACAGTGAAGGGAGGACAGATGGATTAGGAGTTAAATTAATATTTTCAAATGTTTTTCTTTCCAATAATAGAAAAGGGGTGAAGACTGCCTAATATTGTACTGCTAGCCATTAACAATGCAAATAAATGTGGAGAAAGAAGAGATTGTCCATTCCTTCTTTAGGAAATGGGTTAAAATTTGCAAATGCAGGTTTTGTTGGCGGTGTCACTTATTCCTAATTTTCTAAAAGTAGGATGGAAAGAGACTCATTTGTCCATTTGTTCTCCTCTCCTCTCTTCTCCTTCCTAATCATTTTTCCCCCCCTCATAATATGACACTGTTTCATGCATAGTCAGTTGCTTTGTGGCTGTTGTGGTTTTTTTACACAGCAACAAGGAAGACAAAAACATAAATAAAGGAAAATGTGGTTGTGGAACCACAAATTTTTATTGAGTTTGACTAGACTTCAGGTTGGCTTTTTAAAAGCTTAGGGATTGTCAAAACCAAATCGTCCCTGTTCTCCTATGTAGGGACTTGAGGCCAGAAATCTATTTCTGCTACGAATCTACTGTTTGATTTGGTACAAACATACCACCATATCTCCTCTCTGCCCATATTTAGACAGTCCCCACTCTGAAGAGCTTTCCTGTGTGTTTGTATAGTGCCTTGTTCAAAAGGTTCCCAATTTTGGTTGGAGCCCTTAGGTAACAAAAATAATGTCTTGAGTATTCACATCAGTATGTAGTACTAAAGCCTTGTATTTAAGAGCAAACCTGGTGTTTTTGCAGTTGAATGATTTTCTATTAGTCAGCTCAGTTCCTTCAAGCTGTATATTAAAAAAAACCCCAAACCCAGCAAAAAACCCAGCCAGTTCTCCCTGACCTGGGCAGCCACCTTTGTGAATATCCCTAGCTCTTCAGAATCATGAAACAAAACCCTTCTTGGACGAGTGACTCCCAGGACTTAGCAGAAGTGTTCTGTTGGTCTCTGCTGTCATACAGCCTTAGTTTATTTGGATCTAGGCAGAAGTGGAAGAGGAGAGCTCTGCATTGAAAGGAGGCCATGGGCTTGTAAACATTGATGCTATTCCTGCAACTCTGATGTAGAGAATACTATGGATTAAGTGAATTAAGGTAAACTCTGTCCTGGACTACTTCTCTCTTGAAATAAGAGACTAAAATGGATTGAAATGTCCTGCAAGCTTGCTGTGTTGTGCGGGAGTATTTCTGTGCACGAGGCTTCCTGAAACGGGAATTTGACAAGCCCTGCATTTGAATGCTTGCATTTCAGCCCTATTTGAGCCTTTGCTTGTAGGATTAGAAGAATCCCCAAGAATCTTGCTACAAGGAAGGCAGCAGTAGCATTTGAAGAGATGTTTATGCAGGGCTTCAGGTTTCAATAATTGCTGTACAGGGTGTGTGGTATAGTGTGGGATTCTCTATGCTGCCCTGCCTGGGGCTGCCTTGCTTCTGCCAGATGCTGGATTTAGAGTTTGCTCCAATTTGCAGATTAAAAAAAAAAAAAAAAAAAAAAAAAGGCTTGAAAGGGAGCTTGTCCTTAAGGTCTGCTTTCTAGGCAGAAGTGATTCATGTCCTATTGGGGGAGTGAGGGGATGGGAAGGGAGTCCCGTATAATGGTGACTCTGAGGGCTCCTGTTTTGAGGAGTGATGTTATTCTTACCATTAATCAGAGAAACCAAATGGGAAGCTAACTGCCCTGCATTTCATCTGTATCTCCTTACTAGAGATAACCAGACAAAAGTGTTGTAATAGATAACATGGACCATTTCTGTCCTGTCTTGTGGATCATCGTCAACAAGAGAGAATCCATCATAGCACTGATTCACAACTGTGTCATCTTACACTGAAACTGCTGAACTGTAACAATGAAGCAGTCCAGCTGTTTTACCAAATCCTATAGTCAGGATTGCAGAATTGGTAGAGTCCAATGGTTCTGATTTTAAGTTAAGTAATAAAGCACATGTTGAAACTGAAACACCACTCAGGCTGGCTTCTGAAATGGTGATTCTTTTAAAATTTCTCATTTGACAGTCTCTTCGGAAGCCACCAGCAATGTCTGCTTCTTCTCTAAAGACAAAAATCACTTTCTGAGAGATCATGGCCTTGTATAAATGAGGGAGGTTTGTTAAGGAAGCTGATGCAAATGCAGGGTTTTCTTGATCTTTGCTGCTTTAAATTGGAACTCTCCAGCTTAGAGCAGCAGTCCCCAAAAATACGGTTTAAAGTGCCCTGCTGAGAGATGACATTTGTAATTGGTTTGTAGACTTAGAAGCTGGCTCACTGGGGGCTTGTTGCAAAGAGTGCTTCAAGGCAGAAACTAATTACTCCTGGTAGTACTGAACCACTCGTTGGTTTTGAACCTGCTCTTTTCATCTGGATGAATCCAAAGGAATCGACTCTGTTGTAGTCAACAGCACCATTGTTTCCCGATCCTGGATGGGGTTTAGAGAGGCCTTCTAGAGTGTGTTCAGCTGTGCGGGCTACTTAGTGCAGGAATTACAGAACTGGAGGCTCACTTTGCCTCCAGCAGACCTGGTAAAGGTCTTGCTGAATTAAAACATGATTACTTTACTTTCTAAGAGGATGAATGAGCACTGAATTGTTTGAAGAATTCAGAATAACTTTTTGTAGCTATAAATATATATATATGTGGCTATGACTGGCTAATTTAAAGAATATGAAGTTGTTAAATGGGGGCCATATTGGTTACCATGATAGTTAGAAGAACAGAAACGTCTGAAGTAACTTCAGTTGCTGCTGAATTGGAAGCTTGGAATTAATTCTAATGAAATGGGAGCATTTCTGTTTTCTCAGTAGTTGTGCTGTTTATATTTGGCTATGACCAGTCTTAAACTGTTGAAATAAATGCTGATTCTGAGATACTGAGTCACAGTAAGTGTCTTCAGAATTTAAAATATTATGAAAACCTTTATGCTAGTAAAACAAATTGCTGATTTTATTCTTCTTAATTATAAGGGTTTGAGTTCTGCATTAAGCTTTTTATCAAGAAGCCATCAGAATGGCTCCTAGCTGAATGCGGTATTGGCATTGCATCTGTTTAAAAAGGAATGGACTAGGGGAGGGAACTCAAAGCCACAGCTGCGCCTCTGTATTTGACCATGTCAGCTCTTCCCCTGACGGGGCCAGGCCTCAGCCTTGCTAACCATTTTTAAACCATCTTGGAGTGAAAGGAGGGAGGTATAGGGAGCAAGAGCGGTGTGTGGCTAGCAAGAGTGGGAAGATAGCTTGAGTTAATGAAGAAGAAGGTTGAGATGCTTGTCTGATGAACAGGAGATGGAAGGTTCAATATGAAGCTTGACCACAACCCCTTCAGTGCCTTGGAGGGGAGGTGCTGTGTTTTGGCTCCAAATCCAGTCTAGGAAATTGAGGTAATAGCCCTTTGCTGATAGAGTGACCTTAAGTTGTGATCTGTGATCTCTGACACAGAGACTGCACAGCACAGTGAGAGTTTAATCACCATTAGATCTTTAAAAATTGTAGTGAGATGGAAGACTCCAAAGTGCTTATAATTATTTGTGCCTACTGATTTTTGGATGGTTGTCTGGAAAGGTACTATTTTACCCTTTATTTTTACTTGCTTCCTTTGTTCGGATAGTCACATATTCTTTAAACATAGAATACTTGTTGATACCAACTTTTTAGTAAAAATTTGTATTTTTCCTGGACCATTTAAGAAAACTACTGTCCCTTCTGATCTGATGTAATTTCAAACTCTTGATTTTCTTCCTATTGTTTTTTTTTCCAGGGTGGTAAAGGAGGAGATCTCAGACGACAACGCAAAGCTACCTTGCTTCAATGGAAGAGTGGTGTCCTGGGTATGTTGGCTCATGTGTCTGTATGCATATGTTGTTTGATACAGTGGGCACAGTAGCAGGGTAGTTGGTACATGGATCCTGATTTTTAGAAGTGTCTTGAGTCTCAAATTATATGGAAGCAAAGGCTGTTTTTCATTATATCTGTAACATCCTGTTATTAAGTAATTTATTTTAAAAATTAGACTGAAGCCCACAAAGGTGTGCAGGGCTGAAAAAGTGTTTTAAACAGGAAACCTTTAATGTTAGTAACATGTTGTGTTGTCTTTTCTTTCCCAGTGTTGTCTCTCTTCCTCACCTCCTAAGTATTACTGAATCTGATGGAGGGCTCTGAAATAATGCTGTAAGACCTCACAATATAAGGCTAGACTTCTAAAAACATTTACTTGCTTACCTTTTGTTGAAACCATTAAGAGCCAAACTCTAATCCTTGTTTAAAAAACATAAAAAATTGTCCCACAACATAAGGTTAAAAGCAACAGCAGGCTTGCTGTTGGTAGGAGAGTGGAAGCACACTTTTGTCTGTGTTACACAGTTAATAGTCAGAGTTCTGCCCAATCATTGAGTTTTAATACTGTCACTAAATAGCCAAAATAACTTCTTCAAAACCAGCTAAACGTGATATTCTAGAGGATTTTGGTTATGTTATTTTAATTTCAGTGTATCAGCATTGTGGTAGTGCCTGGAAGGCTTAAATGGGGTTTAAATCTCCGACCTAAACAGTGTGCATGCATTCAGTAAAAAGACACAAAAATTTAGAGCCTTGGAAAAATAAGCAAGGCAGAGGAATTTGTGCTGTAAGTAGTCCAGTTGTAGAGGAAGTCACCAATCCAGCTGTTCATCCCAGTTACTGTGCTGCTCAGTAGATCACATCTCCCTTATTCTTTCTCTTGTTTGTGTTTTATGTGTTAATTTCTCCAGTATGCCATGATATTTGTTTGTCACCTAACTATAGTTATTAATTACTATCTCCTAAGTGTTACACAGCCCTTCGGGTTGCTTCTCATTTAATGAACAGGTGACTTGCACTCCATGGTGAGCTGAGTGCTGAACAGCAGCATACAATCTGTGCTGTTACTGTAATAGTTGGTCGCTTCTCCACAAGCCTATTTCTTTAGCTACGTTATGATCTGCTTAATGGAGATGCAATAAAAGTCTGTTGCTCCCCAGGGTTACTGTATGAAATATAGTAATTCCCACCTTCAGATTATGTTTGGGGCACAGATACAAACGCACAGATAAATTTGGCGTTTGGCAATTTCATGAACATATTTCTCCACCTGGGGATAGGAGGCTTACCACTGTCAAGGTTGATTAAAGTGGTTGTGCACCTTTAGGCAGAAAAGAGGGCAGTAGTGTTTTAGATTTTAACACCAAAAAAGCATTTGGGACATAGTCTGTGATTTTAATATCCTCTTTCAAGCTGACCTTACAATCTTGGGTATCGGGAACACTATAAGAGGACAAGAAGAATTGTCTGTCTTCCCCAAAACTCAAGTTTGACTTGAGTATGAAATGTTTTTTTTTGTTGAGGGCTTGGCTTCAAGTGATGCAAGTAGGGTTAGAAATCATAGTGCCATGGTAGGAGAACTCTGCTGAAGTAACTAGAAACGTTGGACAGCCTTTCAGTGTTGTATATGTGTTTGGATATATGTTTGCAGTCTTCCTATTTCTGGTAGGATGAAGGTAAGCAAGAAAGTAGTAGTAGTTAAGTAGGTTTACAAGAGTTTTTTCCAACTGCACAGTTAGGACAAGTAGGGCTACTTGGGATTCTCAGCTGGAATGAACTGCCATGTCTCCATCTATTTCTCCAGTCCTATGCTGATTTTAGGAGTTGAAGATTTTGCTCACATGTTTAAAACCAGTAAGGCTAAAATATTTCAGTATCCCAGTCACTGAAGTTATATAGGATAAGGAAATCTGTCTGGGCCTTGCATATAATTGTGCTGGGTAGCTTAAAGTTTCTAAGCCTGGCTTCTTGTGGACAGGATTACATGTGCTTTCACTATAAAATCAAATACAGTATCGATTGCATGCTGTTGCCTGCAGTAGAGTGCATGTGTGCATTCTACTATTGTGTAAGGAAAGTGCAATGTATCTTTTAAACATCAGCTTGATTGGGAGATTGTTCTTAAGTAATGATGCCTTGTGGTTCATCAAATACAGCCCCTGCTGGGTTCTAAGCAGCTGAAAACGTTGCTCATGTGAGGGCAAGGACTGGCAGATGAATTGAGCTCAGCTGTATGCTACAATATTATCACTTCTTTCTGCTCTATTGATTGCTTTCAATTTTAAGGCACTCAGACTGTGTAGTCCCAACAGGTTCTTAGTATTAGGCAAGCAAAGCACATAGCTTTCTAATGCCTGAACTTAACCTTAGTCTTCCTACACACCCAAATGTGTACAGAATATTAAGCACTTATTAGATTTTTGTATTAAATTGAGTTCTTAAAAACTGGGAGAATGTTCTCCCTTCAGTCTGTACTCTCTTAAAAGTTAGCTGTTTTGTCACTGGAAGATGCATTCAGAAGGAACAGCTACTTTTTTTTTTTTTTGTAGGACCTCCATACTTTGTGTTTGGCCTTTGTGCTCCAACCTCTTGACTCAGCAGCAATAGCTGACTAATAACTAGTGTGACTTTCAAAGCTGTTCGTAGAACTTAGCCATATATTTCCACCCAGCAGTGGGTGTTGGGCAACTAAATGCCTTGGTCTGAAAACGGATGAGTGTTTTAATGCAAAGTTATGCTGATACAAACCTGCGCTGCTGGGCAGTGCTCAAGGGAAAGAAATGAACGCAACAGGAACCTGTCTACCTGCCTTCCCAAAGAAGGGAAGATCCTCATGTGTTGTGCTCCATGGAGGAGTAAATTGGTTGTCAAAAGAAGTATTCGTTCTCTAGAAAAAAATCGCTGGCATTAGAGAATAAAATTAATGTTTAAACAAATAAAGGAACAGCTGTGGTTTTTGAGACCTGATGGTCCACCTAGAGTGCTGTGGGAGACAGCACAAGTTTTTTTCTTAATGAGGTTGTTGGCTTATGTCCATTCTTGTGTGGGAACTGAACATACAATGGTGTTAACTTCTTCAAGTCATGGCTGAACATATGTGCTAAAGGCCACTAGTGTGGTATGAGGTCCTTTTTTCTTTGAAGAGCTCAATGCTGCTGAATACGCTACTTTCAGGATATGCTTGAGCTATGAATGTTGATGGTGCTGTTTTTGTCTTCAGTCCAAGGATTACTGTGGGCTATAGCATGGTGTTCTGACAGTATGGGAATGATTGTACAAAAAGGGATTTCATGTGTAATTGACAAGCTGAAGAGAGCATCCTGAAAGCTTCTGATAAAAAAAGACTATGAAATGTCATTTATGTTGCCATAGTGTGAGAGCAGCATCTGTTTTAAAAGCAAAGGGGTAGAAATGAATAGTAGCTGTTATCAGGAGAGCAAATTAATCCTGAGAACCCCTTTCCTCCTTCTCAGTATGTTACACTTGCACCGTATTTGCTCCTCAGGGTCATTCCCTCCCTGTTTCTTCCCCTCTCTCCCATGCTGCTGTACTGATAAATGTTAATTCAAACAACAGGCTGATAGTTGGCTTCCTTTCTGCATCCCTGAACTGGGTCTCTTCTTCCCAATGCATTCAGGAGCATGGTAGTGTTTGTTTTTATCTAGGCGATCTAGTTAAAGAATGTATGTTTTGCATTGGTGATTCTATACACCGATGATTCATTCTGAACTTGTATACACTATCCAGGCTCTTCTGTGCAGCAAAATATGACTCAGGTTGTTCCAACAAGGGCCAGTGTTCTTGGAGTTTAAGCAAAAACAAACCCCTAACCCCAAAGTATTCCACATGAATAAGGATGTGGATTATTTCATTCCCCTTTACATCCCAATTCTTTAACCTCTTCCTCTTTCCCTCTCCCAACCAAAAACCCAAGGGCATTTGATCTTAAGTTGAGAGCTGAACTCTTTTCCCAGCTTCTTAAATAATAAAATATGAAAATATATGCCTTTTCTGTTTTCCAGCTGAAAAACAGGAGAATATAAAGAACAGTAAGATCAGAACAAGAATATATACACACACAAGCATACAAATGTTATGTTTTAATTCTGTGACTGTTACTATTTTAATTTCAGAGAAACGTTACAATTTCTGAAATGCGTTTTAAGAGTGAATTCCATTTATTGTAATTCCTGTTCCAGTATAGGTTTCTGGCTGCTTTCCAAATGTAGAAGAATGCAGAATCCTTGCTCCAAGGATTTGTACCTTGTTTCAAATCTTCCCACCCATTCCTATTTTTTACATTACAGTTTTGGTTGGAGGCTGCAACCAAGATCAATGTCTCTGCTCCTTTCTTTCTCCTTATGCTGTGCGCTGTACATGTGCGTGGCGGGAGACGCAGTTGCTGATCCAGAGACCTCAATCTTGTATTTGTATGTCACAGCTATTTGCTTTTTCTACGTTAAGGATGGGAACTGAGACAGAAGTTTTTCATGTGGGTTTTTTCTTTCCCTTCAAGGTCATACAGAAAGTCTTCTACAACTGGCAGCAGATATCTCATAGTCTGATTACTTAATCTTAAAATCTTCCTTCTTGCCAGTTTTTTAAAATGAGTGTATGGGCAAGTGTAAGTTGAGGGTAGCTTTTTAGAAAACATAACGTCTTATTTTCTTGAAACTTTAATGGTGGTCTTGGTGGACAGCAAGTTGACTGCGAGCCAGCGATGGGCCTTTGCAACAAAGAAGGTTGGCAACGTCCTGGGCTGCATCAGGAAGGGCATTACCAGCAGTTTGACAGAGGTAATCCTTCCCCTCTAGTCAGCACTAGTGGGGACACATCTGAAGTGCAGCGTCCAGTTCGGGGCTACCCAAAACAAGGGAGACCTGGATGCCCTGGAGAAAGTCTAGTAAAGCGCCTTGAAGACAGTTAAGGGACAAGAGCATCTGGTATACAAGGAGCAGCTGAGGGAGCTGGGACTGTTTAACCTCAAGGAGAGAAGGCTTGGGGAGATCTTATCGATGTGTATCAATACCTGATGGGGGGAACGGGGGTGGGGGGTCGGGGGGGGTAAAGAAGACTGAGTCAGACTCTTCTCAACAGCACTAGTGATAGGTCAGGAGACAATAGGCACAAATTGAAATAAAGGAAATTCCACTGAAACATAAAAAAATCTTTTTTTAGTCTGAGGGTGGTAAACCACAGCTCTTGCCCAGAGATGTGCAGTCTTCTTGCTTGGGGATATCTAAAACCTGACTGAACAGGGTCCTTAGCAACTTGCTCTAGCTGACCCTACTTTGAGCACGGCAGTTGGACTGCAACGGACCTCTGGAGATTGTCTAATGTAAACTATTCTGTGAATGGATTCACTGCTTTTTATGTAGCTTTTCTGATGCTTGCATCATCCTTTTTAATGATGAGACTAAGGCAGTCTGTCATCTACCTTTAACAGACAATATAAAGACAAATTTGGTTTTCCCAAGTCAGAACACAATCCCTCCTTCATTTCTTACGTCTTTTCTTTAGGAGCAGAATGAGTTTCAATTGGCCTTTCTTCCTTAGGTGAAATAACATCAGTTCAATGATAGAAAGTGAAATAGTTTTTCTTCGTAATGCCAACCCAGGAACTTAACACAGAAGACTCAATTCAGTCTGACTAAGTAGCCAAGTCTCTAATAGTGAGAATGGTGCTATTGCAAAGATCTAAAAGCAAAACGTAGATGCATGGCTTTAATTGTTTCAGAGAAGTAGTACTGTAGAGCCTTTTGTGAGTGCTATATCAATGTAGGCTCTTCACAGACTCTGCTGCTCAGCAGCAAATGACATAATGCATTATAAACCCATCTATTTCAGCTGAGGCAGAGACAATGAGCACAGATTGTTGCAGGTAGTATGGATAGATACATTGCTTCAAAAGACTTAGACTTCTTCCTTCCCACCCATCAGCTTGTTTCCAAATTTATATGCATATCCCACTAGTCTGGATTCAGTTTATAGCTCTCCTCAGAGATCACATAGTGCACCTTTTGCAGATGATGTTGACAAGGGCTTTTGTTCACTCTGCTGAACAATCAGCTAAAACATCTGTGTCTGACCTGCATTACAAATTGCAAATTACTTTTTCCACACTAACACCCATAAAATTGCAGTGCTTATCTGCCTCTATTTGCTGCTAATTACTGGAGGAGTTTTATGTAAATCTTACTGTAAGTTAATTGTTCACAGTTTTGAACCCTTTAATATCCTATTCACTGGAACTTAACAGATAATTGCATACATATCTTTCAGGGCTAGCAAAGTTGGTCTTTACCTTTTGGAAAAAATGTGGTTTGGGCAGGGCTATTTCCTTCTCTGCTTTTTTTAACATGATAGGCCCGAGCTTTCTTTGTCTCCCATGTTATAAAACGTGCATCAGCTGGTAGCAGGCAGCTTGGGATTCTTTCACAAAACCATCTGTGATAATTGTCATCCTCACTATAAATTACTGCAATGTATATTTGTGTATTTCATATCAAGATGACATATTTAAAATTGGAACATTAAGTGCACACGATATAGCTTAGCTGTCTCTTCCCCTGCAACTCCCCTCTTGACTGATACAGTGGCTACTTTGAAGTTTACAAGATGACTGACATTTAGAAATTTGAGATTTTCATCTTTTTTAATAACATTTGAATCCTTCTATTTGTCACAGGTAGGAACTTTGATCTTGGTGTCACATGCAGGACTGATTTCCATAGGGGAAAATGTTCAAGGGAGGATCTGCAAGTCTTTAGTTGTTGCTTAGTTTCGCTGCCCTGGGAACTCAGTATACAGCTAGATTAGTATTGAATTAGAATCACTGCTCCTAATTAGCTATTAAACCTCCTCGCCATCCCTTCTGCGTCTGGCTTGTTTTTGTCCTCCGCATCTTATATCTTGTCCTTTTGATTTTTGGGGTGGTTTTTTTTTTTTTTTTTTTTTTTTTTTTTTTAAAGACTAAATAATCTGGGACAGAGGGCTACTACCTACTAGATTCCTTTTCAGTGGTTGACCTTTAGGTTTTTCAACAATATAGAGACTAGCATTAATTGTATGGCAGAGTTCTTAATCTAGTACTAATTACTGTAAATGCATTTACACAAATACATCTTCTGCAAGAAATAGCTGATACATGTGCCTGTTCTGCTAGCACACACACACACAAACACACAAAACATAGGATACAGTTTTTCTTGGGGTAATTTGTTTTGAGTTCTCTGGGACCGCTTACCTGAGTGAAATTATTACTGCAATTTTGTTTTTTCAGCTTCAGGTACTTACTGGACAATTTGAAAAAATAGCTTGTATGGAAGAGAAAAAGTTACCTTCAGGCTTTTTGCAAAAGCTTAAAATGTTTTTCTGTTCTCTTTGCACAGCCCAGGGACAGCCTCCCAGTGGAAGCTGGGAATGTGGAAAGAATTGGCTTGTGGTTGCTGCCAGATCGGAGCCAGCTGAGTGGCCTCTGCCAGCAGTTTGCACAAAGTCGGTTGGCTGTTATCTGTGTTTTTTAGGAAGGCTTTGCAACATCTGGGAACAATTCCCTGACTGGCTGCTGGGAATGTGCACTATTTCCTATTGGCTGGCAGTGATGTCATAGTCTTGTGTGAGTCTTTTTTTTTCTCTTTTCTATTATCTGGGTGCCAACAGATAATACTTGTCCTGTTTGTACGTAAGCTTTTTAGACCCTGTATTTGCAATTGCAATTAATATTGTTGGGTAGAACTATTTAGCCTTCTACCGTACAAGGCAACACAGCAGCTTCAGGATTGTTAAATGATCTTTAGCAACATGCGTTGTTGCCTTTCGGCACAGAAGTGAGGCAGTGAATGAAAATTCACAGAAGCACAGATTCTCGTTGATTTCTTATGTATAAAATGAACCGATTTCAGGACCCGATTCTTCTCTTCACAGACTGTGTATACCCTCATTCATCTCCTGATAGTCTGAATTATCACACAGTAGAAAATAGAGAGCTGTGCATGAAATCTAACCCAAAGTGAAGAGTATATTAACACAATATTGTATCTTCATCCATAATGTTTAGAGCTTATAAAGAAGGGAGGCGGGATCACTGAAAACATTCCTAAGCTTTAAGGTACCCGAATGAGTTATTAGGGAAGGATCTGAGTCCTAGTATAGGAGAACAAAATTCCTCTAAGGTGCAGCTGGGGCTGGAGTGCTAGATCTCTATGAGAGAGATGGGGAAGAAGCAAACAGCTTAACATGAAGGATGGAGGACTTGAAGAAAAACTGAAAGAATGTGCTGAATGAGGATGCTTCAAAGCTCTAAGATCTTATGGTCTTCTCTTTGCTGAAGTAATGTTGGGTGGTTCTGGTTTGATATGCACAAGAATTCTCAAATTGGATTTAACCCAAGTTTGAATTGAAAGATGCTGTCCTGTTTCTAACTGTGATCAGCACCGGGTGGAGGAAGGGCTTGTAAGGAGATCTTATTTCCTTAGTCATGTGGCAGAAGTACTTGCTGTCATTTGCAGGAGCATGGGGACACTCAACCCAGGTCTGTGCATTGCTCTGATGTACACAGGTTCCTGTTTTCAGCTGGGGTGAGGAATGTGTAGGCTCTCAGAAAAAGTCACTAACCTGCTGAAAAAATCTGGAAGGGTGAGACATGGAAATAGGATTATAGGACTGCAGATCCTTTTTTTTTTTTTTTTTTTTTGCCTCCTGTTCTTACTCCATGTGTTCTCCAAGAGGCAGGTAATCCTGTGTTTAAAGAGACTTGCTGCAAAGTGTCAGTGAAACTGATTTTTGTTTTCACAGCTAGCCTGCTATACTGTGCCATAAGCAAACACCTGAGATGCTTAACAGAATCTGGGAGTAATCTGAGATATTATATTTCATGAAGATACAATATTTTCTTTAAATAATAGAAGGTGGCAGATGATAAAATCACATATAGAATTAACAATTTAATTTTGAAACTCAGTCTGCATCTTTCTGTCTCTGAACACTGAAGAAGGTCAGCCTTTACCTGACAGCCACAGATTTCTTGAAGTTGTTCTTTTTAGCCTGTTACAGCTTCTGATTTCCAGGCTTTATAAGCTTGATCCTGTATTCTCTGCGTATCTATGGTCCATGGTTGAAGCAAACCTCAAACACGTACTGCAGTTTTCAGCAGGAAAAAAGGGGGAAGTCTAATCTACCCGGCATAGACAATTTCTTCTTACTAAAATAAACATCACATTCCTGATAGGCTTTTGCAGGCCTTCTAGCAATGTGGAGTCTTGTTGCCTTTGACAGAATTCCTGGTGGAATAAAGGGCCTCATCAGTAAGTTCTTTTGTGCAATTGGTCCTTCGGGAGCAGCTTTCGTGTGGATAATGGGCCATGTCTCTGAAGCTTTGACTTGGGTTTTGAGATGTCTGTGACTTTATAGGAAATAATTACTTTCAACTTGTAGATGAATGTGGCTGTTCTGAACTTGCTGTCAAAAATACAAATGGCTCTTTTGGGGTATTTCTTTAGTTACTGTTATCTGTCCCTCACCTCTCCCAGAGCTGAGAGGAATACCGAGAGCTGCTGCTGCTCTCAGTAACAGCGAGAATTTAAATATTGTTGTTTTCATGCTGATAGACTAATAAATATTTAGCCAGATGAGAATATGAGAGCACAGTGTACCAATGTTTGTTCTCTCCCCCTTCCCAGACTCATTCTTGTTGTCTGGTGTCTTCAGCCATGAATGTTGCACAGGCTGATTCCTTGAGCTGGCTTAATGCCTGTGTGAGTTTGTTAAGATGTCTGCTGAGTGCTGAGTGCTATAAAAGACAGTCCTTGCCATAATTAAGGGAAAAGCATAAGCAAATGTGGTTGTAGAGGAGAAAAAGCAAAACTGAGCTACAGAGAGGTGAAGCAGTTGATCCAAGGACTCACTGGAGGTCAGTAGCATTAAAGGGAAGAAAACAGGCTCTCCTGACACTGTAAGCATTCATTGGCATGGTGTCACTGTTTGGCTTTGACTGGGGAGCTTAAGTTTTGCTTGCATTTGAGTGCCTGGCCACCTTCCTACCAATTGTTCTTCCATCACTTGAATTTGCTTACAACATGCAGAACGGACTGGTGCGAAGTTTGCTTTTGTGCCTGTACTAGAGCTTCAGATTGGAAGTCAGGTTGCTGAAGTGAGCAGAGTTCACTGTGAACTGAACACTTATTTCTGCAGATGACTTCCAAGATAACTTTCTTAGCAGATGCTTAGCAATGCTGGGTAACTTTCTCTAGCGCAGAAGAAAACCCACACTTTTTGTCAGCAGGAATAGGCTGCATGTTTTGTTACTGCAGCGTAGAGTAGCTAACTTGCACAGCACACTGTTGTTTGTACTGTCATGAATTGGAGGTGCATGTGTGGGAATCACTAGGGATATCAAAAGCACATAGGATTCCTTTCTAACATGCCAGGGTTGATATGCTTGATATGCTTTCTCCACTTCCTGGGAAAGATTTAGTAGTGAGTGTGATGGTAGGACCTCAGCTGAAAAAACAAACAGCATTCAGTGTGATGAAATGAACTGAATCAACAGTTGCAATTAGTTCCACACTAATTTATTAACTTCCTCCATGTCCACCACACGGAAGACATCCACATTTTGCGTTGAAATGCAGTCCTTTGGGGTGGAACCCAACAGCTGTTGTACAGCCCACAGGCATGCTCTTGAACAGCACACAGTACCAACACAGTGCAAGTAAAGAAATGGATTAAAATGCCACTGCCAGTCAAAACTGCAGGGGAAGCTTGATGGGTGAAATATAATTATCAGGGCTGGCTTCTGTCCAGGAATCTGGGGTTAACACCACTTTTTTCTCGCAGAAACACAGTGAGAAGTCTATAATGCAGCAGTCCAATAGTGCATTATCTTCTCCATTCAAAGTGATGTAATATTGGAGGGTTTTATTCCTACCGTAGCTTGTGAAAGAAAAGGGCACAATTAATCTTATAGCTGATAGGATACTTAATGATTTACTGAGTGTCACTTGTTGGAAGAAAGGAAGAACTCCTAGCTAGCATGGCAAAGCAGGGAACAGCAATTCCTACACATGTAGTCAGGGCAGTGATGTGTGAATTCTGTCAACAAGTGTACATCCCCCACAGAATTCTTCCTCTTCTGCAGTCACCATCAAACCCTCATCAAATTGAAGGCATTTTGCAAGGTACCTGGAAAGAGGTGGGGCTGCTAACTCACTATGAAGTTCCAGCTGGATCCAGTAATTCCATGGTGTTAGGTGTTATACTACCATTCTGATCCTTTTGACATTTGGGAAAAATCAGCTAGACAGTGTAGTCTTAATAATCTTGCTGCATGTGCCATCTTCTACTGTAGATTTTCTTTTCTAGCACAACAGATGTTTTTCTAATGCTCTTTTGTGGTGTTTTTGTTAATTTGGTCTGCAGCCATCCATTTATATTCTACTGCTCTTGAACACAGAGACTGTAAGTCAAGAATGAAAGCTTTGATGAAGGGCGAGTGCTTCACTTGTAACCACACATAGATCTGGACAGTCTGTGTCTTGTTTTAACAATACAATTGCTTCAAATTCTCTTGCTTAAATCTCTGAAGTCAGGTCCTCTAGCAGGAGCTCCCAGGTCCTGGTTATCATAAGAGTAAGATCATGCTAGGCAACCTATTTAAACTGTTACACTCGTGGGTTTATTTTGTTATTTATTTATTATTATTATTCCTGAGGGGCAAAATTTCACTCCAAAGGATGTGGCTAAATTACAGTAAGTGTACTTTGTGTGGAAATGCCTGAGCCAGGCTGCAACTAGTAGTACAGCATGGATCTTAACTTGGGAAGGTAAACATGAAAAGTTCTGCACTGGCCACTGCATTATCATAGCTGTTGTGCTTATGATTTACTACTTGAAAACTGAAAGAACTTTATCTAGGATTAACAAGCTACTTGGAAACAGGAAATATTGCTAATGCAGTTTCTTGAGTTTGAATGTATCTCAAGTTCACTATATCTGGTAGTGAACTGATTCGAGTTTCAAGTGGTATATTTCCTGAATGCAGCTGAAACATTAGTATGGGTAATTTCTGCAGCCGCCTTCTCTTTATAATGGTAATGGCATAGTCGGAGGCTGTTTGTGACTCTAATCCCACTGAAGGTCAATAAGAAGTGGGTACCCAGTGCTTTATCCTTCAGGAAATCACAGCCCAGGGGCAGTATTCACAAAGGAGTTGCTTTGCTGCAGTGGATTTTGCTTCTGCTCAGCAGCACTCCCAAGATGATCTGCAGCCTTGATCAGTACGGTGGGCTTGCCTTCGTAATGGGTTCTGCAGTGCCAAGACTTCTTCCTCCAGGAGCAGGGAAGTACTAAAGAACAAATATCCTGAAATATGGAAAGGATTTGTCTTGTTGGCTCATCTCTCTTTTTGCGTCAAGCTCATCTTTGAGATGGGTGCTGCCATAAGCAGAAAGGCTTAAAGAAGGAATATGTTTTGCTGCTTTCAAATAACTTGAGCCAGGCGCTTGTCTGCATAGCTTGATACAATTTAGAGTGAGAAGGGTGAGGGGATGTATAGATCTTGCCTACACCCAGTTTCTTTTTTTTTCTTTCTTTTTTTGTTCTTTTTATCCCTTGGTTTGATTTTGTTAGTGAAAGCACTTGCAGAGAGATTCCTCTGGGGATGAGCCAGGCTCAGAGAGATTCTTGCATCTCCGTAATGCCAACATGCTTTCTAAACATCTCCCATTAGCTTCCCCACCTGAAAGAAAGAAACCTTAATTATCAAGTTATTAGGAAAGCTCGTGTTATTTTTCCCTTCAGTGTTTCCTCTGTTGCTCTTGCTTTGGTGATAAGAGTTTGAATAATGCAACTGACTCCATGTGGTGCTGGAGAACTGTTTTGTCTTCAGGCAGTTCCTTTTTGACAGTCTGTGTGTGTTTGCCTTCTCATATTTACGGTACATGCTCTTAGGAGTAACATACTGCATCCTGAATGCCAGTCCCCTCTTATCCTGTTCCCTCTCCTTCTCCATCCCCTTCTTTAACAGCTAGCAGCTGTCTGATGATTATATTAGAATTAGTCCTTGATAAATTAACCAATTATAGTTGGAATCTCTTACATAGGGCTAGTTCTTCCACAGTTAAAAATAGAGGGAAGCTGAGACCTTGTTGCCTCTAAGTGAGAGCTAATAATCTATATTAGTATTTGAGCATTTATTTAATTAAAGACCAATAATCATATTGTTTAAAGAGACTCGGCAAAGTGATTAGATGGCTCAGGGGATTGGTAATAGGATATAAACCTTTTCACCTCTAGGTTACTGGTTCAAGTCTAACTGCTGTTGGTAGAGGCCAGAAAGTGTTGTGTGATCGGTGGACTGTTGAAATATATGAATTGTTTTTAGCTTCCTTTCTGATTGGGCAGGGGTTTTTTTCTCCCCATTCCTGCAAAAACATTCAAAATACAGTAAGGAAAGTATGGAACTAGATTAGAATGTGCAAAGTCTGAATTTGCTTTCAGGACAGCTATAGACCTCCTGTGGGAGGCTGAGCAAGTTGCTTCATTTTGCCTCGATTTGTTCTCAGGACAGTGGTCTTGGCAGTGCTGCCTCCCTGTCTCTTTCTTGATCTGGTCTGTCTGAAGTGCAGGCAGTCCTTGGTGGGGTTTGTCTGTACAGGATGCCCAGCTTAATGGGAGACTAATTTTTGTACGGTCATTTAAAATACTAACCAAGTCTTTCAGTTGGTGGAATTCTATTTTCATTCTGGGCAAAACCTCTCATGTTGGTCATCTGCTTTCCTGGTTTGAATACTAGAGGACTGGAATCTCTTTATCCACCGTTATGCTTTTTAATAAAAAGTAACCACTTAATCTAGCAGGTTAAGTTGAATTAAAACTGGAACTGCTAAGTGGGAACGACCACATTCTGTTTGCAGAGATAAATTAAAGGGAATCTTGGATCAGTGCACGTTGTTTGTTTTTCTGTAGTGGTGCTTTACCCAGTATATGGTGGTTCTACTTCAGGATTTAAGTTGCATTTAGGCATGTTAATTATTTTAATCTCAGTTGTGCAAAATCAGTAGTCTCCTGCCTTTCTGGGTTAGGAAACTGAGGCACAAATGCTGATTTTCTTATAAAAGATTTACTGAATCATTGGTGGAGAAGGGACCCTCTCTGTCTGGTTCCTGGCTGTACGCTTCGGCCAGGAGCTTTTTCCAGCACTAGTAAGATTGAAAAAAAAAAATTAATGTGGAAGAACAGTTTCACCTAGGTTTGTACAAAAGGATCCTTTAACACAAAGCATCACTGTCTGTTGTTTTTGGTTTTGGTTTTTGTTTTTTTTCTTCTCTAATACAGAAAATTAGATACTAGCCTGGTAGATAAGTGGATAGAATCAGATCTTAGTTAAATGGAAGAGCCTCTGTCAATTAGTATATTACAATGAGCTACAAACCAGGAGGGTGGGGATAGGAAGAGAGACTCATTCTTCTTTCTCTTGTCTGTTTATCTGCTGATTAAAGATGTCATACTAGGCATACTGAATGGAGATGGTCTTTCTGTTCTGAATTTATTGGAAGTAAGGTTGAGTATAGTAAGCCTTCTGTGTGCCATGACCATGCCTGTGATCCATTATCCAGGGCGCATCCCTACTAATGATTGAGGATGTTGATAGGAAATAGAAATAATACGTGCTGGCATTAGTTGCTATATGAAGAATATACACCCTGCCTTGTAATGGGACTGGAATATATAATAATTCCCAAACACACTAGGCGGTATATAGAAGCTTGGTGTTTGTAATGAGAAGATAGATTGTTGCAGCATATCTTCAGTTACCTATTTCCATGGGAGTGCTGTGTGTTGGGTGCTCTGCAGCCTTTCCTTCTACCCTGGTTGACAGGTTGCCAGGCACCTTCAGCTTCCATGAATGTAAATGTCAGTGTCAGAGGAGCTTGGAAGGTGATAGCTGCAACAGTGTAGTATTATAAAAGTTTTCAGGTCATTATGAATTTATAGAAGAGTGCACACTGCATATCCTGGTTTTCATGGCATGATTGGGAAATGACTTCTTCTATCTGCTGCTCTGCCTTAAGGGACCATTAAGAGACAAAATGGGCACAAGAGATACAAGTATGATGAACATCAGGAGTCTGGTCCTCCTCCGAAAGTATATGGCTGTTGAGATTTGGCGGATATTGGTTTAGTTCAGACTTTTGATAGAGAAGGTGGCAACTCTGAGATTTGGTGATTGGTCCAGACCAGATTGTGAATTTTCAGGAGTTTTGAAGGTCTTTGTATAAGAAGTTATACTGTGTTTGGGCTGTCATACTGTCAAGTTTCAGCTTTTGCTTTTTATTTTTGTCATGGCAAAACCAGACTGAGAGTGCAGTCTTACAATGTGCGTGCATTTTGCAAGGAATGCTGACAACTTGCATGCTTAGGCAACTCAGAGAATGCTGTAATGACAAGTCAGAGGAAAAAAGTGCACTCCCTGCCTGGTGTACTTGTTTGTTCTGAGATGAGAAAAATTTTGTGGTGCTTGCAGGAATTTTGTGCATATCCTAGCTGATGATGCTTTCATGTTGAGAATGAATGTAACCTGATTTTATGAAAGTTTGGCAGGAATCCATGCAACTAGACACTAAGCACTTCCTTTCCTCTAGTTTCCCTTAGATCTCACAGAATATTTAGCAAAGCAGTGGCTGAACACCTTATGTCAGAGTGGAGAAACCTGTACAAGGGTATGTAATTCTCTTCTTTCTGTTCACAGCTGGTCCTGGCTGAAAGCTCCCACTCTGACACAGGCTCCCAGTGCACCGAGAGCCACACAGATCTCCCACCACCCATTGAGAGAACAGGCGGCATTGGAGACTCCCGGCCTCCATCATTCCAGTAAGAGCAAGCTGTCTATTATTTTTTTTTAAAAAAAAAACAAAAAATGCAATTCCTGTCTTGTTTCTTCCCCACATTTCTCCCTGCTGCTGCAAAGCAGCTATTTATTGTTATTGTTAGAAAAATAATACGCTTATTAGAACAGAGGAATTAAAAGGGGGATGGGAATAAAAACCCCCTATCATTGTTAGAATTAAATATATATCCTGTATGTCTCATTTTGAAAAACACTGTGGAAGAGTTAAGTAGTGAGGGAGCCCAAAATGCTTTTCGTAGTGTATGGATGACAACTTTTTATTACTCTGTTATGTATAATTATGTAGTATGCAGAGCCAGCAGAACACTGATACCAAGAGTAAAAATTTACACAAGGAACAATGCCTCCTCCATGTCCATACAGAGGCTAGTAGCATGAACTGCGTATAGCCAGACTGGGAGTCATCTGATTTAATGGTATCCTTGTTATTTCCTGTTACGTGTGCATAGCCAATGCATATCCTTAGAATACCTTCATTTTCAGGGAGGCCCTCTGAATTTACACAAGGAGGATTTAAAGCAGGACCTGGTTCTAGCTGTGATCTTAGTATATGTTCGGAGAAGGAAATGTGGTCTTGTTTGCCGGGTGTCACGCGTTTCCATTGATTTCTGGGATACCTATTGCCTGGAAGAGCTCTTCATGTTGTGTATGAGTCTTACAGATAAATGCCTTCTAGAGGGGACAAGAAATCTTGGGAAATGCTAACCCTGCGTGACGCTGTGTGTCTTGCAAGGGCTTTACTGCCCTCGTGCGTTCGTGAATTGCTTTATGTTGACTGGGAGAGGCCTGTATGAGTGCAGTCACATGGCCTGCAAATATAACTAGTTCTTTGTCTTTCTGACCTGTTCCTACATGTAATAGCTGCAAGATCAAACTTTATTTAAAAAAATACACTGTGAGTTAGGCACAAGTCTGTGTTTGTGGAACCACTCGCTGCTAATAACTGTAGGTACTCAGACCGATGAAATTTAAGCTGTGCTCTGCTGATGCACCTGCTGTCTTCCATAGTATTCTAAAAATCTTGTCTGTATCTTCATGCTGTCAGTCAGCACAGGGCTGCAAGTGGTGGTATCTTCATGTTACAGAGCAAATGTGGGAATCCTCAAAGGGGTGAAGTAACTTACACAGGTCATGCTGAGTCAGGGGTAGCAACACGGGAGGTCGTGCTTTCTGGCTTGTGTTCTCATTCCTAGATAAATCACCTTCCTTCTTTCTCTCTCCCCTACCCCTTTTTTGCTTTCATGCTTTAAACTGCAGTGGAGAATCTGGCTTGTGGGGAGGTCTTCTGGACTAAAACTTGTTCTCTCTTAATGCCTTTTTTATTTTTTCTCTTCACAATTGAATGTCTTAATTTTTGCAGTGTTTTTTGCTATTGTGTTTTATTTTTTCAATCCAGAAAAGAGCCTAATGATGACCTAGGTTTATTTCCATAACACAGGGCAGAGTATTTCACTCAGTTATTCTCAATGAAGCCCTTCATTCTGTTTCACTATTAGAATTTCATTTTAACACACCCACTCTAGGTTCAAAGATTCCAAGTGATAAAGAGTTCACTGTATTTTGAAATTATTTGTTTCTCTTGGATAAACTAAGTAAGTTGAGCTGCTCAAGTTTTTCATTGTACAGCATGGCTTCCAGAACTTGAACCATGACTGTAGTTCTCTTCTGATCACTTATAATTCTCCAGCAATTTTTGAAAATGATGTTTCTTGGGATTTTGGCATGGTGATTCTGCGCAATAGTGTGTTCAGTGCCATTTCTGCATACTGTCTCCTTGAATAGTATTTCCATTTAAGAGATCAGTAGCACAATCCTGTAACTTTCACAACTGTAACTTCAGTATTACTGTATACTCATGTTTACCTCCCCTTCTGTAAGTGTGACTTACCTTCTTGGTTCATAAATTCCTGAGATTTTTTTAAATGCTATTCAAACTATCAGAGATCTGTCATCTCCTGTCTTCCTTCTTCAGTGTTGATTGGGGCCGTATTTATGCAAGAAGCCCAAACTGAGCTAGGTGGTGTATAATTGTACAAACAGAAAAGTTGCTGGACAGCAAAGAACACAAGAGATAGATGAAGCAGACAGGTCAGCAGGCAATATCATGCAAGGGAATGAGATCCTTACCAGAGGTGAAGTGGTAATCTCAACTAGCTGCCTGACAGCATTGATATTTTGCTTTGTCATTGATTAGATCCAAGGAAAATTGACTTTTTCCCTTCCTGATGAGGGTTCTGACGTTCATCCTGTATTTCATGCTCCACTGCTTCTGTTTAGTGGTTGCCAAATCCATGTTCATCTGAATGGGTGAGGCTGCTCCTGGTTTAGTGGTGGAGGTGCATGACTGAGTTGAGAATAGTGACCTCTGAGCTACCTTTCTTACACAGCTCTTGGGTATGTGCACTGAAAATTGAAGTGAATTTAATTGGCTCAGCAATGAGGGAGGAAACAAGCCAGCTGTGAGCTTCCTTTTGCACCCTTTGTTAGGGTGTAAACCACCTTTTGTAGGCGGGTTTAGCCTAGGAAGAGATTTAGTAGTGGAAAGTATCAGCAGTAGTCACTAGATGGTGGTGCTGAGATGTCCGAGAGCCTCACAGGGTGACTTTAGGAAACTGTCACCCTCTTTCCCTTTTCAGTTGTACTGGACTGAAACAAGAAATACAAACGTACTTGTGACAACACTTAGATACATGCTTGGATCTTGGTAGCTTCATTAGGGCTTAAAATGCGTAGTCAAATGTTTTCTTGAATAACAACCTCGATTTCCTAATTTGTGTGGTGGGCATGTCAGTACATTTCATTAACGCAAAGAAAGTGTGTGGGCGTGCAGAAGGCCTTTCAGCAGTCCTCTTAAATGTAACACTATAGAGATGTGCTTACACATAGGCCAGTTCTGGGTCCAGCTTCCACAGAAGTCCATGGGACCAGTTAGTTAGATTGTTGGTAGTTTTAATTCCCTGTGTGAAATGTGCATGGCAGTGTACTCCAGCCTCATGGAATTCTAGGAGAAATAAATTAATGACAACGATGCGTTGATGTAAGTATAATGATGGCCATTATGCACTCTGTGTGCATAAGTAGGACGGCAGGCATAAATAACAGGTGCAAAGGGCAGATGTGAATTGGGACGGCTTTTTAAATGGGTGGTATTTATGGGACACAGAGGAAGAGTATGACCAGTAACTTTCTAAGGGAAGTCTTTCACAGGAGAGCATTAGTCCACGTCAGATCATGTGCTATTGTATTTTCAGGAGCTTTAGATCAGTTTCCACAATTTAGTCTGTTAGAATGAGCTATGGCCTTTGCCAGCGCTCCAAGAGGCTTTTCTTATTTCCTTCCACGTGAGCGCTTCAAGGTAGCTTATTAAACGCAAGAATAGCAGAGATACATAAAACAGATTGAGCCTGAGGGGAAAACTAAATAGCTACGCTAGTTCTGTTCAGCAGGGGAAAAAAGAGCATCTCCATCTTCCACTTTGCTCCAGCCAGCTCTGCTTTAATATGACTGTTTTCTTTTCCTCAGCAGAGATCTTGAAACAGATGGTTGCAAATAAGCAGTCTTACATATTCAGTGTTCTGTATTACAGTCACTGCTCTTCATTAGCTGACTTGACTTGTCTATTGGAATTAGAAGTGAAAGCCAGCCTGGTTTATATGAACTGACAAATGGCCCTTTCTCAATGCTTGAAAGTTCAAGAGTATAGAGCTGTTACTGCTGTTTGTTTAGATTCATCCCAGAAAGCAGTCCTAAACCATGGGGACAAATTCTCTACTGCCTCTTTGAAACCTTTTGTTCTGGTTAATTGTAGTAGTGAGAAAGTGACTCTCAGCAGAGCCCTCACAAAAGCAGAGTGGAAGAAATCTGGCTGCGGAGATCATCATCAAGATCTTTCTGCTTTTTGCCCAAAGCTCACTTGCTCATAACGGTCCTTCACTGGGGCTTACTAGATTAATCTTGTGCTGGCATATCAGTGTAGCTTTCAAACAGTTGAGAACATGGGGAAAGGACCTGGGGTCTATTTGTACATTTCACAGACATGTACTTAATTATTTTGAGCTTTGCTGTGACTTGGAAGACTTCAACCTTCAAGGTCAGCGCTCTATATTAAAAGTGGCCACAGTGAGCTATAGCTTCTGCCCTTTGGCTGTCAGCATGCCGCTTATCTACCTTGGGTTACTGTCAGGAAAACAAACCTGTTCAGGGTGAACAAGCACTTAAGGAAGTGAGCTGAAACACTGGGTTTGGTTTAAAAAATATATTTATGTATTGGGATATTGTAGAAAAGGCAACTGAATTCACAGGCTTGAGAATAAGCTCTTGATAGAGCATGTCATCTGTTGCCATTACGAGAGGAGCTCATACATACTTGTATATATTTCTCAAATCTGTGATCTTCAGAATGAGCATGGGAGGGTTTGAGAGATGCACAGGAACTTGGGGTGTTTTGGAAGCCGAGATGAGTGTTGGGGTCAACAAGTTTTGTTCTTCCAAAAACCGGTGTTATCTGTTTGTTCTTCTGTTAGGCAGGTATGCTGCATATTTGTGGTATTAAAGCTATCGTGATGGAACTGTGCTGAAATCTCATTTCCTTTGCAAGTGTGTTAGCAGCTAAAGCTGTCTTGTAGTTAGTTGTCGTCTTGCTGCATGCTAAAATGATCCCTTTTCTTAGCCCACCGGTGGGCTTTTTTTCCTATGGAAGTTTCATACAACAGTCTTGTGGCAGCTTTTTCAATGGCATGATGATACTACTTGTGCAAATAGTGCTGTGTGCAAATCAGGTCATTGATATTGAACTGTCTTTTCACCCTTAGGTAGTTTTGGGGTGAGCAGAGCAGTCTGAGGGAGCTTGCAGTGCTGCAGCAAGACTGCAGCTAATCTGCATAGTAGTTTTCTGGCTTCTAAACCAACATGCTCATGACTACAACTGCTTTTATCAAAAAGAAAAAAAGAGATGACTCCACTCTTTCTTCCTATTTGTTCTCTAACAGCCCAAATGCTGCCAGCAGCCGGGACGGCCTGGACAATGAAACAGGAACAGAGTCAGTTATTAGCCACCGGCGAGACAGACATCGACGGAGAAATAGAGAAGGGCATGAGGATGGTGAGTCCTATTTCATTTTTCCCCTTTTTCCTTTAGAAAGAACAATTCTTCTGATAATCTTTCAGAGCAACAACTACACTTATGTGAATACCGCAGAAGAGAAATGTGTCTGCATTCTTGCGTGATTTCAGGGACTATTATTATTTTAATGGAATAATTTGATAATTGCTTTGAAACTCTTTGAAGCTCAGCATTTTCTAAGAGGTCTGGACAACCTACAGTAAAGCGGCAGAGAGATTGTTTTTGACAATATACAGAACTTTCTGTAATATTAGAAGATGATTAGCTCGGAGAGGAATAACACCACCCAATGCTGAGCTCCATACTGTCATGGCTAGGCTGCCTCCATTATTCAAGTTTGCTCATTTAAAGGTAGAGCACGTTATCTGTACGATGCATTGGGAGTTTGCAGTGTAGACAGTTTAAGAGTCTTAGTATTTTAACTTTGCAAGATCTGAGCCAAAATCCTCTGAAATAATTTCTGTTGATTTCTCTAGGCTTGGATCAGCGGTAGTGTTTTATGCTGGTATAACTACAGCACATTGGCTCTGAAGATCTTCTTTTATACATAAATACACCCAAAGTACACATATAAACTACAGAACTTCATCTCTTGCCTCTAGTCTATACATCAAAGTAAGCTTGCTTTTTTCATTTGTTGCCAGACAAGAATTTCCAGGCTTAATTAAGAATTAATAGGTGCCACCCATTGAGTTTAAACCAGTCCAGAATATGGAATACTTGGGCCCAAGAGATGCCATCACAGGCTTTATTCACAGCTCCACCCACTAAAGTATTTGCCTCCAGTTAGAAAACCAGAAGTCATCTATATACTGTGGGTTAGAAGCAGGTGTCTTCCTGTTCATTTAACCCTTCCAACTTGCAAGTGACTCAGAGTGAAAGAAAGTTACTCAGTGGGTGGAGCAGAGAGCTGTCTTTGCATGATCCTGCCTGCAGATTCCTTTGGGAAATCACAGAAAGAGGCAGAATCTTCTAATAGTGTTGTGTTAAAAACTTATTACAGGAAGAATGTTAACGGTGGTTTGTTTTTAACATTGGTTTAAACTAGTACCAATGCATGTTTTGCCATGGACATTCATGGCAAAAGAGCTGGTTGTTGAATGGCTAGTCTACGACCATAGTCTAGATTGCTCATATGGGATTGTTTGAGCAGAGGAGTTTCTGCTTTCTGGTGGTCTGAAACTAGTTCATACTTTTCCCTTTAGATAGAAATGGGATAAAATTTCCTCCTTCTCCTGTCAGTCTAAGCTGTGCTGAGGCAAGAACATGTCACTCAGTAATGCAAACATAACCTGTTCTCAAAACAATTTAGGCCTCCTACCTGAAGCAGGCTATACGCACAAGCAAGATGTGAGTTTTGTTAACGTGCATAAAGCAAGGACAACTGCTGTGTGATCTTGGTCTCATGAAATGTATTATTTAATGTCCATAGTGTTTCTGTGGTCATAATAATATTTTATTTAAAAAAACGAAACCACCAGCGTGTTAATTTCAGTTGAAGGCATGTCTCCAAAATGCACAGTTCAGCACCTGAACTGCCACTTAAAAAGATTAAAAGAGGTGAAATACACTTATCCTGGAGAAGGGTTTTAAGGCCTATTCATAACAATGGTCCCACATTAGCAGAGTCATTCTTTTCTTGAGTCTTCGTGTCCTCTTTGGAGCACAGCTGGATGTAAAATGGGGGAACAGTCATAGGAAAAAGGGGCGAAGGGTGGGGAGGAAGGGCAGCAGGGTTGTGACACCTGGTTCACAGCAATTTCAGGGACAGCAGCTGTGTGCTTACTTGTCATTATGAAATAGTGGTAAATCCTCCTTTCCCTGCAGAAAGAAGGAAATTCAGTTAGAGTGTTTGATCTTGTGCTGTAGAGACTTGTTTAAATAATACCAAAATTACAGCTCTAGTAGTTCACAGCGAGGCAGGATGAGGGATCTTCATTGGAGCACTGCATTACTCATCGGTTTGTTCCATAGGTATTATTATGCAGAGTAGCCAAGACATACATGTACAGTATTGCCAGCTCACCAAACTGTACAATAATAACATGTACCATGTAGTGTTTGTAACTGAGCTCATTATTGGTATAAAGTGAATGACAAAGAATACCCACCCTGACAATGAGGATAACCCTGGATACTCTGTGAAGGGAAAGCAGTACTCATTCCACAAGAAAAAATGAACAGTGTATTATAGCCTTCATTTCAAAAAAGGTGAAGTGAGAAAACGTGCTAATGAGCCATTTGGGAACTGCATAGATGTAGACACATTGAGCTAAAACCTGTACAGGTCAAGCAAGCTTATTCCATTGATCCCTGATCACTGTGGAATTGAGATTCAACAGAATGAGGTTCTCGTTCTGACTTGGGAAAACCCAGGGAAGGGCAGGGAAGAGAAGAGAAGCAAAACAAAAATCTGTTGAGAATGTAGGTAAAATGAAAATATCCCAAAGTAAATGTAAGTAGAAAAGCAGAATTCTAACTGCGAGCTGTGCAGAAATGTCTCTCTCCTGTCAGCCTGGCATTTAGGGACCGCTACTGTTTTCAGAGCATGACAGAGGCTTCCTTTCAAGTTAGCCACTAGTTTTCACTTAAATGCCCTCCAGCCCCCACTGTACAGCTCCATCATGAGTAGATGAGAATTTCATCTTAATCTCCCAAGTGGATTTACGTTTCATCTTTTAGAAAGATTAAAATAATACTCAGTAATGAGCAATATTGGTACCATTAGTTGTAGGCAACCTTTTATTCCTTCTTGTTAAGGGTTAGACCCACGAACCTATCTGTGCTGCCCAGTCATTCTACATAGTGGTGGAGTCCTTAAAGCATAATCTTCCCTGTCTTTCTTAAACCACAGGCTTTAATTCATAAAAAGACTAGTTTAATGCTCAAATTAAAAATAAGGTCTTGCACAGACCAATTATTTGGAGTACCGGTGTGAGAAAGGGGTAAGAATGAGTTGGCAGGAAGCTGAAGGGTTAAGCATTTTTGTGTGTCTGTGCATGAGGACAGTGTATGAATTAAAAAATGTTTATTGCCAACTTGTTTCCTCTTTGTTTTGCAGTGACAGCTATTCAGAATGCTCGCAGGGCAAAGTGTTATATAGAGAGCTCAGAACAGACAGATGCTTTGTCCTGAAAAGCTAATGGTGGAAATGTCTGAGACAAAAGCTGGCAGGGAAAACAGGAATGGGAAAAAGGGAGTTTTTCTCTCTAGCTACTGTTGATATTGGGGGGATTAGAACTGCTTAAAGAGTTAAAAGTTTCTTTGACATTTCTGTCCTAATGTCCATTTTAATTTGCACAAATTGTTTCCTGCTCGTACAGGAGACTGGAAAACTGTGTCGGATAGTTCAGACTGACAGCCTGTGCTTGAACTGCAACAGGTTTCTTACAGAGGCATTCAGTTTTGATTTGAAGAGTCTAGGTGATGGTAAACTAACCAGATTCTCTGATGGCTGATAATTAAAAGTGTGTTATCATGAGCAGATTGTTCACAATTCTAGCCTGTATGCTTTACTTCGTTGTTGCAGGATTACTCATCATAGAAAAACTATTTCTGCTGAATTGCTAATGGGCAATTATAGACATACATACAGAGGCCATTATAAATATTGATGGCGTACTGCAGCCAGAAGATGTGGGACACCTCTCTCCATTGAAAATGCAAAAGGATTTTGCTCCAGAGAGTCTGTGATTTACTAGATGGGATTCACTCTCATAACAACACAGGCTAGGTCATTTGCAAGCTCTTCCACCCATTTCCTTTAAACTATGCTGCTATATTAAGTGCAGAGGCAATGAATAGCTGTGGATGCTCCTGTGCTTATATCTTCACTGATTTCAAAAATATACCCACAAAGAGAATGTGATGGGCTGAGGAACATAGTGAAACTCCTTAATTCATCAATGTGCATTTGAAGGTATGTGACATTTCAGATACAAGCACTAAGAAAATCATAAGAGAAACTGATCTGAAAAACAAAGTGCATTTATAATTTTATTGGTGAAATGTCTGCCAGAGACTGGGAGAAGAATGAGAAGGGATGTAGTTTCTAAAGAACTATCACCCTGGATCATACTATACTTAAGAGAGAGGAGGAACTTTGTTACTGTTTTTAATCTGTCCTATGCCAATGTCTAGAAGACTTTCTCTGGTGGCACTGTACAGCTGATGACATCGGGGAGCAGAAGTGGCTCAGCTGGACAAATTCTGCCTAGCATGAGTTTTCCTTTTGAATGGGAGGAAGGTTAGCCAGAGGGGCAGTTATCAATGTATCTGTCATTTCCTTCCTTACCTACTGTAGATGTCCAAACACACATCAGCAGAGCCTGCTCCCACCCAGCCTCATCAGCCGTGGAATGCTCTTGGTTTTGTTGTTGGCCCTTTCATCACTTAAGCACCTGCTTAACTTTCAGGAAGTAAGCTTAAATCCAAGTGATTTTGGTCAACCTCAATTATGTAGTTAAAGTATGTGCTAAGATTCTGTGTTGAACTGAATGCCTAATAGGTGCTAGGAGAAGCTGCTTTCTGGACTTTTCTCCGGGACCTCATTTACAGCTCTGTCAAAGCTAAGGAAAGTTTTTCACTTATGTCATTCCTCTGCCTGAGCTTTGGTTATTTGTGCATGGACCTGTTACCTGTAGCAAGAGCACCAGTTTATAGGGTCTCCAGTTTTTCTCCAGTTCCTTTTCAGTCATTTTTAGTAGACCATTCTCTGCTAATGGGAGCTAGAATGGTGTGTGATGTCATATATGCAAAGCACATGGTAATTCTCATCCACAGATGCTCAGTAAAGCTGGGGAAACAATGAAGGAACAACAAGTAGAGATGTAATTTTTCTCCAGGGAGTTGCCTAAGTTTAAATTTGCTGTATTATTCTCACGCTTTAAGCATGAGGTTTCACACCAAGAGTGCAAGTAGAAAGAGGTTTTGCTCTGATACCGCTGTTGTATTCTCAGTGAGGTTAATAAAGTGAACTAGCTGAGAAAGATGAGCCCTGTGAGGTAAGCATGGACAAAGTTACCGTCTGTGTGTGTGTATGTATTTTAAGGTATAATGATGGTTATATTGTGGAAGCTACATATGCAGAGAAATTAAAAAAAGAATTTTTTTTGAGAGGCTTTGTATTCAAAGAGACTTTTGTATGAATTGGGCAATATGTCTTTTCCTGATCACCTTTCACACTAATTAGTAGCAAATCTATTCCTGGCATTAGCTTCATATAAAATTAATCTGAAAGAGCTGAGCTGTCAGTATGTCAGAGCTCCACTTTCTTTCTTAAATCAACAAAAGTCCTTGTTGCTTTGGAAAGTTGACAAAGTCTTATTAAGTGAAAGTAGAGTGAGGATCTTAATTAGAAATGTGGGAGGTCTGCCTGGCACATGTTCTTGGGACCCCTTGCTGTCTAGAACAAAGCTCCCATGTCAAGTTCCTGAGGAGGAGTGGGAAAGGGGACTGTGGACGCTCTAATTAGGGAGGTAATTAAGGGACAAGTTTTCTTTGGCATTGGAGAATGTTTTATAGCTACTGCTCGGTTTCTGACAAGTCCGCAGATGTCAAGTGTCGACACTAGTGCTTCAACACTGAGTTTGCTGTGGAGTGAACTTAACTATTGTCCAGCCAGCTGAAAAATGCCAGATAATGACCTATGCTTGGAGAAGCTCTTAATGTGGGCATGCTTGTAGATCCCCAAAAGTTTGGGAAGAGGAGCTGTTGCAGATTTCCAGTCATTGCTGCAGTATATGCATTCTTTACCATAGTATGTGCCAAGGAATCTGAACAAAAAGGGCTGGGACTACAAAACAATTGCAGTGGGAACTTTAACAACGGTAGCTGAAAATACAGTTCTCGGCAATTGTTGCCCTTTAAAGACTCTGTCACGTATGAACAACTACGAGGTGGTTGGTGAGCCCCTGAAGTTTCGAAGTGACCGGGTGGCCATGCATGGGACACTGGCAGTGTAGGACTGTGTGCCTGCGAGAGCAGGAACTTTGTTAGTGGTTGTAATCTGTCCTATGGAAATGTCTAGAAGCCTTTTTCTGGTAGCACAGTAGAGCCATTGGAGAGACTGTTCAAGGGTTCCAAAAAACTTCAAGCACAAGACAAGTTGGGGTATATAACACGCAGATGGGTACAAGCGTAGAGCAGGAGCGGACGATGTAATACTCGCCATTCTTCCCTACTTAGGTAGCAGAGGCTATGACTCCTGCACGCAAGTGAGCTGCACAGATGGGGTCGCAAGTCTTCATTGAAAAAGTGGTAACATGCTTCCTGTTAATAATTGGTAAAGACTTTCTGCGTTGGTGGGGATTGGAAGCTCTGTTGGTTTTTTCTCTGAATTGGGAGCTTGGGGATGACTTCTTCCTGAGACACTCTCACCTTTGTTCTCTTGCAGTGTCACGGAACCCTCTTTACAGCTTCCTTGAGCAGATGCTGCTCTACTCTTTTCCGCTTTCAAGGCTTATTTGATTTAGTACTTTGATGTGCTTTTGTCCCTCAGGCAGGGCCTACTCCGCTGTTGATAAAAGTCAAGGAGGACATATTTTAACCTCCTAGGCTATGCTTTATTCTCATCTCTGTGACACATTGAAAGGCTTTTGTCAGACAGTCTCAGTGAACTCTGTCATCCTCTAATGAAGAAACAGGAGCAGGGGGTCAACAGGGCAGAAAGTCCCTCATTATTAGTGGGAGAGGCATTGAACCAGAGCAGGGAATGATTCTTGTTTAGGTTAAGGACTTGGATACCTGGGAGTGTTGTATGAATAAAACTCTCATAATCATGGTTTGTGAAAGTACTCACTCAATTATAGTAATGGATTCCGACCCTTACCCCCCAAACAGTGCTGGCCTAGTTAGAAAAACTTAGAAAAGGGAATTTTAATTGGGTGGAGAGATTACAAAAACTTTATGGATTTAAATGCACACCTTAATTACACAGGAAACCTTTCCTGTGATTTCAAGGCTACCTGGTGCTGTTCAGGAGGTATAAAACATGGTTAAAATTGAAGTGTATTTGCGTACTGGTAAAACCACTTTTATCTATTGGAGGGGTGTATAGGAGCTTTTCTATAAAAGAAGATCTAGTTCAAACAGGAAATGTGAAGTTGAGTGCATTTTTTCTGTTTAAAATTTAACAGAGAAGATATAGCTAGAAAAAGGAAAGGGAAAAAATGTAAACAGAAGGCATTATGAGTATAGTGAGCTCTTCTGATCTAGTATATAAACCAGGTGTATTTGAGTTGGAATATCTAGAAATACGGATGTTGATCTCAACTATCAGTGCCGCTTCAGATCTGCAAAATGAGACTAAAAGCCCTTCTCTTTACCGCACATCTGTTTACCCATTCCAGTTCCAGCTGAATCCAGCTGTGCCCCAGCTTTTAGGGAAACTATGAAGTGAATCTTTTACAGTGCTTGGAGAACAATTCACTTCCATTTTTAGTTTATATTGAATGATATAAGAAAAGCCATAAATTGAAGGTTTAATTTACGCAGGTAGGCCAGCGCACTGCTAATCAGAAGTCTTTAAAAATATATCTTTGTATAATAAATATATTTAATTACTATTATTATTATAATATGTTTATATTTGATATAACTAAGTCACTACAGAAAAGGTGAGAGTTAAGGAGGAAAAGGGAGGGAAACTGGATTTAGATATAGGGTTTTCCTTCATTGGGGTCTTCCCTTTGCATCTCTGTAGTGGGACCGAGTTTGTTTGCTTGGATGTGGCATGCAGAAAAGAACTTAGAAACTGACACCAAGTTTCAAAAGGCGCAGGTTTACGGTCCTTTTCCATTTCCTTCTGTAAATCTGTATTAGCAGCGTTTTGGCTGTTGCTTTGGCTGTTCAGAATGGGCTTAAAGGCGCCAACGAATTTCTGCTACTGATAGTCAGATCTGACTGCAGCGTTCCAGGTGCAGTCCTGCTGCAGGCAACAAAATCCCATGTCAGACTGAGTCATGGCAGACAGACAAAATATATACATTACTGCCATCATTCATCCATCTCAACTTGTCTATGCCTTTCACTTTCTTTGTACCTAATGCTTGTGAAGAATCCGAGGAGCATGTAAAATACCATATAAATCTGTGTCTTGTCTCCTAAGCGGTGTATGATGCCTGCTGCTGCATCTGATTTCCCTGGCAGTGCTTTACATGTGAGAAATTTGCTTTCCTTCCCCATTAGATGACAGGGATGGGACGGGACAAAGTTTTTGTTTGCTTATTCTTTCTGGTGGGTCTCCTGAACCTACAAGACAACCCTAAACCACATGCTTTGTGTTTTCTTTGTACGCTGGAAACGTGATACTCGGCAACTCCAGATCCCACGTCAGTAGGACTGTCCTTTTTATTTTGTTTATTTTTAAGGACAGCCTTGCTTCCCCTAGAATAAGTTGTCCCAAGTCATTCAAGGCATAGACATAGCTTGCCCACCCCCCGAAGGCATTCATTCGCGGGGGAGGGTTTCGCTTTCGGTGAGCGGTTTCCAGTCTCAATGGAAAAACTCTTAAGCTCGGTGCCCGCACGCAAGCTGAGGTAACGCGGGAGCCCACGGACGCCATCCCCACGGCCTCCTCCGGCCGTGGCGGCCTCCTTTTGCGCGGGATTGCCGAGCCTGAGCCCACCGGCAGGACAACCACCTTCCGTGACCGGACCGGGCCGTGAGTACCGTCCGCGGCTCCCTGCGCTGCGCGGGGGAGTGGTGGGGGCCGGAGAGGGACCGTGCTGCCGGCTTCGCTCCGGGATGGAGGCGGGAGAAGGTGTTCTGATGGGGGAAAGGATCAAGGGGTTTTCTGTGTGGCTGAAAGTGACCTGAGTCTTGGGGAGAGACCTGGGGGAAAGAAGATTACTTCGACGTTAGAGACGGTCAAGTTTTCCAGGAGCAAAGGTGCGCTTTCAAATCGCTATTCCCTATGAAGCGTTAGAACTTCATAGAGACTCGTTAAAAAACACGGATTCATTCATACCCAAGTAATCCGTAATACTGGAACAGTCTCCGAGTCAGATGACAAAACTGACCTGGATGATGTTAGAGAACATTTACTTTTTGACGAGCTCAGGTTAAAATCTTGAACAAACATGGTAAATCTATTTTAAATTTAGCGTCTGAGGTACTAGCATCTGCCATAATGCAGCATCTTGTGGTAACTCCGCACAAGAATGCTGAGACCGCTGTGATATTAAACCTTGCTGCTGTTAATGGCACTAAAAGCAAACACTAATTTACACAAAGTATCACCGTCTTGCATTTGTCCCGATTCCTTAGGCTTGTGAGGAACAACTGGCAAGAAAAGCTAATGAAAAACTCTCAGGAAAATGGGGAGTTTCTGACACAATTGTAGTATTGCTTGGAAGGATCATCTTTTTAAATGTCCTATCTTTAACAAATTAATGCCATATTGTATTTGTTTTGTGTTTGCCCTGAAGACTCAGTCAAAGAACACGAAACCGTTTCTGGAATGTTTGAATGGCTGAACCTTGAGAGCAGCTGAGCTGTTGCAGTCCCTGTTAAATTGCACAGAAGCTGCAAATGTTCATAGTTTCTGAAGTTTTTGTCCTTCTGTAAGAAGTTAATAATTCAGCAAACACTGCTTCTGTGCTGCGGTATTGTAGTGCACACTAGAAATGCCAGGGCATGTAGTTTGAGAGAGTATTTGAGGTATGTGAAACAAACTTCTATCAGTTGTTAGTCAACCATAGATTTCACCAGGATGGACAGAAACCTCTGCTTGATACCAAGGCGTGGTCTGTCTCTGATTCTAAGTGAAGACCTTAAAATGCGAGTCTCGGTGAACCTGCACTAGACATGAGCATGCACACACGTGAGATCCAACATTTGTTTCTATAGTGTGGTTGTGGTTTGCCACCTGCCAAACTTCAGCTGATGTTGTGAAACTTGTCTGCGTTACAATTTCTAATGATGATGCCCATGTTTAGGCCTTGTAAACTTTTACAGTGTTGCTGCTTTAAGTGGTTCGTATCCTGACAGAACAATCCATCTGCCTTAGACTTTCTCTAGAACAAGTGGAGTTGCTCCGTCACTGGCATTTGCATCAGGTTAAGGCTGAGAAACATTTTGCTCTTTGTAAAGACGCTAGCAGATATACATGGAATTTAATGATGAGAAACACACATATGTGTTTGGGGATTTTATTCTTGGGTGAAAAATTCCTTCACCTCTATCTCCAAAAAAGAGAAATTTTATGAGGGACTGGAAAACCATGGATTGAGATCTGAGACACATTTCTGTAATACATTAAAATAAGAGATAATTTAAAAGAAGCCCCAAATCAGTATAATCTCTAGTAGCCTGACTATATTCTCAAAAGTAATTATGCAAATTCCAAAGGTCTATTTATGTGTGGTTTATTGGCATAAAGAGAGCTACGTCATATTACAGGATCCCATTAAACACGTGGCTACAAAAAGGTCTGGATTTTCAGAACTGATCCATGAAAAAGTGTGACTCGTATCCAGCAGATGTGATTACAAAGTGTGTTGTGGGAATGGCAGAGTGGCAAATGGCAAAGTCAATGCAAATGATTTTTGTTCTATTTCCCCAGTCCTTCAAGATACACTGCCTACCAGATGCGCTGCCTCTTGGGCACAGGCTTCCTTGGGATTATGTCATGGAGGAAGAGCATGCAAAAATATATATATATTTCATAATCTTTGAGTCTTCAGGAATGGAATTTTCCGGTGTCCCAGCAGGAGCCCTGAACTGGCTCTTTTTTTTTCTCTCACACTGTGCGTGAAAAATAACTACTTGTGGGGAAACTCCATGTACATCTGGATATGTTTGTTGGACTTGGACAGAGTGATAGTCACAGTGCACGCTGGGGATTTCCTTAAGTGGGCACAGTGTGGGCAGGGAAATGGTCACTCCCACGTTTTTGAAGTGTTTTGGTAGGAGCCAGCCACAACAGGAGAGGCAACAGGAGCTCCACTCACGGCAGCGTTCCCCTCTGAGACCCGCTCCCAGTAGGAGATATTGTCACAAGTGGTGTCACCACCTGATGAGGCCATTGGAACCAGTCAGATGTTACCCAGAAGCACAGCCCCACATGTATCGCTGTAGGTATTAACATTCATTTCAACTGAAGTTTCTAAGCAGTCAGTGCCATTATTTTGTGCAGGGAAACTGAGGTACCCTGTATAAAAATGAGATAATGCACACCAGATCTAAAGGGTGCGTGAAAGTTTGGGTGGTTATTATTGGGCTGGGGGGGTTTATGTGCATACTAATGTATTGCAGCATTGATGAAATCCTCAGATGGATGCTCCCCAATCTCCTGAATGTGTATCCTGCCGTGTTGGACCCGTTGCTCTTGAGCGTTCCTTGGGATTTGTAGGCTGCAGCACTGACTCTGTCCTTGATTTCTTGGGCACAAGCTCTGTTACCTTTGCACAGAAATGGGACCTTGCATATCCATTGCCTGAGGCCCTCAGGACGACGTTGGTACTGTAGATTCTCAAGTGAACTTTACAGCAGTGTTCCAGCCATGTGAGTTGTCAGAGTTAACAGTGCATCCCTTCAGGGACTGCCAGCCAGTCGTTCAGACATACCCCATATACAGGCCATGGCACTGTATCAAACTGCAGTTTCTTTGTCCTTTAGTTGACACAGAAAATGTATAGGCTTGAGGGGGAAAATACCTATGGATGCCATTTCCACGCTTTGGTTTCCTCTGTATTCCTGATTGTTCTCTCTATGCTGAAAAATCCCTAGTAAGCACTTGGCATCCCTTGTCTTAAACTTTCTCTGTTACTTTAGTTGAAAAGCAAATGAGTGAAAGTTCAGTGTTTTCACTGCCAAATGCAGGTGATCAAGCAGTGTAACAGAGGTACTACAGAAGTACTGCTGTTTCACTGAAAGGTGGAGTGCTAAAGAAAACACTCCAATGGTGTGTTTTTGCACAGCACATTTGAGGCAGCCTTCAGCTGGTTAAAAATTCTATCTGGTCTTAAAATTGTCCTCTGTGTGAAAATTGCCCCTGAGAACTAAAGAGCATTAGAGAGACATGGGCCATTAATTCTTCATAATGGTTGTGAACTGATCAAGTTTATGTGTGGGATAAATTATTCACCTGATAATGAATGAGGAAGCCGTTTGAGACTCAGTATTAGACATGAGATTAGCAGTCCCATTCCATCTGATAGGAACACAAGTCCTAGCTTCAAGTTTATCGTCTCTGAAACAACAGGAAACACTTTAAACTGCAGAATGTTCTGGGAAGCCCAAAGGTTTCAGCTTCTGTCAATAATTACATAGACTGCAAAATAATCACACTTTGTTGTATGTGCCTGCTGTACTGTAATCCTTTGTGTATCTTAGGCCATGCAGGAGAGGAAGAGCATTTCTTGTAAGAAATTATGATAAGAACAATACAATAGAGTCAGAAAGCTTGTATTTGAGCCCAATGCTAAGCAATTAGAACTGGGTGACAGCTGACTTACTTTAGTGGCATAAATATAAATTTTGAAGGAAGCTTCCTTAAGAGATGGCATGAGCAGTCTTTTAGGATGCTAGCAGGAAGCAAATTCAGATCTGGAGTTGAGAAATTCCTTACTAGTAGAGAAGAAACACGCAACTGCTGATCATGTTGTCCGGTGGTTAGAGACGTGAAAAACAAATCAGCTGAATTACACACAGAGTTTTATCTATTAAAAGTATTAGGCAAATGACTGTGAATTGCAAATTCAATAAAATAGCTATCTGCTTATAGAGTTTTTAAGGACAAAAATTTTCTCAATAAATAACCCACAAAGGATGAGACGTGACTGTTGGAAACATGTCCTGGTTTCATAGCAATCCTCACTGCCAGCTGTGCACGGTCCGGTTGAGAGCTTGGAAATTGCAATCTGTAGATTTCTACCTTTAATGCTCCCTAACTGATGACATCCAGAATTCTCAGCAGAGAATTGAATGCAGGATGGCGTTTTAGAGCAGAAGAGGTCCACAGGAGTGAAAGCTTTTAGACCACCCACTTGGAATGAAATGAAGAATCTGCATTGTCAAATAATCATGACCTGCGATGGGAGAGACAGGACTGGTGATTCTAGTGGGCACTTGAGACAACCCACCTATTTATTGATGACCAGACGCACCCTCCCTCCCTCCCCAGCTGCATAAACAGACTAGTTTTGCAGAGAAAGATTACAAAATCATGCTGGCAACTTTCTTTCTGGGCTGTATACTTAATAATAATCAAAGCCAAATGTAAATAAAGTATCTCTGATTAGAGAAGCACGCTGCTGAAATTTGCTTCCTATTTATACCAGTTAAATGTGGATAAAATCCAGGTCATTATTTTCTGTAATCTACTACCCGCCCAATCAGAGCTGGAAAGCTTCTTCTGAAAGGGGCTTGTTTTTAATATCAGGGCTCTGTTTAACGTCAGCTTCTCTAAATTAAATCAACATTATCGCCCAACATTGATGAGATTACTTCTATAAGTTGCAAATCATGAATAGCAGAGGAAGGCAGGAAAAGAAACACAGTAGTAAATAAGAAGGGATTTTTCAGGTGGAGAAATGGAAGTCGGTTTTCTCCAGGGCTGATGTTTTGACTTCCATCCATTCTAGCTTTTATACTGCTCCGTTATGAAAAATAGAAATGTAAAACTCAGAAGGGGCAAAGATAATAGATTTGTTGTAAATTGTGTGCTAGCTAGTAAATTTCTGAGATTTGCTGTCACTTCCTGTTGAAGTCAGAAAGGAAACATCAGTGGAAGCAAGACTATCGTGTCATCAGCAACCAACTCAAAGTTCCGTGGGACTGTGTTGGATTTGCATTTGGCGAGAGTCTCTGTCCATCATAGCTCAGAATCGTGAGTGCTTTGCCATAAGCCATTGTACGTATGTCACCACTTTTTCTTGACTGTTATTCCCTCTTCAGGAAAACTGTGCAGAGCTTGTAAGGGTGATGGTGTTGCATGTGTTCTGATAGTCCAACACAGTGATTTTTGGTGATGGTATTCTTGCAAGCTAACAGTTGCTCCTGAAATCAGGTTTAAAGCTGAAGTATGTTTAGAAGAGAGAGAAGGGGTTCATGTGATCAGGGTATGGAATGCTTTGCTTCCTTGAAAGTTATCTGGCCGCTAGATAGTGGTGCCAGTGTCAGTTGTTGGCTGTTCCAGTACTGTTTCCAGTGAATGCATATTTGGGCTATGCAATCTGTTGGATTAAGAGGCTTTAATTTGCTCCACAGTTTCTGATGTTTCACTGTGTAGAAGCAAAAAATGAATGGACAAGGTGGCTGGACTTGATTTTATACTTAAGCTGAGGCTGAAGAGATTGACTTGAATTTGTTCAATGCTGTAATTAGCATCCAGGTTTCCAGATCTAGTGAAATATTTTGAACTCTAGGCTCTACTACATAAAGACTTAAACAATGAATATGTAGCACAAGAAAAGGAGGAATTTTAATTGTTCAAGTCTGTGACGCTCTCCTTAGTCTTAAAAGACAGAATTCTGACTGTCTAAAGCTTATTAATTTCCTGAAAAGTGCTGTTTTCTCAGCTTTAGAATGTGGATGTCTTTTCCCTTCTTTTTTTTTTTTTTCTTTCCTATTTTTGTTACAGATGAAAGCAACTTTGAAAGAAAAATTGGGGGTTTTTTTAAAGCCTGGATTGAACATTCAGGGACTCTCTAGAATGGATTACTTGACCTTGACTCTTGAAGGTCAAAGTTGCCTGTTCCGGATGAGAAGAAACAATGCAATATAGTCTTCACCTCCTCAGTAATGATGCCGTAAACAGCTGTATCAGTTTGTGTCTGGTTGAGATACTCCCTCTAAGCTGTTAGTGCCAGCTTAGGAGGAGTAAAATTTGGCCAGCCTCTGTGTTTCTTTTTAGCTGTATACATCTGGCATATGCAAGCATAATTGGCTGCTCCTTAGAGTTTGGTTTAAAGGCAGAGCTAGGAGACTATTCGAGTGTGGATGTGGGATTCCTGAAGGTACTTATTTTCACCTAGTCATCTGTAGTACTGAAAGAAACACGTTAATAGACAGTTTCCAGTTTATATTAGACTGTAGATTTTGAGGAAACTGATGAATGCTCATTTATTCAGACAGAACTGAGGGTTCAGGCCTTTAAATGTTTTCTTCCCACTGTGTCTATGAAGAGTTGTCGTTCCGCAGTCTCGACTTGCTGTTGACAAACTGTTTAATAGTTTTTCAGTGAGATCTAGTGTTACCACCCAATACTGGGAGCACATTATGGTAGTTGTGACGACCAAATTATGGGAGGAGAGGATTTCTATACTGTAGAATGTGCAGTCTAAAAAGCTCTGGCAAATGCTGTTCTGTCTCCATTTTACACGTGAGGGAGTGAGAAGTGGAAATGCTAGGAGTAAGGAGCTCTGGAGACAGAGCCTGAAATTGAAACCTGGTAAGCTTAATTTTTTTAATACCACACAGCCTTTGACTTTAAGGCAGCTCCTGGAGGACAGCAGTCAGTCCCTGACTCATTATTACTAGTATGTGCTAGTTTCAGAAGAGGCTTGAATAAATGGTGGTGTCATCTCAACTGCCCTTCAGCACATGGCAGGATGAAAAACAAGTATCAGTTCTGAGAAGGGTGATGAAGGGTTGGTACTGTTCAGCTGCTCTTCAGACCAAAGCTCAGTGCTGTTGCAGGAGGAAGGAGCTTTGGTTTTGCTCTGTGACTTGAAAGAAGATTTGCTTTCCTTGGGTAGCCAGCTTAAGTGTTTTCACAGTCATTTTGTATACCTACAGATGTGCCTAGAAGCTGGGTGATTAAAAGCGATATGGAAGTGACATAGCAAGAGAATTTGTTACAGCCTTATGCTTCAATTATTTTTCTTTGCAGAAATGAATGGTTTAGATACATGTGTATAAAAAAATGAGATGAGATCTTATATAACTCTATTACCTTTTACTGAATCTCTTAAAACCCTTTACGGACATAAATAATTAGGCCCACGTTCCTCAGGCAGGAAGAAAACTAATCAGTTTTTTTATTTCACTGCTGAGCAATTTGAAACAGAGGAGTGAAGGCTAGCCACAGTAGATTTCACAGCCGGGTATTTAGGGTGGCTCTTGGTTTTTCAAACCATGTTACTTTAATAGTTAGCAAGAACTGTCAACTAACTTTCAACGTGTACAGTTGCACGCCGTCATGTATAATTCCTACTGCAGATATTCCTCCTTTACGAAGGTTTTCTATTCTGTAATTGAAGAGCAGATCCCTTGGACCTGGGAGGGAGTTGTGAGTTTGGAGAGTGTGTTATAAAATACCAGTCTGTCTTTAAAGCCTGTTATGTTTATTTCTTGACCAGGTGCCTTATCAAGCTGAGCCCTTCTTGTTTCAGGGAAAGGAACATTCTTGGAAAAATAGAGCACTTAACAGATTATGGGTCTTCTAATGAGAAGTCCCTGAAAGGAAGCAGGGAGAGGCGTTTGTTTTGCAGAGGAAAATCCATAAAATATCTCTAGAAACTGCTGCTTTCAAGTAAATGGCATTCTTACTGAGGGGATTATCTACATGAATGTTTGTGTCTGACAACATTGACACAGCTGGGGATTAGTAAGAAATTGTTCTGAAGCATCTTATGCATGTGGAATGGTCAAGACAATGTGACTTTCATAGAGCTGTACTGCCCAGACAGGGTGGCGTAGGTATGGGGACAGGAATGCGTAGCACAGGTTGAAGAAAAGGTGGTTTTATGGGTGAGATATTAATAGAATTCATTAAGGAATGCTGTTTAACATTTACTGTTAATCTGCCTATCCATACTAAACTCAAATTGTGTTATCTGCTGCTTTTCCAAGATCTTCATGTGTACCTTCCTATTGACATCAACTTCTCACGGCTATTCTAATTGATGTTCTGATACCATTATAGTACTTGTTCATGCCTGCTACTTCTGCATTGATCCATTTATGGCTTGTCCATGAACTGAGCCACAGAAAATGAAAAAGTTAGGAAAAAGGTATGTAGGCAGGCTGGCCAGGAGCAGTAGGCTTTCCAGCTGTTGAATGAAATCAGGTTCTGCAAAGAGCTTGGTTTCAGCATAAGGATCCCACTGCAGAGTTGTCTGCAGCTGTCAGTGTGAATGTCATGCTATTCGCAGTGCCACTTCCTTGCTCTTCTTCTTTGACTAGTAATACTCCATTTATTTTGTTTACAGTCCCTCGGATCAATGGCCATCCAAAACTGGACAGACACCGTGAGCATCCTCCTGGTTATGACAGCTCTTCTACCATGATGAGTAGTGAGCTGGAATCCAGCAGCTTCATTGACTCTGATGATGATGACAACACAAGCAGGTAGGGCATTGGCATAGTGACTGAGCTGTTAAATGCTGTTTGTATCTGTTTCCCAGCCACTTGACTGTATTTCTGGCCTTCCTGAAACATGTTGACTGGTGAGATGAGAAGATTTATTAGTATTTTTTTTTTCATTTTCCTTTCTTTTTGTTTCCCCTGCTACATATGATTTTAGCACTGATAATTCATCAGTAACATCATGGTCTCTATAATCACTGCTCTGAGAAACAAGCCTAAGTTATTAGGCTCGCTGTCCAAGCTGCCTATAGCCACTCTTCCAATTAAGAGAAAAATTTTGTTCCTGTTCTTTCCTTTTAATAGCAAGAAGAATCACATTTTAAGATCAAAGCAATGCGCAACTGTCTACCTATTTATAAAGTAATGTTGTGAATATTGTAACAAAATACCTTCAGCACAGATTCCTAATAAGTATGCACTTCACTAAAGCTGAATTGTAAAAGGAATGCCTGTGTAATTGCACAGTCTGAGGCCTATGAGCGGTACAGGGATTCATCAAAGTTAATGCTATTGCAAGGGCAGGCTGTAATGCCATATATTTATGACTTCTTAATTATTTTTTTCTTTTGTGCAGACAGAGGGAATGTGAATTATTCCTTTGCAAAAAACCTCTCCATTTCAAGACATCCTTGTTAATCTCTAAAGATATTTTTGTTGTTCTGTAAAAGTTCTATAAGCCAATACATTTCTTGGATTCAAAATACCTGTTTTTAAAGATGTAAAATCAATCAAAACCAATACTCTTCCCTTTCCTGGCTGCAGTGACAGCATTCTTTGAACACTGTCTCTAGAGCTGTTGCTCATCCAAATAAGCCATGAAAATCCATTACAGATTTCTATTAAATGTCAGAGAACAACAAGATTACAGATCTCTGGTGGTTCATAGAGACCTGTGGCTAAAATAAATAAGGTGCAGTGTGATATTCTTAAATTTTAGGTAGAATGGAAACAGCAAAGAACAACTAGTCCTGGAGATACTTAAACATGTGCTATGTGTACAAACAGATTATTAGCTTATTGAACTCAGTGGATCTATTTGGTCTTGCAGTTAATCATAGCTTAAACCTGTTGAAGAGCAGCAGTTCCTTCAAATTCTGTTTAAAGGCTGGGAGTTTCCAAAGGGTTGAAAGGGTAACTAAATGAACATTGAAGATTTGGTCCTGAATTAGTTTCAAGAACTTATTTTGCAGTTGCAGTGAAGTTGCCAACACCTGAAGATACAGAAAATTAGTCTTCTGGATGCTTTGTACTTCACCTGGATATTCATGTGCTTAAAGGGTTGGCAAGATCAGTAGTTAACCTGAATGTACTCTAAGCCTTCCTAAAGCCTTTAGGGCTTCCAACCCTCCTTCCCTCCCTAAAAAATCAAGCCCACAAAAACAACAACCCTGCAGCTGATTTTGTTTCTTGTAAATAAATTAATCATTTCCATGGCAGCAAGATATGCAGTAGGGCAGGATTAGCACAGTCAGGGTGGCCACTGAAGCACATTATACTAGACCCAGCTAGATCTTTCTATATTAATAAAGTAAAGCTTCCCGCGTCTGACCTGAGAAGAAAGAGACTCTTCGAAGCTGCTGCACAGGCCTTTTCCTTTCTAGGCTAGGGCAGAAGCGTTTGGCACGGAGAATAGCTGCCAGGCCAGCTAGTCAGGAAGAACAACTAAATGGAATGCTCCAAGGTATGCTGTTGTGTTACGGTGATGATGTTCTCAAGCAGATGAGAGATTGTGCTGGCAGGGAGAAGTTTTCTTTAGAGGCAAATACAGCCAAATAGAAAATCCAGCATGCTCCAGATCTGCTGGAGACAGCGGCCTGGGGAAAAAGAGGTTGAAGGGGGTAAGTTTGTTTAATAACAACTGGTGAACTCTGGCGTCAGAACCTGCATTGTAAAGGAGATTGTACAGAGGAGGTCACTGAGAGAAATCAGATGTGAAGGACGTTACTGTCTTGGAAGTGAAGAGGTTGTAAGGTTGAGGATGCTTTTCTAACTGTGCTTTTGACATTGGTTGATTTTATTTTTAACTAGGAGCAGGGCAGCAGAGTTGGCTGATTTCCAGTCCAGGGAAGTTCTATTGCATTTAGTTAGAGAGAAAGAATAATTTTTTGTTTCAGTGAATTAATTTGTTCACAGATATTACAGGACAGTACAGAATCTTTCAAGTAGTGTGAGTGCAATAATTTATTTCCTTTGTTTTCAAAGTATGATATAATTGAACATTAATGTTATTTGCAGGTAGGTTGTATTTTGAGTACAGATTGATGTAGGGAGCTCATGGTGAACTTTACAGTAAGAGCCTTATTTCTGTCTTCTGTTAAGCAAATAAAGGTCTAGCAGATATGACGTCTGTAGCTGTAGGATTATTGTCAGCAACTTGCAATTAGTATTCTGAGTTCAATGTAACTAAAAGAATTCCTGCAAAAAAAAATTGATTACGTTTATTTCCAATTTAAGAAATTAACATTAGTTCTTTTTAAACTGTATGGATAAGTTTTCTTTAACAAATCGGTACCTTTTTTTCCTTCCTTTGGGGAATGTAGATTGGACAAATTATTATTATTATTCTTTTAAAAAATCTCTTCTGTGGGATTTATTAGCCTTTCTGTTAGAAGTGCAGTCAGGGTTTTGGCCAGTAGCTAGTGCAGGAAATTGGTAGTTATGATTCTAGATTTGTTTTTTCATCTTTGCACTTTATTGTTCCCAAAAGCTCAGATATACCATCTTGTTTTGCTCATTAAATTGTAATAATGACTTTTACTCATTTCTGGGGATACTTCAGAGATCAAAATATTACTCCTCATTAGAACAGGTTTGAGCTGCTATTTAGCATCCAGATACTCCTAGAATATGAGATATGCAGTGTTTATGAATGATTCAGCAAGGATGCATTAAGGCTGTGGATTTGAAAGAAATTACAAGAAGACATGATGAAGTGTACCACAGCTACATGAAAATAGATATAGGCTTGACTCCTTTCTGATGTTTACAAATATGTGAAACCTGATGTTTACAAATATGCTTTCACACAGTGGGGGATTCTTGCTGAAACAAGCGGTCTTGCCTTCTACTTACACATAGGCTTATTAAGGCAACTTAAGTCATTGTCCAGCTTCCCCCAAGAAGGGATGAAAAAAATTGAGTTAAGCGAGCTCTCCGTGTATGGTTTTTCCAGTGTAATAAGTAACATTTTCTAATGTTTATCTGTATAGAAGCCAATGTGTAAGCACACAAAAATGTTTCTGCGGCACCTTCTGATCATCAGTTTTGTGCAACTAATGTGAGAGGCTGTTTTAGCTCAAGTAGTTACTTCTCTGAAATACTGTCCGTCCTCTTGAACTAAACCTGACCTGTGGCTTTTCTAAGGAACTGATTTCCATTCTTCCAGTCTAATGCTGAGTAGAGGGAAAAGGATACTGCAGAAAGAACTTCACTTCTCGCATAATATCATCTGGTAACAGAAGTTCAGATATTTGCCAATACTTTGTTTTTGCTGGTTTAATTTAAAAGAAAAATTCAGAATGTTTGCTGCTTACAGAGGAATGTAAACTTCTGGTCATATATTGAAATTGAATAAATTTTCCAAAGTAGTCTCACCCCCAAGTTGCCAAAGTAAATAGGGAGGGCAAAAGTGAAGAAGAAAGAAGATGCTGATATGAACATAAGCTTATTGTTCATACCTTCATCACCTCAGCTGTTCTCTGTCTGCCTTTCTGTGGTCTACTTAGACTTTTCTTCTTTTTTTCCAGTCCATCTTTTTGAACTCATCCCTGATATATCTCTCTAAAGGTAGTAATGAAAGTATTTTTATGTCCTGTACTTGATGGTTGATTAAAATATCCCTTCTAAGGACTCAGAGTCAGAGAGCAATTTCTGTTTTCTAGCTATATTCGTTGCTGGCAAAAGGTATTTTTGTCCAGTCCAATTTTAGAAAATCAGACTAAAAGCTGGAAACAATCATCCTTTGTTTTTCTGAGCAACACCATATTGATCTGCACTATAGCTGGAGGAAGAAATTGGCATAGCCAGGCAATCTTGGCAGTCAGCAGACCTTATGTGCTGTCTGTGATCAGGAAAAAATATTGACAGAGGAAGTATACTAACATACATTGGAAGGTATTTTTACTTACTTCTTAGGATGTAAAGTGTGATGAAATAGCACCAGATTACTGCCAAGACTGCTTGAGACAAAGAAATTCAGTGAACTGTCTGCTGAAACTACTGTTCCTGCCCCTCATTTCCATAACTTGCTATGCAGATAAAACGCCCATTGTCTGGAAAGTGGAGGAAGAGCTTTGCTACTGGGTGAATTCCCATCGTGGTCTCCTGCTGCAGGCAGGTGTGGCTTTCAGTATAGTTTTTCTCTCCATTTTCTTTCTCTGCTATATGAACATTGCTAACTTAAAACTGCTTTTTACAGTAGGCGATGTTAGCCAGAGGCATTACTGCTTTCAGAAACGTAGTAATGGGAAACTGAATAAGTGAAATGATGTGTATGAATTTAATGAACTCTCTTTATCCACAGTAACCATTAGAGGATGCCATTCTAAAAAAGGTTGGTGACAGAAAGTACTGCATACTCCCGAAGTGATGCACACTGGGATAAAGCGAAAAAATATGATACAGCAGTAGGTGAAATATGTGTGTAAACAATGAAAATCAATTGCCTCGATGCTGTGAATGACTTGGAAGTGTGATTATAGTAGCCAAAAGGACAGATAAAATTTTAAGGTTTTGTCCTTTCTGGTATGGGCTAGCTCAGGTGTCTCCAAAACTAGTGGAAAGTCTTGCCTCGTCGTGCGAAAGAGCAGGGCTTGACAGAACACCATTGTGTTCTGTTTGCAGCAGGGAATAGAGCCTGTGAGCAGAGGGTTTGTTTGCAGCTTGGAGTGTTGAATTCGTATTCTAATCAGTGGAAGAAGGGCACTCGCATGTCTCTCACAGCCTTTGAAGGTATCTTGTTGTTTGACTTGTGTATATGCAGAAAAGTTCCCCCAGTCTTTTGCCTCTTTTCTTTTTGCTGCCCTTCTCAAAGAGCAGGCAGGTTCACTGTGATGCCTTGCCTTTCTTCAAATTCTCCCTAAACTGTTGTGTGGTGGAAAGTTTTAGCTGAATCCTATCAATGAGATGTTCTGAGAGAGGAGAGAAGAATGAAACCAGAGAGGAAATAGGAAGAGGGAGAATATTGGTAGTAAAATGTAAGAGGAGGTTTTTGTGTCAATCTTTGCTAGTACTTTCAAGAAGAGTGGAATGTTGAACACGTCCAATTTTGGGAGCCCTGCATCTGAGACGCCTCTTTATTTTTCATGTTGTAAAGGTAAAGCCTCAGAAAACCAGGTCATGTGAGCTGTTTCCACAAATTGAGAATTATCAAAATTTTGATCTCTTTTGAAAATACCACCTCTTGGCTCTTTAAATTAATTTGCCTTGCTGGGAGGGGAAAAAAGGAGTGTGTGAGGTTAACATGCCTGAAATAGTTTTGTGAACTCAAAGAGAATGTCAAGAGATTCACACCCTCTAAGCAGTTCCATCATCTGTAATATTCAGCTCAGTATGGTTGACTAAAACACACCTACTTTATGCAAGATGGGTTTCCCAGTGTGGTGGGTTGTAATCTCATGACAACTCCTTTTTGAAGTTGCTCTATCAAGTTTTGCTTGAGGTATTCTAGCATTCCTGCATGTGGCTAGAACTTTGAAGACAGGGACATGGAGACTGGGGAAAAAGACTGGCACTGTTTTCTTTGTGACAGTGCCAGTTCAATTGTTTTGTATAGGGTTGGATTTTTTTTAATCTTGGTTAATGATGGAGCATTACTTTGTCTTTTTTTGCCATTCTTAACATAATAAATACAGGAGAGATGTCTCTGTGGTGTTAAGCTGGTATCTGTGAAATCTAGGCTTTGTCCCAGGCTTCTGAAATTAATTTGGGCAAATCCAATCTGTGTCTCAGTCCACTATCTGTAAAATGAGAATGATTAACGTTCCGAACTCTTAGGGGGACCTTAAGGATTTATATGTAGACTGTGGCACATTTAGGTTCTACAAGTGTGAAGAGCCTGAAAAAACCCCACAACAAAATAAAACGAACAGAATATGTAAAGGTAAATCACATTCACTATTCCTCTGCCACTATTTGGTAGTAGCTATTATCAATTGCTACTTTATTTCATTGAATTCAAGCCCCAGCATTAAGATCCTGGTAACAGGGTAGATAGCAGGAGAAGAAAATAACAGGACCATGACAAGACTCACAAAAATGAATATTAAGAGATTCTCCGGGTTGTCTGTTGTTCTCTCAGAGCAGAGATTAATATCATTGTTTAATGTACGATTGTTCTTGGAGCGTGCATTTTTCTTTGATGGGCCTGGAGTCGGGACCACCTTTAAAGTAGTGGAAGATGGCTACTTCTGACCTTTGGGTGGTTAAATCAGGGTGATATATGCTTTTTGAGATGTGGGTTGCACTCAGTCTTGCTCCCAAAAGAAAGCAAGCCAGTAAATTATACTCTCTAATCCATGCGGTAGTTTAGCTGGTATCTTCTCTGTGCTCCTAGGCAGAGGCTAAGGTACAGCACACACTGGGATTGAGCAGCAATTCAGCAGCAAGCTGAGCAATATGTTGTAAGCTAGCTGATGGTGTCTGTATGATTTACTCTCTCCTGCATTTGTAGGAACCAGCCTTTTTTTGGCAGGGTGCAGAGAAATGCAAATGGCTCAGCTTTACAGAGTTGACATTTGCTCTCAATTTCCCTCAGGTTGAGTAGCTCCACTGAGCAAAGTACTTCATCCCGGCTCATACGGAAGCATAAACGCAGGAGGAGGAAACAAAGGATGCGACAGATTGACAGGGTAAGGTTGGCATCATAATTTTCCAAGGAGGTGAACTGTGATTTTTTGAGTGTAGCAGGTGAACTAGGAAGGGGTCCAGAACAGGTCTGTGCCCTGTTGAATTCATTGGAAAGGCTCCCTTTGGCTCCAATCTACCATGGACTAAATCTCTGAAGTTCTGCAGCTCTAGAGTCAAGACTCTTTTTCTCCTCTCCCTTTCTCCTTTTACTGTGAAGTGATCACATTTCTTGTTGTCTCTTTCAAGACCGGCCTCTGCAGGAGAACCTCCATTATGCTACTGGCTGATGTGGGCAAGGGGTGTCTGTGGTGTTAGACATCTGATGTATAAATTGCTGAGACTTGCATTCTGCTGAAAGGATAAATCTACGTTTAATAGGAAATTGCAAATCTTTTCTCTTGCCCTTTCTTTGCTAGTCCTATGGTGGCAGAGTGAGGATGGTCCAAATGACATATTTCTTGAAGTAAACGTTGTGTTCTCTTATAAATATCAGTCTTCACAGATTAAAGAATGAGTATGCATACATTTTATCACAAGAACTGGAGTAAAGTTTTAGAAGATATTCGATAAGCACGTTTGTATTTCATTTTGGAGGGAGGGAGTGCCTGTCTTCTCACTTCCCAAAGGATCCTGTGTTGTTCGCCCCTCTCTTTAGGGAGGAGCTGTGGATGTAATAATTCACACTACACACTACACCGGGCACTTTAGTATTTAAATGTCTGCCCGTCAGTCATACAGGCAGGAAGCAGAAATGATTCAATGTGAAGTTCAGTTGAGAAACCTTAATATAGGAACTGGGTCTGTGTGTTTTGTAAACAAATCTTTGGGGAAAGTGCAGATTGTGTTCAGATTTTTTTTCCTTATAGATTCTAAATCAAGAATAATTTTGAGGAGGCCACAATGGTTTCTGGATGCCTTCCAAATGGAAACCTCTTAATCAGTTCCCAATGAATTAATGCTCAATAGTTATTTTTATTGTCTCATTCTGAGCCATTTAAAACCTTGAGAATTTTCTGTTGTATTTTGCAGTCGTCTTCGTTCAGCAGCATCACTGATTCTACCATGTCCCTAAATATCATCACTGTCACACTCAACATGGGTAAGAGGATAAGCAATGTTTTTTATGATGACTTTCAAGTGATACAGATGTATTTTGTTATGGTGTAGTAGCCTTCAGAGCCGTTAGAAAGTTCCTTGATTTCAAAGGATGCCAGTTGAACTAAAGGGAATGGCAGAGAGTTGCTACTCTGTTGACTGTGCCTGGATTCCTAGTCCAGTACCGGATAGTTCTGAGCCATTTGCACAAGCAGATCAGTATTCTTCCTGAGAAGCCCAGGGCAGGAGCTGGAAATCCAGGATATGGAGTTCTGCTCTTATTTCTAGAAATGGTAAGGGGTCAGACATTGTTAGGAGCAAGAGCAGAAGGGCACTGAAAGTTTGCATTTTTGCTGTTCATGCGTTTCATTGTTTAGCCAGATAGAAATGTGCAGGACTGCCAATTCAGCACCTTTCAGTAGCACCAGATTCTTCCTGCCACTCTGACGTGTGGAAAAAACATTGCCTAATGCTGATCGGGTGCCTAATTTCTAGGTGTAGACATGTCTCTTCGATGTTGTTTCTCTTGCTGATTTTTTGAATGTAACTTTTCTGTGTCCTGTATGAAAAAATAATGTCTTCAGCAGCATTTCCCTGCTGCCTTTCCCTGAACGTGCCAGGCAGACATATGCCAATAGGGTAACCTGAGATAATTGCAAGTCAAACATGGCCCAGCTGATGTGTTCAGAGAACTGAGTATTCGAGACTGAAGTAGCCTGGTAATAGCTCTTCACTATTATTCCAATCATTTTGTTTGCTTTTTTCCCCCCCACCCTCCACTTTCTATCTGTATAGAAAAGTATAACTTCCTGGGAATCAGCATTGTAGGACAGAGCAATGACCGGGGTGATGGTGGCATATACATTGGCTCTATTATGAAAGGAGGGGCTGTGGCAGCAGATGGCCGAATTGAACCAGGAGACATGCTTCTGCAGGTTGGTCCGTGTCCGAAAATACACGCTGCTGGCTTGTACATTGGTGGCTCAGCTCAGTCATCCCACCAGATCCATGGACTTAGTAATCAGTTAACAGAATTCATTTACACTCAGAGAAATGTGTCACAAAGACTATTTTCACTTAAATCTCTAATTCTTTGAGAACTCTGCTGGATAGTTGATGTGCTCTGAGAAACAATATTTCTGCAGCCGCTCAAAGGAATGGAAACAGTTATAAGGCAAATAAATTTGGAAACAAATAATTAAAATGTCTTTAACTTTGCTGTTGCAAAGCCTGACCTCTGCTTTTTGCAATGTTTCAGGTGAATGATGTCAATTTTGAGAACATGAGCAATGATGACGCAGTACGGGTTTTACGGGAAATAGTCTCCAAACCAGGGTGAGCATATTACAAAATCTCTTGCTACTTATCCTCCATATGTAGTTATTGGTATTGGGCAAACCTCAGAGAAATCAACATTTTGATCTCAATAAACAACCAGTGTGACTGCTGATCTCAATTCTGAACTGCTCGGTGTAAATGATGAATAGGTGAGACTGGTTCCAATGTACCAGCCAAAGCCAACACAAACTAGGAGTTGCCTGGTTTCAGTAGCACTATTTTTTAATACGATGAGTGTTTTAATATCTCAAGAGCCGATCGTTTGACAGATTTCACCAATAGTGCTCATGATCTATGCAAAACCAGAAACATCCTGATACTGGTTCGTACTGAAAATACTTTGGCAAGCGTCTCAAAAGCATTCTTGGGTGTACTTGACAACTGTTGGACAGGAATAAGTTTGTTTCAGAGAGTTCATTGTAGCAGTTACATATACAGGGAGGGTTAAGGGTCACCCTTACTTGTTTTCTTTCTTCCTAGACCTATCAGCCTAACAGTAGCCAAATGCTGGGACCCTACTCCCAGGAGTTATTTCACCATCCCCAGGGGTGAGTACATATTTGTTGTCTTTGGTAGGTTCCTGTGGAGCCCTCAAGGTCTAGAATATTTTCAGCTCTTTTGGCATCTAACAGATGTATGTTCCCTACAAGTTTGATACTTTTAAGTTTGGTTGTATTGTTTATGTTTTGTTTTGGGAGGCAAGGGTTTAAGATACTCCTTCTGAGACTCCAGTGCCCAGTGAATTCATGGGAGTTTTTCTTTTGATTTACATGGCTTTGGATCAAGCTCTTAACCTTTTGGTGGGTATATTCTCGTGATCTTAACCTTTCAATTGGTAGAAAGTTTGGAGGATAAGTATACTTAAGTGTTAAAAAGACTCATTTTGTCACATGTACACTTCTTAGGAAGAATTGAAACTGAATATTTTTAAAATTTGAGGCAAACAACATTGTTTCATATTCATAAAACCTCTTGAAAATGACCTCGTTTTAAAACTTCTGGTTTAATAAACCTGTCAGTAGTGATAAAAGATCAGTGCTCATGTGACAAACACAGCTGCCTCCTACTGGTGAGCGCTATGCTTATGATACTGAGACCAGCTTGTTACCAGTCCTTCTAAGATGATGAGGATAGCATTGTCCATTGAAATTAATGCAATAGACTCGTGCAGACTATGGGAGCTCACTCAGTGAAATCCTTAGGAACACCAGCATAATCAAAAGAAAAATCCCACAAATCACATCAGATTTGCTACAGGGAGAGCTTGTGTATCAGTTAGTCCTTTGTTCAGCGAAGGTGCATGCATTATTATCCAGGGCAAACAGCAGTGTATCTGTTGTAGCCTAAACTGGTTGCAATAATGTGTGGGATATTTTATGGAAATATCTAACATAGGCAGAGCTCTTTTACATAATTTCTGGTTTTAAGGCAATGGAACAACAGCCACTATAATTCAGAAGAAAGAAGTAATCCAGGTTATGGGGAAAATAGAGTTTTATTCTCAGCTTTAAAAATTACGTGCGATGTGCCTCTTCTTAAGGTCCGAGTGTATGTAATTTTCACTCTTCTCTGAGACCAATCTCTTCAAATGGTCTTCATATGTCTTGTATATTTATTTTGCAAGACTATTCCAGTCCTAAAAAGTTTCATTATGGCTGCTGAAAACACTGAGGGGGGAATTCCATGATGCCTCATCTCTCCAGATACAGAGCTTTAGAGTTACTGTTCTGATTCACCTTCAGCAGAAGATTCACCTCCTGTCTGAGTGGTTATTTTGGATCCAAGACCCTTAGAAGTAGGGAGCGATCTTCCTGTTGGCTGGGACAAAGCATTTGGTAGTACTTCACATCATAGCAAAATGAGAATCTCTATCTCACTGTATAGAATAATAGTGAAATATTATTACTGGACTGGTAGCTTCTTTCCCACAAGGGGAAATATTTCACTCCTACTGCAGTTACAGGAACAGGAGTGTCATGATTTTATCCTATTAGACTGGTGTGGCAACTGCTAGAGGAAACCAGCTACTGCTGGCAAGGTGCTTTTTGTTCCCTTGTGCTGTGGCTATCTCAGTTGTACTGTCAGAATGGCAAGAACTTGCGCACCCCTAAAAAATGCCTTCTTACTCTAGGTCTTAGTGTTTACTGCAAATGTGATTCCATTTGTCTTTTTCTCCCTTTCTGGTTGTTTTGCAGCTGAACCAGTGAGGCCAATTGACCCTGCAGCGTGGATCTCTCATACCACAGCCATGACGGGAGCGTACCCCCGTTACGGTATGAGCCCCTCCATGAGCATCACCACATCTACCAGCTCCTCACTAACAAGCTCAATTCCCGATTCGGAAAGTAAGTCACACTGCGGCCAGCACAGGGCAGGCGTCTTCTGCTCGGGGCCAGCAGTGCAGAGCTGTGCGCAAAACCGACCCCAGCCACAAGCACGATGAAAACGACAGCCGCCACAGAACTCTTGAATGCTTTCTTAAATTTGTAATTCTTATGGGGAGCATAAAACCTTTTTCCAAAGGTCAGAAGTTAATGCAGTGGTGTTTTGCCAGGTTTCACATTCAGGAAGAGGTGGCTTCTAATCCCTTTTAAAGTTACAAGGCAGGCCTCCAACTTTATCCCCTCAGACGAATGCGAGAGCTTCCTCCTTGCACTTGACTGTTTTTTAATAAATTTAAATAATTCACTTCAGGTAGATGTCACTGGATAATAATGTTAGTGTATCATTTAGGAAATCTTCCACTGATACTCGCATATCCTTCTTTTATACTTTTTTATACTTCTAGAATTTATTGAACAAGGAAAAAAAAAAAGGTGTAATGTCCCACGTGAAATTATGGTTAGAGTTCAGCCTTCTTTCCTGATTTGTCTATCTGTGGCAGTCTCTAAACTAGTCGTATCCATGTAATCAACAAGTTGTCATGATTCCTTATCTTGGGAAGTTTTGTTTAAAGAATATAAACTCTTCCTTTCTTTTACTCTTCCTTTGCTTTCTGATGTTAGCGTGGGATAAAAGCTAGTTTGAAATACATGGCAGTAAGGCAAGCCAAATAAATGAGGAGCATGTGTTTCTGAGAACACTGTCCACTGAAGTCCTAGTTCAGGAACATGTTCATATTTAAAAGAACACTTCTGTTTACTTGACATGAAAGTTTTGAGGTACTTTACACCTCATTAGTATGTTTTTGTTTCCTGTAATATTAATATGGAAGAATTTCTCTAGAGATGCAACCTTCCTATCAGATTTGTTCATCTGTAGCAAGGAGATTTATTATATTTGTTTATACACACATAGAAATCTTGAAGTAGCTTTAAAGTTCTGAGGAGATTATCTCATTTGTGGAACAATGCTACCTCAGTATGCATTTATTGAAAGCCAGATAAATATCACATGTTAACAAGGGATGCTTAAGTGTCTGCTAGATCTGGAGTCTAAATTTAGGACTGAATAACTTTTTTTTTCATTTTGTAAGATTTTTCCAGAGAGAAAGGGAGGATATCATTTAGAAAAAACAACAAAACAAACAAGAAAAACAACACTTTGAGGATTTTAAAGACCAGTGCGGTGTTGGTGACTAGTGACAGAATCTTCCCTGGAGAAATGCATGGCTGAAGCATGAAAGTTGCATTTGCAGGGACCAGTTAAGTCCTATCAGACCACGTAGGTGTCTGCCTCTTTTTCTTCTACCCTCTCTCAGATTTTATAAGCACATAGTTCCTGGAATTACACCTCACATTGAATTGAAAGGGCAGTTATCCTTTTTGTAGGTGTAATAGCTCAGTGCCTTTTTAGATAGTAGGCAGCACCACTGATGGGGAAATACATCCGCAGTAGAAAGCAAGTGAACCGCTTACCTGATGACTGCTTTATCTTGAGATGTGTTTTCAGCCTTACAGGTACTAAGATTGCTGGAATCAAATGTATCTGCTGATTGCTGTCAAACAACAAGAGTCTGTTACTCTGCATTCCTCTTGAACTATTCATGTATCATGTGCCTTGATATATAGTAATGTGATTGGGAAGTGTGGAACACAGATGCCCTCTCAATCATACTTTTAAAATAAAGGTTATTTGGGAGCAGAACCACGTTTCTGGAGACAGCTTCTCATTTCTATGCCAGTGACTTACAGTGTTTCCCAAATGCAAGAAAACACGGAGTACCCCTGACCTTTTTTGTGACCTTCTGCTTAACACTCCTTCCTTCAGTTGAGTCCTGTTATCCCCCCTCCCCGAACAGGGCAGGCAGCACCTCAGGGCCCTAGGTACAAAGAGTACCTGTTGTGTGAACCTCTTTGGCAGGAAAGACAAAGTCGGGGAGGAACGGAGGAGGAAAGAGGCGAGGAGAGGCTGCGCATTGACATCTCAAAGAAGGAAGAGCTTCATGCAAAATGGGGCTTTCTAACTTTTCATGTTCCAGTGCAAGATTCTCTGTTTCAGTTCCTCTGAGGCTAGAGTCACTAGTATTTGAAGCGAATATAGTACCTTTTCTACAGTATCTCCTGTGAAAGTGGAAGCAGTGAATTAACGGAGTCATCTTAGACAAGTCTGTTTCATGGTTCCTTGTTTTAAGTATTGTGACTGTCTGCTGTTTTACTCTGTATAGCGAGGCCAGGATAACGTAAATGGACTGAATAACTGCTTTCCTTCTGACTAGCATTCCTTTGCTCTCTAGCCTCTGGATCAAAAGTGAAGTTCTGATATCTGAAGCATTTGCACAGCCACCATCGTATCGGTGCTAGTGATTAAAGTAGCTGAGGTTTTGGGGCCATACAAATCACTACCACACAGTAGGAATTATTCTGTGTTAGCTCTTTATTTTCTCAGGTGCATTTCTTCAAAAACAGGACTATGCAAACCAAGGCACACTGAGGTGCTTCATAGTAATTATTGCTTTAAAAAGTATCTTGTTCTCCAGCAGTGTTCTGGCTGATGCAGGAGAATATTCTCTCACAGTGGTTTCTGAGTGTTGGACTTGCTGCCTCGGTCAGTGCAAACTCTGCTCCTCGTTTACTCTGCTAAAGGTAGATTTTTCCAGCCCCTCTTCTGCCACTACAGGACCCCTTTTCTGCAAAGTAGTGCTGACCTATTCCATGAGATTAATGTCAAGTGTTTCAATGTTTCTCGAAGGCCTTGCCATTTCAAAATGCAGTCTACTGACATTGTTGGAAAGTTCTCTTTTTCTCTTGCATGGACTTCAGAGGATTTTGAATTGAGACTTCAAACTATTTCTGCTTAATAGTATTCAGCCTGAGGTACTGCGGGCCTTTTTGTTTGGGCAAATGTGTACTTCGTTACTCAAAAAAGGATACAAGGAAGTGGTGATATTACATGCGGTAGGACTTTGCTTTCCTGGAGCATACACCTCTTTTATTACCAGGATCTGCTAATGGGAAAAAAATGCCACTCAAAACTGATAACCAAAGCCCTGAGAAAGAGCTTTGTGGTAGATCTGGTTCCCCAGAAAGGACTTACTGTCTGTGCTCTTCCTCAGATTTGCACATACCTGTAAACATGGTCAGGTAGTCAGGCCTGCAGTTGACTGAGTTCAGACCAAAGCGGGTGCATTTTAGATGCATCTTAGAATTTTTCTTATTTGTACAGCAACTAGCAGACTTGGAAAATATTGATCATCATTATCATCATTTGGCCAGTGTTGTTCTTTATACGCAGATCGCAGGTCTCCAAGAAAATACAATTTATTGCTCCCCACAAACTTTACTTGAATATTGGTTTGTTGTTTTTTTTCCCCCCAAACAAACATGCTGCTTTTTGCCACTAACCAAACTAACTTAAAGCAAAAGCAAAATTTCAGTGTATTCAAACTTTGTAAGTATTGAAGCCGCATGCATAGATGGTCTGGGATATTTTCATGCATATTAGCAGTGCATGTACTGAAAGAAGCATTTTCAGTTTTCATTGTTTCATGCTTGTTGTACCTTTTATCAAAATTTTGGGTTGCTGGAAAAAACCAAAATTGGTTCCCTTGTGCTTTTGAAAGGTGGGTGATATGGGGAGCTGGGAGAGGGGAGGGGAGGAGGGTTTCTGAATTCCTGGTGGAGCAGGGTCTGAACTACAAATGCAGGACACATGCTCAACATGAATTTTCTAGGGCTGAGAAAATGGGAGCAGGAGGGAGGACTGGGTGCTGTATCCAAAGGATATAGTTGTCTTACATATAAACAGGATGATTGAGTTCTGCACAAAACACAAGAATGCTGGTAGACTCTTGGACCCAGATTCACCCCACTGGGCTTTCAATATTAGATGCCACTTTGCCTCTATGTACGGTAGAGAAGGAGTTTCTAAAGGAACTCGACTCCTACAGTAGGCACCTCAGTTCACCAGGGTGAATCTCAGCCCTGTTGTTCTGGTTTTATTATAAAAATTCATGGGGAAAGTATGAAGCCTCTGGTGAGCCAGGTCTGCCCATAAGAGTGTGTGAAATATGAACGGAGCAGTGATGGCTGCTGAGGCATTTGGGAGTAGCGTTTTTTAAAGCATTCTGCAAGAAAGGTGCAGGGCAAAGTAATGCTGGGTTAAATGACATAACTTTTAAGGCTGCCATCACTGGGATCCTGGAAAGTTTTAGGTTTTTTTGTTTGTTTAAGGAAACCACCAGCTTTTATCCTCATCATGGAAGCTTTCTTTTCTAATTTCAATTCTCCCCAATTATGCTGATGTCCAAATCTTAAGAAAACAAATGGACATTGATTGAGACATGGTCATCATCTCTGTCCTTGCAAGATGGATATTATTCCTGACAATTAAACCAAAAGTTAAAGAACGAGCCAAAAAACCTTTTACTACAGAGTTTTGCATACAGTGCACTGAACTGTTGGGTGGGTAGATGCTGTTCATGACATTAAAATGGAAAGCAATGGTCGCAGAACTCCTTGGGTTTCCTTTTCTGCAAATCTCAATGCAGTGTGGATTGAAAGAGTGCAGTGCTGGTAGGGACTTGGAATCTCAGTGACTAAACTGGTTGCTCTGAGCACAATCTCTGAAAAATTGGTACGAATGCTATAATTTATGCCATTGATGAGGGTGCATTTGGGAGCCTTTGTGTCTTTTTTTGCATCTGCTGGTAAAGCTGTGTCTTGGAACGTTTCATCCAAATTGGGAGCTGCGAAGTTCCTTTTCAGACTCGGTTCATTTCAAAGAAGCATGTAACCTTTCTTCCTTTTAGAATTAGAAGAATCTCCCTTAACTGTGAAGAGTGACATGGCTACTATTGTCAAGGTTATGCAGCTACCAGACTCAGGCCTTGAAATTCGGGACAGGATGTGGTTAAAAATTACCATCTCCAATGCAGTGATAGGTAAGCAGATCAAAGGAATGCTGAGGGAAAAAAACCCAGTGGCTTTTGGGAAATAGGCAGAAGAAACTATCTTTATATGAGCCCCCCCCCCCCCCCCCCCCCCATTATCTCTTATAGTCCCTTGACTTGGTATTTGTGAACAACTCTAAGTGTGACAGGAAATGTCTAATAGCTCTTGTTTGAGCCTGGACAGCCCAAAATACTGCATGTTTCTTATGCCCCCACACAGCTGGTTCTTAACTCTTACATATCTCAGGTTTTCCATGTAATTACTTGTGGCTCTAGCAATCTGCCCAATTTCAGCAGAGCAACAATCCTTGTAATTCCAGTTCCACACAGCCACACTACCTTAATAAAGCATCTTAATTACATTTAAAATTACCACAACTAGTCTACCTTTGATTCTGACTGTCCTGTGACCTCAACTGTGCTAACATTTAGTCAGTCTAGGTTGTAGTTACTTTTTGCTGAGAAAGGGATTGGAACCCAGGTCTTTTGACAAGGGTTGCCCCTTGACAAAGATGACTCTCCCAGTCACTTCTGTTCTGTAAATCCTGTGTCATTTTCATTCCTGCAACTCAGAAGGGGTTGAACAGTATAACTATAAAATTTTCTCTGTGTGTATTTGGGGTCACTGTTAATGTAGTGTTGAACTGGGTGCAAGATAATTCTTTGCTTGCTTTATTGATGTTTGGTGGTAACTCATTTAGCAGTTAGGCTGAGTTGTGAAAATAACATTTTGAGCTCTTTGCAGCAAGATCGTTACATATTCATATTTGCATTCAGTACCTAGCACAGTAGTACTAGTGGGCTATGTGATAATGTGAAGATTAAAAACCAAAAAAGGTCAGTTTGGCGAGGATGATCCTGTGTCTCCTCTTCCTGTTCTCATTTTAGGAGCAGATGTGGTTGACTGGCTTTACACACACGTGGAAGGCTTCAAAGACCGACGGGAGGCTAGAAAATATGCCAGCAGCATGTTAAAACATGGCTACCTCAGGCACACTGTGAACAAAATCACCTTCTCAGAACAGTGCTATTATGTCTTTGGAGACCTCTGTGGCAGTAAGTTCCCCATCTGTGAAGGGCAAGGCTGCATGTGTGTTGTCTCTTCTGTGCTCACAGGATGCACAGAGGAGAGTCCTGTAGGATTTCACAAGTGGGTATTTCGGAACAGGCCGTTATTCTGAAGTTGCATGACAAGTGGTTGATGCTTCCCGTTAGAGCAAGCAATTAGACCACTTGGAGGAGCAGGCTGAACTCATCAAATAAGGCATTGCACTGAGGCTGAAGAAAGCAGGGTTTATTTCTGGTGATGCCACGGACTTCCTGCTTGTCAGTCACACTCAGTTTCCAATCTGTAAAATGGGAATGATTCCTCCTTGACTTACAGAAATTCTGCAAAGGTACCTTGGTGCTCAGTGGGTAAATACTGATGTCTGCCCTACCATGTGTGCTATTTAAAATGAACTCGGGGTGGGGGGGGGAGGAGTCCCTCTAGTCCCTCACCACACTAGGTGCTGTGTCAGCCATTATTAATATGCAGGAGTCAGCTGCTAGGTAAGAACAGAGTCTTCACCTTTTCTCTCTTTTTCAGATATGGCTGCACTGAACCTTAACAATGGTTCTAGCGGAGCCTCGGATCAGGATACCCTTGCTCCACTTCCACATCCTGCTGCTCCCTGGCCATTAGGCCAAGGATACCCGTATCAGTATCCTCTGCCCCCTCCATGTTTTCCACCAGCATACCAAGACCCAGGCTTTAGCTATGGTAGTGGCAGTGCAGGGAGCCAGCAAAGTGAAGGTAAGATGGTTAATCTGGTACTTATTTCTATGGCTGTCATTATCCCTAACCATTTGCTTGAGTTCCTTTGTACTGTCTGTGCTCCTGTCTTGTGGTTTTGTATGCTACCTGCATGGATTTGGTGCGACTGCACTTAATCAAAACTGTGTATGTGATGGAGTGGGTTAGCCTTTCAGCTCTGTATTGAAACTGCCAGCGATGTTTTCACTGAGTCAGTAGAATAGAATAGAATACATGCTGTTTATCATTATGCTCTAGTTCTGTACCCCCTGCAAAATGCCAGTGGGGAACTAGAGCCAAGCTGTTTGTCATGTCCATGGTGGCATGGGCACCTGTACTTTTCTTACCCAACAGCACCACACGGTAAACTACTGCTTAGATAATGCTGATCAGGCCAACATTAATGACTCAGTTGTCCACCCTGTTAAAACAGATAAACTATTGCCCCCCTTCTTAGAGGTCAGAGCCATTGCCAACAGTGGGGCTGCAGCCGCTTGATATTGCTAGAAATTAGGCCATTTCGTTGCTAATGGAACAGGGATTAGAACCAAGGTGCTCTTGGCTTTCCCTTCAGTGCTCAGTACAAAAGGAAAATCGCTCTTAGCTTGTGTGAAACGGGTGTGAGGTGGCCAGCCAGATGGTTTACAGGGCTGAAACACTGCTCACAGGGAGGAGAGTCTCTTTTGTAATATATGACAGGGAAAAAAAAGTTAATACTGCATGGATTAAAAACCTGACCTCCTCCTTTCCTGCACGAGGATAATTTTGTGGTTAATTTTTAAACCTTACTAAATACAAATTATGTATCTTTTGGCTGTACAGATTTTTTTTATTTTTTTTTAGTCACTTCCAGAGTGAGTTTTGCTTTTGGAAATGCTGCCAGTAAAGAAAGGGTGAGGATTCTCTGTGTTTTTGTGGGGAACATCCAGTAACTTGGATGTAACTTCTTGTTTACTGTAGCCAGTTAGATTTTGCAAAATTGCACAAAAGAATTTCATAACAGGAACTTGCTCACCAGATTTTAGCACTATTGCTTCCCACCTTATCTCAAAATAAGAAGTGTCTGTGAGGAAGCTCATGGTGGTATCCAAAGATTTTAGAACTGAAAGCTGATTGTGCTGGAAAGAATGCGATTATTTTTTTTGGCAGCTGGTTCTGTGGGCTGTAGAATATTAGATCTCTGCTGCTGGAATAGGAAAGGTATGGTATTTTATCCATGCGACCTGTGTTACCGGCTAAAAAGAGCCTTGTGAAAGGCACCAAGGTGTTTAATTTTGAAGGGTTTCAACACTTTCCTTGTTCTTCTTTTGGAAACTACACTTCTGTGTTGTTTCTTGTTTTGTAACTGTTATTCCCTTGTTTTGTTCTGAGCAAGCATTAGACTGAAGGATTCATAGAGGAATGGCTGACTCTAGGGGATTGGTAAGCTTCAAATGCCTCCATAATAATAATGAATTCACAGCATGATCATTTAGACTCTTGTGACCCAAATGTTTAGCTGTACTTTTTCTTTTTTTTCTTTTTTTTTTTTTCTTTTTAATTGTCCTGGACGCACAACCTGTCTCAATGCACAGTAGTCCAATAGCGTGGCATTAGCATATCAACCTGTCTGGCCCCTGTGTGACAGTGCTGCAGCAGCTACAGAGGGAATGGCATCAGATATCTCACTGTCAGCTCAGATGGGAAAATCCTATCACCAGTGTCTTCACTGTTCTTCATAAAATAAATAAATAAATAATCCCAGCTCCTAATTTATTAGTCTGATGTCAGCCATATGGATTAGATTTATTTACCAGTGCTCTTCCACTGCTCATTTACTGAAAGACACTTGAGCACTGTCCAGATGTCTCAGGCAGGTAAGAGTACTGGGACACAGGGCTGTATTGGTCGCTCTAATATAGAGTGTTAGAATTGGGTTTCTTCTGAAGTCTCTCTTTTATGTGCAAAGTTAGATCGTAACTGAATTCATCTGGTGAACAAGAGCACTGCTCCAGAGCCCAGTGAATGTCACATTTTTGAGATGAATGCAGTGTATTTGCTGATGATTACAGACAAAAGCCTAAGATTTGGGTCAAAAGACAGACTGAAACTGTATTCTGGCAGGCAACAAATGGGAAGGGAGATCTAGCAAAGTTTTATGTGATGTTGCAGTTCTGTTCAAGGCTCTGTTCCAATTTAGGTTGCTGCTTGCTTCATCTGAGCCACATCATCTGTCCCTGCTTGTGGTACCCAGGGCTTAGGTTATTTTTAAAGGCTTGGACAGGTTTGCTGTAGGGAATGGCACTGGTGTGAGAACCAGCTCCTCTGCAAAACGTCATCTCTGTTACCATAGTGTTTAGGTTAAAGTCACATCCCTGTTCTGGTAGATGCTCGCTATACAGATGGACAGTGAGAGATCGTTAGGTTACAGTCTGAAGAGATGAAAGAAGTAGGAAGGATGGATTTGTTCAAGCTCAGAGGATGTCAGTTGTTGAGACAGGACGAATAGAAGGGTCTTCAGAGCCTCTCTACACTGTCTCTGGAGGCTCTCCTGCCCCTGTCCAGGAGGATTCATGTGGAAACTCCTGTTCCCATGAAATGAAGTATTGAGGCAGCTGGAGTCTCTGTGGCTTTAGGGGGTGGAGGTTTGGTGTCCAGCAGTAATAAGAGAGTGAAGGCTGATGATACATTGTGGCAACACAGAGTGCAGCTTTTCTAAGCATTTGAAATGCAGATTCTTTAAATCCATGTTATGACACTTAGTTTTAAAATTGGCCTTAGAAGGAAACAAACACTGCTGTGGTTGTGTCAAGTTAGCAGCATTTCACACCTCAGCCGTAGGTTGGGCTGCACGTCTCCAAGACAGGCCAGTCCCCAGGTGCCAAGAAGGTAATGCTTTTATTAGGTTGCTTTTAAACTCAAGGCTTAGAAGGATTTTCTGATTGTGTGTTCTGTGACAGGATTTAAAGGCATGTCAGGCAGAGAGTGAATCTCAGCATGACCAGAGGAGAACGACTATGCTGCTGATTATTCTTAGATAAGACTGGTGTAATGGTAGATGGTTTCTCTATTTTCTTTCTGCCATGTAATCAGCTTGGAGTGCAGCTGCAGAAAGCCAGGTTCTTCTGAGATAAGTCTGCATTAACCGCTTGACCTCTTGGAGTCTTGGCAGATCACCTAGACTTGCTACTCCGGATATACTGAAGTCTGGAGTAGCAACGTGATGGATTGCCACAAGGCAGTCTCAGTCCTACTGACTGTGGAAGACCTCTCAAGATCAGTAATAAATGCTTGCAGTGCAGCTTTCTCCCCTGCATGATCTTGACTCAGCCACAAGCTATGGAACTGGCAATGAATTCTTGTGAATGGGGAGCTTGCATCAAAGAATAATGGCTTTGGTAAGGTTTGCAGGGTTTGGATGGGTAGCAACAGAATGTATCGTGAGATGAAGGCAGAGGCATATTAGCTGTGGAAGGGTTAAAATAAAATGTCAATTTTCTTCCACTGTGAACAATGTGCCACGCTGGAGAGCTTACAAAGATGCTTCTTGGAGATAATTCTTTATGTTCTTTGGAGCAAAGGCTGTAACAGTCAACCTGCTAACAAGTAGTTTCTCCTGTCTTATTTGTTTTTACAAGATTGCTATGAAACATTTGAGATGACAGCTCAGGGAGTACCTTACCTCTTCAAAAACCTCACCTTAATGAATCTTTGTAGTATTTCATGGAGGCAGCTGAACCCATGTTAATATTTCCATTTACAGATGGAAGAAAACTGAGGCACAAAGCAGGACAGTGTTTTTCCCAGAGCAGAGAAGAGCTGATAGGGGTTACAATCGGCAAACACCACTTCAGAGTCCCAGGCTCAGAATACTAACTTCAAGTCCAGTGATTTTATATTCTGTGTTTTCCATCTATCCCCAGCTTTTCTTGCACTCTGCAGGGGAATCTAGGCTTTCCACTGTACACACCAGGTCAGTCTAGTTTTCCTGTCTCTTCTAATTGCCTGCTCTAAACATCAGCTGGAGCAGACAGAAGTTGATGATCATCTGTAGTTCAGGAAAGGAGCAGCTCAGAATCTTTCTGGTTTTCCCATTTCAGTGACCCTGGTGGCTCATTCAGACTCAAAAGCCGGTCCCCTATTCTGCTGGCTGGGGATGCTTTTTGGGAAGACAATCTTGCGCTAAGATGGCATGAACTTAATGAGATATTCTGTGGGTTGGTTTGTTGGGGTTTTTTAAAGAATAATTAACTTGGAAATGTCTATTGACATCATCCTAGCCTATCTCTCAGAGGTAACAGATAGGTAACAGAGCATGACCTTCAACTTGAATGTAAAATCAGTTCTGAAGTTTAGTGAAGCTTGTTTGTAGCAATGACTCAGCTTATGCACCAGCAGCAGTCCTTTGTTCTTCCAAGTTGATTTAGCGGCCTCCGCTAGGAACATCCTGCATGCTATTGAGTCGTCGTAGAGCAGTTCAACAAATAACTGGTTTTGGAAGAATTCTCCAACCCCAGAACACTGTAGTGATGAATTTTAAAAGAATCTACGCGCTGAAGCCAGCAAAAGGACATCTGTTAACTTCAGGTGATTTGGCCCTGGGCGCGAGTACGCCCAGCGTGACCAAGGATGACAGAGAAGGCAAATGAGTTTCTTTCTGAAACCTTTTTGCTGATAGAAGATAGCAAAGACAGAGACAGTTACAATTCGATTGAAGCTTGTTTGCTTGAGTCAAACCCCAAATGCCTGCTTCTTCCTTCCGTTTTTGTTCCTCCCCTCCCTCCAGTCAGTCGGGCGGCAGCAGAGCAGATGGCTTTCAGCCCGTAGTTGTAGGCTAGCTGCTGCTTTCACTGTGCAAGCTCTAAGGTGTCTACGTGTACCTGTGCATGGCACAACCTTGTCGGCTTTGTTCTACCGGCTGTCATCGCTAAATCCCATAAACCACCAACAGCCTGGTTTTGTCATCGTTGTCGCCATTACAGTGGTCGTACCCGGATCTGTGGGTTTTGGTAGGAGCTGATGTGGGAGACGGCAGCGGGACGTGACCTAATCCTGCTTTTGTTTTTCTGTCTGTCCTTTTTCACCGGCGGCCTTTAGGAAGCAAAAGCAGCGGCTCGAACCGAAGCAACAGCGAGAACAGCAGGAGAGCTCTTGGCAGAGAGAAGGACCGCAAGTCGGCTGGCAGCGGCAGCGAGTCTGACCACACCGCCCGCAGCGGCGGCGGCGCCAGCGTCGTGCGTCGGGAGAGGCCCGTCAGCCAGCTCAGCCACCGAAGCCACGTCTCTGCCACCCACAGCGAGAGAAGCCACCACAGCCAGCATTCTTACGGGCCTCCAGGAGTCCCACCCCTCTACAATCTCCCCAAGCTGGGCTCCAAAGTCTACGGGACGAGCGGACCCCCCGGAGGACCCCCTGTGAGGGAACTGAGCTCTGTTCCTCCGGAGCTGACGGGGAGCCGGCAGTCCTTCCAGAAGGCTATGGGCAACCCTTGTGAATTCTTTGTCGACATCATGTGAGAGGAAGTGCCTTCAGACTCTGCTTGGGGAAGGGCCGGGGAGGGGATTGTTTTGGGGGTGGGCGAGCAGTTTTGGTCATTGTCGAACACTTCACGGAAGAAACTCGGCTGTCTTGCATGTCACACCTTCCTGGTTTGCAATTGCGTTGCAGAAAAATCAACAAAACGAAACAAAAAATACAAAAAACACCCCCACAAAAACGAACAACAACAACAAAAAATCTCCTGGGATTGTTAAATATCAGCAAATTGATGGCATCTTTTCTTTATCCTTTTTTTTTTTTTTTCCCCCTCCCCTCTTGTTTTTGATTGTGAATGGCTGGTGTATATTCACATCTTAATAAGCTTTGGTAACTGTGGCACCTACTTAAAATGCAATTAGTGTATCTTTTTTTGGCTGATTCAAGGACTATTATTTTACATAACAGTGAATATTTCACTTCTAAATTTCCAATAATGCATAGTAGCACTTTTATTTTTCCCTGCTTTTTCTCTTACAAGGAAAAAATGACCGTTGGCTAGTATCTGTGATACTGCCTTGTAATGATGTTTCTTGGATGCATCAGTCAGCACTCTAAGCAGACATGGCACCCGCAAGTGTACAGACAACACATGCTTGGAAAGGAGCAGGCTCAAACCAATTCCTAGCAGAAGGCAAAGTTGTGGCTACCTTCTTCTGCTGACTAGGGAGTATAAATAAATCAATCTTTCTTTCTTTTTTCTTTTTTTTAGATATTATTCTATCAAGGGAGTGGTGGAGTCTTGCTACTGTATGTGTTCATTGTGCAGAACTTGTAAAGTTATTTCATTTAGTATCATGATAGTGACTTTGTAGCTGCAGTCCGTTCCTGGGCATTTCAGTCACATCCCTGCTGACAGATGTGTCTGTTTCTTCTGGTTATAATGCGCACTTGCTTACAGGTTTTCAAAGTTGTTTCCACAGAAATAGGGCAATTGCTGCTATGCGATTCTGTTAGTGTAGCTGCAGCTTTTCCCTCTTGAAGGGGATATTTATCCCATTCTAGCAGAGACGTAGGTAAACTCTGGCTCCCACTGGGACATGGCTATTCATTTTGATCACTTCTTTTTCTGTTCTTAATTTCTGAGCAGTATCTTTCTCTTTTTTTGATATAGAAATCTGGAGATGTCTAATCCCAATTGCAGTGTTACCCAAAGGAACATGTTCTGAACACAGATGGGGGCTAGCTGGTAGCAGGGAGGTGAGAGAGTGTTTTGAGAACAGTTCGTAAATGGTACAATGAATGAATCTTTATACCTGACACAGAATGAGACCCATGCTAGAGCTCCTGCTGAGGAGCTTTGACTTAAGCAACTGCTGTTGTATATCCCCAAGATTTCATTACTGTGTATTTTTTTGCTCTAAGGCGATGGACACTTGATAAAGTATGTTCAGGAACCTTCACTGACATTTAAGAAGCTTTTTTTAAAGTATCCAAATGAGGGCATGGTAAGAGCACACCCACGTTCTGTTATGGTGGCTCATTTAATGGGAAATACGTGTTAAGCTGCAGTCACTTAGTGGCATTTGACCATGGGGCCATGCCTCAGTTAAGTCCTCTTTTGTGAGATACCTGCTTCTGGCAGGTTTTAGGACAGGTGCTTTAAAATCAGTCTTTTCTGTATATAAGCATTTTCTTCACTGGTAAGAAGCTTCTTCTTGTTATGTTCCATGCTTTATGGGCAGTGTGAATATCTGATATGAATGTCAAAAGAGAACATGTCTTTCTCACTATATACATGTAGTTTCATATTCCTTTGTCACCCCGAAAAAATGACTCTTCAAACTGTCCATTTTGTATGTTGTTCATTCTGATAGATTTTTTCACTACTTCTTTCCTTATTACAGGTCTGTGTGTGTAAACACATCCCTTTTACAAAAGTCAGAGTAACATTTTCAAATGTCTGTGTTAATTGGAGACTTAAGTCTCACTTTCAAAAGGGAGCTAGGCATTTAGGAAAGTGTGTGTCACTCAGACTAGGTACTCCAATTACTGGGCTTCTAAACTAGCTGAGAGGTTTTGGACAGTTTAGTTTACAAAAATCTCCCCAAAAGCTACATAACATTTCTGAAAGCGGTGCTTTCATCATAATCCGTCTGATGGGCTAGCATAGATTGCAAAGTTGGTGATGGCTTCAAAAGAACGGCACTACCTAAAGCTTGACTGTGCAAGAGTATCCTTTCTTTTCCTTTCCTCCTCCCAGTAACACAGCAAAGATGCTAACTAAACTCAGTAAACTATTTTGAAAGATTGACATTTAAAGCAAGGAAATAAATCAGGGTAAAATAATTCTGTAATTCTGCTCTGTCTCCAGGAGACACTGTTAAGGAGTCTGTGACTTTACTGACAATCACTAGCAGTTCTACTTTTAAGGTAATTTTAACTTTTCTGGTCTCTTATATATTACAGTTTTTCTGGCCCGCTTTGTCTTAAGGCAGAACTTACAGGGCTGGAGGAAAAGACTGTCATTTTAGTAAGATATTTCCAAAAGGGATTACAGCTGGGGGCTGAGCTTTCACCCATGGAAGAAATGTGTTTAATTTCCTTACGTCTTTTCAAGAGTTGCAGTTTACACACCTGCTGGGTTTTTTTGTCTTGTTGTTATGCTATTGGCAGAAACTGTTCTGTGTCTTGCTGGTCTTTGCTGCTATGTTGAAACGACTGTGTTATATACTTGCGTGTTTGTGGGTAACTCTGGAATGAGGCTGATAGTCCGTAACATAGGTGTGGGAAAGCGTTCGTCTGCTGAGGAAATCAGGCGGCTAAATCCAGCCTGAACTAGCTTCACCCACAAACAGGCATCCATTTCAGGCAAATAACGAGTGCTCTGGATGTACTGACAGATGTGCTAGTTGGTTAATACTGTATAGCATGTAGAACCTGCTATTTACGAACAGCAGTAGGAGAATGTAAATGACCCTTCTGTGAACGGTGCAATACATAATGGCCACTGTGTGTAAAACAAAAGCTTGATTTCCCCGCCTTGTAGTGTACAGTGGAGAAGCTGGTTTGAGTGAATGGAAAGTTAGGCCGGAAACATTGCTAGCTCTTAATTTTCAGAAGTGAATGAAGACAGGAGATTTCCCAAATCCCATCCTTGGCTTTCAATGCATGTGCATGTGTCTTTGCAACAAGGGGGCCTTGGGGCCTAACTGTGCAAGTTTCTCCTAATGGGGGCAGTACTACCTGCAGAAAGAAGTGCCACTGATGCCAACGAAGCTACTTACAATAGGAAGTACTGTGCTAGGTGGAAGAAAGTTTGAAGGCTGGAGTCCTGCAGAACTGTCTATTTCTCTCACAAGGGCCTGAAATTTTTCTCTGATGTTAATGTCAAGTAACCGGCACTGGCTGGGCTCTACAATGCATGACCTATGCCTCTAACTACGATGAGAAGTTATGGGTTTGCTATATAGGGCATTGAAACAACCTCATGACAGGAGCCTTAAGTAGTTGACATTTTTATCCTGGAAGTGAGACCCTCAACATCTGCCTGTGCTCTGCAGCTGAGCTTAATGTGCATGCCAACAGCTTTTAACAAGGACTAACAGGTATGTTTGGAAGATGATAGAAAACAATAAGAAAACAGTTTGGGATGACGTCTCCTATCCAAAGGAGGTGCTATCTGTAGGGGTAGTATACCCACCCAGTACGTTAACTCTGAGGAGTAAGTTTTTTGGCAAATAGTCTTAAAAGCACTGCTGTTGTCTTTTACCTCCTGTTAATAAATCTACTTTTCAAAGGTAACAGTCCCCTGGACACTTTATCCAAAGGTATATTGGATGGCAAGCAATGATGCACAGACATTGACTTTTGATATTATTTTTGTTCTATTCAAATGGGCAGTCCCATCTTGAGACTTGACAGCTCATGAGTTGATGTAATTGTTTTTGTTTTGCATTTAACTGGATTGTAATAAGATTGACTTAAAATTATTAATTCTAATCAGTGATTAGAAATACATGTAAAGAATTTTATGTACAGTAGAGGAACAAAGTTACATGATTTTAAATAATGAAAACCCAGACTATCACCTATTCTAGAATTGGTTCTACTCAAAGAGTGACCTCTTACTAGCATGGACTGCACTGTTCCTGTTAAATGTCTATTGCATAATTGAATTCTTTTTTGTAGATATTGTATTAAAACCCAAGTGTCTGTATAGTTAATATATAGCTGCTTATGTGTAAATGCTATTTTAAACACTAAAAAGCTTTTAATTTTATGTGATAACCGCAGTCTATGTCTTCAGTTCTTTGCACTACTGCATTATCTTTTCTTCAAGAATGATGAAGTATTGGTTGAATCTTACTTTTTTTTTTTTTTTTCCCCCTGCCACACTGAAGTTTTGTCCTCTGGACAGGAGAAGGTTGTTCAGGAGCTAATGATAGGCAGATGGGAGTTCTGTGATTTAATGGTGCTTCAGAAGCGCTTACAATTCAAAGTATGACAGGAACCCTGTAAATGTTCACCACTAAACTGGGTCACAGATGATTGAAGTGCAGAGGCCTGACTCTTCCATGCAGGGTAATGACATCTGACTGGAAACACAAGACCCTGCCATTCATCAGAAGTGCTGCAGCTTTGAGCTAATGACTAATACATTGGTGCAGAAATTGTGCTTTCCCCTTAAATTGCCCTGTCTCTTAATTATTGAGCTTCTCCCTCTTGCAGCTTGGCAGGAGTAGGTGTACAGGAAAGGCTGAAGAAAGTTTGTGGAAGTAAAAGACAGCTGGAGGATACTTGCTGTTACAAAGACATGAGGTGGAACAAGTTTTCCTGCCTGCAGACCCAGGAGATGAATCTGCTAGTAGAACCCATCAATATTTTCAGCTGTTTCATGTGAATATTCCCTTTTTTGGGACTCTGCACACAAACTCCAGCAGAGACAAGCTAGGATCGTTAGAACACCACTTTGCAGACTAACTGGTAAGCCTTAAACCCCAGTGTATTTGTCATGCAACATGAGGGGACACCAAAACCTCCCTGTAAGGTCTGAGTGGTTCACGTACAGAGAACAGCCAGAGCTTGATGAGGCAGATTCCCTCTTCTTAGCTGCTAGAGATCAAGCAGCAAAGGGAGAGACTAAGTAGTAGTTATTATGGAGGCACCGGTTATAAGCGGCACAATTTTGCAGCAGATGTATATAAGAGCCTATGAGAAAGTCTTGCAGAGTTTCCCATATTCTCCCTTTCAAACCATATTTGTTTACATGGGATGCAAAATGGTCTAGCCAGCATGTTCCCAGTTAGGGGAATATTAAATGATCAGAATTTTGGACATACTCTTGCAGCCTTTTACTGCAGAGCCTGACGAACTCCAGCTGACCTAGTATAAATTGTCTGCAGGTGACTGGAACTGGCTGAACAATTTAATTAGCTACTTTTCCCTTCCTCCCTCTTCCCCCACCCCTTCCTTTGCCCCTAAAGGAAAAGAAAAATCAGTCTATCGTGGCTGTACCTCTGCAGCTAGAAAGAGAAGCAGTAGAGGTAAATCAATGTTTTTCCTTCTCTGTTTCTGGAATGAGGATCAAAAGTTACTTAATGCTTCTCTACTGTGAAATCACAGCACTGAAGTGAGGAGTACTGCTGAAATTCTCAGGTGTGACAGTATGCTCATGAAGACTTGCTGCAGTCTGGAGAAACAAGGACTTCGAGTCTTCAGGTCAGATTTTTGCTATCTTTCATCACAGTGAGGGGTACTTTTGTCAAATGTTTCACGTTTCTCCTTAAGTATGCCGGGAGAATTTTATATGCAGGTGACCTCAGAAATCTAGGACAGCTAGCTTTGCAGCACACCAAAAAGCTCTTTTGTTTTAAGAATTAAAATATTTCCTGGTTTAGATTAATTTGCAAATTCTTTATTTGAGCTGAATTGATGAGTTAACTGCCAATACCACATAGTGGATAGGTGGAAAAAATTAAAGTCTAATGTGGGGAATAAAAGAGCAGTGTAGTTGCTTGTCAAAGTGGAGGGGGAAAAGAAAAGATCTTAGTGATTTGACTTGATATTTACTTACTACTGTTTGGTAGTAATGTGAAATAATGTGGACGTTTTTCCATTTTCACCCTTCATGGTTTGCTACTTTACACCGACATAATTTTTTGCAAAATGATTGTAGAATAAAGATTGTTTAAAGGATAAAAAAAATTACTGTGAACAGCCTTTACTAAAATATTTCTGGTTTTGCTTTGAGAAAGTACTTGTTCTTTGCTAGTTGTTTAATTTCAGTAACGTGAAATCAATTTTTTAACAATTGCGTTAGAGTCTGATTGTACTTTTACCAGGTTTATGAAGGATAAGTGTGATGGCATTGGTTAAGAAGTGTTGGATCAAGTTGTAGCCTTTGCTTTTGAACTGAAGGAGAGATACTGTCATCATTCCTCCATGATACAGCATGAGAAAAGACAAATCTCTGTACTGTATTTCATCTGCACTGTTAGGAAAAGTAACAGCAGAGTGGTAGCTGCCGCTTTTCTTGGCATAAAGAGGCACTAAGTGGCTAATATTTAATAGCAACTACTGGCTGATAGTTGGTAGTGCAGTATACCTAATTAGCCACCTCATATTACACTAGTACACATGGCAACCTTCACGGTATATAAGTGGACATTGAGACACTGTTGATTATTGCTGTGATGCTGTGTAGTTCAAGATACTGTCTGTCTTTCCGTGCTTGGTCTCTGCCACAGGTGTCTGCTCTGGGCTGGCTGGTTTCTCTCCAGCCTTTTGGAAGTACAGCGGTGTGTAACAAAAAGTACATAGGTGTAATAAATGTGGATTCACATTTATTACAAAAAATATAATGTAGAACACAGTATTATAATAAGGACCGAAAGTGTCAGGCATCCTCATCAGCTGTAAAAATAGTTAAGACAAAAAGGAAATTGTGCAGCTGGGACTGTTAGGCGCAGGGGTAACGATCCTGCAGTCATGAAGATGAGCAAAGCAGACCCAGTTCATCAGCTTGTATCACCTCTGTATGCAGCTGCATCAGGTTAGCGCTAGTAAATCACAGTAGACACTTCAAAAGACCTAGAAAATCCAGACAAATAAAGCAAAGCAACAGCAGCTTCTGTACAGCTGTGTTGTGAGGGTGACAAGTGCTTTGTGAGCCATAAATGTGCTCATGGAGAAGCACAGCCGTATTACCTCACCACCCTCTGTGTAAAAGTAACTGGCAGGAGACACACTGCAACTTACCTTCTTTTGTCCTGGATTATAGTCCTTTGATTATGCAGACCCAAGAGTATCAAATGGCAAGAGGAGAAATAAAATACAGCAGGCACACTGGGACAGAGGAGGGAAAAAGCCTTGCCCCTCAGATTGCTTGGGGTCTGCAGTTCTAAGCTGCTTTTTTTTTTTAAGATGTCAAGATTTGTGGTGACCTCTAGAGCTGCAGAGTCAGCTTTGTCATGCTCTGTGTACTGCAGTGTTGGTTTTACAATGCCTTGAAGTTGGCAGGGTGGATCTGGAGAACAGAGGAGTTTCCACGCCTGCAAGAACAGACAGGAATAACACTAGTAGTTGAACTAGTCTTATAAAAAAATGTTTCAGTACAAACATACTCTCCCAGCAGGAGGAGGGTAAGGCTTTGTGTAGTTTTCCCATGGTTAGAAAGCTGTTATACCCTGTGCATGCATGAAGCAGTAGGCCTGAAAATCTCCAGGTTGTGTGATGCTAACAGATGCATTTGCCCTTCATCTATTACTGGTCCTGTGTCCAGGTGCTTAAGTTGTCTGTGGCTTTTGCACTCTTGTATTTCTGAGGAGCAAGTGAAAGGGAAGTGATGTGCAAGTCCTGCTGCTTTGAGCCTCTGCTCTCATAGGTTTCATTTTCTGGCACACTCGGGCTTCTGCAACACCTTGTCGTGTCCTGCTTCTGCATTATCTGCACTCTTATCAGCAGCTTACTTCAGATCTGGTAGCATTCTGTCCTTCCAGCAGAGTAACTTACTCCTTCCGCTATCTTCTGCTGGAGTTTTTACTGTGAGGCTTTAACGTTCTGTACTTTCAGAGAGCTCGCATTTCATGTGTCTATGGAATTTGAAAGCACTACTTGGCTTATTTCATAGCAGGACGTTTTAGGCACAGTTCTGAACAGCAAAGCACTTTGCAGACAGGGAAATGGATCTTCCTTCTGAAAATCAAAATACTTTTATTGAGGGCAAAAAAAAAAGAGCCCGGTGCCTCGCAGAGAACTCCAGAGACGTCTTGCACTTTCCATCATAGGCAGCAAACGAATTCATATGCCAAGACTAAGCCTGGTCTCCGAGAGAGGCTGTCGGGAGAGCCCCCCTGCCCCAGTCCGTGCAGCAGCTGTCCAAGATGGGGGGGATTACGGGAACAACACAGCCCTGGAGGAGAATGGATTTTTCCTACTTGTCCTCTGCAGCCTGAAAGAGAAGGAAGCTCCCACTTAGATCCATGATGCTTCCTCTCCTACCCTGAGGTGAGAACCTGATAGGGAGCAGATGTAGCTTCAGACTCTCACTGGTGTTCTGCTGTAGCTCACCAGAAGTCCTGTTGTTAAATGTTACCTGGCTGTTGTTTGGGCTTAAAACTAGACAGCACGTGTTCAGTAGAGAGGTAACCCTTTGGAACAAAGTTTAAAAGCTGTGCAACCCATTCCTTCTGCCATTGATCCGATCAGTAGGAATGACAAAAAAATGAAGTCCAGGTCAATTGGAAGAACAGACCGACTCAAGTGCAAATGCCCAAGTCGCTGACTAGCAAGTAAAGACAGACCTAGGAATGCTTCTGTAACAGCTTACACAATTCAGTGGAAGTTTGTCTTCGCTTGCACAGCTCCTTGCTCCATTGCATATCTGGTTGCTTTAAGGGTGGTCAGATAGTTGCCTACCTTTAAGTTAAATGAGGTTTCGCTATTGGCAGCAATAGGAGTTGAGTTCAAGCCTTTTGCCCTAGCGATTCTAGAAGTAGCACTTTTCTAAGTAGCTCCTAATACACAGTGTGTGGGGGTGAGCTGCTGTCTTAAATGGCGCTACCACTGTCAGCTGTTAGTCGTATGTGGGCCACCAGTAGTCCAGCTGGCAGGAATTGCTGGTCCCCTTGGTGTTAACATGGTTCAGCTGGTGGCCAGTTAAGTTCATTTTCCATGTGAGAGGTGGTACGTGAGAGTGGAGGTAGGAGCCGAGCCTGACCTTGAGGCAGGAACTTGGGAGGGTTTTGTAGGTTTGAGGAAAGTACTCCAGCAATATGTGCATGACGGTCTAGAGGGACTATGGATCTGCTTTTTTGTCACACACAGCCTAGCCAGACACCGCCAGTAACAGCTGTAGTGCAGAAAGTACCTGCTATGGATTATAATTGTGAATCTCTTTCCCGACTTTAAGCAGCCTTTAGGCCCTAACCGATTGGTGACACTTTCAAGAAAAGAGAGACGTCCAGTGTTGGGTGGAAGGGCCAATTCCATTGCTAGGAAATGTAAAGGTAGTTACAGAGAACAGTAATGGAAATAAGGGGTGTTTTCTTTTGTCTTTGTTTGGGTTTGATTCTAGTTAGTCACGTATGCAGAAAGTCCTGTCTAGGGGGTATGTCTGTGGCTAATAGTGAGGGGAACCTATCCGATATCAGCAGGTGGACTGACAATTGGAGATGATTTTTGCATACGCAAAAACAGGCTTGTGAAATTCTTGATATAGAACACTCCCTAGTGGCAAGGAGCTTGCAGGATTTACAGAGAGTTAGACCCATACGTTTCACTGAACCTCCACGCTCAGCACTTTAGAGGATCATCATTTGTTCAGTAACTTATGTGTAAACCTTCATATCCGTAATATAAAGTAGATATTAACTGGTTATAGTTAGCAGGCACCTTTTGCGAGAGAGCTAGTCTATGTTTTTCTTGTGTGAGTATTTCTTTGTCGTGCCTTCTGAAACTATCACTATTACCTGTTCTTGTAAATCAGATGCTTAATGGGGCAAACTACTAGCCTTTCTGGATATAAGAATTCTCCTGCTGTTCAGCAAACAAGGGCCATGTTACATGTATGACTACAGGTTAGAGATATTTCTTATTCCTCAAAGTGTTTGATTTATTTTGTCCCCTGTGCAGAATGTCCCACTGGGTAAGAAATGTTTCTCTCTGGTGATCTTTGCATGTTTTTTGAGATGGAGGAACTTTTTGCTATGACTTTGGATAGTGTGATTTGCACACTGTTTATTTCCATATGTCTTGTCATTTCCATGTTCTTTGCAAACACATGTTAATGAAACACAAAGGAGTGAACTGAAATTTGAATGGGTAATATACTCTTTATATCATGCATACAGCTGCCTTTACATATCAGAATGGTTTCTCTGGATTTCGTGACAAAGCAGTCAAAATTAAAAACAATTTTTCCATAGAAAACATTACTTAACAGAAAGTTCGGCTTTTTGTTTCACAACAATGATAGCAAAAGTGAAATTCATATTGTAAAAGAAGTGTGAAATTATGATAAACATTTCCATTATGATATCTAAACTTCTACAGTATAATTTATCTGAAAAAAATCTCGGTTTTACCGAGATTCTGGCTTGAATAACTACAGTTGTTCTGACTTGGAATGAACTGTGAAATCTCTTGAGAAGTACAAGTTCTTGCTTGTGTTTTGTTTCAACACTCAGTGATATATAAGGATGAGTTCTCAGTTAATATGCTGCAACAGTGGACTGATGATATTACGAACTAGAAGAGCAATGGTCATCAGAAGCCTTGCTTAGCCTTTCAGTCTTTTATTTAAAAGTCAAAGTAGTCAGCCCTTCTCGATCTGAACACAGTTGTTTCCTCGTACTTCGGTTTGTGTATGACCTATCAATTTCTTTGTGTACTCTTTGCCTATGTTGTTACCTCGAAAGGTCTACATGAAGTTATCCTCTAAATTTCAGTCAAAAATGAGCAAAACTTACTTGGTGCTATGCTGTTAACTTGGAGCCCCTCTGTTTAAATAGAAAGAGAGGGCAGCCCAGAGGATCAATACGTTCCGTCACAGAATCTTATTTACAGGGAGAATGGGGAAAGGCTTGTCTTAGGGATGCTGGAGGCTATTAGAACCGTACAGTTTCACAACCTAGACGGTGATAAGTTTGCATTGACTGTAACCATTAAAAAAGAGACCCAGAGCTGTAGGATGTCATTGACTCCACTTTTAATAAGGCAAGTGCACAAACACGCGTAAATGTGTACAGACCGCAGTTACAGAGCAGTGCGCAGGACCTTTGGTTCTCTCTTGTCCATTACCTCCCTTTCGTCATCTACCTCCTGTATCTAGCAGGAGGAGACCTGCACAGGAGCTGTGTTTTCTGATGTTGCTCACTAGAAGGGCTTTATAGAGGATCCTGTGTAGATAGGTACTCAGTATCATTGTTAATCACAAGGATTTCTATTTGTGGTCTATCTCGTACCTTTTCAGATGATTCCCTTCTGTTTTTCTAGTTATTATTTATGTGCTGGTGAATATATTTGAAAGTTCTTATAAGGCCTGGGAAAAGATTCATGGTTATATCTCTGGAGCAGTTATCTAGTTGTTAAGAAGTAAAAATCATGAGCGGTCTTTACAGGAAAGTGGCCTGGGTGAGCTCAGATTGCCAGACCTGAGAGATTCATATAAAGTATCAGTACTGTAGGTTGCTTGCTTAACCAAACGTGCTTTTGGCTCCTTGTGAGCGATGAAACGGGTGGTTAGCCATAGAGAAGATGAATACTACTCTGCCGGGGGCATTTTGCATTAGCTCATTGAGTAGAGCCCTGTGCTTTTGCAGCTTCAAATTTCTGTTCCTAGCATTCAGCCTACTGGATAAGACTGTATTTTGTGTGGGGGACTATAGCTTATAGACTCATCATAAACAGAATTATCTTATTAAAATACAGCCAGCTTCTACTGCGGAGCAGGTGACAATGGATCTGGTTTATTGTCTGTTTATTGAGTCCTCCTCTGGCTCCTCTTTGGTGGAGTTCTAGAAATAATCTACCGTGTTCAGATCGGGCTTAAGCAAGATGATGTAGCATTTAGGGATATAGTAGGTCGCCAAGATACCCAGACTAGTTGACAAAATGGTACCAATCTGAGTAACAGACCTGAGGACTGTCTTCAGCGTGACAAAAGTAGCAACAAAGAAGATCCAGATGATGAAATAGATGAGCATGGCAAACGTGATCCCCCTGGCAATATTGTACTTCTTACCAGAAGTCTGTACCATGAAAGTGCACAGGAAGCAGACAAAGGCCAAGAAGCTGTTGTAGCCGTGCACCAGAGCAAAGGCAAACCAGGACTTGGTGTTACACACAAGCAGAATTTCGGTGGGCAGTGACTTGTAGTCAGGCACCACATAGTCAGGGCCCAAGTGAAGATAGCAGAAACAGAGCAAGCACTCGGTGAGGAGGCACAAGGTGACGAGGAGCCAGGCCCTTCTGTGGGTCACCCAGTACAAGAAGGTGGGGGCACAGCGAGGGAATTCTGTCACAAGGGTGATCTCAAGGGATTTGATGAAGAAGGTAGAGAAACAACCATTGAGGCACAGGGCATAGACTACCTGCTGGCTCATACAAAGGTTGTTGCTGGGCTTTCCTATATAGAGGCAGCAGCTGAGACACAGCAGCGTGAGTGCGAACAAGGCAAAGAGGTTCAGTTTGCCTCCAGAAGCCTGCACGAGGGGAGTCTCAAGGTTCTTTAGAAAGAGCACGGCTGTCAAACAAGTCAAGGATATGGTGACGGACATCACCGTTAGCAAGGCAATGGTGAGCGGCTCATTCCAAAAGAGGTATCTCTCGTTGCGGTCATAACATTGTGTGCTCCGGACAGGGGACCACTGATGCTTTAGGCAGGGAGTGCAGGTAGAGCTGTCTGCAAAGTAGCAGTGAGAAGCTGATGGTCACCTTGCAGCAGAGTGCTGCTACCCTGCTGCAGGCGGTCCTTGAGGATGGATCCACAGTCATGAATTAGGTAGCTGGTTTGGGTGCTGCTTTGCCTGCTTCCCCCCACCCCCCCGCCCCATCCTAAGTGTATTGGATCACCAAAGCTTGTGATAATTCAATCTCTTTTTTTCCCTGTACTTCTCCACCACTCCCCCAAAAGGATCCACATGTTTCCTGGCTCTGTTTCCCTTCCCTGTGAAGGATCACCAGCTTCCAAAAGATCCCAGAATTTCTTCGTATGCTTTTCTTCTACCCATGACCCCAGAATTTCACCATACTCCTCTCTCCTACCTCTTGAGGTAAAACATAAGCATTGTCCTTATGCATTCCCTTTGGGATCAACAGAGGAAGGTCCCCCACTGAAGATCTCCAGAGCAAGACTGAGCAATGCACAGCAGAACAAAATGGAGGCAAATACTCTGCACTGGCAGTGCTTCATGGAGGAAGAGCTCGCAACTGGTCGTTACCAGTTCTGTGAACCTGTGTGACCTTAAGCAGTAGGTAGACACAATATAGGCAGTTAAAGCCATTGAATTTCTCAGACCTCACCTTTAGTGCTCCAGAAGGTGTTCTCTGGACAATCTGTGCAGTCATAGCAGCAGAGGTGGAATCCTTTTATTCGTCTGAGTTGTCCTGGTTTACAATGTCTCAAGCACTCTGATGTAGGCTCCTAGACGAAAGGAAGAATGAATGTCAGCCAGACGCTTTCAGGAGAAGCACCGTATCACCAAACGAATGAGAAGAAACTGGCTGTGCTGTGCTGGGATCAAACCTGTGTCTGAATCTTAAACAGTGCTGGGAATACCTTCTTCTAGTTTTGCACAATGGAGATGGATTACATGTTTGCAGAGGAGCAAGAACTGGGTCCCATGCAAATCTCGTAGGAGTAGCACGCAGGCTAAAAGCTCCTTATGAACAGTCCTGATGAAGCGGCAAAAATGTTTACTTAATTTTGTGATTGTTTATGCTTTTGCCCCCCCCATCTGTACCTTGTGATCTGCAGTGTGAAACTGAATCTGGGACTTATTGATGTACAAGGACTCTTCATAGTTGCCTACAGGCAGGTACGTAAGGGTTCCATTTTTCCAGGACCAGAATATAAGCTTGTAGCCGGTGTTTGTGCCATGGAATTGATCAAAGCTGAAACTTTGGCCGTTCACCTTGAATGGGAGGGTATTCATGAAATGCAGCAGCTGAGGAGAAAATGAAAATTGGCGGTAAATATCGGTACAGTTGATGATCTTGCTTGGAGGATGATAAAGCAGTAAGCTAATTTCTGGCTGAAATCAGTTGTCCCTTGCGTGGGCTAAGATTGCGACTATCGGCCTTCTGGCTGTATTATCAACTGCATTATCTATTGTGCCAAGCCCAATTAGCGGGAGCCAAAACGTAGCCCTAGAGAGGGGGATGCAGCCCTAGCCAGCGGCAGAGAAGGTGCAGTGTGCCGGGTTGACTGGCTAAGGGAATTGCCAAGGTTGTACCGCTACCAGGGCAGGAGCACAGTGCAATGTTACCCTCCCTCCCTCCCTGGCTGTGTGCAGCTCCGATGCATAGATGAGATGAAAAATTGCTGCTTGTCCCCCTGACCTTTACTCACCTGCCAAGATCGGATGGATGCTTTGGGACACGCTCGGTGGGTGCACCCCAGCGCTCTGTGCAGTGCATAAGCCACGCTGTAGACTGCGATGTAGACTGAGTGTATTTGTGGGCGGTTTAGCGTGGATGAGATGTCGCGCAGAGAGATGTGGTCGCACTGTTTGCAATGTGTGTCCAGCACGTCAGAGTTCATGAGCTGGTTGAATTTTCTAGATTCCTGGCAAAATTCATCCTGCTGAACAGAGGTAAAGAGGTCGGCAATGTATTTCCGGAAGCCAGGGACTGTGCCTGCTTTCATAATAAAGCCTAAGACTGTCCCAATGCTCTGAATATTTGGGATGGAGGCAGCTATGTCAGACAACATCCAGGCTTCAGTGCCAATCCAGACTTTCTTGCTCAGTCCCATCCTGATGCTGTGTTCCAGCAGGGCCTGGGCTGACTGACTAAAGGCAAAAAGGACAATGATGTTGACTTTGGTCTTGTTAATTAACTTAATGGTATCTTCCAGTTGGTTTTTGGCTTTGGGGTCTGCAAGGTCTGTAGGAATTAGTCCCTCGAACGCAATGCAGATGCTGTGATTTCCAGCTATGCTTAAGAAGAGCCTCTGAGCTCCTCGGCCATATTCATCATCGCTTCCAATGATGCCAATCCAGTTCCATCCGAACTTGTTCAGTAGCAGGACCACAGCTTCCACCAGGTTCTTATCACTGGGAACAGTACGGTAGAAAGATGGGTACAAGTCTGTGTTGCTGAGCTTCTCACTGCTGGCTCCGTAGCTGACCTGCAAGTTAGAGGATAAGAGAGAAAGTGAGGCAAAGAGTAAAGCGGAGAGAAGTGTTCACAGTCCAGATCACTCTCCACCTTCTTTGCTTAGTCTCAGTGCACTAGATTTTCAAAACTGCTGTGTCAGGATGGTGGGAAGGAAGAACTCATCTAGAGGGATAGGTCCATCCTGGCTGCATTTACCAAGAGAACCATAAACTGGCCCGTCATTTGCCTCTGCTAGCATTGTCCCACATGGCTATCTCCTTCCGCTGCCATTTGTGTCCATCATCACAGCACCAGCCCTTATCGTTAATGACAATGATAATTAGCTACTTTCTACAAAGGGTGGCACACCCAAGATTCAGTAATATCTTAGCTCAGGGCTAAATTTACCTGACCATTATAGCTCTCTCTCTGTTGTGGTAACTGAGTACTTACAGTCACAGATGTATTTTCATGGGATCCTCGCAGTTTATGCTGGGAACTCTTGTTTATTCCCATTTTACATTGATCACAGAGCAGCCTGAGTTATCCCTCTTCTCTCCGGGAACTTAGACACTGGAGTGTGTTCCAGGAGGGAAGTTTAATGACGTGCCCAAGATCACTCAGGAAATCTGGGGCAGAGGAAAGACTGGAATCTGTGCTTTAGCAGTTCTGGTTCAAAGACCTAGAGCATAGAGAGCATTGTTGATCCAAACCCTTCCCCCACCAAAAAGGAGAATTCGTGCTTCTCCAGAGAGTTTCTTTACCTGTGGGATCAAGAAGAAGCTGAATAGTTTGGCTGTTACCAGGCAGAGATCTGACTTATGTGGTCCAATCACAGCAGTCACACGAGGCTGGTAGTCGGTGTAGTTGCACAGTACTCCGATGCCTGTTGTGCCATTTTGGGTCAAAAATAGCAAGCTGGGCTGTAAGGCCACCACTGGCTCAAAGCAGGTGTCATGCATGTCATAGCCCAGCTTTACTCCTGGGAGAAGTGAAGTGGAATTGTTGATCTGATCGATAGCAAACTTCATCCCAAGAGCCCATATTAGCCCATCTACAAATAACCTGTAATAAGAGGAGACAGGGAATTACGTGGTCTATCGGTCCTGTTACAATGGCGATCAGCTTATTCCACGTTCTTTGACATCTTGGCATCCTGTGTGTTGCCAAGCCAGATATACGTGGCGCTGTCAGCAGAGCATCCCTGTACCTATATATAGCCTTTGCAAATTTTGTGCCGTGAGTAGAGAGGCGCTGAGCACCTTTCAAATCTAATTAATCTTGTCTGTCAGCAAATATATTCTCTTTGCTTCACAGGAGAAGAAACAGAGGTGTAGAGAGACCAGTATGTTTAGCTGTGAGGAGGGTCAATGTTCAGACGACCTCCTGCTCTTAGGTTTGTGTACTTCAGCCATGAAGCCAGTGGTTCCCAAAGTGCTGTGCGTGCTAATTCAGGAGAGATGTCTTTCTTCCTGGGATTTTCCTCTTGCTGTATAGCTCAGTGCACTGGGCATATTCCCTGCTTCATGGCCTGTGAAGATGGAAAGAATTTGGACCGTGCTTTTCTGTGCTTTGTTGCTGCCAAAGAAGCAGGTAGGAGACTAGCATGTCTTTTTGTACCGAGTGTCCTTATATCTCGTAAAAGGCAATGCGCCATCTTAATGTGTGTCATCTGCCCGCAGAGTGCAGTGCATGCTTCTCATTCCATCTGGAAGCGAAAGCAACATTTACACCTTTGTGTAAGCGTTGGATTCCAAACGCTAAGAAAGCCAGTGCCGCTAAAAGCTTTCATCCAAATGGGGTTGGTTGCATCCAAAGTTTGACTGCATAGTAGCATCGAGAAAAGGCAAAAACATTTTCCATTTCAGGATCAGAAGTTGATGGCACAGCACACCAGCGCTCCAGCACCTTAGAGCTAATCTTTTTCTCTGTCTTACCTTTCATGTTTGGCTGTGAGACCATCAGTTGCTATCAGAAGGATTACTTTCTTTTCCTTTCTCTTCCCAGCCCAAGTGACCAAACTTACCGTGTACTAATGAAGCTAATGTTCCTCTTACCTTTCACACACAACTAACGTGGGCTCTGATCGTGCCGTCAGGTTTACGGTGTCCGTTCCAAAAGGGAACAAGCCTCCTATGATATAATCACCAGGCCTTCTAAACTGGGCCGATAGGCATGTGGGTTTGAGGGCTGCTGCATAACCAAAGCTCAAGCACAGCAGCAGGTAAGGGACCATTATTTGTCTGTTTTGGGGAAAATGTTTCAAAGACATCTCCAAGCCAATGCGGGAGAGGGAACAGGGGCAGGGGATCCAGTCTCATCAGTTCCTGGGAAGTCTCTTTAAATACAACTCGGAGAGATGAAAATAACGGGGAAGAATTTGTTTAGCAAAATATGTTAAGTGTGTAACTCTATGCTCAGTGGACGATAGTCAAATACACATCAATACCCTGTGAGTGTACTTAGTTGCAAACCACTGGCCTAATCCTGGTTTCCTTTGCTCAGCGAGTAGCCGTGACTTCCTGAATTCATTGTCGCAGCTCTAGAAATTGGACTTCCTGTAGGATAGGTGGTAAACTCAGGTGCCCACCTTCAATTTGGACACGTCTTTGGCATTAACTGCCCCCTGCCCCAACCAAGGAAGAAACATCACCTTTAATGGAATGTGTTTGTAGAAACCGTCCCTGTTTACAGTTTTCACAAAACAGCTGGATTTGTGACTTGTCTAATGCTGGGAGCAGATCTTAATCAGTGCAGCCCACTCATCTAAAAGCATCGCCAAGGAGAACGCGCTTTGACAGGAGCGGAATCCAACACGCCGAAGTGTGCCTTGTGGAGAATGGTGCCTGTTACCGTAATACAACCATTACCCATACAGAGGCTGAGGAGGAAAAAAATTGACTCGCTCACCAGCGTTGCTTCCTGCTGTTACCTGAGGTTCTCCCCTGCTTGCGTGCTCCCTACTTAGAAGTGGCCTGTGCTGAAAGAATGTCACATAGTTTATTTTTAAATGAACTTCAGAATAATATGTGGAATTGCCTGAACTAAAGGGTAGTGGTAAGAGACTTACACTGCGGTAATTTTTTTAATTTTTTTTTTTTTTTTTAAAATTCAGGGTCACCTCATCAGGAGATAACGAGGTCTTCCTTAGTGCATTGCAAAAACTTGTCTGGAGCAGGCCATTCCTGGATTGCAAGGTTGGTAAGCTATTACTCAGCTATACTGTTATTTTTAGGAAGTTGTTATTGGCGGATCTAAATTTTTCTCACAGTGAGCTACGATGTTAACTTAAGTTTAAAAACTTTGGTTTAGGTACGGGTTCCACAACATAGTAATTTTGGTTGTGTCATGGTTTGCATTTTTTCTGTCAGGTTTGTATTTTAGAAAACAGGATAGCTCTGAATTGGAAAGTTCAATTTACTGCATGTTATTGGCTTATTATGTATTTATACTGTATCATAAAAACTGCTTATACTGCCAAAGTGATACACCACTTTTGCTACAAGGCTAGAATGTTTTTTCAGTATGAAGAGAAGCAGGTACACTGTAGAAAGCCAAGTATGTAAGTACTTCAGGCAAGCAACAGTTGTAGATTCCTATAGCTACATTATATAGATGTGTTTATACTGACATTCGTTTAAGAATCCCTTCCCCTTAATGGAATACTTAGTGTTAGCTTTAACTATAGAACTTCTCTTAAAAAGTTCTAAATACAAATTCAGCTTCACAGAGAGGAAAAGAAAAAAAGCTGTTTGAATGGTGTAGGTCACACATATGCACTTATTTACTCCCATCCATATTGTCACGTGAAATCAAGTATGCTTACTGTGGCATAGGGGACAGTTTATGTGATGGACTTTTGTGCAAAATACTCAACCTCCCTCTAGCGAATCTGTATGTTATTGCAGCTCTCAAGTACACCAGTCACTGTAGCTGAAGGTTTTCCACTTCTGTTATTTGGCCCCATTAGTGAAAGCTGCCAGACTCTGAACTCGCCCAAAGCCAAGTGCAGGACCTTAGTTTTACTCAGTGGTAACTAACTGGGGCTCTTAAAAAGGTTCCCATTGTTTGGAGACAGAGCAGGACACCAGGAAAATAAAATTACCATGAGGCAATATCTTGTTTAAATGAGAGCATGCAGACTGATGGAAAGCTGTATTTTACTTGAAGCATACTTTGCATGAAATGATCGGTTACAAACTTAGAACAAAGTTTTCTCCCTACTGAGAAAGTTTGATTCTTTAATGGTAAAAATCAAGTTAGTCTTCAACATTAATGTTTATCTCATAGGAAGAACAGTTGAGAATGAATGTGACAAGGGACAAAAAGTAATTCTCCCATGTGGTCATACTACCATTTCTGCATTAAACTTCAAGAGATCTGTTAACATTTTTTCACTTGACACACAATACTATTTGATGTAATTTAAGGCATTTAATACGCTACACAGATTAAATACCAGCTGTATCTGTATCAGACAGCAAGGGAGGCCCAGCACTTTGTAACATGGAACTGCTCCATTTTAATATATGGATTTATCCTATGTAACTATGTATTCATTTAAGGTGGTCTTAGCAAGAAGGGAATTATATTTGTGTTTTCACAGCATAGCAACTAAACCTCCATTTAGGACGTTCAAGGAAATTCCGTTTCCTGTCTTCAGGCAAAAAATAGTGTTGAGAGATGCGAGTAATCAGAATAGGAGCTCACTGCACAGCATCTAACTTCAACTGGGTTACTCCTGACAGCTGGTTTCACATCTGATCGCTAGGTGAACGAAACACTCTGCTAGTGAAAGACAAGATACAAATAGATAACACTATAAGTGGTGATCCTGCCAACACCACAAAACCAGGTAGCATTCCTATAAAGGATACTCTTCAGAAGCATGTTAGTCACATAATTTAATGTCCAGTTAATCTCCATGAGGTAATAGTGATTTCCTGAATCACGCAGTGTTACGTTAGGCCAAAGTGCCTTCTATCTGAGATAAAATCAAAACATGTTACAGCCTCTGGGATTCTCCCTCCTCCCCCGAATATTCATGTCATCCTGAACTAACAATGTAGTGCTTTTTCAGCTTTCAAAAAGCTAAGTAAACTCCATTTTGCATACTTTGGGTGTGTGTGCATATATACACACACACACACACACACACACAACTGGCTGTTATATACAGTGATTTACAATAGAAGCAATAAGCCTCACAAAGTAGTGACTTACAGTACAAGTTCAGATTTCTCCCCAGACAATCAGAGAAGTCATTTTTGTAGGCATTTGACATATTAATTAAAAAAAAAATAAATCACGAGAACACACTTCAGAAGCATGGCTGGAAAACAGGTAAGGTACAGTCTGCAGCCTTAGCTGGATGTGTAGGATTTTGCAGTACATGCTAAAACCAACAGATTAATGGGTAGAGGAGGCTACACAGAAGGAAGGTCCTGCTTAATGGATCCATGCACAAAGGAAGAACAGGCTCTTACAGTAATGACATACACCAACATTTCCTTCTTTAATTCTAGGGGTCACAGAATTAGCAGCAGTAATCAAATGAGTCTGTGACCCCAAGGAAAAGAGCTTCCTTTCAGACATGCATTACTCAGGATTATAGTTTCAAGGCTGAAGCACAACAGAGGGCAAAACCCCCCAGATCTATTCAAGGGAACAGCTTGTAAACAGAAGTGGCAAGGTGAGCTTACTGTAGTGTTAAGTGTGTCCAGACACCACATCGGAAAGTTGTGCTGTCTCACCAGGTCCTAACTATTAGTGTAAACGCAGAGGTGCTGCTGAAGTTGCAGAATTTGGCTTAAAAAAGAAACCAACCCCCCTCTCCCCAGCCTAGCTGGAGAGTTGAAGGTTAATCCAAGTAGAAAAAAACCAATCCCTTAAGCATGCTAATAGTGGGGGTTTTTTTCTTACTGCAGAGCCGAGGCTCTACACACACATAGACAAATATACATAGGTATAAAAAAAATTGGTACAATTTTTTCTCTTATAAAGTGAGGCATCCCGAATGGCTTTGCCGACTTGTCAGCTCCCTACTGGAAAAGGGAAGGGAGGGTGATCACGGACAGAGAAGAAAACACACGGTTTTCACCCGCTTCATCCTACTTCTGTCAGAACGTGGCACGGCTCTTGAGCATCCCTCCCGTCAAGGAAGGTCAAGCAGCTTGTGGCGGGCAAAGAGCTCCTGGGTGATGCCGTAGACGTCGCAGATATAGGGTAAGGCCTCGCCCAGCATGGTGACGGCTTCCTCGGTCGTGCCCACGTTCATGATTTCAAGGAAGGCGTTTCGGGAGGGTAGCGTGCAGAAGGCCACCGTGGCAGCTTTGCGAACAACCCAGGGGTGGTAGGTCGCCAGGGAAGCGTTGTAGGAGTCCGTGCAGATGACAGAGGTCCGGGAGTCCTCCCGGCCGGTTCTCAGCCCCTCCAGGAAGAGCTGCAGCCATCGCAGGGCCCTGTGGAGACGCAGGACGGTGCGGCAGCCGGAGTCGGGCCGTCCCGACCGCTTCTGGAGATCCACCAGCCCGTTGGCCAGCTCGTACTCCACCATGGACTGCAGCGACACGTACTTCTCCCGCTGCTCGCCGCGGCAGTAGTTCTCCATGATCTGTACCTTGGCCACCGCGTCCTTGGAGACGAAAGAGAAGATGGAGCCCAGGCTGTGAAGGAACCTGCAGCGCGGGGAAGACACGCTCCCGTTAACCAACGGCAACCGGCCCCGGGCCCCCGGACCGGCCGCCGAGGGCACTCACCGGATGAGCCCCCGCCAACCGCTGAGGTAAGGGCCCAGCAGCACCTCCCGCCGCTCCGTCACGCACGTCTGGAAAGCGGCGAGAACCTCCCGCAGGCTGAACGCGCCCTGCCCCGCCGCCATCTCCTCCCTCCGCCTCCTCCTTCTCCTCCTCCGCCGCCGCTGCCAGTCACCCGCAACCCGACCAATCGCAGGGCCCGCTGAGGGGAGGGGGGGCGGGTCCCCCGGGCGGTTACGCGTGCGCTGAGGCGCTGAGGTAGAAGGCCCGGCGCCACGGTGAGAGCGGGCGGGCCCCGGGCGGGCGTTGCTAAGGCCGCGGTGGGCGGGAGACCGCGCTGCCGGGACCGGGGGGCTCCGCTGAAAGAGGGGGGGCGGCCAGGGGGTCGGGGCCCTGCGGGTCCGAAGGCCGTCGGGAGAGCCGGGGCCTTCACGTAGGTTTTTGGGTTTTTTTTTGTTTTTTTTTTGTTTTTTTTTTTTTTTTCCCTGAGGGAGGGCAGCGTCGTCTGCGGTCAGGGCTGGGATCGGCGGGCGCTGGGAGGGCGGACTTGGAAATGTGGTGGTGTGAGTGAATAAATAAATAAATACCGCCGGCCGAAGGGCTTGTGGAGCAGGAGGCCCTCCCCCCCCCCCCCCCCCCCTTTCCTCTCCCTGCCTTCCCGTCTGCAGACTGGGCCGTGTTTACTGGTTCTTTGTGGCGACGGTGATTGCCGAAGCTAAGCAGGCCTGAATTTCCAAGCGTTGTTAATCATCCACGTGTTGATCTGACTTGTGTTTTCTCACTGTTTTCCCTCTAGGAAGAAGTTGTGCCTTTGCTTAAGTCTTCTGCCTGACACTGAAAAAGAATTGGAATGGCAGCTGCAAAAGTGGCTAAATCTTCTCTTCTTTTTGTGGCCCCCGTTAGACTGTTACTGAAATAATTTGCCATGCGGTTTGAGATTTAACGTTTGTTAAAATGCCTGAAATAAAAGTCACCCCCTTGGGTAAGTCCAATCTAAAATCGTCCTCAAATAGACACGCTGAAAAACTTTGGAATTGAGAATTCAACGTAATACGTGTTAGACTGCTGGAGACATACGTGCCTTTCTGTGCCACAGAAACTGGCCATGGTGGTATACTGCGATACGTGTTGTAGTTGCGCAGCATCCTAACTTGATTCGTGTCAGTATGTCATTGTCCTCCGTTTCTCTTTCAAGCAAGTAAGACTCAAACACTCTTGATAACTCTGTTTTGATTACAGGATTCATTAATACGTACTGGTAAAGGCTTTGTAGTATTGTACACTACGGCTAAAGTATTAGTTCACTTAACAGTGCTAAAGAGCCACAGAAAACAAATTTTTATCTTTTTTTTTTTTTTTTTTTTTTTCCTGGGTTGCACAGAAACTGTTGAGATGCATTTATGTACTGAGAGGGCAGAGGATGTGCCGAGCAGAACTGTTTTATCCTGATGGATAGTTTTCTGCCTTGGTACGGGCTTAACTAGAGCTTATTGAAGGTCTGTGCTTTCAGTGAGAGGCAGAGTACTTGGGGAGGTCCAGGGCCCTGGGAACTCTTGAGTTCCTTGCTAGTCCTTTCCAAATAAGAGATTATTTCACTCTTACTTGAAACTGTGTAGTTGTGATTGCACATCAGCAGGCAGAGAACAAACATGCCCTGCTTATGGGTTTGGACGCAGTGCTGTATTTACTGCAGTTTTGCAACTGCAGCTGGAAGGCCCCCCCATAAGCTCAGGGAATGGGGTAAGTCAGTTCACATTTGCTCACCCTCTAACAGATCTCCTTGCTTGGAGGAAAGAACGTAGTCTTTTCCTGCATCAGAAAAGGGCTAGGAAGTTTTTTACGGACCTTTAAATGCTTCTCTTTTGAAGTAATTGTAAATATTCCCAGAGATGTCTTACTCGTCTTTCTTTTGCTTGGTCCAGGAGCTGGCCAGGATGTGGGGCGCAGCTGTATCCTTGTGTCTATCGCTGGGAAAAATGTCATGCTTGACTGTGGGATGCACATGGGCTACAACGATGATGTGAGTATGGTGGAGAAGCCCTGAATACTGTGTAGAGATGCTTTCAAGGTGCATCTGCCTGGCCTTTCCCAGCAGGGCTCCTGGTGCATTGGTCCACTTTGTTTCCTTTTATTTGAAATTTGCCTGACTCATCTTGCGTGATGTAGGGGTAATATCAGATAGGTGTGTGTTATTTGGCACCTGTCTCAACCACTCCTGGAGACGGATTATGGCAGAGAACGAACTACTATTGCCCATTCAAAATCTTGCCTTCCTGTGCAAGAGGTGCATCCCTTCAAGTATTCCTGGTCTATGAAGTGCCACCATCCAGCTGTCCTTTCCCTGAGTTGTGGACTCCGAAAAAAATATTAAGCAAGCTGTGAATGCTCCATTCATGGTGGTTTTGGGCTTTCTGTACTTCATATAGGCAGGTATCTTCTATGCTTTAAAGCATTAATCCTGTCATTAGCTAGACTGTTCTTGACATGATGCTTTGTTTGGGGCAGTTAATTACTTGCAGGATCCATACCACGCATCTAGAGATGCTTTAGAGAGAGAGGTAGGAAACACTCGTGATGTTTGGTTACCCGATACTAGTAGGAAAGGAGTAACGGCAAAAATATTCTGCAAGATAGAAGGAGTTAAAGCGTGACACGGAGCAACTGTGCCATTACAGAAAAGGTTTTGAGGCTTTTCTGCCTTCGATGCCTGTGGGTAAGCTAAAACACATTGGTCACCTGTTCTACTTTGAAGATAAAATTGGCTGTAATTTATTTATTTGCAAGGTCAGTTTCCCTGTCTGTCCTCTGGCAGTCCTCCCATCCTTTTTCTATTTGACTCATTCCGCACATGAGTGCTGATGGTGTTGCCTGCAGCTCTTACTGCATTGCTGACACTGGTGCTGTCCGCTGCCTTATTGCAGTTTTGCCTCAAGGTGGGTTACAGCACGCTTCCAGTGTTGCGGGTTGTTCACACCATTGGTTTGTTGGATAAGTCATGTAGTATTAACTGGCTTTGGTTTGTAACATATAGTCTGTTTTTTCATGCCTTTGCAGAGACGCTTTCCCGACTTTTCCTATATCACTCAGAATGGAAGGTTGACTGACTTTCTAGACTGCGTGATCATCAGGTGAGGAAGCTTCCTTCCTTGTCAGAGCTCAAATGGGAAACAGGAAATCTTTGTATACTGTCCCTAGCAACCCAAACATATTTTAAGTTCATCATTCGTACTTTGGCTAGTTCCTCTATGTCATGCAGTGCTTTAAAAATCTGAAGCAAGGTCTGAGAACCAGGCAAGCTAAGCTCCTGTGCAGCATCTCCCTTATCCTTTGTGTCTTTTTGCAGCCACTTTCATTTGGACCATTGTGGAGCTTTACCGTATTTCAGTGAAATGGTCGGTTATGATGGGCCCATTTACATGACACATCCTACCAAGGCTATCTGTCCCATCCTCCTGGAGGACTATAGGAAGATAACTGTAGATAAGAAAGGGGAAACTAACTTCTTCACTTCCCAAATGATTAAAGACTGTATGAAGAAGGTGGTTGCTGTGCATCTTCACCAGACAGTTCAGGTAAATGATCATTTCTGCATACTCTTGGCTCGGACCAACTGGATCATTGTAGAAGGCAGAGCAATTTTCATTTTTTAAAATGTGTGCACTAAGGCAGCGTTTGCCTGTTTGTGTAGGTGGATGAGGAGCTGGAGATCAAGGCGTACTATGCAGGCCATGTGCTAGGAGCAGCCATGTTCCAGATTAAGGTTGGATGCGAGTCCGTTGTGTACACTGTAAGTATGCACAAGAACGTTTATAGATACCTACACCTCCTGTTAATGGCCTGTCCTGTTACCTTGAGAATATTAATGGATTTCTCTTCTGTCATTAGGGTGATTATAACATGACACCAGACAGACATCTAGGGTAAGTAGGAAGCTGAGTTTCTATGAATTGTGTATATTTCTGACAGGAAGATTTTAGCACAGCTTCTGCTAATACTAGGGGCTTATCAGCATTGATTCTTTGTTAGGAGACTGGAACATTTAATGATGTCTTTGCTGGAAAGATAAACGCAATTTTGAATTATGAGAATGAACAGATTTACATTGATTCTTCCAGATAGACCTTAATGTAATCATCTTCTGTATACTCGTATTAATCTATTTTGAAGGCTGTGGAATAAAGGAAAAGTTTATTGTCATGGTATCTTCTAAATGTATTTACTTTCTAAGACAGTGCCAGTCACAAACTTCTAACGTTCATTTTATTTTTACTGGCATATATGAGAGATTTGCAATATTCCTGCTATTTAGAATATTTTAATGCCTTTTAAAAAAAGTAATAGACTGGAGAATAATTGCTTTTCAAAATCTGTAGTCTCTATTCTGAGCAGGATTAATTTAAAGAAAGCATGGCCTGCAAAGAGAGGGGTCCTGATGCTGCCACAGAACTCCTAGGTGACTTTGGGCAAGCCAATGTGCATCTGTGTACCTGTTTTCCTATCTGCAAACGGAGACAGCGACATTCTCCACCCATCTTTGAGACCTGCAGATCAGAAATGCTAGGTACCGTCTCTTAATTTGACTGGTTGGTTTATTTTAATTCCTTTTGTTTTAGTGCTGCCTGGATTGATAAGTGTCGCCCGGATTTATTAATAAGTGAATCCACCTATGCCACAACTATCAGAGATTCCAAACGCTGCAGAGAAAGAGACTTCTTGAAGAAAGTTCATGAGACTGTAGAAAGAGGAGGGAAGGTATGGCATTTTGATGATCTTAAGTGATGTAGTTTTTCTCTGTGTAGCTCTTGTTGGCTCCGTAGTGCTGTGTAACTATTAATAAACTCAGGCACCTATGTATGACCACTACATGAAACTGAAGGTATTTTTATATTCCTCCATCTGTACTTCAAAAGACAGAATATTAAACACTTCAATTATGCCAAGAAGAAAACCAGACCATGAATTAATGAGACAGTAAGGGAAATGCTGTGCTTACAGTCTGTAAATATGGAGGATAAAGGCAAAATTAACTTGATTTGCATCTTCTATACTGAAGCATCCTCTTAGTCATGTAAATTAAGAAACTGACTGTTCGATTACTGCTTTTAAACTCGATCAGAAATTATTTCCAGTGTAGCCAGGTCGGTCTGTTCAGTATCCTTCTTTGTGCTGTTCAGCACTGTGCTGTTACCATAAAACCCCTCCAAGCGCATGGAAGACATGTGGTTACCATGCAGTAAATGATGCTTCAGTACCTTGTTTGTGGCTTTCACTTGCCTGGCTTTTTTGCTTGGGTAGGCCTGTTACAGTCCAGCGTGATTTGACGTGAACAACTTCAGCTAGTCACGAAGCACATGGAACGTACAAGGATGGCATTGTAACGTGGCCGTTAGGTTTATCAGTCCATTGTTGTTTTAGAATTTCAGTCAGTCTTTTCTGTTTCTCAGAGTTTAGCCCCTATCTTTGCTAACTAATATAAAGCTTTATTTTGAGATTCTCTTTTTCATTAATACCACATTTGGAGCACGCCTAGGAAAAGACATTATAAAAAGAGACATTTTAACCCCTCAGAAAATGGAACTAGAAGTAAAAATTGGGAACACAGGAAAGTTTTACTGATTTCACTGTAGCTAAGGATCTAGTTCTAGGTTCCTAGGACTTAGTTCATTTAACTCGATTAAATGGAAAGTTAGTCTGGCTGTTGATTGTACGTGTTTGAGCTTGAACTGCGTTTTGGTTAAAAGTTATAGTGGTTTGTCACCTGTGACTTCAAGCCCTGTATTTTATTTGCTGTTCTTGTCTTAGTAGGGGCAAAATGTAGGCTTGCTTGTGGAAGAGAGGGCGAGTCTCTTGTTAATGGATGTGGTTTGCTAAACAGTTCCATTAAGAAGTAGATGATGGCTTTCCCACTGAATCTGGAAAACAAATGAGTAGCAGTAAACTCTTTGCTGCCAACTGACAGCACCGAACTGAAGAGAACATTGGAAATTGAAACAGCTGTATGTTCCTTCCTCCAGTGTTGCCTTAATTTGGGAGGGGAGGAAGGTCATAATTACCCCAGCGCAGACAAAGTGATCAAGGACAGAAATGCTCATCTTGGTGTCCGTTTCCATAAATCATGCCAGAATTGTTGCTCTCAACAACTTGCTTTCATATTATCCAGGAGAGAACAGAGCTGAATATGTTCACAAGCACCATGCCCCGCCAGAGACTTAGTCCTCAGTATGTACAAACTGAGGTCTTAGCCAAGCAGATAGGTGCTTCTCAAATATCAGTGCCTTTCATTCCAAAACTGCAAAACACATTCCTGTGGAAAGAAGGGTCAGTAAAAGATACTTGAAAGCAAGAGGGAACTGAGGGACTTGTTCAGAAATGATAATGCTGCAGTGCCATTTACATGCTGTTTGGGTTTCAGAGACTGTAAATCATGCCTCAATTGCAGGTTCTTATCCCAGTTTTTGCCCTTGGACGTGCCCAGGAACTTTGCATTTTATTGGAAACCTTCTGGTGAGTGCAGTCTCTTCTGTGAGACCTCCTTTTCGTCCTCCTTATGTTGTGGTCCTGGCAGGTTTCTGTGATTCTTTCACGTCTGTTTAGTACAAGTATTCTCATAAGTATTCCTTTGCATGTCGGCCCATGTTGGCAGTTGCGCAATTACTTCTTTTCATGTATTGTCCATTGTTCCTGACTCTAAGCAGTAAACTAACCAGACTCTTTCTCCACTTGTCTCCCAAACACTCAGGATCAACTGTCCTTTAAACAATTTGATTGTGTCTTTCCTACATTGTAAAACTGTTTTCATGGGACGGGGAGGAGGGATGAACAAGTATTAAACTTGTGTATAAGCATTGTGTGGAAATGTTTTTGATAATACCAAATGATGCTGCTTTTAATTATTTCCCATAGCGGAATGATTAATATTTATAATGGAAGGAAATTGTCTGTAGTGGGTGGGAATTGGATTAAAGCCTACTTTGTATTAAGTTAATGCATAGCGATGTAGCATTGTTATAATACTGATTTATAGCTCATTGAGAATAGGGTATGCATGAAGAAAAAGTCTTTGGCGACTATATAGATTTATGGACTTTGAGCATGGATAGCCAGGATCCCAGTCTGGCCCTCACAGGTCTCTGGAACGATTCTCTCTACAGGGAAAGAATGAATTTGAAGGCTCCAATTTATTTTTCCACGGGACTAACGGAGAAGGCCAATCATTATTACAAGCTCTTCATCACCTGGACTAATCAGAAAATTCGGAAAACATTTGTGCAGAGGAACATGTTTGAATTCAAACACATCAAAGCATTTGATCGGGCCTTTGCGGACAATCCAGGGCCTATGGTAGGTGGGCGCTAATAAGGTAACAGAGCAGATGTGTAGTGTCAAGGAGCTATTTTTATACCACTTTGTTCATGGTGAAGGCAAACGGGCAGTCTGCAAAAGCTCAGCATCTTCTACCCCATTAATATCAGCATCCCGTCTAAAACCCTTTTGCAACCAGGCCATCTGAATGCTTCTATCTTTATTTCAGTAATGGTAAAATGCCCAGAGAAAATAAAAAAATTGATTGTGTGCTTGTATAATAACTCTGGACCTGATTCAAACCATAATTTTTTACAGTATATTCTTCTGACTTGTTCAGGAGAGAGGTGCTTTACAACACAATCTCTTATTGCTGATTTTATTTCTGACTGGTTTATTGGGCAGTAGCTGAAACAGGAATCTACTGAGTATGATTGTACCATTGTAAAACCATTCAAAGTTTTTATCGGACACTACGGATGCTCACAAAAATCTCCTGTATCAGTAGTTCAACTTATTTGAAAATTAGACAAGCTGGGAAAAATGAAATAGCAAAAATCTCCATTAGAGCTTTGATGTAGTAAGTATGCTGTATTAGTGGATACTCTCCCCAGTTTTAGGGTATTTATGTATTATAAGTAGTGGAAAGAAATGTGTTTTCTCTGGTGATTCTTGGCACATCTTTCAATTCTAGGTTGTGTTTGCAACCCCTGGTATGCTTCATGCAGGACAGTCCCTTCAAATCTTCAGGAAATGGGCAGGAAACGAAAAGAATATGGTAAGAAATTGTATTTCCTCACATGATGTGTTGTGTTAATGTGATAGTGATACAGTCATAAGAACAAAGTTTACAGGAAAGCTTTTCCTGACCATCTAGGGTTAAATTACACAACCTACAAACTCTAGTGAACCAACCCTGGGCAGAGCTCTTGCATGCTCTGAAATTATTATTTTTTTTGGTGTGTGACAGGGCGAGCAGAGGAGATACATGTCTTAGGAGGTTGTGGGAGTCTTTCAGAAGTGCTTTCATTAATTGAAGCATCTTCAAAGACATTTGTAACCTGCATTAATTCTTATTTAGTGGTGTGTAGATTTCAGGAGCTTGCTTTCTAATTTAATTTTCATGTGTTTTCTGGAGTTGGGTATGTGCAAGCTGCAGCACAAAGCAAACACCTTTCCAGTGAAGGATGGTTATGTGTAAGATGGAAAGAACACAATCTTACATCAGCATTACGCATTTGTGGCTATTTTTATGTTAACAACAACAGCTGTGCTACGCATGGTCCATGTGCAGAGTTTGTAGATTTTTCTGGTTTCCTTCTCAGGTCATTATGCCTGGCTACTGCGTGCAGGGAACTGTAGGCCATAAGATTCTGAGTGGACAGCGCAAGCTGGAAATGGAAGGAAGACAAATAGTAAGTCTTATTTTCAAGAAGGAGGAGCATTTGGGGGAAGTTCTTCAGAACTTTAAGTGGTAGTTAGACACCATGTACTTGTAATGGGAATATACCGCACACGGCCTTGAAAATACCCAACTAACATTTTCTTTGGAGTTTTTTTTCCAGTTTGCATTGGCAATAGTGTGTCTTCTTCTGTTGTAAGGCTTTGTTAGGGGCATATTTGTAATGTTTAATAACTAGGCTCCATTAGTCAGGTAGAAATGATACATTTTTAGGCAGATGGGGATATTAAAAAAATGATACCGGGGTCCTTAAGTATTGATTTGTTTTGGCAAATGCACAAGTATTGTGCTCTGAAATTGGGCAATTTGATCCTGTAAGTTACTGAAAGCGTTCCTGTACAGCATCATATTCAGTCCCTGCTGAGGAGCAGCTCTCTCTCTCTAACCTCATTTTCCAATTCAGGTGTTCCGCTTCCTTTTTTTTAAACTAAATATGGAGAAGTTGGGTCTGTTTGGGTGCAGTGTACAAGCTGTAGCGAGCCAAAACAATTCCTGATTCACAAAGCCTGTGCTTTCTGCTTCTCCACAGTTGGAAGTAAAGATGCAGGTGGAGTACATGTCCTTCAGCGCCCATGCAGATGCCAAGGGAATAATGCAGCTGATTCGCCAGGCTGAGCCACGAAATGTTCTCCTGGTGCATGGCGAAGCCAAGAAAATGGAGTTTCTGAAGCAGAAAATAGAACAGGAATTTCGTATGTATAGTATTGGTACTGAAGAGGGAGTGGTGGTAGAAGGCAGGCATTAAAGTTCACATACTTTATGCTGAGGTCCAGTGGATGGAGTTAGGCATAATGTAATTCACAGGACCAGTCACCCTCAAGAAACTAGTATCTGTAACATATCTTAACATGTTAAGCCTATTTAATTTTAATGCCCGTGTGGACTTGAAGTAAAAGTTATTTTGTTATGTTTGTATTGTTGTAGTTCAGCACTTACTGAAATTATATTTCTTTAGACTCCTAGAAGAGGCTGATGCAGGCAGGGTACATCTGAAACTAAGGTAGCAACTACATAGAGGGGAATGAGCTCCAGGGGAAAAAAAAAAGTTAATCCCTTGGAAACAGCTAGCTCTTAAATGATGAGTGGAGAAAGCACAGACTTCACATAGGATGGTTACTTACTGTCTGCATATTTCTTTGCAGTAACTTGTTACCAACATCAGCGTGCAGGCAGTTTTGTTGCAGTCTCTTTTTCCCCCTTAGAAGGAGTTACGGATAGCTGGGCTAGTTGGTATTGCCCCATTGGGGTTTTGATGGTTCTTGCAAGGTTGTTACCCTTAAGTCTGAGCAGCAGTTCTACTTTTCAGCCTCTTTCAAATCCCTGGTATTAAAGTTTCAACAAATTGCTATTAAACTCAGTTCCTGTCCTGTCCTGAACAGCTGCAGCAGGCTTCTGCCAGAATCACAGCACCATCATCTACTCGAGGGATGCTTGTAGACTGCTGGTGGGTGAAATGACAGTCTGGTTCTTTACATTGCAGATGTCAGCTGTTACATGCCTGCAAACGGAGAGACCACAACAATATTCACCAATCCCAGCATTCCAGTGGACATATCCCTGGGACTCTTGAAGAGAGAAACAGCAATAGGTGAGACATTTTGAACCAAGAATTTCACCTCTTGGGCCCAGCCACTGTTTTGTATAGTATATGTATTAAGTGGAAACAGTGTCACAATGGTGACTTAGAAGCAGTGCTTCCTGTAAAAGAGCAGATTTTATCAGCATTTATTTAGTGGTTGAGAAGGCTTCCTGTGAAATGAAGCAGCTACTATGCTATGAATGTATATTCAGTAACATTTAAAACCAAACACACACACTACCTTGTTTGCTACTTGGTGCCTGTTCGCTATGAAAACAAAATCCATGTATGCTTTTACTAGCTAGGTCTGTGAAAACTGAAATTACTTTTATAAACCCAATTTAAGAAAAATCAAACCCTCTCAAATCAGGAAGTGATAGGGGAAAAGAGGCAGTTGTTCTGTATTGCTAAGCATGTTATTTGAATGTGCCTAGATTTCTGATAATGGTTTAAGCACCATGCACTTTAATGGACAGGAGAACAAAGATGTAAAATCTCAGTCTCTGAACCTCAGCAGGGACTCAGAAATCCAATCTGTTAAGTCCTATAGCAGTCATCTTGTGTGAAAAGCAAGTACATCATCGTTAACAATCTTGTCTTTCTCTTCCATTTTGCTTTGGTTTAGGTCTCTTACCAGATGTCAAGAAGCCAAAGCTAATGCATGGCACATTAATTATGAAGGATAATGTAAGTTAAAAAGTTCTTGTGTTGTCTCGTGTCCTCTGTATGAGTGTGTTGTCATCGCTCATACATGAGTTCTGGGTGAACAAGGAACTGAAATAAAGATAAGCAGTCCTAGTTTCTTGGAAGGAGGCCAGTGACACCATACCTTGGAAGATTAATCTGTAAGACGGCCTCTTTAGCTTGTCAGTTGTCTTGACTGATAGCCTTCACTAGTCCCAAAGCTTCAGAATTAGTATCTTGCTATTCATGAGCAGGGTGTTGTGGTTGAATTTTTACTGGTCAGGCTCATGAATGCTCAGAGTCACAGGGAACGGATACATTTGAAGAGCTGCTTCTGTTCAAAGTCTGTTTTTTGCCCTGGCCCCCTGCAACCTACCGTGTGCAGCTACAGACGTTCTGAGACTGTTTTTCAGCTTGTGAATCCAAGGTGTTTCTGATTCACTGTGCGGGTAAAAATCAAAAGAATCAAACAGCAGCCTGTTGTTGGTAGACCTCAGTTTGTTGGACAACAACGGAGAGGTGCCAGGGGAGGAGTTCTTACGCTGTAACCTCATATTCATATTTAAACAAATCATTCCCCCTGATAAAGACATTAAACCAACTCCCATTCAAAGAGCAACTTTAATTTGGGGAAATAAAGAATGGGTATGATATTTTGGTGGACATTTTGCCACATCTTACCTCTACCTTTACTGTCCATCGTATGCTCATGCCTAGCTGTTACTGCTTGCAGTAGTGACTGAAGTCTGCTGAGATGTTTCAGAGATTGAAAAGAAATGATCTTACCTGGTAGAGTTTTGCAGCGATGAACACACGCCTGTGTGCAGCTGACCACAGAGGAGGAATAAAACTTGAGACAGCACGAAGAAATAGCTTATAATGGATCTGTACTTTTCCTCTGCAGAGCTTCCGTCTGGTTTCTCCTGAGCAGGCTTTGAAGGAGCTGGGCCTTGCAGAACATCAGTTGCGTTTCACCTGCCGTGTTCACATTCAGGATCCGCGGAAAGAACACGAGACAGTGCTTCGTGTATATAACCATCTCAAAGGGTAAGTCCATTCTTAGTTGCGCTTGTTTTCTTCCCCCTAGGGATGGACTTAAGAATGATAAGCTCAATAGAGGTAGTACAAGTGCTCCCTCCTTCCTGGCCTTCCAAACCAGCCTCATAGAGTTATTAAGGGAAAATTCTCTGCAGCCCCGAAGACACAACTGCTCTAGATTCTAGTCTGTATAGCCAGCATAACCAGAGCAGTGGTTACACTGCAGTAGCAGAGGCTGGTAACCAGCCTACAAGCTCATGGTCTTTGCCAAGCTGGAGCAATCCACCTGAAATCTTTGTTCCTGTTGGTTTGCTGTTGTCACTGTTGCTTCTAGCTGAAGTTAGTACAATTGTTTGGAGTGAGACCCTCAAGCATAGGGTCAAGACACCTCTTAAAGCTATTCAAAAGCTAGCAGCAGATGAACCGTAAAAGCCGTTTTCTTCCTCGAGGCAGCTGGTCAGTTCTGTGAGTAGTCCTTTGCTCAGATGAATGGGCTTCAGACTGGAGCTGCTATCTTGAAAGCCAGAAATAAATTCTGTAGGAAAACCTGTATGATCAATATAAGCACCAAAATAAGCAAGCTCTGCACCAGCCCCGTTCTCCCTTCCTTTGGCGGTGCATGCTGGCTCAGAGACACTGCTAATAGTAGTACCTGCTTCTGTTTGGAATTCAAAGATACAGGGGATGACTCACCCGTCAGCTTGTATGCATTTCCCACCCAAAAATCGACCGCATATCTTCTCTCTTACCAGGGTCCTGAAAGATTATTCAGTGCAGCATCTCCCTGATGGTTCTATAACAGTAGAGTCCATTCTTATCCAAGCCACAGCACACTCAGAGGATCAAGGAACCAAAGTTCTGCTTGTATCCTGGACTTACCAGGTAGGAATACTAGAAGACATACTTTTCAAGCAACTCTGATCTTAACTTCTTACAGTCCAAAACCATCCTACACTGTGGGTTACTAGTTTAAGGGTGAGTCTTCATGACTGTTTTTGAGGTAGTTTGACCGGAAGAAGATGAGGTGAGCCACTGCCCTTTTCTTTACCATTTTAGGTTTAGTACAAATAATTTTACAGGAGATCTACTGAGTCAGTTTTTGCTGGGGCCACTGAACTCAAGGCAACTGATCTGGAGTAATTACAGTTAATTACAATTATGTCTATATTTTTAACTCTCAGCTGTATCACTACTGCCATACAGTGTGTGGAGGTATTTTATATTGTATTTCTTAGGTGTAAAACTTCAAACAACAAACGAGCAAAAAGCTAGCCAATACAAAATTGGGGTAAGATTAGACCTAGTCATAATATTTCTCCCTTTCCAAAGTATACTTTCTATGGCTGTATTTTTAAATGTTTCCTTTACAGCAAGGAAATGCCTTCTTGAGGACAAAGCAAAAAAAAAAAAAAAAACAACCAAAAAACAATGTTTTTTTTTGTTCTTTGCTTTCAAGAAAAATGGTCATTTTTGTCAAAAGAGACAGCCCAGGTCCAGACACCTACTTTGACAAATGGTAGTTTTACAGAGGTATTTCAAAGGAACACCAGAAATGCATTTGCGCTAACTGGATTGGTTTCCATTTTTGAACACTGCTAATATTAGAATTTGCTGGGCCCAAGAATTATTTCAGTCTATTTCTAGGTACCAGAGTTGAATTTACTGCCCCAAATCGGAAGGGCAGGTAGAAGAGTGCTTTCATCTGGTTTCTCTTTATTCTCTCTAGGATGAAGAACTGGGCAGCTATCTCACATCCCTTCTGAAAAAAGGACTGCCACAGAGTACATCGTGAGCAACAGAGCAGCAGGCGCAGTGGTGTTTCAGAGAGATTTAGATTTTATTTTATGTTGTCAATGTTTTTTTTCCTGCTTTTAATAAAGGAATTACAGTGTTTGTCCAATTACTGCAGTGATAGTGTGTACTGTTCAACAGTACTGCAATCTTCCCCCACTGGAAACCTGTCCATGGAGTCACTGGAGCCTGTTTTTAAAGAGTCCTGAGGAACAAGGTTTGAATTGCTTACCTAGTAAGATATTCAGCATTCTTCCCCTCCCACAGCTCACTTCCCTTAAAACTTCAGCACTGCTTTGTAATTAAAATGCAAAGTATAAATGGAGGCAAGCAGATAAAGCCCTAAATGTGCTATTTACCGAGCAGCATAACTTTTTAAATTATCCATACTCCCCTCAATGACAGCTGACAAGGCTGCAAGAAAGCTGCTCTTGCAGATGGAGTCTCTAATAAAAATCTTTCTTCCTTTGTCCAGAACATAAAAATTGTGCTTAGTTTAATTGGAAAGAATAGTCCCTCTAGTGCTGAGAAGCGTTTCCATAGCATATAAATGGGACAAAAATAGCAGTCTCTCACGAAAGGTAAAAGATTAATTTGTCCTAATACTCCCTCAGAGGCTCGCCTCGTCTCTCCATTTTACAAGTGCAAGGATTTGCACTTGTCTTACCAAGCCCGCTCGAGCAGAACACAGGAATCATTATTTTCAACATTTTAGAAAGTTTGAGCAGGTTTTCTCACCGATACTTAAAAATTCCTCCAAGCTAAAAGCAAAATCCAGAAAGGGAGAGGTCAGTAGCTGACCCATCATTAGTAACAGGTATCCATTCAACACAATTCAAACTGCACGTAGCAGTAACTAATGCAGGTCAGGCCCATCCTAACAAATGCAGAACTACACCCACAAACACCATCTATTCCAAAGCTTTAGCTCCATTATAATAATTTCAGATTTGCTCATGGTTTGCTTGCTGCATCCATCTCACATTGCTGAAGTGGTGTCATTGATTGGCTTTAACTGATAGCTACAGCATCCCAAATCCAAGACCCTTGCTTATCATCATAACGCATGGATTTTTTTCCTCCAAACCAAAACCCCAACATACCCCTAACACCAATGCTTCTTATTTTCCAAATCTCTTACCTCCTGTCCTTAACCAGAGCATAGACTGGCATCGGCTGCCATCAGAAGATTGGCCGAATACAGGCAGACGCTGCAACATCCGTTGTTTTGCAAAGAGAAGTTACACATCAGATCGAGACGCACAATCGTTTATGTCACACACCATTCTGCCACAGTAACCCTACCCCCTCCCTCCTTTAAGGTCCATGGCTGTTCTTGTTCCAAGTCCAACAGCACCACATAACCTGGGAACCCCAACCACCTACTGCAGCCTGCCGGGTCAAAATGTGACTTTTAGCCTCCCTTTTGCACATTTGGAAATGGAAAGACAGATTTAGCACATTGCCACAGTTCAGCATACCTCGATCCCTCTTAAACAAACCCCATCACAATTTCCCTTCTGTTCTGTCTGCTCAGCAGTCTTGCATGCCTACAGGCCAACGGCATGTACGCACTTCATAAAGTTTGGGGGCAGCGTGGGAAGGAACAGTATATCTGTTACCAAAATCACATTCTTTTAAGTAAAAACCCTTGGCTTTTAAGCAGTTTATCAGCCAGGCCCGTGGTTTTCTGGTGACTGATAACCCACAAATGGTAACTTCTCTCCAAAGTCTTGTGTTTCACAGGGTGGGAAAGTCAGCCGTTTTCAGAAGCTGTGTGGTTCTGTTAATACAAGAGAAGGGGTGAAATAGGGTCAGATATAAACATGATATCACAAAAGGTGACTGAAAAAGAGAGCTTTAACATTTGAACAGGACTGGCCCGTGTAAGGAGTCGTGCCAGCTCCTACAGTAGCTTCCCTCAATGACCGTGTGGCCAGAGGAGCTTGTTTACCACTGGTCCTGTGCAGGGTTATGGGACTGATAAATACTTTGGATCTATGATCTTCCAAACTTGCATTAACAGATGTCCAGCTTGAATCCGTAGGCATGCAATGCTAGAAACCCTGTACTGAAATACTCCTCAGGAAGCCAATCAATTGATTCACAAGAAAGGAACGAGATGCCCTTATTTGGCTGCGGAATGTAGGCAGAAAGCAGTTTGTGAACCCAGCTGGCTACAGGGTGCCCCCAGGGAGAAAAACACAGGATCCCTCCAAAATAGGGAAAAGCCAAGCAGGACTGCCCCAATCCACTCAGCTTTCAGCTAGTTAGTGTCAATTAGAAGGCTGGTTTCTTCCAAGTAACCCTTTCCTGGGCTGTAGCTGCTTTCCACAAGAGCCCTGTGTTCTCCTACCAAGCCCAAAATTAAACAAAAGGAGACCAAAACATCAATTTACGCAAACACAGCATGTTTTGCCCTGTGCTATCTAGGACTGTCAGAGAATACAGCTCCCCCAAGTACTGTCCTAGTTGGCTAATAAAAATATATAGCTGTTAGGCACTTCCCTCCAGCATTCCCTTGATATAAAAGCCACTGTATGAACAAATGGTAGGTTTCACAGGTTTGTTTTCAAAGAAACAGTTGGAAAGATGAATACTCTACTTACTTTAAGTAGATCAGTTGATTCCATCTCTGTCTTTTTTATTTCCATGTCTCGGTTGTAGTTTATAAACATAGGAGGACTCCCCACATTTCTGGTCACAGATGGTGTACACCATTTTAGACCTGAATCTGAGCTTGAAGTTGAAGTACCAATGCTTGCTGGAAGAGGTGAAGTAGTACAAGAGCGGGTTAAGGCAACAGTTGAAGCTCACTAGGGCTAAGGTGACTCTTCGCATTTTGTAGATCAAGCTGGTAAATGACTCATTCTGGATGACCTGGATTCTCATTAAAAAGTGGAGCAAGTGAGTGAGATGATACGGGAGAAAGCACAAAATACAAATGACCAAGATGATGTAGATAGTGCTCAGGGCCTTCCTCTTGCGAATGCTGTGTTTGATCTGGGAGATCCTCTTAGCAATGAGAGGATAGCTGATTAGAATGATGGAAAATGGGATCACAAACCCAAAAACTAAGGCCAGGATGTTGTAAGGTGCCATACGATAAGTCCAGCTATGCGTAGCAAAGTTCTCAAAACATGCTGTCACGTTCCTCACACCGCTGTTGTGGAGGGGACCTCCAAGGATAAGCGGAACCATGACACTTAGAGCGACCACCCAAAGGATTGTGACCACCATCACGTAATGGATGACTTTGATCTGGATGTACGTGAAGGGGTGCAACACCGCAATGTAACGATCGACACAAATGCAGGTGAAAAAGGCAATGCTGAGATAGATGTTGATATAGTACAAAGTCCCAGTTATCCTACAAGCCATGTCACCAAAGATCCAATTGTTCCGATTCAGGTGGTAATGAATTTTAAAAGGCAACACACAAACAAACAAGGTGTCTGCCAGAGCTAGATTAATGAGGTATACATAGGAATGAGAAGTGTGCTTTACTTTGCAGGACAGGAGGTACAGAGCCAAGACATTTTCTACCAGTCCCAGCACAAAGACAATGCTGTAGATGACAGTAAACAGGGAATACTGGAAGTCTGCTTCCAAACTGAATTCTGAGCTGGCATTGGCAACTATCTCGGTGGAGACTCCTTCAGTCCAGGAAATATCTGCCATGGTTTCTGCTGGAGCGTAGGGATATCCAACATGGGATAAAAGTCTTAAGCCATCCCTTACCTCAGGAGGTTCTTGAGTTTTACTTCATCTTGAGTGGGCAGGAGCTAAAGCTACACAACTGAGCAAAGTTCCGTCTGGTGTGGTCCGTGGTTCAGAGGTCTGGGCTTGGCATACTTAGATGGAAGGCGGTGTTGTGTGTTGCTGTAAGGGAGAATAAATAGTTTAAAACACAAGCATGTTAAGTTTACACAGTAGACAGAGCATTTACTGGCATTAAAATCATCACAAGGTGACAGTACTGAAATAACAGAGGTAGCAGTTCCCCCTGCCCCTCTCCAAAAAAAAAAAAAAAAAAAGACATATAGAAGACATATCTTTAGCTAAGGACAGGCCAGCAATTGAAGCAGTGCAGGAGAACTTCAGCAGTGATATACCTTTGGAGGTCCTGTAATTGATTTCCCATTCCTAAGCCCTACCAAAATTCCTGTGTCACTGCTGAGATGTATGATGTTGTTACCCTGTCCTTAAAAATTTGCAGTGATGGATTGTGCAGGCTTCCCAGGAAAAAAGAAAAGCAGTAGAGGCAAAAATAGAAGCAGGACTGCTTTTTCAGTTACTCCAGTGTGACAGTTAACCCAGTACTCTGTAGACTGAACTGTTTTATAACCTGGCTGCTGCAGTTTTATAAAAAACATGCGTGGAACCCTCCTGTTAAAACTAAGACATATTGTTTAAAGCACAGGACTGAACAGGTAGCTGGCATCCATACCAAGCTGTTAACCAAATCATAAAGCAGCAGCACCTATCCCCACCCACGTTTATGAGTGGTTCAGGGTGGGTGGTCAGTAGTATAGACCACAACTGTTAACATAACAGTAAATGGAAGGGTTCAGCACTTCAGACAAGATGTGCCAGGTCTCTTGGAACAAACATTCATTTGCAGGGGAGTATGTAGGACTGGACACAGTCCTCAGTCATCGTAAGACCTGGTGACATGCATGCAGACAATCTGAGAGAAATAGGGGTTTTTCCACCCTTCTCACTCACACTTTTACACCTTAGTTGACATTCATATACAAGGGGGAAGGCTCAGTGTAAGCTGTTGGGTGAATTTACAGCACCCTGAACCTACTCTGCAGGCACATTGCAGAGGGAAACCACCACTCACCTCAGATACAAAGGAAGCCTAAAGGCCTACTTTATGTGTTCGAAATTCGGGAAAGAGGCACTGTGCAAGTAGGACTCCTCATCTAGGTCAGTCACGTCACGTAAGCAATAAACTGCACTCCAACAGTGCAGAGTCTCTCCATCAAATACAAAAGAAATCTGAGCAACTAAGCCAAACATAGACACCTAAACAGAGGCCCTTAAAAGCAGTGGAGAAATTAAACACAGCTACAATATGCACAACGTTCCTGAAGTGGAGCCATTGAAAGCACAAAAACACAAAGGTTGTTGGGTACTTTCCAAAGGAAACTCTGAAATCACATTTCCTCCCAATAGTTGTTTATCTAATGAAGTCAAAAGCACCCAAGATAACTGGAAGATTAGAAAGGAAAAAAAAAAAAAAAAAAAAGGTTTCACTTTAAGTAGGCAAGTATACCTATCTGCTAACATAGGTCTTTCACCTAATGGCAAAAGGTTTGTACACACCCAGGAAAGTTAATAGAAAACTAGGCATGGCTACGCCATAACTTTAAGCAGCACAGGACTTGAAACAACCTTTATATCTGACTTCTGCCAGAGCAAGAGCCCCCAAACATCTATCTTTTCTAGAGTTGGAGTATAGTGTTGCAACTGAGGAAAGATAAGGCAGAGGCCTGTAAAGCCATTAAAGGGGTAGGACAGGCAAAGGAGACCGATTAGCTACTGCTTCTCACAAGACTAGCATAGTAAGGACATCCGTAGACACTACCAGGTAACAGCTCCAGAACAAACAAAAGGAATTTTTCCAAACAGCACATACATTGTCCCAAGTTTCTGTAGAAGCCAGACACAAGAGTTTCTGTATGCTTAATGCTGACTGACTGCTGCGAGATGGCAAAATGAATCTTGCTAAAGGACTACCTAGAGAACTGATTCCACTCAGATCCCCAGCAGTACTGTTACAAGGCCTTACAAAGGCACAGAAGCTGCTTGCACCACAATACTACACTAATATCGTTTCCTTTCAGCACCTGTAGTCTCATTTAATCCCCTAAATTCCTCCCCATCTAAAATAGGATCCCACATTACATCTCACACTCTTACAGTGGACGGCGAGCGATGCTAATACCTCAATTTCTAGGAAGTAACAAGCGAAGCTCCTGACAGAGATGCTCATACCCACTAGCGCTCACCATCCCTAGATGTAGCCCATCAAGTAGCATGAACCCATTTAAGCTTAACTACAGCAGAAGTCAGAACAGTGGAAGGGAGGGTGGAAATAACACAACACTGACACGGAGTATTTTACAAGTCTCACAAGTCGGTCTTCTACCCAATTCCAGTTATATAACCACTCCAGGACCCCACCACATACATCGATCTGTTTGAAAATATTTTCATTCCCTGTGACAGGTAATAGAAGTGACAAGAGTCTACAACTAAACATGTATTTTCCAAGTATATAGCCACTTTCATCTCGTATAATAATGTACCATTACTTATCAACCATTTTAAAAAAATATGGAGTCTGATCAAATTCCAGATTCAGCTTTGCTTCCTCAGAGTTGTTTTGTTTTGGGGTGATTTTTTTTTTTTGTTTGGGTTTTCTTTTTTGGGGGGAGGGCTGTTATTTCTTCCAGAACCAAAAAGCACCACTGAACTTCTCTTTCTGTACAAAGTTATTTGATTTACAAAAACACAGAAAAGCATTCATCAAAGTTTCCACTGGATTTTGAGTTCATTAGACTATTAGAAATGTTTTCATATAAAACCAAGCTTGAGTCTTTGAACTCTGGTCAGGTATGAGGTTTTTCTAGTTTTAAAGCATCACTATCAAACAATCAGAAAGACAGATCTCCCCATGTATTGGATGTCCAAACTGAATGAACTGAAAGAAATTAGTAATGCAACAACACAAGAAGGAAAAGAATGCTAAATACTCATTGATAATAAGTAACAAGTGTTAATGGTGGACATAAAAAAAATTATTCAGACTAGGAGTTTGTACAGAAGTTCTCTACTGATGGTACATTTTATGATGCTAAGAGAGGATGTTCTTTAATTAGATGTCTTTAGGTTCTTTTTAACAGTTGCTCTGGGATTTAAAAAACAAAGCAAAAACCCATAGCAGTTCTTTGTGCTAACTGCAGAGTTAGCCTACTTCTAGACTACTGCCTGGATAGCTGAACCTGGGTTGCTCAGTTACTGGATTTGATAACAAGCCCATCAACAAGATAGGTTTTTATTGTAACCAGAAGTTGGGAAACATTTGCAGAAACATCAATAGCAGCTATTTTTGCACTGTGACTATTAAAAAAAAAAAAAGCGATACCTGAGCCTGCAGTAGCAGTTACCTCGATTAACACCCAAACAGCATTAGTATTTCGTTTGGTTTTCTGTCCCGTAAAGACTCATAATAAATTTGGTTAGAAAGTTAACTTACCAGAGCTCAGATCATCATCTCATGCAAGAGCTGCAGATGAGTACACTGGCCTCTCCAAAGAGTCCTCACAACTACGAGGTCACTGCTAAGCTCTTCTGCACAGAGTTTTAACACCAGAGCAAACTGCCCTGTAAGACACACTGCAGAGCTCTCCCACACTGTTCTACAGAGAGAAACCACAGGAAGTGAAGATTAAAAGCTGTCGCTCAGATCCAAGACAAAGCACTTGCCCCACTAGTGAAGCGTCCCCCCAACAGAACTGGGGAGTGCACAGCACACAGCCAGCACTAGTGCAGGCTTTAATTCTCTCCATGTATCCACTGCACGAGGGAGGCATGATGCTCCCACCCAAAGCCACCTTTGATCACCTCCAGCGTGCCCGGCCCCCCAGTCCCAGAAGTCTGCAGAGCAAGACTTGCCTCTCTGGAACCACGTACCAGTGCTTCAGTCTGACACACTCTGAAATAGGCCTGTAGCTGCACTCTCACTTCTCCTCAAAGGGAGGAAGAGCAAGACTTTGATGTCGTTCCCTTTCAGGCAAACCGCTGCCCAAAAACACGTGGGCACATTACAGCTTGGAACACAGATGGACAAGCCCACTGTCTGTGCTGAAAAGAAATCACTGCAGCATGTTACAGCATCCCTACCTCTGGGTACTTATCCAGCAAGGCTGTACCAGAAAAGCACAAACAGGTACCACACTAGCAACACAACAGCTTCAACTCTCCTTTTCCATGGTAGATACCCAGGACTCCTCCAAAGTTCTGTCATCTTCTTTGGGAATGAGTCCCTAAGGGAACAAAGCAGCTAGCAGTCAGCATGCCCCACAGGAAGGAAGGGAGTAACCAGAAGTATCTTGCCTTTCCTCCCCATGCTGTCAAAAGTAGGTCTCTAGCAAGACCGCTACCTGGAACAGAGTGGGAAGAGATGTATCACTTCTCACGAGGAGACATCCAGAAACGAGCTGTCGTCATATTCTGTATCAAACCACTCACTAACTCAATCCCCACAGCCAAAGGCAAGGTGGCCTTAAGAGAGGTGAAAAAGAACTGCTGCCTCCCCCTCTGCCTACCTCGTGGCTCTCCACCATGCAAACAGAGATTGGAAACTCCACAGCCTCTCAAGAGGCTACGAAGATTCTTCCTTTATTTATCTGAATGCAATAGTCTATATCACTTTGAATTGCCACATAAAAAAAAAAAAAAAAAAAAAAGAACATCCTCTTACCAGATCAAGTCAGCTGTCTGCTCTGAGAAACTAGCTTTGTCTGTAATTCTTCTCCTCCTCTCACAGACAAAGGGGAGATTAATTATGGTGGTACCAGCCATCTCAGCTGGACGTTACTTCCACTGAAGCAGTGTTTAAACTAGGTATTGTTTCTTCTGTGAACTTCAGAAATCAAAATTTTCATCCTCTTTGCTGTAACCTGGCACTAACAACAATTTTATAACTAAAACAGACAGAGATTCTGGTGTCATTCATGAGAAGAAAAACCCCACAAGTCACCCAATGTGTATTTTATTGATTGGGCAAGCAGGCAAAACCTGAGATCAGTGTCATTTAAAAATAAATAAATAAATAAATAAATAACAGTTATTTCTGTTCCCTGCTCTGCACTATGATTCACACACCCGTAGATCACCGACAGACTAGCACGCTCTGCAGCACCACTGCACCAACAACTGTGGAAGAGCAGAAGGCAGCAACAAGCAAATCAGAGCCCAGCAACAGTGGGGCAGCCACCTTCCAGCTACAGAGCCTCCACTGCCAAAAGTGATAATCATTTCATGATTAGGCTGACTTGCTCATACAGCTGTTCCTGTGCTACTAGCCCAGGCTGTGACCATTAAAACAGGTTTTAAGTGACCTCAAAGGAACTTTGTTCTGTAATATGCCATATCCTAACAGACATGCATCCTAATATGTAACAGACATGACTTTGTACCAGGGAACAGGATAATGTAAAAGGCAGTATAGTTCAGTGAGAGAGTGACTGTTGAGGAGAGGAAATGGCGAGTACTTTCAAAGGCTGCTTCTGTAAGTCACCGCATCAAAGAGTAACAGTTGTCCCTTGCGCTATGTTGCACAAAGGCAGGGTTACAGAGGAGAGGGGCAGAGAGGAAATGCTACATTCTCCCCCATTCTAAGCTTGTATCCCTCCCACACACACCACAGAAGGAAAAAAACAAACCCATCAAACACCAAAAAAACCCAAGTCCCACTCCTTCCTTCTCCTGTTTGAGAGACAGGCATCAGAATTTCAGAAGAAGAAAAAGCAGTTCTGAAAGCAGCACGGAGTTGTTCTTCTTTTCCCTTTGGCAGTCTCAGACATCAAGAACAAATGGTAGGAAGATGCCTACAGTCACAGTCAATGATTTTTATTGAGACAAGACCGCGTATTGTGTAGTGCGCTTGGCAAACCTCCATCACATCTCCACAACAGTCCTTTCAGACATGGCTGTATCTCATAGAGCTGCTATTCTCCTGGGCCAACTGTAGCATCCAAATCTGAGAGGAAAAAAAAGAAAACATTAAATTAGGGAAAAAGATGGCACTGAAACCACCTGAAAGCACTTAATCTGTGGTCTTCATTTCCCACCTGGGCTCCCTCCCCACTGGCACAGACAGCTCCACAGCCAGCACTATCAGAAAAAGCACCATTGGAGAGGGCCAGCACCAGGAAGCAGCAGCTGCCTTTTCAAGGCTACGCCAAGTGCTCAGAACTACCTTCAAGCTCTTTGCACTGCTCTTTGTTGCTTCCCTTTCCCTTCTGTCTTCTTTAAGCCCCAGTGTGTGCACTGCTGCTGCACAGGAGAGCATGCTCTAAGCCCACCTGTAGGAAGTCTGTGGTCTGGCTGAGACAAGGCAGCCTGGAGAAGGTCTGCAAAGTCCTCTGTATCCACATTTCACGAGTGCTGGATTAATCAGAGACAGATTAATCCTTGCAGTTTTAAACACCTGCTATTCCTAGCAGGGGTGTCAAAATTCCGTGACATCCATTTGCTATCTTCCGCAAATTTGCCACACACCCCTTTTTTTTTTTTTCCCTAAGCTAGAAAACTTCAATAGTTTAGATGAGATGCTGTTAAATTAACAGAGCCACCATATAAGCAAAAGGATGATCTGTTCTCCAGTCTGTACAATCCTCTCATAAATACCAAGGGAGAAGCGAGGGAACAGAAGTGGATCTGTAGACACCTAGATACCACAGACAATTTAGTCTTTAAACATTGTCAGGGACAGAACAAGCATTTATGAGAACTGAAAGTATCATTCATGTGAGATCTCAGTCATTGTCAACACAACTTCTCTTTTACTACCCTGCAAGTAAGAGGAGGAAATCTACTAGGAAAAAAAAAAAAAATACACAATTTTTCCATAGCAACTACTGTAAACACCTCTACAGTCCAGGGCATTCACTGTGATGAGGGTGTCAATGAATAACACTGTGAGCCATAGGTCAGACGGCACATAAGGAAGACTGCGGGTGTTACCGCTCCCTTCAGTGTTAGATCTGACTCCTACAAAAAGAACACTATTCCCTGCATTCACCTACCTGCTTCATCGTATTCCACTGATTTTAGAAAGAGTCCAGATGGCGGAGCCATGGCATTTGGTGGAAACGCCCGTGCATCTTTTATCTCCAGTAACTTCTTTATATGAAGAGGCGTTAACTTTCCCTGGCCGACTGCAACTAAAGCCCCAACCATTCTTCGGACCTGCAAAACCGGAGAACACAGCTTAGGACCTGCCCTTGTAAAACTTAAAGAGGTTAGGAAATTCTGTCCAGAGTCCCACGCTTGTGCTATCACCAGTATTATAGCAGCCCTCAGTTACCACTGATGGCGAGTCAAGCTAGAAACCTAAGCAGAGAGTTCAGTGCCTGTCACTCAGGAAGGAACATAAGCCTGCTCCTGAATATAGGTACATCATTATTATTAAACCCATAGTTCGTAGAAAGCCTAATTTCTGGTGTTCCTCTACCGCTCCTAGTACCATCAGTTCCTAGTACCATCAGTGCCATGCGCTTTGGTCCTAGTTCAGCTGGGTATTAAGAAAGAAGCAAGCATCTCCCCACATAAAGAATGCTTTGACCCTTGTTTTAGGTGCCACTGCAGTATCCCAAGTCATGGCCCAGACTCACTCATGAGGGTTCAAGCCAGTCCTGGCTGCCCCTTGTATGCCTTTGGTATCACATACCTTCAGGGAGCATTTCCACTGTTCACCTTATTTCTTCGGAAAGATCATACTCCCTTAGTCCCCGAGCACGCCCCAGCGGTCAGTCACCCCACAGCCTACGGAGGAAAGGTGTTCTTTCCACTTTTAGCAGGGATTCCAAGGGCTGCCTAGGTTTTGCACTGATTGAGGCGACATGACAACATGCAGCAGCTAAGCTTGTCTGCAATGCGCAGAGGCACGGCATCTTCTAGTGACCAAAGCTGGTGGTAGGAAAGGGAAAAGAACTAGCAAAATTACCTCGCTTCCTTTAAGTCTTCCCTCCCTACAACTAAAGGCATTAGTCAGAATGAGATGAGGACCTGTAATATAATGACCTCCAGCTACACAACACTGCCTTGGAGCAAGGCTTGGTCTCGTCACACATGGGAAGCAAACTGAGCAGAGGATGGTTTCCGTTTCAGAAACAACAGCAGCACCCACACGTCCGCCTGTGGCAGGAAGCTCACATGCTTGCTGGGAAAGCTGAGTTCACAGGTGGTTCTTAATACATAAGCAACACTGTTTGCAGGTGAAGGACTATGTAGGGGCTTGCTTCTCTCTCAGAAAGCCAAAAAGAGGAAAAAAAAAACAACCTAAGCAGGACAGCCCATAAGACAACACCCGCCGAGTGTGCCAAACTGGTATTTCAAACACCTCTGCATGTCACAACTTCCCTTCCCTCCCCTCCACACTCAGCAGTTCCAGACCTAGTCAGCACAAATTTCACACCACAGTGCTCACCTCCTGTGTAAACACCCCTCACACTTCAGCATCCCTTTGGCTGAAGGGCACTCTTTCCTTCTATATCCCTAGAAGACATGCTGTTCCAGGAGGGCCAAGACTTGTATCTGCCAACGACACCTGCACACCAAAAGCTAGTTCCCTATGGCTAGCTATCTCTTACATCCCTGTGTGGTGGCTAAATTTCTCTCCACCCCTTTCATGAGCTGAAGGCGTCCTTCTGAAAGCAGAGTACTGCCCACTAATCCTCCTGGTACTTCTTATGTCAAGGCAGCCGCATGAAGCTACTGTTGAGGAATAACTTTAACAAGTAAGAGCCCCTCAACTCGTGCCAGAAGTACTCTCAGCAAGGCACTCTTAGAGAGACTTTTATCCAGAGACTAGTATACAGGCGATTACCTACTTCCCATAGGCATCAAGAAAGCTTGAGCGAGAAACATATGGGGATGGTTCAGGGAAAGATCTATTTCCCTGGGGAAACAAAGGACGAAACAGAGAAGGGCCGTCCTTTTCAGGCTTTTTGTTCATCAAGAGATAAATCTCAAGGAAAGCTAGGCCCTGTCCTAGTGCTCCTGGAGAAAACAGGCTTGTGTGAACAGTCCCGTCGTGAGAAATGCCTCTCCAAGGGGAAAGAAATAGCACAACGCAATGAACTTAACCAGCTTAGTGGTGTCCAGCAGACAGGAGCTGAACCCCCTTCCAAAAGCTGCCAGCACTTTGCTTGGGCTTGCCTATACTCATTTTCACAGGAGAGCTCAAACGGCCAAAGGGAACATGCCACAGATTTTCTGGGCCCGAGCCTTATCTGACAGAGGAACCACACTGAAACCCAGCCCTTGCCACAGGCTGATCCTCAGCCACTGCAATTTCACCATTTCCTAGTCATTCTTCTCTGTCCACACTGGAAGAACTGTCCTCCAGTCTCAAATTTTACAGGCAACAGCAGTACCAGCCCACGTGGGGGAAACTGGTCAAGCAGATACCGTCCTGTCTGATTCACCTTCTCATGCTGCTGCCAGAACCCATCCCCACTGGTGCAGGCATGATTAGTCATTTGGCCTAAATAAACATTCATTCTATTCATGACCTTTCAAAGCACACCAAGCTCTCCAAAAACTTAAATGTAGTGCTGTGATGAAGCATTGGTCAAGTTTCTGATCCATTAACATTTACAAAAGAACAAACCAAAGCCCACTAAGCAACCCGATCATGTTTATTACCATTAAGAAGAAAGGTCCAACAAGCCAAGATATATTTATCCAAAGGCAAGCGCTGTCTCTCCTTATGCGCTCTGATCTTAAACTGCACTGTGGAGTGCCAAGAGCCTGCCTTTAAGCAGATGGCACAGAGAAGCAGCACAGATCCTTGGCATATGTTATTTTATCCATCCCTCACTAGAGGTCATTGTATGCTGTGACTTTAGCTTTGATGTCTCCACACTTGGAGTTAGCTAGTGTAAATGCAGCCTAATAGTATGCATCTAAAATAGCCATGTGCTTGGTGTCTCCCCCCTCCTGCATGCTGTTCCACAAAAATAAATACATACAGCTTCTGGGGCTGTTCAAGCCTTTTCTCTAATAAAAACATCCAGATGTCAATACTTATCATAGCAGCTATACGAGATATGAGGTCCATCTAGCCTAGTCTCTTTATGATGGAGGGCAGAAGATGATGCTCAGGTAGAAGAGTGCAAGTTCCGCATGTACAGACTGTTCTTGCTTCGCTGCTGCCTGCCACTTCACTGTAAGGCAGCTGCTGTGAACAAGGTTCAGGGAGGGCATTAGGCTGAGCTGAGTATTAGGGTAACTGTTCTCTCTGCACAACGTCAATAAGTAGCATTTCCATTCTAATGCACTAAATGGGTTACCAGCATTTTCTCCTTGTCACAAGAGCATCTGATGAAGCAAATCCCTGCTGTATATCGAGCCCTCCTCAAGCACGTTGTTGATCTTCCCTTGCTTATATCCAGACACCCACTGTCAGTGAGCCTACAGAGCATTACTTGGCACAGGATAAAAACAAATTTGGTTTGTCAAAACAGAATAACAAATAGCTGCTTGCTGTTCCCACAAAACACCCCCTCTCTCCTCCAAAAAACAAGCCCTTTCTTGCCTGTTCTCTGTCTCCAGTGCGACCATGGCCAGGATAGACAGACTGAGAACAGCCAACTCTTTCCTAATGAGGTGATCCATTAAGTTGTGGAGAGAGCTGTCTCCCCTGAGGATAGCAGCAAAAACCCACTGGAGTTATTTCAAAGAAAACCCAGTGGAGGCTAGACAGCATGGCAGAGGGAAAAGATCCTGCAGTTATGCCTGCATAGCTGAATCAGGTCTTCCCATCTCTCCTTTGTGCAACACTGAGAATTACTTCACGCTCCAAAGCCAGAAAGTAAAATTCCAGGCAGTCTTTGCTGGGCCCAGTGCCATTCAGCAGAGCAAGAACATATGTCTGTTGGTTTTTACCACTCAGACTGCAAGGACAAAGATTGCAGAAAACAAAACTTTCCATCCTCCCACACGATTCTGTGACTTTGGACATACATTTTAGACACAAACTTAAGAGATTCTGGTTCTACTGGATCAAACAAAGAATACAGAACCTTTCCTCTCTGACGCTAGGTCCCCGTGTGTGTCACGCAGCTGTAACACCAGCTCTGCAACACAGATGGCACTATGCAAGGACGCAACATTGCTAAACCGATCAATAGTTGTGGTGATAGCAGCTCTTCGGTTTTTGGAGGTAAAGTGGGTGCTGAATACAGCACCAAACAGTACCTGTCGGTAAACAAATGATCTGCTCCTGAACTTCAACTCCCAAAATTCCAGTCCCCTAAAGAAAGGAAAAAAAAAAAAAAAAAAAAAAAAAAAAAAAAAGGTGTTTAAAATCACATTTCAAATGGCTCTTTTACCCATAGAAGTATATATCACAGGTGAATGCAAGTAGAATGAGTAAGAAGCTGCACAGCCACCAATTAACCTGAAACAGCACCATGAGCTTTCAAACACCAGACTGCTCATTTGCTACTCAGATGCAGACATTTTCCAGGGTAAAACAATTCCTGTCTGTTTTGTATGTACCTAGTTTTTATGGGGCATGATCTTCCTTTTGCCTTACACCTAAGTATATAACCATTCAAATAAAAGGGAAAGGGCAACATAAAACAAGGTGCAACTCAGCAGTCTGCTAAAGGTACTACTGATTTGAAGAATACAGTCCGATGCCTCCTAGAGAAAGGAAGAAACAACCAACCATAGCAAAGCAACTCTACCATTTCATTTGGAGCTGGCTTGAGAGAGTCACATGGTCGTTACAGGCTTTGCAGAATGAATTTCAACACTCTGCAATGCCTGCTGCAACATTCACATGCTACTGGAAAGGCCAGGACAAGCAAGTCAGGACACAGACATGCCCGAAGAATTCAGCTGCAGCATCAGAACACAGGTAATGGCAGACAAGGAAGCACTCCAGGCTAAGAGTGAGCAGAGCAGGAAACAGCGATGAATATTTGGGGATGGATGGATGCTGCTAAGCAAAAAGACATCCTCTCCCCTCAACCAAATCTGTCTGTTCATTTAGATACCATTTTCCAGAAAGTTTTATTGTAGTAACCAATATTCCTTACCAGAACTCTACTGAGGCTAACTATTCCAACACTTCACTGACACTCGCATCCTCTGCTAAATCTTTACAAGCTGCTTTTTAAATACTTTCATGTTTTTGCTGATGTTCCAAGTACCAGCTCTAACATTAAAACCCAAAGCAAACCCATTCTCAGGAATAGTCCTGTGGGGAAGAACCTGTATGCACTTTTCCTTCCTACAAATAAAAAAATCTGATATGCACATTAGATATATATAAAAACAAACACACACGTGTATCATACATCAGATATGCCAACTGAGCACAAAAATGAGCAGGTTTTCACTTCAGGACCTGCATCCCCAAACTTCCATGCTACCAAGCAATCCTAGAAGTCACTTTGATAAAAGCAACAATAACATAACAATAAAAACTAAACAAACTCACTAACAGTTTACAAGTGTGCCGTATATCCCATAGCATTTCTACAGCAAAAAGAGGCAGAGCTTACCTTGCATAATCCAGAAAAGCAGATATTTACATGAAAACCCTCTCCTCTTCTCCCCTGCAATGAGCCCAGTAACCAGGTAGCAAAGGGCTATGGAGATTTGAATCAGCTGTGAGAAAAGCACAGCTGCAACATATTTGGCTGGAGGGTACAGAGGACAGGCTGGGTTTGCTGGAAAACCTGAATATCAAGGAAGGGGCTGCCCATTCCCTGGGAGAGGAGACAGCTCTTGCGAGCCATAGAAGAAAGGTGAAGAAGGGACATCGTGATTCACAGGCCCACGCAGGGCATCAGGGCAGGGCTAGCAGGAAGAGAAACTGTGAAACAGTCATTGTAGGGAGCAGCCACAAGCTGTTTTCTCACTGGATTTACAGATAAATCACTGCTTTTAGCCTTCCCTGTCGTGTATGTTGGCGTATGCAAAGGCAGCTCCTGCCCCCGGATTCCTCTTTATGTCAGGAAATGACAATCTTTCTATCACTTACATACGGTCTGCTCTCCCCCCAGCTCGATGTACATGGCATACAGACATGTGTGTTGCTACACACATGCACAAATACCCAGCACATCAAGGTCATAATTCAGCTAAGCTCTTCAGCAAAGCACAAGAGACAATTTTTTCAAATAGGGACAAATCCCACTCTCATCAAATTGCATGCACCTTCTTTAGCCAGGATTCTCCTCCTGTCTCAGTTATCTTGACAAGATATATTAAGCTACAAAAGATGGGTTGAGATACTCAGGAGAAGTATCTTGTAGACTCTGAAAGCGAGCAAGGTAATTTTCTTTAAGAGGGAAACTTTGTTTTTCTTGTCAATCTCACAGATGATTTTGCTTACCAGCAAAAAAAATCCAGCTGTCTCTTCCCACTTGGCAGCAGAAGCCAGCACCTTGCAATGACTCATACATATTCTGCTCGAAAACAGGTGACAGAGCCATCACTCCTTAGGAATAAGTGATGGGGCTAAGTCTATGAACACATCCTTACTTAGCGTTCAAAAGCATTTTGTATGGATGGGACGCTAACTCCACTTCCACTGTTGCTGAGCAACTGAGTTTGATGGAAGGAATCATTTTAACAGTTAGCCTTTTAAACACACAAACAGTCAATTCAGAAGATTGGTTTAAGTTCAGAAAGGAAGGAAAGAATGAGAAAGAAAAGCTGCATTATTTGACTAAGAGACCACGGTTTATCATTCTACAGATTACTCCCTCTGAAACAGAAAATAAACCTCCTCAGATTAGGCTAAAAAAAAAAAATTCAAAAAAATCTATTTGTAAGCTTTCACTGCTATCCCAGCCCTTTTGCTGCAGGAACAGTTCATCCTGCTACTGCAGTGAAGAAATACACATGCACTTCAGGCATATTTGCTGTCTTATTTGCAGAATGGGCAAACAAACGCTAAGCTCCATGACTGCAACTGTTACCATAGTTTTAATCTGTAGAACTCTCCCTAACTAGGACACTGTAATTAAAAAAACCCAAAGAAACAAATCAAAAAAAAACCCAAATACCACCTAGCCTGTCACAAAGACCCAAACCCCATAACTTTTTTCTCTAGATCAGAAAACTCATGGTCATGATTATTACTAACAACATATTCTAAGAGAGTTAAATGCCATTTTGATGCATGGAAACTAGGCTTCTCAAAGGCATCCCCTTCAGCCTACATATTCATTAAATCAATTAATATTGACACATTATAAAAATGACTCGCTAGAAAACACAAGTTTGGCTGCCTGTGTCGTTAAAAGCAAAAATATTCCATCAGCAACTAGCTTGATGCTTTTGATCCAGTTTTTAGGTTTGCCCTCTCTCATGAGCTGTTTTTGGCCTCATGTGGGATGGGTTTATGCAGCAAGTTATGCAAAGAATGACAATTTCCCTTTTTTACATTAAAATCAAAGACGTAAAAGAAGAGCTGATTCGTATTACATCTTAGATCAGTCAACTGACAACAGCAGGTCTGGATTTGGAAGGTAACCTGGTTCATATACACTTACAGGTGATCTCCACAAGACTATTAACAGTTATTTTCAGGTTAGCTCAAGACTGCCACTTAAAATGCTACTCCTCATAAAGGACAAGATAATCTTGTGGATGAAGCATTTCACTGTTACTTGTGTCCCTAAGCATAACCACATTTGACAGAGGGAAGCAAAGCTCTCCATTCAACAATGGCAACCCAATAATAAACAACAGGAATGCAACCACATGACAGCACCTATTTTCCCCTCCAGCTTTCCTTTTCCCATGGGAATGGTGTTTCTTAGCTGCAAGGTGGGAAGTAAGCATTTACATCTGGCACTCACTGCCCATGTCTTTGTGTGTGGAAGTAACAGAGTCACGCAGTTGGGTATGGCAATGTGGCTGTGTATTGACAGGCACCAACGCTGAGCAGGAAAAGCAGGAATCGGAGAAGATGGGAGGAACTGAAAGACCAGTGTTACTCAGAGCATACAGATATCTCTCTGTTTTTTCAGCTCCCTTTCAGTTTTTATCTTATGCTACTGCTGGCAAAACACACCATTCTAAGACACAGGGAAAGAAACAGTGGGCTATTTGCAAACTGCAGTGAGGCTCTACCAAAGCTTGGAGCATGGCACTTACTGTTACAGACAGCTCAGTAGATATTAAAATCTAATGGAGGGTTGTCAGGGAAAACGACAAAGAAAAGGGTTTTCTCCTAACCAGAAAGCAGGAAGATGTGGTTTGGAGACAGACAACAGCAAGGTTTGCTTTCAAGCGGAAACAACAGCCACGTATCTGTGAAAGAAGCCAGCAGGAAAGCAAAAGCCATGTTCAGATGATAAATACCCATGATCTTTCTGGGAAAAAAAATATCAGTTTCTGCTAGGGAGAGAACACATCCAGCCACTTAATTTCAATACTTGCAAGACCTGGTCCTCAAAGAACCTGACACTCAACAATCTTTTGTTTATGTAACAACTAAGGAATATTGGACTTTCCTTCATCAACATCCCCTGGGAAGACAGTAGGAGTTACTGGTGTGAACTGAGCAGATCTGCATAGCTACAGCAGTGACCTAGGTGTTGGGTGGGGTTTTTTTCCTTCTATTTGCAGCCTTTAGGCAAAGCTAGGACAGCAGCGGGGGGGAAAAGAAAAATCTCATGCCCTGGCAGAGCTGGTCTTTAGCAACCAAAATGAGAGTAAATGCTGGAAGCACCTCATAGGAATTACTCTGTGCCAGATTCCATACACCAGTTTATAACATCCTGCCCTTTAATGTACAAAAAACTGGACCAGTTTCCCTGCCCTCATTCCTGCCCATCTTTCTCCCTGAGGACATTGGGGAGGAGAGGGAAAGAAATGTCCTTTCCAAGCTGTCACTAGGCAGAACCCTGCTGACACCATCACAGGACTGTGAAGGCAAAGCACAGCAAACAGGAGGTCAATTCTCAAAGCAGTGCTGGAAAACAGCTTTCCAGAAAAACTAAGCACTAGCTGATCAGAGCAGCTCCTCAGCTGAGTATCTAGGCTCTCACCTGTGTTCATAGTGGTGGGACAGGAAACCAGAAGAAGGTCGGATGTCTGCCTGGAGGATGGTTCTGACTGGAGACTGAAAAGGCGTTTCAGAGTTAATTGAGCGAAAGGTGCTGAAGTCGTGGGTTCCCAGCAAGAACTGTGCTGCATCCTGCATGGCAGGCACATTCAGGTAGCTGAAATTAAACACACAGAGCATAAGGAAAGGAGCATCAGGTGGGACAAGTATGTTAGGTGGGTCAAAGTCCAATTAACTGATGAGAGGTTTAAACCTGGTACACAGATTTAACATTGCAGTGTTGTGGAAACACATTTTACAAAACAAAGTTCATCTTGTAATGGCTGAAACCACAAACCAAGATGCCAAGTGACCTGAGGTCTGAAGGTATTCAAAACCCCGGGCTAGATGAAGGGTTGGCAGGCACATACTTTTATACAAACCTTTATCCTGCTGTGCTTCTTATAACAGTTTAATTCAAATAACTTTATTCAACTTGCTGGTTAGAGCACAGGGCAAGAGAACCAAAATCCTTTGCAGTATCTGGATCTTATAAACTGAAAAAGATGTTGCCAGGTAAGAAAATATCAAACACTATGATGGTTTTCCAAACCTTAGATTTGCAACAGTCAGAAGATGAAATTAGGAAGTAACAGAAATGGAACGAGTGAGCAAACTGTCAGACATGGAGCCAGTGTAAACCCAAGGTGGAGATACAGAAGAAAGGGCAAAGGGTAAAACTCAGAATGTTGCGTGTCATTCAGATTTCTTTATTTGAATTACCTAGGTCTGTTCAAAATAGTCTCAAGCAAAGGAATTTAGACAGATTTACTGATATATTTGCTGAACAGATGCTTATTTTTATTCTATTTTTGTAAATTTCTCCTAAGAAAAGCCTGAGGAAGTATACATGACCTAAGGCTTAAGTTTTTCAGGTCTCAACACAAGTAAAAATGTTTCTGAAGAAAACAAACAAAAAGTTGAAGATTTTCCAACATCATTAAATTTTTTCACTGTGTTCAAGAAAAATGACTAGGACTTACAGAACCCTGGTCACACTGAGAAGCACTGATGACACCCAGTAGGCAATTCAGATGCCTATAGAAGTTTAATGTGTATTATGTGTTTTATATACCAGATGTGCTTGGTCGTGTACACACTAGGAGCTTCTCCACTACTAGCAGTCCAAATATCCCACCTTTTAGTAAGACACCTCCCATTCAGAATTTGTAATATGCTTACCCTAGCCTTTATGTGGTATTGCCATTTAAGAAAATTAACTGCAGTGTCTGGACTAAACTAAATGCTATGTCATAAAGCCCGAGATTAAGGCACATAAGGCACATCACATCTAATTTTACAATTTCATATTTATTTTTCCCTTCCACAGCCCACAGAAAACAAAGTCAGCACTTTAATGTTAGGACAATGTCATCTTCATTCCTCTGTTAGGACAATTGAGATTGCAATTTTTTCCATTACCCACAATTTTTATTCCAATAGCAGTGATGAAATAACTACAACTGGCTACAAACCTGTTTTTGTATATTGTGGAAAACCCCAGTTTTCTTGAATGTATGTTTATCTCAGTACAACATAAACTAAAAGGACAATAACAAATTATCTTCTGGGTTTTGTTTGTTTTTTCCTCACCCACTGTTTATCATGGTTTTTTTGGTTTTGTTTTTTGTTTTTAAATGGTACTGAATTTGGTTTTCTTCCCTTGCATATACAAGCACGGATTTGTTATGACTCAGTGGCTACTCCAAGACGACAAGTGAATACTGAGCTAGATACACTGGTTTGTTATTTGTAGGGCTGCTCAGAGTCATTGGCTCTCACTATTCAAACATACAAGCACTCGGATAGGGAATGAGAGAGCAGATTTACACATGCAGTCCCGACCAGAAATAGGACTACTGGGGGGGGGGGGCAGAATTCTCAGCCTTCATTCTTGCCTGCCTGTATGGTCACACCTAAAACTCTCAGATCTGCTGCGCAACGCATTTCTGCCTGCCTGCATCATATCAGAGCACTGTTCCTTCAGCCAGCTGTCCAAATGGGTTTGCTGTATGAATTGACAAGGTCATCTGAGGAAATGCTCATTACTTCCATAGGGAGGGACACAGAAAGTTGTTGATGGACTCTACCCAGAGTCATTGAGTATTTCAATAGTGCTAAGCATGTTTATCACAGGTACAACTGACAGTACAATTAAAAAGAACTGCAAGTCTCAGGTCTCAGTGAACATAACTCAGTGCAGTTGCACCGATTTCAACAGGGAAATCTTGTCAATACAAGTGGGGAATCTAGTCTCACACGTGGAAGTTAACCCCTCCTCGCTTCCCGCAAAAGCCAACCCTTTCCAGAGTATCGATGAGGTAGCTCCCCAGGGAGCTTTAATGGAACACACTTACCCTCCCGCAGGAGCCCAGCAGAGATCCCTTTCAAACACTGGTATTTCAGAGTAATGAGGGCAGCCCATCAACAGACGATAAATGTAGGTTCTCGACAGTGCAGAGAAGCGTGCGTGGAAGCTACTGGGCACTCGATAGGCATTCAAAATGCTGTTAGGACAGAAGAGAATGAGTGAAATGGAGAAAGATGTCATGCACTAATTCAAAAACTTTTGCCTCGTCACCACAGAGATGTGAACTGAAACATGCAATGGATTCTTTGAGAAACTGCACTTACAATTAATTAATTATCATTCTCTCTGGACAGCCAATGGCTAACCAGTGATCAAGGATTTGCACCTGTAGGCCACCACAGGCATCTGTCAACTAGAAGAAGGCAGAAGAGCCTTGGCATCAGCCCTGTCATCAAATACACAGTGAAAACTGAGTTTGGGTCATCTATCAACATGTTTTGGGGATGCTCATACCATCACAAGAGGCTAAATCCTTCAGTTGAGAAATGGCAATTGATCATGTGTGTTCTTGGCTGCCCAATGAAACCAAACACTTCACCCAGCCCAAATTGTATTGCATATCTGGCTGAGGGCACCTGTGTTCCTAGCCATGCTTAAGATAAGAGGCAGCAATTTCCCAATGCAAGCTGACTCCCTCCATCTCCAGCTGAGGAGCACACCTTACGAACACCGTACCCTTCTGCTTTTGCAGAACCATGGTCCCAAATGCGAGTTGGAAGAACTCCCCCAACAACAGATACCTCTGTGCCCACTGTCACAGGCAGCTCATTGTAGCAGATGGAGATAGTTGAAACTAGGTCACTTCCCTCCCACCTCCCCCCACAACCTCCAAGACAAATAGGACTTTGCTGCAGCAATGAAAATAAAGGTGCATCCCACCATCGCCTAGATTGAAAACATCTGCAAACAGCAGAATGCTGCATGCAGGACACCTCCTGGGAACCCTCACATTTCACATGTGCGGAAAATGGCTTTTGGGAACGTTCACATCTACTTGTCTTCCACTGACTCTGGGCAGTTAACTCAAGAAGCAGCTTTCTAGGCAGCCAAACTCCCCCATTTTCTTCTACAAGCAACAGGGAGAAATTGCCTTGTTTCTCTAAGCCAATGCCACCATTACCATCAAACACAGACAGCTTGGTAGCCAGAAGGGAGGGTATGAAGGCTGTCAGAGAGGAAAACACCCTTCTCTCTGCAAGGGAGAAAACAGAGCTTCCCTGCGTTTCTACACCTCCCCCAAAGCATTACCATTGATTTGAAAATGTCAGCAGCAGTTTTTACTGGATTTGGTTTTCCCTTATCCCAGAGTACTGGCTACTCACCACTACAGGGAGCATGCAGCAAGGAGTCACTATTACACAGGCATAATCTCTCTGCAGGTGTTACTTTAGAGGATAACTCTCCTTAGAAGGTAGTTTTTCTCCTGCTGTGTCCCCTTCTGTCTTTGGAGTTTGGCACAGTGAGGAGAAGGGACCCAGAGCAACCAAAAAATACGATACCATTTGAGACCAAGTAATAGACAAACCTATTTATTTACTTTAAAAAGGCTGGTGCTCCAGGGATTTTTGCCAGCTCAAGTGCCTCTAGCTCACATCCCTTGACTGCAAAGGCTCAGACCACAGAAGAAGAAATTAAAGCTGAGCCACAGGCCTCCACAAAGATTTGCAATAACAAGCCCAGAAGATTGCTCCACTGCTATAAACTCTCAGTAGAAATGCAAAGTACATCCTCCAGGCCTGCAACAGAGTTTGAACCTAGGACCTCCAGCCTCTTCTAAACACAGTAACATAATTATTACATTTATTTTCCTCTGCCTACATGCCTCCACAAGCATTTCATCTATCTTGAGCTTCTCTCATTAATGCTTATGTGATTTTTATTAAATAACTATCCTTTTACTCCCTCTGATAGAGTGATTCTTTCAGAAAAGCCTATTTATGCTCACATGATTCTTCAATGCAGGCATCCTCTCCTAGCAGATGCAATTGCTACCATACACTCTTTCCAGCTAGGCATGTCTTCCCAGCATTTATTCCAGCAGCTACATTTCAGGCCTTGTTAAGAACCCATTTTTTGAAAGACTACTGGTAAATAAAAGCTTATGATATTCTTAACCTTTTCAACAGAGCCTGAATTTCAGAGGAGGTTGAAGGAAAAAAAGCCTGAAGACATCTAACTAGAAATGGCAATGTATCAGATACAAAGATGTCCTCCAGAGGTACATCCTTCTCTCTCCACTGACAACAGAAACTAAATGCCACCTTGCAGGAGGTGGGAGCAATCCCAGCTCTGTCTTGTTGTCACTCAGACAGCTTTTATTGTGCTCTTACAAAACTGAAACCAGACATCGGTGTGAGTCTACTGTATTACCATCCCTACTTAACGGACAGCAAAGTCCTCCTAAAGTTACCCCATCTATGAAATACACTCTGATCTTTGTGGACAAGATCCTTTCAAATATGCTTTGCAAATCTAAAAGACATATCAGTTGATAGAAGAGACCCATCATGCTACAAAGTAGGTTATTCTTGCTGATAATACAGTCAGCCAGCTCGGAATCTCGTTTCCCTTCCAAGTTCTATCAACAATAATGTGTTCTCACAAAGATCCCTCTCTCCATCACCCCCTGCTTGCAACCACATGAAAGTGCTGAGTTTTCTCATTAGCATTAGGAGAGAATTCTTCTTGGCAAACTAATATTTACAGAGGGAAGGGATGGTCGCTGAATACGCTTACACTCATGCCCATCACCAAGCTTCTTAATGGAAAGCAGCTGAACCATTTTTAAAAGGTTCAGCCCAAGGGAGGAAGGAGAAGTAGAGCTGACTGCTTCCTGATCAACTCAAATTCTCTAACTGACCAGGACTGTATTGCATTCTATCAGAAGGTATCACCTCCCAATACATACCTGTCACATCTTAGTGCGAGCCAAAAAACTTTTCCCATCTGTGAGATCCCACTGCTGCCTCCTTTTGGAGATGCTGTCTAACTTAAAACTTTCTTCAGCAGCAATCCTGTTTCCTCTTGGACTCATTAGTCAAGGTATCACAAAGCTAGCTGTAACTATCTGTATGACTACTAGTATTGAAAGTGGCCAGGTCACAACAGTGGTTTTAGCTCTCTAGGACAACTTACTCCATTAAAGCTAGACAACACAACTCACAAGTTATAAGCCTGAACTCAGGGGAGAGAGATTAAGATTCAGTGGCTGGTGATGCATAGAACAGACCGATTATTGCAGTGGTACCCTCTGGCTGTAAAATCAGCTAGTTTTGACTCCCAAACAACTGCTTTAGTCTTTTAAGGAAGGCAATTAAAACTATGACCTACTTCATGTTCCCTGTTACTGCTAGAACATCCAGAAAGGATTTGATTTCCAGGGTGTATAGATTCTGACCTAGTTTTCAGTCTGAGCAAAACCAACAACCAAAACCCTGCATAAGTCAAATTCTATTTCAGATTTTTTTTTTTTAATTGACACAGCAGTCTGAAAAGAAATCATCTCCAGCCCCACCCCACAGCAGCTGCATTAGACTCTTTACACATATGTCAAAGAACGTGAAAGCTACCAAGGGACAGTAACTCACAGATGTTAACCATGCAACTTAGCTAGCTTGAGAGAGAGATTTGCTTTGTGTTCTGGCCTCTCACCGCAGAGGAATCTAGCTGCTACTTTAAGAGGCCAATGGAGGAACTGGATTTGTAAATGCAAAACTGTCAATCCTGTATTATCATGCTAATATTTAATCTCAGGTTTGGGATGCATGATCTGACTTGTTACTAGATGGCTGTCCGTGGGCTGTGTAGTAAAGTAGTGAAATCAGTATTTGCTTTTCTTCCAGGTACCCACTTTGAAACCTTTGCTTTCAGAGAAAGACTCAACCAACTCTGCAAACTGCTAAAACACGTTTTTGCAAATAAGAGGTGAGGGGGGGGAGAGAAATTTCCCTTACAGATTTCTGGGGACCGACAGTCATGCATTTCTAATGGCCACCACACTTTATATAAAGCCCAGGCAGCATAACAGTCATTTCACACTGCCCTTAGACTGAGCTCACCCACTCCAAGACATTGCAAGAGGGTCTCACGGAGGGACAGCAACAGCTAAGCTAACGTGGACAGTCAGAAGACTGTTAGGATCAAAGGGGAAAAGCAGTGTGGCCTTATGCTGTTCCCAAAACTGTCTGAGGGCTCTCAAAGGTACTGTAAACATTCAGGGAAAAAGGTCAGTTAAAACAATATAATAAACAGCCACTAACAGCAACTATGTGCCTCTAGTAATAAGTGCCTTCCTGCCCTCCTCCCCGAGCTCTGATTCCAAGGATTTTACTTCCTCTTCCCCTTCACCCTCTGATGGCTCACATCTGTGGATTAGCTGCCTATCTCTACCACCAACCAGAGGCAGGCAAACTGCTTGCTTGCTTCTAAAAGAGTGGCAGACACCTTGGGAGAGTCTGATCCTGGGGGCATAGTTTCCAGAGGTACTGAACGCCCACCAGCATAGTCAAAGCCAGAGAAGACTCTGCCACTTGGGATTGCTTTCCTTGGGTTCCTTCCTTCGCTTAAGGTTTGAGTGTTTGCAATGTGCTTTGAAAAAGTCAAAACAGCTGATTGAATTGCAGAGTAGCACCTTCTGCAGAGCATGCCACACCTTTAACCGCCTGGTACTAACTCACTCTTCACTTTATACAGCATGTGAACAATGCATGAAAGACCTCCTGGAGAAAATTAACACCATCATTCATCTCTCCTTCCCTCAGACCCCAAACTATTTGAGCACCTGCACATTTAGAGCTGGATTCACTGCTCCCCAAGCCCTGAAGAACTAGAATCCTCCCTTGCAAATCCAAGAACAGATGCAAGTATGATGTCAGTCCTCAAATCCCAGGCCTTGCTATGTCAGCATTTGGGTCAGGCCCTGTTTTACAAAGAGATTAGAAAATAAAGCAGACTGGGTGAAGCAGGAAGGGGAAGTGTACTTCATAGTAACATTGCTATTCTTACAACAATCCCTTCGTTGGGGTGGGGAGGGATGTGCCTTTTTGTCCTGGGCCCTTGCTCTGGCATGGGGAATTTGCCTTCGTAATCTTCCTTTATGTTCATGCCACCAGACATCAGAAAGACTGCAGCAACATGAAACAGAGCAACCTTGGCCTCCGAGTAATTACCAATTGGCATCTTGCATCAAAGTTCTTTTGCTCACCTAAATACCTCCTATAAATCACCCATCTTCTTGCACAACACTCTGAAGTGCTTTGACACACTCTTCAGTAGGGTACCGCACAGGCATTCAAGACCCATTGTGCCAAATGTTGTATAGACAGTCTGTGCCTTGAAGAGTTTTTAGGTTATGCAAATAAGACAAAGTAACACAAGAAAGAATAGAGCACAGCAAAGCAGCTGCTGGCAAATGGCATGTTGATTCTATGACATAGCACAGATTTGGCTTTTGGTCTAAAACCCCCAATGTTTCATTCAATTTACACTTTATCCATAAAAACGCACCTGTGTCTGGGGAAGAACACAGAAACTGTTTGACAGCTGACAGAGAAACTGCATAACAGCTTGGGAAGAAAAGCAAAGAACATGAAATTCAATCCACTTTTTGAAAAATTCACAGGGTGTAGTAATTACTTATGTAATTGATGCAAATTCCTAACAGAAACTGTTGGGTTTACAACCATTTTTTTCTGCCTTTGAGGGTAGGCATTTAGACCTAGGTCTCATGCAAAATAAGCTCACTCTGAAATTCTGCAAGAAGCAATAACTCTAACAAGAAGAAAGAAAATAGGAAGAGGAAATGCCTGTTCTGCTTTCTGTAGACTGTTGTATTGAGTACCTCGCTACATTCATGTGCGACTCTCCCTACTCATTAACAGTTGCGTGTAGTATAAAAAGGACTTTATCTATCCCATTGAGTAAAATATCAAGTCTTGCTACAAAAACATTAAACCGGAACTTTTGATGTAACTTCTCTAAACTGCGTCAAACAGTAGCCTTGGTCTAGAAGGCTGATCACATGGGAAGGGAGGAGTAGATTATGCTAACACTAACAGCAATTTTGTTTGCTTGTTCTTCACCTTTTTGCATAGATATAGGTGAGAAGCAATACTGCAGCCAAGTTTTTGCTAAGTGCTAATTCAATAAACAAAGAAAATTAGGGCATTTGGGGAATAAAGCAGCACTGAAAGTTAACATACTAATGTTCTGGCTCATCTGTGAAACTATAGTCATCCCAGTGGATTCAATACTTATGTGATGACCCCAGCCTCACAACTCCTCTTGTTTTAGGGGTACCAGCATAGATGATCTCCTAAGAACAACAACGGTGGACCAAGACTGATCTTTAACGTGCCAAGGGTCTGGCAGTAGCAGAAATACACATGTGCAAGGGAGTGGTTTGCCAACACATATAACGGGAAAAATATATCTTGTGGGTTAAGATGGGACATCATTGCTGCATTTCTTCCTTTCTACAAGGGCAAAATAAAAATTTTGAATTGCCACCAACTCACCGGATTGGCTCAGGCTTCAGGTGGTAATTAAGAGAATAGATGAGCTGTTTCTCACTAAAAGCTGGCTTCCCCGGTGCCCTCTGGATGTCAAGGTGAGCCGAGTTGCAGAGCGCATGGACACCAGCATCTGTTCGGCTGGAGATGCAGAACTTGATGGGAACAACGGGTTTTAGGTTCTGCGCTGCCTTCTGAAAGCCAACACAAGATGGATTCATGAATAGCTGACTCGCTTTGAGCTAGCTAGGAAAAAACATCCTCCTCCTTGCTAACCACATGTCTCCTTATTGCTCACATAGAGAAGTAATTGGGAGTTTTACTGTGGGCTGCAAAGAAAGGGATGGAGAGGAGCCTGTTTGGGGGACTTCTCCTAGCACCAGTGGCTTTTCACCTTTTGTCCTGAAATCACCTCAAACAGAATATCCAAAATGCCATGCGAGCTTCTTTACGTGTAAAAAGTAAAGCAAAAAAAAATTAATCTCCCTATCCTTTGCTTTATATCATTGAGAGAGTGGGAAAGAGGACAGAGAATTACCCATTTAAACCCAGACACCACCTGTGCAATTTACTGCTAAACTCTGGGCTCAGATTGCTTTAGCTGCTCTTAAAGAGCTGCAGAACCCAAGCCTTAAAGGGATGGAAACAGCACGCAGGGATGTCTTGAATGACATCAGCCAAGACGCCTGAAGGAGCTCAGGCTGCATCCTTTGCTTCCAGTGCAGGTCAGAATGGTGTAAAATAGCTGCGGCTTATTGCTGCATGCAGAAGTTCTTTTCCATCCACAATGGGAGCAGAGCTACTGAGGGCGACATGCTTCCATTAAGCATTGGGAGCTGAGGAGAAGCCAGGAGACCAGATGAGCAGTAGCATAGCACTGATGTAATGCATTTATTAGTCCCACTGAGAAATATAAACAGATCTAAGAATCAAGACACAGCTTTCATAAAACATACCAGTAGTTGAGGAGCTGACACTGAGCTATCCCAGCAGGTGCAAATAACCTCAGGACAAACACACACCACCAGCAGTCACAAGATGGGATCTCCTTATATTCACTGCTTCCACAGTTGCATTAATGCAGGACTTGGCTAATCCTGAAGAGTACCGTTTTCTTCAGGAGCTAGACTTGCCTTAATATTCAGGCAATACCTCATTCACACTAAGACCTCTGCCATAGCAAGGCTAAAGCAGAAAACGACAAACAATATTTACGCCATCACAGAGTTCAAGTTTTTCAGTCAGAGTTCAAGCTTATTGGAGCCAAAAGGCCCTAAAATTACACTGCAGCTGAGATGCAAAATTAGTTAGCAAACTATTGCAACAGGCTGAAACTTACTATTCTTAATGCAAGGGGAAGGACAGCAATTGACATCCTCTAGGTTCTGCATACGGATTTTGGCACAGATTTGTTGCAGAATCCACCTGTGGCTAGGATTGTTGTTTCCCTTCCCCAACTGTTCCTCGCCACACAGCTGGCTTTTATTCCCCTCCCTGCTTCTGCCTTTCCATTCTGCCCACTGACAAAGGGCTGGAAAACAACTGGGTGAATTACTACAGGTTCCTGCTGGGAAAGTAAATAAAACCCTGCTAAATGAGTCATTAATATGGTGTCTTTTAATCGAGGTGCGCACACAAGAGAGAGCAAAAGAGATGCTAACAAGGTTAATTAGATGCTACATACTTAAGGGTCTGTCTAGACTGGCCTAAGTTTAGCAAAGCCAGAGTGGGTTTTGGTAAGGGACAAACACTGGTAGGTCAGGAAGTTACTGGAATACCAACGTTTCTAATGCAATGTTAAGAGCATACTAGGTCTTACCTACAGTAAGGTTTTAAAGTAGGTTGCTGGAGCACTGCAAAATACAACTTTTTTCTTTGTGAGGACAGGCCCTTAGACAGAAAATCCAATGTAATTTGTTACAGGGAATGAGTGAAGCATATCTGAAAGACTGAAAAACAACAACAACAAAAAAGCAGAAATTTCCTTTTCTTTCCCCATCTCCACTCCTGAGCAGTGAACCCAGCAGAGGTCTTCATTAGATATTAATTTGGTACCAAGAGTCAATAAAGCTTGAACTGCTGACTCACAAACACTTTCCAGACTCCTACTATCTAAGCAGACAGGATTCTGGGCTTTCAGAAACATAACATTAAAATGCACAGGGAGGCAAGGAAAAAAACGTAACCAAGCTGCAGGGGAAGGCCTGGGAAACAGAACAAAAATGACCCTAGCCTTTTCCCCTTCCTAATCCTTCTATTTGGAGTTCACATGTGGTTACAATTAACAATGAAAATCTTTATTTATCACCCTTAAGCAGAGAGAACCAGACAGAAATTAAATAGTTTTCTGCAGTAGACCTTGGCTTGTGCCTCAGCAATTTGTCTTAAAGCAGAAGCTGCATCTTAAGAGCAAAGTTTCTGCAAAGATATGTTTGGGTTTTGCAGGCTCCTCCCTTCCTCCACCCTCTTCTTCCTCTCCTTTCTCATCAGGCAAAAAACAGCCAGTGGGAACACAGTTGACTGAGGAAAGAGGGAGAGAAACAGGAGAGAACATGGAAAATATCCTCCTTTCTTGTTATGGGCTTGAAGAAGTTTGGATGCAGCACTCCTTTGGATCCCACGCTGCATCTCATTTCAATCACTGCATCTAACAAAGCTGGATAACAAGAACACTGTTTGGATCGCTTGTCCTCTGCCAGCAGGAGTTGAGCCCTACTGGAGAGCAGACTGGAGAGGAACAGAGGATTGCTGACTCTAAGGCAAATCTGGTTGTTTCCCCTGCTCAGGTCAGCCAATGAATCCACAAAGGTGCAGGACTGAATGACAGGTTCAACAAATGGTATTTTCACAGCTGCCATTCTCCAGCACAATTTTCTCACAGGCACACCTCTCTGGAGACATGACTGAAGGATATATGTGCTGGACACCCAAGCCGGAATGTGACCACCATCAACAACAAATCTCAGTTTGTGAAAGCTTTGTTTGTGGATTCTTCCTCCAGCCTAACAGGCATGCAGCTGATAATATACTATCAACTGCTGCCTCCAGTTTCAATTTTAGTATTTCATTTATATCCCATCCTAATTAATCTCCTTAAAAAGAGAATTTCTGAACTGCTGAACTTCTTTGCAGGCCATTCAGAAATGACCCCTTCACCTATACAAATGTCTCATATCTGTACCATCCAGACATCCTTTGAGCCTATAGGCACCCGATGGGTTTCCTCCTCTGGTTCCTGTATACTTTAATCTGTTAATATCACCCACACTGAATTTCAAAAAAGACCTATTATTTACATTTAGCAATTGCTTGGATAGCAACCAGTTTTTCCTGCCCTTTCAGAAAAAACAAGCCCCTAGAACAAGCAGGCCTTTCATCTGAAAAACTCAAAAGCCTTTACTGCTATTAATCCAGATCCCTAGCATGTTGGGTATCATCTATGGATTCCTATGGGGGGAAACTGAGGCAGAAGTTAAGCACTTTACCCATGGGCACCCAGCTAAAAAGCAATATAGAAGATAGAGGAATAAAGGAGCTGGGTTGTCCTCCCATGTGCTCTTGAGTTCACAGGTCTCTGCTCCCTTCTTTAAGCCAGAGAGCATGCAAATACCCTTCTTTTTAGCAGGTGTTACAAACACTGAAATCTTGGCTTGACACCTGCTGGAGACCTTTCATTGAGCCAGGTGTCATCCATTTTCATTTAACCTTTACTTCCTGAGTCACTGTCTTTCCAGACAACCATATTCCTGGAGCAGCAACAAGCATCCCAGGGTCTCAGGTTATACCTCTAACACTCTGCATACCAGTGATGCAGGGGAAAGTATTACTTGCATTTAGTAGGTCTGTTCTCATAACAGGTTTCATTCACTAAGCACTTCCATATTTTGAATCATATTGGAATTTCCACTGTTGTGTGCCAGAATGATATGAATCCACATTCCAGATTGCCATTATTACTCACAGCTCAGTTCTCTTCTCACTGTGTACAAATGCTGGAGAGGCAAGATGAAGAACAGGCCCATTAATGTATGCCACCTATGGCGCGGAAGCAAAAATTCATCCACTTCTTCCCTGAAGTCTAAATAAAAAAAATCCTCAAGATACCCATCTATCTCTAGTGAGTGTCTGGGAACCACGAAAGGAACCTGCGAAATCAACTGTGGATGGGCGTGTCCAAGAGAAACTATGCATTAGGAATGTTTTGGAAAAATAAGTGTCTATTTCTCTTTCACAGCAGCTGGATTGCTTACTGGTTTCATCATGTACAATGGCATTAGTTGCACAGACACAAGGGATTGCACTGCATTGCCAGGGACGCTACACAATTTCTAAGTTGCTGTGTTCTAATAAATAATAACATGCAAGCTTCTGGTTGCAAGTCATCACAGCCTTGCTGACTCAATGGGTGCTATGTCAACTGAAACTAATTAAAAATCTAACTCATTTTTAGTGGAATAGATAAACGTTGTAGTGAAAGCCAAGAAGAAAAAGCTGAGAGAGTAGCTTCTGCTAGAAGAAAGGGTTTCCAAAGCAACCTCCTATGCCACTGAAATTATTATCCAAACAGGGGTTGAAGATGGTAGCTCTCCCTGTCCATTTTCCTTTCTTTCTCCCTTTTTTTCTGGCAGGGGTGGGGGGTGGAGGTTGTACCAAAGCTGCCTTGCATAGTAAGGAGTTTGTGTATGTTCTCTTTCTCTCCTCTCCTACTCCCCCTTTTCCTTTCATGAGGAATAATATCTGGCCTTAGCACAAGGCTGCTGGCCAAAACAGAGCTTCGTGTGGGGAAGATTAGTTTTGGGCAGCATTCACCAGCACAATGGGAAACAGCACACTCAGGAGATGGTTCAAACCAAACATGAAAGGGAACTCAGTTCTGTAGATCCTAGCAGGCCTTGCATATGGTGCCTGTTAGTACAAGCAACAGCTACTCACTTTAGCAAAAGGTGCTACAGAAGAGATCATCCTTTATAGCAGGGACATTGGTAAGAATTGAGGCTAGAGCATGAAGCCCTGCATCTTGTAAGATTCCACAAGGAACTGGAGGGAGCCAAGTCACGCGACTCAAACTTCCCCATCTGGGGAAGCAAGGTCTGGAATTTTGTTTTGGACCCATCACTAGAAAGCTAGGCTTCCAAGGGCTTCACAACAAATACGTTGTCTCCAAGAAAGAAAGTGTTGTCTGCAAAGCTCATCCCCCTCAAAGATATATTAAAAGCTCCTTCAAATGCCTACATCTGTCCCCGAACTAAAACAAGTCTCCACTTCCTCCAGACAACCACATAGCAGTACTGAGGACTACAAAAGCTTCCATGTCCTGTATGATAGATAAAGTTCTTTACAGTGACAAAGGGTTATAGACAGGCCTTCTACTCAGCCCCAGTCCAGCAATTTTACCTTATCATAGAGAGGGCTGCAGTACACACATACAAACCAGCCCGTTACACTTTTAATGACACAGTTGTTGAAACACAAGGTCTACACCTCACAGGTTATTTACTTGCTTGTAACTGCAAACAAATGTCTGAACGTATTTAGGATACAATAAGGATCTCAGTACAGATTTAATGTTGCCCTTCCCTTCAGTTGCCTTCCTGGCTTTGGACAGTTGTGAAGTTCAAGGCTGCACAGAACTGGAGGAAGGAAGATAAATTCCTACAGGCCCCAGAAGTTTTCTATTAAAGTTGCTTTAAGACTTCCCATGTGGTTCTAATAGACACAGCCCTGCTCAGCAGTGCCCAGCATCAATACCACCACATGAAAGCAAAGCACATATCCCAGAACTGGCCTGCAAAGTGCTGATATTGTGAAAAGACAACACCAAATAAGTTTATCTTTTTCTTTTTTATTTCTTCTTTTCTCCTTTAATCACCCATCCTACCCACTCGCCTGTTAAAACAAAGTTACTCGGATAATGCAAAACAACTGCTGGGCTCACCCAAAGTCCGGCGCCTAGGGCTGAGACACTGGATGGTTCAGAAGATTAGATAAATGAGATAGAAAGTCCTTTGGGGCTCTTCTTTCAAGATCTGCACAGTATTTATGCACTTTCTCCACAATGGTCTCAGGCAAGAAGCCATACAAATGCACCCTAAGAACTCTTACTCAAACCATAATTCATCACACTTTCCTTCTGCAGACTGCTTAGCAAGAGCATGCAAGAACTACCACCCTCACTTAGTAAACCAAGGCACAGTGTGGAAATGTCTTGGCCATGGACACAGAGCGGCCAGGTGGAACAGAAAGCCTGCTCCCGGACCAGCACTTCAACACCTCTGTTCCTTCACACCAGCGGGACTGTAGCTGATGCAGGCAGAGCAGACTATCACAAACAAGCACGGGGGGAGCACCACCTTCAAACTGCTACAGTTTGTGATCTCAGGTTAGACAGCCTGACCACAAATGAGAACTGAGTTACAAAAAGGTTGGCTATTAATACATAGGCACGATCTGAACTTAAAGCAATCAGTTTCAACCTCTTCAACAATCTCTTATCTTCTAAACAGGCACAAGTTTCATTTCTAACTACATGACGCTTCTAAGATGAGAGAAAAAATAACACAGCTTCTTTTTGATTCCTGCCCTGCACAGGAACATGGGATTCACCAGCACCGCTCAAATAAATGCAGCTCAGCAGCAGCTTGTAGTTAAATTGCAGTTGGGTTACACAAACATCCAGGCATGCTGAGCATTTACCCTATGCAAGTGACCCACTTTCTATTCACTGGTGTAACAGTGGGTCTTTTGCACACTCACTCCAAGCCCAAACCACCCTTGGGTCCCCAAAGCCATTCTTACATTCTGGAAAGTCCCTGGGAGCAGCGCAAGAACAACAGCAACGACAAGATCGTACCTTTTTTCCCCAGCACACTAGAAGAACTCCAGAAGAATGGAAACGAAGCATTTTTTCTTTGGAACAACGGTTATCCTGCTGGGCTTTGTTCTGAACAAGTCTATCAGAGACATCCTCTCTCAGGAATATGCAGCATTTAGTTTCTAAATCTATAAAGGCCTTAGACACAAACTAGAAGCAGCACAGTTAAGCTTGCTCAGAACTGCAGCAGTTCAAAGAATAAGTAGAGGCAGAGCCTAATGAGGCTCACATGCTGCTTAAGTACCTTCAGGTGGGCCAGCAACTGAGCAGAGGCTCTCAGAATCAGTTTTGGACTTGGATGCCTCAATTTCAAGTCTCATCAAAGGGTTCACATCTTTTTCAGGATCTTAATGTCTCCGACTTCACCCTGACCTATTTCTCCTGCCTGTATAATGACGTCATTTCTAAAGCATTTTGATTGTTTTGAATATTATAGTGTTTAACACTATGCAAGCACCTTCAATTGAGTGTCAATCTAAAAAGAATATTTATTCTTGAGAATACCTGTAGCTCAACAATGTGACCCTAGAAGTTTCATTTTAATGATAATATGATTAGCAAAGACCTACCTCCAAATAATTCTGGACTCCAAGCACTGACTGATCATTTGAAGTCTGCATAACCCCACTGCAGAGCAAAACAAATACAATAGTTATTGATATGTATAAAGACCCAGGAACTTAATACAGAGTCCACGAACACATCCAGAAGTTAATGGGAGACAGTCATCAAACTGTTTGCTATTGAGGAACCTGGATCTTTTTACAGAACTTGCAGGGACCAAACACTTTGATGAATGGACAGAAAAACAGATGCAGCAGTTATTTGCAAGAAAGGAGGCTGGAAATAAAAATCATCCTTCAAACACTGCTCTCTGGACTAGCCCTTCGGTTGGAGGCTGACCGGAAGGGAAGGCAGACAAACTACACTAGAAAAGAGTTTGCAGATAAAACTATTTCAGGGCGAGGAGTTGGTTGCCAGTTGCAGGTCCCTTTCTTGCAGGCCCTGCGGGTCTCATAAAGGGACTAAAAGACCATGAAGATAGTTTGTCATGAGCTTCCTTCTCTACTACAGAAGTCACAGCCATTCACAAAAGCTGCTGAAGTGCAGAGATATGTCCCGAGGCTAAACCCAACCTACCCGTAACTACTCCAAGTAATTTAGGTCAGTACCCACAGTGACACAGACCATGCACTGCAAAAGAACTGTGGGTTTTGGCACATGATGGTATTATTCTGTAAAATCCTCATGAAGATAGGCACAATTCCATGAGTTGGAGCCACACAAGTTCTCCCACACACTTTTTTTTTTTTTAAATGTAAACAAGCACAGCTCCACACGTGGGATGTTTAAGGCCTGGGGAAACCCAACTTCAGCTGTCCTCCCGCAGAACTCACAGCCCACAAATCACTTCACCTGCAGCGCAGGTATCCGAACCACGGAGAACTGGCCACACCACCGGGCACCCAACAAACCACCACTGCAGGAAATACAGCAGCTTTCCCCCTGCTCCCCAGCCTGAGATCACAAGTTTGCCGCCTTCTCTGTCCTTTGATTGTTTTACTCTTTGCCTATTTTATGCATTTCCTGCCCAAACCATCCCCTCTTCCTAACACTGCCACGCCAACAGCAGGCAGCAGAATCCAGCTCCCTGTCGGCCCCCACCTACTCAGCGAGGGATTTATCCCTCACCGAGGGGTTTATCCCTCACCGAACCCCCTGCACTCGCCCGTCCTTTCCCCAGCCATCTCCCTGGAGCTCTTCCCTCACCATCCGTGGCTAAACACTCCCCCCTCACACCAGGCTCGCCACAGGCGCTGGTTTATTTCCACCGCACGGGGCTGACGAGGCAGCGGAGGCACCTACCTATATTTAGTGCCAAAGTACTGAAAGAACACTAGGTATCGGGTTGGGGGAGAAACCATCTTTGCCGCCTCTACGGTGGAGGCTCTAGATCCGGCTACCGCTCCGCCTCGCCGGGCACCCCCTAAGCTCCCCAGCGCGCTGTTGGGTGCGGGACCCCGGGGCAAACCCCGCGACGGACCCCGCGGCCTTCCCGCCCCTCCACACGGCGTAGGTCAGGACCGGGCCGCGCTTCTCCCCCCCCCCCCCCTCCTCCGCCTTCCCTCAGCCGGCTTCCCGCCCAGCACCGCCCGCTTCCGCCGCCGCCGCCGCCGCCGCGCTGGGTGGGCCCTGCTGAGGGCCGGGCCTCGCTGAGGGGACGGCGGCGGCGGCGGGAGCCGGGGTGGCTGTGGAGATCGTGGCGGGGCGTAGTTGCGGGGCCTGGCTCCGCTCGCCCCTAGGGCCTCAGGGCCCTGGCGGCTCTCTGTCAGGCGGCTCTTTCTTTTTTTTGGCCGGGGAGAGCTGTGGCGGGGCCCTGCCGCCTCCGTTCTCCTGTCCCCGGGCACCTTCACCCGGACCTCGGGTTTTTCTTTAGCCTGGAGGGAAACCGAGTGACGGAGTGAAGGTGACCCAGGCAGCGATCGTGAGGGAAGAGACCCCTCTCGAATCCTGTCCTCTACCTTCTCGGCTGCTCTTCAGCTCTTAAATTTTACAGCAGGCAGCCGTCTTTTGGCTTTGTTTGCCTTACCGTTTGCCATTAGAAACCACCCGAGCTGCACTTTGGGGTTTTTTTGTTAATTTCTAATGGGAATTGGTCCCTTGGGCTACTCCTAGCACAGTTCCGGGGGCTTCAGTTGCCCCGAGTCAGACAGGCTTGTCAAAAAATTAAGACTTAAAAGCGCCAGAACAGGGATGTAGCTCCCACAGAAAAAAATGGGGCCTTAAGTTTACAGGGCGAGGCACTTAGGGTGGTTGAGTGGCCCTCCACGGTCTCCTTCCCTGCATTAGGGTTACTTGTGAGTTCGGGATTGTTGACTCAAAGGCTCCGACGTTCCCAACCTGCAACGAACCTTACCCCGCGTGAAACTGCTCCTGCCAGTAGCCATGTCAACGGCCCCGCAAAAACCAGCACAAGAATTTCAGGCGAGCCGGCGTTCATCTATTTCAGCCTGCCTATGAAAAGAGGCGTGCAGGCTGCCACTTGCTGAGGGTAAATAACAGCTACAGGGACAAAAATAGGCTAAGATACTGGTAATAAAAGCTGCAGATGTTCTTTATGACTATGTTCTGTATTTTAAAATCTTCATTCATCTTTTAACATACTGAACTGCGATATCTGTATGTACAATAGATAGCCTAAAAACAGTATAAACAATCGCCCAACTCATTAGCAAAACAGGGAGAGGAACAGAAAAATCCCTGGCCCTCTCATACAAATCGGAAATCTGTTTTGAATGGAAAAATCCAACCAGCTTTCAACTCACACAATGGCATCCAGACTCTATTATAATGAAACTGATGAATCTCAGCTTTAAAGAGAATGGTTAATTTCTAATCCCTGAGCCTGTGTATACACACGCTGGCAGAAACATCCACACACCTTCATCTATGCTGGAAGAACCAAAGAAAATAAAAATCATATTGATTTGACCTTTATGAAGCCACATAGAACAGAGGCCACAAGAGGTCACCTTGCCCCTTCTCCTGGACCGAGGCGATCCGCGGAGCTAATTCCTTTTCCTGCGTTCCTCAGAACCCTCCAGCATCTGCTCACTGTTAAAAGTAAGTCAGACTTTTGCTCACACAAAGATGCTCTTGACTGTGGCTGATAAATCAAGCAGGTCTGGGAACTCAGATGGAAATGGGAGCCTGGTCTGGACTGGAAGTGAATCGCAGCTGTAGTTTGTGTACAGAAATGGCATTGAACATCTTATTTCATCACGGTTCTGTTCATGGCTGAGGCAAGGCCTCATCATGACGTTTTGTCGTGGATTCAGATGTCCCTGGCCCCCGTGTTCATCTGACTTTTGGTTTTGGTTTAGGTCCGTATTACACAGGATGCATTTTCTTAAAACGTGGAGGTTTACACTTCAGGCCCTTCTCTCAGGCCTAAATTCGTATAAAACTTGCAGTGAATGATGCGGTTTATACTGTTCTTCTGTGCGGTGGTCGATGAGTGGAGGATCAGAACTAAGCCCATTGTAATTGGCCTCATTTATCCATGCCACGTTACATTGCTATGTCCCGCAGAAAACGTGATCTGTTCAGCCGGACCCACAAGCCCAGATGTCTTCCTTCCTTGGGTGATTACATTGGCTCCAGAGGAGTTACTGCAGATTTACTGCATGGCTGATGGCAGCTGCAAATCCACTGCGTACAGAAAATTAAAAACTAGCTTAAGTAGTAACAGGATTGATGCCAATCCTTTTGACACTGCTGGTATAGAATCGCACTGTGCATCCTGGACGCTTTTTTTTTTTTTTTTTTCTTCCCCCTCCTCTCCCTGCAGTGCACACAACCTGGTGGCAATCCTACGTGCAAACGACCGGCTGCACCTCCAAGCTAATCGCTCAACCACACAATTAGCCTGAACTGGTGGACGAGGCGGTGGCCGCTGTCACAGCCAACTCAACCCAGAAACCCACGCATCCCACCGCGTCCTGTCTTCCGAGAACCCACCCTCACCTGCAAACAGAAGAAAAGAGAGGAGAAGGGAAGGGAAACCGTGCTTCCCAACCCACCGGAGCAGCGAGGCCAGCCTACGAGGTCACGGACCCCGAGAAGGAGACCCGCAGACGGGCGGCGCAACGGCCCTGCCCCTCCGCTTCTACCAGCGGGCGGTCCCCACGCTGGGCCGGGGTCAGCCCGGCCCTTCGCACCGCGGCGGCGGCGGCGGCGTCGTGTGTGCGCCGGGAGCGGGGGGCGGGCGCTTCTCCCGCGCGTCCTCGGCTGCCGGCGGGCGATGCGCTTCCTCCGCTGAAACGCGCCGCGGGCTGAACCGGCAGGATGACGGTGGAGTTCGAGGAGTGCATCAAGGACTCGCCCCGGTTCCGGTAAGCAGAGCGGCGTTCCGTCCTACCCCCGATTTCACACACACACACCACCCCCCCCCCCCCTCGATCCTCCTCTACCGGTCGCGCAGCCCCTGGCGACGGGGCACCGCGGGGGTGTAGCGGGGGGGGGACGGGACCGGGAGGGACGGGTCACGGACACGGGAGACGAGACACGGGCAGGGCCTTACCGGCTTGCCCGCTACCGGGAAGCCGGCCCAGGCGACCCCCGGGGCTGGGGCTGCCGGCCCAGAGCTCTCCGCCAGCTGCTGGGGATGCCGGCGGCCTGCAAGGCTTTGCCACCCCCCTCCTGCCCCAAACCCCGTGGGGCTGCTGCATCCTGCCCTCCTCGCCTGGTTGCACCGCTCGGTTCGGACGCTTTGCAGATGAGAAATGTACTTAATCGTGGCATCCAGCAGACAGAGCCGGATCCCGGTCGTGACAGAGGCAGCTGGCATCACCCTACGGGGATCGGCTGGACGGTGCTGTTTTTAAACCACCCGAAGAGCCAGTGCTATGAAATACAGGCATTTTCCATGCAGTCACATTCCCATCTCTCGGAGGGTGGATTTTTTTAGCGGTCTTGAAGGAATCCGGGCTATGACAACAAAGACTCTGCTTGGCCGTGCTGCATTTAAATCAGGCCGTTTCAGAAATGCCCAGGGCTGGAGAGGAGCTTCCACATTCTGGGTACAGGTGCTCCATTGTGCCAGGAGCATCCTGGCTAGGTGTCCGGATGGGCTAGGATGTCCTGATGCTATAAAGAGAAGATCAGAGCTTCCATAGCTAACAATCTCCTGCCGCTTTCAATACTGTGCCGGATGGGGACAGAGGGAAAGAAAGACAATAGCCTGCAGAAGCAAGTTGGTTGGCTGTGTGTGTAGGGGAAAGAGTTATCACGGGGTCTCTCCTTCCCTGCAGACATTTCTGGTTGCTCCTTCTCAAAGCCTTTTTGTTTATTAAATAGAACAGTTTGCATTTCCCTTAAAGTGCATTTAAGAATAATTTCTTGGAATGCTAGATTCATATGAAAGGCTGCAGTGGTCTGTTGCTGTGGCTACTCTCAACAATTGTAATTTTGTGTATGTGGTTGTGTACAGCTGCAGGTAATGCAAATAGCTGGGCAAGTGCAATCTTCTTTATCCCTGCATATGGGAATATGTAGGGCTGTGGAAAGGGTCCTCCTCCACACGTTTTCATTTTAATTGCGTGGTAAAGATCCTGCTCTTTCTTGTTCCAAAGCTGGTTCCGAAAATGTAATGGACAGTGTCATGAGAAATGACAGGCTGGTCTTATTTGTCTGCCTGGTTAGCATTGGAATCGTGGGAGTTTTTCATCAGGAGAAAGTTAGATGCATGGGCAGGTTTGCAAGAAGGTACGAAGCTCCTTCTTTAAACCTCTGCTCACTTAGCACCAATTAGAATTTATCCGCCCCCTCTTTTTCTTTTTTGACTGTCATTTTATCCTATTGTGCTGCAGAGCATGTGAACTGTTCAGTGGCATCCTTCCAGAGCAGTGACTTCACTGTCCAGATGTCTCGTTCCACATGGCAGTGACCCTTTTCCTGGTGACGTCAAGATTGATTGATATGTTTATTTATTTATTTTGCCTTTGGTGTGTGTGGGCTGCAGGCCAAGTTTCTTAGTATGCAGGCAACATCATTCTGCTCTGTCTGCTCCATCCATAAAAACAAAACAGCTCTCAGAGCACTATGCTGGACCTTTATCAAAAGCCAGTTATTTAAGCATGGAATTATGAACTATTTCCCAAACGGCCGAACACAGTCTGCCTGTTACAGGGAGAACAAGAGATTAGACTAGAGAAATAAGCCTGTATATTTCAGGAGGGCTGAAATATATGTAGCAGGGGAATATATAAACTACGAACACCTCAGACAGTGAGAAAATACTGACATTAGCTGGCCTATGGCAAAAAAAAAAGAAAAGAACGAAATACAATTCTTCAGACTTTCTCAAAGGGAACAGATTTTAGCCTCCTTGTATGCCTTTCTTCCTCCCAGCTCTTTAATTAGTTTTTCCATTACAATTATTTTTTTGTAATACAAGAGAATTCTTAGATGTCTGTGAGGGACAGGACTTCTTCCGTAGTGCATGGCAGAGATGCTTACTAACATGTCCCTAAAATCTTACCACTATAAAAAAAGGTAAAATACCATACAAGCTAAACTATATACAAAAAAAAAAGGTTAAAAAAGAGGTGAGAGAAGGTTGCATATAATCCACTTTCTCAACAGAGACTGAGACAACAATAAGTAAAGTCACTTGCCATAGGAAACATCTGTGGAAGAGGTGAAAATTTAATCCAGATTTCCCCTACCAGTTCTTTAGCTAGGAATCACCCTCCCTTTCTTGCTGGCACCCACTGCTGCACAGAGCCCCTTTGCGCTTCCCCGTGAAGGGTTGTACCGTGTTTTACAATTGGCTTATTCTCCTCAACAGTGAGCCATCAAGATAATCAAATTGTTTTCTGTTTGTTTTACACAGGGAGGGAAAAAAAACCTTCAAAAAAATATTGCACAGGCATAAACAAACACTGTATTAAGCATCCCATAATAAGGCTACCAAACTAGTCTACTTCAGCAATCAAATCCAATTACATGTCAAAACACTCCAAATCAATACTCGATATACACTCAATCTATCATTGCTTCCTGCTTTATAGGGACCAGTTGCTACAAAGAAAACTATTTAAAAAAAAAATAATTACTTAAATATGTATAGATCTCTAGATTGGTAGATAAGCCTTATTTCTGTAAGGCATCTTGTAGAGACATGTATATTCAATTCCAGTAAACAAGTATAATTACCTTGAAAGACCAGTTCTAGCACATTTGAATGCAACCCCAATAGATACTGTGGCTTTCATCTCCCTGACATGCAGAGCCTTCTGTTTAACTAGCAGTAGTCTGGGAAATCTAGGAACACGTTTCTGACTTGTTCCACTTAGTCACGGAAGCCCGTGGTCGGGAGTGATGCAAAGAAGAACCCATTACTGCCCTTAGCCTTGCAGACCTGTTAAGCAACAGTGCTAGATGAGTAAATTTGGCTCATTCTTGCAAAATGGAAGTCCTTGGGCGTACTGCCAGCTCGCAAGGCTTACCCCCTACCTTTATTCCCTCCTCGCTCAGGGAAGACTCGCTTGGTACTAAGGGACGGGTAGGGACTTTGTTGCTCATTCTGGGTGTAAATGCACTCTAGGAGCAATCAGGAGGACGAGGGAAGAATAAGAACAAATTGCAGAGGTTGGACCTGGCTGTAGCACTCTGTGGGTCACAGAAAACCCCAACTACCTCTGTGGTAATTTCCACAAGGGAGGGAAAGAAGCAGTTACTTCTTTAACTAACGTTGCTATTGTAGTTGTTGTTGCTATTAACTAACCTTATTAATCAGACTTGTGAGGTCGGGGTTAGCCACTGCAGAGTGGGCTGCGTATGTCAGTGGGGTGAGCCAAGAGGTGCTGCGCTCTGACCGTAGCGCAATGACTCAGATGCTGGAATCTTCTCACGAGGAGCCCTTACAGCTACCACGACCTAAGGCAACAGACAGCTAACAACATCCCTCCATATACATCCAAGCCCCAGGCCGCTGAGGGACCTCTGGGCTGCTCAGCAGGAAAGGGAGACCTGCAATTGAGGCATAGGCTACCCAAGACCATGGATATGCTCAGATTCGAGGGTGCCAGTCTTCACCTCCCCCATGCCTTGCAGCCTCTTGGCTGGCTGTAACGCAGTAGTTCAGAAACTCGCACAACTCCCTGGAGCAGCACTGTCATCAGGCAGTGACCCAGCGACATAGGCAGAGATGTTTGTTCTAGCGGTGTGCAGCACTGTCTGCACGTTATTGCGGCTTTCATTAGGCAGAGAAAAAATGCAGGCATGTAATTCTAGGTCCATGAAAGATGCAAGAAGAAAAAAACCTGTGATTTGCCAGAGCAGAAGAAAATGGAAAAACAAGTACGTTTAGAAAATATTTTCTAACTCTTTCTAGGGTGTTTCAAACAGAATGGGAAGAATTAAAACCCTTAGTCAAACTGATCTTGCTAAGTCTGATAACAGATTGAATTAGACAAGTTTAAAGCTAGCATAACCAGTTTTAATGCATCCATGCCTTGTGAATGTGTGTTAGTGAAGGCCTCTGCAGAAAAAAACTTTAGTGGCTTCTGTGTGATTTGTGTCAGTTTGACATTGCACACCATTGATGTGCAGTTTGAGGTAAGCCAAACTTACTAGCTTAAGTTACTTAAAAGCAAATTTAAATTACACCCAGAATGGCCAAAGAAAGAATCTTCATCCATTTAATTAAATCAGTTTAACAAAAAGAGCACATGCATTGATTTGAAATTGGTTTTTGTTACACAAGAATTCTTATGTAAGCAAGATCCCTGATATTGCAGTTGCGTGAAGATACGCCTACATAGAGAGCTTCTTTTTGAATCAGAGACTAATGAGTACAATTGCCATCACTTGCTGGTTTAGTTGCACGAGAGAGAAGATATTATCACAAAAGCAGCGTGATACTATCTATATCAATCATAATACCTGTCTTTATCTGTTTATTCTATTTCTTATCTCTTTATCATTGCACTTCTGAAGTCAAAGAGTCTGAAGTATCTAAAGGGAAAAGTCAAAGAGTCTGAAGTATCTAAAGGGAGAAGTCAAAGCAAAGATGTCATCATATAGTTACTTCCTCTCACAGTACCAGCCACGAGATGCTCTCCCAGTGACAGCAGTCCATCCTGTCCAGCCAACCCCTAGATATCTATACATCAGTGTGGTGCTTTCCAAAGGCAGTGAGGCTTTGTTTCCTCTCCCGGCTTCCAGCCTCCCTTTTTAAGCATCCCTTTAAAGTGACTCCAAGTCAGTAATACGGAACCACATCTGGCCTTTACAGGGGTTGTACTGGGGCACGGTTTATAGTGGAGTCCATCCCTAATCTATTAGGTTGGCTTCTCCCCCCATGTGCATATTTGTGGCAGTTTGTACCTAACGTGCCATACCTAGACTGTAGTTGTGACAACTTCACCCAAAGGGGCCTCCTTTGCGATCGATCGAGGCTGCATTACATTTCATCTGCTCTTGTGTCAGGTGAGTCACTTTCACAGCAGATCACAGCAGGACCCTCGCATGGCACGGTTTTCTTTTCCTCCATAGGTGGTATCAGAGAAGTACATGGAAGCAGGAGTCCCTTAATCTGAGGTTCCCTGTCATCAAAACTACCATGTGAATCCTGAAATACTTAGAAAAAAGCTGCAGTCCTTCAGCCTGCATTACTGTGGGCAGATCTGAAGGTATTTATTCAATGTGTAGTCAGGGAAAATCCCCTGGTATGAGAGAACTGACTGGGTGACAACTGACTTGAGATCTCTGGCTTGGCTTTGTAAATAGTATTTTAGGCCAAATTTTTGGCAAGCAGTTTCCTCAGTAACTTTGAATTGTGAACTGCGTAAGCTGGGTATCCCAAATGGCCAAGGTTCTGAAGGTAAGGCCCCACTGATCTGTCCAAATTCTCCAAATCAGAAAAGGATTTTTTAATTTTTTTTTTCCCCCAAAACAAAACTGCCCAGACTTAGAAGCTGTGAGTTTGCAATGGATGATGTTAAACTCTGAAATACAATCTCTCAGGCTGCTCATGGGAGCTATAGCTCATAAGTTTCATGGTGTAGCACACAGACAAGTGAAATTTTGGTATTTCATAATTTGATGATTGACTTTGTTACCAGAATAACACTCCTGTAATACATCTTGCTTTGTAATCCTATGTACCCTGTAAGAACATCTGCAAACTTTGAAGTGTTTCTAGTTGTCTAACAGATCGGTTTCTGAGTTGGGAGTTGCTTGCTTTCATTTTCAGTAGCTGTTCCTCTCTGTTGTCTTTCTGCTGGCTACACATGTATGTGGCTACACAGAGGTGAAAATAATTTCTTTTGTCAGTGATAGCCTTCTGACATTTTTCTTTCTCCATGGCTCTCCTTCTGGTTGCCATGAGATAAGTGTAAGGAGAAAGCTGTTCAGCCTGAATGATTTTGCAGGAGAAGTTTTGCAAAGTGTAAAACTCTGGCTGTCACGTGCTAAGGATGTGAGTCTGGACTGCTTTCTCTCAAAGCCTTCCAGAGGGCAACACCACAAGGAACTGTGGGCCTTGTCCTATTAGGATGGCCAAAAGCCACCGAGAAAGCCAAGGTCAGGGTTTTGGTAGTTGCTAGTTTTCTAGCTGTAATAAAGAATGTAAAAGGGTTGGAAGTTAGATGACAAAGCCTGCTAAAAGGAAAAAACCCAAAAGAGCAATAACCCTGTGGTGGAAGAGGGTAATTAGACCCAGAGGTAATGTGGCTGAGAGATGCTGATGCTAGCTTATCTGTGCTGTTGAAATTATCTGTGGGAGAGTCATCCATTCCTCCTCAGAGAGTGCCACATGTCTTGATAATTGTGCTTTGCTGGTTGTCTTGGCACCATGCAGTGTCTCTGGATTCCAACCCTGGTCCTCGAAGGACTGCAGCATGGCCAAGTGAGCACGTAGAGTAAGAATTCAATGAAACATTATTTGGCGTAACCTCATTCATGCAGACTCTAGACAGAATCCTGTTGAAATGTGTGTTACTGCAAAGCCAGCGAGCTTTGCATTCTAGGGATAAGCCTGAGTCCGTTGTCACTCACGCTGCTGAAGCTCAGGAAGCTGGAAAGGTGCCACAAAACCAGTTTCGTGGTGATGGGAAACAATGGTATTGAGCCTTCATCTGAAGGAAACCCAGGCTGTCTGCTAGCTAGAGTGGAAAATGGGGAGTCCAGGGGCTGAGGGCTACTGCTTGCTTTGGCACTCGGTGATTGTGCGACTGAGGAAAATCCCTTTTATTTATTTCAACAGCTCCTGTGTTTCATTTTCCTTAGCTTAGGGAGAAGGACAGGATGGAAGGGTCACACTGTGTACCTGCATAAAGAGCCTGTGAAATAACTGATGTTTGTCATGACAAAGCACCTTCAGTAATGTGATGCCATCAGCACTGATTGATTAATCATTCATTTCTGGTGATCCCTTTAGGTAGGAAAGTATGGCATTCCAGCACTGGTCTCCGAGGGGAGGAGGGCTAGGAAGGAGGGCAATGCACTGCTGCTGCACGCACCAGGGACCTCTCCCAGCCCATGTGAGAGAACCCATCCATTTACCTTCATTTCATTATGCCTCCCAGAGACAGGAAGGCAGTGCAGACTCCTGGAGTCAGGGTGGGTATTTTTTGGTCTCAGTGGCATCATCAGGGTTGCTCTCCAGTCTCGTTACGGAGAAGGGATGCAACAGCATGGTGGAGAATCCTTTGCCTGGAGAAGCTTGGACTGTGTGCCCGGCAGCTTTTGCTGGCTGGCCTCCCCTATGCCAGACTTCCTGAGATGGGAGCTTGTTGCACGTTATCATAGTTATCTGTGACATAGCCTCTATTAATCTGGGTGCTTTTGCAAAGTTTTGCACTGTCAGTAGGGCAGTTCAGGTTTGACCTATAATCACTGGTTAAGTAATAAAGCACTGTCTCATCTGCTAATGCGCAGATCAGGGCATTGTAAACTCTGCTACAACTTCTGAGTTAGTTAAATACATGCTGGGGGATCTTGCAAGTCCCTTTCTCCAGTTTAACAGTATTTTCTGATTTGTAGGGCACATATCCTGGGGTTACTAACACAGGTATAGTGAGTTGAGAGACCGTATTCAAGTCATAGTGCATATAAGCAGGCGGAAGACTTTCAGTCTGGTATTAGGACTCAACAAGATAACAGATGAATTCAGGATGGAAAGTGTGTGCGTGCTGTATTATTTGAAGTTAGGAACAGCATGAAGGCTGAGACCTGTAATCAGAGCTACAAGAGTGACTTTGGGTCTGGATGCAGCTGTCTCTAGTCTGCATCCATACTGTCTCACATAGTTTGTCAGGTCAAATGTGCACCTCTAGCCCCTCTTCAGATACACGGGGCTGGTGAGTGAGCCAGTTTCCCCACTACCTAAAAGCTACCTGAAGCTGCTAACCCCATAAGGCCTCGGCTCTAAGTGTCCTGAACTCCTCTGTTCTCAAGGGGTAGTGGAAGAGCAGGGATGGGAGGTAGGAATGAAAATCAAGCACAAGAGCTTTGGAATCCCAAGCGATGGTCCCTTTAAAACCTGGTTTCATAACACTATGAAATTTCAGCCACAGTATTAATTTTTTTGCAGCAGGAAGGCCAGTGGAACCATGAGTTTTTCTGGCTTCCTAAGCACTGGCTTTACTTAAAAAAACAGGCTACTGCTAGCTTTGTAAGTTCGGTTATCTGGGATAAAGAAAAGACCCCTAGAAACGGACCTGTAATCCAAGTTTGGTTCAATTTTGGGGGTAGGACAGAATGTTTCCCTGGAGCCAAGAGTGCTTCCTTGCTTGTTTGCTTGCAGTTCTCTACATCAGGGCTGTATTCTGATTTCAGACATTCGCAGTCATTCCTGTTTGCTCTTTCCCAAGTGTTTGTTACACACGCAGATTCCATAAGTAATGTGGTTCCTGTCTAATGTAAAGCTTGCTTTAAATATGAAGGTGGAGGAAAGGAAGTAGAAAAAAAGAAAGTAAATTTGGCTCCGTGCTAACACGATGCCATGCTAACTTTTCCTGTGGGGAAAAGAAGGGGAACCAAGAGCAGAATTTTTTCCCTCTTTGACCAGCAATTGCAGACTTGGAGGGAGAGGGGGAAGCAGGCATCACAGCCAGTATGGAAGGCTGAGATTTTTACCTGCCAGTAGCTTTCTAATGGCTGCTTTATCTTCTCTGAGGCACAGCAGAGCCTGCTCTGTTAAGATCTTGGAATGGGCAAGACAAGGAATTTGAGCTGCAGAGTTCCCTGCATGGAGTATGTTGGAGCACTAGGGAGCTGTATGCCTCAGTCCCAAGCCAAGGGGATGGACTACATGGCTTAACTGCAGCCCCAGGGAGGTGTGTATATCTTCCAGGCTCCATGGACGTGAATTGTGTCTCTGCTTCCCAATACACAGCAGCTAGAATGTAAGCTGCCAGCCTTCCTCTCTGTAAGACCCCATAGGATAGGGAGCAGAACGAGGAAAATGAACAATTATTCCTGTGGACTGCAAGGAGGGTGGAGGCTGATTTCCTGCAACTCCACTGCATCCATGCCTAGCTGCAGCCAGACTGGCCCTCAGCCCAGAAGGAGCTGCCCGCAACTGCAGTCGCAACACCCATCGTGGCTGGCCATGTACCAACAATACCAACAAGGGAAAAGCATCATGCTTAATGTTCTGCCCATTGCTGTGTGAGCTGCTAGAAGAAAGGGAAAAGTGTTTCTGCTTCTATTGCAACAGATTAGAAAAGAGGACAAGGTGTGCTGGAGACTATTCCTCTGGAAGGCTTGTAGAAGAGTCTTTATGTGTTTCTTCCTGCACTTGCTTGGTGGTGAGGAAAATGGCTTTGCCACCTGTCCCGTGCATATGAACAGAGCCTAGGCATGCATGTATCTGCCCTGACAAACTAGGTGAGACAGTACCAACACAGGTCAAAGAAGCAGTCAGTAAGCCACATGTGTAGCTGCAGGAACTCCTCTGAGCCACTGCTCCCAAAAGAACAAAATGAGGCGAGATAATTGCCCCTACACAAACCTCTTGGCAAAATGTTCCATTCTTTTCAGTTGGTGGGTTACATGTTTTGGCTTACTGGAGAGGGTTTGTTTTAAAGCAGTGCATCTACAAATCTTTTCATTTTTGCACGTTGCTCTCTCCTCTGGCCTCTCATTTTGTAAAGAAGGGAATTCAGTTCAGAGACACTGATTTATAGGAAGGAAGAAAGGACCAGAAAAAAATAATGGAAAGGTTGTATGTGTGTTCTCAACAGCCCATATCAATCCACTGAACACAAGGTTAACCAAATACAGTGTGGTGTATTTACAGCAGAGTGTGCCCATGCACACGTTATGTTCTTGTCTTGCTTCACCTAATCGGCAGAAGTTTACTTTTCTTATGTGCTAGGTCTCTTCTTGAGGGAGGTGGAGAACATTCTGTTGCTCTGATATAGTTAACCATCACTTAATTCACTGTGGGATAACATGCACATGTGTACGTGGTCTCTGAGAGCAATCGTTCTAATACAGAACTTTTACTGGATATAGCAAGGGAACGGGTAAAAAGCAAAGCAGTATATTCATTACAGTGGATTAAAGGGATGATGTCAGAACTCATGGGTGGCACATCCCAGAGTGAAGTGCTCATTCATTCCTTAAATAAGCATAAAGTGGCACAGTCTAAACAGATTATATAATATCAGAGAGTGAGATAATCCGTTCCCTGCATACCCAGTCTGCTTCATCAGACTATAGCAGGGCTTAATAATTTCCATACTCTTTATTAAATGCTACTGCTAATAGAAACAGCATGTGTGAACATGTGTGTAAAGCGTATGTGCACATACAGTGTTTCCAAGGGTTGGATACATCTGCCTGTTGATAAGGTAAGAGTATATTTTATGGGAATAAAATTTAGCTGTATGGCCTGCATGTACATGCATTCAGATGCGCAGAGATACAGACATAGAGCTTGTAGTCCTTTCTAGGCAGGTGTGCCAGTCTTTATTTAACATTACATAGACTGCTAAATCTCTGACCATTGGGCTGAAAATGCAGTATACTAAGTGCATAGATTTTACAGACATCGTCCACGTATATTGCTGCAGTAAAGTGTCTCCATGGGCATAGGGAGAGACTTATCTGTCCTCCTACGACAAAGGAAAGTTAGGTTATGCAAGGATACACACTTGTGGCTTGCTTTGAGGCCATTTTATGCCCATGCACTTGAGAAGAATACCAGCTTAAACATCAGCACGGTCCTGCCTCATTTGCAATGTTGGGTTAACGCAGAAATCTCCATAACTATTTTGAAGAATGGCTATTTAAGCATGTCAGTTGTTCCTGCTCAGTTCTAGCTCAGTGAAACAATGCTGTTTCCCACAGCTCGGTTTCTTCTCAGAATATCACCCCTTTGTTCTCTCTGATAAACCCAGGTTTTGGCAGGAAGTATGGATTTGTCCCCACACCGTGACCTCGCCCCAGGATGTAGGAAACTGCCACTGTGATAGCACTGACATAGCAGGAGGCCCTTTTCCCTTCCCTTCCCTTCCCTTCCCTTCCCTTCCCTTCCCTTCCCTTCCCTACACTTCCCTTCCCTTCCCTTCCCTTCCCTTCCCTTCCCTTCCCTTCCCTACACTTCCCTTCCCCACACTTCCCTTCCCCACGCTTCCCTTCCCCACGCTTCCCTTCCCTACACTTCCCTTCCCCACGCTTCCCTTCCCCACACTTCCCTTCCCCACACTTCCCCACGCTTCCCTTCCCCACACTTCCCCACGCTTCCCTTCCCACATACTTTTCTTCCCACACGTTTCCCAGCTTTTCTTGCTTGCACCATCTGGAGGCTGGCACTTCAGACGGTGCTCTCAGATTTGCAGAGAACAGCCTACCTGAAGGTTGGAGGAAGAGGAGGCAGCAAGCTGACGTTTGTAGAAAGACGCCTGCTTTAAGTTTTCAAAGAGTGTAATGAAACCAGTTCTGCCAGATTGAGTTTAGGAGTTTGGAATAACGCAAGCTCTTGATGTACCACTGACTCATCTGAATTCAGAGATAATGCATAAAACTATGGGACAAAGCCAGACTAGTAAACAGGACTGAAACACTGGAAAACTCCAAGCTGATATGTGTTGGTGAGATGGGAAGAGGCTTCTCTCAGAAGTCAAAATTCTATAGTATCTAGCCTCATGGACTTTATTTTTTGCTTGTGTTCACCACAATTATTCATAGTTTAGTACTCCATACTTCTCTTTTACCTGCAGTTCTGAACTGTGTGGGTTGAGATGAGGTGTGTGAGATGCCAAGAAATCAAGAAGTGGAAGTTTCTAGCTAAATTTTCAATACGGAGGGTGAGTATCTGTGAATCCTCCAGGGCTGAACCCTCTTGTTCTGACCCTTGACTTTGTGCTTCAATTCTTTTTCTGCTGCTGAGGCCAGCTTACTACAATGCCAGCTTGGTTCTCCCTTGCCTGGGCCACATCATTCAGTAGAGAGGACATATTAATTTTTCCTACAGGCAGCACTGGTCCCTGTTTCCTGCCCAATGATTCCCTCTACCCCAACATTTTGGCTTTTTGTCTGAGCTAGGGAATTTCCTCCTTGTATATGAACCTAACCATCCAGCAGGGTCCAAGGCAACATCGGGTATGCAGCAGGACATAGGTTCATCTTACAGGGATGATTTACTAGCTCAAAGGGATGTGACAGTCCATCGTATGGCCACAGAAAGCAGATAAGCAATCTGTAGCTGGTAAAAGTCCTGCTAGCTGCACTCAGAAGAAGGTCCTTTTCTAAAGCTTGATGACTGAGACACTGATCCTTTACATGAGAATTAATTCCCCCACCCCAGCCACATCACAACAGTTCTGTTCCCTCTGGAGAGGTGTAAGAGGAAGTCAGAGCTCAAAAAATGGGACCATACCAAAGTCTTGAGAGTAATAAATAAAAGCAAGGGATGAGTAGTGTCTAGGACACTTATTCATATTTCCCCCAGCAAGCTTCCATGCAGCACCAGCTGAAGTAGCACAGCCATAAATTCTCATCCCTTTAGGAAAGAGTTGTGTTCCTTACTGGTATCAGTACTCTACAGGACAAAAAAACCCAGTGGTTTTGTGGCACTGGGACACAGCAAAAAACATTTGGCATCTCCGGGAGGGCGCAAGCGACACCCAACTCTCCCAGGGCAAAGGAAGGGGCAAGGAGTCTCCCTGATTGCCCCCAGGTCGGTTAGCACTTTCAGCATTTCTGCTGCCAGAGAGGGCAAGACCTTTGCTGTGTTTGGCAGGACACGACACAGGAAAAGCCTTTCAGACAGAGACAAAGGGAGCATAGAGGTTGGGGAGCTCCAGTTCTGAGCCAAGGCCCAGGGGAGGGAGAGAAAAAAGAAACAAGGAGCATTTAGTGCTGAAAGAGATCCCTGCTGGGGGAGGGTGGACTGAGCTAAACTATGGACTAGGGGAAGTCTCAACAAAGCCTGCTGGAACCTGTCCAGCCCTGTTGGTAAATGGATGCTGCTGAGTTCACTTGGGGAAAAGACGGAACTGTTTGATACAAGTTTTTTGATAAATCCATTTTGCTTGTAAAAGAAAGCAAACAAATGTCATTTGAGGAGTCGCATGCCCACATAATGGTTCTTTCTTCAGCTCAAAAAAGAATATTCCTGCATTCAGTCTTTGCTGTGCAGTTTCCATATTGCCACTGCAAAAGCTCAATCCTTGTGACCCAGGAAGGGAAATGCCTTCTGATGAGCAGACAAGCAATCTCTGCTCTACAGTCACTTAGCAAGCTGGAACAAAGTGTGTAGGAAAGAAAAAGTAGCACTCATGGTGCAAATGACCCACCTGATGAAGTCTTGAGGGTGGAGAATGTTTGGTCATTAGCATGCCTGTTTCTGGGCATGTGTCTCACTGGAGTCCTGTTTGTGGAACTAGTCAGATGTCAGATGAACTAGCTCGAGAGGGTCAAATAAGGCAAGCTACCTCTCCCTGTGGAAAACACAGCAGGCCCAGGTCAGCACAAAGCAAGAGACAGAAGTTTGGTTCAGGAGAAGTCACTTTCCGGCTGCACAGTGCAGTTGGACTGACAGGTGTGTTGTGGTGTCTGCTGCTTCACCGAGTTTGCTCATCATGAGCCTCTGGATGATATTTTCTTCTCCAGAACTCAAAGACCTCTCTTGCTTCCTCCTTCTGAGTGACGTTCCAGGAACTGAACTGCATAGTGTGATGCTTGGAGAGGCCTGGAGAATACTGAACTGCAGGAGTTCAGTTGTCCATGCAGGTTTCAGATGCAGAGACCTGTATCTCTTCCTGAACTTTTCTCGAAGTGTATTAGAGGTGTGGTGCTAAGATCTACTGCACATTGAACCAGAGAGGTTGAATCTTGCAGCTGTGTCATTCTTCTGCAAAACAAATATTCAGAACAGAAAGGAAGGTAGAGATCCATTCAGTTTGATAACCAGAAAAATTACTAGCTCTCAGCAGGTATAGTGAAAAGCTCTGATGAGCTAAAGATGGAAGTTGCTGTGTGGTGGTTGCCAGATGATCTTTGTCAGCTGCTCTGCCAGTTCATCAGCATTAGTGCACATGGCTGGCCTGTGAAATGGTCCGCATGGAGAATCCATCACTTCGAGGTGCTCAGCTCAGCATTTTAGCTGAGAAATGGCTTCCAGTGAACTGAAGGGGTCAAGAACAACGTTGAACAAGAAATGGGTAGTCCTGACTGCTCTGGCAAGCAGAAAACCCCCTTTGCCTTTTTAAAGTCAACTGTCTGATTTACTGTCAGTCAGACTGTAGAAGCCCTGAGAGGTCGATGTTCCTTACTGGCTTTACCATAGTTTACACAGATATCTGCATACTGCTGATCCAAAACCACCAAAACCGCTGTGTACAGAGGAGACACTAGCCTAGCGAAGCAGTCTAGTTCAATGCTGTTTCCTGACCTGATCTACCTGTCCTCACAAAGTCAGTTTTCTAATGGGATTTTCCTTTCCACACACACTGAAATAGCAGTATTGGAAGATTAACAGTACTATGACATTGTTGGGCTGCTTCTCTTTTCTCTCAAGATTTGAGAAGCTGCTCAAGTACTATGGGCAGAAGTAGGAAATAGTTTGCTGCAACTTCTATCAGAATTTCCCCCCTAGGCCATAATGATGAGTGGTGAAAAGTAAACTGCCTTCTGTATAGCATTTCCTCTCTGCTTTGTGTACACTTTATGATCTGCAGATCAATCAGGGTTGGACAGTGAGAGATCCAGATGCTCAAGTTGCTATTGTCTCCTTGAACACTTGGCTGTGGGTTACAAAAGAGAAGCTGGGGGAAACCTGTTATCATGAGATACATTACATAAGGAGTGCATTAAAAGAGCTAAGGAAGGATTTCATCTTTAAGCCATTAAATCCTAGAGTAATTTATGTTGGAAGAGACCTCTGGAGGTCATCTAATCCCATGCCCTTCTCAAAGCAGGTCCAACTAGATCAGGTTGCTTAGTGCCTCCATCTACAGGAGCTCAGACTAGCTATCAGAAAGTAGTAATGGAGAATTCAGTGTATGGGAAGAATACTTGGTAAACTCAAATACTTTAATAAATTCCAAAGGGCCTTTTCATAATTTGAACATCAATGAGAAGTAATACTGGAAAAAGCCTGTACTTGTGTATATATAGCAGACTGCATAAAAGCCATACCTGTCATTGTATGTCTCCTGAAGAGAGGTGTCAGTTTTTGCTAAATATTAATGTACTGATTTAAAGTCAATGGAGCACCATGCAACTAAAATGTGAAGTCTTATTCATCTTGCTTCAAAACTCTGTCTAAACATACACCTCCAGCCTCTCAGTAGAAGCATGAGAGCCATAAACTGACATTTAGCATGTTTCAGACAAAGACTTGGATATTTCTGTAGCTGTGCAAAACATGTGCAAAACATTATGAACGCTTACCAAAGCTAGAGCTAAGCTAAGTTTAAGCACAGAATCTCTTCACCCATGAGAAAACATACTGGAAGCAGTTTTAGGGGTTGTATACCTATACCTAGCCACCATGAAAAACATGAGAAAATAGAACACCAGATACCAGGAAAACATCTGTATTCATGTACCAGTGAAAAACAGATTTGGGCAATCAGTTTTTCATGTCTTGATGTACTTTCCCTATTTTAATTGTTTATCTACTTGGAGGTTCTTGCAGCATTCAAAAGCTGTGCTGAGACCACCTCTGACTGCTCTTAACAGCAAGCTGATGTCACTTGCTGGCTGTACTAGCTTGTTCTTAGCAAACTAGTAATCCAAACCCCATCTTGCAGCAGGACAAGCCAGCAGTCTCTAACTGTACTGCCCATTGGGGCTTTATAAGGAGCGAAGAGTTGAGTCTGTTAGCTACTTGTAGTTCTGTAGCAAGAAAGGAGCTTAAGCTGATAGATTTGATGACAAGTTCAAGTGTTTGGGCAATCATTGGGCTCAATAATGGAAAAGAAATTTTTCTTTGGAGCCTTCGAAAAAAACAAATGAGGCTAAAACAACGAGGAGAGAGGTGAGGACCCCGTGCCTCAGAATCATTTCAGTGTCACTTACATCATTCGAGCTTCTGCTGTTTTACCTCAGTTTTTTACTGCAGAAAACTCTCTCGTGCTCCCAGGATCAAAAAGCATTGGCATGGCCTTCCACATCTGCATCACGCTTATAGCCATCTGTAGAGAGATTTTAGTCAAGATTAGAAATACAGCTTATTCCATTATCCTGGAACAAAAATAGGAGACTCAAACCACTAAAAACAGCTCTTCTATTGCCATTTCTCCATTAAGCAATTGGTACAGTTTATCTCAAAGATGGATGCGTTTTAATGATGAGTAAAATCCCCTCCACACTCCTTAGTTCATAAGAGTGACAGTAAATGAATTAGTCTTTAGAAAACATAACATGAACCTCAGGTAAGGTAATGAAAGCTTTTTATTTTTTTAAGTGGCTTAAATGTGAGTGACTTTAAAATTACTTGCATAATCTGTTTTTACCTAGGTTTCTCCCACTTATTCAAAACACAGTGTAGATCTCGGACTGAGCCAGCAATTTCCACAGGGTGGGGAGATCAGCAGGGCTGCAGGAAATGGAGTACTATATGGTTCACTGAAAAGAGAAGGAAGGGGAAGTACACATCTACCTTATAGTAAAGAGCTGATGATCCAAGAACAAAATGGCTGCTGGCTGCACAAAAATAGTTAAAAGGAACAGGTAGGAGAAAGCATTATTGCTCCTGTGAGTACAAGTGGATCAGACCAGCGTACGGAATTAGCATAACACTTACTATAAATAGATTTATCTGGGCCAGAGTAAATCTCAGCCATTTTGACCAGAACAACGAGTCACCTCTAAATGAAGCAGGTCATTGCTGCATTCAACCACAGAGAAGTGCTTCAGCCTAAACCACAGTCCCCGGGGGTTGATGAGAGGAAGATAGAGCAGGTCCTATCACAAAGCCAGGGAGACTTGCCAGGCAATTCACTTCCCATTACCTGCCTGCAGACAGGGTTGATCACGTTGAGGATGCAGAGCTGTAACAGACTCTTTGCAAAGCAAAACTGAAGCAACCACAGCTCCCTGTGTCATCCAAGCTCCCAGGAGGAGTGCAAACAAGCAAGCTCGGTTTCTTAGAGGCCAATGGTAGCCGTGCTCTCGTGGCCAAGCAGGTCACACTGGCCTTGCAGGGTCCCTTCGAGGCACTCCAGACTGTAGGTTTCAAGAGCCAAAGCAAGGTAGCACCTCACAGACCAAGCACCACTCGCTCACTTCCCTCCAAACACAAGCTTCTCTCCGCTTTTTCTCCCACCTTCCCTCCTGCTGCTGGCCTGTCTCCTAGCAGGGGCATTACGTGCAGCCGAAGCCAGCTGAGAGCTCTGCCCAGGGTGACACTTGGGCAGGTTAAACCCGCTCCTGCTAAAGGTTTTTCAATTATTATTTAACTGCAGAAGAGGTAATGGGGGGGTTGGAAGGAAATTAAGATAGATATACATGTATATATGCATTCCCTTGAAAGAGGGGAAGACTTTTAGTCGCCCTGACCCTCAATTTCCCTCTGTTCTTTGGACCAGGACCTCTCCCAGCCAAGGTGGAGGTGTGGGTTAGTGCTCACCTTATGGCTGGTTTTACTTGTTCCCTTTCCCCAGCCCCTCGGCCCATCCTAGTGTTTGGCCTTTTGCAAGTTCTCCCTGGTTGTTATGCTTTTCTTCTGATTTATGGTTTCCTGTGGGCTTGGAGGAATGTGAGGCAGGAGTTGCGTTCTGCTTTGTCACTTCTGAGCAGAAAGGGAAACAGAGGTTAATAGCAACAGGTCTTGGGTTTTGTGGAGGCTTGCAGGCTGATAGCAAAGCTTTAGGAAGAATCTGAGCTACACTGTGGTGACAGGCCAGAGACGGGCTACCTTGCTGAAGTGCTGAAAACACAGTGAGCCACAGACCAGGCAGAAATCATTGCAGCCCCCATTGCTCTCATTTAACAATAGCATAGACATGGGTGCTATCAAATACAGAGCAGCCATCTATTTCTTATTCCAGATGATTTTTAATTTAGATAATCTAAATGTGTAGGAAGCCTCCACAAAATAGAGCAAAGGCCATGGTTAAGACTTGGCAAGCAAGCAGAGTGAACCTTCCCTTCTGCTGCAGATCTGAGGATAAACTAGTCACTGCACAAAAAACAGCCTTAGAAACGTGAAGATAAAGAACACAGAAACCAGGATACTGTGTGTTATTCCTGCATGTCCTCCAGGAACGTGTGGTGGTTTTGTAGTGCCATTGGATCATCCCTGTGTCTGGGACGGAGGCACAGTTCTGTTAAGAGCATTAGCCTGTGAGATGGTTCGGGATACGAACTGCCAGACCAAAGCCCCTTTGGTTCTGGCTTGGGTGGAAGGCTGAAGTTAGTGCCTTTTGGGTTGGTTGGTGTGTCACAGTCACCAGTTCTCCTGAGGAGGTTTTGTCAGTTGTTTTCCAAGTCAGGCTTGCGTGATCTCAGTGATCGAGAATCCAGGGCTGTGGCTTGGCCTTGACTCAGCCTCAAATCAAAACCAGGCACTCCTCCCCACATGAACTCTGTCTCCTTGGCCTGTTTCTTTCCAGGACATCTCATTCAGGGCTCTGCATTTGCATCTTCCCTTTGCAGTGAGAGGATGTTGGCTGCGCTGAGGACGCTGACAAGATTTCCGCTCTTAGATACCTCTATCTGTCAGACCTGTTGGGTTCCCTGTCTTTTGGGCAAGCATGGAGAATACTTGCAAACAGGGGTCTTCATAGACTTCTCAATGAGCTGGCCATGGGTCAGGGTCTCTAAACACAACCTGCCTGCTGTTAGAGACCATAAACTCATCCCTTGCTAAGTACAGCACAAAAGCGTGGCAAGTGTGTGTTTGAACAGCATCCTTGGGCTGGCATGTGGTTAGTCTGTGGGTGACTGTTGGATGGCCATAATGGTTAGCACTACAGGTGGATATCCAGTTTGTAGTTACATCTTGCCAGCAGCTTGTATTAGCTGAACACAGATGTGGTTTTATTTAACTCAGTGCACAGTTACACTCCCTCTCTTTGAACAAGGCACATGGTAAAATATTTCCTTTGTTAATGTGCTGTGTGAGTCTGTAACAGAATTTTCAGAACAGAAATGCTCACGTATGGAAGAAAAGGCCATTTTAAACAATGTACTGATAGGCAGTGGTCCTGCTTCCCAAGGCAAATGAGGCCTTCACTAATTAAATCAAAAGCAGTTGAATCTCCATTCCAGTGGACGGAGATGTTCACTTAAATCATGGCTGATATAAATAGCATTACTCTGCCCACTGCCTCTCCACTTATTAAGCTCGCTCTCTGATGGGAGAATGTGAGTGACTGTGCAGAGCATCTCAGAGGTGCTGTGAACTTGCTGCTTGGGGATGCCTGTCTGAAGGAGGCAGCTGCTCTACCAGGGATGACATCCTTTCATTCCAGGTGCTCAGCCAGTTGAGAGCAGAAGTGAGCCAAGATGTGTCACACAGTGAACTGGGAACCCCTGTCTGCAGGATTAGTGCCAGCATCTGGACTGTTTCGGCTCCACTTGTTACTATATGGGCAGAGAAGAAGAGAGGACAATGCAGTGCTATCATCTGACTTTAAGGAGGGGTTGACAACTCCTCCCACCTTTGACTTTTCTCCTGTTCTCTTGTATTCTTAGGTAAAGGTCAAAATCCAGATGTGCTAGGCGCAAGGTACACGGGGAATGGGCTGCTTCTCAGCATTGCCTGATCCGTTTCACCACACTCTTGAGTCCATGCTTATTGCTGGGTCCATTGTGGACCAGCTGCAGGCTTGAGAACATCTGGCTTTCTTCCCAACTTCCAGTCTTGTTGCAAGACGTATTACTTCCAGCTTGCTTTTGATGATTACCTTTCATTTTTTTAACAGAGGTTTTGAGTTACATTTATCTGACAGGCAGTGCGAAGTACTGGATGAGGGATCAGGTGGATTGACTCTATTCTTGGTTTGGGTGTTGACCTTTTGTTTTGACTTCCTTGGGTCACATTACCTCTCCCGTGCCTCTCTTCACTTCTCTTGCTCTTTACCTGCCTTACCTACTTAAACTCACTGGAGGTGTGACAGTCTCTTTCTGTGACATTGTAGAACATCAAATATATAGGGATTTCAGTACACTTGGAGAATGCAGTTGCTACTGCAAGGAATGCCAAGAATAGCATCCTTTTCTTTCCTTATTTTTCTATGGGTGTGGCTTCTGTATGTATTTTGTAAGCATCAAGTAGTAGCCAAAACGAGTATAGAAAAACATAGCCTGTGGCTTGACTAGTCATGTAAAGATATTAATAACTATTCACACAAAGGAAATGATTAAGGAATAGGCAGTGTTCCTAATTGAATGCTTCTTCCCCATTCATGGGAGGAAGGGTGTGAAATCTTTCTTATGCTTGCCAGCTCTTATTACAGAAATCAGTCATTAGCCCCATTTGTGCGACAGGTTAGTCTGCAATGCGGAGCCAATTCATAGGGCAGGGCTGGGCTTTCTTTGGAGCTGTGTGAGGAGCTAGGAGTGCAGGTTTGCAGGGATTTCTGTAATTTTTTTCCAGTTTTTATTTCAGAAGTGGAATGTGCTGAAAAGTTGGTCAAAGAAACTCCTGTGATATGAAATTCCAAAGTAATTTTTCATTTGAAAACTGTCATTCCATTTCCAGCTGGGTTCAGATCTTACTGTGAAACTTGGAACTCAAAGGAGCTCAGTTTCAAAGTAGTGGAAGCAGAACATACTGGTCCACCTTTTCCTTCCAGAATGGAATATTCCCAGTCTCAACACTGTCCCATGAAACGTTTCACTCTGATAAATCAGTACTTCCCAATGCCAAGGCATTCTTTCAGAAAGTACTTTTTTCTCCAGAAAATTCCCAGGCAGCTCTACATTTACTGTAACAATTCACAAATTCTGTGCCATCCCAGGCTGCAGTGCAGTGAGTTAGCTCTTGGCCCTAATGATTGCATAAGCAAAGCCTTTGATGTGTAATCACTCCTACTCAGCCCTGAGCAGGAGAACCTGTTTCACAGGGAAAGGAAGCATTTGTTAAAACACATCAGTTATATCCAGAGCTTTTCAGAATTTTCTTCAGCCTTTCCTGCCAGCTTAGTGCATTGCTGTATTATCCAGACCTTGTAAATAACTATTACAGAGTTCTTCCTACAGTTCTTTGTTAGATAGGGAATTAATCTCATTTTAGAGCTGATGATCTGAGGCTAGAATTTTAAAGGCATTTAAAAATTTAAAGGATTTTAAAAAATCCTTTAAATCCCAATATCGAGTAGACACAGGCTGAAGTATATAAAATATCTTATAAAAACAACAACAAAGGTAATTTTAGCTAGTTCTGCTGGATTTTGCACTGAAACAGAGTAGAGCCTTCTGATGATGCGGTGATAGCAAGTTACAGAAGTGTAGCGTCGCATAGGTGTCTTGCTAGTTGCCTTTCAGAATAGGTATCTGGAGAGGCAGAGGGATGCAATCCATATACTATGCAGCTAAAAGCACTGAATAACTCTGGGCTTTTGGTCATGTAAGTCTGTCCTCACACAAAAGTCAGTGTGTTTAAAGAGTTTGAAAAGTTTAAGTTAAACCAAATTAAACAGCGTTGGACCAAATAAGAGCATTAAAATTTGCCTTTGTATATCCACGTAACTCCCAGTGGCTTCTGCAATGGTAATTAAATACCAGGCCAGATTTTTGGTTGTGTTTACACTTGTGGAAGTTTGCTGAATTTATTGGGCTGGTATAAATGGAGGAGATTTAGGCTAGTGGGGGTGGAAGTGAATGTCCTAAAAGAAAGCCAGAACATTCACAAAAACAAGTCTCATTCAGTTTTAAGTTTGTTTTGTGGTTTCCTTGTGAATCAGAGAAGAAAAAGGGAGTGGGAGGAGGGGAGAGAAAAGACGTTCAGAACCCAGTCCAAAACCAAGCCCCTTCTCTCTGCCCAGCCAATATCTCTCATATAAGATATTTTTTTCTTCTGGCAATAGGAGGAAACCCTTCCAGACATTGTCCTTCGAGAACTGCTCAGTATTTGCAGTTAAAAGGACAGTGCACATATAAATGTGTGCATTAAGAAGGAGAAAGAAGAAAGAATAACTGTTATTGTAACACAAAGGACAGGTTGTTTTATTTTTTTGGCCCCAAGAGTTCATGCTGCATCACGTACAAGGTTTGATTTCATGGAGCACTTCCTGATCTGCAGGGCTTTAACTGCCTAAAGGACCAGACCCCCTCAGTTAATTCGTGCAGTGACCCTGATTTCTGTGTCGATGGAGGACATGATGCAGACTCATTTCTTAATGCTTTAGGGCTGCACATGTATTCCCGAGTCCCAAAAATGTTGGATAAGAAGAGTAATTGTTTTCTTATCTGTCCTCATGAATCAGTAACAACATTTCTTCCCACTCCACTACGAGAGGCCAAGCTAATATCTTAATCCCCATCCTACTTCTTCACCCTCGACAGGGAGGATGGAACTTCTGGCATTGAAATGATTTTCCTTGCAAAGGGTGCTGCCTGTAAGTGTTCTTAGGTGCCAGCTTGGAATGTATCCAGGACACACCTTGAGCCAGCCAGCCTCACTATAAAGTATAGTGTTCCTATAGAGCACATTGCACTTGTGGAGAAACGTGGCTAATCAGATTGTTCTGAGCACGCAGAGCGGGGCTTGGTGAGGGCTGAGATGTTGCAGCCTGAACACGTTCCCCAACAGATTCACATTAAAAGTGAAGTGTGGGCCAGTAAGAAGACGGTGCCCATGGAGCTACTGATGTTGCATGTCTTGAGAGCTTCACGTCAAGGCTGGGGACTACTCTGGAAAATAAGCTTTCAGCCAGCATGTTTTTTTTAAATGGCCTATGTGGTCTTAACGAGTTAGTCAAAAGAGCCTTATTGGCCTTTAAATCCAGCAAGCTATAATGTATTAAGCAAAGGCCCATTAGTCCTGTGGAAAGACTGGGAGGGTTGCGGCATAACCTGTTTCAGCAGATATAAAAGGAAGCCAATCAGCTAATACAAAGACACCTAAGAATGACATACTGTCCATTACCCTGGGATCTGTGGCATGGCTTGTTTTAAACTGTGCTGTGTGTAAACCATTCAATAGGATTATTTTGGAGGCCACACTAATTAAGGGATTATCCAATGAAAGTGGTAAGATGCTCTCTCTGCCTTAGATAATGGGACACTGCTCCTTGTGTGGCTGGGATAGAGATTCGAGGACTGTGTCTCTGACAGGAATTTGCTTTGAAACTGGTGGTTTTAACTGGAAGCCTATATGCCAAGGGGACTGGCATGTCGTGCAGAGTTGAAACATGGGTAGTTTGGATCTGCTGTGCAATACTTCCCAGTCTGCAGTACCTCCTAGTGGGTTGTGGGTTTTTTTAATGTCAGATTTACTGTTGTCTTCCATGCACCATTGGTCCACTTCTTTCAATAAAAGCTGTTGTGCTGAGACAAACTTGAAGTTTATTTTTGCTGCAAAGGAGATGTCAAAAAAATGGTAAGGCAGGGTGCACATAAAAAGGGCATCAGAGTTTGTTCTGAGGAGAATGTAGTTCTGAATATCGCTGCTCTCGGGGGGCAAAAGAGTTCCTTCCTTCTGGAAACAGAGAAACATTTGACATTGGCAAATGTTGGCAAGGTAGAATCAATGGATGGGATCTGTGTTTTGTGGCTTGAGAGTGAGGAGGAGGGTGCTCTGCTCTGCTGCTCTTCCGAGATGACAGCGTGACTTTCATCCCCATGTGTATCCCTGTCTGCAGGCTGGAGGAATGTACTGACCTCCTCTGTCATGAGCTTTGGCATGGTTTAACCCCGGCTGGCAACTAGGCACCACAGAGACCCTCACTCACTGTCCCCCCTCCACAGGAATATCCCTTGGGTCAGTTGGGGTCGGCTGTCCCCGCTGTGTACCCCCCCAACTCCTTGTGCCCCCCAGCCTGCTCGCTGGTGGGGTGGTAAGAGAAGCAGAAAAGGCCTTGGTTCTGTGTAAGCACTGCTCAGCAGTAACTAAAACACCCCTGCGTTATCAATACTGTTTTCAGCACAAATCCAAGATGTAGCCCCATACTGGCTACTATGAAGATAATTAACTCTACCGGCACCAAAACCAGCACAGTGCTTTAGACGTACCTGTGCTCTGAGGGAGTGGGGACTGCCACCCCATCTCCGTGTGGCTGCCGTTTGTATGAGAGGGGTTCCCAGTGAGCTGGAACTGGTCGTAGAGTGACCAACTGGAAGTTTCTGGTTTGGGTAACGCAAGTATGAGTGGACGGTCCTATCTGTTCCTACCGCCTGCAGACTGCAAATCTGTGAATTCCTGTGTCGTTTTGCCATTGATTTTGATGATTATGTTTATCCTAGCAACTTTTCTTCAGATTTCCCTGTTTTACTAGTATCACAGCACTTCTCCACTTACAGGAGGGTTTGAACAGCAGGGCCAAAGGCACTCGAACCTCTGGGAGCTAGATTTTCCAAATGACTCAGCATGATGATCAGGAAACGCTTTCACAAGTATCACAGCGAGGCGTGCCAAATGCCGAATACCTCTTGCAAAGTGGACTCCTTTTGGGGTTCTCAGGGGAGAATTCTGGGGGTTCTGCGAGGCTCTGGGCCCCGTACTTCCAGCAGAATGGGGTGACTGCGGGCTCAGGTGCCAGCGAGAGCTGGGAACGTCACCCCTGCCAACGGAGCTGCGCTGCCACAACAGTGCCGTGCTGGGAATTGAAAAGCAAAACCCCAGCGCTGAAAAGGCCAGTGAGGCTCAGCTTTGGCAGAGGGTCGGGAAATCTCACAGAGCAGGGAGAATCGTGGAGAGCCGGCCAAGGGGAACACAGCTCCAGTGTTGGGGCACACAATGGAGTTCCTGTGGCGGCAGCCACAAGGGAGGACATTGTCCACGGGCCTGAGTGTGCCTGTGCTCCACGTGCAGAGCCATTAGCAGCTAATGAGTTCAAAATTCACCATCAAGGCAGAGGACAAGTAGCAATCAGTGCAAGATGATACTGTGCCTTGTAGAATAGGCACTGTGTGGTTGTCTGTTCCGGAGCTAATGGGAACAAGAGATGAAGTGTGCGTGTGTGTGTGTGTTTGTGTTTAGGAGGTCAGGGTGACATTTATCACTGCCATTGCAGCAAAGGGACACCTGCCACTGGCAAAGCGGAACGTTTGCCTTGCTCTGCATTTGTGTATGTGTGTTTCTTGCCACAGTCCCTCTTTCTCTCTCTTTTGGCACTTCAGAGACTGTCAAGGGTTCAGAGCCAAGCCAGGCCAGGTGCACGATCAGCGCCCATGGTTCTGAAACACAAAGAGGCATAGGAAGCGAAGGCCTGATCTACTGAAGCCTCGTGGCAAAACTCTCTTTGGCTGCAAGGGTGCAGAACCAGTGCTGAAGGCTAGGTTCCCAGCTGGTGTAAATCAGCAGTGCTTCTCATTGGCTTTGTATGAACAGAAACTCTGGCCCTGAGAGACAGGAAGAGCACTTTTCTCCCACTTTCTTGCACTTCTTTTTGCTAATCTACCCTTGCCTCTCTGCATTGTTTTCCTGGCCTCCTCCCTGACTTGCAGCGTCTCCTGTTATTGCCAATATGTCTTTTCCCCTTACTGTTCTCTGGCTCCCATCAATCTCTCTGAAATGCCTTTGTATTCTAGGTCTAGGCTTCAAACAAGCAGGCTCTGCATCTTCTGCCAAACTGTGTGTGTGTGCATTGTGGTTATGCATGTGTGTGGGAGAATGAATATTTAGGAATAAAACAAAAGTTTTCTCCGCAGCAATAACCATGATAGACTAAACAAAATCTTGCACACATCTGCAGTCCAGCTATTTCTGGTTCGAGGCAGAAGGCTTGTGCAGCATAGCAGAGTCCACCTAACATCTGCCAGTGGTGTTTTTTTTCCAAAACAAATTTTCTGTGGAATTCTAATGAGTCATAGGCCCTGAGTCTACCTGCCACTCCACACCTTTACCAGCAAGGTGCAAAGCTGCAGTGTTTTGCATAAACCAGATCTGTTTTCTAACCAAAAACCTGTTTAATCCCTACTGATGTCAGGACATATGTTCTTATGTTATGAATTTGATGTAGATCAGTGACGAGGTATGCAGCCTTCGTTTTCAGGGTCTAATTCATCACTTGTGCAGGTAAATATTTAGTATGTGATTTAAGGCCTCCATTTAATAGGTAGATATTTAACTGTCAATTCTGCAATTCATCACCCACCTACTATCATTACACATGCCGGTTCTGCATATGTCCTGCCCTTCTGCCTTAGTATTAAGGATGATACTTGTGGCAGGAGTGGAGGGGGGGGTGTCTCAGTGTCTCATGCTAGAAGATCCAGCCTGTCTCCTTTCACTTGCTGGCCAAATTCACTTCTCACACCATAGCAGTCATTCTGTTAGGTTGCTGAGGATTAGCAGTTGATAATTAGTTTGTGATATTTAATCTTTTTAAAGTTGCAGCTTCTGATAACAAGTGATCACATGGGACCCAGAGAAATCAAAGACTTAATGATTCCAGAGGAAAGCCCAGTAGCCACATGTGAATAAAAGGATTTCGTGCTTCTTATTTTAAGATATGTCATGTGTTTGAAAGTATGTCTTCTGGAGTCACAGAGCAATGCAGTTCCATGGCCAAGGACATCTGTGGTGTCCTTGCATTAGGCAGTACCAGAAATGAGAGACTCAATGGTCATGCAGACCTCCAAAATACCTCACCCTCAGTTTTGTGCCTGGCTTCCCTGTTTGTTTGTTTGCTTGCATAAAAGCCTAGTGAACATATTTTTATTTAGAGAAATTTAGCAACCTGCAGTTTGACCTACTGTGGCTTGGGGCAACAACTCTTTTCCTCACTTTGTCTAGGCTAGCCTGGAATGCTCAGCTGTGACGAAAACACTTGCTTTGTGGCTGGCATTTTTGTGGGACTTCAGTTTGTTAGTGCGCACACCTCTTGTGCTCTGCACCAAATTGCTCTTTAATGCTAAGTAATGCGGATGGAGCAAGCCTGCAAAAAACTATGAGTGCTTCACATACCCAGCTTAGCAAGAGGCACTCCATGTCTTCCATCTGTCATGCTTGGGACAGCGAGGCACCCAGGGGTTTAAGCGTAGCAGCATGTAACATTAACTCCCTAGTTTATTCCTTGCTGGGTATATCTCTGGATCTAGTTCACCCTACTAGTTATACCAGTGCAACTAGTTTTACAAAGACATTTCTTCACTCTGATTTGTGTTCCTATTTAGCAAGCTGGGTGAAGCATGTGCTTAGCACTAGGCATATATGTGAAATCCCATTTAATTTGGTGGGAGTGAGAGACAGGTTTAAAATCAAGTATGTGCTTGAGGACTTTGCATATGCATGCCCTTTAAAACGTAGCTGGCTCCAGGACTTTTCCTCTACGCCTTTGCCAGTGAAGGCCTTGATGTTAACCCACCCTTGGTAGCTGTCTCACTGGTTAGCTATTGCCATCAGAGGATAAAACAGTGCCCTGGGAGTAAGTACTCTCACTGAATTGCTGCGTAAGCACGTGTGATTATTTGTTCTCCCTGCCTTTAGTCTTTCCATGTGGAGCATCAGTCTCTTAGGCCTTTACTGACCTCCAGTGAAGCCGTGTGGTGAGACCTCCTCTCCTCCATGGTGCTGTGCCAAGTATCCTGTCCCTTGCCCATGCCTTGTGATTTTTATCACTGCCAGAGCCAGCCTACTGCAAGAACTATATTGTCTGGGGCAATAGCTTCGTGGATGCTCTGAGCGAGCCGTGCAGACAAGGCAAGTAGAGTCCCAGTTCTGTGAAGACCAGTATCTCATGAGATTTCAGCACCAGAAGCCAGTTCCTTATACAGACAGAAATCAAGACGGAAACCAGTGTTTTCCAATGTAAAATTGGACTTTTCTCCTTAACCTGAGTAAGCAAGAGCAGTTCTGAACATGTCACTAGTGACTTGGCCAGGTGAGCTTCTTTGGCGTGGGCTGTATGACTGAGTATAACAAGACCTAGATCTCAGCTCTTTGTACCTTTCAAGCCTGGCTCTTGTCTGCAAGCCGGCAGCCTTGTCTACGTCAGCACGATGGAGCAATATAGCCTGCATCCCTTTCTGAAGCCTGCTCCCTTGTATGGTTCACGCGTGTGCTATCTATTTGGAACTGAGCTATGACTCCATGTTTTGACTCTTGTGAAGGACTGAGCTCCCTCTTGCTGCACTGTGCACTGCTGTTTGGGGTTATCGTACCAGAAAGACAAGAAACTGGAAGTTCATACATTTAGCATGAATGGTGGACACATTAAAAAATCCTGATTTAACGAGGGGATGGAAAATGGGTAAAAATTGTCACTGTCAAGACGATTAGTAATACGTGCGTGTCCCTACACTCAGACACAGTAAGATGAGGTACGCTAACGCCATAGTTCATACCACCTGTTCACTGTAAAGGTCAGGGAGCTCTTTTCTCCTCATCTCCATTGACAATTGAACTGATGCGTTATGGGAATTTCTTTCGCTTGCAGACAGGTCACTGTTGGCATCACAGGACAGGTCTTTGCCACCCTGTGTAGTGATCCCTATCTTCACTCTGTACCGCAATGAGTCACCTAGGATTTGCAAGCAACACTGCCCTTTCCTGGATGGAAGTTGAAGTGTCGTGGGGTGTTTCAAACCTTGTTTTGCACCTAGTAAACATTCTGCTTCCACTCAAGTAGCAGCGACCTCAGTTTGGGGATGGAAAAAGAATAATCTTTGGTCTGATCTTGCTAGCACTTTGAAAAACTGAGTGGCAGTAGGAAAGGAACAGCTCTGAAACTAAAGGTAGCTATATATTCTCTACTTACGTGAATGCTGCTGACTTGAAAGCCAGAGAGCAAAAGCATCACATGTGCTAGTTTCCAGCATAATTACTCAAAATCTAGGTCAGTGTTTGCACTGTCTTGAACGTTTATGCTTGGGAAGGCTATTGACTTGTCAGGACCAGGGGTATGTTAATAAATCTCTGGCAATATTAACAGTAATCTTTTCACAGTATCTTTGATCTGAAGGTCTTTGAATGTGGTGCAGTTGTCACTGAGTGGAGTTCACAGTGCAGCTTCGTGAAAGCGGCTCCATTTTACAGATGGGGAAGCCAAGTCAGGGAGCGATTATGAGTTATTTCTGATGATATGACTGAGTCATTGCCAGAGGTAAGGATACAACCCAGGAGCATTCGCTTTCAGACTCCTGCTCCAAGTCACTAGACAGCACTCTCCCCAGCCTAGTTAGACCCACCCTTGGAATACGTATTCTGAGGCATTAACTCCAGCTGCAGTAAGACTTCTCTACTGAGCTGTAACCACAGCAGTGATATACATACCAAAGAACCAGATAAACATTTACTTTTCCTTTGTGCGAGAGTGCTGCAGCCGGCAGGGACTGCAGGAACTTCCTCCTCCTCTGCACACAAACAGAAGGCAGGGAGCTTGCAGTGAGGGATAGAAGAGGATAAATAACAAGGGGACAAGGGAACAAGCTGCATTTCCCAAGAATCTGGAGGAAGCAAATGAACCTGCTCAGAAGCTTGGTAAGGATGGGTGAGAGCAGGTAGCAGCAGGCTCGGGGGCTGGTGGAGGGGCATTTTCCATGATGTCACTTTCTCCTGATCCAGACTGCCATCAGTAAAACTAGGAACCCTCAAAAGGATAAAAAAGATGGGATTTCATCCTCGCCTAAATGCAGAGTTTTGCCATTGATCCACAGAAAGAGAAATGAAGCTTGCGTTTTGGGAACTTGCTGCTCTGAAATAGTATTTAAGCATTACTGAAGTAATTGGTTTTCTATCCAGCTGAGTTTTAATCTAGTTTGTCCTGATCTTGCTGTTGACAAAAGAACAGTAGACTCTAAGGCCCAAGGGAGTCAACATCAGCTGAACTGGTTCCTCTCTGGAAGGAAAGAGGGACCAGTGAGAGACAACTGAGGACAGTGCTGTTTATGTGTTGTGACTAATTTGTACACATCAGACTCAAGACTATGAAGCCAACTCCTTTCAGCAAACTTAAACCAAGGCAATAATTGAATAGTAATACATTGGATCTGACTTTCATCAGTTGTATGTAGAATTGTCAATTACCCAGGCTGCTCCTTTTTTTTGTGTGCTTCCCCCACCATGTGGAGAGCCAGGTGTTCTGAAGAGGATGTGGAAGAGCAAGGGCTAAAGATGGGCATGCACAGGATTGGTAGGAGTGTGATGAGAAAGTCTGGTTTGATTAGAAATTGTTATGCAGTGGAGCTTGAAAGAAGTGGTGGCTGCTGATTTTTAAATGGACAGCGTGATAGGGCTGAGCCTGGCCCACATGTGGGTAGCTGGGGTTAAGGGCTGGTTAGGAGAAGTAATAGAGAAGAAGCAAAGGAGAAGCAGATGGCAGCAGTTCTTGCTATCCTGACCATCAGCCAGGGAACCACTAAAGCCTCAGGTGCGACTTAATCCCAAATTAACACTCTTTAGCTCTAGGCATCCCACTGCTGTGTGTGTTATTGGGGGAGGGCAGTGTCTTTTGTCTGGTGTGCATGGCAGGGACGGATTAGTGCTGGATATAGTAAAAGCCACACTTAGCTGACAGAGCAACAGGATTTAGTGGGCTGGGGATGGGAAGGTTTCCTGTAGATAGAGTCTGTTTCCCACATATTCTTCCTGGCTCCTGGTTGGTTTCACTCCCAACCATCCCTCTTCCCATTTCTAGGTTGACTCTTTCAACAGGACTCCAGTTTAAGACTGGGACCAGGACTTAGGGGACTTGGTGCTTATTTGCTTTTTGAAGTTCAGCAAGATGAGTCGCCTTTTTTGTGTCTCAATTTTCCCACCTAAGCTATATGACATGTGTGAGGCATGGGAGCATATAAGGCTCCGTTCGTGTTTTCAGAGGGCTTTTGATTTCAGGAATGGCTGGCATTATGGAGGGAGCATATGTTCTCATATGCTCTTCAATCTCTTCTCAGATCCCTCTGGGAGGTATTCCTGTAGGATTGTGCTTGTTGAGCCTCGCAGAACCAGCAGCAACAAAGTGATTCAAATCTCCAGTATTTTAACAAGTGGTGTGTGTGTCTGAAATGGCACTTTACTTGTCATGGCTGCTCTTTTGCCTTGTGTATAAGAACTATAAACTTGCTGTGGCTGTAGACTTGAGAAAGCATCCCACCTAGACTCTTTGCTTTCCAGTCCATGCTCCAGCTGAGGTGGGATGATGAACTGGTATTTAATGACACTATCCAGTTTCGTTACTCCTTAGAACTTACATCTCCAACACTATCCTGTATACTCTGCTCATTATCCTCAGAAACCTTTGGCTATGCTTAACTATCTCGCAACTGGTCCCATGCTATTTCCAAGCAAATAGCAAATGCAAAAAGCCATGCAAATCAAGCTCTCATTTTGAACGGGAAGCCACAGCAATTGCAGGATCTGGTTGTCATGGATATAGTCACCATGGAGCTGTTGCCATGGTGCTGTCTGCTCACATTGACAGAGAGATGCAAAGTACACTTATTCTTTTGAAGAAAGGAGGAAGAACAGTGGATACTGGAGGGCACAGAAGGTTTCAGATAGGTATTTAGGGAGGTTAATAACTACTTTGGTTTAGAGTTTTGCTGACTCTGCTGTCTGTCTATGGCAGGTTCCATATTTTTCTCTTCTGTATCTTACAATAACAGCCAGTGAGACTCATGTACTTGCTGTAGGGTCATCCACAGCAGTATTTCACCATGCAATGAAAGCAGCACTTTTCTCTTGCAAAAAAAATCCAGAGAGTCAGTGCTTTGCTTTTACCTCATCTCAGTTTAAACCTCCAGAAATACAGTATCTTGCAGAAGACGAGGATATGGAGGTGGAACTTAAAATCCCATCTTCCCCTGCAGGCTCCTTTTCCTTGAAGGAACACACTCACCTTATTTTAATTTCTAAAGTCTGTGCTCCTTTGGAAGGTAGCTTGGCAGCTGTTAGTGACCTTGTCAGGCTGCTGATGGTTCTGGAAGAAGGAGTTGAATGAGAAATGACTTGCGTCTGTGCCAAACATCCTTGTCTAGTTAGGGGCAGAGCTAATCTCACCAAGGCAAATGCTGGTTTCACTCCATTTCAAATAGAACACAGTCAGATTTAATAAATAATAATGACTCTGCTTTGCACACCTACAGCTCCTGACTCTGTGAACACTTTGCCACTACTATTTATTAAATCCTCCCAACAATCCTGCGAGAGAGGGAAGGATTCATTTTTCTCAGTGTTTTAATAGCAATAATGGGGCACAGAGACTGTGGTAAGTGGTCTCCCATGGATGCTGTGGCTGTCAGGAATAGGATCCAGGAGTTCCTGTCTCCTGTCCTGAGCTCTGGAAAGCCCATGTTTCACTCTGTCCCGTAGCATTAAACTAAGGGAGGCCCTGAACATCGCTGGAGTGACATTTAATGTAGGGCCCTTAGCAGCCTGATTTGGAACTATATTAAACAGAGATCTGAATGCTCCAGGTGGCTAAATAACATTGTCTTTGATCTGAATATGCCGGTGGCTCATTTCCAAACACATTAGGCTCATGAGGCTTTTCCTGGCCACAGAAGATGTTTCTGTGGAGGAGTTGTCACTGCAAGGCATGGATTAGCTATTTTCCTGGATTTGACAGTCATTCTTGTTGCTGCTAGCAAAGTGGGTTTTATGCACATGTGCATGCAGTTATTCCTGGTGCAAGGTGGGTTTCTAGGAATTATCCAGCCCACTCAACATGTTGATCAGGTATAGCACAAGGTGTAAAAGCACTACTTTGAATGTGGCGCTCGTGTTCCGTGTACGACTCATCCAAGGCAAGAGAGATTTGAAACTGAGCAAGCCTGCGTGCATCCAAGCCAGCAGCTGGGAACAGCTGGCCTGCAGGTTGGGCTTTGTTCAGAGTTCAAGGGCTACAGCTTCTCCTTCTCTCCAACTAGGGGAGAGTTTTATGCACAGCAATACAGACGGCTTGTAAGGGAGTGGTAACACGATGTAGCAGTTAGATCACATATGTAAGAGTCACAAATCAGCCTGAGTTAGAATTGGCAGCAGTGGAGGTAGAGGGAGGGAGGCAGGCTCTCCGGAAACATTCCTGTTCCTGCTGAGCTAAAGGGATGCCTTCACGTTGACTGCAATGGGAGTTGGCTTGGACCCCACGTGTCCCGCTGATATCGCTTGGAGCAGGATCGGCTCATGCAGTGCAGAGCTGTGTGGCCCCAAATCGATGTGCCTACGTTTGGTGGGCACTTTTGAAAGCAAGAACCTCTAAGGTGCTTTTTACATGCTTGACTGTAAAAATGCAGCTTTTTTTGTAGTTGGTGAATGAGATCGCCTTTGTATATAAATGTGCCTTAGGGACAAATGAGCCCTTTACTTGACCAATTTAACAACCTGTAATCTGGTGACCGCATGCAGAAAATAGCCCTGTGTTTTTCTGAACTTCAATACTGAAAAAAACGCTTAGTCTTTGTATCCTTGTGCCTCAGTTTCCCTGCCAGAAAAGTGAGGAGAACCAAATGCACTTACCAAGGAAAAAGAAGGGCATGTTTAATTAAGTCAGCTTTGTGAGTTGCTTTGACAGCTGCAAGTATAAGTAGTCGCTATTATAGCAGCTAATAATTTGGAATTACAGTTTATGTTCTTTTGGTTCTCTTCTTCATATAGTTGCCAGAGGTAACCAAGCACTTTTAGGTCATTTTATTACTTTTTAATACCTAGTTTGGTGTTGGATTTCTGTCGTACTTGCCTTCATATAGAACACGTGTGTGTTTGTGTCAAAGGCACTCAGTGAACAAAAAATTTCAAGAAAACCATGACCACTATTCCACCATGAAGAAAAAGAAATGTGAAAAATGCAGACAGGCCTCTCTGAGAAATGTCTGTTGATCACTTCATGCCTAAGCTGGTTAGTAATATGATATTGTTTAATGCTAAGGTCTATTAATCGAATAAATGACTGTTCTTTGCTGTAGTCAGCTTGTCACCTGAGGATCCCCCGGAGCTTGCCAAACACGGATTAATCACTGAATACTCGTAGTGTCACTGTGAAGCAAATGTTTATCAATTTAGCAATGGGGAAGTCAAGGCTAAGAGATGACTTATGTGGCAGCTAATAACAGCTTTGTTAGTCCTGCTCATTGCTCCAGTCATCATAAACCATCTCTTTTGTAAGACTATTAGTCAGCAGAGTCAGAAGCAGATGGTGACTAATGATAATCTAACTAAAAAAGGGGCCTTGTAGTTGACCTGTCACAGCCAGTGCCCCTCGGTCAGGATGTCATTTCCCCTCCGGTTTTGCCCATCCTCCTCTACCAGCTCTGGCTTTCTAACTGCACCCCAAGCACAGCTTATAAAATGCGGTTCTCGGCACCCACACAATTATAGTCAGCCTCAGCTCATAGTGATGCCAATGACTTGATTTCTGCATCAGTTTGCCAGTGGGACGTTCTTGCTTTGATCTCATTTTGGATGTGGGCGATTATTCTCTTGGTGTTTAGCTAGGACCATCTAATGAAAGTTTGTAGAACCAAGTCACAAGAGGGGAAAGGCAGATGTGTTCTTGCCACAGACCCTGTTCTCTAATAGCAGTGCAGCTTATTATTCCTGTCCCCATGGGATATAAAAATGCTTCTGGGAAGATTTTTGTCACATACAAATCATGTGTCTGAATGGCTTCGTTAAAGGACAAAGAAAAATTCACAATGCAAACCCCTCTGGACTGTGGGGAATTGCTGATTTCTCTGAGCAAGGAAACTCAAGCCTCATCTCTGTAGTTGGAAGGGCTCCGCTTTGCACTGAACGACTAGCAGATGAGGCTGTGGATTGTTTTCTCTCCCCTCATGACGGAAATAGCCCAAGGCCTGGAAAAGCATTAGCAGGAAGAGCATAGCATCAGGAAACACGAAGGGCACCCAGCCAGGACATGACTACACAGCTTTTAGCTGCCCAGCAATTGGGACATTGCTTTTTTGGGTGAAGGGATTCAATTCTTGTCAGAATCACTTGGTTTCCTAGCCCCATGCCTCCAGATGGGTGAGCATGTGAGCCCTAAGTGCTGAGCATCCCTGTGTACACACTACAGCTGCTGCCTTTGCCTGGGGTTTTCTGTTTGTGTCAGCAGTCACAAGTGCTGTGGACGTGGCAAGCACGTAGGTTCAGGAGGGATTATATGTGCCACTTGCCATGCCTGTTCATCTCACTTCTGTGTTCCTTCAGAACGGAGCAGTGGAGCTCAGCAGTGCTGAGGTGGCATTACTCATCCCTATGGAGTTACTCCAGGTTTTCAGCTTGCTTGTGTAACTGAAAGGGTTTTGCCTTTTATCTATGCCACACTGGTGGAACAGTGGGAGGATTTAAATTTGGGAATGAAATTGGCAGAGAGTTTAGCCCGGTGTTGGCGTTCTGCAGTAAGCAGTTGCACTGAAACCTGTGATTTCTCTAGGAAAGCATGATCAGTGGACTCCGGAACTTCATCAGTGAGCAGGATAAGGACATTTTGAACCCCAAAAGCCCAGGGATGGGCTTAGGCATGTTGTACCCTTGAAGGATGGGAAATCAGGTGTTAAAGAATCTGGTATAATCTCTTTTCCCAAGCTTTCTACCTCTTTGGAGCACATGTGCTGGGCCTGTCCTGGCTGTATGAAGCAGGCCCTGTCAGGGAGGATCTCAGTTAACACTGTTTTAGCTCATTACCGGCTTGTTTGCAATGTACTGGAATAGCACAGACCATAATGGAGTTCGCTCGTATTCATGCAGATCATTCTGGGGAGGGACAGTGGTGGGTTTGTGAGCAGGGGAGTCAGCACCGGTTACTTCTAGATTTTGCTCACTGGTTTCTTCCTTGACATGGCAGGCCCCGCAGTGAGATCGTTTGGTCAGGGAGGAGGAGAAGGCGGGGAAGGGGGGGGAACTTGAGCTGCTTCTGGTTTTGCACACTGCTGCTCTGCTCCAACCTGCTCCCAGCCCTTAGAGAACTTACATTGCTGTCTAAGAAGCAGGGGGCCAGAGCTGCAGAAAGAAAAATCCCTGGCCAACAAGACCAGGTGTATGGGAAAAGACACTGCAGGATAGGAGTTAGGTACTTGACGGAGGACTGAGGTCCTTTTATCTTCCACGTACACCTTTATCCAAGATGAATGCATGGCTGCACTACCCCTAACCACGTCTCGGCCTCGTAATTCATCTCCCCAAGGACTTCATTCAGATATAGAAGCACCATATAACTGGAAAGGATGGATGAATGTTCGCCCGTGCTTCCTGTAATGAAGCTGGAACTCCATTATAGGCCTGGAACTGAGTAGGTCCCCGAGATCACTGTCCTTGAAATCAAACACTTGGAACCTTTTACATCAAGTCCGCACACCAAATATAAAGCTCAGATTTCATGCTTTCATAGCCATCGTCAGTTGTATTCATACCTGAGCGGATACCAGAACCAAAATGTCTTCCTCCTCCACACAGAGTCCAAATATATCAACTCCTTTTCTTAGCTTATGATAACAATGGGGAGTAAATTATAGATGCTCTCTCCACCTTCTGGCAGGAAATACGCCGCTAGACTCCCTTGCTACACTAGCCTCTAGCTGATGTCTGCAGATTAACAATGGCTGCTGTTGCTTTCCTGAGAAGAAAAGCATCCCGAGAAATCCCAGCTCTCTTTTTTTTTTAGCTGGTTATTATGTCCAGCTATCAGAACCATGAAGAAACCAAGTGGAAAAATTGAATCTGGCAGTAAGAGTGCAATGCATGAAGGCACACGACTTCCAAACTCAGAGAACAAAAATAGCAGCAAGAGAAAAAATTTGCCTGAAAGAAGCTCTTTAATTATTCCATTTCTTTCAAACGCTTTGCCCCCAGCACAGCCAGGCTGCCGTTTGTATAGGGCAGCCATATGTGTTGCAGTAAAGCTTGAGGACTGAATTATTAGAGAGAAACAAGCTTCTTTTTTGGCTGTGTTTTCAAAGAGCTGGTAGCAGATCGATTGTGGCCAGAGCCCTGGGCACAAGGGAGTCTGTACTTTCATAATGAGTCACCAGGATTTAATTTTCAGTCTGGCTGATGTGAGGGTGAAGGAGTTTAGATTTCTGCTTGGACTCTAGAGGCTGCGCCCAGAGGGCTGCTCAAGGAAGAGGTTGGAAGAAGTGTTGGAGGAAAGCAAGGAAAGGACTACCCAGCACTTACTTTTTCAGTCTGCTGGAGAAAGTTCCTGGGCTGTTGTTGCTATGGCACGGAGGACTGAAATCTTCATGATGGCACTTTCTGCTGCTGCTACAGAAAGGCAAAGTCATCTAGCTGTGCTGACATTTCAGTAACCAGCAGCCTGGTGAATCTGTGTTTCAGGACACTGACAGAACACCCAGTCTTCTGGAAGCCACCCATTCCCTTCTGTGATGTCTAAGTCTTTATGTCTTTCTCCAACACTTGCAAGTTGACACTTTTGAAGCTTATGAGGAACACTGAGAATATTGCAAAGCTTTGAAATACTCTTGTGAGTGTTGTTTGTGCTGAAGATGGCCATGCTGACACCTGAGTTTTCTCTAATTAGGGAGCAGATATTTGGTTATATGTTTCTCTGAAATTAAGTCTATAGCAATTGTATGAAACCTCCCTGTTGGCTGAGATGTTGTTCGAAGGAACACTGCAGCAGGACTGAAAAGTAAAGAAATTGCTAAACACTAATAACCAATCAAATGTAATTTGCAAGCCAAAGAAAAGACGACTGTTAAATACATCTACTAAAATAACCTTTCCTGAACTGTCAAAGGGGCTTTACAGTAAGATCTTTAATTTTATTTTGGGGGTAAGTCCCTTGCTGCCCAGTGGCATGGGTACCAGTTGTACGCAGAACAATCAGGAAGAAGAGAGTGATGCCAGGTCAGGTGAACACTGCAACACAGTAAGGGAATAAAAAAATGACATTTCTGTTGTGCTGAAGCAGAGACCCTCATTCTCTGATGGCATCAATCTGTTGTCTGACCCTTCTGTTAGTTTGGTTTTGGTTGTATGGCTTGAGTGAGCAGACAGGAGAATGGGAAGTGCAATGGATCTTTCTCTAGCAGGTGCTTGGCTAGTAGGACCTAAGCGACCATCTATCAGTAGCATTGCAGCTTCACATTATAGGAGTCCCTGAGTCACACCAGAGCTTGGAAAGACAGTGGCGGCAATGCTGTGGGCTGGACATGGATCTGTGTTAGTAATTTTCCGTAATGTCCTTATTGCGTTTCCTTCTTTTCCAAGTGCCTGTGGCAGGACAGAGAGGTATTTGTAGAAAGCAAAGGCTGGCATTACAGTGTCCTCCCAAGACAGAGGTTGCTCTTAAAAAACAAAAGTGCAAAAAAAGAAATAGATGCACTATACTTGGTGTTTCTGCTGTTATCATAGGAAATTATACTTGCTTGTAAACCTGCAGCGACCAGTTCCCTCCCTTTGCAAAAGGGAAACTGAGAGCCCTGCAACTGCAGCAAAGTCAGGCCTTGAGACTGTGGACAAAAGTATTCCTTGCTGGGGAGTTGTTTCAATGAATTCCTACACAAATATGACCTACACACAAAGATTTGCTCCCACCGTGGTGGGTGCAGATTTAGTCTCTAGCTCTCTGCAGTTCTGAGGAATTGCTGATGAAAAAGGCCATTTTGAACATGCATAGTTTCTTGCTGTCCTGCCTGCTCTGTCCTGGGATTTTGCCAGCTTCCTTACAGATACAGGAGAAGGCCAGGGATCAAGTACAATCCTGAGCAGCCATGCTATATTACTGCAACTTCAGAGAGCCTAGGGCTTGCTCAGGGTGGCTGTAGATGGAAGGTATCTGTGCAATCTGTGTCTGAGGTTCTGGCCTCACCATCTTTTACATTGGGTGTCATGGCAGGGAAAAGGCTGTCTACTTATCGAGGGTCTAGGAAGAGAGAAGTGATGTGTGGGGCCAGGGAAGGTGTAACAAATATGCTTCATTTAAAGTGCTCGGCAGGTAGCAAACTTTTTGTAAGTATGTATTTGTCCTTGCGTGGCAGGAAGTAGAGGAGCCAGTCATAGGCAGTAGTTGTATTTTCTTGCATCTGGTATTTTTGAATAAAAGCAGATTCCAGGCTGTCTTCTACGATATATAATGGTGATTAATAACCTAGCCTGCTTCCTCTGGATTTGATGTCGTGCTTATGTTAAGATGTAGGAAGTATTGTTTGCTGAGACGACATCAAGAGCTCTTGGATGAAGGGAGTAGAGACACATCCTATCCTCACACAGCATTGGCAGGGTTTTGGTGCTTCTTGCTGCTCACAGAGCTGAAGAACATCGCAGCTCATTTAGGAACAGCAGACCTACCCCTTTTTCTCCTTCAGACTCACTTGTTAAAAGAAACCAGATGAGGAAAGGGCAGCAGTGGAGTCACAAGTGGCCTGTAAATGGCCAGCATCCCCCTTCTTCCCTCCCTGGCTGGGAGCAGCATGGTCAAACTACAGGCTAGAAGGAATTTTTAATGGAAAGGGACATTGATGGAGGAGATACTCCTCTGCTTGTAAGTAATATCATCTGGGAACAAGAGAGCAGTGGAAGGGGAAAGCAGGAGTCTCTGAAGGAAAGTTACAGCTGTTACATCACAGTTCTTGGTTATGCAGCCAATTTAGCTTCAACAAGACAGTTATTAGACCCACAGTCTTTGAGGCCAATACTGTGTGAGGACAGACTCTCTCCTTTTTGCTCCACCCGTATTACATAGGACTGTAGCAAATGTTGGCTGTCTCATAGCTTACAGATGGGGACTGCACTCACCCGTGTAAGGTATTATGCATATTTCCCATTGAAGAATGCTTAGAATAGATGGCACTGAGTGTGCTGTGCTACTTTGGTTCTGTGTAATCTTTGTAAGGTACATACAAGTACCATGCTGTTGGCCTGAACCCTTCCTCAGCTTGGCAGAAATTTAGATTTAGACCCAGCTTTGTGACCTTTTGGGCTTTCTTCTTAAATTTATCCTTCTTTCTCTTAGAAGCATGTCCCTTACTGAAGACAGTCACTATCTTCGCCATTCACTAATTCACTGAAGACACCAAGAGCCTCAGAGGCACAGAGTTACTACGTACTCTAATGGTCCCTTCAGCACTTTTGCTGTTCTCTTTGGTTTGTGGGTGTCCTATCCTTTTGCTGCGATAGCAGTATTAATTCATGTGGATCTAAGTCATATCTCTCCCCTACTGTTCTTTCAGCTGGCACATGTTCAGTGCTGGATTTTTTTAAAGCCTGACTAATATTTCAGGAAACAACCTTTTAAATTACAAGCCCACAAACTTAAGAAGCTCCTTGCAGTGAAATTTGGATTGCATATCTTTGGTGCATAAGGGCGGTGTGAGGCTTACCACATTTCCAGGTGTGTGGTTAAAGAAACAACTGTCCAAGTATAAACATCATATAGTAGTGAACAGCTCTGCAAGGGAACGCTCCCAGGTTTACAGTGCTTACTGTTGGACTCTGGCCTCAAAAAAGTCATTTCACACCACATGCCTCAGCCTGGGAAAGCCTCTTGCAAATGGCTGATGTCATGTTAATATTTCACTTTGTGAAGGAGGTCTGGTGACCTTTGCAGCTGGATTCTAATAGCCTCCTACTGTCACATCTGTCCAGTGACGTGGAAAGAAAACAGATCCGATAATCATGGAACAGAGTTATCCGTATGCAAGCAAAGCCCCACCTGTGTGGAAGAGACTTATGGTCTTCAACGACAAAAGGACCGAGATGTGTTTCTGCTTGAGTGATGGTTCTTAAGGTTCAAAGGACATAATTCACCATGTGGCTGCACTTCAGGCACTGTTGTAGCCTAGGAAATGGGTTTTGGTGGTACCGAAGCAAACAATTTGTGCCTAATGTGAATGGATGGCTAAGGTGCAACAGTGGTTATTTCTGTGTCACTTAGCATTACTACCAAGTAACAACATTGCCTGCAGAATCAGAACAAGGCCACTAAATGAGTTCGCTGTGTATGACTACTACAGCGCACCTGACTTTATCCATGATGCTGACAGAAGATAGCATAATCTCCATCTCTTTTTCCAGCCCAGTGGAATTAATTCCTGATGAGGTGTGATCATTCTCCCAAGCAAGTACCGAGTTTACAGAGCAGCAGGAAACTCCAAAGTGGGAAGTGTGAATCCCTCCTCCTGTCCACCACCAGCACACATACCTTAGTCCCTCTGATCTTTACTCATCTAGGACTTCCTGGCTTCTTTCCCAATCATCATAAGCAATCAATTAATTATTTCCTTTTGCTGTTGTCATTGCAGGGCAACCATTGATGAAGTGGAAACAGATGTGGTGGAGATAGAGGCAAAGCTTGACAAGGTAAGATGGGGCAGTTTAGCGCATTGGTTTGAAGAGGGACTGATGAGTTCCTGTTTAGGAATATGGCCCCACCAGTCTCCTCTAAAAAGTGAGCCCATCTCAGGCTGTCAGGAAACTAATGTGTAATACACTGGGCTTGTCAACAGGACCATGTCTCCCTCTACTGACAGGTACCTGTCAAGGCTCCTTTGTGACTGCAAAAGGGGTTAGGACAAGAGGTCCAGATGGGCTCCTAATGCTCAACGATGGCCTTCTTGTTCTGGTCCTGGATCTCAGGGGACTGACATTGCTTCTCCTGCTGTGGCAAGTTATTTTGGTGCTGTCTGCTTCCCCTCTCCACCATCTTGCTTGTGATACGAAGCTGTGTGGGGTTGGAGCTATTAAACGCCCATCACACACCATGGGCACCACTGTGTCAGCTCAGGGATGTAAGGAGACACAGGTAAACAAGGGGCCGGATTCAGACTGATGGTGGTGGTTGCTGTTTGATGTTCAGCCAGGCTGTGCACCGCAGCTGTAATCTGACACTGGAACTATTCTCTCAGGGACCAGTTTGGCCATTTTGCATTTATGCTGGTGATTCTTTACTTCCAGTTGGTACTTTGGATCTAAGAGGCTTTGTGATGGAAGGTGGCTTTTCCATTCCCACTCCTCCTTGTCTGAGACATCAGCCAAGTTGTTTCTGAACGAGAACAGAGAGAAATGAAGAAGAGGAGCCAGAAGAGCTGTCGGCTTTTTATCTGTGAGATTTCCCAAAGCTAGCAAGGGATAAAACTCCTGCATCTGATGGAGAAATGGGCTTTGTTGAAGTCACAAGCCCTAGGCAAAGCTGTGTCCTATAAAACCTGTTTACTAATCAAGCTGCTTGAAACGGTTATCTGCACAAGCTAACTAGTCTCACTGGTGGAAGCTGCAAACGGTTTTAGGTTATCTGTTTTCCTCTAAGCTGAGGCTTTAAAGACAAAGCATGGGGTGAAACTTGCTCTGATTCTAGCACTGCTGCTGTCAGTGCCCCCTGTAGTTAGATGACTTTGTGTGCGAAGAACAATTCTAGGCAAGGAGGGTGGGCTGGAAGTACAAAAGCTGTTCAGGGCTCTCAGCTTTTTATTGTTCAGTGCTTTGTTGCAAATTGATTTCAGCTCCTTTGGGTGAGGACTGCATTAAAACAATAGTCTCATGCAATTTTGGTCTTCCCCTGACAGCACTTATGGGGTGCTATTCTGGTAATGCAAAATGGGTGGACATTTCATTCTGTTTGCATGCATCATTTCCCCTGTCTGCTGCAGAAATGACTGGTCGTGCAAAGTGCTGGCTCAGTCACTGTCAGCAACAGGCTTATCAGGCCTGGGTCCAGGGCAAATGATGCTGGAGCTTGCATCTGAAGAGCCACTGAATTTCAAATTAGTTTCTCTGAGGGTAACTTTGGACAAGATTCAATCACCCCCATTCTTAATAAATCATCCTTGGATGGCCCAGCTCCTCTCCTGTGTACCGGCTGGGTGGATGCCCAGGGTAGCCTTTCTAGGGCTTGGTGTAAATGTTGTTCAGTGGTACCCAAATAGCTGGCATGACTACTTAAAGAGCAGCAAGCTGGCAAGGACCGACTCTGTTTCTCTGCCTTTTACTGTGCCCCTGAGCACTTAGTTTATAAATGATTAGTCTTTTAACACCTGTTTAAAATGGAGGTAAAGGGCAGTGTAAATGATTCATCCAAGGGGACACCAGAGATTTGGGCTTGATTGCTGTTTCAAAGAGATGTCCTTCATTCTGTCCTGTGGTCCATCTGCAAAGCCATCATTGCTCCCCTTGGGAGCGTGCTTGTGCTGAATGGCCTTCAGCTACTAGTAACACAGCCTCAGCCGCAGTGTTTGCACAGAGGTATGCTAGAAACCGCCACGTTGCAGAATAGGCTGGATTTCCTTTCCAGAGGATCTGTCCAAACCCCTAGTGTACGTCTGGGCTCCAGATGTGACAGGAACTGCATCTGTTTGCTTTTCTTCTCTGGGCTTGGATGGGCTAGTATAAGTCTGCTAGCATCCAATGCTTTTCTGACAAATTGCACGGACAGGAGAGGATGTGAGTGTGAAAGAGTAAAGACTGTATATACTATGTATACACAGATATAACACGTGTGACTATATATATATTTATACGTTCAGATATACTCAGCTATATTTTTACAGAACTGCAGAAAGAGGCAAGCAAGCTTGTTTTGCAATGCATGCGTATAGATTAGATCCCAAAGCCTTGTGGCTACATATATAGAACAAGCACCAAGCCCCAAAACAGCACACCATGCTTCAGTGGGGCTTTGTCGTCCAGCCAAACTTGAGAGCTATTCGTTCCTAGCCTGTAGGTGAGGCTGGTTGACAGGGAAAGATTTCTAAAGTCATTTTTCATTAGTAAGATTAATATCTCTAAAAAGCTCCTGGATTTTGAGAATGGAAAACTTCAGTTCCAACTATTGTTCATTATCAGCAGATGAAGTTTTTCACTTAGTTAAAAAGCTTAGAACAGTGATGATTTAAAAACAAACAAACAAACAAAAAATTAAAAAATTTTGCTCAGTGGTCAGCCATCACTGTTGCAAATCTCTTGGACCTTTTGTTTATGGATTTATCTTAAGTTGTTTAACGTAACCTTTTACAAGGAGCTTTGGCTGAAAGGAGATAGGCTAACGGCCAGGAATTCTAGCTAAGCTAATGCTCCAGTCTTTACAGCCAGTTCCAGGCATGCTAAGGCAGTTTGCTGAGGCTAGGAAGTCTGGGAATGTTCCCTGCAGCTGTTATATTATCAAAAGTTAATAAAGGCTGTCTGGAGATGTATGCCTGCATTGCAGCAAACTAATTCCAAAGTGAGGAAGCCACCCCATTTTGCTGCAAGTTCCAGGTAACTTCGCTGGTAGCTTCACTATAACAAGGCTGGTGATGAGAATTGGAGCGTGTGTAGCTTGCTTAAAGTTGTTAATGTTTCTCTGAACAAAGCTCCTTCCAGGTCCATCAGAAAGACTGTACTAAGGCACAGGCAGTCCAGAGATATATGCTGTAATCCCCCACGATGAACCAGCAAAGTTTCCTTGGGCTGCAGAATTGTGGAAATTGATTCATAGTTATCTACAATCTTGATGGTATGAGGGAACGTAGATTTTCACTGGCTGCACACAGCAGACATGGCTTAAGCAGTCCTGGTCAGTTGGTTTAAGGAAAGCATGATACAAAAACATAAGGCTGCTGAATGCTGGTTCCCCTTCATTCCAAGGTAAGAGCAAGACAAGTCTCCACAAGTATGCAGAACAGCCAGCTGGGCTCAGAGACTCGACAATCCCAAAGAGCAGCATACTCCCAGCAGGGAGATTCTAGACAGTGTATCACTTCCAGCCGGCACCAAGGCGTCTTACCTCTCCCCAGTCAATCTGTGTGATCAGATTCCTTTTACTGCGGTCCTGATGCCTCAGGATAGAATGAAGAGTAGAAGCCCACTGGAAAAAATGGGCTGCCCTGATTCATTTGTGTTCAGGGGATAGCCTAGAACTGTTATTCTTAAGTGACAAGTGAAATGTTGACAGCATGACATACCCTGAGAAGTGTGATTTGCATCCCTGTTTCTCTCACATGCAGTAAGGCTTGCTAGTGTAGCCGCACCAAGAATGTGAACGGCGTCGTGTTCTAAAGGTCTTGGGCTGTGGTGTTGGTGCAGATTAAAACCAGCCTGGTTGCAGTTCAGTTGGATGTGATCAGCTGCCTATCCACTCACACCTCTCTCCTTGTGCAGCTGGTAAAGCTATGCAGTGGGATGATTGAAGCAGGCAAAGCCTACCTCACCACGAACAAGCACTTTGTCAGTGGAGTCCGGGACTTGTCGCAGCAGTGCAAGAAGGATGAAATGATTTCGGTAAGTCATCCTGTGGGATGGAGCATGGAACACGGTGAGGACTGGGGAGCATTAAGCTTCCTGGTGCTGTGAATGGACCATATGTCCAAAACCCTTACACTGTTTAAGTAGCAATTTAGTGTGAGGTTTTCTTTTTGGAGGAATGTAGAGACCATCTGATAATGCAATGCTGAAAGGTCAGAGTGAGATTCATTGTCTGCAGGGAGAACTGGACTTTTAAGAAGCCACAGTTCTGACAAGGTTGTTTGAATCTAGGTCAGTAAGCATCAGTTATTTAGGAAATGCGGGTAACCAGCCTACACAAGTGACAACTGACACGTTGATTTCTGCACTAAAGTGGAAAGGACAGGGAGTCTATGGCTTCAATGTCAGACATTTTCGAAACGCCTTCTTGCCAAATGGCAGAGTGGCTCTTCACTGGCTTAATGAGAGCTTCTCTCAGCCGTTGAACCCCTGGGAATGAAGGGCAGCTGCTTCTATTCACTGCCAGTTTTCTTTACCTTTTTTTTCAGGAGTGCCTCGACAAATTTGGAGACAGTCTGCAGGAAATGATTAACTACCACATGGTAAGATGATGTTTCCTCTTGTCTTTTTGTGTGCTGATGGCAACCTCTTTCTCAAGGCACTGATTAATGCTCTTCTGTGTTTGGCTTACTTGACACTGCACAAAGGTGGGGTCCACGAAGGAAGTGTTTTTCAGGTTCCAGTCCCTGCACACTGCATAGCCACGAGAGCAGCAAAGGGCTGGGAGTTAATGTTGCCTCTTGCAACAATATTGAATTGGATGAGCTGTGAGTTTGTGTACTCAAGATGATCAGTCCTGATGCATCATGTATGCTAGGAAATGGAATTTCCACAGGCTTGCAGAGGAGGTACCATGTAGTGAAAGGCTATGTACTGTTGCACAGGTGCCTTTTGGCTCATTTCAGATCAGAGATGTACAACAAATACGTAGAAGGGTGATGTTAGAGACCCCTTCGTCAAAGGAAGAGGAGGGTTCGCAAAGGTCCCGCGCTCCAGATGCCTTGTGCTTCTTCTTGGATAGCACAGGATTTTGTAGTGAGGACGGGCAGGGTCCTGGGGAGCTCTGACAACTCAGGACTCTGGCTGTTAACAGCTTGTATGTATAACCTTGTTGCTGCAGATTTGGAATACGCTCTGAAGCTTGCCGTTCAAATTTGTGACATGAGAGCACCAGCAAGGCTATGAATGGATCAAACCAAAAGGACTGCATTGTCCAGTTACTGCTGGGAGCAGACTCAGTGAATTATGTGCAGCTCTGTGTTTAAGGATAACACAGGACATACTAATGCTACACTGAGATGAAAGGAGGGAAATGCTCGGACAATGGCTATTCTCCTGAGCTGACTGTATCTCACTAGCAGAGCCCGAGGAGTTAGAATCTGCCCTTTCTCCATCCCAAACATCCAGCATCTGTAAACCTCATAGAAGAGGAAGGTGCTTCATGCTTGGTGGCTTCATGCCAGACCCACAATTTTAAGTCTGTAACTCAGTAGGAGCTTAAAGCACAAGTGCTTTGAAGTGAAGGAAACTTCAGGATGTCAGCACTGGACTGACCCACTTTTATACCACGATGCCCCTGTCAAAGTACATTAGGCACGATGCTTGCTTTTGGGATGCAAGTTAACCACATGCAGCTGGAGAAGAAGCTGCATCGAGTCCATTTAATTATTTCATGAATCAGATGGGAAGACTGTTTCCTAGTAAAAAATGACAGGGAAAGAGGTACTGCACATGCAGCTCTCCTAGGTCCGTTAGTCATACAGCTGTACAGCAATGTTGTTGGTGGGGAGAGAGTGAATAAACCAGTGTGAGCATCAGAGAAAAGGTATATTTGTGTCAAAGCAGAGAAGGTCAACCCTGATGCTGCTCAAATTCCATTTGAAAACATAAGGCCTTTCTGCCAAGGAGCATATGTACCCCTGAGAAGCTACCCCTTCATTCCAGGGATCACATCACAGCTGCACTGATAGAGGCTGGGCTGAGGAGTGCGTGCAGCCCAGCCATGAGGAAGCAGTCCCAGCCAGAAACCTCTGGATGCAGAATGCTGTCTGCAAGCTCTGCTACGCCAGCTGTGCAGCTTCCCCTGGATCCCCGGTCTCTGCCAAAAGTGGCACTTCTGGGATTGCTGTTGCCTTAGCCAACTAATAAGCAGAAGGACCCTTCCCAGAGCTGTCAAATCCCCAGCTGATGTGGTGTAACCCTTCCCATGCACCCCACCCTCTTCAGCAGGGCTGAGCTCCCTACTACGTGTAGCCCAGGGGTTGTAAAAGGCTGTATTTCCCTACCAGCAGCTGCATGCACAAGGGGAAATGTGCTTAAATCCTGCCCCCCCCCCCCCCCCCCCCCCCCCCGCCATCCTTTGGAGAGCACCCTCCTCCCTTGGTGCACAGCAGTGTGAATCCTTCTCCAGGAAATGGCTTTGGAATGACTGCTGCATCTTGAGCCCTCTCCGACCGGCTGTTCAATTAGCTAAGTTATTTTTAGTGCCTTCTGCCGTCTCCTTTGTGTGTGCCTGTACGTGTGTGTGTATGTGTATCTTGGCTCATCCATGTCTGAGGATCTCAACTATGAAACAGTTGTCAGTGCTTACTCTAGGAATGTGGCCAGGACAGTATGTACAACTGGAACAAGTTAAAAAGAAGGGAAAATATCCCCAAAAAATCAGTTGGAAAAGCTTGTTCTATAATTTTATTGCTAGAGCACGGGGCGCGGAGATGTCCTGATTCTAGTTCAGCAAAATCCAAGCATAAAACCCGCTTGGAAGTAAATATGAACACACTGAGCTCCAGAGCCTTCCCACCTTCCTTTTAATGCACAAGGAGGAAAAAACATCAAAGCAGCCTTAGAGGACAGATGACAAAAGATAGATTTGAGTTCACAAGAGCTGGAGTCAGTGTCCTTTGCCTTTTTTTGTGCTCTTAGCCACAGGCATTTGGGCATAGTGTCTGTGGAGGATTTCAACCACAGTCAACAGGCTGCTTAGCAAACAGTTCAGGGAGCAATTCTGCGTTGTCCCTTCCCCATTCAGATCTCTTGCTGCTTGCTTTGGCTTGGTGAGAGAAAGCGAAGCAACCGAATTGGAAAGCTGTTTGAGCCTTGCGGAACCAAGTGCAGCAGTGCAGAAAGCACTCCCACCTTATGGGTTAGTTCCCAGTTAGGAGGCTGGCTTCCCTCAGGAGTTGCTTTAGTCTAAGCAGTTTCATGACCTCTTCCAGCCAGCACAGACCAGCCGTACCACAGAGAGAGGCAGTCCTGCCACCCCTCTTGCCTTCTTTCCATTTTTAACTTTTTCCAGCACCCTTGTCATCCCTCCCTAGTGCTAGCTCAGGGGGTCACACAGCTGCAGAGGGCACTGGTCTGCATCCAAACTAGCCGGGTTTTTAGCTAGTTAAAGCCATTTCACAATGCAACCACACAAACAAAGCAAACTCTTGACTGCAGTGCTAGTTTATGCTGGCTGAAAAGGTTCATGAAGCTACGGTTCAAGGCTTCCCTGAACTGTGCTCTAGAGGTGACTGCATCTCCCCATTAAGTATTTAAAAAGTTTGGGCTCCTGGCTTTGGCTGGTCATGTTGACTGCCTAAGGTGGCTTGCTGGGGCAGCTGTTTTACTGGGGATGACTTTGTATGGGAGACAGGAAAGGTTAGATGGCTCAGACAAACTGATATAGGTGATGATGACTGAGTAAGAGGTCAGTGGAGAATGGCACTGCCCTAGCAGCCCCACAGAGAGGATGTGTTTCCGTAACATGCCAGTTGCTTAGCTGAGAGGCTGATTTTGCTTGCCTCTCTAGGGAAAATGGCCTTCCAGCGTCTTGGGGAATTGGCTTCCTAGGCTTTTCTGTTCAGAAATGTAAGCTTAGTGGCTTGAAAACAAGCTTCCTACTGATGTTACAATGCTGACCTCTTGAGGCATCACTGCAGCTGCAGATGTGGGTAGCAGCACCAGCAGAAAAGGCAAAGGTCCTGCTGGCTGCCGTGTCACCTCGGAGTCAGATTCAAGGCAGGATGCTGTGCATGTGTTTGTCTTGGTGGCTGTCCTGTGTCTGGATGAATATTCCATTTTGCTTTAGGAGGCTGTCATTTCTCTCTCCTAACAATCGCGGCAGCGTGTAGGTCCACTGAATTCCTGTACTCATCTTTTCTAACAGCATTTCAGTGGTTTGATTCTCAGTTGTACTAATGCTACATTAGATATCTAAGGGATAAGGATCCCCAGCCTCAGGCATCCTAGACACAAAATTTCAGTTCATGCAGGAGGAAAACAGCTGATGAGAAATGACTGTGACTCCTCTCCATATTCCAAAAGCAAAATGCTCCACCTTTCCCTATTGACTCTAGGAGTCCTACAGTTGTCAGTTGGGCTACAAATTTAAAAGCATCAGCTCTTACCTCCAGTACTTGTAAAAGTACAGTGTTTAGGGTAATTGGCTCTTTACTAAACACAGGCAGAGCAGAGGTACAGGTCTCGGAAGTATTTAGTTCTCCGAGTACCACTGGACTTGGTGAAACTGAGGCACTTGGACACCTTTGCAGTGTTAGCTTGCACTTCTTACCCCCAACTGAAAATGAAATCTTACTACTGAAAAATTCCTTGTATCTGAGATCCTGAGAGAGTGAGGGCTCTTCCCCTCACTGTGTAAACACTTAAATATCCCAGAGCACTTCCCTCTAATAAATGTTATGGTCTGTCTCATTATTTGTACTGTTCTGTTCTATCGCTCCTCTACCTGCCAGGAGCCTTTGCCTCAACACAGAATGAGCTGATATTCTGCAGAAACTCCCCTGCCCGTTCTCTGGCAAGTGCAGTCTTTGCAGCATGGGGCACAGCTCAACTGTCTGAAGGATGCTGTATCACATTGCCTCATCAGGCGAGCTTCCATGCACTGCTTAGAGGTGCATGATCCATGACATGGAACAAGTTTCCAGCTACCTCTGTGAGACCTCTGAGCAGCGGGTAACAGACAGGGATCCCAGAGCCTTGCAACAACCTTCCTGCACAGCTCACAGGAGCCTGAGTGGCATGAACTGGAATTTTGCTCGAGGGCCTGAAGTCTCCCCTGTGACCCCTCCTCCTCACTGCATACCACACTGGAATGAATAAATTTTGACTGTGGCTTGCCAAGCTCTTCTGTACTGGAAACGCTCCTTGCTTGTCTGCAGAGAGATGCTGTGCTGTCAGCTCCAAAACCTGTGTGTGTGTTTGCCTCTTTCCTTCCTCCTTATCACCTTCCCTAAAACACAGAAGGGAGATTGAAAGGCATAGCAATCTGCCAGACCATTATATATGAGAAAACAACCTTTCCCTCTTTTTACAGAATCTGATGAATGTAAGTACATGAGTGTAACAAGGTTTCCCCACAGGTAAAGGAGCATAAAGTTGCCATCAGTTCTAGAGTGGTAGCTGATAATTAGGGGCTATTGGATTTAGACTATGATGCTAGGCAATGGTGTTTGGAATTACAGCAGTGCAGAAGCTCACTTTTTTTTTTCACGCCGTTGCCAAGGACTGTTAAACCCTAGACTTGAAGTGGATTTTTTTACCCCAGAATTCTGATTAGGTCGGAGTTCCCTGCCCTGTGTTTAATTGCAGTTCTTTCTAGTGCAGTCACGTACCTAATCAGCACTTGTGAAGGCAGGGTAGTCCTCTCTGTAGACTTTTATAGCAGACACAACTGGCTGTGCTCCATGCCAGTGTCTTGGTGCTGACTAGCTGTCCAGATTAAGAAATGTACAATTTACAGATAGTTCAAAGCTGTCAGCATCCACTTCCAAGGAACTAAGGAGGGCGAGGCTCTGGGTTATACAAGAGCAAGAGGCAGTGAATGTGGGGATGCAATAATCCCTGGCTCTGTCAAAGAATGGGAGGCAGTTTTCCCACCAGCTTATTGCCCTACACGTGCCTTGGAGGGAAGGAAGTACCAGGATCTGCAGCACAACCTTGTCACATTTACACATCAAGGCTCTTACCCATGCAGTCCCCTCTCTCTGTGTGATCAGAAAGATAAGAAAAGTGAAAGTGCTGTTGTGATAGGATTACTCTGGCTAAGCCCCTTAAGTGCATCTTCAGCAGCACCAGGTATTTTCCAGTCAGAAGATGTAACATTAACATTGCCCTCATCAGTACTACTCCAGACAGCGCTGTGTGGAGCTTCATTAAGTCCTAAGCGTTCCTGTCTGCCATAAATCAGCGTAGCTACATCACAGGAATCCTCCAGCAGGAGCAGTAGCAGCTTGCAGGGGAGATTTAGCTATGCTGGGCGAGCCAGGAAGCATTTCCTGCTGACAAGAAGAAAAGCCACCCAAGCTGGGATGAGTCAGTGAGGCAGATGGCAGATGTCCTGGGTGGAGGGTAGTGGTGGAGTTCAGGGGGAGGGAAGAAAGAAGTGAGAGTGGAGAGTGCATCCAAGCTGCCTATTCTCCGCAGGGTTGGGTGGACCACCTGCACTTTCTGACAGCACTTGGGAAGGGTCCAGGTGCATCAAGATACCACAGGAAAGGGGTATCATTTGTGGATGCAGAATTACCATCTGACAGAGGAGATGCTTTCTGTCATCACAGGGCTTCACAGTTTTTGCCATTGTGTCCTAGTGCAATGACAGTATACTAGTCCAAAAGAATTTAGTGAGCTGCTGCCCTTGAAGTTTGATACCAATCTAGCAGTTACCGTGAGCTCAGTGCTGCATTCAGAGTTTCAGAAGGACTAGGTGTTTGTCAGTTTCCAGAATATCTTAGGATGTCTGCTTTATAGTTAGGGGAGAGAATCAGCTTCATTAATATGCAAGGGGCAGGAACAACTGTCCTTTGACCTATGCACAAACTGGAGCTCTTGAGCATTTTGTGAGAGACTCAACTAAAGCTTGGTTCAGAAGTTAGGCTTAGTCTCTGTTGACATCTGACATGTGTAACAGAAGTAGTGTTGTCGGCTTGTTTTCCAGAGCACAAAGCCTCAAGTGAGCTGTGTTAGAAAAGCATCACAGATGGAATGCTGTTCATGGGTGGCATTTATCTGGTGGGCTATTGCTCAAGAGATGTAGGACCAAATCATATAGCCGGACAGGAATAAAAGTCATTTAAGCATCTCCTGCCAAACAAAGGATGCTTGAATTCTGCCTGGCCCACCAGCCCCTTAGGTTACTATATTCAGCTGCTAGAAGCTGCAATGAAAGAGGAGTAAACTGTAGGAATATGAAAATGGGGAAAAAATGTACAGTGTGCTGTCATTGTTGAGTTTTATTTTGTTATTTGAGCAGCTGCAGTGGTATTTACATGCTTTTTCCAAAGCCCTGTCAGGCACACCCTAACCTCAGCTTGGATAGAGAATATGCCGTAGAACAAGTAAGCACCCAGGTCTCCGAAAAACTCTTTGCAACTCTGCAGCAGGACAGGTAGTTGAAGAGAAGAGGAGGAGGTGGGGAGGCCAGGACAGACCGCCAAAGCCTCTGCAGTCCTAACAGTGCCATGTTTGATCAGCACAAGGGCCTTATCGGCAGAATGGGCCATCTTTGGGGAGCAGGGTGCCTGACAGGACGTCTGACATAAAGATTATGGATGACCACCTTCTGCAGGCTGGTGATGCGGGGTGGGGGGGTCACTTTTGTTCCCCAGCAGATGCTCAGAGATAGCTGACAGAACCACGTCTGGGCAGACCCATACCTGGCCAGCCAGCCGGGCTGTAGCTGCCTCCCTTCTCTCAGAGACACACTGCAGTGCTCCCACTTTGAGAGATTGCTGGTGGGACAGGATTCCTGAGACTGGATAAAAGGATCAGGCTCTGATTCCCAGGCCACCAGACAACCAACCCTCATTTAAATGCATGATAAACCAGTCCTCAGACTGTTTCTGGGGACATCAGTGGGAACGAGACCTCCAGACGGGCCATGAGGGAAATAAGCACAGAGATGTGACTCATCCAGGTCATGACTGCTGTGGCTGGGGCGGTGAATTGTCGGAGCTGGAGAAGGGAGAGCTGCCTTTGTCCGTATGTCAGGCAGCTGCAGAGGAAGCTCCACACCCTCCGTCTCCTCAGCTGGGGCCAGTTGTTGCAGGAGAATGGCTGATTGATTCACTTCGTGATCTTGATCTCATCTCAGGCTATGGCTCTCAGTGCACTAGTAGACCTTAATGGCCCTGACCAGCTTCACCTGGGGCCTCCACCCACGCCCTTGGCCCCTGGGCCCAGGCACTCCATTTAAGTTGCACCCAGGGCCTTTAGTCTTGGTTTGAGCTGTGCTGTAGGAGCATGTGTCTCCAGCTCAGCTACAGCCATACCCAGCTATGGACCCTGGTGATCCCAACTTAACAGACTGATTTTTCTAGCTTGATACTGGACCTGCCTGGAAATCTCTGGACCTGACTGTGATATGTGGACTGACTTCCCAGCTTGGACCTGGACCTGCCTCATCGCTACAAACTTACCTGATGATCTTGGCTCTAGGTTGAATCTGGCCACCATCTCTGAACCTGCCCTGCTTTCTTTGCTGTGGTGGGATGGAGCCTTGGCTGGTGAGGCCCCTGCATTACCAGCTGTATTATCCCCTCTCAGCTCCCGGTCCGATGGCCTCTGCTGCTCCCTGACAAATTCCCACCATAAATGCTGTTGCCTACTTTTAATCTCTACTCAAGCACTATTCCCATGTGCAGCTGTGATGTCCTACTTCTGAACTTCATGCATATAAGTGCTGAGAGAAGCAGTTCACAGCCAGGCAATCCTACTTCTTTTTAGCTTCTGCTTTGCTTTAGAGCCTGATGGTGTCTCCTCTTCTCCTGTAAGCTCTGCAGGGAGTCGTGGGAGTGCTGTAGCAATGGTATGCCTTTGGATCTCTGATGTCTTGTATCTTGTTTTTAGGCTTGCATTTCCAGGAATGGCATCCTGGGCCACTGAACTTGCCTTTTTGCGGGGGGGGGCACAAAATGCCGAAGCCCCGTGTCAAACACAGGTTTGGGTTTATCCCGTTGCCTTGGAAGCCCATGCTGGGGAAGTGAAAAAGCAGGATCTAGCCTTTTGCTGTTGTTAGGTGAGAGCTGCGTTAACTCCCTTCTTTCATGCTGACCCTCCTCAGGCGCAGATGTGCGTGAGTCATAGGCTGGACTTCTCGTGTCTTGGTGGAAGCTAAGAGAGAGGGTGGGGTGATATTTGGTCTGGAAAATCTTAAAGCAAATTATTTGTTCCAAGTATGTCTGGGAAAGGCGAAAAAGCCAAGGGATGATTTTATATATGAAACTCTAGCTCTTACAACTCTATTTTGCGTTGACAATTGAATGGAGGACCCACTTGAAAATATTCCCCTGGTGATCTTGTGTGGCAAAATTAATGAAGCAGCACTAAAAGTAATGCTGGTATCATAGGATGCCTCTCAGCAGAGATGCTGCTGGCAGGAACGGCATATTCATTACCTGGTGTTGCCTCACAAACCACTTGGCAATCCCTGCCCCAGGCTTCCACTGTATGAATTGTTGCAGACTGGAGTGAAGGGCACCATTGCAGTGGTGTGGAGCTCGGTGCATGAATAACAGGAGCAGAGGAGAGGAGTATTGACAGAGCAGGAGATGGAGATACGTATATATATTTATATATGTGTATATCTATGGCCTGTCTTCCTCATTTGTGCAGTTTCCCTGTTCTGATACAGACACACTTAAACTAAAATTCCACATAGAAATGTCCCTGTACCACAGGCATAGGAATACTGCTTATTTGATCACCACGAGTTCAATTCCCTCTCAGTAAACAGCTTCAGTAAGGAGCAGTTTTATGAGCTATGATTTTTTTTTAGACCTGGACTGAATGGTTAGTTAATCCTTCTTCCTAGGCAGTCTGAGAACAAGCCCATGCTGTGGCAGAAGAGCATTGCGCATAGGCCTGGAAGCGTCCTGCTGAGAGAGTGCTTCCCTGTTACAGGCAGAGACCTTCTGTAAATGCTTCACTTGCGCTGTTCAAAGCATCTGTCCTTTTTCCAGCCAGCCACTGGTGTACAGAGCCTTTCTGCCTACCACAGAAGGGCAAGGGCTGTATCCTACTTCAGGGTGATCTGTCTGGCCTGGGACCTTGCTTGGTTTGTCCTGTGTACTAAGCACTCAGCACATTTTTGCTTGCTTCTTTCAATGCGGTACCCTAGGGCACCAGCTAGGACCTGTTTTTCCAGGCAGGAATGGTAAGGTGGCTGTAGGTGCCCCACGCTAGCACTGCCTAGTGTGGTATCTGCTTGTCATCACACAACAGGGAGCAGCCTGCATTTCTGTGAAGCCTTCAATCACACTGGTTCCTATACATATCATAGATTTGTGTAGCCTGGATTTGCTATTGATCAAGCTGAAGAAGCCCCATTCCTTAGCTGTGTGGTTTGATTTTTATGTACCCTGGAATCCATTCTTCCCTGGAATGTCCCAGGGTACTTGTCTGCAGTTCTGAGTACGACATAATGTTGTCCTTTCCTTTCCCTGATCCGAAGCAAATGTGTCATCCTGGCAGAAACCAATGATGGAAACTTTCCAGCTGTAGGTGCAGGTGGGAACCAGATGGCTTTCTTGCTGCTTGCCTATCCCTGCTTGGTATCATGCGTGGAGGGAAGCATTGTCAGTGCCCAAACATCACTTGGGGAAGCTGCTGCATGGGAAAAGTTGCAGGCCAATGCTTCTTGGAGTGCTGCTGGAGAGAGCAAATGGATGCCAAGAGCAGTAAATAATTTACATTGGTAAAAACACAAAGCTGGGTGGTCTTGGGGTTTTCTTTTTCCCCCTTGCTTTGCATCTGTTCATATTTAGAGGCTGTTCATACTCAGCTAGTCCTGGCATGTTTCTTGCTTTGTCCTTGGCTGCAGCAATACACATAATGAATGTGTTTCAGGCTCTGCAGCCAATGCTGCTGCTTCTACACAGAGTGCTTTGCATTCTCTTTGGAGTAATACACCTGTGTAGTGTCAAAAGCATGACTTACTTATCTTGTAGTGGGAGATGTTAGGTAGGGGGGACATCCGTGTGAGTCTGTTGGCACTGGAAGGAAGCATCAGGAATGAACCAGAGTGTTTTTGCTAGTAGATTACTACAGGGCATGAGAAGGTTAAAGCTTGTGACCACCTCAGAGTGTGTATTGCTTGTCAGATCTCTGCAATGCATGCCAAGATCTTAGTGTCACGGACCAAGTACTGCTTAGGCTGGGAATGCAGATCATGCTACAGTTTTGTTCTTGTATGTCACTATCCTCAATTTTTAATTGGCAATTAATTAAATAATCTTCCCCAAGTCAAGTCCGTTTTGCCTGTGACGGTAACTGGTGAGTGATCTCCCTGTACTTATTTCAAACCATGAACTTTTTCATCTTATTTTCTCCCCTTGTCTTGCTGAGGAGGGGTTGTGAGAGAATGGCTTGGTGGGTACCTGGCAGCCAGACAAGGTTAACCCACCACCTCCTCACAAAAAGCTGCTGCTTTAGGCAATGCCAGCTCTTTTGCACTGTAAATGGTCTGATATAAGATGACTGTTCCCACCTCTTGGAAAAAGCTAGGAGACCCAGAGGTGCTTGCCACTTCTGGGTCTTACCTGAACTGTGTAGTGAAGCAGAGAAGGTGGCCAGAAAAGGAAAGGAGAGATGGTGGGTGGGCTGTCAAGGGAAGCTGCCCAAAAACCTCCCGCTGGAAGTCTAAGCTTGCCACAAAGAGTAGGGGGAAAAAAGCAAACTGGAAAAAGCTGTTTTAATCCCAAGGGCTTCGTACAGTCTGCTTTTTGAGAGAAGGTGCCTTGATGAAGTCCTGTGTCAGCCTCACTCTCCATGGTTGAGAACAGTCCCTCATACTCTGTGGGCTCAGGCCGCCTGCCCTGAGTGGGCTTCGGTTGCTTCAGGAGAGAAAGGCCAAATGGTGGATTGGGAAATGCTGCTCCTGGTGACTACATCCTCAGGAAGACAGACACCGTTACCGTTGTGTGTTCCAGGACCTCTCTAGGTTAAATTGGCTGCTCAGGACACAGTGTTAGGTTGGAGCAAATGAGCCAGGGTTACTCATGCCAAACGGCTGTAGTGATGCCAGACCCCAGCACTGTGATGTTTCAGGGTATCATTAAGTTTTGGGCCAGTGCCCAGGCCTTGTGTTCCTGATGGTGGAATGAAATGGGCTCCCTGTCCATTCTTTGTGGGCCACTCTTGCTAGCTGCAACGTGGCCAGTGGCTTTTCTCTGTAACCCCAGGACGATGTGTACTTCCTGCTGCAGTTGCTATGTGGTCTGGGAGCCTCTGCCCATCTGGTCCCAATTAGCCCAAATGCTGTGTCATCCCAATGCCTCTCTGAAATATGGAGTTATTTGTAATCATGCCTGTCAGAGATGGGTGGGAGGGAGCTGTGCGGACACCACTGTTCGGCATCTAACAGAGGATAGGGGGAGAACATCTCTTAAAGGAAGATGGGGAGGGCTGGAGATGAGATGGGCAGAGGGTGTGAAGTAATGGGCTTGGGACCATTATTTTTTTTTTGTGAGGGACAGACAGGTGAATAAAACTTAGACTTGTAGGATCTAAGTCTCTATACTGTATGCTTGGACCTCTCACCCATGTTTGTCAGCTTGTGGCTGGCTGTGATGTACCTTCAGCGATTGCTCCCATCTCCTTCCCTAGAGTGGTGTAGTGTTGAGGTGACAGTGCCCTCCTCTGGCAAAATGAGAAATTCAAGGCTCGGGAGAGGCAGTTCAAATTGGGGACTATGAAGGCAACTGCTCCTACAAACACTCCTCTTATGAAGGTACGTTGGTGGCACAGGTCTCTTTGGGATATTCAGAGCCCTGGCACAGGCTGTGGAACCTGCAGTGCAGGAATTCTGCACTTGTAGGGAGTGCTCCAGCTACAGAAAAAAGTTATCCATTATGACAGCCATCAAGTAATGGACACCACTAAGCCCTGGAGTAATGCTGAGTCCGTCACATTGAAGGTCCTAGAGACCATTCATGGATTTTCTGACTCCTCGCTGCTTCCATGTTGCAAAATATTTTATATTCTTTTTCCTCTCTTTTCTTTCAGATCCTGTTTGACCAGGCTCAGAGGTCAGTCCGGCAGCAGCTGCACAATTTTGTGAAAGAGTGAGTACTTGTCTTATCAGTTTGGTCTTCAGCTTCTTGAACTTCCATTGCACCTGTCCTCTGTGCACTGGAAACAGAACTGCAACCTCCACACAACTACTGAAGGCTCTGCTTGGAGCAGAAGAGACACTGAAGGACAGAGGAAAGGATTTGGTTTGTGTGACAGCTGTTGCTGTCACCTTGCTACACTATCATTTGGTTGCCGTGTGTCAACCAGATGTCTTTGTCCTGTTCCCAGCTCATAGTTAAAGCTAGACATGAGGCATACTTCCAGATCAGAGCATCATCCTGAAGTCTGGTAAAGTTCATCTGCAGAGCCCATCTTTGCTGCTTCTCGCTGATCCTCTAAGTCAAACACATCCCAGAGTTCAGATCCCTGCAGAGCAGGGCCAGGTCTGCATCTTATGTTATCTTATATTCAATGCAGAGTTTCCTTAGTGGTTTAAACCAGTGCATGCTTGCAGCAGGAAGGAACTTTGCTGCCAAATGACTTTGGGGTCCAGCAGAATCATTGTGTTCTTAGCTCCCTACGCAGCACGCTTAGTCACTCAAAATTACAGCAGCCCTGCTCTTCCTGGAGTAACCTGAGTGTCTGCCTGGAAGGTGGCAGACAAGAGGGTCCTTCTTGGTGTGGAGGGAGCAGTTAATCATCGCTGTGCCTTCAGCTTGGAGCCTGACCACTGGTTCAGAGTTCTTTGCTAATGGAAATCAAGTTTACAATGCCTTGCTGTAAGCAATGCAGAATATTGCATATTAAGGATGTTAACTTGCACATGGCAGGCCTGAGGTGCAGAAGAGCTGGGCCCAGAAAGTTAATTGCATGGGGACAGTCTGTACCTTTGATCAAGGCTCTGGGCAGGCTGTCCCTGCCATTGCTGCATTAACATGTTTCCTCTGAGAGCCTCTTTTTCCCCAGGGCAGGTACCTGGTGCAGCATGGGATCCCATGTCAGCTGAATATAGGTCAGAGAGGCAACTGAGGCCTTCAGCTAAGTAGGAGCTGGTTGCCATGGGAACTGGTAATTGACTGTGAATCCCTCAGCAGCTGTGTGGTTTGATGGAGGGAGGGGGTCCCTAGCTGACCCCCCCATTCCTCATCCCTGTCTTCTTGCCTAGCACTCACCCTACCCCCACTTTGTCTATAATCATTTCTCTGATGAGCTCAGATAATCTGCTTAAAGCTGGCAGTTGGAAGGGTGAATTTCACCCTCAGTTTGGGTCTGTCATCCTTTCAGCATCTTTGCAACTTACTCTTTTTTTGCACTTGTACTGCTCAACCTCTGCACTTGCAGGCCGTGGTGCTTTGATCTTTGCATTGCTCCTGCCCTTGGTTGGAAAATAATTTCTACATTTGGGACCATTTTGAATAATCTACCTAAGGCCAATCTGCAACTTCCTGGCTGATGATGGGAACAAAGGAACAATGGAAACTGTGCCCTTGTGTGGTGATTCATATATATCCGAGAGGGCAATATTTAGTCTCTAACCTGCCTTCCCTGTCCCCGAGGCCTGAAGGTCTTTGCCTGGTTGGTTTATGTGGTACACGCAGCTCGCCCTGCCCATGCTGTCAGTAGCCAAATGCTCTGTGACTGCCTTAGCATCTTACCAAGCCACAGATGTTGCTGAGTAGGAGGGTTTTATTAGCTAAGTCTTGAGGCTACAGTCATGTTGCTGCAGTCTGGCTTAGAGCTAGCTGAGAATTTCCAGCAGTATCACATGCCTCCAAACTCCTGTTCCTTTCCACTGGGGATATGCACAGATGAGGAAGCCATTCGCTCCAAAGCTGGATCAAAAGCTTTGTAAAATCCCCGCAGCCTTTGCTGCAAGTGACCCAAAAATGCAAGAAGTGACCCTGTTATTTTCCTGTGAATGGAGCTAGATGGCCATGTAACTCAGCAGCCCTGAGCACTGAGGGTGGTGTGAAGAAGCAACAACCACCACAACAGTAATCCAGTGACCTCTGTTTTCTTTTATTCTTGCTGTACCTGCCCACGGTAGATTCTCTTGGCCAGAGGCTGATCCAGACATAAGTATATGCAACTTCAAACAGTTTGCCACAGGGCAGAGTTCACTATTTACTGTCTGTCATGTTCAACTGAGGTTCTTCATCTTCCCTAGGGCAAAGAATAAGTGGATGCTACTTATTTACTAACAGTTTCTAACTACTTTAAGTTATGACAATTTATAATTGAGGTAAACAGAGCTCACCTGGACAGAAAATAAGTGTTTGTGTTACAGCTGCTGTAAGTCAGTATTGCTGCTTTCAACTCCTGAGAAGCCAGGGCTACTTGTAAGAGCTGATCTTCAGGAATTGCTGTCTTCACTTCTTTGTGGTCATGCAGCTCAGATCAAGTCCTGCCTGAATGGTACCTGCTAGTTAATTAAAAAACCAACCAAACTAACTCAAAAAACCCTGCCTGTTGCTATGTCTTTATAGCCTCCTACCTTCCCCTGCAGAGCAAACCCCGATCCCATGTGAGGTCTCTAGGTGTAAATAAAACTCAAAGTTCATATTATGGATCATGTATTTCTGAATGCAACTGTTAATAAATGTGCCTATTATAAAAGTGGAACAGAATATTCAAATGTCTGGATTTTACAGTCAGACAAGACAGAATCAGCTAGAGATGTGACTAGTCAGCTAGGCCTGACTCCCCTAGTTGAATGTCTTGTCCTGAGTTTGAAAAGTAGCTGATTTTATTCTTTTCACAAAGTGAAATATGAAGCATGTGTTTTCACAGGTAGGTTTTGAAATGGTCTGCTCACTGCTTTTTCTGAGGATTATTGTGGACTATCTTTAGGGCTGGATGCCATCTGGCCTGGCTTTCTGGATGTTGTCCTTGGAGGATTTCGTTAAGGCTTTGAAAGCAGTATGTAAGGTCCAATATCTTTCCTTGCCAACTGTCTCTAAAGAAGGACTGTCTAGAGCTTAATCTGGAGTCAGTCCACCCGGACATGGTGGAGCTTGGTGGGATGCGTTAGGATCCTAATGGCATGTGGAGCGGGATCTCTGAGTGATGGTGGTGTACCTGGTTGCACCTCTCCCCACTCTGCTGGTATTAGCAATATTCTGGCTGCTTTGCAACAATGATTCTCACCATCTCATCTTCTCTGGGTTCCAGTGATGTCCGGAAGTTCAAGGAAACCAAGAAGCAGTTTGACAAGGTGCGAGAGGACATGGAGATTTCGCTGGTGAAGAATGCTCAGGCACCTCGGCACAAGCCCCATGAAGTGGAGGAGGCAACAGGCACCTTGACCATAACCAGAAAGTGTTTCCGGCACCTGGCCCTAGACTACGTGTTGCAGGTTGGTGTCTGTGCCACCAGCTCTGACTGGATTTCCCAGTACAGAACAAGACATCACAGGCAAATTGCTAAATAATCTACTGTAGGGAATGAAGAAGTTGAGGGGTGAGAGAGGGCAGGTGGGATCTTACAGTTGGGTTCAAAAGGGTACTGGATTACTAAGCCATTGGATGTTTTGCACTCTGCTGCCTGATGCAGTGAGTCCTTAGATCTAGTGTGTGATGGAGCATGAAACCAACCAAGGTTTGCTCTAGTTCCAGGCCCTGGTTTAGTTGAACCACTATGAACCCATGTATGGCTTAGCAAAGCCCTGCAGTAGGTCCTAGGGTTCTTTGAGCTGCTTTTTGGCATAATCCAGCCTGTCTATAGAAAAGAGTAGGCTGTGCTGGCATGAGAGGACCTTCACTGGTGGGGCTATGACTTCTGTAGCTGATCACATCCGCCTGAAACAGTCACAGGATGTCAGTATAACTGGTGTAAGAGAGGGGAGGCTCTTCCCCAAATCCTTAGCTGCTTTGATCTTTATAACTCTCCAGAGAGTCTGGCAAAGCAGTGTTATGAAACTACTGAAAGTGAGGAACTGAACACCACACTGTCAAGTGTTCTTTTGCAAATCATTATCTGCTCCTACATGTAGAACATGTTCTTAAGGGTAAATGGCTGGATCTGTGTGCACATGTAATCGTCCATGTGTGTGTACCTGTGTTTATGCTTGAAACTCCAGGTGGATGTGTGTGCATGTGTAAATATGCATCTGTGTGGATGTATGTGGGTATGTATATGTATGTGCACAGCGCATGCCTGCATATGTTGCAACAGTCACAATTCCAGTTGAATACAATGCAAAAAAGTTTTTGGAGTTATGCAGCACTGGAACAGGGACCCAAACAGATTCACAGTCAATGGCACCAGGCTCTGAGCAACTTCGTCTAACTTTGAAGTCAGTCTTGCTTTGCCCAGGCAATTGGACAGATAATGTCAGGAGGTCCCTTCCAACCTGTATTATGTTATGAGTCTGTGTGGGAATGTGTGCTTACTTACGTTTATGCCTTCGTGTGGCACTGACATCACTCTTCATGTCTAAGACATGTTCTCCTTCCTAGAAATGCTACAGTGTACTTGAGCAGGGAAGTCTTAATCTTTTTTTTTCAGTAAGAGAAATTAAACATACTGCCTTAGACTGAATTTCTCTTCCCAGTGGGAGATTTTCTGCAGGAGCACTCACTTACTGCACCCAGAATGGTCAAGGATTTTTCTCTGAATCATTCATAGGCTTTATGTCAGGTCTCTCCTTTCAGGCAGTGGGTGTATTAAGCAAATTCAGTGTTAATATTGATCCACGTGTGTCTCCACTAGCTGTCACTCCTGCAGCACTGAACTAAGACCATCTGCCAACACGTTCTGTCTGATCACGAGGTAGTCTCTGATGTCACATGCTCTGGCAGCTGTGGACAGAAAGACAATGCTTTCCATTTAAAGTATAAATCATGCATGTCATTGATCCTCCTTTAGGATTGCATTTTTTTGCATCTAGGATTTAGACGTGAATGGAACTGTATTTGCCGGTAAGGTCACACTATAGTAAGCTCCCTCCATTTCTCCCACTGACAAAGAGTGAGACTTCCTTTAATGTGCTGATCCAATATTGGGGGAGGTTTCCCTGTTGGTCCACTGCATGGTACCAGTCTAAATACATCAGTTTTGAAATGCATAGATATTAACTTGTCCAGGCATCCTTTGGTATTTAATTAAGGATATAGTGAGGAGACTTATCATGTTACTCTTTTATATCTGAAAGGAGATCTTTTCCTGACCTTAAATGTCCACACAACTGAAGGGCACCACTCATAATGAATTAAAACTATATCCTAGTTGCATTAAGTTAAGCTCTCCCACCACAAATCCCAACTTGGATACCTGGGAAAAGAGACAACTTGGCTGACAGTAAAAATCAAGTCCCAGAATTTGCCATGGTGGAATCGGCTATGGAGGGCAGTGTATTGGCAGAAAAGTCCTAGTTGGTCCCCAGGCAAATGCTACATGCAGAAAATCTTCCAACCAGCACCCTCTGTTTTCTCTCCAGCCTCCAGAGAGACAGACCCTGTTTTGTGGATCTGTTGCACATTTTGCATCTTGCAGAACTCATCTTCATCATCTTTGACTTTGACCATGCCAATTTCAGGCCTGTTGACAAACTTGAAGGATTACTTGCACACCTTGAAGAGAGCCAAAAGGATCAGGACCCAGTAAAGCACAGTTCAGGGCAAGACTTTTCACTGTAATGTAGCACATTTCCATTATTATAGTGGCTGGTTTATGGCTATAAATGGCCAGGAGGAGTTACTGCTGTGGAGTAAACTATCTGTTGATACAAAGCACGGTTACTAGTTCCAGTCGTTTTTTTTTTTTTACCTAGTACACTGGATGTGGAAAAGAGGGATCTAGGAGGCTGGGGATATACCTGAATTACTTTGTCTTCCCTCCTGTATTGCTGGAGCTGATGACCAGGTTGCCTAGTACAGAATCTGGAGGCTGATCTTGGTATGCCTCACGGATACTGTTCCAAGCAAAACTGTGGCAAGCACCAGTAAGCTGCCCTTCAGTAACTTTTATCTAGTTTTGGGTTCAGTTACTGCAAGCATTGTGCTTCTAAACAAACTAATGCGGCATTTATAAGCGAGTTATTAACACACTGGAACAAATTTTCTGTCATGGTAACACATTATTTATGACACTGACAGCTGAAGCCCCATTGAAACCTTCTGTTACATTTGACAGTTTCTTTAGTGCTAACTGCAGCACTTGTATGACTTCCCAGCATAGCTCGTGGGGTCTGTGGGCAAGCTAATAGGTAACTATGTGCTATTCATTTTTTACTTTTGAAGTTATATTCTCCTGGGTCAGTTCTTGGCCTCTTGCATTTTTTTAATTGTTTTTAAATCTCAAGGATATTTTTCACTTCTAGATCCATGGCCTAGTATCAGAGAAACATACTAGGTCTCACAGAGTTTGCCTTTGTCCCCAGTTAAAGGAGATGTGCAATAGTTTTATCTTCGTTTCTGAGGATGCTGATGGTGTAGTCTCACTGTTAGAGTGATGAACATTAGAAACAGACACTATCTTTCTTGTTATTCCTACATACCTCATAGTCCTAGGTTATTCCAGTCTTCCTATTCATTTTAGCGTGAAGATTGCTGTTCACTCCAAAACATGCTGTAACTGTGCAATTGCATGGAGTAGGGGTTAGCACTCATTTTCCCAGTGTCATAGGACAATACTGGAAAGAGAGAGAAAGAATCGGGACATAGCACCTTGCTGTATTGTGCCCAAGGTTTTTTATGGCAGGGATTTTAGGTGGGACTCTCCTGATCAAAGATGCAGGCAGTGAACTCTCAGATGTCAAAGATGAACTTCTACAGCCACTTTGCTAAGCACCTGCTGGAGGACTTGAGGAATAGCCAGACTTTCCTATCCTTACAGTAAATACTCCAAACTGGTTCTTTTGCAGTAGCAGGGTGTGTTTCCAAAGCAATGCTATCTTGCCATTGCAAGAGGTATTGCAATTCTTCCCTGTCCAGGGAGGAGGAGGTGTAAGCCTGAATGTGCTGGAAGGTCTTTTCTTCCATCCCAGGAGCCTAAGCACATCAGGGCTGGCACAGGAAATACTGAGCTGCTGCTGCTTCTGTGTGGAAGGGGTGTGATGGTCTCTAGGGCAGGCAGTCAACCATGCACTTTTCCCCAAGAAAAATGGGTATACACACTGAGAACTTAGCCCTCCCACAGGTACCACAGTTTCCTGGCTGACTTCACTACAATTACTGAAAAAACCCCAACACTACACTAGTACCTCTCAGCCTGCTAAGAGAAATCAAAGCAGTGACCTGATAGATTAAACATCTGCTTCATATGATACCAAATTGCACTCTGGTGTCACTGTTTGTTGTCAGCCTATGTACAGCCGTACATCTAGCAGTGACCTTAATTAGTAGCAACCCAGGTCAGAAAATACATCTATGCTCTTTCTTTTTTTATTCCACCTTGAGCTCACCAGAACTGTTTTCTCAGAAACTAACTTTCTGGAACTGTCCTTGAATAGTTTGTGGTTTGCTGCTAGGGGTATAGCAGCAAGTTGTTTGTACGTAGATCTCTATGCTGGACTGCTTAATGCTGCTGATGCTGAGAGTATTATCTCGATTCCTTTGCAGATCAACGTCCTGCAGGCCAAGAAGAAGTTTGAAATACTGGATGCGGTAAGGGCTCTCTGTGTTTTCCTGTGGCTGCTCTCACTGACTCAATGAAAGGCAGCCCTCTCCATTTCAGGTTGCATGGGTCGACATACTGACTCCTCGGTCTGCCCTGGAGATACTGTCTGAGACTGCTCTGGGGGCTGCAGGTATGCTAACAAGAGGGGAGAATGAAGGACCAGCAAGATACTCCACAGGCCAGAACCGGAGGGGACTTTCAGGGGTGAAGGACACTGCTTTGTGCTCACAACAGGGGTTACCTGATGGTGTGGAAGGATTTGTGAGAGGAAGAAAGAAGAGGGAGAGGCATCTAGTGGATAGATTGCTTTGGGAAGGGAAAGGGTTAGACCTTGAAGAGACTTGTTTGTGGGTAATAAGGAATAAGGACTTTTCACACTCACTTTGTCCCAGAACCTGTTCTGACCTTGCTGTTGTTTTCCTCCCCAGATGCTGTCCTTCATGCATGCCCAGTACACCTTTTTCCAGCAGGGCTACAGTCTTCTCCATGAACTAGATCCCTACATGAAGAAACTAGCCACAGAGGTGAGGAGACAGGGAATATGGTTGACTCGATCTACTTGTTTGTACCCCTTCACCCTGAAAGGAGATCCTCCTTCCTATTCAGCTGCCATACTTGGTAATCGGGGAGCGGTCAGAGCATCATGCTTGTTGGATGTTGGATGAGCCATGCTGCAGTACGGGGTGACAGCCAAGAGCTATGGTTACTTTCAGTGCACACCCAAACACAGCCCTTTTCTGCTCTTGTGGGGACTTCCGATCTTAGGTAGGGCGGGTGTAATCCCAGAGCAGGGAAGCAGAGATGGACAGTGGCTCCTAAACCTCCTTCCTGAGTTTTATACTTGCTGTTCTTCTCCCTGCCTTTAGCTGGACCAACTGGTGATTGATTCTGCAGTGGAGAAGAGGGAGATGGAGCACAAGCATGCACTGATACAGCAGAGGGTAAGTCCTGGGGCTGCAGCTTTGTGCAAGCAGCACTTCTCTCCATCAGTATGGTTGCCCGGATCACAGCGGCAACTGCCATCTGATGAGGCACCTTGCCGGGTTAGTCTTCCACAGCTTGGAGCAGTAGCAGCAGAAGTTACCGAGGTGAAAGTAATAACCTTGTGGATGCTGGGAGGTCTAGCTGGTAGGTAGGCCTGATCAAATGCAGGGCATTCAGCTACTGATACATCTGAGTACACAAGGGAGAGGGACATGGGGAGGACCCCGTGGGTCAGGGCACCTAGATTGTTGTCCTAGCTCTGCAGCTGACCTGCTCTGCTTCTGAGCAAGCCTTCCTTCTATGCTTTGTCTCCCTCTTTGCTACTGAGGATGTGGGAGGATTTAAAGTTTCATGTTCTGTAAATGGCTCTGAGATAAAAGAGTGAATGTAGTTTGCAATTGCCTCTGAAAACAACTTGACTGCATAGGAGAGCTGCTTTTCGGGAGAGGTTAGAGCACTTCCCTCCCACCCTTTTTTTTTAATTCTCTTCTCTCCCCTCCCCTCCCCATCTCGCATTGTTCCTCTGGCTGAGCAAGCTAGCTTTTATCTGGCAAGCCCTGTGATCTCCAGCTACTGCAGTATTAGCGTGTCCCTTCTGACACTTCTCCCTGCCTCTCACTGCCTTGCCCCGTCGTGAGGCAGCAATATGGCAGCATGCCTGAGTGCCCAACCCAACCAGATGGCCAGAGTCCCTGCTTAAGTCATCCAGCAGACGAATGAGTGGATGCACTGCTTTGGTACCCATAGACAAGACTTGCTGCAGGGCCTTTTCTTCATTCATAGGGAGCTCACACTGCGCTGAAGTGATGTTAATGGGTCACGGGGGAGAGAGAGCAGGACTCCACGCTGCTATTGAGGAGTGTGCTGCAGTGAACTCCTTTCATGCAAGTCTGCTCCAAACTGCAGTTCAGATGATTCTTGCTTAGCTCCCATGATGTGTCATGGCTACAGCCTTGAGCAGCATAACTTTGGAAAGGTCCATGGGGACCCAAGCAATAGAGTTGCTGTGGCTGAGCAAGCTGTTGTTTTCAGCTGAGCTATGGTAACCCACTAGGTGTGTCTTCTCACCTGCTGTAATTGGGAGTAACCACCATGAATGGGCAAGATAATAGGATTTATTATCAAACAAGTCTGAGCCTTCAGTAAGGAAGCATCTTTGGTTAATGTGGGCTCTGATTTTCCAGACCATTCATCTGGGAATGATTCCAAATCCGAGGCTTATAGAAACATCAACTAATTTTTTTTTTCTTTTCCTTCTCTTCTTCATGGATTGCTGACCTGCCCCTGCAGACCCTCCTGCAGGTGAGTACCCACGTGTATTTCCTTCTTCTGACATCTTCATTTCTCAGAATTAGCACCTTGCTGCTCTGGATATTTACTCAGTCCTGCCTTTGAAAACAAAACAAAGAAACCTTGCCATAGCATTAGTGCTGTAACCTGAACACTGGAGATGTAATTTTAAAGGCCAGGTTCAAGTGAGTTTAGTTTCATCCTTATCAAAGTTGCTTTCAGTCCTGTGCTAAAATAAGATTTCGGTTCCCTCTACTCTGTATGGTGGTCAGTCTTGACTCAGAGTTCAGTATTGCAGTGGCAGCAGTACTTGGCTGGCACTTAATGTGTGTTTGGTGCCTGGGAGCCTTTGAGGACCATGGATCTGGTGGGAAGTGAATTGGATGCACAGGCTCCTAACAGAGGGCGTTGGTGGACTTTCAATACGCACACGCACTCTCTCAAACAAAAACTGTCATGCTGTGTGGACACAGTAAGAGGGGATTTCAGAGAGCCCTGAGGAATAGCTGTTCATGAACCAAGCCCTGAGTAGGAATCGCTAAGGAGTCCATATCTGGCAGGCACTTGTGTGGATCAATACTTCTCAATAGGAGGAATCTAAGTGGCTGTTGTTTTCTTGCTAATGCTCTCTCTCAAAAGTGTCATAACCCATGAAATGGAAACGTAACCAGATTTGAAAGCAGAATGACAGACATTCCCTGTGAATCGGCCTGTGCATATGCTCCCTTTGATTAAGTGTTCTGAGGGAGGGGTAAATCCATTTGTGAACTCTCAGCTCCCCTGGGACTCCGCTGGAGTGATGACTTCATTCAAGGGAACATGGAAAATCTCTCTAGCGCAGTGCATTTCAGTTAAATCTCTTTATGTGGCTTTGCTGACTGGACTAGCAGGGAATGAAGCAGAGGTCAGGTTCCAAGAGGGAGAAGGAGCAATTACTCTTCATCAGGATACATGTGCATAGAGCTGTGTCTCTCTGTGTGCATCAGCTTGTAAGAGAGCTGAACATTCCTACTGCAATTTAGGATTTAAAGCTTCCTGCCTGGAAATGTTATGAGACTGCTTTTCAGCTACTCTGAGACAGTGTTGCTCCTCCCTTTGCAATGGAGCATGGCACTCTGCATCTGGTGAGCATCTCGCTGCCTCCAAAGGGAGCAAAACATGTCTTTGAATACATGTCTTCATGTTGAGCCCAGAATACCCTCTGGTCTCTGGAAAAATTTGGAGATTTAGTTGTGCTTAATTAGAGAGTGGTGGCAGAAGTATCCTATTTTCCTCAACACAGTGTCTTGCCAAACAGCCTGTTAAGGCATGACAAAAAGGGAGGAAATCCAGTTTAAATAATACATTTTGAAGTGTTCTTGGGGTGGGGGAGCTGTGCAGATTCTGAAGATGGGAATTTAATTGTCTTTGGGCAGCTTTGTGAGGCATGGAGGGCAGCCTTCGAAGAGCCAAGTTAATAAGGAAGTGGTCTGTGGCATTTTGTTTCATTATTGTTTTAATTAAAATAAATCTGGTAGGAGAGAAAAACTCAGTGCAAATCTTGACTGTTTTCTTTAATACTGTAATTTAGGTGCCTCTTCCCTGTGCCACCCTTTCCCCATCTTCCCTCACGGAACATCTGCTGCCTTTGAGGCAGATTTCTAGGGCAGTTATTTCAAGCTGTCATTTTAACTGCTGCCCTTTCTGCCTTCCCAGCTCCCAAACCTTAAAGATCTCCATTTGCAGCTTCACACTTTGTATGAAAAATAATGCTCACTTATATAAAAAGGGTTCCAATAAAATCAGTAAGAGGGAAAGGAAGAGTCTCAATTTTTATGAGCTACAATAAATATTTGAGTTATCCTTCCGTTGTATAAAGAGAGAGGAGAGCTTCAGCTTGAAGGGGTGCCTTTCTCCTGACTGTGTGTGGGATGCATGTGTGCAAGGACTGTGGTATGGAATACATTTCTGCAAAAGTTGAGGAGACAGTCTTGTAGCTTCCCACATTTCTCTTGTGTGTTGAACTAAATTGTCTTAAATCACACATGTAATGAGGTTGTATGTTTTTATGTGGGCTCAGTTGCTTTAGATGGATGCACAAAGACACACAGCCTGGTTGTGGATTGGACCACTTAGGAGAAAAACTTTGGAGAACTTAGTACTGGAACATGCAGGCCTAGGAATTTTTTCCAATGGGGAATGAGGAGAGAAATGTTAACGTTGAAACCAGTTCTCCCTCACAGATCCTGACCTTCCTGAATCCTTCTGTTGCACCAAAACTGACAGGCCAGTCTCTGAAAGTGGAAGAATACAGGGTGATGTAAAATCTCCTTTGCAGACTCCAACCCATTCCCTGGTCCGGAGTAACAGGGAAAGCAACTGTGCTTCTGTTGCCCGTTTGCACAGGGAGGATGAAGTGCCAAGGCAGAGCTCTCTGCCTCATTTAGTCCAGCTGGTAGCTAACAAACCAGGGGCCATATGGCACTTCAACACCCCGATTCCTGTGGCTGCAGCGGAGCAGGGGTGGAATTACTGGCCAAAGGGTGGCTCTGCTCCAAGAAGCTGGGGGAAGCCGACCCTGCTAAAGGCACACAAGCCTGGCTCTGTTAAGGTCAGGGAGGCATTCGGTGAGCATCTTCCTGTCAACTTTGCTCTGTGTTGCTTGGCTTCTCCCACTCCCTTCTGTGCCTCCATGACAGCTGTATGATAATTAGCCCTTGCTCTAAGCTGATTGACTGTGAATAGGAGGCAGGAGGAGGGGGGGGGTAAGCAGGTGGTCCCCAGAGGCCAGCAGACTTCCTTCGCCTAGTGCCCCTTGCTTTGACAGGAGCCAACGGCAGAGCTTAAAGCTTCCCAAAAAGGAGTAGGAGGGGTAAAGGAGAAGGGGCTGAAAAAGAAATCCCTCCTTCCCTGCCAGCCCACGGTGCTTAGCGGAGATGCTACTCTAGAGAGCGAACAGAGAGAGAGGACACACAGAGCTGCTCCCTGCTCTCTAGGCAAGAGCAGCAAAACCTCCCTTGCAGCTGACATCATGAAGATTTTCGGCAGGCTTGAATACCTCCTGGTAAGGAGACTCCTGCAGGGTTGGTTTGTCTTGGGGAGAAAGTTTAGAGGGCGCTTTTCCCTGGGGGAGCAAGGATTGTGCCTGTAGGACCTCGCTCGCTGATGTGACCCAAAAGCAAGTACAGCTTTAGTATTTGCAGGAGAGCAAATGTGTTTGGTTCTGTTACTGGGACGGAAAAGCTCTGGGGCAGGGCACAGATCTCTGTGCATCATCTGCTGGCAGTCTGCAGAGCAGGGAGATCATTTGGCATTAGGAAATTCAAGAAACAAAAGGTCTGTAAATGGGATTTGGCCAGAATGAATGAAAGCTGTCTGCGCAGAACGGGAATGTAGGTGGGGAAGCCCTCCTCCAAATTCCATCTGCCTCTGAGGGTCTTGGATTGTACACAGTATATACACAGAGGTAAAAATAGCTAGATAGAGAAAAGGTTGAAATATATTCAGGCACCAGAAGAGAACAGAATGTGCATGCACCAGTGTTTGTGTGGAAGGGGGTGTGTGTGCATCTTTAGGGAATGTGAATATTCCTCTGAATTAGGTTCTCTTTAGAATCGAATAGCCAAACTTGTCACATACAGCTTTCAACTCACCTCCAGGAGAAGTTTTTTTTGATGCGTGATACTGTTAGAGTGTACATAATATTATTGTTAAATACTGAGCATCATTGATTACTGAAGTAGAGAGGGCACTTTTGTATAAAGCCTTTGTCTTCTATGAGGGAAAGCATGTATTGCATGTGTTGTCGCTTATCCTAAATGATATTGATTTCAAAATAAAATAACATGGAAGTTTGGTAGTAAGATATGTTTCTCTGAATATCTAAAAACACCTGGACTGAAATGATTCACTGGTCATGGTTGCCTAGTTTTGATAGTGTCTTCTATGAGTAGAAATCAAAACATTGTATGGAAAAGGACGGTATCATTATTTCCACATTGAATTGATACAGTGAGGGAGTAATGCTATGTCTTTTCAGGGAGGGCCATTGCCATATTGATGTATTTTAAAGAATTTTAAGGAAGTCTTGTTATTTTAGAGAAAGGTTCTATCTGTTCGCAGCCAGGTGTTGTGCTCTTTGGAACAGGAATGAACTTATAAACAAGACTTTCCTACTTCAGTGGGTATGCTCTCAGGCAGGGCTCCTTACTTAAGACACCCTCCTGCCCTGCCCAAGGATTCCAGGCTGTTGGGGAGCATCTTTGCTCTTCATATTAAGTCAGCTCACTGAAGCTGGAGGTTTATTTAATTTTATCAGCCATTTTCTCTGCATGAAAAGCTGGCTTCACAAGTGCAATTGGAAGAGCTTGTCTGGCCTCTGCAATGCAAGCAGTCTCTGTGCATGCTGTGTGGAGATGGACAAGGGAGTTCTTAAGTGAGTGGGCTATGAGGCAACCTCCAAATAGTGTTTTTCTTTTTTTTTTCTTTTTTCTTCTTTCATGGGTCTGTGCCTATGCTGGGATTTTGCTTTCCATTTGCTGGTTTGAAAGTGTCTGCATTAATATCCTTTTTTACATCCCTATGGATGTGTCTCTTGGAATGTGTTACTTCATTGTTGCTTCAGCAGCATTCAGTGTGCTCCCATGGAAACCATTGTGATGTCATTTCTAAAAGAATATCAGTTCCCAGGCAGCAGTGTAAACTAAGAGTGACAGGACTGAGAAGGGGAGGGGACAGTGAGACAAGATTGGTGTGATTTACTAAAAGTCAGCAAAGGATAGGGAAGCAGATGATAGCAGAGATCTGGTTTCTTATTTTGGAAGACGTCTGACTTATTTTACCAATGTGTGATCCAATGTGTCACTGCTGTTGCTAATCATGATCACATATGCAGTTGTAGCCAAAGCCATTCAGATCCCAATTCTAGCAAGCCTTTTCTGTGTCAAGCATTTTTTTCATATCACAGAGACAACAAGATGCTAAATGCAGACTTAATAAATCAGTCCAAACTCATTCAGAGCAGACTTGCCTACTCAGTGTACGTTGCAATGATGGGAAGAATTCAGTAAAAGGTGATTTATTAAAATCTCATGTATAGCAGGAAATGGAAAAAGAGGGGACAAGAGAAAGGATATGTGTGCACTCTCTTACCCTGCTTTGTCAAGGGTAAGATTTGAATCAAGAAAGTTACATTGAATGTTGTAGAATGGGTGACACATTCCTCCTCCACCAGCACCTCCCAGACATTGCGGCTTGGCTTACAAGGCTAGAAGGTTTTTTATTTCCTATTTCTACGTGGACTCAGACAGTCCACAGATGCGCTGCATCCCTGTAAGAGTCTCAGAGAGACTTACTGGTGGCATAGTTGATGACGTGCTTAGCAGGAGCCATGTCCATCAGCGCAGACCCTTTGACTTATTTCCCAGAATTAACAGGATCAAAATCCTCTTGTGTCAATGAATAGAACAGATACAGGGACACATTAAGGGCAGGTCTGCCAGTTAAGGGGATTCATTGTCACACATCTGTTGTGTATCCAGCTGTGGCCACACACTACCATGATGTTTCAACACCATTGGCAAGATGATCTTCTCAGACAGTTTCTAAGCTAGCTTTGACCTAGAATCAGGTTTCAACAGATGTTCTTGTAACTCTTGTTTTCCAGAAACTTGTCCTTTCTTTTCAATGGCTGTGGTAAGAAGGTTCCCTGTATGGGCTACAGCAAGATGATGTGCCCAGGAATCCATTGTTTAGGCTCATAGTTTAAGCTTGCTCTGGCGTGCTGGAAGTTTCACAATTGCACTTGCTGTGATTTTGCCTTTCAGCTCCAGCCGTTTCTGTACATTTTCCTTTTGGCCTTTGCCTGGCAGTGAAAGGAAAAGCAATACTGATCAGGTGTTAATTTCTGGATTTTCTTCACCCTTCCCTTTCCCTTACTTCCTTGGTCTCTCAACACTCCCAATAACTTTGTAGCAAAGACTTCTGGTGCTTCCAAGCAGAGTGCAATGGAATGGAACAAAGTGGCCCTGAGGTTCAGACCGCTGCATACCCTGGGGAGAAGAGGCAGACTGGTCCTTATCCCTTGGATCTTTCCCTTGATTTGTACCTACTTTACAAATCCAGCTTACGGCTCTGGTCGACATATTCTGCCCTTAAATGCCCTGCAGTAGTTCTGTTGATAGCAGTGGAGATGCTCAGGAATTACACCAGCAGAAATATGAGCAGAATTTGTCCTGGGGATGTTTCCTAACCAATGAGAGCACAAGGAAGAGAAATACCTTCAAAGTAATGCAAACACAAGCCATTCTTCCTAGAAATGTGTTTCTATGTTTGGACAATCCAGATGGCTCTCTGTTGTCTTAGCTGTGTATGTGCTTGGTGGTTTTCTGTAGAATTTTCTCTTTCTAAAACTGGGCTTGGTGCAGGTTAGAGTTCTTTCAAAAGCAAGGAACAGCTCCATGTGCCTTCAGCTGTTCTGCTTTAGCCATTCAATTTGTAGAGAGGTGTAATACAATACAGACTCAATGAGGTTAAATTCACACCTGGCTTGACTCCACTGGTTTTTAGTGGATTTACTCTAGTGACGCATATGGCCCATCTGTTCCTCCTGCACTCATCAGCAATATATCCTTCTTACCATCACACTACTTCATTATGTAAAGACAGCTGAAGAAGTCAGGTGATTATATTTAGACCCTCCCCCTTATTTTTACTTCTTCTACAAAGTGAAGCACAGCTAAGTGGTCATTTTTAAGATGTGCTTCGAAGGGTTTTGCCCTATACTTGCTGTGCGCTTTTTAACAAGGTCCATATTTTTGGATGTTTGCATTATTTATTATAAACCAGTGCAGATTCTCAAAAATTTATAGAATCATCACTTTGGAGCAGCTCTACAAAAAGCACATATTCAAATATCTACACGTTAGAGGAAAATTCCCTCTAGCTTTTGTTTGCAACATGTACGTGACAGATATCTGCAGAAGAGGACCCCCATGGGATTCACATTCTTAATGGCAAGAAAATTTGGGGCTGAGCAGAACTCTCTTAATTGGGTGCCTTACAGCAGTTTCTAGTGTCTAATTGGGCATCATGCTGTCTTTCCAAGGAATGACTCAGTCCTGTCCCATTACATCTCCTCCTTCTGTATTAGTATTATTCTTATTATGACACCTCCCAGGCAAGCTTGCATCTCTGAACATGAAAATAACTCATCTTAATGAGAGTGAAGTGCATGTTGCCTAGCAACACAGCATCACAAGGGTCTTCATATGCTGAGCTAGGAAAGGCACTTAACTTAATGGGGCTGTTTTCACTGCGCTGTTGTGTCTTTGAACCAAGTAGTACAGGGGGAAATATTTGCACTCAAGAGAGAGGGAGGCGTGGGTAGAATGCATCATTAAAGTGGAATCGATGGGCAAAGAGACAATGTGCTTTAGTTCCCCAGGTTAGGGGGGAAAGTCATTTGGGTTTCATGACCTAGTTTCTCTTGGGAAGGAGGCAGACCATTGCCCAGGGAGAAGGATCCCATATTCTGTGGAAGCAGCTGCTATTCTCTCTGCTCTGCGTCTTGCTCACCAGCTGTCAGAATCCATGAGATCTATCTGATGAATCAGTGCCAAACCTGACAAATCAGCTCTGAGTAGTAGCATAGCGTAGAGAATTGAGTGAGCACAGATTGGAGATGGCATGTGATGATAGCTAATGAAAATGGTATTGATAAGTCTTCCCCTCTAAAAATCATCATGCCCATTTTCCTTGTGGGAAAAGCCTGGGGTTTGTTCTGTTCCTGGCCCCTTGCAGAACAGAGAGGTGGCAGGAGCATTGCTAACTCACTTGGCCAGTGAAAAGCATCTCTATTGCTTTATTTCCCATTGCAGACTGCCCCAGATTTTGGGAATTTTTAGCCCTTGTGATAAGCAGCCTGCCTTTCTCCTTATCAGCTACCAGAGGGGGGAAATAGAGCAAATACTTCCCTGCAAACAATAGGGACAGATCAGCTTACTGGAATGAGGATAATTCATGACTGCAGCCCACTAAGGCATAGAGATATGCTGTGAGAGACAGCTCTGCCTGAACCTTAGGATTTTGATATAAATGGTTTTTTTCTTCATGATGTTTTGATTAGGCTTATCTTCATCTTGGTCCTAGAGAGTGCAGTCATGTTAGAGTCTCAGTTTCTTTCTCTTTGCAGGACTTCTCCTATGATGACTCGAAGGTGGAGTTTAATGTTGATGCCCCAAATGGAGTGGTGATGGAAGGCTACCTCTTCAAGAGAGCTAGCAATGCTTTCAAAACATGGAATCGGTGAGTAATAATTCATATTCCATTTGATATTGGGCGAAGACTCTGAACACAGCTAATACTGCCTGCACAGGAGCACACTTCACTTTTAGTGAGATCTTAGCAACTGTTATCATCACTGAAAGGATTCTGAGCTAAGCAGCTAAAAGGTAAATAGTTAAAAAAGTTAAAACAAGGTTGGTTTGATAGTTTCTGTATACAGAGACTTTTCTTCTAGGAGCATTTTGCATGCAGATTGAGGGAGGTGATCCTTACTCTCTGCTCAGCACTGGTGAAGCCACATCTGGAGTTTTGTGTCCTGTTCTGGGCTCCCCAGCACAAGAAAGATACGGACTTGCTGGAGGGGGTCCAGTAAAGGGCCATGAAGATGACTAAGGGGATTGGAACATCTCTCATATGAGGAAAGGCTGAGAGAGCTGGAACTGTTCAGCCTGGAGAAGAGAAGGCTTGGGGAGGGGGGTGGATCTTATCAATGCGTACAAATCCCTGATGGGAGGGAATGAAGAAGAGGGAGCCAGACTTCTCAGCAGTGCCTAGTGATAGGACAAGAGGCACTGGGCACATACTAAAACCATGAAATTTCATCTGAACACAAGAAACTGCTTTTTTACTGCGAGGATGGTCAGGCAGTGGAGCAGGTTGCCCAGAGAGGTTGTGAAATCTCCATCTGTGGAGATATTAAAAAAACACCTGGGCAATCTGCTCTAGCTGGTCCTGCTTGAGCAGGAGGGTTGGACTAGATCTGAAGAGGTCACTTTCAACTGCAGTGACTCTGTGATTCTGCTCAGAACCTGTTGGCCGCAAGTAAGTTCAGAACCTGAAGCCATGTTAGCATAATTGCACCTGGGTAAGTTCTCCCGAGAGAAACAGTATCTCAAGAGAGATTAATGTAGCCTTATCGACACACTAACCTGGCTATGTGGCGCCAAGTCAGCTCAGAGCAAAAGAGGAGTAAGTATCTGCTTCATTGCAATGGTGTTTTAAGACCACAGATTTTCTACCAGCACGTTATAACTCATGTGCTGAGCTTGCAAAGCCACTTGCTTTGCAGGTCTTTTGATATTGGTGTGTTGAAGACATGTACATTAATCACTAAAAGAGCTAGATGCTGTGTAGTTTATGTAAGTGATCATTATTTTCCTGTTCAAAACCAAGTATGCTTCTTTCTGTGAAGCTGTATATTCCCCTGAGGCTGCATCATGGAATGAGCCAGCTCGTGTTTTGCTGTGTCTTAGTAAATGCTAGGAAAAAAAAGTGCCTTCCACAATGGAAGAATGACCAGGTTCCATGCGGGGAAAACAGGGCACAATGCAGCTTGAGTCTTGCCTTAGGAAAGCTGTAAATTTGTAACAATTAAGAGAAAAATCTTAGTAATACAGCAGGATATGCCATGAATATCAAACCTGTCTATTTTGGGACGGGGAGGTATGTGAGAGTGGAAATATCAACCGTGCTGCTGGGAGCTGAGAAATGGCTTTCTGTGCACTGACCCTGCTCTTAATAATTTATAAATATTTAATCTGATAGGTCACTGGGAATGCCAGGCTCATATATCTCCTGCACTACTCAGGAGTCTCTGCAGCTGCCAGAGACCTTGGGAAAGTGGAAGCAAAGGTTTTATGTTCTAGCCTTGCTCGATATTTGTGTGTTTAGTTTCCCTTGAGATAGTCAATGGGCTTCATATGTGGCTGTGCAAAAGGATTCAAACCTTTCCAGTGAGCTTCTAATGCATGAGATCAATGCCTTATTGACCTACATTTACTCTTCTCACATAACAGGGAAATGATACAATATTAAGAGATCTTTTACTTGGCTATGGGATACATTCAAAGCATACACCACAGCAAGGCTGAAATATGCTGAAATTGTTAGACTTTGAAATAAATAAACACTAGATGGTTCCATGGACAGTTTGTGATATGCACAGAAACTGTCTGTATTTGCATGGAAAAGAGGTTTAAAATTATTAGAGATCTCTGAATTGGTTAGATAAGTGATTCCTCCTCTGAAGCTTCCCATAGTACTAAGGAGATTCCCGTCAAATTTAGTATAATTTTGTTACCCCTCAGGCTCTCTGGTCCTCCAGTTTGCACTTGGAGGAACCAGAAACTACGACAGCAGCTGTGACACAGTGCATCAGTGTTTGATTTCAGTGCTCACAAGCTGTTGCACTGGGAAGGTGTCTTAGCTGAATTTTTATCAACCTTTTAGGATTTCCTGCTTGGTGTTTCCTAAGCAAAGTACAGCCTCGGTCCATAGTATGGCTTCTTTCACTGACACCACATGTTTTTGCAGAGCAGAAGGTCGTTCCAAAGTGTGTCAGCTTAATGTCAAGACCTGTGCTTCACTCTTAGAGGAATGGTTCCAGGCAACTCCCTTCTCCTAGCAGGACCCTGGCTGTGAATTCGAGGGTCACTCCAAAGGGCACTTATCCTGGAGGGAACGTGACCCTCTGGGACTTTCTGGTTTTCTTAATGTCTGAAGTAATGTTAGTGTCAAGGTCTCCAAGTTTTCCCTGTCCCCCAAATCCCAGCTATCCTCCCTGTATCCTCCTACATCCCAGTCTCATACACAGCCTGGATCGTCCCCACAGCCATCTCTGTCTCCTCAGTCCCACCCACTCTTAGCCATATCTACTCACGTCTTAGCTATTCACAGCTCCTGTAGCCTACTCATCACCTTCTCACTGTCACTCAGCTATTCACTGTTAGTGCCTCCCCCTCATGTGAGCAGGAGGGGGCAGACAAAGAGAACAGCAAAACCCACAGTTCAGGATATGGGGATAGAAGCCAGCACCAGGCAGAAATGCATGCTCTGGTGTGGTGAGCAGGAGAGCACAGCTGGAAGGAGCAGGAGCAGAGACTGGAACCTGAGAGACGAACTTTCCACTTGGCTTCATGTGACAGCAGAGCTCCTTGAGCGTAGACTGCTGCTGTCACAGCAGCTTAGAATGATGCATCAGTGATATCAGCTCATCAAAATGGGCTCCCACGTAGATGGGATGGCCTCCAGTTACCTGTATTTTCTCATTTTTCCACAGACATGTCAAGTCCTTTTGTTGTCTTTTATCTGTTTAATATTTCAGCAATGACAAAAGAAAGAGAATCCTGTCTCATCTCATTAACTCTGTCCCAGCTGAAACCAGGACATCAGGGAACCTAGTTCTTTTGCAAACAGAGTATGTAATACATGCTCTAAATAGCATCTTGCTGCAAGCCTCTTTGACTCTTTATGCTCAAGTATTCCAGTACCTTCTTCCTGAAGCTTAGCGGTGGTCCTGGCTCCCAATGCCCTCCAGGAAGATGATCAGGTTGTGAAATTTTAGGCTGTATCTTGGAATGAGCAAGTGACTTGGGGTTTTGGACTTAGCACTGTAGATTAAGGTGCCAGGGAATTACCTCTGCTATCAGCATCACATGGACCTTCTGTCGCTTTTGTTTTAATGGAAAGCTGCTAGCTGTGATTTGTTGCCTCCTAAGAAGGTAGACTCCCTTCACACACACCTGTCCTTACTCTAGCCATAGGAAACGGGACATTTGGCACTGTTTGGCCTCCCACAGGCTGTAGTGGCTACAGAGAAATCAGCCTGGTCGGTAGCATAGCCTATCTAAACAGCAAGATGTACAACTCATTAGTATTATTTTCTCCAACACTATTTGTAGAGCTGCTAGTGTCCTGGTTTCAGGGTTTTCTGGGTTAGCAGGGTTTTCTGAGATGGATTTTTCTTTTTCCCACCTGGAAGTTTCTTCATGGTGTCAAGGAATTTCTGGCTTGCCTTACGATGGCCCTGCTTGGAGAGGCAGCAGGCACACTGCATCTGGCATGGCATGTGCAAGTAATCCAAGTTCCCCAGTAAATGTCAAGTATGACCACTGCATATATATATATGCGAGTGCAACATGTCCCACAGGCACTGGATTTACTACCTACACCGGGGCCAGTGTGCACACACAGGCTTGTGCCCCAGAAATCGTAGGCCATAATATGGGACTATCCTACTTCATTGTTTCTTCCCATCTTTCCTTCCTTCCTATATGTTGACATATCTAGAACACTTGCCATCACAGCATCTCAATGCCAGGAGTCATTCCCTAAGGCTGTAAATCCTTTGTTCTCCAAGGGAGGGTACTGGAGAAGTATGAGCTTTTCTTGTGACATTACTTTCCAGGTTCTTGGAATAAATTACACTCTTTTTAAATGGAGATGTATCCTGCTCTGCAGTAGAACAAACTGCCTCTCTGTAGCTCTCTTGTTCACTTGTTCTGATGTCTCTCTGTCTGTCTTCCCTCAGGAGGTGGTTCTCCATACAGAACAGTCAGCTGGTGTACCAGAAAAAGCTAAAGGTCAGTGAGGCTACACCAGATAACACTGGCAGATTAGCCAGCTTGTCTGGTGCCCTGCTTTGCTGGGGACTTCTGCACCGTGGTGGGGGAGTGGGGAGGGGACTTGGATCAGGGGGACAGCAAGCCCATTCAGGCATTATTGTGCTCCCAAGTTAGACTGTACTGAGTACTAAGTGGCAGCAGATGGTGTTTGTGGTGATCTAAACATTCCTGTTCAGCAGAGGAAGTTGGTGAAGTCCCCGGTAAGCCTGCCACTTCATGTGCATGTTGTCCTATGCTTTAATTCTGTATAACCCCTTCCTATTGCCCTAGAGTTATCTGGTGGTGGGCTGGCTCTGCTCTTTCTGGGCTCAGCTTATGCTATCCTGCACAGTTTGGGAAGGAGTTTTCCGAGAGGCCTGGTTATGACACAGATTCAGGGAGCCAACAAAGCCACCTGTTCTCACTCTTTCAGGATGTCCTCACGGTAGTGGTGGAAGACCTGCGGCTCTGTACTGTCAAGCCGTGTGAAGATATAGAGAGGAGGTTTTGCTTTGAGGTCGTCTCGCCTACCAAGTAAGTTTGGTGGCTTCCCTAGGCCATCCTCATGGTAGCTGGACTGTGCACAGAACTGCAAGAGATTAGATTTGAGCAGATGCCGCTCTGGGCTATTAAACGTTGACTGGGAGATACCCTTGCCTGTACTCAAGTCCCTATGAAGTTTGTCAGACATCAGCATAAGCCAGATCTAGACCACTTGTACCTAATATGCATATAGACAGTGAAACTGGCAATGGTCTGCTTTTCAAAACAGCTAGCAGACCTGCCTGGAGTTTTTGAAGCGGGAACACCTTTGACAGTACAAGCTTGTAGGATTAATTTTTGCCGCTTTGCCTGTCAAATCAAGGTGCTGCCCCCATTGGAATGTCTGTGCTGAGGATGAAGTAGAACAATTTTGACCAAAACGTGCACCCTGTCCCTTTGCTCTTTCCAACTCATTTCCTTCCTTCACAGGAGCTGCATGCTGCAGGCTGACTCGGAGAAGCTGCGTCAGGCCTGGATTCAGGCTGTTCAAGCTAGCATTGCTTCTGCATACCGGGAGAGTCCTGACAGCTACTATATTGAAGTGAGTGAGGGGTCATGAAGGATCCATAACTGTGTCTCAGAGCCCTGAGAGTGGGCTTTTGGGCTGTGGCAGGTCCAGTGTTTGTGGGTGGACCATCTGAAAATACTCTTCTGCCCTCAAGGGAGGGAGCTGAGGCCAGTGCTAACTCAAAGGCAACAGTTGCTCACCAACCAAAGCCACGCTTAGAAAGCTGGGCTGGGGGAAAGGCAAGGTTTTAAATCAGTATTGTTCCGACATCTTCACTTTCTTGCCATCACTCTGGATTGATGTTCCCCTAGGAATTATGTTCCCCTGGGAAGAGCTTGCTCCCTAGTTGGGACAAGTGCAAGCAAAGTACCACGATAGCAAGTAGTTTGCCAGACAATGGTCTGCATGCTGCCTGCACTCCCAGAGCAGGGATGGGGTGCAGCGCCGTCTTGTGGCAATTAACAGAGATTAATGAGGCTTTACCCGTTCCCTTCTTGGACTAGCCCTAGTTTATTCTTCTTCAGGTAGTGCTTCCTATCAATGCCTCTGCTATGCAAAGCTCTGGTTTGTTCCACGGTGCTTCGCAGAATCCTAGAACCCTTTTTTCCCTGCAGAGACTGGACCGGACTGCTTCCCCATCGACTAGCAGCATTGATTCTGCTACCGACTCCCGGGAGCGCAGTGTGAAAGGAGAGACCATCTTGCAGAGAGTGCAGAGCATACCCGGGAATGACCAGTGCTGTGACTGTGGTCAGCCGGATCCTCGCTGGGCCAGTATCAACTTGGGCATTCTGCTGTGCATTGAGTGCTCTGGTATCCACAGGTACTGCATGCCTGTGTGCTCTGTGCTGCCAGCCAGGGACGGATTGCAAGCTCCTGGAAAAAATGGTGGAGCCTGAATTACAATTGACTATAATGTTTGTACAGATAGGTTCAAAAGTAATTGCTTGCTGCGGTACCTGTGTGTGCAGGTACATCTGTGTATGCATATACCGCTCTGCTATAGCTACGTCGGTATAGATAAATACATAAGAACTGGATTGATCTTGTTCATTTTATGATGCATGAGAAGTTCTGGTTTGAGGCATGTAACAATTTCACTTTTCTTCCTTTTGGATAAATAGGAGTCTGGGTGTTCACTGCTCCAAGGTCCGATCTCTCACATTGGATTCCTGGGAGCCAGAGTTACTGAAAGTGAGTGTTGGCTTTTAACAGCAAGAGATAGACAAATGGTGGACATGGAGGGAGTCTTATTTGGTGGCAGGCTAGACTAGAGGGAAGGTAGCTCCTCACCTGAAGATTTCATTCGTTCCCTGTTGTATTGCAGCTGATGTGTGAGCTGGGGAACAGTACCATGAATCAGATTTATGAGGCACAGTGTGAAGAGTTGGGACTTAAGAAACCAACAGCAGGGAGCTCCAGGTGAGTCTGAGTGCACACGCTGGTCCTCTCAGTCCTGTAGAAACCTATCCATTCACACAGCAAACCCAGTACCCTAAGCTGTCTGGAAAGTCAGATTAAGAGTGTGACTGGCCCCCTTCACTGAGGGCCCAAACCACCTCAGGTACACCTATCTCAACACACTCCCTCTGTAGCTAGCCTGAGCTTGACTTTCAGAAAGGTCAGTGGGGCATTACCAGCCAGCAAACTGGTGAAACATGCTTGGGAACCAGGGCTTGCTGGGTTTACACCTGCTCTGAGACCTTTCAAATACATGTAACTGAAGCACATGGTGTTGCCTAGGGCTGACCATCTCATTCCACTCTCAGCTACACCCCACACTTCTTAGTTTTGCTTTGAAATGGGAGGTATTCTTAGGTTTGAGAAACTCTCCCTTCTTAATACAGGCCTCAGTGATTTTTAGGACTCCAAGCCGGGTTGATAAAATGAGGCAGAGCAGCCCCATCTCCTTGTGGCTGTTTGCTTTAGGCAAATCACATGAGCCTGTGCACAGCTTTACGCTGTTCTTCTCTTAGGCAGGACAAGGAAGCCTGGATCAAGGTGAAGTATGTGGAGAAGAAATTCCTGAAGAAGCTGCCAAGTGGGGAGACTCTAACAGAGAATGAGCGGAAACCTCGACGCTGGTGTGTGAAGAAGTGCCAGAGACACAACAGCACCACGAAAGCACCCACAGCTCGTAGAAAGTACCGCCATGAAGCAGGCAATGCATCACCAGCCATGTTGTCATCAGGTGGGAACCTCCCTTGCCCCACTCCCCATGCAGAGCTGTGCTGGCCTGCCCACCACTCTTTGTAGGTGTGTACACAACTGCCCTAATAACATGTGTGGCCCTGTCTTTCTCTAGGACCTGCAAACCTGCCAGAGGTATAAGCAAAACTGCTGTTGCACAAACTGTGTTGACACAGGTCTTTAAAGCCATTTCCTAACGTTTTCCTTCTGTTTAAGGAGGTTCTTGTGACTAAAGGAGGAGATCATTACACTAGAGCGATCCAGCAACTTCTAAGCTGCTTTGTGCATTTTCTTTTGTATTCCAGCTTCCTGCTTTTTAATAAGTTTCAAATCCTTTTATTTTTACCTGCCTGGTCTGTAAGAGAGGCCATGCTTATGAAGGGTTCTGGCTGCTCAAAATGCTCTGGGATGACTTGGTCTGCAGCGTATCACCACATGTGGTCAGCTCTTTGTTATATTTTGATGGTGTACGTGGGCATGAGTATGGCACTGTACACATCTGGGGTGCACTGGATATGCAAGCTCAGTCTGTGTAAATACGGCTGTAGAACCGTGTCTCATTTGTGCATTTGCATGTGATTAACTATGTATTTCAAAATCTCTCTGTGTAAAATAGCAGCTACACTGGAGAGGAAGTTCCGTCGAGATTCCCTTTTCTGCCCTGATGAGCTGGACTCGCTCTTCTCCTACTTTGACACTGGTGCTGGCTCCGGCCCACGCAGTAAGTACAAAGAAAGAAAGTGTCTCTGCTCCTGGCACGCTTTACCTCCCAGCTCTTCTAGGGCATGTGCATTGTACCAGACCTAAGGCAAGGTATTGGCCTCACTGGAGAGAGGGTAAACGTTTCAGAAGAGTGATGGGGAGTTAGTTGCACAAACTCCAACCCATTGCTCTTTTATTGCACTTATTATTTTAATATCCTATCCAGTCAGTCCCTGGTGTTTGCATTCTGGTCCATGGTTTTTTTTCCCCAATATCTTTTACTCCCAGACCATGCATTCCATTGGCTTTTTTTCTGGTTTTAGTTTTGGCTTTTAATTTTTTCCTTTTTTTAGCAAGTCTTACTGCGGACAATTTTTCTTTTTGTGTTTGTGACAATGAACTCCCCTCATATTCCGTCCACCTTCCTCTAGGTGCCAGCCACATCTCTATGCAGCATCCGCTAACAGGTGGCCCATGGAGTGGCAGTGGCATTGGTCCCGGTGGGAGCGGTACGCCGTTCCTCCTGGACGGAGGTAAGGTGACGCTCTGGCAGCTAGCAGCAAAAGAGACACCCAAATTTTACGTGTTCCAAACCAAGCTTCAGAGGCAGTCATGTATTTTCTTTCAGCCAAATGATTGGAACCCATACATTACCAGTCCCTTGTGGGAGGACAGGCCAGCAGGCTTTTGAAAGGCAAAAAGCTTCCTAGGGTTTCCAGAAGTCAAGTTACTACATCTTAAAGGAACAACTCTCCCTCAGATGAGATAAAGGATCCTGTACAGGTGGGATCTCAAGGCAAATAGGGAGTAAGAAGTGTTTATTTCAAATGCATCTGTCACAGACTAGTCATGTGGTCCATTATCTTATTTAGCTGAGGAGTGGTAACTTTTTAAAACTTACTAGCTCAGTTGCTTGTCATTGTATGAACTTAAGAGAAATATTTACTGTCCTGAGTCAGCTCAGCAGAAGATCACAGGCTTTCCTACAAATACATGTTGTGTTTTGAAATCAATGAAGAAGATGCTTTAGTGCTTGTCTGAATCAGTGCTTTAAGGGCTATTCTAGTTTCAAGGAATTTAGTGTTATTAGTCAATGGAAACAATATTTGGGAGATGAAGGACTTCAGAGTTGCTCAACAGCCTTATCTTGCTCCTCTAGAAGCAAATAGGAATTTTATCACTGATTCAGTGGGACCAGAACTGGGAATTTGACTTATCAATATTGATGTGAGCCAGATCCTCCTTTCTTGCTTTGATGTAAATCTAGAGTAGTGCCATGTGGCCTCACTGGAGTCACTCTTTACTTGTACTGACATCATGGAGAGCACAGTCTCGCCAAGCAGTATGTTTGCTTTCTACAAAAAACAGCAATGATTTTTCTGAAAGCAAATCCAAAAAAAGATATGCATGATATGTGCCACTTTAAGCCTTTTCTGTTGTAGCTTCATTATCTCCTTTGGCTGTTGAACATTACTTGTGAGCCATGATTTCAGGACCACTGATTTAGAGACTGTTCTCTACATGGGGCCTAGCTGTAGCTGCTTGGAAGATTAAGGTTAAGGTGTCTTGTTCTGCTGTGGTTTTGAAGGCTTAGATCTCTAGTTCTTGCGGGCTTTCCTGCTATTACTCTTTGCAAAGACTACTCGCTTCATATTTTAGAAACATTTTGTTAGCTACAACCTGGCTTGTTTTTCTTTCTAATCAGTGGTTTGAGGGTAGGTCTTGGGGTAGGTCATGGGGACTTAACCTCTTGAGTTCTGGGAGGACAGACACCCCCAGTCATTGGTAAGTTAAAAGCAGCAAGAAGCTGAATCCAGCCAGAGTTCCCAAGGGGACCAGGCATCCCTCAGGACAAAGGTGATGTGCCATCCCTGTTCCTGTAGGGGCAATTCCTGCATGTACTTCTTCTTTTCTTTCTGTCATTTTCTTCACTACTTATGGGTGCAAGCTGGAAAAGGTACAGAGTTCCTCTGCCACTGACACATTGCGTGTCCTTGGACAAGTCACTTCATCTCTTCATGACTCCGTTTCTTGTATGTAGTCAGCTGCCTTGTAACATTCACCAGCTAAACAGGGATGGTGGGAAGCACTGTGGGGTATGGGAAGGGATGTCTGTGAAGGTGAATGAGGCAATGGACAATGCTTTTAAGAGTTTGGCTTGAGATACACAGTGTTGATATCATTTGGCCCAGTCACGGTCAATAATCTGTCACAAGAGCCATGCATTGGCAAGTGCCCCAGTGCCAAATGAAAAGCTCTGGGGAGAGCACGGATAGAGTGGAAAATGAGATTATTAGTGGTAAAAGCAGAGGTGTGTCTTTATTTGCTTATGACACTGCATATCCTGCTGCAAAGCTGTCTCTGCTGCTGCTCTGCTCCAGTCTACGTCACGGCGCCCCTCATGGATTGCAGCAAGGGCTGTCCTCAACAGTCCAAAGTGCCATGGCAATGTTGGAGCATCCCTGCATGAAGGGCAGCGTGGGGACGTGGACACCATAAGGCTTTGCAATTTTTCCTTGGGCAGTTTTATTGAGTGGGGCTAAATGGGATAGCAATCCCCATCTCCCTTGCCAGCAGTGCCCGGTGCAATGTGTGTGTGACATTCTGCGCAGCCCTTTTCCCCTGTGGTCTCAGCTGTGCCTGGTACTGGACGGCCTGTGTATTAAAATGGGCTTGGTTTGTCTTCTGTTGGCCCTGCAGGTCTGAGCAGTGACAGTGGACTTGGAGGAAGCACTGATGGCAGCACTGATATCCTGGTGTTTGGCTCTGTGGTGGACAGCGTGACAGAGGAAGGTGGGTAGCACAGGCTGTTGGTGGAAGCGTGGGGAGGTGGCTAGTGCTAAGGCTGGATGGACGGTCAGGACCGTCTGGTGCTGAGAACAACAGGGAATATATGAAATTGGAAATGCAAAGCTTTTGAGTCATCTCTCTCCATCCTTTTCTGACTCTTAGAGTGTGAGGTGTCAGAGGAGTCAAGCGGTGAAGCAGAGATTGAACAGGAAGCATCAGATTTGGAGGACTTGAGGGAGCTGCATCCTGGCTTGTTGATCTACAAGGCAGCACAAGCCCGAAACCTGCCTCTCATGGCAGAAGCACTCGCACACGGTGCTGAGATCAACTGGGTGAATGATGAAGATGAAAACAAAACTCCTCTGATTCAAGCTGTGAAGGGGGTACGTTGTGCTAATGGCTGGGAGGCCACATTTGGGAATGTGAGGTCTTGACCGTAGTTCAGAGCGCACTGACAACGGGCAGCTTACAGCCTGGTATGTGCTCATGCATCCTCTCGGTACTGCTGGCTGAATTTATTTAGAAATTCCCTTTTACCTTGCCAGGGTTCCTTGATAGCCTGTGAATTCCTGCTGCAGAATGGGGCAGATGTTAACCAAAGAGATAGCCGAGGCCGAGCTCCCTTGCATCATGCCACATACCTAGGGCATACTGGGTAAGTTCTTTGCACATCGCGGTGATGTGCTCCATCACCCTTGGATTGAGATTCAGCATTAACACAGAGTAATGGGGGTGAGGTGGGCAAGGAGCTGGGTTTTGGTTAATTGGTTATTTGCAAAGCATGCCTTTTTATATCGCATCAACAACGTGATTGTCTTAATTGCCCCCATGATGATAGATAGGGTGTAATTGGGCCCCTTTATGCCCATTCCTTTCTCTATGCCACTGCAGCATTTCCTTATTTAGACCAATAGAAGTGAAGCTGTGCCTGCCTATGGAAGGACAGTGCCCTCTGCCCACTTCAGTGGAGGGGGGGAGCTGGAATTTCTGTTCTGACGGTCTTTTCTTTCTCTTCTGCAGTCAGGTCTGCTTGTTCCTCAAGCGAGGGGCAAATCAGCATGCGGTGGATGGTGACGGGCAGGACCCGCTCAGTATTGCTGTCCAGGCAGCCAATGCGGACATAGTTACCTTGTAAGTGCAACCAGGACTTTCCAGTGCATGTGTACAGGAACACTACCTGTAAATAGCCATCAGGGAAGGAATAATCAAACCTCTCTCCCTTGTGCTTTCTCTGTTTTACTCTAGGCTGCGTCTGGCTCGAATGAATGAGGAAATGCGAGAAGCAGAGGGCCCCTTTGGACAACCAGGTCAATATCCCAGCAACAGCCCTACCGAGCTGCAGTACAGAAAGTGTATACAGGAGTTCATCAGCCTTAATATAGATGAGTGTTAGTGACAACTCCCCCACCTCCCCTTTGCTGTCTTGAAGTTGGGCTGAATTTCTAGAAGCCCTGAGAGCCCCATCCTTGGTATATTGGTGTTTCTTGCAGATTGGTCTGTTTTTGATGCCTGCACATATAGGTTGAGATGCACACAGGAAGGAAAAGGGGTCTTTCCTGTTAGCATTAAGTTCTCATGCTTGACTACTGGATGGTTGATTTTGTGTAGGAGACTCCTAGGGCATAACCACAGACCATGGCGTGTGGACTTGAGTGTGTGAGAAGTATGGGAGACGAGTTTAGCATTTAAAAAATAAAAAAAATCAAAAAAAAAAAAAAAAGAAAAGAAAGAGAAGAAAAGGAAACCCTCTATCACCAGGAGAAACCCACCAACAATACGATCAGATGAACCTGTCTCTGCTTCAGTGTAGTTACCATGCACTGAGTTCTCATCTGAGCAGTTTGTTTGGAAGGGATTCTGACATGGAGCCCTCTGTCCTGGCAGCGTGACCAGCAGCCTGCTCTCTCATGGGACTGCTGCAGCGACTGGGAGCTGCTGGGGCCAGTTTAGAAAACTAAAAGATGACCTCTAGGTCAGGAACAGGCTGTTTTGTGGGGCAGAGATATTTTGCTCCAGAAGGCACAACGGAAGGGGTAGAATTGAGAGCGACGGCTACTCACCTTAATTGCTCTCAGGACTATACCAGCCACGCTCCCCTTTTTTCACCCTTGGTGGTTAGCTGGTCAAAGCCATAGCTCGCCTGCTTCCAGGCCCAAGATGCGATCTGCACGGTGTTACGGAAGCAGCAGTGCTAATTCTTTGAGGCTGGGAGAAGCTTGTCGCTGGCGATGGGCTTTGTGTCAGGGAAGAAAAGCCACATCCAACTCCCACTGCCTAAATGGCTGGCTGCACGATGCAATTTTGACTTTGGTTCGGTTTGTTTCCTGGTCACTTCCGATTTCTGACTTAGCATCTCTGTGAAGGAGACTTTGACTTGCATGTGTATCCCTCTGTGCTCTCCCCCCGCATGCTGAAGCATGTGAGTAGGGCATCTCAGCAGCTGGCCCAGGGGCTTTTGAGTTCCCCAGTTCCAATGACTGGCAGAATCTTCTTTTTGTTTCTTTCCTTTTTCTTGTAGTATTCTTTGCTGGAGTGGGGGAATTTGTTTCTACTTAGAGCACTTTGCTATGTTTATGGTCTGTGTTACAGGGATCATGCTACAGTAGCTCTTGCAGAGATGCTGCAGCCATGTAATCCTGTCTCAGGAGGGCTTACAGAGCACGCGTACCACCGGCAGATTATCCTCTGGCTGTGAGTTTGGATGCCAAGCTGAGGTGTGCTCCTGTAAGAACCTCTTCAGAATGCCCTCAACTGCAATTGATGTTAGAGTTTTTTCAGGACTCGTGGGTAGTAGTCCACAACTGGGATTTAGCCTGCCTGGGCACCTAGGCTGCTGGCTCTGGGGTTGGGCCATAGTGCCTTATGGATAATGCTGGGATCTTGAGGGGATCAAGATCTCGCAAGGAACACAAGAATACCAGGCAGAATTCCCCATCCTCCTGCATTACATCAGCAGTGATCCACAATCATAACTGTTTTTCATCCAATACACGGTTGACTTCTTTACCTTTTTTGTATGCTGGCTGCTGTCATGCTGCAGCCCTTAGTGGATTAAACCTTTGCAGGTTTGTTTCTATTGACGTAAATGTGTCCTCAGATACTGGAGCAACAGTGATCCAGCTCTTCACCCAAGATACTGCCCTCAGAGACTGAACCAACAGCAGTCAGTGTCCACCCACACATCTAAAAGTGGAACAATAAAGAAACTCCACTTAGTGTCTAGTAGGGTGTCCTCTCAGTTCAAAGGAGAGTCCCTGCTTCCTTAGGAAAGTGCTGTCCCAAGTTTTGCTGCAGCCAGACCACAGTCTGTGCAGTCTTGAAGTCCATCTTTGTCTTGTCGCTTTCTCATTCTTGCTCCCTTTGGAGATTTGGGATGCACAGTACCAAGTGCTGAGTTCTGATCTCAGTTCCAATTGTCTGTTGTGAATCTGAAAGGGTCCTAGTGACTGTGCTGAAACTGCTGCAGATCAATGGCAGTACAAAATCTGGTCCCAGGGCCTTTCGTGCTTCCCTAAATAATAAACAATCTCCTTCCACCAATCTTGGAAAATAAAAATTAATGAGCTTGGCCCCACCAGCCTTTTTATCACTGGCAATGCCTTTCACGGCATTTTCTCCATCGCTCCACTTTTTCTGGCCCGGGAGGCCGGTGCTCTGCACGCAGCGTGCTGCTGCTGAACCTGCGCTATGTAACTCTTGGTTCGCGTGAACCTGCCGATTCACAGCACGCTGATGGGTTGGAGAGGGAGTGCACCGTGCAAACTTGCATTTGGCCTTCTTAGCTGTTCAATGCCTGGTCTGAAACTATGTTGTAGTCTTTGACCAGGCAATACTCCTTCTGAACTCTTCTCTGAGTAGAAGCTGTAGGATGTGCCCTTAACGGTTGGCAGAGGGCAAATCCCTTGGTCTGTATCCGTATTCTGTTCAGCTGTGGCACCCTCAGGATTGATTCAGGACCGCATGTGGGATGAAGCAGTGTGGCATGAAATGCCATTATTGCTGCAATTCAGTTTCGGAGGAACGCTAGGGTATATAAATCCTTAGTTCAGAGGACAATTTCTTTGTGAGTAGGGACCGTGCTCTGATTGTAGCTCCCACGTGTAACTCTGGAGTCCTATCACTGAATGAAGAGGGCTGACTCCGGGCATACACCTGTGTAAGTGATACCAAATGCGGGCAGATGTGCACTGTGCATAGCTGTTGCTGCAGTGCTGCTACATGGTCTCCTTCAGTTTGCGTTTAATATGCCCTGGGTTAAATATCTTTCTTCCTGAGACCTGTGTGAAGGTATAGCCAGCATCACTGCCCACTCAGCGTTTCTTGTGCAGGATTACGGAAGGTTACCGCTTTACATTCTCGTGGAGCTTCATCTTTTGGTCCTTTGCATTGGACTTTTGTCTTCTTTCTGGTCCAAGGCATCCTAAACTTAAATGGGCTTCCCCACTGAGCAGGGCGGTGCCTTCACTTGGGTGTCGCTGCCCCGTTTGACACCCCTTCCTTATCAGTTGAGCCTGCTTACTCTGCAGCTGGTGGTAGCGTTACTGTCGGTCTGAGTGGGGTCAGGAGCAAAACTGTAGTCCTACAAATCACCTGCATGAAATGCCCTGCAGACCTCACTGCTCTGTGCAGAGCTCGGATGGCGTTGGGTGCTGTTGTCCAGGGAAATGAGTTGCGGTGCTGAACCTGCTAGCAATACAGCAAAGCCCTTAAGTATGTGTCTGCCTTCAGCAGGACTGTGCTATGCTTATGGTTAGATCATGCAGATCAGCCTGCGGCATCCAGCCCAGCACTTAAATTGCTGAGGACAGCCAAGAACTCGCTCTGCTTCCTGGGTTAGGAACTGAGAGATTCTCTGTAATGAATTCTCTTTGATAATCCTATCCCATTTTATACTGATCTGCATCAATTTAGACATTTGTCAGTGCTGACGTCCCCTCAAGTTGTGCCCTTTCCTAGAAAAGTGCCACACTGAATCAAAGCTGGCATTTTTCAGGGTACTTCAAAGATCTTGAAAGTGAAATAGATGTTTCACCACTGCCACGGTTCTACTCTGTTAATGAATTTCAGCATGGTCATTGTCTAGCAATGTTTTTTACATGTACAGTAACTTAAAACACCCCAATTGGTTTTCCAGCTTTTAATGAGAAGTTAGAAATACGACTGATCCTTTCTGTAAGCCAGTGAGAACTGGAGACATGGCTTCCACTTTGGGTCATTTTATTTCACAGTCAGCATTAGCGGCTCACGAGAACAATACAAAAATCATGTACAGTTAGGTCCATTGGAGCTCAGACACACTGCTGAAGTACATGAAGTTAAAGCATATGTAAATACTGATGCAAAAAGCAGTGTCTTGCAAGACAATTTATCTATTTAACATGTATTGGTACTTTATTTAGATTCAATGTATAAAGCAACTTTGTGCACTTTTCCTACATACAGTATTGGGGGGGTTTATGTTCTTTTGTTATGGATTTTGTGCTGTCTTTTTTAATCAGTGAAATTGTTAAGTATTTAATTTATTATTGATGTGCCCAGAGGACTAGTGCAATTTTTATTCAATACAGTTTGTCTGTATTTAATGTCAGGATTTTTTTGTAGCATTGTTAGGAAATCTTTTTCAAAACCTGCCTTTTCCCCCCCACAATTTTCCTTTCTCCCCCTGCCCCCCCCCCCCCCTTTCTATTTTCATTATACAGATCATGAGGCATTAAATGCCTCTAGTTTGAAATATAATCAAACACTTTAGTACATCCTGCAGTTTCTAAAACAAAAAAGTTCTCCAGGAAAAAAATGCTAAGGAGGCACTTCTCAATGTTTTCTGTGTTTATTTGATTTTTTTTTTTGATTGGGGTGTATGTGCGTGTGTGTGCATAAAAGTTTGGAGGGGAGAGTGGGGAAATTGTACAGAAAATTTGTTTTCAGCAAAGTAAATGGCCAACCAGGCTACAGGGAAGACTGGATATTGAACACTTTTCTTTTTTTCCTTCTTCAAATACAGCTGCATTTGTGTTGTACAATCTTGTTTGAAATATCTAATGCCAAAACTACTCTCTCTTCATTCTTCCTTTCTTTTCAAAGAGTGTGTATGTTACCTATATGATAGTAACTTGGTTGCAACCACAGTTAACATGAGGAGATTTGCCTTTGTCTAGAAAGCAACATGCCAGGCATCGTCAAAACACAAATGGACCCAAACCATTGCCTCAGCCATGCAGATTCTGTCATCTTTTGAGTTTTTGAGATCTGGGTGAATATTTATATGCCTGTCCTAGCTTTTGTTTGACTTGACCCAAACCCTGTAACTAAGTGCCTGGACAGGTAGTCTAGGTTTGAATCTTTGGGGTCTGCCACATGTCTCTGATTCCAAATGGGATGAGTTCAGGTTGCTGGCAGGTTGAAATGATACCCTCTGTGTTCCCTCTCCACATGTCATCCAGGGAAGCCTCAGGTTATTTTAATATTGTTGTTTCTGAGATGGTCTCTGCAATGTGAAATTTCTTTGAGCAGTCTAGAGGAGAAACCTAGAATTGGAAGAATTTATCTCTTTAAAGAGAGATTTGACAAGCTGAGACTGTGATCAGCATAAAAGAGATCAGTAACATCTCAGACCAGCAAAAATGGCCATTATTTATGCAAGAGAAAAAGAAGACCTCCTAAAGAAATGCACTGATTAACTTACTGTCTGGTGGCCACAACACAGCTGTTGTCTACTGCTTAACTACTGTGTTGTTCCTGTGCTGCTCGACTGTCCCTGAACCCACTTCTCTCTCCTGACTGCCCGAGCATTATTGCTTTCAACCAAAGACAAAACAGGATCAACGGATTAAATGTGATATTAAACCATTGGTTAGCTGATGACAAAACACCTGTGTGAGCGTGCATGTGTGTAAGAGTGTGTCGTGCTGTTCTGTGGAGAAGGGGATGTGGGGAAGAAGTGACTGAGCGGGAGAAGGGAGGGTGGGAGTTCTGAAGAAACAATTTTTATTTTTTTTTTTTTGAGATTCCAAAATAGAGTGCTGTTTCCATAGGAATGTGATTCATATCAGTCTGCCTGCTGGTTCCTCAGCCTTGTAGGGAATTTGGGCTGGGGTACAACCCTTCGGAGTTGTATGCCCAGCACTGCGTTAGTGCCAAGGTAGGGCAGCTGCGTAGTTCTGGGGAGGGAACGAGGGACAGAGGTGGGGGTAGTAGCCGAAATAGTTTTCAAGGCACGAGGAGGACCGTGTGTGTTTCTAGCGCAGCAGCTGGGATGGCTAGAGAGGTTAGCTGGAGTAGGAGCGTTTGCTCCCCAAACACATCTTGGCACTTAGCACCTTCCTCGCGGTGAAGGCCACGAAGGATCGCGTTTGGTTTGTACGTCCCAGCGCTGCAATAGGTGACACGCGGCGGGGAGCAGCTGGGGGGTTGTCTTCTGGTTGTCACTGGATCTGTAGACCTGTCTCGGTTGACTTCCATCCATCGTGTCCCTCCAACAGCAGACGAATGTTAGTGTGGATTCCCCATCCTGGGAGCCTTCTATATGAGACCTGGGGCTGCTGAATCACAGAAATAGAGTAAGACTTTTTTCCTGTAGGGTGACATAGGCTGGCAGAGGGGAGTGAAAGCCTTTGAGATGAGAAAGCCCAGCCAGCTTCTTCCTGGCTAAGGCTCCCATACCTTCCTATCTAAACAGCACAGAGAGAGAAAGAAGTTCTTCAGCTAAGTCAAAGCTGCTAAGTGTGGTTGATTAATACGGCTCTGTTACACACTGAATGGCGGGGCTGCTGTTACCAGGGGCTGACACTTGCTGTAAATACGCTATAACCTATTAACCTCCTTCACTTGCCTGCTTTCAGTGCAACTTTGTAACACGTTTTTTAATTCCCCCTTTCCCTACACAGCCTGTACTGACTGTAACTATGGAACCGGATATTCTGTATGTTATTATCTTTGTACAATTTTAAAACTGTTGCTGTGGTGTCTGCCTTTTTTTCCCCTCCCTTCTCTTCTATTGTCTCTTGAAACACTGTTAATAAAAATCTAGATAAACTCCTTCCCTCCTCCTTCTTTGGCTTGATTTATTTATGTAGGGTTTCTTGCCTTGTTGCCTGTATTAACTGATCTAGAAAACCATGCCCTTTTAACCTGTTTTCCTTCTCCTCTGCAACCCACAGCTTGAATTCTATGGCAGTGAATAGACTGGAATGCCACATAAATACTCTGCATTTTTGTTTGGGTTTCTGTGACACTGTCTTGTGATAATGTGATTTCAGGGTGCTTTGGAAGAAGGCTGGGGTAAAGGTGACAGGCTCAGAGCTCACACACACGCCCCAACCCACCCACTCATGTTTCTTCAGAGTACCTGAATCAGTTAATGCTTGATACGTTATGAGCTCTGCTGATGCCTATCCTGTAAAAGGAGACCTTGCACTAGATGAAAATACCAATCTTCTGCACACGGATCACCATTTCCCACACATCACAGTGCAATCCTTCCCCCACTGGTTTCTCTCATACTGTGTGTCTGTGGCGGAAAAATAAAAGAAGAAGAAGAAAAGAAAGACTGGCCTGGCCTCATGATTTCTATCATACTTAGCATGGAAAACAAATGCAGAAAAACAAAATTGTGGAATAGCCTCTGTTTTCCCCTGGAGGGACAAACAGATCCCAGTTAATGAATAGGGGTAGGCTCCTGAACGCAGTGAAAGAGCTAAAGAGGAAGGATACTTTGAAAGCAGGAGCATTACAATCATTTAAGGCATTTATGGAAGGAGAGCTGCATGGTCTTAGAGTAAATTTATAAGCACAGAGCTTGGGAGACACGTGGTTTTACTGATTCCCACTGCCACCCCTTTGTTTTACTACCTTTCTATTTTCTGTCTGAAGGGGAGACTATGGTCTCGCCCAACCTCACAAGGATAAATACATTGAAGACTGAAATGCGATTACAAAAACCCAGATCTCCAAAAGACTGTCTCTTTCTTTAGTTAATGAGGATGAAGTGCTTAAATATCTCCAAAAATCTGCGACTAATGCTTTACTACAAGAGTAGGATTCTTGTAACTGGAGTTATATCTGAGTGTTGCCAGAACAAATATTTTACCAGCATGCGGGAGGATTAGTGATCTCACTGAACAAGGATATATTCATGATTTTACCAACCTGGTCTGGCTACTGGCAGGAGGTAATAGCAATTCTCTGTCCTGTTACCTAACGGTGCCATTTTGACACCATCCCACAAAGTCAGGATCAAAGAGGAGACGTACCGGCTGTTACCTGGTCTCTACACCTAGAACTCGGCCACTTCAGCGCTTGTTTACCAGGTATGCTGAACAATTCAGCAGCAGACATTCTAAATAAACCCTGGAGAGATGAGTCTTTCTTGTCCTCATAGAAAAGCTACCTGTTTTCTATGTTTTGTATAAGGGTGGGTTTTTTTTTTTTCCTTTTCCCCAAAAGGGACTACGTTTTATTTAGGCAAAGTGGGGAGGAATAGGTGGCAGGGAAGCAGATGGAAATGCTGGGAAGCTGGGGTGATGCACGCAGAGACTGGAAGGCTGCGTGGGTCGTGGAGGGTCTGTCCCTGGTGGGAGAGGACTGTGGTCTAACAGGCTGCAAGGCAGAAGTCACCGTAGCATTGGGATATATTTGTATGCACAGGACAGCGCTGGTGGGGGCAGTGGAAACAGACTGAGTCCCACCGGTTAAGCAGGGGCTCAAGTGACTATAATCAGAAGCCAACAGGTAGGTCGAGTTGGTTTTGTGGCAGGCATGAAACCGTACGTTTGCCGAGCGTTGCTGTGCCTGAAAAATCAACAGACCCTGATCAAAGCCTGCCTGACGATAAGGCTCACGTTATAAGCCTTCGTCACCTGCCTGTGGATAATGCTGAAGACTATTCTTCTCAAGACCTTTTGGGCTGGACACTCTTCACGTACTGAAAAGAGACAATTCTCACATCCCGTTGTGCTCCCCCAGGAGCTGGGGTGGAAGGGGACGGCACGTTCACGGAGGGACCTGTCCTGCGAGCTTCCATCAAAGGAGTAGCTGGAGGAATGCTTCATGGAAGATGCCTCCAGGGTAGGGAGCACTGCCAGGCGAGTGAGGGGAAGGTGCAAGCCTTCTCCGTCCACTCTCAGCTGGGTGGACACACTCAGGCCATTCTCTCCAGCCCAGTTTGGGTGGCAATATGAAGTTACACTGGATCCTGCTATCGACTTGGCTCTGTGGAACCAAGTTTTTGCATTAGCTTTTCTCATCCCTCAGCACTGCACCGGTGTTGACGGATGGTGTGCCTCGGAGCTATGCAGCTCATAGAAGCTGCGGGTCTACCCTCTCAGTGACTTTCCAGGACACGTCTTCTGTCAAACAAAGGGCACAGAGCTCTGTAAGAAAGACTAAGGTAGCTGCACCTGTGTAGGTGAATACCTGGGATCTTTCACTTATCTTTTCCCCTGTGGCTACATAGGTTCATCACCAGGTAAAAATGAGCTCAGTAGCCCAGTCCGAGGCAAAAACTGCCCTAGAACATCAAGCAGCAAATGTACGAGCAGATATATCATTAATGGGATGCGGGTGCCTAATTATCTCTAGAATTGCAGCATAGATCTGAAACCATTCCTGCATCAAGGGAGATTCTATCACAGAACCGCTGCTGGGACACCTGAACTCTTTGCCTTCACTTGTGGTTTGAACAGGACCTTGAGTCAGCTGTCACGGAGAATTGTCATTATCTGATAGCGCCCTTCGACAGGTTGTTGTTTTGTTCCAGTACAGGTGGACTGATGTTGTACCTGCCACAACAAGCTCTGAAAAGTCTGGCTGCCGGAGGAGAAGCCAGCCAACTAGAAAATTACCTTCTCTCAGTTCCCGGCGGAACGCTGTCTCCAGCAAACCAATATCAAGCCCTATGTTCCTGACCGCACGAAGCTCTGCTGTTGCACAAGTGGCCCAGCGAAAGACCTTTGTGTTTCAGAGCCCTCAGCTTCCAGAATAGCTCTCTCCTTCACGCCTTAAAAGGCTACTCTCTCTCGGGCTTTGGAAAAAAGTACCGACAGTATTAAAAGGGAGGAATTATCCCAAATCTGATTGTGAAGCAAAAGTCCCGAGAGCATGTTTATGTATGCAAGCTCCTGTTCTAATTAACAAAGAATGGAAAGCCAAACCAGAACCCTCTGAGGCAGTGCAAGGCTAACGAGCTGGGCTCTGTCTCTGTGTCACGTGTAGAGCTGTCTCTTTCATCTGGATAGATGAAAGTCAGGAGTTCCAAGTGAAAATGGCCTGATGCACCATGATCTCCGTGGGTGGGAAGTATCAAAGCAAGGCAAAGCAAAACTATTGGGACTAATGCCTCTTCCTGTGTATTTTTGCAGGAGATGCTACCTACCTGGACATCTTCCGGGAGTTCTCTCACATGGCTTCGAACAACCCTGAGAAACTCAAAAGGAGGAGCCTGCATTTCAGCCACTCCTGCAGATAGCCCCCTCCCTCCCTCTGCCAAGACCTTCTGCTGGAAGGTCAAGCTCTGAGCTCCAGGAGCGCAGACCGGCAGAAACGTCTGAGCCGGTTTACGTCCGAGCCAAGCCGAGCTCAGCTGCTGAAGAAAGATATTCTCTGTTCAGACACGCTTCTGCGAGAAACCTGTGTTTTCCCTGGTGTCTGCTTTTGTGCCTCGACCGGGAAGATGACAGACCCTCCAGGGGTGATTCCAGAATAGGTATGCATTCAGACTATAGGTCCCACGCCTTGCGGTACCTGAATGCAGTTTAAAATGGGTCAAGCTGAGCTTTTAGCTCTCAATGCCCTTTCCACATTGCTATTCCTGGGAAAATTTGCCCTTCCTGGGTGTACGCAAACACTAGCATTTAGGCTACTGCAACAGTGCCTGCCCCTAAAATGAAGTACAGGGAAGCGGTGCTGACCGTTGAGCACGCCAGGAGGAGAGCAAATCCGAAACGCTCCGAAAACCGAGAAGCGAACGTCGCAGACTTTTAGTTACGCTGCTTCGTGGCGGTGTCACCGGAGCCAGGCTGCTCAGCTCACCAACAGGCAGCACCTACCGTGCTCTGAGGAATGACCGGCTTCCCACTATGGCATCGGGATGGAATTCCCTGGGGCACGAGGCCCTCCACATGCAGACGTCCCCTCCTCTCAAAGGAGAAAGGCCACCCGGGACACAGCACCGAGCCACCACTAAGCCACAGGGTTCCCAGTCCCAACCGTTCCGCTGCAAAACCTTTGGCAAAACGTTTTGCTGTGTAACTCACCTCTGAAGATACCTCCACCGCTGAGTGCTTTGAGACATGTGGTTTAACACGGACCAGGAGATATAATAGCGATTCCACGCAGACTTTACGAGCAATACGGCAAACAGAATCTAGCTCTTTCCCTCAGGGGCTCTCTGTCTCCTGCTGGTTGTGCGTCTCATTGTTAGGAGAGTTGTACTCTTCTGTAAGGCACGGCTTTCAGTATTATTTTTGTCGTTTTTATTATTGTATGTCATAGTTACCAGAAGTAATAAAAGGTTATGCGTGGACTATACAGGTATAGGCACCATGACATAATAAAGTGTATTGTTAGAATTATATATATAAACTACGATGTGCTGAAATGTAATATATCTTATGGCAGAAGAAATGCATTTTTTTTGAAAAAGTGGGAGTGGAAAAAATCTCACATGCAAACAGTATCTATGAACGGACAATAAAGACAGGAAATTTTTTTTTAAACCTCACACACATTTCCTCATTTTTTTCTGATTCTAGATCTTTACAAGCCAGTGAAGCACTTTAGTGTAAGAAGGATTAAAAGATGAAATTTATCTGGCACGGGTTTATGGCTTGAAAAGAGGAAGCTAAAAGACCTTTTCTCCAAAAAGACACAGGATTCCAAGTCTCTTGGCAACCCTTCTGTTTCTGCTCTAATTTCATTAACGCTATTCCTGAAACACACTAGCAATGTGGCAGCTTAACAGACATCTCGGCCCTTCTGACGAGATGTTTCTCCTAAAGAAACAAACCTCCAAACCTCTCCCGGACCAGACGACAGAACGCAGCTTTCACGAGCTGTCACGGACCCAGGGACCCCAGGAGGAGAGATGCTGCTGGGTGAGCACGGAGCTGCACAGTGGGACGCAAACCCAGGGAAAGGGCTGGGCTCTGGTTCAGAAGGATGGGCTTGCAGGAGAGCAGTTGCTGCTTTGGACCGCTGGCACCTTTCTGGTCGCGTTTGTGGAAGAGCTTGCCACGCAGCTTGCAGCGGGAAAGGGATTTGAAACATGGTGCTGCGCCTCCCGCCGCTTTAGCTTTAATTTCTGTGAGAGTGGCAGCTATCATAGAAGCTTGCCACTGGGGAAGAGCGATAGCCTGGCAGCTAGAGTTAGGGAGTTGGGACTCTGGATTTACACCTTTCTATAGCATTGCTGTGGGATTCTGAGTGTAACAGCGACTCCCAGTTGTGCCTCACTTTTTTGCTCCACGCTGGAAATGCAGAGCTCAGATATGAGGAGCTCCAAATAGGACAGATAGTTCAGTGATGATATCACACGCACTAAGGTATGACCCTGATGAAGAATTTGTATGGCTGATTTCTCAACTACAGCAGGCTTCGGGAATGTTCTGTAATAAAGAGGTAGCTACTAAGCTGAAAATTAGTCCACACCCTCAGAGAAGATTGCTTTAAGCTACCTTCAAACTGGATACTTACTACTTGTGCTTCCACTAGCTTAGAAACCATTATTTTATTCTACTAAAGGTGGCACAAGCAGGTGTGAAGCAAATTTTCCGCGTGTCCCTCTCCCATAGTGAACCCCACACCCTTTTTCTCTTCCAGTCTTATGTCCCCATGCTACCGATGGACATTCCCTACCCACTCGCATACCATGCTGCCAAGGCATCTCCCTCCAGGCTTGCAACACCCCTTGCTCTTCTGGGTCTGCACACGTATAAACTGAAGCACACACCCCTGCTAACAGATCCCTGTCCTGTATTGCCACATCCCTCATGTTCCAAATCTGACCACAAGACAAGGCATTGCCACTTGATCCTCGGTCCTGCACTCCTCGGTCCCAAAATCGGCTCCTCCTGGGAATTGCATTACATGATGCAGAATCCTGCAGTGATTTTTTTCTGGGCATTGGGACCAGTATAAAGATAGTTTCACCAATTTCCTTTTAGCTAACCTTTAGCCTTCCCATTTAGCCCCAGTGGTAACAAGTCTAGGAGTTCTGGGAGGGGCTTTCTTTTAAGAGCAAAGTGTATGTGTATGCACATATATAGACGTGTGTATACCTAAGGCATTGTAATCTTTCAGGAATGACTGCATGGCACCCACTTGAATTTTGCATTCTCAGGGCATGCCCAGATGTTCTACTTAGAAGCCTAATTCCTTTTCTCTCTTTCTCGTCCTTAGTGCTTTTTTTTCTTCATGGTATCCTTTCTCAACAGGGTCACTCGGACTACAGTATTGCATAAAATCACTCTTGCCAGTCAGCAAAGAAGCTGTATTTCCCAGTGCAGAAGACCCAGGGAAAAGGCTGAATCACCCACTGCAATGGAGCCCACACGTTCCTATTCATTGTAACTTGGCCGGTGTATTACAGCACAATTCATTTGGGTTTGGTCTACATCTCTGTAGATTCTCCTTGTGAATGAAAAAAAGAAAATAATCAAGCAAATCAAGCAAAAAAGTGAGATTTTCAAGAGTATCTTAGTGCTTGGCTTCCAATGATGTCAGCAGCAAACTGAAGGCTATGAGGATCCCACCCCCGTGTCTGGAACCAAACTCTCTTCATGACTTGGCCCTATGCATTTAGGCTTCTGCAAGTAAGGTCTGGACATTTTGAAAAAGACTGTTCCAGACCCAGAGCTTAGAAGTAACAATTAGGCAATAACAACCCCAAATATCGGTTGAAGGCAAAACAAAGTCAAACTAAACCCCCAGTCACAGTCTGTATTCAGAGCATTTTATTATTTAAAAAAAGTTACAAAACAAAGCTCATTGATTTCTTGTTAACTCTTGTTTTCTACAGAAAGTCATAAACAAGATTATAACAGGGTAAAATGCTCCTGTGCAAACTTCTTCATCAAAAATAAATGTGTTATTTTATGTACAGATAAGTTACTGTCAAATATTAACATTAAAACATCTCTATTTATAAATGGACTGCAACAAAAATGCAGCAATGTTTTAATCTTCTAAATAAATCAGATGCTTCGTCTGTGACATAAAAAAGTTATCAACCCCATTTCTTCTCTTTCCTTTCCTCTAAGGTAGTAAGTCTCATTTGAAATAATCTGGGTTAAGTCTAAAAGCATCTAAGCAGCAGTATTCTGTGCACTGTCCTCAAAATGCAACAGTAATAGGTTAAGGACAGAGAGGTGTCTTGGAAGCAAAGCTGTAATCGGAGCCACCTCTTGTTATTATTACATGCTGTTATCCTCAAGACAACACCAACTGATAGGAGCACGCACTCCTTAGCCTCCATTGGAAATCTTGCTACTAACAGCCAGGCTGGATTTTCTCTTGAGTACGTTTGTGAAATGTAGATGGGCCTGTCCGAAGCCACAGGCTGATTTCCTCACAAGGGTTTAAAAGTTAAAAGCTATGAATAGGCTTTTATGAGGACTCGAGACGACTGTCCCAGAGAGTAGAAGTACAGTTCTCCCCTCCCCAGATACTCATTAGGAACAAAAGAACATTGCATGATGCCTGAATCCAGGACACACGGGTGGTTTAATAATGAACTTGTAATAGCTGGAGGAGGATTGCCAAGCTCAGCAGTGTGGCGTTTAGGTGCTCACAGATCGTGGATCCGGAACGTTTCTGTTTGCAGTCTTTCTGACAGCACCCGAGCATTACAGGAGTTTCAAGTCTCCCACTTCTCTGTGCGCACAAACGCATCCTTAGCTATCCGGTTGCCCTTCCGAAGAGCTGTCCTTCGTGTATCTAAATCCATTAAGCACCACATCTGGGCAAAGCTCGGGCATTTCCACCTTGCTGGAGAGTGGGTGAAGATGCAGGTCACTGTTGTTGCCCATGGCAATAGTCACTCCAGAAGGGTGAGTATGAGCAGAATCATCATCTTTTCCAGCTTCTTCTTGCACAACTCGGTAGTTTTCTAGGGTCAAGCTCACGCTGGGGATGGTAGGAGCGTGAGCTACTTGCAACGTCTTCTTTGACCTGAACCTTTGGTAGCAGAAGAGCAGAGACAAGACTAGTGTATCTATAAGCAGCTCAAACATTTCAACTACAGACAACACTGAGGATCCAAACCAGAGACTCCATTGGCTTCCCATGCTGGACAGAAGCAGATTCTCCTGGGGAAAGAATCAAAAGGTTGTGTTTATCAAACACAGCAGAGCTCTGGGAACATGAAATTATTGCGTATTTCCAGCAGGTCAGTTAGCTGCTTGGCATTTGGGGAGTAATTTTGTGTGACTGTGTAAAATGCGAAATTTTCAAGTCCCTTCCTTAAAGAAGAATAATTCCATCCCATCTTGGGGGCTGTAAATAACCCTCCCTCCAACCATACACAGCACACCATGAGTAATGAGAGGTAACAATGTTTTGAGCCGACGTAGTGCAACTTACTGAGAGTAAAGGAGACTCGTTCACGGACTGGTAGTTCAGTTGCTGGTAGAAGATAGTCACCTTGGCAATATCCTTCCTGTAGTGGAGAAAGGGAGAGGTTAGCAATGGTGGGATGTCCACGCACCATTCACCTGGTGGAAGGTACTGCTGGCATTCTGCTCTCGGTTTTACACGCTGATTGCTAGGCAGTAGGTTTCACCACACACTCAAGCTTTTTTCCTGAGGGTGTTTAACATGAGCTTGGAAAAGTTGCAGAAGTGACTGTCTTACAGTGTTGTGAGGAAAGCTGGGAAATTTATTGGATTACCCTGTACGTTTTTCTCTTGTCCTCCCTTTCCAGACTAATGTCTACAAATTCTGCAAGGATGAAGAGTTAATCCATAGTTTTAGCAGGGGTACCCTCTCGCAGTGACTGACCTGTTGCTGGTAGAATTATATCCATTTTGATGCCTTAGAGCTTGGCGGATCCAGTCCTGCAGCAGAGTATATGTATGTTATTTGCAATCCTGTCTTCTGAGTTTTTATTTAATATTTTGTAAATGCAGATTTCATAAGCAGTAAAATGGCTATTGTGAATAACGGAAAAGGATGTAATTGATTGGTTTATATCATATAGTGATAGCTATCAAGTCGTAGCTATATTTGCCAGAATAGCAAGGAAATGCACACTGATATTTTAGGTTTGTATAGTATTCTAGTTCTTAAATTCTGCCTTTAATGGCAACCCCACCAAATAGTTTCCTCTTTTAAAATGTATCGGTTGTATTTACATCTCCATTATCACCTATTCCACATGAATTAATTACCTGGTCATACCGCCTGAATGCCCATTTAACATTAGAACATGAGAAACGGCAAGAGGTCATCTATTGACTCAGAGAGTTTCCACTGCAGCCCTGCAGCACCTCACAAACAGTAATAAGCGAGTTGTTACACCACAACACCCACTGGAAGCAGAAAGTCATTAGCACCATTGTGTAGGTGGGAACTAAGGCAGTGAGGTGAACTGCTTAAGGTCACGAGGAAGTTCGGATTGGAACTGGAATTGAATGTACCTCTCTAGCATCTTATTCCAGCACCTTAACTACAGAGTCGTTCCCTTGGGCCCGGGTTTGGGACCAGTTCGCTTTATTCGCCATGTCCATTGCTGCTGCCTAAGTCATTATTTTCGCCCTTAACTTTAATGTTCCAACAGCCACAGTAAATACAGTATCCCCTCTAAAGATAGCAGTTGTCTGCATGGACTACCTGAGACTTCGCTGATGGCCACTTAGCTGTCCCAGCAGACACCTTGTACAGTGATTCCCTGGTAAGATAAAAATGGAGATTATGATCGCTATGACTCTTGGCATTTAAAAGTGAATACATGAAGGAGTTTAACAATGCTAACTACTTGCGCAAAGCAGAAGTTCTGGGGGTGGCTCTTGAGAACCTTGGAAAAAGCTTTGTAAATCAGCTTAGAAAATAAAACCAGAGGTTGCCTGAAAACCGTTCAGGTCAGGAGGAAAACTAGAACTGTTTCAAAATCCTGACAACTTTTCTTGGATGCATTCAAAACCAAAATATTTGATATTTTGCTTTAAAATTATGTCTTTCTATTTTGAAATTGACCTAGAATAAAAAAGGTAAACCAAGAAAAGTAATATAGATTGAAAAATGACAAAACCAGTTTGGTTTGGGCTTAATAAAACGTTTCAGTGTGATTAAAACAACTTCCCCTCTCTGCTGTCATGCGCACACAAAGTTCGTATTTAATTTGTTTAATGTTGTCATCTTTTTCCTTTCTCAGCACTGGGGTTCGAACATCAAATTGAAATCTCTGGTTCAGAAAATGCCAAAATGCAGTCAGCCCGCCGGTCCGTACGTTTTCCACTAAGTTGCCTACATTTCCACTGGTGTAATTTTCCCCTGCAAGCTGGGATTTATTGGGGTCCACTTTTGTGACCTACCGGCAAGGCTTGGGGCACTGGTCAAAACAATTCAGGTGATGATTTCTGAGCCTGTTGTACAGCTGGTAAAAGCAGTGACCTGGTGAAAGAAATGGCAGGAACACATTCAGACACCTCCTCAGGAAAGAGAAGGCTACCAAATGGAAAGGTACCAAAACCTCTGCCTTCACTTGGCCTTCCGAGCATACAGCGCTCTCTGAGGGACCTGGTTTTGCCTCACTCTCTCTTCGGAATGGTTCCAGATGGCCGAGCTAATCACCTGTGTGCAATGCAGGTGCCTTCCCCTCTAAGGTTGTATTGAGGATAGGCCGACCAGAAAACCAAAAGAAAGTCATTCAAAGCTTTGTCTTACACCAGCACAGCCACTAATATTTGTAACAACGAAAGAGCTTGACCGCATATTATTGTACTTAATGAAGGATGCTTGATAGCATCAAGATTTTTAATGCACTAACTCGATACCCAGGCAAACACACAGAAAGGTGTCTGCCATCTGGCTGGATTCAGTGAGGTGAGGAAATAGGCTAAGCAGGAAATAGGCACAAAGTAGAAGGGCCGTAATCTAAGGAGTCATGTAAGCAGTGACTACTGTAGGAAGGTGTTCCCTTCCGACAAGGACAGGACAGCAGTCTTTTGCTCTTACCCCATGCAGGCTGCTTATTGTAGTCACAGTATTCAGCACCAGGAGGCAGTGGGTAGTAGTAATAACCGCAGCCACATTTTCGAACCATTATGTGCTGAAAGCAGGAATGCAAACAAGCCTGGAAAATAAAGAAGTCATAAAAGACTGGATAAGCCAGAAATTCTCAAGTGCCCGCATCTTCACACTGTAGCATAGAGCTGGTAGGAGACAATGTAGAGATTTTGTTACTACAGAAAGACACCAGCCGTTGCTAGAGTATGATGACGCAAAAGGTTTTCACTTTTCATTTCTTGTCTTTACCTCTGAAAACAGTATTGAATTCAATGAGATGACAGAATTTCCCCCAGCTCCCTTTTTCATTATACCCAGTAACATCTCAGTTAAGCAGCCCAAACACCTAGAGCCAGGAGCAATTACTTACACAAATAAAGACCTGACGGCCCAAGAATATCCCGATAGAACTGTCCAGCTGCCTTTACTGGCTCACTGTCCGATCTCTCTTGTGTGACAAAGAGGGAGGAGCCCCAGTGTCTGGGACTAAGTATCCCGCTCTCAGTAAAACACATCCCAAGTTACAACACCCTGTTTGTGAGCTTCTCTTCAGAGGGGCATGAATCTCCCTGTTATCTCCAGCAATGAACCTCCTGATTTGTAAAAGCTCTCTGGAGAGTAAGGTATGACTTGTTCGCTAGTCATCCACTCTGAATAAACTGGGGCCTCAGCCAGCCGCTCTGACAATACCTGCAGGGTGTAGGAGTTGTTGTACAGGAGTTTAACATTCACATCATCGCCATTAGTTGTGCATTTCCCATAATTGCCACCCAGGCGATTCACCTCATCCTGTGGACACAGAAAAGAGGCTTGAGTGATTAGGAGCTTTAATTGGACCTAGCCATCACCAGCTAAACTTAACTGGATGGAGCATCATATACAGGACAGGAAGTGTAGTAATATACGTGAACAGCTCAGCTATACCTTGCTAATAAAACATATACAGTAACAGGGCAAAGGTAGGAGAGTGCACGTGGTCAGTCACTAGGGTTCAGCTGACAAGCAATAACTCATCATGTCAAAATAACTAAATCGCTTCTGAATGTTTGTTCTCATCCTAATATACACACGTAGCCCCCTGTCTAGAGCTGGAACGAGATGTAAGAGGTGTAAGAGCTTCAGTGTAAAACAAATCAGGCCCCAATGTATTGAGGACCAAAAGGCCACTTGAACATTTGGAATAATTTTGTTTTGCCCATGGGAAACTGAGCACAGTGAAGAGAGAAGAGGGGCTTGCATAAATATACATGCAGAGTCAAGAAGTGAACACAAGAGTCTCACAGGTCCGTTGTATGAGTCAGTCACAGCGTTCAGCTCATCACAACTTTCTGCAATCAGAAGGAAACGAAACAATGCTCTTGAGCAAGTGGCTGACCTGCTGAATGCCTATGGTAGTTGCAATGCCTGGTCTGATGTCAAAGCCTTCGTGCTCAAGGAATGGTGTCTGATTGTGGTTGTGTATCATCACTTTCACACCTGCGACTGTAGACAAGAGTGGGATGTGATCCTTCTGCTCTGCTCTCAGGATAAGGGAAAGTCCTGTAAACCAAAGAAAAGGGAAGCATATAATGGCTTATTCTGGGCCAAAATAGGAATACCACTATGTCTTGAATTCTCAGCACTGATCAAACTGCTGTCTTAGCTCGCAGAAGAGACATTCTTTTTCTTTAGAGACCTGGTGAGTGGTCAGGTAGTAACTGCACCAGCCTATTCCAAAACTCTAATAATATTCTGCTTGAAAACTAAATTAATATTCTGCTTGCTACAAGTTAAGATGGGGTTGATATGGCTATCATATACATGTGGCTAGTGAAGCAAGCAAATACAGTCAATAATTTGTGCCGCTAGACTAGAAGAGAGGGCTATATGTCAGTAAGACATGTATAGAAGACATATTTAATCCATAGCCAAAATATATTAACTTTAGCTCTTCTTCCCACCCTTTGCCAAATAACATACCGTAAGGAATCCCTGGTTTTGTAGCTGTCCAAAAAGAGTCTGTTCCCTTGCTGTTAAAAGTATAGCAGCTTCCAAAGACTGGGTGGTGAAAGTGAACATAGTCACTGAAATCAAGAGACATTTTGATAGGTTTTAATTATGAGTGTAGCAATACCTTTACTTCTACATAGGATGTGTTTTGTGTTTGTGTGTATGTACAGGAGTGCCTATGGGAAAGAGTTGTTAACTCACTGGAGACAAGGAAAAAAATCAGGTGCACAAGGATTCACTGCTCACCCAAGGTTACAGCTAGAGCAGCAAACACAGAAGTCGAATTCAGAGTTCTGACTTGCTTTTCCTTCCACCAAGTAGACTAAATTTTTCCCTGCTTGTTCCGACAACCAGGCCGGTTGAAGTTTGGTGCTCTAATCAGTAGGAGAAACACCACTTCTGTGCTCTAATCAATAAGAGAAATAGATTCTCTCTTTCCTTGCTTTCTTAAAAACTGTACCACTTATTATGATCATGTTGAACTTCGCTGGCCAAGTCAGCCTCCACATTCTCCCAGTTTATAGGAGTTCTTAAGAAGAGTTGGGTGAACAGACGTACAAAAGTGACAATGCTCACCATCAAGTGCACTGATGAAGATACATTACATGACAGCATCAGAAACACGAAGTGCAGAAGAACATAAGAGTCAGTTGCCTCCAGGAAAGATAAAACAGTACCTTATCTCATAAAAAGATCTACAACAAACTTTGCAGACCCCTCTTCCCTTTGCTGAAAGTGCTCAGAAAAATGCTTAAATTTGCCTTCTGCTTATTCTGTGTCATAGATGAGTGCATTGCTGTTAACTTCGTTCAGGTCATCAGCTGAAAACAAAAAGGCCAGCAAATGGCTCGTGTGTCTGAGGCACAGCATTGTCTTGGATGGTGTATTTGGAAGAGCTTCCGATAGTGGAGACCATAGGCATGCAGGAAAAAGAAGGTATACATTTGCCTTTGGTATGTGCAGCAAGCTCACTTCCTTGCCTCTAGGGACAAAAGGATGCAAAAAGACCATCTGGCCCTTTTGCTATTAACTGAGTTCTCCTGGCAAAATAGTTGAGAACAATCCTTGTGCTCAGGGGCCAAGTGCTACAGTAGACTCATGAGAACCTTCTTCCACTTCTCTCCCCCTTTTTTATTGTCACAGCAAAAAGAGATCCCACTTTTACATATCGAATATCTGAGGATTCCTGCTCCTTTCCTCTCATGTGGATAGACATTCATCATATACCATTCAATACAGGCAATGCATCTTTATACAAGCAAAGGTTTAATTCCTGCTGAATTTCTCTTAGGCTTCTTTGACACCCTAAGACACTAACTCACAGTCACAGAGGTAAGTCATGGCAGAACGCTAATTTCTAGGTTCCTAGCCCCATCCTCTGATCATGAAAGCCTGTTCTGTCAGTCAGATCTCCAACAAGGGCTAAGCCTGGCAGTATGCCATGAGATGCAGTGCCTGCGCTGCCTGAAATTGTAGGCTCAGTTTCAGTCTCCCGAGTCCCTGAGTTCTGCTGAAATCACAATTAGTGCCTCAAGAAGTAACATACCTGGGTCTGCAGGGCTCCCCATCGTACTGACAGGAGTAGACCATATCTTCTATTTGCTCCTCATGGTCAGAAATGTTGATTATAACTGGTAGCTGGGACATGATATTCATGTAGTGAAACCTGTACCATTCAAGAATTGCATCCATTCCAGATGAATAGGTCTTGTAGAAGCAATTCCCACCTGTGGCATTGCACTGGAAGAAGAGAGGGAGCCCTTCAGCACAGCCAGAACATGACAGATTTAGGGTAACAGAGATCAGGGAGTAAAGGCAATACTGGATACAGGGGAACCTCTATTTTTTCAGAAAGTTAAGTCTGATAATTTTAATTATCACAGAATCACAGAATGGCTGAGGTTGGAAGGGACCTCTGGAGGTCACCTTGTTATGTGCTAAGCACCTTCTCTCCCTGAAGCTGAATAAGGTGTGCTTTTTCGTCTCAGAGGAACGAGTGCGGGGGAAAAGAGGCAGGAGAAGAGGGAAGACAAGCAAACTCAAGTACCTTGGGAGAAGGAAGGACAGGGCTGGTGGGAACTCTCTACAGCCCATGAATCATGAGCCAAGTCCTGAGACGCTTTCTTTGTTCTTACTCGGGACTTAGACAGGTAAACACCCACAGATTCTGGTGAAAGTGTGCCTCGTGAAGGGCTACAGGATAGGGCAAGACGATAATAATCAGGCAAAAATTGCTGGCCTTCCAAGCCACATCAATCTCTCTCTCATAGCTTCTGCTCCCAGATCTACGCTAACCCTGTTTTTGATATGAAGAATCTGGAGCATTTGCCTCCTTCTCCGAAGTCACAGACACACATTTATTGTATTCATCCTCTTGATTTGTTATTGCCATCTTTTGTTTTATCTGCAACATTTCTAGTGCCCCCGGTACCACAGCATTTAGACACTGAGGGAATCCTCGCATGTCGTTTCTGTTATTTCTAGGCTGCTAAGTCTAGATGTTCCGTGTATTTTTAGAAAGGGGGTACAATGATTCCCATAGCCTGCTGCTACCGTTCTCTACTGAATTTGTCACTGCCAGAAGGACTTTACAAGCGAGTGGGCTGTGCACGATCATTGATCTTGCTATTTTTTCACTTCACAAGAATCCTAGCAATCAGCACAAATGGTTAGAGGCCGGGATGGACTCTCCTGAAACATCCTGAAGGTGTCCTTACACAGCACTGAAACTATTTTTTTCACTCAGTTTTTTGGAATGTACCTCGTGAGCGAGACCTTGGTCAGGGCCCTGAGTGCACTGTTAAGCCTTAACGTCCCCGAAGCAGCCTCAGCTGTGTCCTCCACCCACACCTTCCACCCGTGGGCCCAGGCGCTCATTTAAGCTCAGCCCAGCTCCTTCAGCCCCATTTTGGGCTGCGGTGTGGGGCTGCTGCCTTCCAGCTAGGCCTCTGCTGTGCTCCTGCCTGGCTGCGGACCCTGTTGATCTGGTGGGATAACTTCATGGCCTGGACTTCAACCGGCCTCATCACCCTCATCTTGCCTGATGACCCGGACCCTTGGTTGGACCCGGCCACCATCTGTGTGTGAGGTTTTCCTGCCGGTTTGCCGAGGTTATAGGGTCCCCCTCAGCCCCTTTCCCTCAGGGAGCAGCCGGTCCTCGTGCCTGAAGCCGGGTTAAAGCCTCAAAGAGGACACGCACTTACCAGCCTGAAGCCCACGCTGGAAAGCTTCTTCCCTGACCTGTTATTGTGGTCAGCCATTCTCATGAGTGAGAAGTTTTGGCTCAGCTTGAAGCTAGATCTGCTGAGGTTGCCTGTGCTTGACAAGTCTTTTATGCGGATGTTTTTCTCGTTCACGTGGAATAAGCTGGCGGATGTGTTGATGCCGTACAAAAAAGCGATTGATTCCTCTGCCATGTGGTCCAGTTGAACCAAATGTTCACTAACCAGTTCAAATCTACAAGGAACAAAAATATTAGGTCTTTGTGAATATCCACATTTTTATCGGACAAAAGCGCTTTATTTTATGTACCCTGGCAGTATCTATGGAAAGGCTGCTCTCGCGGTCTCTCTGCAGACCTTGATGTCTGTGTTGAGAAAAGCCAACAATTATGGTGCCTACGCTTAGCAAACCTAACTTCAGTAAATTCATTTATTAGGAGCTCCAGCGGCTGAATTTCCAGTTGTTGTATCTTCCACTGAAAACCTCAGAACCTGTAGCTGTGCAGCATCAGCTGCACAAACTGGACTTCCTGTCAGACAATTAGATAATTATTCTGAGGAGATTATGTAATTCGTTTACTATGTAATTTGAAATGTCTCGATAACTTGCCACTACTGTGGGAGCCTTGTTTGACAAGCAGAGCCACAGACTTTCACAGAAGTTCTATCGTTTCCTTAAAGCCATCGTGCCATACGAAAACCCAAGCAGAACCAGCTCTAGCATGCGTCGTTCCAGAGATTAGTAGTTTAGTTAGGAATGAATACGCACAGTAGCCATGTTTTTCGGGGAAAGACTGTTTTTATCGGAGCACAAAATCAGTTAGCAGCTTGAACCAAGTCACAAGGTAGAGTTTCCTCTACCCTGACTCAGTGCACGAAATAAACTGCTACATGCCCGTTGCACAATTCCTAACAAGATCTTATCTTAAAACCAGTTTGGAAATAACAACAGTCCCTTTCCACCTCTGTGAAGCAGAGGGACCTCCCTTTACCTTCAGCTTCCTTAGTCGTAAGGTTGCTGACCCTTCCTGAACCTTTGTGACTGTAAAGACATGACTACAGCCAAGGCACAGGTTACCTGTATGGGTCCAGATTGCAGATGGTAATTGCTGGAAACATCTTGGGCTCTGAATGCATCGACATGGTCAGGACAACAGGGTAGGCCCAGTACTGGCTGAACATAAGTGCAAATTGCCAGTATAACATGCCGAAGCTGGCAAGTAAAAGCAGAGTCCAAAAAGCTGTTTTCATCCTATTGCTGTCTGAGCATACAAGGCGGATGGTGCCGTGGATTGTTGTGTTCTTACAGAAGAACTCAAACATGTCCTTGAAGGAATCATAAAACTCAATCAAGCCTTCTTTCTTCTCTTCTTCTCTTGCTGCTTCCTGCTCCATCCTCTAAGTCTGTTTCTGTTCAAGAAAAGAGAAAAAAAAAAAAAATCTTATTAGCTTGTTAGAAAGACCACGGCCGATCTGTGGACTCTTTCAAACAGGGCGCCAATGAATTTGTTATTGGCAAAAGCTGAAAATAACTGTGAACTGAGACTCATCTGTCTTTCCAGACTGTGGACACCAGGAAGTAGCAGAGAGGTCAAATGTTCCGCACGCTGCTGCTGAAGTAACTCGAGGCATTCTAGCACAGTTACACTATGACTTCTGTGTCAGTGTGGATATGCAAAGGTAAAGTGACTAATACACAAGCTGCTGAGAAGTCTGCGGCCAAAGGGGTGTGTAGTTTTCTTCCTTCTAGGAACACTAAGACCAATGTTTAATTCTGAAACATGGTGTCACTGTGCGTTAATACAGATCTGTAACTAATTCATTATTATGAGTATATCGCTAGTGAAACATGGCCCATAGGCCTGAAACAAGACTGTCTCAGCACTAGCAATATGGCTTCATCCTTATGTCAAGGAATTGGGATAAATCCAACTTTCAAGTGCATGAAAGGGACAAATTAGGATCTGGCTTTAATTTTTGCTATATAATCTCTCATTCTGCAGAATGGAGGTAAGCAGGATTAATTTCTTCCATCCCTTAAATAGACCTACTTCCAAGATGAAATATGGTAGGTATTTCATAGTTCAGATGAGCAGAATTAGGTATTCGGGAAAGGAAGTGGAGGAAAACACCGCCTCAGTTGAAACCACAGAGGGGATTAACCAAATCAGGGTATGGATAAAGCACTGCAGATACTACTTAAAACAGAATGCTCTTGGGTTGTTTCTGAAAACCACAGAAATATTAACTATTAACAAATTTTTTCCCACCTATCTCTTACATAAATAGTTTCTTCCAGGAACCTAAAAATCTTCTCCTTCTCTCTATTTTACAGAAGTGAAAAAGGAAGCACAGAAACTGAAAATCACCCAAGAAGAGTGGCATAACTGGAAACCAAAATCCATCTCTCCTTTGTCACAGTAAGTAAAACATCTACTGTGCTCCTCTAGATAATTTCAGACTTTATGCTGATGAAAGCGTAAACATTATTTATGCTCATACATTTTAGCCAGCACAGACCAAGGACATCTTCCTAGGTTTTAGTACCTGTTTGGGACATCGGACGAATGTTGACATACTTCCACTTACTGAACGTGACATCAAGTCCTGTAATATGTGAGTTTCCAACATTACAGCACCCTGTGAATCACCCTACCTATTATGCTATTAAGAGAAGTTTACTGAGTACACCACTTTGGTCCAACCTTAACTCCAAATAAAAATCTTATAAATACAGTAACCGAATTTGAAGACAAGGCAAGGAGCCCACAAATAACTGAAGAATTGTTGCAGGTGGGCTATGTGATAACGAAATGAAAGCTCAGGCCCTTTACTGAGTTTTGGGTCTTGAAGTGTTTGGTGGTGGCTCAGCCTGAGGTGCCAGTGAGGTACCATAGCTCAGCTGGTACACACTACTGCCCTGACCTGCGATGCCTTCATCCTCAACTAGACCTCTCCATTTGAAATCAAGGCTTTATTTCAAAGGTCCCCGGAATAGGACACTTCATATGAAATGATATTTTAGAGTCACAAACTGCTAAGACAGTCTTTTCAGTGTACCTATTCATGTCAGAAAGATTAGGAATAACCCTTAAACAGTGAAGAGCACTCCAAAAGCTGTATACCAGATTAGCTTTAACATAGCCCACAAAAGCGTATTATCTGACAAGCAAACCCAGTTTATCACAAGTCATTTTCCCCAAAGCGCACAACACATACCATGTTTGTATGTTGTAAGACACTGTTTAACAATAATACAAAATTAACTCAAAGGCATATGCGTCTCCTTTATACTTTTATAATTAAGCATGAGAAATGATTTTTCAAATTTCTCAGATATACTTGCTGCTGAACAAGTACAGGAAGTGAAATAGAAAAGCGAAATATTAAAAAAGGGGCATGAACAATTGAAAGAAAAGACGTGTGATAAAAAACTGAAGGGGGAAATGATCAATTCCACTTTTGCTACAAGGTACCACTGATTTTCTGCAGTGCGTATATAGTTAAACTGTTACTCCCACACAGACTACACAGAGCCATAGTACTCTGAACCACTGGTTACAAATTTCATCAGGCAGCCTTACAGCTGAAGGCTTCTTCAGTCAAAGAGAACTGCCTGTGGCAAACTCCAGAAACAAAACCGTGGTAGTCTTGCTACCCCCTATTGTTACACATTTTGCAGATTAAACTCTTATGCTAAATTGTATGTTCAACCTTTATCTTATTCGGTCCTTTCTTTCTCATTTTATTGAGATAAGAATAAATGAAAATAAGCCTGCAGTGTATGTTAAGAAATATATTGAATTAGTCCTGAAATATTTATGGTATTTTAAGATAAAAATGAAAGTTGTGTGAGATTAAAACAGGAAAATTTAATTTGTTACTCTTGTATCAATCTCACTAGTCAGCTTTGTTCTAATGAAAAACAGTAGAAAAGAGTTACCAAAAAAGAATGCTAAATCAAATCTATCAAACACACTTTTTCTATGTATAATTTCAAATCTAAAAAAACCAGTAAATATTCAAACCATGGTTTTCAAAGACAATCCACAGTTTTCATACATTCCGTCTGGGCTTTTAAGGCTATGGCTAGTTAGCTCATACCCTTTGAATCTGCATTCTTAGAATAACTAGAATTAAAAAGCTATGATAATGCAAAAAAACCCCAGAGGGAATCTTTCAAAACACACGCGTACAGGCAACAGAACATCCGCTCTCCACCGGTTTCCCAAATCAGCCTACCACTAATTTATTTAACATAGCAATTGCAGTCAGGGACTTAACAAAACATGTAACAGCAACAGTGACCAGTTGCCTGTCTTGTCTGTGGTAAGTGCCTGGAGAGAGGCTGCAGGTTATAAGAAAGTCAGTGGAAGTTAAACAGCAGTGGCAAATAAGTACATGTTCATCTATCATCACAGCAACTCGATGCTCGACACATACTAAGCACTTACACATGAATGTCATGTAGTCAAATATTTAACTATGTGTATAGGTATCTATATATCAATCATACATATATACAGAAATACACAGTAAAGCAACTAAGACCAAATTGCAAAACACCCCACTGTACCTTGGCAGAAACTCTATCTTTGAGTGTTTAGAGTAGCCACTAAACTCAGCCTTCAGCTTTATCCTGAACAGAAGACAAGTCTTGGTCCAAAGCTGTCAGATTTTCTTTTCTAACTGAAGATACATCAGGAGCTGTCCAGCCTATATGGATCAGATTGATGACATCAAAAGGGGCAGGACTTAAGAAACAGATCATGAAAATTATTCAAAGCATGATCCAGGGAATAATGGGAAGTGAATGAACTGGACAAACAAGTTAACATTAAGGTTACACTTGAGTTAAAGTTGGTTTGAGTGGTGGTGGTGTGTTTGTTTCTTTTTTTTTTTTTTTTTTTTTTCCAATGGCTAGAATAGCTTTTTAGCCATAATTTCTACAGATGCCAAGGGAAGTAACCATGGACCCCATAAAGTAGACTCCACTCTGAACTTTCCCACCGAGGAACTAGCTTTCTGCCTTCTTTTCATGGTTTCCGGAGGCTTGCATGATCACTAGTAATTGAAGCCATTAAGGTTTCCACAGGTGTGCTTGAGGAATTACATACCTCAGTGTAATCTGAAATGATCAGCTACTCAGTCTAAGGCACACGTGGCAGTGGATTTCTTCCTGCTTCTCCAAGAATATTGCTCATCTGTAGTGGGCTATCCCATACCCATTAAGAATTTAATTTTTCAGATGTTGAGACTCAAATAGACTAAATCAGCCATGATACTCAATTTAAATTGGAACACCCTAGTTTTGTAATACTGCTTAGTTAAGACTTGCAAAAGTCTGCATAAGTAATGCAGAAGTAGATTCAGAATTCTGGGACTACTAAAACACAATCACCTCATATTGCTTGCATAATTAGTACTGACATCTGCCCAGTTGGAAAACAGCTCTGCAATGGTTTTGCAAGAAGCTTGTTATATGAAAATATTAATACTCTGGATATGGATAATGTTTAGAGCTCCAAATTGGACCAGCAGAGCTCCCGCCTGCCTTTTAAAATTGGCTGGAACTGGATTTTCTATGACATTGGATGTTGCAAAATACTTTCATTTGCAAAGACAATTGAAATTTCTTGTGAAATTGAATTCACAAAGAAGGGAGAAAGGACAAAGATTAGGGGAAACATGCTCTTCTGATTTTGACTAATTTCAGTCCTGTTTACATTTTTAACAACTGCTTTGTGCTGGATTTTGTTTTAGAAAACAAAACATGTAGAATGTTTATCTCAAATTTTAAAATGATTATTCTAAAAGATGCAAATCCTGCTAAACAGCTGCTATTAATGTGTTTTACCTCTCTTTGTCTTTGGTATTAAAAGGAAATGCCACCAAAAATATTTGGAAAATGTTTTAAATTTTAAAAAAAGACAGTATTTTGGGGTGTAAAAATTAAACTTCTGATTAAAAAATAATCCAATTGGCTCTTGAATGAACAGCTACAGCAGAGCCCCTTGTCACTGATTGATGAAGAAGTAGTCAAACTCTCGTTAAAAAACTCAGAACACTGAAAACCTGATTCTGTCATGTCCATCTATTTGTCCCCCACCCTTCTCTCTCTCTTCATTTTATATTGTGCAATAGAAAATGGCAACAATAAATCCTTGACAATGAAATTATTGCACAATGAACATACACAAGACAAATTCTGTTGCTTCATTATGGCTGCAGGCCTCTGTGTAGAGATTCTCTGGCAACACATCAGAACAATACCTTCTGAGGCAGCCATGAATTTTTCCTGCAGGAAATGGAGAAGAACTGGATATGCAGACAACGCTGTCCCTCAAGCAAGATGCCATTTCTGTTTGCACTTGCTCGTTTGTCATCCCGCATCCCGAACTGGGAGGAGAGGGGAAAAGAACTCTCTCGCTGGTTAAAAAGTAAGTTGGCGTTTCTTTCAAAATACAGAAACAGATTATGGAGATAACGTTCACGAGAAAGTCCTTCAGGGTTGCAAAAAGGCTATTCTATAATTATTTTCAGTGGGGCAGAGAATGTTTATTAGTGCTCATAGTATTGTAATGGAGGGAAGGAGTAAGTATATTGTATGCCCCGCGTAGCAGCAGCAAATGTCAATGGTTGAATACACTCTTTGGACACGTTATGCTTTACACAGAAGGATGCCTCCCACACTATAAGTTTTCAAGCCCCTTTCCCTGAATTGCAATTTTTTCCCCGGTTGAGATTAATGGAATCACATCCCATTTAGTTGATGAAAACAGTACAGGTAAACAAAACAATTTTGTCGTTTTGCTTTTAAGCTTTTACATTGTTGTCACGTATTAAAGGAACTGTCCAAACTCCACTCTTGACCCTACACTAGCCTTCATTATTGTGCATGCTCATCACAGATGGTAATACAATTCTCACCTATTTGATAGACTGCTGAAACAGAAATGAAAATCAGACTGTACAAACATGCTTCTGAATATGTGCCTTCTTAGCAGCAGCAGCAGCTCAGAGCAACAAAAGTGAGGTACAAGGAGCATCCTGCAGGCAGAGAGAAGAGACTTTAGCTGCTTCCCATGGGCAAAAGAGTTCCTCAGTGAATTAATATTCCTTGTGGAATGGACTCAGGCACTTAGGGAAATCTACTACCAGGCAATAATTTCTTTTTATCCTTGAATATTTCCTTACAGCTGGTGCACGTGAAAAAAGTTTCGCTCTCTCTAGAGCAAATCTCTCTCATAACACTGACTTTGGCTATTATTAGACACTAAGCAGATGAACAGCACAGACAACGTTCAGCATGTTGAACAGTGTGCCTGTCCCTTATTACATTTGCTGTTGTTACAGGCTTGAGTGAAAGAGTCAGAGATTAAACTGGAGAAGCTTAGCGATAATCTCTAGCCAGTCCCTCTTGCTGTGACTGGCTAGTCCTCTAGAGCTCAAATATTAATATTTTGCCCAATATCATTTTAAATGTCCAAACCAAGAGGTACCAGTGTCTGGACTTCTTGTGAGAACACTGAATTGCAGTGAGCTGAGTCTGACCAGACAGATAAGAGTGCTTTTCCTAGTCACGTAAATCACACGCTTTTTGGCTTACGCAGGTACAAGAGAGGACGCTTTAGCTAGTCATTCATGAAGACTTTCCCCCTGGGCTGAAAATTGCTTGCACCGAGAGGCCTAAAGCAAATTAACAAACTGAAATGACACATCAAAATCCCCCCACTTCTAGCAGCTTTCCCTGCTGCCATACCACACTGTAAACTTCACTGTAATTTGCTGTCCACTAACCACACAAACTATCTTTTAGTTATTAACTTTCTCCCTTGTTGCATTTGTTTCATATTATCGCCCTCTCACACTTAAGTGTTTCATTACTTTCTATTCTTCCTCAACTCGCCTGTGTCTTCTGGAGATTCCCCACTTTTTTCTCTATATTGTTCTTCAGTCTGTGAGCTGAGAAAAGCAGCCTTTGGCATCCACCTCCTCCGGCAGTGGAAGTGACACGGAGCAGATCCTGTACCCTCCTGCCTTCAGCAGGCTTTGTAGATCTACAGTCTAATCCTGATTTTTAGCAAATCTTGCTTTACTCACGTCACTCGTTCCTGCATGAATGGCGTTTATTCTCCTGGAATGCTCCAGGTTACTCTGTCAAACCATCTTCCCACATTTTCTCTCATTACACAGGACACAGCGCACCAACCCAGTTTTCCCCTCTCCGAAATCAGCGTGACTTGTCTCCTCTGGTTTTGTGGAAACTCCCTCACGGTGCTTTCTTCATGGCCACTGGATGAGCCAGTCTATTCCTCCTCCCACTCAAAGGCAGACAAACTTCTGCGGGCAACTATAGAAAAAGGAAACTCCCAGTGTTTCCTCTTTGCATTTGTTGGTTGGCTGTGCTGTGTATGGACTTGAAGCGGCATGCATCAGGCTCTGCCTCCTGTATTTTTTTTTTCCCCAGTTCTTACTAGCCAGAACCACTTTGTCACCTTTTCAAAGCAGAACACAGTTGTTTCTCTGCTGTCCTACTGGAGAAAGGAGCGGTACTCAGGCATATTACGGCAGTGCTGACAGCTTTTTCAGTCCTGTGCAAGAGGCAGAACAAAGGCAGTCCCTGCTCTAGAGAGCTTCCAAACATTGCTTAATGTCTCCTTTTGATCCTGCCCTAAACGTTCCTGAACTGACTCTGATTTTCAGGTGTTTTCCTCGTCTCCTGGAATCTCCGTGTTGAAGCTCGGTTCACCAAAATTTCTTCTGGGAATCCCAACATTCATTGCTTTGATTGTGCGATGCTTTGATTTTGCGATGCTTTGAGCCATGGCTGAGGGCATCTATATCTTGAAACCAGAGTGAGCTATGCCTGCAGAAATAGGATAGTATTGGTGTACCTCGCCATCCTTTTTGCACTGGTTTGCATCTAGCCAGAGCAGGTTCAAATGTTGCAAAGGCTGCCAAACCTGCTCAAGGAAGTAGGTAAACACTCTTTAACTTGTGCTGAGCTCCCTAATGCTCCGGTTTTATCACCAGCAGTGCCTGAGTTAGCAAGGCTAAAGCTAGCTGGCACATCCTTACAAAACCCAGAAATCACAGCAATGAGCACATGCATATTCTGCTAGTCATCAGCCATTTAAATATTCCTTAATTACACCCCTTGTTATGAAGAGGCCCCACGTAACCCCTGCTTTTCATTAAGCCTCCACCAGAGGCGCATAGGGTTAAAAATGCAGCCTCAGTAGCAAAACCCTGCTTGCTTCCAGTATGACCAAACATTCATTTCCACTCACTCACCTTTCTGAGTAAGATGTCTGTAGCTGCTCCTGTCATCCCTCTGGGATAACACCTGCTTTTTTGTTTCTCTTCCTGTTCTCTGTTCTTGTTTCTTTAGTCACAGGCCTTCATAGATGCTGTTCCACCTGTTCAGACCTGACAAACCCTCAGCCAATTTCAAAGATTCACAGGCTGGTGAAATTCTGCTTGCTAGTGGATTTTCTTTTTTTTTTTAATCCTACTCCAGCTCAGAGGCAGTATCTGTGGGAATGCTGATGCAATTAGGGCTGGCAGAGGTTGGAGAACATCAGTTCTGTGGACATGCAAGATGCAACCATCCTGGAATCACAGTTACCATAACTCCATCATAAATGAAGCCAAAATCTCCCCAAGCAGTTGTCCAAGCTCCTGGAGAAAGTGGTAGATAGTACTTCTGGCTCCTGTCTTCTGGCAATAGGCAAGCAGGTCTCCCCTGGCAATCCCTACTCGTCTCTGTACCCCGGAGAGAGACTGCAATGCAATGCTTGGTAGCAATTCACTGGGGTTAATCAACCCAGTAACTTCAGGCTTTCGTATTGGGAACTAGAACAGATGTCAACAAGAGGAAGAGGTACTACAGTATGGCAACTAGGAAGGAGGGGAATGAAGAAACTGGGAACAAACTGCGCAAGGGCAAAACAGTCATTAGCAAATCAGTAACTGAAACTAACTATTACATAAGTGACTATGTCAGCTGTCATACCTCTTTAGATGGGTGCTTTTTGGCTTAAATTCAAGTGCAGTACTACATCTGCCATCAGCAACCTCTGAAGGATTCCTTCACCTCCTCATAGAACAGCTCTATTCGTGCCTGAGTCAGTAATTGCAAAGTCATAGCCCCAGTGACAAACATACAAACAGCTCTATAAAGGCTACCGGTGCTGAAAACTTTAAAAAGCAGAGTAATAATCCTCTGAGTGCACGTAAACACTCGGGGAAGTATTGTGGCTGAAAAGAAGACCTGGCTTTAAAAAAGAGATAATTTTGTAACCTTTAAATGATGCCAAAGGTGATCCAAAATGCTATGCCGATGTAAGGATTGCATAGATGACTTATTTTTGATTCCTTCAAACTTGCAGAAGATTATCTGGGAAACCCATGAACGTCCCTGTGCTCTGGGTCTGATGTTTGGGGTGTGCTTATTCGCATGGAAAGCACCGTACTTAGCCAGTGAGCCCTAAGATTCGCTATTAATTACTTGTTTTTCATTTTTTTCATGCCCAGGAAAGCTTTACTAGCCAATCAAAGAGTAAAGATGCTGCCACATGACTTCCACGACCCGTACCTCACCGTGAGTAATGTGGAGTGAATAGTCCACGTGAAGAGCACAAATATTCCTGGCCTGACCTGTCTGCTCGGCACTGAGAGAAACCCTCCACAAAAGTCCCCAGGCAACCCCCAAATGTTAGATCAGGAATGGTTTGTAACTAAAAGGAGCTAACCTGGCCTAGTGATGTTTTCTCACTGAATTTACCCCATCAGTACCGTATAAAACCCAAGTAAAGGCAGATGTCTACAAACTCTTCACAACCATTTGTTCAAAGTCTATATCCTGTTTGCTGGAGGGTCCCTGCTTGCCAAGGAAATTTTGTCCAGTCTCTAGCACTTGTAAAAAAAACCCCAAACAAACAAACAAACAAAAAAACCCAACCAAAATGAAAAATAAATGTCACAAGAAGATAGTCAATTTTCCCTATCCACTGGAACTGCAAAAGCAATGGCAATAAATACAAAACTCCACCCACAGACGAGGGTAGAGTCTGCCACAACATGAACAAAGCAATACCAACTTGAAAGCCTTAAACTCTTGAACTTTTCTCTTCTCTTGCTGTGTAATCTTGGGCAAATCTTTCTGCCTCTCTGTTGCTTCATCTCTGAAACAGACATAATGACACTCTGCAGCATTGTTGAGAGGGTTAATTGTTGTTTGTATAAAGCTTTGGTGATGTAAGCTGCCATGTAAGCATGATGATGACTATTGCTTTGATACTGCTTATTAATTGCAACAGGATGGGTTGTAGTCATGCTACAGTATGTAAAAATATGTTTTTAAGAGATATTCCTAGATCTCATCTGGTATTTTAACATGATCAGTACTTACTCCTGTATTAGACAAACAGGTGACAGAATTCTTTGTGCATTTAACAATCCTGCGGATACTTTCCAGAGATGTGCAAGGGGTGCTGCCTACATCAGATCCCATAGATTTCCCCCTTTAGCATTCATCCTCATCAAAGGAGCTCCTTGCAATGCTCATTGCTTAACATAACAAACTTTCTTCTCACTTCATTAGCATGAAAGGATAAGATCTTGAGATTATTTTCACTTCTAGACCTATTTGTCATAAAGAGTTCTATAGATCAAGAACAGCTGTAATTTGCGTTTGCCATGCAGGCCATTTAATGTGCCTCCAGAAGTGAATGTACATCATGAGGGCATATATCCTTTACCTGATATTTTTTCTGAAATTCTCTCTCCTCTCTGAGAGAATGCATTCACTCGTCACACAAGGATTGACAGGCCTACAATGCAAGTAATGCATTTTGTATCATTTAATTTTTAAAAGCATCTTAACACAAAATACCCTGGTTTTCCTCATTAACCCTGGCATTTTTGACTGGAGACTTCCAGCAGGTTTTGGCAGTAAATATCAACTTCATACTCTATTCCGTTAAAACCTGAATGTTGGCTCTGACTTGATAGATCAGCAGCAATTACCCGTGAAACTCTGTTCAAGATATTCCCTGCTTCCCCATGCCCCGCTTTGCCACTGCAGCTAGGTTAGTTCTTTGTCAAAGAATACTATATACTACACATATCTGGGTACTAAAGATTAAACACAATAGTAGAGCTACAAAGAGGGTAAGATTGGGGTTTTTGTGCTGTTGGGATGAACGAAAGCAGATTACCTTTCATCTGTCACAGACTTCAGAATATGCCCTGAGGACCCCTCAGGAGAAGGCTCTCTAGGACACAGTCATGAATATTCAGTGTAAATTGTGAGATGGAACATTTTTCTGTTATTCTGGGTGCCACAGGAAATCATGCTGCCTTGCTCTTATTTCTGGTAATGTCTGTCTGGCATGTATTTATTATTAAGTTGCCCAGAGACTATGCTGGCAGATGTAAATTCTAAGCATTATTTGTACCAATGGTTCCAAAAGGCTTCCCTCCTCCTCTTCAAAGATGTGTCTTCCTGCAAGGCTGTAGCATCTCCAAAAGCTTGCATCACTAAGCGAACTGTTTATCTACACCTGAACTGATCAGAATCTGGCTGTAAAAGATTGCATGTGCTTCTACACTCTGTCTGCTCCAACCATTCTGGTGGCATTCAGTGCATGCCCATTTTTCTTTATGGACATAAAGGAGAAAAAACAGATCAGAAGGTGGAGTGGGAAAGCAAGGATTTACAGCTCTGGTTAAGTTTAGCAGGTGCTCTGTGTTGCTTAGTAAACTCTATAAAGGAAACATTTTATCATTGAAAGGCTCAGTTCCTCCTGTCAGCACTGGAGACAGTTCCTCTAGGTCGAGGCAGAGGCGTATTTGTCAAAGAAATTTAGCAAAGCAGCCCATTCAATGAGACTCATTTTGTGTCTAGTCAAAGGAAAACAAACCACTGGTCAGCTCAGCCAGGATCTTCCTGTAGGACTAAATGAATATTTTAAACAAGTAAGAAAAAATCTTTTGTCACAAAAACTTGCTCTGGAATTGCAAATGGTCTCTGTGAAGAATGATTATCTGTAGAGATCTGTGTAGAGATTACCTGGCTTTAAAGAAAGTTCAGCAGTAATGAAACCACAGCCATTATAATGACTTTTGAAGGCACACATCAATCTTACAAGGTAATAGCTTAATAACGTTCTAATACTAGGCATGCTGTGCTTTGGATATAAAGAGCAATGTAATCATACAAACGTCAAATACTAAAGAAGAGCATGTGGAAACAGTGAAAGGCTCTGTGTGAAAGTGATGAACAGTAAAGAGAAATTGTTATGTCATGCTATTTGTCTTTGCATCTTAGGGTGATGTCATTAGAAGGCCACTTGTGTCCACTGATGGCTGTGTACCAATTATTGCTTGGGAAACACAGGATGGAGAGGTAAATGGGAACTGGATCCTGGTGATGGAGCTCCTTACCTAGTACCGGTGGAATAAATAGGGAAGAGGACTGACCTTTCCTCTTTCTGACTCAGAAACATGCCAGAATTATTTTCTAAGTAATACTATCTCCTTGACAATCATCATAAAGGAGGTCACGCTCGACCTTAGCCAGGCAGGAGAGGAAATCAAAGGGAAAAAAGCTCTGGCTTCAGCAAGTTTATCAGGGATTTATCAGTGCTTAGGTTAAATTGCCTGACATTTTATTTGGGTCACCTAAGGCTGTCTGATTGCCTGCTGCCTCTCCAATTCAGACAGTAGAAAATGAAGTAAATCACAAAAAGTAGGATGGCTGGAAATATTAATCTGGGCTATAAATGAACAACATTGATCATTATCATGATAGCAGTGATTATGGAAACAAAGATTATGATTCATGTTTGGCACTTGTTGATGTGGAAAATTTAGTCCAGAGAGCTCAAAATAGGTGACACTCACCAAGTGATTAAGCGTGCATGCTTCCAGTAAAGCTAGATAAATAATATTATTCTTTCTTTATAGAAGAAGAAAAGTGGAGCTTCAAAACAATTGAATGATTTCCTCATGATCAACAATGAATCACTGAGACTCAGAAACCATCATAGTCCTTCTCTGAAACTCAAGGTAATCATCCTTGTTGAAGCTATTTATGAATGAGTTATCAGTTTCCACTGGAAAAAAAAAAAAAAAAAGAGGATCAGTTTCTTAGGGCATCAAAGGATTTGGGGAATTCTACAAAATAATATAGTTCTACTAGGTAATAATATACTATACTTCTGTACTACTATGAAACAAACATGCACTATGGTGACAAAACATTCACTGAAGGGAAGTTACTCAGGAAAAGCCAGTATGGTAGTTAAAGCAATACAACCCCTCAAAAGGACAAAGAACCAAAAATAAGAAAAACAAACATACAACCCCTCTAAATTGCCTTTTGGCCAAAGGTTAAAGGAGAGCCACCTTAGCAGCACTTTATGAGAAAACCAAAACAAAACCCCCTACATTGTTTCATCCATTAATGACATGGAACTACTTTTAGATGGGGAAGCAGCAAGATGTTTTAATGCAAATGCCATTGCTCATAGTTTAGATCTGGAAGTGATGCATCTCATATGCACTTGGAATTGGAAGGGAATTCAGGAAGGCAGGATATAATTACTTGAACTAAATCTGGCCAAGACATTAGCATTAATATCCTGTACTCTTATAAAAAGATCTCTGAGGGATTATTGCTCAAAGTTATCTTTTGCTTTGAATGCAAGCCCAGACGGTGGAAAACGTGATCAGTTAGTGCTTTGTTACAAACATGACCCTGGGACAGTGATTTAATTTCTCAGTGTCACCATTTCATCTGCACACAGGTAGTTACAATTGCAGCACATTCAGGTATCAGTGATGGAGATTCACTATAAACTGAACAGCAAATATCCTTCTGCCTTTAATAAGGCTCAGAATTCCAAATTACTTTTGTTGAAAGCCCCCCCCCCCAAAAAAAAAACAAACCCCAAATGACCCCAAAAAACTCATAAAAGTTTTGCTTTCCCCCCAAATGAGGAAGTACACATTAAAAAGTTAGGAGTAAATACAGCTCGGCAATATTTATTAATGCTTAAACACAGTACAAACCCCAAATCCTAACTAAAGCCTTTCAGATCGCAGTGTCTGGAACACACATTTTATCTAGCATAAATGAAAAATGGCTTCACCAGCATCACTGAGCTCGTTGCAACCGTGCCTCGTCTTTGGCAAACACTGACAATAGCCATGCTAATAAATGGTGCTCCCTTGCTCAATAAGACAAGATGTCTCTGTGGCTTCCTGAGCTAAATCACCAGTTACTCATGGGATGAATTCTTCAAGAGGATTGTTCAGCTGCTGCTTCTTCCTTTAACAACATCCTAAAGGTTCATTCTTTCCTTCCCCAAGGCTTTGCAAAGGTTCAGCCCCGTGCGTGACTTACGTCTTGCAGCCCGTTCAGATCAAGGTTGCCACAGTCCCCTTTGTTCTGAGGCCCCTGAGTATTTTTTCCCCCACTTGTTCTCTCCTTCTGCATTCCACCCAAGCTCCTTGCCCCTCTTGTCCAACTCCACCCTCGCCTTTACTGTGCTTGGTAATCTCCACCCACATCTCTCCTACTTGGGTGTAACACTCCTAAACCTCCTTCTTTACTGATCTTTGTGGCTTTTGCTTGCTCTGAATCTTGGTTGTATTTTTGTTAATGCAGTAAGCTGCCAGGCAGGATTTGCCCACCAAGTTCAGTTCCCTGAGGTCCCCTGTTGTAGGAGGTAGAATCATAGAATCATTTAGGCTGGAAAAGACTCTTAAGATCATCAAGTCAGTAGTAGTCGGTAGTCAGGCATGAGAGACCACACAACACTCCTGCCCTTATTCACTGGGCAATGGTTTCTTTAATGGATCTTGTGCTTGTAGGCAGTAAACTCTTCACAGTTAGCAAACTCTGCCTTTGTACATCCAAAATACTTACATGGTGCCAGTTAGCAGTGGCTTTAGACAGCAAAGAAAATGAATAGAGATCTGTAGTCTCACTGTGATACGTGTCGGGGAACACACTATATGGACGTGTAAAGTAAGAGAGCCCATTATAACCAACTGATCTTCCAATTCCACAGGCTATAGAGGCTGAAAAACAAGTAAAGCGCCTAGGGGGTAGTTCTCTGTATTCAGGGCAGAAGTAGAGATTCCTGCTTTTTTTCACTACTTAAGCTGAGAGACCTATCTTGGTTATCTGAAGCAGCAATGGGTTCAATGGTCAAGCCATGAGGTAACTAAGGAAAAAAACCTGCCCATTGAGTACATCTGAGAGGAGATCCTCTCCTGATCCCACTGTAACACGGCTGTTGGTAACAGGACTTGGGGAAATTGCCTCCCCAAGGATGTGTCAAATGTCTTTCTGGGATGCAAGAACTTTCTATTTCATCGGCGTCCTCAGTTCTGAGCAGCCTTGAGGCATGGCTGTTCTTCCAAGTGTTCTGTCCTTCTGGGCAATCTAAAGAGAGACGCTCAGCAGCCACAGCATTGCCACATTTACTGGACAAGATTACATTTGAGTACATGTGAACAGTAATTAACCCTCACTACATTCCTTGGGGTACGTTTTCTTTCTCAAATTATTTCTTCATCCACCAAGGTCAGCCTCAAAATACTCATTTGACTGCATGTGTGGAGTAGTGCATGAAGTACTACTTTCGTTTGATGGAGAAACTGAAGCAAAGGACTTACCCAAAGGCACCCACAAATAGAACAAAATCTGATTCCTGTTATTTGTATCTGTCCTGAAAATTTGCAATGCTTTTCTTACTATTATAATTAAAGGAAAATTTTCTGCACTGTGAAAGTCAGACAGCTACGTATTTTTAAAGAATACAAAAGGTCTGTGTTCACAAGCACATAAAGATGTTTTCATGTCCTGTAACTACCCACGTGATCCTGCTGAGGGGCCCATATCAAATTGAAAAACAACTCCAACCTTTACGAGATAGTGAACTGTCTCATTTGTCTCTGTCCTGGAGTTAATCACCTTCCAAGTTAATTTAGCAGTATGTACTTATTTACTTGGTGCACTTAATGATTTAAGAGCATACATTTGGAAGTTCTAGTGACTTCCCAAGTCCAGGTTTAAAATATGCCTTCAAGACATGATCGCAGTACACCAAAGATATGTTATGGAGAGAGGAAATTCTATAGTGTGATTCATTTGCATGTTGGAAAACAACTGAGAAGAAAGAAACTACTCTGAGAGAGAAGTCTCATTATATGCTATCATTAGTGTTGAGAATAACATACCAGAGAGATGAATGGAATGTTAATTACAACACACTTATGCATGAAATACTTTTGGGTTGGGGAACATTAGAGAGAATGTCAAAGGTGTAAATATGAGCTCCGGAATCCCTTCAGCATTCTGGGGCCTTTATTACAGTCTCCAGGTTCACATGTTTCTCACATTTCTAGACTTAGATGACTTAGCAGGAATTCTAGCGTAAACACAAAAGAAGACAAAATGGTGTGGTAGACGAAAAAAAGGTAATTGTCCTCAAGTCCATGGGTATAAAACTAGGTATGTATTATACTACGTAAATTGCCATGGGGAATTTATTAGGTGAAATACATGTAGGCTAATACAGCATTCTAATAATACCTTGTATTTATACAGTGCTTTACATCTTGAAGTATAGTAATGATATATAATAAAGAGCTCCTTCTGTTCTGCAAAACCTTCAAGCATTTGTAAACTGTGAGCTCAGATTAGATAAGGATGAGTGAGTGTAAGAGATTAAAACAGAACAGATAAACTATTGCTTCTATTTTGAAGCAAACCATTTTTCCCTGAAGCATTTCATGGCACCAAAATCAATGCAGTTCAAAGAAAAGGATACAGTTTGATAAACTTCACTAACTCAAAAAGTTCTGATGTGGCCACAGGTGGAACATGTGAACACTTTGTGTATGAAAGATCCTGCTATTGTGATTGAAGTCAGAGGTAATCATGGAAAATCTTAGACATTTGAAATTAAACTACCATGAAATTTTCTACACCCCTCAGCAAACTGAAAATATTTTTGTTTGGTAAGTTTCTCTCTTCTTGATTTCAGATTGGCATTTTTTCCCTAAATTTTCTATCATTTTCCTACGTCTGGAAAAGTCCATATTTGAAGCTTAAGTAACAAAAATTGTTACATCTCTCAGTGGGATTCTGTAAGCCCAAACATCATTTCAGTTTGTTGCACCACTGTAGCCCTCTCTGGGGTCTAATACAACAGCCACTTTGTATCAACAACCCTGCCTCAGTGCTTAGGACATAAATGAAAACTACATACTCCCACTAAAAACGAACAGACGTGCTTGAGTAAGATATTCTATGAGGACACAATATTTTGCAATCCTTGGTTTGTAGAAACCGAGGAGTTGAAAACGTATAGGTGGTTTCAAACTTGGTTTTTGCCCATAGGTACCGACATCACAGCCGGCTTTTTCCCCCCCTTCTTGCTGTTGATTAATCTCCACAAACCCATGACAAGGAGTGCAAGTCTGGACAACAGCCTATGCTACTCTGGCAACAGACAGAACTAAGAGTTTAAAAAGTACGTGAGCTGCCACTGCCCTCTGTTGGGTGCCGGTGCAGAAGTGCTCAAGCATGGAGGAGAACTGAGGTCACTGAAGGAACTATTCATGTGGAAGATGCCTGCATCTTTTGGAACGGTAAGAAAAATTCTGGCCTTTATTGCAGTCACGCAGTCCCGTCTATGAGAGTTGCAAACTCTTTGGGCAACTCAATCATTTTCTTTTCTGCCTTTTCGTTTCACCTGAGGCAATAAATTAAGATTATTAGCCCAGCAACAGAGATACACTTTCCCTTAAACTAATACGTATGCTAATAGTTAACGAATACAGTACAGTGGTTATGCTCTACACCTAGAGTGCTAAACGCAGATGTATAAACCAGAAGCCAGTCTCTTCCTTATGTTTTTTAAATTAAATCTTGGATAATCAGACCGCATGAATTCCCTTTCACAATCACTATCTGAGTTGCAAATTTCAAAAGCTCTGCAAGAAAAGCATAGGAAGGGAGCGAGCAAAAAATTCCTCTCAACTGGGATACAATTCAGTATGTAGGTGACAACCGAAATGCCAAAACATTAAATGTTAACCGCAAATAGGTTACTAGTCTTTTCAAGAGGAGTATTTAATTGGTTGGTGATTTTTTGTATGAACAAATACAACAGGAAATACAAGCATTCAGATTCAATGTATCTGAAACTCAGTCTCAAGTTGGACTCAAATCACCAAAGAGAAGAGATTAGCATAACCATGCCAATAAAGGCTGAGGTGCAATATTTAGAAAAGGACCATCATGACTGATGTCTGCTAAATCCCATCTTGCACAAACTGGCATGGAAATATGATTTTAGCGTACCTTATTCAACATGCTTATTGTGCCAAGAATGATGTAAAGGCAAGGTGGAACTGCGTGTGTTACAAAACACTCCACAATACCCATGCTGTTAAAATGTTTAATCTTTCAAGCACAGGCATCTCACATAATCCCTTAAGGGCTGTGTTCAGTTGTGCCAGACAGTCAGCTAAGGATCGGAGACAGAGGAGAATGCTGTCTTCACTTCGATGGAGCAAGATTTTGCAGTGTTTTCTCCTAAGATGGCGTGGATATGCTATCTTAAATTAAGAGTAAATAGACACTATGTCTTCCTGTCACATTTGGCCTCCTAACTATAAGGGAGTAACTTGCTTTACTCTTCGTAAACATTGCTGAAGCAACAAATGCAGAAATATGGTACAAAACAATTGCTGCACTTTTATAGGCCTACCGGTGGAATCCTGGAGCAAAAAATATTGTCCGTGTACTGAATGACTGAAAATGAGTTTGGATTTATCCATTTTATGAACAGTGGGAATTTGAAGGAAAGATTCAGGAGACTTACAGCAAAAACCCGCATACAACCCATTCTTTTTTCAGGAAAGGCAAACCCAAGACAATCCCGGGGTCCCTCCCAAATACAATCTTATGCAAAGCCGTAATAATCGAGCGGCGACGTCGAAGTACACCGGACTTTCGTTATCGCTACTTTTTTTTTCCTCGCGGTTGACCTTCTGCCTTGATAACGCCACCGCTCCCCGACGCCTTCCTAACGGCGCGGCCTGCCCATCGCCCTCCCGGGGCCTGGAACCAGCCTCACCCACGGCAAAGGCCCCCCCCCCCGGCAGGAACCGGAGGGCTGCAGCCCGGGAAACGCGCCAGCTTCACGCCACCGTGTCCCGTAGAACCATCCCTTCCCCAGCTCCGCTCAGGCCGCCATCGCGGATGAGAAGGGGAAGCCGGAACCGGAAGTCAGCTGAGCTGTGCGTAAGGCACCGGCGGCCCGGAAGTGGGGCGGCTCCTTCCCGGAAGGAGCCTCCAGCACCGCGTTGGCCCCGCCTCCCCGCGTCGCCATCTTGGCTAGGAGCCGCGGTCGCGCCGCAGCGGGGAGGCGCGGGGGTCGCGGCCCTGGCCTGCCCTGCCCGCTTTTCCTCTTCGCGGCGCTCCTTTCTCTTTCTCCCTCCTTCCCTCCCTCGCTTGAGCCTCCGGCTGCGGGCAGGTGGGGCTGTCTTCGGCGGTGGAGGGGCCTGCTCTAGCAGGGAGAGGTGAGCGGGGCCTGGGCCGGCGGGGCGAGCCCATGAGGGAGCTGAAGGAGCAGGGAGGGCTGGACCGGCTGCCTCCCTTCCCTTCCCCGGCCTGACGGGGACCCGTGGCGGGCAGACGGTTCGCTGTAGGCTGTGAGCTCCCCGGTTGTCGCTTCTTGCTCCTTCTTCGCTCGCTGCCTGTCTCCTCAGGCACGGAGCGGCCGCCGGCAGGGCCGGGGTCACGCTTACCCGCAGAAAGAGGCGCTGGCTGTCGTTCCACAAGGCAGGTGTGGGGGCCTGGGGGGCCGGGGACCTGTGGTGCCCTTGTCTTAGCTCCCTGATTCACCCTGCCGGGCTGGGAGCAGGGCTTGGGCGCATCATGGCTGTCTAAACACCGGCCGGTTGCTTTCTTGCTGGCTTCTGGTAAATTGGATTGCCGAGATGGGAAAAGGGGTTTGCGGGCAACATTCTGTTAATGTTGCCGTTTATTTTCCGCGTTTAAGATACGAATGTCCCTTCGGATAAGGCTTTGAGGGGGTGTTAAAATCCCAATAACTATACTTAGTGCTGTAAAATAATTCAGCGTGTTTTTGCAGTCCGCAGTGAGCGGCGCTATTGCAGGACTTCAGAACAAGTAATTGTGTTAAATTAAAAAGCTGTGATTTATTCTATGTTTTGAAGTCAAAGCTGACTTCTTTGGAGAAGAATTCTTAATTTTGTGATTTCAAGAGGTGTGACTTAAAAACACGTGTGGCTTCCTTCAAGAAAAAATGCTGTATGATTCAAACGATTTACAGTAATTCTGAAAAAAGCCAGGTTAAATGCCTGTATTTTGAGGAGGGTTTGAATATTTGACCACATACACTTGTTGCTTATGGTTTAAATATTATTTCTTTATTGTACTTGGCTATCTGTTCGAAGTAAAGGAATAGAAAGGGTCATAGGAACGTATGTGTCAAATGCTGCTGTCATGTTGCAGGCATTGTCTTATCTCTTTATACAAGCTGTTTGTAAAATCTTTCCTTTTTGTTCTTGCTTGAATTTCTATGTATAAAGCTAAGTAACTTGCTAAATTTATCGGGGGGGGGGGGGGGAAGGGAGTTAAATTGCAGTTGTTAATTGGTACATGTTCTGTAGGTACATTGTAAGGGCTGATGCTTTCTTTGTCTTGTAAGCAGCTTGGAATTTCCTTTCTTCACACTGACTTGTCTCATTTTGGATGAGGTCTTTGTTTATCTGGAAGAGAATAATCTGGCTCAGAGGTTTCCTTCCGTAAATTCAACTGACTCTTAAGCAGGCAGCAGATTAAAGTTAAAATCCTTCACCTGAAAGTCAGTAATAAGGTTATTGTGGTTTTTTGTTTGGTACTTATTTCAAATAACTGGATGTGTAGAAACATGGAACGAGTTTAAATTGTGGGCAAATTTACATAATAGATATTCAAACTGAATAGGGAAATTAATTACTCAAAAAGAATAAGCCTTCTAAAACAGTGTCATAATGATGTGTGTGCAGCCTAAACGCAGGACTGGTTATTAAGAGTTCAAGTGGGTTCTATAGTGCAGCATATTTTCATGGTGGCAATTCACTGTGGTATTTAAACAGCAGTGTTTCGGAAGGATTGTTTTCCCATTTTGACAATATACAGAGTCTTTTAGGAGTCTGTATTAGTTAAGATTTTTGCATGGTTCTTGCCACTTAAAAGTTATGGTAATTTAATTTATATTTAAAAAAAATATTCTGTAAAGTAGACTTTTGCAAAAATCTGGAACATAGTAGCTCTGTGTCTATTAAGATTGTATTGAGATTGTATTTATATATTTTTTTTTAAAAACTAGATGAGCAACAACAGTAATAAGAGAGCACCAACGACAGCAACACAGAGGCTTAAACAAGACTACCTTCGAATTAAGAAAGATCCAGTGCCTTATATCTGTGCAGAGCCCCTCCCATCTAATATCCTTGAATGGTAAGAATTGGAATTAACTGTTCGCTTACTTGTGGAGAGAACAAGATTTTCCAGGTCATCAAGTCTGACTCCCTCATTCCTACAGACTGTATGGGAATCTTGGTTTTGGGAGGTGGAGTATGAAATTTTTGCTGAAGTGATGTTCATCTTCATTTTTCTAGAGAAATTGATAGCTGATTGTGTGATGGCTTTCATTTTGTTTAAATTTCCTTCTTTGTCTTAGGCACTATGTTGTACGGGGACCTGAAATGACTCCTTATGAAGGTAAAAGTTAGCATGTAGCAAAAGCGTGCATGTGCTTTATGTTATGATTGGCATACTTGAGTAATTACATGCCTGTCTGAATGGGCAAAATATAAGTACTGTAAATAGCTCTAAAAACTGTTAGCGCAGTTTCAAAGCTGTCTGTGACTTGTGTGATAGCTTGTTGAAAAAGAGGTGGGGGTACTGCTGTCTATTAGTAATTTTTCTGTTATCAAGGATTCTAACAAAACCATATTTAGTTTAAACTGAAGGCAGATAACTTCCTACTAAGTAACTGCTAAAGGTCTTAGAGCAGATACCTCGCTTTAGATAGTCTGTGACAGTCAAAGATATATTTCAGAACATCCCATTTTGTTAACATAAAAATGTTCTCAGTGAATTGAGACATATATTCTCTTTACGAATTTCTCTGGAGAAAGTGAGGAACGTAAAAGCCTTATTAATTTGTTATAGTCGCATATTTTGCAATGTCTTCTGAAGCCTCTCAAAATCTTTTTGAAATTGGATTCTTCATAGGATTGTGTTTGCAGTTAGCTGCGTTTCTGGAAAACTAACCCATTTGTATTGTATTAAATACACTTTGGCTGGTTTTCCTTAAATGTATTACAGACTTGACAACAGAACATACTGTTTGTAATATGCATGTGAGAGAATTGCCTCCAAAGTAAATCTACTGCAGGTTTGGATTATTCTTGTGTTTTAGAGGCACGAGATCATGTGCTTGATCTCTTTAGTGTGAGGGGGAGAAGGAGACAAGTGAAGGGTTTTATTTGGCCCATTTCGAGTAGCAGCTTAGGACTTCATCTTCATGCAAAATAAGTAATTCATCTCTTTATGTAATGCAGGTGGCTATTATCATGGGAAACTAATATTCCCCAGAGAATTTCCTTTTAAACCTCCTAGTATTTATATGATTACACCTAATGGAAGGTTTAAGTGTAATACAAGGTAAGGATTTTCTTCTAACACTTAAGTAATTAACACCATTTTAGTAATATCTATAATATGTAATAATTTTAATGGCAAAAATAAAACATGCTGCTTGTTTTATCCTTTTGAAGGTTGTGTCTTTCAATCACTGATTTCCACCCGGATACATGGAATCCAGCTTGGTCAGTCTCGACGATCTTGACAGGCCTTCTTAGCTTTATGGTGGAAAAGGGCCCCACACTGGGCAGCATAGAGACATCAGAGTTCACAGTAAGCTCCAGACTGTGAGATACACCTTTTGTCGGCTTAGCGAATGTTGAATGTGACCTCAAAGTTAAAACAGCAGCTGGCATTTTGATATCTCGGAAATGAATATGTTATTGCCTACTACAGATGATGGGCAGATGAATCAAGTCAATTTGAGGCGGTGTGGGGATGGGGAAGGGATTTCTTACAGAACTTAAAATCCCTTTTAGTAAACTGTATGGTTAGGACTTTCTCCTTCCTTCCTCTTTAACTGTCTGCCAAGCAGGCACACTAGTACAGAACACTAATCTCATAAAATGAAGAATTGAGAACGTAACTTAAGTCTAGAAATGTCTGTTGTAGTGAATAATATTCACAAGTATGAAGTTTTAAATGTTAGAAACTAGTTGACTAGTGGTTTGCACCATTCTTTTGGGAAATAATCACATGTTGAATTAAAGTATATTAACTTCATTTATATGCAACTGCTGATAACTTTTGTTTCTCCGCAGAAAAGACAGCTAGCTGCACAAAGCTTAGCATTTAATTTAAAAGATAAAGTCTTCTGTGAGCTCTTCCCTGAAGTAGTGGAGGTAAGGGAATTAATCTGTGCAATAAATTTGTTTTCTGTAGTTCTTCAACTTCTCTGTATAGATCTGTAAACTAATTGTTTAGGACTTTTCCCAGACAGTAGCTACTTTTGTCAATCTTGGAATGCTTTCAAAAGGCACTTTTGCTATGCGTAAGAATTAAAAACTTGAATCGTGAAATGGAATTGTTTTTCTGCTGCACAAAGATCCATTGTATAGAGAATCAAATGTGTGTATTTAGGATTGGTATCATAGCCTTGACTGAGCTGCGCATGCAGCAGACGTGGTTGCGGTCCCAATATTTTAGAATTGTATACTGTGTTTTCTTGAATTTGTGTAGGACTAATCTTTGTGTATCTGGACTTGGTCCACTGATATCCTAGGCTATTTTTTGTTCTTAATTCTCCTTTAAGATTAGAGACTTATATTCTTTCTACTTAACTTCTGAGAATGGGTTATATGTTTTTAGGGCATGTATCTTCTTTGCCCAACAATAACCTTAGGTGTGTTGATACACAGTTTATGTTGTCATGTCTAGGTAACAGCTGAAGGATATAGAAATTTGCTTTTTATAAGGTTCTGAAAATGGTTACCCTTCAGCCAGACAACAGTATATAGATGGTACAGGTTTAAGAAAGAAAGAAAAGAAAAAAAAAAAGTACCTCGCTTCATTCAGACCTCTGGGATTCTCTAGCCAATTTCCACTGATGACACTTGGCTCTAAAATTTCTCGCCTATTACAAATGAAGGATGCTCCTTTCTTCACTCCTGTCTCAAGATGGTTCCTTCCCTGTAACTTCTTACTGAAGAAACTCAGTTCTTTCAGCCTGCTGTTTAGACTTTGGGAGTTAATATTTTGCATACCATATGAATGGGAACAGTTTTCTGTTATGGACTCTTTTTCGTGACTCTGGAGTTACAATATTATGGTGCTGATGCTCATTGTAGTTTGGAATTCTAGGCATAGAATTTGTCAGGCAAGCTGCTTTGGGTTGTACAAATTTCACCAAATTGCAAGTCTTAATTATTGCACAAAGAATATATGCTGTAGCAGAGTAGGGAAAAGATACAGGAGAGCCATTTTCCAGCTGTTTTCTTAAGCATGAGAGATGTTTGGTTTTGTTAGAGATGACCTGAGGTCATAAATGTATGAGCCCAGCTAGTGAAGTAAACATTGTCCACAGACAGAAATGGCCTCTTTGGTCAGAGCGGTGAGTGCTTATGGAACTTCAGTTTTGATTCATCTATTATTATTCTTAAAGGTACTCACAAAGCCCTGGCTTAAAAACCATTCTCTCTCTTTGTCTCCTTTTGGGACAGCCCTTAGGAAAAGAAAAGTTTTATTTCCATTTCCTTTCTTCCTCACACAGATAATTCTGAACTGAAGGTTTTAATTGCATTTTCTTATCAGTTACAAGAATGCCAGAGAATCGGAAATACTTTCTGCAGTACTGTTTTGCCAATACCTAAATTGTCAGAAAACTCTGAATACAGTAATAGATAACTGCTGTTGCATTCCAAGTACAGGCAGATTTTTAACATGTAATACTTGTAGTCCTAATCTTTCTAAGCTTCTATGATTGCTTTCTTCATTTTTTTTTTTAATGTCTTGCATTCAAAACAAGCTGGACATGCAAGAATTTCTCATTTCTGAAAAAAGGCTTCTCAGAAAATGTACATGTGAACTAAAAATAAACTTGGCTGAATGATTGTTAGTGTCAACTACTGAACTAGGCCACTTGGGAAGAAGTTGGGGAGACTGTACAAATGTATGTAATGCAGTTAATTTAGTTTAAAAGACCTTTAACGTGAAGAAATATACCATATCTTTTTCCTAAAAGTTATGTGAGAACTTGGGTTCTGAAATCTTTTCAAAACACTCAATAGCTTCACCACTTTCACTTCCAGCTATTCAGTTTTCTTTTTTCTTTCTCCAGGAGATTAAGCAAAAACAGAAAGCACAAGAAGAGCTCAATAACAGACCTCCATCCCTCCCTTTACCTGATGTTGTCCCTGATGGGGAAGCACACTACGGTCAGAATGGAATACCCCTTCTTAATGGGCATGTACCATTGGCACCTGCCAATCATCCAGGTCTCCAACAGGCCAATCGTAACCATGGACTTTTAGGCGGAGCTTTGGCGAACTTGTTTGTTATAGTTGGTTTTGCAGCCTTTGCCTACACAGTCAAGTATGTACTGAGAAGCATAGCGCAAGAATGAGGATAATAAAAGAAAACCAAGACCAAATTAGTGGTAGTTGCAGAATGAGTGGGACTCTTTGGGCATCTGACTCTGACACTGGGATAAATATTTGTTTTACCAAGTTGCAGGTAAAACATTGGTTGGCTCATGGGTTATGTTTGGGAAATGGAGTAGCTTTGATTAGTCAGAAAACTAAAAGAAGTTCTGCTCGCAGATCCTCTTGTCCTTGCTACTATCTAGTAGTGGCTCACAAACAAGTCAAAGCATTATTGATGAGACGCTAACATTTCTAGTGCTTTGATTTTTATAGCAGTTCTCCATCTGTTATTTGAAATTTGAAAATCTTAAGCAAATAAGGCTTTTTACTTCATTGAACAATTTTTAAAATTCCACAATTTATGCATATCGTATTTTATTTTCATTAGGGAAGAGTCTGTACAGGTGTTGAGGTGATTCAAGTAGAGATTTCATGTGGACTTGATAAGGGTTTGGTTAATGTGAACATTGATGCTACAGAAGATTGCTGGTTTCTTTTTTAAAATAGAAAACATCATTGCATATCTAGTCAATAGTGATTAGATGAGTGGGAAAATAACACCATGTGTGTTAAATGTGTTGTCTAAATTGTCACAATGTCATTGAAGGTTTTATTTGGGCTACAAGAAGTGCAGCTGTCAGCCTTTAGGAATGATTAGCAAGAAGAAGCATATGAATCAATCTTTAGTGGGGATACCCATATCCAGTATTGTTTTAGATTTGTTCACTTACAGATTTCCATTTTGGGAGACGTTCTATTTGAAAGCTGTAATACTTAATTTTGATCACAAGGTGCCACTGTTGAAAAAAAATAATAAAACTGCACACACCAATGGAGTTGATTGTGTATTCAGAAAATCTTCTCTGGATCTCTTGGGCTTTGGTAAATGAAGTAACCTAGCCCTTGTGAAGATAAAAAGACAAATGATTCTGAATAACAAACCAGCTTCTTCAGTCAACTGAATTCATCTGAAGTGTCACTAGCTGAAGTAAACCCTTAAAATTAGTTCTGCTTGCTTACTTGATGATTTGCATAAACTCTTAAAAAAAGAAACACACCACCAAAAACTGAACTCCAAACCCTTCTAATTCGTCTGAGATCCTAGAAGCTTTTTGCTTTTAGGTGTAAGTTCATCACTTCCCCTACAGACGATTGATGACTGAAATACCGATGTTTGTTCATGGGATTACAGGACTGTGGATAAACACTAAAGCTCCTAGGGTAGTTCAAAAGTCTGTCTGCAATTACTTTTTTAACTCAGTTTGCTTGGTCCCCATCCCCCCCTGCTTAATTGTATCCAAATGCTTTGTTTCATCAGAGGCAAACTTAATGTGCCTTTCATAATTGACAGTGATGCCTAGTCATCTGGGGAAGAATGCACTCACTGTTAATGGTACAACAAACTGTCAAAGGTGATAGGGTAAAAAGCTCTGCATCTCACTGCATAGTCTTACTTTAAGTATTGTGAAGAGCCCAAATAAATATTACCTCATGTATTTAAGAATGTTTTCAAAACTGTTTTATTTTACCTTTCAGATTTCTTCTCTCTCTGCTTCTCCTTGTTATCTTGAATTGTAAGCGAAAATCTACTGTTAACCCATGAGCCATGCAGCTTAGAGCATCAATAAATGTGACCAATTCTCTGCAATAGGTAGGAATTACCGAAACTAGCAGAACAGCTCTATACTAAAGAAATCTTAAAGCAGTCCTTACTGAGGTAAGGAAGGGAAGGAGGAGATGGGGGGTGTGTGGATGGAATTTGGAAAAGGCTGGATTTTAAAATGTATTTATAAATCTTTGATTTTTTTTTTATTTTGTGGTTTTACCAAATCTTATTTATAACTATTTTTTAATTTACCTCTTGTATGTGCTTAATCAGCTCTTGTAAAAAGAGAAGCACCAGTTGTATCTATCTAGAAACAATTATGTTCTGTTGGTCTGGGGTTGTTCTGGAAAGGAAGGGGGAGTGTCATGTCTTTCCTGCAGTGATAGGATTTTCAAGATTGCTTGTCAGACTGATATTTTTTTTCTCAAAGCATATGGACCTGTAGCTGAGGCTGTTCTGCCTTATAGATCTTAGTATCATTCAAACATTTTTGTGTTCTCGCAATGCCTTTTATTACCATTGACATCGCCTACAGACAGAAGCTTATAATTGTTTGTCTATGTTTATGTTCTTATGGAAGTTCATTTGTCCACGTAAATGAAGACAAAGGCAAGGAGACCTTGGGCATGGTGTGTTTGCATCCTTTGTGGAATGTACCTAACCAAGGTAAAAGAACTAGTAAAATCTGGAGATGTTGAATAAAAGGCATTTTATTATGTGACAAGAAGTTGGCCTTAAGCTACACCCAAGCATTTGAAGGTGGGTCTCTTGTTCTAAGTATGTGCCACAATTGGAAACAAAAAAACTTTGGTTAATCCCTGGACATGCTGCATTTTTTCTGAGGATTGGTTGTATTTAAAAAACAAAACTTCCAATTGCAGTTTCTCTTCAGTACCTTGGATTCAGAGAAAGACCTGACAGTCATTTCAGGTGCCATTTGTTGAAAGCTAGGAGCAATAGCTGACTGAACCCTCACACCTACGGCTTACAAGATTTTGATACATCTCCTTGCTCCTTGCCTTTGGTAACGGAAGATTTATTCCCTTTTGTGTAGGTTTTACTGTTTTGTGTTTTTTAAAAGATTTATAATAGTATGCAGTATCTGATCTTTTTGTTACCAAAGTCATTAGATGGAGTAAACCATTCTTTGCCATGCAAAAATATTATCATGCCCTGAAGCAGTGCATTACTTAATGTAATAAAACTAAAAGCTGTCCCTCGGTATATATTCGAACAAATGTCTGGCCCTTCACTTTCATGCTGCAATTTCATAGATGTCTGTAAGATTGTTATACGCAGGTGGTAGGAGTTTTTGCAGCTTGAATAGGAAGACGTCTCAGTGGTCACCTTTAAAGATCTCTTGATTTTTAAAATCTTGGATTTGTATGTAGTCATAACTTTTCTCCCCCTAAGATTTCGAGGTCGCGGAAGTTACCTTACTTCAAGCATGTACTGAGGAGTAGGAATGACTGCATTGTAAAGTTGTTTGTTCATAATAAACATTCATGATAAAATTTACACTTTGTGGGACTGTTTTTGGGAATCACTGGGAAGAAATCTAACTGGATATATATGGACTAGAAAACAAAAACTATGTCAAAACTGCATCTCTCCCACCTCCAGATTTTTTTTTATCTCCCCCCCCTTAGTTTGATATCCCTTACATCTGTGGTAAAACACCTCCAGGGTGACCTACAGGTAGTAACTTCTTTTAGATCTTTTGTTTGATAATGCAGTTCCTCTACAGAGAGGTATTTGTTCTATAATGACATAAATGTCACAACTGCCATTGTAGTGCAGTAGTACCTGTTTTCAGCACCTACTCTGAGAAATGTAGGAGCCACTGTAAGATGCTGTTTCACTGTTTTTGCTAACAGTGATGATGTCTCTGAAGAAAAAAAAAAATACTGGAACCTTGCTACTAACTCGGCAGTTGCTCTTTGAGTACAGATTGACTTGGTTCTGCTGCTGTTCCCTTAACACCTGGATAGCTAGTTCTGTGATACCTAGACAGCTTCAGTTTTCTGTGTCTCTAGTTAGAGATAGCTTCAGTTCTCTGTAAACCAGTGAATGTTATTCGGAAGCTGCCTTTGCTTTTGACTTTTAGAATTTGATTTTTGGACTGGCATTCCAGTTGTGTGTGTGTGGTTCCAAAACATGGTTGTTCGTAATAGCAATTTCTTCATAACTTGATGGAAGTGAGTTGTTTTTTTTTGTTTTTTTTTTTGCTTGACTGATATCTGCCAGGGCTGAGCTGTGTCCTAATTTGTTTTATGAAATTATGTGTTTTCCTTAATAATGCTGGTATTTGCCTTTTTTACTTACTCAGAACAGTTCTTGCGCCTGGAGTTTGTTTGAACTCCATTGTTTAGAATTAGTGCTTTTCATTTTGTCAGTTGCCCTGCTTCAGGGGTTTTTTTAGTGCTTGTGTTAGTAAGGAACGAGTCAGATGAGGATAGCTGTGTTGCTGCATTTCAGATCCATGTAGTTACAGAGGATTCTTGCTGTGAGGATGTTGTTCTGCCCCTACCCTAGACAAATTCTGTAGGGGGAAAAACCCACCTTCTATTGCATTTGCACGAGTACTTGGCTTTGAAACCGATCGTGGGTGTTGATTGTGTATCTAGCCAGTATTAAATGGGAAAAGCTCCCATATACAGAAGGCCAAAGAAATAAGATGCTTCTTGCCCATCTGATGGATTCTCCAACTTGCCTTAAATGTGCAAGCAGTCAGCAAGCGACGAGCTGTCTTTTCTTCAGAAGAGCAAGCTCATAATTTGTCATTAGAATTATTACCTTAAGCCCTGTGCTTCAGAAGGTATTTTTTAATGTCTCTGAATTATTTCTGCTAATAATTTGTTGTAGACAAATAGTCTACAAGATGATACTTTTTCCGCTGCCTCTCCAAGGCCAGCTCTTACTTCTTAAAGCAGAAAAATAATGTTTTCCGTGGAAAAATCGCCTACACGGTAAAATAAAGATTTGCCCTGACAGCGTTAGTTCACACCTGGGTCCCTCCAAAGAGCCCAATGCAAGAGACACCTCAGGAATCACAGCAAGTGATTCCTTCTTTCACCCAGCGTCTCAGTCTTTCCGTGGATGTGCCACGAGATGGCGTCACGATCCCGCGTGGGTCGCGATCCTGAGCAGTCGCCCCCCGGGAAACTTCACATATAAACCTAAGGGATCTATCATGGGAGTACTCTAAACCTTTATCTGCTGTGAAGCAGGGGTGGGTGTGTGTGTCAGCGAAGGGTAATGTGCCTTCTGCTGCATTGGCTTAAAAAAATCACCATCTGTACCAAGGCTTAGGAATTGTTTGATATATCTACAGTGGGGGACTCGGGGAAAATCCTAGCTTTTGACCTTTTGTCCTTTGGATATTATTCTTAACATAGTTAGGTAAGGTCTATCTTGAGTAAAAGGTGAATTGCATAAGTAGAGATTGAAAGATCAAACTGCCTATTTCTTGCTTGACTCTTCAGTTTCCTTCTAGCTTTACACACACTTCTTGCAGTGTTTGCAAACACTGTGTTTGGGTTCTTACACACTGTTTTGAAATGTAACTGTGGCTTCTTATAATATCTTCCCTACTTAAAAGTTTTCCTCATGCAGAATTGATATTGTTACTGTCTTACCTATTCCCATTATGGCTGCAATGGTGCTAAGCTCAGAGAAGAAACCATCTTTTCAGTCACTTTGAGATCTTTGCTGTGCTATGAAGTACAACATTGGCTTATTCCTGTTTTTTTGCAAATGGATTTTGAATGTTGTTCACACATTGGCAAGACTCACGTGCTTTGGAACTGCTGCGACTCGGATGTGAGAACAGCAGCAGCAAGGTGTGCAATTTGCTATAGACAATACAAATGCTGAATTGAAGGTTGGAGGAGAGGTAGCAACTGTGCTGACACTTGTTTCAGCCCAACACAGGGAAAAGTATACAGTCAGCAGTTAGCTACAGTCAGTTTGTCCTACTGGACCATCAAGTAGCTTTGCCTTGTGCTTGCAAACATAGTAAGAATTAGTTTCCCCCAAATCTGAGAATATAGTCTTGGGATTTGGCCCTTGGGATGGGAAGGGAGATGTTGCAGGCAGACAGATGCAGCCTGCATCAGCAGCCCAAAAAAGCGGTTGCCCTGTTCCAGCCTTGAATGTCATTTCTTGCCATGGTGTGTGGATCTGTCAAGCTGTTTAGCTGCAATATGACAGATTGTCCTATTAATGTGTCATCAAGTGCACTTTTACAAATTCATGGCTTGTCTACAACTAACCTGAAAAAAAGAGGCTTAAGTATGAGAAGGCGCCAAAGAAAGTTAAATATTATTAACAAATAAAGTCTGCCACGTAGTTTTGATGGAATGTGAGCTTGTTGGGGGAGGGGTGATACGCTGTTAACTATTTAGCTTCTGTGTAACTTCCCTTCTTACTCTCTCCTCTTTCCCAAACTCCATTTCTCTCAAAAGATGCTGTAAAAAAAAAAAATAAATCTGTATTCTATTTCTTGATTTTGTGCTAGGATTGTTCATGCCTCAGTTTCCCTGAGCTATATATAAAAGAACTGTTGCTCCTGATCCAGCTTGGCTGCCTTTAAAGTCCAGTGAAGAACTGTGCTGGCATTATTACTTGGATTACAGAAGGCATGGTAAAGGGATTGTTAAAAGAAAGCAGATCTGTTGCTTGCTGACTGCATAAGGGACTTCAAATTATGTGGTCTTCAACCTTTTATCATTCTTGGACTTTCTCACGGTACAGTCTCTGAGAAATTTTTGCATCACAAACCATATTTGTAGAAAGAATAGGAATATTTGTTCTAGGTGGTGGGGAACTGACAAAGATTTGCAGACTGCCCAAGTACTTCAAGATCTCCCTTGTGAAATGCTTGTAGGAGATGTGTAGCCTTCGGTTTTCTATTATTTTTAATAAACAGCCTGCCCTCCTGTAAAGAAATCGGAAAGCCCCCACTGAGCCAGCCTCTAATGAGAGCTAGGGGAAAATGTTGTATGGAACACAGCTAAATAGAGTGTAAAGCAAGAGTTCTGATGCATCAATGTGTGGTGCGATGCTGAGTGCATATTCCAAGCCACATATTTTTAGCTCTACCACACACTCATGTACAGTTTTACAAACTTCCCAGAAAAATGGTGAATTCTCTGAGATAATGAAGGGGAGGTACAGAATAGGGCTGAGGGGAGGGAGCAGGGAATGGGCATTGATTTAAATCTGCCTGGCACACGGGCCAGCTCCACTTATCAGTGAGTCTAATAGGAATGTGAAGAGAATAGGCTTGACAGCTCATTAGAATGTGATCCCTCCTCCTTTTTTTCTTTTTTTTTTTTTTTCCCCTTTCTTGAAGTTGATGGAAACTCATTCAGGAAAGAAGTACTTATTTGCTGAGGTAAAGCAAAAGCTGAGGAGGGTTTTGCCAGTGTGCAGCTGGGGAAAGGAGCAGCGAGAAAAATCAGACGCTATCTATGCACAGAGGTACCTGAAATCTTGCCTAGTGTGAGGGGAGATGAGGATGAAAGAGACACGAGATTCTACATCCTGACAGCTGCTCGTGGCATCGGGACCTGCTGCTCATGGTCTCATTAAAGAGAAGTGAAGATAAACGCAGGTAAAGAGGGAGAGAAGCTAGACTTGGGAAAAATTTATCTGTTCCTAATGGACCTAGGTACATCCTCAGATTCTTTGCTTCTCCCTGTTTTAACTTCTATGATATGAGAAATTTATTTTCTCTTTAGAAGGCTGAGCACTTGGCTGAGCTGTGATGCTTTCAGCCTCTTTAGGAGAGCAGCGGCTGTAGCAGCCTTGGATTACAGTTCCCCAGCATCTTGAATGGAAAGGATGAGGACTTGTCACTGAGGAAAGGGAAGTATCATTCAAGAGAGAATGGATGGAACATATTCAAGCCTGCTTTGAACTGAACACAATGCTTCATATGACAGAAAGTGAAATCTCCTGTTGAAGAGGAACAACCTCACAACCCCCCTGATGAGTTTGTGTTGTCAGCTCTGGCCTGAGCAACTGTTGCCCTGAGCAATTTGACTTCTCTAGGTTTCATAGTTGAGTGCATTTTAAACGAGTCTGAAGACTTATTGGGGGTGGGGGGGGAGCGACACTTCAAGGTGGGTGGCAGGACTTTCCAGGGCCTCTTGTATTTATGTAAGCTTCAAGAGGCTGAATGGACTTACCTCTTTCTTCGAGTGAATCCAGATTTTCAAACAAGTTTATCTATACCATTTCCATGTGTCCTGCTTGAACAGAGATCTCTCCAGCAACCAGCGCATCCGTGCATGCTGCACATTTGACATTGCATAGCCTGGAGTATCACCTTTAATAGTTCTAACCTTTTTATTTTTTTGAGAGAGAAGTCTGTATCTATTCCTGTTATTGGTGGTGAAGGTTTTTGTGCTTGGAGAGTGCCCTTCCTGACTTGGCCCCTCCCTTTTCAAAATGAAGGGGTGCACCTGGGTATTTGTGGCAACTTTACTTTGTCAGCAGTTTTGCCTCTTCAGAGTTACGGCAGCAAAGAGAGAGAGAAAGATGAAGAAAGAACCTAATCAGTATACAGAGCCTTTCAATGCTACCCTTTCAAACAGCGAAGAACTGCATGGGCATCCCAAGGTAGGTGTTTATGTGTTGTCAGTGCTTGGTAGAACTTATTTCTGGCAGTAAGGTGATGCTGGTTCCTTTTTCCAATGATTGACGCAATCTTGCCAAATTCTATTAGATTTTAAAAAGAAATGTTCTCCCTTTTGCCTTTGCATGATTGATTTTCTAGCTTACTGAAGCAAACACTGGAGTACTGCAATTTATTATTATAATTTATTTTAGAATATGCATGACTGAAGTTCCAGTGCCATAGTAGATGATTAAGTGTAAAGACATTTTTGAATTCTAGTGTATGAATACTATCCTGTTCAGAAACAACTGATTTAAAAAAAAAGCAAGTGGGCTATCAGTACAGTAATGATACTGGGATATTAATGAATCTCTTGCAGGCAAACTCTTTACTCTCTGAAATGTTATTTCAAAACTTTCTTAGGCAAATAACAACAGTATAAACATCTGAGCATGCCTGAGCTTTCTCTACACTGCCCTTTCCACCAGAGAGGCTGTGGTGATTGAAAACTACTGATGAGAAATTTTTGGTGTAGTCAGATGATCTGTTTAAGGTGATTGTGGCTTTTGTAGGAAAAGGATTCAGGATGGTACTAATTGTGCATAAGTGGCGAGCGTAAGACTGTGTGTATGATACCTCAATGGCTGTAGCTGATGACTTGCTAGGCTTAGTGAACGAATTTTGCAGGGTAGGATCCTTCCAGTTACATGTTTGGGAGAATCACCCCAGGGTTAAAGCTGCAAAAAATTTCCAGTCAATTGATCAGAGCCCCCAGAATCCTTTAAGATGAACATTTGCATAGAATGCTTGGGAGTAGGAGAGGGGCTTAGGGAATTAAAAGCAGGTCCTTGGATTAGGAGCAGGATGAAATGGAAGGGTGACTACAACACTGAGAAAGAAGGGAGCCTCCCCTATCACACAGCCCCTTCTCTCTCTCTCCCCTGCTCACACAAAAATGTCCCTTGTTTCAAATGGAGGTGACCTCTAAAACATGACTTTGATCACAACCATTAGGGATGGCAGTCACTATAGCAATAGAGTAACAAACCTGTCAAAAATTGGGACATGGCAGAGGGGGCAAGTTAGAACAATTGGGCTGACATTCTAAATATCCTATTCAATTCTATTGTGAGAGTAATTGGTTAAGGTTGGGCAAGTCTGGGAAACAGTCCTCTATATAAAAAAGCTGGCTGCTGCACTTAAAATTATCATTAGGGGACTGTAAGCAGCGTTTCTTCAGCTAATTTTTTGTTCTGTATTGCAGGGCTCTGTCAGGACAGGTTGTATGCATGCTAAATTCTTGAGGTGCTTATAATCAATCACTTGTACTCTCTAGAACTGCTTCATTCTGCTTTTGCAAAAGGGGCCAGATACATATCTGGTGCAACTAAATTTCAGTCTATTCTGGAATGAATTTGGCTTGATGTGAAACGTATTGGACCGCAAGCAGAATATATTCTGATTGCAAAAGCAAGCAGAAACTGGTCCTGGTTAATTCTGATATAGTCATACATACATTATCGCTAGAAGAAACACAGTACTCATTCGGAGGCTAGTGGGCATTCATTAAAACAGACATTGTTTGGAAGCTACAGTTTCTGTGTTGAAATACTTTGCTTTAAAATATCCATGGCAAAGGTTTGGCTGCCGTAAGAGCTGGCAAGTTAAGTGAAGGCAGGTTCTGTTTAATAAGGATAGGACGAAACCAAATCTTTGATGTAAATGCTTATGAGCTCTGCTTGATATCCACTCCCAAATTTTGCAGTGTGAACTTTTCTCCTTGGAATCTATTTGAGGTTGAAGTCCAGGCTCTACTTAAGTATTGCTTCTAAATGTCATGGGTGACTGTATTGTATTTTATATTTATGTAGCACCTGCCCAAGCTAAGGAATTATTTTACACATGCTATAAATGCAGTGCTTAAGAACTGCCACCATTTCTGGGGTAAATGACAGTTGCCATTTGCAGCAAAGCATCAGAATTTGTATTCACTAAGGGAAGAAGTAAAGTACTAGTGAAACTATCCTTACCTAACCTATCAAGCTAAAGGAAGGATGAAAGCAGTTCTCTGTGGAAGACTGATCTCTTGGAGCCTTGAAGGTACTTCTGTGAGCAGTTTTGTTTCAGGAAAGGATGCCCCGCACAGGAAAGTGGAACAACAGCAGTGTCCCGTTTCATTTCTCTAAAGCACATAACAGGAAAGATAGAATTTTTGTGGCCTTGTGCAGTAAAGATTAAGGCTGTGTTTACCTTGGAAGACTCTGCGGCCAGCTGGTAGGTTTATCAAAGCAGAAGGAACAGGGAATGAAATATTAGCTGAGAGTAGTGATTTTTATTCATACTGATGAAAAGGTAGATGTGTTTTCCTTCTAATTAAGCAAAACAATTTGGGACAAATTTCTCTTGAGAATTCTTTTCAAATAGGAGTAGAGAAAGCTCCCCTTTAACATTCACAGTGCATGAGTCATGGTGAAACCTCTACATAAAACAGGGAAGCAGAAGTTTCAAATCTCCTGATAAACCTGATATTTCCAAGGAAATAGTGTGTTGGGTTTTGTTGATTTTTATTTTTTTTAAGTTTTTCTTCAGTCTTATCTTTGCCGAGTTGCTGTCGATGTGATGTGCTTGCCAAGCACACCAGAGTTTTCTTCTCTGACACAGACGGACTGAGAGAGAGCAGAACATGACTGATGGATACAGAGGTTTTCATCTACTGGACCTTCTCACTTTGACTGTGTGTGGCTGACTACCTGCAGCTGCCACTTGCCAGGCTTGCCTTCCCCTTTCCAGGCACAGATCTTGTCTTGCAAGTTGTGATACTATACTAACAGGGGTTCAGCAGCAGTAGATTGTCCAGTGGTTATATAGGGTTGACACTAATCAGGAGTTACCTTTGGATACCAGAGTAGAGGGAATAAAGATGGAGTCGGACTCTTCGTGCCCAGTGAAAGGACAAGAGGCAGTGGGTACAAGTTGAAATACAGGAAGTTCCACTTAAACATAAGAAAAAACCCTTCTTTACTGTGAGGATAGTCAAACACTGGAAAAGGCTGGACAGGGAGGCTGTGGAGTCTCCATCCCTGGAGACAAGTCAAAACCTGACTGCACATGGTCCAGAGTAATCTGCTCCAGTTCACCTGCTTAGAGCAGGGGGTGTTGAACTAGGCAATCTGTGGATGTCCCTCCCAACTCCAGCTTTTCTGTGAACTGCTTTTAGGGGTAGTTCAGCTAAGGAAGTCAAAGGCAGCATCCTAACCTGGGGAAAATTATTGACTCAGCATGCCAGTGAAATTTCAGGGATGATTTGAGGTCAACAGGATTTTACCTTTAGTGGAATTTCTGCAAGTAATAGTGTAATGTTTTTAATTTAGTTACGCACTACGTAGCCAAGGAGTCCTTGAAATTTTATATCCTTCGTGATCCTTCTGTCTCTGTCAAATATCTAGGGCTAGGTCTACCTGGTTTATGACTTAAATCTCTCTGAATTATTTCTTTGGGGCCTTTTGCTTCCAATTGAAAACAGCAGCTGGTTCAATGGCATCGCGCAAATTGCATTCCTCCTCTGTAAAGAGATTTCAGTCAGCCTGGAGTGTACGATTGCATGTGTAATTGAGAAAAGTATTTTGGGGCCTGACAGGTGTTAAAACTATGGGAGAGACTGGACTGTGACCTATCTGTAGTAGAAGATGTTGTCTTTCATGTTTTGTACCTGTCATCGTTGTCAGTCTTGCTCTGGCATACTATGAACAAGAAGGGCTATAACAAATAACATGCCTCCTCGCAATTCCTCGTGGCCCATGTAAAATAATGTTGGATTCATACATCTGACTCAGCATATCAAATAATTCAGTGCTTGGTCTCATTTCTCAGAGCTGTTTGTAAGATTTTTTTAAAGCTCATTTTTAAAGTAAGCAGTCTTACATCAGATGTGGTTTTGTGTGCCAAATGCACTGTGCTACCCCTGTTCTATTGGTGCTGTTCAGTTCCTTACTTTTTTGTGCCGTCCCTAAAGACAGAACTCTGCTGGTACATCCAGGGGTGGCACTGATTAACATTGCAGTACAGCTAACAAACATCATGTCTTTTTCTCATCCGGAGTAGCTCTCGATCACACGAACTGTTCCATTAGATTCATTAAATTCGTTATGGGTGTGACCACTGAAGGCAGTTTGTGTTTAAGAGGAGGGGTGAAGCTTTTGAGATGGCCATTTAGAAGACTGAAGTATAATTTTTCAATCACAAAACATAGTGGGAGTTTAGGTAGGAATTCTATTTCAGATTTGGCTAAGATACCAAACCTAACACTTCTGCTGTAGGGAGAATTCTTCAGAGATCTGTAAAAACCGCAAGTGGTCAGGGCCTTGGTTTTACATCTCATTAATAACCAAGAGTGTGTATAACCATAAGTTATTAGCAGCTGACATAGGATTTTTCATGAAAAAAAAAAAGTGGTCTGTCACTTTTTAACCTGGTCCAAGTAAAATACACTACTGAAATAAATAATTTGCTCCTAATTTCATATTGAAGTTGACAGTAGTCTTGCTGGTGTAAATCGGGTGCAAAACAACATAGAAATTTGTGGATTAATGTGATTGAAATGCTTAGTCAGGTCCATTTTGTGCCTGGCAACTGCTTAACAATTAGAGCAAAGAATTCTTAAATACAATTCCATCACAGATGGACAAATACATAGATAACTGAGCAAAACTTGCAGGGCAGTAACTTCAGGCATAAAGACTGTGGACTGGAATGCTTAGGTATATGTTCTTGGACACACATCTCTGACTACCTGCAGGTGGAAAGGATGCTGTCCTCTCAAAAAAATTGTAAACCTTTCATGCCTTCTTTCTATCCTGTCCCACCCTGAGAAATGCTTAGGTGTGCTTGAGAACACTTCGAGATGCTTTTAGGTGTACAGCCTTGCTTACAGGTAGTGCTGACTTTTTTCTCTTATTCATCCAGACTCTGAAACTACTTTTGTCCATTTCACTTTGGTTTTTAGCAGAGGTGCAGACTGGATCCCAGTATCCTTGAATTTCAGGAAAGTTCAGATACAGTTCAGAAATTTCTCAGGATCCAAACTCTGCTACTTGACTGTAGATTTCTGCTAGTAGTTTCTTCCATGCTGGCTGAATCTTGGCCAGAGACTGTGTGTGTCTCTGGGCAGTGCGTGCTGTTCTGGGAGTCAGAGCCAGAAAGAACCGCAGGTTCTGCCTTGTGTACAGCAGAGTCTCAATTACAGCTCAACTTGTCTTTGATTGTGAGGGAAGTTAGGGAGAGAGTGGGCTAATTTCTTATCAGTGTCATAAACTGGTTCTGAAGTGATAGGTGCCATTGTATTCAGATTGCAAGGTGATGTTAAACGGCCTGATTGAAAGTTCATTAAAAATCGCTGGCAAGGCTTCTGTTGATTTTGGAGGTACTGTTTCAAGCGTTAAGGAGTAAGCCTGATTTCAGTGTAGTTAACATGAGGATTCCTCCCGACTCCTGTAGGTTAGCCCTGCTCTGCAAACAGCACCCCAGGAGGGACAAGTCCCCTTTGCTGTGTTTCCAAGGCTGTTCTCAGTCCTGACTGATACCTGAGTTGGCTGCAAGGTCTCGCTGGCTGCTGGAGGCTGCTGCTGCCAAGAAAAATAGAGGCTTGCATGCTTATTGCTGGGATTGCTCATGCATGCCATAGTAATTAAATAATAATACCACAAGGCTGGAACATTCATTTTAACTGTCAATCATTCTTGTGCTGGAGAAATTGGGGAGTGCCATGACTGTCTTGTAGAGGGATTTGTAATTTAAGCAAGCCACTGGAGAGGTAGGGGGGGTTTATTTTATGATTTTTTTTAAACTTTGGGAGTTTTAAATTTATTTTTCTGGGATGTGCCATCTGGATTTCTTTTTTCTCCCTGACAAGATGTCTGCTCTGGCCTGTTTCTTCACAGCTGGAGCTCCAGAAAGGCTGAGGACATCTGTTTGTCTTCACAGTCTTCACAGTTAATGGTCAGAGTCTGCCCATGATTGCTGGCTTCTGCTCCTAGCTGGCCTGTTTCCTCATTTTTGCAGTGGAGGGGGGTTTATGCCTGTCTTGCAGCCTGGTGGAAACCAGGAATATTTGAATAGTCTCTTCCACACCTACAACAAATGCTGCATCCCAGTTCCTAAGACTCTGGTCTTGCGTTTGCTCTGTTCTGAAGTTCCTGCCACATGAGCCAGCCCTTTTTGAAGGATGAACTGATTTTATTTTCCTTTTCTCTGCAACCCAGCTGTTCTTTTGCTGGCTTCCATTACAACACTGAGGGAACACTCCATCCTGCCGGAGTTGGGTGCTTCTATTGAGAAGTTGTTTCCTCCTGTTGTGTGAATTGCACTGCAAGCTTTACCACAGACCTGTCAGTCACTGGGACAAAAAACCACCTGCTTCCTTTGGGCAAAGCACGGGTAGGCTTTTACCTGCTTTATATTTATGAGCTTTGTAAACTTAAATGCTCATAAACAGTCCTCTGCAGGTGTGACCTCATGGGTGGTGATGCTGCACCCATCTGTTTTCAGATGAGGTGGGGTCAGAAAGAACTCGCTTCTCTCACTGGAAACCATTAAATCTCCATGAAACTTGGATAAATATGTTTCACGTTTGTTGCAGAGATAAGCTGCACTTCGTGCGCTGTTCTAAGGACTTTTGCAAACTGTGAACATTTGCCTCTGGACTTGATGTTTACATGTTACAATAGGTGGAGAGATTTGCACCAAAGGACCTTCTTGGCCTGTCTTTGACTTCTTTTCTTATGCTTCGCAAAAATCTGCAGTCAAGCAGTCTGTAGGAAGATGGTAATAGTTTAGTGAGGTGACTAATCTCGCAATACCTGGAATTTTCTATAGTGTTCCATTTACATTACTTTGCAATGGAATTTCAGAAAGCTATTTAAGTCCTAGGTGCAGTAAGTAAACAAGACAAATAATAATTTAGCTAAAACAACCTACTAGAACCCCTTGACTAAACATGCAGTTTATGGCTGACTGTAAATGTGATTATAAACATTAAAAGTCTGTTCAAAACTGATTTTAGTACAGAAATAATGAACTAGATTGATATGAATAATTTGCCTTTCTCTTGTTTGCTAAATTTGAGCATCAGGGGAGTGTGCATAACCATAACCCTGGCTCCGATTAATTACAGTAGAATGCATGAACAATATGGCAAAATGTCTCGGGATATCCTTGCTTTGGCTTACAGCACAGACGCCAGCTACTCTGCAGCCATCTGTCTGGAAGGGAGGATAAGTGGACCGCCTGAATAGAGCAATTCAATAGGAGTAGATCTTTCTGTGGGTTGTGTCTGAGCAGTAAATCACCTAAGATTATTTGCTGAGTAGAGAAGATAGAGTTGACTTCACAGAGTTTGAGATGCATGTTTAACAAATATCCTTGCTCAGCTCACAACACATCTGTTTTCTGGGGACCTGCTCATATTCTGCCGGTTTGTAAATCATTTGTTGACCCAAGCTGTTTGAAATAAATAGTTGTGATCACAGCAGCTCAGAAATCTACGGACAAGTGCCTTGTACTACACCCATGTGCCTGGGTGCGTGCTGCAGAGAGAGCTTTCCAGGCTCTGCACCAGTTTAGAAGCACTGGCTTTCTGTATAACCTCAAGCTGGAACCCCAGCAGACTTCTAAGATTTAATTTTGAAACAGTTTATGCTGCATGGATTTTTCATAGCAGATCACACAGACTGTGGTCTTTTCTCCTCAAAATGGGCTTGCCCTGATATTTCTAGCTAAAATTTGCCATCCTCTGTCCAATTCCTGTTGCTCTCAGAGAGTGATATATATTGCAGTTATTGGGACCTCAGCTCTACCTGCATTCTTTCTACATGCTTCTGCAGACTATTTGATGAAAGGGAATCTATGCTTATGAGTAGTACTAGAAATGTTATTAAAAATATGGTTCTCTGAGAAGTGGCAAGTGCTTTTGGGAGCCAAGTGAGACACGTAATGAGCAAAAAAGATGCGTTTGCTCACTTGGCTGCATTGGAAGCACCTTGCAAGGTCACTGTTACAGTTAAGGCCACTGAGTGTAAAGCTATAGTGTCTGAGTTGTGACAGAACTGTCTCGTGCTGTCAGACTAGTAGGAGCTTAATACCCGGGGCAAACACTTTTAGATCTGAAAAGTGCACTGTTGACTGACGGTGCTTTTATGCTTTTTCCACACCCGTCTTGTTTTCTTCCTCCTGAATGGTGATAGATCAATATTGATTTACCTAAACTTGTAATGGTCTAGGAATCATTTCAAATGTCATTCAACCCACTACTGCCTTGTGTTGCTTTCCTGCTGGAATTCTTATCTGTACCTGTTCTGTCTCACCAGGAGAAAACAGGTTTATTGAATGAATTCCAAAAGTTTACAATAGGCATAGGGTAGGGGTTTTGTTTGTTTGTTTGTTTTAAAGATTGTAAGTGTTCATTGCAGTTTTTCCTCTCTGGCTTTTCCATTAATGGCTCTGAATACTTAAGTGTGGTTCATGAAGCTTTGGGAGGACTGGTGCTTTTATCCTCACTGTGATAGACATTTGGGAGGTGGATGTGTCAACAGATTGGAACCTCCAGAATCAACAGTTAATTGCTCTTGACAAGCATGGCAGAGTATTGCTAACCAATGATTTCTGGTGCCTTTTTTTAAATTTGAAGTTAGAAGTTCGTTCCTAGCCTAGGAGAAAACCCAAGAGGTATGGCTATTTGATCCCTTAGTTCTGGTTGTTTCTGGGAGGTGAGTAGTGGGAACGAGGGAGTCCAATAGGAAGTGGACCCAAATTCGTAAAGACAGATCCTCTCTTCTATCCAGACTTTGTTTAGAAGGGATCCAGAATGAGCCACTGCAATATTAAAGCTTCTCTAAATAATTTCTCTAAGGCTACAATATACTTGCAGAACATAGGAATGGGCAAGGTAGTTAAATTTGCCAATGGACTCTTTTCTGTGATCAGATGTGGACTTTGTTTTTTGCTGTCTATTGGCTTTTTTTTTCTGTGTGCACATTTGTCACTCTACAGCATGTGATTTGAAAGTTATGGAGCATTTCAAGGTTTTCTGTACGTTTTAATCTCCCTGTATTGCTTGATTGATCCAACTGATAAATGTCAGATGGCAGTGGTGAAAAATCGCTGGCATTTGGGCAGGTTTTCTGTGGCACATATTAGGACTGTCGGAGGGCTGAGAGGCTCAGCAGCTTGAGAAAGGTCTCTGAGGTACACTGGCTCCCAGCTTTTGGCTTTACTGATTTCTTAAGCAAAGGGAGCTGGGAGGCCCTGCAGGTGATAGCATATTAAGTTATGAGAAGGAATTTTGATGTTTAAGGGCAGCATCTTCTGGCTTTTGGGACATTCCTGATGGCAGGTTAGCCTGTAACTAACTTACAAAGAAAAAATCCCACTCTAACGGGACTCTTTGAAGGGCTGGTGTCTTTCATACACTGTGTCAGAACTCAAACCGAAGTACTAGCCTACCTTTGCAATGGTCCTGTAAATGATGAAAAAAAAGTGGCATGGTACTGGATAATCCAAACTGAATTGCTTGAATCCTATTTTATCCCACCTTCAATGTCCTCCCAAATGCAGTACATTTGGATCAAGGATGGGGTTTAGGCAGCACACAACAGTCTGGTCAGGAAACTTTGCATTCACTGAATCCATGCAGTGGCCAAAGAGCTAACAGTGATATCGGTCTTTGTTCTTGTTTCTCTTTAGATCCTAGAATCTCCAGATCCTCGAATCACAGATCCACGGCGGACCTGGATCTCCTTTGTTCACCGCCCAGATGATGGCAATACTTCCAAAAGGAGATGCAAAGGGAAAGACAAGAAATTAGTAGGTTACTGCTAGATTGCCATCAGCTAATAAATGTGCACTGTGGCTTCCCTTCCTACTGCTGATATGCAAGGTGTTTTGAATGCTCTGGCTTTTGCCTTCTCACCCTAGAGTGTGCTGTGTTTTCATTTGTTTGTGTTTAATTTCTCAAAGTATTTTGGAGACATTTGAGACAATAAGTGCTATATGCTTTGTGAGATAAGGTATGTGAATTCCACTGTCAACATTCATTTTTGTTTACACCAGCTGTTTCTTGGACTGAGCCTTTTTGGTGTTTTTTTTTCTGCTCAGTAGAAATAAAATTAACATTTTTTTCTTCCACTAGATAAAGTCCAAGTATCTCAAAGGATATATTAATCAAGGTGTGGACAAGTCATTCATTTTGAATTAATGAATTACTGATCATCTGCTGAGTGATGCTTGATCATGTGTGCACTTATAATCTGCTGCTTAGACAGTCTTGAACGCTTTTAATGATTTCCTTTTATTTCTCACTGAGCTGATAGACAGGAGTGCTTCCATGCAGGTTTACTGCAGTTTAGTTGAGGCAACAGGAACTCCCTGGGAACAATACACATCAAAATAACATTGATAACACTGTTGCATGTTCGTCCTATTAGTTTAAAGCTCTAATGTGTATGTAGCTAACCTTTACAGGTATTTTGAATGAACTGTTGCATTTTTTTTCCAGGAGTTCTACTGTTGCACCAAACATTCATGTGTGTGATCATTATGTCTGAGCAATATATATTAATAATGTAAAGTGTGGCTAGATGGCTATTCTGGTTAGCAAATAGGCAGAATAAGAAGCTTAAAGGCTAATATGATACTTTGGTGATGTGAGAAGATACAGAACCAGCAAACTTAGTCTTGTGCCTGTTGTGCTTCACACTGTATATATGTACTTGAAGAACCAGTTAGTGTTTACCTGAGCAAAGTTTATCCTCCCACATAAAGGCATGAGTAAATTCCAAGTGCTGGAATTCACAGCTGGCTGGAGAGTCAGTTTAAGATTTACTGCATCAGGCCTGTAGCTGAACCGATAGTGGAGGGGGCTGCTCATGTGGCTGACGGCTCTGTAGAACTAGCTCATGGCTGAGAGAATTTTTGGTCTGCCAGTGCAATTGCCTGGTTCTAATTCACGTGTTTTTCTTTGGTTACTTCCTTAGCGTGGCCTTGTTGGCCCCCCAGGACCTCCTGGTCCCCAGGGACCTCCAGGAGCACCTGGTGCTGAAGTCACCCGGGAAGTCCTTCTGCAGGAGTTTAAGGAGATATTAAAAGGTAAAGACTGTAAGAGCTTTGTGCTTTTGTGATCTGCTTCTTTTGGTAAGCACCGTGGCAAATAAAGAACTGGCTTTGCAAATGTTTACCTTAAAGCATTCCCCTATCTGGCAATCAAAAATTTGAAAAAATGTTTCCCCGGTGCCATTTAGTTCAAGTTGAAGAATTAAGTGCAGAAGACTTATTGCACAACTAATGGCTTCATAGACCAGGCTCTTAAACTAAGCCTTTATTTTCCTATACTTTTTCTTCTCAGAAGCCATTGAGCGTCGAGCATCCCTGGCTATTTCAGCCCATCCTAGCCAGCTGCCTCCACTCCTGCTCTCCTTGGAGGAAGTTTCGCATCACAGACGTGTGGAGGAGGCATTCCATTGCAAGCTAAAAGGACAAGTCACTGTAGATAAGAAGACCCTGGTAGAACTTCAGAACTTCCAGTCGGTGAGAAGGGATTACAGACTGAACCTGTGCAACTCCACAACAGCCATTGTGCGTAGATCAGCTATAGTTCCCCTAGTCTGCAAAGCTGCTAGGTGGCTCTGCAGATAAAGGTGTTTCCTGAAAGGGCAGACTAATCCCTGAAGCTCGTCTCAGGCTTGGATGCTATGAATATAGCACTACCTTTTTTGTGATTGACAGAAGTAGGATCTCATAGGGTGATTTAAGCACTGAAGCTCAACTGCAGTAAGATGGACATTTAGCTTTGAGTCTTCTCCTTCCTGACAAACCCAAGAAGCAGACTTTATTCTTCTCTTGCAGCCCAGCTGAATCTCATTACATTTCTTACTGAAGTTCTAACAGGTCTGTGCAAGAGAGGGCTGTCTCGCAGGTCCAAACAACAGTCAGTCTTTTTATTTCAGTTAATGATGGAGAAAGACTTGTCCACGTTCGGCGTTAGTCTGAAGGTTCTGTTCTTTTTTTTCAGTGCACGCCCTGTTTAATTCCAGAGTAACCTTCAGATGTAGAAAAATGTCAGAGGCAGACAGAAGCCATTGCTTATAGATTTGTGAGCCCAAATAAGAGCTGTCATTTTGTTAGATGGGCCAGTCCTGATGCTCAAATTCTTTACATAATCATATGTTTTATAGAAGACTAATGAAAGCTACCTATATAATTTCATTATAGTCATGTTATAATGACAAGCACACCATCATGGGATGCTGTAGGGCATTATAAGCATGGTTACAAGCAAGCTGTTGAATTTGATATTAAAACTTCTACTAACCGTGCCTGAACCAGCTGCAAATAGGATCTGAATTTGAAGTGTAAATGTTGGGCAAAGAGCTAAAACCAAGCAGTTACCTGGCAATTGAGGAGACTTATTTTAGACTTCGGAGTCACAAAGCACAAGGCCTTCAGATACATGGTTGCTTTTTTGTTGTGACAAGAAGAGTTTGAGGAGTACGAACAGGGAATATGGCTTTCTGTCAGCAGGGTTTGCTAACACTGTCCATGTAGTAAGGTGCTGAGCTTTCTTCCCATTTCTGAAGAATCCTGTCCAGCAGATCCTTTCCTATGAAGTAGTTTTGCTGCTAGGAGTTTTCACAACTGCAGGGTTAGAGGCAGTGGTTATGTTCTAAACAGGGTACTTTCCTGGACCTTTCCCAAATACACTTGTGGAAGCCTGGTTTGACAGCACTGTGGGTGCTGGCACAGAGGCAAGATTGTACTTGAAGTGCAGGCGGGGCTAGAGAGATCTGCTGCCTCATTAATTAGGAGGGAAAATGTGAATAAAGACATCTCAGTAATCAGTGCGTAGGCTGATGCTTCCCATGCTTTGTTATCATATGCCTAGCTTCTTTCTAATTGCTTCTGGCCCCGAAGCTGATGTGGGAGGGCTGGCAGGCCTCTGGATGCCAGCCTTTCATTTCAGCTTTGGGACAAGAAGTGTCTGGTTTTAGCTTGTGCTCTGATATAGGGGAATTTAGCAGGGAGGGTGACAGTGGATGCTCTTGCAAAGATGAAAACGTTGTCTTTAAACAGTCCAAGGTGGGGGGAGAGAGAGAATTCCCCTCCCTCCATTTTGTCGGTTTAGTAGCGTGAAGAAGCCAACAGTTTGATACTTCTGAGTGAGATGATAGGGATTGACTCTAATTCCTGGATTTGGACCTTACCCAAAACATTCTGAGATAGTGGAAAGAACCTGTGCTGAGAAACGGCCTGTCATTTGAGTATGGTGTCTAAGTCACTCTGACCTTGAGTATTGAGAGAGCATGATGGTTTTCTCATCCTTCCATGCTAAATTTCCTCTGAGAACATTCCCTCCCTCTCTCCCTCTTGGTCTCGTAATTTTCTTAGTATCTGGAATGAAACATGTGATACTCCTTTCCCCACACCTCTTCCCCCTGCATCTCACGCTTTGAGGTTTCTGACGATTGGCGTTTGCAAAAGCTTTCAGAAAGGTACGTTACACAACAAGAATTGAAGTAACTGCAGCCTCTGACAGGCCATGGAAGTAGGATTTATCTGGGGCGCAGGAACGTCACTGGAATCAGATCACTTAAGGCTAAGGTGGCCTACGTGCTTTTCATGGTGAAAGATCCCAGAAGGAGCCCTGGTGTCTCTAGTGCCTTGAGGTCAAGCTAAATGTCTACCTTTGGCAGTTGAATTTTATTGCTACTTCAGGAGACTGGTGCATCCCTGTGTGTTGTGGTTGCTGTGCAGGCTGGGTTATCCTTTTCTTTAATAATAGATGTCAATGCATTGCTTTCTACAGTGTTGATGACTGAACAGCTAAACTGGCAGTTCACATCTCAAATCTCTGTACTTGTTTCCTATTTTCCATCTGGGCATGTATAAGGGAGATGTGGGGATAGGAGATGAACTAAGGAAGACAGGCTGACCTTGGTTTGTATAGAACGGCTGGACACCAACTTGCTTGTTTGCTCTTGGTCTGCCTACTGAAATAACTGTGTCCAAGTAGTTAGTTTCTCAGATATAAATCCCTGTAGAGTTTGAAGCAGCTAGGCGAGTATGCTGCTGTGAGGCAGCAAATGCAGCAGGGAGCTCTAATTGGCATGGGGTTTAATGGAATATTTTGCCCAGAGAACCTCTCCCTGCATTGTCTATTTCTATGAGCAAAAGAATAACAAAGCCACAGAGGGCATGAAGAAACAGGAATGTTTTATCAGTGATAATTTACTGGTGCCTAAAATTGCCTTCCATGCTCAGCCAGTGGTTTTGGAATTATGTTGCTGATTCTGCTAATAGCTGTAACAAGAAAGGAATGAATTAACTATGCAGTACAGTTTTGCACATACAGGGCTTGGATGCTCTTTCAGTGAGGTAAACCAAAAATAGCATTACCGAAAATGATGGCGTAGTGATAGCATAAGAACGGAATCAATCCTTCTGTAGTCTTTGTTGTTAGGTTAGCCGTTATATTGTCCATGTGTGTATACATAAAGAAAATAGAGCTCCTTTTGTGCGTATATATGTGCACATAGGCACACATCAGTGCACATTGATAAATATAGACCTAGAAATCATTGTATGAAACATAGTTGTTCTCCAGTTCATTATTACTGTTTTTCCGTTATACATATGTAATCTTATGAAAAATGCCACTGCTGTTGCACATGGATGTATTTTCACCACCATATGCATACATAAAACATTTCTAGTAAAGCTCTGTGAAATTTAAGACTACAGCTCTATCTTGGTAAATAAGGACTGGGAATTACACTTTTGTGAGCCTTGCCTGGGATTTGCTGCATAAAGGCAGGTTAGTCATTTCACTCCTCCTGCCACACAGTAACTCTCTAAACAAACACCACCAGACCCAAATATTTGCAACCTTACTTCCTTTTAAAGAGAAAGCTGAATGAATTATTCCTACCCAGCATTGTGAAAGCTGTCAATTTCTGGCTGTGATGAACCAGAATGGGGAGGCAATTAACTTCCTTCTGGTACTTAAGCAAAGGTGTTCCTCTACTGATTTTTTGTTTGTTTGTTTTTTAGTGTAATAGCACCTGTGGCAACACTGCTACAAATTTGTTCACTGTATCTCAGGCTCCTTTCACTATCTAGTACTGGAGAGCATACTCAAATGTTGCATTGTTGGGATCACTCAATTATGCATTTGTGCCTGTTTTAGGGATATATTGTGCATACAATGTGCATGCCTTTACAGAGCCAGATTTGAACAGCTCTTCTCCCATAAGACCAATGCAAATCTCTCAGGACAGCATTCATGGGAAGGCGTTCACATTGCACAGAATGCCCTTGCGGTGGAAGCAGAGGCTGACTAATGTGCTTTCTTGGCCCATTGAAGCCACTCCTGCTTCTCCCCAGCTCTAGCCAAATTCATATGAGGCAGGCCAAAATAAACAATAAACATTTCTTGCAGAGTTTATTTTAGTCTGAGTCAGATAATCTGCTGCAAGTTCGATTTAAGACTGCTTCCTTGCCATGAGGAGAAGCTGCATGCTATTTTAGTAAGTTTTTGCCGATTCTGTAGAATCCAAGGCTAGAACAAAATGAAACTAAATATGGAATCTGTAAGAATCCAAGCAGTTGTTCTTTAACATCATCAAAGCTGTCTGACTTAGACCTAAAGTGGGTAGAAAACCTCTGGAGACCCATATGAGTTTCTTCTCTACTTGTATCACAAAACCAGTGTATAAGGTTCCAGGTTTTTAAGCCTGGGGACACTGCTTTGCCTCATCTAGGAAGTCTTTGGGAGTAGCAGGGACCTCTTGACTCAATTAAAGGGAGATCTTGTGTATCTCAAGATCAGTGGAGGATAGAGGCCACTAGGACCAGCAGAGCATAGGGATGCAGTAAGCACAGTCTGAGTCAAGATGAGTTAGAAGAGTTTGGTAGTGAGCAAAAAGGGCATCTTCATGTCTCATACTGATCATTTTGCCTTTAGTGGGCATCAAATGCTGAGAGAGAGCCCATCTGGAAGGTGTGTTCCGGGGACGTAAGGCAGTAGCCTTGCAGATTTTTTCAGCTTTGTTCTCATGCATGTAGGCTTGTTCTTTGTCCTGGGCAGAAGTAATTGTTGAGAGTGCTGGGGACTTGTTCAAGGTCTGCTTTCTTTATCTTACAGCCTCTGGCCAAAGGAGCTTTTCTCCGGGGGACAGGATTAAATCTGGCAACAGGACGTTTCACAGCACCTGTGTCTGGCATCTACCAGTTTTCAGCCAATGTCCACATTGGTGAGTGTTGTCCCCAGAAACCTTTTCTGTACTGCTCGAGAGGTGCAGGAAGGAGTCCTGGAGAACTCTCTGGGTCCTGTTTGATTTGAAGCATGTGTAATGGCAGCCCTTTGCAGTGAGCCTTGTCCTTAGAGCTGGGTACTTTCACAGACTGATAGCCGTAGCAGGCTGCTGCATGCAAACCAAACAAATCAACAGTCCTTATGGAGAATGAGTTTAGGGACCAAATGTATTCACGTGTGGAAGTTACGGCTTCCATAAAAGACTTGAGAAGAAATGCACATGATGATGTAGAACTGCATCAAGTCAGTTTTGACTGTGTTTTGTCACCAGTGCATTTATTCAATGTTTTTAATCGTTCAGTGATGAAGTATTTTAAAATCTAACACCAGAAGGGTGCTTTCCTAAGACGTTCTGGTGGATGGACCCTGGCTGGATGCCAGGTGCCCACCAAAGTTGCTCTATTGCTCCCCTATCTCAGCTGGACAGGGGAGAGAAAATATAACAAAAGACTTGTGGGTCAAGATAAGGACAGGGAGAGATCACTCTCACCAGTTACCGTCGTGGGCAAAACAGACTCGACTTGGGGAAAAATTAATTTAATTTATTGCCAATCAAATCAGAGTAGGATAATGAGAAATAAAACCTAAATCTTAAAACACCTTCCCCCGCCCCCCACTCCCGTCTTCCCAGGCTTAACTTTACTTCAATTTTCTCTGCCTTCTCCCCTCAGTGGCACAGGGGGATGGGGAATGGAGGTTGGGGTCAGTTCATCACACCTTGTCTCTGCTGCTCCTTCCTCCTAAAGGGAAGGACCCCTCACACTCTTCCCCTGCTCCAGCATGGGGTCCCTCCCACAGGAGACAGTTCTCCACGAACTTCTCCAAAATGAGTCCTTCCCATGGGCTGCAGTTCTTCATTAACTGCTCCTCTCTTTGGCTGCAGTTGTGCAGGTTTTTTTCCCCTTCTTAAATCTGTTATCCCAGAGGTGCTACCACCATCGCTGATGGGCTTGGACTTGGCCAGTGGCAGGTCCATCTTGGAGCCAGCTGGCATTAGCTCTGTCGGAGGAAGCATGGGGGAAGCTTCTAGCAGCTTCTCACAGAAGCCACCCCTGTAGGCTCCCGCTACCAAAACCTAGCCGTGCATACCCAATACAGAAGTCACAAGGTTACTGGTGTCTCTGTTGATCCAAACACCAGCAACCGATGGTCTGCTATGTCATGAAAGTGCTTATATTTCTTTCACTGCTTTCCCCAGACCACAGTGAGTTGAAGAGTAAAGTCCAACTCCGAGCCAGAGATAACGTCCGAGTGTTGATCTGCATTGAATCTCTGTGCCACCGATACACGTGAGTTACTGCAATGCTGTCTTGGCAATTATTTTTCTCAGATGGACCCATGTTTCAACCAACTGTGGAAATCAGGTTCACCAACAGTGAATTCTATATGATAAATGCTTGTAGAACTTTTCTGAAGAGAGCGATTCCATCTGGCCCTTAGGTTTTATGTGTTTGGGGGTTTTTTTTCCTGATTTTTAACCTTTCAATGCTTATTACTCTAAAGAGCTAAATATTGCATATGTAGAGAGAATTGTGAATGAAGTCGGCTGAAACTGGATGTAGATAAACGTGCTGAATGCTCAGCTTAATCACAAACATACAGAACAAGAGAAACGCTTTAATTTTGTGCCAGAGGTTCTTAGCTCAATTTTTATAATTTCAGCTGCATCCTGAATGGATCGCAGCATCTCACTCATGTTGCTGTGGAAGTGTTGGAGTGATAAGGAGAACGAATAGGTGGAAAATAGAGGTGAATGGGTTCTGAGGCAGAAAGTGCAGGGCTTGTATACAGGTATATGATACCTTCTCACAGCTCTCAGCTGCCTTGTGGAGCTTGCTTGGCTAACCATGCTGAATTTTCCTCTTCTGGGATCCATTAGCCAAACTCTGCTGAAGAAATGCTTTTGTTAGGCCATGGCAACCTTGGGTGTTGCTCCTTATGCAATGGGCCATGGCATCAGCATACAGTTGGCTGCTTGTTTGCTGTGCTTCTGTCATCCTTTCAGCTGCAGCATATAGGTGCCATGTATCTCAGAGAAGGCCAGCTTGCTCGGCAGTTTGGCAAGCTTTGCTTAGAGGAAGGGGCTGGGAAAGCCCCTGGGCTGGGCTGAATTGCACCCAGCAGAGGGCAACGCTGCTTGCACAGAGTGGTTCTGGTCTGTGCTTGTGGCTTGGCCCTTGAAAAATGCCTGTACAGGGCTGTGCAGATTTGCTCTGCCCTGTCCGCATCAATTCTAGTGCAGCTGTAGCAACACCCTTGCAATAGCACCACTGAAATATATCCATAAAACGACTCCACAGGTGCAACTTAAAACCCAGAAAACCATAAATTTCCTGCTGGACTGGATGCTTCAACCCTCACCTTCCCTGCTCCATGAGTCAGAATGCTGCAAATAGGACTGACCTCTCTAGAGGCATTTCAATTTAGAGGCTTTATTGGCAGGTGAATTTGATGTGAAGCCTCATGTAATAAATAAACCTCTCTTAGGTCTCATTGGCCTGTGGAAAAGACTTGACTGGTATCTGAGTACCCATTAGTAATTAGGGTAAGAGGGAGCTGTGTGCCCACTGACCTGATAGGAAATCAGGGAGCTTGCTGACTGGAGCAACTGGCACCTCCTCGGCCTTGTAGACTGTTTTATAACAGTCTTTTATGATTGCAGCACTTAAAGTGAGGCAGTGACAGACTGGCTGCAGTCACAATGTCAGCAGAAGAAGGGGTGGGTGTAGCTTCTTGCTCCTTGAAGGGACACCTTGTATTCTGGTAAGCTGCAGAACTTAATGGGACATTTCATTTCTGGCACTTGTGAAAATTCCTTTAGATCGTGCTAAGAATGGACCTCAGCCCGATCTTAAAATCTGGGATGCATGTTGACAATGAGCGATTCTGGGACAGCCCAGGCCTTTAATCACAGGGATGGAACAGGTATGAGTGGGACAGAACGTTACTGTCCTCTTTACGAGTAGCTCTCACAATTGCCTTTGCACAGTGCAGATCCCTATTCCTGTCCTTTAGTCCGCACAGCAAAGACCAGTCAGATTCAAGTAATCAGGGGTTTTTCTTTCTTCAGCATTAGCGCTTTTTTTTTTCCCCACCTACAACAATCTCCTCTTACCTTAGCAATTTCATCAAAACAGGACTCATGCCCCTAGCCCTTGGATTCCCCATGAACAGAGACTGCAAGTTCCACAGAATCTTTTTCTACATGCTTTTGGGATGTGCAAAGTTATTGCCCGTTGTGATGTGGAAAAATATTGCCAGTTGGTGGTGTTGACCTGATGATATTTCAACAAAGATCTGAGTGAATGAGTGGGTGAGATTTATGAAGCCACCTAAAAGGATTTAAAAGTGAAATTGATCCTGCAGATCTCTAAGACTGAAAAGCTGTTCTCCATTCCTGATCTCCACTCTGCATTGTCTTCAGTTACAGAATCATACAGAAAAACCAAATTCTATTTAAACCATTTTGCAAAATAAATGAACCTGACAGTGGTGAGTTTTTCTTCCTAATGATCCCACAAGCTCCCAACTGATTTGATTAAGGCCTCTGAGAGAGAACAAAGTGTTTTTTCTTCTGGAATGCTCACTTCTGTCTCCAAGGACAGTGTCTGTCTGTGTCGCTCTCTTTCCTTTGCTGTCCATTCAGTTGACCTTACAGTAATATTACTAAAGAATGCATGTCAGTCTCTGATTGCTTTCAACGTGACTTTAGTCTTGCTTCCTTGTTCTGGTAAATGCAATTACAAGAGTTATCTGAATAGGAAGCTTCCCTGTGGACCATGGAAACTATTGTGCCTTCCTCATTGCAGGTCTTTTTAGCTGAAAGCTCCTAGAAAGCTGTTCTGGTTCTGGCTGGGATGTGTGAACAACCTCTTTGTCACATACAGCCCAGGCAGGTTTATTGGGATGTTCTGAGATTAGCTTGCCACCTGAAGAATTTATAACTATATTCTCCAAAGAACGGTAACAGTAAAAACTATTTTTTCTTAGACAGGAGTTTACATAAAGCTCTCTGATGTCTGACTCAGAGTTTTCGTCAGTTGTCCAGGGTCGCAATTTATGACTGGTTATCCTGCAAGGCTGTCCTGAGTTGAGCGAGTTGGACAGCAGTGGGAGTAAAGCAGAATCAGCACTGGCTCTGTGAGAGACACCTCTCTCTCATATGGTGGGTGAGAACGTGGCTGGTCTGTGGCATGGAAGGAGAGCTGGGTGGAGGGATGGGAACCTGTCTGGACAGACATTCTGCTGGCACAGGCTGAGCAGCTACCCGTGCTTGTGGAATTTCCTGGGGATGTCAGCGTACACAGTCATTCATTTGAGGGAGCTGAAAGAACCCTGAGGGCTTTCGGCTGAGAGAGATGGAAACTCAGAGGCAAGGAGACAGTTGGAGTAGAAGAGATTAACGGTGGGAAGTTCCCACCCAAGTTAGGCTTTTGGCAGGATATGACACACAGACTGAGCTCTTCAATCAAGGTGGTGCCAAGTGGCTTGCTCTCTCTGGGCCAAATTGCCCCTACCTTTTATGCATATTATTTCCTTGCAAGGGGGCTGGAAACAGCACGTTTGCACTTGCTAGGTTTCGTTACCACCACTTCATGGAAAAAAGGGAAGAAAGGGGTTGGTTTTCTTGGGAAAACAACTAGATCTGCTACCACTGGCTAGGCAGATTTTGGAAGAACCAGCCAGGCGTGGAGCTCTGTGCTTTCGTATTGCGTTGGAACTGAGCTTACATGGGTGGTTCTGATTGTTGATGTCTCAGACACCTCCTTCCACCCTGAATCCTGTACAAAGGAGCTGACTTAGAGTTTTGTAAACAGAGGATGCCACAGAGAGCAGCTGTCCTACACCTTGCTACTGCAAGGAATATGATGCCTATTAGAACATGATATTAGGAAAGAACAGTACTTAAGGGGTGATCTGGAGCTCTCCCTTGAATTTTAACTGAAGCACAATTTTTTTTTTTTTTGGTTTATTTGTGACCCCTGATCCAAATGTCCTCCCCAAACAGCTTTCAGCTGCAGAATATGTTCTTTCTTGTATAGGCTGACTACATATATTGTTAAGGTGAAATAAGCCTTTCATGCCTTGAAAATGAATGAACTGTTATTGACAGAATGCATATAGCTAGCTCTTTGCAGGATAACAAGAGTATAAACTATTGTGGTGGTCAACAAACTGGGATAACTGGTATGTAGATAAATCTAAAGGACATGTTTAGCACCTGTTCAAGGGTGAGGGATACAGACTACAGGACCTTGAGAAAGGCTTCTGTGAGAGAAGGTGGGTCCCAGTTGCTGTCTCCAGCTGAGTTTTGCGTTCACAATCCTGAATGCTCTGTAAGTCTTCCATTAGATGCTACAGCGAGGACAAGGTTCTACTGTTCTCTTTTCAAGGCAGCTGATTACTGCCAACATCAAGTCAACAGGCCACCTGTTTAGTACAGATGGGTACTAGAACCACCAGGTCCTATTTCCAGGGAGGTCACGAGACTATTGTCATTCCACAACAACTGTTGTGACTGCCTCAGGTGTTTAACCTGTTTATTTTTCTTTTGCTACTGTTTAGGTCTTTGGAAGTCATTGCTGGTCTGGAAAGTAACAGCAAAATCTTCACTATCTATGTACATGGCTTACTGCAGCTGCAGGTAAGCCCATGCAGACTGGGAATCACTGTACTAGTTGGCTTGGCAGGCTGCAGAGTTATTTACTGGCAAGGCTGAATTCTCACCAGGAGGTGGGGAAGTTTTTATTAACCTGCTTTCTAGGGTTAGCGAAGTTAAATGCCTTACCTGGAGTGACTAGAGAGGATCTGTGGCAGGAACAGGAACAAAAGCCAGGCTTGTTCTGATCTTAAGCCACAGAACTAACCTTCCCTGTAAGAAATGACAGTCAATATTTTTCTTTCTCAAACCTTGCCTTGCATTGTAAAGATGGCAATTGTGTTTCCCATTTCATAGAACAGAATCTGAAGCACAGATGGTTACTTAACTAGTCACCCAAAAAGATGCTAGTGTGGTAAGGATCTAGTTAAGTAATAAACCTGTAACACAGTTTCACTACAGAAAATTTCTTCCACCAAGTCGACACTGTAGGGCTGCAGTAAAAATGTTTGGTCAGATCCTGTTCCCAGGAGGCAGAGAAAATGGCAGGAGGCTTCTGTGCTTAGTTCATGATAGCAAAAAATGCTTTTTTTCCTCATTTTATGCTGGGATGAAGTGTCAGATATTTTCCTTTCTCTCTTGCTCTCTGTGCAGGCTGGCCAGTACACCTCCATATTTGTGGACAACAGTGCTGGAGCTCCCATCACCATTCAGAATGGATCAGATTTCATGGGCATGTTAATGGGCGCGTAACATCATCTGCAGCAGTGTAGCAGGGAAGGATATGAATTAGAGCCTTGCAGTGTATATTTGACTGAAGAAACCTTTACTTTGACTCTTGAAGATGACTTTCTGTAACTGTTGGCATCTTCTTAAACAAGTAAAGAGCTTTTCCTTTCACAGATACTTCAGCTTGCTTTCAGAGGCTACTGCTTTTCAAGGTCCACACCAGTTCGTTCATCATAAAAAGTATACTTTTATAATTCAGAAACAAACTGTAATATTTAATTTGTGCTTCACCAGATGCTCACTGAACAATACACTGAGATTTGGAATTTGTTACATTATAACTTTATTTCACAATAGCACTTGTAATCAGCATGTCTTTTGGGATTGATTGTGGGGTGTTTGAGTTTGTAAATGAAGGATTGAGAGGGGAAGTAAAATAGTGACTATGTTCTAGGTATTGTGGAGGAAGGAGACAAGGATTTGCCAGCAAAACTGCTTTTTTCATACAACTGTAAATGGTATAGGCCATCTCTCATGTTCAAAATTGGATATATTTGACAAGAAGTATGTTGAATTCTCAGACAATGCCTGCTTCACAGATGGGAATCCAAGGTCTGAACTCATTAATTGTGGTTCTTTATATCTAAGTATTTCCTTGATCTTATTGATGAAGCTGAATACCTCGCTGCTTGTGCAGTTTTGTTTTTATGAAAAGGTAAGGCCAACGGCACCAGTTCTAGCATGAACTCCCTTACTTGTGTTCTTATGTTTTAGTAAGATATACATGTGGGTTTGGACTGCGTCACACAAACAGCATCCCCTCAGGTGCCGTATAATCATTTGTAAATGGGTCAAATGCATTACACTGGTTGTCAAAAGCCTGGCAAAGACAGTGAGGATAGCAGCCTCGGATCGGATATGTCACCAATTTGGTGCTTGTTGAACTGCAGTGATACAATGAGATAAAACATGGGGCAAAGCTTACTTCCATCAGGCAGCCAGGGTCATAGGGAGTCTCTCTGAGCTCTGCCTGGAGCTTGAAAGTGCTGTCAAAGACCGTCCAGTGAGTGTTTTCTGGATTTCTACAAATCTGTTTGCAAATGTAAGCATACGAGATTGAGCCCCCAAAGCAGCTTTGCATATAGCTCCAGGCTATAAACTCGTTTTAACAAAGTAAAAGGGTGTTGACATTTCACAGGGTTAAGGTGTTACCCAAGATGTGGTAACATCCTTGTGATTAAAAAAAAAAAACCCTCACTCATTTAATGTGCCTCTGTATCCTTCCCTTTCAAAAGACACTTGGCCCTTTTATTGATTCAACTTAGCTGAGGAAGTGGTTGTATAACAGTGTCATGAATAGATGGTAGCAAGGCCCAAAATGGAGTCCAGATACTTGTTCTTGAATGTTTGCAGTGAATGGAAGATATCGTTTGTATAGAGTTGCAATTTTTGATCAACTACACTATCTTCGTGCAATGAAAACAGAGACTGCTGGGGACAGCAGAAGGCATGAAAAAAATGTCATCCATTGCTGGGTCTGATCAATATGTGATGTTTCTACAAGCTCCAGTAACGCTGCTGTTGAGGTTGGTGGTATGCAAAGATGTCTTATTTCAAGAGCTGTGGAAAAATCTGCTGTAAAACAAGCATGGCTGAAACTGTTGGTTTTTTTCATCTCCATTATAAATACCTTAAGACAAAACTTTAAGGGTACTAAATGGTATTTTTTCCTTTGTGAAGAACATATTAAAGTGATACCTATTGGAGGAGGAAGGAGAGGGTACAGGGAATAATCAAGTAGTGCTGTTACACAAGTAAACTCAGGTAAATTCCACTTACTAGTCAATGGAATGCGGTTGTTCTAACTGGACCTTTGTGTCTCTCTAAAATATAGCTGCTATCAATGTTTATACATTCGTTCTTGCTCCACAATACATGCCAGAATTCCTATGGATTTTCTTGTAGTACCCTTTGGGGAGAATGTACTTTTAAGCATAAACTGGCTGCTCCACTGGCAGAGAGGAGTCCACAGCTCTTGAAAGGCATAGCAAGTAGTAACAGTAGTAATTTCTGGGGCTTCAGAAAGCATATAACACACATGAATATCACTAAACCCTATCAATAAAGATTGTCTGTTTACACTGGGTTTTGATGGAGTAAGTGTAGTCAGGGCAAGTGGCCTATATCCCAGCATGTATTACTATACTGTACTTTGTACTGTGTGAATATTTGTAATAAATCGGGCTGTTTCATGCATGACTTACAGCAACATAATCAAAGTGTTGTGACATTCAGCATATGTTGTTATATCTGTAGGTTTTTTGAACCAAGCCTCACTGTTCTTGGTGAATCAAAGTTTAAATATTTATTTTGTTGTAGAACTAAAAGTGTTTGTCAGACTTTGTTTTGGGGTTTGTGACTTTTTTCCCTTCTTTGCTGTGTTTTATTCTCATGATCTTCTTAGTGGGAGATGAATTGTTCTGCCTTTATACCTGTTCTCCCTTATTTATACGAGTGCTGTCCTGACAGCTGTTTCCCCAGTGTGCTAGAAGCTGTCTAAATGCGTAGTCAGGCAGCCCTGAGGAGCACGCAGCCTAAACAGCGAAGACCTAAATCTCCCTTGGCAGAGGGAGTGATTTGCCCATGGACAGCGTCAGGGAGAGAAGTAAACCTCTATCTCTGGTGTCTGTCTGGAAGGCATGTTGCCTTTCTGCTCTAGCCAGCAGAGAAAGCTTGTGTCAGACTCGCGTTGGGGAAAGAAGCCAAATTAGCAGAGGAAATGGACATCGTGTCTCTTGATTTGTCCTGAGTTCGCTGTCACCACTGGAAAGCTTGTGGGATTTTATCCTCAGGATAGAGGGTTGTCCCTTAAGGAGATTTCCTGTGCATCACCAAGGTCTTTTAGCCAAAAGACTATTTTTATTTATTTTTTTTTTCAATAGTCTTTTAGCTCTGAATGCTACTAGGCTGCAGTTCTCTTGTACCCTGGGGCTTCAGCCAGCAGTCAGTGCAAGCATGAGATTGTCCGTCCAGCAGTAAAATGGGGCAGAATGGGTTGAAACAGCCAAGAAGCAAGCTGAGACTGGGCCCCCAGTGTTGAGGTGCAAGTGTTCAAAACTCATGACTAATATGGACACAAGCCTCCTGGCTGGGCTTGTGGCTGAGACAAATACTCTGCAAGGCTTCTGTGCTGTTTGGAGAGTGAGGAGATTAATGGTGTGCGAAGCAAAGTTTCAATGCTCCTCTGTAGTCGTAAAATTTACAGTCCAAGAAAATTGAAGAACTCGGGAGGACCGAGTTCAGTATGAAGAGGTTGTTTATAACAAAATAAAACCCATGTGCTTGAGCCTATGGTTTAAAGGCCAAGTGTGTTAATCCCACCCGGTGGCAACGGCTATTTGTGGCATGCAAGGGGAGAAATCTAAAAGAGGCACAAATTAAACGGCCAGGGTTTTTTGGTTTTTGGGGGTTTTTTTTCTGGGTCTTTCTGGCATGCTCAGTGCACTGTCTGTACGAGCTGAGGCAGGAGGGTATGATGGGGGCACCTCACTGTTGAGGTCCTAGCAGAATGGGAAACGCAAAGTTGTTGCTTTTTTTTTTTTTTTCTTTAAAATTTCTAAGAAGTTTAGGGTTTCAGGGAAACTGGAGGTGAGGAAAAGTGCATCTCTTCTTAGTGGAACAAGTTTCTTAACCTCATCTTTGAGTTCTTCACAGAAACGTTTGCCACAGAATCACCTTCAAAAAGCTGCAAACACTAATAACTTGGACTTGCAGCCATAACTTTATCCAGATATTATATATAGTTCAAGGACACTTTCAAAAAGGTTATTGTGACACCCCACGTGGATCAGTTAATATTTACCAAAACTTTGCTGTCTTCACCAAGCCCTTTGCTCACTCATCTTCCTCCCAGCTCCTTCCTCTGCAAAATCCTCGCTCAATCTTTGCGACAATCTCCATCAAGCTTTTTGCTGTGTATACAGTTCAGATTCAGAGAAAACTAAGGCAAATCAGCATGGTTTTATTAGGATAAATGCTCTGTGCAGATCTCTCTCAAATGAGGGAGATGTGTTCCCACTATTCAGGGTTTTGAGAACTCTCACATAAATTTTTCTGACCTGAGAGCTTCTTGTTTCTAAGATACTGACACGAAATTTGATGCTCCAGTCCCACCTGACTCTCTGAGCTCAATATTCTCGTCGTATACTGCATTGCTCTGGTTGCTACACTTCCCTCTTACACAGGCTGCAATGTAAACAGACTGCTTTGCTGCTTAGCTTATATTTCAGGAACAATCGTCCTAGGATGAGCACTGACTGCTAATTTCAACGTCTATACAAGTGATTATCTTCACTCATAATTCCTTATTCTAAACACAGTCCAGCTATAAGTTTTCAGCTTCAAGCTGAAGTTACTTGCTTAGCAAGATGGTAAATATTATAGCTTCGTGCTTGTGGAACATGCCTCTGCCCTTGTCTCAAAGGCCTAGGCTAGGTAGTGTTGCTAACATGGTTTTTTTAGCTCCTTCTGTGTTGGGTGCCCTCACAAAATATGCTGATAATGGTGGTTTATGAGCCTGATGGAGAGCTCACTGAGGCTGGGGGAAAATGTGGCAAAAATGCTGGTGATTCATCCCAGAGTATAGGTATTTGCTCCAGTTCAGGGCTTAATTCCAGAACTGCCTTTCAGGTATGTTTCTGCTGGCACGGTCGCTAGAAATTTTGTCCTATGAGCTATATTGACAAAAGATGGCTGGATGTCCTGATCCTGCTCCTTTTCGCTGCTCTCACATTTACCACCATGCTAGCTGGCTCAGAAGGGCACAGTGCGGTGCTGGATCAGCCCTTCGCATGTGGAATCTGCAGTGAATTCTTTCTATTTAATTCACATAACGCTTCGAGGTAGCCCTTGGACAGGCTGTGTATGAGTTAGGAGCTGAGCAAAACTACCTCCAAAATGCCAGGGTTGTCCAGTCTGCGCCCTTGCTCTCGCTGCTAACTGCTTCAGACAAATAAAAACAATCTTCCAGGCACTGAGATTCCAGTTGCAGGCACTCCGTGAATATTTTCCCTGGCTGGGAACTGACAGGTTATGAGGTTTTAAGTTCTATTCAAATTTCACGTTTTGTAAATGATTTCGATGCCACACTCCAGACTGACTCCAGGGGTATTTATGTTGGATTAGCAGCAGATTGCCTGCCTTTCCTCACTCGATAGAAGAGAGCCCAGCACATGTAAACTCCCCTTGAATGGCGGGCTATTAACCGTCAAGCAAGATGATTAGTTTGTCGTATAAAACTCTTGTTATAAATAGGCGCAGGTTATAAATCAGCCCTGAGGACCGTGATGAAATCAAACAGAAAGAGAGCCCCGTTCCAATCCTCTTCTCTGAGAGAAGCCCGCAAATAGAAATGAGCGACAAAACGTTAGTTAAATGCTTAGTCTTCAAAGAAAACTCAAGGGTAATTTGAAAACCATTCGGAATCAGTGACTGTAGTAAAAAAAGATGAGTAGAATTAGCCCTATATAGGCAATAATACTATATGATATTTAGAAATTAATACCACATACTTTGGCACTGTAACTACTGCGATGGAGAAAGTCCTAACAGCAGACTCCAAAGAGCTGGATCTGTTAAGGTTCCATGGAAAGTCAGGATGCTGGTGACCCTGTAAAAATAGAAGTAAGTACCCAGAAGAAGACCTTGAGTCTTTATTGCTTTGCGTCCTGACTCATATCTATGGAAAGAAAGTATCAAACTCTCATTGATTATGAGTTGATTCTCACTCAGCAACTTTATTTAATGCTCAGGTTAGGCTGGTATCAGTGAAGACTAAAAGGCCATGACATTAGGGATTCAGGTGTGCCAAATTTCCTGCAGGATAGCAAATTTCCTGCAGAGCTTCTAGGGCTCAGTATTCCCCTAATAAATAACCAGTGGTGAAGGGATAGATAAGTATTTATAATAATAGTGTTGATGATCAGGTATTGGATCCCTGTGGCGTGGAGGAGTTGGATCTCCCGGTTAGTCATGTCATTCTACTGTTTGTTTGATGTTTGGTGGGGGGGAGTTATTTCTTTGTTACTACTTAGATGACCTCTATCTCCAGGCTTACAAAGGTTATAGTGTTTTTATTTCCTCTGTGGCAAGCAGTTCTGATTTAAAATAGCCTCTGGGCTCCCAAGTAGTCCTGAGAATAGACAGGTTGGCCGTAAGAACTGGAAATGCCACCTTCCTTATGGCTCTTTGGAAAGTTTGAAATGTCTAGAAGAGCTGCTAGACTATGCTTTACGATCTCACATTCTTAACAGTGGAAATGTTTTAGCTCCCTTTATCCTGAAATACAAGATGGGAAAGATGGGCTGCCAGCTAGGGTAACGATCGTTGCCGAGACCACGATATTCCAGAATAACTGACCTAGCTATTAGTGTAACTTCAGTTTGGGTTGGGGCTGGCTTTGGTGCATCCTCCAGGGGCTTGGTGTGCAGGGACCAAACGTGCGGCCTTTTATTATGTCTTAGACTGAAATTCCAAATCTGAACCCCAGTGTCGAGGCACCTGAGCTGGGTTTGTCTCCAGCGTAGACTCGGTTAAGAGGAGTCTACTCAAGACACAAGACCCTGGGCTACGTCCTGGCCCTGCTTCTCCCTAGACTCCTTCGTGCCAGGGGCTCGGTGCTAATTGTGGGCAGGGTGTTCCCGTGCTGTGCTTTAAGGGGACTTATTTTTCTTTTAAGTGAGATTGCATGTATAGAGACTTGCCTTGCTATAGGTAGGCTGTGTGCAGGCCTGCTGCCCTGTATGCCGATGGGCTTTGAACGTCTGGATGAGAAGGGGAAAGGTGGGCAGGAGTACAGGGCCGAGGGGTTGGGATGTGTGCTGGCGGGGAGCTTGGCACCCTTATTTGAGGAAAGGACTGGAATTAATAGGGAACGGTGACCATAGCCCACCTGGCTGCCCCGTGCCTTCACTCTAAACCACCCCAAGCTGCCCATAAGGCCCCACAGCTTGCCGAGCGCTCTGTCTCGGTTCCCTGCAGACGCTGGCAGATGCCCGTTGTCTGAAGACACCCAACCTGCTCGCCCTGGTGACAGAGGAAGGGTTTACAGAAATCTTCTGGGGAGATTTTAGACCCGCTGGGTGGTCTTAGGTTCTTACAGCCCGAGAGAGCTATATCCCCCTTTGGCTCACACCGGGGCTGAAGCAGACATGCATTACAACCATACCATAACCATGAAATAAATGGCTTTCTCGTACATATAGTTAAACTTCTCTGCGCAGATCCATGGTTCTGTAATTGCCTAGACAAATAAATCTGCTTGGAGAGGGTGGGGATGGAAAAAAACAGTTGCAAAATGTCTGTTGTGCCTTTTTTGTGGTTGTATGATCAGTTAATTGATCCATACGGAGATAAGGAGGGAAACACCGGCTTGAAAATGGTGCGGGATTGAATGGGAGTGCATAGCTGTGCATTGCAGTGACAGCTTGGTGAGGACTGACCAGCGCAGGCTCTAGATTTAGATAGTTGCTTTTGTGTGGCTGTCTCTGCAGAATGTCCCCTTCTTGTGCTGAGTTTCAAGACAGCTCAGGTGTCCCCACAGGCAGTGCTAGAGTGCTCAGAAATGTTTTCTCTACTGTTAGGACTTTTGAGAAAGACTTGATGTACTCTGATGAAAAACAAGAGAGAAACACAGCATCACATGGAGAACGGCATTGTGCGTTTCCATAAAATCTTCCTACTGGCTTTGTGGATTTTAAAGTTAGGATCTTAAATCTCATTTGAGGCGCTTGCCTCTTTTTGTTACATCCACTCTGTGCTTCGGTTCTTTCTTGCAGCTTGGGGTTTTTGGCAAAGAAAGTGTGGTGTTCGCTGTTTGTTTGGCATAAACATTGTTTGCATGTTTGTCTTTTCACTGGTTTCAGTGTTTATTTCTTTTTCTGCCTGCTGTTTGCTCTCCCTCTAGCTGTGGCTAGCTTGCAGAGCACTGAAAGAACAGATACAGTTTTCACAGCTCTCTGGAAAGGAGGTTCAACCATGACGCTTTCTTGCAAAAGTGGCCCTGGTTCATGGGGTGGAGATAGAATGGCATTTGGAGCTCTATCTGGCAGGAGGAAATTGCATAAAAGTTTGTTGTCTTGCTCTATTTAAGGAATGCTCCTCTTCACCATGAGCTTTTTCAGAGCTTGTTTTCCTGAAGGTGAGAAGAGGTGTGAAGGACGGGCTGGCGTGGGGAGCTGGATCAGTGCTGTGTCAATGGGGGGGCTGAAAAACAAAGTGCTCAGAACTCAGGGTAGAAAAGGAGCAAGGCTGCATTCTGGGTGTTCCTGTTGTCTCTCACGCAGCCTCTTGCGGCTTATTTATAAATGCCTGACAACCTTTCCTAGTCTTTTTCTTTAGGCAAAATGTAGGGGATCTCTTAACTGAGATACACTGCTAAGAGTGGGAGCAGAGCATCCCTCCATTGGGCTTACTAACCAGCAGCTCCTGCAGGTAGACAGAGGCAGCTTGTTTCCTTAAGCACAAACTAGGTTTAAAGTTAGGCACAAAGTTATTGGCACTACTAGCTGCAATACTAATTAGGTGGGATGCTCGCATGGACAGGAAACCAAGTTTCGGTAGGTGGGAAAATACTCTGCAGTGTAGCTTTAGTTGCAAGAAGAAAAGCTGAGCTAATTCGAAGTGGCTGAAAACTGTCCTTAAAGTTATCTCAGGTGTCTCTTATGACAGAGTCCTGAATATTTGCTCTGTGTGCGTGTTACACTTGGAATCTAATAAAACTTTACGGAATGATGAAGTTGGGGTTGGTTTGTTTGTTTTTGTTTTGGTTTTGTTTCAAGCAAAGTTCTCAAGGGCTGTTGTGATTATCAAACCCTCTTTTTCCCAGCAAAGGGTGCTGGGAGTTGCCAGTAATCTATAAAACAGGAATGACAGTCAGTCTGGGGGAAATGATCTCAAACAGTATAAATATCTCCAACCAGGTTTTGGTTTTAAAGTTTTATGAAGTGATAGAGATTGTGGGGATGTTTTTACAAGAGGCTGGACAGTGAGGAGCAAGGCAGCTCACATGGGGAGCTGTGTTGTTGGCCTTAGGGTTGAAGCCTGGATGCTCGTTAGAACTGTTTGAGACTATGGCTGTTGTATCCTGAGGGGACACATACTTGCCTGTGGGAGCAAATGTGTCTCGGAGCAAGAGAACGGAAAACCTGGGTTCTGTTTCCAGCCCTCCCATTGACCTGCCTGTTGACCTGGGGCAAGTTCCCTCATTCTTGCTGTGTCTTACCCAGTGCAGCTCTTCAGGAAAGGGTCTTTGGTGGGTTACAGCAGCCAGTGGTAGGCTCACACAAGGTGAACGAGTGCTTCAGTTCTAGACCTCTCTTAAGTTGACCTTAGGTATCAGCTGGTATCTCCGCTGACCACTAAGAACGTTGTCTTTGTGGAGATTGCTAGCGTTTTACAGGCGTGAATAGCTCCTGTTAACGTTGCCCCAAGTTGTGAGAGCATTAATTTCCTCCTATTGCTGAGAAGAAGGATGGGGTATTAAGGGAATTCAGGGCTTCTGCACTGAAGGATCATATCTTTCTTCCACTCCGGGAAAGAGTCATCAGCCTTCCTGAAACCTCCTGATGAAAACTAAATGGAAGTTTCCTTGGGACTGGGGGGAGTGTCTTCTCTGAAGCCTTTCTGGGTAACACACGCACACCCCTATGATGCCGCCGCCTTTGCGTTGCCAGAGGTATTCTGCAGTCGGAGGTGAGGAAATGCTGACCTCAGAAGATGATATTTCCAGTTTCAACCACAGGCAGGAGCTACTGGAAATATCATCCCTTTGAAGGTTCCAGTTTTGCTATGTTGTTTTCTGTGGTTTGGATAAATCCATGCAATTAGATCTTCACCTGGGCTAAACCGGTAAAATTAGGGGGCCATACAGAAGTTCTGGTTCCTACAGCAGTGGATGCCCAGCTAGATTAAAACACTTAGTGATCACTTGTTGCTGGTTCCTAACCTTGTCATTACCTTTAACTGCAGGGAATCTGAAACTGGAATTTCAGACTTCTACCTCTTTGATCTCGTTCTCACTCTCTTGTGTTGTCATGATTAATGACAGACTATTTAAAAAATGCTGCGGTGTCTGACTAATGCAATCTGAGGGGTGTGCAGAGCTCCTTATTTCCTCCCATTGCAGACCTGCTAAGTGATTGGAGAAGAGTTTATTTTCCACTTCAGTTTGTCAGAGCTTTTGAGTGCCCGGGGCAAGGAGGGGGTTAATATTCTCTGCTGTATTAAAAGTAACTTCTTTTTTATCAATTAACCACATAACTTTCATGGTCAGAAAAAGAAACTGAAGTATGTGTGACATTCAAATTCTGCACGTAAAAATCCCATTTTGTAATAATAAAATGTATCAGGTTACTTATCTGGAGGCTATTCATCTTGCAATAACATACACGTATCGGCTAGCAAGCGCCTCCACGTCCCTGCACATCTTGTCATCGCAGCGATGACCTTGTGAGGCTGGATACCTGTCAGGTGTTCTAATAGGCTTCTTCACACCACAAGTGGACAGGGGCCGTACAGAGTTCTCAGAAGGCATTAATTCCTGTCCCCATGGATCTCTGTACCAGGAAAAATGCCCCCTTTTCAAAAAAGATCACTGCCATGAAGCCATTGGCAGCAGCTGGATCATCCTGGGTAGCAAAGAGCAGTGGGCAAGGGAGCAAACTACGGTTTGGTCTGACTCCTGCAGATCTGGTATTTGTGGAATTGGTCTGGACTTACGTATTTACTCTTTCCTTTCAAGAAAAATGCCAGGGAAAGAGGGAGAAGATGTCAGACAGTGGTGCTAGACATCTCAGTACTGGATCTCCAGCCATTGCCCCTTGCCTTGCTAGGGCTCAATGGGTGACATTCTTCTTGCTTCCCCCCCTGTTTTAAACAAATAGGAGCTGGAGCCTGAGGGTATATTAGAGAGTGATAGGGATCTTCCCTGATAAGACCATTCTGGGCTATACCTGGGGAAGCCATTAGCTTAAAACTCGCAGTGAAGGGGATCTGATAAGAGGGGAGGCAGAAAGTGGATGAGGGGGAGAGGAATACTATTTAAAACCGTGCCAGGTAACGCTCCCCTTCACCAGCCCCAGTGACTGTCTGGGGGCTGAACAAGAAGGGAAGGAAGCGGAAAGCTTTTCTCAGCCTCGGCAGGTTTGTGGGAACTGGCTTTTACGTTGCTGGTGACGGCACGGTCAGGTATAGGTGCACACGCGCGGGCCCGCTAGGTCTTCTCTTGAAATTCTCGCTACCTGCCCAAGAACCCCGTCCTCCTCCCGTGCTCCCACCTGCCTCATTTTCCAAGCCATCATTAATGCCGTTAAAGCTATCTAAATGTCTGTTGTTTTAATGTTAGCTTCCGTTGCTTGGAGGACAAATAGCAAGAGTTAAGAATTACTGTTTCAAGCCTGACGAACTCTAGCCAGGTGAAAACAAGGTGCCACCCGAAGTCAGTCCCCGTTCTTCGCACCGCCGGTCAGCGGCAGCCCTCCAAACCACGCTGGCTGGGCACGGACAGTCGAGGCTCCTCATTCCCCAGGGATGCCTGCGGATCTGCTGCCTTTCCTTGCCCCTCTCTCCTGCTGTACGGTAAGACTCGGCCGCTCCGGGGCTGCTGCGTGCAGCAGAAGCTGGGCTGAGGATCTTGTTTCCAGCCCTGAGGGCTTGGAACCGCTGCGATGCTCATCTCCAGAAGGGGTAGTTTCCAAACTAGCTCTGTCTCCACTGGACCACTGAGACCACCTTCCTCCTTCCAGCTGGCCTAGCTAACCTCAAGGATTGCTCTTGCTTCCCCCTCTCCTCTCATGCCCAGTGGAATCACACAGGCATTTGGGGTCATAAGGAATGTGCTGTTTTGACTCCGAAAACTCAGCGGGAGCATTTGCTCAAGACACAGCGTAGTTGTATCGGGACCAAAAAAAAAAAAAAAAAAAAAAAAAAAAAAGGAGGCGTGGGGGAATGGAAAAAATGACTGTTTCCAGCTGCAGCCAGGTTCCCGCTTCCCGTGTCCTCGCACTGCTAGCAGCCTTGCCCGGCGACCGCTGCCACAGTTTAATGACCCTAACCAAACAGTTTAACGACCCTAACGAAACGGCAACGCGTGGCACGGAGCCTGCGCTGCTTACGTTGAGCCTCCCTTGTTTCGTGTCGCGGGCTCTATACTGCCGAGGAGCCACGGGTTCGCTTTTTTGGTTAATTAAGTGACAAAAAGGAGCCGTTGTGTCCTGTCCCTCCTGTTGCGAGCTTCTGAGTGGAAGTCACTATACGCTGGCCTTGTTCTCGACATCTCTTTTTGGTCCCTTGTGGGGGTCACAGAGAGCTCGTTCCGACCTGGCACAGCTATTTTCATGCTGGGGTTTTCGCTACGGCCTTGGTCGAGCTATGTTAGAATGGCTTTTTTTGGGTACGTGGCTTTGTTCCATGCTGTGTGGGCTCCAGTTTTGACTAGGAGTTTCAGTAACTGCCTCCCCTGCTTCCCTGCATAAAAATCCAGTCTCATCCAATTAGTAATTGTGGGAGGTAGGATGCCTGAGGTCAGCTCTGTTTGTTTGATGACTTTAGGCGGACCCTTTAACTTCTTTCTAGATGGCTGGTTACTTTTTCTGAGGATATTCATAGATTGCCTGCTTTTACCTGGATGCTTTTTTTCATAAAATCTGTGGGAACTTGGATATATCTGAGACCTTCACATTGCTGCCAGGTTTAGTTAGAATATATTACATACAGACATCAGAGGCACGATGTTATTTCACTAAGAAACCAGGAAATCACTCCTCGGAAAGCTGCGAGTGACTGTTGTCTCTTATCACTGTATCTCCATACAAACTGTGTGGAAAAAGATAACATCGCGTCTGGCTTCTATACTTCTATATAACATTTTCATCCAAACGTGCCTCGCATCCTGTAGGGAAGGATTGGGTTTATTTTTATATATTTTTTTTCCTAGACAAACCCCTGATCCTCAAAGTGCTGAGTGCTTCCTGTTATATGCTTTAGTATCTCAACTGCCTTGGGAACTAAGGCTTTTTGGAGTAAAAAGGAAGGCTGGGACAGAGACTGGATCTGGATTTGAGTGTATCTGTGCAAGCTTAGGCCAATTTACAAACTAACCAGCCCTTACCTAAAGTGACAAATCCCATCAGCTTTCCCCAGACTAGATGAATTGATTAAGGGGATTTGAAAAACAAAACACACCACACCCCACCCCCAAAGTAACTCTCTGAGATGATTCAAAGGTGAAGTGATAATGTGATAACAGCTAGAAATTATCTTTGTGTCTGCCGATAATGCCAGATAGTACCCCGACCTCTGGAGAGAAATGTTACCAGCCTCCAACACTTTTTTGGACGTGTTACTTCATTGCCACCAGCTAAATACCAAGGGCTCCAGTTCCATTCCTGCAGCACGCGGCTAGGAGAAGACTATAGGGACAAATACCTGAAAAGGATGAGGTACTCCCAGATACGTGGAAGTAAAGTGCAAACCAAATGGCAGGTCTGAAGCACCTCAAACACCAAAGGACGGTGAACTGGATGCTAACAAGCCTGTATGTAGAAAGCTTGCCCCAGCCTGGCCATGCATTGGTACAGCTCGTAGCGTACCGTGCGTTTCCATGCACTACATTTATTGAGCTCTTTGCCTTTATATTAGCGCTACTTGCTTTACTGTGGGACAAATCTCCAACACCTGCAACGCAGATCAGCTTCTAACCAACTTTAATGAAGCTATGCAATTTGCTACAAGGAACGAATCTGGGCCCTTGACTCTAAAGGAGTCAAGTTTTCTGCAAAGGTTGTCAATTTTATTAGAGAGGTATGAGACAAAACAGCATGTAAATGAAATAACTCAGAGTGTAAACACCATGTGCAAAGGATTTTCCTTTCCTTCTCACCAGACTCCAGAACTCCTTTTCCAGTCATGCCTAAGGTTAGCGCAGTCTGTATCAGCCAGGGGGTTGCTAATGCATAGGCAGGTACAAGAGGTGCTGGCGTGAATCAGACACGCAGGATATCTTCCATGTGCTTCACGTGGCTTATACTTACACATAGACATGGTTTTCTGCAAGTCTAACAGTAGATCAACACCTTCCTTTAACAAGCTTCCTTTAACATAAATAGATGTTTCTTTTTGATACGTGCATTGAGCACTTGGGGTTTGTCCTAAGGCTGTATCTTTTTCTCCACCAAGGTTATTGCGACACATTTAAATCCCTTTTTTTTTTTTTTTTTTTTTCATTTGTGAGCACTTATGAGGGCAATTTAAGATGTGCTGGAATCATAGCCCTAAGCAGTAGAGGAAAAAAACCCACAACAACCTATCTAAGATTCTGAAGAAGTCAATCAATGGAAAATGGGTGGAAGAATGTGAAGAGGTTTTTGGCACGCAAGTGAAAGGGAGGACAAGAGATAGAAAATAGCATCCACCTTTCAGTATCCAGAGTGCCTTATTTAAAACATCCCACCTGTGAAAATCTGAGAGATATCAGCCAGAAAGGACTGAGAACATACATAGGTGTCACCTGGAAATGCTGCAGGGCTGAAGACAAGCCCATGCTCTGCATGTCCCCCTTATCTCCTTCTCTTCCCTCTGTGGTCCTTTCCGAGGGACAGCTGTGAACTGTTGGTAGTCGACCCATCTGTATAGGAAGTGACGAAGAATTTGGGTGAGACAATGTACTCAGCAGGACATAAAATGGGGAGGAGCGAGAAGAGAGCATTGCCACAAACTAGGGCCAGGAGTAGGACTGCAGAGTGCTATGACAGGGAAAGGGAAGAACAATGTCAGGCTGGTTTTGTGGGACCCTCGGAAATGTGGTTTTTCCCAGTGGGAATCTGGACGGCGGGTGATGCAATGCAAGAGTGATGCTGGCAAAAGTGGCAGCCAGGGAGCAGGGGGGGGGATCGAGTGAGGAAATGAAATGCCATTATTCAACCAGCTCTCAGCCCGAGGGAATTATTGCATCTTCCTTGGTCTTTGAACTTGCTAGCACGAATTTTAGTGAAGTTTGCCCAGATTGACAGTTCTTCTCCCGTAGCGATAAAGACAAAAAGGCTTGAAACAAGATATTGTACCTCCCCTGAAAGGTCATGCAATGAACACTGATGTCTGGGGCTGCAATAAAGAGTCAAGGAGTTTGAGACCCACTTACTTTACTGGAGCAAGATGCTCCCTAGTAGGAGGGAATGAAAAGCTGCCTTTTGGACAAATACGCAGCCTCTGTAAATCTCCTTCTGAAAGATGCTAGTTCTGGTAGCCCGAAAGCCAGCTGGAGGAGGCTGCTGGGCTCACAAAATTCAGGATAAGGACATATGAGTGAGACTGGCTGACTCTAGGCAAGTGCTGGGGACGTGGGTGGAGGCAACAGGGAACTTACCTCTTGTTGCTACTATCGAAATTATTGGTGACCCAAGAAGGATTGCTCAGAGAAAACACATGTAAAGTGATCCCCCCTGCCAGATCTCTTTTGGTGAGGCTTCACTAGAGGAGGCTGGGGGTGGGGAGAAAAAAGCAAAGTTCCAAATCTGATCTTATACTTCCAAGCCTGATTTTACTCTCGGCTGTACTTCTTTTCTTTTCTTTTCTTTTCTTTTCTTTTCTTTTCTTTTCTTGAGGATGTCTGCTGGTTTCCTGCAAACATATCCCTCCTAGAAAGAAACGGTCTAAATCTCTCCCATTGGCTATTTGTCTTGGATTGTCTCGTATGGCAAGCAGTCTGTTATGATTAGATATGAACATAAAGAAATCTGTGGAAAGAGGAGTGTAAGGAAAGATGATAATGAAATGCAGGGAAAGCTTACCTTGGAGAAATAACCCCAGAGGAGGCTGTTCCCACCTGTTTGTTTACAAATAAAATGAGAAGAGAGGAAACACCAGGTCTTTGAAGAGGAAAATAAGTATTTTTTTCCTACTCTAGACAGAGTTGGGGATAGGCGCAGAGAGGAAAATCGGAGTCCTTTGCCAAAGTCCCTGTGAAACTGAGGCAGGAATGGACTGGGGAAGATGTATAGGCAGGGAATGGAAAAACTTTGCTGCAGCATATGGCTAGTGATCATCCCAGAGACCAACTGCTTCTGCTGAGCCACGTGCTAGAGTTACACACCGTTAAGCGCTTGGCTGTGAGGCTTTGGTCAAATCTGGCTATTTAAGCACGAGGAGCCCTTGCTGCTTCAATACAGTCGATCCCCACAGCTGTCTCGGACTGTAGGAGTCATGCTGGGGAGCAAAAGCACGGCAGAATCTCCTGCTAAGCCCTGTGGTTACAGTGCTGCAGCACAGGGCAGTTTTTTCTGCCACGTTCGTTCTTCAGGGTTGTTGAACTGCTACTCCTGACGGCCAATTGTTTTTTAAAAAGTTTCTAACTAAAAGGAAGGAGTGTGCCATTCTGAACGTCCTGGGGTGACGCAGGGGTAGCAATAGCCTCTCCTTGCATTGTATTTGTCATTTTGATGTTTTAGCATCTTTTCCGTAGATGTCTCTTTCATTGCTTTTAACAGTCGAGTGCAATTGTCAGAAACAAATACTAAACCAACCTCAATGTTGCCCTCTTTCTGGATGCCTTAACAAGGCATTTAGGAAATTAAACCGGTCGGGAGGGTCTGCCCAAGGAAGCAATAGCACCTCCTGGAAATGCTCGTCCCACCCAAGACTCTACACTTTTGCACACAGCTGGGTCAAGATGAATTGTCTGCACCTAAATCCTCTCGTCTTCAGAGCGGTAATGCTTTTACCTCCAGGTGTCTGTCTCAGTGGGACTGTGCTATACGCATTAGGTAGCACAACTCGGAAAGTTGGGCAGTGGCACTGGAGTGGTGGGGGTCCTCTAAACCCTTCCCACAGTTCATATGTGCAGGTACACAGAGACATTCAGTAACCAGGAGGATGAATAATCTTACGTCTGTGCAGGGAAGAGCTCGAGAGTGACAGAATTTACTGCAGCAGGAGGAACTAACTGATGTATATCCAGAAGGGCTAGTGCCTCTCAAGGGTGAAGAAGGACTGCGTTTGGCTGCCTCCAGAAAAGCAATGCATGCGTAGATAAGCTGAGTTGGTTTTACAGTAAGAACTAACAAGATTAGTTTTAATCACAAACCCTCGTTAGCAACCAAGACTTGAAACGTTCCTGCTCAGAAAAGAAAATTACAAGAGAAACGGTGAAAATAAAACTCTGCCCCAAGTGACATTTACACCCTATTGGGAAAAGACTAGGAAATCTTCTGAATCTACTTACCACTGTTTTTTCGTTGCCAGTGGAAGCTGCCTAACACAAACCCATAACAAAGATGGAATAATAGTCAATGAAAGGAGAACTGCTTACTCACTGACAGGTTTGCAGATTTATATTTTCATTATTTAGCTGGCACAAAGGGCCCTCCATTCCTGCAAATAATTAGCTGCCTGGCACTCCTCAGGGGCTTCAATTACGCACCTGTATAAGTATTTGCCAAATCAGCGCCTCGGAGAAGAGAATCAATAAAGACTACATAAAACATGTTTCTTTAAATAATCAGCTCAGTGGTATTTTTCTGTTGCCTTACTCATAAAGGTGAAGCCTTTACACTCTAATGAGTATTACCTTCATTTCAGCTGGGCCTTATAGCCTGAGCATGTTTGCTTTGGGTAGAAACTGCAGAGGCCATGGGGGAGTTTTTGAAAACTTTAAGTTCATATAATTCTGGCTGCTTTTGGCTTTCACGGACTCCAATAAAAACAGAAGTCTGATTTCTTAGGCACCTTTTTTAAAAGCTTGTACTACTCTCAAAGAGCATAACAGGTTAATACGACAATGCTATGGGCTGCCTGAGGCTTCTCTGAAGCTGTAAGAGTAAGACCTGCTCTTCATTCAGGAGAAATGTAAGAAGCTACGAAGCTCCTTTAGAAAATCGGGTCACCGAAACTGTGGGAGCCATCAAATGACAGGGCCGGTGTAAGACGTGCCAGTGCTGAGCTGTGTCCGCACAGTTCAGATGCAGAAGGATGGGGCTCTGCAGTGGGGGGAGAGAAAGCAAAGGATGCTCAGAAGGACCACAGAGGCAGAAAAGGAGACAGCAAGAACATACCAGACACAGGCAGTGAAGTTGGAGAAGAAGTAAGTAGGAGTATTTGGGCAGAATGTGACCTGAGAAGGAGAAAGAAACTGTCAGCGAAGAACCTGCGTGCTCCCCGTGATGTCTGCTAGCGTGTAGGAATGCTAGAGAAGGCAGGCAGGGCGAACAGACAAAACTGGAAACCCAAAGTCTTCATCCCGCGCTTCAGTAAGCTAGTAGTGACTTGCTGAACATGCGCGTGAGTGTTTGCCAGGTCTGAAAGAGAAGCCTAAACAACAAGAAATGTATTTATTGTTAAAATAACTCTTGCGTTAATATGGAGTTACGTTAAGATGGTCCCTCCATGAAACAAGTGGGAAAAGACGAAACAAGTGGGCAAATAACTAACTTGCATAATAATATACATCAGTAATATTGTATGTTATTTTAAATTATTACATCAGGATTGTCTTATATGAAAGCAACCTAATGCTGGTTTATTAATTTATGCTTTATATTGGGAATGGAGCCGGTGGGGCACCAAGCTGTTAGCTATTAATATAAGAAAAGAATGGATTTGGGATGCTCAAGCCGCATCCACTAGTCTGAGACTGTGAAGCTGAAAGATCAAGACAAAAGCCAGGCTGTATCCACTATGTTTTGTCAGTTACCCTTGGAGAGGGAATGCATAGCTAGCTCTTGAAGCCCTTGTAGTAGAAGGGGCTTCTCAAACCAGCTTTGCAAAGGTACGAGCAATAACCCAGTATAATGTGAGGGAGATTCAAGACCAGAAAATGCAGATTACCCAACTCTATATTTTCTATGAGCAGCCAACAGAGTCGGTTTGGTAACGATAAACCTGCAAGTACTGTTTGATGCTTCTTCATCTCTGGGGTAGGATCTCTAGGGCTGTGAATCTGCTGATCTCCCTTGCTGAGAATCCCGGCTGCTACAGGGAAGAAGAGCGTGCAATGCAGGAGGGAGGGAAGGAGGGATCACATGGACTGTGTGTCAGGAGGGTGGAAAAAAAAGGAGTCTTTTTTCCAAACCAACATCATTAAGAATAAAAGCAAATCACAGTGTCTGCAAAGAAGCCCTTGAGGACAAAGATGGGAACAGGGTTGGGCAATGCAACAAATAGACCATTTTTCATCACAATCTCATAATTGCTGTCTTGTTCCCAGTCTGCTCTTATGATAGACTTTGCAATACCCACTGGGGACTTTTCTAGGACACAGCACTGTGAGCCAGAACCTCATTTTAGCATTATACCAGGGGAACTATGCTAGGCAAACTGGAGCCATGGAGTCAAGTTTGGATCCAAAGTACTTTTTTTCCTTTTTTTTTTTTTTTTTTTTTTTTTTGGCTCCAGAAGCCCAGAGCAAGGAATGTAAATTGGCTTTGCAGAAGTATGTCAATTTTGGTGCCAAAGTTTCATTTGATATCATCTCTGTCTGGCACCTACACAGCAGGTGCTTCCCAAGATGACCTGAGGCACATAGGCGCAACGCAAACACCGGGCTGAGCCCTGCTAACCGCACAGCTCATGTGTCTTGCACAATGTTACATGCCACTGCCTCCCTGCAGGCACGGAGACTGTCTCCTGACACTATGCCCCCAGCCACAACTACAAATGGATTTTGCAGGAAAGCTGGCTGCTCCTGCCTCCTTTACCCCTACCCAAACCAACGCGCTGCCTCGCAGCCGAGGCACGTGAATGATAAATCTTTATTGCTCGTTCTGAGTCGCTCTTGCAAAGTCTGTGTTCTGAGTCTTGCTGAAGCTGGTCAATCTATTTGCATGAATAAAAAGCGCTCAGAGGAGTCTAGGATGCAGACCTGTCCCTTTTGGGAGAAGCATGCCCCTCTATTTGGGGGACCTTACTGAAATCGCTGGGGATGGATCGCGGCGGTCTGCAACGGAACCTTGTGCAGAGTCTGGCAGGGCGTTAAATGAGGCGATCGTGTCCCAGTGTACGCGATCGGGGTCTCCTGTAGTTGCGAGATCAGCCGTATCATCGGTAGTCGGGGTCATTTGGAGGGGGGGGAAGCTCCTGCCTGAACCTCAGCTGTTGTGGTGCAAAGTCCATGACTGAATCGTGTGCTGGTTTGTACCTTTGTCAACCACAAAAAGTATTCAGATGCGCATTTCAATAGTAGGCAGAGATCAGGTGAACCAGATGAACGTTCTTCAAGCCTCGTGTTTGTTGTCATATTTGTCTGGATGCAGCAAGAGGAAGCGTGTTGGAGTAAGAGCAGTTTGGAGCATTAACCGTAGTCCAAGGCAGGCCAGGAAAAGCTAAATGTTTTCGCGGATTTGTGGTAAGGCAAGACCCTAAGTATCTTTCTGTTCATTCAGCTGTGATGTCAGATTTGTCACACTGAGTTGGGAAGGTACGGAAGGGACTCAGTTCAGCTAAAGCCAGCCTGCTTTTGTGGATGTTTTTCTGATCTGGAAGTGTTTGAATCCACTGGGATTTAAAATAAGCTAAGATCAAATCACTGAGTGCCCAAAGCTCCCTAGAATTTTCAAGGTGAAAAAGGGAGTTTCAATCAGATTCCCAACCAAAGGACTGTGTTCCTACCCTGACTTTAACTGTTAATGTTTGAGAGAGTCGATGAAATTGTTTTCATGATGGGACAAGGATCCTCCAGTTCTCGTGCACTTCCAGGCTCACATTTGACGGCAAACTCCTACGGAAAGATTGCAAAAAATTCCTTGCTGGAAGATACGATTAAACAATAGCCTTCTGGTAATTTAACAGGCAGATCACTAACCTGATTCCAACCTCTCTGAGCTAAGGCAGGCTGACAGGCGATTGTTTCAATTAATCCAAGGTGACAGTAGCTGACAGGCTTTTATGTGAAAGGCTGATCTGTCCATACAGGAGACGTTCTCTAATGTGCCTTTGCAAATAAAGTGGTAAGAAGGTTCTTTAAAGAAGAGAGCAAAAGATATCTTGTGTGAGGCATCTTCTTCCACCCTCAGCGCTCTGCAGATTGAAGCCCTCTGCACAGTTTGCTCTGCTCTTCCATCCCCAAATCTCCCGGATTATCGCACCTTTGTAACTGCTCTAGCCTGTTCTCGTTCCAGGTTAACAAATGCCAGCGAGCAACAGAACTGACTTTAGTCTGATTTCTAGCAGAGGCGGCTATATTTCATTACCTAAATCCTGCATGAATAGCCTGACTATTGAATTTAACCTGGGAGATGTGGTGCTTTCCTGACTGAAGTGAAGCCGGGTGAAGTAACCGTTCTCATTTGGGGATTTGGAGCGATGGGCCAGTGTGTCAAGGGAAAGCTTCTGCATTTCCACCTGAACTCACCTTTCCTGTCCCGACTGAAGTGGAAATTCCACCCCCTTTCCCTACCGTGGGTGCCTATGAACTCATGGGAAACCAGGATTACCCATCTCCTACTCACAGGTAAAATGTGTTCTCATTCAGTGCCTTGGAATCATAATGTGAGATGTGATGGAAAGGAATGGTGATATAATATTGGAAGAATGTTTCTTTTAGCTAGAAGCAATTTTTGCTGCGCTTTGTTTTGTTTTAACCAGACACAGCCCCGAGTGAAACCTTTTAATGTGACGCGAAGTAGTGTGGAGAATTAGTCACTTATATTAAAAAAGCAGGATGTAGCTTGGCAGAAAGGCGTGAGGATAGTGCGGCTAAAGCTGCAGGATCTACAAGGAGACAGGTGAATTGTTGCACTGTAATAACATTTGGCTGGAGGAATTTTCAAGGAAGAGTGCCACAGTTATCCCCAATGTGCACATAATAGCTACGTGGAGTTTCACGCTGCTGGTAGGAAGCAGAATAAAAGTGCCTCGCTCTAAATGTCTTAATTACCATGTGCGAGATAAAAATGCATCCAGCCACGCTAAGCAGAAGACTGTTTATAGAGTAGGTGCAAAGCCAGGAGTTGCAAAAAGAGATTAAGGAGTTCAGAGAGAGGAGACGGAGCTGTGCGTGGAGACAGAGAGGCCTGTGTTTAACCTGTAAGATTCCTGGGGTGCAGGGAGAGGGTGGGAGAAAAAGAGGTTATTTGTTGCTTTAGCTTCTGTACCTTTCTTCTTGGGTCCCACCGCTTTCGCCTCAAGTGCTTAGTTCTTTTTTTTTTTCTTTTTCTTTTTTTTTTTCAGGACCCATCCTGCAACACGTCCCTGGCTTCTCCTCCCTTCCAGCCAGACAAATTGGACCTCGTTAAGCATCCTCCCACAGTTGCCTAGGCGCCAGGGCTGACAGTGTTGTGATGGCTAAAGAGCGCGCTGACAAGGAATCTGCTTTATGCTGAGTGACGGCGCTGGCCTCCCGCCAGCAGCGCGACGAGCAGCTGAGCAGAGCTGAGGAAGAGACGATCTTGAACGTTTTGCAAATGATGTGTCTGGTCAATTAATAGTCACGGCTGGGGACCCACACTCGGGAGAACTGCCGTGTGCCTGTTCTCATTCTGGGAGGACAGAAAATCTTCTTGAGCCTGGGCAGGGGAAGAGGTATGGAAGAGAATTTGTCACGAAGAGTCTCGGGAATTGTTGTGACACCATGCCTTTGCCCTGTGCAGAGGTGTTCACGTTGCTGCACCGTGTTATTCCTCATAGCTAAAACATGTACGTGTGACAGAAGTCCCACGGAGGAACCTCGGGGATACTGGCCCAGGCCTCCTCGGGTCTCTCTTCGGCATTGCTGGCGGACAGTGGTTTAGCTCTGGGAGACTTCTGGGAGTTTAATAGCAGGCTTATTCCAGTGAGACTGAGTATAATAATTAGCCTGTTGATTCTGCGGGGCATGCTGTGGCCTGACCATTTGCTTTCCTGTGATGAGTGACCAAGTGATTATGATCAGTGTTGACAGCCACAGTGAGTTAACAACCCATGGGGATGTTGGGTTTAGCCCTTGTTTTGCAGTAGGCAATGTCCACTCCCCCTGCCATTTATTTTGCCCTTTTTTGTAATCCCTAGGCAATTCTCATTAAAAAAAAAAAAAAAAAAAAAAAAAAAAAAAAAAAAAAGGGCCTGGACTATTTTCCTGGCAGACCAAAACTCTCCTTTTCATTTTAGAAACTAGCCCTGAGCAGCAAAATGGTATGCTTTGCTCTGCACCTATACTTACTGTGGAGAAGGATGTCAGGGGCTCAGATGACTGCATTTGCTGGTACAGGCTGTCCTTGCCCTGCTCTTGAATCAGACGACAGTGATAGTGTGCTGCCGATAAGTGTCTACGGGGTATTGGAAAATTAGGTTCCTGGTCTCATACATGTGAGGCATCACAGCCACCAGAAAAAGCCCGCATTTCAGTCATTGATTTTAAAGCTGCTGTGGAGCATCTATGCTGTGTCAGAGTAAGGTCCTGCTTGTATTTCTCAGCTAAGCAGATTCTGATTCAGAACTGAAAAGGAAGTTTTCTAAGGGTAAAGCCTAAGAACTTAGGGAGGTGCTCAGGCCGGTTTATCCTGTGGCACTCCTGCTATCTAGGCAGCACTGATTCAGTAAGCCAGTGCAGAATGGGTGCTATGGGACTTGATTTTCCTCTGCCATGAGGAGCAACTGGTTCAGTAACCCTGTGATGTGCTTTGATACTGCAGCAGGGGAGAAAAATGATAGAACTGGAGCCTCGCAGGAGAAATCAGTTGAACTAATTGTAAGAAAAACATGTATTTTTGGATGGTAGCCCACAATTGGAGGTTCCCAAATTACTCCAAAACCTGTGCATTGGTCAGTCAGAGACATTTGTCAGACTTTTGTGACAAGTTCAGGCAATCAAGGAACAGAGCTGCATGTGGGGGGGCTGTCACAAGTGGAGGAATAGGTCTTACTATTTCTTTTTGTAAGTAGGTGCTTTCTTTTTCTCCACGTGTGTGTTGATTTTCTTAATGTCACCAGCTTGTGCTCTTTTCTCACTTTGATCTTCAGATCAAAGAGCAGAAGGGGATGGGGGGGGGGGGGGGCAGGCAAGGGTGGGGGGCAAGTTGGTCACAGAATATTGGATTTCCCAACAAACAACCCAGGAAGAAAAAAAATGAGGATGGAACAGTAAAAAGTGAAACTAGAAGCAGAGGGGAAAGGGTCAAGATGTTCTAGAGAATGATTATGCTTACTGTCCGGACACGGCGTGTCAGTGCTCGGATCAAACCACGAGGGCTAACGCAATCACTGAACTGGTGCTGGTTCCAGTCTGCTGCGTGTAATTCATACAGAGCCTCCCAGCCCTGTCTGCTCACATCCAGAGCCGCGGCAGGCTCACGAAAAGTCAAGCCTGCCCGACACGGGACTGCTGTCACTCATGGTGACAGCACCCATCCCAGCATGAGACACGCGTCCTTTGTGGAAACTTGAGGCAAGATCGGTGTTTGAACTGGGAAGAACTGTGGTGAACAGACTTTGCAGAAGCATCAGCTAGTTTATAGCCGGGGATGGCACACAATAACTGGAAGACAAACAAGAAGTGGTGGGAAAGGCAGCTCTCTAAGCCTCCAAAGGAGGATGTGTGTCCAGTTCCTTTAGAAGGACTGATTCCCAGTTCGGTTTTCCGGCTGGATAAACAGTGCCTGGAGAACCTGGGAGCTTGACACTGGTACAGGACGGTGCTCTGGGTACTGTCCCCCTGGAGCTCCCAGCCCATCTTTGCCACGTAGAGTGACTGTGTCCCTTCTCTGCCTTCGGGCTGACAGTCGATTGAGTAAAGGATACACTGTCTTGCAGGGGGGTGCATTGGGCTTTAACCGGTAAGGCTTATTCTAAGAAATTAAGCCTTGGAAAGAGTTAGAAAGAGTCAACTCTATTAGTCCCAAATGTCTCCTTATCTTTCAGCGTTTTGGCAGGTCCTGCAAGATGTCCCTCAGGCATTCCCGGTACTGAGAGCACTAATCGTGTGTCAAACACCATTCCAGCTCAACTTGGAAATGGCTGAAACCTCGCAAGAGCATTTGTCTTTCTGGAGCTCCCAGTTTGGCTTTGGCTGGGAGAGACTTACTGAAGCACCTGCACCAGTCTTTCTGGACGAGAGACGTATTCGTCTTTCTGACATGGGCTCTGAACATGGTAGTCCTTTGACATCCTTGTCCTGGTTCTTCCAGATACGTATACAAGCCCACCTGGCTCTTGGGAACTTGATTCTTTCCACCTCCAGCCTGTAGGAACGGCTTTCTGGTGACGGTCCATAGAATGAAGGCAAAGCATGGGAGCTGGGTAGTTATGAAATGGAGGGGTTTTAGAAATATTGTTCATTTTTCCATTATCTCTACTAAAGACAGTGCCTTTCCAACCCTAACGGTGGGCACGGAGCCAGGACATAGAACGAATTAAAATAATAAAACCAGTTTTCACTGGGAGAGTTTGTTCCCTTCAAGTTCTGTAAATCCCTCCCTCTCTTCTCTTGTAAATAGCTTTAATACACCGCAGGCGCCAAGTCACTTGACCTAGGTTAGCCTGTGAACTGGGATGCTTTCTGCTCGGCTGAGTGGGCCGGAGCCTGGATTTTTCCTCCCATTCTCTGGCTGTCAATCCAGGTAATAGTCAAAGGCCTTATCTGAAACGCATTAGACTTTTCAGCGAATTGTCTGGGCTCCGGGCCCTGGGTGCTGAAGGCACTCGTGCATGTAATGTGTAGAAGAGGCGAGACGGTAGCTTTTAACACCCCTTGCCTCATCTATTTTCTTGGCTCAGGTTCAGCAAGTCTCCACCGTCTGCCAGCAAGAAACATATCCCTTTTGGTTCAAATATGTAGGCAGCGGTAACTGATCGGCTGCGAGATGCTTCTTTGAGGGCTTTGAGCACTCAGCACCCAGTTTTGAGGCTATTTTTATCTAATATAGGAAAGTTATGCCAGCGACATAGATGGCTTCCACAGAGGTGAGAAAAGCAGGGGGAAAGGAGAGAGTACGTGGCCTGGGCAGCTCAAAGTGGCAGTGCTGGGGGTCTGAAGCAGCCTAATCTAGAAATATTCTCACCTGAAGAGCAGCTATGAGGCTTCATTCGAAATTGTTAAGGCCAGAAATCGGACCATCTGTTTTGACCTCTTGCATAAAACAGACCAAACGTTCCCTTCTTATAGAGACGGCCAGCCTGCAGCTCAAATTTGACTGGGGTGCGTATGCCAAAGAATTCACATTCTCTTGACCTAACAGCTTTGAGGGTTTCTATCTTCTCCCCTCGTACTTTGCCCCAAAAAACTTTTAGCTGATGAATATGGACAGCAAATGTTTAAGCACTTCCCCCAGCAGATGTCAGAGCACGATAGTTGCATCTTTTTTGCTAATTGACATGACCCTTCTTGTGTACAGTTAGGAGGGAAACACTTTTCAGTAGTCCCCGTAGCTTTTATGCATGTAAATGTTCAAAGGTCAGTTTTGATTAAAAAAGTGCACTGAACATCTTTGGAGCTATCTAAATATTTGTTTTAATGAAAAAAAATGGCAGAAAATTTTAACAATGTAGCAGCTTTGACATTAATGTCTGTTTCTTAGCATCCATTTCAACTTTACCATGCAAACTCTTTCTTGTCTTCTTGTTGATTTGTGATGTGGAAAACCAGTAGTGAATCTGCATGTTTAAATGCTAATTCAGTCTGGGAAAAGAGGTAATAACATCTAATTGATGTTATTTACCTGACTGATAAATCACAAGTGGGAAGGCAGACTGAGTATCCTCAGTTATCTGTAGATGGCACCCAGTGAGCTGGTATGTTAGCAATTTTCATGACTATCTGCAGCACCATATTTGTGCTTCCCAAGCGGAAGAGATGACCAAAACATCTCCTATGCTCAGCCTGATGTTGCTAAACCTTAAAGCACTTCCATGCCTATTTCAGGCAGTTCACTCTGGTTCTCGTAGTCTACATGATCTTGGTCCATGTAGATTCACATACAGTTGCCAGTGAGGATGGGACGAGGGGCAAGGGAAAGACAGAGAGATCGTCCATTATTTGTATACTTAGGAGTATTGCAAAAGAGTTCCTTGTCAGCTCTGAAAAATATCGGTCACTCTAAAATAACGTGGCCATCATAAAGATTATCTGGGTAACATGTGAACAAACAAGGAGCACTATTCAGGTCAAGCCCAACTAAGACAGGGCATAAACAGCAGTAAAGCATGTTCCTAATCTCATTCTTTTGCAGCAAGAGGGTGATTCAACATTCACGGCCTATTGCTTCCTTGACCTTTCCGATGATGAGAGGCAAATCCAGTTACGAAGGGTGGTCTTTTGGCATGGCGTGGAAACTAGTTAACCGAGGGACTGCCCAGAGTATCGTTTTCAGACAACCACGGAACAAACAGGTAAGTGAATTCAAGAACCTCCCACTTCTCTGTGTAAGAAGGAACAGACATTTCTAATTCTACTGATGACTCTGTGAGGCAAGGTCTGTCATTTTCTAGATTTTTTTTTGCGCAATGCCTAGCAAAATAGGCTGACTAAAATGCAAATAATGCTGTTATTAGTGGGTCAGCCTTGATGACTAGGAAGTCATGATTCACAGATGTGTAACAATTGTAGCTGGCCAAAGGGAATGAAATGCAGGGAAAGGAAAACACATCAGAATGTCAGTGCAGCAGGATCAGCGCCAGTTCAATATATGTGGTTTGGACAGCAAATTCCTAATTTGCTATGGCATACAGAGGAACTTCACAGGAATTTAGAGGTTTGTCACTTGAATCCCATTTCAGGCTTCTGGAAAATGCCACGAAAAAGCTGTCAAAATTCCTTGTGCCTTTTTCTGAACATATTAAAGAAAACCTAAAGGAACATAAAGGATCAAGAAGAGCTGACTGCTTCCCTGCACCATCTCCTGTTCAGATTTATCCCACCCAGCCAGAACCCATGGAGCCCTCTCAGAAAAAACTGCTCTGAGGGCAGCATGGAGATATTCATAGAATGATTCCTGGTGGTATTCCACAGGTCCAAGCTCCCTTCTATGGGGAGAGCCGGGGCTTTTTTTCCTGCCAGCAAAATGGACCCGATGTTTATTTTGTATTAGCAACTAGGCACTTTGCTATAAGGAGCAATGTTCTAAACACAGCTTGGAGTGGGAGTAGGGGGGGGACAGGGGGAGGTTATCCTGCAGTGGTCTTGGCTCTGCCACGGACATATTAGAACGGGAAAACGTGGTAATTTCTGATCAAGTTGCGATGAGACTATTTGTCAAATGTTAACCCCCTCAAGTGGGCAGAGGTTGTCTTTGTCCGGTTAACTGGGGTGGTGGTACAAGCTGGATTAGTTTTCTCTTCTGGGTGTTATTTAAGCACAATAGTAAGGAAAGAGCTGGGAATTGTAGTCTTAGCCTGAAGTAAGTGTAGCTGTGGCCCGAAAAAGTTGGAAAGGCAAGGAGCTGGAAGGACTTGCGTGGTATCGCAATTGGTTGAGTGCTAGAATTGTTCAGCAGCAGATGCCATAGCACGGCGGAACAAGAGCCAGCTTGCCTTTCTCTTTTCCCCTTCCTCTGTGTTGTTTTGTTTTGCCTTTCAGATTCTAATGATCCTCATCAGAGGTTATTAACCACTTAACTCTAATCCTGTTGGAATGTCTCTATTTCCAGAACTACTCTTCTCACAGGCTACGAGATACGAAACGGAAATAAATAATTTATTTATTATATATTGTTATACTTATCCAGTGATAGGAAGTGCAGTGAGAAAACCGTAGGGAACTGTGATGCTTTTGCAGTATGCCCGAGCCAGCAAGCGAAGTGGGAGGCACATGTTGTTTGTAGTCAGGATAAGACAACAGGCATGGTCAGTACTGCCTACAGAGTGGATGTTTGCATATGTATCCTTTAACTTAAGCCTTTCACAGAACGGTTCTCAGGGGAGAAACAGAGACCCTAAATTGTGATGGGAGAATCCACATCTTTGGCATGAACTTATAGGAGTTTCCCCATAAAGAAACATTTATGTTTCCCACTATCTGTTCTCTTAGCTCTTTGCTATGCAGATGAATACGCCGTGATTTCAGCGAGTACTCCAACAGGAGGACTTCGGTGGCCCAGAGAGCCGAGGGCCACCATGTCCGTAACTCTGTCACTGCAGGTCTCAGGGAGCACCACTGCCATCGCTCAGTCCCTTACTGCCCAACCTTAGAAGGGCAGAGCAAATGATCAAAAGGAGCTGGAGACTATGGCTAGAGAAGACCTGCATTACTGCTGGGAAGTCTTGTCACGCTCCTGTAGCTGGCCAAAGCTAAAATAATTAAATACTGCACGTGTGAGCTTTGCGGCAGGTTTATTTACTCTATTTTCACAGCTACCTTGGCAGTGGTGAGGTGATGTGAGTCAAGTGTGGGAAGAATAATGCCTTAGCATTGAATGAACATGGTTTCCTCCAGTTTTAACCCTTGCTCCCTACATCAAATACTCCCTCCTCCTCCTGAAAAGAGTAGATGAACTGTCTGCAGACACAAAATAAGCAGGAGTGTTTGGGTCTGACATTTGAAAGAAGAAACCGTTGTGGTAATGTTGCTTGGAAAGTTGATGTGTAAGGCTAGCCAGCAAAAGAACCTTTAAGGTTCTTTTAAGATTTTTTTTTTTTTTTTTTTTTTTTAAGGAGAGAAAAAACAGGAAAATCAGAGTTTCACAATGTCTGTGCTGAAAGAAACGAGGGACTAGGTCAGCAAGTCCAAGCCCTTGACTGGAAATCCAGAATTTATGGTTTGCTAGGTCATCTGTATGGCATTCCAGGAGTGAAAAGGCATTCACTGACCCATTCTGAGCCTGCTTCTAGTCCTTGGGCTTGACGAGGAAGGAAGCGAGAGCCCTTAGACTTACAGCCATCTCGCCCGGGGGCCGAGGCTGAGATCCAGGCCACAACCACATCCTGGAGTCCCAGCCTGGGCAATAACCATCATGTGCTCACCCCAAAGCTCTCCCGTAACTGGTGCGGCCTCATCCCAGCAGTGAAACGGGAGAGGGTGTTGGGTGTCACGGGGAAGGTGTAGGCTTGGATGTGCCGATGTACCTGGTGTGCTGGCAGAGACGTCCGCGGAAAGCTTGCCAAAGCCTTGCCGGCATGATGCCTGGCTGGCACCCCGGTGCTGTGGGTCCCAGAAATAGCCACTCTACATTTTTTCATGCATAGAAATGTCAAAATAGCCTCTCTCAGGCTTTTCCAGATATAACCAGAGCTAACGTTCTGTGCTCTAGGTAGTCAGCTTAGCACTCAGGACTTGTGCAGGGCTGTGACCAGTTTCAAGGCCTGGTAGTCTCTGGTGCTCCTATTTCTGAGTTCAAACACCTCAGCCATGTTTTTACTCTGGAATGTTTTTTCTGGCCGGTTGTCTGAGTGGACAGGACGATGTGAAGCATGGAGCTACATCCTCTATCCATTTGGATGTCTTGGTTCCCATGAATTGCTGAGAAGTGGGTTTTCAGTCTGCGAGCTTAAAATTGGAGAGAAAGACAGGGTATTGAGTGTTTTCAGCAGCTCCAGAAGGAATTCCCTGCATGCTCATCTGCGTTAGCACCGCTTCCTTCCCTGCAAAAGACAATCACTAGGCAGTTCTGGATCTTATAGGAAGTTCATGAACTGGTGCACTGCACAGTACAAAAAGACAAGTTTTCGCTTTGTTTCTTTCTCCCACTGTTTTGTTCTTAGCAAGGAAGGCCATTTCAGAAAATTTAGGGTCTACGGAAATACTGCACTAGTTAAGAAGGCATATAACTGGAGGCTGGATGTCACATGTGTGAACTGATTTGCTCGAGAAGTGCATGTACATGAGGTGTATCACTTCTAAGCATTGGAAGAGTTATGGCATTAAGGCATGCGCTTACTAGGCTGGAACCATCTTCCTTCTGACTTTCAAGTGTATTCCAGTTTTTAGAAGAATTCCACCCATTGCCAATAGGTAGAGGGTGGGGAGCAAAACACAATGAACGCAGTAAAAAATGATGCGATCCTCTAATGGGAAAGAGAGTGACAATTCTAGGCAACAAGCAGCAGGGAAAGCCAGAGCTGCTAATGACCCTTTCAAGTGACCAGAATTGTGACAAACCTGTGTATTAAGTCAATGTTTATTAACGGGCTCACTGGAGCCAAGTCCCTTGAGTTCCATGCTGGCTTTCCTGACAAATCTTTAATTTTTGGATGGTACTGGGCAAGACACTTTCCTTCTACACACTTTTGTTTACCTGCTGGTAAAATAAAGAGGAAAAAAAAAGCTTCATTCATTTCCCAGAAGTGAGATCCTGAAGACAAATTGGTGAAAATCTTCACAGCTCTCAAAGAACTGAAACAAAAGAAAAGCCCCCTTCATGAACTTCCAGTCCATTTTCTTTAACAGCCCCTTCTTTCTTTGGAAGTCTGCAGCTTCCCCTTGCTGCAAGACAGAAAGAAACCTTAAAGGCATGGGTGAGAGCACGGCTCTTGCTCAGACTGCAAATCTTCCAAAGGATTAGGGTTTTACTTCAAATAAAGGAATGTAAATGTGTCTGGCTCCATAGTGGCTGGAAATTTCTTGCTGGAGCCAATGTTGGGCCATACTTGGCGGTGACGAGACGTTTGTTTGCCCACCCTGGTTGGACTACAGCTCTCGGGCTGGAAAATGTTAAAATGGGCTGTGCGTGCTTTCAGTGTCATAAAGCAGAGTTGGGTGGGGGAGGGCTTAGGAGGAGGAACTGGGTGTAGGTGATTATTCTCCAGTTGTATGTACTAAGGATGGAAAGCTGGGGGAAGAAGCTGAGTTCGTTTAGTCTGACTGCAAGGCTGGGAGTTTGGGCTCATCTATTTTCCCCCCTCTCTGTCTTTTAGTTATCACTGGCTCCTGGCTTTTTGTCCACTTGTAGATTCAGGGAGGTATTTGGGGCTCTAAATCCCACCGAGGCCAGTGGGGATTTAGCATTTAAATGCTTTTGTGGTTTCAGGTTCTCTTTGCGAATGCAGAAAGGTATCATGCCAGTGAGTAGGCAAAAGGCAAACGTTAGCAGCAAAACCAGCAAGTTGGTCTGCGTGTAATAGAGGTAAGCCGTATCACTGCACGGAACCGGGCGACCTCTGTATGCTGCTAGTGGATCCTGGGGAAAGATTTGAGCACACCTAATGTGCAGTGCCTGCACGATGAATTCAACAAATCTGGATGCCTGTTCGTATGTACAGGCTGACCAGCTGCAGCGCCATGTTAGCACATTGCTTTTGTGAAGGGCAGCAATATAAACTGCCTCGAGTGTCTCCTAGGTCACCACTCAGGAGGCTATACCTGCCAAGCAGGACTTAGCTTTTTCTGAATGTCCTCTAGTGTTTCCATTGGGTGTGTTTTACTGCCACTCTCCCACATCTGGACAACGGGGGTCAGAAGATAACAGCTCTGTAAAAGGGTAAGCAGCTGTAGCTGATTTTCTTCTGTGCTACCTACGAGACAAACATCTGATAGAAAGACAAATCTTGTCTGCGGGAACCCGAAGGCAGAGACGCAGAGCATACTTTGATTTCTTCTCTTGTTCTCAGCAATATTCAGAAACCTTCTTTTGACAAAGCTCTGTTTTGAAATCTAATGTCTATATCATAGTTATGGCAGTTAGGAAACAAGGAGGGTTTTGGCTCAGAGCAGGGGAATTATAAAATGGCATGAGACAAGAAAAAGGGGTCTGAAATTAGTGCTTGGAGAAAATAATGATGGGGCAAATGCAGCCAGGTTCCAAGTGCAGAATATCTCTAATGCTTTAAAGACTAACAAAAAATTGACAGAATTAATCTGTTCAGTAATCGGATCCAGTCTTCCCTCCTGTCCTGCTCTGCCAGGCGGAGAAGGGCATTACAGAAAAGCACAGGACCAGGGACTGAAAGGTGCAGGTTCTACTTCTAGCTCTGCGTCCTTGGCTGACTTCAGGCATGTTGCTTTGTTTTCCTCCAAGTTAGGGTCTCTTCAATACAATGGGAAGAATAACAGTGCCTTTTGGAGACTATGACTCGGTTATTAGTGTAGATGAAACGCTTTAACTTCCATGAAGGACTAGCTATTCATGATAGCTGATAGAAATCCTATGGGCCAAGGCACGTTTGGCTTTGGTCAGCAGAGTTTCTGCGTTATCCCTTTCTCGTACATGTTTCCTTGGAGCTAGACGTACCTCTTAAGTCAGTTGGAAATAAGATGTTATGCGTTGTCCCCATGATTACAGATTCCAGTCATCATCAGTAATTTACAGTCCTAAGTGCTTTTGTGTTTGATTATCCACTCTGTGTCGTGCAATGGGAGATACAAGCTATCGTTCCAGTTCTTGACAAAGGGAAAACCAACTCTGTGGTGGATAAACTTACCAGAAATAACCATATGCAGCTGATAAAGTGCAGGTGTGAAAATACAAAGGCCAGACTGTGTTAGGTAAATATACTGAACTTAATGGATGGGATGGATCCAAGATGCTATAGGAAATCGTGGGGAAATGGTTGGTTAAAGAACTTGAACCAGGGACAGATCTATGGTCAAGTTAGCTGTGTAAATCCTTTCTCTTTCATGGGACTTGAAGCAGCCCTTCTGAAGAGCCAATGCCCAACAGCAGTAGAGAAGCTGATAGACCGCTGGGTGGCTTTTGCCCTTTGCCCCCACCTCTTGGTTATAAACCATGAGAATCAGGGACCACTCTACTTGGTGAAGGCAGGGAGCCTGGCTATCAGCACCAGGAGATGGTTAAACCATAAAACTGTCTGAAAAGGTGCAATAATGCTCCACAAAACGAGATCTGACTTTCACAGTGACAAGTGCTCATCTCAGTGAAGTCACAGTTTCGGAGGGCTACAGAAACAGTCCGTGCCAGATCTTTTTGAAAATGCCTTACACTTCTTCCCACCTAGGAGGCAGAAATCTGCTGCACTTGTCCAGAGTGAAAGAAGACAAGAATGCAAAGGCAGTGTGGTCACTTTTGGGTTGTAAAGGGACCCGATACGGCTGGAGGGTTTGGAAACCTTAGATTCACTAATGAAAAGTGGAATGCTCTGAAGAGTTTTTATGATTAGGAAGCATGGATGCCTTTAAAACTTAAAGATTTGGCACTCCCAGAACATTTAGTTCTATTAAAATTTGTGAGCAGCAGCTGATGTAGATGATAATTTGGACTAAGGACTCCTGCTACGTCCTTGGTTATCTGCAGCATATACCTGTACCACAGAAAGGATGGGGAAGGAAAAATACCTCTCCTGGCTCAGGTACAGGAGGCATGTTGTCTATAACATGGAAATATAAATGAGAGGTGTTTTGGTGGTGGGTACCATGACATTGTTCTCTTCTTCTCGGAGCTAGAGTGCCTGCTAAGCGGGAGTACGCTGTCCTCATTTCATCTGTCGCCTTTGTCCTAAACTATTTGCTTACATATCCCTGCCCAGCAGTCAGCAAGAAATGGGGTAGAATGGCAAGCAGGAGATATTTATTCAGGAATAAATCAAGAAAACCTTATTTCAAGCAGCGTGTCCTTTCCCTCTTCTCCCAGAGCTCTAGGATGAAGTTCTTATTTGGCCCATTCTCTTTCCAGCAGAACTCTTCCCCTAACTCATAGTGAACACCAAAGTATCTTTCACTCCTGACCCTTACTGTCCTTTCCAAAGAAATATGTTCAGTCTGGGGTTTTGACAGGCTCAGTGCTTTAGCCCTCAATGGCAGTTTGTATTTACGTAAGTAGAACACTAATATTTACTTAAGATTATACTGTATTTTTCATGACTGAAGGGAAGATTATGCTGCATGCTTTTTATATTTAAGAAGTGGAGAAGAGGGAACGGTCCTGTGGCTTGCCTAAAGGACCAGAGACTGTTCTGCTTTGCATTAAGTATGAAAATAAGAGCAGAAGGGTGATTGGGACTAGAAACAGTGTCCAAAAGCAGTGGAAATGCACCCTAACATGATTTCTCGGGAAAAGCAACATGAATGGGGGAAGAGGGGAAACCCTCTGGTTAGCTTAGACTTACCGATTTGGTACAGGGACCTAGGTTAGTTTAACATTAATAGATGCTTCTGCGTAAATAACGTTCTGCTTCTTCTTCCCTGTGTTCTTCAATCTCCTGCTCTCTCGTGGGGGGGGGGACTGAGCCAGGGGATTGAGCTATCATCTGTCCACGCTTGTTCCTCCCAGTACTTTCCTTGCATGGTTTTAAGCAACTGTCATAGATTTATCCTTTCTTCATGGAGGCAGGGAGTCTGAGCCATACCTCACCGGTGTCAGGAGGATTCTTGCACCTGACTCTGATTTCAGCAATTTTGAAAATAGGGACTCAGGAGGTCCCAGGAGGCTGGAGGGAAGCAGTCTCGTCCCAGCACTGGAGGCACAAACCTGGGAGAGAAGGGTGAGCCAGCTAATTTTAGCTCTCGCCTTCACCTTGCACCCACCTTATCGACACCAATCTGCTTAGTCTTCAATCTCACATGAAACTTATTTGCTGGGCAGTGAGGCACAGAGCGAGGGGGTGTGTAAAATATCACCAGTCAGATCCAGTTCGGGTGACAGCCCACTGACATGGGGATCACACGCACCTGTATCTTTGCTGACCCCAAAGACTGGAAGTAACTCCACAGACTTCATCCTGCGCTGATTTACACCAAATTAATATCTGATTACATACTGAGGAATATAAATAATTATGTTACTATTTATATTCTGTCAGTATCCGAGCATTTATATTCGGTAACAATACAATATATATTTGTTATCTATGGATATATAATTTTAATATAGTAACACAGCAAAAAAAGAGCTGTAGAAATATTAGAACAGTAAGGACTTGTAACTCAGGGACAAACATCTTTAACCCAAACATCACCAATAAATGCAACATTTTGAATAAATTGATAGCAAACATTCCTCCCCAAAGTTAAAAAATGTTTTGAAATCTACTCTGTACCTCTTTAAATAACATTTACATAATCTGAGAGGAAACTCCCATATACTGAATGATGCAGAGATAATTTTGTTCCAGGCAAAGGCAGGAAATCCAACGGTAAGCATGAAATTCTACACTTAGCCATTTCTTTTGTGCCTCAAGAGTAACGCTTATCGTACAAGTAACCGGTACCTAGATATAGCCCTGTATGAGACGCATCTGTGCCTCATCTGCAGAGGTTACGAGTCTCTTTTAAGACTGAAATGAATGGGAAATTGCAAAGAAATTGAGTGGCGTTCAGCGCCTTGCATCTTTTTAGCATCTGGGCGTTGGTTCTTCACACCAGGCTGTCCTGAGCATGGGCCTTGTGTCACTTGCTGGCACAGGATGACGGCTCTTGCAAAAGGTCTATCCGGGCTCTGTTGTGCAAAGACAACCAAAGCAATAGCCTTCTTCCAGGTCTGTAATAAAGTACAAGCTCTATTTTAATTGTTCCCACCATCCAGCAGGCGGGGTTAGTTGCCAGGGCAAGCGCTGGCTTTGCCACAGACAACTGCTCTGCAGTTATCTCACCAGCCAGGGATTTGGACCTTCCAAAGCCAGCGTTGCCATCTGCAAATTTAACCCCAGGCGCCAAGAAACAACGCTGGCAATAACAGAAAGGAGAGGCTGGGCAGCTGTCCCTTTAGGAGAGAGGCCCTACTGTCATTCCATGTGAAGTATTTTCCTTGCCCACACAAATACACTAATGACATTACCACCAGGTATTAGCAGTGCCTTAAAATGGTTGGGAAGAGGGATAGGAAAGCCCGGGCTGGTGTGTTTCTCCGGAGACCACACACGTGCTCTATTTATGAACCAAAGAAACAAAAACTAAGTTGTCTCCCTTTTATTAAAAAAAATACCTGAATAACAGAACTGTGTGGTCTGGCAGTGCTTCCCTATCCTTTGCTTAACTTACTGGAGAAACAAACACAACCTTCTTTAATTTTTATCACTTTGCTCACATTTCTCTCCTGTTTAAGCTTTTGAGAGAAATCCTTGGAGTAAGCTTTCGAAAGAAGCACAGCCTTGTGACTAGTGATTGCAATAGTTCACATTCAGGTAGGACTGACAAGGGGCAGTGCGTGGTTTCAGTGCTTCGCAGGTGGCCCTTGGCTTCTGAAGAAGTTAGGTTAGCTTCATGTGATTTATCCTGCCCTGGCAATATGTTGAAATAGATGACACCTCGCAGTCGCTTCCTTCCTAACTTGCTACGAGCCTAAAAAATGCTCTGGAATACAACTTGTGTGTTTCTACAGGCCAGGCAGCCTGAAAGAATTCTTCGGAAAGGGATTTGAATTCCTCCGACATGTCTTTCACCTCCCTAGGGCATTAACTTGCAGTGTGATTATGGGTGCCTGATTGCTGTAGTTAACTAACTTCCTTCTGGCAATCTTTAAGAGGAAATATCATATGGTTTTAAAAGGTCGGCAGGCAGAGCGTTAGGTTAGTCACCAGCCTTATCAAAGTTTGTGGTACAAATCGGCGCTAAGCAGGGCTATGAAAAATTGGCTCTTCTACCTCATTCCTGCAGCCTTGACACTTCAGCAGTTTGGGTGCATCTGAAGCTGAGGAAAGAAGGGTTCCAGGCGTGATGATGGTTTGGGTTCTGGTTCTCTGTGGGTCAGCCTCTAGGGTATCTGCTTTGGCTTTTCATCTGGGGAAAACAGGTGTCCATACCTGCTGCTTTTCAGTTTGAATCTTACATTAGTATCCTCAGATAAGGCCTTCAGAAGACACAGTCACTTCCTTAAAAATCTCCAAGCGTGAAGAGAGAAACTGAGAGATGAGTGACAAGTTCAGCGTCACTCAGGTGGTGACTGACAATTGCAGGTTCTGTCTTCACCCCATCATGTATCGATCTCTACACCATCGCTTAACTAGTCCCATTCAGAATACGTTAAGAAAACAGTCTGTCTGCCTGCCCAGCCTTTTGGCATGATCGTGTCTGACTAGTGTTAAGCCCCATAATATTGGGCGCCTGCCAGCAGAGCACTAGCAATCCACAGCTGGCAGCCTTAATAATGTTTCTTTAAACAGCTTGTGCTTTGTTGTTGCACGTGCTTTTCTTCTCTAGTTCAGCAGACAGGGTGCATCCTTGCAAATAAGGTGGGTGATCTATCCAGCTTCACCCTGGGGAATAAAGCCAAACTTAAGGTCATCTTAACGTGCCTGGTATAGCTCCTGCCAAGTCGTCTTTTCTCAGTGCATGGGGAGTACTAAAGCAGCTTCCCCAGCTTCCAGCACAACATGGTGTACTGGGAGGATTCATCCATACTCTGTCAGAGCTCCAGAGGGACAATCATTAATGTATTTTTTTTTAATTGGCCTTGGTCAGATTTTGCAAGGGTGGTTTTAATTAGCCCCGCTCAGCTATTAAGCACCTGTCCAAAGCCTGTCTGGCTGTGGTAAAGTGAGTTAATTTGGGAAGGTCTGCGCGGTGCCAGCCAACTCGATGCTCACGAAATGAGCTGCTTAGGCCAGCACTGGCGCTCCTGTGGAGGAAAGCTGGTCCCTTTGAGGTCCAGGTCTTTATCACTCTGCAGACTCTTGGGTCTAACTCCCTGGCATTTACTTACAGCTGTTTGATATTTCCCCAAACAAATGATTTGAGCTCAAGAGAAGTGCAGTTCTTTTCTCAGACCATTTGCGGACAAATGAGGGCAGCTATGCAGGAAGACTGCAATGTGTTTAGAGCTTGGGGTTTGGAGAAGCTCCCCAAAATCTGGAGACTTTTCTGAGCTGAGCTGTATGTGTCTGCAAAAATAAACCAGAAAGCTTGTGAAAGCTAGAAGGTTTCCTGCAACATACCCAGTATTTCTCCTTTCATTCCATCTGTAAAATAACTTAGGAAGAACATTTCCAGAGCTCAGGCCTCCAGTGTGAAGGTCTTAAGAAAAATTAGAACAAAAAACTGTGCCTGAAAGTACCTCACTTCAGACAGGTTCTAGAAGAGTCCATAGGTAAAAGACTAACAGAGAAAAAAAATCTCTGAAATTCATTGTCACTCCCAGAAAGTGTCCCGGTGAGGCTCGTCTCATTCCTTCTTGCTCCATTTTAAATCTTTCATGTCTGGTTGGCTTCTGACACTCAGTTATGCCAAGAACAACTCTCCTGAATTTATCAAGCTGAAGTCAGTATAAACAAAAGTGAAATTAAATCTATCGTGTGCAAATCCCAGTCCAGTGCAAAGCTAAGATATACCTCTGCCATGCAGGCATGTGCAAATTAGTGAAGTGAATCCACACAAAAATATATATGCAAATTCAGACCAATAGTACTTGTGTGTGCAACACTGAGCTGAAAAGTTTGCCTGGGATGTCAGATACCATTGGGGTGACATGAGAAGAAGACAGAAGGAGAGTTGATTCCTTGGAGACTGCCTGGGGCCAGCCGCAATTCCCAGTGAAGATTAAGAGTGCACAGAGATACTGTCATGTTTGGCCCATGGCTCGTGACAACAAGAGTGCTGAAGTCAAACTGCCAGAAATCTGATAGTCTGGAATGTGCACTAAAATAAATATTTCCTCCTAGGTATTTCTTTTGTCTGGGGGTTACTAGTCAGGTTGACAGACCTACAAACCAGCTCCCTGCTTCTGGTTTATTCAGGTTCTGACTGCCAGTCTTCTCCAATGGATTTTGTGGCTTATCTGCTGAAGTCTCGGTCTCTCATTCCTTGCCTAGCGAGAAAGGGTGAGTGATGGAACTTGTGCTAGTCATGGCACATTGTAGACTGTTGTCTCCAAGAGACAGGACCGTTGTAGAATCATAGAATGATGTAGGTGGGAAGGAACTCCAGAGTTTGTCGGTCCAGCCCACACACAAAGCAGAGCCAACTTCTCCTATACAGGACTGGGCTCAACAGGAGCCTGATTTTCTATGCTGAGCACTCTTTTTGCAGCAAGCAGTAAAAGTCATAGCTAAGTAGCTTTCCACCTTTTTGATTTGAAAGCAATTTCGTACAGCTTGTACCACATGTGCAGCAGGGACAAAACTGTAGGCTACAGTGTTTAAGACCACTGCTGTACAATTCTTTGACATGTGTTTTTGTTTTGATAACATGAGTTAGCTTATGTAAAACTGATGGTTTAATTTTTGGCCCGTGGTGGTGGATTTTGTATACAGTACCAACCCTAACCAAACTACAAAATTAACTTCAACTTGTATCTCTTTATATCACCAAATGACCACGTAAGACTTTTCAGCTTTTGTTCTGCTAGATGCTGTAACCACTTTCTAGACATTCCTGATTACTATATGCTGGATATACGTACAGCTTTCCGCTTCAGAAACAGGCTGTCACTTGAGCTAAGGGACTGCCAAATTTAGCCAGCAGCATTTTAGGGCATATGGATCCTGATGGGCAGTTATCATGCTTTCCAGCCTACGCAGTGACCTGTGCGTAGTTAACTTAGTGTTCAGTCTGAGTGCTTCTATTGACATTTCCACCACTAAGTGAAATGCATGTTCTGTGTTAATGGCCTTGATTGGGATTTCTTCGAGGGAAATTATTTGTTGGGATAGGAGGTTTTTAGATCTGTGAGAAGAGAACCAGTCACTAGCCCTGCAATGTTTTTGGAAAGGGTCCACTTGACCTTGTCCTCCAAGTTGTGGAATGAGTGTGTCACAGCTTTCATTTTTCAGAAGTATTTCATGATTGGCAAAGGAGACTGGTCAGCAGATCTTGCTAAACAAATCTGTTTTGAAATCCACACACATCTTGCAAGCTTGGACAATGAAAAGGGAGCTCTCTGCACTGAGATGCCCCGACCAAGCGGTTGCACTGAAAAATTGGACTGGGAGGAGGAACAGAAGGCCTGGAAACAAATGTAATGGGGAAAACGGGCAAATGCCATGATGGACTATAGTAGGAACTGTATTGTGTGCATAATCTATGGCCTTCATACATGGTCCATGGCTTTTGTACATGGTCCATGGCTGTGCTCTGTCCTGGCTAGCTCTGCTGTGATTATTGCTTGATAAGGTTAGGAGGAATCTATCTCAGGTCCGTCTACATGTGCTACCTTCTATTTTCCAACAGCAGTGCTGCCACACCCCATATAGGCAAGATCTTTTGGTTACTAGTTTTTTCAGAGGTTTTTTGTGCCCTTTTTTAGCTCCTTGTGATCAATGTTCTGAACTCGGCAATATTGATGAATCTCAGCAAGTGCTTACTTCTGAAGAACACAAATTCCAGAAATATGTTGCTTTATAAAATAGAATGGCTGGCTGTGCTTGGAAGCCTTTGATTTGTTCTATATTCAAAGAGGCAAAGTATAGAAAGATGTCTTGCATTCCTAGAGCTCCTTTCATAGCAAAAAAATGCTCAGCACTAGGGCGTATACCCCTCTGCAATGTAGTAGCTGAAAACCCTGGCCCCAGCTGAGACTCAGCCCTTTGAGCACAGCAAATCTTCTCTGTGCTTAGGTCCAAGTACATGTCCAGGTGTTTTATTGGCTCAGGGCTCCTCATGCTGCAGGATGGAGCCTTAAAGGAAGGTAGAGAAGGGTTGATTGTCTGGGAATTTCAGTGGTGTGTGCGTAATTAATGCAAGTAAAGGGAAAAACTTTATTCTCTCTTGTCAGAAACTCTGAAACGATGCTAGTTGTCATTTCTCTGTGTGTAGCAGAACCCAGTGGATCTGGGCAGTTGATGGCAGTCTCTGTAACATGAGACAGAATGTTGTCGGTTTTGTTTGTTGATACTACACTGAAGTTGTGAACTGCCACAAAGATGACTACTGACTTCTAAAATAAATAAAAAAAACCCAACAAACCCAAACAACAAAATGTCTTTCGTCCAACTCTTGGTCTAAATATGGAGCTGACAGTAGGATTTTTTTTTTTCCCCAGGCAGAACAGACCATTCCTGCCTGGAGTGTTGCAGTGTTTGTTCTAAACATGGAGTTCACCCACCACAGCCTCATCCTTCACTTCCTGATGGCATTTTTATACTACGGCTTGTGTTGCCCAAAAGCGAGGAGGGAGGCAGGTATGACTCTTACCACACATTGGCAGCCACAGATTTATCATCTTGTGCTGGGTTTCTTTCTTAAATAAACAATAAAAGCCTCAAGCAGCCTGTGGTCATGATGAACACATATGACCTGTGGCAGGGGCTATTCTTCCTTTGCAAGCTGATGCAATAGTGATATGGCTTTTAAAGCCATGATTGTCTTTTCTATAGAAATGGTTTCATATCATGGAGGAGAAAGCAGATATAGAAGATGAACTGGTCCCACTTATTAAGAAGGAGATGAAGATTTGGGCCATTATTTTCCCAACTCTAATATTAACCAGAGACTATCTCCATTTCTTCTTGGTGCTTTGCATAGCTGTATCAGACTTCTCACCATCCCTGAGACCTGTACAGGCTCCTTTCCTCCTGAGATTTCTGCGAGGTCTTACTACAAGCTGATGTCTTGAAAAGCACAGAGGTCTTCATCAGATTTTGAGATGCTTGCAGCTAAATCCCAGACAAACAGATAATTTCTTCTTAATGAACACCAATGGGTTGCTTTTATTCGGTGGGATTATTTTGCCAGTCACAAAAGACAAATGAGTGATGTACGCTATTCCTAGCTCACAGTCCTATCTCTAAAAGGGTCTTCAGGGAAGCAACTGAGCCTTCGCAAATGATATCTGGATCTAATTTATATGGGACTAAGAAAGGCTAATCATGAGGAAAGAGAAGATGTGTCTGTAGCAGCTCTTTATAAATTGTATAGCTCTATTAGTGACAGTCCTTTGCTAGCCTACAGGTGCTCTCAGCTTTGCAAACAGAACAGATGGAATATGACCAAATTTTGAACAAACTTGTGGTTTTATACAAGTTTTCTTTGGCAGACCTTTTGCAGAAAGTAAATAGTTGATATTCATGTTAGATTGTTACTGCTCTTTGAAACAAGCAGGTTAGGAAGCAACTCTTGTTAAGTTCTGAGATGTGAAGGCAACAAACTTCAGTCAGTTCATCATCTGAACTGTGTGAAGTATGTGAATCTTCAATGGAAAAGCAGATAACTCCTCCCCCCAGTTCCAGAGCTGGTTTGTATAAGAGGCAGAAAATCTTGAATCTCTTTCTGAGGCTCATTAGACATATTCAAGTTAAATTGTGAGGAAAAGAAAATCTCCTGAATATAACCTTTCTGCACTTTGTGAGCGTCAGCTTTTATTCTGAGACCAAGAAGAAAGCCTGTGAAACAGAAAATAAATTGGGAGAAAGGAGTGCTCAGTGAACTTTCCGAAAGTGCTAAAAAAAAAAAATTCTAGAAGACTTTTTTGGAAAACATTACACATACACTGATATGTGTCTGTCTTCATCCCTTCCTTGGTAGAAAACAGCTTCTTGGGGTGTGACGGTGTTTTCTCATCTTTACTTTCATCTGTGGATTTACTGAATGGCAGGTGCTGAGAAATGGTACCATTTTCTTATTAACACTGGCTGCTGTAGTGTATGCAGCTCTGAGTAGTATTCGGTGGCAGCTCGCTGACTGTGGAGCTCCACTTTCCATCTTGCAATGGCATCCAGTCTGCAGTACTGCAAAGTTCAGGTCCAAAACCGAGGCCTCCAGGCACTGCTGCTTGTCGACGTGCAGAATGGTGTTTGGAACTTGGAGTGTCTCTCTGATAACAGAATGCTTGCCATCACTGTTGAGAAGTGTAATTGTGGAGGGCGGTATGGTCTGATGATATCTCAAAGCAAGCAATAACAGATACCTTTATTCCATCTAGAAGGGGTGCTCACGTTTGCCATTCTGCTGTTTTGTGCAAGCCAGCGGTGTTATTGAAAGGAGCCTGAACCAGAGTGCAGAGAGTTCCCCCAGAGTGCAGAGCCATTTCAGAGCCTGCCTCTTGGCAACTTGAGAACAAAGAAGAGGAATGAAAAAGTGCCCATTTACTGAGGGCTTCTATTTCATTTTGGGAAGTGAATTTAGAGTTGGGACTGGTGGTGCAGACATTGGTGACAGTCGGAGAAGTGTAAACACATTCTCTGAGGGTATATCTCAGATTGCCAACGTGAGATAAGAACAGGCAAACCTGCTGCACCACAGGCTGGCTGATTTTGAAGGCAGGGATGCAGCACCAACCACAGCAGTAAGGCAAACAGTGTAGAAATGAAACCATCCTTCTATCTTGGTAGAAGCTTGCTGGAGGAGGCGCTGTGCTTGAGGGCTTAGCGTTCCAGTCTAGGAGCACACCAGACATGGCTTCTATCCTTCCACTGTCTTACGTGGTCAAGTCACATAGTTTCCTTGCACCTTGTTTTCTGAATTCTGAGATATGAATAACCCTCACTTCATGATGTGCTTTGAGATCCAGGGAAAAAAGGTACCACAGAAGTATCTGCAGTCCTTATAAAGACGAAGTATATAGCTAATCAACTGCTAGAAGGGATTACTCTTCCTACCATTCTTCTGGTAGTTATTTCCAGCTTTCATGAGCTCAATCCAATTTGGATTTCGGGCTAACGCAGATGAGGCTGGAGTCAAACCAGGTCAGAGCCAAAGCTACAAGCCAGCAAATACTGTTTGGGAGCTTGTGTGCTGAAGTGAGCTTGTGCCTTTGCCCATGAGTTTGCATGCTGCTTGTGTGGTTCTGTGGTGGCCTGAGTTATGATTTCAGAAAGGACAGAGAATAAGTAGCTGAGAATGAATAGTGTTATTTTTCCACAGCTCATTAAGTCTCTAATAAGTGACTTGCTGTGTTGCTTTTGGGAGGATGTTCTGTGGTTGCTGAGGAGAGGATGGCTAATGTGTTTATTTGTATGTTGCAGTTTGGAAAATTCCTTAAGTTGTATTTCCTTCTGTTTCGGTCAGGGCTTCAGTCGGAGCTGACGCTGCAGACGTTGCCAAAGCTGGTGAAGGGGAAGGCAGGCAGCAGGGAGGAAAGGGCTTTCCCCTCTCTGTTATCATGGATACAATCCCTGCCTCACCTTGCACAGTATTCTTTATGCTTCACACACCAGAGGCCTCATCCTTGTCTTCTGACAGGGGAGATATGAGGGAAACAGCCTGGCTGGGTTGAAGCCAGCTTCCCTTATGCGTGTTTTCTGCCTGAACTGTTTGACTCCCTTTCTAATAGGAGTGCAACCTACAGGTCATTGAGGGGAGAATCCTGTCATGGAGCAGTCACCCCGCATACAAGTGGGGCGAACCCTGCTTTCCTCACAGATTTACAAAATCGCTGTTGAGACCCAGAATGTGGCACTTGCGATTTGGGTCTGATTGATAGCGTTAAGTCTGCTCTCAGGGAAGGCAATAGTCTAGAAGGCTTTTGAAGTACTGCTCAGCCTTGTCTTCTTGCCACGGATAAAGGTCTATGCATAGCAAACACAGAACAACGTTGAGTCCATAGAAGTAGTCTGCATTGGTCTCTGTGCAAACACAGAACAGCTACCCAACTGGCTGCATTTGGGCATGTTGTAGTGAAAAGAGGAGCTGCAAGGTCATCTTACCACTCCCATGTGTTTGCTGAATGTCGGTGGGGTAAGCGGGTATAAATCTATTGCTTTCAAAGAATCTGTACCCTCTTGAAGGGTGAATTTGGGTCCTCTTAGAGTCAACTTCCATGTAGTACTTACTTGTACTCAATCCCTGCCCTGCACAAGAAGTGTAGCCGTGGAATGGAATGCTGTTTTGTGATGAAGTTAATGCAGAGATGTCATCCTGCTGACTCGTCGCAGGAGGTGAGCAAGTTGCTGAGCGTGCTGCGGTCACGCGCTGTGGTCTTACAATGAAGGAGCTTTACGCAGGTTGTCTCGCTGAGTGGAGAAGACCAAGGGCACATAGCTGTTTCCCAGGACAATCCCGAATCAATCCTGAGCTACAATGCTGCTTTGAATCTCTGCCCAGCCTTCAGTGTTACTCTCTCCTTACCTCCCCTGGCTCCACTCATCACGACATGGGTGGCATATCCAATCCAAGTAGCCTATGCTTTCCTGTTGTTAGATTATTCTTGGCACTCTCTAGGTTCTTTATAACTGGTTCTCTGAGAGAGCTAAGAAAGATCAACACACACTATGTCATTTTGTCTGGGAGGCAAGAAGGCAATGTAGGGAGAGGGTAGTGTGTCAGGAAAAAGGGAAGAGCAGCTGACTTAGGGAAACTTAGATCTCGTGTCAGCCTGCCTTGGGAAGCATTTCCCCCAGAGAATTTACTAACGTTTAGAACAGCACAGCTGTGTGTAGGGTTGCTGGAGTCACCGGCATTACGCTACTTTATGGCTCCTGAGAATCTCAGTTGACAAAATTTTTGTGGAAGATGCAGATGAATCAAAAGCTGTGCCCTTCAAGACTCAAATATGGGCAAATACGATGTGTTTGTGCTCCAAGAATGGGACTGGAGTTCATACTGCACTACCTCTAAAACTGCATAGATGAGCTACCAATGCCAGTGCAGAGGTTAAATCCTACAGTTAACCGCTTGAGTACACCCTCAGTTTTCTGTCTGGCTTTTACATGGTAGGAGAGGAAACCAATACAGTCCTTGCTCCATCCCGCCCAACCCATGGTTACAGTCAGCACATTCAACTGCTATCTTTGACATCTCAGGATCAGTGACATGTAAAAGCATGGTTCTTTTCCTCCTGCATAGGTATTATCCAAGTTACATTCTTGCCCAGTGAAATTTAAGAGCTGCAAGTATGCAAAGCGGTTCCACTGCACGCACAATTCTACTAGGAAAATCACAGACTACCTCCAGAAACACACACAAACACAAGCAGTGTCTGCTTCTCTGACACTTTGCTCTTCCAAAATATTCTGCGGATGTTAATTGTTACCCCATTACAGAGATGCTGGTCCCCTCGTTTTGCAGAGACTGAAGCTAAGCTATTGAGTGGGTCGAATGATGGCTGTCAGTAGAGTTGCTGTCTTCTCAGCCTTTCTGCATCCTGCATTTGAGCAGATGCATAAGCTAACTTCTTGGCAACATAAGGCAATGTATGAAATCAGCCTTTTACTGTCAAATTTGCCAGTATTTCATGGCACAATGAAGTTAGTTGACACAGTAGACTTGCAATTTCACACATAACAACTCACACATTACTAAGCAAACAACAGTAATTCAGGAACTGCAGTTCTTACAAAATGAGATCATGTCCATTCCATTTCTAACACAATTTCTGTTCTGTATTGGCCTGACACAAAAGTGAAAACAGTCTACTTGTTTTACGCCATTTTAGCAAAGAGCTGGGAGTAACCAGTGCTCAGTTTGTAAGCCAAATGTTTCCAAGAATGGACAAAGGCAAGGGATTCAGTCCTAAAACCAAAAACCTGTGCAGCATACCTAGAATTGTCCACAATAAACTAAGATTGTGCACAAGGCCTAGGAAACAGCTTTCTCTTCAAAGCAGAATTCATGTGGAACTGCAGTTCTAACAACTCTCATGGCTTTTATCCTAAGATACTGGCTTTTCCTCAAAGCTCCAAACTCTGGAATCATGTGATGATGTGGGACACTTAAAACGTGTTCATTTAAAGCATCAGTATATTCTGTGTAATTGGTTGAAACTTATTTCCACAGCTTCCAATTTCATAAGTTGTATAAAAACTAGCCAGAATGCTCGAGTCCTACAAGTCTCAAGATTTAAGATAACTTTGTGGGTAGAGTAGGAACTGTATAATTAGTAACTGAACCACTCCCAGAATGCAAGTACTTTTGGGGCAGAAGGCTGCAAACACGGGCCTTGTGGCAAAGAAGGTTAATGGTACCCTGGGCTGCATTAGATGAAGTGTTGCCAGCGGGTCAAGGGAGGTGATCCTTCCCCTCTACTCAGCATTGGTGAGGCCACACCTGGAGTACTGAGTCCACTTCTGGGCTCCTCAGTACAAGAGAGACATGGGCATACTGGAGGGAGTCCAGCATACGGGCTGCAAAGATGATTAAAGGAGTGAAGTGTCTCTCCTGTGAGGAAAGGCTGAGAGAGCTGAGAATGTTTCACCTGGAGAAGAGAAGGCTGGATCTTATTAATGTATATAAATGCCTGAAGGGAGACTACGAAGAGGACCAAGCCAGGCTTTTTTCAGTGGTGCCCATCACGGGACCAGAGGCAATGGGCACAAACTGAAACACAGAAGGATCTGTGTGAACATCAGGAAACAATTTTTTACTGTGAGGCTGACTGGAATAGGTTGGCCAGGGAGGTTGTAGAGTCTCCGTCTTTGGAGATATTCAGAAGATATCTGGACACAGTCCTGGGCAACTGGCTCTAGGCAGACCTGCTTGAGCAGGAGGGTTGTACCCAGTGAGGTCCCTTCCAACCTCAACCATTTTGTGATTCTGTGATCTGTTTGTGGAGCAGACCAGCCTAGGTCCTGGAGAACACCCACCATCAGTCACTGCAGCGCAGAAGAGGAATGATATTTCATTTCACAGAAATGCAGCCATCAACTACCTGACCACAGCCTGAACATCCAGGTAAAATAGCTCTGTGCCAACACAGTTGTCTGAGTTCACATGCCCAAGCTAACAAACTGTCATAGTAGACATCATGTAGATGTAGAGAAAATAGACAAGAGTATGACCTCTGAGGCCATATCACAGAAGAACTTGCTTCTGTTCAGCTGTGAAGTGGCACCTTGCTTCTGTCTTATTATTCAGTGCATGGTCCAAATCTCCTTTCTGGCAGGACAATAGAAATTGGGTGATAAAACAATAAACTGCAAGTTTGTCTGGAAAATGAAGTTTTCCAGCACATGAGGGAATGTGATGGTGTTTACCATCAAGAGATGATTGGAGGCCAGTTGGACACAGAGTGCAGTGTCAAAAGATGATGGAGATCTGAGCACCATTTATGGAGGCTTCGAAAGGAATAAACAGGAAAGCAAACGTCAGAGAGGGAAGGAATTTGCCTTCAAAATGGATGACCTCCAAAGCCATCTGCTCACAGTCCAACCATGATAATGATTTACTGTCTCCTTTGGGCTGACTTTAACCTCACTTGACTGCCAAATGCAGAGTATGGGCCTGCCTTGCCCCAGGGAACACACAGTACAAAATACAGACTCACAGGGGAGATGACAACCAGGGAACAAGCATAGGAAAGGAGCTGATTTTGCCAGGTACAGATCTCTGTCTGCTCCGGGAAGAATCTTCCCCATTTCGATCCAAAGTGGCTTGTAAACTTGGTGGCCTTCAGCAAGTTATGAGCAAATTGCTCTCAAATGACTGTGATCATGCAAAAGGCTGTGCATCTCTCCATCACTGGGAACTTAAAACCACATTTAAAGGTAAACCAGTGCCATTTTCTTGTGTGGTTCTTGGGGAGAATTGGGGCACTGAAGATAATTCATTAACTTACTTGCTGTAACTAATGTCTAGGTTCTAGGAATTTCTCTCATACATGTGGCTGTATCAGCAGTAAAAATCAACTGCTGTGCACTCATAAACCATGTAAGTACTTCTGATAGGTACTTGGGTACGTTCCTTGGAAGGGAAATGTGGCAGAATAGCAAGGTATTGGGAATTCAGTGTTGTCAGAACAATATTTCCGACTTCTAATTTCACTCAGTGCTTATTAGCAGAGAATTCTTCCTAATGGGGAGACAGAATTTTGTAGAAATGTCTGAGTAAGGGGCCAAGCCATGCAGTGAACTGGCACCCTGAGTTCTGTAAATAAGAAAAGGGTTCATATTTCTACCATATATATCCTAGTGTGCTCACGTAACTGTGGTAGTCAACAAGTATCTCGTGCTTAAAAGCATATAGTAAGAAGAGAAAAGGTCCAGCAAAGACTAAGAGGTATAGTCAGAAGTATAGAACCATATTATATAATGAGAGGTTAAACAGACTGTGACTGTTCTGCTCAGAGAAAAAGATTAATGAAGGAGGCAATAAAAGATTATAAAATCACATAAAGCAGAGAAGAGAAATAAGGTAGACACGATTTCTTTGCCACAGATTACGAGGAGTATGCAGACCCCAGTACTACACTATTTTGCTGCATTGTCATGTGTTGACAAGAAGATTTCAGAAATGTAGCCAACACCCTCAGAGAACAGAGTGGGAGAAGCACGTAAACCTGGCTCTGCCCAAAGTGAATCAAGATGATACTCATTCCAGGAAATTTGTTTTCATTCACTGGAGAATTTAATTAGCCATGGAAGGAACTCTAATTACGCTCAAGAAAAAAGTCTTGGGATACATGTGACTGAGAGCCAGTCATTTTCTATTGTTTCGAAAGTAAACACTGGAGGCCTAGGCAATTTTTAGATCATCTGAGTTACAACAAAAATAACAAAGATGGATAAAGTTGACTCAGACTTTAAAAAAAGGCAACAAAGTATTTCCCATGAGCATGGTGCTTGCATCTCCTAGCAAGTACACACTTGCTAGCCAAACTACAACTTCACCATGTTTGAAAGAACCTGTGATCAGATCATACACTAGCGATTTCCTTCGGACGATCCCTCAGGAATGTGGGTCAAACTTTTACTTTGTGTCTCTTTTTTATTTGAAAGCAGGTATTCCTCGGCTAGCAAATGTGCCAGACCCACAAAATAAGCAGGCAGTGGAGACTGAGGCTGCTGGAAAGAGTGCAACTTGCTACACATAAAAACGCTCATTTTGAGTCTTTATAATGAGATTAGAATGAATTTCCTTTAAACAGAGAAATCAAAGTCTAGCTTCCTCATTTGTTTTCCTGGCCTCACAATGGACTTGCCTCATTGCCTACTGTAACCTTTCAAAAATTAAGACTTGAGTCTCCAGAAGAATGATATTGCATTAGTAATATATCACAATATTCAAGCTAACACCATAAGGCTCAACAACCCTGCCAGGGCAAGTTGCTTTGCTTTCCAATGCCTCAGTGTTTTCTTCTGCAACTGAGGCAGAAGAAATCCTTACTTTCCTTACAGATGTGCATGTGAGGCTTAATGAGGCTTGATTAATGTTATCAAAGCCCATTGAGATCTTTGATAGGATAAGAAGCTTCCCAAATGCCAAACAGTGCTCTTTCCAGATGAGTTAGGTCTAACTCAATCCCTGTGAGAGCACACAGATGGTATTTCCCTTGGTAATATTGTTGAATTTTGGCTATGAGGAGAGCTCTTTGGTTCTTGGCTACAGAATTGTGTAAAACAAACATCCTGAGGCTGGTGACCATCTGGAAGACTCTGATTAGTGGTAACATCTGCCTTTAGTCTCTGGACACCAGATGGCAGAAAACAACTTAGTATACTGTCCAGGAAACCCAGGCTAACCCAGAAGATCTGTTCTTCTGCTAGTAGTTAAAGCAACATTTTTAAGTATATTGCTCTTTAGTGTGTGCTACAGGGTCCTACAAATGGCTGTAATATCATCCAAGGTGAATAGACTTATTACACGAGAGATAGAAACTAACCCAAGAGAAACAGCACATAACTTAGAGGGTAGTCTGGTACCCGAAGTTATTCTCTGTAAAGTCTGTATCATCATCTTTCCGCTCAGTGTGGTGCAAAGAGAAGGTATACAGGACAACAAATTCACTGGTAGCGGTGAAACGTGTTTATGAAATGTGCAAACACTGCAGGAGACAAGCATCTATTCGAACATCTTTTTCTCTTCAGCTTTCTGAGTTTCCAGTTAGAGCTTTATAAAGGGATGAGTGCATTAACCTCTGGAGCAAGAGGACATTTGAAAAGCTCTGATGAGTTAAGAGCAAAGAACATTACTTAAGAAATTTGGTGGCTTTTTTTTAAACCGATAAAAAATAAATGAGAGTTGCTGGTGAAAGTCAAGGGTCAGGCAGAAAGCAAAGGGACTGAGGAGTTAGGCAAGGAGATAAATTATGTTGAACTCAGGTGCTAGGTATTTTATCCTGGCTACATAATTATGGTTTATCTTACGTTCTATATTCCCTTTGGATTAATCTTTTTTTTTTTATCCAAATGGCTGAATATCTGTAGCAGGTAAAGTAATTTCTCTCTTCGGCTTGGATTTACCAGGCAATTTGTTATTTCTAGCCTCCTAAATGACTTTTTTTTAGACTGCAGGTAGTTTTATATCGCATTGGGGTGTGTTGGTAGTGCTGAAATTGTTTTTGAGAGAACTATCGCCAACAGCCAGAGAGCAGAATTTGGCTTCTATGACTGAAGTCCAGAGCAGCTCAGGTAGGTGTGCATGGGCAGCGTGTGCTTCGCCCACACCTGACTGTACCGGTGCACTCAGACAACCCACAGCTCTGGCTCCTGCCCTGTCTGTCTGGTACCTCTTACGAGGATTTCAAAATCAAATCCAACCTTTCCTGTTTATGGATTCTCACACTGAACAGATGCCTCTTTTTAGGGGTAGATTTCTTTCTAGCTTGATGTGACTTGTTATGAATTTCTGGGCTGTTGTTTTTGATGTGGCCTGAAGGTTTGCTCATTTGTTTGAAATCTGCTCAGACTGAAGAGCTCAATTGCTGCTGAAGAAAGGAAAGCTTTGCGGACTTCTTCAAATTCTCCATTAAAACCCTGCTTAGCAGGGACGCTGAAATCTTAGCTGCAGTTTAGGGACATGGTGTGCTGAGATCACTTCTTGGCACGCTGACCAAAACTGTTGTACTGTTTGACTAGTTTTTCTTTTCTGTATCTGTGTGTTACATTTATCTTACTGCAGGTCTGCAGATTTTGGGTGAGAAGAGACTGTTTTTCTTTCCTCTGGATCTGTTCAGCACCTAACACAACAGTGGCCATAGTAATAATAGACAATACTAAAGGAAAGATAGAGTGAACGAGTTAAAGGAATTCTATTAAAATCGTGAGATGAAATGTAGCTATTTAGAGTCTATCTTCATATAGCCCTTTCTTCTGTATCAGCTCTCCGAGACCCAGTCCTAAGCTGCGTGCACCAGGTGCCACCTTCCATTAATGGGTTTTGGATCAATTAATGAAATGAATTCATTAATTATCGATTCCATTGGATCAGGTCTTTCAGAAGCAGGTGACAATAAACGCAAAGAGAAATCCTTCGTGCCTGTCGAAAGCAGGCATGTGGGGTGGCGGTTATGCATTAGCTGCATAGTTAGCACTTCTCAGATCAGGCCAACATGGCTGGAGTTTTTCCAGCCCCAGAAAACCGATGCTTTATAGCAGATTGGATGGGAGCTGACCACCCACTCTCACTATGCTTTATTTACACAGGAACAGTAATCCGAATTGCCTCAGCAGGGATATGTGGAGAGATACATACTTTGGCCTCCCCCCGTGCTTAGTTAACCTCTTCATGGCCGTTGCTGGCACTAGTCCTGCCTTTTAGCATTGGAAACGCAGGGAAATAATTCTGCTACAGCAATGGGGGAGAAATGCAACAGATCTAGAGGTTTCATTCTGTTGGACATGGGCAGACAGACCTGGGGATATTAAGACATTCTGCACAGCCTAGATTTAGGCCATTCAGCATGGCAGAAGTCTCACTATCTCAGAACGCTATTTGAAATTCTCCTTTGATATGTGGCCTGTAAGATTTCAGTACTGCTGGACTTGGACTGAACCAGATTTGAACATGACCCCAAACCCTGAAACTAACCTCAGAATCTGTTTGGCTCTCAGTCAAGAGGAGCATGGTTTGGCCAATTTCTGCTTCGTACAGTGACCTACATTCAGTTCTCAACAACCTTGGTGTGAGTTCTGAAACAACACCACTGACTTTGCAACTCCGACTCCAGGTATACATGGCAGAGACTGAAATCAGAATCTGATTTAGCTCCTCCTTGGTGTTTAATCACAATCCTTCCTTTTCGAAAAGCCCTTCTGCCATACCTAGTGGGGGCTTATTAAGGGATGTCTTTGCAAACAGAATTTTTGTACTGTGGCCAGATTTAAACCTCCGTATTTTTAATTCCCTCGGACCTGCTGATGAGCTGGAACTGAGAGTAAACCTGTTCCCAATTAAAAACACACTAGTGCCCTCGTACGTGAGAAGTGTGCACTACTGGCTGCACAGGGGAGCCTCCTGCAAGATTTTATGGGGTCCTCTTTCTCAGCGTGGCCTGGTTTTTCAGGCTTCTTGTTCAGCGCTCAGATTCCTGTCCTTTACATTCCTCTTTCTCTTATATTTTGAAATGAGAAGAGTTTAGTTCTGTGCTCACTGCAGAGATGAATTCTAACAAGAAGGAGCTGAATGCTTTATGGTTTAATTTTGGGCAACTCTTCGTCAACAGCCATGGGCTTCCACTGCTTTGCAGTGGTCGGGCAGATGTTATCTTGTCTCCTCTTGGACTATAACTCTTGCAACGGCAACAACACAGAAAAAGTGGTTGTTCTTGAGTTGTGTGTTTTGTTGTGGTTTCGGGGGTTTTTTTTGTGCGTTCTTAAAAAACAGCTTGCGCACATCAGTGTTATTCCATCCTTCCTCTGTGAGCCTATGCCCCTGTGCAGAGCACGCTGCTACAGAGCTGGGGACTCAAAACCGCAGATGAGAGTAGGAAATGAATGTATAAATGGGAGCATTACCACGGCGCCCGCTAGCAGTGCCATACCAGACAGAGGACACTGCCTGTCATTGTCTTACCCATAAACCCCACTGGGAGGGGTTTAGATTACTGCTGGAAGGTTCTCTGGCTTGGCCTCTGAATCCACCTCTGCAGAAGATTTGGCTGAGTGGCATTGTAGAATCTGAGATGGAAAAAGCTTACGAGGTTCGATGACTGCAAGATGATACTCTTTCATGCTCTCTGTTGTTTTACAGCTCTTGCAAGTAAGTACACAGGAGAAAAAAAAATCAATGGGTTTCATTTAATGTAGTGGAGTTTCTCAAAAAATCAGTCAGATTGCAAAGCGGATCATTCCCTTCTGCTTCTTGGCAGAGGAAATATTAAATCAAATACTGATCTATTCCCTCAGCACCCAAACTCCCTTTGTTAACAAATTATTTCTTATCAAAGTTAGCCCCCTGGACTAAGCACACACATGCTTGCAAAATCAGTGGAGTCACTCCAGCATAGGGAGTGACAAAATTTCTCCTCTTTTACTCCTGATTATGAAATTTCATGCATCTCCAGCAGGCTTTGGCTCAGCTAAGACAGACCCATGTGTCAGCCGTAGCGAGTGGAGTGAGTGTGGTATGAGTTTGATTAAACGGCACACAATCTAACGGACCATGAAGCCTCTTCCACCATCTACAGATCCCTGCTGGGCCAGTACAGGAGTACTGGGCAGCCATTGGGAAAGGAGTGAGTGGGTTCAGTCCAGCCTGCCAATAGCAAATGTTTTTTGCTTGCTGGTGGCCTTGGCAAAGCTACCTTGTTTTGAATGGGCTCTAAGCAGTGGATTATGTCAGCATTCTTGCAAGGGGCCCCTTCTGGCCCAACGCGGAGAACGGGGCACGTAGAAAGACCTTTGTTAAAGGGTGCCATGTCTCAGCACGTTGCTGGGAAAAGGGACAGAGGAGAGAAAAGAAATGGCAGCCGCTCCCTGGCTAGCCTGCGGCCTGAGCCAGCAGGACACAAGCGTCTCAATCCCCTGGGAAACAGAGGGATGGGTCGGTTTACCAGCGGTGGTCGGCAAGTGCTAAGCCATGCTATTGTGGCTGGCATTGGGATGTGGGGTGTCGTGATGCCTGGGGGGGGGCTCAGTCCTGCAGGGAGCAGAGCGAGATCCTAAGCACCATCATGTTTATTGAAGCCTTTAGGCCCGGAGAGCGCTCAGCCCATTGCAGGATTAGGCCTAGTGCGCACCATCGAGGCCGACCTAGGATGCAATTCCCTGCTCTGTGATGAATGTCCCGGCCCTCTGTGGGTTGGGCTCAGACTGAACATTGCTGTAACGTTGTCTTTGTTGGTTTAATTTTCTAATAACATATTTCACCGAGCAACGCAGCCAGACTGGAGCCATAACCCAGAACAGCAGTTGGCATGAAAAACTCTACTGTATTTCTGACACTAGGGTCTTTTATAGCCAGGGTATGATGGTTTCAGCACCAGTGCAATTGCAACCAAGTATTAAATATCCCAATTAGTGCAATTCACAGTTATCGACAACACTGTTTTCTTTCCAACATTCCCCAAGGACAAGAAAATGTTCTGTGTGAATCTGAAAACTTTAGAAAGAGGAGGCATTCATCAGTAGGATGCTGCAGTGTTTAACATATGGATCTCCAGAGCTGATCTGGGGCTGGGCAGAGGTAACGCATTAGCTTTCTGAGGCAGCCAAGGTAAAATAGACTCAACGGCCCTAATCCACCATCTAAGAGGGGCATCCGTGTAGCTACAGGCATTATAGCAAATAGCATTTGTTGGATTCTCACTTGGAAACAGCAGAGCTGAGGAATGAGACGGCAGTAGGCCTGAACTAGAATATATTTGCCCAGCAGAAGTCTGTATCGCTTCAGCACCTGCACAAGCCTCCGAACACAGGTATTTATTTTGCATTTCCACCTGCTTTGTGGAAAAGAGAAGGCGGCGGCTCTGAATGATAGTCTTCGTAGCCATAAAATGTTCAAGGGAAAAGCACAGTAATATTAAAACAGTTTCTCCAGTTTAGACTGTAAATCCAGGTGTGTTTCTGGCTGTGCTCTTGCGGGCGGTAGTCCGTGCCAAACCAGTGCTACCATCTTCAGTTTGTGATTGCTACCCAATGCAGCTACATTAAAATGCTGTTTGCTCAAGCTCATTTCACTAGTTTAGTCTTGATTTGCCCAGGAAAAAAAAAAAAAGGGGGGGGGGGGAAATTCCTCCCATTTCTTTCCCTCTAACCTGGCTACTTAATGTCATTCACAAATAAGGGCAGGATTGACTTCTGCAGGATTGACTCCTGCAGGATTGACTCCCAAGGATCAGTGATCACTAAATGATCATTTAATCCCAATTTCTATCTTTTTTTGTTTGTTTGTTTTCTCCACCTTCAGTTTCTTGCTCTATAGAGCCAGAGAGGGGGAAAAAACACAGCTGCAGAAAAATGCTGGATTTCAAGAGTTAAAAAACAACAGTAAAAAATAAATCATAAGTGCCTTTTAAATAAACATCAGTGTTACTGATCCAGTTGTTTATGACTCTCTGTTCCACCCCATTTCACTGACAAAAGCCAAGTGAAATTAGCATTTGATGCCTGAAAAGAAGTGGAAAGCCATAGGCCTTACACGAAAGGGGAAGCAGGGAAATAAACAAACTCTGATTACATGGAAGTGGTTGCGTGTTTGCTTAGAAAGAAATCAGTGAATCACAGGTTGTTTTCAGTCAGAAAAAAGAACACATTCCGAATAATTCAAGGAATGGAGACACTGAGACACTTCAAGACCTCAGGGCTGCTGTGCAGCCTAAGGAGAGATGCCACAGCAGCCTGGGTTCCTGGGTAGGACCGTGAAAACGTGGCTCAGTTCTTTGATTTTTGCTCCTGACCAGCAACGTCAGCAAGTTCCTTGTGGTCTCTTAACTTTTGGGGCTGGGAGTCTGAGCTGATCAGCTTGACTTCAGCATCATGTTAACGTGGTTATAATGTCTGCCTGAGAGAGCTGGCTTGTGTCAAGCTTGTAGAGGAGGAGACTAAGCTTGGATCTGAGAGATGATGTATAGTTGTCACCTTGGTCTCCCTGTGCCTCAGCTCCCCTCTGAAATGACTCCATAGCACCAACCTTTTTCGTAGAGATACCGTTGAGGATAGGTCGAGCCTGGGAAGTTCTCTGGTAATGGGAGCTGCATTTATTATCTGAGCTAAATGGAAGTAGCTCCCTTCAGCTCCTAGTGCTCATAGAAGAACTGGCCTAGCACTTTTAATCCTGTCTGCAAGGAGAGGACCTTCCAACTAGCTTCATACCTGTTCAGTGATATCTCTGAACCTGTCTTTCTTCTTGATTCTGAATAATCCTACACCCAACTGCTGCTAACTTAGCCTCTTACAATTCCCCAAGCAAGGAATCTGCAGCCACTTCCAACCTGCTCCTGGCTTGTGCCTGTTCTTTTTGCTAGGGGTTCTTCAAAACTGCACTTCCCGTGCCATGAAGAAATCCTTGGTCAATATGAACCCTAGCCTGAATGTGGAAGGGGAATGCAGTGGGAGGAGAGGTTATTAGGGCCTTTGATCTCTTATTTCATCTGGAAGGCATTGAGAGCCAAATGCTTTTGAATAAACAAGCTGTCAGAGGTAAGGAGTGAACAGATCCACATGGATTGGGTGGGGTGCTCTCTGCATGAGCTGATGTGGAACTGATGTAAGGCAAGTGATGGGATGCTTCCCAAGCATTCCCCTGCCTGGTGATGTAATCCCTCATTTGTCATGTGCCCTGGCTAAGGCTGATGTCTACGCATGCCAAGGATGAGTGGAGGCAGACTTGCTGTCAATCCTAGGATAATTAACGTTGGAAGAGACCTCTGGAGGTCTCTTGTCCAACCTACTGCTCGAAGTGGGGTCAGCTTTGGGGGCAGACCAGGCTACTCAGGGCTTTATCCAGTTGGGTTTTGAAAACCTCCATAGCTGGAGACTGCACAACCTCTCTGGGCAAGCTGTTCCAATAACTGACTGTTCGCACGATGAAAAAAATGTCTTTTAATCCAGTTTGAACCTCTCTTATTTCAATGTGCCCATTGTTTCTTGTCCTCCTGCCTTACACCACTGTGAAGAGCCTGGATCTGTCTTCTTGCTGACTTCTCATAGGTATTGCAAGCTTGCTATTGCACAACCCCTTGCTCCAACTTTTCTTCTCCAGGCTAAACAAGCCCAGCTCCCTGGGCCCTTGACCATATTGTTTCTCAGTAACTTACATCTGGAAAGAGGGAGCTGAATGCACACCCCGCTTTCTTGGTAGTGCAGGGAGCGTGTTCTGGGGTCCTCAGGCAAGGATTTATAGGCCTATGGGCAGGTTAAGGCAACTACAACGGGTGATCAACACACCAAACGAGTAGAGGAAGGAATTCTCAAACCAGGGCACCCATTTGCATGACCCACAGGTGGCTGGGTGCTGTGTAGCACCCAGGAATTGCACAGCTCATAACATTAGGAGTGGGCTTCTGAGTTCACATTGCCTTTAGCCATCAGCCTTCCTTTTTCTTCCCAGGGTAAGTACCTCCCCCCAGGCAAACAAACAAAATTCTCCTGCACCCTCTATCCCGCCAGCTCTCTGCTATGATCATGCAAACTTTACCCCTACTAGGCTCACTAATCTTCACCCTGGTGGTCTTTGAAGTTACCTGTATAGCTCATTTGGAACCACTGCCTGGTGATCAGGTCCCCAGCTGGGAGACACCGACTTCACTCAGGCATTGCCCACTTCTACAGGCTCCGACCTGTCACCCCAGAGTAACTCCCTGGGCTAAACTTGGCTCTGGGTCTTTTGTGGTTGTGCCCTGCTCTTTTCCAAAGGCAGATGGGGCAGAAAGCTGTTGCTGGTGCACTGTAACGAGGATATAAAGTTCCTCTTGTCACAGCTGGAATTAAAATCAAGGTCATTTTACCCCTTCAGGTTCTTCTTTTTCACCTCAGTCCTTCCCCAAATGGGCATCTGTCTCTTCTTTAGTGATCCCAGCGCATAGGACAACTGGGACAGGACACCCCTGCCTCGTGGCTGATTCCACCCAGTTGCAATATTCATGTATCTCTTGCCGTCTCTTGCTCTTTGGGACCCTGAAGCTTCCTGACCACTGCATTTCATTTGTCTCAGGTTTTAGAATTTATTTTGGTGCTCCAGTCCTGATGTCTGAGACTGGCTGAAAATAGTAACTCAGTCTGATCTTATCTGCAGCTATTAGAGACTTCAATTATATCCTCCCGGGACTATCTGTTACTCCTAGGAAATTAGATCTTGGTTATTGTTTTCTTACCCCTCTCCCTGTCCTCATAAACCTTCCAGCTATGGTTTTTGCTCTGATGAAGCTTTTCAGGAGCAAGATTGGACTTTTACAAAGTGTAAGATAATCAGGCACTTCCCTCAGTCCAGCCACGCTTGGATCCCAAAGATCTTTGATAGCTTTTCTTCACAATGCCCTGAGACGAGGTAATGTTATTATCAATTTACTGAGGGAGAAACTGAGGCACGGAGTAGTTATTAGTTTCATTTTAAGAACTATTTCCACTGGATTCTGGTGGAATAATGGATACACAGCGCATTAAGAACTCAGGGCATCGGAGACCATGCTTTGGCAGCCCTGCCCATGGCTACAGACTAATCTGATGGTAGGCTCCAGGAGTCCTGACTACAATTAATTGATCAGTTCTTCCTTTGTAAGGAAAAAGTGACCAGCCTTGCAGGCTGCATTAACTAAAGTTCAGCATCAATATCTTACTGCTCCAGCACTCAAGAGCAGATCTTAAATTGCCCTTCTAGGAGAGAGAGGCTTCCAGGAGTAACTGCATCTTCCAGCACCTGGTTAAGGAGCTGGCTAACCCGACTCTTTAAATCTGAAGATGCGGCGAGCAGGCTGTCCTCTCCGATCACGGTGCATCACCAGTAGCTCTTCTCCCTTTTGCCAGTGCCTCTTGCTAGGGCACCCTTTTGCCATTCAGTCACGTTTCCTTGAGGGAATCTCTCCTCTCTGTCTCTCCACAGCCTTCCATTGCCACAGTGAGCCGTCCATTGCTCTCTGCTACAGGGCAAGAAGCAGCAGCTGAGTGAGCCACCACCCTGAAAAAATTTGCAGAATACCATGCTAGAAGACAAGTCAGAGAAGAAAGATAAAAGCCCACCAAACATCTTACTAGCCAGGAGTCCCCATGAAGTCAGGGGTTATGAATGAGAAAGCAACCAGAACAGCTATAACTTTTCTAACTTCTTGTGCCCACACCTCATATTTGGGGAAACCCCTGTATGGCTGAAGATTTCACTAATGTTCTTTGCAGCCACACTCAGCAAGATTTGTTTTTGGGAAGGGACGCAACGTAGCATTCACAGCGAAGGGACTATAAGGATTAGCTGCAAATTAGGGCAGAGGCAGCTGAGAAAATTGGACATGCCAAGTGTACAGTGTGTAAACATCTAATGAACTACAAAAGATACTGAAATTAAACTAAGTCTCGGTTAGCTCCTGGCCTCCTTGATCTTAGCAGAGCCATAGATTCAGGCCTGAAGCTCACCATGGCATATTTATAGGGGTGGTTTTCCAGTGCATAGAACACTTGCTTTATTAAGAGGTCAAGGCATGGAAAGAAAAGACAAATATATTAGACAAGATAAGATGGGAAAGATTAGACCCAAAACTCCAGTTCTTAGCACCTCAATTGCTGGTATGTTTGCAATCAAGATCTACTATCTCTGGCTTGAGTCCTTCCCTAGAGTAAATATATAAAGTAAATATTTGTAACTCTTGTGGCTAGGATCTGTTCTGGATAAACGTTGTTGCAGTGTCTTGTGCTATGATGCTTCAAAGCTAACTGGAGCCATTTGGCACTATCCCAAATCAATTGGTGACTGGCAACAACAACAACCTTTTCCTTTATTTAGAAAAGACAGTATTATTAATTTTCCAGTCCCCTCTGTTGCTTATGTATGTTGCACTTTGCACTAGAGGCTCTTTGTGTGGAACTTCTCTACTTGTCCAACACTTTAGATTTCAATATTGCACATCAGCCTGCTGCCTGGAAAATAAACAGATGCTGTAAGAGGACTCACATTCCCTGGATCTTGGCTGTCAAGCAAAGCAGGGAATGACACGGACCACCAAAAGGTGGGGCTTGTGACATTAAGTGAGGAGATGTTCTTAACCTCCCTGCCAACTTGGTGTCTCCAGAAATCAGGGCCAGAGGGATCATCAAATAGTGGGCAGCAGGGGGTGGATGTGCAGGCTTGCGGCTTTTCGAGTTTTCATCAAAATATGAATCAGTGTCTGGATTTTTCCACATTTTTTTTTTTCCGTTTTCACTGAAACTGATAATAAAAAAGAAGAGAAAGAGGAGAGGATATGGAAAGTATGGCTGAAGTTTGGATTTTATGCAATGTTTGTGACCGGGTATAAAAGCATAAGGCTATGACAGCTTGGCAACAGTGCTGGAATGAGGCCAGAGCTGTACCACTAAGGTAGTATTAAAAAGAATTATTATTAAGCTGTAATAATAAAGCTGTACAGCTTAGTTATTATTAAGCTGTACCACTCACTAAGGCATAAATAAGTATTCCTGCATTACAGTCTGCATGGGCAGAAACCCTGGCTGATCCGAGCGGGACCCTAGGCAGGGCTAGAACCACATTGGGACACTGGCGTGGAATCCCACCACGGCTCCACTTTTCCTGGCGTGTTCTAGACCTCACATACATAAGCAGTAGTATAGGCAAGTCCGGAGACAGGGCCTGATTCTCAGAGCTGCTCGGTATTTCCCTGAAAGTGCTGTTGCACTCGCAGGGGAATTGTTTTACTGAGTGGGTGCTGTTCAGAATTAATAAGGACTTTGGAATCTGACTCAGAACAAATATTTGTTTCCCCTGCAATAACACGTTAAGTATTGATAACTCATTCCTTAAGCCTGTTTTTACAAAATTCTTTTAATACTACCTGAATTTCAGCATCATATGCCACGTAAATGTTTTTATTAAAGATAATGAGTAATTAGTTCCCTATCCCAGAAACGACTCACCTGAGAAGCTCCTAGATTCAATCAGTGTGTTGACAATTTTTGATAGGTTTCATTTCTACTTATTCTTTAATCAACCCAAAAGCTCAAGAAGGAGTCATACATAGACATTTTTTGGAACTGAATTCTTCTTTGAGTATTTTTGGGGAGGATTTCCCTTTAGAAAACTAATTTTGACAACTAAAATCAATTGTATTTTCGGCTGATGAAACCACAGAAGAACTTGACTGAAAGGCGTGGGGGCACAGGGACTGGGGGTTTTGGTTTGTTTTGGCTTGTTCTATAAAAAATGTCCACTTCATCGAAAAGCTATTTCTCTTCCACCTGCCAACCCTTCCCCAACAACAACAAAGTCCTTTGATCTAAAATTTTTGGCCAGTTTAACCACAAACATACATAGACAAGAAAAAGTCATCCAAAGATTTTGGCAAACCATAGCTGCATTTTTTTCCATAGCAGGCACATTTAGTTATCTTTCCATAATCCCAAGTTATTGTAGCTCCCAAATGGTGTCTAAACTTCGTTATCATACCGACAAAAATGTGGCTCATCATTTTTAGTTAATTCGCTTTCTCCATTTTGGGGGCCTTTGTGGGCTTCTACAAAGGTTTGTCTTTAAAATCTGGGTGTGTATTATCAATCATTAATTACATGGAAAAATATGTTGGCTCCATCCTCAATAATTCTTTCAGAATTCTATTTTTGAATTGGAAAACGTTTTTCCTTTTCTCCCTGATCATCCATTTGAGTCTGCGTTAAACAGCAGATATTTATTAGAGAACATAGCTAGACTTTAGTCATAAACAACTGTCTTTCGACACTGCTTAGGTTCCCGCTTTGAGTTTTTGGTTTGGTTTTTTTCCCTTAAACCGAGGAACACATCCCGTTATGTGCTCTTAAAGGCACATAGTGACATCTAGTGACCTAGTTGTATAAAGCAAGTAAACAGCAAAACTATGGAGAGTTCCAAATAGATTATCTTTGCTTCAAAGGTCTGCTTCAGTAACAAATTTGAAAGTTATTTTGAATTATTTAACAAAAAAAAAAAAAAAAAAAAAAAAGGAAGAAAAGTGTTATTTTAAATCTTTGTGGCAAAGATGCAAAAAGAAGTGAGTTCATTATATGCATGTGAAAGATTCTAATTTGGATGAAAATGCATTTTTAAAAAAATAGAATACACATTTTAATTGCATCAGGGAAAACAGATGGACAGTACCCACGTGGGGATATCCCTTTAAAACAGTTGGGCCTAATCCTCATCTGTAGCTGATTTGTTGTTTCCCAGCTGTTTCCCTGAGGTCAGTAATAAGGTGAGGACTAAATGGTCTTTATAGAAGCAGCAAGAATAGCTGTACAGGGTTTTTTTGTGTGTGTGGAGTGTTTGAGCTGTGATAACGGACATCATCTTGTAGAAGTCATGTTGGGTAAAGGGCTTTTATTTGCAATCTTCTTGGAAAATAAAGGTAAGGTAGATGAGTTGAAAGGCTTGTTTTGGCTCTCAGGCAGATAGTCTTTGAACAGTGCTCCTCTGCCAACAGTTGGGTTGTTGCAAAAGAGGGTGGGTTTGGATTTAGAGGAGAGGTAATGTCTTGCTTGTCTATTCTGGAGTCTTATGTCATGGGTTGGGAAGCTTTCGGACTTCTCTGAAAACTTAAATGGAATATCTGGTGTTGTGCATTAACTGCAAACCTTCAGCTGATGTGACCGATTTAGCCCCGTCTCGCTTGCTTCTCTTTTGCTGTGTACGAACTTGCTTTGGGGTTAGTAACCCAGCACTTGATGAAAAGCCATCTGAAGGGCTAATCTTTTTTTGACTTAAAGGCTGGCAGTTACCATTGTAACTCATTGACAACCCAATAAGAGCACCCAGATATCCATGACTTGGGGAAGTTCCAGATGGAAACAAAACAGATTATTAAAACCAGGTGATAGTTAGATGGCTTAGTTCTGTTGTCACAAACAGGATGAAAATCGGTTGGATTTGTACGGTTCTGGCATGTTTCTTTTGAAAGGAAGAACTTATGATCAGTTTGTGTGCAAGATTAGTAATTCTATCATCAGCTTCCTCCTTAGTAAGAGGAAGGCAATAGCCTAACTGCACCAACAACTGGTTTCCAGCTTCTTCTAATCTGTTGCCAGGTTCCTACATGATCTTGGACAAGTTACTTCCCCTCTGAGCTGACTTGTTTTCACTGTAAAACTGAAACACCGTGTGCCCTTGGACACCAATTGTCTCTATTTTTCTATAACCCATTAATTCTATTTTTAGGCAGCTTCCTTGGTTACTGGCAGAAATCTGAATATATATCTTCTTTGGTTGGTGGACCTGGGCAGCCTGTTTTGAGAAGCAGCTCCCTTGACTTGCATTATTTGTCAGTCTTCTCCTTATGTTCACTTCAATAGCGATTTGATCATTTGTGTTGGAACTAAAACATCGAACATCACGTAGCAAAATAACTCGCCTTAGATTCAAGGTTTTATGCTTGTGCCTTTATTTACTTTAGATTGCTTGTCCTTGGAATAATTTTTGAACAAGCTTTCTTTGGAATTGGATGACTGAGTTTGAAGCAAGCTTTGAGCAATGAAAACTTGCTGAGTCCCGGAGACAATAATTTAAAGATACAGGGTGGCTAAGTTCCAGGTAGAGCAAATAATGCATAATTCATGGTGACTCCCAGCAAACTTGGGGCAGGGAGGGACTTGGACAAAACCAACAGATCTGCTCCAATCTACTTGCTCCTGGTTTCTTCAGAAACTTGTAGGAATTGATAGAGCCTGATAAGCAAAGATTATTCTTTTGCTATGACTCTAGGCACAAGTGGGGTGAATAAACATCTCGGAAAAAGAGAATAAAAATGTTTATCCTGACCTTGAGTTGGGGTCAAAAGCTCATTCCCCTGTTCTTGCACTGATGTGGCTGTCTCCTTGCTACTTGAGAAGTGCCAGAAGAAATACTGATGTCTTGAAGTCTAGATTCTGTTTCTGCATCCCAGCGCAGTGGCAAAGCAAGGATAAAGGCTGTGGTATTGCCCTTTGTCCGCAGGGCATGCTGGCACAGCAGGACTGAACACACTTTTTTTCCCATTAGGAACATCTTCCTCGGTACTGTGCTCTGCTCTCCCTCTTTCTCGACTGCCTGAGAAACTGCTGAGGTAAAGGAATAACGAGAGTTTCCTACTGAATGTTTTTTAGTTTTACCTAAGAGTACGCTTGGGCACTTCATGATTGTAGTGCTTAGTTGGATGTGATTATTGCAAATACTGAATAATGTGCAGTATCGCTCAAGTCAGATTTCCTTATCCCCTCTTACTGATACGTAAATTGCTTTTTGGCCAAATGTAGATTAAGGCGGAGTTTGTATTGTGACCTAGATGTTCAAAACCATGTACAGATTATGAGTAAACTGGGAGGAGAATCCAGCATCGTTTTTGTGGCTCTGGTTTTTCCTACCTTAGCTACTGCTGAGGAGCAGAAGCACTTCTGGTGACAGAGCCTTTTGAAATGATACTGCATCTGATTAGATAGATGTAGGATTGGACTATTTTACTATGGTGGCCCAGAAAAAAGGGGAAACCCTGACGTATGTGATGAGCCAAACTGAAATAGCTCTTGTTGACTTGTTTAAAACGGATTCTTCTCTTCTCTGTACCCTGATAATTAGTAGACCAATATCCCCACCATGACTACAGCAGAACCAACATGCTGAAATTGCTTCTCTCGCTGCACATAGAAGTATTAACTATGTTAAATCCTTTGGTGTTTTCAGTACCTTGCATATAACCAGGTAATAAGTTTTCTTGATATTGTAACTGGCTACATGGTATGATCTCTTACAAGCTATTAGTGATGATTTTTCAAATACTCTAAGGAATTGCAAAAAAATTGATTGAAACAACTTCAGTACAAAGTTGCTACATGAGTAAAAGTAATAAGGGATCTGCTGACTTACATTTGTTGGCCCCCAAGTCTACACAGTGTACCCAAGGTTACTAATGAGGACAGGTTAGAACTGTTCAAGTGTGTTTTTAATGTTTAATTATGGCATTTCTAATTGACAAGAGTTCTTTAACTTGATTTACCATTGGAATTACTATTTCAGTAAAAGGGGAGACTGCATGTATTATTTGGCAATCGTAGTGCTTTATGGATTTTAATTAAAGCTCAATACCACGGCTGCTGGAATGAGGTGAGTATGAAATTTTGAATTTAATTATGGCCTACAGGCCAGGATGCAGCCATGGAATCCAAACCCCCTGCTCCCTATGGTCGCTTGGCTTGTCTTAAAAATTCCAGAGCATTGAAATACTTCCTTGTTCCAGTCTGTAGATGAGAAATTTCCAACTTGCGCTTCTGTTCTTAAAATGAACAGGCACGTGTTTATTTAGCAACATATCTATAAATATCTTACAAGATGCAAATCTTACTATTTGCCTTACCACAGTTCTGAATTATACAATGTACATAAAACTGGATACCTGTTTCTCTAAATGAGAATGCCCCTACTGCCTGCAACTTCAGTGCCTTATTTCAAGGGAAGGTACTCTGCACACTTCCTCTCCTCGCTTAAAACTACTTAGATATGGCTTTTTCAGGTGTGCCATACCTTTTACTACCTTCTGCAGAAAGAACATGAGGTATGACACCTGGTCTCTTGAAAAAGGCTTGTGAATCCTCACAGGCTTCTGCATAGTGGGAAAATACAAATCAGAAGTGGCTTAAAATGTGCTAATTTTAGAAGTTAGATACGTCCTTACTGGGAATTTCTACGTATGTAGATCCTGAGATGTCTTTGATTTCAGTGAAACAGCAGCAAGAATATTGTGTGGCAATCTTGATTCTAGTTTAAATAAATCTTCATCAGACCTTAGTGTTTTTAAGTTACTAATGCACTGGAGAAGTGTTTTTATTACTGGAGTGTTGAAATGATTTGAGCAGGTGTTATACTGAAAATATTTTCCAATTCCTTGTCAGAATGTTGCTAGTATTTTTGGTTTTTAACATAAATCGGGACTGTAGCCAATGGTGTTTATGGATGTCTAACTGCATAGAATACTTCTTAGCTAAGACCAGAATCAATACAGTATTTAGTCAGAGAAACCCTTTTTCCAACTGCATTAGTTTGTCATGCCCCTATGTTGCTATCAATGTAAAATTAGGATGAACAGGTACCTCTATTTGTGTATACAATGTGCCACTAGCTACTTCAGGGTTCTGGCATGCTGATCAGTCATTATTACTGATGTTAACTGAAGCATTTTTGTGCAATTGCTTAAGACTGAGCCAATCCTCTGTGCCTCTCAGTGGCATAATAAAGTGAAAATAACCACGCTGGTATCTTACATAGAACAAGCAATCACCTGTACAGCAAAAATCTTTTATTAAAAATCACAGCACACAGATCCTTGGCCAGTAAAGGCATACATGAAAGGACATAAATACATATACAATACGCTTACGCAATTACCAAGAGTTATCATCGCAGATAGCTTCATGTTTCTAGCAGTTTATTTCCTATATCAATGCTGAGCAAATAAACTGTGCCACACCCCACTCCCAAATGGTAAAGTTATGTGGCTGCAAAAAATGTGCAATTTCATTCAACTGTTTAAAACATACTCAGCACAGTACCCCACGCTAATTCTGTTTCATAAAGGCACACTTATGTAGTATCCTTCAGCTTCAGATAGACTACAAGTAACAGACTGATCCATTTCCAAGTTTTCCTAGACATTACCTAAATAGTCTGTATTAGAAAGTAATAACTGGCATATTATGTTGGCATAAAGTAGTTCAAGTTCCAAGGTAAAAGCATATCTTACACAGGTACATGTAGCAACGGATTTCAGTCTTGCAGGCAGTGTTCTAAATAAAATATATAGTAGTGTAGGTGTTGACAGTTTGTCAAGCATACAGCAATACCAGAAACATATTTCAACTCTGATGCTGGAGCTGAGCTGAACAGAAACTAATAGAAATGCAATTCTTAATCATCTTCCCGTGCTGCTGGGCTTTTAATCAAATCTGCAAAGCTAACACCTTGGCCCCCAAAACATTAGCGTTAGCAGATAGGAAATATAAATTTAAATGCTCAAAAATGAGGCATTTCAACTACAGAAAATGTAACATCTGTCTAAAGTATGACACATAGAAGCTGTATTTGAGCAAACTTCACATGAACAAGGCTAGACGTTCAGAAAAGAAAGTATTCAGTTACAGGAATAGTAATTTCTAACTTGGGTTTGGTTTTTAAAAATCTTTAAGTGACTATAGGAATTCTTGGAAGCTTGAGGGTTTTTTAACTGGAACTGTTAGTTTATTCAGTATGGCAATTAATGTTTTAGCTACTTATTTTTACACACTAAAGTAATTAAGTCACGTTGCATGTAACTTAAAAAAAATCACTGGAAAATAAAATCAACTTTCTAGCTGAGTTTATGCCATTGTCAGCTTTAAATATTTCAGTATCAAGTCTTGGATACTATCATGGAGAGGGCACGTCATAAACAATTAATTTCCCTACTGTATCTATTAGCTCTGGTAGAACGCTAAATGCACGATTTAAAAAACTAATTTTAAAAAAATTCTGTAAATAATAACAAAAAGTTCAATAGTGTTACAGATCAACTCAATGGCAGTCCTGAATGGATACCAACATAAGCTTATAGACTTGACACAGTTGCCTAACTTATAGTAACATGCTGATATCTAGCAAAGCTAAAGTGATAATTTTTGCCCATACTAACAAGAATATTAAAAATGGAAAGTATTTATGAAGAAAAAACTTAGAAATCAGCAGAAACACTACTTAAAAAAATAAAAAGCCCAACATATTGCTAACCTATTGCCACTAAGAAGGGCTACAAAAAAGACGACAAATCTGTTCCTGGATAATTTAGTTTTCACTAAGGCCCACAACAAAGTGTTCCACTCTAATATAGCTGCTATAAAGACCAAAACCTGCTTATTTCTCAGCAGCACTTAAACATTCTTTCAAATGCTAGACCCACTGAAGTCAGACTCCTCCCCTTGACTTTCAAGAGAGACAAAGATTACATCATGGTTTTCGAGTATGAAAACATCACATACTAGATTTCTGAGATGACGTCAGGAAATACGGGACCTAGTCCTTAGAAGATATGAAAGACTGCCTTTAATTACTACTTTGAAAACATTCAATTCGTATGTCGTACAAAATATGCTTTATATTTTGCTTTAGAAAAAATGGGCTCAAAAGTTAATTTTGGACTGAAACTTTAAGTTTTAAAACTTTAGTGACTCACTCATGCAATACACAGATTTTTCTTGATTGCTCAAAATAACATTAATAGGTCTTTCACATGCAAATTCTTTCCAGTAAAATATAAAAAAAAAAATCCTGTACTAGTTAATGTTTTTCTGGGGTTTTCCACACATGTGGGATGTTTGCTCTCTCCCAAATGATTCAATGTGCTTTTAAAATATCAAAAAAGCCTAAAAACTTCATCTTTTACTTTTGTGGAATTTCCCAGTTAACTGGGATTGAAATCTAAGCCCTGTATTTGCGGTAAGGGGATGTCTAGTAAGAAAACTAAAACCACTTACCAAAGGACAAGAATCTGTCAAGCCTTCCATGTTAATTTGTTTTGCAACTAGAGCAAAACATGGGTAACCTTAAATAGAAAAGGGTATAACGAAGCTGTGTCAGACCAAGATCCAGATATTAAGTATGTAAGAGTGGTCGCCATCATTTCTGAGCTTCATCTTGCAAGTGTGCAGGCAGTACGCCTAGGCAGGCAACGGGCTGTGCTGCTGTCAAGAGATCTGCTATGCATGGTACTTCACCTCACACTTGTGTAAGAAACACTTAAAGAGAATTTCTTTAACTGTTAAGTATTTCTATGCACAATGTTTTCCATGGGGTCAAATATCAGATGGAGATCCAGCATTTCTCTGCCATTAATTTTGCTAGCAATGAAAAACACTTTTTTTTTTGGGGGGGGGGGGGAGTTGTGAGTAAGGAGAGTCAAAGTCAACAATGTAAACAACTTCCATGAGCACAGTTATTGATAGAAATGGATAAACAGTACATTCTTACTAGCTTGAGAGACATGCAACAGACTTTTGATCTGCAGCTCAGATCACAGTACTTTAAATAATGGCTTGTACACCAAGAAATTCAAGCACTGCTTGATATGTAATTCTCGTGGACATTACAGTACCTCCTTAAACAAATTTAAAATGACATTTAACTATCTCATTTTTCCTATACATAATACATTTTCAATAATTATAAATAAATACTCACATTACAAGCATTTAATCACATATATACACACAATACTAGTGAACCCCAAATGGCAAACAGATATTTTTTAAATGCTAAAACCAATTTAAATTTCCTGTAATCTTGTTAAATTCTTGTTTTAGAATAGTATACCTTGCTGAAAAGCACATCTGCCTATCTGTCAACGCATAAGCATGCATTAGAATGGACACATGCTAAAATAACTTTTTTTCAGTATCTTAATTTGTTTTAGAAGGAAGTAAAAGATTTGTTCAAATTTTCAAAACAGCGAATTATCATTCTCTGCAGAAGACTTTTCTTAATCCTCAATAATTTCATCAAAACAAGAAAAATAACACCACCACCACCACCCCCCCCCAGTTGATTCCTTTGGTATGAACTGCAAACTTGCTAATTTAAGAAGCAAAAATACAGACACATTAGCACCCCTCCCTTTTTTTTTTTTTTTTGCAATGTTTCTCTTCCTGCAGGTGGGAACAGACACTGACTTAGGCAGAGGAAGAAATTAAATTGTATGAAAGTGCAGTGTGCAACAAACAGTAAAACTGATAATTAAGAATGCCCTTCAGGCATAAAGTAAAAACTCTGCTTATACTGAAAGATCTGTAGCTGACAAAGGTTACTGGAAGTCAGTAGCTCTGTAGTAGTACTGAAAAAAAAAGTATTTCTCTGTATGAGAGCACCTGCCATTCAAAGATGTTTGAATTACAGGCTTACGTAAAGGTTTGAAGATAACTAACATGGTGAAATTGTGTAAGTGATCTCTTCTACAGCCAAGACTGTCCTGTCTGTATTTACTGTTCAATACTGCATCTGATGCTGACAAGCTCTGTCAGTACTAGAATTATTTGTAGTGTAGACAGGATTTAGGAACATAATCCCATTTACTGACGTATCACTTGAGCAGTTAACTTAGACCACCTGTAAAATTATTTTTAGTTCCACTAAAATGTGCTATTGGAGAGAAGGAGGGAATTCACACAGTCTAGCTTCAGGCATCTAAATGTGACTGTTGAGGGATTAGTCCCCTTAGATTGCAACGTATCTCCTGAAAAGAGAGACAAGGTTCTCCTCAAAGAGGAATTTAGGGGGTGGGGGAACCTATTTCTCTTGACTACAATACAGAGTTTACTTTCTTAGCTGAGGTACCCATGTTAGGGCAATCTTGTTTGAACTCCAAATAGCTTCTGCCGATCTAATCCTGCCAATTTACATTTTACAGAAGTAATCCAGAACAATCTAAGTCTGAAGCCTACAACATCTGACCTTGTAGCAGTCAGATTACTTACTGTCAGGAGGGGAAATGTTTCTTCATACACAGTGTATTTGGAGGATAAGCTAAGAACAACACCTATGCCTAACAACTGAAGGCTAGCTTTGTCACATAACTATTTGCCCCCCAAATAAGATAATATATTCTATATCTGCCAAATACTGTAACTCATCCACCTTTCTAAATATAGACTTACTCCATAGCTGCCAGATAATTTATGTACATGATGTCTTTAAAACAACAAAAAGCCTACAGACAAGTTACACAGAAGGTCTAATAATTCCATTCTTGTAAATCGGAGCGCTTGCCAAAGAACAGGCTCTCTCCCTCCCCTAACACAAATACCCTAGGTAAAATTGTTCCCTTTACTTGACTGCTTGTGTCAGTAACCAGCCACCTGTTCCCACTGGCAACAGCAGCTGATTTGCAGCCCCATTAAAATCTTCAAACCTTGCCAAACTGACACTTCTTCCTAGCCAAGAAATAAACAGCAGATGCTAGTTTCACAATCTTATAGATAGCATAAAGGCCTGTCATGATCTTTAGCAAATAAATCTTAGAATCTGTTAAAAATCTTCCAGTAACTCTTCATTCAAGTTATCTCCCCCAAATTTTCTGTACTATCCACATTTTTGAACCCATTATTTGCCTTCAATCCTGTCGTATGAGCCTTTCCATGCTTTTTGTCATTATTTTTTTTTTTTTAAAACATCTCTACATCATGCCACATCAGTAGCTCTTAGGAGTTTCAGGACTTCATTGATTGTGACATAACGAATCGTGCAAAATCTTTTGAGTAATTTTTAAGCCCTAGTTACTGAGATTCTCCCCAGGGAACAGTAACCAAGCTCAGAGCGTCCATCGATATTCTGCCTTTTCCTTCCTCAGACTTTCACGGGATGCCATCTTTCCTTTGGCAACACTGTGAAGGAGGCACTCCCCAGTCATACATGTAGGAAAGCCTGAGCTTAACCTCCTCCTTACAGAGCTTTCCTTCTTTAGCCAGGGTCTGGTGCTTTTCCAGCATGTCCTCGATGCTTTGCTTATGCGTTACTATGTACTTATTGTTGCAACCTCGTGACTTATACTCAGTGTCAAAACGAGGGTCGTGCACTCTCTTCACATCGATGGGAGCCAGCCACACCCCCAGGGAGACATCTTCACTCTGCCACATGTTCAGGTAGTCTCTGCTAAGACGCAAATAGTGCACCAGGTCTGCAGAAATCACATAACCGCCACCCAGAGCGTACGGTAGATAGTAGTCACAGAGCACCCAGGCGCTCTCTTTCCATTTGCCACCGGATTTCACTCGTCCGCGGCCAGAAAAGAAGCCCCAGTAGAGGCGACGCGGCTCCTTGGCTCTCAGCTCTTCCACGAGCACATCCAAGCGTACGAAGGTATCGTCATCAGCCTTCAAGGCGAACTGGAAGTCCAGGTGCAGATCCAGCCAGACGTAGGTGGCCAGGACTTTCGCGGTCAGGTTCTCGTAGGAATCCCGCAGCTCTGGCAGGAGGAGGAGGTCTTTGTGCCGGCTCTGCTCTAGCTCCAGGCTACGAAGCTCCTCTGCCCCGAGCCCACCCGTGCCGATCACGAAGCGGCTCCAGACGTCATCGTGGGGGGGACGCCCGGCGGCCGACAGCCACGTGCTGCGGATGATGCTGCGACGCTCGCTGTACTTGGGGCCACTGGTAATGAGGACGGCCAGGAAAGCGGTCTCCTCAGGAGAAGATGGCGGGGCTGCCGGGGGATGCGGCCCCCTGGCACCCCGCGGCGGCAAGGCCGCAGGTTGGTTGTGAGGGAGCCCGCGGGGGGCCGGCGGAGGCCGAAGGCCCTCGGAGGTGCACTTGGCCAGGTAAAGAAGGACCACGGCGAAGAGGGACAGGCCGCCCAGGCCCAGGGCCGTCTTGTGGCGGCACAGCAGCCGCAGCAGCTTCATGGCCGCGGGGCCTCGACGGCCGGAGCCTTCCCCCCCCCCCCCCGCCTCTCCCTTCCAGGCCCCCGAGGCCCCGCCCACCCCGAAGATTTAGGCGGGAACGGCAGGAGCCCCGCCCCCCCGGCGGGGGGGTGGTGGTGTTGGAAGGGCTTACGGCCGCCGAGAGGGGACAAGCTTCCTGGGGAGAAACCCTCACCGCGCTTCGCCGTCCCTCAAAGGTGGTTTCATGTCTCCTTCCTGCCTTTTCTCTTTCTCCGCGGGGGAAGCGCCGGTTCAGGCCGGGAGGAGGAGCGGCTCTGTCCGCTGCCTACCTGCTGGGCCTCCGGCGCGGATTCGAGGGGTGTGTGTGTGTGTAGCGGCGGCCGCCGCTTCGCTCGCCGCCTGCCTTGTGGGGGAAGGAGGGGGTAGGAGGAGTGGCCGCGCCCTCACCACCTGACCGCACACGGCGGCGCCTCGCGGCAGCCATTTTGCAACCGGGCAGGTGAGGCCGGGACGCTGCCATTTTGGCTCCGGGCAGCTGTTTTGGGTGGCGGGAAGGGAAGGCGTTTCAAGCTTAGGGAAGGCCTGCACCTCGGCCGGTTGTGTTTCCAGCCCTGATGGAAGCTGTGGTGCGCGGCGGTGCGCCCTCGTTGGGGCACAGTAGAGCGCGTAGTCTTGTGGTAGTAGTCGTGTGTTAGCTAACTGCTGTTCTGGTTTCACAAGGGTTGGTAGTGGCGTGCTACGTACAAAAGGCAGTATTTTTAAGGGCTCCCGAGCGAAACAGATAAGCCCAAAAGTGGAGGTGTACGTATAGCCAGGAAAAGGGACCTGGCAGGGAATTAAAAAAGTCCCTTCACGCTTAGAGGAGGAGGTCTGCTTTGTTATTAATTGAGGTAAGGGAAGAGCACGTGAGCAACTACGCTCAAATTTTTAGCACCGGGAGTTTTGCCTTCCTTCTTTACCGGCTCACGGCAACCGCGGCTGCGACGGCTCGGGGCGGGGGGGGGGGCTGAGTGTGAGGGAAGCAAAATGGCTGCCGCAAGCGCCTCAGGGCGCTCCTCTGCCCTACTCCAAGATGGCCGCTCCCCCCCCCCCCCTTCCCTCACGCACGCACGCACATGCGTTTTGACGAAGTTCCTACGCAGCGCGCTGACCCGGCCCGTTCTCTTCCCTCCACCCGTGCCTCTGAGGCGGGAGTGGGCTTGGGGGGTCTTCCGCGCCGGCTGACGCCCTTCCGTGAGGAGCCGCCGGGCTGGGAGCGGGGCGAGGGGCAGCGAGACCGAGGCTGGCCTCCCCGCGGCCTGTCACGGTTCTCGGAGGCTGCGTCCCACTTCTGCGGGGTGGGGACCCCCGCGGGCGACCCGGAGCTCTCGGTGAGTGCGTGTGGTTCTTGTTGGAGCCGGGTCGGGACCGCCACTACCCTTCGAGTCCCCGGCCGGGCTCCCCCTCTCCGGTGGGGAGTTCGCCGTCACGGCTCGGTCCGTGACTCCTGCCGCGGGCTGGGCGGGTTACCGCCTGCCCGGGGCTGGGCTGTGTTTCGCGGGTCTGTGGATTTTGTGCTCCGCGACGCTCCGTCTGTCGGGCTGTGGTCCTTTTCCCTGTCCCTGCGGTCTGCGAGCTCGCATGTGGCAGCGATTTTAACGCACCGGCAAGCAGGTCGTGACAGGTCCGCCCCTGGCGTTGCTTTTCCTGCCGGCTGTTTTACTGTGTGTTTCCAGATCCGCTTTATGTGATGGCATTTGTAATCGTATTTCCCACAGTCACCGCTTTCCAAAAAGACCTTTCCGTCTTTCAGCCTTTCTAAAGGGGTGGTGTGTTGAGATCTCTGGTAAACTGTTGTGCTGTCGTGGCTGTTTCTGCAGCTTGCTGGGCAGTGCAGTGCTAGTGTTGGGGACGTTGGCACAGCTGAGCTGGGGCTGCACACTCGGGCAGTAAGTGCTTCGTGCCCTGGGTTGACTTCTCAGTAAATGCTTGGGTTTCAGTTGCCAGGTCAGCTCATGCCATAAGACCTGAAGACAGTTTTCAGAGTAGAACTAGGCCATTTAAAGGATGTTATCTTCCAAAGTTCTCTGACAGAGGTTGCAATTGTGCAGACTGAAAACTAACCTCGATTAATTTTTTTGTTTTGTATTTATTATTTAACAGGATTTTTTATTCTTTCATGGCAATGCTTGCATGTGTGTGTAGATTCTTCTGAAGTTTTAGGAGATGTTTTATTAGTGACATAATGTTCTAGAGTTTAATTTGCTTGTGTTTTTTTCCTTTTTCTTTTTAGATCATTTAATCCATTCACAGTAATTTAATCAGCTAATATTTTTAATAAAAAGGAAAAAATGATGTCAAGACAGGCCTTTCTCTGCAGTTTGGGATCTCTGTATTTGTCCCTTCTGTTTGTATTTCTTCTAATGGATGTTTATGCAAGGCCTGCAAATAATTCGGCTCTCAAAGAAAAGCCAGCTGATAGTAAAGATGAGAATGAGATCTTGCCCCCAGATCACTTGAATGGGGTTAAAATGGAGATGGATGGACATCTTAACAAAGAATTTCATCAAGAAGTTTTTTTAGGAAAAGAGATGGAAGAGTTTGAGGAAGATTCAGAACCCAGAAAAAACAGGAAGAAGCTCATGGTCATCTTTTCAAAGTAAGTTATGTACATTGTCAACAACAGTGCAGCCTCTTTCTCTGATCTTTAGAGTAAAATTTGCAAATTTTTCTGTGATAGTTAAAAATTGCAATGATGGGGGGAAGGCATCATACTATAAGCACTGTGTTCTTGTTACTAAGCTATTAACATACCTGTATCAAACATTCTCAGGAGTGAGAATGCATGTGTTGAGAGTCATGATCAGTATACAGGATTGGTGCTGTAGTCTAGTAAAATTTATGACAAAATGTACCGTTTCTATGTGAAAAAACCTATATAGCCTCTTGAGGTATGAAAATTAATATTTTTCCTGGTTCCTGGCTCAATGAATAATCAATCACACTTGTATTTTAGATCAAGGAATTAGTGAGGAAGGGCTTACTTAGTGGTAGGATGCCCATGCAATGAATTGGCAGGGTGGGAGTTTGTTGCAGTTTTGTTCTAGCAGTAGTATGCTCTATTGCTTTGCTGTAAGTTTTGTTTCAGTTGGCAATCTAAGTTTCCTATTTATAGTTTGGTCTTCTATTCCATATGGATCTTGTTTCTGTTGTGACTTCTGCAAATAACTGCAGAGGAGAAACACTGGAAAGACAATAGTACAGGCAAAAGGGAAGAAAAGGGACAGAGAAACAATGGGGTAAGATTGTGGTAGACAAACTTAACAGTTGCTTTTTGTTAGTAAAACTTTCTAGTTGATACTGAGTATCTAAAATTTGAGTGTCTCAAATGAAATACATGAAGGTTAAAAATAATTATGCCTAACCGCACATACCAAGAATTCAGAAATTGACATGACAGCTTTCTTCATTAAGTTAGCAGTGTTGTTAACAAAACATTTAGTTCCTCAGAATTTAGAAAAAGAGAATGAACCATGAGAATAGAAAGATTAATATTTTTTGGTAGCCTTTTTGGAAACTTATTTAGCTCTTGGTGTAAAAATATTAACTTAACTTTTAGACATTAAAGCATTTTTCCTTTTATAAAGCACTTCTTGTGCTAGATAAGGTTTGTGTCAGCTAATAAACTGTCAGATGTGCAGAGGTCAGTAAACATAATGGAAGTGGAAATCAAAATCAGTGCATACTTTTAGACACTAGGTGGCAGAATTGGCTTGATTTGCATTTTTGCAATAGAGGCTTAATTTTATTAAAACAGCTTAAATTACACTGATGCTTTTAATGATGATGATGGTCTGGGGAGAAGGCTTAACAAAGCTTTTTTTTCTGCAAACTTTTCATTAACAGGGAAAAAGTATCAATAATAACATTGGATTTTTTTTCTGGTGTTCTCTTAAGCAACTGTAGCTAAAGCAAATAGGCAAACCAGAGTGCCTTTTTCATTTAGAGTAGAATCCTTTATTACTATGTCTGCTATTCAGATCACTCACTTCATTGGTAGGTGTCATGGTTTAACCCCAGCCAGCAACTAAGTACCATGCAGCTGCTCACTCACTCCCCCCCCAACCCAGCAGGATGCGGGAGAGAATTGGGGGGGGGGGGAGGGGGAAGTAAAACTTGTGGGTTGAGATAAGAACAGTTTAATAGAACAGAAGAAACTAATAATGATGATGATAATATTAGTAATAATAAAAGGATTTGAATATACAATTGATGCACAATGCAATTGCTCACCACTCACCGAATGATGCCCAGTTAGTTCCCAAGCGGCGATACCTCCTAGCCCCACTGTCCCCAGTTTATATACCAGACATGATGTCACATGGTATGGAATACCCCTTTGGCCAGTTTGGGTCAGCTGCCCTGGCCGTGTCCCCTCCCAACTTCATGTGCCCCTCCAGCCTTCTTGCTGGCTGGGCATGAAAAGCTGAAAAATCCTTGACTTAGTCTCAACATTACTTAGCAACAACTGAAAACTTCAGTGTGTTATCAACATTCTTCTCCTGAACACAAAACATAGCACTTTACCAGCTACTAGGAAAACAATTAACTCTATCCCAGCTGAAATCAGGACAGTAAGATATAAACAAATACTAAGATTGTGCTTAGGTTTCATTTTCTTTATTGCTGTATGTTTATTGGAAACATTCAACTTGTGGTTAGTAAATTGTCATTCACAAATTGCAAACAGTTTGTTTCTGTCTGTTTGTTATGAAAGAGGCTGTCTTAGGAAGCTTAAAGCAATTGGATTCAAGATCAACTTCAGTCAGATACTTAAAATTACATTCCATCAGATGATTAGATTAGAAATGTAGAAAAGCATTCTGAGGAATTTGGTTGCTTTCTAGGCATAATCTTGAAGGCTGAGTGAAAGGAGAAATACTATGAACTTATGTGAAAAGCTAGTAAGTCACAGGCTTCCAGATGCTTCAGAAATATTTTCTTTGAAGACCTAAAGAAAACATAATGTGTTTTCAATTAATGTAAGCTGAGATTCTACAGTATGCCAGTATGATGTAGTCAATTCAAAGCATAAATTATTGTCCAGTAGGATTACTGAAAATAGAGTTGAAACATGGAAGAAAAGCTCTCCAAACCATGATTCTCTAGGCAAGCAAGCTATATGTGACTGAAAGAACAAGTGGCATTTTGTAATTATGTAATTCAGTTTCTAAAGTCACTTTTTACTGGGAGCACAAGCCTTACTTGTCTACAGAAGTGGGTTTTTTACAAGATAACCAGTATGTCTACTTTGCCCTCTGAAACTAGGACATGGTGCAGGAAATCCTGGGTGCATCTCTTTAGTCTTCATTCCCTGCCAAGGGTAAGTGTTCAGGTACCTTCAGGTCAAGAAAATTTGTGAAAGACACTTACTTGACATCCATCCTTCTTATAGTTCTCATAATTGCAAAAAATAAAAAATAAAAAAAAATAATCAAACCCCAGACGTTTGCTGTCATCTCTATTTAAATAGTTTAAATTAGCCTGGATTCTATAGACTTTCTGTTCTTTTTCTGTATGATGTAGTTTAGCTTGTGTGGATGGGTGTTGATGGCATTGGGTATATTCAGTTTGGTGAGCCTTGCTTCTAAGGGTCACTTACCTTGTAAATTAAAATTACATGTATTGAACAAAACTGATAAAGTACAGAAGAATGTAATGTGTGTGGCTTTCTGTCAGGGTGTTTTTTGTGGTGATGGAGTTACCTCTTATGAGTTTGAAAGCTGAGTATCCCTCTAGCATTTGCATTTTGCTGATGTTTTCAGCTACTTGGCAGCAGCCCTAATTGTGATTTAAAAATGAAAATCTTTGTGTTAGCTGAGTGCCTTACCTTGATGGTCATTCATCAGGTCACAGGCTTAAATACACCTTCTGTTAAATACTACCATGTACGGAGGGGTTTTGGTTTGTTTGTTTTCCCCTTGTTTAAGTGTCATGAACTTATCTTTTCCTAAAGCAGAACTCATTCTGAATCCCACAATGCTTGTAAGTGTAGCTCCCTTAGGTTTTACAGCTCTGACTGTTTGTGTTCAGACTGCACATGGGGAGTGGTTTTGGCAAGATCCATGCCCCCTTTCTTAATTTCAGGTTTGTCTCGTAGCCTAACACAGTATTCATTTCTACTGGTATGCCTTCTGTCTATGGCAGAAGATGCTAGTAATGACAGCTGATGTTGGACGATAGCAGGCAGAATAACGAATGAGCAGAAGGGACGCTTTAAGCTTTCCTGTTTTGATATCTTCAGTTATGCTGTATGCCATTGGAAGGTTTTAAGTAGTGTGTGTACCCTGACTTGTGTTTTTCCTAGCCTGTACATTTAAATATGTCTAATAAATTTTGCATACTTCCTACCATGTAAAGTAGAGCTTTGCTTTGGTTTTTGTTGTTAAAAATTATTTTCTGCATCTGCTTTTCATTATTTGGATGAAACGGAAACCAGCTCTAAAGTGATATGCATTAGGTGCTCGAGGAAATTGTTATCTTCAGTCCTTTAGATAAGAACACTGCCTTCCTGTTCCCCCCAATACCTCTGGCAGCATTGCAGTGTTGTCATTTAGGAACCTGAAAACATGAATCTGAAAACCTGAGTGGCCGTTGTTTATTGATAATACTTTCTGATGTGGACTTTTTGAAAGGTGGCCCCAAAAATCTGATTTTTTAATGGGTTGTGGTTGAGAAACTACACTGAAGTGTTTAAAAATGTTCTTCCAAGTTTGACATCTATATTCAATGCAGCCCTTACTATAGGCTTTTGTTAAGGAAAAATTTACAATTATCCTACAAAGTAGCATACTTGCCTGTTTCTTATTTGAAGGTAGTATTTACATTTAGTCTGTGAATAAATAATGAAATATAGTTGGAACAGTCAGTGAAGTGTTAACCTTGAACTTAGACAGTATAAGGAGCTGTTATGTCTGATGCTGCCCATTACTGAAATGTATTCATATAATGCCATTTATCACATTGTATCAACTACTGTCTGGGCTGTGGTTTTTCTATAATTTTCTTTGGAATGAGACAGGTAAGCAATAAGGTAAATTGTTCTCTGGAGTCTGGTTTTTAATTCAAATTTACGCCAATGGTAATCCCTGCTTTTACAAAAACTTTCTTTGCTGTCTATTCAGCTAGTAGTATGTCATATACGTAAGTTTCTACAAATATGACATAGCACACTTCTAGCAGAAAACTATGCTTCTTGTAGAAAAAGAGCAATCAAGATTATTTTTTTTATTTTTTTTGTGGAGCTGGTGTATCATGAAGTTTGAGAGATTGTCACAAGATTTCTGTATATAGCTTGCCAAGAAAGGTTTGAGCAAAGTTGTAATATGGGATGATACTCTTACTTAGATTCATCTTGTTTTCTTGAACTTAAATTTCTTGCCAGTACTTGTTCTTTGGCAATTTTTTTTTAAGGGGTACGTTAGAATGTACCACCCTTTACTAATATCTTTTGAGTGTTTAGGCCTATCTGCCTCAAAGTGATTGCCCATCACTGTCTTCTGAAATCAGTTTTCCATGACTTACCAGTATTAGGTTGTTCAGCAACACGTAATTATCTAAGCTGCTTGTTGTTAGTGGAGATATTTTCACTAGTCCTTTCTGAATGAGATAGTTAGCTAAGGAAGCATGGACAGTCTCTTGTTTTTATCACCTTAGATGGTAAGCTGACAGCAGCACCATATCTTGTATTTCATACAGTTGTAAATACTCATCTCAAAAGCAGAAGTGCTGTTTGTGGACACCGAAAGGATTTCAGCTCACCTTGTACAGTGGATGCCTGCTAGCTCATGAAAATCTGAGTCATTGGAGACTTCTTGTGGAACTCCGGTAGCAGAACAAAGGTGTACTTTCATGAGCTAGAAGAGCAATAAATGGGATGTTTGTTACTTTTCTCCCTAGTTACAATGTGATTTAGATGGAAAGTACAGCTTGGAAGTAGTGTGTTTGATAGCTTTGATCTAAGGAAACTAGAATGTTAAATGTTGAGGGGAAAATGCTTTATTTTCCCTTCTCATTTTTGATAGTACGTATTCAGTATCAAAACCCACATTTGTTCACCTGGTAAACGCAAGGTGGCATTGAGTGGAACATGACCATTTTACTGCTCTTGCCATTGATACTGAAAAGTTGCTAATACTGAGCCTGTGCGTATATGTATGTGGAAAGATATGATACAATATTTAAAACCACTAATACTGCATTTATTAATACAGTTAAATGTTGTAGAAGACTAGGTGCTAGGGTTGCAATTTGGCTTAAGGTTTTAACATTTGGTTGACATTTAAAGGCAAATCACATATTTAATAACTTGAGTTTCAATGATAACACTTCAGTACTGTTACGACAGTGATAGAAACAGATAAAAAAGCCAGAGTCAAGCTGGGGTTTTTTATTGTGTTTTTCTTTGTGTGAGGTGGTTTTTGTTGTTGTTGTTTTTTAATTGGGCAAGAGTGGTTTTGGTATGCTTTAAATAGAATCTGACCTCCTAAATGTTAGTACTCCTAAATATCTTTTCAGTTTTAAATATTGTTATATCTTTTTTTAATAGATACTTAATGATACACTCAAAATAACCTTGAAGTGGCATGTTACTGTTTTTGTATTTGTTCTTCAACTGTAACTTTTGTATTAACTTCTTTTTAATGGAATTGATGGTATGGCAGCGTATCGTACTACCAATACTGCTTAATTGTATTAAATTAAGGAGAACAGTGGATTGTCAGATTGGATGTTTACTGATAATTTTAGTCAGGTAGAAAAAGTTTAGTTCTGTAGCTCAGTAGCACTGATTACAAGCATATCCTTTAACAAAGCAAAGTGAGCCTGATAATTCAGAAACGTAATGGAGAACAAATGTATGTGCAGAACTTTTAAATGTGCTAGGAATTAAAAACTTACCAGCTCTAATCTGTTACCAGAGATCAAGGTATAATATAGGAAACTTGGTTGGTTTGGTTTTTTTCCACTTAGAAGTACTACAGTCAAAGTATTAAATAGTTTGAAAGTTCTTGCACCAAGGTTATTTACATTATATTTTCATTGTTTTTAATGGTCATGACAGTTGTGATCTAGTCAGGGACAGGGAGGCAGCTCATCAGTAAACTAGATATCTTGGAAGATCAAGGTAAAAAGGACTTGGAAAGATAAATTCAGACAGAGTTAATGGCTTGAGCGAATGTTAAAGAAGAAATTTTTCAAAGTAGTGAAAGTCTGCAGCAGCTGGCAGTTGACAATTCTGAACCACTAGGAAATGAGCTACTATGCTATAAGTGATGTATTTGTGGTTTCCTCTACTTAAAAAATTTACTCAAAAACATAATATTGAAATGAGATAACTTACAGCAGAGTGAAGTATGTCTGTTTTTCACTGAGTAGTAACCTAGATGTTGTAGTTACTTAAATTTAATTATGAAATAAATGGCTAACTTGTTTACTCTGTAGTTCAAAGAATGTACAACTTCTGAGTGTTATAAATACACTCTTTTCCTTAGCAACCTATGTTTGTTATTGTTCAATAAAGTAATTAATTTAGAATCTAAAAAGATACCACACCCTCCCCCCCCCCCCCCCCAGTCCCCAGATCTAAATCTTGTTTGCTGTTCATCCATAGGGTGGATATAAATAACGATAAAAAGATAGGTGCGAAAGAGATGCAGCGCTGGATCATGGAAAAGACAGATGAACATTTCCAGGAAGCTGTGGAAGAGAATAAAATGCACTTCCGAGCTGTGGACCCTGATGGCGATGGTAAGATGAATGATTCCTCCATCTCCTGGTGACATCTTAAGTCAGTTGCTAGTAGCCAAACCTACTGGCTGCTCTTCAGATGTGCTGCAACAAAATCCAAGTTCCTCTGGACTGCATGTAATCACAACAGTTTTGATCCATACAGAAGATAATAGAGCAAAGAAGTAATGTGCTTCAGTCAGCATTGTAGTTCTGTGTTGACTGCTCTGTTATTTCACTTGCAGTCATAGGAAATTGTAATAAGTTAAGTGGCTCTGTTGGGGATGGGCTGAGGATGGTGACATAAATAGGTTATTTTCACAAGGCCTGTCTGGTCTAAAGAAACATTAAAGTGAATCAGGTGATAGTTTTCACGTTGCCTTTCATAAAGCTTAGTGTGATGGTTATAGTGCTGAACCAAAAGATTTTAGCACATACTGTTTCAAGTAATGAGAGCAAAAATTTGTCACTTAAGCACACTATGTCATGTCTGAGATGTGGCTTTTTCTTACAGGTCATGTGTCCTGGGATGAATATAAAATTAAATTTTTGGCAAGTAAGGGCTTTAATGAAAAAGAGATTGCAGAGAAGATCAGAAACAATGAAGAGTTGAAAATAGATGAAGAAAGTAAGTGCAGACTGTTGGTGTGTTGGTGGTTTTTCTTTTACTTCCCTAAAACCTGAATGTCAAAACTGTTCTTAATAGAAGATGAATGTATTAGTTGTTCTGCTTCTACACAAATGTAGAATGTGTGAGTCATGACAGAAATACGAGGTTTCTTTCCAACTCAAGTCTGCATTCCCAACACTCTTGATGTAAATATTTAACACTGAAAAATCTTGGTTGCGTATTTGTTACTGCCTATTTGAATAGTTTTCAATTACTTGTGCTTCACAGTCAGCAAAAATTTCAGACCTGTGTTGTCTGTGTACCATTGTATTTGTAATGCGGGAACTGGGTCCCCTGTTGCTTCAAATGAAAGGGCGCTGCTGTACACGATTCCTGTTCTAAAATTGAGGAGGGGTGTATGTGTTACCCAACAGTGTTGTGTTTAAATAGGCACTGCAAAGCATACTAGAAGTTAATGGCAGAAGGTTGCCTAACAATTGTTTCATGTTTCATCTAAGTTCTCTATAGAGATTGATTGATTCTTCAGGTTAGTGAGATTGATAATTTCTTCCTTACTACTTTTGAAACTTTCATTTGAATCTGGCTTGGTGTAAATGTGGCAACTCTTAACAGAGTTATCACCCTGCTCCCCCCCCATCTAAAAGTGTTTAAATTTACTGTTAAGTAAAACATGAAGCCTTAGCCTTTCCTTGCAGGAATTAGTCATTTAAAAGTGGGTTATGTTATATTTTCCATTTATCAAAAAGCAACTAAAATGCAAATGGGCCTTTGAATTTTATGGCAGGGAAAACACCTGTGCAGCGTGTTCTATGGCAGTGTGGTTAACTGCAGTTTACAGGAATGCTCATCAGATAATAGATTTGCTGAATAAGGGAAGTGTGTACATAATCATTTTTCTACCAAGGTAAAAAGCCTTGTTTGGGAAAATCAATTTAGTTATCTACCGCTTCCTGAGAATGACAGGCAAAACTTATTTTCATACTCTAGTACAGTGTAAAAGTACTCTTTTTCAGTCTGTATAATAAAAAAGTAACTGAATGTGTGGATCTTAAGGCATGTTCTTAGTCTTGCGCAGAAGCATGCTACAGTTTAGATGCCAGGGCAGAACTAGGGACACAGCTTTATTTAACTTATGCAGATAACAACAGTTTCAACTGATGAGTGACAGTTGAGTTTCATGTGAGACTGAGTAAGAAAGGTAGGCAAAGGGAAATTGACTTGTGACTTCTAACATTTGGGATTGGCTATACTGGAAAACTATAAGCAAGTGACTTGATTATTCTGTGCTTACTTGTGTCCTTGATATAATGAAAACTTGCCATTTACAAACTTGCCCCAAGATTCATATTAAGACTCTGAAGGATTTCCTTGTTCTTCACAAAAAAACATTCACTGAAGACTTCACTCTTAATTGCAGCTTGCAGTTCAGAAATGTAGATGCAACTGTTGGGGTTTTTTTCCCTGTTATAACTCAGCAACCAAAAGCATACAGGAGTTATTTAAGACAGTTTATTAAATAAAAGAAGTTTATTATCTGAAGACTGTAGTTTTTCGGAGTGTTTTTAAAACTTGTGAAATCAAATGCTTCAGACTTGTGTTTGTTAGTGTATTTTGCAGATAGCAGGGTGTGCTACAGACAGTATTGTTTCCAGTGTGTCATTTAGAAAATGCCTACACCAGAAAAAGAATATACAGGTATTTTTTTTCCTGTTTGGTTATGTTCAGGACCACTAGGTGCCCGTAATTGTCACGTTGTGTGTTGTAGGGTGGTTTTATTCTTCAAATCAGATGCATGGTTTTAGCGGAAACTCATGTACAAATTATGATTCTCAGTTGAGTTTAGGAAAAATTCACTTAAAAAGTGCTTGTCTGCAATAAAGTAAGATGAAATGAAAGAAGTGGAAATGTAAAGTGATTTTGGTGCTGATGTATCTGATAGTACATCTGTACTTCAACTTGCGCTTGCTACTTGCAGAAAAAATATTTCCCTTTATTAAATTATAGTGATAACTAAAACACATGCAGGGTTTAGGTCTGAAGTCAGAATGCTTTCTGATAGAGAATAGACAAGGTAGCTAAAAGGAGTAATAAATACTTGTATCTTTAAGAAACTGAAAGCTAAATGCATTTCTTAGTGTTTAGCTTAGCATCTGTTCTTGATGTTTTCAAACTTTATTTTGTAGACTTACCCTCTTAAATCTCTCATAGTTCCAACAAATCACATTTGTAGGCTGAAATACTGGATGATGTATCTGAGTCTAAGGATGTAAGTTCTCTCTGGGTAGGCGATTCTTTTAAATTCTGAGCCTTTGACAGGGTGAAGGAAGAAGGGAGGAGCAGAGGCAGGGCAGACAGAAGTGTCTTCATAGCTTTCCTAGTCCTCTGCTTTATGGCTTTGCTTATAATCCCTTTTCACTTGGTGCTTTGTTTACAAAGAACAGCTGTCCATTAAAATGTATTGTTGATTGCTGTAAAAACTAGGCTTTGGTTTTTCTTTTTTTATAATCTGTTTAATACAATTCTTAAGCTTAATTCATGTGTGTAGTTTTGTGGAGGGTCAGGGTGCTGTCTGGAATTGCGGTGTGGCTAGAGAAAAAAAACTCTGCATTTAAAATTGTGCGCAGTATGTGTAATTCAATCACCTGTTTGTGGTAGATCACTGTACCATTTTAACTCAAATCCTATGAGCTTGAACATGTCTAAAAAGAGTTCAAAACAATAATAGAACTGGTTTTGGTTTAGATAATGTTGTATTAAGAAATGCCAAGTTGAAAGAAAAGTTGAGTGTTTTACCATTGGTGTAATGAAATGTGTCCCTTTGATTATGCTTGGAACTGCCATGTTGGCAAAGAATATTTTCTTACCTGCGGTAGACTTAACGGGTGCTGCAGAGTAAAATAAACTTACGTAGTGCTATTAGCCAAAGCACTGGTAAAATGGTGCTTCACAGATCAGAAGCATCTTTCGAGATTTAATGATTGCCATGTTATTTAGTCTTAGAAGAAAACATGATAAGTGTTAAAGGATTTGTTGTTCTGCGGTTATTATTTGGGTAGGAAAAGAATTGGTTGACGTCTTCCTTTCTTGTAGATATTAACTAGGTGTGTGATGTCACAACTGCAGTACATGGAGATAGTGAATCTGAAGAATATTTTGAATTTGAAGAATGTTTTGGCTATTTCAATGTGCAGGACTGGTTTGAAGTAGAAAACAAAAATGATTTTGTTCAGAAGAAAGGTACTACTGGTATTCAGGCAGGTGTAAGATTTCTGTTGGTAGTGGGCTTCAGAACGTGAAAAGAAGAAAGGAAAACAAGAAGTCCTGAACAAAGTTGGACTATTCATACCTCCTACCAGAACCAGCTAACACTACTGGTAGGATGATACTTTTCATTTGATATGTTGAAGTTTTGATGCAGGTGTAGCTAAATCTTTATTTTTGTCTCCTAATTTCATTTCCATTGTTTGGTTAAAGGATCTTTCCTAGTGTTTCAGCACAAACTAGACGAAACTAACTGCACTTTGTTTCCCCTCCACACCTGCTTTCCCTGGCAGTTGAACTGTAAAATAACTGGTTCATAGCTCATCCTTGTTTAAACAATTGAGTGATAGGGGAGGTTGTATTTTAAGAACTTTAAATAGGTTGAACATGATAGCTTAAATCATCTTCTTAAATTTCTAGCACAGGAAGTTTTAGATAACCTGAAGGATCGGTGGTACCAAGCTGACAACCCACCTCCTGATCTGTTGTTGAATGAAGAAGAATTCTTGTCTTTTCTTCATCCAGAGCATAGTAGAGGAATGCTGAAGTTCATGGTGAAAGAAATCATCCGAGATTTGGGTATGCCATTTTAAAACATGTTTCTTGGGAGTTGTTTACTTGCAAACCATTTTATTGAGTAGATGTTGTTAGGTCATTGCACTGTCACGGGTCAGTCTGAAATCCTGGCGCATCTTGTTTGCTCTATTCTACACATCTTCTAACATGATGAGTAAGAAAACCAAACTGTTAGCACAAATGCTGGCATCTCTATAGAGTTGTCTGTGCATCTCTCAAGACTAAATTTAGTCTCTGGTTGTTAAAAACCAGCACAACATTATACATTAGATATTCTGAGTACTTCATACAGAGATCAATTGTAGGGTCACTGTAGTAATAGTAGAAAAGATTTGATGAATAGTAAAATATTGTAAAATACATTGATGTGAATGTTCTGTGACGAGGGCATTAATTGCTTTGTACTTCCCCAGTACAGCAGCCATGTAAGCATTGTGACGTACAGTCATGAAAGTGGAAATAAATGGTTGAGGTTTCTAAGAAAACTTTTTTTAAAATTCTTAAGTATTGGCACACTTTTTCTATTAAGTCTATAGTGATGCATATTTAAAACTACTAGAACATTTGGATTTAAAAAAAAAAGAAACTATGACTTTGTTAGTTGTTAGCTTAATAAATATGAAGAGTTTCCAGTGATATTCGAGTGTGTGACGCACAGAGATAAAACAAGTTCAGTACGCAGTCTTTTATGAGGGTTAATCTACCTGAATGCTAATACAAGGGAACACTGGATACAAGTGTTCTAAGACAGACAGAAAGAAGAATGTCTGTTGCAGTAGTTTGCTGAAAAAATAAACATCAACAAAAAAAAAAAAAAAAAAGCTGAGCTTCCCACCTGGTATGTCCTTCAGGTCCAGAAAACTTATTTTTGTTTAGTATATTGATGAGCATATGTTTTTTTAGCCTTATAAAACATTGTGTGTGTACCATAATACAGAGAGGTTTTGGCTAACCAAAGATACAAATGGTAACTGTTCTTCACTACTGGAGTCAGGATTGTGGACTGCTGAAACCAGGCAGGCTGTACCAATGACATCTCTTGACATGAAGGAATTTCTCATTTTTAATTGTCATTAAGCAAATACTTTTCAGTTTCTATGTACTTCTATTGTAGATCAAGATGGAGATAAGAAACTTACGCTTTCAGAGTTCATTTCATTACCTGTTGGTACTGTAGAGAACCAGCAAGCTCAAGATATTGATGATGACTGGGTGAAAGACAGAAGGAAGGAATTTGAGGAGGTCATTGATGCTAACCATGATGGTATTGTCACAATGGAAGAGCTGGAGGTAAGTCTTCCTCAAATAGTTAGTTCTAGTGTCTTTAAAACCAACAGTTGGTTTTTAAATACAGGATTTTAACTGCTTTAGAGAATATGAAGTGCAAAAATATTTGAATTGACAGTATGGTGTGTGTGTCTACTTTACAAAACTTTGGATTATAGTACTTGCAGATAGTGTTGTTATGTTTTTTTGTTAAAGAGGAGGGGGAGTTTTCCTAGCGTACCTGTTATTCAAAGGTATGCTTTTAGGGTTTTTTTGTCACATAAGACACTTGTGTGGATATGGAGTGCATGAAAGCAAGTCACAGACTTCATTAGATGCAGTAGTTAATGGGACAATGAGTCATACTTTCAGTTGCAAAAGGAGTAAATGGCAACCTATATATTCATTAAAAAAAAAAAAAAGAAAACAAACAAAAAAAAACCCCGAAAAATAACACAAATCAAAAAAAACCCCAAGGACTAACAAACCCTGGGGCCCCAGTAGCCTAGAAAATAGCAGAGATATCTTGTCTTTCAGAGTGTTTTTTCTTCTCTAAAAAAAAAAAAATATATATATATTATTTTCAAGCATGCATTCTAGTTTGTGGCCTTTTTGGACTTTGGTTTGCAGAAGTAAGGCTTTCTTCTAATAATTCCGTCTGCGGAAGAGTCTACCAAACAGCATGAAATATTTTGCACCCTATAGTTGTGGCAGTTTTGTGGCCAATGGAAGAGGCTTGTGGCTCGTTCTGGCTTTTTTTTCATTTCTGGATGTAGAAATGTATTTTGACTAGCAGAATTCAGACTGCATCATGGGCAGTGTGAAAGGAGAACCTCTGAAATAGTGGTTTTCTCCCTGAGACAGGATGAATAAAGTTCCTAACCTTGTTAGTATGCAAATATGTGAGATGAACAATAGTGATAGTATGGATAAACAGTTATATTGTGACATACACAATGTTAATAGCTTTTTTCTGAGAATTTTCCTTTAAAAATACCCATTTTATCTGTGAAGTCTGTGTATACACATAGATGCATGTACATGTATGTCACACGTCTTCTGCGAAGAAATTGAAGATAATCTTGAGTCTTCTACATCATGAACTAAAGTGCACTGCTTGAAAACTTTTAATCTATTTCAAGTTAGTTGAAAGAGCAAAAAGCTTTGTTTCTGAGACTTGTAACCTCTCTAATGTCTGCCTGGCGGCATAAAATGGAACAAGAAAGTTCTAAATTGAACACATTCTAAAAAGTTTATCCCCAGAAACAAGAAAATTTAAGTCATACAGATTGATAGTGAGCCACTTCTTAATTTTGAATTGATACTTCTTCACAAAACCCACCAGATTTGATAGTGAGTTTAGTTTGCAACCAAGATCTCAGAAATTTTTATTGTAGACACTAGCATAAGCTGAGAAAATCTGGATTTCTGTTAGAACAGCCAAGGAAGCAGTGAATGGAAAAATAGCTAGGAGATAGATGTAAGCCTGTTAAAAAGATGTGCTGACACCTTTTTCCATGACTTAACGTTGATTTTGGGATGGCTTATGTTGGTCTCATAATTGCTGAAGCTTATGTAGAGCTAAGGTTATAATTCTGATGTGTGGAAATGTGTGCTTAGTGATTGAAAATTTTCTTATTTGTTTTAGGAATACATGGATCCTATGAATGAATACAATGCCCTAAATGAAGCAAAGCAAATGATAGCAGTAGCAGATGAAAATCAAAACCATCACTTAGAGCTGGAGGAGATCCTGAAATATAGTGAATACTTCACAGGCAGCAAGCTTATGGACTATGCACGTAATGTCCATGAGGAGTTCTGATCCTGCTCGCTTTTCCAGAGCTCTGAAGCACTTTCTTGCTTTCAAAAAGAAAAAAAGGAAAAAGAAGTCCAACCCCCAAACAGACAAAAAGTTACTTTGCTGCTATCTGTGTTACATGCCTACAGTGTGTTGTCCTAGACTTAAAACCTTCCGTCCACACATAAGATCTACAGCTCTGTTGCCTTCGGTATGAGGGGAAAAATAATGGGGCAGGTATTGGACTACATCTGTTTGCCCTGGTTTGTACGGTTAATCCAGCTGAAGTTTCAGCTGCTTTTGGCTAATCATATTTGGTTGAGGCTTCTTAAATATTTAACTCTTCTTGTTGCCCTCGTAGCTGCTGATCCATGGAAATCACAAATAACACTGAAGTATGTTGGCTTTTGTATAGGGGATTGTGGTTCAAATACATGTGTTCTGACCTCATGAGAATTTCCATACATAGACTGATGGGCTAATCTTCCAGTATTTTTCTCAATGCTTCTCAACCTACTTACGTATTGTTGAGAATTTAATACAAGTTCTCCCTCCATTGCTGACTACCTTTAGGAGCTGTGGGGAAGAACTTACTTTAAATGTTACAGAGAAACTTCTGCATCTGCTTTAAAAAGAATACTGGTTATAGCGTGACAAGCTTTGCGTTTGCAACTGCACTGGTAATGTGAGAGACTTAAGATTGCTTATGTTTTCAAAAAATCAAATTTCATGGGGAAGGTTTCTTTGTGGACATAAAGATTTTGGACAGAGCAATGGGATTCACCTAGGTGTGTGATTACTGCTTAACTAAAACTCATTGTTAAAACTAGTGTAATTACTTGCCTCTGCAACTTAATGATGCCGATAAACTCATGAATGGTGAAGCTAGGGGAAATACAGGCTTTGCTTTTGAACTGCTTTTGCCAGAGCAACATGCAGTCAGCACCTGAGAAGCTTTTTAATCAGTCTGGTTTTGGGTAATCTCTGAAAGTGTCTTGCAACACAAGGGTCATATCCACTACTGTCTAAAATAGAAAATTTATTTTTACTCTGGTTCCATCTTTACAGTAAAAACCCCTCTTTCTGAAGGGTTGCCTGAAAATCCAAGTGAGATGTTATATTTGATTAAATTTATTCTCTTAATATAATGTAAATATAAGTATTGCTGTCTGTTTCTGTCTCAGTATTCCCTTTCTCTTCTTTTTTTTTTTTTGTTCTTGTTAAATGGCTTGTATCAGAGTCTTTTTATATACATATATCTTTTCTCATTAAATATTTTTCTCCATGCTTTGGAAATGTTGCTGTTCTTAGGTTTGTCAGTAAGTGGGGAAAAATTGAAATTCTTCAGAGGACAGACAAATTAAAATATGATTTTGAAAGAACGGTAAGAGAGGGATAAATCCAGTTGATAATCTCGTGTTAGAATGAGTTTAGAACGTCTGCCACTTTAGTCAGCCTCCACTCCCTTCCACCTCTGTACCAATGCCCCACATGTACATGGTTGCAGGGTGGTGAGATTTTAATATGGCTAGAATCTGGAGATGTTCAAAACAAAATTCCATGTCTGTAAAAATGGGGTGCTTAGCAGAAGTCATAGGTAAGGCTGGTTTAGATTGATTGGCAAAAGGTCCAGGTTTTGCTTTGCTGTTGTTTTAACTAAGGCTTCATAAATATGCAATGACCTGCACTTTGAACTAACACAAAATTATACAAGTAAACATACAGTTTTGCAATGTGGTTGTTCGCAATCTAGTTAAGACAAAAGTTTTAGCAATATTAGTTGATAATCCAGCCTCCTTTTTTGTATTATGCTCTAGTTGTTTGCGCAGTTCAATTACTTGGATACAATTTGAGTGGACAAGTTCTATCTTGTCACACCTGATGCTAGGAAGGCAAGTGCTAGTTTGCAGAGGAATTCTTGAGCAGCTGAAATACGATGATGTAATTTGGAACTTTGTCTGTCAGTAGAGGCAAAAATTATGCATATGCAGTCTTAGTTTAATCTTCTGATAATGTGAGCATGGAATCCCTTGAAAAATACAAGGTAACACAGTATTTAGCTAGCAACTGCAAAAATGTTTAAATATGTACTGTTGTTGCAGTATTTGCCACACACCTGATAAATCTGAAACTTGACGAACAACTGTGAAAAATTCGTTTTAATGTGTGCATGGAGTTCTGCACCTTAATGTGTTTTGTTTTTCTCTGCCAGAAATCAGGATCACATGTTAACTAACAGCTATAAGGATAGAGTGGACTGCACGGTGAGATTTGGAGGTACATGAGATTATTCCTGTCTTGGAATTTTGGAAGTTCAAACTATTCTAGTTTGTCCATAGACTTTTTTTTTTAATTCTGTAAGTATTTTATATGCACTCAGTCTTTCTCAGATTCTTGTAGGTCCTTTCCCATAGGTGAACCCTTACTTGCCTGTAATCCCTAAGGAATCTAGTGACTTCTTTAAAACCTTTCATCAAGCACTAGTTAGGAGTTCTGTGTTCAGTTTTGGTGTGGTTTTTTTCATGTACACAAGCAATCTGCCTACTGTTAATAGGACTTGGTATCTGAGTGCTACTGTCTCATGAACATGTTTCATTTTTCCAGATTTCAAAAGCTTGTATAGAATATCTAGGATAAGCATCTGTAGTAAAAAATGATACATGTATATTAAATAAAAGCAGACAGGTTCTTATTTCTGACCCATAGCATGGCTCAACTCACCACTCTGAAGCTCTCTTCTCCTAAAAGAACCAGAGTAGCTGACTCTAGGCTGTTTTTTGGTAGCAGCCTGTGACATATGATCCCCATGGCAGTGCCAAGCAGCATTTGGGAGAGGTTAATTTGCATGAGTGAAAATCCAGCCGAAAAGTGTGCTAGTTGTGAAATGCTATGGGGTAATCACTGTGTTCTCTCCGTTTTATTTTCTTGCATAATATGGCCATATAAAGGAATCTGGCAATATCAAGCCTGGTAACACTTAAGGATGCCATACATAAAAGCTGAATTCTCAAGATGGTATGTGGCTAACTGCTTTTATTAAATGAGCATTTAATTTGTATTAAAGTATCCTTATCAAAAATATCAATGCTTCATCATGACTGCTCTAGTATTTTGGGAGTTTTCAGTTTAAATGTATATAGCAGAATTTTAACCTTATCTTGTTTGTGAACATCATAGGAGTTGGCATTTTCAGTTTCTTACTGAATAATAATTGACTTACTGAATAGGTAAAGTCTGCTACTGTTTCTGAAGGAGAATTGGGGAAGAAAAAAATCTGGTTAGATACTGCTGAGGGAATGACTGAGTCATGAGGTATAAAGCCACTTAAATGGCACTGTGTGATACAGTGGGAAGAGATTTGGGTATTTCCTGCATGCAGGTACTGAGTGTGAAGGTAGTTGAAGTTCAGCTGGTATGTCAGCACTGACAGCTTTACTCCCTTTTGGAAAGAATGGCTTAAGGTGTAGCTTCTTTTCCATAGCGGTTGTTTTCCAAAATGCTTGGAAAATAGAAGTAGAAAAATAGTTACTGTTTTGCCTGACTTTTGTCTCCCCTTCTACTCTTCAACAGTCTTACGGAAATGTAAGAAAGAAATGAAAAGCAGCAGTTCTGGATAAAACATGCCACGATATTGCTGTTCAGCCCTCCCAAATAATGCAGGCTAATTGGGATTCCAAATGTATTTCTGTTCCAATCAAATGTCCCTTGCATTTAGAAGTAGATTGACTGTAGATCTACTTTGTCTGGGAAGTCTGGCTGTGTTTTTTTAACTAACGTAAATAAAAGACCTTTGTTTACTGTAGGATGTCTTGTTTACTTGGGCCTTTGTGTAAGAGTTGCTCAAGTATCTTGGAACTGGAAGACCTAAAATTTAGATCCTAGATCACTAAGATCAAATAGGTAAAATTCTAATAGTAAGCATGGAAAGTTAAACCCACTAATTCCTAGTGTGATCACTTTACATCCGTGTGTTAGGTGAGGGCAGGACTGCAATGCCAGTGTGCTAATCAGCCTCCTCCATTACTGTCCTATTGTTGCTGGCTTGCAGAGCTGGATGGAGAAGCATTCTGGGGGTTTAGATTCCAAAGTTAACAAAATAGGCATCAAAAGTAGCTGGTATGTGAATATTGCATCCTTTGCTTTCATAGAGCACACCTCTGCTGGAAGCTTTTATTTCCATGTGAGCAAACGGTAGGGGTAACACAAAGTCTCTATTTTGGAGTCAGGAGCTTACTTTTCTTCAGTGGCAGTGCAGGGAGTCTGGTATTAAGAGTTGAAATGGAGACTGAAATGCTTCTCATTTGTAGCTTTTGCTAGCTCCTGAAGGCAATATCAAGATGAAGGATGATTTGTGATTCCACACGCTCCCTGAGCAGAGAAATGTATTAATGACATTGTTTATGCAGCAATGAAAGTCACTGGTCAACCGTTACTGTGAGATCAAGGGGAGAGAATCTGTACTTCGCCTTTTAAGGAGCAAGCCTATGTGAGCTATATTTCATTGTACCTATAGCTTTCACCTGTAAAGGTTTTCAGGCATTACCTCTGTATTGCTTTAATACTCCCCCTTTACAAAACCAAGGATCTTCTCTTCTAGTTCTCCCGGCATTCAAGGCCTGTGCTTTAATACTGTGTAGAGAGGTATGTACCTGACTGGAAGCACTGTTTTAAGGCTATGAACAGGAATCTTTTCATAACACTATTCAGCATGCTGTCTTTCTGCCTATGAATATTTTAGTTGTGAACTGCAAAAAATAGGTTTGTGGGGTGTGGCCAAAAGGATGGGGGTGTGGAGCACATGCTGGGAATTTCCCAGCAACTGACATATGAATTTGTTCTGGTCACCAGTGGTTTAGAATCACTTCCCCAAGGGTTTGCTGCTCTCAGAATTTTGCTGGGACAGTAGGGCTGCATTATGGTAGCTGTAGGTTTTTACTCATATTTTTCTACTGTTCTGTTTTTGCTGCTGGTAGTCACTATTAGCCATTGCTTGGGATTGAAATGCAAAGAGCATCAACATCCTTTCAGTGGAAAATGCTGCAAGGACTGTGCCCCTGGTAAGTAATTTTCCCTGGATGTTGGTTATACTTGCTTAATGTAATATGTATCAGTTAATGACCCATAGGAGGTAGGAAACAGCTTGATGGAAATATAATTCAAATGTAGGAAGCATAACACAAGAGAAAAAGCATTTGGTGAGGAGGCTTTCGTATCAGTCTAAACTGACAAAGGTTATTTCTATAACATACTAGATTTAGGAATCCTCCTCTTTGAAAGAGCTACATGTTATTTAACTTCTTTTGCGTGGCTCAGCTTCCTTAATGTGTCAGTCTGGTACATTTTCATTGTAGGAGTATCAGCTGAGAAAAGATGGTAGCAGTTATGTTACTATCCTTTACCTATCACATAAAGAAGCTCAGAAATCTTGCATAATAATGCAAAACTTGAGGTAATTAATTCTGTTGCTAAAGATGTTTTTTAAGCCTTCTTTTGTAGTAAAGTTTATATTACTTAAGACTTGGTATTTTTTTAAAGGAAAAAGATATGCTTGATTCATAGAGATTAGCAAAGTGTAACTTGACAGGAAATGTGTTTTGTTTCCTCCTTTCTTATTGTAGAAACTGAAGGAGTCTAAATTCTGGGTTTTGCATTCATCTCTGGGGGTTTTTTTCCACAATCTGAGTATCTCTGAAGACTGCACTATTAAGCACAAATGCAAAATATCAAACCTCAAATACTTTAATAGTTGGAATTTCATTACAGAAATGTGATGATTAGTGGTGAAGACTAACAATTAACCAGTAATATTGCTGTTCAAGGGGCAATCCCCTTAACAGAAGGGATTATTTTTAGTACAGTCAATACTGACTGTACTAAAAAAGGGAACATGTAGATGCCTAGAGGGAGCATAGATCACGTCTGTAAATGCAGTTGCAACTTAAAATCTTGCATATGGTTTTATGTGCATCTTTCAGAATAGCTACTTTCTCTTTTCATAATAAAGTCTGCCACACAAAATATGGTATGAACTGATGCAGTATTATTATCTTCAAAGATGCCAATTGGAATAAATTCAACCTTTCATCTAAGACTTGAGGCAGTTTACTGCATTATTCTCAAAACTACTTAAATCTGAGTGTTTCTGAACTCAGTTTAAAGAGTGGCATACTTGTATGCAGGTACAGATAATCCTTTATCTAAAGTTTTTTGTTCCTCCTTCTGCTGAAAAAGCTTTTATCAGGTTTTTTGCGTTGTTAGCGAATCTGCTGCTAGGGAAACATTTCTTCATAGTCTTTTCCTGATTGTGTAGATAGTAACAATGTAGAATTGTACTGCATATATTGTGGTCACTAAAAATCTCCTGTATTTTGCCACTGATAGCACTCAATAAAACGCAGAGAAAATTAGAGCGAGCAAGAGACTTTGTGCTCAGTGTTCACCTACACTGGGAAAATGGAGAACCAAAAATTAAAGAAACAGTCTGTGAGAATAAGGATGTATTTAAACTGTAAAAACTGTAAAACTGCAAAAACTCTAGTCATTAAAGCTGTCTATAGTTCCTCCAGCCTGTGCTCTGTGGAGATGGGCTAGTGAGATAGAAGGAACGTGTCTGACTCCTTTTCCAAAATCCACTGTTACCTTGCTGTTTCAGTTTGGGCAAGTTGCTTTGCTCACAAACCTCGTCATCCTAGCACATCAGACAGAACTTCTGTGTAAGTGCTGTGTATCATACAGGTTGGAATTTGTGGGTGCAGCCATTCATAGCTTGTTTCTAAATGCAATGTGTGATACACACATAACTGTTTGGAACACTAACAAATGCCTGCATTACATCTTGCGCTGTGTCTCACTGTTTAGGAGATGGAGCTAGTAACATCTTTGATGTTGGGTGCCAGTACAGATGCATATCAACATACAACTGCTTGCTTTTGTGCCTAATGGTATTTCAGAATGCCAACAGAAAGATACTAGAAACATTTATTCTTGACTGCTTCGCTAATGAATTTTCTGCAAACCTGAGCAGGCCATTGCCATCTTTTGTATCTGTTTGGGATTACTTTGGGTTGAATTGCATGATTTATCTCGTAAGTGAAGGCAAGGTCTGTCATAAAGCCATTGTATTACACCGGAGATCAGACCTATTGCTAAGTTGAAAACCTGCTTTTTTTCCGAACTGACATTGGCTGCAAATTGTGATGTCCAAACCATATGAAAAGGTGGTCTGGAGAAGTGATATTTGGAATCCACTGGGAGGATCATTTGGGGTATTGCCTCAACGCTCAGCAAGTCATCAGGCACCTGAGAGCCCATTTTAGCTGCTTAATTTACAGTGATGCTATGGGTTAAAACTTCTAGGGATTCTGGCATGTCTAAATCTGCTGAATGTTTTCGATCAGAGTTGAGAGTGGAACTGTCACTTTCTGGGCACTCTTTCATTCTAATACATGAAAATGAAGAGGGTTTCCTTCTGGTAACAATCAGTTCCTCCTTCTACATGGTCTTTGTTTTAGGTGAAAGAATGAGAAGCCGCTGCACTGCAACAGCAGACACGGTCTGCGCCCCCTGTCAAGACGAATACTTTAGTAGTGAGCACAACCACAACTTCTGCAAGAGTTGTACAATCTGCAACACTAGTAAGTCAGGTGTATAGTGGTCATTTCTTGATACAAATTTGGGAGGCAATCAGTCTTCATATGCTTTCTTATCTTTGTGTGCTCCTCAAAGACTGAAGTCATAAAGCCCGTCACTTCAGACGACCCAAGTCAAAGACTGGGTTGTTATTTCAATGGCTGGTATCTCCTGGTACTGATGGTAGAACCTTCAAAGGGAAGCAGGTTTGTACTGCCTGAAAACTGGTGTCTTCAGTATTGTTAATAAACTGTTCTCTGCAGTCGTTTCTACACACGATAGATGGGCACTGAGTAATTAAATTTTTTTTTCTTTCTAATTTCTTGTCTTTCACTTGTCCTTTATTCTGTTGTTGCTAGGGAAGGGAAGTGTGGAAGTGAAGAAGTGTGAGAAGACCTCTGACAGAATTTGCATGTGTGTTGCAGGTTACATGCCAGATGTCAGATATACACTGGGAAGCGGTAAGTTAGTGGTATGTCAAGACTCTCCAAACTCTCGCCTTTGCTTCAGATGAGATGGTTGTTATTTCTAGCGTAAAAGCTGTCGTCATTCGTCTCATTGATACCGCTACACAAGTGTTACGGCAGGGTAATTGTGCAAACTGCTGCTCTGTGATTCCTGAGCTGTTAGAAATCTTAAAGTTCTCCTTGTTAATACTCATAATTAGCCGGTAGAGAAAACAGGAAACCTTGCGAGTTGCAGACCAAAATGAACCACTGAGCATGTGTGTTACTTCTGACCCAATGACTATGGGTTTTAGAGGCTCTGTGGGTTTTGTTGGGTCTGTTCTATAAGCTAGACTAGTAGTATAAGCTATCAGTGTGATTACTATGTAGCTGTCGTATAGTTGTGTTGCTAACTGGACTCAAATTCTGCCTCTTCCTTTTTTTCCAGAGTGCTCACTATGTCCTGAAGGCTCTTATTCCCTAGGGGGAAATGAAAACTGTCGACCTTGGACCAAGTATGTATCATCTATCCAAACATATTCAGAGCAACATTTTGGGTTTACTTCTGTAGCAGGTGATGCCCAAATCATGGTGTGTAGGTGCAGTGAAACAGTGTTCCTCATGACTCTCAGGAGCCTTGAGCAGTCTGCGTACTGATTGGAACATCTGTCTGTCTTCTCCCCTTTCTCTCTTCAGCTATGGCAACAGTATCTTCAGCCTCTTTTTTTTTTTTTTTTTTTTAGAGGTCAGTGTTTTGTTTCTGTACCAAAAGGTTCCCTTGCCAAATGCAGCTGTGCTTCAAGGCTGTTATATGTACAGATGCTAAGAAAAACAGAATGTCAGGGTTTTTTCCATAATAACTTCGATTAGCTTAGTTGTTCTTCACATATCTGTAGGATCTAGGAAAGGTGAAGCCTGAGTTTGTATTGATAAGGCAAGGATTGTAGTGTTCTCTCACTTGTTCCATGGAGATCACTTGCAAAGTCATTAGTGCAAATGTTTGAAAAACTACACTAATTTATTTTACATCTCTAGCTGCAGCCTTCTTGGGAAAAATACTCTTCGACCAGGGACAAAAACAGATGATGCTGTTTGCAGCAATCATGTCACACAGCCAGCTACCTCTCAGAGTGCCACACCTGCTGTGAATCTCTCCACCACTGACCACAAGAATAATAAGTCAACTGCAGTGTTCTCACCATCCAGACCCAGCGTGATTCCTTTCATTTGCCCGGATACAAACAGCCCCACAGAGACTAACTGGGGTAAGGAGAGGGAATAACCAAGTCTAGTATCTGTATTTACTAGAGCCGGTCAGAAATTTTCACCTGAAAATTATTTCATTGGAAATCATATCACACACTTTCTCAGAAGCTGTATCTGTATTTCACACAGTCTTCCAGTGAGATGCACACAGGTTTCCAGATTTCTTGCTAATCTGCTTGGCAGCTGGGACTTTTAGGCTTTGTGATTTAGGGGTACTTCTGGAGTTCTGGGTTCCTTCATTTGAAGCTGGAAAGCCATGGAAACTCTAGCTAGAACCATGTATGTTTTTTAGTGTATTCTTCTTGTGTTTTTCTTCCAGGGTCTTTATCACTTATCCTTATTTGTCTGATATTGCTCGTGGTGAGTGGAATGTCCATACTCCTGTTGATTATCCAAGCAGCCAAAAAAGACACCAAGAAGAGGCCTTGTAGAAACAACCATCAGAGTGAGTTTTTTTTTATGGGGAAAAAAGTATAGGAAAGAGAATAATCAGGGCCCCCTATTTGAACTTTGATAATTGTTTCAGTCGTAATGAAGTCTACCTGGCTAAGTAGCAACAGTGTCATCTGCAGTTAATACCAGTGGTGATCCTCTGTTTAGTCCTGATGCACTGGAGGTCATAGTGTCTCAAGTTTGCATTCTTATAGAGCACCGATCTCCCTGTTTGTTGCCATGCAGAAGGATTCTCTCTGTCTCTCTCTCTCTGATTTTAACAACTCCTACCTTTTTCTTCCCTTAGCCCCTGCAAAAATGATGTCATGATTTTGTGCAGGGAATGCTATTCAGCACAGTGAGGATCCAGAATCAACAGTCTTTAAAAAAAGAGTATATTGTGAACTTTTTTGCCTGTATAGAAATGAACAGTCTTGAAGGGTCTCCTGCAAACACTGAAAAGCTGAACTCTATATTCAGAACTAAGTGGCAGCCTGGGTCTTGAGTCAGCGCACAGCTGCCTCATATTCCATTCATAGAACAATGGTAAAGTGTATTTTCACTGTTCCCCATACTTGGTGTTTCCTAGCACTGGCTGGAAAGACAAGCACTGACCCAAACGTCACTAGGCACACTAGGTGCCCAGTCATCCATGAAACTAGAAAAGTCCCTGGCTTCCCTCTTCCTGCCCCTTCTACTATGTACAGTATTTTTTTTTTACTATTATCTATCTTTCAGATGGAAGGAGCGTTCGAATTCCTATCCAGGAAGAACAAATTGACTCCAATTCTAGTCTCATCAAAAACTGACTCCACATTATGTTACTGTTTCCTGCATTTCTGAGCCGATCAACTGTAATGAGTAATGTGACAGCGCATTCTGTGGCTTTATGCGTGGGTGTGTGTAACTGTTTAATTGCACTTCAGTTCCTTTGGGTCTCATTGAGCAGCCCCTTTGGCATTAGGACCCATGGGAGTAGCTATTCTTCGTGGAATTGCATGATTCTCTCTTGGACAGATCCTGCGCACAGCATCCCTGTTGCCAGGACTGAGTTGATATAGTCCTCTGCATTTCTAGCCAGTTCCGTATATAGTGATAGGCAATTGTCTTTGGACTGAAAAAAGTGTTAGGAAGCTGTAAGAGCTGATTGTTGAGCAGACAGAAAGCGAGGGAAATCAAAAGACCTGCTTTATGACTGAGTTCATATCTTGTCTTACAATTCTGAGATGCTAAGCAAAGCATGTCTCTCTTTTCTCAGTGCAGGTATCTCCAGTGTTTCAGTCTAGTTCCCAAATGAACTCTCCTCACTTCAGGTGGAGAATCTCCCCTGATGAACCTAGTCAGCTTCCTTTGTGCTTCCATTTTTTCAAGTTATTTCTTCTTGGTCAAGTTGAGTGGTTATGTCAGCTGTGCCTCCAGAGACAGTTGTCATTGCTGGTAACTCTCGTGCTGGCTGTGCACCAAAATAGTACCAGAATTCTGGTCCTAGCTGTTAAGTGACTGTTGAGAGGTGGCTATTCAATGCCACTTCTCTCCTCTTCTGCGTTTCTTCAAACATACTGGTACATTGAGAAAATGTCATGTTAACATATTGAGCAGTATCCCCATTGTCAGGCAACAAATTGAGTTGCTCATGATCACCAGGTAGCTCCAGATCTCCAAGCGTTTGGAAATCTCCATGGAGATCTTGACATGTGTGGAAAGTAGAATATGTAGATTGCCAGAAGGCAAAGGGAAGGGTAATTTCTGATTAGAACATTATTAGTGGAAACTGTGGTTCAAAACAGGCGGAAAGGTAGAGTACCACTTCTCTGCACTGTAAACTTTAGAAGTTGCCACGTATAATTAATGTTTTATCTATAAGACCTGTGCAACCAATACACTGTTTGCTTCCTCTTGGTGGACATCCTGTTGTGCTGAATACCTCAGTGTGTCTGTCATCAGCAAGGCTGCTTCAGTCAAGCTTGGACATCTCGACAGTAAAATCATTTAGGTTAAACCGCTTTTGTGGGACTTGATTGCTTGCTGTGGCTGTAGGGAGACACCCACAAGCAAGTTTGGTTCCAGACAGTGCTCTGGATTTGGGGAAAGTCTGTTTATATCTTAGGTTTAGGAGCATGTACATGGACATGTAGAGTTTTTCTGCTAAGGAATGATAATTTTGTGATGATTTAGAAAAGACTAACATCTTAGATGTTCTCTGTTGATGAGAGGCAAGAGCTGAACTCTTAACACAGTGCTGTCTGGGCCTTCAAGGGTTGCATTTGAACAAAGACGTGCAGAGATGGTGTAACAGTGGATAGATGCCTAAACTATGGTCTGACCATTCATCTGGATGATCACGTTGTGGATGCTGTCAATGGAACCTGCATTCAGAACTGAAGAAGTATTCCTGAGTTGGTCTCTGTGCAGTTAAAATACCTCATTGTCTGCCTGTGCACTGTATGAAAGGAATTTTACTTCTGTAATGTTTTTCCACAAGTTAATCGGTCTGTAGTTTTGGAAAGCATTCACATTTTTAGATGGCAAGTTCAAAATATAAAGTGTCTGAGAGAAACCTGAAGTGTTATTGTGAATAGCTTTTGACGTAATTTAAGTACTTTGGTGTAAAAGTTCAAGAAGTAAACTTGGAAGTTATATAATTCAGAAGTGTTTTTCACTTCAAATATCACTTCTGAGTGGATAACTCATTAGAGATAGGTATTTTATATACACAGTACCAAAGCATATGTGAAAATATGCAACAGGAAATGTATTCCAGAATACAACTGGTGTCTAGAAGCATGTTTTTAAACATATGTTTTCTTATATGTTATACATATGGTGTACTTAGCAATGATTTCCTATTTTGAAGTGCATATACAATGTATATAAACATTTGTATTATATACGAAGTGTGATAGTGACTTTTTGAAATAAATTGTGGTAGCAGCTAGATGCACGTGTATGATGTGTATGATTGGAGAGTACAAACAAGCAAAAAATTATTCCAGTGTGTATAATTCTCACAGAAAGCAGGATCACCAAATGGTCAATCCTATAGCTTAGTAGGCTTTGAGTTTACATGCTGCCTTGCCCCTGGCTTTCTGTGCAACTTGAGAAGGCTGCATGTATTGTTTTTCTCTGTGAATCTGTCCTGGCAGTGGTTCTGACCTGAGAGTTGCAGGGATGCTCAAGATGCTAAGGCTCAGCTCCTTCAAAAACAGGGCCCCTGTTGTGAATGTAGAGGTCTTTGAAAGCGTGCTGTGGTCTAAATGCTGTCATCTTGCAGTGAATTGGACGGCAAAGTGCAAGGGATGAATCTGAGAAATACATCTCAGGGAACACCCAACAAATTCTCGGAAATTATGCTTATCAAGTTTCTAGGCTGCACTTCAGAGGCAATAAAGCAACTACCATGATTCCATGTAACTGAGCAAGGTGCAGATCACTAATGAGCTGTCTGAGGTTGTGGGTTATATGATGAAAACACAGCCCACGGGAACAGATGAGCTGTTGCCTTGATAGAAGTGCTGCTGTGGCAGCAGAGCTCCTCTGTGGTGCGGGCTCATCCGCTGTTTCCATGAATCTTACTTGTTTTCTGCCCTCTGGCTCAGCTGCACAGAAAGATGCCCGAGTGCACTGTGTTCTTGTGCCTTCCTACAGTCTCTGAGCAGGAGATTTCCTGCAGACTAGGGCATGGGTTCCCTCTGGCTGAAGAAGGAACCAATACTGACCCTGGAAGTGCACAGCAGAGGTAGGGTAGCTGAGGACAAGTTGCAGTTGGAAACATTTGGAAAACGGAAGGCAGACAACTTAGCGTGCTGTGTGGCTGAAGGCCTGTAATAATAGCAAGCCCTCACAGGCTGTAATTCCTGGCTTTTGTGCTAATGCGGACCTGTGAGCCAGTCTGTGCTGGCTGTACTGTGGAACTGTACTTGGTCACTGTGCTGGGATGTATAATCCTATCAGAAGAGTTAAACCATAGTAACATTTGATAGGATTGGAGGCATTTATGGTTTGATTTTTTTGAGGATTTGGGTGGTGGCAAATTGCTGGGTTTAATAAACTAATGCTTATTTAAAGATATTTCACTCTAAATAAAGGAATAACAATTTTTTTTCATTGCCATGTTCAGTCTTGTCACTCTTCTGTGAAAAACTTGCTTGCATTTTTTGTTCTAATCCTCCCTAAAATGGTAGAAAGTAAAAATAGTTAGAGAATCTTGAACAAGTTAGTGCTGCATTCTGCCTGTGCTTGTCTTCCTACATGCCAGAAATTAAACTTTCCCTTCTCAAAGGTATGGGCCTATGTCACAAAGTAAGTTCCTGTTTTTCAACTGTTCAGATTTCCCCTTTTTCAGGCACTTGAGAGAAAGACGGTCTAAGTTGTGCAGCTTCATCTGAGCTGATAAAGATAAGGCTGTACTGGAAATTTTTTCCAGTGTAATGCAGTAAGCTGAGGTGTTAGTTCTTTTACTCTGCAAACCAATGCAAACTCTGGGTTTAGTGTGTACTGTATTGGCAGTTAGGGTACTTGGTAAACCTATATGATTTGTAAATTCAAGGCATCTTTCTTGCCTTAGAGCCCTGATTCAGGAAGTCACTTAAGCACATGCCAAACTGCGTGATTGTTGTCACTAAAATTTGGCCTCTTGATTATTTTAAGAACCATCTCTAAAACTGACTAATAATTCCTATAATTTTGTATTTCTGGGTATGAATAATGCCATTTCTTAATGGATAATTTAACACTTTCAGCTGCACTAGACATGAGTTACAGGCCACATTGTGATTGGTTACAGATAGAGATTAGGTCAGAGTGCTACAAAAAAGCAGGAGGAAAATCAAACAAAAAACCAACCCCTCTTGTCTGTGGGATTTCTATCTACAAAATTTTTTTCTCTCCTACATGTGAGGCTATCATGTATGGCTGCCTGGAGTTTTAACAAGGCTATTTGTTTGAAATGGAGGTTTGTTTTGCTTATTGCTTTGCTGTATTCAGTTTTGGAGAAGGATTAGGACAAGAACAGATGGTATTTGAGAGCCACGCTGGAAAAAATTATATAGATGAGCTGGGTTTTGAAGTTCTTGAATGCTTCTTTCAGGCTGCAGCTTTGGCAGTTAACACGTATTTCATGTTTCAGTAGTTAGTACAATTAAAGAAAAGAACCAAACCACAGGTCTGTAAGTTTATGCTTTTTATGTTCACTTCCTCATTTGTCTCTTTTTTTCTTTTTTTCTTTTTTTTTTTTTGGTTTTCCCCTTCAAATATATGACAAGTTTCTGCTACTGTGGCTACCCCAGATCCTTTATCTCCTGCATTTTCTCTTCATATTCTCCTGTGACTTAGAAGTGCATCAAAGTGACTCAGGTTTGCCATGAGAGGCTTAAGAAAGGTCACATCCGCTGATATATGCCATGCCGGGTGATAAGCTAGAGGAAGTACACAGCTTGATAACGTCAGGGACTTGGGGTTTTTGCCTCTGTCTGGTTTGGTTTCCCTCTATGAAATGTTGGTCTCTGTGCCACTGGGATTGTCTGCAAGGGGTCCCTGCTTTGGTGGCTAGGCTGTGCAAACAACCCAGAGAGGTGGCTGCGAGACTCATTCCATAGGTGAAGGCAGAGCCTTGATGAGTGCATGCTGCAGGGACCTTAGCGCTGCTCAAAGGAAGGACCCGGGGGTCTTTGCAAAGCCCTAATTGTTCTGGGGTGAGAATTTAACTTGCCTCGGGAGCCCGCACGTGGCCACCAATGCTTCTGCCACATTACTTGACTCCTCTGCCCCCAGCCTTACCTGTGACAGTTTTGCAGGGCAGTAATTGTCCCTGTGTGCCAAAAGAGGGCAGGCATTAGACAGGCACAGCGAACACCCCAGTATCTGGAAACCCCTAGGGTAGCCAGTTCTAGTCACTGCAAAATCTCAAGGCTGGCCTAAAGGTCAGCCGAGCTGAAAGGAACTCAACAATTTTGTCTTCTAGTTTCAGGCCGCAGATAAATTATTTGTAAGATTTTATTTATTATTTTTTTTTACCCCAGTATTATGTGAGCTGTTACTACTCATATGGTACCCTTCTGATGTCCCTGTGCTCCCTCTGGCACCAGCCTCGCCATGTGCTTGCTGCAGTACTGACCTGCACCCCATGCGCTGACTGTTCCTCTAGGCTTTCTGGAGCCTGTCAGAACTGCTGTTCTACCACAGGTTCCCTGGTGTGGCAAGTCACTTCACTTTGTATTAGTAACATCTCTTACAGCAGTAACAACACAGTAAAGGGCTCTCTAAGTAAAGACTGACTGGCAGTTGTTTCCCAAGAGCATAGACAAATTCTGTACAATGGAATGTGAATCCTGTAGCTAGCAATGGAGTTTTCTACAGTGGGATGAAAACAACTTATGAGATGGAGCTTACAAGGCAATTTATACATTGGTCTAACAAATATCATTAGTCATTCAGAAATTACGTATATTTCATGTGAACGACCTCTTACTTGCAGGAGAACTGTATGGCTTCTTTGGTCACCCATTATGGGTAGTCAGCAAAATCTTGATGTCAGGAAACCAAATACTCTTCCTGGTAACAATACTCTGTCATTGATGACGTTAAGTCCAAGGAGTGTCAGTAAAGCCACTGGACTTGCAAGAAGTAATTACATGTTTGAGAAGTGCTTATGCTCTTTTTTCTTCTTCTTTTTGTTCTTTCCAAAAGGTTAGCAATTTGGACAGCTCAGCAAACTGGTGGCTCCAGCGGTCCCAAGCAAAAAGGAAACTGTAAAATGCAGCACCTGGCGATATGTATAATGTTCAGCTTGTGGCTGGATATCCTTAAGGTGGGAAAAAGTAGAATTTGCAGCCAGTTGTAAATACTCTTAGGAATGTGTGCCCTGAAGACAGAGATACAAGTTGCAACATCAGTGTACTTAAGTGGGTGGAAGAATCCACTGGTTCTTCCTTCAGATCTCATCCTTGAGTACTCCTAGTGTTACATGTGCAGGTCGTGGTAGCACAGAGGAGGGAGAAGGGATTAGGAGATCTGCAACATCTTTTCTTTTGTTCCATCACACTGTGTGCTTATGTTTCAGCCTTAATTTGCCCTGAGCTGTGTATGGGTATGGGCAGGTGCGGTTGGAAGAGAGTCCTTTCTTCTGTGGAGGTCAGGGCAGGAAGTGAGCCACTGCGTTTGGGGTCTTTTGCCACTCATATCTCTGTGCCTCCCTTCCTTTGCTGAAGGAAGAAGCAGCCCATCCTGCCCTGGTCTCCTGATACATTGAGGTCCCACACTCAGAACTGAGGATAATTTTTTGAAGACGGTCATAAAAAGTTTAGACTTCTTAATCTAAGACTGAGGAACTAGAGCCTGGCATGCAAAAGACTCTGGTTCAAACTCCAGCACAAGCCCTTGCAGAGTCTCTCTTGACTCTTCAAAGACACAGTAGCAGCAGCATTTGGATGCTCCTTTTTAGCAGCAAGTGGGGACTCTGAACCCTGAGGCATTTCTGAACATCTTGGCTCCCAGCTGCTTCTCTTTGCCTGTTTGAGACTGTGCTGTGTCTTCCTGTTTCATGCAAAGGAGAAGGCACTTCATGATACATGTGCTTGGACAACTCAAAGAGCCCATTGCTTCCAATGGCCTTTTAACCCTTGGGATTATAATTTTGAACACAGGTCACAGGGATTGAAAGGAACTCTGCAGGCCACAGAACCTCTGCTTGTGTGTGAAGATAAAGATTGTACGGATTCCTAATTTCTGAAAAGTCTCAGTGAAATATTGTTTAGTTAATCCTGTAGCTGCTGCTGAATAAAACTACCAAACGGGTAATGAGGAGGTGAGAACTACTGCTTATTGATGAGTGAAATAGGCATTTGTTTTATTAATAGGTGCAGAGAGAGCTGGAAACCCTGCCGGATCAGGCAGCAGCATAGAACCTAGCAGCATTGACGTATATCACATGCAGGACTGAGCAAGAAATAGATTGACAGATGAAATGTCACTACCTTACATCAGGGACAGGTAAGGTTAGCTTTAGAAAACCCCCAAAGATTTTGAAGCCAGATAGTCAAGTAGTCTCTGAAAGGTCACTGCTGACTCTAGAGATTTAGACTTGACATGTACACCTATTGTCTGTGATCTGACTGTAAATGTTCCATCATCTGGCAGTATTTTTGCACGATTGTAATGCTTGAACAAGAACGAAAACATGTAAAGACCAATTCAGAAAAAAGACAACATTCAAAAAAGATAGAAGGAAATAAATTCTTGGTTCCTATTCTGATAAACAGCAAATATCAGATATCACATACCCTAACTGGCTGCCTGAAACCTTTGCCAGGCTTGGGTTCCCTTGTGTACCACCTGCCAGTTGTCTCAGTAGGACATTTGGAGGTCCCTTCTCTATTGCTGTGTTTACGACACTGAGCAAAAGTCTGATTAATGTTCGTATTTGGTATTTAGGCAGTGCTAGTTATTAGTGCCCATCTTTGAGCTTCAGGGAAATGGCCAGTTCCTCCATCTGGAACCACTACCCTGTGCTTGTCCCTTCTGATAGACATGGTCTAGTCTATTGCTACTGCTATACTTGTAAAGATGAAGTAAGTGGTGCCTAACTTAGAGACCTTGTCTTCTACTACTTGAGTCTTTCTGTTAGTTATAAAACTACCCGTCCCAGCTGTTGCTGGAGGTAACAGTTCTTCCTGTTGGTTATTCAGCAGTGTTAGTTATTAGTGACTGGTGTGCCAGATATTCTGGGATATGGCCTTGAGGTGTAACTTCCAGAAAGTGAGGCTACATGACTCTAAGCTCCTCAGGACTACAGCTTTGGCATCAGAACAGCTGTCAGGGTCCTCACAGGGTTTGTCTCATCCACATCAGTATTGACAGTGGGACACCACCCAGGGTACAAGTACACATAACAAAGCTTCAGGGAGTTTCTGGGGAGCCTGAGCTGCACCCCTGGGCAAGTCTCACAGTAATATACAGAGATAATTCCATCTCTTCCTATTGCAGAGTTACATTTTTCTCTGCACACCTCATGAATGAATGGTTTGTCAGGGTTACTCCTAAGACCATTTGTGAAATGCCCCACAATTTCTGACCTCAAAGGCAGGTGCTGCTGGGATGATGAAAAAATCTTGATTTCAAGAAATTTGGCTTTCCTTCATGGGTCTTTTGTTCTTGCTTTCTTCTTCCAGTTGAGACTAAACACCTCTTTCACATACACTGAGAAAGACTTGCAGAGCTGGGGAAAGTGTTGGGCTGAATGGGAAAGTGCATCCCCCCCCCCCCCCCCCCCCCCCCCGTCCACAATCACTTTATGCACACATTGAGCAGCTTCTGAAAGTTGCTGGTGCCACATTTCCCCACTGTACCAGCCTGTGCTGGGGAAGGGGCAAAGGGTAGGAGCAGTTGGAAGGAGAGTTTGGCTAGCATGCTGTTTACAAGAGCAGTAGCAGCACTTGTTATTAGGGTAGATGTGGGCCACTCTTCGCCCAGGAATTCTGGCTGCAGCCACAGTAAGGTGGAGGGGCTTATTGTGCTCCAGTTATTCCTGGCCCTATTATGTAAGGAGGAGTATTTTCAAATGGTACTGCAGCCAGCATGCCTTGGGGTGAATCTTAATGTAACCATATGTGCTGGTTTTGGCTGGGATATAGTTACTTTTCTTCATAGTAGCTAGTATGGGGCTATGTTTTGGATTTGTGCTGAAAATAGTGTTGATAACATAGGGATGTTTTAGTTACTGCTGAGCAGTGCTTACACAGAACCAAGGCCTTTTCTGCTCCTCGCACAACCCCACCAGCGAGCAGGCTAGGGGGGACACAAGGAGTTGGGGGGGTACGCAGCGGGGACAGCTGACCCCAACTGACCCAAGGGATATTCCAGACCATATGACATCATGCTCAGCATATAAAGCTGGGGGAAGAGGAAAGAAGGGGGGGGATGGACACATTCAGAGTGATGGCATTTGTCCCAAGTTACCCAAGTAACGGTTACGCATGAAGGAGCCCTGCTTTCCTGGAGATGGCTGAACACCTGCCTGCCCAGGGGAAGTGGTGAATGAATTCCTTGTTTTGCTTTTCTTGTGTGCATGGGTTTTGCTTTACTTATTCAACTGCCTTTATCTCAGCCCATGAGTTTTCTCACTTTTACTCTTCTGATTCTCTCCCCCATCACACTGTGGGGGGGAGTGACCAAGCAGCTGTGTAGTGCTTAGTTGCCGGCTGGGGTTAAACCATGACACCGTAGTAAGATTTTGAAACAAGTTCTCCTTACTATTAGCCTATTCTTATAAGAGCAAAGGATAATAAAAATATCCTCAAGAGTTGGTCAGGGCTTGTGTGCAGTTCAGACGTGGTCATAACTGATTGGTCTGCAGAGTATATTGCTGCAGTGTCCAAGTGCTTTGCCTCGTAACTTGTCTTCATCATAAGACTCTGCCGAGTTCTGAAGAGTGTGAGACAAAGTTTTGTATGCTGCTGAGTGCACCATGTTTTCTGTACAGGGGCAGCACCTGACCAGTACCTGTAAACCTTCCCTGTCCCTGTGTTGCCCAAGCATTGTGGTTATGCTGTTTGGAAGAGCTGGTGAAAGGAATCCTGACTTGGGGGACTGAACCCAAGACCTGTGGTGTCCAGGACTCTCCATAGCCAGTTGGGCAGCAGCTGCAGCAGCAGGCATTGTATCTGTGTTTCCAGTGTAGCATGAGTGGTACAGGCTGTGACAAGTGTGAGGAGCAGTGCTGTGTGGGAAGAGGTGGGGATCTCCTGTGTGGCAGAAGTATCAAGTAGGAGGCTTTTTGTTTCCGAAACATAACCGTTGGCCTTCTAGGGGCATTATGTGGGAAAAAGTGACGGCAGAGACCTGTGTCTTTTGCCTGCTTGCAACTAGTTTGGATGTCATCTTTTGATAGGAAGGTTTCACCTAGCACATTTAACAGTACAAGCAGCTTTGCAGCATACATTTTTAAAACTAGAAGGGTCTGTTGCATACCAAACCTGTCTGATTGTTTCCAACCCACGACAGGAACATAGGTAGATCCCTAAATGGACCAAAGACTAAGTGAAGAGTGTGTTGACTGATTTACTCTTTGAGATCCATAGGTGAATCTTCAGGAAGAAATTGTAGAACACACTGAAGGAAGAGTGATAGTGTCTGTGTGGAAAGCTTATTCAGGCTTCACTAGCTGTGTATTAAACTAAGGAATTAACAGGGCAAGTGTCAAATGCTGTAAGCATGGCATTTTCTAGAGGCGCTCATCTCTCTTCACAGATCTGACCCCCTTGCCTTGACCTGTTTGTCACCCCATGCAGTGTGGAAAAGAATCCATTAAAAATTGCTTCTGCATCAGAATTCACGTGTTCAGTTGAGAATGAGGTTGGATTTTTAAATACTGTCTTCACTGTGCACATATAAAAGCAACCACAAGCTATAGGGATAGAAGCAAACTCTAGTGTACAGTGGAAATAGAAGCGCGGGGGGGGGGGGGGGGGGGGGGGGAAGGCAAGCAAGCTGTCCACACATAGAGCAGAGCTGGAAGTTTGCATAGGTGTTTGTATGAGGTAAGACTTTTTGGAATTGAAACCTAGCAGCAGGTGATGATTACAGGCAACATGTCTGTGCCTGTGTACAATTTTGCTGAACAGCTGTCTTTCATTACCTAAATTCCAGGGATGTGGGGGTCAGAGGAGCTGTATGTGTCTCTAAAGAGCCCATTGCAGCTATTTTCAGTTTTGGTCCCAGGGCTGATCTTGCAGCCTGTGGGGAGGACAATATTCTCTCTCTTGGTTTCATGGAATCCATATGGAGTTACATCGGCTCTGGAAAACAATTCAAGAGTCTCCTGATCCAGGGTGAAGGAAACTGAAAACAATTAACAGAATCAGAAAATCTGAGTGGATGGACTTACTATACATTGCAATCTGATAGTTAAATCCTTGAAGGTTTCTAAATTCATTAAAATCTCTAAGTCAGAAAGAGAGTCTGAGCACGCCGAAGTTCACGCACTACTTTAATTTGTGTTAATTTTCAGTTGTATATCAACTTGAAAAATCCTTTGAAAATCAAATTACGTGGTGGTCCATCTTGCTCTTAACCTGCTGCTCTCTTAATGGAGTCACTAGTCCATAGTTGCTTAGCCCTGTTTTTTTAAGAATTTGATGACGTAAAATAAAATCTTTTCCCCACCCCTAAAGAAACCGGAAGAGTGCAGCCACAAAAACACAGTGCCTTCCCACAGTGTCAGGGGAAGGAGTACTTTTGCAGGAAAGTTCTTATACAAGCCCACCCTAGTGCGCTTTGGGGTTGTATAGCTCAAGACATGACTAAACAGACAAGTGAAGTCGGTCACCTCAAGATTCGAGCTTGCTTGCTGCTGGTGGTGTACCTATGGCAATGGACAGAGCAAACCCTGGCAACATCATGCCAGGATGGTGAACTGAGAATAATCGGTAAAGATGAAAAGAAATGTTGTCCCAAATGCAACTCAAACACAGGTAAAGGAATGATGTGTCTGTCTTCTTTCTGTTTGTCAATGTTGTTTTATGTCATCACAGCAATCAAGTGTGGGGAACAGGTGCGTGTGTGTTTGTGTGTGTGTATGTATGTAAATGTATCTTGAGTGACTGTATATGCAAAACAAAACGGGAAGGGCTTCCTTCCTGCCTCCTAAATTCATAATGTGCCTTAGCTATAAACTTCAGGGTGGACTCATGTTTCAGATTTGTTACATGCCTGTACTTGGTACTCTGTAGTAGGAAAGGGAAAGTTAAGTTTCTGTGGGTTGGTCTTTCTCACGAGGAAAGAAGGTGTTCACTTAACACTGATTCTGAGCCCTTGCTCCGTTCAAACATGGTTTCAAAGTTTGTCTGTGCTATTCAGACTTCAGAGGGAATACAGGGAGTGATGCTCTCTGTAAGGCTGTTCTTTGCAATTTGTGGTTCTAAAGCATAGGAAGCATGCTACTTCAATCCCTCCATTCCACTGACCTGTGCTTGTCCCAGAAGTAAATGCACAGACAAGATCTCAGGTGATCATTAGTTTCAACAGCCTGTTCTAACCTATGTCCTTGCCTGATCTTAGGATGCTGGTGAGATGGTAGTGGATTTTCACTTGCCTGTAATTTTAGTCAAATTAAGGCACTAGAGGTGGAACAGGCTAGCTGCAGGACTTACTGAGTGATAATTCTGTGCCTGTTAGGCTGAAAGACACAACAGGTGATTCTAACGGCCTCTTCCACGGTCCCAGGAGCAATCATACTATTCTTCCTAATTTAGTGCTGTCCATAACGGTAGCCAGAGCTGAACAGTAGGGAAGATGCAGCTGTTGGTATGACCTATAGCAAGGAATGCACATTCCTTTTCTGTTTGTCCTAAAACAGGGCTGCTGGAAGCCTTGTCTAGCTAGTATGGTTGTGCTGTTGTCCTGCAGGTTAGCAACAGGATTAACTGAGAAGTTCTATCTTTCGTTGGTGCCTAGGTAGGAGTCAGCCTCCCATCTGTTAGTAGCTTGAATATATCTGCCTTAATGGACAACAAGGACACTGAGCTCCCTATGGAAGGAGTGAGTGGACACATGGGATTTGTGGGAATGAGCAATAAATAGGTGAAAAGCTATAGAGTCCTCAATAGTGTGGAGACCCCAGGGTATTTCCCTTCCCACTGAGATAAAAGTCATTCAGCATGAGGTAGGAGAGTCATTGCTTGGTGGGATGAACACCAGAATCACTCACTACTAATAGACAGAAAGAAGCATCCCTAAGCTGTTTCCTTTTTGCTGCCAGACTTCATTAAGTTTTGAAGGCCAGTAAGAGGAGGCTAGTGGGCAGAGGAAGATGTGGGCAGTTCCCTGGTAGCCCTGTACGTTCCATCACCAACCTCAGATAATAATCTTTGCTTGATCTTTGCTACTCATTGTGGGTTTTTAAGCACTCTGTTGAACTAGCCAGCATTTTCTTCTATATTTTTTTCTTTCTTTAAGGTTATGCCTTTTCTTTAAGGTTCTTTTCCTCCAGCTGGTCTCCAACTGCCTGAAGGACTGCTTGATACTGTTTACTGATGGGATCAGTATATATCATCAATCCTTTGCTTTCATGAACCCAGGAGCCTCTCAGAATTAGAGATTATATTTTCTGAGTGCAAGCAAAGTTCACAACAGAACTCCTCTAGAAACAGGACAGAGGGTAGGAAGGGTGCTGGTTTTATGGCTTGGATTTAGACACACATTTGCCAACAGAGCGTAGGAAGCAGCTGCTGTTGTTAGGAAAGGCATGGAAAAGAAGCTCTAGGTTTACTGGCCAAGGATCTTTTGGGCATCCCTTCTCTAACATGGCTGAGCCTAACTGAGAACAGCTCTGGCAGTGTCCTCAGAGCTGACTGGATGGCTAGTTAATGTGAGATGCTTTTTTGGGGCACTGGGAGTGCCTTCCTCACCCCACAGTGTCTAAATCTGCACAATGTAGTAAAGCAAGCCTGCTGCCTTACCTCTGTCTACCATGACCTACACTGGTATTCCAGATAAGAGAGGAGGGTTACAGTCGTAAGTCATGTCATGCTCAGGTAACCAAGGTGTAAAAATCTGAGCGGTGCTGAATTTGAGTACTCTAAACTTTACCCAGTAGGCATGGGAGTGACATCTTTCTGGTATCCATGTTTTTTTCCACCACAGCACAGTAAGGAACGATTTCACCTGTGTCAGCCAGTAAGACTAATGGTTAAGTTAATTTCTGGCATCTGTGACAAAGGCAGATCTAACTTCTTTCTTCTTGACAGGAGACAACACATGTCCAAGTATTGAGGACCGTGACTGCAAATGTCGTCAGGGATACAGCTGTATTGATAGAGCATGTCTCTACTGCAAAAAACTGCCTGAATGTGTGGAGGGCGAGGAGCTGGTTAAGATTGGTAACTAAAGAAATGCAAATAACTCTAAAAAACAGAGTTTAATACAAGTGGCTGGCTGAGCAACAGTTTCCTTCACTTACTGTAACCTGCTTTGGGGAAGGCTTGTGATGCAGAGAGAAGTGACATTTATATTGTGGCCCCTGTGACAAAAACCCTTGTTTCCCTATTTTATAACTCTTCCCTTCCTAAATTTGAGACCTTCACTTTCATGCTTGGACTTCCAGCATTCCTTTTCTTCCAAGCTGCTAGAACTGTCAGTAGAAGACTGTTTTACTCTGTGTTGCCTCTTAACTTTACACCCTCTGCTGTCAGATCAGACTATTCTATACCTCTTCTGTAAGGGGTCCACCCATACATTTCCCAAAATGCAAGGGTGGCAAGAACTGCTTATGTGTTTCCCCAGGGGGGTGATTCATAATGCAGAAAGACTGTAGAGGGAATGGATTGTGCTCTAATTGTTCTATCTCCATCTTTCAGTAAAGGTACTGACCTCTCATAATTGATGTTCTCTTTTCATGTAGGCATTTTCGACTTCACATTCAAATGTAAACCATGTGAGATAGGAACCTATTCTAATGTGAAGAATGGCTGGTGCCGTAACTGGACTGAGTATGTGTTTATTGATACTTTCCTTCTTTGGAAATATGCATGATGAAATTCTCAAATTATTAATGTGTAAATTAGAAAATAAAATTGAATCTAAGGCGAGATGACCAATGACATTAAATGATGAGTTTTTTTAAATTCAGCAATATGTGATATGTCTCTCTCCTTTGGTTTTCTAAATAGTCAGTCTCAAAGCAGAAGTTAAGACAAACTACCGTGTATTCGGCTTGCTTCCAAGTCCAGCTCAAACTGATGCAAAATTATTCCAAACATGGCCATCAATTGAAACAAAGAGACTAAAAAAAAATGTGCACATAAACAATTGTGATGTAGTCTTATCTTGTTGGGGAGCAGCCATAACTTTACCTGCACTGGTATAAGAAGGAAAAAAAAGGAAACAAGTTGTGGAAAGAGTAGAGGGAAGAAAGGGGACCAAGAGAAAGGATGGAGAGGAATGAAGGGAAAGGCAGGGACATTCTAACTGTGACTCTTATTCTTCTTTTAGTTGTGAAAGTTCTGGGTTTCTAACAATCAAGCAAGGCAACAGTACACATAATGCAGTATGTGGTTTCCCTCCTAAAGGTTTGGAGCAAGGTACCTTCTCAGTGATTTGTTTCTTTGAGCCTATAACTTTTCTCTGCACTTCTTTAGTTGGTGACTTGTTGCATAGTAATCATGCAGAGCTTGCTATCATGAAAATTTGCTTTGAAAATTGCTGTGTGTTTCTTACAATATTAATATATGTAGAATTGTTGGCCTGGGCAAAGATTCCACCATTAAAGCACTGTCAGTAATAAAGGTAGAGAAAAACCCAACAATTGTCCCTGAATAGAGCACGCTTATTTGACAAATTATCAGAGTTTTCCATTAAACTGCTCTTGCTGTTTTGCTAGATTTTCTTACAAAGACAATAGCTTAGTTAATCATCCAGTTCCTTTACAAGTATTGGTTGAGTCCACACCACCCAGCATTGAAATCTCATGTCTTATCATTGATCAAATTAGATAGGAGTAAGCAGGTACAGGCTTTGCAGGTACTAAGTATCTTTTAAGACAGCAAGCTGCATTGCTCCTGCCTTTCCCCCCACCCTTGTTCCTACAATGAGTTGGTACCTTTCAGGTCTGGGCCCTTCATTCAGAGAAATTGTTCGTTCTGCTGAGACAAATTGCAAAAAGGTGCTATTTTTAACTTCCACGAGACAACACAAGTGTGAAAATTTGGCTTGCTGTAGTCCTGTTCAGGGAAACATTGAAGCCAAATCCCCCCCCAAAAGCAAAAACCAAACCAGAGCAGATAGAACAAGTGATAGCTGCAAGAAAGAGAGACAGTGAACAAGGAAGAGATCAGGCATGTGGGGTTTTTGCATGAATGCTTCTTACCACAGACAGTGATCTATTGCAGCCTTGACTTGGAGCATCTCAGTTTTATTGTTAAGACCCACACTCTTTTTTTCCTTGGAAAATTATTTTCCACAGAAAGAAGAAATTAGTCTTTCAATTTCCTGGGAAGAACTGCCTTTCCTTTAACAATAGTTTGGGCACATGATTTCTTAATCTTTATTAAATATATTTAATTGCAGCTCCTACTACAAATTACTCTCTATATACCACCATCCTGGCCATCCTTACTGCAGTGGCTGTATTTGTTCTCATCTTGCTGACCTTCTTCTTGCATTTGTGCATATGGTCACTGAAGAAAGAAGAATACCACACAGCTGACTGTAAGTGCACCTTTGTGGATTGTGTTGCTTTTCAGTGGTGAACAATGTTTCCATTGATCCAGAGTCGGAATAAATTTAGTTGAATAAGTATGGATTTACTCTGTGATTTTTGGGCAGGTTACTTCGTTTCACTAAGATGCAGTGCATCACCTGTATCTTTGTCCTTTCCTGAGAGAGAGGCTGTATTGGTAAAGGTAATAAGCAACTAACTGACATGTATGAAGACTTCTTGTATGTGCAGTGCTTTTGCTTATTCTCACTACAGATCTGGAACGTAACCTCCCTAGGCTGCCGGTGGCTCCGCAACTGTCACACCATAGAGAAGAGACTTACAGCTGCCAGTTTCCAGAAGAAGAACATGGAGACAAAACACCAGAAGAAAAGCCTTGCTATTTCCACCCTTAGAGTCTACAGTGAAAACAGATGAATTGCAATGTGCTGTGAGAATGGGGAGCTGAGCTCAGGTTTTGAAAAAAAAGAAGGGAGGGCCTGTCTGCGTAAAGCATCATCATATACATAGCAATAAGGAATGGGTCTGGGGGGAGTTTCGCTTTGTTTCTTCTCAACAAACCTAGCATTTAGAAACAGAAGAACTGCTAAGTCAGGCTGACATTCAGTTCAGCTGCATTGCATTATTGCAGGTTTCCTGGGTGGTTGGGGTTTTTTTTTCATTGATGCTCTTTTCAACTTTGGGACCAGGGACCTTTTTTGTTATTATTCCCCCTTGCATCTTCTGCACATATCTCTGTAGTGCTCCCACAGATTGATATGCACATAGAAGGCATCAGTCCCTTCAGTGTTACAGGAAATACAGTAGTACCTATCGGGCACTCACAGCTTTCATAGGCTATCTGTATTTCCAAGATGTGTCCTGATGGTCATATTATGGGAATAAGGCAATAACACATTGTGCCTAGGAACCATATCTACTAGTCTTCTCCAAGCAGACAGTGCTTTTCACTCCTGCCAAATTGCCCTCTTTGTTATGCAGCAAAGGGCCATTACTCTAATCCATTAAATACTCCCCTCTCCAATCCCAACAGAAGGTTGTGGTTAGGCCAGTTTCAGTGCACAGAGGTGCCAGTGTGAGACTGCCATGGTCACATCATTTGTGCTTGCAGAGATTTTTCTATGCAAGTTCTGTGATCCCCTCATCTCCCCCAGGGAAACTAGGGGAAGAAGGGGGTAACATTTATCCTCCTTCTCTTCTGTAACTCGGGCAATCCTTGTTATCTGGAATACAGGATTACAAAAGTGAGACTTCTGAAAGGCTCAGATGAGGATCACGCTGTCTAGAGAAACATTTGGTTTAATGCTCTCTTCTCACCTAGTTTGTAGAGTAGGAAAAGACAGTGAAAAACAGAGAAAAGCCCAGCATGACGGGTTTTTTCCCCACCCCAGAAGAAAAAGAACCAGAGCGTCTGCTGGTGTATACCAGCATAGCTCCAGTCACTTGATCATCAGCTGAAAGATGTTGCCCTTACTGAAAATTGTACCATGGAGGATTTTTTTTTAATGTTAGATTAGTGCTCCTCCAGTTTCATAGTGCTCTAACATGACTAGAATAAACTGTTTTGCCTCAATTTAAAGGGGCAGGATTTCAGCTGGAGTTGGTTGCTTTCTGTGACTTGACACTGATTTCAATAAGAATCTAGCCTGTGGCTTCAACTAGTTAAAACTCCTGTGTCTTTTTTACATAATTATTTTTGTGTTATGTGACTGCAATAATAGATTCAAAGCTCTGGATGCCTTCTGGTTTGGCCTTCTGGTGAAAGCTGCTTGGAGTAGACTCCTTTGTGACCAAATCAGCTCTGAGCAAAACTGAGTTTTGACTCAGCCTTCACATGAAAGGTTGTAAATATCTCACAGAACAGCCATTACATCAGTTTCTTCACGATTTCTCACAGATAACGTAAACAGTACAGGGCTTCTAAATTAAACCCTAACAGAATAATGATATTTCAGTTAATCACCTTATTAAATTCTCAGAGGGGATTATTCCAAGTCTGAATGACGTGCTGTTTTCAGTAGGGCTCTGTGAAATTAGAATAGCTGTGGAGCAGAAGTTATTGCCTCCACAGATGTCTGTTGCAAAAGCACTTGAACAGAGACTCCTAAGTGGGACAGGTGATTGTAAGCTAGTCACATAGGCTCTGTGCTCCAAGGCAGGCTTGGTGAGATTGGATAACCACCTACCTGTTAGACTTTCATGGAGGTGAGTCCATGACCTCTCTAGGCAATCCAGTCCAGTGACTCATTTCAAGTCAGAGAAGGAGAGAGATTTTGTTAGTTAAAATTTATATTTTCCATTATGATTATGAAGAAGAATTGACTCTTCAGCGTCTTTTTAAGCATTCATAAACTATCATCTCTCCGTGGTTTCTCTAGGCTCTTACCTCACTTCACAGGTTGTGGTTTCTAGACCTCTTAGTCTCTCTCTCTAAACTCTTTCCAGTTGGTCTTTCTTGAAGCCTTCCCTGGAGGAGTTCTTGGCAAGCTTGACTAGTGCTGAAGGATTAACTTTATGATTCATGGACACGGTTTTATTGCCGAACATTTCTTCAGTGATTATGTCAAGAGGAGTTATCCTATCTTTTTTGCTTTTTGTGTGTGTGTACGTTATAGAATCTTGTAACTGGGTGAAATAATTGTAAAGGAAAATGAAGTGCAAAGGGTTGTCGTTATTCACTGTAACATACTCCTCCATAGTCCTAGTTTTAATCTTCTAGCTTCTCTGTTACTGTGTTTACTGCAACTGAGATGCCTATATCTTAGCTTCCCCTTCATGTAGAATGGGAGCAGTGATACTTCGCAACCCTAAAAGGATGTTGTGAGACATAATTAGTAATTTCAATGTAATTTTGCCTTCTTTGATCCTCTTATTATTAATTCTTGTGTTACTGATAATTTTTCTGTTAGGTATTCCTATGTGAAACTAGCTTAAAAAGAGTGCGTTTTCCTCCATTGCTTTGGGAAATGTGCAGATTCTTAATTGAGGTCAACTGGAGATTCAGCCAAGAAAAGGAGAAAGCATTGGATTAGATTAAATAGGATAACTTAAAGTGTAAGACTGTCTCTGCCTTGTAAGCAGTTTTGCTGTGGTATTTAATAATCTCAGAAGTCCAAATACTGGCTAGTAAAGACACTTCTTACTGTTCCTTCTATGTTGGCCATGTTTATTCTTGGCTCTGTATTGATCCTTCTTGGTTTTTTAATGTTTTCAACGAGACTTCCGATTGTGACCTTTTGTTAAGTTAAAATAAACTTGAAAATAGAATGAAGTGCCTTTGTGATTTAATTAAGCAAATTGGAATGGCAGGGTTCTATTCTTTAGGTTGTCCCAATGTTCTTGAGCACACTTAGTTTTACTTTTCCAATTCACTTCTCCACTCTTATGGAACTCTGGCTATTTCAGCAATGTACCCAGAACCAAATTCTTCTGTCATTGAATTTTAGATTGGTGCAATTGCACTTTTTTCGCTTTCTAAGCAAGTGGTTTTAACGTTTCCTGGCTGCTGGCTAAACCAGCTTTTCAGCTACCCACTACCAAGATAGCAGGAAACTGTGGCTGACAATTTTTTCCGTTCCTGACAATGGCAGAGAAGCAGCAAGATTTTGGGCAAAAAAAATTCAACGTAGCTTACTGTTTGAGGAATGAAAGTTTTGAGTGTCTAGTGGAAGTCTGTGCCTCTGGCAACATGCAGCAAATCTTGGTGAGGTGAACAAGACTTTCTGGGCTGTGGGTGTTGAATAGCCAACACTAGTGCCAGTTAATATTGAAACATGATGAACAGAGCCATATTATTCACTGGAAATTTGCACAGTGGCCTTTTGGGTTTCTATATGCCTACCTTGAAGAGCGGTTCCACTTCCTGCTTACCTAACCACCTGACTTTAGGGCTGCTTATTGATGGGAAAAGCAACCAATTTCCTGACTTCTTAAAGCTCCAATTCAGAGGGAAAAACCCAAAGTGTGAATCATTTAAGCCCTGGAGAATTTCAGTAAAAGAGCTGTTCTTTGCATCAAAGGAAATGAAAGCTATTGGCTCTGAACAGTGATCTTGTAAGAAAACACTACATTTAAGTTTCCATTCAGAAAGAACAATAGCTTTATTTTATCAGTGTGCAATTACTGCAATATTCGAATCAGATCATGGCTGAATTTTCAGCTAAAATTCCGGCGTTTATGGGGTTTTTCAAGTTCAGATTTTAACTTCAGGTTGATCTCTGTATATGGACTGTAGGTTAAAAAAGGCTTCTCCCTCAAATCGTTTACGTCCAATGAAATGTCTATAATGATTTTTTTTTTCCTTGTATCTCTTTTCAAAAGAGAAAATAAAATATCCCTGAAAAATATCCCAGAGTTTCTAGAGGCTAAGTGATCAAGCAAATTTAGAAATACAATGTTTCATTAACATTATTGTCATGAGTAAATAGTTAAAAGATGATATATGGTAATATCTAAAGAAAAAAAAAGTTCCTTGACAGTGCTAACAAAAAGGTAACTATGTAGGCTTCAAAATGACAACATCAAATGATGGCTTAACTGAGGACATAATAAGTCTTACGGTATATGTAGGTGAAGCTTAAAAGGTGTATTTCATTTTTATGAAAAAAATGCAATTTTTTGTGGAACAGTTGGTAGCACTTAGTCCTTTTTTAAGAGTTGTCCAGCACTTATCTTAAGCTTGTCTTTGAGTTGTCCTATGAACTGAGGAATCTAATGGTAGAAAAAGTTCTTGGGCCACCAGTGATAAGTAAAGGCTTGTTGCCATTTAGTGGGAGTCTCTCTTAGGTACGTGTTTTGTCATACCAGTCTGGGGAGTGTTTGCCCTCGCCAGCAATCTGTCCCTGACCTGACATGCTTGAATTCCATCTAAGAGGATGTGAATCGCTCCGTTACAGCCACGGCTGGACATCTGCTGGTGCTGTCCATCTTTGGCTGTAAGAGAAGCAGCTCTCAGGTAGTGTCTAGGGGTTGGAATTGGTGGTGGTGTCTGTCTGTCTGTCTGTGAGGCTGATCAATGGGTCTGCACCCCTTCTGCTCCATGGAGGGGAGCTGCCTGCTCCCAGACTCAGAGGGCTGTGCTTATAACTATGATAGCATTTCACAGCGTTCACCTGGCTGTTAAGCTGTGTTGTGTGGCCAGTGCTGTTGCCTTTGTTTCTTGAGAAAATGGTAGAAAAAAACAGTGTTGCACTGTTGTTTTGTCCTGCTGCAGCCTGCTTACGAGTGAGGACTCTGAAAAGCAGATCGCACTTAACTAAGAAATTTCTGGAACAATTCTGTTTATACAACAAAGGTGGAAGAAGTCTCCTACATGCTGAAAACTGTACCTTTTCATTCTGCTTTCCATTCTACTTGAGACAGCCTTACAAACTGCCCGGGGATGTTGAGTGTCTCAGACCTGGGCAGCGAAATATTTCACCATCTTAAGAGCCAGCTCTCTTAGGACACGTGCTTTAATACTACTTGGAAAGGAACACAATTGACAATTTTAAGAAGCTACTAGTATAACATGTTTAGTGATTTCTTAGATGCTTATGTCACTTAGCTGTGCCTGAGGCTCCCTGTCCTGCCCCAGCTGGTGTAGTAAGAATTGAAACGGGCCTTCAGGAGGGAAACCTCCTATTACTCTGAATTCTGGGATTTTCCAAAGACCTAGCTCTGAAGTAGGAACCAAATTTAGCAGCTTTTCTCTGAGTAATGTATATTATTTTCCTGACGCTGGATCTGGTGTTACCATGTAGTGTTTTGTGCTTCTAATCTGGATCTGTATTCCTGAATTTTGACTTCTAAAATGGAAAAAAGTATGATGGCAAAATTTCAGGGCAGGGAAATGGCAGAGGAGAGGAGTTATCTTTCTATCTTTGTTTTTGTGCACCTTATGCAAAAATTTAATAAAAAAATTATTCTGGATCTACATTTCTTCAGGGTTTTCTCTGTGTGTAAATGTTTAAGAAACTTCATACTGTTAAAACAAAGTTTTAAACTTCGTTTAAAACAATGTTTGATACTTAGAAGTGGCTTGCTGTTTGTAATCAGATAAAGACCTTCCCACACAGTTTTAGGAAATGTAGGGTAGCAGTTAGGAGAATAAGCTGACACACTTTTATATAGTCATTCACTTACATACATAAATAATGATCACAGGTGTTTGGGGCCCCAGTGAGCTCTGGGGATTTCCTCATCTTTTAGCTGCAAAAAAAGAATGAAAGAGTAACAGGATAAGAGAAATGCCTGAGGTATAGAAACGGCTTTTCTCGTACTAGAGGTTTTGCTCAAACAGAAGGCAACTAAGGATATGTGCGGGCAGTGTTTTGTCACGTTACCATGTCTGGTCATGTTTCCTGCAAATTATTAGTGTTTTGAAACTGAAGAAGGTAAAACAGTATTTTCATGGGACTTCCTGTCCTTAATTTTTTTGGTCCCCTTTCCCAAGGGAAGGGAAATTAAGCAATTGTGTGATTACATGCCTGTTTTTCCAAATAACTTTTAAACTTACTGCCTAGTTTCAGCCCAGCCTGGCAGAGGTGTTCAGTTCTTAAAAGCATCGGGAAAAGAGACTCATAATTTATGGTGTTCATAGGCATACCTTTGTTAGATATTTTTTTCTTCTAATAGTGTTGAAAAAAATTTTTTTTTTGCACTATACACAGCTGTCTGTTTTCTTGATTTACATGTGGCCACTGTAGGCTACATAAAAGAAAAATTGGCATAGAACAGGGATCACGCGACCACACAAAGCTTGTCCAAGTGACTTTGCAGCTATACCACACATGCAACCTGGATGATTAACCTACAGGTAACTGAGAACTTCTGTTTGAAATTAAATGCTTGGTTGTTTTGGTTTGTGGCAATGCTTCCTTTTCAGTGCTACATATATGTAGAGTGGGGAAAAAATTCTTAAGGTGTTCAAAATGCAAATGGAGTATTTTGAAATCATCAGAATGAATAGATTTGATTCAACCTGGAGGTTTTGGGGTTGTTCTTCTTGGACGGTAGAAAACAGCAAAGAGTATTTGGGGAAACAGTTTTTGGTTTGCAAAAACTTCCAGGATTAACATTTCTTCTTTATTTTGGCAGAGAAGAAAAGCTATAGAAAAGAGACTGTTCACCATCAAGAATTGCACTGTGCCTGCCGTTTCAAAGGAAGACAATGGCTCTGGAAACCAACAGTTACCTGAATGCTCCTTTCTATGCATGGTTTAGTTTCAGGTAAACCTAAGTTTTATTTGTAGCATTTACTTAGTATTTTATAGTGTTTCTTTTTCTGGTAAGAGTCAGGCAATAAGTATAGTAAAAAAAATTCAGAAAGATTTCTCCTTAAGGCATATGTACAGCTGAGGTCAGAATCACAAGATGCTACATTGATTGCAATGGCCCATTCAAAACAGCAGCCAGTGGAGAACAGTTCTTGTGCAGACCCTTATTCACCTCTCGGTCTGAAAGAAGGTTGGTTTCCAATTTCTGGTCTATTCTTACTCATTGTTGCAGCTTCTTTGCTTTCTCTTGGGATCGTATTCAACATACCTTCTTCTTGTCGCTGCATGCTCATTTCCTACCGATGTTGCCGAGATTTCTTAGGGATGATTGGTGGTGGCTGGAAAGTCAGGCAATCAAGGATTTTCTCTGGCTGGAACATATTTTTAGCACATGAATATCCTAACTCTGCCAAGAATTTTCATGCTAGATAAACATAGCCATGCTCAACTATAGAATAGACATGTTGATTAATAAATACTCAGAGACCAACATCTCTTCTGCTTTTAAAACATCTACTTCCTGATTCACCTTTCTCTCCTCTGAGCCCAGATAGGGTTATCCACTGTGTAGGGTGTGCTATATGTGCTGGCCAACAAAAAATTATTTACTCTGAAAACTAGAACTTAGATAAGGTCCTATTTTGAAGGATCTACTTGGAACTAACTCCTGTTTACATCAGTATAACTTCCAGGGAACCAGGTCATAAGCTGGTATTGCTATCATGGGTATTTTAGGAGGTAGTGTGACAGACATAATGTGTCTCTCTAGCTTCATGAAATAGAGTCCAATGGCCTGCCTCCTCCTCAGTAGTTCTGCTTATTTCAGTATGTAATTTCCATTGAAATCTGTGCAAGTTGAGTGCTTAGGCATCAGTCTTTCACTCTTAGAGTAGGTAGGTGTTTTGCCTGAGAGGACCCAAATTCAACCCCTGCTGATGGAGTGTTTTTCTTTTTTTTAAATACCCAGTGATATTTTACTGGCCAAATGGATGAGTCTTAACAGGAGAAAGATAGGCTTGAAGATGTCTCCCTACTCAGATGAGTCTTTTGTGGAAAAGGGGAAGAAAAGTTGGGAGGATGGTACACCTTAGATAAATCTATGGCTGGGAAAATCCCAGACTTGAAAAGAGGTATTGCTGCAGTAAAGTTCTCTGAAAAATACCTTTTGTAGGTAGAAGAGGCATTTTTCATAATCTTCTGCTGTGGAACAGGTGATAAGGATTGGTTCTGTCAGTCTTCCTGCAAGACATTAGCAGGGAAGTTTGGTGATGGAAAAATGTGCGAAGTTTGCCATGACACATAGTTTATTAGCCTATAGCAAGGAACGTCACAGGGACTATCCCTTGTGGGAAGACAACCTCACAAGATAACCCAACCTCAAGGCAAGGCTTAGCACTGGTGTTGCTCAGTTTCTCATTAGAATCACAAAATGGTTGAGGTTGGCAGGGACCTCTGGAGGTCACCTGGTCCAACTCTCCTGCTCAAGCAGGGCCACCCAGAGCCGGTTGCCCAAGACCATGTCCTGACAGCTTTTGAGTATCTCCAAGTTTGGAAACTCCCCAACGTCTTTGAGCAACCGATGCCTGTGCTCAGTCACCCTCACAGTAAAAAAACTGTTTCCCTATGCTCAGACAGAACCTACTGTGTTTCATAGCTCTCATCTTTCTTTTTCAATTACATACCTGTAATTTCAAACTGTAACCTCCCCAGCATGGCAGATTTCTCCTTTGCCTGGATTCCATTTAGGGGGAGTTTTCCCTTCAAAGAAGAAAAGAAAAAAACATGCTCTTCCTTCATCTCCTCCCTTTTCTCCTTGCTATTCAGACATTTTCATCACCCAGTGCTGCTCACTAGCTCCAGCTCCTTTTAGTTCTTCACTTATTTGACTATTTCCAGCACTTCCTCTGTTACCTTGTATGTGATTGCAGTTCTGTCCTTATCCACAGAGAGGAAAAGCAGATCTTCTGGAAATAGGATCAGCAGTCTTTCCTCAGAGTCCTGTGGAAAAGAGGCATCTTAGAGACAGCAAAAATGTTCAGTAACTTCCACTCAGTGGGTCTGTCTCAGTCAAAGGCAGAATATGAATTTTAATGACTATGACAATACACCAAAACTTGGAACTATCTGCAGCATCCAGCTGCTTCTGTGCCAGCCACAGATACTATTCTTTGTATTTCTTTTTCAGGTTGGATATTCATTGCTTAGAAAGCTGATAAGATATCATGAAGTGGTGAGATTTTTTAGAATAGGTCAGGTACACATCTGCAAGGAAATGTTTAGAAAATGCTGATCTTGCGGTGTGATTGGAAATGGGCGGATATCCCTCCCAGCTCTACTCCCTTGGAAGTTGAGTGCAACTCAATGTGTTTGGGCACATTGTCAGAAGCAGCTTTCAAAAATACAACTGGGTTTCCTTTTGTCTCTTTAATGCTCTGGGACTTTCACATAATTAGCCTTTTTCTTTTTCTTTTTTTTTTCCTTTTCTTTAAGCATCAGTTCCCTGTGAGCCTAAACTTTCACCGATTCCAGTCTTAAAGCCACCCACATGTCAGAGTAGTATACATTGTACATTACCCCCATGCAGCCACTGGCCACTTGCACCATGGTTAAATACTGTATCCTTCCCAGATGCTGAATAGGTTTTCCTTCCCACTTCAGAATGGTGTTACACAACAGATGTCTTGTCAGCTCCCTTTTCTTCCACTGTTCATCACACGGCACCTTTTTTTTTTTTTTTGAGACAGAGCAAAATGAGATAAAACTACAAGTATGATGTTTTCCAGGGTTATAGGGTGGTAAAAGAAAGGTATTTAGGATATATGCTTGGAAATTAGGAAACCTGTGATGATGTTCCTAGTTTGCTGTAGGTTTCCCACCTACTTGAACAAAATCATGTGTACTGTGGTTCCATGAGCAGCAGCTGAGACAACCAAACAGCTTTAGCTATTAAAAGGGAAAGGTCTCATTTTCCTTCTCCCCCTCAGAAGAGGTTGTTTGAGACATTGGTTTGATCTGAATTCGAATGTCATCTTGGTTCAAAGCACTTTGGGCTTGGCATTCACGTCCCGTTATCAGAGGATATTTTCCTTTTCCTTCAAAGTAGTGCTATCCAGCTGACCGAGGAGTGGGGTTTGATGTGGGCTCACAGTATGCATGGCTATACTTGAGTCCTGGATGGATTTCTGCAATCTATACTGAATCCTTGGAGCAGGACCACCTGGGCTAACTACTGTAAAAGTAGCTTGTATGCACTAGCTGCAAACAATTATGTGAACTGTAGGGAACATCAGAAACAAGCAGCGATTAAGGATGGGTGGTCTGGGTTGCACTTTCTCCCCCCAGACTGAAGATAAGCATGCTGTTAGACACAACTGAGGTACAGTGTCACCCTGGAGCCTACACCGTGCTAGACATCAAGGCTAGCAGAGCGGATGTTTAAAAAAGGGGAAACCTTACCAGAACTGTTAGTTAATAACAGTAGGGAGTGGGGAAAGACAGGCTGGCTTTCCAGCTGACTCTCACTTTTCAGGAATCTGAGCGTACCACGACATGGGCAAATGCTTTGCTGTATGCGAATTGCCTAAGGCACAGCTGTAGGGGTGTTTTCAAAAGCAGTGTAATCCTGCCATCTTGTGATTCTTGTGGATGTTGCAGTGTGCAGTGTGTCGCTTGTGCGACAGTCAGCATGTATTGAAGAGTAGTAAGATTTTATTTTGTGACTGTAACAAAGAGGAAATCTAATTTTTTTACCAGTGTAGTAGTTACACCCCAGAACAAAAACGATCAGTAATTTTTCTAAAATCTCTCACGAGCATAGAGTAGCAGTTGCAAATTTGTGTGTAGTAAGTTTACTTGCCATAGCCTAGAACAGCTTCCTCAAGTAACACTGTTCATTTTCAGCCTGCGTTCTAAAAATCCCTGTCCACTTTGAAAGCTGCCACTGTTTCCTGTTTTCATCCCATTCTCTTTACAATTCTTCTGTGTTGACTCACCAGAAAAGAGATATTATTGTTGGGACTGACTGGGCGGTGAGCATTTGCCATCTTGATTTGATGCTGGAGGTGTTGAACCCACATGTTGAAGTCAGCTGAATTCTGGCAGCAAATGAGCCTGGATTCTATCATGGACCCTGTGCAAAGAAACATACAACCCCTGGGTCTGGGGAAGGATGGTTGCGATCTGCCTTTGAGCCTAGCAGGTGAATTCTGTCTGCTGCCCCTCTGCTCTGTCATTCATTATCTCTATAGCCACATTCCACCTGCACTTTGATACCTCATGATGAAACAAGCTTGTGTCTGTCTTGCGTTGTTCTTGATGGCAGATGCTGGGTTGGCACTGGGACAATTAGGTAGCTTCCTTGTTCCACATGCAGACATCAGCATTTGCCTCATGTTTAGTGTAAGTAGAAAATTAGAGGAAAGGGGAACCTATAATTTATATTGCCTTGCATGTGAGGAATTCTAGTTAACCCTAAGGCATTCTTGATTTAAGGCTAGGCAGCAGTTGCGTCCACCTGTGAAAACTAAGATTCCAAATTCCTTCCATCTAGCTAGGTCTCGTCCTTCTATGCAGCCATAGCGTAAGCTGCCTGTGAAAGTCCGGTCCAGAAAGGCATGGCATACTCTCCAGCATGGCTGAGTGTTGGAGAGGAGGCATGCCCCTTCTTCAGTAGCCCTCTGCATGGCTGCATAACCCCTCTCATCTTCTAGCCACCTAGGCCAGTCCTTGAAGGCAGGAGTGTGGGTATCACTGCTTTGTGACTATCACAGGCCCCTTCACGAACTGCAGAACAGGCTTACCAGAAATTTCAAATGTGTGGCTGATTCCACTTGCAATCTTTCTCAGACGCATCCCAACAAGAGGAAGGAGACCCTGGTATGGTAGGGAATTGTGTTAGAAATTAGTTGGTAACAATAGCTTCTCTGTGTCCCACTGCGGTCCCCCTGATGTACAGCAGAACGCTTTTTGCAAAAAACAAAGTTGTCCCATCCTTCGAACATTTGACTTTAAGGAAGTCTGTGTGGGATGACATTCACCTTGTTGTCTGAAGACATAGGAAATTGGGGGTTTATTCATGTTTCCCTACCTGTAAAATGACTGTCCTCCTTCATAAAGTGCTCTGAGGTATAGGGGGGAGATCCACCAACAGACCAAAGCTGGTGTTGAAAAGTTCTTTGTATGAATTAGATGGAATTTCATCTGCCTTGCAGCCTCCCCCTCTTTAATTCCTGCCCCATGCCCCAAAGCATGCTAGAAGACTACACTTATGTTCAGGACAAAGAGGCCCTAGTTTGCGTTTTGGATCCTGTATTTCGTAAACTGATGATTTCTCGTCTGTGCCCTCTTACAACACCACTTAACCGATGGCGGGACCTAGATTTTTATCGACTTCAATGTTATATAGAACAAGGACCTTTCTGTAACTACTTTCTGTAGCTACAAAGTTTTCTAGTTTGGCGCTCTTTTTTCTCACGTTTAGGATCCACTGACATATACCAAAGACAGCCATCAGGAGACATTGCTGTGCTGAAGGCAGCTCTTCTGGGTATGTCTCTACCATGTCTGTCCCCTGATACACCTTTCCTAACTCTCTCTCCTGTAATCTCATGTTCTTATGACCTTCTTTTGACACCTCCTGGTTGACGCCTTGTTCACTTAGCTCCCTCATACAGAGTTGCAGTCCTTCTCCCTGGGTAAACAAATTAAGTCATAAGAGGCCTCCTAACATTATAAAATAGAAACTGGTACTTCTTCAATTCCTGGAGCAGACTTGCTTCCCTCTTCAAAGGAAGCTGAAAAATGGAGAATTGTGAGCTACTGTGCTAGAAAACATTCCAAAGCTCCACTGAACTCAGTGAAGTGTCTGTCTTGGTTGATGGGACCCTGCACATGTTTGCTCCATCCTGAGCCTTCCTCTTGGCTGGGCACCGAGGGTAGGTACTCTTTTTGCCATGTACCTGCTAGAGCTATGAGCAAAGAGATATTTAAGAAACATTGACTATGAGCACAGATACAACAGACACAAAAAGATTCTTGTGCTTTACCTCATAAACAAATGCCTTCTTTGTACGATCCACTGAAAGAATCAGCAAGTGGGAGGAAGACAGCACAACGTAGCATTCACACATGTCCTGTTGAAATGAGATCAATTATATCTTCCTTTCAAAATGTTTCCAATTATTTTTTTTTTAAAAGGAAATTGTATTTCTTCAAAGCTCTTCACCCTACCTTCCTTTCTGCTGATACAGTACTTAGGGTATCTTTATGTACAGATAGTGCTGATAGGTTGTCAAGCTTACGGATCAGTTGGTAACTAGGAATTCTGCAGTGTTTAGCTGCTGGACTGTCTTGCACTAGGTCACAGTTTGACTGAAGCTTTATGTCAGTACTTTGTAATTTTATATCATCTTTCCTTAAATGGTCTATGTGCACTCTCTGAGCACTAGTAAGCCAGAGCATGGCATTCCTTTGAGACCGGGAGGTTTTACTTGTGTATACAGACAGATGAACAGTGATGTGCAGTTGAAGAGACGTGAATTCATGACAAAGCTAGAATAGATCTCAGTTCCCTCTTCTGACCTCATCAAAACCAGGGTAATGGCAATCACACTATATTAATTTTATTGTCTCCAGTACCTGTGGAGAGGACTCGATTGTTACACATCCAAATTTGCAACTATAATAACCAGTCCTTATCTCTTTGGGGAAAAGAATATAAGAAACTTCTGACAAAAAGGACATTTTTGTTCCCCAGGCAATGAATGAAAAGATTCATGATGCTCAAGGAAGTGGCTATGAAATCCATTCAGCTTTTATTGGCACTGGTGAAAAAAGTTGAACATATTAGCATTAACTCTTGAAAACAAAGGTCAAGACAAATTGTAGGTTTAGTCAAACACTGAGATATGACAGTAATTTGGACAGGATGTATGAAATCCAAATTTACCCCCACCTTTTATCCCTTGCGTATTACTTAGTGGTTGTAGTAAAAGGATGATTACCTCCATGCAATAACTTCTCAGAAAAACCAGGGAGGACCAAATAATTTCCCCAAGAGAGTGGATGTTCATCCCTTCCCAGCCACTGATAGGCTGCGTGATCAACAAGTTCGCTAGTTCCTCCCGTGTTCTTCCCCACAATACTGCTGTCTGAAACAAACAAACATCAGCATGCATTTCTTCTTGTAATCTTACCAGGAATATCCTGTAAAGTAAGACAATTCGAGGTGGAAAAATGGAAATGAGAGCTGAACAATAATGATTTATAACACTAGCTAAAAGAGAGAAGGGGTGCTTTTGCAGCCCAGATGGTGGGAGATTTGGATGTTGACCATATATGTGAATTTGCATAAATTGCTTCCCCTCTCTCTGAGCATCTTCTCTCAACAATGGTGATAAAACATGGTCCCAGGAAAAAATCCAAAACTGACTTGTGATGACAAACTTTCTTGCATGTGAATTTGTAGAACAAAAGCTGAAAACCTATACCTGGGTCTCAAACCAGCCAGAACTGTTGGTTACTTGCTTTCAAAACAAAGGACATGTCATAGCCTCTGGCACTTCACTGTAATGGGATACCACATCAGGATAATGCCATGGTGGGTGAGATAAATAGGCCTGTGATTTCTTCCCTGATAAAAATCTTTGCTTGCATGACCCTGCTCATACTCACATCTTCTGTTTCTGCTAGGATTGCAGGGTCCTTAGGATGGAGGGATGCCTCGCTCTGGCCTTCTGAGTTGGACCACATTCTGAAATGGAAGGGAATATAGAAAGGCATAGAAAAGCACTTACATGTGTTGCATTTTTAAAAGAGAGAGAGAGAGAGAGATTAATGCTCAGCAAGCAGACAGATTTATGGATTTCTGACATAAATTTGATGTATTTTAGAATATGCTATTTTCTACAGGAATATTGGATGGTAACAGCTCAGTGAACCCTAGGGAAAAAAATGCAGCAGGTGCAGAATCAGAAAGCAGGCATATCAAGGAATAACACACCTGAACTTTTGGGGAACATACCATTAAATGTTCCCCCACATTACGCAGAGACTAGGTCGTAAATTCAACAAGGCACTTAAGACTCCTAATTTTCTACTGGCATTACATAGAAAAGAGTGTAGGGATGATGAAGGCACTCTCAGTGTGCCTACCTTAATGGACAAGGAAGGAATAACACTGTTTCTTGGAATATGGTGAAATTATGGAACGAAATGGGTAATGTAGCTCAACACTTGGCCTAAAGTAAAGAATACTGAGGTGGTAAGGTAACAGTCTTCACATATGTAAAAGACCACTAGAAAGAGGTGTGTAAGATAGAGACAATGGCCTTATTTGCATTAAAGGTTAGCTATTAGGAAGAAACAGTGGCTTGCCTGGGATATTGCAGAACTTACATCACGGGAGGTTTTCAAGGACAGGCTAGACAAGCATCTGTCAAGCAAGATTTAGGAAGAGCTGAGGCTGCTCCAGAGGTAGAACCAGGACTAAAGGCCTCCTGAGCTGCTTTTCATGCCTCCAATTTGTCTCTGACATATGACAGTCTGATTGAAAACATGTATTTCTGACAAAACATGAGCAGTGCTTGCCAGCAGAGTCCCAGGAGTTAGTTGCGATTGCCTGCCCAAAACAGAGAGAGTTACATCCACGGCAGGAAGGTATGCTTCCACCTTCAGTTTCTCAAGTGCTGACCCTGTCTCTTAAAAGGCTGCGACACCTTGATGGGGGACATATTGAGGAGAAGTAAGCGGTTTAGTTAGAAGACTAGATGAATCTGACGTTTAGCGTTACTGTAAATTCTGGCTAGAAAAGGGGAAGAAGAGAAAGCTCTTCCTTTAGCGGAGTCGTATTTGGAAAGCAAATACAGCCATTGAGTTTCAGTCTCAAGCACCAAATGTCTTTCTGTTTTAGTGGTGCTGATTCACATGCCCCCCCACATTGCTACCTACCTGCTCCTGCCTGGCTTCAGTAGCTTCCCTTCCTCCTGGCCTGTTCCTGCAGAACCAGCCTGCCTGGCACTCGGGTTGCAGCATCCCATGCTTGGTCACTGGCTCCCCTGTCCACAGATGCTTGCTTCAAACTGATGCTGCAGTCACAGGATGACATGAACGTGCCTGAACTACAGTCAGTAAGAGTAAGCATAGGAGGGGAAGGAAACACGCATGTACCCTTCAACTTACTGCTCATTTAAATTCCTCTTGGGTTAGAGGCAGCAGCATCTGAGATGTAAAAGCATTTCCTGTTGGTTTTAAACCTCTCTGCCTTCCTCCCCGTCTCCTTGGTCCCCCAAGCGTCATTGTTTCCTGCTCAGATGGTGACCTGATATGATAAGTGTGTGCTGCTGCTTGGCTGTCACCTCAACCAAATGGAAAATAGAGTCTGAATATAATGAGGTTAAATGTGCAAGGCACAGAGGCTCTAATGAGTGAGGTAGCTGCACGTACAGCTGTGAATGATGGGGCAAACTGGGGGATTTCCACTGTTAAGCCTTAGGTTTAGCCTTTGCAGCTTCTCTCCCTGCCTTTTTGTATAAGGACTTTGTATGTAAAAAGTTTGGCCTGTTTCTGGATTGCACTGGTCAGATCAACATTGTTTTTAAAGGGGATGAGTTTTAATAGGGTAACAGTTGTCTCATTTTCTTTAACCTTCCTATAATTTCTGGCTGGCTGGTTAAAGTATTACTTTCTGCAAAAAGAGCGAAGTACTTATAAAAATAGTTACTGATTTTCCAGTCGAGGTTGATACCTGCTTGTTTATATAAGGTGACAATAAGCTGAACATGCACAGCACATACAAGTTTAGCTTTTATTTTCTTTTTATGTCTTCTGAACTTGTGGAAACTCTCTTGCTCTGTGATGGTTCAGAGGGGTTTTCCATGATGGTCGGAGAGCTGCAGGTGTGGTATAGTTAGGAGTTTGTTGACAATTCTTTCTGGGCGACAAGGCAACCTTTTTTCGAGAGCAACCAGGCTTCTTGGAAGAGTTCTCCAGCACCTTGGCAGGGCTGTGACCGAAGTGGCTGGTACCGCCTGTGTGTGGCCGCAGATACCGGCCTGTACACAGGCCAGTTCTGAGCTTCGAGGGTTGTTTCTGGCCAAGGTCTGCAGCATCCTCATGGTAGAGAAGCACAAAATGGCAGAGTGTCTCTAAAGGCAAAACACCCTGGCCTTTGAGGCGCTTGTTGAAAACCTCAAGAACCAAATCTGGAAAAGAAGATGCAGTTGTGAGATGGTCCAAACACTCTGATCCTAAAATAGACCCAAGCTGTCATGTGTATGCACAAAGCGGCTGTGTGCATGGGAAGGATGAGGAGTGGGGAGGGGGAGTGATTTCCAACCTGTGACCTGTGGCCTATTACTGTTAAGACAATTTAAAAAACCCATCCCCTACTTTTCTTGCATTAACTTCAGCCAGCTTCAGCTCCACTGGAAACATTTTAGGAAATTGGTAGGAAAAATACTGTAAAACTGCTTACAGTGCAATACAGGATATGAATACATCCCAAAATAAACATACATATGCACAGAAGGGTAACCATCTATGACAGTAAGCATAAGGAGGCTATTGCTCATACCCTTCATGCAGACATAGACTCTCCCTTTACTACTTCTCCTTGCAGGTACCGTGATATCACAGAGAATCGGATCCTCCAGGCAGGAGCAGTTCTAGTTAACGTATATCAGACTATAAGGATTTTTTCAGTCTTTGTATAGTTCATATAACAGTTGCCAGCTATATTTGTGAAGTGCAGTGGGGTACTCTGGCATTTAAGCGCTGCCACAGCTGTGTAAGGCACATTGTACAAACCAACTTAAATTCCTGCACATTCGGAACAACAGGCATGAGAAAAATGTGCAGGTGCAGTTTATAGGGACAGGTGTTAAGATTTAGCCTTTTGTACATAAATATATAAGAAAACATCCTTAAAAATAATTGTAACTAAAACAAATTTAACCACTTATTTCTTTCTAATGGGTGTGTGGCTAAAAAGACCATAGCTTTTGCAGGTCTGCATGGATTAGAATTTTCAGTGTCTTCTAAATTGCTTATAAACTCAGCAGTGAGATAGCTTTATTCAAAGATTGTTTTGGACCTACTTCTCATATAAACAGGAGTCTTTCCTCTGACAAGCAATGGGGTGATATGATTATCTGCTGCTGGCCGCCCTATGACTTGTTCACTTACCGAGACTCTCATAGACTACAGCTGGGATGATGTCTCTCAGGACTTTGCAGTTAGTATGCAATGCTGGGTTTGCGTTCATCTCCAGAAGCCAGACCTGGGAAAGATGAATGCCAATCAGGAAACTAGGCTGGATCTCCTTAGAGTCAGAACAATGCCCTTTTACTGACTTAGTGAACACCTTGAGAGGTAGGAGTGCTAATAAATCCCAACAAAATCTCGTAACACACAATGCAGGCAGGACAGAATTTTCATAAGGCCTGGATGAATTAAACAAAATCCCTTTTTGCATACACTTACTTACTTGAGAACAACACTACGCATTATTTTGTGTCCCCAGCTGATGCTCTTTAGATTAACTCTTGCTCCATAGGCGTGTAAAGGCGCTGTGTTTCCTAATGTACCCGTTTCCATAACAGTTTCTAGTTGAGTTTTTTTGGATACCATGAAATAAAGTTATAAGGAATCTAGGAATCATTTTGATTTGAGGTAGACATGGGATCAAAACTAAGCAAACGTTGTACTGAGTTTTCAATGAACCCTTGGCCTTGATTTCCTGGGTAGGCTTTAGTTTCAGGTAGAAGCCATGTAGGATACTAATTTTACATATTTATACTAGTCTCATCTCCATTTCCCTTCGAAATGTCAAGGTGTGAAGCTACAAGCCACAGAACATGATGGTCCAGTTACAAATCTGTGTGAAACCAAACAATTGACTTACAAGTAATTCTGTTTTCTATTTCTTCTCCCTGTAGTGAGACAAACTCATCTATTCACTTCCTGCCTCCACCATATGGTGGTGCATTCTGTATATAACACATGTAGGAACTATTCAGCATTTTGTAATGAAGGATATTTAATCATGTAACAGTCCCAGGGGAATTTTACTCCCTTTAAATTTATTTTTAAAATTATTTTTTTTTTCTGAAGTGGCAATGAGTTTGCTTGCAAGTACCTTTCACTTTGGCACTTTATTTTGCTAAGAATAAAATAAAACAATAATTTTCACTTATTTGAAATACTTTATTAAACAAATTAAGAGACTGGTAAGTGAGGGCATTGAAATGTCTTCCCCCCCACCCCCCACCCAGAGGAGACCTGGAACAGCTGCTCAAAAAAACCTGCTTTGCAGATGCCAACAGAGGGCAGCTAAGTTACATACATTTTTCGTGGCAAACTCGTTCTTCTCTGTAAGTGTTCTTCCTCTTAAAAGTTCATAAGATTTTGTGCTGACAGACAAACTTAATGAACCTTTATAATTGTCTTGATTAGGTTTTGGTTTCTTCTCCTTCAAAACAAAGAAAACTGACAAACAGGAGGAAGAAAGTTCTCTGTGATACCTATCATGCTGTTCGTCTTCTATATTCTCCATTATTGTACTGTCTGAATGTCTTACAGTTTTTAAATGCTCTTAACCTCTCAACAACCAGGGCAAGTTAATAAATGCCCTTTGTTGTATTTCAGGAGGAGCAGAGAGAATAAGGCCAAGATTCACCATATCTCTGTGAATATCCATAACTTTCATGGGAATTTCATGCAGAATGAAATGCCTGTGCTTATCCCTGCATATGGCCTGCAGGTGCCTTGCTCAAAATTTCCTAGCAAACATATAAAGAAAGGAAACCAAAACCCAGAATGTCTGTCCTTGACTTTCTAACTGTGGACTGTCCTTTTTCTCTAGGCTTTTCAAGTGCTGAGAACAATGAGTTCCCTGTGGCTTTGGTCAGAGATGCTGCTCAGGATGTTTCTCAGGGATGAAGAGGTTACTGTTCCCTGCAGCCTGCCAGGACAACTCCACATTCTGTCACATCTTAAACTTGCTCTGTCAAGACATCACAGGTAGGCTTAAAAACTTTAAATAGTGGGATTTGTTCATAGGTTCTTGAACAACATGCCGACTGCAGCCAGATCCTGCATTACACCAGGATCTGAGGTCTCATTTCTTGTTCTTTGTATAGTGCTAGATGCAGTGTTAGCATCTGCTGAATACTTTTTGTTTTCACCTCGTTTGATTACTATGGTAGTCACACTGCTGTAGAACCATCCTTACAGCAGCAGTTCAGTCTTTCAAAGGAGCATTGGATGATGAGACTAGGCTCTGTTGTGTGTTGACGTCGTGGCTAACAGACAGCATAAGACCTGTCTCAAGGGTCCTTTGCTTGCTGACATTGCAGAGGTAAGACTACTTGGTGTGCAGGAAATGCATGACTGAGCCAGAATTTTGTTCTGTTTCTGATGAAAAAACATTTAGTTAAGCTAATTGTGTGGGTCTTTGCTGGAGCTCACCAGGTAGAAGCTAAATAAACATCCTGCTGGGGTCTCAGGGACGGAGAGGGCATTAGTCCACGCTCCCAGAGGCTCCAAGTGACTTGATAGCCAAGACTGAATGGGAATGTGTACAGCTCTCTGCATCAAACTTGTTCTTAGAGAGGATGGCTGTAATGTGCTTCAAAGCCAAAAGCTATCCACAGCAGGGCTGTCTTGTCCTGCATTTGTGTAGCAGGAGGTCTCCAGGAAGCCTGACCTCTGGCTGGAGCTTTAAGCAGCACTGAAATACCAGTCAGAAATAGGAATAAAATAACTCATTCTGTATCCTGTATGGACATAGCTGAAGCCACATGCACAGTCACAAACCAAGCACTGGAAGGGCTACTTAGATGTAGCTGACCCAGAAAGGGACCTGCTTAGCGTTAGTGGAGACCACAGGCTAAGGCAGCGGGGTTCTGTTTTCCACAGTCTTAACAAGCTTTTATCAGATTTTTTTAATCATCGTGACCTGGGGTGGGCATAACCAAGTCTACGGTATCCTTGTGGCACCTCATACTCCCAGGGTGAATGAAAAGCTATGTCATTCAAATCAAAGGAACCGTCCCTGCTTTAACTAGGGATTTGAGTGTTATCTTCATTTATGTACATCTATCACAAACTGGCAAACGGCTTATCTACGTTCAGTCTGTTCTTTACTGATAGGTAGCTGAATCCCTTTATGGCTGATAAAAAATTTACACATCTGTCTTCCCAGCATACCTCTGGAGAGAAGCCCTTTCACACAGCTGATGCAATGCTTTCTGAAAGCAGGTTCCTTGAGCATTTAAATGACACTGTCCTAAGCTCTGTAGTGACTTAGGCATTTACAATGAAGCACAAGGAAGCTCTAGAGAACAGTAGGAAAAAAGCCAACAACACCAAAACCACATCCGTCACTTTTGCTCCCTCTCGTCTTAAAGTACTTCATTCTTTTCTCAGCTTACATATGAAGATGCAAAGCTCTACAGAAAGCTGTGGTTTCTCAGCAGGGCCTGCTTTCATAGTCTATGCTTCTAAGAACTCTGAGGCAGGAAAGACACCTTCCAAAGGCTGAATCAGAATGCTGCAGGGCCTTCAAGAATTTTTAGGAATGATGCCAGGGTCATTTATATCTCAGATAAATAAAGAGGAGGGAAAGGCATGATGAGCTATAGGACTGAACATATAAGACCATGTTAAATCGGCATAAAGCAGATTCTACACGTTGTGAAATAGGATGACAAGGAGAATAAGGCTATCATGTATTACAGGTGGAGAGGACAGGATGTCAGACCAGGAATTGTAATGTCAGCCCACAGAAGACGGGGAGTTTGCTGCACTGACCAGTGCTAACTGTGGTTTGAAGCTGTCAGTGCTGTGTCCACCTGCTGTACCCTGCCTCTGCAGGGAGTGTACAGGTGTCTCTTGATGCAGCACTGCACCAATAAAAAAGTAGGTTTGTTGCTCCCCAGCAGGGCCAAGAAAACATGGACAAATCTATGCTAAACAAATGCCTAAATTTCCACATTACTCTCTCTCAAAGGGAAGTTCCAGGTTCCAACTCACTCTGTCACCACTATGTGTCCAGAAATCCTCATCATTCTTATAGATAATACTTGTCAAGAAACAGATTTTGTTTATCTCTCCAGATGTAAAATACATGGGGATGTAATCGTCTTTAAACGCTGCAGTTTTTAACTAGCCAAGTAGGAATTGCCACAATAGAGTGATACTGGATCTTCTATTCTACTTAAAGTTTACACAGCCAGGGCTTTGCATGCCAACGTTGCAAAAGACAATTCGCACTGAAATTTGAGAAGCACCAGTTTCTATGTCTTTGCCATTTATTCTCCCTTGCCATTGACTTCCTGTACAAAGGAGTCTATTGTTCAGGTGCCTTACCCACTGCTGCATACATTAATTCTATTCTTTCATAGGGTTTGCTGTTCCTGCTGTCCTTTGCTGGAATATGTTTGAGTTCCTTTCTGCTTTAGCAACAGCAGAATCTGCCAGATGGCTTTCTGTTATATTTAGGCCAGGTGCTTTTGAAGGACTGTGCTGCATTGAAAGCACCTCGATCACTGTATTTAACATTTCCCTTTCCCTTTCTTCTGGCTTTTCTCGTCTGTGTTTCATTCACCCCTTACAAGTTTGTGTTGTAATTCTAGTAGATTTTATAGACTCAGTGGGCTGACCTATTGCTAAATGGTGAATCTACAGTGAACATGGAGATGCTGATGCTGAAATCTGAATTGATAATGACTGGTTCTTCAGTATGGTGAGGATGAGTTCTTTGTCACCTTCGAGGGATACTTAGCTAGTGTAAATCAGTATACTTCATGTGATGTTAGAGGCATTACAGAGTGATTTATGCTGGCTGATCATCTGACATGTTTGGTTTCTGGAGAAAGAAAAAACCAAGTGGGCATTAAAATTCCCACGCTTTTCACTATGACCTCCACTTCCCTGTGAAAATTCTGCACAGAACAGTTTCATCTCCAGTAAGTAGTATTTTTCTTCCCATCCTAAGCTGTTAATGCCAGGGTTTCTCTGTGCAGTAAGTGTGCAGGCAGTATCTGTGCCATGTCTTGATACTGGACAATGGAACTGGAGAAAAAAAATTAATCCTGCACTTCATAGCTGACTGCTCTATTTAACTCCTAGCACCAGAGCCTGTGTCAGCCATGCTGTACTGCTGGCATTGGACATCTGGCCAATATCGTACTTAGTATTTGATGATATGTATTCGTACCTTAAAGTTTTCATCAATTAAAAAGTCACAGCCGATGAGATCAAAGTAGCCCAGTTTGCGATCCAGTTTGTGCTTGGCTGCCAGGAAGCACTGCAACATGATCTGCTGCATCCTTTTCTGAAAGAGAAGACAGGGAATGGTGGTAACTGATCGTTGTGAATGCCAAGGGCATAGGAGTCACTGCAAGTCATAGGTGTCCTCTTGATTTAGGGATGTTTTTCCTTCCCCTGCCTCCAGCAGAGCTCCTCTCTAGACTTGGAAGAGTTTTGCATTTTGCAGACCATGTGTCTGTCCACTTTGCCTTGATTGAAACCCCCTCTTGAACATGGTTCTCCAGACCGCTGTGGTACAGTGCTTGCAGTAGGTGAGGCAAAGTTCCACTCAATTTGGAGTTGAAATGCGCAGTGGGGGACTTCGGCATGAAGGGAGATACCATAAAGTTGGCTGAAAAGTTTCTGATCCCCTGAGAAATTTGGCAAATTCAACTAGATCTGCTTTTGAGCTGTTTTGCTAAACAAAACCATAGTTTAACAAAGTTTTTAGCTTTTAAATTCTCTTTGTATTTGGCTTTAAACTACAGTGTTTCCAAAATTAACCTGAGAAAGCTGTGTCCTCTGCCTTTTTCATTTTCAAGTCATGTGGAGAACTGAAGCATCATTAGACTCAGGCAGATGAAATGGAAGTCTCAGGGACTCAGATAATTTCTTTGTTTCTTCAGTGAGACAGGAAGATGGTAAGAAATCAAGCCAGTTGAGTCATCTTATCTCTCCTCCATTGTAACACAAGATCTAAGGCCCTGACATGATTTTCATGTGGCAAAATCAGATGGAAAGTGAATGATGAGACCAATTCAGACAGGAAAGAGACCACTGAAAATGTAGTCCCTTTTCAGGCTAAGACCTGTCAGGCTGGAGAGCTCTCTAATGTGTACTGTATTTTTTAATGCAGGGCCACAGCATTGGGCCAGGAATGTGAAGACTATAACTACATTTTTTATAGCTAGCATTTACATTCACATTCTCTTTCCCAGCTCTTTGCCCATTTTATTAAAATTACACTCTTTGTGTCTTCACTTCTGTGTTTAGCATCTGCAGATAAACAGTTACCGTGGGACCATCAATACCTTCTCACGCAGCGTATGCGTGTCCTTGGGAGCTCCAGTGAACTGATGGGTTTTCTCCCTATTCCTGTCACCCTAATTAGGCAGACTAGCACACCACACACTTGCTTGCACTTACAGTAAACACAGTGAAAACCCAGTCTTTGGGGAGGCCATTGGTTTTTCTGAACTTCTCATTAACGTAGCTGTTGAAGTGCTCCATCCGCCAAACTGTCTCATCTTTCAGCTGGCTGTACAGGGAGTTCTTCTTCTGCATGTACTGAGAGGTGGGGAAACAGAGCAAAGGGAGGATTAGATTTCTGGCAGTGAAGAGTAACTGGGAGCCAGTTTACATGGCAGACCTGCCTGAATTGTTCCAGGCATCTGGAGTTGGGAAGGACCCCAGGATCAAGTTATAGAGGTGGAGGGAATAGAGCCCCTCACTAGCAGAGCTAAACCTGAGCAAATGTCCCGACTCCCATTGTACAGCACTGCCACGGGCAGAAATATGCCTGACCCACATGGACGCTGTAGAGACAATTGCCCAAGGTCTCTGTCAAAGCAGTGTTTGTTTTTCAGTCATAGTCATGATATGCTTCGGACTAAATCCAGTTTCAGCGTCTGTCTGCCTAGTACTGTCCTAGAGGAGAGTACATCTGGGAGAGATGGATGGATGTATCCACAGAGGAAACCAAGGTGAGGGCTTCTCTATTCTGCTGTCTCATTAATCCCCGTGGCAGGTGGAGTTTATCAGTACTGGGGTATTTACATTGTTCGATCAAAGGCGAGTCCCCTTTATCTGTGAAACAGCTGGCCTTGGCTGCGACTCCATCTGCGGGACGGTTACTGTGAGGTTGCAAAGCTTTTGGTTAGTGATGCTGTCTCTGCTGCCTCTTGTCTTTTGGAAATACAGTAGGAAAATGGCTGATTCCAGGTGGAATGAAAGGATAGGAAGTGAATAAGAGCAGAATCAACTGTAATTTGGAGAAGTCTGCCCTATTACCAGCTGCTCCTGTAAATTTCATTTCCCTCCTCCCAGCAGGAACCCAGATAATTTATATTCTGCTTATAAACACCTGTCCTTTGTTTAGTATCACTCGTGCCATGGGATCCTACCCCAGCACCTGAATTCCCCTGTGGATAGCTCTCTAGCTGAGCAAACAAACTATTACAGGAAAACAAGTGGCATACTGATAATACCATATATTGCAGGAAGCAGCTACAATCTGCTGTCCTGAACTGCACTTCTACAGGAACTGTAAAACTTCAGCTGAAGTGGGCTTGTCTGATACCTCTCTAATGTGTGTTTCGCTTGTTCTCAGAACACAGCATGACTCTGGGAGAAGGCCTTTAAAAGCAAACTGTTGTCTTCCTTCTGATTCTTTCAATTCTCTTTCATCAGGGCCAGTTCTAACTACTGAAGGGCCTCATTTGAAGTGAAAACTCAGGTAGATCTGAACAAGGAAGGCTTCTATTTTGTATGACAAGAGATGTATGGGGGTAAAAGGCAGAACATTCTCATTCTGTTAGAGCTCTCATTTGAGAAGCAAGACAAGCAAAGATGGAGATTTAAGGATGATGGCTCTTGAAGAACACATCTGCATCTTACATCATTGTGATTATTGTATTTAAGCACAACAGGACCAGCAAAATCCTTAGCCAAGATTAAGGCTCCTTTGTGCTAGGTAGCTGCAATCAAAGGCTTCTTGCCCTAAGAAGCTTATGGTTTACAGATACGTGAGAGAACAGTGGCAGGAAAAAGAGGTCCAGGGAGAGAAATTGGTTAAGCAGAGAACTGGTCCATGGCAGAGAACAGAACCTGACCTGGTACTGCTTCTGTTCAGCCTTGTTGCCATGCCTGACCATAAGCCCACATCCGTTTCCTGGCTGCAGGGATTTTGCATGCATGAGGCATTTATTTTTAGCCTTTCGAAAGTCTTTTTTGCTTCCTATCTCTGTCAACCACACCCTCCCCTTCTTCTGAACTAAGTGACCTTAGTTTACCTGATTGGTCAGATGCACAGTCAGATCATCAGAAGCGGCATCATAATTGACACAGGTCAACCTGATGTAACCTTGGGCAAAAAATAACATGTATGGTGCTGTGCAGGCAATGAGGAGATAAGACCGGACATCAAACTTCTTCCCTTCCAGGAGCAGAGGCTGGTGAATATACCTGTGAGAGCAGTATTTCAACACGCATCATGAACAGGCAGCCATAATACATGGCAATTCAAAGCTCACACAAACCCCCCCAGCCAGTTCATTTCTCACCACAGAACTAATGAACCTCTTTGTCCCTTTTCCACCACTGGTTTTAAGGGGAGTGGCAGCAGAGGATGCCTGGAGGAGAGGCTGGAAATGCTAGAAACAGCTTTTTTCAAGAGGAATAGAAGCTGTGGGAGTGTCGGGAGCAGGAGAAAATTAAAGATTTACTAATATTTACTGGAGAATATACGAGTTTATGTCTGAACACAAAGAGCCCTTCATACAGAACCACTGCTTTTATTCCAGAGTGGTGTAATCCGGGAACTGTTTCCCTTTATCATCAAAGATTGCGGGATGTCTACATAAGTAACAAGGCTACGCTGTAAAAGGCTACGCTTAAAACAATCAATGCTAACAACAGTTTCCAAAGGAATATAGAGCCTCATTCTTCAGAGTATAAGCCATTCCTCACTAACAGAAATCAAGATGAGGTCTAAGATAGGGCCCAACCACTTCTGCCCCTGGCACTGCTGCTTGTCCATGTCAAAGACCACATATTGGTCTAACTAAGGCTCTTGGTCTGATTTTGTCAGGCAGTCGTTGTTTTGCTCCATATACTGGCTGCTGCATAAACACAGTCCAGCCTATTTCAGAAAGCCTGTAAGACCATCATTCTAGTTTATCATTTTACAAATCTCTCTTACCCTTTTCAATGAGGCCAACTATTCCTTTGTTATGAAAAGACATGTTTGGATTAACGTAAGCAGAGACTATTGCTTGCTTTGGCTAAGGAAGCTCTTGGAAAGGTTGCTGTGTGCTGTGTTCTCTTGCAACATAAAGATGCCAAGCCATGATAGCAGAATGTCAGGGAAGTGGCACAGGGTCAGTGTGAGGAACTGGTATCACCGCTTTGCCAGGACATGCAGTGATCACTACATGGCAAAATGTGCTTTTGCTATGCCAATGCTACAGCGCTGTCATGAGTGTATCACGTTGTCATTGCTGGCATGTCATGACAATGCCAGGCGAAGTCATGCATGTGTGGGCACCGTGAAGTTTAGAGTGCCCTGTATGCCTAGCTGTGTACACCAAAGGCAGGATCAAAGGCATCTGGGAACTGCAGCTCCTAGGATAAATAATGAAAACATCTTTTTTGCATTTCTCTTTGAAAGTTTTGTTCATTCATCTCAAAGCACTGAATTGATTTAATTATAATGCATTCCTCAATTGAGGGAGGGACACTGAGGCAAAGGGAAGTTAAGCGAGTTGTGTAACAGTAAGCAAGTAACGTTCAGTAGCTGAAGCTGTTCTCGTGACTTCTGCTGCTGTATTTTTCTCTTCCTTTTTCTGCTCTTCTACTCCTCTACAAAATGTTCTAGCAATGGCTGAGAGGGTATATGTTCTACAAAGAAGAACTTGCATGGTTCATTTATTCATGCAAGGAATAAAAAATAAAACAACCCCAATCCAAAATTTTAGTGACTGCTAGCCACTGCCTGTTGATTGAGGTCTAGACATCTGCAGCGTTGAGGCAGAGTTAAGAAGATACTTGGAAGGCTTTATTGGATTGCATGGAGGAGATATTGCAGCTGTATGATTTGTAAAATGCTAGCTTTGTATAAGAAGCTGGGATAATAGCTAATTTAAATTGCTTTGCACAAGGCTTTATGTGTAGAACTCACGTACAGAACTGTAGCATCAGGCCTTTTGAAGTCATTCTTAAATTACCAGACAAAGGTAAACTCAAATCCCTCTGATGACAAAGATCTACCTTGAAATGACTTAAGTGCAGATGCAAGACAGACTAACCAGAGAAATAGCCTCTCTCCCACAAAATGAAATCTCAGAGGTTGATGAGATGTGGTGTAACCACATTAAATACCTGTGGAACAATTCGACTCTCTGAGGCCAGTGTGCTTAATCAAGCACACTACTCACACATGAATTCCCAGGCTTCAGTCTCTACCTTTGCACTATTCTTGCCTGGGGAGCCTTGTATGGCACCCTCTTATTGAGTAGGTATTCCTCAGTGCTGTGGAGCTTGGCTTGAAGGGTGTTGACAGCAGCTGGATTTTTAAGCAGGAAGATTCCTCGACCTTGGTTAGAGCAACTTGGTTTGCAGATCCAAATCTGCTCTTCTGCAGAGAGAAGAATGAGTCTATTATAGTAATGTGTGTCGTATGAAACACCAATGTGCCCACTAGTGGGATCTGAAAACTGCTCCCTTGAACATGTGTGTATATATGTGTGTTTATACATACATATAGATATCAATTATTATTACTGTGTATACTTTTATGAACATTTCAGAGGATCACACAGCTATTTAAAGTGATTGCCGTGATGATTAAGATAATTCACCTTTGTAAAGCTCAAAAAAAGCATTTCTCTCATCTATTAAGTCCAGGCGAAAAGATTCTGGGAAGAATTCTTCCATCTTCAGTAACCTACAGGAGAATCAAATAGAAATTGAAAACTCTATCCAACATGTTAATTCCTCTGTTACTTTCAGAAAGGATGGCTGCAAGTAGAAACTTAAGAAATGGCGCTTTTTTCCTGCTTGTGAACAGTTGTGTGTTTGTATATGTTTTTCCTGAGCTACCTCATTCCATAAGCTTTCAAGAATATATGTTAGCCTTAAGGCATTCTTCATATGCTCAGTTTTTTGAAAACTAGTTGAGATGGCTGCAGGTAACCATGGTACAGGATTGTCACTTGGTTTTTTGGTAGGTGAAAAATAAAGGAGCAGAAATGGCAATAAGCTTTTCTTATATTTACAGTGTCTATGGCACAGGAAGTTGTGGCCTTTCCAGTAGGACGATGTACCCAAAACAGGGGAATTACTATGACTGTTGTCTTTGGGGGACCCGGCACTCCTACAACTCCAGACACAGAGAAAGAAGAAATTCTTTCTCTGATGTATATACTTCTGGGAAAAAAAGTGATTTTTCTAGAAGATAAGGAAGAAATAAAACCCCATATACTTTGTATCCTGTACTGTTATGCATCCGGAAGAAACTGGTTCTTTGTTTATGTGTTCTCACTTTCTGTTAGCATGTTTCTGGTCAAGGTTCAAAGAGGTGAGAGTTCTTACTTGGAATTAGAGCTCCTACTGATCTTTTTGATCATCCGCTGTTGCTCTCTCAGGCAGCATAAAAGCCCTATCTTACTGGTAAGGACCCCGTTGTTGGGAATCTGGTAGAGAAGCTGTTCACCTGTATGAGAAAACAAAAAAGCGCTTACCCTCATTGTCCCATGCAGCAGAATCTGGAGGATGAAGCTGACTTTGTCACTGTTGACTTTCACCAATTTGCTTTAAGGCAGTAGTGACAACTCACAGAGCAGTGAAAACACTTGCTGTAAATCTATTTCTGTCCAACGTCGTAGTGGAACAAACAGTCCCGATGGGACTTCGTGAAATCGTGCATCCCTTGCTCGCTCCAGAGGTGTCACTGCCATCGTACCATTCCAGCTGCAGAATTGCATTGAAACGTAGCCTATCTGCACCGCCGTATATTAGACCAACTGCTGTAATGGTGCAGCCTGACAAATAGCCACCAAATTGCCATCAGAGCTGGCAGGAGGGGAAAGGCAGCTGCTCTATGTGGACTGGTCGGGAAGCGATAACACAATGCCTTGGCCACAGGAAAGCCCGCAGCTCTGTGCCGTGATGCTCAGGCTTGCCAAGGCACAGGTCTTGACCAGCTCCCAGAAGTAAAGGAATTGCCTCAGGGGCTGTGCTTAGGGAGTTTTTTGTTTGTTATGCAAAGTACCTCTCTGAGGGTGCCAGCCAGAGGCATTGTTGTGGGAGTCCTTGATTTTATGCTTTTCTGGTGGGAAAGCTGGCTGGACCCTGTGAAGTCAGGATGCACTGATGAGAGTGCAGTTCAAAAAGTTGCTTGCTAAGACAGTGGAGTAGTTTGGCTTTTAGTGACTCTTTTCTCCCAAGATAGAGATAGCTGGGCCTGGGATGTGTGGGGTGACCCATCTTGAGCTTACTTTACTTCTCTCTGTAAGTGCATCCTTCCTTTTCTCCTCTCCTCGCCTCCACTGTGGGGAGCGTGGTGTTTAAATCTCTGTACTGCTCATTTCACTAAGTTCATTTCAATGGTATCTTTTCTCCCAAAGCTGTTTTCTTGTCTAAAGCCCTTTCTTTAATCACCACGGTAAACCAGCTCTGATGTCCCCTCTGAGGTCTGCCAAGAAGTTGAGGTTACCTGTTTCTCCTACCCCCAAGTGACCTCCTCTGTCCTGGGAGTCACAAGTCCAGCATTCTCAAGTTTTTCCCACCACCCTCTCCCACTCAAGGCCCACAGGCATCTCTACCTTCTTTGAAATGGTAATAGGTCTCTCGGCACTTGACTTCACACCATTTCAGTGCATAATCCTCTCTTCCGTTGTCATAGATACGCTGCCAGCCTCTGCTCTGGCAATAGATGCTCACACTGCATAAGGAAAACAAAACAGAAAAGTAGCCTCCCTTCTATTAACAAATTGTTAGCTCATATCCCTTGAACTCCTAATAATTTTCTCTGGGAGCCTGACCTAACATGCCCAGAAGCCCCTGGGTGGGGGATAAGATGGGAAGCATTAATTAGAATGGCCCTAGTGGACCTTCTGGTCTGAACTTGAGAGGGTGGGGGGAGTAACTGAGGATGCTAAGAACATTATGATTCAGCAGCTCTAATGAGAACTTGTACCATTTCAGCAGGGCTTTTCCAATTAGGATGCAACTGGTACCCATGGAATAGAAATGTTCAGGGTCCAGTCTTAATAAGGAGCCTCTCCCCTGAGGAGTTTAGGGAGAGATGACAAGTAGCACTAGAAAAAGCTGTTTGTAGACAAAACTATGCAAAGATAGCAAGGAAAGTGCTATTTGCTGCAGAGATTCTGTGATGCTTGCTGGTGACAACTTCTAGAGAAGAATGCCAATGTGCTGGAAAGAATTTAGAAAGGAATGAATGGAACTTCTGATCTGACAATTTTTCTTGGGCAGAAATCTCTTATTTTTCGCTTGTTTTACATTTAGCACACCAGAATGTTGATCAACAACAGTGGTTCCTAGCTCTACTGATGAAGAACCAGAGAAACTTTCCGTAAGAAAATACAAGTATTTTGTTACTTTGCCAAGATATAGTAGACAGCTTCTTTACCACTGGTGGCCTTCCAGTGGATATTTTCTGTTTAATTTACCTTTAAACAGTTTCCCAGGTGTACCACTCCAAAAAGCCAGCAAATCAAAGGAAAATTATTTGAGGCCAGTGGATAACATTGCATGACTTCATATATGGTTATACTACTGTACCTATGAGTCTGCTGAGAGGACCTACTTACAGCCCAGCTCCATTAGATCCACTGATATAAAAATATGGTCCTTGTCCCATTGGTGCATTTGGTATCTTTTCTTCTGGCTGTTTTTCTTGAGGGCATGCCTTACCCTGTGTTCTATTCTCATTAGACTTGGCTTTGTCAAGCTCCACTTCAGAGTTGGTAGAAGTAGCTGCAAAATTGGAAATGGAGAAACTTCAGATGATCTGGGATCTTCCTCATAAAATCCACATCCAGAAAGACAGCTGTTACGGAAGAAAATACTGTAAGGTAAGGGACCGCTTCAATTGGTTTTATAGCCATTGCTAGGGACATTGTCTGAAAGCAATTCAGAAATTATTGCTAATGTAACGTGGTGGCAGGTACCACGGTAGATTAAGTGGAAATATAATAAAATACAATCCAACCAGCTCTAGTCTGTCAATGCTAAATGGCATTCTCTCACCTGACAGGCCTCTGCTTCGCAGGACTTTCTCAGATATCTTGTCTAGGTGAGTCTCAGTTCTGCCCTAAGCTGAGCACAAATCATTCCAGCTATTCAGGTGGAAAGCTGGGGGTGGCTATGGGAGATTCTGATAGACTGCAAGGTCTAGAGAGATGTGGAGGTACAAAGGGAGAAGGGCAAGAAGATCCTCCACACTATACATTGAAATAGATATTATTTCAACTGTTAAAGCCTATAGGAATTTTGACAAACCCAGGATGTGACAGCTCTGAGGTCCCCCTGACAGGCAGCTACAAAGTGGAATGGCACACATAAACTGTGGTGACAATAACTGAAGGGGGAGGAATGGGAAACACCCTGCTTCAAATTGGTAACTAATCACATCAGGCTTGCAATCATTCTGTTACTTATTCTCAGACCCCAGGGCTCAAAAGCTGGTGAATTTGTAGGGGATAATAATTTTTTTTCAGTACAAAGTTAATGGGATCTGCCTAACTAGTAAGTGCTGCTGGGCTATTTGTGGAGGAGAATGTCAGAGCTCATATCTAGCATTAGAAGTTGTGAAGAACTTTTAACTTCTTGGCCTTCTAGGAATGATAAAACTCAACTGAAAACATCACTTCCAGATCTTCCTCTGTCAAGAGGTTTCACTGTATAATACATAGCAAAAACTTTTCTTTTGCAAGGCAAAATGAGACTCCGTGACTTTTCCCCACCACCCCCGTGCTTTGTCCGTATTTCAGGTCTTTGATGTTCTACATATAGCACAGTCAATTCTCTGGTGCAGTCTACAATCATGTTCTAAAGCATAAAGATGCTTCAAAGCAGCTCACCCTGACAGAGATATAGGCCCAGAGGTCCAACACTGCGCTTTATAATGTGTTTAACTAAAGTAGCAAAACTTGTTCAGAGTCTTGCCTGATACAAGACTGATACTAGACTGTCATATGCTGTGGTGCTGGTGGGAAAAAATGTGGTATGTGAACAATTTCTATCTGATCAATCTTCACATTGTTTAAATGTTCTCAAAACAGATCAATGACATTATAGTGCATAAATGAGATGATCAGTTTGGAACTTGAATCACTTTTGGATATGAATGAAAGAATGGCCAGTAATGGGAAATTTTATTTTGAATATGGTTGATGGTAAAGGACTTTGAAAGGGCAAACCGTACGGTTTCAGAAGTGGTATCTGATGTAATGATGTCATCATCCTCAAAACCACTGCTGGATTTATTATCCATTATCTTAGTCTTAGCAAGAAAGTTCTGTTCGTGGTCTGATTTCTCAGCTGGTAACTCATAGGAATTGTGAGTCTGGTGCTTGCTTCCACAACAGCTCATGACTACTTCCGTAACTAGCATTTGGGATATTGCTACCCATACCGCTGGCTCCAAACCTACGGAAACTGTACAAAGGCTTAATACTTCCAGGGGCTGAGAAACTATGCCTCTGGTTTCTCTTTAACTTGGGTGTGCACAAAACTTTGGGGAACAGTAAAGCCTGTGAAGAGAAGAAAAAGTCCACTCTGTCCTGGTTCTGTTCCCACTGGAATTAGGTGGTGGCAGGGATGGAGGGAGCAGGAAGCAAGCAGATGGCAAGACTGGAGTTATCTACTCTTTGGACTGTTCTTTTATTGTTATTTGTTATCCTGTGATCGCGTGACTAAAAAACTTCTATCTCAATGACAAAACTCCTTTGACTTAAGTGGCGCAAAGGCATTGGGCATTGTTATCTCTCATAATTTACAAGCACTCGTTTTATGCCTATGAACACAGGTGCAGCCCACAGTGAAGTCTGTGCCCACAGTTATTGGATTTCCCAGCAGGCTCCCACACCTGGTTCAGTTTGCTTTGGAATAAAGGAAGGAGATTGCAAACTTTTTGAGGCGGGACTTGCTTTAAATTTCTGCTTCATGTAGTACTTGGCACCAAAGGCTTCTAACAGTAAAAGCCTTAGCGTGGTTACAAACTGCAGCATTATCAGTGCTAATCCCTGGACTCTTGCCTCAAATTTCCTCCTTAAATTAAAACCAAAACAAACCAAAAGAACATACTAAACAACCAGTTCGAACAAGCCAGGGCACAACGTCCATGATGGAAAACGCTGCCTCGGCAATGAAATGAGCTTTTTCCACGGTGAATGTCAAGCTGCCCGTTCGTGGTTCTGTGGAGCTGAGGCTGCGCTCGCTCGCTGCCCGGTGCTGGGACCGCTGCCGTGGGGAGGACACCCCAGCGGAGAGCGGTGCTTGGCTCTTAGGTCACCATCTCGTTTTGCCGTTGCAGCACCAGACCGGGCAAAAACATAACTAACGTGTTCTGTCTTCCTCTAGAAGAGACTGGCCTTAGCGACTCGGTCAAATTTTTTGAACAAACTGTTTGAAAGTAGCTCAAAGACAGGGTTAATGGATTATGCATAAATGTCAGGCAAATTAAAAGACACGCAGAAAAGTAGTACAGCTCACCTGTTTTCCTAGATCCAGTGCATTTTAGGAACAGGTTGTACCACAAAGCCGTACCACCCCTCCAGCTACTGGTATCTTCCACGAGGGAGGCTGATCTCTCTCCTCTGCCTTAGCACGGTGTGTTATAGTGCTGTTCTTGCTACTCTTTGATATGGGAATGTAAATATTTATTTATCTATTTTTAACACTTAATTGCTCATTCATACCTCCTGCGAGAGGTTTGGGCTCTTTTATCGTCTCCCTCCTTGCCTGGATCGCTAGGAAATTAACCAATTTTAGACAGTCCCACTTATCCTGAGACATGGACACATGAAATACCCTGCAATGATTGAAGTGCTGGTAAGGTATTCTTCCATTAGTCTGAACACGTACTTGTCTCTCCCTCTCTAATCTTTATAAAGAGACCCAGGGGGTGGGAGCCTTTTATCGTCTTTTCTGTCTAATTACGGAATCTCCCAGTATTCAAGATGAACCTTCATTTCATTGAATCTTTTGATATATATTATTTAAGCATGAGTCCCCTTAGTCGTCATTTGTTTGTGTGTTTTGTATCCTTAGACGGCTAATTATTAAAGAGGTAAGGAGAAACAGGGATGCAGGGGGTTATTCCCTTTGCCTGATTGCATAAATTTCAGGCTAGGGCCTTTTCACTTGTTTATCAGAGGTGGGATTAGATGCTTGTTGGGACTTGAGCTCTTAGGATAGAACAGGCAGAGTGGCTTGGCTTGCACACCTAATCAGCAGAGGGAAGCGGATATTTCAGAGGCTGAGTTTGTGCATCTGAACTCAGTTCTACGTTGTCCTGTGAAAGATCCTCTCTCTGTCCAAAAGGTATTAGTGGTGGGGAGGGGGCACAGCCCTTGGCAGAAGTCTTCTAACTTGTCACGTAAACTAGCAGCATGAAATTAAACAGTATGATTCCCTTCCAGAGAGCCCACAAAGAGATTGTCTTCACACCGGGTGCAGCCAGTAAATTACACTGCTTGAGACGATTTTGAATTCAGCTCATTAATTTCTTTGGGAATTGTGTGTTGGCGGTGTCTGTATAAGCAGTTCCTGTCTCATCTCAGCTCTGCTTTCAGTGCACACGGGGATAAACCCACTGGTAGGGAGATGCAGTCTGCTTTGTATCATTCATTACCAAAAGAAAAAGCAGAGCTTAGAAGACAGGACTTCATCTTTCCCTTTTCCGTAGAAAGGAAGGTTTAACAGAATAGTAGTTGACTGATTTCTGTAGAATCCAGAGTTTAAATCTAGCTGAAATTTTCATTTAAGAAAGCTAAATGTTCTAACCAGCTTTCTGAAGACAAGCATTGCCCTAAAGATTACCTCTGTATTAAAAAGGTTTTCATGTGAAACGAATGAATATATTTTTTACTGCCAATGCACAGAGCTGAGTTCAACAACAAATATGTCAGAAAAATAATACTGATGGTTTTGTCATTGAAAGATTTGTGGCATTTCAGCTGAATTGTCTCTCCATAAAAAAGTAATGGTTTCTTTTCAAAGGAACTGCTTGCTGATAGATAGTTTGTATTTTTCTTCACATTTTCAACAAAACGCTTTAAATGACAGTATAAAATATTTTCATTTCACTAGATATCGATCAGCCAATATCAATTATTTCTGTCTTGAATTATTTTAGAAGAAGAGGGACGGGCTTGTATTTTCACAGGGTTTAAATGAAAATGGTGTAAATCGCATATGTCTGTAATTTATGCCATAAGTTAGTGGCCAGCACTTTGGTTAGTGTAAGAAGATAAAACTCACTTGATACTGGCATCAATTGGGAACCTGGTTGTAGGACTTGCCACAATTAACAGCTAAAAACAAGGGTACAAGATTCACCTCTGTCAGCTGATAAGGAGCCAGCCTGTTGTTGGTTACTTCCTTGCATCATGGATTTGGTGTTCTTTTTCCTCTTGGTTGGCACAAAGGCCATCTCAGCCTAGCCTGCAAAAGGAAAGATAATCGTCAGCCACTTTGCCAGAGTCATGAGTGATCTGGGAAAGTCTGTAAGATGTATTTTTCTCTTTGTCATCATTTGCTCTGTTGATTGTAGATGCCATTTTTCACCATGTTCTACAGTGCTTCATTTCTTTGGAATCTTTATTTTGACTTAGTTGTTTAGCTGGGAATAGGTAGGCTCTATTTTCCATCTACAGCGTCTTATGGTAATAAGTGATAAGCTTGTTGGTGACTGTGCTGGGGATCCGAGTGCTTTTGTTTCTCATCTTTGTGCTCTTGCTGCTTCCTTCCCATTGGTAGCGCTCAGTGTAGGTTTTGGGTTGCCTTGTAAATTTGCTGTAAGTAACTGGGTGCTTTTCTAAGTCTGCTGCTCATGGTAGAGCAGTGTCCAAGAGCTGTTTTCAGATATATCTGGTATTCTTTGTCTGTGGCATCTTCAGCCTCCAGCTGTTCAGCCTTGGTATAAAAGACAGGCTTCTTTTTGGGAAGCTTGAAAGTTGAGACTCATTTTTTTGTCTTTGCAAAGGATATGAAAACAACAAATGAGATATTTTATCTGGAGACAGAAACCATCATCCTGGATAGTTGTTGGACATAGGGTAGGCAGAATATTTTTAGCAAGCTTCATGCTTGGAACAGTCAGTTGTAAAAAAGGACTTGTCCTGAGTCAAGGCTGCAGCTATTTTGTAGGAAGGATGCTTGCCTTAAGAAAGCATAAGGCAACTGAAACATCAGCTAGAATTAGAGAGAGAAATACATATTTGCTACTTTTACTTATAAGAAAAAGTAACAAATAGTCTAAGAACACCAAATAAATGGAGCATACATACTATGTAGTTTAAAGTCCGTAAGAAGGATAAATGCAAAAGTGCTAGTTACTGTAAGTATTCTTATGTAGGAAGATCTAATGCAATAAGCTAAATTATAATATTGAGCTACTGTGTCTACAGTTAGATATATTTAAAGCATATTTCCTATTAAAGACTGTCTTCCCCCAAAGTGATTTGTTGGAGTGGGTGGGCAAGGAAGGTAGATGAACATGTCAATGTCACTGATTCATTGTGTCTGTGGCCGTGTTGCAAAGTATTACGGTGCCAGTTCCCCTGTCTGCAAGTTTGAGTAATAATTGCATAATTACATCTGGGTGGGACTGGAATTCTCATTTTGTAGTACAGTCAAAGACTGACTGTTCAACTCTATTTGTTCAAATGGAGTTTTATTTTCAGTTGGAGGCCAAAGACCCCTACAGTTTCCCATGACATGACATCTTAAAGAAAAAGAGGCTGTCTCCAAAAAACCTGAGGTTTAGAGAAAGGCAGGTGTTGTGGAACCTCAGGGCACCTGCCTTTCTCTAAACCTCAGTCTGCCAAAGCCACAGAGGGAAATTAGAGGAAAAAGGGTTCTTTCAGACTTGGGTAGAAGGTAGGGAGTGGGGGTTGGCATAATACACAGCAGCTGCCACCCAAAAGAATCTGGCAGAGGGCTTTTGCCAGCCCGTAAGATGAAGCTCTAAGATCCCTGAAGAGTGACAGGGAATAAGAAGCTGTTCCTCTAACAACACTCTCGCCCTCAGACTGGGAGGCATCCTGACAGGGAAAGAACTGACAAGAGTTTTTAAAGTGGGGATTTGTTAGACTTAGGTGAGGGTCATGACTCCAGCACAGTGCATGGGGCAAAGACTGCTCTGGGTCGAGCTGTAGAGGAAGAGGGAACCTGTGGAGTGGGGAACAGGAATTATAAGTGGTGGTTTATGTTCAGGTAGGTTTGCATTTGCTAGTCCAGTTGCAGGAAGGAGTCTTGCAGTGCTTTCTCCTGCGCTCAAAATGCACAGGTCAGGAAAGGCGTAAGGCTCAAGCATATAATTGAAACGCATACGTGAAAATATCCTCATCGTGCTGAGGAGGTACTTAGTTTTATGTTCCTCTTTCAGTTGTCCCTGCTGCGGTGTCGAACATCAAAAGCAGAAATCTTTCTCTCAGGCAAAAGCAGTTTTTCCGTTGTGCTGGTGTTCTACTATTTGCTTGTTTCTTATCCCAGCCTCTTCCTGTAGCTTCATTTTAGGAAGTTTCTCTTCTCCTGTTGTTGAACACTTAACACATCACTTCCCTGTGAGGCTTAAGGACTCAAACTGAGCAAATAACTGCTCATGAGGAATTAAATGCACCCAGCGGCCTCACAGCTTGTGTGTGCCTTTGCATCCAGATACTAAGTTGTATGGAAGTTATTTCACACACTCTTCTGGCAAAGTAAAAGGATTTTAAAACAGTGGAAGGAAGAGTCTGCAGTAAGTGAAAAGCTTCCTCCTTATGTCTGTCTGTTTAATGATGTATGTCTCTGTAGCACCTTCTTAGTAACCGGTACTAATACAAACCGTGATCACTGGTGATAATAAAGAGATGGTGCTGCTGTATCCAGAATTTATGTAAAGCCTTTTATATCAAAGAACAGCATTTCAGGCATCATCTTGTTTGTCTGAAGAGGTAGTTGTTCTGCAACAACTCAACAAAACAGTTCAGTGTTTTTACCAAAGTGTATCTGATGACAGCAGGTTGCCCAGTTTTGGTGATCTGATGAGATCTCAGAGAGGAGGCTTTAAGGATTTGCCAAGTCATGTTTGGCATAAGGGCCTGGAACATTCACTCCAAATATCATAATATAGATGCAAATAGCTCTTTAGCTTAAAAGTTGGCACTGCTGTCATTAGGTGACACAAAATGGCTTCAGCATCTTACTGATAAATCACTCTGTACTGTATCTTCATGGAGGCATTCTGTACAACCACAACTTCTTGCCTTTTAGCCCCTTCTTTCAGGGGCTAAACCCACATCTTAAGCTAAGAAAAAGTAATGGAAATTCTAACCTTTGTTGGGCAGTTTCTAAACACTTTAGCTGAGCTTTAACTGCTCCTTGCCCTGCCTTCAGTTTGGAGAACTTGCACTTGACTTCTAGTCGGGCCATAAACAGCTTCTAAAGAAACAAACCATCCTGTGATGGAGCAGGTTTGCGCTCTGGAAGAGTACAGCCAGCCTTATTTCATTGACTGAAGAATGGTGGATTCGCAACAGCAAGCGGAGGCTCAGAAACCCAGAAACTGCTTCTGCTTTATATCTATCGAGATTCCATCATGCCTGCCTGGGAGGGTCAGAAAGCCTTTAGCGTTATGAACACAGGCTGATCCCCTAGCAACAGCTGCCTGGCTACTGCGGGTAATCACGCAAGGGGTTCTGATGTTAAAAATGCAAAGGGATTTCCACAGATATGTGTGCTTTTAGACGAAGCTATCCAATGGCAATGTTACGGGAGGGCTGCTGAGCAAATCGGCGTGTGTGTATCGGAGTAGAATTGCGTAACAGAAAAATAGGCAAACCAGTTCAGTTCTCTGAGTGTCTGCTGGCTGGCACATTTTTGCTCACTCTTCTGTGGCTTTCCTCAAGTCTTCTAAAGGTCAGGCTTCACCTCTGCTTGAGACACCTTTGCCACTTGCACTGCTCCAAATAGCAAACCAGAAAGTCCGATTTCATTCTTTCCAGTGCACAATCACCAATAGGACAACAGATTAAAGACATGAAAATATATACTTTGTCCATACTGGAGTTGGAGTTTAAATCAAATTGTGAAAACTGGTAACAGGGCAAAATTAGCATCCTAAATCCTTGTAAGTCCTTCTGTTTCTTTAGGGAGCAGAGGCGAATCCTTCTGCAAAGTCCTGAAGAGCAACTCGGAGACCAAAGGCAGCTGCTGCGGCAGCCCTCGAGAGCCAGCCAAAGCTGCTCTGTGCAAAGGTAAGGTCTGCACCAGCAAATATATCCATGCAATAGAAGTGGATCTGTAGAGAGAGGGAGTACACCTTTTCCATAATGTGTGCACTGTGGACACCAGATCTTCAGTGCCGTCCGTTACTGGTGGGACAGGGTGAGTGCCTTCCCTGGTTCAGCTCTGTCCAAACAGAATCCAGTCTGTGAGCTTAGAGACTACCCAAGAGTTGAGCCAAAGCATGCTGAGGAGGAATGATCATGATATTTCTGTGAAAATTGCATGCCCAGTGTGATCAAAAGCACACCTGCAAACTCACCTATAGCCATGAAAAAAGGCAGTGTCAAAACACAGCTCACACTGATACAAAATGCCACTGATTTATATAAAAGATGTAAATTCAAACATATTTGTAAAAGTGAGAATAAGCTAATGATAGTGTAAGCTAACTGCCAAATACAGAGATTTGTCTTGGAAGACTCCCTATAATCGGTTATTAAATCCCTTGAATAGTTTTACTGTGTCACTAAGCCGCAGCTACTGGTGAGCTGAGCCTACTGGAACCCAGGGATTAACTGTGTAAAGGAAAGGAAAAGAAAGGAAAGAAAAGAAGAGAGAGTCCTGCATTCCTCTCTTCATCTCAAACCTCTTAAGGTCCTACATGTGTTTCCAGGAGTCTGAGGATGCTGGGATAAGTATGGAAAAGAAACAACTCTATAGTTTTGGGTGCTTCTCCAAAACCAAGTTCTAACTGAATGAAGTGCATCTGTTGCTGGTTTTATGACTACATGAACCATTTTATGACTATGACAAATCACTATTTCTATAGGAGCTTTTCCTCCCTCACATTTTTGTTTTTATTAGACCATTAATTATCTGAGTGCAGTGAAAAGTGGCTAAAAGAATGGGACCTCATTTTTTTTAGGCAGCCGCTGTGTGCTACCAAGCCAGTTGTAATAAGGGATTTTTACAGGCTTATGGAGCCTCAGCCAAACATGTAAAGATAGAAAGGCCTATTTATGTAGCCTTAAATTCCTCTCTCCGTATAGATTTTTCTGTTCTTCAGATACAGAAGCAAAAATAACGTGGGTTTTTTTTGTGACCTCAGCTGGATATGCACAAAGAGTAGGTCATCTCCAGGATTAACTCCAGAAGATAAAGCTTGGAAAGGTCTGCATTTACTGCCAGGCTTTTATGCTTCCAACTCCAGATACAACAGTTCAATTATTGGCCTACCCAGAAAACTTCTGCGCATCTGCCAGCAGCACCTGAGATGCTGAAATCTGCTCTGTGACGAGAGTTCCCCTTCCAGGCAACACAGAGAGCTCCTTGCAATTAAAACTACGAGGGAGGAAGAATGAAAAACCAGCAGTAAACCTGTGTTTTCTTATGTGGTAACTCCCCCACCCGCCCCCAACCAAAAGGGATGAGAAAAGCTGATGGAAGGTGGTATTTGGCTTAGATTCAATTTTTCTCCGGGTTGGCCCTGTATCCTCCAATGTGGACGTGCCAAGCCAGCGTGAATACTCTGGCACTCCTCCCTGCCGGTCACAGTGACCTTCAAGAACATTCTCTCATTTTCCTGTTCGTGCACAATGCCTCTGATTAGCTCCAGTGCTCACGCAGAGCCAGTCAAGATCCTGTCCTTGCCTTACCTTCAACCTTCCTGGATTACCTCTCATGGCCAACCCACCCAACCTAATCTCTCTGGTCATAGGGAGAACAGTGTGGAGTGGGAGGACGGCAGTGTTGCAACCTGCGGCACTGCAAATACTCTCAGCAAACGTTACACCCTCTAGGAAATGTTGCCTAATTGTTGGAGAAGGGGAGAGGCTGACAGTTAGAGAGTTAAAGGAGGCATTTCATTCACCTGAGACGTTCACACGTGCTGCTTCAGTTTTCCTCTGCGTACAGCAAAACGAGGCATTCCTTAGGGAATTACCAGAGAAGACTGAACTATGTATTTGCGCTGTGTTTTGAGATCCCAACGCGGGCTATTTTAAATGCACTTCGGACACCTATTTTCCCGTTTGAATCTCTAGTGCTAAGCACGTAATTCAAAGAACGCTGGAGGTTTTCCTTTGGATGGGAGGAGGCAGGGAGGAGGAAGGGGCTTTCGTCACCTCTCCCTCTTCTAACCCTGCTGCCTGTTTACATGAAACCTGCTGAATGTAGGAGGCCTCAAAAACCTGAGTTTTGTAGAACTTGACCAATAGGTTTGAAAGTCAGTAGAGTAAGAAATTACAAAGTGACTGTGTAATCCTTATTATCCTTGCAAACCAGGCTCAAAAAATAACATGCAATAGAAAAGAATGTGTACTGCCAACACAGGTACAGTTAGAGACAGTGCATGTTTAATTCAAGGTGGTTCTTCTGTCAAAGAGTTTCTGTGACTTGATTAGCTATACAAGCAACATTTGAGTCATCTGTTTTGGGAATCAGACAGTGGGGCAGCTTGCTGCTGCATTTGGTCTGTTGTTTAAGTGTATAAGGTTGGAACGTTTTGATGTGAAAGGCCCATTTGCATTCCATATTTCTGAAACTCTTATGGGATCCATATGAAATACAACAAACTAGTCCCTTGACTATAAAATATATCAAGATTTATGTAAGAAATATATTTCCACCATAGAAGAAGCAATAATAAGGTTATAATTCTTTTTCAAGGTTCTCATGAAATCCAAGCTACAAAAGCAAGGAGCGCTGTATAAAACAAAAACTAGTAAAAATTCAGATATTAAACCACAGAAAATTCCTTTAAAAAATAAATGTTCTGCTTTGTTACTTATGCAGAACCTTGCAACTGAGCCTTGCTATTGAACAGCCAGGAAAACAACGAAATAGAGAGCTCACATCACACATCAACACAGGCTGCAGGTAGAAAGGACAGCAGGTCTCAGAGGGTCTGAATTTTTCTCAGTTTTTGTAACCACCTAATGGATTGATTTCACAAAGCATACTGTGGAAGAAAGCAAGCTACGTAAACACATGTTAATATTTTCTTCCTGAAGAAAACAATCTTAGCTTCACTGCAGGAATATTAATGCTTTTTGATGCTTCTCTCTATAGATGCAATTTGAGGACAGAAAACTACTGTTTCAGTGGCATAGGAGAGATTCCTTAGCAGCTCCTGGTCCTGATCATCCCAGTGTTCAGGTGAGCCACAGTATTCCATCCAAAACCAGTGCTCAGGGCTGGGCACCAGCTTCAGCCATGAGGCGACAGCAGGGAGGTGCTGGCGGTGGGAGAGCAGCACTATCTAGACAATCTCTTTCATTCAAAGATTTTTTAAGAGTGACTCATGTGCTGGTAGTGTGTATGCTCCCAGAGCCCTTTTTCATAGCTAACTGGAGGGTCAGAACAGCACGTCTCTCAGAAAACAATGTTTCAATCGTGTTTGGAGGCTGCCTCCCCCCCGCCCCCCAAATAGAATAATTCCCAAATTACCTCTGGAGCGGAGATGAGATCAATTCCAATGCATTTTTTTTTTTCCTAGCTTGGCGTTGCTATTTTCCAATGGTAGCAGTGTTTTTTTACAGCGTGCTTTTACAGGGCGTTACAGCACCAACCATCTGGGAGGGCAAAACCCACCTTGTGGAGGGAGCTAGGAAGGACTATTTTCTTGTATTTTTGTGTATTTTCTTGAGCGTGCAGCAGGGCTGTAGGGGTCAGAAAGCATGATTTCCCCTTGGTTCTGCAAGAGACAAGGAAACTCATATATTCTTCTAGACTTTAGTTTTCTCACCTGTATAATGGAAAACCCCCAATATTTACATGTTGTGGACTTTAACAATAAGGGAGAATTATAAATTGCTTTGATATGTTTATTAAACAATGCATATCTGGGCCTCCGAGTAGTGAGTTGTGTGGTCCCCACCCAGAATCAAGCTGCAGTCATGGTCTGTGTAGGTTTTATTTCAGTATCAGAGGGAAAGTAATAGGAAGTAGTGCAATATGTATCGGCTTTCCCAGAGAAGCTTATCAGTTTAGCCCTGTCTCTCACTGCACAGCAGGCATGCAGGCCACAGACACATGGAAATTAATGATTAAGCCCAAATTGTGAAACAAAGCTGTGGCGTTAGAAGACAAACCCTCTAGATTCAAACATGAAATCCAATTTTTTTGGCTGGCTGCTGTCATAGTTTTGTACTGAGGCCACTCGAACCCACCCTACAACTGTGGAAGGTTGAGCACCCATTTCATGTAACCTGTCACAGAAACCCTACGTATGCAAGGAGCCTGACCCATCCCCTTCCCACAAGTGTTTCTTGCAACACGATGGGAAAACAGAGCAGCTGAGATGGTCAGCTAAATCTCAATTTACACCTACATACCTGCATCAACAGGTGAATTCTCTGCACAGTGATTTCACCAAACCAGTTTCTCGTAACAGAACCAATTTTCAATGTTGCTGAGCACCCACAATCCTGCTTGAAATCAACAGAAAGACAGGAGCACATCACTTCATGAGAGCAAGAGTTGTGAGAGGAATTGAAAAAGGAATTTGGCCTGAAGTCCGGTGAAGTCTGCAGAAAACTTCCAAGGGTTTCACCTGGCTTTGTATCAGTATTTTGAGGAAACTAGGAATATTTCCTAGAAAATGCATTGCCTTTCTCTCCCTCTTCACCTGGCTCTGTTGCTTTGTTTTTTGCTGCTTTCTTTTTGTACTGAACCCTTTCTGATGTTTTGTTCTTCTGCCTTGTTCTGATTTGGAGCTGCAACTTAAGCAGCAGCAGATCACTGGAGTAACATTACATGCAGCCAGCCATCCCAGCTTAAGCAAAATTCAACCCGCCATCTAAGGTGTGGCAGTGGGAAAAAGAAAGGTGAGAAAAAAGTAAAGCAAACAACCATTGTACATGGTCCTTCCCACTGCTCAGGTTTCCCACTGCTCAGTTCCAAACCAAGCAGCGCAGTTTATGTGAGAGTCAGCTGCCCTACCTGAGCGTCTCCTGGTAGATCCACAGACGCTCGTATCTCTGTGTGTGTAATCTCCTAGCCGCTGCTGTATGTCACCAAGTGCTTCAGGCCAGGAGTCACAGCTGAACACAGGTAGTAAGGTAGTCCTCTGTCCAAATCATGGCTTCCAGCAAGCTTCCACCCCTCCTCCTTGCCCTAAGAATGGACTGTGTGACCAGTCCTCCCTTACTCCCACCAGCAATTGACCAAACTGCTCCCCTCTTCCAAAAATAGACCGAGGGCTCTACCTCAACATGTTTCAGCCCTTTACCTCCTGACATCTCATTAATCATCTATCTTCCACCAGCAGGAATACAGGACCTCCCCATAAAGATCAGACCTGAGGCCAGTCCACCCTTGTACCTCAGCCCCGACAAGAGCTTCAGTGGACAGAGTACTGAAGGCTGCAGGACACTACGTTGGAAGAGGCATGGCTTCACTGCAGTGGAGGCACTGTGGAAATGTTACCGCTGAGGAGGCAGAGGTGAACCCAAAGGGCTGGTGAAGCTGGGGCAGAGCTGAACTGCGTGCCATGCCATGCTCTACTTTTTTCTGGTGGAGCTGGACCATTCTGCAGCCAGGACCTCTGCTATCTCGAGAGAAAAAGAGAATATGTGGGAAAAGTTGTTGGAAAAGTGCCATACTCCCTGCCTGCTTTTGCCTTTGTTTTTCTGTGCTGTTTTTAAAAATGCTCTCTCCTTGTTTAAACTCCTTCCCTTCCCTCCTGGCTTTTCCCATTTAGGTAAGGAAGTGACCTGTTCTTGACACAGCATCCGAGGTAAAGCCTGTGACCAACTCGGTCCCCAGGCTTGACAGAAGACTTGCCAGGTTCTTTGTTTCTGTGTAGACCGTGAGGAGCCCTCTCTGCTTTTTTCAGGTGATTTAATCTGCAGTTGGCCATGCCACAGATGGCTCTTTGCTGCTGCAGGTGCATTGCTGCAAGTGGCACACGAAATGCTGAGCTTTCTCGAGAGCACTGACATCCACTTCTTCTGAGTTGTCTCCATGCAACAGATGATGGCTTTGTGAAGAACAAAGCAAAGGACCATTTTACAATAAAAGAGGAGTGTGCTTTGGTGAGTGCAGAATGTTTGCTCTGCAGCTGTTAATGATGCAGAACCTCTGGGTTTGGTGGCTATGGGAAAGAAGTGACTCCGGGCTGTGTGTAAGACCTGTTAATGTTTGTTTAACGCTAACAAAGGCAGGAATGCTGCAGGCAGGAGGAACAATTCTTTGCTTTCCTGCCCACAGACCTCTGCTACCACATCTGCTTTCTGCTCTGCACCATGGCTGAGTCTGTTGTTCCGGCGAACTAACACAGCATCTCAGTGTTTACAACAGAAGGCAATTCTAACCTGTGCCAGCTTCCATCCACTGCCCTAGCCTGCAGCTTTCCCATCCTTCAGGTCCAGTTACGCCCTCTTTTACCTGTCTCCCAGAAAGAAAAAATCAGCCTCTGAAAGCCAGGGTCTTACTGACATTGCTATGAAACAGGGTTATGAGCTTTTGTAAGCACAACTTAGGCCACATAATGAAGTCCAAGAAATAAAGATCAGCTTTTCACCTGCCACCTGTTTCCTTTGCCCATGTTAGGTTGTGCCAGAAGGAAAACCAGAAAACAGCACAAGGCAGTAAGTCTCAGATGCTGGCGAAGAGCTGGAGAGAGCAGTTGCAAAAGAACTAAGAAGCTGTAGTGGAATCATAGAGGATGAAATTACCTGCTACAGGTACCCGAACTCATAGGGCAGCAGTAGTGAACTACTGCCACAAGTTTGGCACTGACAGAGGTTTAGGCCAATGCTCATGAGCTACAAATATTTTTAAATAAGCTTAATAATAGAAATCTTACCTGCTTGCCGCCACAGGTACACCTGGAGAATGATGCTAAGGCTGTGCTCTCCTGCAAAGCAACCTGTCTGTTTTGGTGGCATGGAGGCAAGAATGTATCCCCCTCAGCTACATACATGCATTTTCTGAGGCATCTGGAAGATCACAGGATTGTGTGGCTCATCTTTGCACCCAGTGAAACATCTAAATTAATAACTTCAGGAACTCACTGCTACAGATACAGGGAGATATATATAAGGTTATGCCTTTTAAAGCTGGATCCAACACTGAAAAAGAACTTTTATATAAAAAACCCCACCCCAAAGCAGTGTAAGGCACAAGGGACAAGTTCTGATTTTACTCAAAGGAGAACAAATCACTTGCGATTTCATTGGCTCCAGTTTCTAACCTGGAGAGCTGACTGATTGGCCTTCAGTTTCTTACCAGGATAGCCCACTTTCAGTATTTCTAGGAAATTCAAGATGGACACAAGCAGGGGTAGTAGTAGTGAACGAAAAAGAGTGTTTTGTTTTTTAAAGGTAAACTACTGCCAAGGTGTTGCTCTTGCTGCAAAGAGTGACCGTACTATTCAAAGTGTCCCCCCCCATTTGCCTTTGCTTGTTCTGGTCACTTGATGTATACAGTCAAACTCCAGAGGAAGGGCGAGGGTGAAATTCCATTTCATTATGGAATGAAGCCATTATAAAATAGTCACCTGGACTGATTCACTACAGAGTGATGCAGGTTCTCAAGTAATTTGTGGCATTTTTAAAGGTCGTGGGGTGTTGAGCGCCCAAAGCTCGTTGAATTCCAGTTTGATTTGGGCACTTGGCTGCCTTGGCTCTTTCAGAAATCCCAGCTGTAAATTCCCCAGTCCTGCCTGCACGCTGCTGCATCTCCGTGAAGCTGGAATAACCTCAGTGACCTTACTGAACTTCCCTAACACCAATGCTGTCAGCACTACCATCAGAAAGCCAGTCCGTAAGGGATGAGAGCAATTACAGACCCAAAGCCATCCCTGTTTATGCTGAGCTATATACCTTTGCCTCCCTAGAAGAGTTTCAGTGTTCTTTTATTTACTGTGGTATTTTCTTCAGGCGTTTTATTTCATGTGCCACTTTGGGAGATTCTCAAAGGCTTTCTAAGTACAAACCATTGCTTGGCAGGCCTTTTCCCGAGACTAAACAAATTTCTCATTGCTTTACCAGTTGGCTATAACTAAGCATGTGTCCTCTTTCAAAAATGCCTTTGGTTCCTTTCAGAATCCACAGCTGCGCAAGCCTGGACCTGTCTCTTGGATGCCTCCAGGACTCTGAAGTGATGCCAGTGAACCATGAAGTCAGGATGCTCCACCCATAGTCCACCCTCCTGCAGAAGGTGAGAGGGATGCCCAGATGCTCTCAGAAATTAATTTCTGTTGAAACCTGATATTCCATAAGTCTAAGGCCAAACTATGGCAATCGTCTCAGTAGTTTTATGGCAATCAGATTATTGTAGGATATGTGTCATTCCAGTTCCTTCTTTCTGTACCTCGTGAGCTGTTCAGACCCTGACAGGGCCCCATCTGTTGCTGTGAGTTACTGGCAAAGCGTGTTGCAGTTCAAAAAAGCAGTTGCTTCACAGTATCAGATGGGGCCAAATTTTCATGCCTGTTGTCAATCATGTTTTGCATAAACTGCAAAGACCATCCCACGGAGCCATGCTGCTAGCTATTTTTATTTTTTCACTATGAAGAGTAACCCAGCGAACTTAACCATTTATTTGGCATAGCCAGTCATCTGTGAACTGTTTACACTGGCCCCTTACAGCTTCAGATGAGAAAAGATTGCCTTGTAGTGTTCCAGAGCTTGGCTTTCCTTTGGGGTACTCAATTAGCATCTACCAGTTCAACTTCTTGTAACATAAACGGACACTGTAGGCTAGGCTGAAGAGACCCTCACTTCATACCAATAAAAGGTCATTGTGATTTTGGCAACATCAACCTGGAATGGATGTGGACTGCTCACTTAAGAAGTGGCTGTACGTTTTTGAGCTACCTGCAGATGCAGCCTGTAAATTCTGTTTTTAAAAAACATTCAGTACTCTGGTGGCTTTTGACAGACAGAGTTAGCTTTAGTTTCCATCAGCTACCTGCACCAGATACTTGTCCCTTACTGGAAAGGTACAGTCTGCTATGAATAACCACGTAGCTCGATGACAGATGAAGTTGTCTTTGATTTATCGAGTTTATGAAAACACCCTGAAGGGCTGGTTAGGTATCACTAAATGTCTGACAGTTACAGCTCTGGCCTTGAATGGCCTCACCAAGATCAACTCGTACAGTACTGAAGGAATCATTAACTCTGCCTTTCATTTCCACAGAAATAGGATCTCACGACTGCTTATGCAGTATTTCTGCAGGGAAGTACACCTCGCAGTATAAACAGAAATGTGTAAAACTATTCCCATTCATACAGTGAGAATCACAGTTGACTTCTCAGGTTGAACCTATAGCATTTACTGGCAAACAAGTAAATTTTTCTGGGATCAGCAGTGGTTTGACCATAGTACCTGTGAATAGAAGTAGCTGAATTTGCTAACAGTGTATCAGAGAGAGCCACTGGAGATATAAAGAGGAAAAAGATTGGGATATTCCCAGAAAACACAGGAATGAGGGACACGGCAGGCTCACACCCACATTTCTCAGAAACTCCCTAAATATACCACATACATACAGTACATATGTGCTGAGCCCTTGCAGATGGGGAACTTTCACCCAGGATTTAGTTCTGACTGAAACCATAAAAAAGGCTCCAAAGTGTTCAAAAACCAGATTCCTGGCTGCTGGAATTTTGAGACCTTAAGCAAAGCTGCTTTAATTCTTGTAACCATAAGCAAATGTAAAACCTTTATGTTACAGACAATACCAGCAGTTAGGGCCAGCTCTAGGACAGAAATCATAGTAAGCATTAGGAGTCCAGGGCATGGATGAATTTACAGAGACTCAGGAAATGTGGAAGAAGTTGGGTACGAGCTGAAGACCAGGAGAGAGGCGTTTGTGAGGAGCCCAGGCTGTGGGTCTGGGTGCCAGGGGTCCTGCCCGAGCACAGCTGAAGGGACTTACTGCTTATTTGGTGATTTATAGTCGAAGTCACCTGGCCAGGCATGAGGTTGGAAGCTGACCAGCAGTTACTCCAGCGTGGAGCCGAGGAGCTTCCAGGTAAGAAACGTGTCTTTCTTTAGCCGGTCTGATCCATTGCTGTAGTGTCTTGGAGCTGAGGCATCAGTTTGTTGTGCAAATACAGCAAGGGAGGTTTGTTGGGGGTTTGTTTGTTGGGGGTTTGTTTGTTGGGGGTTTGTTTGTTGGGGGTTTGTTTGTTGGGAGGGCTTTGCTGCCCTGCTGAGTGCGTAGTGCAGGTTCCTGGCTCGCTCCACCTCTGTGCCCAGCCTCTTCCTCCAGTGCAGCATAATGGTTCCTTCTCCTGCCCAGAGGAAAGGTGTGTGTTGGGGAGCAGCAGGTGTTTTTCCCAGTCTGCTTTATTTTCCTGCTCTGTTCTAGAGCATGGACTCGCAAACGCTAGCATTGATAGGAATAAGGAGGCAGCAAAGTGCAGTGACTGGGGGAACACAAAGCTGGGAAGAGGCAGGGAGTAAACCTCTTACCATTTATTTAGCTGCCAGGGTAGTATCAAAAAAACCCCAAACAAAATGCACCCTGCCCCCCAATACCCCTTATCCAGACAAAGGGCAGGAAAGTGGAATATATCAGGGAATGGGAGGCCTCTCAGTCCTGCCATAGTCATGCCTAAAACTTCTAAGAAAAAAAAGAGTTAAATGCAGGCTGTGTCTAATTCACTTTGTTCACCATACAACCACAGTTAGCTCAGACTCTTCCCAGTCTTCTGCTTGCTATGTTTTTAAAGTATATTTGTAGGTGGTTCCTTTATTCCCAAACAGTTCTAAAATGGCCCTGATTTTAGGACCTGTTCGAAGGAGGATAAAGGCTAAGTAAAGACAAGTAAGGATAAAGACAAGTAAGCAGCCAGGAAGAGTTGCATGTTATTAACTCATCCTAGTTTGTTTTCAGGTTTCCCTTTGTTCAGTGGTACTCAAAGCTTTTTCTCTCGATCTGCATGTGTTTATTGAAAGGATAGGTTCACAGTCATCAAATAGCAGATAGTGAATAATAAGTTAGGCTTGCACACAGAAATCCAAATGGGTTTGTTTAAAGTGGTGTTTGGTATGCAAATAAAATTAGCAATCCAAATCGGGTTGTTTCTCCTAAGAGTTTGCTTAGCCTCTCCCTGGCTTTGGCTCCCAATCGGAGGGACTGAGGTAACGGTTTAATATAGTCTATTAAGTGATTTGTGTTCGGACACCAAAACTAAAATGGAATCTTTATCGAATATCAGATCCTCTTGGTTCTTCTGGAGAAAAGGAGGCTGAGGGGAGACCTTATTGCTCCCTACAGCTACCTGAAAGGAGGTTGTAGCGAGGTGGGTGCTGGTCTCTTTTATCAAGTAACTAGTGATACAAGGAGAGGAAATGGCCTCAAGTAGCACCAGGGGAGGTTTAGATTGGATATTAGGAAGAATTTCTTTACTGAAAAGGTTGTCAGGCATTGGAACAGGCTGCCCAGGGAAGTGGTGGAGTCACCATCCCTGGAGGTGTTAAAAAACCACGTAGACAAGGCACTTCAGGACATGGTTTAGTTTAGTTTAGTGGGTGTGGTGCTGTTGGGTTGACGGTTGGACTCAATGATCTTAAAGGTCTTTTCCAACCTAAACAATTCTATGACTCTACACTGTTTAAAAGTGAACAGGCAGTTTCAGAAGGGGACAGTGAGGTTATAGGCACTACCTGCCCCAGGGAGTCAGCGGTGCTCCGGCAGTCCTTGGGGACTCCCCAGGGCTCCCTCCTGAGCAGTCTGCTTGCTCTGTGCAGTCCCCAGGGCAGTGTCACTAATACTCTAACCTGAATATGGAAGTAGTTTAGATCCCATGTACTTTTAAAGCAAGCTCACGATATGTGGAGGAAAAAAAAAAAAAAAAAAAAGTGCTGTTGCCTTGAAAAAGGTAGCTAGTTTGATAGAAGTGTATGTTATTCATTAAGCAGCTTCTTTAATACTTAAATCCACTTCTGTTGAGTGAAACGATCAAATTATGTGTTCATAGTTTCTGAAGTCTAAATGTCTTGAACTTTGTTCTTGAATCAGTTTAGATTGTAACAGTTGTGCCAGGAGGTGCTTGTTAAATTTACTGCCTTGGGAGCTGACTCCACCTTTCCTTGCCTAAAATAAACTGACAAAAGAATATGAAAATTGCTCCTCCCAAGCAGAAGTTTCTTAAGGGGGCTAGGTATTAATATTTTTCTTCCCTACCACCTAAGTATCTAAATAGCCTTCTATACTATGTTTAGGGCTGATATTCTGAAGAGCATCCATACCACACTGAGAACAAGCCTTTCTATCGATTGTGCTTTCGTCATACTTAAAAGTGATGTAAAGTGTTTTTAACGCACTGGAGTTTTTACTGCTTTGTGATGACTAATTAAGTATTTAGAAGGGTTCAGGCTGGTTTTCCCCCTGAATGTTTTGATTGATACAAAATACTAGAAAAACTAAATGCTTTTTCTTTGTCTTTGCTCAGCTCCCTGTTAGAAATCCCTGGTTTATTTTCACTTGTTTTTAAAATTGTTAATTGTAGGAGAGGAAAGGAGGTGCTGAACTTTTTTTTAAAACCCATAGATTGCTATGCCAATACGTTAAACTTTAATGTTAGTAAGTTAAAGCCAAATAAGAACTCTGAATACTTGGAGTCTACAACAAAGTCTCTTGGTTATTTTCTTCTGCAAATGTCTGGACAAGTTATTTTCTGTGTCTGCCTGAGTTTTCCCAATTTGAACATGTAGGTAATACATAGCAATTTGATTGCAATGCTGTCTTCAGCTAATAGTTGCCAAGGCGGGGCAGGGGGAGAAGGGGACAGTGCTCTTGTGAGATGAAGGGCTCATAGTATTGGGAGGTCTCTGTTCCTCCATGCAGTGTTGCTAGTCAGCTGAAGACTTTCATGCCAGTTGGGATACCGATGATTATAGTGGTGGATGTGAAGTATGCTCGAGTGTCTATGTCTATCCCTACTGTAAATATGTGGTGGGCCCATGCAATGAAGCCTAGGAATCCAATAGATAATATGGCTCATACTATTCCTACGTAGCCAAATGGTTCTTTTTTGCCTGTGTAGTATGTTACTACGTGGGAGATAATTCCAAAGCCTGGTAGAATTAGAATATAAACTTCAGGGTGTCTGAAGAATCAGAAGAGGTGTTGGTGTAGGATTGGGTCGCCTCCTCCAGCGGGATTGAAGAATGTAGTGTTGAGGTTTCGGTCTGTGAGTAGTATAGTGATACCAGCGGCTAGGACTGGGAGTGAGAGGAGTGGTAGTAGGACAGCAGTAATGAGGACGGATCATACGAAGCCGGGGGGGGGGGGGTTGATATTGTGAGAGGGCTGGAGGTTTTATGTTGATGGCGGTTGCGATGAAGTTGATTGCCCCTAGGATGGATGACACACCTGCTAAGTGTAGAGAAAAGATGGCTAGGTCTACTGAGGCTCCGGCGCGGGCTATGTTGCCAGCTAGCGGGGGGTAGACCGTTCATCTTGTGCCAGCCCCTGCTTCTACTGTTGAGGAGGAGGAGGGATGGGGGGAGTAGTCAGAAGCTTACGTTACTTATGTGTGGGAAAGCTATGTCGGGGGCACCAATTATAGGTGGGACAAGTCAGTTTCTGAAGCCCCCGATTATAATTGGTATAACCACGAAGAAGATTATTACAAAGGCATGGGCAGTGACGACTACATTGTAAATTTGGTCGTCGCCTAGGAGGGTGCCTGGTTGGCCAAGTTCTGTGCGCATGAGTAGGCTAAGGGCGGTGCCGACAGCATTAACAGACTGGTGACATTGCTGTGTAGCATTATGATAGCAAACAAAGCCAATTCTGAAACCCTTCCTAGTGCTCATAAGCAGCAGTAGGAAGTACCAATAATACTTACGTACCTATGGGAGGCAAGCAAACGGGGTATATGAGGGCTGTGTTTGGTAAAATGCTATCCCCGCTCTGATGCTGTGCTTGATCATACAAAGGCGTAATGGACTGCTGCCTGATGCTGTAGAATGTACTTGCATATTTTACCTACTGGTTTGTAAAGTGTAATGCAACAGAGTCCTCGGAACTTTTTTTTTGTATGCCATAGCACAAGCTGTAGGCTGGTAAAAGGATATTTAACAGGAGAACCAGTGATCACCTTAGAATGTTAAGCATGTTGAAATAAGGGCTTTAGGGGTTTGGAGGAACAAATAAGGCTGAAAAAATTTGCTTTTCACAACTTTAAACCCAATATTTGTCACTGCTTTTCAGAATTTTCAGTACCAAAACATTTTAAGTCTAAGATTAATAAAAGGGAAACAGACCAAATTGAAAGTCTGCCCGATTTCTTTTGACCCCCAATATAATAATTTGCTTACAAAGTTTTGTTACCCCCTCCAAAAATAAAAATCTGTTAGGTACCAAGACTGAAAGCAGGGATTAAGAAGTTGTGCCTGTACCTAGAAACCAGCGATGGTACTAGGTACTCTATTTGGAGTTTCTGTAGCCTTTTGAGTATTGCTGAAGGTATTACAATTAGCGGGAAGGTTCCTACTTGCCTTGCTCTTATCATAAGTAAGTCCTCAGTCTACACAGTGAGACATAATTACACTAGGCAGAAACAGATTGCTTCAGTTTTCACCTTGTCTGAGCCCAGGCTATTCTGACAGCAATACATCTTTCTACTCCCTGCTACTCAATTCAGATAACCTACCCAGGGTGTTCCCTTCTCAATCAAAGAAAGAGAAATAGAGGTTTTGCTGAAATAGAAGTTTATTTCCTTCCCGCTGCTTTCTTCAGAGGGGGATTTGTGTTAGGATCTCTCTGCCTTTGTGAAGGTGGTATTTGCCTTGCTAGTTCAAGGATCATAAGAAGGCATTCAAGTCAGAAGTCGCCTTGGCTTGTTCCAAACTACGGATCAGGAGGACAAGTAACGTGAAATATATATATGTGTGTGTGTGTTGAGAAGTTATAAGGCAGAGTTTAATGCTTGTATTCTGTGAGAGACACTAGCTCCTGGCTTGTGTAAGGACCATTTTTTCTGGATAAAGGTTTTTTTTAGGCGGGAGCATATTGAGAAACTCCTCCTCCTTCCCACCCCAACACACACAATGGCAGGTCCGTTGTTTAGAAATCAAGGATATTTCAAAGTATAGCTTGCTGAAATGTTACTGAGTTGGGTTCAGCCTCATGTGGCTGGCTAGAATTTTATGAGTGGGGCAAGGATAAGGCAATGTTTCTTCAGCATTGTCTAGAACGCAAAGGGGTGCAACCCCTTTGAATAGCTGTTCGTAAATTGTGTCAGCCCAGCACGGTCCATCTGAAGGAAATGCATGAGTAGCAGAGCTTTGGAGTGCACTAGACATACCGCTGTATCAGTGCCACATCATATCCAAACTCGTAGAGAATACTCTGAGGAGCTGGCTGTATCTTCATACAGAGCTGTACTGAGAAGCAGTTATTGCTCTTGGACAGGAATTATTAGACTGAATTCAAGCATCAGGGAATACTGTTTACTCGGTTTAAACACATAGAGATCTGTATTGCTTCAAAATAAATTCAACTCAGAGCTGGGTTGAGATTCAACTCTTTTATTAAATATACAACTAAAATGCCTAAAATTAATAACATAAGCTCTAAGGCAGTGAAACAGCACATTAAATAGCATGTAGGATATAAAAATGTATCTATACAACAGCAGCTAGTGAAACAGTTCTTCCTACTTCTACAAAGAAAACAATCTTTTTATACGTGTTTATCCACTCATGGATTCTAGTGATAAAACCAGCGACAGTAGAATATTCATCAGAATAATTACAGTAAGCTACCGGTAGCAGAATATGTGAACACAGCATTAGGGACTGGAGTCATATCTTCATCTCTTTGCCTTCTCTGAGAATGTTTTATGCATACCTGCCCTTTAAAACTGACTGCATAGGACTTCTTGTGGGAGTTTTTTTTTATTACCAATTTACCCAAGAACACTTTCTAATAAAAGGCATGAAATGCTTGTTTTCACTACTTTTAAAGGTAATTAGTAAAGGGTAGTATTGCTGAAAGGTCATATCTGTTTCATTTCAGGAAACACAATAACTCCAAAAAAACCCTTGAACATCATGTTGAGCATCTCATGAAGACAGAAATAGAAACAGTGAACTTCCAGTAAGAGACTGTAGCTTCTGTGAAATCCAAAGGGTAAGTGTTGGACAAAGAGAGGCTTCTAGCGGAAAGGAAAACAAGGAATCCAACAGTGAAGTTCAGGGATAGCACAGGTAAAAGTATAAGATGTAGTGGACTAATATCTTGATGAGACACTGCAATATACCAAAACAAGTAGCACGTTTCCATAAAATAATTGTACTAGGAAAAGGAATACCGTTTGTACCCTGCAAAATGAGACTTGCTAGCATGAGTCATTTTAACCAGGACATAGATACCATCTTCACCATCTGAGCAGTTTTGGGCAATGAGATTTCCTAACTGGGAAATTCTTGTCAATTTAGTGAGACTTGATGTAGAGAACTATGCTATCTTTGTTCTCATGCCTCGAGGCACAGGATGCTCATCAGCTGAGGTCAGGAATACATTCTATCATGCTACTCCCTCTCACTACTGTTTCATTGCACAACTTGGGGTGCTGTATTAAGAAATCCAACACCTGGCATGGGCTATTGCTGCTTCTCAGTATAGGAAAGATAAGGCTAGTAGCCACGTGTTGGGACGGAATCAGAGCACTTGTCAGGGAGGCCGCCTTTCTTATTCTAAAATTTGACTAACTACATCTCAAATAGAAGATCTGCTGAACTGAGGGCTTTGCAAACCCTTTATTTTATAAGATACCTTTAAAAGTACTTTTCTGTCAGTGTAAAAATAAAGCAGACCTTATTCGAAGTTGCAATGTAGTAACAGGGTGCACTGATCTGTTGCTGAATTTTGCTCATTTAAGAAATAATTTCAAAACCGAAGCAGCTACTTAAACTGAGAGCGACCTCAGACTAAATGGCCCAAGCTTACCCAGAGAACTTATCTTCATCTTAAACATCAGCAAAAAAAGCTTCAGTGCTTTCTGTATTGAGTATAGGAGTAACTCTTTATGATGAAGAGTTTCTGAATCTTAAAATACCAACTTCCTATGCCATGGCACTGGGAATTTTCAGCTGCACTTACTCTGCAGTCTTACTGTCACTGGGAGCAACGATGGTCTCTGCTTAGCTTAGTTTTATGATGTCTTTCTCAAAGCTACTGGGTTGTTAAGTCTGCACCCATCAAATTTCAGGAAAGTCTGACAATAGGTCCAAAAGTTACTAACATACAGATAGCTAGTGAGTACAGGAGCCTAGTTTCTTAGGGAGGCAAGTTCAGAAAACGTATCTCAACCTACCTATATATTATGGACATGCAAGCTTATACTCTTGACTTTTCTCATCTCTCTTTATACTTCTGCAGGCATTACAGTACATGTTTGGGTGTTAACAAGACAGACGTAGAACCAGCGCACTCGAATAAGCTTTTAACGTAAGCCCAAACTCCAGTGAGAAGGCCCAGACACCAGACTTCATTGATTCTTCTGATAAAGGCAAGTTTTTTTTCTCCACATTTCTGTCAAGACGAAGATTTTTGCCAATGCAATTGACGGCATTACCAGACAGTATTAGACAAAAATAGCTAGATCTAACTTTGCCTGGTAAGACAGCAATCAGCAGGCACTCAGACTAAAGGAAACCACCAACATTAAAGGAATTTTTCCAGGTCCAGGACTAAAAAGATAGGGCAGGGAAAGGCAGAGGGCTTCTCCCTTAGACAAAGCAATAACCAGTCAATATTTAACTTGAAATACTTGCTGATTATGAGGCAGTATAATTATGAAAACAACCGTTTCCAGTTCACTGGTACATGAGTTAAAAAAAATTTGTAAAGAACTTAACTTACCAACAGCTCTGCCCACTGCATCCATCTTGCTGTGAAATTGCACACCATGCCTGTGTCTGGTGCAGCTCTGTCAACAGTAGCACAGCAAGACTGTGGATGCACGTTTCAGCTGCACTCTAAAGACTGTGTCCTCATCAATATTAAAGCTCCCCTCAGTGAGTTAACTTTTTTAGAATTAAGTCTGATGCAGACCAGGCCTCAGATAGCTCTTAAACCAGCCTAAGAATTAGTACTGCCTGTAGAATTGCTCTTCTGTGAAACTGATTTAAGAGAGATGAAAATCAGTAGGAGAAAGGGAGGGAGAGAAAGATATTGAGGCAGAGGGGATTTTTCTGGGTTGCCCCTGGCTCTCATGACTAACTCCCTCTGAGACAAGACTGAACGGACACAGACACTTTCCTAAGCATAGATCATCATGGGGGAGGGTAGGGGGGATTTCCCTGGTCTCCATTTCATTTTTTTAAAGGCGACATTCCTGTGCCTGGCATGGATGCTCAATTAGTTATCTTTTTTTTTTTTTTAATGTTTTTAATTACTCAACTCCATCCAAGGACCCATACTTTGTTTTAGGAGGAGATGGATGGGAGGTAGGTGTGCGCTCCAATTCATCCGATTTAAATGCTTGTTAAAAGCCAATTTGCAGAGTCACTCAAATTTCACACCATTTCCTCAATCCCTTGTGAACCAGTTACTTATTAACACTGAGGCTAATCACCAAATAATGCTTCTCTGCTTCTTCCTTCTCTCTCTTGTTTTCCTGAGAATTACAACCTGCAAGGGCAAACACAAAACTGAGCTTGTTCCAGTGAGTCAACCAGTGGAGTTAAAGCAGGCAGAGTCAGCTCCTTTCAAGCTGTTCACATTGTAATGGAAACAAGTTTAAGTGAAGTTTTATATACCAATTGGTTCATTTTTCCTACTGTTCCTGTATTACCTAGTAGTTTTGGTAAGGAATCGTACACCCAGCTTACTGTAAAGTGTTAAAAAAACATTTCGAGTTTTCCAGTGACAAAGGCAGAGAATGCAGTATTTGCTTGTGTACCACTGTGTTGCTATACCAGTTCTATTTTGGAGTGAGGGATTAACACTAAACTGAGGTTGAGGAAAATGTTTTGGTGCTGCGATTCAAACACAAATCAATACTTGGAATCCATTTAAAGATCTGGGGTGAGGAGTGTGTAGTCAGGGTGTGTGTGTGTAACACTGCCTTATATTTCTGACAGAAAGGAGCTGAAAACCAATGGGTACGATACTGAAGAATCAGTACAAGGTCTGTGCACTGTCCCACCTCAGGTTAGATCCCCAGGAGTGCTAAAATTTTATGGTCTTTCAGAAGTGCAGGCAGTATGAACGCTCCTTGTGTAAGGATGAATGTCAGCTTATATAGTGGACTGCTAATGAGTTCTGACATGAATTCTTATCCTCTACAGGTAGACCAGGTTGTCTGCAAAATACTGACTTGGATTAATCTGTCAAGGACTATAGGAAGGACCTGCAGGGTAAGTAAAGACTGGCCCTGAATATGTACATGCAGTTCATAATGCAGGAGGCATTAAATATCACTAGAGGAGGGCAGGACTTGCACCTAATTTAGTCCCCAAATTTGGCCTGTAAATATATGCTTTGTTTTAGGTATGTGAGTGATCCCAGAATCTGCCAAATAATCAGATCTTTAACACAGCAAGCAGTATTAGCACTAGCAGTGCTGAAACTTGTGCTTTTTTACTAAAGCAGATGGAGCTGGACTATCTGGCTCAAATATGACATGATAGGTCACTAAGATAATACTCTTACAGTAAGAAGAGGTCTCCTCAAGCACTTGCTCCTCTGTCACTCGCCCCAGGAAACTTGTTTAAATCTGACCTCTATGTCATTTGAGAGAAGTACTTACTTCCTTAAGGAGTCCCAGCTTCTAATCAAAACCTCATCCATTCTCATGCTCAATGCAGCAGTGTACTTCTACGTGAGTTGCTACATAGAATGAATTCTTGTGAGCAGTAGCTCTTCGTGTAGAGTAGCGTAAGCATTCAGTAGTTGTTCCTTGCCTGGGTTAAATTCCTTTGTTGCTTAATGGAATGATTAGAGTGATTAACCCACCTGTTCTATAAGCTGAAAGCACTGCCTATAACAGGGTAGGTTATAAGGTTGAAAGTTCATAGGCCGTTCAACCATGGAGGTATAATTGAACTGTAATTGGGAAGAATGACCTTTACAACCAGTATCCTGCCCCTAACCACCTTTCACAGCCAAGCATGGCAACATTACAAGCAAATCTTTCAGCCTCCTGGGCTAGGGTTGTGCCATACAAATGCATCAGAGCTCTAACTAGTGTTTGGAAGGAAGAAAGCATTACTGTGCCCCTGAGAAGACGTGATGTTTTGTACGTTACAGCTGACGTGTCCTGCCACACTGTCGCAGCAACATCAAGGTTTGGTAGCACCTAACGGAGTGGTTTCCAGCAACTTTTTGTTGTAAGTGTTTCTGATTATAGCCATTTACTATATCTAAAAATACTTGTTAATGTGACAGCCATCATTCTTACCCTCTTGTCCAAATGTTCCACTTTGGCCTAAATTGTGGTACAATGTCTTTCTGTGAGAGCTCCTCCTGATGCATGTTGTTGTTTGGTTCACCCTTTAAACATCGTTACCAGACAGTGTTAGAGTAGATCCAAAAAATCCAGCACTGTCTAGTAAGATGCCCACAGAGGACCATAGTCTGTCCAGCAGTTGGAGAAATGAAGCATCTATTAGATTCCACATTCTTCAGGATGTCAGTGTTCCATAAAAACTAACAGAAATGGCTTGAGAAAGATTGCCTTACATCACTGAATGTGTAAATAATTTACCAAACATGATAGGCAGAAGGAAGACATTTGATATTAAAGGATAGTTTGAAAATCATGGTGGATTTCAGGAGACAAAGATAGTATAAAAAGTTGATTTAACAAAGATCTAAAATAGAAACATAAGGTTAAGTTCTATTTCAACATGATGTAAAAGCAGTAAGATTTCCTGTGTTTTATTTTTTGGCTTCCTCACTCCCTCCTCCATTTTGATTCAGAAAAATACTGATTCAAGTCTTTCCAATCAATTAAAAAGACATGCAGAAAACTGGTGTATATAAAGAAAACAGTACTAAGAAGGGCACAAAAAAGTGACAAAGATGGCCTAGCATTTAACACGGTTAGTTTCTTTTACAACAAATACTTTATTGTATTGGTTTTCATTTAAGGACTGCAGACAAATCTGAGTCTTAAATGCAAGTGACAGGAGACAGGTGTATAGTTGTTAGACAGTAATGTAATTAAGCATAGTGAATACTAATGGTAAAGATGATAAGGTCTTATCTGTCTGCTTTGTTTTCTTTTTTCAGAAGGAGGAGAAGCTTGCTGTAGCATGCCACACAACAGAGAAGGTAAAAATCTAGCACACGCTTCTCAACCTTGAGCATTTCCCTGTGTAAGAGCTCTGTGCCGTTCTACGTGGGACTGTCACTCTGAGGACTCCAGATTTCTGACTGCCACCGACCCACTGCATCAGCCAGGAAGAAGGCAGAGTGATTTGTTTCGTCTTCCTTCCTTCACCCCTTATTGTTAGTCTTATAGCTGGGGGTAGTAATGCTCTCTCACTATGCGATAGCTTAAGACAACTCTGATCTGAGCTATACTGGGTAGGTAATGTTATACTGCATGTAATATTTATTATAGCCATAAGATACTCATAAGTCTTTGTGGATCCAGCACAGTATTTCACATGGTACGTATACAATGTTTCTGTCAAACTAAACTGTAAAGGAGTACATTTCATCCAAGCTATACTTCAGTGAATCATTCAGTTGACGTTTCAGAATAGGGTTCAAGGAAACAACCAACCTCCTCAATGCAAGTAATTAAAAACTACAGCACACTGTGTATCAGTAAGAGATCCCGGGGGGAGGGTGGGATTGAGGAAGGTAAGGGGCAGGATGCTGCTATTGTTGCATTTTGGTGCTTAACACCTGCCAGGTACAGTGAAACACCTGCCCATAAAGGCATGTGTCAGATAAAAACATCTAACAGCAATAATACCCTTTCTTGGTGATAGCCTTTATAAATCATTATTTATAAATATATCTGATAACTGGAGGTAAAACTTCCTGTATTGTTTTCATTCTCAGTAAAGAACAAAAAGCCTCCATGAACCATTTAAGACAACATTCTCAATCCATTTTATCCCTTTAGACTGAGCTAGTTCTTTCAAGGTGATTTTAACTAGTATAATTGATTTAGGGAAAGGAGCCTCATCAAATAAGAATCAAGCCCATCATATTTTAAAATGTATTTATTATAATATTAGTCTACTAAAGTAATGAAAACAATCAAAGGGAATGGGATTTAAGTCTCATTCTATCTCTCAAACCCCCGCCCCCCCCGCCAAGAACTGACAAATAGATGTAAAAGTATATCTGTATAAAAATAAAATTTAAAATGTATACATTACATAAAAGGTCAAGGTTTTAAAATAAATGGCTTTGCTATTAGAACATTGTCCTAGAGAAGAGCAGTCTAGAGGAACGGCTGTGAAAAGGAAAGAGTAAGTTACAATAGCAAAGCTGAAAAAGTAAACTCTACTTTTGATTTCAGCAGTCTAGTTCTAAAATTATATTTAGGTGAAAGAACATTTTGATTTTGAGAGAAAATTGTGAACAAGAAAACTCAAATGTTAACATTTCAATAAAATGTTACTTTCAGTCTCTGGAAAGCTACCATTGTTTAAAAGTAAATGAAAAGAACATGTCTGGAGCAGAGTACCTACATTCATCTTTCTTACTGCTTACAAAGCTTAACATTTTAATTTGAGTGTATTCTAGTGTTGCAGTATCAAACATGTGCTCTGTTCCACATTCTGCACGGTTTTCTATTTACAGGCTCATTCTAACATTATTTTATCATTCTAGATTTTGTTTGCTTTTACCCTTTATTCTAGAACCCAAGGCATTTAATTGTAAATTTACTTATGCTTGGGGCCATTTGACAGTCAAGCATGGATTTCTCTATTGGCCACTAACCTCTGTTTCCAAATTCGCTGTTGAACTTTTCCACGTTGTACACGAAACACCATAATCATCATTACCAGGCAGTATTAGAAAAACAGAAAACATCCAATGCTGCCCAGTAAGATGGTAATGGCATCTCAGCATCATGGTCTACAAACAGCAGCTATGCCACCACAAGCTATAGAAAGCCTGACTATTTGAAGTAGAAGAAAAAAAGGTGTAGGGGGGAAGAATACCACCTGTAGCTGTGATTTCAGCAATTACCAAATGCTGTTCGTTTGGGAGAGATGGAAGCAACAATGTTCTGAAAAGTTATCCCAGAAATATTTGTACAGGTCATACAGTCCTGCCTCTTCCCACCATCCCCAGCCTCCCCCCCCACACCCCTTCAGAACTGTCACTTACCAATAACTGGTCTTATTTATATTTACACCTAAGGAAACACACTTATGAACTGAAAAATGTCACAAGATGGTATTTATTTGAGGTATGGGCAGTTACAGCCTTATGCCCTATCTGCTACTGCAAATTAGAACTGTGGGGAAATGCAAAATCCAGGAACCAACATAGGTTTGCGGACTTCTAGGTATATAACTCTTACCTTTCTTCCCGTACCTCCAACCATTTAAGCTTTATCTGTGTTTTTTATTAGGCAACTCCTATTTGCTGATTCTTTCTGTCATCTTTTAATCAGATTTATATTTGGGGAGTCCAAAGATCTTGCAGGGCATAGTTATTACAAAGAAACCATAAATATTTAAATGCTAAGAATGTTTGGAGCCTCTTACTCTTCACATCATCTCTTAATGTTCATGAGATTTTTGCATGTGTGGTTTTGTTTTTTTTTTTTACAACATTGACTCAAATACATGAGAAAATAGGCCTAGACCTCTAAACAACTCTGGAGTAACTAAACAAATTACTACAATTTGCTCACCACAAAGAAACTCAGCATTAACATTTAATACCTTTGAAAAGAACAGACTTGTAACCTGACAAACATACCTTCCAGTGCATTCTGAAACCCATCGGAAATCTCTGTTTGCCAGACACTGCTGATGATAGATAAACCTTCCGTAGCCCAGTGGCTACAGCATGGTGTCATTCTGTCCCTCCACACATTTCCTCCTTTACCTGCACAGTTGCTAACTTTCTTAACCAAAATCACACCATTTTGATTAGTGATAGAGTACAACAATAAAATGACCTCCAACTCAGCAAACATTGAAGGATGCAAAAGGTGCAGCTAAAAGCAGGGGAAGAGAAATTTTCATTTGGTTCCAGATAACTCCAGGTCAGAAAGGCTAAATTCCTGAATAAAGGGAACTAGTGTTTTGATTTGCAAAAGCAAAAAAAAAAAAAACAAAACAAAAATGCCCTTACTGCTTGCACTGACGACTTCAAAACTGCAGTAAGGTGAGGGCCATTCCCGAACACTCGGCAGCACAGTAACCGTTTGAACAGCAGGACTGCATTCAATATAAAGATGGTGAAAAGATGGTGAAAATAAACTGAAAAATAACTAGAACAAAATGTGGTGAAATGACAAAGTCATTGTTGCAACTAGAATCCCATCCCAGTTTAAGATATCTACATCTTTCATGTCATTATGTGCATTACCTGATAGTTTAGATGGGTCACTACGCTACATATCATTTAACACCTCCTCAAGATTCACTTAAGAGAAATTCCAGTCAAATTCTGATGTCAAGAAGTTATAGTACAAGAGCTCTTCCATGAGGCTACACCAAACAACTTTCATAGTCTTGTAACGTATGCCATGCCCTTACAATGCCATTTGAATACAAATACACGTTTTTGAGTCCCCGACTCCGTTTCTGGTTGACATTCTGCAAATAGCTAAGTAGACCACTGCAAAAAAAAAACCCTGGAGGTGGGGTTCTTTTTGCATTTTATGGTTTAAAAACCAAAACCAAGATGACACTGAACCTCATCAGTCCCACTAAAGCAGCTAACAAGCAGACATGCTCCACTTAACCATTACAACAGAAAGCGTTTCCTACATCAATAACATGGAATAAAGAAAGTCAACAAGAAGCAGAATTAGACAATAGCTCTTTGTCTAAAGTACCCTACATGTTAGATGTGATAGCTGTAGCTGAAATAAAAGTAGGCAGAATGGAGGCTTTCTAAACAATAAAACCCCAGGCTGTGTTAAACTCTGTTTTGATGCATAGCAACCAGATCTGTTCTCCATTTAATATGGATAATAATAATTTCCTAGAATGACCACAGTTTTTACAAAAAATCCCATGAGGGTTAGTTATAATTAGAGCAAAAATATTCAATTGCACGTGACTTAGGAAATGTCAGCCAACTGACAGGAACAATTTAGGGAATAAGCTAAGATTCCGGTTACTTTTACCCTTTTTGCCTGAAGTCTAGTGTCTTGCTAGGGCGAGACTTGTGAGCTTTTTTCGTGCTGCCATATTGATAGAAGAGTGAAGCAGAAGTAGCCAAGAGTTTGAAGTTCTCATTCTGTTGCTTCACCTTCTATTTTCGAGGGTTTCATGGCTTTTTTTTCCCCTCCCTTTCTTTCGTGGATGTGATGTCTCTTTGCAGTCTGGGGCTTTTCTTTTTCAAATGACAAAAAACAACCCAAAAACCTTACAGATGTTTTTCAAGTAAGGTAGGTGCATTAAAAGTAGATGTTTGCACAATTGTACTAGAACCTTATCATACAAAGTCTCACTTAATGACCAGAATTAAGTACCTGTCATAACAAGACATTCTCTGCTAGTGTCCCATGGGTACTGACATGTCAGGTTTTTAATAGTGCAAACACCATATCTTTCATTCCTTGACAAATGACTCCTTCCTATTTGGCATCGATACTGGAGGCCTAACAGGTGAATTTTCGTAGATTCCTTAGAGACCGAAAGTGATGAAGACATGTAAATAGGCCTGGATTGTCAGACCTGAAACTTCTAAAAAATGAAACTAGACCATTGCTAGAAAAGTCCATTCAGCCGTGAAGAATCACAGGCCAGAAACACAGAGAGCCCATAACGGTGGCTTCTGGTCACCTGTCTGTTGGGAGAGTTTTATGGTTTATGAAGAAGATATTTTTTATGGGGTTTCAGAACAGATACCAGTTTTATTGTTGCCACACTTAAATCCTTGCCATCCCTTTCACTGTCAAATAACAAAAAGGCTTTTTTTAGCTCCTTGGTTTGGACATTGATCCAAGAACTACCAAAACAAGAGTCGTTACACTACAGACTTACAGCAAAGGACGCTGTTCCACATAAGCCACTTCCTCAAAAATCCGTTCATAGATTTGTCTAAAGTCATGAAACTTAGTCCCTTGAGTATGAATTATAATATGATATATCCCATCACTTTAGAGTGAGCATGGGCTCATATCTTTCAATTTACCACTCTAGTTCTGCCCTCAAATACAAATACTTTGCTGCAAACAGAAGCTGCTGTGTGGATACAGTTTGCCAGTGCATCCTACAATTGAGATGGACAAGGGAACGTTTCTCCCTTGAACTTGGAGTAGAAAATACCCGATACGTCAGTGTTTATAGAGAACATAGAGAGGGGGTTTTAAGATGTCCTCTTCAGCTGATAAAAGGGCCTTTGCTTAATCTTAACATTTTATACAACAAAGCTGCCAGGAAACTGCTTTCTCACTTAAAAATAGCACAAAAGGAAAAAAGTGTAAATATTTTACATTAGCATTCACATGCATCGTCATTGCCCCATCTTCCCGTGACACAGACTGGAGTGATGCAAAGTGTGTCACAGACTTATCAGACCTAGCGCGAGATGAGAGGTTGTGAAACCTGCATCCTTGCGCATTTTCTGAACTCATCTGGAAAAGGCCATGAACTACCAGATCTAGCTTTAGATTAGACTAGATGACCTTTATCAGCCCAACCCTAACTAAATTTTCTCTGATCTAGCATTTCTGATGACATCTCAAAGGTGCCACAAGGGCAATTCAAGGCAGTCACCATTTAAATTCTGATATACTGGGAACCAACTCAACAGGAACAGGTGTTGGCATGATCCTGCTATTTTCCAATCGTGCAGGAATTATTTCAGCCTGATGCAAAGTATTTTCATCTGTGGCCCACCTAGAAGGTGACAGACATCTCCTGCTTTTACAAGCATGAGAGAAAAACCATCCTAGAAATATACTCTAAGCTAACAAATCACTGCCCTAAGGCATTCCAGCAGCAATCCTGCCCCTCCTGGGTCTCAGTGGATGTTTCCCTAAGCCAGTTTCTTACTGTTGAAACCCTCCAACAATTTCAGAGCTGTTGCGCTGACCCAGACACATGTTCAAGCCAAAAACCCCTGCACATAAATGCCACAAACTAGCACTTAGAAGGTATAAATCCAAATCTTGCCAAGCGATTCGACAGGACACCTCTTTCTGTGTCCAGAATGTACAAAACCAGTGCCAGTGCACTGGTACCTAGCGAGCAGTATTGTACCATCTCTCAAATCCCTCTTGCTCACCAGAGGTGGAGAATACCTAAAATAAAGAGATACTTCAATAGGAAAGGAAAGCATTGGTTCTTCCTGCAATAGGTGTAGGCAAAAGGGAAAGTCAAAAGGAATAGGAAATGAGGAGTTTTCCAGGGCCTTTTCCTTTAAGAACTCTTTCACCCTCCTGCCTTTGACACATTTTGTGATAGAGGAAAACCCTTGAGGTCAAGTTAGCTCTAAGCTTAACTCTAGCTCTCACTAGAAATGCCCTTCTTTCTACTAATGCTGCTTGGAAGGTCAAAGTTTCTTCCATAAAGCAAGGTGAGTACATCAGATGGGCTCATTGCAAAAAAACCCACAAGGTACGTGAAGGAGGCAATGGGCATTTTTCATCAGTACTACACAAGTCAGGGATAGTCTGTCAGTAACCCTCAGCTCAGGTGTTCGGGCAGTTCTCCAACAAGCTAGAGAGAAACATAGCTGTCTATCTTAATTTGAAGCTCCCTCTTTTCTTTCCTTGCCTTTTGCAATTGCAAACAAAAGGCTAAGTAATCTATGAGGAGGTGTGCTGCTACAAATACACCTGTTCTGACAGAAATCAAACTGGATCAACCAATTCCCTTCACACATGCAGAGAGAAAGACAAAAAAAAAGTACCAGCATGGATTAAATTCACTGTGGAGAGCTGAAAGGCCTCAGTCCGCTATTCGACATCCTACATCTCCTTATAGGAATGGCAAAAAAGGTGGTTTTCTTTAAAATCTTTTTCTTAATATACCATCCCCTCCGCTGACGGTTTTTACAGTTCATTCATTCCGCTCTGTCCAGACTGTCTCTGTAGCCTGCATGCTAGGTGGCCATTTACAGTCTCTGTACAGCGGGCACACACCAGAAATCAGAGTACTTCACGTGGTACAACTGGGTGAAGAGGTTTGGGCCAATTACATTCTGCCCCCAACTCCCCGCAGCTAGTGACAGTACAAAATGCAAGTCATTGCCACGTCAGGTGTATCTGCCAAGAGCAGGATTTGACTCACAGCGTATTACTATGAAAAGACAATACCGGAATATTATGCAATCAAAAGTTAGAGCAAACCTGCAAAGTCATCCAGTCCTTCCTCCGCGCTTCCTCCATGGCTAGCCCTCGATGGGACTGTTCTCAGAAGATTCCTCTGCTTTAGGGCTGCCCTAGTCTGGGTTCCTCAAACCTCTTGCTTTACCCATGTTCTTTGCAATGTCCTCCAAATCTGTTTCCAGTGAAAATACGGACTCTTTAACGGTGTACAGTATATCAAGAGAGTATGGTTAGCACACCATAGGTCAAGCTGCTGCTTCCAAACGAGTTAAAAACACCACCTTCACGAATGTTTATCAGAACTGCATCCCAGCGCTACACTGACTTCCAGTCACAGCTTCAACAGTCAACTTCTTAAGGCCTCGTCCCGTATTGACTTCCACGAGTGCTAAACACCCGAGGATTAAGTCAACCAGTAGAACCTGCAGCTGGAGTTAAAAAACAACAGCAACAACAAAACAACAACAACAAAACCCCCACCACAAACCAAAAGCAAACCAAAACCCCAAACCCCCACCTCTGCATCGGTTTCATATCTGAGCCGGGAAATGGTTGCATGCAACGATAATTACAAAGGCACATATTTCTTAGCTGCATAATGCTGTTCTAATAAACAATCCTCGCGCCTTGCTGTTTGTGTTAATCATTATTCAACCTGACAATGGCTGGTGAATTTTCTTTTCAAAACTTTGTATCACTTAACAGCCTATCCATCATCACTGTGCAATGAAAATGATGTCTTTTGCGAAAAACAACAACAACAACCACCTAAAATCTGACATTGTAACAGACAAAAAAAACCTGTGAAATAGTTTCCAAGACCACCTAAATCCTTCATAGGGCTCTTTCTGGAACTCTCTTAGAGCTAATCCGTTAAAATAATAATCTCCTTGGTTTGCCTAACTGCTGTCAATAATAGATCACAGCACGAAAGAAAGAGCTTTTGTGTCATTTTCTGCACAGTACTGCATCTGTTTAAATTCTTTTTCCATTAGTCCCATAGCAGCTACTTTATATATAAAACAAGAAGTTTCAGAAGTGAATTATAGATAACGAAGTCAAGGACAACTTACACATCATACACAAATGTGGCGATTTTGTGCTTATATAAGCAGGCAAAGGACCAACGCCAAATCTTGATCTCTGCTAAGATGCTATACATCTACAATACCAAATAAAGTTAAAGAGTTTATATAGCTTCTACCATAAAACTGAGACCAGAAAATTAACTTTTTTTTTTAATCATGGGTTTAGTTCATGGAGTAGCTGCTACTTTAAAAGTTTAATAGCAACTACCGTGAGTTAGGAAAACAACTTTATAAAAATTAGCTTAAATGGTTAAATGTGATATTTTGAGAAATGCATTTTGATCTTTGCTTTAGCATGTGCAATTCTGTACGCAGGACGGAAAGAACTTTCACAACTCTTTCTTTACTACAGGAGCTGCCAAGGATTTCATAAACTAAGGAATGTTTTGCTTAGTGTCCCCCAAGAAGGTTACTCAGAGGCACAGCCGATACTATATAATCAACATACCATAGCCACCTGCTAGCCAAGGCTATGCTTGCAACAACTAACGATAAGGCACGGAACCCCCCAAAAAGCATGGCATACTATACAAATGAATTATGGATTCTATTAACCAGCTCAACTTACACGAAGACAAGTCAAATGGAGGCATTTACTTTTAACACACACATTCCTCAGATAAATCCTCATTTCACACCCAATAGTAACTCTAGATCTTTGGCTTTTTTAATACTAAATTCCACATGTTTGTTTCTATCTAGTTCAGCAACTAAAAATAGTTTGTTAGAAATGCTTATTTCCCGTTGGACTAATAAACAATGTCAGCTCATTTATTAAGTCTGCTTTGAGTGAGACTTATTTAATACCTAGCAAACACATGAATTATTAGTATTTACCAAAAAAAAAAGGAAAAAATAATTACAAACTTATCTAATCGGCTTGCTGCTTACATTACCATCGCCAGTGAAATATGTAATTCATGCCCACCAGAGGCCTGAGAATTAGGAGAATTTCTGGATCCATGAAAGATGGCGCTTGCTTTTAGTACACTAAATACAAGTCTGGCGATAGCACACAATTAAAAGAGATTAAGTGCTTTGTCTGGAGAGAGTAACACTAAGTTATTATGGCAGAAGCAGGACAAGTCTAAGATACATCATAAAAAATAAAAATCTCCAAGCCAATTCATCTAGCATATACCTAGTATATTTGAGAAATAAATCCTTCCTTTCACCTCCTTTCTTCTCCCCAAGAATAGTATTTTACAGGTCGGCCAGCAAACAGGTGGAATCTATACCTCAGTCATATGCAGAATCTTTCAGAAGTGGCAAGTCAAAAAGAGAAGGAATGAAAAAGACAGGAGAAGAAGGGAAACGCGGAAGAAGGTGGTTATAACCTTACCGTTGTGAAACATCAAGGCGCAAAATGCAAAGTAAAAAAAAAAAAACACAATGCAAAAAAACCCCCCCCACCACCAAAAAACCCCAAATACCCCATCTCATTTTTCCCGAGGCCTCAATAGTGTGCTTTCTCTGGCTATTCGGTACCCATGAAATATAAAACCACCCTAATGGTCGCCCAGGTTACCGACTTCATTTAGTTAATCATCACCATTATTACCAATGTTCAGGCCTTGAGAAAAAAGGAAAGAATGACTGAAGAGGAGGAAAAACAAGGAACTTAAGTGAACCCCACCCCCACTTTTTTTTTTTTTTTTTTTAAACAGCACTAGTAATTAGCTGTTACCTACATTACCTTTCTTTCTCCTCCCCTCTTCTACTTCCTTACCTGCCTCCCCCACTCACTTCTCAAGTACAAGGACAAAGTTCCAGCAGCCTTAAAACAATTGGGTATCAATTCTCCTGCAAGTGGGAAATACAGAGAAGCCCATTTTTACCCAGGTAGCTGCAGGTCTGAAAAAAGAATGCAGGCTCCAGCGGGGGGGGGTGGGGGGGGGGAAATAACTTGTTAGTTAACCTGTAGGGCTGAGCCTTAATCAATAGTCAACGGCGATGAAAAGAACAAAGCATGTGAAACTTAAGCCTTTATATCTTCGAGCTCCATCAAATAAAAGCTATACCTGGAGTTTGAAAGGACAGACAGGCTTATTTGAAAGCTTAAAAGCATCAATGCAAACTAAGTTCTGTTTTAGAGTTCAGACTGCTTATTGATTCGTGATTACTTCTGCCACAACCTAAGATTAAATAAAAGTAAGACCCTAAAACTGACTTACCTGACTCTAACGACAGAGCCGTTTAAAAAAAAAACAACAAACACCACCTAATTAAAGTGAAATGTGCATCCCAATTGTAAAATGTAATTTCCTCGGGCCTCTTTCCCCTGCCCCAAATATGGTAAGAAGGTTCTAATTAGCTTGTTTTGCAGCCAAAATATCCAACAAATGAACATCAGATTGCACGTATATTTTATGTCCAGTTTGCATTTTTGTGATTCTAAATCTCATTATGTGCTTTTTTAGTAGAAATGCAGAAAATTATCACTTCAGCCTTCCTCCGTGTTTTTTAGACTAGGGGCACTAAGAAACCCCTATTTCATACATAAGTAAACCATCACAAAAAAGGGGAACCCTAGGAGAATTTTCAAAGTTTTATGAATATCATATTGAAACAATTTACAAACACTATCATTAACTGGTATGTATTTTAATGTGTCCTTTCATTGATTAAATTAAAAAGCATTGTTTCAGGGAGGATTTTTTTCATCTTTCTGAAATAAAGAACTACTACTCAAGTTTTATACAGCAATATGTATCAGTAAAACTGTGTCACCAGGTCAGTTTCAGGACTCACACTCCTTTGAACTCATTCACTGCGTGGACCAACATTTCAGTTAGTGTTAAATAGGGGCAGGCTCCAGACCAGCACCGCCCAGTATAACCATCAGAAGAATTTAGCTTGCTGCTCCATTTGAAAAATTGAACAGCATCACTGTATCTGGCATTTAGAGCTCCATGCTGGCCACCCCCGGATCTCAGCGACTTCTGTAAGATGTCCGATTTTTAAGTTCTGATTGTTAGCTTTCCTGAAATGCATTAAAATAGCCAAGGTTGTGTTCACGATTACCGCTGCGAGTAAGTTAACTCACGTGAGGAATACCTGTGCCTTCACTGGGATCACTGCTTGCTGTGCAGAGTGGGAAGAGGAGACAGAACTCGGTGTTCAGCTGACAGTTTCCAAAATCCTGGCATTCATACGATTTTCTACAATTCTGTAACATTTTGGCTGCCTGAATTTAGTTGCGCATATACCAAAGAGTGTCTTTTAACAGCTCAAATTCTCATCCAGTAATAATTTGTAATAATAATTCAATAGTTAAATTCACAAATTTTGAGAGCAATTTAGACACCCACAGAGCAAAGGTGCTTTTGAAATTTTTGTCATGTAACACCTCCAGCTCTGTGTAGGCACTGAACTTCAGACACCCACATCTGCAAGCTGCAACATAAATTCAAATTTGAAAAAGGTATCAAAACCAATTAAAAAGACTGAGACCATTCCTGAATTTGCAAAGCCAAAATTAAATGTTTAGTCCTGCGATAAAACCTTGTAGCTGGCTTCAGTATTTTGGTATTTGTGTACAGATGGAACAGCACACGATTTTTCGATATTAATGCTGTTCTCTGAGCTTGAAGCAAGGATAAACTAATCTTTTGTTACAGAGGAGTCGAAAATAAAGCAAAATAATATTTAAATAATAGTTTTTTCAAATAAAGGTTAAGTCAGCTGAATATAAATAATTGCAATTACAAGAAGAAAATATCAGCAAAAAAAAAAATCAAGACTTAACCTTACTGAAAAAAAGGGGGTAAATAAACTAGCCGTATTTCATGCATTCTTGACACAATTTTTCAGAAAACAGCTATTAAAGACCTTCTTGAAAGTAAATAACTCAAACATCATTTTTGCCTCCTTATTTCTGAAAAGTTAGATACTCCGAAATTATTTTGGCTGCAAGCTGAAATTATTTCGAGCTTTGTGCCTCGCAGAACTTTCTAGAAGACTGTTTTACTAAAGGGGTGGAGGGAACAAGTGAGCAAACATTTTCTGCTGACTCCCTCAGTGTCTACAAAGCCTAATGCCTCTTTCTGAATCTGCGCAGATGAATTATACAAGAAGCCTGCTTGCTTACAAAACACCCCTTACTCCTCATCCAAAATCATCACATCAACAGTATCACCTACCAGCTACCAGCCAAATTATAAAAGATGAGAAGGGGCTTTTTAGGTACCTCGATCTTCCAGTCTGAGAAAGCAACACAGCTATTGCATCCAACCCACAACTAGACTTCACACTTCAAAAATGAGGCAAACCACTTTGTTTTGTCTTCTGTCTCTTTGGTGTCCAACTAGCCAGTGCAAGTAAAGGCTAGTCACAGCTGGCACAGGTAGCTCCATAACGAGAGTGAACTAGCACGAGAGTGAAGAGAAGACTTAATTAAGCTCATTTTGTCATGCACAAAAAAAAAAAGCCTCAGGTAAGAAAAGAATAAACAAAACGAACCCAAAATGGCTTCTCCATGCCATGAGCGGAAACCGATGACTAAAGCAGAACAAGATCTTTCCTTGACTTCCACTTTGTTTAAATAAAAGTGGTGTTTGGAAAATTCCAAATCCGTTTCCTTCACTTCCAGCACCCTATCAAAGGAATCAATTTGGGCTCCAAAGTAGCAGGAAAAACTAAAACTAGAGCATTGGGCATGTTGCAATTGCAATAAAGCACGTTAAAACGCCAGATAATTTTAAAAAGTAATTGAAAAATGGCAATCCTTACACAGAAATTGAAAAGGAACCGATAGCATACTTGCATTTAGAAACGTCGCTGTTGTTAGTACCGAAGCTGGACCCTCTTTGAAATGCAAGGATTCTCTTTTGAGAGAGGCCTCTTAAATTTTATACTCGTTTTACTTTAGTCACAATAAGCCTTCTCCAAAGACGTCTTTTTTTCCAAGCTCACCATGACATCTCAGTGAAACCAGCTTTCCCCCACTGGCTCCCTCCTATTCAATTTCTTGGTTCTGCTTTTACCTGCCCTGACTGGTTTGGCTAGTTGTAAAATGAACGTTTGAATTCATGTGCTGTTCTCCCCTCCCCCATAACTCTGAGCAGACAAAACCTGATATGTATAACAAAACCCTCTTTAATCTACCCGGGGAAAGAAAGAAGAAGAGAAAAGAGGACAGAGTCCTCTAGGAAGTTAAGTCGAGAGGAGAATATCGATGCACAAGTTAGGAAAGGCATTAAAGAAGTCATTCTTTGTGCTAGTTAGATCACTTTTTACCACAGTACCTGGACACTATGGCTTACCAGGGCCATGAACACACACACACGCAAGCAACTTCAGTGCTGGAAGCACAACCTCCTTCTCCCAAACCAAGATCACCAGCCTTCAAGTGGGTAACAAAAAGGATGAAATGATCATCGGGAGAGCGTGCACAAGAGCTTTCATCTTCCGATCTTTCCGTGTCCTGGAAAAGACGAACTTGGAGCGAGAGGCTTTCGCAGTGAAATTCACACGAAACAAGAGACGACAAAAATGTAACTGTACCTGAAAAAACAACACACTTCTCAATTGTGTTAGACTACTGAAATAAAACCAAATTTAAAAAAAAAAAAAAAAAAAAAAAAAAAAAAAAAAGGAAAGCAAAGGATTAAAACGCGCATGGTTTTCTTCGCAGCCCAGAGCGATGTTGCTTGTTTAAGCTGGAATTGAGAAGAGACGGCGAGTGTCTAAGGCTCGTCTTACATGTAGTCCTTCACCCCTCCCTGCGCAGGTGCATTCTTTCCATCCAACCAATCTCCTTGCCTCTAGCTATTAACAGGTGTGTCCTCGGGTTTTGGGAGCGGCCAGGGCGAAACCAACTTGACTTGCGTGCTGTAGACATGCTGGGAGGGAGACCGGCCTCTCCAGGGGCTTGCCCGGCTCACTGCCTCTGCCATGGCTTTAACAAAGAATGAATTATTTCCTGAGCGCAGATTCAGAGTTGATACTGCTGCTCCGCAGCACGTCTCATGCTCCTGCTGTACGCCCTAAAGATTTGCTCAAGAGCGGAGGCCTACTGGCAACCAAGAGTTCAGGATGAAGGGGTGTTCTTCCCTCACTTTAAAATCAACCTCCAGACACTCTTCTAGTGCAAACCAATTTCCATCTGCCCACTGCCATGACTGCCGTACTGCTGAGCTGATATTTTAAAAGCCAACTAATTATTCAGCCAACCAGAATATGACTCCTGTTGAATCAAAGATTAGATTATTTAACTGGAACTCTCCTAGGTCACCTAACCTGCAGCAGAATGGCAGGGACATCGATAGGTTAACGATCGCTTTCTCAAACAAAAGGGGCAACATATACAGAGACAATCTAAGGCACAGACAGAGACAAGGACTTGCTAAAGGACATCCATACAATTTTGCTGGTAAATTCACAAGAACGGATTTTTTTTTTTTTTCTTTTTTTCAAAAACTTAGCAGAAGCTTGAATCTCATCACCGTCTAGTCTTGACATGCAAAATAGTTTCAGAAACTAATAAAAAGTCTAACCAGAACTCAGGTCTCCCAATATACAAGCTAATAAGAGCAGAGGCCTGCAAGTGGATTCCTGTGTCTGTTCACGGGCACCATGACTGAGATTACAATGATTACAGGACACTTCAGCCCAGATCTTTGTGGTATTCGCTCCTGGATTAGTCACGTAGAAATTCCGTTTTTCATGTGGACATATGGGAAGACCAAACCAACCAAACAAAAAGGTCCCCATTTTGGCTACATCATGCACTATCAGGAACCGTACCTCTCTTTCCCTGTACAAAATGTTTCTTGGATGTTGACAAGTGGAATCTCTTCAGTGACATAACCTAGTTTTGAAAGCACTGAAGGATGTGGAAAAGGGATTCAGACAGAAGTGATGCTCAGTTCTAAGCATGCTTAGTAACAGAGCATTTAAAATAAAAGAAAGCAAAATTAAAACTGTGACTTTCTTAATACTGTTTTCATCCCCCTTTTAAGGAAGTTTTCAGAAAATTCTCATCAGTATCATGAAAAAAGAAAAACAAGTAAAATGTTTTCTCCTTGTTATGAAGGAAACACACTCATATTTCCCATGAAAGCTGTGGCTAATGAAACAACAAACTGTCATGTTAATTAGCCAAACTGGCAGAAGAATTCCCCTAAGACACAACTTATCCTCATAACTAACTGCAGAGGAACCTTGGAAACCTTTATTTGTGAAAGACTGATTTATCCTGCAAGGGTATTACACAGTTTGCAGTTCGATTATACTCTCAGCTGTGCTCCTGAGCAAGCTGGCTTCTTCCTTTTCATCTCCGACTTGCTAGAGCTGAAGCTTCGAGACACAAATTTTTGCCTGGGACATGCCTAGCCCACAGTATTTTGGAGAAGGAACTTATGCCTGAAATAACTGAATCTGCATTTATGTACTCTCAAAAGAACTTAACAGTCAAAGTTAATAAATAGCGTTCCAAATACAGGATTTCTGTGTCCAAGGCCTTGGCAGGCATAGTTAGCATAAATAGCATCTATAAGCTATAGAAAACCCACCAACCTCCTAAAAATATACCCCATTGGGCTACATGCACTGCAACGGGGAGATGTGACAGAAGCCTGTGGAGGCATGTCTAAACTGTCGTTTGTAGGTGTGATGCTAGAGTGACATTGGCCACAACATCCTGGTGCCAGTGTCCTACATTTCTTAAAAGATTAGGTCTCACTGGTCTTTTCACCTGCAAAAGATTAAAACCAGCACAAGTCTGTCAGCATGTGCTACAACACCATCCTGTATTGCGATACAGATACAGCCTGCATCCATATTAGACCACGCCATCTGGACACTTAGGACATTTATTTGAGATTTTAACCTGTTTGGACATCGGTGGCTTTGATCACCCTCCTGTTCTCTGAGGCACCCTTCACCAAAAATTTTGAGACAGTTCATGAATAGTCAGACAATCCAACCAATCAACAATATTTAGTTGACGCACAAGCAGACCTATTTTCTCTTGCATCAGTAAATGGCCAGGACGTGGCTTAGCTACGTGAATTATATTCTGATTCAACCACTCTCCGAGGCCTACATCTGTTCCTGACCCCTCTCTGCCTGTCTGAACAAAACCTGGATCTCCGATCTCCCTGAGGCTGGCCAAAACAATTTCACGTTTTTCCCCTCTGTACTGTATAAGTCACCAGCTCCTTTCATAAACCACCACGCGTCGCCATCTCCATCCTGCCTGTTGTACAGGCATCTGCCTGGAGCCGCCCTCGGTCTGACTTTTTCTTGTGTCCTATTCAAGCCATCCCTAAGTTTGAGCAACAGTAATTATAATCCACGCAGTAGCAGTCGAAGGATCCCTAGGAACTCTTCCAACCAAACCCCACTTCCCCACAACTGCACGTTTCTACCCTCTGTTCATTTATAATGTTCCAGCTGGCCTTGAGGGACGACACACAAACAACTGAATATTGTGACAGAATAAGGCAATCGCATCTTTCCTAAGAAAGAGAGTCATGAAATGACTGCAAATGAGCCTCTCTGTTATCAGCAACAAAAAAATAATTAATTACCAGCAATGAAATGCACCCTGTCCTGCATTAATACACAGGAGCCATTTGATTGCAAAGACAGCTTATTTACGTGTGACATACTTGTTTGATGACGATCTAAACACTTCTCATCCATATCAATCCCACCTCTGTGTGGCTATTGGACCTTGTTTCAAGCCAAGAACAGTAGCCCATCTTTTGCACACTAGAAGGTGCACATCAGGAAGACTTACCTGGCGTCTGTATCGAGACAGTTTATGATGTCTCTAAAGCTCCCACTTGAAATCCTCATGTATGGTAATGCGACTGACTGCTGATCCATCTTTGTGAAAAGTCTCAGCTTAGTGTCTGGATGTTTTTCAGCCCAACAGCACAGCGTCCGTGTCCCTTACAAAAGCCATGATGTTAGCTTGAAAACGTTTATAAAGAATAAGTACGTTGTTTTATATTTGAGGAATGGAATGGGAGAGATTAAGAGAGCTGAAGACACTTGCTCAAGATCATACAGAAAAATCTATAGCAGAGACAGAATATCCAAACTATTGTGTTCCAGCCCAGTACTTTGATTTCTCATACCTACCTACTCTATTTCAGTCAGTACTTCTATCGACAGCCAGTAGATTATACTGCCACACAGGATTGTGAAATTAAAACTAATTTTCATTTCTATTCTTCCAAAATTGTTGAACTCCAAACCACCTATTTAGATTAGAAATAGTAAGTACTAGCTGGACTCAGAAGTACCCAAGTTTTCAATAAATGATTTACAGAGGAAGAACACTAAGTAGCAGCAGCATTTCATGGGATACATATAATGCAGCAGAGTACTACTAAACCATACAGTACCTACTGGTGCCTTATAGTGATATGGTCAGTTGAGTTTCTCTTACAATACAGCAATAGTAAACAAATCTTTTTCTGCTATTTGGAGAGGTGAGACTTCTCAAGGGCTTTATGATCTTTGAACATCAAGCTTGAGATTTCATTCATGGAACGCTGCAATGATGTATTTATGCTGAAGGTGTTGGCTCTGCACTTTGTACAGCAGAGAAGACCTTATTATGTCTTTTTCGTCTTTGAAAAGATTAATGTGTGACTTATGCACTTACTACTGAAATGTTCATCTTTGTGGTTATCAAAACAATTCATCTACATCTGGGCCATCAATACTCTACAGCGACCAAATCCCCACATTAATAATCCTTCCTCAGGTAAATGCAGATAAGCTAAAGTGAACAGGAATTTTTTCCAAATGGCAGTTGGGTGAAAACTGCAGGATTTAACCAAAGAAATACAAATATACAACAGATTGGGGTTAGAAGAACTAGTAGTGTTAAATACTGCCTCCTGGGGTACTTTGTGACTGGTACCCAGCAGCATAGCTAATTCTATTTTCACAATACAAATATCAGGGAACAGGCTAGCATAGAATGGCTAAGTATTAAAACCGGGGGTGATGAACTGTGAAGAAGGGAAAACGAACAAACAAACAAAAAAAGACCAAAACCAGACACAGTTAACATGTAACTACACCACAGAACATCAATGACACCAAAAGTTTGGTAGGAAACAAATCATCAAAAGAAACCACTGAATATGGCTATAGGAGAACGCGCATGGCTTTAGACTGGATAGAGAAAGAACGGATGCAAACACTCCTCGCCACAAAGTACAAATGTGGCATTTCTTGCGTCGAAAATAAACTTCTCCTACCAACAAAGCCTTTCACAGCCACTCTTCACAGTAGTTCATTCGTATTTTTTCAATAAGCCTCTGTTGAGCAGTTCTTCAAAACAGGCTACAAAACACATTGGACTTCTGATCCAAAATTAAATTCTTTGTTCCTAGCGAAGCTCTGCAGTAAGGGGTCACATCAGTGCAGATCCATAAAGGTGTTTATTTCCTTCATCTGAGGGCTCTAGCCATTAGTATCACTTCCCGCATCACCTCAATCTCTTTCATCTTCTTACCCGTACTCAGCAACTCATTGCACAATCTATAGAGTTAAAGGCATGAGATTAAACGTGTGGAATTTGTTTGCGTAGCAAGCCCCTGCACTCAGCAGTGCTCCTTAACCCAGCACCCGAGACAATCGCAGCAGCACACACTGCCAGAATTACTAAATTCTGTGCAGATGGGCGAGTCCAATAAATGGTAGGCTGATACGTGAAACCCAACTGTGTTTGTGAGAGCAAAGTTCAGTTCAAGGCACCACCTGTCAGGTCAGGAATAGGAGTCATAGCAGGAGTAACCTTCCATGTCTTAACAAGTTAAGCAAGCAAAGGAGGAGGGGAGAAGTATATTGCTCTTTGCAGCATTTGGAGAGGTACAATAACCCGGAGGGATAGCTTGCATGCAATCAAACACTCCACAGCTAAAACATGTTTTGCCAGTGTTAGTCTGTAAGGTCACAGGTACATCTCACTGTTTCTTCACTGCTCTGAAGATGACACAAGCAGCGGGCAGGCAAGTCAGACTAAACTGTGTTTATCCAAACACGGAAAGAAAGTTTTATAATCCAACAAGCTTTACCCTCTCTTTGCCCTCCTCTTTGCAAACTTACTAACTTAAGGCCAGCCGTCCAGTCTGCCAGACTTAAGTTATGTTTCCATAGGGCACGAGCTAGCGAACAAGCAAAAGGTAAGCTATTACACACGCAAAAACCACCGCAACATGGCATTGTAGAGAGCCCCAGGAAAGGCCATCAGCTGTCTCATTAATCAATGCACAACACCCTTGAAGGGGCCTGGTTTGCAGTGTTGTCTGTCTGTGTGTTAACAGCTAGGAGAACTGTTCCTGTTCCAATCAAAGCAAACAGAAGAAAAAACAGAGCCGAATGACAGTGTACTTGAAATGATGCTAAGTCCAATTTCTGAATGAAACGCAGCTCAGAGTCAGGCAATGAAACTGAGCCTCCAATGATGATTGTCTAGCCTTTTTTGCTCACCTTTTAAATGGTCTTGGACTCAGCACATAATTGTTGAGAATCCAACTTAAAAAACCTTCCTTGAGACCTTGCTTGCAGAGATGCTGAGCAACAGCCCTCAATGAAATGAATGAGAGCACCACATTCCCTTCTTTCGCTATCAGCAGAATTTTAAACCTGTATCTGAATTGAAGCTTATCCTGTGGTCATCAGTGAGCCCCAGCCAACCCCGTCTTCCCCTGAGCTAAAACTAAAGGGTGTCACTGAGCTCCTACACAATGATCAGAAAGTTTCTACCTTTTGCTTCTGGCTGAGTTGTCTGCCACTCCTCACTGCTGTTATAAATTGCAGCAGCTTGGCATCTGGGGTTGCCTGAACTCCCATCTGCCTACTCCCCGTTTGGACACAGTTGAGTGAAAAGAAAAAGGGGGGAAAAAAAAAGGGGGGGGGGCGGGTATATAGAACAAAGTCTTTCATCTTCATAGCAGCAAGATTTTAGATCTAAAGAGTTGGGACTCTTGGCTGCTTTAAATTGAGGGTTATGGCTGCCAATTGCCAATCTGAAGCTACATATTAGTTTTCATCCAATCCTGTGTTGTTCAGGCCATCGCTTTTCTTGCCCTTTGTTTCCTCTCAGATCAGTTAAGTGGAAGCAGGTGTTCTCCTACCCTGCTAATCTCTAGTACATTCAGGCAGGCCCAGCAACTGCTCCTGTGTCCCAGACAGGTAAATGGAGCCAGGCACTTAGCTGCTGCGGAGGGGAGCCATGTTAATGGCTCCATACAGCAGCCCTGTTAAAAGTTTTTCCTTTTGCATACAGTTTGTTTTTGTGTCATTTCATTCTTCACAGTTCGTCTTTACACAGACCTTTGCTCTTAAAATGGGGATTTCTAAAATGAAGCAAGGTTTTGAGCTGCTCTGGGAAGTTCTGATAGTTAATCCATTCATGGAACATGGCAGGGTACCGAATACAACACCAATGAAGGCCACGGCAATAATACTCTCTTCTTGCATTATTTCATAGCCCTAGGGATGATGAGTCCAGCGGCGCTCACGTAACGCACTATTTCACGAAATGCGATTGCGCTTAATTTAGCAGCACAAATTTGCAAATGCCAACAGCCCCCAGATTTCAAGCTTTACAGACAGACCCCACACAAAGATCTAATCTAATCACAGCTGCAAACACAAAGTCCTTGCTTGCAGTTGAACAGAAGCACTGTCTTTCAAAGTTGTGTGGCCGCAGTTAGTGTGCAGCCCTGATTCATGCTGGGTTTTAGATTTTAAGATGTTTTCGTATCTGACATGAACCAGTTCCCTGCGCTCATAGCTGCTGGAACATGAGTTTAGCATTGCCGCTAGGTAAATGTAGTTAGGCTGGTACCAGACCACAGGCTGGCCAAGTCATCTGGTCAAGTTACACACTGAACTAGCGCTGCAACGAGGCCTTTGGTTTAGCAGGGTCAAGACTCTCACGAACCTGCAAAGGGCTATGTGGACATACCCACAACGCCATAGTCTAAATAAAGGCACTAACTGAGAATACCACAGTCTTTTGCTGGAACGATTGTCTGACTTTCCCAAACGCTATAGCACATATTATAGGTAAAGAAAGGGCGACTGAGAGAAAAGTCAGTGACCTAAGATCGTGAAAGACGAACGGCTTACATGCTATTTGCCCATCATGCCTTTAAAGAATCAGTAGCAGCAGCGCTTTTCCAGTTGTCACAGTCCAGCAAAGAACCTCTGAACATTAATCTAGTTTTCTTCTCCCCGCCCACAAACTATTTATTAGGACAAACAGTATTCCCTTTCCCTTCAGACCTGCTTAATATGTAATCGGGAACCTATTGGGCAAGAAGGTAGCATTGACAACATCTCTGCCCACACGGAGACGGTGTCAATTCTAATACACGCTCGCTGGTTCAGACAGCCAGTGGAGCAGATCTTCCCTAATCGCATCGCGTGACAGTGCAAATACAGCCCTGACTTCACCACCATCTCGCGCCAGGAGCGAGCATAAACAGGAGAGTCAGCACTCCAGTTCTGCAAGTGCGTTGCCTCCAAACTGCAGCTTGCTGTGCAGAGCTAATGGCATGCAGGCTTCTGAATCATCAGCCCACAGTACACCTCCGTGAGTAAGTTTCTTCCTTTCCCCCACCCCTCCCATCGCACTTCCATTGCATGTTGTAACAACTTTGTATGTACCTGCTTCTCCAAATCCTGCACCTAGGAAGCTGATGAATCCACGGAGGGAACATGACCTAACAGCAAAAGCACCAAATCCACAGCGTGATTCGGTGCTTAACGCTGACTCTTAAGTTAGAGCCTCTCTGAAACTACAAATGGCACAAGAAAGGAAATGGTTAAAGGCACAGTTCACTGCAGCCCAATTTTAACTTTTCTATATTAAGTAAATAAAGCTAACATAAAATTCAGGTCAGGAACTATTTGTTCAGGGTCAGGTGACTTCAATTCAGCTAATCAGCGAGACACACCTTACCTTTTGAACAATCTCCCACATGAGATCTGCAGTTAAAAACAGGTTTGCTGCAGATCAAGTCAGCGAATTACAGCATAAACACCCACAAATACTAGAACAATGGACGTAATTTTCACTCCTAAAAGCACACAAACCCCAGAGTACAGCAAGAGTAGGGGTACACCAACCAGAAGGAGCAGAATCTTGTTACGCAGAGTCAGGTGCAGGACCCACAATATATTCTAAAAGACCCTAACAGCCAGAATATACCATAAAAGACCCGGTGTTTAGATCAGTGGCAAAAAAATCCACCCATCTGAAAGCTTACTCACTTCAGATGATGTTTGCTACATTACTACACTCAGACCTGTTCACATTGAGGATAGCAGGTATTTTGTCATTGACTTCAGGAAAGCATGTTTAGGCCCACTGACTCAGCCAGCTCTGGTAAAACTTACAGCGGCCACTTCCTTCCCAGTAAATTTAATTTAAGGCTATGGGCCACAGCATTGCTCAATTCTTTATAGCAGTTTTTTACTCTTCCTGTGAAGTTAAAAGCCTTGCTGAGCCGCCTTCTCCTAGCATGCCTAAGACCACAAAGAACAGCTTGCTCTTCTCAGTGTGGAGCAAGGTAGTTCTAAAAGTGCATCTAGTATCCTGGCAGGTAATGAGTTCTGATACTTGCATTGCATTGTTTTCTTAGATATTACACCACGAAACTTTTAAAGCCGGTGCCTTCTTACAGGAAGAGATACCATTTTGACAGAGACTCAACTTCAGCCTTTCTCATTTCCTCTCATTCTCACTTCCACTGCGAATATATTCTAGCCCACTGTGCGTCACTGACATTCCAAGCTATCTTTGTTTTATCTGTCCATTTAAATAACCCACTATTTTTCCAGTTACTCACAATTTCTTCACAGGCGGCAAATGTTTTTCTGTTTCCAAGGTATCTATATGAAATTGCCCGCTGCATATCCATCCTCCTCACGCAGGTTCAGCTGTATCATGACAAAAGAAGCAGAGCATACAGAGAAGGTCACTTGCCCGTTCTGATATTGATATGTGAAGGTCTTTTTTTATATAAACACACATTTTATTCGTGTGTATATACATATATATACACACAAGTAACTTGAACTTTTCTTCCGCATCCATTTATTTTTTGTTGATGTTGATAGTCTATTAATTTTGAAACTGGCATAGGACAAATGTTCCGATGGGCCATATCTCACCATCAAAGGTGACATAGGAACACAGTGTTGAAACAACTGAGACAGATGCTTAAAAAACTATCATGCTTGATTTTGAGAAGTTGCCTGCTCTTTTCCCAAGTTCAAATACTTGTGGATAAGCAAAATGTCCTCTGTGCAGTTAAACCTTGGTTCACACCCACAGCACAGACAACTGAAATTGTAAGTGATAAGCAGTTCATGGTATATTTCCTACCTGTAAATATTTGGAAACAATCTGGGAGGAGGAACTGACATATTTCTTCCAGATCAGATCCTTAAGAATTTAATCAAAGCCCTCGGTCTATGTTGCCAGGATGACAAAGATTTTGGTCACACTCCCTCTTACATGCAATGGCTATGCCGCTACAGAAAACACACACTTCAGAAATGCCTACAAGGCTTGCCGTTTGTTTTCCAGTGCTCCAGCTAACACAGCAGATAGACTCACTCATGACTCCTGCAGCACCAGTGTTGTGTGTTCCAGAAGCAGCAGAAACCAGGTGTATTACATGATGGAAATACACCTTGTTTCTGTACTTGCAAAAATAAAGGAAGGAAACAATTTCACTGATACATTTAGAGCTCTGACCCTACAATTTCTACCAATGATAAAATGGTAAGGCAAAAGAAACAAAAAACTAGTCTCATGCCTGGCTTAATGCATGTAACCATCAACTCTGACATACTAGTCCATAAAGTGCTGAACAAACATAAGATTGTCTTCCTGAGCAGCTTTAAAAATCTTGTTTCGTGGTATATTTTTACCCAAGTCTGATACAACAGACTGTTGTTTAAAGCAACAGACTCCTGTGTAGCAAAAACAGACCTAACACCCTGATTAACCTCATGCTTTGAACAGCAAGGATCACTTGCATTTAGCACTGACTGCTAAGAAACCCCTAACTGAAAAGAAAAATCTGCTTTGCCTTATTGGACAGGCAATGCTGCTGTTTCATTTTGTACAAATTATTTCTCCGGTTTGGGCTGAATACACACATAGAGTGTTTGATTACTCCGTCTTGGGTGAAGAATGGTGCCTTCGTGCTGAGGTGGGGTTTGATTGTATGTACTTTATGCACTGATATCTTCATCTGTTGCAGGCAGAAAGACTCTCCACCTAGTTAGCTTTGAAGAAGTCCTTTGGGCTGCAAGAGTAACGAGTAGCCTAATTTAAGCCTCCTGATTTTGGTTGAGCCAAGCTGGAACTGTCCTAGAACCAAGTGGAATGAGCAGACCTTATGCTTTGTCTCCTCATCTTAGGGCTGGAACAGAAACCGCAGTACTCACCTGCTTTATTGCTCAGATGCGACATTCCTCAAGAAGTCGTCAGTGTATGCAGAAGTACCAGATCCACATCCATCTTCTAGTGATGAAAGACCAGTCAAGTGCGTAGACAAATAGCCATGGAATGGCCATCTCTTCCAGGCAGAAAGGGAACACCCAGAGCAGTGCATAGAACCTGGCCTTTGAAATAGAGTCTTCGTCTCAGAAATGGGACAGCATGTAACAGAAGGGTATATAAAAATCAATTTACTAGTAACACGGTCTTCATCTCAGAAATGGGACAGCATGTAACAGAAGGGTATACAAAAATCAATTTACTAGTAACACACATAGGAACTGAACAGCATCTGTAAAAATTAGATTATTCAGTGAGCTTTTCCAATCTCTAAACAATATTACTCTATGAGTATGCAGTATAGAGACAATTTCTGTAAGGATCAGTCATGGGTCACTGTATTCCAGGGTAGCATTTTGCTTTAAGAAATGCACATCTGTTAGACTTGAGACCATCTCACAGTCATGAGACTGTTCCATGGCACGGAATAGCTCAGCTTTCCTTCCCAGTGTATGGTCACCTACTTGCGTGCTCAGAAGACCCAGTGGTGTTTCACTCAGAATTGTTCCAAAGAACCCAGATAACTTCAGCCCAAAATTGCCAAATACCTTTACTGTTCCTCTGACATAGGCAGAGGGTTTAAGTTATGAATATTCAGGAACATCAAGCCCAGATGCTGTTTTGTGGCAGGTGACAAAACTTCACAAAGTTTGTCAAGAGTCTGATGTGAGTTTTGATCTGAACCTGTCTTTAATGTAAAAACAAAGATAAAGATTAGGGAAGACCTGTTCTTTCCATAGCAATCCACCTTTTCAACTGCATGTATCCCTTTAGTCTACTGCAACATGAGACACATTCATGCAGTGTCATTTCTACATTTACCTGATGGAGTGATGTTCCTGTTCAGCTCCATGAAATGAGGTGATGTCCGTGTCCCTTCCTGCATGTTATGTTCCTCCTGTATTTGAATGCAGGAGTCAGGGTGTGTCAGAGCCACCTGCTTGAAAACAAATGTCAGGAATTACTCATTCAAATCACAAGTGACAAGGATGTGGGTGATGGTAAGCATGCAACTGCAAAGGAGATGCCAGGCCTATACAAAGAAAATCACATTACCACCTCATATAGTATGAAATACAGGCAAAGGACAAGAAGATATCAGCATTACCTCATGCCGGCAAATGGCATACCACAACTACTGCTAGCAAAGCTTTGAGCTCTACCTTTTTTTTTTTTTTTCTTTCTTTTTTTTTTTTTTTTTTTTTTTTTTTTTTTTTTTTTTTTTGCGGGGGGGAGGTGGGGCAGGGAGTCATAGCAAAGCAATGTTTTAGATCCCTGTAGGTGCGAAGGCCCACAGTACAGGAGGCTGACCCTTGGAATGATATGTGCAGTTATCCCGGGATTAACAGCCTTGATCTTGTGAAATGTAAAGCGTGTGGGGTTCTCAGTAGCTTTAGGGAATAAACATTTTGCAGTGTCTCAACTTTGCTGCTTTCATAGGCAGGTATCTCCCACCAGCACCACTCAGGAATGCTGTCCCCAGCCACGACTGCAGCACAGACATGCCATCTCCCCAGAAAAATCACTTCTCTGACAAAAATTCTGTGCTGTCTCAGGGCCGCTGTTCCCTACATAACATTTCCCTTTGTAGACTTGGTTTGCGTGTAGGAGATTCCTTCCGCTGCGATTGTTTCAACCCCAACCAACTGTCCAACTATTAAATTTAAACCAGCTTTCCTAATCTCTGATACTCACACCTGTTTACCTGCTACTACCCATATTGTCGGCAACTGCATCTGTTTCAATAGATACAGTAAGCCTGGGTAAATCCAACCAATTTTGGAATACTGCAAGACAGTCGCTGCTTGCTAGATGCATCCCCCTAGACAGGTAGGGGCATGATAGATATCAAGTAGCCAAGCACACTTCGGTGCCTGCGAGCACTTATCTTGTTTTCAGCAGCAGATGTGAGCTGTTTCAAAGGCTGCTGCCAGGGCCTGAGTAACTATAAGATTATGTGAGCAAATAAAAAAGGAAGGTGGGTACGATGGAGTTTCCTTCCTGCCATCCTATTTATGATACAAATACACTGGTTTCCCTAGACATGCTCGAAGTATTTCACAAACACAGAGGGCAAACAGAACAGAATCATGTACTTGGGAGAAGAAGGGGCTGAAAGATGATATGGACATGGTATTTTGTTAGGTCTTGGGCGAACGAGATGGCAACAAGGAGAAATTTTAAGGGGAGAGATGGAAGGGCTACCGGTTATCTCTACCTACCGCAGCTAAATTTTAAAATTAGTGGGAACACCTCTTACATTCTGATCTGTCATGCAGAACTGAAGTCAATCCACCCAGCTCAAGCAATTTACACTAGTGCCCAGTAAGCTAATCAGACTCAGACCCATGTAAAGTAGTATTAGAGAGACTAAAATACATAATCCAAACTAATAGTCCAACAGCAAACCTGATCAAATGCCCGCTCTCAGATGTGGAAAAACTCCCCAAAAGTTTGAATGGGCAGTCGATTACCTTGATAATTTGACAGAGACCTGACTGCAGACTGTGAGTAGTATTAGCAAGGCAGCTATGCAACGGGACAAAACCACTACCTGATGCGGTGCCTTTTGTAACTGCTTCACCATTTTAAGATGATGAGTGCATCACCAGGCCAAGAAGTATCAAGTCTCATCCTCAGAGAGGTGGTAAAGAAAAAAAAACATAGCGCTAGAAGGACGACCGAAATCACAGCTATAAACATGCTACACAGTGAAAACAGAGGGTGTCAAGAATACGACCAGTTTCCTAGGTCCTTACAAAACCATACCGTATTAAAACAAGATTTCAAAAGCTGGCACACTAATAGCAGTCCTTGTGCTACAGACATTTATACTCAGTGACCAGCTCCTGCTTCCTCCCCAATAATATAAAGTTTGGATGGTGCCTGCAAAGCTTGTGGTACAACTGCAGTAGCGACACTGCAGTTCTATTAGATCTTCTGGACCTTAAACAGCCAACAAGCCAGTGAGTAAAACGTCATTTCGAAACCAGATCACTTTGCATGGATAATTCAAATGAGGAAGCTGACTAGTGCTTCACTGCCTGCACGTATTTGAATGCCAAATGATACAACAATAAAAACACAACAAACTAGCTCAGCTGAGCAGATCCCAGGACACTGTAAAGGAAAAATACCACAAATCATCACCAAAACCTCAGCAATAGGACCTTGATGCACAGAGACCCTTGTACAGGGTCTTACTTGAGTGCATAATGGTAAAATCGGTTAGGAAGAAAAGCTTTTTGTTTAATCAAATTTTACACTTCAGAAGAGATGGTTTTCCTTCCTGCACCAAGGTGGGGAATATGCACTTCTACCTAACTGTAGGTTGGGCTCTCTTCCCATTGAGATTTGGCATCCCATCATTTCTCTGGTTATTTGAATCGCTTGGAACTTCATTTGATCCGACCTAGGAAAAGTATCAGTAAAGAAGTGGTTGCAGCTATGTCTTTGCAGACTTGTGAGAAACGCGGGAAGCTACACCAAAGACCATGTTAACTGTCCAGACAAGACAGTAACTGGCAGAGCCAAAAAAGCACCCAGGATACCGGGATAGCATTGGTCTGAGCGCACCTGGCAGCTTCATACGCTATCAGGCAGCGCAGCGTGCTTCAGGACGTGCCTGGACAGGCAAGTAACGAGGCAGCCTTATTGACAGGAGGCAAAAAGAGCCGAGAGCATGCCGAGTTCCCAGCCACTCCCCAGACAGCTCTTCTCTTGTTAGCTTAGACTACCTGTCCTGATGGAGCGCGAGAATCTTTTTGGGTCTTCCTGGAAAGCAATGGGCAAATCCGGTATCCTGGTTAATATCTTCCAGAAAAAGAAACATCCGGACTGGAAAAACCAAACAGTTTGTACAAGGAATCACAGAGAAATAGTGGCTATTTGACCTTTCGGTCTCTGTACTGCTAGAGCCAAAGTGTATATTAAAGTAGAAGTAAATAGAAAGAATTATTTTTGTTAGATTCATCAGAGCAGTAAGAATCTAGAACGAAGCCTGAGCAAACCGGAGGTCTGCTTAAAAGAAAAACTTGTATCAAAATGTATTTTAAAAATATTTTTAACTAGCACAAATGTATCCTTTTTCAAATCTCACCTTCAGTATTAGAGATGAGGTTAGAAAAAGAGAAAATTACGCCTTTCAGCTCACCAACAGAAGACCAATGCTAATTTTTCTTTCCCATTAAAACAATTTATCATTATATGGGAAATGTTACACTGGTTTTACGAATCCCAAATGTCAACTTGTCCCAAAGACGTTACGCTTGAGGAAAACATCACTATTTTTCCTGTCATTACATGGATTTATCATTCTAGAAAGCTGGAACATAGCTAGTTGGAAAAAGGAATTGTTTAGACCATTGCTTGGTTCTAGACTCCACTGGAAGCCTACTCTACTGTCTTGGAAATTGCTGCAAAAACTAGAACGATCATTTGTCTGCCAGCATGGAAAATCTCTTCTGGAAGGAGTATCTTCAGGTAGATACTGTTGCCACAATTTTTTAGCATTGGGACTTTCCAAGGGGTCTAAATAGCACATTTCCCAACACCCCTCACCCCCAAGTAGTAGCTGTTCAGAAAGAGAACTGTATCTACAGTTTCCAAATATTTAGCTGAAGAAAAGACCTTGAGAAAGTTATCGGTAGCCCTAATTTAAACCTAAGAAACACGAGTCTGCCTACCCAGAAAATGAATAAAAATAAAAACATAGCTAGTTCATACTGAACGTTTGCACAGAACATTAAGGCTTGAGATGAAAAGTGCTACAGCAGCACAGAGCACTGTAATTTTACAGTGAGCTTCATTTGACACCACCATCAGGAAAAGGAGCAGGAAAAAAAAAATCTTTTTACAAGCAAAAAGGGAGGCAAACTGTGCTTTCCTGACAGCTGGTCGCATCAGTGGCATTAAGTACAGAAAGGAGGCAGGTATTATTCAAGAGACAGCAGTGGCAGGACTGGTAGGAGATCAGTAGTCAGCACAGGAAATGTGTTTTGAAAAAATCCTAATTATGGTTCTTCTCTCCCAGTCTATCCTGTGCTGCACTGTAATTACATGAACAAAGCTGAAAAGGGGCCATTTCTGAAGAAAGAAGTTGTGATACAGACACGTGAGAGCAAAATCCAGAATGTGTTTACAGACAGTGGAAGCGGTGCCCACACTGTCTAAGCTAAGAGAAAAGACAGACAAAAAGAGAAGCAGCAAGAAAGATACAGTGACATCCCGTAGCTCTTTCTCCATGGTAGCCACTTTTGCTTTTTTAGACATTTTTTAAAACCACGCATAGCTCATTTTTTCCTTCTAAGTCAGAGGAAACAGGAGGGGCAGAGGCATTAAAGGAAGGATACAAGCCACTCCATCACTGCATAAGCACATCTTCTGGTGCCAACAGAAGCCTAAATACACTGAGGTCAACGCATTTATTTACGCCTATCTTTTTTTACCTATAACTAACTCCAATGACTGCCTGGTTTCTGACAGATTTCAGTCTTGGGACAATGGAAAACTATTTCGCTAAGAACTATTTTGCTCTGTTATGTGATCAGGACCTTCAACAGAGCTGCAGAGCACTACCACTGGATGGCATGGACCGTCTTTGCCGCTGCAATGAGTGGAAAGGGCAGGCTTCTCCAGTATCAGCATTTTCATTCCATAAAATTTGAACTACGAGTGCAAGCAGCATTAATCCAGCTTTGAAAGTGGAAGAGAGCTGCTGACAGAAAAACCTGAGAAATGACAGATGTCTTCTCACATGCTGTCAAGTACTTACCAGAAACTCACTTGCATACAATTAAGATAAAAACATTTTTGGTGCTAATCTCATCAGGAGTTTCACTGAATCCTCTTTCCACACCAGAGTTATCTTACCGTAGAAGACTCGCCCTGTTGCTTCTCCAAGACCCAGGGGGTTTTTTTCCAATGGGCTCCTGTGTATCTGCAGGAGGAGTGTGCAGCCCAGGCTGCCAGGAAAGGTACCTGCATCACGTTGGGCCACCAGCCAGGATGCTTGGACCCGAACGGACAGGCCCTTGCCATAAGTCATGGGACTAAGAGTCTATTATGGATATGAAAGAATACCGCAGGACTTACAGATCCACAAGAATAAAGTATGGAGAACCTCAGTGTTACACAAACCCTCCATAGTATTCCTTGTCAAAGCCGTATCAGAACCCGGAGGGCATAGTGCAAGCTGTGCCATCTCAGGGCCCTATCCAGACATCGCCCTTCACTCCCGAGTTTACATCGATCTATAGGACATCATATACATGCAACTTGACTCGGGCAGCTTCCTAGCAGCTATCATACGTGCCATTTTGTAATTGCCCCGAGGTTTCCATTCTACAAGGCTTACAAAGGGTCAATCCAGATTTTTGCATCTTGCCAGTCTTGAAAGTTGCATAAAGCTCCAGTCCCCATTTCCCACTCCTAGCAACGCTGCTTCTGTGGCTGACTTTACCTACAATAATTGGTCTCTGAAGGACAAGAAATGGCAGTTAACTTGCGCTGGGTTGCAAGGTGTGGGAATGGAGGAAATTAACACCAACTCTTTTTTCCATCCCAGTGACTAATGTGATTACTGGGGAGGGAGAGGAGTGGGGGGAGAAGGGCTGAGCCTTACATCAGCTGGGAGATGGGGTTTTATCTTTTTTTTTTTTTTTTCCTTTTAAAACAAACAGATGGGGAGACCATTAAATTTGCAGCCCCTACCACACAAACGTACATCACAGCAGCTTTTGCCAATAAAACAGTTAAATAATGTGTTACTTAAATCATCAATACTCTTGCATTAAAAACAAACAAACAAACAAAACAAAACAAAACTCTCTAGAGAAAAAGAAGGCAGCAGCATAGCATCAAGTGATGCCAGCACGTTGAAACATGACATTCTGGACATCAGACACACAGTTCAATAAAATGGTAGAACTGAACTAGTCAGTTATAGCGTATTGGTTTTTTCAGTTATCAAATAATTACCACTTCCACATGATTTTGTTTTGAGTCTCACCAGTTGAGGTGTAAACAACATTCCATATGATGATGATGCTTATTCCGGACTAGGATATGCCTGCACAGAGGCATGGTTTTCTTAGGAGAACTAGTTGGGAAGACAGGGTCATCAATGTAGCATCTTATTTTCTTGACAGCATGCTGCAGCAGGCATCCAACTGCATGGGATCAGCTTTGCTATTTGGTGCAGGGGGGAGAAGCTACAGTACCCCGTCAAGCATTCAAGCTTTCAGAAGAAGCTAGACCTGTTGTCTTAACTTGTCTTTAGTACCCTTATACCAGTATTTACAGTAGTGCACAGGGCATTTCCATCCTGAAGAGCTGTTATACTAAGAGCAACCAAAGTCAACAGATAGCAAACGTTAAGATAGTGAGCGCTGCCTGAAACCTCTCCATCATCTACTGATTTTGGAGATATTTCACAGGCACCAAGCTGGAACACAGAGATGCAAAACCCTCTAAATACAAAAGCTTAGATTACTATTTCCTGAACGGGCAAGAAGGGGAAGGGATTAATTTCATGAACATTCTCATTCTTGTGAACCACTCACCAAAACTGCTCCTAAACGTTTATGGTCAGTCCTGCCCTTGCTTGCAATGGGACTTGATTCAAGAACTTTTTTGTCTCCAGCCATTTCTTTCACACATTACACCCAAACCACTGCCAGTGAGCAAACATGTGCAAACATCGGTCTTTGGTTGAAGCTGGTGTTGCATAGCCTGTAGGCTTTTACTCTGTGCTTAGAGTTCAGCCCATACAAGTATCAATTAAATAAACTATTCCAGCCCTCTCCCTATTCAGGGTAACTTTTTATTTCTACATGTAACGAAAGATCTGTTCACAAATGTGGAGTATTTAAGGTTAATAGTTTTGGTCATTTCTTATAAGCATTATCATATTTCCCAGAATACAGGTGCATCTTTTGAGTACATTTTCCCTTCTGCCTTAATTAGATTTGAGCAGGCACATAAACAAGGATAACAATTGGCTCCAAAACTAAACACTATTAATATTGCAACAGTTCTGAAACTCTAGAAATTCTCTAGCCAGGAAAAAAAATAGGGATGTAGAGTAGTACCAATCAGTTTATATGCCAGGCTAAGACACAGAGCCTGTTTTCATCTGATTTTTCATTAACTTGCCAAGTTAGTAAAGCAGATGGTATGAGCAAATTCCACAGAACTATGCTTATAGCAAACTTTGAAAGCATCTGGTCTTGGGGGGGGGGGGGGATGACACAGAAATCAAACCAAGAAAAATCTGGGAAAAGACCAAACAGAAAAAATACAAGGGATAAAAGCCATAAACAATTAACTCTGAAGGGAAGAATGTTTGTGTCCAGATTTTGTTGATTAAAACAACACAGTTAAAGCCGGTATTTAGTACTTGTAACTTCTAAAAATGCTTCATCTGATTTGCTGCAGCCAACAGTTTGGCACCAATAGACTTAGGGACATTTCAGTCCAGTTTCTGAAAAAAAATCTCATCTGATGCTGCATATTTCTAGAACATTTTCTAGAAAAATCCATCCTGTTCTTCATTAATTTGATGATATCCATGGAGCCCAACCCTTAAGTTCTTAAAACATCATTCAGGTTTAGTTGAGATGAAAAAGGGTTGCTTTAAAACCGCTATTCTTCCTGCAGGAAGATATGATTACAACTTAATATTTACAGAGAATTGCTTGTGTACTGTGGTGGGATGGCTGTTATCAGCTACTAAAACATCTACCTCTGTCATTGGTAGACCTTAAACCATTTCATAAAGGAAATTACCATTCTTTCCATTTTACAGATGAGGAGGTGGAAGCGCAGATGAACAGCAGCTTCCCTGAAGAGACTCCTTTGGACAAAAGTCCAGGTGCTCTTGCCCTTAAATTACACACAGTATCACTGTCAGACATACAGAGACAAGATTTTAGCTTTTGAGTTGAGATTTGCCCTACGCAAATCCAGACAGACTCTGCTCAAGTACAACGCGAATCCAAGGGAAGCGTGAGGGGAAAAAACATCCCTTTCCTTGCTCTTGACCAGTCAGGAATGCCTAGCTGACCATGTAAGTGCGACAGTCCACACTGTGCTAATAGTATAAGGAGAGTATATTTCCACCGAACCTGCTGGGTATGTCCAGGACAGTATGCTAACGTTTTGGTGTGATCCAACAGATATTTGGGAGGATCAGATCAGGAGAAAATACTGTCTTTAACTCTGAATTTCCTGGTTTACTTTCCAACTTTGAACAAAGCAATCTCTCTTTAAAAGATACCTCAATCCCCCCCAAAAACCAGCTAGTTAGAACATGTCTTTTTCTCTCTTGGCACCCTCCAAGATAGCCTCTATAAAAAGGGCACTGGAACAGTGTTCCGAGCAGAACGGCAAGCATGCCACTGAGCACACTCTGAGTCATCCTTCCCACCACAGCAGTTAGTAGGAAAGGGTGTTGGCCAGCCAGGAAGCTCCCTGGATGAGTCATTATCAACTACAACCGTACCTAGATAACCTTGGCATGGCCTTGCTTAGCTCGGTTCATTAGACAAGACAAGCTCCGCGCTGCTACTCCTCCCATCTTCTTTTTGAAAACTGTCTACTAATGGCAGGAACTGTTGAGCTAATTGAACGCAGAGATTTTAAAACTGAAAGTCAAGAGACATGTAATTGCATTTAAAGAGTGGAGGACCATTATAACGAAAATAACCGCAATAAAAAGAATGAAGAGTACCAGGAAAAGCAAGTATTTGCTACCCAGCTGGACAAAATCAGATTCTGGCAGTTTTGCTCAAGTCATTTCATGATTTTCAGCACTGTAAGCATTTTCAGTGCTTACAAACATTCCTCCAGTCTGCGTACCAAATTTACAAAAGACACCAGCAAGACATTAAGAGAATCCTGCCCTTTGCCGCACAGAAGTCTGCGTACAGGAATCCTGTCCTTGACTCGTTACTGAGAAATATCAGCATTGCTATCATAAAGGAGAGACAAATCTTTTGAGATGGAGACACGCACCGCTGCTACAACATAGTGCAAGATGCAAGCGACTTGCTTTCTGTGTTGCAAGATAAGTTAGCAACGCGGGATGGCCCCATATTGGCCCTGACTGCTATGCCCAGTTCTACTTTGAGTACTGATTTTTCCTCACTTGTGAGTAAATTTGTTAAGAAGTTAATGACTGAAATTAGATGTCACTTTCTGGCCTCTTGATTGCTTAATCTGAGGTGATTTTGGCCACAATGATTGTTAATTACTGACTATCAAATAGAAAGCGCGATAGCGCATTATTAACCCTTAGCTAGCCTTAACGTGGTGTTTGACAAATATAAGTAATTTTTAAAACCAGCTTTCTCAAAATTAGTCATGGTCCAATTTACACACCAGTAGTAAGCGATAGGAAAAATCCTACAGAAACATCACATGCCTCACGAACAAAACACCACGTATTTGTCTTAAGGTTTTCTTTTCCCTGGAATTCCTCAGAATCCATGAGAAAGGGAGAGGTGGCTGAGACCTGGCAGGTCACCTCTCCAAGGGTAGGAGAGCATGATGCATAAGATACTGCACGTATGCCCTAGACTAGAGAGCGTCAAACCTGCAGGTATTCTTTTGGAAAGCTTTGCCTGCCATCAATGGCCAGTTCTGAGGTTGTCTGGAACTAAAAGCAAAAGATTTCTGTCCGGATGATGAACAACTCCCTTTACAAAAGCTACTCCCTTGAGAGATGCTAGGGAAAAAAAATTTGGAGTTATGCATTACCATCAAAGTCCCCAGATGTTTACAAAACATTTATGTACATGTCACCTATTCCTATTCTTCTCCCCCCTCATATGCAAGCTGAAACTTTTTCCTCCAGCACCACTCCAGTGTTTCTTTCTCTAGCTCCCATCAATCTAACTTCAGGCCAGGACAGAGGACAACGATAGTGCTGAAGACAGCTGAAGCCTGCCACGCTTGATCATCTCAACAGACTGACAGTTGTTCAGCTATGTGAACTCCAGGAGCATTGTGTTTTCAGCTCACCTCCAAGACACCCGAAATAGCCTTGCAGACGATTCCTCTGTGCATTCCTCAGAAAAACGGAGGAAAGCTCACTTGTTCTGAAAACGTGCTGACTTTACCGGTCAACTCGCAAAATACTTGTCAGACAAAGATGTCAGTAGCATCAACTAACGGTCTGCTAGGGATGGTTTTTAGAGTTCATCCTACCTGGGGCAGAGGAAAGGACTAGGTGACCTCCCGAGGTCCTCCTGTCCTTTTCATCATTCGTTCCATGGCTTTCTGATCATTTTCCTGCACTGCTTTGTTGTTTTGTAATAGCACCAGTGGCCTTGACTCTTTCAAGCAAAGGATCTATCGCTTGTTAGGCATATTTTGCTTGCTGTATTTTGCTACATTAGCTGATGGCAATGTATAAATGAGTAATAACGCTGATGATGAATGAATTTGCCAAGAGCTATCACCAAGCCATCTTGCTACTCACCACCCCACGCTTCTTTTGCTGCTTACAGCATGTTGCTGTGAAGGACCCCAAACGTGGTTTGACACCGTGTAGCACGCAGAATTCCCATTGCAATAGAAGCTGTAAACAGGGTCACCAAGGAGACTATATCTTTTTCCAGCTGTTCCCTTTGCAATGCACTGGGATTATTACGTTTTGTTTGTAAAGCAATCCTTTCCTGAAGGGTCATGTCGCAAGATTATTAAAACATCATGAAATGATATAGATTTCTCTTTCACTACTTTACCTGATTCCCTATCTTCTTAAATGAAACAAAGGGAGGAAGAAGGATTGATAAAACATAATTCATTCTGCTCTTTTTCTTTTTAACCAATTGCTGATAGTTTTCACTAAATGGAGAAATTGGCCCAATAGCTCAGTTTATCAGTATATTCTTTTGTAAAAAAGGTATTCTCACTTACCCCTATTCATCTAACACTTAAAACTTCATATCCAGTGAAAAAGCTTGTGTATGTTGCCTTTAAAGAAATGCAGTTTTTAATCTGTTGTCCTAATGGTATGGTATCTTATACCACTTTAATTCCTTAAGAAAATTGAAAATTAACTTTTTTTACCAATTTATGCTCCATTTTATTTTCATGCTGCTGAAAGGGCTAAAACCTGTGATTTATATCAGCTAGAAGAGTTCTGATAGGTTCAAAACCTCCTCCTTCTAACCTGCAGTTTATTGATGAGAACAAAATAAAACTTGGAAGCGACAGATGAGCTAACCTACAGTTGGGAGCTGCAGGAGAGTGTTTTATTCTATTCATCATTTAGAGCATGACTGATTATGCCTCACCATGGCTGAATTCACTATCTTTTTTTTTTTTTTTTTAATGGATCAAATATTCAAACTCGATATGACTGTAGCCAAAACACCCAGGTCAGCAGTTTTGGTAAAGGCTGTTATGTTTCTTACTGTGGCCCCAAGTCTATTCGGCTAACGTCTGCCTATAGATGATGCTGTTTCTTTTATTCTGGAAATGCAGCAAAACAGATAGATGTTTGCTAAAAACAAAGGTAGGCTGGGACGGTCAGCTGTCCCATGGCTGAGCTAACTCAAGTCTTCTCAGAAGAGTAGGCAAAAGGAAACCAGCTCCTCTTCAGAGGGAAGGCACAGAGCAAAGGGGAAACAGCTGGGACTGGAGAACGGGCTTGCTGCTCTGGATGCTCCCAGACAACGGGAGTTTATGGGAAGTTTCCACTTTTATAGGAAGGCCAGGTCTCCTCCTACACCCCCTGTCTCGCTTCTTCCTCTTGGAGCATTTGATGCCCTGACACCTCTGGAGCAGTTGCTGCCAGTCTAACTCTCCAGGGCTTTGGCAGAATTGGAATAAGCAAGTACAGCCGTGGCCCCTCTGCTACCCCTGACAGCCCATGGTAGGCAGTTGCCTACTTTGCCTGTATTAGGGAACATTGGCCTAGCATTAAGAAGGTTGTTTTAATTGAGGTTGGGTGCCCAGCTGCCTCAGCCACTTACAAAAAGCCCTGAGACTATTTTTTCCAAACCTTGGGTAATACTGAGAAGCAATTAAACAGTACTCTCTGAGAGGAGCTACACGCTGAGTCCAAACCAGGCAGTGACTAGAGAGAAGTACAACTACTGCAGGATGCTCACACGGCAGAGAAACTGTTGTCAATAAGTTGCATAATGCTGTTCTGTAAAGAGCTCCTAGGCAAATGTAATAATTTTATGCTGTGTTTTTTTCTGGAAGTATTTGAGGCCAGAGGTTGACTTGGACTGTTGGAGTCCACATGCTTCAAGCAGAAAAGACAAGCCCATTCAAGTTAACGTCTAAAATGAGAGTTTAGGGGACAGTATTTCTCCATCTACCCCAAGATCTGAATCCTTCCTAAACAAGGAAAGTTGGGGGCTGGGGGGAGCGGGAGGATGAGAGTGACGGCAGAGAAAGAGATGGGAAATTGCTGTCTGTACTAACATTTATGTATTTTAACTGTAGATCTTGGGACCTTTTAAAGAAAAGTCTCGGTTACTGGATTTAGTCCATAATGTTGAAAAATGCATCTTGGAACTCCTAGATTTTTTTTTTTTTTTCCCCGTAGCATCCATGATTTCAGTAGATGTTGAAAAGCATGGAAAAGCAACATACCTTAGAGGATGTCAGCCCTAAGGCATGAAATCATTACGGCATGTGTTTAGGAACTGAACTCTCCTTCAAATCAATGGATGTAAATTCTGAAATGCCTTCAAATCTGGCATATGGGCTTTGATCACTTCTACAAATAGAACTCAAGTTTCTAAATCACTTGGAAGCTTGAAAATTACACTGAACATGAACTTGATTGATGGTGATGTTTTCAACTTGCTGATTCAAACAGCTACTCCAGATGAAAAAGGAATTTCTGCTTGCAGAAAATAGGAGGGATGAGCTTGGAGAAAAGGGCCATAAAACAAATTAACACAGGGCCCTCCAGGCATTGGCTCAAAACATTTCATTCCTTTGAGATGAGGTACCTTTGGGGAAACAGAAGCAGCAAAACAAATGACAAACGGAAGCCAAGGGATGCAAATGATGAAACAAGAATGCTGAAAAAAGAAGTCCATCTAAGCAATCATACTGGAAATAATTCTTTTATTATTTTTTTTTCTTTTCTTTACGTGACTATATCAGATCAGGCTGTTGTCACACACTGGAAGCAGTGCATTACAGACTAGGGAACACCTTGTAGGCCTTGATACCATAGCAATTTGCTGCTCTAGTCCTACTTTCGCATTCAGTGAGAAGTAGGCAATATAAAATACTTGCATCTACTGGCCATGCAAGATTCTGAAATTTGCACAGGATATGTAGGAGAGACAATAGGAACACCAAATCTCTGACTAGACCTTTCTTGAGGAGCAAACTGACACAGCAGCAATCAAGATGAAGTGCACAGAAGCGGCACTAGTATATCCAGCTGTGAGGGACAGAAGCCCAACTCGGTCAACTTCAGAAATCCAGAGACAACATCCTCAAATGGCTTGTCTTAAAGTAAACTAAGTCCCTGCAGCTGTTCAGCCATGGTACTAGGAAGCCTTGCTTTGCTAGGGATGGAGAATACTTTTTTTCTACACCATTTCCACATAGGAACAGGCTACTGAAAACTGCCTTTGCCGTACCAAGGCCTGCAACCGGTGAGGCACCAAATACTGTGCTGGTAAACTATCTGCCACAGTCCCCTCTGTGTAGAGAGGACCGACAACACAATTTATTCTTGCATCCTCTATTACAGCTTTAAGTCCTTATACACAGGGTGGAAGGCACGGGCCTCATCTTAAAGTGGAAGGTAGGTGGGATGGGCGGTTAAGAGCTAACCCTCAGTCAAAGGAGGAAGTATCAGGCGACAATTTTGTGAATCACCTGCAAAAAATGTAGATCATAGCCTCAAAAGAAAAATCCAAAAAACACACTACAGGGAGTTTGAGAGTATAAAGAGTTCCGAGAAGCATCTCTTTAAACAGATTGACTAATAAATATATTTCTGAAGTAATGCATTTAGCTAGCATAAGTCTCCCGTGGTGGGTTACATCATCTCTTACTGCCTCTGTAACTCATTAACTTGCAGCTTATCTCTGCAACCCTTTCTGTGCCCCTAATGCCAGGCAGTGTGTTCTCCCGTAATATTCACTGGGCTGAGCATGACGTGCCAGGCACGGCTGAACTGGAGAAACACAGCGGTCCTGGGCTGTGTCAGGGCTATGTAACACCCATCAGCCCCCTCCTTAGAGGAGTCCCACAGGCTTGAAACCTTTTTCCAGCACCTCGAGTGGCAGCTTCCCTAATTGGTGACCCTATACTGAAGCCTCACACATTGAAGCAGAAGATGCTTGAACGGTTCGAACGTTGCAGCACAAATATACAAACAAAGAGTAAACCCAAAACTTAGAATATAAATGTGGAACAGAAGAAAAAAAAAAATAAATCTGCATCGCTGAAGGAGACCCCCTGCCTCCCAGCTACAAACACATTAATTCACTGCTATGCTTTCAGTCAAAGGTTTATGTGTGGTATAAAACAGCACTGCTCTCTCGTGTCAGCAGAGCTTCACTGTGTTACAGCACTCAGCTCTGTAGATAAGACGCTTCCTAAGCACTTCTTGAGCTAGTGGTGCAGCAAAGGATTTTTTTTTTTTTTTTTTTTTTTTTTTAATAATTCTCTTTATAACTAGTCTGACAAGTACTGACCCAATCACAATAGTTTGTTCAAAAGCTTCCAAAAGCAACTGCTTTGGAAGCAGTTTTGTTGCTGCAACCACCCCTACCACCCACTTTCCAACTTGAGTGGGAAAGCTGACCCCAGGGAAAGCACTGCTAGTCTTCCACCCTCCACATTTAACAACACATGCCAGTAAGCAGGACTTATCACAACATCAGTTCTGCATCCTTAATTGTGGAGAACTGTGCAGCCCTTCAAAATGACAAGGTCTTTTCCTAATTCTGACAGCCAAGAGGGAAAAAATATAGAGGCAGAGACTGATTCTTCAGCTTACATTAATAGCTCAAAATAATGCGCTCAGTTTCTTTCTGAAGTAGAAGATAAGAAACTGCTGCAACAGGTCACAACTCAGTAGTCCTTCCCCTGCTCTGGTAGGACTGAAAGCAACACTGGGACCTGGCCGGAATTTCAGTGAGGATTTATGCAAAAGGAATAAGCGTCTCTATCTCAGACCATCCAAGATTGTATGCTATCTTCTTGATTTTTAAGGCGGATAGTGGGAGGAACAGGGAAAAGGAAAGACAGGTAACGGGAAGAAATTATTATGACCCACAACTGATGTAAGATGATTGAGCTGTGCGGAATTCAAGACTTTTTGTTTGGTGGTTCCTTTGGATTTATTTTATTTTTTTTCAAAATGCCTTGAGGGTTTGTTCCATTATATTCAGACTATTTTCCAGAAAATATTTTAATATTAAAACAAATATTGCTGTGCTTGTGGCTTCATTTGCAAATAAAATCAGAGCTACTGTAAATCATAGAAGGAAGCTGTGATTCAAGGCTACGCTATTCAAATCCCTTTTTGGTTATGAAATGCTGATCACTGAGCTTAGAATAGTTCTGATGGGAGCTATTGATATTCTGTTGCCATTTCTTCCACATACTGTCTTTGTTTCAGAGACACCTGACAGGATATTAATGTTCAGTTATGCAAAGTGTACCCTTATTTCCAATGTTAATTATTAGAGCCACTGATTTCTTCAATGACTTCTCAAAGCTAAGGTAGAGAAAGATATTCACAGGAAGACAAGTAAAATTTGTGAGATTTATGTCCCTTCATTGAAAGTAAAAGTTAATCTCTTTGCCCCTGTGAGTTTAAAGATGGTCAAAAGGTACTGTTGACTTTTAAAGCAAGGATGCAATATTGTAGAACTTGAAAGCTGTGACTGTATTATACCCCCGGAGACATTTAACTTTGCATTTATGGTACTGCTACTAAGGTTTTTTGGTTCCTTTTCCCTCCAACCACCTGAAGAAAAGCCTGTTTGCTGATAGTGGTATAGGGTCCAATAGGTGAAGAAGCTAATTCCACTTCAAAGACCAATGCTTCAGCACTTCGACATCCACATCATCTGGTGAAATACAACATTGCTACCAAAACTGGACCAAAGTATACCAAGTGTTCCCCCCTCACTGAGACACTTCAGTTTGCCTTATTCAGATATACTATATACGTTCCTGAGCATTCCAGGTGCCGTTTATTCAGTTCTAGCAGCAGTTCCTTCCAAAACGATTACATATATACATATAACAGTCAAGTGTTAAGTATCCAGGCTAGTCTCATGAGAGAGGTGATATTAGGTGGGGTGATAGGGACTTTATGGATTTGGGTTGTTCGGGGGGGTTTTTTGCATACCTATCTTTTGGATATCCTTCAAGTGAAGCAGGAAAAGCAAAATTCACTGAAAGTGGAGCTTATGTATTTTAAAAGTTTATTAGCAGGAGCTAGATTCTAGTCTTTAAATCGCTTTCTCCCCCTCCCCAAAGATTTGGATCTGCACTCAGCTTGCAAGTCCTGGCTACAGACCAGATGTAAGTTCAGCTGCCCCTTCCCCACACACCAAAACAGTTTCCAAATACTCTGTTTCAGTCTTTAAAAGTCTATCATGGTTTGAACGTGGCAGGAATAATCACTCCATGCTCACATTTCATGGGTCCTGATCCAACTCCTACTGGCATACCGCTGTTGATTGATTCCAATGGCCTGACACAATCGCGTTACATGAACAAAAGTAATCAAACATCTGGCTCTATTCTAAAAGAGTGAACATAGGAAAGTACACCTAAGTAAGCCAGGTGCTGTTAACCCCACCACTACAATAAAGTGCAGCTAAGGGGACGATTTAATAACCAGCAGCAGAAGATAAGAAAGCTTCAACGCCCATCTAGTCTTTCAGTGTCATAGTCAGGAGAGTGCCTGGACCACAGTAACCTGAAAAGGACTGGGAAGAGAGAGGGGTGGCACATGGCACACATCATGGGAAGCAGTTTTAGTCTGCTTCATGATCTCTATTCACAGCAACTCAGGAGTTAACCAACAGTAGGCGCCTGCACCTTTTATTTGCCTTGGATTTGCACCAAGTTTGAGTCATCACGTTCAAACAGAAGAGAAAAAAAAAAAAACACAACCCCCCCAACGCCAACAACACCTCCCCAAGCTTCATATTCCAAAAAGGACATTCCCATACCAGGACACTTTTGTTACCAGCAAAAGGAGCCTTTTTGAATTAAAGTGAATTCATGCCTGTCTCCTCTTCCGAAAGAAAAACAAGATCTGTCCAGAACACTAAATAATCACAAACACATTTAGATGTACTGGTGTCTAAATAAAACAGGACCTCTAGATACATTATGTCATATCTGGCTCTATGGAAAGACTTAGCTTTTCTGTAGCTCCATTAAACTCATACTGTAGGTGGGACTGAGGGCTTTTATAGTAGCAGACTATCAAAGGAACGTAAGGAATGCAGGGTGTAAACAGATTAGATCTTTTCCCCAGACTTATAGAACAACCTAGATTTTTTCCCTTTCCTCCTAAGCTTTAGAAATTTAAATGAAACACTGAAGCATGCATGTTACTCAAGTGCACCCTGTCCTCAGTCCAGGATTCAAAGCCAACAATTCACAGGTTTTTCCTGTTTAATCAGGGGTTGTGCAGGAACTTAACCAAGCTTTGGAACCGGATCCACTGGCAGTTTGGGTTGAAGTGGAAAAAAAAAAAATTGACCTACAGCACATTAACCCCTCACTTTGCTATGTCACCCTTATTGAAGTGTTTACGCTACGGTTACCAGTGATATCCACTGCTCATGTCTCCACTGACTGGATTTACTATCCTAACGGTGTAGAGTTTGCTGTACTGGATAAATAACAACCAGGGACCCAGGCCAGGCTTGCATCTAAAGTCAGTTTGGATGCTTCTAGGAACCTTTCTCAACAGAAGCTAAATCAGCTGACATCTCGTCTCAGTTATACGAACTATTTCACTCGTGATCCAAATAACAGTCTTATGAAAGCTAATGCACTAGCAGAAAAGGGATACATGAATCACTAAAGAATTACTTACCCATCCTCTATTTCCTATCTGTACTGGACTCCTTTCAATGCTTGTTTGGAGGTTCACATTCAAATGTTTCACTGCCTTTCCCAAGTCAGTATTGCCAAAGGTTTGGCCCTTTATATGGGATATGTGGGATTTGTTTTCTCATTTTTATACTGCAATTCTAAACCTACATTCACATGTAGAGGCAGTCAGTCTTTTGCCAAGATAGCTATGTCAGTCAAGGAGAGACCAAGGACTAACACATGATAAACACATGCAAGGCATATACCTCAGATTCGGAGATGTAGTTGAAGTTCAGCCAGAGAAAGCAGAACTACTTTAGACTAGGAGCACAGTCCTTTCACAGAGCTCAGTTAAGACACAGGGAGAAGGTAGAAGATAAAGTCTAATGCAAGAACTGAGGTAGAGAGTTGTATCTGCAGGTGAGAGTTAAGGACAGCAGAAGCAACGCTAATCACGATAGAGATATACTGGCAAACCTGTAGCTAGGTGGAAAACTGGAAGTTAAAAGTTTCTTAGCTAATTGATCCAAACTTTGAACTTCAGACTGACTACAGCATCCTTTGTATGAACAATGCTACAAGAGCTGAAGGAGACGGCCAATGAGTGAATAAGTCTGACATGATTAACTCATCCGAAAACTTAACCCACTAAGAAATATCATTAGCACATATATTCAAAGCAAAGCAATTGCCTGGAAAAATCAAACATGTACCTAATGAGTTAGAATATTAACAGAAATCTAGGGAATTATAACAGTAGTAAAATCAAAGGTTCCATCTGAAGAACCTCATTATCATAATTTTTGAACTGCGTTCATGTTGCGCTTTTGCACATTCAACAGCACTTGACATTAAGTAGTGAATAAGTATTAATTAACATTCCATCCCAATCAGGGCAAGAAGGTTAAACACTATGCTGTCTTCATAGCTAATCTTTAAAGAAAACTAAGAATTGCCTGAAACTCTAAAAGGGGAAAGATTTCAAGTGTGTATCCTGGTAGTAGAGATTGGAAGAAGATAAGGAACAGTGTGAAACCTTCCTTCACTTTTCTTATTTCTATGTACAACTGGGGATAAACTTTAAGTTCACTGAAATATCATTTAATTGGGAGGGACCAAGTAGGTACTTCATGTCTTCTGTTCTCATTCAGGAAGTTTTTTAGCTAAGGATTCTTGAAAGCCTACATAAATTTCCCTCATGTACTTTGTTTATATATCCTGCCCACATGTTCGTAATAGATAGGTTACACACAGTTTCTTGATCTCTATTCTTAACATGAGCACCCCACTTAAGAATTAATATAGTCTAGGGTTCCTCAACTCCCTGATATAACTGTTGTTTTAAGTGAGAATCGGGGTAGAAATTCCTATCAGCACTGCAAACACACACCATGAAATCAGACCAAAACAAACAAACAAAGAAATCCTCTGTCAGACACTCCCTCTCCTCTCCTCTTCTCCAGGGAACAATTCAATGGAGAACTCTCTATAGGGGAAGCTTCTGTGAGTTTGTTTAGCTTTGTTGTCTTCCTGGCAGTTTTGCAGCACATACTTTATTCTGCTACTAAGGTCAGCAAATGTTTAGCAGCTTCAGAAGCTTAAAGGGCCATTTTCTCAAGAGCCAAGCTTCTTGTTTTAAACTAATTGATTTGGTGTTAAAATCTGTTGAAAATGGAAGTTGGAAAAAAAGACACTGGAGCAAGAAAACAAGAAGTTTGAACATTTGAAAACGGCCGTGATCACTGGAGCCAGTTCTCACACATCTCGGTCTTTTTAACCGCCTGGCAGCTGGGCAGAGAGCTTCAGAAGCTGATCAAAGCATAGAATACATCTTTCCACACCAGATTCTTTCCCCAAGGCCTGTAGAACCTCTTGCCATAGATGGACTAACTGGGAACAAGAAGAAATGGAAAATGCTTCCCCCTGCTCCTATTTCAGCTATAAAAGCAAAATTTTACATACTCTACCCAGACACCTGAGCCAAGCCTGATTTCTCTGTAAGCTGATGAAAACGGACATCTCGGAGAGAATCCCCTCTATCATATGCTGCAGGGAATCAATAAAGTGCTTCGGCTATCTTGTTTTCTTGAATTTATGTTCCTTACTAACATGCAGAACAAGCATATCTGGTTCAAAGCAGACTGACGGGAGGCAAAACAATTGTTTGGGGGCTATTCAGCACCACCAGGCCTTGTAACAAACCTATACTGAGTGTATTTTCATTAATGAGGTTTCAGTCCTTTCAGCAAAGGCTGCATTAAAAAGCAGTCCCAAAGGTAGAAGATACAGAAGGATTAATTATATGATGCAATCTTTGCCTAATTCAGTCCTGCTACTAGGTCCAATTCTAGAAACAGGCACTAAGGTAGGGAAAAGATGCCTTTAGAACAGTTGTTTGCCCAGTTACCTGAACGCAAACACTGTAAGGTCCGTGTGAGTCACTGCGATCTATCAAAAGGGCTAGTCCCACCAGGATAATGCAAGAGCGACCTGAATCCAGTAACCTCAGACTGAGAGTGCAGATCTATACAATCAGGAAGAAGAAACCAAGTGAGCTAATGCTCCGAATTGCACATCCTTGGCACGAATCACCCGATATTCAGATCAGGGGTTACCGTAGTCAATCCCTTCTCCCTAACTCTGCTTCTCCTACAGCAGACCCAGATTTACATGACCAGCATGAAATCAAAGCATCCCTCAATCTACATAACTTGAAAACTAGGAGTGACTTACTGTAATGAACTATTCCATTAACATAGCACCACACTCTGATTGCTTGAGGTCCACATCAATAGATACAAAATGGAGAACTTTAAACATTTGATGCCATCAACACTTCCTACAAAAAGGAAGTTACACCCAACTGGCAGCCCATCCAGGCTGTAAATTCCAGAAAACCCATGTGCACACTGAGTTTCATACTGCCCTGTTTGTGAAACAGAGAAAACATACGGTATACATGTCATTTAGATATTGCTGTATTCCAGGTCTTACATTAATGGGAAGCCTCTAGATAAGCTCCAGGTTTGCCCCTTAGTATTCCAACTTTTACCATTCTTCTTGTTTGCAATGCTCCTTATCTCTCAAGATGAACCCTTGTTTGTTAGCATTCCGAGTTGGAAATTCCTCTAAAAGGCTGATAAGATTCTGAAGAAACAGCTAACATATATGTAACACATAAACAGTCACATGAGTAGTTCTGGTATCATGACACACCCCAAAGTAACATACTGGCAGACAGGTGCTCATAGATAGGGAAGGATGTGGATTTCATTCTTAATTGCAAAATCCATCCTATTATATCTAACTACATCTAAGAAGCAAAAATGTCCTTGCACCTCCATTCTTCATTATATTACTTGAGCTTGTAAAACCGAAGACCATTTTGGTTTTAATTACTTGGGTGCAGATTAAACTTATTTTCTATGCTGTTGCAATACTTGACAAAATAGGCATTTCTGAGTTGATACAACAGTGTTTCGTAGTGGAACTTCTAAAGCCTCTCTGTCTGGGCATCCACTTTCATTTTGATTTCTAGTTACTTGGTTTTATGATTAGGTTCGCATTAAGGCAAGTTTCACACTTATCTCTCACAACATATATTCTTCTCTCTTTTCTTTTCATAGAGCATCTGTCACTCGTGTTCCATAGAAGAGACCAACATCAGCTTAAAAGTATCACAAATGCTCTTTCCAGCTGTGATTCCTGTGTTCGGAAGCCTTGTTTCTTCCTGCTGGGAGATGCTTCCCAAAAGAAGAGATTAAAATATGACTTGGGCATAAGAGGGAATGCAGAGCGACGTTTTTCCTTGGGAAGGCAGAAACTGCTAGTTAAGGTTTTAATGGGTAGCTGTAAGAAGTAATTAAATGCAGAGGGTCTATGAAATACACAAATTTACATTTGTGCACAGAAAGACGAGTTCTCAGGTTTCTAAATCTCCAGGACTTGGACCAATGAACTGCTCAGCTGAGCGTGCATCACATAACTACATTGATTTGCATTGGCGGAGAAGCTGTTACAAATATTCAACCTGCTGTAGGAACAAAGAGGCGAGCCTCCGTGCTAAATAAAAAAATAAAATTAAAAAAAAAAAAAAAGCCCTACAGCTGAATTTTAATAATAAATATCAAAAGGTGAAAAACTTTATAGGTTGCAAACATTCAAAGACGAAAGATGTAAGTTTTCTTTTTAAGGAAGGAGTACTAATTAAGAGGCAGGTCCGGCTGCTTCCTGCAGACCTAGCGGAGTGTCAGGCCAGCGTCAGGTTTCCCACCAAGGCTGCTGACTCGGAGCAGACACGCGTGGCCCTGCTATTGCCTGGCCACTGGGAAACACGAACTACACCAGTGAGTTATCAACCAGGGTGGAGGAATGTCCGACAGACGGACAAGGAGGTTTTTAAGGCAGTTTCCTCACATAGTTGCTTTAACACCTGAAGCACAAACAGCAACAACCTGTTTCTATACCCTGCCACCACAGCACAAGAAACACTGTTTAAGATATTTTATAGGACATCAGGTCTCTCCCACTGCTCCTTGGCTTGCCAACAGCAACACCCAGTAGTGGTTGTACCAGGAGACATTTCCGAGCTACGGATTGTACTCCGGCTAGTAGCTGAGGATGAGAAGATCCTGTCCATGACTCCAGGTTTGCTGCTCACGTTGTGGTCCCAGATGCTGGCCTTCGTGGGCCCAAGAACCATTTCTGTTGCCTTTAAACTTAGAAACAGCTCCTTTCGGTGGTATCATTACACTCTTCTGGATTCTTAACCGAGGGAAGAAGCCACCACTATTTTCCCAAGCAGACAAGAAACTTGACCTTTAAGAGGCACTTGGCAAACCCAACACATTAACTCGGTTTTTCCAAGCGGAAGGTGCTGTCCTGAGACATGATGCCACCAAGCCTAGAGTGTCAACAAGAGTCAGTTCTACATTATCATACTCGTTTTATTGGTGACAAAAGAAACATTGGTTTTTAACATACCATTCTGCTTCCCAGTACAAGTAACAATCAGGAACCCTGACATGAGTCCTAGCAGAAAAATTGCCATCCCAGGGAGGCAACTTTGCAAAGGCTCAGTAGTGCTTTGTATTCCATCTAAGTTTTTTGTTCCCGCTCAGATCCTACTTTTTTTAGATGCCCATCAAGCACCCAGACTAGAGCACAAAGTCGGTAGAAAGACTCTCAACTGAATTCCGTGGATATTAAATGAGGCTGAGGCTGCATTATGCTCAGTTTGGATATTACCACAACATGAATAACAAGAATGTCTATTTTTATACTAGTGTTGATGCAAGAGGCTGCATTCCGGTTCCATTCACTTGGTATCAGCGTATATGAATTTTGATGTTATTCTTATATCAGTATATGAAATCGTCTTGTTATATAAGATAGTATAAGACAGTATATACATTATCTAAGATAGTATAACACGGATTTCAGTCTGAGCTACACAAGCATTTCCAAAATCACGGCCAAGTTTCACAATACTTTGTAAAATATGCAGTATTATGATGCAGATCATAATATCACAGCAAGTATCCCTGTGGACCAAGTAGTGTGTTCACCTGAACACAGAGAAAAATAGATTCCTGTCTACATTAGCCAGATGCAACAGACCTGGAGACATACAGCTTCCAAGGCACATAACATGGAAAAGAAAGTCAGTTAATATTGCCCCTTGGATCTGGAAAACTCTCAAATTCTGCTTCTCATTAACAAGAAAGGAAAAAGATCTGTCTTGGGCATTCCCAAGATGCATCAGGGGATATCAAGGGATGTCAAAAGATATGTCCCTGTGTACCCCCCTGCCCCCAGACCAGTTGCTCAGCAAGGTCAGAAAGCTCCTGAGTGTGGTTTCTCCCAGAAAACATTTTGCCATTCTTTTGAAATGTGTTCTCATTTTACGTCTCACTGCCCTATAAATCATTAGCAATAATGATCCTTTTCACTCGAGCCAAAGCGAAAACAAAACAAAACACTTTTTTCTTGGAAAAGAGATAGTAGATATTAATCAAAATCCTGACCCAAATTCCAGGAAGTGGGTCAGAGCTTTCCTGTTGCCCTTTATGGGCTTTTGATCCACTGTGCTTTTTTGAAATTTTTATTGCATATAGCCTGTATATATATAATTACATGTCGCCTAGAATCCAGGGGGGTGATTTTATCTAAAGAGTTGAAAACTTCAGCAGTCCAAAATGAAGTTTTATGCCCTGCAACTGGATCTGGCCCCATACATCCCAGCAAAGATCCCTGATGTCACAGCGCAGTCAGAATTGCTGATGCTACTTTATTACCACCCCAGCTCACCTGAAGGCCACAGCACTAAAAAGAAAGGTCACGACAGCTGAGGGCAGGTTGTGGCACAGCCTGCCTAGAAATAATGTGAAGGGACCCAGAAGCAGAAGAGCATACAGGAAAGAAAGAACGGAAATTAAGGAAGTCCTGCAAGTCCAGCACATCATTTTTGTATGTTGCCATTTTCAAATAAATACATGCAATCATCAGCAATAAGAAAACACTTCCTTAAAAGTCCTGGCTCCTTTGACACTGTGATTTGCCTCCACAGTATCCGTGCCCTGCTCCTGTTGTGGAACAACGGGAAGCAGTTGTGCACAAGTTTCCCTGCTAGACTGTAAAGAAAAAGCACCATAATAAGAAGAGTGCTTATCTCTCTATCTAATAAAGTCCAGAAAATTTTTACAGGTATGGACAGATTCCCAAAAGAGGGGACAGACACTTGGTCTTCTGAAAATTTCACACTGAAATAAATGGCAACTATTCCTATAGTGTTCTCAAGGGCAATCTGAAATGACCTTAGGGGTTGATTTGTTTTTTCAAGTTGCCTTGAATGCTTGGCACCACGTCAGCAGGGGCTGCAAATTATTGTTGCCATGTTCTTTTCAATGATTGCATTTCAAGTCCGAACCCCCATTTGTCTCCTGTGTTCTGCTATAGTATTAACCCGAATCTGAAATAATATCTAGTTTTGCTAGCATTTCAGTATCTTTTTAAAAAAATAAATAATAATTTCCCTTCCTCACGGATATTCAACATTCACAGACATATAAAGTATCCCGTAAGAAAATAGTACCTAGTTCATTTTCAGACAGCAAGCTGGAAATACTCCTACAGCTTAAGCTCTGTGTGCATTTTGCGTCTGCTTAAGAACTGCACCCCTCTATCCAGTCACTTTCTTTTTTTTTAGCTATCCACTCATCAGAAAGAACACAGATTTTGCATTAGGACTCCTTTGTTGGAGGATTCACCACATACCCATTTCCACAAAACCTACAGAGCAATGTAAACCTGACTTTGCTGCTAACATTTGTACAACAGATCTAGGATACCTCTGAATAGGAAATAGCTTTCACAAGCTGACTGATGATTACAGTAATAAGCCAACAATGGAAGTTCATATCCCCAAGTAAATATCCAAGATATGATTACAAACAACATCAATCACTACAGATCCCTGTGTTTAAAAAAAAAAAAAAATTAGAAAGCATTTTGTCTTTTTCTTCCACTCATAATTTCCCTCCTGCCTCTCAAGCAACCGTATCAGTGGCTGAGCATTTTCAGAAATTATCAGAAAGCTAGGAACTTGCAGGTAGCTCTTTTAATACACAGGTCGGCAACAAGAATCACCTTGCTACTAATCACTGCCTCAAGAAGCCACCTCGCACCAGAGAACTGTTACCATTCAGCCTTACTTCATTTGACTCGAGTGTCTCAAAATTCAGTAATTTTTACGCTTTTGTTCCCAAACCACTTTCAAAACTGCATCAAAACATTGCCGAGCACAATTACAACTGTCCTCAAGAAGGCTCTTCATTAAGCGAAGATAAAGTCTAACCACTTACTTGTTCTCTCCAGTCGTTCTTGTCATTTAAATGCGAAGAAAAAACCACCACCAAAACAACAACATCTAGCTTCATTTGGCACTGTTCGCATTAAGAAAAGAAGTCAAGTCAAATATCAACTCTAAGTTCACGCAATACCTTATTAAGCAAAGGAAAAAAAAAGGTGGAAGATGAACACCCTGACGGAATCTCGGAACCGTAGATTTATTCCACCAAATGCTTTAGAGTGTCTGTTATCTCAGCCTTGGCTAAGCAAGAGAATGCTGGTGAAAATCTTTGCCTGGTACAGTACAGAGCCTCTGTTTCACAGGCCAGGAATTTTACATTGAATAATTTTTAACTTCAGCTCTGGGAGGAAAAACAGGGTCTCATACACTCTGTCTGCTTGATTAGGTTTTATTTATTTATTTAATGGAAAGAGAACTCCTAATTGGGGAGGGGGGGGAAACACGTGCACTGTCCCTTCCAGCTGCTACCCTGGGGTGGAGGGAACAAGGGGAAAGAGGTTAGCGCAAAGATGATGAACTTTTCTGGGAAAATGAAGAGATAACCACATAGCTGAGAGGCTGTATCTTTCAAGAACTGTGGATTATGTGATTTCCCAGTTCATTTTCTTCTTTTTTAAAAATATAAATAATGCTACCGATCTGCGGCTAATACAACCTAATCTACTCAGAACTGCTAAAACAACAGTAGTTAGCAATTCTAATCAACTATATTATTATTTGTATTATGTTACATCTCTGTAGAGGGCCAGCTGAAATTCACGCCCCACTGTGCTAGGCACATTACTAGCACAAACTAGAAAAGTCTACCTTAAGTCACAAAATAAATACGCAAAAATCTAGGACAAGAAACAAAGGAACAGGTCACCTCGGCTCTGTGAAGAAGTTATATATCGAACAAGTGCGAGAGCTGGGAATAGACCCCATCTCCTGAAGCATACCCAGACATTTAAAAGATCAGATTTTCAAATGGACTGATGTTCAAGTAACTTTGTGTAATGCAAATTACTCAAGCACCCTTCCACCTGGCAACATGGGCCAGGAAATTGAAAGAGTTACAGCAAACTGCATCATTCAGTAAGATGGCACCAAGAAGCCACCGAATCCCAGGCCCACACTCATTGCCTTAGTACGTGATATTTTAAAGCGATGTTTTTTGCTCCCTCCACGGTGATGAAGTCCTCAGCAAGCAATCACAACCCAATCCAATGCCCACATAGAACAGAACAGAATACTTCATTCAAGGCTTTAAGGATCTATTTCATCATCCCCATTTTTGGCCTCAAGGACATTTTACTGTCCTTCTGGTAAGAAATGTCTATTCTCACAACAAAGCCCAATACAGAAACTGCCTCCTCTCCTGCAGGCAGAAGCACTTACAGACACACTAAACCACAAACCTGGCAGTGCCACCTGAGCTCCATTGCAAATATCTCGGTCCTTTCATAAGGCACCCTGTTATTATTGTGTATGTCATTGTTATACCCAGGTTTGATCGCTTTTCTTCAATACAGCAGCTGCCCTTTTCCACACTGAAAGCTGTGGAGTTAGTAATATAGTTGCTGAGCACCTGCACAATTAAAGCTTCATTAAAACAGACATTTAAAATTGCTGTCTCTGTTGATTACATGTTGTTAGACCAGAAAAATCAGTTGAATAAAGCCTCCGAGCTGGTCAGGAAGAAGCAAAATTCCCTGTTTCGTTCCCATCTTGCTTTCCGTAGTGAACATAGAGAATATTTGTAATTCAGTAAGTTGAAGTGCCTGTCCTCATTAGTGAAGTGGAAATATAGTATATCCAGATATATTTCAGAGGAGAGAGGAACATTCTCTTAAAACAAATTGCCAATGCTCTTAACTCAAAACAATGTTTCTGTACATCTATTGTCACACACATCGTTTATTGCACAACAAGGTTAGGCAAACACCTGTCTAGGATGTATAAACAGGTATGCACATAGTTATAATACAGCCTGATGGGTTTCATTGTTTAACTGCACCAAAAGCATAAAAGCAAGAACCTGGACAACGAATACGTGGAACCTTCCAGGTGGATGATGCTGTGGTTCTGGAAAGGGAATTGTTAGGAACACATAGGCAGCTTTTATACATTTTTAAAGTTATTTTGTATTAGTATTGAAGTGTGACTTCAAAGACACTCTCATGTGCAAGTACAGACAAATGTTCACAGTTAGGCTCAATGAAAACTGCAAAAATTTACCGTTTAAATCTGGAAACAATAAAGTTCCCCAAATTCAATTTCCTGATAGCCGTTAAAATTTGCATCAACTGAAAATAAAGGCCTGCTGGGGAAGGGCTGAAAGACCGGCTGGCCTGTTTTTCAGGTAGACAAACAGCAGCATGAATAACAATGTACATTAGCTGAAAGCACTGAAACAAAAAACCTGCAAAACATCCGTGACTGACGCTGCTGAATGTAAACCTAATCACGCCCATCTCTGGACAACTCAGTAACACACACACAGGTGTTTCTTAACATCTTAACAGATGCTGCCCATAGCAATTGGAAACTATCACTAAGCAACATCCATCACAGTAAGTTCAAAGTCACAGCTCACTTCCCCACCCACACAGTTGACAAAGGACAAACACCTTGTGTTTCTTTTATGCATACAGAAGGCATGGAGGTATTTAAAATCACGCTTACAAGATTAATTACTGGACCTTAACTTTCCCAATTCGTATATCCCAGAGCAGGGCTACTTTTGTGCAGCACAGGCAGTTAGGGAATCTTCACTTTGGAAAAAGCAGCTAAGTAATGTTTGTAAAAGTCATTTTCCACCTTTCTATCTGTAGCAGAGTAGAAGGTACAGCCAGAGCGGTTTGGCCTCCAGTGATCCTCAGCTACCATATTCTCCCGCAGGCTGATGCAGTAAGCCATTGCAGCAGCCTTAAAGCTGATCAAGATTACTGTGGGAAACAAACAGGTCCGGCATGGATTACCTTCGTCTGTAGATTCCTCGTGTTGAGCATAGTTCACATCAACACCACCAGATAGTTTATTTATTACATGTGCCTTCTCACTTGCTCCCTTCATCTCAAATGCATTCATGTGCCAATAAAGCAGAAGTACCTAACTTAACCATCAGCTCAGGTCTTCAGCAGACTGAATCACAGGCAGCCTACCTGTTGTATGGAGCAAATACAACCCTGTAGTTTTTATGTAGTCTGGGGCTGGGGGGGGGGGGAATCCTAATTTCAGGTAATATTAGTGCTCAGAATTAACAATAACCTTGCACAATTCAGGAACTGATTGGAGTGGAAGGCAACTGGCAGTGTCGTCCTTTTTCAAATGCATGCAAACACCTCCCATGTACCTCAAAAAAAAAAATCTTTCCCCAGCAATCCCCATGGCACAAGAAAACTTCAGACCTGTATTTGTAGAACACTATCCCTTCCAAAGCAAACAGACACCATGAAACTGCAGCAGGCATTTCATATTGAGATGCATCAATAAAATGTGATTTATAGCAATGTCACTGGAACGTTTTGTACTTATCTAGCTCAAGATAAGATAGGAGGCATTGAGAAAGGCTCATTAAAGCACAGTCTGGCAGTCAGCACGTTAACGAACTTGCTTTTCAAAGCTTATTAGCAAGGAGGCAACCGGTATAAATGAACAGCTTGCAGGAGTAGGTGTGCGTTGAGAGGGAAGGATTAACCTGCTGGTGATGATTATATGAAAAGCCTGGTTACAACACAACTTCTGTGTTCAAGAAGTCCACTTATTTTATGATCCTGAAATATTCAAAAGCTCCCACGAGGATGACGAGCTCACCACGCTCCTCCCATCCGTATCTATTTCTAGTTCAAAGTTTAATTGGAGTGTTTCCGAGACTAAGTTTTATTTTTTCTCCTACAGGAGTGCCCTTAAGTAGTACTTCTATTTGTCAGGAGCGCACGAACACAATTCAGAAACAGCACCAAAGTTAACTGCCTAATCTTAGTCTCCTGTAGTCTTCAGATGAAGTAGCAGTCAGACCAAATCACCAGCTGAAAGCCAACTGGTGGATAGAGAACTGGCTAGTACTGGGAGTTACTGCTGTTGGGACACCCAGATGGGACTGAACAATGCTGAGAGGCAGGTGTGACACCACCAAGAGAAAGGACTCTTCTGGCTGCAGTCCAGGTGGGGTCCTTTGTTTCTTATTCCAACAATAGTTAATGCCGCAAGCCAAAAATTATCCTCTTTGGAGAAAACCCAACCTTGGAGAAGAAGAAAAGCGTCATTTCTCTTCCTAAGATGATTTTTTTTTTTTTTTTTTTTTTTGGGGGGGTAGATTCCTACCAGTTTGTGTTTGCCATCAACCACAAAGTTTCCTGACACTCAGAAGCTTGACCAAGCCAGCAACACTGACTAAAGTGTCTCCTGGAACACAAGTCCCTCCGATTCTTCCCACCCCACTGCTTTGCTGGAAAGTCAAGTGCTTCCAGAGCAGGAGGGCACTACGCCTTGCATTCTAACACCCCCAAGTGGCCACAACAACAGGCTACTACTTGCTCTGGGTCTATGAATTTCCACTGCCCAACCATTGGAGAGAGCAGAGAGATTGGGCTGTGACCGCAAAAGGAAAACTAAAATAAGGAAAAAAAGGAGGAAGGGGGGAGAAACAGACTTTTCACAGCGGAAAGCCTAAGTGTTTAAGGTAAGGACGGAACTGGTGAAAGCAATAGTCTATGATAGGGAAGGTCTTGATCAGAGAAACCCAAGATTTGTACCAATATAGAACAAAAGGAAGAATACTCCACTGTTTGGAAAGATACATCCGATGCAGTTCCGCCTACTTCAGCAAATTGGTGACCTCCTTTTTATAGCCATGTCCATTTTAATTGCTAAACAGCTATGTCTTTTTCCCTCTTCAGTTACATGTTACATTTCCTAGTAGAAGTGCTCATCAAGACTGACAATTTTTTGTGCATTACAACTTAGATTCCTCTGTCTCACCAAAGACACACGAAATCCATGGAGCCTGCTGCCATTGAGGTATGCCAAAAACACTTTGTTGTGTTACCGACTACAAAAAACTTGTAGCTTTACAACCAAGGCGCAACTGCATTGCAAAGTGACAACCCCGCATCTACCCTAGTTCTACCTAGAGCTATATAATGAATCATTGTAAGCATTCTGTGAAATTAAATACAGCTACAGCACTCAGTGGCTCTATGTCAGCTTACCCCAGCAGCAATGTGATATTCCACATGCATCAAAAAAATTAGCAATTAACTGCTAAAAAGTTCCCCAAGATCGATGGGGGGAGGGACAAGCGAGGAAGGGAAAAAACAGCTCACGACTCCCATGCATTTCCCTGGGAGACCCAATTAAACCAAACCAAACCCAACCCATGCTCTGAATCCTGCAAAGTCAGTTCCTTTTCAACTGGGGTACTGTATTTCTCACAGAATGAATGGGCATTGTTGTACATGCCTATTTAACACTCAAAGTTATTGACAGCTATGCATGTAAATACCTGTCCAGTGTGAAAAGTACCTAAGAGGGAACCTACAGCTTAAAAATATATTTAATCTGTACCTGCCCAAGGATAAATGGCTCATATGCTACTTAGGATATTTAGGGAAACCAAGGCAAGCTGACACTGAAGCTGTATGGCCTACCTAAAATTTAGAAGTGCTGAAATGGTTTACTTTTCTTGAATAAAGGTACTTCAGAAATGCTTACAGGGACTTCCTTCATCTGCCAGCTTTCACTAGGAAAAGAACAAATATTGATACTAATCAGTCCTGCATCTAGTCCTACCACTGATCAGTTACAACACTCGTTTTTTCACCTTCTCTAACTCCATTCCTTCTCTCCATCAGCAGTTTGAGTCAGAGATACATCCAGCATGAACCTTGTCACCTTTGAAGCCCAAAAGACTGCTACCATGCAACTCCAAGTATAAAAACCAGACATCTGCTGCAGTAATCAGAGACATTTATCCAAAGAGGAAAGTAAAAGAATACGTTTGTTCTTCTAATTCTACTACGGAGAGTCACACTCTTAATGTGTTTGCCCAACATTTAAAAAAATTGCTTATTACCAGCAAGGCAGCAGGAATGCCCACTATCCCAGAGCTCACTAGTCCACTACTAGCTAATCAAATAATAAAACCCAGTTCATGGAATCAACTTGCATATTCACACATCTCCATACCAACTTCTACTTTTGCATTCCCTCTCAAGGCTCATTAATACCCAGTGAAATAAAAATACCTTTAAAATAGGTAACATCACCAAAGAAGAGAACAGCATAAGTAAGGTAATGTATTTTCTGCTGTCTATGATGCTATTACAGTAGAGGCAACCCTAACCTGTACTTTCACAATCATTTGACCATGTCAGTCAACTTGCCAAATCTGAAATACCCTTAAAAATGGCTTGATACAAAGAGAATGTTAGCTATTTTGGAACATGCAGTCTTACACAGGGGCAACAGTGACCTAAAGCTTTCAGCTCCATCTACCCTGAAGTATGCAAACCTTCAGCCTCTGAGCCCCCTCTAACACCAGCAGAACGTGGAGTTAAATCCTTGAGAGGTTTGGGATATTCACTTGTAAGCTGCTTCACTTTCATCCCTCTGTCCTCTGACTTGTGCCCCTTCAGCCTTTTCCCTCCCTTCACAAACCATCCTTATCATTGCCTTCCATTTTTCGAGCATGCATTAAGATAAGGCAAACAGATAAGTAACCTTTCCCACATAGATTTACTTGCATAATCTGATAATTTACTCCAATTAAAGCACAAAATACCTCAGTCTCTCCATCCTGTTTAACGCAACTTATAAAGCAAGTATTTGCTTGGTGGTAGCTCTTATTGCCGAGGGCACTGGGATAGTACACAAAAGACATCAATAAACAGATCATTCTTCATCTTGCTTTAATTTGAAAGTGGTCTGCAAATATAAAAGCACTGCAGAAGTCATCACAAGAGAAATTAAAGCATGGGAACAGTTTACCTAAGAACACAGGGAATTCCCCCATTTGAAATCTTTGGAATCAAGGCTGGGTGTCTTCTAGGAAGACACACCCCTAATGCAACTGGAAGTTAAGTGGGTATCACTAGTTCAGGGTTAGGGCTTGTTGTTTAAAAAAGACCAGACTAGCTGACCATTATGTTCCCCATAGATTTAGAATTTCTAGCCCTCACTACAGATGCCAGCAGTGAGAAGAGCTGGCAGGAGGAAGAAGTTCAAGCAGCCAAGCAAGATGATAGGTCTTAGTGAAACTGGTTTTTGTCTTGGTTTTGGTGGAAGTTCGATAAGATAAGATACATGCAAAAAGTACGAAGCTAGGTTGCATTTTGATGAGAACAGTACCAATTTTTGTTTCCTAATACGCTGGCCGTGAGACATTTTACATATGCTGCTCTTCCTCTCCTTCCCAAAATGCTGAAATATTACAGAACTTCTGCTGTACATGCTGCTTATCAGCCTCTCACCTACTCCTATTTATCAGCGGAGAATAAAACAACTGCAATAGAGACCACTACTGTCAGCAGTTTTCACAACAAAGACCACAGAGAAACAATATTAAAAAAATACTTTTAAAAAACTACAGCAGAAACAGGCCTTCAAATAATCCTAGACATGAATATCCTTGAGCTTTAAGTGATTTCACGTTTGGAGCAGAGCCTCTGAACAAACAAAAGACCTTCTCTGATGAGATGTGGCAGTATTACGCTCTCTGCAGTTAGTTGGCCCATCCACCTGAAAGTGTCATTAACACAATGCCAAAGGGAAGAGAGCTGGACTTTTCCCCACTGGTTTTCAATACTTGTTTGCACATCTGTTCTCCAGGGCAAAGCACAGACAACAACACTTATTGATTTTCAGTTGTTGACTTCTCGTTTCTCACAATGGCAACACTCACAGCACTAAAGCATTTTTTGAGCATATTCTATCATGTAATACACAGAAGTAGAGGGAGCCAGAAGAGAAATGCATATGGGCTCTTATTCATCACAAAGTTGAATTAAATCTTGCAAGTTTAAACAACTGGTGCTTTCCAAAAGCAGTTAGTTTGCGTGAAAGAGTTCTTTTTCAAAACAAACAACGCATAGGTGAATTTCAGTGAAAGGCACTTCCGCAGCCAAAACGATCCATCGCAGTGCAATTTCTTGGGCCAGAATGAGAATGCTACTGCTCCATAAATGAGAAAAGGGAATAGCTGCCTGAAGGCCCATTTTCCACTCCATGCTCTTCCATGAACTTTACAGGACCTTTTGCTTTCTGGTTGTTCTGGTAGGAGATGGTACAGTTGCTAAGTACACCTGCCCAGGGACAGCCCCTGCAGCTTTAGCATTATTAGTACTTGCTGATGCCTGGTGGTGAGGTTCATAAGCCTCAGGTGTGCAGTCCAGCATGACACTACCTAGCCTAGATTTCTGTATTAGTCTGTTTGTCAGTTAATCACCTGTGGGCAGCAGTTTTATTGGAAAATGGAAGAGTCTTTAGAAGTTCTTATCAAAAACGTCTGCTGACAGATGGTGTACAGATCTGTTATCGGGAAATATTGCAGCTTTAAGAAAATCTGATTTCAAAAAATTGTCATACTAGACACACCTTCTGCAGTAATTATGCATCTTCTTTAGAAGTCATCATGTGTACGTTGAACTCCTTTGCGGTTCTTTCCGCTATTCTGTACACAGGGAATAGATATTCTGATCTACTAGACGGCTTTATCAGTTGCTTTGAATTTAATATATAAGCTTTGTCTGTCTCATCTACACAGCTGAGTTCATAATGTAAGCAATTCATTTTACAATACAGCAACATAGGGCGCTCTGGTCCATTCAGTGGGTGTATAAATATCTCTGCATCTCATATTAGATATATGATTGGATGGTCATACCTGGAAACTGATCTTGAAGTTATAGAGCAAGCCAATTAGCCAAATTTACATACTGTGGGAGTTCTGGATTTTCAAAAGCCAAATCTGACACCAGAAAGGAGTTGAGGATATTGCGGTGTTAAGCTCCAAGACACCTTAGAAACAAGCCTTAGACAGCAACCACTTGGGATAGGGGAAAAAAATATCCTTCTGCCTGCAACAGCAAAAATCCCCGTTCAACCCAAGTGCTTAAGGAAAAGAAAGCAACTCCAGACAAAGTATCTTTTAAGAGGCTTTAAAGTCCATTTTATGTATGCTTGCAACTGGAAGGAATAGTTCTGAGTGTGAAGTGATTAGCAAACTTCCATATCCATTAAGTGTAAAGGCAAAAAAAGGCAGACCAAAACAACTGTCAAAACGTTGCTGTCTTTGTTGCTTTATATTATGTTACTTGAGCTAGGTAATCATTTGCCAAAACTCAATCTTAGATCTTTAAATTCGCATATGGTAGGGAAACAAGAGTGAAAAGCAAAATGTTTATGCCCAGCAGTATATGCAGAGAAGGCTTTGTCTGATCAGAGCAGAGAGGTTGCAAAATGTAAACATAGTAATTAAGGCACTCATTCTAATTGCAGGCAGTTAATTGTACTGTATACTGCCTAATTGAACCACTCTCGGAACTACAAGCCTTACATTATTACAGCCTCCTGACAGATCACTGGAGTTTACTTGGGGAGAGGTGTTAATCCCCTCACCTGCTCATTAGTCTGGCTTTTAGGGATCCCCTACTTCCAACATCATCTTTTTCATTATCATTCAACTCTAACTGCTATCCTCTTCCGTATGAGAATTACTTAAGGAGTTAAAGAACAGTGTCCATGGGGTTAAGGAAACAGATGTGAAATGGGATTTGCAGAAGCATGTTTTATAGCATTGAAACAAACAGTGCTGTATTTTCCTTTTTCTGAGCTGTTTTATATATTACATAGCACTAAAATGAAATATACTTTATGAGAAAGTCCCCCAGCTAGTTAAGGTTATAACTCCATTTCTTCCAAAATCAGTTTTGATACTTCCTGAAAGTAGACAAAGAATTCAAAGGAGTAACATTGCTTTATAATAGTAAGTTAACAAAGCCTTCCCTGCCCAGTAAGTGCTGGCATTCTACCATAAATATAGCATACCAGTCCCAGCATTGCAATAGAAACAGGGTAGCATATCTATGAAGTTTATTTTGGTATGGCGACTGAAAAATACTTTTGAAAAGTTCACAATCCTCTTCCTCCAGTCTCAAGACAGATGGGGTCTGCTGCCCAAGAGATTGTCTTCCCAAAAACAAGGCGGGGGGAAGGAAAAAAAAAAAAAAAAAAAAAAAAAAAAAAGAAATATCACACATTGTGAAGACACTCATATTCACTACCCTTAAGTCTGAAGACATGGAAATGCCAACCCTGCTCCAGTGCAGCAACCAGCAGCCGCACCTTGCTGCTGTAATCTCTTGAGCTCCCCATTTCAGGCACAGTCTGCTCATGGCCTGATCAGCCTCTGAGGTACCATCATACTTCAAAGAGGATTCCCCAGCTGTGTTAGAGAAAAAAGGTAACTGCAACAGACTGTGCTTGGGCACAGACTCAACAAGGTGCCTTCCCCAAGCTTTTACCCTTAGGCTGCTACCTGAAGCGTTTTCTGCGTTATTGAATCCTCCGAGTATTAAATAACCACGCTTTGCTAAACCATTCCCAAGACTCAATCCTGACAATTGTGGACCAGGTCTGTAGGTCAAAGACTTTCTTATCTGTTCTGGCTTTCAAGATGCACCTGCATTCACTCTCTAACAAAGATGAATTAGCCGCCAAATTCAGGACAAGACCAGATCCGCAACAGATTTGTTGGTCTCGGTTTCCAGGCAGACCAACAAATATCTGCTTCCTGCTCTGCAGAAATGCATATGCAGTAGAGGGGTGTCCTTATTCTTCCATCTTCACTTAATAATTTAGATTATTAATTGTGAGAGTCCACACGTATTAAATATTTCATATTCTGCAAAATTCCCACCAATAAGGTAGCACACAAACAGGAAAACATCAGCATGGATTTACCATCAGGGAAGAGGACCACAGATAAAGTTTTAAGTGGCTGTCCCAGCAAGATTCTCCCATCCCCGATCTGCCCCGTGGCACATGCACTAAACAAAGAGATACCATGGCAAAACGCCTTCCGTGTTTATCAATGCTAAAAAGAAGCGAAGCAGCATCAGGAACACTCAGGCTCTTAAAGTGGGTTTTATCAGCCTAACATGCACTATTAAACAGTGATATTAAACGTTTACTCCCTTATAAAAGTGTAATTACCACACCCCCTGTATACAGAGAACTAATTTCAAAGACAGCAGCACCAAGGAAGAGCTACAATATGTACATGACTGGTTTTATGGTTTTTGCTTCATGGCAGTCAACTCCTGAACAGCAAGTGCTTGGCTAGCCTTTTACCAAAGGCTCACGTAATATTGTCTAAGTTTAGACCACCAATAGTTCAGCAGGCTGTCTCTCACTTCAGGTGATGCTTTGACAGGGGGTTACATTCTTGAAAGAATAAGGTCAGAATGAAAGGTAAGGCAATAGCAGACTGCTGTGGCTAGGACAGCAGAACAGTAAAACAGGCCATTCGCTAAAGCCTACCACCAGCATGTCAAGAGTAGCATGGCCAAGTCAGTCTTGTAGGCCCAAACGTTGCAAAGCCTTCCCCAGCCTAAAACAACCACCACAGAAGACAAGCGCACCCCTTCCATTTCTGTCATAGGTTTGGGTGTCCTAGGATCTCAGCACGTAGGACTGGAGCGCTCAATTCATATCACACACACAGACTGGATCCTAAACCTTTATTAGAAGGTTTCTGGTTCATTCTGGTGTTAAATAGGTAGCAGCCATCTACAAAAACTGGGCAGTGAGCAACTGGCAGCTCCGTGTGGTTGTAGGCATTTGGGATTGGCAACACTGAGAGCTATCCTGTATTTGAGGGCACCGGATCCCTTCAGAGAGAACATTCATGCTCTACATTGCCTAGGCTGTTCCAATAACCAGGCAAAAAGAAGTACAGTAACTGTCGATTAGCCACATCTCAATTAACAGGATCCCATTTCCATCACTCCATCTCACGCAGCCCTCTGCAGTGGTGCGGTGTCAGGACAATACAGAATTCATGTTGCTCAGACCCACATCTACTCACCTTTTATTTAGAAAAATCCTGTTTTCCACAGAAAAGCACACTCAGGAAAAATTTTTTTTCCTTCCACTTATTTTTTTTTTTTTTCAGTTTAAGTTTGATGCTTTTCACATTACATGTATCGATTTGTTTACATGCCCATTCTCTGCTGAATAAAAATTCAGTTCTAGCAGCTCTTCAGTAACTTATATTCACTACATTTAACTGACCTTTAGTCCTGGTGGGGCAGATATTCACATCACAGGAGAACACAGACTCAGAAACCAAAAAACACATTCACCTGGGCTATGCTTATACTGCTATCAACCATACTTTCAGGGCTCTGCCAAAATTTAGAAGCCTTCGAGCCAACAGTGTTATAGAGAATTAAAATTTGTTTAAAACTCAACACTGGAGATAATGAAGTTTCTATCAGAGAGCAGTTCAGACATTTGTCTCTCCTTTGGAATTAGATGAAGTACTCTCCCTGCTGAATCTGAAGTGGGAATGTGGATAATTCATGAAATTACACGCTCGGTTCATCTTAATCACTGTTCAGCTCTGAATCTCCTGAAAGGATATTTACCTGTAGAACCAGATTAGCTCATGCTGTGTTATCTGAGGGCAGCATATGCTTTGAATTAGATTTTCAAATATCATCTCCCTACTTGTTCTCTTTGTTATATTTTCCAACTGAGAATTTCTCATGAAGTTGAGGATTTTTGACAGGATGCAAACTAAAATGAAATGCAACGTTAGGGCTTTTTCTTTCCTCATTCAACGTAAAGCCCTTCTCCTATCATCATGACAGATAGTAAGATTCTATTCACCATTCTCTCTCTCTCTTAATCAGCAATAAATTTTCTTACTGAAATTGTATTGTAGAATGAGGAAATAATCCATAATGAAAAATAAAGCAACCACCATTATTTTGTATCTGTGGTGTACATATTCAAAATTATTCACAAGCAAGCCAATTAAAATGTCAAATACTTCTGCTGAACAGATTCTTGATCTGCTATAAAAATGTAATCTGGAGACCGCTACTCGGAAAGACTGGATTCTTTTTGATGTTTAATACTTTGTTTCTTGCCATTTCACTGCTGTGAGGTGCTACAATGTGCAAAGGGTCAGCTCTGGAGCAGCACCCAGCACATTCCAAAGCCAAAGACATGATTTTTTTTTTTTTTTTTTTTTTTTTTAACAGCTGAAACCAGGACACTCCTGCACTGGCAAAACTCCACCAGCTGCTTCTACTTTGGCCTTAAGGGAGCAAACGGGCAGCGAAATTTTGGCGACAAATACATCAGGCTGGTGTGCATCCACTTCATCACAGAGCAGAGAGCTGGGGACTGGTTCAGCATTCGTTCTGCAGATGGGCGAAATGAAGTGCAATTTTTGAGATTACGCCGTGTACCACAAGGTGTCAGTCATATACCACTTACTATGGCAGGAAGCCGCTGCAGAATGAGTCATCTTTTCAGAGCATGTCAAAGTTTTGACAAGGAGCAGTTTTTTAAGGAAGGGTGGTCCAGAACATGACGCATAGGGTCTCTGTTTTACTCAGCGGTAATGATTGATAACCCAATGCTTTCTGAACTAACTCTGGCACAGGAACTTTTACTGCCATCAGAAGTCCGCTGAACTTTGTCAAATCCCCACCAAAACCCCCCTCTAAAACAATACTGGAAGTTTTCAGTGTAGCTCACCAGTTACTATTGGTTGAAAAGAAGAAAAACAACCTTGTAGAAACATGGAAACCCGAGCTATAAGAAAAACGCTTCTACAAAAGCTTTGCACATCCAACAACCGTTATGATGCAAATAAACACAAATAAGCATAGGAGGAGAGTGCTATACTGCACCGCTTCCTTTCAAGTAGCCTCTGCTAAGGAAATTTGATTTGTTCCTCCAAAGCATGCTAGCAGGATATATTAAGACTGTACAGTTTGCACTAATGGATGACTAATGGATGAAAACGGGTGAAGCTGCCCAGCTGTTCTTTGAGAGGAAAAACCTCTGATAGCTGCTCTATGCCAATTACAAGACAGTTCTACATCCCCAGAAGTTTACCAAGGAGATATTTTAAATCAAGACAGTTTGGTCAATCACACAGGCAGGAAGCTCAGGGAAATGGAGAAAATCTTTTACAACTTCATGCATGAATAGGCTTTAAGGCCCCCTGCCTGGTTTTGTCCAGAGCCTCTATCAGCTGGGAGCAGGGGCAGCATTCCTTTATTGCCTTTGTTGCTTCTGTACAATTGCTTCCCATCATGTCCTCCTCTCTGCCTTAGTGCTCTTGCAGCACTAGTTCGAAACACTAGACACCAACTCCGTCAGGTAGTAGAGTGCATTAAACTCTGATTAGAGACTGCCTTCTCCTTTGAATCCTCACCTAAGTGGCACTGGCTCTGTTCAGCTGCCTGGGCTTTTTGAGCAAGCCCTGCCCAGGGGATGTTTAGAGTATGAAGCCTTTGACAAGCCTCTGTTTGAGCATGTAGCACAATGCCAGCTTTGTCCCACTGAACAGGCTTGCCTTTCTTCCTGCATATAAATATAACCGCAGGACTCTGCACCTCCCAGGAAAAGCAGAGGCCTGGAACACAGGGCTTGAGCGCAAAACCAGAAAGAAGCCCTGTTATGTGCTGGCAGAACAATGGGGAAGGGGTGGAGCAACAGCCATGTGAGCATCAAATAAAGAGCAACGTCTCCTCCACACTACGTTCCACCTCCTGCTGCACGGATGCAAGACACACGAGTGGAAGTAACGCTGCTGAGCCCTCCTAACACCCACTGAACTCCAAAGGGGAGCAGGACTGAGCCCAGAGGTCGGAGCGCTCAGCGAAGTGCTTTAGCGCACAATCCATCTGCTGCCGAACAGACACTGGAAATCAAAACGGCTGGCGTCTAAGCCAGAGGGCTCGTGTGGACAAAAAGTCTCCTGCTCTGTAAAAATGGGAATTGGCTCTCTTCCACAGCCTGATGAAGGGCACCAGGAGGAGCCTAAGGAAAAAACACGGCGTATGAAGTCCTCAACACCCGACACCCTGCTTGCATGGGTCATCCCCTGCCTCCCACAGAAATGCAGGTTCGTACTACAACACATATTAGAGACAAAATCGGCTATCGGTATCAGCCTACAGCTTTTACTTTAAAAGAAAGAGACACCAAAGATCTATAGGCAAATAAAAATACTAAGTGGTGTAAACTACAATCACTAGAATCGGTTTCTTGCACATATGTACTCAGCATCACAGCCCTCCTATAGTTTCATGCGACATGAACAAAGTGAAAGATCCTTTCCTTTTAGTTACAGTAAACACCATTAGCACTAGAAGCTTATCAGAACCCTTGCTCCTTAGACGGGCATGAACAAATGAACACATACTCCCTGTGCCCACCCACCCACCCACCCTTTTAGGCAAATCGTTCTTAGAGCCCAAGAACTGCAGATCTGGCTGGAACGTGATTCTGCTGCAACAGGACAGGTCCTGTTTCTATACTGGTCATAACCAGCTTTTTGTTTACTTGTATAAGTCAGGGGTTATAAAGAAAGCACTTATCTCTTCAAGCCATCATTGTTAAAGAAAATTCATTCAAGAACTGACGCAGTTACAAAGTGTTTAAAGTGTAAACAAGAACAACTATCTCCAGCCATCTCTTCCCTGGGATTTAGCTGTAAAACTTGTTTTCAGACTGATTTAGCTCTTTTAACAAGAGAAGCATTCTTAGAAACAAGTCATGAGTGAGAACACTTGTGAGCAGGACTAGAATTTGCTTTGAGCTATATCTACTTAGACACTATGACACCAGAGAAGAGTCTTACCTTCTGAAGGGGCAGAAACTTCCCTTCCAGCAAGCATTCCATTAAGTTTTTTCAATTTGCACCTGCATGAGGACTCTTGAAATTAAGTTTTATTTTGGAGAGGCAAAATTCTCATTCACCTCCTTGTCTTTAGAAGGTGCATTTTTAGCAAAGCATAGATTATCACAGGGAAAGTATGTAAGGCCTAAAGGGGATCTTGTAGCTGGCATAAATCATGATTTTCATAAATCAAACTTAAAACAATTTGACAATTGCTCTAAGTCAGTTTGGAAGGAAATGGAAGCTTCCAGTATAAAGATTTTAAATAGAATCTAACTTTTGGGACACACAAATCAAGTGATGGTCACCATCAGATACCTGATACTTCACTGGATAGAACGCTATTAAAAAAAAAAAAAAAAAAAAAAATATCAGGCAGGGGACTTGTTCCCCACTGCTTAACTTCAATAACCAGCACGAAAAGTCAGTGATTTACTCGTGAAATTCCTTCGGGGAGAGTGAGAGCTTTCCAAAGGTCATGGTCCTGGACTTCGTGTGACCCAGCAATAAAGAGCTGTGTGGTGTGCTGTAAAATGACACATCAGTAATATATACCTTGTCTTCAAACAATATTTACTGGGATGCTGGTAAAAGCAAGAATAATCAGACAGGCCTCACAGATAGCGCCTGAGGCAGTGGGAACTGCTTTGTACAAGAAAGGGATAGGGTGGCAATGCACAGCAGATTAAGGAGTTCTTTGTTAGTAGCAAAGCTGGAAAGCCAGCATCGGTCTTGGTGCGCCTGGCCTTTGGGGTGCATATGCAGCAGCTGGTCATAAACCTAACATGCAGTGACAGACTAGAGGTTCTGTGTAATACAGAAAGCTGGTAAGCAGCACAATTTGCCCACATGCAATTCAGTAAGCCAAAGACAACTGACAGTATTCTGGTGTAGAAGAACAGGGCTTAAGACTCCCAGATAAAAAGTCCACCTAACACTACACGTTTTCAGAAGGATCCTGCTATCGGTATTATTAGGAGCTGCAAGGCCACAAATTCACCGCTAAAATGATCTCTCCTCACATGCATGCATTTATTTCGGGAAGATGCATGCAAGACTCCTAGGTTGTAGCTGGACAATAAACATAATCCAATTTCATCATTTTCCATGGGGCGACCGAGTATTCCAGATTCATTATGTGCACATAAGGTACCAGTCTTACAGAGCTGCTCAGACTCTTCAGTTTTCCTTGCCAAATACTTGGAAGATTAGCAGAGGTACCAGGTTATCAACCAGATACCAATACCTAGAATCTTTGCCCAGAAAGACAGATATACAGGACAAGTCGCCTTCTCTCCTTGAGCTTGTCTGGCTGCAATAAAATCAATACACTCACATGGGCATTTCTTCTGTGAAGGGCCAAATCTTTCAGTTACGAAAACCCAATCCTCTCTATACATGCTGTACTTTAAATACACCAAACCACACCTGTCCTAAAACTAAGTCTGCACCTAATCCCCTACCCCTGTGTCTGAAGTTAGGTCCCATCTGAGGAATCTGGAGATGCCGTTTAGCAGCCTGGCTGCACTATAGTAAGCCTTAAAAACTAATTAGCACTTGTTTGCTGTGATATAAGAGAGAAGATTCGAAGTGTTGTTGATACAGTTGTACTTAATTTACAGCGATGGACATTTTAAACACCAAGAGAAACTAAAAAGCTTTGTTCTTACTTTGAACAACAAGCCAGGGGAATGCAGGCAATGCTTCAAATGCAACAAACAAAATAATCTACAAAGAGCAATATTATAAAGAAGCTTCAAAAATCCTTCTCATTTTGGAAGTCCATAGAGAGTTGAATGCATACAATAATAAAACTAGCATGTCAAATCCCTTCTGCTAAGTCACCCAGTCCCCTCATCATAGACCTACTCATGTGAGATCTACTGAGAATTTGTGCCGGAGCACCTCTTAAGTAAGTGGTATGGCTTTTTGCCCTTTAGACAGAGTCAGAAAGTCAAAGCAATCACACTGAGTATATGGAAGAGTAAAAATCCGCTTTGTATCTCAGAATAGTTACATGTTAAGTCCTGGTTTAAACCTGCAACCCGTGGGTCTTAGAAGTCTGTATGTATGTATGATAGGCATGTTATCCATCATTCTCCAGATCTCCTGCCCATTTTTCAGATCAGCACCAGAGTCCATTCTCCCAACAGGAATCTGCCACAGAGTACAGCAGTCCTCCATAGAGTAATAAGGAACTACAACTCCCCAAGAAAAAGCCACCTCCCTCAAGTGTTTCCTTTGTGACCTGGCTCCCTGTGGAGCAATACTTTAACTATTGTTTTTCTCTCCCACTCCCCTGACTTCTATTGTTGGCCTAGCACTGTTTGGCAAGCTTCAGGGTAAATTGCTCTTGTTAACAGATCTTCCTGTTCACACTTTCTTCACCAGTACTTCTGCATTCCTTTGCAGTTAAAACAGGACTCAGATATGTCAAGGAGGGCAGGGACATCGGCTCACAGAAAGAGCTATTGTGAGATGACACTCTTAGGCATATATGTCTGAAGCTGTTCCCATTTACTCCTCACTCCCCGAGTTTAAGTGATGCTTAAATTCTGTATTTGCATTGCACTTTCTAACACCATGTAGCTAGAAAGTCTAGATCCTATGTCACACGCTTGTGTAGAGCCTGAGCGCTTCCCAGCTCTTTATGTGCTCTCCAGTAAGTCTGACAATAATGCTGCCTTTTTGTTCTCAGGTAACTTGTTCAAGGTCAATGAGGAAAGCCTAAAGGAAAAGACTCTTGCGCTGCTGTCACAGAACTATCCCTCTGCTCACCTTGCATCTGTACAGAAAAGCAATATGCTTTCATTCATTCTGGATATTGTTCTGAGCATAACAAAATAACTCTAAGGCTGAAGCACAATGGAAGGGATAAGAGACACAGGGGGTGAAGGTTGCAGGCTACATTTCCCAACCCTGACCTGAAGGCACAAATTGCAACACAAACAATAGCTTCAAGACAATATCCATAAACAGACATGTATACACTCTTCAAATTCATCAGCTCATGAAAGCTGCTGCAAACTTGCATCTATGCTCTCTATTATGATGACAGAAAGCCTGATGTAGTTCTCTATTTCCATGTTTCTTGCCCAGCCTCAACCCTTGCCCCATGCTCCAATGGGCTGTTAAAATGATAAAAAACTGATACACACAACACAAAGTATTGTTGAGAGAAGATTTAAGCTGATGCCTCTCAAAAGAGAACAATTAAAATATGTCCCACATTATGAAAGCAGAACTACAATAGTACACTTAGTAGACTGGAGCACTTCCATTTGGAATTTCTCAGTTTCTCTGCGTAGTTAATTATTTTTTTTTTAAACAGTGCTTTATTAAATTGTATTGAAGTTGAATTTGTATTGAAGTTGAATTTTTTTAAAAAAATTTTTTTAAAGCTATTTTTAAATAAAAAGGAGGGGGAAAAAAGCTAATGCTCCAAAGGTTTTCAGCAGTGAAATACTCTGAGTGGTTCAGAGCACACCCTAATCTATCATGCAATTAACTTAGGAACTTTCCCATCCTCCTTGGAAATTGATGAAAAAGTAATTAACAATGGATGCTCACTTACAGCTGCTAAAAGCTGCCAGAATGATTGACAGCCTGTAAAGAATGGAAGTGCTTTTGTGTACAGAGCAGCAGCAATATGAACAGAGCCTACTGCTTTACTAGCACAAAAATTTGTGCCTTACGGGCAATAAAATTCATCCCACTCAGTAACCTACTTGATCTTTGACCATGGCTGAGACCACTAAGACAGGAGCCAGCAAGTTATTCATAGTTCTCATTTTCACAGTGCGTGAATCTGGACACTGTGTCTGAGATTATCAGACTCCATACCTGCAGATGTATCAAACATTAATGCTGCACTGGCCCAGCCCAGGTTTGGGCTGGTAATCAAAGCCATCCAGCACTGTCAGTGATTTGCAGGAATGAAGAGACACTCACTGCTCCTTTCTATACCATATTCACAACCCATTGCAGGGCAAGCAGAAGCACTAACAGCACCTTCAGCACAAACTCCAGAGAAGGAGAAAGGCAAGGTAAAGATTTCAACAGTATCAATTAAGTGCCCAAGTCAAAAAGCACGTAAAAGACCCTTCCAGCTACATGAGGACAGCACTGCCTGGCTACAGGCTAAATCCAGGACACCCAAATCAGGTGTCCAGAACATTTTTATTTTTTTTCCTTCTTTCATAATTAGCATTAGATTAACTACCTTTAACTAACCACCTCCCCTTCAGCTAATTTGAATAGCTAGAATATCGATATCTAAAGGATTGACTGATACAACTCCTGACACTGGGGAGTTCAGCTATTTTCTGCCTTACCAAAATGAGATTAGGCAGTGAAAATCAAAAGTAAGATCTTCTGCAGTCATGTATTTGCAACAGGAAGTAATTCTCCCTTAAGTCGTCTTACTCTTTTTTCACTTCCCGTCTTCAAGATTGAGAATGTTAAACCTAGACAATGAATTACACCATTACTTTCTGTGAGTCAGACTTAGACTTCTACCAGGAGCATAAAACCATCATCAGCATTGGGCTGACTGAACTTCCCAGGGAGTACCTTAAGAAAACAGCACCCTATTTTATTTTGATAAAAGCCTTCTTCCTAATTATGTAAAACATAAAAGAAGTCTAACTGCAAAACAGCAACCCTTTCAGATTCAGGATTGCCAAAGCAAATAAATTTGAAAAGGGTTTACAGTCAGCAAGACGTGCTTCCCTGGGATTGGAAAAAAGCCCTGAGCTGTTTTGCCCAGGAGTAACTGTGCTTCATAAAGCCAGGCCCACACAAAAACACCACCCAACTGGAAACAGATTCAAAACCAAAAGGAAGTCCAAACGGAGCAGTGCATTTGGAAGAAGACTGACATCACCCAGCAGTAATTTTCCTGATGCCACCCATCAGCAACACATTAGAGATGAGTATTCACCGATTAAGGTTTTCCCTGCTCTCGCTCTCTCTCCACACTCCCTCACCCTACAAAACACAAGTGCAGACACAAGAGATTGTACAAAAAGCACAGTTAAATGCAAGAAAAGCGGGGGGTTAAATCATACTGCTGTTTCTGGGGCGGGGGGGGGGGGGGAAGGATAGTTGGAAGGATAGTTTAAGTACTCAACCTGAAAACTTTTTTGTCTGGATGGATTTAGGACCTGCTTTACTGAAACCAGCAGGCAGCCTTGCTTTACTTCAGTGGGACAAGCCATTAAAAACACCCAGACAGACGCAAAGCAAACCTAACAGAGAAACTAAAGCGTGCCACAAACCAGAGCTGCTTACCACGCCTCGGGCTGTCTAGACTTCACAGCCACCCCACAACCAGGCTCTGCAGCTGCTTGCAGTTCACGCAGGAGCCAAGGGAAGGCTCCAGGCAAGCTCAGGCCAAGGGAATGCAGGCAGGCTAGATCCACATGGCTAAACCAACCTCACAGATAAAGGGTTACAGGCACAAAGGTGCTTTCACAGCCCCTGGCAAGTTACCACAATCTCTGCTCCTGTTCTTTGCAGCCTCCCAAGATATCTCCCACCGCTCCTCCGCAGCCTCGCAACTCGGCCACCCTCGGCAGGGACGAGGCCAGGCCATAGAACCTTGGACCCACAACCCGTCCCAGCACCGAGAACAACACAAAGGCACAAACCAAGTACCCCAAGCAGTTTTACCTGACCTGTTCCCTGCTCCACAAACCAGCCTGTGCTGCCTGAAGAGCCCTTACCCGCCTGGAGCCCTTAGAGTGACCGGCTGCACCTGAGGGATCAGCCCCCATCAAAAACAAGTCACACCTGCAGCCCCCACAGCACCAGCCTCCAGCTTCCCTCTGTACACCACTCTCAAGAAATCGAGCTGCAGACACCAAAATGAGCAGCGAGCCCCTTCAAACCGAGTCCCTCCTGTTCTCAGGACTGTGGCCTTTGTGCCGTTTTTTTTGGAAGACTGCTTCCAGAACACCGATTCCAGTAATTCTCAAGGCCTGATTTGCTCAGTGACAGGTTGCAGAGCAGGCACAGCCCTGAGCTGAGCAAGTAGTGTAGGGTTTGCAGTCAGGCAATCTTTATTGTCTCAGAGACAAGAAGAAACCTTCACATACAGCACTGAACATCGCTTGGAGCCTGCAGAAGCTCCACTGTGCTGCCTGAAAGAGCCATACGTGTCAGACAGGCAACGCAACATAGAGCACCCAGAGTGCCCGTGCTTAGGCAAGTATGGGACGTTCAGCATCCCAGACCCTCCTCTGCTTGGCCTTCTACTGGTAGGAAAGGCTGGCCCACAGTTTGGGATGCTCTACTTCCATAGCCACAGTGTGGAAATCTGCACGTAGAAAACCCAGAGCTATTTTTCTGGTTCATCTTGCTTGGGCACTTAAAAGATAATGACCCAAAACACTAAAAAAAACCCAAACCAAAACAAAAACAAACCACCTGAAAAAAACCCAACCCCCCAAACCGCAAAATTCAGAAGAGTCTGATAATGTTAGTATCGTGTAAATATTACTTAAAAACACCTACAGAAAGATCAGTACTTGGCTTGTGACACCAGCCACTGGACTTAAGGAACACAAACGATACCAAGAAATCAGGGCATGATCAAAGTCAAGATACAAGGTTTAATCTCATACAGAACTGCAGTGTGTAACACTGTATTCCATCTAGATAACTGTCTTTATCACTCCAGCAATAGGAATATAACTCTCTGGCCTGAGTAAAATCTCATCCTCCCCTGCTTTAACTGGCTCTTTAATTAAGATACAGACCATAAACTCCCATCAAATGAGCATCCAGTTCAAGTAATACTTAACCTTCACTAGTGCTCTTTGCATTTTGTCAGGTATTTGACCACTAGAATTGTAGGTTCAACCTATTCCTTTGAGAATGAAGATATGTTTTACTTCATCCAGTTGATGGCACGTACATACAAATCACAATCTATATCAACTGTTCCATATCTGAAAGCTGTTACTGGGCTTTTGTCTATTTAGTTAGTCAGCACCAGCAATAGAGAAAGCTAAGTCAGTGTGGATACTAAAGGCTTAATGAGAGAGCAGAGTGCTGTAGAACATGGTTTTTTGGAGCACAACATTAAACTAATCATACCTACTGCCTTTTAGACTTCTACTGAATGTGGAGAAGGTTCCCAATGGTTTGATTTCATAGGTTTAGTTTCATAGATATGTGAAATATTATGATACGGAGACTCAGGACTGTACACATGTAGCTCTCTAGACAGATATGTAAAACCATGTATTAGCTCCTACCAGCTCTCTGAGCCAGCAGGACAGAAGCCAACACTGATTCAGGAATTGTTTACCCACACAGCTAGTAAGAACCCATGCCTCTCAGATGGATGTGTTAGCATTGGTGCACTTCCACACTATCAAGGCCGCAGGGGTTTTGGAGGAAAATTTGTTCACATCCTGCTAACTGGGGCAGCAGCAAAGCTAGTGAAGGACTGTTTGCACCTAACAGCATAAGCTTGCCCTTATCAGATAAGGTTGTGCTAAAAATAATTCTGTGGTAACAGAGGTCTCAAGACCCAAAGAGTCTTCTGTCTCATCTGTAACTTCTGCACTGCCACAACTGATTTGTGGTTTGCTTCTAATTTTAAAGGTCATGGTCCAGCCAACACCATTGAAATATGACTGACTGCCATTTTTGTCTTTTCTAGAATTTTTTTCTTTTTTGCTAGCTACAATGTATGCTCAGTTTCCACACAGAAAGGAGTCATGGTGACAGGGAATGCAAATCCCACCCTTAATCTTGAATGCAGTAGATGTGATACAATTCTGCTGGGAGGGCAGCAGCAATATCAACCAAATTACCCAATGGCCCAGTTCTGGAGACCTAGGACATGGTCAGTTATGTGCTGGGGGGTGGACTGCCAAACTCATTTCACAGCAGTCAGACTGCAGCAACTTGCAGTCAGTAATGATTTGGGCTTGATGTGAATTGGCAGCAGATGCTGATGAAAAGCATTTTTCCCCTTATCGTAACATATCTAATCACAAGTGCCCTCAGTCAAGTAAGGTCCTGAACCTTACAGCTTACAGCTCATTTCTCAGTACATTATAAACTAGCAGTTCCTTATGTAATACATAAAGTTGCATGCAAACAAGATGCCTCTCCATAGTTAACTTATTCCTAAATCATTATCTTCAGCACAATTACTGCTGAAAACATTTCTGTAGCTGTTTTAAGCTCTGCCAAAAATAATTTGAGCAGCATTTAAAGTTAGCTTCAGTGTGTGTGTGTGTGTGTGTATGTGTGTGTATTTAAATGAACTCTTTTTGCAGGTCTCCCTTTTCCTTACCCCCATTGAAAGTTTCAGATTTCATTATGTAAGTCTAGGAATTCTTCATATCATAAGGAGCACATACAAATGTTGGTGCCACCTCCTGTCCTTTGTAGGTTGTATCTTGAGGGTCTGCAGTGTGGATGCAATGGAGATAACAGAGAGGAAGCAGCAGGATGAAGTTGACTTTTGTAAGAAAAGATCATGCTCTAGGAAAGAACAGTTACATACTGGTATTTAAAGGGGAGTAATTGCCATCAGAAGATCATTGGAGTTTTACAGGCACTGACATCAAGTTATAGAGTAAGTTGATGAGCTGACGAACTATACTACAGCATTGTGGAACAGCCCGAGCATTTTAGGAAGTCGAGCATCCCACTCCAAATGACTGCATTCCTGTGGGGAGTGGGATTGTGAAGCAGAAGAGAACATTACAATTTGATGGATGTAAAATTGCAACAAAACAGATGACTTATTTATAAACAACACTCATTACAAAATCAGTATGACACGTCTAAAGCCTAACCCCTTCTATATTAGTCCTGTTACAGAATACAGCAACTTTAATGGTAAAGACTTAATCATTTGGAGCAAATACCTCCAACCTGCATCACATCTTATTGAAACTATCATTTCAGAATAGTTAACACTTTACTAAGGGAGATAAATCACCAGGCTCTGAAACAGGAAGCACAATTATCTGAATACTGTTGCTTCCAATCAGTTAGCAATAAAAATATGTTGAGGCTATCAGTATGATAAACACTGTATCTTTTTTTTTTTTACACCAGAGAGCATTAAAAATAAGTGACAAAAATGCAAAGCAGCCTTTAGACACTACAACAAACCTCAGTGTTGGTAGCAAGAACAACGCAAGCACACTCCAGATATTGACTACATCTTAAGTACATTCTTTCAAACAGCTTAAAATGACAACCAAATTAATTCTGAGTGCAAGCAGGTACAACTTCTGTTTGTTTTGTTTGCTTTCTCAAAGTTGCTATCATACCATTGTAGGTACTAGCTTGGCACAGCACAGCTACACTTCCCTGCTAAGCTCAACCATTTGTAGCAGACAGCATTTCTGTAGACACACACCGCTGAATCTCTCCACCCAGTTATCTACAAATCTCAAGTAGATGATAGAGCCTCAAGCTTTTGTATCAACTTCAGTATTCTTTCCTACTCTTCCATCTCTTTGCCCATGCAACTTAGATCGCATCCTGTGTAACTGTAGAGGGACAAGAACAAAAAACCTTATTGCTCCTTTTTCCCAATTAGCACCTAAGCTGTCCCCCCAGCTTCTTTTTCCACTCCCCTTCAATTTCTTCTGTAGTTTAACAGCTTTCAGCCTTCAAATCTTACTGTCAGGAAGTTAGACTTGTGCCTGTACTCCCAGGCGTATTTCCAAGCAACGTTTCCAAGAAGCTTTTGATGGAGGCAGGGGACAGAAGAGGAGAAAAAAAGAAAAAACGCAAAGAAAGACACAAGACAGAACTTCAGAACACAGTTTCTGTGAACTTTGATTAATGCCTAGGGGAAGGTAGGTTGAACCTAAGTCATTATGTTTGCACAAAGCTTTATCACTTTAGCAAACTTCATGCAGTTTCATACAGCAAAATACTTTAGAGGGCCTGTATGCAATATTGTTTCTGTTTCATTCTTTATGCATATGACACCAGCCTTCTGGAAGGCCTGTAACCGGATAACAGATTTTAGTGAAACAAGGTTTTAGACTTACAATTTTGTAAGAAACGATTGTCACAGTCTTCTGCCTACCATGCACTCACCTTCAGATGGTGTCATATGGATAAGGGAGACAGCTCCTCTCAAGTGTGCAAAATACAGTCTCAAATTGTTCCCTGTTGTCGTACATCCACTTACAGCTCTCCCCAGTTCACTTACTGCCAATTTCACCTACTGAATTCAGTCAGGTGACTAATGGCAAGGACACTTAGTACTTCCTCTTCCCAAAGGCTGTTATATGCTGGTGTGCATGGTGGTCAGAGTCCATTTAACTGACAAATCCACTTTTAAGTCCTCCTGTCCCAGTGGGATAATTTTCCAGGCCAATTTCTCTTTGTATGTGACACTGTTACCTTGGCTTCGACAACAAAGTTTATTAGACTTTCCACAGTGCATGCACAGTGGGCATTAAAGCATTTGGCTTATCCTTCGCTCATCAGCATACTTCACTAAAAGCAGCATCTTTTCTCATATGTCAGGTTACTTCAGCTAGTTTTGTGAGGGAAAAGAGCATTGCCGAATTTAACGACTAGTATTTCAGACCATATGGCTCAGCATCCCAATTTCCTTTGGCTCAGCTCTCGTTATTGTGGATCGTTTTGGCAACTGGAGTGAAGAACACAAGACACATTTGTAAGAAAGACGTCCAACAAGAGTACCAAATTCCCAGGCAGGGAAGAGAAAGGACAGTAAGAACACACTTATTTAAATTATTCAGAGAACAGATGGGGGAAGATATCCAAACCCCCAAACCCAAGACCATAATCTTTACTTGATAAGAAATTATCCTGATAACCTCAACTTCTGGTACATTTGGCACTATTTAGCAGCCTCCTCTAAAAGAGACTTCTTGCTACTCTTGCTATCTTCTTTGAATGAGATTTAAGTAAGCATACACTAATGTAAAAATTCTGTCATCTACTGAAGCTACAGTCTCTGCCAAAGAGTTACTTTCACACCATTACAGGTAAGGCCATTATGGGTGGCTTCTGCCATATGGTTTAAGTTGTGAAGATATAGCCTGCAGAAGAACAGCCTGGCTATCCTACTGTAGAACTGGGCAGGATCATTCAGCAGATTTATTTTTTTTTTTAACTTCAGTTCCAGTGGAGGTAACATGCCATATGAGTCAAAACAATTATCTACTTTGGGTGCTAAATTTAGCTCCCTTCATTCTGTGCTTGAAAAGGAAACACATGAATGACCTCCACAGTCATTAAAAAAAAAGCTCGAATATGTTTATTTTGACACAATTTAAAAATATACAAATACATTAAATATCAGGGTTCATTAAAGCCAATTTTTTAAAATATATATATGTAGGTATGTAGTACTATTTTGAAGGGAGATGGAAACCAAAACACCACATCATATATTTAATTTGACAGTGCAAGCGAATGAGAAACTGCTTAGACCAGGAGTCCACTGTGTCAGACAGCAATAACAAAAGCTGAACAGTTCCTGAAACACACAGAAAAATAGTAAAAATACCTGCTGCATTTAAAAGAGTTCGCTGGGGGGTGGACAATATGGGAAGGGAAAGATGTTATCATTGAGAAAAACTTGACTGCACGGAAGTTAGAGCACTAGATGCTTGACATTAAGTTACAATATGCACTTGAGGATAAGATAGGGTTCAGACAGTACAATGACATGAATGATCCTTCAGTAATTTATGTGTAGAAGGAATACATTGGCAACTAAGCAATACAAGAATGCACTATCATTGATAGATTCACAAGCAGAAACTCCCTGCTTTCAAAGGTGCAGTTTCTTGGCATTATTTGCATAGTTACTCCTTTTCTTTAGCAGTTAGGAAAATATTCAGCAACTAAGTTCAGAAAAAAGTCTATGACCTCCAGACATAATTTCTACCTGTGGAAAATCACAGCAGCACAAAGACAAAAAAAGACATCAAAACGACAGAAACAAAACTGCCACCTCCTGAACTTGGAACATAACGAACTATAAAGCACATTTCATATTGAAAAGTGAAGGGTCTCAAAATGGCATTGTCTGCTGTCTTTAGTTTTGTCCAGTAGAACAAAAATTTCATTTGTCATTGTGATAGAAAGACAATCTTAAGTTTCTCCATACAGCAATTCAGGCTTTTTTTTTTTGGCACAGGGTCCTCTTCATGGTTTGTTCTTTATCCCCAGTCTTTACCCTAGCTTGTCTGGATGCTACAAGAGATCTCATTACTTTGCAAGGACAGAGATAAAAGTAAACACAACTGCACTGAAACTTACATAAAAACAGGTCTATTCAATAAGATATATTTATCTCCTCCCATCCCAGTTCTCCTTTTTTAGGTTTGAATAAGCTTTTAACCACAGAGAAAAGGGAATCTGGATCACAAGGTTTGGACTCTCCATATGGGTGTCATGTCAGCTCAAGACAGTTATGTTCACATTTTCCTGAAAAAGAGAACAGGCTGTTCCAGTTTGTTCATGCCAGTGGATGCCGATGAAGAGCTTCCAAGTAACTTATTTTAGGAGCATAGACCCATAATGGAGTGCCAGCTAAACCAAAACAGGCAATAGCAACACAGGTAGGTGGGAATGCACAAGCTGCATAGTTATAATTTCACATATGGTGACAGTGACACTTCAACAAATTTAGCAACCTCAGATTTTTCACTTATTTTCCAGTCACCCACTCTTATGCCCATACCACTGTGCCCATTATGCTGCTATACATGTTCACATAGCAAGTCAGCCATGCCAGGAAAAAAATTGGTGAAGGAGAACCTAGCCAAAAAAAAATTACTTTAACAGCTACTTTAATTTCCTCATAAAGTGACTACTCAGCCACACAGCTGGCATAAGATGGGCAAGAACAAGCATCCAAGAGTGAGGGCTATTTAGGCTGGCACTTTCAACAAAGAAATACTTGTTGAGTGCTCTCATAAGGTGCTGGCCTGCAGATGTCAGGCCTGTTAATCAAGGGCTTGACCAAAGAAACCCCTTATTGCATTGGCAGAAATTCACCTGACCTCTCCAGTTCATCTCAATACCCACTGACATGCCCAACAGATGCACAGCTACTCTGCAGGAATTTTGGTTTCCCTTCAACTGTTATGTTAAGGGAAGAGTGCTAGCAGAGACAGTCTTTGCAGGACAGACATAGCAGCCAATCAGTTATAAAGCCATAGCAAATGGCTCTTTATCCAAGGACGAAGCTGAAGCCAATTGGAAAAGCTTCCCAACAAATTCCCACACTTGGGATTGGACCTATACTGTCCACAGCCTTCAAAAGCACCAAGAACAACAGTATCTGGATAGCGGGTCTATATTCACAGTTAAAAACCAGGGTCAGCTATGTCATAGGCTGAAGAGGATGCTCCAGGAGGCATCATTTTTTGCTTCAAAAGGATACTGCATGTTAAGTATTGTTATATTGTCCTACAACGTTAAAGCAGTGGCACTTAGTGTTAGTAGCATTTACAAGTGGGTCCTTCAAACAAGTCCACATCCTTGAGTAATCTCAGTGTTTTGTGTTGGCCTGCAGCACTGAGACATTCAGCTCTGGGGACACAGAACGCATCACAACACAGGAAGAACTTGCCAAAACTGAAAGCGTACCAAAGAAAGGCAGATTATTTAAAGATTTTAAACACAGCATCTGTAGGAGACAAATGAAACCACAGAGCTGGAATAGTGCATTTCAAGATCACCAAAGCAGTTCACCGAACTGGATGCAGCCTGCCACCAGTATCTTTGCATTAGTTCATTTCTCTGTTAACATTTGGCACAAACCCTTTGAGACAGTAATCTGGCTTCCATTTAGGTCAGCTGCTTGCGATGTTTTCCTGGCACTTCAGTGGATTCAGAAAAAGTTTCTTCGACATGTGTACACTTATAAAGTCCTCAGTCAAGAATGAAGGCTAAACATTGCTGACCCTGGTTTCAGAAGAAGAGATCATAGCAGCAGATGCAGACGTCACTAGTGACCGTTCTCGTCTGACATATCGTGGCTTCCGAACTGAAATGGTGGGCACAGAAACATCATTAGCACCTGCTGTATAAGCATGCCTTTATCATTAATTCATAACACCACATGCCATCCAACAATTCCTGAGTGACCAAAGTCATTCTGGACCTTAAAAAAATCCCCCCCCAAAAAAACAAAACACAAAACCCCCTACATAGAGCTGATACAAAAGTCTGCAAATAAACTTTTTAAACAAGCTTCTAATGGCCTACTAAATAAGGTGCTCACTACAAACTATTCCCATTATTTGCAAGTGTTTACAGTACACGTAGCTTTCCTTTTTCAGCCCTAACAAAAACTCCCATAAGTGTACTTTCTTTTTAAACAGATGTATAAATTAAGGTAAGGAAACGAAGACTTTTCAGAAGCAGCACTGGCTGTCAGTTTAATAGCCAGACCCAGACCAAGTTTGGAACACATCTAAAAAATGTTTAAAAGTTAAAGACTGCATTAATAAAAGTTAAATATTAATTACACCTTCTTCATTAAAAAGGCCTACGCATACATGAGAAGCGAGACCAGAAATTTTGCTGAGCTTCGAAGGCCATTATTTCTTATGTTTTTAGATTTGGTCTGTCTCACTTTTAAGTCATTGCAAGTTCTGTCATTGTCTTGAAAGTATGGGGATCATGCACAGAAACAAGGTATTTTACTGTATTACCCTGGCCAAATAAATCCACTTTCCTAGCCACTCTAATTTCTTGTATAGATATAAATTCTTCTATCATTTGCAAAATACATCCTTTACTACCTACTTCTTTTCAAACTTTGTTACATGGTCAGAGACACTTAAAAGAATGCCTTGATTTGGTGTAATCCATTGCCCTTTTAAATATATGTTTTGGGAGAGTCATATTTAGATATTTCACGCTTTATTAGGCTCTCACTGGCTCATTAATAATATAAGAATGGCATACACTATTTCCTAGAAGTAGCACAAATTTAGAGGCCCACCAAAAAGCAAGTTTTTGCTCTCGGATTACCCAGATCTGGTCTAAACCAGCATATTAGAGTATGAACTATTCAGTAATACTTATAGGTTGAAATTATGAAAAATTGGGGAGAAAAATTGAGACATGCTCTTTAGATTTAATCTTCCTCAAGAAATAAATTTCTGCCCGAGTTTCACACATATTAAAAACCCACTTTGCCAAAAAAAGTCAACCTACAAACACCCCCCACACCACATACACACAAAACTGTATATTCCAAACAGTCTGTATCAAGTCTGTTTGTTTCAAGAAGCTAATAAGCTTCAAATCAGCAAGCCTGAAAATGAGCCAACCTGGCACTGACAAGAAGATTCCAATCCTGAAAATAGGTCCCAGACTGAATAATTTATTTTTGAGCACTTATGAAAAAATGTTGCATCTACTTGTAAGACTTGTCTATTAGGACAGAGAAGTGAAAGATCTATTTTAGGAGCTGTCAAAAGATCTATTTTAAGAGCTGTCAAAAGATCTATTTTAACATAACATGCTCTATCAATACTGTATGCCTACATTAATTAAAGCAATAAATCCCATCAAGAAGGTCTACTAGACAGATTTCACTGGATTTCTGTCCCCTCAACAGATTCCACTGTTCTATACCAGGCTTTATGGGTAATTGTTTTGACTTGCTGTGTGTTTTTAGCATATCCACTTTGAGATAGTTTGCCCGCTTTTCAATAACAAGATGCATAAAAGGGAAGCCAACAGGTAAAACATTTGTACCAGCATGCCCCAGAGAACAGTTCCTCACCTGAAGAAGCTGGGGGAGGTATCATGGATGCCTGCATAACAGAAGAATGATCATGTCAAACAAAGCACCTTTTGTCTTCACAGTCTTTCATTAAAAAATACAGGAACATTTTAGGGTTCCAATAATGTTTACTGGGTACATACTCTTTCTTGGAGAAAGTAACTCAATAGAATCCATATGGTCATACTTCACCTTTTTTCCAGTTTGGACAAAGAACCCCAAAACATCTTTTATTTTTATTTCGGTCTCTCATACATCAGATTAAGTAGCTCCCTAATGAACTCTTAAAACTTTAAGTTATTGTTTACTTGATGTTTTATGCTTGCTTATTCCCATTGGAAGGACAGAATTTACTTACTGTTTCACTAGGCTGGAGAACAGATGCTAAAAAAGAGAGAGAAAGAGAGACTAACCATCATTAATCTAGAAGGCTAGAACTGCTAGTTTTCTAAAAATACATGCATGCAACAGAATAGTTCTATTGTTAAAAAATAGTTTTGTCAAAGACTACCAAAACAGATCAGAACATTCAGAAATCCCATTAGTAGAATACATTGTCTGTAGGACTCTCCTCAAGATTAGAGGTAAAGGGTTGCAAAGGTCTCCAAGAGAATGACTTATTTTACTTTCAGAGAAGGTAGCCACAGCAGTGTCTCTTTAATATGAAGAAGCTTCAGTAGGAAAAATGTCACTTTGAGCCAACTACCAGAAAAAGGCAGTACAAATAGAAAACAATTGAGCAGTGAGAGATGCAACCCTTCTTATGCAAGAGATTGCTGCCTTTATTGGCCAGGTGATAAACATCATCCAGACAGAATGAAAGCTAACATGATAAGCCAGAGAAATGTTTCTAATGCTTCTCCTTCAAAGGAGGACATAAAAGCTTTAGCCTGGTGGACCAGAGCAAACTGTCAGTACAAAATGTGGAAGTCAGACAAGTATGACTGAAGCCTCGACAGAGGTCTGGTATCCCGCCAGCTTAGAAATGTCATAGCAGAACAGCTCTTGACCCACTTAAAAACTGAAGGAGAATCTTGTACTAACTAAACTTAAAGACACATGCAAAAGCAACCTAGAGGTTTCAATATGGCAGTTGTGATTAAGATACTAGCAGTTCCTCTGGCACGGATCAATTTACACCTTAGGTAGCTACTGTTGTATACTTCTACACAAAATGATATCACAGAGACTGGAAATGTGATGTTTTGTGAAATTAACTATGACTAGACACAACATTCTTAGCCAAACAATAGACTTGTATTGCTCCACCCACACCCTTTTTCTCTTTTTAAGCTTATTTCTATTGTGACAGTCTAGCTTGAGCTTGGTCCTGTAAGACATGAATGAAAATTGAAAATAACAGGAGGTCTATTTGTTTAGCAGACCTAATGGGTAAACAGCTTGCTTTCAACAGAAGGAGCTCTAACACAGCAAATGCTGTGCTAGAGGTTGTCATGGGAATCATTCAAGTGACTGCATAGAAGGGGTGAGACAGTCATAGATCAGCCTCAGTTTCATGCAAAACACTGGGTAAAATGGAGACAACACCTTCCACGTATCTTGCTCAATACCTTCCACATATCTTACTCACCACCTCCCAGAAACTGAAGACTAGTAAAATGTGGACACATAGAACAACTTCACAGAAACTGAAGCATCTGAAAGAGCCAGATGTCTACATAAAGTCTTGGTGCCCTGTGGCTAAGCACATCCCAGGTGTTCTTTTCCTTAGCTTTTCTGGAATCACTTTGGCATGAAGTCAGGTCACTGCATTTTAGTTACATGGCTTCATTTCTCAGTAACAGCAGTGGCAGAAATAAAGAATAAATTTCTTTATAAGAAGAAAAGCTAAGGGGTGTTTGCTTAAAAAAAAAAAAAATTCAGGCAGTTAGCTCTTCCAAGCCCCAATAAGTCCTGCATTTAGAGGGTAAACACAGTTGAATGAGTAGTACAATAATGAGGAACCTCAAATTCCATTCCCTTTCTCCTGCTGCTGATACATCCATGATAAGTACACTGCCCTTTAGTATTACAGTTCATTTCTCTCTAAGCCAAGAATAAACAACTGCTTTTTGTAATGCTTTATAATTGTCTGGCATTTTGTGTACTGAAATAAACAAGTATTAAGTTCTATAAAAATGCCTTCTGTGCAAAAAGCACTGACTGGTTTCTCCCCCCCCCCCCCCCTTTTGAAATCAAGTATCTAATATTCAGTGACAACTAACATCAAGTATTGTAGTCTGGCAAATCTTTGAAAGCTACAAAAAACAATAGCTGGGTTAGAGATACTGTGTAATATGCACCTAATCCCACTTAGAATGAGAACAGACATCCTGTGCACTGCCATGAAAACATCCATACTGTAAACCCATAGCAGGAAAATAATTTTCATTAGTTTGCTTAGCTTTAGCCGATCAAAAGAGATAACAGTAGTTACATTAAGTTAGAACACTGACATGAAGAAATTTAAAAAGTTTTAATTTAAAAAACTCAAGGGCCAAAATTTTAGAGATTAAATAGACAATGAAAGGTATTTTACCTTTGTTTCTTCTGTAGAAAACATTAGGAAGTTTATTGGCACGTTTGAGGTAGAAGAAAGAAGCAACAGACAGAATCAGGAATAAACTGATGAAAAATGTCCCTAAGATGAGAGAGGCTGCCACTTCTGGGCCCCCTGTACAAAAAAAATATATATATAACGAGAGAGAGAAAAGACTATTATTCACTACAAATCTCTTCTAATAGAAGGGTTAAATGAAAGATAAAGACCAACTTCCTGATATTCATAGGAGAAAAAAACCCAACAGGTTGGGGGGTTTAATGTACAGACAGACCTCACTGAAACATTTGCAAAGATCTTTCAACACTCATTTTATCACATGAGCAACTTCCCCAACCCCACCTGTCAAATGTCAGGAAAGCCTTAGTCCCTACTTTTTTGAAGGCAGACAAATTTTTAATCCATTGTTCTGTTTCTTTTATATAACTTTCAAAACCAGTGCTAGGAGGCAGTCAACATTAATATTGTTCTTTTATTCCTTAAATGAAATCTCCTAAAGACAGACTTATCAACAGACAATATACCACTAGTACAGTACACCCGGTATTATGTTTTTCACAAGTGACTGATATAGAAACCATTTAAGGAGGCAGATATTAGCAAAAGGTGCCCTCTTTCATCTCTATTCCCACTTTTCCTGCCTCAAAAAATGTCCTGCATATTCATTCTGCTGTTTTGTTTAAGATTATGATCCCAAAGAGCAAGCATTTCTTAAAACAAAAGTTGTTACTCATCTTGTTGCACACAAACCAAGACAGCAGATCTGTCTGACAACTCTGCTTGAGAAGTCCACACTGAAGAGCACTAAATACAAGTCAAGTATATGCGCGACAAGACAAATGTTAGAAAGGGATCAGCAGCACTCAAGTTTGACATAGCTGTTTAGCTTTCCTTTCTAAGAGCACTGATAAGCACTCGCCCTGTAACACTAAATCACTTCATTTAGCCACACTTCAGCAAGAGATAGGATACCATCTAAATAGTCTCAATTTGTATTATTCCTACCAGTGTTGAACAAGTATTTTTAGGAAATTAAACAGAAATGACTGGTCAGCAGTGATAAAATCAACTTATAGAAAGACTAACCAAGATGTAACAGGTGTGTAACACGTTGCCTCACCCCTAAAACCCAAAACTCTCGCAGCATAAGGTTTAACACTCAAGTTATGGGGTTTCATAAGTAACCAGCTGAACCTGTAACCAAAAAAATCACTTCAAGATCACTAGGACAAAATCAGAACTATTCAGTAAGATACAGTTACCTCAAAATTCAACTCTTAAGACTTACAAAAGATTCTTGTTGAGAACAACTCAGAAAAAGTAAAAATGGCTACTACATTTAGAATAAAAGCTATGCTACAGAAAAACATTTTACAACTTGCTTCAAATGCTGTGTCATGAAGGGGCTGGTACACAGTGAATAATCACAAAGCCTGCGCTCAATAGCTATTTCCATTTACTCACCTATGTTCTGTATGAAAGGAGTTACGGTGCTTATATTCATTTGGAAATTCATTCCTCTGATACCAGCTGTAATCAAAAAGAATTTTTTAAATTAAAATCTGACAAAAACTACAGATCTGTTGAAAATAACTTCTCAGTAATTATTTGAAATTGTATAAGAACCCTGATTTCTCCCATTAAAAATTCATTCTTTATATCACTTTTGAGATTTAAAAAAAGAGAGAAGCAAACAAGCATCATCATCATTTGTCCAAAAAGAAAATAATTCAGTAGGGCATTTCCCAGAAACTTACATCAAGTTTGTCTCTTTCATTAAAAAATATTTAGAAGGAATTGAATGGTTCTCACCTCTCAAACAAAGCACACATACAAAATGAAGCTAGTCTTCTTAATACAGACTTTTTTTTCAAAAGAACTCAAGTACAGTCTGAACTATTTTGTGTTCTGGAGAAGTCCCTAGCAAATGCCCACAGCAAATGCCTTTTCCTTACAGCAGAGATTAAAGCAGACAAAATTCAGTATTTGCTGTATGTTTGATACAGGTCCTACCCTGCAAGTTTAATCATTTTGATGTTTACGACTTAACTTTTTAATTTTAAGCACTTATATTGGGCAGAATATTTTTTTTTTTGATATTGCATTTGGCTTTGCAGATTAGCTACTCTAATACATAAAAAGTTTCTGATTCCCCCCACCCCCCAGACTCTGGAATGGTTCCATAGCACTCTGCACAGTTTCTGCAAACTAAATTTCAAAGTTTCCATAGGTTTTGTTGCATGTTCGAAAGCTCAAAGTTATATTAGGAAAAGGTTGAATTTTTACAAGGGAAGGGGAAAAAGAAAACAAACCAAAAAACCAACACAATCTGCAACATTTCATGCCTTCTTGAACAGTCTTTGCTGGACCATGCATGCAAGAAGAGATCTTGGTACCGAAAAACACCCATCAAAATGAAGGGATTGTAAATGACTCACTATTTCTGCATTCAGTCAGATTGTAAATAGATAAAACAGGAAGGGTTTCATTTTTGCATTTAATGCAGCTGCTACTACCATCCTCATTCCATCGTCTGTAACAACCTGCATAAAAATAACATGTACAGAGGTTGGAAAACAACAAAAGCAACACTAGAGATATTTCCTAGTCTTCAGAAAGAGATAAAGGCAACAGAAGTTCCCTCTGTTTGGTCTACTGGTTACAAACATCTCCTGCTTCCTATTATATTACACAAGTTAAGAGGTTTCATTTCAAAGCATTTATTCCAGAAAAGATAACCTTTCAAGGGCCAAAAAGGAGAAAGAGTTACAAGCAAACAGCTCCCAGAGGGCAATTTCAACATAGCTCCATTCACTGCTTCACATGTTTTAGTTTTGAGAAAAATGGGAAGTGTCTAACAACCTGCAACTTACTCTCAACAAGACTAAAAAAGCAGCAGAATTTTAACATTTATTTTCAGAGGTCACACACTGTCAAAACAAAATTTAATGCCATTTTAATATATAGTATTGAAAATAGAAGTAGGCAGGGACAAAGATGCTAAGAACCAGAAAGTGTAGTTGGATGAAAAAAGGTGCTGGCATCCCTGTAATCAATCACTTGAAGCATGGCAAGCTAAAACACGAATACTGCCATAATACAGTCTTTTCCCCATGCCTCAGTCCTCTCAAGTATGGTACTATTTGTTTCACTTTAAGAACCACCCAAACCTGTTTAAACTATTCTGTGACAGATGGCGAGTGTTTTATATCGGTCACCCTACCAGGCAGGCTGGAAACTGATTAAACTTTCATCTTGGCCTGTCTTCGATGTTCAAATCTCTCTATTTATGCTTAAATGCGCATACTGCTACGTCTTTGTTAAGAAAAAAAGATTTTAGGGCACATCTTCAGTAACAACTTCATTTAATACAATAAAGCTGTGGTGGTTTCACTTGAGGCTTAGACTTGAGACACAAAGATTAGCAGGATATTCCTACTAGATCATATTACAGTCTACATTTAAAAGAAAAAACCTTACTGTGCTGGCTAAAATCCAGTTCTATAGAGCCTTGAGCCAAACTGGTATCAATTATCCCATAAAGCAAACTATTAGTAAGGTGCTGATTTGAAAACAGCTCTGCTGCTACATTTTTCCTTAGAGAGAAGCACCACATTTGATGCCCACAGTAATAAATTACATCTGACATTTAATCTAAACACAAACAGACCCAATGTAAGGGCAAAGACTTTCTACAGTAATAGGAAGGAAGCATCAAAGCACTTATCTGACACCAAAGATATTGGTAGATTATCAGTTTACAGTAAGATTTAAGAACACTATCCCGTGACTTGGAGACAATTGTTTATATCATATCTAAGATCATTTAGAAGCAGAAAACAATGCATTAAATGAAGCAACAGCTAGAGAAGTAACAAAGCAGCAAAAATAGATAGGCTTAAAATGCTTTAACAACTGTCACAAGGAAATGACTGAACCCAGAAGTGGACCCCAATTGTTAAGTCACTAATTCTCTTGTTATTGTGAGCTCTGAAGCCATTTTCCCACTCTGATTTTAAATAAAATGGCATTAAAAATTTTTTTAACTAATACTGGAGAGTGACAAAAGTTTTTAACTTCATTTAGAAGGAAACAACTCTACATATATGGCACTCAGAAGAATGAGGCATTCTGTGCTAACAAGACAATATTGAATTTATTCTTAATGCTCCCTTAGATACACATTACAGCATTTTTCCTTTTCATGCTCATTATATGGGCTTTTAAGCATTTACAATAGCTCTTACATAATCTAACTGCACACTAACTAAAAAAGATAAAGAATAACCTTATTAATAGCTGTCTACTCTCCTTACCATGCAAGAACAATATTTGTGAGTCATAAGAAGCTTTACCTTGCGTCTACAGAGGAAGAAAAACTTCAATATGTACATGCACTAATTATTTTGTTTTCACTCCCCAATTAATTAGGCACTGTATTTTGGTGTTAACTGCCAAAAACAATCTGGAATTTTATTAAACAATGACACACTATACCTGGACTGCACTGGTTCGTTACTGGACAGGAACTGTTTGAATCCAACATATCCACACAGCATTCTGTTTCCGAAACCTAAGAACAGAAATTCTATTTCACACAGTTCTTAAGTTTACTGAAACACTTCAACAACAAAGAATCTACAGAGAACGTAGAGGAATAAGCAGTAACTGCAGTTAAAACTTGCTGTAACTTTTTCTTTTCGCATTAAGCAACCTTACAACCATAAGAACAAGCTAGATGCACCATCGAGCTGATTTTGACCTGGCAGCTGCTACCCAAACTAACACTTGGAGAACAAATGCACAATCTGCTGTTGACATTGGACAAAGCCTCAAAAAACTGCTTTAGAAATATACTTGCTAAATTTTTCAGCAAAGCACAGTTCAGAGGGGGTTAGCCTTCCCACAGCACACAAATGCCCTAACAGATTTGCTCAGAAATACTATTGGCAAAATGACTAGCAAAAAACAGTTTTCATTGAATGCCCATATTGCAAGTGATGATAACATCTACATTTGGCAGAGCAATCCAGCAGAACTACAAAAGCTTCTTCCTTCAACATTTAATATAAAAGAATAATTTCACATATCCTGAAGGCACGTAGTTTATTTTTATTTTTCCTTTGTTTATATAAAAGCCAGTTTCAAAATTATTTACGAATTACAACAAGCAGTGACATAAGCTTAGAGATAAATGGTTGTTACAAACTCTGTGGTTCTTCTGATAGACTTGGGCATATCCACTCTCTGAATCTGTACAAGAAAAATAAGCCACAAAACTCCCATGCCTTTTAAAGCTTTGCAGGTACATTCCCCTAAAGAATATAGCAAGTCAAATCAGTCTTAAAAATGGATGAAGTATTCTTGGTCAAAAGTAACAAGACCCGATCTATATTCAGCCAAAGAAGCAACTTAAATATACCTAACATGTAACAGCCAGTATTTTTCTGCTTATCTGCAAAACCCATCAAATCCAGGGGTGACAAAGATCAAAGCTATCAGAAGAAATGGCTGGGACTGTCAAAACTGAAATTAGTAGGCTGACTTCACACTCTTAGTGCATCACGGGGAGGTAGACTACCGTAAAGAACCAGAAGATCTATAGATAACAAGCTTAAGACCAGTTTCTTAAGAAGTTTTGTTGGTCGAACTCTCCTGCAACTAGAATTTTGTACTCTGACCTTTTTTTGTGACTTGAAGCAGTGTTTGCTTCAGAGCTTCTCAGTCATTTGAAAAGTTAACTTTTGAGTATCCAAGTTTTGGACTGTTTGTAGTTAAACTGCCAAGCAGCTTGAAAAGTGGGGTTTTTTGACCATCAGGGTGCTTTTTCCACATGGTGGGAGGCATTACCAGTTGCACCCCTGCTTGCCTACAAGCACATGACTAGGAAGAATTCAATGCTTTAATAGGCAATCAGCCATCACGTCAAATTGACCCACTGTAAAAGTTTCAGTTAATGACTGCTAGGAGTACAGATCACTTCTATTGAATTAGAAAGCCTTCTATAAGCTACAATGCGAGAGGAAAATAATCTGATACTTCTGTTTTTATAGTGCCTAGCATGACAAAAAACACGAAGTACCTACCGAACTTTCAGTAGATTTGCTGGTAACTTCTGCTACGAGTCTAGTTAAGAGAAGGACATATGGCACCTCCATGCCCAGGAAAGACACAGGTCTAAAGAACAGGGAAAGAAATTAGAGCGTCTTATTAATGATGAGAGAAGTTATGCTTTCCATTTGTTAAGGAACTTTTGCATTCAAATCATAGGAATGTGTTGGTAAAGCCCTTTGAATTAAATATGCCAGGGGCACTTACCTTGGTTCAAGATACAAATTTGAGACATTCAGAATTTTCCCTCCAGCTGCAGAGGGGTAGGTTTCTGGCTATGGCAGACTGTGGTTGCTAAGAAACAAGGAGCCTTATCAGTCTGCTCCAAACTGGGCCATGCAGAGACTATTCCACACCCAGGATCTAAAAATCAATGTGATTGCAATAGAACAGTTACCGCCTGGCACCACCACTGATAAGCCTCCCCACAGTTACAGGCTCCTCTGGCTGCAGCATTGAACTGCAATGGATTTGTGTCAGGACAGAGAGCACACGCCACTTTGAAAAGGCAATACTGCAATTAATTTCTCCCATGACAGCACAGTCATAAAGCATTAATGAAGTCTGTCTGTTAATAAGTAGTATTTCTCAGTTGCCTGAGAACAGACTTTCTCAATGTGGAACAGAACATTGTAGACAGTCTGCTGCAAGCCTTGCTTTTTTTCCTCCTCCACTTTTGCTATATAACTCCACACATAACCTAAACAAAGTCCACATTTCTTACATGAAATTGGATAAACTAAAAGGTGCTACATCATGCTTGATCCACATTGTTCAGACACTCCCTATATCAATATTATAATATCTGCCTACTCTCTAGTCAATATAATGTTTGAAGCCACATCCAGTTCTCAGAACTACTGTACCTGCAGCCTGCTCACTTTAGGAAAACAGTCTTTCGTATTATAAGTAAAACATGGAGACAGACAAGGCCCTCTAACCAGAGCTTAATAAGAAGAAAGTGTCTGAAAGAAAGCCTTCAACTGTAGGGGGACACTCCTTTAGTGACTCATTTCACAAACTGAAAATTGTTACTATTTGTTAAATAAAAAAAACAGTAGATGAGTTTTAAATTACTGCAAAATATGTATCATGACCCTTGGCAAGTTGTTTTTCTGAAGGAAAAAAATCATTGACCAGTTCCTATGATTAATTTCCATTCAGTGATTCCATTAAATCACACATACCTTGTTGCCTCAACTTCAAAGTAAGATTAGTTCAGCTTGGTGGGACAACTTATTATTATTCCCTGCTATCACACAGAAGCGCCGAGATCAAGGGCTGAAAATCCTGAAAACCAAACTCCAGTCTTACTGCTACAACTAATTTCTATAGTTAGTGAGGATTGGGGCAGAGCAGGAAAAGCTTGCACTGTCACGATACCTTCCAATTTAAGCAAAACAATGGATATCAAGTCTGTCAGTGTCAAGCTACAGCATCCGTGATTTCATCAGTTCACATTTACATAGACGTAAATAAAACGATGCATATACTAAAATGAAAAGCAGACAGTCAATATAAAGTGCACTATGCATGCAATGCTAGCTGACAAAGGCCAAGACAGTGCCTGATTAGCCTTGCTGTTGGCAATGTAGATTATAGGAACCAAGGAATGTAAGCAGCAAGGAACCTTTGAACATGCAGAGATTCTCCAGAATGAGATACTAAGAGCTAGTTTGCTTCAGGAACGGTGGTACCACCACATCCTGGAGTGAAAATTAAGATGGATCATGGCATTTTACGGAACTGCTGGAAAGTGATGGCACTGCCAAAAACAGCAGGGAAAATTTAGTTTTGGGAATTCTATGCAAGGATGGAAAGATACGTTTCTAATCCACAGCTAAGCTGACAAACTGCTGACTAAAAAGCTTTAATGTTATTTTTCAACAATACCCGAGGTGACAAGATACCTCAAATGCAACCACCTGTTTTAACAAAAAGGTGAAGTCATCTCAGAAGATGAAAGGAGACAACCTTTCTAGAGTGCAGTAGGTATCCCCAAAAGCCAAGAACACCCAGCTTATAGCTTTGATGGTAACAGTTTCTCCTTGAGCACAATTGAGCAGAACAGAAGCTACTGGTGACTCAGTAAATGATCGCTGATGTAGGCATTGCATTTACCTAGTTTGACAGAGAGCTTTCCACTTGTGTGTGACAGTATATGAGTGCTTACATAAAAGTTATGAATAATTCTGTTTCGGATCACATTGGGTGTAACTTTAATTTGCACATTTAACCTTTTAAAAACTTTTATTTTTATGCCTTTCTATTGCAGCAGGAGTTGAGTAGCACAACTTTTAAGGTTTTTCAAAGCAGTCCAGCAGAGCCTAATATTAAAACGATCCTCAGGATGTGCATATGGATGGATGCATTCTAAACAAATACATACATAGAGTTTGCCTTTTTACTTATCAGTTCTCTACAATCTGTCTTCAGAAATGAGATATTGCTGCTTGGCTGAGAAGGACTTCCTCTGGGGAAAATACTTTGAGTTGGTAAAGACATTTGCTGATAATTCTTTGTTGTTTCGGATGCTATGCACACATTTTTGTCAATACCTGGTTATTATAATAGCTGTGAATACTAATAAAAGGCAGGTGAAAGAGGCATTTGTTTAAACAAATATATTCTTGTTATCTAGAAAAATACTTATTTCCAGGAACAAGTCATACTAAACAAGAAAACATTTGTGAAACTAGCCACTTCTAAGTGCCCAATCCCCCTCTTTGTGAATGCAAATAGCTATACAGCATCAGCTCAATATTGGTTGTATTTCCATTCCTGAAATAAATCAAGCTACTAATCAACAATACTGTTGCAGTTATGGGCAGATAGTTGTTCACAGCCACTAGTTTTTCTAACAGACTGGAACATCTGCCCTGCAGCTGTTCCAGTAGAAACAGGACACAAGATCTATTTGCCCGCAAATCATCAGCCAGTATTTTTTATTTCTGAGAGACAATATCTAAGCTTTTTCCTGTGCATATATATATACACACATATATATGTCATTGTTGTTTGTTGTTTGAATTTTGAAACAGCTTTAACTGCAGGAAAAGGAAATTGGAGATGAAGAAGATGCTTTAAAGCTTCTAAACATATGAAACATGTTATGTTTACTCAATTTACATTTTACTCCACATCCCAGAACCACTTCTTCACACCCTGCTGGATTCTCTATCAGCCAGTAAAAATTAGAAGCCTATTAACATAATAGATAAATAACATCCGTCTGAATGAGTTAGAAATTCAAGCCATGAAGGTAACACTAGATATCTACTTCTTTTTTTTTTAGGGTAATGCCCATGAAAGATATCAGACAGACCTAAGCATCCATATTCTTTATATGTAATAATACGAAAAACATACATAATGTTCCTAAAGTCTGGTTGTGCCACACCTCAGCAAGGTTGGAAAGAGCTTGGGACTTGTAAGTCAAAGAATAAATCAAGTGCAGAACTTCCAAACAAGACAGCAACTTCAAGTTGGGATTTGTACTGTTAATTGGTCTCCCCGTACAAAACCACAGAAGTAATACAACTCATTTTACTGCTTTCCAGCCACAAGTCAGTCATAACCATTCTATTGCCAACCTGAACAATATTATACACCATAATTTTAACTTTAGAAAGGAAAAAGCCCTAAAGCCTCCAAGACATTCAGTACACAGGAATACTAACCATGCCTCTGAATGAGGTAGCTGAAGTTTTAGTTTTTAAATTCTAAGTATGTGAATTTGACCAGGATCAGACACCCACAGCAAAACAATTTACAAGCCCATATAATATGTTTCATGTTTGGCAGCATTTTCTCTTTGGATTACAGAAAAAAAAGATAATGTCATGCACAAACTGGAGCCCAAATTAGAAAGTATTTATGCTTGAGATACCAGCACAGTTTTGCTAACACAGACATTTTAATTAAAACAAGTATTTCGCACCCGAGTTCCACATTTGAAACAAATCTCAAATCACTGTCAACTTGGATCTCAAGTGCCACAATACACATAAGCTAAACACATCAAGATTCACTAGGGAATTCTTCCTCTTGTTGCTTTTAAAAAAGAACACAAACAATTCATGAACACCAAGCACTAGAAGACTTTTTCCCTCCCACGCCGGGAAGCAAGTGTTCTTTAATTCATTTTTATGTCTACATTTTCCATACATATAGTTGTGCATCTATTATTTCTGTTGTATTATCAGTATCTTGCTTGCTTAAAATGTTGGTGGAGCATTGTTTGAGTAAGGTAATTTTTTCAGGTACATGGAAGAAGATGGTAGTAAAAAGAAACATTGCCTAAATTTCAGGTGGTTTTATAATTCATTCAGCAGATCAGAGTTTGAAACTAACAACACTCATCCCACTGCCAAAGGCATCTTAATTCTGATGTGACCTTGAAATAGTCATGATAAAACAGAAGAGTCAAAATGCAGTCTCACAAACAACAGACCTGTAAAGGCCTAAACTCTCACTTACCAGCTCCGTCAGAGGTATGCACTAGGACACTGCATCTTCCTCAGATAACTCTGAACGCTTGTGGTATGTGGTTTACTGCTAGCTTCTCATTGACACTGCAACTGTTTCACAATAAACCTGCACAGTAGAGGAACAGATATGGGTTCTGCTTAGAACAATCTTTTATAAATTAAAGCTGAAGGAGGACTTGTTTTTCCAGCTTTCTTAACATGCACCCATGAAAAGAACTACTATCCCTACCCTTCCATCAAAATGATTATGTAATAGGCCAGCAACCAGCAATTAAAAATACACACCTTCTGCTCATGACAATGAAGATATCTACTTTAAGCTAGGCTTTGTTTCAAAAGCAGTTACATACCTGGAATACGCCTAGAGCAAACGCTAATTAACACCAACATTTACTGTTGTTCAGTCAACAAAAAATTGGCAGTAACACAATCTGCTGTTGAAACAGTCATTGCAAGCTTAAAAACTGAGAGCAGAAGTGAATACTAGTACAATTTGGTTGCCAATAGTATAGCTATACAGTACAGGGAAAGATGCTTTGGAAACTCGGCATATTCACGGCCTGTTTAGGGCTTTTTCCCCCCAGAAAAACAGTGCAACAAAAATTTGTGTTATAGACATATATATTTGCTTTAAATGTATCAAGGGGAAAAAAAAAACAACCCACCAAACCAAAAAACTCCACCAAACACCCACAACCCTAAGAAGTCTCAGAATGCCAAAATCAGTAGTAAACTGAGTTAGTTTATTAGGGAAAAAGTATCCAAAGTTTTACTGGACCGTGAGAAGGAGACTATTTGTTTCCAAAGGCGTCTCGACAATACAGCACTTCAACGTAAAACGTTCCAGGAACCAAGAAGCCTTGAAAAAGCTGGGCGAGAAGAAGGACCGAGGGGCAACTCCCCCCCCCCCACCCCGGCTTCAACCTACATGGCAAACCGCGGCGCCCTCACACACACCACCCCCACCCCCACCCCCCACCCCCCACCCCCCGGCCCCGGCGAGAAGGGTCGGGGGCTTTTTCCTCAGGTAAGGCACCCTCCCTGCGCCCGCTCTGGAAACACATTTCTGCTGCCCAACCCCGGGACGCCTCACAGGGACCGGCCCCACACGCCTCCACCGGCAGCGGGACACTGTGGAGGAAGGAGGGAGTGGGTGTGAGGTGAAAGGGGTGGGTGGGGGGGGCCTGGCCCGCGGCTGACAGACCGCTCCCTGCCCGGCGGTGCCGGCAGGGCCCGCTGCCGCCTGCGGCCTCACCGAAAGCTGCAGCGGCGCCCTCAGCGCCTCGCCTCACCTGCCCGGCGGCGCCTCCCGCGCCCCGAACAATGGGGCAACGCCCGGGGGCTCGCCGCCCGCCCGGAGGCTCGCCGTCCTCCTTCTTTCCCTCCCATCCCGGCCGCCGCCGCCCGAGGGGCCCGGCCGCCCTCCCGCCGCCGCCGCCGCCGCCTCCTTACCTGAGGAAACAACCGCCGGCAGCACCGGCGGCAGGTTCCCTTTCGTACCCCCCGCCCTCAGGCGGCGCCCTGCCCGCTCCTTCCCGCCGCACCCTGGGAGTTGTAGTTCCCCCTCTGCCGGCCCGACGCTCGGGTTCCCCGAAGGAGCCTTAGGCTGGGAACTACAAGTCCCAGCAGCCTCCGCGCCGCGCCCTACCTGCGCCCTCCTCCCCGCAGGTAAATCCCCTCCCTCAGCCCTTCCCCGGAGCGGCCTCCCTAGCGCCGCTCTCCTCCGCGCGGTGCCTCCTGGGAAATGGAGTCCCCCGTCCGGGGACGGGCCGAGGGACGCGCGGGCCCCGGCACTACGACTCCCGGTGTGCCTGGCGCCGGAGCGGCCATTTTGGGCGTCGCTTGGCGACGCGGACGCCCCGGGAGGGACGACGGGAGGGAGAACGAAGCCGCAGGTAGGCAGGCGGGAAGGCGAAGGCCTCTTCCCCCCGTCCCTCGAGGCTTCTGCCAAGGGGGGGAGATCGTGATCGAAGGATTAAATATTTCCTTCGGGAAGCGTCAGGATAGGGGACGCAAGGAGGCTACGGCACGCCTGAGCTCCTCCCGAGCCTTCACACAAGTCCTTGGGTACCACCTGGCAGCAGCCTCCTGAGGAAGCACGGGATTTCAGAGAAAGGAAGGAAACCTTGAGAAATGCAGGGCAATGCCTGCGTCCAGAAGGATGACGCCCAGCACGGAGTTGCTCGCCTAAGCGTACATACCATCACGTCTCAGCCCAATTAACAACCGCTGCCGAAATGTGGCAGAAAGGGCAGGATCTCTCGTTAAAGATTAGGGCTTGGAACGGGAGGCTGCACTTCTGATCCGAAATCTACGCCTTCGTGCAACAAGTCACCTAGGTCTTGAAGAGAATTAAAACGTGTTCCAAGTTTGAGATGGCAGTGCGTTTTGTAACAAATTTAAAATACAAAGATTATAGGCAATGTCAAACATCGTTTGGGAAAAGGTCTCAATTCTATAGTATGATTTTTTTAAATAAAAGATTTTAAAATACTTAAATTCTTTGAAAGTTGCCCTCTCCTGAACCATACGTGGAAATATTTTTTCCAGTAAGGAAGAAACTACCTAGTTAAGTATAATAAAGAATAAAAATATTTACCAAGAAAATTAATGTTCAGTTTTACCACATATTTATATAGCTGTGCAGATGAAAACTAAATGCAGCTCTTTACAAATTTCCTCACCTGGATACCTCAGAAGAACTGCAATTTACTATGATGGTTTTTTGTTGTTTTTTTTTTCCAAAGTGGGTGCAGTGTTTCGGAGCAGAACCTAGAATCCCAGAGAAAGACTTAAATGCACTACTTATTCTCAAGACTGAAGAAGTCAGCAGGAAAAAGCTTTCACTGAACTTTTGACACAGCAGTCCTAGAGTTTCTCCCACAAAGTGTGGATATATGGTATAATTCAGTACACTTTGCTGAAGAGATGAAAATGGGGGAGGTGGGTGGACAGGCTTGTTTGCTTTTTGTTCTTTGTGTGTAGCACCCAATGATACACAGAATTCAGCTTCTGATAAATATACAGAGCAGCTAAAGTGCTGAAACTGCAAACAAATTGTTACTGGTTTCATTTGCAGTTACACAGAACTTTCAGAGGTGCATAATTCACACTTTAGTAGAGCAGTTAGAAATGATTCTCAAATACCTTTGGATTCAATGAGTTACTGGATGCAAAAAACACACATAAAGTTATACTATGACAAAGTATTTTGACTTAAAAGTACTTCATCTCAATATCGAATTCACCCTTACCTCTTCAAAGATTAAGCCTTCTGCCTTCTATTCTTTTCACTAGCTATAAAATTGACAATGACTTCATAGCCAGGAAAAACATTTCTCGCCTTCTTTTCTTAGCTGTGTATTGTGGTTTGCATTACTTCGTAAATGTGTCACTTGAAATTTGTTCTGCAGCTTCGTAAGCTGTTTGCGATCCCTCCCCACCCCAGCCTTCTATCGGCATTTCACAAAATAGGACACTTGGCTGAATGCAGAGTGTGACAGTGTGATTGGAATTTTTCTTGCCTAAGAGATTCAATGCATGTAAGAGGCTGTGATTTAAATCCTATGAATGGTTTAGTAGTTGACACTCAAACTTATTACATTTCTCCATAACCATAGTTATGCTATAAAACCCAGTATCTTTCTCTGCAACATGCCTGTGCAGGACAAGATATGCTACTTTCAAGTTTATAGATGGAAGAAGGAAAGGTAGAAATTATGAGCTTTGAATTTAGGGTCAACAAACAATTCATGAGGCAGAAAAAAGTTCTGCACATGGACAGGCATATCTAGGTTTTTTTGTTGGTTTGGTGTGTGTCCCGTCCCCCCCCCCCCCCCCCCCCTATAATTCAGAGGGCAGCACTACTGTGAAATAAAATTGCTGGAAAAGAATTGTAGATGCTGGCAAAACAAATGAGTACACTAAATAGCTGTCTTTCTGGCTGGTCCCATAGTTATTGCCACTGCAGCACTAAAACTAAAGTGCAGTCCTTCAAAACTGGGTTGCTGCTCACAAGCACATATTTTACCAGAACAAAAGAGTGAGTAAATCAACAGGACGTACAGTTCTGACAGCTTTTTGCAGTGACCTTTCCAATCTGAGTGTAGGGCAAAAATAGGAGACTATGGAAAGTTTCATTGTGTGAAAAAAGTGCAAGCTACTATGACAATTAACTACAACCAGATACATTATTAATAAAAATCTTTTCAAAATATGTCTGTTATACCTCAATAGTGCTTTTTAAAATAATTCTTACTGTACTGAATTTTTGCATTCAGCTCTGTTTATTAAGGTTTTCTCACACAACATGTCCAGGCATCTCTTCAAAGTGATGTTGGCAGACACAACTTTGCAGTGGTTTAACTGTTGCATATTGTTTGGAGTGCTTGGCAAAAAAGGTGTCAAAATTAACATTCCTTTAGTAGACAGAGAATTACAAATTGCTTCAAAATAAACAAAACAACTATTATTGCATGTTACTTAACGGAAAGATCTAATCTATCGACTCTATTGTCAAGCTGTGAGAAAGGAAAAAAACCCTCTTTTAGATTACATTATCCATTTTCTCTGTAGGGTATTTCCAGTATATCTGTGTAATATGTAGGCATTGCCAGAAGTTTGTAGAGCTGGGAGGAAACCGCACTGTTTCTGCTATGTTTACTGTGTACTTCAGCATCCTGCAAGTTTAAGTTTGCAGTGGTTATATTAATTAGATTTCTGTACTCAGCTTCCTGACTAGTCTGTTTCTGCACACGACTACGACTAAAGTATTCTGTCATTTCAGCTTCCTGATTTGTGGCTTTTAACAATTGGTTGAGGCCGTTACCAAGATTTCCCCTAAGACACAAAGCGAAACCACTCTCACTTTGCACGTTACTAGCAGCTCTGAAACAAAGCAGAAAATACAGCGTGCAGTTATTCAGGCAATGATTTCTTCAGAGAGCTTTCCGTTCTATGCAACTGCTGCTGTTACAGAAAGATGTTCTGTAAAGTTGCTGAAGGCACACTAGCAGGTAACCGGATTCCTTTCATCCACAGCACAATGACCAAGTGCCTTCTGATATTGCTGTCTGAAGGGATGTTTCAAAAGATTTGGGGAATGGGGATGAGACTAGAGGTTATTGTAGAAAGCCGGATGCCTGTGAGCATACTCCATTCCCTGTTTCTTTGACCAATGACATTTTTCAGTGAATACCGTATCCTTAAGGAAAAAGCTTGGAATATTGACTCATGGGGAGGATAACACCATCCGTACCGATGCTGGCAAATTTTCCCAGATCTGACCTACCATCCTTCTAGTAAATTAAAGCGTCAGCTCTTGTATGTGCTCGCTCCTGTTCGGACTGCCCCGAATCAGTCATGGTCTTTAATCTTCTACTCTGGAATTCTGTCTATTGGGCCGCTTGCCCTGACAGTGCCTCTAAATGACATCATCTCAAACATGCAGGGTTTCTCTTCTCTAAGCAAGCACTGCTGATTTCACGTTGACAGTTTCAAAGGTCTGCTTTTGATCAAAGCAGGAATAGGAAGGCTTAAGCCTTTTCTCTCGCGAATCAGCTTTAAATGATAACAGTCTATTGGTAGGTTTGCATTAATAATAAGGGAAAGCTCAAAAGCTTTCTGTTTTTAAGAAGAATATACAAGTTATTTGTAAAATTTGTAATAGGACTCAAACAATGCATACCAGATGGTAAACGGTACTCCCTTGCAGAAATACATTTGCTCATCCTGTACTTTTCCTGGAAGAGTACCTGGGTGACACACAGCTAGGCAGTCAAGCAGAAAGTTATTGCTCTTGAGCAGATATGACCTACATAACAGAAGTAAAAACATTAGTTGCCTTGTCAAGAGAATGACTGCTAGCATTGACATAATTTTATGGTCTGCTACTCCACTGGCAATATTTCCGTTAACTGGGGAAACATCTTGATGTATTCCTGCCACATATAGCAACCCTTCAGGAGAACTATATTACCAGTGTAATTGGATAGATTGAGGCAGTTAAACAGTTGTCATTCTGAGATTACTTAACTGTTAATTGAGAAATTTGAAGAGGACTCCCTGACTTCTCATTGTATGATTTATGAGAATTAAAGACCTCCTTGAGAAACACCTTTCAGTCAAGCCAAAGGATATTTGTTAGCCATTTGAACTAAAACATATGTGTCCATCTACTGCCACGTATGATGCTCCTATGGAGCAGAAGCCCTTTGCTTAAGATTTTCTGCTCCCAATAGACCCTTTACTTCTTTCATTTGCTAACTTTTTGGGGGGAGGGGAAGGTGGAGAGGGGACAATTCCAGACCAATTTTCATGCACAGTTTGAAACTAATATAGTAACTTGCTCTACTATTATTGCTAAATAGATTTTTTAATACTAGCAGGATCAACATGCACATCACTTGACTTACCAGCTATATTTTATTGACAAGTTTCCTTTAAACATTTGTTTCCCTTAAGGCAGTGGTCTAGAAAGGAAAATGAAATCACAACTGCTTTTTATGGTAAATCCTGAAAGTTTAAAAGTAGAAGACAAATGAAAAGCAGTCACAGACTTGATGCATACAGGAGTTGTTTCCAGAGTTCAAAAGAAAACAACAGATGGGCATAATAGCTGTCTGGGTTGCAGTAGGGTATGAGATAAGCAATTCACAGGCCACATTTAGTCTGATAATGAACAAAAGGCATTCAAAAACAACACAAAATTATTCTTACGTCCAAGGTTGCTATAATTTATAACAGAAGAATTCAAGTCCTTTCTCTTCCCCAAGCTAGAACCACCCTGTGTTACCTTCCTGCCTGTTAATTTCACAGTGCAAACTTAGAAGTACCTTTTCATTTCAAATATTTTGTAAGTCTGTGTTTAAGATATATACCAGCTGAAATTCAAGTTTTATCCTGAGAAATACAGCTAAAGATAAAAACACATGAGAACAAGAAGCAGTTCAAGAAAATTTGATCAAGTATTAATAAGAATATTGTATCGAAACTGAAATTCTTCCTGTTTAAAAACCCAAACCAAAACGCCCAAACATTAAGGTCAGAAGCATACAATATTGTCCCTGCTGATGGTAAACCTTCTTTCTGTTCGAAATGTGGAAACTAATGCTCTATAACTATGTTTACTGTAAAAAGTATTGCCACACTCTCGCTGGTAATCTACTGCTGTGCTTGTGGTTTTATTGACACCAGTGGAAAGCTGGGAGTTACTGTAAACATACTGCTTCTCAGATAGCTAAATGGCTTTGCCTGTGTAATCGCACTACTCTTATTGTAGTATACAAGTAAAGAATAGAAGCTTGAAAACTTCTGTTTTGTACAGTGCTTTTCAACCTTTTCTGATTTTGTTTGTTGTTTTTTGTTTTTTTTTTTTCTCTAGTGGGGGTGTAGAGTCCTTTATGAAGAATTCCTGTAGAGGAGAAAATACCTTTGTTTTTCTTAGCTAAATACTGATAATGTAAATCCTTTAGAAGTAATCTACACATTCTCAGATATCTGCAAACCACAGATTAGACACCATAGGCACAACAAATTTCTTCTGCAAGGGGCTGTCATTATTACGGCTTGCTTTTTTTGTGTGGTTTATTTTTTTCCCTTTTAATCTGTTGCTGTTTTGCATGCCTATGAGGACTAGCAATTCGAGCGCTATCCTACCACTTTGGAGCACATACATATTTAAATTTGGCATTTCTAAGTCAACTACTCATTTGCATCAGATGTTTTGCCATCAGGCAACAGTTGCAGGTTGACAACAGAGTTGTGGCATGCAAATTAAAAACCTTTTAGGCTTTATCTGGAAGTTAGATATGCTGGGAATTGCTCATCACCTTTATCTTGCCTTTGTCCTATACCTGCAGCATGCTAGTAAGACCCAAGATCTGCTGTCCTGCATTTGTGACTGCTATTCCATACTTTGTCCCCCATTCTGAGCACAACTATCATGCTGTAAATTACTGCCCAGGGTATGACCTTGGCAACAAGAACCAGGCTGGGAGGAACCTGAATGTCATTACATCATGACTTGGAGCATTCATTCCTGAAACAAAATGTTATTTGTTAGCTTTGTCTAGATTTATGATAGAACCTTGGACGGTAGCATCCATTTCTAGTAATTTCATAAAAAGCTTTCTCCCATACTGTGATACAATGACGCTATGTGCTTTTTGACCAGATAAATGCTGATATACATTTTGAAATTTTGACACTGTATAAATGACAACTGTAAAATGCAGCTTTTAAATGCATGAAAAACCCCAATAGTTGAAGGTCAAAACATGACAGGTAAGCACTTTTGTGTTTTCTTTGGTAAGGAACTATAATTTCTGCTTAGAAATTTAAGACCATAAATATTATGTAGTTTAATCAGTCTGAACACCTATGCGTAACCAAAGGACCATAACCTCCAAAGCAGATTGTCCCATCCTAAAGACAATGTTTGCCTGGAAAAAAGCATTGAAAAGAATTATCCGGGTACATAAATTGTCTGTAGAACTAAGCAATTTGTATAGATGAATGTAATACTGATTGAAAATTCTATAGATTCCGCCGTATTTAAACAAATCCTCCCCCGCCCAGCTACCTGCTGATTTGTAACATGAGGAGAATCTAGCTTTCCACTTAAACTATTTCTATGTGGACATGGAATTGATTCATGGCGATTCATGATGTCTGTTAGCTAAACTTTTCTAGTACTAGAAGTTGTACTGTACATGTGAGATTATAGATTTGGGTTTTTTTCTCTCCTTAGGTGTTTGTTCTTTGTTATAAGACAAAACAGTGTCTTCATATGCAAATATTTGTAAAGCATGCAAAGGTAGGAGGTGGAAAAACATAAATATTCATCATTCTTAATGAAACATTTATTTCTGCATGTTTAGTTGAAGGTAAATTTATCAAATATGATAATTATATGAATTACTGCTAATAAGTTTTAAATCTTGTTCAATTTCCATGGCTTTGTAAATATTATCTATACCTTTCACACAGGGAGAAGGGGAGGGAGGGAGAAAAGGGGGCTGGGGAATCATTCTTGAGGCTCTTGCTGCGAGTACAAAGATTAAATATAAGCTACATAAATATACGTGAAAATGTATTAAAGTTTTAATGCTTCCAGTAATATATAGCTTTAATTACTACCACATTGAAAAGAGATTTTCGGTGATATATTGACTTCCATTTAAGTTTTATTAAAAAGTAAATTGCATTCTGCTTTGGTAGGATTTTTCATTTGGCTTGATAAGCGCAAAAATCGATGTCGGTGAAAGTATATCTTCGCAGTCTGAAGAGATCGGTGTATTGCATAGGTGTCTCAGAATGTAATACGTGCTGGCATGCATCGTGCTAAATGAATGAGCCGTATCTAGGCAAGACGAACAGCAGTGGGTCTTACTAAGATGAGGGCAGGAGCAAGAGCATAATATTCTTGAGCAATCACGAGAATTGCTACTGCATTTTAAAAATTCAGTGCCGTAATTTCTGCAGTCCCTGGGGTTTTGGGGGTTTGTTGGTTTGTTGTTTTTTTTTTCTTGGTGACCGATTAATTTACTGGAGAACTGCTTTATGGACTAGTACTTTTTAAAAAGATTAACTGTGGCCTTAAGATGGAAGACCTACGTTTACGATTTCACTAGCCATTATCAATGCAAGATTACAGATGAGCCTCTGGAGCAGAGGCTGTAGACAGCCAGGGTAATTACTCTTGTTTCATGGCCGTTCCTAAAGGCCTAACTGGATTTAGAAGCCTAGACATGCAAGAAATTTTCAACAAGAAAAGTAGCTCTGCAGCTCTAAGGGCCTCTTTTTTACTAGTTTGAGTTTGTTAGAGGAATGCTGCTTTTATTTCTCTCTCTCTCTATGTGGGCCAGCCATCTTGTAACAGGATAAACTGGGCATCTGCTTTTATTTTACAAACTCTGTAGCTCCGTGGCAGTCTACAATGCATTCACAACACGGCAACACTTGCATTTGAATCTAAAGCATCCAGAAGTACTATTTAATGTGACCACGGCACACGGTGTACCACCAACGTCACTGCTCTTCAGGGAGTTTGGGCTATGAGGCCGTTTGGGCTATAAGCCTATTTGGGCTACTGGAGAATACAACTATCGAACAAGGTGGACATGCGTCTGTCACATGCGTACTTTTACGTCCTCAGCAGTTACTTAGAGCAGTGATTCAGTAGATAGCAGCTTATTTTTTTATATATATATAAAGTATACATATATATTGTTTTTTATATATCTCTTTACATGTGTATGTATGCGCGTGTATATGTAAAACCAGAAAAGATCACAGTCCTTTCACCGTGAGGTATACGGTGGCATATACAGAAGCAACTCATCTTTCCTTTTGCGCCAAAGAAAGGAGTCTCAGGCATCCCAGGCACATCTGAGCAATTATCGGAGCGGCACAACTTCAAAAGCTGTGAGGAAAATCTGCTCTACTGCCCTGAAGAACTTCTTTATCCGGACCGATGGGAACTCCTGCGTTTTCTCACTGCCTTTTGCATTGTCACAATTCAATGCATTCCTCCTTTATCAGCACCTCTTTCACATCTGTGCTCTGTTCACAAGAAGACTCAATTGCTGAGTCACAGAAAAATCAGCTCCCAATTCAATACTTACAAATTTTCCAGAGTGAGCAGAAAGAGCATCTTGGAGAGAGCAAGCTTGGCTTTAGGATTTCTCAAAAGGACCCGAGAGAAAAGTCAAGCAAAGAATAAATCAAGACACAGCAAAAACTCAGTTCCCCAAGTCCTTCACAGCATTCAAAAGATGGATTGTTTCTGAAAAAAATTACAGCACAGGAAGCAACAAGGAAACAGATTTGCGCAACAGGATTTCCTGCCAGGAGGCTCCTGCCGCAGCCACTGAAGCTGGGTAATTTGATGGCTCTCGCACTCACAGGAGTAAGGAGTATGAGGTTTTTGCCATTTATTAAGCTGTCCCCGGGGGCTTACATTTTCCATTCCTGAGCAAGCAGTTGATGCTTTGTAAATATCTTTCTCATATCCAGGAAATTCACAACATACTTCAAAAGGCATGCATGTAGCTGCAGAAGGAGGAAGGAGTCTGGCAGCTTTTTTTATTGCTTTTATGAAAGTAAGTAATTCCCATAGTTTTTGAGAACAGCAGCACATGACACCCAGCCTCAGGTCCATATCTCTGGATCCCTCCTTTAAAGCTCACGGCAATTTTCTTGCAGCTATTCTCACAGCTGAAAGCTTAACAGAATTTGTCTAGAAAAAGCTATTACCCGTTCCTCCAAAAGCTCACTTTCGCATTCCCAGACCCTGCCACAAATTCAGCTTTTAGCTGTTGTCTTGAATAACAGGAGAAATCCATCGCTAGCTTTAAAACTTATATTTTGATTTGAATTGCTTCAGCTTTTGGCAAGAGAGGCTTAGAGGAAATAACCCGTTCACTAGCTTTAGCTACCCAATACACATACCAGAAAGGAAATTCTCTTTGAAGAGTCAGTCATGACAACCTTGTGCTATCTTCCGTAAGACTTTGCTGAGTGACATAGCTTCCATAAAACAGAATTCACCACCAGCTTCCATCCTGCCGTTCACAGCCCGCCAGGTAAGACGTTAATGGACAGCAAAATTATAATTACAAGTCACTTCCTTCAAGTTAATCTTCCAGCACTTGATTAGCACTGTCCTGTCTTCAGTTCACGAAGGAAATTTTTTTAACCCTGTGCTTACCTTATATTAAGCAGAAGAACAATGATTTCTCCCTTTTTGCCCCCTTCTCTTTTATTTAACGGCTATGAAATCTCTTACTCCGTACCTCCAGTTTTCTGGGCCCAGAAGCAACACGTCATCTCCACATGCAGCAGTATTTAAATACTACTTTGTTCACGGTAAATAAAAATGAATAAGTAAAATAAACAAAAAAAGATGTTCTATGAGTATCTGAATGTTGATAAAAATTCTACAAGGAAAAGTAAATAACTACACCCAGCAAAAATCATAAATAAGAATATGGCAAATCAGTGTAAAGCAATAAAAAAAAAAAAGAAGGAATTCATCTGCCAGTTTATGAAAACCGTGTGTTTAACCCTGCGGAGAACGAAACCGAATGCTCTCCCTAGTGTATTTTTTAGCATTTTTGTCTCGAGAGCTGAGGGTGGGATGAGTGATGGGGAAGGTATGTTCTAATGATGGCTCTGACAAGCTCTTCTGCACCCAAGGCCACAGCTCCCCAGGGGCTCCACGGGGGGCTGGTAGGGCACTGGCAGCTTACGGAGTTTTTGCCAGCTGCAAATCCTACACGGTGCACTAAAACACGAGAACCCAGATCCCTAAACCAGTCTGCTCCTCCTTTCCCACCATGGTATTCCTTCCCCATCACCTGGGGGCACAGGAGAGATGAGGCAGTGCGTGTTTATCCAGGGATGGAAAGCCAGCATGTAACGTGCATCCTCGCAGACACGGGACATGAGCAGAGGAACCAGCAATTTTCCAGACGCCCACTCACGGCTGTAAAATCCGTCCTGTACAAGACTAGAATGTGACGCTTGCGATCTCCCACGTGCTGGAGGCTACCACGCTCAGAATGACATCTGTAGGGCAGTAATGGTTTGAACTGCCTCAGCACACAGTGTAGGTTTAAAGAGCTCTCTTACAACCGGCCACATCGTGTTATAAGCAAAAAAAAAGCAGAACGAAGCCGAGTTGTGGTTTTGTTTCCTGGGAGTAGGTGCTTTGGGGGAGGTGAGCACGGGATCAAAATCTCTGAATCGAAGCGCCTCATACAAAAAGGAATTTCCTGAACAAAAGATGCTTGGAGCCTGTCGGGTCTGAGCTCTCAGCTCATGCATTGAACAGCTTTTCGTTTCCTTTCTCCTTCACTGTAAATACCAAGCCAAGGCTTTCTGTGGGTCTTACAGCTCACCACCTGTGAGCACCACAGTTACAAAAAGAAAAACTACTGCACTCTCTCTTTGTTGCTAATAATAAGACTAAGTAGGATGTTCCATAGTGTAAAGAAAAACCATGGAGATGACCCGTCTCTTCTGTAAATGCTTCATCTGTCTTTTCTAAAGTGACTCAGTTTGTAAGTGGTGCAGCACCATCTATCCCACTGATCAGGCAACAAGATCTTATTTTTATGACATCGCAGTCTGTTTCCAGGACTATAATTCTCCCATCAGCTCAGCGCTGTGGTTGCACTGCATTTGAAACATGAAAGGAGTAGGCATTGTTGGGTGAGGAAGGCAGCTGTATGTCATTTGAACTATCTCAGGAACATTTAAAATAGATACGAATGATGCACAAACCAGAAAGTATCTAGTGAAAAATTGTTACAATATATTTTGGTGGAGAATTCTCAATTATATTGAGAAACAGCAAAAAAGCAAGAAAGGGAAAGACAAATCTTCCTTATGTTTGAAAACCGAAGCCCCAAGATTCTCACTTCCCTTCTGAGATGCCAGACCTGTCAGTATTTAACTTTCCTTCTGTAAAGAGAGTGCAATGAAGTTAATAGCAATAGTCATTGATGGACCGGTTTGCATTTGGGTATTAATTTGAAATATTAGCTTTAATCTAAATTGCAACTCAAACAGTTGCCTTTGAATATTATCCCAGTCATTTCCAGGTCAGGGAAGAAGAAGAACAGCAACTGGTTCTAGAGCTTTTTAATTTTTTGCGTCTCCTTAGCTATGTGAAGAGGTACGTGACAGACTGAACAGCGCTAATAAATCAATCATTTAGCCTGGCCAGTATGTCCATTACTGGAGCAGCGCTGGAGCCGTGAACCAACCCCTTTAGCACTGGAGCCACGCTTCCGAAAACTGTTTTACACACGGCATGGAAGACCGAGACACATTTGTTGTGCCACAGAACTGAAGAATTACAGAACTGATGAATTTGTAGCGCATCTGAAAAGCTGCAAAGCAGAAGACATATGCTTTATCTGTTTTCTTCTCTGTTTTTTGTCACCATTGTCACAGTTCACTGAGACCTTCCTAGGTTTTTTTCCTCATCTCTGTCTCCCTGATGTCAGTTTTGATCAAAGGCTCTTTTATAACACAGACACCTGTCCCCTCCTGACACCTGCATCGCAGCCAATATTTATTTTCCCTAGTGAAAGCTGTGTTAAGCCTAACTTAGGCTGTTCACAGGTCAGGAAGCACAAGATGTGGAAAAGGCAGGCACTCAGGAGACCCAGGGAAGCTTGATGCTCTTCAAAAAAATCATTTTGTATCATAAATATTGATCATTAGCAAGAATGGCAAGAAGGATTAGAGAAACTTAATAATTTATTCCACGCTGATTGTACAAACATTTAAGATTGCACTTAGGAAAAGCAAATTGGTACACAATTAGTTTAGCTGTTAATATCATATCCATTGCTAAAACACTCGCTGTCTGCATTAGGTACATTAAAAATACATCAAAGTCCCTCCAGAGGAGCTCTTCTCTCACTTCACTTTCTGATCAGCGAGAACTATTTACTTGAGGACTAACTAAATCCAGGTGTTGACCTGCCAGGGGGCTGTTGCCTGGATAATTCTATACCTGGGAGAAGGTCCAGACAAAGGGATGGGAAGCCTGCAACCCAAACTGGTTGTGGGAAGGCTGGAGGCCAGTCCTTCCCTGGCATAAGTTCAATCAGCATATCTGTTCTGATATTTCCCTTTCGCAAAAGGTCCACAGCTAAGCAAGAGAGCTGAATGACCTTCACTGATGCATTTCACAGAGATGGAGTAGTGGTAGGAGGCATCTCGAAGGCATGCGCTTCATGTACTACCTCGAGGCATCTTAAATCCATATGACATCCTTGAAAACTGAATTCAGAATCAGGTCTCTGGGGCTTTGCTACCTCAGATCCGTGATCTAGAACTTAATCTTTCATCCTGCTAACTATGGAGATTATGCAGCAATTATATTTCAACTTTAAAAGACTTCCTTCTTCTGCTGGAGCGTAGTTTTTTTACTCAGAATGAGTGGCATGGCATGATGCTGAATTTGAGAGCCAAAGGTCTGTTCCCAGAAGCTGCTGAGCATCCTCATTTTCCACTGAACTCACTGGAAGCAGTCGTTGTTTAGCATAGGATTAGGCTTGGAGGAAGCGAGTGTAAAAAAAAAACCCACAAACATTTGCATTTCTATGTAAACTAGAGTTAGTGTCGTATTAACAGATGGAAAATGGTTTGCACTGTGAATACAAATATTGTAATGTTCCTCTGTTTTTTATCACATGCGTAAGGGGTTCTGGCTTTCCATTATTTGCAGAGGGCCAAATCCCACAACCCCCTTCCAAGTTCCTGCTTTGGCTATGCTGGGACAGACAGCCTGCATCTGGACAGAGTTCCTGTCCGGTAATTACACTGCAGTATTGTTATTTTGCTAGAACTGAAAGGCACCAGCGCTCCGTGCCGTGCAAAGCGCTGAGCAAAGGATACAGGGTGTATAATTTAGAGCACGCGGTGTATAAAGACCGTGACAGGATGATGTAACCAGAATAAAAGCAGCATTTACCTGTGCAACTGAAGGCAAGAGAGACACCAAGGAGACACCAAGGCTGCTCAAGTGCCAGTCTGCTTATTCCTCTGAACCCTGGATCCTCAATGATTGTGAGCACACCGGGGAACTCCAGAGCGGCCCAGTGTAAAACCCGCTCGTATCTGCTGAGAATCTGGCGAGCTATCCCCTAGTTTTGTTCTCTCTAGTCACACGCTTACAAAGCACCAGCTTTTGTGAATCTACCAGTCCCTGGAGTGAACACCAAGTGACGTGGAGCCTGAGGCGAGAGCTGCAAAGGGCTCTAGTGTCCTACTTTGCTAAAATAGCATAATAAATAAGTATATGGAAAATAGTAGAAATATATTAAAAGGACATCACTCGTGATCGCTCTTTCCCTTTGAATCATTAACTGAAATGATGTGTCTTGCTGGAACACTGAACATGAGAGTGTCTCTCCAGCTCAGATCCATGTGTCAGAAAGTGTTTGGGGACAGAACTAGACCCAGGGACGAAGTTGTAGATTAAACTTTTATGAAGGCACAAAGAACATCCTTATGCTCTTTTTATATTGCCGTATAAGGGTAATGGTGATAAATTATCTGATGCACTAGAAGGATGTTTTACCTTCGTGCCAACACTAACTGCTTTTCACTTTGCTGTATCTTACTGGAACTCAGTTTACAGCTCTGCATCTACTAATTTATTTACAAATTCATATGAGGATATATTTTGCATTCTTGTCCCACCACATTCTTTAGGGCTGAAGTATAAATTGCTCTCTTCAGCATGGACAACTCACTAGATATTTTCTTACTGTACTTCCAGCCAGTCCCACATCTGGGATAGTATCCTATACTCCCCATAGCAGTTAAATGATTAACTGTATATGTTAGTAACACAAATGAATATCCAAGAACTAAACCTATTATGCACCGGCCGTAACTGAAGTGTCACACTTGAAAAAGCATTCAGTCACTGTCTGGAGAAGATCAACTCTATCAATACTTCAGAAACTCAAGGAATGCAAAGCAAATATAGATACCATATATAAAATAGGGATATAAAATGATCAGGGTTTAAAAAGAACAACTACGATGGCATGTCCTAAGATTATTCATCACATCGATCGTTTCTATGACAGGTATGTAGAGGGCAAAGAAGGAACAATTTCTCTCTGGGGCTTTAGAAAAGAAAAGAAAAAAAAAAAAAAAAAGAAAGAAAAAGATAAGAAGCATTTGCCCACTACGAAGTTTTAGGACTATGACGTGGCTCAGGGATAATTAAGCTTCTGGGATGGGAAAGGGAAGGAGACAGTAGGTGGAGTCCTGTGCTTGCTCAGTGCAGGAAAACCAGAGTGCCACTGCCACCAAGGTGTGCTGGTGTAAGTTACAGAGCTTACCATGTCCACCAGTCTGCTTGCTTTGCTGAGCTTTATGGAAAAGTGTCTTTACCGATTTCTCAGGTCATACGTAGGGACTGTGGGATTACATCTGGGGGGATAAGAGAACTGGGGGACTGCTGGTTCATCCTCGGGGGTGGGGAGACCACGGCGGGGAAATAGAGAGCTTAGGGCCATGCTTGTCCTTAGAGATTGCTGAGAAGGTGTGTCAATCATCTGATCCTTCTCGAGTTGGTGGACTCCTGCAGGGTGAAGAAAGCCAAAGGCACCGACTCAGAACAGTACTATTCGTAACCTGAAAAGATCAGTGTTGGTAGACAGCCCTCAGGGTGTGAGCGCTTCGTGCAGATGACACAGAGAACCTTGTCCCTCATCACCACCCGCATCAGATCCTTTTTGTAGTCATCTGATGGGGAGCCACACGCTGGAATTCAGGTCTGGTGTGCCAGAAACGTCCCTGGTCAGATGCATTAGCATCCCAACACCCCTTTTCTGCCTGGATGTGCTCTGATAAGTGCAAACAACCCCCGCTGTGGGGTGAGGCATCTGTTGCGCTGGAGAGATGCTGTAGAGCTGCAAGTCGAGCTGAGCACAGTTCACGAGTGGAAAAGGAGAATTTAGCCAGCAGAGGGCATGTGGCTCGTTGCCTAAGAAAAAGTCACTGGAGAGGAGAAGCAAGCTGTCCCTGCAGCCATCCCCTCCTCAGCTCTGACATCACAGGCCGTTTCCCAAGTTCATGATGTCACCACACCGGGATGGGAAGTGAGTAACGCTGCCGGAACAAGGCCTCTGTGGGACACTCATGAGAGCAATTAACAACGTGGTGGTGAGAGCTTGTTAAGGCTGCCCTTCACCTTGCTTCCATCGCCATCTCCTCAAGTCCTGCTGGTCGTCTGCCTCAGCAGCAACATGCTATGAACGCAGCCGCCTCTGGATAACTTCTTCTAGGGCTGGCAAAACCAACAACATCTACCTTACCGGTCCGTGGGAAGAGCATCCCGTTTGTGTTTCAGGAGGAGAGTAATTACTTCGGTTCCCGTTCACTTTACAGGCACCACGTCTCAACTCCAGCTGCAGTCGAGCCACTCGCAGCATCAAAAGGAGCTGGTGCTGCACTTCATGGGAATATCTAACAACGCTTCAACTAAGCACACGGCTTTTACTGGCTGCGTTGTGGGTATCAGCTTAAGTGAAGGAACTGCCCCACTCGCTGAATAATTCCAAGGACCTTAATTCCGGTGTGATTTACTCTTCCTTTAAGCCACTGTTTATGATTGTTGGTATCAAACTTTCCTTGCAAGCCACTGTAGAAGCAGCATAGACATTTGGAAAGCCAACAGTCTCCTCGGCATGGTATCATGGATCACCAATGGTTTATAGACCACAGTTTAGCCATCGGTCCCAGTCACTTACTCCTTCAGAAATAATGAGCTAGAAAAAAAGACCTGACCTTATGTCCAGGGAATGGATGCTATTCTTGCTATTTGAAAATCTAGCCGCGAGTGGCTGAATCATACAGCCTCCAGCCGCTGAAGAGTAATAGTCACATGTGTTATAGAGTATCAGGAAAATTGCTATGTTGCATCTGTACCTTGTAATGATTATCTAATCATGGTGCTTTCCTGGTGACTACAGGAAATGGAGAACAGTGCAAAGTTAGGTGGCAGGTGGATCCCGCATTTGAATGAGATTAAACTCCAGAGGCGCGTGGTTCTAGGACTTGGGCTTAGCCTAGTCAGTAAAGACAGGCATCACTTAAGAGAACGGGAGTCACCTGTGGGGCACAATCTGTGGCTCTGTCTGACAGGAGCAGTTTTCCTCTGAATCTGTATCAAGCTACAGCTAGTGGATATTTATCGGTAACGCAGAGCTCTGATGGTGTTTTCCACTCCACCACCTGCTTAAAGTTTTAGCCCCCTGCTCTGGCAAGTCACTCTGCCATGCTAAGGGGCACAACCTGTCCGGGCATTGCTGCTTGCACCGAGGTCAGCAGCGTTTCTCAACAACGTCTGGGCTTCCCGTGCGCCACGAAACCTCCCCAGCTGTAAAATGAGATAACATCGTCAATAAACATAGTTATTCGAAGGCTCAGTTCACTATGTCTGTGAAGTGTCTTGAGATTGTCTGATAGAAACAGTTAGAGAAGGATAAAATATAATTACATTAAAAGTATCCCACAGTGAGCTCCCGGTCTAGCTTACCCGATGACTCACCAGGGCTCTTTCCTGACAGTACATAATACACACTCTGGAATTTAAATAGCCCTGTCTAGCCGTACGTGCAAACTACTGCAACAATGATAAGACTTCATGGGGAACACCTGGTCAGGCAGCTAGCTGCACGTGAAAACAAATAAAAGAGCTCCGTGAGTTAGCATGGGAAACATCGCTTAATGGTGCTGTTTATCCCCTTGGAGCATTAATTGCACAGAGCATCAGGCCTTCTGACTCTGAGGAACACTGCAGGATCAAAAAGTGATGCTAGCTTGAGGCCAAAGAATCGTTTGCCAGGAAAACTCTGGCAGTACCGAGTCTCGCCGCTTCTGCATCGGATTAACAGATGATAACAGCAGAAGGTGGAGAGCTGAGCTGGACCTGTGCCACAAGTCACAGAAGCTGGGGGGCTGTCTGCGTGTAAGCTAATAGAAAACATAGTCTAAGTAGTATCCTCCTGCTGTAAAGCGCTTAACGCTGCAGAGACTTCTATTCCATGTTTCACAAGGGTGTTTGACTTAGGCTTGTTTTCACCCAGTTAAAACTAAGGGCACGTCTGTCCTAAGCCGTACCCTTATTTTTTCCCTTGAAAGCAAGGTGCAGCTCTGGGAACCTAGCAGGCATGTCTTTTATAGGCAGGAATAACACGACACACATTGGAGTTCTGTCCTGCAAAGGCTGAGTCCGAAGCAGTTTGGCTCTTGATGCTTTTCTGCTTCTGCAGCAACTGCTTCCTTGGGTTTCTCCCAGCATGAAAGGCCTTCTAAAACCCTACCAGGCTTTATATATCACCTTAGGATGCAGCCCGACAAATCAGAGCTGTAAACAATACCCAAAACACAAACAAAAAGGTAGCACCCCCAGATGTGCCAATGGGTACATAATAATGAGAAAGTAGTTAGGCTTGGTGAAGGGAGAAAGAGATCAGAGGAAGCTTGTTGCTCATTGCTTGGTGTTTTGTTGTTTTTGGTTTGTTTTGTTTTTTTTTTTCCCCAGCCATCTTTATTTGGTGGCTTTAATTTATCTACTGAGATAAACTACAGAGAGAATGAAAAGAGTTATATACTTGGGCAGTGGTGGAGGTAAAGACAAGCCAAGGAAACAGCCTAAAGCTGTAATCAGCAGTCTGTTTTTATTACTCTGCAGCATACTTTGCTTCTTTTCACAATAAGGAACCTGGCTTGCAAGTTTTCAACTGGTCATTTCCTCAACCGGTTGGTAGTTGCTGTTAGAAATACTCTTTTTCATTACAACCCTCCCTAAATCCCCCTGGAAAGAATACATATCCTTTAGCAGATCTCATCACTTCACCCCCCAATCCCGGATGAGATGGCAATGCTTACTGATGCTGGTAAAATAAAGAGAGGTAATGGTGGGAAGGGTCTGACAATTGAAAGCTTCAATGTTTCAAGCACAATTATTCACTGTAGGTGGGATCCTAAGTTAGGTCTCCAGCTGGAGCCACTGTGATCAGCCCTATGTAGTGGGCAACACACATCCTTCCCAGGCTCCCCAACTAAATAACACAGTCCAGAAAAAGGAAGGCTTATAATTCCTTTTCTTAATTGTATTTCACTTATCTGTCTATTTATTTATTTATTTATTTAGGAAACGAGCCACAGAAGTCCATGGAAATTGTTTTGCTCAAGGTGACTGTATATCACAGAGATATGTATCTCATCCCAGCGTTCGAGTCACATCATCTTCGTTCCTGCCTGGCTTAGCCAAAATCAATTTAGAACAAGTATTTTCAGACTGCTGTTTGCATACCCCTACACCTGTACACAGAGAATACCTTTGAGAAGCATCTGAAGCGTGCGTGTGCAACGCAAGTTCAAGGAAATAACAGTATTACTAAAGTAACTGTTTCTACTTAGTACCACTGTTCCTTTAAGTGCAAACACGAAAGTAGGTGCTCCCACAACTGATTGCTCCCAACCCTCTGGGATCCACCCAAGACCAGCTGCAGCTCCTGACATGCTCAGTCTATTCCTCCGAGCAGAAGATAAAAATAACAACAAGCCTCCCACTCACTTTTGGAAGCCAAGCCCCGATCGTCATCCCAGTACGGTGCCAGGTCTCGGCAGGCTCGGTGCCTTTGCACGCCCAGTGTATCCTTGCAGAGGGAGGAGTGTGCGGGCACGCACGGGGCTGCCCAGTTTGCCCCAGGCTCTCAGCTTCTGGGTTGGACTTGACCCATTCCACGCAGCGGTCCCGTTGCAGCTGATGGGAAACCAGCCTCAGAAACGTGGAAAGGGCAGTAGTCCGCTCACACGGCAGTTCAGCAATCCTGGTCTTGTCGGTAGGTGAAGGGCTTAAAATGGCTTTCTTCAGAGCAAAAATGAATCGGTGTTGCTCCACTGACCGCCAGGGGAGGGGGTCTCAGCTAGACCTCAGTGTGTTACCCAGTGTAACGTACCCCGGTCTGTTATTGAAGCATCGTTAATTTTGGGCCCAATTTACCCAAGTGCTTATGCAAGTGACTAAGTGAGCAAGACTTTTAAAAATCTGATTTACATCCATTCATCAAACATCCTGCTTTGTCAGCTGGAGACGGTGTTTGCTTCCAGCCTCACTCATCCCTGAACAGCGACATAAATAGATGGGGGAGTACTCTGCGCTCGTATTGCGTGCTCAGTCTAGCGTAGGGATTGTTATTCCTATGGCACACACGCACTCCGCCGAGGGAGCTATACCATTGACATGCGGATCTGGGACAGTTTAGTCTTAACCTTCATTCTCCACTGAGGCGTTTGTCTAACTAGAGTCACCCGTGGAGCTCATCGTAAATCCACCGGACGAACAGTGCTCTAGACCAGATCCTTCTAGCTGTGGAAGGATCGGGTAACCTTAGTTTTAATCCTAAAACTGATTTAAAACGTCGGTAATTTCAGCATGCTTCTCTTTTATTCTTAAAAGCCTCCTTTTGGATTTCAGCTCACTAGAACTGAACGGTGTGACCTGAAGTAGAGGCATGTGGAAGCCAAAGCGAGTTGTATCTGACTGCCACTAAAGTCTGTGGGATTTACACACTTCTCTGTCCCAAGAGGTGAACATGCTTCCATACATTTTGAAAGTGAAATTTCTCAAACGTATTTTAGGAAGACACTTCCTGATACCATCCTGAAAAAATCCACAGACCATCTTGTGTTGGTTTTTTTTTTTTTTTTTTTTTTTTTTTGAGAAATTGAACAAAAAGCAGTAGTATTTGCAACACATAAGAACTAGACTAAATGTTGAATGTCTGCCTGTTACTTCCATCGCACACAAACACACACTTATTTCCTCATCTGCACGAGTGTAAATTTGTTAGTTCTTTTTTCCGGATCACGGCTTGCTGTCCTTTGAACCACGAAAAGTTTGCAGGTCAAATAATATTTCTCTGTGTCAATTACTACCAAAAGCTGCAAAGAATTCCTTCTCTGTGACAATCCCTACAGTATTATTTTGAACGATTGTATAGGAGCTTGAGGCAGACACATGACTGTATAGAGTGGTTCAACTCCTTTATAAACAGCTTACAGGCTTTCAAACTTATACCGGATTTTTCTATTGCAACAATTTTTTTTTTTTTTCCTCAACAAATCACAAGAAATTTGACTGTCAGAATCTTGCTTCTGCTGTTCACCTAAGGCACTTCCAAATTCCTTGTCCTTCACGAAGAAACAAGAGAACAATAACAGCCTTTTTCAGGTATCCTGAAATTTTCTTTCAGGAGATTTGCTGCCCTGGGAAAACACCTGCACAAACCGAACCCGCTTATGACGAGCAATTAAAAAAAACCCTCAAAGCTAGTCAAAGACCTGCGAGAATTCACCGGGAAGCAGGCGGCCTTCCCCAGTGCGGGGAAGACGAAGAAATAACCATTTCCCACATCGCTTCCCGAGGGCAGACACAGGCGGGTGTCCTCGGCAGCGCTGCCCCTTATCAGGAGAATTCCAGCCTGCCCTGTTTGTCATAGAAACCGGCTGGAGCGGGAGCGCGCCTGCAGCCAACGGAGTGATTCAGTGGTGATGGGGAAAGGCAGGTGGAGCAGGTAAGTCACCTCTAGACAGGAAGGTATAAAAGATACTTGAATTACAGCGGCAGGGCCACTCGTACACAGGGAGCTGTTAGAGGTTACTTGTCTCGCCAGACCTACCGTGCTTGGAAGCAACTCGGGAAGCTGCCGGGGAGTTCGGATACCAGAAGGCGGCTTATAAATACAAAAGACCCTGAGCCTAGGACTATCCTCTGGAGAGAAGACTCTTCAGGGGTAGAAATCAAGAGCCCAGAACATGCTTTTCTCCTTCTAAACATCACTCTGAACAGGTATTTATAGACTTTAATCTGCCGTACACCTCTCAACTTGCTGTGTATTCAGTTGCTCTGAGTTAAAGATACCATTAGGGAATCAAACTACAGAACAGCGTCGGCCACTATCTTAACTGCGTGTTCTCTTTTGTCTGGTTTTACGGTGTGGAAGGGAGTTTTCTAGAGCTTGTTGGGAAGTAAAAAGTACTTAACTACTTAGCTTTAAATCTGAGTTTACGTGTCTCTCCTGGATGGTTTAGTTATTTAGTGATGTTCCCAAAGTTTCTGGAAAGCCCCGGTAAATAGCTGGGAAAGCGAGATAAATAGTTGCAGGGGCTGAGGAGATGCAGTGTGACCTGGAGGTCTGAACAATTGAAGATATTGTCTTGTTTTAGGGGAAAAAAAATATAAAAAAATTCACATGATTGTGTAGTGCAAAAAAACCCAAAACAAAACCCAACAGAAAAAAAACAAACAAAAACCCCAAACCCTAATGAATTCTGTTGAGATTCCATGCTGTATGTCTTCATTGGGACTCTCCAGCTTTAGTGACTGGCTCTTATTTAGTAGTACAGCAGTTGCACCCAGGAGAAATCATGGTCCCTGCGTTAGCTGCTGCCCAAACCCAATTTAACTTTCTGAGCAACAGCAGTATGGCAACACAACAAAAGGCTCGAGAAGCGGGCAGAGGCTGACCTGTCCAGCGTGGCAGAGTACAAATTAAAACTCCCATGCCTCGGCTCTGTGCCCTGCTTTGCATATCTTCCCTGTTTAAAAGTCAACTACCTGCATCATGTGTGATCAAGGTGCCACATAAGACCAAAATGTTGATAAGTAGACTCTAAATTTATTAAAACTCTAATTATCTATAGCGTCACAATCTTTAGCAAAGGGAAAATGTGGGCAAAGGCTTGTATCTTCATTTAAAAGCAACTGTTGTGAGTAAACTTCTTCAAGTTTACTGTCAAGATACTGCTGTTACTACGGCTGTCATATTACAAACTAGTAAAAATCCCAACAGAACAGCTTTTTCACATAGGTTATGAAATTACAGTTTGCATAAGAAAAATCTCGCTCTTTCTGAGGTTACCTTCTGCCACTGGTTTTGCCGCTCAATTTCTGACAAACGCACCAAGCTGAGGGACTGCAAAGAACTGGGCGTAGGGGACGGAGTTCTGCAAAACAGAAGGTTTAGCAAAAAAACCCCCAAAACCAAAACCAAACCCCAACCCAAACCCCAGAGGTTTCCCTCATCTCTGTGCCAACTTGGGCTTGGATTTGTAATTCATCAGCATCTGCCAGATTGTGCTAAAACACGCATGGTGATCTGTAGCCAGAGAAAAAAATACTTTTAAATAAATTACAACTTGATGAAAAGCGCAGATAGTCTGTGACTGAAAATTTAACTTGAGGAGAAGCTCCACAAAAATGTCTTCATTTAAAATAAGAGAAGAAAATAAGGAAGGTTCTTCAAGTTGGTTTCAGCTCCGGCAGTGCTAGCTGTGATGGGAGAGGGGAGATTACTTCATTCTTAAATAATGGAGATTTTTTTGTGCCGTGTGAGGAATACACGGTCCTTCCGATACCTTAAGTTAGCCTTTTCTGCTGAGACGTGGAGTCTCTAGCCCATGCTGGTGAGCCATTGCCGGACTGACCGCAGACCTATAATTACAGCAGCAATCTGAACATTACTGGCTTGTCATCGGTAAATCTCCCAACACAAAGAATCAAGCCTAGCTAGTTCGGTGACACATCCTAAAAAAATGTTCCCCAGGCATACAGCATCAGGGCTGTCGCTGGGAAGTTCCTCCAGCTAAACGCTTGCTTTCGGGTAAAAGTGCTCAGTAGCTGAAAAGTCATATATCTGAATATCAGAATGTATGCGAAGCTGCATGTCTAGCTTAGGATAACAGGAATTCGAGGTAATATTCAGGTTGCTGAAAAGGCTGGAGTCAAAGTTGTAAACCAATTTGCTAGAACTGGCGTTATTAGCCATTCAACCCAAGGCTCCTGCTTGCACACCACAAGAAAGCAGAGAGCACATGGCAGCACACAGCACGCTGGCACTCCTCCAGGGCCGAGGACAGGGAAGAACTGTATTTCCCTAGGGAAATCAGAGCAACAAGGAAACAGTGGAGAATTCCCCTCGCTCTGGCACCAAGGCCATTTCCTCCAACGTCGCCTTTCTCGCTGTGTCACAGTGACACGACAGAGATGCTGCTTGTGCTGCTCGGGGCCAGGGATAGAACAAACCTTACGAGATAACAGCGTTTCCTCACCTCCCTTGGGTTCTCCTGGGACGTGAGGGGGGTCAGATCCCGCTGTGGATAGACAAAACCAGGCAGCATCGCCGGCTGGGGCCGCACTTGCCTGCTAGGCGGCACGCAGAACCCCGGTTCGAGGCACGAAAGCTCTGTCTGAGCATGCCAAAGAGAAGAGATTCACCCCCCCTGCCCCGCTATCTCCGCAACTGAATAGTGTTATCTGTCTCTTAGGCCTTGTTCATGCTGCCACCATAATATCTGAGTGCCTCCCAGACTAATAGACTGCCATAGCGAGGTCCCTACTTGACCTCATGGAGTCTTCTGCTCTCCTCCCTGCTCAGGTGTCGGGGAGCACCAGCTGGGGTAGGTTTTTCTGTTGTGGTTTGGTTATTTTTTTTTATTCTGCCCAGTGGGAGGCATGCACGGGGGAAGACTGCTCCCATCTATAACGCCACGGTGGTTCTGGTGAAAAGGCTTTGGCTGGCTGGCGGATCTCTGCTGGTTGCTTGCTTCTTTGCAGGACGTTTCACTTCGCCTTCGGTACGCAGCTTCGAACAGGGTACCTGGGTCATTCTCACCTCTAGCAGGGATCTGTTCCAGGCTCAGGATGCAGTGGAAGTCATGAACCTGCTCTTTGTTCCTTTCAAGGGGTTAAACGCAGGCCTGGTGACGGGTGTCTTCACATCATTGTTTAAAATGAAGGCTGTGGTTTTCTTCTCTTCTAGAGTCTCCCAGGGCTCTCTTTATTTCGCCGGCCTCCGTCATGTCGTGCTTCACGCAGCTGTGGCACTCCAACACGCCCGACTCTCCCACCAGCCCAGTCCCTGCATCTCCAAGTGAAATCCCCATCCCCATCAGCCCCATTGTTGTCACCTCCCCAGGGGATGGCAAGAAGAAGGGGAGGTCCCCAACCGACAAGCCGGGCTCTCCGAACCCAACGTCTCCGAAGCCGACCTCCCCCGTCGAGTGTTCCATTTGCTTCAACACCTACGACAACACCTTCAAGACGCCCAAGCTGCTCCAGTGCTCCCACGTTTTCTGCCTGGAGTGCGTGGCCCGCCTGAGCACGGGGCTGCCCCCAAATCAACCAGAGGACCAGCTCCCCTGTCCCTTCTGCAGGCAGCTGACCAGCATCCCTCTGGAAGGTGCCCCAGCACTCGAGACCAGCAAAGAGCTCCTCGCCACGCTGCCTCCCGAACTCCAGCAGGAGAAGGTGCTCTGGATGGAAGGGACCAAGCTCTGCTGCCGTCAGGCTTCCGATGACCCCGAGAACCCGGACTCGTGCATCTCCATCGACGTCGCCATGAGCAAGCCAGAAACTCCGGAGGCTCCCCCGACGGGGATAGCTGGGAGGCTGTCCCGCTGCGACATGTGCGACGACTGGAAACGCATAGTCCTCCTCTCCGCCTTGATCATCATCCTGTTCTGCATCATTCTGTGGCCGGTCCAGTGTGCCCTGAAGACGGGGAACCTCCGCTGCTTCACGAGGACTGTTGCAATGAGCAGGCCGGAGTATCTTCCCCCGAAACACACCACAGCGGCAACACCCGTGACACAACTCCCTTTCCCGTAGCGGCGAGGCGACCCCTCGCTCCCGTCTATCCCTCCCCACGGCACACGGCGGGGAGGCAGAACAGGGTTTACTGCCCTGACGGCATTCCTTGGTTTGCCGGCATTCCTCGGTTTGCCGGCAGACCCCCGCGACCCCACTCCCCTTCTGCGCCTTGCCCGTGGAACGCTCGCACCCGCTTCCAGGAGCTCTGCTGAAATACTCGCCCGCCAAGCTGCCTCCAGCCCAGGAATGCTCCAAGGAGCTGCCTCAGCATCCTGCTGCCAACCTTTCCATGGAAACCAGAGCTCTGAAAGCAACAGACGGGTTTTCTAGGACCGTTCGCCTTGAGTGGTGCACGGCTGTGTGCCACCTTGGCCCGATACCAGACGACAGCGGGTGCAGTTCCTAAAGGGCTATTTTTGCAATCAGAAGGATCTACATGATTATTCCTAAGAGGAGCCGGGATTGGGAGGGTAAAGATATGTTAAAGTCGCGTAAGCAGATGAAAATTGTCCTTATTCCACCTGCTTGAAACATTTCCTTGGCGTTACTCAGTGTTGGAGGTGTAAATGCTGCCTCCTGCTGACAAAACAGGGATCTATCACTGCTACCCACCCCCTGAGTTGTGTTACCATCCCGATGAGCTTTTGAACAGAACAGAGTAGCCATTCTCCTCGTTTTTCCGGAGAAGATGCTTGAAAATTCTGCTAGGCACACCGACACAGCAGTATAACCCTGCCCCTCAAGTGACTCCACCAGCGAACTTCATTCGTGCTTCTCACGGGCAAACTGTTGCCAAAACAATAGAAGTTTCACCTTTTGACGGCTTTACCCTCCTAATCTTAAAATGTGTCAGTATTAAGACACAGGCCAGTTGCTTACACTGTATTTTTATTTAATGCAGTGATCTTCTGACAGTGATTAACAAAAGTCTTCGTGATTAAGGCGGCTTACGATTAAATGTTTTCTATTCAAACACATGGATGTAAGACAGTATTGTATGCAAGTACCATACGTGTATGTATTAAATTATGTTTTATACAATGCAAGGTGTCAATCTGTAGCAATTACTCTGCATTTCCCTTCTTACTTGCAGCAGGACTGAGTCCAGCTGCGTTCCCAGATCCCAGATACACAGCAAGCGGGATGTCTGTACTCTGGCCCGTGCATCAGCTCTCCCAGTACAATCCTGCACGTGTGGACAGCTTTATCCAGTAAATTCATACTTACTACCATCTAGGCAGTGTTGTCCCAGGTGCCAATTCCCTCTGCGTTTACCTGATGTGACCTGAAAAATGAGAAGCTGCAAAGGATGCTTCCAGTCTCCCTTTCCAGAAAATCTAATTTGAAATTTAAAAAAAAAAAAAAAAAAAAAAATACTGAAGCAATGGCAGAAGTAACTCAAGTCTGTTGCTATGCAAAACTTCTGTGGAAAGCTGCTGCGTGTGCTGTATCTGCAACACCTTTGTTGTTAGGCTGCAGGCTGGTATTATCTGTGCCAGCCACATGTCTGCAGAAACTACTCCAGGCACTGTAACAACTTCTGCAAAGTCATCGGGCTTGACAGGGATTCTCACTGGTATCATCCCGTCCGTTCCCCCGTGCTTGTCACTGCAAGGGTATCTTCACAGCACCAATTTAAGTGTGTTCTTGGAAAAAGTGACGCACCAAGACTTAAGGCAGAGAAGGCACTTCCATTTTACCCAAGGTGCATTTGGGACTAAGCCCAGCAAATAGACACTAGTAGAGATGAAGTGCTTTGTTGTTACATCTTTGTTACCGTTCACCTCCCACTAATGAGACCTAAGGGCAGGGGAGAGGGAAGTAACACCTTCAGCCTCATAAAATCTATTGTTACGGTGGCAAAGGGGCCACAGAGATGTTCTCCCAGTTCCAATCGTTCCTAGTAGTGTGTCACAGCATCCCTGTGGGGGCTGTCCCTTTGCATTTCCCCTTCTCGCCACGCACTTGGAAACAAAGGTTGAAGGTTTAGGTAGCACGCAGCTGAACCTCTCGCTCATGCATAGTCAAAAGGGAGATTCAAATCAAGGGAAAACAGGGCCCTGAACAGCAGCATTTGGCCATGGGAGACATTCAGGATGACCCATTGTCCACACCAACCGGCAGTCACTTTCCCCAAAAGCAAACTACTTAGAAAGAAAGGGCGGGGGGGGGGGGGGAGGGGCGGGAAAAAAAAAAGCCTTGAGAATATTCAACATTTATTAAAAGTGCAATAAAAATAAACATTTCTCCTGTCCCTGTGACAAGGGACCAGAAAGACCAGCCAGGAAATACAGCCAAGGTATGTCATTGTGCTTTTCTTCAACCCCTCCTGCTCAACACTGGGAGCTGGCAACTCCAGGCACTAATACCCCAACCACACAGCAAGTCCATCCAGTTCCAGAGACCTCGGAGGACTTCAAGACCAGCCCCACGCAGGCTCTGGAGGTTCAGGCACTGGCACAGAGCACACCTTCAGGCACTGATGAATCCTGCAGGAAGGGGTTCTTTGGCAGGCTTTAGGGCTGAAACAGCAGGGAGCACTGGCAGTCACAAGTCGAGATTTAAATCAACAGAGCTGGAATACTCCACTCGGTGACACGCTCATCTTCATGGCACTGGTCAAGTCACAGACGCTCCTACAACACCCCTAACTCAGCAGACACAACACTTGCCTTGTCATATAGTTGCGGGGATGGGGGTCGAAAAAAAATAAAGAGGTCATGCCACAAGGTAATGGCAGAGCTGCATCAAGATCGGAGGGACCCAGCTCAAAAAGTTCAGCTCAGATTAGTATCCTAGGCTGTTACTCACTAGGGGTGGCTAAAAGCACAGCGCACAGTGAAAGCTGCTTTCCTAGGCTTCAGCACCCATCAGCTACGTAGGATTTCACTTAGCTCAACATTCAGACCCACACAGTCAAGGATGGAGATGCTCACCTCTGTCTCTCGATTCTGCTACGAAACCACGTGCAGAGCAGCTAGCAGGCTCTCGGGCACACACACACACACACACACGCATCTGCTGTATTACAGCAGCAGGGATTGCTCGGTGTGCTTTGGCAGGGTTGCGTAGAAATCTAGAACCGGTACAAGCCAAAAGGGAGCGTGAGAAGAAGAATCAACAGAGGTGCAAATACCTGGGTCCAGGCAGCGCGCTCTATTTCTCACCCTCACAGGCAGCAAAGTTACTCCCGGATTTAGTCTAAAAACGCTTCTAAGCTTAGAAATGATTGACCTAATGAAAACATTAAAGTGTACTAACTTTTTACTAACGCCCTAAGTGGGCAACCCTGGGAAAGCTTTTAAGCAAATAGTCATTTCTGTTCCTTTTAACAATTTGTGTGTAAAAAATAAGAATCTTAAATTAAAAAAAAAAAAAACAACCAACAAAAAGAAAACCAAAAACTGAGCCTTGATGCCCTAACGAACGTCCAGAGGCACTTCCACATAAATATCAACCTACTGATACAAGAGAGAATGGGAGAAGATCCTTCTCATCAATAAGTTAGGTCAAGGCATGTTCTTAGGCGCAGACTCTGCTTGCTTCTTACAGTCAGCTTCTTACTTCCTCGCTGAATCCAAGGTGCTTAGGGAAGGCAAGATGGGCAAAAAAAGTTGTCCGCAATCGCAGAACTTGGAAAGGGTGGACGTAAACACTGTAAATCCTGCATTCCAAAACAAGAAGGAAGAAGGGTGGCTTGGTTTATAACTGGGAGAAAAGTACATCGATAAGGTTACAGAGCTGAGACACTCCCAGCGTGTGAAGTCTATGTTTGCATACATAGCACAGTCTTGTTCTCGGAGTCCGACACTTTCCTGACGTTAACGGGCCGAAAAGCAGATCTCCCCCCCTCACCGGTAACGTCGTAAATACGTTTCCCTCTTGAGATCCCATTACCCCGTTCCCCCCACTCAGCAGCTGGCCACAGCCACATTAGGCTCCGTCCAATTTCGTCAGAGCATAGCTGCCTTCCCTGATGCAGGCAGAGCCGCAGAAATCTGCATAAGCTGAGCTGAAGAGGAGCCGGGTGAAATGCAATGTCAACAGCCTGTGGTGACACTCTCGGTTCATCAAGGGAAGCATTCCTACCTGTGCAGCCTCCGTACAGCTCACCTCCGGCTCTTTTATCGCCCTGTATTACTCATCCCTGAAACCTTTGGGCTTTTGATGTTAAGGTTCTCGTAGACGGAAGCTGACTCGTCATCAACCCTGTGGAGAAACAAAGCCCTGTTATTAACAGCCTCGCTGCTCTGGATCTTTTCCCAGAGGAAGGTGGCCAGTGGGAACTGGGTAATAGCCCAGCCGAGCTGCCTTTTTCCCTCCCCAGCCTTGTAGGTAGGATGACATCGGGTTACCCGCTGTTCTTACTCCCTGTTTTCTCTCCTTCTGGCTGGGCCACCCTTCCTACGTTCAAATACGGTTTGGGGATGGAGCCTTGAACGTTTCCCCGCACGTCAGCCTCTCCTGGATGCAAAGTTTCTGCAGGATCAGTGGATACAGTTCCCAGTATTTCCTACTCCTACTGTTTCTACATACCCAATGTCTCTGGATTTTCCAAAATCTAATGGAAGGAGAGGGCTGCTCCAAAGACCAGATCCAAGTACCTCTGAAGCAGGTCTGACACCCAAAGCTGAACTCACGGGAGCTCTCTGGAGTAGTACCAGCCACGTAGAGCTCATCTTGCTCAGCTCAGTCCCACACGGTCCTCCCCCCCCTTCATTTATTCAGAGCTGCAATTTCAAAGTTGGGCATTTTTAAACAGGACACAAACGTTTCTAGAGTCCAGCGGGGAAGATCCCAACTGGCCAGATCCAGCGGGAGCCAGAAGGTTCATAATGCCAGCGAAGGATCCAGATTTCCCTTTGGCACTGCCTGAGCAGGCAGGAGCCACCAGCACTCCGGTGGTGGCCAAACGCCCAGAGAAGGACGTGCGACATCTCTTTTTTGCCTTCTTCAGTTGGATTTTTCATTCTGCGTGAGCCCAGCAACAGCATTTCTGCCTTCGCTTTAACACCCACTCCTCTGCTCCTGCCTAGCCACCTCTTCTTTCAAAACCGATCCTGCAATTCAAGGTGCCCAAAAGCTCTGATATTATACAACTGACGTACATCCCTACCCCACTCACCTTCCACTTACAACCCCCTTTCCATCACTCGCTGGTATCCCATTACTTGGGCCGAGAGGGAAAAACATCATCTGGGGGTATTTTCTCTCTGCTTATGTAAAGAACTCATGCTACTTAGCACATGCTCCCTCTCCGCATGGGTGTGAATCCACCTCCCTCTGCTCTCTTCTCGTTTTCCTTCAGATTTTGCTGTAAAAGTCCCTCAGTAGCACGGTTTCACTCTCTAGCTGATTCTCCAGAGCCATCCTCCATAGCCAAGGATATGGGGCACTACTCGCTAAAGGCTAGGATTTATTTCCTCCTCTCCTTTCCAAAAGCGTAGCACGCAAGCAAAGCAGGCTGCTACCGCCACTGCTGACAGTGTGGTGGCATCACCTGTTTATTTTTAGCCATTCCCATACGATAGCCAGCAACCGGTCAGGTTTCAGGTATGGGAGAGGCAGGCTGGCAAAGGATAAATAGCGGGGCCTTTGCTCAGGCTGTTCCCTCCACTGCTGCAGAAGTTCTTAGCCCCGGCAGAGAGATGTTCAGCTTACGCAGACTGGGTCCGTGGCGAAGGGGGCTGCCCTTTGGCTCTGCCTTTTTCCATAGGAGCGTAGCCGATATTCAAGTAGTCTCGCTCTTTCCTTTTATTCCTCTGAAAGAGAAAGCAAAGGCAATAAAACCCCCACTCGGTGCAGATACAGAAGCAAGCCTTACAAGACCCTGTATGCCAGCAGGGGAGCACTGGGCGTGGGTTTATTTCCACGCGTTCAGGGCAGTATTTGAGTTCCAGGGAGAAGGGAGGAGTGGAAGTGGTGTTTGGTGTGGGCCAAGTTCTGCCCTTCCTTTCCCAACCAAGCCGAACGGGACTCACCTGTTCTTCTTCCAACCTCTTCTGCTCAGCCTCAATGTACTGCTGAACAGCCATGTAAACAAACTTGTACTGCGCCTCTGTCTGCACCATGCCCGAACGTTGCCTGCGTACCATCTGGATAGTTTTGGGGATGTCGATATCGCAGTCCAAACCTGCTCAAGAGCGAGAAGGTGAGGTTTAGGGAGCGGGAATTAGGTTGAAAAATTATTTTCTTAGGACAGCTTTGAAAGCTTTCGGTATCTCGCTGCACACAGTCTCAGCAAAGCCCCAGAATATTGTGAAAGGATTTGGTGCATCTCTGTGCCTAGGAGATTTATTTTTTTTTTTTCTTTTCTTTTTTCTTTGTTATTCCTGCAAGAGCACCTTGGGCTTAGAATGGCTGAGGCAGGGCTGACTTGCTTGGAGCCAGGGGACGGGAGGGGAATTAGGTCTGCTCTGCGGCAACTTCCTATAGATCCAGACTTACCACCCTCGCACGGTTTACGAAATAGATGCAACCATTTATGAAATAGATGCAACCATTGCTGAAGAGGGTCTACCTGCCTCGAGGCTCCGGGACCAGACTCAGAGATACCACGGAGAATTCCACAGCAGCTCTAGAATTTCAGATAAGGGTGACAGCCCTTCTACACAGAAGAGTCTGGGGGATTCATTTCTAAAAGGACTACTGGGGTTATACCCTTACTGAACCTGTTTCATCCCGGCCTCAATAAAAGAGGGTTGTCCAGGAGACCTTGAAATCCTGGCCCCACTGATGCCAACGAGAAGGCTCTCGGGTGCTGTGCTGCTGAAAACATCTCCTTTACTAGAGGGCTGCCTATGTGCACACCCGCTCGGCGAAGGTTCACGTTTCATTAGGTTAGAGCTCCGCTTTTTGGCCCCCAGAGAAATGGGGAACTGGGCACAGTACAAAAGCCCTTCTCACCCTGCAGTCAGGCTAAACCTATGCCCACTGTTTCCCGGACGAGTCAAACCCACTGCTCGGAGATCACGTACCCACTGCTTGCACAAGAGTGGGGTTATGCCATAACTGGTCAGAGCAAGGCAAAAGGTGAAAGCCGTGAGATAGGCAGGGAGACATACCTTGCCTGTGAATAATATCCACCAGAATATCTATCACTATGATCGTGCCCGTACGTCCTATTCCAGCACTGGAAAGAGAAAAGAAATAACGATTGCAGGAAGAAACATTCCCCAGAGTTAAGTCAGCTCAGCTCCCACGCTCATCTGCATGCCTGGTCCATCCTGGGCAGATATGGCATGGATGCTATAAGATAAGCTCAGCCAAACACTGACCCTTAGGAGATCGGAGTCTAGCAGGCTGTATCAGAGCTATCAACTCCAGATCAGGTCTGCTCTTCCCTGCGCTATCACCAGCAAGGCTCCAGAGGAGGGCTTTATTTTCCCGTGTCTATACTTATATCCCAATCGCCCACCATCAGCTCCCATGATGACCCAGCCGCGGGCCACTGGTTCGTACCTGCAGTGCACTATGATGGGCCCCGTGTCTGGAATGCTTCGCTGTGCCCGATTCACTTGGTCCAGAAAGCTCAGAACCCCTCCTGGTTCATTGGGCACCCCGTGGTCCGGCCAGCTAAAATACTGATAGTGCTTCACCAGTCGTGGGCGCTCATCCTGCAGGGAGCAGAGACCCACCACCGAGTTAGAAAACTCCTCCTGGTAGAAGGCTTCTATCCTTCCTTTCTTTTTATCAAACCTGGGGCAAAGTGGCCCAGAACTTAAAAGAGTGGGACCGTTAAGGAAAAAAAAAAAAAAAAAAAAAAAAAATTAAATTACAGAAAAGTGACATCTCTCTCCCCGGCGGTTCCAGCACCAGCCCATTCCCAGTACAGCGGGCAACCAGCAGCAGAGGACTCACCCTGTCAGTCCGCAAGATCTCCAGCTCCCGAAGGTAGTAGCCCTGGGCCTCACGTTCGCTCACGTTCCGCACACAGATGCACCCATACTCCTTGGTGCAACTCTTGTCCGGCCAGTAACGGAAGCATTTGTTCTGCAGCAACAGCAGATAGCTGCTCGTTAGTTGAGACCGGCGAGCTGGAGGGTGAACCCCTGAACACCTCGCTCAGGGATGCTGCTGCGGTCAAAGGGTGCATAGCCCCAGCGTAGAGGTTTAAAGGAGAGCCATACACACAGAGCATTTCCTTTGAACTGGGGAGATACTGGGAAGGACCATTCCTATACGAAGGATGTGATCCCTAGGGAAATTTCCCTCCCCAGCTAGCCCCAGCCTCAGGTAGGCATTGCTTTGCCAAAGGTATAGTCCTGACACACAGCATCTGACCCCTTGGTCTGGTCATTGCCTAATTCCTGAGCCAAATCTCCATCCCAAGGGGCTGCACAGTCTACCTGTACCTGTTCTGTCCTCCAGCCTGTTCCCTCTTTGCTATAGCGACTTTGCCAGCACAAAAGGCAGCTTGCGAGTAGAGCTATCTTTATCTCATCTCCGCGCTAGGCTGCTGCAAGCACAGCCTCCCCCTCATTCCCAAGCAAAACTGTGAGTGCCAATCATCATTAGCTCCTCTCTTTGCTAGGGAAGGGTGTTCTGGTCAATAGCTCTGCATGGAATCATGGAATTTCACCATATTCCTTGGCCCCTTACCAATCCACTCTTAGTGAAATGCGTGCAGGTGGTACACAGAGAGGTTGTAGAATTTCTTTTGCCTCTCACACAGCTTGCAATGAGCTGCCCCCCCCAGCTTCCCAGCTTGCTGTAACAAGCACGATGCCTTCTCTCTCTCTTTCTCTGCCACCTGCAGCTCCCCAGAGCCTTGAAGCAAGTCATATGAGGGACACCCCATTAATATTCATGGGGCTAGGGAGATAGGCTGTGCAGAGCAAAGTGGTATGTTTCTGTCATGAAGAAGAGCTAAAGCATCATTACAAGGCAGAAGAGAAATGAAATGAAAGCTAGCCAGAGACAACTCAACTGAACACTATTAGTACTAGCAGTACTTTCAGGCTTGGGGACAGCACCCTACTAGTGCTCACCCTGCCTCGCTCCACCTCCTTGGTAGTCATGACAATGACGTGACTGTTCTCTTGGTAGACCATGGCCCAGAAGTCATTCACTGTTGTCTGCAGGCAGCCCTGGGTGGCTATGTAGATCTTGCAGTGCTCAGAGTTCCTTCCATCTTCAGGGATGCTCTGAGGAGCAAAAGGAGAGGGGGAGAAAAAGAAAAAAAAAAAAAAAGCCAACGATGCTGGAGTGAGGAATTGAAAATTGCTTTAGTGCACCTTTAGCAGCAAAGTCAGCACAGCCTGCCACGCAGGATTTCTGAGCTAGCTGATTTTGCTCTCTTGGTCAGACCTGCAGACGTGAACCGCTCTCATCGCCAGCTTCAACAGTCGCCAGCAAAATGGTCTGCCTGCCTCCAGGGACCTTTACGCTGCTGTAACACGCATTACTGCGCAACAGGCTCTTGCCAGCAGGCAGCTGCAGAAGTTGCAGGTGGACGTGGCTGGAACGAAGCCACCCTGAAGGTTTCCCAAAGGCTGGCACTTAAGTGCCAGAGCACCACTGCTGGAAATACAGCTTTGAGCAGCTCTTAGCTTACAGATGACAATTATAATTTGACCTCAGAGATAATATTCAATGACAGAGTGTCGAGGTCAGTCCCCTTAGACTTTCTGAAGAGGTAAGGAAAGGAGGGGATCGAGATAAACTGTTAGGTAGGGGCAAACAGGACACGGTAGAATGATGAGGTCTCTTGGGATACAGTAGAGAAATCCAGCGTTTGGCCTGGACCCAGTGAAAGATACTGGTCCTGCCAGGCCATGCCCTCAAGACTTACACCATTACTGCTCTTACCCACCCGAAACATAGCACGGGGCTGAGGACAGCCCCGACACGGTGTCTTCCCTTTCCCAAGTACCTTGATATAGTTGGCATTGATGTAGTCCGACCCGGGCACGCTCTCATCGACGTCTCGGAGTGCCACCCGCGTGGTATCAACTGAAGGAGAAGAGAGTCCAGAATGAACACGGGAGCACGGATGGGCTTTGATGCAGGGCAGTCACAGCGGCTCCCACAAGGCTCTTACTATGAAGTCACATGGGTAACTACTGCAAAATAAGGTATAAAATGCTCTCCTAATGACACTTAGCAGTACTCCACGCTACCCGGCTCACAGTTGTGTTGCCAATCTAGTAACTTGGATGGACATTAGCGAAACACAGTGTTGCTACAGACTAACGTGAGCTCAGGTTTTCCAGTATTTCCTTTGGAGGCTCTACCTCTGGCTCCATATGATTTCTGAACTACAACTGAGCTCTGAAGCGTATTCGGACTCCCAGCACAGAAGAGAGCAATTTCCCAGTTTCCCACGCACAAGGGAAGGACCAGGTTAGAAAAGGGATGGAGAACACCACGAACTAATTGGACCACTCCACTAGGATGGCATACGCCCCTTTCCAACTAGGCTATGATCAAAAAAAAAGCTCTGCAGGGTTAGCTAGCCCCAGAGAAGGCTGCAGAAATTGCGGTGAAAAAAACCCAAACCAGTATTCAGGGTCTCCTTACAGGGAAGGATGTTCTTGTAGCGATTCTTAGCCTTGTTCTCTGGTCGCTGTCCCTCTTTCCTGGGGTAGAGGAGCTTACACTCTTGCTGCTGCAGCATCTGTGGAGCAGAATACAAAAGAACAAACTGTTCTGGGCAGATGAGGGGAGTCAGAGGCAAAGGAAGGGCTCTTTCAACTAGCTGCTTGGATTCCTGATGCGGAGAAGAGTAGAGGGAGTGCTGGCAGGAAAGAAAAGGGAGCCAAGAAGCCGTTTGATGAGAGAGTTAATGGGGGGGAGAAGGCACAAATCCCTGCAGGGAACAAAAGGCACGCAGTTCTAGGATGACGAAGGAGAAACTGCCTCGGACATGAGAAAAAGCAATGAAAGAAAGGACCGGGAAGTAACTCGTGGAACACGGAAAACAGGAAAAGGAGAAACAGCATGGAGAAGAGGTCCTCAGTGCTGGAAAACCATGATGCTCCCATGAAAGAATGACATTCTTCACCCACAGGCACAAATGGGACAGAGCACAAACAGGAGCATCCCGTACCTCAAACTCTTCCCAGAACCCTTGCTTGGCCTTCTCACTGTGATCTGCCATTTTGTTCAGCTCCTTCACTCTGTTTTCAATGTTAGCTGCATTGATGCGTGTGGCGTTGAATGGCTGGAAGGCAGATGAAGGCAGAATAGAAATCGCTTTCAGTAACAGAAAGACAGGTAACTTTCCCCTTGAAAAAAAAACCAATTCCTGAATCCCTGGGAGTATTGGCAGGAGTTGGGTCCGTTCCCAAGGCCTTGAGTGCAGGGCCAGGGACCTCTCTGGCGAGTATGAGCCTGGACAAGCACGACAAGTAGCCAGCAGGGATTTTCTAGGGGCAGGGAGTTCCCAAAGAGCAGGGGCAGATCCGTGCACTCCCCCTGGAATTTGGACAAGCCCAGAACCAACAAGTATGTGCTAGAGCAGCTATTACCTGCTTCAGATGAACCACAGCTCCGGATTTCTCCACCATGGGGTTCTTCTTATAGTGCTCCACCAGGTCTGTGAGCGTGTCGAACCTCTCTCCTCCCCCCACGTCATACTTCCCATCCGGCTGCAGGGGAAAAAATGACAAAACCACGGTGAGACTCGAAGGGACAGCACCCAGCTGGGTCACCCACCCAGCGGGTTGAGCGGGGACGGTACGTTTCTCCACGTTTCCCACCTGGTAGTGGATCATGACGTGGGTCACGTGTGGTTTTCTGTCCCCAGTCTCCATCTTATCCTCGTTCGTCAGCACCGACAATACAAAGTCTCCTGGTTTGCTCTGGCTCTCTCGCACCAGAAAGCTACCTGGTTTCCCTTTCTCTGTCAGAAGCTTCTCTGCCTCCTTGCCGGTGAGGTGCCCATGGTACCACCTAAGGAGCGGGAACGGAGAGAGCAAGGTCAGCTCCGAAACGGACAGAGCATTGCCTTTAGACAAGAGCTACGCTCACTGCTGGGGGTGGCGTTCATGGGAAACCCATTTCTAGGCTCCCAGTCTGACTGCTCTCCCCACTGGCATGACACCGGCTTGAGTTATTTTTAGAAACAGTCCCCAGTGACTTTCCTCCAACGCTTTGCAATGTCACATCAATACCTTAGCCTGAGGCTGGAAACGTCAGGACTTTGCTCAATCCTCCCACCAAATGTGAAATGGCATCAGTGTATTAAACTGCCACGGGATGCGTGACAAGCACTGTCATCTAGGGATAGGGCTCTGACGAAGCTGTAAGAAACACCATTCTGGCAGTTCTTACTTGAAGGTGGCTACGTTTTCCTTTAATATGGAAAAACCCGAATGCGTGGAGTCAGCAGGCTGTAGTCGGACAGTATCAGACCCAAGCATGGACAACACCAACCAGGAACAAGATGCTTTGACACAGTTTGGGAAGGATTTTCAAAAGGGTCCTCCTAGCTGTAATTACTGCTGCTCCCCTCTCAGGTCACTAACCTCAGCTCAGGTCTGGCTGAGGGAGAACAGAAGCACCCTACAGGCTCGCCTGGAGTGGCAAAACCGGGTTCCCCGCTGTGCCCAGGACGCTTCTCCCCCTCCAGCCCTGCCCGCGGTCTCCGACCAGCGGTGATCACAACGTGCAAAGGTTTGTGCTCAGCTCTTCCCGAGCCTCGCTGCGTGGGCGTGAGTTGCTCCACCTCTCCGCCTGTGTACACCTTGCGTGCACATGCCCCTGTTTCTCCATCTCCATAAAGACAAATAACAGTTTGGAGTGAAGCAGAGGTGTTTTGTTTTTTTTTTTGCCTCGGAGCCTTCAAGCCCCACGGCTCCATCAATACTCAGCAGTGGCTCTGGGCAGATGCCACAGGTCCCACTTTGAAGACGCTGGCTCCTGGCCTGCCAGCCAAGCCGCCAGGAATTCAGAGAGGCTCAAAATAACCTTCCAGGGGCGATGCAATGGCATCACGTCACATCTCAGCAACTTTGTCCCGGAGGACGAAGTTTATAGAAGAGCAGTCAGTGATGCTGGGCCTTTCAAGTCCCGACTCAGCACGCTGCAAAGGCAGCCTTTACAAGCCTGACTGGGAAGACCTCTAAAGAGCAAAAGTCCTTCCCGGAGGCTTGGGAAGGCATTAGGATCATGGGGCTGCACGAGTCGTACTGCTGCGGAGGGCAGAACGGCCAACCTCTGGTGAAGTACTTCGGTGCCTGCTTACAGCACTGCTGCTATTCAAGCCCAGGTCTTGGAAACACTGCTTACCCTGACGCACCCCGCTATATTCTGACACCGTCGTCATTTCGTATATTTAGAGGACTGGGACCCTTTTCCCTCCCTTCTCCCTGATGCCACCAGATGTGTGGTCTGGAGCAGAAACCTTTCTGGAGCTTCCTTGCCAAGCCAGACTTTCCTTGGCAGGAGAAGAGGGGGAAACCCAGCTGAAGGGGGTTTCCACTTTTCCAGAGCTTCTGCTAACATGAGCAGCTGCCCGGCTGCTTTTCACACCGCGATCTGGAACGAGCAAAGAAACCACCCTGGCAACAAGGGAGCACATGAGCTGGAGGGACTTCCCAGCGCCCGGGCCCATTCGGCTCACATGACGGCGTGGAGGGGAGCGCTTCTGCTCCATTTCAGGAACTGAGACTGGTCACAGCTTCGCCTTACCCCGGCTGCTAAAGTTAGAGTAGTTCGGGGCTTGCTTTGGCATCGCCAGCCGCCTGACTAGGTGTTCCCCTTTCCAACCCACCGTGTCAGCTGCTGCATATGACACTGGGGAAACTGAGGGGGAGGAAAAGGGGAAAAAAGGGGTCACTGGAGTGTCACGGACCAAGGGGAGGAAAGAAGGTCACTAATCGGCTGGCAGAAATATCCTAAAGTAGCCCGAGGCAAGCCACTTCTCCCAGCAAGTCAGCCATCCCCATCCCTGCAAGGCAACGGTGGGTTGCTACTAGGATGAATAGTGGTTATAGACAGAGATCAGATGGGGAAGACTTTTTATTGGGCATTTCTACCCAGCGTTCTGCAGGCAGACAAGTCACTGGCAGGTGTTTGGTTTCTTTTAAAACCAAAGCTGCGTGCCTCCTGCAGGAGCCCTTGCGGATGGACTCATACTGCTCCTGTTGGACGGGGCTCTGAGCAACCCCATCTAGTTGAAGATGTCCCTGCTCATCGCACGGGGAGGAGGGGGGTGGACTAGATGACCTTTAAAGGTCCCTTCCAACCCAAACTATTCCATGATTCTACGATTCTATGTTCCCAGTTGCCTAAAAGCTAGAGAAAGCTTATTAGCACACGCTGACGCTGAGCAAGTACCAGCTTCTGGGCCTTGCTAGCGTTACCTAGCCAGCTTCTGGTCACGTCGGCACGCAGAGCGGCTCGGGAACCATATCCCAGCGATGTACAGCTTTTGGGTCACAAAAGCTAAATCGCACCCAAACATACTCTGTTTCGGGCTCCTTTCCAAACCCAGGCCAGGTACAACTATCCGGCCTGAGCCATCTGGGAAGACAGCATCACCGTCACCAGGAAAGGCTTTTAGAGAGTGTGGCTTACCTCTCCGAGGTGGGGTCCTGGCAGTTGAGAGGGTACTTCAGCTCGATGACATTGCTGTTCTTCTCCCGCAGCAGCCCTTGCTGCTCGGTGTAGTACTGCACCAGCTCTGCCAGCGTGGCGAACTTCTCGCCGCCGTACAGGTCATAGTAATCCCCCGTGTTCTGGATCTTAATGTGCGTCACCTCATCGTTCCTTCTGAGGAAGGAAGGCAAACGAGCGTGAGAGAATGGAAACCCAGCACCGGTCTTCAGAGTCCAGATGCCTCCTGAACACCACCCACCTCTAAGCTGCACCCTTCGCCCAGGTGCCGCTCACGCTGGCCACGCTCCTACATTAGGGAAGGGATGGATGCTCCTCGGCCAAGGTTACACGGCCAAGAACTGACTGTACCTCGCAAGCTCCCTTTCCCAGATCCACCTCACACAGAGGAGGGGAATAATTCCTCCTCTGCCACCGCTTCCAATTCCTACACTACTTGCCCTCTCGGCTGGATGAGGCTCTGACCTTGCTCTGGTTTACAGCGAACAGTTTTCTATGCACTGGGGTATTTGCTATCATCTAATTCGTTTAAAAAAAAAAGGAAAAAAAAAAAATCACCCAAACCAAGACATTACTCAATATTTGCAAACCCTATAAACCGTAGCACAAGGGTTAATGCTTTCCTCTCTCCAGTGGTGCCCTCCAGGCTCAAGGGAATATGGCTGGGTGCCTTTATCAGCCTGTTCTAAGAGCCCCCTTAACCCAGCAAAGCCCAGTCTCCTTCCTCCGAAGGCCACACTAACCTCCGAGAGGTAGGTTAATTGCATTTTAAATGCACTTAGCAGCAGCCCTCCTGAGCCGGGGAGACATGGCTGGAAGCCCATTGCTTGATGGACGAGCTGGGTCAAAGAGAGATTCGTAAATCTGGCAAATTTCTCCTTCTTTCCCTTGCTGAGCTGCTCCCAGCCTCTCTCAATTTGTTGCCAAAGCAACCGTGACAGCGAGATGCGGGAGACTCAAGGTGGTATAAGCAGCGTACCAGGTCAGACAGAAAAGCCATTTCCCGGAGTGGGGAATTAGAAAGACTACAGTGGTCTGTGCACGAGGTTAAATGGAAGGAAGAACTGGACCACGGCAGGGACTCTGGGGCTCCCAGTAGTGGTATTGCCCCCATTTCTGCTATCTTTCTGCAGCAGGGGACAGCCCCCGTAGCAATGCCGTGAAAGATACCTGGATGGTATCGGATATCTTGCCCCAGCTCCACAAAATCATCTCCTGTTTAGTTTTCCTGGGCTGCAGGTACTGTCTACCTCAGAGTCTGGACTCTACCTCTTTATTTCGGAGAAAGGTTAAGATCTGGCCCTCGAATGCAAGCAGTGGCAAAAGGCTCCGTCTGCCTTAGGGGATTCTGGCGCGGGGGCAGAACACAGCCCGGCTGTGTCGGCTGGATGTGCGCACCAGGGTGCGTGGTAGCCTCATTTCACTGCACTTGTCACTCGCTAAGGGTCCCGGTATCACGTTAAGTCCGCACAGGGCTTGCGGTGGTGTCATTTTATTTGGATAGCTTTGCGCAAGTTCCTCTAGTCCAGACAAGTGCTTGGAGCAGCACCGAGGTGGCCGGGTTCTCCTCCGGCAGAGAGGATCCAGCTGTTTTTCCATCCTGCTTTGCACATGCAAGACAGATGCCTGGCTCCGTGGGGAAGGTAAGAAACAACCTCTTCCCTCGTATGTCCTCTTGAATACTACACTGAACTAGACACAGCAAGGTCTAATGAAAGTCCACCGGGGAGGACTCTGCTGACTTTGCAATAACTCACTCTCCCCAAAGGCCTGACAGCAGAGGACATCGAATTCCACAAGCCCCGGGCTGTGTATCTGCAGGACTGCGGGATGACTGGTGAAGGGCATACGGAACACCACGAGAAGTACGGCGGCCTCTCCCAGCGACGGGATGGTCACTACCACCCCTGGGACGCACTCACGTTGCCCAGGGGCACGGCTGCCTTTACGTAACTACTGCCACGGATTTTCCAATTTCCACGTATCTCGGGGATTTTAACAGCCACGGCTTTTGGCACGCGAGGGGCTCGTCATGTGCGCAAGCAGATTAAACGCTGACTGTCCAATATGCTGTGCTAGAGTACGCAGCAGCAGCTCGGCAAGAAGACGATGCCAAGCTGGCACTTGGCAATGAGATCTCTGTGTGCTAAGCCTTGAAGAGCCCACAGAAACATTCACAGCAGCGTACTAGCACAGCCACTGTGTGCCCCTCCTCCAGACCTGCCTTTATTAGAAGCATGACTTATGATTAGACGGCAACACTCTTAGCCACATTCAAGCCACGGTCACCACGTGTCATGTGGTTCGTCCTGACAGATGGCCGTATTGCCATTTACTCCATCCCAGTTGCTAAAGAGGACTTTGTCAGTGTAGAATCAGCAGTTCCAGTTTGTGCTCACGCAGCCCTTCTTGGATGCTTTGTCTGGCACCGAGGTGATTTCCAGTTAGTGCCAATTCGGTGGCAACAACCAACCGAGTGTGGACAGAGACAGCATCCACGGTGTTACCGTCAGCCCACATTAACAGCAAAACAAAAACCAGCAGAAGACTGACAAACAGGCCTGAGGTGAGAAAAATCTGCATCTGGATCCTGCACAGTCACACTACACCTTCATGACAAGGTCTTGGAGACAGAACCCGACTGTCGGTAATACAGGAAACCGGTGAGTGGCACTCCTGGGTATTTAGAGAGACCCAGTTAACTCTTCATGGTACATCTGAGAAGTCTAAGTTCTGACCTGGCCTGCCACACCAACTCCAGCTGTCCTATGGGCAGAGACTTCAAAGTTTGGCAATATTTGCATCTAGGGTACGAGCAGAACTCGCTCGGTGGAAATGAAAACTGGCTGTGAAATTCAGATCCCAGCCAGCGCTCCGATGACAATGCCTCTTCTCCGAGAGGAGCTGGCACATAAAACGCTTCTGCCGTTCATGCCAGCAGCTGGACGTGAAGAGCCTTTGTGCGGCACAGAAGGCAGCAGACGAAACTGTGTTTTTGCCACTTGGCCTGAGGCTCAAAAGCTCCCTTCTTTCCACAGCTCTGTCCCCACATCCCAACCCCAGTGACCTACAAAGGCTCAGTTCACAGACCCACTCCCCACCCCCAAGGCCTTCGAGCACTTCAGGGATGAAAAGCAGAGAGATAATCAACGTCATTTATCCCATGAGCCCTCAAGGTCATGCTAAACACAAAGGGCATTGATCGATTCCCATTTCCTTCCCATTTTCTTCGCTCAAAGCTTGCGTCACCTCTTGCAGCTCCAAACTGGGCAGCAGAACTGGACTGCACAGCAGCAGCATCCATTCGACTGGGCCCTCGACATGCTGGCTGGTGAAATAAAGCACAAAGGAGATGCCCAGAATACTCAGCTGCCCTGTGCTGGAGGGCATGGCTACTTCTGACCAACAGCTCTCATACAGGGATGCAGCACTGTTTAATAGCAGACGCCAGCTTTTTTGGCAGCTTCAGAGTCAGCACTTGGATAAATGAGAGTTGCCTCCGTTTCGAGCTAAGCTTCTTTGCCCTATCATCAGCACAACTCCTTAGCTAGATATCCAGCAGGGTTTCTTGATCCAAAACATTCCAGCTTGTGAATCTGTGTCCATACTGCAGTGACCACCAGCGTGGATGCAGTCTGCTCTTCTTCGCAACAGAGCGCAGTCAATAAGAAGAGGACTCGCAAAAAAAACCCAAACAGACCCTTTGTTGTCACTGAAGGCAAAAGAACCACTTTAAATGTCAGAAATACCTTTGAGTGTTGCATCCCCAAAAGTCTTTTTTGGTCATGTGGTTTTCCTGCCTGTGTCAGACAGAGAAAGCCTAGAACTTCACAGCATGCCTATATGACCTCTCTGACAAGCTGCAAAAAGCAATCCAAAACCCCCCCTAAAGACTCTCTATGAAAAAAAACCCAAAAACCAAGAAGATACTCCCACAGGGTTTAGAAACTTCACTGAATGTTTGCTTTCAACTAAATGAGAGCTTGGGCTCTCGGAGAAAACTCACCGTCCACCAATACAGCACAACAGAACCAACTGACATTTGCATGCCATTTCAGAGACACAGCCACGTGCATTCGAGAGATTAGGTGTGGGTTTCAAATTCTTCCTGCCCAATTCCTAGGAAGAAGCAATTCAGCTGCTGCCTGAGCCCTACTGCTCACTTAAGGTGTCAGGAGCTCCAGAAAGCGCAGAGGGACCAAGGACATCCAACTACTCAGCGAACTCGCACGTCGGCACCGTTTACCTATAGGACATTTATTTTTTTTTGCATTCCTGAAGGTGCTTCCCGCTCCAGAGAGATCCAGCCTTTTGCCCTGGGAAGAGAGGCGAAGCACAGACCGTTTGCCAACCATCTGCCATCAAAAGGAGGCTTTCGACACGCTTCTCTGCCTTGCCAAACTTGTAAATAGCAGCAAACGAGCACAAGCAAGCCAAAGGTAGCCATCCATTAATATTACATCTCTAACCCAACGATCTGCTTCCAAAGGAATGCAAGCCACTCCAGGACAAAAGAAAGACATTGTCGTCAGAGGAGAACATGCTTTCTTAAGGGAAGAAAGGTCTCGTGATAAAAGCACTTGGCCAAGATTCGATGATCTGATGTTCAGGACCTTCTCAGAGGGTCTCAAGGTGACTCTGGGCCCATCATTTGTTTCCCAGCTGTAACACGAAGATAGTGCTTCCCTTAGTTGGCTGCCCTACATTGGAAGAAGCAGAATCAGGCCCACCTCTCACTGAATATTTGTGAGAGGTAGCCCTGGATTACAGGGCCTTAATAGGGCTGGCAGGTGCTATTACAATGAGACACAAGGACAACTGTTTTAGAAAAGCACCTCTTTCAAGCTTCTTTCCGTTCTTCTCCAGATCCAACTTTCTTCCTGCGCTGCAACTGTATTGTCTGCAGGCAGCAGCTCAACCAATTTAACACACCTGCAGTATTGATTTACTCCTTTTCGCAGAGTACCTATTCTATAGGACATAAAATCCTTCTTGATCGCATGTCTTACCCTGTAGCCAGAGTGTATTTGTACATGTTTTGCATACAAAAAAAAAAAAGAAAAAAGTCCAGTTACATACAGGAATAATGCTCAATGTAAGTGTTAATCAGGAAACCGCTATGGGAGACCGTAGCCCTAACAAAAGTTTGTTACCCAGAAGCACTTTGTACTGTATCCCATGAACGAGGGTAAGATCCATTCCCATAAAACGTGACCCAGTTACCAAACTAACAAGGTCTCTGATGGATGGTTCTTAACTGTCTTGACATTTCCATTACTGTTGTGGCCACAGGCCAAGCACCACTTAGGCAAACTTTCAACATGCCTTTTCCTTTTGTTCAAGCTATTTACCCAGACCCGGCCAAATCTTTAAGAAGCTGTTCGCTTTCTTCAGAAGTGATTCTAAATACTTGGTCTTCTGAAAACACACTCTGGCAGATCCAGGCAAGCACTGAAAGCTGGAAACATGGGGCATTTCCTCTGTGGCCTCCCGTAGTTCTCCCCCAAGAGTCCTCGCTTTCAAAAGGAGATCTATTTTGTTAAGAATCACGATTAAAAGTTGGAAGACTCAATATCAAAAGCAAACCCAGTACCAGGTCCTTCTAGGAAACGAGAGGTGACACAGCATACAAGAAAGGCAAGGAAGCTTTTTTAAGAGCCACTCATCAGAACCGCAACATGCAAATGAACTCTACTTGCATTCTCCAAAAATCCCCTAATAGCAGGCTCTGCTCCCACCACCCAGACCAGCTTCCACAGCTCTCCTGCGAGGCCAGCTCCAGTTCAGAGCCCCTTCCAGGCTCCGAAGCTGAGCTATTCCTCCAAACAGTCCCATTCAGTGCAGGTTTTGTGAGCCGCTCTAAAGAAAGCATAAAGCTTTGGAGTGCTGTCATTACCTTTAGCAAACACCTGCAGGGGCCAAACCCTGCAATGAGAAATATCGCTCACGTTAAGTGACCCACCGATACAGAGCTATTTGATCGCCTGGGTTGAGGCAACACTGAAATACCTGCAGAGAGCAGCATTGCAGCAACTGCATGGGACAAAACAAGACAGCTCACATAGAGACGTGGCAGATATTATTACAGCCTTATTCAGAATGAATTCAGAATCTTTGTCATCATTACACTTCAGCTGAAGTTGCCAGACCACCTCCCTCCCTGTTGATGCGCTCCACATATTCGCTGGAGTGCCCAAAGAAGAAGATAAGCCAGTAAATCCAAATTCAGTATCTAGTACTGACGTTACCACCGGCACACCAAATAAAGACTTCGCAGAAACACAGCCCTCTCGGCACTGGACTATAGCAGGTGTGTCTGATCCTCGGCGTGGAACAAGCTCTTGAATTTATCTGCAGAGATGTCCCAAGAAGCAGCGTGTTTCGGAAAAGGAAGGGCTGATGAAAGGAGCCAGGTTTGGCCGATTACAAACTGCCAGAAGTTTGGACTCAGAGCTGAGGATTTTTTTTGAAAAGGTTTTTTTTTTCTATTAAGACCAGGACAAACATCATCTGTTTGTTAACTGTATCATGGCCTCTCCATGTGGCTTGCCTTTTTCTCTTAAGAGCTGAAAAAAAAGAAGAAAAAAAAAAAAAAAAAAAGCCCCGCAAAGACTTATTGCTGTAGTGGTAAAGGCTGAAAGAGCGCACAGAGGTAAAGAAAGAAGGAAAGTGAAAGCAGCCACAGAGTTTCATGGAAACCTTCTCATAACTTCTGCAATGTTATTTCCTAGCCTCTCTTCAGGGACACATATCTGGATATGCACCAGCACACGGTCACTTGGTGTGTGGTCTGGTCAGCCAAAACTCTATCGCCTGCTTTCTTTTCAGCCCACATCCTCTTTGGAATTAAAAGGAGCTGCATTTCCCCTCACTGGCTTTCAAAAATCCTTGAAGAAGCTGAAAGGGCATTGAAAGAAGGAGGAAGAGGTTTTGATTGTTTTCCTAAAGGTACTTTCTCCTACTGACACCTCCATCTTAGGTACTCCTTCAAAGATATCTGTATTGTTTCCTTTGAAAACCTTCTATTTCTCAGAAAGGAAAAAAAAAAAAATATAAAGACCTGTCCAGTTCGGAGATTTAAAAAAAAAAAAAAAAAAAAAAACACAAAAACTCTTGCAGGATACAATTCTAGGTGAGAATAATAACACATTACACACACGCAGATGGAGCAATGTAACAGGGAAAGGGGAAGAACACAGGGGTTAGGCAGCCGCCCAAGTTTTCAGCTTTCACGGCACACAAAGCTACTCATTCTGTACTCTATTAGGTGTTGCAGCTCTAATTCCCAAGAGCATTTATGCACATGTTTTGGGGCCATCATGAGTGGGAAAAGAGCACATCACTTAGATGAAGTATAAGCAAATCTAGTCTATCTAACCAGTGACCGTGTCCAAGCAAATTTTCCACATCTGAGGCTACAGGACAACCCTCGCCTCAAGTCATGGGACAGAGATGGGACGAGCCAGGAAGGAGCAAGGACTTGCAGGTAAAAGTAGTCAATAAAAGAATTCTTTCTTTGTCTTCAGTTCGTGATGCCTCAAAGCTCAACATGTTGCCTCTAAGCTTACGTGTCATGTTTAATGTGCTTTCCTGGAAACATGGTATATGTCACAGCTTTGGTTTACTCAGAACTGTGCGAGTTGGTCAGACTTTCCACTGAGTTATAGTCTGTCAGTGGGTTGTGGTGGTATTGTTCAATACTATGATATTCAAGCACGCTGTATTGCTCTGCTCTTAACTTGCATCTTGTTACTGCAGGGCACCGTTCGTGCATTAAGAGCATTAATTGGCTTGATCTTATGGCCAAAACAATACTCTTATTAAACATTTACTGCAACACAAAGGTCTCCCTGCAGTAGAAAGCAGAAAGAGGTAAAGAAATAACAGCAATAATACAACTGCTCTGGGACTCCACAGGCAGCCGTAGCTGTTCCACGGGAGGACAAGTTTTTATCCACTCGCTTTTAACACGTGCCACAGCTGGAAGAGGGGAGGCAGCGGACCAGCACAGGTGGAAGGCAACAAACCACGACAGCAGAAACACACGTGGCCTTCGGCTGAGGCACAGGGACAGAGCTGAGGGAAGAAAACCATGCAAACCTGTGGACCGACTCCACAGCACGAGGCATGAGTGCAGTAATGCAGGGGTGGGAACTGGCTCTCCCGGCAAAGCAATTTACCCTCCTATTTCAGGGTAATTATACTGCTAGCTGGGTATCTTTCCGCATCAGGACTCTGTTGCACAGCTATAACCTGCATCTGCTTGCACGCTGCCTGGCTAAGCAGGTGCTGTCAGTGCTTCACTTTACAATCAGACAACACCCTGACTCACAAAATTACATGAAAAGAGACACTAAGCTCACATGAAGATAACCCCCCCCCCCCCCCGTTTTACACGTATTCCCTTGCCGTCATAGCTTGCTCAAGGCAGCTCTCCGTGACTGAGTTTATTTTCCATTCTAATTAGAAGCACTTCCTGCCTCTCTCATTAACTCGCAGCCACTTCTGATTGCAAGATTACTGGGGAGCTAGTGAAGTCAGATCCAAACACTCCCCACCCAGCCAACGCATGGGAAAAGCCGGACTTTTTCCCTTCCGCTGTGTTGCTCCATAGCGTGAGAAGCTGCGGTCGGTCGGAGCCATCTGAGAGGCAAAGGGTCGGACCGCTGGGATATATTCCCCAGCACAAAAGGAAGCATTCAAAAAAAGAATAAAAAAATAAGGCAGCTGCAAACCCTCCCTTTTGCCAAGCTGAGGAATGACTGCGCTTGGCAGAGAGGAGCGCAGGTTCGAGTCTGGTGATAATTGCAAGGAGGGAAGAAATAAGGCTGAGAAAAAAGTTTCAACTGAGCCGTTAAGGCAACAAGGAGAGGATAAAGTCTCACCGGAGCAGTTTGGCATTGCTGTGCTGCTCTGAGCTGCCAGCAGCCCCTGCAGCCCCAGGCTGTGGGGGGAGAAATGCACGGGGAGGGACCGAAGCTCAAACCGTGCTGCTGTTGCTCACGTTCTCTTAGATATCATTGCCCTGCCAGGTGGAAACGCTCTGTCCATTCTGTCCTTTGCACAAAGTTTCTGTAAACACAGCGTTGGTCAAAGGATTTAGAAACTCACTGGAGTTTCCTAAACAAAATGAGGGGTTTTAAATTAAACAGAAGCCACCACAAAAAAAGAGGTCTGTGTTGCAAGTGCCTGGAGAAACCTTTGCTGAGCTATTTCCCTGCGAGGCATCAGCTGGATAGTGCTCACGGAAGGTTCATGCCTTGAACCCACAACCTGCTCCTTTTATCTCAGGGACTCGTTGGGTTAATGTGACTCTTTGCCTCTTTCCTTTAATTCACCTTCAGAGAGATCTACCCAGCACATCTGCTCCACCGCATCGTAAGGGGCTACATTCACAAAGACCATCGGCAAAACTGCAGCTTTCCTTTCTGCAGTTGCCTTGGTCCCAAAGAACACAAGAGGATTTTAAAGGTGATGCGCATGACAGTCAGGCTGGTCAGCGAGCTTAGTCTCTCATGGAGGCGCTCCTGGGATCCCTTACAGACACGGAAAACAAGTCTCTCTCAAAGGCGGCTACGTTAAGTTCCTTTGAAATTGGAGTGAGCTAATCCATTCCTGCTGGGAGCGAACATACTCTCTGCAGAAAATAAGTGGGCTTGTTATCTTCCCTCCTCTGGCAACAAGGGCTCTGGAAGCACATGCCGCAAGCACAGAGCCAACCCTGGCAGGACAGGGGCACGTACAACCCACAGGGATGAACAAACCGAGGGCAAAATAGTGTGTGGCTTTTAGCACAGCCTCTGCAGCGATGGGGAGAGTTCAGCAACCCTTTTACTTCAAGTGGTACCCACAGAGAGGTACCACAGAGCACCTCTCCCCTTGCACATCCGTTAATCGGAGCAGGGTGTGCTAGAAGAGTTCGAGACAGCCCCTTCGTCTCCTCCTCCTCCTCCTCTGCTGCCGTCTGCTTACCTGACGGAGAGAGTGAAATCTCCTGGGTTGCTCTTACTGGGTCGAGCCAGAAAGCTGCCATGGACACCCCTGGTCAGGAGCAGCTTCTCTGCCTCAATTCCGCTGATGTTGGGATGAAACCACCTGCAAAGTGCAAAATGCGACACGTGAAACAATAATTAACCTGAGCCTGCCCCGACTGCCTTCCCTGCTGCCCAAAGGGCAGACACAATCTTCCTACCTGCGAGGCAGGCAGAGCCCCGATCCTGTGTAGCAGCTCACCCCCTTTCCTCCCCACCACATCGCAGAAACAGAGACCCCTTCCATTCAGATGTTACCGTGGAGAAAGTCTTCTCGGACATCCATCAAGAGATGGATGGACAAAGGCCTTTGTCCCCCTCTTCCTCGGATCAGGCAAAAGCAAGAGCCCTACATGCTTTCTGCAGCACAGACAGGAGATTCCCTCTCTGGAGGAAACCACTGCCTGAGAAAATAGTTTTGACTTTTCTGGCTCCAGGTCTGATCCTGACCAGCTGCTTCCCACCCAGCACCTACCAGTTGTCGTGTTGCTGGCAAATGAACTGGGACCAAGACAAGACCTGCATCCCTAAGGGCACGCAAGGCATTTCTTTAAGGGTTTCCCAGCACGCCTCATGACACGAACCCCAGAAAAACCTCCAATATCAAGGGCACTAAACCTCTTGTTCTCCGCAGCAAGAACACAAGCCTCAGGCCTTCGGTCTCTCCCATTTCAAGTTTGTTACGAAGAGGGGACGCTCAGAGCTGGAGAGAGCAAAGGCTTTCCTTTGAGACTCTGTCCGGGAAGGAAAGGCACGCTCTGGTCTGCAATACGCTGCGGCAGCGATGAGCCCTTACGCCGTGCGAGGATTTCTTACGCCCTGGTGCAAACACAACGGCAAGCGCGTGTTCCACGATCTCCCTCTTTGCCCAGTCCACGGAAGATAACAAGTCTGCTCCGGCCTCAGCTAAGGCCAGCTTGGACTCTTCAACTTAAGATGAAGCAGCTGCTTTTTAACTCTAATTAGTCATAGCTCAAACTTGTGGTGCCACAGCCACCTTTCCCAAGGGCGCAAAAGCAAACGTCCCCAACCGCACAACTGCTGTGTCCAGTGCGTAGTCAGGGAAGTAGCAGCGAAGGAAAAGGCTGCTTTGCACGCTGCTGGCAAGGAAAAGACGGTGCAGTTGGTGCACATGTGTAACAGGACATAGTAAAAAAGGGAAAGAGAGACAGCTCACCCTAAGGGGAAAAATGTTTCGTCATATTGCGCGCTACTTTAATGTAATCTTTGTATTTTAAGTGTCACCAAACCACCTACTTACCTCACTTCTGATGCTATCAGCCTTGACCAACTTTTCTTGATGGATTTGCAAGAACCGGTGTTTCCCCAGGCTTTAATCTGTACTAAATATGCATACTAGACCGATGATTTCCCACGTGGCACCACTTTTATCGCTCAAGTTTTTTTTAGAAGCCACTGAAAATCCACTTTCTAAATGCCAGGCTCTTTTGAGTAATCTCACAAGTCACCCAAAGAGCACCCCAAACCGAGAGTCACTCGATTCTGAAAGTATTGCTCAGTTTTAGCTCATGCTCCAGCAGATATTTCTGCAGGGGACTGCTGTAATATTTTTCATGAGCAAAGAGGAGAAGATGAGCCACAACTACCACTGTATGATAACAAAGCTAGCTTATCGAGCGTGTCTGGGCAGCACCAGCTACAAGAGAATAGGCTGCACACTCAAAACTCCCTTCAGAGTAAAGGCTGATGTTGTAAGAGTTCCTGCATAGGCGGACAGAACCAAAAGACTCAAAACCGCAACGCTTAAGTTTTCCAAGCAAAGTGAAATGTGGGTTCTCAAGAGGAGCGTATCTGGAAACATTTAGTAAGCTAGTTTCTTGTAGACAGCTGTCTGTGGATCAGATTAGCTAACACACTGTCCCCCCAAAGGGTCTGCAAGTTTATCTCGATTGCTTGCAGAGAAATGCGTAACCCAGCGTCTCTCCGAGTGCCCGTGTTAGGAAATACACCCAAAGACTAAACCTACAAACATAAGCACACGCACACTCATTAGAGTGTGTTTGTCTCCGAGATACACACAGAAAAGGTCAAGAAATGTCACCATCTCCTCCACAATTTGGGATTTCCTCCCTCCCACCACAAGCCAAACAGTTTTGATTAAAGATCCTTGAATTCTGGAGGAGGAGAGGTCTATTAGGGAAGGGCCATGGAAACAGATGGTAAACAGGAATCCCAGCGTTTCCAAGCCTTATATTCCTGACATCACAGGAGTGACACCCTTTCATAAATCCACTGCCTGTAGGGCCAGCACTTAACTACGCCACAAAACCGCTACTGGCATCGGAACGAATGCCCCTAATGGAGCTTAATGGAGCTCAGGGAAAACGCAAAGCTGCCAAAGGCCACACATAATGTTTCCACTGAATGCCTAATGGCAATAAAACCAGCACAATATTACTAGCCAGAACATAGTGGGAAAAAAACTAAGGAATTATCTCTGGTAAAACAGCGGGATGAGAGCTCTTGTAGGCACGTACCCATAGCCGCGAGCACGCACCGCTTCTGCGAATATCCCGGTCAGTGTGACAGCAGTGTCCGCCCAGGGGTGCACAACCCTCAACAACCACCCTCAAAACAGGAGCTATGCACCCCCCCACACCTCCCCTCGTCCCCTTATCACTCAAGGCTCCCATCTAAATACTTCTTGTCCCGGGATGCCATGCCTTGGCCGGAGCCAGCCCTGTGTTGAGAACGGACCACGTTGCGTAGGTTGGCAGTGTCAGGAAGAAAGCAGAGGTGCTGGGGCTGTAAAACTTCCAGAATCCGAGGCACAAACAAGAAGGCAACGTGAACAAAAAGACCTTATGTCCAACCTCCCTGCAAGTGGAAGGATGAGAGCTTAGGAAGGGAGGATCATAACCCTCTTCCACCGCAGAAGCTGTTGACTACAGCTACAAAAATCTATTTGCATCAGAGACAGGGAAGGAGTATATCGGGGGCAAATTCGGGGCTCTGTCAACTTTGATGTTGTCTTTGTGTCACTAAACAGAAACCTAAATGCTAAACGCCCTTTCCCTTAATGACTCCCACTGCTTGGACGGGAACCAATTCATACACGCGTACACAGACAGCTCGTGATTTAGCTTGCGAGAAGCACAAACAATGAGCTGAGGATAAAACCTTCGCAGCCTTCACAAACAGAAGAGGGAGGAAAGGCAATTTCAAGATTCAGCAGCAAAAAAAAAAAAAAAAAAAAAAAAAAGAAGAAAAAAAAAAAGGGGAAAAATCCCTCCACAAGTATAGGCACCTCTTCCATGGATTTCCAGAACAAAGAAAACCTCCTTGCACAGCTCGTCTTCGGAGGGCTTCTTGAGCCAGGGAAGACACTCCAGGCCTGAAAGAGGTATTTTCAAATTCAAGGTCATCTCCATTTGGGAATTCCAGTCCTGAAATCGAGCACTTGCTCCCCAGAGGCTTTTCTGCCTGAACGATGCAGGAATTTGCAAAAACCAGGAGGTTTGTTGCAGTGCACATCCTCAACCCCTACATGCAGCTCAGAGAACTACAAATGACTCAACCCCCCCCTCTCCCACTCGCAGGGTATTCTGGCACACCTATTTCCAGGTCCCAGCTCACGCCCCGTTCCTGTAAACAGGGGAATAAAAAAAAAAAAAAAAAACACAATAGCAAAACCAGCCAAAACTGAACTTCAGGCTCTTTGGTTTGTGAAGATTGCCCCATCCTTCTCAGCGTACGCCAAGAGCCTGTCTGCTCTAAAGCTCTCTGCTCCTTCGTCCTGCGGGTGCCGCGGCCACTGCGTCACCAGAGGTGCTTTTACCAATACAGCTTGTTTTTCTCCTAGCCCTGGAGTAAGCTGTACTTGCAGAAAACAACTTTAGAGCTGTTTTTCATTATGGTTTTTGCTGGAGTACATTTGTTGGTAAGCAAAACCAACCCGCAACAGAGCGGACAAGAAGAAAGCACCAACCCACACATCTCTCACTAAATGGCAATACTAAAACCTGCCAACAGCCTTTGACAGTCCCACAGACTGCAAGCTCTAGCTGGGTGTCGGAGGAGCAAGCACCACTCACTTGCACGTGAACTCTGGGCTTCGAATCAGAGCTTTTGGACTCACAGATTGTTTATAGGAAGATCTGCAATATTCTGAGAAAGCAAGCAAATAAAGAGGATCCAAACTAGATCCCCAGCATAGGGGGGTTGGAAAAAAAGTTCATTATTAATATCACGCCGTTGTGCCAACGTCAGCAAATGACAAATATTATTGTGCAGTAGGTCATTCAGGCAACTGCTCAATTGTTAGCGCTTTTTGCAGAACTGAGTAACCCCTAAAGAATTACTTTAAATAAGACTGGAGATCTAACAACTTTTCATCTCTACCTCTACAAGTAAATATACAGAGTCTACTTCAGGCAATACTGCTTTCCTGCAAAGAAATGCATTTCCTTTCCATCGTTCAATCCATCTCAAAATCAAACCTAAATGAAAAAGGCACCCGCAAGTGCCTTTCAGGAACCGAAGCTACACAAAGAAATTTATTAAAATAAACAGAGAAAACGGAGAGACTCGTGTGCAGTACTAAGTCCCCGACACAGACTAACTGAAAGATAGTGCTTGGGCTGCCACGGAGGGACCCCCGGCACGTGTAGGGTTCAGTACACCAGAGCGCGGCACGTTCAGAAGCAGAAAAGTCCGGCAGCCACCAGAAAAGCCACCAGAAAACCCGTCGTGAGAAACCGGGCACAACTGAGGGTGCCGTGGGGGTGGCAGTCATGGACGTGGCGTGTCCCCAACACCGCTTTCCTTGCAGGGAGCCCCTGAAAACACCAGCTCCGGCTTTTATCTCCCCACGCTACAGCCGCTCTTGGCCAGCTCTCGTACCCCTAAGGCTGAACGGCTCCCAGCGCCACGAAAGCCTTGTGCACGCCGGCTCCGTTTTTGGCCTTTCTCCATGTTAAAAATTATCAAAAAATGTCTCTTTAATTACTAGAGAGTTGTCGTTTCCATACGGTATTACTCATTTCCTCCCTAACATGAGCAGGAATGCTTTCTTCTGCTGGAATGCATCCTTGTGCCCCTGTCTTGGGACAAAATAGAACAAGTAGTTAGTTGAGCAACACCGTTACACCCTCAGAAATCTCTAAACCAAGGCATTTTTAAAAGCCTAGTTGGGAATCCCAGTGTTGTAAACAGCTCCAGCAAACATCCCACGGATAAAAAGCACCATACCTGAAATGATACTTCTGAAATGATTTAGAGGCCACTGAATGTGGCATCGGGGAATCAGGGTGCCAGCACCCCGATCCACCAGCAGATGCACTCTTGAAAATGACCGTCTGAGATTATCACAGAGGGATACGGCTCCCAGCTAACATACTGTGCTGGTGCCTACGACCCTTTACCCTATAAGTAAACAACAAAGTTCCCAAGTGAGGTCCCAAAGGGGATAGAAGCAAGTTATTCCACATCACCACCTTTTCTTTTTTCCTTTTCTAACACAGCTCAAAGAAGGTACAACGTGCTTCTTGCACAGAAGAGAAAGCTGCCAAGTGAACACGCTGGCTGCTGAGACTCATAGACCAGCAGACACAGGATGTCTACCCCAAAATACTGCACACATGAAAGCCAGAGTCGCCACTGAAGACTTGAAAGCAATTGCCACAGGGCTTGGGAACAACATGTGCCCGGGGTTTCACTGCACTTATTTTGGGACATCCCCAGAGAAGTCAGCCCCGGGTGCAGATCTATTGCAGCCCTGCCAGCGCCTGGGTTTGAAGGCAAATTTAGCCCAACGTCGGCAAGAAAATTTGGAGCATTTGTAATGGTAAAAACTTCTTTTTGTTAGGCTTGGAGAGGATCAAAGCAAACGTGGCTCAAGAGACAACGCCTACGCGCTTCGTGTGTGGTTTAGCAGCATTTGGTTCAACACAAACTCCAACCCAAGCAAGCTGAGGTGGTTCGAGAAACTGGAAAAGGGGGAGGAGGGGACCAACCGCCACCACATTTCCCTTCTGCTATGCTACAGCCTCTTGACGCTAGCCGGGAGCAAGGGTCAGCGTTCACAGCAGATGCTGTCGATCCGGGGCAGACAGAACCCCCGGTTCCCCAGCCAGAGTCCCCCCGCTCCCACCGCAGTGAAGGAAGGGCAGGATGCGGACCCTGCCCTTGGAGGCAGCCAAGCAAATAAACAGCTGAAGCTTCTTCCAGCAGAACAAAAAAAAAAAAAAAAAGAAAAAAAAAGAAAAAAAAGGAGGAGGCTGACTTGTGAGAGCAGACGTAACTTGGGGCGACGCAGCAATTTGCAAGGCTTAAGTTTCCTATTCGGCAAATAGGAAGAAACCTTCAGAGCTGCTTAAAGGATCCAGACACTTACTATCCATTTAAAGAGAATATAAAGATCCATCAGTTTGCTGTGTTTGCACCCAACAGAGACGCTCCTTTTGGTGCTGAACTGCGAAGGATCCATACCAACCGAGCTCTCGCAACGTAGTTGAGGCAGAAGTGAGGCTGAGGCAGTCACAGAAGCAATTCACTCTCTGTAAGGTTATTAATCCTTAGAATAGGACTAGTAGGTGCAAACTTTGGGGCCGAGTGAACGCTGCTGTCCTAATTCCTGCAAGAGACCTCGGGTATGGAGGAGGAACACCCACGAATCAGGATCCTGGCTTCGAGAACAGAGAAGCAGCTCTTTTTTTGGAGGGAGATTTGCTTAGACTGGGACTCAGACCCTGAACGGCATGGTTTGCTCTCTACAGCTTGCCTGTGGTTGGGGAATATCGTGCCCACGCCCTCGGCAAAGCCACTTTGGCCCTTCAGCTGCCTGGCAACTTGGCCAACCAGATTACTGGAGACCCAGAGCTAACAGGGATTATTTAGACCCATTTGTCAGAGGAATTCTACCTGCTGAAGAGACCGGCATCCGTCACGCTCACTGGTTTCCAAGAGGAATGAAAAAGGCATTCCTCACTTGCACGTTTGGGGCTTTCTGCAGATACAATTCAGGGTAGGAAGAGCTGCAGCATCGCAGCTTTCTGCAGGGCGGTGGAAACTTGCTTGTGTGAGCAGAGTGTTCCTTCACAGACCACCTGAGGTTAAGCTGAACAAGGACGACTGTACTGTGAGAAATCGTCAGCGGACCGCATGCTGCCAGCAGCTTTTCGGTTTATAAACCACCCCCCCCAGGCTGCAAAAGGAAGAACAGACCTTCTAGAAATCACTCAGGACCCCACGCAAAACAGAACGCATCCAGAGAGTCAGTATTTCTAACGTCAAGCATTGAAGAAAAGCGGTTAGGTTTGGAGCGTAGGGTTTGACGTACAAAACAGACAGTAAAAGCACAGCTGCATTCTCCTCAGAAGACACTCAGGGTCACCTCGTCCAAGCTTTTCTCTGGATCCACCAGAGCTGGAAGTTTCCTCTGCCCAAAACAGAGATGTTGTGATACTCGCTTGATAGGAGTGGAGACTCCCAGAAAGGTGCTCCATTTTGCAGCAGGTCCAGCAAAAGTGCAGCACATGGTGGTACTGACACAGACCCACCTGCGGGATGTCCCTAAGCAAGATGCTAAAACATCGGCCAGCAGCGAAAATCCACAGCAAGGTGTTTGCATAGCATGGCATTTCCCAGACCTTCTGGGGGAAGGAGGGGGAAAAGAAAAAAATTGGAAAAAAAAAAAAAAAAAAAAAAAAAAAAAAGAGGACAGACTTTCCTAAAAATATGGAAATAAGCAGTTCCACGTTAGTTGAGGAGAGTGGTCATACTTGTCCCATGACGTTAAGGCTTCATTTAGCAAACTGTGCATTTACTATACAGCAAGGCTGCTGTTCGTTTCAGCATGTTTCCATACTGAATTATTAGCACTCACATCTTCATTGAAAGCCGTTCTACACAGGCATGGCTGCATATAAAGCATTTCTCAAACCTGACAGAGCTGCAACAGCCTCCTTTGTTGGTTCTAGTCTGGTTCAATTCAAATCCCATCAGAAGACTCATTATGCCAAGCATAGCCTCAAGGGAGTGTATTAAATAAATATACGCTGCAAATCTATTCAGTTCTACATACAGGTAAATATTTTCATTTTCCTAAAGCAATTAGCATCATGAGAGCTAACCGTGCCAGTGCACATCATCTAATATCCCCCAAGACTTTTGTGAACAATTTTAAAACAAACAAACAAAATCCTCACTACATTTCTAAATCAGCATACCCATTTCCATAGCAGGTACAGAAGTCTGCGTTGCATTCTCTGGGGTGCGACAGTCACTTCCATAGAAACCGGCTTGCTTCCTTCCCTATGTATTTTACAGAGCATTTTCCTAATGGATCTCACACTCCGGTGAGAATGGTTAACTACTTTCTCTGAGAAGGTACGCATCTTATTTTCACAGAATTCCAGTAGAATCTAGATGTCTAACATCCTTTGGCTCATTTAAAGAGCCCAACTTTTGCACAACCCAAGTTCTCGCCACTAGCACAAACAGCCAACTCAAAGCAAACAAGGTGTTTCTGCAGAAAGTCTGTCCTGTTCCACTAGCAGTCCTGTTCACTCCAACACTTCAAGATAAGGAACAGCACAAGCAGATGGACTGGTTGCTGAGACCCTGACCCCCAACAGAGGTTGGCGGGATTGCTCCCAACAAGCAGATTCGCAGTTTTTACCCATTCTCAAATTGTCTCAGAGAGAGGATGGATGGTGCCTCCAGCCTTCCCGCAGCCTCCCCCCGATCACTCACACGGGCAAGGCAAAGTGATTTCTAGCTGCTCCATCCCCCTTTGCCAACAGGTTTTGACGCCCAAAGAAAGACTCCAGTGAGAAATCTGGGACAGAGAGGAGCAGAAGCTTGGCTCGTGCGGCACAACCCGCACTTCACGTGATATCGTTGCCGTCCCCTGGTTCTTGACAAACCCTTCAATAAAAGTAACGCAGGCTCTCAGAGTAACCATACAAGAGCAGGTAAACAGGAGAAAACCCTGCTTTTGACAGGAGTAACCAGTTTCCCCTGCCCCTACGGCCGAACTGCTGAAAAGAGCAATGTTAAACATCAAGGATGAAAAGGTGCGTTGGGTTGGAAGAGGCCAGAGACCCTTCTTTGCTGCAAAGCAGAAGTCAAGCTCTCTTTTCAGGAGGGGGCAGATCGGTAGTTTTTGCAGGCAAACTGTAACTATTCACAGGGTTTTGTAGACTTCTCTTTTAACCAGCTGATGTGCCCCACTGGGTTTAGCTACCACAAAAAAGAGCAGGTGCTAGCAACCCCCTTTGCGTGCAGCGGCCAGCCTAGGCTGAGGGTGCACGAACATTTCCAACCACCAGCCCCACCTCCTGCAGAAAGGCCAGGTTTCCACTGACACCCTGTGAAAAGAAATGGGGTTTTGCTCAGTGGTTTTGGTTTCACACACACACACACACACACCCCCCCCCTTCAATTTCAAGGCATATGGTCAGCGAACACGCGTGCACAGAAGGACTTCCCCAGAGAAAACACAACCAGAACAACGCAGAGCACCATGTTGGAGCCAAGAGACGAGGCAAAATAGTCCAGCGTAGGCTCAGTGACATGGACAGGAGCGGGCACAGCCAGCTTTGGGGTGCCGATTAGCCTAGCTGTGCCCATTCCGCGTGGCCGGGTCCTGCAGAACTCTTCTACCAGGCTCAGCTCAGAGAGGCTCTCACTTCTGCCCAGCAAAGCAGCAGGAGAGCCAGAGACACAAAACTGGGAACCCTGGTCCTACATACCAGAGCCCAGGCTGCTAGCCCACTGACAAGCCCCAGTAAAGCCCCTGGTGCTGTTTTCGACAGCTACCAACACTGCCGTGAAGGATGACCAGCGCTGCTCAGTCTTCTTGCCTTGCTGCACCGCTGAAACCGCGCGGTAGGAACGGCTCACAACCCCTCGGCGGGTTAGATATCAAGTCCTAACCCCCGGGAGAAGCCCTCCCTCCATGCCTCTGGAAAGCCACATTCCCTTCTCGGCAGCTTTTCAAGCCAGCTAGCAAGTCAGAGGGCAACTTTTCCATTTTGTCCAGCAGTCTCTGGGCCGGTCCTTCCTGAGACCGTCGCCAGCCCATCTTCTGCAGGAGATGCTACTGATGCTTGCACAGAGCGGGTGTGAAACAGCCTGGGCTGCGGCGATGGAAACTTCAGCCTACGTCTCTGCCCATTAGATGATGACCTTCACGAAAGGCAAAGCAGAGCTGCTTTGAACTGCAGAGCGGCAGCGTACCTAACGCTCCTCTGTGTCAAATTCAAAGAGGGGTTTTAATTCACCACCCACGTTCTGGTTTGAAACTCGAATACTACAGTCAGAAACGGTTTCATATGCAGCTCTTCGGAAGAGCTTTTCCATAAATGTCACTTGCGAGTCAGTGCGCTGGGCAGGGCGGTTTCAAAGAAATTGGGTTTAGCTAGGGATTAGCAGTGGGCTCCGACGACTACGTGGGTAAGATCAGTTTTATGACTTTGTCCTTTAATTCCACTTTCAGTCCTGTCCCTGGAGACCTGGAGGAAGGTGGCTGGACAGACCCACCGCTGTCGTCCTGGGGAAGAGGGTGGCTTTTGCTGAAACACGAAGAGGAGAGCACACATACAAAACCCAGAGACAGCAGTAAAAGCACTCCAGGAGCTCTTTCCTGCAGGCCTTAGAGAAATAGGAGCAGGCAACACCCTCCTGGCAGGGAGCTGGTGCAGACAGTTTCCATTTACTGGCTCTGGAGCCTCAGCTGGCATTAATTGTTAATTAATATAAATTCACATCTGTCCTATCTCCCTGACACATGCAAGATTCTGCACTCATCTACTCCCTATGATTCAGTCCCTTTATCTAAATTATTCTAGTCCATGCTTGCCATTGGCACATCTTCCTCCTTTCACGCGCTGGCCCATTCATTCACCTTCTGAGCCATCCACCCCGTCTCCCCCACCTCCTAAAAGCAGCAACATGTTCATGATCTGTCACAGTCTCTTAGCGAAGACTTTCAAGTTGGTTAGGTGTCTAAAGCAATGATTTGGCCTAAGAAACCGGATAGCTTGTTAAATCTGGCTGACATCAGAACAGAGAGAAATCATTCCAAGGACAAACACCACGAAAAACTCCTGTCGCATAAATCGCAGCCAGTTAAGGCTACGCACCAGTACCTCTGCCTGGGATGGATGCACACGTCATCCAGAGGACCTGGCATCTCTCCGCGGTCCCAGATTCTCTGCTTTGCAAAGTCTGCAAGGGTTCACTCTGCTTCTCTGCTTTAATGTGAAACTGCTAAAATTAGCATTTTGACTGATGCTCCTTCCTCTTCAGAAACAGACCCCACTCTTTTCTCATATCTTACTAATACAAACCAAAGCGCACAGCCTACAGTATGCCCTCCTTCATCTCTCGAGCCGGTGACTGGTCACTTAACCACGGAGATGTAGCAACTACACTATGCAAGACAGCATCGCTCCAGCTGTGTGCAGTCCCCTTCGCTGATTTGGCTACCATCTAGCCAGGACACAGTCTGGACCGATCAAGGTGTAGCCAAGTCCTTCTCTGAGCCGCCGTCAGGTTCGAAGCCTGTAGTGACAAGTGCAGGCATGGAAACCCTTAATCCAAGTGTGTTAAGGTATTCCTTTTCTACACCTTAACTCCCTTTATAGCACAGCCACGATCAGGAGCAAAGCCCCACCGTGACAGATACTGCAGAAAGCTCTCAAAAAGCCGTCCCTGCAACAAGGTCTCACAAGGTGAAGCCTGGGAAGAAGAGCGTGGGAGAGACCAGCAGTAGCATGGCTGGCTGAAGTTTACCCAGCGAGACCAGGACTGGGACTGGTACTTCATGCTCTTATTAAACGCAGCCTCCAAGCCTAATTTCCATGAAGGCTGACCAGCCTTTGGAAGGACAATACGCAGTTCAAAGAACCTGAAAAGGACTCAAAAGCTTGCAGGCTCGCTCAGCCCTGTCTCCATCGCTGACTGCCCACTCTGTGGAAGTGGCTCTAGGCAGGAGACAGCACGAGCACTGGGGGAAAAGAAAAGCCTGTGAGTACAGGTTCACTTCTCTAAAAAGGCTGTGATCTAAGATGCGAAGAGTCAAAATGCAATCACACGGTCACCTGTTATCTCTCTGGGGAAACCCAAGACTATTAATCAGGTCATCAGCTCAAAAATAGCAATTTCCAGAAGAAAAGCCAGAAACTGCAAATGCAGACCTTCCCTTTGTGGAAAATACTTCTATTCACAGCGCACCGCACATGATTTTCACTCTCTGTGTTAAGGAAGCCTGGATGAACTTTACAGACAAAAAGTCATGTTCTTACCCTTCTCATTAGATACCCAGCACGACAGCCTCGCTACAGAGGAAAACAGACAGAAGATTGCCACGTTCATATTTTTCCTTTTGACCCAAACAACCACTTGCCAGGCAGGAGGCTGCGACACAAACCAACTCAGCCAAATACCCTCCTGCAGACTCTCGTGGCTCCACGGAGGATCTTTGTCCCAGCTGTGAACAGGGACACCTCAGCACATCTCTTCTGCAGCCACGCTCAGCTACTCGCAGGAAAGCTACCATGATTTCAGCAAGAGCCTTTGGCACACAAACCGCCCCGTTTCTGCCCCTCGTTTAGTCACACGCCTGTTTCAATGGCATTTCTATCTGGATCTTTCAGCTCTAGTTTTAGAGACACAGCTCAGCCTGGCTTCGGGAAAGACGGAGGAAGGTCTAAAAGGGGTGGACGGCTCACGGGAGATGCTGGTTTCACAGCTACTTGTCTCGGTGATCCGTCCAGCAGTTGAGGTTAGTCTAGGCTTATATCCAAGCTGAAATGGCTGCAGGGAGCCTGATCGCCCCCCGCCCCTGCCTGCACTCATGTTAAGCCAGAGCGTTTGAAGGCTCTGCCTATCGTAGGGATTTCCTCACAGCCCATCCCACGCTGCCGATAGGGAAAAACCTCTTTCACCATCACGTCTTGCGCTCCCCAGATAAAGGCTCTGCGGTGACAAGGAAAAGGAAGCCACGGACAAAATTAAGATCCGGGACACAAAAATACATCATCCGCAGGCAAAAATGACAGCGTGCTCCGCGGGGCGAGAGCGAAGAATAAGGCACCGGAGCATGAGCGGGCGACCTGCAGCGCGAAGCCGAGTTGTGTTTCTTGCTCGCATGGGTGCACATAAAGGATGTGAAAGGGACTGGCACCTGCCTGCTGCATTGCTGTCTCCTCCTCACCTCATCTCAGCGAGCAGCCGCTGCCCCTGCTGCGGGACCTGGCATTTCACCCCCACCGAAGGGCCGGCTCCTGCAGCCCTCCGGGAGGCTGCGCTAGACGAGGGGCTCGTGGACACGTACGAGAAATGAGAGGGATGACGCCTGTGTCATTTTGAAGGTCCGCCATCACTCGCGGTCCATCGTTTTGCAAGCACTTGGGCTAGCAGCTCCGGTCCTTAGAGCAACAGCTTGTAAAAACTCGAGCACGTATATTGCTCAAGCTTTCCCCTTGCTAAAAAGGTTTCCTGCAACAACATCCTAATACTGGCTGCAGCTGTGGAAGCAGCAGCTCTGGGTTTCTCTTTGGCCAACTTGTGCAGCCAGCAGAGTCTATCCAAACGGTGCAGAGCGAGCGTTAGGAGACAGCGGTGGTACAGGGGATGTTCACCGTACATCAGAGAAAAATCTAACTGATCATACCACTGCTGTGGATCAAGGCGTGTGCCTGTTTGCCTCTATGCTTGGGTATTCTTGCACCCACAGTGCGTCGTGGCTACCATATGCAGCATGGCTAACTATAGCCACGGAAGGACACTGTCAAACTTGGGGCTCCAGCTGGTCCTCTCTAGCCACAGGATGGGATGCTTCAAACTAAGAACTGAAGGCAGGAAAGAAGGAGGAATTGTTGGAGAGCTTGGCCTCCCATCACAAGTGCAAACTTACATTTTCACTTCCAAAATAAGATATTACGCACTCTTGCTTGGATGCAAGAGTTCCTTCTTTAGAGCATCACACAGTTATCTATCCCACGAGGGCCCATCCCCACCAATTTACACATGTTATCAACAGACCCATGTCAGAGCACTCCGAGGATGGAGTCACATCAGAAAGAAGCCTGCAGAAACCTTGGCACATGAGCCGTAACAGATGAAGAAGATGGGCCATTTACAGACGAACTCCTGTCAAATCTTAAAGATACTACTGTAGACCCAGCTAGCTCTAGGCAGTAGCCAAGAGAAAAAACACACTTTATGAAAAGGTTTCCCCTATGCTCAGTTTCTCTGGGCATAGCAGAGCCCTCCTAACATGGGCCACCAACCCCCCAAGGTAGCTTTTTTTGTAGAAAGTGAAGTCTGAACATGCTCTGCGAGATGCGGGTTTTCAGCCCTCGCTTCTGCACCTCAATAGTTTCCCCTGTTTGTGTTTGGAGGATGTTGCATCTTGTAAACTTTTCCTCTTGGCCTGAGTAGCACGGTCTCTTCAGTTGCACCTGAAGCCAGATATCGGAAAGCAGCACGGGGAGGATCCCACGGAGGTTTGACTCCAAAGGGAGAGTAGGAGAAAACAAGCCCCTATTTTACCTCATGGTGTTAGGTCAGAACGGACTGCCCTACCACCACAGCGCAGTACGGCATTAAACCATATCCCCTGTGCTCTCCCAAAAGGGCTATGCAAAATTCATAACCCAGCAAAACATCTCAGCATCTTGGCATACAGCAAGCCCGGCATGTTAACACTTATCTTCCACATGTAAATCTGTCAGTGAAGTCTCCCGTTCTTGAGCACTGAAATTAGACGTAGTATTTCCACTCATCACACATTTGATTTAAGCACACGGCCACCTCCAAAGTGGGTTTGGCCGCTCAGGAAATGAACTATGCACACAAATACAGCCCCTCTTTGCTGCCAAAAATGGGTGTCAGTTATGGGATACCCCCATGATTTGGGCAGAGGGCTGCTATGTAAACTTTAAGTCGAATTCTATGACTAGCGTAGTAAAGGCTTGGGGCAGAGACTGCAGGGTAAGCCATCTGTCCACCTTTCCTCAGAGGATGGTCTTGGATAAAGGACAAATCCTAAACCTGTCACCTCTCCCTTTGAATCATTCATACCAGCGAAGGATTTGGCTCTCAGACTATCACTACAATTTCCAGCTGGTAAAATCCAGGTGTGAAGTAGCTGGGGAGGGAAGACCAGAGACTGGCACCTCTCGGTGTCATCTACAGAGAAGAACCAACGAAGAAAAGACCACGAAAGGCTGGAAGAGGCATCAGCTGCCACTCTGGGAAACGGCAAGTATTCCCCCAGGCAGCGGAGGACTTCAAACACCAGGTCCCTTTCCAGACATCTCCAGCCAAAAACTAAAGGCCACTTGGTAGCTCAGCAGAAGGCTGCTCCAGGCTGCAGCAGGCGAAAAATTTGGTAACGCTACCCGAGGGACTTACCCACAGCTATCCCAGCCTCTGCAGGTCTAGGAGCAACCGCATTGTCCAACAAGCGCTTTCAGGAGCAAAATCTATTCTCGCCCAGTACCCAGCTGGTACAAGTACAATCCCCACCGATCTTGCTGTGAGTTCAGGACCTAATACCCCAAGGGCAGAGGCTCTCGCTGAGACAGTTTGGGTTTGTTTTCAAAACAAGCGTAAAAAAATAATCCCTTACAGGCTACACATGGTGTGATTTCCCCCATTCAAATTCCAAATATTTGCTCACTCCAGAAATAACATTAACATTCAGCATCCTGGTTTCTCAACAAGGCGCTCCGCTTCCAGGCATGCCCCTGCCTGTGGTCCCAAGGTCTTTACCCAAGGCAGGCCCAGGTTTTGGGACCCCCCCCCCCCCCAATCCAGCAGGTATAGCCAAACCTCAGCTAAAACGGTCTGGGGGGGAGGGGGGGGGGGCAAGAAGGCAACTGCTAGTTTAGCACATGGCTTTAGCACATCCTACACTGAGGCAGAGGACAGGAAGCACAGCACAAGACCGAAACTGCTGGGGGGGGGGGGGAAAGAGAGACAAATTTTGCCTGACAATTCTCAGTTTCCACAGAATGGGAGAGGCAGACCTAGTTTTATCAGGCCAGCGTGCATTTCAACACCCAGTTATACTCACCTGCGCTAGCAGGAAACTGGCAGCTGGGGCTCTTCCAAGTTGCCCAGAGGATTTACACCCATGTTCTCTTAATTAAAAAAAGGTGTAGCTAAGTCCCTCAAGCTGTTCTGAACACATCAGCCCCAAAGGCGTGCGAGGTTGTTATTTTCAGCTGCAGTTTTCAAATTTTCCAATTTAATTCTCCGAATCGAACTTATATTTGAGTCAGCCTTTTCTACTTAAAGGGTATTGCACTGTTCAGACCACCATAAACACCAAGCTACACTTTAACCTCAGCCAGAGAAGGCCTTGCCTACTAGTCTCAAAAGGTCTAACAGTAGGAGAAATCTCTTTTGAACTCCCTCCATTCATGGAAGTTTACTGGCCTGTATATTACAAGTGTTTTTGTTCTCATAAAGCAAGTTAAAATTAAATTGCAGGCCCACCTGCCAGACAGTTGGGGCATTAAAAATACATATCACCAGCCAGCACCGAAACCAGCCCAGCTGTTGTCTGACTGACAGGCTTCCTCCTGGAGCCGAAAAGTATTTGTTTAGCTGCTTTGCTATCATCCAGCGAAGCAGAACGCACCCGAAGAAGAGACCAGAAAGGGAGAAACCAGTCACTTTGCAAGACGTGAGAGCACAGCATTGAAACGAGGTTAGCGCAAAAGCCTCGGGATACCCTTGAGATACAAGGGAATGTAAACTACCAACACGCCGAAGCAACTTTCATCATCTGAATCCCTGCAGAGTGCCGCAGAGCAGCCCACGCCCTCTGACCGCCCGTGGAAGGGAGGAAGGAAGGAAGGAAGGAAGGAAGGAAGGAAAACCCAAGGCATGCTCCACATTACACTCTATGGCAAAGAGCCACAGCCGCTCGCACAACGATCCCATTGCATTTAACAACCGCAAACACGGCTTCAGACACAACCCAGTTCCTGCCCTGGATCCGTTCCCTGCGATTCCAGCAGGCGGGATTGGTTTCTTCACACATGCACTTGCCTGCTGTGCCTCCCAGCCTGGCAAAGGGATCGTTTCACGCTCCCTTCCCTGCTCCAGCACACCCTTTGCACATACAGCTGCTTTTGCAGCTCGTGCCCCGTATAACCTTCACTACTTTACAAACTGCCCTTCTGAGTAAATGTTGTCATTTCACGCGGTTTGTGAGTAGCTACAACGTTCAACCAGAGGTGTCCAGCACCTTAAAATTACCGTGCTCCAATACCGGCAAGCTGGTTATCAGCACGTGAAAGTGTGCTCAGCTAGAGACGTGGCGAGGCAAACGAAGAGATAAGGGAGTAACTATTAATGTAGCCTTGCTAACGAGGTAATACGAGATAAAAATCTAATAACATCACAAAATAACATACTGCTCACAGCAGGGATAACCTCTCCCAGGCTCCAGTCAGCAGCAAAAGCCTCTTCGGTAATCATATTAACAGTAATCATAGTAATCATATAAACGAAACTGCTAACACACCGTTTCCCAGCGCTGAAGCCAGCACAAGGAGAAAGTTATCATCACCCGTGTGCTGCAGAGGCATCTGAAGGGTAGTTTCCACTTGAGAATTTTGCACTTCTGCAGAGAATTTGCTAGTCTGTGGCTAACAAGCACCATTAATCACTATTCCTACCCTAATAGCACCCACACCTTCGTACGTGCTCTCTGACTGCTGTTAGCTCACATCTTCCTACAACACAAGTGGAACCTTACCGTGCAATCTAAACTACACAGATGATCTTTCTGCCTTCTCCCCTTTGCTCTGTTCCCACTCAGAAATACCAGCTTTGTTAAAAATAGAAGCTAGACGCACGCAGAACAGATATCCTACCTCACCATAACTGGTCAAAGCTCCTGACCCGGCAGAGTATGCAGAGAGATTCGTTAGTCCACAGAAACCACAGGGCAGCTCAAAACGCAGCAAGATTCGTAGGATATGGGAGGTGGGGAGAGCTTGCTCTAGGATGTGGAAGGCAGTTTGCTGCCCGATAGGGACGTTCCAGCCTCCAGCATCCTTCAGGAGGGTTGGCCAAGGTGGTGGAGCCTGGAAAGTTTCAAGCGAAGAAGTGACAGCTAGTTATTTACCAAAAAACAGCCCAGCTTATTCTGGAAGGGAGTAGGGGTGGAGAGAAGAAAAGGAAGTCATCTCGTTCTCTTATCGGTACAAAGCCAGCAGCTGTGAATTGAGTGTTGAGAAGGGGACTGGGGAGGGTAACCACCACGCACACATGGGACGTGACGACATCTGTCTGTCAGTTTATGGGCAGCCAAAGCTAAAGAAAGAGAAAGAAACACGAATGGCTAATGGGCAAAGTTATAGTCCATGGAGCTCCGGTAGCTGAACAGCGCTTCCTACGAAATCTTCCTCCTCCCTGCAAAGCAGCAAGAGAGGTTTCTGCTCCGGACCTTCAGGGCTGAGCGACTCTGCCGAAACTCTCTGCCTCTCTGGGAGGGGAGAGCACCGGCTCACGGACCCGGGCTCTGCTCCCGTCGCGGAGAGGACTGCCCCGCTTCTTCGGGAGGAACCTGCAAGATCCTCGGCTGCCCCAAAACACCTTTGCGTCCTTGCTTGCTTTCTGGGTTTCCTCATTTCAGCTTAAAAAAGCAGTCCCTTCATTTGGCTCCGACTCGGCTCCTTTGCCCTCCAAAGCAGGGTTCGTAACCCTTGACTTGTGCACCTTATCTCTCCGCTCTGTGAGCTCTTTGGGGAAACATACTGCCCTGCTCTCCATGTTAAGCAGCACGTACCGCTGGGCCCCAAAGACAACTGTACCTCAAGCAGAAGCGTTTCTACACAGCCCTTCTGAGCTCACTTTTTTTTGGACAGTTGACAGCAGCACGTAGACCACATAGCTGTAAGGCACCCAAGTTAGAGTCCGGTCCCCTTATTCAGGCACGGAGAGAAAGAGTCACATCCTGAGGGTGATGCAGAACAGAAGCCAGTTCTCTCCCCTGACTAGACAGGGACACTCATCTCAGCCACTCAACACAGGTGCCTGAAGTTCAACAGCCCAGCAACCTCAACACGGCCACGTCTGGGGTCTAACGTGGAGAGAGAGCAAGGTTTACAGGGAGAGAGAACATCTTTTACGAGATCGGGTGACATAAATTGGAAAATGCGGACAAGCTTTCGGGCACACAGAACCCTTCCTCAGGCCACCCCTGGGCAGAAAGAACTTGCGTTCTCAGTCCTGCAAGAAGCCAAACGGCTGCGGTGACAGAAGACAACTCCGCTCTTCCAAACAGAGCCCAAAACCGTCACCCATCTACCTCTCTTGGCTCAGCAAGCTAGGGAGGAAGACCACAACACCCAGTCCTAGCAAACCTGGGATCGTTACAGCCCTGCAACCGCACGCCTGGCCAAATAGCTCGCTCCTGCCTAGTTCTTTAACATCCTTGCGTCACCAGCTTCCTAGAGCAGGAGCAGCAAGAGCTCAGAAGGCTGTCCTCCGGTGGGCTGGCAAACAACTAAATATACATCAATCAAGGTATTAAATAGCCGGGAATGCGGCTGCCTCTGCAATCCTGAGTATTTAGTCCATTATCCCACAGACACTTAGCACAATTATGGTTGCTTTGCGGCTAGCCTTTAATGTGCCAACAGAGCAGCTGAGGCACAGAGGAGATTAGAGATCAGCAACAGTCTCGACCGCAGAGCAAAGCCGAGCGCTCCGGAAGCCTCGTCTCGCTGCAGTGAGCTCAGAAATGCCGGGCAGGATTGGGGACAACCCCCGCAGGGCCGAGCTGGTCCTGCAGAAGGGGAGTGGGAGGTGAAGAGTCCAGAGTTTGGTCCACTTTGAGGGTTTGTCTCCTACCCAAGCGGCTCCTAGAACAAGAGCCAGGCTTCTCATCCTGCTAAAGGAGAAAGAGCAGCTCTTACGCTCAAGAAGGATGCTCACTTCCAAGTCAGCAGGAAAAGCTGACAACCCCGGAGGGAGGCTCAGAGCAACTCAGGGGCGTAATTCCTGCTAATGGAGAAGATCCAGGCAGCCCTCCAGTAGTGTCAAGCTTCCCCATTTGCTCCCGGGGTGCCCGATACAGCTGGTGGGAACAGCCCTCAATAATGCATCCCACGGAGGCTTCAAAACACTGCAGCTGGGGCAGCGAGGTGCTAAGGATGAAATGTTTTGCCCCAGGACATGCCCCAGGGGTCAGTGGCAGAGCAACAGTAGCACTCCCACCTTCCCTTCCCTTCGCTCCGATCAATACCTCCTCTGCACGCTCTGCTGAGGTGTCCAGACCAGAGGCAGAGCTTCAAGGTTTCCTAGGTTAACTGCTGTAAGACATCTCTTCAGCCAGAACCCGTCATCCGTACTTTCGGCACACCAGCGTTGTAACGTCCGTGACAACGCCACCATCCTGAACATATGCCATCCTCTAGAGCAGCTACCAAATGGCATCCCAAATAAGCAAAGTTCCTGCCGTAGTTTTCAGTGGATTTGGTGAGATTCCAGCATTCAGAAACAACCAGCTTTTGCTCCATCTTGGAGTTGACGACAGGCAGCGCACGCTGCAGAGGTGTCAGAGAGAAATATCAGAAGCCATCTCCAGCAGGTACGCTGATATTCCAGCTTTACACAGCTGGAGCCTGGAAGGAAAAGTGCTACTACACACAGAGAAAGTGCTACAGAAGAGCACTGGAGATGCTCACTCGGCCATGAGGCATACATGCATCAAGAACTACCTGCAACAGCCAGGCTGACAATTTCCCACCTTTCTCCCTTGCCTACACACAAACCCAGTTTGCAACACGAGGGCCAGCCCATAGGGCTGATTTTGGACAAGGGCAATTCCTTGTGGTTCTGCTCAGTCCAAGCAGATTCAGCTAAATCACCCAAGGGAGCTCTGCGCAGCCAGAGCCTCCACCCTGAGCGCGCTACCGACTGCTCTGCAAATCCACGCTCCGTCTCATCCCACGCCACTGCTCCCGGTGGGAGAACAGATGCTCCCGTGCAAACTGCCTGCCCTCGGTTCATACGCTAGTGAAGGCTTTTAAGCTCCCACGGACCCCAGATGGCCTTAAAAAGTATCCGAGGGGCTTAAGGTGGCCATTCTGCACAAGGCTGTGCTGGCTCCGAGCTCCTGGCTTTGCTTTTTCATCCTTTTGCCGTTTCTCCGGGTCATTCCCTAAGCCCAGCAACGTTGCTTTTAGTAATATACAAGTCCTGGAAAATCAATCCTAAACCATGGCTCACGGCCAACCCTCCACAGTACTTCTAGACCAAGGAGGGCTCAGTGGCTTCTCTTTCAGGGATATTTCTTCATCTCTTCTCATAGAAATCAAAACTGCGCTAGCAGGAAAAGGAGTCTACACAGCAACGAAGCCTCAAAAAACTTCTTCGGGAAGCGTATTGCTTGGAACCGGCACTTGAGCTCTCTTCTTATCGCTAGAATACAAGCAGAAGATGGATTTTCTACTGAGGTCACCCTAACAGCCAACAGGCAAACTCTTCCAAAGACACTCAACAAAATACCCAAGGAACGATCTCTCTGTCATCATTCCGAGGCTGAAAGCAACACTGCAAAACAAGCCATGTTGCGCTAAGGAAGAGCTGAACTGGAATCTGACAATCAAGGGCATCAGCGATTTCACAACTAGAACAGGACTTTCCTTTGTTTACTGCCAGCACTTCCGTGCGAACCTGTGCTTTAAAATACACACCCGTTTCCTATTTAACACTCATACACTTTTCCTCTGCTCACGCAGGCAGACAGCACTACCTGCCAGCGGTCAGACATCAGAGATGCCAGAGATAACAGCTGCAATGATCCAGCAAAAAGGGGGGGAAAAAAAAAAGTAGGTTACAGTGTGCTGGCCCTCTGTGGAACTGTGTTTTCTCTTTCCACAATACGTACGTCCTAACGGGTTTAGATACGCCGCCCACAGAGCTCTTCCGTCATTATGGCCTTGGAGCTCAGCACTACAAGCAAACTAACACGGGACTAAAACTCTTGTCTCGTGAAATTCAGCAATGTCCGAACCACAGAGACCAGACTTTGATTCCCTTCTTTTGTGAACGGCGTACACGATGGCAAAGCCTACGTGTTGCACTCTTTTGCTGCTGGGTTGAATGAGCCAACCCGCCAGCAGAGCCGGGGAAGTGACCACGCAAGATACCCATCGCAGGGCTTGCAGGAGAACGCTGAGCAAGGAGACATCAGACTCGCTGAGTTCAAGTCTCCTGTCTACTCAGCACTGGAGAAAAAAATATATCTCTAATTGGGCCTTCAAGACGCTGTGCTTAAGTATAACCCCCAGGACATTTATCGTTTGAAGGCTAGGGCCAACTGTTTGCATGAGATCCCGCGCCGTTTTCCTCAAGCTCTTTCCTCTATGCTTTGTTAACGTGCTTCGTTATTGCAGCAAGGATTCTTCGTTATTGCAGCGAGGATTCTTCACAGAGTTCAGACTACATCTCAGCTTTCTCATGTAGTCAGTACCTGACAGCCTGGTGCTTTCCACTGCTTTTTAGCCATCCCTTCATGCAGAAACCTGTTCAGTGTTCCCTTCTCCCCAACACTCTTGCCAGAACCCTCTGCCATGAGCCAAGTAAACCTGCAGCAACTGAGGCAAGAGCCTTCTTCTGGGATAAATATTTGTATGAGCCGAAGAGGAGAGGAGAAATGAGCGTCTGCCTTTGCATTAGACGGAGTCACTGCCCAAATACCCATGCAAGAAGTATGAGCGACAAGAGGTGGGAAGACTGCCCTGGCTGATGCCCCAGTGCCTGCTGCAGGAGGTTTAAGGTTTGGAGAAGTCTGTTCAAATCCCAGAGATGCGCTTGTATCCCTCTTCTTCCAGAGGTCGGGAGGGACACCAAAACCGGCCGGTTTCAACCTAGTCAAACGCTTCAAAAGCGCGCCTTCCTCGCTACGTTGCGCTTCTTGAAGTACGCTAGTTCCTCTTTGCTTTGACCGTCGAGATGACAACACCGAAAGTTTCCACTGCTTTAAAGCTACAGCAGCAACAAATACTGACACCCCCGCTCCCCCAGCCCTTCCCGGAGTAGGACTGAAACTCTCATCTGAGACACAGATGACAGCGGGTGGTGGGTTGGTTCAACTCCGACAGCAAACGGGCATTGCTACTGCAGCACATCCTTCCCTTGCACGGGTCGGAATAAGCCCCGACTAAAGTCGTGCCAAGGAGCGGGAACCACAGTCTGTACGGCAGATTCCGACCAAAGGGCAAGGAAGAGGTTTGCAATGCACGTGCAGCTGCACCTACCTACCATCTTTGCCAAAACAACCCCCAGGACCATCCTGAGCCATGTCTTCTAGGGAAAGGCTAGAGAGAATGAAGTCAACGCGAAGCCTGGCAAGGCACAGGTACAGCAGCTGCCCACAGGGCAGCGGTTCCACCTCAGTGCCCAATGGAAGCCCCTGGCCAAAGCGTCAGCCATGGTTGTTTTAAGTTCCTTTGCTCCATCTGGTGGTTAGAAAGTTTTTAAAGCTGCGTAGAGCAAACACGCCCTGCTCCCTTGCGTGGCCCGCTCATTTTCTGGGCTCTCTGGCCAGAGAGGTTGAAGAGAAGCTTGGGACGAGGCACTTTTTGGTAAGTGCAGGGCAGCACTTTGGAAGAGCAGAAGGCAGCTGAATGCTGGTGTGAGGGGGAATCACCCCCCCCCCCGCCCCACGTTGGCCAAGCAGGGTCGTCGTGAGTACGAGAACCTGAAGAGTCAGTCGGGCTCCCACGCGCAAACGGCAAGGGTGGCCACTTTCTACAGCAGCGGTCCTCGGGCAGAGAAATGTTCTGAGAGCAAGTAAAGCAGCAGCAGCAGGGCCAGAGGCGCTGCACGGTCCAGCACCTGACAGCATCCCAGAGAGGGAATCACTTGGCTCCTACCTTTCATGTTGGATGCTGGGAGCAGGATAATGCTTAAGCATTCGGGCCTGGGCTATGGGAAAACAAACGTGCTCCACTCAGCCAGGAGTAAAACGACTTAGTGTTAGGATGATGCCAAGGGCAGAAAAGCCCCGATCCATCCTCCCAGGCGCAGAGGAAAACCAAAACCAGTCCCCAAGGCAACGGAGACAGCGGAGGAGCCCAGGAGCTTTCACCGTTAACCAAGCCCTTCCTCCTCCAGCAGGTTCCTCTCCAAGTACGGCAACAAGAGAAATAAATAAATAAGGCAGTAAGGAAGCAAGGCAAGAGCAGAACCTTATGCTACAGCATCTTGGCTTCCCCAGGCTCCCTCCCACTTGGCACTGGGACCAGCAGGAGGAGAGGAGATTCCTGCTGTGTCGCCCCTACCCTGACATGCCACCTTTGCCTGCCGCAATCTGCCCGAGCCCTCAGCATCACGTGCGTTCTTGCTGAGTCCAGAAATCCTCAGCTTTCAGGATTATATAACCCGACGAGCTAATTAAAAATGAGGGGGTTTATTTTGGACCCGGGCAGGGTGACAAGACAAAAATATAGCCCATAGCAGGCCCACGTCCCCTTTGAAGAGTCGCCAAGGCTATTTTTTACCTAGATACATCATGAAGAATTGGAGAGAAAAAAAAATACCACAGTTATATTTAGAATTTAATCAGTGGCAGGGCTCGTTACACTTCTTAGAGAAGAGACTGATGGAAATATTTCAGGAGGGTGGGAGGAAGGGGGCGAACAAACAAACAAACAAACAAACTACCCCCAAAAAACCAAACCCAGGACAAATATAGCCCTAGCACCTACCTTACATGGTAGGGATGCTGCTAAGGGTGTGAAGGGGGATTTTTGTTGTTGTTGTTTTGAAATTTCAACTTTGTCACCTTCCCACCCTCTTGAAATCCCCAAGGCCAAACAACACATCCCGAGGGTTGGGCTCTCCTCTGCCTAATGTCAAGTATTCATCGTTAGCCCAGCTCCGGAGCCTGTTCAAGCTGCCCCTTTCCCTCTGTCACACGTGCCCAGCGTGACCAGCTGCAGAAGGGAATGGCAAGCTGCAGCAAACCACGGCTGGAGGAACTACCGCAGTCCTAGCCCGTGAGTAACCTCGCGGTTACGCTGGAGGTAGCACCTAGCAGACAGCCCCAGCACAACGGCTGGCGATATTGCTAATTGCTTGCTCTCCTGTCACTGCGAGCAGGTCTTCCTTGACTAGAATCACTCCATTTTTAAAAATCCTTCAAAAGCTCGTTGGAACAGAGCGGGGGAAGTTGCATGTTCCAATCTCCTGCCTGTGTCCTATTCGTATTTTTAAGGCAGGTCTTTTAGCATTGTTTTATCAACCCAACCACTGCCTTTTTACACCCTCTTGGCACCCACAGCACCCATCTCCTCAATCCCATCTCCGTGTCAAGCCAGAGAGCCCGAGCTGCTCAACCCTGCTGCCTTCCCTTATCAGCTCTGAATATCAGAAGCGAGCTGCAGCCCAGAAAGCGAGGAAGAAAGAAATGGGATTTTTCGATGCAGGGTGGGAAAAGGGACCAAAGACCCTGGTTGGCACGGCTGTGCCACCCTGGAGGGAGCACGGGGCGATGGGAGGGAAAGGGAGCTAACTGTCTGCTTGGTGATGCTGCAAAGGCTGTCCTCCGTCAGCTCCTCTCTCCCTTGGCTGGATTAAAATAGCCAGGGCCGGGGAGAGACAGTTCCCTTGAAAGCTAACGGGTACGTTCAGTCTAACCAAAAAGGGAACTTACAAAACGTATCATTTGGCAGGGCCGGGAGGGGAAAGCCACGTTCGCTTAGGCACCGCAGATACGACCTGCGGTTTTGCAGCCTGATTCTCGGTTTTGACAGAACTGGGAAACAGCCCGGTGTAGAAGCAAGCTGGAGCCCAGTGGGATGGGGGAGCTTGGCCAGGTATGGAGAAGGGCTCTCTGGTCCAGCTGCCTCCCCTCAACAGATGGAAGACAGCCTCCCTCCTCCTGCCGACTCCGGACAGCTGGGTCTTCGCTCTCACACAGCTCTCCTCCAGCCCAGTACGGAATGGCAGATTTCTTGTTTAGCATCTGCTCGCCACAGCTGCTCACGAGGAGAAGCTTCTTCCTATCTAGCTGTTCTGGTGCGGGCTATCGCAAGCCTGAAATTTATTTAAGTGAAAAACAAAAAAAACAAAAAAAAAAAAAAAAATCTCTTTTGTAGCCCCCACAGGAGATTAGCAGACAGCTAAACAGAGTCATGGCACCGTCCAGATGAATCTAATGACTGTACATTGGGATGGGAGGAATTTCCAGACCTTATTATCCTACGGTCACAGGCAGGTCCTTGCCCAGCTGGGTAAGAAAAAGGAAAGGATGGGGTTGCACGAAAGGCCCTCGTGCATCAACAGCACGGATACCTTCTCCCCCAGATACTACAAAAGGTGATGCCAAGGCACGAAGATTGCACAGACCATAGGAGGAAAATGAGAACTGAGCCTGCCTCAGCGTGGCAGTGGAGGCTACTGCCAAAACTGCTGGAAACCCACACAGCGACCCCGTCTCCGTGCACGAGAGGGACCACGTGGAGGCGCGCGTTGAGACCTTGAGCCTGCATTTGGCCTGTGCCTTTCCCTGCCGTTGATGCTTTTTTCTCCCAGGTCAGCAAGCAGTGCCACATCTGTGCTCGCATTTTCCTTGGAAAGATCAAGAGACGCCGGGCACAGCAAGTACAGGCTGGGAACGATTCCCACCACCTTTGTGCGCAAGAAACCTTGAGTAGATACTTGCTCAGAAACAGGGTCTTCACCTGATAACCTAATCAGGACACTTGCAGCAAACACCAGCCCAGCTAGAAAACTCAGCTCACCCTCTCCTCCCCCAGTCCTTCTTTTGCCACCAAGAAGCTGCAACGAGCAAGATAAGCTTAATCGCTCCTTGCCACGAGGGGCTTCCCCAGCCCTAAGCTCCTCGCGAGGGGGGCTGCAGGGAACGCTGCTGTGATTTGCCCTGGGCACGCACGCTCCTGCCCGCAGCCACGGCACGGGTGCTGGGTGACCTTCTCCTCCAGGCGCTTGTTCGGGTGCCTGCTCATTGCCCCTGGGGATGGAGGCAAACCAAACCCCATCTGTCTCCCAGGCAGGGGTCTACGGAAGCCCCGTGGCAGATCGAGGGGCCGAACAGGCAGAGCAGAAGGGGCTGCAGAAGGTTTCCAAGTGGAAACGTCTGGGACATGATGCACAAAGCCTCCTCCAAGGTACAGCCCCCCCCGGTCCTCCTGACGCCCGAAAACCTGATGCTCACAGTTACGCACTCCTGGACCGCTTGACGGATGCTTTTAACTGGAGCTGGATCACAGCAACGTTCTTTCCACGTGGGACCTGCCTGGGAGACCTGTGACAGCCACAGCATCTGCTACAGGAGAGCAGCAGCTCAGAAAGCCCAGGAGGAGATGCTGAAGCGTACATCTCTTCCAAGTACGTCCCTCAGCCACCGCAAGCGGGCAGAGGTCTTTGGAGAGCGCTATTGATACAAGCAGCAGCGTGAGCTATTTGCAGAAAAAAAATGCATATACAGGAAGCACACAGTTCCTGATTTCCAGCTTGGTTTAATGCGAAGAATTTCCTTCTTCCCTTCAGACTCACGCAGGAAGCCTGCAAACAGACCAACCCCGTAATGTGATTAAGCCCCATCCTACGCACATTTCCTGGAACATGCAATTGGACTGCAGGAGCCACTTTCCATCCCTCCCTACCACTCACATCATAAGGTAGCAAGTGCAGCCCTGCCCAAGCCGCTGCTTTTGGTCAAGGCAGTGAAAAAGCAACGGAATAAACCCATTCCTATGGCAGAAAAAGGGTTAATCAATGCTTAAAGAACTGCAGCCTTCGGAGTATCTCACCCCCCCACACACCCCAGAGGGCATGGGCCTGTTTTTAGCTTGGAAATAGGTATTAGCTTTGTTCATCTCTCCGGGCAGGGATGGAAACCCAAATGTCACCATTTGGGAAATAAGTTTTTAGTGAGCCATTTGGGAATCCAAGGGCATCTACACTGCAAGGGTGGGAGGGCGAACACCACAAAGACACTATGGAGATAGGTGATGAATAGATGATAGGTACTAAATCAGTGACCCAGCTGGGAACAGAAAAGCTCTCAGTTCTGTGTTCCCCACTCATAGGGCTCTCCTTAAGAGGGACCAGGCGGCTGGGTCGCTCACGAAGTGACTGGCACCAGCGATAAAGGAGCCCTTTGGCTAGGCCAGTCCTTTCCAAATTGAGAAATAAGTCAAAGCCCCCACTACAGAATACAAACTTGCCCTCCAGCTACCTGAAATGGCATCAGTGAGAGATCCAGCACGTAGCGGTCAACATGAAAAGCCATCCCCTGGGAAAAAGCTCCGCCAAAGCAGGGTTCGCCTCGCTGAGCAGAGGGAAACACCAATGCCCACCTTTTTGCACACCAAGAAGCATCTCCAGCTGGGGCTCTGGGGCTGACGCCCGAGCCGGGTTTTCTGCGACGGTGCCAGCGGCAACCGAGCCCCGTTCCCCTTTCCGAGGAGCGGCGGCTCCCAGCCGCAGAGCCACGGGCACGCTTCTGCCGGGACCCCACCGCACGCCTCGGCCAGCTCAGCCCTCCTTGGGGGGGGGAGAAGGCTTTTGCTGGGGGCAAGGGGGGGGGGGGGGGGGGGGGCGGCGAGCAGCTCAGGTGCTGGGAGCACTGGGAACAGCTTTCCCCATGCCTGCCGGCTCGCTCGCAGCGGTCACGCAGCTCCGCGCCGAGCGAAACCCGCACCCGGACACCTGGGAGAATCCAGCTGGCTACCGCTGCTCCGCTGGCAGAGCTCCGCTGGAGCACAAAGCTCCGATTCATTCGTTCAGGTGCCTCGAAGGCTCCGGAGAAGAATTATCTCCTAGAAACCCGATGAATTTAAACCCTGCTGGAAGCGGCAGCGAGCGGCTCCAGTACCACCCAGCCACAAAGGAAAATCGCCCTCAATATAGCTTTGGCAGTATGAGCTGGAAGACCGGCTTCCTCTTCGGTGCGCTTTGCCTTACCCTGCCGCTGCAGACGGCGAGGAATTCTCCTTGGCAGCCCGCAAAAGAGATACAGCTGCATCCGAGAAATGTGTTCCAGGGCCGAGAGCGCTTCATTTGTCTTGGGACCATAACGAGAGCAGCTCGCTCTGCCTTGGGGGAAACCAGAGGATACTGGAAAATCACTGAGGGCCTGATCCAAAAACCTCTCTGAGGCAAGGCTTGTTTTCTCTCCTTGAGCTAGGGCATTAACCATTCTTATTCCCTCACTGGAAAAGGGGAGAGAACAGCGTATTGATGCGTTTCGTGATGTGCAGCAAGGAACTCGGCCTATCTGGAAATAAACAGTAGGCTGCGGACTTGGAATTGAAGCGTAATTTAAGTTGCTGCCGATGTTCTCATCCTCATTTACCAGGGTAAAGCCCGGTGAAAAAGCACGTCTGCTCCTTTCACTGCATTTCCCATCTCTCACCTCCCCACCCGTCCAGGCAGAGTGCGTCTAGGCAGTGTCAGCACACATTTGCAAGTCCCTGCACAAAAGCCTTTGGGCTTTGATTCTCCCGTACTCCTCCAAACAGCCCGTGTCCAAAGAAGTCTTCATACAGCCTGGCCAGAGAGAGAAAACCAGGGAAAATCTGAGCCGAGATTCAGGTGCAGCAAAGGCAAAGGAGGGAAGCAAAAGCCACCAGCTGCCTTGCCGGGAAGGTCTCGTGAAGCCTGCTTATGTGAGCAAGCCACCACAAAGAAAGCCAGGGTCTAAATTCAAGCTGCTGCTGTGACCTGTCTCCAGCTGCCCAGGCTGATCGACCCTTTTCGTGCTGGAGCTGAGCACGAGTCAGCTCCAGAGCCAAGTGCTGAAGTGCTGCCTCAAGAGATGGAAACGAACAGCTCGCCAAAAATTGTCAGAAAACATTTCTGAGCTTGCCGCTCGGGGCCTGCACTTCAGAGACACGGTGGCCGTGGGCTTGAGCACGTTCCTGCCAGCGAGATCCGCAATCACCCCGGTTCCAGCCACCATTCCCCTAAGCTCTGCCCCGTGATGTGTTCCTGACAAATATCCAAGACGCCAAAACACTGACCTGCTTTTGCTTCCTGGACCAGAAATTACCACCTCCCCACCACCGCCCAAGTTGCCAAAGTAAGCAGCTATTGCAAATACTCAAGGTTAATATTTACATTTGGATTCGGCGCAGGAACCGTGTGTTTTCTCACTGGTAAAGGGGGTGGGAAAACTGGGACCGCAGGCTGCTCAGCTGGTCAGGGCACCGGCATTATATTGCCTGTCACTGCAGCAGATGCTTAAGACTGGACAGCAAGCAAGGTTTCAGGATACAGCTGGATGCATTTGATGCCCCAGATGGCCAGCAACGTGGCCTGCAGAAGCACAGTAAACCAGCTTGGAGAAAGCGCACGCAGGACTTCTTGGCTAATCCTGATTTATCAGCCATGCTGGAACAGCCACTGCTTCCCACCCCGGCGGCTGCAGCAGCCCTGCTTACGCTGGTTTGTAATTACAAGCAATCCGAGACTTCAAAGGGAACCACCCACAACGTGCCATAAAATCAGTGTGGACAAAGTAATTCAGCTAAGCAGTAAACTGGATTTTAAAAAGGTTCATCTGAATGCAGGGAAAAAGTTGTCAAACAAATGCACTCAGCTCTGGGTATGGGATGCCACTCAGCAGCTCTTTGTCGAGTCTGCTACAGAAATGGAAAAATTTCACCAAAGTACCAATCCCCCCCAATACCATCGGCCTGCTCGTGCAGTGCCCCGAAAACTGGAAACTTGGGCCCTTCGGTCTCAGCGTTCCCTTCCTGGGGCAGTTTCGCCCTTTTACGGGGCTGTAAGCTGCTTGCTACGCCCTGTGTAACTCTCTGGGACAGGAGATGTGCAAACCTGCAAGGCGGCATCTCTCCAGCCCACTTTGAGTGTGTGGGGGGGGAGATCAGTAGCCAAAGGGGGTTTTGCACAATCACTGCTGCTGGCTAACGCACCCAGGCCCATTATAGCCCCGGAGCAGACAGCACTGTTTCACCGCTTCCACAGCCTTGGAGTCAAGAAGGAAGGCTTCTCCCGCAAAAGCACAGGCTGGAAAGAAGAGTAACTGCTCCGCGCCGGGATCTGCTTCACCAGCGGTAGCAACGCTCGAAGCACCAGAACCACAGCGCAAAGAGCAATGAGGGAAAGGGCCTCCGTAACCTACAGGCACCGATTCTGCGACAGTACCGCTCAGCATTCAATCCTGTAGAATTGGGGCAACTTTTGGAGAGACAGTCAGGCTCCAGAAGCCGGCATTTACTCGTTTTCTCCAGACCTTCCCTTCCTCCCAGCCGTAGCATCCCAGGAAATGTGGCTGTAAACAAAAAGCCTGCCCTGCAGACAGAGGCAATACACAAGTCGGCTGCCACCTACCAAGTGCTCCAGACAGCGTGCAACTCCTTTCTAGGAAAAGAAACAGGGTATTTGGGATCTGCAAGCCACAGGTCAGCAGTGGGGATGTGAGGTTTATCCACCAAGATCTCTACGTCACAGCAAAAGGCTTCTAATGGCACCTGAGCAGAGAAGGGACAGCAATTAGACTCCCAGGCTCTTGCAGTTCCAGAAGAACCGTGATTTCCCTGTCCTTGCTGGGGGCTTGGCACGTCCCTGACCTCCAAACCTCTCCTGCAGTTGAGAGGTCACATGCCAGTAAAGCTGGGAGACAGAAAGAAACGGTCATTCTTTCAGCAAGCTGGTTTTGAGAAATAACACAACAAGGTCCTGGCAGCAGCTTGGAGCTCTCAATATTTGCAACAGCTTTATGGTTTAGGCTGACGGCAACAAACTTGGTTTATTTCTGCACCAGAGCTCGAGTCTCCCTTACGTCACACACACACTGACACGTGGGCGCTGCTTTCCAGGCTGGCCCCTGCGCTCTCTACCATGGCTTTTCCAAAAGCCAAACCCAATGTGACCACCAGCCCTCGCTATCTCTCCCCACAGCGCAGTATGGCCACTGGGAGAGCTTAGTCAAACACCCAGAAAGAGGTTTATTTCTCCTTCCACATGCCTGCCTTGAAAAGAAGCGGCAGGTCGTGCACGCTCCAAACCCCAGTGACAGTCCACGATCACACTTGTATCCACACCAGCTCCCAGGATTTCCAGCCGGTGACAGCCTCGCGGCAGCCCACTGATGCAAAGCGAACGTGCAGCCACGGCGGTGGTCCTTCAAGAGAAGAAGGACCAGCACCTTGGTTGGGATGGAGCTACTGAGAAATGGCTTCCTCGCCGATCCATCCCCCTGCTTCGCAGTACCCTCTTTCAGCACAACAGGCCAGCCGTACGCTGGCTTTTAGCAGCTCCACACCGCCAGCCTTTGTAAATCAGCCCGTAAGCCCGTTAATGCCAAAGTGCCCTTAATTCCAAGGGTCCCCATGCAAGCCTGAACGACCTGCAAGAAAGGATGCAGGTACGATGCTGACAGTACACAAAGCATCCACTGTTTAGTACTTTGGTTGGGCCTTGCAGTGACCATCCCTCAACGAGGGACCACTTGAGGCTCTCAACACTCCATCAGCACAAGTTGTGATCTCAGTAGATCCACCTGGGCAGAACCAGGCCACGGTTTGGACCAGAGGGAGTGCAGCATCAGCCAGGGTTCAGGCAGAAGAAAAAGATGCCGTACAAATCTGGTAGGCACCCTACATGGTGCTAGGCAAGAAAAGAAAGGCTGGGGCCAAGCCATCTCGCCACAACGTAGGGAAAAAGGACCTGAGCAGTGTTACAGAACCAGGAGCAGCAAATCCAGCAGCCCAGCGCACAGGTGGAAAGGATGAGGGCAACAGATTCTGGGAGCAATCAATCCCCAGCACAAAAACCGATCGGCACGGCTCCGACCCCTTCTCAGCAGCAGTACTACTAGCTACCCGGGTTTCTCAGGACTCCTGCAAGGGCTGAGCTGGCAGCAGCGTTACAACCGTTTTGCTGTCTCTAGCAGTCTGCTGCTCTAGGTAACAGCCTGGCAGGGTGGGGCTAGCAAGGTACAGGCGGTGTAGACAAATATTGACTTGCCTGTGGGCACAGAGAGCGCTACCAGCACGGAGAATAAAATCCAGGGGCCCCGAGTCCCAGCCCTCTGCCTTTTGCTCCATCACCCATCAGCAAGCAGGTTTCATAAGTTAACGTGGCACCGCCCAGATGAACGCTGCCACTTCCTAAACTTCTTCTTTGAACCAGACACTCACAAAACGCAGCTCAGCACTTATACAGGAATGACAGCCAGCGCTGGGTGGCAGGGAAAGACCCAAAAAACCGTAAACCCAACCAAGCCCCTGAATCCTGGCACTGTAGGAACGTGCGTGAGGAGAAGATGGATTACTACATGTTCAAGAGATGGTTGCAGTAACCCCACTCGTGACCTGCCCGTGTTGGGTCCTGTACCAACACCAAACAAGCACTCCCTGTCCTGTAACCGATCCCATTTCTCAGCTTGAAGTGACCGTCAGCTGTACGGCTGCTCCCCAGCCACCACCCTCCTCCGGGTTTCTCAAAACACGCTTGACTTCTAATAGCAACATACGCTTTTTCAGGTCACCTTAAGGCCGCCGCCGTCGTGAAAGGACAGGCAAGAACGAAGAGCCCCCGAACCAGCTCTTAAGAAACCCAAGGGGAAGCTCTGCGTGTGACCCGGCTGCCAAGCAAGGCACGGAAAGAGCCCGTCCGCTGGACGGCAATTTCCCCCTTCCGAAGCCATGGCAGAGAAGGAGGAACGGAGAAGGGACGATGCCCCCAAGTCACACGAGCTCCTGCCCCGCCACCGAGAAAAAGAGCCTGAAGCTCCGAAACGGCTTCTTCTTCGGGAGAAGCCGGGGGAGGCACCGCCGACACACCAGATGTCCCAAAGTATCTTTTTTTTTCCAGCCCGCAGCCCACAAAGATGATTTCGAGGCAGTTTTCAAGCTGGGTCCCGTTTTGCCGGCCCCTCTTCGGTACCTCCAGCACCTCTTACAGAGCCTGCTAAGACAAGATGCTTCCAGGTCCCAGGCTTCTCCCGCAGGCACGGAGCGCTCTTTCCCCCAAAGGGGGGCGACCCGAAAGACCCCTCGGGCCCGGGACCAAAGGAGCAGAGCTGGCAGCCGGTCTCCAACCGGTGCTACCGGGCTGCCGCTTCACCGCCACCACCGAATCCCGAATAACCCCGACCCTACCCACCCCTCCGACCCGGCGAGGGGGGGCGCAGCCGGGCGGGCGCAGCCTCTCCCGGGGGAAACGGGGCAGATCCGAAGCGGTCCCGGTCCCCGGTGCCGGTGTGGTCCCGGTAGCCGGGGGTGCTCCGGAGGTCCGGTGCGGTCGGCGTTCAGCCCTTACCTGCGGGAGGTCATGACTCCGCGGAGCTCGGTACCAACGGAACGCCCCCGACCCCGGTCCCGCACCGACTGCCCGCACCGCCGCCGCCGCCCCGGCGGGGCGTCTAAGGCTCCGGGCCGGTGGGGAAACCCCTCCCTGTGACGCGGGGGAATCCCCGCCCCTCCGCCCCGCCCCTCCGCCCCGCCCGGGGAGGGAACCAGCGCCCCGCCGCTCGCCGGGGCTCGGGGACCGGCTCCCGTTCGCCCGCACACCGGCACCGACCTCCTCCCTTCCCACCGCGGCGGCAGGCTGGCCTCCTCCTCCTCCTCTTCTTCCTCCTCTTCCTCTTCTTCCTCTTCCTCTTCTTCCTCTGCACGCTCTTCCTCTTCCTCTTCTTCCTCTGCACGCTCTTCCTCTTCCTCTTCTTCCTCTGCACGCTCTTCCTCTTCCTCTTCTTCCTCTTCTTCCTCTTCTTCCTCTTCTTCCTCCTCTTCCTCCACTTCCTCCTCTTCCTCTTCTTCCTCCTCTTCCTCTTCCTCCCCTTCCTCACCCTGGTCTGCCCGTTCAAAGGACCAGACGCCCGAGTAAAGGCGCAGCTTCCCCTCTCCGCCTCCTCCCTAGAGCCGTTCCCCTTCTGGTACCCAAGTTCCTTCACCCTTCCAGGCTGGCGGGGAGGTTTTCCGGGCTCGGTGCATCCCTCACTCCTCGCTGGAGTAGGTCCACCGTACCCCGGTGCGGATAGGGGCGTGAGATGTCACGCCAGCAGCAATTTGAGACAGCACTGCCATACCCTAAACGCTATTAAAGGTCTAGATTTTGGGGTCGAGTTCCCAAAGACTCAAGAGGCGTGCTACCAAGAGAAGGAAACAAGCCACCCCATAATGAGCACCTGAGGCTGGGCAAGGCTCAGCAACGTTCACTGTTACCCCCAAACACCCCCGGCTTTGGAGTCAAGAGGGCGCGATGTCCCCAGAGTGGGTTCCCCGCTCTCATCCCAACGCCTACGGTGAGACAGGGATGGTGACGCCCAAATCTTCCACCGGGGTAAGCTGAAGTTAGGTGTGCCCTAGGCACGCTCTACGCTTTATACAAATAGAGCACGTTTTGCCACCTGAAGTGTAAATTCAGAGGCCTTTCACAAACTCATGTCAAATAGACGTTGCTTCGCATAAAAGACAGAAATTAACCCAAAGAAATGCCCTGAATCTGGCACCTTTCATGAATGCTGGGTGAGAAAACAAAGCCAGCTGTCCACGAGAGAGAAAAAGCCGGGATACAGCCAGCGAGCTCCCTCCTCCCCCCCCCCCCCCCCCGGTCTACCCGTAGTGGCAAAAATAGCAGTTTTATAACTATAATAAGACTCAGCGAATTCCATGTCTATTCGGGGAATACCCAGAGAGCTGGCAGCAGGAGCCAGCTCATTTCTCAGCGAGGACGACTGGCGGGTTGCATAGCTTTGCTGCGTGCCACCGCATTGCTCACGGGGCAACGAGGACCGTAGAGGCCAAATAGCAACCCCGATAACAATGACCCCTGTCCTCTCCTTCCTCATCTCCCCTGCCATTGAGGCTCCTAGTCACTGGGACCTTCTTCACAGCACTGAGACTTCATTGTGAGAGACCAAACTGTGACTTCTCTGTGTGCCTGTCTCATATGGGAGGGGGGAACAAGACCCTTTCTCAGGGCAATGCACGTGGTCAAGGAGGGACTGCTCTTCAGCTTCGTGGTTAAAAACAGATCAGAAGGAAAAAACCCTGGAACAGATCTCCCCCCTTCGTGTAAGGTCCTGGTTTCTAGCCTATGCAACTGGGATGCAGATAACTGGTGAAAATGGTCCCTTCCTGGGAGATCTTAGCCCTCCTGTCTCCTCTCCATTGGCATGCTGTGATTCCATGGAAATAATACCCAGCAGACAAATCCAGACCCTGGCCTGGGAGCTCTCGGCAGCCAGAACGCCCCATTTTGTGGGTGCTGGGATGGCGTCGGTCCCTCAGGTGACGTGCTGCAATAGAAATGCACCACAGCAGAGGTGCTAGATGTCTGTGTGACCCCATCTGCTCTCTAACCTGCTCAGTCGCAGCTGGGGGGAGAGGCTTTAACGGTGGCCGGGTTCTCCCCTGCTACAATTTCCCCAGCAAGGACAGATTTTTCTGGCTGCCGGGTGGTTGTTGGAAGCTTCTCCTCTGCTGTGTACCGCAGGAATGGGGGACTCCTCGTGTGCCCAGCATAGCTGGCCCAGAGAGCAGGAGAAAGTGGGTTTCGGTGCCCTGCTCAGGAACTTTGGAGGTTGATATTTCTGCCCCAGCCCTGGGGCATTTTCTGCTGCAGGCAGAGGAGAGCATATATTTAGCTCTAATCTATATATTCTCCTGGGAATATCTACAGGGGTGGGAGAGCGGCTCGAAACGCCACGTGCTAATAGCCAGGACAATACTGGCAGCACGGCTAGGAGCGAAGAAAAGTGACAACGCTCCTGGGGAAGCGTAAAGTTTGTCTTGCAATTACAGAGCATGTGCCTGGGCTGGAGAATTCCCAGGGGACAGGGTGGAAGGTCCCCAGCGAGAACAGGGTTGACGGGCCACTAAAAATGCGGTCGCTGCTGGAGGGGGGAAGCGGTCACACGGGACAGGAGGCTCCAGAGGAGCTCATCAGGAGCCTTCGTGTCCGGGCTGATCTCTGGGTTAAGACACCAGACTTTCTGCGGGGAAAGATGCCTCTGAAGATGTTAAGTTCTGGGAACAACGCTCCCAGGTGCCTTTAATGTCTGCGGTGAGGACAGCTATGAAGATCCCATTTCAGCCGCGTCAGTCATCCAGAAGGGTCCAGTGCTACTCAAAGTCGCTTATCATTTCCTCCTGAACTGTTCATCGATATAAGCACAGACTCTCACGCGTGCTCTTTCGTTTGCAGGCTGGAAAGGGATAGCTGGGTACCGGGACACAGCCACATCACGTAGCTCTCCAACAGCTTGGTGCTGGGAATGCAGGGGAAGCAACTGGGATTCCAGTCTGATGGAAGGGAATTCCTCCAGGTGCACTTTGGCCAGATGCTGTGAACTAGTCCCATTCCCTCGGGTCTGCACGGGGCCAGGACGTGTTTGCTAAGAAACAGCCAGGACCCTCACGTTACATCCACCGGAGAGATGGCAGCTCAGGCAGCCCAGCACCGCTGCTGTGTGCTCAGCTTTGGGAAGATGTTTGTACTCCCAGCCACAGCTGCAAAAGCTCCATCAACCCCTGAATTCAGGGCACCTATTCAGGGCACCTAAATAGCCCCGAACCGTAGACACTGTGACAGGCTCCTTTGACGAAGAGCCAGAAAGACGGTGTTCATGGGCCAAATTGTCTACTTCCAAATGTCGCAGCCCCTTTTCTCTCTGAATAATCACATTTTCCCAGCCAGAGACACGAAGGTACATTACAGAGCAGGGTAATGGATCATTATGCTGCTCTGGCAGCTGAGGAGAGCGCAGGGAGTGCAAGCAACCAGCCCGAGGCACAGGCTGCGTCAGCAGCAGAGCAGGGCAAGAAATCCACGGTTCCTGCTCCCCACCATACACGCTGCAAAATGGGGCCAAGCAGCCACGGAGCCGAGGAGTCCAGATTTATTAACAGCCACTTGCCCGGGCTACAGGGGAAAGGGATGCGGGCCACAAACAGCACCCAGCAGAGATTTAGGGCTGGTCTGCCGTATTCCCGAAGGACTAGCTCCCACCAGCCTGGCTAGCAGCAGCACCCTCGGGAACGAGCAACTGTAAAAGGTGATACACTAGATCAAAATCCCATGGGACAGCCCCATGAGACCGTTCACACCATCTCCAAAGCAACACACCCGCTGCCCTTCACTTCCCCTGGGTCCCTCCCATCGGCTTCCCCACCATCCCCAGCTCAGTGGTTCAAGAAGAATGGAGTAAACTGCTTTTAGTCCCGGACTGAAGCTCCTTGGCACGCAGAGAGGCTCCCAACCGGCTGTCGGGGTTAGCCGTTCCCAGTTGACTAGGGGTGCCAGAGCAAACTGGGGACGGGTAAGACCATCCAACCCCGATCGCCTTCTTCTTGAAGACACCGCCTGTTTGCCTTCTCTCCCAGCGAGCGCAGACTGGGCAGCCTGGCTCGATGCGCGCACGGTGTGTTCCCGAGAGCGCGAAGCTCTCAGGGCGAGGGCTGCCAGAAAGCGGGGCCAGGCCATTCCCCTGAGTCATGCTTGCTGCCTGCCCAAGCATGCCCCCAGCATGGCTCCTGTCCTTCTTTCCTTCCTCTTTCCCCTCACAATGGGTTTTTCTAGCCTGTAGTAAAAAAAAAAAACCCAACAAAAACCAAACCCCATCCAGCTGCCCGAGCTCAGCTTTTCCTTCTGGCCAAGACAACGATAGCTTTTTCTCCTACTGCTCTGCAGCAAGCTGGCAAAATGCCTGCGAAAGAGGTACTGACTTTGCAAGTCTGGGCCTGTCGTGGCATAATAAGGTCATTGTCAAGAAGACGCTGCACCAGGAGGCCGATCTTGAGCAAAACGTGGCCCCGGTTGTGAGTTGTGCAACCCCTGGGGCTGTTCTAACACTGGCCTCATTGTTTGCCATTGTGAGTCTTTGGCGTCTCGTTGTCCACTGAAAAGCCAGTTCCTACCGAGCTGGTGAGGACACCAATCAAATGTGCATCGTTGCTGGATATCGGAATGACTTCATTTGCTAAATTAGCTGCCTCCCGAACGGCAGGAAACCCACTTCTTTTCTCACTTCGCACCACTTGGGTGAACGTGAGGTCTTGATTGAACAAAATTCTCCACCTCCCACCTTCTTTTCTCGCAGACAGATGAAGCTGCAGAGATCAGAGAGCTAGGGCTCTGGCCAGGTGGAAAGGTCCCATTAGGAAGACCCGTTTAGAGCAGGAACGGTGCTGGTACATCTCAAACCACATCGTGCTTGCGAGTGATTTTCCATGGCTCCTCAGTTTACGGAGGGTAAAACCCAGGGGAAACTGCTGCCATCGGTGAGAAGCAGGCCACAGAAGCATCACTTCAGTCTCGTTGACACGATGCGATGTTAACGGGATACAAAGCCTCTTTTGAAAAATATTCCCTAAGCAGAGGTGATGAAAGCAGGCATGGCAAAAAAGGAAAAGCTAGTGGATACTTGAATAGGGGAAACCATTTCGGATGGCCAAAGAGGAGGGAAAGTAAAGACACACGCGAGTCTTCCTCCTGCAGACGCTGGGTGGATAGGATCACGGTTGGCATTCATAAAGAGGCCGCATTTAGAAGATACAGCAGGTACCTGTATGAGCCACTGGTTCTAAGTGAAATGGAGAGCAAGATACTGGTTTGACTTCACACAGTATCTGCGCAGGAGACAGATGGACACCAGCGAGCAAGCGTGAGGCACACAGTACAAAAAGAATAAAAAAGCAATAGGCCCCTTAAAAACATATTTAATAGTTTTCAAACTTTATTTCATGGTGATTGACGAAAGACACAAGTTAGTAATGGTTATATCATGCTGCTCCTCTACTGTGCATTGCCCTTCAGAATTCATACAGCAGTTCACAATGGTCATTAATTTACCCTATAAATGAAGCCACATGGACATCTTTTTTTTAAAAAAAGCAAAAAAAAAAAAAAAAAACAACCCAAAAAAAAAACAAACCTCAATGTCTTTTTTGTTTTTTTTTTTTTGTACATACATGTTATAAATGCTATTAAAAATAAAGCCGAAGTTAAGTGCACAGCCCCTAGGGAGCACTGCTGAATCTGACCTTGGTTCAAGATGCTTGACAACGAGGACGCAAGGTCCTGTTTTAAGGCATTTCCAAGCCCCAGCAAAAGCAGACAGAGTTTTTGTTTTTGTTTAGTTGGTTTTTTTTTTTTTTGCAGTGACCCTGGCTTCATTTCAGTGGCATTCTAGAAAATTAGCAGCTTCCTCTGTGCATGCCCCTCTCCCTCTGGAGTTGGCACATCCAGCCCTCGGTCTCAGCCAACGCGGTTGCATTGCCCAGCTAAAATTCACGTTCTCAAAACAGAGATCGAAGGTCTCACGCTTCCCTCCCATCCCACCCCATCCTGCAGTCTTAGTTAGCCCCTGTCTATCTCCACCTCGTGATCAAAATACAGCAGTCCATCCCCTTCACAACACAGTCACAGTACTCCCCACCAGGAACCACAATTTATATAAACAGTAGCCACTTAAAATGTGGTATTGCCACACACACTCACACACACACACACAGAGCGGAGTCTCCATCCCACAGCGGGCGCAGCCCACCGTGAAATATTTAACCACTGGATTTTTAGAGGAATGTCAATAGATTAGGCATAGATTGGGGTAAACTTCTTTTAATTAAAAAAAAAAAAAAGAAAAGAAAAAGAAAAAAGAAACCCAAGTGGTTTTACACAACGTTCTTCCCCTTTGTTACATCTGTGTTCAGAGCTCACCCTGAGAAAACTAATTTGACTTTTCATGGCTTAAAATTTAGCGCCAAGAAACAACATTTTTAAAGGTGCACTACTTTGTAAAGGTACACTACCAGGTGTGCTAGAAAGTTAGGGTAAAACTGCAGAATGATGGTACCCTGGATATTAATTAATATTTGATACCTTGCGGGATCCTTCCGATTAATTCTGTACACTCCATAAAGCTGGTTTTACACAGAGCAATGCCAGCTGCCATCTCAGGGTGGGAAAGGGACACAGGTGTGTTCCAGTAGTGGAAAGGGACATAGATGCTACACAGCATCAGTAAATTCTTCCCATGGAGAAGGAACCTGAATGGAGTGGGTCATTTCTTTCATAGCTGCAATCCGTTTGTTCTTCTCCTGCTCACAGGAGATTCAGTGTTTGCATGCAAACGCGTGCTGGTTGACAGACACTCGCGCACACACGTACGTTCGTTCAGAAACACACATACTGGCTTTGTAACTGGCACCACAGTATTTGCTTTCGAGATTTGCGTGGAGGAAGAAAATACTTAAAACACCTCCTCCCAAACACTACTGCCTCGACAGCTGACTCGCGCCCCATTCCCATCGAAGCTGTTGCTGCTGAGCTAGCAGTATCCAGAGGAGCTTTGATCGTGGCGTGGAACACCCTGCATTGCACTGGGCATTGTGAAAACTTGAAGTCAAAGGTAAAACTCCAATTACTCTTCCTGGGAGAGGCTCTAATACCAGCTCTACAGAGATTCACGTGCTGGCCAGCTGCAAGCATCCTCATGGTAGATAGAGGGAAAATCATGCCCGGAGGCTGGAAAACAGACATGGGTCATGGAAGGACACATCCAACAGATTTTTTTTTTTTTTTTTTTTTTAGTGAAAAGGGACCCAGTCCCCGTGCCCTCGCAGCCCGCTTGACAGCGCTGGAAGAGGGAGAGCACTTCCAGCTCTCGAAGACATGCTGCGAGTTTCTCACCGGCGCACGGGAGGGCAACGCTTGGTACACAGAAGCTCTTGGGAAGAGCAGCCAGGGCAAGCAGGTGGTTAGGACACGTCTGGATAAACACAAAGCGTGGAAATGAGGTTTCACAGCTGCTTCTGCACATGTCCAAGAGGAGGAGGAGGAGAGCCGACAGAGAAATCAACATTTCCCCCACAGCACCTCTCAGTCCAGCAAACAGTCATAAGACAACCAAAGAGCAATGCTTTTCTGCCTGCTCAGAGCAGACCTTGGTCTCTCTTCCAGTGCATGGCATCCCTGATTTTAACAGAGCATAAAGGAGAAAAGCACTTGAGATTCTTACACACATAAATTATAGTGAGAGGAAGGGAGGGAGGAGGGAGATAGGGTGAACACAGGGCCAGGAGACGGCTTGGCAGAGCCAGACCCCAAAGCAGGGGGGTAATTCCCGCTTCTCTGATGGCCACTTCCCTGCTCAGCCAGCACTGCAGAGAGGACTTTGGGGCCAGGCCTGAGATGGGAAAGCAGGGAATCCACGAAGGCCACACGTCTCGCCAGCACCAGCATCCTTTCCCCCGTGGGCGTGAACAACGACCCAAGAACAGAAGTAAGGAGGGGGAACAATAACCCAAAAAGAAGCTTCAAGTATGAATAAGATTTACAATGCAGGTGCAATAGGGAAGTTCTTCTGTCACTTCTTGGAGACTTGGTTCAAGGTTTGTTCTTTGTTGCTGCTGTTTGATTAGAGTCTGACTGACCTGGATAGACGGCAACCGAACAAATAACCCAAAAGAAAAGGTGTTTCCTCCCCTCCCTTTCCCCCCTCCCCCCAAAATATAAAAAGCAATAAGTTTACAAAAATAGAAAATAATTACAGCAATAGGCAGGAGGGAGGGAAGGAGAAGGAAGGGTCCCTGGGGGGTCTATTTGGCTGAGCAGTGTAATATCGTGGGGTTGTTTAAAGCGTCCTCCACCAGATGCAGTTCTTGGCGGTCGACAATCACGTCCCTTATGCAGCCAATAAAGCCAGTGCTGTAGGCCTTGGGCAGCTTGTGAGCCACACTCAGCTTCTCCATTCCCCCTGCAAGAGAAAGCACAGAAGGTCGGATGGGAGGACAAAGGACAGGCTGCCGTACGGGCCAGCAGCACACTCACGTGCACGCACAGAGTGCAGGTGCTGCTGGGAATGCCCTCCTCAACACGGCGGAGGGGAAACCTCTTTTCTGGCCAGTATTTATTTTCACTTAAATCAGAGAAAGGCCAGTTCCAACTTATACGTAAAGGTTTCCTGAAGACACTTACAACAGTAACTTGCATTCCAAAATACCAATTCAACTTAAAATACTTCATTTTCCTGGAGGTTGCTCCCAAATTCAAACTGAATTTTATTTCAGTTACTGAAATGTCAACTACGGCTCACGCCAGGCCTGGAAATTACGAAGGGCTGACTGCGAACAAAACCTTTGGAAGAGCCAGTGAGGAAGCCAAGCAAAAATTTTCCCTGGAAAAACTTCTTCTTCCACATAACTTCTAAGTTGATTTCAGAACGAGGAATGGCATCTGGGATACTGTCTTTTCAGAGGTAAGGCTACGTTTCTGAATATGAACTCCTTGTAACTCAGGTTAGACCTGAAACTACGGGCTTAGACTGGGAAAATAAGAACAGATGCTTCCAAAAAGCGTAAATAGATTCTAATTCATGGTTTCTTCACTACAGATGATCAAAATCCCCAGATGAACATTTCTGTCCATTGATTTCTGTGGGCCTTGTGCTCCCTCCCAATCACGAACCCTAGGACCGTGCCTGAGGACGAGCCCACTCCTGAACTTACAGATGGAGAGCCAAGTCATGGAAGTTCCTCAAGGGACGAACGAAGCCCAGGACCTGCGGCATCCCCTGCCGCTGGGCATCCTTCTGTCACCCCTTCGGGCTCCAAAAAGGACTTCGCTATCCTCTCACTTCAGATTAGTACTGGTTGTAGTTAAGCACAATTATCCTACGCTGGTGGGTGGATTTCTTGCCTATTGGAGCTGTTACAGGACAAATCTAGCCTCTGCGCTGACAGATCTGCCACAAGCAGCGTGAGGTAGATGCAATGGGCCAAACTCTGTCTGCGGGATCAAAATACTTATGTCAACACAAATGGAACTGACTCTGCTGCGCACAAGGGCACCTTCTGGCATATCTGCTTATTCTGTTATGCAAATAAAGCAACACTTAAAATTTGGGTATTTGCGTATTTTCAGGCAGAAGTACCCTTCTCTCAATTGAGCCGTTTCACTTTTGGGAACCAGAGTTACCCAAGCAAGTAACATTTGGGAGGCTCATCAACTAAGAGAGGCTCCCACGCGTGAGGGAATTCAGCAGGTGGGAGCACTCCCGGTTTGGAGAGGGATGTCCATGCCATCGGCAGCAGCCGCAGGCCAGCTAACGGCTCTCTTCAGGGGACATGGCATTTGGTAAAGCCAACTCTTCGTCCCTCAGCTGTCACCAGCATCCTGCCCTAGTAGGCAGAGAACAAGCAGGGGACTTTTTAGGTCAAACTTGTCAAAAAGTCACCTGCGAGGCAAAATTGTTCCACTGAAACAAGGGAGGGAGCGTCAACGTCCCAGCTCCAGCTCTGAGCCCCTCAGGAAAGAAGAGGTTCAGCCTTTCCACACCGACTTACCCAGCCACAGGGCCCCATCTGTATCTAGCTGTGTCGCACCAAGCGGAGAAGAGCCAGCAATGGGAGCTTCGTTGCCGACTTGAAGGGAACCTTCTCTCTGTACCCTGCTCCCGGAGGGAAGGTAGAAGAAACGCAAGATTAGCAACCTCAGAGGAAAAACCCAGAGCTGTCCTCCGCTTTATGCCAAATCTAGACACTGGGCACCATCAGCCCTTCTCCATCTGGAGAGGAGCGGGGTCAGGCCGGGTAGCACAGCATCCAGCATCCCCTGGGCATCCTGCAGCCCCTGCCAGCGGTCAACCACAGCTTCCTCCCGCACCCTCCAGACCCATCAGCAGAAATCCCTGGCATGCCAGCCGCATGAGCCGCTCACCACTCCCGCCACCAATAAAAATAAAAGGGACGGCTCGGGCTCGCCGCGAACAGAATGTCAAACCCTCAGCCAGCTAAAATAAAAGGCACGAACCTTTCGTACCTCCTCGAGCCTGCCCCTTTGACATTTCCAGGCGTGTTCCAACACGCGCCCCTCCGACGCGGCACTGCCCACATGCCTCTCCTCTATTATTATCCAAGAAGAGGAGTGACCCTTGGGGATCACAGGGCACGGAGCCACGGCCATGACTCAGGCTCCCTAGTTCACAGCTTGCCCAGCCCAGAGCAATCTGCCACGGTCCCGCTCTCCCTTCCTGCTCGCCTTCGCACCTGTACGCTTTGATATGAATCCACCGGTTGGTGTTGACTGGGACCGTGGATCGTAGGACGACGGGCTTGGAGCCGAGGTCGTAGGTCATTTGTACGAAGCCATCCACTATGGCGATGGCGATGTAGTCCGATCGCTCTAGCCCCTTGCCGCTCCACAGGATCAGCCCCTGAGTGGCTTCTGTTTTGATGCTTAGTTCAAAGTGGTTCGACTGCAAGGCCTTCTCGCTGCACGGTGAGATGGGAGCAGGGGAGAAGACAAGAGCAGAGTTAGAAACATGGCTACAAAAGCAACAGGCAGCCAGTCAGCTCCTCAGAGCAGCCTTCTCTGTTCCCAGCCAACGAGTTCACCCGCCGAGGACAACCTTCAACCGACCTTTGGCATCAGGCTATGCATGGGGTCTCAGTCCCTACCCGCTGCGCTTGAGGGGTCGCAGCCTTTGCAATATCCCAGGCCTGCTCAGAAAGCCTGTGTGTGGCGGGGAGAGCAGCTGGAAAGCTTTAAACCAGGCCACGGGATCAAAGAAATGGCCTTCTGGAGGTCTCGAACCCAGCACCCACTCAGAGCAGGACCATTGCCAGATGAGGACAGCTGTGGCTCTGCCCAGCTGAGCTTGGGAACACCAAGCCTGGAGCTCCTCCATCGTCCTGCTGACCTGAGCAGGGGCTTCACAGTTCCCCTGGGGATGAAGTGTTTTCCCCAACATCCAGCTTGAACCTCCAAAGACACAGTACGGGGCTACAGCCCCTTGCTTTTGCCCTCCATGGAGCGTAAAGTTCAGACACATCAAGCCCTGCAAGGTATGACACGCAAGTCCTGGTTTTGCCTCCTTATGTGGAGGCGCTGAAGGAAGAGGTCTGTTACGTGGGCTGGTGAACAGCACCGGGCTGGCCCCGATGTGGCCAGCAGAAGGGTTTTCCCCACAGAGCTGCCTTTGATTTGAGAGAGGTCAGAACAAAGAGGGGTCTATTGGCCAGATCAGGAGATTTGCGGGCAGCAGCTGAGCTGGGGTCAACACCGTTTGACCATCCTGCTGGCAAGCATCCGAGGTGCAAGCAGAGCTGGGCTGCCTGGGGACCACAGCTCCCCATACCATCACGGCACAGCCATCAGCCTCGGAGGCGTTTGCTCTACCGCTGCCTCTGCTTGACCAAAGACCTACAGGAACCCAAAGGCTGAGGACTGTGAGATGATGAGCACCCTGCAGTTCAAAGGGGATGGAGACTGTCCATAGAGGCAGCAAAGCCTTCTTTCCCCTAGATGTGGTGTCTTTTCCTAAGGGCGGAGTGAAGGAAGGACAGGATTTACCCCACATTGGCATCCCCATCTTTGCTCAGTCCCTGTTGGAACAGGCAAAAGGGGCTTGGCAACAGGTGACGTCGGCGTATGGAGTCGCCATCCATTCTCCTGGGATGCTCCGAGACATACTGCTGACACATGTGCACACATAGACCAGACAACATGGGCAACACAGAGAGCTTTTTATTCCCAAGGGACACTGCGTCCAAAGGGCTGGACGAAGGCGGGATTGCCAAGGCAACTCAGCCTCTCCTTTCACCCACGGCTATTTGCTGTCTAGGTCCCCCAGGAGCAAGGGCCAGAGCTGGAGCTGCATAGGAGCTGCTGTGTCTATGCTGGAAGGACAGGGCTTCCTTCATGTTTACTCTCATCACCTGCAGAGCTGCATCCCTTATAAATAAAAAGCCAAGGGTATGGACAGACAGAACACACACAGAGACATGCTGAGGCAGCAACAGCAGAGCACGAGATACAAAAGCCAAAAGCCTGGCACAGACTCACCTGGGCTCCGCAGGATAGTCCAGCGCTTCGGGACTTAGATGCAGGAAGAAAGGGGAGCATGCGATAAGCGCAGGACAGCGGAGGAGACCCTTCCCTCCCACCCCGCTCACAGACAGGGCACAGCCCCGCTCAACGGTGACACTTCTTCACCCTACACAACGGCCAAGCTGAGAAAACCGCCCAGCATGAGCAGGAAGCCTCAGCCACTGGGAGCCGAGTTTCCTCAAGCCAGCGAGGCAAGTTTGCAAGTTGTTGCTTAGCCAAGGCGAGCGTAAGAACGCCAACGAGCGAATACAGCCCTGTCCCAGCAGTGCAGGGACTCTGCCGTGCTCTCCTGGGCCAGGACTATCAGCGTTCCTGCTAATCGCCCGCGCTGCCCCGCTGGGATGCGTATCCCGGGACAGGACAGAGGGCAGCACTGCTGGGAGAAGGGAACTTTTGGTCCACGACCCTGCACGAGGACCCTTTCCCCGGGCAGACCTGCAGGCAGGTCTCAGGCTGGTTCTTTGGGATGCTGTGGAATGGGCTCCTGTCTAGCCAGATAGCTGAATTGTCACTTAAGGGCTCTGAGTCAGCCTTGGGGCACTTGGGCAGCAGGGCATGCGTGGAGAAGGGGAAACCCAGGATTACAGCTGTCCTGCTGGCACCGCCTGCAAGCGGTAGGGGCTACAGGCCCTGCATTACAATCAGCTCTAACTAAATGTATATATAAAAATGTACATACGAGAAAAAAAAAAAAAAAAAAAAAAAAAGTAGGGGCATGTCATGGCCAGCAGAGCCCAGAGAAGCAATTGGAGTGTTAGCCCTGCCCAAGGCACACCCCGGTGTCTGCCTGGAGGCAGAAGAAACTACTTTTTATGGGCAGCCCAATGGGTCCTTCAGCCCTGGCGGGGCTAGTGAGTGCCGCTGCCAAATCCCGGCAGAAGGATCTGGGGAGAAGTGCTAAGCTCCCTTGCAGGAAGGAGCATGAACAGCCAAAATAGGCTGGTTCAGGCAGGGAGAAGGCTGGGAACGGTGACCTTCCCTTTGCAGAGCGCTGGGAGAGGCAGGACACAAACGTAGCAGCTTTCTGCTCGTCTGCAGGGATGTGGCTCGAGTCCATGCAGAGGGACAGCTGGGCACTCTGGACATGGCAGAGCTGTCGTGCAGGCCACTACATGCCTTTTGTTGCTGTAGGGCACTGTCTAGCTTAGGAGGATGCTTGGTTCCTAAAAAGCCCTTTCCAAAACACTGCAGCACCTCCCAAACTATTTAGTGAACATGCAGGTGATGGGCTCTGTGGCTCTCCAGGTGTCGGCATGCATGCATGCACGCAACGGCCTCCCGAGCCTCTGCCTGACCCCAGCTTGTAGAAAATGAGGTGAAATGGGGATGTGACAGGCAGGTATCACTCCAACTCTCCCCCACACAGTGGGGAATACGGCTGCATGAACCAGTGCTTTTCTTCTACTCCTGCTGCTCAGCAAGACAGACAGACAGTAAATCAAAGCTGTCAAGCCCCCTCTAGGGAAGAAGCCCTTCTCCCCATCCACCTGCCCAGGCCCTTCTTCTGCCCCCCCGCCTGCACTGCACGTTGTGAGGGGTTCCCCCTCACTGGAGAACATTCTCCTAGCACCCAGCTTTGCCTCCTCGCTATGGCAGTACTGGAAAAATCGGGGCAGGATTAGCATCCCTTATTTCCATCACCAGCGCCTTTGCCACTGATGGAAGAGGCAACTTTCCTCCTCTAGGCTCACCCACTTAAACTAAGGCTAAGTTGTAGCATCCTGCTGGGACAAAACCTGACTGCAGCGGAGCCAGCTCCTGCTGCATCTTGGCTGTGATTTGGACCCCTGTACAGCCGCAACGAGCTGCGGTCAGTACCTGGGTCCTGCTCACCCTGAAATGGGAACGCCTGCCCGTGACAGACCCCTGGGGCAGTGCCCGTATTCTTCCTCCCAACACCTGCCCTGAGCTGCCCTGCGGCTGGGCTGGTGGTCAGGGTGGCAATGGGAGACGTGGAAGGCAGATGGCTGGGGGGAAGAGCTGGGCGGCAGGGAGGACTGTACTTACGCGGGGATCTCATTGGTCAGGTGGCTTGAAAACAAAGAAACAAGGACATTGAGAAGAGACGGACAGACAGAGACTGACAAACAACAGCTCAACACAGATGCCCTCCCCAGGCAGGGCGTTAGGGCAGCAAGGAACCTGAGGTTGTAAGAGGCAGATGGACGGAGCGTAATCCAATACCCCGTCCCAGTGCCACGGAGCTGGGAATTAACCACGGGGGCTGTAGGAGCACAGTGCTGAGGAAGGGTACTGAGCCAAACTGCTCAGTCTCCTGTAGGAGAAATATCCAGCCCAGAGGCTGAAGAAAACCTCAGCCAGCAGCTGCGTAGCGGGCTCTGCTTATCTTGAGAGAGAAGCCCCAGGGACAAGTACAGCCACAGAGACCGCAGGGTCCAAACACGTACCCCTAGCCCATGGGGTCAGGGTCGAGCAGATGCCGGAGAAGGATAGCCAGATCCCACAGCAGCAATGGCCCGTTCCTGCTGGCAGAACCGCCCCTTGCTGCACAAACAGCCAGGTAGACAAAGGAGCTGGCAGACAGGCATAAATTAAACCACAGGCAGAGCTACCTCTCCCCTCAGCACAGCTCACCCAGCCTACAACTCATTCCTGAGGACGTGGGCAAAGAAAGGCACCAGCCAGGAGCAGGGCACAGGCCACATGAACCATCTTCATGGGGCGCGCTCAGCCAGCTTCAGCACTCTCCCAAACCAGACTCCCGTTAACCCAGAAGGTGGCCCAAATGCTGCAGAACGAGACCATCCAGACCTGAAGCCGGCCAGGTGCTGCCGTTATGGGGAAAGCCCTCTGCCAACAAAGGAACTTTAGAGGTAAGGGCTGGAAGCGACTGCTCACAGCCCCGGTTTGGCTTGCCCGTCTTTGCGTGCTGTACTTGGATTTCTTCGACCCTAGCTCTTCCTCCGGCTAACAGCCCTAACTCCTTCTTTTGACCTTGGTTCAGCTCCGCAGCCAAGTTACCTCTTTGTCACGGCATTGTGGTACTCCATATACGTCCTACCATCAAAAGCGATGGCCTCTGCATCTCCAGCAGCCTTCTCAATGATCACTGGAGGTGGGAAAAAAGAAGAGCTGTCAGGCAACGTAGCATGGCCTGTCTGTCCTTGGAGACTAGGAAAATCCCCCTTTACACCGAGCATTCGTAACAGGACGAAGGCATGCACAAACCTGCCGTCCCTTGGGGCACGTCAGCACTGTGGCACTCTAAGCAAGCCCCTGGAAAGGTTTGCTGTGGCTTTAGGGCCCGTGAGTTTGGACCATCTCCCTGTTTTGCAGCCAACTGTCACGAAATCTGCAGCCTTGTTGGTTGCCTAGCTGAAGCTGGGGAGGAACCTGCGCTTGGTGATGGCCCAAGCGCTAAACTCAGGGAGGTAGGAGGAAAAAACCCGTTATCTGGAGGCAGCTAGGCATTGCTCAGGCCCTCCAGGTGAATGTGCTACAGCACTAAACCATGTTTCCCTGCCCCAGGCTGCTTCAAGTGAGCGCAGCAACGTACAACAGGATCAGATGGGAGGAGGTGACAGGGCTGGGTGATCTACCCGTGGGCAGCAGCATTCGCCCTGCTGCACGCAGCGTAATGCCTGCATTTCTGCAAAACGGCATAACCCCAACTTCACAGCTGCACAACAGTGCCAGCCTGCAAATGCCACAGCTTGTTTCCCCTTGGATCCCTCCCAGCAGTCACAACGAGGACAAGACCTCAGGCTTAGCCTAAGCGATGCGCTGTCCTGCTGCCACCAGCTAGTCATCAAAGCAGTTTCATTGCCATGTCTGGCTAGCGGGTGAGGGTCCGTGTCCAGCCCTACCCTGGCAGTCTCACCTTTCTCGCAGTGAGCGCCGGAGAAGCCCCTCTGGCAGGCACACTCGTAGCTCTCTAGCCGGGGGGTACAAGTGCCTCCGTTCTGGCAAGGATTAGGTTTCTGGGTACAGGGATGGCCTCGGAAGGGGGAGATCTCAATGGCGCTGCGGATGTTCTGCTCCTTCAGCACGGGCACCCCCTTGATGGAGATCTGGCAGATACAAGCAAAGGGAAGCCCAAGAGTCAGCCTTCACTGCCCCACTTCTCTGCGGGGCAGGTGGGGAGGGGACAGAGGCCAGTATCCTCTGGAAATGGATGGAAATCCAGCCCCAAGCCCCACGTGTTCCTGTGACGCCCACCCGCCTCCTCTTCTGCCACCCACCGCTGCCACTTTTCAACTGGGTATATGCCCCCCCATCCGCACACACGGACCCACACTGCCTATCCTCCAGCGATGCCAGTGCGGATGGCACATCTCCCAGCCAGATACCTGTCCCAGGCTGCCCGGTAGGACCTTACCCTCTGCACCGCTCCATCAAAACTGGTGGAGATGGCGGCTGCTCGAGCTAGCTTGCTGAAATCAGGGGCTCCCCCTACATAAAATGGCTCCTTCAGGTTCAGGAAGGTGTGAGGCACCTGGGGAGGAGAGGGAAGAAGGTGAGATGGAGAAGATGTCAGGCTATCCCTAAGCTGCAAGTTGGGCATTTGGCCCAGCTCCGTGGGTTCTAGAGGAGGCTGCGAGCGGGGCAGCGCTGCAGGCAGAGCAGGCACCCGTGCACAACCAGAAACCAGGCTGGTGGGAAAACAAGCAACACCCGCCTGTCCCCCCCAACTCCCTGCCTCCCTGCCCCTCAAGTCATGGGCTGTGTCCTGGGGCAGGGCTGGCGTGGGATACCGCCGGCCATCTCTGCAGAGGCAGGAGCAGAAAAACAAAAAAGCATGCCGGAGTCCAGCAAGCAGGACAGCCCTGCCCTAGGGTGGGCAGGCAGGCAGGAGATGGGCAGGCTGGGCTCAGCACCCCACTTGGGACCAGGTCCCTACCTACTGCTCCTGCCCCTGCCAACCACCCTGCAACCCTCTGCCTTCCTGGCCGGCCACCAGGACCTGCAGCCGGCCACCAGCCACGGCACTGCCGGGGTGAGCCGCTGCCGAGCCCAGGGAGAGGACGAGCTCCATGGATCTGGCACCAAACCGGGCTGCGTAAAGGGCGTTTGGGAGAAAGGAGCTTCCAGCGAACCTCCTCATGCCAAGCTGCAAGGTCTTGCCTGCCAGCAGGCACACAAGGAAAAGGTTTCCTGTGAATTTAGTTTTGTGGAGATGCTGTTCGAATGCCCTCAGGCGTGGAGGCCTCTGGTTTTGCGTGGCCCCCAAAACCGAGTAAACAAATACTGCTTCAGTCTCGCCAGGGCTAATGTTTAAACCCAAACGCATACCAGAGGGATTCAGCTTGGGCTCATCCGGCTGCTACAGGTCCCCTACAGCAAATGGCTAGAGTAGGTTCTCCTGCATCTCATGTGGCTGTGTGTTTGGAGGAGAAAGACTCCCTCCTTGCTGTCACCCTGCAGCCCCAACTGCACAGCATGGAAAGTCCCGGGTGAGTCTTCAGCCACATGGTTCACCGGGCACACAACAGGAGCGATGTCCCTTCCCGAGCACCTGGGATGGACCCAGAGGCACAGCAGCGAGGCAAAGATGCAGTTATATGAATCACTAGCTAATGCTTTGTGGAGTTAACACGAGGAAAATGACTGGATTAATTGAGATGCTTCCAAAACAAAATGTAACAACTGGCTGGAAATTAATGACGGAAGAGGAAACGAGTGTCTCTAATCTACAGAGAACCTAAAGCTGCTTGGTCAGATGGGAAGGGGAGCGGGTGAAACACTGAGATCTGAATGGAAAACAAAAAAGAACAACGTGCCAATAGCAGATGAGATGGAGGTGCAGTGGGTCATACTTATCTTTACCTTACGGGATTTCTGGGATCCAGACAGCAGGGGAGGGAAAAATACAAATGAAAATCAAAGGGAGAGAGAGAAAGAGAGAGAGAGAAAAGGGAGATCAGTGGGTAACATCATAACATGCAGGGCTGCAAGACCACCGCTGCAACCCGTGCCTGGACTAGCCAGGGAAGGGGAAGGGGAGCCGCAGAAGGCAACAGGAGGGGCCGCTGCCCTGCTTGCCAGCCAGGGGAAACCTTTGCTGGGAGAGAAGCTTGAAAAGACAAGAGTGAGGGGAGGAAGAAATCCCTTCTTTTGTATAAACTTGATGCTGCACTTCTAGGTGGATCTTAAGGGTGAGTTCAGCAGCAACTGGGGCTTTTCTTGCATTATCAGCTTCCCCGCTGGAAAGGCAGATGAAAGGAAGGCCAGTGGCCCTGCCACGGAACCCCGGGGAACTGCTGTTTTGTGGAGACAGAAGTGTGCAGAGGGGACAGGGCACAGGGAGAAGTCACAGGGGTAAGCTGCCGGCTTGGAAACAGAGAAGAGAAGGCACTAATGGATTCAGCAGCAACAGTGCAATGGGACTTTTACTGCTCCGTGACTTCTTCCCGGCCAAGCTCTCTGCACAGCCAGCACTGCGGAGGGCTCCTGAGCACCAAGGGCACAGGCTGAAACCCTCACGGTCCAACACAGCGGCAGCACAGGCTGCAAGGGTGCCTCACGTACCTGCCCCAATACAGGGACAGTCGAGGACCTGCAAAAAAGAATGGGGTGTGTGCGTGCATGAGTGTGAGGAGGGCTCAAACACCCCCCCCCAAACCAAGGTCCCAAGAAATCGGGGCATGCGTGTCGCTGGCAAAGGCGGTGCAGCTCTGTGCGTGGTGTGGGACAAGGAGGGAGGAAGAACTGGAAGAGGTGGGCAGTTGCTGGCCTACGGCTCCAGGGCCAGGCTGCAGAGCAGCTAGGAGAGGCAGGTAAGCTCTACCACGCAGCATCCTTTTCTCCCCGGGTCTTGCCCACTCCTCCTCCAGCCTTAAAGACACGCACCACAGGGATTAAAAGCCCACGAGCCTGGGAACTTCTCAGCTCACTTCACACATGAGAGGAGCAGGGCTGAAAGCCCAGAGAGCTCTCCCCGGCCCATCAACTTACCGGTGACTCTCCCATCACCCTCTCGCCGTTATTGATCCTCATTACCCCTTTGCGCCCATTCCTCTCCAACAAGACACTTATCCACGTGTTGAGGGGAACTGGCTCTTTGCTCCTGGCAGTGAGAAGGGAGGAGAAGACACACGGGTGAGAGCTCTGCCATCACCACCTGCAAACACAGTACTCTAAACCTCCCGGGACCAGCCTGGGCTGCCCAGGCCACCGCAGCTTGACCGGCTCGGAGTGCCCCAGCTCGCAGCCGCACAGACAGCCCAGCATTAGCCTGGGAAAGAGGCGCAGAGGGACAGCCGACCAAAAGCCATTCCTGCAAACAGCTGAGGTTGCTAGGAAGCCTGTTCCCCCCATGCTTCCTTATGGTTTTCTGGGGAGGGGAGCTCAAAGCCAGCGCTGGATGCTGAAAGCCACCACCGACCCTCCACGCTTGTGTTGCCACCACCACCCTGACGAGCACTTTTCCAGCCCACAGCCTACCCTACCTGAGCACAGCTGCCCCTTTGCCCAGGTCGTATCTGTACTCCAGGTAGCCATCGTGTAAGGCCAGAGAGACAAAGTCCCCTTTGCCGTCTGTCTTCTGGCCGTTGTAGAAGATCATGCCGCTGGGGTTCTTGGCCAGGAACACAACTTCCATGGACATTTTGTCCCTGAGGAGAGAAGGATTATGGATACCCTCCGGTCCGCCTGCCCACACGTTCTCTTCGTCTGCCCCCATGTGCCAAGGCCTTGGAATACCTCTGCCTGCCTGGGACTACACGTATGGCAGAGAGATGCCACCCCTGTAAGGCAGCCTTGACAGGTAAGAGATCCATCTGCCGTGTTCAGGGTGCTGCCCCACAGTGCCTGTTTACCCAAGCCTGTTGCAACACCAAGCACCCAGGGCACGGTGCTGGCTCAGTCTGGCTGCAGGGATTCTGGCGATGCCAGTCCCTGCAGACAAAACCACCGGCAGGCAAAAGGGACGACCTCCAGGGAGAGCCAGTGTGTGACAGGCGAGGCTCAGAGCACAAGTTCTCTCCCCCAAATCGGCCACGCAGGCAATGTGCTCACCTGCCCCTCTCCCGTTCCCTGGCACTTACTGCAGGTCAGGAACGAAGGTCTGCAGCCCGTTCAGCTCCAGGTAGGAGAAGCCATTGAACTCCGGGAGGAAAGGCATGGTGTGGTCCTGCTCTGTCACTGGGCACAAACGAGGGAATGGTGAGGAAGAGGAGGCAGAGCAGCTTCAGCCAGTGCCCCAGAGCCACAGCAGGCAAAGCCTCCTGGCCACCCAGGCTGGGGAAATCAGCACCTTCAGTTCCACCCCCTTCCCCCAGACCCACTCCTCTGCCGGCTCCCGTCCCACCTAGCTCGCAGAAGTCTCCTTCCCGACCCATGGGACAGGCGCACAAGGCACCTCCCTCCGGCAGCACCAGGCAGGTGGCAGAGACGTGGCAGGGCGTAGGGTCGCAGGGATTCCTCTCGTCAGCGCACGTCGGGCCTGCGGCAGAAAAGGCAGCCTGTCACATCAGCCTCTCAAACTGATGGCCATCAGGCACAATTTGGCCAGATGCAAATGTCTCTGATGTCTCCTGATGCCCTGCCAGCCTTTTTCTCCCCTCTCAGGTTGGGTTCTCATGACCCGAGAAGCCCCCCGCAGTGGACCCCGCAAATGGCATATGATACCCTTGCCAGACTACGCCCCTAAAACACAAGGGGAAATTTTTTTTGTGCACGAGAACAAACAGATCCTGGCCCTTGCCTTATGTGCGTATGAACAGGTCCACGTTTTAAATTTACCGACTTCACTGCATGCGGCTTCGTCCTACACTTCTCCCTCTAACCCACACCGCCTCCCTTCCCACACCTCCCATAACACGAGCCCCAGAGGCTCTGGGATCCCTCAGGGCCAGGCAGCGGGATGAGAAACCCCAGCAACGCTCTGTCCGCAGCCCCCTCCCCGTACCGGTGTAGGTGTAGAGACACTCGCAGTGGAACATCTCTGCCTCCTTGACGTGGCAGATGCCACCATGGTGGCAGGGGTTGGGATGACAGGGGTCGTTGCCGCACTCGCCCACCCCGCTGCCATACAGCACATCGCTGCCTTTCTCCCGCAGGTCGTACATCTGGTTGTTCACATCCAGGAGGCGGATGCAGCCCTTCAGGCCGGTTGTAGCCGCGGTACGATCTGCCACCCTGAGGGGACAGAGGACAAAGTGGGTGGGGGTTTTGTCCCCGAGGACAAAAACGCGGAGGACCTCCAAGCATCTGGGTCAGGCTGTGCTCCCCAGCAAGGCGTTAAGAGGCCCCCCCAAGGCCCAGAGAAGCCCCAATCCCCAATGACCCTCCAGCCACCGCCTGGAGCCCGCTAGCAAGCAGCTGCAGCCACCACGGATGCTCTGCCCGCAGCAGATGCTGTGACACCCAGGACAGCGGTCCAGCGCCCGCACTCACGCAGCCATTTGGTCCTCCGGCGCTCCCCCGATGAAGAGGTCTGTGTCGAGGTTGAGCCCGTCAGTGCCCGTCGGGCTCTCCCCGCTGACGTGGGGTTCGCCGTCGACAGACAGCATGCCGCTGCGGCGGTTGCGGTTCACCACTAACTGGTGCCACTTGCCAGGCTCAACGCGGACCTTGCTGGTGATGATGCCCGTGCCGGAGCCGGTGTTAAACCTGGAGTAGAAGAGGGGGAGGCTTGTGTCCGTGCCACCTTGCAGAAAGGTGACATCTGTGCCATGGCACGGGGGCTGCCGCATCCCAGGGAGAAGCTGGGAGCACTGGGGAGCCCACCTCCCTCCCCGGCTCTGGACCAGACTGAACTCGGAGCACACAGGTGTCCCCTGCTGAGCATCAGGACTGACTGCCTGAGAACTCGTCTGGACTTTGCAGTCTCCAGAGAGCTGCCCTCCACCTCACCTCACTCCGAATCTGCGCCTTTGGCTTTTGGAACTGGAAAAATCATTTCGGCTCCGATTTCTGAGGCCTTTCTCCCTTTCTTTTTCCCCCTGCATTGCTTTCTCCAGTACAAAACCAGCGCCAAAACAAGACCTCTCACTTGCTCAAAAAACCAACGCCTTTTAGCTACTCAAAATTCAAACCGAAATAAGAGAATTAACTTCATTACAAAGTGCCACAGGGAAGGAGTCCCCTTAGTATTCCTATTAGATTGGAAAAAATGCTCCTCCTCTTGCTGTCCATTAGATGCTACAGTTTCTTAGCCTGCAAGTTCGAGCCCAACACCCTCACAGTGTTGTGCAAGGACCATTCTGGCAAGAGCGGCTGCTTTGCTTTCCCCCATACCGCACAGGGCTGAGGGGAAGGGCACCCACCTGAGCTCCACGAAGCCACCAACCAGTGCCAGGGAAATGAAGTCTTTGCCACGGTTCTGCCCGTTGTAGAGCAGCAGCCCGCTGAGCTCCACGGTCCTGAACTCCATGGCGATGCGCACGGTGTGGTACGCCTTCATCATCTTGAAGGCCAGGTAGGACTTGCCACCAAAGCTGGGGATGAAGTACCTGATAGCTGCAAGAGCCGGGGGAGGAGGGCGGGGGGGGGGTAGAGAAAGGAAGAGGGGATGAAGTAGAGGAGGGAACAGAAGGATAGAGAGCAGATAAAGGCCTGACATGAACCCGTGAACATTTTCCTACCTGTACAAATAAAGAGAGCTCTTGCGAAATGGCAGAAAGAAGCTCGCTCTCTCCCCTGGGCCCATGCTCCTCTGCAATTATCCCATCAGTGCCTCCCAGACACTCGTACTGGTAGCAACCCACTCCCCTCGTGATGGCATGTCCTCCAAAGACTTCTCCCAGGCTTTAGAGATCTGTGGTATTGCTCCCCCAGCACTTAGCTTCAGTGGTGTCCCAATCAGCTCCCCCCCAGGTAAGGACCAGCGCTGTCGGTCCTTTCCATGCCCAGCTATCACATCCCCTGCGCCGCCAGCTGAGCTCTGCTGTACACACAGTTCCTCATAACTCAACTTCCCTGCTCCTTAGATAATTTTTATCTGTCCTCCCAGAATCCCACATGACAGATTTACATTCATCACTCCAGGCTTTTATTTATTGCAGCTGAGATATTCCAAGGGACCTGGAAGGCCAAGCCCTATTAAAACTAACGGGGCTGGACACCCACATCCAGTAGCAGCTTTGAGTGCTGCAGCTTATAGCTTTAGGGACAAAGCTTTTCAGGAATAAGCACTCACAACCACGCAGAGCCCCCGGCGTGACACCAAACTGCCAGTGAGAACTCACAGTAAATAACAGCCGCTCTGGTTAAGCACGCTGCCAGTTCGCTAAGCAGCCACGAGCACCAGGCAATACAGCCTGAATTATCAGCACACATCTCCTGGCATTCGAGAGGACAGTTAGTACCTGTCTCTCTGTTACACTAACTAGCAGTCACTAGCTGCAGGAGCTGCGAGTGGCAATACTGTGAGCAGAGATAAAAAAGCAGCAGCTCACAATCCCCACGGTTCGGGGCACTGGTATATCAGAAGCGGAGCCAGGAAGAAATTGCTCCTGGCACCTTCTTACCCTGCAGCCTTGTCGTGCTTGCCTCTTACAATGCATAGTGCACGTACAACCTGTTCTTGGCCGAGTTAAGAAAGCCGCTTAAATTGAGCCCTGCGGTGCCTCCTGCCTGGTGCACGCGCGGTGCCAGTGCTAGTTACGGGGCTGGGTTTGCACGTCCATCCCCGTGCAAGTCAACGCAGTTTGCTGGAGGAGGGACAGACACGGGTCGGAGAGCACGTACGTTTCTCGCAGACGGCTCCCCCTTTGCCTGCCGGGCAGCTGCAGGTGAACTCTTTGCCGTCATCCTCGCAGGTGCCGCCGTGCAGGCAGGGGTGAGAGTCGCAGGGCCGCGAGGGTTTCTTCGTGGCGGGGGGCTGGCGGGTGGGCTTTCGCCGGGTGGTGGCAGGGAGGGTGGAGGTGGGTCTCTTGGTGCCGACGGCTCCTGCCGTCTTGGTGCCGGGTCGTCCCATGGCGCCCGGGCGTGAGACGTGGACCGCGGTGGCAGCGGCAGCCGTCGTGTACCTGCGGGTGGTGGCGGGTGCCACGGTGGTGGCTGTGGTTGTGGTCACGGTGGTGGTGAAGAGCCTGGGGATCCAGTCTGGAACACAGCAAAATGCAGGTGGAGGCTGGTGCTTTGCAACCCTCTCTGGGGGCAGGGAAAGCTGCTCGGACTTTGGGGGTGAGATGCCAGCAAAGAAGCTTACTCTCAGGCTACTGCACACCCAAAAAAAAAGCCCTCCCACCCTGGCACGGGGACAGCCATGCTCCCTGGCAGATCTGCGTGCCCGGTGCGGCCATATGCCTTTCTTTCCTAGAAAAATCAGCGTTTCAGGTTTATCAGCGTGAGATCGTGCGGGCTAGCCTGGCCACCCCTTCACGAGTACCAGTAAGGGCTCACTTTCCGGGTCCGTGGTCAGTGTCACATCGCCATGTGCCATGTGCTGTGGAAGAGAGGAGCAATTTTACGCCCCGTTATGGCCTTCCTGAATTGAGAACAAGTTCAGGCACACGGACTAACCTCTGAGCCCTGGCTCTGGAGGGCACTGTCTGGGGAAGCATTTGACGGGTTACTGCTAGAGATGAAAGGTCCTGGCAAGATCAGAAGAGCCAGCCTGCCCATTTGAAAGCCTAAACCAAGAGAGGGGGACTGCCTGCAGAGGGGGCTCACCAAAGTCCATGAATTTGACATGCTCCTGCTGGGGCTTCTTCACCAGGATGGTTTTCTTCTTGGAAGCTCTGATCTGCTTCAGCAGGGCCCCTTGGACATCAGCTGCCGTGTAGGAAGTGGCTGATGGTAGCCAGGAGGAGAAAGCAGAAAGGCAAGAGTGAAGATGCAGGGCCCACCTAGAAGTTTCCCATTCATGACCTTCCCGCAATGCATCTGAATCATTCCTTTCCCTAGGAAAACGCTTCCAGCCTTCCAGGCACCAGCTTAGGGTGCACCTCCTCCCAGCATCTGTTGATTTTGCTGGACCAAAGACATAGCCCTGGCAAATTTTAATAAGGTTCTTTCATGCTCCTCGCTGCATGCGTGTTTCTCAGGCCGGCAGCCCGATTGGAAGTGCCTGCTCCATCCTCAGGCAGATGGCGATGCCACTGTGAATCAGCAGCAGGAGGGTTCTTACCTGGGTCAAAGTGGGACTCCACGATGACACGGACAGCGCTGCTCTGCCCCAGGTCTCGGACACGGATGCTCTTGAAATCCTTCTTAACGTCAGAACTGCGGAAAAGCTCATCCAGCTAGTTGGTCGGAGGTGCAGGAGAAAAGATAAACAAACTGATTAATGGGGAGATCTTAGGGCATAGGTCCTTTCAATAAAAGACCTTGACTCTCAGCAAGTCTCCTTGCTTTCAGCCCGCAGGGGTTTGCATCCAAACTTTTGCAAGCCATCCCACTGAGACATGCAGAGAACAGGGCTCTTGTATAGGGTGACAGTTTCAGATGGTCCCTATTCTTTATGGCCTGCAGTCAAAGGTAAGAACAGGATCCAGAAACAGCGCGGGGAAAGCGAGCTATCCCCATTGTACCCGTGAAGAAGAGCAGAACAGAGCCAGACCAGAGACACCTTGCAGTTCATATAGGGATTTTCTTTTGTGTGGCATCTAAGTCTTACTGATCTCTTCTAAAGCTGTGTAAACCCGCTTAGGCACTTTGGAAAATCCCATAAGGCACCACTCTGCATCTTTAAGTACCTGACTGCCTTTTAAAATTTGGCTTTCAGACATTGCAGGATTTGTCTGAAATCACATGAAGGAGACACTGACAGTCCAAGTCTTAGAGCAAGGCAGGGCTTTAACACCCCTGCTATCTGTCCAGCCTTGCGCTGGGCAGCAGTCATCACAGCTAGAGGCCACCGCTTCCTTCCCTCAGCTTCAAGGCAAAGAGAGAAGAAGGTAATTAACTGACTAATGGTCCCATGGCATAGCCTCCCCCTATAACTTTGGGCATAGTGACCTCGGAGGGGTAAAGGAGCACATCACATCCATGGGCATTCGCAGGTAGGTTGCACAGGGACAACAGGTCTTTGCAGCACAGGGCTGTGGCAGGAACTCTCAGCCCAGCCGCAGACGGCCGGTGCTGTGCCTTCGTTTCAACCAGCCTGGGAAAACAGAAACCAGCAAAGTCTCTTGCCTTCTCAAGGGGGAGAACGGATGAACCAGTGAATGAAGCTTTTGTGCGCATGTTTGCATCCTCAGATAGAAGCCACTGTTGTATTGGGAAATATTGCTATTGTGATTCAGAACTGCATGAACCATATGGTCCATATGCCAGGCACACATCTGCTTATATGATGGTACTGAGGGCTTGCCAACTTCTAAATGCAGCTTGGAACCCGCTCTAAATATGTTAATCTCCTCGCAAAGATGCTTTGTATTTGCTGTGCCACACTGCAGGCTACAGTATAAAGTTGCTACCCCACCCAGCGCTTCCTTGGCATGCCCATATGTACACATTGCCACGCAAAGTCCGCCTACTCCAAGAGCTGGCAATGCAGGGGGGTTCTCCTTGGAAGTGGGAGACTGGATTTACACAAGCAGCATCCCGAGTTGCGTAGCTGAACTGGAGGAGCAAAGGGGTTTGGGACATGTTTTTGTCTAAGGGCTTTTCACGGAGATAAGGACACTTTGGGAAATCCAGGCGTTAAGGCAGAACCTCTTGTCTAAACAGCCCTACCACCAAGATCAAGCTGAAAAAGGATAATTTTTGACCCAGCACATAACAAAGTATGGAACCCACTGACACAGCATATGGTAGAGGCTAATAACACTCATAGATTAGAGAGAGATTGGACAAATTCACAGAGCGTACCTCTTAGAACCGGTGCATCATCTCCTTACATCTTAAGTGCCCACCCCATAAAAGTGCTGGCCCTGGCGGTAAACCACATTCACTCCTAACTTTAGGAGGTTAAGCCCATCTCAAAAAAAACCCAAAAAAGCCGTAACATGGAGCAATGCTCCTCCAAGGCACTCAGCGCCTTTTGCAGACAGGTCTCTGTGCTCCCATTTAACAGACAGCAATGACAGGCCACAGCCTCCCCAGAAACCATCACGAACGAGAAGGCGAAGCAGAAGGAAACCCACAGTGGTTCCCACGGTCGGGACAACAAGAGCGTCTGCAGCTACAGAGGGTGGTGGTGGCACAGGGGACCGTAACACGCACCCGGGGAGCAGTGCTCAGAAAGCAGACAGCTCTCGGTCCCTCTTTCAGCGCAGCAGCCTTCCTGCAGACCGCTGGCATCTCGGAGGCCAAGCGGACGCGAGCAGGCAAGGATGCCGCAGGCTGGCTCCGCGTGGGAAGCCAGCCGCTTGAACAGACCAGCCGGCTTATTAGCAGCGGTGCGGACAGAGCCTGCTCGCTTGCGAAGGGGACGACTGTGTTTCTGGAAGCGAACGGTTGGGGTTTAGTCGTCTGTCCACCACAGGGCAGACAGAGGTGGGCAGGGTCCTCTCTTCTTTTGCCGAGGCCAGAAAAGCCCTAGACAGACCCTAGATCAAGTGCAAAGAACTCACCGCACTCTCAATGCTCCTGGCCGTCTCCCCAAAGAGCTCTGACTTGGGGTCAGCCATCTCGGGTGTGTAGAACAGCTCCTGGCCTTCCACCTCCTCCAAGATGAGGACTCCTTGGAAGACTTTAGTAGCTATGGGAGGGAGGGTAAACAAGACAAATGCCTTTAGTCGGCTTGCGGGCAGGGGACAGGCATGTGGCTGACAGCCGCAAGGAGCGTTCGAGTCCCTGGGGGGAAAGGGTGATGGCAGTGTGCGGGTAGTGCCAGTGTTGGGGTTAGTCTGGATGGGTCTGGGAGAGCGCCATGGAGGATTAGTATCAGAGGGTGCTGGAGCAGATGGCAAAGACCAGGCTGGAGATGGCAGCTTTTACCATACGGTTTCCTCTGAGCTCCGGCCCGGATAGCAGCCCCCCTGCACCGGCTGAGTAACAAGAGAAAGACGTTAGCCAGAGCAGTACATAGTCAATACGGCAGGATCAGACACGTGCATGCAAATAGGGGCAGAAGAGGGTGAAATGTGGACTCTGGGCAAGGAGAAGACCTGTGCTGGGAGAGGGAAGTAGAGACCCTGCCAGCTAACAGGCTGTGGCCAGCCTTGTAAAAGCAGACCAAAAGTGCAACAGGAACCCAAGGTGTGGTTCCCTTCCAGGGGAGCTGTGGGAGTGCGGAGGCAGCTATAGAAAGATCCCCGCTGCGGGTAACCATACGGGAGGTTCCCAGCAGCTGTCCTTTTGTGGGTTAAAAGGGGAATGTGGTGTCCAGAGGAACAGGGGATGTCCTGCTGGAAACCCCAAGGAACAGGGACGGTTAAGAAGAACCACAGTGACCATGAGGAAACATCTGGGAGACGGCCCCAGAGCGACAGTTTTTAGGGTAACGAGGATGTAAGTACGGGGCGACCAATACTCTGACCGAGCGCAGGAGGCTCTGTGTTTCCTCAACATGGACAGTGTGAAAGGGACAGTAAGTAGGCAAGATGGATCCCACCTAGGTCATGAAAGCAGCGCACAACTTTGGGAACCACAGCGTGAGTCAGACTCCCCAGGAAGCCCAGCAGGGACGCTGGGGCTACAGCTGCTCTCCCCGCCTGCCCAGGCACCAAACTGGTCCTGGTCAGCCCGACTCCCTTTACAACCATCGACACAGATAAAATGGGAATCCAAGAAATTCCCTCGTTCCCTCTAGTGCCAGCCATGAGCTCTCCAGAAGCCTGGGCAAAATGCTGGTCAAAGTTTTAAGGCTGTAGCAGTCAAGGAAGAAAGTGGTTACCTAAGCGAAGAAAACTGCAGCGTGCCCCAGATCCCCATGTCAACAGCAGCACCCACCCAAGCACCAGGGCTGGCTGCTGGGGGCTGCGGCAGGTGGGCACAACGTCTGCCAGCTACCACGGCTCGGCACGTCCCCATGAACGTCCCCTCGGGGACATAGCAGCCCCCAAGACTGGATGCAGGAACGACGTTCACTGCCAGCTGGGCAAGCACAGCACCATGCTGCTCTCTCTGCCATCTCTCCCTCTCCTGCACCCTGCAAGAGCTCAGGCTGACTCCTGACCACGGCAAGGGAGCCCAGAGCCCAGCCCCGAAGACAAACTCACCCGGGCAGTTGCTGCCTTCCGCATCAGCAGCCGCAGTCTTGCCATCAGAGCAGCATCCCAGCGGGGTGTTGTAACACGTCGCCCTCTCGATGGCTGGGGTAGAAGTTACCTGGCTTTCCTCCACCTCCTCTTCCCCTGCAGGGCATTAAGAGGAGCATTCACCAGCAGAAGGTAAGACCTCACCTCCGTGTCAAGAGAATAAGGCCGAGGCACAACTTCGTTTCGTTGGGAGGGACAGGGTACGGTTTAGTTCACAACCAACATGCCAAGCCTAAGAAGCGCACGCTCACCGGCAGAGCCTGCCCCACTAGATTCCTGGTCTCCACTGATGCCCATCTCTTGGTCTCCGCTGCCTTCTGCACTCCCTGATTCAACATAGGCAGGCTGGGTGGTGGCCAGGACCACTGGTGCGGTAGAGAGCGGGCGGACAGTGGTCTTATACACCCCGTGGGTCATCCACGGCGTAGTGGCTGGTCTGGTAGTCGTGATGCGCCTTGTTGTAGGGTGACCTCTTTCAGTAGGCCTGGCTTCCAACAGCAGGGAGCTGGTAGCCAGCTCGGTGGGTTCTGGAGCCTGGGTGGTGAGCCGCAGTGGTGGAGGAAGAATTAACTTGTCCAAGGGCAGCGTGGGCAGTGGTGTGGGTGGTGAGGTGTGGCTTGTGTGAGTGATGGACTCTGAAAGGAGCAGCAAGACAGGGTAGGTGAGGAGGGGCAGGTCTGGGAAAGGCTGCCTGTGACACTGGGACGCATGTTGCAAACCCTCAGGCACCTGCCCCGGGCGGTGCATCTGCTGCGCCATGAAGAGTCATGGCACAGCGAGAAACCGCAGAGGGAGGCAGCCAGACCCGGGTCCAGTGTCAGGCCAGAGGGCTGGCACTGCCCCAGCACCGAGAGCAGCAGACACTCACCGTGGCACTGCCCCACGTGCTTCACTGTGATGACCTGTCCCTGCCGGCAGGCGATGGTCTTCAGCTGGCACTGGTCCCCGTAAGTGACACCATCGGAGCCACACACCTGGGAGGCAGAGGAGAAATGTGAGCTGCACCTCTGTCCTCCTCCAAGCCCTGGGCAAAATAAACCGGTCTCTAAATGCTGGAAGCAGAGGCTTTGCAGGGGTCCCTCTGAGGCAAAGAGGCAATGGTCTGGACAGAGGGACCGGAGGGCGGGCTGAGGAAGCCCCGGAGCTGAGCAGCTCAGAGGTGCCAGATGGGGCATGGAGCACCCAGCTCTGCTAGGAGACATCTCTGACTCGCACGTCACCCTTCCCCACGCACCAAAGACAGTGACTGAACTTGCCCGCCTGCTTCTTGTGGGGGCGAAGAGACATCAGACCCCCGCGCTGCGTGCACCGGCCCGACGCAGCTGATCTAGCCACATGTCCCCCCCACGCCGCTCAGCCCCCCATGGCTGCCTCTCCCGCAAACCTTGGTCATGTTGGTCTCTGAGCAGAGAGGGGATGGGCACTCGCAGTGGGCAAAGCCGTTGACTTCCACACACGAGGCCCCAAACTCGCAGCTCATTTCCTCGCAGGATTTTGGGGCTGACGGGTCTGGGGTAGGGAGAGAACGGGGAAGAGATGACCAACAAAGCACATACCGATCACACAGAAACAGGCTATGCTGAATCAAAATCCCTCTCTCCTCCCAGTGGGTCTTAGCTCTCCCACAGACTTGCCAGAGCAGTTCAGACCAGCGGACAAGACAGACTTTCAGCAAACAAAGAAACAGTCCCTCATGCTGTGGACAGAATCCAGCCAGGAATGGAGACCAGGGCCCCTTTCCTCTAAAGCACAAGCACGCAGGGTGGGAGGGATGCATTTCTTTCATGGGCCTATGTGTTGCCCTTCAGCAGTACCCAAGCGGCTCCCTCACCTTTCTCACAGCCGGTCATGCCCAGCTTGCTGCCATTGGGGCACTGGTTGCATTTCATGCCAGTGATACCAGTCTTGCAGGAGCACAGTCCAGTCATCTGCTCACAGTCATCACGCACTGAACCCACCGGGTCGCAGTTACAGGCTGGGCAAGAAGGGAAAAAAGACACTGTTTTGCTGGTGGATTTGTGGAGCCAGACTCACTCAGGTCCCCCAACAATCCAAGAGAAGAGTGCGGAGAAGGGTCCAGGGGAGGATCCCAGTAGCTCACTGCTACTCGTTACTTACTGACCCCATACCAGCTGCGGGAACCGCTACCCTCTGACCATGGTCCTATGGCTTGTGATCCCACATCTGCCCCACAGACCCGCATTCCCATTAGCGCTAAAGATTTACGTGGCTCCCGTAGGAATGTTCACCCATCCCAGGAGACCTTCTGCCTCTCTCTGGAGCAAGATAAAGGAGAGGGGTGGTAGAAGAGATAGTGGCCGTTGGTGTCTGTCTAGCTTGAGGTCAGAGTATTTTACCTACTGACATTTCTGATTCTGCTTTTAGAGGGAGACCCCACTCTGATTTAAAGACTACAGGTGAGAGTGAATGAAGTACAGACTTGGGAAGACATTTCAGCAGCGTGAAGCCTTTGCTGTTACAAAGCTGACATCCTATTTCCAATTTAAGCTTTCTGGCTCTGACCCGCACCTACTGAATCCTGACATGCCAGCGTTTAGACAAGCACTCCGTCCTGGAGCTGTGAGAGGAACCCAGGAGTCTGCCTGCCCGTTGTCTCTCCGAAGCACAAAGCATCCTTCCTACCCTTCAGCTGCACAATGGTGTCTCCAGCTGGAGCTTGCTAACTCTGAGCAGGGCACTTGGATTCAGTCCCTCGGCCATGGGCTTACGCCAGGTGGGAGCCTGAGACGTATCTACCGCACAGCGGACAGCTATCTGTGATTTCAGTGAGAGATAGGTTGAATCATATTCTCTCTTCTTTGCAATGCCCTCCCAATAATTCCTCTTCCCCCTGGCTGTTCTGGCCTCTGCCTAGTTGGCACTTACTGGATTTCTTGGCTGGGTCTCCAATGCGGCTTGAAATAAAGAGGGCTTTTTTTCTGTTCGTTTACTGCTGTTTTCCCATAGCTATTCCTGCTGGGGTCAGCATCAATGGGCAAAAATACCACCTCGTTCCTTCCACTTCAAACCCATTCCTTTGCACCTGCCTGCGCTACCGCATGCAGGGACACCAGGGCTCATTCCTGCTGGGCTCCAGCAGCCCTGCAGAATATCTGGCCAGGGAGCAGGCCCAGGAAAGGAGACGCTGTCTCCTAGCCAAGGTGCACCACAGAGGAGCAACAGCACCCGTGCAACGCTTCAGGCCACCCTGTCTCTCTTGCACGTAGCAAGTCATCAAGCTCTGCAAAAACGGCCGCCGGAGGTGACTTACAACAGGACCAACGTTAGGGCTCATTGTTTTAAATAGCATGACACCCCGCCGTGCCTTGAGCCCCCCCAGAGCAGGGCAGGGAGCCGTGCCAGCAGAGAGTTGCACGGGCCAAGGACCCAGCCGTGCCCACACTCACGCGTGCAGCCGCTTTTGCTGTCGGTGACGATGCCGCGGAAGTTCCAGAAGCCGGGCTCGCAGCGGTCGCATTTCAAGCCCCCCACGCCTGGCTTGCAGGAGCACTGCCCCGTTGCGGGGTTGCAGGCTCCCCCGTAGGAGCCATAGGGGTTGCACTGGCAGGTGCCTGGGAGCCGGAGAGAAAAAGAGAGCGTGAGGCTGAATCCCGGCCAAGGAGAAGGGGGGACGCTGGGGGCTGCATCGGGGCGGGGGGACCGACTGTGGAGCCAGCGAGCTGCTCAGCCGGGGCAGGAACGTGGTCTCACGCTGGGCAGGAGGTTTCACCAGCTGGTCTCAACAATTCTCCTCTGCCTTAGCTACAAGGGGGAGCTAAACCTTCAGGGATTAACCCGCTTGCTTTGCTGTCATCAAGAACTCCTCTCTCATTAACATCAAATGGGGAGGAAGCTATTAGAAGTTTATCATTAATTCATTAATTAGGAACTTGATGGAGGGAAATGATCCAAAGATAGACAGAGAGACGCTCCCTTTATCCACAGGGAGCAGTAGAAAGGGGACATGGGGCAGAGCTGGAGAAAAAGGGAGACCTTGGGAGCAGCAAGTAGGGTGCACGCACACATCCCCAGCCTGCCAGAGAAATGGCACATCCAGAACAGGCAGCAATGGATACATCTGCCCTAGGGGCTTCAAGCTACTGGTTAAGTGGTAATTACCTCCTGATGTATGCTTGCTGCCAACACAGGGACACAGGTGGGATAGAAACCAATGGGATACTGAATCCCAGTCAGTGGGGAAGCTGTGTCCATGGACTGGAGGGCAGGGGACAGGACTTCCATCAGAGACGCAGAGGAACATGACTACCAACCACCACTGGCAGGGCGATGCTGAAAGCCAAAGGCTTCTGTCCGCCCCTAGCATCACTCTGACCAGCTCCTCTCTGCTCTGCTAGCCCCTCTTGGCCAGCACACACCACACCACCACGCGCCCACCTCGGCCCGCAGCCCACCCCGCGCACCCCCTGCCAGAAGATCTCTGGACATTCTCTGAACGCTGCTGCTTTTTAAATTATACGGCACATTAAACAGCACTACATCCTCGTCAAGCAGGCATTAGCCAGCCCCAAGCACGGCGTGAATCATGTCTCCGCAGGGTAATGTGTTTCCCTAACAGGTGGTCACAGCCTCAGCTGTTAAAGAGTTTGCTAATGCCTTTCAAAATGCACCTTCTGCTAAAGTGCTGACTCTGATAATTATTTAATAAATATTGATGAAACATTTGCTAGCTCAGCTTCCTGCACAGTGCAGTCACCCACTAGTCACCGGTCCTGGGGTGGCCTGCGGAAGGTCCCTAGGTGAACCCGAAAGCTCTTTTATACCTCAGCCTGCAGTGCAAGGATACAAGCAATATTTTTGTCACTCAGGCTGGTGAAAAGTCCTAAGTCTGTACCAATGGGTTGAAGGCACAGAGGGCACGGTCTAGCCCTAGGGGCACCTTCTGGGGGGTCCAGCATGAACTCAGCACCAGGTGAGTTCTGAGCCACCATGCTGTCTTCCTGCATTTCAGAGGAACTTAGACCTGGAAGTCAACTCAGGGCTCTTGAAAGGACAAGAGCATCACTAATAGGTATAGAAGGCGAAGCTTGCATGCACATCCCCATGTGTGCATGCTGTGAGCCTGGAGCTGGGGATAAACAGAGGCGTTTTGAGCCTGGGAGGTCACTAGTTAGATAAGGAATGGGGAAGGTCTACCTTCCTTTCTTTCTCCTGGGATGGGACCCCAAGTCCCCCCTCCACCTGCTCTCTCCTGCCTTCCAGCCATCCTTGAAGGTCCTTCACGCTTCCCCAGGTGGGAACACAATATTCACTCACTTGGGCATCCAGCTGCACCCACTCCGAGCGCCAAGGTCATGTTGTCTGGGCAGCATCCGTAGATGGTCTGGCTGCAGTGCACAACCAGGAGAGGTGGCGGGGTCGTGGCAAGGGCTGCAGAGGAAGGCAGAGAGGTACGGGTTATCTTTGGCACGCAGGCTGCCGCGGGACAGTATTGCCGACGTACGGATCGAGCAGCTTGCAGCATTCCTGCAAAAGCACGTGGTCCTAGCAGAGATGCTGGGAACAGGTGATGAGGTGAGGTCCTACCCTTGGCCAGGGAAAGCGCAGGGCACGAAACAGGAATGATGCGGTGGGGATCAGCAAACCAACGCCAAGACACTGCTGTGTCCTTAGGGAGCACTTCCTTGCTTAGCCCGAGGGGAAGGGCAGATGGTACTGCAGGGCACCAGGCTGGGGACCAGCGCACACAGCTTGCGTCAGCCTGGGGGGCTGGCTGCCTCCGGGGGACTCACCGCGGCAGGCTCCTTGGCTAGTGACATAGAGATCCTGGCGTTTTTCACACCGTGTCTTCTTCAGCTCACACTCGTTGGTGTAGGTCACACCATCAGAGCCACACACCTGCCAGGACAGGGAAGGGAACCGCTCAGGGCAGTCCCTGGCACAGGAAGGCAGGTTCCCTATCCATGGGATGCCCTCTCCTGCCCAGGAAGCATGCGGGAAGGCCACCAGGGAGAAGAGAGGAGGGGAGCGAGGACTGCGGCGGGCAGCTCAGAACCGCGCAGCGTGCTTACCGGATTGCGTGGCACTGCCAGGCAGGTGAAGTCGCACACGCAGCGGTCATCCTCTGTATCCTCGTCCCACCAGCCCCCGTACTGCCGGCACCGGTCCTGTTCACACTCACTACCATCGCCGGAGCCTGAGCCCCCTGAGCCACACTCTGGAGCGAAGGAAGACCGTGATGAGAAAGGGCTCACGTCCAGCAGGGCAGAGTTAAGGAAAAGCAGAGGGGATGGGGCTAAAGCCCCCTCCCTGACACCAGGCTGTGCCCCAGACAGGGGAAGCAGCCCACAGCTACACAGGCCCACCCAAATCACAGCAGATTCAACCTCTTCAGCACAGACAACCCCAGAATCCTGGGCCCACATATATTAGGATGCTTGTGCCTGGACCACAGAGAAGATCCCTCTCCCTTGGAGAAAGCAGATTCTCCCAGCGTTGTCACGAGATTGTGCTAAGCCTACATAATGAAAACTGCAAAGGGATGCTTTAGCAGGTGGCCTGAGGTCTTCCTCTCTACAGCATCACTGCAGGAGCAAAAGCAAGGATCCTGCGGCTGCCAGTGCCCTGCAGGCTACCTGGTGATCAGGCAGCTAATAGCCATGCACAGGAGGAAGGGCATGGCTATAAACATGGAAACCAGAGCAGAGGAAGGGATGGGGTTTGGGTTTAATTTGAAGTTCAGTTAGGCAGATATTCTTAACAACATATAAACTCTGTCCCTAGCCTGGTTGCCTCTCCATAAGATGCTCGGAGCTCCAGCAGCAAGAGAGAGATGTTGCTGATATCAAAGGCTTCTTAAAGGGGAAGCGGGGGAAGGAAAACCTGGCCCTTTTTATTGAGTGATCAAAGGCTGGGATTTGGCATTACACAGAGAATTATTTAAGATCTTTTCCCAGAGGGACATCAACCTGAAATTCCCCAAGGACGGCTGTGATCAAACACCATGTTATGTCTTCCCCTCTCCCTAAGCTCTGCCATAGCACTGAAGTCCTTTCCAGCTAGACTACATGTGCAACGAGCCAGAGAATCTCAGCTCACTGGGTCAGCGCATCGGAGCAGCGAGGTTTTACGCGCCTCCTGTACGTGGATTCAGCCAGCATTAACCCACAGCTTTCACCCTACAGTGGGGAAACTCGGTGGGTTCTTAGCTCTTAGCCTGCCCAAGCAAGGTACAGCCAACCCCACGACCTTCCCTGATGTTCAGAACCAAGCCAACAGTGGCCACAGGCCAGGCCCTCGAGCAGCCCCCAGGGCAGAGGGAAGCAAAGCGGCAGCCAGGCTCCCTGCCCCAGGAACGGCTCCGTTTCCCCCAGCCGAGGCCCGCTGAAGTGTGAAATTAAAGCCGTGATAAACTCCTTGCCCAGCCAATTAGGTGGCGTCATCTCTCATTACTGCTGGATACAAGAAAGACAAAGGGGAAAGGGAGGTGGCAGGCAGGGAAGGAGAGCATCGCTGGTACGGGACCTGCTGGGCTGGGGATGCTGGGGGTCTCACGGGGCACTATGCCCGAGCTCCACGCAGTGGGGCTCACGTAGCAGTCGGGCACGGCAGAGCAGCGAGGGGAAGAGCCCCAGTGTGCCGCTTTCTCACTCCTTCTTCCCCCACTTTTTGCACCCGCACGGCCAGAGGAATGGGGGCAACCTACCATCCTCGCAGGGCCCCATCCTGGCAACCTCAATGCTCTTCTTCTGCTGGCAGGAGGCCACCTGCAGTTCACACTGGTTGTCGTAGGTGAGGCCATCGCTCCCGCACACCGGAGCCAAGGGCTGCCTCTCGCAGCGCGGGCACACGCACTGCCCACCCACGCACTTGCTGCCGAAGGAGCACACCGTGCTGCCGCAGGACTCTGTGGGGCGAGAGGGAGGAACCGCGGTGAGATGTTGTGGGGAGCTTTGTAGCCAACGGCCCAGTGTCCCAGAGCTGGGGACCACTAAGGCCATGTCGTCAAAGGCAAGGAGAGAAGTCCTCCTTCCCCAGAGTGGTTTGTTATTGCTTGTTTAAACGGTACAAAGACTCTGCAATGGACGGGTGCCAGTCCTGAACATTACTGATTCCCGTCAGCACCCACAGGTGTTGTGTACAACAGCTTTTTCTAGGACACCAGTAAGAAATCCCATTTACTCTCATGGTGTATTCTGACTTCAGCCGCCTCCTGCTCGCAGTGCCCACGGAGCACTGAGAGTCATCTGTCACACTCGGTCGTTCTTCTCGCCCAAATTTAAAGAGGATCTCCATGCACAGTTCAGGCCTGGAACACCAGACCCAGCTGGACAGATTTTATGAGGCTCAAAGCATTGCTTTTACTGAAGTAGTTATTGTCCTAATGAAGAACCCAGGCAGGGCTTTTAATTCATTAAAAAATTAGCACAGACAGTTCCCTGGGCTGGGGAGTGGAGAGGAAACACATGAGCAAAGATGAATTAACCCTCAGGGGATGGAGGGATGGGAAAGCTACTGAGATGAAATGTGCGATCAAATAGACCCTCAATGCCTTCCATTCTGGTGGTAGCTATTAACGTGGTTTTTAGCCCAATTTCTTTGCTTGGCTCAGACAAGTAACAAAGAGGGCAGGTACCACCTATGACACATAACTGGGGCTAAAAAGGAGAAGTTGCTTGAGAGAGTCAAAATGCCCAATTCTTGCGAAGCTGAAAGGGAAGACCCCACCACAAGTGACCAGCCAGGAACTGCAGCCCAGGGCCAGGCTGCTGGGTGTCCCTGGGCAAGCCCTTTTACTCTGAAGCCAATATCCTCCTGGAAAGTCCTGAAAACAACCAATAAAGGCACCAGGAGGAGCGCTAGGGATGCTCCCCACACATCCCAACCCCGGAGTTTCTCCGGTGCCTCCCGGGACTGGCAAACCCATGGGCTACGAGTGCTACAAATGACTGGCGAGCCTTGGATGGCCATGGCCAGGCAGCTCCGCGGGGCCCGGGTGGCCAGCGGGGCCGAGCATCCGCTCTCCGAAATGCCACCAGCAGGAGTGAGACGAGTGAAGAAGGGGACCTTGCCAGACTCACTGCAGTCTCCTTGGGCAGCCACCAAAATGTTCGTCTGCTGCGTGCACGCCCGGACGTGGAGCTCACACTCGCTGCCGTACGTGTTGCCATCTGTGCCGCACACGGGCTGAGAAGAGGGAACGCACTCCGTGGGGCACACGCACCTTCCCGTCTCCGCCTCGCAGATGGCCCCAAACTGGCACTTGCCGCAACGGTCTGCGCGGACGAAGAACAAAAAGCGGTAGGTTAAGACAACGGGGCGGGCAGGCATCGCTGTCTAATGAAGTGCCAGAGCAGAAATAAAACCCCACCGCGACCTTCTCCCCGAAGTCGAGCCCTTGCAGACACCAGGAGCAGGAGCGCCCAGGGCGCAGCTCAAGGGAAGGAGCCGAGGCGAGGGAGAATCAGGCTCAGAGGCAGAATGGCAATAACTACTCATAAAAGCCGTCAGGGCCAGGAGCAACCGTGATGAAATGTCACCGGAGCTGTAGGCCGTTATAGCTAAAGAGGAGGCAGGAGAGAGCGTGGGGCTGAGTGCCATTCCGAGGGGTGGTAAATCAATCCCAGCCTTGGGAGGAGGAGCGCGGCATCCCAGGCAACAAGCGGCCAGTCTCCCAGGGGAGAGAGGCGGCAGGATTCACAGGTGGCAAGGCAGCAGGGCGGGACGAGGTCGTCAGCCGGGAAAAGGGATATTGTTTTCCCCTCGTTTATCAGGGTGCCAGCGGCGCTGGATGCACCTAGAACACAGCACCGATTCACTGCGCCCTGCCGCCTCCCCCAGCGGGGATCCTCAGCCTGCCTGCTGCAAACACACGCACAGCACCCGCATGCAGGCTCGGGTCAGAGAAGACATTTATCTTCGTAATAACTCACTCGCAAAGGAGCTATCACTCGTTGCAGGAGAGAGCGGACTCCAGCCAGCACATCTCCTGACTCCCGGGTATTTAGTGATTCACGGCTTCATTTTCTCCTTCAGACAAACACCCCTCTTCCCTCCCTGCCATTCAGTTCATGAGGAATTTGGCTCAAAGATGGCTTTTTCTTCTTTTTCTTTCACACAGCAGCTGCTGCCTTTGCATGGGGGAGGGAAGATGCAACAACCCCCTGCTTGGTCTGTGCAGACTGTTGGCCGGGAGGTTGCCATCTCCAGCCCAAAGCCTGCAGCCGTGCCTGGGCTCTGCGGGTCAGGAGAGGGGCTGCTCAAGGCAGCCTGTGTGCAGACAAGGGCGGCTCTTTCCTACAGGGCACTCAAGTGCATGTGCCCAACACCTGAAGTATTTACATCCTTCACTGTTTCTCCTGTAACTGCGTGGAGCTGGTACCAGCATTTTCTGACCTGAATCCCGCTGGGCCCTCTGCTACGCTGCAGCAGGGAGCTCTGCGGGTTGGCGGGGGTCTTCCTTTTCTGAAGGAAGGGTCTTTCTTTTCTCTGCTGCCTCAAAGCCCTTATAGCTCAGGAGCATGTTCCCCAAATAGGACTACCCAGCGCAGCTCAGCGGGGAAATGACTGGAAGGGATCAAGCCCAGCTTTGATGAGGCACTGCTATACAGTGGAGAGACAGGCACCAGGTCCTGATACCCAGCCTGAAGGTTAGGGGCAGAAAGACTGTATTTGGACAAAACCGCAATGAGCCTTGCCCTGCCTGAACACCCTGGCGGATTTTGTCCCGGGAGAACCCAGCTAGCCTGGGCTGTGCTTGTGTGCAAACACTTTCTGACTGGCAAAGCTGCGCTGGCACAAAGAGAGCTTGCAGATGGAACTGCTGAGTATGGGTCTAAGTTGCATATGCGTGGCAGGTTCTCGCTAGGGAAGAGGATGAACCCTGCTCCGTGGGCGAGCTTACTTCATCCTGCGCCTCCAACCCAGCTGCCTTCTCACCAGGGCAGCTTACGGGGTAAGGTCTGCTGGGTAAGGGGACAATGCTGGCAGCAGTGCCAGGGCTGGCTTGCACAGGGAGGCAACTCACACCTCCCTTACCCTAAGGTTTTCCCCACTGCCTTGCATCCCTTGGTGAGGGAAGGCAGCGTTCAGGCTGGTTACTGCATTCTCGCCCCACATCCCTCTCCTGCTGAGCCTGCTTTGTTTTTAACCCACCGGACAGTGGGAAAAGGAACTCCGCAGGCAGCAGCCGTTGCATGCCGCGTCGTTCTCGCCCCACACAAAGCAGGCTCTCTCCTGCCCTCCCAGCTATGTGGCAGCAACCAAAGCCCAAATACAAACCCCAAGCCCTCTCTCCCCGCGGCCAGGTCCATGTTCATGCTTAAGGCACTGCCTGCTCCCAGCAAGCAAATGTGGGCTGTGGCCAACGGCACGAGGAGGAGGAACCGCCAGATGATCGGCTCTTACCGCAGGGCCCCTTGTGTTTCACTTTGATCTCTCTCTTGAGGACACAGGCCATGGAGTCGAGCTCACAGGGGTTGCCATAGGTGCGGTTGTCGGTGCCGCACACGGGGTCATAGCGGCCCTGGCACACTTGCTGGCACTCACACACAGCCTCCTGGTTCTTCACCACGCACGTGGCCCCGAAGGTGCACTCCACGCTCAGGCAGGGGCTGGGTGTACCCAGGTCTGCAGAGGGGACAGGAGAGAAAGGCACTGGTCTCAGTCCACTGCTTCCCCAGCTCCCCCAGGGCACTGTGCACAGCAATGCATGCCAGCATCCCCAGCCTCAGGCCCACGCCTGCCTCCCCCAAGCCGTGGCAAACGCACAGAGCTCCTGGCCTCGGCACCAGCCCAGCCCCTGCACCCTCCATGCCACCCCGACATGCCCGGCTCAGCATCTTCCCCATGCTCGGCAGAGGTTAGGGATGGGAAGCAGGCACAAGATCTTCTCCCTGCGCGCCATGAACGGGATTCCTGCCTCGTCTCCTCTGTCCCATCCCCATCCCAGCTACGCTCTGCCCTGAGGGGCCGGCCAGAAGTGGGATCAGCCCCGTGGGTTTCCGCACCAAACCCCCATGTCTGGGTCTCCCCAGCAGCTCATGGCCAGCAGCAAGAACAAGCCTCATGTGCTGAGGGAGGGCAGCACGGACTGAGGCTGCTCGCTGCCGGGAGGGGAGCCGGCACTTCTTTTCCCGGGCCTGCCTGGAAAGTTGGATGTGAATGGGGCAGGGCAGGAGGCAGCAGAAAACCCTCCTTAGCGTGGGTCTTGGTGCCTCCAGGATACTCGCTACATCGTCACGCAGTACCTGGCACCAGCTGCCAAACCCTCAGTAGCCAAAAAGTTCACAGAGGGATAGCTCCCTTCACCGAGGCCCACATCCTCGGAATCGCACTGTCCCCTGAACAGCTCATCCTAATATTCCCTGTGGCGATACCCAGGAAGACCTGGCTGAAGAGGACACCTGCGTTCGACTTCACCGCACAGCCTGTCCCTCTCCTCTCCCCAGCAGCTCAGCTCCTTTCCCTTCCTCTTGCAAGCTGGTGTTGGAAAGGCCAGGGAGCAGCTGTGCGGCAGGATAGAGACCCGGTGTCCTCTCTTCAGCCCAGTCCTCGGGCATCTGGCTCCAGAAGCAGAGCCCTGAGGCTCCCTGGGGACAGGGTAATGCGCCACAGCGTGGGTTGCAGGCTGAGAGGCAGCAGTCCCCTCTATTCCCAAACTGGAGCTGCTTAATCAAAGTCAGCGGAGCAGGCAGCACCTTCCCTGCAAGATGCCCGCGATGAGGTGAGCAGCCAACCCTGACGGTGACAACAAAAAGAAAAGGCTGCATCCGACTCCCTGGTACAGCTCTGCAACTGCTCGCGGGGAAAGCCCTGTGGTTCCACCCGGTTCCCAGCCCACTTGCCGAAGGCAGGCGTGTGCCCCTCCGGGAATGCCCTCCACCATCCAGAAGCCAAGACAGGCGGCTAAAAGACAGGACTGGCCGCGCTGCTGGGGAGAGACCCAGCGCTGCCCAGTGACCCCTTCTTGTGACTCAAGACAAAAGCCCTGAGAACCTGGGGCAAGGAAAGGACACAGATTTAATCCATGCTGAACACTGACAAGGACACGTGACAAAACGTATGTGGGGGACGGACGATGCAGCCAAGACTAGATGGATGCAACGGGCAGACACAGTGCAAGCCCCACCAACACCAAACAGCGAGGCAGGCACAGAACCGGAGCGCGGTGGGAAAGGCAAAGCCCTCCAGAGCCTGCTGGCGTGGCACAGGGCACGGGGCAACAGGTCCGTTTTCCTGCCCTGCTAGGACCGAGGTGGCATCTCTGCAGAGCAAGAGCAAGGCTTGAACCCTCAGGAGTCTGGCTGCGTGCTGTCAACCGGCAAGAAAACAGCCCATAGCATGGGCACAGGCAAGCCTGCGTTTTGGATTTGGCTCTTTGGGAAGCACCTACCAAGTCAAAACTTAGAGCCAAGGGTCTGCAAAGGAACAGGGAAGAGGGGGACAGTTCAGGCGCATGGCCACTACTTCAACCCAGCCTTTTCAGTTGTGTCCCCAACTTCCCTGCAGCTGAAGAGTTTGTGAGCAGTTTCCAAGGACCAGGAGCTGATCCCTGCTGCGCTTAGCCCTGTGATGCTGCTCACATCTCCTGCTTGTGTTGCACTTTTTTAAAACAACATCCGTACCATAATCATGTCCCCCGAACACACAAAGACACATGCTTGCGTGGAGAAAGCACCTCTGCTGGACACAATTAGGCAGTAAGGATGCAACGAGCTAGGCATGAAGCAAATACGTTTGCTCATTTGAAATCCAAATTCACACTCCTGTCTTGGGGAGCAAGGGAGAAATGAGTGAGAGTGCAGGGAGGTGCCAGGCCTGATGGAGAACACTGTCCTGACATTCCTTGCCCTTCTTAAGCAGGCAAACCTGCAGAGATGCAGCACATGAAATTCCTTCGCAGCCTGAATCTCAGCCTGTGAAATTTCGCACACAGCCTTGGGCACCGGCAGACGTCAATGGGGGTTTTGGCACCAATTTTGATGTGGGTGGATATAACGAGGACCTACTGAGCAAGGACCTTAGGCTGTGCTATAATCAAGACCTGCTTTGATTCCTGGCCCTTCTCCGTCTTGTAGGCAGGGAAACCGAGGCACAGAGCAAGCAAAGTGCTCATTCTGCACCCTGACTGATTCAAGGACACGATCCCTCACCTGCTGCCGAGCTTTGCAGAAACCTAACCAAGCCCTGGGACCTGGGGACACTGAGCTCTTCTGCAAGCCCTGCCTGTGGATGGCCGTGGAGAAGAGTCTCTGAAGCCGCTTTGTAATTCATCGCACCCCATTGATCTGTGCCCGTCACACCCAGCGGGCTCCGGCACCAGCTCCACAGGGACATAGGGGAGTATTCCTAGAGAAGAACCACATCCGAGCACAGACAGCTCCTCAGTGCTTCCAAAAGGCAGGGGCTGCCTTGCTGGAAGTTGGGGAGGGGAGCTGCAGTCCCTGCAGAGCCACTGCCCACTGGACTTGCACAGACAAGCATGACACACGCTACGGAGAGCAAAGGGACGAGCATCACAGTCCCAGGCAGGCAGAAATCTCTGGGAAGGAGGAGGTGGGGAAGAAAGGGGGGTTAGTTGGGGGCAAAAGGAGAGGTAAGATCAACCAGGAGCAGTCCAGACTGATGTATCAGCCGAAGAGGGGCTTGCTAAGGAGTGGGGGGCTCACAGCACCCACCTCTGCTCCCACTCTCATTTGCCTCGAAGGGTCAAGCCACAGCAAGCATCGGACAAGACCCCACTGCACTGCAAGGCATTTCCATTCCAGCAGGAAGTGTTTGGGGTGAGGGATGGGAGCAAAACCAGGGCAATCTCTCCATCCCAGGGGCTCTCAAGCAAAACTAGAGAGGTGGGGAGCAGTGAGAAGAGGCCAGGACTGTCACTGGCTACGGAGAAGGGGAGAAAGCCGACCTCCTAGCAGAGATGTCCAGGTAGGGAGCAGAAGGGTGCTGCGAGGACACAATTCCTTCCTCCAAACAGGCAACACTGTAAAACACAAGACACAGACGAAAAAGGAAAGAGAGAGACAGAGAGCGGAGGGAGAGAGAGAGCGGGGCAGGGGAGAGAGCAGAGAGAGGCAAGGAGGAAAAGACAGAAGCAACTACAGACACCTTCCCTCCACCTCCTGTCCACATCGGTCTTATCCCATCCCTTCTTTCTCAGCTGCACCATCACGGTGTCAAAGCAGAGAAGGATTAAAAACAAGGCCTGGACTGTTTTGTTTGGCTTTGCCTCCTTTGCCTTGCTGCTGGAAAAGACAGCAGCAGAGCTTAAGAGTTCATTAGACGGGTACATGCGAGAGCTTAAAACACTGCAACCATACTAACGGCCCGTCTTTCATTTCCTCCCCTTCCCTTCCCCAGCTCCGTGCATCTCCTGCATCCTCACAGCACACAGAGGCACGGATGAACTCACCACGCTCCCTGCCCTGGGGGCTGGATGCAAAAAGAGCCTGTAGCTCCCTCAGCCCCTGGTCTCTTCCAGTGCCGAGTGTCCCACGAGTCCTATCCCAGCCTGTGCTGGTGGACTGCACCCTGCATCCCAAGGAAGCCTCGGCCAGGAGGCCAGCCAGGAGAGAAGTGAGCACCACCAGCAGCGCTCATGCTGAGAAGACCTGTCTTGACACACAGGCTGGCAAGCAACATCATCACCCCGTCCCCGTTTCTAAATCTGTTTCCCATCTTGCATCGAGCCTGAACAGGTGACACACAGGAGGACGTGCTTTCTTTCCAAAGGGCAGCACTGAGCTCAGAGAGAAGATGGGGAGCTGATGGGGAGGCCAAAAGGCTTGCCCACACCTTGTGGTGGTTTGCTACGGGGCTGCCTGAAGCCATCACGTGGACTTTGAAATCCTAGGCTTTGGCAGACAGAGCCCCAGCTTTGATTTACTTCCCCCAGATTATGAGCTTTGTTTGCTCCTACTCCACAAGGACGTAGCTCCTGAAAGCAGATGTGCGCATCTGCCATCCTTGCCTGGAAGAGAAGCTGGGGAGAAGCTAAAATAAAGGAGAGTAAGATGGAGAGAGGAACAACAGCTGCATGGGGACCGTATCCTACTGTCCACTGGCCTCACTCCACACGAACGTGGTGGAAACTATGCGCATCTGACAGCAGGGTAACTAGCAGCACAAGTTCTCTGCTCACCCTAGAAATTTGGGAAGCCTTGGCAAGGGCCTGACTCTAAAGCAGGTACAGGGAAGGGTTTGTAGAGAGCCCAAGGCCTGACCACCCAGTTGCAAAAAAACACCTCATGGCCCCTCTGCCCCAGAACCCCAGCCACAGGCACCTCGCTTTGCTCCCACCCTCGCCAAGGAGCATCCTTGTGCGCTCCCGTGCCGGTCCCAGAAGCCGGTCACACCTTCAGCAAAGCTCCACATTGGCACAACAGGGTAGGAAAAGGAGAGCCAGACTTGCCGGCGTGCACTTGCTGGCGAGGTTTCTGGTTGCCATCCAGCACGGGCTCCCTCGTGGCCCGGGGAGACAAGAGGACTGAAAGGTGCCTCTGTTGCCCTCCCTGTAGGGAGAACTTGGGGAACCGACTCCTCATCATTCAACCACCAGAAACGCAGTGAAATGGACGATTAAAAATAACAGTTGTGATTATATCGAGTGTGATTTTGGGAGTCTGACAAACAGTTTTCAAGCAGCTGGGCCTGGCAGCATTAAAAACCTACTGCAGGAGTACAAAGCCAACAAAACAGATCCGCAACATGGGGCCTAATTTCCAAGTACTTCAGAAGGTTTGATACAGCTGATACCTTACAAAACATCCACTTAAAATAATAGGACACAGTTCTAGATCTAGTAAAAACCAATTTGAGCTGAAATGAACAGTCCTTCCAACTCATACAAATCAATCCAGTGACCGTGTTCGACCTCCTTCATTTTCTGTGCAATAATTTTAAAATTGGATGTTCCCAACATCCTAGGGACCCGAAGCCCCGTCCTATCACATACGCCTGAAAAAGTGTCCACTGGAAAGGTCAAAAGCTTCTCCCAGAGACGAGACAAAGACACGGCGGGACCTCCAGTGAGCGGGCACGCTGGGAAGAGTTCCTTACGGAGAGTACCTGGAGCTGAGAGAAGCAGGCAGGCATGGAGGGGGAAGCATGGAAGGAGCTTAGGGACTGGCACTACCCTGGGAGGAGAAATGAATGGCGTGGGCTGCACGGGAACTGAGCGGTGGCGAATGTGCACTTGGCCGTAGCGGTGAATGAGAGAAACCAGCTGGACATCACAGACACTTCAGTACTGTTTAAACAGAAATGATTCTTCCCTGTGTTACCGAGCACATCAGACAGAGACAAGACCAAGGAGGAACACATGCGCACACACATACACACACACGAGGACTGCTGGAAGGAAAAAGAACAGGGAGGAACGGATATTCAGGGCTTGTCGGTCGCAAGACTGAAGAGAGCCTGTGGCTTGCTCAGATGGTGGGACCCACTCACAACTTACCTGCGGTTTTCCAGCATCAATGCGAGCACCGTTGCCTGCACGGAAAGGACTGATGCAGGCTGGGCTTAAAGTGGCTGCTGGGGCTGGGAAGTGAGAGGTGGGGGGGTACCAGCGTTCCTGTGGGCGACCAGCCCGGTGGCACCAGTGCTTACCACAGGGTCCATTGTGCTTTACTGGGATGGCAGCCTTCTGATGGCACTCGGCCTTCTGGCGCTCGCAGTCGTTGCTGTAGGTCCGGCTGTCCCGGGCACAGACGGGCCGGTAGGCACCATCGCAGGTGATGCGGTCACAGGAGCAGCGAGTGGTGCCACGGCGGTTCAGGCAGACAGCATTGAACTTGCACTCATCCTTGCATTTGTCTGGGAGGAGAGAGGACAGCACCGCTCGCGCCCACCGTGGGGACAGGGGAAGGGGGTACGCTCTCCTTGCCGAGAGCACGGCACGGAGCAGCGGGGAAGGTCAGGAGCCCCAACGCTCCTGTTCCCCGGGAAGCAGAGAGCTACTTACCCTGATGCTGGCACTGCCCTGAACGCACCTTCTGGATCTCCAGTCCCCTGATGGCCCCCGAGCGCCCCATCACGCACTCATTGTCGTAAGTCACCCCGTCATCACCGCACACAAGCTCCTTCTTCGGGGGACAGTTCTCGGGGCGGGAGAGCAGGTCTGCCCTTCGGGTGCGGGGGTTCACCCGGCAAACACGGTTCATGTCATTGAGGACGCCTTTACAAGGGTCTGCGCACAGAGCCAGAGCAGACCGTTAGGCACGCTCAAGCCCTGCCCAGAGAGCTGCTTCTTGGCCTGCCCTCCTCCACGCCGGCTGGCCCCAAGACCCTCTGTACCTTCCCCAGTGGCACTCAGCGTGTGCTCATCTCTTCCTTCAGGACTGGACATCTGTAGGGCTCTGCACACGTAAGGACTCATTTTTTACCGAGCTGCACACGCGGAGGACGTGTGCCCTTTCCAAAGTGACCGCTGGATGGGATGAGCTCTGCCTTTTTTCCCCATCCTGAGCTGCCTTCACTCCCCTTTGTCTAGGGGACAGGGCTCTCTCTCCCCCGACCCAGGCGAACCTCCCGAGTCCAAAGGGCATTCGCTGGGCATTGCAAGATGCTTGATACTCCCATCCCACTCCTCCCACTCTCCCTCTCTATGCTCCTTGTCTTCCCAAAGTGCTGGAAGAGCCCTGAAGGCAGTCAGGGCCACATGCTGCCTTGCCCCACTGCTCTAATCTAGGCTTATCCGGATCACCCTCTGATGAGCTGAGCTCACATTAGCATACCAAAGACATGGGCAAAACAGGTGCCGACTGCTCACTAATCCCTACTCTAGCCCTGGGTTTTCCTCTTCCTTGCCAAGCACGGTACCTGCAGAGTGCTGATTCACTGCTTGCAATTGCAGAAACACCATCAAATGTTTCCACCCTTTAATCTTACTAGTCTGAAATCCCTGCATTGACCACAGTCCCAGGCTGACAGGAGGAGGAAACAATACAGTACCCCGTCTCCCCAGCCTCTCGCAAGGAGGCGAGGAGAAGGCTGGCCTAGGACAGGATTACAGCTGAAGTCTTTTGCTTTGTCCATTTTCGCACATGCAGTAATCATGGAAACGAAGCAGATGAAGGAGCTCCCGCAGGATCTACCCAATCCATCTCCCATTCCCCCTTCGGCAAGAACTGCCCGTGCTCACTGCTGCCCTGCAGTCACACCAGCAGACAGCCAGGGACGCGTCACCTCCTTGGAGGCTTCTACAAACCCCAACAAAATCACAAGAACATCTTGTGTGGACTCAAGGAGCTGTGGGTAAATAAGGCTGCTGTAGTGGGGGAGGGATGCGGTACGGTTGAGACAGGGACCGCATCAGAGGGGTTGGGGATGATGCAGGCGCACAGACATATCTCAGGGACTGCACGAGGAAGATATTTGAGATGTTTTCTGCCCACACCGCTCATCCACACTCTCTCTGCTACCTTGCGGTAATCCTCATACCTTACAGCACACCCAACAGAGTCCAAATAATTCAAGTATTTTCAGGTTCTACAGCCCGGCTGCTCAACCCAGACTGCCTGAGTTTCTGCTGACGCCCAACTAAAAGCAGGAGGACCTCAAAGGAGCAGTGAGGCTCAAAGCCTACTCTCTGCTCTAGAAACCTGCAGCACCCAGCGTAACATCACCTCTTTCGCACCTCCCACTTGCACCCATCTTGTCCTACTTGGGACTGAGCAGTGAGAGCGCAGTTAAAGCTCTTCCAGTTTTGCAGCCTGCCCAAACACACTCCCACGCTCCTTCCCCCGGGGACAAACACTGGTCTGGCACGTGCCCTGGCTGATCTCATGGTTTTCCTAATGAATACAGTTGCTTTTAATTACCAGCATCCACAGCCACCACGAGCCAAAGAGGAAGCCATCCTTGGAGTGGCAGGACTGTGTTTGCGCTCTGGGATCCGTGCCTGTCGGGCTCCTTTAATTAGAGGGAACTGCCTGCCCGCGAGCCCCGGGATGCCGGCTAGCAGCAGGCTTCTTGCCAAAAGCAGCAGCCGGAGGACTCCAGCCAGGGGAAACAGCAGGAGGGAAAGGAGGTGGCACAGATGTTGCAACTGCTCTCTAGGTCAGTGGGTCCCGAGCAGAAACACCCGCAGCCAAATGCTGTGGGGGAAAGCGCTGGCTTGTTTTGAGTTTCAGAAGCCGTCACCCACAGACTGACCTTTTTCTGCCCAGCCCGTGTTTTTTGAGCTGATGACAGCAGGTGTGTGGGCAAGTTTTTCTCCCCAACCCTTACCATTTCTCGCTGGTCTGCCCTCGATACTCCTGACGCAGGGGGAAATGTTTTTAAAGCAATACCCACGGGGGGCGAGGGGACGACGACAGGGGACTCACCACAGGCGCCATCGAACTTCTTGAAAACGTTCTCCTGCTTGTCGCAGGCATGCTTGTTGAGGTCGCACTCGCTGCGGTAGTCTTTGCCGTCGCTGCCGCACACCGTGCTCTCAGGCACGCCGCTGCAGGACGACGGGCAGACGCACTTGGCCGACTGGCCGTCAGTGGAGCGGACACACGTGCTGCCGAAACTGCAGGTCACCTCCGCGCAGGGGTCCTTGGAGCCTGCGGGAGAGAGGACATCAATCCCGACGTCCGTGGAGGCAGGCGTGATCGTGGGGCTGTAGGAACAGAACTCCAAACCCACGGTACGTGAGGAAGGGAGCTCACTCCCCACCTGGCACTTCAGGCAGAGCCCCTCCTTTCTAACCCTCTCAGCCTCACTGCTGCAAGCTCCCTTCCCTGCACATGCTCTCCGAGAGCCTCTTGCTTCAGCAAAAGAGCAAAACAAGGGTCCTTAAGGCACCTCCTGCAAACCGTAATTAGAGGAAGAGCTCAAGGAGCAATTTCCTCACTGGCAGGGAAGGGCCAAAATTTATTTGCCAGCTTTTTTTGCCTTTTTTTCCTTTATTTGTCACCTTTTTATGATTATTATTTTAAATAAATCACTTGGCGCTCTCTCCCCTCTGACAAGAGCCCCAGCAGGAGAGCCGGGTGCAGATTTATCGCAAGCCAGCGCGCCGCGTGAGAGAAAGGTCAAGTTAATTTACTCTGAGATGAGGAGACTGGGGTCTCATTTACACAGCTCCTTGCTCACAGCTGGTGAATGCCAGGCTGGGGAAGGGCTTTCATCAGCCCACCCAGCCTGTGCGTATGCCTGGTCCCTCCAACTCCAACTTCTAGCCGTGGCAGATGCGATCCACCCCAGGGAAGCAGTGTGGTGCATCAGGCAGAGCTGCCCGAGGCAGAGGGCTGTTCTCCACTGCGCTGCCACGCACCTCTTGAACGGCCTTGGCCGTCGGTTTGCCTGCTTATTAAACTCTGCTGATCGCGAAGGCAGAGCTGGTGATTCTCTCACTGTCCCTTCCCATCAGACCTGTCCCCATCTCCCAGGACATCATCAGCATCGCAGTGATGACACGAGCTCGGGACAAATCTCCCTGGCCTCACGCAGTCGCCTCCTAAAAGCAGGAGATCCTGCCCTTGCACTCACCACACGGTCCCTTGCTGATCACTTTGATCCGCCTCTGTTGGTTGCACTGGGCCTTCTCCAGCTCGCACTCGTTGCTGTAGGTGGAATAATCAGAGCCGCAGACAGGAGCCACCACGACAGGGCAAGCTGTCTTCTTGCAGACGCAGGAAGCCTGAGAGGGGTCGGTGGAGCTCCTCTCGCACACCGCCCCGAACCCGCACAGCATCCCTCGACACGCTGCGGGCACAGACACGGAGAGACTGGTGAGCCGCGGCTGCTCCTCTGCGAACGGGAGGGATGCAGCCCGGTGCCCGGGTCCAGGCACCCACCCGTTCCCCCCTTCTCTCCCCTAGCAGAGCTGCCCACACCATCCAGGCTCAAAGAGGGGGTGCAGCCCTCCGGGGGACCAGGGCTGGAAGGGCAGTGCCAGCAAGAGGTGGATGCTCTAGGTACCGCGAAGCCCTTTCCTAGCTCAGGGCGAGGATGTCATCATCTCAGCACGTCACCTCTCGCTGTCTGCCAGGAACAAGGCGCTGAAGTCGGATCCTTCCCCAGGGATGCCTCGGGTGCATTTGAGTTGTAAGGGGACCAAGCCAACCTTGCCAGAGTCTCCCAAAGCCAAACACCTGAGAACAAGGGTTTGCCCAGCACAGGCAGGGAACAGCGTGAGGTTGCGAGGTCAGGGCTGCTGTGCCCAGCACCCAGGCATTACGCAAAGGCACAGGTAACCTTCAGCGCCTGCTCCACCGCGCCGGTGCTGTGCGGAGCAGACAGCACAGAGGCCGTGGGGAAGGGCAGCACTGACAGCGGGGTCGATAAAGCTTGTGAGCCAGAGAAAGCTTCCTCTGAAGGGAGGATGTCCCGAAGGCAGCATCCCCTTTGCCCTCAGGCACCGGGCTACGGTCCATGTTGGCTCTACTGGTCCACGTTGGCTCTACCACGGTCTCTCGTGAGTGACTGAGCCCAGCTGCCCTTTGAGAGCGGCCGGGTAAGGCAGAATACGTGCCAGGCACCTTCATCCCACGCAAGGACAGGGAGGGAAGAGGCTGGGGTAGAGCGTGGTCCAAAAGGAGCTAACAAACCCACGGTCAGCGCTCTTGCCTCCTCCGTGCCCCTTCTCACTCCAGGCTGCCCATTCTGCTTATTGAAGAACTGAAGAAAGAAAGGTCTGTCACCAGCTCTGCACCACAGCAAGGAGGTCAGGGCCCAGCTCATGAGCAGGGAGGTGCCTCCAACCCCAGTACAGACATGGAAGAGCATCCCCAGGGCTCCGGAAAGCACTTGCTCTGCCCAGGGCCCCTCCGGTCAAGCCTTTGTGAGTCCTCCAGAACACAAGGTGTTTTCTGCTAACCAGCAAGAGAAAGGAAAGTCAAGGAATGGAGAAGAAAATATCTTCACCTGTCCCAGTGTGGGACAGATTGTCCCGCACGCACACGCTGTTTTATTCATTGCCGTTTATGCAAAGCAGCCGAATCACGTGGCTGGTGTCTTTCTAAAGGAGATGCACGAATCTCTTTATCACATCCACTAATCAGAGCAGCCAGCACAGACCAGTTCAGCATCTGAATTGCTAATGTGGTAGGAAATGTAATTCTTCAGCTGGAGAGAGAGGACAGGAGTCTCCAGACTCGATGGTCCGCAGGTGAGACGGCGAGAGCAAGAGATGCCAGAGCTTTTCGCCCAGCGATTACCGCCACGGGCGCAGCCCTCCGCTCACAAAACGCACCACCGGGCGCGCACGTATATGCACACCTGCCGCACCACCCTGCACGCGCAGCCGCTGCGCCAAGCGCAGTCCCTGCACCGGCGCCCGCCGCACCGCTGCTGCACCCACGCGCAGCAGGCACCTCCTGCCACCCCCCCGGCACACCTGACCGCCCCGCGCTCTCCTACGCACGCAGCATACGTTAGAAACGGAGACTGACCTACATAATGAGAGAAAGAGAAATCATAAAAGGCAAAATAAAATGCTTGACAGTGGCTCATTTACACTTCAATTCCCGGGTGTTTGCCTCTGACTGCCTTGAGATTTTAAGCTCATATGCACAGCAACAATGCACCACTAAGAGACTAATATCATCAAATAAAAAAGAACTCTCTTTCTCTCCTGCCCAATATCTAAAAGCAATTCATCATTTTTATGAAGCGCTCCGGATAGTCTCTCCTGCTCCTTCCATCGCTGCTCTTTCTCTCTCTCTCTTTTTTTTTTTAAATGCAGATGAGCCTGTTGAGCTCTGAGATTAGAGGGTGCAGGGGAGGTGTGCAAGTGAGGAATGTAAAATGCAGGACAAGTGGGGATTTATCCCGTCCCCCCGCCCTGAGGCGCAGGTCTGTGGAACAGAAGTGTAACTGTGTAGTGCATAATCAGCCACCAGTCGCAGGGGAGGCAGATGGAGCTGTCTTTGAGATCAGGGGAAAGGAAGGGAAAGGAAGGGAAAGGAAGGGAAAGGAAGGGAAAGGAAGGGAAAGGAAGGGAAAGGAAGGGAAAGGAAGGGAAAGGAAGGGAAAGGAAGGGAGCTGGTACGTGCAGATGTGGGGTGCAGAGCCAGCTTGGAGCAGAGTTTAATCAGGTGCCTGTCTGAAGGCACTTGCCTTCAGGACACGCCAGCCAGGTTCAGCAGCACGCTTGCAAATAGGGAAACCAAGGTGGGAAGCATGTCCCGGATTTCAAAGTAGATGACAGGGACAGCTCTCTCCTTTCTTAGCTCTTCTGTTTTGTCTTTTGCATCAGAGTATGGGAATGGAGCCTCACACATCCAAGGTGAAGGCTTCCGAAGCGAATGGCCAACCCGGGTCCGGTCCCACCCAAACTGAGGAAGTTTTCAGTGGGACCCAATTCAGGGCACCACCAAGCACTTCAAAAACCCTGCCCTAAGACACTTGCTGCTATTTTTGGGTGCATTTCCTTCCCAACCAGCTCAAGCACCAACAGTTCTTTTGCCTTTGGTCCCTTGCTGTCCGTTTCTCTTCCCAGACCCCGCAGCGCTCCACAGCAGCCAGCCTGTGAACGCAGCAGAAAAAAGCTTTTCAGCGCTGGACAGGACTTCTGAAGATATTAGAACATTGCTCACGGTTTTGACTCTTCTTCCAAGAAACTTTTTGAATTGTTCACTGAGATTTGGAGCAAAACTGGGTCTTGGCACCTTTTAAGTGATCCTCCCTGTAACTGTTTTGCCCACATATATTTAAGAATCTCTTAATCTGGAGCGATAAAAGCAATGGTAAATGACAAAAAGGTCACAAAGTTAATTGGGTCAAGCCACATAAAGAAAACTGATATTTTACCAGAACTGAAGTTTCAGTCTATCCTTGCCCCCAGAATTATATTTCATAAACACATTAGGGACATAATAGGCCCATATGTGAGCAAAAGAGATGATGTGAAGGGTATTTATTAACCTCCTGTTCCGCATCAACCAAATGTTGTAAAAGTGAGCTTTTACACCACCGGTGTTTGACAGACACCTTCCTACTCCCTGCCAACAAGCTCGGTCCCCGGGAGAGAAGCTTGAACACCATGGTGCATCGGAGCTCATCCCAACTCAAGGGGAGGGCCCGGCTGCCCTGTAGATGCCCTGGCAGGATGGAGAGTGGGGGTATGGTAGGGTGCGACCCCCAAACACCATGATTCAGGCCTTCCTGAAGACGAGGACCCAGCTTCATTGAGTTTTGGTGATCAGGCTGAGAAGCAGATGAAGCTGGCAAGAAAAACGCTTCAAACCAGAAACAAATTGTGACAAGCAAATTGGTTGTTTAAGGTTTTTTTCACTTCTAATCATCGCTGGTGTTACTGGTGAAGAAGCCTATTTGTTCACAGCAGATTATTTTGAAAACTCACACATCCAATGCTGGGATGCAGTTGGATGATGCAAGCTCAGAACACCAACAAGAATAAAACAAAATGCCTTAATTCCCCTGCCAGACTCAGGAGATGAAACAGGTTTATTACGCCTGCTAAGATGATTCAACCCAACAAGCTCCGTAAAAGACGAAATGCAAAGGGAGCTTGTTCTTCCCCAACGTCTCTAATATTACCTGGGAGGACTCAAGAAGTGTAACCATCACTGATGCGGAAGGAATAAAAGCTGGGAAACGAGAAGCAAAAAGAAGAGGCTATCAACTCAGTTCCAGGGTACTCGGCACTGACCAAGCCTTCACATCCCATTCCCCATGCAGAGCCACTTTGGACAGAAGCGCTTTGCTAGGTGTAGGCAGAAGGCAGCAATAAGTGAGGCACAAAGTGCTCTTGTCCTAACACTTGTATGTGACAGCCCAAATAAACTCCAGGCAGCAGATAAAGTGCAAGGACCTCTTAAATTTGATTCCCGACAGCGCTGGTGAAGACCGTGCTATCCAAAGCACCCCACAAGCGAGGGGCTGCAGACCGCTCTCAGTCCCCAGTGCCGCTGCTATTTCGGGTGCTCAGGGGCTGGGCCACGATACAACAAAGAGACCAGCCTTGCCTTCACGCTCCCAAGCTTGAGACGAGTTGGGACAGACAGGAGCGCAGAGATGGTGCTCGCCAGCATGGCAAGGAAATCATCTACCTGCCCACCCGACTGGAACAAGCACCAGAGACCAGGAGCACGCAAGCAGGACCAGGGCTCTGCCTGCCTGCTGCCCCTCTAGCGATAGCTGTACAACATCACCAGGCTAGCGACCGTACATTTTCCTACCAACGTGCCTTCTACATCACTCAAGAGACATGCCGGGGCAGGGCTTGGCTGAGACCAAACCTGAAGCCTGCCTGGTCCACAGCAACGCTGCAACTGGAGGCTTTGGAGCCAGCTCTGATGGACGCCTCTGCAGGGTGGACGCTGGAAGGCAGTGGCGAACCAGAGTCGCCGTGAGCTTGCAAAAGATGGAGCCTCTGCTCGGGATGTTGGAAGTTACAGCCTGTTCTGCCTGTTCCCTGGTCACAGAGGGGAGGTGGGATCTCTCAGCGCTTGTTCAAGACTGCGCTTCAAAACTGTCTACAAAGCACACGGCAAGGCTGTGCAGCAAGGTCAGAGAGCAGACTGGATCTAAAACTAAGCACAGCCCTGGTTAAATCATTCTAGTGCTGCAGAGATGAGGCGCAGCAAGGCATTTGGCAAACAATGAGAGCAGCACTTGTCTGGAGCAGAAAAAAGCTACAGCTAGGAGCTGACCTTTCCCAAACCTCCTGAGCCACTGAAGATGAGGGAGAGAAACAGCTAAAGCGAGGTATCTATACAACACTTGAGCAAGCCGTACAGAACAAAAGGGAGGGCTTGGGCTTATTGTAACCACGCTGAATACCAGCCAAGCCTCTCCATGTCTCTTAGCAGCACTGGAGCAGAAAGAGAATAATAAATAACAACAACAACAATAATAAAAAAAGCGCACCTCCTGGAGAGGAGGGGAAAAGCAAAAGGTGTTGCTACAAATAATTCATGGTACTGTGCTTCCCGCCACAACTGAGTCAGCATGACTCCATGGGCAGACAGAGCAGCCTTCTCTCCCTCAACAGCTCCAGGCTGAGCCTGCAAAAGCAAGAAAGGCTTTTAGAAGAGATCAAGGCTAGGGGAAGACCTGACTGGGTTCAGAGCCTCGGCTCCGGCTCAGATACGCTATGCTCTGAGGCTCTACCTTGCATCCTGCGGTGACCGCCTGGTTTAGGGTAAAGAGCACAAAGGGATGCTAACGAGGGTTTCCTGTCCTCTGGCTAATTGGGGAAGGTGAAGCGCACACCGAAGCACTCTGATCTCTCCTCCGAACAGCCCAGAGCAGAGGAAGGCCAGGGCACTGCCGCAGCCTGGAGAACAAGCCACACAGTGAACTTGGGTGCCACTATGGTGTCCCTTTAGTGCACAACCACCTGAAGGGCAGACCTTGCCTGGCCCTGGGGGCTTGCAGGATGGAGTGGTCGCAGAAAATGCTGGGGAAAGAAGGGATGGCTCCTCCCAAAAGGCAGCAGGGCAGGGGCACCAGCTAGCCACAGCAGCCAAGCGATAGAAACCGCCTAGGGAAACACCTTCCCCAGCCTGTCAGTGCTTCTCTGGACTGACGCAGGGGAAGCCAGGGTGGGATGCCCACATCAACAAACCACAAGCAAAGAGAAGGGGAAAGGAGAGAGACGACAAGCTGAGAGGAGCCTCTGTGAGCCCATCTATGCTGGCAGCTGAAACTGGGGTGGGAAGAGTGAGAGTCAGGGTTGCAGAGCACTGCTTACTTCAGTCTGGGCCCAGAGCTGCTGGCATTCATCAGAACCAAGCTGCTCCTGCAGAAGGGATGGCTACCCATTGCACCAGGTGTAACGACACCGGTTCAGATCCAAGCCTCCCACCCCATCCGTGACACTTCCTCAGGCAGCCCCTAATTAGCACCAGGGAGGGAGCGGGATGCTTCATTACCAGGAAAGCCCCTGCCAAGGTTCAGCTCAGCATTTCCCCAAGCAGGCTGTGCGGGCACAGGTGGCTGGTACTCTATGAGTAGCTGCCAGGGCAGATGGCACCAGCTCCACCTCCTTGCATCCAACAGTGCTTGCAGATGCCCAAAACGGCTGGAAGGACAGCTGAGAATAGGATGGCTCCACTGTGGCTGACGGGGAGGGCCAGAGCCACCACGAGAATGGCTACGAGCCACGCGCGGCCCCACTCTGCAGAGAGATGCAGGAGTTGGTGAGGCTGCAGGCAGCTCGGGAGAAGGCTGCCGTTGAAGTAGAGGCTCTGCTTGAGCTGGGCCCAAGAGACCGGGCAAAACAAAGATGCTGTACAGCACACAGACGTATACTGGCCCATCATGGAGCGCTCCCAGGCCAGAGCTGGCAAAACTATTCTTCCATGCGAGAGCCCGTGACAATACATGTATGCAAAGGGCTCATTCTGTGCCTCAGCAGCCCCCTCTTCTCCCCACCACCCACAGAGGTTTGGACTGTGCCCTCCTTCAGTCTCCTGCATCCTAAAAACCGCAGCAGCCAAGGCTTCAAGTTGCACGCTGCCCTCCCCAGCCCGGAGCCAGCACCCTCCACTTCTCTCCCAGCTGCCAGCTCTGGCCACACCACCATTGGTACCAAGTGCTCCAGGTAGAGCTCTTCAGCCAGCTTCTGAGTCCATCCCAGCCTTCTTCTGAGCCTCCTGGATCGGAGCAGTGAGGACAAGCAGCAGGGAGACAGCAGCTGGCTGCAGGCAGGGAGGATGGAGAGCAGCTTCTGCCTTCAGCTTCAGAGCTTTCAGCTTCAACTCACCATCCAGATCTGCGCCTTGGTTCTCCCGTTTACAAAAAACGCAGATAATAATAATAACCAAACCCCCAGTGTCAGTAGGTAAGTAGCTCAATATAAGTAGTAGGGATTAATAACAGGCTGGCTTCGTCAAGTGCTTTGAGATCTTGAGGTGAAGAGCTCTACCTAATAAGCCCCAAGCATTCACATTAAAATGTTTCTCCAACTTAATAACAATAATCATAAATGTAAAGTCAAAATTGCTCTGTTCCACTGTATAGGAAAGAAAAAAACACTACTGGAGCAGCTTGCTGATTGCTTACTGCACCCTGCCAGACCCTCTACAGCACGTGCCTGCCTGCCCACCCCATGTTCCATGCCAGGACCTGGCCATGCAGCCGAGTCACCAAGAGGAACCCCTGAGAGGCGCTCCAGCGGGCACACGGTTCCTCCCCACCAAGACCGAACCCTTCTCCTTGGCAGGAATCTTGCCCAAGGAGGAGGGCCCTAAACACCCACAGAGAAGGGAGATGTGGGGAAAACGCACAGGTGACTCCTGGCAGCTCCCCTCTCCCCGACCAGCAGAACGCGTGTTTGCCAGCCTGGACCCGCTCCAGATCCCAGGGTCATCCATCCCTTCTCTGAACGGGCCGAGAAAAACGATCGGAAAAGCACAGCCAGAAACTTGATTACAGCTCGTGGGTGGGCGATGGGAGGGTGGGATGTACCTGTTTTCATGGCTGAAAGCGTCTCCAGTGACAGGGAAGGGGTAGGAGAGAACAAAGACTAACAACGCACGACGGCCACGCTGCCGCGCTTTGGACAGCCACAAATCCCTGCAGCAAGGGCCGCGGGCAGGAGACAGAAAGACACTTCCCCGCAGCACACCCGGGAAGGTTATGGCACCCTGCACCTCTGGGGACCCGCTGGTAGCCGAACCGCTAGCACTGGGTATTCTCGTTCATAGGGAGAGCCTGAAATTGAAGAATGACGACGTCTGTGCCAAGGTGGCTGCCTTTTAATCTACTGCTGTTGGATTAAAAACTCTCCCTCTCTGGAAAGTGGTGGGTGCTCTCCTGCTAGAGCTGCTTAAAGCAGACTGGACTGGGGAATACAAAGTGGAGGGCAACTGGCTAGGCTGGGCAGCAGAGGGGAAAAAGCCGTGATGCTCAAATATATCTTTTTAATCCCTGACCTACACTGACGGACAGTGAGCCGACATGCACCTCTGTGTCCCACCGTTCCCCACTTGGTCCCCAAGGACGGGGATGCCACTAGTGGGCCACACCAGTCCCGTCCCAAATCGTGCCTCAGAGCAACCACTGTTAAAAACCCATGTTAGAGAGGAGAAGCCACCACCGCGGAGCAGACAAGAAGCCACTGAAATGGCGGGACAGAGCTGCGGGCCTGTTGAGGAGCCTGCCACGGACAGTTCCTCAGCTAGAGGACAAGAAGCACAAGAAGTAGCAAGCGAGCACGCGTAAACAGCAAAAGGACGACGGCCTGTGCATGATAAACCCACCCCAGGGGCCGAGGTTGAGCTTTCCTTCTGGAGAAAGGGACAAGGCCATGACAGCCCGAGCGAGCCTGCCCTGCCGCCACCTGCTACGTGAGGCCATTTTGCGCTTCGCCGGCGCAAAAGGCAAGGAGAGCCAGCAAAGAGGAGGGCAGAGCTGCTTTTGGGGGCTTCCTTGTGGCAAAAGGGCAGAGGGGAAACGTGAAGGCCCCAGGGGACAGAGCCGTTGCGCGTGTGTCAGGATGGCGAAGGCCGGCATTAATTCTGCATGAGCGCGAGGCGCCCGTTGCCATGGAGATCGGCGAGGCTGGCGCTCCAGCCCAGGCTCTTGCCTGTGCACATTTACTTCTCTTCCCGGGCCCACCCTCGCTGCCATCAATATTAATTGCATCAGCCAGGGCTTGCTCGGTGAGGGAGAAGGAGCCGCCTGCCCTGCTCAAAGGCCTTCGCCGTGGGGCCGGGAGAGCCACACGCAGGCAGCGGCGGCAGAAGCGGGGTGTCCACACCACAGGCCCGGCCAGGCCGTGCCAAAATCAGCACCGGCTCTCCTGGGAAAGAATGGCAGAGCCGTCAGATCGTGTGTCATTAACGCCACGCTGCTTAACCCGCGCACTTTGGCTCAGAGTCCCTACCCCTGGCACAGCCAGGGCAGCCTTAGGGACATGCTAAGCCCAAGTCCTCGAGCCCCAGTTTTGCCCCATCTTCACCCACTTTGTCCCTGCCTACGACACGGTCAGTGACTTCGTGCAATGCCACTGATGTGGAGCTGGAAAGCTGCAGTTAGCCTCACTGAGCAGCAGCAGGCCAGGAGCAAATGCTGGCTAAAAGAGCTGCCGGCACCCTGGCATACAGCCCTGCAGGTACCAAAGGGGATGGGGAAGGCAGGACCCCTCCTCTTGCTCATCGGGATCGCGCACATCTTTATTTCCACAGCTTAGCCACGGAGCTGAGCTACGCCACAGCTGCAAATCCGTGGCTCCCACAGCCACAAGAACCTCTCCAGAACAAGTCCCCAAACCACTTAATAGTTTTCAAGCCGACACATTCTAAGGATGGAAGGTCCTTAAGAAGCTGAGAGAATGGTAGGCATCCACCATCCAGTTTGGGAGCCTCTGTGACGCTCTCAGCTCTCCAAGGATCTTGCTTGCACAGCCCTACATATGACAGAGGTCTCTGAGAAACCAGGTATCTCCTCCTGAGACCACAGCGTGGTAGTTCAACACCCCCAAAACCACTCTGTGCACCTGTGTCACACGGGGAGGCAGCAAGGGGAAGCCTGGAAAGGTGGTCATTGCCGGCCACAACCTTTTCCAGCCCAGCTGCCTGAAAAAACCCTCTTTGCTTCTAAAAGCCACCACGACTGAAATCTAAGCTGCCAGCAGCAGCAGCGGAGCAGTCAGCACTGCAGCCTGTCATCACCCGGGAAAGGGCAGCCCGGCACCTCGCAGGGCTGACACCTGCAACGCGGGCAGCAGGGGCCAAGGCAGACAAAGGAGGAGCAGGAGGAGACCTGACTACACGGTCTGTAATTGGGGGTCAGGAGGGGTGGGCAGCAAGGGAAAATGTGGAGCAGTTGGAAGATCTAAAAGCAAAATTGTGTGCTGGAGGCAGGGAGATGGTAGCAAGCAAGGTGAAGGCAGTGCCGGGGGTGGGCAGGGCAGAGTGGAGCAGGGAGGAGTTGAAAGCATCATGTTCTTGGGTCTAAAACATCCAAGTCACTCTTGCAAATCAAACGTCATCTTAAAAGACTCTCTCATTAATCTGTCATGAGCCCCCTGCGAGAGCAGCTCTGAGCAGACTGTCACAGCTCCTAATCACTGGAAGAATTCATCAGCCTCCATCACAAAGAGGAACAGTTTGGAAACGCGCTCCACAAGGGATGCGAGCGAGAAGCCAGCCTCAGCACCAGGCTCCCGCTGCCCTGCCTGCACGCCCCGGTGGGCGCAGATCCCCCGAGCCTCGCCACAGAGCAAGCGGCCAAGAGCAGGAATCTGCCCCGAGCAGCCACGTCGCCGCAAAACCCTGAAAGCTCAGATGGGATGGCAGCCTGTGTGTAGCCCACGCAAGGGAGGGAGGCAAGGGCAAGAAAAAAAAATAAACTTGGATTGTTTTAACCTGCTCCCACCTGCCTGCAGAGGCCACGCTCTGCAAAACAGAGTGTTTGCGAATCAGGGAGATTAGAGAGCTCAGCAGGGAAGAAGGGCTGCAGCAGCCTCTGGACGCCGGGAGGGAAAGATGGCTCCTCCCCAGCCGCAACATGTCCAAAGCCAGCACTCAGCTGCATGGTCGGCAAAGCCAGCGCATCGCCCTTTGCCAACTTTTCCCAGGCCCCAAGCTGCCAGGCGCTCTGCAAGGTCTACTTACGCTCTTTGCAAGGAGCACGCTCATAACCTTCACGCCTCCCGTTCTCCTTTGCTCTCCCTCTGCACTTCATATGAAGTATTAAACGTAGCGACTTCATCCCAAAGTTACAGGGTCTGCGCTAAGCCTGGCCTCCCCTCGGCTGCACACTGTCTCCCACCGCGCAGGAGCCCACCCTGGGCTGTCCCTTAGCTGCGGGGCTGCCCGCCCCGCCGGCTTTGGCAGCAGCTCCGCACCAAGTACCTCGTCCAGAAGAAGAGGTATTCAGCCTTGGTGACCCCAGCAGGCAGAGCACCCATGTACGCAGGACAGACAGACTCCCGTGGTGCCCCACAGCCTGCCTGTGGAGGAGCTGGATCCCTGCTTCTGGTGGAAGGCGCTTGGGACGCCTGCCTTGGGCGAGCATCGCCTGGCACACCTGGAGCGCGCGGGGCCGCACAACTACAGCCGTTCCTGTTCTCAGCAAACGCTTGCCTGCTGCCGAAACGGCAAGATTCCTTGCGTCGCTGTGACCTCAGGGCACGTTCCTACAAAAACAACGTTCGCTTGGCAAGAAATCCTCTGTCACAGCACAGCGCCGGGTAGCGTTTGCAGTGGGCTAACTTGGGAGCTGGTAGTGATGCACTAGCTCTCTCTGAAAGGTATCATGCACTGACTTCAGCATGACACGGCCAAGGGGAAGAGAAGACAAAGCAAGACAAATGCTGATTCTTTGTCACAATGCTCCGAGACCAAATGCCAGAAGGATAGTCCTGGGAGACGCGAGGCAGAGGTGTGGGGAGAGCGAGGCAAGCTTGGGGATCTGCAACCTTAGCAAGGACCTGATACAGGAAAAAACAGGAACACCTTAGCAGTTCTCCCATCTACTCCTCTTCTAACACTTAAGCCACGTAACATGAAAGTGCATAAATTGATCCCCAAGAGAAGCTCAAACCTCACTGTAAATGGAGAAGAAAATACTCTCAAGAGATCAAAAGTGGTGTCTAATAACTGCTGCTACCTTATCTACTGCTCAGCTTTTGAAGAGCTATGTTTAGCATCTCTCCTCTCTCCAGAGCAACCCTGAAGCAGTGTGAGCTGCTTTGGCTGAAGCACACTTTGCTGTGGTGCTCAGGGTGCAAAACCCAGGCAGGGAAACGGTCGCTCCCACTCTGGCAGCGGGCAAGAAAGCCAGGCTGGGTGATGGGGAGAGCGCATGGGGCTGAAGCTCCACAAGCAGACCCCAGTCCTGGCTCCCCAAGCTGTTGCCTCACTGCTGTAGGGTGCAAATATGAGCAAGAAAAAAGGAAAGGGAAGCCAAAGATGTAACCATGGTGACTTCACTGCAGGACTCCCCGGGCCAGCTAGGGACAGATGGCTTCACCCTGGAGGCATGAATTGCCCGGGATCCTGGGGCAAACAGAAAAGCACCCCAGGTCGCCCCCCACTCCACCCAAGTTGGTGGGTGCAAGCACTGTACTGACAGCGCAGGAGATCAGCGTTTCAGTCGGTGCTGCAGCAAAAGTCTTAGAGAAGGAGTAGGCACTATGTAATTAAAAGTGAGCAGCTGCTGAGAAGCCTGGTACAAAAAAATTCACCTTGCGCAGAGAGAGTGATTTTTTTTTTTTTCTGTTCCGTGATGTGTGACAAGGCTTCCCACCACGCTCCGATGCTCCGAGTCCCTCCTCGCTCGGCAACACCAGCCTCAGCCCAGCCTCCCACTGGCTGACACGACCAGAGGTGCAGAAACATTGCCACCGCTCATGCTGCCGGAGCCAGCGGCCGGGCACCCCGTCTGCCTCAGGACAGGCTACTCCAGTGCCATGCAATTTGGGCAGGGGGTGCAAACCTCTCCCTGCTCCCCACCACGCTTCCCCTGCGTGGCCTCGGCAAAGGAGTCGTTCCTCGGCATAACGGGGCTTGCGAGGGGAATAGGGAGAGCACAATCAAGCAGGAGAGCATCTCCATTGAGCCGCCGTGGCCCTGGGACAGCTTGTGCCCCAAACACATGTGGCTCCACGGAGCACCCCTTCCCCACACACTCCTGTTCCGCTTCTCAACACAGAAAGGAGAGGTCACAGCAGTCCAGCAGCCACTGCGGGCCCACGAGGAGTACCAGCAAGGCTTAACGTCAGCCCCGCTGTCCAACAGCGTTTGTCAGGTCGGGAGCGGACACGGGTGGACGCCATGGCCCAAGGCCGTAGCGAGATGGATTACTGCTGGAGCAGATCGCTTTGCCCGCTCCTGACGCTGCAAGTCAGCTCCTGATATTTCAAACCGCATGTGCGGGAGGGGGCTGGGGCCGGGAAAGGCACGGGTGTGAAAGGTACAGAGTGTGGGGTGGTCAGAAAAGACTAAAATGCATCTGTCGGCAGACAAAAAAAGGCGGGTCTGCAGCACCTTCCCGTTCTACTAACTGAGATCAGCCCTGCCACGAAGGCTGCACTATTAATTCATTTTGCGGCATCCAAGTCTCATATTGGCTTGTGTCAAAAGAGAAATAGGCTGGGATTAGCAGCCAAAGCCAGCAGGGTGTTCCCAGTACTGCCACGCACAAAAGGAACAAAATTGAAGAGCTTGTGTTTTATTTTAAGTTATATTTTCATGGCTCTCTTCCCAGGGCAGCCAAGTGTCCCCTCCACTGTCCCCCTGAGAAGGCACAGAGCTGCCCAGAGACCCACCTGGCTCCTTTGAGGAAACTAAAAGCCCAAGGCTGCCTCCCGGTATTCTGTCCGACAGAGACTGGAGAAGGAAGGGCTCAGTGTGAATTTGGCAGCGGGAGGAGGTTATGAAGAGCACACACGTCTCCCAAGGTGCAGGCCAGCCCCAGCCTTCTTGTCGCCAACACACTGCAAGGTTGATCTTTAGGGCTGCAGGTAGGCTGTGGGCAGCAGGAAAACTAGGCAGAGCAGGCAAGGGGAGGTTAAGCACCTTAGGTGACTTCTAAGCCCAAGGCAATTATTTTCCCCTCACTACATCCATGCCAATAGGTTACTGGCCAGAGGAAGCTGTTCATCAGAATTATGGGATGTTAATTAAAACCAATCAAATAAAAGGAAGGAGCGTCTTTTCCCGATGAAGTATCAAACAGGAGGAGCAAGACCACGACCTCTGATACGTGGCTGGTGCTCAGGCACAGTCAGCGCTCTGTGCTGAAGAGCACCGCAGCCCTGCACAGCCACGTAAAACCTCTCCCCACGCCTCCTCCTCATCTGGAGGGCATCCACCTCCTCGGCTGTGAACACACACAGGCACAGGGCTGGAAGACAGCAGAGAGGTCACGAAACACCACTTCCCAACACCACTCGGCTGTCCCTAGCAGAATGGTCCCCTTTGAAGGGAGGCAAGGCACGCACACCCTCCAGGTTCTCGCTGCCTGAGCACAGCCAAGGTAATGCTCAGTCTGCCCAAACTCATCATCTACAGGTGAGGAGTATTTCCTAACACCCTCCTGGCACAGATCAGATGCTCCGTAACGCACAGCACCGTTCACACCCCACAAAGGCAGAGACGGCCACCACTGGGGATGTGGGGAACCCATCCTCGCAATGCTGCAGGTGGCTGTCTCTCTCTTCATCCGACAAGGCAAAGCCAGAACGTGGTGCTGAAGAGAGGGCATCCAGCAGCCAGGTGAAAAACAATGCCCAGGACTCAGAGTATTGTAGGATTAATCTGCTAACCGATTTCCTATGCAGACTTGAAAAGCCACTTGCACCAGCATTTTCTCTGCCTAACCCCAAGCCTGGAGCAGTTCTGCAAACCCTGTATTTATGGGGCTACCGGGCACAAGAAAGCATTTTTCCAATACTTAATTTCTCAGATGTCCTCATCTCATGCATCACTTATTTATGCATCCATAAATAAGTGTTTAGCACTGCTCCCTCGGCCCGGTGCAACTGGTTGGGCTGGCATCACTCTGTCCACACTCGCCAAAAGGAAACGCCTGTCCAGCCCTCTCAGCCTTCTCGGATGTTTCCAAACCCAGCAGAGACAGGCCCCACAGCTGCTCAGTGCCATTAACACATCTACAAAGGTACACAAATGCCAGCAAAAGGGCTGTCTCCCACCACCCTGGCGACCTATCGTGACTCTCCCTGCCCGTGTGGGATGCTTGCTGGAGAGAGGCTGAAGCAAGATGTAGCTCTGAGATAAGGACACGCACTCCTGCGCTTGATCCAGAAAGCTGCTGGCGCTGGCAAGAAACCCAAACCTGCCAGACCAAAAAGCAAAAGGGGCCACACCAGACCCTGCTGGGGAGACCCCAGCTGCATTGCTTTGCTCTCAGCCCCTCGCCTCTGCTCGCACCAGGGAACGCCGGGAGGAGGCTTGCCTGCATTAGGGACAGGAATAGAGAGTGTGCGAAGGCGCGGCCAGAGCCAAAACTGCCACCGGCAAAGCAGAGCCCTGCTCTCCTCCGCCGGCTCCCACGTGAGCAGGGCAGCTTCGTGTCCCGCTTGCTGCTCTTGGCTCCGCACCGTCGTGCTCCACGCAGACCTCGCTAACAAGTTCCCCAGCTGAGGGGGCTTTCCGCATCCCTGCAGGGCACCCAGGGGAGGAAGGATGGCAGGAGGAGAGGGATATTGGGGAGCTGACCCCCAGAACCCAGTGCCTCATCCTATTGATCCACCTGAGCAGCCAGCCCAGCTCTTGCCAGCCTGGTTTCACGGCTCCGAGATGGTTTATTATTCTCCCTGCCCTCCACAGAGCAAACAACAAAAGCAATCTTGCCTCCCGCACACAACTCCACCAAGGGATGCTGCAAACAAACAGAAATCAAACCTCTCATCACAGACGCTGCAAGAACAAGAAGAGGGGAGGAGGTACCCTCCAAATCCTCCCCCACCATTTTTTTTCACCCCAGGGGATGCGGGAAGGTGCAGCCCACCCTGCCTGCCCCCCGTACCGCACCTGCCAACCCACCCTCCAGAGCACTCCTGCCCTGGGGGGGGCCACAGCTGAGCCAACATCCACCCCCTCTCCAGCTCCCTGCCCAGACACTCCCCAGCTCCTGCCTCCCACTGACGAGAAACGAGAAGAATGAGCCGCCTTGGATGCCACCGGCCAGTCCCTCAGCTGAGGAAAAGGCAACAGCCTTCACGGAGCACTGCGTTTAAGTCAGCCAGGCCTTAAGACTCGATAGAGCTTAACAGTCCCCTGCCCAGCTGCAGGAATGCCAGCGGCGTGGGAGATTTGGGAGAAAGCAGTGAGTTAACAGCATTAATGGCCTTGTTTCAAAATGAAGCAGAGACCACTCTATAAATCAATGTGTGGCTGAAGAGTTTACTAGGTTAGAAATTGGTATTGGAAGAAAAGGAAGAGATAAATAGCACATGAGTGCTAATTAGAGACACCTCCTTGCTGGCTGGCAAAGTCTTTCACCTCCAGCATCGCTGGAGCACCGGGGGAGCGGTCGTGGCTGCAGCACCTTTTGTGTGTGCAGGACAGGGTCTTTGCAGAAGAGATGCCTGAGGTGTGGAAAGCCACTTGTTCCCACGAAAACTGAGGTCTGACATTGTCAGGGCAGATGATGATTTCTGTCTGGCTTTGCATCACCGTTTGGAAGGGGAAAGGACCACAGCAAAACTTCCAATAGCAGGGTTTCCAGATAGAAATACCAAGCTGCAGATCCTCAGCTGGTACCGGTGGGCAGAGATCTGTTGGCTCACGGTGCAGGCTGCCAGCTGGTGGCATCCCACTGCTCACCACAGAGCTGTGCAGACTTGTAGAAGATGAGGGTCTGGCCCAGAAGATAAAGTGGTGACAATCCTCAAGAAGCCCAGCTGGAGATGAAGCAATCGAGGGGCCATGCTGTGCTCAACGCTAGCACTGTCCCCCCTGTGCTGGGACACAGCCCCCACCACCTGCAGAGACCCACCGAATCCTCACCCGCCGCGTTTGACATGCCACCAGGCATCACCTGGGGAAAGGAACACGGCGCGGCGAGGCAGAGACCCTCCCCTGCCTGGTTAGGGGAAAGGGAGAAGGGTTCAGCGGCTTCCCAACCAGCCGTCCCAAAACAGACCTGTCGGTCGGACAGCCGGGCACGCTTCTCACTAGCACAACACCTTTTTCCACCAAAGCCACCCTGAGAGCAAGCCAAGGATGGGAGAGCCACGGCCCTCGCTCAGCAAACCTCAGCCAAAGCCCAGCAGTTTACAAGCACAAGCATAGCCCCATCGAAGCCGGTGGGCTAGACGCAGGACCAGAGCCCCATCTCCAAACCAGCCCAGGCAATGAACGCTGCCAGTCCCTCCAGCACAGCAGAAGCAGCAGGGACCAGTTCCATCACCCCAGAGGGGACCTCTTCCCCACGTCCCCCTGCTCCCCTCTGCCCAGAAATGCTTCCCGAGAACGACGCGAGGCATTTGCACCGTATTAGGCTTGCGAAAGGACACGCACTTCATTTGGCAACCCACCAAGGGTGGTAGTTTTCCATCTCCTGTGGGGACCAGAGATCTTTTGGAGTATGTCATCTGGATGGGTTGGGCTGCTAATATTTTGGAGCCCTAAGCTAGGAGTTACACCTACGTTCGTTTTTATTTTTGCTTTAGATGTCTTCTCTGGTCCAATTATAGATTAATCACATTTTATCTAGCATCCGTTTCTCCCCCGCCTCCTTCCCCACCCCCATCAGAGAAGGAAAGAAAGAAAGAAACAAACGTGTTATTAATTGGCTGCTGTTTTCTGCTGGGTTCTTATCTGTGCACGTGAAACTAGGGAGGCTGGGGAAGGTGACTGAACAGCCTGCCAGCAGAAAGCAGGGCATTTTAAGCCTGATTTTCAGAGAAAACAAAGCTCCTCTGATGACACTATCTGAGCATGTGCTCGCCTGCCTGCGTCCAACAGCTTTTAAAGCCATTGACTGATAACAGCATGGCCTCAAAAACCAAAGTTCCTACAGGTCTGTGAAACCAGAAGGCTTTAGTAAGCCCAGAGAAAAGGTGTGAGGTGCTGGTGAATATACTGCTCATCAGACACCAGGGAATCCATAGGTGAACGGCAATCCATAGGTGAGTACCACAGGTCCAGGGAAAAGGCAAGTCCACAGGAAACCCAGGTGCTGGCCCACCGGGTCTGCCAGGGAAGGACCAATAACTCTGGAAGAGGATGAGGAAAGCACCGTACTGCCTGATGACTGGCAAGGTGACAATTTGGAGGTGGGGAGGGAATTGTTAGGAGAGCGCAGAAGCAGAAAACTGTGGGACCCAAGCAAGAATGGGAAAGGAAGGACGGCTGCATTACAGTCCCCCAGAATTTACATGCCCGCACCCTTTCTGGCCAGGGCAGTGGGGATACCTGATGTCCAGCTGAACACCAGCTTCTACTTTGCTCTTAATGCTCATAAAGCTGAAACCTTTTGCCAGCTGGAGCACGAGCCCAATAGATTTTTTGGTAGCGTTTATACAGTGTTAGTAGCTGACTGATCCAAGACTGGATGGGCTGGGATGATTCAACTTTGGCTGCACAGCAGAAGCAGTAATTTAATAAACAGCCAACAGCATCTCAGCAACCTCTGCTAGCCTCAAAAATCACCTCTCCCTGAGCTGCTCAGCCCACGTCCCACGCACTTGCGCTGAAGAGATTCCTACCTGCTTTCTGCCTATTTAACCTCCTGGTGCCATGAGCCAGCACAACCCACTCCAGTCCCTTCCCAGCAAAACCAAGACCTGCTAAGGCAGCAGAGTCCTGGGGAGACACCGTGTCCACATCGCTCCCCTGAAGAGGCATCCCTCCCTGCTTGGTAGGGAGGACATCGGCTGCCCCGGCTATGGTGAGGTGCAGCCTCGAGCTCCAGGTCCCACAAGCTGAAACCAGTCACCTCCCTCGCTGTCCTCCCCTGAGCTGCTCTGACACTACACCAAAAAAACCAGAGGGACCAAGGGAGGCACTTGTTTCTGGCTATTTCCCCATGACCTTCTCATGGTCTTTCCCTCACCTGCGTCTCTGCCACATACCATCGCCGCACATGGCATTTGCTTTTTTTTATTTATTTATTTTCCTTTTCCTCTGTGCTTGCAGAGCAGCAAGCCTTTCTGCACCTCCTTCCGCTTGCCCCCTCCCTTTGCCAACATCCAGGAAGGCCCTTAGGGGACAAACACAGAATAGCCATTGGATTCAACACTGCCGCTTTTAAGGATAAGGTCCCCTTCTCCAGTCGCCTCCCCTCCACGGCCTCAGCAGATGAACCAGTAAAGCTCTGCAAACTGCTGGAGCACACGAAAGATCCCAACCTCCCTTTCCAGCCCTTCCCCACTTCCACCACAGCCGCCAAAGAAACCCTCTGCAGAGAAAGGGATGCTGTGCCTCCCAGGGAGCCCTGAGGGACAGTCGCTCTGCCTTCCCTCCTCGTCCCAGAGAACCACATTCCCGCATCCCCAGGGCACCGGAGAGGGCAAAGCACGGGCACGAGTGAGCTGCAGCACTGCTCCGGGCACAGAGAGCAGCCAGTCAGCTGCAAAATAGATCACTGGGTCAGGAGGCACTGTTCCACCGCCAGCTGTGGGGAAAGCACGAGAGGCTCAAGCGATTTGCTCTCAAGCGCATCCTGAGCACGAGAACCGAGCTCCGGCAAGCGACGGCGTACTTACCATCTCGCGGCGTCGGCGGCGTCTGAGTGAAATAACTATTGGGCTTGTCTGCAAAGAAACAAAAAGACGGAGCTATCAGCAGTTCCCTTTGGCACACTCTCTCCTCCTCCTCCCCCCCCCCCCAGACCTCCGTCCGCAGCTCCCCAGCAGCGTTTGGGCCAGCATTTCATTTCTTCAGTATGTATGGCCTGCGCGAGCAGGCACCAACACCCAGGGAACACCCGGGAGGTCCTGCGAGAAGAAGGGAGCAGCAGAAACAGGAGCCGGGAGCCCCAGCTCTCCCAATAGTATCGATGGAGCATCTCTGGCTTGGGATCTGGCGGCAGCCCTCTTCTGCCTGGCAGGGCTGGGGCTTGCCTCGGCTCGTCGTGTGCCATTTCACCAGGGCGGCGATGCAAATCGTATCGTAATCACCTCGCACGCACGCACCCACCTGGGCACTGACTCACCAAGTCATTTGGGTTGAGCAGGACCGTACTGGGGAACGCTGCGGCCTCCAAGGCAAGAAGGCAAAGGTGGGAGAAAGGGGTAGCCTGGGGCAGCAGAAGGTGAAAGCTCCCACGGACGTGACCGCAGGTCCCAGAGCAAGGTGGCACACAGCCTCGCCACCAGCCAGCCCTCTACATTTGGGTAACCCCTGATTAAGCAGGGGGGCAAGAAGAGTTCCGCTCAGGCAGCTGGCTCCACGGACCCTGCCATCCTGAGTGGGAAACACCCTAATGCCAGTGTCAAACTGGGCTCTGCTCTCTATTAAGTGACGTGCCCAGGGCCAGCAAAGGCAGGCTGTGGCAGAGGGCACTCCACTCCTTACGGCCCAGGCTCTTTCCCTACCACCATCACCTGGGCCCTGCTCCCGCCAGTGCTTTTTAAATGCATTTGTGCGTTTTACAGTTTTACACAGCTTTTTTCTAACCACCCCCCCCCCCCAGAGGAAACAGTGCATCCCAAAGCTAGGCTGGAGAATTTGCCTGCCCTCTAAAGGTTTTCCTCACAGCAGGTGTTTGGCACTTCCCAGCATCAAGGAGGTCAAAGACGCTGCTGCACGATGGAGTCCTCCTCCACAGGCTGCGCCTAGAGAAAGCCAGGCGTTGGGAGGGTGAGCACCTGCGCGAGGATGAAGCAACAAAGCACGGTGCCTAGAGCAGCTGGCAACGCATGGAGGTACCAACACCCAAGAGTACAATCTACTCAGCCACACCAGGGATCAGATCAACAGCCTAACCTCAGGGAAAACTCTTCCGTCTTGCCCCAACCCTCTGCTGATTCTTCCGAGCAAGGGAACATAGAGAGAGCAGGGATCCTGGAGCAGCCCAAGAGACACATCTTCCACCCATCACATATAGTGACAGGGCCCCCAGTATTGTTCAGCAGGACTCACAGGAGCCCATCTTCTGCTCCTCACCTCCCACATAGCCCTGCCGAGATCCCCGCCTCACAAACGGACTGACTCCGTCCCCCCCCAGGAGCATCACTGGCGCTCAGACCTCAAGCAGCAGATCAGGAGACACAGTATTTCGGGGGGGGTGGGGGGGTGGATGGGAGGGGGCAAGGGGACACAGGACACAGAGGGTGCTGGCGTAGCTGAGAGCATAAGCGCACCACGCACGGTGGGGAGCTGGGGCTGGCCCACGCATGCCCACCTTCGCAGCTCCATTCCGCAGTTCTGGGCCAACATCATCTCGGGGAAAAGTGGGGCACAGCTGCGGAGCGGGCTGTCGCCTCCCCAGCTTCTCCCCAGACAGCAGCAGACGAGCGATAAGCACCTGGGCACAGGGCAAAACCCAGCCGGCGGCTGGCAGCGTCGGGAGGGCTGCTCCCGTGCCGAAACCCCGGCACGCCAGCTGACCTAACCCCTGCCTTTCCCTCCCACGCGCCCGGGGACACCTACAGTTGTTGAGGAAGAGCAGCACGGCAAATCCCAGCGTCGAGGTGGCCAGGAGGATGAGGCAGATGTTGCACGGGATCATGAAATACCGCACCACCAAGGAGACCTTGTGCTGGTACATTCGGTCCCGCTCCAAGGCCCCCGGCGCCATGGGGTACTGGCAAGCCGTCATGCTTGGCCGTCACGCTGCGGGCCAAAGCTCAACCCGCCGCCGACCCATCCAAGGCAGAGTAGCCGCAAGGCTCACATGGATCCCTCTTCCTCCCTTCCCGGTTGTCTTCGGCAGCTGCGACACCTAAGTTTTCCCGGAGATTCCCATCCTCCGCTCGCAGGAGGGCAGGGCAGGCTGGGGGCACCTTCAGGAGCAAGAGTTTGTCCCCACATCTGCCATCTCAGAGGCACAGCCTAGGAAGGGTCAGGTCTGAGCCCGCTCCGGAGGAACACGCACAGTCCTGTGCTCAGCAATCCCTCTTCCAGCCCGGGAGTTGTCAATCCACACCTGCCCGCAGAAAGCAAACTAAACAACCCCAGGCAAAAGTGCTGAGAGCTCAAGTTCTGCGGCCAAGCCCACCGGGACACGGACAAGCTGCTACCGGCGTGGGAACGGTGGGGGCTGCCGCAACACCGACACGTGCCGGCATCCGAGAGCTGGGCTGGGACGGAGACGGCGTGAGGGGTGCCAGCATGGGACCCCTCTCAGGCTCGCAGCCTCGGCAACGTCGGTATCGTCTCGGCAGGGATGGGAGGGGAGGTCTCACCGCTTGGCTGCCTCTCGGTTCCTCGCTCAGGCTCCGCACCAGCCTCGCTCCAGGAATGCTGAGCTTCCTACGCCGTCCACGCCGCCTCCGCCGGAGCAAGCACCCCCCCAAAAGGCTCACCGGTTTCTGACCCTCCGGGACAGATCCTCACAGCGAGCACCGGGAGCAACCCGAGGGTGCCGCTCAGTTGACCCACACGCTGGGTGAGGGCAGACGCTCCCGTTTCCACACCGAGGCTCCTCTCACAGCCGCTGCGCATCCATCCCCTCTCGGCTCCGCTTTTCTCCAGGGCAGCCGGTGAACAGCTCTCCCCCGCTGCCGGGCTCCAGCTCTCCGGTACCCTCCCAGCCCTCCGGTGAGCAAGAAGGGACCGCAACCCCGGCTCGTCCCCTTCGGCGAGCTGCCACCTCGCCGGTAGAAAGCAACGGTGCCCGTCACAGCCACGGTGACGGCCGGAGCAGGCCAGCTCCCCTCCTCACACCGCTGTGACATGCCAATCCTTCCCGAAGAGATTCCAGCTCCCCGCAGAGCCCGGCATGGAGAAGCGACACGGTGATAGCGATGGAAAGCGGGCGGGTGGGCGATCCCGGGTGGGTTGGGGGGGCGCGAGACGGGGAGCTCGCAGACCTAAACGCCGACCTTCCGAGGTTTCACCCCACGCGTTGGCCGAAGGGAGAGAAGGCGAAAGAGCGAGGAGGAAAAGCAGCCCCAAGCCGAGCAACGGCGGGAGCCCCCGCCCCACGCCCCGCAAGTTTCCCCGCCCGCTCCTCTGCCCCGCGGGGGCCGCCGTCCCCCGTGTTCCCCCCGCTGCTCCTTCTTTCCCTCCCCTCTGCCGGCAGCGGGTCGAGCCCTGGCAAGCGAGGAGGAGGAGGAGGAGGAAGAGGAGGAGGAGTGGGGGGGGGAACGAGCCCCTCCCGAGCGCTCCGGCGGCCAACAAAGGGGAGGCGAGGGCGAACGGGCGCGGCGCAGACAAAGAGCGGGAGGCGGCGGGGGTCGCGGTGAAGCCGGTTCTTTTCCACCCCCCCCCCCCCCTTTCACCCCCAACCGGGACCCACCGAAGCCCCTCGACCTGCCCACTCGAGATGCTGAAAGGTGGAGAAACTCTTCGTGGTTTTCCCAGCGTCACCCCCCGTGTTGGGTATGGGATTGGGGGGAGACCCCCCAGGGACAGCAGTACTAAACAAAGAGCAGGAGCAAGCCCCTAGTTACTATTTTCCAGGACATTTATTCTAAAGGAGGGAGGGGGACACACCTGTACAGCCCGGCAGCCCCACCACAAAGGTCTGAGGAGAGCACGGAGGGAAGAAAAGAGGTGCTGGGACACAGATGCACCGTCAAACTGTGCTGCTCCCTGCTTTGCCTACCTGGATATTCCGGCCCCCCACCACCCCCCCTGCCCCGGGAAGCCAGAAGCCTCTGGTCACCACTTTCCTTGGGCAGGATGCTGCCAGCAAAGGTGCCAAGAGGAGAGCTGGGCTGAAAGCCAGAGGGAGGTCAGGGCCAAGAGCCAGATTTCTGGAGGGCAAGTCCAGCAACGGGGCAAGAGCAAACAGCAGGGCAGGGCAGCCCTGCTACACCCCAGCACTTCCAAAGGCAGTGATTCCCGGTGTCCACAGCTGCCAGGGCCTCCATACCTGCTCCCCACGGCACCTCTCCAGGCTGAAGCCCGGTCTCTGGTGAGACGGCATCCCTGGCAAAACACACAGCTCCCAGAAAGCTGCTTCCCTGCCCGTGGTACCGGCTTCTAGAGTGCCATGACCTGACTCCTCATTTTTAAGGCACCGTGGTCCTTAGCAAACAGGCTGAGCTCTTCCTCACCGTGGAGGAAGAAAGCAATTCTGGAGACTACGAACAAAACCCTGCACGACGAAGGCCCTCCAGTGACAGAGCCACCCTAACACAAGTCTGGGCTGACTGTACACAGCTCTGCCGTTTCAGAGGCTGGTTTATCGTCCAAGCCAGACTCTTGCGGCCTCCCCCGTCCCCCAGGTGCTGCAGAGGGGCTGTCTGTACCCTGCTGTGTCACGTCCAAGGCAAGGAAGGAGTCCTCAAACACCCATCCCGTGCTCATAGGGCAAGATGAGCACTGTAGAGACGTGGCAGCGGGTAACCCCGCTGTGGTCAAACTGAGAAGCTCATCGCAGAGAACCTGTTTTAAAGTTCCTCTCGTCTCCCCCTGCTCAGCACCAACCGGGCAGCTGCCGAAGCCAGGAAGGGAAGCACAGATTCCTCCCGGCCACTGCCAGCAGCCACCACGCAAGGTCCAGGCTGTGGCACTGCCCCACAGCTCAGCAGCTCTCTCCTCTCCTCTCCCACCGGGATGGCAGCTACGGCTGGCCTACCAGCAACTCTGGCTGCGGGGGGCTGCACAGCCCTCTTTTCCCTGGGGAGGTGGCTGGACGGCAGCGTTCCCCCTACCCGCTCCTCCAAAAGGCACCGACGACTCGAGATGGGAGAACGACCTCGCTGGCGGCACGTACCCCCAGCCTGCTCCTGCCACGCTGCCCCTCCCTCCCTCGCCTTGGCAATTCACCTGGAGCCCGAGGGACGCAAACACTAAAGCTGAATCCACCCACTCTCCCCTCCAGCAGGGAGATGCAGAGGAGGCTGGGTGGTCCTTTAGCAGGGCATCTCAGGCACCACGAGTCAGCAGGTTGTGGGGTCTCCTTGTGGGATTGGCACGAGCTGCCCTACAGCCGCACCGCAAAGCCACGCTGCTCCTCTGCTGGAGACGTGGGCCGGGAACATCCTGGGTGTCCCAGCACCGCAGGTACAACTTGCCAAGAGCAGTACAGGGAAGAACAATAAAGGAGAAGGGAGGAAAGAAATCCAAGTCACGTCCCAGACACTGCTCCTCTTTAAACCTGCATCGCTCCTTCGCCTCCCCGGGGACTCGCAGAACATGATCCCAGCTTGCTACGAGTCACGGGCTGCATCCTAACCACCCTGCCAGGAGGAGAGCCCACACGAGCGCGGTGCCTGATGGCCTGACGTCCAAGCGGTAAGGCAAACCGGCACGCAAGAGCCCCCGAGATCCCATGTGCTACAAGGGCTCAGCGGCAAACACTCTGCCAAGCCGTCTCTCCCAAGCAGACCTAGGAACCCATCTCAGGAGCCCCCTCACAAGCAAAGCCCTCTGCCAGGGAGAGCGCTGAAGAGCCAGCTGGAAAAGGGCTCCTCAGCCAGCACCTGAGGCCACAGGGCTGGCTCCTGGGACATGGCACAACACCTGTCCCTTCACCAGCGACGAGAACTGGCTGAGCAAGTCAGAGGGTCCTGGCAACTGGATGGAGCCCCCCACCCCTCCAACCCAGTATTTCTCCCTCAAAGGGTAAGCTCAACTCCCTGCCACTGCTGCCCCGTTTCTAGTGCCCTCCTCAGATACCGCAGCCCCCTGGGAATTGCTGGAGCATCACTCAAGAAGCCAAGACCTTCCCAAAAAGTGAACAGTGTGCCCTGCCCATCTCCTCTGCTTGGTCACTCTGTGGCCAGCTTGGCCCGGTCATGCACCCTTCTGCTCTGCCCAGGGATGCAGATGCCAAACTCCTGCCCCATGCCTTCACCAGCATGTCTTTCGGATGAGACTCTATAATCAGAAGACCCATTTGCACTGGGGAGACATCACACTTGCCTGGTTCATCCGTGTGGGTCATTGGATTTGTCCCTTATCGCCTCCCCTCCCCAAAGCTGGCTGCACGTAGACACCCCTGTACAGCTCCGGCATTTCACAAATGCCCGCGTCCTTTTTGCGCCAGCTACAGCACACAGGGACAGCTGGTCTCCCACCCGCTCCCTCTGCCAACTGGGCCCACCACGCACGCTCAACCTTTCCCTTTACACTTCTGACACCAGCGCACGAAGGACCAGGCAGGAAAATACAGCAACACCTGACAAGGAGAAAGAGCACATAAAAGCTGCCTTTGGCTCAGAAGCGAGCAGCTCAGAAGAGCTGGCCGGCGAGCCCAGCGGCACTGAACGCACACTACCAGCTCCAGGCTGCTCTGAAGTGGGAAAGAGGTGGCTGTGCACGAGCCAAAGGCACCTGAGACATCGGGACAGCTCGGTCCCCTGGTTCCATTAAGTCTGGCTCAGTCAGCACTGGGACAGCCCAGCCTGGCCAGCCCCAGGGCAGAGGGGACTCATCCCTCAGCCACTCCGAGGTTCCAGAGCAGTCCATCCACCACCGCTGCTCAGCCCTGCTCTAAGCAAACACTGCACGCCTGCGCCAACGCCGTTTCTCCCTTTCCTCCTCCTTGGGACTGGAAACAGCCTGGCTAAGGCTGTAGGTGTTCGGAGGAGGGCCAGCCCCAGCAGGGTGCAAGAGGCAGAAAGTCACCGCGTCTGCCAGGGAAGAAGAGGGAGGGATGGGGGAGAGCCAGCCAATTTAACACCCTCAGACACAGCTGCTATTCCTCTACTACAGGCAAGAAAACATTATCTTTGAGCTCATCCATATTCCCCCCTGCCCAGTTTTCTAAATGAAAGTGTTCAATGCATTAAGGCCTCCGTGTGGTCACCAGCCAGTTTAAAGCCTGATGCCATTAATGGGTTTATTTCTGGGCTTTCAGAGAGAGGATGTCACAGCTGCTGCCAAAATGCAGCAGACGGGCTGAAGGAGCCGGGCTGGGTGCAGCCGGCAGTGTTCAGCGTGGCAGGACGGTAGTTTTGTCCTCTTGCTTCTGAAGCAAGAGCTGGCAGGAGACACGAACTCCGTCTCGGGGCCGGGGCAGGTCCTGGCACACCAGCACTGGGAGCAGCACGACCCACGCACGCTGCCCTGCATCTCTGCACCGACCTCAGGTGCAGGGGGGGGCTCACAGGCATCTCATGGGACCCCCGCACCCTCAAGCCAGCAGTTACTTGGTAAGAGGTAACACCAGCAGGAGACAGCAGTTTCATTTCCTTCACCTCCCCATTTCTGCCTGCCAGATATCAGCCTGCAACACCAAAAATCAGCATTACTTTGTGAACTGACTGGCAGCTGTCGATCTCTCCCTCCTCGCTGAGCTAGAGACCTTGCAGAAGCCCCCAGCTCCTGCTGTTGCCAGGCTGATTCCCCACCTGGCTCCCTTCTCGCTAATCCTGTTTGGCAGGGAGCTAATTGGGATTTATCTGACAGCACCCAATACCTAGAGAGCCATTTTGTGCTTCCTCTGGGGAGGGCGAAGAGGAGGAGGAGGAGGGAGCCTGCAGAAGGCATTTGCACATTCTCCCTTCCCCATGCCCTCCTGCAGTTTTACAGGCTAATTACCAGCATTACAGAGAAAGGAGCAGGAGGGGGAGAAAGTGGGGATTTTAATTATTTCATTTAACACTTGGCAGGACCCAGCTTGACTCCTGCTGAGCAGCGCTTGGAAATAAAGAGCTTTTAAACCCCATCAATGGGAGACGAGGGAGCGGTGCGGGAGATGGGGCTGGGGTGGCCAGCCTCACGGCTAGGTTGGCGTGCGTGCTGGGAGTGGAAAGGGGTGTTAATTCACACCATTCCTAATAAACAGCCGTGCCAGGCGGTGCTGGACAAGGGGTGCTGGGCTGCCTCTGCCGCAGAGGGGGATTTCCCCACTTAATGACTTTGCCCTCCTACCGTGCGACACCGGACTACGCAGCTGTCTTCCAGATGCGCTATGGGATGCCTGAGCATGGAGCTTTGGAGCAGGCCACATGCGTGCACCCCGGGGAAAATACAGGTCGCCCTCTCCCAGCACCGCAGGCCTTTCTCCAAACTGGCGGTCTGCACTCCACAGCCTGCAGCCACGCTGCATTCCAACTGGAAGACAGCCCCTCTGTTAAGAGATGCTCCCCCACACGCACCGCACAAAGCCCGCACCTCTTCCACCTAGCTGCCCATATGGGTTTTATGATGCCTCTGCCTCCCTGCTTAAAAAAGAAAAAAATAAAACCAGGTTTGCACACAGAACTTGGTGTCCAGATCTAAAAGTACAGGGCTGCTGCTCAAAAGCAGACACGCGGCAAAGCAAAAGCGACCCAGGGGAGGGAGGCGATGCGTCTCGGTGCTAAGCCACGCAGCTCCCCGCTGTTCCAGCCAAGGAGCCCAAACGCTTTTTACCCAGCCCCGTCATCCTGTGCCCTCGCAAAAGCAAACTGCTGCCCCGGGCGACTGCTCGCACGAACTGCTGGGCTCCTGCTGGGACCCACGCTCCTGGCCCCGACTCCTTGTCCCCTGCGAGCCCAGCTTGCAGGCTCCAAATGAGGCAGCCGGGCTTGAACCCAGAGCCCGAGAGGACTTTGCAAACCAAGGCACCCAGCTAGGGATTTCACGCCCTCAGCAGCCACTGCCTCCCTCCTCCATCGTTCCCAGGAGAAGCACATTCCCCACTGCCTTGCTACGCTGCCAGGACAGCTGCCCGCTGCAGGACTCCCATCCAGGAGCGACGCCGACAACAGCACCTGGCTTGGAAAGAGATGAGCCAGGGTGACGCTGGGACAAAGATCCCACCGCTCTGTCCCGGCTGCGTTCTCCCAATATTCCGAGGATGTCTGGAGTGGGGTGCGTGCAGCACTACAGCCCCAACCCTGCAGCCGGCCGGCAGCCCTCGGCTCCTGCAGCAGGCTCACATCGCCACCTGCCGCTCTCACCAACCCGTCCGTGCCGAGAGATGCTCCGGCCAAGAGCTGAGCGATGCTCCGGCCAAGAGCCGAGCGGAGCTGCCCACAGCATCTCCATCCACATGGCGTGGCAGCGGTGATGGGGAAGGGAAGCTTCTCCCTTGCTGGGGGACAAACAGACCTCTCAAACGCTTCAGGGGCTACGGTCTGCTCTGAACTTACGTTGTCCTGTGGCTACTGTTTTCCTGAGACAGCATCAACTCCCGCCGGCAGAGGAAGAGCCTTGCCTGGCTACTGGAGTGGCTGAGAGTGAACGGTCCGAGCCTTCAGCCTCTCTGTGTGCTGACTGAGTTGGCTGAGCTGTAAGTCGTCACTTCTGCCAGCCCTCTTCCAAACATACACCAGTTGCTTTGCAAGCTGATGTAAACTTGTTCATCTGCAAGGGGGCGTGAGGATCAGCTGGTGTTGCAGAGTTCCTCAAGGATATGATAACACGGGGGGGTGCAAATAGGGAAAAACAGTAGAAAACAAACGATGAAACAAACCTACAGCGCATTTCTGGAGCAAAGACCCAGACTAAAATTAGCATGTATCCCTGGCGCTCTGGATACCTTCCCACCAGGAAAGCAGCTGTCACTGGGGTGCTTCCAGACAATAAATGACATCCTTCAGCAACAGGGGTGGGGGTATGCCTCACGCTGTGTCTGCCCAAAAAAGCAGCGTTGGCTGGAGTTAGGGTACTGCCAGTAATCTCAACCAGTGAGAAAACACATCATGCCAGTGAGAACCAGGCACGCAGAGAGCATGAAAGCAGAGGTACCTCACTAGAACACCCCAATTTCTACCCACCCAGACCAGTACTCAAGGAGTTGAGTAGCAGTGGGGCGATGCAGGAATGGCCAGCCCATACCCTGGAGCAAATGTGAGATATCCTGACAGCAGGAGCACATTTGCCATACCAGCTGTACAAAGTGCTGCAGGCAGAGGGAGTGCTGGGAGCAATATTCAGAGGAGGGTCTGCCAGCCTTCAGCCAGAGCTACTCTGGAGAGCAGAAGCTGAACGCCATGCCACCAGGCAACCCAGTAGCTCTCTGCCACCTCCTCCCAGCCAGGGCTCCGCAGAGGAGCAGTGGGTTTGCCCCCAGTTCAGCTGGACATCTCACCCTGCTCCTGACCCTGGACCAGGAGCTGACTTATGGCAGCCAAGTAGTGCTCTCCCTGCACCTCTCCCGCGAGTCGGTCCGTCCGCAAGACGGCTCGCAACGGCTAGAAATGAAACCTGCACCCTCGAGAGATGCAGCTCTGTGCCGGTCAAGCACCAGCGCCCACCGCGAAGGCAGGGCACAGGGCTCCCACGGAGCGGCTCCGAGACAGATGCTCGGTCGTGGCACCCACCGCAGACAAAAGCATCAGCCCCGGGCCCCGGTCCAAGCTGTCTGGTGCGGCAGAGCTTTGTTAACCACTTCCCATAAAGCAGACAAACCGCAAGAGCCGCGGAGCGGTGCAAAACAGGCCTCTTGGGAACACGCAGAGCCAGACTTACCAGCAGGACGAGAGCCGGCAGCATCGTCCCCTCCCGCAGCAGCAGGAGGGGACACGCAGCCCGTCACCCAGCTCCACAGTGGTGGTGCTCAGAAAAACCCAGTGCAGACCGCTTCTCTGGGGACAGCAAAGCCCCCCCAAGCTACACGGTAAAGTGGAAGGAAAAGAGCTCAAGCACATCACTAAAAAAGAGAAAGGAAAAATGCGTGCCCTCAGCAGAGGAGGGCGGCTGCTCCAGTTGGATCGGGAAGGCAGGGAGAGCCGCAAGAGCCTAAGGGAAGGAATGGAAGGGACACCCTCTCCTCTGACCGACTACGGTCCTGCTCGGAGACCACTTGCAGGCACTGCGGAGAGGCTTACACGTTGGATGGGGACACGACAAGGGGGGGAATGGGCAGCCCCGGGAACCCAGAGCTTTTTTCTCCTGCCCACCTCCAGTCTGGGAGAGCCGAAAGCAGGTGGCATCCAGCTATATCGCGCTGTCAGCCACCCCCAGCTGAAAGTAAAACGTTTGTGCCGGTGTTGCAAGCAGTGAACAGCATCCAGTCGGCGGGGCTGCCGGCAGCACCCAGGAGGAGAGCAAAACACTCTCCTGCTAGGAAACGTGCAAGACTCGGTTTATGCATCTCAAGGCCAAGAGATGAGGGAAGCTTGAGCCGGCAGGGGATGCTGTCGGCTTAGATAGCTTCTCTCCTTGCTCCTGGACCAGGGTCCAGGCCAAGAGTATGTGGCTTTCAATAAAACTTTTATGTCCCTCTGGTCCCTCTCCAGCGCCTTTGCAGCAGGGGAACGTTTCCAAGCAAACCCTTAGCCTACCCCTCCCGAGCTGCACGGTATAGTCTATATATTATACATAATGAGGGGCACAAACCAGGGAGGAAATACAGCAGCGATAGCTTTAAACAGCTCACCAGCCACAGCTGATCCAGTCCCTTTTCCTCGGTTCAGTGGGGTTTGACACAGCCAGCCGCAACGCCCAGACCAAGGCTAGCTGAGCGGCCACAGCTCCGTCCCACCCCGCATCGCACCAAAAATCCAGCCCCTCATCCAGCTACGGCTGCGGGTCAGCAGCAAACCTAAAGGTCTCAAGATGAGCAGAGCGTGGGGCAGAGGAGCAGCTCCAAAGTCAAAGCTGGTGCAGAGAAGCGTTTTAATACCTCTGCACCCCTGCCCGTCCGTGGCAAACACAGACCTGGGACTTTTTGCCACGGCAGGGCGGCTGCCGGGGCATGCCGGAGAGGGTCAGCGGCACAGGGAGGCATCGCGCTTGCCCCATCCTCCAACCCGAGCCAGTCGATGCGTGTGAAGGTTTGTGCACGCAGGGGCAGGGCGTGAGATGAACTGCCAGCCCCAACCGCACGCCAAACGCCTTCCTTACATACGCTCTGTATCCACAGCCACCAAACAAAAGGAGCTGGCCACGAGGCTCCCGGCATGCCAGGATTCCCAGCACCGGGGATCACAGGGAAGCGGGCACCCAGCCAGCCTGCAGCCATGTACACCGCACACCCTTCCCTTGCCCGCTAAGGGCTGCTCTCATCAGCCAGGGCACGCACATGGTTTGTTTTAATGACTGGGATTCACCATTTAAAAAAAACCAAACGTCCATGTGGATGACAGCTGGGGGTGAGATGAGCCGCTGCTGACATGGTATGGGGCAGCTGAGGTGAGGGGACCAAAGGACCAGGGACAGGAACACTTTAGGGGCTTTGGCCCATGACCACCCTCCACTTGCTTTTGCTAGAAAGCTGCCCAGAAGAATTGTCTGTGGCATGTTTGCCCCACACGTGCAGCTTCACAGCTCAAGTCAGGACGGAGGGCACGCACAGCCTCTGCCCTCGACCTGCTGGCAGCATCGCTCTGCCCTCCTTCATTAATTACATCAAGCGCCGCCCGCACCGCAAAACCCCGAGGCCAGGTCAAGGGGCGAGCCCGTCCGTCGTACCTCCAGTATGAACTGGGATAGTGCTCTCCCCCACCCTCCCCAGGAAGCTGGTGAAGGTGAGAGGCTGAGGATGGAGTTGGATATGAGGCAAGCACTAGGTGAGAAATATCCTTAGATCACAGTTTCGCACCCACAGCGCTCCAGAGGCTTGGTACCGCGGCAGCTCTCGCTCGCTTCGTGCAAGGACGGTAGGAATCCAATCGAGCCCAGGCAACAATGTCGGGCCGGGCGACGTGGAGGCAGAGGGGAAAGCAGTTCTTCAAACTGTGATCTAAAAGCAATAGCTCCCTTTGAGGTGAGCGCACACTCTGCAGCCAAGAGGCTGTGCGGACGGGTGTGCCTGTACCCACCTCCAGAAGGTTTCTATTGCTCCAGCACATCCCGGGTGGATGAAAGAATGACACGGACTAGCCAACGAGTCTGATGGTGGATGGAAAAAATGGTATTTTTTTGCATGACGCACCACCACTTACCAGCAAGAAGCTTCCTATGTTCTTTAGAAAGCAGGGGAGGGGAAGGAAAAAAAGGAGAGAACAAAACAGTTAGAAACAAGAAAACAGACAGCTAACCCAAAGTTTTCCTACCCTCCCCCAAGCCCCCTCCTCCAAAGCTCCGCTATCGACACCACCTGGGGCAGCTTCCATCCAGTTCTTCCAGCCCTTTCCAGGCAGCATCGGCCACTAGCTCCCAAACCACCCCAGAAGATCGTGGCCAGGTTACTGGCACCTGCGTCCCGGGGAGGAATTCCTTATCCCTGGCCCAGCAATCCTACATCTCACACAGAGGAAGCAGGAGAAAACCAACAGCTCACGTGTAGCAGACATGGGTGGTTTTGGCACCGAGAGATAGCCCGGCCACCAAGCCGTGCCTCTGGGGGCCCACGCGTGGCCCAGGACTGGGCGCTGGTGGCTGCGAAGGACCGGGTGCGGAGAGGGCAGCACGACCAGGACTGCCACTGCCACCTTCGCTTCCAACACAGGAACACGCTGGCGGTTTCCCCAGTAAAACCCCAATTCTTCCAGCCGTAACCCTCATTTTCATGAACATCGCTTGTCCCCTCTGAGTTTGTTTCCATCCCCACCTTCTAAGCCCATCGATTTAAACGTGTTTTCATGGCACGATGGGGTCCCAAATCTGCAGGTAGCCAGAAAAGAGCAGGATCCTGATGTTACCGATGATATTGCACACTGCAACAGCCTAAATCACGCACAGCAAAACAAGGGAGAAACAGAGAGCCCCAGAACCAGAACACTAAATAGGTGCAAACGACAACAAAAACCCCATCGGGAACATCTCAGCACTCACTGCTGACTATCAGCCAGACAACACAAGCATGCTGGGTTAGATACCACAGTTGATTTGATCCACGGAGAAGCCTGCACTCTTTCCTTACAAGGATGGCTAAGGGAGGTCCTGGAGAACGTAACAAGTGCAGCCAAGACTTGGAAGCCAACATGCATTAACTGTGAAACTTCGTGGGTTGCCTTGTCAACAGATGATTTTCTGAAACCAAACTCACAATTTGGAAATGTTCAGGAGCTAAGCCTGGAGTTATCTGCAGCCATGCCAGCTTCCCAATACAGGCTCCCACGGATCAGATGTTTCCCATTCAACTCAAGGGGGCACATCCTTTACCATCGCAGCTCGATACCTCCTATCCCAATGCATCACCTGGGCTGGAACTACTTTTGAAGTCTAGGAAACCAGAGCACAAGATGAAACAAGGTCCCCGACCCACACGATGAAAGAGAAGGATAACAGTTAAACAGCTGAGCATTTTAACAGTCGTTATTGAGCACAGCCTATTTATCTGCAAGTAATCTATGGCAGTATAGAAGTCCTGTAACCGTTATAGTATTCATTCTAGATGCCTATGGAAATAAGAGCTGTTCTCACAGCCAGGCCCTTGTCCCACCAGGACATGGGCATCTCCTAGTGTGAAATGCAACTCAACCCCTCTTTTCTATTCCACCCGGACCACTCTGCCTCCTCACAGGACCACACAGTAGCTACTAGATAGTTAAGAGCAGGTTGGAGCTTGGAGTCCACAGTGCTTCTCGTGTGCTTTTCTCAGGCTGGACTCTCAAGGGCTGCTGAAAAAGGACAGACACGGAGCCCCAGGGGAAGCACGGCCAGACGGGCGGGATGCAAGGGACGGAGGTGGGCGACTTCCCGGGGAAAGGGAGCATGCTGGGCCACGCAGCAGAGGAAATGGAAGAGGAGGAAGATAAGGATGCAGCTGGAACAGAGAGCCTCACCCGCTGCCCTGGTACCCAGGCTGAGGGGTGCTGAGGCTTCCCCCATGCTTTGGATGCCACGTTAGCAGCATCTCCCACAATGGGCTGTGGGACGTGGGTGATGTGACACTGTGAAGAGTCCTGACAGCTCACTGTGACTATTAGGGGAAAAACAAAGTGAGCATTGAGGGCTGGAGACGGCCCCATGCCAAGGAAGTGACGTGCAGCCTTCTCCATTGGCAACCGGGAGCCCTCTCAGCTATAACCTGTTGGGAGACGGAGGGAAGAAAGGGAGAGGGGAAAAACAGCTTAAAAATATCCCAGAGCAGCGCAGTTATTTTGGGATTTTAATTTATAAAAAGAGGAAGAAAAACAGAAATGAAAGCCAAGACCCTGTGGCCAGCTCTGGTGCAGATGAAATATTAGCGTCTGGCTGCAGGACTGCAGCACTCCCTCCCTTCCTTTGCTCCGATGCCTCGATATTAAAATTACGTGGATTGCGCCGTCTCTGTCACAACCTTTCGTCCTTTGATTTCAGGGGATTCAACTCGATCACAAACCCGCGCCAAAGGAAAGGATGCGAATGCCAGCGTGGGAGACTGGCAGTCGCTGCGGAGGACAGAGCGCGGGCAGTCATTAGGTGTTGCGTATTTTGGGGGCCATTCCCATCGAGCAGGGGAAGTCTCGGGTGCCCTGCCTTTGCCGTGTGGGCGTAAGGCAGCTCACCCAGCTCAGCCCGGTCACCTCAGGCACCGTGGCAGAAAGCCAGCAGCTCCCTGGCAGCGGCCGCCGCACAATGCTCGGTCATGCATCATTTACTGCGCACGCAGCACTTCTCACCCAACTGCTTTGGAGCAGGCGGGGGGGGGGGTCCCTCAGCCGCTGGCACCTCAGGGATCCCCCCCGACTCGCTGGCAGGGCAGAGCATCCCTCTGCCGCAGCCCTGCGAGGCAGCCCAGACCACGATGCCCAACGCGCGCAGGTCGAGTGCCATGCCCAAGGCCACTGCGTGAGAAAGGCAGTGGCAGAGGTCTATAGCACACACAGGGCAGAGATCGAGCAAAAGCTCGTTTCTCACGTGCATTCCCAAAGCAGCACCTTTTCTTTAAGGTACCCCTGCAGGTAGGTCCAACTGGGGTGGGGAGACCCTCGGGTCCAGCTGGGGCTTTGTGCTGGGTAATGAAGTGTCACTGCCTGCCCGCCGCTCGATAGCAACTGAAGCTTTCATATGCAGATGCCAAAACCTGATGTTCACTGGGACTGGAACAGCAGCTGCTTTTCAGAGTCAGGGGAAAACCAGAAGGAGCGAGATGGCGACAAAGAGAAGATGAAGTTGCCTGGCCAAGACCCCCGCAGAGCTGCCAACTTCAGTGCTGCAGCCCTCAGGAAATGGGAATTGCAGCTTTTTAGCACCAGGATGAGAGACAAGAGTGCTGCTCCGGGCCCAAATCCCACCTGGCTGCTTGGGCTGCAGAACAGCGGGGAAGAGCACATGGGATGAGGGCTGGGTGAAAAAAAAAAGGTCGGTGTCCCCCATGAGTGCTGCTAGCTCTAGTTTATGGGTAAGGAACAGAATCCCAGAAGGGTTAAGGGACTTGAGACGGACCCACTCAGGCTGGCGTTGCCACAGCAAGACTGACCGCTTGACCCCGTGGAGTCAAAAGTCGCCTGTGACTCACGGAGGTCTCGGAGCCAAAAGCAGCCCGGACCGCTCTTCTGCACAGCAACAACAGCCACCCACCCACGCAGTGCTGCTCCAGCGCCAACATCTCCGGATGGTGTCCCGGACACCCCGGCACCTTCCCACACACGCTGACCTGCCGAGCTTCCATCCTGCGGCTCCTGCTCCTTCTTCCTAAGGTTCGGGAGATCACGCCGCTCCGGCAGGGTACACACGTTCTCCCTCTCGTTTTTAGAACAAAAGCGCAATTGAGATGAGTAACCCCAGAGCCTGACCTGCCTTTCAACTCCAGCAAATTTCACTGGGCTTTGATTTTTCCCTTCGTCGCGCTATGGCTCAATGAAGCAGCTGTTAACATCAAGAAGGGGAAAAAAGTTTATTTTACTATATATTAAATAAAACAAAAAAGAAAGGAGAGAGGGAGGCTCTGTTCCAAGGTCAGGCACTTGACTGTGGAAAGTTTTCCTGGACAGAAACACACTCGGAGCGGGGAAATACACCGGAGCTTTGCAGAGAAGCAATGCAGAAGAGGAAACTGGTGCTTGTGCCATGCCTGGGGAGTGCGGGCCAGGCATGCAGCCATGGCTGGAACAAAGCAGACCTACCCTTCCGGAGCACCCAGTACATACTTTTTGACTTACTCCTGCCAGGGGCTGAGCCGTTACGTCATGAAAAGTGGTACTTCTGAGAAACCACATGCAACTTGGACAAGTCGCCCGACACAGCCGTTGCGAGGCCAGAACTATCTCCTGCCTGACAGCTCAGTTCCCGAGACACTTGACCAACGCATACCCCAGCCCATTTCCCTGCTGCTCGGGTCAGAAGAACTCACCGAGGCAAGCTATCCTCTGGGAAAACCCTGCCTGGAGATCCCAACCTGAAGAAGAGGTCCCGTAAGATGGTCTTGCAGAAAGACAACTGCTAACCGAACACGGGCTCTAGGCAGGGCAAGGGCTTTCCTCCGCAAGCCTTCCTTCGAAGCGGGAACCAGTGGAGGGCACTGGGGGGTGGATATTGTTCGCCTGCACCCCCCGCTCAGTCAGATGACACTGCACCCATGGGAAAAAGCTGGACCGCCTGCAGAGCCAGAAGAGATGGGCTCCGAGGGGCCAAGAGGGATTCCTGATGGATCCCAGAACCCCAACGGCACAGTGTTTTCTTTGCCCTCGCACTAACGTCGCCGATAAGCCTGCCAGTCAGATCCAGGTTGGACTGTCTCATTCCCAAGGAAACCAGCCAAGGGTTCCCACGCCACCTTCCCGCTGCTCGGTGCACAAAAGCAACACAGACTTCCTGAAATCCCTCTCTCCGTGACCCTCCCTACTGTTTCTCTGCATCCTGCTCCAAGGCCACATTCTGCACTGAGATAACAAGGCACTTGCTGCCAAAACCAGCAGCCAAGGGGCCCGGGATCCACGCAAATCTGCATTCAAACAAAAAACCCGATCTGAACGGTCAGAAACTAAAGATGAAGCCCTGCGGCTCGGGTTTACCTAATCCGCCTAAGGCCAGCGTGGGATCTCTGGAAGAGCCGGGGGCCTGGGTGCCAAAGTCCCACCGAAAGCCGGGGGTACTCGGGCACCCACCTCCCAGCCGCAACGGGCAGAGCGGTGCTGGGAGGGAGCCAGCCGTCGGGCAGGCTGACAGCTCAGCCCTGCAGGAATGGGCAAGATCTGCAGCACCTTCCGCGGCCGGTGACGGAGAACGAGGAGCTGGAGCAAGCCAGAATAGCCAGAAACAGTTTCCATCAATTTGACAATTCAATCCCTACGCAAAGAAATGAAACCCAAGCGATGGCACGCTAAAAAAAAGAAAATGCCTGCGTTTTCCTTGCAGTTGGCGCTTAATTCAGGAATTTTCTTAAGTCCGGGGCATCCAGCCGTCCCTGCTCTTGTAAATTACACACTAATTAAGCGCATTACACTTGCTCTCAAAAACGTATCAATCAATTGGCATGCGATCAGCATCCAATAATTGCTGCTGCCGAAGAATTTCAACCTCCCTGGAGAGGTGCAATTTTGCGTGTTAATTGTTTAGGTTTGGCAAGCAAGATGGGAGCTAATGAGCAGCCCACCTGCCACCTTGGGAGAAGGGTGCTGCTGAAGGGAGAAGAGGAGGCAGGGATTTTCCCACCTTCCTCCATTCCCAAGCTCTGAGGAACAGTCCCCAAAACACAGCCAGAATTGAAACCAGATGTGTAGGAAGTGTCTCATTAGCAGTAATTGCTTTGCAAGGATTTGAGGTTTCCCCTCTGTGCCACCACCAAACACACTTTTAAGAAGCTGCCGTGGGTTGGGTACCAGGATGCACTGGTGGGGGGGAGGAAAAAACCCACAGGGCAGAGTCTCTACTACACTAACATTTTTATTGAAGCCAGAGAAAGTTTACTCAGACTGGGCTGGCTGCAGGCATCAGCCCGCTGAGTGGCAGAGGATCACCACTCCAGCAGATTAAGCTGAAAAAACTCAGCATCTCAAACCCTCTTTCTGGAGCGTGGCTCATCACGGCCAAATGATTCGTGAAATAGCCCCGTGATTAGCTCCCTTGCACCCTCCCTGCTTTCATAAGGGGGAAAACAGGCACAAGACACTCCAGGAACTCTTCTCCTTCCCTGCAACTCAAGGCTGATTAGAGGATCTGGCAGGGACTCTAGGCTTCCCTTAGCCAACCATCCCTGCTTGTAATTTTACCTGTGGAGTGACTTTCCTTGGATTACAGGGCTGAACCCAGAACAAATCAAAGCCAAAGACACGATTCAGAACAGGTCAATCAGGTCCTTGCGCAGAATCGCAGAGCTGTTTCTGTTCCCCAGAACAGGGAGACCCAAAACAAGCCAGGATAGCCATGAGCCGCCTCAGGGACCGCAGGAGACCCGAGACCCCCCTCTGCTCAGCCCTCAGCCCCTCTGAGTCCCTGTGGCATCAAGAGCCATTATTTTCTCCGTGCTGCACAAGTTTCCCACGCCAGGTGACAATTTACCACCTAGTCATTTGACTAAATCATCCCTTTGTTCTTGGGCTGAATTTTGACTTCTTCAAATAAAAGCGCAGGCAGAATCTCTGATTTATAGCCGACCATCTTCATAATTCCGCCTTCCTGCACCCCACACAGCACTAGCTTTGATCATACCTCAGAAACACAGAGGGAAGCAGACAGCAGTTAAGCAGCCAGCACACCCAGCCGCTCTCATCCCCTCCCAGGGAGGCTGAGCTGGCACACAGACCCACAATCCCTGCTTCAGGGACCCGTGGTTTATTATCCCGAGACAGAAAACCTTGGGAAGCAGCACCTCGTGCTCCAAGCTCCCAGTAGAATCACCTCCCCACGCATCCCTCAGCGAGGGGAAGAAGCGATGGGGGTACAAAGCTGAATGGGACAGGGTGTTCCCTGCTGCCCGCTTTGTCAACTTGCTAGAGATGGGCGAGTCCGTGCCTTAAGCGATTTCCCTGTCCCAAATGCCGATCCCTACAACCGGGGTAGCATGAGGGACCCCAGTCCCAGCTGGGGTACACTCCCAGGAGGAGAAGGGACCTCTCTTCCCCCCCCCCCCCCCCATTTCCTTCTCCAGCCTGCGCAAGACAAAGAACCCAGTCTTTGCTAGACATAAACTAACTGTAACAGCCGCCCCCATGGACAGGGTGGAAGAGCGACTCGAATGTCAGAGGAGGAGTAGGCACCCGCATTATTTTTGGTGAGAAGAGCATAATTGAGAGCCTGCAAATCTCCCGTATTCCTTGGGCTCCTTTCTCAAGTCCCTTTAACATGCTGCATCCCCTCTCCCCCCGCAATGCGAGCAGAGCTCAGATCGCAGTCTCCAGGGCTAAGACAATAGCTGCTTATGTTCTAAACTAGCACTGCTTTCTGGGAAGAGAGCCAGGCCTGGCAGCTCTCAGCAGCAGGGAATAAAAGATGTGTTTGTGCTACGGAGCCCCTCTGCACCAGTGGGGCACCCTCAAAGGGAGGCAAGGCATCAGCCTGCTGGGGATCCGAAAAAGAAATGCAGACAGATGCCCTGGGCTTTAGTGAGAGGGGAATGAGAAAGACCACAGGACCAAGAGAAGAAGCGAGCGCCTTGTTCGAAGAAGCGAGCGGTGCAACCAGCGCAAGCGAGGCCCATGGGCACGGGCAGATGCGCAGCATCCCCCCTCCACGAGCCGAGAGAGCCAAGGCTGCAGCGCGTCAGGCTGCCGAAATCGGTGGGAATTGAGGATGCTCTCAACCGCCGGGGCCATCTGAAACGAGAGACGGGGTCACGGCAGAGCACGGGCGCAGACCCCACGCCAAAAGCAAGCTGCGTGTCAGCAGGACTCTCCTGAGCACGACCGACAGCTCCGTCCACCCCGCGGCGGGGAGCAGGCTCAGGAGGCAGGCAGAGCCCTGCGTTTTGCCGGTCGTTTCTTCACGCTCGTTGCCGCCGAGCCTGAGCGTGCGGTCCCCGGGGGAATCTCCTCCTCCGCAGCGTGGCACTCTGAACGCCTGTACCGCGGGGCTGGGTAACGAGAGGTGCTTTTTGCTCCCTCTAGAAATCCCTGGAGAGGCAGAAGGTTCCATCCTGCAGGACCTACGGATGTCTTAGTGGGACCTAAGCCCTGGCAGACCAGACCCAGCCGAGAGCCTGAACACGGCTCCGATATTTTTGCACCCTGGCCGGGAGGCGATGGAACCACAAGCTTGTCCTCTTCGCCATCCTGGCCGCTTCCAGGGGCTCAGCCTCAGCTGCTGGGATGGATGCTCAGCCTCAGTGGGGTTGGAAAGCCCACGACAGCACAGGTACCCCCGCTTGGCTGCCGCCCTTTGTGGAAGGACCCAGGCCCAAACCGGGACAGAGCCACGGGCAAGCATCACGCTCGGTACAAGCCGTGCCTTGGCTCATACCGTCCCTTCCTAGGTCAGAAAGTGGGAATGCATTTCTCGGGCCAGGACTGCATCCCCTGCCTCCAGCCAGGGACATCCAGTCCACACGCTAAAAGAAGCGTCGCAGGGAACCGGTGAGGCTAAAAGCACACGGGGTCCTTCCCACGCAGGCAATTTTCTGGGCTGAGCAGCAAGTGCAGCAGTCAGCCTGCAATCCCATTAGCTGCCCAGTATGGATACTGCCCCCGTGTCCTTGACAACAGTCTTTTGCCCCACTGGGCTCTTTTGGTACCTCTACCGTGCCCCAGGCAGTACATAACTCATTTCCTAATATCCTACCTCCTCAGCACTGCTGTCAGAAGCAATAACCAACACCAGTGTCTTTAAAATGCCCATGTTTCGCTGCAGTGGAACAAAATGCAAATCAATTAATCTAAAAAAAAAAAGATGAAAAAAAAAAAATCAAACTGGCCTCTTCTTTTCCTCTCTTTTTATGAAGCTTTAAGGTTGCTTTTCGACTGTCCTGAATAATTGACGTTAACATGAAAATTTAAAGTCTTTCAAGGTTTCATTAAAATTCATTCCCTTTCCCTTTGGAGAATTGTCACTGCCAGAGTCCCATGTAGGGCAGACAGCACAAGCAGCTGCCTCCGTTCACAGCATTTAACTCCGTTCTCTCTGGCTAAAGAAAATTCCCTTTTAATTGTTTAATGCAGACCCTGAAATAACATCCTTCACTACTCCCCATCCTCAGCCTACTAATCCCACTCCCACCTGATTCCGGCACAAAGCCTGCATTTACCCTACCTCCTTCAACCCATTTAAGCTCCACCATTTCCCCACCACTCCTCCCATCCCAGCAGCCCACCGCAGGAGCACAGCACGATAACAGGCTCCTGCACCGAGCCAGGAAAGCAGCTCCCTTGACCCCTTCCTCACACTAGTTAAGCGGCGTCTTCCCTCCCCAGCTATTTCTGCTTCGCTTCGCATCTTCACCGATGGGCACAGCACTTTGTAGATGAACAAAGTCTTGCATCTCCCAGTAGGAGGGATCCACATAAACCCTCCGGCGTAAGCCAGCCTCTAGCAGAGAGCAGTAGGTAGACATATGCCTCAAGGACAGCACTACTACCACGGTCCCTTCCAGGATGCCTGATGCCGGTGGCCAAGGTCCTTCTCAACGTGCCGCGCTCCGAGAAGCCGCGGTTCCGGCAAGAAGACGTGACCGCAGCACTGTGGGAGCACCCGAGCAAAAAGGTGGCCCCCGGAGCAGCAGGCAGGGGAGCACGGCTTGGTAAGGCCGTGGGAAAGAGGGGGATTTGGGGGTCCTGCACCCGGCAAGCACCCCGTTCCCGGAGCGACAGCGAAGGGCTTGGCTCACTCCCGGTCCGTCTCAGCCCACAGCTGCCCGGCTCCTTCCTAACAGCGAACTGCCACATCCAATTAAGTTTCTCCCGAAGAGAGCGACCCTAGCCCAGGAAACCCAAGACTAATGGCAAAAATTTTTTAGAAATCAGTATTTTAAATTGCAAGACTCCACGTTGTCTTTAAAAGGCCAAAACGTGCTTCCCCAGAGCATCTGCAATGCAGGAGGGCTGGCCCTCGGTTGAGCCATCAGATAACCCCACGCACACGAGGAAAACAGCAGAGACCGGAAAAAAATTACAGGCCAGAGCTGGCGTTAGTGCTCTTAAAATGCTGCCAAGGCTATCAAACCCTATTGGGCTTTTCTGCGAGAGCTGTTTAGCAGCACCCTCGGCAGCTGCCAGCCGTTCCCAGGCCACTGCTCTCCCAGCACAGCTGGGCTCCAGCGGCTGCACGGAGAGGGTCAGGTTTCCTATTAAATCACAGCACCAGACTGGGGGCACTGTTACCAATTAAGTGTTATAACCTTTGGCAAAGCTCTCCCAATTTACCCCACTTGACCAACTGACCCCGAAGATTTTGAACAGCCTCTATAAAGCCTATTGATCTTTACCGAAGTCAAATCCGCGTGGGTTTTGTTTCCAGAAGGGCAGTTATCAGGGAGTGAGAATGTTGCACTTGCACTGACCATTAACCTCACACTTTCTTTTTAAGCATAAGCTGACCCTTTTCTCCTCTTGGTAAAGGAACAAGCTGGCACTTCAGAACAGACAGATGCTCCGAAAAGCTCCCAGCAGTAATACCAGCACTGAGCGTTCATTTCTCCACAAGCTCATTCTCGTGTAACCCTTACAGGGAAAACAACTGCCCTTCCAGCTGCAAGGAGAGCCAGGGCAGAGCCTGCCTTCGCCCTCAGGGCTCTGTTCTCACAGCAGGGCTAGCACGTTCCCTCTTCCAAGAGGACGTAACGAGGACCAAACTACAGCTGTTGTGCCCGGCGATTAGTGCCAAGGCCGAGGGCTACGGCATGAGTCCAGGCTCAGGAGACCAGGCAAAAGACAGAACCACGAGGTGAGGATGGAGTGCTCTGGTTCCCAGGGCATCTCCTCCCTGATCCACCGAGACAGGCCAGGTCTAGCACACAAGCATTTGGGAGGAGAACACCCACAGGACATCTCCCACTACCATGAGATCTTCTGGACCAGGAGTAGCAAGCCATGAGAGATTTATAGTCCTTTCCAGGTACGCTATGTTCTTGAGGCTACAGCAAAATCCAAGAGACAGATGCCAGGATGCAGAACAGTCTCTAGCTGCAAAATGCTGTGAGCAAACAGGCCTATTGTAAGGGATCATTAGCCCAAAAGGAAACAGGCTGGAAGACAGCATGGCACAAAACCCACAGCCAGGTAAAAGCAGGATTAGAGAAGCGGCAGCCAGTCACTCCAAGCAAACGGGTTTTGGGCCAACAACAGAGGCCAGCAGAGCTGGCAGTGAGGTTCAGTGAAGGACTTGTAGCTGCCCACTCCAGAGCCTTAGGGGTAAAACCAGGAAAAAAACAAAATAAGCTTCATTAAAAACTGCCTCCCCCCTACTTCTCTAAGTCAACTTACTGCCGGTGGTACAAAGCAAAAGCCTGACAGGATCCGACAGCACTAGCTCCCTTCTGCTTTGGAGTCCTGCGACTCTCAGCATCTCCTCTTGCCTGCCCCTAACATGCTCTCCTGCAGAACTTCTGCAGAACTCAAAAGACTCTGCATCACTTTGGCCCGCAGGAGGGCCAGGAAGACAAGCTGGGCTCTTTTCTGCGATCACACAGCATTAAGGGTCCTAGCAGGAAGCCGAGAAGGCCAAGATTTTTATTTATTTTTATTTTTTAATAGAAGATTTAAAACCGAACAGAGAAGAAAGGTTCAATCCATCTACAAGGGGTGTCTGCTGTGGGTCCCAGTCATGCAGTGGGAACGTGGGAGCATCGAGAGAAGCCAGACCTGTCACCTTTCCTGGGATGGAAAGCATCACTACCAACTGTGGCTGCTGGTACAGAGACACAGGAGAAAGACCGCCCCCAGTTTAAAGCATTCCGGGTACCCTTATCTCCATCTTCCTGATCCCTTCCCAGCCACTGATGCCTAACCAAGCAGTTGATACTGAGGCACAGCCCATCCTGCTTCTGCAAAATGGAAAGTTTATTCCCACGCCTCTAACAACAAGAAGAAAGGGGCAGAGGCAGTGTCTTTTGTGGCAGTGGGCAAACGGGACGTGCTCTTTCTGCCCCCCCTCTCCCTGTGGGCTCTGCTCACCCTTGCCACCCGCGTAAGATAGCCCCCTCCACGCTGAGAAGCCGTCCAGGCACCCACACGTGCTCGCCGCTGGCTGGGCTAGCGACTGCCCAGGAACAGCCTGATCCAAGTAATCAGCCTCCCACGCACACATACTCCGCTCCCTTGAAGCTGTAAGTTCCCATCACACAAGGCGTCCTTGTGTGTCAAGACCAAATGCGTCCCAGCCTCCCTGCCCCACTTTCAGTCCAAGAAAGGAGATAAATGCTGTTCTTACCTAGTAATGAATAATCCAGAATCCACGTAGGAGAGGACAGCACATGCAAAAAAAAAAACCAAAGAGCAAAAACAGTCGGTCAGACCAGAGTAAACTCTGCCCCCAAGACTTGCCAAGCAGAACCGCTCTGCCCCGCTCCTCCCTGGGCAGCACAGGCTGGTTCCACTGGCCGTGGAGAAAAGCTTGCCAGAGTCAGGGCGAGGAAGGAGTCACTGTGCTCAGCCAGCCCCTGTGTCCGACTCCTCACCCCACTCTGGCTCACCCCCAGAAGCCTGCAGCCCCCCCCTCCCCGAGCAGCCCTGCAAAGCATCACCCCTCACCAAACCAGAGAAACGGTGCAGATCAAAGCCCCATGAAGAACAGCCTGGATAAAAGCAAGGGAGAAACCCTGAGCCCTGTAGATCTGCAGGGACAACAGCAGAAAGCAGATAAGCCTTATCAGTGGCACAGAGGACAGCAGAGTCCCCGGTTCCTGCCACGCTACTGACAAGCCTGGTCCCTACAGAACAAAGCTGTGGAGCACCCCGAGTCCTCCCTGCACCTCCTTTTCCATGTGCTGCAACAAAAGTTAACCCAATTAAGGGAAAAGGAGACAGAATAAGTGGCAAAAGAGCACTTGCCTTTCCCCAGGAAGGGGACATGCCCGAGCAGTGCTTGAGCCAACCAGACAAGGAAGGAGGTGCCCGCTAAAACCCACACAAAGAATGTACTCGGTGGCAGGGAAGGGGCACGGTGGTGAGAAGCACAGCTGGGTAACGTTGGTGAGCGAAGTATGAAATGGGTGACACACCTTAAGGGAAAAGGACCCATCTGCCAAAGAAACATCCAAGCGGCATCTACCAGGAGCCCTGCCAGGATGGAGGGGTACTGCCAAGGGTACAGCCCAGGACACAGAGTAGTTGAAGGTTGCACACACAGCGAGGATGAGGAGGAAGAAAACGGCGACCAAGTTTCTTTCTCTTCTGGCAACACCCCTCACACTAGATTTCCACAAAGCCTCAGACCTCTCTGTGCCGAAGGCATGCGCTCTGCAGCGCGGCAGCCAGGGTATTACATGGGATCTTGGCGGAGAGAAAAAGAGACAGAGGCGAGCAAGTAAGCAGACTCTCTTGCCCTAGAGGTCCCAGGTCCATCTGTCTTGCTTTATCGCACGCACCAGACACCTAGCTTACGCGGCAAAGGCTAGCAGGACCTCCAAAGGCTGTTGCTGGCAATTCCATTATCACCTTTTCTCTACAACCTCCCCATAACGTCTGTTCCATACAATACAGTCAGACCCCTTTTCCCCTCTGCTGCAATGGATATACCTGAAACGCTCCGTGGGGGAAAACGCACAACTATTACAAGAGTCTTATTCTGCAGTCCCCTCGGAGGGCTGCGATCAGGTGGACAAAGCTCAGGAGACTTGAGGGAGGCAGCGAGCCACAATCAGCTGGAGGAGCTGAAAGCAAGAAACTACCGCTGGCCCACACTGCATCAGCCTCATTTCCTAACAGCAGATTTTAATCTCCTAATTGGGCTGCAGCAATGCTCCCAGCACAGGGACAGGGTTATGCAGCTGAAGTCACCTGGATGGCTCAGAAAACGCTGGGCAAGGAGCCAGGGCTGGAAAAAGCCCCAACACCTCCACCAGCACTCCGGACAACCCAGCTCGCTCTCTCTCACCCTCCCCTGGAGACACAGGGATATTGCTCTGCTTAAATCCGGGGAGAAACCTCGGGACATCAGGGACTCGCCTGAGGCGACCTAAGGATGCAAACAGGAGGCACGAGAAAGGTTTGCTCCGGATTGAAGGGAGCAGCTTGCTGTCGACACGCAATATGGTACGCAGTGCTGGCATATAAAGCAACAGGAACAAACACAATTTTGTCAACTGCACAGAGGAGTGACAATGGAAGAGGACTCAGGCTTGCGCTTGCTGATCCTGCCCCAGCCCTGATAAAGTAATTACGAACCTTGATAAGTCCCCTTGCTATCTCTTTCAGGTGACCACCTATTTGTCCGCTCCTCCCATAAAGATGCAGCGTGTCCCCATGGGACTATGGTGTGGCGTAAAGGTGCTCTAGATCAGGGGCCACGTCCCATCCTCCCAGTGGGAACACCCTTGGGAGCGGGTCGATCTCGCTCTATTTTAACATAAGGACCTAAGCTGAGGGTGTCATTCTTGCAGCTTCCCTCCTCGGCGAATGAGGAGATACCCCTCCAAAAGGGTTGCCGAGACTGAAACGCGGGTTAGAGGCACTCCGAAATTCCCCTAAGCTCAGCACGGCGGACAGGACAGAGAGCAGGTAGAAAAGACGCCAACATAAACCGCCTGGAAGGGATTTGGGAGCAGCAGGTTGGGGAAAGCAGAGTCACATACCCACAGCACATACCCTGGCTCCCGTAGCGAGGGAGCGGGCATCTCTCCCAAAGCGGTAAGGCCAAAAGGGCAGCGAGAACCCAGCAGAGCTGGGGAACAGCAGCAAACAGCTGCTGCCAACGCTCTAGCCGGCAAGGGTTGCCAAGGCTGCTGGGCTCTGTATATGCAGCAACAACCTTTGAAGTCAGGGCAGAGGAATGTGCCCTGCTACTCTCCGCCAAGGCAGGGCAGGAGAGACCACGCTCCTGCAGCCACCTCTCTCGCTCTTCACCTGCTGCCTGGCCCGCGACCGTCCCCACAATACGCAGAAGCGGGGGGTCCCGCTCCGTCGTGCCACCGTAAAGCATCTCGCCCTCTAAGCGGTTGTTTTCCAGGAGAACGGTGCTTGGGAGCCGGAGGACGGCGCCCGCCAGCCTGGCCAGGTCACAGCTCTCCCTTCTCCAGCCCCACGGTTCTCCCGTCTTTAAGCTGTTCCGACAGCCCCTGCTCTGGGAGAGGGAGCCGGCTGCACGCATCCTTTATTGATTGAGGCCACGGGCTCCTTCTGAACAAATGCCGATAAATTTGGGGTGTTGATTCCCACGTAGGCAGTTTTCTGCCTGTAAACAATTATTCCTGTATTTTGACACCCCCGTAGCGTAGTCAGACCATCTGTCTGAACTGCAAGGCTGTTAACTGGTGTTAAACTGCCATTAGCTACAGATGCAGAGCTAGCGCTAGGATTAGTTTGAAACAACCACCCAACGCCCCAAAACACGCATACAAGTTAAGACGCAGTTGAAATGAACCGGCAGAGCCAATTATCTGTCCCCTACGGGCATTAAGTGCCACGCAGACGCCGCAGCCTCACCACGCAGCTTCCACAGCCCGAGCTGTGACTTTGCCCGTCCCGTTGACCAAGGCTCCCCCATCGCGAGGCCAACTGGTTCCCACCCCAGTTGGGACCAGCATCCAGCACGACACCCAGATCTCCCACATCGTACACAGGCGCGATTCCCGTAACAGGTCAGCGTTACAGTGGCCGGTTTCCAGCCCCGCTCCGGGGCAAAGAATGTAACACATTAAGATGTAAGACATGCAAGATTTACTGTGAAGGAAAAGCCTTTAATCTGAGGCAGGCTTCAAGCAAGTGCCAGCTCCTTTCAACTCTATCCTCATATACGCGCCGTCACGCTGGTAGAGGACCGGCTGTCGCTTAGGAGGAGCGTGGCAGCGCGGGTTGTACTTAGGAGACATGGCAGCGCAGATTCCCAGCCCCACCAACTGCTGGAGACACGAAGGGTACGTGCATATACGTTCAGATGTAACGCTATCTCACGTCCCGTGCTATAAGGCAGTGACGCACGGAGAGACGGGCACATGCCGTCACGAGCTGCACGCCGGCCAGGCGCGGCGAAGCCGCTTCTGCCAAGGACTCTGGGCCGTACGTTTTTCGCGAACCACGACCGTCCTGGGAGCGAGGTGCCGGACAGAGGCCAGCCCATCTGGCAGAGCAGGGAGCAAAGCTCCGGAATCCCACCTCACTTAAGTCCCGTTATGCCCCACTTAATACAACACAGAAGCCACAGGGCAGGGTGGCCAGGAGGAGGAACAGAAACTTCCTCTGACAAAGCCGGCATTCCCTGCGCAAAGCTCCCACCGTGCCGGTCCGACTGAGGTCCCTCAGCAAGGTATCCTCCTGCAGAAACGGTGAACGTCCCACTAATGCTGTGCGCATCCCCAGTGCCCTTCCGCAGCCATGGCAGCATCCTTCCTCCTCCCCCAGTGCATGCTCCCAGCGGGGAGCTCCCAAACCTCCCCTTCCGAGAGGCAAGTGGGGTCTCCTGCATAAAAGCCCCAGTAGCCTAACCCCTTGGTGTCCTCCCTCTCCTTCCCTAGGATGGGAACCACTGCCTCGCTCGCCCAGAAGCGGCTGGATGCGCACCCCCGGGACCCCTCTGCATAGACAGCCTAACCCAGGGCAGCGCAGAAAGCCACTCGTCCTCTGCAGCCCAGTCCTCGTAAATCTGCGTCCAGAGGGTCAGAGACCAGACCTCTGCGGCGGGGGAGGAAAAGCCCCCGCTGGAAAGCAGAGCAAAAGGCACGGAATATGTGTGAAGGAGCCAGCCACCGGACTCCGCTAGGGAAACAGAAGCCCCAGAGCAGTATTTTCTCTAAATTGCGACAGATGCGATGGCCAGAGGGTCCCTAGGGGCTGGAGGCTCGCTGTCCCGGTTCACAGGGCAGGGGCTCCGGTCCACACTGCTGTTTCCCTTCTTCATCCTCTGGCAGAAAGACACCGACCCGCTCGGGGGGGGGGGACACACACCGATTTCCGGGGGCAGCACTTCTCCAAAGGGTTCCCACGCTTCAGCTGGGCGGAGAGGGGTGGGATGTCCCACATCCTCACTTGGGGGAGGAAGAAAGCATTTAATCACACACTCCTCTTTCTGCAAAGACACCATAACAGCACACGCAGCCGAGAACAGGCAGCTCCCTTTGGGCACCCGAGAGCCCAGCGCTCCCAGTACCACCACCAGCCGCCCCTGCCAAGCGTGATGCTCCCAGAGAGCAGGGCCAGGCTCTGCGGGAGCGAGAGAACGCCAGCACGCTCGCCAAGGTGACACAAGATGACACAGGTAGAGCCACCATCCCTCTGGATAGGAAGGCAGGAGGCTGGGGAACGTGAACACAACCTCCTGCCTTCAGAGGCAGCTTGCCCACAAGCCTGCACCAGCAGGAATGGTCCGGCTGCCATCTTAAAGCATCTCTTTCCTTTTGTTTCCTCCGCTCTTCTGGCTGCTCTCCTGTAGGCCGAGTTGTAAAAGCCTAGCCTGAAGCACAAAGGCAACGCTCCGTGGAAAACGAGTATGTGGGGAAGAAGGGCTAAATCCAGATGGACCTGCAGTTCCTGCACTGGACTCCGCATGACAGTAGCGCATGGGTGGGCGTGATGACAAGTTGAGATGAGTTCAGAGCAGCTACACTTAATGCAGAAGGCAACACCGCACACCCTATACTCCCACTGGCAAGGCTGTTCCCAGAACTGTACCCCTGAGCAGAGGATGCTTCCAGCTTTTGTAAGGCTACACATCGCCATCCACGCACCCTCCAGTCACAGCCAGCTTCTCCCACCAGCCCTGCCCCGCTCCTTTCTGGCTCCGTGGCATTTCAATCCAGATGCCACAAGCAGAGCTGCAGCAGGATGGGACGTTGCTGAAAGCATCACTCGCAGCCTCAAGGGAGCCGGGCTGCACATCCACATCTAGAAAAGACTCCCTTGGGCAAAGAAAGTGCAAGTCCAGCTGGCTAGGAGTCTAACGGAGAGCTGTCTGGGAGAAATTATCAGTCTCGAAAAACAATTCCAGCCTGGGTTTCTTCAGATTCCCTCCTGCTTCAGTGCCTGGGAACTGGGTTCCAGCCAGCAGCTCTGAGCTCAGCAGGCAAGGGTTCTCATGAGCCAGAAGAGCATGAAGTAGATCAGCTGGTGTCGGTAGGAAGCTTGGGACGAAGGCAGAGTTTAGGAGGAATTTGGCAGATATGCCCCCCCAGCCTGAATCCAAAGCAGAGATGCTCCCAGGCAACCAAAGCTTCATCCACTAACAAATCCCTGAGCTATTTCTATCTACCAGCTTCACTTTCGCCCACAAATGGAAGGGTCGTGTTCTGTCCAACTCAATTTGCCCACGCTGCTGTGAAACCCTGCTGAAAACAGACAGACTCCAAGCGCTTTGCCCCAAAGAACACTTGAGAGCTTGCTGTACAGGGCTACGGCGGATGCGCAAGCACAGTAACGAGCGCTGCAGCACAACCAAGCACCAAGAAAGCTGCTCTTTCTCTCCCTTTTGCTGAGCAATTAAGGTGTTACCCCAAGGAAAGCAGAGCAGGTACCTGGGCTTGTGTGCAGCACACCACCTCTTCAAGGGTGCCCAGGACAGCGGCAAAAGGAATGGCAGCTTTAAAATAACAGGCTAGCTCAAGATGTATGGCTACACCCTTCATCCCACCGAGGCAGCTCAGAAATAACTCCTGCAGTTTGTTAGCAAATAAAGCCTGGAACATGAGCTGGCCTGGGAACTGCCCTGCCAAGGAGAGAAACACCCTGCAAACCAGGGAGCTGTCAAAGCCCCAGCAAGATCAGAACTCGTGGCAGGACCCTGCAGGGAAGGATAAGGAAGCAAGACAGCTCCTCTCCCGGGGGATGAGAATTCAGCACGCTTGGGGAGAGAAAAAAACAAGTTCATCTGAAAAGAAAAAACACGCGGTGTGAGATTGGGAAGTACATGTTTACCCTGCGCCACATCAGCCAGCCGGCTCCTACGGAGCACCCTTCCAGGCTTCTGCGAGGAAGCCATTAGTAGCAGGGTGTTTGGTTTTTAGCTGGAGTCACAGCCTTATAACAATAGCAGTATCAGCATTAGCTAGCTGGAAAGGCTTTTTGGTTCGTTCCCCAGCTCAGACAGAGGACTGCAGCTAAGAGTCCCTCGAAACGCGGCACGGCCCCACCGATCCCTGCCTGCGGCAGCATCCTGCCACGGGCAGCCAACGCGCAGCAGGGAAGCAAAATGAGGGAAAACGCCACGAATGCAGCTGCATAGCTTGAGCCTGGGCTGCCATAGCGAGCACATCTCATCGCTTTCCCCGGGAAAAAGACCGAGGAGGTGGCAGGTGAACCACAGCCAGCACGGAGCTTGATGAGCAGATCCAAGAAGAATGTCTCCCCGGAGGTGAGGTGAGGCGAGGCAGGGATCCAAGCCTGTCAGCCCATCTGCCAGCCACCATTCACCACCCCAGAGCATCCCGACTCCAAGCAGCTCGGTCCAGAGTCCCATCTTCTCTCCAGCAATGGGAAAGCTGCTGCCTACAGCTGGGGTGACGGACCACCCTGGGTCCGTAAGACCCTCTTGCGTCTTGCCATCCATCCCTCGTAATCCAGGTGGTCCCTCAGAAGCCATAAGCAGCAGGATCCTGCCACGCACGGGCTCTCCAGCGAGTGGCCCTTGCCAGGCTTGGCAGTGCCAGCCCCCACGGCCCCAGGTCCGAGGAACCTGCTCTGATCGTTCCCCAGGAAAAAGTGCCCTCAGATGCTGAGGGGTGCCCAGGCACCTGCAGCCCTCACCTCTCTGCCCCACTGGGGTCCACGTGCAGTCTGCCATCGGGACATGCGATTTGATCTGGGGGCCAAGAATTTCTCAGGGAAGACCTGAGAAAGTGATCACATCCTTTTGATAGGGGGTCTAAACTCAGACATCCTTTTTTTTTTTTCTTTTTCTATTTACTAGAGCCACTTCTGGAGGCAGAAGCTTCTCTCTCACATTCCCAGGTTTGAAGGCTTGCCCAGGAGACTCTGTCAGTACCTTTAAGGTTGGCCTGGGTTATTGCTCAACATCCCTCAGTGCATGTAGAAGCGAAGCGGGCACTTGCTCCAATGGAGACTCTCGCTATACCATAAAGCAGCACTGCCCCTAGGCTCAGCCAGCTGCGTACTTCCCCGAGTAAGTGGGTGGGAAAATCCAGCCTTTGATGTTCCACTGAGTGGCTCCAAAACAAAGATGGACTACAGGAGATAAAAACACCAAACAAACTTCACAACAGGATATATCCGGCAGATAAAGTGGGAAAGAATTTAATTTCCATGGAAGGCAGACTGCATGCGGTCCATGGAATAACCAAATGGCAGCTGTTTTCCACTCCCAGCACACGCTGCCTTTTACAGATATCACACCAGCAGAGCGCAAACTGGGTGGTACAGACTGCCCAAAACCTGTGTTAGAGCCCTAAGAAGAGCCATCCCAACAAAGCTGTTCCCTGCACGCATGCTCAGCAGTTCTAACCCTTACCTCAGCCTGCCCAGAGAGCAAAAGCCTTTGCCAGGTACCTGCAAGCTGGAGATTATCCACCTCCTCGTTCACAGGGTCAGCGCAACAAGCATCAGGCACAAGTAAGCAGGCCGAAAAATGCAATCTGAAAAGCAGTAGCAATCCATTGCTAGCATGGATTTTGGTCCTGGAAATCAGAATCAATGACAGACTAGCACAGACCAAAAGAGCCCATGGCTGCTCAATCTAGAGGAAGAGCACTGGAGGGGAGAGGCGATCAACTGCCTTCAAGTAGATGAGCAGCTTCTGAGCAGAAGAGGGAGAAGGCTGTTCTCCGTATCAGGGTGGACAGGCGAGATGCTCTGTGCAAGTTGCTACTATTGATTCAGACAGGCCAGCCCAGAAAGCGAGTTTCCATCCTATTTCTGTAGCCATTTCCCCGCCTTTAGCGATCTTTCTAGCCAGAGCATTGAGAAGCTTAACAACTTCGGTTCCATCTCCCAGCAGACCCAGATCACGACACCCTCTCAGGCAGCACAGCGAAGAGAGGAAGGTGCTTGCATCAACGCCACGCTCCGGCCAGGCATTTTCTGGGTTGACGGGGCAGGGCAGCCTCACAAAGCTGCTTTTCTTCCCAGCTCCAGCAAGCCCATGGCCACCCCCTCCCCGCTTCCTCTCACCATCCTCTTCCCCCTGAAAAGAGCCCCAGAGCTCAATAGGGACACAGATGAGCCCAGCACATGGGGCTTTAAAGCCCAGCTTAAGGCAGCAGAGAGGGAAGAAAGGAATAATGAGCGACAAGCCTCATTTGCAGTCTGGCAGTGCCACCTCTACTATCCAAGCTGCTACCGGAGCCCTCTGCCACATCTATGCAATAATTTAAACATGTAAAACTGGCAGAAAAGGAAGGTTGGTTTTTTTTTTTTTTTACAAAGCTGAAAGAAGGGCTGTCACGTGGCAAGGAGCTTTGTGCAAACCACTGCCAGCCCAGCCGTGGTGAGCCCGGGGCTCTGTTCATCTGAGACACAAGAGAGGGACGAGCTGGTGCAGCCCATCACCGCGAACGTCAGGGTTTGCCCGGGAAGCGCGCAGATCCCTCTGCCCGACGCGTCTGCTGTTCACTGCCCTAGTTCACCTGTCAAAAGAAGGCTGCTCACAGCTTACACGCCAGTGGTACGCAGTACTGCTCCAAGGAGCACCGAGACCCCTGGCATCGCGTCTGGCCATGCGAGACGTAGCGGGGGGCTCAGCCTTGCAGCGCCTGTTCAGTATAAGGCAGCGGTTCTCACAAGCGTTATGAAGGGACAAAAGCCTCCGCTACCAGAAACAGCAGGACCTCTGCTATTGGCACCCCTCTCATCCCAGCTTTCCACTCCCATGCCATGCTGAACACCTATGAATAACCTCGTAAGTTCAGCTTTTGGGCACCAACAGGGGCCCCTAAAGAAGTCTGGGAACAAGTGAGTTCATCTTCAGATATCCAGCTGATACGGACCTTGCAATTCTTCTGCCTTGAGTGACAGCACAGTCCAGAGGTGAAGGTGAGCACTTGAACCACCTAACCCAAAAGATTTGGTCCAAGCAGTGGAGCGCAGCCCCAGCTGATGAGCCAGAGCTGCGAGCAGGAGACCCGAGCAAGTACAGCAGAATTCTGCTTTTCGTGAGAAGTATCTCTACAGGCACAGGGTACTCCTTCAGCATCCTCCAAGGCAACTATCTCCAGCCATACTATTCCACCAAGCAAAACAGGGCTTGTTCTGAGAGCTAAATATATGCCTCAGTCCCTAGGGGTTACTGACAAACCCTGGCAACAGGACTGCAGGAACCCTGATAATATTGTAGGATTTGCCCAGCCCTCTAAGAATAACTGCACTGCCTATGAGAACATCACAGGAATTAGCTCCCTCCTGCCCACTACACCCCTGGTACCACGCAGGAGTCAGGAACCCGCTGCTCTGGGGCAGGACTGAAAGAACATGGATTTGCAGGCTAGTTCCGCATTGCCTCAGATGGAAAACTGCTTTTTCTACAGGATTAGAAGTTTCACCCTCCGCTTCCTGCGCAGAACAGTGCAGTGCTGTGCCTGGCGCGGTCCCCGCCTGGGTGTCAGTGGAAAATAACCAGCAGTTCTCTCCATAAAGAGATTAAAAACCTTTTTACATGAACAACAGCCGACGAGGGAGGGAAGGGGAACTCTGCGGGAAGCACGTGCACACAGGACATCACGCTTCTACTCCGCAGATGTGAACTGCTAAGCCAACGGCAGCCGCCTCGGAAGGCAGAGCCCAATTCTTCCCTAGCAGGGACCGTGCCCTGAGTTTTCCCAGCCGTTCCAGGGCAACGTTGCCTTTCCTTGCCGGTGTTCCACAGGCGCTCTGCAACTCCAGCTTTGCTTGCAGCTCCCCACCCCACAGCCTCCCACGTCTCCCGTGGAAGGAGAGAAATAGCTCCCAGCCTCGCAGCACCCAAACAAGTTCACACAAGAAGCCCCTGGCAAGGCAGGGATGCCAACTGCTTTCCAGCAGCCTCACGCCCTAACCACCAGACCCAGCTTTGCACCAGTGCTGCTCTTCAGCTGGGCACCTTCCCCAGCTCGGCAGAGGTGCTGCCTCCCTAGCATTCCCCTCTCACATCCTTCGACAAGCTCTGACATTGCCCAAATTCTCTCCCAAAGGCACCGGTGCTGCAGGAAAGCTACTTGGAAGCAACTGGCATCGTTAAAAGGAGCGTCTGCCTCTGCATCCAGGGGCGCTCAGGGGATGCATAGCTGGCATTCCAGACTGGCAGAGCTCTGCCGCACATAATCCACCTGACCAGGGCACATGCCAGAACAGGTTACGCAAACAGAGCGCACGCATGCCGTGAGGGAGAACGGTCTCGGGCAGGGAAACGGGAAAAAAAGGCCGGAGAAAGAGCTGTATACTCCCTACGCATTTAAGGGTCCTCCAGCCAAATCTTTCCGGCAGGGTTGTAGAGCACTCTGACCCTTCCAGCTCGGCACTGGCAAGCGAGTATGACGGACATTTGTCCCTTCTGTGCACTGCAATGGGAGAGAGAGATTCAACCCCATCTCCTCGCCTTGCCCCCCGTTCCCGCAGGGGCAGGAACGGAGCGGAGCTGTTCTGCCGGCATTGCCACCCTCGTCTGGGCGCTGCAACCACAAACCGGGACACAGGCTCAAATAGGACTCACCGGGATGCTGCTGCATCCCCCTTTCTTCCGACCCGCAGCGTGGAGCAGAGCGGGGAGAAGTACGCCGAGGATGGAGCGCTACCCGTGGCCCAAACGGCCAAGCGATCACCCACCCCAAAACCTGCAGCCTCCCGGACCAGCAACACGGGGGAGGATGGGCACAATAGACGGAAAAGCAGGCCAGGAGGGGACTGAGGAGAGAGGCAGCTTCTCAGGCAAGTTTTTGCAGCGCGAGGACGTGCCCAGCCTTGCGCCGAGGAAGCCATGCGCCCGCCCTGCGAACAAGAGAGCACCCAAGCATGCACACGCAGGCAGGCGTGCAGCCTCCCCGCAGGCTGGGGCACACCAGGCCACCCCAGGAGGGAGCACTGGGGGGACTGAAGTTTCAGCAGATCCCATAGGAGAGCCTGGCTTTGTATTCCCCCGCCACCGCGGCCGAGGACGGCGAGCAGGCAGAGTGCGAGACCCGCTGCTCCCACGCTGCGGCTCACCTTCTTCTTCCAAACCTTACGGTGACGACGCTGGAGGAGAGACCAGAATGAGAGAGGCCACTGCGGCAGAACCAATGATCCTTCTGGTTCGTATCCTGCTGATAGCAGATGTTTAATGGAAGAGTGCCAGAGCCATGCAAGGGCTGAGCAAGCTTGCCTATACCATCCCACGATGTGGAAATTAGCTCTTCGGAGCTTCCTCAGCCAGAACTGGCTTAACTTACACGATTGCCAAATAACTGATTGACGCACCCATCGTGATTTTGCCTAATCCTTTTTCAGCCCCTTAATATTTCTGGCTCTTACACCATCCATTGGCAACAAATTCCTTAGTTTAACTTGTCTCCATGGACCAGTGGCCCCCTTTTGAGCCCGCTGCCTAGCTCCTCCACCCCTCCAGTCTTTAATAGGAGCAAATTCACCTCCTACACACCTCTCTGCATCACACCCCTTTACACTGACCTTTCTTTCCTAGTGAAAGCCAAGAGGCCCCAGCACCCACAGGGGAAGGGCTGTGGGCTGCCCGATCCCGTTGAGACGTGCCGACAGGCGTGCACAGAGGCCGGAGGGACGCTCAGTTTTTAGGTGACCCGGGTGTTACTCTTCAAAGGCGAGGCTGGAAGCCCCCTGCAGTGGGCAAGCTCTGTTCGGATCTTCCCTTTCCCTGCCACGCACCCTTGTGCCCAGAGCCACCAAACCTGAGACCTGCCAGTGACACAGCAGAGCGGGTAGCCCAACTCCAGCCCCGTGATTCCCTCCTGCCCTGGCTTGCAGCAGCAGGCACAGGGCACCGTGTACTTGGTGTCCCCAGGCACGGCGGCAAGAAGCCAGACTGAGTGACCGGAGATTTCCCTTCCCCTTCCCAAGCTTGTGGGAACCCAGAAATTCAGCACCCAGGATGAAGACTTAACCAAAGGCGAGGGCAACAGAGACGAAGGACAACCTCTGGAGAAGGGGTCTCTCCCTCACCAGGGTTACCAGGGTTATGTCACCCATCGCCATCCAGGGTCCAGGGACGTGCATCTCGGTGCCGTTGTTTGCAGGCAACCTCACTGCCCAGGAATGCAGCGGCTTATGGGGGCAGGGAGACGTGCCGAGGGTGGGAAATGCTTCCTGTGCAGAAGAGCTCGCTCCTCAGCACTGTCTATTAAACAAAGCCACAAGTGACCTGGCTACTTAGCTGAGGAAACACCAGCCGTCCCCGGAGCGGAGGGCTGCTAGGCGAGCTCCATCGCCCAGCTCCAGGACCCCGCGATCGGAGTCAGCCGGTCACGCAAAGCGGCCGCAGATGCAGGAGCCGTATCCGCACATGTCCCGGGGCTGAAGTTTCCCCGTGTCTAAATCCACCTTTGATCCAATCCGCTTAGTTCTACATCCTCCGAGACTTCCGAATACTAAGCTGATGCTCTGCTTGCTGCAGAGATGCCCTGTAAGAACTAGGGGAGCTTTGGTTTATGGCTTATAGGGCACTACTGAGGAAGGCAGCTCCCGGGCTTTCATGACCCACTGAAACTGAAGAAGAGGTTGTTCCCCGTGGGTTGGGATAAGGGAGAGGGAACAGCAGGCTCTGGGGTGGGTATGGGGCTGCAGACCACTTGAGAAACACAGCCCCCAGTCACTGCACCCCCGGGCAGAGTCCACCCCAGCACAGGCTGGCAGCAAACACGTCTCTCCCAAAGCCCTGCATCCATCAGCGTGCCTCTGCTGCACCGGTATTCCGACCACAAGACAAAGGCGGCAAGAAATAGGGGATTTCTGCAAGTTTTGGTCTCTGCACCCCTCTGCTTAGACCGGGATAAGTTTGTTAAGAAGGGAACTGTGCTGAAAGAAGCAGCTCTCACCTAGATGGAGCTCAAATGGCTCCTCGTGATAGAGTTTCCCCATGCAACTGCCAGGAGTTTCCACTGATCCTAGTTTATCTCTTAGATAAACAGCATCAGTTAAAACAATTTGCTCAGGGATTTTACCACTACATAAACAGACAGCGCAGGGTAACAAGGAAAGCTGAGAGAGAAGCTGGCTGTAAGCAGGAGAGGTACAAATAAAACAAAGAACCTGTTTTCTCAAAGGCTGACTCTCCGAGAGCCTAACTGTCCCGAATGAAGCTACAGCCCATCTCAGGCCAAGCTCTTGCCAATCCCAAGCCACACGAAGGGGCCCCGCAGCCCAGTCAAAAGGATTTGCTTGGGTAATAACCGGGGAAGAGAACTCAGTTCTGACCCCATAGCCTTGACAGATCTCTTCCTTAGCAAAGTTTTCAGGTACCAACAGAATGAGAAGTGGCAGAAAAAGGATCAGCCCAAACAAATCCTCTGGCAAAATATCACTGCCACAGTACAATCCTGCACCTCCTGTAGAAGAAAAATACTCCCCGGCCACCATGATAAAAATGCCACTGGAATCACTGAAGAGGATCCTAATTATATAAAACATGACAGCGAAGGAGCCATTCCCTCTGGGAAAGCACACGGGGAAGAGCGGACTCCCCAGAAGCTTGCCCTGGTCCGTAACGGGACGGCAGCATCCCACAGCCCAGCTGTGGGCAGCGGCACACAGCCAGCCCTCTCCAGCTCCTCTCCTGCTGCGGGTCCATTTCAAATGCAGCCATCTAGGAGTTACAGGATCCATCCCAAATTCAAAGCAAGGACCTTTCTGGTCTGCTGCATAATGCCAGGCGCTGGGTTTTCCCCAGCGATGGCATAACAGCATCTGAAAAAAAATACATCATCAGTTATGTCCTCTTCTACCAGGACAGGATCCATCCCGAATTCAAAGCAAGGACCTTTCTGGTCTGCTGCATAATGCCAGGCGCTGGGTTTTCCCCAGCGATGGCATAATAGCATCTGAAAAAAAAAAAAATATTAAAAAAATCAGTTATGTCCTCTTCTACCAGGACAGCCACCAAGAGAAAGGCAGCTGCACTGCTTAACGTCACAGGAGCAGGGACCCAGAGAGGAGACAGTCAGCAACAAGAGACCACCCCAGCCGTGCCAAGGAAGGATGCCACCCCTTTTCTTGCACCCCTGGGCGGCCAGTGCCACCCACTGCTGCTGGGCCATCACCCCAGCACTACTGGGAACAACCTGCTCCCCACGCCACCCCTTTCCTGCGGGCAGGCTGCTCCTCCCACACCTCGCTCCGCAGATCCAGCCAAGCAAGACTTCTCCTGCCAGCCTACCTGGCTGAGCTATGACTGGAATGCCGTCCCTGGCTGCCCGCCTGGCCGCTGCCCGTTAGCGCAAGAGCGGATTAAGGTTTATCGGCAGAAAGGTGCAAGGCAAAGGGTTAGTACTGCTGGCAGGCAGCACCCAACCAAGCCCGGGGAAGTACGTCTCTCCTGGGCCGGCTGCATGGAGGAACAAGGAAATAAATGGCCTCCAGGACAGAGAAACCTTAGGAAGGAATCCAAAACCACCCCTGACCGCCATCTGCCTCTGCTTTCTGTTCCGAGACGCACACATCGCAACCACGCACAAGCACTTCGCTCCCTCTCCAGAGGTTTCTTGCTCAGCCTCCGCTGGTCCCCACGGGAATCGTTGCCTGAGGGATGAGACCAGGGTGAGCCCCAGCCTGCCCTGACCCTCGGGGGGGGGGGGGGGCAGTTACAGACCCCCAGGCAGAGCCCTGCGGGTACCACTGCAGGCACTGGGAACGGGGGTCTCGGCGCTGCTGAAAAGGCAACGGAGGAGCCAGCCCACGGTACCGATGAAGGGAGCCCCGGGTACTGAGGCACAGCCCCCAGAACGCGCTCTAACCTCTTTTTCGCTCCTCTCCTTCCTTCCCAAGCTCAGATGATTTTTGCCTTCTGCAGGAACAAGGAATCTCACCACGTTCACCGAGAACGCACGGAGCTGGAAACACAGCTTACAGCTCCAACCGGCCAATTTGATTTTCTGTGTCCGTGCCCATCGCTGCCAGCTGCTTCCTGGGCCATGCAAAGCAGGAAAGTTTGTTTGGGGCTGTCCTGTCTGGGATGAGAAGCCAGAATCCAGCTTGCCTTATGCAGTCAGAGGGTTCATTCAGATCACTTTTAGACCCTCGCCACCACTTCAGGGCTGATGCTTCCTTTGTCATACAGTTATTCCTTGATTTTACAGAACTACTTGAAAGCCTGAACTGACCTAGGGCCCCAGAGCATTGTTTTTTTTCCCAGAAGCAGAGCAAGATACGGTGCTTCTTGGCCAAGGAGAACAGCTTCAGAGCCAAGACAATCACAATTTGGCAGCTGAAATAGAGTTGGCGAGCGATGTATTAGTTGATTTTTCTCCCCCTCCGCCCTCCGGCGACTTCTCTTCTGCAGTTTAGGGGTTCAGAACTACTGCAAGTGCTGGAAGGCTATGACTTATTCAACCCTTTGGTTACCGAAGCTGAGCACCTGGCAGTTTTCTGTTCCGGTAGGAGTTAACATGTACCCGGCCAGGTTAAAGGCTTTGGCTGCGATCCTCCACCTGCAACAAACATTGCTGCAGCACGAGGGGCTGGGAAGACCTTTAAAGACTAGTTTTCAGAACGTGAATTTAGCCTCGGATGGGGGCTTTAGTTCAACACCACACAGCACACGCGCAACAAGTGGTTAGAAATAAACTCTGAGCGTCCCTCCCGGCCTTTGGGTTCTGCAGCATGAGCTGCCCTTCCAGTCTGCAGCTATATTTCCGAGGAATGGATAAATTGCATTAGTGGCATTTATGCTAGAAGGAAGGCAGGAACCAGCTCTAGCCACGCTCTCCTTAGCTAAAATGCTGAAGAAGTCCAGTTTCAATGCCTCTTCTATTTGCTTACTCCTCCGGACCAGCAGGGATGCTAGGATTTTACCCAGGCAGAGAAAAGAACAAGCCGAGGTATAATGTCCAAGAGCGCGTTTGGCAGACCACCTCGGCACCACGCACGTACGATCAGCGTGCGGTGCTCGCAGCAGCCCCATGCTCCCTGTTGCTGTAGATGGAGTCAGGAACCGGCTAATAAGCAGCCTGGAAGGCCAAAGGAAACTCAAAGTACATTGCCATTGCATCCAGGGGAGTGCCATAGCGGGGAGAGTTCCAGGGAATCCACAAGTAACACAGGGAAAAACAGCCCCCCAAGGGAGATCTCCCCTGTCATCAGCTCTCCTCCCGTTTTACGTGCCAACAGCCTGGCTATCTATCTGTAAAGCTCCGGTATTCTGGCTGCAGCATCAAGTGTCTGCCCCAGCCGTTCAGATTGGAGATGCAGGTGGGTTATCTCAGTTGTCCTGAGTTTTCCCCTTCTGCTGGCAGCAGTGAGCAGCCCACCAAGTAAGGACTCCTGGGTCCCATTCCCTGCTTGGTCACAGACTTGCTCTGCGAACTGGGACCGTATCGCTGCTTACTTGCCATACCTGTCTCAGTCTGCAGAAAGGCAGGCAGCGCCTAGGGGAGTTAAACAGCTTGTTAACACGGGCAAATTGCTTTAAAGCCCTTAAAAGAAAGATAACTGCTTCTCACTGTTCTCCAACCAATTCTGAGCCTCCGCACTTCGCTCTCTCCCCAGGAGCAGCGGTTTGGACGAGACCGATTCCAACCCAGAGCACTCCTACGTGTCTGAAGAGAGTTGCGAGCTGGTCTCCACGCTGGTCTGGCCCTGCTCACCTGAAACACAGAGCTGAGGACTAAATACCCAGAGAGAGGCAATGCACTTAGAAGTCCCGAGATCAGCAAAAGCTCCCTCAGCCTTTTTCTGTTCCCCTTGTTTTAATTGAGTATCACCCACAAATCAAAGATGCTGAGGCACAGCCAGTCCTCCGGTTCACTTAAGCTAATTAGCATCCCTGCAAGACTGAAAGAGCACAGTGGTCTAATATTAGACAGAAGATGCACTTACAGCCCATCAAGATGACACAACATCCTCTGGGAGTGCGCAGCTCTCTTCCAACTTCACTACTATGCAGGGGAAAAAAATAGGATAGGAAGAGGCTGTCAGTCATGGAAGATGTTAAGGTTTGGCTCCTGAATCTGGAGAGGGGCAGCAGAGCCATTTTAACCTGCTTTACTTCTCCCAAAAAGGCAGCTCAAGATGAGATAATGGAATAAGCGAGCTGCAGGGCAAGGCTACAAGCAAAGCCCAGCTGTGAAAGAGCATCTCTAGCCTATAAACCACGAGTAGCAGTGCCGGTCCTCTTTCAGGGCAGAAATCCACTAAATCCAAGAAATCCGGCTAAATCTACGTGGCCCCAGCTTGAGGAAAAAACCCACTGCCTAGTTACTCTAAGAATGACACACGCAGACTCCTTTCTGCGGCACGCCAGGCAAACACCAGCCACGGCTCCTACTCTGCTTAAAGACAGAGGAAACAGACACCCTTACAGCCGTTTGCGTTGCAAAAGACCTTTTACCAGCAGGTTTCTGCGTGATCCATAAGATCTCCGCTGCCTGGCACTGCCTCTGGAATGGGACAAAGCAGCTACGTGGCAGTGCAAGGCAACGCAAACAGGCAGCACGTTTACCGAGTGGAGAAATTTGGCTTTCAGGTGAAGCTGCAATACAGACCTAAGGAGGCAAGGAAAATTAATCGGGCTGGGATCTGGCCAAGGCACAAGAGCTCACACGGCGGTATTGCTCAAGCTGCAATGGTGATAGAGGGCGTTCAGAAAGCAGCAAAGCAACAAGAGAAAGCGGGCGAGACACTGGGTGGGAAAGTACAAGCTTCGGAAGACGAGCAATTCACGGGGGCTTGAGGCAGGACTGGGGACAGAGCCCAGGCTGCACCGCTGCGCGTACCCGGCCGCGCCGTTTCAGCTTGCCATCGTTGAGTAGGAAGATTAACGGAGACCAACGTGGCCGCTGGACACAGGAGGAGCCAGGGGAGTAAAAATTAGAAGCAAAGAAGAAAGTAGTTTGAAACTTTGCACATTCTTACTCGCTTAGTAGTCTGTGCTGCAGCCAGACTGAAATTAGCCAAATTGGGTATGAATTATTGAAAGCACTAGAGTCCCATTTCCTTTGCTAATCAAAGAAAATGATTCCAGGGAGCCGAAAATGCGGGAAGAGCAGCAGTTTTTCACGGAAAAAAAAAAAGAAAAAGACACTGCTAGAATGGCTTTTTTAAGGAGGGAGCAGCTTGCAGAGCACCGTTTACCTCTTCCAATCCACAGCCCATCGGGGACAGGAGGCTACCCATCCAGTCCCGGGGCACTGGCCGCTCCATCCCCAGCCTGGCCACGCAGCACATCAAAGAGCTCTCCTGCTCCTGGAAGTCATCCCGAAGGAATGCAGGACCTTTGCAGCGTTCAGTAAGATAAACAGACTGAAGTCCCGCTCCCCTGTAAGGATTAGCGGGGAACAAGCCCGGACGGGTGCCGGCAGTTCCAGCAGGCGCCTGGCAGCTCTGACAGGCAGATGCTCACGGGCGAAGGCTGACCTGCCCAGTGCTGCCCATTACCCCACCACAGCTCTGGACGGCCCGAAGGCTGGGGCAGGTCAGCTCTGTCCTCCTCACCAACAGAACCCATCTCCAGGGCTTCGTTTGGAAACCAGATGAGTACCGAGCCATTTCCCTCGCATCCTTTCTGCTGGGCCAGCTTCTGTGGATACCCAGGCTGACCCATGCGCCCCAGCTCTCAGCTAGGGAGTCCGAGACGAGCAGCACAAAGTTTGGGTGTACCGAAGGGAGAGTTTTGCCCACCTGGAGCAACAGGAGCCAGCAATTTGCAGCAGAGAGAAATGGAGAGTCGAGTTCTGCCCCTGCCAGAAAGGCAAGGCCACTCAATCTTAGGCGGCTGTAAATTGGTTACAGCATTAAAATCAATCTAAATTCATACATGTGACTGTCTGGCTGCATTCTGCCAGCAGCCATGCCTGTATATTTAATTTACACTTCCAGCACATACAGCGTGACAGGGCTGACTGCTCCTTCCCATGTCTGGTGCCGTGCAAAGAGATACGGAGCAGACAGGGAAGGTCTGGACAGAAGCAGCCATAGCACAGCAACATCTTTTGTTAAAGTGACACCATGACCAAAAACCGGTCAGCGTGTAAAGGCTCACACAGCACAGGCTGCCTGCAAAGCCTGGCCCCGCAGCCTGCGGCATCAGCAGGGCTGACCTCCAGCACGTCAGCGAAAGCAGCGTGTGCCCAGGTGTAGTACAGGCTCCCAACCTCTCATCCAAGCTGGAGGAGGGAGAGAGGGACGCAGGTCCCCATTTTACAGGGTGGCTGCAGGATAGGGGCAGAGGGTGTCAGGGAAAGGCAACGAGACAGAGTCCTGCCTTGCGACAGGTTATCAAGGAGTCCAAAAACCAGTTCTGCAACGCCAGGGGATGCAAAGAGACCGAAGGAGATGCCACAGCCCCAAATCTGCAGGCATTCGGTTTAGGAGATACTCAGAGGGGAGAAATTGGGAGCCAGCCTTGTCAACAGGAACGGTGATGCCTGCCAGTAGGAAGCGTCACTCCACTGGCACCCACTCCCTGCCGCCCCAAGGGAGCGGCGGCCGCCCCCGCAGCAGGATTTCTTCTCCCCAGCACCACCACCAAAGGCTTACACGTGCCCACGGAGGAGCTCCCTGCAGCAATCCCCTGCACGCACCTCACGTCAAGTCCCCTGAGCGGGGCTGATGCTGCGCAAGCATCCTGCAGCGGGAAGCACCAAAAGGAGCCTGCAGGGACTGAGAAGTGGGATGTGGAAACGTTTCAGACTGGTCCCCTGTGGGAACTCAGACTACCTTTCCCACTCCCGCATCCCTTCTCCACCCTTCTCTTCTACCCCGCGGCTGTACAAAAAAGGATGAAATCGGGAGAACGCCGCTTCCCTGGGCATTCCCACCAGCCAGGAGATGATGTACCAGCCCCGGATCAGCACCCATCGATACCTAGCCATTCGACGACAAAACACACCGCAGAAGGAGACACAGAGCCTGCCGGAGCCCGCAGCAGCAGCTCCCCTCCGTAGCGCAGCAGACAGCAAGCCACAGTCCCCCTCCAAGTTATTAGCGGAGCAAACAAAGGAAAAGCAGACCCAAGAGCACATGGCCAGGGCCCAGCACTTGTCATAACTGCACAGCCGGCACTGCCGAGAGATACGGCATCTGTGCTGCTGACCAACAAGCCCTAGAGCCGATCCCACAGAGAAATGCAGCAGGATGTGCCAGAGCGGGAAGCGGGGCCAAAGGAGCCTTCCCAGACCAGTAGCCTCCCACACCAGATTAAAATTCCATAGGAATTTGCTAAACAAATCGACTCTCTTAGCTACCGCCATAAACCCCTGGGATGTTTTGCATTACTGCCACGTAAGGGAGGGTGGAAACAGACCCTTCACGCTTGGCCCACGCACGGGGCCCCCCACGATAGCGGCGAGAGCATCTCCCGCAACCACTGGTCCAGCCGGTCCAGGGGCAGGCTGGCTTCTGCACCGTCACCCACCAGTAAGCCCCTGCTCTCCCCAGTGCCAGTCCCCGAGAAGAAACCTCCTCCAGCCCCGGCAGCTAGCTGAGCTGCCTGCTGTGCCCTTGCTACCCCAAGCCCGTGGATGGGGAGCCAAGAAGGGGCCCCAGGAGTGTTCAGTGGTGGATTTTCTCCTCTCAGTTTACTACATTTTACAGCTGCTGGCTAACTCGTTCACCCTCCCGAGACGGAGGTGTTGATGCTGTTCTCATTATCTTCCATTCGAAGCAGAGCCAAGAAGAGGAGGGAAGGAAAGAAAAACCTTCTTGAAGAAGAACCCCCCACACTAACCCTCTTCCAGCCCCCTCCCTCGCCTGTTCTGAAGCACAATGAAATGCCAGGGATGGATTAAAAAGAAATAGTTGCAGGACTGGGGAAGGGCTGCAGAGAGACCAGACCATGGGAAGTGACTGCAGCCCAAATCACCTTACACAAACCCATGCCAGCAATTTCCTTGCTGAGAGGAGCCTACTGTGCATGCCTTACAGTCTCTGTAAGGAGCCTGAAAAGAAAATTTTGCATGGGCTGGTTTACAAGAACAAAACGTCTCAGTTCTATGGAGGCAGAGACCTAAAAAGAAAGAGAGGACAGAATAAAAGTGAACAGGCAGAAGACAAAACGGAATGGACAGTGTAACTTAAAGGGAGGTGCTTTCAAAGCAGTCCCGCTCCCAAGTAGACATGGGAGAACTGAAGCTTCAGGGCTGGATGCAATTCCTTCACGGGAGTAATTAAGAGGGTTGTCACAGAGATGAAAAGTCGGAGGAGAGTTCTGGACTGGCTAGAATCAGAATTTCAATAGGAGCTAAGTGCCATTTTTAAACATATGGAGCATCTGCAGCACACTGCATGTTGAACACCAGCCAAAGCAGCTAGCTTTATTATGGGCATCTATATGGAAAAGAGTTTCAAAGGCCGGCACGCTATCCTCACAGCAGCACCCCGAGACACCACACTGGCCCCCTCCAGTTCCTAGGCTGGGTAACACACAGCACCCAAAGGTGACCGACCACCCCTGCCTACCCAGAGGGAGCAGCCCCAAGCCCACAGCCACACCGGGGCTGGAAGAAGCAGCAGAGAAGTTCCCTCGCGCTACGGAAGCACAAGCTCAGCACTAACCACGACCGCTCTCAGCAGCCTGGGAAGCTAGCGGGTAGTCCAGAAAGGGTTTGGGACGGCTGCTGTACACGCACATAGAGGGTCAGTCCTCAGCCTTGCTCTCCGTGCTGGAATAATTCCTGTCGGGAGCATCGCCCGTGTACTACCCCCAAGGCAGGCAGATCTGTCCTTACCAAAAGGCTTAACAACCCCCCGGCTTGGTTCACGAGCCCTATTTTCCACGTCACCTGAGAAGCTGAAGTGACACCGCACTTGTTAAAGCGCAGAGCAAGGCCGTACTGCTCTGGGACGAGGGTCTCGAGCCACCAGCAGGACCTTCTGTTACAGTGCCGTGTGTTTACCGTAGCCAACGCCTCCGAGTTTCACTATGCGCTGTGCTCGTAAAGCCAACGTACGTGGCTTTTCCCAGGACGTTCAAAGTCCACGCACATCTCCAAAGCTAGCAAAGCAGTCTTGGCTGGGGCAATTGCACCAGCGTTAATGCAAATCGTGCCACAAGCAAGGCACTATTTAAGAGGAGCTCTGGGTTCTCATTAACTAAGGCCCTAACAAAGGTTTAGTCTGAACTTCCTTCCACCCAGACAGCTCAATATGCAGTCAACACACAGCCCCTCCCACACCATACACAAAAAAAAAAATCTTGATTTTCTTCAAGCGCAGTTGCGATCAAAGTGAAATACGAGACACGCACAGAGGAAAGATCTCTCGGGGATTAGTCAGCTGTTGAACTCCAGAAGACCGTGCTCGATGGCCTTGGTCAGGGGAAAGCAAGGAGAGGAAAGCACTGCACCTAGCACAAAGCCTGCTGGTGCTGTGCCTTGGGAAGCTCCAACACCCGACTCCAGGCCTTTTCCTGCAGTACCAACGTTCAAGGCACAAATACAGCGAGGCCGGGGCTTATCAGGCTAATTCTTTCCCTGGGAAGCCTCATCCAGATGTTTTGAAGAACAAGGAGAAATCCACTCCCAGCGTGCTGCTTGGGGCTGGCTCCCTTTCCCATGCGTTCCTCCACAGAGGCACCAGAGCAAATATCTTCCTTTGCCCAGGGACCCAGTCCAAGCCTGCGTCCCAGTCTCCTGCGCAAGCCCCAGAGCGGCTCCTCTGCCGTTTAGCACCAAAAAACTTCCCTCCGGGCACCCTCAGCGCTGAGCCAGTTTGCAGAGCTTAGCTGAAGTCTTGCATTTTGACTCCAGCTGGTCAAAGCATTTCTATTACAATTAAGTGTAATCAAAACACACTGGTTTTACTCTAACCTGAGCTGTTTCACAGAGATGCCCTGGTTTGAACTCCCCTCTTAGACAGGAAAGATTTTGATGTCTAGGAATTTTCCAAGCTGGAGCGACAGGAGATGAAGATACTCAAAACATTCGTGTTTTTCCACTCAGCTGCCACCATTCTTCCAATTCTTTCTGCAAAAGCACTCAAAAGTTTGTTTTTAAACTCAAAGTGCAGCAAAGAGCAGTGTTCTGGGCAGCTTTTCTTTGAACCCTCCTGTGGGGAGCTGATGGGAAACAAGTCCTGGAGCTAAATTCTCAGACTCAGAGCCCAGAAATGGTTCCCAGGGTGGCAGGAGCAGGTTCTCATGGCTGGTTTTACACGGCCTCCCAGAAGCCAGCAGGGCAGCTGCACTGGGCAAGCTGAAAGGGACTTCCACAGACCTCAGGAGGGGCCTGAGCTTTAGGTAGGGCTCAAGGGAAACCAAGGTTTTGGGGAGTCAGTTTGTTCCATCCTCTCTACAGCAAACCTGCTAGCACCCAGCATATAGGCTACTCGCACAACCACCAGGCTTCCAAGACACGGGAAGAAGAAAAGCAATTCCACTGGATATGACAAGAAAGGTGGGTTTGTCAAGGCGAGTGAAACGGCTGCTACTTCAGCCAGATACCAAAATAAGAATCACTGCATCTCCCCCGAGCAACACTTTTTGACCCACCTGACACACGAGTAACTCAAGGTTGCATCATTTTTGTCATTTCTCAGCAACGCAGTCTGGACAGGTGTCCATCAGTTTGAGAAATCAGGTCCACCACACATGGCGAGTTATCTGCAGGCTGTTTTCCAGCCCTCTCCAGTCCCCACTCTCCCCACACCAGCCTGAGCCGCCAGCCGTGCAGGTTGACCCCATCTCTGCACGCCGACAGCATCCCGGTGAGCCTTTGGGAAGAGGGGACTAATGAGTTAAAGGAAGGAAGCTATGCAGCAAATGATCTTCAGGGAAGAGGGGAGTCCCAAAACGAATCATCTGCTACCTGGCATCAGGAAAGGTTAATGTAGCAGGGAGGAAAGATAAACCTACCTATAACTGCATGGACCTGCAATTTAATCACAGGGGGGAGAGAGAGAGAGAGGGTTTAGACCTGCCCAGTTTTGGCACCTTCAACTCCCTTGCACAACAGCATGGGAGAAACACCACGCAACTCCTTCCTATGGTACTGCAGCAGAGGACGTGCTTACAGACAGAGACATCCACCTACAGCTTGGTGCAGGCAGGCACTCCGCACCTCTCCCCTCCTGGGACCAGGACAGGGTATAGCACACCGGGAACAACAGTCCCATCACCACCCCAGCCCTCTGCGAGAAAAGTTTTCCATGGCTAGGATGTGTCCCCAGTTGCAGCAGGTCTCAGCCCAGCTCATCGAACACAGCCAGCCCCAACACACCAGGAGCTGTAACGAGCATTACACCAACGCAACACAATTTTGAAGCTTCCCCCACTAAAGGCAAAAGAAGGAACGGGTCCCAGTTCTCCACTGAATCTATAGCATTAGGAAGAAAACTAGATTTCTCATCAGCTCCCGGGGGCCTTAAGGGACAACATCCTTCACCACAAACGGGAACCACCTAGCTCAGCCACCCCAGCTCACATCCAGCACGTGCAAAATGAACGTCCCAAAGAACACAGCAAACGAGCGAAGACGGAATTCTTCCAAATGTTTGCGCAGGTTTAGCAAAAACAACCACACACACACACTTCTTTCTCCTGCCTCCCTCTCCACTAGGTGCAAAGAAGGAGCAGGACTGATACCTTTCAAGTGCAATATGGAATACGTATACGTGTAGAAAACGTCCAGTGTCCCTCCCGCTTACAAAACCCACTTGAGACGGGTGCCTCTTGTGAGCCACTTTGCTGAATTAGCTCTCTCCCAGCCTGAGTTCGGTCATTTACCTCTGTCAGCATTCACAGCTGGAAAAAGGGGTTATGGCCTCTCCTCTGCACATCCAAGGGGAGGAGGGAGCCGATCTGCATGTTTATTTGTTGTCTGTGCAGAATTCCTGCATTCCTTCCCTTGTTTACTCATCTGCTCTCGGGACATACTCAGACCCCAGCAAAGGGCTTTTGGGGCACCACATTCCCCCATGAGCTCAGAACTCTTGCTGGAATAGAGGGGGGAAGAAAGAAGCCAGCAAAAGGGTTATTACAGAGGTAGGTTTTCAAGGTGGTTGGGCAACAAGTAGAAGAAAGATCAATTCTCTCCAGATGTGCCTCTATGGAGAGCAGAGCTCCACACCTGGAGGTCCAAGACCCTATTAAAGAGCACATATGGGCTGTCTCCCCCCGCCCCAGCTCTTCCCAACAGCTTTGTTGTTACCCCCACAGCAGCACTAGTAACTCAGCCACTCTCTTTGGCACGGGCACGTCAGCACTCCTCACGTTTTCCCAAGCTACAAGTCAGCCCACGGTCCCTGTGCTGAGCATCAACGTGGTGCACATGTACTCCATGAGCACTGCACAACACTACAGCCCACCTCATCTCAGCTCTTTTGGGAGCAGACACAAAGGCTCCAGAGAGATCAACGTGCAAGGGATACAGGGCTTCACCAGAGCAATACAGAAGCACACCTCATGCCCCCCAAAATCACTTAGCTGCTCGGCTTGGTTCTGACCTAGTTATACCTTTAGCCCCAAGCAGAACTCGGCTGGCTTCTCGGATCCCTGAAGGAATCCACAAGGCTGACTTAGCAAGCGAGGAAGCTCTGAGACAGAGGAAGCTAGGGATGACTACCACAAAGGACAGGCCTTCACAGCAAGATTAACCCATTAACTTATTAGTTCTAAACCGGCAGGAGAAAATCTAACTCAGGTGTGAGGAGTAGGAGTTCCCTGATCAGTGCCTGCCACACACTTGTGTTAGGACAGGACTTGCACTGGGGATGCTCCCAATCACATCAGACTCATTGCAGAGAGGACCGAGAACCTGCATCAGATCTGGAGCAAAAATAACATAAAATAACTTCGCTTGGCTGTACCTTGGTTGCAAGCACTGCCTCTGACAACGAGGTCAACCCCAGGCACTGTCCCCGTGACAAGTGAGTCCAAAGAGTGGTATGACTCTACCCTAGACCCATGTAGAGCAGCAGGATTGATCCTCCTCCTCCCCAGCGAGATCATTTGCCAATCGATCATTCACAAGCTAAGAGCACGAGGTGGCCAACAGAGCCAGGGCTTGGCCGCTGCTGCATCTGCTCGCCCAAAGCACCCCGGGGAAAGCCAGGCACCCACGCTTCCAGCCTCACCTTCCACGCAGTGCTCCACCTCCTCCAGGTTACGCAGCGTTATCCGCATGAGGCTGGAGTTCAGCATCAGCTCGTTGCGGTGTGCCGGCCACATGTACTGCGGGGCAGGGTTGACGAAGAAAATCCGCGTGTCCCCAGTCGAGACTTGGTTGTCGCAGATTAACGGGTCCCCGAAGCCACCGATAACCACCTTGTTCCCACCATCCAAGAGGATCTCGTGAGTGACGATCTCTTTGCCTTTCAGGTAACGCCAGACTCTCACCTGGAACGAGAGGGAGAAAAAGCGCGTGAGATGTTTCACAGCTGCAGACAACTGGCACCTTCTGTCCCTGTTAATTTTTATCACGTTGTCACAAGATGCGCAGGAGCGGTTCGGGCGGGCAAAGCTTTCCAGCAGAGCTAATTTCGTTAGCCATCCTTCTAAAAGCACAAAATAGGTGGGCAACGAAGACTAAAGCACATACTGCTCTTTCTGCCAAAGCTGCACCCAACTCTCCATCCCAGGTACTCGGCACTCCAGGCCCCTTCCCCACACAGCCTGTGGGGAGCAAAGGGGGACAGGGCTTGTGTCGCAAGGGGTCCCTCAGCTATGCCGGCTCTCCAGCAAGGGACAGAGATACCTCGTCCCCCTGCACCCATCTTCTCTTGACGTGGGACGCATCGCTCTCGGTGCCGAGAGCCAGGATTTGCCTTCCCTTCCCAGCTCTCCTCCCTTGGTAGCAAACTCCAAGCCCAGCCAGAGCCAAGTGGGCTGCCAAAAAAGCCTGAGAAAGAGCTCCCCGGCACCAAACCCTACCACGAACCACCCTGACTCCCCTCTCCAGAGGCCCGCTCTGCCTGCAGGGACACAAGAACTGAAACCACCCTCTTCTTCCTCTCCTCTCCTCACCAAACCCGGGGAGGGCTCGCCTTCCCCCATCTCAAGCGCAAACACCCAGCAAGCCCCCGGCACAAAGGATCCCGGGGCTGGTGGAGGGTAACCATGCCCCTTTCCTTTCTTCAGGCAAGAATAATGGGTCCAGATAAGCCGTAGCTTCTCAGCAAACACTTGAGGGCCACCAGCGGGCACCACTGCCAGCCAGACACCAGCTTCCCACATGGTGGGGGAGAGCCCAGGTCCGGCAAAGTGGGGGATCCCACGGGACAGCGGAGGACAAGCAGTCAGACAAGGGCAGAGATGGGGTGGGAGAAGGGGTGAGCAGACCCCGGCACGTCTCAACTCAGACCAGGAAGGCTGCTCAAGAGTTTCCCAAAGGAATCCCGCTTCTACTCCCAGGCAGCATCGTTCAAGGTGACAGACTCCAGCTGGTACAGTTCTCCCAGAGACATCCTGACTCGCAGCAAAATCTCAGCGGTGAAGTGTATCAAGGGAGAAGAAAACACTTCTGAATAAGAAAAAAAAGCTTTGAAGGGAACATTAAATGGCTGGAAGTCCCCAACCGGGGAAGGCTGCACAGCTAAAGAAAGCACCGTCCATCCATGGGGGAGGCTCTGAACAGTGACACAGGAGCCTTAAAACAGGGGCAGGAGGAGCGAGGTGGGTTGGGTGCATGAAAGAAGAGAGTCCTCCAGCTCTGACAAGGCACCGGTACCCTGGGAAGACAAAAGGCAGACCAGATACCATTCCACGTAGAAATGCCAAAGGCAACTTATGTTCCTACAATTAACTAAAGAAAACCTTTGCCTTAGCAGACTAGATTTGCTAAAATACATGGAGGATTTGGTAGTAGGAGCCCATTTCCCTTTACTCATCCAAACTTCAGGAAGAAAACTAAGTCCTGGCCACAAGAGTTTGTCCCGTTCTCCCCATCTCCCCGCTGCCAGCGGTTCTAGAAGAGTCTCCCTGGACCTCATTGCTGGCTCATCCCCCTGCCCAGAAATGGCAAAATCTGCACCCAACAGCAAGCCAGCCTCTCTCCAGTGCCACGCTCTCTGCGGCAAACTGCTCAAAAGAAACACCCGCACGGGAGGGAAGCAGCCCTAAAATGAATCTTTAGTGCACACAGGTCACCAGAGACACGTCCCCATCCACTCGTGACGGGTCAGAAATCCTCCTGCTTGCTGCTGCAATCCTGTTGCAGGGGAAACATGACACGGAGCAGAGTCGGCGAGTTGCATGTAATAGGAACAGCTCATCAGAGAGCTGCCTGAGGTTTCAGCTTGGAGCAAGGGCGGCTCTCGGGCAAGGGTGGCTGCCGTAGTACATGGATATTACCGTGACCACAGGCATCCCCGGGCTGGCATGCTCAGAGCATGCTTTTATTATGCTTTCTGCCAGCATCTCCCGTCCTACCACAGCCGGAGCGCCCAGTCACCTGCATTCTTTCTCCAGCTCCCCCCACTGCCCAAAGAGCACTTCAGCACACCGTGCCAAGCACCAAAGCAGCCAGGGAGGTGGGGGCTCGGAGATAAGGGGGCTCTCGATCCCCACTCCGAAACAGGCACGCACACATACGTACTTTAAGAGTGCAATTCCGAAGGGAACGCAAGGGACAGAGAAAGGAACGCCAGAGGCGGCAGCGAGACAGTCGGTTGTTTGCACTACTGCTTCTATGCTTGACATAGGGGTTGGGGTGCGGGGACTTGTTACGGTTGAGGAGGAAAGCACAGAGCAGACATTACCCCGCTCTAGAATGAACCGTTTTTATAGTTATCTGCACCTGCAGCTCACTGGCCTCTTCCATGCACGGCGCTTCAAGTGCGTTGCGTTCCCCTCCAGGCTTCCTCGAGACCATCCAGACAGAGACTCTTGCTCTTTGCCAAATACCTCCATCCCATTACTCAGTGACTACAGAAGACACGCACAAAGGTCTGACACTGCCAAGCTCAAACGAGAGGGTAAAAACACGTTGGGGGCTAGGGGGAATGCAAGTCTCATGACCTTTAATCAATCTTGTGATTTTTTGAAGCCCTAACTCCAGGATTTCAGGGGTGTGAGCTCAGCACTGTCTCAGTCCTGATCAAGAGGCTTCAAGGTCCACATCGATCTTGAGCTGAACTCCCACGGGCTGTCCCTGCCACGACTAGGAGTGGGCAGCTCCAGTTGCTGGGGCAAGGGAACTGGTCGTTCCCAGGAGCGAGCAGGCTGGGGTGATACACCCTCCCGCTCAGCACAAAAGTCACCTGTCAAGCAGAAAAAGGGAATGAATTCAGTGTCACATGTACTCCACAGGTGCAGCTGAAGGTTAAGAACAAAGTTTAGGAGCGCGTGTTAGTCTCAGATCCTCCTACTTGTCGCACCTTCTCCTTAAGGTGCAATATTTGCCCGCCTTAGAGGAGGACTCTGGACTTGATGGGTCTCAGCTCCCACCCAGCCCAGCAGGTCCTGCAATCTAAACAGCAGCCACCGTATATTACCGAGGTGAGCCCGGTTCTCCTGCATACCCGAGATCAAAAACCATCCCAAGTATAAACACCGCTGCGACAGCTCCTCTTTGGAAGCCGCACATGCCTTAGCTGCTCCCGGACACGGAGAGGTTAGCGAGAAACATCGTACCCACGTGCTCTCGACGCTCATTTGTCTTCCAGCGTGAAGGGAGGCAGCTCCCCTTGGGCCAGCGCTAAGCAATGCCGCAGCAACTAAAGGACAAGCGATAACTTAGGCGCAGGCTACCATCCCTCTCCATACAGTCCAAGTCCAAGCCGCTGGGCAGGGGCAAGAAGAGGGGCTGAGAAAGCAAACACAGCCCATTTCAGCTTGCTCGAAAAGCCGACTGCTCGGTTGTACACAGCCCCACCAGCCTGAGCCTTTTTTGGTTGGGTTTTTTTTTTTTTTTCCTTGAGAGATGGCAGTCACCCAGCAAACAGAGGGAGCTTCAGATGGCAAAGAAGGGTAGCTGTGACAGGCAGCTTTCCTCCCCTCTGATCTCGCAGGAATCCCGGTCCCGAGGCAGACATCTGCTCCACCACGGGCAGGTGGTACCAGAGGAGAGACCCCCCCCTTCAAAGAACCAGTCTCGGGGCCACCTGCGAACGAACGTGGCACCTCCGGTGAGCCGAGGAGACGGGGTGCTAAGGAGCACAGCTTGCACAGCTTTAGCTCAAGCCTGTGTTAAAGCAAACCTCCTGCTTCCCCACCCGGGACCAGCTGTTCCTCCAGCACTTTGCAGCAGCCCAGCTCCCTGCGGTTGGGCTTCTTTCTCCCCAAAGTCAAGTTAAGACACCTTCCCGCAGCCCCACCAGCTCCACCTCCCTCTTCCTTCGGCAGCAGCCTGCAGCCCGCAGGGCAGGCGCTCGCTGCAAGGAGAGGAGGCGAGGTGCACAAGCAACCGGGGCAAAAACCCAGGAACACAAAGGAGACAAAAGGGGAAAGAAAAATAAATAAAATGAAATATGCCAGGCAGGCAGAGAGCACAGCCTGAGGCTTTTGCTGAAAGGTGCCAGTCAGGGCATTTTCACAGCTAGGTCTAAGGCGGGGGAGAAAGGCTAAAGCCTACCCCCTCTTCTGAAGCAGATGGTAATTTGAGTTAATTAGCATGGCTGTTCTAGTCATACACCTCAGAGCCAGGCCACAGCATTCGCCAGCAACATCAGAGTCCACCAGCTTTCTCCCCACCCTTATCCTCTATAATGAATGGACACGAAGGCACCAAAGACCAAGCAATTACCTGTAGGGCATCCCATTCATCATCACACACAATTACACTTTGTCACTGGTGACTCACCAGCTACATCAAGGATCCGGGAAGAAAAGGGGAGAGAGAGGAAGAATTGGGCTGGAATCTAGTTCCGAGAGGTTCTAGCAGCCTCACTCACTCTTTTGCCAGCGAGCACATAAAACACTGGATTAAGGCTGTTTTACAAGACTCCTGGCAGCTACAGGGAGGCAGTGTAAGAACAGCAAAAACTTTATTTAAGCAGATCCTTGCAAGGGTGTATTTTAAGTGCAGTACAAAACCAGTAAGTAAAAGGATTTTCCAATATGCCACGGGGGTCCATCCCACAGTAGGGAATGGGACCGCCCGTACAGACAGTGCGGTGCTAGCGAATTCCCACCAGGAAGACGCTTTGAGAAACACCAGCCTCCGTCTTGTACAGAAAGATGACAAGTTAGAGCGCAGCCTCCTCAGGAAGAGAAGGACAGAAGTAAAAAGGGTCACCGCTAGATTACGGCGGTTCTTAAAGATGAAGGGTACAGGCGAGCATCAGCTCTGCCAAACCCCTTCCCTCCTGACTGCACATCGTCCCTCTCCCCTTGCTTGTCACTCTCTGTGCCCTTCCCTGGCAGAAGCCAGCTGCCCTTTTCCGAGGGGCTAGCAGAGCTCCGAACCCACCTTCCCCAGCAACTTCCATGTCCAACCCCGGCTGGAGAACACGGTGCCGTTCCCCCCCCCCCCCCCCCCCCCCCAAAATACGGGCTCTATTGTTCGGAACAGGATCCACATCCTTTTTGACGCTTCCTATAGCGCATATAGGACCTGTGTTTGTCCTATAAATAGGAGCTGTCTATCATAAATATCAGGGCAGCCGAGAATAAGGCACATCAGAGGACTCAAAAGCAGGAAGGGACAATGCCAACACGCAGGCTGTAAATAGGACAAACGGCAGCACCGCGAGCTTGGGACAAGCCCCGGGCTGCAGTCGGGAGCAAGCCCAGCACGCCGGTTCCCATGTCAAATCCCTCGGTAAAGGGGCTCAACAGCCAGTTTTGGAGTCAATTTTGGGAGTGCTCTCAGCCTGTTCTTCCTTTTTATTCATCTCCTCTAGTAGCAAATGAATGGCTGGTAGCTATTTAAGGGTGTTTATCTAACATTAACTTCACATTTCTTCTGAGTTGTAATGTGCTTATCTTCATCCATCAAAGGCTTCAGCTGGGAGGGTTTAGAGTTTAACTGGGAAGAACAATACACTAACGCAGCACTCGCAGATATGCACATGCCTGCTCCCTCGCAGACCACCCAGCACCAATAACACTCACTATTTTGGGTGTGGGCTCTAGGGAACTCCTACCACACAATTGGCCCTTGCCTTTCCTCTTCAGATAAAGAGGAACCTGACGAGAGATAACTGTGGTATTTGGAGGTAACCGCGGGGCCTAAGGAACAGTTACCAGAGTATGACAGTGAGGAAGCGGACACGTGTTTTCTCACCGGCTAACCAGCAAGATCCCTTCTGCACCTTGGCTTGCTCCGGCTCCACAGGGCACCAGGAGCCAGCGGTCAGATTTAATGCCCAAACTGCCCTTTTGGAATCTAGGTACTTGGTAAAATTTAAAAAAAAATTAAAAAAAAAAAAAAAAAACCACCCAAAAAACCCAAATGCAAGTATGTCTAACCCTGCAACCCGGCATCAGCAGAATCCACAGCAGTTTCAATACTTTGAGAGATCTTGAGAGCGAAACAGGCCAACAGCTGCTGCAAAGCTACACATTTACAAGTCATGAGAGTTACGCCCTGCTAAGTCACAGTTAGGAGATATTTATCTGCTTTCAGGTCCTCAAGACACCCCAAGCCCCATTTCAAAGCTTTTTTCCCTGCAAACGCACTATGAACATACCATTAAAAATTACATAGAAAAGACCGATATGTAGGTAAAGGGACTGAAGAGCCACTGTTAGAAGAAAATTGCTAGAAGTCACAGCACGACTGGGATAGCCAGCAGCGCTGCCACGATGAGATGAGATGAGATGGGCGCTTCCATCCAAGGTAGGAGAGAAGGCTTTTCTCCTTTCGCTTTCTTTTACAGGACTCCAGGACTGCAAAGGGATCTTGGGGGCTGGTTCTGGCCTTCGGTTGCCGTTATGACACTAGTGATCGGCAGAAGCAAAATCCCACCGTTAACTCCAGAGTAAGTAGCACAAGCCTTTTCCGCAGCATCGCTTGGGATGGCTCAGGGAAAGGTGGGCGAGAGCCTCTCTTCCCAAGCTGAGCAATACAAACCGCGTTTCAAATAAAGCCACCGCTGGCAGCATCAGGTTCCTCCCCACACATCGCTCCCTCGCTGCTCTTACTTGGACTTGATTGCACCCTTTCAAAGGCAGAGCTGCTGAGCAAGCAGTTTTACCATCACAGGAGCCCAGGCAAAACGGTTTTCCTGGCCCAGAGCCTTGCTCTTGATGCAGCAAGACGAAGCCTGGATTTTACGCTAGCCAGACACCTTGCCGCACGTCTGCGGTGGGTGGGGGGGGGGGGGGGCGGGAAGAAAAGAGACCCGTTTCTTAGACTAGCATCTCTGCCTCATCGCTAGCCTCCCTGGACCACCTTGCCCAAGCGTCAGGTGGCCCACATCCATTCAGCCATATGCGCCCCAAGCTGCCGCAGGACACCGGCTGCTGGCGGCAGCTTATTAGTTTTCTACGTAGCGCCCAGGATGTGCCAGACACTTTGCAAACATACGGTCTCTGCGCTAAGCCTGGAGGGTCTGTGATCTAATTTACGAGAGCAGGGTACAGATTGTACCGTGCGGTATCGCAAGGGGCAGAGCAGCGGGAGCGAGCGTGAAGCGGCGGGGCACCAGCTGGACAGAAGGAAGCTGTTCAACTAGTTTACTGGGTTGAGAGATGCTCCAGAAGAGAAGGCAACGCCATGGTATGAAGTTAACCTTCCCTTGCACCGACAGACCTCTCCCACCAACGCGCTGCCGTGCATCACCCCAGGCCCTGCTTTAGCACTAACCACAGGCAGGAACCGCAATACTTTTGAAGGATGGGCAGAAAAAGGGATGGGGGGGGGGGGGGAGAAGAAGAAAAAGGGATGGGGGGGGGGGGGGGGGAGAAGAAGAAAAGGGCGATGTAGCAGCATGTCCTCGCAAGTGAGATTCCTGCCCCGGGAAGGGTTAAGCCGTACAGCACGTTTTCTGACAACCAGGCGGATGGTATTTCAGGTTGCTGGGTACTTTACCGTCTCTCGGCTTAGGGGGGGGGGAAAAAAAAAAAAAAAAAAAAAAAAACCACCAACAAAAAAACATAGCCAGAGGCCAGATTCGTAGTTAAACAATAGCTCGAGCTAGAAGAACTCGAGATACTGCCGAAGTACACGGGGAGCAAGGCGGAGAGCCGGCAAGCGGCTCCCAACACCTTCCCCGGCAGCCTAAACCCCGCCGGAGAGAAAGTTGGGACTCGGCTCCGCATCACGGCAAGGAAAGAAATGCCCATAAAAAGCAACCTTGAGAGATTTCCCCTCCACACAGCTGTGGGAGCTCTAGCGGGGAGAGCCTCCGCAGTCTAAAAATACATAATTACACACCAAAGCTCCAGCGCGTACAATAAAAACCACATGCGCCCGCCCGAAAAAAAAGCGCCTGGTCGGGGCTGAAAGTTTCTCCACACCCTCCCCCCGGCACCCCTACCCCCCCCCCCCCCACCCCCCAAAAAAAAAAAAAAAAAAAAAAAATTTACCTTGCAGGAATAGGTATGGTGCACGGGGTCCACATTCATGATCTCCTCCACCGTGCCCGTGAGCACCACGTTGGCTTCTTCCTCCCGCCGCTCCAGCTCCCGTTCGGGGCAAGACACCCCCCCCCCACCCCCATTACCGGTAGGACTACCCCTTCCCAAACCTAATCCCAATCCTAATCCCAGGAACAGCGCCCAAAGAAACCGGGCACCCCCTTCCATGGCCCGCCGGCCGCGGCGACCCGGTCGATCCGGTTCGTTTTTAACCCACCGCCCCCCCCCCCCCCCACCTCCGGGTAAGAAAAAAAAAAAAAAAAAAACCCGACGGGTGCGGGGAAGACAAAGCGGCTCCGCTCGGTAAGGCAGGGCTGGCGGAGAGAGAAGGGCTACTTTTGTTCGAGGAGGTGAAAAGGAGGAAAGAAAGAGAGGGAGGGAAGGGGAGGGGAGAGCAGGGGAGGGGAGAAGGAAGAAAATCCCAAGAGGAGGAGGAGGAGGAGGAGATAGCTCTCCCCCGAGAAGCGCTCGGTCCTCTGCTTTAGCCCCTGTAAGAAAGCCCGCAGATTTGCATGCAATCTGAATTGCTGATAAGGAGGGAGAGAGAGGGGAAAGAGGAGGAGGGAGGGAGGGAGGGAGGGAGGAAGGCAGCCAGCCCTGCTGCCGGCTCTTATTGCAGAGCTGCCGCGGACGCCACCCCCAGGAAAGGGAGCTCGCATCAGGTTAATGGATAATCAGTGCGCCAACGTGAGGAGACTTTTAAAGGTGTAGGGACCGCTGCCGAGCCGCAGCCGGCTCGCCAGTCACCCCCCCCCGGCTGTTTTTTCCTTCCACCCCCCCTTCCCAGCCCTGGCCCGGGGTCCCCCACCCTGGATCCCGCACCCACGGGGATGCTCAGGGCTGTCGGGGTCCCCCCGCTTCCCTCCCTGTAGCCCCCCCGCCCCCAGTTCATTCTTGGCATCGCCAAGCCAGGGCTGCTCCTGTCTTCCATATGGGGAAACTGAGGCAAGGGCAGCAGGGCTCCGGCCCGAGTCACCCACGCCTGGTCCATCACCGTCTGCTTACTTGTGGGTGGGGGGAGATGGCCCTAAGGGCTTCCACCTCCCACACCTCGTCCCACGCACGGCCAAGCCACCCTCCCGTGGAACGGCCTGGGTCTGCCCCTGGAGCACCGTGACCCGCTGGCCCGGCTTTCTCCAGGGACCGGACGGTAATTTTTCCAGCTGTCATGTGCAATTACTACAAATATAAAATGAAAAGTTAAGTGGCACCAGGGGAGGGATATTGTTTCTCCCCTCCATAAATTAGCCAACCCCCGGAGGCATTTTACAAGGCTGTCTTACTTGACGGCCCTAAACAAGTCACGTTTGCGACCCGGGACCAAGCGGGTGAATTACGGATCGCCAGGTGAAGTTTAATCACGCCGATGCCGCGATGCCAGTAGAGGCCACGGCGTGCCCTGCATCCTTCTCCGATGACCGTATTTCAATCCACAGCAGCATCCCGCAGCGCAAGGCTTTGCAGATGACCAGCCATCCTGTTCGTCCTCCGAAGTTTTGAGCGGTGCTCTTTCTGCTATTTTGCGCTGTTTGCCCCTGCAATCGTGTATGTGCCAATCGTTTTTCTCTCCCCTGGAACATAAACAGAAATAAACTACAAGGTAGGAATGAATGAATCTTACTGAGCGTTCAAAATGCTGTCCAAGCCTACTTTCTACCCTGAAGAGGACGAAATACCAGAGATCGCATAAACCTGTCTGGAGATATCACAACTGCTGTGGGTTTTACAGGGACGTATTCTGTCTTAAACCATGCACTTGGCATTTCCACAGGGTCTTTGGTCTCAACGCTGGGGCTGTTCGTGTAAACCCCGCACCTTCTCCCAGGTCCCCTTCTGCTCAAAGCTTCAATTCCTGTCCCGTAAAACGAAGTTCCCAGTTCAGCACCGAAGGAAGGCTGCCTGTTCACAAGCATGCGGTACTTAATCACCTCAGTGAGGACTTCAGAGAGATGATTTCCAGAAGAAAGTGGCCCACAGCATGCTCAGGTCTGCAGGAAACCTGGCTTCACTCTTCGAAACCTGCCTGTCTGCGGTACCACTCGCATAAAAAGCCCAGGGAGAGATGGGTCCCTGCGCTCTCCCCTGCCGAGAAAAAGGTGCCGCAGGGCAAAGGGACCCAAAACAAGATACACAATGTCAGGTTTTCCGCCTGGGCCAAAAACTTCGCTAAAATGTGTGGTTTCTGGGTAAGGGGCAGCGTTCAGCTGCAGCGGGGAGACTCTGTCAAAAGCCGAGAGCAACACGGAGTCCAGGCTCCGCAGTCATCAGTGTTACGCAGTGGAGGTTTAGCACAAAGGACTCCATTATTACATTGCTGCTATTATAAACTCAAGCAATCAGCTAAAAATATTTAAGTGCCTGGCAGATTATTTTTGCTATTTTAATTATTAATTTTTATTGTATTCCTCAAACGCTGCTCAACTGTAAATCACAGAAACAGCCTCAGTTCAAGGTGGAAGAAACCAGCTGTAATATTCTGCTCCCACACTTTGTAAAGACGAGAGAGGAAGAATTATTTACGCTGTGTTTGTACTATTTTCTGTTTGTTAGTTCTCTCCTTCTAGCCCCACCCCGCCATCTGCTTTCAAAGCTGCGAAGAGAAAAATGGATTTCACAGGCTTTTTCTGATGTATTTACCCCTATACGGTCAGTTCTTTGAGTGGATTTACTCGGCCTTGTAGGCTTTCTCGTGGAGGTGCCACGCAAGCCCCCCAGGATCTCGGCTCTCCTTTCCACGGGCAGATTTAATAAAGTTCACAAGGAGAAGGCAGTTGGCTTTTTCAAAGGACAGCACCGAAAGGCGGGCGAAGGAGCGCAGTCCCTGCGAGCACCCTTTTAGGGACGACGGGCGCTGGGAAGCGGCACGAGCGGCACGTTCCCCCCGCCGGTATCGCTCTGCCTCACCGCCGCCGTGCTGAAGCCTCACGCTGACGGGAGGAGAAACTGGCCAAGAAACTGACGGTACTGTGGGAAAACTGGAACGAACTATTTGGCAAATCAGCGTGCAAAATAAATAAACTGCGTAGCTGACAAAAATACGTAAATCACTGGGGTTGCTCCAGGCTCTTTAAAAGACAGCTATTGTAAACCCGGGGCTCGCAAAAACTTCCCTAAGCTTGCAAACCAAGTAGCTCGCTTAGCCTCTGAAAAATCAAGAGATATTGGAATACTGGCAAGGACCTACGCAGTGTTCGCGTTCTGACACCTCTGCACGCGTTTGGGTGGCATTTCCAAGATTCTCTTGCAGGAGAGGCCTAATATGTCGAAGGAGAGGAGGAGAGGAGAGGGCTGTGATACTTCCAATCGGGTAATCGCAGCAGCCAGTGGTTTGGTAAAACCCTCCGGTGTTGGGAGACCATCGCTAGCGCTGGTCGGCCGGGCAGCGCCGACCTTTAGGCACCTGTGTCACTCCCAGCCCTCAGCAAGCTTCAGCGACGTCCGCGGCATTTCTTACGCATCTCAAGTTAACTGCCTGGGTAAGGCTTTGCCTGATCAGGGCTTTTCCCTCCAGCGGTAGCAGCTGTCGCATTTTCGACAGGACTGTAATTTTTTTTCACGTCCTTTGAAGATTTTTCCAATTTTAACAACTCATGGCACAGGCAAATGAGCTGCTTTTAGGTTGGGCTGAGTAACTCAGTAAAGGTCTCTCATTTATTGCGAGTTATTGCCTCCTCAGAATGACTGTACAGACACTCCTGCTGCACTCAGCAGTTTCACGCCAGCATCACTTTGCCGTTTGACCCCGAAGCACTTCCCTTTCAAGATATTTGTTATCACAGCTCTCAGCCAAGGCTATCACGAGTGTCATACCTTCGTTCTCCAGCTGCTTCCCTTGGTGGGGCCCTGGTGTCTGTGGGCAGGCGCTCGGTGTTTGCTAAGAGCAGAGCCTTTAAGGTGTATCAGGTTAGGTAGCCAAAAGTGGCAGCAGCCACGGCGTCGGTAAACACGGGGTAAATAACTCCGTCTGCTCACCTCTGAGTACAGCAAGGGGCCGAGAGCAGAGCTCTTCATTCACGCCGGGACGGCACGCACATCATAGCAAGAAACCCGCAAGATTTTAGGCCTGGCTTTCAAAGCAAATGCAAAAGACCCGAGCGATACCCTGGCAAAGCAAAACAGAGCCCCAACGTTAATCGGAAATATTTCCCCAGGGGTGAGAAACTGTCCCCGTTCCTGCTTGGGCTGGCCCCTGATTTTTTCACCGGTTGCCTCTACGCCCCACCGGCTGGTTTTTCTGCTCTGAGGCTCTCCATCTCTGATAAGCTCCAAGACATGTTTTAATGTGGCTTTTTTCGCCTTTTCTCTTTTAAGTTAATCCCTCTCGGTGGTTTCTGACATTGTCAAATGGCTTTTGTGTACTGTCAGAAAATCTCTTGATGTAGCTACAGAGCAGCTGCTAACAAGTTGCCCTTGGGATCCTACATCTACGAGGCTGTCTGCCTGGATAATGATTTTCAAATAAGTAAATCTATTAATGAGATCTCGGTGGGAGCGGGGCTGAGGACCGGGGTGCAGCTCCCTGTCAGTGGACCCGTACAAGAGGGGTTTCGTGCCGCAGCAGCCCCCGGCAGCTTCGCTTTAACCGCGACGGGCACTGCAGCGTCGCGAGGGGAGTCTGTCCCTGTGCCGTCGTGGGGGACACGGGCCACTCGGATCAGCGGCCGGCACCGGCTGCGGCGTAGGTGTGCGACAGCGACCTGCGCAGCCTTTTCCCCTTGGTTATGGGGTGAAAGAGAGGAACAAATGGCTGTTGCATGCTCTAGGTAAGAGTCAAGAGATGAATTCAAGAAGTCAGTCTCTTTCTCCCCAAATCAGGGTGGCAGCCTTAGTATCGAATTAAAAATTCAGAGCTAGTCTTTGGGGGTCATCAGTTTCGCCCCAAGATTTAGGAGCTACTGGCATCCAAGCTTTTCTCAACAGCACGCTCCTCAACCTTCAGCTTTAAAAACGGGAAAGTATGCTGAGATTTGCACATATTCACACGGCTCCAGGAGGCAGCGTATAAAAATCCAAACCACTGAGAATTTACAAGCGCTGCGGTATAACAACGGGTTACGAGGAATTCAGCCTGGACGCATCCAAAGCTCGCACCCTGGTTTACGATGGCAACGAGGTGCAGGGCTGCAGTCGCAACGAGGAGGTGGTGGTTTTGTGCCCACGTACAGTAGATCAGAGCAGCCGTGGGTCTCCAGGGCCCCCAGGCTCGAGGGTCTCTGCCCAAGGCAGAGCAGGGCCTCCGGACTCGGTGGCACGGGCTGCGACGGCACGCAGGACTGGGGAGGAGGCGTGCTGGCCGTGGCACCGGCTGCGCTCTTCCCTCGTGCTGGAACCAGTCCTGGGATCTCGAGAAGACAGGTAGTTTTCCCTCTGAGCCGGCAGCGAGCCCGTGCCCTGGCTCGGTACAAGGGGCAGGCTTCAGGCTTGCAAGGATGGGTTCGGGTTTAGCACTGCGAGAGGGAGAGGGTATCAGCACCGAGCACGGACACGCATACAGGTGCCATCTCGCTGTGTTTTCAGTGGCCGTGAACCTCCAGCGTGGTTTAGGACTTAACCTAGCAACCTCTCAGCTTGGAGGCAAAAGCATCCGGTGAACCACAATGACTCTTTTAATCAAAAAAAAAAAAAAAAAAAAAAAAAAAAAGGAAAGAAAAAAGAAAAGAAAGAAGCAGAAAGAAAATTCAGCATGAACTTCAGGGCAAACGATCTTCCATTATCAAATCCCATCTTAAAAAGTGCATAGGGCTAATTGAATTACTCTTGCTGGATTTCTATGTAGCCATGAAGTCTTCTTAATGTGGATTGATAGCATAAATCTGTTCTCCATTGAGGAAAAAGTGAACACTGGCCCCTGACATCTATCTTTCTTTCCAGAAATCCCATCTAACTGGACGTCTCCCTAGGCCACTTCCAAGAGAAAGATGTCTCTATCCATTACCCCTGACACGCAGCAGCAAAAGGAAGTGAGGTCCGTTCACATCTAATTACTCCCACTCCTGGATTTATTACAATCATGCCAGGATTAATTGAGAAAGTAAAAATGCTTAGCTGGGTGATCAATCTTCTCCGAGTTACTTACCTTGTCACCCGCTAATAACTGTAAAATAAAAATGCCCCTCTTCGCTGCATTTCAGCAAATGGATTTCTATAATACATTGCTAGGAATCTTTAAAAGGCATTTGAAAGCAGTAAGGAGACAAATTGGATTAGCTGGGGAGAAAGTGCAACCAAAGCATTTTTTTCATTACCGTAAAGCAAAAATTTCAGCTCTCCAACGCTCAGGTGGTGATGCAGAGACAGCGCCCGGCCCCGTGCCAGGTTCACGGACGCTGGCAGGAGCTACGGGGCGAGCTTTGACGTGGGGCTCACGGATGCAGCAATGGGGGAGGGGGGGGGGCTGAAGAATATTCCGAGTGAAACACAAGGAGCCTTTCCCGGTTTAAAGACCAGGTCATTTTTCGACACCAGAGGCGCAACACGTTCTTACGTAAGGGATGCTGGGGTTTTTGGACGTACCCAGTCGCTGCTCTCGTCTTGCCCACTTCCCACCATGGGGCACCTTGGGTTGCCCCAGTGTGTCCTCAGGAGCCGGGGCAGCTATTTCGGTTTAGATCTCCTAGCTAGTAAGGCCTGTTTTCCCCCAGATGGCCGCCCTACGTCAAGGCAACTCAAAGGACGTGACTATCTTTGAGATCAGAGCTCTCTCCCTGTCGAATTTGGCTCAACCTTTATTGCAAGAAACACACGCGATGCACAGCGCTAATATCCCAACCCCGTTCTTTCACAACCTCTTGCCCGAGAGAAATATCCCATTTTTCCTTCTGCAACAAGCTTTAAAATAACAAGAATCCAAGAGTTCCCGCAGCAAGGGCAGTCCCCGTTCTTACTGATCGCATCTCCTGGCCCGGGTAACAAGCTGTCCTCGGCGTGCCGATGGGACCCAGCTGAGAACGTTGGGTGCCGAGAGGTGCGGGAGAGCTGGGATGGCGGCGGCAGCATCCCCACGCAGATTTGCGGACAGACACCACAAAAACACACAGCTTTCGGGAGCCCTCCTTTAATGGAAGACATTGAGGATGCTGGGAGGCAGGACCGGAGCTGAAAGAGAAGAGATTAAGATTCAGGGCATGCAGGGATCGGGCTTTTTGGTTTTTTTCCCCTTTTTTGAGGAGCGAGGAGCCAAGGTTTTAGCACTCGGTTAAGCGGGCCCTTGGCAACCCCTGCAAAGCTGCTGGCGGGCCAGAGCTGCTGCCCGGGTCTTCTCTGCTGGGCTCCGCTGACAAAAGGTCTGCGTGGTGCCCAGTGAGGCGGTTGGACTGGAATGCCCACAGGCCAGCAGGGAGGGACCGAGCCCTCCCAGCTTGTGGTTTCACACCCCCCTAAACCCGTTTCATAGTTAAAGGCAGGATTTATTGGACCAGACTCTCAGGGAGATAGAGGCTTTTGTGTTGAATTTTATCCAAAACCGTTAATGCAGCTGCTGCCGTTGCCATTAGCGTGGGCAAAAAAAAAAAAAAAAAGGCAGAAAAAAAAAAAAAAGAGAGAGAAAAAGACATTGAAACTATCAGCTCTTAAAAAATTTCTTCTTCTATCTGAAAATCAATTTCTTAGTGCACACACATAGAATGACCAGGAAATATTGCATCCTCTCGGTGCCAAGCTGAGAGAAGCCAGCACTGGGGCGATGCTGCCTCGCATTGAATCTCCCAAATGCTCTCTCCTCTGCTTTCATTATTCTGTGCACACACACGGAGCAGGGACTCGGGCTGAGTTAACCTCTTGCTGCCTGCTCTTCCAGGGCAAAGAGAAGGGGATGCTGCTGAGACAGAGCAGGGCTCCCAGCCTTTGGGCACTGGGCAAGTCACTGCCCTTCTTTGTCTTACCTTTCCCAGGGTGTAAATTAGAGATAACACTGTCCCAGTGAGGGTGGAGGAGGGGCCACAGCTTTTTTTTGAGTCTTGATCATCAGGCTGGTGTGGGCAGGGCAGGCGGGGGGGGTACGGCAGGCAGAGCTGCCAAGCAGCCCCTCGCATGGCTGCAGGCAACGGGCAGCAGGGATGTCCTGCTTCAGTCCCTGTTGCGCTCAACTTTCAAATTGAGCAAGATCAGGAACACCACTTGACATCCTTCTCCATCCAGTATTTATCTGTGCCTGGCCCTGGGCTGTGGGAACTCCTGCCCAGCTTAACGCCTCCTGACTTAATTCAGGGCGTGCAGGGAGAGGGGGCAGGAGACCTGGGAGCCAAGGCAGGGGATGAGCAGGCTTTTGGTAGGAATCTCTCCCCAGTAAAGTAGCAGCCCAGGCTTTGAGTCTTCAGGCGAAGGCCAGCTCCACCTGGGAGCGCATTGCCAAGCGATTGCCAGCCAAAGGTCCTGCCGTACCCAGCAACGTGGTCGAAGAGGATGGAGGAAGGCAGCCTGCCCTCCGGGTGCCCCTGCCCAGCTCAGCACCTAGTGGACTCGACAGAATTCTCCTTTCCCCAAATCTGTCTGCTGGATGCACTGCAAAGAGCCTGAATCCAAAGAAAAGGCCTGGTGTCATCGAAAAGTGACAAGAGAGGGGGAGAAAAAATTAGCCGCACACGCCCAAGCAAAACGGGAGAGTCAGCATCATGCAATGGTACCGGGTTGGAGCAGGAGTGATGGATGGACACAGCGCTCCCAGCAGAGATCCTGCCTCTCCCCAGCACCCGTAGCGACCGGCTGTCCCGCACACCTTGCTGGCTGGGCTTTGGCAGACCCCTGCATTCCAGCAATCGCTGCCCCCACAATACCGCACTATTTGAGCGCTGAACTCCCCTTAACACCTTTCTCTTCACAACTGCTCCACGAAGCAGCTTCTGCACAGCCCTATGGGCTCTAATCGGCCTAGGAAACACTGGTGATGCTAAACGACTTGCCCAAGATGATGAAGGAGGTCTGAGGCACAGCATCAGCCAGAAAGATGCTTTCCCCTCCAACCTCCTTTGCTGATCCAGTCTGAGGTTGAGGAGAACCTCTTCGCACCGCATAAACTGCTGCACCCAGGGGGGAGCTGGCAGGGCAAGAGCCTGTCTAGAGGATGCCCGGCCATGGGGTGGGCGACTGCGGTAAAAGACTCCAGGCGAGGTCCCGCGCTCCTGCCAAGGCGACTCAGCTTGCTGCAGGGAGTAGGAGACGAGCCAAGGAGCCCAACACAGCAGGCTTGGTGACTGAGCCTCCATATATTGTGTCATCTACTTAGGGCCTGTCAGGGGAACCACATTCTGACTCCCTTTGGCAGCAACAGGCAGAGCCTTTCAATTAAACAAAGTGCTTCAGTGAATTGCCGCCTCATCCATTAGGCTCATCTGACTCAGGCACTCGCAGACTGTCTGCTCCCCGTTGCACTTCATTTGGGAAATTGGTTTCTTTAAAAAAGCAGCAAGAAAGAGGAAAGGATGAAGTCCGTGCAAGGGGAAAGAAGTGACCCCACCATGACAAACCAAATCTCGCAGCCCCAGACAGGCTGGGCTTTTAGCTTTTTCGCATCAGAGGCAGCTCGGGGCAGACCGGTGCATTGTTCGGGTCAGTGGCAAAACCTGGCAATGTCTTCAGTCGGGTAAGGCAGGCAGGGAGACAAACGCACGTGATGCCAAAGCAGAAGGCATCGCAAGTTCACGCGTGTGGATCCCCCTCCGTGGGCACTATCGGGTCCTGCAGCGTGGGGGGGGTGCAGAGCTGGCAGGTCCTGGCCGACGCTTTGGGCAGGGTGCGAGTGACCACACGGATGAGGAGCGACTCAGCCGCTCGGTGTTGTTCCAAAGCCACGCTGCTCTCGAATCGGATGGCTGGTACAGAAAACCCATGTCCTGTTCTTCTCCTGCAGCCATAAAAGTTTTCTTTGTTAGGCAATAGCTGGAAAACAGCTGCTCCCGAGCTGAGGGCTTGTTCAGACACATAATCCTTGCTTAGGAGCCAGGCCGTTTACAAGGGGGAAGATCTTAAAACTGAGCAGCAGCTCGTGGCCTGGCTGGATCAATGCGTCCCTGCTATCGGCTGCCAAACTGGAGGCAGTCCGGACAGTGTGCGCATTCAACCCTTGGGAGACCGGGCAGGGGTCAGGTCCCTGGCAGGCAGCTGGGTGCCAGGGGCAATCCTGACCCGGCAGCGGCACGGCGGGGAAGCTGGGACCCTCTGCCAACGACTGCTGGACCCTGCTGGGAGATGGCAAGGGTTGAGATTTGGGCAGGCAGGAAGGAAGCCCTGGTAAACATAACCTGGTCGGGGGCTGGACGAGCTGGTTGCGGCTGCTGGAGTTCTGGCCCCAGTAAAAGGAGGGCTCCCAGCTCGGCTCGTCCCCTTCCAGAGCTGGAAAGGGCATTCGGAATAAGATGTTCTGTTGCAGAGTTGTCAGAACTGGGGTTGACCCCGGCTTATTTACTGGATGGTCAATAAGGTGAAACTAAAGTAAAATGTGCCAAAACAGCGCAGAAACGGACCAGAGACAGAAGTTTTAAGCCCAGAAGCTTTGGAGGGAGGGGGAGGTAAGGGAAGCTAATCCGTCTTGTCGTTCTTGGTTTAGTAGTTTAAATCAAAGTTTAGGCCCGGGACCAGAGATTTGCCCAGGGCTTGCTTATAGTCTAGTCAAGCAGGATTTGCTGCAAGCAACTTACTCTGTTTTGGCTTTGTAATTCAGTCGGTCAGATCCACTTTTGGAAACCATTAGTGCCCTGGATATCTCTACAGCAAGCAGGAGATGTCTCCCTCATGGATGCTGATAGCTACAAGAGAAGCAATAGCAGGGCTGACCTCAGTCTGAGAAAGGCTGGCATAACCCATCCACTTCTCCCTGGCAAGGCACTACTATTAATTGTACTTACACTTATTGTAGCAAGCATGGCCAAACCGGGCTTGCCGGTGCTAGCCCCTGTACAGAAACAGGCTCGCAAATCTCAGGTCTTAGAAATCCTCTCACATCACTCTGATGTCCTGCTGTTACAAGACCTGCTTCACCTCAAGCCAGAGCACCACTCCAGTCAGAACCAGTTTGAAGCCAAGCCGATCTTTCCTCCCGAGCCGTGGTTTTCTCCCAGTTCGGGCGGCCTGGGCGATGTCAGCCACTCCAGTCGCGCTGGCAGGGAAGAACAAGAAGAGCCGTGGGGTCTGGAAGCAACATCTCTCTCCCCTCACCTCCCACCAGTGTGAGGACAAATGCTTCCAAAGCCCAGGGAGATGCTTCAAAATGAAACCAATCCCGGTGCTGGTCCTGGAATGGGGATCAGAAGGAACACGTGTTGTTGCCTTGCTGTGGCCGGGCAGGACAGGTTGCTGTAACAAAAAGCAGATGTAACTCCAGCATCCCAGGATCTGAGGGCAGAGGCCTTGGCACGAACCTGCCTCTGGACCAGAGGAGATGAAGCTCTCTCCAAGTGAAGTCCCCCTCACTTCTCTCCCACTCGTTTTCATCAGGACCTTCGCCTTCATCCCTCTCCCGGCCAGGCAGCTGCTTCTGCCAAAGGTGGGTCCCTCTCACAAGTGCTTTCCCTGGGTCGGCCAACGCCATATTCGTTCCTTTCCTTCCTTGCAAAACTGGAAAAAAATCAAGGCTGAATTTGCAAAAGTGAGACAGGAAAAGAATGTTCAATTAAAGACACAATATAAGCAGGGCTGACCCAGGAGAATTAATACAGCTAAAGTAAAAGGCTGGCTTGAGGTTTTGGCAGCAGGAAAGCTTCTATGAAATGAAATGCCATAAACCCTTACCGAGTGGAGAACAATAATAGCGCCAAGATGCAGTACTTAGATATTACTCACACTGATTGAGTTATTGACCGACTATTGCAATGCAGCCTCAGTGGCAGAAACAAGGAAATCAGGTCCTAAGTAATTAACATGCCGGCACAGGGGGAAACTCGGGAGAGGAGAAGGGAGGAGCCAGGAGGACAGGACTCTTGCTCTCTACCACAGCGTGAACACCAGCCCGACCTCCTTCTGCTCCCGAGCAGGATTTCCCAAATAGACAACCCCTCCGCGGGTCACCACAGAGCAGCACACAACGACAAAAGGCATTTAAGAGAGTCTCAGCCTCTTCCCCGAGAGCAAAGCCCACGGCAAGCACGAGCGGCTCAGATCTTTCTCCAGCACCGTAGGCAGGGGTTCTCGGGGACGGGTGAGACCGGGCGCGCGGAGGTGGCTTAGCAATTCTTGTCCTGGTCTCGCTTTGGGCTGGCGAGACCCAGACATGAGAGTAACGCTGGCGTTGCGCTGCCTCGTTCCTCTGGCTCGGGCTGCTGGGAGAGAAGGGCACGGCCCCTCACGTAGCACCCAGTCCCTGCTCCCTTCCCGCAGACGGGAGGTGGCTTTTCCAGCTCCAGTGCCCTGTGCTAGGGTGAGCCTTTCTGGGCTGCCATCCAGCTGCATGGCTGGAAGAGAGAGACAGGGCAGAGCATCCCTTTGTGAGTGAGCTAAAGCTCACAGGGCCCTGGGCCATTTGCCTTTCCAATTAACCAGCCTGTCTGCTTGCCAAGGGGCTGACCCTGCAGCCTGCCAGGCAGCCGATGGCCATGGGTGGCCCCGAGCCCTTGAAATGTTCCCACTCAAACTGTTGGTCCTCTGCTGAAAGCCCTCCGTCGCCCCTCGGCACAGCCCCTAAGCACAGAGCCACATCTTTTATGGGCTTGAAGCGGAGAGATGACCGAGTTGCCCTCCTGCGGGTTTATCGCTGCAGGGCACGGTGGGAAGCGTGACCTGCCGCTGTCTGGGCAGTACGGAGATGAGTAGATGCATCGCCCGCATCGGAGGTGGGATGCAACCCTGAGACCGCTTCTTTGGTCCTACCTGGCTCTCTCGGGCACCCTGCAAGACAAGCCTAAGGTGTTACCTGAGCAAGCCAGGCAGGAGGTACCGTCCCAACAAAAACGCCAGTGCGGTTTCTTACCAAGTGCTCTCTTGCTTGCGTGAAGCGGCGGAGAAAAGCTGGGAAGGAGCTGAGCTTAAGCAGAAAAGCACAGTCAGCCACATACTGGAAGAAACATCCAACCCCAAGCCTGGACCCGGCTGTCCTCTGCTCATTTGCCCAAGCGAGCGCATGGGTTTTTTTTTTTCCCAGCGTTTCCCCAGCTGGAGAAGGCTTTTTTTGCTGCTGGAGCAGCAAACGCTAGAGGAAAGTGGCCTCTCGTGGATGAAAGCTGTGATGCACCGCACACAGAGCGCAGCCCACATCTTTTCCATCCCGCGGGAGCCGGGCTTGGGGTAGCGATGCCCGCAGACCCCCGGGTTGGCACCTTGCCCTGGTGGCATCAAGGGATGGGACAGATCTCCTGCCATCGGGGCCCGAGGAGGGAGGTGAGCGGGGGAACTGGGATACTGGCCGGTGCTGGGGCAGAAAAAGCTTTTCCGTGTCGGGGGGAGGAGATGGGTCTGAACCCCCTCTGTTTTCCCGACAGAGACACCCTGATTTTTACCATCGCCTCCTCCATGCTCACCTATTCTCTCTCTGCGGGCTCCTGCAGAGCCCCCCCGAATACCAAAAGCACCGTCCAGTGCTAAGCCAAGCATCCATTTCTAATTAAACCAAGATGCTACAGATAAAGTCGGGGGCGATCGCCCCGAGCTCCGCAGCCCCGGGTCCCACTCCACCGGGTCGGGGGTTACCGGTACAAGGGGTGTGTGGGGGGCAACACCGGTGTAGCCCCCCCTCCTTCCTCCAGAAGACCACCCTGCCCACCCACAGCTTCGCTCCCAGCACCGGGCAGGGACCGGCAGGGGGCACGAGTGGCCCGTCGTACCGGTGGCAGCGCCCGTGGATGATGGAGGGGGGACACGGGACCCCCATCCTGAGGTGGGCTGCGACCCAGCTTGGCACTGGTTGGATTTGTTCCAAACCGCTGGGAACATCTCAGGGCTATGCCCACCGCGCACAGCTGGGATTTGTACTTGGTTTTTTGGGTTTTTTTTTTTTTTTTTTTTCTCCTCAAGCTGAACGGCGGCAGCAGTTCGCAAACAAACTTTGTCACATTTTGCGTACGCGAAGCTCCCAGCGTTAGTTCACCCTCAGCGGCAGCAACCTTATGAAAACATCGGAAAGGATGGGCAACCAGCGGGAGCCAAACTGGTGGAGTCAACGAGCCATACTGGAACGGGGTGTGTTGGGGCAGCTCCGGCTGAGCATCCCCTCCCGCTGCACTCCCAGACCTGCTTGCTGCTTTGTGGACGGAGAAAGTTTACTTTGGCCAGGTGGGAGCAGAAGGAGAACGCGGCTGAGCTCAGCATTCAGAAATTGTTTTGTCCTGAACAGCAGGACAGTGCTCTGGGAAGAAGGTTCCCGCTGGTGCGGTTCCCGCTTGTCGCAGGGCGTCTTTGGCAAGGATGATCCAGGTTGCAGTAGCCATCAGTGGGGAGACAGAATATGGTCCCGGCATTCTCCTGTCCCAAAGAGTGCCCAGTACCTCCACGCAGCCCAAGGATCATCGAGGCACAAGGCAGGTACATGACTGTCCTGCACGTCCAGAGGGAGCCAACAGCAGAGCTCATTAAAGCTCAGCTCACGAGAGATTGTCATAACATGGGCCTGCCCCTTGCCGGGGTGCGCAGTGCCTAAAGAAAACACATTGGGTTGCAAAACACAAATGTTTGGCACAAAGAAGTACTTTGCTGTCGGTTCCAGACCGTGGTGACATTCCAGCCTGAAAGCCCCTGTGTTTGCATTTCTAAGAAAGAGCCACAATTTCTTATCCTTCTCTCCTTCCCTGGCACAGCCAGCTGCCAACTAGGATGAGGGACCGTGATCCCGTAAGGGGGGTGATGCGATGGAAGGAGGCGGGCGCGGCCGAACTGCCGTGCTGGAGAAAAATCAGGCCTCAGTACCCAACCCGGATCCCACACCCCGCACAATGCGGGCTGGCCCCGCTATTGTCCAAGGGAGGCAGAAGGGGTTCGTAGCAAATATTCTGCTGGCTGAGATTCATCAAGTCAGTGGCTCGCTCATGGGCATAGAGTCATCAAAGCGTCCATCAGCGCTAACCGGCACTGACAGCCGCACAGCGGGAACAATGGGGCCATAACACTTATTAATCATATCCCTCCCCATTGAACCCGACCCATCAATCAGTCGCCTTGGTCTTGTACTTTGAATTCCCCGAGCGGCGAGCTGCCGATCCCATGGCTTTCCCAGTGGGGGACCAGACGGAGGGACACGCCGTTGCTGGGGCAACCCTTGCCACCGTTTCCTGTTTCCCCAGATGTCAGCCATGTGTTTCCATAAGAACTGGGATTGTCCCCAAACCAGATGGAGCCACGGGGCGCTTTCATGGGCGCTGCGGCAGCTGTGGCAGCCCCTCGCGCACAGATGTTGTCTTCTATTCTCTCATCTTGGCTGTCCCTGTATCCTGGTGGCCGTTCTTGCTGGCCCGCGCGGTAGCACAGGAGGAATGAGCAGGTGCTTCTAAGAGCGTCCAAAAAGCAGTGACTTCTCATGACAGCTCATGGTCAGACTGTCCCACCTGCAGATCTCCAGCTGAGGGTGCCACAGAGCACTGGGATGGGGATACCGAAATGGCTCTGGCATCCTTCTTCACAATTTCCACCCGCAGTGGGAGTCTGGTTATCCTTTCTAGAAAGCCTTGGGGCTTTCTGAGAAAGTCTAAGTCTGATCCCTCAAAGCTTCAGCCCATCTGCATCGAGTAGCCCAAGGTTAGGCTGAATAACTCATCAAAGTATGGAAGTATGAGGTTTGATTAAAGCTTTTTCAACACAGGCGTTCATTTTTTCTTTTTTTTTTTTTTTTTTTTTCTTCCCTTGGCCCCTTGGCTTTGGAACCATTCCCTCCATATGCTTGAGACATATGCAGAGCACATTGCATGGGAAATTGCACATGCTCCCCACATGGATGGCTCCAGAGCTCCCCAGGGAGCAGAGGGCAGTCCAGAAACAGTCGGAGAGTGCTGCCAGTGCTACTGTTGACTTACTGAGCAGGGCTACGGCCGCTTGCTCTCCACGCCTTTGTGCTCAGCGTCAGAGGCTGTGGGGAATTCACAGCCCATTTTATCACCCGAAGGAACTGCCCGTTTTCCATTCAGCCACCCGCCTTCCTTTGCACTTTGTCCTTTGGGCTGCCAAGGCTCTCGTTCGGAAGACGCTTAAAGTCTCCTTCCCCGTGGCCGCGTGGGCAGGCTGGCTGCCGAGACCCGCAGAAAAAGGAATCGCGTGCAGCAGGCTGGAGGCAGGCAGCTCAGATAAATAAGAGATGTCCTTGCCGGAACCTGTAGCCAGTTGGCAAGTGTTCCTTCTGTTACAGGCAAAGGATTTGGCCCCACTGAAGGGATCTCACCATCCACCTCTACTGAGATCACCGAGGCAGAAATCGGCGCGTGTCGATATTGTCCCTTCTTTCTGCCTAAAGCCAAATTGAAATGCTGGGTCCAAAGCTCAGAACTCAGGAGACAGTCCTCCTGCATCCAGAAGTTGTGCCTTGGCCGTATCTCGTGTTGGGAGTGTCCCAGGAGAAGGGCCTCCAGAGTCCGGCTAAAGTTTTGAGGGCTCCTGAGAGCAGCCCCGAGGGTGCCCACCCCTCCGCTTGCTCATTACGGAAAGACCGTCTCCCCGAGCTCAGGGCTGGAAAGCTGATGGTGAGGGACACACATAGCCCCGTCTTGCAGTCTGGTTCCATCTCCAAGCGACCGTTTTGCTCTTTCTCGCTTTCCTCCAGCCATTTGCCCTGGAAGGACAGGACTCGAGAACAGGCGCTCCCATGCGGCAACGCAAGGCTGATGGAGCTGAGAAGTCTCGCCCAGACGAGCTCCCTTCTCCTCGATCTTCGAGGAAGGCTGTTCCCAGGTTAACTGGCCTTTTTGGTGCCTGCGGAGCAGCCGGTGCGAGCGGCCGGCGAAGCGGAGCCGCCCTTGGCCCCGCACGCAGGATTAGGGCTGGGGAACAGGTGGCTAATTCCCCCCCGCACAATGCGGCGTGGCGACCCAGGCAATGCTGCTGCTGACCCACGGGCCGCAGGAACATGTTAACAATTTCCAGGTCAGTGGAGGGAAGGAATGGCAATTTTTTCTGCTCCAGAGGATAACGGGATATGGTTTTCACAGCCCCCACCGCAGCCCAGAAGGCAGATTCGAGGAACGGTAATGTTACCCTCGCCTTCCTTCACCCTCACCTTCAGGAGAACCGGACCCCTTCCCGTCCCCGAGCGCGAGCACGAGCCCTGCGCACTGGTCCCAGGGTGGGAAAGGTCCCATGCTACCCACACACCAGCCGCCCCTGCTGTCTAGAGCGGGGCAGACGAAAGGCAGCGCAAAGAGATGCTCCTGAACACCCCGTCCGCCCAAGATCCATCGCCTCTTCCTCCCAGAGACCTCGCGGGGCTGACGCCTTCGTGGTATCCAAACACCGGCTGGCGTCAGCATTGTTCCCGTGGAGCCACCGCTCTGGCACATACCTGTAGCTTGCCAGGACGCAGCCTGCATCCCCTGTCCCTCTGCTTCCAGCGGTCACGGATTTCTTCAGGTCACGTTCCCACGGAGCCCTTGTAAAAAGCTCTTTCATTTCCACAGGCCCTTCACGCTTGAGCTGGCAAGCGGCAGCGAGGCCAGTGCTGAGCCTGGTCATTGTGTCTCCCTCCTTCTGGTTTCTTCTTTGGAAGGAGCTCTTCTGGGCAGGCAGGGCTGAGGAGCAGAAGGAAGTTTCTTAGGGCGAAAAACGAAGACAAAAATAAACATTACTCCTTTTCCTCATTTTGCTTTACTCTTACCCTGACTTATGCCAGAACGTCCGCGTTGGCTGGGATTCATGAGGGTCCTGTCCCTCTGGGCAGCCACGTATGAATGTTATTATCCTGCTGGCTGTGAAATAGTTTTATAAGACTACTCAGCAGCAGTAATAAAACAGCAAGGCTCAGAGGAGAGCTGGTCCAGTTTGAGCATGCTGACAGGTGACCCCAGGCACCACAAATCCTTTCCCTAGATTTGCTTCAGCTATAATATACGTCCACATGCTTTCCAACCCTTGCTCAGCCTGCAGGCACGGTGGGGCAGGGGCTTTCTCTGACTGTAGCCATACGGGGGGGTGGGGTGGTGGGGGGAGGAAATCAAGGGATTATTCCTATCCGTATCGGTCTGAGGCCGCAAGCCAGCAGGCCACGAACGGCAGGATGAGGACAGCCTTTTCCTGGCACCAGGACAAGCGCTTGGAGCCTGCCCGCACGTGGGCAGGATCCCAGGGGGACCCCAAGGACAGACGCTTCCCGGCTTCTGTCTCATATAACCTGCCGATAACAGCACAGCGGTGGTTTCTTCGAGCGCTTTCTGAAGCAAGTGAGCTTAAACAGTGCTGCTGGTGATGGAAGGTCATGGCGAGTCCCTGCCCTGCCTGGGCTCAACGGGGCTACACCACCTTTATGTCTCCAGCCCTTCGGCAATCCCACTCTCCAGAGGAACGTGGAAAGAGAAGATGGCAGGGGGAGAAGGTGTAAGGAGGTGTAGACACCCTGGGTTCAGTTCCTAGCTCTTGCTGACCTGCTGTGCGACCTGAGCTACCCTCCTGCGTGCCTCTTTTCCCCACCTGGAAAGCAGGGGGGATAATACTTAGCTCCATTGAATCCTGCGGCAGAAAGAGATGCTGGAAAAGGACCGAGCGGTAGCTCTCCTCCCACGCACTACGTTCCCACACTCACTTCTCGCTCCCTCTTTTTTTTCCTCTTAATGAGATTAAGTGAGAATAAATTATGCAGAGCCCACCCCTCTCTCCTCACCCCCACCCCCACGAGGCTGCCCTGCATGGTTTCTAATTGGAATAATTAAGGAGGGGGGGGGAGGCTGCCTTGCTGCCCCAGTGCTTTAACAATCAGAGCTGTCAGCGAGGCCCTCGGTGCTGTTAAAGTGTCCCAGAGCTTTTGTCCCTGGGCAGAAGGGAGCCCCGGACTTAAGACCATTTTCCCTTTGTGCCGGGAAAGGGGAACGGGAAGGGAGGCTCTCCTTTCCCTACGTTATCCCCGGGACCACCAGGAGAGATCGAGGGGCGATGCCACCAAAGCCCCCTCTCCGGCCAGGTGACCCCCGCGCCGGTTTTTGGGAGGGGATGGATTTTTCCCCAAGCGCAGGCGAGGGCTGGGTAGGAGGGTTGCCTGTTCCCGTCTCCCTCCATCCTGCGTTTCTCTGTGGGATTTCAAGCTCGGCTTGGTCTCGCCGGAGGATGAATACAAGCAGGTGGCTGCTCCTGTGTCCCGCTGGCCGGCCCGTCCTGGGGGTGGCACGCAGCAGCGGCCGTCCCTGCCACGGCCCCTAATGAGCAGCCGAAGGGGGCACGTCGGGAGCGGATGTGTTAACGGTTTCTGGTTCAATGGAGGGAAAAATCCCCACAAAGGAAGGTGTACAAATATTGTGGGAAATCTATTGGCCCCTTAATATTTGATGAAGGCCCGGGCCATTCAGCCAGGGTGAATTCCGCAGCAAGGTCTCATTCAACCAGCATCAATGGGAAACTTTTAATTGAGAGGCACTTCATTCAGGGCCTGTGGGTCATTCAGTGCGAGGGGCTTTCAGGGAGAACAGAGAGCCATGTCTTTCCAAGTTGCACCAGAAGAAAAGCCACTGTTTCCTGCGCTGGGAGCTTGAATGCTGAGGGCTCTAATCCCCCCAAAGGGAAAACTGATTCCATTTTTTAAAATTCATTTCTCAAATAACAAAAAGGGAGGAAGGACAAAAAGGGAGGTGGCGAGGGATGGGGCTGGCCAGGGGAGCACTGCCCCGCAGGGGTGGCTCCATTGCCGGGAAAAAGCCCGAACACCCCTGGATGCCCTTCCCTGGGGAGCAATCCCTCTCCCCACTCAGAGGGGCTGGCCGCTTTCGGCCAGCACCCACCCGGTCGAGTGCCCGGGCACCTCCGAGGTTCATCTGCCCGGGGCCACAAGGGAGAAGAGCCATCGATGCCGTTGCTCTCCCTTTGTGCCCCGTCCCCAGTGGAGGTGGGTGCCCCTGGCTGGAGGACCCCAGAGGGACGCTCATTTGGCAGGAATGTTTTGCTTCCCTTCAGTCTTTTCTCTCCAATTTTGGGGGGTGGGAGATGTGTTGCGGGAGGCACGGGGGGTATTGCTGCCTGGTTCCCCCTTTTTGCAGTACGGTACGGCATCTGGGAGCAACCGAAGCAGCAGCCGAAGGGTAGGACAGGCATTTCTCCCCCAAACGAAGAGACACAAGGGCACCATCAGCCTGTCCGTGCAGCCAGCCGATCCGTCTGCCGGGGCACGCTGCCTCCGAGGAGCAGGAGGGTAAAGCTTTGAGGCACGTGAGGAGGCAGCAGGAGCCTTTGCTCCAACTTTTGAGAGCTTTGGAGCAGGATTTAGAAGGCAGCTTCCTCCGTCCTACCTGCCGCAAGAACGTGCGGTGCAGAACGGCGTGTCGGGGCAAGGAGGTATTTCAGCTGCCCAGCCCTGGGGTCAGCATGTCCGTGGGGGACGCCCCACACCCCACCAGTGCTTTCCTTCACAACCGCTAAGGATCCGCTCCAGACACGAGCACCGAGAGCCTGGGAAAAAAAGCACCCAGTGACCCTCGTCCCGCCTGGGATGGAGTTTGCTTTCCTCAGCCGTTCTTGCGCTGGGGCAGGGTGCCTACCTGCTTCCGCGCACGAGGTGGTGGGCACCTTGGGGTGCAACTTTTTCGTGTGTGGGTTAGCACCTTTGGAGCACCGCACCGGGCAGCGAGCTCACCCTCCAGGATCTCACCTAGTGCCCCGGCGACGGCAGTAGCGATGACATGGGGGACCTTGACTCCGTGGGGCTGCTAGCCCTCCTCCTCATTAGTCGCCCGCATTTGAATCTGCCTTCGGAGTGTAAGAACGGACGTGCTTTTAGGCAGCGAGAAGGACTACGTCTGTCTCGTTGCTCTGTCCCCGGCGTGCCTTCGGACTCCTCGGTCTTGAATGCGTCGTTTAGATACCACGCTTGTGGGAAGAGCCAAATGAGAAAGAGATGGGAGCCCGCGTCCTTTTCCCCCTCTGACTTTTTTTGAGGGTCCCTTCTGGGACACGCAGCACCCTTTGCATGACCTCCCTTCTCGTCCCTCCCCCTTTGCTCCCAAGCTATAACAAGGCATCGCAATAAGTTATAGCGGCAGCTGGGTTAAAAATGTGCTTTTCTAAGGCTAGGTGTCATAAACTCACAATAGCCTGGGCTGAGGCGGACACCCTGCCCCGCCGCTCTGCTCTTCACTCCCCCGGCTGTAAAGAAAGATGAAGAAGGAATTAAAGAGTGGTTGGAGGGGAGGGACACTCCTCATTATGTCTCCTACGCTGCGGTTTCCAGGGAGACATCTCCTGGTGCTGCATCCCTCTCCCATCCTGCTGCGGCCCTTTGCAAGTTACAGTAGCGGCTGCTGCTGTTTTCCCTCTGTTCCCAGCTGTCTGCCAGGCGCTCTCCCAGGGTCTCTGGCCCAAGGTGGGCTTGACACCATATGGAAGAGAAAAGAGCCCCCCCCCCCCCCCCCCCCGGTACATATGACCTGTTTGGAGGGGGAAGGAAAGGGAGGGCGAGTTCACGCCTAGAAGGAGCCAGGAGGGACCGACACGCGCTGACAGCATTACGTACAGCTAAACCAGGCTCTTGCTTTTTTCTGGAAGTGGCGCAGAGAAGCCCCGTAATATTTCCAGTGCTGGGCGATATGACTGTGATGGGAAGTCATTCAAATGCCCGTAGATCAGACCATGTGCTATGATCTGTGATCTTTTGGGAAGACTAGCCAGGGGGAAGCATACAGGCACTGCCGACGAGCCAGAGCTCCTCTTGCAAATGTGTCGCAGCCGGCGGCGGGAGTGAAAGGTTCAGGGGACCCTGACCGTGAGAGTGGGTCAGTGCCCCGAAAGCAAGAACGGGTGTCGGGACTCCTGCAAGCTCTCTTATTTTTCATGGCCTCACTACACCGATGCAAAGTGTCTCTCTCCGTGTCTCTGGACGTACAGGAAAAGACAGGTCAGGCTTCCAGAGCCCAAGGACTAGGAGTAGGTCACATCATATGTGAAAGATGTAAAAGGGCATCCCTCTACTCTGGAAAATAATGAAAGGTTCACAAATGGACAGAGATTGCAGACCTGCCGTGTGGCCCTACCCGAGTTCCGAATTAACTAGCTTGAGTAACCGCAGCAGCAACCAAGTGCCTGTCATGCAGACAAATCCAGGGCCCTGCACAGAAACACAGAAAGCCAGAAAGTGCATTAATTATACATTAATTAAATGTAATTTACCGTTTTTTTCTCTGCATCCCCCCAAGTGCCAGTGTCTCGGTTTGAGCTGCCTGTGCGGTGTATCACCATACAGCAGCCCACACCGAGAGCCGGGCACAGCTTTAGTGCAGATCATGTTGGTAGAACAATAGCAGGACGACTTGGTATGGCTGTGGCCACGGTGGTTTCAAATTTATTGCTATGTGCATGCACAGAGGTAAGATTATATACATTAGAACAGAGCAGTAGAGACATACCTGATTTATCCCTCATCCATACTTGTGTGTTTCTGCAGAGAACATTTTTAATAACAGGTGCCTGAATACAGCAAAGTCATCAGTGGTTATCGATGTATCTTGCATACACATGAGCTCGTTTATGTATCTCTTAATGAAGAAGCGATACCCAAACTTACAGCTGAGATCTGACTTCTCCATCAGGCTCGGGAGCGTGCCACGGAGCAGGGCAGTCCGGAGCATGGCTCAAGCCCCACTTGGAAATTGTTGCTTGAAGCTTGATCAGCTGCTTCTCCGGGGGCTGAAATCTCTTGCATGCCACGCACCCACCCCTGCCTTGCAGAGCTTGTGGGCACCCATGGAGGGGAACCTATGGGGGGGCCTCTATAGGGGATCCCAGGCAGCCCCCCACCCGCTCCAGCCACCCCTGGGCACCTCTGCTCCAGCTGCCACGGGAAAAAACCACAACTCCCAGCATGCCCGACAGGCGCCACAGCATGCCCAGCTGCCCTCCCAGACCAATTCCTTTACACATGAGCACCCAACCAGTTCACGCATGAGCACCTATCCTGTACCTGCATGAGAGCCCAACATGTTCATGCATGACCACCCAGCTAATTTATGCATGAGGGCCCAATTAGTGCACGCACAGCACCTGATTAGTTTCATGCAAGAACACCCAACTAATTTACGTTTGATTGCTCAATCACGTCACACATGAGCACCCAATAAGTTCACATATGAGCTGTTAGCTCATGCCTGAGCTCCTAATTAGAACACGTATGAGCGCACATTTGCATCACACCTGAGCACCCAATTAATTTATGCATGCGCGCCCAGTAGCATCATGCCTGGGCACCCAATTACATCATGCATGAGTGCCCAATCGGCTCTTGCATGAGCGCCTGATTACTACCTGCATGACCGACCAATTACTGACGCGTGAGCGCTCCGTTAGCGCGCACCTGAGCACGCGATTAGCTCACGGATGAGCGTCGCGTTGGACACACAGGGCAGGTTTCAGCAGTTTCAGGGAGGTGACGTGCGGGAGGAAGGCACGAAATGCACGTTGCCGTCGCAGTTGCGTCCGGCCAGCTCTGAAACAAATGTGAGGCCCCATCGCTTGCAGAACCATCAGCCCCGCAGAGCACAGCCACATTGAGGAGTCAGCCGTGATGGGAGGAAAGTCTTGAGGAGACAGGCGAGGAGGTGCGGGGAGATGCTGGAGGAGATGCGCAGAGAGAGAGATAGCGGAGACCTACTCAAAAGACCAACTCCTGGGGAAAGTTTAAGGAGGGCAGAGGTCTTCCCAAAACAAGCTAAAAACTACACCAGATTTCTGCATATTTCACTTTTCTTCCTCCTTTGTGGGTGGGATGGCAGGAACGTATTCTGACAGACAGGCAGAGTTCACACGCAGACCCGGAGAGCTCCCTTTGCTTCCAGCCGTGACATTGCAAAGCGGATCCTTCATTTAGCAACCCAGGCATCCACGGAGCAGCTCCGTCCAGCTTTTGCATTGCTCTGCTTTCTTACTTTTCCCTCCAAACACCTTCTCCACAGCTCCTAGGCAGACGTTAACTTCATTTTTTCTTTGGGGACACTCCAGTGAGAAAGATTTATCTTGTCCTCGCTGCCTCGGGACCAACAGGAGGCAGAGCTACCCCGGGGTCAGACGGACAGCCTGAGTGCTGCACATTCACCCCATCTCCCCTCGCCAGAGCTCTCTGCTCAAGAGGGGATTGCAGCTTTAATGAAGTCAGGATTTATGCAAGTTAATCTGGAGGTGACCTGTCTGCGTTAAGCAGGTTGACATACACCCGGTGCCTCCCACCGGCTTTTGTCTTGTAGCTCAGCACACATAACCCCAGGGGAAGTCTGGCCTGGGGGTCGGCAGAGAGGAGTAAGGGCAGGAGCTGTCAGTTGGCTAAACACCAAGTGCAGCCCAGAAACCTGTGACGAGCTTCCCCGGCCAGCGAACCTCCCCGTGCAGGGAGCTCAGGATGTCCCCGGCAGCGACCGCCAAGCCAGTCCTCCAGCCACAAGAGGAGCCACAGGGGCAAGAGAAGAGAGTCTTCAGCTGTTTTTACTTATCGACATATGGGATCAAAGCCCTTTTTGTCCCAGAAGGTCTTGGGTCATGTCCAGGGCCCTCCCCAGCAGTCACCGGTGGCAGAGGCTGGTTAGGACACACTCTTGACTGTTAACACGGATGGATAGAGCAAGTCACTCATCAAATTAATCCAGTGTTGAGCTCCTCTTCTGTTGCCAGCACAAGGGAAAGCCCCCAGCTGTCCCAGCTGCTGGAAATGAAGGATTCCCCTCCTGGCTAGCCTGCCTGGGAGAAGGACCATAACACTCCAGCCGCTGTGAACTGGTGCCTGCTCGGGAACGGGGCAGGTAGGCAAGCCTGCCCAAACCTGAGCAGTCCTGCCCAGGTGCTTAAGCAGACCTCCTGGACTTTAAACTGGGGGAACCCTGAGTCTGGGCTTGGTCAGACCCTGTGAGAGGGCAGCCCTCGGTTTGGACCAGTTTGCCCAGTGAGAAATCAGCTGTATGCACAGAAGCGTGCGCTTCTGCAGTCGCTTGCTCCAAACATACGGACACTGGGGCAGAAAAGCACAAGGAGTGTCAGGGCAGGAAGCTGCAGGGGCTTCTTGCCCAGCAATTACCTCAATTTCGGGTCCCCTGGAAGCAGGTCACGCATCTTCTGCAAGCTCCCAGTGATGCACAGGACCCTGGGAGGAGAGGTCTGGGTGAGCCAAAATCCGACCGGTGACGGCCACCAAAGAGGTCACTGGAAGGAGAATAAGAGCGGAGGGAGACAACGGAAGGCCACTGGAGGAAAGAGGGGCAGGGAAAATAGATACAAAGAGCACGGGAGAGAAAAACAGGGTATATAAATACTTAAAAAAAGGAACAAGAGAGGATGAAGGAGGGAAAGTAAGGCGAGCAGAGGAAGGGATAAAGAGCTGTGCCAAGTATTCCCCGTCTTGTCCTTTAAGCCCTAAGCTGATCCAGCGGAGGCAGGTATTTACAGGACCGGCTCAGCTTTCCCAGCTTGTTCCCAGTCTTGGCACAAAGGCCAAGAGTAGACGAAGAAGAAGGACAGAGAATGGCAACAGGGCCCATGAAAGCCCCCGACAAACCCCATTGACATGGCGGTCCTGTTCCCATCTGTCAGCAGGCACTCAGTGAAAGGGTGTGAAGGGGAGGGGGGCAGGCGGTGTGAATCAAGGGCTGACACAAAGAGGAAGAGACTGATTATGCTGTTATTTCTCCACTTTCAAACCCCATTAGGAGACATGCCGGGCTTTTCTCAGGGTCTTTGGGATGCTTAAGCTGCCCATTTAGCAGCGGGAACGGTCCAATTAAAAGAAAGACAAAGGAGGAGCCCAGCCTGTCTTAATTGAAATGGGTTTCAGTCTAATGAGGATTAGGTTCAAGAACAGACCTAAGGGAGCAATCCAATACCCATTACCCTCCTGGACTGTACCACCGCCAGGCCGCTGGCCATGTTAACCAGAACAGGTCTTCAGACCCGGCACGCTAACAGCCTGGTGGGATGGGAAGGAGAGAAGCCCTTTCCCCAGGCACCAGCCCCAGGGGCGGCAGCCCAGGCCTTCGGATTTTGCACTTGCCTTGCTCTTTGGAGGTGAGCATCCTGAATTTACCCGCCGCAGCGCTTGGATGCGCGGTGCCCCTGCAGAAGCGGCACGCCACCGAACTTCACTGGGAAGCCTTGGCTGCCGCTCCCGAGTCTGGGAACAGGCTTGGGGAAGGGTGGGCTTCTCCAGTCCAAAGCTCAGCCTCATCCAGCCTCTCCCTCGCCTGCAGCTTTCTCACAGCAGAGCCTGTAGAGAGTCAGGGCTTTCTCTGGCTCCCCATCACAGCGGCTGGTCCCGGCCTCCCGCCTTTCACTCCCACATCACCCTCTGCACACCTAATCCCTTTGTTGTGAGCTCTACCCTGCAATCACCCACACCTGCATTTTTCAGGAAAGTCCTATTTAACTCGGGGTGGAATGTGCACAGCGTTGCTTCAATTCGCAGGCTTTTAATTACTAGAATCCTGCAAAATCTCAACTTTACAGCTGTGGAATGAGATTACGTATATATATATATATATATAAAGCTTTAGCAATGTCCAAATTAGGTTGGATTTTTACAGGGTTCTTCCTCCTTCCTCTCTCCTGCCTAGGTGTAAAGTTGAAGAGTGCTGTAACAGGACAAAAGAGAAAAGCCAGCAATCCTTTTTTAGTTTGTGCAAAACCTGGTGTGTCGTGTACCCCCCCCCCCCCCGCCCCGCTCCCTTTCAAGGGCCAGCTGAATGATTTCGACAGGCATTTTTTTCCAGCAGCCCTCCTACCCCCGCAAAACAAAGCAGGAAAAAAAATCCTAGCCCAACACATTAAAAACTCCTCCGACACTTGCAAGCAGGGTATATAACACTGATGCCAGCAGCCCTGGGTCCCGCAGGCAGCGGGATCCCCACCCCTTACCCGGGATCTGCGGAGCCCAGCAGCGCTGGGGACCAGCAGAATGATCCGGTTTTTTCTCCTCAAAGGTTTTGTTCCCCCGACTGCAGCGCTCCCTCCGCTCCCGCTCCGGGTCCCCGACGCCGCGCGGGGGCACTCGCAGCCCGGCCGCGCCGCCGGAGCCGGGGGGGGGGGGGGGGGGGAGAAGAGCGGGTGGGTGGGTGGGTTGGGTGGGCAGCCCCGCAGAGCCCAGCCCGGTACTCACGACCCCATGGCTAGCCCCTTGCCGGAGCGATGGGCCCCGGAGCAGCCCTTTTGTCCCGGGTGGCTGGTCCCCCAACAGTAAGGGGAGGCAAGCGCTTTGCCGCAGCCAGCAGCAAGCCCGCAGCCCCGGGTTGAATCCATCCACCCACCCCCTGTAAGCTGGGATCGTGCTGTACTCTGCCCCCGGGGGAGAGGCCCCGGTTCCCGGGAAGCAGCGCGGTGCCACGAGAGGGCAGCGCACACCGGAGGCGGTACCGAGCGGAGCTCCGCGATCCCGGCTCCGGGGAGAGCTGCCGCCCGGGGAGAGGGGGGGGGGGCGGCCTTTGCCGGTGCCTGCAGAGGGGCAGCGCCCCAGGACCACGAACTGTCTGCCTGAGCTGGTGCAGCTCTTTCACGTGTTGTGTGATCTTCAGAAGTCGCTTCTGCTCGCGTTACGTTCTGCAGCGGGAAGGAGGTGACCTCGGAGCCCGGCTAGAAGCGGGTTTGCTGACGGGCTGCGTGATGCTTCACTGCCAGTGAAGCCCCAGAGGGAACCCGAGCTCCTCTGCTGATCCTCTGGTTGCACTGAGGTTCCCTGCCTGTTTAGGCTAGGAGCAGTTTATTGCTGGCGGCAGCTGATGCTATCTAGTCATAAACAGTAATAAGAAGGGCAGGACTACTTATTGCTAATACGCCACTTAATTCTGCTGCCAGATCCTGTAAGGGTGGACCCGCACAGGTCCCAACGCAGGCAGCAGAATGACAAGTGCCAGTACTGAGTGCCGAGAATCTCGGAGCTGGTCTCTCTGAAGCGCATCTGTTCCTCTTCTCATCTCGCACTTCCCTTTCCCCTTCCCCACACCTGCCCTCCACCCTCTCGCCGGCAGCTGCAGAGTGAATTTGCAAGGACCCAGCTCTCCAGAGCCCCAGGAAGCAAGGCTTTAGCGATCATCTGGATTCTTGCGCGCTTCACCTCTCAGCTGCCAGGAGCTGGGAGGCAGGGAGCAGAAAGCAGCAAGCAGGCTGGGCAGCCTGGGAGGCAGCTGGGATGAGAGACGCATGATATTTTCCATTTTCTCATCTGAATTACGAGCTCCAATAAATAACACTGGAAATCTCACATAGCGCGAGCGCTGGCCTCCCAGGTATCCCAGGGTTTGAGTCAACAGAGGTGGAAGCAGGTGGCACGCACAATTTATCATTTCCTGGGGGGGGATTTCTTGTGGTGACTGACAAGCGGGTTCTTTCTGTTATTGTCGTTCGTCTCTGTCAGCCCTCCCTTATCAGCACATTGCTAGGTCTCTCTCTGCCTCCCCCCAGCATTAATCATTCTAGCGATGCTGCCCACGCCTCTGCTGGAACCAGGTCGTGAAACTCTCATCCCACCCACTTACCACAACCCAGCTCGAGTCACGTTTTTCAGCCTCTGGCAAAACCATGTGGGGCTCTGCGGGGCCGGTGCACGGTGGGAAAATCCCGGCCGCTCTTTAACCCGTGCCGCCCTGCGGCGGGCGTCCAGTCCCCGCTGCCTGGGGGGTCCCGCGGGTGGGAGAGGGTCCAACGCCGGGGTGGCGAGGAATGCCATCCCCACACCCAGACGCCGTCCTTGCTGCCTCCGCCGGCACAGCCAGCCAGGCCGCTGGCAATGCCGAGGCCAGACTACAAGTGATTATTGTCTCTGCGTGTGGCCACAAAATGTGTCTGAAGCTGCTGCCTCCTAAGTAGCTGCAAACCCGGAGCTGCAGGCAGAACTGGGAGCAGAAGGGCAGGCTCCCCGGGACCTCCCGGGGACGAGAGAAGGGAGGGAGATGCTCTGGGGTCGTTGTGGGACAGGAGCCCAGAGTGCTACTGGGAGGGAGAGATTTGGGGCAAAGCTGGCAGCTGCCTGAGCCCCAACCATTCTTCTCCCTCCTCCCTGTCCTGGCAGTGGGTTTGGGGTCCCTGCTCCGGTGGGGATCGGGGCCAGGGAGGGGTGCGTGATGCAGGGAAGCCCGTGTCGGTGCAAAGGGTCTGGTTTAGCACCCCGAGGTCTGTGCCAGTGGGAGAAAGTCCAAGTCACAGATGCGAGGGATGTGCCCAGAGAACCCCGCGCTGCTCTTTCCCCCTTCTCTGGTGGGTCCCGTGCTCACTGCCGTACGATGTCCCCGGCTTTCTGGGGACCGGGCAGCTCTCTGTGGTCCCAACAGTTCTTACGGTCCTGTCCGTGGCAAAATCCCCTCCATCAGGTCAGGGGATAAACGAAACAGAGCCGGGGACCCGGGGCATTCTCACCTGGGCCTGGGCCCCCCTCTGGAGTGGGAGCTGGAAAATGAGATTAAAAGTAGCGATTTGCTTTCCCATGCTGAGAGGAAAATAGGGACAAGGGATTAGCCCCAGAGCGAACATGTCACGCCACACCTGCTGCTGCACAGCCAGCCGGGAGCAGCGCCGGAGCAAGGGATGGGGCCCAAGCTTAGCACCGGCTGCCCAGCTGCCTTACTCCAGTCCCTGATCCCCGTCCTTCCATCCCGGCAGCGCACGACACTGGGCGATGCCGCGGGGCTTTTGGAGCATTCCCTACCTATGGTGCTGGGCACTGGATCCCAGCACGTCCGCACTGGGCAATGGGAAAAGAGAATTTGGGGCAGGCTGTTAAAGCACCGCCAGGTGCTGCCTCCCACCCAGCTGAGGGTGAAGCCTGGAAGGACAAAAACATCCTGGAAGTGAGAGGAAACTGAATTTTAGACTGAGATTCTAGTGCTGCTCCAGATGCAAACATGCATTTCCAGAAAAGCTGGGTCCGGATCACAACCTTGTGGCCCAGGCTTTGCTCCGGCCAGTCGGAGGGAAGCAAGGCTTCTGAGAGTGAAAATACTTTTATCGTACGCCTGGTCCCAAATTCTTGTTCTGCCTATCTATCCGGCCAGAATGCAGGGCCAGCAGCGCTCCCAAGCACGTGGGAAGGCCTGGAGAATGTCTCTTTCCAAAGGGGGTATCAGGCTTTGCATTAAAATACAGCAAGAAGCTGAGAAAGGGCAATAAAAGAAGATGAATGATGTGCAGGTGCTGGCTGGGATCCCCTGGAATGAGCTGCACTAAGTCCCCAGCTCCACTCACCATCCTGTGTGCTTTTCCCACTGGCTTCTTTAGCAGGGACCTTTCTTTTTTTTTTTTTTTTTTTTTTTTTTTTTTTTTGAAGTGTGTGGCTCGTGCACTGAACATGCTGGGAATTTCCACCCTCTGGTCCTGAGTTAATGGATCCAGCTGTAGAGATACTGAACGTTCTGGTCCAGGTTTTGCTTGCTCAGGTCTGTCTCTCATTTCATTGTTAAGCCAAGTGAAATGTGGCAGATCTAAAAGTGAGACTCAAAGCAAAGCTTGGTGGGGAAGAACCTGTGGAGGTTTGAAAGCTGAGTAGGAAGTAAATGGAGCTGGAAAGCTAAGTTTGTGCTCTACAAAAAGCTCTGCCTTTTCCAGACCTGTTTTAGTTCCAAACCGCTGTTGGTCGCAGCCCCTAAATTATAGTCAAACAGAAATTTTGAAACTCGAGGACATGGGAACGCAGCATCACTGATAATATACTGTAATACAAACAATACAGCAATGCCAGATGGAGACACTAAATTTTGCAAAGAAACGAGACACTCCGCAGCTTTTTCAGAGCACTCCCACCTGCACTATCATCACCCCGGCACCCCCATTTCCCTTTCCCAGACATTCCCTGCCCGATTCCTCCCAGCAACAGAGGCTCTGGGATGCGGGCACCCGGGAGCTGGTGCTGACCATCCCGCGGAGGTCCTCCCCGCTAGCCGTGCGGCCACGGTCCCGTTCGGTCCTGTCTCCTGCTGGGGCTCTGGGAGGAAGGCTCCTGCCTGCCCCAGCCCAGCCAAAGCACTGGTTTTCCAGCTCAGGCGTGCTCAGCCCACTCCATCACTGGTCTGTCCACGAACCCAGTGGGGACCGTATCACCCCCAGCCTGCGCACCCACTGGAGCGGCGGGGAGAGGAGACTGCTCCCCTGGCTTTTATTAGTAGAGGTTGGCTAGCTGAAGGGCCAGCCGAAACGCAGCTAGGTGCAGGGATGACTGGTGACGGAGCTGGCCGAGCCAAAATTTCCAGCATTAACAGCAAAAGCCAGCCACGCTCGGAGGAGCCGGTCTGCTGGGAGAGCAGCCGTGGGCAGGCTGCGGCTAATGGATGTGACCATCAAAGAGTGCGTCTCCGCAGGGTGACGGTCACCCAGCTTTTCTCCTCGGGGCCTCCCTCTCCTGCCGCTTCGCTTCCTCCCAACCCGTGCACGCTGGCACCTCTGCCCGTCTGCCTCATCCCTCTCTGCTCTGAACCCGAAGCCCACAGGCAAGGGCGAGCCATGGGAAACTTGGAACCCGGGTTGCCCGCGCCGTGGCGGAGCGTCCTGCCCGCTGCGCCCAGCTCCGCCAGCTCCCGGCGACCGACGGGATCGAAGGGCCGGCTGGACGCTCAGCTCGGGAAGCGGGCGCAGTGCCACCGAAGGCAGCCGCCGGCTGACGGCTCGAAGCGATCGACGTACCCGCAGCCGCGGGCACGTGTCTCCTCAAGCGGGGAACGAGAGCGGCCGGGTTCTGGCTTGGCCCCATCCGCACGGTTGCCAGCAAATTAGCCCCGCGGGTCCTCGACGTCGTCCTCGGCGCTGGCACTCGCCGCCCATCTGCGTGGGTTTGCAGAAAAGATGATGGCAGTCGGACTTGGGGGGGGGGGGGGGGGGGATTATCGGCCGCTGAGGAAGCCGCACGGGGTGGGAAGGGGCCCTGATCCCCTATCGCGCAGGCAGCAGCCCTGTCGCTGGTTGCCTGCCAGGCTGGGAAGGCGGGTAAGGGCTGACTCAGCAGCTGGATGGAGCCTGATAATGCAGCGTTATCGCCGAGAGACCCGATTTGGTTGATTGTTGTCTTGGGTGCTTTCCAGATCTTGATACTTGAGGGAGCTGCAGTGACTCACCGGGCGCGTCGGGAGGAGGGCATGCTTCCTGCAGCCTGTTTCAGTCTAGATTGCCCCCCCCCCCCCGCTTCGCCACCTCCGTTTCAGTAAATGAGTAAATTTTATTTATCGCAGTCGTGGTGTGCTGCCTGCCACCACCACGCAGCCGAGGGGAGCGTGCCTGCCTGACAGAGACATTTCGCAATTGATGCTGACACGAGCCCATATTTCAAGCCGCAGCGCAGGCGCCAGGGGATCAAACAGCCACCTCCCTGTTTCCATTTGTGCGGCGAAGGCAGGGATGTTGCGCGTGTCCCTGTGTGACATTTATCACCGAGTGAAGGCAGAGCAGCTCCACGACACGTTCGCAGCCCTCTGGAACATCACGGAGGGTCTCGACTCTTCCTGCGTGTCCTTTCCACACGTGGTGCTGCTCTCTGGTGAAAGGGCTGGACGTTTGTCCTGTGGCTGGCTGCCCTTTGCCTGCCTCCAGGCAGGGTTTGCACGTTCAGTAGTGAGAGAGACACGCAGAAGTCCTCGATCTGACGAAAGCACAGACCCTCTCCAGTGGGATTCCCCTCTCAGGTACTCTCACAGAAAAATGCCACTGCTCCGGGGTAAGCCAAGTGGTCTGAAAGCACTCCAGCGTTGCGTAGCAGCTGGCTGACTCACAGCCAGGAGCAGGTTTTGCTGGGAAATTGGTTCTTCCACACCTGCTTACAGGGGGCAATACCTCCCTCTGGACCTTGCCCTGCCAAGCCAGCCTCCGGTGTCCTTCCATTGGCCTGCCCGCACGTCAGCCCCTTGGCTCCTGAGATGCAACAGGCTTGAAAACTCCCCTGGGATGCCCTGGGCAGACATCGGGAAGAAAAAACCTTCCAGGAAGGCTGGTATTCGCAGCCCCAGCCCTCCTGCCCTTTTTCCCACAGGGCAAGATCTGAAGATGGGTTTTTGCATGTGCTGAGCACATTCCTGCTGTTTCCTTATCAAATTTCATCTCATCGATCAGAGGAATGACTGCTAGCCAAACTCAATTTCTTCTTAATGCATTTCTGGAGAAGTGTCCTAGCAGGAGGCGTCCAGCCAGGACCTCCCCAGTCCCCTGACTCTGCTCCGCGCTTCCCAGCAATGCAGCCAGCGTGCCCGCGACCTCTTGCGTTCTCCACGCAGGGTGGCTGGCACGTCTTCATCACCCTTGCTGTGCGTGCCAGCGCTACCTTGAAGTGCCAATCCCGAAGAGATTCCTTATCGATATGCAATTATTGTGCTCCCTCATGCCTTTTCTGCCCAGCGCCGTGTGGGATGGTGAGCTGCAGCTACAAGGAGCCACGACTGGATTTCTAAAGGGGGCTTGTGAAAGCGCTGGCAGTCGGCAGCTCTTGCCTTTCGTTGAAGCCTATCTGGGCAAATGGATTCTGCTTCCCAGAGCAGCATCTTTTTGAACTGCTGCTGTGGAAGCCACGAGCCAAACCCCTTGAAGCTCCCCTGGGCTCAGCCAGGGGATCTGTTCGGTCTCCCCAAAAAGGACGCGGCTCCCGAGAGAGCTCTTTGCAAAGCCCATTCGCTTCCCAGCTGGGTCAGCCAGGGTTTGCCACTGCTAACCTGCAGCTTTGGCGAGATCAGGGCTGGAAGCTCGCAGGCAGGAACACGTCCTCCTCTCCAACAAAACCTGTCAAGCCCCACGGGGCTGCCTCGCAGGTCAGCAGCTGAATCACTTCTTTCTAGTTTCATGCCTGCTGGAGCAAATCTGTAGCACAAGGACAGAGCTGGCCCAGCTTGTCTGAACATCCCACGTTCCTTGTCCTCTGAGAAAATTAACCTTTTTGTGACTGCCACACCCCGCCAGCCCATTAGCCCAGTCATTGCAATGGGCAGGGAGGGTTGACTGGGCGCGTGGTGTCCCGGGGGGGACCTTGTGAACAGCCGTCTGCGTCCTCCTAGCCTCCGAGACTAGGGGCGTGGGGTGTTGCAAAGACATGATTGCAGGGTTCAAACACAGGCCTGGAGACCACAGAGCCTGAAGGACCAAGCTCATCTCCCACATTAACCCACGCCCTGACGAGCAGGTCGTTTGTTGCTCTGCTGAGACACCTCGGAGACCTCATCGGTAGCAGCCACGGTCAGAGACAGAATGCTGGGCTGAGGGTCGCGGGCAGAAGTAATGGCAATTCTCCCGGCTCCGCTGAGCAGCGCCTTGGGTCAACGCAACTCATGGGCCGGGGAGGGTGAGCTCTTTGTTCCCATGCCTTCAAGCTGGGAAAGGCACAAGGAGCAGCAAACCATATGGGACTGAGCATCGCAGGGCACCCAGGTTCTGGTAAATGAACATTGCAGCCCAAAGGCCACGGCTCCCGTTCAGAGAGGAGTCTTTAAAAACCTCAAAGAATCCATGCCTGATAAAATTTGGGAAATGCGAACCAGATTTGGGGGGGGGTGGGTATTTTTGCATCCGGCATCCCAGGGCAGACGTCATTAGCAAAGAGTGCAACACAGATGTTCGTAGAGCAGGGACCAGCAGCTGGGGATTGTCTGTCTGCAGAGTCTTTATCAGGAACAAAAGGATGGAAAAGGAAAAGGAAGAGGGGGAAAGGAAAGGGAACTGCCACAGGCTCAATCTCAGTCAATCTGCTGCTGCTCCACTGCAGAAATACCTCTCAAGACCCCACTCTCTACAACAGGTCCAGTCCTTGGGCTACTTCGCAGCGACTGCTGAGAGAGCAAAACAGGCCCCTGGTTGAATTTATTTTGCATGAACAGAGCAAGACGAGGTGACTCAGCTTCGAGCACCCTTAAAACAGACATCAGATGGCAATAGCATCTGGCTTCTAGTGACCTTGGCTGATCTGGCTACCGCAGCGTAGAAGGCTCCATGCCCTCACATCACCTGAATCCTGCAGTTAGCGAGCAGAAAGGAGCTACGTTTCCACTTCACGTCCCCGTGAGAGGATATCAGACTTCTTGGACGAGGCAGCTGCCACCGGACCAGCAACCCCAGGAGCACAGAGCCAGCTGTGCCTCTGGGCACCATCCAAGGGCTGTCCCTGCACCTCAAAAAACTCCAGCATTTCCCAACACCCCCAGGCATCTCTCAGTCCTCTGCCCTTTCCCTCCTAACGTTTCTCGGATGAAGTGTTAGTTTCAAGGGTCGGGGTCTGCTTCACCGTTATGGAAGCTCCCAAAGCTCAGCAACCCGGCAGATAAGAACCATCGCGCTCCACGTCCTCATCGATACTGAGCATCTCAAAAGAAGCCTTGAACCCCCGCACGAGGCAGATGACATCATTAGCCGTGTGTTGCAGAGAATGGGGAAGTTGATCTGTTTAGTCCTTCGTCTGGGAAACGGGTTTGCAACATGGAGCTGATGGAAGATGATGGCTCCAGTTCACTGCATTTCATGGCGAGGAATGTGTGCTTATGACATTCGCAATAGCTGTAGTTTTACTGGTGTCTCCTCTGGGAAGAGGTGAACCTCCGGTACCAGTTTTTAAGCAGCAATTCGCATTCACTGCCCAATGAATGAAACTGCGTTTAGCCTCTGAGTCAGAGAATCCCTGAACTCCGCGAGTCTCCACGTCTCCCTCCATCTGGCCGCCTGGTCGGTAGCATCGTGTCAGGGCTATGGCCACCCAAGCCCTGCTAATGGCAGCAGATAAAGCTTAGGAATGCAGCAGCAACAGAAATCAGCAAGTCACTTTTGCTCGGCCCTTGAAGCTCCGGGTTTCCAGCGGAGACGTATGTCAAAGCTGAGCCCAGGCCAGGTTGCAAAGTTCCCAGATGTTCACCCCAGAAAGGCCACTGCTCTCACACGCCCTGACCTGCTCCAAGGCGTGCTATTCTAGCCATTCTGCTGAAGCAAACAGCGTGGCAGATGATAAGCAAGTGAATGTCAGGACCGGGGTTGGAGCCTCTCCATTTACCGCTTCGCTGCCTGGACACACCAACAAACCCCAGTTAGGAAAAGGTGGCGAAGGCAGTAATCCTAAATGAGGAGCAGACGTGAATTTAAGGACTTAGATGGGTGCTTAGTTGCCACTTTGCGGTTTCTCCGGATAAGCTCTGGTCTCCCAGAAGCCCTGGCCTTCCTGCAGTGCTCTCCAGGGAGGCAGGAACGTCTCCAACAGCTCAGTCAGCCCCTGCTGATACCCCCGTGCCGGGGGAAGGTGCGAGCTCCCTCGCACCCCTCAGAAGTGACGGTAGCCCAAACTCCGTGTCTACAGAAAAGGCCAATTGCAACGTGTGAACTAATTTGTTCTCAGTGGTGCAGCCGCGGAAGGAATTCCAGCTGAATAAAGTCCTTTCTGCTCTGATTAATTGTCCCCCCCCGGTTATGAACAATGCAGAACAAAATAGGGATAATATTCATGCTAGGGAAATGGGGAAGACAGTCACCCAAATGCTGCCATTAACGAGTCCAAATAACCAAGGCTGATCCTGAATGCATTAAAGTCGTGGAGGAAGTCCTGGGAGGAAAGAATGTCCCCTATTAGCCAAGCTCCTAGTGTCTCGGGTATTACAATAGCGGAGCGATTCCTCGCTCCTCACTGCCTGCTGCTGCCCTGGGTTCAGTTAAATGTCAGCTCAGCATCGACAAACTACAAATTACCAGAGGGCGTGTAGCTCTTTCAGTCCCACTGAACCCTATCAACGAGGAAATAATAACGTGTCCCCCAGGCTGGCTGGGATAGAGGCACATCCCTGGTGGGATGGGACCAGGACCGCTGCCTCCTGCTCCAGGCGAGGGAGGAGGGAGCAACCCCGGCCCCTCCAGCCTGCCCGGAGAGCCGGGAGCTTCTCCCTGTCCGGGAAAACACGGGAGCCGGGAGAGCCATCCCAGAGGAACCCGTGGCCTGACCCGGCAGCAGCATCGCCAGCACGGGCTCCGGTTCCCTGGCCAGCGACAGGAGGGAGGGATGTAATATGCCTCCCCCTAAAATGCGGAGGCGAGTGCAGAAAGCTCGGCGCGGCTTTTGCACCCCCAGCGGCACTGGAGCAGATACGAGGCTCGGTCTCATTTGGGGGACAAAGGCTGTGGCTGGAAAGCTTTGGGTTTTTCTCCATCCTGAGGTATTGTTCGGTTTAGTTTCTCCAGAGAATTTGTTTCAGAAACTGGCAAATATTGGTAAGTGGAAGCCGAAGGAAATAATAGCTGTTTGCTTTCCTGGTGGAGGTGCTGGGAGAATAAACCCATTTGTGATATTCCCACACGCAGGTCAAGCAGACACGCGCTAGGACAGGTAACAGAAAGACGGCTGGAAAGCTTGGCCAAAATTTTCCAGCCTTCCTGCAGACGGGGAGGCCCCGAGATGGAGCCAGGGTCCTGAGAAGTCGGTGCCTTGGGCTGTTACCTGCAGGACAGGCACCCATGGGTGGTTGTGGGAGGAATCCTGGGGAGCCGGAGCTTCGGGTGGCCTGCCGTGTCCCCCCCCCCCCCCCCAGCTCGGTAATAAAAGTGCAGAATTTAGAGCAGCCCGGGGTGGTTCTCAGGGGAAAAGAGAGGCTCCAGGCAATAGCTGGTCTCATCAAGAAAGCAAAATATGCTGGCCAGGGTGTTGATACACTTATTTTGCTATTGTCCCTGGAAAAGGAGCCGTAGTGCTTCCCTGCTGCTGGTTTTAAACTAATTACATTCCCTTTAAAGCAGGAAAATAAAAGGCACTTCGTTTACTGGGAAGCCTGGTAGCATTTTACAATTGCCGCCAAAGCGCTGAGCTTTTAACCGCAAACCCCTACTTACGCTGCCCCTACCTAAAATCGCCTTCAGGCAGTGACCTCCATGGCAGGGGAAATATTCCAAGCAGTTGAAAAGTGGTGTAAAGATTGCGCTTTATTTTTAAATGCTAGTTTTCAGCGCGTAATCTTTCATTCTGTGGGTCCGTCTGCTCTCCCTGAGCCAGCCCCTCTCCTTACCCTCGCCCATTGTTCTGAGCTGGTTATTTGGTTTCAATAGAAGCATTTTTAACCGACTGCTGGTAGTTTTTCCCCATTCACATAGGAGCACCCAAAACGCACCGAGCTATCTCTCTACTGCTCTGGAGTATGTCTCATCTGACCTGTTCACCTCTGTGTCCCGCACTCTGGCTCGCTCCAGGGCATCCAAAGGGATGATGTAGATGGCTGTGGATTTGTTATGCTGTGGTATCATCCATAGGTGTAGGGCTGGGATGCGCCGTCCCCAAGCAAGCCAGCTGGCTGCTGGGAGGAGGACAGGCGTCCCTGTATCCTCCCAAGGCATGCAGTGGAAGCGGCACCTGAAGGCCAAATGTCGGGAGCAAGTCCCAAACTTGCCGCTGCCGCGTGCACGTGGCACGTGCAGGGTCAGGCTGGACATCACCCAGGTGGTCTTCCTAACCATTCCCGCTTCCCAGTCAGGATGGCAACACGTCCCTCACTTGCATTCGCGTTGCCTACCCGATTTTCTTCCTATTCCAGCCCTGGCTGGACGCAGGTACAACTGTTACGGAGACCTCGGACAAGCGAGCAGTCACCGGCACGGTGCTTGAGAGGTGGCAGAAGAGCTCTTTTCATATTTGCCCACTCTTTCCTCTGCTCTGGCCCTTGGAGCCAGCTGCTTGGAGTTCGTGGTCACTCCCCATGTTGTATTAACGCTTCTTCTGCAAATCATTAGGGCAAGTCTCCAGGGACCCAAACCTTGCTGCTCACCCCTGGCAAGAAGGAGAAACTGGGTAAACAACAGCTTTTGGAAGCGATGGTGAGCGGGAATGGGAAAGGGAAGGGTTTGCGGTGAAGCTGGGGGACTCTGGTCGAGGGCATCTGTCACACCGAGAGGGCTTTGCCGTAGCATTCCCACGAGAACCAGTTTCTGTGCTGAAATGCCTCCACCTCCCCTCCCTGCCTCTCTCCCCTTCTTAATTGGTTTGCAAATGTTAAATGTTTTGGCTCTGTGTTCAAACCGCTGTCTGGCTCCTGTAGATACAGCCTAACCCTAGGAGTTCACCCGGGGCTCCCGACCCCTCCGGCTCCCCTTCTTTGCCATAGCAGCAAGCCCCCGCCGGGCCGGCCATTGTGTCCTCCTCCCCTAGCCGGAGCACCTGGAGACCTTCTTGTAAAAACTTCATTTGCTGGGGAAAGCTTTGATTAAAACAGCCTGGCAGGGGGCTCCCCCATTCCCGAGTCAATATTGGTTTTGGAACAGATGGGGGTGACGACAGGCCGGGGGGAAGCGGAGCAGCCAGAGCCGTAGCCCCGGCGGTGCCAGCGCCGGGGTCCGGGTTTTTGCCGTGCGTGGATGCTTCTGTCCCGAGTGCCTGGGGAGTGGCGGGAGGCCCTTAGCAGCGCTGCCGAGATCAAAGTGGAGCAGGCACCGAGAGGTGGAGCAGCCCTGTGTGCTGGAAACCTCGGGGAACAAAAGCATCAAAGTAAATCAAATGAAACTAATTGAAGTGCTTTAACATTAAATAATGAGGGAGAGGCTTTCATGAAACGCCAGCTTCTTCCCGTCAAAATCTAGGGACATGCTTCCAAGAAAACCAAAGCGACAACCCCCCCCAACAACAATAACAAAACCCCAAACCCAAACATCTCCTCGCACAAAAGGGCAGGATAATTCCGGCTGGGTGGCTGCACGGTCCCTCCCAAAAGACGGAGCCCTCCGCTTCCACAGCGGACCAGCTCCCGAGCGGATGGTGGGCTTGCAGGCAGCCCGTGGCCCGTTTTCCCAGACTGCTTCGGTCCCTGGGATGGAGGGGAAGCACCTTCTGCTTGCTCCGGGCAATTCCCAGGCGGCAGAGGGATGTGTGCGGCTCGGGATGCCCGGAGCTGCCGGTACGCTCCGGGAAAAGCCGACATCTGAAGGCAGCCCGTGCGTGCGGCACATCTCAGTGTTTGACGGGTGCAGATGGTGCCGTGGCTAAACCTTAGGTCTGCAGGGCACGGACCCGGCAGCCTCTCGGCTTCTGGGGAACCCTATCTTTGCAAAAAAAAAGAAATCTCTGAGAGGTCTGATAATTGCTGGGGCTTTAAGGTTCAGCCTGGCTTCCCGAGGTTCCCAGGACAGCCGCAGCAGCAATTACCATGCGTGCCGTTTCTGGAGAGCAAAGGGAGGCCTTGGCAAGTCCAGTCCTCGCTGGCTGGGAGCAGAGGGCTCCAGGGAAGGACCTCTGATGGTGGCTTACCTACTTCTGCGGCTCACTGGCTCCGGCAGCAGCAAGGAAGGACACCAAGAGCAGTTTCTCATCCTTCTAGCCAGGACTTAGGCTTTGCGCGTTTGCAATGACTCCCAGCTAGGCAAAAGGTAGAGCTGGTTTTCCCTCCCTGCTCCCTGAGAGCAGAACGTGAGCAATGGAGCAGGATCAGCGGTGGGATCTATACCAGCGCTCATTACAGAGACAAAGCTGGTCCCTCTCCCTTCCCTGATTTCTCAGGTGCTCAGCCTGGCTCTTCTGAAAAGCATCTCTTTTCCCCTTCGGAGAGCTGTTACCAGCCCTGCCCTGGGAAACTGAAAGAGAAAGAAGCAGCAGAGATGGACTAGACCGACACCCATTGAAATGTCCTTGTTAGCCGCTGGCTAAACCGGATTGTGGCCATGATGAAAGAAACCCACATGAAGACAATTAGACTAAATTATGTCCAGTCGCAGAAGACAAGTTAGCAGTGAAATGTGAGGCAGTCCGACTCCAGCCAGGCTCAATGTCTGGCTTGCCCCATCGCTGCCACTCATACATCACCGATCAAGGGAAGCCCCTGCAGGTTGTTTTAAACCAGGGCCAGCAGGAGGTTGGGCTAATGAGTAAAATCTGAACATTCCTCAAATTTCCCATCCATCCCGAGTGAGGGGAGGGTGGAGGAGGGGGATGGGGACAAAGTGCCTCTCTCTGGAGAGGGGCTGATCCTAACGGAGGGACGAAACGCTTGTGCAGAGAACAGGGAGCTGCTAATCCCAGGCCTGACCCACGCCAAGCCAGCCTTGGTCTGTGCCACGGGGAGGTGAAGATCTGGAGATGGAGACCGAAACCCTCTCCCCTTTCCCTCCCTCCCTGCAGGGAATCCAGTCTTCCCTCCCCATTGAAACCAAACTGGGAGACAGCCCTGTTGCTCCCGTGCCGGGAGCAGGGTGCTCCGTGCCACCCGCTTTATCCACCAGAGCCTCCTCAGAGCATCCCAGGAAAATATCCCAGCTCCAGGCCGGGGGGCTGCCATGGGGGCCGTGGGCTGCCACAAGGGCTGTGCAGAGCAGTAAGGGGGCTTTTCAGCCTCTAAGCCAGGAAAGCAGCCCCGGCCCCCCCCCCCCCCACGTTATTGCATTGTTCCCCTGAAGACGACTTACTCAAGGAAGAGGCTGTTCAACACCCAGCCTCATCCATAGCAAAGCCAATAAATAAACCTCGCCCACCTATTCAGAGTTCTTTAAAAGGGGGATGTGGAGGAGGGGAAAGGTAATTAAAAGACATCAAAGAGATGGCAGGAAGAAAAAAGGCATTTTAAAGAGGAAAGAAGAGGGGAAAAACCTATTCCTGATCAATACAATTACAGTGCTTTAGAGAGCTGCTTTAAAGCACAAGCATGCGAGAGCCCAGCACCGAGCAGCTCAACTGCATGTCTCTGCTAAAGTCACACCAAGCTTTCCAGGAGCACTCGGGATCCTGGGGCTGCAGGGTTTGTATGCCAGGCCTGAGAGCTTGAAAAGGACCCCAGTAAATGAGTTCCCTGAGGTTTCTGTCTCCAGCCAGTCACTTGGTGAGCTGAGGCAGCTTTTTAAGTCTTGGCTTGGATTTTGCAGCCAGCAGTCACCACCAGCTCCCCACCTTTAGCATCCCTGCACAATTACGGTGGCAAGGGCTGGAGCCAGCCTGCTGCAAGGCAGGCAAAGGTGACTTCTGCCTTCCTAAGGATGAGAGGATGGCCAACTCCTGCTACAAGAGAGCAGGGGTAGGGACATGGGGTACCAATTGACCCGAGAGCAAGGGGAAGAGCCGTAGAGAGCTGGGCTTGCTCCTCCTGTGGTTGCCGAAGGGAGAGGAGAGACGTGGGACAAAGTGAGAAGAGAAGGTCTAAAGCTGTCGCGGCTGCCAGAGCCCTTCTGAAAGCGGCTGGGTTTCTGCTTTCTGTGGGGCCGATTATGGCAAAGCTGCTTTCTGCTGAAAAATTCCTGCCCCAGGTTCCCAGGCACTTTTCTCTCATGCCTATGGAGCAATGCCTGACCCCAGCCTCTCCTCCTAACATGTGCCACTGGAAGAACCTGGGAGTCGTCTCCTGCTGACTTCTTGCAGCTCATCAGCTGATACCAGTAGGCTCTTAAACCAGGGATGCTCAGAGGACAAAAGTTTCTTTAATCCACAGGCAGTGTCACAGAGCTTCGGAGGGCAAAACCTCGTATCTGGATGCAAAGCCCACTGGGGCTGAGTGTACGTATCAGGTCAGACTGGGTCGTTATACTTGTCCTTCAGGCTTTAAATCCACGAAATTTTTGGAAAAAAGCAAGTAGAAGAGAGGAAAGACGAGAATTTATCAGTAATAAACTTCTACCCTTTTTCTTCATTAATGAAATCAGCATATGGTCCCTATCCTGAAGACTAGCTGCCTCCCGTTACTTGGTTCCTCGCCCTCCACCGCTCTTTCTCCCTCCACTGCTCTTCTGTGTGTCTCCATCTCCATCGCTCTCTCCCTGGGATTTTAATTACATTCATCTATTTCCACTCACTAGGTCTGTCACTTTCCAGCAGGACTGCTGTAATTATATTGTGGGAAGCACCGTTCACTTTGCTGAAGCCTGAGCGGATTAAGGATCCTCCGCGCCTTTTCCCACCCCTCTCTGCCAGGTACCTGCACAAAGATGACAGATGGTCAGGGGCCATTTATTTCCCCTAATGAGCTGGTACAAAAGGAGATGGCTCCCAAAACACATGTATATTTTCGGTTAACTAAAAATGCCCCAGACTCCCCGGGCTTTGCCGGAAAGATGGGAAGGGTCTGAACCCAGGCAAGGAAACGTGCCAGCGGATGGAAACAGGGGTTTTCAGGCGCTGCAAGAGGAGCCCAGCTCTGGGTTCAGAGGAGCCCGGACTGCGGGAGCGTGTCCCTGCCCTGCGGTCTGCTCAGCACCAGGGTTACTCAAGCTCCGTTTCTCTCCCGCAGTTGGTCTCAGGGGCCAAGAAAAGCTGACTCGTAGAAGGGTATTGAACAAAAGCTCTGAACCTTGCCTGCGTGATGGACGCCTCTTAAAAGCAAATCTTACGTTCCTTTCAGGTGGCCAAGAGAGAGCTCTCTAGCCTTATCTCCACCGTCGCGTTAATGTGTGATGAGTTCCAGGGCAGCTGAGCTTTCCCGAGGAGCGTGAGACACAGGGCATGCTCCACGGTGGTCCAGCAGAAACTACCACAAACTTGAAATTTAGGCTGATGCGGATGAGGTAGGGCTGTTGGTGGGCATCAGAGGATGTCAAAGGATGAAGAAGATAATTCCAAGCATAAGCATGTGCAGAGATTACAGCATGAAAAAAAGAGCATGGCTGCCCGTAGCCTGAGCTGATGTAAAGCACCAGAGCTTTGAAGGATCTGCGCAGATTTATGCCAGCTGAAAGCTTAGCCTCAAAAGTGGATTCAGTTTAACCCTCTGGAAGCATGCTATTAGACTGTGAGGCACTGGAGATAAACTAGGCACCGCATCCTCCCAGTTTGCTGTAGCTGGTTGCTGATCCTAACCCAGCCGAGGCCTAACGGTGATTTAAAACACATATATAGTCTTACAGAGAGGCAAGGCCTGTCAGTGGTGGGGACGGAGGAGTTCCAAAACCCACACCCCTTGGTTGCCCCATTTCACCCACCGCTGCCAGTACGGCACCCAGTGCAGGTGTTGTGCCCCACTGCCACCAATTTCAAGGCATACGCTGGACCAGGCATGGCTTCTGCTATTTCCCAGGGGAGAGAAAATAAACGAACTTCGAGTTTAAATTAAATCCCGTCACTGGAAAAGTACTTGCAGGGCTGAACGTGTCTCTCCCAAGTGTCTCCAAGTTCCCTGAGCTCTACTTAAGCCCACAAGGTGCAGCTGGAGCCAAGACCTCAACAACTTGCCTCTTCAAGTCTTCCCGTTTTTATCTGGGCATGGCTTATATGGGAAATTCAGGCTCCAGCTGCTCAGCATTTCCCCAGGTCCCACAGTGAAGGCAGGCACCAGGTTCAGAAGACCGATCTCCACATGCAGCTTTTTTTTTCTGGGACAAGAGTTTCCTTTGTGCCTGCAAATCTTTGGTCCCAGTCACGGAGAGCAGCTCCCCGGCGCGGGCGCAGCAGTAAGGGCTGTGTGGCTGTTTCAGAGGCTGCTTCAGGACATTTACCTCCGGCCCGTCTCCTCTGGGGATCTGCAAAACAGATGCCTGAAGCGGCAAGCCTGAAACCTGCTCGTGAGATAACGCTTCGGTTGCCGCTTCCATCCATTTTCAAGAGGTGGCACCTGTAAAATAGGCACAATTCAGTGCTCCGAAGTGAACGCTGCGGCTGCTGCAGCGGGCCCCTGGGCTGCCAGCAACGCTGTCTCAGAGATGAAATGTGCTGGTAAAACCAAGGGTCTTGACCTGCGGTGGTAATTAAAGATCCCACAGCAGTTTTTGCAAGAGTAAGGGAACCAGCCCTGCTGTCCTGGCCAAAGTCCAGCTTGGGTAATTATATTCACCCCCTCGACCCCATCGGGCTGGGTCCATGGCAGCTGTGACATGACATAGTGTGTGCTGGGGCTTCAGAGCCCAGCGGGAGCCCGGCTGGCCACAACTGGGGGGACCTGGGAGCAAGATAAAAGGTGAGTTGAGGGTATTCAGCACATAACCCTGCTGCTAGCTCATTAAAAGACAACATTTGCAGGTCCCCTTTAAACTGTTTATCCATTATTGAAAATACCATATGTTACATGTCCATGAAGATCAGCTTTCAGCTGCAAGATAAGCTGCGTCCATTTATTGTTCTTCCCTCTCTCCCTCCTCCCTCCCTCCCTCTGGGCTTTTAATTACATCCATCACCTCCCACCCCTCTGGTGGAGCTGGCTTCACGTCTCACCAGCCCAGCGAGGGAACAAGGCCCATTTTTTTCTCTTGGAAGGGAGCAATTGTTTTGCTTCCCGCACACAAGTCCTAGAGCGAGAGACATTTAGCAGCCGCTGTGAAATTTCAGCCAGGATTGGAATTTATTTTAAGACGCCGGCCTTTAAATTTTTCATTAAACCTTTTCCCCCTGCGATGCAGCAGGCTTCTGCAGGGACCGGGGGAACATCGTGTTTATATGCCTGGCACGTCGGGAGAGGACGGAGGATTTCACACCACCCTGGGCAAAGGCTTCCCGGCGCAGCACACGCCGCTAACCAGACCCCACAGCAAGACCCGCTCGGAGCCGAGCGCCGCAGCCCCCGACCCGGCAGGGCACCGATGCAAACCACCCCAGCCTGCCTTGCATTTCAAACGCCACCCGCTTCAGCAGAATTCAAGGCGCTTTGCCGCAGCAGGAACGCTCCCTGCGAGTTCCCTTTTCGGTCGGCTCATTTCCAGTGACCCGGCCGGTGAGCTGTGTGCAGGAGGCGCTGGTTTTTCGCCTACCGGGGTGCTGAGCCCATGGTACGGTGCTGTAAGCTCGCAGCCGGTGCCAGAGCGGTGGCTTGGAGAGCTGCCGGCTGTAGGGATTGCTTGAAGCATCCTGTTCTAAGACCTGGGGTTTTATTGCTTGTAACTCTGCCAGACCTCAGGTGCCTAAGCTGAAATTTTCCATGCTAGGTGTCTGCTTTTGCGGGAAAGGAGATGCCTGCAGCAAACTCAGAGGGGATGAAACTGCCTGGAGGAGATCTTCCTTTTTCTCCCCATGTGCTCCTATTGCATTTACTGTCCAGCTCCTGCTGTATGCGAGCCAGGGGCTTGGCAAACATCGACCAAGCCCGTGCACGAGATGAGCTGGGGCTCCTATAGAGACATGGCTCATGACCACGGCGTTAAAGCACATAAAAGTTCTGAGATGGGGCCGCCATGCCCGACTTTGCAGCCTTAACCAGGTTAACTCTTTTCGGCATGCAATGATTTTCTAGTATCGGCTCTTTTAGATCATTGGCTGGTCTTTATATTTTCCTGAATATGACCCGAAAAAACGCTGCGAGGGAGCGTGGTAACTCCCGACTGAGCGGTTTCAGCAAACCAAAAGGAAAAGCCTGACCGACCCCCTGTTAGAAGTCCACTGCCCCAAATTTGGTTGCTGTCAGATTGGTCGTTTCCCTGAAGAGCGATTACAAACCCAGGAAAGCCCACCGTAGGGGGACCGCTCCGCTGGCAGAGTCACGCACATATAGGATCAAACCCCACCTCCGCACCATGCAGTCCAGCTTCCCGGCTCTGCAAATGTCTCCGTGGCCGAGGAACGTGGTTTAAATATAGCCCGGTCCCACCTACGAGGCCAGATTGCATTAACAGGGTTTAATCTCCCTTGCAGGCGAAGGGTGCTGCAAAACTCCCCGCACCCTTCCACAACGAAACAGCCTTGCCCAGAGCCAGCTTTCCACGTGCCGCCCCGCAGTAACGAACCGATCTGCCCGCGCCCAAAGCGTTCCGCCAAGTTTTTGCACGGCAGCAGGTTTCGGCTGCAAGCCTGCCATGGTATTGAACGTACAGCGGCGAGGTGTATCATTAATTTATTAATTATTCATGGAGCGCCAGACGGGCACGCAGAAGATCAGACAGGGAGAGCTGGCTCCCAGCGAGCGCCCGGACTCTCCTTATGTCAAGACTTGCTCTTCAGTCACAGGCACGTTGTCACCGGCCACCTGCACGTGACGGGACAATCTCTGTTAAAATCCCAATTAGCACATAATAAGGTAGGCACAAAACCTGACTCTCCTGACCCAGACGGGCCCCCACTTCCCTTTCTTTCCCGTTTTTTTAAACAAAAGGTTTCCTGTCATTAAAACTCGGGGCTAAGAATAAGGCTTTGGATTAGTGGCAGGGGGACTTTGGCTGGGGCGAGACCCGCTGCGTGCCCCGAGCCCGAGGCCACAGCCCACCCCATGGGGAGCCCAGGGAGCCTCTGGGTTGACCGGCCGGTCCTGCCGTGGCCCCCGGGACACTTGGCGAGAACCTGGCAAGTGGAGCTCCCCCAGCATCCCTTTGAGCTAGCCGAATGGCCCTGGCATTCTCTGGAAGGGCTGGTTTTGTGATCTATCCTGGGAAATGAAGAGGGTCATTCAAAGGCCCTCCACAGCCAGAGCAGTCTCCCTTTCATGGCTTGCCTCCAGTTGCCATAAACCATTAATGTCGGGCGATAAAGGGTGAGTACTGCAAACGGTAAGGAACGGGCAAAGAAACCTGCGTGGGCAGTCCCGGACGGATGGAGAGGACCGCCTGGGAACCCGTGGTCTACAGAATGGGTTTCTACTAATTTCTCCAAGTCAGTGCACAAAGGCAACCTCAACGCTTTGCTGACGCAGCCGACAAGGGGGAAGGGTGCCGCGGTTGCTGTGAGCTGACCTGAGGTCGGTAATCTGCTGATTAAGGAGGGCTCCGGAGCCAGCTTCCATGCAGACAGCCGTGGTCCTCCCCAGCTGCCTCAGGGAATCTGTCTCGAAACGTGTCTGTCCCACACGATGCACCGCTGCACTGGGGATGGGTGCTGCGGGTTAGCCCCGGTCCGAGCACAGTACGCCACCGCTCCATCGGCAGTTTCTCAGGGTCTCACAGATTAACTTGTACTAGGATCTTGGCTGTTTGTCTCTGGATTTGTCCATTTTCCTTCCTCCCGTGCCTCACACAGGCTGTTCCTTAGAGCAACCGGTTAGGTTAAGTGTAGGCTTAAGAATGATTCATTTGAGCTCTACTTCCTTCAAAATACAAATCCTAGACTCATTCTTCTCATCATATTTTCAAACAGGTTTTAATCCAGGCATAATGTCTTTAGTAAGAATAACAGGCGGAAACTAGAACAGAAGTTAGTGTTTTGTCTGTTCAGAGGAAGTTTGGAGCATTCACGTTCAAAGTATGGAGAGAAAAAGCCTAATCTGGTGATAGGACATTCTCTCTGCGATGCTTCGGGGAGTAAACGTGTCCTAAGACCATGAGCTAGTGAGGGACTATGACTGTTACTATTTTGCAGGGAGTGGGAGGTGTGCCAGGTTGGGCGTCCTGTCTCTCCCACCCAATTAAGACAACCCTTTTTGCCATTCAATGCAATTTTTAATATAAGCCTGATACCATGAAAAATTACGGTCTTCTTCCTGGAAGACAATAGGGTATTTTTCAGGGAGTTGTTTTGCTCATTGTGTGCATTGTGGGATCTTCTCTGCTTATTTTTAACTGGGGCAAGTTTTATCAAAGAAATGAAATGACTCTAAGTCACGGTGACAATGGCAGGGGGATGAAGTCACAACGTTAATCTTCTCTGTGCAACTCTAAAGAAGTGGAAACTTCCACTGAATGCCATGAAATCCTCTCCACAATGAAGTTGTTCAGACGTGCCAATCACAAGCTCACAACAACTACAGAACTGAAACTCTTCTCGGAAGGAAAAGGTCTGGCGTGATGCTAACAAGAGGACCTCTAGATGTTGAAACGTGTGCCTGTATGGGGTTTTTCACGAGCACGAGCGCCAACGCCTACCTGCAGTGAAATGGGAGGCTGGGAGAATGAGAATTGGGGCTCCCTCCTCTTTGTGGCTTTGCGGGACAGCCCACTCCTGCGCTCGCAGGAATGCACGGGAAGATGGGTCTCCGCACCCACCAGCCCTGCCGGCGGGCTGGCTCCGAGCGGTCGCCCCATTCCCCATTTCGCTTGCAGCCGCAGGGGTTGCTGAAGCACCAGCCTCCGGGGCTCACTGCACCTGAGACTGGGGCAGCGCAGGAAGGGCTCGGCAGGGACCGTGCTGCTGCGTGTGGCCCTGGCCGGCGCTGCGGCACTGCACCGGGGCTGGCTGCGGTGCTGCATTGGGGCTCACTGCGGTGCTGCATTGGGGCTGGCTAAGGTGCTGCACTGGGGCTGGCTGCGGTGCTATACTAGGGCTGGCTGCGGTGCTGCATTGGGGCTGGCTGCAGTGCTGCACTGGGGCTGGCTAAGGTGCTATACTAGGGCTGGCTGCAGCGCTGCACCAGGGCTGGCTGTGGCACTGCACTGGGGCTGACTATAGTGCTGCACTGGGGCTGGCTATGGTGCTGCACTGAGGCTGGCTGCAGCATTTTGCCAGGGCTGGCTGCGGTGCTGCATTGGGGCTGGCTAAGGTGCTGCACTGGGGCTGGCTGCGGTGCTATACTAGGGCTGGCTGCGGTGCTGCATTGGGGCTGGCTGCAGTGCTGCACTGGGGCTGGCTAAGGTGCTATACTAGGGCTGGCTGCAGTGCTGCACCAGGGCTGGCTGTGGCACTGCACTGGGGCTGACTATAGTGCTGCACTGGGGCTGGCTATGGTGCTGCACTGAGGCTGGCTGCAGCATTTTGCCAGGGCTGGCTGCGGTGCTGCATTGGGGCTGGCTAAGGTGCTGCACTGGGGCTGGCTGCGGTGCTATACTAGGGCTGGCTGCGGTGCTGCATTGGGGCTGGCTGCAGTGCTGCACTGGGGCTGGCTGCAGTGCTGCACCGGGGCTGGCTGCGGCACTGTGCCAGGGCTGGCTGCAGTGCTGCACCAGGGCTGCCTATGGTGCTGCACTGGGGCTGGCTGTGGCACTGCACCGGGGCTGGATGCAGTGCTGCACCAGGGCTGCCTACAGTGCTGCACTGGGGCTGGCTGCAGTGCTGCATTGGGGCTGGCTGTGGTGCTGCACCGGGTCTGCCTGCGGCACTGTGCCAGGGCTGGCTGCGGTGCTGCATTGCAGCTGGCTGCGGCGCTGCACCAGGGCTGACTACCGTGCTGCACCAGGGCTGACTACGGTGCTGCACCGGGGCTGGCTACGGTGCTGCACTGGGGCTGGCTGCAGCGCTGCGCCGGGTCTGACCGTGCCTGCTGGAGGTGTGTGGCCGTAGGCTAAAAAGTAAAGGAACAATCGCCGACATTCTTTTTGCCAGCCGCGGTGCATCAGAAACCTTTAAAGAACGTACGGCAGATGGGTCTCGTCTCCCGAGCTCTGGAGCGGGAGTGCTGGAGGGAGCAGGGAGCCGCAGCTCTCGCGCCCAGCGCGGGGGGCTCTGGGTTGCACGCGTGCGTAGGTGGGCGTCACACGCGCATCCAGGCCACCCAGTCCTCCCACTGACAACGGAGGAACCTTTGCTGGTGGTTTCGGTGGGATGGAATCGATATTCCGAAGCAAAGGGAGAAGTCCGGTACGCAGCTGCATCACAAAACACCTCTCGGAGGCAGTGAGGAGCCTCCCGTCCGGATCAGGAATAGCGGCGCGTTAAGGTTCCAAACGGATCTTTTCGTGGCACCTGCCGGAAGAAAAAGCGGCGTGAACACCCCGAACTGTAAAAACCGGTCAAGAAGCTGTTGCTTTGTTTTCTGTCTTCTTCTGAGCTCCTCGTGGGTTGGTTTGAGGAGAAGGGTGGGCTGGGTAAAGAACAGACACCAAAGCGTGTCCTAGCACCCAGAGAACTTCAGAGGAAAACCAGCTTATTTCATTAGCGTTGTAAACAAGATGGACTTTTTCAAAATATTTATTTTAGGAATCAAATTAAATGTTCCAGCTATTTGGGAATTCAATTCTCTCTTTCTGCGGGTGCTAGTCAGGGCTCCCAATGCATCAGTGCACGGCTTTAAAGGCATTTCTCCACTCTTTTGGATTAGTGACCCATTCTAACAGGTCTTCATTGACGGGGAGTGTGGGTCTCTCAAAGAGTCCATTGGATACAGCTTACAAAAGAGTTTAGCCGGAGATGAAGAGTTTACAAAAAGTTTGTAGGAAACCGTGGAGTCCTTTTAAAAGAGAATAAACTGCCACTGCTGTGTCTGGGTTGAGTTAATCTGATTAGGCCAAGCTCATCAACAGGCCCACTGAAAAGAATGAGGCGGGGGGAAAGCAAGCTGTGGACGGGGCCAAGAAAAAAACTAGGGACCTTTTTACTAGAGAAGTCAAACAAAACCTATTGTTGCAGAGCATGCTTGCCTACAGATGGCAAAATGACAAATCTTTTCAAAGGCAAAGCAAATATAATTGATGGCTTTTTTTTTTTTTTTTTTTTTTTCCCCCCAGGTATGGGAACAGACACTTAATAAGATTAAGGGAAACCAAAATGAAAGGGGCTGTGAAATACCGCAGATACTTGTCCTGGTTATTTGGATGGCATAGGCCTACGGAGTTTACCTACTCTACATAAAACCTTGAGAAAAAAAGGCCCTACTGTCTATCGTTTATGCTCCTAGGTCCCTTAGGAAGCGTACGTGCATCATTCCCCCCACCCTCAGTTAATGCCTGTGCTCTTCCAAACTCCCGGAGACGAAAGCACCCAACCAAGGAGTGGAGGAGCAGACCAACGGGACAACCGACTTGCCTTAGGAGAGGGTGAAGGTTTTGGCAGACTGTGCCATCCTTCCAGCCCTGGTTCCTACCTTGCGACCTCCCGCTCTGCCCAGCCTGCCCTGGCCTCCTCTTCCTCCGGCCGGGGGGCAGGGGGCTGCTTTTGGCCAGGCGGCCGGAGCGGAGGGAAGCAATGCAGACCCCGTCCTGCCGGCATTTGGCCGCTCCTTTCTCCCCGGGAAAGGAAAGAACCAGCAAAAAGGGCAAGTTTTCCAGACTCCGCTCTGAACCCGAGGCCATTCCTGCTTCTCTCCACGCAGGGCTTGCGACAGCACGCACCTCCACCGCCGGCAACTGCTGCTGCCCCGGGACCCGGCAAGCTGCAGCGAAGCCCCCGCGGACCACATCCCAAATTTAGTGCCGGGGCGGCACGAGCTTCATCCCCTCCTAGGAGGAAAGGGGCTGCGCCAGGTCGGGCGCCCTGGGCGCAGAAAGGGGGTGATGGCATCCTCGCGCCGTCTCGTTTTGAGATGTTTATTGCGGCCAAATTAAAAAGCCTATTTTAAAATCCGGCCGGAAAGTTACATCACCGCCATTACCTTCTCAGGAGATATTTTAGGCTCTATATTTAGAGCAGCTCGAGTTGTGCTTGGATTTAGCATAGACAGCTCCTTAGCCAGTATAATTAAGAACAGTATCAGTGGAAGGCATGTAAGGAGATTTTCTCCCCAAGGCCACCTAATACAGATGTAATTGACTCTATTTTCTGCTTTCTGCACACGGATTGCCGCAACTCAGCCCCTATTATCCGTCAACAAATGAACAGGATCCAGTGAAAGGGACCTCTTCAACCAGGACTGGTTTTAGAGAATGGAGCACTGGGCTGTGTTAAATCTGGACACAACGCGGCTTCGTTCCCTTCCTTTTTATCTCCGCCGCCTTTTCAAGATGTTTTCCAGTTAAGGGTAAGTCAGCAAATATGTGTTTGGGCAAAGTGTTGGCACTTGCTAAAGAAGAGAACATCTGTCTCAATCAGCTGGTCTATTCTATCGCTGCAGCTCAACGGAGGCTCTCAGCACTGAAAGACAAAACCAGGGCAAAGTCTTCAGAAAGGTTTTTTGTGTACGCAGTTGCAATTTTCTTTTGCTAAAATTTCCAAGGGCGGGGAAGGAGGAAGGGAGGTGAGAAAAGAAATTAAACCCCATTTGCTTCATAGTAAAAGAGCCCCAGAAAATCTCCATTTCTAATGTTGCAAAATTCCTGCCGCGTTACCATCGTTGCATTCCCACAGCCAGTTTCGCAGCCGTGAAGAGGATGTCCTTAATAGCAGCAGGCACAATGAATAATAGTTTATTAGCGCAGACAGTAATTTTCTTAGAAATATCTTTGCGTTTAGCTGAAAGAGCCCCGGCATTTCCTTGGAGCGAAAGAATGCCTTCGGCGTATTCTAATGGTATTCCCGCGCACAACGCGACGGCGCAGCCCGAGCGGTCAGCACGTGTCGGATGCAAGGAACGTGCCCGCGCTGCAGCTCTGGAAGCGCGCAGAAATCGGAGAGCGTGGAAAACCGAGCAAACGGAGGAACGGGGGGAAACTTTTTGCACTCCTCGAGACATAGCTAAGGAAGAGCCTTTGCCTCGCGAGAGCCGGCCTCGACTCCGAAGTTTTGCAAAGGCACCTGAGCCCAGCCTGGCTCGGTGGGTAAGGGCTGCGCTGAAGTCGGAGCCTGCGGTTTCTTCCCGATCTGAAGCCGTTCAGAAGCGACTCTACCGGGGAGACGGGGAGGAACGGAGCAGAGCGCTGCAGAAACGGGCCAGGGGTTTGGAGGGAGGCAGGCGTACGCAAAAAGCTGCTTCGCGTTTTCCCCTTTCTGGCCCTGGGCTTGTTCGGGGGATTCTGCGAGTCAGACGACCCTGATAATTAATTTTAGCTGATTAGAGCGGTAAGCTCCAGAGGGACAAAAAAGGCCGTGCTAGGTTTGAAAGGGATGCTCGGGGCAGAAGGCTGTACTGTAATTTGTTACACATTATAGCCCGCTAAAGAACTTCCTCGCAATCTGCCAGGCCTTAATGTCTTAATTTCTCCTTCAGCATTCCCTTTGACACACTATCCAAAGTGATGTATGGCGGGGGCTGATTGCATGGGATCAAGCCGAGGGAAATCCAGGAGGGATTACAGCCCAATCCCTGGGCAAACAGGCGCTGGAGTGGCTGAACACAGCCACAGCTGTCTGCCCGACAATACCCAGAACAAACAGTCCCTGCGGAACAAGGCACGGCCAGGGGCACAAGCAGGCAGGACGCGGGAAGGAGACAAAAACCTGCATTCAGCCCCCTGGGACCCTGGGCCTTTTATGAGCCTTTTTCACCCCAGCTGCAAGCTTTTGACTTGCGCTTCAAAATTTTAGAAGCCTGGCTGTAATAAAACTAGGTTTAGTGATCAAAGAGAGCTGGAGATCCAGTGCATATCCGGGCTGGGCAAGGACAAGCGGAGACCGCCACGAGCGGTTTGTCCTCTTCTGTTCTCTCTCACCTAATCAAACACCAATATTGGGATTAATAATCTGTCTCACATTGCCAGTCTTCAGGCGGAAAGAGCCTTTAAGCTGTTTTTTTTTTTTTTAAAAAAAACGCAACATGTATGAACATGATGGTTTTTTAAGGGATCAAGATTAAATATATAGGCCATGCCCAGAGAGGAATCACAGGGACTTTTCACATAAGCCGTAAGAAGGAAAATCCCAGGTCTCCATCCAGAGACAGTTTAAAGGCTTTCACTTTCCCAGCGCGTATTCAGGACAGGTTGCTGGTGACACAAACTCTAAAACCCAAATTATACCAAGCCAGAGTAGCGCTAACTGCAAGGGAATAATTGCATGATTAAATGGATTAAATGCAAGCGAACAAACGCGGTTCCAGTCGCGCTGGAATTCACCAAGCATGCTTTTTTGTTTCTTTGGCATCTCCTACGGACCTCGCTTAGTGAACTACAGCCACAATAAAACGGGACGTAAACAAGATGCGCGTGACCTGCGATGGAGAAAAGCTGCTTACGGGGAGAAAAACCCTCGTGAGGAGGAGAGTCTGCCCACCCTCTGCTCAGCACCGCTCTCTACCCCGATGCCCCAACAGCCCCGCGTTCCTCTGACACCCCGCAGGCAGCTGAAATCCCCAAGGATTTGGCATGCTCTGGCCAGTCCCGATGGGCTCTTGCGCACCTCCTGCATCCAGACGGAAAGCGGAGCCAGCTGCAGACAAGACATCCAAATCCCTCCTCACCCTCTGGGAAGTTTCTGCACTCCTTAAACCATGGCTGGAGCCGGGGGGTTGGAGTTTTCCAGCCCTTTCTTGCTCCCTGCCAGCCTGGGGAGCCTGCCCCAGGGAGGGGAAACTGGGAAGCGGGAACAGCTGGACACAGCTGGGTAGCTCCATCTCTCCGGCTGGAGCTGACACCGAGGGGTAGCGGAGGGGAAGGCGGGTTGTGTCCCATCCCGTCACCATCGTGCAGGCTAAATTGCCACTAAAGGGATGTAAAATACTGCAGAAGGGGCCCTACTGCAAAATATCCCCCATCTCCTTTAACACCACCGCCTCGACAGCCCCCCGAAATTACAAAGCACGAGGGGGGGGGCACGGCAGGGGCTTACGGTTCACCCGCGGAATCTCCTTAATGAACCGATTCAGCCAACTCTCTTCCCGCATGGGTATTACCGGGCACGTCAGTGCTCCCAAAGAGTCGCTGCCAGAACACGGTCCCAAACCGCAACTGAGTTTTCCGGGAGGGATTTGCGATCAACCTCTGGCTTGGGTTTGGAACGGCGACGTTATCGAAACGCGGGCTTAGGGAGGAGGGAGACCGGGTGCGAAGCGACAGAGTTATCTCCCAAATACCAGTCCTGGGGTGAGCCAGAATTCTGGCTTAATCTGAAGTTACTTAAGGAAATGAGAGTCTTTCCCTGGATTTCACTGAGCTTTGAAACCTGAACACAGCTGAAATTTGAGGAGGAAAGACTACGCCTTATGTCAGAGTTTTAGAACGACAAAAACTCTCCCAACTTGTCACATGGAGAAGAATTCTCTCCGGAGAGGACCACAGTCAATAATCACTGCTCCCAGCCTGGGAATTGCATCACTTCACGTAGATTCTGTTGGAAACCTTGCTCATTTATTTTTTTTTCACTGCAGTTATGTCATTAATGCATTCAGAATTAACTGTCAAAGGAGGGACACCATTTTTGTTATTAGTTATTTCCTCACAGTATTTTTACATGAGTAAAGGAGATTGCACAAAGGGCCGTTGTTCTGCATTTTATTGGTCTCGTAAGGAAACAGATCCCTGAACCTTTCCAACGAGACTTATAAAGCAAACATTTATTATTCTTCAGTAAGACAACACGCACCTCGGTGCACTTTTCGCAAAGGAACCGGCTAGACTTTGTGGGCATTTCGATAAGCAGCGCTCACCCAGAAAAAAAAAACAACAACGTACCTCCCACAAACCAAAAAAATCACAATCCAGCCAAGAATTGCTGTTTCCGCGGTCACGTGTGCGTTGGCGTGATAGAGGAAAAGGATCCTGAAATAAATGTATTCCCCTGGATCCTTTGATGTCTGCAGGAAGATGATGCTGTTTCGTACGGAACGTCTTGCTCACGTGCGTTTTGCAGCCTGTATGTGGCAAACCACCTAAGATTGCACCTGAAGCGAAAGGCCCGGAATGTGATGCAGCAATGAGAATGGAAATATTTCAGAGAGTTTTTCCTTCTTTTTTTTTTTTTCTTTTTTTTTTTTTTTTTTCCTTCCTTCCGTTTGCCCTTCTGGGTCCCTCCAGCACCACTCTCAGCCACGCCGGAGCACCCGGACACGTCGCTGCCTGCCTGCGAGCCCCACGCAGGACTAGCCTCTCCAGGGAGGAGGCTCGCCAAGAAAGCCACCGGCCTCCTCCCTGCTCCCTTTTGCCTCCGGGAGGCGAGAATCCGGGAAGCGTTCCAGGCGCTCATCCAGCTTCTGGCATCCCCTTGCGAGGCACGGGTCGGATGGGGCGGCCGAGGCCGGCACGGTACCCGGGATGGGATTTTTTGTTTTTTTTTTTTTTTTTCCCCGCTGCCTCGCACCTTCGGCTCCGGCTTGGCGAACGCTCCGGTGTTTTCCTCCTTCACGCCGCCAACGACGTGGGAGACCCCCCCCCTCGGCCCGCCGGGCTGAGGCCGCCAAACTCGCTACACTTGTGCTTTCAGAGCGTAAAAAAAGGATCTTTCGAAGAGCCGGCGCTCGTCCTGGGGTGGCACAGAAGGGCACAAAACCCACCCCCAAACTGGGCTGTAGGGTCTCGGGGTACCCCGGAGCCCCAATTTGGGTGAAGGCAGGTGGGTGGCAGCGGGTGGAAGGTGGCGTTTCCAGGCTGTCCCCAACGCCGGTCCCGCTCAGGCGTGGGACGGTCTCGCAGCGCCGGGAAAATGCAGAAATTACAGCTCCGGCTGCAGAAACGGTTAAGGCAAACGGAATGATTCATTGGAGCAAATTAAAAGCAAAGCGTGAGACGGGCTTAAATGTAGTGTGTGGTTACGTTGTCCTGCAAAAAAAAAAAATTTTCCCCCAAACTAAGCCATGTCGTGCTTTGGTTTTCGGAGGGAGAATCGAAGGCGTTTTCCCCTACGAGAATCTGCAAAATTTTTTGCCACCGGCTCTTTTATCCTCGCTTCAGGAATCGGTGAGAATCGGACGCGCCTCGAGTCAAGGTATCGCCCCGAATTTCAGATGTGGGCCTACGGGAAGCGAATAAATACCCAATTTACGATTATTAAAAGATTTCAGGGAGGTTTAATACCGACGCCGCGTTCTCTAAAAAAAAAAAAAACCAAACCAAAAAACCCCCAAAAACCTGTTTAAAGAGGGGGAGGGTTTTTGAAGCTCGAAGCCCGGCTTAAAGCTCGCAGCTCCCCACGGGAGGAACCCGCCGCGTGGGTATCGCGACACACGCAGTCACGACAGAGAGCTCGGGTCCGAGTTGGGAGGTGGTGGGGGGGGGGAGGGGGCGGGGTTTCCCATGGCGGCCGCGAGCGGGGCGCGCGCCCCGGTGCGGGGAAAAGCCGCGAGCGCTCTGGCACGTGCTCCGGGCGGGAAGAAAAAGGAGGAGGAGGAGGAGGAGGAGGAGGAGGAGGGAAAGGAGGGGGGAAGGGGGGAGAGTGGGGGCGCGCGGCGGGGCCGCGTCTCGGGGGCGGAGGCACGAGCGCCGCCGCCCGCCGCCCAGCCGCCCGCCGTTTGATTGACAGCGGGGGCGGCCGCCAGCCAATGGGAGGAGAACGACGACGACGACGACGACGCCGGCGGCGGGTGCCCCCCCCCCCCCCCCCCCGCCCCGTCTCCCTCCACACCCCTCCCGCCCATTGGCCGCCCGCCGGCCGCGGCCTCGCGTGCCGCGCCAGCCGCCGCCGTTGCCGGCAGCGGGAGCAGCAGCCGGGGCCGCCGCCTCCGCTTTTTTCCCCGCCCGCGGCGCCGAGGCGGAGACGGGGGGGGGGGGGGGGAGGGGAGCGGGTGTCACAAGCAGCGGCACGAAGGGGTCGCGCTCAGTCTGAAGTGCGGTCGCCCCCCCCCCCCCCCGGGGGGGTGGGATTCGGTCGGGACCGGGGGTGGGGAGAAAAAGCGGCGGTGCCCGGGGCGTCCCTCCCGCCGCCCCCACGTGGCCGATGTGGGAGGGGATGGTGGGGGGGGGGAGAGAGGGGTGGGCGGTCCGCGGCGCGCGTGACGGACAGGCGAAAAGACCGCCGTCCAATAGAAAAACGGGCGGTACGACTGTAGGGACCGGGACGATCGTTGATTGGTTAGCGGGAGTGTGGGAACGGCCGCGGCGGCGGTTTCACACGAATGGGGAGCCGCCGCCGGGTATAAAAGGGCGGGGGGGGCGCCAGTCCGCCGGTACTGCCGGCCCCGCCGCTGCCGCCGCACGCGCCCCGCGCCCGCCGCACGCGCCCGCCCGTTGCCGCCGCCACCGCCGCGCCATGCCCGCCGACACGGGCATGGAGAAACCGACCGCCTCACCCATCGCGGGGGCGCCGGCCAGCGCCAGCCACACGCCGGACAAACCGCGGAGCGCCAGCGAACACCGGAAGGTAAATGGCGGGTGCCGGTCGGGTCGCAACGGCGGCGGCGGCGGCGGTGGTGGTGGCGGCGGCGGTGGCGGAGGCTGCTGCGGCGGCGGCGCTTGATGGCGGCGAGCCCGCGGCCGTGCTGAGGTCGGTGCCGGGGGTTGGGAACCGGGGCGGGGGGGGGGGGGGGGGGTGGAGACGGTGAAGGGAACCGGCCCGGGGGGGGGCTGACCGGCTCCGTTCTCCCCGCAGTCCTCCAAGCCCATCATGGAGAAACGGCGCCGGGCACGGATCAACGAGAGCCTGGGGCAGCTGAAGACCCTCATCCTGGATGCGCTGAAGAAGGATGTAAGTGGGGCGACGGGGAGGGGAGGCTGAGGGGACCGGGGACCGACAACGGCGGCGGGCAGCCGCTGACGAAGCCCCGTTCTCCGTCCCGCAGAGCTCCCGGCACTCCAAGCTGGAGAAGGCGGACATCCTGGAGATGACCGTCAAGCACCTGCGGAACCTGCAGCGGGCGCAGATGACGGGTAAGAGCACCCTGCTTGACCCTGTGGGTGGGTGAGTGGGGGTCTCCGGGGTGCTGACCTGCCGCTCACCTGCCGTCCGACCCCCCCCCCCCCCCCAATCTCCTCTACCCTCCAGCTGCTCTCAGCGCCGACCCCACCGTCCTCGGCAAGTACCGGGCTGGATTCAACGAGTGCATGAACGAGGTGACGCGATTCCTGTCCACCTGCGAAGGGGTGAACACCGATGTGCGTACCCGCCTCCTCAGTCACCTCTCGGCTTGTTTAGGCCAGATCGTGGCCATGAACTACCCACCGCCGCCGCCACCGGCCGGTCAGCCCGCACATCTGGCGCAGCAGCCTCTGCACGTCCAGCTGCCCCCCGCAGCGGCCGGAGCCGTGCCTGTGCCCTGCAAACTGAACCCCGCCGAAGCCCTGTCCCCCAAGGTCTACGGGGGCTTCCAGCTCGTCCCTGCTACCGACGGCCAGTTTGCTTTTCTCATCCCGAACCCGGCCTTTCCTCCCAATTCTGGACCGGTTATTCCCCTGTATGCCAACGCCAACGTCCCGGTGTCCGCAGGCAGCGGCTCGGGGAATGCGGCCGCCACCCCGTCAGCATCCCCGGTGCAGGGGTTGACATCATTTGGGGGCAGCATTGTTCCAGCATCCCAGGCGGGAAGTCCCATCGGAGAGCGAAGTGAATCCGTGTGGAGGCCTTGGTGACTTGCCCAAAACCATTACCACCCACTCACCCACCTTCCTCCCCTTCCCCCTTTCTCCCCCCGCCCCCAAAAAAACTCTTCTGTTGGCTCCGTTGTATGGAGCCCTGTTATCGTTTCGGTTTTTTTAAGCAGATTTAAACAGAAAGGAAAAAAGGACCTCGCTATGAACGTGCTATTTATTATTTTCAGAGGTTGGGATCTCGACTTGTATTTTTACTCCTTTAAAATGCCTTTATTTGAGATACTTTTTTAAAAAAAAAAATAAATGAGAAATAGTTTTGTAACAAATATTCAAAAGTATAATGCCAAAGTTGTTTGTATCCTGTTTGTCTGTGTGTGTGTGCGTGCCTGTGTTGAAGACTTCCAAAAAAAACAAAAGGAAAAAAAAATTGCAGGTGTTTAAATAAATAAACTTGTTGAAATAGATTTATTTTCTTCCCCCCCTTCCTTTCATTTTTGTTGGGTGAGAGTGGGCAGGGTAAGCTCATCCTGCGTGTGCAACCTCCTCGGAAGAGTAGGAATGAACTTTATGGCCTTATTTCAGGCAAGTGGAAGGGATTCCTGTGAAAAATTGTTGGGGGGGGGGGGGGGGAGAAGGTGATGGAGCTGAGGGGGGGGGTCTGGCAGTGTTAAATGTCTCCTGAGAGCTTTGCAAGTGTCGTGTTTCCACTCAGAAGAAACAGATTCCCCTAAATCTGCTCCTGGAACCCGAGGAAACGCGTGCCACTTGCTACCTGCTCAGAGAGCTCCTGAAATAACACCGCTCTTCGGATTTGGCTCCTTACCACCTTGCTGTAGGGATTGCGTGTGTGGGGGTGGTGTGCGCAAAAGTTACTATCTGGCCTACAAAAGAGGCAAGAGAGTCTGTCCCTATTGTGAGGAGGGTAATTAGAAGGTATAAAGGGTCTCATCGAGTATGCAGCGGGCTCTTTGGGAAGTTGGGAACCCTATTGAAACGCCTGGGAACTCGGAGCTGAGGGTTAATGTGTGTCTTTTTTTTTCTCGCCACTCTCATTGACAGGGCCAGATAGACTCTGATACTCAATGCTGTTGTAAATTCAATTGCCTGGCCTCACAATGCCTACCTCATAAAAGAGAATAACTCGGGGTTGTGGCTTTTTTTTTTTTTTTTTCCAGTAAGCAAGGGAACTGAGGAAAAGACAGTTTTGCCACCCATTCTGACTCACCCCCAGTACTTGAATCCTGGCCAAGTGGAAGCAATTGCAGCCTCACACACACAGAATTAACCACTTCCAATTGTCACCAATTAATAAGGCCGTGGTGTGGAGAAAGACCATTAAGAGTGAATGCACACTATAGAAGGGAAAGCTTTGTGTGCTTTGCTCCAATTTTATGAGGTGGGGCTATCGTGTAATCTTCGAGAGAAAAGCCAACACATGACATGTGTGCATGCCAAAGCTGCATCCAGAGGCATAACCCGTCGTGGCGGGGCTTCCTCCTCCAGTCTGTGGGATCCCCCTAAAGCAAAGCTGATTCTCCCCACCGCCCCCTCCCCGAGACCTGGGGTTTTTCCTGGCGGTTGGGCTAGGTGGGTTGGCTCTCAGCGGGACCGGCAGCGTTTCACGGTTCAGAGAATGACCCGATGTTTGCGGAACATCCCATTAACACAACAGGCCCTGGGATTTTTTTTTTTTTTTAGAATGGAAACGCGATTTCATCTTTCAAGGTCTAGTTCTATTAGCAAGCAGGTTGCGGCTTCTGTGAGAACGTAGGATTGTGTATGTGTGCGTCGGGGGTGGGGGGGGCGTATAAAGCAGATTATCCGCTTCCAGAGGCTTTTTACACCTTCGTGATATTTCGGCCATGGTTAGATATAGAAGCGCAGGCTGCTTGGAGCCTGGTACCGATCCAGTCCAGCGATTCCTCTGCACCAAAGCGTGGGCAATCGATCAGTGCTGAAAGTCCTTCATCGCACAACCAGAACTAGGTATCCGTTTGAATCAAGAGGTTCCCAGGAGGTTTTGTTATGCAATCACAGACATAAAATCATGTTACAGCGATTCTCTTCCATCCCCCACAGCCGGTTACTACCCCTCCTTCTCTGTCTGAAGAAGGCTTGGAAAAGCAGATGAAAGCCTGCCTGTCGCCTGCGCGTAACTGTACACCCCCCCGGGGCAGCACCGTGTCTCCAGACTTGTCCCTCGCTGCCCGGTACACCCCCCCCCCCCCCAGATCACCCCTAGATTCAGCAAATTTCTTTTATTGACAAGGTACCCGGGGGCCAAAAGCGAGACTGCCAAGCGCTACGCTGCTGCGTTCAGGCACAGAAAAAAACCCTCTTTTTTTTCTGAGTGGGTTTTGAATGATTGCAGCAGTGCAAACATGACACGCACCGCGGCGTTCCTCTGGGACGCTCATCTCCCAGCGCGAGAGAAGCAGTCATTCACCGCTCTGCCTCTGAAGTGAGACCCTGAAATGCAAGCACGTAAGGGGAAAAACCATCATTTCAGCCTCCGTATAAATGCTGCAGAGCCCCAGTGGTCAGCACCCTACTTTTACGTCCGGCACTGCCACCTGCTCTCTTTTTTAGCCTCGGGCAAGTCGTAGACTTACTTCTCGGTGCCTAGGTCCGGTGGTACCGAAGCTGGACGTGAGGTGCACGGCACCAACAAACTTGCGTGCCAGAAGCTCGAAAGCCTTCCGAGGGATGTCGTTGCCGTTAACGCCAGACCGCTTCAGAAAACCTACAGCTCGGCTTCGATCACCGTGTCCGCCCCTGGGCTGTATCCAGGCCCTGTACTTCTGCAACCGCTCTTCTGGCTATTCCTCTACAACCTGGGGGGGCTGCTATGCTCCTTCGAGGCTTTCTATAGAGCTGCTTTTCCAGATTGTGCTAAATTGGGTCTTATCCCTTTAAAGGTGCAGTAAAAGAGCAAAGTGTGCCGCTGCTGAAAGGTAAAAGTCCAAAGGGATGGACACGGCGCCAAAGCGATAATGGTTTGGCAGAGTGCGGGCAGCCAGAAGTCTGCGGGTGGAATAGCATGAGCTGGGTGTGGTGGAGCAAGGCAAGGTGGGAAGAAGAAGGCACTGAAATCCAGCTAGCCCGCGATGCCTCCTTCGTCCGAACTTAACTGCGACAGCTCTACCTTGTTCCGAGGGAAAAGATACAGGGATAGCTGTTAACTAGCCATTTCCAGAGCCGGCAGAAGGCTAAACCAGAGCAGGGAATTTAGTTCCAGCCGCAAAACTCAGTGAAACGTTTCGCCGTAGTTCAGCGATGTCTCCACGGCCCTGTGGCCCCAACAGGCATCCCTGGAGAAGTACTCTTGGGTGCAAGGAAAGAGAGTCTCCCGCAAGGTCCCGGGCAAGAAGCCAAGCCCCTTTCGGCTCCTGGGCTGGCCCAGTTCACCAACCGGCAAAGAACCACCTGGGAAAAGCACCCCAGGCTTCGGCCGAAGTCTTTTTCCCTGCCCCAGTGCCTTTGTGTTCTTCTGCTTAAGGCGGCTGCCCGAGGGGTCGGGGGGGGGGGGGGTGCTCTGGGGTCGTCTCCCCGTTATTCCACAGCCGGCCTGCTGCCGGTCAAGGAGAGGGAGACGAGGGTGTCCCCGACCCCCCCTCAACCCGGCGCACACCGCCTCGTCCTTTGGGATCCCAGAGACCCTCCGAGGAGAGGGAGCGGTTCCTCTGGCTCAATGGATGCAGCCAGATTTACTCAGGCTGTTAAGCTGATTAATTGAAATGAAGTTCCTCCAGAGAATCGGCGTGTTCTTTGAGGTCAGGGTCACAACACTGAGACGCTTAATCAGATCTTTCCATTTAGCCCCTCTTAGGCAGGCTGGAATGCAGGCTCTTTCAAAGCGAGGCGGTTGGCGCCAAATTTCTGCTCTGCTATCTTGCCTCTTCCATTACATTTAACCAGCACATCCATCATTATGAAATAAAACCCAACACTACAAATCCAGCTCAGGTGATCTTTCGGCAACCGAAGCCGGTAGGAAAAAAAAAACCCCACAACCTCCATCCAAGCTTGATATTGCTGTTGTTTTAAAAAGCAATGCAGAATGGCGCGGAAAGGGTAACTGTCACTCTAAGTCGGTCCTTTCGGAGGAAGGGGGCAGATGTTTCTGTGTGGATAACAAATTCCTTTATCTGACTGAAGCATTTCTCTGGGGAAGGTGGAGGAGGTTATTATAAGGTTACCCTGAACTATTGTTAAAGAAAGGGGTTTTCATTGCAATTCAAGAGCCCATCATATTACCCAGAGATAAATCACTCCTGCATGGCTATGGAACAGCTCTTATGCAACAGACAAGCCAGATCCCACACACATTAAAAGCCCTGAAAGCTTGTCCATTGTATAACCCATCGGCCAGAAGTTAGCATATCCAATTAGGACGTACACTTCTGCGGACCTCTTCCGTTCCTACTTCAGTCCCTGCAAGCAGGACGTTTCTTACATCTGAATGCATTGATTGAAAAGAATGTAATTTTTTCCTGTATCTTTATTCTATCAGATGCCGTGGGGCCAGTGTCTCCATTTCACTGTACAGCAAGATGTTTACCATGTCAGTGACAGGATCAGAACTGCAATATGTGCATCGCATCTTTAGGCAGAGCTGCGTACAAAATTAAGGATCCCCCCAGATCTTGGTCATGCTGGCTGGTATGGGGGGGGGGGGGTCCCCCCAAAACTCCCAACCCTTTCCCATTCACTACACACACATCAAGACAACAGCCACAAAGTGTAGTCTATATCACAGACACTTATGAGATGTGGATCTTTATCAGTCACAACCAGGCTCTGCAAAAGCTAAGGAAGTCCGATCTTCAAGAACTGCTGAGTTTTGCTCTTTAAAAATCAGCCTCTTTAAGGCACCTTCAACTGAACAGCAACACAAAAAATGTCAGTCCCTGAGAAGGTGCCGGTCCTTAGCGTAAGTTTTGAAAGCCTTGATAGTCTGTTTGCAGCTTTAGTTTTTAGCAAGTGCAATCCCACGGGGCTCCCCCACCAGTTGGAGACGCCTCTTTGCGAGGTAGGACTACCCCACGGGGCTGGCCACAAACTGGGTGGGAAATGGCAAAACTCCTGGCTCCTCCACAAGGGTTTCAACTGGAGAAGGTTACTTTACAGCCTTTTAAGTAAGCTGTCTCACTTTAGAGATAGCGCAGAAAAGTCTATGGAGTATGTAGGAATATATTCTACAGTCATTTTCTACCAGCAACTACCTTGTTGCCTGTACTTCTTGGATAGTAAAAAAATCAACCATGCATCCAGTTTATTCCTTACTGCATCAGACAGCAAAACCAATTCGCATCTGTCTTTGCACTTCTTTTTATTTTCTGATTTGTTAGCAGACAGCTCTGGGGTGAGCCATCCTTTCTTTCACAAACTAGGCCTTTCTGGCTACTTGCAAGATCATACACATCTTGACGTGTGTGCTGTCCATGCAGAGATGAGCAGTTTTTCTTTCTGTCTGTTTGAACGGCAGAACTTTTCTGAGGCAAATATTTGTAAACAACAGACTTGTTTTCAAAGAAGAGAAAGATTTCAAGGCCAAAACATAAAAATAGACCACAGCAGATGGAAAGGAGGCATGAAAATCCACGTAGGTTTAACAAAGGCTTAAGTCAGGGTCTCTGAGCAGCCCATGTTTTTTTGACAGCGTTTGGGTGCTAAAACAGCTGACAAATACTGAGTGCAGAGGCTCTGCTACCGATTCCCCATGCCTTATGGAGCGACAGGGGCAGGTGAGGAACTTTTGAGCAGCGTGGGTGGGATGGTGTGAAGGCAAAAGCCTTCCCCAGACATCTAAAATCAATTAGCAGCATTTAGAAGCCATATTTAACTCTGTTTCTGAAAGCAGGCAGATATGGGTTTATAGTTTTCTCGTTAAGGCTGTTTCCATGTCTAGAGATTTTGTTCTGCCCCCCCAAATCTGGAGAAAATAAACCAAGTATGAAGTACTCTGCTCACAAAGGGGCAATTGCTAGAGCGCAGATTTTCTCCGGGAAGACAAAGAAGCATCAGTTTGGAGAGAGTGGGTCAGATTCTGATCTTGCGGTTGACATATTTGAGTTTAGAACCTGTCCCCTTGTATAGGAGGAGGACAAAAGTCATACCAAAGTTCCACCTTCTCTTTGTGAATCACAAAATAGCGTCCTGACCCACTGTGACGCGCTATACGTATCAGAGCATTTTTCACAAGAGCCACAGTGTAAGCCAGAGTGACCCACCCAGATTTAGTCAGAATATGGGCATTTTGCATCCTTGCTACTCCCCTTCCTTTTCCCCTATAACCTTCCTCCCTCGCTGCTCCTAGCATGCGGCATGCTGTTATCTGGTACCGCGCTGATGCCATGTATGTTGTGAGGAAGGCTGCGCTGAGGGCTGAGCTGCTTGGGTTCTGTAGCGTCCCCTCTTGTACCTTGCAGTCCCTCTGCATCCGAGGTACTGGGGCAAGAGATGAAGTGACAAGGTGGAACAAATGCAGGCGCTAATAGCAAAGGCAGTGACATGTGTTATTGCTGCTGTTACCTGCACGTGGTCTGTTAGCATCAACTTAAACCTCCAGTCAAGGAATGGGACCCTGCCCTGCAAGACACTGACACCCAAAGAAATTAGAGATATTGTGAAGAATGGCCATAGCCAGCAAGTAATTTTTTAGCGTATTTTGCTTTGTGAACAGCTTTTCCCATTCCAAGTCCAAATGGGAATTATCTTTCCATCACTGCTGACCATCGAAATCTTCGTCGCTTTCTTTGCGTAACAACTTTGGAAAGGAAACGGCGCAGAACTGTACACAAAAGCTATGAGATGACACACACTGCTATTTAAGATTCAGATAGACTAAGACATATCTATTGCCTGGTTATTTTTAGCGGGGACCAAAGTGCAGTGACCTGGCTGTGAGGAGGGTAAATTCAACTGCCTTGGAGCAACTCAACTTGATTGGAAAGAGCAAGCTGTTAGAAACGATCCTGGCTGGTGGTTGTTTCACCTACCAGTGTGACCTGTGCTACAGACCTCACTGTCTTTCCCCCTCCTGCCAACGTGGACTATCCTTCAGTACCAGGCTGTTTACAAGCCTTTGAAGTGCCCTGGCCCCTGGCTAGAGGAGAACTGGAGCTGACCGTGCCCCTTGCACACATGCGATTCTGGAAGCACAAGGTCAGCCCACTAACAAGAGACACAGCGACGTCCTTTAGAGGCTTTTTTTCTTCTTTCCCATTGCCATTCGCTTACTACTGTTAAAATAGCTGACAACATGTATTAATGTAAGGCAAGGTAACGTAACTTTGCTGATAAATGGAGGTCTGCTCTCGGAGTGTGACTCAGTCCCACGGCCATGGATCTTTGCTTGCATCCTGCAAGCAAGGAGGATACTTAATTAAAAATAGGCAGCCCAGAAAACACACAAGTAGAAAGATTCGTTTCCATAATTTCTTTCTCTATACGGGGCCTTTGAGGCGTAGGACTTGAAGTGGCTCAGTCCGGAGGGGAAAACAAAGCGCTACTTAACGCATCACGCAGCTGTGGTACGGACACAAAACGCGCTATCGCCTGCAAGCAAACAGCGGCTCCGCAGCTGCTCCCCGGGTCCGTGCTACCTGTGTGTGCTCTTGAGCTCTGAGGACACCGGTGCCACCAGTGAAACCCGCCCTGCGCGTTCCGCAGCGTGAGAGAGCACAGACCGCTTCCTAGGATGGAGAAGCAGTACGCTGTAAATTCACACCCGTGCCGGTAACTTGTGCGTGCATCCCTATCCAGAGCTAGGTAATGGGGCACGGCTGAAATATCTGTGCTGCTCTCAGGAGGTGGATGTGCATCTTGCTTGGATGCCTGTGGGTTAGCTTTTCTCTGACTAGCGTGGCTGCACGTTCAGTGGTTGAAAACTCAGGCTCTTTGGCTTTGCTGTTTACATCCAAGCTAGCAGACTAAAGGTAGCTCACGTATTACAGACGCTATTCCTGCAGATTTGTTCCCCAAAACCCAGGGTGCTACACACTGCTGAGGTCCTTCTGGCTACTTCACTGAAAACGTACTAAATGGAAGCTGGATCGCTCCAACAGCAGTGGGGGAATGAATCCGTTTTTCTAGATGTGAATTGCTGCTTGGAGTTTGTCTCGTCTGAGGCCAGGCATCAGTGACATTAGTCCCATCTTGGGTGAGATGCAAGTTTTATGAAAAGATACAGATCAGTGTCTGTCTTGGGATGGGTAACTCTGCTTTCAGCAGTGAAACTGGCAGCTCACTTGGTGTCTAATGGTTCATGCGGAGACTACGTGGTAGAAAAGACCTAGTCTTACTGAATTACAGATTGTGGCTTTGCAGGCAGATTCTGCTCAAGATAAATTGAGCTCTTGTACCTTCACTTCTACCCTAAATGCTCTCAAGACTATGGGATTCTCTCTGAGCTCTAAGGTTTCAGCAGCTTTTGCTGTGAAATCTCAGAGGACCAGTTGGAGAGACGTTATGCCCTGCTGTTGGAGAATTGATTTCCCACATCGGCCGATTTGTCATTAAGAGCAAAGCTCTCAAGTGCAGAGTCCTACTGCACGGAAGCAGAGCACGGCAAGAGTTCAGACTGTCGGTTGGGCCAGGGTTTGAGGTACCTTTCCCTGCAGCACGGGGCTTCGCAGGAAAGGTATCCCTTGCTGTTAGTTTTCCACAAAACTTCCCCTTTGCAGAAGGCACAGGGGCTCAAGCTGCTTAGTCTCTGTTTGCTCCCTGAACCCTTGGGTGATGACTTTACCTCCTCAGTAGCAGGAGGCACCAACGTCGACAGTATTCCTACCACGGCGGTTAGCCTGTGGAAAAGGTGCCAAGCAAAACGTGCCCGGCCAGCCGGTGTGTTACAGACTGGCCCTTTGTTTTCAGTAGGGACCAAATCCTGTCAGCATCAGGTCTCCGGTCCCTGGAGCCATAAGGGGTCCTACATGAAAGAAGAAGGTGCTGAAGAATGAGTGGATGCCTCACCTTCTGCAAAGGAAGGTTACTTATCCATTTTTGTGTCCGCAGGGGAATGTCTCTCTCTGCAACGCTATTTTAATTTGCAGAGAACGCGTAAGGCTGGCAGCGTGGTGGCTGAAATCGATACAGCAATCAGGCGCCCCTCACTCAGAGACCAGGACCACAAGTGCTTGGCCCGAGGTGTCCGCTTTGCTTCGCAAGAACATGCAAATGGCTTCTCGAGAAAGGTGACGAGGGATCTCTGCCAGGCTGAAATTACCGTGGATTAGCGAGCGCCTGCCTTGTCGTGTTCCTGCAGCACTTGCAGCAATTTAAAAGGCACAGGTTCTCGCAGACTAAGGGAGCACTTCTGTGGCATAGGCAGAATGATTTCATGCCGGGGCTGGTTTTAGCAGCCCCGTGCGCATTAAGGGTGGTGGTATGCAATGCACAGAACGCCGCGCTCCTCAGCGCCAGGGGAAGACGGCGTAGCTCTGCCTGCTGCTGTCAGCAGGTCTGGCGCTGATTTGTAGTTTACCGCTCGCTAACAGGTATCTGTCCGGCAAGAAGGCTATCGTACCAACGGCTTTCTGAAGGAATGGCTGCTCATTGAGTGGGGAAGTAGGGTTAGAGAAGGAGGAAGACCACCACTGACAGCTAATGCCCAGGGCAGCGTAGATCAGGGCACCCCCCCTCTACACGTCCTGCTGCGGGGGCCCAGAGCCCTCGAGAAGAAGGAAGGGGCATGGGCTGAGGTGAATTACAGACTGGCCCATTCCCTCTTCTTTCCCAGCCCCTGTCTCTCTCTTGGTCTGTTCATCTGTTTACCTAGCTAGCTACCCATCCATCGGTATTTATGTATCTATTAGATATCCTAATGCACACGGGATTTTGTAAAAACTCACCCGTATTCAGCGTTCAGCAGCGTTTGACTAAAGTGTTTGGAAAAGTTTCAAGTATCTTTTTCTTCCCCTCCACCTCACTGGAAATCCACATATCCAAACGCGGTACCTTTCAAAATGTAGCAGATCAAAGTGTTTGCGGATGTTATTTTTAAGTGGAGAATTATAAAGCCAGTTGTGGACTTCATTCTGCATTTGCTGGGTTTAACCTTCTCCTGAGCCAAATGAAGTTGTTATGATTGAGTTGTGACTACAGACCTTACTAATTACAGTCCAAATGAACTTTTGGGTATCTTCAGGAGGAAATCAAAACATGAAGGTTGTGTGGGATGAAGGAAGCTATTTTTATGATTTGCCTTTAATATCTCTTTGATACACAGTGTTATAAGCTGACCTCTATCTTCATAAACTAACGTATGCTTGGCTTCCCAAGGTATCTCCATGGAACAATCCCATTCCTAGGGTCACAAAAAAGTCCAGATATAGGTATTACTTCTCTGTAGTAGATACAGAGACGAAGATACCTCCCAGGTAGTGTGCAACAGGCTGATACGTATTAGCAGGAAAAACTCCATTGGCTGTAGCAAGAATCAAGATCCAGCCCAGAATTGCTAGTGCTATAAAATGGATAGAAAAGTTCGCAGGGGACCTGGGATCAAACTCTTCCTGAGCCTGATTGACTCCAGACTATGAATTTGCTAGTGACGATGCTTCCTTGGAGGACATAATTTCTATGCCAGAGGACGTGTAGCTTTTCTACCCCACTTTAGATGTAATTTTAATTCCAAATCCGAACAGAGAGACTTTCAAAGGTCCTTGGGAGGAAAAAAGTTACGGAAAATATTGTTTTGGAAACAATTTTCTTGTCCAAGGTCTGTCATAATAATACATCTCAGTGTTAAAGCATTCAGGTGAAATAATATTTATAGTCGAAAAAAAGAAAAATAAGCTTAAAACCCTAAACAATTCGTTTAACAAGTCACTGTATTTTCATATCGCTTGAAACTTCAACTGTGGACGTTGGCTCGTGACTGATTCATTCCCAAGTTCTCGCTCTGTTTCGCAGGCAGCTGCTCTCAGAGGTGAACTGCCCTACTAATGTTTATCAGGTCCTGCAATGTGCACCTCTTTGGGATCATATTGCACTGAAGGCCTGACTCGAAGTTTATCAAGATTGACTGGAGTCTTTCCATTCCACTGATTTCTATGGCCAGTGAACTAGAATATGAAATCAATTAAGTGGTAACCCAAACTTTCATTCAGAACTCATCCCAACTTTTTTTGGCTGACAAGTGCAGGTCACTCTCTACTTATCGTTTCCTTTTTCCACACAGCTCTTTGCAAAAGAGGATTTGGGCTGGTTCTTACGGAAAATAAGAAAGAAAGAAGCCAAATGAGAGAGCTCTTCTCGAGCTTTCACAGTCTGTAAAAATTTGCTAAGCCACCGTATCTTAGGGCTTTCTAATGAAAGGCCTTCAGAGGTCTGCTCCTCTGCAGTGATTTTCTTCCCATGCTCTGTTTCTTTGTGAACCTGCTGCCTCCATTTCCTTCAGATGAGTTAGGACAGAAATGGATACAGCCTGTTCGTATTTGCTGACCCTCTAGGATTTGTCCGACCAAGGTCCATCGGCCTCCGCCCCCTTCCACTGTCAAATCCTATATCTCAGCTTAACGGGGATGCAGAAGAACGCCTGTGTCTGAGACTAGCTGAAAAATGATTTGTTCGAACCATCTCATAATATATGGATGATGGAAGTCTCCCACCGATGACCTGTCAGGCAGCACTCCAGCACTGGGTGCTGGATGGGATGACACATTCACAGATAACAAACTTTGCTGTCAATCACTCGCGTTGTTAGACGTGGACTTGACGTGACAGCTATGGCTAACAACAGTTTTGATTGACGCGTATACGAATTGCAGAATATGGAATGTGAATAGAAACAGGACTCATCTCCAACTGGACATAGCCCTTGTGCATTTTAAAACCCAGGGCAAAAAGCAAGCAAATTTTAAAGTATTGCGGGCAGAGCACCTTGCCATAATGCTGTACTGGCATTCACTTTGATTACCTGTTGGGGAACATTAAGCTCATTGCTTTCTGCTAGGGCTGTTTCATCGTAGTTGCTAATAGCATCCTGATGGAAAGTCCAAGTGCTGTAGGTGGTAGGCAGACTAGCACCAGCCCAGTGTTGTTGCAAGACGGTCCTATGCTGACACTGCAGACTGCTGCAATGTGCAGCGTTCCTCACGTCAGTCACCCGATAATGAGCTGTCTCCTAATCTGACTGCTTAGCCCCAGGACCGGCTGCTTCCTCAAAAACTGAAGCAGCCATCTCTCTCCACCGCGGAGGGCAGGGGACCCTTCTGGTACCTGCTGCCACGCTTACTTTTGCGTGCGGTGTGGCGCTGCCCTCTTTGCCCTGCTTCTGTGCACCTGTACCTCTGCCAGTAGGTCTGACTTTGCTATCTGGGGCCAGCTGGCTGGCATGGGGTTCCCGCTTTGGAGAGCACATAATTCCCTAGAGCAATAGATGCTACCGCTTCTTTCTGGTACCAGAGCTGGTACCTGAGCAAACGCAGCTCGGGAAGTCCATCCGAAGTTTTAGGTTAAAGCAGGGAGCGTAAGGCCAGAAAGGATGGCCGTGGATAGGCAGCTAAAGGAACTTCTGCAGTTTTTGCCGGCGATAACCCAATTGCTCATCCTCACCTGGTTGCCACTTCTAAAAGTCCCACTCCGAGAGTGCTTTTCCTCAAGCACGCGGGGCCGGCGCTTTGCAGGGCTTGCGCTACGCTTTTCTGCGCCTGTCCTCTCTGCTGCCTTTCCTCTCCTCTCTGAACCCTCTCAGTTATTTTAGGCGAGTGACGGAATCCAGACAGGTCCGTCTCCCAGGAGGGGAGCGGAGGGCGGTGGAGCAAGGCAAAGGAGGGGAAGTCAGCTGGTGAATCAACAGCAGGCCAAGGCATGCTCTGGGACGTGGCTTCAGGGAAGTTATTCATCTTGTAATTCACCCTTGGGTTCTCTTGGCCTCATTTTCCCATCGCTAGGTCTATTATTTCAGTCATTGTGAAGGTATCCTGTCGGAGCTGTCAGGCTGGGAGTGGCCCACCTCCCCGCTGACAGAGGGCAGAAGGCATGGGAAAGTGTCAGCCTGCCAAGATTGCACGCTCGGAGCAGAGGCTGCTCGCCTCACGCTGGAAACTTGCCGGTGGCAGATTGTTAATGTCATTACAACACTTACACGGGAGCAGCAGGTTTCGCCTATCGACCTGCTGCGGGCAGACGAGAACGACGGGGAGGGGGGGAGCGGGGAGGGGGGAAAGGAGTGGGTGTCCAGAGGGGAAAGGCGGCAGAGAGTCGCTCGAGAGTCTGCAGACCTGGAGCCAGCAGCCGTGTGCCCTTTTTGCCAGGTAGTTTAAGAGGATCCACCCCGACCTCACGTGGAGGCATCTGGGGCAAGAAGCGCTTTAGAACTGCAGCAGGTGCTGGGTGGAAGGGGCACGGGATGGGTTGTCTGGGCTGGCTTCCCCAGCACACCTGCGTCTCTGTGAGTGCTGAAACAGAAGCCTCAAACGGAAAAGGGAAAAAGGTACTGGATCTCCTCAAGGCGTATGGGATGGCTGGGCAGTCTCCCCAGCTCCTTTGTGGCAGCTAAACCCGTCCCCACCCTGACGCTGTTGGGGTTGTGCTGCAGTGAAACCAGGGAGCGCTCTCCCCAGGCCGTGAGCCGGATCCTGGCTGGTGCTGAGCACCTGAGAGGAATTTGGGCTGCTCAGAGAAGGCTGCTACAACCAAATACCCGTCCTCTAAACCGACACCATATGATCCCACTGTTGTGGTCTGATGAAATACTGTACTTCAGGCAGGTTCAGGCTGCAGGTGGGCTCAGGATTTAACACATCAAGAAGAGTCAGGACAGGAAAAACACACAGAAATGGAGTTTCTTTTTTTCCCCCTTAAGCCTGATCTTTGCATCCCAAAGGACTCGGTATGGGACAAATCCCAGGGCTGAGCATCCAAATTGGGCTCGGTCCTGAGCTGCGGGGCTGTGAGACCCACATCATCTACCCCCAGCACCCTTCGCATCCACGCTCCAGACCAGTTGCCCAGTTTGGGACTGGAATCATCAAGCGAAAGAGTGCTCTAACCAAGCCACAGAAAGGCATTAGTCCCGAAACGTTAAAATAGCTTTTGTTATAGGTGACAGGCATTCCTGCAGCAGGAGGACGAGGGATGCAGCGCAGTCTCCATCTCTCTATGCAAGTGGCTCTTCAGTTACGCTGTTGTACCCTAATGGTCCGGCTGAGATCAGAGCCTTCCCGTGCCAGACAGCATGTGAACAGATGAAGAGGACAGTCCCAGCCGTCAGAATAGGCAGACACCGAGCGAGAGAGAAAGCAGAAAAGGAAACAACTCGGTGCCACCCACGAAGGTTAATGGGAAGAGGCAGGAAGAGAGTCTGAGTCTCCCAAATTCCCCCTCTGAAGCCACACTCCCCCTCCCGTGAAGAAAAAGGAGGACACAGAACCACTAATGCTCCTTTTTTTTGCCAGGACACAGAGGCTAGCTACAGCTTCTCTCCCTTCTCTGCCTTCTCTCTGCCCACGCAGCCAGTGCTCAGGGGGGCAGCCCAGGGGCCAGGCTGGCAGAGTCACCTTCTGCCAGAAAGATGAATCGGATTTTGAGGGCAGCCACAGCTCTCCAGCGCGCATAGCCACGAGCCTGCGGGTTGTGCGTAGATGCAACGATAACCAAGAGAGAAGGGACGGTGCGTGGGACCAGCGCCCGGCACCCAGAGCCCTTCCTCCCTCTCTCTCGCGAGCATGTCTGGGTGCAATGTGCATTGCTTCAGGGGAGATGTGTGCCTGCACCCTGCTCCAAAACCCTGGGAGCCTTCAGGGCAGCACTTTGAACGGTTAAGCAGGTACCTTTTCTTTTCCTTTGAATGCTTAGGCTCTTAAATCAAACCTAACTCGGGTTCAGTGCAAACTGACGAGGGAAATCCGGAGCTGCTTGGGGCAAAAGCTAATGTGTTAAGCACTGAGATATAGTCCAGATGTAGAAATCTCCAGGGCCACAACGGGTCTTTGAGCTGCTTGTTTGACACCTCTGGTTTAGACATTAAAAGTCCCACCGGGGAGGAAATCCTCATGGCCTGAGTTATGTGCTATTTACGGATGGGGCTCTGGGCAGCCCTTGAAAGAGCTTGTAATAAAACCTGGAATAATAGTAAATTATTAGCATAGACTAGGAAAGGGGCTTTATTTTTTAAGGCAGCTGGTTTTATGGATTTTTTTTAATGCTGGATGAAGATAAAAATCCTTCTGCCTCTAAGGAATAAGAGAATGCAGAAGAGGCAGAGAAGTGTGTGAAAGCTCCAGGTCCCATTTGGAAAAGCACTCGGCAGGCAATAAAACCATGTTTCTCGAGCTAAATTGTTTGCATGTGATAGCAGAGGCTTTTCTCCCCCAAGTCAGATCTGGGACTCACACAGCAGTTACCGGCTGGATGCTTCAGCTTCCCATTCAGAGTTCTGCGAATCTCTCCCTCCCTCCGCTCCTCTCCACGTCCCAGGTTTTTCCTTCTGTTGCCCACCTATGAAGTGCCCTCCTCTGCGCTCCTCTTTCCTGACTCCCCCCTTCTGCCCTGCCAGGTGACCTCCTGCAAATCATCTCTTTTTGTTCAGAAGCCCTTCAGGGAAAGGGATCCTTCTGCCACTGTGTCCCTGCAGGAAAGACCGAGTGCTGCTGCCCTGCTACGTACTCTGCGTCGTGCGTGAGGAGCAGCCACGGTTTGAGTTACCAGGTAAATCGCAGGTGTGATACGCTGCCAGCCCCACATCTCCTGCACCTTTCCCAGCTCTCGGGGTCTTTCTCTCCTCCAGCCGTGCCTTGCAGGTGTCCCAGCCGCTTTGCACCGCTGCCAGGCTGTATGACAGAGCCCAGCACCTCTGCTCACCACCCCAGCCTGGGGGCCGGGCTCTTTGCGGGAGCATTTATTAGCTCTGGTATCTGACTGCCTGGGAGCTATGGGAAGGGGATTAAGTAGTTGCTCATGCCTTTCCCAGCTCACTTTCACCATCCCAGGAGTGAATCACAATGGATTTTATTCTTTTGGACTCTCCTCAAAAAAGGAACTGACCCTTAATTTGCACAGAAATGAGTGATTTTCCGAAGCACGCTGTTGCAATTACAGGGGTTTTCACCCTCACCTGGGGATCTCACCTAGAGGAGAGGCGTTCAAGCACTTGACAGAACATGGTGATACGGCAAACTTCCGAGCCGTGACCGCGGTGCCTGGTGGCCACCCGCCGGCCCCAGCCCCACACACTTGCCACGCTCCCGAAAAAGGTGAGCGGACCGCTCTGGATCCAGGCAGCGGCCTGACAAATGTGCTTCTCGCTCATCCTTTGGGCTGGTAACGCAAACCCTCCACCCCAGGGCTGCCGTTGCTGCGGCACAGGGGTGCACAACGCAGTTCACGCAGCAGCCGCACCTTCCTTCGCCGCGCCTGCAGCCCAAAGCCAGCACGCTATGCGCTTGCCAGGAGAAGCCAGAGCCCTCATCAGCTCTTTGCCCATGTTCACATGCATTACGAACACAGCTGTCACAATTCTCCCTAACCTGAATACTTTAAGGATGATAACACAGTGTCTGCACGGCTTTCCTCTCCCCTGATATGACTGGAAGTGGCAGGATTTCTCCTGCCCATCACTGGCTGCCCTTGAGTTGTCTTCTAGACACATTGCTTTTTTTCCTTCCAGGGCTGTATTTTTTTCTTGTCTCTCTGTTTGCTTGTTTATTTTCCTCCCTGCTTGGTGTTAGCCATTGAGACAGAACGTCTAAAGCAGCTACAGGGCTCGTTCAAAGGGTGACATAACTGAAAGGATTTTTTTTTTCTTTTTTCTGTCGGTGAGAGATGCTGCTTTAGAGCAGTCATTCTCTTTCTATCAAAGGGAACACACCCAGTGAACGCTGTGGACTTCACTGGTGCCAAAGACTTGCAAGGGAGGGTAGCGACAGCTACGCGGCCCACACAGCCGAGCAGAGAGCGGAGCGAGGCACTGAACTGCCATCTCCTCAGCTGCCCCGCTCTCCATCCCCTCTCTTCCCTGGGATATCACTGCACAGCCTCAGGAGACTTCAGAAGGCCAGGCTGTGATCCTGGCTACTGCTGGAACGGACTTAATGACTCACGAGGAAGCACAGGAGACCTAAATGTATACATGAGGCCAGATTTTCTAGAGAGCTCAGCTCACATGTAAGTACCAAAGTCAGCGCCAGAAAAGCTCTACATCCCAAAGTTATCCCCGCAGCAGCTTGGATGCGTGGGCCTCTCTTAGCTGTCTGGCCCACAGAGACGAAAGGAGGGACTCCAGTCTGCTGAGGGATTTTTTCCCAGGGAGAAAGGAATGATTTAGCTCTCTGCCTGAAGGTCTTCTCAGGAGCAGTGGAAAGAAATCACCGTGAAGAAGAGCAAGGCTGAAGAGAGAAAGGGCTTTTCTGCTTATGAGCTGCACCCAAGTGTGTCCAGTACTCCTCAGCTGTCCCTAGACAAAGCAACGTACCACAAGGGTCAGAGGCTTGGCTGGCATCAACCGGCACAGTTTCACAGACCTCGCTGCAGATTTGTTGGTTTACATCCCATCCCATCCCATCCCATTCACCCTGCTCGTTTCAGCATTACACTGAAGAAAAAAAGGAATAACCCAGAGAGCTTTACGAAGTATGCAGAAGGATCACTAGTAAAATGCAGCCACCACTGCTGCCAGAGCGTGGCTGGTAATCCAAAAGACACAGTGTCACTGCACAGCAATATGGGGGTGAGGGGGAATTTAGTGGTGTCCCAGTGGGTTACCAGGTCTGTCATGCTTCTGAGTCACTCCAAGCAGCCCCTGTCGGAGCAGCTTCCTTGAACTGATCAGGGAGGTGAGATGCCAGTGCCCAAATACTGATCTCTCCGACCTGCTGACTCATTTGTGCTAGCACTCCAGCAGAAGGGACCTGCTCATCTTGCCCATCCAGTCCCTGCTCAGGCGTGGCTGCATTATTTGCTCGATGATTACTGAAATAAAACCATCACTAAAGGCAACTCCTTCCACGTATGGGCATTCCCTCTCCACTCCTGGTAGGAAGTTCCCTGACATTTGAGCAGGCTCCTCCACTTCTACACCGGTTCTTCCCAGCTCAGGGACGTCTCCAAGGAGCGGCTGCACTTTAGGATTGTGCTGTGGCCAAGCAAGGAGCAGCCTGGGGGCTAAGCCGCTGCTCAGAGTGCAGCTCAGACACCCGCACGCTCCAGGTTTGTACCTTGAGCTTCGATTCGTGAGCAGTGCAGCTGATAGGGTGGTGTTGGGAAGGAGAAAACAGAGGAGGAAGGATGGGACCTGTAGCGTACCAGAGGCATTAATTCAAAACTGGCTCCATCTCCCCTGTTTTACTAGAAATGGGGGAAGGAGAGAGCGACAAGCTAAGTTTAAAAAAATTACATTTTTCAAAGCTATATATTCTATGTAAACACAGGCTAAGCCTCAAAACAAAACAGAGAGCTATTAGAGCACATCTGTGTTTCCTAGTTCAGAGCTCTTATGCTTGGTGCTGTACAAATGCAATATCCTGACTCAGCAGCTTGGAGCTGACCCCCGACTCACCGAAGCCAACAGCAGCAAGTTCAGTGGCATGCTCTGGCATTGACGTGCTTATCTTATTCCTCAGACAGCAGGCTCTCGCAGTCTAAATACACTCTACATCCTGGGAAATTTCTGGGGAAGCAGCTTTCAGGGTGATATAGCTCCTTGTGTAGGAGCTGTGACAGCAGTCCTGAAACACACGTCCTAAAGCCTGTCACTGGCTTTCATTTACCTCTTCCAGCCCAGGCACAGCGACACCTGCTCCTGCTTCGTGACAGCAGAGAAACCCCAAAGCAGAGAGCTGCCCCTAAAACACCCCCACTGGTAATGCACCCCGGCGGAGTGAGTGACCGGAGGGACAGATAAAGTGCGTTGGACTTGCTCAGTGCACGCCTGGCTGGGTGCGTGTCCGAGTGTGACGCACGCAAGGACCCAGCAATGGGAGTGACAGAGGTTATGATATTGTTCACATGCTGCCAAGCACCCGGGCAGCAGCCAAACATGAAGATTATATGGTAGAAGGAGACACAGCCCTTTCTCTCTGCCTTTGATGTAGTTTTTATTGTATTTCAGGCAGACACTGGAGAAAGACAAGTCACAGACCTCGCAGAGATTAATTTGCAGGCATTCTGCAGAAAGATTTCCTTTTGAAAAACAGATATTTCACCCTTTCTTAGCAGCGATTCCTTCTCACTTTTATTTCTGCATGGTACTGTTACATCTTGTGACATTCCAGTGGCTGCAGAGAGAGGCAGAGCTCTTCTGCCAACCCATCGTGATGTCAAATACGTTGAGCCCAAGAGATTCAGCTCAGGTGTATAAAAGAGTTTATTCTGCCTCTCCGAAACAATGGAAATTCAAAAGTGGGACAGCATGGGATCTTGCTGGGGAAGTCTCTTGGAATGCTCAAGCCCCAGAGAAAGCAAGCTGACATTTACACTATGTTTAAAATATATTAAACTAACAAGGATTTTTCTAGGAAAGAGGGTAAATTTGGGTCACAATTGCTGTTTGCTCAGAAGAGGGTAGGAAGTCTGTTTACAAGTATGGATTTGTTTTTTCCTGCAGCGTACACACACATAGTGGTCTCATAGCCTAATCCTGAAAACACTTCTACTGGAGAGAGCACTTGCTATAGGAGATGTCCTGCAGGATACATAAAAAATATTGGGACTGTAAAGCTTTTACATGGGTATGGAGATAGCAGTATGCATCTGAGAAAGAAAGCGTGAGGACGAATCACTTCAAGTGCTTGCAACACAGATATTCCTAAATTAAACCACCTCACAGAGAGCCCAAATTCAGAGACAAAACCCATTATTGTTAATAGCACTGAGCTGATTTTCACGAGGAAAGAAATCATTTGTACCACTGTTAGAGCCAAAACCAAATATTAAAGCGTTTTCCATAGAATCAATAGGTATTTAATCCCTCAAATTGGTGGTTTGGACAAAGACTACGGCAGCATGTCTAGCAGACTCTATGGAGGACTGCAAATGAGTTTCACAGACAACAGTTTGCCTTGCTTCATCCACAATTTCCTGTGCCCACCTTGGAGACTAAATTAGACACACTTGAAGCCCTCTCTTTAAAAGAGAAGGGATTCTTCTCTGAATGGGAGCAGCCATGCAATGGGGAGCTGGGAAATGCCTGGGATTTCTGGCTCAGCTTTTGATTCCCAGGGCAGTGCAGCTCTTCCTAAAGGCAACATGTCAGAACGTTGGGTGTCTGTCTTCCCCATTTTCCTGTTTCATCTCCCATCTCATGACAAATGAGAATAGCTGGGACCTCCACTATATATGCTGCCAGCATCCTTTCCTAGAGGAGGAAAAATAACCCTGCGCTATCCCATCCTTTGAGGAAACAAAAGAACGTTTGTGTCTTGCTGGTTGCTTTAAGCCTAGCAAAAACTCACTGTGCAGCACTGGATTTGATTCCCCAAGGTCTGTTCACATTCATTCAAACTAGAGGGGTGCACTAGTGACAGGAATTTGCCAAATGTTTGCTAAACATAACCAGCGTTTCGTGCTGAGGCTTCAAGGAGGAGGATGCTCCTGTGGATAAAGCTCAGGACTTAGTAAAAGAGCATTTTCCTGCCACTCATCACTGGTGCAAGTGCCAGTTAGCTGCAGCTCTGCAAACGCATTTAGGCACATAGTCCCCTTTGCTGGGTTACAGGAAGAAATGGCTTGGCATGACACAGTAGTGAAAATTAGCAGTACAGTGTCAATCAGGTGCAGGTTTGCTGAGGTCAGTGTAATTCCTCAAACGTGAAACTAGGATGTGATGAGAACCACGTTGTCTGATTTCAGAGACCTGGCCAGGTTGTTGTGGACCCTGGCTAAGCCCCCTGGACACTTCTGTTTGGAGTACTCATTGGCACTGGGAGAGCAACGAAGCAAACCTGAAAAATAAAGTCTGCCAACCTGCCACAGGCTTCAATGCAGTGCTGCACATGAACTGAGTGCGGGTACCTCACTTTTGTTTTCCATCTCCACTTTGCAATTTAGGCCCAGAACAAACACAAGCCTTCGCCCGTCTCTTTCAGCTACACGTTCTGGGAGCAGGACAACTGCATTCAGGGAACTCAGCACCTTTATGCCTCTGACTCTCCCTGGCAGCTCTGCCTCAAACCTTCACCTATCTCTCATGCACAACCTCAATGGACGCTTTCCTATCTCCAGCCCAGATGTTTTCTCGCTTGCAATACTTTCCACCAGAAGTACCAAACTATAAAACCAGGCTGGAGAGGGAAGGTGCACACTTCGCTTTAGAGGAATCCTGGTGCACTCTGAATAGCCCTTTCTTCTCTCTTGGTATGTCCATCCTTTGGGGCTGAGGCCATTTCCTGGTTTGCATTTTAAGCTCTTTGCCAGCACAGTTACCATCACTGTCGGCTGTAAAAGTTTGAATCCAACTTTTGTTAGCCCACTCCTTAGCAATGAACCCAGTCACCCCAGCTGAGATCTGGAAACACTCTCCACCATCTGACATATATTCTAGCTAGCAGGGGTCGGCGCATCTGCCTCCATCTCACGTACTTGCACATGGCTTCTTGCCCAGACCGGGATCCCAGGTATCAGTCGCAGCAAGCTGGCCTGATCTGTGCTCCACCGGACTGCTGTGTGTGCTGCTTGAGCCTCCAGAAGGGGAGAGAAGTTGCAATACTAACGCTGCAGCTGGGACCGTGCTGCCAAGCAATACCCTGCCTTGTCCAGAGGGCTGCCGCACTGTGCTGACCAGCTCGATGCGGTCAGGCTTACAGTCCAGGTGGGATAGACCCAGCCTGCATTTCAGCCAGATCCCCATGTCCTGCTGGGACCTCCTTTTTGGAAGAGCCAGCGACATAAGAGGTACCCTGATCATCAGAGGAGAGTTGCTCATCAGAGTAGCGCAAGAGGAGAGACATCAACATCCCACGTCACTTCTTTCAGCGGCCCCTGCAAGAGCTGCCTCCCTCAGCTCTCCGAGAAGTAAACGGTCAGTAAGATTGCTTGAAGGCTCACTGGAGAATCCCCAGCAACATCGCAGCCACACAGCCCACAAACCCCACGAAGAAGCACCGACAACAGACTCTTCTCCCCCAGCAGGTAATTGGAGTTACTATTTGCTGTGAGGAGCAATCCTTGAGTTATTAGGGCTTAACAGCTTGGCTAACTCACTTTTAACAAAGCTTTTGACCCAAAGTGGCAGGAAGACTGGGGCTGGTCTGGCATTCTCGAGGGCACTTCAGAAAGGAAGGAGCAATGAAACGCAGAGCCATCCTAAGGGATTGTGGCTATCTCAGCACTGAGCTGCGTTAGGGCTGAACGCTGTCTGAGCAAATAGCCTTCCAGGTGCAGTAATGCAGACAGGCAGCAGGGAGATGCTTCCAGCCCCTGCACTGGCTTCTTCAATGCTCTGAGGTTCCCCCCCGACAATTGCTGTATACGTGCACGCCCTGAGCAATTTTCACAGCTTCTATGGTGGTACGTGGGCCAAACCACTTTTGTTAAACCTCAGGTGCATCCACAGAGCACCCACCGGAGTGCCATCCTGACTGTGGCGGGTACGGCATAGGTTAGGGGCGAGGGACTTGGCATCCTCACCCACTGGGAAGAAAGCGGACTCGTCAGCGACTGACCACCATGAGTACGGAGCCGAATTTGGATTCATTTCTGTCCCAGGTGAAGAATATGGTGACGTAACTAAGAGAAAGATGACCAATATTGTCTTTAAGAGCTAGCACCCCTATGTGCATTTTCAGCGTTAAACCGAGCCAAGCTGATGCAGACCTCACAGAGGGAATAAGCATCTGTGTGGCCGCATTGTCATCTCTTTGCAGAATGACTTTCTTCACTACAAGGGGAGATGTGTTCAGCAGCCTGGGGCCCACCAGGGCTATTGTGCTGCTTACAGACTTTAAAATAAATAAGTCTTGATCCCTCAGCTATAACCCTCAGCAGCATCAGTGTCAACCTCTGTCTGTCCAGGCCTGGGTGAACACATCCTCCAGTCCCACTCTGTCCCAGGCCTGTTCGCAGCGTTTGAACTTTACTGACATTGTCAAGACACAGAGTCCACAAGGCAGCAGCTTTGTTAAATGACTTTCTGAAGGGACTGCGACCCAGTGTGGGAGGATGAGGGCAGCCATTTGGAGAGCAAACAAGAGCAGAAGAGAGAAAAATGCAGTTTACGACGGGCACAAATGTTAAAGCCTGCGAGAAACACAGAGAACATTAATCCATTAAGGACCAAATGGATGCCATAAACCAGGATTTTTTGTTTTATTCCTATTGCTTTGATTATAACTCCATCTTACTGACCATTTACCCAGCCTGCAAAGGAGAAACTAAGTCTTAGCCTTCTGCACAGGCTTTGTAAATCAGACTTCACTAAGGAAGAAGTGTCTTACGACAGTAGTTTCCTCGCTGTACAAACTTCCATCCCTTTTCCACCAGAAAAATCTCCCCTCATCCATCCCTTAAAGAGTATACCTAGCCAGGTGCTGTTGCATCTGTACTTCTAGGCAGCAATTCCAGAGACTAAAGAAAGACTAAACCGTGCAATTCCCATATGTTGCATGCTAGCCGTTTCCTCCCTCTACATTTATAGCGTGCACTATTCTTGATTAGCAGGAGGGATGTTGGAAGTACCTTGGGTAATTAGCTAGCAAGAGAGAAGGATTCATTCCTGAACTTTGAAGCGGCAGAGCGTGCTAAATGTCAGGATGTGATATTGTATTGGCGTCACTTCCTCTCTTTCAGTCTCACCTTACAACCTTCCTTTTCTCTTTAGCCGACAATTAAATCATTCTGCAGAGGGCTGGTGACATGGTATATTACCCAGATCCTGTTTAAAAATGAAACTTGCTGGACTTGTGGGCTATGATGTGAAAACAAATCCCTTACACTACAGTTTCATCTTGCAGGTGAATGCCTTTCGTGAGATTTTAACCTTCCCTTTTGCTTTATGTTATTCTCCTGCTCAGATGCCACCAGCTAAATAAGAGCAATTTTCTTTCAAATGCAAGGAATGGCAATAAACTTGGCAGGAAAATCACTCCTAAGCAAATGGTAAGCCCGTTACATGCAAAAGAGAGGGTGCTTTGCTGTCATGGGTGGATGTATTGCTAGTTGCCTGGCCTCCATGGATCCAAGCTTAAGAGCAGGATCAGTCTCCTTTAAAAAGGGATTTTAAAAAGTCAAGCCAAATCAAAATAGCCTAATAGATATCATGAATAAAGACTTTTCAGTAAGGTCTTCCAAGGATAAGAACCAGCCTTCCCCAGGAGAAGCTGGTAGCTTTCAAATTAAGGCATTAAATCTCAAGCTAAGCTCAACTCCGGAATATATTAATGAAAAGTAAGACCAAAGAAGCCCTTCCTCCCCCCCCCCCAAACTAAGGGGATCGCACCAGTTTAATTTCAACCAGTTTTAAAACCATATGGGTGCCTTGACGCAAAGCCATTTACCTGCATCTTAGACGTGCACAGACACCTGCAAGAAATAGGGTAGAGAACCTTCCTGAGTTACCACAGTTGACCTAAGCACTATTCATTAGCTATACGCATCGCTGCAAGTTGTGAATATGGATCAGTTCAGCAGCTATTAGCTGCTTTGCTCTGTCTGCTCATACCTTTGGTAGGGAAAGCAAAATGGTGGGAGAGGATAACACCAAGAACGTGTAGAATAAAGTGATTTGCAAGTGCCTGAAATGCAGCAGGAAAGACCTGCTCTGTGCTCTGGAAGGCAGGAGACCTCCTATAGCCCAGGTCCTGCTCAGGCAGACGTTAGAACAGATCTCCTAGTCTCGTAAAGAGCAGCCTCTGGTATAGATATGTCGCACTGCACTGCCAAAAGTGTCAGTCCTGACTTTCAGGAATTCCCTCTTGGTTTATGCTCCAACTGCTGTAACTTTTCTGAGACAAGAGGTACGGGGGACACCAGATTTTTTGCTCTCTCTCAGATCTGATGGACTTGATGCATGCAGACTACCAAACTGCCAGGAAATAACTTCCTCTCGTCATGCAGCTGTAGACAAACTCACACCCCAGAGATGAAAGGGGGGAATGCGGCTTATCTCCAGTCCCCCTTTAACACCAGTTTCACGTCCACAGCAGAATACAGGATGGCTTTGAAAGCAGAAGATGACTAGGGGTGGAAAGCAACGAAGAACTGACTGATCTTTTAATATCACAGACAGCATCCTGTCTCATAGGCGCATTTGGAAAAAAATCCCTTTTTAACGAAACAAACAGTAAGCACGTTATATTGTGAGCATTATGTAGAGTTTGGCAAATAAGTTGCAGTGAACGGTTGAAGAGATTTTTCATTTTTCCCTGTGCGTGGAAGGAATCTTCGGTAGATCCATTATTCTGAAAGAAGTATTTCTTCCCCAGTTTTGCCAGCTCCCGTTTGTTCACAGCCCGGTCCCCATGTATTTTTGACAGTGAGCTGTTCACCTGGCTGCAACTTGTGTGCCTGCTCCCCGGCTTCCCTTCCAGTTCTCTGACCAGCGCCTGCGCGACGTTAGTGTGGCAGCCTATTTTTGGTGTCTTTTGCGTGTCTGACTTTTAGATTCATTTATAAATGATCCGTACCCCTGTCTTTCCCTCAGACGAACATTCCTGGTGGAAGAACGCAACAGGCGACTGGATTATGTGTCCACATGCAAATCCCGTTGGCTTGTGGATCCACTGCCTGTCGCAACCAAAGGCTGAGCAGAGCTCACAGGTGGGGCGTTTATAGGAAAACAGGTTTCAGAGTTACACAGTTCACGTTTTTGTCAGGGAGGTAAAACAATGCGAAACAATCCGGTTTGACACGCACGTCACCTGGAAAAATTGAAATTTGGGTGTGGGGGCGAACATCCCCTCAGGTTTCTCGTTTGTGTCGGACGCATTTAATGCTGACTACAGCAACAGATACGATCCGGGGCCAGGTGGACCCTCAGCCTGATCCAGCTTAACCGCTCAAACACCGGAGAACGTTCCTCCCATTCCCGCCCAGCGTTCGCGCTGCTCCAACGTTCACGTCCATTCAGCTTCCATTCAAGTGGAAAGCAAACATCTCCGGGACGTGGAGAGCCCTTTCTTTCTGCCTTTATTTCTTCCCCCTCTCTCTCTCTCGTTCTTCCTTTCGCCGGAGCCTAGCGATCAACGGCCGAGATTTAAAAAGAAAAAAACCACCCCCAACAAGCGGGGGAGCGGGCTCGGCGAGTTGACTTGGCCAAGGGATGAATAGCTGGTGCTAAAGGGGGGGACGGATGGATGGCGCGGTTGAGCGGGGCGGCGTGGTTGCCTATTGTGGGGCTGCCCGGGGTCAGGCCGGACCATATGTCACCATTCCTGCGCGCGGGGCGGCGGGGTCTCCATGGAGCCCCCATCAGCTGGGCCCTTTGTCCCCGCGTCCCCCCACAATATATTCATGGCCTGGCCGCGCCGTGCCCGGAGACAGAAACAAATTGATACATACAAGCGCCCACCCCGTTGGGCTCACATGACACATTCGAAGCAGACAATAAAAGGACATTTCAGACTGTTTAAAATCTTGAGAAAGGGCTGGTTTCCATGGCGATGGGATGGGAGGCCTGTTGCGGCCCATTAAACTCCAATCACATGTAAATTTCTCCCCAGGCCTTGCTCCGTATTCATCGCCGGCCTCCGAGCAAGGGGGGACCGCCAGAGCTGCAGAATAGCCCCCTACAATAACCAGTTTGTTTATCAATTCAGGTGCTGTTTAATTGGCCCCATTCAGCCCCCTCTTTGTTTAAAGTAATCACCTTTACAAAGCCCCACTGATTTATAATTTCCAGCACTCTATTAGATAGGCTTCTTTAAATCCTTCGTGCCACCTCATCTCTGGGAAGGAATAAATCAAGCCGAGGCCCTTCGCGGCGGTACCCGCTCGTGGAAAGGCCTGTAATCCTGGAAGAGCCTCCTGGCAGCCATTCCGCACCGCGGCTCCATTTCGGCACGTCAGGCCCGTGTTTGCTGAAGGTGGTCCGGCAGATCTGACCTCCTCGTAAACTTTTGCTCCTCCTGCGGTTTGTTATGAACACAGTTGCCCTGGAGGTTTGCAAAGGGCGAAGAGTCAGAGAGGAAAAAAAAAAAAAAACTCTTGAGCCCAAGCTGATGGGGAAGCAGGGAAAAAAAATAAAAATAAAAATTATTCTAGCAGTATTGGTCTCAATGGAGGAAGAGGGTTCATCTCTTTAGATAGATTTGAGGGGAAGCGAGCACCGAGGGGGGTGAATCAAGTGATGTAGAGGGTCAGAGTCTGCTGGAACGGGGCTGCTGAAGACCCCTTGGTGCAGCAGGAGGGGGAGAAACGCAACGTCTTAATGATGGCCCAGGATAGCCAAGAGTCGCTAGATGGGATCGGGAAGGGGCAGACCCCTCGTTCCACGAAACACGGCCCAAACCTCCTCAAACATCCTCCCCAAAACCTCCCAGGAATACCATCCCAGACAAAGCTCCCAGCTGGAAGCAGCTCTGGAAAGAAGAATTAATCGGACCCTTGAGACAGACAGTAGAAGATAAAACTAAGTCCCGTGAAGACACGGTGACTCAGCTGATCATTACTAGATTTATTCTATCATCCTCTGCTACGGAAAGGGACTCATGTGGCAAAAAGCACACGGGCCATCCAGTCACGAAAGCAGGCTACAAATGCCGGCCAGAGCTCCTGCCTCATGCGCTCTGCTGCACAGATGCATAAAAGGAGGAGAAAGGGACGTAATCCCAATCCTGGTTACTGTTATCGAGTTAAAATTCCTGCTGGGGCGGGGGGGGGACAGCTTGCATCCGCCTGGTTTTTTGTTCTCGATGGGAATAATTGTCCATTAATAAGGCAAAAGATGAGCCCTCGGTGAAAGCCTGACGCCTGTGCACCCTGCGCCTCCTATTCAATAGATCCTGCGGGAACAGCTCCCTCAAAGCAGGGGCTGACTGTGTCTCATGAAGGCAGCTTTAGCCAACTTGTCTGAAAAAGCAGCGCAAAACACACGGGACATGCACTTTTCAGGTCTTCTTCAGAAAGCCCTTCATCGTTGCTATGGATGAAAGACGCAGAGTCAGCCCTGCCAGGAGCAGGACCTGTTGTGGAAAGCCTGGTTACAACAGCTGACAAAACATGCAGGAAGCTGAATAAAGGGTAAATTGAATGAAGATGCCAAAGTGTTATTGACAGAGGATATGATTAGACTTACTTGTCACCTCTGTTGGCTCCTCCTTCCTCGGGGACTTGTGTATCCTGCAAATGTTAGGTTCTGCTTCCGAGTGGTGAACACGAGGGGAGGGAAACACTAATAAAGTTGTCAAGCTAATGTTACGCTCACCCCACCTTAGAGCATGAAGTTGCTTCGTTTCCTTATATGCAGAATAGGCTACAGTTTGCAGTGGTACCATCTCACCATACTGGGCATCCTTCTCGCATCCTAGTCTCTGAAGTCAAGCAATTGCACTATAAGCTCAGCTTTCAACAAGTAAATCGCTAGTTCATCTGGCCACAGTGAAAAGCTGAAAACACAGCCTCTAAAGGCACAGAAACAAAGTAAACAAGAGCAACATCAAATATATCTGGTTTTGGTAGTGGTTAGGTTTTGGTTGGTTCTTTAACCAGTCATCACTACCTGGAGCTTGATTAAGGACCTTGAACACCCGAGTAATTTAAAAAGTTCCCAATTGCTTTTTACTTGCATAGTGGATAGCAAGAAAAGCATGCTGCTGACTCGAGAGGAGACTCGGATCCCATGCTTTGACCAGAGGATCCACTTTGGTGGGGGAAAGGAGGGAAAGGGAAGCAGAAGAGAAGGTCAGGGGTTAAACGGCAGGATTGGAAAGTTTTTTGCAAGTGAAAAGTGGGTTTTGCAAACCTGAGAGTAATCCCAGTGGTTTGCAAAGCTTTCAAACTTGCCCCCCAGCCCATGGCAAGCTGCCCCTCGCTGTTGTTTAGTCAAGAAGGAGCAAATCCATGAATACATTATCATCTAGACAATGGGCTCACATCCCAATCTTTATTTTTCAAATGAGACTTAAAAAAACCAAAAAACCACAACCCTGACACAAACATGAAAGCCCCCTGATTTTTCTTCACTCTTTTCTAGGCTCCGTCATGCAGAGAAGCTGCTCAGAATATCCCTGATCTGCACACACGCACGCATCTCCTCACTGATAGCGAGACACGGTCTAATTAAGAAGAAATCTACACAAACCACTTACAAAGTCTGAGTGGCAGGTTATTATTGTAGCAAAGTGCAACCTCTGCCATTTTGTCAAGAAAGCCCATCAAATTAGAGAGAAATAAGATGTCCATCTGTTTCATGAATGGCAGCGCTGCAAAAAAATCAGATTCCCACAAGTTCCTTAAGTCCCAATTATTCCCAGATTATCTTTTGAGATCTGGAGATCTCCGTTGAATAAACCTGTGGCCTTGTTACTGACAGCCTGGTGCATCTCTAAGGAGGGCAGTGCGGAATCCAGGCCCCTGGGTTAAGGTGTCAATCCCTCGGGTGACCCCGGGGGTGAGGGATGCTGCGTTATAGACTGACAGCAGATAAACAGTCTCCCCGCACCCTCGTCTTTGGCACTGCAGCCGGGTAAACAGAGAGGACAGTCGCCTTAGAAAGTTAAAGAATAACGAGGGAGGAGGAGGGGTGGGGAGAAACGCGGGGCTTCATCCTGGCTTTGGGGACTTCAAACCAAGAGCGAGGTAAATAGTATCAGAAGGGAGAAAAGGCAAAAGTCATCACGCTGGTTACAGAGGTGGCTTTTCAGCTGTGTCAGCAATCAACGCTTCCTTTCACGCAAGGAGACAAGGCCTTTCATAGATGCCAGGAGGGCTGTACTTTTTTAAGACACTCTGCAATCATTTTCGTGAATGCCCCAAGCTTTGTTGTCTTCCCTGTTCCAGCCTGCCAGCAAGCTGCTGGGGACAGATTCACCACAGCACTGAAGATCTGGGAGAATGAAACAAGATTGGCCTGCTCTCTTTCCACTAATATCTCTAGATTGCTTTTCTTACGCCACATCTTCTCTCTCATTTCCCCAACAAGGCTGTGGTCGTTGCCCCCTCGCTTTTAGGGTTTTTCAAAAATACAGTTGACTTCAGTTGCAGACTTTTGCTGTGGAATGCTTCTTTACTTCTCAACCCTCTCAAAATGCATTTAGTTTAAAAAGGAGAATGCGACTGGGCATATAGAGTTCCACCTCTAACACACACCTTGTTCTCCTCCCTTCTGCTTCACCCACAGAGCTTGATCCTTATTTTGTTTGCACCAAAGTAGAGCGCATGTCCTCTTGAAAGTCAAGCAGGCACAACAGTGCACATAAAGGCAAGTTCATGTCCCACAAGATTAAACTCTATCATCTTTCCATCATGGGGCCACAAAAGGAGATAGAAGACTGTGGCAGCCAACACTCCTGTGCCTTAGCAGATCCATAGTTGGGGGATCTGGGGTCATGGGACACAACCGCACCTCCATGGCTGCATCCACATATCCTCACTGTAAATGGGGCAAGAGGTATCCGCCGATCTCCCTCCTCCACTTCCAAGCTGCCCGGACAGCATGGATGTACATGGAAAAAACTTTTTGAAGCCTTTCTTTTTATTTTTTTTTTTATTATTATTCCAAGGCTTTGATTGCAAATCCTTTTGTCTTTCAGCTCCAGGGAACTCCCCATCTTGAAGGTAGTGCTTGGCAGATGAGGGGGAGCTTCACAGCAGAGATTGCAGGCTGAGCCCTGGAGAGAGGATGGGCAAGCAGGGGGTGGGGTGGGTGGGAGAAACTCATTGCTTTATTAAATTGCTCTAACAATCAAGGCTTTCCAGAACGTTGCTGGGAGCATACATGCTTCAAATCTGCATGCATTTCCACTTCAAACGCTACGCAGAATCCTTATTACCAAAACCAGTGTCCCAGCTCCCCAAAACAAAAGCTTCTCCAGTCTTTCTCCAAAAGCTCTGTTGAAGTTTAAATAAAAAAAAAAAAAAAAAAAAAAAAAAAAAAAGGAAGCCCCAAAACTTAGTTGTGGTATTCCTTGCCTGGAAATGTTCCACACCAGGTTACTGTGGCTGAAGAGCAAAGCACTGATGCTCTCAAGGTGATGAAGTGAGGAGCTCTGACCGCAGTGGAGCTGAGTAGATGCCACATTTCAGTCCAACTGGATTCCAAAAGCCGGTGGTCCCAGTGTTCAGCCTGAAACCTAGGCACATAGCAGCCAAGGACCCAGACCTTCTTCCTTTTACCAGTGTCCTGGACAGCTTTTCAATGATAACACAATAGCTTTTTGCCAAAAAATAAGCAAGCAAATGAAAAGGCAGTCGGCAGCATTGTGACGAAAACCACACAGACTAGAGCTTTTTTCCAGTGAGAAAACAGTGAAGATTTCGGTCGCCTCAAAACAGAAACACAGAAAGAGAAACACAAACACAGGCTCGCAGAAATGGTTATTTGTATCAGGAGTTGGTGCTGTTACCAAGAAGTTTGGAAGGAAACTTTTCAGCCAGACTGAGGCATTTGAAAGAGTGCTATTTAACGCCTCTTACAAAACTCTCTCCATCCTCTTCGCCTAGCTGCTGTACCTAAGAGCTCATGAGCACGTGTTGGGATCCAGAAGGAACGACGGGACCGTGGACCCAGTTTCACTGCCATGCCTCAGCCTGTGGGAAGCCTCCCACTGATTTTGGTGGCCAGGAGATGAAGTTTCCAGAGAAGGCTGGCTCTGGCTACTAGAGCTGGCTGCTGGGGAAAGTGCCTGGCAGCCAGGAATTGAGGTGAAAGTAGAGGGAAACTGCAAAATGCGTTTGGTTCGTGAGTGGCTCCGAGAGGCAAACCGGAATTCAACAAACCTAAATACTTAGGGGAAAAGCAGCTGGAGAGAGGCAGGGAGACTGAAGGCAGGCATTAATATTCCAGGGAGAGGTTGCCCTCCATAACTGCTGGCCTTCCCTGGAATTTACTCCCCCTTGCTGCACCCTGCAGGAAAGCAGAGCTGTGGGACTGTCCCAGTCAGGTCCCTTCCATGTACCCCTGATGGGAAAGAGTCAGGGGGTCTCTGGTGCCAGCCACACCTCTCTTCTTCAAAGGCATTAATAGCGCAAAGAGAAAAGAAAAGAGAAAACATCTTTATATTGATGACCCAGATTGTTTTTTAATGTTCCTGGGGAGGGCAAAAATAAACAACAATCTGCTATATTGAAGGCGGGACACCTACCAGGTCAAACTATGCCCGCATTAAATTGTGTGATGGGACAATTTCCATACAAATGCTGAAAAGAGGCAGTTGCAAAAGAGGAAGGCCAAAAAAAAAGGAAGAAAAAAAAAAAGCCCTCCACAAGCCACAGACACAAAACTGAAACTCTTGATTTCATTGTGCGCTTGTGACAAGAGCAAACCCAAAATCAAAGAGTTTCATGGTCATTTTTCTATCAGAAAGTGATGTCGAGTGAATAACTTATTTACATGCCAATGTGTAGCACTGAAATGGCCCAGGATGGGAAAAAAACAGGCCCTCTGTTATCAACAATGATAGCAGCGGATCCTGGGAGCCACCCCAGGAGGAGGACCTTAACGAGGCAATGGCTGCAGCAGGAGAATGGCAATGAGTTTTTAATTGGTGACACATTATATTTATCAAACTGACAGCAGAGGGGGAGAGCAGCAACCTCCTCGTTGTGTGTTTTCCTTACACAACTTCCTTTGAACCCATTCACGTGTGAAAAGAATTTAAAGGTTATGGGGGGGAAAAGAGGAGGGGGAAGGGAGGGAAGAAACCCTTGTAATAATCCAGCGTCATCCTGAATGATAACACTGAATTATTCAGTAGGGTCCTTAAAAGGGTGGCTAAATCAAGGCTGAAACAAAGCCGGAATGATGCCATTGTGCCGGCTCCTACCACTCGGGGCCTATTTAAAACCAGGCAAGAGAAGGGAAGCAGGCGAGGAAAAAAGTCCTTTCAGAGTCATTTAGAGAACCAGAATGGACTCTGTTTCATGGCATGGCAGAGTTATTAAGAAGTGTTTAATATTTGTAACCAGATCCTTTTGTTAGCTCGGGGATGCCTGGGAGAGCCTGTGGAACAAATCGGAGTCCTCATAACCTAGGAAAAGGGTCATTTTACAGACTTGGTCAAGGTTAGGAGGGGCAGGATTTGACTTCTTTCTTTCCCTTCTCCACCTCCTCTTTCTGAAGCATTTACATCCTTTGGCCAAGCCTGCCTCAGAAGGAGTTAGGGCCCATCGTCCTAAGTGTTGGCATGCAGGATCGTTTTCGGATGCACAGTTTCCCTGGTTTCACTCCAGGCTGGTGTGAGTGAGCAACCCGGTAAGGTTGAAGAGGACGCATGATGGTGACAGGCCAAGTGTTGGTTTCCTAAAGCTTTCTTCCCAGATGAGGGGCAACGCTTTGATTTTTTTTTTTTTTTTTTTTTTCTTGACCCAACCGGGCTCAAGCTTATTCAGGTTGCAAAGGAGTGGCATGGTGTTTTCCTCAGAGCTGTTGCATGGCCGAGGGAAAGCAGCCAGACTGGCACTGGTTTGCATAGGTATTGCCATAGCTCCTTAGCACATCTCAGGATCTATCAAAGACAGAGTTTGAACTGCTGCTGGCTAGAAGACCTAGTCCAGAAAGGGAGACGCAGAAGCAATCCCTCACTGCTGGGCGATGCGATTTTCAGAGGACACCAGGACAGGTAGCGTGGTGTTTGCCAGCCGCTGGGCTGCAAAACCCGGGGCTCAGGTTCTCTGCTGACGGCACAGCCTGCCCTCGCCCCAGTCCTATGCCACCACATATCGCCAGCCCCACTGGCTACTGCGTTTCAGTCCGGGCCTCTCTAAGTAAACAGGTTTCAAAAGAAAAAAAAAAAAATACTGTACCTGCCTGGAGTGCTAACTAACAAGCGGGAGAATTTCTTTCTTTCTTTCTTGCCTTTGTAGTGTTCCACGCTGGACAGCAGCACGAGTCGCTTCCCCCACTACTAAACCCATCCCTTCTCCTTTTAAGCCTTTCCTTTAATCATTTGTTGACCCAGAGTTTTAGTGTCCACATTTGCTTTTTTAAGCCCCGATCAGGTAAAAAAAAAAAAAAAAAAAAAAAAAGAGAAAGAAAGGGACAAGAAGAGTCTAATGAAATATTTAAGATTTTCGAGGGAAAGTCTTGGAAGTGCTGACAAAGGTTTTGTTTGTTCCCGTCTTTTGTGAGAATTATTGGAGATGAGCCTGGAAGCAGGTTGCAAAAAGAGCCAGGGTCACTCCATATTGACGGGAACTGTGTTGGCATTGGTCACAGCTGTGCTGCCTTGACTCCCAGCTGAGCCACCAGCCCCCCAGCCTTTGTCCCGCATTGTGAGCGGGACACGGCGCCAATTTTATACAAAGTTGATTGCACGGCCGCTTTGTTCCTCCCCCACCTCACACACGTATACACACACACACACACACACATACTCTCACTCTCTTCTTGGATAAAAAAAAAAAAAAAAAGGGGGAGTGACAATGTGATGAATTCCTTCACTGCTGGGCCACATAATAAACTGAAACACTGCTGCCCTAGCTTTAAGAAAAAAAAAAATTGTATCCCACTGCTTTCCTCCTTGGAACCTGATTTTTTCCCACTAACTGCTCCATGATTTATGGAGCCTCTCTTGTGTAGAGCATATGTGGCTCCGGGCATTTGGCATTCGCTGACATTTCGCTTAAGCAACTGTGAAAGGGCAAATTTTCCTTGAAACCAAGCTGCAGAAGAAACACATGTAGCTATTTCCCCTCCTTTCTCCCACCGCGCTCCCCTGGATGCGGCAGTAACGCAGGCAGGGACCTTGAGCATCTCTCATGCGAGCGGACGGGGCGAGGAGGGCACCCAGCTCCCCGTGCAGCATCAGCAGCGCGGGTCCCCATCCCGCACCGCAGCAGCAAAGCGCGGTCCTCGGCTGCCCTTTCCGTCAAGGATATCCATGCATTACAGTCCTTGCTGCAGCTCGTCAGCCCTCGGGGACACCTCTCTGCACGGAGAGCTGAGCCACTGGCATGGAAAGGGACTTCTCCAGAGCCACCGGGATCAGCAGTGGCAGAGCAGAGCCAAATTCTGGGTCTCCCCGCTCCCTCCACCAGAGTAGGGAGACCTGTTTCTAGGGGAGGATGGGGCAGTTTGGGAGGGGGCACTCACCAAAACCTAGGCTATTTTCTCTTTTTTCTCATAATATACGGATGGCTGTGGCTTTTGGCCTGTGTTTTCCCGCCCTCCTCTCTAGCGGGGTCCCCTGCTGCCTTGACCCCTTTATACTGTGTCGCATTTCACCTTGGAAAAGAAACTAAACAAAAGTGTTATTGAACAAGTCGGTCTGACAGCGATAAACCTTCACTCGCGTGCTTTCAAAGCATCACTGTAAATAAGCTCAGTGGCAGCTCCTGACCAAAGGCAACCAAGAGCCCACAATCAAAAACGGAGAATCTGACTTTTTACTCATCCTGCATCTGGCACTCCTCTGCAGCGTACTCTCCACGAGGCGCTTCTTGCGACAGCAGCTGGTGCAGGTTCATTGCCAGGATGGGGACACTGAGGCACGGAGACTCCTTTCACTATATCGCACCAAAGCTCTCTGTTCGGAATTGACTTTGGGAGCAAGATGAGAATTCCTGATCGCCTATATTTACTTGGTGGCCATACACCTAAGCAAAGCCTTCATCCAAACACAGCCCAAGACCCGTGTTCCTCAGCTACAGCTCCGAATATTCAAAAGCACTGAACCACAATGGCTGGGCTCTGCAAACCTGCTAACCTTTACAGTTCAGCCAGCTCGCCAAAAAGAGAAGGGCCGGCTCCTTTCCTCCTTTTTGACAACCACACAGACATCAGGTGTCAAATCCTACATGGAAAGATCACTCCATGGCACCTAGCGGGTTTTGGCAAAGACCATCTTGACTTTGCAGCAGGTACAGCTTCAAGCACGCGCATAGTTTTTAAGAAATCCTTTTGAAATTTCCTAGGACATATTCAGCCTGTTTGCTGCTATGCCTCCAACACATTTAAATCAGTCATTACTGCTCATTTGTTGAAAATCCTGAGCTCTCATGGTAGACAAATTCACATTTAACTACAGTTCATGCTCCATTTTGTGTAAAGACACAGTTTCTGCAGTCACATGACTGTGTGAGAATCTCATTTTTCATTTAAAAAGTGATCAAAATACAGTCCTTGTGGCTACAGAGGAAAGCTTGAAAATGTAATTTGAGGAAACACCAGAGGTTAAAAAACTGTAAGGCCAACCAAACCCCACATTTCTTTCTTCTAAGTCTCACAAATTCAATTTCCCGATCTTCGTGCACATATAGGGCTGACTTGTGATTTTCTGAATGTCTGGGGACACCAGTGTCATCCTTCTTTAAGTGCCTTGAGGGCCAACACACAGAACGGTAGGAGAATTCCTGTGAGATCACCACAAAACAGAAGGGGTTAGCCTTTACTGAATTTGCTCCTGTGCTGTTTCCACACTAGTTTTAAATGAACCAAGCATGGGATTTCCCACAACTGTGTTTGCAACGAATGCTTTCCAATACACAATATCCAAAGATACTTCCTGCTGCATTCTGGTCATCTTGTTTGCAGTTTGAAGCAAAGAATTCAACCATAAGTAATAAAATGAAAGAGTTAGTGAAGATAAGAAAAGTGCGAAGGCAGAGAAAAAAAAAAAATAAAATAATAATAAAAAAAAAAATCAAGAGAAACCAAAGGAAGTAACCCCCAAACCATTGCTGGCCAGAACAAACCAGAGATACCCTAAAAAGACATCATCCTAAAAATGGTCCAGATCAGTCTATAGTACTTTTCTGTAACCTTCATAAATAGTGCCTGTCAGGTTCACTGAATCTTTTTCCTTCTCTGGGAGCTATTTGTAACTGGAAGATCTCAAAGTTCTTTCTAAATGTGGATAGATCATAATTCATCCTCATTTGGCAATGAGCTAAAATTGTGTCAGCTACAACAGGATTGCTGATTTATTAGAAATTTGGAGAAACACTCTGAGCTGGGAACAGACAGGTCTGTGTCACATACTGCCTCAAAAGTAGGCAATATTAAATACATGAAAAGGCTATTTTTAAAGATGGCATCAGCCAATTGTAAAAATGGCTTGGAAATATTTAGCAATCACAAGAGAGGAAGAAGTCTGAAGGAAACTAAACAGTGCTCACAAACACCAGCTCTCACCTGCCAACAGCTGTGGATCAGTCTGGAAAATGCAAGCGTGTGCCTTTAAGCAGAAAAGACGCACCGTTATTAAACCATCTGCTAACGACTCCGAGCAAAACGCAGGAAGTCTGATCTGTGTTATTACCTGTGGTACCTGCTTATTATGACAGACTGTCCCAAGGACTTGGCTGCACTGCACAGAGAAAATTAACGTACTCCGAGAATATTTTAAGATCTGGGGTCAGGGGAAAAAAAAAAAAAAAAAAAAATTCATGCTTTTTCTGGTCCTTGTTCCATAGTGAATCCTGTGACACTACTCTTTTCTGATCACGTTACCCCTAAGGCTGGTCCAAACATCCATCATCCCCATTAATATATGAGCATAGCATGGTTCAAAATAGGAAAAGTCATGTGCGTTGGACGGGTTCCTTCCACGGGCTCTTTCCCATCAACAGACTCACGAGCAAAGCATGTAAGTGTTTTTCAAGATACCTTGACGAGCCTAAGAGAGCCTCGGAGGGGACATCACCTCCTCTTCCTCACAGCGCTGGAGTCCAGCAGGGCCAGCACTATTCAAAGCAAACGGTTTGGAGGGGTTAGCAGTAAAGGACGCTGTCTGGGATCAGAGTTCTTTAATAACACAGTTCCCCACTGGTGGAGGAAGGCCTGGACTCCGCTGTGCGCTGTAAACTTCACAGCCAATTCGCATGGGAAGGATCCAGACCCTGCTCCACGCTCTCCTCACTTCTTAGATGTGGGATGCGCGAGAACCTCTGCTGTCTGCACCACCCTCCCCCAAAGAGCTGCGCTCTGACCAAAAAAAAAAAAAAAAAAAAAAAGAAAAAAAGAAAGGAATTTCACAGAAACGGCATCAGCTAAATATTCCTTTTGTAAGAGGACAATTCGCAGTGTCTCCTGGAGCTGGCACCCTTTGCCCCTGCCTCCCCGCGGCTGCGGCGAGCGGGGCTGTGCGATTTCCTTCGCCTCCAATGAACTCTGACTAAGCTTTATTGAAGGGTCAGTGACTAATGGCAGGTTTGTGCACCAAAATGAAAAGGCCAAACGCAAGGCCTAAGAGCGGCCTGGAGACCTGCATCCTCCGGGGACTTTATCTGGGAGAGCTCGGAGGATTTTCTACACTTGTCTGATTCTAAATGCCTCCAAAAGCTTGCTCACGGAGAGAGCTGACACTTACAATGCACGTGGAGCTGGGTAATGAAGGAGCCTTAGATCCTCTATAATAGACAGGGTCAAAAGGCCTAGGCCAATTATACAGGCTTTCCCAAAATCTTCTCTTCCTTGATCCCCCATCCTCTCCCTCCGTAATTTATTTGGAGCTTAATTTTACATAACTGCATCGGGCTCGGGAGCCGCCAGTTTTGAGTGGCGTGTTCATTTATAGAGCTTTGAGTCTGCTGGGGTTTAAAGACATTCATGAATTTGCACAAACCAACGTAAGCAGCGTTCAGCCTAAGCAATCTAATATATCCTTTCCACAAAAAGCGGACTAAGCCACAGCACCCATCCTCATCAGCTCTGTCGCTGCCTCCCCCTTGCCGCATCAGGGATGTGGAAACCGATCCCCAACTGCAGATATTAAAGCAACCGAGACCCGCAGAAGCGATACGGGGACCTCGCAAAAGCCAGACGCGCACGAGCCGTGTCAAAACCACCAGTCGCTTCCAGCACCGTGGTCGAATCAAGCCTGCTGCCGTTACCTTGGCACTGTCCCCATCCCAGTTCCCCGTCCCTTCCCCTCTCTAAGCAAACTGCTTATTTTGCCCGATCCTGGCAGTTCAGCCTACGCAAGTTGTTTGGTTTTCAGGTGCTGCATTCTCCTCCCAGCAGTGCCACAGGACAGACAAGGAGCCGAGGCATCCAGACATTGCGTGACTACCCAAAATCCAAGCAGCAGAGCGTGGCAGGGCCGGGCGGGCTCTGCACAGTAATAACCTGTCCCTGTGGCACCCAGCTGTGTCCCTGAGGGACAACGGTGCGGAAGAGAGAACTTGTTTTGGAGGATGACGCCAAAACATGCCTGGGAGCCACGCTCCGCGACGTGAACAGCCGTGTTTGACTCCAGTCCACGCAACCCGACCGGTGGAAGGGCTGCAGGTACGTGGCTTTGCCTCAGCCCACGCAAACTGGTCACACCATGCCATCCTCCCAGCCAGCGCCGCTCCCTGCCTCAGTTTCTCCACTTACAATGTGGCAAGCTCCATAACGGCACGCGTCAGAAGTGAATTTGTGTGCTGCTGCTGCTGGAATAGCTGCCCACGGTACTCAGCCACCCACCACACCGCAACAACTCCCCCCCAACCTACCCCAAACCACCTGGGAGTACATCATAGGAACAAAGGCACAGAGAGCCCTGATAGACTTAACCAAACGCCTTTCAGCCCAAACAAAACCCTCAGCCCCTTTCTTGCCAGCCCCTGGGTTGAAGCTTACCTCCAGCACATCAGGAGCAGACTTCTCGAGTCAGAAGCCAGATTTTACAGGAATCGGAGCAGTTGCCGGTGATGCCAGCGCAGTTTTCTGGCTGTGCTTACCACAGGCCTGGTTCCAATGGCTGGCCACCACAAACAGAGTCTCCACTCTTCAGGGACAGAGCAGGAAACAACTACAGCTGAAGCCAGTTGACTAAAATAGTAATGGAAAAGCCAGCGGGGCCAAATTAACTTCTGCTGTGAGTTCTCTGGGGCTGATTGAACAAGGATGGAGCTGGCCTGAGCTGCTGGTATAATGTGAGAATGAGGAGAATATGCAATTGAGCAATATGCCAAAACACGTGGAGATGCAGCTCAGAGGGTGAAATCCCTCGTGCCAAAGGACAGCACAAGCTCTAGACATCAGCAACGTCTCAAGTGCGAATTCCAGCCGGGGGGCAGATTATGTGGGCTCCTGAACAGAAACTGCTGTTTTGTTCTGCTCTGAATAAAGCCACCCTGTCACTTAATAAAACCAAGGCCAGAAATGCATCTTATTGCTTTGGTTCTGAACAAGCTGATTTGTGCACTGGTATGAAAGAGGGGTTTTTTGATATTTTTTTTTTTTTTTAAATCTAATTTCCTTCTAGATATTTTTTACAGAAGAATTTTACAAGGAAGCTGGCATGCAAGACTTAGTGGTAAGAATAAACGAGAGCACTTTAGTAAGCTCTTTCAAAGCTGCTGGCTTCTTTCCTCTTCCTGATGATCGGAAGACCGCATTTTTGGGGAAAGCATGCTGCTGCTAAGTCTTGTTTCAGCAGAGCATTTTACAGTATGAAGTGGTTTTACTCCAGGTTGCCGCTCCTGGAGTCAAGTGATCTCAGCAGAAAAATCAGCTTTCATTTGAAATACCCCCCCCCCCCCCCCCCATGTCTAGAGCCTTCATTGTTACAACAAACAGCCAGGTATCAAAAGATTATCTGCTTTTTAGATGCTGTGCTTTTCTGGTGTGTCTGGCAGCTCCATCATTCTGCAAGTGACACTAGAAGGAAAGCCCCATGTAAAATGAAAACCTGTATTTTCCTATATAATATATGCTTAGATATAGCAGACAGATCACCAGGAAAACTCTCAGGGATTAAAGCCCTGCTAGAGGAGTTGAAATCACACTGGTCCCCAAAGCCCATTCTGTGATCTGATTCTTTGTTGCTGCCATCAGTCTTGGACAGTGTGATGGCAACTGTAAAACAAGGGACATGAAAAACTACCTGACAAGAACTGGGCTGTGAACCTCAGCTCCACTTCATGGACTGCATCAAAGAGCTATTGAAAAGGAGTACGTCCCCGTTTCTTGAAAAGGATGGCCAGCCTCCATTTGCTTAGCAGCATATGGTATTCATACAAGGTAGACTCGGCACGTTGCTCTTTATAATCCAGTTTTTTTGAGATGGGAAAGCCCAGCAACTCACCGAAGCATAGGCAGACAGTCAATTGTTGCAACGGATGCTGAAACGCGGAGCTAAGTGGCCTCAATGAGATGACATCCACCCACTGACGTGAGAACTGGCTTTGGGCCAGTGTCCGCAATCACAGAACTGAGGATCTAGTTCCGATGTACTCAGAAAGAGGAAAAAAGCGCAAACGCACCGAATGCGTTGTGACTGCTACTAAACGTTAGTGCTGGTGGAGGCTAGGAACAGAAGAAACATCGCCCCCCCCGCAAGTAGAGAGATGCCATCCCTCCTCCAAATAAGGCACTATTAAATAAACAAGGGAGAGGAGAAACTGAGGACAGAAATTAATTTGCTTGCCCACAATCGCTTGCTAGGTCGAGATCGGAGCGCGGGGCCCAAGCTTTGGGGCTAAAGCACTTCTTAGGACAGAAAATGCAACCGGGCAGAGGCTTTGCCGCTCCAGATGCATCGCAGAGCATCGCTCGGCTCAGCTTTTACCCCTGGGGAAGGGTGAGCGGAGCGGGGTCAGGCTCCTACCAGATTTAATCTCTCGCTAAAGCTGCACGCGTTTAATGAGCGTGGGATCCTAGCGAAAGGGATCCCCGTCGTGCTCTCGGCTCCGGCTGGAAGGACTACGTCCGTCTGCCTTGCCCTTGGACGGGAAAGGGGACGCGGGAGGTGGGCAGCCATCGAGCAGTGCCGCCGGGGCTCGCGCCTTGCTTGCCTCTCGCGTGGGAGCTGCTGTTTCGGGCCCGGGGCTGGCACGCAAGGCAGCATAGTTAGTTGTTATTAACGATCCTTCTGGCTCTCCCCGGTCCCGCAGAGACATTCCGGCTTTAATAAGCCACAGCTGGAGCGAGGTTTCCGGGCCGGCAGCTGAGGGGGAGAGGGAACGCGAGCGAGCGGACGGGTGGGCGGCGTGGAGCCTGCCAGTGTCCAGCTCACGCCTGCCATTTCCCGGAGGCTGGCGGGGAGGAAGGAGCCTCGCAGCCCCCCCTCCGAGCTCAGGAACCGCTCCAGGCCCTCCCGTCTCCTCCTCCTTCCTCATCCTCGGGGCAGGCGGGAAGGGGAAGGCTCCCCCCGGGGACTCCCGGCGGCTAAGAAAAGTCAGGCGTTGGAGGGGGAAGTCAGCGGAAGGGGAAGAGGAAACCTCTTCTTCGCTGGAAGGAAAGGGAGAAATGGTCGCACGCCCCGAGGCAGAGGAGGGAGCAAAGCCCCCCCACCCCAAACTTGCCGCCCCACCGCCGGCAGAGCGAGTCGAGCCGAGCGAAGGCGTTAGCGGTGACCTCGAGGAGGCAACGGCGGCCGGTTTCCCACCAGTTAGCAAAACACCTTCTCCCCAACGCGTGCAGGGCGGTGCGGGGGCCGCCGGGCTGACCGACCTCGGCGCTGGCCGCGGCCCAGCCGCCCTGCGCCTTGGCGGGGAGAGCGTGAGAAACCGGGGGGCGACACCCAAGTGTCATCACAGCTGCAAAAAACTGCTGAGCAGAAAAGCCTAATTACAAAAATATGCGCCCGGAGGCTTTTCCGTGATGAAAACAGAGCCGCGTTTTTACCCTCGCCTGCCAGAAGTGCAATGCAAGTTATTCTCTGCTATGCAGTGTGGGATTTTTAACTAGGCTGGAGGGGGGGGGGGGTGCGGGGGGGGTGCTAGGGGAGACCGAGGTCTCCATAAAGCAGGGTTGTCATCGCCAAGTGTGGCATATCTGGGAGATGAAGGAGGAACATAACACACCCTATTAAAATTAACAAAGCCCTTTTTCTTCCTGCTTTTATTTTTCTCCCTTCTCGCCCCCCCCAGCTTCTTGGCTGCTGCTATTTACAAAGTGACTTCAGAAACTGATAAAGCACTTTAACCGCAGCCAAACACCATCCTGGCCTCACATGGCAACGCTCAAAGGAATGCACCACCACCGCACAGGCGTGACATTAAAATGGAATCTGTTCGCTTGACGTGTGCAAAAAAAAAAATGAGGCATGTGCCACCGTGTCCCCAAGGCCTGCTTCTCTATGCCCTTGACATGTGTCTTGGAGGCGGGCAGTGCCACCGGGTCCACAGAGCTGCACTGATTTAACCTCAATGTCAACAGAGGACGGAGCCAAAAAATGGGGACTTCTGCGGCGCAAGCGGCAATCGCATCCGTCATGAAAGCAGTTGCGAGGGTCCGTCCTTCCTACGACACCTGGTCCTGGCAGATAGGAGGGACACCAGACCTGTCAGACGTGGGCCTGAGCTGGGTTTAGCTGGTTGTTCCGGTGGCTGCGGCGATGACAGTGGGGAGGACACCGCTAATTGCACATCAGCGCATGCAGGAGATTGCGACGTGGGTGAGGAGTCTGATGCGACCTCAGCTTAGCACCCGGCACTGCTGCGGCGATGTGGATTTGAGGGCAAGCGCTCGCCACGGCTCCAGGCATGTGATAACCCACACCTTCCCCCTGGGAGGTCCTCTGTGTCTTATCACCCTCGGGGGTCCGTGGGGAGCGGTGACACCAGTTACGGCTGTCCCAGTGGCAGAGACCCAGCGTCGGAGACCCAGCAGCACAGCAACCCATGCCTTGCTTCTTCCCGAGCAATTCTCAGCCAAAAGAGTCTACAGGCTTTGTTAACGACCCCGTAGCTTTGCAGTAGACGCTCTGTCCGAGCTCTCTACACGTGCTAAAAGTGTCCCCTGTCCCAAAGCTGCCTCTCTGCTGGAGGACACTATCCCCACAGCTTGGTTGAATTCCCCACTGAGAGTGTCTTACTCTATCTAACACCTCCGGCTCTGTCCCAAAGAGAGCTCACCTCCTCCTTTCTGCCCCTTCTTCTCCCGCAGGAGGGAAGTCACCAACCCTTAGGTTGTTCTCAAAGGGATTGTGCACCCACACCCCAAAAGTTCATTTACACTAGGAGGTGTTTGGGCCTCCAGGAAATCTCTGCTTAATACTTGTGCACTTGAGTAGCCTTAGCTTGAAGCAAACAAAGGTTATGGTCCAGGTGTAAACATAAAACACATATCTTTATTCTTTATCTAATCAAGCTTACATTTTTATCTTTACTGCCACTGGTGTTTAAATGTTTGTACTACTTTTTTAACTAGCTAATGTAAGAGGGACCATAAATCTGAGACAGACTTCCATTGCAGCAGTTTTTAGTTCTGCATACGCTCTTTCAATTGATGTCAAGCTCATTTCTTAAGAGTTAGTAAATGTGCCCCATGACAACCGTGGCCATCACCAAGTTGCTGCTGAAGGTAAGATGCCTCAAAAATAGTTATTTACCCATCCCAGCTGTAATTTGCCCCTCTGTCTTCTAGTACTCCTCAGTTCAGTCACACTAAATACAGTGAAACAAGCCTGACAGTGGCATTAGCAGAGCTTTCTGCCGGCTACCAACTGTTTGCTAGGCTGCAGATCTAAATCAGGGAGATGCATTTATTTCCAGAAGTACTGGAAAGACTGTAAGAAAAAGAAAAAAAGACCCGTGTAAAGTGTTGTCTAAGGACTGGGGAGATGGGTTGGGTTGACAGCGCTACATACCCAAGCCGTCCCTTTGTATGCAGAACAAGTAACAAAGGCAGAGGAGAAGCTTTTCCAGCTGAAGCCCTGCTGTGAAAGAGGCCACCTCCAGGGATGAAAGTGGGGTCTCAAGCTCTCTATCCCTCTCTGTCTTTGGCTCCTCTGCTGGGACTGTCCATCACGGAGCCCATTAGCAGCCCCTGAAATCACCCTTCTCCATCAGAAAGACGTGTGTCCACTGGGAAATGGACCGCAGCTGTTTCCTGCATGCAACCGAACAGGCATCAGCCAGCAAGAGCCTTTGATCGAGCTCCGGCCCAGGAGGGTGAGAGCTGGGTGAGCTGCTCTGTTGCATGACTGCTCCTCGGAGACAGCCGGTCCCTCCGTGAAATCATACAGGTGGACTCCCTTCCCATGCACAAAAGAATTGACCTCCCATAAAATCACTGGCAAGCCAGAGTCATGGGGGTGGTGGTTGTCTGTGTCAGGGTCAAAGCAAAGGGGACAAATTCCAGCCATAAAAAAAAAAAAAAAAAAAAAAGGGAGAGAGAGCATCGGTGTTGGCAGTGCAAAAAGAGAAGTCAAGGTACACGGCATGAGTCACCTGCTTGGAGCTTTCCAAAGGAAATGAATGGCTCAAATACTGTATTTCAGTACAGAAAGCAATGCAGGCAGGGTGCGGGGGAAGCCTGCAAAACGTGTCAATCTGTTTACCAATGGGCAGTCCTACCAGATCCGATTAAAGGGGAGGTTCTGACCATTGATTGCCACATCCCCATTGCCCTTATCAGTCTCCTGTGTGATACCATCTCTGCTTGCGGTCCAGGCAGCCTGCCAGACAGACAGGGAGGGGCAGAAAGGCAATGGGAATGATAAGCCCCATGCAAAGGAAACTTGCTGTCTCCCACCAGTTCCCTTCTGCAGAGGGACTACATGGACCTTCCTCCTCAAGAAGCCTGAAAATTATGTGTATCCAGAGCTGCACATCCTGGTCTATGTGCAGGAGCTGGTTTTTTTCTACTTTTCACCCCTCAGCCTGGCAGAGCTGGAGCAGATTACAGAAAAGCATGAAGGGGAGATGGAAGGGGAATTCAGTTGCTCCTTGTGCAACTTCAAGAGTTATTGTTTGCTCCAGGAGCACTCGGGGCAGAGTGTGAACTACATGAGAGTAGCACGTGTTCCTCCAAGAGCACATCTGCATGGTCTTTTGCTTGGCACTGTGCTAACTGAGGCCACAAAGCTTGCGGTTTGGAGCTAGCTTGTGTCCGCCTGGCTCGGAGCTCACTCACAGAGGCCCTATGGGATATAGGCTGCTGGCTAGTGCAATAGAGAAAGAGGCAAAGACCTTACAGCACAAGCTGCTTCCAGGAACTGCAGTTTGAAAAAATATCCCTCCACATTTGCCAAAGGAGTATACGTGATGTAACACGCATCTTGGGGACCCAAGGTGCAGTTTTTACAGTGCCCTCCCAAACCCCCAGATTCTCAGATCTGATACTTCAGAGGACAAAGAGGTGGCATTCCCATCCCCCAGCAGCACAAAGGAAAGAATTTGAAAAACACCTTTATTTTAAGAACTGAAGTCTCCTCAGGCAGTAACTGGGATTTGTTTCAGAGGCTGTGGAGGAATCGTTGGAGCCTTCCTGCCCATCCAGTGCTATAGCATTAAGAAATCCAAAGCATTCTGCTGCTTCAGCTTATAGCCTGTTTTACCAACTGACGGGAGCAGAGTTGGAGATAAAGGGAAAAAAATCTAGGGCAAAACCAACCTCAAACTCCCCCTCACCTCTGATTTTGTCACACTGATTAAAGTTGCACTGAGCCTGGCTGGTGTGATTGATCCTTCTGCATAATGACTAAAGCTGACCTATATTATCGAATCGATACCTTGAACAGCCTCTCTCCCCAGGCTGGCAAAGACAGCCTAAGCTTTCAGAGCCACTCTTCTACTGCTCGGACAATCCTGCACCCCACTGTTGATGAGGGGCATCTGGGAAGCAGGGGACGTCGGGACGAACATGAAAAATGCGTTACCCAAAGTGAACCCACACTTGGCAGTTACAGATAGGCTGTAATCTGGAGGGTGAAGTTTATTTAAAACCCCCACGCTAAACTAACCGTAGAGGCTCTAACCTCACCCTGCCGTCCAGAAAACATTTGTATTCAGTGTCCCGTAAGCCAGACACACTGTTTACCCCTGGCTTGGACTTCTCGTCCTCACCTTAGTGCCAAGGTGGCAAGGTTAGACCAGTTTGTACCCTGACTGGGAAGAAGCATCCCGCAGCAAAACTTTCGCCCGAATCACTGATGCTCCAAGCAAAGTGTGCTCTGCCCCGATACCTCTGAGCAGGCCCGGCTCCTGTCCTTGTGTTGGGAATTAACGATGGCATGTTCCTTGTCTGGCTGCCCAGCCACCAGCCCAGCCCGGCGCATCCCATCCCGCTGCAAACGCAATAATGAATCGGGTGGCTCGAGCGCTTTGAAAAGGCACTGAAAGAGGAACTGCGACTGCTCCGGCAGGGAGGGGAGCCAAGCAGGGAGAGCGAGGTGGGAGCACCGCTCACATAATGACCACTTTCTTTGTGCGGTAGGCTGGCTGCTTCGTGCCTGGGAAAGGCAAGCCAGGCACGCAGCCTGCGCTGCCACCCACGCAGCCCCGGGACTGGAGCTGCTGTCGTGTGTCAGAGGAGCACCTCGTCAACCTCCCTCCTTCCTCCACCTCCTCCTCCGCTTGCTCCTCGCTCTCGGTGCCGTGCCTCCTGCTCTCCTCCCTCTCCATCGCCGTCGCTCGTGCCGAGGGTGCGGCACCTACTCGGCACTTAGTCCTGCCAAGGTCCCTAGAGCTGGGCGCATCCCCCCTTCCCAAAACTGTTTGTGCTGAAATTTCAGCGTGGGATGGAGTCGGGGAGGGGGACGGACACACTTCTCCATTGTGCCCAGCTCATCCTGAAAGCGCAATGTGTATTTACATGTTTGCACACCCTCCCTCCCCTTCCTTCCTTCTCTCTCGTGCTATTTTTTCTCTTGCTCTGTATTTCTTTCTCTGTCAGCCTCCCCTCCTGCTTTGTGAGAACAAACATTGCACAGTCGCTAATTCCTATCTGCATGCTCTAGCCAAAACACGGGGAGCTGGTAGGCTGGATAAGACTAATGGTCTGTTCAGTGCAGTCTCCTATCTCTGACAGTGAGCAGCACAATTCACTGCTGAGACTGGAGTGCCCCTAAAATACCCTTTGAGAACAGCAGCCTGCTCCTGGATAACCTACTGCCCTCAAGCAAAAACTCTTCCTACACGCAGACAGTGCCGGATTAGTTCATGCCCCAAGCACGATGCTTCATCCTGCTTACTGTAACTGGATGTTTCCTTGTTATTCAAGCAAATGTCTAATCCCGGTGATTGCATGTGAGTACCTAATCCTTGCTCCATCTAATCCCAGCTGCTCACTGCCTGCCTTGTGCTGTACAATCCCGCGTGGAGCATTTTACATGGAAACCAAAGCCAGAGAATCACCTAGGGGTAAGTGAAATGCATCCTGTACGGGCCCTGCTCGGCTGCTTCTGGGTAGTCCTAGATGTTGGACGATGTGTTCCTAAGCATCCATTCGTTTTGGGCACCTGACTGGAGGCACTGTACAGACCTGTGCAACTGAGACCCTGCAGTCTTGGGTCCCCGTCGGATGCAGGATGAGGATGCCGACTCTTCAGTTTGCTTTCCTGCAATGCAGCGATGGCTGCCACGGTGCCCCACCAGCTGTGGGCTTTTAAACACTTTGTGCGACCCCGGGCATGCTCGGCTGCATATGCTGTGGCCTGGAGAGCAAGAAAATGCGACCAAATGCACAAGGCTCGCACTGAGAACACGAGGCGTAAGAGGTCTAGGCAGGGGAGGCTAATTCTTAAAAGAGCTAGATGCAAATAGCTGTAGCTATCTTCAAAGGGAGGAGAGATTCAGATCTCCGTGTCCCTCAAGGTACTCCAAGAATGGGGAACTGAAACTCATCATCCCCGGCCTGACACAGCACAAGGATCAGCTCACACGCAGTCAGCTACAGGCAGCAGCCCCAGGGACTGATCAATCGCCCGTTTCGGCTGCGCTCTGAAGAGGTCAAAGTAGGAGTCCCCCCTTTAATTGCTGTCTAATCTCCCCTTCCCCAACAGACGGGACACTGCCCAGCCCTCCATGTCAGCAGGTGTGTTGGAATAAAAATGACAACCAATTAAACAAATGACTTTTCAAAAGAAGCCAGCAAGCCGGCCTGACCGACCGGAGAGGCTCGGCGTCGATGCCCCTCTGCCCACCGTTCGAAGAGCCTGCCCCCTGAAGAAGTTGAGCCCAAAGCATACGGAATCTGAGAACCTTGGCAAGCAAAGCTCTTTATGCTTTGCTTCAATGCTGTCCCATGGGAAAAGGGAAGCCTTGGGGTTGTTTTTTTTTTTTTTCTTTTTCTATCACTTCTTTTATTTTCCGAAGTTAAGCCGTTGGAGTGAATCCATCAGCCAGTATCCCAGAAACCCGATGCATTTTCTAATGACAAGAGTTTGCTCTTTAAATACAGACATGTACAAGACAGATTTTTTTATTTTATTTTTTTTTGCCCAAGGACAAGCGAAACGTCCCTCTCCTCACTTACATCTGTTTGTTATTGTTGAACGTCAAAGCTTTCCGTGCAAGCGTCTCCAGTGGATTTCCCACTACTCTTAAGCACAGGCAAGCGGTGCCTGGCTCCCCGCGGCCACGCCAAGCCTGTTCCAGAAGTGCTTAATGCACAGAGCTCACCGAAGGGGAGAGGAAGAGGCAGCCACAGTGTGTTTAAGATTTTATTGTTGCAAGCTGCTCCTGTCCTAGCCACATCCGAGCACGAATGCCAAATTTGTCATTCCTGATATAAACTTAGGTGCTAAAAATAAACAAGACGGCTTAGAGGAATGAACTCACACCATGTTTACTGTGGAAGCCAAAATACTCTCTTCAGATGGCACCATCCCCCTGCCTCGCTGGTAAAACAAACTGCTAGGTCTTGGGACTCCTAGGTTTATTCCTCACTCTGTCTCTAACTTGCCATGTGGGCCCGGCATAAATCACATCTACCCTCTCTGTACAGCCACCTTGTAAGTGCATACAATAACCTCTGCTTCCCTAGGGTGTTGTGAGGTTTAATTGCTTGCAGACTGCTCCGAGGTCCTCAAAGATTTGCAGAAGCGCAAAGTAATATTAATGCACAAACTCAGAGCACACATTTCATATAGTTATCTATCCTGCCTGGCTGGACTGGTTCCCAGCATTTTGCTCAGATGATTTTGCTTCATTTAATCCATTTTAATTACCTTTTGCTGATTGCTTTTGCCCTTTGTTTAAAACATTTCAAATTCCTAATTGCATCCCTGGGTTCTCCCATCAGTTGTTGTCATGGCTGGTTCTTATCAGCCAGGCAGGGTTTTCTTAGGTTTTTTTTCAGATGCTCTTGTGTACTGGTGAGTGGCAGGGCATGCTGAAACCCAACTCCAGGTCATGTTTGTTTGTTTGCTTTACTAGTGCAGGAACTAAGCAGGTTTTCACAGTTTCTCCAGGAAAAGGGCCACCCATTTTGTGGTCTGCACTTCGCTAACAGACAATTTAAGGCTTGAAAGTAAACAGGCGATTTTGTCTGCCTCCTGTTGTAAATTAGTGGTTCCTGTGCTTTTTTGGGGGCAGCTGCACCAGTTCACCAGACTGAGACCTTGTCTGAACCTTGCGAGTTCCAGCCTAGGGTGGTTTCTGGGATGCTCCAAACCCCAGGCTCAGAAGGAAGCAGCCCAACCTCCACTCAGCATCATCACTCAAAAGCAACTTAAAAGCTACTTGTGCCGGCAGAGGAAGGAAGTATTAACCCCCTCGTCCCCAGTCAGACTTGTGCCTTGTCCTCTACAGAGGCTTAAAAGGTGAAACCAAACCTATGGCAGAATCTCAGCACTTGCGAGTGAAGGCCAGCGTCCGCCAGGCTTGATACGGAAGGGAGGAGGAGAGGCCAGCCTGTTCTTTGCTCTCCAAAAACCAGTCTGAGAGTCAGACCAGCACGCAAGGTTTAAAACAGAGCAAAGCAGAGCGCAGCCAGGTACCGTGGCTCTCCAAGCGAGGGAAGAGAGAGGATGCCAAGATCTCTGGAAGCCCTGGAGCCAGGACATCACTCCCGGTCCTTATCTCGCTCCTGGTCCTTATCTCAGGGACCCAATGCAGTGAGGGCACTTCTGGTCCAGCGTGGGCATCGCCAGTGGCACAACCCTCCCGAGCGGGCATGCTCCTCGGGGCCCCGGTCCCGAACCTGGAGCCACGAGTCCCTCCATCCGCAGCAGGGATGCAGGGATTCGGCCTTGGGGATGACCTGGGTGGGCTCACCCTGCGTCCCTCTCGCGTCCCCCCCCACAGCCGGAGGGACACGCGACTCGCTCTGCTTGGCTGCGGGCGGTTTGGGCGACTGCTCCTGCCTGGTGGCGTTAGCGCTTCTTGTTTAATGCTAATAGTAGCAGCCACGCGCTTACGTTCCCGTCACCGTGCGTCTCTGGTGTGCCTGGCGCAATTCGGAGGGACTGCGAAGGCCAGCGAGCAAATTCCCCGCGTAGCAAGGCAGCGCGGGTTGATACCGACCGCCCCGGTGGGACCTGACCGGGTTGTAACAGCATCCTGAAGTGGATGGGCCATAAAGGCCACCACAGAGCAAACCGGGGGGCGTTTCAGTGGAACCTAAATCCATTTCAGAGATTTTCTGAGCTTCCTTATCCAGCGTTTATGAGTGTGGTGGCAATGAACTTTGTACTGAGCTCTGCGTTGTGCTGTGCCGACATACCTCAACCTTCGCTCTTACCTGGCAGCACCCCGACTCTATAGCTCCCAGCCAGCCCCGCTCCGTGTGCCTCGGCAGAGCAGATACCCCAGCCCGCACCTCCCACACCACTCTTTCCTCATCTGCTTTGCCCCTGCTGTCTAGCCCTGGCTCTTTCCATGTGTCAGCTAATGTACTTCTGCACTTCGGCGTTTATCCTGTTACTTTTTTAGCTCCTTCACCCGCATGTCCAAGGTGGGGTTGTCAGCTGGTATGTGCAGCAGCTTGCTTTTTGCCACTGTGACTTGCAGCGTTTCATGTGTGGATGAATTCCGTGTCTTTATTTCCCCCAAGAGAGCTAAACCTCTACCATTGCAGCTCCTTCTACCTTCTGCTCACACTACTCCCTTCAAAGCAGGCACAACCTTGGTGCCTTGCTACCTAGCGTGTGCGATGACTCGGTTAAGTCAGCCTACATAACCTAAGGAGCATGGAACCATCAAACTAATTGTCACTTGTTTCCTAAAGCAGGATTTTCACTTAGCTCTTTGCTGATGAGCGTATGGTGAATACAACATTTCTGCTTCTTATTTAACGATCCGTTGACAGGAAAGATCGAGTAGGCAGAAATCTAAATTCTGGATTCTCTCCAACTTTTTATCGACGGGAGCCCAAGCCTTTCAGCATTGGGAAAGCAGCAACAGGAAACGAGTCGGGGGAATTTTAGGAGCTGTTGAGATGGCTGCAGTGTTTTACATTCCCAGAACTCAGCAGGCAGGCAGCTGTCTGGTCTATTAATCCTTTCCAAGATTCTCTTTTGCCCCACGAATGCATTCCTATTATGCCCATAGAGCACGCAAGGCATGGTTCCATCCCGGCGTTATCCCCTTGCACACCGCGATGGGGAAACACCAGCAGCTGCGCTCCATCTCGCTGAAAGGCAAAACGGGACCTGTGCGCCTGTTGTTCTTGCCTGCCACAGACTTGGATTAAGCCCGAGTGGTTTCAGGGTTCCCTACTCCCGGCCGGATTCCCCGTGGCAGCAGGCTGGGCAGAGCTGAAGGGAAAAGCTCGAAGAGAGATGCCATTTTTCCTCAGGAAGGCACAGGAAAGCATCCCTGACTGTGTCGGAGCGAGCTGCGCTGCGCTTTTCTCAGCTGGATGTTGCTGTTACATCCCTGTTTTTCTTCCTCCTTGGCCCAGCTGCTGAAGCTGCTTTCCAGACCCCCGGAGCAAACTTGGATACTTCGCAGGACCGTCTCCTTGCCCCATGCGAAAGCTAGCTGCGTGCATCCCAGGGGCTGTCTCGGAGAAAACTCTGGAGCACAGCACCCCTCCAAAAGCCATTTGGACAGCCCAAGCATCAGCGCGTTGGAGAGAAACTGCCTCCACCTCCACACGCAGCCCCTCGTGCCCTGGGGAAGTTCCTTTCAGGTCAGGGTCAAGACACATCAGCAGGGCTGTGTGAAGGAAGCCACTGCATTAATTAGAGGAGTTCTGCGGGTAAGTGGAGCGTGCCAGGTCCAGCAGGCTGTCACTGGAACCTTACGCCAGCGTGCGAGGCAGACGGGCCTCGGTGGAAAAATCTTGGCATCCAGAGGTTACCGCTGCAGCCTGGCACGCTGTCAGCAGAAAATCCCTGCTGGCTGGTTTCTACCTGCTGAAGGAAATCTGGGCAGGAGAAAAGCCAAACCTCCTCCCTTTTCCATGCTCTATCCCATCCCGGCCCCCGCCTCCCCCACCGCCCGGAGTCAGCGCTCACAAGCACCCCAGCGGAGGCCAGAATTCCTCCCACAAAATACGGCTGGAACGCAGCCACGAACCGCTCAACCTAAACACAAAGGGGAAGACAAGCCTAAAATAAACACGCACGCACACAAGCGCACACACACACGCATGCACACACACAGCGCTACGATGTTCGGGGGGGGGGGGGGGGGGGAGGCGGAGGGGGAAGCGGTGGCGGGAGGGTGGCTGGGTGGTGAGGAAAAATTTCATGCTGGCCTCTTTAAAGGTGTGTTATTTGTTCAAGGCTGTCCAAACATTTGCGGAGCGCTGGCAGGCCCGGAATGTGTGCAAGAGCTCCGGCAGCGTGTCTTAGGCGTGGGAAAGCTCTGCTCTCCTCAACCTTTACAGGCTTGTTCCCCCTCAGGCAGTGATTCAATAAAACCCGCGCCAGAGATTTATTGAGCTGATAATGACAGCTTCAGTCAGCAGGCAGACACCAGCAAAGCTGGGGGAGAGGGGGAGAGAGACTCCCAAGTCGCAGAGGAGGGAAGAGAGATCCCAGCACCTTGCCTGGACGGGGCACGGGCTCTGCGTTTCCCGCAGGGTGGGCTGGGGTCCCCACTTGGGTTAAGGACGAGGGGTTTCGGGGCCCCTTTTCGCCAGGTGCCCGAGCACGCAGCCCTGCCAGGCAGAGCGCAGGGTGTGCCTTGCAGGTGTGCAGGACTCCCCGGTGTGGGAATTGGGGAGCGAAGCCGGCGTGCTTCCTCACCCGGCCCCGGCAAGGTCAGGGATGTGGCTACTGGACGGGCTGGGCGCTTGCCCTCCAGGGAGACGGTGTCCTGGGTGAAGCACCTGGCCGAGCTGGCCACCTCCGGGGGGGCCGTGCCGTGCCGTACCGGCCCCCCAGGGCAAGTTGCTTCACCTCCCTCTCCGCCACCGCCCTTTGACTGTTTAGCTCCAGATAATTTCCCCATCCTAGTGAACGCTAAGCTGAGAAGGGGCAGCAAGAGGCTTTGCTGCTTGAGCTGCTCTGGGTGTGCTGGATGCACTGGGAGAAGTCCTGTTCGTCGTCGAAAGGCGGGAGGAAGGTGATGGCCGTGGGGGCTTGCTTAAAGGCGTTGCTGCTGGTCTAGGTCGCTCAGCCCAGCTTGTGGTGCTCAAGGGATAAAGAAAAATACCCCGGGAGAGAGCTCTGTGCCACTAGCAGCACCAGTTCACTGGCCACTGGGTCACTGGCCCCCTCAGGCCAAGCGCTGGTTGCCCTTGCTGTGTTCTTCGGCAAAACCCTGGCTGATAAAAGCAAGGAAGAGCCCAGGGCTAAGCGCCCGTGAGGAAGGCCGGCAATTCCAGCGAGGCACTTTTGCACTTTCCTACCGCCCCGCAGCACTTTGTGGTCACTCTGGAGTTAAATCCCGTAAACACACCTGCGGTTATCGAGTCCGTTTTCCCAGTGGGAAACGCGTGAGATAGAAGGGAAGTGACTCAGGCGGGGAGGCAGCAGCACGGCCAGGAACGAGCCTTTCTGACTCTCTGCCCGCGATAACCCCGTCGGCTTTGTGTTCGCCCCGGCAAGCAGCTGGGCGATACGTGCGTGGAAGGAACGTGGCATTCGAACTCCTCTTCTTGCAAGCCCTGAGAGGCTCCGCTGTGGCCTTACCGGGGTGCAAAGCCATTTAATGGCAGAGCCCAGGGCCTTTCGTGCAGCGCGGCGCTGTGCTTACCTTGGGAGGGCCATTGTTGCCTTTTTAACAAAAAATGCTTCAAGGAAAATCCTTCCTGAGATAACCTTCTGTCTTGCGCTCGGCAGCCAGGGAGACACGTATCTCTTAGCCTTGGCAGTCAGGTAGCTGAAGGCAATAGAGGCATAGAAAAATGTGGCTAGCTAGCATTGCTGGGATAAAAGGGAACTCGCATTGCCTCTCTTATTTAATTATTACCGTCTGTGTTCTTTCTGGCATTGCAAACGTTTGGGAACTCGGCGGCTTACTGCCCATATTAATACAAAGTGTTGTCTCTATAGTGAGAGTATTCCGTGGTGCTGGAGGGGGTGGTTTTAGCCTCACGCCCCAAACAGCTAGACTTTCTCAAGCGTTAGGTTCAAATCCCAGCAGGACCTAATGAGAGCTTCGTGTTGCCAGTTGCAGAGAGGGAGTTTTGCGGGTGTTTCGGCTGAGGCCATGGCTCTGCATGGACCTTACGGTTCCAACAGCCCTTTGCAATTTGGCTGTCAACAAAGAGGGCGACTGGTTTCTATAATAAACACTCAGGGATAGATTTTCAAAGAGCAGAGGCCCTGCCTCGTTTGGGCGTGTGTAATTTGTAACAGAGAGCAAATTCAAGTGTCTGGATTGCTGCCTCTTTCTGGCTTGCACTTGGCTCTAACATTTGGGCTTGGGTTTGGTGGATATGAAGGAAGCCATTCCTCTGACAATACAAGCCCTGGTATAGTAGAGCTTCCCTGGTCTTGCTCTTTGGTGTCTTCAGGATTGCAATTACAGGTGATCTCCCAGCCGGGAAAGGAAAGCTGGCTCTTCGCTTTTAGCCAGGAACAGGCTTAGCTCTTAGCCTTAACCTGCCTTCTCTGACCCCTGGTATCGATCCTCTGCAGCATCTGTAGTTTCACCTGCAATTCAAGACGAACATTTTGTCCTGACTTGATCCTGCTTGGCCTGTCAGGGCCCTCCATTACCAGTTTTTCTCACGGGGAGCAGCCTGCCCATGATCTCAAAGGTGCTGCTGTCTTTGCACTGGCTCGTCCTCTCTCCCTGGCTCTAATGCAGTGTCCCGTGTCAGCCTCAGCTCTTTGGCGTTAGTTCGGTGTGGTGTCTCTGAACTGGGCAGCGCCCAAAGAAAAGGGCAGCAGAGCCAGGATTCTAGCTGCCGGGGAATCCTATAGGAACCTGTGCTGTATTGCAACTCCAGTCATTACAGCCTGCAGGGGAACAGGGAGCCAGAGGTGCCAGCTGGTGAGAAAGCCACGTAGGGGCCCCAGTAAAGACACCGGGAAGATGCAGAGTTGCTCTCTAGTGTTACACTGGATGCGTTCTAAACCTACACCGAAGTTTGAGGGGAGGCATAAAGATTGCTTGGAGAAGGGAAACATTTTGGTTAGAATGAGCAATGCAGTCTTAGGTCTGCAGCAAAAGCACAGCTAAAACAGTGACCAGCATAGACTCCGGGAGCTGTGAAAGGGACAGAGTAGCAGAGGCACAGAATCTGCAAGTGGGATCTACAAATAAAGTGTACTCCCATAAGCATCCCAGTCCCGGCAGGGCAGGCGGCAGGAGGTACAGAGTCCTCTCCTTTGTCCTCGTCTCTTCCTCCCCGGAGCCCAAGCCAGACCTCGCCACGTTATGCAAGCCTGTCTGGAGCCCTGCAAACAAAACAGCTGGTTGCTCTGGAACATGCAGCTCTCCTGCTGACGCCAGTCCAGTCAAGTCATAGATCAGATGACTGCTGCCCAGAAGCAGGGCACTCCGTCCAGCTGCTAAGCGTGTCCTCAGACAGAGCTAACTGCAGCCAGCGTGGAGCTCTCTTCTCTTTAGCCACCGTAGTTTGACAGAGGAGAGCACCCAGCTGCCTCGCTGGAGCTTTCCAGGGGCCGGCTGAGCACAACGCGTGCGGCGGCTGCTCGGCCACAAAGCTGTCTTTCTTTTCCAGCTGTGGCATGAGTTGCTCTGAGAAATGTGCGCTCTTGGCAAAACAGCCCCTTGCTCCCGAATCGCCGTCTGGCCCAGCTGTCTTCAGGAGAGCAGCTTCCAGGTATCAGACAAATCTGGTTCTCTCAGCGCTGCCCCGGGAGAAGCCGCAAAGATATTGCGCACACGTGCACGCAGGCACGCACCCCTTGCCTGGCCCTTCCAAGGGCTCTGCCGGATCCCCGGCCTTTTCAGCATCTGTTCCACATCACCTTCCTCGTTTTCCAGGCTCTGTGGACTCATTCCATCCTCTCCCAGATGTTTCCATCCTCTACATCCCCTCATGGCATGAATAATCCTAATAGCGCTGAGGAGCGAGTGCAGATGTTTTGGTTCTGGAGTAAGCTCTGGTACAGGATGCGTGCAAAGCCGTGCAGCCAAAGGCACAGACCATTCTGCTTCCCCGACCAGCTCCTTTCCGCCGTGGGACGGGGACCTGGAGAGGCTGAGCTGGTGAGGGGAGCGCAGCAGGCTGAGTGAACCCCCTCGGCCGCGGGTCGGACCCACGCAGCAGCGTTAGCACCATGGTGAGGGCAGAGACGGGCACTGGGAGCACAGTACTTTGGGATAAGGGTTGAGCTGTTGAGAGACTTCATCTTTAATGCTACATTATCGAGCCTGTTGGCTTCTAACACGCTCCCGGGATGAAAGCACAAGGGGAGTGATTGTCCGAGTATTTACCAAAGTTTAGGTCCGATAAGCCCTGTTGATTTTACAAGTGCTCCTTGCGGCCCCGGGAATGACTTTATGGCTGGAGCTAGCAGGTGGAGTACTTTGCAGTGGAGGGGAAGGAGGGCAGACACACCAACCAAACCCACCATTATCCACTTGTTTGCTGATTATTTCTGTGCAATTTAACTCCTTGCTAAGCACCCCAGGCTCCCCCAGCACTGCTGTGTGCTTTCCGTCACCTCTCTGCGGGCTGCTCACTTGAGCTTAGAAAAGTCCTCGTCAAATTCCTCACGCTTACATTTTTTCCTGAGTTTCAAATTAAGAATGGAGACATCTCTAGTGAAGGGCAGAAGAACCTCCTGTCACTGAGATCTCCTTGTCTATGCGCAACTTGCCTTTGAGGAAGTAGCAGAACATCTCTTGCTAAAGATTTTTAGAAGTAGACCAAAAACCAGTCAGCACCAGGGTCTTGTGTGGCGTAAGTGGGCATCGATGCCACCAAAGGATCTGAAACTAGAAAGGCGGAATAGCCCTTTGCATTGGCTGACAGGGCACTTCTCTGAGCTCTCATCCCCTTAACAAGTTGCCCCCATATGCAGCTCCGGGCAGCATTTCCACCGGTGCGATACCAGGGTACTTCTGAGGGCCAGAAGTTGTTGCTGGTAGGAACCGATGCCGCAGCGTTTGAGTTTATACCCCTTGAAGAGCGTCCCATTGTGCTTTAGAGCTCTCTCCCTGCAAAACACTCCTCGCCACACAGCATATGGCAAAGGAAGACTACCGTGCTGCTTCCGATTTTCAAATAATCGGGGGTTTATACGCTGTCACTTTTGCATGACCTTTCTGACAATCTTAGTAATTACCTTCAGTCTTTCTCTATCCCTTCTCACTGTAGCTCTTTGTACACTGGCTTTAATTTACGGGTGGAAAATAATGAGCATTAGTCTGCTGAGGGCTAGACAAACCAACCCAACCCAACCCAAAACGTCTCAAATTAGGGACAATATAAACCGGGGCAGCAAAACAACAGGGCAAACCTTTGCAGCACCTGGAAAACAACCAGCTGTGCAAGAACCTTCCTTCCTGGAGCACAGGACCTCACAGAGAGAGCTCTGAAATGAACAGAAACTGCTGAAGTCTTCATTTTCCCCCATTACTCAGGTTCAGCACCAAAACAATGAATCTTTCTGTAAATGCTATTTACAGTGAGAGGCACCCTCACTGGGGTGAGGATGGGAGCTTAGATTTTTCAGATGGAAATAGTAAGGGGTTTGGCATCCTCAGGAAGCCAGAGAGTATCTTTGCTCTTAGTATCTCAGATGTTAGAGGAGAGGAAAGCATTTGAAGTCAGACAAAATAAATAATTCAGTTTCTGCATTAACACAACAGTTTCCTCTCTACTAGCTCTGCCATTTGTCCGCAATTCTGGAAAGCAGCCTGCTTTAAGATGGCACTTAAGTATTTTCTTAAGTGCTTTTAGATTCAACAAAGCACTTAAGACCATGTTTTAAGTTAAGCGCCTGTTTAATCGCTTTCTTGAACTGGGGCCTTCTTGTATTCCTGCCTCTCCGATAAGGATTTGCATAACACGCGTGTCTGCGTGTGTGACCATCCACAGAGTGTGTCTCACCATACAGCATATGAAATATGTGTATATCGCGTGTGTTCGTATATCTGCCTGCGTGTTTGCATGCATTCGTATGGAGATGTTTATCTGTCGATTACAACAAATAAAAGGTATCTAGGTGGAAGTGCCCTCTTTCTGAATAAAGCTGATAATTACTGTAAACATCCCAGGTGCTGGAAGGCCCTGCTTGTTTGATGTTAGGTGACAGGACCCGGTTGCCCACGTGCTGCTATGTCCTCAAAGTCTACCCGGCTGCCAAAACCGCAAAGGCTGTTGATATTCCAGTTATCGGCAGCCTGACCGCCGTAGCAGCCTACAGCTCTCAGGAGCGGGTCACTGACTAATTAGCGATATCACTAATGGGTAGGAAACCTGAAGCAGCCGGTGACGTCTGGTCCCGGTGGAACCATGGCCCTAGGCTAGGACCTGCTGCCAGTATACGACCAGATCCGCGTCTCCCTCAGCCCATGGGGTGATGACCCGAGAGCCAGGCTTGGTTTCCCCCAGCCCTGCCAGCCAGGCTGCTGCAGCGGGCACGGCAATACCACCAGAAGGAGAAGCAGCCTAGCCGCTACGCTGCATCCCCTCCTTAGCCACGGCCAAGGGCTGAGACTGCTGCCGTGGCTGCTCCCGTTCGAGATGAGCCTTCCTCTGCAACCGGGCTGCCGAGCAGGGGTCTGGCACCATGGCTAATCTGCTTTAACCCAGCACCCTGGTCGTGCTGCTTCGGAGAGGAAACGCGGTGCTGAGCTTTCTTTTTTTTTTTTTTTTTTTGCGAGTATCTGTCGAACAAAGCGCCTTTCTTCCCGGCAGACTGGCTGACCTAACACAAGGGGAATTGTCCTCCCCGGCACAAAGGACGGGGGCGGGTGCCGCCGCCGCGGAGGTCGGAAATAGCCGGGTTCCTCGCTGGGCTGCACCTGTGTCCTCGGGCTCCAGCCCCGCCACGGATGCCCACGCCGTCGGCCACCCCCGGCCCTCACCTGCGGAGAGGCGTGGGGACGCACCGTGGGAACTCTCCACCCCTCCGCTCGCCGGCCGCCGGACCTCCCGTGGGTCCTGGGGCTGGACCCCCAGGTCGATGAATTGCAACCCGCCAGCAAGGGCGCAGGGGGAAAGAAAGGAACTGCTCCGAGGAGTCGAGGATGCAAGGTCCTTGAAGGCGTTTGATGCCCTGTCTCTTTCTCCCAGCAGAAGTTGCCTAACCCGGCGAAAAGGGAGAGAAATCCACCTGCTCCGGGGAGGTTTCAGCCACTGTCAGTCCGGAGCGAGGCAGGGGCATGTAGGCAGGTTCACAGGCAGGCTGGGAGAAGGGGCAGTGGCAGCCGTGGTGGGAGATGAAGACTGTCACAGCCGATGAGAGGTGGGCACGGGTGGCGGTGTATTTTTCTCATGCCAAAGATGCCCTCCTGCTGCCCGGGCCAGAGCAGAAGATGCTATTGGGACCCATCTGTCCCAGGCCGAGAGCGCTGCTATTGCAAAGAGCAACGGAGAGATTGTAACCAGAGCTATGAGTATCAACGGGAGCGTTTTGGTGGCGACCACGGGGTTTTAAAACCCTCTGACTACCGCGTAAAACCACTTGAAACAAACTCAGCTGAGACGTCTGACTTCTCCAAGGTTCAGCCTTCAAAACGCTGCAGAACACACACAGTTCTACCTGAAGCCATAAATGGGCCACAAGGAGCTGAGAGCCAGGAACATCCTGCAGCCCCACTTCTCCCTTCACCTTCCTTTTCCCCTCCTGCTCCTCCTTGGATGTCCTTGCAAACCAAAATGAGGAGCGTCTGGATGCAGAGACATCCAAGCCGTGCAACAAGGCTCTCTGAATTTTCCTTGCACTTGGATTGGTAAGGTGCAGCTTTTCCATTCAATCTGAAGTCAGACGTAAAAGGAGAGGATCGCCCTGCCTGCAGACCCGCAGCCTCTTCCACGGTGCGAGCCGACAGCGACCTGCTAGGCAGCCTGAGATTTCTGCCTTTGCTCCACGGGCAAGACCCCAACAGAGTCTGGGTGAAGTTCAGGCTCTGGACATCCCCAGCTGACTGAGGAGGCTGCTTGAAAATAGATGTGGCTCATCAGGGCCTGCCCCTGAGTCCCAAGGCAAAAACCAGGAGGATGGAGTAATAGAGGCGAGCTTGTCTCTGAGACATCCACCCAAGGGCTGGGCGCTCCACCCGGAGCACAGCAGCGGGTGTTGCTAATTTATTGTAATCGGCGTGCCACGAGACGGATCCTCAAAGGGTTTGCTGGAGGAAGGCAAGCGCAGGCGGCCGTGGCGCTGGGCTCCTGAGTGGGGTCCGCAGCCACCGGGCAGGGCTGTGAGGTGCTGGAGACTGCTGCAGCTCCCCAAGGGAAAAGCGACTTGGGATTTCATCCAGCCGACCTCCATACCCAGGCTGCCAGCTCCCTGGGCATTCACAGGCATGGTTTGGGTCAGGCAGCTCCACCCGTGCCGAGAGCCTGCTCCGCACAGAGCCTGTTCTCGGTGGGCATAAAGATCCGCTTTGCTTTGCTGCTATGGTGGCAAGCTGTGGAGCTTCTTCTGTTGGAGCTCCTGCCAGCGAGCGTGGAGGACTCAGCTAGGCCAGCGTATGAGAGGGAAGGCGAACTATCGTGGTATTTTCTGCAATTTTTTAAGGAGAGAAGGGTGAGCATGGAGCGATGTGTATAGAGGTCGGGATGGAGCCAGGCCCTCCGACTGTTTCGTGCTGAAGCCCAGATTGCCACTGTGAGCACGCAGGCTGATGTCTCAGAACAAACATCCAGGAATGCAATGGTTAATCACAAGTGCCCTGCATTGTTCCTCCTTACGCTTCAGAGTCAACAACTGCCAGCGTACTGCGCTCCTCTGAGCTCTGCCCAGATCCCCTCCTCACTCCCCTGCTGCGATCCGCAGGGGATGGGGAAGTGGGCAGAGGAAGAAGAGATGCAGGAGACTGGCCTCTGCGGCCACGTCCTCGCGCTGCGGCGGCAGTTTCCGTGTCAGGGAGTTCACGTCCAGAGAAGAGGGAAGTCGGGGTGCCTGCACATTCCAGCGTTTGGCTCATGCTGTCTGTCCTGCCACATGCTGCCTCTGCCTTATTTCCTTGTGTGTGTGTGTGTGCGATGTTGCCTTTGGCACCCGGGATGGTGTTTACACTTTGCATACAGAATAACACAACTTGATATGAATCTGGCTTGGAAAAAAAAAAAAAAAAAAAAAAAGGAAAGAAAGACAGAAAGAGCAAACCCCAAACTCTGCAGCTGAAAAAATACTGCAAGCTCCCACAGCAGCCAAGATCAACAGCAAGGACAGGCTACTACTCTCTAAGGGGGGATAGGGATGGGTTTTGCTAACCCACTTCTAATTTGCGATGAAAATAATCACAGAAGGATGGCAGATTGGCGCCTGCCCGTCAGGGCGGCTCACTCTGGTGCCGGGAGAAGGGAGGGTATCGAGCAGCCGGACTCCTCGCAGTGAACCAGACTAACTTTGGAAACACAGGCAGTGCTTTTGAAGGGGTTAAACGCCAACCGGTTTCTGTTGCCCCGGTGTGAGCAGATAAAGCCTTTAGAAGATGGCAGCGGTAGCGTTCCCATGGGGGGGCTGGCGGCTGTCCTCCAGTCCTCTCCCAGAGCCCTGGGCTCCAGGCAGGAGTGACGTGGGGTGCTCTCCACAGCCTGCACGGGCTGCGGACAGGCAGGTGGGTGCCAGCCCTCCAGCCCCTCGGCTTTGCGTCAGATTGCGGGGCAGTGAGGCAGAGCGCGGGGATGCTGATCCCACCTTTTCTAACACAAAAGCCTTTTGCAGCTCATTTGTGGTTCTGTCGAGGACTTCTCAGGGCACTGGTGCTGGAAGACGGGGAAAACTTTTTTTTTTTGGCTGTCGGTTTTCCTTAAGTCCTAAAGCAGCGTCATCTGGATGGAGTGAGGAATCGCTGGTACCTTCCCCCTGTCCTGTCTCTGTCAATTGTCTCCAGGACTTTCCGCTCTCACCCACCTTTCCAGTTCAGCTCTTTTTCAATCTCAATAGCCTTATTGGCATGACACAGTTTGCAAGTATTGCCAAAGTTAATATATCAAATGTCCGTCCCTAGGAGCAAGCATTTCTCAGCACAATTACTCCCCAAAGACTCATCGAATGCACAGGCCACGGCTGAACACTACGGTTTAATGTCCTCATTAAATAACGATGAATAACCACCCCACCCCCCATCAATGTCATTCTGGTTTCAGAGTACGCAGCTTCTTGGGCTCAGAATCTCCGGGCCACAGGGGAAGAGTGTTGGGAGTTCGTTCCAGCATTTATTTGGATTACAGGCACCCATCCAAAAGCAGGGCCCCGTTGTGCCTAGCATTGCACATACAGAACAAGAAAAAGTCCCTCGCCCAAAGACCTTGGACAATGCAGACATAGAAATGATTATTCTTCTCCTTTTCCTGACATGTGAGGTGCTTGGGGACTTGCCCCGGGGACATGCAGTGAGTCAGCATCAGAGCTAGGGATTAAACCCAGATCTCCAGGGACTAAACTGCAAAACCAGTTCTCCCTCCAAAGATGTAAATCCCAGCTCTGCAGGCCTTCCCATGGAATGTGCACCAGCGAGGCTACCACAGGCACTTGTGAGAGTTGGAGCAGCTCCGTCTCTGGCTAACCAGTTCCTCCTCTGCTTCCAAAGAGATGTAACTGGTGCAGTTCAGCCCCAGAGCCGCCTGCATTTCTGCAGGAGCTGGCGAAGTGCCCACGTGCTTACCCTGTGTATACAGCAATTCTCTGGGCACTTTGGGATCCTGGAAGAGGGAAGCCGTGCGCACATGCTGTCAGCGTCTTAATTCTGCTTTTCTGTTGCTTAATGTCTCGCAGACAGGAGAGGGCTTGGATCCACGCTCAAATTACCACCACGAGATAAATCCCCTGCTCGGCTGAGCCGAGGTAACTGACGTGTGCATGCTCTTATTCAGCAGCAAATGCAGGTTAATTCAGTTTAGCTTAGCTGGCAGGCGCTAGCAACCTAAGCTGGGTTGTGTTACACAGCGTTTGCCGCAGGGGCAGAGCTGACGGGCAGACAGTTGCCAAGGCTCAGCTGGTGCATGGTAACACAGAAAGCTTCAGGACTTGCTCACGTCTTTCAGCCCTTCAGACAGATTCCCCGTATCTGGCCTTAACAGATGAATAGACAAGAGGTGATTCACAAGGCTCAGGAAGAAACCTCTTCTCCCAGGTAACTGCTGGCAGCAGTTTACGTGTGCTTTTTTTTTGCAGCCCCATCCTGCCCATTCTTGGTTGCTGGATCCTGCACCAGCTGAACCACACGTCTGATCTACCTAAGATAAACACAGCCACACCAAAACCGACAGGACAAAGTTTAGAACATGCCGTGACAATTCCCTGACCTCCCCCCCCCCCCCACCCCGCCCCCCCGCCCCAATGGGAGCAATTTCTAGCTACTAGACGTTTTCTCTGTTAATTTTGGAGTAGAAGAGATGGACGCATCAGGTTTGTCTACACACAGAGTTCTGCACGCGCACGCCTCATCCAGATCAACTTTATATTGCCGAGATCCGTAGCTGTGTCCCAGCCGGGATCAATGATGTTGGGCCCATCGCCTGACATTCTACCTGCACCAGGTTCTTGCTCCCTCCCAGACTTGGGGATGTTCAATGGGCTGGGAGATACTCCTGAAAAACAAAGCAGCAGCCTCATGAAGAAAAACCTTCTATAGAGGCATTTCAGTGAAGATTTCCCTATCCCCGGGCAGGGAGACAATAGTGGGAAGGAAGTCCGAGTCATTATCGTCATTGTTTCAAGGTTTAATCAGGCACTTGGGGATTAGCACCTCAGCACCGAGGGCACAGCTGGGTGGGAAAGGGCTTGGCTTTGTCCGCCGCAGCGGAGAAAGGCCGTTTTCCTCGCTGCCGAGCTGCTGTTTGAAGTGTTTTGCGCTCTCCTGCAAGCAGGCTTGTTGGGTCCTGCGGTGGGAGGCGTACTGGCAACTTCGGGCTCTGGGCAGCAGAGGAAGGCTGAGACTCGCTGGGGAGGCTCCGCACCGCAGACGGGGGTAGCTGAAGGGGCTGGGGGGGACCCCATCAGCCAGGGCCCCTCCACCTCCTGCTCCTGCCTACGTCAGAAGGAATCGGCAAGAGGGTGTATTTCCGGAGAACCTGTTTTCCAGATCCCCTGGCATCCTTCCACCGCTCTCAGTGCATGCGTCATCATTTTATGAGGCTGCATCGTTCCCCGGGAGCCCCCTTCCCCTCCCCTTTCTCTCTTGCACACAGAGATTTTTATTTATTTGTTTATAACACTTCGCCTATCCCCAGGATGCCTTTTATCTGCAAGCACTTAACCGTTTCGGTGGCAGGAGGGAGGGCAGCAGCTCAGGGAGGCAGGGCAGAGCCGTCACCCCTTTGTTTCAGACGGGATGGACCTGGGCACCTCCACTGGTCCCAGAGGTCACTCCGCTTCTCTGGCCCTGCTGCCTTTCTCCTCTCCGCTTGCAGAAGCGGGCTCCTTGCTCTTGGCTGGGCCCCAGTGAGCTGAACTGAACTGGAGGGCAACTGGCACGGCTTCAAGTGCATCTCCTGTGTCCGACCAGACTGGCAGTTGTGCAGACGTGGGGCTGAGAAACAGCCCTTTCCCAGTGAAGCGCATCCCTTGGGACCTGCTTTGGAGGCCTCATCGCCCCTCCTGGGACTGGTCTCTCCATTAACGGGGGACAATGTCTCTGAAGGAGACAATGAGTCCAGCCCAAGCAGCAGCTTGGCCACCCTCATGCTGTGGGTGTTGCCTCCAGACACCAACTGCTGCCCTTGGCTCCTCTTTAAAGGGCTCTGAAAGACTTTTTGTTCATGGATTGAGTGCAGGGCTGGGAAGCCACGGGGCTAGCTCCTTCCACACTTGATGCTTTGAGAGGGGGCTTAAATCTTCTGCCCCTTGGCCTCAGCTGTGCACAAATCCTTCCCCTGGCATCAGCCCATTGCATCCCAGTGCTACTGCAGTGCTCTCCCATCCCCTCTGGCACCACTGCCCCTTCTGTCGTGATGTCTCATCCCCAGGTGACATTTCTGGCTGTAGGAGAAACATTTGGTCCAAACCAGGGCTGCGCTGTGTATGCAGGGCCCAAACAGAGGGAGCTCAGTGGGAGCAGGCTGGATGGAGATGTTCGAAAACACTCTCCTATCCAAAGCAGAACATCGTGCCTGGCCATACGGAGGGTAGGGGAAAAAGCTGTGTCTCGTCGTGTGCGACCTAAGGTGCGGTCAGTCTCGGGCAAGCACAAGCAGAGGTTGTGTGTGTGCCAGAAAGTTGTGACACGCACTGAATAGGGGCCAAACCCCAGGCTCTGGAAGGCGAAGGGAAGCGCCAGCCTTTCATTCACCTCCAGTTGCAGCAACCAGCCCCTAGTGCTGCTGGCTACCTCTGCCCAAAGGACACGGCAGGGAGCACCGTGCCGCTCTCCAGGGAAAGCTCAGCCCAGAAAAAAAGGAAAAACGGGGAAAAGCCCAGCTACAACTGCCACGTGCTTTGCAGAGGGGCAGAGGAGACCAGGTCAGGCTCTTGCCCAAGAGGTGCAAGTGGGTGAGGGCAGGGTCAGCCTTTCCACTCAGTATTGCCACTTCCAGGGGAGTTTTCAGCACCCAACACGTGTGTGTGTTGGGGTGCCGGGAAGGGGGGGGGGGGGGGGGGGGCTAAGTATCCCAGCCTGACAAGTGTCAACAGCAATTAGTGTTTCACACTCGGCCTGAGAGGGGGATAAACATTCACAAGTAACCGAGCAGTGCCGGGCTGCCTGGGAAAGAGTGCCAGACAGGGAGGAGGGGAGGAAGCAGAACAATGCCTTCTAATGCCATTGCTTTGTCAAGAGAAGTTTGCAGCTTGGTGGGAAAGATGCTCCATCCCACACATTTTCTTGTCTCCCCCTTGTTGCTTTGCAGTTATTAATTGAGGAAGCCCCCCCCCCCCCCGGCATTAGTGCTTAGCTCCGTGCAAAGCTGTATCACTTCAGAAAGAAGCCGATGTAGCGTGAGCTTAGCTAAACCGGTGCAAAAAGGCTGTGGGAGTGCTCTTAAGGGCCACACTGACCAGGCTGCCGCTGAGCAGGAATCATGTAAGGCAGAACTGAGATGAGCCCATCTTGGAATGGTGCCTTGCATCCCGTACAAAAAACAGCTTCACTTTTCCATCCTGGGAGTGTGGTGCAGGTACAACTAAACCAGCCTGAGAGGAGGTATATATGCAAGGGCAAACGCACGTTGTCAGTAAGGCAATTTGCCATCCTCCTTCTGGTTGAACTGATGCAAGTTTTGCTTTCAAAGTTCTCCTGTTGCTTCTGACAGTGTCCGTGGACCATGACTGACTTGCTCCTTATCAGCACTTGTGTGATGAAAAGAAGAATAGGTGCTTAGCATTTCGGGAGGTGGGACGTTAGGGTTCCACAGCCAGCTGTTTTATCAGGAACTGACGGGACGGAGGTCCAGTTCCCAGTCACACCAGCTGGCAGGTTCTCTCGCAGTCCTGCTAACTGTGGTAAGGATGCGTGCAAGCGTGGGGTCTGGGAATGCTTTTGAAAGCGTGTTGCAGGCTACCCGGTGAAGCCCTATGGACCGCGTGTGGAGCAACGCAGGCCTAGGCAGTGGGGTTAGAAGGCAGCCCTGCCCAGCACTAAGGAGCTGCCACCATACCAGCTCTGGAAAGAAATCTCTCTTCCTTCCAGCCTCCCCACTGCCACTGCTGCTGGGATATTGCTCGCATCTCCTCCTGGCACTGATGGATAAAAGCCCTGCGGTGCCAGATGCTGTCCGAGCACCGCTACGGGGGCAAGCCCCTGCCATCCAGTTGGACAAATTGGGCATCAAAATGAGTATTTATCCTTGTTTCAGCACCGAGGAGCAGAGGCCCAGGGAAAATGAAGCTGAAATTATGAGTGTCAGTGGCCAGATCTCACAGGAGAAGAGGGTCTGACTGACTCTATCCCCTAGCCCAGCCTAGGTAGCTCCCGGAGTCACCGGGGGAGAGCAAACCAGGCTGTCTTCCTTCTGGGTGAGAGGCAGAGGCTGACTGGCTCCGTCTGCGAGAGCAGCTCATCTCCTGCTCCTGAACCAGGCTGTCTTTCTCGGGAAAGCAAAGGATCTCAGCGGTGAGCGGAGAGAGGCTGTAGGGCATCCTAAGCTGCTGGGGTTGGGCAGTGCTGTGCCAACACCGGCTCGGGTAAATGTCTCTCCTGAAAATCACCGCTGCCGAAGCTCCTGAAGCCGGTGGAAGGACTGCCCCTCCTCTCCTCCAGCCCTGAGCCGCACGGGGCAGCGCCCGGCTCCGTGCAGCATCGCACAAAGGCGCTTTGTCGACACGAGGAAAAGGCAGACGTTCTCTTTCTGGAGCCTGGCGGCAGCCAAATCCTGCCTGCCCTCCTCCAGGCACCCTCTGCTCCCCTGGCTCCGTGATTCAGCCGCCAGGCTCTGCGATGGAGCGAGCTGCAATGCGTTCTCCCTCTCCTCCTCACGTGTGCGCACACGTTGCGAAGGGGAGCTTCAAAAGAAGGGACGCGTTCCCGGCTCCGAACCGCGGCGGCAGCTCCTGGGGAAGCGCTAAATCCCACCCAGGGCAAGAGAAGAGCTCGACAGCTCCCGGTGACGCACCTTCTCCGAGAGGGGGGAAAAGCCACGCAGAGGGACGTTAATGAGCTGCCTGCCTCCGGAGGCATTACCGCTGGTTCTGCGTGTCTGGCACTCGCAGCCGCGGCCTCCCCGGGAGCTATAAACTGCAGGCGGGCTCCCTGACAGTTGCGCTCCTATGGGCAAAGGAGCTCTTCCTCCGGAGAAATAGAGTCACATGGATCCCATTAGCCCTTTGCTTAACGTGAACCAGAACCAGAAACAACCACCAGCGCCGCCCCCAAGCCCGGCTCTGTCAGGAGACGCTGCACGGGGAAAAAAATCTCCTTGTGAAATCAGGCTGTTGCCTGTCTCCGGAGCCCCGTGCGCAAGGGAGGGCACGCAGGGGCCACGTGAAAAATGTTGCTTGGGTAGGGGGAATCCACCTGGGGCAACTCGCTGCCGTCAAGTGCTTGCTTTTTACTGTATGGATGGGAACTACCTGCGCTCCATACATCGTGACAGCCAGCACCGCGCTAGCCCCCGGGCTCCCCGGCAGGCAGCACTCTCTGATGGCTTTACTAATATCCGAGGGAGTTGAAAGCAAGCCACCGAGTGTTTTTTTTTTTTTCTCCCCGCCGCACCCCCGTTCGTGCAAATCCACACGAGCACAAAAAGCCTCCAAGCTTCTGCGTCTGGGGCCGAAAGCTGCAATGGGTGGGATTGCAAAATCCGGACGGTTGCGCCGTCCGGCTAACGCGTGCCACGGTGAGCAGAGGTTAGCATCCTTCCGTAGCACGTCTTGGCAGCCACACCGCAGCCAGCCCTGAGCCCTGGATACGGTGACCGTGCCAGGTCTAACACAGGCCATCCCTTGCGGGGTGGCCCTGGCAGAGCTCGCGGTGGTGCACTGTGGCACAGCGAGCCCTGCAAATGAACCAAAGCAGTCTGCCACTGTAGGCTCGGAGTGATTAACTGGAGTGTTAGGCAATTAACTTTTTCACACTTGCAGCCTCTAAACTCCCCCATAACTCAGAGGCGACAGACTCAGTGTTTATTTTCTGCTTAAAGAGAAGTCAGTTGCAGGTTCCAAAGGAAAACAACCGTTCCCCAGATTTATAGCCAGGCTTGGAGGCAGATAGTAGGACAAAGGAGCCAGTCAGTTTTGAAAGCTGAAGGCCAGGTCCTTGTCTGCAGAAACTGGCATCAAGGAAGCAATTCTATCAGCACAGATCTGGTCCAGGCCTTGCACGAGTCATTTTCTTTCTTGAGTCACCATCTCTGTCCCTGCCTGGATGGAGCGGGAACTGCACGTAAAGGGCAGCAGTGCCAATTATAATGTGGCCATCTCAGGGCATGGTTAAAACCAGGTTAGGTCTTGCTGTGTCCCGGAGCCTCATGAGCAAGGCACATCTGCTCATCTGTCACAGATTTTCTTCTTACCTTTTTAAGTATTTGGGGGCAGGGTGCAACCATAACTTGCAATGTGTCCGGTGGGAATCCTGCATCCAGGCTCCCAGCTGGGAGAAGGCCTTTGATTTTGTCATTAGGCAGCACAGAGCCAGGAACTGCGTGTGTCCTGATGGAGCGAGCCCTAGGACACTCTCAGATCACTCCATCTGCCTCTTGTTTATAATGTAAACTTCTCTGCACCCCTTCCCTGCCGCAAGAGAATGCGCCAACGCAGACAGATCAACGTGCATCTGGGCAGCGATGTTCCCCATGGAAAGCAGAAAGCTCTGCTTCTGCCTCTGCCATGGGCCAGTGGCTACCCCGTGATGGGGACTGGGCAAGAAGGGAGGAGGGCCGAGGGTGGATTTGCATGCAGGTGTTACTCATCTTTGCAGCTATCTATTTAATTTTTTTAGCTAGGAGATATTTTGTACGCTGCAACAGGCAGGTTTTTGCATAAAACTGGTGCTTGGTGACAGCCTATATTTGCATTATGAGTGAGGAGGGACACTGGGGACCAGAAAACTTGAACCAAAAACGGGGCTCTGGCTCACTAGTAAGGGTCCCGATGCTAACAGATGATTAAAGGAATTTGCTCAGAACATGCATATTTTGGTCGGAACCAAGAGCACCTTCCCAATCTGCCCTAACAACTTCAGTTGCTACACAGTGGTTGTTTTTTATAGTAACATCTCCAAGGTCTCAGCCTCATTATCCCCATTTTAGAAATGAAGGAGCAAGCAAAGGGAGGTGCCGTTTTGAATAAGGTGTCCTGGGAGGCCAGCAGCACATCACAGCTTTCCTGAAGGTCCCAGCCCTGTGGCCTTCCCACCGGACACTGCTGGAATTGTCCTGTGAGCAACCCATTGCTCACAGGGCAGCTGACAGCTTCACGGCTCTGCAGTAACTCCCTGACCCACAGCTGCTGCCTACAAGTTGACAGGAAAGCCCGTCTGCTATTAAGGTTAAAAATGTTGCCCATAGGGAGAACAAAGTCTGACATTGCCTGCAGCATACTTCTCGCCCGGAGTTATTGCCTGTGGATTAGCAAAGGTCAGGGTTTAGTGCTCCAGCCCTTCCCAGTCTCTTCCTTTACTGCAGGTTAGGGCTACACTTGAAAATTTTGTTGATTTAGCCTGATCTGTAAGTGCATGGAAAAATCCCACCCAGTCTGGGGGAGCCATGGGAGCAGAATTCCTAGAGCAGATGTAATGGTACTGGCAAACGGAAAATACCCCACCCCTTGGCCGCTGCAGCCTGTTAGGGGAATTAATAGGATGCCTACGGGCAAGAAAGCGCCTTATCAGAAAACGCCGTGTTCTCCCGGTCCTGGCACCCTCTCTCTAGCAAAGCTTGATCCCAACATACCCTCCGCTCCTCCTTTTTCTGCCTTTAGTCTTTTCATCTCTTTTCTCTCCCACCCATTTTCATTTTGCCCTGACAACTTTTTTTTCCTTGCAGAATGTGGGAGGGATGAAAGCTGCAGATAATTAATAACCCCGGCACTTCTCAGCTCTGTCTTCCTGGGAGAACTCAAGAGACTCCTGCTCCCTCCACCTCTGCCTCCCCCTGCAAACGCTCTCTCACTTCCAGTCATGTGCTGTCTCTTCCCGTTGCCTGATAAATTGCAGCTGGCAGCTCTTGCTCCAGAAGACTTTGCTTATTTTATGTGTGTGCTCGTGGGTGAGGATTCAGTTTGAGCTAGGGACAGGGGATGGGTTAGCAGCTCTTCTGGAGAAGGGTCTCGCTACGGTTCATCCGCAGGCAACCCCCATTTGCAGAAGCAGCTTCTTGATGTGGGTCTGGGGGCTTTGCCGAGATCTTGGGTAAAGCCACGTCGAGGTAGTAGAGACTTCCCATCTCCCTAGCCCCAAGGCTGGCAGGAATCGCTTCTTCCTTCTCCTGCCTCTCTCTCTCCTGTTCTGCCCCTTCCAGCTGGTTTCCAGCAGCTCTGCAGGTCATTCAGCTTAGGGCAAGGGCAACAGCTCTCCGTATTTGCTAGCTCCTGTTCTTTTTTTTTTTTTTCTTGATTCCTCCTGTGCTTTCCTACTGTTGAGTCAGTTGGAAATAAATACTTTGCGTTGAAAGAGAGATTATCTGGAAAGGCAAAAGGCAGGAGCTAAAGAAAGAGGAGGCTTGGGACAGTGCCTCGTATGGGGAACAAATCAGTGCTGCTGCAGAAACTACCTGAGCAAGCAGCAGGGAACACAACAGGGAGAGGCTAAGGAGAAGCTACTCATAACTTCTACTCACCTCCCAAGAGCTGCATGGTAAATTCAGTGCTGGATCCGTTTGTGTTCAAGAGGGAGCAGCCAGGCAGGTGCTGAATCGTGTTCTGCCCCTCTCTCTCTCTGAAGCCTGATTTCTCCTAAGCATCAATTTTGCAGAAGCCCGGTGGCCAGAAACCTTGACTAATTTGCAGAACCCTGGAGAATGCACTCGGGGACTGGCTCAGTGCTCCTCCACAGCGTGGGTGCCCCTGCCTTCTGCAGCCGAGGCTGAGGCCACGGCTTTTCATGCAACTGCGCAGCTTCTCCTCCAGGATTCCCTCCCGTGTATCCAGATCAATTCGGCCACAGCGCAGAGGTTTGATGTTCTGAAGGCGAACGTTGCGTGGATAGAGAAGGAGCCTCCTGGCATTCCTGCAGAGTCAGGGATGCTGGGGAAGGTCCCCGCTTTTGTTTGGAAACGTCGAGGCAAGCACCCCTTCACCCAGGCACACCCCTGCACCCCGCTCCAGGGCTGGGGAGGGAAGGTGTGTGCTCCCCGGGGGCCGTGTTGGCGAGCAAGACCGCGAAGGTGTTGAGAGTGGTGGTGTGAGCCTTTCAGGCTGCTGGGCTGCTTGCTTTGCCACGTCCACCCCATCGCTAGGAGAGAGGCTGAGACCGGCCGATTGCTCCCAGGGGGGGCACGGAGCCCGTGCGGAGCTGCCTGCCACCACCCTTGGTGAATTAAGGCAGAAAAAAAAGAGCGTAGGTCTTGCAGCCCCTCGTGAGCTGTCCCCCTTCCCCGTCGGTTTTGAAGCTCTGGATGGACAACTCAACTCCACGTGTACGCGCTGTTTGTTTTATTTTGGGCGCTTCTCTTGCTCTCCGTCCCCTCTCCTCTTCCCATTCAAAGAACTTGGGGCCCTGTGGCTTTTTTCCATTTGTGGGCTTACTTTAATCTCTGTTACAGCGTTTTGTCTCCTTACCTCCTGCCTGGTGTCTGAGCCCTAAGACAAAGAGGTGTTTACACTCCTAGACTGCCCAGGCATTGAGGCTGGAGACAAGCAGCACAGCGGAGGGCGGATAGAATTGAACATTTCAACAATTTTTTTCCATCCGTCCCCAAAACCAATATTGACCCAAGACCCCCGTGGGGTTGCTTTAGTCAAAGTTTTACCAGACGTAGCAGCTCTTGGGAGCGCAGCCCCCCCGGAGCTCAGGTCTGAGGGGAGGCGAGGACATGGCCGCTCCCCAAAGGGAACCGTGTCCTCTGCCGGGGTAGAGGTGCACCTCCTGGCACCAATAAATAAAGAAAAAAGGAGCCGGGGCTGTGGCGGAGTGGGGCCATGAAGAGGAGGGCCGGCGGCCTTTCGCCCCCGTGCTGGAGATCCCCCTTGCTCAGGGGCGCGAGGAGTCGCCCTCCGTACCGGGAGGCAGATTTTCAGCTCCAAATTATGTTCAATTAAGGAGCGCTAATGGGGCTGGATTTGGCCTGAGCAATGAGGGAGCGGGGTCAGCGCCGAACAATATCCTGTTGACATCGCTTCTGAGGAGCAATTCACCGCGCGAGAGGAGAAGGGGCCTTGCTGAGACGCTCCTCAGCACAAAAAAAAAACCCTCAAAGAGGGCTTTGGCCTCTCCTCCTGCCTCCCCCAGCTCCATTATCTGGCAGGGCCGGGCGCGTTCGTTAAGGGAGAGGTGGAGGGGAGCGAGAGGGGGAAGAGTGGCCATTTTCCCTCTGGCTCGTCCGCTGGTGATAGCACGTCCTCTTGGGGAGGGGGGGCCTGGGGTTTGGATAACCTGCCTCATTAGTGGCTGTATGACATCATTATCTCACATTAGCGACACTCTTCCAGAGGTAATTGGGAAGCCTCTGGAATGGCCCCGTGACCTTTAATTAATGCAATGGGGCCTTTTCCTTGTGCGATTCCTCACTCTGCCTCAAGCAGCTGCTTCTTGTTAAGATGCCAGAACAGGGGAGCCCTGGTCCCTTGCCGGGATTTTCTAAGCCTTTATCCCCCAGGGGAGAAATAAAAAGGTGCACGAACAGTCAGCTGCTGCCTGACTTGTTTTCAGCCTCTGTTTTCACCAGCCCCTTGCCTGCCCCAGACTCCAGGCTGCTGCCTGGGCAATTACCTCCGGCTGCCCCGTGCAGAGCTTGATTAGCTTGGCCAAGGCTCCCTGCCCGGGGGGTACCCCCTCATCCCACGGTGCCCACGGGGGGGGTTCTTGCCCCACTGACGGGTAGGGATGGGGGAGACGGGGCTGCGCGGCACCGACAGCGATGCCTGGTTCTTTCGCTTGCAAAGGAAAGAAGAAGAGCAGGTCTTTGGGGAAAGGGCTTGGAGGAGGCTCGAGGTCTCTGTAGACCCCAGAGCCGCACGCAACGGGGTGGGGGGGGGGGAGATGCTGCTTTCAGGTCAGGTAATGGTCACGGCTGCAGACAGGACTGGCTTCAGATGGGGTCGACGCTAGGTAGAAATGCCGTATTTCTACGACCGACTTGGCTATCAAAGCGAAGAGGAGTCCTACGCGCCGCCGCAAGAGAGAAGGGGTAGACCGTGCTCCTCCCGAGCCTTTCATCTCACTCCAGCTGTAATTCCGGTGCCTGCTCCTGTCTTTGCAGTTGTTATTGTCTCTTCGGCTTGGTCTCAGCTGCTAAATCAATGGGCAGAGATTAGTCATTGGCAGCCCCAGGTAGCACAGAGATTTCCATTAGTGCTGTGCATCTGGGCTGTCATTATTATTAGCACTGTTATTACAGCAGTGTCTGGAGGCTCCGGTCCAGAGTGGCACTTTGTTGTGCTTGGCACAGTGCAGAAGAGGAAAGGGTGCCAGTGCCGATGTGCTGAACAGGCAAAGGAGCTATTGCATCCCTGTTTTGCGGCCAGGGCACTGAAACACAAGTAGAGAGGGTAAGTCCCAAGCAAGGTCACGCAAAAAGGCTGGGGTGACCTAAAATACACCCCAGACCTCCTCACCTATTTTCCAGTGCATGGGTCCTGGAACTGCCTTCTATGTGCCCTCGCCAGTAAAAAGCCTGACTGGAGCTGAAAAACGTAGTCTTCCTTATAACCCCAGGCCAGGATTTGCTACCTTAAGTTCTTTTCAAAGCAGCACAAGAATTTTTGCAGCATGCAAAGGAACTCAATAGCTCAGAAACACCCGGTCCCCAGTCAGAACCCAAATAGCTGGTATGCAAATATAAATGCAAGCTACACATCCACCCCACTCACAAAGGATAGGGCAAAGAAATATCTTACTTTCAGTAAGAAGGGGAGGAAAAAACGTGCGCTTAAAACAGGATTCCCAGATGTGGTGTGGAGAGACAGGAAGATGGGAAGAAATCACTGCTGTGGAAGGGTTTGGCTGAAGCAGTAGTTCCAAGACTGGAACAATAACATTTCCTCAAAAGACAATAGCCTGATAGAAGGAGGTGGGGCTTTTTTGGTTCTGCTCAGAGGCAGATTGATCCATGGCCAGCAAACTGTGTACAGTATGTGTGGGCTTCGGGGGCGGTGGTCTTTGTGCTGGAAAATACGGAGATTTGAACACGGGGTGATGCAACTGGAGATGAGCACAGGAGCAAAGGCAGAGAAGCCTGCTGTAAGGAAGCCGCGCTGCGTTCATGAAGGCAGCACACTCATCCAAGCTCAAGCTGCAAGTGTGGGGGGGAGCTCCCAGACCCAGTTAAGGGGAGTAAGAAGATGTTAGGGTGGCCAGCACTGACCTGACTTGTGTTTGAGCAGTCATAAGCAGGGAGCAAGTAAAGATGAAAGCGGTGGGAGGACCCGTCCTCTCCATAAGATGGTACTGTGTTTGGATATGCTCACTTGCATGTGCACAGCACAGCTAGATGGTCCCAAATAACTCTCTGTCCCTAATCACTGTTTATGCTTTGCAGATAGGGCAGGGGAATCGTGCCCAGATGTTTCTGTTCCCTGACCGCAGGACTACAAAAGGCATCCTACAGCTAAGATCAGGACTTGTGAAGGCCAGTTGAGCCGTCCCAGTCTAGTGGACAAGAGCAGCGTATGGGCCCCTGGAGCCAGCCAGACTCCGATTTCTGATTTTGCCACCAAAACTGGGACACCAGTGATGGCTGGAACATTGCGTCCCAGCCCTGCGCTTCTGCATCTCCCATAACCTCATGTTTGACTGTTCTTTCCATGTCCCGTGCAGCTTTTCTCCCTTGCGCTGGGCTCCCCCAACAGGATCAGCACCCCACCCCCCCCCCAGGCAGGCAGGAGCTCTAGGTGTTACGAGGATGTAAATAAGGCTCCTTGCTTTGTCCTGACTCAGGGTTTACATTTGCCGTTCTACCCTGGCTGCTGGGAGGCCTCCAAGCACACACGCTGCCTTAGGCACTCAAATGGATAATCAAGAATTGTCGTGGTGGTGCTGGCCCAGCTCTAATCCCAATTTTGTCTCAGAAACCTCTGTAATAACCTTCAACCTGAGGAGATAAGGACCACCGGTTGTTATTTTCCTGGCCATTATTCTCTGTGGGGCTTTTGTATTCAAAACGTGGAAACAAATTAACTCCCTGGAAAGAGCTCTTTGGAAGACTGGGACTTTTAATTCACAGGTGACTGAAGGCAGCGTATTGCAAAAGCAGGTGAATGAGGTAGTCAGGTCCTTGGGAGCCTTCAGCTTGCAAAGAGCTTTAGCTTTTTTGACAGTGGCATTTGGACTCCTCCGGCTTTGGGGATCAGCCTGCACAGTGCAAACGCTCTGCAGTGCTGCTTGTTGGCACAGCTCACTCCTCAACAGCTGGCACAAGTTTCCCTATCCCTTGCTGCAGTAAGCAGCGCTGGCACGTCTCTAGCTGCTTTGAAAGCACTTTCCGCGGGCAGAGGGGAGCGCGGCTCTCCGTAACAAAAAAAGCATTTGGGGATTCCTGTTTTACAGCCTCAGCTTTCAGAGGGTTAATGTCATCAGCTCTCCAAGGCTGATTTAATTCAAGCCAGACTGGAGTGCTGCACAAGGCAGCCTCCCCAGGAGCTGGAGCCTTCGCTCCCGGACATTCTGGCCCTCGGGAGAGGGTGAGCGGAGCAGCCGTGTGCGAGGAGCTACCGGTGTCTGTTGTGCTTGCAACTCGACCTCTCCTTTGCGCTTTGAAGCTGCTGACAGTGGGTGGGCTGAGATCAGTGGAGTGGCCGATACGCTGGGAGTTAGAATAACACAACCGCCGTGCCCCGTTCAGCTGGGAATAGGATCCGTTTGGAAGGGGGTGGGCAGCGCAGGGGTGAAGAACTCGGGACCTTGAGGACTGACGGAGTCCTGCAGATGCGGAACAGCTTGCATTTGGGGCTGGGGTGGGAGGGGAGGCCCTCGCAACCCAAAACATAATTAATCAGCGACTTGGACAGAAAATGGAGCTGTGGCTGCAGGTCCAGCTACCGTTGCCCTTTCCAGGCCCACAGCCAGAATGGGGAGGGGAGAGCTTCTCCAAGTTGACGCTCCGTGAGAAAGTCTCGGGTCCTTCTCTCTTTCTGCATCTCATCCCGGAGCTTGCTCTTGCTCCTGAGGGCCAGGGTCAGCGTGCCTTCCCCTCCCCTGTTCCAGCCCAAAGCAGCCTCTCTCCCTCACATCCCAGTGTTGGGTGCGGGAGAAAAAAGAACACCAAAGAGGTGGCCCGAGACACCAGCTCGTGTTCCCCTCGGTTTTGCTTTATGCCTTTACCACATGGGTCTGAGGACCTCCTCATCCCCAGCTGGGATTGCCCAAAGTACTATTTGGGGGGGGATTGCCCAAAGTACCATTTTGGGGGGGATTGCCCAAAGTACCATTTTTGGGGGGGATTGCCCAAAGTACCACAGCTGATACAGTGGCATCTGTCTTGCAGAGACCCTGATGCCAAAAGCTAGAGGGGCAATCTCACTCGGTCCTAGCTGGGACAGGGGCAAGCACGGGGAGGGGAGGAGCACACACAGAGGGGTCTTTGGTCCTGCCCTTGAGCCCCCAGCAGCCCCCTGGGAAGGAGAGGAGCTGCCGCCCTCCCCCCCCCCCCCCCCCCCCCAGCTCAGCCTGCAGGTAGGATTGTGAAGAAAACCAGGCGGTGGGGAGGGGAGACAGGTCCTGCTGCTGGTGGGGTAGGTATAAGGGATGGCTCAGCAATGCCCTGGGCTGCCTGCACCCCTCTGGTTTGCACATGAAGAAAAGCCCCGAAGGAAAGGTCTGAGCCAGCACTTGGGGGTGTGACAGCCTTCTGGGGCAAAGGAGGCAGCTGCTTTGGCATTAGGATGGAGATGCCAATGGTTTTTTTGTTTGGAGTGGTCCTGGCCCTGGGCCGTGCTGTGACCCCAGCGCCGTACTGGTAACGCTACTGGTATTGCTAGCAGCCTGGTGTTGCAGCAGCAGCTCTGAGCCCCTGCTTAGGGCCGAGCATCTCAAGTGTGCAAACGATGTGCAAAGGCAGAACAGGCCTTACCCCAAAGCGCTTAGGATGGGTCGGTGACCGCAGAGATATTGCTGCCTGCTGTCTCGGAGATTTGGACACCCACACGTGGCAGCTGGTGACCTACCTGCGTGGATCACTGGATGCCTAACGTTGCAGCACAAAGCAGGACAGGCTTGCTGTAGAGACTCCCGACACGCACAGGTCGGTGCTAGCAAAGACCCTGCTCTTCCAGCCTTATGGAACGCAGCTTTTTCCTTTCCCCTAGAGGCACCACGCCAGCTGGACGGGATGCTGGGGAGATGTCAGCTTCCCCTGCACCCTTCCCATACAGCCTGCAATCCTGCCTGCTCTAATACCATTACAGTCCTAATATCCTGGACATCTAAGAGACCTTTTTAGGATTAACATGGACCTGCGCGCCAGGAGGTTAAAAATCTAGGGAAACTGCTAACTTTCTAGCTGTAAGTGACATCTAGTGGAAATGGCAGGAAAAATGAGCTCCACAGGTAAAATACTGATCCTGTTGGGTTCAGTGGTGAAACTCTGATTCCTGTGAGCTGGAACTTCAGCCCAGCAGCCTCTTTTCAGGACTTGTGGAAAAAAAAAAAAAGAAAAAAAAAAATAGAATAGCCCTATCTGTCTGGGTATGACTTGCAGAGAGCTTGGCATGCTTGGTTTGTTTCACATCAGTGAGCAACGTGAAAAGTGAGATGGCTGTGACCTGACAGCGCTCACCTGGCCTGACGGCCGCTGGTCCCGAGCCAGAAACACTACAGCCACAACAGACCGTGCGCTGGTCTGGCATTGCTGCGCTACACTTCAGATTAAAACAATGCAGTGGGCTAACTTTGCACTGCTAAGCTTCAGGCCAGTTCAGCTCTAGCCTGTGCTCCGACAGCTAGCAACTGCTTCTGTGGCTGGCAGCGGCCGGAGAGAGGCGAATTTGGGGAATTGCAGAACCTGCCCCTCAGGGATGGTGAGGCCAGGGTTATGGATATTGAGCCCATCTGTGTCCTGTGCCCCCGAGGGCAGCCGTGTGCCCGGTTTGCCCCGTCTCCTCTTTCTTGGCGATGGAGGTGGCCGCCTTGCTGCCAGCCCTGCCCCGGCAGGAAGGGTCCAGCCAACGGCGTAGATGTGGCCTGAGACTATTCTGGTGTCGAGCAAAGCCGAAGCTTGCACGGAAACCTGAAACCCAGCGAGACTTGGATTAGCAACCCGAAACTCAGGCCAGGATACAAGCCTTTTGGAAGAGCTTGGCAGAGTTTCAGGCAAGTGCAGGCTGAGTTTCAAGTCAGCTCAGGCTGACCTTTGAGTGAGCCTGCTGCTGGCTGCTTGGGAAGCATGGGCCTGAATTTTAAGAGAGCCTGGGGAGCGAGCTGCAGGCAAAAAAACCCCAACGAAACAGTTAAAGCGTTTAGGCAAAAACAATGCAGACCTCTTATGGTTTGGGGGTGATAATTCCTAGCCGCTCACCTGCCCCCAAACCAGCAAAACCAGACTGGTGGTTACGGCTTCATTGCACTCTGAGTTTCAATGCAGACTTAACCCCTTCCTCAGCATGGAGTGACTGTTGCTCCCAGGCTTTCTCTGGGGTAGATCTAAATTCCCTGTTTGCTCTCTCCCCGTCACAAGGGAGGTCTCATGGCTGTTAGCCGTGCAAGGTCAAAGCTCTACCTGAGCAGCTCAACATTCCCTACTCCTGGAGATGAAGGGCTGAGCTATCTATGTGGCAGTTTGTACCTCGCAGGAATTTATGGAAGGGGAGAAATGAATCAGATCGGGGGGGAGATGACAAGATGGAAGACTGATGCTGTGAGAGCAGAAAACCAGAGTCCAGGGATCAGCCAGAGATGGGCAGACAAGGCCATGCTATGTCAGTGACCAAGGTTGAAGGTTGATGATCAAGCCAAAGCAGAAGGCGGCATGAGAAAATGGCCACAAATAGAGCTGTCTATCCCAGGCAGTGGGAAGCAGCAAGGGCCAACGTAGTCCTGCTCCTGAAGCTGTGGATATAATTCTCTTCCCATTATAGTTTGGGTTTTTTTTCTTTCCATTGCTTTTCCGGCAAACTCATCACCCTCTTCCTCCCCTAACACACAGCATGTGATGGGTCTAGACCAGGGCAGGGAGGATGTGTTTGTAATCAGACCCACATTTCTCTGCATTGTCTGTGTTGTCTCGGCAGTGAATTCAGGCAAAACCTCCACACTCGTGATGTTTTAGTGCTGATTTTAAAAGCTCTGTGAAGGTAGAATTTTCCCAAATGGAGGTTCCTGGATAGGAAATTTGCTTGTCTTAGAGTATTATTCTATATAGCTCCTTTCCCCCCTGCCAATCTGTTGAAGTCCCTTTACACAGGGAGTGACGAACGTGCAGCCTGAAGCCGCAGAAGGGGCCTTTATGCCAAAAGAAGTGCCCCTCCATGGCACTCCGGTTTTCTTGCCTAGCTCCCTTTTCCATGCCCTTGATTCTGGCTCCTTCTCCCACGCTGTGTCCTATGTCATCAGGCAGAGAGAGGCCTCATCTGCTGCTTTATTTCAGGCCCTTCTCTAATTACACGTTGACATTAGTTATTTATATAATGTCCTTAATACCAAAGCGTCAATACTGGAGGTGCTGGGAGGCGATGGGGAGGCCTGTGCCTGCCTGCCCGTGGCTTGGCAGGCGGCATCCGCCGGTCACGTTGGTCCGGAGGTGCTGGAGCAGCCCTGCAGCATCCCTGCGTTTGGCATCAGCTCCTCTGGAAAGCTGGAGCCAGGTATCCCAGAGAAGCGCGGGGTCACACACCACACGCCAGAAGGTAATCGGAGACGGTCTCGCCCGGGCTGCGACGGCTGCACGTCCTTCACAGACGGCATAATGCCCCTGCTGCAGCCCGCGTGGCTCGGGGCAGCGTGCCTCGTCCTTGAAGTCCACGCTGCGCTTTTATGGCCCCCCCAGAGGAAGGCAGGGAAGCGCTAGCAGATGCGTAATTTCCCCAAGGACAGCGTGTGGGCTTTACCCTGGACAGCTAAATAAATACTTGGATGTCTCCTGCGCCGAGACTTGTTTGCGTCTCTGAGGCCAGGGCGGAACGTGTGGTGGGGTGTGTGCAGTTCCTGTTGGGTTTGGTGTGTGCGGCCGCTCCGGCGTTGGGTTTAAATGTGACACTGATAACACGGGACGCCAGCCCGCTGCTGGCTTCCAGTTCCGCCTCGCTGCCTCTGGCTCTTTTATGTTCTCTGCTGCGGTTTGCAAGGCAGAGTTTAAAGGTTTTTCTGACTAACCCCGGCTGCTGGACTCAAAGGGAAGGAAGTTGACTGCAGCCAAGAAAAGGAAGCCAGTTGGTTTCCCTTCTGCGTCTGCAAGCGCGTGTGAGGGGGAGAGGGAGAAGGGTGTAGCCAGATCAGAAATGAGATAGGACGGGAAGACAGCAGACCTCTTTCCTTCCATATTTTCTCGGCCCGACAAGCTCCCTGCGTGCGTCGGGCTGGAGCGCGGAGAAAGGAAGCGTGTCCTGATCAATACTGACCCTGCGGCGTGGGGCAGCGCGCTTCAGCTCCAGCTGCCGGTGGGCTGCGTGCTTCTGGCTCGCTCCCCGGCAGTGCAGTGCGTGGCGGCAGCCACGACGGGGAGCTTCCTTCCCGCAGGATGGTGGGTGCTTGGCAGGGCAGGGCAAGGGTCCCCGGGCTCCCTGGAGCACGTAGTGCGGCAGGGTTGGCACCCCGACCCTGCCGAGGACCCCCGAGGCGGTTGCGGAGCACGTGGGTCCCTCTTGGCGCACGTTATCACCTACACGACTCGCCATCTCCGGTTTGGCATCTCCAGCAGCCCGGTGACACCAGGGGTGGTCGGAGCCCTTGGGCAGCAGGGGCTGGAGCTGGGCTTGGACTCCGGCTCCTGGGCGCTGTGCTGCAGGCAGCTACTTCAGGGCATCTATTTCTGGCCCCCCCGGGACAGGGGAGGGCATGCGGTGGGAGGCAGGCTCCGGGACTCGCAGGAGCTGAGGGCTATTTCTGGCCCCGGTTGCTGACCCGGCCGGCCACCCTCAGCCGGTCGCTTCCCCTGTAACTCCCTCGTGCTGGGCTCATCCTGAGACTCCAACCTCTCTCCCACTGCCACCCACGCCAGATGCTCCTGGGCGGCGTGGGACGGCTGCCAGGCACCACGCAAGGTTTGTCGCAAGACCGCCACGCTGGCTGCGATCTTTTGGTGTAAATCCGCAGTAGGCTGGCGGTAGGTGCCCTAGGAGCGCCGTCAACAGGCGAACGGTACCCCTGAGGCACGGTTTTGTCGCCCCGAGAAACGGGTAACCTACAGTCTGAGGCGAAGAGGTGGGTACGTTGAAAAAAAAGAAGGGTCACTGCCAACCAGACGTCATGCTCCTCCTTGTACTAAAGGCTGGGAGCTCTGTGGCCTGGCCCTGGACCCCTTCTCTGCCGGCCATCCCACCGAGCAACCCCAGGCAGAAGGCAGAAGCGAGCGGGGAGCATCGGGAGCGGTCCCAGATACCCCAAAGGCTGTGGGACAGAAATGCGTTGGCTGCCACCCTCACATCTTCCCTGCCAGCTTCTAAATATGGGCCTGCCCTCTCGGAACCCATCACACTCCCATCTCAAGTGACACACTGGGGAGGGAGAGGGGGGGGGGGGGGTGTCTATTTTTAGCCTCTGAATGGATCCGTGCTGGAGCCGAGCTCTCTGCCCCCGTCAAGGGTACGGCATCATGTTGTGCCGGGAGGATTTTCCTGCGTGGCTCTTTGAATGGCTCCATCACCAGCTTAGGCTGTGGTACAGGTAGGGTGCAGCTTTGTGATCTTTTCTGCTTCTTTTCCTACCGCCGGATCCCCCCTGCTGGTTTTGGGCTCTGTTGCATCTTCCCTCCCCAAAAGCCACAGGTATGGAAGGAGGCTGCCGTGGCTTGCTGAAATGTCCTCGTTTGGACTGTGCTTCATGCTACCGTCATGCACGATGCTGTGGCAGCAGGAATGCTCGAGAGCGTAAATCCCCCACATTTTTGAATGGGTTGTAAGCAAAAGGAGTAGGAAAGGGGTATGTGAGGTGTGATGCTGCTGTGGAGAGAATCCCGAACTTTCTGTGCTGCTGTCTGTGCTCGGGGAGCAGAGGCAGAAGGGACCCAAGGCGGGTAGCGGTGGTCTCTCTCACTGTGCCGGTTGGGTTATGGTCCAACACGGCTATCCCTGTCCTGCTGAATCTGCCAGGAGCTGCCCTCGCCTCCCACTGATTTCAGCTGGAAACGGGTGAGGAGGAGTGAATGCGGATGACAGAGAAGCAGGGCAGGAACCCTGGGAGGGGAAAGGATTAGGGGCATACACCTCAGCTATGTCTGCTGATGCTGGTGCCCCCCTCCTCACGCCCTGATCTCTCCGGCCCCCTCCCCTTGCTTTGCTGCTGCAGGCATGGATAACTTCGAGTACAGCATCCAGCTGAACGACAGGGACTGGGCTGAGTTCTTCTTGGTGTCGGAGGAATGCAACCTAGCACCGGCCGCCCTGGCCACAGCCGAGGAGCAGTGTCTCAGTGACATTGAACAAGGGGACGGCGTGCCGGCGAGGGACTGCCGGGCCAGCGCAAACGGGCAGATCGCGGTCAGGGTGGGCAGCAAGCCAGGGCCTGGCACGGGAACCTCTGCCCCACGTGGGGTGCCCGGAGACGCCTCCCCGTGCTGGCCCGCCGGTGGGCACCTCTCCTTGCCGGAGCTTCTTTCGGGCAGCGAGGACGAAGCAGACCTGGGCTCGGTTAGCAGGTTTCTGTGCGAGAGCGGCGAACCCGGCCGCCCTTCGTCCGCTCCGATGCCCAGCGCGCAGGGGAGGCAGCCCCCTTGTCCCCCCGCGGCTGCCAATGCCGGCTCGGCTGCCAGCACAGCCGAGGGCAGCCCGGGGCAGGACACAGCACGTGAAGCAGCGGCACCGGCGTCGGAGAAAACGGCAGCCAGCGGCGGTCAAGCCACGGAGCCTCCCAGCCACCCCGCTGGAACAAGTGCCCCTGAACGGAGAGGGGACGCGGGAGGGCAACGGCCCCGTGGCAGCCTGGGGGAGGCACAGCCGGCGGCTCCGGTGCAGGGCAGCTTGCCGGCACCGGCTGCCTCCCCGGAGGGTTTGGCAAGGAAAAGTCCTAGCGGCTCTTCCCGCTCGGAGCCCGGGCTACGGGGACCCCTGCGTGACCACCCTCCGAGCCCAGCCCTGGAGACTGCGCCCAAAGCACCCGGCTGCCCGGCGCGGGAAGAGGCGAGCGGGGAGAGATCGGGCGCCGAGCCCAGCTCCCCGGCTGGCTCTCCGGACGTTGTGAGGCGCAAGGTGCCAGGACAGCTGAGAAAAAGCCGCAAGCAACGCGGAGCCGGTGCCGTCGAGGCGGCCCAAGGCGACAGGGAACCTGCGGGGGCTGCAGCGCAGGGGACTGGCGTACCCGTGAAGGCACCTTTAAGCTCACCGGTGTCCTCACGGAAGAGCAAAGGGAAGGAGAAGGCGGCCAAGCCGGCTCCGGTGAAGCTGGGAAGCGAGGAGGCAGGGGAGAGCAAACGGCTGGTGCCCAGCCCTGGCACGGATGAGGGCGATCCAGCTGTGAGCACTTCCCCGAAGCAGAAGGTGAAGGAGCCGGGGGCACAGCCCCTGGGGAAGGCGAAGACCACCAAATATTCAAAGCCAGGGCAGGCTGGTGGCTTGGATATACGCGATAATGTGCCGATGGTCCCTGCCGGCGGAGCCGCGGCTCCTCCGGGAGCGGCGTGCCAGGAGGCACCGGGGAAGCCTCTCCGTCTCGAGAGCGTGGGAGCTTGTGGAGGGGATGCTGCTGAAGGAGCTTATGGGGAGCCTGCAGCTGAGACCCCCAGGGAGCTGGGCCCCCCTTACTTTGCAGCTGGGGCCTCTGCAAGGGCAGACACCCTGGATGTGACTTGGCCCGAGATGTATGACTATTTTTTCTGTGACTCCCAAGGGGAAGAAGAAGGAATGGGGGGCTCGGTGGAGGGGGAGGAAACACGCTTGGAAAGGGAAATTTCCTTGCCTGAACTGTACGAATATTTTTTCAATGAACCAGAAGGAAACAGGAAAAAAGTCAAGGGTAAAGACAGGAAGCGAAAGAAGTTCAGCAGCTTGGACCATGCTCAGCTGCAAAATGAGGATCCCGACTTGGCTCCAGTCAAAGACTCCCTGGTTATCTCGGTCCCTGAGGTGTATGAACACTTCTTTCCAGACAGGCCTGGGAACAGGGTGGGCTGGAGAGGGATTTTCTCAATCGCTCCAGCCTCCGAGATGAAGAAAGCTGTGGGGGCTTTGAAATCCCTCCTGAGAAGGCCAATGCATTTCGTCAGAGGCCAAGCCCCAGCCCCACAGGCTCTCGTGCGGAGAGGATCCGGAGAGAAGCTCCCCCTCGTCCCGCTGGGAAGAGGCCAGGCACGTCCAGAAGGTTTGGACATGGCCCTTGCGCTGACAGGTAAAGCACCGTTACCCCCTGCCCGCTGCCCGACAGCCCCGGCTTGCCGCTGCACGTAGAGATGTTGCCTTTGCCTTGGGTGGTCTCCCCTGCTCCCACCTTGGGAAGCCCTTGGGCTATAGCAGGGGAAACGTGGCTAAAGCCACCACCGTGACGTGCTGTGTCGCGTTGGCTCTCTCTTGTGATGCTCACGCTGTCCCTATGCCAAGCGAGTGCTGCCGGCCAGGCTCCGCAGGCTGACTCCCAGTGCTGCCCCAGGCATGGACGGGGAATCTGGGTATATTATTTTGTGCGTAACTTGCTTTGCTCCCCACAGACCCCACTCCTGGGGCAGAGGTGGTCGTGCCAGCATGCATGCAACAGGCTGAAAATCAGTCTGGTCCAAAGTCCCTGTCCTAGCTGATTCGGTTGTCCCCTTAATGGACATAACTACTGTGGATCTAATCTATTCTTTTGCACTCTGGCCAAGGAAAACTTACTGAAGTGGATAGCTGCATTAAACACGGCTGGTGTTATTGCAAGGTCTGGTAGAGATAGGAATCCCCCACCCCAGTGCCATCCAACAGCCTGCAGATCCACGTACCTGTATTTTTGATGAGGGAATGGGAGGCAGAGCAGCAAAATCCTTCTGTACCAAAGAACTCGTGCCTCGGAGATAAGGCAATGGCTGCTGAGCTGCTGTCGTGTTAAAGCTGGGCTGCTAATCAGTCTCATATTGGTGGGGGAAAAGGTGTGCACGGAGTGGAACATGTCCAAGGCTCCCAGCTGAAAGAGGTGAGGGGGACTTTAAAACACACGCTGATTTGAAAAACACCCTCCAGAGACCTCAGAGGTTACCTGAACATTGACTGCTACTGGAGGCACAGAAGAGAAACAGGAATAAAGGGAGAGCAAATCTGACCCACTAGGACAGCCAGCATATTTATCTTAAAGCTTATATGATGCTTACAGCCACAGTGCCTCATAGTTAATATTAAAACCAAACAATGAATGAGTCATCCCAAAGGGTGCCACAAAATAGAGCTTCCAGTCTGTTTGCACAGAGAAAAACCCCTTTGCCAGGGTCGTAGCTAATTAATAAGCCAGCTTTAATTAAAAGCCTGATCAAATAAACACAGGAGCAAAAATAACCCACTCTTGCAACATGTCTTCAGACTGGAACTCCAGCATAGAAAGAAATGCAGAGCACTCAGGGCTGTCTCCCTCCCTGGCCCTAGCAGGCGGTGGGAGCGAGGCGGGATCCGTGGAGAGATGCTGAGCACTGGTGCTTCTCGGGGGCATATGTGTGGTCTTAGAGCTGCACGTGTCTCGGGGCATCATCTTGCAGGAAGGGGACCTTGCCCAGAGGGACCTGCCTACAGCCCCAGTGCATTTGCAGCCACACCAGGAATTGCTCTCTCCTTAAACCTACTCCCCAGAATTGCTTCCAGCCACCACACAGGGGTGGGCTGAGAACCTCTGCAGGGAGGTGGTGAGGCAGTCAGAGGTCCTGGAGGCAGCGTGTCTGCTGGCTGTGCCTCTCAGACCCATGGATAGCCTTAAAAAATATTTGTCTCAGGCTCTTAATAAAGTGTAAAACTGAGAAGGGTGAAAAACGTGCCCCTCTCCTTAGGAAACGTACCTGAGTCCTAAATAGACAGGTTTGACTTGGCCAATGGTGGAAAAAAGGCCTTCTGGGAGGGAAAATGTGACAAAGATGTATTTCTCTGGGAGTGCAAGGGACTCGCTGCCCCAGAGGGACTGGAGCCTGCTGTGGCAGAGCAGGCTTCGTAAAACCCCAAGCCTCGTACTCTTCTTCTTGCAGGGAGGCCCGAGGCTCCGCTGGCGCTGACCCACAAAGACATGTGCCTCGTCTTCTGTGCCTTTGCGTCCTGGGCAGTGAAGACCTCCGACCTGCAGGCTCCAGATGCCTGGAAGACCAGTACGTACGGTGCCCAGCCTAGCGGGAGAGGGGTGGGAAGGATCTCGTGGAAGACACGGCAGGGAGAAAGGCAGGGATGCTAAGACACCTCACACTGCCTGTGGGAAAATGCAATCATTTTCCTGCTTTTCCAAAGTGTCCTGCTACTTTCGAATACCTTCTTTCTCCTATAGAAGTGGCAGTCCTTATTCCTGCTCACTTATGTTGTCCTTTCCCCTCACAAAGTGACTGCTGACTTGAACTGAGCCGTAGGACAAGTCTGTATTCCTAGCTTTGGCCCCACTCCATCCAGCCTCTGACAGGGACCAGTACCGATGTGTCAGGGGAAGAGAGGCTTCTTTAGGATCCCTGCTGGCTAGAAGCCGAATCGGGACCTTGAGCATGCAGGTTTATACTCCCTCATCTCAGCTGGAACAAAAGCACGTATTTTTCTAATGTGCTGTAAAGGTATAATCTTTTTTCTAAATACAGCTTAGCCGAAGTATTATCCTGGTGCACCGAGTCCTGCAAGTAAATGGAGCTCTGGCAGTTCCTCTCCTCTCCAACCACAGCATTTTGAATAACCGGTGGGGGAGAGAGGAAACTTGGGCAACACGAATTAGCTGAGCCGTGGCCCAAAGGGCTGCAGGTCGCTGGATGAGCAGGGTGCGGGACAGCGAGTGCAGCAGCCGAACGCGGGGTCCAGCCCGTGGGCACCGGCGAGAACCTCGCCACGGGGTGAGATGCCGAGGCCAGGGCTTCCCGCTGCTTGTCCAGGAGAGGAATGTTCCCCGCTAAGGTCACGTAGGAAGCTGACACCCCGGCCTGAGAATAGCTCATTAGCTAAAGTTGCTCGGTGCAATCATCACAAGGAGCTTTTGGCCTGCTCCTCCTTGCCTTCTTAGTATTAGACGGTAGATGTGGCCTCAGAGAGGGTGTGAAAAGCGGGATATGGGCCTCGTGCCCTCGGGATTGCACAACCCAGCGTGGAGTAAGCACCCTGGGGAGGAGGGGAGGTGAGCAAGAGACAGTGTGACATCCTGGACAGGCAGTTCTCTTCTGGCATTTTAGGTTCTAACAAGTTGGATTTCCCTGTTTATGTCCCAGGCTCTAACACATAAATCAAAATCAAGCCAGAATTTAAACTGGGAAGTCCAAAGGCATGGCTTGGGTTCCCGGTTTTGCTTGGGAACAGATCGGGGAATCTGACCTCTCTCATAAGCCAAGCTAAAAACATAAGCTGAAAGTACAGAGAAGAGCTTGATTCTGTGTACAAACCTCCATTAATTATTTTTTCTGTGTCTGCATTTTCTGATTCTGGGTTTTGGGTATTTTCTGCTTTTGGCTGGGATCAGAGTATCCACAGATAACCCACAAAATGGTATTTTTCTTGGCATCTTCCTGGTCCAAACAGAAGTAGAAAAGGAAGCCCTGAAGCCCTGGTGAGATTTCCTCCTGTGGCCTTCTCATCTGAGATCAGACCCATTAGATCTCCACGTGAACCTGTATGTCTAACCACCACCCTTCTCTACCACACGCACGAAGTCTGTGTTGCGTTTCCCTTAAAAACAGATGTTTCTTGTGAAACGGTGGTGTGAGCCGTGTGCCCAAACTGTAGGACTAGATGTGGTCGGCCAGGCAGAGTGTGGTGGGGATGAAGAGCAAAGGCAGGAGGGGTCTGAGAAAGGGAGGGGAGCGACCTCCCAAGGTCCCATGGACCCCAGTGAGCCAAGTAGCTTGTGATCTTCAAGTTTGGAAAAAGACCTTCGGGTTTGGAAGGAGCACCCAGACTCACCGTGGAAATGTGTTGGGCTCTTTTCCAGTGTTCCTGGCAAGTTTTGGCACGCTTTCTGCCATCCGCTACTTCCGAAGGCAGGTCAGAGAAGGACAGTCTCGGACCTAGGCTCAGCACACACCAGAGGTGCTTCCCGAGGACAGGCGAGGACGGTGGAGGCAGAGGCTGGGGACTTTGTTCTTGGGCAGTGTGAGAAGCCTGGATCCCAGCACCAAGACTGCTCTGGACCCATCCCTAAACGGGACAAGATGTCACAGGAAGCAGGATCTTTCCGGTGACAGTCATTTTCAATACGGTAGGCAGTTTGTACCTGTACTGGACAGAAGAGGAGCCCGGTGCGGGCTGGCTCTGGTCTTTCTTTGCACACTTCTTGCATACTTGTGCTATCTCCTAGGAGTAGTCACAGTGTCTGTTCCAGGCTGCTGCTTGTCCGTCCTCCCTGCTGCGATCACCCGGTGGCAAAGGAAGGCGCTGAGGTAGTGGAGGGAGGAGAGAGCAAAAGAAACCAGGAAAGTGCTTCGTTCCTATGAAAGGGTTGGGGGATCTGTGAAGGAAGAGAGGAGACAACTTTGGGGAAGAGCTAAAGAGGGATGGAGGGGCCGCTCACTTGGCAAGGCTCAGGTCTCCCATGACCGGTTTGGCTCACTGCGGGAGGACTCATCCTCTTGGATTTCACTCCAAGAAGTCACGGCTCGGTCTAACGGTTCAGGAGCCTGAGATAAGGTTTCTGTTGCATGTGGCCACCTCAGCCCTGCTAAGCCAGAGCTGCGGATGTGATGTCTGTCCCCGTGGGTGAGGAGAACCCACTGCAAGGACACATCTCACTCCCGTGGGCAGAGGACGGGCCGGTGTCACGCAGCCAGAGCCAGAAGGGGCAGCGGGGAAGCTGCCCTGCAGGAGGCTGCGCGGGATGGAAGGGGCTGCAGGGACAGCAGGGAAAGGGGATGAGCTCAGGGAAGCCTCAGGAAAGAGCCCCGACAAGGACAGGAGCATGTTGGAGAGGAGGAAAAAGTACGTGTACCATGTTTGGCTCTGACGATCACCAGATGAAGGGTGTAGATGTATGACTTGGTGCCTCCACTGCCTCCCGTCCTAGAGACAGGGAGTTGACTGGGAGGAGATGTCGAGTGAGGAGGTGCCGTGGCCGAGTGTGTAAACTTGTGGGGCTGGAGAGGGCTGGAGAGGACCCAGAATGCAAGGTGGGATGAAAAATGGAAAGGAAGTGGTTCAGGTTCTTCCCTGTCTCTAGTGCCTTCCTGATCACTCAAGGGCATTATTCATGAGGGGTTTTCTTCACTCCCAAGTCTGATAACAGCACGAATGTGAGATTTGTTAAGCACTTAGGGACCAGATCCACAAAGGTACTGGGGGAATTCTGCCCAGAATACCTGTGCGGATCTGCCTATGAGCTTTTACAGAAACAGTCTGTGGCAATGTTTGTCTCACGCAATGAGAGAGAAGAGGTTTAGCTCTTTCCTTGTAATGCAGAGTGCCATGCAATTTTAATGTGTGTGGGGCTGTACTTAAGACCACGTATTATTGCTGATGAGAGCACACTGTACAATTGTACAGTGAGATATGTAGCGGTACGTAGCAAGAGAGAGAGATGTACAGGCTCTATATGGACTATAGTAGCTGTATACCCAGTACGAGGAGGTTTGTGGAGGAGGAGAACAGATAAAATATGCTGGAAGCTTCTAATAAAGATCTATCTCGTGTAATACTTCTGTGTACGTTCCTGTGTCCACATTGTTTGTGTGTGAAACTATTGAATGAGTACTGAGTTTTAAAGGATGAGAAATCAATCCATTACGTGTCTGTTGCTAGAAAAAATGTAGGAGTTGATGTGCTGGTTGAGGAGCCCCGGAGGACAGTGTATGCAGGGACGTGGGCTCTTGCCAGCCCTCCAGCCTGCTCCTCCCGGGGCCCCCTGAACAGACCAGTGAGCGCAAGTCAATGCCCAGCAGCAGCTCCCGGGTTCGGTCCATCGATCCTCGTGGCCTCTGCCCTCCCCAGAGCCCTCGATGCGACCAAGCTCTCCAGTCTGAGCCGCATCCAGGACCGCCCAGCACCGCAGCCTCAGGCTGGGAAAGATTTGCCCAGCAGACCTCGCTCCCTCCGCTGAGCAGGCACAGGGGAGGCTGAAGCGTTCGCATATGCTCAGTTTTACTGTTTATCCGGCCATAATCCATTAAGAGCTCCCCACGTTCTCGGTGGCAGGTGGAAATACAGCAAGCCTTAGCATGGCGGGTGGGTAATGGGGGACCAGCTGGAGGAATCAGGCAATTTTTTCATTACGTGGGGCTTTCCTGGGAGACTGTCACGCTGAGCTAAGCAAAGCAGAAGAAGGTCAGAGGAGGGCAGCAGACAGGTTTGCTGAAAGGAGGGGGTCTCTGGGACTGCCAGCTCCTGTCTCAGGGGGCTCTTGCTCTTTCTGCCTAATTCCTCATGCAGAGTGAAGCCCCCAGGGTAAGGGACATGGCTAAATCCTGAACGGTCACCGCTAACTTCTTGCTTGGCTTGAATTTTTCAGATTTTGTGTTTTCTAGCCTTCTCACACAAATCTGGAGGAAATAATGTTTTCCCTTCACTTTGCAGGTGCAGGAACAGTTAATTTCCCTCCCAGCCATGTACAGCACTCCCAGGTGCAGTGCTGGCAGTTAATAAATGATTGTGCTGAAAGTCACTGAATTTAATATTGGGCAAAATGGTTGGGAAAGCTGTTCTGGTTTGTCTCAATGTCTAAGGGATTGCAAAGTTGGCCTGAAGATCTCACTGGAACTGGCAGAGTTTCTGGCCAGAAACCATAATGTTGAAGGCACTTTTGATGACATTAGCCCCTCCAGGGAGGTTCGGATGGGGCAAGACTCTGTGCTGGGATGTGGGGAGTCTGCACGTACCCACGTCAGCCGGATCTTTCCTAAGCGATGCCCTTGCTTTGGGGACTTCATCTTCCCTGGGGAAGCAGTTTTGTTCTCAGCTGCTCCCCACAAGCCAAAACTGCAGATGTTTGCTGCAACGGGGGTGCTGCGAGCTCAGCTCACTGCCTGGGCATCTTGAGAGGAATGAGGAAGCTGAGTCAGTTGAGGCTGGGCTGGAGAACTCTACCGTGAATGTACAGCTGCTAAATCACTGCTGGGAAGAGACTTGTGTGTCCTCTCTTGCTGCCATTGCTTGACTCTGTGCATGGGTTTTGCAGGAAGCCAACTTGTTCTGCTGCTTGTGGATGGTCAGGCTACAGTCAGAGACTACTGTCAGTTTTCCTGAACGGCACAGGGCAAGCATGGCATGGACGGGAGGCTGCAGGAAAGCTGCTGGGCAGACAACTAGTTTAGGAGTGGTTTGGGTGCAAGTAGTAATACCAGGTACGATCCAGAAAGGAATCAGACCTAGGTGTTGGAAGAAGTGGGAATGGTGGGTAATGCTCTGCACTCCCAGTGTCCCAGTCCACACGTGAGCTCAAACACTGCCCTCGGGGTGGGACAGGTAGCGTCCTGGCTTTCCCTGACCCGCTCGAGCTGGGAAAGGCACGGTGGCACCGAACGCCTCTTTTCCCACTCCGAGGGACACGGGGTATATCTCACTCTCCTAAAGCCTCTATCCTAGCGTTCGGAAAGTCGTGCTAAGTTTCCTCCCAGGAGAGTTCAGTACTCGTGGTATGCTGTAGGTGACACGAGGTGCCTGTCACCTTTACCAGTGAGTGCCTATCTGTGATAATCGGTGTCTGATCCTTTAGAGCTCGGCCTTGGAGACATAAATGTGATTCAGCACCTCCTCCTGCTAAAAGTTACCACAGGTGCCAGATGATCCATCAGGCTGTAGGTGCATTTCACGCTCCTTTTGATCTCTCCTGGAAGGAGCGGACGAGGTCCGTATTTCAGAAGACAGGTGTTTTCAGCCCCCTGGAGAAGCAAAAGGAAATATTGAAAGATCTTATTGGTATCAGGAGATCAGCTCTGGGATTGTCTACTGTGCTCAGTCAAGCAGCAGCGTCTCTAGTGTCCTTCAAGGAAACCAGCCTGGACTTGCCTGCAATTTTAACGCTTGGTTTATTCTCCAACCTTTTAAGCTCTCTCCTCTCCCTCCATGGCGAGGTCATCTTGCCCGTATCTCACCCCGAAGGGAAGAGCCAAGAGCTCACCGTCTTTTGCAATAGCAGCGGCCACCACAATAGAAACGACCTTTTTCGGTGCATCCTTGCTGCCGTGAGACTGTTTTCCCTTCACCAAAGAGAGCGTCAGCGCCGGAGGTGGGACCCGTGCCATCCCACCCCGCTTCGCCTTGTACATAGCTCCCACATCTGACACCTCGTCTTGCCAAGCAGATGAAAAAGTCAGGCAGGTGCACCCTGAAGAACTGCCTCCATATTTCAGCTGGCCTTGATACGTTATGTGCCACCCGGCTGCCGGAGTCCAGCCTGGAAGAAGGCTGCGTCTCTCTCCCCTCTTCTGCAGCAGTCACTTTTGCCAGAGCAGCTCCTTCGCTCTTGGTTTTGCTTCATCTCTCTCTCTCTCTCTCTCTAATAAAACCAGAGCAAAGCTTCCCGTGGACATTTCTGCCAGCCCATTTCTGAGTCGTGACTGTCTTCTCCCCGCAATTTGGAGGTTTCTGAGGGCTCGTGGTGCTGTGCCAGAGGCAGGAGTGCCAGCACAGGGAGGCAGCGGGCAGAGCAGAGGGAGCAGTGACCTCCCTCTTATCTAGGACTGAACAGAAATGCCAGTTGCTTTGGTCGGTAGGTCCGTCAGCCCTGAGAGCATGTCATATTTTGGTGGATTCCTCCACCCACAGGGCAGTGAGGGAGTTGCTCATCGCAGACTAGAGCAAATCCTGCACATCCTCAGCTCCTCAGGGGACTAAGGGCTCTCTCTCTGCAAGGAAGGTGCTGGGTTTTGGGAGCAGGTTTGCCCAGCGGGTCCTTCGCCAACCTCAGCCGCGGTTTCAGACAGCCGCTCACAGGCAGCCGACGGGAAGAGACACGTTCATACGAAATGCTCACCAAGGAATACCCAAACCTCAAGTGTCGTCGTAAATGCAATAAAAAGATCGGCAAGTCCACGCTCAGCAAGGGAGCGGGATCTGCTGCAGCTACACCTTGTCTTCAGTTACGGGGGCTTTTTCTCCAAACTCCTGGAGCCAAAGGAGCAGGTCACAGGCTCCACTTTCTTTTTTTAAGAACACCTCTCTGCTGTTCATTCTCTGAGCAAATGGAGTTTGAAATTGTGGCTTGGAAATCAGAAAGCAGAGAGAAATAGAGCAGCCCGTGGTGTTTCCAGCACCGCTCTGGTTTTCCAGCTATGGTTTCCCAAGTGGGGGGACCTCATTCAGGACTCTTAGCACTGGGAGGGACTGGGGGAGGGTGGAGAGATCATTTGTCAGAGAGTGAATTGTTGGCAGCTAGTGTCATCTCATGCCTTTCATCTGCCTCTGTGAATAAAGATGCAGCTATCCTGTGACCGAGCTGAGCAGCGGGATGTGCACAGGCTTGCTGGCAGCTCCAGAGCACCGGGCTTGCAGTTTGTGGGTGACCTGGTTCAGACCTTGGTTTCTGCCGCAGCCGGGCTGTGAAGGATGAACACATTTTTCAGGAAATGGGAGGTATTTTGTGTGTTTGCAGGTACTACCGTTTCCGTTTTAATGCAACCTGCGCTGAGGTGGCTAGTGCCGCTTTAATTAAGCCCTCTATTTTAAAATCCCGAATCTGCTGAGAAATGGGTTGGAGGAAAAGCAAGAGAGTGGGGGTTTTCACGGTCACAGGGCAGGTGTCCATGAACAGAGCTCACAAACACAGCCCTGTTCCCTGCTACGGAGCCACCCATTTCAGCATCTGGATAGGAAACCATCAGGGAAAAACCCAGGGCCCCCAAAACCGATGGCTCAACAGGGAAACCAGGAGCTTGGGTGTGGGTCTTGACCGATCTGATGCTTATGGGGGCTGGTTTGGAAATTTTTTAGGGCTTGTACACACACACAAATTGCTCTGCATTAATTATACCAGCTTGGCAAAGCTGTACAACCTTCTAAAGTAGGGACAGATAGAGGGAGAGCAGGAAGAAGTGCTTCTGCTACGGGAGCCAAATCCAGCTGGGAAAGGGTGTAAGTAAAACTCCTTTAGCTGCTTGCACGGCAGGGGCTGTGTAACCATTTCAGCGGCGATTCGTTACCACAGTCCTTAATTCCTACAGGGTAGCAGTGAAGAAATAGCAGGGACCTGGCCGTAGTGGTCAACTGGACAGCAGCATTCTGGGATGGGACACTCAGGTCCTGTTTACACCCACAACCCTCCTCTCTGTTGGTGCAAGCCCCTGAGGGTGCCCATTTGCTAAGGGCACGCTCGCATTTCATCCCGAAACGCTATGTTCTGCGCCGGGCAGTAGCTGGCAGTAGCTACACTCTGCCCCAGAAGTACTGCAGGAACCAGGCAATAACTCAGGCACAGACACAAGAAAACGGAGATGGAGTTCAGGACCCGAAATAAGAGCCGAACAGACCACGGCAGCTGCGTACAAAGGCGTGCTGGAAGCGTGAGAAATGAGCAGCCTGCATGTTGAAAGGGCAGCATTTGAGAGAGCGACAAATTTAGCCCAGATGTAGCCGGGGAGGAAAGCTGCCACTCTGGGAGCAGGGCAAAAATTGCTTTAGAAGCTGCGTCACATCTCTGCAGCGTTTTGAAACCAGGGTCTCGCGTCTTGCTACTGGTGGCCCGGTGCACGCGTGTGTCACTGTCACCGATCGACGTGATGGTGACATCGGAGCTTGGGAGAGATGCTCGCCGGGGGACGGACACGCCGGGCTTCCGCGGCCAACACATCTACCTCTTGCCTGGTTATTCCGTTTCTTGAGCACCTCTGGCTGCAGCACAAACACTTGCCATCTTTCCAAGCGCCAGCACCTTCCAGCAGCCGCTGCTGTGGGTTGCTGTCTTGCGTGGAGCAGCGTGCTTGAGAGGGCAAGCCCTCTGCCTGCCCTGCTGCTCCCAGCCCTAAGAGATTATAAACCACGGGCCGTATCCAGTTCCTCGCTGGTCTTCTCTGCAGAATAACCCTGCAGAAGCAGCCGGGACACCTGGTTTTCTGCCCAGAGCAGATGCAGAGACAGAAGTGGCCTCCAGGCATCTGGATGCAGTCCTCAGGATGGTCTTTCCTTGCCAAGCAAGCCCCGGCTGTGGCCAGCTCCCCTTCCCAACTGGCTTTCTTAAAAAGCGGCTGCCACGAAGTGAGGTCAGACTGACAAAATGGCAAAAATGGACCCAAACCCCCCCACTATCTGGCAGCCCGTGGAGGGCTCAGCTCCATACCTGGGAGTATGCCAGTGCGTCCCACCCAGTTCACCCAGGTTTCCCCCAGGCTAGGGAGCAGACAGCACAGTCCATCCCAAGCCACAGCACGGCACGGGCATTCCCGGCTGCAGAAGTGCGTGGAGCCATTTGGAGCCACCGACTGGCTTTTCCAGAGCGCCTTTCCAAGACACAGGGCCGAAGCAAAGTCTGATTAGCTTTGGCATTAAACCTCTAGCCAGGTCTCGTTGCCTGACAAGCGCTGGGGAGACTTTGCTCTAGGATTAGGTGTTTACAAGCGCCTGACCTGAACGAGAGAGAGTCAGCACTCTGGAAATTCTCCCGGACCCAGGGTCCCTGAGTAAGTCCTCAAGGGAGGAAGGGCTTTGGAAAGGACAGCAGCGACGGCCAAAAAACCACCTCCATTAAACCAGATAATGGCAAAGAAAGAGAGAAGAAAAGAAGGTATTCCAGAAGAATGTGTATTGCAATTGTCCGGTCTCACAGAAATCCACCAGGGAACTTTTACAGCAATAGGGAGGGGCTTTTCGCTTTTGATACATTGCAGATATCACTGCTGAAACCCAATTAAAAAGATCATGGTGACCATCTTCAAAGTCAACGTGTTCATAGGAGCTCACGAGCGTGGCTGCCTCCCAGCATACTATGTGCTTCTCATGTTCCCTAGTGCAATTTTGTTCTGAATAAATAGATCCTTTTGGGGTTAAGTTATTAGATACAAATCTTCCCAAAATGAGAGTAAACCTGAAACAAAACAATAACAGCTAGAAGACCCAAACCAACACACACACGAATGTGCAGAGAGCTGCCCATTCTACAGTACTGAACGTCATCCACAGCTAGAAAATTAAATAGATCTTCAACTCAACCACATTTACACATTAAATACATATAATCCACTCAAACCTTGCATGTAAACTTTGTTGGATACCTTCTGAAAAAAAAAAAAGTAAGTACAACATAATACATAGATATTCAAGTACAAAGAGCTCCTGGATTGTTTTGTTTGCACCAGTAAAAGAACGAAAATAGAGATTTTGTTAATATGTTTGGTTTGCAGCGTCTTTAGGGAACAAAAGCTAAGAATTTGGAGCTTCAGGTAAAAAGATTTGGATTTGCTGCTGACCTTCTATGTGCTACAGGATCTGGCCTAAGAGGCTGGAAAACGATACCACTGAGACTCTGTCCTCTTGTTTGTGTCCTGGTCTTACTGCTGCTCTGGAGGGGGGAAGAGAGAGATTGCAGCCCACACTGGCATTGCTCTGATCACTGGGAAGTTATGGCTGTACTGCAGTTTGGATTACAGTGAATTTTCTTCCTTCCCTCCCTACCTAGATAGTCACAGACAGCGTTTAGTGTGAGCCCAGTAATGCGCAGAGGGATGGGAGGAAAGGACGCAGTCCCATAAGAGGAATCTAGGGCATCCTTTCCAGGGAAGACCTTGGTAAACACAAGCCACTTGGCATATTTGCTGGCAGCACGTTTCTCGATTCCAACTGCCAAGGTGTCAGGATCACAATATTGCAGGTCACCACCATGGTTTGGAGCCAGCACTGGCAGGGAAGAATTTTTTGCATGAAGTGGAAAGAACATCCCATTCTGCCCAGACCCGGATTTTTTTCTCCAACTCTGTCAGATAGCTCTGATCTTGCTGGAAGACAATCCTATGAGCACAGCTATTGCTACCAGCCTTACATACCACGATGGGGCATGTCTCGTGCATCTTGGCAGACTTCAGAGCTCAATGGGGGAATGTTCAGCTTAACAGCTATTCTCAGGGATCAGTGGATCCTCAAAGTGACCAGCCTAAGGGCTCTGGTAAAAAGGGAAATGATCAAACCAATCCAGCCACCGACCAGCCCTTTTCTTTGGCCTTTGCGTGACTGCTCCGTCTGAACACCCCGTCCCTTTTATCTGAGGGAGCCTGACCAGCTTTTTGTTCTTCCTTTTATTTTCCGGAGGGCAATGCCGTCGCCTAGCCAGGGCTCCCCGAGCCGGGGCAGCCACAGAGCGCCCTCCTTAGCACAGCACGGACGCTGCTCCTCCGGGTCCGCAGAGGCTGTCGCTTTTGTGCTTTGCCCCCATCCTCAGATTTAGGGGAAAAGTTTGAACTCTGGACCTGCCAGGACATGGGAACCAGCCTTTCGCAGAGCGGAGCAGGACCCTTCCCCTTGCTTTGTACGCCCCAGGCTCCTCAGCCTGGAGGGAAGCCCAGCGAGAGAAGAGCGCCTGGCTGTGGAGACCTTCCCTCAAGCCTGGTAAAACTGCTGGCCGGGTGCTGGGGAGACGTGCGGGGTGTCCAGCTCCTTTTCCTCGGCTTCCCACAGGTTGTCATAGCTGAAGTCGCTCTGGAAGCTCTGGAGCTCGGCATAGTCGTGGTAGGCTGCGGAGTCGCGGTGCGGGCAGCTGGCCTCTGGCAGGTCGTAAGTGCCGACATTCCCATCTGCAGAAAAACGGACCGAAACGCTCAGAGAGCTCATGAGCAACCCAGTCTGCCTTCTCCTTTGCCGGCAGAGAGTACAGGCGAGGGTCAGCGTAATCGTAGCCCACACGCAACCAGATCTGGGCAAAGCAGTGGAAGCGTGCCGTAGAACAAACCACGAGCCCCCGAGTGTGACGGGTGGCCAGAGCCGGTGGGCAAGTGAGTGGAAGCCAAGACAAATGCTTCCACCAGAAAGACGCAGGTAAGGAGCAGGGTGACAGACTCGGTCCCACCACAGGGACGCAGGAGGAAGGAAAGACACACGTGAGTCCTCACGCTCCCTCTCAGCCCTGCTTTGAATGATGCTTATAGGGACAGACACCGGCGAGGAGGGGTGGGCTGCAGCCTCCCAAGAGTCTCACCTGATGGCTGCAACAAAGAGCCCAGATGTTTCTCTCGCAGAGAAGAGATCTGAAAAAAGAAGAGACACACTGATGAGGATGACTTAGCACTGCAGTCCTGGGATACCACACACCTTCTCTCGGTTCCCCCATCCCTGCTCCCCAAGATGCACCCCATCACAGAGCAAAGGGCTCAGAGACTCCGCTCCTCCAGCCCGGAGAAAGGCAAGCCGGGACCCCTGCACCCTCATGTATTCCCTTGCAGCCTGCGCAGTGCGGAGCACTAGGACTGCGGTTACAAACTCACCTCTTCAAGGTAAGAAGCATCAGCAGGAGGCCGCAGCTGGAGACGGCATGAGGTGCCTGGGGTGCTGTAACTCAGAGCCGCAGGCACCTCTCTGCATTGACTCTTGGGCACGGGCTGGCAGTTCCTCTTCTGCGGGGAGAGATGCTGGGGTACCGGGATGGCTGAGCATCCGTTCGCCTGTGCTGAACCCGTCTGTCCGTGACACTGCAGGAACTTAACCAAAACAAACTCTAGATTTGATACCTGTGATGGAAAGCTGGGGAGCTACTCCTCCACCTGTAAGCCAGCCCTGCTATGAACAGACTTAGGCGAAACAAGGTTTTTCTGCCTGCCCTGCAAAGTCTACTACGTTCCAATCCTGAAGGCCTTAGATGGGAAAGGAAGAATGGCTGCGAGTCCCTCGCAATGACCCCCAGGGGTAGTGGAAGTTGGCCAGATGTGAAGGTAGTAGGATGAAACAGAACCCTCCGAGGGAAGGGAGGACTTCAGCAGTACGGGGGATGCCAGCCACAGTCTTTTCCCGAGAGATGCGCAAAACCAGAAATGTAGCCTTTAATAGGCACTCAGTTATCGCAGCTGGAATTTTTGGGGGTCGATAAAGTGGTCTCTGTGCCTGACTCATCTCTAGTTTCTGTAGACTGGATCATATCTCAGTCTCCGCCTTTGTTTTGCAGTTTCTGGCTCTTCCTGGGATTATTGTGACGCTGGCATCCAGTGATAAGCCAGGGGAAACCTGTTGCCCTCTGACTCTGTCCTGACTTGAAAAAACAGAGAACTATGCTGTGCCCTGTCCCACCCCAAAATGGAGGCCTCACGTTTCCACATCCCGCTCAGGCAGACAGCAGGAAAAGAAACGGCCCGAGGCACGATTTCTGGAGCCAAAAGCCTGCGCGCTGAGTCAGGGCCGTAACCAGCAGCGAAGGCGCAGGGTACCTCTTCCAGGATGCTGGAGCCTGCCACGCTGCGGGCACTGGGAGAGCTGGGCGTATAGGGGTCAGCGTACAGGGGGGAGCGGGGCACGGCCGGCTTCTCCAGGGAGCTGGAAGCTGTCGAGGGTTGACTTCCCACCAAGCTCCATCTGTTCAGCTAGAAGGCAGAATCGAAACGGGAACATGGCGTGCCGTTCCCTGCTCGCGACTCATCCCAGGAGGGATGGGAGCGGGGAATCTCCCTGCAATTCAAGTCCCAAACGCTGCTCAGCCCTGCGGGATGGCGGGGCTGACTCCTGCCTGTGCTAACAAGGGGATTTCCCTGGGACTAAGGCAGATGCGCACTCATCGAAGGGAGGGAAATACGGCATCACGCGCTAAACCATCGATGGACACATGCTGGAAAGCCCTCAGAAGAAGAAGCTGTGTCCTATGAAGTAATAACACTCCTACTTGCAGAGCACTGGTGCTCGTGTTGCCTCAGGAATTAGTGCCCAGCATCTCAGGGCTCCAAGGGAGCATCTCAGGGCTCCAAGGGACGTTGCTCCATCTGCCGTGTTTAACCTCACCTCCCATGGGCCATTTTCAAATGGAAACAGCTTTCAACGTGCGCCCTACAGCACCTGCCAGGACAGCTATCCCCGCACGTAGCACCGTAAGGAAAAGGCGAACCGTGCACCGGTTCCTCCGCTGCTCGACCCTTCCCAGGCAGGAGGGCAGCCCAAGCGCATCCCAGCCCTCCTTACGTTGCTCAGGTCCAGGTGCGGCAGGGGAGCCGCCGGGCGACGCCGCGAGCCGTGCGGGGAGTACGGCTCGTTGTACACCGGGGACAGGAGCTCGCCGTTGGGGTTTTCGGGAATGAGGCTGCAGACGGTCCTCTCCGTGTCCTGGCTGGGAGGCTGCTGGCCACAGGGCCCACATTTGCCCTTGGACTTTCTGGCGCTGCCCCCCCTCCGCAGGTCCTGCGCGGGCAGCCCGGTGCTTGGCCAGTTGGTCTGTGCCAGGGACTGAAACAAGAAGAGACAGACCCCGGAGCTGGTTCTCCTCGGGCCAGCCCCAGATAGGCAGACCCACCCCGGGCTTTTACTTTGGGATTTCCTGACCTTTGAACAGTGCCATTTTGCCCTTTTGCAATCCGTCCCAACAATCCTGGGGCAGAGCGGAGTATTGGGCTGTAACTCTTCGGCAGACTTTTTTTTCCCCTTATCAGCAATGACAAAGCTGAGCCGGGGCAAATACAGGCTCCAGGCGTGGATTTGCTATGCCGCATAGCAAACACCGACCACCCGAGCTCAGCCCATCCAGGCACCCGGATAGCTCGCTCCGCTCAAAGGCAACGTCTGTCCCCACACGCATCCCAGGCTTTTGGGGGGTTCACTTACATGGAGAGGCTGGGAATAGCCAGGGGAGAGGGGGTCTTCGAGCACCCTGCTCTCAGGCATCAGCAGGAAGGATTGTCCGTCGGGGAGAGAGCCGCTGGTCTGGGAGAGGTGCGTTAAGGTGGCCACTCTCCCTCCCGACGCCCAGGAGTTTGTACGGCCGTCAGAAGTGAGCGACCCTCTCCCACTGCCGGCAAACTAGATGGGGAGAAGAACAGTGCGTGGGAACAGCCCTCCGCGTGGCCGCAGGCGCATCCCACCCTGACCCCATCCTGGCCGCGGTGCTGGCAGGGTTGGTCTCCCCATCCTCGCCAGTCCCTGCTAACGTCCTTGTGCCGATGCCTCACCGCACAACACTGTCACAATCTGTGACCGGGGGCCTGCTTTTGAAGGAATTTAATGCAATAAATGCCTACGTAATGTAATATAGGGCTTCGAAATAATTTGCAGGGATCAGCAACTTCACGACAGCCTTCCAGCAGGGCACCTGAAGGCTGCTGCGTCACAGGAGTACTCACACGTGGCCAGAGATAGGACAGACGGGATTCCTGGGAGACATCTATTGATGACCATGCAAATCCACAACATCTGTTACCTGGCCGGGGTGTGGCAGCTTTGATCCCGAGAAACTCTCTGATCCGGAGAGGGAGGAGTCGGCATTTCGAAACTGGGCTGTTTTGAGACAGTAGAGCCACTCCTGGTAATCATCATAGCTGCGGCAGATCACCCGGATCGAATTGATTAGTCGACCTGTAAAAACATCGCTCGCTGCTGTTACTGTGTTTGAGCGACAGTCTGTGTCGCTTCCTTCAGAAACCCATGGGAATCCCCTTTCTCCATCCCTCCCCACGTTCTCCCGGGATCTGGAGACCCCGACACCGGCGCAGGGACAACGGGAATGCTCTGCCTTCGGTGCTGACCATTTGCACCTGGCTGAACGTAGAACAGGGGCAATCACAGCCCAGATCTAAACGAGGGGGAACGCTGCGACAAGCGCTGCTGCTGGCTCCCAGCCTCTCCCTGCTAGCAAAGCCCTGCAGCCAGGGCACGGACGGTCCGAAATTTCCAAGCAGTTCAGTTCACAGAGCTTGGGTGCCGACGGGAGCGAGCACAGCCAGGAAGACGACCACAGCAGCTTAGCAAAACCAGCCCAACCCCAGAAACCTCCGCGCCTGCTTGCCAGCGCACCCCTCGGCACATCGGACACGCACCTTCTATTAAAAAGGAGGTTTTCTCATTCTCTTCAAAAAGCACTTGGATGGCGTTGAGTGGCAGCTCACCCTGTTGGAGAAAGAAGGCGGCTGAGGACCGTGCCGCTGAGCGCAGACACGTGGAGCGGTGAGGACAACGTGGCTGCCCCTGCCCGCTTGAGGGTTGGAGCATCTGCAGGCACCCGGCCGGCGAAACTCCGCTTCCACAGGGGCTTTCCCGTCAAGGAGGCCAAGAGGCTTTAGGAGCCTAGCGCAAAGTTTTGCCACCTTAGCTGGGAGCGCAAGGAGGGGAGCCCGCAGCGCAGGGCCGCTGGTGAGGATGGGGCAAGGCTGGCAGGAGCTTGGCTGCTCTTCATGCAGCGTGGGGAGAAAGCACAGCTTGACCCCATTGGCAATCCCATGAGGGTCTCCTGTGGGGAGGAGGAGGAGGAAGGGGAAGCTCAGAGCCTAAATTGCCTAAGCTGGGTCTGCAGGAGACGAGAGGCACCCAAGCTGCTGCTAATCTGGGCGAGGACTTGGGTACCTCTCTACTCTTATAGGTGTGCTGGAGAACTCTGTCTCCAGCAGATTGACTCAGCGTTGTCCTTCCCTGCTCACAGCTCGCTCTCCCACCACCAGCCTTATTGCAGGAACAAAGCCTCTGAAGCCAGCGTGACTGCACGAGCTGTTTCTGTAAGCTTTGTGCTTACAAAGTCCTTCCGGAGATCTGAGCTTGGAAAAACACTCCTTCCCTTCTAAGTTCTGTTTTCGACAGTTTCCCATAGTTTAATGGCTGACTTCTCCAGAAAACTTTGCAAACATGGTTCTGAACGAGGTTTTAGTTGCTGGACTGGGACTTCCAGCCTTGCAAACAGGAATCCCCACAATCCATACCCTGCAAAGCCTTACAAAGACAGGGTTGAGCCCTGTAAATGCCAGCTGGTGAAACGTGAGCTCTCGTGCTGTAGGGCCCAGTTGTGAATGCCACTCCTGTGATCGGAGCGAGGTTTGCCCCTGGCAGGCACTGCACGTATGTTCCTATTAGCAGGGAGCTGAGGCAGAGAACCTAAAGCAGCCTGTCCCTGCAAAAACTCGACTTAGAAGCTACCACGTGCTATTGCCCCTAAGCGCAACAGTACCTTTGCATGCACATCCACCCCTGTCCTCCTTGCTGTCCCCCCGTGTCCCTTGGCCATTCCAACATTTGCCACGGGCATTGGTCTGTGCCAGCCCCAGCTCTCATGTGAGCTCTGTGGGACTGGCAGAACAGGACTGCCTGTCCCAGACCTCTTCTGCTCTTCTGTTCTGCTGCCAGATGTCCTTTAAGTGTCATCACTGACACTTTCATTCTCTGGGATAGGCAACCTGGCAGAAGGGCCAAGGGTTTGTCAACACTAAATTAGGACGTAGGTCTCCTCTTTCTTTGGGGCTCCCTGAGGTGAATTTTCCTTACAGAAACGGAACAAGAACAGTCCTGGGAGAGCAGCTGAAGCAGATTTTACACTGGAGCTGTCTCACAGATGAGCTCATTGCTTTATTTCTCCTCTCTCTCATTCTCTGAGCAGGGGGAAACCAAGTGACACATAGTTCCTTTGTTCCTTAAGCCCCTGTTCACCTCAGCTGGATGTCACCCTAACCCTGTCTGTAGGCACGGAGCATTAGGCGGGGGAAGCTGGTGGCAATGGCCCCGGGAGCAGCTCCTGGCCAGGATGGCAAACACAGGGTCTGGGAAGAGCTCAGGAGATTAAATTCCCACCTCACGCCACTCTCCCCCATGCCCGGCAGAGGAGGAAACACAGAAAGCAGGAGCAAAGCCCTGTCATTTAGCCAAAGGTCCTCTCAAAAGGTGCAATCGGTCAGGATTCATTTGCCTAAGGTTACGGGCTGCAAAATAAGGTGTTTAGCAGAAACTCCTCATCACGTCCCCACTGCAAAGCTGTCCCAGCTGCATAGGCTCTGGGGAATGTGGCCGACGTGACAGCTTTGCCACAAGGGAAACATGGAGCTCAACAGGGCGTCCGTGCTTTGTGCTGGCCAGCTGCCTCTCTGCAATAGCCTGTGGGCACACGCAGGCTTCTGTGGTATTTCTCCTGCACCAAAAGCGATGGATGGGCTGAGCAGCATGGGAAAAGCTGACTTTGGGAGGGAAAGCTCACGCGACGCTCCATGACTTGTTTTCCCCTATTGCCGTAAGAAACGAACTTGGACGCTTCAACTGGCGCGGGTGCTGCAAGGCTGTGCGTGGAAGGGGCCGGTGACGCTGAGGACAATGGCGTAGGGCTTCCCCCAGAAGATTCGGCAACAGCCTCCTGTCCACGGGAGGGGGCTGAAACACCCGGGGGCTTGAGTCCCACCTAGGGAAGCGCAGCAGCATCCCACAAATAACACGCACGCTGGCTGCAGAAAGCCCCTCCAGCCTTCCCCAGGCACGGCGTGAACCTGCCCCCCGCCTCCAGCAGCTCCCCCCTTGCTATTTCTACCTCGCCCAGGGCTTTTTCCCACCAGCGGTGAGCCAGAGGCTGCTGCTTTGGGTGAGCCCCATCCCGGCAGGCTCGGCCCCTGCCTTCCCCTTCCCTGTCCCACACACAAATTTGGCAGCGGCAGCTCCTGTGGTTTGCATGAAACTGAAGAACAAAAGGGCCGGGCTATTCCTTCACACACAAATTGTAGAGCTCGGTGTCTGCTCGCAGGGAAGGGAAGTTAATTTGCAGAAGCCCTCGGAGAAGGCTCCTGTGCCCTGACATGCCTGTGGAAAATCAGGTTCCCAACGCAGTGTCACAGGCTGGTGAATCACCTCCTGCCCGCGCTCCGCTGCGCAGAGCCCTGCCATTACCCCAGCGAGTGAGACGCCCAGGGACCAAGGCTCATGCACCGTGGGAAGGGAAGATTGCACGGACAGGGCAGACAAATCTGGTTTAAGGTTTCAAAAGAGATGAGTTAATCTGAGAGCCCAGCCCAAGGTCCCCTTACATGGTGCCCCATTCCCAGAAGCTGCAAACAACACGTTCCCAAAAACAAGCTCTGTCTGAGGTGTGTCACACAAGCCACCAGCTGCTGGAAAACACCCTCCCCTCTTGCACTGGGGATGGAGGAGAGCTCTGACCGGCATATGTCCCTCCTCACACCCCTTCCCTTTGCAGGCACAGCCATCTCCTCCGGCTGGGGAGATGCTCTATGCTTCTTCCCAGGGGTAGCCCTTGAATTAAAAGCAGCCCGCGTGGCTCGGGGCCTGATGTGGACACGGTGAAATCGTGTGAAGAAGGACTCCACTGAGCTCACACTGAATTTCACAAGCCCTCAATCTCTGCAGGGTTTCCTTGCCACCGGCTCCTCTCTCAGCGACGGAGAAGGATGCTGCTCCTCTGAAGGAGCAGCTCAGCTCTGCTCGGTGGTGCTGCACGTGCAGGTTCACAGACAGTTCAGCGCTCTTTTTGGCACATTAGTTCTAGCACGGGGAAAAGAGGGCCAGAAAGCACGGGGCTGTCTAATAGCCATGGCGATGATGTCTAAGATGGATGTTGGCAATCAAGTTTAAGGGCCATCCAGCCCTCAGGCAACGCGAATGCCCGTCTGTGCTGAGGCTCCCAGCATTGCTCCTACAAGCAAAGACACACCAGTGGACTAGAGAAGCTCGTCTCGCATCCCCCGGGACACTCAAGCCTCCACATCCCTGTCGGCCCTTTCGCTGGCATGCCCAGACATCGCTCAGGGCCCTTGTTCCACAGAGGGAAAGAGCAGCAAACGCCGTGCGCCGGCAGCAGCCTCTCCTCTCTGCCCGCCAGCCAACTAACTGCTTTTGCCCTTCCCCACCAGCATCCGATGCGCTGCCGGGATGCTACCTGCTTCCAAGTGGTCCCACAGAGAGGGGCCTGGGAAGAAAAGCCCCCGCAGGGCCACTCTCTGGGGCTGTTCCAGCTCCCGTCTCAAGCAAGCGAGCCAGGCTCTCTGCCAGCCTACCCACACAGAAACATGCCAGCCTCCCTCCTCCCAGAGACTGAGATTCCTTGGCAGCCAGCTCCTCTCCCCCCGGGGCTTTTGTAGGAGGGCAAGGTGTTTCTCATGGGAAGATAGTTTGCAACATCCCTCTGCCGGCTCACCTGCCAGCTGGCAAGGGAGCAGCGTGGAGGGATAAGCCCTTGCCAACACGAGGAGCACAAGGGAACCCAGGTGGAAGGGAGGAACAAGCCAAAGAAGTGCCGAAATAGCCGCTGTGGATGGGTAAAAGAGAGCGGGAAGGTGCTCCAAAATGAACTTACCTTAAAACAGAGGCTGTTGCGCTCTTCAGATACTATCACCAGCGTGGACGGGTAAAGCACTAACAGCCGGTCATGCTGCTCCTTGGAAAGTAAAATGGAAGAGGGTTCCCTGTGAGCAGCCAGGCAGGGCTCAGATCTGGAGAGCCCTTTACTTTGTCTCTCTGACAGCAGCCTGAGGCAAGGGCTCTGGAAACAGCCGAGCTGCTTCCCTGCCACGGGGCTCCATGGGAGATTCCTGCCAGCTCCAGCTGCCAGCCCTGTCCTGCAACTGGTTACACACGTGCTGTCCCCAGGCACCAACTGCTGGGCCACGGGAGGAGTAAAAAAAACCTTATCCCCTTTACCGGGATGTGGGTAAAATGCCCTTTCAGGGACCCATTGGATTAAGGCAGCAGGTAGGCAGGAGTCTGCGCCTAGTCACTGCATCCGCTGCCTTTTCTGAGCCGTGCTGGCAGGAGGTCGCTCCCCAGAGATGTGTCCTACCTGGAAAGGCAGATGCTGAAGCTTCACTTTGGAAACACAGAGGACATCGCCTAGGGATTCCCGCTGGGTCCCTCGCCACTCCTGGACGGGCATGTTCTGCACGGACCACCGCAGCTCCTCCTTCCCTATGGAGCTCTGCTTCCAGTCATTCTAGGGACAGGAGTAGAAATGAGAAGCAGGGTAGACATGTCCTCCCCTAAGAGTTTAGCTAGCACATGGCCCATCTAAGGACACTTTTCAAGTGTGGCAGAAGCAGGAAAGAGTAAATAAATCTGTGCAGGAGCCAGTTTTCCAGCTGGGACTGAATAATCATACTTGCGACCTAGCATCATCTGTACATTGCCTTTCAAAGGGGAATACCTTTGTTTTACAAGTGGGGACATGGAGACAGGGAGGGAAGCAAAACAGCCCGCAGAGACTGGAAGAGAAGGCAGGTCTCTTGAATTTGGTCCTGTTTTCTAGGCTCCAGTCCCAGTCTCCGCCTCCAAATGTTTTGTAAACTCTAGATAATTGCACAAACAGGCAACTGTGTGAGAATTTCTCTGAACCAGACCCAAACCTCTGACCCTTCAGAGGCTGTGGTGGTGGCACCTCTGGGTCACAGGTCTCCCTTTCAGCACACACGCCCTGCCAGGCTCTCTTGCAAAGCCTTTTCTTTTTGCACCCTTCCCTCGCAGGAGACTGCACAAAAGGCAAGCTCCAAAATCAGAAGCTGTGTGCGCTACACACGCGGCAGAAACGCAGCAAGCTGTCGTCAGGTCTCAGCAGTACAGCACCTTTGGGGTTGCCGTTCAGACTGAAATCCCACACTCGCTCCGGCGCTGGTTGCACAGACCCAAGACCCTAAGGCCATCTGAACACAAATACACGGTTCCTCCGTAGGCAGAGGAGTTCCCAAGCAAGAACATGTCTGTCCAGCGTGAGTAATTAGCACGTCTATCCAGGGTTATTTTAGGGGTGGTGGAATAACTAAAGGAATCGAGAGCTTTGAGGTGTATTGCCCAGGGTCAGCTGTAAGGCACTGGCAAACAGGCAGGTCACACAGAAGCCCTTGCCACGCTGCTGCCCTGGCCCAGGCCAGCGCTCTGGCAAGGCTGGTACATGCTGCTGGCAGAGAGGGGTCAATTCCCAGGCATCAGAAAGGCTGAACGACAGACCACGCACAGCGCCGGCAGCTGCTGGAAGTGGTACGAGTGGCACCGAAAGCCCTGCGCGCCGTGCCAGGGGGGCACCTCCTTGACTGATTTAGCGAAGCGCTCAAGCAGCCGGCCTGGAAAAAGGGGATTAGGCCAGGAGTTAACCCCACATCTCCTTCCAATGTTTTGAAAGAGCAGCAAGCACAGCGAGGAGCATTTGGAAGTGGACCCGGAGCCCCTCCACCCTTCCATCCCCAGCCCTCTGCTCAAGCTCTCCAGCCCGGAGGAGGTGCCCAGAGCCCCCCACGGGGCACTCAGGATTCTGGAAGAGGAAGATGTTCGGTGAGCGCCTAGAAGCGTGGTGAAAATGGCCAAGAGAGGCTGGCTGCAGAGATTATCCCTCCTACCGAACGCAGCAGGAGCAGTGCAGCATCCACCCAACCGGCCCAGCTTCCCCAGTCATTCGGCTCTGAGCCCACGGCATGGGAAACGGCCGCGCACCTCAGCGTCCCAAGACACCAACCTGAGAGAGGAAGGGCAAGCCAAGGCTTCCTCCGTTCAGCTGGATCTGTTTCTCCAGGTGATAAAGCCACTGCTTCAGCTCTGACTCAGTAGGGCAGAACACGATAAGGGGATTCAGCAGAGGACCTAGGTATGCGAGACACAAGATGAGCTGAGCAGATAAGGGCACCAATTGCAGCACCAATAAGTAATCGGCTGGCCAGAGCTGTTATGCTCAGCACATCACACCATGGGTCGGTCGCCTGCGAGTGCATTGCTCTGCTGTCATCATGCTCCAGTGTTCCTGCCACCGCCTTGAGCACGTTGCCTCACATCAGCTCACATCTAGCTCTGACCGCCAGCCACTTTTCAGGCCAAAACCAGGCCAAGAACAAAAATCAAAGGCAGTACAAAAGTCAGGCTTGAAGTCAATAGACGGATTTCAGCTTTAAAAGTCACCAATAGTTCGTGAAAAGCATCTCTGCCGGCGGAGGCTATCGCAAGGTGCTGCTGCAGACCGCCTAACTCAAGGCAAAAGTTTCATGCTATTTCTTAGTTTCACTTTAGCATTCTATACGTAGAACTGGTAGCTTTCTGACACTGTTTATTTATTGCTTCGCCAAATATAATCTGTGCCAGACAAGCTGAAACTGCTCTCAGACATACTCTTGAAGGGAGGAACAGCCCTATATCTTGTTGATTTTAATGTTTCCAGCTATCATTCGCTTAGTAGCGTGAGCAAAAAAGTCTCACACACCCTCTTGCTACTCACTGCAGACAACCTAGTGACGTTAATAATAATTTCTGGCAGGCTGCAGAAGGCATGTTATGATTAATAATTTACCAGTGATCTCATATTAAGCCATACTTGGTGCATGCTCAGTAAGATCTGGCTTTGCGGGACTTGGAAGTATTCAGATAAGCAAGTGCACTGGATAAGCATGATACTTTGCCCTTCTGTGGAGTCTTTTATCCCATAATTCCTGCATTATTTAAGAACAACAGTCAATTAAGACTTTGAAACACCTCTGCCTGCCAGGAAATGCACCAATACAGATAAAGCAGAGGTGGGGAAACTGAGGCAGAGACTCCCTGAGTGACTTCCCATAAGTCACTCCGTTCCGATCCATTACGGTAATTACGTGTCAAACATTACTGGCCATCTAAGTGTCTATGTACCACTGTAGCTCTGGAGTTCTCTCGTCTCCTCTTGCCTTGGTTCCCCTGTCTTTGCAATGGAGGTAAAGTGACTCCCTACTTTATAGAGCTGCTGGGAGGGTATAAAGGTGCTAGCGTTACCTAGATATTCTGGCAGCTCTGAATACTCCTCTGGACACCCAGGCCCTTTTACAAACAGCAGGAATTTTGCTGGTAGGGCACGACCCTTAACATGGCACTGCTTGTCCTGCCACCTCCTCTAAGACCAGCCTTTCGGATGTATCCTGAGGGTTGTTCGCGTTGCCACAACTAACCAGGGCCCCGAAGGAAGAGAAAATGAGAAAAGAGACTCCTGCCTAAGCCTGAAGCCTGAGACATGCCCGAAGCTCGTGCAAGGAGCTGCTGGGGAGGCTGTGAAGCAGAGCCTGAAAGGCTGCTGCTAATTCAGTTGCTGCCATTTCCCTCAGCCCCAAGGGCACGTTTGCGGCAGGGCCATGCCACAGCCACGCTGAGCAACCTGTGCCGGCCTTTGTGCTGTTTTCTTCCTCCCTGTCCTTCCTCTTTCCTTGCGAACGCTTCCAGAGCAACATTGGAAGCAAGAAAGCCCCTTCCTGGAGCAGCAGCAGTTTTTTTCCCCACCCAAATCTCTGTCTGGAGACACTAAAAAGCTGCCACGTTTGCAGGTGAGGCAGGGCTAGCTCAAGGTGCTCAACAACTCCATCAGCATCAGAGGCTGTGCAAGAGATGGACCGCAAAGCCAAGGCGACGGAACAGCCGCCGTCGCTTGTCCGTGCCAGTGCACCAAGGGACGGCTTTACACGCTGCCGGGCTTCCTTCTCGTGCTTCACCTCCGCATTTCCAATGATCACGCCAGCATCTTCTGACGTACTGAACTACCCTAGAAAGTAGAGTTCATGGGGAACTACTGGGGCCGCAGGATTTCACAAGAGAATGGATGCGTGTCTTTTTGTGTTTCAGAGTCACGAGACGAAAGACTTCCACCCTGACCCTGTGTGGGGCCTCGGACAAGGTTCTTATCCCCTCCGAGCCTGGATTTCTCCCCCTCTAGCAGAAAAATAAAACTGCTCCACTGATCCCTCGGCAATCCTAAATATCGCTACTTCCCTGGTTTCTTCGTGTCACTGCTTCCCGGTATATACAGCACGCTCTGTCAGAAAGGCTTTGGTCTGTTCTTTCCCTAACCAGGACACAAACCCAACAAAGCTTGAGGCAATTTTCCACCCAGCGACGCTCCTACATGTTTTCATACAAGCAGAACAAGTCCACCCACCCCAGTGCAGGCACCCTTGACAGGTTGTGCCTGGGAGAAGGTTTCTTTCATTTTACAGACTCCCAAAAAGGGTTGGAGAGCCCTGCCTAGTACAGTGTAACAAGACCACAACTCAGCAGTCCTTAAAATTAATGGGTCATTTGTACCAGCTCCTTCTTACAATTTATGTAATTTTTTTGTTTGAGTGACCATTGTATAACTTTCTCTCTAACAGAGGACACCAGAGTACGTAGACAGCGGGCCTAGGACTCAAATAAGCTTTCCTGGCTCTGTATCCTTACTGGGTTATTTACTTACTTCTGTGTACTTCAGTGCTTTAACTGCTACTCCTGGGGGCTTGCGACTGCTGTAATTCAGCAATGACTAAGCCCAAAGAAGCCTCCAGCCAAGCTGCAGACCGGTTGTTACCCCAGGAAAAATTTTATAAAGCAAGATCACTCAGAGAAAAGTCTAAAAAGCTTGTGGAGGCAGGAGTGCTGGTGAGGGACGAGTTGGTAAAGTGACATTGGGTCCTGATAGCACCAGCCTGGCATTACTGGGGGAGGCAACTCACCTCTCGGCACTGTTGCCCATCCTGTCTACTTGAGCAGTGCCGTACATCAGCACGCACAGCGCTTGCACGCGTGCCTGCTCCGAGTCGCTCCCTGGCTTCGGGGTTTATATGGGAACAAGAGGTGGGAGAAGGTCTTTTATCCCATCCCTTCGTTCAAATGTGGTGCACAAAGGGCACATGACTGGGCAGAAGTGGGAATTGTCACCGTGTGTCCTGAGTATTAACCAGCTGGAGCACAGGACCATCCTTCCTCTGCGCTCCCTACCCAGTCCCTTCCCTGCCTGCAGCCCTGGGCATCACCGTCCAGGTGTTTAGGAGCAGAGAAGCCTCGGAGGGAAAGATACAAATGCTGGGAGGAAAAGCTTCAGTTCTCTGCAACCTCTTTCCACAATGCAGTTCTTGTCTGGGACTGGGTCAGAGCGGGACAAGGAGCAGAGGCAGTCGTGATTCATACACCCTCTGTTCTCTGCTCAAAGCAAACCAAGAGGCACCAACCTGCAATGCGGAAAGCGTGCTCCTCCTGCCCAGTGCTCTTCCCGTTCTCAATTTCACACACATTCAGCTCTTTTAAAGGCAGCAGTCCCTGCATAAGAAGAACACACCATTATTTTGGGGGGCAGCCCGCAGGCAGGCTCTGCAATTAATGACCCTTTGCTGTGGGAGACTGGAAGAAGACTTGTGGCTCACAGTGTTAGACTTGAAAATGTTGCTCTGGGGCGAAACATTTGGGACTTCGATCCAGCACGCTTCCCAGAGGAAGCAGGTTCAGCAGTTCCCTGGGCACCGTGGGGCCACTACTACAGCAATCCTCTGCCAAGCTTGCAAGAACTTTCTTTGTATTCCAAGTCTTCCAGCTTTAAGAGAAACCTCAGCAAAACAACGCTGATTTAACACAAGAAAGCCAGAAGATGGAAATGACCATAAAGCAAAATTGAGCTGTCCAGTTTCTATACTCCAGTTCTTCAGAGTCCCACCATAACGAAGCACAAGAACAGGTGACAAGTTTGTGCTCCCTGTCTTGGGCTTTCTGAACAAGGACTTGAAAAGGTGTTAATTGCTGTAATGTCTAGGGACCAGTACTGGCACATTAATTCCTTTTTAATTCCTCTAAAATTAATAAACTAAGGAGCTGTTTATAAAGTAAATGGGAGATTTTGTACTATTGTTTGTATTCTGACGTGTCTTTTCAGCTGAAGGCTGGCTTGCTGGATGACTCGGGAGATTGTATTGGCATATTGCATTAACCTCAAGTCACCTAGAAGACAATAAATCTTTTCTAAAAGGAACGAATTTTACAAACTTTTACAAAGCAGCCATGCTCAGTTTTAGTTCCTCTCTTGTGCAGAGGGAGACCATATTCAGGGCTTCCCGTTTGTTCGCTTGTGGTTTTTCGGCCGCATGTGCAAAAACAGGCCATTGTCTGTAATTCACCAGCATCGTCAGGTTAAAAAGTTTGATGGTTTGCTGGGATAGCTCCCCAAGGCTTCCCTCAGTTTTTTCTTTGCACCCTCTCCCACGTGCCTCTTCCTCTGCCCTGCAGATGAAGAACTCCCCCTTGGTTCAGAAGCCAGGGCTGAAGCCAGTGGGATTTTGAGCAATAGGGCTGAGGCCGGTGGGATTTTGAGCAATAGGAGCTCTGACCCTTGCCGAGGCACAGCTCTCTGTGCTTGGCACTCCACGCAAAGATAAGTCCAGGTAGCCGAAACACCTCCCATCCCTAGTCCCGCCTGCCAGCCCTGCACAAGCCCCTATCCCACCTCGGTGGGGTCCTTTATCTCTACCCACAGGCAAGGCCAAGGACCCAGGTGAAACTGAGGCAGCCCCAGCAGCAGAGCCCCCTCCCTTGTCACATCCCATCTTGCCCAGTGCCCCCAGTTTGGCCATACTGCCCAACTCCCCAGTGCTTTCCCCAGCGTGTCCGGCTGATGCCCTACCTGGTAGGTGAGTCCGTTGGAGCCCATAGACTGGAAGTACAGGTAAGACTGGAACAGCTCCAAGAAGCAGTCATTCACCTCCTGCAGAAAAGACACATTTGGGGGTTTATCTCAGTTCGCCTTCCTCCTCCCAGCTTCACTCTGCATCTCAGACTGATCTGTGCACAGAGAAGCCAGCGGTCGCTTATCCAAGGGCCACCACCGCATCTCTGCTGGTGGATCTGCTGCCAGCCCAGCAGCTGAGCGTGGAAGCAGAGCCCAGGTCCCCACTGGGGTGGGAGCCGGTGGGTGCCAGCCGGTACCCATGCCCCATATAGCAGCAGAAGTCCCCGGGCCACGCAGTAGCCCAAGGAAGTCTCCGTGTGTCACATTTCTCAGAATTACTCTTTACTTCCCAGTCCTACAGGGTGTCTCCGCACCTGAGAAGAGAAACACCCACAATCAGGTGCCACAGCTTACCTGGCAGTGCTGGAACTTAAACTTGACCTTGGAGTAATAGATCATTTTGCCCAGATTCCTGACAACCGTTTTCCTTCGTCCCTTCTTAAACAGGCTGGGGAACCTCTGGTCCAAGTTTTCTTTCTGGTTTTCCTGGTTCTGAATATTCTGTACCAAGGATTCAGGAAAAACACATCAGAGGCGGTGGAAGGTGGGGGCCTGATGTCTGGAAGAGATGTTCACAGAACATTTTCCCAGAACGGCTTCCTCAGAAAGGGCAGGTGTCTGGGCCGGGCTGTTTGTTGGTGGGTCTCCATCCCCGCGTGGAGCTGGGGTTCAGTTACTGCCGGGAGGCTGTCCTCCCTGGACAGGAGGAGATGCTGACCTAAAGGGAGGCTTTGTGGGTTGGGAAAGAGGGGCTGCAGAAGCACATCCTACATTTAGGGTCTCCCAACTCCACGGACCACCTCCTGCCATCCTAATCAAATTCCCTGGAACAAGGACCGATCGAGACTAAGCAAACACAGCTTGCCTTCCACTGGGGTTAGTGGAAAGGTTTTCTTTGCTCTAGTACCACCTGGATTCCTCAGCTCTCCCATCTGCTCAGATCCCTCGGTTTCTCTAGGTGCAGTCTGTTGTTTCAGGTGCCCAGACAATTTTGAGGCAGAGTCCCACAGCCATAAAAGCACTGCGAGGCACTGAGTCGTGAAGACGCTCGTCGTCAGTGCAAAAAGCTGAGGGAAGCCAGCAAGCACTGCGGGAGAGCAAGGGCTGATGTGAGAGGGAGATAGCGCTCAGGGCTACGGGCTTCCCAGATTTCCTGCATTTGGGTTAGATGGAAATTCTTCCTTCTGTGCAGTGGCACAAACCCACATCCCTGTGGCACCCCACTGCTCGCAGCACGGGGCTGCTGCTGCACTGTCTGGGTACTGCATAAATCCCAAGGGGGAAAAGCTCTCCCTGCAGTTTCTCTGGGAAGAACATTTTTATTTCTGGGGGTTGGTCGAGTCCCCTGGGTAGGAGGGAAGGGCTGTATCTCAGCGAGGCCACAGACATCACCGATTCCCCCCCCAGGTCTACACCCCCACTTGCATATCGGAGCCTTAAATGTCAGCTTTGTTAGACACGTCACGGACTCCGGGTATTCATTCCCAAGCAAAAGAGAAAGGTAGGTGGGAGACGCAAGGTTTGCCCCGCTGCTCAGTCGCCAGGCTGGGAGCCCACCTGGCTGGGAGCCCACTCTGAGCACTGGTGGCCACATTGGCTGGGGACACTTCCCACGACCACGCAGGGGCTGGGAAGGCAGGGTATAGCGGTGGCACGTGGCTCCCAGGGGCTCATAACGCTTCAGTCCAAACAGCATTTCCAGGAACGAGCAGGGGATTGAGCGACAGCCCGTCAACCCGCAGTCAGGGCTTTCCAGCAGCCAGACCCAACCTGTCTGGCCCGCGTGTGCCCGCTGCCCGCGCGTCGTCGTGCCAAGGAGACAGCTGCGTAAGCCCCGTGATAAATGACGAGCCAGCAGAGCTAACCAGATCTGTTTTGCTGGGGCCTCCGTGACTCACGCCTCCGGCATGAGATTAACCCTTCTCCTAACCCTGCCAGGGGACGTCGGGCCAAGAGGGGAGCTGGTGAACCAGTAACGGGAACCTAATGCCGTCGGGACCCTTTCACCTGCAAAGCCTGGGGTTCCTTCCAGGGCCTCACTGGATTTAGGTAACTCTTTTTAGGGACATTTTCTCTGCTCAAAGTCTCCCTCCTGCTTTTCCAGCCGGCTCCACGCAGTACCCGTGAGCACGTACCCAGGTCCTCCCCTGGAGGTGGGAACCTGCTGCCTGCCAATTAATGGTCTCACTGAGAGGCAATTAAGCGTAGGAAAAGATTACATTTGTGCTACAAGCCGCTGTCAGAACAAAGAGCAACTGATCACCTGACAGCTGTGACAGCAATAACAAAACACCGCTGGGATAAGGGCAGCAACCAGCAGCAGGGAGGGGGGAGAGGATAAAGTAATGAAATTACGGACAGAGCGATAAGCAGCAACGCCAGCTTACCAGCTGCCCGGGGGATGCTGCTGCCTGGAACGTGGCAGCCAAATTCCCCAGTAATAAGTAAGGCCCCCAAGAAGCAAAAGTAACGTGGGAGCTGTGAATCCAGCAGCAGCTTTGGCAAAGAGCTCAGCCAACCTGCCAGCTTCCACAGGGATCCTCCCGGGATCAGGAGGGAAAGAGAGCGCTTCTGCTGCCGCTGTTCACGTGGCAAGAAACAAATTAAACGGAATCCCTCCCTCTCCCAAACAAGCACCTAGCAGCCCCAGATTGCAAGGCTTTGCAGCAAGACTGAGAAGAAGGCTAGATTTAGTGGCTAAGCGTGGCGGCATCTCCAAGACCGTGGTCAAAAAGGGATCATGTCACTGAAATGACAGCAGGCGCCGTCCGCCCGTGCCACAGCAGTCTTTCAAGTCCCGGCAGTCTTGTTACTCGTGGTCAGGTATTGTGGTTTTGCAGGAAGAATTGGGACTGTTCAGGTCTTTTTTTTTTTTTAACCAGGCAGGTCTCTCCTGGTTTTGTTCCTAGCAATTTTATGTCCTTCACTGGCGTGCCACTGTTAAACCCCAAACGAATACAACGTATGCCTCACAGCTTTCCACATCTCAGGAGAGCAGCAGCAGGGAGCTGGACACCCCTAAACCCAACAGCTACCCCAAGTCCTGGGTAAAAGCAAAGCACAGCCTGTTTGTGCTGCACCAGGGGCAGCAGTGACACCCACCTCCTACCTGCTGCTTTTCATTCCAATACTATCCAAGACGGTTACAAAAACAATCCCCGTTTTTCCTGCCGTGGAGCTGAAGCCCATGGGAAGGCCCATGGGTCAGGATCAGACCCCCGTTCCCAGGCAGCGTGCACGGCCGAGCGGGCTCGCAGGTGGCATGGGCAGAATAAGCGGCCACAGCTGCCACCTCCAATTCGGTGGTTTTCTCCGCGAGGTCGCTTACGCTGGGTGGCACAGAGGTGGCATCGGAAACCATCCTGCCCTGGCCACAGAGGGAGCCTGGGGGACTGGGCATGAGCTCATCTGTTTTGTCCATCCGCAATTTCTGTGGTTTCTTTGTCCCCCACTTGGAGAAGTAGGCTAACTAGCGCTGGCTCAGGCTTTCTCACTCAGAACAAAAACCCTTTGTAAGGTTGACGGTGCTTCCCATAAACTCCTCATCATCTGCTTAGGTACAACGGCAATTTCCCAGGATGCGGAGGACTAGACTAAACGCAAGCTCTGGAAAAAACAGCTCCTGCTGAATCTCAGATGTCTCTGAGCTCAGACCCACGAGTGCATCCCTGCCCGCTCTGAGACGGTCTCGTTTCCAAACATTCAGAATACAGATTGCGGACGATAGCCACCAGCATCTGGTCATCCCCCAAAAAGCGGTACTGGGAACCCCACAATGTCCCGTGAGAGTCGGGGACCAGAGCTGTCACAGCCTCCTCCACGAGCATCACTTATCTCCCTGGCCCACGCACCCCCTCAAAACCGTGGGGATGCCTCAGGGTGCAGCCAAAATGAAAGGAAACTAGCATATATGATTCCTCTGAAATCCTCCCCAGCCAGCTATTTACTCCCCTGGCTGGGTTGTACTGGTGACAAGCCTTCTCCTCCCCCAGCCCCATCCTGAGCAGCACCGTTCCCGTTAGCTCAGCTATCCCGCTGGGTTTGAGGCAGTGCAGATCACTGGAAACCTGGTTTCTCTCAGGATTTGGTGAAGCAGCGGGTCTCTGGCAGTGCAAGTGCCCTGACATGTCTTCTCGCTCTCTGCCTCTGTCTCGGATGCCTCATCCTACAGGTAGAGCAAGTTAATAATTAACCTGCCTCAGCCCCTGCAGACCCCAGTGACTCCCAGCTGAATCACTAACCCTGGCAGCAGGAAAAGCTCAGCCTCGCAAGGCTGGTGCCCTGGGGCTCCGAAAGCTGCTGTTTAATGATAAAAGAAACAAATGAGAAGCACCACTCTTCTGGCACATCCTCCCCCCTCACTTTTGTTGAGGCTTCGCAGAAGCCGTAACTGGGAAGTACGGGAAACGGGCCAGAAGGCTGGTGGGAGCCAAAGGCTCCGGTTTTGTGTGCCAGCCGCCCATGGCAGGGTCCAGCGGGGCGATGGTTTTTGGGGATGTCACTTGCCCCAGTCCCAAACTGCCTGCCATGGCCAGAGGTTTGGCAACCCCATCTCCTCTGAGATTGCATGGGAAGAGTCCCATGCGGATGGCTCCTCTCCAATCTGACCGCACAGCGGCTGGTCACCTCCCGCTTTTGGAGGTGTTTCTCCTAAAAAGACGGGAGTGGGAAAGGGACTAAGCCAAGGCTTTCTCCAGGCCACACAAGAAGCTTGTGGCTGAGCAGGGCGTTTGAATCCCATCTGCCCCAGGCGAGGGTAACATCTAAACAACTGCTCCACCCTCCTTCCTTCCCTGAAGACATCCCACTCTCTTGTGCTCCCAAATGAATAATCTCCCGGTGACCTTTGTTCTGTCGGCTTGCAGGATTCATCTTCCAGGATCCGCTAACGTGACAGCTCTCCCTGCTTCCCCAGGGGAATCATTCAGGATCCATCCAGGACCTGGTCCCTGGTTGCTGCCCAACCCTTCTGGATGCCAGCTGAGTCCCATAGGGAACCATGCCCGTGCCACATTCCCATTACTCTCGCTCACAAATAACAGGCAGGTCCGTGAAACATTCCCAGTTCTGCTGTGCTTCCCACCTGTACAGTTCAGGGCGCATTCCCCAGGAGAGAGGACGGCACTCACCCATGGCCACCTCGCGAGCCAGGAGTAGGATCCCCGTCCTGCACCCTTCTCAGGCTCACGTGAGGAAAAGCAAAGATCCTTTGGGTTGGAAAGGGCCAACCTGGGAGCAGCTGAATGGAAAGGGACTGCAGGGTGCCTGCTTGTGGGGAGCAGACATTCGAATCTCTGCAGCAACCCAAAGTACACGAGCAGGGCTGCTCAGAACTGGGTCCTGCAATACACCAAGCCCTTGACAAGCAGCTCATCACCAGTGAAATACCCCTAGCCAGCAGCTTGAAACTGAAGAGATAATGTCCTGCTGCTGCCCTTCTCTGAAATAACCTCTGTCTAGCTGTGAGCCTCTGCCTCAGTTTCCCCTTCCCCCCCACATCCCCATAGCCTATTTGCCACGCAGCGGTGGAGATGTATGCACAGTACAGCCCAACAGGCCCTGAAGCTCGGTCCACGTCCCTGGCCCACCCAACGGGACCGAGCAAACATACTGGGATTCATCGATTCACCTCTGCTTTCCCTGAGCAGTGCTGGGAAATGGGCCATATGGCCACAAGGCTGGTACATGCCTGGGACAGACATGCCCTCCCTGATTACCTTCCCAAGGCTTATTGCTAATACACTGCCTGCTCCGTCTCATTCCAGCGTGGGAATGAATCATCTTACCTTTGAATGCTCGCTCTAATTTTCCCTTCCTCCACAGGCTACCCAGAAACAAAAGAACCACCAGCAAAGGGTGTGTGTGGGGGGTGAGATATTCCCACCACGCTGCCTGCTTTGCTCTCAGCACGACCCTCCCGCCCCGTCGCACGTTTTGGCTGATGGCAGGTGCCCTCAACACCTGCATGGGGACCCTGGAGCAGACGTGACCTCCATCTCCTTGAGATAGACCTGCTGCTACCCCCAAATCCAGCCCCATCATCCCTCTTATGCACAGCGCTGTCCTTGGGGTGGGTGGGAAGAATCTCCGGGAGCAGTGGGGAGGGGGGTTGGATGTGTTTGTACTTGCCTTTCCTGGAATATACTGCAGGATTTTGTCTGTGGTCGTATCTCTCTCCTGCCCGCCTTCTATACCAAAAAAGCTGGGCAGTTTTTTCTTGCCATTTTGTCTACAGAGGGGAGAAAAAAACCAAAACACACATGCAAACACAGTTCTAGGCTGATGCATAGTGAATTCTGCCCAGAAATAAGGAAGCCAGAAAGCTAAGTAAGCAATTTGTCACGGGCTTTCTAATCATCCCAGCCCAGCAAATGACTGATAAACCGCCCGGGAGAATTGTAATGGGGTTTGTGCCACACTTGTTGGCGTTTCTTTGCTTTTTTACATGTCTTTGCATAACCAAACAACCAGCTAGGCTCAGCTGTGTCTCCAAATCAGCAGAGGGACCAGATGTTCCACTGCAAAATACAAAGACCAAATCCAGTCCTGACAACTACTCCAAAGCCCCTGGAGTGGAGATGCGTATGTACACATACACCAACATATATTCACGAACAAGTTTTATTTCTATCTTTGTGGTTTTCCTCCCTCTTTCCTTCCACTCCCAGCAAGGCCCCCGGCTTCTCCTTGCATGCACACCATTAACGAGCAGTTACCAATGCCGTTTAAGAAGCACTTTGCTGGGACTCCCCGGCAGTCGCTCTCTCTTTCAACCAGATTGCAGCGTTTAGTTCAGCAGAAACCGGGCTTATCTCCACGGAAAGCCGTGAGCGTGGGAAGCCGGGAGTCAGTGGGGACAGGAGGTGCTCTGGGGCTTGGCTGCTCCGCTGCCATGTCAGCTCTCCAGGCTGCAAATTCCCCAACTGATCCCCTCTCTTTTACCCCACAGTAGCTCCACAGACTGCTACGGGTTTTCTCCCAATTTATAGCAGCACAGGAGACCGAGGGGATGGTTTCAGTGTCTCCTCTTGATTAGAAACCCCTCAGCCTCACGGAGTTTAAGGGGTTTGTCTCAAAGCCCAGAACGTACGCTGAACCCGACGTAGATGGGGCCGGCAGGTTCGTCAGGAATCATCCCAGTTTCCGACAGAGCTGCTTTCCAGCCCGGAGCGCTCAGGACTCTGCTTCACGGGCGCTTAGGTACCAGCAGCACCACTTTGACTGGGCTGATGGGAGCACGGCAGTGGGAAGGGCAGTGTGCAGGGAATTTTGCCCCGCACTCCATGGTAGAATTTATTTTGGGACAGCCGTCCATCGTCGTGGTACCTGAACGCTGCCCTGGCCAGCCCAGCAGCAAAGTTCCCAGAGGATTTCACAGACATTCGCTGTTGTGTTTTCCTTCAGGATTACAAGCGCAGGTCAAATTGTACGGGCAGAATGTCAGGATTTGGGGCTTTCTCTCTAAAGTAAGAGGAGCGTGAATGTTGTTTTTTCACCCCACAGCACCGCAGCTCTGGGTGCCGTGAACAAAAAAAAATCGCAAGTGAAAACAAGGAGTGTCAGGCGTTCTGCACCTTGCCCTGCCTGTCTCAGAGAGGGGAGTTTTTAATTTGCAAAGTGAAATGAAATAAATGGCGTTTCTCCTGGGGGCAGTGCCGTCGGGATATTCCGCCGGCAGAGCCCTAGAATTCCTTCCCAGGCACTCATGGCGAGCCGACTGCGTTTGGCACTGCCCGGCACCCTGCGAAACCACGCAAAAGCCCGATTCTGCCGAGCACGTAAATAACTCCCGGCTTTCCCGAGCGGGACTCAGCCGCTAGCCCAATTCTGCGTGGTGCATCGCACGGGAGAAAAAAAACCCACAGGGAAGCCAGCACCGCTTGGAAAAGTAGTCCAGAGTAAAAGCCAGCGTACTTACTCTTTCTTCAGCGAAGGCTTCCTTCGGAAAGAACCTCCGAGCCTCCCAGGTGCCTGAGGAACGCAAGTTATGTTCCCCATACCGGCAAGTACTGGAAGGAAGCAAGCGGGGAGGTTTGTGTCTCCGTGCGTGCGTGTATGTGTGTGTCGGGCAGACGCTCCCCTTCCGCTGGGACTCGGGTGGGTGTGGGCTGTGGGAGGCTTTCGCCTGGGGTTCCCTGCTCCTGCCCTTCTCCTCCGCCCACGTTTTGGGAAAGGGGGGGGGGGGGGGGGGCTGGCAGTGCCGGTGCTGGGAGGAGCGAGACAGGTAAGAGGCAAAAAGCAACCCCCATCCTGCAGGGGGGGGGACAGGCAGGGGTCTGCCTGGGGGGGCACGGTGGCATCCCCCATGGCAAGGGTCCCCTGCGAGCCATGGGGGGGGTCCCTGCCCACCCACCCCCCCACCCCCCCCCCCGAGACCCCCTCTCTCTCTGCCTCTTCAGGTGAGAAGCGTTTCAAGCTTGGGGGATTTCTCGAAGAACCTAAGCGGTGCCCTCAAAGTGGGTGAATCCAGTCTGGGACCTAGTTTTCCCCAAATTGAACAGAATTCAAAACCCCCCAGCTTAGATGGAGCGAGCGACCACGGCACGCTAACGTTTCTTACCGGCAAACAGGGCGAAGCTAAAGCCCTTAATAAATGTGTCTGGAGCGTTTTTTTCCGAAAGGAAATCGATCACTGTTCGCTTCAGCCGGAAGAAAAAAGGGCGCAGAGACATAATATCGGTGATTATAGTTTAAGCGGTCTCCGAGGTGTTCAAAAGGCTGCACTCCGAACAGTTGTATTAGTTAAAAAGAACCAGCCTGGATTAGAGGTGAAGTGAAACAAAGAGTATAAAAATATAACAAATAAACAGGGGAAGGTTAGTGTATTTTGAAATCTAGGAATTACAGAAAATTGATAAAGGAAGCAAAGAGCAAAAGGAAATGTGTATGACTAGCAAAACTAAAGGGATATTTATAGAAGAAATGCTTTAAAGGGAGACAAACCAAAGATTCACGACCACGGCAGGAGTCCCTTACTATGTGGAAATAGAATTAATAATAGCGAGTAGTTAATACAAAAGGTACACGCAGAATAAATATTTCTGTTCTATGGATTGAAAAGAAACCAGGCAGTATAGTCACAGGAAATGACAAATCCCTTTTCATTCCGCGGTACTGCAGGTGGCTCTTAAAAAGCAAACACAAAACTTAGATGCTCTGCATCGCCAGGTCCAGAGAATTCAAATCCAAGAGTTTTACAGGACCCGAACAACAAAGGTCTTGGGTCGCTGCTATTCATTTGCAGTAAGTCTTGCAGGACCATGGAATCTGCAAAGACATTGCATAAGTTAATGGGGATACCAATATTTCAATGGGTAAAGAAGACCATCCCGGTAATTATGGGTTTGTCAGTTGACACCGATTCCTAGGAAAATGATGTGACAGCTGTTAAGGAGTTTGATTAACTTTAAGAATTAACGGCGGAGGATATAATTAATACAAATCGATGTGGGGTTATAGAAATTGGATCTCGTCAAACTAATTTAATTGCTATCACATTTGAAAAAAAAAGAAACCAAACAGATTTGGTTAATATAAATACTAGTGCTGATCTAAGAAATTACTATGGAGCACAGGATGTGACACATCTACGCGACTTTCTAGTAACTCTGAAACACTGCAAAGACTGCAAGATCCACAAATCTATTACAGACTGGCCAGCCAGGGAGAGTCAATAGCAACTGGGAACCGGGACGGCTCTCTGGGAAGAGCGTGTCTGCCGGCTGCTCCAGGGAGCAGGTTTTGCCTCCAGACTGTTTCGAGTGACAGTCCAGCAGCTCCATCTTGCTACGGTAGCAGAGAGGCTACGGGGAATGCAGCGAGGCTGGAAGCGTCTGCATGGGGAACAGGCCTGCGACAACCAGCTGGCAAAGAAATAACGAGAAGAGACACAGAGAAAGTGAAGCTGGACAAGTTCAACCTAGGAACAAGGCATACATTTTTAACAGGAAAGGTTATTTCTTACCGGAACAACTCCCAGAGGACTGTGATGGCTTCTTCAACAGGGGATTTTTTTAAAACCAGGAGAGGATGCTTTCCTAGAAAACCTGTTTGAATCAAACTGGGATTTGCTATGTGAGGTCTTAGGGACATACTGGATGTGTTAGACTCTATTTGCATCTGCCTTGTCTTGGAACCGAAGTCTCCCTGCAGTAACAGAATCAACATATCCCCAAAGAGGTAATTGTACAGGCAGGCAACACTTGCCCAGAGAGAGCTGCTGATAATGGACACGCCATGAAATTTCTCCAAGGCCTCCACATCTTTGGCCTTTAAAAACAGCCACTTTATCCCCCTCCCCTTTCCGTCATATAATCCATTAACCCTTCACGGCCGAGCAAAGCAACAGGACACCCCTCCAGAGGGCCCCTATCAGAAACACCATAATTGCTATGGCAGCGTGCTTCTGCAAGCTCTGTTCTCTCTGCACAGCTGTGAAACAACTATCCAACAGCAAAGCCACGTCCCAGCACCTCCTGGCAGGGACCAAAAATTACAGCGAACAGCAACAACTGTTTTATTCAGGAAAAGCATGATTCCTCCTAAGATCCATGGCTAACACGGTCAGCACTGTGACCAGAAATGTGCCGTTCCTCCAACGTGTTTGTTCTAAATAAAAACTTAACAGCTCAAAATAGTGGAACAACTGCCTCTCTCCTGCTGTTATTGCAGGTCCTGCAAACGTGCATCACCTGGCTCACTGGGACACCAGTGACACCACCGTGGCTGGCAGGGCTGAGTGTGACCGGTGGCCGAGGACAGCTCCGTCTCTTTGCGCGCTCGCAGGGCAAACCGCTCTCCTGGACTCCCATTGCTCTGCTTCCAGGAGGGCCTGAACTGGGTGGGGAAGCAGGCTCCAGACTTGGGAAAGACTATTACAGCACGGTAGTTATTTCTAGAAGCCCGAAACAGAAGCAAGAGCCTAGAGAGCAGCAAGAAAGAGGACGCGGCAAGGCTATACCCAAATCTGGGATGCCTGCCGTACAGCATCGCGGCTTAACCGCAGGGCTCGTAGTACACGCGTGTGGGAAAGTTCCCTTTCGGGCCCCGTGGGATATTGCCACGCAGCTTCTCCTTGCTCTTTTCACCCCCTGCACTCCCACCACCGTGAAATGGGCTTAGTATTTCCCCCACAGGCAGCAGCTAGCGAAGGCAGCTCTGATCTGCTCCACAGCCTCCCCGCTGCCCAGTGGGGCCAACCAGCGACGCCTGCCCCCAGGCAAGATGCATGTGGCAGCTGGAGGTAAAGGAGGAGGTTTCTCATCTGGTTTTCATTTCCACGGCAAGGGAAAGCTGTCAACAGCACTGGAGATTGGGAGTCCTAGGGAGACCGAACTAGAATTTAACGGCGGGGAGAGGTGTAAATCAGTCTGCCTCTAAAGCCCCTATGCCTTGGGCTGGGCTTTTCCCAGCGGTCTCCAATGCCATCAGCATCTTTGCGCTGCTCTTTCTTCTGGGGTAGGGTGAAGGCGCGTAGAGCGGCGGACAGCCCCAGCACAGCACCCTCTCCGGGAATACGAAGCACCATGTCCGCAGGACGGCAACCTCCCCGGCCAGGCACCCAGCCGAGCGCGGGGCCGGGACCTGGGCTAAGAGCCGCTCCTTTTAGCTCACCTGTAGCACGGCAGTTCCTTCAAAGCTGGTTTTGGTTCCTCTGGCCTCCTCTACTAACGTCCACAACGGCAGAGCCAGTCCAAAGCGGCCCACAGAGGCAGGGCCAAGGAAGCGAAAAGGAAGGATGCAAGAGGCAGGATCCAGTATTCAAGAAAACGTCTTTATTGTACATGTTGGCTTCTATTGCTTGTATCCCCTCCCCAATCCCGTGTAGTGCAAAAAATTCAGAGAAACAGAGTTCCACATAAATAAGTCAGATAACTTACAGAGAAATCAAAGTGACGACGGTTTGACATGGAGTAAGACCGGGTCTGCCTACCAGTAAGGCCAAGCGAACCTCTCCCCCCATATCGGGGCGAGGGCTCCAGCCTAGCCTTGCTGTCTCACTGCAGACTGACGCCGGGGTCCCTGGGCGAAACACATCAACACGCACAGCCTGGAGCCACCCGCTCGGGGATGCTCCTCCGCTGGGAAAAGCTCACATGGGGAAAAAAAAATCACACGAATAACATTTTGGGTGAGACACCACTAACTAAAACTGGCAGAGAAGCCACACACAGTTGACAGTTCTCCTCCCCTCAGGTAGGGTACTACGCACAGACGGACAGACACAGACGCGCATCCCCTCCGAGGCCTCCTCCTCAGCAAGGGATGTGCAGCACCAGAAGCAATTCCACCCTGGGATCTTCTCCCAGGGCAGATGCTGACACCTCGTGTCCACACAGTGTGGGTCGGGGTGCTCCGGACCCCCGCAAGCTGCTGGGGAACTATTTTGCCCTTTCCTTCCTTCTTTCTCTTTTACAGGAAAGCAGTGAGCACCTGCATAGTTAGTACATCAGAGACACAAAAAAGCCTCCCTCCTCCCCAGGTTTCTGCAGAACAGGCTCGGTGGTGATATTGCTCAGGACCCAACCGGTGGGTGACAGGAGTCACCCTGCCCGTTTCGCTGATCCTCAAGAGGCAGGACAGCACCGCACACCATTTGTAATGTAAATTGCTAGAGATTGCAACTGGGGGCCAAGGGCACACGGCACAAAAATTCTCCTCAGCCTGCTACGCTGCTTGCTCCCCCTCCGGTTTTGCCTGCCTGCAGCCCCCCCCTTCAGACTACAGCAGCCACAGCTGGACCAGATGCTGAGAGCCACTGCCACGACGACTCGTTCCGTGTTTGAAATAGCCCCGTTTCTCCTTTCAGCAGTTCCTCCCTGGCCCTCCTTGTTGTACAGTACTCCCTTCAGCTCCGCTCTCCTTTTCGCCATTCCTCACACAGAGGTCTCGGCAGGACCTCGGCACGTTGGGCCAAGCAACGCCCAGCACCGGCACCTTTCACTTCTGATGTGGCCATGGGGTTTTTAGGCTGATCTTCCCTCAAAGAGGGCCCTAGAGCCAGGGGGACCGTGAATGAGCTGGTCGGTACGAGTTCAGCAGACGACTAAAATCCTGATGTCGCTTATAGGAATGGGATGGAAAGGATTGAGACCTTGCTCACGCATAGGCACACGCACACGCACGCAACAGAGCAGACTTCACCGATTTCGTCGTTACTTCCAACAAAGCAGCTTCAGGTGACCTACTTAGGGCAGCCCTTCTGCCACGTTGACCAAGAGGCAACCTGCAGGAGCAGAGCCTGGACATTTGCAGAGACCTCTGCAATACAGAGGAACGGGAGAGCTGTGACAGGCTGGGGCAGAGGCTTGGCAAGTGCGAGGGGAACGAAAAGCGGATTTAGAGTCTGTTCTAAAAGCCAAAAAGGCCGCCTCAGCCTGAGAAGCCCAGACTGTCCCTAGGGAGAGGCTGGGGGGAGAAGCAGCCCAGATTTTCAGAAGCTGCTGGTAATTTCAGGTGTCCAACGTTAGGCACTGTAAGTGGGCTTGTAAAACGTGCAGGCACCTGTCTGGGAGAAATCAGATTGCCGTAAAAATTGTCTTAAGTTGGGGAGTCCCTGCCTCATCTCAAAGTCTCCTTTCACCCCAAAGAAAAGAGAAAAGAAGAAATCCCTAGCCACGTTGAAATTTAGGCCAATGAATACCACCACAAGTGAAATCCGAACTCTGTAAACGAGAAATGAGAAGGAACAGGGGAAAAAAAGGATAAGGAATTAGTTCAAAACAAACAGTTAGACCATATTTCCAATGCTACATTTGAACACTATTGAGGTACCAGTGGTTGAGTCATTCCTCTACAACGTGGAGAACACCTGATAATGTGTCTCTGTTCAAGGCTCACACACACACCCTACAGCACACCCATTGAGAACACCACCCAAGAGGTTCCATGGCACAGGTGGGTCTAGGACAGGCCTGTGACTTACAGTACTAATTTATTCAACCTTCAGTTAATTAAAGCGGTTGCTTAATTGCCAGGGAGTTGCTAATTGCAAATGGTCCCTTCCACGCTGTTTTCGCTGTACGTACGGTATCTCACACATGCACACACACCCACACATCTATAGAGAACATCTTCCAGGACACAGTCATCATCTCATCAACAAATGAGAAAAGTAATTGCATCCCTTCTGCTGCCTTAAAAGCAGGTGGGATGGGGAATACCAGGATAGTGTAAAAAATAAAGGGATATGAAGTCATTAAAAATTAAAATATTAGCATTCAAATAAAAAAAGGCAAAGAAATTAACACCCAAGAAGTAACACCAGGCAATCCTCCTCATTTAGAAGGCTGGACTGTTCTTGTTTAAGAACCGATACCTTTCCATAAACCCAGAATCTGCTTTGCAGAGAGGGGAACAGCAAACAGGCCCATCCGTTCCCAGCCAAACTGTGAACCAGGACCACGTGCAGAGAGCAGGCAGTCACTTGAACCTGGGACAGCGATGGCACGGATGCAAACAAGGTCATTCAACCCATCTGCCTGGCTGGGGACTCCCCAGAGCAATGGTCAGCTGGGATTTTAGTGAATGAGGTGGGGCCAGCTGAGTATGGAAACACTGGAGGGTTCAGGATGCTGCATCCAGTTGTGTCTCCAAACCTCACCTCCTCCAGGCCCCGTCCCTTAGCTGGGCTTCTTTTGTTCGTGTATTTTAAGGCATCAATTAGACACCATTGAGAACCATACAGTGGCCTCAGAGTCTTTAACAGTGCACAATAGGCTTGGTAAAGAGTTTGGCTACAGTGACATTCAGAGGAGCGGTTGCACATTCAGCCGTGTCCTTTGAGAGGAGTGCTGTCCACCTCTGCCACCCCACAGGACTCCTGAAAGCCTCCAAGGCTGGCTGTGCTCTTACGTGTGGCACCGGCTGGATCACGCGAATCCAAGAAGCAGCAATGGTTTAGAGTTCCCCCTCCCCAAAGGAAAATATACGCCCTTTGGGTGAGCGGTGAGATGAGTCTGAACGGAGCAAGAGAGCACCTAGAAGGAGGGTGCTCGCCCGGGAAGCACATTTCTAACTGCTGTGGTCGTGCCGATCCGATGTGTGCACCCAGAGCGGGGATAGCTCCGGGGGTTCGTGGGAGCGCTGGGGCTGGAGGCAGCAGCCGGTACCTTCGCTCGTCCTCCTACAGCGACCGGCTGCCCCGTGGGGTGGGCCACGCTGGCCTAGCGCTCCGCCAGGCACCCCTGTCCCCTTGAGGTAAGGTAGGTCCTGATTCTTTGTCAAAGGCTCGTCGAAGACACCGACAGCGTGGGCGAGGAGGGGGGTGGGAAGTTGAGGAGTTCCAGCACGGCCACCCCCACGCTGCTCCGGCGCGTGAACATGCACGAAGCCGCGACCCACTTGTTGGTACGGGGGTTGTACTTCTCGATGGAGTTGAGGCTGGAGCTCCCGTCGTTGCCACCCACCGCGTACAGCCACCCATCCATGGCTACCAGGTCGTGGGTGCTCCTGGAACGACCATGCAGAGACCCCACGTGAGGCTCGAACGCGGCGTATGTGGGGCGTAGGGGAGCTCAGCACCTCAGACGAACCGGCCAGAGCTCTGCCGTCCCACAAAAGGCAGTGTCCAGCCTCACAAACGCCCAGTGAAAACGAACTACTGGGGCTCAAACAGTCAGTGGCGGAGCGCAGTATAGAGCCTCACGTCTTCCCTTCGCTCCGATACCCTCCTACCACTGAAGAAGTGCCACCTCTAAATAACAGTCCCTAGGAGACTGAAATCCTTGGACTTCCAAGCCTTAAATCCTCCCACAGCCCAGCAACATCTCCTACGTGGCCTCAGCCAACTATATCACCTGGTTCTTTACGGCCACACAGACTGCCGAGAATAAATCCCTCTGCAGAAAGCGCCTGCCGCAGAACGTCCCTGCTCTCCCCTCCTGGCACGCACACGCACCAGTCCCTCGCAGCGCAGCGGGGAGCGTGGGCTGCCTTTTGTGTACAGAGCCAGCCAACTGCAGCGTTAAGCCAAGCCCTGGGGCACGGTCTGCATTTTACGGTTTGGGGTGCCAAGCGAGGCGAGGCTCTCGGTGAGGTGGGATCCCCATTTCTGACCGCAGCAGCTGAGGCTCCCCCGCAGCTCGGGAGCGTGGCAGGGGCAGAGCTCCTTACCTGCGGATGTTCATGGGTGCCACGCTCTCCCAGGTGTTGGTTTTGGGGTTGTAGCGCTCGACAGAGTTAAGGCAGCTGGTCCCATCGTTGCCGCCAGCCACATAGAGCATCCCCTCCAGCACGGCCACTCCTGCGCTGCTCCGACGGCTTAGCATATTGGCAATGGGCGTCCAGGTGTTGATCTGGGAAGAGGCAAAATTTGCTCGTGAGACAAACGTACAAGGCATTTTCCACGTACCCCTGCCAAACCGGTCCTGTGATATTAGTCCCGTTCTAACCACGCAGCTCCTGACAGATCGGTCCTCCCCGAAAAAGACTTCTGGGGGCACCCCGCTTCTTTCCTTTCAAGTCTCCCGCAGGAAGAGCGGCGGGAGCCAGGAGAGACCTCTGCCGCCTGGCTCAGGAAAGCACAGCCGCAGCTGGCAGGAGTCCTGCCATCCCGGGGGGCCTGAGCACAGAGATGTCTGTGCCAGGCCACCAGCCACGTCACAGCTGAATCCCAGCCCAGGCATAGGGGGTTGAGCTGTATCTATTTCGAATCTCTACGAGTCACGACCGTGGCTTTACAGCTCGTGAAAAACCTCCAGGACCTTCTCTTTGATCTTTCTGCAGCGATCTAGCCCGCTCTAACAGAGCTGTGAGACCCCAGGCCCAACACACGTCGCCAGCCTGCCACAATCCCCGCTAACCGCTCTGGTTATGCATGCAGCAAGGACCTCAGCTGGAAACAGCTCAGGGCATGTACAAGAACCGTTCTTCCTAGAGAACTTGAGCTGGCCTACAGGCGGTGGGGATAGAGAGCGTTCTGGCGGTTGAAAACCGCAAAGAGATATCTCGGAGCCTGCACGGATGAGCTTTCGCTCATTTTGCTCTGGATTGCACCCGGGATACTCTGCCCCTGCAGAAGAGCTGGGGAGGGGGCCGGTCCCCGCTCCATCTCATAATCACGCATGGTAGTTTAAGTCTCAAGGGAGGCAGGGAGGTCTGTGCTGCACAGGCTCATGTGGGCACACCTTCTGCTCCACTGCTGCTGCAATACTTTGCTAGGAAGCGGTCCCATCTCAAGCCACGGCAGCGGTTTGCTAAGACACCACACGTACCTGATGTCTCACTGTCTGCCAAGTTCTCTAGCAACTTGTGGAGCCCTCAGCTTTCTGCAGGGCCCTTTCAGGCACCCATAAAGAGGGGAGAAGGGAAAGGGTTATCAGGCGTGCTCTCTCTTGTATTTACCTGGGGCTCATACTTTTCTACTGTGGCTAAGTGGGATGAGCTGTCATATCCCCCAACGGCATAGAGGTTGCCTTCTGCAAAGACAGTCACACATGCACAGGAGTTAGCTAAAGAGCATGGCCCCAGTCCCAGCACAGCCTCCCACAACTCTTGCACAGGGTGCCCACGTAGGTATCAGCTGAGCCACAGTGCCTCCTGCTCCCCGGGCAGCCAAGCTCCTCTCAGCCGGGCTCCCCCAGCTTCCCCTCCCCTTGCAGCACGGAGCATCGTGAAATATTCATCAGGCAATTCCTCTGCCACGCTGCAAGCTTCCCAAAGAGCTCCTTCGCCTGCTGCTTCTTGACCTCCTCGTTACGGGAGCTGCAAGTGCTCCCCGCCAGACCAACGGGTTATTTTTAGCAGCAGAGGCTGGAGCGGGGGAATGCCAATAAAGGCTGTGGCAGAGAGAGTATGAGCTGGTGATGGAGCTGGGGGGGGAAGCTCTGAGTCAGCGCTGAGAGCTGAAACCAGAGAACAGGGCAGGGGAGAAGCACCCTAGGGACACCGGGACACGGCACAGCAGTTCCTGGGACCGTGGGGAGCAGGGTGCTACCCCGGCATCCCCAGGGAGGTCCGGCACCTGCTAAGGGTGGGGAGTGGTACTTGCATTGCCCCCATAGCTGCGCTAAACAACCAAGTGGCCAGTTCTCCCACTGCATCCTCCTTGAGGACAGAACTCATTCAGTGGAGTCGGGAGACACCACAGCATTGCACCTAAGGTTGTGACGCCCCCGGTAGAGACAGTTTTGACCCTGCGCTACTGCTTGGATCGTCAGTAAAAGGACTGCCCTGGTCTAATAATGAAGGAGTAATAAGGTTGTCTCTTCCTTTCTAGGGAGAGGTGATCATCCACAGCTAGTCCTCTTGCTCCAAAGTAGAAGGGGCACAAAGGAGCTGAGGAACAAAGTTGTGGGTCCTTTCAGGAGTTGCCTCCAGAATGTGATGAAACCCAATTACTAGCGAGACTGAGGAGGAGAGGAGAGGCAGGGAGCATGTCAGGACACGGCAGAGGAATGGCTGGGCTACCCGGACTCACAGCTAGGGCATCTAGGAAGAAGGGGCAGGAACTAGAACAGAAGAACATCGAAAGGAAGCACCAGAAATGCAAGAGACAGTCCGCACAGAAGTCAGTCAGGTCCTCATGCCATCACCCACCTAGCGTTGCCACCCGGACGTAGCGTCTCCTGGTGCTCATGGCAGCGATGGATGTCCAGGTGCCTGTCAGAGGGTCGTACCGCTCTGCGCTGCAGCAGGCAGGGACACAGGAACATAAGGTGTGACACTGGCAAAGCCCAGGTCAAAGCTCTTTGACACAGGCCCTCAGGGGCAGCTCCCAAGGAAGCTTGGGAATAGACAGGGAAAACGGAGGGAAGAACTGACAAAGGCTGTGTTCTGTTGTGGCAGAGGGCTACAAAACGATTTTTCCCCTGAAGAAACTTTGCCTGGGCCAAAGACATAGCATGGGAGACATGGCTGGATTGCAAGACATCTACTCTGGGGCCCGTCCTTGTGGGCTCCCCAGGCACCCAGCCCCGAGGACAGTGCATGCAAGAGCAGCGGAGGAGCCCGTAGCAAGGCAATCCCCTACCTGTTCAGGCACGAGGCCCCATCGTACCCCCCAGCGGCATAGAGAAGCCCATGAAGTGCTGCTACACCCAGGCAGCTCCTCCTGGTGCCCATGGACACCTCGGGTTGCCAGGAATTGGTGACAGGGTCGTAGGACTCCACTGTGGCCAAATCAGAGGTCCCATCGTAGCTGTGAGGGAGAAAAAAGGAAAACGCGTTAAGAGCTGGGAAGCCTGGACCGCGGGTGAGGCTGTGGGCTGGTCCTACACCTCTGGAGCCGACCCAGAACCCAGATCGGCGCCGGCTCTGTTCGGAGGGTGCAGAAAGCATCCCCGCGGCTCCCGTGCCCTCCTTACCCGCCCACGGCGTACAGCTTGTTCCCAATGGCAGCGACTCCCACTCTGGCCCTGCGAGTCGACATGGAGGCCACCATGTGCCACCGGTCCGTCCGCGTGTCGTAGGCCTCGCAGTCCCCGTGGATGGCGAACAGGCTCCCCCCACCTGCGCGCGGGATGGCAAACAGAGCAAACAACAGTCCAAAGGCCCCGGGAAGGGGTTTGCACGTACGTTGTGAGCGCGTGGCGGGAGCCTGCGGGAGACTGAAAGAGTTAATGTCTCAAACACTGTGGTGGGGCAAGTTCTGCTTGGAGGGGGATGGCGTACTGGAGGGTGCGCAGCTCCATGTTCTGATACAAAGATTAAACAATGGCCGTGTCTGCAGGGAAGGAGAAGTTACTCCACAAACGACCCCCAAGCCCAAAGGCTCACAAACTGCTCATTAACCTGACGAGTTCGGGTGCCTGCCCGAAGGAGGGAAAGGATGATAAAAGGACACAAACTGAAGCCCCGGGTGCTCAAGCCCACCAGGACTGGACCCCTCGGCTGACTGAACCAACGCTGGACCCAGGACCAGTGAAATCCTTCTCTCTTCCTTTTTCTCTGTCTGTCTTCTTCTCTCTTTCCTTCTCCACAATCCCTACACCTCATCCGTTTCAAGGCATAAACCATTGACCCAGTCTGGACTATGAGTGGATCCAGCTGCCCCTAAACCCTTCTCTGAGGAGGAGTCTGGAAAGCGAGGGGGGGTCTGCTCTGAACCTCATGACTCAGCGGGAGGAATCTCCTTATTCCCTGAATTGATGTATGTGGTTACACGGTTTACAGAAGTAGTCTTATGCCGATTCCTGTTTTGAGAAACCCTGCCACCTACTACCACGCCTCCCCAGTTCAGTTTGCTTCTGTCATGAATAAAATCTTGAACTGATCATTTGGTGTCTTTTCACCTTCATTTAGCCCGAGGGAATTTCGAATTAAACACGACTCCCTGGTCTGTCCAGTCTGGGTCGTGACAGAGCCTTACCCACAGCAAAGAGCACGGTGCTGGCCCCCTCGCAGCGCCGCGGCCTCGTCCTGCTGTTGCTGAGGACCCCTCTCTGCTCCGGCATGAGGTGGTACTTGAGGGCTTCGATCAGCAGGTCCTTGCACTCCGAATGATGCCGCACCAGCAGCTCCGTGTCCACGTTGCTCATGAGGAAGTCCCGGCTCAGCAGGGGCAGCCGCACGCACTTCATAAGCTGCGGGGAGAGGAGTCGCACCCCATCGGCACGGTGGGAAGGGTTCGTCCCAGTGTCGCCCCCACGTCTCCCCTACAAGCCCCGGGGACCCTGGCAAGGCTGACTCCACCTGGAGAAGTCATCCTGCTCACTTGGCAGAATAGGCAGCCAGTGATGAAGGGCATCAAAGCACACGCAGCAATTCAGCCTTAACGTCTCTGCAGAGCCAGGAGCCCTCAGCCTGGCCGTGATATGTCCCACAGCCACCCCAGATGCCCACCCTGCCCTCTGCCAGTACCCGCATCCTCTTCCAGCACTCGTGGTACAAGTTACAGTCCTCACTGAGCCCAGGCACCGCTCCCCTCCATCCAGCGTGCCCCACGTTGCCTGCATTGCCCACAGGAGGGATGTTTGAGCGCGCACAGTCAGCAAAGGTGGAGACAGAACTCTAGGGTCAAGCCCTGGGGTAGGCAGAAACCCAGGGGAAACCCTCAGACAGAGTCTACCTCATCCTGCCCCATCTCAGTCCCAGCCTTGGGGAGGACACCTAGGGATGCTTCCTCCTACTGCCTGCCTGGAAGCATGAGAGTGGCGAGGTGATGAGAAGCCAGGGCTGCTGAAGGCACCGACAGTGCAAGGCTGCGTCCCTGAGAGGGTGCCCACGCCGTGCCAAGCACTGGCAGCCCCACGGGAAAGGCCTTAAGCATGTCTTCTCCAGTTGCACCTTTGGCGGGCAGGAGGCTCGCAGACCCATGCTCCAAGGTGCAGATGCAGAGAGACAAAAGCATGAGCTAAAAGGAGTCCCTGCTCGCATCTGCCTGAGCTTTTTGTTTGAGGATGCACGTGAAAGCTCAGCTGACCTCTCCTGCTGCCCACATTCCCCCCAGAGCTCTGCGGGCCGGAGCTGCCAGGGGTCAGACAGGGCATCCCCCTGAGATTTGTCACTAGTATGGACGTCACGCTGGGAGTCTGAACCTTCTCAGCAACACCCTCATCTCTGCCTGGACTGGAAGTGGTATGACAGAGATCTGCTGTCCCTGCCCTCCGGCCACCGTGCAGCTTCCTTCAGCCGTGTATCTACCCAGACCAGGCACTCGGAGCTGGTGGGTAGATCCAGGCCACCTTCCCCAGCAGACTCACCCTGGGAACATGCTGTCTTCTGCTGTCCACGTCATGTTTGACCCAGCTGAGCACAGCCCGGTACACCTCCTCCTCTGATGGCACATTGAGGCTGTCACTAGAAATGAGGTCCAGCACCTGCAGAGCGGGATGGAAAAGGCAAGTGTTTGTTGGTGTGGTTTGGGAGGAAAGGATGCATTCACACTCTCGGGTAACTGGCCCAGCAGAACAGCACTGCCAGAGGCAGAGCCCCTGCCTCCTATAGATGCTGGCAGTTGAGGAGTGTACAGCTAGTGTCTCTCACTGGACGCAGAAGGATCCAAAGAGCAACCGGGTCCCCCAAACCACGCAGCTGTGCCTCTCCTCTCCTTGCAGCACCGGTGTGGAGACAACTGTGCCTTCCATCACCCCCCTTGGCTCATTTCCCCCCATTCTGTGTCTGAAACTGCTGCAATGCCTGACACTTCCAATCAGCACCAGTGAGATCAGGCAGAAGACTGCTTGCACCCATCCCTTCAATATTGCACGGGATAGAGCCAGGGGTCCTGGCTGTTCCCAACACACTCGTTTCACCTGCCAAAGACTATGGAGCTGGAGCAGGTGGAGATACGTACCCTCCCGTTGCTGCCATGCACCCCACTGCCCCGAGAACCGACAAAGGGAGGTGTCTGTATCCTGGTGAGGGACCACACAGGTTCAGGTGATGCAGAGCAAGGACTGGGAATGCCTCCTGGCCAGGGCACAGGACAGCACCCTGCAGGCAGTGACGAGCCACGGGCCATACCGCCACCACATGAAAAGCAGCAGGAAACATTAGCTGAGCTCTGAATTAAACATCACAGCTATCTGACCAGGGCAGCCAGAACTTATTCCTTGGCCTGTGCCCCCAGAGAGAGGGCAGTGTGCTCAGCGCTCATGTGGCAAGCACCAGCGACAGCAATTATCCTCGGTGCTACCCTCCCATCCCTATTTCACATGGGATTAAGCTCACTGGCAGCACTCTTCCCACGTATTGTCTCTCCATTGAACGGAGAAGACCAAAGCACAGAATCTGGGTATGTTCCCCTGCCAAATCCTGTCCCCTCAGTGCAGGCTCCTTGGGCTTTTGACCCGCAGACCGTGCTTTCCAGCACAAAAAGCCTTGCCACACACATACCTTCACACTCCTATCAGGACCTCACCTGTTTAAGAGGCAGCAACATGAACTCCTCTGTCTTGGACACCTCCACGAAGTGTTGGAGGACATACTTGTGCGCGGACTTGAGGAGGTCGCTGCAGGAGTGTGTGTCAGCAAAACCCCGGATCCCCAGGCAGTTGGATGGGTCGAGCTGGCTGAGTAGGAACTTGCAGCAAGCGTCCCGCACACCATTGAGCTGAAGCAGGCTGGCAGCAGGAAGAAGTGTCTGGCAGTGGAAAAGAATGGGGGAAAAGAGAGTTTCCAGGGCAAGGAAACCATTTTCACCCTCGTCTCACTGCAAGTCAATAACAGAACAGGCTTACTGAACACCTTCAGGCACACAAGCGCATAAGGGACAAAACATTCTTTGTTTCCAACAGGACTAAGTTAAAGAACAGCCGAGAAGGACACCTGTAACTCCCCCCAGGGCCAGAAAATGGCAGGAGAATGGCAGATGCTCAGGACTAGCCCTGGCCATTGCGTAGTGCTTTGAGGAGCCGTTCCCAGCCCCAGCAGTCGCAAGACTGGGCGCAGGGGAGCAAACGAACTCCCTGACCACTGCTAGATGCAGGTGCCAGCACAGAACAACAGCTGAAAGTGTTGAGCAGAAGGAGAGAAGAGTGCCCAGGAGGCCAGAACGGCTTTGTGGAGAAGAGAGGTTTGGGGGGAAGCTCCTACCTGCACGTTCCCCTCGCCCACCACAATCTCAGCCGTGTAAGCGTATTGCACCAGCTGCTCCAGGGCCTGGGGGTCAATGTCGTGCAGCGTCACGTGCGTCTGGCGGCTCTCGCTCATCTCATCTGGGGCAACACAGATACTAGACGTGAACAAAGTCCCACGGCAGGATTGTTTCCCCACAGGAAGACTTGGCCATGCATGGAACGAGCCACATCCACCTCCACAGCCCAGGAAAGGTCTCCTGGCCACCTCTTAGCAAGGAGGAGCAGCAGTATATTCTAGGGATACGGGGTCCATGTCTGCAGGATGGGCGTCAAGATACCTGTGCAGGGGGTTACGGGCAAAGGGCTTCATGGAAGGGAGTCAAAAGAGGAATATTACTGCACTTGCTCACAGAGATGATATACAGGCACTGTATTTCCATAGGGTAGGGCAGTGAGAACAGGGAGCAGGACAGGAAGGGAAGGGGTTTGCAGAGAGGAGAGGGACCGAAGAGCTGGGAAACCCTGGCCACGGGGAAGAGAGGACACTACTTGCTTGTGAACATGGCGTGGAAGTACGGGCTGCACGACGCCAGCACCACCTTGTGGGCCTTGATCTCCTTGGTGCCCACATGGAGCACAATGTCGCAGAGCAGCCCACGCTGCCGCATGCGGTTCATGCACACGAAGGCGTCGTGATAGTGCCGCTTCGAGTTGTGGGAGATGCTGTGGCCGTCGCGGTTGAGGAGCTGCACACCCCCTTCCATGGCTGCAGGTGGTAGATGGTGGGCTTTCCCTTCTCACCGGCACTGACATGAGGGAAAACCAAAGCATTACCCAAGGCAGGAATAGCTCTAGCCCCAGACAATTCCCATGGGCCCAAAGTATGCCCACCACTACGCAAAGACCCTGTGCAAGAACAGCTCCCGTCTAGCCAGCCCCTGCCAGGGAAACATCATCCTGCTCGTAAACCAGCGCTGGGGGGGAGACAGTCCCTGGAGGAACACAAGTAGTACAAAGTGATGCCGAGACTCTTCTCTGTTCTGTGACACTCACTGCTTCCCAGCTGTGTTCATCTTTGGATCGCTATCCTCCTTACCTGCCTTCAGAAGGGTACTGCTCTACAACATACGCGCTCACACTGGTTTTCCCTGAAGTTGCACCATCTCCAAATCTGCCTAACGAAGTGCATTTCCATGCAATATCAGCAGCAGCATTGATCTTGGAAGTCTCACCAGGGCATGGCAGTCCTGCGTTGATCAAACACAGCTTAAATAGACCACTAGAGACAGCGAATGTGACAACCCTGATTAGCCTAAACAAAAAATAACCAGGGAATCCCACATCCTAAAAGGAGAGAGTGATGTTACGGACCACAGCTCTTCAAGTGGTGGCTGTTTCCTTCCAGCTTCCAGAAGATGCTACGAGATTTGTAATGAACGCACCCACCTTCAAAAGTTAAGCTCAGAGAGCTGCTGTCTCTCCTGTGCCCACACGATTCAGGAGGATAAGGCAGAGGGCAAAGGCAGTTGCAGCACAGAGCTCTACACTCCCAGTACACAATCCTGCAGACCAGGCGTTCAACTCCTGCCATTTTATATTTCAGGTCTCTTTTCGGACAGAGGCTGGCCATTCCCAGTTAGGGAACAGGAAACATGTACTTTAACATCCTGATTTCCACTCCCCTCCAGTGTCCTCTACCCAGGCACGTCCAACCTCACCACAGCCTCAAGGCTGCACCAAACAATCCTGCTCCAGCACCGCAGACTCCTGCTCTGCGCTAGCCTAGCAGGCAGTTTGGGCAAAGCAGAGCCCCTAGATCTCCCTGGAAGCAGCCCCAGCTGAGACGCTGGCTGTCCTTCCAGAGGTAACTTTGAACTTCAGGTAGTTTGGGTTTCACAAGGAGGGACGGGAGACAGCAAAGACCAGAGATGCTGATGAGGCGGCTGGGACCCAATGCAGAACTCGGTCTGCACGCACACATACACGCCACTGAGCATGGAGCGGGACAGTCCTTCCACACAATCTGGGATAGCCCAGGTAGACAGCAGGAGCATAAACTTGATCGGCTCACAGGAAACAAAAAATTGCCTCATCAAGGAATAAGGGCATTTATTTGTGCAAAAATGTTTTCTCTTTCCATGCTGTCCGCATCTAGGCTGCTCACGGTGTTTCAGGAGGCGTTCGACTGTCTCCCTGCCAGCAGCACCCGAAGGAAAGGTGAGGGAGTGAAGAGAGAATGACTGAGCAGCAGGAGCAAGAAGGGGGAGGGAGCAGGAGAAAAAGGCAGCTTGAAGAAAAAAAACAGCCCGTGTGCCGCACTCGTGCGCCTGCCCCCGCATCCCTGCGGCGAGAGAATCCCCTCAGCCTCTGTGCTCCTCACGACACCTACACGTCGCCAGCCGTGCTGAGCCTAAAAATAGAAACCCACCATGCTGTGCCTGCTCAGCCACGAACGCAGCCATCTATTCGTTTTTAAATAGCAATTGTATCACGTACTGGAGTCTGGGGGAGGAAAAAAGATGAATAAACATCTTCCCTGAGCAGGAGAGAAGCCTGTAATGCCCTCTTCTATTTGCATCATCCCGCGTGATATGAGATTCTTCATTTCACTGTCAGCGGGGAAAACTCACAGGCACACAACAAAGGCAATGCCTGTTGTTGCTTTCCAGTAATGAGAGTAGGATGCCATTGTGCCCTTGACAGGAAAGAAAAGCCCCCGAGTTAACCGGCCTTCTCCTCCCACAGCCCTCAGCTGAGCTTTTCAGAAAGCTGCAACATCCCTGGGACACCCTCGATGTGTTAATTGACATGCGTGGACACTGCTGGGTAGGAGGTGCCCACAAGAAGGCGGTTTGTAATTATTAGCATCTCTACCTGGGCTCAAGAGCTCCTTTCCCAGACCTAGTTTAGTGGCCAAGAGCAGACGATGCTTTCTCGCCTTTATTCCTGTCCCTCCTAGCTGCAAGCCTGAGGGTTTTCCTGATCTGCTTGAGCTGGTTTATCTTTTTAATACACTGCTAAGCATACTTCTCCCCATCAGTATTTAAGTCATGCCCCAGCTCTAATTGAGAGCACTCGCCTCGTCCCTCCTGGGCGCTGGTAGCAAGGGATAGGAGCTCCCGGCTCCGCAGCAGTGGGAAAACCCAGGGGGGAACAACGCAGGACAGGACAGAAGAGCAGGGAAAAGATGGGACTGCTTCTCCTTGTGCTCTCGGAGACTTGTGAGGAAAGGTTTGTCGCCCCGGCCAGGCGGCGGGTAGCACACAATTCGGCCCCAGCGGCGAGGGGAGCGACACAGAGGGCACAACAGGCTGAAGGTTGCTGTAGCCGATGCATTGGCATCACAGTAATCAAACGCATTTCCAAAGAGGGTCGGAAGCGCTGGGCTCTCTTCCCAGCCCTGCCACTGAGTCATTGCACAACTCTGGGCTAGTACAAATGTGGAGCGACAAGGGTGACATTATCTTTCCTTGCAATGATTCCCACGGCCAAGAGGTAGGGACCAGCTATTGCTCACCCCCCTCGAGGGCTGGCACGCACCTCGCAGAGCTCTGAAGAGCTCAACTCCATCACCACCGGTGCCTCCCTCGCCCACGCTGCTGTGCAGCACCCCGAGCTACACCATCGCTGTGTCACTCATCCTCTGACGCGACCGAGCGGGACCAGAGGGAGATGCCATCCCAGCCACCGGGCTCCCAAGAGCATCCTCGCACCGAGGGGACAGTCCACAGCCGACGTGACCCGCAGGCAGCCTGAACCAACTCCGCTCGATGGTTTTTCATTCCAGTCACGCTACGGCCTCAGCAATCCCTCCCCTGAAAAGCAGCTCGCCCACCCGCCAGCCACCTTGGGAAAAGGTCACCCTCCTGAAGCGCAGGGAGCGCCGGCAGGGATCTGGCCTAAGGCTTGCAGTGGGTACAGCCCCTTCGGTCCCACCTCCCAGCGTCCCCTCCGCTCTGCAATTACCTGTTCCCATCAGAGATCTTCTGCTTTAACCGATCAGAACATAATCAGTGGGGAAAAAGGGAAAGGACACCCCGCTGCTGCTTGTGCTGCTCCCTCTACCTGAACTCTCAGCCTCACTGGCAGCACTAAATATTCCTTATTTCCTTGTAAAACTTCATTCCCAGGAAATGAAGGTCTATGAGCGCTGCTAAAATATAATTAATGAGGAACAGCGCCTGGACCACAAGAGACAGTAAAGCAGTGTCCAGAGCTCCAGCGGGGAGAAGTAAATACAAGCCCACTTTTGTGGAGCATGCAGCAGCATGAATGCACGTGTTACGCATCAGCTGTAATGGATGCGGTGGCTGACTTGTAATAACTCTTAGGTTATGACAAAAAAAAGAAGGCGTTTGTTTGGCTCCTATGAGACAGAGCGTGGCCATGCATAACAGCTCTGTTAATTAATGCAAATGATCCCTGCCCAAAGGGAGGTCTGTTCTCTTTGCACAAAAAAACATATTTTGCCGAGAGTGAAAAGAAGCGTGCTGAGCAATAAACAGGGAACAGAGTATCCTCCAGGGAAAAGTTCAGAGCCTGCCCTTTCCCCAGGAAGGCCCTGGAGAATGGCTTTTTGTTGACAGCCTGGATGGAGATTTTGTGTCCGCCAGGCTAGCTAGGAGACTGCAAAGACACATCCTGTACATCTGGCCAGACGTTGGGGACGAGTCTTTGCTGTGGATAAGGTGACATCCCCTACTCTACGGCACAACGTGCCCTAATGCCTGACACACAATCACGCTTAAATCCATCACTTCCACGTGTGCCCTATGCCTGTGTTGATATTCCAGTACCTCTTTTCTGGCAAATCAGCTGCAAAGCCCCGCTTTGCACGCAGCACTGCATCTCCCACAGAAGTGCTGCCGTCAGACCTTCAGGACAAGACGTTAAGTCCTGGCTGGCAGTCACCTCCACCCCAGGGTGTCACGGCACGAACAGAGCAGAAGGCAGCACAAACTAGGTCAATACGATGGCACTATGTTGCCAGTTTCCCTTTCAGGGGAGTAGTTCCCCCTCTTCGTTGGTCTTGGGGGTCCATCTCCTGGCCATAAAGTCCTTTTTTTTGCCTACTGTCCTCCTCTGGCTCTGTCCCCAGGCAAGAAGGGGCTGCTAGAAGCGCTACTCAGTTGTGCCCAGCAGCTTCACATCTCCATTCTGAGCAGTGGAGCCAAAGCAGTGCCCTCTACAACAGCACAGCAAGATTTATCTTGAGGCAATGCAACAGCATGGACCCCTGGGGAAGAAGGAGTCACAGGCAGGAATCGTTGCTTCCAAGTGCATCTCCGTCTCCCCTAGACCAGAAATCAGAATTCTTATTTTTAACCCCTCTGAGAGGAGTCGCAGGCCGTTTGCCGGTAAGCAGCCACCTGCAATTCAGCATTCCCCCAAAGAACCAAAATGCACAATACAGCTCTGGGCAGCCTAAGGGGGGCACAGGCAAGCCCCTGCCCGGCTGTAGGGATGTGCACACAAGCACAAGTAGCTCTTTTCCTCCTGGGAGCAGGGCTGGGAAGAAGATGTGCTCCTGTGTTCCTGCAGACTCTTCCTTCCCTTCAACACTCAAGGGACACAAACAGCTGAGCCGGCAGTAACAATAGCTGCTGTTGTGCCGTTGCAAAGTAAGATCACTAATACAGCTCGTACCAGCATCCAGAGATGCAGCCGAGTACAGTGCAGGCCTGCAAATTTTCACCCGCCTTATTGCTTTGTGGAGGGTCTGTTAATTTGGCTGAGCTATCCCTTTTGTTGAATCCTGTCCATGGCTCTGAAGCCCAGGTCTAAAGAGAAGCTTTAAACTACCAGACAACTAGCAGTATTTTTGCATCAGTAATCCTCTCCCAGAAGGCACATCTAAGACACCAGGGCTGTTTTCGCAAGCTACAGCAGATAGACACTACCCGCCCTTATGCCTCAAACTTGGATATTCCAAATTCTTGCTTCTTTCAGAGGGGCCTGGCACTGCCCATTACAAAATATATTGCACTCCTACCTTTCCTGCTGCCTCCCCCACAATGAACACCATCAAAGAGGATTGGAAATCATCCAGTTGTATATGCCCGGGACTCAGACGCAAAGCAGGCACTAAATCGAGGCAATTGGCCCCACCAGGTCTTGTACCATTAGTGTCACTGATACAGGCAGAAAATCCTACCCCCTCAATACAATACTTCAGGGTTCAGTCCCTTCTCAGACGCTGTAACACTTTACCTGCACCCAGAGAATTCAAACAGACACCGACAGCGTGCAGCAGCTCACGTTCTGTCTTTTTAATATAAGGTTAATTGTGCGTTCAGCCCAGAAGAGCCAGCAACCGTGAGGAAGCAGAGGGACCTCATAGTTCAGGACCAGCGAGTGAACTAGATGCTCTGAACTGCAGGTCCAGTCATCGCTGATTTACAGCTGCACCTATACAGAGGTCAGAACTGCAAATGTTGATGGAAACGTGACTTAACGTGGCAAGGGGAGCTGCCATTCCTGGCACCAGCTCTGCCTTCGGAGGTGGCACGAGGGACGGCAGAATTAGGAAGCTGGCAGTTTCAGACAGCCAGATTGAGGACTCGGACACCTTGCGCCCCTCTGCCAGCTCCTGACGGACACGGCGGAGGACGTGAGCAAGCCAAGAACACGCAACTGGGGTGAGCTGCAAGGAGAGGTTAGGAGCACGCGCCTCAGCCCCGAACGCTTCTCTCCACCTCCTCCCCTCTCTCCTCTGCTCCCGCTGCCAGCGGTACCCCGGACCACATCTGCCTTCTATTCCCCAAGCCCCCCCGCTACGGCTGGGAGGACGAGGCGCGCGCTGCTCCTGCCGATGGGTGGAATTAATCTGCTCTGAGCTAGCCTCAAGGCAGCACGGGGCACCGCAGACAGCGCTGAGTCTGCAGGACTGAGAATCCCCAGCTCTCAGTAGGGTTTGGGTTTTTTTAATGAATTAGGCATAACTGACACGCACTGAATCCTCCTGTCTAGACATCTGCAGAGAAGTGACAAGCTGCCAGAGAGGATGTGGAGCCTCGGCAAGGGGGTGGGGAGGACGGGGAAAAAAACTGCACACAGTTGCCAGCTCTACGGCACAGAGACAGTGCTGGCTTCAGGCAAGAAGGGCATTCAGCACATTGACCTAGCCGGTGTCTTTCAGCAACTCAGTGGGTTGTAATCAATCGGCTCTGCTGCACACAGAAGGCTGGAGGTCTTTTCTAATTAAAGCCTCTCTCCCCATTACTCCTGGGGAGTTTTGTTTGGAAACTCAGCTCAAAGTTGCCCTCAGTCACCCCAGCTCACGCTCAGAAGTGCTTTAGCTGAGAGAGGAGGGAGCGAGAGGCAGATCCTCAACGCCTGCACCGGGACATTCCCGCATCTGAAAGAGAAAAAGGGTACCCAGCCTGCTTAGTGCCTACCTGGGTACACAGTCTTCTCCCTCCCTCATGCACACTTCGCATTAGGCAGCAACTCTTCCTGCAGATATCTTCAAATTCAGCTTTTGCCTTCAGTATTTTGCACACAGGGGATCACAGCAGCTCCAAGCAGGGCTCCATGGTTGAGGGATTTAGAGGCATCTGTGCTAACATTTGGGTCACTTTAAGTAATCGGTTGTAAGGGTCAGGACCCAAATAGGTTCGGGACTGCCGAATTCCCAGGTTCGGGAGAAACAAGAACTGGAAACTAATTCATGCCTTGAGATGCTCAGCAAAATATGCAGGTCTCCAGCTGCACTGGGATTAGACAGCAGTCCAGCACAAAGCACACCAAAATCTAAGTGAAAGGAGCCCTTTGTCTCTGCCAAGGACTGGAAATGTGGGTCATGTCCTAATTCCCCCTTCCCAGTGTCCCCCAGCGGACGCAGGAGCGGAGCTACCGTCACATCCAGTGCTATTTTATGGCACAAGCAGTGCCAAACCTCTACACGTAGGCATCAAGCAAGTCTGCTCTCCAGAATGATAGTTAACAGCTTCAGCTGCACTACCCATCACTGTGGTATTCCTGATCTCCCTCTAGCCTCCTCCGTGACAGACATCTCCGTCCCCAACTCATTTTTCAGACAGGTAAACAGACAAGATGAGAGGACTCAGGTCATTGGAGGCAGCCCGCATCAGAGGATCTCAATATTCCCGGCTCCTAGACTTGCCCAGGAGCTCCCTCCCTGCAACATCCTTGGCCAGCAGCTATTCAAAGAGGGATTGTGCCCTTTACCTGTCCGCTGTGCAAGGTGATGGCGTCTCGAGTAGGTGGCAGTGGGCCAGTTCAGAACGGGTCGTTATCGCTCAGCGATGCCCTGACGTCAGGCAAGAGCGACGAATCTGGTGAGATTCAGCGTGAGCTTCTAAAGGGCAAGTTGAGCCCATGACATGATGCAGCGTGGCCTAGCAGCTCCAGCGGTAGACTAGGAAAGAAGGAAAAAGCTCTCGGGTCTGCTGGCTGCAAACGGGCGAGCGGATCTTTTCCAGACGGATAAGCCAGGGAACAATGCTGCTGCCGATGGCCTGCGAAGCACCGCTCGTGAGTGACTCTCCGAACCAGGAGGTCACCAGTGGAGGTCACCAGCTGCACCCTGGCCTCATCCCTTTCGCAGAGACTGCGTGGCCCACGCCACGTTCATGGACAGCTTACAAACCCTCCTACCGGCTTCAGTCGTAGCGTGGGTTGGCAATGTAGACGTCCCGGACCACGTAAGCAGATCTGCATTTCCTCTTCTGAACAAGCTCGGTGCTTCACGCTGTGGAGCAGTGGGAGCCTGTTTTCAGGCCAGAAAACAATTAAGAGAATTCCCTCACATCTTCTTGCAGGCAACAGCACAGGCCACGTACAAGAAAACTGAGCTATGAAGAGCGTGTGACATAATGGCCTTGAGTTTGCTGGTATACTGGGGGCCTGCCAAGGCCAGCGGGTCCCAGACCCCGGGAATTTCAGCTGAAGGAGCTCGAATTCCTGTCCCTGAGAAGTCACATCCTTTAGAGAAGGCAGCGTGGTTTGCAGCCGCTTCTAGCAGGCCAGGTGGAAGGGGTGAAGCCTCTCAAGACTACCAAGTCTCCCAAGACCAGCTTGTCTAAGGGTTTGGAGGCAAGGCTGCAGCACCTGAGAAAATACAGAAGCCAGCACTGAGACTTCACCACACCTCTTTGCGTTTTCGAGCCTGAAACGCAGCAAAGCCAGTCCAGAACCCAGAACTGACTCCAGTCTTCAGAGCCTGCCTGCTTTCATTTTCACGTGCCACTCCATCTACAGAGACCCAAACTGAGGCTGATGGGGGCAAGAGTGGACGGCCACCAGGGTGGGCTGGCAGAGCAAAGAGGTTCTGTTGCCACCCTCCCCAAGCTGACCTGAGCTGACAGAGAGCGTAAGGGACTATCCCAGCTACCCGAGATGCTAAGGAGTGATCCATTTGGATCCCAGACCGTCACGTCAAGACAGCAGGTGACTTACGCCTATTTACGCCTACGACTTAGATGCTATTTGCTGTGATTCATGAATCAGTCAGTTCTCGGGAAGGAAACTCAGATCTTTACACCCAAGATCCCCAAGAGTCTTACTCACTGCCACGCTGGATAAACTATTTCCAGCAGACGCTCATGGGTCAGGAGAGAAACCTGGGGTGCGGAGGGGAGAGATTTCCACAGAGACGTTTGCTTGGCTGTGGTGATCGTAACCAAAAGGCTATTGTACATTGAAGGGTTAGCGAGCCACAAAACGGTGAACTTCTAACAAACCGGCACCTCCTGGTGCAAAACGCTAGCACACAGACATCCCAAATCTGCTGCGGAGGTCCCAGCCCTCCTCCCAGCCTTAAATGCAGCTCATGCCTCCGCAACATCCATACTGAAAAGGGGCAGTAGCTCTCCGAGGCTCGTTTCAGCTGTGCCCTGTCCTAGGGACAAGAAGTTACCTGCATCAGCCTAGCGCACCTGGAGACTGTCAGGATCAAAAGCGCCCGAATATCCACATGTTGCTGAATCACTCCAGAACTAACCTCCCTCCTTGCGGTCTCCAGCAACGGAGAGAGCCCCAAGAGAGCGCTCATCGGACAGCGGCCGCTGAAGTCAAAAGGAGAGCAGGCTTCCTTTACAAAAAGGCCCCCTAAAAGCAAGGCCGCCGTTTCTGCAGTTTTCTAGCTTGGCACAAAAGCCCGGTCAGTCGGTGGTCGGGTACTGACGCACAGACCTGACCGCTGCGTTTCTTCCTCGCCGTAGAGAAGCCGAGGTCCCAGGGCCGGCATTCCTCGGAGAGGGAGGTATTTGCTCTGGCAGCAGAACCAAACCGGCTGCCAACCTAGGACCATCTCCGCGAACAGAGATGCCGTAGCTGGAGGAGAGCCCTCTGCCCTGACGGTCACTGCAGAGGCTGGAAAAAAAGCTGCCTCCCGCTCTTCCCCCCGCAAGTTGCCAGAAACCCCGAGGCGCCGTTTCTCCCCGTGCCCTTCAGCTCCCCCACGGCCAACGATATACCAAATAAAACAGCCCGTGCGCTTCCACCCGGGGTTAAGCCCAACCGCAACCGGCAGAACCTCTCTGCAGCTCTTCCCCGGGCCCAAAGCATCTCGCCGGGCTCGAAAGCTGCGGTTTTTTCCTTTACCGAAGGGATCGCTCCACGACTTGCGGGGAAAGGAGACCACGTTCGAGCCCAGAAACGCTGCCGGCCCCGGTTCCCGAGAGCCGCCGAGGTCCTACGGCCAGCAAGCGGGCAGAGGCAGCCGTTCCGCAGCGGCTCCGGCTCGTTGTTTAACCCCCCCTTCCCACGCAAAAAAAAAAAAAAAAACAACAAACAAACCAACTTGCTCTCCGGGGAGAGCAGGAGCAGCGGCCCCGGCGGTACTCACGGCTCAACGGTGCAGCGAGGGCCCAGCCCGTGGGATGCTGCGGGGTTGTCCCCGCTAACCCCCGCACCGCTACCCGCCGGCCCCACGCTGCGGGGAAGGCGGGGAAGGGGGCGGGCAGGTGCGCGGTGGCTGCTGCTGCTGCTGCTCTTCCTCGGGACCGGGTCCGGGACCGGGGCGGCCCCGTTGCTGCGGTTTCCTCCCTCACCCGGAATAACCCCACGGCGGAGCCGTGCGAGAGCTGCCCACGGAACGGCACGACTCGCCGTTACACGGCTCCTCCCCCCCTCCCCCCCAGCACGCCCTCCTGCCCGCAGTTAAATCCCGCCACGCACGTGTCACCGGGTTGCGGGGGAAGGGGAGCTGGCCCCGCCCCCGCCCCGCCGCTCCCTTACCGGGCGCGGGAGGAGGGGGGGGGGGCGGGGACACGCGTGGCACCGGCCCCGCTGGAGCCCGGGGGAGGGGGCGTGGTCGGTGCTGGGGAGGGGCGGGGCGGAACGGGCCGGCCCCGCCCCCGCCGAGCCGCGAGGCACGCTGGGAGCGGAAGCGGTTCGGCCGCGTTAGGAGTGAGGCGGGCAGCATGGCAGCCGCCGGCAAGAGGTGAGCGGGCGGCGGCGGTGGTAGCGCTTTGCAGGGCCGGGGAAGGTGGGTGGACGGACCGGAGAGGCCGCGGGTGGCGGTGGGGATGGCCCGCGGGGAACCCTCGGCCCAGGTGCGGCTCGTCAGCCCCGCGCTGCCGGCCCTACGGCTGCCGTGAGGGGGGTAGGCCCGACGCTGAGCTTTCCCCCTCCCTCACTCCCTTCAGGAGCCTGGCGGAGCTGAGCCTGGACGAGTTCCTCGCCGCCGGCTCCGAATCGGAGCCTGACGACGGTTCGGAGGAGGAAGAAGAGGTCGCCCGGCCCGCCAAGGGGGCTGCGGGGCAGCGGCGGGAGAGCGGGAAGGCGAGGCAGCCGCTCCAGGCCCCACCGGCTGCGAGGTAAGGGCGGGCCGGTGGTCGTGCTCGGCCCGGCGGTCGCCTCTCGCCCGGTTTGGGCGAGGCTTGGCACATCTAAGCAGCCGTTCAGTGGTTGGTTGGGTTTTTTTTTTACTTTTGCCTGCTTTTATGAGTAACGGTGGGACTTCTCGTGGCATGGAATGAGCTAGTTCTGGGACCAGCTGGGCCAGAGGTGTCTAATAGGGCTGTGTTCAACACCCGAGTGTGGTTACGGGGTATAGGGCAGTCAGGTTTTCTGTTGTACCTATGGCAGTTCACTAACTGAAGCGGGAAAAAGCTTGTGTTATGCTTTTCATCTTTTACAGGGTATATTGGAGTCGAGCAAAGCTTACTTCTTTTTTTTTTTTCCCCTCAGTTTGTGTGTGTTTACTCTTACTGAAAGATGTTGGAGTATCTGCAGGTAGAAAATGGTGAAGTAGTTCTTAGGCACTGCTAATCATTACAAGCTAAAACAATTCTTTATTACCAGATAAGATTTTGCCAAGCTTTCATTATTGGATTTCCCCAGCAGTATAGCTTTCAATAGTCTTTATAAAAGTTTGTGAGAGTAATTCTGAGAAATTAAGAAACAGATTTTTGGTTGCTTGGTTTGGTTTTGCAAGATGTTTTCATGACCTTTGGTCATTATCCCAATACAACCTGCAACTTTGCTATCAAGATTTCTTAATGCTGAATGAAAATAACCTTTTGCAAGTCCTCTAGAGCAGGTGTTAAATGGAACTGTGGCCACAGCCCTGATAAACCCATCACTGTTCAAATTAGTCCCAGCTGTGTGTTTCAGTGCCCAGAAGTTGCTTGCTTAGAGCATCAGCAGAAGTTTGATCAATGAATAAATGCATGTTAATTCTTATCTACTAGGAAGAAGGGAAAGGCATCTGAACATAAAGATCAGCTCTCCCGGCTGAAGGACAAAGATCCTGAATTTTATAAGTTTTTGGAGGAAAATGATCGCACGCTGCTGAACTTTGATGCTTCGGACAGTTCTGACGAGGAGGAGGAGAGGTTGCACGTACCACCTGATACACTGGAGGTACTAGGCCCTATTTTGGAGTGCTGAAATTAATGATTTCAATTGCTTACATGTTAAGTATTTGAGTTTTGGTGCAAGGCCTAAGTATATTTGGGCTTATAGTGGCCCAGATGGCTGGGGGGAGGGGCTTCCCCAAAGATCATCTGCAGGTGTACAGGCTTGTAATCCAGAAGTCAGCTGTGGACTTGAACTGAGCAGGAGGAGTTTGTTAAAAGTTTGTGAAAACAGAGCCTCAGAGTGTATTTTCTCTGTGATTTTGGTTTTGTCTCGACTTTCCCAATAAGAGTTTGTTTTGCCCCAAGTGATATGCTTTCTCCTTGGTGTTCTACATTATTGCACATTGTATTTATGTAGCAAAGCTATATGGCTTAAGTAGCTTTTTGGGGAATTTGGAATACCTCTAATTTCATTACTGCTATACACAAAGTGCTGATAACAGAACAGCATTAATGAAATTCACTGCTGCCTGCCTTCCTCTTCAGTAGCTACTCAGAAAAAGAGGTGGGGCCAGAAAAGAAGTGTGTAAGCCTTTTCTCAGTCTTGGTACTGACTTCTTTAGGAAGCAAGTGATGAGGATGAAGATGATGACCATGAAACAGTCAAACGGAAGAGAGTTTCTTTCATCCCTGTGAGCTTGAAAATGGTTGAAGAGTGGAAAAAAGCTGCAGAGGTGAGCAGGGAGGTGGAATACAAGCCACTTGAGTATTCTCCTTTAAACATTCTTCTACATGTGTCGCTGCCTCTAAAAGACCAACTTTCAATTGTTTTTTTTCTTTCACAAAAATCTACAGAGAAAATGTATATCCTACATACAAGGTCATGCTTCTAGAACTCTTGTTACTTCAGCTTGACTTGTCTTTGCACTTTTTCTTGGGCTGCAAGATTAGAGTACTTGCATCCTGTCTGAGGGAGAAGCTGGAGAAATGCGTGGTTCAGAAGCGGTCAGAATGGCTAACTTTTGAATTTTCATCCTCTTGCTAAGTGTTGTGCTGTTGGCAGCTCCAGGAGTTTTTTTGAGTCATATTTTGAGTAGCAATGAAATGGCTTGCTGCTTCTGACTAAGAGGGGGAGGGAAAGGTCAAATTGGATAGTTACTTGCAGCTGATTGATTGCTTCTCAACCCCCAACCAATTAAAAGGCCTAGAAGCCCATTTTAGAGCAAGTGAAGGCCACTAGTGTTTGTTAACACTGTCCTGATGTTTTTCCTTTGTGTTATAGGATGGAGCTATTTTTGCAATCCAACTTAGAATGAGTTCCAATACTCCTGTCCCAGTAAAGTGCTTTGGAGTTTCAGAATGTTGCTTGCTTTTTCTCCTGAGCAATCCTTTTTCTTCTTTCCCCAGAGGGGACTAACACCAAAACTTTTCCATGAAATCACTCAAGCCTTTAAAGCATGTGTAGCAACCACCAAAGGAGATAATGGTGGGACTGATCCCAGCAAGTTTCAAGTCACTGATGCTGCAGGTGAGTTGGTCACCGTACTACTTCTGTGAGAGAAGGGAAGTCATTTGGTAGGGAAGGTTTAGCTATTGGAAGAGAGTGGGGATAAGTGCCAGCAGGAGTTAACTTGCCCTTTCATAGGCTTCATTTCACTTAAGTAGCTTAACTTCCTAGTGGTGAGTCTGTGCAGTGGTATCTCTTCTGGTGTCCCAATGTGTAAGTGTACCTCTCAGTGTGCATGCCTGGAGCAGCTGGGCTTTTGCAGACTGCTGAGGAAAGTACCAGCCTTCATTCACCAGACTTCTTAAAGCGAAGTTGAAGCTAGGTACTGTTTATATGCTTGTAGTGCACCATTTTATGGACAACTTTTGCTGCAGCTTCTTGCTGTTCCCTCTTAGAAATAATCCTACAAGGCTATTTTAACCAAACAAGGCTGTTTCTTACCAAATAGCTTTTTACAACCTCACAACAGTTCAGAGTTCAGTTGCACTGTCAAGTTTGCATTCCCCTAGTCAGGACCTCTCAAAATACTGCACATCTAGATCTCCTCCTCTACAGGATTATTGTGCCTGTGGAACAAATGAGATGCAACCTTTCTCTCCAGCCTTAGCCCCCTTCTGCATAAGATCCAGGTTTTGCAGACAGTCCTGTTGTAGACTTGCAACAGCATGGCTGAGTGGGAAACATCTTTGTTAGTGTCTCAGAGGATGTGACCTGCAGCCTGCCTACTTTTACCACTAAATTAGCATGTACTTTCTCACTGTGTTTTATCAGCTTGTTATTGTGTGCCATCTGGAACTGGCACTGTGGGGTGGGACTACTTAAACCCATGTGTTCTCCTTAATCCTTTCTTGCCTGGCATAGGGATTTTTATCTCTTTCATTGCTTTTGGTAAAACCTCATTCTTTAATGCAAGACATTACCTAGAATTCACATGTCCATTTCTGTGACTTTTTTTATTAAGAAGTGCCTTTAATTCTCATTATGGTTTGGGAGAGATTGATGGTAGTATAGACTCCTAGTCACAGGTCAGGCTGCTTTTGTGCTTAGCGCTGTTTACTCAGCAAAGAGATGGCCCCTGTGCCAGAAAGCTGTCAGTTGTAATCTTGCTGTTTAGATAAAAAATTCTAGGGTAAGACAAACTGATGTTTTCCGGAAGCTTGTGGAAACACAATAGTTCTGCTGTGGGAATTACTGGCTTCAGTTCCTTGGGGAGCTCTTTTCAAATTATCTGAGAAACGAGGAATATATGGAAAATAATTTACAAATTCTTTACGGACTTTTTTTTAACCAGTGTTCAATGCCCTTGTGTCCTTCTGTGTCCGGGACCTCTTCCGCTGTCTGCAGAAGCTGCTGCTTCTGAAAACCCCGAAGAACAAACTAAAGTAAGTCTGAGGAGATTTGAGAACGGTGGGTGAGAGAAACCTGGTTGGGGTTTTTCAGAACTGCAACCTGGCTGTGAAGCTGGAAAAACATGGCAGTTCTTCCCAAACACTAGCAAAGTTGCCTGATTATATTCAGAGTTATCTTAGCTGGGTTCTTCCTTTCTTCCCCAAAAGTGTGTCCTCTGCAATATTAGTCTCCAGCCATTTGCAGAGGACATGTGGCTTCAACAGAAAGAGATCTGGAATTACATATGCTTGCACTCAGGAGCACTGTTAAGGCATTTTGAGTTGGTTGTCACAGAAAGGGACAAAGCCTTCTGCCTGTACGTAGGCAGAGTATCGCAAGTATACAACTAGTTAATCCAGGGTTTGAGGAGCTGTATTATGCCCTAGAGTCTGGTGGTCTGAGGGCTGGATCATCTGAGTTTGAGCTGTTCACTGTTAGAGCATAGATGGAATGGAAACAAGTATGCAACTGGGCAAAAAACGGTATGATTCATTTTTTTCCAAAATGGCAACTTCGGTCCAGTACCACTGTATCGCATTCACTGATGCAATTTGCTTTGACTAGAGAGGAGGAATGACAATTTTGAAGTCTCATCTGCTGCCTGGGAGCTGGGAATTCTCTGGCTATTGTGCGGGTTGGTGCTCAAAGAATTTCAGAGTCAGTCTGGGCCCATAATTGAACGGCTGTTAGCATGGCTTACCCAGGAACAACCGGAAAAGGTGCTGGAAACTCAGTAAGCACCAGTCTGAACTCTTGCTGGATGAACCAATACCGTAGCTGGGGACTATGAGCCCAGTTTCATAAAACAAGCTGTGAAGTTCCTGGTATGTTTTGCAAGCTGGAGCAGCCTTACTTAGCCTCTGTGCCCGTTTCCTACTAGAAGTTCACAGAAGCTTTTTACCTCAGTCCTCTCTGGAGTTTCAACTCGACGCAGCTTTATTACTTGCTTCATAGTCCGAGTCTTCTGGTTTTGCCATTGTTGGGTAGAGTCAGAATTGAATGCCTTTCAGAAGTGCTTTCAGTTTCAGGGTAATTTTTGTGGCAGTTATTTTTAATTTCCCTGTCACAGATGAAGGGAGGGTTGAGCTAAACTCTAGATTGCTTGTTGGCAGTGGTGCCTAGTCTGAGAAGTAAATTCCATTTCTTTGTATAAATACCAGCCTCTTTCATCCCCAGGCCTGACTTGTACAGACTGTGTCTGAATTTTGGGATGGCCTGGGGGCACTACTTCGAGTGCAGTGTCAAAAGTTTAGAAGAGTCTGAGCAAATGTCTCACAACTAGTTTGATCCCTAAAATAGACTTTCTTGCTACAAGCCAGCCTGCCCTGTTCTCGGGCAGTGGCTGCAGAATGCCTGACTAGAAGATAGCATCAGTGTGAGAGATTCAGGTCTCCAACAGGCTTTCTGGCTGTTACAGCTCCCTGTATCACACTTCCAGAGATCTGGGTACTCTGCTGGGAGGCTTTTTGAATTGAATTTTCTAATGCTGTGCTTCGGGCAGTTTTTACAGAGTAGAATTGTTTCCTTTCACCTGTGATAAAATTGTTACTTCTCTTCTTGCTTTGCAAGCAGTTGTTCTTGCTCACTGGCAATATCAAGGAAGTGAACTCACTGTTCTTTGTGCTGCTGAAATCTAATTTATTTGATGGGTGTTTTTTTAAAGCTAAACCCAACTCTTGCTCATTTCCAGAGTGGTCCTCCCTTCCACCAGCCCACTTTGGAGCAAGTTACGACTGGACGTAAAAGTGTACCTCGGCTGTACCATACAAGTAAGAAATTTCAGCGTGTTTGTGTTACTGGGGTTAGTCTGTGCATCGCTGGGCTTTTGTTCAGCATATTTTGGAATGAGGCAGATGGGCTTTTGCATCTGTAAACAACACTGCTAAAAGAAGAGCCAAGCAGTCAGGAAGATAATTAACAAAGCAGGCAACAATGTAGCTCAGGTGCTTTTCCCTTTGAAAAGACAGTTAACTCCAGTTTGAGGGTGACTTTCTGATCATCCCAATGCTGAGAACTGGGTATTGGTTTCTATCCCTTCTCCTGTAGCGGAGAATAAGTAAGACTTACTGGCTGAGACTGTAGTGGGCAGAAGCAGTCTCACTGAGTCTCGAAACCTTGCGCATCTGAGATTTGTGTGTTTGCCCAGTTCCCTGCCTTGTTTTGGAAGTACTTGGTCTTACTAACAATTTGGAGGTCCATAGGATGGTTGTGTCAAAATAGGTAGCCTGTAAAGAAGGACTTGATTAACATTCTGGCAATCCTTTCTGTCTTAGTTTGTCTGACAAATTAATATTTAGTGGCTTTAAAGTAGTTTGCAGTGCTGTACTCCTGCATTCTGCATCTTTAATTCAATTTTTGGCACTATGATCTTGCCACTTCTTGTAGTAAATACTAAGATGATGTGTTGATAACTTCACATAGGACATCTCCAAGTATGATTATGCTCCATCCCACTAGGATATCCCATTCATCCAAAGTTGCTGATATCTGGTGTTTCAGAGAGAGTTCATGGGTTATTTCTGAAGGAAATGCCTGTCCCCAGTTAATTTATTTTGAGAATGCTTCATCGTGCATCCACAAATCTGGAATATTAAAACCAAAACAACAACACTGAAATACTCATTCTTCAGAAGCTGAGGGAAGGGGATATGAGGAAAGAAAAAGAAAATGCTGATGTCTCTTAGCTGTAAGCTGGCAGAATGACTTGGCAGAAAGAGCATTTTGATCAGTAGAGCTTTTTTTCTCAAGTCGCGGTGCCTCTCACCAGCAGCAGAAGATTGCAGTAGAAAAGGAAAAGCTGGCAATGCAGTCCCATTGAAGTGATCCCTGGTCCTGTGCTTGCTTCTGAGTGCCCCTAGTCCTAGGCTTCACTAGAGTGTTTTTCTGGCATAGTAGTTTCTGAACAATATCTTCTCCTTTCCTTGTGGTGTATGAGGGACTTTGTAAAAGAGACCTGCTCAGTCCAGAATCTTTGCAGTGCAAGGAGGAGAATGAGGAGGAAAGGTACAAGTAGGAAAAAATGCCTCTGCTTCCAGCAGCTGGGATTGCAGGCAAGAGGGGGCACTGCATCAGGCAGAACCTCTCTCAAATTGAAGTGACTCTGAGCTTACCGTTGTCTTCAGGTTAGAAACTGCAGACATGTCTGGGTTTAGTTCCCGGTGAACTGAGCTGAACAACGTGGAAATACAAAGATATTGTTTCTTAATAGTTTTTTCTGACATTTTCCTTGAATTAGTTAACCTCTTGATACCCAATAGTATTCCAGCTTCCCATTAAAGAAATCCTAGTGAAATCCAGTAAGTTATCAGATAGCTCAGATGGTCTGTTTCCAAGCCTCGTGTAGACCGAGGGTGTCTTTATCGTGCTTTGACAATTTGTAGTGAGACAACAGAGGCATTGGTGTCATGCCATCTGTAATAGGTCTTAAACTGTGTATAGACTTATTTTTTGCAATATACACAAATGAGGTTTTATGTGATGAGCTCAGGGGCCATTAGCCATCCAAGTCAGTAACCTGAGCCTACCTTTGCCAGGATGATATACTTCCAGGGGAGTTATTTAACCTGCTGTGTGTCTGCTCCTTTCCTGATACAGCTTTTGGGGGTTGGTTTGAGCTTCTTCCTAGGGAAGGCTGGTCTTCTAGTCCTCTGGTAACACAGAAATGCTTGGAAACAGCAAAATACAGATGCTTAATGGCAAAGGCAGAGGTGATGAGGATGGTGCTAAATGGGATCATGTTTTGTTTTCCCTCCATAGCTCCTGTCTTGTTTAACGGAAGCCTCAGTTGGTGCAGCAGTCCTTCAGCATGTCAGTTCCATAGTGCCTTATTATTTGTCCTTTCCAAAGCAGTGCCGTGCCCTTCTCAAGGTAAGGTGACGTGCTATGATATGTCGTTTGGTATGAGGTACTTTCTTTACCCCTTCAGATGAGCCTCTCATGGTATTTGGGCTGGATCTCGTGACAGTTCAGTCTTTTGTACTCCTCTTCCCTTGCTTTTCTTTTGGTCCTGGAAAGGACTCCTGCTTCTCTTACAGGCCTTCTAGGTGCCATGAAGCACTGTCACGCTGAGGTGAGTGGGCATGTGGCTCCGTGTGTAGCTACTGCTAATCCTGCTGCAAAGTGACACGGAGGTGTTCTGGGGAAGCTGTCTGCTTCCTCATCGCAGATGGAGTAATTGCTGCCTGTGTGCTGAGTCTGTGATAGTATTTCACTCTCGAGCTGGGGGTGGAATATTTTTGCAGAAACTTAGTCACAACTGCTGAGCACTTAGGAACAACAAAGGAGGTGTGGAAGAGGGCAACAGGGTGACATTTAAATGAAAAGCTGCAACACAACACTTAAATGAGGCTGGGAACCCTTTGATGATAAAGACGACTGGTATACAGTGATCAGAGGCTGGTACCTCATATCTGAAGGTGTAGCAGTCTGCTCACTGCTACAGTAGGGATTTTTGAGTAGGCTTTTTCAGCCCTGTAGCTGGAATCTTTCTTATTTCCTGTAGAATTCATCAGTGCAGATAACTAGTTTTTGGAGGCATCAGTCATGATTGCGGTCCTACTGTACCAGATGCTTCCTGACAGGGCCAGCCATGTCCAAGTGAACCTGTACTCTGAATAGGCAAATGCAGGCAGGCCTGGGAAGAAGAGAATCTATTCATTTGCTTCTCAAGAAGTTGAGGGGAGAGACTAATATATGATTGCTTTATGCAATGCAGAGATGTGTAAAACTCAGATTAATGAGCTTACGTGTCAGTGGTGGGCTGTCTATTAGCCCAGACCTCTATACAGACTAACCTACCCCTCTCCAGCTTATGTAGGTATTTTTGTGATGCAGTGGGTGCTGGTCATGTCTGTACCAGAGTGACTATGGACATGTCTCAACAGAAGTGCTGCCTTACACAGGGCCTGTCTCTGGCTCCAAACTCTGCTGCTGCTCTATCGTTTGAATTAATACAGTGAATGTCCAGGGAACCAGAATTAAGTCAGAACTACCATGAGGAGATGTATCTCAGGAATTGCAACCTATTTGGCCTAGTGGGGAAAAAACATTGACAAATTCAGAAATCAAACCAAGGTGTCCCCTCTCCAGAGACAAATGCATCTTTAATAGCATTCTTTGAGAAACTACAGTTTGTTGTTTGTGGCAAGAACTGGAGTGTAACTGCAGTGCACTTGTATTCTGCAGAATTCAGTGTAAGGCAAAAGTTACGTTTTTTGTTGAGCTGGAAGATGTATCAACCAAACGTATAATCCAGTGTGGTGTTGCTGTCTAGGGGATGGTGAGGAAGCTTTGCAAAGCCTAGGGGATTGAGTTGCATGCACGCACGGGTGCCTATGCTCAGAAGCTCAAATGTGTATTTAGGTACATGAATAAAAGTGCATGCTAGTTTGGGACAGTTTCCTTTATTGATCGTGGAAATATCAACTTTGCCTTTTGTGCGGTCTCACAGCTAGAGTATGAGGTCAGAATGGCTGCCAGTGCTGTTATGACTGGTTCTGTGACAATATAGCCTGCAATCTTTGAGTCATCCTCCTCTCTTGCTTTTTTTGGTGTGAAGGAGGGAAGCTCAGGCCTGTCAGTAACCAGAAAGGGGCTCTTTGTCCCTTCACTTATTTGTATCTTTTTATTTTCTGTTCCAGCAAGCAATTAATTTGTGGAGCACAGGTGAGGAAACAGTGAGAGTACTGGCCTTCCTTGTGCTGAACAAGATCTGCCGCTACAAGAAAGAGGTGTACTTAAGTCCCTTGCTCAAGGTAAGGCTGATACTTGCTGTACTCTGCAGGTTTTCTTTCTCACATTGTATGCCAAGACCTTGGAGCATAAGCTGCAGCCTATTAGGTAGCGCAGGTGCTGGAGATGATGCTGGCTACCTCCAGAAAATTAAACAGGGAAGAAATTCCATGTTAGGTCAGAGGGATACCCTGTTTCCTGCTACTGCCCTTCCTGCTGGAGGCACACAGGGTCTTAGCAGGGAAGGCCTCTGGTACTCATCTGTCTACTGGATGAATACTCATCCTCCAAATTCTTGAGAGCTTTCCTCAAGTGCTGACACACTACTGAGCACTGCTGAGCTGCTCTTATCTTTCGGCTAACAGCTGAGGTTACCAAGTATAGTTTGCTTAGGTACCAGTGTTACAGAAAGAGAACTGTGACCAACTTTAAGCATGTATGGCTCAAAGCCATCCTGCAGTTCTCGCGGAGAAGCAATGGTAGGGGCATCTCCAAGCACTGTGCTAAACAGACTCTCTCTCTTCTCCCCTGAAGAAGGAGCAGGCTGGATTATTATTTTTGCATATTCCTTTGAGGTGACTTATCGTGTAAAAGGAATACTTCATCCCTGGTTTGGACGAGCCTGGGTGGGGAATGTTAGTGAAAGAATATTTTTGTTCTGTTCTGTGTGGTTGTATCTTGTCCTCTTTTCCTGCACAGCAAATGTACATCGCATTTGTGAAGAATTCCAGATTCACCTCTCCAAATGTCCTGCCCATGATCAACTTCATGCAGCGCACACTGACAGAGATGTATGCCCTGGACACACATACGTCTTACCAGCATGCCTTCATCTATATCCGTCAGCTTGCCATTCACTTGCGCAGTGCAATGACAATAAAGAAGAAGGTAGGTACCCATCAGTGTGGAAGGAGTGTATCCTCCTATGGGGAATGTGCAAAGAGGGGAAAATTACAGTAGCTGTTTCAGTCTTTTAGTAGCGTCTCTAAAGTGTCAGTACTTGTGTCTGACCCATTTCATAATGTGCTGAGGAATTTTTTGCCAGGGGCTATGAGCTTCAGAGATCACCTTGTAGTTGCCGGTGTTAGTTTAGAATTTCAGCAAGGAAGGATAGAAAAGACAACTGCAGGGTGGGAGTCACTTTTCTCTCTGCAGCTTCCAAGAGATTGCGATGCACTTTCCATCTTCTGCCTTGGGCACCCTTTTTCCACTCTGTGAAGCAGCTGTTTGCAGCCTCTGTGGAAAAACCTCAAGGTAAAGAAGATTAGGAACCACCCTGGTGTGTGCATCTTTACAGTGAAGCCCATACTATTTAAAGGACTTAATTGAACAAATCAGCTCAGACCTTTTGGGAGCAGCCCTGATTGCAGCCACCTCCAGTCTGACCTCAGAAATCTGAGTCAGATTGCTAATCCTGGCTTTACTCATGTTTAGCAAAACAGACCACTATAGATTAATTGTTCAGCTGCTCGTAAACATTGCAAGATTGGTGACCAGTTAAATCTCCTGGCTGTTCAGACATGGGAATGAATGAGCGGAGATAAACGAAGTCTGGGCTGCATATGCCCTAATTGGATTGCATTGGCTTCTTACACCTTCAGTTCTGGCCCAGACAAGAACTAAATCCACTTGATTTCACAGCTGGGGGAGGATTGTAAGAACTTTAAATGACAACAGCACAACCAAAATGTACAAATCCAAGCAGTAAGCCAATTTAAATTGAGCTGTGGGTGGTTGTGGAAGGTGATTACAAGAGCAGATTGCTTATCTGCTCTGTGCAAGAGAAGCTGAGAACAGAGCTTCTTGGTACATCTCGGTGACCTGGTGAGAGCAGGGAGAGGTCTACCATTTCCAGCTGCAGCTGAAGTCCCTGCTGCAAAGTTTGGTCCAGTGGCTGCAATTGAGGGCTTCTGTCCTTGTTCCAGGACTTATGAATCTTACTTCATCCATGCAAAAGAGGAGGTGACCTAGGCCTTGAAAGTCTGTCTGAAACATAAGTTGGAGCTGAGGCACCTTGTTAAGTGCAATCTCCTAAGTTCTTGGTGCAATTCTGGGGAATACATGGGCCTGCAGAACTCTTCGGAAAGGGTGTCCTTAAGGGACTCCTGTACTATTCTGGGCTTTTATTTAGTATAGCACTATGAGCTGCTTAAGCACGTGGCAGGGAGAGTGGAGGCTTGCCCAGACATTCTTGAAAACAATGTCTCTTGGACTGATGCAAGACTTGACCCACACCTACCCATACTACTCAGCCATCCTCAAATGCTGGTTCAGTGTGTCACTGCGCATCAGGCATGCTGCTGGCCTGTTGCATTGTTTTTGCTGGTAACTGTAAAGACTGGCTGAGAAACAGAGCTGAAAGTTTGTTCTCAGCTCTGCTGCATGTCATTTTTACTCTGCAATTGACAAAAATGAAACTGTCCTGGGTAGTGGCTTTTCCAAAAGCAGGGAGGAGTGCTGGGTTGATCATTTGTTCCTTGCTTTGACAGTGAATGTTTGTAGGCACATCTTTAAAATGAGCGCTGATACTACCTTTCAGAGTTAGTGGTGTGGTGATTAGGGGGTTTTGATTAATACAGCTGAGGGAAGGGAAGCCTCAAGTGGGAAGGACAAGCTGCTATGTAACAACCAAATGAGTTTGAGTGCAGAGAGGGGAAATCCAGATGAATTCAAATTAATTTCTTCCTAGCTTGAATCTATAGTGTAGCTTTACGCACCCTTTCCCCACCCCCCCCCTTTCTGGCCTGCAGAGGCCAGAAAGCAATTTACAAGGATATCAGAGAGGGATACTCCTTTCCAGCCTTCCTACCTGTGGGAGACGAGGGGACTGTGGGCAAATGGAACAGTTAAAGGCTTCCTAACACTTGGCCACATCCCACAATCTGCTGTGAGCTGGATCATTAAATCATCCTTCTCAAATGAGCCATACTTGTGAAGAAAAGCCGTCTGTGTGTGGCTCATTATTGCTTTCAAGGCACTAACTAGTACCAAATCATAATGTTGCCAATGCAGCATCTTGAACTTGCTGGTGGTGGGTCAGCCACTAGCATCAAAGTAACAGCTAGAATGTTAGTTATTCCTCTCTAAGCAGTACACAATGTCCTCTTAGAGAATGCTGGATAAAATGAGTCCTGTAGAGAAACCAGAATGAGCTCCTCAGATGCCACATTTTCAGGTTTGTGCTTGTGTTTTTTTCCCTTTTCTGCAGGAGAACTTCCAGTCTGTTTATAACTGGCAGTATATCCACTGCCTGTATTTCTGGTGTCGAGTTCTCAGCACAATCTATCCCAGTGAGGTCATGGAGCCGTTGATCTATCCTTTGACACAGGTCATCATTGGCTGTATAAAGTAAGTAGGATTTTGTTTGTTTCTTTCTTTTAGCTATACTCCATCTTGCTTGATGTGGCTGAGCAGTTACTAAGGGGTGTTATTGTTATGTGATTTGGATTCAACCTTGCATTGTAAGGAATTGTCTGAGAGCTGCTTTTATTGAAGTATTCTAGCTGAAGATGTGAGCACCTATATGTTTAGGTGGTGAGAAAGTTGTGGTGTAGGTTATTTTCTCCTAGGCTAAATTCTCTGTGTAAGAGAAGTTGCAGTCTGAATAGCCTGGACACATTATCCTCCCAGTTGTACAAAGTGGCAAGGAAAAATGTACTGACTTGCCTCAGGATCTAACGGTGCCAAAGTACAGAATCAAGTCCTCATCTCTAGCTCTGTAAATACAGTTAGAAGATGTGTTGTTTTGTGCATATTTGTTAGAATTTGAAGAACTAGGACACATATATTGTTTTAGTATGCCTCTGCTGAGAATCTTTTTCTTTTCCCATCAGTTTATGTGTTTATATATGAAATTTTGTCCTTTGAAATGGCTGTTAATAATGAGCATTGAGGGAATTTCTGAAGCTTTGGTGATCTCTGAAATCCTGTTAGCTCTGTTAACCAGATTCTCAGCTTTAAAACACCACCCGCCTGGTCTTGAAAAACTCCCAAGTGGTGATGAAGATAAGCAGATTTAAAGGATCGTTAAGAATATGCATACATCCCTCTTCCCATCCCCCATGCACATAGGCTGCTTCCCACTGCTGTTGTAGAGCTTTAGTTGTCCTGTGGACTAATCTAGGCAGTTTTCTACCTGTCCAGGCAGATAAATCAGCTATCTGGGGCCAAGGAAAGGTGAATCGGGTGAGTCTCAGCAAGAGCAGCAAATACAATTTGTTAGCATCTGTGACGGACAGGGCTGCTTGGCACGAAGTACAGCTACTGTCTGACAAGGCTTTAAAGATTTGGAAACCCAACAGATGGGTTCTAGGGTAGGGAAAATAGATCCCACCCTGGCTTTCTTACCAAGTCAAGCCAGTGTCTAGGATGTAAGAAGGGGGTACATAAGTTAGCAGATGTGGGATTGATGTGGCTCCACAGGCTTCAGTCTATACCCAGGATCCCTAGTGGCTCCCTCCTGGGTATAGTCAGCATCTTCTCAGTGTTGGTGGCTGTGCTGGCCAAAGTGAGCCCAGCAAGAGTCAGTCTCTATGCCACATCCCCTGGTGTAGATAACATCTGTAGCAACTGAGTGTTACGGAGGAACTCGGGTTGTTTGTGTTTGAGATGAGAGGATAAAATAATGTAGCTTGCAGGTCAAGGGTTTTTTTGCTTCATGTACCATTTAACACATTTCTGGCAGGCTGCTTAGTCCACTGACAGCAGTCAGATACTTTCTTGTGGAGGTGGCACGAATGAGCTGGACCCCTCTCTTTGTTCCTCTGTGCTGCTCGGCTTTGAGAGGTGTGTGTATGTGATCAGGTGTTGGGGCAGGATGCTGTGTAACATCTGGAATACCTTCTCATTTCTGTTTCTGATGCAGCGTAGTGCTCTGGGGGTCCATCTGGAGGGTGGTAGTGCTGGGAGGTGGCTCTGCTTCCCCAGTGCCTTTTGTACCGGGAGGTGGCGCCTGGCTCCAGCGCAAGGGCAGTGAGCAGGGTGTCTGTCTGTCTGTGGGACCTGATCGGTTCTTTGTGCCACTCTGGCCTCTTACGTGAGTGGAATGGGGAGAAACCACCATCCATCACAGGCTTTTTGCTCTAGGCAGGGACCAGGGCAGAATTTGATAAGTGATTAAACAAGATAAATAGAAGAAGAGGATTGCCTGCTAAAATCAAGATTAGCTCCCTCATTTTCTTGCTCCTTCTATTTGCTTACCAGCATATAAAATACATTGAAACTATTTTTAATAATACATATTTCAGAAATGGGCCCCATGTGTGTGTCTGGAAGTTGCCTGTGCTCAAGATGTGGTCCAGGGAAGTTGGAGTACTGAGTGGAGAAGTACTGGAACTTTCTGCCATTTCTGTGGTGCTGGGAAGAGCCTTATTGCTGAGTTTGCTCATGGAATTGCCATGTAACAATAAGTGATGCTGTTCTCACAAACAGCTTAAACGTTGCAGTTAGTTTGACCAATGGGACAGTGTTGCAGGTATTGCAGAGATAGGAGAATGTGAAGGACATGATTTCCCCCTTCCTTTCACTGCCTTGTGCTTTTCTCTGCCTCTGTAATCCATAAGTTCCTCCTTTTGATCAGTGTGCTTGCATTTGTCAGAGTTCACGGTTGGATTTTTTTGTAGCAGAGTTGTTGCAGAAGCTCCTGTTCTGTTATTATTCCTTTTCCCCTCATCCCATAAAGAGTTTTTCTGACCATGTCTGCTTGGATTTCTACCTTACTCCCAGTCTAAGCTATAAAAATGAAGTTCTTCCCTGGCTTATAGTTAAATGAGGATTTTTGGTGCCTGTTAAATTTTGGGTTCTGGCCTCTCAGCGCACATAGGGGAGGAAGCAGGTACAGCCTTCTCCACGGAGAATCAAGCACAGCCTTGATGTCCCTGAGCAAGTTCCCTTGGTGACCTGTCCTGGTGGGGCAGAGGCTGATGTTGAAAGAAGCTTTTGCTGTCCTCTCTAGCCAGAGAAAGATTGTGGTCAGCCAGGAGTATAACAGAAGGAGTTTTAGTGAGTAAAAATAAGCCCTGAGAAGCCTTTAGGCTGTTTTCGACACCACAGCCTGTGCCCTGGCTGCTTGGGAGAAGTACAGCAGGCATTCCAGGAGATAGTGATGGTAAAACATTAGGGAACACTCTCTGCTGAGATGAAATGTGAGTCATTTTGAACCCCCCGGCTGTGGCCTGGAGTGACTAGACTGTTGGACCTTCCTCAGCAGAGCTGGGACCCAGCTGTGTTTTGTATTCCCTGTGCATCCAGCCATCGGGAAGTTGAGCGGATTGTTGCATCGCCACGCACTCTAAAATTAATGGTCTTGGTTTACAGTAAATCTATACGCTTAACAGGTTTATTCCTTGATCAATTAATTCCTGAGAATGGCTTTCGTCATCTCCAGTGGTGCCAGATCATGGGTGCAAAGTAGATTTATTTCTATAATGGATCCAATGATAATTATTTCACTATCTGGAGGGGGAGCGGGGGGAGATGTGGGTGATTTATGGTGCCTGGTCAAGCATGGTTTTTTGCTCTCCTGGATTGCTCAGCAAGCTCTTTGGGGAGGGGAGGGGTTCATTTATCAGACTTGAGCCTGTTGTCTGGGAACTGCATTTTTTGTGGTGTGGGGTTTTGGTTTGGTTTTTTTAATCCTTGTAAATGCTGGAGGCATCCATGTCTTCACGTAGAGGTCATTCAGTGTGAGAGGTTTCTAGAATGGTACAGTAGTGAGGTCTACTGTCTTTTAGGGGTAGCTCTGCATTTTTCTCTCTGCTGCTGGCTTACATGGTGCTGAGGGAGCTCAGTCCCAACCTTACCAAGGGAGTTGGCTCTACTTCTTTCTTAATAGCTGAGTGTGTAATGGTTTGAAGTGTGGGTCAAAGCCTGGCCTCTTCCCCTCCATGCTGATTACTGGCTGTTCAAATGTACATGTTGCCTCTCTGAAGGAGATGGGAATAGCTCAGGTGCTCCTCTGGACTGGAGAGGGCTGAACAGATTTGGTCACTCTCATTCCCACTCTCTCCTTTCTGATGTGCTGGTTGTTGCTAGTCCAGCTCCTTCTGCCTCGGTGACATTCCACACTAAAAGTGTCACTGTTCAGGTGACAGCATGAACTTTGGCTACACGTAGGGTATGTAGCCTGAAATGGGAAACTTCTTCCTCCATGTAGTCCCTCTGGTATGCTGGGGGAGCCCTTTTCTTGATCAAACTTGCTGCTTTAGATGGGCATTTTACTGCTGGTTCCTGTTACTTTTCCTTGCATACCTACCTGTGCTGGGAGCATGAGAGCTGAAAGTGTTGAACATGACTAAACAGCATCAGTGATAAACTTAATCTGCAAAGCTCTTGTCTTGTAGCGCTTTCTCCCAGCAGAAGCTGGAAACCTAGTGCTTTGGTTGCAGGAATTTGTGTGTTATTGTTACAGCTTTAACATGGTGAATTTTATTTTCAGCTGTGGGATAGATTCAGCAGCTCAAACAGTTTGCTGTGCAACACTAAAGCTGCCTGCCTTTTGTTGAGTAGGAAAGGCTCTCAAGTGTCACTGAAGGCTGCAGGTGCAGTTCCTGTATAAACTTGGCCTAATACCCTTTCTTCTTTTTTCCTTCCTAGGCTGGTACCAACAGCTCGTTTCTACCCTCTGCGTATGCACTGCATCCGTGCACTTACACTGTTGTCTGAGAACACCAGGACCTTCATTCCAGTGTTACCATTTATCCTGGAGGTTAGTTGGTTCCTGCTGACCTAGTAAGGGCTGATGCCTACTACCTAACACACTCGCTTACTGTACCTGCCAACGGCTCCCAAGATTGCCCTATTTGCTTACTCCCTAAAATCCCAGGCAAACAGCATCAGACAGAATGTATTGTTTGGTTAGCAAATAGGATTAAACTTTTATTGGCCTATGAGCAGAGAGTATCTGAGATCAGCTGGGTGCAAAAATACATTCCTAGGCGGTTTAACTAGTGCAAGTGGAGTAGGCAAAGAGTTTGCCAAAGAAGAGATTCAGAGGCTCAACTGGTTGCAGTAACTCCTCGAGCTGTTGTTACTTGATCCTGCTGATGTGTTCATATCTTAGCAAAAGGAAAAGTTAGGATCTCCTAACTGCAGGCAAAGGGAAGTGGAATGAAAAAGCCCTTCAAGAATTAGAATTTATTTAGGGGGAAAAAAACCTCTGCAAATGCGACCTGGCAAAATGCAGTATGTTAGGTGAAATACTGGTGCTAAGAGACCATCCAGCTTTCCCACTTACCAGATGCCTGACATCTCTCCACATAGGTCTTTCTAGCTTTGCTGCTGTGAGAAGGTAGTACAGAAGTGGTGCAGCCAAATTTCACTGAAGAAGTGTGAGCGAGGCCGGGTGAGGAATGCAGAAGCCCCAGTAGGTCGACATGAGGCTGGACACCGAAGAGGGGGAGGGAAGAGCAATTTCTATAATAAATGACCTGAGTCAGCCAGGCTCATTCCTAATCAAGTTCTGTTGAAGCAAAGGCTTTTGTGGTTTTGTGTTGTTGTAAACGTCCTTTGCAAACCACATCCTCTGAGCCTGTGGAAGGCAGCGATGTTTATAAATCTCCTCCTGCTCTCCCGCCGCCTCCACTGCTCCCTGGCCTGTGTGGCTTTGCCATTCGCCTGCTTCCTTCCTCTTGTTCATGCATATTTGAAATTCTGCCAACCAGATTTAGTGTTAGAGGCATCTCCGCTCTGGGGTGGTGGAGCTTGGGGTGAGGATGGTTTCTCTGCTTTTTACTTCTTAGTGCTCTGAGAGATAAAGCATTTTTCCCCTCAGGGCTTTACCCCCTGTTTGCATTCTGGCTCCAACACCTTGGCTCTAATCTGTGTGTCAGGCCCCAGCCAGACGTTACCACGCTGCATGCTGAGCTTCCTCCTGGCTTCCACAAGCCCCCAACCACATCCGATCCTGCTGTGTGTGTTTGTGAGGCACTACTCAGCTCAGTAGTAGGCGCTTGTCCAGGTGTTGGTGACAAGGGAGAGATGGGGGCAGGGTAAATGTGTGCATGTGTGTTGCTTGCATACTCTTTCACATTAACAATTATTTTCCTTTAACTTCTATAACCCAAGGTGACTGGCATGATGTTAAACTCCCAAATCTCCCTGCAGCTGTCAGCCTTTCCCTTCTTCCTGCCTATCCTCCTGCAAGGGATCCCTCAAATATCTTGTGGAGCTCGCAGGAGCATTCAGGGCTATTTCCTTTGTACTTCCAGCTCTTCCCAACTCCCCCCTCCTCTCTGTTACAGAGGTATCTGAATGCTCTTAAAACCCTTAGTGTGTCTCCATAAGCTGTCTTCAGGCAGGAGATGTATTCCAGCTATGTGGATGAGATGGTAGGAAGCTTTAGCACACAGAGGAGAAGTGACCTGCCCAAAGTCCCAAGGTGGCTGTGGTGATGCTGGGAAGAGAATCTGCATTCTGATGCCCAGCCTAGTGCTTTAACTGTGAGCCTGTTTCTACCAGCTCACAAGTTCAGCAGTGACTTAGTCAATAGATATTGGTCCCATGCCACACCAAGTCATGAATCAAAATCCATTTTAAGCCCATTATCCAAACCATCGTGAGATTTGAGGGATCTGATCAGTGAGTTTGGTACTAAGCAGGAGTCGACTTGAGGGTCATGACTGGGATTGGGGGAGTGGAATGAAGCCTTCCCAGCATAAGGTATGCTCCATTTGATAGGAATGAGGAAAGGCTGCTTTCTCTGTCACTGTTGCAGCTGAATCCAAATGCAGCGAAAGAATGGCTGTGGAGCTTGTGACGCTATATTTTGTGCATTTTTTTGGAGAGGGCTTTGGGCAGCCTCAGAATGTAGATTCTATGAAGCTTCTTGTGTGAGAAGTGACTGTGTAACTCTGTGTTTCTCTTCCCCCTTTCCATCAAGGAAACCCAACGCTTGCTACCTCTTGTCTCAGCCCTGTCGCTGCTGTGGTTTCAAGAGAAGGCAGATTGAATGTTTGTGCAATTCCCATAGGCACAGGAATTCCCCAAGCCCCTGCCAATAGAAATGAGAGCTGGCTGCTTGATGCATCTTGACAAGGGCTGATGCTCCCCAGCGTGGGCATCCAGCGCTGTCTCCTCTCTGACTCTGCTTTCCAGGATGGAGCAAAAGAAGCAGCTTGCTAAAATTACGTCGTAGATGGGAGGAGGTAGCTTGGAAGAGAGTGTAAAGCAGGCAGGCTTTTATTTTTGTATTGTTACTCCCCTCGAAGGGCCTGTGAGATCTCAGGCTTTTCTTTTTTTTTTTATCACTTCAATTATTGTCTGACAGCCACTAGTTTCTGCAGCAGGAAAATTGGTGGCTCATCTGCTGCAAGGCAGGTGTGGATAAACAAGGTAGAAATCTCCCCACAGGCAGACTTTGCATGCCAATTTAAAATTGGCTTCTCCTGTGGAGGGATGGGAGAGGACGTTAACCCTGACGTGCTTAGGAAGGCATGAGTTTTTCACTTTGACGCTTAAATGGCTTTGAGTCTTGTTTTGGATGTGCAGCTTGCTTTGGAGAAAGTCTCCGGGGGCTTGGAGTGCAACATATATGGGAGCAAGCAGCGGATTGTGTCAGAAGAAATCAGCTGATACGAAGATTGTAGTTAGAGAATTGATAATGCTGGACATGGTCATACATTTAAGCACAGATCTGAAATTAGTTTTCTAAAAGACATGGGCTCTTTGCCTCTTTTACACAGAGAGGAAAAGCTGGAACTTTAGACACACTAAGATAAACCACTGCACCACCTGAAGATTCATCCTTCCTTTTCCTCATTCTCCTCCTTCCACTGCTATATTGCAGCTCTTAAATTCTGGATCACAGCCCTGCAGGTACCAGGGGTTGTTTGAGTGAAATCATGCCTGACCAATCTAATAGACTTCTATGATGAGATGATTGGCTGAGTGGATGAGGGGAGAGCAGTGAGTGGATGTTGTTTATCTTTTCTTTATCAAGGTTTTGGATACCATTTCCCATAACTTCCTCACAGACAAGCTGATGAACTGCAGACTAGATAAGCAGACTGTGGGGTGTATTGACAACTGGCTGAACTTCCAGGCTCATGCTGTGATCAGTGGCATGAAATCTAGCTAGAGGATAGCCACCAGTGATGTGCCCTGGGGATCAATACTGGGGCTGATAGTGGTTATCATATTCATTAATGGTTTGAATGGTGGGGCAGAGTGGCACCATCAGCAAGCTTGCAGATGATATGAAGTTGGAAGGAGTTGTTGATACACCAGATAAGTGTCCTGCAATTCAGAGGGATCTTGACAGGTTGGAGAAATGGGCAGGCAGACACCTCATGTAGCTCAACAGAGAGAAATGCAACATCCTGCACCTGGTGAAGAGTAACCCCATAATAACAACATCCCGGGGGCTGACTGTCTGGAAAGCAGCTTTGTGGAAAAGGATGTAGACAACAAGTTGGCCAAGGGCCAGCGATGTGCCCTTGCAGTAAAGGACAGTGGCATGCTGTGTTAGGCGTAGCTTTGCCAGTGGTTTGACTGTGGACTTGCCCCTGTGCTGAGCACTAGTGAGACCACTGCAGGAGTGCTGTGCCTAGTTCGGGACTCTCCGGGGCAAGAGAGACATGGACATACTGGAGTGAGTCTAGTGAAGAGCCACAGAGATGAAGGGATTGGAGTAACTGTCATGCGAGAAGAGGCTGCAAGAGCTGTGACTTAGCCTGAAGAAGAGAAGGCTCGGGGAAGATCTTCTTAATGTACAATACCTGAAAGGAGGGCGCGTAGAAGATGGAGCCAGGCTCTCTGAAGTGATGTCCAGAGATGGGATGCAGTGGGCACAAACAGAAACACAGAAGGGCTTGTCTGAACATCAGGAAATGCTTTTTCTTTTCTTTTTTTTTTTTACTGCGAGGCTCACTGAGCACTGGCACAGATTGCCCAGGAAGGTTGTGGAGTCTCTGTCCTTGGAGATAATAAAAAACAATCTGGACATTGTCCTGGGTAGTTGGCTCTAGGTAGCCAGAGCAGGGCAGGTTGGACAAGATCTCCAGAGCTCTTTTCCAACCTCAACCATTCTGTGAATAAAGAGGTTGAAGCCAGATTTTTCTCAATGGCACTTGGTGACAAGATGAGAGGCAATATGCAGAAAATTAAATACAGGAGACCCCACTTAAGCATTTGGGGGGGAAACCTCAACAATTTTATATGGTGAGTCTAGAACAGGTTACCTAGATAAATAGTGGAGTGTCTGTCCTTGGAGATACTCAAAATCTGACTGGCCGTGGCCCTGAGAAACCTGTTCTAGTTGACCCTGCTAGATGACTTCCAGAGGTCCCTTCCAACCATAACTGTGAAACTGAGTACTTCAAGCCAGCTTCTGCAGAAAGTTGGGCAGCTTGTCTGAACTTGACAATAATCAGACTCTGCTCGAGCAGCTTAACTAGCTGCTCTCAGCCCTTCCCTCAGTGGAGTGGGAGGGTGACCTGAGGGAAAGCTGCAGGCAGGCCCGGCAAAGCACTGTGTCCCTGCGGAGAGCTGGCCTGGGGCTGCCAGCTTTGGGGTGATCAAAGCAGATGCCAGGAGGCTTTTGCTAGAGCCTGAGAGAAAGAAATGGGGGGCAGATGGGGCGATACAGTGGGAGTGCTGTGGCTGCAGAGTTGGTTCTGTGCTTTGCACTCTGGCAGTGCAAACTGTATCTGAGCACCCTTCTGACTAGCCACGTGGAAATTGTCTGTGAGCTTGAGATTGCCAGAAATCTTTCTCCTTCCTGCCTGTGTTGCCCTGTCCTTTCCTTTGTCTGCTAGTGGTTATCACTTAAGCCAAGTTGTTGGCTTTTGACATTTTCTGGCCCTCTAGTCCCTCATTATCGCCTTTCTACCCTGCCACAGGATTCCTAGACATCAGTCATTCTCTCCTTCGGTCTGGCTGTTAGCTGATCTAGTCTGCAGTCTTGAGATGGGAACCACATTTTCCCCCCTTCCCACATGTCCTGACCAGCTCCCTAGCACCTTCTGGGAAAGTTTCGAAACCTTTGCTTGCATTTCCCCACTTGCCTAGCGGCATGTTAGGATCCCACAGAGCCTGACGCCTTGTGCTTTAATGTGTCTGACCTCAGGGATCAATACTACTGTTTTGGCCAAAGAAATAACCGTGCATAACGAGGTTTATAGCATCGATTCCCTAGGCTAGGGCTCTTTGTTTTCACAAGCCACCAAGCTTGTCCCTCCCTTCCAAATAACCTGGATTGACAAATAAAATGTAAAAAATCAATAGTCGTCTCCATGCTTTTCTGGCCTGGGGGCATCCATGTGACCTGAACACCCTCCCTTTCCTCCTCACCTCACCCTCTAGCAATCAGTATGCTGCATCCCCTTGTTGCTGGGCTGCTTGGGGTCTGATGATGAATGTGTTGCTGCTGCATAGAGGGAATAGAAATTATTTCCTGCTCAGGAGTGCAATTTAAAAGTGTTGGGGACAGGGAGAGGAACTGTAGGTTACTTTTGAGGTGCTCAAAAGTATGGTTGGGCAGGATATTCTCTTTATCAGCCTCCCTCAATGGTTGTCATCAGATATGCAAATGACTACCAATTGTTGGCTGAGGTGTTTTTTGGTTTTGTTTTCCAATGAGATCTTATTGCTAATGAACACCTCCCTTGATTGCCACTTATCACCTGATGGGGGTCTCTTGGAATCTGCCCCAGATCAAGTGCTTTTTGCAGTTCTTGCCATCTCTTTCCTGAGGTCTGCCCCTACCAGTCTGGGAGAAGGCATACTGGTATTGCTGTTCATTTTGGAAACCTTTTGCTCCTTCCTGTATCACAGCTTCAGATGAAGAGCAGCGCAGCACACAGGCTTATTGGGATAGTGTACCTGATGTCTGCCCAGGGCAGTAGGGACCAAGGCAGATTCTGGCTCTAGCTGATTTCAGCTGAAGATAGCATTCCTGTGTGCAAAATGTAGCCTTCCGAGGAAGTGAAGAATGGAAGTTCTCATTGATTCATGTTACCCTTCCCCCAAAGAAGTTGGGAAACTCCTCCCAAAAAGGAGAGAGTTGGGAAAAGGCTTTCATAGTTCTTGGTCTTGATTACAATTTATTAAGTTTTAAGGCCATAATGGCTGCTCTTAATTAAAACCAAACTTGAGATGCCACCCTGGAGAGCGAGTCACACACACATATGTGAGCTTCCTCTCTGTTTTCTCCTTTCTACTATGGAAGCTTCATACCTTCTGTTTCAGAAATACTTCTCTCCCCAACCATTATCATTAAACAAGCTCTGGAAAAACACAAAAGCAAAGGTGCAGGTCTGTCTTTTGACATTACATACTAGTCTACTGGGTATCCAGCTGTACAGAGCTTGTGTGTGCTCATCATTTTGATGAGCAGGGTGCATGGTCTCCTCTCAAACTCTGGGAAGGGGCCAGTTTTTCTCCATGTCCCTTGCTATAAAACAAAATGTGTCCATAGGGAATAATATGCACTTATTCAAAGGCTGTTCAGTTCTAATTGGTACAAGGGATGCCAGTGGGAAATGTGTTAGAATAGAAACCTTGCTTGGCAAGGGGTGTTTGTGAAAAGGACTTACTGGTCTCTTTGCTTCCTGGGACAATTATTTCAGTGACAGTAGGAGGGTAATGGATTTGTTGTAAGCAACATCTAGTCTTGCTGTTGAAAAGCTTTTCACCTTAAGGGACAGCTCCAAAATACACTCAAGCTTTATATTATGATCTTTCTGACCACTAGAAGCATGGGTCTGAGGAACAAACCTCTAGTTTCTTGTGCTGTTGCTTGTGTTGGGTTCCTTGTACCCCACACTTCTGTGGCATCTTTCACACTCAGGTCTCTAAGGTTTCAAGTGTGTTTGGTGTTTGCTTCCTAACTGTACCTTGGTAGGGTCTTTAAGAAAGCTGTGGGACAGTGATCAGAACAGGCAAGCAGGAATCAGGATTTCTGGCTTGTCTTCTCAGCTCTGCCACCAACTGCATGATCTCAGTTGAGTCATTTGATATCTGTTGTTTTGTGGTGCAATCATCTTTGTGCTTGTTTTTTTCTGTTGTAGGTTTTTCAACAAGTGGATTTCAACAAGAAGCCAGGACGTATGAGTGCTAAGCCTATAAACTTTGCAGTGATCTTGAAGCTTTCCAATGCTAACCTTCAGGAGAAGGCCTTCCGAGTAAGTGGAACCCCAGCGGCCAACAGTGCACAGTTTCTCTGTAAGCAGCAGGGTTGCCCTAGCGATATGCTTTGTGTTCCTGTCCTGTAAGGCTGGAGATTCATTTCCCAATCTGGGCGCTGTAGGATTTAGTTCCTATCTGATATCTCTATTTCTGCTTCCCCTGCTCAGGATGGACTCATTGAACAGCTTTATGACCTGATGCTTGAGTATTTCCATTGCCAAGCCTACAGCATTGGATTCCCAGAGTTGGTTCTCCCAACCATCATTCAGGTAAGGTGTAAGATGCTTCTTAGTCATGCTATGAACATGCACAGAGCGGGATAAAGTCATTTAAGCTAGCGATGAGCTCAAGATGGTCCTCACAATGTGAGGGGAGAGCTGTTTACCTTTTCTTAATTATAGTTTTTCTTTGCATTTTGGGGAATTCTTGGGGAGGAACAGAGGCATCGCATCTAATTAGGAGGCTGAAGGTAGATGAAAGTGGCTGTGGAGTTAGCCACTGTTTTGGGAGACAAAGTGGAACAGAGGGCTGCATAACTGCTGCAGAGATGTGTTTTTGACTAGTGAATGCAGATGAGTTCTTGGCAATTCAGAGTTATCCGAATTGCTGTATTGTTTCAGAGCAGTACCTGTGCTCTGTGAACCCGTACTTTTCTTTTCCTTATGGCCTCCCTCACATGCTCTCCACAAGATGGCAATCTTCCCTCCTTTCACAGTGTCTCCATCAGCTGGGGCACTTTCTCCCCAGGTCCCTCCATACAAAACAGTACAATTCTTGTCTCCATCCCTCCTCCTTGCTGCACCTAACGGTAGTGCTGCAAAGTAGTCTCCTTTGCGTCTCCCCTGGCATTCCACGGTGCAGAGTGTTCTTCCTAGCCACTTCACGTTTACATACTTCGTTGTCCGCAACAAAACCGCCTACTAGTGCTGTGCGTCTGGGTGTTTTGTGCATAATCCTTCCCTAATACCATGCTTGCTGGGTGGCTTCAGTTTTGAACGAGCAGTGACCTCTCTGCTTTGAACAGTAAGATTGCTCAGTGCAAACATGTTGGAACTTGTTCCCTGCCTTCCTCCCAGTCCTCTCTATTTTTAACTCGTGAGTGGCAGGTGTCCTACGAGTTTGGCAGAGGGCTGCTGTCGTATCCTCCATGGGGACGTGAACCTCCGCTTTGCTTTGGTGTCTGCCACGAGACCCTGTGGCTGCATACCTTGTTGCTACGATGCCTCTGGTTGACATGGGAGCAATGTCTCGGTTGGGACCCACAGGCTGCTTGGGAGGCAAATCTCCTTGTTTCTGCTGTATGTAATAGGCTGGCATCTGTCAGGCGCATGACTCTTGGCTGGGTCCCTGCAGCCTGGCACAGGCCATTGCCTAGCTGGCATTAGGCTGCTTTGGCTAATGTGAGCTGACAGGCAGTCTCTGTGCTAGGAGAGCAGCTCCTGTGCTTGCTCTCGCTTTCCGTGCCTCTCTCTTATCGGCAGCGAACAAAGCCCTTTCCTCTCAGCCAGCAGCTGTTGAGAGCATCGAAGCTGTCGGAGCCGATGTTCTAGCTGGAATGAAAAACGGCTGACGGCCCTCTGGCACCAAGCGCCCTGTGGCTTCCAAACACACCCTGGGACCAGCCTGTATTTCTGCAGAGAATTAATGCTATCGGATTCCTATTTGGCTGCCACTAACCACAGCCTCGTGGCGTCTGCTGGGCTGGGGTGCTGAGGTTAGCTTCCCAAAATCTCAGAGTCTTCGGGAAAGGAGGGGGGGGGGGGCTTTTCTCCTGGAATGGTTCCAGTTAACTGTAAAAATCCATCTGTCCTGATTCTTCCTCCCCGATGAGCTCACGCTTCTCTCAGTGCCGTGTCGTAGGGGCTGTGTTCCAGCTGGCGACGGTTGCGTTCCTCGTCTTCTGGTCAGCGGCTTTGGGAGAAGCTAGGCTGAACTGCCTTCAACCTGAACTTTAAAACCTCCCTGCTTGGAAGGCAGGAAGCACCCCGGCAGATCAAAGGAAAGGAGAGCCAGTAGGGGCAGGAGACAGTTCAAAGGCTTCTGTTCTGCCCAGCTGCTGGGATGACCCTATGGTGGTCACTGCCTCCGCAGGCTGGTGAAGAGCTCAGAGTGCAGAGCCTGCGTGCCTGGATGCTTGGAAGAGACTGCCTCTTCCCTCCTCTAGAGCCCTGACAAGCATCACAGAGCAGAGGTGGGAGGTTAAAGGGAAGAACTGGGCAGACATCGATAAGGGGTAGGTACTGCTGGGTGGAGGCAAGAGATGGCATGATGTAGGCATGACTTGCAGCTAGACAGAAGGGCAGGAGGTGCCGGTTTGCCTTGCCAGCAGCCACTCCTCCTGCTGCTCGCTTTCTGTCCCAAGTTGAATATTCTCTCTGCTTTTTGTAAGTGGAGGATTGGGCTTGGTTTGGGTTCCCTGCAACACACACACACACCCCCAGCTGCTTCAGATCATTTATAGTTCTCTGCGTCGTTTACAGTAAGAGGAGCTGGGGTTTTGCTGTGGTCTCTGCTGGTATAAACCATTGGTGTTTAAGGCTGGCAGTTTGACAGAATCAATCCCACTAATCACAGAGCTGCTTAGCTAGGAACCAATGTGAGATGTTAATGACACACACACACACACGCGTATGTTCTGATTGCTTTTATTCTGGAAAGATACAGTTGTTGTATTTGGCAGAGTGGAAAAAGGCATACACAGAGTCCCTTTCTCTCTCTCCCTCCTCTATCTTCTTTTACCTTCTTGGTTGTGTTCCCTGCCTCTTAACACAGGACTGAGATCTCATTACGTTTCGTTAATATCTGTGGCAGATAGTGGTGGGACTGTGAGGGATTGCAGGGGTAGGAGAGAGGAGGGGGAGAGAAGAAATGAAGCATACGGCCGTGAGAGCGAACACACAACACCAAACTGCACAGATAGAGCCTGAGATTTTGCAGGATTTCTGGTGACACTTCTGCAACGAAAGAAAAATGATAATGTATGTGGCAGCGGATGAAATGGATCTGGGGCTGCAGCTGTGGGGATCAAGTGAGATAAATCGAATGACAAATGCATCTCTCAGTGGAGATAAATATGCAGCACCTATAAAAAAATAAGTATTTTAGAAAGGGGGGGGGGGGTAGGACAGGCTTCACCAGCAGAAGAATAGTTTTGCTGATGGTTTCTTTGTACTTGTTTGATGGGCTGTATGCTTTGTGGAAAGGGGGGAAGGTGTTCATTTTAACTCCAATTTTTCTGAGTTGGATGTATGATGGCAGGTGGGCGTATGCTGGCCATAAAGGGACAAGAGAAGCCCCTGCTGCTAGGTAATGGGGGACATTCTCCATGTGTGTAGCAGACAGCAGATCCTGCAGCATTATACCCATCAGGAGAGCAGTGTCCTGACAGAGAGGGGCTAGGTGTGACTGTCACCTCTTGATTAACATTTAATACCTACCCACTTGGCATGTAAGATCAAGTCAACGTGTGGGCTTGACAGGAGGGAGACATCATCTTCCTTCCCTTAGCTCTGTCTTTTGAGGCAGAACATTTGAAGCCGTAAGTAGAGAAGGCAGTACTGTATTTTCTGACTAGAAGCATTTTATCTCTATCATGATAGCATCTGCAGGTCCCAGCTGAAGTGAAGATTCCATTGTGGTTAACCATTTTCTTTTGCCTCGTTGGATCTCTTTCTCTAAATCAAGTGTCTGTGTTGTGTGTGTGTATATATATATTTATGCCTCTAGCAAAGAGCTTGGCCTGCAGAATTTGGACAGCACTCCGGAGACTTGTCTTGGAGTTGGTGAAAACTGTTAGGAGACAGTGTTGTAAACTGGAATTCAAGCCATGAGTCAATCTGGGCACCCCCATCTCTCTTTCTGTCATCAAAAGTATCCACTGCTGCCTCAGCTTTTAGTCTGGAGGTGTCAGAACAGTGCAGTGGTGTTGGAGGGCGGTTTGTATTAGGAGGGGAAATCTCCTCTGGTGGGGGGAAAAGAGGTTTGCTCAAAAACAAGGCTACGGAGATAAAAAAAGAAAACAATGCAAAAAATGTGCTGTTTTCAATGAAGTCTCATTGTCTGAGAGTAGTGAAATGTGCTTTGGGTGCAGAGAGAGGGCAGGAGCAGATTCTCTGTGAGTAGGATGGTCCTTGCGCTTTGCAGCAGTAGGGTTTGTGGTTTCCTGGCAGACTGGCTCTTGTCCTGAGGGTTACACATAAGGCCTTGGGTCTAAAAGAAAGAATTGCCTAGGCGCATGCTGCACAAGTTGTTCACAGAGATGGTTATTTTGTGAATTTTTCTGTGGTGGCTGTGTGGGTTTGTGCCCTTGAAAAATCAGTGGTGCCAGATGGAGTTGGGTTGGTACAGTCAGACACTAAGCAAACTTCACCCCGTGTGACTCTGCAGATGGCCCTCTGTCCTGACCCACAGCTCTGCTGCTGCAACAGCACCAAGTTTTCCCACCAAGCTATGCCAAAGACCCTTACTCCCAGTCCGCAGCCACTTCCACCCCAATTTTAAGTCTTTTCTCAAACTCTGCCTTTAATCCCAGCCGTCAGTCTCATCCACAGCCTCTTGTATTGGTGTTCCCATTCCTGTATTGGCTGGTGTTCTACAGTCTTAACCCACAGATACCTTTCCCCATTCTAATCCTGGCTTCCCTGTGCTTTTGGCTATCTAGTATCCACTGTTATTCCTGGTCTCCGTGCATCTGGTCCACAGTCCCTCTTAATACTTGGTGGAGCAGGAGACAGGGATATTTTAACTATAATGGCAGCTAGGAGCTGAGGCCCCAGTGAGCATAGAATTCTTTGCTGCTGGTTGCTTGAACTCCACTGACACATTTTTTTTCAGAAAGAAGTAGCGTTAGAGGGTGGAAAGAGCTGTTTTTGAGCAAGGCCCCTGCACTGGGTTGCGTACAAACATCTGGCCTGTCACTGCAACTCTTTGCATCCTCCCAGCCCGGAGTGGCAGGACCCCCAGGGCTGAATATGGATGATACATTGGAGTATGGTATGAATTGAAGGGAAAAGGCACCCCATGCTGTCTGTCACTGGGGGCGGGAAATGTTTTTTTGCTGATGGGATCTGTTTATGGAAACTATTACGTTGCTTTCATTCTTCCTCTCCTTTTCCTCCTCCCAGCTAAAATCTTTCCTGAAGGAATGCAAGATTGCCAACTACTGCAAGCCTATCCGGCAGCTCCTGGAGAAACTGCAGGAAAATTCTGCCTACATCGCCAGCAGGCGTCAGAAAGCCACCTTCGGCGTGGCCAGCAGGGAGTCTGTGGTGAGTCTGCTACTTCGATTTGGGCTTCCTGGAAAGACAGTCAGACTCTGGCTGCTGGGGTTGAGCGGGTGGCAGAGGGAGGAGGGACGACGAGATCATGGAAACGGGAGTGTGTGGGGTGGGGCAGATGTTCACAAACAACTGAACTCGGCAGGGCTCTGATGCTATAGCTGGCAAAACTCTGCAGCCAAGAGCCTCATGGAAAACACAGTCTATAAATTACACCCTTCTATTATTTATAACACACACATATGCACAGAAGCGCCTTGCTTTGCTGGGGCATCTCCTTTTCTGAGAAGTTTCTTTGTTTTCATCATCCTATTCTTGATAGTTCGTGCCAGTTCATGCCTAAAGTGATAAGAGGGATTCTGCTGCCTCTGTAAGTGTGTTGTTTCCTCCTAGTCTGTCGAGACTAGTCTCCAGCAGTGTAGAACCAAGCCATTGGCAGACTGCTATGTGGCAGTTCAGGATCCTGAGGCAAACCTTTCCCCATTTTCCTGGGCCCTTGTGGAGACAGAGCTATAGAATCGGGGCAGTTAGGAGCCGTAAGAACAGTAATCAGGCATCCTGGGCACTGCATTTTCTTCTCAAGAGAGGTGCTATTACATTCTTCTGTCTGCAGCCTAAGCATCCAGCCTGCTGAGAAAATGCTGAGCACAGTCGACACCTAGAAAAGTTGCAGTGACTCTTGATGGCTCATAGCACCTGTGGAGCAGTTGAGTTAAATGTCAGGATTCTACCTTAGTGATGAGATGAAGAGGAGTGACTAAGGTGATGATGGAGACCCCCCCCCTCTTATCTTAGGAAGTGAACTGTAGCACAGCTAGAAAATGGTATATGAGAGGGCGTGTTAGCTAATAGTTGGCCATCTGGCGAACAGGCTGAGATGCTACCTTTTTCCTTGTTTCCCCTGCTCCAGGAGTCTGCTTGCTCTAAGCCAGGTCCTCCTAGGGATGGTGTAGCATATTGTCAGGACAGTCCTTTAGTTGTCCTTGCTTGAAGCTTTTTTTTTTCTTTTGCTTTGCTCCGTCCTTTGGAGACCTGTTGACCTGACGTAAACTCTGAGGTGTTTGAAATCCAGGCCCTATGTAAATGAAGCCAAACGGAAGGAAGCCTTGTTAATTAAGCTTTGTTTGTTGTTAAGCTTTGAGTTGGACATTTTACATTTTATCTTTGCTTTTTATCTAGCACAGCAGCCTTTGCAAGCCTGATAACAGGTGAACTGTATGTGTTCGTGCATGCCCCTCTGTGTGAGAGGAAGTAGTGGGTCTGACTCGTCTTTGCCTGGCAGGAGAGAGGTAAAAATATCTCTGTGAGGCAATTGATGGGTCAGACTGGTCTCTCTGGCCACATGGTATCATTGGAAAGTCTGGAGTGCTTGCATCATTGAAAGCTCCACCTGTTGGCATGGAGCTGAGTACAGAGCAGAAGTTGCAGTGCAGACTAATTTGTCTTCAGAAGCTAAGGGGTAGCGACTGCAGGACTGAAATCCTGACATATCAATGCCAGGACGCAGCAGTGCTATTCTGGGATTAAGGGGTTGATGGACCTGGGTTTGAAGTGACTAAGTAGTCTTTGATTCTGTAAATGCCATTCTGGGTTGGACTGTTTTTGCTAAAGGAATTATACTTCCCGTCTGGAGTGAAGTGGTTAGGGTTTTGTTGTTTTGTACTTTTTGCGGGCAATGCTGTGACCACCCACCCACTCTGCAGAGGTAGAGATTTCGGTCTCTAGGGCTCTCCATGAAACAGATGAGCTGGGGAAGGTCATTGGCTAAATAAAACAGGGTTTCCAACAACTCTGCCACTGTCTGCTTTTCCCAGCAACTCTGGCTGTAGTCCCTTGTGTAAGAACTAAATGATTGTTTTAACATCTTGCTGCCTGTATGTCTCCTAGTTGACATTGGTGCACTTGCTTTCCCAGGGACATCTGGGTGGCTAAGTAGCATGAATCAGGCTGGATTGGCTCTGGAGGGGCAGCAACAGGCAGCCTGCCTCGAGTGAGGGAGGTTGGTTAAGGGAAGCAGGCACCGGTTTGCCAAGCCTGTTTGGAGACGGCTGTTTTGCCATTTAAAGGGTTAGAGCAACAGGGTAAAGTGCTGCTCGGGGAGGATGCCTGGACTGCCTGTGCAAGCCGTAATTTTGCGCTGTGGTGTCGTCCTGTGAGAGAAGGGAGCCTTTCTCTTCCTTCAGTTAATGGGATATCAGTGCTCCTGGGAGCAGAGGAAACAGCCCACTCAGTACTTCTGTGGGGTGGAAGAGCCCGTAGTGGCTTATCTTTTGTGCCCCGGTGGCCCTGTGTTTTCCCCCTACGCCTTTGCAAGCAGATGGTGTAGATTCCCAAGAAGAGCCGAAGCTCCCACAGAGACTGGGCTTCCCAGAAGGGTTTGGAGTGTCCCTCGAAGTCTCGGTTGAGTTTGCCAGGCTGTCTCCGTGATATGTGGGGCATTGGCACTTCTCATGAGCAAACATTGCCAGAAAAGGGAAGGGAAGGAGGGGGGTGAGGGAAGGGGAGGTATTTGCATGTCCCCCTTGCCAGCAAGAGCAATTGAAAGCAAATGCTCTCTGGTTTTCACATGCATGCATTTGTGCCTGGTCCACTGTAGGGAGCAGAGCCCAAATTCTAAGCTAATTCTTCCAGACAACATGCTGAAATGCAGCTTTCATGCGGGGAGTTGCAGAGTAGTGGGTGTGCTTTAGAAAGGTGGATTTTACCTAAGGGTCTATATTATATAATTTTAAAGAAAAAACAACCTGGGGATTGAAACTAGTGCTGCAAGAGGAGCATGATGGTGCAATGTTTAACTTAACATGGAGCGACTGTGAGGGGGATCCCTCCTTGCATCCCAGGAACTGTGGTATGGAGGCATAGGCACACCAGATGTGTTTAGCCTGGCTTCTTCTACATTATTTTATGATTGAGAACTTTTTTTTTTTTGTAAGAAGCAGGTTAATATTTGAGAGTCAGTGCTTTTTTTGAGAGTTCAATGCTAATAGGCTACTATAATAATTAAGGTCTTTGTGAGAGGGGCCAAAAAAGCGGAGCCTGCAGCTGAAGTTGAATCCAAATGCATAGTGTGCAGCTCTGATTTTAGGTTCATCTGCACTAGTATGGGCCCTGGATTGGCAGGGGAAAATGCAAGGAAAGAAAAGGACCTGCAGTGTGTGCTGGGCTGCGTTACAGCTCTGTGGCTCTCAGGCAGACCTTTGCGCCAAGCTGGGGAACCTTCGTTTAAGAACAGTGCAGCCCAGCAGGCTGTCACGCTTAATGAAATGTGAAGTGAGGGAATGAGCTGATGGAAAGCATTGCCTCATTTCCATGGGATTTCCAGATCTTCTGCATTCATCCCCATCTCACATTTCAGATGGGAGGTTTTTCTGGAGGGTGGGTGATGATCTTTGTTACAGTTGTGCAGGTGCTAGCACTGCGGGCTTGATCCATGCTGGGTGTTGCCTGACAGCACAGTGATGCAAAAGCTGTAATAGAAGGAGAATTGCAAATGGTTAAAGGGTGTGATGGCATCCACTCTCTCAAAATTCCTGTTGAGGTGTTCTGACTGGAAAGATGGGAGTATTTTAATGGTCCTTTTAATCTCTGAATTCCAGCACAGTTTAAAACCAAAAGAGCTGTATCGGAACAAATAGACTTTTGCTCTCTGTAAGAAGAGTCTTTCTCAGAAGTTGTCTGTACCAAGCAGCATCAACAAATTGCCTGATTACAGTTGGCAGCCTGATATGAGCCTGATCTATAAATGGGGTGACTTTGTACTCCTCGGGAATTACTCCTCTTGCCATAGTGGTGGGTCGGATCGACGGTAAAGCTGTGCTGTCTGCTGGCTGGCGTCTCTGCTCGCGAGTGCTGCTGGAGTCGGCGGTACATCAGCTGTGCTTTCAGTCAGCCTGCCGGGGAGGAGACCGGAGAGCAGACGCAGGCTCCGGCCATGCAGACCTGGAGCCATGTTACAAACAGTCCCGTGGGGGTTGTGAGTCTGGGACCCGTGATTACCAGAAAGGGCCTGTTTGGCGTGATGCAGTATTGATAGCGCCTGTTACAGGATGCATAAATAGATTCTGCGCCATTAGAGTGCAGGTGACACAAGCTGGTCGCCATTTAATTGCGAAAGTTCAGCTCCTGGTGCCAGCTGCAGAGACCACAGATCATCTCCACATCCCTCCCAGTGATGGGCCAAATCAAGAGCTGGCGTAGACTGATGTATTTCACTTCACAGTATATACTGAGTATTTGCTTATTCGTGGAAGTTGGAAGCTCTGTGCCGCTATCCATTGCGGAGACCTGCTCTTTCTCTTGTTCAAGCACTGCTCTTTAAACAAACTTCTTCCTGTGCCTTGGCTCACAGGCTGCAGCCAACACCATGGCTCCCTAGTTTTGGGGCTCAGCTCCCCAGAAGCAGTTGATCTGAGATCTGCTGAAGAATATTTGGGCTGCTGCTGTGTTTTCTGCTGTGAAGATGGTCTGGCCTTTCGTTCCCACCCTCAAACAGGAGCATTGTGAACACACAGCTGCCCATACAGAGCTCTGGATTTGTTCTCGCCCCTGGATTCGGGATATTCTTTTTGGATCTGTGTTGACCTTTGAGCATATCTATGCTAACCTTTGTTTCCGTTGCTCGTTCCCTTCTTCCTTTGCCTGTTTCACTTCCTACTTGTGTTTCATGACTTCCTGCTCACATTAGATTGACTTTTTACTGTGGGGTAATGCAAAGCCTCTGGGCACTGTGGTAATCCAGTTAACAGGTACAGTTCTGTGTGGGTTTTAAGTTAAAGGGATGTTGGCAGGTTAAGGAGAATGTATTTTAATATGACATAACACCACCCCCCTTTCAGCGCTAACATGCCAAACGATTGAAGTGTAAAAGAATTTTTAACCATCTAATTTGCTTCCCACCATTTACAGTGTTTGCGCCTCCTTATTCTCCCTGCTTGGACAGCGGAAACAGGCTCGGCACTTCTTCGTGCTCTGCTCTCTCAAGGTTGGGATGAGTCCAAACCCTGCAGGGGAATGTTTGTTTCAAAAATAAACACTTGGCTGTAGAACAGGGGGAACAGGCAGTCAGACATCTTTGGTACTTAGGTCTTGTTCTTGTAAATGCTTGTGTGAGGTTTTTCTGAATTAAAAACCTAGAACTGAGCAGATGATCAAATGCCTCTGTTGAAGGAGCAGGGGACAAATTTTGTCCTGGTAGATCCTCTGATCTGTCTCTTTGATTCCTACCTTCAGGTTTCAGTTGAAGTAATTTCTTTTTCATTACAGTAGGCTGCATCATCTGACTTGACTTCTGTGTCAGTGTCTTCTCACTAGAGCTAGAGTAGAAGTGAATGTTCAAGGCCAAGATAGTAACAGTGGATCCCAGAAGGCATTGAGCTGATTTTAGGAGAGTCCATTGTGAATTCTCAGCAATTCTGAGAATCAGGCCTCTTCTAGGAGGGAGAAACAGGAATCTGGGAACCCACATTTCGGGCCACCATGCTGGGAAAACTTGGCGATCTTCCATAAGCTAAAGCATTTTATGCACCACCACATAGATGCTCCTTTATGAGAACTTTATGCTGTCCTTCAGCACCATTGGCATCCTGTGCTTTGGTATTGCATAAGTAAGCTGTTACATTGGCCAACCTGTCCATTTCATCTTTTGGCTTTCTTTGATTTCCCTGTAGTGCCCAGGCATTGTTTTGCCTAAGGAGAGTTGTCAGTCACACCACTTCTGACTCAGTGGTTGCTTAAATGGCTGTGCCTGAATTCACACTTAGTCCTGCTTGCATTCTTAGTCATGGTTGCCAGTTTCCTACCCAGAAGCTGGGAGAGGGTGGTTTGGGAAAGGGTCTTAACCTCTGCTCTTGACTCCCCGAGTTTGCCAAAGTTGTATTGGAAAACTGCTTTGAAAACCCATCTTAAATTTGCACCCCCTCTCTCCACAGGAACAATGGGAGAAGCAGGTCAAAGAGGAAGGGACACCTCTGACTAAGTATTATACTCAGTGGAAGAAGCTAAGAGAGAAGGAGATACAACTGGAAATCAGCGGCAAAGAAAGAGTAAGAATGAAATGCCTAACTTGCTGGACAACATCTGTGCCATGGGAAGGCAAGAGAGCCATGTCCTGCCAATAGGATGGTAGCTGGTCAAAACCAGCTCCACTGGTGTGAGCTGAAATTGGATTGAGCTGTGTGAGTGTGTAGGCTGGGCATTCTTGGACAGAGCATGAGTATGGCTGGACAGCAGCCTAGCTGGTGTCTTCAGTTCCCTATGGATTTGTCTTGCTGGGATCTCTGGGAGCAACATCTGTCCTCTCTGCCTGTAGCCTGTTCATTTGCCCAAGTTAATAGAGGATAGATGAGACAGGGTGAAGTAGCACTAGGGTAAATTCCCCTCTGTCCCTGTTTAGGTTCATGCCATTCAAGACCCATTGGTACAGCTGCCTTTGTAATTCGAGGCTAGGAAGCTGAAGACAGTAGTGATCGAGCAATTGTGTGTACTGGCAAGGGTAGGTTGGGTAACAGATTTGATTGTGTCTGAGCAACTGGGGCAATAGCCTTACTGTAGATGTTACTTCTGGAGCAAGCATGTGATGTAGTTTTGAAGTTGAGACTGTACACACGGTGCCTGTTCTGTGTGTTCATCCCCACATTCATGGGCCTTCTCACATTACTTTGGGCAATTTACATAATTTCTTGCAAATTACGTTGCTTTCTTGATAGAAAAGCAGCGCGGGTTGAGCTCCTGTAGGCCTTTAGTTCTTTTTCCAGCTCTGCGGAATGTGACTGGATTGCCATGCTAAAACCTAACTTTGCAAGAAAGTAAGGAGGATGCCTCTCTTCTTAGCAAAGGGAATATCAGAGATGAGTTCTGTTTTGCATTTTCTTATTTCACCCATGTGGGGGTGGTTGGTTGTGAGGTGGGACTTGCTGTCTGGACAGAAGTGCTCAGATGGCCATTTCCCACATCTCCTGCCCAAGGGAAGGCTCCTTGGCCACTTCTCGTGGCACTGCACTTCAGGATGCAGAAGGTGGGGGTGGGAGCTTGCTTACGTTAGGAGTCTAAAGGAAAGCTGTCTCGATGCTAATGCAATGAAAGTGGCTGAGCTAGGCTCTTGGCCAGGGAGCAGGAAATAGATATAATTGGTGTCTCCAGCGTATGGTGGGGAACAATTAAAATAATCGATGGGACATGAGGATGATTGGCTCTGAGACAAGTCGCAGAGCGTGGTAGACAACCTGGGAGATCCTAGAAATGCTCAGTATTATATACCATCCTGAGATAAGGACAGGAGGGTGAAATTCCCTGGGGCAGCCATGCAGAGGGAACAAAAAGCACACTTGTTTTCGGTGCAAACCCAGCAGGAGAATGTGGCCTTTGCAGAAAGGAAATTGGGGGGTGGAACTAAGAAACAGCAAGAAGTGATGGCTGTGAGCGGGGCTAACCTCTTGCCCAAAACTGGCCCTGCTGGTGTGAGCTGACACTTTCCTGGTACTGAAGCAGCTATCACAAAGGGAGAGGAGATCAGCCCTCGGTGGAGACAAGCCCCAGTCTAATGTTAAAGGGAGGAGGGGAGCTGGAGCTCCTTGGGGTGGCCTCCCCTTGAGGGGGGATTGCTTTTGTATAGCAAGGCTCAAGAGGGTGACTTCTGAAACGAGGGGAAGTCTGAAGGGCAGTGACAGGGACTTGTTTTCTCTTGGAGAAAGTGGGCTGAACAGATAAACTAGAGAGAGAGAGAAGACTTTGGACTTAGCTTTCTGAAAGGCCTGTGGCTGCCTGGCATCTTTGCTTGGTGAATGGGGCTGTTGTCTGTCTCGGTGGGGACTGCTAGCTTAATGATGCAGCATTGTGAGCCCCAGCAGGAGAGTGAACACCATGAGGCCCATTAGGGCTGGGAAAATCCATGTCCCATTAGCAGCAATTGGGGGGAAAAAATAATAACAGAAAAAATCAGCCTGGCTCTCAGCTGCTATGAGCTGCAGCTTGCCTTATATAACAATGCTGACCCCGTCTGCCCATTCCATTTGCTTTTCCCAATGGTTTTTAATGGGATGTAGACTAATCGGCTTCGTGAGACTCAGTAGATTGTAACCCTCTAGCTGGGGATTAAAAGACCGGCCCCCAAATTACCTAATTTACTGCTACTGTGTGATGAACACAGGCTGTATCTGTGAGCTGTGGCTCAGTACAAGTCTCATTCCTTTGCTTTGTGATCACTCTGCAGCTAGTAGGGTTTTCTGGTGCCTTTATTTTGAGGTACCCATCTTGAAGGCACTCCTGTGGAGTCTCAGAAAGTTGGAGGTAGCACAACTCAGCATGATTCAACACCAGGTCCTCTTTAATATGCTCAGGTTGAGTTCAACCACTACTGATGTCACCCAAAACTGTAGGCTGCCTTTGGAAATGGGAACTTTTCCTAGGCAGTATGAAAATAAAGAAGGCCCAGCTAACAGCCTCTGTTCCCTGCTGTACGTGCCCTCCACAGGACACTGGAGAAATTTTTCACAATGTTGAGATAAGTCTCTCTCTTTTGCTTCCTTGAATTAGAGAAGTTCGGAAAATTGGGGAAGACTGTTCCACATCATGTACGTGAGACATTTTACTCATGCACAGCTCCATTTCCACTTTAAACCTACTAAATGATGTGTTCCATGGAAACATCCCATGCTCAGGATGTGTGAGGAGGGAGAATAAGCCCTTGGATGATTTTTGCATTTCATTTACTGCTGCTGAGGAGTAACAGTGACCAGGGTCATGGAGAACAGGACTAGCCAACAGGGAGTTGGGCAGTTGATGCAGCAGTTGTTTGCTGTCAGAACTGGGTTTCTGGTTCTGTTTGTGACACTTTCAACCTCAACTATTTCCTGGTTAGGCAGTGCTGGACTCCTATTTAACTGCTGCTGTTGCTGAAGAGTGATAGCTACCAATGCTGCCAAACAGGGGCTCTGCAGGTAGCATGGCTCTTGGCACAGAGCGAGCCCAAAGGTGCTGCCTGTGACTGGGAGATTTCCAGAGCTGGCTCAGCCATAGGTGCTTCTCCCCAAGACTGGGATGGCAGCATGGCCTGGCTGAGGCAAGGAATGCATAAACTGAAAGGGATCAGATATGGGGACTGTGTCTGTGATCACACCCTAATGCTGGGTTAGAAGCAGAGCTGCTGATACATTTCAGCTTCTGAGACCTTTGTGGTTCATTTCTGGAGCCTCTCATTGAATCAGTATTTCTGGAGCATTTCCCTCTGCCCTCCCACCCTCCATAAAGTTGTATGCCAGAACAAATAAGAGGAGTGAAGCATGAGGCTGTCTTGTCCATCCGAACTGATAGGGGCTAAGGAAAATGTTTTCACCCTAGCAGCTCCCCTGCCCCACGACGGAGCTTGCTGGAGCATAACCACTCTAGGAAACAGGATGGTTACAGTATGTCATTAGGACAGCTGAGGGCAGCCGTTTGGCAGTGGGTCCGGATTGCTGCTCTTGCTGCGTTTTGCTTCCTAAGTCTCTTCTCTGGCATGCAACAACTGCTGTTTGGAAAGCCAGTCGTGTGCTGCTTTCTTCACATGTCTTCCCAGCAAAGAGACAGCCCAGCAGGTCTCTGCAGGGCCGGTGGAAGGAGAGGCATCTCATAGTGGACAAGAGCAGGTGGGAACATGATATAAAATGAGGACTTTGCAAATGGCGGTTGGTGATTTGCTGCCCTCTCCCCTTCTCCGTCCAGCTTCTGACTTTCCATCCTGGTGCTGCAGGTTATTGCTTGTAAGTGCTCAGCTCCCAGAATCAATATTGCCCAGCTGGGGACCATAACCGTGAAAGAGGCTGGGAGAAATTGCTGGAATTGGCTGCAGGAGCAAATGCGCATCTCTCTGTCTCTTGTCGTCTCTCCCCCCCATCTTCGTTCACTCTTTCTTTCTCTCCGCTGAGAGCTGCCGTTCTATATAGTGTGCTTTGCTGCTGTTCCTGCTGGGGGAAGCTCACGGGAGGGTTGAAGTGGATGTGGTCAGAGAGGAGTGTGTTGAGGGGTGGTCTGATGGGTGGGAGAGAGCAAATGAGTTATTACTCGCAGGGCGAATGTTTCCAAGCAAGCTAATGTGTGCTAATGCATGAGTGCTTCCCAGGAGGTGTGCAGCCAGGCACGGGCAGCGGGCAGCTGATGTTCAGAGAGCACTTGGGATTTAATTTGCATTCTGATTATCTTTGCCCTGCTGGCCTGAGCCCTTGCAAGTAAATCCTCCCCCTAATCCCCCTCCGGAGAGGTGTAAAGAGCAGTGAGGTGGTGTCAATTGCAAGTACTTAATGGCATTGATATTGGCTGTCTGCAGCAGCAAGGCTCTTGGCCCATTGATCTCCATAAGGGCTAGCAACTGGGGAAGCCATGGTCTAGACAGACCTTAAGCATCTTCAGCACCTTGCCATTTAACTGTGCTGAAATCTGCAGCCAAAAAGACGGTGCCTTTGCTATAGCTGTCACAGCTTTTGGCGTTGGTGGAAAGCTGCTACTTCAGAGATGACCAGCACAGTCTGGCTTGATCGTGCTTGGCTGCCCAAGCTCATAGGGCCTGCGTGGCTTTCAGTCCAGAGATCTAGGTCAGCCAGCTTGTCATGGATGTCTTGCGCTTTTATCCATGCTAAGGTACCAGCAGTAGATGGCCCATTAGCAAAAGGAGTTTATTAGGTAAAGATCAATAGAGCAGTGGTGCTTTGCATGTATCATTCACCTTTGTAACTGACTCGCAAATCTCCCTGTTACGCCCCGAGTTGGCAGCAGGCAGACCCAACTGTTCTTGGCAGTGTGGCTTAAACATACTGGGCAAAGCCAAGTTCCTGTGTTTAAGCTCAGCATTATATGTTTAAAAGTACAAATTAAGGTTTTTCTTACTGTTGGTTTTGGTTTTTTCCAGCTTGAAGACTTGAACTTCCCAGAAATTAAGCGTAAGAAGCAAGATGAAAGAAAGGAGGAAGATAAAAAGGAATTCAAGGACCTCTTCGAGCTGGACAGTGACTCTGATGAGGAGGCTGTTGGATTTCCTATAAAAGGTATGGGGCTGGGCATACCTTCTCCTTGTCCAGAATTCTGTATGATGTGGGTCAATACGGCCCTGCCTGAAGGGGGATGCGTGCTGGCCATGTTCGGTTCAAAAGATATACTGTTAGGGAGAGAGAGCACAGGATGATGATGCCTTTTTGGAGGCTTTTTAAAGTGACAGACAGAAGGTGGTTGGGAAGCTTTTATCTTTCCTCTCCCTCTCCTACTTTGTCAATCCAGCTCATTTTAAAGCCTTAGTCCTGCATTAGTCTTTTTCTGTACATGATCCCTACTCTCCTCCCCTTAGCACCTTTCTTTTGTCACAGACACTGACCTCAACGTGATAGCCCAGGAACCAGGGGGTGTTTGGCTGAACACAGACTCTGCTTTCAAAGGTTTCAAAGCAGCAGCCATGGTTCATATTGTAATTCCCGAAGAGTGAGTTCTCCTTCTTGTGCTTATAACCTGTGCAGGTTCTGGGCTGAAGTCTCACCTTAGAGAACATAAAAGTGTTAGCTGTCTTCTTGCACTGTGAGTGGAAGTGCAGAAATTCATGTTTTGTTTCTGCACCTATAAAAGAGGCATAAGAATGTTGTTCTACCTGACACCATGCTGGGTCTTTGCTGTAATACATCATTGGAAACAATAGCTGTCATAAGGGCTGGCTACCAGAACAAGGATCTTTGATGGAAGGATGGTTATCCTCTCTTTGCATGCACTTCTGATTGATTTATTTATTTTATAGTCACTGACATTGCAAGTACTCTTGACAAGCCAAGAAGGTCTAGAGCCTCTAGAGAAAATGGAGTGATGTCATTCTCTGGCTGTGACCACGAGAGGGCCACAGTAAATTGTGGAACCTGCCTGAGAAGTTCACCACAGAGTTTGAGGAAAAACTGAGATGTTCTTTTTGTAATTTGGAATGTTTGGGATGTCACAGGTTTTCTAAATGCATCATCGTTCATATAGTAGGGCGACTTGCAGGAATAGTTTTCTTGTTTGGAGATTTAATCTACAGATAAAGTCCGAGTCTGTTGTGCACATTGTAAGATGTGAGGATAAATCTTGAGACTTACTGTAGAACCAGTGAGCATTGTCTCTGTCACAGGCATCTCTGACACGGGAGAAAGAAAAGGTTGGAAAACTCGTGCTTGATAGCTTGAGGCTGAAGTCAGTGGATTTTTTGTAGGTGACCCGGCAAGTAAGCACATGATCCACCAAGGTACTGAAAGATCAGTGTGACATCCAAACGATTTGCTGAGATATATCCTTGAGATCTGGGGTTGTCCTGCCTGCCATAAGAGTCAATGCCTTGGAGGAATCGCAGTGGCTTCTAAAAAGGCAGTGATAACTGCAGCTCAGAAAGTAGGTTGCTGGGAGACAGGGTGTCTTCCTCTGCCTCCCAGGAACTGACTTTATGTACGCTTGGGAGGTTTCTTGGACTGATGGATTTCGGGGTGTACATTGCGAGGCACGTCTGTGATGAACGTTACTGACGATACAATACAAGGTCTATGGCAGCTGTCTGTCTGGCACCTAATGTACGCAGCTTCTACCTTGTTTCTGGTGCTTGCCTGCTCACTGTAGAAATCTGCTGATAGAAAGGTTTGCAATCTACTTGTTAGGCATGGCTTTTACACCCCCTGCCTGCGCACGTGCTTGCGACATCTGTCCGTAAGGGTCTTTGGCAGCTTTAAAGGGCTGACATACATTGTGAAGAGAGTGCAAATAAGGACTAAGGTCCACGTGGTATCAAAGGGCTTCTCCCTGCGCTGTTTGCGTGAGTCCCGCAGCTGCGGTATCTAGTCACTGAGCGTGCATCAGCACTGCAGTGTCAGTAATGGGTCTTGCCTTCCAACATTCCTGGGTCAGCTGCCTCTCCGTAGCCTTTGTTCTTAGTAGGGTGTTTTCTGGAGGGAGGGAGCAGACCCTGAAGGCAGCTTCCATCTCAAGGAGCAACTGTGCTCAGCCCCCACCATGGATCCCGAGGTGCTGGGTGGAGACAGCGGAGCACTGGGTCTGTACTGTAGCGTAGGGTGAAGTCCCCTCCAGGCAATGGTGTGACTCCACAGTGGGAAAGGGACAGGGAACAGGGAGGCTGGGAAAAGCGCCTGTGTCTTGGGAGATGCATACAATAAGCTCTTGTTCTTACTCTGTGTGGGGTGTGAGATGTTCCCAGCCGTGCTCTGCATTCAGTAACTGTCAGGGCTGGCTGCAGATGGAAGTCAGAGAAGGCAGTGCTTCAATTTGCTGCAGTTCCCTGTCTTTGTGGCCATTGTTCTACCCGGTGGCCAGATGCAAGGGAATTTGGGAGGCCCGGCAGCTGCTGTGGCCTGTGTATTTGCTTCTTTACCTGTGAGGTTTGAAGGCATAGCAATCACCTCTCTTCAAACAAGGCAAAAGGAAAGTCTGGGACAATGGAGGAACTTCGGTTCATCTGGAATCAGCCTCAGACTACTTCCAAGAGAGACGTGTCGAGCAGCTGATGGGAGAAATCTAGGTAGGAAGATAAGGCTTCCCTGGATGGACCTTCTGGGAGAGAAAAACAAGAAATATAGCTGGAAAACAAGAAATACAGCTGAGAATGCCCAGAGATGCTGACCTCTTTGAAAAGTGACAAGGGGAGACCTGCCCCAAGACAGGGTGGTGCTATGAAAGTAACTGTGACACTGATGTGTTGTGGGGATCTGGGAAGCTCATCGGAGCAGATCGGCCCTTCTAACACAACACTACTTCCAGACATGGGCAGGAAGAGATGGGGCTGGTGAGCTATGCCCTCCCTGCTCTGGGAATGGAAGCAGGAGCACGGTTTGGGAATGCCAAGGCTAATGTGGGAAAAGAATAGAAGGCTCACTGGAAAGGTTAACCGTACCCGGAGATGTCTATGCTCGCTTCATTAGCAAGGCTTAGCAGTGGTACCCAAAACTCTGTTCAGTGTTCTTACTGGAAAGAGCCAGTGCCAGAGTCCTGGGGATATGTAAGTCTCTGCAAAGAAGGGGGAGGGAGGGAGGGGCTTCTGGAAAGGAAGGAATTCCCTGCCAGAAAAGTTCTAGCTAGGTAGTTGCAGTGGTCTGTCGCTGTAACTCATCCTTTTGGGCAACCCCACACGTTAAATCTGGGAGGATGGTTGCCCTGGTCTGGAAAATTCTCTTCCCCCTGATGATTACTACATAAAAGTCTGGATTTCAGAACCTGCTGCTAGTGCAGCTTCATTGTGGCTTCCTGGTGGGATGGTGGGTATGGAGGCATAGTGAAAATGGCTCCCGTCTCTCACCAGCCACAGTATTTGGCTTGGCAGAACCTTTCCTGTGTTGACAGGACGTTCTTCTGTTTAGTAGTTATTTTGGCCTGTCATGTCCCAGACCAGATTCACGAGAGTGGGAAATTGCCTGCTAAAAGCCAGGAAATAATCAGTTTTCTGTTATTTAGCTGCTGTTCAAAGGCCCCCTCACCTTTTCTTTTGATTTAAATTCAGTATTGTATTGGTGAAATGTTGATTTCAGTCTACGCTGTCCCTAATGTCTGGAAGAGGGTAGGCCTGGAGAGCGGCTATAGTTCTTGGGCTAACCATTGCTAGCCAAAACATCTTGCTGATTAACTAACTCCTACCTCAAAGACCTTTGTATTTTTCAGAGCTGAGCAGGCTTCTGAAGAGGTCTTTCCAATCCCAGGCAGGGAGTGAATGGCACGCTTTTCCCAAACTGAGGGGGTTGGGGTGCTCTCTATTCTCACAGTTTGCCATTACTCGTTTCTGGGGGGGACCAAGGGTAGATGAAGAAAACTGTCACTGCACATGGGAGGAGGGTAGTGTTCAGACCCTGTTGTCCTCCAGCAGCACTGTGCATTACCTTCCCTTCTGTTCTGAGCTTCCCCCTTTTTTTGTCCACCCCACCTCCACCATTTTCAGCTGTGCCGTAGCAGAGAGAGGAGATTCACTGCATCCAGCCCCAGGCACTGCTGGAGGAAATGGCTGCCGGCGGTTTGGTGTTTGCATCTCGCACAGCCCTTGGCCCCAGCCTGCTGCTCCCAGATGGGAACCACCCGCCCCTGCTTTCTTCCCACAGGGGAGCGAGACTGGCAGCAGCATCTGGCAGAGGTACCTCTTCCAGAATCCTCCCAGAACAGCATCCCTCTAGCAGGCAAGGACGGGCCGCTGGGGACTGCCCTGGAGTTGAATAAGAAGCATCCTAGATTTCCCAGAAAGTAGGAGAAACTGCGGCATGGGCTGGGGAGCAGATTCAGATGGGTTAGGTTCCTGTGGGGAGAATCGGTGTGGGCATAACATCATGGGAGTGGATTCTCGCAGGGCAGGTGCTCCTGGAGGTATCCTTGGAGTGATTCAGAGGTGACAGTCAGCTACAGCCAGGTGTTACAGCCTTGGAATCTTTCTGCCCTTCAGCTCCAGAGCTGCACTATAATTGCATGTGTTGAGGAGAGGGATAACAGGCAGGTGCCTAAAGATGCAGGTGCAAGTTAAACACCTCCAGTGATCTTGCAGTATATGGAGATGCTAGGGAAGAGGAAGAAGTATGTTCAGGGCAGGGGAGGTTACAGGGCGGTCAGCAGCTTAGAGATGTTCTGAACTGAGGATTGTGGAGAGACTGTTTTGTTTAATATCCACTGATGAATCTGCTGGTTCCCGGATTGTGCCTGATCCTCACTGTTAACGTGGCTTCCACAGCATCCTCTGGTAACAGGGTAAGACATGCCACAACTTTAAGGTAGACGTTATCTGAAAAAAAGCTTTTTTTTTTTTTTTTCTTTTTCTTTCTTTAAGCCTACCGCCCACTAGCTAGCTACAGCCATCAGCCTGCTTTAATGGACCATGTAGGATCCAGGCATAAACCTATCTCTTAGGCCTGTCTTCTTCTGAATTCTAACCCCAGTTTTGTATTAGGCCAGAGATGAAAGGCTGATAGCAGGCCATCTGCTCCCCTTGGCCCAGGCCTTCTTCCTAGTCCTTCAGGTCCTGCAAGACCCAGCAGTAGCTAAGCTCTCTGATCCTTCGTTACTTTAACCTTAGCAGCCTCACAGCAGCCAAAACCATGATAAGTCATTTATCTTCGACAGCAGCAGCCTTTGCTGTAGGCCACGGGTCTCTGATAGAAAAAGCCTCGCACCCATCTGAATCTCCATTCTCACTTCACAGACCTTGCTGAATCCAACGAGTGAACGAATTAATCTCTTCTGAATCCTAGCAAGACTAGCAATAACAAACGTTTCTGCATCTGGTGTCATGTTTATAGAAGTCTCGTTGGGTTTCTTTGTGGCTTGAGCCCCTGCTCTGTGAGTACTGGCACTTCTGTTTATTTTAGCGGTTCCTGAAAGAACGGACAGGGTGGTGGACAGTTCTTTGGAATTCGGTCAGTAAGTTCATCAGCACAAATCTGTATCCGCTCCTTTCAGAACCTGGGAGTTAGGAGTGCTGGTTAGCTCCCTGTCAGTGCCTCTCACATTGCACTGGAAGACCTCAACCGAGATGAGGTGGGGGTTTTGACACAGGACTTTGAGTTCACATGTCCAGGATCCCACCATAGTGGTCCTTCTAACAAGGTGACACTGCCTGTTGGCTGTCTGTTTCTGGTTGCGTTGCTTGGGTCCTACACCTGGCTGTGGTGCAGCCATACCAGGGAATAGATCGCAAGCAGTGTATTGATGCATGCAGCAGATACAGCTGCACAGGAAAAGGAAGGAAAGGGATGAATTTGCAATTGTTTTTTAATCCTGTGGATCCGAGGGGAGATTCCCCCTACCTTGCGCAGGTGGAGCTGAAAGCTGCCTGCTCATTTCAGCAGGATTGCACACCCCTGGCATCCACCCCGAGGGGGCAGGCAAGGTGGTGAACGCAAATAATTCCATCACATCATCTGGAACGGAGAAAGCATTTAGCAGGCAGGAGAGACTCCCTTGCTTGGGTCTCTGCAAGGTCTGAAGAGGGGAGAGAGACAAGTTTGCACATCTTGGGTCCCCCTGACCAGGCAAGGGTGGAAAGAGTCAGGAGATGGGGAGGAAAAAGCATGGATTTGATCAATCTGTGTGTCACTAGTGGGGGTGGGGAAGTTCATGTGTTCCTCTCATTTACCAGCTGACAGATCTCTGGGAGGAAAGACGGCTGCTCCTGGAAATTATTAATGGCTTAGAAAGAGGTGCTGGACTGCCTCGTCATGAGGCAATTAAAGGCGAGAAGGGAGTGTGGCTGCAGCATCTCTCTGGGCCCAGCTGTAATGAGTGATCTGTCCACATTAGGTGTTGGTGTGCCTCTAATGAACTTGAACAGGTTTCTTCATTTATCCCTCACATAATCATATTACATCAATTTAATGCTAGACTGGTGGGGGCCAGGGGGGTGGAAGGAGAGGTCAGACATTTTCATTTCCTAGCAGAATAATCATGGCCCTTCTTAGTGGCAAAATTCCTGCTGTGAGCTGTCAGCTTGAGGATCTAGAGGCAGAGTGAGGAGGAAGAGGGGAAAAGCACTGGTTAACCGGATCACCCTAAGCATTGTCTTCTGGAGTCTTGCTGATATGCTTCTGCTTCAGGAGATGGAAGCTTGAGTTCTGCGCGAAGGCTGTATTGGGGCCTCTGTGTGTGTGTGTGTGTGTGTGTACATCGGTGGAAGGGGAGGCAGGGGCTGAGCTTAGGGGAGGGGAGCAGGAGGCTGGAGAAGTTCAGTAAATTCCTCTTAGTGGCCTGCTGCCTGTGTCACAGCACGTAGGAATGACCCAAGGGCCCAGTAGCCGATTCCTGCCCACAGCTGGTTTCTCTGCATACTCTCAGATGAGCTGGTAGCTGGATCTGTCGGTGCTTTTGCTAGGGCTGCTTGATGGATGAAAGCGTGCCCCTCGGTTGTTGCCTGAACTGCTCAGGTGCCCATCAATATGATATGGTGCAGCGAATAGCGCTGCAATCCATCTCCTGTGGAGCGGGTGCTCTCCGCATGGCTGCGGGCGCCCGGGAGAGCTCCGTCCATGAGATGTAGCTTCCGATCCCTTGGGGGGCAATTGCGCAGAGGCTGCATGCTGGCAGAGCTGACAGATGGGTGAAAGCAGAGCGAGCAGGGTGATGACGGGGAGCTGGGAATGCTAGCAGCCAGCTTATTAATGGCTCTGTATGCAGTTCAGTGAGTAACATAGGTCAGCTGCTGAGGAGGGAGGATGGGGCAAAAAATAGATGCCATGGTGGGGCCCAAGAATCGCAACGTGAGAAAGATGTACAGCCAGTTTCCAAGCAGAGTCTGAAGTGTGAATAAATAGCTGCTTCAGCAGTTTTGTAAGCAAGGCCAGGCAACCTGCAGCACTGAGCTGGGCTTAGCTCAGGGGTGGTGGCAAGAAGCTGGTTCTTCTGCTCCCTCTGTACAGAATTTATATTCTGTCATTTAAATGCCTGGTGACTCACACTGTCTGGAGGAGGGAGAGAGGGGAGAAGCAAGCCTCCACTGAAGCAAACTCAACATGAATAAGAGAAGTCCTGTTCCAGAGGCTCAGAGGCAGATGGTTTTCCCACAGGCCAAGCACCCGGAGACTCTTAATACTTCCTCCCAGGCTCCCTTGGACCTGGCTAGCCATCCGCAGAGGGAATTTGCAGCAGTATCTGTTCCTAGACCTTTTTGTTGTGACTAACAGGGGAATAAAGCCAAGAGAGGTTTACAAGGATGCCCTGAACCAGAGAATCTACCCGTTTTCAGTTACATATCACCACAGGGGGGTGGAGGTGGGTATACGCAGGCACCGTTTCTGAGTGGAACCACCCTTCTCTGGTCTCAGCTTCATGACTTATTCCTTCTCTCTTCTCAGGTCTGTTCAGTAGGCCCATTTCTTTTCATTGTACTCTTCTGTCTGTCATCCTCTCCTAGCTTTCATGTGTCTGAGCAGGGCAGATGGGTTTATGACAGACGCTTGGGTGCTGTGCTGGTGGTACTCCGTAAGTACCAGGTAGCAGCAAATCCTGGGCTTTAGCAGTAAAACCCTGCTATGGGCTTCTGAGGTGATTTCTCTGACTCTCTGTGTCCTGGCCTTCCTGGCCTCTAGCAGGTGCCTCTGAAATGAAATGCATCCTTCTCTGGGCCTCTAGTGTAAGGGGACTTGGCTTTTGGAGAAAAATGGTAAATTTCTCCTTTAGTGTGTATATGACTGTACTCCTGAGGATGAATGAGGATGGTGGTACTTTGCCCTTTGCATATACTGACTGTGTGTATGCTCGTGTGCCGCTCTTTACGTTTCCATTTACGTAGTAAAAATATTTGCAGGTAAAGCCAAAGCCAAGCAGGCATCAGATGACAGTTCAGAAGCAAGCAGCGAGGACTATGGCGAGGATGATGATGAAGAAGAAGGAAGGTATGAAATTGAGGAGGACGAGGAAGAATTGGAAGATGACAGTGACTCAGATGGTAAGTAGTGCAGTTGGGCAAAGGGGAAGGGAATTATTGACAGCACTGGTAACTGAAGGCTCCTTTGCATTCTGGGGGCTCCCCTACAAAGGAATCGTCTCCTCTTTCCTTGCTGTGCTGCTGCTCTGAGCTGTAGGATGTCAGGAGGGACTTCTACACACAGACACACACATGCCCGGGACAGGGAGACCTGGCAGTTCTGAGTTTATACTGAGAAGAGAGCGAAAGGGTTAAGGTCTTCGCAGGCCTTGCTCTAACAAGCCACCAGTCCCTTTCATCTCTTTTCAGGGGCCTCCTGCAGAGAGGCTCAAACAAACTCTTGAAGTACAGCCCACCCCAACAGGGTACAGAAACCTTGCTTCAAGGCTCTCCACAGGTTACACATGCATGGGGGTTTCACTTTTCATCTGAGCAGTGCCTGGGGTATGTATGGATGGGGTGCTGCACAGGTGTAACCCTTTAGTTGCTGCTTCTCAACAGCTCCTCCCAGGATAGGACTGGTAGGAGATCTTGTCCAAGTCCTGCATTCCTCTGGGCTTTTTGCACTGAAACAGTGGTATTTGCCAGGACATGTACACACCCTGCTAGAACCACTGCCTTCGCTCTGTGCTTGGTCCTGATTGCTTCTGCCAGTTAGTAGCTGCTGCCCAGAGAGTCGGTAAAAGCGGTGGGTAGCAGCGTGAGGGGCTACCAGTTCAGCGTGCTCCTAGCAGGCCAGAACAGCCGACTAAATGGCTACCGAGAAACCTGCCAGCTCTGTCACCGGGGCTGTGCTGGATGCCAAGCCAGGCTTTGCTGCACCTGAGGAGAGAGCTATCTTCCCCTTCCGTCCCTTGCACAGAGCCACAGCCAGCTAGAGAGCCTGCTCGGCACCCCAACAGTGCAGCTCGCCACGTTCGGCTCAGTCTTGCCTGCGTCTGCCAAGTCGCTCTGCTAACTTAGCAGACGGAAGCTGGGCCTGCCAGGGGCTCTGGCAGCTGTGGTGTTCCTTTGCTGGTTTTTGTGTGCCACTTGCTTAGGCCTTTGTATTAGAGCGCCAAGCCTCTGCTCCTCAGCGTGCCATTGGGCGTGATGTGTGGTTGTGGGGAACAGCCACAAAAGCTCCTGTGTGCAGGCTTTCTTTACTAGTTTGGGGAGCGGGGAGAGCAGGAAGGGGGAAAGAGTCCAAGTGAGAGCAAAATCTGACTGATTTAGCGTGGCAGATGGCTGTGGCTTGGCATGCACACCCAAACCTCGGCGCCGAGAATAGATGGGTATTTGATGCATGTTCTGACAATGCTGTAAAGGATAAAGAGGGAGAGTTTTCTTCCTCTGCCTACTGGAGTACTAGATGAGCTGAAGGAAAAGCACCCTTCCTTGGTGTCTGGGGGAGCAGGAACTCTGATCCTCCCTTCCTTCACCCCTCATGGCAGCTTCCTTCGCTGTGGCCTGTAGAAGCACGGCATAGAGCCAGCAGAGTCTTTTAGTGCTTGGGTACACCGGTGTAGTGGCAGTGACGTTCAGGCCTGGTGCTCCTGGCCTATGGCACTTTTTCAGACATCAGGCAGGCAGATCCGCCCGTCCCAATTCTTAAGCTCTGTGTGCTGAGTGTTCCTGTTGTACTTTTTACCAAAACACACGTATGCAGCCTGGTCACGCAAGGGAACAGCGAGGAGCTCGTGTCCCCGACAGCTCCCACCCTGCAGCAGGCCAGAGCCTTAGGGGAGAACTCTGCACGTGCTCTCAGTGCCCTGGAGAGGCACTTCTGTGGTGCTCCGGTGTCACCAGGGTGGTTTGGAAAGACGTGAACTGTGGTGAGCACCCAAGCGGTAGCTTTTTGTCCTTTTTGGAGAGTGGGCTGAACTGGGAGAGCCTGGCAGTAGATCCAGGGAGTGCTGAGGAGGAGGCCACCCTCCACAACCTTGGGGGTGTAAGACCAGAGGTAGGAATTGTTGCTGAGCAGATGCTTTGCCTAAGGAAGATGGTCCGCAGGGCCCCCTTTGGAAGCAAGGTGTAGGAAACTCAAGCTACACTTCTGGAATGAGAGTGAAGGGCACTAGGAAGGGGGACACGTACAGTCCTGCACAGCCCCCCAAAAGAGGTTCTCGCTTGTGCTCCCTACTGTTAAAATATCCTTTCAAAAAGAAGGGAGCTTGGGGCTAGTTTTGGGAGTCTTGCCGTTATCTATGACAGCTCTTTTCTGTCAGCTCTTAATGCCCAGCCTGACACCTCTGGTGAGGAAGACTGACCTGAGCTGCAAGGGCTGAAGGTTGGAGGTGCTGCCTGTCTCGTGCCCCCCAGTTCTTTGTGTTTCTGCCTCAGGCACAGGTTGGTTAGGTCTCCTCTCCTATTGCCCCAAGGACCTCAGAGCCGAGCACCCTGCAGTGCTCTCCTGCTGCTATCTGGGAGCTGCAGTGGCGCCAACAAATTAATGAGTGTCTGGGATTAATTAGCAATGAGTTGCCTCAACTCGCCTCACTCTCATCTCCCAGTAAAGCAGGATTTACACCTCTCACTCTTTCCACCCACAGAGGAAGGCAAGGAACCTGCTCGGGTTTCCCAAAGGTCACAGAAGCAGACGAGCTGCACTCGTGGGATGTCACGTTCTGACCTCGAACAGCTAGCTCAAGGAGGAGAGGACATTGTGGAGGACTTGGCTTTCTCTGACGATGACTGAGCACCCTCACAGCCACTCCCTCCAAGCTTATCCCTTACAGAGCTGCTGTGTACTGGATCACCCAACCTTCAGCACCTGTAGCTGGTTCTCAAAGAGGTGGTAAGAGCTGGGGAGCATGGAGGGTGGGAGGCCACCCCAGGTGCCACCAAGGACTTTCTCAGTGACACAGCAGAGATGCTACTTGGACTCTCAAGCTTTTTCTACCAGTTACGGTTTTGGTAATGGTAAAATTGCGGTCATGTCAAGGCCAGTAAAACGGCTCCTTATAGGTAATAAAAAGCCCTCATTAAAATCTGCTGCTTTAAATAGCATAGGGTTCAGTTTCAGCTCCTGCTGGAGCATAAGTCAGCTGACCAAGGAAAGGACAAGTTCTTTTGTCGAAGGGTCCTCCTGTCTGTTCAGCCAACCACCTGTGTCGCTCCATATTTTGCTCTGGGGCCCTCACCAAACCCTCCTTTTTGCCAAGAAGTTCTTAAGGATTGCGTAGAGTGTTTCAGAGCTTTGTATTTTCACTGCAGATGGAAGCCTTTATCAGCAACATCAGAAGCAGCTCAGTCAGTTCAATCAAGCTGGCTGTAAGTATGCTAAAGAAATTAACTTCAAGTAAGTAAGTGCCTTAGGATACAGAGTGGGGGGTGGAGATGGGCGGTTGCGCAGGCAGGAAGGAGTAAGAAGAGGCAAAACTGATCACATAGGAAACATTTTCATTTTGTGATGGCTGTTGGGTTTGCACGGGATACATTGCGTAGCAAAAACAAGGGATGAGTCTGAACCTGTGCTTTGTAACAGACCTATTGTATCCACAGTGACATAAAATCGCCTCTTTCTAGGGCCAGTCCTAGCTGCTGATGCTGGTGGTGAACACCGTTTTGTTCTGCAAGTCCTGAAAACAGTACTGATGACTGCAGGCTGTCTTGGGCACTCAGCCTTTCTTTATTACCTCAAAGCCAACCACGGCATCACCTGGGCAGCTTCTAGATGCAGCTCATTATATGTCTTCCTGTAGGAGTGGTACTTGTGGGAGGACATTGTGTAGCTCAAGCTGGGTAAGGGCAATTTGTGATCTGCTGGGAAAATATAAACAGCTTATCTCTTGAGACCGCTGTTAGTTTGCAGGACTGGCAGCTAGGAAACATATTTCTTTCTTTAAGATCTTTGGAAAATAAACTGGAAATAGAGGGTATTTGCTGAGAGAGGTAGGAAAAGTTATGTATTCGTAGGGCGTATCTGACAGCGTTGCTCCTGAAAATTAACTGCGCCTTTTGAGAGCATTGTTGTTTGTTAATGCAGATTTTTGGAAAAGAAGACAGAAGGCCAGGACTAAATATGATCTTTATTCTTCCCTGCCACTATTCAGTGAGGACAGTAGCTGTCAGTGCTAGGGGTGGCCAAGCTAACTGCAGACATGGTCATCTTTGCCTTCTGCACTGCCTACGTGTCCCCCTGCCAGGCATCCTTACTCCCGCACACCACAAGAGGATAAGATGCTTTTTTAAAAAAAACATTCAAAAAGAACAATTTTTTCCTTTTTCTTTTTTAAGTTAAGTTCTGTTTTCCTGGAGTCAGAAGAACCACAGCTCAGAAACACTACCTTATTGCAGATAAAAACCCAGATGTACTGTAGCCTGGTTAGTGGTCTCCCTCTCACCCACATGTGTAAATGATAACAACTCGGTGTATGTAAAGAGGTAATTATGGTCTTCCTGTCCTATGCTGAGTGCTGCTCCTTTCCTGCTTCCAGACATCATTACTGCACAGGTAATTACTGCTGTAGTACCGTGTTGTGGGGTGTTTGCTTCATTCAGAGTTTGTTATGTCTTTTTGGAGCTTAGTGGCAGGAATAGGGAGAGAGAAGGCTTCATTTTCCCAACTGCAGTTACAGTAATTACTAGACCTGCCCTTGCTAGACATGCAGCTAGATACCCTTTGTCCCATAAGGGAGAGGAAGTAACCTCAGAAATTAGTAATTTGGGTTTTATTAACAACATCATAATTATTGTCATTATCATTTATAGCCCACTGAGGGGGCCAGAGCACCTGCTGCTTCATTAGGGGTTCAGGAGCATTTGAGACTGAGGTTTCCTACAGCTGGTAAAGGCTGTGTCTTCAGGCAATTAATTACGTATGGGAGCCTGGGATATGACTGCAACGATGAGAATTGTAAGGCCCCAGCTATAAGAACAAGGGTTTAACTTACTTACTTACCTTTTTTTCCAAAAGAGAAAGGAGTGTCTTGCTCTCTGTCCTCTAACTTAGCTGGGCGAGGTGCTGTCTGCCTTTTGGCAGCTGTGAACCAACCCTCAGATGGGCTTTTAGGCCAGAAATGGAGGAGCTCCGCTGCACCAAGAGTTATCAACACCAGCAGCGGTAAGGCATACGGCCCCAGTGTACACGCAATGAAAGAAAGGAGACTTCTTGGGTAAAGCCATCACTTGCAAGGACCTCAGGAAGCTAGGTACCATTTGTAAATTAAGTGTTTTTCTTTTTTATTTAAATTGATTGCTGGAAAGCATTTTTATCGTGATGTGATGGATTATGACTTTTTTTTTTTTTTTTTACAATATAAAGAAGCTAATGTACCACCAAGCTATTTTGTAAGAAAAACGGTAGCACGTGCAACGTTTAAACAAAAAAAAGGGGGGCAGGGGGAGAGCGAGAGAGAGAAAAGTACCACATGTGATTGTTGTTCACAACTGTACAAGTCACAGGAGGTCACCCCCAGGAGTTACCATCTCATTCACAGTAGTAAAAACTCTACCCATTGTTTTTAGCCTGAATCCCCCAGCATCCCTCCCCCTCCTCTGGGAACGCACAGGTATCTGTCTCGTGGTCCACAGCAGGCCAGAATGTGCAACTACATCCACCTCTGTAACAAGGCTTTAAGAAGAACCAAAAACAACCCTACGAACAAAAAAACCCACCCCAAATGTATAAATGAGTCTGTTGTACATGTGAAGGAGGGAGGGGGCCACAATGGAGTGAGGCCTGTGACCCTTCATCCCACCAAAGCACACACTTTTTTCTTCTTCTCTTTAAAACAAAACACCTTATGAAAAAAAACCCAACGCCTCTGCAGGGCTGGAGCACAGGCAGAGTCCATTGTGTGTGCTGAAAGGGACAACGTGCCAGGGAAGAGGGCAGCCTCTAGCCCGTAGGACAGCACTGAGCTGCCTGTGCCGTACCATCCACACTGAAGTAAACATGGACCGGAACTTGCCTTTTTTTTTTTTCTTTTTTCTCTTTTTTTTTTTTTTCTTTTTTGTCTGTCTTTGGTATTGTTTTTAAAGTTGCTAGAGATGCATAGACACCTGAATGAGGAACTGAGTACAGTTTCCAGGGAGGAGGAGATATTTGGGAAGGTGGTTGGTTTCATTTTTGATGGGTTTTTTTGCTCAGGGGTGCTGAGTACCATTGGAAGGAGCAGTGCCCATTCCCTGCTTGTAGTCACACCCAGAAGTTCCTGAAAGCCATGTTTCTTTGAAGGCAAAGAAAAGCGTTCGTTCCCTGTCCACGGCTCTCCATCTCGGCCTGATGAGCGAGAAGGGGTGTGAAAGGGAATGGGAATGCTGCTGCCATCCTCTAGAATCATTTTCTCTTCACTCGTGTTTTCTCAGTACTTCTTTGGATATTTTTCTTTCCTTCCCTTTTTACAGTTTTTAAAATTTCTGTGTGGGTTTGTGGTTTTTATTAAACAAAAAGCAAAAAAATTAAAAACCTCCCTTCCTCACTCCTGTGTCTCACACTGCTGAGGGAGGCTCTCCTGGTCTCTCAAATGCATTACCTTCAGTCTGTTCAACTGAATCTCAGTTCCAGAAGCAGTCAAGAGCTGTCCTGCAGTTAAGATGGAGGTTTCGTGGTGTCATTGATCCCAGCAATGATGGAAGGGTTTCCGTTTTCCTGCTTTGGTGAGACACGGCTGGCGGAGGGCAGGCCGCTGCTAAAGGGTGAGGCCACGCTGCCTGTGGAGGATGGCCGGAGATCAGCTGGGGCCAGGTCCCGCTCCGGTGGCCGTAAACCAGGAGGTTGCAGCGGGAAAGCCATGGGGAAGCCCGCCATGTACAGAACTCTGCCCACTCTCTTGGCGACCTATTAAGAAAAAAAAAATGCAGGGTGGCAAAATGGCACTGAAGTACAGCTGCAGCTGCAAGGTCTACCCTAGATCACATCTCGCAGGCAAAAGAAACATGTGCTGGGACATGCAGTGCAGGCTCTTTTCCTGTGGCGTGTTTTGCATGTATCTGTGTTCTTTGGCCGGAACGAGACTGAAGGCCTTGCGGAGGTGCAGGCTGAAAGGAAGCGCGCAACCCAAAGCTGAACCAAGTCCAGCCTCTGATCTGAAATAATCGGGTCTCACTGTCTCGTGAGGGGACTATGGAAACTTGCAGCCTGTGTACCTGGCTAGATAAGGCTGCATGGACAACTAGGATAGTGCTCTTCGTCTTTTGGGGACCGCAGCTCATCTTCTTCACGAGTGAAACACAGTGATGGTAAGCAGCAGTTCCTAGGTCATCTCCACTACACAAGATGTTGGGAACACGCCTGTCTGTAGCTGCCTTCAGGTGAAGGTGTATCAGGTGAAAAGGGCCGATTGATTCCTACCAATTCTGTTACTTCATTAATAGGCACCACCGGACAGACAATTCGATAGAACTCTTCTGCTCTCCTTTTGCTAAGCCAGCCCAGGGTAGTGTACAGCAGGACAGGACACGATGTCCACTTCTGAAGAGCAGGAATTGCTCTTACAGTGGGGCTGGGACAACAGGGTGAGGGAGGAAAAAAATCTGGCTACAGGGTGGCTGCTGTTAACTGCACAGGAAACTATAAGCCTGCAGCCTCTCCCTTCTTCTGCAGTACTGAAGAAAACTCTCCTGAAGCAGTTCTCACCTCCCAGCAAGGGCCAAAGGCCCCACAACTTTCCAGCACCTACACAGCTGTTTCACATTTAAGCTTAAACAAAAACACAAGCTTGTGTTCAAACCAGACAACTGCAGCATTATTCAGTTAGCAACATCAGGACTTTGCTCCCCACTTACTCCCCCCCCCCCCCCCCCCCAAACCATGCCTTATTATAGAACTTTAAACACTATTGATTAAATTGAAGCAGGGTTTTTCTAGTTTCAGCCCATATCTCACATTCCCCCCCACCAAATCCGATCTAAGAATGTCTGTGAGCTATTTGGCTTTCTCTGTTTTTTAAGAAACATAAGAGTTTTATTTCCTACTGAATTGACCCACAGGGAACAATTGCCCACAGAACCTTTTTATTAGACCCCTCATAAACAGTGAGGGCTGTAGGGAAAGTAGTAAAGTTGCTCTTATTGTTTTAACATAATGTAACAAATGTATAGCTTGTGGGTTAGGGAAACCATGCCAAAATAGTGACTATCTGTGCAACCCATGTATGTGCACATGCACACTACTGTCATAACTATTTGCATGACATAATCCCCTAGGGAATACAATAGAACAGCCTGTTCTTGACATGTGTCAGAAGCTATCTTCTGATCATTAAATGGAAAAAAAAGAAGCTAGCAGAGATGTTCTTCTAGATTTTGAGTCCAACCAAGGGGAAGTGGCGGCAACTGCAATGGAAGTCACCATGACTGCCAGCTAGGGAAGGCAGGAGAAGAGCAAAGCAGTGTTAGGAAAGCAGACCTCTACAGGCAGAGACTTGGGAGCCAAGTCACAGAGGAGGGAAAAAAAAAAAAAAAAAAAGGTATTTTGAGAAGAAGAAACATCACTATATGGGCACAACAGCAAACTAATCTGTTGAGGAGGAAATACAGTCCCCTAAAAGAGAGACCTTGACTAACTCAACAAAGGCAAATACCATTTCTACTTCCAGTGTATCAAAATACAAGTGAATAGCACGGGGGGGGGGGGGGTGCACTGTGGGAGGGGGTGGCACGGCCCATCAGCAAGACCAGTAAACTATGACTAGCAAGAGATAAAAATGTTACAGCAGTCTATTACTAGCACAGCAGAGAAGGGAAAGAGCTGGTCCATTAGTCACTGGGGAGGGAAAGTAATCAACAGATGATGCTGAGATGTGTTAAATGCATTTGTGCTTCAAGCCTCGCTAAAAAGGAGAATCACCAAGGGCCACCTAGTTACAAGGAAAATGAGCAGCACAAGGACTTGCATCCGGTCTAGAAAAAAAAAAGACAACCGGTTCCTGAGATGGCTTTACCCAGTTCTTTTGGTACTTCAGGATGACTATTTTCAGGTTCAACTGATTTGAAACCATCTACCTTGCCTCACCTGTTTACAGCTTTCCTTCTTTCCTGGCTGGTATTTGTGGGAACAGCCTGACATGTCTTTTCTAGAGGAGCTGGTCCATTTTAGGAGTTTTCCACTGCATCCCTGTCTCTCCCTCCCACCACTTGTCCTGAACCATTTGTTTCTGCCCCTGGGCACTGAATACTGTCCGTGTTTTGTTCCTGAAGCAGTTATGCGACTGGCTCCGGATGAGGATATGGAGCATTTTGGAGGACAGATCAAGCTTTCTTGAAACCAGAATTACAAATAAATAAATAAATGAACAATTACTGCTTAATAAATTCTATTCAATAAACCAGGTCTCTTGACAGTCCTGTTCTGGCTAGGGACAACTTTTAAAGCATGTCACTTGCTTTCCTACCTGTGACCTTATCTTCAGTGCAGGTCCGAGTTTCAGCCCCATATTGTTCAGTAAGTGCTCTTCCGTCAGGAGGGGCAGGGTCTCACCATCAATAGCCTGCTCTCGGAATACCTGCAAGAAACCAGAACACAGGTCCAGGCTTAGAAATGCCGGTGACATACCTGATGCGTTTGTCTTGCCATTGCACAGAAGTGCACTGGTAGAAAAAGAGTCTCAGTGGTGAACTAGGCCCATATTAATACACGAGAGGTATACACAGTCCTGTATCCACAGCTAGGAGCCAACAAACAAAAGGAGACACATACGGGAATGTGAATTAGGGTTGGTTGGGCCAGTCCAGATAAAGCAATACTTTTTCTCTTGGTTTTTTTTTTTTAATGTTGGGATGGGGCATGGAAGTTTTTTTCCTTTGGGGAACATCCCCAAGTTGAGCAGCCAAAACAGCTGACCTAAGTGCAACATGAGTAAGCCCAGCTGATAGCATATGATAGCAGATTTGAGAAAGAAGAGTGACAAGCCCAGGGGCCCTATCCCGACTCCAAAAAGGGCAGAAGACATAGGAGAAAAGATAAGAATCTAAATTTTGGCAAATCCTAGGTCACTCACACTTGTGTGGATATTTGGAAAAAGTTGACCCAGTAGACTTCAAAAGTATTTGCAGTCTTCAGTGAGGCATATGCAACTGAAAAGGAGGAACTTGCTTGTTCATGCATTTCCTTCTCAAAGCTGCTAATTTCCAAAACAGTCTCCAGGCAAAATACATAAACAGATCTGTGGAGCACATTCTGCAGGTTAGATGGATTCATGTGCAACACTCCGTTTTGCACCTTTTTTTTCTTTTTTTTTTTTTTTGTCTCCTCCTTTGTCTGTCATATATTACAACCATTCCTAGAACATGCGTGCAGCCTGGAGAACGTAGTCCATCGTGCTGTTTGGCAGCGACTCCTGATACCCAGAACGCCAACTGGGATCATGGAGGATGAGCCCTCCGCACCGGTCTGTTTTGGCACTAGGCCCTTTCTTTCCCCCGCCCCCAACAGTTCCAACAACATGGACTAACAAAAATACTGCAGTGCCACTGTATTGACCGAGGTAGCCAAGCGGTACCACTAAACTTGGCATGATCCTACCGAGTCAACTGCACTGGCATTTCACAGCATTTCCATTAACAGTACAGCAAGGCTCTTACCCCTCTCCTGGTTAGCTGAGTGAAGCAGAACCTGGTGATGTGCATACACATCATCGACAGCAGGGCTAGTATAGTCTAATAAAATGGCAGTTTCATATGAACACATTCTAACAGACCCAGCCATGCAAAACTATACCATTTTAACACATTCTTAAGGACAGCAAAGAATATTTTGGTTTGCCTCTATCTATTTCAAATGACAGGGTCATGCAAGAGTTTTCCACCTAATACGCATTGTGTCATAAAGGTTAAGGTCTCGACACGTGGTCTTATTGCTCCATTCTTCATCTATAGAGCAGGGCTACGCTTACACCAGCCTCCCCTGGGTGTTTATTCTGGACGTACAGGCTCAATACTTCAAGAGTGAACTGCCATCATTTGGTAATTTAGCCAGCAGGTTCCCCTTGGTTCTGGGAGATGTCAGTCAGATGCCTGGTTTTTCTTACTAAACCACACCTCCACTCCATAGCGGTGTTGTGGTTTTTTTTTTTCACAACCCAGCTCATATTGGATGCTCGCCCCAATGAACTGTCTGTGGGGCCTGATCCTGCTGCCTCTCCATGCAATGGCTTATGCATACCGTTATTATTATTATTACTAAACACAATGGCAAGGGAGGGGGTTTCAATTTACTTTAATGGCTTCTTTTTCAGCAGCATACCGTAGCCCAGAGCTTTGGAGAGTGGCAGTGGCTATTAGAGCCAAGGCAGCTGAGCTGTTGCAAGTGTTTTTTACTGCTGGACTCCACCAGCAAAGCTGCTCATGACTGTAGCATGTGTTTCTGGTCTTTGACCTAGCAAAACTTACTATACCAATTTCTATTCCTTCCTCTGAAGCCAACGTGGCTGGGAGCCAAAAGCCTCCCGTCACTCGGCACTAAAACCCTCCACAAAAAGCCTGAACTTGAGAAAAGCATCCCCCTTGGGTATCCCACCGGTCCTGATCCACTGCAGGGACAAAGCTGAATATTGTCAAGGGCTGAAATCAGGCATGGCAACTTTTGTTTTTACTGAAGTTTTCTTGTTTGTCTGAAACATGTTTCTAAATGCACAGCATACCACCAAACTCTTGCTGGGTTTTCCTGGCAGGAGAAGCCTGCAGACCAGTGCCAGACCTCCCCGGCAGCTGTGGTTTTGGAGAAGAGAACACAGACGGCTCTGCAGTTTAGAGCCACGGAGCTGGGTCGCCCTTGAACACTGGCATTTTCACATAGTAAAAAACCTGTTAAGCATATAACCATAGCGCATAAAAACGCATCATCCCTTAAGCCATGCACCCCCTACATAATGCAACATAGCAAGGCCACGACAGGAAGCTGTTTACAGCGGCTCCCATTATCGTAAAACATTTTGTTTGCAATGCACTGAGAAGATTGCTGAACCTTTGTCTCGGCAAGCTATTGATTTCTTCCCCACTGGTATACCGGCAGCGGGCATGGAAGGTGTAAATGGATGATCCCTCTGCAAAGTGGTTGCGTTAAAGATTTCTGCACATTTCCTCCCGGCCTAATTCAGAACCTTCCAGGCAACTCTGATCTTCGTTCCCCAGCGTAGGAATGCAGACAAACTGCAAGGCCATCACTGCAAGAGCACACTGTTTGGGGTGGGGGGCACCAGAGAATGCGAGTAGCTGTATTACTTTAGTTTTAGAGCCTTTTGCTTAAGCTCTCTCCAACACATACTGCAGCCCACACATGGATACTCCTGAACCCATCCCACCCATCCTCACTAAACCCAGCTCCTAAATTCCCCTCTACGCATGCAGACCTGCTGCTTCTCGCTCCCATAAACACCCATCCGTCCACCATCTTTTTTTTAACCAGTGTCCTTTCCCTCCCTCTCTCCATAATCAGACACTGACCCTTCTCTCTTCCACACACTCAGTCACCCTGATCCTCTCCCACGCGCAACGCAAACCTCTCACATTCTTCTTGGGGGACCATACACGTACCCCATCTCCGTAACAAGCATTCACTTTCCTAAATACCACCTTTCGCGTGCATGCCTATCTGTTTGCTCCAAAGAAGCACTGGTTTTACAGGTGGTTTTAACAAAGCACATTGTGATGGGATTATCACAGTTAGGGGACAACAAAGTACAGACTTGAGATCAAAAGCACATTATCCTGTTACCTGAGCAAGAAGGGGGAGGCGTGGGGCAATTCCAGGTTTCCACTTCCCCATCCCCTCTGGAGGGATGCAAAAGCACGCACCTTTCCCCACGGCACACGGCCAAATCAGCATAACCTAAAGGGAATCGCTTCCCAAGAGCCAGATACGCACGCTGCTCTCCTAACAGGGGGTCCCAGCAGAAGGAGGGGTGCTGAGCTTTACCCTTCTCAAAATGGCTGGGGGTGGCCGTAAGTTCTGGGAGAGGACGCTTGCCTACCACAACTAACAGAGGGAGAGACAGTAAGGGCCAAAGAGGGGAAGGCGGCGGCAGATTTTTAGAAATCGGATTTCAGCCAGCCTGGATGGCAAAGCGCAGCTTTGCACACTCCTTTGCTGTCAGTCAGGGAAGCTCCTCTCTTGAAGTGGCATGTCCGGAAAGTTCGATTCCTGCTCTCCTTCCTCCCCTTCAAGACCTGTTCTCAGCCTAGGATGTCTCTCTGCTGAAAGGCTGGATTGTCCTGAACCTTGGCCCTTTGCCTCTCTATCTCTGCTACTTTCAGTCCCTCCCTTCTAAGCACACTATATCCTCTTCACAAGGCTGTCCCAGACAGCTCAGGAATCTGTGCCTTCGCAGTTGGTGCATTCTCTCAATGGGGCATTTATAATGGACCCGAGCAGATGCAGAACCAAAAAACACAGGGTTGCTTTTTGTATTGCACCTCACACTCTCACACTGAGCGGGGCTTTATGAAGCCCCCGTTACTGATGGATGTTTCAACACTGCTGTAATGAGCTTGAAAATCACAGTCGCCATCACTCTACAGTGTAAACACAGAAGTTACTTTGACGCTTGTGCGGGCAGGGTCTCTCGCAACCCCACTCCGTCCCCTAAATACTCTGGGCACAGCAAAAGAACGCAGCACCTTCTGCCAGGTTGGCTGGTACACCGAGCTGCCCACCCCAATCCCGGGGACTACCTGACAGCCCACCCCTCACTGCAGCCGCTTCACAAAAAGCCACCGCTGTGGTCAGCTCTGCGATACAGCACAGGGCAGCTTCTAAAAGCATGAGCTGGACAGCGCGAGAGAAGTGATGCTAAGCCACTAATCACGATCAACCCTGCAACTCAGATGCTCGCTCCTAACCTCGCCCCTACTCCCATCCTCTCCCACTGTACTCTCCCTACTGCTCGCCATCTGCAAGCCCCATCACACACCTTCTCGGCATCTTCACTGGCACCAAGTAGCTATTTAACAAACCACTAGGGGGAAAAAAAAAAAAATTAAAAATCAAAGAGCTTCAGGCCCTGCAGGGCTCTGAGATACACCTTCTAGGAGGGACAGTGCAAGTAAAACAGGCACAGATGGGAGGGAGAGAATCGGGGCCTGCAGGGAGGACGTTCCTCCTGTGATGTTCTTGAGGCCGTTAAAAGAGATTTACCTGAGTGTACTCGGTGCAGCCAGACAAGTTGGACACAAAGCTGCATACGTCCTCCACCGTCCATTTGCTGATGTCTTCCAGCGCAGGGCTTTCCTCACCATCCAGAAACAGACCTCCCATGGTGCCTGGATTGTTTGGAGTTAGGGGGGGTAGGAAGGAGGGGAGGAGAAAGAAACATAAATCATTAAAATCCCACATGGACAACAACTAGACTGCAATCTGAATATTTTTCTCTAGCCACACATTCATCTTTAATGACCTGTCAATTAAAGCACTGGGCAGGGTCAATTCATAGGCCTCTTCCTCCTGGAGGTCCCCTGCTTAGAAAGGGGGGCAGGGGAAAGGAAAAATCCTGGCTAATGCATTTCATGTGTTTAATGTTCTTCAGCTGCGGGGAAGAAATGGGGGGAGGGGAGAGAAAAGAACAAACCCTGAAGGAGTGTTTCTCCACACGCACCGCAAAGCGGAAAACTCCGACTGCCCTGTGGGTTTCTTTCCCCCAACCCTTCTCCTGGCTACGTGCTCCGAATGATAACAGGCCCCGGCACCTCTCCCTGGTGGCCCGCTGCCTTGCCCGGAGCACGAATCACTGGAGAACGAACGTCTTGCTCTTTCAAAGCGCTCATTTTCAATCCACCCCAGCTCCTGAAATAGCCATCGGATCCGTCTGCCCCAACACAGCCGCTGCCTCAGAATACATCGCCCTCCGCTCCACCGCCGCCGGAGCTGGGCATCTCTCCTGGCCGAGCATCTGACGGGTGACGGGATGACCCCTGCCAGCCCCCGCGACACTCTGAAGACAGCACAGCTCAGTTCAAGCCGATATGTCAATTCTCCGAAACGCAACAGCGGTTCAGGTCCCAGCCCTGTCAGCAGAGACGAAGGTGATGGGTTCCAAAAGGGTGGAAAAGAGCCCCCCTGCCGCCCCGCATCGCCAGTGCCTGACAGCATGGGACGTGCACGCGGGGAGAAAACCGGGCTGGAGCCGAGAGAGGAGCTGGAGGAGAGGCACAGAGAATAAGAAAAGGCAAGAGAAACACCAGCCAGGTAACTCTTACCTACTGTAGCACGTAAAAGGGAAGAACGCAGAAACACGTAATGAAGAAACCTAGTTCCAGAAAACACCACTTCAGGGTGAGGGTGGGGGGAAGGAATTATCAACCTGTGGAACTCACTGCTGCATGATATCAGCTAGACCGAGAGATCAAGAGGACACTTACAGGCACGTGAGCATCCGTCATTACGGTGGGTAGAGAAAGCAGTTATGAGGGGTACAAACTGTTATGCCTCAGGGCACGAAGCAAGAAATTACCAGAAAAAAATACTTCTCACGACAAAATTATCTGTCCTGTAGGCTTAAGGTTTTTCCTGAGGCATTTGATCAGCACCATGGATGTAACCCCTTGCTGTGACTCCTTCGCTTCTGTCCGCAGCAGGTCGGGTAGCACTTCTGCAACTGATGACAAGATAAAGCGGGATGCAAGAAAAGCGTGGTGGGGAGCACAAGCCCGGAGAAGGAGGAGCAGTTGGTTCCTTGGGGGAACGCACCAGGTCAGAGGCAAGAGGCGCAGAAAGAACAGCAAAGCCGCACGCTGAGCCTCCGCTAGCTAGTTGGCAAAGCCACCGGCACAGTCCAAGGTAACAGGAAAAGGACAGGATTTACAGAGGAAGTTATAATGCCAATAAGATGCTTTTAAACCAGCAGCAGTCTGCACGAGAAGCAGTCAGACGCTATGTAATCATTCCCACTACATTTCCGCTCCCACCTTCCCGCTTCCCTTCCCAGCCTCGCCCTCCGCACCGTTCCTGTAGCTGCACCACCACGTCCCCTCCCGCCGTGCCACCTCCTCTCGGGGCAGGAGACGGCGACGTCCGCTTCAACCGAAAACGCAGCCCGCACCCGCCTGCACGGCACCGGGTAGCCAACGCGTGTCTCCTAGCGCGGCCATCGTACAAGGACCGCCGGCCTCTGCTCCCAAACGGGGACGAGTCCGCATCTCTCCTTACACGCGCGGGGCCAGTGCAAACAGACAAGCGCCAATCCCGGTGCCAGAACGTCTTGGCTGGGGAGACGGGAGCCCTCCAAGGCCTGCTGCCTCTGCCAGCGCTACCTGTCCCTCTGGAGCGGGGACAGGACCGTCCCTCTCTCCCTCTCCCCGTGCCTCGGGGACTCTGGCACGTCTTTGAAGGCCTCCTTGCCAGCGCTTCTTCCCAGCCCGGGACCCTCAGGGCGCTCGCTGCGGGCAACAACCAGACTTTTCACACCTCCTGCACAATCTTCTTGCAGGCACAGGACCCTCTCCCCTCCAGCCTAAGTACCAGGCTTGCAACACGCTCCGCTGGCTGCTCCCCGGAACGGCTCTGCCTGGAAGCGACGTGCCGAGCGCGGAGAGCTCGTTTCCCCCCGCCTCGCCAGCCCGTGCCCCGCTGGAGGCCGGGCAGCTCCTCACTCTCTTCACACCCCTTCTTTTTCCAGCTAGAAAAAGCTTCAAATACTTTTGTGCGGCTGATAGCAGCTGCAGAGAAAACGACCGGCTTTCCTGCGAGCTAGGCGCCTGTCAGCACAGGAGGTGGAGGCAGAGGCCGTTGCCAAAGAGCCAGCGAGCGCTTCCCTTCCCCTCACCACTGCCAGCTACCAGACAGACAGACAGATGGACACGAGCCCTCATTCTCATTCCTACTGCATTCCATTTTCCAGGAGACAAACTCACAGCTGCTTATGTTAAAATTCACAAAACACTCCAATGGCTGAGGGCTTCCCCCCCCCCCTTTTTTTTTTTTTTTTTTTCTTTTTCGGGGGAGGGTTTTTCTTTCTCAGGGTGGGGGGTAATTCCCTTTCTCCTCTTTGGAAGAGTGGCTGCAGCTTGGTAAATAAAGGAAGTGAAACTGAACTCAATTATTCCAGGCACAGTCAATGCTCGGGCGAGACACCTCCATCTGCAGCCAGAGCAAGCGTCTCTGAGGGGATCTGACTGTAACAGCCAACTGCTTTAAAATTAGGTACTTCCTTATTCCAAAAGCAAGCCAAGGATTGAATTGCAGCAACACGGCGCTTGGGAATGAATTCTCCAGTCGCCAGCCAGCCAGACCCATCCTCAGGGTATAACCTCAGTCTGCGCGGAGAGAAGCTGGTCAGTCCCCACCAGTCACGCACACTTTGCCAGGTCCCCACCAGCGGAGGGGAGAGATTTAGCCCAGACGCTGCGTTCCCAACTAGCAGGGACGAGGGGAAAGGTGTTAAGGCTTCCCTACGGTCCCTCTCCTGCACACGTGCTGGCAATCCTGGAACCGCACCGAAGGCGAGATCGTTTGCAGGGTTACTGACACCGCCAGCAGAGCTGGACTAGCGACTGCTTCTCCTACAGAAGCCTCTCTCCTCTGTGGTTTTTCTTTCCTTTGTCTCTTCGTGCCCCCAGAAGAAAGGAAGGGAGAGGTCAAGACGCACACAGATGCACACAGTAAGCCTGCTGTGTCCAAGTCTGAGGGCAAGACAGGCCCGCTGTATGGGAACAAGAAATATTTTCCACGTACCCACACACAGAGAAATCGAATACGGCCAAAATATTTATCTCGGAGAGTTTGTTTTCCCTTCCCATTTATACCAGGGAAACAGGGACTGACTGGTGGAAACATTCTTGGGAGGGGGAAGGTAAATACCAATACTTCGGGTTCTGGCCTATTAGCAATTTCTGTGCCGCAGAACTTAAAAGCTAGAATAGGAAAAACCTATTTCCACTGAAGTTGGAGGCAAAACAACCCCGTTCCCTGCAGAAAAGCCCAAAATCTCACGCTGCCTGCAGAAGACCTCAGCCCTAGTAGCTCCAAAGACTCAGTCACCATTCTGTGTACTCAGCACCCCTGAAGTCAGGGTCGCGGAGCCTGGTGTTCAGGTGCGTGTCCCCTCGCCCTTTTGCTCCCACCTCAGCTCTGTCACCGGTCTGAAGTCACCAGATGCAGGACTAACCCCAGGACGGACTTCTGCAGGACGACACTGGTCCCTCTGGCCTCAGCGTGTATCTAATTTGCAACTAGAACAGGACCGGCCCTCAGCACGCTGTGTCCAGTCACTGGCCCTTTCTAATTTTACAGTCCCTAGAGCAGAAGGGCTCCTGTCCTTCCTCCCATCCCTCCTCAGGAAGCTACTGCACCGTCTGCTCCGTCTCTGTGCATGGCTGCACCCACTCACCACTGCTCTGGCAGTTTAGGGAATGATAACAAATAGGTGCCAAGTGGCTAGAAGGGACGCACCTTCTATTATAATAATGACATGTCACTGGATCCTGCTGGACTGCGAGGATGCATAAAGGGCAGCATCTATTCCCTGCCAGGCCTCCTCTGTCTTGCTCTATGATAAATGACGGTCCGAGAGACTGGTAATGGATTACAGAGCATTTCACCAGCTGGGGCCCAGCGTGTAGAGCCTGAGAAGAATCCATCGTCCCAGGCCAGTGTCTTGTAGACAGGTGTCCACGTAAAAGCCCTCACCACCCATGCCGCAATCCATTTATAATTTCCCTCCCTCCTCCTGATATCCAGCTGCTTCAGAAGAGAAGCCAAAGGCTGAACGGGTCAGGGAGAGCAACCCCCCTGACCATCCCAGTAAGGGAAACCTCTGCTGCAAATCCAGCAGCCAGGCTGCAACGGGGCTCTCTCTGCTGCACGGAGACACACGCGCTTTTGCTCCTGACACCGCAGGAGACAATTCAGGTGCCAACTGGGAGACCAGTGCACAAAGCAAACCCACTTGGAAGTCAGCCCACCTATGGGTTTGATCAGTTTTGCTACCACTCTCCAACCCCTCTCCCATTCCTCCCTTGTGCATGCCCCCCCCGCCGCCTTCCCGTGCACCGGAGAGGGCTCGGGTCATGGAGCGGCACTGGAAGGCTTGCGTTAATTGCTCTCCAGACTACAGATCGATAGAAGGATTTTAGCCTCCTGCACACTCCATCCTTCACCTTTTCCAAAGGACGGGGCTGGAGGAGGGCGGTGGGAGGAGGAGGGGAGCAAGGCTGCTGAAACCTTGACGAGATGAGGTCATCGAGCAGCCGCCAGAACCCCAGAAGGCAGCTCAGGGAATCGACCCAGCTCTGGCTGCCTCATCGATATTCTTCCCAGTAGGGACAGAAAACAGCTCTCTGCCTCCAAAGGAGGAGCCTCCCCTTGCTGGAAGACCAGAGGAATGGCCTGAAACTCAGTGGTCATTTTCAGCCAGCCACTTCTCTCCTCTCCTCTCCTCCCTCTGGCTCTTCCTTTCAGCCTGCCACGTTACCTGCCTTGTTTAGGTGGTTACTTTATAATACCAGCCTCTGGCGTACAGCACAACATCGTGCCCAGCCAGGCCAGAAGAGCAGTCCTTGTGCAAAAAAGGACTACAGAAATTATCTGGCACCGGGGGAGAGATGGGTGCAGTTCTGTCTGTCTGTCTTCAGGGGGTTTGTGTTCCCCGAGGGCCAAAGTAACACATTTTTCATTGAGACACGTTACCCCAGCACACCCCACGATCCCCGCAGCATTTGGATCAATACAGCCCTCAATATTTCAGTTGCTGAACTCCCAGCTCCCCTATCGACCTGCTGTGCTGCATCGAACAAGATGCCCCGTCTTCCCAAGGCTGCTTCAGGTGAGAGTTTTTGGTATGCAGTTGTACAGTGCCTAGCACAACAGGGTCGGTGCTGCTGTCCCACGAACGGGCAATATGAACAGCCGCGACAATGTGTGAAGCCAGCCGAAAGCAAAAGAGCCCTCAGGAAAAGACCTACAGCCCTGGAACAGGCTCCACAAATCAGAAGTGCCTGAGAACCGGGCAGTGAAACACAGCCCTGATCTTTGCCGAGGCCTCAAGACACGATCGTGATATAAATTTGAAGTGATAATAATAAATGGCCTATTACAGTAACTCGCACATTGCTGGGGGAGGGAGGAAACCCATCTACAATCCGGGCCTCCCTGCAGAGCCTCACACAAGAGATGAGCACCACAGAGCCATGCGTTTCCCTTTTTAATGGCCAGGAGAAAAAGGCTCCTGCAAGGAAGCCTCAGCAGCCCAAGGCAGCAGGAATATTTATCATGTTGGCCACCTGCCTGTCATAGAAAAATCGCTTCCTCCTTCCTGGTTGGAAGGCAGCTCTAATGAGTGATGGGCAGCCGCGTTCACAACCGCAGCAGCTCTTTGCATAGAAAACAGGCAGCCTCGGCGACCCACATGCCATACCCCCCTCCCTTTCTCCCTCCTCCGTGTGGCAGGAGGTCCTACCTCCTGCTAATTGCTCAGCCAAGTAATTAGCTGAGGCAGGTTTTGGCTCTTGGCTAGGCTCGCAGGGCTGTTGCCCTGCTCTGCCCACAGGAGACCCCCGGACAGAGCAGCTACCAGGGTTTGAAACCCCACTTCGTACCCCCTGTACTTACTGCTCCCTTCTGGCTCCAGCTGTGCCTGCCTTTGCTGCCCAAGAGACTGCGCCGCTGGGGACCACAGAGCTGGCAATGACTTCCCTGCCTGCCTATCCCGTCCAACAGGCACCAATCCAGCTATACCAGGGCCTGTGAGACTGAGAAATACACCACAGGCAGAGGAAAGAGCACATCTAGCTCTGCCCTGGAAAAGGAGCACAGCAGTGGTAACCGACACCTCCAAGGGCACAGGGCAGCCAAGATGCGTAAGTCACTGCTGGGGAATTCTTTGACGCCCCATCCCAAAGGTGTTGTCTCACATGCTACTCTGGAAACGTCCCAGATCTGACACTCAGCAGGGAGGAAAATGCTGCAGCTTTAATCCTTCTTTTCCCTCGCCTCAAACCATGGCAATGCACAGCGGGAGAACCAAGCACGTGGGAACCAGCCAGCCACCCTCCAGCCCTGCACATCCCCAGGGCGCCTCTCCCTGCAGAACAGCCTCAGCCCCGCTACCAGCCTGCAGCCTCTGCCCACGCGGGACAGATCCAAGTCACCCTGGGAAGCTCTCCTTCCATTCCTTTGTCCTGCTGTATCCAACCGGTTCCCACTCCCTGGAAATCTCATGAACGCAGCCCAACAGTCTTCACAGCCTTTTAGGCCACCCTTCCAGATACAATACGTCTGGCCCTTTATTTTGTAGGGCAGCACCCTGCAGCCATTCATCATTTTTGTTGCCTCTTCCTGAAGCCCCTCTAGTTTACTGGCATTTGTCCTGAAACACGGCTTCCAAATAAGGCCCAAGCAAATGCAAGATCCCTTAGTCCACCATACTGCGATCTCCCTTCTCCCACGCCTGGGACTCACTTTGTCCCTGCTGGCCCTCTTTATGACCCGTAATTTCCTTCATTGCAAATGGAGTCCTTTATACTAATTAAAAGACGACGCTCGGTTCCCTACCGAGAAAAAAGAACTACAACCACACTACAGAACAGGACGGGGGAAGAGTCCCGCTCTCAGCACACTGCAAAACATGTCACTGCTCCGGCCCGTAACTCGGCGACAGGCCCTCATGCACTCACCTGCATGGAAGTACGGGCTCATCGTGTAAGGGAATCCGAAGGGCAGCGGCTGAGGTGGTGGGATGGAGGCTGGCGGGAGATATTTCACCTCGTTTTTGTTGATGCCTGGGCCAAGCAAATGGCTGGGGGACTCGGCGCTCGAGGAGCTGCAGGGGGCATTTTGACTAGCAGCCGCTTCACCCAGCTCCTTGGCCCCTTCGCAGACTTTGCCTGTCTCTTTGCACTCCTTAAGCTCGGCAGCCGAGCTGCTGCTCTCGGCCTTCAGGCTCTCCGGCTTCTCGTCGCTCACATCCGCGTCACTCTCAGAGTCCTTCATCTCCTCGTCGTTACAGTCTGGTGCCCCATCCCGCGCCCGGGGCTCCGCCACCTCCTTGGCCTCGCTCAGCCCCTGCGGCTCCGCGCGGTGATGTGCCGATTTGCGGCTGCCCCGCCGGGGCTGCTCCTTGGGCGGCGTGGCGCTGCTGGGGACGCTGGGGTTGAGGGACAGCAGGGGAGTGTTGTTGTGTCGAAGCACCAGCATGGCGTTCCTCCGGGAGAGCTCTTCCCGCAGCGGGTGGCCCTCGGGGATGTCGTGCACATTACGCAGGGCCGGGTGGTCCGGGGGCAAGCCGGGATGCAAGCTCAGGGGGTCACCAGCCAGTAGCCTTTGCCTGTGGAGATTCTCCAGCTCTTTCTGGCGGATGATCTCAGCCGACATCTCCAACCTAAATTGGGAGAGGCAGAGAGGGAGCGTCGGTGGTGGGGAGGAGGGAGCTGTGAGTAACTTGCTAACCCCCAGCTGTCGCTGAACCAGAGCTTGCAGGATCAAGGTGTCGCCTCCAAACCCCCACGTTGTTTCCGTCGGTCTCACTCGGACGCGGCTCCGTTGCCTGCGCGCAACTCATCCAATGCAAGCACCCCACGTTACTCTGCCTGCTGCCAGGGAAGGGAAGGAAAAATCCAACCCAAGGCCAGGCAGGCTAGCCCTCTACACTCTTTACCTTGCCAGGTTTTGCTTTCGTAGCATCTCTTGCTGCCGCGCAAACATCTCTGCTTGTGCCGGCTGTAGGAACCCGTAACCTGGGGACAGGGAGAACAATACTGCGGGGTTATTAATCTCAGCATTGACTCTTTGCTAACTCAGGGCCAGCTCCCCAGAGGGCTAACTGAGCAGGAAAGGGCAGCTGAGAGCTGCTGTTCTGTTCTAGAGCCCATCTATTCCCTCACTCCCAAGGCAGTGCAGTCTGCCGCTGAAACACGGGACCAGGGAGGCTGGCGGGGATTAACAGAGAGAGCAGCCAAGGCAACCTGCTCCTATCACTGCAAAACAAGGGTGAAGTCAGCACAACAGTACCAGGCAAACACAGAAAATGTGTCTGGGCTGCTTGGCTAAAGGACAGTTTCTCACTCTACCCGCTTCTCCCGGCTGACGTTAAGCATCTCTTTAGCACTCACCTGGTGTCTGGCACAGAGCCGAAGGCACCCCAAGAAAAGGAGGTCTCAAGTGGGGGCCCAGGGCAATATGGGGCGCATTCTGGGGTGAAAGCAGAGGCGGTGGGTGGGATATCTCCCTGCAGAAATCAGAAAATAAATACGTGTTGAAAACCTGGAGGCTCCATCCACAGCGCCCAGAGGGCCCTGGCTCAGGAATAACATCCTTTCTGCAGATAACCTGCACTCTGTACCAGAGGCTGTTCTGAGACAGAAAGATGCCTGTTCACCCATACGTGAAACTTTGAAAAGGAGAGAGAAAAGACAAGAAGCAGAACCAGAAGGCGAAAAAAGCAGCCAGGACTCCACAGGTCCCACATACTTCCCACCTTGATATGTTTGCTTCCACGGCCTTTCAGCCGGGTTTTGGCTGCCCAGGGCTAGCAGAGGCAAGGCTGAAGGTGCTGCATCTGCCCATCCCGTTAGCAAGCTCAGGTCTCTATCTCAACTACTTTACAAGTGAAAAAGCATTCTATATTTTGGGAACTGGCGAGTGGATCTGGGAAGATCTGAAGGCATCACTGGCATGCCTTGCAAAAAAAAAAATATCACTGTCCTAGCCGGGACAAGGGGAGATCTTTAATTCTGGAGAGAAAAGCTGTAAGTCAGGCAGAGAAAAAACACAGAGAGAGGAGAGATGAGCGGGATGTGAGCAGGAAGCGCCGTGGGGTCGGTGGAAAGGAGTACGACTGGAGAAGGGGTGGGTGATGCTGGCCAGAACGGGTAGAGCACATGTAAGGTGGCAAGTAAGCTGGAAGAGGCAGCTTTGAGGGGTGGATAAGAGGAAAATGCCTGGAAGTAAGGTAGGTAGCACTTGCTTGCTTGCAGGGAGGCGGGGGGGGAAATGGCAGGAAGGGAATAAGAGCCAAGGTCTCTTCCATTAGTCAAATCTGCCCTGGGAGCCTGCAAGCAAATCTCTGCTTTCCGGCTGCACGTCTCTTAATTCCTTTTGATGGCCACTTACAACATTATTACCTTCACCAGGGCATCTAGAGGCAAAGCCAAGTGCTGTGCCGTTTATTTTCATTTTACAATATCTCCCTATAAAATCTGCTTCAGGAGAGACTGGAGGGCAAGAGAAAGGGAGCAAGAAGGCGCGTGTGACTTTGCAACAAACAGACGGTACGCACAACCGCGCTCCCCCTTTCAGTGGGGGGATGATGTGCAAGTGTGGGCTAACGTGAGAATCCCGGCCATCCATGCCCCCATCCCACACAGTTGGGGATGGATTGCCACCACGGCTCATGAAAAGCCACACAAAGGCTCTTTGGGGATGAGGTGGGCAAGGAGAGGATTCCTGTCCTTCCCCTAAATCTTCCCGGTGTAGTTTTATCCTCGTTCTACGCAACAGCCACTACAAAACGCTGCCAAACGCCGATCCACAGCGCAGAGCGGGCCGAGATTCCCCTCCGAAATTCCCCCTTCTCCCTACCCCTTGTCCACCTGCCTGTCTCTGCCTCCACCCTGCCCGTCTGTCTCTACTCCCCTACTCCCCTTCCCCTGGCTGTCTCCGTCTCTCCTTTCCTCCTCCTTCCTCCCCTAGCTCTCCTCTAAACTAATTGCACAGCTCGCTGTGTCTGGAGGAGAGCCACAGATCGATCCGTCGCTGTTGAAATGTTAATGCTAATCGTATAACCGCTCCGCCAGCACCTCGCACTTCAGTGGCAGCTCCAATTAATCTCAGGTAACGCAGCGCGTGACCTTCGGCTCAGAGCCGGGGCAGCAGCCAAGCGATGCTTATGTAATTACACCATGAAGTGTGTAATCACCTGCCCTAATCCCCGAGGCCTCACAATTAGCCGAGGCCTCGGTCGCTGGGCTGCCAAGTGCTTTGCCACCCCGGACAGCCTGCAGATGAATAACGGACAATTAAAGCGGCATGACGGGGGCTAGGAGGTGTCCGTTCGATCGTAATTAGCTGTAATCATGGGGAGACGAGCCTGGCAGACGTGCTGTTCGTTTTATAAGAAGCAATTTAGGAAATCAAGTCGCTTTTAACCATTCCATGGCCAGGCAAGCAGTGGCCGTGCCCTCCCTGCCTTGTATAGACGCAGAAAAGGGGATCCTGTACGAGAGATAACAATGCAGAGAAACCCCAGGTGCAGGCTGCACACAGAGGGTTCAGAAGGAAACGCTAAAAACAAAGAGAGCTTCTTGATTTTAGCCAAGAAGAGATAATCTGTGCCTAGGAAGCATCCTGTTTGATGGGGATCAGGACCTGCCACTGGAAAAGAAAAGGTTCTCTCTTTGGTGGCAGCCCAATGTTAATCAGCGGCTATTTTTATGCTTTCATGTTGCACTCCAGCGGCTAACTTTGATCCCTAAGGAATTCACATCTGCTCAAGACCCTGCAGTTCATTCCCTCTGTCCTCTCATCGGCTCTGTGCAGCTATCCTGCCTTTCGGGCCCAGGGATCAGCTCGTACGTTGAACCGGCCAGCGAGCGGTGTCCTGGCTGAGGAAGGGAGGATGGCGGGACAAAGCAATTGCTGTGGGACCCGATCACGCTGCCACGCACACGGCTGAGCACGGCAGCCTGCAGCGGCTCAGAAGGAGCTGGAAATAGTTCTAAGAGAGGCTGCAAGAAACGCGTCAGGAGCAACTTCGAACGTGAGAGGTCAGTCGCTGCTTATGTTACACGCACGACGCACGCTGGGGATGAGTCCAAAGGTTTAGAAGATTCAGGGAGACACATTTACACTTGCTGTCATCATGCCTGCCTGACACAGCAGACCACACGGAGACCCCAGAGTTGTTCTCTCAGCAACACTGGAGCTCTCCACCAACCACGTGCGTAGGGCAAAGCTGCTGGGTGAGGCCAGATAAACAGGACCAGCCAAAAGTCCTCAGACTGGCCCTGTTACACCCGAGGAGTACGTAGCCTGAAGTCAGAGAAGAGGCTGCATACAGCCAAACAAGGAGGAGTCATTGCACCTCTCCTGCCATCCCCCCAATGGCTCGGCATCAGTCCGAAGCAGAAGATAACTTCGAAGGAAAGCAGGTATGCTCATAAATATTCAGGGGACAAGGGACTCTTCTCCCTGCAGGTAGACCGATGCTCCCTAGCTCATGCTGCAGAGCCCCCGAGGAGCAGCGCTTCACACCGCCTGCCTTCCCACAAAGGGCAGATGCTTTCCACCGTCCCACAAGCCCAGCCTCCTGGCAGTCCAGGCGGGGAACCTGTTGGAGCCTGCCACTGCTCCCTTCCAGCCCATCTGCCTGATCCTTGGCACGGAAACCTGGCACACGAGGGAGGGAGTACGACCAGGTCGTGTCCTGGCACAGAGCTGGGAAGCCCTCCCAGGCTGCCTGGTACAGACACAGCCAATTACTTCCAAGCAAGCTTGGAAATGAACCTGGCAACCCCGGAGTAAAAAGTCCCAGAGACCTTAACAAAGCCTAGCGTGCTTTTAGGCAGACATGCACCAAAACACAAATCCTTGCATCCTTTCTCAGGTACATACCAGCCTTCAAGCCCCCATTAATTTCCTTCCTCCTTTTCTTCCACCTCCAGGTAAGGGCTGAATTACAGTCCCATACTCTGAGAATGTGAATTTAGCCCTTGGCAATTACATCTGATAAGCCTCGTCCTTACCTTGCAGAGAGCAATTCTGTGTCACTGCATATTCCTCCCCTCACCCCCCTTTTTTTTTTCCCCTAATATGCCAGCTGGAGGCTTGTGAGCAGGGTATTAGGGGATTTGCACTGCATGCTGCTAAATTTGATATGTCCTTTAACAGGAGACAAATGGTTCACAAGGCTTAAAAAGTATCGACTTTTCTTTAACAATAAGCACTAATGGCCTTCAAATAATCAATATTTAAAGTCATTATGGGGTTACACATTATACTGTTAAAACCAAGCCTTTCACTTTAACCCCATCATATCCTCCCAAGCCCAGAGCAGCGCTCCCCCCTGACTCACTCCAAGCTTAAAAGGAAGGCTCGAAGCACAGGCTGTGACTGGAGATGTGAGAGGGTCAGGAAATGCAGATTGAAACCGGCAAGGCATGGAAATAAATTTAGAACGGATGGAAGGGGGGGGGGGGGGACACACGAAGAATGCATGAAAGCTCTGCTTTCTTCTGCTTTGCATTTGATAGGAAGAGACATTTTAAACCTGAGGTAATAGGCAAGCAGCACACAGCTCCTTGCTGGTTTGCCATCCGCAGACAACGTCTGTGCCAGGAAGGGAAAATAAATAAAATGAAAGGGCTTTCTAAAAATGGTGTTTGGGATTTCCAGGCAGAAAGAGACATGTTGCTGCCCTAGAAGGGCAGCGCCAGTACAAGGCCTGGACACAGAGGGGGTCTGGTTTATGCTGCCAGGGGAAATCACTCCCTCAAAATCCAAACTGGTGCTAAAATCGAATTAGTTAAATCAGGTCAAGCTCTTTGGCCTTTGCTCTGCATAACATTCAGCCAGCCAGGATCTGGTGAGGAATCCTCCCAGTGCAACTATCAGAGAAAGAGGGATACAGCATTCAGAGCAGAGAGGGGGACGCGAGGCTGGGGTAGGTAAGAGTAGGAGACAGAATGCGCCCAGGGTGCACAGGAGTGAAAAGGAAAGCCTCCGCAACGCAGGGGGGAGGAATTAGGTGGTGAAAGAAAAAACGGTAGCAACAGCAGATGGGAAGAGCGCAATCCAAAAATCCTTGCTGGGTATTTCAGGCACATCTTTGCACAGAGAAAGGTCTCTGGCTGATGCACAGTGTTTGTCAGCTTTCTGCAGCAGAAGGGCAACGAGTGCATCTTTGAGACTCCGCGGCTCCCACTTCCAGAACACTCTAGCCAAAGGGCTCAGCTTCCCAGGACCCCAGCAGATCAGGATGCTGATGACACCTCACACAGGCAGTATTTCTTGCTCCTTGGCATTCCTCCTGCCTTCACCCCATAATTGCCTACGGTCCTAGAAGATGAATTGTGTCCCTAATGCTTCTTATAGACAGTACCAGAGACAGCCGAATGCTATTACCAAAGTACCTGCCTCAACACTTGCCCTTTCTCTGACTATAATCTGCCTTCTCCCTCTCCTGTGAGAGAGGGGCAGGTTCTCCCACGCAGACGCCCTGCCATATACTGTACGCATGTGAACAAGCTCTCGGCAACTCGTAACACAGAACCGGTGCATCCTATTTAGCCAACAAGCTTCACCACACCGATCACGCCGTTAAGCAGCTTGTCCAGCCTAGTCTGAGCACCCGTGCAATGCCTTCTGCTTGCAGGGTATAAAAGTTTTTCCTGAAAGTGGGGGGGAATGCAAGCGTTCCCTCGGCTTCACACGCACTAGCCTGCTCTGTGAGAAGCAGCCTGCTCAGCTCAGGAGTACTACCAGGAGCGAGTTCTGCAGCATGTACCAGGAGATGAGCACCTTGGGTAAGAACATGCCAGGCTAAACGACCCCAGCAAAACCAAGTACAGTGCCAACAGATTTTGGAGACAAGATCCAAGGAGTAGGATCCAAGCAACTCTGCATCTCTGCAGGGCACAGCCACCTGCCGCTTTTGCAGGAGACACAGCAGTTTGGAGATGGGAAGTTCTCCAGGCTGGAGTAGTTACAATGACACCTTCTAGTTGTACCCTTTCCTCTTCCAAGTCTTTTTATAACACTGAACTCAAGCATCTTTCCAAACAAACCACCAGGTCCTGGCGCTCTATAATCCAAGTCTGAATCAATGTAGAGAAGGATCTAGGAAACCAAAACCATGAAACCAAATGGATTCCTAAGCCTGCAGCCTGAGTCTACTTTTGGCAAGACATACCACTTTCACTAACTCTTTTCAACAGATGAGGAAGCTGGAGAAAAAAGGTGAAGGGACCACTACTCCGGCTAAAAGGACCTTGGAACCTGGTCCAAGAAAATCCACATTCAGGGTGTCTGCGTGCACACGTGTGTATTATCCCCTTCAGAGCCAGTACCCACCCGCCTGCCTTGTGGTTAGTATCATTAAACATACCAGCCTGTTTCTGACCAGCAAAGATGTATGCTAACTAGTTGACAAATGTCTGAACATACCTATCTTCCCAAGTATTCCCTAGCTCAGACTCACCACCCACCTTTTCACACCTGAGAACTGGAAAACTGTATATATAACTCCCACTAGCAGGCAAAGGTCTCTGCATTCCTGCCTTTGCAAAAGCAGCAGCACTGCCCTGATAAATAAAACTGGGTCACCGGTATGGGTTTTTCCCCCTTGCTTTGCCAGACTTAATGGCCGAAGTCTGGGGTGGCTAATTATTCTTGCCCACAAAGCTGCTGCACTTGAGAGCTGACCTGATCTCCACAGATCTCCCGATAGGAAGCTGAAATGGAATTTTAACACCATGCCAAACAGTTCACATCCCCCTGCATCATGCGTTATTACTTCTGCTCCTGGGAAAGGAGATGCTGTAAATCTACCTACAGTTTGCCTACGTACGTGAGCCAGCTTTCTCCATTGCCTTCTCCTCTGTCAGTGCCTATCTGAACCTTTTAAAATTTCTATACCTTTATTATGAAGGTGCACAGAGGCTGCTTTGATTTACCCTGTTGACAAAGACCATGGCAGCCAAGTACAAAACCCAAGGCTAACAGCAACAGGGAGAACGGAAGGGAGAAATTAACCCATACAGCGCTCTACTGCTTTACAATACACGGCCACCGCTTCTCCTGGCATACCCAAAAACGTCTGCGGTGCTTTGGCAAAACAGCCAAGGAACAGTTTGCACGCGACAGCTCCAACCAGGCCATTTCAGAGTGGGAGCAGAGTGATACATGCCGACCTTTAGTGACACTCAGGTGGCTGCAGACCTCTAAGGAGAAAATAACGATCGTGTGAACTAATGTCAAGCAGACTTACCGAGTCATGACTATGGGACATAGTTGTAGCTTCCCCTTTCCCAGCAGGACTCCCCAGCTCTGCTAACTGAGGATTATCACACCTGAGAGCCTGGCCAAGGAGGCAGGCCACACAGGGCCATATCACACCCTCCTTGGGGGAGCAGATAGCTGCAGAAAAACCAGGCAGTCTGGTCTACCATGCCTTGGCACGGTAGAAGAAGGAAGCACGGGACGTGCCCAGCCAGGCCCACCACGGTGATGTTTCACATGGTCTGTCTGAAAGCTCCTCGGAGAACTAGTGTGCCCAGGCATTTAGAGCAGGTCCCGTATGTACGGTCTGACATGGGAGCAGTGCGGGAAAACAAAACCAGAGCTGATAACGTGCTATGAGCCATGTTTCAGTCTGCAAACTCTTGGACAGAAACAAGGCTCCAGAGTATATAGCGCAGAGAAAAGGACAGCTTCTTTGTTTTGTTCCCACCAACACGACCACAGGCTGGTCCTGCTTATAGGCAGATAAGTCGACCTTTATAAGCGGGTGCAAATACCCTTGCTCCACGCAACATGCCACATTATACTGCTCTTCGAACCGAGGTGCTCAAAGGCCTTCCCAAACGTGAAGTGCAACCTGCTTTCAAAATGAGAACCACTGTCACTGTGTAGCAGGGGAAACTGAGACACAGAGTGCCTCCTGCAAACTCAATCCAAGGTCCCACAGGTATTTCTCTCAACATCAAAGGCAGGTTGTGCCCCTATGTGTTCCTTTCCCCCACCTCACCTCACCAGGATTTCCCTCTCACTGATGCCAATGCAACTCTTGGCAGGGCTACTTAGAGAACCGAACAGAGATGAGAAGTAGTGGTCTTCTCCAACTCTTAACTCCTGGTCTTCAGTCTCTATCCCCTGACCTAGCAAGTAACTTCTCTCTCTCCCTCCCATAACTGGGGAGGAACACTGGCCCTAACTCCAGTCCTCTCCTTAAACTGCCAGCTAACACCCTCTTCCCAAACGATTTTATGCTTCTTGGCCTAGCCCAGCTCCAGTAGGTAGAACACCTGCCTGGCAGTGACAAGTACCTCTGGATTTGATACATATCTAATTCATTTTCGATTTGCCCCTCCCACGTGCAGCACCTCCCCGTAAGCAACCTCCACCCTTCCGTACGTGCCTTTTCAGCCAGGCCTCCGGCTGGCCTGGCACTTCTCCAGGCCACACATAGCTGGAAAAATTTTCCTGATGACTGGATGCACTGAAACTCGTCTATCTCTGCATTCCTCACAGGTCTACCTACAATCCACATGGACTGGGCTGGATTTTATTAGGTGGGTTAGCCAAAGTACACCCTGTAGGAGAAAGGTTTACCAGGTCTGCCCAGCCCCTACACATTGCAAACCCACTGGTCAGAAAGAAGGGAAAACAGACAGGATCTCCAAGGCTATAAATGGGGGGGGACACGGGACTTTGAACTCAACACATACATATGCACGCTCTAGAACTAATATTGCAGCCCTGCTGCCTGTCCCCACCCCAAGGTGAAAGCCGAGAAAGTCTAGATACTAGACCCTTTCACGGTTTGACCCGTGATACCCAAAGCCTTTGCATCCCCGTGGCTGCCAAGCCCTCTCCCGCCTCTGCTATCCTTGTCAAAAACGCACGCAGCTTTAATTTAATTTCCTTCTGAAGTTCTTGATTGCAGAGGGAATGGCTTATGGCACAGAGCAAGATAAATGAGCTAGAATTTCCTGGCGTGGGGGAGGGAAATCAGCTTTCCAGCGCTCCTATCAGTGATAAAAGGCAAGCCGTACCTCCTTCTTCCTTAAAAATTTCTTCTCTTTCTATTCCATCCCAGAGCATTCGTTCTCTCTGATTACCTGGGGATGCTATAAAACGCAAACTCGACCGTCTTAACTTGCTCTGTGCCAAAGAACAGGTTAGAGTCTAGCATCTGCTCTGGAGATCCCAGGCAGGATCGGGATGGCTCCCACCAGCCAGCCAGTCTCCCACCTGGCTTGCGAACGTGCACAAGCACAAATCACCCCCGCTTTGCTTTACGGACACCCCAGCCCGTGGCAGCCGCACACGCGGAACCACGCTTTTGCGCCTGCACAACGCCCAAGGGAGACGTTAACACCTTACGGGGGCAAATCAAACCTGCCCACCCCCGGGAGCATCGCTACCCTCACCCAGGCGCACCCCCCTTTCCCGGACCCTTACGGCACCCACGCACACACCTTTCCAGACCGTCTCTGTGGGTGCCCACCGGTCCGAGAGCCCCCCCCCCCCCCCCCCCAACCCGGCTGGAGCAAACCCCGCCCCGGGGCGTGGGTGAAGACACAGCCGGCCCCTTCCCCGGCCCCCCCCCCGCGGTACCTCTCGGGGAAGTGGGTGTCCCTGTGCTGGGGGAGGCCCTGCTTCCTCCGCTGGCTGGAAGAGTTGCTGGCCGAGGGGATGTGCGCTTCCATCGCGCCGGGGTTGCGCGCCGCCGCCGCCACCTCTTGCCGCGCCCTGAGGAGATCTGGGGGGGGGAAGAGGGGAAGGGATGAGCTGCTGCCCGGGCCGGGCCCCTACTCCCCACCCCCGCCCCCCGTCCCCTCCAGGACCCAGGGACGGACGGAGGCACCCACCACCCACCCCTCCCCGCCGCGGGGAGGTTGCTCCGGGCTCCCCGCCTGCAGCCGCCGGGCGGCACGGCTGCTCCGGGGCTGCCGCCGGCTCCCCGCGGGCGACAGGGCTGCTGCCGTCCCGTCCCCGGCTCGTCCCTCCCCGCAGCCCCTCGGGCGACAGCCTGCTCGTCGTTCCCGTCCTCCCCCTCCCACCATCTCCCGTCTCCGAGGTACGGGCAAGCTGTCAAGCTCCGGGGAGGCGGGGGAAGGCGGCCGGCCCTGCGGTTCCCCCCCCCTTCCCCTGCCCCGGGCTGCCCCGGGTACTCACCCGGCAGAGCGGGCTCTTAGCGGGATCCGCCTCCGCCGCCAAGGGAGTTTGGCAGCGGAGGAAATTGTGCAACTACGGGAGGGGGTGGATTGCTGTTTAATTGCCTTCCTGTTGGAGGGAGGGAAGGAGGGAGGGAAAAAGGGAGGGAAGGATGGATTGGGGGGGGGGGGGGGGGGGGGGGGGAGACAAAAAGGAGAGGGAGGCTTTCCCGAGCCACCCGCCTGCCCCCCCCCCCCCCGGGCTCGTAGCCCCGGGCCGCGGCTCGCCCGCACACCGGGGGCGGCACGTCCCGGTCCCCCAGGAGAGCGGCGGTGGCCCCGGCACCTGCCCCGGCCCCGCCGTTCCCCAGCGGGAAGGGGAGCTGACCCGACCTGCTACCGAGAAACCAGCCCCGTCCCTCCCACCGGCCGGGAGCAGCCGACCCCGGCCATCCGCAGGGTCCCGTCGTCGTCCTCCCCCCCCCCCCCCAAAACCCCGGGGGCCGCAGGGTCGGCCGCAGGGTCGGCCGCGGGCAGCGCTCTGGTTTGGGTGTCCCTCCTGCCAAACCACAGCCCAGAGTCTTTCGCTGTCAAGCCTGCTCTGCCCCAGCATCTCCCGCTGCTGCCGAAAGCAGGGGATGGGGGGGCCGTTTCCCTAGGTGGGTTCTACCCCTTCGGCCTCCCCCCCACTCACCTGGCCGGGGAGCACCCATCTCTGCTACCAGGTACAGCCCAGCAGTGGGGCCGCAGCACCGCAGAGCACCCAAGGGCTGTTTTCCTAAGCGTGGTGACCCCCACCAGGAGCCCCCCCCCACCTGGGCGAGGGGTGACGGCTGGCCCTGGCAGGTCTGTCCCCACCTAGCACAGCTCTGCTGCAGGGTAGTAAAGGGCTGGGCTGCAGAGCAGATGAGGATGGGGTCCAGAACGGGGCCCCTTCCAGCCTGAGGGACAACACTTTCATCAGACCAGCGGCTGCAGGTCGGAAAGAAACGCACCCCTCGTTAAACCTGCACTGCCGCATTAGCGTTGCGGAACCCTCTACCTATTACACGGGCGGATCGTGCGCTGACAGGTTGTACGCACGTATAGTCTTTCCAGGGTGGGCGTCAGCGTAGACGAGCTGCCCACGCAAGTGCCGTGTGACGGGCAACGCAGGCATGGCCAGATACGCCACAAGCACACGTTAACGGGGATCACCGCGTACTCCAAGGAAGAGCAGGCGATGCAAGTACAGCTGGCGTGCTATTGCCCTGGCCTTCTCAGGGAACAATGCAGCTGGACAGACCTATGAGAAGGTCGAGCGATACCCGTACCACCTGCACTGACAGAGGCTACTCTCTCACAGTTAAGCGTCAGGAGTCCCTTAATTCATACACCTATTTGAAAAAACCCTATATGCAACTTGCTTATAACCCTCAACAAAACCTCTGCTGCCATTCACACGATACATGGGAAACACACACACACACACACATGCACACTTAGAGGAAACCTCCTTCATACACTCGCCGTGCACCACTCTGCAAAAAGAAACCAAAACACAGCTGGGGAGAGGAGGAGAGCAAGATTTATCTTAATGAACACACCCCGGTCAGGATCAACTCGCATATTGAGATTTCAATCCGCTCCACATCCAGCGGCATATTAGTCCTCCCCCCAAAACTGGTCGTAAAGCTAGGTTAATACAAGAGCGTTGCATGACCCCGGTAACCGTACACTTTCCATCTCCTTGCCCTCCTCTATACCACCATGCTGTTTTCCTTTGGTTCTGGAAATCCCAGCCATCCGTATTCCTATTAGCCCCAAGACATGCCCAGCCCAGCTTGAGCTTCACCAATCACTTCATCAAATAATTTGATGATGGTCGGGGCTGGAGCCCCGTGGTGGGACTGCAAGTGGGAGTGGAAACGCTAATACAGCTGCTATTTTTGCTGGCAGTAAGGAGGACGTTGGTACCTGAACGTTTCTAGCTGCATTCACGCGCACACAATCCCCATCCCCACGCCCCCAGCTGCGGGGACAAACACTAAAATGACGTACAATTGTGAACTGCAGAAGTACGTACAAAATAGTGAAACAACAAACCCCGTCAGATCGCGCATAAAAAGCCTAGAGAATTCTGCGAGCCAGGCACCGTGCACCTTCAATGTTTATAAATTAATTATCTGAAAAACCCAGGTCACTCCTTATTGCCACAGTGCCTGTAATTTAGAAGTCTGGCACGCAGCCAATTCCAGAAGCCGCATTGATCCTGAATGACCGCAACAACCCCCCACACGCACACCCTCTCCTCTCCTCTTTCTCTCCCCTCCTTCCCTCCCCTGCGTCCCTACCCCCTCACACAGGCCCCCCCCCCCCCCCGAGGATCTGTTATTTACAATCCTGCACTCTGACAGTTGGGAAATCAGATTGATTGACAGTGGGACGCTGGCGGATGGAGGTTCCAGGCACGCAGACAGACTGAATTCAGAATGTGGGATGAATGCCACTGGGAGAATGGGGGCGGAGGAGGGGGGTTGAAAAGCAATTAAAAAAAAAAGATTTCTAAATTATTAACATTTTTTAAATTATTAATGTTATTGGTGCCTCCATGTGAGCCCGCAGATAAACTGCGCTTTGTACTGGCACTAATAATTTATAGCTCAACCAGAGCCCTGTGGTGTGGAGACAATCCAAAATACACGAAGTTTTGTCTTGTCAATGTTACACCAGAGAGTCTGTGCAGACTCTTCTTCTCCCCCTGCCCACCCCAAAACCTCAGTGTGACCCATCACCTAACAAATGCTGATGAGACAATTTAATCATAATCATAAAAAATACGTCAGGCTTTTAATGTAATGAGCTACTTTGCTCATTACATGGGGGGAGAAGGGGGCGATACCAGCTGTTCTGCAGCACACACTCTGCCTGGATGTACATGTTCCGCATGTCCAGCAGCCATCCGGTGCCCGGGTTAAGTGGTCCATCATGACCGTCTGCTACGATACCGGTACACTTAACACGTTTTGTGCCGAGTCCATGCTCTGTTGTATTTGGCATGGTCTACGCAGACCTGCACGTCACGGTCGAATATTCAGCATTTGCGTGTCTGCGTGTGTTACCCTTTTGTGCACGATGCACGTTCTATACTGTCCTCTCGCGTACCGTGCCCGTGTTCACTGTGTGTACATGTGGAAACTCCAGCCCTACGGTGCACGGCTTTGCCCCGTACCTATGTACCATGCTTGCAGGAGCTCCGCATCTCTGTAAAGGTCTGGGACAGCTCAACACCACACCCAGAAGCATGTGCCTTATTCACGACGGTATGCCTCAGCACAGGTTTACGCCATGGCTTTGCTGATAAGCAAATCCTTACTCCACAGCGAAAGGAATCGCCTTCTCGCCCCCAGAGAAGCCAATCAAATCAAACAGAGTGGAAAAGAAGACAGCCTCTTCATTAACCTAACAAGGAGCCCTGGGGATTCACGCTCTAGACTGGGGATTCTGCTCCAGCTCTTGCTGGATGCTTCGCCGACGTTGCTCGCGCTCCTCCCCTGGATCACCCAGGCAGGTACGCGGCAGCACCCCACGCCTTGGGTAGAAAGCGGCAGAGGGGCTATGGATTCCTGCGTAACGCTGCTTTTCAGTGACGCTTCAACCCTCCGCTTCCAAGACTGGAACGGCATCGCCTCTTCCACCTCCCCGCCTTTGCCCGCTCCAGACAGCGGAGTTCCTTCCCTCACTCCTGCATCAGAGGAGTCGGGTACAATACACGGCTTTACTCGGGACCGAGCCGAGCCAGCGCCAGCAGGCTTTGCTTGCCCGAGGGAAGGTGAAATGGGCTGAGGGGCCTTTAGCCTGCGGAGGGCTGCTTGTGGCTCCTGCGCTCTGCCAAGCGGTTCCCAGGGCAGGACCTGTAACTGCCTAGTGCCCCCTTTAGGCACAGCGCAGGATGCTGCAGCCGAGCTGGATACAGCCAGCTTCCTCCGCAACCGAGGCAAAACCTGTCGGTAATCCTTCAAGTCACACAGGCCCCATTAGATCCTGGTACTGCAGGACCCTTACCCCCTCAGGAGACCGCTCCAGCCCCAGGACAAGGCAGCAGCAGCGGACAACGGTATCTCTTAATGAGGAAGCTGCTTCACGACCAGGTTTTCGATTTTCCCCTCCTTGCGTTAACATAACTACAAGCGCCAGCCTCCTTTTAAAGAGCAGAATGGCAGCATCTTCCCTTGAACGTGGATATCGGTGCAGAAATACTTCTGTGCTGCTAAAAGCCTAGAAACAGCAGACAGGCAGGTATAGAGGCACAATCCGCAGTGCACACAACAGGCCTTAAATAAAAAAGGACCAGAGGGGGGGGGTGGCTCAGCTATCCCTAATGCCCAGCTCAACCTCAGAGGACCACGTCATCCCAGGAAGGTCTGGGGACAATTTTTTAGTGCTGGAAGCTACAGGGTCCTTAAGGTGATGCTCTGAGGAAGCCCTCACCAAGTGAGCATGCACTGGGTATGGAAGAAGTTCTTTCCCTTTCAGCAACCCTTTCCCTCGCTTTTCCACAGCGTATTTGGTTTCGGCTAAGTGAAGGACCAGATCAATCCTTAGTGATGTAAACATAATTGCTTTCAATAGATGACACCATGGATGAACCTGTCCCACTGACTTTAGCATTTGCCTGCTAAGCTGTCTTCATTGCAACTTAGCTTCATCTGCATATTTTAATTGTCCGTAAAATCGTAAGACATTTAATTCTCATTAAGGTGAAAGGTCTTTAACACCAATTTATGCTATGTCTGCGTGTAGCAACTATTGCAGAAACTTTCCAAACCCAGCACTATCAATGCTTAAGTAAATCCTGCAACAACGTCTTGCTGTTTCAGATCCCATCGCTAAATGGCAGGAGCATCTGGCACTGCCTACATCTCACAACCCCCCTGCATTATGCCAGCACTCGCTTCCCTTGCTCCACACTACGACCCGAGACACATACCACAGATTCTGAATTTTCAGATTGACATAAGCTCTTGAAACAAAGGAAGGAAAGGACCCCCCCCCCCACCGCCACTGCAAAACACACAGTAGCGATGGTGCAGCTAATCTATTCTGGTAAACAAATGCGTAGCCCCCACAGATAGCTACAGAAGGTATTAGCATTTATAGACGGCTGAGGGTAGATGCCCCCACAGAGACGGTGGGAGAAACGGTCTGTAGGATACTCTTTAGCACCACCTGTATCCATTGCACGATAAACAGGCAATATTGCAGCCCATAAATCCTCCTCAAGTGCACACGGGGGTTAGGGACATATTACAAGACTTATACCAAATGGCAAAGCGAGTCCCTCCTCCTGTTTGTAAGAGCCTGTACCTCCATGGCTGGGCACTGCCATGCTGTTGGCCAGCTGGTAGAGACGTTGTTGCTGCTGCTCTTCAAACGTGCCATGTTCATTCAGTGCTGACATCATGCGTCTATAGTGCTCCTCTGGGGTCATCTGAGTCACTGAGTCCTCAAGCAGAGGCGTGTGGGAGTTTTCTGGAGAGCAGAAAGATTTGGTCTTTTTTCCAGAAAGAAATACAGTGCAAAATCACATAAGTATAGGGAGAGCGCAAAACAAAAAGAAAGGCAGGTAGAGGGATATTACCACAATTTTGCACAGCTCTCTAGTATACCCACTGAACTTGATGTACCAAGCTGCCAAATGCAGCCATCCTTGCGCTCCAAGATGTACCATTGTATCTGGTCAAGACACACCTACAACCTGCTATACCTTCAAACACGGGCACACTTATATACAGGAAAGTCTACAGCTCCAATTGCCACAGGACCCAAAAAACTCATTAACAACTTCCCCCCCCCCCCCCCCCCCCCAAAGCAACAAGCGTTGCATTATAACAACACAAAATTACCAACAAGCTCTCTACCCGGAGGTGGCAAAGAGGACAGGCAGGATGAAAAGAGTTCACCGAGTTCTCACCCTTTCATCTTAGGGGACACGAGTTCTTTTTTTCGACGAATACCTGATCCGACATGCACCTCTTTCCCCCGCCTTTCTGAACACCCACAAGAACACCATAACACGAGAGATGTTCAAGCACCCAGCGTAGGCGATGCTGACAACCGCACAACAGACAGTGGTGACAGTCCACCTGCCCGGCTCTTGGAGGGACGTCACAAAAGCAGGTTGTTTCACATCTGTACATGTGGCTAAGCACCCCGAGGCCATTAAAATAACGCCCAACGTGCCTACCTCTCCATCTTCCCGGAACGACTGCACAGCCCAGGAGGGAGACGTTTTGAGGAAGGCCCTGCCTGCTCCCTGGGCAGTAGGGAACCCAGTCTAACAATCAGGGAGATAAAACCACAGAGGCTTTGTGTTTACTGTAAGCAGAACTCAGAGAGCAATTACCTTCTCTGTCTTGGCGGTGGCTGCTCTAACACTATTTTATCTTGGATCTTCCCCACAGGCAAAACCTTTTCATTACTCGGAGAGGAACTCCCAGTAACAATCTAAATGGGGAGAAGGGAAGGGAGGGAGCGGGAAGGGCTCCCCCCATGCTGCAGTCACAAGACCACCGCCGCGTTCACTGAATGACAAGACCACCCTACCGTGTGCCCCAGATTCATGCTCCTTCATCCACCTCGTTTCACAGAGTCCCTCAGGGCTCGGGGCAGGTGACTCTGCTGCCAGACTGGCTCCAAATTCAAGGTGGTGGCTCTGAGCACAGGCCACTGACTTTACACCAGCATCAGCACTGTGACAAATACGCCGGCACCGGACATCTTGCCGGGAAAAGAGCTGTGCATCTCTCTTGGGTGAGAAAAGGCCCCTAAGACAACTATCAGAAAAGACAGCCTGTGGCAAGCAAATACAGTCCAAGAGACAAGAGTCCCTGTGAAATGCGGCCCTGCCACAGTAGCTTAGGGACTGGTTCACTTCTGCCTTGGCCAGAATAAGAGGCCATTAGCGGCAAGTGCTGTCTGCCACTAAACTCGTTACACAGCCAAGCATCCAGGGGCTCAGATTTTGGGGATTTTGGTGGCATGTCGTAATGAAGCCATCTCCTTCCCAAAATGTAGGAAGGGCAAATGATAATAATGAAGTCTGAGCTGCACAAAGTTTCAATAAAAAAGGGTTGCATCACCGGCTCCCGAGGCAGTCCTCCTCTGCAAAAGGGAAATGACTTCAGGTCAGCCGTCCAGCTCAGCAAGGCTTCTCAATCAGCATAGCAATTTGTGGCCATATCTGCAACCACTGATCTCTACCCCAGTGACATGTATCTGCATCGCCAGGACCACAGGCTTCCTGTGTAAATCACAGGTTCGTGGCCTGCTTCAGGCCAGCTAGTACCAGGAGCTGGCTCCCCCGCCCCGTACTGTGAGCATCTCACTTAGAAACCAGTCCTGAAAAGAAGGAGGCTGCACAAGATGACAACCATGCCGTGCCTGCTCCCTCCCGCTCCCTGCCTCCGGTAGCCAAGCCTGCAAGACACCAGTGGAAGGAGCAGGGGGCTGGGGGACAGAATTCCCTTCCATGTCCCCTTCCCGACAAAGTCACTCCGCAGGCCGGCTTCTCGCATCCTCCTCCACTCTCTTGCCGCTCCTGCCACCTCCCCCAGGAACGCAGAAGCGCACCAACTGCTTCAGTTCCCTTCTGATGCTCTTAACCAAAGGTCTAAGGAGCAAAGCCGCGTGCCACAGACCTGATTTAGAAAAACACCGATTTATTCCCACCCCCCACCCCCACCCCCCAGCTGTGTTATTAGAGGAGGAAGGGGGGGGGGGAATAAGGGGAGGATTTAATAACACTTAATTACCATAAACTCTATCCGATCAGCCGCAGAGCAGATTTCAGGTGCAAGGAGGGGAGGGAGAATGGGGGTGGCAAGGGGAGGCTAAGAGGAAGGAGTCGTCCAGGGAAAGGCTGGATTTCCACACTTAAAACTTGGAAGATTTCACATGACTCAGCCAGCGATAATTCCAGCTTTGCTGAAGCTTTGCTGTCTGCTTTTGTCATTACCAGGGGGTAATGTGGGAGACTGATCTTGCCAAATCTCTTCCAGCCGCCAGGTGTGAAATGGACCCTGGCACGGTCACTGGGAAGGCACAGCCGAGGCAAGCATCTGTCGGGCCTTCACGCTCTCCAGCACGCCTCCCTGCTTGCCAAGCCGAGGGGAGCCCGTCTCTCCCACCCTACGCCAACACTGCAGGGTCCCGACGGCAGGAGCCACAGGGAATTCAGGCTGTTGGAAGACGCGGGTTTTCTGTCCAGCCTGAAGGATGCGTCAATGCCGCACAACCTTTCCACCAAGCTTTTATAAGGCTGGTCCTCCCCAAGCAATCCCAGACGAGACAGGAGCACCCGTCTCCTCTCCTTTGCTACAACAAACCCACGACAGGCCGAGGCTCCCTTTCCTGAACCACAGTAAAAGCTTAAGGAGCCTGTTGCAAAAGCATCTCACCCCAGGTTCAAAGCCGGGTCTTAGTAGCTTTAGGGGCTTTGCTGCCTGAGCCGTCGCTTGCCAGGGCAGAGAGGATCTGTGCCCACTCCCACCATAGTCAGCAATGTGGGTTTGGGGGGGGGGGGGGGCAGTGAAGTTATTAGCAAGAATGGGGCCAAATATTGTTTCTTCATTTGGCCTAATTGGACCGCTGCCAAACCGATCAACATATGGATATTTCCCCTCCCCCCAAGAAGAGGAACAAATTGACAAAGGCTAGATCTGAATTGCTTAGCTGTAGTCCAGCTCTGGTTCTGGTCTGCTTCGTTAACCAAAGAGGTAATAAGATTTTGTTTTGTTTTAAATGATCTACAATAGCAAAGAAAAGAGAACAGCAGAAGGAGCAGCGTATGAGCTCATCAGCCCGCCCCAGGGGGTGAGTGCAATATTGTTCCCTACGCGTGTTTTCCAGCACTTGGTCCAGTCTAGTTTCAAATCTTCCCAAATGATGAGGCTTCTACCAGATTTATTTTTCAGCAGTTCAAATAGGAACCAACATACTCTTACTGATTTTCTCTTTTTGCAACCGTTCAGTTTTATTTCGTATCTCAAGGTATCGGAGAAGCAGATCTCCAGACACGCTGTTGCCGCAGGAGCGAGGGTTTTACTTGGGGAATTGTCTCCCGGGGAGAAAGCTTCCTCCGTGACCTGCCAGCACAACCCTCGCTCCGAGCCTCTGATATGCTCGCATTTCCATATTAGACGCGAGAACGTTCTGCTCTGTTTGACAGCAGTGCTGGCGCGGCCCTGTTTCCACTGAGATAGGGCTCTCTTTTGATCTCCGGTGTGAACACTGCGAGCGTTGGGGAGGGGGGAAGGGAAGGTTACTGCTTCCCCGCTGGAAGGGTTTCCAGCCCTACAGGTGTTTTTTCACTCAGTCAGAGAGAAGGAGTGATTTACTTGGCTGCCTCTGTTCTCCTTGCCTTGTCAGGCACAGCCACAGCAGCACGAGATGTGCCGCGGGCACGGGGTCACTTCTCCTCTTCAAAAGGCTGGTTCGGAGACAATGCAGCTGTGCCCTGAGCAAGAGCTGCAGCCAGGGCCAGCGTGCAACGGAGAGGGGGACAGTCCCCACCTTGAGCTGTGCACCACCGCAGGAGAGTGCAAAAAGGCGGAGGACCAGCACCCGCGCAAGGCACGCCGCTGGGCCGGAGAAAAAAAGGAAGGGTGCGTCCCGGGGAGATGCTGCAGAGCTGGCTCCTGCCGGAGGACAGCGTGGGGCTGCACAGGCTACGAAACTCCAATTGGTCCTTGTTTTCCTTCCAACTCCTAAATCACAAACTGCACGCACAGCATCTGGGTCCCAGCCAAGCTTGGGGCTCTAGCACAATCTCACACTTTACAGCACTACTCTACAGCGGCAGTTCCCAAATTCCAGGTAACTAGCCACTAGGGTCCACTGTGCTTGAAAATAGCTTGTCGCACAATGCAGATCCTTCTGTTTCCAACCAGTTCCTTAGTACAGAGCTGGGAAAACAGGGATCGTTTCTCTCCCAGCCCTCCATGGTACCCACGCCACCGGAGCGCTGCCTGACCGCCAGCAGGATGGGAAGTCTCCTGGGAGTTCTCAGCCGCAAGGTGCTCTCGCTGTTTGGGGCTTAAGACACAGGAACACTGGCTATAGCCCCTACTTTGACCCCCTTTTCATAGATAAAGGCCCCCAAAGCACCAAAGTCTCTGGCCCTATTCAGCCCCTCGCTATTCTGACAGTATGCACAGCCTAGGCTTAAAATGCTTGCCACCACGTTGGAGAGAACAGGGGTTCCCCAATGATCTAATATAATAAATATTAGGTAACAGGGGAGATTAGTAAAAGGCCCAGCTCAGAATTTCCATTCTGTTGCACACTCTTTTAAAGGGCAGGGAAGGCTTTCTGAGAAAAAAGTGGGAGTCAAAAATGAAAGTTTGCTCTTATTCAGGGCTTCCTAGGAAGCCCTCTCTTAACGAGCTGGGGGAATCCCTGAGTCATTCAGAGTTAAGGAGCAGTATTTAGACCCCGAGTGCAGACTGCAAAGCCAAGGGCTGCTTATCCACCTCACACTGCGTTCAACCCACTCACCTAAACAAAAATGGTGGGAAGGCCAGAGGAAAGAAACAGAACGGGATCGTTTGACCCTGCTGCTCCCATGGCAAAACCATCAATTTGTGCAAGTTCAGCCACTTTATTAGGGTGAATCCAAATGCAATAGTTTGGTTTCAGATGGCTTGATTAAAGTTTAGCCCATTCTCAGCCAGGCCACATAGGTTGCTGCTACCTGGATTCGGTTCCTAAGCATGCACTGTCTTGGAATCACAAAGGATACAGACTCAGCAGAAACAGCAAAGATGACAGCAGGTGTATCAAGTGTGTTACAGGAGTCTCATGCCCCTATATAACAAATGCATTCCAGAATCTATAGAAGCATCCTGCTGGAACTTACCTGCGCACATCTACTAGAAGCATTTCAAGGATAACAGGAATAGGGCAGATGAAAAAAAATCAAGGAAAACAGGTAAAGAGTAGCAGTATATAGGGTTCCTCTTTATACCTTTCAAAAAAGCCCAGTAAAAAGCTAAAGCACTTCTACTCGTATTAAAGAGTTAACAGGCAGGAGAGGGTTACACGAAAGAAAAGATTTAGTATGTTCTTGGGTAGTGTTAGCAATGTTATATATTAAGCAACACTAGCATCCAACATCCTCTCAGTATGCTGCCTTTCAGATCATAATTTGGGGACAAGGAGTCAAGAAGAGACAATATACAGGAACATTATGTGAAATTAGGATGCAGTACAGGTCCCTACAATATATCTTTATATAGCATAACATAAGGTATGTAGTTTAAGAAGGCTTCAGGACAAACTGCTACAAAAAGTCCCCTTTGAGATTCCCCGAATTGGTTATTGAGAATATACACCTTGGAGAGTCTCAGCTGCTGGACTCCAAACCCACGAAAACAGGATCTAGCTTCAGACAGCTAGTCTGCTTTTATTTTTTTTATTTTTTTTTTAGTGGCCAAAGACTGCAGTTAGGCACAGTGATCAAGATGGGTATTACTGACAGCTAATTAGTTTGAACTTAACAACAAAGCCTTTAAGTGAACGGCCTGCAAAACCTCATTTAAGCAACCTTGAGACAAACTCATTAACTGCAGGCTCCATTACCCATTCCACTTTGCCAGTCATAAAGAAAGTTTAAAAATCATGTTTATAGGAAAGAACCTTAAGACAAATCAGGAGATTAAAAAAAAAAAAATCCCTATAAAGAGAAACCTTCTGCAGATTCCATCTCTATAGGAACAGTGCCATAAATGCATAAGAAAGAACTAGGCAGCCCTCTTCTCCCTGCTAGGCTCCTTTTTTTCCCTTTAAAGGAACAGATGCCAGCATGATAAGCCTGTGTGTATCTTTTATATTAAACATGTAATCAAGACATTCTGCCTGAAAAGTAGAAACACCCCTAAAATCCACCTCAAAAGCTGCAGCTTGCCTTTTTTAATCATAAAGCAATTATTCTAATTAAGAGGCAATCCCCTTCTCACACTGCAAGCTTCCCTCCGATTAGATAAAGAAAGCACGGTGTACTGGTAGCCTCCTTCATGCACCCTCAGTGCCGGATACTTAACAGCTCCCACACCACAGCCTCTTGTAACCCTCCCTTCCCTCCCTCCTTAATTTCAATTAAGTTCCACTCTTAAGAAAGGAGAAGAAAGGGGAAGGGGATGGGGGAGGGAGAAACAGCACTTACCCTTTGGGGACTCACTTCTGGCTTTCTTGCTTTCTAAAGGACACTCACTGCTGCTGTTGGGAGAACATACTCTTCTCTTGCCTAAAATTTCATCTAGAAGAGAGATGAGAAACCTGAGTATCAGATAAGGTTGTACTTTCCTCTTTGCAGAAGCAACCAGAGAGACTTTGGTATTTTGCTTCTCTCTCACACACACACAGACACACGCACGCACACATATATTACAAGCAGAGGAAAAAAAATGAAAGTAAGAAAAATCATCATCTTGAGAGCCTTGATCTGCTTTCCTAATCACGCAGTCCAAAAGCACATAATGACTATTCACACACTGATCAATGCAACGTTTTAAAGCTATAAATTCTGAATCCAGTTGATTTCCTTACTGAGTTTCATCATTTGTTCTGTTGCCTTTTGTCCCCCTGGTGTTTCCACTCCTTTCATGCCCTGATGCAAAGCAACTGGGGGAGAGAAAGGGGAGGAAAAAAACAACACACACAAAAAAAAAAGCACAACAGATCTCTGAATCTTCCTACCACAGTATCTCTCTCTCTCTCTCAATCTCTCTCTTCCCCCCCCCCCCCTTCCCCCCCTCCTCCTTCAAAACCTCAAGGTCCTTAGCAATCTTCCCCCTCTAGATTGTACGGAAACACTCAAGCCTTTTGCATTACTGCAGCCCTACAAACCAACACAAAATATCTAATATACAATTACAGCGTCCCCGAACAGATTTAAAATCAATATCCTCCCATAATAATGCTGGGGAAACTGAAAGCATGATGTTGCATATGGGCAGGAAGGAAGAGACTGTTTGTCACTGCAAGCATCAAATTCTCATCTATCAAGGGCTTGTTAAAGATGCAGCATCTTAAAAGAAAAAAAAAAAAAAACATCTCACAAACAAGCACCATATTTGAGTGAGTATACGTTGCATCTGCCTGTGAATCAACATGCATGCAAAGCTTCTGCAATTTGCCCAAAGTGTGTTGGTTAAGAAAGGTTACAAAGCCCCTTGGTGCTATTTATAAGAACAACAAAATTATTTATGTTCCAGGGGACATTCTAAGCCAAGCGACTGTCCCTCATACTCAGAATCACTCCACGTTACTTTGAATTCAGCTAAGCAAGCCCAGGTTCCTGCCTTGGCATTGTATTTATCAAGAGATCCAGAGCACAGATCTGTGGCTGCCACAGGCTGAGCAGTGCCGAGAGCAGACAGTTAACGTGCCGAGGGCAGAGCCTGCCAGGCAATGCCTTTATCCAAAGAGCAATTCTGGAACTCTGCAAAGTTACAAGTGGCATTTCAAGGTTTTAAAGAGCACAAGCTGCCTCCGATCTTATCTTGCCATGACCCTGTCACCCAGGCTGTTAACAAAACTGGCACTCGGAGACAACTGCAGAGGCTTGCAACCATCCATAACCAAAAGCAAAGTAAATACAACGAAACAGTGGCAATTGGAAAGCAGATGGGAAAGGATAGAGTCAGCCAGTGACGGCAGTGCTTCGGTTTTCTCAGCACTCATATCCCAGGTGTTGAATCAGCCCTTCAATATAATTTGAATTTTATCAATCCTCCTGCCTCAGTTTACCCTTTAAGTAACTTCTCCAAAACCACAGACAGTATTAGCTTGCCAAGCCACCGTCGAAGCTAGGAAGTACCTGGCCACACAGCACAAACAGAGTCACAAGCTCCCTCCCCATGGAACGCTTCATTCTTCATGTTGATTTTCCTGGAAATGTTAGTCTGATGCTGCAAACCCTCAGCGCTGGAGGCCCAGGTCATATATCCTCCTCAGAAGCGTTCTCATCCGGGATTTGTGGCTTTGAAACAACAAAAGTCCCGTCGCTCTGCTCTCCCCTCCCAGCCTGGACAGGAGGCAGCAAAACCCAACAGGGCTTGTTCTTACGTACTTCGGGCAGAAGAGACTCCATGGAAGAACCGGTGACAGAAGCACCAGTTACACGCGACAGCAGTTAGAATATGAGCAGTAAAGATTCCTTCATTTCACAACTCTGCCAAGGCACCTCATTACCCTCCCATCACTCTTTCTCTCTTGCTATTCCACTCCCACCCCCGTGCGCCCATCTGCCAGCAGACATTCGCTCTGACTAGCGCCATGCCCTGCTATTCCCAGACACGTCAGCAGGACAGGTTGCAAGTCCCATCTCCCTCCCAGCCAAGCTGCATTTGTGCAGGGGAAGACCGAGATCGTGCAGTTAACTCTGAAGCAGCACCAACTCCACCAGACCCAGGCCCCACCAGGCTCCAAAACTGCCCACCCACTTCTCGGCACACACGCAAGCGAGCTGGCGGCTGCATGAACAGTCGGGTGTAACAGTCTGCCGTCGGCGGCGTGCCACGGGGAAAGGGCCTGGATGTCTTGCAGTCGAGATTTGAACTTGGCCCTCCAGAGAGATCCCACATGAATGTATTAATCTCTAGGATGATCTGCAGCATTTTCCTTCCAGCATCTCAGGGTTCACGTTGTACCAAAGCACCAAATCCCACACACTGAGTTTGTAGTTAGGTTGCCCCCCAGCAGTTTTGATGGCAGTCAGTTAGATCACAGAATGAAAATTTTCCTCTTTTTTTTTTTTTTCTTCTTCATTTAAGGCAAAGTCCTGGCATGTGTCAGAGACTGCCTCGGTCCCCAGAAGTGTGGGAACTAAATCAACAAGATATACAGTGAGCAAGGAAAAAGGAATAATTATCATCAGTAGCCAGTATGGAGGCACAAATATCTAACAATCTGCCCCAAATTTACTGAGTCAGTAGCAGAGCACAAGACTGAACCGCAACCTTTCAAATTCCAGCCCAGTGTTCTAAGAAGTCATACCCCTCTCTTAGCTTCTTTAGCTGCAAAGCAGGGAAGAGGCAGGTCACCTTTTCATTAGTTGCTTAGTAAACGCACAGATTCTGGGGTAGAACCTAAACAATGTTGTATTTGTATTACAGGACCAATTCTTTCCTCTTTACAGCTTCAGCCATACGCACAGCTTTGTCATACCACTTACACCTGCTAAACACGCGCCCTTTTACAGGACCCTATACTCTAAAGTCATCCCTTTACGTCCACGTGCCATTCATCCAAACATTCCTTGCGCTCACGCACACAGAGCCAGGACAGTGGTTGAAGGCAACGGGATGGGAGCATCCACAGTCCATCTCCCCCTGACTGCAGCAGCAGCAAAACCAAATATGTTTTGCAAATGAGTTGGCAGCGTAGCTTCTGGATGTCTTACCACCCTCACAAAGACAGGTTGTGCATTTAAAGTACACTGCTACTGATTGACCAAAAAGCCAAATGATAGCCGTTTGCTCAGCCCATGCACCTGCAGAAGACAACACTCCACCTTAGAGGATGGGGAGGGATGATTGGGGGGGGCTTTTTGTTTTTCTTCTTTTTTTTTTGTTCCCCAAATCCCTGCTTTTGCCTCCTCTTTCCTGCCGTCTACAAAGCATTTCAGTTGAAAGAAGCCAAATCAGGGCAGTTTTTTTAATATTAAAGCTGAAAATGAAAGACATTATCAGTAGAACTGCAATGTTATGAAGATAGGCCAGGCAATAATACAAGTCAGGAGTGCTAGAGGAAGCCCCGAGCATACTGATCACTTAATGCCACCAGCGCAACACAGCCCTGAGCACACAACCCCCACCCCCCCAGGTCTCCCATCCAGGTCCCCAGGTCTCCCATCCAGGTCCCCAGGTCTCCCATCCAGGTCCCCAGGTCCTGCGTTACATTCAAGGCTCCTGCTAGTCTGACAAGGCAGCACAGAAAGTGATCCAGAAAGGTTTTTGGAAACAAAGTCAAATATTTTCCCCAAAGATCTAGAAATCAAAGTGGGGTTTTTTCTCCCCCTTTCATGGGAAGACAAAGTCCAGCACTCACCTGCCACATTTCTACAGTGAAACATGAATAGACAGGCCAGGAAAGTAGGTCAGCTGGAGGAGGACAGCACTTCTGCCTCCCTGCAGAAGTATCACCCGATGACTTTGCAACCATAAAGAGAAAGGGTGTGGGTGTGATGCCATAAAACGAGCTTCTGTAGAAGCCTGGGCAATGTGGGTTTTACCTAATCGCAGCCCTCTTTGGACCTGAGACACACTGATTAGAGGCCATGGGTGCAAACATCACCTGGAAGTAACGGTGCTTTGCACCCCTGCACTGCCTCTAATCCTCAGCCTCCCAGCACCCAGCAGAGCTGGGAGACTTAACAGTCATGTTCACCAACACCTCTAACAATCCCAAGCCTCATTATCAGCTTTGAAGAGAGGACTTGAGAGCCTAAGTCAGCTGGGAAGATTAGAAAAACCTATCTCTAGGCTTCCCCAAAGAGAGAGGGACTTTATCTCCACTCTTTACAAGGGAATCTGCAGCAGAGAAGTTGCACCAAGGGCAAACGCCCATCGACGGCGGGGTGAGAACCGAGCCCATGTCCCAGTGACTAAGCACAGGGTTTGACCTGGAGAAGGGAAATGAACAATCATGAGGTAGTCACAAAATTTTTGCCCTCCCAGTGTTGTTAAATGGGTGGACTAGAGAGAGACTCCCACTTAGGGCTGAGGACCGCACCAAGTTTTTCTGCGCTGTGTTATGCTACAGAACAAGGGGAAGAGATCAAGACCTATCTCACGCTCCCTATCCATATCATTGGGTTTGCTCTGAAAGCTTCTTGGACCCAGAAGTCCTGAGTAAACAAAGAACTGAGCCAACTTACATGGGAAATCACCCAGGCTCAGATAGCCAACGTCTAACGAGAGGAGAGTCCTTTTTTCACCTCCTTTCACATTATTTTAAGAGGAGGAAAACATCCTCCCTTGCTCTTAACTCCGCCATCAAACTTAAACCCTGGAGATGACAATTCCCACTGACCAGCCTGAAATGTCTTGGCAGCATCTCAGTTTATTCAGCTCTCCCCTTTCCTTTGGCACAAACAGGCTACCACCAGAGGAGCTGCTCTGCTCAAACAACTCTGGTGCTCCAGCCCTGCCGCTCAGTCTGTTCCTGTGCCGAATGTGACAGGTTTGCAGGGACCCTGGAGACTTACTTCCCCAGCGATGGGCTTGTGCCTTTGTAAGAAGCTGCACCAGCTTGCCGAGTCCCAGCAGGCCCAGAGCTGCTCTCAACAAAAGCTGGCGGACGAGGGGCCACGCAGTAGGCTGCACACAGCAGCGTGGAATCCGGCTGCACATCGGCCCCATCCCTTGCCAGCAGGAATCAATGGAACAAAGGGAGAGTGAAGCCCAAGGTCATGGGAATAACGGGCCATAATTTCACTGAGGGCAACAAGAATGGAAAAAAAAAAAAATTATTGGGGAAGCTGGGGGAAGGGAAGCAGTGGGTTTCTGGGACTTGGGATCCTAGAACAATACAAGTGCATGCCAGCTCATGGGGCAGAGTTAGTTCTAGCAAGGAAGGGGGAAAAATTGCTGGATCTCCGCAAAGGGGATGTTGAACCAGTTGCAAAATAAAAGCGGCATCCTACTCCCAGCAGGTCAGCTTAATGGCTTTAGGGACATGTCAGGCACCAGGCTTCAAACCTCAGCTATTGCACTGGGTTATCTCGTTGTTCCTTTATGTCTCCACATCTATATCTATTTGTTGATTGTCATTTAGATTCAGACTGCAAGCTCTCCAGGGCAGGAAGCATCCTTTTGCTAGCTGCCGCGCTAGTCTTAACAGTACAAATAGTACAAGCAGCAGAGCAAGCTGGCCACTGCAGGCTCAGGACTGTCCCTAGCCTAGAAGAAGGTATCTCCAAACCTTCAAGCATCACGCTTGAAGTTCCCTGTGACAAGAGGCTCTTGGAAACAGGAAGAAAAACAGGTAACAAAGAGGAGAGAGGAATGGGACAGCCTAATGGTCTCTTACTACAAAGCAAGGAGGACGCAATATCTAGTAACCAAAGGCTTTTCTCTTTCCCACTCACTTTGAGAGAACTTAACTTTGGCAGACTGGGCGCGCAGTCACTCCTCTCAATAGCAGAGAAGGACTCCCGATAGGCAAGAGTCAGCGACCGTCACCCACTGATCTCAATGGATTGCACAGAAAGTAGCACCCCAAAGGCAGGCCTAGTGTCACTAACTCCTTCCTAAATGCGAGTTAACCGCAGCATATATGAAAGCTGCGGGAGCACGCAACAAGACAGTAGTTGAGTAGAAGGATTCCCAATGCGTAACTATCAACCATCCTTTCCTAGGCACGAGGAGCAGCCTGCATCGCCTTTCTCAGCTCTTGCCACCAGGCCATCTGCCTTTCCTCCTACCATGCAAACAGTAGCCTGCTACTTCCCACCTCCTTGTGCTCACTCGATTTGCCTAGCTGGAGCTAAGCACCTGAAAGGACTGTCCAGTATTTCAGTTCTGAAGGAGTGAAACAGAGGGAGGTGCAGGTCATGCTGGAGCCATCCTCCTGCCTGTAATGAGGCTGTTTACTAGAGAAGGTGCACCAGCATCCCCTTGTCTCCCATGTTCTTACAAAATTCATTTTTACAGCATGCACCAAGCCATAGAAAGGTGGTAAATATTCATAGTATGAAAAACACTCATGGCGAGGATATACTGCACTTAAGAGAGAGATCTGAATTAATTTTATACGCTGCAGAGAGGCTTTTTAGCAGTTGCAAACTTGTGAATCTCCACTCTCTTCCAGAAAAGATTTAAAGGATGAGGCTGGGAGGGTGGGCTGGAAGACCAGGCCTTTTGGAGACTCACTTTCTAGCTCTAGAAAGGAGCACTTTCTAGTGGGTAAGACAGGAGAAGGGGGAAGCTTGTTAAATCAGAAGACTTAAGCACAGTTCCAATAAGGATCAGGTTCTCCTTGAGGGACCACAAACTTCTCGAGCAAAGGCCGTTTGGCCTCAATTTATATATCTGTGATAAAAAGCTATAAAAACTGGCATTATTCTTCTGACACAGATACCTCCAGCAGTCCTGGGGAATGCCACCCAACATCCCACCATGCCAAAAGGCGGGTAAGGCAACGTGGCAGGAACAGCACTCACGTTTCCCTGTGGGCTCCTAGGTGCCGAATCTCCTGCACGTGGTCTGTGCCAGCAACCTGGCATTCCCTCCAACACCCAGGACAGCTACTCCACCTCCTCTGGCTGCTCCTTCTACAAGCCTCCCAGCTTTTCTTTAGAAAAGTGAACGGTGAAGATAGTGATTTCCAACAGAGCTGCTGGTGGTGCTGTACCCTTAGCACCATTTAAATGTCCGATTGCACTCATTCAGCCCCTGAAAAAAACAGCGCTCCTCCAGTCCGTGACAGCTTTGACAGCCAGACTCCTTAATTCCTTTTTCTTATTCCCTTAATCTGTCATCTTTATCAGGCTGGGGAAGTGCCAGGCAGCATGCAGGAGCCCCGGCCCCGATCAATCTCCACATTACAGCTGACAGAATGGTGCTAATAACTTATTGATCTAATGTTTGCCAAGCCCCACTGGGGCTGAAAGGCTGCCATTGATTGGCTCGAGGGAAGGAGCCTCTCGGCTGAGAGCAGAGCGGAAAGCCTTCAAATTGTCTTCTTCCCGAGGAGTTGGGAGATGGAGGGAGGGTGGGGAAGGGAGAACAGGGAGGAGGACAAGGGAACTAAAGAGAGGAAGAGAAATGGAAAGGAAGAAGGGTGCACGTGTGAGATGGGGATTAAGAATAGGAAAGGAAGGGGGGGGGGGGCGGGGAAGGGTTTGAGAACCAAAGAAATGCAAGGAGGAGGGAAAAGAGCAGTAAAGGGGAGAAGAGCAAAGGGAATAAAAGGGATCGGGAACAAAAAGACTGTGCAGAACTGAAAAATTAATGAAATAGGCAGTTGACCCTCTTCTTGCTCGCAGCAAATCGTTAATAAAATCTTTCCAACCTGCAGCCCTTCATCCCAGGACAGCTCCTCCCAGGTTTGTTCATATCTGACGTAAAGCATGCAGCACTGCTGACTCCCCCAACCGGGTCTGAAACCACAAGCTTGCATCTGGGGAGAGGGCATAATCAGGACAGATTCCAGTTTAATTTACGAGTCTGTTCCCCACACTGATATACATGCAACTTAACCCTTGAGAATCCCCACCCATCTCCTTCATTTGCACTGAAGAGGCTAATAGCCGTAGAAAGTCATCAGACATGCTTAGCAGAGGGAAAGGAGTTGAGGGTCTTTATTGTGTCCCTGTGGGGAAACCCTGGGTTACCTCTATACGCAGAGACAGCAGGAGGTAAAAAACCCAAACCAACACATGACCTTTCACAAATTGTAGTAATGGTTATCGTCTTCTTTCCCATTTATCCTAGATCAGCGCAGGGCAGGCCAGTTTTGCCAAAGGATATATGTGGCGGAGCAGTGCTGTAAGGCAGGGACCGAGCTGGCAGGGCTTCAAGAAAAGGCAGTCATGGTCACACGCTACCCTGGCAGGTTTGCCTGCCCTGGGGCTCTAAACGCACAGTGCTCATGGCAGTCAGTTCTGTTTTCCTGGTGGACTTCTCTCAAGGCTATCAATCCAAAAGGCTGGTTCAGTATTTTCACACGTCTCCTCCAACACATCTCTCCCCCACACACAGCCCTGCACCCCTTTCTCTCCAGCAGGACTTCTCCCTCGCTTTCACCAGAGACCTCACGAAGCTGCGAGCCATAGAGCACCCTGCTGATAGCTTGAAAGAAACGAAGAGCGGAGCAGCAGCTCAGTGCCTGCTACCTGGGCATCTAATCACAACACAAGCTTTCCAGACACACAGCTATGGGGAGTCTGGGGGGGGATAGCGTTACCCCTGCGGTGCAGCAAGAGCAGAAGGCTAGGCTTTGCAAGAGTAAACCCACAGCATCCAAACCTGATGACAGAGAGGTACACACAGCCACTGGAGCAGGAACAGTGTCAAAACCCGGGGTCTGAAGCATCATCTTGACTTGTGGCAGGGTCAGGAGCAGCGACTCGCTGCCTCCTCTCCCTGCGCTTCCACCCAGCAGCAAACAAGAGTGGACAAGTCAGGTGCCACATTACAATCTGTACTGGATTTCTATATATAACATCAGTGAGATGTCACTGCACCAGTGATTTGTTTTCAGGTCTTTACTAGCTGCCTGTAAGGCACCTGGGAAAGGAGGTGGAAGCAGGGGGTGGGGAAGAGGTTATTTTTGGAAGCAGGATAATCTTGCTCCTCCTAGAGCTGCAAGGAAAGGAAGAAAGAGTCAGTGTTTATTTCAGTTTCGAAGCCACAACGTGTACTGGCCCTGAGTTTGGCGGCCGATCCAACTGCCAGAGAGTGACGGACTTCTTGTCCTGACTATGGCTGGTCTGCCCTGTTCACGCCAGGCACAGAGGAGGCCAAGCTACTGAAGCTGCCATGGTGAGCCCTGTCCAGCTGTGGCACTCCTTTCCTAGAAGTGAGGGAGATACACTTTGAAACACACCACTGACCTTCCCAAAGGTGTTTGTAGAGCCATCTTACAAGAACCCTCCTGCCAGAAGCAGGCTTCAAATCTCTGCCAAGAGCAGGGTTTATTGAACTCCCAAGAACAGGGCACTAAACTGCCTCGGCTCCTTCTCCTCCTGCAGCAACAAAGCCAAGAATAAAACCTTAACACTCCCACCAGCAAAATCCCATGCACTAACCTGCGTCGGAAGTGCAGTTGCAGGGCACAGCAAAAGGAAATGCTTCCATGTTGGGCTTTCCCATTTTTCCTTCATCTCCCAAGACCTCTCTTTGTATTACAAAAGGATGCTGGTTACCTCCCACCCCTGCAAGGCTTCAGAAGAAATAAAAACTAACTTAAATAGACCACTAAGAAAGGACAGTCCTCCAGATCCAAGCCAAGAGGATGAATGGCATTGACAGAGCCTAGACACTCATGTTGCCTAGGTAAACAACTGTCTTTCATGGTAAAACAAGTAAACAAAGGTGGCTGGGCTTACAACTCCTAGATACCCATTTGGTGCTGATTTTCTGCTCAATTTAAGGCAGCAGTTCAATAAAGCCTTCTGCTTTTTTTTGTTGTTGTTTGGCTTTGTTAAATGAAAACATGTCTGCATCCCAGCTCATTATCACACACTCAGAAAACAACCGTTCACTGTAATTCTGTCTCTAGCCATTAGTTATAACATCCCTGATCCCAATTCTTTTTCACCCCCAATGTTAACTCCTCCTTAGCAGATGAAAGCTCTAGGTCTCAGTGCAAAGCCAAATGAAGTGATTGGGAAGCCCTCCATGGCAGGCACACATTGTTCAGGGATAGGCCCAAAGACAGTGGGACAACTAGTTTGATCAGCTACGGATCCACACATGGGAGCTACAAGCACTGCCTTGTCAATAAAAATTCCAAGACCAATTCTTAGATGTGAATCTGTTTACACTTCACTCCTGAAATTTCTCCTTCTCCCCTGCTTAGTCAACAGAGCATCAAGTGGAAAGACAAGACAGGAGCATTAATACAGAGGAACAAATAACCTCACAGAGAGAAAAGAGAGATCTCTCTTTTGCAGTGTTTTTGAGACATGTAGATGAACACCGCTTTTCCAGGACTGCAAAAGCACCAAGCATACATGGCCATCAATGCAGCAGGACTCCTAAAGTGGGACTGCTCAAGGGACGCAGATGTCGCATTCTCCCTATCATGTGGGATTTCCACAGGAATCATTGCAGGCTAAGATGCAACTATACTGGTCACTGAGGACACCACTGCCCTGAGGCCAAGGCTCTCGGGGTTTGCCATCTCCATCACATGGACCAACAACCCCTAGAAAAAGCCCAAGCTCTCTGGGAGCTCCGCAACATTGGAAAGCTGGCCTTCTGCTGCTTCCCACACACGCCACAGCCAAAGAAGCCTCTAATCGCTGGGGGAGAGGTCTTTAACCCATGCACAGTCCCAAGTATTATATGCAGAACCATAGCAAATTGCTCGCTGTTTGGAGTGAGGTCTGATATTCTGCCACGTCTCCATTAAGTGCCCTCTCTCAGATAATATTCAGACATCAAGCCAACTCCTTCTAATCACGAGGGGCAGACGGAAAAGAGGGAAGATCTACCCACCTTCCTCTAGCATCAGTGAGCCTGATTCCTCCACTTCTATCCATGCAAATAGTCCTACTGCAACTGGAAAGTCATGAAATCTGGCACTGCAGAACAGAGGGTATTTGAGGAGAGAAAGGAGAAATTAACAGGATTTTTGCAGGAGAGAAATTATTTAAAGCCTTGGGACCAGGATTCTATGGCAAAATGCTCATTCAAATCCTAAAGCAGCGTGCAAAGCACACAGACACAAGGGAGAAGGCACCCGTACTTTCTCTATGAGCCACGGAGCCCTGCAAGGCCTCCTCCGTCCTCCCCCACCCCACGTATGCCCTGGCAGTCTGCATTAGCCAAACTGGATAGAGGGGATTGGACTTGTTTACAGACACACCGCTAGCTGCTTAAAGGGGCTCTAAATCCGTGTTTGATGTGCAAACCGTCAGCTTTGCTACTGTGCCTTTGTCAAGCAGCCCTGGCTCTGCTCATCCTTGTGTGTGTCTCTCTCTCTCAATTAAGATTAAAAGCGCCTTGTGCCATCATCCGCTCTCAAGGTAAGCCCCTCTGTAGTGCCAGTGCTGTACCCCGTCTGCTGCCTCGCCTTTATCTGATCCATTTGGAAACGACTTTTATATTCTCATTAGGCTCATCGCCTGCCCTCCCCTCCCACATGCATGCTCCCCCTGAGGCATTTGAGCATACTTGCTCTACCTTTGCAGATGTTGTTAAGCCTCTTACCGAATCTCACCAATGCAGGCTGCCTCTATGTTCCTAAGGAAGTACAGAGCCCATTATACGCACTTTTCCTTTCTTCCTCCATTTGGCATATTATGCCCCCATCGTGACCGCAATTTAATTAGCGCCAGGGAAAGCATTCTCCAGCATCTCCCACTGCAGAACACCACCAGAAGAGAAGGACACAGCAGAAAATCAAGTCCGCAGTGTCAAGAGAGAAGACATCATTCACGTTTCCTAGGTAAACTGGCCTGGGATCTCTGGGCATCACCAAAGCTTATTTTTCCAGGTAGGTTCTACGTACGTTCCCCTCAACTGCAGTCCTGCAGACTGTCAGCACTTCGGCGAAGCAGCTCACCTCTCTTCTCTGCAAAGGGAGTATCTCTCTGGCCAAGAGGCAATGTTACCTCTCAACAGCTGGACTAGCTAGCCCCAGGTTTAAAAAAATAAATAAATAAAAAATAAAGGTCCAACACTGGCCAGAGAAGTAGGAGCAGCTTAAACCTAGCAGCTGGATTAGTCCAGCGTAGACATAACCTAGACTTCAAAAGAGGAGGTAGATATCATTTTGATCAACAAAGAGCAACAGAGATGGCAGAGAGGCAAGTGCCCTTCCTTTACATTACATTCATTGATCCTCCACAAGAATTTACTGCTCTTTCAGTCTGTGTTGGAAACAGCGAACACTTGCACACTTGGAAATTTGCACTACCATTTGGTGAACAGACATCTATCCAGGGAGTACGGAAACCAGCGCTCTCTATTTTGCAAGCACAAGCACCTCCACTCCCAGTCCCAGAGAGGCAGAGAAAGCAGAAGTTCACTACTCTTAAAATGCCCGAGGACACGATACTGTCAACAGTCAACCCAGATGAGAAGGAAGGAAGAATAGTGCGAGAGGGTGCAGACGGGTAAAATCCTAAACCAGTGAGATAGATTTCCTCAGCCAGTTAAGAATTCAGAGTTACAAACAGGGCAGCTCTTCCCGAAACCCAGGACCCCTGGGACCTAAGGAAATCCAAGTGCCTCGGTGGTAATTGTAATAAATCTGTGGTGCCGCAGAGCAGGCCTAACACACGCAAGTTTGCTCCATGATTAAGAGATCTCTGTAATACCTTAAGGTCCCCAGTGGGCCCAGAGCAGTGAGATACAGCTAACATGCATCAAACACATAAGAATATCTCAATCATTACCACAGCTGACGGTGGCTCCGAAGCCAATCGATAGGGCAATTAGATTTTATCAGTACACGCCTCTCGGCCACCTACTTCTGCTCTTGTCGCAAAAGCCTCAGTTAGCCCTGCCCGTTCTGGGTCTCCAGACGTCTTACTGAGAAGCACCGGCTGGAGCAGATTTTGCTTTTTTTGTAGATTTTTGCCACTGGTATTCTTTATTTCCTTTAAAGGTCCAGTATCAGGGGACACTTCAAACACGAGTTAAGCTGTCAGCTATTTTTATCTAGACGTCTTGCTTCAGTACACACACTAGCAGGGGGAGAACACCACCCCCACCCCCAAATCTCTCATATGCTGAATCTCTAGAAGTAGGCTATAATCCACATCTATTCCGTATTGTCACAGTGGACCAGCAACACAGAGGTCTAGTAGAGAAGTTAGGGAGGACAAAGCAGGAAACCGAGCTCTCTTGTTCAGTCATCATTTGCTTTGTGATCTCAGGCAAATTTGCCTTTTTGTGTTTCAGCTGACTCATGCACCTCTACAATGTACTCGAAAACTGGTGGAAGGCACTATGCATTTTGTCCAACATTCCTGATGAAACTTTACTTGCTGGCAACATACCTACCTCCCTTTCCCCTTTATCACTGTAGGCTAGCAATAACAGTCTTTCCATTTTTTATAAGTGTATTTTCAAAGCACTGTAGCTCTCAGATTTCCTAGCCCCATTTTCTGTAGATGCTCAACTTACCAACATGTCACAATGACTACACTGGTCTGAATCACACCTAAGTGATGCCACAGATAGCATAGCCATTTGTTTTTGCTGACTCCAGCCTCTTCCTAGCTCTTTGGGCCTCACAAGATCCAAAATACAGTGACGTTTTTTGTCCCAGCTATCCCAAGCCCTAAGACTGCACCTCCTCTAGGCCTACTGTTCCAAATGGCTAGCACCCACCACTGTGGGTTATTACACCCACTGAGGTGGGTTATTAAATACTTTTCTAGTCAGGGCCAAACCCTACCCGAGGCTTTCGGGACCCGGTTATTTTCTTTCAGCTTCTGCTCTCCCAAACTAAGCTCTTCAGTACCTCTGTTCCCAAATATAACCATCACCATTGACATAAAGTGACCTGTTTTCACTTAAAAATCATCCATAACCCTTCCAAGGATATTAATATCAGCGCTGCTCTTCCAACGAAAGACCGTGTATGTTCCAGCAATACATCAGTCTCTTCAGCCCCTTGTGACCTGAACATCAGTCCAGCACTAGCTTGAACCCTGACTCTAGTCTCACCTATCTCCCAGAACTCATAAAAGCCCCAGAACTAACTATACACCATTATTTTCCATTAGTTTCTACATTTCAAAGGCCACTGAAGATCCAGTAATACTTCTAATTTTCCAGTCTATGCTGTTCGAAACTGTAGCACTGCCTCTACTCCTGGTTTTAACTATAAATCAAGGAACTCCCTCACAGAATTAATCATAAACCAACCAACCCTGCCAACTTCAACCCTCTTCTTAACCCCCTGGGCCCTGCAATAAGCAAATCTCTTCCATTTGTGCTACCCTTGTTCTCAATCTTCTGCTTAGCCTCAGCCACAGCCAAGAAGCCACATATATTTCTGAATCCTGTTTTAGCAGTATGCTCTTGCCCCTCACCCTGCATGTGTAGAATTTGCAGTTTGAGCTGCAGAGCAGCCTCCAGAGTGTTCGGCCTCTACTGGCTGGGACTGTATGCCCAACTTCAAACCATAAATGCTAAACCAGCAACAGAAAACATTTTAGCAGCAGATTCCAACTTACTTTGAGCGCGCTGCAGCTTACAGTCATGAGCGATGCGGGAGTTTTTAAACATATCAGCATTAACATAATTTATTCAGCACTGTCCATCTCCAAATGCCTTTCTGAGTGTGGGATTCTCATAACCCAAATACACAGTATTGCTCTCAAAGGCATACAACGCAAACAGCAGACAACTGGGGACACATTTCTTTTTCCCTTATTGTTCTAAGTGGTTTAAACAACCTTTCAGACTAACCCAACACTAACTCTCTTAAAATTATATATGTAGCAATTAGTTATACCATACTTCCCTCCCACCCCTGCCAGTAAAAACAAACAGAACCAAGACGTAAACCCGATAATCGGCATCAGCTACAAATCCCAGCACATTTTGTTTGTGTTCGCTTGACTTGCATGTCCCTGAGGTGGTGACATACGTACCAGTTCAGCACATGCTCTAAAGTCAGAGCTTGCAGGTTCTGCATAGACTTTGGCAAATGAGTCTTCCCTTAATCAAACAAACATGTAGAGTGAGCTGGCTCCAGACAGTGGGGGGGGGGTGGGGGGTGGGTGGAATCAGAGTTAAATTGTCCCTGTGGAGATGTGACAATGGCCCCTCTCCTTCAGATACCTAATCTCCCCACCATCCCCCCACATACTCTTTTGCTGGTCAACTTTTGTTAGACACACCAAATCTATCATGTCCTGAAAAGCTGTCACTTGCTTGGTGACCTCGGGTGCGAATGAGCCGCCACCTTTTTCATTGCTTAGACTTTCAGTGAGGTCCTAGCCAAGCACTGCTGTCCTCACTGGTACAACACATGTGCAGTGTCTACAATTTATATTTCTTAGTGTTTCTTACAGTTAAGAAGCTAACCAGAGAACCTCAAACAAATTCTAACAAATAAGAATGAGGACTTCTACATCTCATCTTTTCTACTCCTTAACGCTGATGGGAATGAAAAGCAGCCTTTACATTTCTGGAATGCTATGGATCTCAAAGAATTTCAGCAACACTGACCAAGCCCAGCAGTTTCTCTGTAAAGCAAGCAACATTCAAACCCATTTTAACATACAGGGTCAGTTGAGACATATAGACTCAAGCAAGGTCACGCAGAAAAACACCTCTCTGGCCAGTTTGGCTCTTCGAGCTGTGTAGGAAAAGGGGCTGTGGAGATCAGTTAATGAAGAGAATACGGAGATTCAGCTGTGAAAGCAAAGACCGGGAGCTGCCCAAAGCTGCTTCACAGACATACCACAGATCCCCCAATTCAGCACAACACATATATGGGACTGAACACTCTACTGCAAAAGTAGTCACACCAGTACAAATTTCAGTGCAGGCAGGAGGAACCTTTCTGGAAAGGGGTCAAGCCTCATGCAAAAGGCAGACCAGGTCCCTGTCACGTTACTGAATATTCTCCAAAGACATTCCCAAAGTGTATTAGACGTGATGTTCCCTTCAGATCCTGGGTTAAGTTACATAGTCAACAGAATGACTTACAAGAAAACATGAACAAAACCACAAACACACAGATTTTCAAGAAAGGCCTACATTAACATACACAGAGAGATCCAATTCTGATTTGGAAGGACAGGGATCACTCAGTATAAAAACTAGCAGAACTCCCAGTTTTTCCTCAACTTTTATTTATAATCAAAAGTAAATTGTAGATTCTGCAAACAAGCAGATCTCTAGGTTATTACCAGTGCCTCGCTTGCTGACTGATGCATATCTACCAACAGAGCATCCTTGTCCATAGCTCCCTTACTGACATCCAGAGAGGCATGGTGCGGGATCCAAGAGGAGCATTTCTGGTTTCACCACGTTAAGTTGAAACCAGGTGAACTTCCCCCCCAAAACCCAGATTGTACTACAAAACCTAACAATCATGCTCACAAAGGAGTTGGCAGGCGCAGAGGCAGCACGGGGAACCTCTGATTAATGAAATTACAAATCAAACCATGCTCTCTGCAAGGCCTTTCTGCTTCACTTGACAGTAACCCTGGGGACATTTCACTTCTTTGCTAGCGCAAGCTCCTTTGCCAGTAGTTTAACACAGACTGCTAGATTTGAGAATAACACAGGGCTGAGATCTCAAAAGGACTTTAACATCTCCATGAAATCTTTTCCATGTTCATCTTTAGCCAGAATATTAAAAGCCTTCATATAGCTCACTCCAAAGTGGAACACAAACAGCCACAGAAAGAACAGCTGCTGAAAAAAGGAACAAATGAGGGAGTGAAAGAGAGAGGAGGGAAGTCAACAAACCCAAACCAGCAGGACCTGCTGCAGCTGCTTACCTGCTGCTCCTAAGCCAACGTCAACGCTGTTTCTCTTGAATTCACAGCGGCTCTGGGTCTCTGGCATAACGAGCTGACGGCTCTGATGCAGGTTGGAGATGATAGTGGAAAGGTCGTTATCACGGCTGCAACAGAGCAGAAAAGCACCAAGTTAAGGAAATCCTATTTGCCACCACATAATTGATTTTTGTGTGTATGAGTGTATGTGTGTGCGCACGCAAGATTCTTTTGTTTGCCCCTGACATAGCTGTATTTCAAGAAAGGTTCTCCCCCTCCTACCCATCAGGTTCCTAGGTAACCTCCTCTAGTTTTGGGGAGTGGAGACTAAGTGCAAAGCACTTCCCAAACAGCACTCTCATTTCCCATAAAGGACTCTGCAGCTGCCAGCGCTCCTGATTTCAGTTTTGCCAGATATAACTTGCGTGGGCCAGAACTTACATCTCAGATGGAAAAACTGAAAGTGTAGGAATTGGCAGATCTATTCCAGAATTAATAGGAAACTTGAACTGAAATAACTGATAGTTTTCTATCAGTCGCCACCCTTCTATTCTTAAAAAAGAAGTAAGTTTTTCCATTCCATCATTGTTGGAACACAAGACTACTTTATTTACTTGAATAGTAGTTTTTCTTTTTAGAGGGAAACCCACCACAAACCCGGACATTGGCATTACTCAGAGCTGAGGGTACAGATTTATTTACAAAACTAATTTTCAACTCTTCTCTCTAGCAGATCCTGAAACAATGCTCTCCTCCTTCTGGGAAAAGAGAATGCATTAGAGCAGTTCAGCATTATTTTGCCTGTTATCCTTGCACCGGATTGCTGCTAAATAGGCTAGTTTAGTCTTTTTTTCCTCCTCCCCCCCCCCCCCCCTTCTACGGAGAGGGAGAACGCAAAAAGACGTTCACCGTAGCAGACACTGCAGTTCAGCTGGCAAGTGCTTTTGCTTGCAAACCGCTATCCACTTGCAAAATATTTCTGAATAAATGATACACAAACACTGAAGAGGAAGAGCAAGCTAAAAAGTATACATGAGACTAAATGGAAATGCTGGAACGTCTCCCTTTTGTTTGTTTGCAGTATATGTTAAATCCCTCATCCTTCTAGCACAAGGTGCTTGCCCCAGGCTAAATGTGGCTATTTTTCTTCCTCCCCTCTTTCTAAATGGAAGAAGACAGCCAGAAGAACCAGAGTCACTTACAAAAAATTAGACATATTAGAAATATTGCCCTCCCTCCCACATCCACAGCTCCCTCCCAACCTCTACTCACATGACGAGTGCACCCACTCTGTGCTGCTGGGACACACAGCACATGACCACCAACTCACTGGTGCAGAGGAGAGTGTCCTCACCTGGGACCAGCAGGACAACACGGAGGGTGCATTAGCTGCAGAATTACCTAGCAAGGATCTTCCTTTAAATATCCCCCTCTTATCCCCCCTTACCTCCTCCCCACCTGCTGCACCCCCACCTACAGGCTATCAGCACTAGCACCAGGAGCAGATCTGCTCAAATGCTCCAGGGAGCCCAGCCCTAGTGCAGAAGCAGGGGCTAATCTGTCGTCTAGCTCTCTGCTAATCAGATAAGTTTATGACAGAAAGTCTTTAGACAGAGGTACTTTCAGCGGGTGTCTGGCTCCAGATTTTCGCAAGATGTAGCAGACAAAAACAGACTCTCATTTCAGCAGCCGCTGTCATGTTCCCTGCTGCTCCCCCCGCGCGCTCCCCCCAGCCCCAATCTCGGCAATGAGATGGGATGCTCGGATCTCAAAGCCTTTGAGCACCCATTGCATCTTCCTCCGCTAAACCAGTTCAGATTCCTCCTTATGCAAGCAGAAGGCTAATTACTTAAGCAAGCCCACAGGTGAGTGGGAAGCCCATTTCTCCTGTGCCAAGCAGTTTTGGGTCTTATCCTCTTTTAGCTGCCACCTTTAAGATGCATTATGCAAATATTTTGGTGTCTTAAGTCATTTATGGGATTAATGTGAAGTGATTATCAGTTCTTTTTAATCATGCCAATCAATAACTGGATGTCAGGGACAGAGGACAAATGCAGATAAACGCTGCCATCAGCACAATGCTCAGGAAAGGGCGGAGGAGATGAGCCAGAAGTGCAGAGGGAGAAAGGCAGGGAGTAGGAAGAGAAAAATGGGATAATTACATCTTTGCATTTGCAGAGTGTCTTGCATCCCAATCGAGCCCAAAGCACCTCTGATATGTAAACACGTTAAGAGAGCTACGAGAAGGAATTGTATTATCCACCGCTAAAATGCAACTGCCTCTCCTTCTGGAAAAGAGCACAGCAACTCCTTAACATGACTTGATTCTCCAAAACACAGAGTGCAGAACACTGCAATATAGCCACTGAAAACTAAAACCAGGAGATCTACGTGAAAAGAAACATTACCACACTAGAAGGGATTTTTTTTTTTTTCCTTCCCCAACAATCTTGTGTTTTTAAGAGATTTTCCATGGCCTTAAAATTAAAATCATCACGGTATGCAATGGTGCATTAGCAAGTCATAACTCCACACATAAGCAGATACCACAGGGCTGATAGGTACATTCTACAGGCTTTGAATTCAACTCAGTCTACTCACACAATTAGGCAGGATCCCAAGAAAACATGACTTTGCTAGAATACCTTTGCAGAAGGCAAACTGAACGCAGAGGTGACACTGGGAGGAAAGGGAAGAAAGACTAGAGATAAGGCAAACAGGCTGCGACAGCTTTTAACACATCAAACTGTCCCCGAGAGTTGTTCCTTTTGTCTTGGAGCATGGGAGGTTTGAAGCAGAGACTGCCCTTCTGTTCTGGCTTGTTCTACGCCTGGCACAACGGGAGGTAGCTTATAGCTGGGGCTCAGTGTTAGTATGAGAAAAGAGAGTGAATGGTAACCAGAGCTTCTTACAAAAAACTGAGATATCTTTCTGTGTAGGTGAAGACATTAAGCCTTTTTTTTTTTTTAAATACTGTAGGCCAAGCTGGTCCCAGCAAACACAGCTCCACACAGCTGCAGACTCCAGTAATTATGCAGACCCTCTAGTAAGGGATATACTTGTGTAAGGCTCTGCTTAGATCACAGGGGACTTTCTACCACCATGTTGGATCAACAGACTAAGACACAGCTTTAGTTCTGCAGCTGACAACTCTGCCAAATTCACCTTACTCGTGACTGCATGAGATGCTAAACAAACCTAATTTTCACGAGAAACCCTCCTGAACCTCCACAGAGCAAAGTCCCACTAACTGCTTTCATCCCAATGTCATTTTAATAAAGGTACTGCAAATTCAACTTTTAAGCAAGTCTTAGTTCTTCAGGTACTCCACCAGCCTACTCAGTGCTTTAGCCAGGAAGAAGGGCTCTGCCCAGCTACCAGCCATTTTCAGAAATTACCTGCTTTTGCACACTCACTACTTTGGACTGCACACTGCAACTCCGCTCCCAACCCTGAAATCACATTGTCTCCTGCTGGTTTGCCCAGCAGGAGGACAAAAGACAGCAGAATACCCCAGGCTTTGAGAGATCTGCTTGGTCCATACACCGAGGAGTTGCAAAATACGAGTTACAACTCCAGCCTGGCCAAACTCCTTCGCAACTCAGTCCCGCCCAGGCCCTCCCCTAGCCCCCAGCCCTAAGGGGAACACCAGCCCTACAACACAAAGCAGGCAAACACCTACCTCAACCCTGCGTCATCCATTTGCCATAAAAATCCTAGCACGTTTCTCCACAGAAAACACCTATCCGAAAAATTCAACAAACCACTTACCTCCTTCCGAAGGCAAACAGTGCGCTGCACAGCGTTCTCCCCTCAGCAGAGCGGCCCAGTTGCCCAGCAAATGCCGGCAGGTCTGTGGAATGGGGAGCACCTGTGCTGGGTTAGTGCCCACACCTGTGCTGGGCAGTCCCGGCACTGCCAGGCGGCAATGCTGGCCCTCCGCCCTGTGTTTCAATTCCCTTTGACTAACCGGTCCCCGATTCCTCAGTCTCATCCCTCGCGCCTGTCGGCTCCGGACTTTTGTAGCCACGTTCTGTACAAAAAGGGCCAGCCCAGCACCCACCAAAGCCCATCTCGCAGAGGCGGCTGGGCGGCCGGCTCGCGACGCACGGAGCTGAGCAGCGCAAAGGGCAACCTGAACAAGTGGCACAGTGCAGAAACAAGACCCCCTCTCTCAGCCCAGGTGACAGGGTATTCTCTGTGTGTTCAACTTGCTCGCAACGCAGGACAGGGTTTTCAAAAGACAGCAAGTCTCTTGGGGAAAAGGCTATTTGTTCCTCCGGGTTTACACACCACCTAACTTGCTCGCAGTAATCCTGTCATATACAGAACAGGCAACAAATTCGCGGGCTCAGGGCTCCAGCAGGCAGAGCCAATGCAGGATTAAAGATCCCTCCTTTGGAGGGAATACAACTGGGAAAAGAATATCCAGCTTGCAGGACCTCAGGTCAAGATCCGGAACACGCACTTTGGGGATACCGACATACACGTAGTAATGCCTAAAACTCGGCTTCTTGGCCTGGCACAGTGACTAATGCAGCTGAAGGCAGGGACGTAGACTCACTGGGAGGGAAACTGAAATGGCTGTGACGGCATTCCCTCTGCAAAATTCCTCATCAGCAAAGGCACAGTTCTTGCTTGACCTCGGTGGGAAGGAACCCACACTAGGGACGGCCCTTCCCATGGAGAGGATTCCCCCATCTGCGTGCTGAAGCCAATAATTCCACCCAGGTGCTCACTTGCAGCCCCAGCAGGGCAGAGTCACACTCCGCTTTTCCTTTGTCTCGTCTCCGAGCCGCTGCTGGGCGCCTGTTAATGCAGGCGCTCCCCCATACATGCACTGACACATGCACACACAATCAGATTAAAGGTCTGATCCCTTTCAGTAGCATAATATTATATTTTAAAAACCGGATTAGAGAAGGGGGCTTGAGCAAGATACAGATCTCCTGAAAGGTCAAGGAGGAGACAAATAGCCTTCTGTAGGGCTGCAGGTTGCCATGGCAACATCCAGTTTGCATGGGGTTTGGTAATTAATGGTTTAGGGACCCGCAGTAATACAGGTATGTTTCCAAGCAGCAGGGGAACATGTTCTGAGAGGCATGACTGTCTGGGCGCTTCCATCTCGTAGCAGCAAGTTTTGCTCTTGCAGTAAAACGAAGGGTAGAAAGCTGAGTACTTACTGTCAGGGATTCCAGAGGGCACGTGGCCGGTTGGCCACATCCAGATTTGCTTTCAGACTGGGAAGTGACTTAGTGTTAACTGACAGTCTCGTAAGACCATTCTTCTGATAACTGGCTCAGGTTGATCGAAGCTCCGATCACAAGATGTGTTTTTCTGGTATTTCTGCTATTTTGGCGGGCAAAGTTTTACGAGAGAACTTACAGCACTACAAGAGTTTGGAGTCTGAACTTTAAATCCAATACACATTTAACCTCCAACCAGAACGCTAAAATTTGCCCTGTCCTCTATCTGAACAGCGAATCTAAACATGTCTAGTAAAGATAAATTCCTGTTGTTGCTTTCAATTACAGCTGATGTGCTGTTGCTCGTTGCTGTTGATGGATTCATTTGAATCCATCGTCCTGTTTTTGCAACATCATACTTAGCAGCTGTGGAGAGGAATAAAATGTTAAAAAAAGATGAGACTGTATGAGATGGCAAAGAACTGTGTGATGACTGCTGACAAAGAAGTGAGATCCCATCTTCACAAAGATGTTCCTCCTACTAAGAAATAAAGGAAAGGTAGCAGCTACCTAACAGCGCTGTAGACGTCCCTCAAGGCCTACCCTGTAGCTTTGAGAAGAGCTGGAAGGGGCACAGACCTTGTAATGAACCTGGCCTCAAAAGGAACACACTTTAACAAGGAATAAAGCTGGCAGTGGTGATGTGTAAGTGCCCATTTATTACTATGCTCCGTGTAGCATCGGAGAAGTAACCATCCCACCAAACACGCCATTTATCTATCGTGCTTCTTCCTTGCCCATTTATCCACCGAAAAGAATGTCCTAGGCTTTCGCAAGCTGCTTTCCATCCAACAGAATTCCCATTCTGCCACTAGGCTCTGTCTTGCTGCCAAAAGCAACAGTCGGAGAAGTGGCTGGATATTATTATGGCTTGGGCAATTTTCAAACCCTAATGAAGAGAGGGCACAGGAGCAACAGATCCATTTAACAGGAATGCAGGAAAGCTGTGATAAGGGTTGTGCCTAAGCCACAGGCAACCGAGCAGCTCACCAGTGCACCACAACTCAGGCCGTGCATGCTGCAAGCAGCAACCACAAAGCTTTAAAGGCCATGTCCAAATGGCTCCTTTACTTGGATGTAATATGAAATGAAAGCTGCTCTCTAACAGAATGGCCACCTGACCTTGCAGGGTATTTCTGAAAACACTGTACACTTGACCTGCTACACTGGCAACACAAGAAAACTGCAGGGGAGCACAGCATAGGAGGCATGTGCTGCAGGTTCCACGTTCGGTCTGGGAAACAACAAAAAAAGTCTTTCTCATCCTAAAACCTCATACCCAAACCCAATGAACATTGGTGCAGGACTCCGGGAGTATAGTCAGGACAACACGGATAACTGTGCAGCTCAGATACAGATCAGAGATGGGTCTTAAATTCCCTGTCACATCCCAATGCTCTGATATAAGGAGCCTGCTCTGCAAAGCAGCAATGAGACATACTAATAACTAATGGCTGCAAAAATTACCACTGGAGGAAAAAAAAAACGTCGCTAATGTTCTCTACGAATGCTTTGATTGCTGCACTGTCTATGTTTAATGGAACTAACTGGTCCTCTGTCTCCCCCAAAGCTGGTTGTTCTGATGAGACTTTCTGTAATGGCACTATAATGGTCCACCGGTGGTCATTTGATAGCCGCGTTGCTTACAGGAAAAGGCACTCAAGGGGAGAGACAGCCACATCAACAACTGGTGGAAACGTCACCCAGACAGAAGGTGTCTGTTTGGGACAAGATGCCGCAGTAATCCATTGACTCATCTGTGGAGTCCGCGGAGAAGCACCTGCAGGACAACAGCTAAACCGGCAGTACTATCATCTCTGGCACACATTGCATGAGCAATGTCTTCTAGTCTAGCTAACGAGCCACAACCTGTGCTCAAGGAAGGAGAAGTCCATCAGAGGGACTGCCACCGAACTGTCAGATTTGCTAACTGCGGCCATCCCTGGGGATGTAGAAATTAATTAGGAGCGAGCCCTTTTAGGGAGGCTGTGGTAACCAGACATGCAGCAATCCTGTGTGACTGACTTCTGGGAACAATAATCTTTTTTTGAGCAACATCTGCACCATAACCCTCCGACTGGCAGTGTTTGAAGCCAGCAGCTATTGCTCCAAGACCCCTTCTGGTCCTGTCTTGCCCGCTGGTCCTCCTGCTGACCAGCATTTGGACCCTCACTCCAGTCGCCTCTCCTCAATCTCAAACGCCCCAGCAAACCAGTCCCTTACATCTGCTGAAAGCCATCTTCCCAGCCTGGTTCTGGAGCCAGCCCTGCTAGCACATTCAGCGTGCAGTGACTTACAGAGAGGAGTAAACAAATGGGGCAGACACCTCAGTCTCTTGGCCCCTTCGGCTTTTTGGCCCCTTGAGTGAGGGTAAGCAGGGAGGTGCTGACAAATGCCGGGGCTGCCCAGCCCTTGGAGGGCACCTGAATGGAGACACACCACCCTCGAGATCCTCGGGAGGTGGCAGCTTCCAGGGATTGTTAACCCAAGCCGGCTTCAGACTGGGAGCAATGCCTTTTAAATGTGTTTCATTTAAAGACATTAGCAGCAACTGCATCTTTAACAAGGAGAAGGATGAGGAGACTAATGGATGGAGACAATTAACCAAAATATAAATCAGTGTCAGAGTCTCTGCATCTAGCAGAGGCAGCCAGGCGCCCGCAGGGTCTGGTGATTTTCGCAACACGCTGCTCAAAGTGACTGCAAAGAGTGATTGCAAAGAGGGGGAGGGAGAGCGGGTGGAGAAAATTTGGTCAAAATTTAAATAATTTTCAGTAGCGGCTGCCTCTCTGTTGGCTGCAGACCTCTCCAAAATAAGGAGGCAATAGTAACAGTAACCTCAGTACAAATGCCATGCCCCATCCTCCTCGCAGGGCGAGCCAGAATGAGCCCTGTGTGCCTCTTAGAGATTGTCCATCCTGCTGGCAGACAGGGTTTGCTCTGCCCTTGCTCTGAGCTGCAAGATCACATACAGTAACCTTTCAGTGCTTGGTATCAGGCATAAAAAAGCGCAGGTCACTCTGCAGAGGAGGTATTTCACCTGCGGCGCAGCACCACTCTGCAGTACCCAAAGAAGGCTGCTCCAGTGGTTAGGATATTTAGCACAAGTTCGAAACTCAAGCTGTCATTTTTCTGCTCCAGTTTCCTGCCCAGACTTTGCTGGCATGTCAGTTAACCGCTTTGTGCTGCTGTTCTCCACACACATGGGGATGCACAGGGGCACTGTGTGAGTGGGAGGCATTAGACACCGAGAGGCAATCTGGTACTTCAGCAATAAGAGTTCCAGATATATCTGAGATAAAAAAGAGGGAGTGATATTCTCAGTAGACACAAAATTGCATAGATCTAGAAACTGCAAGACAGTTAACTGAGGAAATGGTGAATGAATTCAGCACCGGACCAGACTGGGCAAGTCTTTTCCTAATACTTGATCAAATCAAAGGCAAACTGGGAAAACCCGGTCAAAAATGCATGCCTGTCTTTGAAGGGATGCAAAGTAAGGAGATTGATGCCAGGTTTGGAAGAGAAGAGAGACTCAGAAAAGTAGCATGGGAGGAAATAAAACCGAAAAATATTTCTTTTTAAATATGTTTCACTGGCTCTCCATCCCCTTAACGATCACACAGTAAGTGCAGGGATTATATTAAATTTTACTGATCAATACAGTTGCCATAAAACTGTCCCGACCCTCTGCCCCTCCCTACAATAAAGAAAAAAAAAATCCAATATGCAAAAGGAGGAATGTCAGGGCTTGCAGGGGAAAAGACGCAAGGACATTGATTAAGCCAGGGGAAGTGGAAATCGGCGCAGGTGTGCACCCATGCATCCTCCACACAAACCCTCCTACGTCGCTCCGAGGACCACACATGGGGTTTCTTCTTCCTCCTCACTCTCAGCCTGACTGGACGCAACTCCAGTTCAAGAGTATATTTCAATGGTACCCCTGGCTCAGGTAACAGATTCGCAGACTCCCCTTACTCTGCAGTGACCTTCTTCTACATGCCATACGCACCCACTCTAGCCAGGCCAAGTCCCTTGCCTGGCCAGGTCGATACGCCAGCAATGACAGAGGCTTTGCGGCTCCAAGGAGATGACAGTATTGCCAGAACCTGCAGAAACACAAGGGATTCTTTTTCTTCTCTGCTGACCTCCTCTCCCCTCTCCTCACCATCTCCCCAAAAGACAAGTTTGTGGTGTAAGGATCAGAGCCGTGTCACAGCCAGACTGTTGTCAGACTCATTTAGCAACAAGCAGACAGTGTGAGTGTGTCGCTCAGGGCTACCCAAACTGGAGCATACGCCCAGGGACAGGACAAGCATGTAAATCAGTCAGTGACTGTATGAAGGGAATAATGAGCTTTTTATGGAAGCCATTAAAAGGAAAACCCAGATTGGTCTATAAATACTGTTGCATCATTATAGCTCTGAGAAACAACCTTATGTAACAGCACAACTATGTAATGTCAGGACTGGTGTAAAATAGCCACTCAAAGGCTCTCATATTTTTTAGTTAGCTTTTTTTAAAACCCAAAACAAAATTAATAACCAATTTCCAAAGAAAAATAGGCACTCCAGCCCAGCCCTTGAAAAAAAATCCACCTTCTGTCTCCCTGCTGTGCGCAGGTAAATCTGGGGCTCGTTAAAAGGACCTAGAAAGACAGACATGACCTGGGGATTGCTGGCCATTGTGCTGCCCAAAGAGAAATACCTGACCGCAGCGCCCACATAAAATGCCACCAGTATCACTACTTTTCCCTTAACCTGCACTGTCCAGCCTCTGTGGGCCATTTAATCACAGATTCATTGATTTTAAGCCCCAGAAGGGACAGTTATATCTACCTCGTCTGACCTCCTGCACAGAACCTGTCAGAAAATCACCCTATCGTACTCCCAGTTAATAGTGGCAGCTCAGAGTGAAAAAAATGTGTGACCTGTGTCTCTGCCCACCAGGAAGCAAGCAGAGACCCTCCATCTCAGAACCCCGACCACACTGATTCGAGTGCTCTGGGGGTAAAATAATCTGTTTATTCCCAAGAGGTGATGAATCCTCTCAGCTTCTTCCTTACTAGTATGTAAACCTTCCTACGCAGATGGAAAGAAGCACGTTTCACAAGATGACCGCTCTGACTCCCTGCCACACACGCAGCACCAAATCAGTGCAGGATTAACCATCTTCCAGTCCGGCAGAGCTGAGAGTCGTCTTGGGATAAGAAATTCTGCAAAAATAACTTTCTCCTCAGCATGTCTTGGTTTGCCCTGGCATGGCCTTTGAGTACCAGAGGTCCTTGAGCAGACAGGCAAGGTCACTGCCTCTGACACTCCCAGGCAGTAAAACTAGGGTCACTGAGTCAGCAGAAACAGGGAAGGGATGCGGATCAGGGAAAGCTCGCAGCTCAGACCTATCAAGGGCTCTTCCCCTCCTCCCTCGCTCCTGCTTATCACCTTGCACACAGCTCAAAACATCCACCACCATCTCCCTAATCACACAGCACACAGCCAATACCTTTCCTCTCAGGTCGACAGTGGACAGAACAGCCAGAGCAGGATAAGACCTAAAGCTGGGCACAGGAGGATTTGGGTCAAGGATTTGAAGGCTCTGATCAGGTGACTAATAAAGAAGTGGATGGGGCCGGGGAGGGGAGGTGTAAGGGGGAGCAGCAGAGTTTGTTTCACTGTTAAACAATAGGCAGCATGACCCGCTGACAGGCTGTGTCACTTTTCCATCAGAGATAGGCAGATAAGCCCCAGGCAAAGAAGCTGGATGCAAGCCAGCATATGTATGTGCATCTCTGAGGAGCGGAGGGGCTGCCTCCTTCCTCCAGACCTCTCTCTGCCTTACTGCCTCTTCTCATCCCACTTCTCGCACTCCAGGACCTCTCTGGCATAAGCTGGGAAGCCTCAGCTCCTCTGACCTGCCACTTCATGAATTGCAATGTGGCAAACTGCTGGGAGGCAAGCTACCTTGTGATGCGTTTTCTGGCTCCTATCTCCAACTTGCCTATTTGCTGCAAAAACCCAGACCCCGCGTCTACCTGGCGAATGACGTCTGTAGCCAGCAATGTGTTCAAAAGCACTTTCACATGCTCAACCAAGTGCAAACTGGCCCTGTTATTCAGGAATCCAGCTGGGGGCCTGCTGAAGCCAGTGGAAAGCCTCCCACCTACCTCCACTGCCACAGGAGGAAGCTGTACCCCGTGAGAATTTTGCAATCTAGACAGAAGACAAGCATGATTTTCAGTAGGCAAAGCTCAGGGCACAGTTGCCTCTCATTCCTTGGCCTTCTTGGTTATATTTTTATTGCTCAGTCTTTAGGTTGCCTTTTAAAACTTCATCGTTGATTAAAAAAAAAACTCTCAGTCGCTCTCTGTCCTTCTTAGATATCAGTCCTGATAGACCTTGACAGACAACAATTTACCAGCACCCCACTTCTGCCTCTGGGTATTTCCACCTTCTAATAAGATGTCACCCATCAGACACAGGCAAAAAGGGGAGGGAAGGAAAAATAAGAAAGAGGGAAGGGTAAACAAGTTTTACCAACTGGGGGAGAGCTGAGAGGCCTCAAAATCCCGACCCCAACCATGGGCAATATAGCCCTAATCCTCCCTACAGACTTATCTTGAAAAAATCATCCTGCAATGTCCCAAGAAAAATGCTCATAAAATTTCATTAATGCTCATGACAGTTCATAAAAATGATCAGTAGAGCTGGCAACTCCAAAATTAGGTGGAAATCAGTATAAAGATGTTTTTATTGTAATCCTGCTTTGTCATTTGATTCTCTGCAAGCCCATAAATAAAAATAAGATGGAACTATACCACATTGATGCTGGACTGGAGATGGGGAAGAGAAAGAGCACTGAGATGAAGTGCACGCCCAGTCTATCATTATTGGCACCTTATTCTGATAGCTGGTTTTGACATGCGCCCATCCGCTAAGGTAGCACAAAAGCATTTGGCAACGGGTATGCCCATGCTAGACATTTTAGCCTCAGATTTCCCCTCCTGCCTGCAGTAATGCAGATAGGGCTTCTGAGTTTGAAAAACTATCGGACGGGCCTAGTGCATCTTGAATCCTGCATTTCCACCACAGCTGTAATCTTGGAGCCAAAAAGCTTACTGTGCAGCAGGATAAAGGAGCACGGTGACTTCTGAGAAAAGGAGAAGGGCAATAAGCATTAGAAATAATGAGAGCCTGAATCCAAACAAGGTAGGGAAAACCCTAAACACAGTCAGTCACTTTACTGCTCCTCCATCACCAGCAGGATACACCGGCCTTCCAGATGAGACACCTCACCCAGAGTTGTACAAAGTATAGGCATTACGAAAGCATGGTCTAAGCACTGTGCAAGACCCTCACTGGCAAGGTGCAGCTCCTGGGAAGCACCATCCCCCTGTGATGCTTGCATTGCTGTTCACTGCAGTCTCCTGCTCTTTCTGCCAGCCTCACTGCCCCCGGCTCTCTTCTGAGGCAGGAAACGTGAAGATCTTGTGCTATTTTTCTCTCCTAAGGACACGGAACCCAGTACTCCGAGCTGGCAAGAAGCCTGAAGGTTAGTTACAGACTTGAAGGTTAGTTACAGACTCTTTTTTTCCCGCCTGCCATTTTTTCTTAGTGCAGATATGCATCCAAGTACACACATGACTAGTCCCTTGAAAACATCTTTGACTTCTACCTTCTACGCACACACTTGTTGGGAAGCAACCCAACACAAATTCACCAGAGTTCAGAAGGATTTTCCACAATGGTCCATCTTCATCGGCTCATCTGCCACAACCACTACAAGTGTCTGTACTTTTTTCCTCTGAACATCCATCAAGCCCATGCTATTGATCACTCCCTCCCCAAGCACGGGCTGCAGCTCACCTTGGCCACTAATAAAAAAAGTTTCACTAAGAGAATAACGAAGGCAACCATGGCAAGCAGAAATGCCATTGGAGGGTGGGGTGTCACATACTTGTCACGCTCCCTTATTGTAAGTCAAGTGCGTTTCATGAATACCTAAAACTGCCTCCGTTCTGCTCTTCCCCTGCCTCCTCCTTATACAGACCTTGTGAATCAACCTCCAGGACTCCCTGCTTCACGGACTCCTGCAGCTCACATTGGATCCCTCCTTCATCCTAGAGCTTCAGTGTCTCCTCATGCAGATTTATAAACCCTTCTCTAAGTTCCCCATTTTCTCATTAACACCAACTTAATCATCCCTGCTTACCCCAAATTTCCCCAAGTTCCTAGGTCTCCCATGCTGGATCTCCAAACTGGTCCCTTAAAAAATACTTCTCAAATTCTGTTACTTGTCAGAATCCAAGTCACACCCGGCCTCACGCTCTAAGCCAAGCAGCTGCTCCTGATGCACGCATGCAAGTGCGGGTAAGGGCCAAACAATTCCTCTGCCTGCAGCACCAGGCAGCCTGGAGGTCCTGATTTTTCTCCTGACAGGTTTTCTGGCATGTCTGACTTGCACCAAAATCAATGGGCCTGTCCTGCTGACATGTAGAGCGTTCCCTGAAGTTTTGGACTTGTCTAGATGCTGCGTTCCAATGTTCCTCAGTAACAGACAAATAGAAATGTTTTGCTCAGCCAATAAAAAGAATGTGTCGCTGACACGCAGCTGGTGTGCCTAATGGATATAAGGTCTTTCTGAATATCCCAAATTCTCCTCATTTTCTCAATTCATTAAGCTGCCTGCTTTGAACTGATGAAATATTAAAATACTCAGATGAGCGATTTTAAATGGGTGATATGGTATAAGTTTAGACAATGAACAGTGGGAACTGATGATCTACAGGAATCACTCACATATCCAACTTACATTTGAATCCTTTCAATTTCACAGTAGGGTGTGAAGAGGGAGGTCAGAAAACCTTCTATTCCAGAAACATGCCCTTGAAGTTTTGATCCAACATACCATCTAAAAGCAGAAGGATATGATTCTCTTTTCGATTGCTGTATGCAGCTGAAATATATCAAGAATGCCTCCCCAAAGCTGTTACCAAGCCTATGTATATCTCAACAATATACCAAGGTCTTAAGATGCCTTCTCACGCTCGGTTTATCCAGAATCCTTTCAGTTGCCCTACGAAAGTTCCATTATACCCCCCCACCCACCCATCATAGATAAACTAGAGCCGACAACACACTGGGGATAAATATGAAGAACATTACTCTTGTATAAACATTCTCTCTTTCTTGTAGGTATCCAACAGCTTTTCTCATCTACCTTATTTGAAATAGAATTGTATTCTTCTATCTTGAAAATGAAAGCTAAAAATTAGCTAAAGCTAAATCAGCTACCTACTCACCTTTACCATTCCTCTGAATCTCTGCTAGTACATAACTGGTCTCCTTTCCCTAACCTGTCCCTATAGCCAAATGAAGCTTCCTGGGAATGAATACAAGAGCAAAAAGTACTGCTAATGAAATAACGATAAAATAATTATTTCAGATTAAATAATAGTTTTCAGCAAACCAATAGGTACTGATTTTCTCCTCCCTGTTGATCCGTTCTTCCCTACGAGTATGTTCATTCCAGAATCTGCACAAACAAGGCCACAGATAAGGCCTTGTCTGGCCTTATCCCTACAGGAAAGGGAGAAGCAAAAGCTGCTCAGGTAACCCTGCTCTACATGACTCCATGAACATCCCAAGTCTAATTCACCCACTCACATGGGCCTTGGGGAACTTCCTGCCAGCAGCCTCTGTGGAGTTCAGGAATAAGCGCAACTTCTAGAACTAAATTTCATCAGTGCCTTCCAGCAAGATGATGTCAAGAACAACTTTGCTTCCTGCCAGTACCAGTCTTTTGGGGGGTTTAGATCCAACAGATAAAAGGAAACCATATATTCTATAGCATAGAGCCAGAAGTCTGTCCTGTTGCCATTTGAAGTGCCCAAAAAGCATTTGATGGAACAGCAGCTCCAACCATTTTATCTCAATATCCACACTTCCAAACTTCACATCGATGCTTTGTGAGTGATCGCGCACAAGCAAAGCAAAGTTTGCTCATGTTTTTTTCTACAGAACTGGAAGCTTAGCTCCTTGGCTGAACCTTCCGAAATGCTCTTCATTCTGACTCAGAATGTTCTTGTTAATGTCTACCGACTATGTGGATTTGGTGTGGATTTACTTTACTTTTCTTCTTCAAGTTCAACAAAAGAATACATCCATTTACTTGTTGGGCAACTATTGTCTAAAATCAAACAGGTATGTCACTGTTTGATGAACAAACTGAGTTCACCCACCTGGAAAGTCTTTTCTTTCCAACATATTGTCTCCGCATAGCCATGCCTTGACTGCCAACAACCACGGCATTAGCCAACAGCTTCCTTGTGTTTACTGGCTTTGCCTTCAGGAAGCACGTCCTGGTTCACAGCTTTAACATTTAGAAAGGTGAGAGCTCTTTGTATAGTCCACCAAGATAAGGATTAAAACATTTCCTTGTGCAGTCTATGTCCCAAAGCCACAGCAGAAATAATCTGGAAGGGCCGAATTCAGCCTCATGTTAAGTAAGGGTCCTCCCCATACCAATCCAGAAGTCATGGTCAATATATTCTGTGGTATTTCACTGGGATCTTTCTAAGCTTTCTAAAGCATACAGTCAAGAGTCAGCTTCACCGTTGTCCTCCAAAGTCATCATAAGTTACGGAAACAGCTCTGCAAGTCTATATACAGTTGGTATCTCATCAGCCTTCTCTGCCCTGACTTAAATCAGATGAGCAAAATCTGACTCATTCTGTTTAGTTCAGTTTACTATCAGGTTTTTCGACTGGGGCTACTGCTTCAGCCCTGCTGTCCGTTGGTGTCGAGGCAGAAATCAGTGACTGACATGGAAGGGTGAAGGCAGGTCCCCATTTGAAGGCACTCTTGTCCCTCTGCCACTGTCTGAGTTTTCTGCTGTAACTTAAAGGCGCTTATCTGACAAATACCAGCTCTTTTAGCAGCAGATGCTAAAGACTGCAGGGTATTAAGGGGTCACATCTAGCTTCCAGCTGCTAAAAACTTCTTGTGACCTTTTAGTACCTACTTCAAGTCTCCCAGATTAAAAGGCAAATCTTACTAGGACAAATAAATAAATAAATAAATAGACAGCCCAGAAGCCATCCTATATCAATCCTTAAAGGGCAGAGCAGCAGGATCCTCTGGCACTCGATAACATTACTTGCATCACACAGCAATACTTTCTGCTGAGTCAGGATCAGCCTTGACACGTTCAGAACTATCTACTTTTCAATTCTCCTCTCCTGCTTTCCTTTTCTCTCCCTGTGTATCTTTCCAAAGGAATGAGCTAAATCTGTGAACTCCCCTTCAGTTCGCTTCTCCTGTCCCATTTCCCATGTATTTTTCATCTGCTTCTTCCACTTGGCCTGATTCGCTTAATGTCCTCTTCCTTATTGACTAACCTGTTTCATTCCTCCTTAAATACAGTTTTCCAAAAAGTGTGCAGCTGTACCACATAGACCAAACGTGTACATGTAAGGATCCAGTTTAAGCACTGCTGCTTAAACTCAGTTCTGGCTGAGTTAAGGGTTTATGCCAGGGTTAAATCAATGTGGAAAAGCCCACTAAGTATGTTATCATCAGATTTAAACATTCACGTACACATGCACACGGATACACAGGCTCTTGGCCAAATGTCTGTCTGTCTAAAATACATTCTAATATGGTTCATGCCCATCCAGAAAGGCTGGTTACACACCACTGTAATCTTTGTTTAAATGGTGGTTGTTAAATGCATTTTATTTGCTCTGGGGAAATGATGCCTTTGTTTTTCTTCCCTCTTCTTATGCAGCCTTCATTTGGCATATACCTGGATAAAATTATCCCCTGGCAGGCCCAGTAAGCTTGGAGTGTCTCCTCAAGTGGGCTTTTGTTCATATGGCAGTGAAGAGACTCTCTTGCATGCTCCTGCCTCTCTCCTTTGTCACTGTTTTATGCCTGCACCAGCGCAGGACATTGAAGACAGAAATGCTGCCTTGGATATTCTTTCAGAGTTTGCTTACCATGCAGCCAAAAGCTAAAACACGCGGCTCAACATCAAGATGCCTAGCTCAATTCTCTGCTATGCTCCTTGTCTTTGTATGCAGCTTTAACCAAATTACACACCATCTTCCTTCCTACCAGTCAAGCAGTCTTTAACAAGGGCAACAGTAAACAACTCGACTTCCTTGGCAACAGGCACGGCTTAATTGCACTGACAGTGTCTTGAAATTCGAAGGTGGGCAAAATGTTTATTCCACCCTGCGCTGCATCACTGCGTGGTATTAACACGCATGGCCTCTTATCTATTTCTCACTCACCTCCCTGCAGTTCCCTCAAGACATCAAGTGGCAACAAATAGAAGGAAAATCCTTTTCCTCTCTGGAACTCCTTTTTATTCCACAATTTATTTTCATGAGATGCCTCAACCTCAGAAAGGTAATCCTGCCTGTGGTGCTGAGCAACTGTGGCCCACACCGAAATCAGTGGGAGCAGAGTCTACGTATCTTGTGGCCAAGACCAGGCTTTAACCTTGTGTTTACTATTCCAAAATTTGACAGGCTTGTCTTGAAATAAAAGGAGAAGTACATCACTTACTGAACAACTTCAACGCATTTCAGCAAATTATTCCAGGAACAATATGTCCGTGCAAGGGAATTCTACCTTAAAAAGGCAATTTTAAAGGAAGACTAGCTATAAACAAAAGCTCAAACCTGTATTAACTTCAAAGCTTACAAGGGAAGGGAGCAAAGCACCTGGCAAGACGAGGAGAGATCCTAATCTCCCCTTTCAGGACAATTCCCCTATCTCGAGCTTTTGGTTCTTTGCATATACAATGATTTGTACTCAATTAAATGTCTTTTTATCCAGGGCAATGCAGACAGCAGTTCTAAGGTAGCTCAGTCCAGTGAATCCAGGTACCCTCTGACAACTTGGAAAGGAAGATCAAAGACAAACTTATGACAAAGAGGCAGGTAAATTAAGATGGCAGTTCTCAGACCTGCTTGATTTAAAGTAGCATGGTGACTGTGTGCATTCATGCAGGTGTGGTGCATCGTAACAATTTCCTGGCATGGGTTTGGGATGACCTGTGTAACTCCCATGTGCCGAATTATGCAGGTCACTGAGAAGAAAGGTCAGCTAAACCTTTTTGCCACCCCATGAGGTATTTTAGATATGCCAGACCTTTTACAGAACCGTGTGGCAATTTTGGTCACTTAAATACATACAACCTTTATCTGTACCGACACATAACCACACAAATTACTTTCTTTGCCACATAGCAGAACACGCGTTGGTTTCTTCTGAACTAGCTGGATGGGCACAATTTTTGATAGTTGGACTGACCACTTAATCTGCAAAAGCAAAACTTCTGCTCCCAAGAGGAACTACCATGTTTCTGCCAGGAGACAGCTAAACCGAAGGCAACAAACAGTTAAGCTGAGGAAGCCCAAGAAGTGTACTTGTTGACATAAAAATCAGACCATTATTTTATTCTATGCCTTGCAAGTTCAGAATTTATTTTTTTTTTAAGACAGGGATTCTAATTGCCAAAGGGGTTTGCACCCTTAGTTGCCATTGTGCAGAATCGTTGTTCACATGGCTATTAATTAAGGCTTGTGTCAGCACTTCCATTACAAACCTCTGCCTTTTAGGAGTTTATAACTGAGCCATAAAACTCTGCTCTAGGCTGAAATTTATCATGAAAAGGTCTGCCTGGAAGGAATCCATTCTTTTGTATTTTTGAGTCCCAAAACCTTATAGCGACAAACCAGGGATTTTATTCTAAAGGCTGCCATACAAAAAACTTCAGCTGTTTTTTATAGGAGTGCTGGGTGAGATGTGCCTTCTAGACTGGCTTCCAGAAGCTTACTGATCAGGGTGGGGTTTTGTATTCTTAACATTGTAAATTTTAGGAATTACGGGGGTTTATGCTTCACGGCCAAAGTCTGTGCTTACTTAAATACCAATGAATACCTCTGCCCTCACTTGCTCCCTAATGGAGTATGAATCAGTACAGATTTCCCACCCCTCACTTCCCACTGCCTCATGGGGGTGCCAAGACTTAATGCATACTCCAGTACTCAATTAAATATAGATGGACTTGTCTCTTCAGGTGCACGGTTTAGGCTATAACCTCCACACACCAATGTTGCCAACAGAACAGTCCAAATTGTCCTCAGGTTGGGGGAGATAGGCAGTGGGTATGTGTGAATGGGTTAAAATGACAGAGACTATTTGTCCTTCACTTCTCCGCTGCCCACTTTCACTCTTTTGCCACATTTTGGGGGGGGAGCACACAGAACAGGGGCAGAACTTGTTAGCACTGCACTTGAAGGGCACGTGATGGAGATGGAAGTAATTTCTAACACCCTCTGCTCCTGTCATTGATGCTTACATTTGCGAAACATTCTGAGACTTGCAGATATAACAGAAATGCCCACATCAGCCGCAATACTCATAGGTCTAGACAGTCTGATCTCTACAGAGTATGAATAATTTCTTAAATGTTTGTGAGGTGTCTAGCCTGCAGTGGGCACTTTCACAAGTAATAGTAGTAGTAGTGGGGGTGGTGGGGGTGGTAGCAATAATACTATTTTCCTACTGTTTTTAAATCTCTAACTGAACAGGAAGTTTACGCAAAGCATCAGAAACTACTTTTAGCAAAACAAAAAAGTTATTAGTGGACTGCAAAGCAAGCAGATCCAGTGGACCAGATCCTGATTTCTACGGTATCCACATATGTATGAAACACATACAGAACCAAATTCTGGACTGTTCTGCACCCTATCTACCTCCTTCTGTTCTATGTTCTCCAAGTAGTTTCACAGTTGCACAGATTAATTTTCCTTGTTCTAGAAAACAAGCGGTACCTGCCAGGCTCAACTATCGCACTCCGATGTGGCAATTCAGTATAAAAGAGAAATTTCAAAATTCCAGTTTTCTTTTTCTAGTGCAGAGGCAAATTTCTGCAGCTATATTTTTAAAGGATTAGAAAAGTTTATGACTACTAGCAACACATAAAGAAAATGCACTATGCTCATGGTATCAACTGACCCTGAGGTCACAAAGAAATATTCATGTTTGTAACTGGGTATCTTCAATTTATGAATTTCCACCTTCTTAGTGTATCTGTTACTACAGGAAACCAGACTTTAAAAGCAATATATCAGACTGGTTCGGCAATCCTTCTCTTCTCACAATTCAGACTTCTATGTCACTTCTTTTATTTATGCTTTGTAAAACACCTGTCATTTTTTTAATGTCAACTTTTTCCCAAGCTGACTTGTAAATACTCTCACACTTTTGCAGCCGTAGCTCAACCCATTTGTACTTCACATTGCAAAATGCAGAGTCCTATTGGCTCCAATAGTTCATACTTCGACACTGCAGTCGGACTCCTACATGCCTACGTTTTTGCAGGACCAGGGTGTCTCAGCGGTATCGTATTATCTAAAGCATCTGTCACCCAGTGATTCTTGTCATTTGCAGTCACAGGCCCACCTTTTAAGGTAGCACTTATTTAAGTTGTCTCAGCACAACACTGCAACTCCTGAGCAATCCAGGAGCATCAGTCAGTTTGGCCTTCAATCAGCCTTTTGTGCAAAGGATCACTTTTGCAAATGAGATGCAGACTCCCGTGTCTCTCATGTCAGGAAACAGACCTGGGCCACCCCAACCTTCCATTCTTCCAAAAAGGCACCAGAGTAAACATACCAAAACCAACAATGGGCTTTCTTTACAAGTCTAATCCATTCTCTCTTCCAACATAAAAGAGACCGTTTCCCCCCACAAACAACTTTCCCCAAAATAAAAACAAAAGGAAGGATATGCGGTAAGGGGAGAAAGAGGAACAAAGGAGGAAGAAAAAAAACCCCCAGCACTGACAGTTAGAAATGTTCATTTACATCTAACAGCATCCATACGCCAGTAACATATCATAAACTCTTAGCCTACCATACAAAGAGGGTGCCCCAAAATGGTACCTGCAAGAGGTCTCTCGGAAGGAGATGTTTAAATCCCAGTGGGTGTGTATCCTGTTAACAAACAAACAGAGAGGTCAATGGCACATGCTGAACACCGCATCTCTTGCCACTTAAAAGATCTGCTGCATCATGACAACCCACCCATGGCCCTCTCAAACTCCCTCTCCCTAGCTTTCAACCACAACGACTCCACCTTCTGAGCTGTGGGGTGCTGTGACGAGCCACGCTGCACGCACATGGCAGTCCTGAGTGTCCACAGCAGGACTTACTGCTGTCAATAAGGGCCCTGCAGGTGAGCTGTACAGCGGTGAGAGAACGTCTCCTTGCTGCATGCAGTCTCCCTAATAGGTGTAGGGACTGCAGGATGTTGTCTCAAGCAATGGCTCACGTTCAGAGAAAGCAGAAAGAGCTAAGCATTGACATTTTATGAAGAAAACCCAAATATGTCTGTACCGTATTCCCTCCTCCACACCCGCCCAAGCTGTAAATAAATTATTAGCAATTTCCCACCTCGGAAATTAATTCACATATTCTGTCACTCTGCCTGCTGACAAGCAGGAATAGTGGATTCTAGATTAACAATAACCTAAATTAAGACAGAGCAGCCAACGGGGTTGGTTTTTCATTGCCTTTTTTTTCCCCCTAGCTACTAGACAGCATCTACACCAACCCAGAGGGCTAAGGCAGATGCTTGACCTTCTGTGGTCCGGTGTCTCCACTCGATACCAGGGAGCACTGATCTCCCCCGCCACCCAGAGGAGGTCTGTGACCACCACTGTTTCTCCACGTCAACATGATTGATGAGAACCCCAGCCATTTGAGACCAAACTGGCAAGCAAGCCCATATCCTTGCATAAACCCACTCCCACACCTCTCAGCATCTGCCAGTGAACATGCTGGTTCCTGGCTGTGCGTATCAATCAGCTCCTGCAGATATAGGTTCCCAAAAGCATTAAACAGAAGTGGCTGCAACTATCACAAGCAGCAGAGGCCAAAGGCACTTTTGTGCATTTTGTGTATCCCTACGGCACTCCTGCCCGTGTCCTCCACTAGAAAAAGCAACAGCGTGCCGCTGAAGACCATCTGACTGCAGAAGAAGCCTGATCTAAAACCTGCTGAAGTAAAAGAGAGCCTTTCTTCCAATTTGAATGTGCTTTGAATTGAGCCAGAAAACACTTAAGCATGACCAGTGAAGTCAATGGGACTTAACTCAGGTTTGAGTGTCTGTTTAAGTGCTTTCCTGAATGGATGCCCCTGCTTCAGCCTAGTTCAGAAATCAACTGAAAACAACTCTTAGCACGGAAATAATTTCACATCCAAGACATGACGCTGCTGCAAGTTTTACTAATGTGATAGCATACCTTTTGTGCTCTTCCTGCAAGTCTGGCTCAGAAAGGGAGTCTGGTTGCTCTCTGAGTAGTTCTTTTAGGGGCGAGTAGTTCTTTTAGGGGATGGTTAGGTTTTAGTAGATATTAACTTCCACCAATAAAGTTATGCTCAGAATTGTACTTAGCAGTTCTTCCACATATACCTAGTTTTTCCTATTCTTCTTCTTCCTCATATGTAACAGTTTAGAAAACCTATCCCAGCTTTCCATCTTCCCAACATTTTATTCGCAAGTAGAAATGGAATAGGCACTTCCCAGTTACTGAGCTTATAGCAATAACAATTGTCCTTCAAAGCGAATATTCAGACACTGTTTGAAAACTTTCTGGAAAGGACAGGCCAGACCGGGGCATCAAGTAAAATTTCCATGAACCGAAGTTTGGTCGAACTCTCGGACACATTTGGGCTTTCCAGGTAAGCTGATCTGAATCCAAAGTTCAAAGCAAATTCAAGCCAGCCAAAGCCCTTATGGCCCTAACAGGCCCAGACGGGTCTGGCCTGCTCACAACAGAGTGGAATTGGTGAAGGGTGTTAAGCCTGATTTCGCGCTACTCCCTAGAATACTAGATTTCCTACATACACAAAACCTTCATAAACCCCTTTAATTCCAGCTCAGCACCTTACACCGTGCAAATCAGATCCTGGCAGCTGCACAGTGGAAGCAGGGAGAGCTCCAAACACTGCACAGTAATGAACTCTGTGGGACCAGCTGGAAATCAAACTGCAAGTCTGAAAAAGAACCTTGTTCTTCCCCTGTTTCTCTGTCCATAAAACGTTCTTCAGTGCCCTCAAAAAAACCAAAAGGGTTTGGCCCTGAGCTATATGTAGATTGAATGCCACGTTTGTCTGATTAAAAACGCCACGATCGCTTTCCTAATGAAAAAATTTCAATTCAGAAAACCTGTGTTTAAGGTAACCTGCCTTATTGGGCCTCCGAAGGCAACGTGCAGTTCCTCCAAGCAGTGTTCAGAGCCTAACAGGGGGCCATAGTCCGCTTTGGACTACATATGTGTTCCCATTACACCCCTGTGCGTATGCCATACGGCTCTCACAGAGCCTGTGTAGCTGGCACACAAAGATGCGGAGCAACAGAGCATCCCATGCTGCCACACCACCAACCATTCTGTCTCACCCTAAAATTCAGCTAACTACGTGCCTCTCCTTTCCATAGATGCTCAGCTCTGGAGCTTACAACATGTAGTATACATCCATCTATTATAACACTATCTGGCAGGTAAAAAGTGTTTTTCATACTGGACTCTCAAAGCAGGGCTGGAATGTTCCTTTTACCCATGCGGCTAATATACCTCATTCAAAAGCTCCCATCCACACCGGGAACTGTCATCACTTCCAGCTCTCTGACTCAGGCCCTGGGACTGCACAACCTGTACCGTAACGGGAAGATGCACATCCCACCCAAATGCCAAGGAAGCAGGTAGGCAGGTACCTCCCAGCCGTGGCACTGCCAAAGGGGGCACAAGGCCGGAGGGTGAAATGATCTGTTCAGGCAGCAAAGGGACATCAGAGCAGGAGCTTGCCTGGGCTCCCGGCTCTCTACTTGGGGTTCAGTCTCTAAGGTAAACTCTCAGCCTTCCACCAAATGTAACTTACGGTCTGTTGCAGCTACTGACATGGGCAGACTGCAGATAGGGATCCTGAGCGTCAGGCGAAGGCATGTCTCATAATGAGACTTAGCACAGCTAAACTTCCAAGTGTAAGAACGCTGCATCAGAGAGTTATAAGTAAGGGGGAGGGAAAGCCTCATACCAACGGAACAGCACAGATCCACATAGAGGCAGAAACATCTATCTGCCGAGATGGATAATTAAACACCCATATTTAGACAAATGAATAGGTGAGAATGAAATTAAGTTCTAATTATCTTCTTTTGCTGGGGGGTGGGGGGGGATAGGGAGCAGAACCAAGCACCCATTCCACATCTCTATGCCGTTATCACCAATTAGATTTCTGAGGCTAATATACGTCTTGCTTTAACGGGTTATTCATCCAATTGAAATCAAATTACTAATAATTTGCAAACTATCAGCTACACAAGCCTGTCCTTGGGTTGTATAAAGAGTGGCGAGCAGCAGCCAGTCTTTTACAAATTAATAACAGAAAAGGAGGGGGGGGGGGGGGGAGGGAATAAAAACCATAGCCAGGCAAGCAAAGGTACTACAGCTGCTACTGTCTCTCCCACCTCCTCACCCACCCAAGGTCTCAGACACAGTGTGATCAGTTAGAAAGTGTTCGGTAAAAATGACCAGATGGGGCCCACAGCAACAGAAGGAGACAGCTTCGGAAGAGGGGAGAGCAGGCTGAGGGGTATGCGAGCTGGGGGAATTAACAAACTGCTGCATCAGGCACTTCAGCAAGGAGGGACGAGAATGTCAGGGTTCGGTTTGTGCAAAGAATAGAATTGCTTATATATGTATGTGAACAAAAAAAAAAAAAAAAAAAAAAAAAAACAGGAAGGACTGAGGCTATTCAAGGCATCTCTGGAGCCTGTACTGGAATGAGAATCCAGCCCAGAAAAGAAAGTGACAGAGCTGGCAAAATAATGGAGAGCAGCTGGGATAGTTTTTAATTTTTAAGTTGTTTCTTTCCTTCCCTGTCATTTCTTTTTTACCCTAGTGGTCCCTGCAAGCTTTCAACACCAGAGTGGCAACCATGGAAGAGGCCAAGAGAGTGAGTCAGTCATCCCCCTAACGTCTTGTCACTCCAGGGGCAGGAACAACCTCATTCTGCAGCTGAGCTTCCGCACTGCGGCCAACTTGCTTTCTGCTGCTCCCTTCGGCTAGCTCCACTGTCCCAGGTGCACGCTGCAGTAACCAACACACATGCCATGTAAGTGTGGAGACACTGGGCAGCATCCAGCTACAGGAGCAGGCCATTACTGCCGGGAGAACCCGTCACAGCCCCATCTCTTACCCACAACTGTCCCTTTCTACTCCCATTTAATTATAAGACCAACACTTCCTTTGGATGGAGTTTGTCTGTACCTTTCAATTTTCTAGCACAGGCAAGGCCACAGAGAAGAGAAAAGTATTGACAAGGTCTCCCCACAGCCTCTGGTTTAGAAGACTGCACTGAAGGGCCGGTGCTGGTGAAAGGGTGAATTAAGGACTTCTGTTCAACTGACACAGCCCAACACCACCACGGTCACTGGGAATTCAGCGTGCCCTGGGTCAGGCCCTAGCTACCACCTTCTTGCATGGAAACACAGAGCACTTAGGCACGCAGTGAGGCCTGTGCGACACAAATCACAATTCTGCGGGTACGCAGTTTGGGAAGGTGTATTTGCAGGTGCCATTATTAAGCAGGCTGCTTGGTCGGCTGGTCAGAGCTAGCTCCTCTCTCCTCCCTGCTCTTCGCATGTATCACCGTCTCAGCTTCCACAGTCTCCCTATATCCGTGTCATGCTATTTTCAGGCAGTCAACATTAAACAGCTTGTGCAGGCAATGAACAGGGGTAGGCTCCTCCAGGAAACCTCATACATGATGGCTGGAAGAATGGCCTGAAGATGACAGCAAGACTGAGACTTGGACTTGGGGCATCTGGGTTATTCCCCACCATGGAACTGATCCAAGGAGATACAGAGAGCAGCCAAGAGCACTTATGGGTCAAGATTTCACTTGCTTTCATTCTCAAAATCCACCTTTCTTTCTGGTCTCGTATGTTGTTCCTGGGCAAGAAGGGATTTCTTGCTGTTTATTGTATTTTATCCTGCAGCATCCCTGAGAAGTAAGTAGCCATTTTCTCTCCCTCTCTCCCTCTCTTCCCCCCCCTTAAATATATGTCCTCATTAGGTCAATGACAAGCTTCCTGGCATTCTGGACCAAGTCCAGCCTTTGCTTCCCAGAGGGATCTTTAATATATTTATTGAATACAGTGACTGTTATTAAGTGGTGCACGGTTCAGAGAAAAAGGGGGAAGGAGGGAGGAAAGAGAAAGGAGAAGAGAAAATAAAGGGTTGCAGAGGAAGGAAGAAGGGCCTGACAGAAAATAACCAGTGTGAAAGAAAAGTGTCATAAAGCAGCAAAATATTTCTCCAGCCACAAGAGGGGCCCTGCCTCCCTCCTTCTCTTGAGTCGTGGCAATTAGAAGAAGGGCTGTCGAATCTAATCTAAGAGCCTGATTCACGGTTGGAGCCCAGAGCTCTGTCATGTGTCTACTCTCTCTTCAGTTGTATGCTGCCTGGAAGAGCCTTGTCAGCTTAGCCCAGACCCCAGACACGCTCTGGCTTCGGCAGCAGGTAAAAAGCAGTGTCGTGTGGCATACCCTGCCACGAAACTGAGCTCCAGCGCGACGAGGATGTCACGCAGCTCTCGTCCCAGGGCAGCACCAGGGTGGACTGTTTGGGAGCACTGCAGGAAGAGGCCAAGCAAAAGGAGGAAGGCAAAGGCAGCGTTGTGTACGTCTCACGTCAGCTGAGAAGACATTGGGACCTCATGGCTCTGAATTACAAGCAGGTGCATGTGACAAATATAATGGGGGGTGCTTGGGTTTGATCTTCAATCAATTAGGGAGTCAAAGAACAGCAGCCTTATGGGATGTAAGAAATAGCTTTCCACTTAGAAAGGCAGGCAGTGGAAAGGCTGACAGCCACTAGCCATTAAGGCTTAGTGGAGGTCAGTAATTTTGCTATTAGAAAATGGACGCCGAGTGAGGAGAATGCTGTAAAGCTGGTCTGCGAGGTTAGGGATGCTGGGGGACAGGGGTGAGCAACTCACCCCTGTCTGGACTCTATCCACGTTCACGTTTGAATAGAGGCAAGGAGGCAGTGTTCCACCATTCCTCGAGTAAGCACCTTCATTTCAAATGCTCTCCTCTGGTTTGAAATAACGCTAATCCCACGCCAGGTGCTAGACACCGGGGTCATACTGCTGGCACAGCCAGAGAAGATTCGGGGAGGCGGGGGGGGAGGGGAGTGACATAAAAAAAGGAGGAAGGACTTAAGGGCAGCATGAGGTTCTCCAGAAATCTGCTTCTCATTGCACTGACACCCTGTTACAGGACAACTTTTGTTATTTCTCCTCAAAATGGCTTTTATTTCAGAGTAATATTTGGCAAGGAACCCTGCCCGCTGTGTGCTCTCATTGTACAATCTGCTCCTACTTTTTGTCCCAATCCTCTTTTTTTTAATAAAAGAATTTCAAAGGCATTTTCGCCACACACGTCCATTTGCGTGTACGTGTTTCCTGATATCCCATGGGGGCTCCTTCAGAGACAGGTCAGGTCAAAAACCTTCACTATTTTAAACAGGTGCTTAAGCATCACTGCCTCTTATTATGAGCCATGCCATCACATTTTGCTGAGGACTTAGACAAAGCTGTGTGTGAGCAGTTCCTAACCTACCCTGTTGAATCTCACATACTATCATTACATTTCTCCTCTTTCCCTCCCCTCCCCTACTAATGAAAAAGGCCAGTCTTTAAAACAGAAATTAAATTTATGCACTCACAAGACAATGCTGGGCTTAAATCCAACAGCATGTGAGGATCTTACTGTTAAAGCTGAGCCTTACTCTCTGGCTACACTGCCTTTCCTCTGTTTGGAGATTCTTGGGATAATATAATGGAGATCCTTAAAGGCAGTTTGAACCTCAGTGTGAAAAAGCTCCCAGGCTGTTCCTGAAGTAATGCATTTATCAATGTCGGTTGGAATCTCCCAATGAGTATAAGGAAGTTAATGCTCCCCAAACTATTGCAGAGCAATGGCATGTGTAGTCTCAAACTTCCTCTGCATTGCTTATTTTGTGTCTAGGATAAACCAGAGAGCAGTAACAAAAAAGCAGACTGGCCTAACTTTTAGTTTAGCTTTCTGGAGAGAGGCGGCTTAGTTAACAGCCTGCGAGAAAGGAAAAAGGCTTCATGAAGCCAAAGCTTTTAACTGAAGTCTGCTCTACATAGTTCTTGTACGAGTTCAGCTCTGCCAGTATTAGTATGACTAAAATAACCACACAGGTGACGTAGGTCGTTGGTATAGAAATGCCCTATCCGGATACCACTCTTCTCCCCGCAACAGGAAAAACTCTTTTCATAGCCAGACAAGCGTTCTCACTAGGAGTCAGTACGACTTAACCAAACCATAGTAATTAGGGCAACGCAACTGTTGCATGTAGGCAATGTTGCAAACGAGAAAGACTTTCAGGGACCCACAACCTGATCAAAAGAAGAAGGATTTTCCTCTGCAATGCTGTCCCACTAATCTTCAGAGCTGAGTGCTTATAGTCTGGGTATCAAGCTACGGTACCAAGCTCAGCAGATGCCTCTGGTTATATGAGACAAGATTTTAAGCCCTCTGTCTTCCAGACAGGAGGCATAACACAAAGGCTACTTAGCACACCCTGCAAAGCCTGCTAAAGAGGACTCAAGGGGTCTCACTACGAGATGAAAACATTCACCTTTAAGACTGGGTCACCTGGATTTCAAAGTAGATGAGCCAAGCTCACTTCAGCATGAAGCTTGGTTTCCTTAACTTTATTACATATGTGCAAGACAGCAAAGTGACACAGTTTTGCAAGGCTTTGGTCGTGGACTAAGATGGCGAGCACTGAAATGCACCAACTTCAGTGGTGATTACAGGTCTCTCCTCCTTTCTAGGACTGCAAGAACATCATGAGGCAGGTTTTCTCTGCCTCAGACCTCCTCTGAAGGCCATCACCATGGGCAATTGGCTAAGATCACAGACGAAATCACTGTCAAAGGCTAGGGTGAGGGACTAGCCAAGAAACTAAGCTTCCAACTCCTATGCTAATCCCTAGAGTCTTTTCTTCACCAATATCCAGAACTCGAAGTAGCAGAAACCATTCCCTTGTGCCACCAATGGAAGGAAACAGTCAATATAAAGGAAATTGGGAATAGGAGAAAAAAGGAAAGGCAACAACGTTCAAAGCAATAATGCAAGCGTTTATAATGCCAAGTGCATGCAGGCATCCATGAGGGCCATCCAGGGGTACAAGAGGAAAACACAGGTTTGCTCAGGCCCTGACCTTGTTTTCCGACTATCACAGTTTAACCTATTTCTTCCTCTCAGTGGGAGACAATAAAACCTCAGCCCAATCCATCACCAATCGGGGAGGATACAACAGGTGAATTAAAAACAGAAAGCAGATGGGGCACTGTCTCTGCCGGGCCCCAGCTGTCGTGTCTGCGAGCTGTCTAGCCTTTATGATGCTGCTGCTGTCTCTGGAGCCAGCCCCATCACACCTTCCACCCCGGTCCCTGGGCTGCTAATGACACTGGGAACAGAGCCAGAGCCTGCTCTGCCCAGCAGGGTTGTGCGAGAGTGGGGTCAGGTTGCTTTCCATGCGTTGCTCTTGAGCAGGTGGAAATGGCCAGTCCTCCCTCTCTTTGGGACAGGAGGCCTGGGGGACCCATTTGCAAGGGACAAAATGCTTGGAAATGCTGAGGGCTTTGAGCAGTAGGTGTTCCCTGCCTGGGCACCAAGCACTGAATTACGTGCTCTTTTTTTTCCTGTTATTGCCGCGCTCGTCAGGAGTGCTGCCTGGCCCCTGTTTGCCCCAGCTATTTTAGCTTTTCCCCCACATGCTGTATCAGAGCTCCCAGGAAAATGAAAAGGAGAACAACTGTACAAAAGCAATGAGAGTCTAACCTACCTGGTAAGAATCATGCACTCCTCTAAGGAATCAAGACAAGGCTTAAACAAGAGACCTTCAGACAAACTGATTGAAAAGCACCGAAGAGCGCAGAAATGGTAAGCTGGGGGACCACCGGCTAATAACTATTAAGTATTTTTTCTTCATTTCCTAATAAACAAGGCAAAGCAATTACAGTAATTAAAGATTTAAGATAAGAGCACTTTATATTTGGGGGCCCAGCATATCAATTATATAGTGATCATGTTGTTCTCCCTCCTAATGAGACAATCTAGCACTGTAATTTTGCAGAATTAAAAGCATAATTAAAGGGGGCAGGAGAAGAAGGGCAGTTTACCAAAACTGATTAGGAGGGTTCCCTCTCCTCTGTGGCTCCTGTGCACATGCACAGTGCAGATGCATTCCCCAAACACCTTTTTATTTCCAAGCGATAACCCTCGAACATGGCTGTTGGACAGCTGCAATGATAAACCCAGACTTTAATTACAGGCGGGTTTTATGAGAAGAGCTGGTTACTGTTTTGTCTCCCTACTTTCAAGCTCTCAGTTGCTGAATGTACCAGCATCTGTTGGAAGGCAAGGGGGGAAATAGCTTATCTACTCAGGAGCAAGAAACACATAAAACATAAGAAAAGCAATTACATGCCTTCGGTTTCCACTCCTCTGTTTTTATAGGGCTTGTCTTAGAATCTGAGTGATTTTATGCATCAGAGGAAGATGACAATCAAGATGAGTTGCAATGATATGCATGGGAGGCTGAAACACAGTGCCTTCAGGTATTTATTTTCCTGTAGTTACAGGTCTTCTAAACATCGTATTTTCTCAGAGGGACGAGAGAACCCAAAATTTTGCAGCTGAATATTATGGGCACTGAGACCAGACATGCGAGCCCAAGTGACAGTTACCAGAATGTAACTCAAGACAATCCTTTCTTCTCTTCCTTTAATCCTGCATGGTTCCAGGATGAATGTATATGGTACTGAGAAAAGACATGATCAAAACATGTAAGCACTGAGGTAAACCCCAGCATCTGAGTGACTCTTTGCCTACTGTAACTCCACTACTTCTATTTTTAGACTACAGAGGCATACATGATCAGTGAGACACGGCTATGCTCTTTGACACTCATAATCAAGAACATTTAACAACAACCACTGCTGCTACCTCCTTCCCAAGCTTTGCTCCACAACACTAAATTATCCAGTTTATATTACATCAGGATTTGGGGACAATTGAAAGCAAAAGGCAGGACTTTGGACCCACACACCTCTTTTGTATTTTCAGACAGCTATGTAAAGGGCCCACAGATAACTTTCTGGTCATGAAATTTGTTGGCCTCACCAGGCACAAAGATACAGAATGCTGGACAGAGGGTGAAATAGAATTTACAGTCTGCAAATCCAGATGCCTTTAGTGCAAACACAAGGCCCATGGTACAAGGCCCCATAGAGCCCTACTCGCCCCGAACAGAAGTGAGGAAGTAGAAAAGAGGACCCAACTACTCTTTCTGAGCTATAATGTGACATTCGCACTTTAATTTCAGGCTCTGGCGATTATTCCATTGGGCAGCCTGGGCACTATTGGCCCACAAAAGCTGGTCACCTGCTGCCCAGTTTTCTCTGTCTTTGCTCTTGCAATGCAGCACTCCCCAGCAGGAAAGTACCTTCTTTTCATGATACTGATATGGAGATCCTCCTCCTGCTTTACTTCAGGGTGTTGACCATTGCTCTTATCACTCTCTTCGCTGTCGTCACTATGCGAGAAAATTGAGGTCAGCTCTTTCTTCGGGATCCTGGTTGGAGGTAAGGGGATCGTCCTCTTCTCTGCTAGGCGACCCCGGTTCTGGCACAGGATGGAATTAGTTGGAATGGGAAAGGGAAGGAGGAAAAGAGAAGAAAAACAAGAATTTGGTTAGGCAACCCAGAACCAAGCAGCTCCTCTCAAATGGCTGCCCTGCGAAGGCAATGCTGTTAGTCATTGCAGGTTTCACACTGGTAAGTTGGGTGGGCAAAGGCTGCGTTCGCTTTGCAAAATACTTTTCAGAAGAGGTTTATCCATAGCTAGTTCCTCCAGTTCTAACATTCAAGTCATGCGCTTCCAGTCTCTCCCCACCTCTTCGCTCCTAGCTTGCGTCTCATCCACGCCAACAGGAAAAGAAGATGGCAGCAGAATTAGGCACCAATCTCCCTCTCCAGAGTATTCCCTACCAAACGTTGCACATTAACATAGTAGAATAGCTTAAATTAAACTTTCACCAGTAGCCCAGGGAAGATGTGATCCAGACAATCCAGAACACTTTTTACTGCAAAGGGAAAACTGCCTATGCCAGCCAGCAGCAGGTTTGTCTCTCACACCAGTGAACAGTCCACATCAATTTCAACCTGAATTACTGAGGCTACTTTTCACTGTTCGTTTGCATGTTCAGATGAATCTAGCAGGTCTTGCCTTGTGCAGACTTTCCCTAGGTGGTCCTGGCAGTGTAGTTCCCTCAACAATTCACTTCTGACAAGACACAAATAAACAGGAGGAAAACTCCCAGGAGGCAAAAGCTGCTTTTTCATGGCATGTGTATTTGTGTACAGAACCTAGCACAACATGACCCTGGTCCCAACCTCCTGTCTTCTGCAAGTAATGCGAATGTATTACAGATTAACTCTGTCCCTGCACCCTTTGTGCCTGATCCACAAGAAGATATGAGCCTAGTGCAGCCTAAGCTAGAGTGTGTTGGGTTTTTAGCTCTCAGTGTGATAGAACACGTTTCTAGCACTTGGAGTGTCTGGCTCGATCTGTGATTGACCAAGACCGAGAGCCATAATACGAGCACATACAGTGGAAGATGTACGTTGGAAACCCAGGGAGACTTGTAATGTCATTGCCCCAGAGAATTTAAAACTCTAGCGAACAAAATCATGAAACTGGGAAGGGAACCACAGCGAGGGGAAGTGAAGCACAGTTGCATGCACTTTCTTTGTACAGGTATATAGGCTTACTTCCTTCAATAGGATAAATCATAGAAAAGAAACATGGTTTTAGCAAGGACTGGAACAAAAGGAAGAAAGGTGTGCGAAACAGGTCAAATAAGTGCAGAGCAACATTTAACTGATGACAGTTTCTCTGAAACATCCACTCCAACTTTCCAAATAAACCTGGCAAAATGAAAACGTCCTGGGAAAGCCACTCAGGCTCCCTGCAGGGGAGAACGGAGGAAGACTAAGTGATAGAAGAGCCCATGTTTTTTTAATTAAACAAATTAAGAACTTTCCACAAATACAAAACAAAAACTTCTTGTTTACCTCTGTCGATAAATTCCAGTTGTGGTCATTAAGGGGAGACCTAATCGTTGCGACAATTAGCTAAATCCATCTGGAAGGCATCACCCCAAGGAGGCACATTAGCTTTCCCATTCTGATGCACATCCGAGCCAAGCACACAGCTGTCTCTGAACAGCAGACACCCAGGGGAGAGAAGAGCAGTGGGCCAAACTGGCTTAAAAATTGGAAAACGCATGTATACAAGGAAAAAGACATGCACTTTCTTATTGAGAGAGACATGAAGAAGAAAAGCACACCTGTGGACAGCAACAAGGCGAATGCTCCTACACCTCTGAGTATCCCGAGTACAAAACTTGGATCAAGCAGCAACAGGCTTTGTAGTGAGTCCAAATGCCCAGACTCACACACAGGAGAATATCCTAACTGCGAATATTGCTGGGGACTCTCAAGAGACCCACCTGCACAAGGTGAATTGCTATGGTGTGAGGGGCCAACTGCATCTATGCGACAAACAGCAAACGCTTTCCCTCACCGCCGTGGGCTCCCCTACACAGTAGTAGAGATCCACTCACGTGGCCCTTTGCAAAGAAGTTTCTCGCTGCCTGTTCCCTGGAGGAACACGCAATATAAATTGTGCATCTCCTACCCCTAAATACTTTTCGCATACTAGGTGCATTTCCACCCCTGCCCCTTTCCTGCTCCAGTGTGTACAGAGAACGTGCGCAGAGCTTGCCCTCCATCTAAAGCCATCTTAGTGACTTTAGCTTGCGCAGTGTCAAAAGGACAGTAGGGAGAAGAGGAGAGAAAGGGAAAAGTGAGGGTGAGGAAAGGAAAAGCAAACCAGACTTCTGTCATGCTGAAAAGCCAGGACTTGATATCAGCATGAGCTTTATCACGCCAAAGCTTTATACACATTTTTCTGAAGTTGCAATTTATCACAACAATGGAAGGGGGAGGGAGGGTGTGCAAATTTCCGCTCCAGAATAATTGCAATTCACTCTCTGCTGTGACTTCACAGACTAAAGAGAACGGCACTGATCAGATACTAAAAATCATTTTATGGCCATTATGGTACCTTTGAGCAGTTACCAGGTCTCAGTGACCGCCCAGGGACTCATCAGCCCTAACAAGAGTGAGAGTGCAGCAAAAAGGGAGGCACTAAACCTAGAGAAACAGCCCACCAGACCAGGAACACAGGTTCCCCCTTACCCCTGCTCCTCACAATGCTTATACTTTGCCCTTCTGTAAACTGCATCCTTACACCTAAAGCTGCTGCACTTATATATATATACCCCTATACACACACACACACATATATACGCCTATATATGTAATATACAAATATGTATATACATACCTCTATAGATAGATATCACCTAACCCCCAGAGAGCTTCTTCCCTTAAAAGACAAGCAAATGGACATGAATGGAGAAGAGAACCTGCATCCGCAGCAATCTCTGGTCACAGATGACCTGTACTGCTTTTGTTCTGAGCAGACATGGACAACATCGGAACCAGGGCCACAGCGGTTCCAGTGCCCTTGTAAACACCTGCATTCCCGCACTAGCAATGCATTTTTTAAAGTTGTGTTTACTTTGTACTTTGCATTTTTGCCATTAGGTTTGGGGCATTTTGTTTATTTCTTTATTTATTTATTACGTTTCTCCATTCCCAGAAAATTAAAATAGACTGAGCCAATCAATTTTGCCTTCTCCATTCATCTGTAGTCAGTTTTGAATCAATTGCACTTTCTTAATCTGTTTAGAGGCATTCACCAGTAGATATACATTACTTTTAAATTAAGCACAGGGGTAGCCAGAAGCCTGGTCCAGACCCTGCTACAATCAACTGTCTTTCCACTGACTTGAAAGGGCACTGGTCCAAGCTGCAAATAAAACCCACTCATTTGTGAGAAGCGCGCCATCCAAGGAATCATTCCTATGACTCTGGCTTTTGCTGAAGTCCTTTGCCAGCTGTACAGACAGCTTACAGGACAGGCATGTACCTACGGAGCTGAGCAGTATATTGAGATAACCTACAGTTACTCAGATTCAGGGTTATCAACTACCACTTGGCACGCAGTGGCAGATAGTAAAGTATGCACTTAGCAGAGCAGTGTTACGTGCAAGAATACACCCAGAGACTACAGTGGCGTTGCTATATATGGGGAGGTACATTAGGATTTATAGATATTTGATGTAAGCCTCATAATCTCACATTAAAAAAGCTTGTATTTGTGTGACGGTGTCATTACAGAGTGATCTCGTACATTAATGGGATGCTGATGTTGAACCATGAACCCTATAAGAAGGTTTGAATATTTTAAAAAGAAAACTGCCTCCCAATTTGTTGATACTCATTGGGATGTCTGATGCTTGGGAAAACAACCCAATCAATAGTCACCTACTGCCAGACAGCCAGGCATCTGGGGACTCTAGCTCCCCTCCGTTAAATAACTCCATTTTTACACACATGAAGAAAAGGGGGAAAGTGTGTTTTGCCAGCTGGCTTGCTTAATCTAGTAGGACAGTTTTGACCAATGGGTCAGAAGGAGCACTTTCTATAGCTGCAGAGCCAACAGCTGTTAGTACAGATGCAGTACCCCCAGCAAAAAGATGAACTATACGTAGCAGTAAATATGTCTTATGGCTCAGGCCAGCAAAGCCAGGTTGCCTGCCTGGCAGGTGCCTGGCCCAGGGAGTACAGACAGAAGGTGGTATAAGGAACAGATTATACCCCTGAGAGCAGGGGGAACATAGAATCCCCACTGAGGACCTGTTCTCAGCACGTACATCTGTAGGTGAAATACAGCCAGCCAGCCAAAACGCTGCTGCAGAGTTATTGCACTGGTGCTCTCCCCGACCATCCAACAAATCCTCCAACAACCTCTTCGGCGCCTGAGAGGAGTCAAAGACGTTTGCTTTCAGGACAAACACTGACTCAGCTCAGAGGAAACCTCTTCAGAGCTTGCACCTTCCCTTCGTAACAAGGATCTCCCTCACCCTTTGGATGGGGGAGAGGGCTGGAGAACAGAGTATCACTTATCCTCTCTTTAATTGGAGTAACTAGAAAGTAAAACCTTTCTGCAATTCTCCAAAGCTTTTGCAAGGGTGAGCGTCGAGGGCACTGCAGAACTGCCTCATGTATTAGGACTCCCCTCCCTTTATACATTGTTAAAGATTAATTTTGCGGGTTATGATTCCAGCTAACGAAACACAGCTGGAGTTTGAGTCAATAACCCCCTATTCCCCAGACACATTCAGCTACCCACCCAGCCATTCCTGCGTCAGTCCAGCCCTCGGTCACTCACCACTTCACCCTCCTAGGGTCTTTTGACACCATTAATTGCTTTCATTGCCTCTCAAAGTATTGTCTGGGTGGGGGGTTGCTTTGTTTTTAAAAATCACAGACAGGCATATTTCCTTTCCCCGGGAAAAATCAGATGGGTACCAACAGACTATTTAAAGTTACCGATTACCCAAGCCTAGAGCTGCAACTACAAGTAAAAAAAAACCAACAACTTGGGAACAGCGGTAGGTTACCTGAGCGGAGAAGCCTGGAAGCCCAATCATTCTGTCATGAAAGCAAAGGACCATCAGAAAGATGGAAAAGAAAACAGTGGCGATATTTCTTTCCTTCCAGAGAGCAGGGGAAAATTCCGCTCTGTGTGGCTAAGCAAGGTCAGTAGAGTTACAAAATAAAATCTTTCTCCCCCCCCCACCCATCCAACCCCCTCATAGCTCTCCCCTGGAGCCGTGTTCCCTCAGCCAAGAATACCAAAAACCAAACTGTTGCATAAGAGCCCTGGGAGAGCTTGCAGATGGAATGACCGTCGGAGAGCACAGGACTTGGGGGAGAGACAGGAAGGGAGGGTTAGGGAAGGTTTCCTGCCCTGGGAGCTACTGCAACAAGGTCAAAACAGCTGAACGCCCTGGTGTGACATTCAAAGTCAGCCAGAAAAGGAAAGATTCCTCACAGAGAGAGTCCCTGGTGAGCATTTAATTGATCCCAGCAATGGAAAGGCCTCTGCTATGAGCTGCAAGGCAAAAAGCTCCATGGAAAAAAAAAATGCACATGAAAGCAAAACTTTTGCCAGTCCACATGAACTGCCAGCCAAACTGTGGACATCTGATCCCATCGGGAATTGACCCAAGAAGACGAGCAGGTGCAGTCCCGACAGACACCGCTTCTTCAGCATCCAAATCAGTACCAGGAAAAAAGCACAGAACTGCAAGGAGTTTGCACACTGATAAAAATATCAAAGCTGTTTGCAAGATGATTCACGTGCCTGTGATTCAACTCTCAGAAACAATTTCTATTGGATAAAAAAAAAAAAAAACCCTGCAGAAGCAACAGCACATGCATTCTTTCTGTATATGTAGATCTGGGAAATACAGGGAGCAGACAGGGAATGCTGGGGGGGGGAGGTAAAGAGGGGAGGTTTGTGCACTGCCAATGCTGGGAGCTGAAGAATGCTAAATCTTTTCCATATGTGAAGGAAATCCTCAAGTCCAGACAGCATTTTCTCTCTCTTTTTATTGATAATAAAGATAGGGAAAAGGAAAGGGGGAGGTTCTGAGAGCCTGGAATATTTTTCTTTTACTTTTTCAAATAATAAACCTAGTCAAATGGCTTTAATTAGGGAAAACGTACAGCAACAGAGCTCACACATCCCCCTGTAGGATAACTGACAGAGTTTGCATTTACCTTCAGCTGTGATTAGTGTAAACACCTAAGAAAGGGTCAGTTGCCTTCCAAGATAATCCTCCACTCTCCCCTGGGCCTTCATTAGGCGTTCGAGGCCAACGTGCTACCAGGCCGACTGTTTCGGCAGCAAATCCGGTATGGGCGCAGTTCTGCTGCCCTGCGCTTACCAGCTTCTCCGTCAAAACTGGGGTCACAGACAGAAGCAGCTGTCCAGCCTCTCATCTTACCTCCTGCTCCAGCGTTCAGTAATGAACGAATGAATAAAACAACAGTCGGCAGCCTTCCGCTGCATCTATTTTTCTGCCTCCCTGTCAGCTGCAGTCCAGCCCTTTAACCTGACCACTAACAGGTTTATTATTTATCATCTCTTTCCAGTGACACCGATGTTACGCTGGAAGTTGTTCCAGCACAGGAGGGATGATGGCCCAAAGTAGAGGGAGCAGAAGGGAACAGCCAGGAATGGTCAGGCAAAAAATTAAGGCGTTACAGACCACGAGGACTCTTCCAGGTTTGGGGGACTGTGTCACACTCTTCATCAGAATCTCATCAAAGTGGTTTACAAGTTCTGGCAATGACTAGAGGCAAGCTGAGGAGGCAACTCGGCATAGCCAGACAGGTCCAAGAGCTGTCGTCAGGGGGACAACAGATTCTGGGAGTAACTGTACCCCAGCAGGCTCTCTAGGTCTACGCTTGACGATTCCTCTTTTAACAGTTTTCAGTTGTCATCAACTGCTTTATATAGAAGCTATCAATTCCAGTACGGACAGTCCAGGCCCATTTTTAGGGTATTTTATCTTTTGAGAAAGAGAGAGAGGGAAGAAGTATATCAAAGAAGAAAATTACTCTTAACCACAATTTCCCTGTGTGATCCTAGGCAACTCACTTGACCCCACTGCGCTCAGCCTCCCTGCTATAAAAAGCCATTAGTAACACTTTCTCTCCCTTGTACCTGTTTCTCTACACGTTGTATATTGTAAGCTCTTTGGAGCAGAGAATGACATGTTGAGTCTGAGGCTATGCATAGAATCAGGGCTGTAGGTACCACTATTACTGGAGAAAATATGTATGTTTTAAACCAAAAGAAAGTTACACAGAAGGGAAGCTGCAGCTCTTCCCATCAATATTAACAACATTTTTTTCTGAAGCCCTAAAGAGACAGATGAACAAGATCTGTGAACAGAAAGGAACGTTTCCCATTTATTACCTCTGAGTGAGTTATAAAGCCTAAAGGATAATTTGTTAATAGAGCGAGAGCTATGCTTTTCTGGAAAAGCCAACTGGAATTTCCAGTCTTTGAAGGAAGGTAACTCTAAAATAGGAAACCTATCAGTCCTTTGGAGCCACCTGTTTTCAAAAACTCTGGAAGAAGGCTGAAAAGTGGCCTAGTCTTTGTTTTCTATGTCTGTTCCACATCAAATAACTTTGTCCATTTCAGTCTGAGGTTGCAAAGAAGGAAGCAGAGATGTGAAGCCACGTCCTTAGGCAATGTAAGTCAGTATTAATGGAGTAAAAGTCAACTTACACCAGCTGAGGATGTGGTACACTGATGCTATTTCCTAAATAAAAGCAAAACTTACATATTTTTCTCTTTTTTCTTTCCTTTCCTGCTCCTCCTCTCTGGTGAAGAGACAAGGAGCAAAAGGGCATGGATGCTTTCAGACATTTTCCCTTCTTTTCGCACACCTCACTGCTGTACCTTTTGAGCAACAGAAAGACAAGAGAACAAAATAACTGTCCGTCATTCCCCCCAGGTATTAATGTTTCACTCCAAAGTTTCATTACATCAGGTCCAAGAGAACACAGCCTTTCCCAGTGAGTCTGAAATATTTCATCAAGTGGAATTTGACCGGGCTTTATACTTTTATTCTGCTCTGGAGACACACACTTAAAGCATTTCTCTGAGATCCTCGAGATTTCTAAGTGTGGCTTAAAGCCTGCTCAGCCAAAAGGAGACAGACCCAGGCTTTGTTCAAGTCCTACAAGAATGAGGACCAGCCACTGCAGGTTTTCATTGGGTAGAGTGCAATTTCTGCCTCAAGTTCTGTTTTGAGATTTTGTTTTCTTTTTTGATAAGTCTTCACTGTCATAAACAGCAACTTTCATAGAGATCAAACAGAAACGTTAAGCAGTTCCTCCCAAAATGCATGTTGTTGCTGTAACAGAAACCAAAACAGGTTTCATCTAAACAGTTTGGTGTGTTTTACAAAGTTCAATAATTACTACCTTCACTTAATGGATAGACAGACCTGGATTTGTTGAGAGTCAGTTCCTCCTTTTCTTCAGTTGTCCGTATGGAAGAAGATTTTGCTGCTGCTGTAGTTATTGAAAGCTACAGCTGGTTCTTTTGAAAAAATCAGGTCCAACGCCATCCTAAGAGCTGGGCTTCCAAAATATTGAAGTGCCCTATGATCACTGACAACTTTGAAAATGCAAGCTCCTAGGGGCATCAGTGGAACTCGCAGACTGTCAGTCCCTAACCCCAGCCATAGTTTCCTCAAACACCCTGGTGTTAGACTGACCCAAGAAATGCCTCCTGTCCATCCCCACAGCTGGACCACTCTTGTCATGGGCAGAATGAGACGGAAACTAACCAGAGGGCAATTTTTCTCAGCTGTAAAAAAATTGACTTCCCAGCAGTTTCCCTCAAAACTGAAGCAACCAAACCGACGAGAGCAGAGAAACAGCAGCTGCTCCACACAGCGGAGGCTGAGTAACCAGAGCTCTGCATTACATCCTAGTATTCCCCAGGGAGGCTGGTGCCAAAAATCAGCCACATTTGCCTCCATGGTAGGACCACCCAGCAGCGCAGCACCAGCCTCCCTGCATGGTAGACATGCCTCTTCAAGAACCTTGAGCTCAAATCTTCAGTTAACACCTGCACAGAGATCATTCAGGCTGGTAAAGATATAAAAAGATCCACATACTGTAGTGTTTCAAGTCTGATCCCAGCACTGAAGAGTAGATCCGAAAAATCTGAGGAGAGAGCTGCCACTCACTGAGTGAGCAACAGCCAGGTCTACCCACAAAGCTTCCTCGGAATGACTCAACCCTCTCGACAGCCAAGCAAACTTTGAAAATCCAAAGCAAACAAGAAAATTACAAATATTAATTAAGGCATTGCTTCCACTTTCGGGAAAAAAAAAAAAGAAGAAAAAAAAAAAAGCCTGGTGTTTTAAGTACCCGTCATACTCTTTAAACTATAAATACCAAAACAAAACAGAGAAAGGTGCAGTTCATTCACAGATGTGGCATGACTGGCAGCGTTCGTCTGAACAGCCTGTATTCTGCAGTGCCACTTGAGGCTTTGAAAGCACCCTTTTTCACAAATCAAAAGCTCTGACACCTGCTGCATGCACAAGAGTGAAGCCATAGCCTCCCGGGAGCCCCTTCCCTATCACAGAGAGCCAAAAGCCAGTGAAATCTGAGCCAATAAGCCTGTCATCTGCTACACTGATACTGCCATTATGCAATACTTTTCATTTGGAAAGCACGACGTGTTTTATAAGCTTTTGTTATTTAAGGGCTTTTGACACATTTGGGAGGCCAGTGAGGAGCAGTAGGTCCATTTCACAGAGGTGCAAAGTGTGAAGAAGACATGTAAGCCGATGAACTGAGTCACACAGAGAGGCCGCTGCAGAGCCGAAGGGACAATATATTCACATCCAGTGTGGAAAAGCAGCTCTGGGGACCCTTTTCAACTATCACAGCAACTGGACTACAGCATCGTAGCAATGCCTTCTAGTGCTATGGTCATAAATGCATCTTTCAAGTAAAAAACAGCTGAAGATGTCCCTCTCTCTCCCTCCCAATCTCATTGCCTCTGTATGCGCACAGACACACAGCCTCCACTTAAGGAAGCACAAGGATCTGGTTCAAATAATTGGAAGAGGCTGACTGACAAATTGATCCTTAGCTTTCTTAACTTGACCAGTGTCAACGTGCACCCGTGACAAAGAGCTGTCCAGGCACAGAGCACCCGTCACTAGACTTTGATGACACTGTTCAGAAACAATCAGTTCTGCACTAAGGCTGCAAATGGCATTTACCACTGACGTGAGACTCACAGAACCTCCTTAAAGTCCTTTTGGGGCGATTATCTGATTTTACTCCACACACATAGCCTGCACAATGGAAATGACTTGCCTATGATTCGCTGGGTAGATGACAAAATGAGGGAGAACCGAGAAGGGTTGTGTTTCTGTCACTACTCCGCTCCTACTGCTTCCAGCCATACCACGGGGCTCCACTTCTCAGTTTGTCAACCCCTTCAAGAGAGCACCTTCCTTGCCATCACGCACTGTATGGTGGCCCTGTTACCTCTTTCCACCACCTTCCGTGATATAAAAACAAGAAAAAGACCATTTCCCCTTCTCCTCCTTTCACTAGCACCTCTCCTTCAACCGGCTGCACAGCTAAAGGTACCCTTTTCTGTAGTTTTGTTCATTTTCTTAAGCCTCGTCTCCCTCCCACAGCCCTCCCACCCCCAAACCACCACAGACTACCTATGAAAACCGCTGCTTCCATTTCCACTTCATGATTTGCCTGCCACACCTGGGGGATTTCCCAGCAAATTGTATTACTTTATTTGGTCAATTGGCCTACAAATTGATTTTCCTGTACAAATAATGAACATTTATGGTTATTTTCCCCATAGACTGCTTTATTTTCCATGTAACAAAGACTGATTTCCTGCAGTTTTTGAGACCCGAGCATATGATCTGCAGTTACTGTGACCCCTGGCTGATGGATGGCAAGGACTCAAAGCACAACAGGAGGGTTTGGGGTTTTTTTTTCCCCTTATGCTCTAACAGTACTACAGACAGAGAGGACAGCTGGAAGCAAACACTGGTACCAAAGCAAGCAATTCTACAGCATGTTTACTATGGGAATAAATTGTATTGTTTTAAAAGAGATTCAGTCCTGGGCCACAAGGCCGAGCAAAAGCAGATGAAGTAATCAGGGGGACAGAGGACAGAGCAGAGCGTCCCGGGCAGGAATGGCAGGAGGCTGTGAGCCACCACAGGTGCCTTCTCTGTCCGCTGGCACGCTCAGGCGCCCAAAGCATTTGAAATGGCAGCCCCTGCTCATCGCAACCTTCGGGGACACCCTGCAAGGACTTTCTTTAATCTTAATTACGTTAGTGTGGAGGGAAAGGGAGGAGGAGTCAGGGAAGAAGGCTTTCTAGAAAACCAACTGGGAGCGAGGCGGCCTGGCATGATTTGTGGGCAGGGACTAGGAGTGTTGTTCTGCACTCGCCTCCCCAGAGATGGAGAGACAGAGCAATAGCTCCACAATACATTTCATTTCTGCTAATGAGAAAACGACTTTTGAGACAGAGCCTCAAGCAAGTTTTGAAGGTCACTCCCGCAGGTGTGGAAATGAATTGGACTAGATCAGGGTCCAAACGTAAGTTATTCTACTTAGACCACAATGGATTATTTGTGTGCATGGGGGGTTAATAGCCTCAGGGCTGTGATGTGTGTGTATGTTTAATTTAATAGATCTTGACGGCTGAGGCTGCTAGGGACAAAGGCCCCTCAGCCTTAGCACTGTGGAGAAGGAAAGACAGGGAGGCTTCTTAGGTGAATCTGAGAGCGAGGGTGGACACAGAAGAGAAAGTCAATTATCTGGAAGAAGTCCCGACTGCCTGCAATTCCCCATCCCCAGTCCTCTAGGGGTGGGTTTGGCCCATGAAGTCTGACTTCAAATCCAATAAAAAATTAACTGATTTTGAACAACTACTAGACATGCCTCCTTAGAGTTTTAATACGTGCTCTTCAGCTGCAGCACAGAGTGGAATTAATGAAAGGAAAGCAAGTCTGAAAGTATCAGGCATGAGGCTAAAAGCATGCCAAATTCCTGCTTAGCTTCTTTGACTCAGGGGAATCCCTCCCTTGTTCTTGGCACTGCTAAGGACTGACATGCCCTCAGTCCATCAAAACGCTGCGTGGCTGAGAGCACCAGAAAGAGGTATGTCATGACTGAGGACGACACTCATCCCTAACATAAGCTGGTCAGGGCAAGGATGCGTCTCCCACAACCTCCTGGTATAGTGTGCAGATGTTTCACTCCCTGGTGCACTTTTATGGGCTTCACGGTAACTGCTATATGGCAGTCACCAGAACACATTTGAACGTCCGCCTCAACAGGGAACTCAGGGCTACAAGATCAAGTTGCTGTCATACCCCACTCTTGCTCAGAAATCAGATTACATGTGCTGATTAACTACGCCAGGAGGGAGGGAACCTAATCCAGAGACAGTACAGCGAACTTCCTAGCTCCCGCGCTTCGTATAAAAAAATGGGGTGTCCGACAGATGACTCGCTGTGGGCGTCGCAACAGCTCCGACAAGGACAACAAAAAGGAACCGATTATCAGCTTCACAAGGTGCAGTCCCTGGAATCACAATGTGAAACCCATTCTTCTCACTCAACAGACACGATGCGCAAACATTAAAGTCCAACCCCGGCGTATCAGCACTTTGCAATTGTCCGTAGGCTTTCACTTCAAGGCCTGGAGTTTTTGCAAAAAGGCCACGCAGTTCTTGCTATGAAGTACTTTTGTATCGTCTTCCGGGCAAGTGAGACCAAGGGAAAGTACGGTGGGACAACTTGCTCATTGTCACACAGTAAAATGGTGGAGGATCCAAGACTGGAACAGAACGGTCCTGTCTCCAAATCTGGTGCTCCCACCACTCAGTAACCAGTGCACCCCTGAAAAAGAAACCTAGCGAGATCTACTTGTAACTGAAGGAAGATCTGATGCTGCTGCTTGCAGTCTGTAAAGAACCGTGTGTAACACGCTACGCCTGTATCTTTATCCTGAGCTCAAGCAGTCTACGTGACTGCCTCATCGATGTGTTCTGCAAGCACTGGAGGTAGTGCTCACCATTCCCTGTGACTGTGCAGCACCTAGAACCAGATGTTCCACTTAGACTGTGTATACTAACAAAACCAAAAGATAAACCAAAACTCCTCACAGAAATACGCCACTAGTTGGCTCAGCACATCAGGAGCAACAAAAGATCATACTGCATGATTTACAATACAGCTGTACATGTAAATATAACACTGGGAAATAAACGACCAACAAATACAGTGGCTTTCCAATGAGTACTGAATGGAAGTAGAGAGTGTCGGGAGTTGTCTGTTTTGAAGATAAACACAAAGAGAATATAAAAAAAAAACAAAACCCAAGAGAGGTAAATAATTCATCAAAAGAATAAAAAAGAAGAAGCTGGAAGGAAAAAAAAAAAAAAAAAAAAAAAAAAAAAAGAAATACCAAAGGGAAGAGTTTTCTGAGCAGGTGGAGAAAACTTCATCTCTCATGGGAATGAAAAGCAGAAGCAAAATTAATTGGGATAAAACTGGGGGAAGGTGAGGGGAGGCGGGGCACGTTTTCATGTTTTTTAAAGGTGAAACATTTTGTCTGGAAACTGGTATCTCCCTTCCTAGGCTTTTAAGCATTTCCCTGAGGGGGGAAACAAAGTCTGCCACTAAGCTGCTGACAGAGACAGCGTGCTCTTACGTGGCTTCCAGCAACACTTCAACCTTGGACAGAGACTTCAAGACAGTCGCACGAAGAAACAAACCTGCTAGCACATGCAACGCTTATTCTGAACTAAGTCTAGTAGCTTTTCTTTCACCCAAAGCCACCAAATCATCAAGCAATCTAATGTACATAAAGCCGTGTTAACATAACTTGCCCACAACTATTTGTAAGTCTTGGACGTTTTCTTCAGTTTTTTAAACAAAGAACTTGCTCCAGAAAAGGGTCTATATTTGGAAGCTTGCTGATGGCAACTTTTGCAATTGACGTTCACTGCTTTAAAACACTGCACATCTGTAAAAATCTAAAATGAAAACCACACGGGTTTTAGTGCATACACTTTTGCTTTCTCTTGCATGAGTGTATCACCCCAGGCTGTGGCTCCTTCCCATCACGTGAATGATGCTGAGCTGTGCTTGGAAAGTACCTGGATGGGATACTACTGTACCTATACTCGGCCTTCTGAAGGAGGGGAAATTTGTGACTCAATAGGTGGCACTCTTCCTTCTTAAATAAATCGACTTGGGTATACTTTGCCGTCAGAGGTGCTGGAGAGCAAATTTAAGGTCCCAACTTATTATTTACTTGGTGATTTTCTGGGCCTGTTAAAACAAAAATCCCAGCCAAATACAAGCTTTACCAATTACACTCTGCCAATCCTAATTCCCCCCCTGCAGTTCCAAGAAGACACAGACTTCTCTGCGGTCGCATGATCCTCTTGTGCACTGTTAAGCAGCTCTGTTTTACCCGGCAAGCATCTGCATTTGAGCAGTCCGTGAAAGTGAAAGTGAAATCCCACCCTAGGCACGTTCCCATCTCATCTTCCTCCTCCAGAAAGCACCAGTTCCAATTAACAGCTTTGGTCTTTCCTGCAGACACCCAGGCATACACTTTCAAAGCATTGCAAGAAATGGTGCATACGCCTCCTCAGAAGGAAGCCGGGCTGCTACGGAGAAAACCTGCTTGCGGACTCCTGTCTGCAGTTCGAGGGTAAGTCTTTCCACAGGAGTTTCTCCTCTTATTAGCCAAATTGAGAAGAAAGACATTATATGTTTTGTGCCCCAGAGCGACAGAGGGCTTGTTTTCTAAACCTCTTTAGAGGCCCTCCATAGGGAATTAGTCACGGAGGTGAGTAATATCTACGATTTGAGAAAGCCTAGGAGAGTGAGTAGTCACTTGACAGGTTAACAGGAGCATGGAGCAGCTGCTATATTTAGGTGCCATTAGCACGCACATGTCTTCACACATTTCTACAGGCACACCTGTGTTTCAGTATGTCCAGAAGGCATGGGAAGGGAGCAGTTAAAAGCTGTACCTTTCCCACATTTCCCAGGGAGGGGGGTAAGAAATGAGGGGATTCTCTTCTCCCTGTCTTACCCCCACCCAAGTTTAGAGCCACTTAAATCCTGCAAGCAGACCTGACTTTTGTTCTTCATGATCACCACCTCCAGAGGCAGATAGGGTCAGTTCCATTCTAATCGGAAGAACAAGACAAAGATACAGACCGTATCTCGCTCCAGGTCTTCTGCCTGTGCGGACCTTGCCCCAGAGAGCAGCTTAGGTAATGCAAAAAAATGGAAAGTTCAGCCACTGGTTTTCAATTGCTTCCCATTTGCTGAATCTTAAAATATTTTCAGTGAAGGACTGGACCCACCCTTCTGGACTGAACTTACATTTCCTTCCAACAGGCCTGCTTTCCCTGATTATTTCCCAGAGACTTTTGGAGCCCATGCACCAGTGAGGATCAACAGACCAAAGGATGAGAAACAGTGATCTAGTCTGTGACAGTGACTCTTCAAAGCTGAGCTCCGAAGAGAGTGCTGAGCAACAGCTGGGGCAGTGACTAACCTCCAGATCTGAAACATACCTCTGCTGATCTACTGCTCCTGGGTTCTCACCACCTTAACGGATCAGGAAGAACATAGCGAGGTCAGGGACCTTGGCACGTCATTACATGCCAGCTTCAGAGCGCTGCAGTGGTACTGAATATGTCCCGCAATGGCGTGACACAGTGCACGATGACATTAGCTGGCCCTGCTGCGCTTACTACCGAAGGCAGAGATGTGGTAAGCGTTCATTCACGCTCCCCTCCTCTTTCCCCTCGGTGCCCCTCTCCCACCAATTCCTAAAGCCAACTGAAAACCATCACCCCTGCACCCTACAAGGTCCCTGTGCTTTCAGCTGTGTAAAAAGAGAAGCAAACCAAGCGGCAGCCACCACCCCCAGCTGCCTGGCTGCCTTGCCTGGGGGCCTTACATCTCCCCTCCAGCAGCCCCAGGATTCAGCCAGCCTTAAATGAGTCACCTTGCCCGTCTGGGTCTCTCCCAGGGCAGCGTGTGGGGGTGGAAGGGTTGGGGCTCATTGCAGGAATTTCCGCACAACCCTTTCCTAACCGCACCCCACTACAAGCAGCCAGCGAAGGAGATAGCAAACCGCAACGCTCACGGAGGAAAGGGAGAGAAACGAGAGGGGCAGAGATGAAGGGAAGAGAAAAGGAGCGGGGATACAGGGCCCCGTTGCGGTCTATCTGCTGTGCTGGGATGGTACTGGTACGGGGATCCCTAACGCAAACACAGCTCAGCAACAGTCCTGCCAGGGTAAGCTCCTACGTAAGGAGGGGAATGCAGTCTCTTTCAGATGGATTTAAATTATTTCTTTGGACTTCCCTCACTCCAGCTCAAAACAAAAACAGAATACAAATGTGAAAGTACAGCACAACATCACTTGGAACTCCACAACGTAGTCTCTGCACAGGCAAAACCAAATCAAAACCAAAAGCCACCACAAACACAAATTCTGATGGATACGTGGCGAAACAGCTAAAATAAGAGTTAATAAAGTCAGGGCCAAAATCTTACACCCGTTGGTTCTGGAGACACAAGATCAGGTCTGAGAGACAGCTCCTGAGAACTAAACGCCCTATTAAAATAAACAGGTATCAGATGGACAAATGCCTCCAGACATTTCAAAAGGCTCAGCTGAACCTCCCTCTGCACTGTATTCAGGCAGGTGAGCCATTCCCAAACAGGAAAAGGTAAGAGTAAAGCAATACCAGGCACTCCAACAGGCAGAGGTCTGGGTTTGTTTAGATACTGCGTGCCAGCCGGAACTCGAGAAAAATCCCCTCTGAAATCACATTTAAAGTTGGGAGGGCAAAAGAAAGGCAAGGAGTAGTATTTAAAAATACAAGTTAAATGAATAATAATCCCGGATTCTTTAGCAAAGACTGCAAAGGTGGAATTCAGCTGGAAAGAAATTCTGACCCCTTGGGAGGCCACTCGTTGTTCACTGATTTCCTGCAGCCTCCCGAGATGTTATTTACTGAGCCCAGGAGGTCAGCTGGAAGAAGGATAAGGGGAAGGAGATTAGAAGAGCTCCACCTCCCCTGGAGGAGGGATACCGCACAAAAGTGCCTTATTTTCAGGCAGATCTGTTGTGCTGGCATCACTGTTGCTGCCTTTCTGACCTTGGAACAACTAGAGAAGCAGCGAGTATGGTTTTTTAAATCAGGAACATGTAGCATGAGCTCCTGTGCTGTTGCCTCTCACCTGTTATCTCCTCCTCAGAGTCACCATCTAATTTTTATTCCCTCAACTGTCAATCTGCAGTCAGAGCACAGCTTACTTTTTCTTGAAAATAAAGTTATATGCTGTCTTCTCTGCAAGGAAGCAAAGCACAAGAAGACCAAAAAGTTTGCTAACTGCTCTGTCCTGTCCAACGGGCTGCTGTTCTGTCATTTGCAGGGAAAATAGCGTACAGGTGGCTGGGAAACTTGACAAGGAGGTACAAGGTAGCTCTCCTGTTTGATACACATCCTTGGAGTCTCCAGGACCTGCACTAAACTCTGTGTCTTCTGGCTCATCTCCAGCTGATCTCGTCCAGTCAAACACAGAATGCTCTCTAATTCTGGCTGAAAGTCAAATGCCTCATTACTTTTCCGAAGATGTCTCCCAGTATTCTATAAATTGTATCCCACCTCTCTCGCCCACTCGCTCATCTACTGGTTTCTTTCTTCAGTGTTGCCAGACGTGGGCTTTTTTCAGCCCCTTTTACACAGGTACACACCCTCCTTACCACTGTAGTTACCAACATACAGAGAAAGAGAGAGCATTTAAGTATCTTTATCACTGCAGCACATACTCCTGTCTAGATCATTATTATGTATTTTTGGCTGCAACAACAGCTAGGAGTCCCCAAACAGAACTCCATGGTGCTAGGTGCTGTAGGAACAGAACAAAGGACCAAACCTGACCCCAAGATTTCTGCTGCTTAAATAAAGACAACACTTGTAAAAATATTTGACAGCTGCTTAACCTTGTATTTCCCTGGCATTCTCCCTTCTTGCTGATTTTACTGCAAATGCAACAGTGGATATTTCATAGGGTGAAACAATTTCTTCTGAAGCATGTTTGCAACTGCTTTGTTATTTCCTGCTGGATTTTAGCCAGCGTTTCTGGTACCACAAAGAGATACATATGTATTTTTTAAACTAATTACTCAGAACAGCCATGTCACCTCATGCAACAGAAAGGGGCTACACTTGACCTTTAGTCAACAGGAAGGGAGCTCACGCTGCACTTTGCAGCAGCAGCTCTCTGCAGCCTATTAAGAGGTAATTCAGCAGTAACAAGGGAAAGAGAATTATCTCAAATACATTTCAGGCTGCTTTGGTCAAGAGTGCTTCACCCAAGTTGGGTAAATGCTCTCACTGTGCCTTTTGGCCTCCACCTGTAAGAACGTGAGGTTTTTCATATGCAAAACTTTGAAAAGGGCTGCAAACTCCTATGGGGTACTTGGGCCAGATGTGCCAAAAATTAATAACCAATGTAATGTTGTTTCTATAATTCTACTGATCACTATGGTCTGGGGGGGCCGGGGGGATGGGCTGGGTAGAGAGGGCAGGAGAAATCAGGAGCCAACATATTCTTTGTACCAAGCTATCCCTGCCTCAAAAGTCCACGGCAGTCTTAACAATCCTCTGCTGACAGTAAGGCTGAAAGTGGGGAAAGCTGAGACATGCTAATGCACATCCTTTTCCAAACCTTGCGGGTATCCTGCTGGGAGTTAACGCAGCATTAACTCCCACACCCTCCCCTTCATGGCTTTTAGTACACAGCAAGAAGAAGGAAAGGTCTCTTTAGGGCTGCCTGTAAGAAGTGCCACTACGACAGCTCACAAAGAGGGAGAGAGCTCTGTAAGCAAAGGTTTTGGGCCGTATCAGTTCCTGAACCTCTGCCTCATTTCCTCCAGGTCTAGGTGTTTTGCCTAGGCTGCCTGACCCCTCGCCTTTTCCCCTCCTTCTTCTTCCCAGGCAAACTTGGGCACAATTCTCTGCGCTCTGTTAACCCAGGAAGGCTTCACTTAGCGGCATGATACAGTTTCAGCTGAGGCTCTTGAGGTTTTTTTCTCACCCGATTTTCCATCTGGAATGACTAGCACACAGGGTGGGTATGGCCATTTATTTGCCCAAGGTCATGCAGCCAGTTAGGACTAGGTCCCCCCCCACCATGCAACCGAGGTCCATTGCTCTCGCTACTAGGTCAAAGAGTTTCACTAGCCACAGCTTCTTCCTCAATCCACCAGTGGCTTTTTTAGTGGCATCTTGCGACACGTTCAAATCACCACTCCGCAAAGGGTCTCCTTATCCTGCGGCCCTGGCAACCGCATCAGCGTGTAAAGCCAAATCCTACTGAAATCTCTAGACTCGGTGCCAAAAAATGGCTGAGAGTGAGAACAAGCTGCCCAGAGTACCGCATCCCTCAGACGGTCTGCACTGCACTCCCTTTTGTGTCTAGGCATAAACCTGGTTTGCAAAATCTCCAGGATAGGGGCTGTGTAGCTCAGTGATGCCGTTTGCATAGCACCTATGACAGCAAGACTGCAATCCACGTTAAGGATTCTCAAAGCTCTCCTCCTATAACATGAACTTGCAGTTCATGTACCCGCAAGAGCATTATGGTAAGGCTCAGCTCCCCGTCCTCCCCATGTTTTACCCTGGAATTAGATTGAACAGGTTTATGGTGCTGGAAGAGACCTGGTTAGGAAAAGGAGGGAGTGATGAGTTCAAGAGCGAGGGATAATCTAGATGGGCCAGAAAGGCAGTTTTGAATTTCTGACTGTATTTTTAATTAATTGCACGGCACTTAAGAGCCAATGACAGGTGTTCTATAAATCTAAAATAATTAAATAAAATAAGCATAAGCTAAATAACAGTTTTGTATGTGCCATGCATATTTAAATGTTCAAATCGTGAGTGTGATATTAATAAAATATATCAAAGTTCCCATTGATATAAACCAGATTTATTGTGCTATATATAGTACAGCTGGACCTTACAGCATCACAGAGGTGGCAAAAGCATAAAAATCTAATCTGTTTGTAGGCAAGCAGCCATATTCATGTTTGATGGGTTCACATGGACCGCCACAAAATACTGAAAGCCTAGCTTTATTTCCTCATTTTCAAAGATCTGTAATGAGCAACCGTTGCTGGCTTTCTGCATATGACATCTACAGAACCTTCTCTCCACACCTGATATGACTGGTGTGTAACACACTGCACATGTGTGCTTTGCATTTTGATGACTAACTCCTCTGGGGCAGCCTTCACCCCAGCACAGCACACTCCAGCCCACATCCCACACATTCACTGATAAACCATTTAAGCGTTCAGCCAGCCCTAAGCTGCTCTAATTCATGCCAGAGAACAAAAATGCTCTCAACTACCATGAAAGAGCCATATGAAAGAAAGTATCTTCCTTCGCCACCTTCTCCTTCCCATTGAGCTCTGCGCCGAGTGCCGCTCAGGTAAATCCCATGGATGCGATTTCCTTCCAAATAAACAAGTTGTTCCAATTATGCAAATTCCAAACTCCAGGAGAGATGAGGGCATCAGTGAAAGAAGAAAAGCGGAAGCCACTTACGTCTACCTCGGTATCTACAGCCAAAGCCAGTCTGGTGACACTGTCAGGAGCCTCAGGGACTGCGAAACAGGGGCTGAACTCCATTTCCAGCTCTTTTCCTGGATGATTACAAGGGGTCGTTTCCTCTCCCCATGCCCCACTTCTCCCTCATCTCTTCCATTTTTAAAACAGGGGGTTTCATATTGAGGGACAATAATGCAGCACCTAATATTGGTCACTTCCTTTTTTTGGCAGTAATAATGCTGCCCTCCTTCAAAAGCACAGCCTAGCTAACGTTATATTACAAAAGCAGCCAAAAAAGCCCCAAGAAACACACACATAAATGCCAGCATGTTTCAGAGTACTCTGTGGAGCAGACTGACTGATGTCACGCATCTTTTTCAGCTCTAATTACCAGGCTTCTCTGATCAAGGTAGAATTATTTGCTGATCAAGGATATTATTGATTCTAACTCGTTGCCCTACTGGGATCAGTCTGAATGACACAGTAGACCCCGACAGATTAAATACTGTCAGAACATTCCAGGGAAGCTCTGAGGAAAGATTCTCTTCCTGTTACTGCCTTAGCATATGTCAAGTTTCACAGCTCGTAGGATATCAAGATGTTTCATGCCAGCCAAGGCTAACAGCACAGCATCTTACTGCAAGCCAATGTTGGGGATGGTTCTCTGTACAGATGAATACAAGGCTTGTGAAGAGGGAGGTGGACGACGGGGTTATTTCCTCATTCTAGTAAGCGGTGAAGTTGAGACTTCCAGATATGCCGCATCTCCACCTCTCCTCTTGCACATATAACCCCATACTGACACCTTTCCAAGATCATTTAAAGCAAACGTCGAAGGAAGGCGGATTCGATTGTTTAAGGAGTTGCAAGCTTTGACAGAACGCACCGTGATCGCTTCTTTAGAGAATTCAAATATCACCTTGCTTCGTAATCTGGTGGCCAGACAGGAAGACTTGACCGGAAGATCAGGAGAAAACAAAAGCAGTCAGACAAGGAGTGTAAGCTAGAATAGCATCTAGGTGGGGAAAAAAGGCTTGGCTTTCACGAGAAAGCCACAAAGGTTGTTTTTTTGAAGCCCAACGCATCTATTCATTACCCGAGCCCGCAAGCTGTAAACACTCAGTCTGGCAAGCAGCATATACCACATTGAGAAGATGAAGAGAAAGCATCGTTCTCTTCCCAGAAGCCTAATGCACCACCAGCTGATCCACATGCCAGGTTTCCGATTAAACCAACACTGAACAACAGGAGGTAAAACGGCAGAAATCCCACTGGAGACATAAAGCACATACTAAGGAGTAACAGACTTTAAGACAGTTGGACACTTCATCAGCGTAATATGCGGTAAAGGGCCTTTGTAGTGGTGAAGGCCCATCCTCCCCCACCCATTATAAAGATCTTAATCTTAAATAATTGCACGTGTAATTTTAATAATTCCTTCATTCATTGGAGAGCTCCAAACTGGTTTGTAAACACTGGCTTATTAAGGACAGGAGGTAATAATGGTTTCAGTCCATTATTAGATGGGAATGGTAGAACTGTCAGAAACGCTAAAAAAGTAAGAACGTTCAGTAAATATTTTGTTTTTGCACTGGGAGAAAAAGCTAGCTCTAACATGGTATGAAAATGAAATACTTTTCATTCCAGCAGTGAATTAGGAGGTTTCCAAACAGAAACTTCTACAGTTATACAGTTTTAAACCAGCAGATTTAGATAACTTGCTCTCAGAGTTTCCCAGAGCTCTTTAGACACTTTACTCAGATTTTTAATGAGCCTCAGAACAATGAGGAAATACAAGGTAAATGGTAAAACATAGCACTGTGCTTGTATTTAAAAAGCATAAGCATAAGCAGAATAATCCAAGTAGTTTTATAACACCCAGGAGTAATAATGAAATAGAGGAAACTGGACAAGTAATAATGAATTAAAGGAGGGTGATATAATTTATGCAAATTAAAGCTTGTTAATGGAAAAGATGTTAAACTAATACATCTTTTTTGCTGAGACAATAGTGCTAGTGTAACGTGCTTAGATTTCTGCAAGTTATTTGATCGTGCACCACACAACTTTTTGAAGGAGAAATTAAGAACATTACAAGTCAACGTGGCGCAAATTACATTGATTAAAAGGTGATTAGAAGACCTCAGAGTATAAACATGTAACCAATTCTCCCTAATATTTTTATCGATGACCTGGAAGAAAACAAAGAGTCATCACTGATGGTTAAGACGGAGAATGTGTGAGCTAATGGCAAGTAAGGAAATCCCAGGGTCATGGACACGAAATAGCGTGGGCTAGTCGGTGAAGTTGGCATTTAAAAGCAGGGAATATTAACCCAGGAAAAAGTGACCCTGAAAAGGGTGCGAGAGTCAGGGTGGGAATCGGGTGAAGAGGTTTATCCTGGGCAATGCCCTAGCCATATCAATAACGTGGACATACGAAGCTGTTAGGAGACCAAGTGGCAGGAATGTGACACTGAACAAATTCAAATTAGCAATATCATCATCATTTCCTAAAAAGTTGGAGTAGTTACCCACTGAAACAATTTACTAGGGTCAACGCAGGACAGGACCAGGACATTTAATCAAGATTGGATGCTTTCCTTAAAAAGAAAAGTACAAAGATAAGCCACCATAAACAGGAACTGGTTTGGGGAAGTTCTTTTGCTTATTATAGTGCAAGAACTTAAGTTTGATGGTAACAGTGGTCTCTTGCCCTTTTAACCCATAAATCTAAATATTTCCATTTCCATATGCAACACCAGAGGTGCTCTCCCCAGCCTGTATATGGGGAAGCTGAATCACGGAAAGGTTAGTGCTTATGTTTCCAAAGGCCGTGCAAGGGTACAAAACACTGCAAAGATTCCTGATGTGAAAGGGGATAAAAGGCACGTGGGCCCTGAGAAAGTATGTTTCTGGGTAAGCCAAGTTCAACAACCCAAATAAGAAGCTGCATTTGAAAAAAAAGTTTGGAGAAAGCAGTGTGGGTTACCCTCAGCAGGGAAAAGGGCAGAGGCCCACACACCTGACTGCCAGCCCACAGCATTCACTACTCCACTCCACAAGTGAACAGAGCCAGTATATGCAGGACGATTATCATCAAGTACAGCTTCACAGAATTACTTTTACCAAAATTATTTCTGAGAAATCCATCACAGCAAGGTGAGACTTGAAAAAAACAGATCCACATTGCTGATGCAAACAGGTGCAGATCCACAGACTTCCAGCCCTGAATTACCAGCTCATTCATTTCAAGCCAAAAATGTTTTTAGGAATCACATTGTTAATTTGGGGATTAAAAAACCCCAGACAAAATGTACTACATTTTTATTTGGAATTAAAAGCATCCTTATAAGGAGCACGCAGGCTGCCATTCTCATTCTGGACGGGCTGCTGCTTGACTACTTTGAGACCACATGCCTGCAAAAACATCAGCTGTGGTGTTTGGAGCTGCACCTGAAGGACAGCACCACCACCAAAAAAAAAAAAATAAATCAGCCCTCTGCTCTGAAAGAGCCAATTTAGCCTGATAAAAAGCAAAACTGCTTGAGGGCCAGAACACACCAAATTTTCCATGCTCTGCTAGGTGTCCTCTGATGCACACTAAATTTTGATGCAAGCCATGCCAGTCTAAAGATGAAAAAGAAGTCAACAGAGTTAAACTGATGTAAATCTAGACTGATTGTGATCAAAGTCCAATCCTGCATTCACACTGCCATGCTTATTTCAACCCACATTTACTTTAGATCAGAAGATGATATTATCTATCCTATTGCAGCTAAGCAGGAACATGCCAGGCATGGGTGAGGTCCCAACAGTTTTAGGCATTGAACACATAAGGAACAAAAAACTACCCAGCCATTCACAATATACAACTTATTTTCTGTCTTTTTTTTTTTTTTCAACTGACCCTAAAACACTGCAATACTTAAGACTGATGGCGCACAATTTTTAAGTAACACTACTATTGTAAACTCTAGTTCACTGAACCATCACTGAAGAATCTTGTAGTGCCTTCCTTTGTAAGTGTACTTTACGGTTAAGTGGGTGAATCACAAGGGGGAAATAAAAGAGGAATTGATATCATAGTCCCCTCTGGGGAAAAAAAAAAAAAAAAAAAGGTATGTTTGTGTGGTTCACCCCATGTCACAGAAAAAGAGATCTCAAGAATCACAGCTGTGACGAATGGTGGGAAAAGGTATTGATCTAAAAGAATTCATTTTTACTATAAGGGCTGGTACTTTTACTTATTTCATAAAGGTCTGGCATCAAATCACTGTGAATTTCAGGATTATCTAATTCTATCTAATCTCATTCAATCACTGATGCTCCAGACTGTAGCAGAAAGGAATGCTTGCCCTTTCCCGTCTTCAGGGGCTATCTCCGGTTACCCTAGCAACACAGCAAAAGCAGCTTCAACAGAGCTGAGTACCACCTATCACATTCATCTCCAGATAAAAAGAAAGGATGGGGTTACAAGGGAGTTTTTGCAATTTGATGGGTAGAGATAGGCAGAACAGCAGCTACCATTGGAGTGGAATCTACTCATAACTCTGAATTAGCAAGGCCCCAGAGACTTGGTGATAAATACAAGCTCCTAGGGGTAAGACACTCAGAGACAGCAAACTAGTCTGGTAAAGCGGTCCGCTTACTCTCAAAAGGAAAAAGTTTTATACTAAGAAGCTGTGGTGATTAAGAGGCCAAAGTTAACTGAAGCTGTTTAAAATCCCAGAGCTGCTTTTTAAATTATCTGAAATAATCATACCTCCCAGCACTAAACTGGAAATCAACTACAAGCAAACGCACTACTTTGTTGCAGTGTCTTCATTACTTCAGAAGATGTATCTTCTAGACCAAAAGGCTTCTATAACCAAAAGGTCTCAAGTTTTCCTGCTTCTTAATTCTCTGGAAACCATTCAAAAAAGTTCCACCTTCCTGATTGATTAGCACAATGCAAGAAATAAGGAGTACTGCCCATCATCTTACATCTTAAGACAGAAGACGCTGTTACTTTCAGAACGTTGATTAAACCTTACTACGAAGTCATTTTTTTTTCCATTTTACAATGTGATAAAACAAAAGGCCACATCAAGGCACAGGGGGTTTTTATATGAGCGAGCGTCAGCGCAGAATTCGCTCACAGGCAACTGCCTTCAATTTGCACTGAGGCACAACAAGACCTCTTGCTCCACGGCACTGCCCCTACATTACTTTCAAAGAGCTGAGCTCTGGATGTGTGCTGCTATTTAGCCGAATACACGGGACACCTCTACCAGCAAAAGCTGCTGCAGCGGCACACATGCAGATGAAGAACACCTTCCTCTGGCAAGCGCCCCATGAAAAAAGCAAGGCTGTTTGTACGAGCCCCTGATCTAATGGCACAGTACGGCAGCCGTGGGGACGACCGCCTTCGCTGACGTCTGTAAGCCTTCCACCAAGGTGAGACTCCCTCCAACGACCTGGCTTGTTGGCGAACGCTGGCGCAAGTTTCCTTCTAGCTGAAGATATGAAAGATGAAAAAAGCCTACTTTGCATACCGACTGAAGCTCTTTTGACGTCTTAAAATGAGGGATTTGATGTGCAGGATTTTTTTTGTACAGGTAATCAAAGAACAGGGCAAATTTGGGCTTGATGGTATTCCCAGATTCTGTGGCTTTGTATGCATGTGCAAAATAAAGTGAAATCAGTAAAAGCTAAAAGTCCCACCTTGACTAGAGGTAAAATAAATGAGCGAGAACCTTTCTTTCCCTGCTTGGGAATTCCCTCCATCCATCCCTCCTCGTCCTCAGACATGTCACAAGAAAATCCTATATCAGATCATATTTATGACCCAGGGGAATGTGTAATTTCCTCTCTGTTCTCCCTGGTTTTGTTAAAATAACAGAGCCAAAAATAAAAAAAAAAGGAAATGCATAGCTCCAACAGTGGAGGTGGTACATACAGGAGATTTACCTTCACACAAGAGCAGTATGAGAGTAAAGCAGAGGTGCTAAAGATGTTCTCGTTTTATTTACGAAACTGCACATGATCCCTGCAACAGTAAATAACTCTTCAGGAGATGTCTTTCATTGCCCTCAATTGGAAAACACAACCTGGGGACACAGAGCCCTATAATGAGTTTTTCACTGACATCTACCAGAAGTGAGGAACGTGGGCATCTCTAGACAGAAAAAAGCCCTGAAATGGTGACAATGGTGATTCTTCAGCTGTTGAGTAAGAGAAGATGATGCATTTCAATATAAGAAGGAAGAAGGGAGAGAAGAGGACATAGATGCCAAACAAGAATCTGCTGTGTAGCAAGATGTTTTCTAGATAAAGGAAATAGACTGTGCATAAGAGAAACAGAGTAAGACAGTGCAGAAGGGAAAAAAAACCAAAAAAAAAAAAAAACAACAAAAAAAACCCAACCCAAACAAAAGACCACAAAAACAAACAAACAAACAAAGATAGAAAAAGGAAAAAAAAAAAAATATAGACAAAACAAAGTGATTTTGCAAGCATAAAATTGTGACCTAGCGTTTCTTCATTAAAAACAGAGCGGATCTCTTTTCCAAAGTCTAGAGCCAGCAGGAAACTGCTTCTCTGTTCTCCCTGTCCCATAACTGAACCGGAACAAGCGATCTGAAGAGTGCATCATCTCTGCAAACTTGAACTAGTTGATAGTTTTAAACCTCAGGAAAAGAAAAATGACAAAGTTTATGAGAGAGTTAATTCTGATCCTTTAGTCACCTCTGCCATTGAGATCCCATGTTCACTAAAGGCATTTGCCACCAGGCTCCAAATTAGCACTGATCCCTTTGAATAAGGCCAGCAAGTTTGGACATAGACCACTGCAAATTAAAACCAGGTGTCCGTGCCCTGAAGCAGTAGAGACAGCCTTAAGCAGTTTAATGACATCTCTAAATAATTTTGACAGCAAAATTACTTATCCTATGTCACCTTTACACTGCCCTTGACACACCGCTAACAAGATGATGTTGCTTTCCCTGCTTCTATATATTTATTTATCTATCTTTCTTCCCATGCTTAACGTTCTTTTCCTCAGACCAGTAGATTTTCTAGACCTGATGGAGTACAGTGCAATTCACCAGGCAAGCGGTGCTAGCTGCAAAGCCCATCCTGCATCTGCTGACTTAGCATGTAAAACATACTCCCACAGGGGCTGAGGGCTCGGAAACTGCCTCTTCCCACAACTGAGCCCACCGGAGAACACACCGCCACAGTGCCAGAAACGACACTGTCTTGGCTCTTCCAGAGAACCGACACCACGCAGAAGTCTGCGGGACAAGGAAAGCCCCTCTGCAGCCTTTATGGAATCCCAGCAGGAGGAAGTAACGCTCGCTCCAAGCAGAATCCCTCATACGTGCCAACCTCGGCATAAATACTCTTTCACCCTCTTTCAGGGAGGGTTAGCTTGGCCCGTTATTCACAAACACCTCAGAAACACTAAACTGAACTCGCAGATGGATCTTCCTCTGCCCTTCCATCATGCAAGACCTTTTGCATTCACTTTCTCATCATTGCTCACTGGAACAGCAGAGATCTTCACTACAGCTCTTGCGCTACAGCAAACCTCCCCCATTTGGAACTCCTCAAAACCCGCTGTAAGATAAAATTATTTTCCTAAGCCGTAGCTGCTTATACATCTCTGCTGTTCACTCACAAGACTGCAATCCAATTAATATTTTCCTTTCCAGAGGGTATGTAATAATCCACAAAATTAAATCCTGCAGTATTGTGCTGGCACTCTTAGTGCCATTGATCTGGATTTGTTCTGCCTCTGCGTAAAATAATAGTAATTTTATTGGTGTAACACCCATCTTCCAAATCTCTGACAGTGGACATCACCAGGCAATTGCAGCGTGCCCCGTTCATGAGCTGAGTTTGAGGACCATTAGGAATAACTTCCAATGCAGAACACATTCAGGAGCACCTCTCCTACCCACACCGATTCCCATTTCAAGCTGACAGTTTTCCCCTCTGAAGTGCTGTACGATCCAACAGCCGTTGATTTTAGGGACCCTTCTGTTGAGAGAAGGAGACAGACATGTTCCCACTGCCCTCAGATTAGAAACCCTTGCAAGCTGACGCTGTGGACTCAAACCCTGCACCTCTCCCCAGTGCTGGATGGGATGCCCGAGTCTCTTGCCCCATTTAAGAGCACAACGTACCTTATCTTCAGTTCCTCTATAAAGGTGGTGTCTGACAGATTTTGAATAAACTTTTGCTAAGCGTTGAACTTTAACTCACAAGTTTGCAGTGCAACACACACACTCTAAAAATCACCTGAGTGAAGTCCACTAAAAAATAAAACCGAGCAAAAAACCCACAAAGAAACAAAAAACCCCCAACCAACTCAGAAAACTCCAACAAATGCTAGCCTAAACTAAAATGTGCTGGATTAAAAGCAACAATCCAAATCAGCATGAAACCACAAATAAAAATCAACAGACTGTGCCAAAGACCTTGGGGGGATAAAAAGGTTTATAAGTCTGCTTTACAGAGGGGCTTTTTCCACATTCATAAGGCAGTCCCCAGAGACACGAAGGCAAAGTTATGAAAACAGTCCCCTTCACATAAACCCCAAGATTCTCCAGCTCCAATCCTTAAGTCCACAGCAGCTCAGAAAGGAACCTAAATCTAATCTATTCGGTTAGAAGTAAAATTTCAGACTTAATCCTGCCTCTACAGGCAGCCAACTCAATTTTCCAGCAGGCAAAGTCCTCTTCTCATAGGAAAGTGCTCTTAGAAGACTCATGTCTCCCGAGGAGACTCCCCGTTTTGGGCCAGCCTCTGAATTTGGATCCCACAACACAGGGATCTACTCAGTAGCCCAGGGATCTCCCTTTCCCCCATCCCGTGCAGCTCCGATTCCTGGCTTTCCAGGCAAACTTCGGAGCAGCCCGGTGGCCACGAGGGCATCACTGGGGAAGGGCAATGAATGCAGCTGCAGCCAGAACCCACACAAAGCCACAATTTGGGGGAGATGCGGAGCTGCCTTCCACCCCTGCACCTCTGAAGCAGGGAGACAGGAGAATGCTCAGAAATCTTAGGGCTAAATAACAGAGAATCCGCCGATTACTGGCATTCTCTTTTCTAAGTAAGCAGATAGTTACTTTTTCCGTCCTTGACAAGGTCTTGGACTAATGCCTTAACCTCAGGGGCATCAAAAGAAAACAACAGCGATGACGATGAAAAGCAAAAAGCAGCAAATAGAAAGAATCACATATAACTCAAATCAGGAGCAAAACACAGCCCCGGTAAGCAAATGAATTACTATTGTCATCGACCAAGTTATGCGCAATTACCACGTGTCTTGGCATGCGACGAAGGAAATGGGGTAAAAAACCAAAAAATTCTAACGTGCTTTTTGTTGTTGTTTTGTTTGAATATGGCCATATCATGAAAGCTTTTTGAAAGCTCGCCTTTCCTTCTTTACCTGTGACCCAAACGCCATACTCCAACATGGGCTACCTTTCAAACAGACACCTGGTCCAAGAAAAGATGACGAGCACCTAATGTCCAGTCCTAACGCACTTTCAGAGGCAGCATGACTAGTATGAAAAACACAGTACGGGTCACGCTCTGTCTGATAAGGGAAACAATCAAAGCGTACCTATCGTAAGAAATGCCCTTCCTCTGTTACACTGGATACGTGATGCTGGACTTTGCAAATCAAAGATACTTTGGTTTAGCAATAAAGATTTTAGTGCTGTTCTCAAGACCATTAGGTTTCCCCCTCCCGCTGGCTCAAAAGACCACTGCCGGTGAGCACACTTTCAAGACCAGCCCTGGCTGCGGGTTTGAAAGCGGAGACGGAGAGAGCGCGTGAGTGGTATTTGGAGCACAGAGGGAAGTTTGACGGGGACAGAGGGAACCCTGTAGTGAATGGGTTTCACCAGAATAGACCGGAATCCATCCGGGGCTCCAAACGACATGAACTGTGTCTGCCCAGAACTGACAAGTACGAACATGGGGGAAGACCCCTGTTCACATCTGACAACTTACTTGGTGACGGCCTGGCATCCTGTACCTCCAAAAAACGGAAGGGACTGAGACCTGTGGCATTTCTCCCCTCCGGCTGTGAAAAACCTCGGGTGCAAAGGCTGGCGTACAAACACAACGGGACAGGAAAACCGGACGCAGTGTCACTCTCCAGAAGGGCACGGGGTGGGGTGAGCACCCAGTGCCCCATTCCCCACCTCCGCAGAGCTGGGGAGCCCAGCAGCCAGCCCCCCCACCACGCAGGCACCCCTTCCCCGCCAAAACCTGTCCCATACTAACTGCCCCCCCGCCCCGGGAAGGACGGCTCTGCCCTTCCAGCCCCCCAAAGCGGCACAGAAGATGCCCTCCCCAGCCCCGGAGGGCGACTTCTGCACACACACCACCACCCCCACCCCCCCCCGCCATTCCCGGGGGTCCTCCCTTCATCCACCGCCCCCCCCCCCCAAGCTCGGCGCGACCCTGCGGGCCCAGAGGAGGCCCTCCCGCATCCCCCCTGCCTTCCCCCCCGCGGCCGGCAGCGGCTCCCGGCTCCGCTCCCCGGCGGCCCCGCCGCTGATTGATGGATGCCGGCGCGGGGGCGGCCGCGGCCGCTGCCCGGGGGAGGAGGCGCCAGGGCGGCCGGCGCGACGCGGCTGCTTTCCCCCCCCCCCTCCCTCCCTCCTCCTCCTCCTCCTCCTCCTCCTCCGCCTCGCAGGAAACCGGCGGTCGGTTGGCGGAGCTGGCCCCGGCGCCGGCCGCTGTCTGCAGCTGCAGCAAACGAGCTGCGACGGGGCGGCGGGGGGCGGCGGAGCCGGGCTCGGCGGGAGCCGGGCGCCGCTTTCCCCGACCGCCGCGGGGGCGCCCCCGGCACCGCGGCCGGGGCGGGGGAGGCGAGGCGCCAGCCCCGGGGTGGAGGGGGGGCCCGGGGGCCGCTGCCCGGCTGTTTCGGTGCTCGCCGAGGTGGGACGGCGACGGGGACGGGGACGGGGCTGGGGATTGGGGGCGTCCCGCCCGCCGGGCTCGGTTTTATTGCGGGGAGCCGGAGCAGCTGGTAACAAGTCAGGCACGGGGAGGGGGCTGCGGGGGGGGGGGGGTCGTGCGAGGCTCCGCTCTGGTTCCTCAGACGTGTTTTCCAACCCGGCTCTGTGGCACGATGCAATTTCCTTTCCAGATCAACCCCTCCTCTCCCCAGCCCCCGAAGAGACCCAGACTGGGCCTCAGAACAGTCGCTGCTGTTGATTAAAGCTCCTGACATTACCAGGCTGACTGGACGAGGCTGGCAGGGCTCGATAAATTGGATGTAACCTTTCCCGAAGGAAGAGCCTGGCCGGGTCCTTGGAGCGCTTCCTTCTCGGCCTGCAGTTAGCAGATGGGGGGAGATGCTGATGCCTGCAAGCAGCTGGCTTGCCCCGTTACAAAGGCAATGCTTGAGTTTTTCTGGCCTGTGCCCGCTGTCCAAGGACTGATTTCGGATCAGTAGAACCAGCTGCTGACAGGATCAGCTCCCCGTCTCCGCACCCCCCCGCCATGTGATAACGCAGTAGCACAAGGACCCAGGCATTGCAAGTCTCTGCGTACCTACGCTATAAAATATAAAGCAGTCTACACTGGAGGAGAAGCAGCCCTCTGATCTCAGTGGTGCTTAAACCGGTGACCGCTAAACGGGGAAAGATAAACTGTGCCCGATTTTTAATCCTCCTTCTTGTGTAGCTGTTTTTTGAATGTGCAGTGCATGTAGCTGTGACAAGGCACTACCAAAAGATTTCAGGTTCAAAACGTGGAGTTGGCGTTTGGTCAGGTCTATACTGTAATTACAGCACAGAAAATGCAGCAAGCACCGAGAAACAGAGTTCTGATAAAAGCTCTCATTGGGTTTTGTCCCTCGCTGTGCAAATTCTGACATCAAAACCCCCGCTAACAAATTTATACAGCTGGGGAAGCAGTAGGAGGCAAGTCCAGATGGATTTATTTCTCCTTTCCCAAAACTGTATCAACCCCTCTTTTCCTCTGTCTGAACTTCTCAAATTCAGTCCTATTTTAAAAGACACTTGTTTCACGCAAAGCTGCCTTCCCATCTGTAAATGCATAGTATCCCCGTGCAAGTATTAAAAAACGTTGCTGCTAGGAAAGCGCGATGTGTCATTTTGGCTACCACCTAACGCAACTTGGTACCTAGAAAGTGACCAGTAGACAGCGTCATCTGGCCAAACGCTTCTCAACACCACCAGCAACCGTGGCACATCCCTTTGGTCTGCAGACCCCTGCTCGTTGGCCTCTGATCCACACGACTGGTAGCTAAAGCATGTGCAAAAATCAAAACTGGAGAAAGCTTATTACACTGCGTTCCTGAGTTTGCCCCGTAAACTCAGAGGAACTACAAGAGTCCGTCAGAAAAGCCAGGTTTCAGTCTATCTGGTTTGCTGGGTTTAAAATACCACGGCAATGCTGCAATATAACTATTAACTTGTAAGCTCGATGGGCAGTTATTGCTTTGCTATGGACCGCTGCGACACAAAACAGACGCAAGAGACTCGCATCGCAGAGATGGTATCTTCACATTCATTTATGTAACTGTTGATTATTGCTCTAAGCCCCTTCCCGTGTGAATGTGTATATTTGTATACATAAGCACGCATGCACATACATACTAAGCAGAAATAATTTAAATTCACCATTCTGCCTGCCGTGCAGAATCATAAAGATACTGCACGTTGAAAAGAGATTGTCCATTCGATCTCAAAGAAACAATAAAAGAAAAAATGGTTGATTTCGGTGGATTAAAGTACATAAATTTCCAGCTGCATCTGTTTCCGCAGTGCTACTGACAATGTTTTAAGTCATGGTGTTTTTCTGAGACCGAGACCTGCTTTAGTTCCACAAACCGACAGCTTTGCCGTCCCGTTTAGATGTTATTGTATTTTATGGTTCTTTTTACACATGATGCACTGTTTTTCATGCCTTAGTTTACTACGATTTCAGTATTTATTTCAGATTCAGATTTATTTATAGCACCAACATCTTTTTCGTGAAAATGTTGATGTTGTATAGAGATTTTGAAAGTCTCGGGACAAAGGCAGACAGCAGAAAGCACAAGGAACTTCAAAGTTGGGAAGAAAAGACCCACAAAAGCCGTAACTGTGACCTATGATGTGAATGTTGTAGAAGTTGTAAGCTTTTAAGATGAGCTTGTTCCTCCTTCAGTTTACCTAACAGAAATTCACCAATGGTTTGTAAACTGTGGCCGTTCTGACTCTAACACGTGGGTGCAATTGTAATTCCCCTTTGCTTTATTTAGCCCTTTTGCACCTCTGCACAATACACAAAAATGAAGGGATGAGAATAGGGAAGAGGCTGCCAAATGCTTTGCGTATAGACAGCTCCCCCTTAAAACCATACAATCACGCTGTGTGTTGCATCCTTTCGGTCAAACACTGCTCTTCCCATCTGCTCTGTTTGCAAACTCCTCTTCTGCTAGCCTTTAACTAGACTGCAGGTACACTCGCAGTGCAAGCAGTGCTCTGGCAAAGACTCAATGACTGACAGTTCCTAGCCCTCAGAGATCACGGTTTCATGATCACGGAAGCAAAGGGATTTTTTTTTTTTAAGGGAAGGAGGCGGAGGAGAGGGGAGATGTCTTAACTAAAGCACATAGTTTAACAATAATCTTACCACTGGAGACGAAATTCGACACCCAGGGCAATCACAGATTGGAGGATGTACCTGTAAGATTCCTTTGGACATAAGAGTCTTCAAACTTTTCCCTGGATGCGGAGGAGAAGAAAAAGAAGAAGAAGAGAAAGGATCACCACCTTTATAAAAGGAAAGTATTGGGGGGTGGGGGGGAAGAGAAGCACGCGTCTCCTTCCATACAAACACCCCTCCCCTCGCCTGCCTGCCTGCCTACCAGCACCCACCCACCCCTCACCCCCGCCTGCCCCTTCACCGAACTTTCTCCCCTGCAGACAACCGTGGAAAGGAGCGCCGGACGCAACCCTCCTTAGCCCCTGCCTAACCTCGGTACCAACGCTCCCGCAGCCTGGAGAGAGCCGAGCCCAGGAGGCGCAGCCGGAGCCCGGGCGCAGGGGCCGGCCCGCGCAACCTGCGCCTACCCGCGCGGGGCTCCGCGCTGCCCACGCCGGGCTCGGCGCTGCCCACGCCACCCGGCGCCGCCAGCCCCACGCCGGGGGACGGCCCGTGCGAGCGGGGCAGCCCGCTCGGCGCCTTCCCCCCCCCCCCCCCCCCTTGCTCCTCCGTCCGTTTCACCTCGGTCCTCCTGACTCACCCCAGAGGAATTGAGATTTCCCGAAGGCAGCCGGGAGCCCAGTAATAAAAGAAACAGAAGAGATGAGTGGAGTAACGCCAATTAGCGCGGCCCCCGAAGTTAGTCCCCTTTTCTCTGGCGATCGATAAACAAGGCGAGGTGTCAGTCACCTCCTAATAGCTCCTCAGACCCCTGAGCTGACACCTCCAGCTCTCGCCTAATTACGTGTCGCATCGGCTCTGGTCTCCCGCGGGAACCCCCCCCCCCCCCCCCCCGGCTCGTCTCCCCCGCCCCCCCGGCCCCCGCTCCTCCGGCCCGCAGGGCCAAGCCGGGGCCCCGCTCTCCACCTGCCGCCTGCACCAGCAGCTCCGCCGCGCCAGCCCCGGTGCCGGGACTGCGGCGCTGGCTCGGGCTGCACCGCAGGCGGGAGGGGAGGGGAGGGAGGCAGGGCAGGCTCCCGTCAGCAGCCGCCAGCGCCGCGGAGGTCCCGCGCCACCCAGCTGCGAGGGGAACACCCCCCCCCCCCCCTTCCTCCTCCTCCTCCTCCCCGTCCGCCCCGCCCGCCACCCCGCCGGTGCCTGTCCTCACCCGGCGCGACGGGGCTGCGCACTGCCGCTCCCCGCGGCGCCGAGGCTCTGCCCGCCGTCGCCGCCGCCGCCGCCGGCGGCAGGCACGGCCGGCTCCGCGCCCCGCCGCCACCGCGGAGAAAGAAGAGCCGCTGGGCGCGGAGTGGCGTGGGCGCTAACCTCGCACCCCGCAATTTGCCCGCTGTTCAAAGCTCTGCCCGCGCGAAATGAAACTTCTCTCCAGAAGAGAGGAGCCCCCCCCCACCCCCCCGCCGCCGCCTCACCCCCCACCCCTTATTCCCCCCCCCCCCCCCCCCCCCAAGCAACTGTTCCCAAATCGCTCGGAAAACTTCGCCGCTCTCCGGAGAGCCCGGTACCGGGGCGCTCGGCGAGGGGAGCCGGTAGAGAGGGACCGGGGGTGCGTGGGGGAGAGGGGGGGGGGGGGGGCACGGCCACAGGAGATCAGGTCCTGAGCTCTCCCCCGTGCGAACGCTAATAGGCGGTAAGCCTTCCCCCCCCCCCCCCCCCCCGCCCCGGGATCCTGCTCCCAAAGCATGGGGGGCGAGAGGGAGGATGCTAAGGCAAAGCGGAGCAGCGTGGGGACCCCGGCACAAGCCGAGTGGCGAGCAGCGCCTTTACCTTTGTGCCTGATGCTGCGCTTCCAGTCCTTGGCCGTCTCCCTGCCGCTGACAAACTGGAACTCGTTGGGGGTGAGCCACTCTCCCCGGTACCGGATAGAGGGTCCTTTGCTCCCCTGGCACAACTTATTGATGTAGAGCAGCGCCTTGTTCTCCCCGCACTCCACCTCGATGCAAGGCTCTCCGTTGTCAAAGAAGGGCTGGAAATCCGGGATGGAGGAAAACCTCTCCAGCATCAGGTCCTCGGGGAGGTGGTGGGGGTGGGGGGGGTGGGGGGGGGTGGGGGTGGGGGGTCTCGTGGAAGCCCAGGTACGCGCGGTGGGCAAAGATCTGGTCGTAAGCCGGCGGGTGCGGGGTTACCACCGGAATGGCAGCGGCGGCCAGAGGGGCGAGATAGTCAGGTAAGGTTTCCATGGGCTGGTTAAAAGCTGCCAGGGCCATCTCTTCCCTGTCAAGTCGCTCCTTCTTGATAGCAGGCATGGTGCTGCTGCGCTCCCCGTGCGCCCTCGTCTCTCCAAAGCACAGTGGCTCTAACGTCTCCGGTTCAACTTGCCCCCGCTCTGGCTGGAGTTTGGATGAAATGCGCCAGCAGCAGCAGCAGCAGCAACACAAGCACCTTTGGCGCTCGGGTGCCGGAGGTGGCTGGTATCCCCCGGAGCAGCCCGCTAACAAATCTCCTGGGCTGGCTCCCCAGCAGAGCTGTCTGGGATCCCTCTCCCACGGAGAGGCTAATGTACCGTAGACCCGGGAGCTGCTGTGTGGCTCGCAGATCTGCCCCTCCGGACTAATACCTGACATCTCGGAGAGGTCTCTGCTGCCGTAGACATTATTTTGGTTTTAAAAAAAAAAAAAAAAAAAAAAAAAAAAAAAAAAAGCAAAGCTTATTGATTCCCCTAGATCGACCCACCTTCTCACCAGGCTGGAGGGTTCCCCGCCGCCCACCCAGCCCCCTTTCACCCTCCTCCCCCCCCCCCTTCCTTCCTTTAACCTGACACCTGGTTTATTTATTTATATGCAATAATTAAAATTAAACGCTGCGCCCCCGCCGCCACTCCGCCATCCCCTCCCCTCCGCCGCCGGCGCCCGCCGGGCGCAGAGAGGACGCAGCCCCCGGCCGGTGCCGGCTCTGCCTGTTCTGCCCGCGGGGCTCCCAGCCACCCGGGCGGAGAAGTTTCCCGGGGGCCGCCCACCTTCACCTGCAAAGTGCAGACTCGCCCCGCTCCCACCGGAGGCTTTATGATCACTGCGAGTTGGTATTTAATTTCCACTCCTGCGCAAAATTTTAAAAACCAGGGTATTACGTTACATATAGCTCTGTGTGTGTATATATACACACACACGCACGCACGCACAGAGACACACAGACATACACATTTCTATCCCCGCGAGCTCCTGCCACCGCAGGGCTTGCGCTCCTACACCGCTGCCCCCAGACCCTAAATGCCTCGCTGTGTTGGGCTACTGGGCCGGGCTCCCCCCCCCGTTCCCCCCCGAGCCGGGCCAGACATATATTGATCTGTGCTCACAAGTCACAGTATAGTTCAGAGACTCTGACCAAACAAGATTTCCCTCCGCCGCCGCCGCTTCTCCAACTTGGCCCATTTAAAACGGCAGCAGAGGCGCTTGCAAGCGCCGCGCCGGCGGCGGCGGGCAGAGGGGGTTGAGCGACGGACGGCGGGGCCAGCGCCGCGGCCGCGCCAGGAGCCGCCAGCCCGGCGGGGCGGCCCGGAGGCTCCCCGCCAGCCCCGGGGGCTCCCCGCCAGCCCCGGGGGCACCCCGCCAGCCCTCGGGGCACGGGCACCCTGCCGGGCGGGTGCAGATCCCTCTGGATTCCCGTGGGCACTGCCATGCGGGAATAGCCGCCGCTCGCTCTCCTTGGCAAGACTCCTGTTGTGACCAGCTACACCTTGAGAAGGCAGGCTAGAGCCTTCTCTTTTCCCGTCTAGTGATGTAGAGAGACTTGAGAGACACGGTATAAATTTGTTTTCCATTACGAGCTGTGGCAGGCACGGCACGAGGTCCACGTGAAACCGCCCCGAGAGGACAACACGGCCCAAAATTAAGTTGCGGGGTGGTTACAGAGATTTGTCACATCAACAAGATGGAGTTCCCCTACCTTTGGATGCTAAGTAGGATCGACTGTGCAGGAAGAATCCTACCTAGAAGGGAAATAAAAATGAATTATCCCCTTAAACACAGTACAAGAAATATGCCCCACAAGTCTTACGAGGTGGCAGGACAGCAGGAGATCTGCACGAATTCTGTCTTAGAATTCCCAGAACAACATCAAAAAGTTCTTAGCTTTGTGCCAAGGTGTGCCTCTGATTACTTGCTTTCTTAGAGGGAAAGGTGGCGGCAAGTTGGACTTGTCTTCCAGACAGTGAGAAACGGATTTGCTGTTGTGATAACCAGCCATTGACAGAGTTAGCAGGGTAGTTTCTGAGCAAGAATAGCCCCTGCCACTTCAGCACCATCTCTTAGATGATCTCAGAGCATTCGTGGACAAGGAGAAAGAACACCACCTCCTAGCACCTTCTTGAGGAAGCTTTTAGCTTCATTTTAGCGGTGAAGAAACTGAAGCGTAAAGAGGCTGAGATGGAGAACATGAGCGCTGCACTCACGCTGGGGTTATGCAGCTACTCGGTCCCACTAGGAGTGAAGACAGGCTGATAGAGGTGACGAGTTCACCTTTGCGGACCAAGTGATTTGCCTGAGATCTTACGGGTGTTATTTTCCACCTCCCTTCCCTCTCAGCTGGTAGGTACCCCCCTCTACAAAAAGTCCACTAATGGACCACTTGTGTGACAAGCTATTGCTTCATACCAGTAAAGGCAAAGGAAACTGCGTCTATGGGGCTCAGCAAATCTGGGAATGGAATCTAAGCCCCAAACCTCAGTTTCCTCTTGACGCTACTGGACTGTGATCCTTGTTTCTTGCCTGTTTATTCTCAAGAAACGCAAGCTCTGGGAGCTATCCCTGCTTTTTGCTCTAATGAAGGAGGCAGATATACATACCCATCAAACCCTCTCATTTAGGCTTTCAGGCTTAGGCTCTTATTCTTAATGCTTCTGATTGCTCAAGATGACAGGGGAAAAATCACTTTCTATTATCACCTAATGAACCAAGGAAAATGCTTGGAAGAGGCTCTGGGAGACACAGGCATTCTCTGTGAAAGCGTATAAGAGGATTCTGGATGGAGGTCAGGTGAGAAGGCCATACAGTGAGAAGAACTGCTCGCTCTTACGCTCCCAGGAAACCTTCATGCCTGGCATGCCTAGAACTGCACTGAGCTCTCTGCAAAGGCTTGAGGACTACTTCAGACTTCCTTTGACTCCATCTTCTTTGTCACTTGGCCTCACGGGACTGATTGCTTTTCGCTTTTTCCGGGGAAGCAGGTATTTTTTTCTCAGAGCCGCCTTTCTTTTTTACAACCATAAGGGTTACTATTCTTCTTTCACCTCCATTCCTCACGGCAACTTCACCTCCAAGTGTAGAGAGAGCTTGGCCACAGCCTTCTCCAAAGCCAAGTCTCCGTGCTTCCTCCAGGAGGGGTCACAGGAGAGCAGAACAAGAACGGCCTTGGTCCTCCAGGAACAAATCCTGTGGGACTTCATTCTAGACTTCACAGATACCTGGTTTTGATGCACACTCAAATCTCCTAACAGCACCTTGCATTACCATCCAGTCTGCCCCTATTAAACAGCTGTATGAAACCTTTCCTAACCCAGAGAACTTTTATTTACCTCTTTATTTTAAAGGAAAAGGTGACTTGTCATGGGGTTGTCCCACTGCAGGTCAGCTCAGTTGCTTTTTACCTCTAAAGAAACTGGGCTCAAATCTGCACCTAGCCATAAGTGAAGTGAATATGCTGAGTCTTCATTCTAGAAGGGCAGCATCTACTTGGCTGTGTTTCATTCCTGGAAAAAACAGGCACTCGATGCCAGTCATGACATAGGTGCGCTGGCCAAGCTGTGTAGAGGGCCAGCACCGGAACGAGTAAGGCCGCATGATGGTAGCTCAAATATGAGGTGCGTGGCTTGGACCGGGCAGGGTTTCTCACACACATGTAAGGTGTTCTGGCAGAACTCAGTGAAGTCTGGGGGGATTCAAGAGGCACAGATTCAGGCTGATGCTCTCAGTCTCTTACAAGCACTGAACGTTACTAGCAAGTCCTCTCTACCCCTCCCCGCTGTAATAAAGAACAAGAGCTCTGTCTGGATGTCTGAGTGCAACAGCGGGAGTCTGAAGTTGTTCAGATCCAGTCTCTTAACAGGAGAGCTTTCAGGATTAGTGTAAACAGATTCACCACTGGAGAGCAGATCAGAGAGATCTAAGCAAATCCACGCACACGTGGTTAGAGAGAGAAACAGGTACGCTTTGCAAATTCCACACTGAGGAATTGGAAGGTGTTTTCAAGTCTGGGGGCACGAATCACCATGTCTTTTTGTTGTGTGTTTCCAAGGTACCTAGCAAAGCGAAACCATGATTCTCAATTTGCTCGCAGAGGCACTACCACAGTAAACATAGTAAATAGTGATCATTTTCCAACATTTAGTTCTCCACCTCTGGAATACATCATGTTGGATTGAAACAAAACCTGGATCCTTTATTTCTTTCAGGTCAAATGTGTCAACAATTGCAAAGAGCTAGCTGTGCTGAAAAGCATTCTACAAGAAGAGATGGTGCTTCAAGCACAGGTCTGAAAGTTAAGAGAGAAGGATTTGCCGCCTTACTCTATCACCAGTTTCATGGACAAGTTACTTGTCCTGGCTATGCCTCCATTATTCTACCCATAAAAGGAGGGGAAACTTCCTAAATGTAATTTGTTATTTACATGTGTGACAGTAAACCTCTGAGTTTCTAACTGAGATCAAAGGTCCTTTGTGCTAAGTGTTTTAAAAACTCATTGCAGATGCAGGCCCTGCCCCTTTACAGGAAAGACAGGTTGAGGCTGGGAGGAGAGAGACGCCCAGGTACATGTAAAATGACCAGCCTGAGTTCAGAAACTAATCCAGAGCTCCTGTCTTTGCAGGATTCCAGCACAGATGCCACACATGCCATCTCTGGCACCTTTATGCCTCTGCCTAAACTACGCTAAACGAACAGATAGAACATTCTGTCAGCACAGCTGCATCTACAGCGCAGGTCTCGCTGACCTTGTCATAGCAGCTCTGTTGGTCACGCTGTTTCCCCCGAAGAAGTTGGGGTGCTCAGCCTTTTAAGACTGCAGTTAATAGCTCCTCTCCCCACTTCCCTATCTTTCCACAGAATTACCCTGACACTACCGCACCGGTGACAGAAAGCAACAACTCTGTCCCTGCCAAATCGCCGAGCCTACCAAAAGACAGGGAAGAAGACCAAAGGGCCGCAATACCACCTCCCGAGCCCGCCAGATTCATGCCTTCCCCAGTCTCTTTCACAGTCTCAGAGGACATCAAGGCTGTCTAACGGCCAGGATTCACTGCTTTTTGTCTTTTATTCCTTGCCAGGTGTAGCCAGCTTTATGCTCACTGCAAGTAAACAGCCAGCCATGCTGCCAGAGTCATGCTCAGCGGGATCAGTATTGGAGGTAATAGTAGCCTCAGGCCAGACTGCTTCATTATGAGAGATATTTTGACAGCCCAGCAGCAAGAGCAACAGCAGGGAGGGCACAGGTGGGTATTCAGGGGAGGAGGGTTGGGAAGGAGGACACTGGAAAGGGCTTTGCCTCTGAAAAAATACGCTCTCAGGAACTGCTGAGCTGTACCCTTTTTAATCCCACTGATACAGAACAATGCCTTTTACGCCAATTTATTGGAGTGAAAAAGAAGCACCATGGAACTCATAGGTTTTTTCTGTCTTGCTTGAAAGTAGTGTCCTGGTAGTATGAGCTTACACAACAAACCAGAGCTGTAAATTGGACGCATTCCTATCCAATGCAGGCGTTTTGTCTGCTTCCAAGAGAACAGCCTGGGACAGTCAATGGTGGTTTTAAGAAACTCTCTTCTCATCAAACTATGTTCACAAAATACCTCTTTCAAATCACCTTCCCTACAAGTGCCCTGTATAGCTATGTGACCAGTCCAAGTAGATCAGTACTCAAAAACTAGAGGAATTAAATGTCTGTTGGGGAGAAGCGAAGGAGGTTTTACCTGGGAGGCAAGGACTCTCATTCTAAACCAGCTGCTCCATTCTTCTAAATAAAGAATTATTTAGAAGAATTTATTTATTATGCTCTCCTATGCAGGGAGCGCATTTTCTGTTCCTCCTCTGACCTGGTGTAGTGATTAGGCTATGCTGTAAACAGTCACCTGGCCTACAGCTCAGCGACCTTCCTGTGCTGCTACACATGCTGCACAGCAAGAATCACCCTGCGACTGCACTGGGAGGCTGGCTGTGCACCGAGTGACCGTTCTCCTTTGTGATGTGCTGTCACAGGATATGGCACTGGAAAACCTATCAAATGATAGAAGGACTGATTCATCTCTCTTCCTTACTGGTTGAAGTTTAGGTATGTTGTGGTAACTTAGATCAGAATCAGCCTTGAGATCTCTACAACAAGATGTTTAAATTAAAAGGGCACGATCCTATTTCCATTAAAACCAATGGCAAATTTTTACTGACTTCAGTGTTCTAGTCCCCCATAATGTAGCAAGAGATTGCCCTTCTCTGCAAAGGTTTTGGAAAACAACAAGTTTAGCTACAGTCAAGTGATGCCTCCGTGATGTAAATAAAGCACTTACAGAAATCACCAGTGGAATAAGGCCTTAAGTATCAAAGCTGCTGTTACGGTAACCATTCTCTCTGACCCCTTTACTTCCAAGGCAAGAGCTGCCGCCTTTGCAGTTCCAGTCGTTGGACAGCTTCCCTGTGCTTCTCTCTGCATAAACTATACTTCTTTGTGCATATTGCAATTAAAAATGCATCTTTCTCCCTTGTCTAGTCCTCTCTCCTCAGCGGTTATTTATTGCTAATTCCTAAAGGTTGTGCAAGACTTGAGATACCAGAGTCGTAACGCAGAGGGAAGCCTCCACCAGATTCTCTCTTTTTCCTAAAGCCTTTGTTTGTGCTACTCTGCCTTGCTCCACTGCTAAGAAAAACTCACTGTATCAAAAGATGGTGAAGCGATGGTCACGTCGTATTAACCTAAAGCTTGGCTGTGTCCCAACACTTGTATATCACACTTTGCTACTCCACTTCCCTAACTTCCTAACAAAGATATGCTGAAAAACTGACTATCCAAGAATCTGGGTATGGCTGGAATCTGTTGCTGGGTTAAAGCAATAAAAAACTGGTGACCATTGAAAAGAAGATAACATTAGGTGTGCCATCCCAACATCAAACAGTGCCATAAACAAGTAAGCCATGGGTCTCTCCCTTAATTCACAAGTGTATACAAACAGGTGTGTACAAACAGAACACTTTTTTTAGGTTAGGCAGATGAACCTTGTTAGCTAATCCTTTGGAAGTAACGTGTCCAAAGAGTCTAGTGTAATCAAGGTGTGACTGCTTTTAATTCATGCTAGAAAGATCAAATTAAAGACTAGGTAGAACCTGCCTTGACCAATTTAGGAGGTGCTGAAGTACACCCTACCTGAGCTGGCTTACAGTTTTCAAACACATTAATTAGAGCTAACATGTTCTAAAGTCTTTAAATCATTGGGCATCTCTGCAGACAGGTTTTGTATTCCTCTAATTCTCCTCCTTTCTAGAAATTGATGTAGTGTAGTCAATGCCCGAATAATGATGGGGTTAGCATACATCACCTCTCCACTAATATAACCGCACCCCACTAGACAGCTGTGCAAATTCCACTAGGAATGTTTCGGAACAATTATTGTTACAGCAATGCGAAACTTGATGTATAGATAGGCCCTAGTCAGGGCCATGTCTATACTGCAGTTTCAGATATGACTGCAGCAAGTGTCCATCTGCCATAGCTAAATGTTACTAAATTAAGACTGGTACTCTGAGAAGACATCACATAGGAGCTCCATCAACATGGACCTACGTTTCTGTAGGGAATTCTCACTGAAGTTTGTGCTGCTGTGCTTTCTCTGCCATTGTTTCATGGACTAACTAGGTCAACGGCAGTACAGGTCGGCAGTCATAACTTCAGCGTCACTGTGACCAGAACTCTTACATGGTCTCCTCTACATGTACATTGTAGTTGAAGAAAACATACCCAAAGACATACCTACAAATGGTCACAGGCGTAACCAGAGTCTCCAGTGAACTCACGGAGACAAGCGCAACAGAAACAACTTTGTATGCACTCCTCACTCGCTACTCACTTGCGCCTCCATCAATATGAATAAATGCTGGGTCAGGACCACATGAAGGCTTGTCTTGTTTGGGTTTGTTTTTCTTTTCTTTTAAACCTTACATTCCTAGAAAAAGAGACTCATTCAAGTAAACTTGTTGCCATGACTACACTGCAACAGAGTGCTTTAATCAAACAAAAAATTAGATAAGACACAAGAAAAGAATAACAAAGACAAAACAAAGGGAATTTCAAAAAATATGTAAACAAGCATTTACACATTTTAATCGTCTCATGGTAATTTGAGTTCCTTGGAAGAAGAGCAACTTTCCTGTTCCTTCCCTTGCATTGCTTCATAGCAAATGCAGCGTGCTTGTGGACAAGAGAAGCTGCCTGCTGCAACTAGTTAGCACCGAGTTTTATTTGTTTGTCAGACTTCCAAACTTGAACTTTTCTACATGTGGAGTCAGGCATTCCAACTTCTATTTCTGCCTATTTTGCTTCACTATGTGACTGCAGCAATTCACCTAGTGACTCCAAACTTAGGTTCTTCACTCGTAAAACAGAGAGAAAACATCTCTGTAAAGCACGGTTGGGAAGCACAACTCTTCAGCTGTTCACACTCCCCATTCATTTCTATCTCATACTATAGATTTCTATAGCTCTGTTTTTTCTGAAGTTCAATAACTCAATCACTGAGCAAAACCAAGTAATTGTGAACCATAACACACCACAAGTGGCAAATGCAGAAATATCAGAGCAAGCAGTTTGCACGTAATTTTGATGCCTGACGCCTAAAATTGTTCATCTAAACTCTTTGGCAAATACTTACAAATAACTGTTTTGTTCACAGCAGGAGAAAAGGATTTTGTTTGTCATACATCTTCCTTGCCTTAGCCAAAACTGATCTGCATCTGGACCTGGCACAAACAATTTTCACTCACTCTTCACACTCAAAAGGCAGGCATGCAAATAGATACATTGTCAGTACACACTTGGAAAACTACTCTCTACACTGTCACAAAGTTTAAAGTTTTGCACCTAAAGGAAAGGATAAAAAGGCATTTTCAACACTGAACTGTTCGCAAAAGCTATTCCTTTGATCTGTTGTCTGTAGCACAGAGTTAGCCATAGCTGCGGATAAAATGATGGGAAGAGCTACAGTCCTGTAGCAATTGACACTCACAGCAGTAGTGACAGCCTGGCACCAAGGGTCATCCATTGTTAGACACAGACACACAGAGATGCACGGGCATGTGCGCTCAGAAAATAGATTCTGGGTAAACAAGAGAGCTAATTTTTCTTTGGTTTGTGCCCTGAGAAAGACAGGAAGAGCTAAAATATCAAACCTGAGGTTCTGCGCGTATCAACTGGTAAGAGACATGCTGCTGAAATATTAGTTTGGCTTTATGGGAGCAGTCATCAGAATTTCAGTCGCTAACATTTCAGCCATATGGTAACTTGCATCTCATCCTCAGCAGACTAACAGATGTGCCAACAGCTGAAGGGGCAAAAAGCTGGGTTCCAACACACATTTCATTTTTCACTACCCGGGAAAGACTTAGGAGGAAGTTGGGGCCAATTACTGACGATGAGTAGTGGAGGAAAGAGATCTTTTTAAGTTCCTGTATTCCCTTTTAAGTACATCAAGCGTGCAGACATTTCTTACATGTGCTTTGCACCCAGAAGCAATGCTGGCATTAGCCATAAACTACTGCATATAGGTTAAGGCTGCACTGACCCTAAAATAAAAAAGCCTAATCCATTGTAAATATCCAGAAGACACTCAAGTCTATTACCGCCCAACTGCTTGTTACTTTCCTTCAGTTTTTAAGGAGTCTGTCTCTGTGGTACGGTCTCTAAGTCCCTGTGGTATGGTCTCTAATCACAATTACAGCAAAACACTGATTAGCATGCACATGGGAACATCATAGGAAACAAATATAAAATTGTCTTGACAAAGTAACCGAATGCATTTATAGGGATGGTATTGCTTCTAATTAGCCTTAATTTCCAAAGAATTATTACTTGCTCAAAAAAAAAATCTTTATGGATCCATAAATTATTGAGTGCAAGATTCTCCCCCTCTCTCCTACTAATACCTGAGAGAGTAGACCTAGCACAACTCAGCAGGGAATTTGCTGTATTTGACTGCAAGAATGCTCATCGTTCCAATATATTTGGTATTTTTGTTATAACTACAAAGATTGTATCAGTTCTCATTGAGTGAACATGGAAATGAAGTCCCAGTTGGGATTAACCTTCAGACTACCACAAACACGTTGTGCTTCTAAGAAGTAATCTGTGTGTTTGTACACATGTGCACATAAACACACACACACACACATTGGCCATATGCACCTATGCAATTTTATGCCTCACTCTAATTAGATTTGTAGTTTGCTTCTTGAAATACAGTAATGTGAACTAAGTCACCCATTTCTCTCTTTATAAAATGAATGTGACCCTATTAGCATCAACCTTGAGAAGTCCAGGACACGGTGCAAACCCAGGTAAATGGACTTGCTTAGGGATGTTACATCCACATTATTCTGGGCTGAGCCTCCCATTCCTTCTCCTCCCTTCCTCTCTCCATTCCTCCCTTAGTTTCCTGGTCCCCATAGCTACTGCTCATAGTTTGCGTATGCCCCTACCATTTGCTTCCATCCTCACAGAAGAAATACCCCATGTCGTTGCTCTCAGAACATGTGGTATGGTACAACAGGAGGAAGCTCTAGATACCAGAAGTCATCAGGCCAACTCCGGAACAGCAACTTGGAGTCCTTTCTGAGACAGCTGACATCTGTCCAGAGCCTTAATTCTACTGAGAGAAAAAAGGTTTTAAACTATTCCTTCATCACTACCAATACTGTGTAATATAAATGTGGCTGTCTTGAGAAATTTCAAATCCCATGGCATCTCATTCTTCACCATTTTTTTTTTTTTTTTTTTTTTTTTTTTTTTAAAGAGAAGTATGAAATGCCACCAGGCCCAACATCCTCTGAGAACAGACTGAAACCTACCGAATCATCAACACCAAGGGGGTTTCTTTGGAGGAGGTCTCACCAAGTACAGGCCCAGGCCCAGTCCTGCTTATCGTGGTGGCAGGAAAACAAGCAAGCAAGCACACAGCTCAAACTAAGATACAGTTCGGTGCATGCCCCACACCTTTCTGCAAATATTTTAGAGCTTTTCAGCAGTGTGGTTTTATCTTCACTGTGAGTTGATGGTAGCCACTGCCGCATAAAAGCTCCAAAATGGCTTCAGCAGCCAGAACGCCTGTATCAAGGCAAAGCAGGGAGAGAGATCCGAATGTCCTACTTCAAACAGCTTGTGCTCCAGTGCCCAGGCATGAAGATTCCCATCATCTAATAAAACAAGAGGTTCCCAAAAAAACCCATAAAACCAGCCCTGAATCTCAGCTCCAAAAGCAACAGACAACCTACTCTTCATTATGGAGATTAGCACAGTAATATGTCTGCTTAACTTTCAGCCGTCGTATTTGAAATTCCTCAATATTTGCTTTCTGTCATATTCTTTGCAGAGCAGAGCTCATGCCCAAGAAGTCAAGGAGTATGGTACACATAGCACATTCACAGACTCTGCAGTGTAAACCAGTTTTAGATTCCACCACTTGCCTCCTGAGCCATAATTCACGAGTGTTTGGCTCAGGGTTGAGGGTTGCCCATCTCCGTTCCCTGGGGATATCAGCACTACCAGAGACGTCAGCTTTGGTACCCCTTGCTGAGGATTCTCCTGTGCATTTTAACCTTTATCTCAGGAGGCAAGCACAACATTCTACAGAGGACAAAGACACTCTTTCTCCCCTCTGTGCTCTTGTTCTGCCTCATGAGTACGTAGGGATGATGGGTCCCGGCCTCCTCCCTATCAGCAGTCCTGGAGGGGGACACAGCTCCATGCAGTGCTCATGATCAACAGCCAAGTAAGATCGACAAGAGCACGCATACCTGGGTGAATGCAGCTTTTTCTTCCACCTGGAGCTATAAGCCTTCACAGTAAGTGTGTGACTGGGTGTTTTAATTCATAAGGAGATCCTCAAGAGGTTGTTACAAGGAGTAGCTGGCACAGCCCATCTATACAAGTCACTATGGTATCTAGGCACTGTTTCAGATTCTTTTATATATATATACACACACACACATAATCTCATTTCAGATTATAGCTGATTATGGAAAACATTTCCTTAGAAAACTGCTGGCCCTTTAGTAACAGTAATGCCCTCTCTTGTGACATTCCCCAGGACTGTTACGAGAGCAGGGTTTGTCTGCACTAAGAAATTTACCATTAAAATTATAGAGCCATTTCATACGGCATAACTCCCACTTGGGAAGCTTTTCTGAGAGAGGTACTTTTCTGATCTTATTTGTATTACTCATCTGGGGAAAGGCATTATTATTTGGAATAATAATAGAGATCATACTGTTATACCTACAGTACTTTAACTACACTGATACTTTTGTAACTCTTTCCCAAGCAAACAGACCTTCTTTCTCAGTCCCTATCATTCTCCGTTCTGCCAGTACTGTGCCACAGGAGAAATTCTTCTGGAAATACTGAAGACACCTGCAGTGCAATGAGAGCCTGTAATCAGGGCTTCTGTGAGACCAGGTGTTTCAGGAGTAGATTTGTCACCTCGTGGAATAGACAGGAAAAATCCTCCCCAGCTGATTTCTGCTAATACCTTCGTCTGTGGCCCATTAATGAGCAACTTAGTGCAAAAATTTACTTTTTTACATTTCAAGACGTTTCGCTTAGGTTGGATGTACTGTTCATGAAAAGATCTAGCTGCCAGAATCAGGCTTTCAAAATGCGTATTTGCAATGACAAATTCAAAATTCCCTTTCCATTGATGTTCTTGGAGCTGTCTTCAGACTTGCTGCTGCAGTAGCTACCACTAAATGCCACTAAATCAGTAAATCCATTTATTGGAATAGCCATACAGGACTGCAGCAATGAGACACAAATTTAATCCAATTCAAACCTCTTCTAAGCAGGAGGAAATAAACATTCAGCTCTGTTCTCCATGAAACTTGAGTAAAAAAGGGTGGAACCTTAAGGATGTATATGGTAAAGAAAAGGCCCTTCGGAAGACAATACAAATAAAGCCTAGCAATAATTTAAGAGGGACAAGAAGGTGGTGTCCCAAGCACTCCTTTAGCAAAGCACTGAAAATACCTTTGGGATTGTCCAAGGCCCTTGATTCAAGATACGTTTTTCCATCAGCTCCCTAAAATGCTCAGCAGTAACATCTGGAACCCCCATCCAATTATAAGATGAAATGCAGGAGGATCAAAGAGAGAGTTTCCCAGCTCTCATGAGAACAAGCTGGAGCGTGGGATAATTAGCAGCTTCTGACTGCTGCTAACCACCTCTCACTCGTTAGCATTTTTCCCTGGCCTTCCCACCTGCATGTGCAGTCCCCTTTGCCTCCAGACTACCAGGTTGCCCCCTCCACATGCGCCTCCTTTAACCTGTCTGTAACAATAGCTGCCCTGACACATCCTAGAAGTTTATAGCGGTCTCTTTTGTCATCTCCCCATTTGCCAGAGGCAGAGCCTTTTGGGACTTATTTTCACTGCTTGGGAGTGGGAGTGAGGGCAGGGGGGGAGAAAAACAAGGGTTCAGGAACCCTGGGGATCCTGGTGCATCTGCAGACAAGCAGACAACACCAGGAGAGAAATACAGCTAAACAACAACAAAACAATACTTACTTTGCTTCTCGTATTCCCCCGTGTCCAAGGAGTTCTGATCAGGATGAGAGAGGTGTAATTCACTGTGAGAGAGAAACATTTGCTCACTAGTTCCCGCTTTTTTTTGAACTGGCTAATACATTGCAAGCAGCACGAGAAGTTTCATGTCTGTAAGGCACGTTAACTAGAGCGAGGAGTCGAGCTGTCAGGAGCAAGACTGAATTGTGAGTTGCTTGCCCTTGCAAAAGAAATGAAGGTTGCACGTCTGTCAGATGCAGGGACCCTACTGTTGCATCGCTGGATTGGGTTTAAGCGCCTGCTCTTTCCACGAAGAACAGAAGTCGGCAATTCTCCTCTCTCCAAGGGACAGAGCAGTACGGAAGGTATAGAAGGGAAAGCTTAGGCTGGAATCCCCATCGCAAACAGAAGCAAGACCGTTTTCCCCACATGCCGTGGCAATTTTCCACAGACAGGGGCATTTCCTTCTGACAAGTCAACCAGCAAATCAGGCCTTTCCCCGATGCTACGGTGTTCCTGTCCCATCGCTTAGAGCAGGCTCACGTCGCAATCCCAGAGACGAAATCCATGGAGGGTCCCTAGTCACACTGCCTACTGACAAGGGGAACAAACTGATTGGGCACACAAGGACTCTGCATGCAAAGAAACAAACAAGCTGAAATAAGGGTGAAATGTTAAAGAAGATCTGGAAAGCACCAGGAGATCCTTAGACTAAAGGTATCCTAGGAACATAACTCAGCCAGTAACAGCAGATAAGGTCAGCCTAGGGATCGCGTTCAATTTTATCTTAAAAAGCCAACTTTACGTACAGTGACTCAAAGAAAATACAATAAACGTAAATCACGTAACAGCGTTGTCATGTGGATTTTGAGTAATTCTGCAGCAGAAACAGTATACTGTGGGGCTGCCAGAATTACACAGCTCTGACCCTATTCTCCAGTCCAGGCTGGCTACCACTTGGGCTTATACAGACAAGCACGCGCACCAGTGCTCTTCAGAGGCTATCCCGGGCAAACCTATTGTCTCGCTCCTATCGTTTGACCTGCAGGTACGAGTGAGTGCTGAGGTGAGCTGCAGCCCCGTCCTTTTGCAATCTGTCTTCGAGAGCAGCTCTGCCCATCTACAGAGCCCAACGGGTCACAGTGCTCATTAAGCGTAAGCTCTGACTGCCATGTGAAGGCATGGGCTGTAGCCACCAAGAAGCCTGCAAGCCGAATTTTCCCCCTTGCTTGACAGAGACTTCCGAGCTCGTGAATAAGGAGGGGACGAGCTCGTTTAGGGTATCGGGAGTTTCGGCTAACTGATGGACAACAGCGGAGGCTGGGCTGCTCTTGTCGTAACGGTGTCTCTAGCTCCGCCAAACCCAATCGCGATTAGAAATACATTAAGATGCCTTTTCCTCTAACTCAGCTCCAGACTGCTTTTTTACCAACCAGCCTTCAGAAAAAAAAACCCTTTTCCCTGCTGCCTCTCCCTCGCCGGGCAGCAGATGCTCCCAGAGACCCCAACCCCGGCCGCGCCGGAGAGGCGAGAGCCACGGAGAGAAAGGAGCGCCGGTAACGAGAGGGGCAAAAAGGGGCCGAGGGCACAACCGGGCCGCAGGGTCGGGCGCGGCGGGGCGAGACGAGACGAGACGAGACGAGAAGCGCTCCCGGCCGGCCGGCCGGCCCGTCGCTGCTCGGGAACCCCCCCGGCTGGTCCCCCGCCGCCGCCGCCGCGGGTTGCTGGCAGCAGCCCCGGAGCCGCAGCGCTGCCGCCGGGGAGAGAGGTAATAAATAACCCGGGGAGCGAGGCGCGGAGCCCGGCGGGCGGCGCAGACTCTGACCTGACAAATACCCACTGGAAAATCATCACCTCCCGCCCCCGGGAGCCTGGAGCCAGCCCCAACCCGGCCCCAGACGAGGAGGGAGGGCGAGGGAGGGAAGGAGGGAGGGGGGTGGCGGCTGCTGCCGCGCAGGAGCCAGCCGGCCCCGCCGCCCGCCCCGTCGAGCCGAGCCGCGCCGCGCCGCGCCGCGCCGCCGGGGGTGGCGGCAGCGGGGGCGGGCGGCGGGGCCGCGGGGCCGGGCGGGGCCGGCTGCGGAGGGCAGAGCCGGGAGAAGCCGAGCTGCCCCCCCGCCACGGCTCACACACACCCAGACATATACACACACCCATTTACACACTCGCTCCGGGGGTCACGGCAACGAGTGGAGCCGTCCCGCACGGCGGGGAGGGCTTTTTTTTTGCTGCACCCGCCCTTGGGAAGGGGTTTCCCGGTGAGCGTGGCTCCCGGTTTTGCGGGGGCCAGGCTGTCCCACTCGTGTTTGGCCGGCCCTAGAGCCTCCTCTCACCTGCTCCGGGAGAAGACGGCACCCAATTTCCCAGGGGTAGCGAGGAGGAAAAGGGCGGGGGGGGGGGGGGGGATAGATGCTTTATTTTCTGCTCTATGCAATAAAGTGTGATTATAAAGAATATAACAGGGAGCACAGCTTGAATTCCAATTGGTGGAGAGCCTGTTGTTAACCATCAGGGAACTATTTATTCTCTAGCCTTACTGATGCTCCTTGGTCAATAATGATAAGGGGGGGGGGGGGGAGGAGAAGAACTTGAAGCCATTATAAAGAAGCAATCACATTACAGAGAAGCGGCAGCAACAGCCCCCTCAGAATCTACGATTCCCTTAGGTCATGTCTGGTGTGCTCAGACCACTGGCCACTGTCAGTATTTACCCTGCATCATTAACCCACCAAACAGTTTTTTTCTTGCCAGAAATGACTGATTTCTCAAGCCTGATGGCAATCATCATTCGGGAGACAGAGCAGTGCTCCCCTGCTGCTGAACTATCTCCAATGATATTTAATAAATAAATAAAATAGCTGGATGGTTGACCAGCTCCTCAGGAAAAGGGAAGAAAATGCATCTATTTATTCTGATTAAATATTCGCTACTCCCTAATTCTGGCACTTATTCGTACATACAGAGATGTGTCACACACGTATGCTTGCCCTAAGCCCTGATGAACTCACGAAACATGATTATTCATTGTTTGTGCTGCTGTTACATCTCAGAACCAGGACTATATTGTGTGAGGTGCTGTATAGACAAAGGACAAAAGGCGGTCCCTGTCCCAAACAGCTAGCTGATGCACTCCAAGACTCTGCTCTCTTTTGCATTACTGAATTCCACATGAGTTTTGCCAATGTTTCAAATAGGATCAGAGTCACACCAGGCCAACTTTAGAAACTTCTGGCATCCAAACTGGATGCCAGATCAAAAAACCCAAACGCAGCACAGAAACCTTAGCTCGGAGTTTGTTTCCTTTGCTCAGCCACAGGGGAGCTGGTTGTATTTGAAGGTTTTGGTTAACTCCTCCTTTACTCCTCACTGGCATCATTCCATCACAGGGGCTCCACAAGCCACACAGGGCTGCACACAGATCTGAATACCCAGCAAGGATTATTTATGTCATGTTACGATGCACAACCCATGCAAGAAAGCGAGCTTCCATGTCATGAAACAGCACTTCACACCACACCACTCGCTGCTGTATTCCCAACCCCAAAATGGTTCTCAGAAGTTTTCCTGACTCTGCCTTAGACCTATTTCCCCAAATGAGATTATCCCTCACTGCCTGCATCACAATCATCTAAATCACGGCCAGTAAAGAAGTGGGAGGGTGGGGCACCGTTGTTTTTATCGTTGTCATGGGTTTCCCATAACACAAAAAATCTGACCCTCCTTGCCACGAACAACATCAGCTCCGGGAAATCCAGGTCTTCTGACAGCTTTGCCACTTGCCATGTGCATTCAGGGAAAAGTCCTAGAAGCACAGTAATGAGTGAGGGGCGAGAGAGCAGCAGGCCACGGGGAATGCAGCTGTGGCAGAGGATGGGCTTTCTGGGGGGCACAGCCTGCACGCTGGATCACAGAGCGGACAGAGTACAATGGAGAAAGCAAACATGGGGTGTACAAAGAGAATCAGTCACCTCAAAGGAAACAGCAACATTTTCTTAAGGAAAGGTCATGGGTTCCTTATTCCTATGGTCTTGCACCTCCTTTTTTCCCTGTTACCTGCTGCAGCCATGACCGGCATTTGCAAAGGACTGACCCAGCTTTAAATTTTAATGTGGATGAAGCAGTAAGGCCTTGGCCATAAAAAATTGAATTTTATACATTTCAAAAACACACACATTTTTCTCAGTGAAGACAAAAGGTCTGAGGGAGTGGAAAGCGCATGTCCTTGGGCTCTCCAGATACTTAGCTCTGAAAGACTCATTCTGAGACAGCTCCAGTCTCCTTTCCATTTCTTTGAAGATTCTGCCTTCAGCCTGCAGAGCAGGTTCCTTCTTTCAGTTTTCTGGTTTGGGGAGCTAGGTTATTCTGTTACCAAAGAGAGGAGAAAACTTCCAGGGTTCTGGAGACGTGGCACCTCACTTCTTGACGTCTTTCAACAAAGCAACACAACTGACAAAACAGGGCATCTTTTTGCTCAAAACCAAGTGACAGGCTAAGGTTCCTTCAGGTGAACACTGAAACATTATTGGCAACTTAGAAAGCATTATTCACTTGATCACTGATATTTACACAAATGTACCCAAATGTAATGCTGCCTCTTGTGATGTTTTGAGCTGTGGAAATGTCCCTAAACTGTGACTAATTTTAAGAGTAACTCTGAGTGAAGCTGTTGTTGTAAAGCAGTTCAGGAAAGTTCTTCCCCAACCAGAACAAGGATCAGCCTGCTTTAAGGGCAGTCATTAAATTATTCTCCTTTAATAGGCAAGATGAAAATCAAGATCTAGAAGAATAAGCAGGAGAAGGGAGGGACATTTGTTTCTTGCTGCCAGCAACAAGCAACCCCTGTTGACACTGCTGGCAGTTATTCACACTCGGCAGCAAAGGAACTGGGGACCATAACCCTGGATAAAAGCTTGACTTGTAGACTTGGTACAACTAAAACCAAATTCTTTTGCGGAAGCCAAGAAATGAGGTTCATTATAGCTTAGAAGAAACATCGAGTCGCTGCTTAGGGAGAAAGCCATGTTTCTTCCCCTGTACAGGAATGCCTGTCTTTTTGCTATGTGATGCCTTCTGTAAGCTCTTTTGGGGGCAGGGGTATAAATCATAATAAAGCCATGGCATGGCATATAAATCATAATAAAGAATAATGATATGTAATAAGGATGAATAATATTAAGAGGAGAACTGTGTGTGAGAGAGAGCGAGAGCCTGCACACATACATACGCACAACTGTACAAATACAGATAGAAAAGGTGGCTGTTACTGTTTTTCAAAGTGAACATTTCTTTTTCTCAGTAGATATTTTGCTGTCAACACATTGACCCCAGCCTCCTTTCACCACTTTCTTTCCTACTTTCCCTGTCCTGCTGCACTTGGAAGGCCAGGGAATAAACATGTGCAGGTTTTGTACTGCTCAGAGGGTCATGAACTGACATTACAGTGGAAGTTTAAAAACACCCAGCTCCCACAGGTCCTGTGTCTGTCTGTATAGAAAGCTTTCCCTCTGCTTTGGGTTGCGTTATGTCACCTGAACAATTCAAGGAGCAGGTATTATGCTGACCACAACACACGACTGCCCCTTTCCACTGATGCTTCCAAACAACAGGATAACTCTCCATCTACACGCCACACTACTACTACAGAGAACATGCTTTGAAGAGCAACAGAGATCCTAACCTGCTGGAGGGCTGCTTGGCTGTTTAGGGAAGATAGGGTTCCCTGAAGGCTAGAAGAAACTGCAGATTTTCTGTTACTTCACCCTTTCTGAGCCATTGTAATAAAGGGAACTCAAAAAGCTGCCACCTGGATAGCTCTAAATATCCAACCTCATGCTGCTACGGAAAGAGAACTGGAGAAGCACAAATGGCGAGAAAAAAGACCTCAAAGAACACGTAGCAGTTGTAGCAAGAAAATAGAAAGGAAAAAATCCTCAACGTCCAGCAGGATGCCTCATTCTTCATGTAAAACCAATGCATTTACACATAAAAGAGACAGAAAGACAGGTCCACGCTGTCTGCTAGGGTAGAAGCAAGGAAGCAAGGATGAATAGGTAAAGACACAAAGAGAGAGGTACTGGGAGGTGGGAGAGTTTAGATGTAGGTAGGAGTCGGCTTTTCTGACCTGTCTAAAGCACCTGGCAGACTGTTGGAGCCATTCAGAAAGTCACGAGACCAACAGACAGTAGCATTTGAACTAGTTTTAATACCACGCAGAGTTTTGATATACTTCCCAAATCCCAGGATTTATTAAGCATGGCTCTGCTGCTTCCACTTCTAAAGCTGAAAGTGTTAAAGGAAGAGGTTCCTGGTTTTATCGCCTTTGTTTTGTGCTACCTTTTTAATCTGAAACTGAATTTAGGAGAGGCTGTGCTGATGGTTCTACCACCCGACTTAGGCATTTAGGAGGGGTTTTTTCTCACAGTTTTTTCATGCTGGCTGCACAAAAGTAACAAAGCAAGCTGTCCTCTCAGACAAGGGGAATCCTTTGCCCCCACACCCTGCCCGGCCTCTGGCACTCCCAAAAACCATTGGTAACCTCTGTGCATTGCTGTGTCATTTTTTAACTGCATTTAAAACCAAAGGTGGGTAGAACTGGTTTGGTGAAAGTCTGTAAAAGTCTGTAATTACAACAGTATGAATGAGCCTTGTAAAAAGTGGGAGAAACCTGACACAAAGGAGAAGCTGGGAAGCCAGGCCCCCCACTACAGGAAATCCAAACACAACACTATAACCCGGAGGCATCCGCTAACATGCCCTGAGAAGCAGATAAAAACAGCACCATGAGAGGTTCTCCACCTGGAAAACACCCCTGGGTGCTTATCTGCAACTGCAGACTCAGGCTCAGGAGTTGGGCAAGAGTAATCACAATTTTAATATGAATTTAGTGTAGGTGAGAAGGCCTAGACTGGTCAGGCTAGAGAACCTTGGGCCTCTTCTGAATTCTCAAAGTTAGGGGAGCAAAATGGCAAACTTACCCCTACCACTGTCCAGCCTTCAGGGTGCCACCATTCAGGTGTACAGCTCAGCTGTACGGGAACAGGGAAGCTTGCTACCTATCACACAACTCCTCGCCTCTCTACTGAGGCAGATGATAGAGGTGTAAATTCTAATTTCAAATTCTGCTAACTGCAGAACTGGATTAGTGATCCAGTTTTACTCTATACAGATGTGTTTGTCAGTTTGCAGAGAAGGAGGGAAATAAATACGTGTTTGAGATCTTCAGGGCGAGATGCTAAGATCAGACTAAGAAGTAAATGTTCTCGTGCTTAAACAGCACAGCAATCTAAGTTCCTTTCCATGTCCTTCTCCCTTATAAGCAGATTTGGACTTCTCAGCTCCTTGCAGATTAGCCTAAAGTTTTTCTGTGTTTGGATCAACTGATTCTCCACAAGAGCTTGACTAGAAAAACCCAGGGATAACTAGATTGCTAGCATATCTGATTAGCCTAAGGAAACAGGGTGGATGGGTTGGTATAACTTTACAGAGCTGACTAAATTTAGGCTACTGGTCAAGATACATCCAAAATTTACTGGCTGAGTTAGCCAGTTCCATTTCAGGTATGATGAAACAGACTTCCCAGTCACTGAGTATTAGCAACAGAAACAGTACAAGGGAAAGATTGCTTAGCCAGTTAAATGTGTATTTAAAATGCTGATAGCCCACACTGAGATCCAAGAAAAAAATGTATTTATCATTGTTATTAAAAATAATAGAAATAAAACCAGTTTTAATAGCACACAGGGTTTGATGCATTTCCCAAATACAAGGATTTATTAGTTTAAAGCCTGTGTATTTATTTGTTTCTTCCTCCCCAGTCCTGCCCCCCCTTCCAACCGTCTTGAATTTTTAATGCACGCTGTTTCTAATGTCAGCCGTTTTTCTTGTAAAGGTTTTTTGACATAACTTTATATTGCTACATCCTTTTGTTGTTGCCATTCCCCATCCTTGTTAGAGACTCCACTCCCCTAATGAAGCTCGTCTCCTGCCAGGATAATAAAAGAAAATAGATACAGAGCTGAAGTGAGCCAGTGAGAGGTGTGTGCATGTGTGTGCGTCTGATTAGAAATAAGGGTGACACAAAATAAGCGCAATAACAGCCTGTTCTCCAGGGACTCCCAAGGCTGTCCCCAAGATCTGCAGTTTCTATATATGGCGCTGTGTGTGTGCGCGTGTGCGTGCGTATGGATGTATACACACACCGTTTGTACAGATCTATACGCACGTAGTTTGTATGGATCTAATTTTATATACACACACTGACGGTGTGGAAGGACGTGTTCAGAAGATGTGTACTGCAGGTGCTAGAAGTCGGGGACGCTTTGCCAAATTAAAAAAAAACAGGACTCAAAGTAGTCCGTGACTTCCTAGTAGCTAAATTTTGGGTGTATCCTTTTAGCGTTTCATAGTAACAAGTTGCCGATTAAGTCTGTTCAGTATCTGTTGTCTCTCCTTTCTCCCCCCCCCCCCATCTTCATGGCTGTCTAATAAATGAGAAGGCACCTTACTCCTGTTGCCATTCAAAAGAACAAACAACTATTTTCTCAGCTCAGGAGATGACAAAGATCTCTGCTATCCTGCGTGTAACACCCCCTGCTCCTTCCCAGCACTGAACTTCCAGAAGCACGGATCTGTTAGTGGCATGTACACATTGGCATCTTTTGAGCAGTAACAGCCGCTGCAAAAAACATACTGTAGCCTGGAGAAGAGCCCCATCAACTCTTTAATGCCTTCCAGCCTTAGGAGCAGCCTCTTGTGCTCTTTTGGGGCAGTTCATGGTCTCTCTGTAAGCTAGGAAAAAAAATCACCAAACTCTACAATCCTTCTTTCTTTTCTGTCCGTTGAGAATAATAAACTTAATGTTTCTGTAACTTTTCTCAGACTTCTAACTACCTCTATAGGTCCTTGATAACTAAGTGTCACAATTTCAATGTGATGGAGGTGGTCAGTGATTGCTGATCACCACAGTGATCAGTCTGATAAAGAAGAGAGAACTTCTTAAATAAGATTCCTAGGGACACAGAACAAGGAATTGGCAGTCAGGGAAAGACCTGAGTTGTTGTGACACCCAGGTCGTCCTCTTTCTGATATACAACATCTTCTGCTCAATGTTAATGCATGCTAAAGGCTATGCAAGACCTCTGTGGCTAATGTCACGTATCAGAAGAAACCTCCTAACTACTCTGAGAAGCTCAGTCACTATGGGTCAGTGTTAATTAGCTCAGACCTGTAACATTTCTAAAAAAAAAAAAAAGAAAAGAAATTTTCAAAAGGCAATGAAACCCAAAGCCCCTTAAAAAAAAAATCAACTCCCGTTTCAATTTATCCTGCCTTCTATATTCCTGCCTGGTGCAGAATGCCAGCAATATTATTCTTCTGTTTCCACAACGGTGCTTCAAACAGATGCTTTTCAGTGTTGAAGGCGCGGAATGTGTATACTCTGCCTGCTGCTGTTAAGATGCAGAGAGCCAACTGTCTCCCCAAAGGTACTGGGGAATGAGGCTTGCATGTTTCAGCTGAAAACTCCAGTTTTCTAGCCCAACAATTGCTGGGATGCAGCCATACTGTTAGCACAGGGAAACAACTAGGTCTGGTACTTCAGAAATAACAGAACTAACAAAACCAGCAAAGCAGTTTCAGCACACAGGATGCTGCCTCTCCTTTCAGAAATGGTTTAGACACTTTGCAACACAAGTCTTATTTAGACTGTCTGTAACAACAGTGATGATGGGGGCTGGCTATTGGTCCCCCTCCTTCCCATAAAAGACAGCACACAGTGAAGAGCAGTAATTGGTGAACCACAGCTCCTCTATAGGAAATGCCTCTTCAAAAGTTGTTTGCTATTAGTCAGAAATTTTGGAAAGGGTCCAGCAATGCACATATATGTACCCTGAGCCCAAGCACACTTACAGGTTAGTAGTCCTCTTGGATGCTTCAGAAAACCACATACCTATTAGATACATGTGCAACAATACTATCTTGGGGACTAATTTATTGCATACTCCAACAGACACAAAGAGGACTTGGTCTCTAGTTGAAATAGCAACGAGTAGAAGAATCTGTTTTGACAGAAACTGTTGTTTCCAGTAGGATATCCAGCTTTTAAGCACATTAGACACATTAACATGAGGAGAACCTCTACATATTTGTGGCTTTCAGCATCCAAAATATTTACAGCTATCTACAGCTCTACTCAGTTGTCTGTAGCAGTGCCACATACTTTAGAACTCAAGGAAGCTCTGTCTATTTCTTCCTATCAGACCAATTCTAAAATTAAAAAACCAGAGCCATTATGTCTAGGTTTGGTTTACACACTAACTCTACACTGAAAAGCTTAATTGAAATTTCAGGTGGAAATTAATCTAGTCACCTCTTGTTCCCTAATGGATTTTGATCTACTTCTCCACACTGTGACAATTTCTGGCATAGTAAGTGATGTCTGTTTTAAAGAAGGCCATAATTAGGAAGTCTACAGGGAACTGTAGGTCAAGACAGAGATGCAATGACATAGCTCTTACTAGACCAGAAAAACAGGAATGACTAGGACTACTGACATGCAGCAGGAACAAGGACAGATCAGTGAGGAAAATACTTGCAGCATGCAAGATCTAGCTCTATTTTGCCATTTTCAAGGTGTATTCTCACAGCTATGCAAAACATCTGACTAATTTTTATAACTAGAGCACGATTCACTGTCCTCCTTCCAAAATTCTGTCTGGAAATCCCAGAAGCAGTCTCAAAACAGGAACACAATACCTGCAAACCGATGGGGTAATCCAACTAGCAATTTTTTATCATCAGAATCCAGAAAAGCAGACTGGAGTAGAAGCGAAGGGCCGCTGAATTTAGGCATGCTTTTAAGGAAAAATAAAAATATTCGCATGTCTCTGCATATGTGTGAGCAAGTATTACAACCAAATGGGTCACAATGATCAAGGCCCAATATTGACACACAGCCTAGAGATGACCAAGCACTGGGAATGATGGAGTGCTGTTATTTCTGTAAAAGAACAGGTCACAGTTCTATGAAGTGCGACCAGTTTTGACAGAGCAGAGTAATCGGCAAGATCAATAGACTGCTTTATGAAACGGGGAATCCAAGTTCCAGGATGGATGTGGCTCCTGGAGTAGAAGCATCCCAAAGAGGTAAGCTCCTGTCTGATTTTCTCCTTAATTTGCTAATGCCAGATAGGCAACACAAGTTGTCCCTCATACACAGCGTGACACTGCAACTCAAAACATCTCTTTTCAGTCCCAAACTCTGTACCAGCACCTCGTTCCTGCTCTGTAGTATCTGGAGTGCTATTTTGAATCCTAACCCTCCAACACGCAACCCAGAAGCTACCAAACCACGGTGGGATATAGGAAGGGTGGTCTGTGGCACCCACAAATGAGACCAAGATCATAAGACCAGCACATTCTTTTTCTCTCATCATCTAAGGCAGCGATGCAATTTCTCCCTGAATCACAGCTCCCCACGCCACTCTCCTGGTACTTTCATGCATTTGAGACAGACAGAAAGTCTTCCAGCTTAAAAAATGGAGCCTGGTGAGCGACGAAAAAAAGCTGCTGCCTGACCAGATTATGCCTGTCTCCATGCAATGCCATCTCCTCACAGGCATACACAACATGCACTCACGCAGAATTGTGCCAAAGTAAACAGGAGCAGTCGCAAGTGGACAGCAGGGGTGTTCTTGGTGCTGTGGGGTAGCAATGAGGAGATCAGACAAGAGGGCATTGAGATGATGGATGCAGACGTGAAAGAACACGTGCGCATGGAAGATTGAGGGCTCTTTTGTCCACAGAAGAATGGTGAAGATATTAGGAGAGTCAGAGAGAGGTTTGGTATGTAAGTGGTTCATTTTGGACCATCGAAATCCCCTCCACTACCATGTCATCAACTTCCAAAGAGCTGTGATTTCTTCCGTAGCATATCTATCTTCCCTATAATTCAACCGCGTGCCTCTGCTGAATCCTGACATGTTTCCCACTAGCTGAATTACTGGTACACACTGCAGCCCAAAGGAGTCACAATTCCCAGATTTTACCAGCTCACGAGACCATGATCCAGAAGGTCCTAAGTACAGCCATGCTTAAGAACTTCCTGGGGGAGCTGTCACACCGAAGAATGGCAGAAACACAAATAGCAGAAGTAAGCGTTTGTGGTTGCTGATAACCTCTCAAACAAGACAAAGTTCACCAAATTGTTGAACCTATTGATAACCGGGACAAAAATGGCTTGGATGCTGTGACATTCCTGAAAGCTAAAATGTTACATTGCCTTGGCAGTGGTTGCAGTCTATAATCCAAGCCAATCTATCCATCTACTTTGCTTCTGGCATAATTTGCATTACCCTGTCAAACTTGGAAGCTAAGTAACATAGGCATGATTCAGTGCCCCCCCAGGGGGTTTGTGTATGGCCTCCAGAGCAGGTGAGGTTGTGAGGCATCATTGGCTTACCCCTTTCTGTCTCACAGACACAGTCCTGAACTCAAACTAAGCGGTAAAGCCACAGGCAGTGCCCTCTGGATACTGTGGATCTCACTCTGGGATCACGATGACCAATGCAGAACAAGTGTCATATTGTACCCCTGCAACCCCCAGTTAAGAGCACCATTCCACAGGGACCATTATTAAGTGCTTTTGTGGAGCTGTGAGCCAATGCATGGGAGTCTAACAAGCTTTACAAAAGTGCCTGAATACTCCAGATTTCTTCCTGAAGAAGAGGAAGCCATTTTGGTGCTGAATAATCCAGGTGCTTCCTGAATGCTTCAACAGGCCTAATGGAGAAGCAGGAATGGGAGGCTTATCTAACTGACATCAATTACACAGACCCAGCACTGTGGCCAGTGTGCCTCAACCAGAAAGGAACATAAAACCCCGGCGATAGATAGGTGGGTAGCCTGCACATTAATGTCTGATGCATACTCCTTTTTTTTGCACCTTACCATCCAAAACCAGGGGCAACTGTTCTCAAAGATGGCAGGACTCTAGATCTGCATTCTTCTGAATAATGGAAATAGTCAAACGTTAGTACAGACTCAGCTCATCAATCTTCTTCCTCTACTGACTTTGAACAGGAACCTTAAAGACATATACCATAAACTTTGGAGAATGGGAGACCTCAAGAGGATATGAAAATTATAAGTGGAACCTATCTTGTGTCTAAAGCACATACCTCCTCTTTGTAACAGAACTGCACGTTTGCTATCTTTCTGGACAGCATCTAACATACAATCAACTAATGGTGATAGTAAATCACAGCAACAATTGCCCTCTGTGTTTAACACATAGCAAGGTGCATATGTAAGTGTGCTCTTGAAAAGCTTTTTTGACATAAAAGCAAAAGATCTACTGAGACCTCTTCCAAATCAAAACCAGTATGTCTGTCCCTAGGCAAGTTTTGATCAAGGAGAAGAAAGAGAGTCATGAAAACCACAATGACATTAAGACAAAACTATTGGTTTCACACAAACAGACTCCTGGGTGGCAGTATGAAGCCAAGAAAAGAAAGAATGGGTCTTTCATGGATAGATGGATCACAGAAGGGGAATATGCTACACAACTAGCAGTTCTGAAGGGAAGATGATATTTTTCCCTTTGGCTGTCCTGAATAGACAATGGGACCAGCAGTGTTACGATCTAAGAAAGACAATGGACACAACAGACAGAGGCATGGCGGCACTGTCTGCCGAGCAATTATTTCAATGGAGAGAATCCATACAAATTTTTTTTTGTTGGAGGGGGCAATTTGTTGTTGTTGCTGTTTATTTTAATTTAATTCCATCAGGAGGGCAAAAACCAGCCCTGCTGAAAATACCCCATTCACAGAGATGCTAAAGGACACCCAGCAGGTTCACAGTCGCTGCATAACACATCCCAGCCATCTACGATTTTAATGCTTAGGAGGTGCAGGCTGTGCTGTATTAATATGCAAAGTGTGCCTGCCTTCCCAATTAAATGGAAAATGCTATGATTAAAGGCAGTCAGAAGATATTAGATGGATAGTGCTGAACTATGGGCTTTATTTCCTACACACAGAAGCCCCACAGGAGTGCTGATGGAGTACATGCCGGGGAGATTACCAAAGGCGGAACAGAGCTGGGAAAGGAAAAATGCTTGAATACGTAGAAGGGGGAAGAAAACGAGGAAGCTGTTTACAGGAGGATTGAATTAACACAGTACCTCATCCTGGTCTCTCAGACATGGGCCCTCTGGGCCACACATATCTGGAGGGAAACCAAGCACCACTGCTCACAGAAGCCAAATTCTGGCACATCATTTTGAGGGAAGAAGGCCTCAGAAGATGAGTAAATCACAGCATGAGGCCCAGAGAGCTTCACAATTCATAGCCGCACAACCCTGAGGCAAAGCTCAGAGGGGACAGGCCTTTCCTATGCCCCCTCTTCCTTGTTAGCATCAGTACGTTCTCCTCTACCACCTATCTGGGACGGGAGAAGAAAACACAGCAGAGAAGTACAGCATGCTTTACAATTAAACCCATGAAGTTGAGAAGATAAAACAGGAAACATTAATAACTGATTGTAGAGTTCCCTTTGCCTTGCTGTGAAGGGTTTGCTCTCAATCACCCACGTAGCTTTAACCCTCCTGGCTCTGCTCTGCATCTCAGCCCCAGGCCATGGAGCCAGTTCCCCCCACTCACTCTTCCTTCCTGTCTCTGAACACTGCTGCAGCCTGTCACCGACGCACTCTGTGCCCGTGTTTCATGACTTGCATTTAATTAAAAGAGATGGCAAAGTCAGGTATATTTATGGGGACTTCTAATCCTCACACTTACATTTTCAGTTGCTATGGGTTTCCTTCCAGAGTTCGCTCTTTCTCCCCCACCCCCACCATGTAACATGCACCAGAATAAAGTCTAATAAATTCTGCTACGTAATTGGCTGTATATTTTAGGGGTCCATCTATCCCAGTGCTGTGAAAACAGAGGCCTTCAAAAAATTACTGTAAGGACAGAAAACCCTAGGGGAGGGAGTCCAAAGTGCTTTATTTCCTCAAATGACTGCTGCTAAATTGTTACGGGTATGAGGCTGGAGTGCCGAGTGGAACAAAGCCAGAGCCAGTGGCAGCTGCGATGTCACAGGACAGCACTTGAGGGAAAGCAGTTGCCAGAAGTTGCACCTTTAGAGTTTGCTGTCCTGCTTTGCCTGTCTGCGAGCAAGAGAACCACCACAGGGGCTAACCAGAGGGCACTGCCTGCCTGCCCAGTGTGCAGTTCCAGTGAGGTAAAGATGCCTGATGTATATTAATGCAATAACTTCAGGTTCTAGTGTTGCCAATGCTCCAAAGACACTGAAAAGCCCATGATACTCTTTAAGTGAGTGCCTCTGGTACCACAGACTCTCCTAGAAAGGTTGGGAAAAGGTCTCCACATTTTGAGGAATACAGAACTTTAGCTGCTCTTTGACTTTAGGGGGGGATTCCTTTCAGCAGCAACGTGCCCCAGATGAAGACACACAGAGGAAAGGATGCACATTACTTCTAGACTGTCAGCTTAGCTCCAACACAGGTTGGCAGAGCCACGTGTAACGATGGTGCATGTTACTGACTTACCCTATTAACCGCAGAGCTGGTCGTAACAGGTAGGATGCAAAGTACGTCGGAGTTAGCCATGTTTGAGGAAGCCTGCACTGCTGTCTGTTAGAGCCCTTTTGGAGATAAAGAGAAAATATTGTTTCAGCACACTGCAAGAGTATGAAATATTTATCTTTTTTTTGGTCATGTGCATTATCTAATGGACTAACGCATACAAGTGAGGAGTGTTAAAAAGGTGACATTTATGTAAATGAAAGCACTAATGATACATGAACATTGTGTGCTGTATTTGAGGAGGCAGCTCCAGATCATCACAGGACTCTCTTCTACAATGACCTGTAAAGAGGAAATGTGCCTACACAAAACATTATCTGACCTGTTCTACCAGCATTTAGGATGACACACCTCTACTGACGACAATAGGAATTGTCCATAGGCAATGACAGCACTCACAGATGGGCCTGCCGCACCGTGCTTAACATGTTCAGCACTTAGCAGGATTTACTGGTTGTAATCTTTCTCCACACAAGGAATCCCTTCCGCATGAGTACCCGCACCTGACATCAGCATAGCAAAGTCTCCCCACATATCCAAATTCCCACTGACCCGCAGAAATGTCAAATCCCCCATTCACCGCTGAAGCCAAATAAAACACTGCAAAACAAGAGGGAGGGAGAAATTAGATTTCCTCTGGGTTGTTCATGTAAGTAAAAGAAGAAAAAGACATAAGAAAAGAGGAAGGAATTCTAGGAAGTTGGCACATATGTGCCCACTCTGAAAACACACAGAATTAAGGCCAACACTGTATGTCTGAATGCCACTGCAGAAACTCTTCATTTTTCTGTCATTTCTCCACGATGTTAGCAGAAGCTAACACCCCTTAATTAATAATTTTCCACTTTCTACGTTTATGTCCAATGTTAATGTTATTTAAACGTCACCTTATTTTTTTTCTTCTCTCTCCTGTGAATTTCATGCTGGGTTTCTTATTTCCCTCAATTTTTTAAAGAACAGTTTATTAAGAAAAGCTGACTGTACCTCCACTCCGTCTGCTGGAACTGCACTGACAAATAAAAAACCCACCTCACAGGAGACAGTTTTATTCTGTTGATCGGAAGTCTGCCAGCCCAATTTATGATTGGACATAAGATCTCCAAATCTGAATTTATGGGTTGTAGTATAACGACAGGTCAATGAGATTAAAAGTATGTTCATGAGAGAGCTGTAAGGCAATTTGAGTTTCATGGTTCTGTGGTGATTGGGCATTCAGTCTAAGAAAACCTGCGTTAATAAAACACTTGCAGTCCCCGGGAACAATCTGCACATTATTCATTATTGCAGCCTGGCTGCGGTCGCCTTTACCAACACCCCCTCACCATAAAAAAAGAGAGAGAGAGAGGGAAAGCAACTCTCCCCCTCCTCTCTATTCAGATGAAGCCATCAGGGAGATAGTGCCATTGATAACGAATGGGCTGAATTAACAATAGAAACACTTTTCTTCCTTATCATATGGTTCACATAATCAAAACGGGGAGGGGGAATGGGAGGGGAGAAGAAAAGTCTGAGCCTCACATATGGGTCTCTCCCACCAACTGAAAAATATATGGACTAAACACAGACCAGCAGCTTCTAATCACATACAGAGTAACTCCCCTGCCTTCAAGGAACCCTGTTTATTGAAGAACCACCCTACAAACCTTAAACACAGGGCTTAAATGAGTCTTAGCCAGGTCACACAGGCTTGCATAGGTCATCCGAATCAGAGCAAACCCGCATAAATTGTAGACATGGGCCTCGCAGCTGCATTTGGATCTAGGGCCAACAAGCCTCGCTGTTCAGAATACAGGCTTGGGCTTCAGAACAGGTTGGTTTGGCCCACAGGCTGGATGTGGCAAGTCCTGCAAACTTCAGGTTCAAATTCAAGTATCTCCCAGGGTTGGAACCCCTTTAGGTTCACTATGTTACCATGATAACCTTCAAGTGAAGCTCAGATCTTGATCCGAAGTTACCTGTGGGTTTGAAGTTGTTTGCTTCTACCACTCTAGTTCACCCTGTGTTTCCCTGCAAATAACTACTAGTTCAAGCCCAAATTAAATTCCTCATATTGCTATGGCATCGCACCCAGACTCCTGCCTATTCCTACCTAACACGGGAACACTGCCATCCTTCAGATTATACAACGCACCACGCAAACAGAAGGGAACCTGCAGCAAATCCAAAAGTCATCATCTTTCCTCTTTAAGATGTTTCGTTCTTCATCAATGCTTCTTTTCGTCATCATGATAAAGATTTTAATTCAAGAAAGATCACAGGGTATAATCATTTGGTGGTAGGGAAAATGTTATGTGCTTTGTTTCCATGTGGACTCTGTCTAAATAAACCAAACTCCTCATGCTCCTTTCCCCATGCAAGTCCAAGGCCCAAATTAATCTTGGCCTGATTTAAGAAGGGCTGAGAATCCACAATTCTAGTATACTTCAGGAATTGCTGTAGGTGCCCAGCACTTCTGAATATTAAGCACAAATGCTGAAAAACTAGAGCAGAAACATATGGAATGCAACACCAGCAGCCCTGAGGACAAAGGAAGGACGTGAAGAAAGGAGCCTGAAAAGGGATAGGGCCAAGAAGAGATGATGGGGAGCTGTTATTTTTCTGTACGTTTTCATAAATAAAGGTCAATTACGCTGCTTTTTGACTATTCCAACCACTACGCAATGGAGTCCCAAATCAAAGATCCCTGTGTACCTACAGAGCTGTTACTGCTGAAGGGGCCAGAAAACGTTTGTTGAGTAAACCCATCTCTGATAGGCAATGCGATACCAGGACGTTCCTGTTTCATTGTTGTTTAATCTGTTCTGTTGTCAGGCAGGGCATTGGGCCAGTAAAAGTTCCCACTGCCTCAGCTTCAGGGGTGGACTGGCTTCAGAATTTATACAAATAAAAGAAGAAACGAAAAGCGCCGGCAGCACCAATCTGATTACAGAGTCATTTATTTTCTGGTCGTTAATAATTTGTGCAATAAAAGATTGCGTGCCTTTCTGAGTTAGTAGGAGTTATTGGCACAAATTTCCCTCCACGCTGGTGTGAGTCTGTGCTTGGAACATAAATTATTAGTTCCTTATCGCACTCCTCCTCATTTTTCATGCTGCCACAGCTAGATCGCCAGAAGCCAACCCCTCAGTCTCGGTCTTATTTTATGTTGCATGAGAAAGGCAGCAAAGATGGCTATTCCATCTTTAATTACACAAACTCACTTTTGCATTGCCTCTCCCCCAATCTTCCTCCCCAGTTGAATACTGGCAGGTGTGTGCACTGTATTGTGTCTGTGTGTATGCCGCTGTCTGTGGAGATACGCAGGTACTCTGCCATTCGCCAGCTACGTTTCTAATGAAAGCAGTGTTCTTTGACAACACTCAGAGTAAGGAAATGACAGGCTTCCACCATCCTGCCAGCTTCTATCAGGTATCTGTTTGGAATACTAGCAAGAAAGTTGCATGCGTGCATCTCAGTGTGAGGATAAAAGGAGACTGGAATTCATGCCATCCTTGAAAGAGTAGGAGGGAAGTACTGCCACAGCATCGGGTCGTATACAAGACAGCTATATCTCTAGTTGCAGGTTAAGTTTAAGTCTTGGATGTAGCTAAGGAAATGCTTGGGCTTTCTCTTCCTATAGCATTAAGCAGCTGAATGATAAGAACGCCTCAATGCTCCTCCACAAAATGGATACTTTAATCACATTTCCAAAGTATTTGAAGTTCAGTAGGGGAAATACACTAAGGATTAAAACTCATTTAAAAGCTATCAAAACATCCTTCTTGTTTCTCTGACACACAGAGCTGAAATGCTCTTTAGTGATGCTGATTGTTTTGTTAAATACAGCAGTTCACATATAAACCACACCAAAATTCTTGGACTTTTCCATATGTCAGCCTCATGGTCTTCTCCATTCAACATATCTCTTTCAATTGTGTCCCAGGAACATTTGCACCAACATCTGCTTAACTTCAAAAGAAGTACTGACAGATTCAGACGACAGAGCGTGTCTGGCATCTGCAAACGTACTTGCCAAGGGCTGTGCAAACCATAAGCTTCTACAGATAAGTGAAGTCAGGAGGTACACAAGCAGCTTTGCCTCCTCCTCATTGAAAGACAACTACCCACCGATTGAGAGCACTTTTCTATGCAGCACCCATTCACAGCAGTCTTTGGATCCACGTTCTCTTGGTCTTTCCTTACACGCTCCACCGGCAACTCTAGTCACTCCTCTGGTCACAGCCAAAGCCCACTACTCTCCCTCCCAGATTCTTGAAATGCTGAATACCTGCTGCATAAACCAGGTTGTGGGAGGCCAGGAATGACTGTGCACACTGGAGGTGTCTTATTACAAAGGGTATACGTGCAACAAGCTCCAGTGGAGCCACAGGTTGGAGATCACGGGGCGTTTTATTCAGCTTTACAGAATGCTTTCTCCTGCCAGTATGGCTAAGCACAAGCAGCCCTACTGAGGTCTGACGTTGTCTATCAATAACAGAATGATGTTTAGGGCACCCCTGTGTACCTATGTTACAAGGAACACATGTTCCTCCATTCCAAGAGGATTTATAACAGGGGGCTTGGGCAGGCATAGCACACACGTAAGGGTGTATTGTCAGTTCAAGAATGATTGATGGCTCGGTGCTGGGCATGTCTCTAGTGATTATACTGCATTGGTAAGTCACTGTTCATTTCAAAATGATGCTTATGTCTACAGGGTAACATCCAACACATCCATGGTTCACGCTATGTTCCAAATGTCCTCCCTGAATTCTTATGGTCTGCTGAAGGGGCATCACTAGGGCTCTGCTTCATTGGGTTAATTTCTGTCAGAATCAAAGAGCAGCCTTTCCCCCCACAGTACAGCTAAAAAACCTCACTAGCTATCAGCACGTAATAGAGCTGCAGAGAAGCACACCATCCTCATCAATTGTAGCAGGATGCCCACCCCACGGTAGTTTAGGAAGCCCATGTGCTGCAGAACATCCCCCAGACTGCTATCAAAGTGAAGTATTGCTCACACACAAACCCCCTGCCCACTTACTGCTATCTCACTGAGTACCTATGTTAGAAAACACCCTGCTCAGTCCCACCCAGGAAAAGAGTGAGTCTATGTTGAAAACGTTAACACAGGAGGGACTATAGCTGCAGTCACATTACAGCTGTAATAACCATATTTAAAACAATAAATGAATGTAAACAAAGTATTTGCACGATCACTTAGCAGATCTGTCCTTGAAAATACTCAAACACAGGAACACCAGCATCACAGAACTCCTTCAGAACAAAGATTTATAGATCACAGTAGCAACCCCTCCGGTCTATCACAAAATTACACTAATGGACAGAAAAGAGAATCTTTACATTAGCAAAAGCAATCATTTTGCACTGCGTATGTGCTTCTGGTTACTGGACACAGATCTTGGGCTTTTGCCTGATTCTCTCACTACCAGATTCACATATCTCGCGCTGTTTGCCCCCACAGCTCTGATTTTTTCCTAGCTCGTTCCCAGTTTGGACTCTCCAGTTTAAAGCTGCAGACTAGGCTAGGAAAAAAACCATCTAGTTCCTTTTGAAATCAAGGCTTGAGATCATGATACTGAAAAAAAAAAGAGTGAGCAGAAGGTTACTTGGCTGCAGAAAGACCCAGAAGTGAGGATGAAATTGAGCCACCGGGTTCAAATCCAGATCAACTGAGAGGGTACCTGAAATCAGGGCTTCTGATTCATTGCATTTAGAAGGAAGGCCGACTGTCCCTTCAGGACCTATGGACCGAAACTCCTGGGAAATTTATTTTAAGTCCTTGCGACAGGCAAATTTCTATCCTTGGAGAGAAAAATACTGAATAAAACCACTTCATGGACATCTTCTTAGGCTTTCGCCAAGATTGTCTTACAACATTTGGTGCATTAGAGGACATTTCCCGAGTGCTCCAGCAAGCACATCTTCACTCTTGCTGTGATCAAACAGTTTTAAGATATTTATCACTCCTTCTTCTACTTCCCAAGAGAACTCCCTTTATCACAACCTATACCAAATTTGTTTTGCTGCCATCAACACCTGCCAAGGCCATGCTTCTATAAAATAAGTTGGCAGCATGCCACAGGCAGGACTTGTCAAAATACTGTCTCCATGCTGCCTATTGGAGGACCCACACCCGGTGACATTTCCACACCCTCCCCAAATCCTTAGTCACATCCCTCACCGAGACAGCTGGCCAAATACCAGCTCTCATGCAAAAGATGAAACTGAGCTGCAGAAGTGTTTAAAATTTCTGGTGAAGCAATGACAAGATGTAGAGGGAAGGTTACAGTGGAATTTGTCCAGTAAAGTTTCTGTGGGTATAAAAGCAGCAGACAAATACCCCAAGAAAGTACTTGACAGCCAACGCGGAACTGGACTTCAGCGTCCACTTAAAGGTTAAAAGCAGGCTGACAATTCTTCAGCTGAGTAGTCTGGTTGCAAACCATTTTCAAACAAGTCCCTGGAAATCCGGTCTGTATCATTTGCCTAAACCTTGCCAGCTTAATCTGAATAATAACAGAGAAATGGTCCCTACAAGGCTAAATGCTGTCAGTGTAGGACCAGCCAGGAAGATAAATTAAGCAGCACGCGTGGCCTTTAAAAGAAACAGTGCATTTCCTATTTTCACATCTGGAAATCTCAACGCTGTAGTAGCAACACTGGCAGCAGTTCCTCAGTCACTGTCTTCCTAAGAGAAAATGCAGCACTTCAAGCAAATGTCCTTCTCCAGATCCCTTTCTCTTCTTTTTTTCCTATAGCCAGCATGCGGTTCATTTAATTCATGATGCTTCTTTGCACAGCAATAGCAACCATCATCTGAAGTTCATGAAACACTTGGCAAACAGTCCTTTCTCAGCTTTCTGGTAGTACTGTGGGGAGCCAGGGAAGCACCAACCATGGGCAAGTATTAGTATGATTTCTGATGTGCAGGGCAGTAATGTAAAAAAAACCCCATGCTTTAGGAGCAGTGCCCCAAAGTACCAAGAACCTCATAAAAACGTTTTGCTCTTCAATATTCTTGAATATTTCAATATGTAGTTGAATTTCCAAATCCATTTCTTAAATCTATTCTGCTTTTATTTTTACTTCACCATGTTCAACCCGATGGATATTTGCTGCCTTTTGATTTTGTGCACAAAGATTCAGAGAAATCAACTTATTACCCTCACCTTGTCTGTGGAAAAATGAAGGCACAGGGCAAGCATTTGGCATTTCAGAATCAAGAGAGAGGAAGAGGAGACAACTCTGTTTCCTTAACACAGGCAGCTCCACATAACCAGACTGTTCTAAAACGGACCGTGCATGTTACTTACTACCTACTAAGCATAAAATAATTCAGTTTTCTTCCTTATAAATAAGGATACTTGACTTTAGTGTTTCTAGAAGGGGGACCCGATGCGTCCCATTTCTCCCACCCTTCCCAGTCTGAGGTTTGCACATATCTCCTGAAAAATCTGCCACTGTGCACGCACAAGCTGTATTGCACTTAATGAGGCACTTCAGGTTCAATGAGGTCCTTCATCTTTTCAGTTCTAGCTCTGTGCTTCTCCCTTCCAGGCATGTAAGTTGGCTCCTGCACAATCTTCATTATGGTATTTCTTTTTCCTTAAGTTATAGCTCTATGGTTCCTTTGCCTCCTGCCTGAGGCAAGAGGCTAAGGGGTTAGAACTCCCTGGTTCTGTTTCCAGATCTGTCACTGAGCTATTGTGATCCTGACAACAAGCCAGGAAGGTGGCATTTTTCAAACTTGAGTGCCTAAATTTAGGCACCTGACACAACCTTATTTACTGAGATGATAAGCATCCATAGCTCTTATTAACAAAGAGCAATAATTATGACAGTATCCAGTGTCTCATACTTCTGACTCCCATCGCACTTTCACATTTCATTAATCCCAAATCAGCATCTCCCTTTAATAGCCAAAGATAATGCAAGCGTTATCTTCAAACCCAGTATAACCTATACTCCTAGTTCTTCTGGAAGCTACGCTCTACTGTCAACAGAACCTTCACACGTATACCTAAAAGGTTAAACCAGAACCATAGATACAAGTTTCTGATATCGAGCAATGCATTGACCTCCCCTTCCCTAATCCTTTCACCATACACCACCACAGTAGGAAACAGAAGCTGCTTTAATTTTCCTCATTGGGATCCACAGTACTTTTAACATTCTCAGCACTCTAACCAGAAAGAATAATATACATGCTTGGACTGTGGACTATTGCACGTATATATAAAAATTTACACAGCTCAGTTTTTAACTGATCTCACAATAGGTCCATAAAGCATGAAAACCGAACCTTCCAACCAAGTACTTTATGTGCACACCCTTCCTACAGACCTGTAAACCCCCATAAAAGGCTCTCTCTTAATCCATATGGTAACTGTACACCTTTTTATTTTTTATTTTTTTTTAAGAAGTACCAAAAAAAAAAAAAGTGCTATAGATGCTTAACATTTCAAGGTGTCTATTCGGTACTGTGTGTGAATCGACAGGGAGACAGAACAATACTTTATTATACTGCACATGTATGGTTCTACATCAGATGGACTTTGTCAGTAATCTGATTATCTCTTCTATGAAATCAAAATAGCTAGGGAGAGAGAGGTTTTACCCTAATCCTCGCGCCATCTCTGGGAACGGTTCGTCGTGCAGAAGCATTTAGCAATGGGAATGGGAATTAGGGGAGGGGGGTCCTCTTTTCCCCTCCGCTAGCAGAAATCGGGGTTCCCAGCCAGCCAGCCCCTGTCCAGCGGGATTGGGGGTGGGAAGAAAAACGGGAGGAAAGAAAAAGCAGAGCGGGACCTTCGACTGAGCCCGGCTCCGCCAGCTCTGCCCTGGGGCCGGCCCGGCCTGGCGCCGCCCGGCCCCCCCCACCCCCCCTCCCCGGCTCCCCGGGGCGCCGCCGCCGCGGTCGGAGCCGAGACGGCGATGAAGCCGCCGACACGTTTCAATTAGCGCGGCGGCCCCGGCCGCTGCCTCCCCCGGGGCGCTGCGGGGCACGGCCCGGCCCGGCCCGGCCCGGCCCGCCCGCCGCCTACGCGCTCCCCGGGCGGCCGGGGCCGGGCAGCCAGCGGCGCGGCCGGCGCTCGGTGGGGAGCGGCGGGCGGGCGGGGAGGAGGGGGGGGAGGCTTAAAAGGGGGCTAGCCTGGAAACACACGGGTTTGAGAAAACGGCTGCGCCCCGCGGGAGGCCCAGGGTGTCGCAGAACGGAACCACGCGAGGCGGCGTGGCGGGTGGGTGCTGCGGGAAGCCGAGTAGAGGTGTGCAAAAGTCCCGGCTGGAGCTGCTGAACCCCCCGTGGGTGAAAGGGTACTCAAGGCCGGAGGAGCGTGGCAAGGGCCCACGGAGGCTACTAGGAGGAGAGCGACGCGCACGGACGGTACTGCTGCAAGGCCCGTGGGCAGCCTCACAAAAGAGCAGAAATAAAACGTGGAAGCTGCGCGTGCCGATACGGGCAACGCCGGTACGCCAGACGCATTCACAGAGAACGCGGCGCTGGACTTTCGACTTGCGTACGTGCAACCACGAAGCACCAACCTACAGGAATTTGCAGGGCAACAACGAGAGGGGACGGCATCGCACATGGCGGCCTCATCTTCATGAGCCGTCAAGATGCGTTGCGGGCACACAGTGCAGGGTATATACGATGATCAAACTGTGGCAGCACAGAACAGCGCACCGTTACTGGCGTTTTGCACATCAATATTGGTGCTTTTCTGAATATTTTAGCAACGAACGGCTTCCATCCTGAGATTTTCACATTTCTGTTTTGACCCTTCGACACACAGATACAGGGCTTAGACGTAGGAAAGGTCTTCTGAATTATCAAGCGCCACGCTCCAGCTGAATAGGAAAGAGTCTCCAAGCACTGGTGGTGTGGCAAAGGATGAAGTCACGATCCGAGCCCCATCCCTTCAAGCCACCTCCGCCAGATTCTCCACACCCAGCAAGACCTTTCACGGAGACAGGCTCTGGCACTAAGCATATAGTTTCAAGATTCAGTTTTCCCCCTATTTATCCTACAAAAGGCACCAGATGCAATGCAACGACACAAGTCTCAAGACTCCTGGCGCCCTCTGCCCACGTCTCTCTTCTTTCAGCATGAGGGACCATCTTCAAGAGAGGTGGGTCTCCGCTGTACAAGAGACGAACCTGGGGCAAGCATCTTATCCTCTCGTTCCCTCACACAGAGATGCATTTGTTGCCTGGGAAAGTAAGGAAGATGGTGGAAGTTGATTCCCCCTGTGCATGTTCCTTTTTCCCTCTGTCAGCATTTCCCTTAATCAGAAGATCTGATGCAATCCCACAAAAGCCAGCTAGTTTAAAAACTACATTAGGACTAGGAGTGTTTTAATCACCACCTTGTCTGACCTGACAGGTTTCAAAGATGTCCTTCTGGCTTCATTTTCAAACAGTTAAAAAATATTTCCTGTATAAGAGGAAGGGCTTTTTTTATATTTCAACAACACAGCTAAAAATTTCACTCATTTATCATCATGGTCCCACTTTCAATTTTGCCTTCCTGGAAATCATTTTGGGATGGGAAAGACAGATTGTATCTCAAGCCATGACATTTCAGTAAAATGCCATCACTTCTCATCACAAAATTATGGTGTTTTGCCCCGGATCATCAAGTCATATATTGAGGAGAAGATTTTTTCTTTCTCTCTGGAGTTTGCATCGCAGAAAAAATTAAGCACAGCAATCTCCAAAATACCTGACTAGACTCAGCCTAACACCGATCCAAAAAAGGGACAAAACTTACCACGGTTATCAAAGTCCCCTTCTACTTGATATTACAAGGACTGGGGAAAGAAGTAGTATGTCACAAGCAACATTCAGCTCTAGCATAAAGGGATATGACACCTATAAAAGTGGAGTTGTGTCCACTTAGCTACAGGAAGGCATTTGATCTCATTGTTATGCAATACATAGGAACCAGATGGTGTGGAAGGAGCTGTTATGCCTGAAATATTTAACCTCAACTCTAAATGTACATCCTGACTTTGAACTGTTCCAAGTCACTACTTCAGGAAAGACTTTCTTCAGAATGAAGCTAATTTTCAAAATCAGATACTTTTTGAGGATAAAACTGAGGTATTTGACATCTGATTTTCAGAGCTGCAGAGCCTTTCCACAGGTTCCCATTGACTTCTACTGGAGTTACAAAGGTGTCTGGAGAAAGACTTGCAGGCTATACTTGTTTCCATGCCAACAACCACAAAAAAGGGTTATTTCAGATACAGACTAGCTAATTTTCAAATGTAAAAACTATCTCCCATTTAAATTATGTTTGCTTCTTCTAAGCAGCTAAGGGGGGGGGGGGGGGCTAATCCATACTGTGGAATAAATACCTGCAATATTTTATTATTAAAATTTAAGCTGTTTTGGAATTATGGAAACATGAGAAAGGGGCTTTTTGTTTATGCCTGTAGACCTGAGGCAGGCAAACTTTCCAGTAGAATCTGAGGTAATTTTACCTGAGCGCATCCCAGTGTAAGAACCTGTCGGCCAGGGACATTATGCCAGCCCTGCCAAGACAGGTGAATAAAAAATGGCAACGAGATAAGCGCGGAGGATTTTAGTCATACTGCTGTACAAGCAGAAGCCAGGAGGGTGCAAGAGTCTTGACAATGCAGATCTCGTTCTGGCAAAACACTCCTTGGCTTCAGTGAAAACTTTGCCTAAGGACGGGTGGCAAATTTCACACCTCATAATGAAATTCACCTGCTCGGTACAAAGGGCCACACGCATCACATTGGAGCAGAGATTCCTCTCTGCACTGACAGCACCCTGTTAGCATCTTCCTGGGGCAAGAAGCTGAGGAAGACTGGAAAATCGTGCTACATCAAACCGGTGGGTAGTCTGCTCCTCAGTCCATCCTGCAACTTAGCAAGGGGTGGCCCTAACACAGCAGCGAAGTATTCCCCAAAACTCAGTTCTCTGCTATGTACCAAGTGCGCTCGCTGCACATTCGCCCCCCAAGAAACCCAGCCTTCTTCCTTGCCAGTGCTTGCTGTGGTAGCTCAGAAACACTGAAAACCAGAAGGTGGCAGCTAGGTTAGTCTCTTAATTGAGGTATGGCCTTCAAAAGTTTGGGTTTTTTTAGCATACCAATAGTGTATTTGCGAGAGAGAGGAGAGAAGAATTTGCTTTTATCAGAACAGTTCTATCAGCACAATCCTGAAAAGGATGCAGCTATACCATCATGATATGTGCTTTATCTTAGCATAGCTTAGAGAAGTTATATAGCTTCAATTGCATTGGTATAGTCAATGGAGTAAAACCCTTAAGTAAACAGGGTTCCTTTCTGATCTAAAATGGAAATGAATTGTCTTAAAGGCGTTTTTGTGGGCCCTCGGCAGACGTGATTTTAACTAACATGTAGGTCATAGGTACAAAGAACATAGCACTGCAGAAATCTGTTTGAGCCTTTCCATCATTTGTTCTTTGTTTCAGGCAAGAAAATCCTGAGAAACTGACTAATTTTTTTTTAATTCCAGAAAAATGCTGGGATGCAACTCTCACTGGAATAAAAAATGGCAGAGCTCAGAGCCCTCATGAGCAATTGCTCACCAAGAAACTCTGCCAGGAATTATAACTTGGGGGTGTGGTGGGGTGGAGGGGAGAGTGTGGAGCAGAAGAGGTCCAAAATGATGTGAGGAAATAATCTCTCTTTAAAAAGCAAGATGGGAAGAAAAGAGTTGCTCCCTAGATGAGTTTTGAATGCCAAGTTTCAGCAACTTTCAGTGCCACATTATAAACCCTTGAAAAACGAGATTTAAGGCTTCTTATCAATTAGACGCACTACCCTTTGTGCTCATAATTTTTACAGAATTGCAAATGCTTCTCACTCTCTTCTCCTAGACTCAGGGAGGAAAAAATCTGGAGGAAAAAGCCAAGTTCCTTTCAGGGACGAGCTGTTCATTCTTGAGGCAGAAAGCCTGGAGGGCTCTGTGCAGACCCTCATAAAATGACAGTGGTGGCCCCACAAATTTGTTCCTAGGGTTAGCGCTCTGACTGACCCTTCCCCATTCATCATACCAGTTCAGTCACTCATCATGAATGACACAGCATGACACCACATGAATTATCCCTGACCTTCAGGAGCAGTGGCTCCTCCAGATCAGGTTGGGGTCATGAGGAGGGCAGGAGGGAGAAGTTGGTCTATTAGTCCTGGGGATTAGCAGAATGCTTCAGCCTCCAGAGCAAAAAGGTGACGAGTTCATGGCATGAACCTGTCCTCATGGCCCAAGTAACAGTCCTACAATCTCAGCCATCAAGCCCAGGAGTGCTGTGTGAGGTAATGGTGTCTCTAGGATCGTGAGAAGCCCACGTGAACCGCTTTGGGTGAGCCAACTCTGGACACAGCAAAAATGCCTGTGCCCTGATCCAGGCTGATTGCACCACAGAAGCCACAACCAGGACGGGTGGCTTGGCAACTGGGCAATCCTGGTGTCTACTGCAAATTGGCTTGCCACAATGCCAAGGAGCTAACAGATTGTTGGCATTTCTATTAGAAGCACAAATTACTGGGTGTTTGTCATTTGTCTGAAAGCTGGGCTTTGCTTCTTGTAGAAAGATGGAAGGTTTGTCCCTAGATCACATCACTGCTCCAAGGAGGTCGGCATTCATCCTGCCTCCTGCAGCAGACAGTGCTTGATACTGCGAAGGAAGGTAAAGTCAGGACTCATCCAGGTTTGGGCCCCATCCGGACATTCCTACATTCAAAATTTAGATGCTTTTTCTGTGCGTTGAATAACCAGATCTTGCCTATACAGTATTACAAATACAATGTAAATGTTCTTAGATACTTTCTGCCATAGAGAATGACTTAACACACTTTAGTTTAAGGCATCTTTCACATACAAAAACTGCATGATGAAATATGCACAAATAAATCTACTCCTTTCAGATGTTCCTTATCTCATTCAATGCCCAAAATTTTCAGCATTACAGGAACGTTTAATATTAAGTAAATGAATCATACCACTGAATTCATTAATACCTCAAGTCTAGCAAACACTTGTTGTTTACAAACAACTCCACCCAGATGAGTCTACAAATCTCGGTTCAGCTAATCCCTGAGTAAAGTTACCCATAATGCAGTACTGTTAGCAGGATCAGGGCCTAATGATTTAATCCAGCGAAGAATTACTAACTACTGATGCTAGTGAATACAATGGGGCCATTCATGTACAGAAGTGTTAGGTGGATTGAGATTTAGAAATAAAACTGGGAGAGTGATTTTTCTGTAATACCAATTAAAATTCAACAACGAATCTAATAAGTTCTTGATGCAGACAAGCAACAAATGAAAAGGGTTGCAGTCCTTTAACATAGTGAACTAATCACGTATTTCATCTGCTCAACATTCATTCTTGGAAAATCAAAATTTAAAAGTTAATGCTGCCATTTTTATGTCTTCTTAGTGCATCGGGGTATCTAATGTCCACCAAACCACCACCTCTTGCCAAATTATTCGTTCATATTTATCCAAGACCATGGCATCAATAAGAACTGAAATGGCACTGCTCTCATGTCTTTATCTATAGGAAGATACCCTTGTCACCAAGACTAGTTACAAGCCCCAGAAAATTCCCTCCAGGAAAATCGAACATGGCAGTTTTTACCCAGTATTGACCCAGAATATTTACTAAAGCAGTGTTTAAGGAAAGGCATGTTATTCTGCATGGGGCACTAGGGAGGTCTACATCTTCTGCTTCCCCCAAATCAAACAAACCGCAGAGCTAGCAGTGAAGTTCCAAATATTTCCATCATTTAGCTGCAGCCTGAGAGGGTATAAGCGCTCCCCAGGATTTTAATTCCTACTCTACCTTCATGCAGGCAGAAAATGGAAATGAAGGAACTGGTCTATCATTTTGGCAGGTGATTCAGCTTTCTTTGCTGCATGCTGGCAATTAGTTTGCATTATTACAACTGTAGGAAAACGTACAGTTGCAAGTCTCTGCTTATGTGGGGCGGGTAGGGAAGCTAAAGGAGGACTCAACACTAGCAGCTGCTCCCCAAGGCACTGTGCCTGGGGCTAGACTCCATTCTAGTCTGGACTAGATTCCCACAGCACCATACAGCGCGTAAAAGGAGTTTCAGAGATGGTGCCTCCTCCCTGCCCCCTGCACAGAGGCAGCAGAAAAAAGTTCCTTGCATCCATCTTCTTCCCTGTGCACCTGTACAGGGTTAAGCATATTCTAACCCACTGTCTCACAATGTATTATGCTAGGGCATGACCTTACAGCTAGGGTACCATCGTGCAGCTGCTGTCCTAGGACAACGTCTACATACTGATTCCCTGCAGAAGGCGGCAGGCTAGAAAAGGGAAAAAAAAACCAACCTCAACCCCCCACCCCAGCCAAACCTTTACAGGAAAGAGATGAGGATGTAGATTCCTCACCAGTAATTCCATTAGAGATTATTAAATCTACTCCCCCTAAATAAGGTCATAGGCTTTTTCTTTTTTTTCAGTCTATCCCTCCTTTGCCTGTTTCCTCTAGGCAGGCACCAGCACCAAAGCTCTTTATACATTATCTGAATCTATTTTCTTTTCAGCAAAGCAGATTCTTAAAAGAAAACAAATTCCCAACTTTCTGTTCTGTTGGCCGTAAGCATCAGAGCGTGAACCGACGATCATACAGGAATCAGGAAGAAACCTTGTATTCCTTGTATATAGTAATAAACATTCAACTAGGTGCAGAATACGACAGGAGAGATTGTGAATTGGGGTTACTACTGCAAACAGGAGACAGGTTTTGTTAGATTAAATCTGTAATCCTTTAGCATAAGAGAAGTCTCTGTCCTTTTCCTGATAGTGACATTGCCCATCATCTGGCAGCCACGACCAAATGAAATAACACACACTGAGGCATTCCCAAATGAATTGGTCTCCCACTCTCCTTCACTCTCTCGAGTTTGCCACTGGTAGTTTTGCATTTTCTGCACCGTTACATGCAACAGTGGTGCTTACACAGAGAGAAATCCCCTCTCAGTTAAATGGGATTTTGTGTGTGAGTACTTACTCACGGCATGCTGGGGTTGTGTTACCACCCTCTTCCTCGGGTTCTGCTGTGGGAGAACAACTTTGGGTGGGTGAATGTGGACACCACACTCTGAAAATAAACCAGTCAGTATGAGCTCTATTCTACTTCATGCCACAGCCAAGAGCTATCCACTACAACATCACGAACAGGTAATTCTGAGAACTGTTAGTTTCAGCTTTACCATCTGCCCCTCTGTCAGCCAAACTTCAGTTCATGAGGAGATTAAGAGTTATCCCATATGTTGAGGGATATCAGATCAATTTTAGGTGTGATTTTAAGCAACTGAAAAAGGTTTCCCATTTTGAACCAGACTTTTTTCAGTTTAATTTATATCAGCGTTTCAAATGAAACTGAAAAAGGATGTTGGCACACATGCACTTTCCAAATGGACTTTGTCTAATCCGTTTAATCACTGACCCAGTCACAAAGCCACAACAGTAGAACATGTGCACAACTCGGCTGTTTCAGTGTAAAATCCAGTGGTTTAGCATAAACTATCAGTGAAAACCAGTGCCTCTCTGCTGTTTGACATAAAATGACAGCTTATCAGATTCCCAAATCAGGATTTCTTCTCCTTCCATAATTATTCTTCTTAGTGGTTACAGATACCCTTTCTCCTAGAAAGTCACATAGTAGGAATTAATATAAAAAAATCAAAAGTCACATCAGCTAAAAATCCTGTGGCAAGATCTCAGCCTACAGCAAGAACAGCTAACCATTCATGGACCCATGTGCTCCAGGATCAACCTTTCATACTCTTTTGGACCTACGGACAATAGGAACTTGAACCAGTATCCCAGACGTTGTTTCTCTTTTCCCTTGTTGCTGTCCTACCCTCCTTTATACCAATGATTAAGAGTATTCAGAAAGCTGACCTGATAGTCTGTAAGATAAAGTCCCCCATTATCCTGGGCATGCTTTTTGCTCCATTTAATTGTATGTATTCAAAGGTATTCATAAAAAAATAGGCAGTGTGCTATAAGGAACATATCTCTTCTGCAGGCTCCTTTCTAGATACCTGGCTGTGGATATTCAATCTGCGAATCTTTTAGTCCTTAGGACACAATGGGGGACAAATGAGGTTGGTAAATTATATGGCATCTATCTGATATAGACGCATCAACCACTTTCTGCCACACCAGGCTGATTGCTCTTTCCAACATTACAGAGAAAAAGAGAGAGTACAAGGAGTAGAGAGAAAACAAAGACGACTGTCACATCTCCAACTTTACTCCAGAAAAGTAATCAGCTGAGCAAAAGTCCTCCTCCTCCAAGGAAACATGGTAACTGAATTTCATCTTCTTCCCCTCCCCTCAAGATGGACGGTCTTAATTGCTCATGCCAAAAGAGCAAGTAAGAAAATCTTTCAATCAGTTAAAGGCGATGGTGAGTGACAGCAGGCCAGACACATTACCTGTCTGTAGTCTCCAAGAACTCTACTGTAGCTGGGATCTGTTCATTTGTCTGGGATAGACTGTTCTTATGACCCACAATCAAACTCTCCCATTTGTTGGCTATTCAGATTAGTTCCCAACCCTTTTGCAAAAGTTCCATAAAGTTTACAGTTCAAGCCTGATCTTTAATTTGGGATACGTTTGATTTTATTGTCCTCTAATGCTTCTCCCATGCTTCCTTCCTCAATGCTGTGTTTTCTGCAGGATGAATGCTCCAACACAGATTTGGCAGGGGGAAAAAAAAAAAAAAAAAAAAAAAAAATCAAGTGGGTCTATCTCTCCAGCTATGCTTTTTTTGAACATCAGAAAGATATATCCTGTAGTTACCTAAGATGATGTGGTCAGTGTTATAATGGGTTTTTTTCCTCAGCTGCTATATTATGCTCAAAGAAAAACAACAGATGCTCTGTCTTTTTAACATTACAAATAGGTATCAAAGGGATGCCCTGGGAAGGCAGGTGACCTGCAGAATGATTTCTCTATTAGAATTTAGTCCACACAGTGAAAAGATTGAGTAGCTCTGTCCTATGGATATATAAAAAATAGCAGATCTGCTTCCAGGCATTGCTGAGGTTGCCATGATGCAACCTGCTTCTCCCATGCTTGAAGGTAGTCTTGAAGATATCTTGTAATGCCACAGCAGCGCTTTTGTGGGACTTCACAATATGAGGTGGCTTACTAAATTTGGAGAGAAAGCAAGTATAAAATTTATGACCTCTAAATGCATACCACATGCCATCAGCAAGAAGGCTTTGACTCAGAATAGCCACCATGTCTACTCCCAGCTAGACATGAGAAACACAAAGTGTCATGGAAATACCAGCTGCATGATGATAAAAGAATCACTTGCTAACAGGTCTATCGAGAGTAATGCCAATCTTGCCTCCTTTTGTTCACACCATCCTCCTCACAAGAAGGAATACAAGTTGAACATTCCCATACCTGGCACAAAAGAAAGGAGAGTGGAGCTGGGGATCCATAACTGGGGTTAAATGCCAAACTCATCAAGGACATAGCAAGGATACACCATCCCCATCACGCTTATAAAGAAGAAGAGAGGCAATGCAGGAAGAGAGGAAGGGGACAGGGAAGCAAATAAATAAGGACAATGCACAATTTATGAAGACAAGAAGGTAGTAAGTGCTACTCACCCAGAGTGTAAATTGGTATTGATGTCACAACACAGCCCAGCCAAAAAATAATGATGATGATAATTTAGGGCTTGCACTATATCTCACTCAAGCCACAGTCCTATCCAACAGCAACTCTCATCCTGCTGCTTTCTTCCCCTTCTCTATTCATTGGTGTCCTCCTAAATCAAATACACTCGATGTTGATTTGATTATATTTCCTTATTTTATTTATCATCCATCGCTCACTTTTCTACTCTCCTCACAAGTTCTCAGTGGGCATCTCAGTCATTTTCTGGTACCTGGCAGTACTCAGAGGACCAAGCTTGTCTTTAGGCCACAGGAATTAGAATCCTTATGCTGGTAAGGATTCATGCATCCTTCCCAGCCCTCATCTGTCATCCTTTAATCTCGCCTGTTTTATGCTCCAGATCCTGGCTACCCAGTCCTGACTTCCCAGGTTTATAGCCCTGACTTACTTCCCTCCTGTAACATTTTACTGCCTGGTTATCGGCCCTTAGGGGCCTCATTTACACAAGTGCTGTTTTCGCTATAGTTAAGACTAATTCACTGGGTTACAGTTTGCTCTTACATCCTACATTCTGTTCAGTTCCATGTCTCCTCTCTCCTGCAGGGAGGCAAAGGATTTTCTAATGGACAGGAGTTTGGGGTTTTTTTTAATTATGGGTATTAATCCCCTTTTGGGTGTTTCAAAGCCTGAACTAAATTCTCCTCCTCTGTATAGCATGATTCCCCCTGTTTCTCTTTGATGCACCTGTGCCCTCTGGGCCCTTCATAACATCTGTGGGACCTCAAGAAGGAGACTTCATCTGGGATCTGCTCTCGTCATTGAATTTGATGTTCTAGGGGAATGGCAGACCACAGTCCTGAGAAAGCCTTGGGAGCCAGACATGTCCTTTGTTCGCACCTCTGGTCCAGCTGACAGCATCCTGTTCCTAGAATGTACGTGTGTGTTTTCTTTTTTTTTTTTTTTTTTTTAAGTTTATTTTCATTTTCTCATTAGGGAAGGAAATACTTTCCTTGTCATTTATGTTAATTTCTTCCCTAAAGCTTTCTATGGTTACTCTATGACCATTAGATTTCTACCTTTCTAATAGACACACACGTACAGATACAGGTAAGCATACACACACAGGTAATATATATTGGTGTAGGTATATGGCTCATTTCAATAAATCTCCCTAAACAAGGCTCATTTTCCAGGGCTGCTTGCTTTCACAGCTCCAACTCCAGCTGGGTCTGCGATTTATTTTGTTTATGGACCGGTTTTCATATAAAAGCGCAGCACAATCAATGCCCTTCTCTACACTAAGTCAAAACCAAAGAAATCACCTACAGAAAGACAGAGGACACAGTCAAAGGCCACGTGGTCAACCTATACGTGGCCCCCAGGGCTGTATCTAATGTGCCTAAAATGGAGCAGACAGGTGGTACTATGGAGAACAGGTTAAGTGTGATCCATGGAAGCTATACAATGTGACCTGTTTAGCGTTGCATGCCCAACAAGAACCAATTCAACTGCCTAAGCAGCTGAAAGAGAAACTCTAAATTTGAGTCACATTAGAACCTCCCACATGCCAGGATCAAGAGTCCATTGAATTCTGTTTCAGCAAACTATTCAGCATCAGCTTAATTCCAAATAGCACCATAACAATGTCAATTACATGAAAAATGAAACATGAATTTGTAAATAATACTGTCTTTTGCTGTTCTCTGTTACTTTTACAGGATCAAAAGCTTATTGCCAACATTTATTAGATTTCCCAACATATTGCAAGAGATAAATAGATATTATCCCTATTTTTTTGATAGCTAAACTGTGGCACAAAGAAATTAAATGAGTTGCCTAAGGTCACACAATGAACAGTTTAGGAACTGGATCACTGGACCCATTCTTTCCTTCTAATGTCTGTGTTTCTAAATGGCAAACCCTCCAGGGGTTTGGCACACACTTGCAAATGATTTTCCAAAACTACCAGTATTGGCATAACTCCATTCCTATAGAAGCCAGTATGCTGTGAACAGAATTAGACCAGCTTATTATCTTAAATGGCAACAAAGCTGAAGCAGGGCCAGCTGCAGTGCAAAACCTCACCCAAATGCAGAATCAATAAATCTCCAGAGGAAGTGACAATAGTAAAAAAACCCCACAGCATCAACAAAAAAAAGCAAAACTAAAACCAGAAATGAAAACACAATCACAAGAATTTAAGGGTCATAGAGGAGCAAGAGTTCAGTGTGTTATGGTATGGTTCTAATCCGTGATACGGGCTTCTGGCTACTCTGGGATTGCACATAAATAATAATATCCCACACGTGCAGGGTTTTGTTTTTTTTTTCTTAAATTGGCCTCTTCAGCAACAATGACCACAACCAGATCCTCATCCCACACACCTTTCTTTTCTTTGAAACCCACACGCGTCGTACACTCAGATAAAACAAAAAATCCCTTTTTAATAAACGGGGACGTACCTAAAGTGCTACCTTGCAGCAGGCACATATATACTCTGTTCACGTGAGCCTCAAGAACTGTGTGATTGTGTTCAGTTTTTGTTCTTCATGGTCCTTCCTCTTTCTCCAGCATCCCCTCTTCCACCCTCAGAGATGTGCTGTGTGCTGCAAGGTTTTCACTTGATGGCTGATGGAGTTGCCCCACATGGAGGTGGGAGGAAGGAAAAAATCGCAGCTCTGTTGCTGCACATGTCTGCTTCCTGGCCTGGCATGACAACCCCAGCACCATTGCCAGGAATGCTCTTTGAGAGATAAGGGTGTCAGTGCTGCAGGATCCCCCTCAGACCCAGCTGCCAGCTGGTACAGGCAGTAAAGAAACAACGCATTATAAATTCCTGCAAACCTCACTTGTTTCAAGCCACAGAAATCATGTCTAATGTATTTAGCAGTTAAAAATGAAGGAATCCGAAACTGGATGCATGTTTCTATTCTGTGGGCAAAACTACAGCTCCAGACTCCTTCATCAAAACCCTGTCAGGTGGTCTAGCAGCAACTACCTGTGGGATCTGGAGATTGAGACCCCAGGTCCAAAGCAGGCTCACCCAGCATAATACTGGTTTCAGGAAGAACCACGTCCTGCCATCCAACCCACCACTGGCAAGGGGCTGATGCAGACATATATATCATGTGTCGATGGAACCCTGGAAGGGCTATGTCCTCAGTCAGCACCCAAACCTGAATGTTTCCACAGATGACCATTGAAAAAGTGTAATATACTCCACCATTCCTATACATACTAAATACTACATCGCTCATTGGGCACCACTGTAGAGACCCGGATTGGTAAAACTGACTATCCCTCCCACAGTGAGCTCAGCTCACTGACTCCAACAGACCTATTTATATGAACAATAATTACTTTTCTGAATAAGGGATTAAATCTGCAGCTATTAGGCTCCAACGTAAAAGCCCAAATGACAGACACTAATCTCTCCAGGGTATAAAAGTAGTTTTTAGATAGTACATTAACAGGCTGCGTAGTTTTATCCAGAGAGTCCCCACTCCATAATCAGAACGTGTATGCCCTGTATACTACCAGATCCCAAACCAACATATGTAGTGCATGCATTAGCAGCAGTTTACCATTGTGCTTCTCTGGGCAAATTCCAATATTGGCAGCATTCCCTAACTCCTTCCAATTAATGTGGAGCAGAAGGGGGGACTGCAGTAGATTCCCAAATGTGCATGCAGTGCTTGCTTTGTAGTAGACACGTGATACGCTTAATTTTCTAAAATGTATATTCAGACATAGGGGAGAGTTGGTCAAGTTTTAAGGTGGCTAGTAACTGTCTCCAGCATGAAGACTCCAGGGAGGTCCGGAAGCAAGTGTTCTAAGGACAGCATATACATTGGAGATGACATCCTAGGTAGTTTTCAGGGCTACAGATATAGATGTGTGGACTTAAGAGGTGGTGAAAAAGTACTTTCTGCAAGCTTAGTAATCTCTTACGTCACCCCACTTGTTTGGAGGGAAAAGGACCCAACATTTCAGCATTCCCATTTCCAAAGAGAGTCTGAATCCCAAGTGAGAAAGAAGTGTTGCACACCTCACTTCTGTTGATGATCCCATCGACCATCAGCAATGTAGAGGAGCTTTGCTTTGCAAGTTTCTTGTGCTCCAGGCAGGAGTTTTCACTCACTGTGTTCAGTGAACGTAGAACAATAAAGGGAAAACTTAAACAAAAAGTTTCACCTCAGCGGCAGGTGCTGAATGGGAAAACGGGCAAAGGTCCTCCCACATTTCCAATATAATCTCACTTCCAGCTAGGGCAACAAGGCCTCAATTGGAATGTCCTGGCAAAATGAATGCTAAAGCACTCCTGCTATATGTTAGAGGAGAGGATGACAGGTGGCTGAAAGTGCAAAGGGTTGCAAAACACAGAGACCTTAGTTGGAAAACTGGAAGCAGCAAATGAAAATGGAAAGTAGGAGCAGAACTGAATTCTGGGTCAGCATTGCTGGACTAATTCTTCTAGCCACCATTATGTGACTGCCCTAATAAACCACTTGAATAACAGGCTGGGTACAAGGAAGAAGGTGAAACACCTTCAATGTTTGTGTATAAACTTGATTTTGCATGTGCATGTGCTTATTGAACAAAAATCCAGTTCAGTCTTGAGTCCCAGATGGTGCCCCTGCTTCCCTTCTCCTCACCAAACCTAGTAAAAAAACCCAAGAATTGGCTAAATAATAGGGTGTCCATAGTTCCTTGGGTTCCCTTGACTTCTGTTCCCTCATCCTGTAAGAGGGATTGTGTTGAGTAGGCTTAACTGGATCTCAGAAGCTCAGCTATCTCCAGAGCAAGTCCTTGGGACAGAAGAGCCTGAACCTCCCACACCATACACCATTGGTGGCTTGGAGTTGCAGGGTTTACAGTTTTGGTGGTAATATTCAAGGTCTGTTTTGCAAACTGGTAAGTGGTAACAATCTCATGGACTTCCAACAGTTGTTGCTATTCCTCCAGTTTCTAAGTAGATGATGATGGGTGGAATGAAAGCAGCAGGAGCCCCACGCAGGAGGAGGTGAAAGGAAGGAAAGGAGAATCAAGAGGAGCCATTCCTTCTCAGAAACTCTTCTTTTACCCTTTCTGTATCAGCAGAATTCCCTCGCCTCTCTACTAACGTACTGTAATATGTCAGCAGGCTGAAACGAAGGCTGCATTTTCCCATGAAACATAGACCCAGGGCAGGAGACTGCATGGGCAAGAATTTAGGGTGGATCTGCTCCCAGACTCATCCATCCTAGCACCTCATGTTCTCCCGCTACTGTTATAATCAGAAATAAAATTATAAAAACCAGCTTTTCCTTCATCATAGGCTGACAAATGCTCATCCAAAGGTCCTTGAAATTGGTATAAAGACTCCTACTGATTACAATGAGATGAAGGCCACTCCAGCCTTTCTTCCAGAGGATCTAAAAACGAGCAGCCGTGCCTTAATCTGAAATGTTCTCTGATCATTCCATTCGCTAGTAACTAATGACCCTGACACCAAAATTTTGCCATTTTTCCCAACAAATCTGAGTAGTATTTATTCATCTTGTACATACCCCAAGGGGTGAAAAGCTATTTTGTTCTGGATACATTCTGTGTGACTCAATTTCTAAAGCACTAAATTGTAAGCCATAAACCCATGTCATTATTTACTTTCTTAAAGATAACATGGAGCCAGCTTCTCCCTGTGTCTCTTTCCATTTGGCTGCCTTTTGGAGGCATTCTTTGCAACTGCTGCATGGCTCAGTAATTCCCAAGTCAGTGCATATATGGAAAATCTCTGTCAAACAACGGCCCAGGAGAGGGAAGGAGGAAAGCTCCCTTCACCACCAGACTTGGTTCTCTCGTGGCTCCCCCCTTCCCCATACCCAGATGCTTCTGTGCCCATCTTCCCTGCCTCCTTGTTTTGCGTACAGAACACCAGAAGTGGTCACGCTCCACACCCGTTTGGGGGAAAGGAAAGGGGGAGCAGCGTGTGGCAGAAAGAGTGGGGAGGGGGTCACAGGGGAACAGAATGAACTTGTTCTCAGAGAAGCATGGCGTCCAGACTAGCGGGTTTCTTTTATCCTGTTTCAGTTCAGTAAAAGCCTCAATTAACTCCACATTAATTATTAATTCAGAACAATGCGTCTTTGGGTTCCAACAGCTAAATTCTGTTACTGCTGTTTCTTTGGGGAGCTTGACTAGTTTTACAACCCAGGACATAAATATCTTTCTTCAAGGAGTTCCTGGGCTGTTGTTTTTATTTTCCTCTCTGTGGGAGCATTTTTAATCACAGTATCTCATGCATGCATGGAAGGAAGCATTTCTGGGCCTGTTGCACCCCGAAAACTTTTTACATCTAACACGTAGAGCTCTTCCAGGCTCCAACAGGTGCTAGCAACACAGCCATGAGATTTCACCCCCCCAGGAAAGCTGTCAAATGAAGGCTCTCCAGGAAGCTGGAAGCATTTGCACAGCCCCTCTAAAAGAGGCTGCTTCCTTGTAAAATGGAGTGCTGGGTTTCCAGGTACACATTATTCTTTAATCCTACAGCTGCTTACCACCCTTCGCTCCATCGATGACCCTAGGAATTCTACCAAATAAGGCCAGTATAGAAATATTTGCCTTTTTCTTACTCCATTGTTGCCAGACACACACACTTACAGGATGTTCTTCCGTTCTTAGTTATTCACTGATGTATCTGTCTCACTGAGCAAAGCCAACCATCCCCATACATACCCTGCTCATACCATCATTATCCCTTGTCTTGGCACAGGTCAGGAGGACTGAAGATAGCTGCTCTCCATGCATTTGACCAGTACGCCAAGGACCCCCCCAGGGAGAGAAAAAAGGAGATACAAGTTCCAAATAAGGCCACTCAAAGCTCCTCTCCTGCCCTTCAACTTTGCACAACACCATTAAGTACTACCTCAGTACAAAGCTAGAAACCTCTAGGCAACCCTCTTAGCTCGGGCCCCTTAAAAATGTTTTTGCCCTCCCAGCCCCAACCTCTCTTACTTCCTCAGTATATTTTCAAAGTCTTGGTCTTGTAGGTTGAGTTTGATCATATGTCCTGCTTTCTTGCCCCAGATTATTTTGGAGACAAATGGCTTTCCTAAAGTCTCCTGGAGAGTCTCTGCCTTCCACCCATGAAGTTCTAGGACTTCCTGAGGAATGAACAGCTCCAGCCCTATAAAGTGCTTTTATTTCTTATGTGAATGTAACATCTTTGGGAAAAAGCCAACCTGATAGAATTGAATGCAAAGGCTTTACAGCTACAAAATGGGTGCAGCAAGGGCTGGCAGAACATCTGCACATTGTCGGAACTGGAGGGAACAGACGCCATGGGTCAGAGAGCCTTCATTTCCCAAACAGGGAAGTCTCCAGCTTCATGGATAAAGAGAGAAACCCGTTCCTCTCCTCCCATCCTTTTCTTCCTCTGCCAAGTCTCTCCCTCTCTTTCCTGTGTTGTGAGCTTTTGCTGCTCTGCTCACTGTGTGCAGAATGAATGAAAGTGATTAGAAACCCCGGGGGCCCTATTCACAGCTGGAAAGAGGAGGAACAACTCCACAGGCTTCTCTGTCCGTTGTATGGGGCCCCTAGTCTCTCAAGCACCTTGTCCCAGACAGAGAGGAGCGGCAGGAGAGAAGAGACGGAGGCCACCAGCGATACACTACAACGCAGGTCAGAGAGCAGGAAATACAGTAGAAGGGAAAAGAAGGGACAGGAGATACATGAAGGGAGAGAGATGAAGCAGGGAAAAGAGGGTCTCAGCTGAGACCAACTTTCTGATTTACACTGCCCTTCCTCTTTGGCCCAGAGGAAGAGGGATTAAGGGTATTCTCTACTCTTGCTCCTCCCAGACAGCATGAAATAATTGGGCGGAAGGTAATGGTTTCAAATCTGTATTGAGCTGAGTTGGGACACTATATGCAATAAATTGGTAAGAAGGGAAGGGAAAAAATGGCGTCCTAGATGTACCACCATGGGAGAGCTTTGGTGCTAGGCACAGAATGAAACTCCTCACTATAATGATAGAAAACTGGGGGACCGTGTGCATTAAAAAAAAAAAAAAAAAAATCCACACAACAAAACCAACAAGTATAGAAAAATAGACATAAGTAGATAACCAAATTCAACAGGCAACTGAGCAGGCAGCTAGTCAGTCAGCCACCTTTTCTGTCTCCCTTCACTGCTTGGATTTCTGTTTCTGCTCAGATTGGGGAAGCTGGCAAAACTTCATGCTTGACCTGCAATACCACTGACAACATGTGATTTGTTTTGCCTCTGTTGGAAAAGACTGCAATATTTGCTGTAGCAAACTTACTGTCTGTCAGCCCGCATGTCCTTCAGTGATGCCACTGACCACAGCTCTCCAGTTCTTTTGGCAGAAATGACGAGGGGAATGGAAAACCTACAGCCAATACATTTGTATTAGAGAAGCTGCTTCCACATGTCTTTTTAAAAAAACAGAATGGTCTAGAAGGGGACCAGCAGTAAATATTTTCTTCTATCTTGCAAATGTTTCAAGATACTCTACACATTGTTGCCTGCCTGCATGAGTGTGTGTGTGAGCTGGGCATTTGCCATCAGTGCATATTATGCTCAGAACTTTTCTGATCTTGCAAATTTCAGGTGTAAGGCTATCCTGAGAGGCTGCTCCCTGGGTGTTGAGAACACAACCCTCTTGCTCAGAAGAAAAAAAATCTCTACAGCCAGATCTAAGTTTCTAGGAGTACCTGTCTCAAAAATACGCCTGGAAGACACTACCCAGGGCTCTAGGTTGCACAGAAAAGAAAGGCAGACAAGAAGGCACACTGTGGGAAGGATGTCTGGCGACTGTGTGAACTGTGTGGCACAACTACCCACAAAAATGAGGCACTGGACAATGCTGCAAGAAGCATGAATTCAATCCCTTTATGCTATGCTCTCCCCTGTGCATCCCTTTGGCCAGTTCCACATTATCTAACAGAAATCAAACTGTTCATCCTTGTGCTGCAGTTCTACATTTGCAAAATCCACCTTTCAAAGAGTTTTTAAGATCTTGGGTGAAAGCTGCTATTATGCCTTACAGTTAATTACATAATCATTATTATTTATTATTGTGGGAGTTTCTAGAGAAGTTGTATGAAAGCAGAATAGCAAGCTTGACCTCGTGTACTCACATAGTCTAATTCAATATTCTTCATCAGACATACCTTTGCTGTAAAGTTCCTCAGGGTAGGGGCTCGTTTGTTCTGCAGGAAGTTTGCAACACTTCAAAATGCTATGAAAACAATTAATAAAATTATCATTATCAATCACGTTAAGTACCAGCAAAGTCACCTGCCTATGGATAGCAAATTATGTATATTATTGCCAATTTAGAAGGGATTATCAGTGGCAAGTGGAAAAGTCTCTCTAAAACGTTTAACTATGGCTTATTTTAATGCCCACCTCCATTTGCATTTATGGAAGACACATTTATTGAATAGAATTCTGAAATTTACACGCTTAAATAACGTAGGCAAGTAGAAGAAAAATTAAGGGCAAGGACAAAGAAGCAGCCTGTTGAGGCTTGTCTGCTTGAGAGAAATCCACATGTTCACCCTGGAAAGTGGAAAATGTCCAATACGGAGCCCCATGATACTCCTGCTTACACTAGATTTATGTCAATGGAAATCCTCTGACACCAGCTGAATTGCTCTTCCACACCAGCATGACAGCAGAATCAGGGCCAGGTTCTCTGCAGGGGAAAAGAAAAAAGAAACAATCCGAACAGTTTTCATTTGTATCTGTGCCTCACACCCTGCCCCATTTAAAGCAAGGCAGCACAGAACTATTTCTCCCTTCCGCTAGCAGGGTCTAATAAGAGCAGTAAGAACTGTTGACAGCTACATCCTTCATCTGAGCATCTCGCAGCACAGACATTTCTCAATCAAACATGACGCTATTCATTCCTGTAAGACATATATGGATGTCTGTCCCCACTCTACAGGTGCACAGAGGCCCATGGGGAGTTGGTAGAGAAGCTGGCAATACAGTCAAGAAACCCTAATTTCACAGACCCTTGGCAGAACTTGCAGATGACTCTTGTTTTTACGCCAGATAATCCACTGTTTGCTAAGAAAAGAGATATGCTTTGCTGCCAAGTGTGAAAATCAGTGCGCAGCCGTAGGATCAAGGCGTAAAACCACTGTCCCTAAGGCCAGTCAGGTTGGTCATTTTGATTCATGGATTTACAGAGAGAATCCCATAATCTTATTTTAGCAGCACCCAAGCACAAAAGGGAGCAACCTCCCGCAGACTGGAGACAACAGGGAAACTCGCACAATGGGCCTGATCCAGAACTGCCTGATGACAAAGGAACCACTTCACGAATCCCTGTACTTTTCTACAGGCTTCACCCCCCCAGAGAATGCCAGGAAGATGCTAGTGGAACCCACCAGAAATGGACCTGTGGAAGCAAGTAAAAGGTCCTGCCATCTTATCCTGGTCCAGGAATCCCCTTCCACATGATTAATTATTTGTACTGTTAAGCAAACATGAGTGCTTTTAGTGCAGACTGAAGAAGGGCTGCTCCTAATCAAAAGCAGCCAGCTTGTTTATTTCTATTGTTTTCCCCATTGTCTATTTTGGTGTTTATAAAAACCAAAGTTGGGAGCTGTGTGGCTGTGGCCTCCTCACAGCAGCTGGCTTGCTTGTAAAGCCTCCACATTAGCCAGAAAGACATACCAGATATTTCGTTCATAGAGCAATCCCAGTGGGAGAAAATACCCCTTGGTGGCAAGGCCAGGCCAATGTCTTTGTGCCTGCGGTGCACAGAAGTGGTTCCCCAAGCTGGCTCCAAACAGGCCAGCACAACAGGGATGGCTGTGACAGAAGAGCCCACAGATACTCAAGCAGGCAGACCTGATTATCTAGAAATGTGCAGTAAGAGGCATTGACCATCACTCCAGCCGAGAGCTGGGAACAGTGGCTGCACTTCACCGTGGATTCTGCCTGTGCCCTCCTTGACAGCTCCCATTCATAACCCTACAGGTCCTTTTCTTCGGATCCTCCCACCCTGTAGAAAAAGGATGGTAAGCCAAAGTCTGCCTATGAGGCTCCTGTCCCACCGTCCCACGCTGACATGTCCATGAGACAGGAAGAATATCTATGTAGTGTACCTAACTTAGTATGAGAATTGCAGTCACTGGGCTTTATCTGAGTGTGCAGCAGTCACAACATGTACTGTTGATACCCCGCACGGGCTTCCAATTTCCAGTTCCCTGCTGCCTGAGAAAAGGTAAATGCCTTGAAAATAACCACCAGTTCGTTACACCAAGAGCTAACCTGATTTCCACTGTTCACTTTGATAATTCTGAGCCTGTTAAATTGAGTGGCCATTTAGCAATTCTGATAACCAAATTCACTGTGTTGGAGAAGTTTCATAGGCTGAGGTTGGTTTCCTTCTGTTGTCTTTTCTTTAATAATAAAAAAATTACACGCAGCCCCAAACCCCTTTCAAGCCACAGCAAGAATAACAGACTCCCCCAGCAAAACACTGGCCAAGAAGCACAGCACCTCATAATATGTACATACATCAAACTGATAACTCCTGAAGAAATAAATATAACCTAGAAGAGGAAAATGAACTCACTTCTTTAAACATATCAGTAATATAAGCCACGGGCTCAGCGGAAGAAAGAACAAACTCAACACAAGCTAGGAAAAAGGGGGAAGGGGGCAGAAACGTTACTTTTGCAAGGGATCACATAACACCAATTACTGATTAGGCATTAGGAAAGGGGTCTAACAGCCATGGAGCAGACCATAGCAAAATACCACTGTGCAGGTTGATAGGCATGCATTTTCTGCTCACTGTCAGCAGCAGGGACATCCACCCCCCATGTGTTTTCCCTCCCCAAGGCAACGTTAGTTCTTCCTTTATTTTGGAGAAGCTGCTCCGAGCCCTGCTTCCTTCTGCCCGCTCCCCCGCTACATGCCCTGTCCTCCCTATTGATTTCCATGTCCTGTAGAGCAGTTCCTGTTCCTACAGCAGCTCTGGCTGGAGGACTGCAGAGCAGACTCCCTCACCGCAGCTCCACAGGAAGAAGGGATAACATGCAGCTTTACAAAAAGCAGCCCATCTTAAAACTGAGCCCCTGTTTGTGAGAGAGCAGTTCTCAACAGGTCCCCTCTCGCTTGGAACCACACTTTTCTGTTTAGATCCCAAGAGGATATGCTTAGCCACACTCTTAACTCCAAATGTCATAGTTAGCTCCCTTTTCTCACTAGCCCCATGCATTAGCTGGGGGTAGTTGTCCGATTCTACAGTACTTATAGAGAGCAGAGATATAAACCTTTAATGGACACTGCAATAAGAGTGGGCAAAGCACCACCATACCACTGTATTAAGAGTACTGAGCTATGTAAACAGGGCCAAGAGAGATCTCTGCATGCTCCCAAATATAAACTTTCCTGTGCTAAGGGACTGCAGAGCCAGACAGGTTAGAGGGGAGAGCTATTAAAACCATCTGAACTTGAGCAATACTGGGCAGCTTGTACATTTTTTCATTTCTTATAGCTGCTTACAGTCTCAACTTTTTCTTAATGTTCTTTTTTTGGCACAGGACTGATTACATGCCTAATGCCTGAAGAAAAGTGGGAATACTGAAGGATTAGGAATACCTAAATTTATGGCAGGATTAGCTGGAGTTTTATCCTGCTTGACACAGAGTACTAACATGAACAATCAAGTAGGACATTCCAGCCCCATTATCTCCTACTCCTGCTGTAAAGAATGCAGAAATAAAGGATTGCACACACACACAAAAATTTATGACATTCATTTGAGATATCCCAGTCTGTTATGAGAAATCAGCATGTTTGTTGAATAATTCCAAAATAATTCAAAAATATTTTTTAAAAGAATTAAATAAATAAAAAGCGTAATTCTTCTCTTGCTTACCTCAGTTTTACATAAAACAACATTAATGAAAAGAGAACCAAACCCAAAGAAAATATTTGGTTAGATCTCATTCCACTGCCAATGAAATTTACCACTGAGCTTAATGGAGTAGGACCAACAGCAGAAATACCTACATCTTCCATACAGCCATATCACTCAAGGCTCTGCTCAGATGTTGATGAAATTAGCATTTCTGTGACCAGAATGAATGATTCAGGTGCTAATCTAGTGCAGATTTCCTTGGGTGACCTTGGGCATGTTTCAGTTCCCTTTCTCTGAAGCAGGGATAACAGCCCCAACGCCTTGGATGGCTCTTGGGGTGACATATTCACAAGTTTGCCATGGACTGGGATTGAGTTAGTGATGGATCCTGACAAGAACAACGGACAGATCCTGTAGAAGGCAGAAAGAAAACACAGAAGCATTATGAGCCACTTTTCATATGGGAACTCTAGGTTCTCCCTGCCGCAGAAAGCCAGCCAGCCCTCCACACACACACACACACAGAGTCTCTCTCTCTAAGGGTTTTCTTTTAGACTGAGAATTAGATTTTTTGAGTCTTTGCTCCTACACAGGGCTTGACATTTTAAACATATAGATCAAGCGACCGAGAATAGCGGAGCTCAGGAGTAACAACAGCGATTATTTTTCAGTAGGAAACGCTCGTTTAAACCTTGGGGAACTACGTTACAGAAACGCTGCAGAACAAGCCGTGGTCTGCCCCCCCCCTCCCCCGCTCCCTCTTTCCCCTGCAGCCCCGTACCCCTGCCTTTCCGCTGGGCCGGGGTTCTTTATCCCAGGACAACAGCCCTCTTCCCCCAGGCGTGAGCCGCTCGCACAGAGCGCCTCTCCCGACGCCGAGGCTCTCCGCTCCCTGGCGCTCATCCCCTCCCTCCCCGCTCTGCTCGGGCTGGTTGGGGACGAAGAGAGGAGGAAGGGAAGAACGGGGGGGGGGGGGGGGGGGTCCCCTCCGCGACCTCGCCCGAGCGGGGAGAGCCGCGGTGGCCGCCAGCCGAGGGCACGGCCGCGGCGGGCGCGCCGCCAGCCGCCGGGCCGCTCGTTCCCCGCCTCCCCTCGCCGCTCCCCCGGCCCCACGCCGGCAGCCCGCGGGGCGGCGGCGGCCCCAGACGGCGCGGCGCGGCCGGGGGGCGGAGGCCGGGGCGGTGGCGTGTGTATGTGTGTGTGTGTGGGGGGGTGGCGGCTTCCTGGAAGCGGCGGGTGTCGGGTGGCCGCCGCCGGCCAGGCGCGCTGCGGGCCGCGGGCAGCGCCGGGGCGCGCCGCCGAGCCCCGGGGAGGGGGGGGGGGGGGAGAAGCGTGGGGGAGGCTGCGCGGTTCCGCCTGAGGGGAGCGTCCCCGCGGGACACCCCCCCCGGGGCTGCCCCTTGGCATGGGGCGGAGGTGGCGGAGCTGAAGGCGCCGCTCTGCCCGCGGCAGCCTTGGCCCCACGGGGGGTGGGAGGAGGGTCGGCGCTGTGCCAGGCCCCCCTCGCCCCCGTCGGTAGAGCTGAAGCCCTGTCGGGTCAAACGGGAGGCACGCCGAAGAGGAGGCCGTGCTTCGGTACCGCTGTGGCGAGGGGGACTTGGGTATTTCCTCACCAACGCTTCTGCTGTGCAGCGCCGGGTGCTACCCTGGTCCTGCAGGGCTCCTTTTACAGGCCCTTGGAACAGACTCGGTGGCCAGGCCGGCCCTGAGCAGAGACGCCGGCGCTGCTCAGGTGGACCCAAGGCAGCCAAGAAGGAGACCACGCCAACGCGCCAGGCGCTGGGGTGTCGTACCTGTAGCGTAGCCGTGCGGAACGTGCAGAGCCACTTTTGCTCGCGCTTCCTCTGCCATTGAACAGAAGAGCTTTTTGCCGAGTCCGTCACTGGTTTGGTTTTGCAGCGCTACAAGCGGTACGCAGTTCAAGTCGCTGTAGTAAGAAAGAAAGAACTGAGTCATGCATTTGGCTCCCGGAATGCACTTTGGGTTCCCTGTGGCATATGGAAAAGACCAGAGCATGTTGGTACTCCTTAGGAACAGCAGCAAAACTGAACTGATGTATCTGGAGCAAAACTTCTCCAAAGGGCACCCAGACTGATCGAGACACAGACTGCAAATAACTTGATGGGGAAATCTATATTTTGGGAGCTAGAGCTTCCCCAATGGCTGCATTCTCCTCCCTCCCTTTTTTCTTTTTAGCAAGCCAGCATAGTCCCTCCTTCACAATAACAGACGGTTGTGGAAGGCATTAAGGGAAATTCATTCCTCCCTGATATTTAAGGAGATAAGGTTGATTTGTTGATACTTTTTCATTTTTATGACTCCTCTAAAACCGTTTAAGATGTTTAACAATCTAGCTTTGAAATAACGAGGAAAGGGACAGTTGTTGCACTGAGTGTTGGTAATGGTTGAAGAATTGAGTCTCAATAGAATTGTCTGCCCCAACAGGTTAAATTTAAAGTGACAATTACTCCCTATTTTCAGTACTGAAAATTAAGCTGGTAGTTTCAATGTTACATGAAGATGGTGCACACAGAAAGAAGCAGCACTACTGCATGTGTATCAGACTCTTGCATATTTGAATCCTGTACCGAAAGGTTTACTGTGAGGAGTCAAGAATATTCTGCGCTGTGAAACATTTATGTTCATCTTACCCTACCTTTTCAACTCTCCAGGCCCTCCGCTACAGGCTGTTTTCACCAAATTCTTTTCTAGACATAAACAACCCAATTTGTCCTCAGTCAAACGCTAGTGAAGAGAATTGAGTTACGTTGGAGGCGTATTTATCACATGAAATCTCTTGCCACCAGCACCTGAACTGAGCAATTATATTGTTAATAATAACTTATACATAATAGCTCAATAAGCAGAATTCAGCATTGATGTTTTTTCATCCCAACCTGCAAATTACTGTATTATGCCTCTCGCATGGTGTCTCTGCAATTTTTTATGACCAGACTTTTTCCCTTCTTTGCTATGTGTTTGCTCTGCTGCCACTGATACAGACAGGGATTCACGAGCTATGACTCTGATGCTTCAGCTTTTAAACATGCCATTGATGAAAAATATTTTTGATTGCATATTAACAGAAACTCTCTGCTGCCTCCCTTTCAAATGCTGGCTACTGCTGGTAATAACATGACAATACTCAAAACTAAGGGATTACTTAAAAATTACGGGTTTGGGTGATAATTCTGTTTCCCACTTACTTTGCATCTGCCTCTAAAAAACTGGCCTTTGCAAGGTAAACAACATGCACATATGTGACAGCGTCCTCTGAGCAACACCAAGGATTCAACTTTGGGAAACCACCAGTGTTAAAACCATGAGCTTCTGTAGCTCTGATGAAAAAGGATTTACTGAGGGTGAGAAACATTGAGCAGTACTCGATGGGCTAGACAGGACACTGGAGAGTAGATAGCTCATGTCAGGGTTGGGTGCAGCCTGTTGGTGACAGGAATAACTTACCCTCATCACTGTGACCCAGGATGTAAAAGAAATTAAGGGGTCACCATCCCCTTTGCCCCCCTACTAAATCTGCCCTTAGAAGCATATAGGCATATGGAGCTTATTCCTTTACCTTAATATCATATAGCATCTTTTTGTCTTTTATTTGTCACCTTTGTCCGGTAGATTTTAGCGGCTTTTTTAAATAACACTTTAAAAAAATCCGTTAAGTCCTGATGGAAGTGGAAATAACATAATAGTTTCTAAGGCATAATTTAGCCCATAATAAAGATGGGTGACCTATGCCTTAAAGAGCATATGCGTAGACCCCAATAATTTCAGTAGAGACCATTCACCTGTGTTTCAAGGGCAGGTTTCTTCTCTCTCTGTCATTAGCCAAAACTGAAACAAAGATAAGAGGCATTGGTTATTGTATATTTTCATAGCTGCAGTGGTGCAAGCTATGGAATTTAGTAATTTATTAGATGCATATTAAATATGCATGACAGTACAAAGAAAACATTGAACACGAGTATAAATCTCTCTCATATATTAAATAGTCCTGTAGCTAAAGAACAAGTACTGAGATCAGTGTCCACAGGCTCAGTCACTGACTCTATCATTGGCTTGCTGAGTCCCGTTAAGACTTCTGCGTCTCACTTTCTCCCTTTGTGGGAATGACAATGAAGATGTACTGGAAGAGTTGAAGGAGCTTCAGTCCATCCTTCAACGCAAATTTTCACCGCCCTCCCACTGTACTGGCAACTTGCACGTCCCCAGTGCGGGCTCTGTCCTGTGACAGGCTCTGGCAACGGGCCTTGGGGTGCTGCCTCTTGCCTGGGGGCTCCTGAAGCAGGATGGTTGAGTGCTGGCAGGACCACACGTGTCTCCCCAGCTGCAGGTCTATTCTCACCATCCCACCCCCACCCCATGAGTCAGTCTGGAGGAGTAAATGTGCCCCGTTGCATGGCCTACAAAGGTGGGTAGGGGTGCTCCTGCATTCCTTGATGTGGTCACAGCTGTGCTTGCATTCATATCAGGGCTGTGTCTGTCCCTGTAATATCCTGATGCAGTATGACACATTCTGGTCAAAGGAGAAACCTAAGACGCAGAAGTCTAAGGCTATTTCTTTCAGTGCCTTTCCCCTGAAAATTTTGTCAAAAATCAACATGTTTCTGTGAAGTCTTTCAATTTTTGACAAACTCGCACTTTCAGTTGATCATTTCATAATCAACATTACTCAGAGCCTCCAAGAAGCAAGCCCAGCTTTGTATCACTAACACACTGCGTCATGAATTTTGCATTTTAATTGACCACAGGAGCAGTCCCCTTCACTCTTATAATTTGCATATGCAGAAGATGCGGAAGAGTTAATGAATACATAGGATTGTCACTACACCATGTGGAATTTCTTGCCTTTATGCTTTCTTTTATTTTTCAGCACTTTTGGATCCGTCCTCCCTGGTCATTCCTGGCACATTGTAAAGGACTGCTGATACTTCCCACATTTGCTGTCCGGTACTTTGGAGATTTACAGCTGTGATGGAAAGCCATCTTAAATGGAAACGGACCAAAGGGAAGGGCATATCAGGTCTAATTGGAAAAGCATACACATATATTTAGAGCAGACAAGGAGGGGATAAACCCCACCTATATGTGGTAAGCAAAGACTAAATGAAACAGAAAGGGGAGGGTGGTGGGGAGAGAAAGGAAGAAAGAGAAAAGGAAAAAAACACAGACATTAACTTTGGTCCCCATCAAGCCAGCAGCTTTAGGAACACTTGACTTCCATTTTTGCCAGAAATTAGCTGCACCTTCTGCCTCACTTAGTATTTTTCATTCTAGAAAAATTAACAACAACAAAGCCAAAATAAAACTGCCTCTTGCTTTTTCAGCTCAGCTTCAAGGAATGGGATCCAGACAAACCGCTGGAGGGAAGGAAGGCTTTTGGATTCTGCATTTTATTTTATTAGGTGTAAGTGAGTTATTTTGATTATGTTGGCAAGAAGTAGGAAAAAAAGCCTTATAGCAGCAGCTCTGTCCCCTCTCTACTCACTTCTCCATGCACATGTGCACTCCCAGCACCCACTGCCACATAATTTGGCCAGCAAAGGCTCACAGAGGCAAGCCTACACTGGTGCCTCTGCATTTTGCAATGTTTGACTGCTTAGATGGGAGACAGAAAAGCCCCCCCCCCCCCCCCCCCCTTTGTTTTTTAATCAAAGCATGAAGGTAGGGAAAGGAAGGAGAAGAGAAAAAAAAAAAGTGCAAATCCCCCAAGTTTTTTTCTCCCCATTTTTGGGAATTGCTGTCAGGAGTTTTCGTATGAATGAATGGCATTCTTCTCAAGCTGCCTTGGAGCTCCATGTGTGTGGTGACAATGTCGCTGTGCTGTGCTGTAGCAAAAATGATGGGCAGTATCCGCCAGCTGCGGGGCCCCAGGGAAATCAGTGCTTCTTCCTGACATCTCATACCTGCCACTGGGCAGGCAATGGGGAGCTGGGAATCCTGGGGTTTATTCTTCCAGCTGTCACTAAATCTTTGTGTGAACCTTGAGTTCCCTGCTCATCAGTTTCCGGATGACTCTTTACCTACCAGAAAGAACAGGGAAATTGGAGATTTGCCATCCTTACACTGCCAGGAAGGGCCCAATGCATGCAGCAGAGTTCAAATAATTTCAAGTGTAATTTTTGCAAAGATCTCAAAGATCGGCCTCGTTGCCTGCATGGAAGGGTGATCTTGTATGTGAATGCTTGCATGCATGCATATATCTATATCAAAGGATAATCAGAGTGGGAAGTTATTAAAATGAATGTAAAAGCTGAGATCAGAGGCAAATATCCTTGCCAAGCTGAATGCCAGAAACACTAAACAAAGGAAGTTAAAAATGGCGCTTTATCTCCCCAGTCCAAAGGGCATCCAGAGCAAAGGAAGATGGGAGCTGTGGTGCTGCTCAGGTGGGTTTTATTTTTAGCTTCAATTTTCTGTGTTCTTTTCTAACGCGGTTTTGGAAGCATTTACTACTGGTGTGCTCGAGACCGCCCTTAATTCCCTTCTTCCCTGTGCTTTGTGACTGTGGAATCACCTGCTATGCAGACCACGTCTACAACATCTCTCTCCTTTGTCTGATGGTAGCTGAGGAAGCAGAGAAGGAGGACAAAACTGTATTCGTCCATAGGGAAGCCAATACAAATAAAATTTCAGATAGGAATTTATCAGCATCTGCCTTCCTTCTTGACACCGCAGTGGCAACTTAGATGGCTTTGAGACCTTGCAGAGAGCCAGAAACACTGTGTACCACCACTTTCCCTCCATGACAGAGATCCTGTCCTCGATACAAACCTTGGGAGAGGAGCACAAAACTTGAGTCTACAATGGGTATGGAAAAATACTGCTTGGAGAGAAGAAAGCTTCCCACAGAACCCTTCATAGGTTCCCAAACTCAAACCAAAAAACTAGCCCTGCTCCTATTGAAATTAATAGCAGAACTTTGCTAAAGGCAACCTAGTATTGAGCAAGAGACCTGGAACTCCCCATGGAGCACAGAAAGCAAGGTCAGACTTCTTTCTTGGCCACCTGCAGGGGAGGCTGAGCGGGGAGCACAGAGTTTATATGACGAGCTTGCATTCTGCCTGCAGGATCTATGCGTTCCCTCTGGGACAAGACTAGGGACCCAGGTGAATATGCTGCCCAAGAGTGGGGCAAGGCTGACACCAAAGGAAAACACACAGATTAGTCCAGGAACACTGAGCGTCTGAAGAGGTATATGGAGATTGCCACATGAAATGCAAATTTCTAAAGTGTGACTGAGCCTCCATCTTCTTCTGGAATGAGATAGCAGAAAACAAGACTAAACTTTTGTTGTTTTGCAAGTCCCCTGTGAAGTCATCTCACAGGAAAGGCAGAGGGAGTAAGGAGGTTAACTGGTGAATCCAGGCAGTTTCCTAGGCATGGCCCTACGGATTGACCCTGTGTATTCAGCTTAACTGCTGTGTTTAAGGCACCACCCAAGGGGAGAAAAAAAGAGGGAATAATAGAGTTCTGAAAACTTGGGGGGGGGGGGGGGGGGGGAGGGAATCTCATGAAGGGGAACCCTCCCATGCTAGAAGAAGTAGGAAGAAAGTGCAGCCTTCCCGAGACACAAGGGAGAGAGCAAGTGGTCTGAGAGTGAAGCGTGGATGTGAAATACAGCCCTGCAACAGCTGTTTAGCACATTAGCCTGTTGGTGTGCAGGCTTCTGTCCAAGAGCTTTCAGTCAGAATCCCAGTCCAGCAAAAGCAGCGAGACCAATGCAGCAGGATGGGATTCAGCCCTTGCAAGTTGTAAACTGATGCAGAGATGCTGCCTTCTTTACTTGGGGACAGCCTGGATGTGGTTGTGACAGAGAAAGGGAAGGGAGCAGGTTCTCAGCTCCCCTTGCTGGATGCTAGAAAGGGCTGCAAGAGGAAGAATAGTAGTAGCTGGAATACCTTAAGGCTTCATCCAAGCCTGCCTGCCCACAGAAGGAGGTTTTATGCATCAAGATATTCTTGGCAGGTGGTTAGGCAGTACCTTTTTCTTTTTGCTCAGGCTTCTTAATGGTGACAAAGTTTCCAAGGATGATGGGAAATGATGATACAGAGGACACCTGCACTGACTGGCTCTGGTATAACAATAGAGGCCTCCATAACAGAACAGATGGAGGGCATCAGTTTGGTGAAGACAGCCAACCTTTCCAACCCACTCCCACAATTTAAATACCCACTCAGCCCTGTAAGCCTGCATGCTGTTGTGCATACGCTGCAGGAGCAACCAGCTAGCAAAACTATTCCTTGCTATTCAAAGGCCCAGGGATTGACTGGCTGTTCTGCTCAAAATACTGCTTGAGCTGAAACACTTTTATTAATAAGGGTTACAAATTCTAGGAAGAATCAAGCATTCAGCAACTCCTGTCAAAGCCAGCAGGCCCATCAGGGTACATGGCCCATGGAAACAAACATCTTGCAGCTAAAATGCAATGCCGGAGTGATGCAGGGTCTACACTTACCCTGAGGTGAAAGAATAGATTGATAAAACAGGCAGTTCACACCTCCATTTACAGAATAAGCCCTTCTGCTTTCAGACCTGAGATCAGGTCAAATTTGAAGCAAATAGCTAAACCTTTCCCCACAGCCCCTTTAGTCTCTGGCAAACTGAGCTCTGTAATCCAGGAAACACCCTGCCTCCAAAGCCTGAAGTTCAGATCTCAACACTGGCAGCAGAAGTGCCTCAAACTGATCTCATCTGTCGGGACAAGGATCAAAGTGCTCACTTGCTGCATGACCTATGGGGGCAAGTCACTTGACCTCCAGATGCAAGTCAGCCAACTGAGCTTGAAAAGCACTTGGAAAAAACCTCGCATTGCAGAGCCATTTGGAAAACCAGATGTTGAGTTGGAGCAAAGTTTTCCAAGGGACAGAAATTACCAGCAATGGTAGGGTGCAGCTCCCTTACTGAAGAGCACAATAATGACATCAGCTCTCTGCATGCCCACTTCAATATGAGTTCAGACATATGTGGTTGAAACCACATTCAGCAGCCTTACAGCAGGCAAGGGTCAAAACTAGCACTGAGCAAACCCGAACCAGTACTGAACACCGTGCTCCTGCCTGATGTCAGTGGTAGGTGATTTCTCTGCTGCAGACCAAACCCCAGGGATTTCTTTTCTTGAGGCTTCTCCGTATTATGGAAATTAGCTACCTACTCAACTAGGTATTTTACTGGAACCACTTTAACCACCAGGCATTTCTTTTCAAGAGCAAGCACTTCTGCGAATGAGACATAGGAGATTAACCAAGGGCTGCCTGCCCAGTAAGCATGTGCGTGGGAAGGGGAGTACCCCCTGTAGCATGATTTGTCTTTCAGATCCTCCTCAGGGCATGTTGTATGTCAAAAAGCAGACTCAGCTGGGGAGAGGGAGTTTGAAAGGGCAAGGGAGGAGGCAGCAATGTGAAGGGTTTTCTCACCACTGTGGCAGGAAATGGAAACGGCGCTTTCGTGGCAGGAAGAGTGAGAGTGATGGAGCTCCTGACTGCACCCACCCTGCAGCAGCAGCAGAGTCAAATGTGAAAAACCTCACACCACCTCCTTGAGAGTTTTTGTGTTGCTATAGCAAGGACTGGTTTTGTGGCACTAAAATTTGGCCTGGCTGTAAATGAGTCCACTAATTCTCTTAATGCTGCTGCTGCAAGTGGTGCTAACTATACATCTCTACAACAGGGTACAGTTTGGTCCCGTACTAACTGGTATCAATTCCCTCTAGCTGTGCATGACAGTCTGTGGGCAGAGCATGTAAGGGTGGCCTGTACCCACTTCAGTCTCCTGTAAAGCCACTACCACTGGCATGCAGACCAGCAAAAGGTCTACAAACTCAGGCGGCACATGTTTTTCAACATACCTTCTAAATTGTTCCTGAAGGGCGACTCACATCTCACCTCAGGTTCACTGGATTTCAGCTCAGTGATTGTGCTGTGGGTCCAGCGGGTCTTGCTTTTTTGAAAAGCCATCCCAGTCTTCTGTCTCAACAGAAACAGAAATTGCGACAATATGCAAAGCTGCACAGCAGCATGAGCCTTGATTACCTGTGGGCACAGCAAGAACATCCATTTGCAGAGGAAGTGAGGGCACGAGCCTAGAGCAGGAGAGAGATACTGTGTTTTGTCAGCATTGTCAGATGAGGGAGAAGAATTGTTGCAATAGCAAATGATCAGCTGGTTTGAATTAAACTTGAGGCAAGAACACAGGTGAGAGAAAAGCAGGGTATCAGCAGAAAAATCAGAAGAACTAAGGCCTTAACAGTGTTCTATTTGCACCTTCTCTTGCTAAAGGGTGAGTGAGAAAGTCTGTTCCCTTCATGCTACAGAACCCACCTCTTTCCCTCCAAGACTCTTGATAAGGACATGGGTTAAGCTGGAGATATTTGTGAGCAGCCCTTTGTTTATGTTGGGATGTTTCATTTATGGGTGTGGCACACCTACAGTTAGACTTGGAAATCCGAAGGAAGAAAAATAACAGATGCACACCACCATTCACGCAGACTTTTTAAGCAAAATTCAAAGGAGCTTATCAAATAGAGCCTTACTATGTCCACACATTCAAGCCTTTTGCTCACATGGATTCCCATCCTTTTCCAAAATCTGTAGATGTAGCAAGAGAATACACACAATCATTCCAACAAAGGTCCAGGTCTGCCCTCAGTTTCATCTCTGTTGGCCCAATTGCACTGAATACTGCCCAGCAGCTCCAGCCTGCCCCTCACCTGAAGATCAGTAACACTCCATCCATTCGTCCCCAAAATCATCAAGTTAAATAATAAATGCCCTTCAACCTTCCTTCTTCATTCAAGATCAGAAAGCACTACTAAGTGTCCTTCAGCCCCTTCCTGCAAATAGGTAAATACTCTTTATCGTAATTCATGTGCTGTGCATGTTCACTGACATGACTCCATTGGACTTGCCACCTGCCTCTGAAACTATCCCTGATACATTGACTTTGGAGCTTTGGCCAGACCAGGGCTTAATTTCCTCATCACTTGCAGCACTGTTTCTCCTCCACTTGTCATACAAGCTTTTGACCAGCAGAAGAGCAAAATAGGGCCTTTGCAGTTTTACTTAAGTCCCCTCTGACCTATTAATGAATGGACAGTCCAAGCATTTAATGAAGCCTGTATTCCCACTGATATCACTGATGTTCACAAAGTTGAAACATGACTGTACACCCTGAACTAGATGAAAGGATTGTATGTATGTTTGTTTGGGGTTTTTATGTCCACACTCTCATCTTATTACTCACAGCCACGCTTGGGTACATTTTAATTAGCTTATTACTTTTTATCTCAAAAGACATGACTGAAGGAATAAAAATGTCTCAAAACATACACAAGCTTTTCAAAATCTCCAATGATTAAACTCCATGCTGCTCCAGCATCAGGAATTTTATCATGGTTATATTTCCTTTAAATTCATAGTTGCTTGCTGATGTGATTAATTCTCTATCTTTCTTTCTGAATATTCAGTGAATTGTTACATGTCCAAGTGCTCTGAATTCTTCCAGACATATACTGATTTATTTTGATCCCTGCCATTTATTACTTCAGAAACCAGAAAGAAAAAGCTTAGAAAAGTGAGAGGGCTAGTCAGCTGTCTATATTGGTCCCTTTTCAAAATTAGGACTAGAAGGAGGAAAAAAAATCCCCAACCAAGTGATGAAAAAAATGAAAGCTGGGAAAAGGTGCAAAAAGAATGAGACCTGGGAATAAATTCTTAATGTCAAACTAACTCATTTTGAAACAGCCAGTACCAGCAGCCTCTCAATACCTGTTCCCCTGTTGTGCATTGTCTTTGAGTATGTACACGTACTCTAACGAATCTTCTCAAAGCAAGCTCAGTGGCTGGCCTTTCAGTTTGTAGCTCTTTACAACATCCTCCCCAAAGAAGCCCACAACTTACAACTGTCCAGGATGGATGGACCAAAGTTTATTTACTTCTCTGCAGTGTGTACCACAGAGGACACACATCGGACCTCACACACCCGCTTTTCTCCTAGACCATCCTAGACAATTTCTCCCATCTGCCTTGGCTTTTTCACTTCGTTTGACGGACCCATAGCTAATGTAAGGTGTGATATCTGGTGAATCAAGAGGGCTTGAAATATGATCAGTGTGCCACTGGGATGCTGGGAAACCCACCTCTACAGTGGAGAATGACTGCTGCTTCCAGCTTAGCAGTTCATAATGTTCAGTTGAGACTTTTGCCCATCCTCCGCACTTAGGGCCTGAGAGGACAGCCCGACTTGTGAAACATGGAGTCTAGCTTTCACTTTACCAAAATAGAAGGCTCAGCAAGAGCTAAAACTTACAGACTTACTCATAGGATGGCATCATTACAGCAAGAGAGCTTGTGTTGAAGACACTGCAGAGATGGAGCTGTGCCAAAAGAGTAAGGTGGCTGCTGGAAGACCATAAACACAGAGGCTCTGTTGCCCGAAGAGAGGAAGGAGAAGCCTGGAGAGAGCAGGGGAGACTGTCTCCCCTGGGTACAGCGTGCAGAGCAGGGTACGAGGCCACGAGGTGAACGTTGTCTCTGTTTGTACAAGTCAGATGTTGGACTGTGATCCATGGGGCTTGGCTGGGGTCCCACAGTACCCATTACTCAATACTTCCACTGCAACTCTGAAGAGTATTAATGCTGGAGGGAGGTGAAAGAACATAGGAGATAGGGGAGGGAGGGGCAGAGAGATACAGAGATATACCTAGAAAATATCCCTCCAGATGTGATCTCAAAACAGGATCTCTCTATCCTTTAGCAAAGCCATCCAAGTAGGACTGATTGTTTTTCCATCAGTCTTTCTTTAGGCCCCCAAGAAGGCCTAAAGACAGAAAACAAAACGCACAAAAACAAAATAAAAAGAAACAAAACAAGAAAGGCATCAGCAACTACACAAAAAGGAAAAGGAGGGTGGGGGAGTCTACTCAGCGTTGACAGCAGATATTCAGTGCTGTTTGAACTTCATTGGTGGTATGGTCTCACATTTCTAAGGCTCCTGACATAGGCATTGGCTCCAGGGGTGAGACCATCTGCATCTCTGTTTTGCTGGGATTGCTTCCATGCAGAGGGTCAGGAAAGGGAGATGGATTTCATCAGAACTGCCTTCTAAAATTCCCATCCTCTCTCCTGCCCCATCCCTTGCCAAGAGGGAGGAATGGGAGGGCTAATGTGATTTCTAATTCTACCCTCATTTTGGTGCATTCTGGTACCAGCCAACAGATGTATCCCAGCAGCATTCAGACATAAACACCGTTCTCAGAGTGAGACACAGCACTTAATTTGGCAGCCAACTCTCATCCTACCTTTCAGGGACTGTATAAAGGTGGGGAAATTTAGGATGAGGAATATTCAACCTGGATATCAAGAAACACTTCCTAACAATACCAACCACTCAAATGAAGGAAAATCCAACTTTCCATTAAAGACATGAAAGAGTTCACTGAGGTAATGACTATGGAACGAGTTGTAGCGAACACAGTGTCATGTCAATGCTTTTTGCTAATATTGGCCAGCAATTAGCCTAAACCATACAGTCTGGATTTGAAGATGAATACCCCCTAAGGATATGTATTTCTGAGGGATTAGAGGCTATGGGCCACATTCTTCCTCGGTATCAACTCCACAAGTAGCTCATGGTGATTGGCCCCATTTCAGAGATTAAGCAACACATGCAGAGTTAAGAGAAGCAAGAGAAAAAGTCTGCTAGAGAAACGAGGTCCAAAGTGCTAGCAAATTGTGTCATTCATCTTCCTAGCAATCGCCACCGAGAGAGGCAGGCTTCTTGTCTGTAAGAGCAACACTTGCAGAGATCAGGAGCCTATTGCATTAAGTGTCGCACTATAATCCTAAACCTGGCGGTTCACCACCCTGCTTGCTATGCAAGAGCAGTCGTCCACATAAACAGACCCATTAAATCCATCAGTTGTGTCTATCACTGGAGAGTTACCTGCTTGTAACACTCAGAAATAATGCAGTCACCTGTGAAGCAACACATTGCCACCACCAAAGCTGGCTGCTAACTGTTAGTATTTAGTCACAGTTCTGTTCTGTTCAGTTCTGGACTCACCTGCAAAAGGAAGGATGTATTTCAGGTACAAGCAATGGCTGCTTGATATCCCAGTCTGTAGGAGTTGCTTTGGGAAGCTCAGTTTTAGGCTCTGTTACCATTTACCCTCATGAACCTGTGTTATTCCTATTTCTCTGTGTCTCGGTTTCCCTGGAAGACTTAATTTCCTTCACCTTTGAGGATTTAATTCAAAGGGCTCCTTTTAGACCCCTGTCTTCACCCCGAATGACAAAATATTATATGCCACGTATCTCTATCACAGTCTCAGTAGGCAAAGACAAACTATACTGTTCTACTTCCACAGATGGGCTCATGAAATCTTACATCCCTGGCAGAACACTCGCCACAGCCCGTACCCTTATTCAGAGCCAGAACACAAGATTATCTCCATTACCTGCTGCAGAGTCACATCTCACCCCAAGAAGTTTGCAGGCCCACTGGGTGCTCCTTGCTGCTGATGGGAGGGTATCACATCTTGGTGGATGGTGGAGGGAAACACAACTAATTACCAGTGTGTTCATGGCTGACTCCATCTTGTCCCCAGTGGTATCAGTGGAGGGGGAAGAGGATTAAAGCAGAGAGGACTCCCTCTCTCTATTCCAGTAACGATGCTTTTAGATCCTGACGGTGCTGCTGGTGTTTATTTCCTCCTGTGCCCCCCCCCCCCCCCCCCCCCCGAGATCTTGGCATCCCCCCCGGCTACTCCATAGTGCATAACTAGCATGGAGCAGCAATAATTGAACATCCAGGGTATGGGAGCTGCCTATGTATTGCTGGTGTGGAAACTGGGAAGGGAAGCAGAAGCTAACACAAGTACTTACTGGGAAAAATCTGCATTTCATTTTGTTGAAAAATGTTCTTGCATGCCTAGAGCCAGAAGCTCTGCTCTATAGACATGCTAATTATCTGGGAGTCACTGTGTGTGTGGGGCTGCTAATGCCCGCCTCTCCTTTGGGGGAACAAACAGACAGCTTTTTATTTGTGTTGGGTTTTTTTCCTCTCCCCTCCCCTTGTCATTCTGGCTGGTGAAGCAGATCTGCCCAAACCTCCCTCTTGCCAGAGGAGCTGCAACAGCCCCTTCCTGAAACACTCCGTGGGTGGAAAAATGCATAACTTCACTCTATCCACGGGGCAAAACCCCCACACTCACAACACGCAATCTGGAGCCACATCAGTCATGCCGACAGGACAGCACTTCGGGCTCTCTGTGTTGCTAATGCACTGCACAAGCCAAACCCTCCAAGCACTAACCCGTCCAAATCCTGCACACGCACCCTTTCTCTCAATAAAATCTTCCTCCCCCGTTGCACATGCTCACTCCATCCCCGTCTTCATCCTCAAGTTTGTGACTCTTTCCAAACACAGCTCCATTCACCCTTACTTCTTGCTCCTGGCAGACCCCGCTCTGCAACCTCACCACCACAACTCTCCTTTCTCCATCTTGTATTTCCACATACCACACCCTGTAAACCTCTTTACACCTTGTTATGTACCGTCACATAGCGCTTTTCACTCCACACATCATTTAGACACCACACTCCTCTTCAGGTTCCTATCAATCAACGCTGCCATACCTTATTTACAAGCCTTCCTGCCTATGTTCAGTCCTAATTATCTACTCTCTCTCACATTCTTCCCTATTTTTCCCTCACTAACTTGTTACCTTCCCATGCATGTACCATTTACCTCATAGAAACCCATTCCGCTTCTCGTGCCCGTGGCTTAGGCTTGCAGGACCTAGCTGTCGCTGTCCCCAGCGATTTAAACAGTCGAACACTACACCAGTTGGAGATTTTCTTGGCCCTTCAGAAACCCAGAGGATGTATCTGTGAAATCAGCCAGGTTTGGGACAGCCAAACTGAATTATACCCAATATCTTGATGCAGTTTTTTCTGTCAGCCAGGGGGCCTGCAAGTGGTAACCAGAGCTGAGATGGGAACACCCATCCCTCCCAGGTGATTTGCTCCAAAGCATTAAAAACTGACCAGCACAGGAATGGAGGCAGACAGACAACTTCTCCTTTTGTCCTCCTTAATTGTAAGGATACTTTTACCCTCTCCCAAACTACTAAAGAAGGTGACCTTACCCTATTTTCCTTGTCAGCCCCTCTACTCGCAGACAGGTTAATACCCCAAGACCCTCCCAACATACTTTAAGTCTGGCCAACATTGTATCAAAACCAAACAAGCCTTTTTTTTTTTTAATTCACCAAAGCCTAGCACTATGACAGCAAGCTTCACACCACATGTCTGAGGCCAGTCGGGGTGGAGGGAAGAAGGAAGGAAGGACGGATGGAAGGAAGGACAGATGGAACGAAGGACGGACAGAAAGGAGAGAAATGTTGGAAAGACAGGAAACCAGAAAATTGTCTTGAGGCCCAAGTCCTAGACTGGGAATCAGACCCCCCCCCGCCCCCCCAGCTCTTCTCCCAGCACTTGCAGCAATTCACTGCAAGGCCTCGGGCAATTCTCTTCACTTCTTTGTGCCCCAGATTCCCCATCTAAAATGACAATGATCATCACTCCTGCCTAAGGCAGAATGAAGGTTAATATTTGAAGAGTGCTCTAAGACATTTTTCAAAATATTATTAGTAGTTTCTGTCCCTGATGCCTTTTGGGAAAACTGTGACCAAGTGATATATGGAAACTGAACATTCTCAAGATGTACTAAGGCCAGCTTCCTCACTGCTTAGCTTGTCCACATTCTGATGATGCTTCAAATAATATGGAGAAGCATGCTTGACTAGTATAGTTTGCTGACACTCCGAGAATGTGTGCACATACGTGCACAAAACATCAGAGCTGAACCAGGCTTCTAATTGTTTGCCCATTCTCCATAGTGTCTTTCATACTTATCTTTTTGCTTGATCCCATATGCCAAAAAAACACCTGCAACACATTGACAAGACTGAGCCAAACTAACGGGACAGGAAGAGGAGGAGACTCTTTACCCATGCACGCTCACAGGCTCCACCACAGCTGGAGCTGTTTTATGGTAGTGCATGGTGGAGTTTCCCCATTCGTTGCTGGCCTTGTTATGTACCGTCACATAGCGCTTTTCACTCCACACATCATTTAGACACCACACTCCTCTTCAGGTTCCTATCAATCAACGCTGCCATACCTTATTTACAAGCCTTCCTGCCTATGTTCAGTCCTAATTATCTACTCTCTCTCACATTCTTCCCTATTTTTCCCTCACTAACTTGTTACCTTCCCATGCATGTACCATTTACCTCATAGAAACCCATTCCGCTTCTCGTGCCCGTGGCTTAGGCTTGCAGGACCTAGTTGGTGCAGAGCACCAACACTGAAGGAAAAAGGGTCTAATATGAGCTCTGGCTGCCTTGCAAGAGGGGATTTACATTTTATAGAAGCAAAAGCAATGCCCACTTCACAACATGAATGCCCTGCTTATTCTACTGCTACAAACCACCCTACATAACCACCATGGGAGAAAAACACATTCTTTCTCTACCTCACCCAATGCAAAGGAGAGGTACCGCTAAAGAGAGAGAAAGAGAACGCAGGACGTAGAAATCCACCTCATCACCTCGTGTCAGAGACTGAAGACTCATCTTAAGAGCTGAAGTCCATGCCCATCTGTCGGCTGCGAGGCAGCCTCATGGGAGGCCTCCTAGGAGGAATGGTCTTTGAGTCATCTCAGCAGGATGCTGGCTGAGGTGGCAGCAGCGGGGGAAAGAGCGAGACCTGCATCGGGCACCGTGACACCTGCAAAACACGCTGCCTCTACTGAGCCTAGCCAGGCTGGCTCCCCAGGATGTCCCCTGGCCCCACAGGCCCACCCTGGCAGGCCCCTTTCGCTGGGGGCAGGCAGACTGACAAGCATGTGGAAAGGTGCGGGAAGATGAGAAGGGCCAGAAACGTATTTCTGGGAATCTCGGAAAACAGGCGGCAAGTGAGAGAGAAGAGAAAGAAGCACCTGACAGAGTCCAATAGTATGCGGCAGTGAAACAGAAAAAGAAAGGAGCTGAGTGAGATGTTTTGCGGGCTGCTGCCGATTCTGGGGAGTCCTGCCCTATTTTATTTTCCACTTGCAGCCCCCAGCAATCTCGGTTTCAGTCACAGACTTTCCCCCTTTCCCCCAACGCACCCCCAGGGAGGACTCTCAGCCATGGCTGGGGGCAACCCAAACCGTCACACAAACAAGAAGTCTCTCTGATAACTGCCTTTCTCTGTAGTTTTCCTCTTTGACATGCATATTCCGTTTGGAGAAACCCCCTCTCCCCTCCCACGCTCTCACCCGCGCCATCTGGTTACGGTTTGCACCATGACGCGCTTCCTCTGTGGTTTATTTGCTTTTTTTAGCCAAACCAGAGAGAGGGAGAGAAATACCCTGTTTGCTTTGGGGATGAACTACCCACCCCCCCACACATTTACTTTATTTATTATAGAGGTTTTGTGTGGCAGGTTAGGGGAAGGTTGGGGTTTCATTTTGTTTTTGTTTTTTTTCCCCCATGAAGCTAATAAATGGGCTCCTCGCAGCATCTGCTCTAGATGATGAAACACTTTATGAGGCTGTTGATTTTGAAAACCATTGTCAGGTGATAAGGCAATGTGATCTAGCAGTTTGAGTGGGAGGGAGGCCAGGGGAGGGCATAATCAGAGCACCCGGCATCTGCAGTCACTCCGTGCCTCAGTATCCCCATCACAGGAACAGGACTAATTCATGCCTGTCACTGGAGCACTGGTGAGGGCCTGGCTTCTGTGAAGTGCTTCATACACAAAGCATTCTAGGGATGCTAAATATTTGTGGTGCTTACACCCCTGAATTACTCAACAGGCACAGAATATCAAGGACTGCCAATTCCTCGCGGATGCAGGCCAGTAACGCCCATAGATCTTAAAGCTGAAGGGCATCCTGATTACTGTCTACTTTCCCAGTCCAACTTAGCATGAGAGATGAAGCCACACTGAACCCACAGAACCTGTCCCGGACTACCGCAGTGAGCACAGCATGGAAGAGGACCTAAGCTTCCTAGCTCCCAGCCCCATAATTCAGTCCTCCAAAGTATGCTGCATTTTACGGCAGGCACACAAAGAGAAGCTTTAAGAATTGCTTTGTCCTGGGTTTTGACAGCTGACTTCTGCAATCGCTAAACATTCCCAGGCAGTTCATTCATACTCCAAGTCTCTGCTCTTACATGGCCCGCTATTTCTCTGGGAACACCACAGATGCTGTTGGTCTTCATGAAATATGTTTGTGGCTTATATCGTCCTTTACCAAAAGCCTTCCTCTTCCATGGTTTACCCCATCCACACAAGGCCCTTATCACAGGACAGAGACTCCTCCCCTTTGGATAAATTCTTAAATAGCACAGATGACTCCACTAGGAGTAATCTTCACTTTCACTAGGTGGAAGCTGGTCCCAGAGCCCGAGGAATTTCTGCAAAGGGATGCAGGACTCTTGCAGCCTTCCTTAGCCTACCCCGTGATTGGCTTCATACTTTCCAGCAAGCATTTCAAACTTTTCCTGGGTCACAGCCACTTTGCCAAACGTGTGCATGTGCATGCACAGCCCATTAATCCTCTTTGCTCCAGACTTGATTTAATTTAATATTAGGTTTGGATGAGTAATTTTATCCTGCAACACAATTCAACGTGATAGATGACACCACAAGCAGGTGATAGCCCAGGCTTGACTCCCTCCCTTGCTCTCCCTCCTGAGAAAGTGTAGTTGGCCAGATTGCATGAAGAGATTTATTGCTGCTTGAAAGTGGGGCTTCCACTGGGGAGAGCCAAGGAACAGAGATTTCAACTCTCATGAAAGGCTGGAATGGAGGAAGGGGCAAGGGGGGGGCAGACTGGAAGACTTGCTGAGCCAAAGCCCAAGCAGAATGGCTAGGATCCAGGGAACAGCAAAATCAGAGCACCCTCAGGTCTCCGCTCTTGCACAGATTAACTCTTTGGAGGCCAGTCTTGCAAGAGAGACATTATTTCACATTGCCAATGTGTGCGTGTGTATACGTGTGTGTGTACACCAATTTGCTTGAAATAAGGAAAAAAGGAAGCTGGGGCCATAATGACATAGGATCAGACTTCCACTGAAAACTCTTCTGCGTCCACTCTGCTGGTAGAAAAGTCTCTGTAACCAGATGGGTGGGCCTCAGAATATGCTTCAAGTAGCCTGTCGGCTATCAGATTAATGAGGTACAAGAGCAATTCCAACAAATGATGGCTAAGTTGTCCCCGTTCCTTTCCCAGGCTGACCTGGAGACCCTGTTAATGCCAGGTGATCAGGCAAGGTCTGCACCAGGATGTTGCAATGGGGAAACAATTGTGTGTCAGTCCTTTCCAAGCTGAAATGCTGTCTCTTTTTCAAACAGATGCTGGCACTATCTCTCGAGACACAACTGAAGAAACACTGTCATTCCAGCAGCCACCCTCACTAGCTGACAGGTTACAACAGTATGTGAGTGCCAACTTACCCGGACAGAAACCTAAGGTGCCCTCGCCTGCAGTTAACACTGGGGAAAAACTGGATGCATCAGCCCCACCAGCCTGCAGCAAGGTGGGAGTGAATTGCCAGCCCAAATGTCTTTATAGCTTATTGTTAGCATGTCTTAGTTTTGTTGTGCGTTTTAGTTCCACTCATGCTTAGAATACAGAAAAAGAGTCTATACAACAGAATGGACATTTTAAAAGGCACACCCGCTCACCTTCTGGATGTAAACTCAGAGACCCACTTGTTAAATGAAACTGTGTGTAAATTGTTACTGTACTTGAAAGTAATCATGGAACTGATAGAGCCCAGAAGAGAGTGAGAGCAAAATCAGTGCCTTGTATGACTTTCTGGCATTGGCTCTATGTGCTGTACAGACAATGCTGGGATCCTTTGGATGCAAGCTAGAAGTCCCAGACATTAAAATCAAATAGGGTCCTTTGAAGATAACCTGGCAGGGAGGAGAAAAAACAAAGTGAAGGGGAGCAGAGTTGCAGCTGAAAGTCTTAAGGGTAATCTTGTGATCTTCGAAATAGATGGAAGACTCACTGCAGAAGAAAGATTAGCAGAGGCAGGCAGGTCCTAAGAGGCCACCAGGGGTATGTGCTAGCCTCCGTGAGCTGAGGGAACAAAACATGGACACATGGGCCACAGCCTCACATGCGACATGTTGAAAGCATCACCCTGGAGGTGGAAGTGAGATTAATGTTGCTGTTCGGCAGATGGCAAAGTAAATTCAAGAATCTTCAGATTTTCAAGTGGAATTACATACTGCCATACTTTGCTACCCATAGCCCTTAAGAACCGCTTTCTTTACCTTCAGGTAAGTGTTTCTTAACAGAACAAGTGTCAGGCTTAGATGGAATAGGACCGTTTTAAGTAGGGGCTTTTAACCATGATGTTTTCAGGAGTAACAATATCCCCTACACACTAGCTTGGTCAATGTACTCCTTAAGGAGCACGTATCATAGGTAAATGTTTTCTAAATATTATCACTTGCCCACTCATATAAGCATGGGATATGAGCTCCTAGTTATGTGCGAGATGATAATCAAAGAGCCCAGACTGCATGTTCTGTGGGAGCAGCCAGGAATTCATGTTCCTATCTATCAGTTGCTCTACGTGTTGTTACCTCAAACAGTCACTCAGTACGCTGCACCATGCAGGTGAGACATAGCAGGTGCTTATGATGGCTTGTAGTCATGTAGTCTCTAGAGAGTACTCATTCAAACCAAATTAGCCAACCTGACTGCCCTCTTCAACCTGAATGATATTCCAAGGAGAAAACATTACATCTGCAGCAAGACCCTAGGTATTCTGGAATCAAAACATTGATAATGATGCATTCAGTGTTTCCATTTTTTAATATTCTTTTAAAGACATGCCTTGGACCATGCCTTTCAGTCATGGTTTCCAAGGTAAGTTGTCATTTTGCCACACATTTAAAAGGTTGTGTTTGCACACAAAGATATCTGTGCCAGATACAGACACTCCAGAGTGCAAACACAGGTCTTTAAACACATTCAGAGGCACTCTTCTGTGTACTTAAGCACCCATCCATACATGTAGGGCTGAGTACATGCGCTTATATACAATTGTGCCAGACACAGATATACGTGTAACATATGTACATGCACAAATACACACCGCACCTTGAGTCACATGTTCTCATTCATCTAGACATACACATCCTTTCATTTGTTTTGTCCTTCTCAGCTTTTACATCACAGAATTATTGGTACATTATCTTCCTACAGTCATTTGCTCCTCAAAACTGTTAGGGAGACAGAATGATAACAGCGAACAAATGACAGAGACACTCCTCGGTTGCAAAGCTTTTTTCAGATTCCCTCTGCACATAAAGAAGCATACCAACCTGTCTTAATCCAACTCATACTATGCCTCATATCAGCAAGGCACGGGCATGTGACAGACATTTATCTAATTCACCCACAGGCAGGTGAGTGCTGCCCCATTTTACAGGTGAGGAAGCTGCTGCAAAGAACTGTTAAAGGTCTTATCGAAGGTCATTCAGATAATGATTTGGTAGCAGAGACAGCAATATTACCCACAGTCCTAAGCTTTGAACTCCGCTCCCCTTATCCCTTAGTAGTGTCACCTCATCTACCTGCAGCATCATATGTTCATGACTGATCACGCACACGCATACATGCCTCTCAGAAGCAAAGTCAGAGACTCAAACCCTTACTCAAAAAAATGTGTGCACCTGTGCACACCCCCCACCCCGGTCTGGACTGTTTCATCAGCTAGCTCCCACCAGGTACAAGGTTTTATGCCTGTACATAGGTGTCTCAGCAACGCCACACACAACAATCTCCCTTAGCATTCAATCTTTAAGACTCTACAGACGTAGCTGGGAGCACCATCCCTGTTCCTACCACGCTATGTAAACCATAAGTGCAGACAGCCCTTCAGTGTTATTGGCGATTACCGTTTACGCCCTGTGGTGTCCTCTGAAACCAAACTCTTACTTTGGGACCAGTGTGGTTGTCCCCATTCCTTACCCTGCAGTGCCCCTTATGGCCACCTTGGGAAAGAGTAGTCACAAGTCATAGTTGCACAAGCAACCCTGGGCTAGCTTATGTGTTTGAGACACCTTCTAAAATGCTATTCCTTTCACCACAAATAAGAACTACAAGATCCATTTGATAAAGAAGAATCTCCCTCCCTTTACATTTAAACAAAACCCCAATATCAGCAGGTTTCCTGCCTGCTGTTTTCCCAGGTGATGTGATTCCTTCTGCTTCAATGAACATAGGACAGGCCTATACCATTACTTGGGAGTATTCCAGAGCTTATTCACTAATAATTTACATGAAGTCTGAACATAGGAATTTCTGTATGGACAGCAGAAAATTCCACCCCTTGCCCATCCAGACCCTAGTTACAAAGCGTATAGGAGCCCTTTTCCACAGTACCTGCTTCATATCACAAGTGGGGGAAAGAACGCCACTTTTCACAGAAAGAGTGTGTCTCATGTTTTTCATGCAATGTGGAAGGCCTCTGATTCACCTAAATGGATCTGAAAAAAAGAAGACAGACAGGCTATAGCCTTCAGGACCTGGTCCATTTTATTAATAAAATAGCACAGGGAATGATCCCCTTTTCATGCATATATTTTTGCTTGCTTTTCTTTTTCCATTTTTACTGCTGAATCATATACTATCCTTTACAAATACCCATTCTTAATTCTCTGTATTTTACACTTCACCCTTTTTGCAGCCAGCCCTGGGCGATGCCCAGCAGCAAAACCATCAGTAGCCAAGTCTATCGCACATAGTCTCTCTTGCAATGAAAGTTGCAGGGAAAGGCAAGCTCTGAATTCTTAGGACACTTCACTTGAATGACACAACATGAGTTCTTCAAAAGCCTTGTGTTTCATAAAAAGAGTACTCCAGTACACTATGGTTATGTGCCATTCTTGGATTCCCAATGCCAGAACCAAATACTTAGCTAATCTCTATCAAAGAAGTAAAACACGAGACCCTTCTGGGTTAAAGGACACAGATTAGAGGTTGCACAGATGAGGAACCAAGGTGCAAAGAGAATTAGGAATGTTTCCTGAAAGGAATCTGGAGACTTGAGCCTGTTGAAAATCCTTAGGATCTGGACCTAAATGAATACATTCCTGGCAGTGAGTGGGGAGTGGAAGGACGAAGCTTTGTAAAATAAGGTATTATTGAAAATACAATGCATACAAAAATGAGACATGTCATTTGTGTATTACAGATGCTAACAGCAACCTTGCTCTAAATAACTGACTACCAGATTAAATGGCAGATAGACGTGTATAAATTCTGGGCAAATTCATGTCCACTGTGTATCTTTTTCAGAACAGTTGTTAGGGTGTAATATTAGGAGTAAATTAACTGAGGTTGCTCTACGACTTGCTCTCCTTTTCTGGTAAAGAACTATAATGCCATGTGCCTTAGAGGGATGGCATGCAAATGAGTTAATATTTGCAAAGTGCTTTGAAGATAAAATGGAAGATTTACCCAAAACCTACTGAGAGGCAGAGAAAGGCATTACCAAAAATCCGACAAGACCACACAGCATGGCAGGCAGCCATTGCTATGGAGCAGCCATGGGAAAGAAGAGCTGGTGAGCAGTGGTGAGGCACTAAATCTTGAAACCTCAATATGCAACTTTCAAATTTTCATCTTGGCACACTTTGCAAGAGGCAGGTAGGAAGATAAAACTCAACTTGTCAAAACACACAGCAAGATCTATTGGGCTAGCACACAGGTCTGCCAGCTCCTGGCTCCATTCCTACAACCATCTTCAAAGCAGGGTGTTAAGGAGGTATAGTAGGAAAGAGGAGTATTTTATGTTAGCAACGGGAGAGGTGGCATAGACTCGGACGTTGCGAGGGAGAAAGGAGCACCACAAAATAGTTAAAATGTCAAGAACATAAAGCAGGGAAGACTAGAGGAGAGCCTGGGGAGAAGAGCAGGAAATCCACATATTCGGGATTCCTGTTCAGAGAGGCAGAATGATTCTCTTAGCAGCCATGACGGCTGCAGGGCAGAGCTCTGTGCAGTTTGCAGGACTCACGCAGGAGAAGGGGTTAATGAGAAAGGACGACAGAAGAGCACAAATAAAATCAGAAATGACATTCTGGCCAATGGAGCATCTCCAGGCTGGGGAAAAACCCAGAGAACTCACTTGGTTCTATTTTCTGTCCTGCCTGAGGATGAGCTCTGGGCTGAAACTTCACCTTTAATCTCATTCCTGCATTTGAACAGAGCTCGGGTGCCACAGTGAGGGTTTATCTAAAAGCCTCTGAACGAACCCACAGTTCTGGAGAGGTAATCATCCCACACACCCCCCAACAACAACTTGCAGCCAGTCATCCTTGGGATGCACCTGTCCACAACTCTTCAAAAGAGAATAGAGGAAGTGCTGTGATTAAATCACTGATAGGAAATGCTGGCTTCAATCTCCAGCTCTCCCAGAGAATTCCTGGGTGACCTTGAGATAGTCCCTAATTGCTCTGTGCCTCAGTTCTCCACCCATAACAAAGAGATCATTAAATAGCCATGAAATCACAGTGAAAGTTAATTAATTCAGCATTCATGAGGTCCTGATACATTAAGGGGATCGCAGAGCACATTTGAATAGAAATATCACAGCTAGCCCCACAGGAGCTTGTCCATCCACACATCACAAAGCACACAAAGAGACCAGCTCAGTTCACAGAAGCAGCAGTCAGAACTGTGGCCATCCGCCCAGGTTAATTAACCCTGCTTCTCGTAATTAGGTAATTATCTTGGGTGGAGTGTCTCTCTAACAGGCACTCTCTCTTTTCCAGGTCAGGATTAGCTCATTCAGAGGTAGGGAGAAGATCTCTGCCTGGCAATGCACAGCATAGCACAGACTAGACATATCCAGGGCCGTTACGGGGTGCATCCAGACCTGGCTCCTTTTAGGTATTCTTGCTGGAGTTGGCATGGGAGCGCTTAGCCACACATGACCAAGAACATGCTTGGTTGCTCTTCACAAAGAGAAATCTGCGGGTTCTTTTGTTCCTAGTTGTTGTTGTTATGATGTTTGGTGCCAGCACTGAGGATTCATTTATCCCAGTTAATATAAATAAAAATTGGAGGAGAAAAGATACCAGTATTATATTGTTTAAAATGGAACAACTTAAAGATGCGGCAACCAAAGGATTGATTTATTTTTTTTTAAAATGTCCTTTTAGATCCTTAGTCAACTACATAAAAGAAAAGGGAGTGAAGGAACAGTGCGGGGGAATCCCAGACCGTCCCATTAAGTGGTGAGCCACTTTGGACACTGCAACAGGAGCTTCTGTGTATGCGATTCAAGGGATGTAGAATAAAATCAGGACAGTTCAGAGAATAAGTACAAAATTGTCTCAGCATCCTTGAGAAAGACAATTGCCCCCTTAATATGTGCCTATTTAGAATATAATCTGTCATAAGAGTTTCAAATAGGAAATTAGAGTAGATAATAAGAAAACATGAGAAGAAATACATTTAACAATAAAGACTCTCTTAAGCCAGAAGGATACATAAATAAGAAGCAAGAAGGATGTATGCATGATTATAAACCCTCGGTCCCTTTAAAAGAAAGTAGTAGGAAAGTTAATTGTGTAGCTTGTCTCTTCCTTTGAGGACAATGGAGAGATTCCTATTCTGAAGGCCCTCTGCATGGGAAATCAGAACATGGCCTTAGCAGACACCAAAATCTCCAAGGAGGAAGTTATGAACCGAGCAGAGGAACTCATAGACAGTAAATCACCAGGGCCAGATGGTATTCAACTACAAGTTCAGAAGGGATTAAAGTCTCCGGTGACGGACTAGCCAACACAGCTTCACAGTAACTGCTGCTGAAGAGTATTAAGTCAGTAAAATGATGCTGGTCTTCACAATCCCCCTGCATAGTCCCCAAATACCAGCCATTAAAGCCTCATAGAGTTGACTTTGGTCAGCTTATTGAAAGTCTGCTTAAGGGCAAAATAGCACAATAGTTGGATAATCCAATGCTACTAATTCAGCAAGGACTGCTATAAGGTAAACAGTTCACTGTTAAACAATGAACTATTTAAAATTCTATATAAACCATATAAACTCAAGAAATTCACTTTGGCCCTTTACAAAACAATGAATTCAACTCTTGCACACATAACCAAAATAAAAGCAAGGCTAGCAAGAGGTGTGTTTTCAGTTAGCTTACTAGCAGGAGGGTTATAGGAACTCAGTGAAAAGGACTACCAAGAAATCAAACAGGTATTGAACCAGCGCTGGCAATGAACAATCCCACAGATGACATTAACAGTGTATGCCACTTAGTGCTTGGAGTCAGGATGTATCCTTTGTATCCTTTCTCATTTTCTTTCAATGGACAGAATTGTCCAGACAGAAAGGAAAACAATGGTGTGCAGTTCACCTTCCCCAATAGCACTACTAGAGCCCCTGGGAAAATACACCTCAACTTCCATCAACACAGGCAATTTAATCACAAAAGTCTCCTGGTATTTAGTGGTTTTGACGAAGCCTTCATTCCTGGAGTCAAGTGCTTATGTCTGAGACCTGTATCTTTCTCACTTTAAAGGAGAATTCCTAGCCTTTCTGAGTTTCCAGAAAAATTTGAAAGTGTGACTGTTAGAATGTCAAAGCGAAGAAGTAAAACAACAGAACAAAATTAGGAAACTAAAAAGAAACAGTCCTCCAAATGCCTGGATTTAATTTTCCTGACCTTCATGCCAATCTCCAGGTTTTGGGTGCCTGACTCCTGAAAACTGGAGCACAGCACAACAGCCCAGCTTAGACACCAGTATAACCTAGTCCAGCAGCTGCCAAAAATGCAGTGAATATTCACACTCCCTTTCTTTTCTGAAGAGGAGAAGAAAAATAAAAGATAACAAAAAATGGCCTCCAGGGATGCAGGAAATGCACGGGTTGTATTGGCAATGTTTTCTCCAGGTGGAAGCTTCCAGCCTGCATGCTCCATCATTTGATTCTGAAAAGCATATTGTAAGGCAACACTTCAAGAGGTGGGGTTTGGTTTTGGTTTTTTTTTCAGAAGGAAATATTGACACTGCCTGTCAGCAACTTCCCAGAGGGGTGCATTGTCAAAGCACATTAGCTTATTGCAAATGAAAAAACAGATGCAAAGTCTAAGGCCTGGAAGCAGCAAAGCTTCAACAGCAGCCCAAGGTCTATGCATGCTAATTCAGTTTAAAGAAACACTCTCGTGCGCTTTGCTTTTCAGCAAACGGCTATGGGGTTTTTTCCCTTTTAGCTCTTGGTAAGAATAATTCAGAAATAAACACCCCGTATAGAGATTTTTGGGCCAGACTTGCAAAGTTATTTAGATGACAGTGGACTGAGAAACATGTTTTGCAGGATTTATAAGAACATCTAAATGAATGAAGTGCCTAACTTCTTTTCGCCTTATGGGATGGTTAGACATATAGAAGTATTTCCACATACCTGGCCTATCTGTTTGTCAGACATCCTTTCTCCCTGCATGAGAAATAATTTTTTTCAAGGATACACTAAATGAATACAGCCTCTGCAGGTCATTTCCTTAGACTTGCTCTTCCAGTCTTGCTCTGAGAACTGACTAAATCATTCCATTTCATTGCAGGCCATCAGAAGGCACTGATTAGTACAGAAGAGTAGTACTATAGGTCCTACAAGGAGACCATAATTTAATTTCTAAGTAAAAATTGGCAATTTTGAAAGAGAAATTTAACATGTTAGCAAAATAATGTAATCTTAAAATACAGGCTCAAACAGGGTCTCATACATTAACAGCGCATCTTAAAAGTAAGAGCACAAACAGTTTTTACTTGAAGTCATACAGGGGAAGGGTTTCTGTCTGTTTTTAATGTTTCGGGAAACTGGTAAGAAAAGAGAGGAACATTTCTCTCATTTGTCAGCAATATAGAGAAGCATCTGGATTTTGTCCAAATGCAAAAACCGCACTCCAAACTTCCTTGATGTTTACTTACACATGATAAAGGAGTGGTAATAATACAGATAGGACTATCAAAACCTGGAAGTTATGGTTATTTCATCAGGGAGAATAGTCACACAGCTATAGATCTTCTGTATGTAAGGACCTCCAGTGTTTGTGATTCCAGCCTCCCATCACAGATACATGCTGCATACCTGTCTCACATTGACCAAGACTCATCTTAAAAATAACCTGGACTTCTCACACTGCCCCATCACTTGGAGGTCCCTCTAGAACTTCATTGCCCTAAAGCAGCGCAGAAGCAATCTCTTTCCAATTTCCAGCTAAAATGCTCACATCCAGTTTGTGCCATAGCTATTCACCTTTGCTAGTGTTTAACCTCACTGCTATAGAGAGGTTTCTTGGGCGCAGGGTGCCCAAGAGAGTTCCTGAGCCCTGGCTCTGCTGCTCATGCGTAGAAAGGGGCAGAGCTGGCAAAGCTTTCAGAGAGCCTTGACCCACCTGCAACACAGCAGTGACCTGCCCTTCCATCTGCTAGGAACTATAATTTCAACAGACAGGCCAAAAGTACCAGCCATTCCAGAAGCCCTTCCCCCATGACATAATACCATGCAATATGATATAATATGGTAATAAAAATCCCAAGAGAATTCTTCCAAGTAGAGCTTTCTCCCTTCTGAAAACAGGTTTCCCTACAAATGCATGTGCCTCCACTCCCGTCCCTGGACTCAGATCCCTCTGTCCTTTCAGTAACGGACACCAATATTTCCATCCTCAATGTGCATGTAGAAGACCTATTTCCCCATGACCCAGCATTTACAAGGAAGGAGGGCAGAGAAATATTTTGCCAGGGCTTGCTTTCTCCCCCTCTATGCCTCCCTCCTACTCCTGTCTGTCCTCACAGTGATGGATGGCTATCGGTTCTGGCTTCATCCGACAGAGAAATCTGTCACCTCACGCCAGGGAGAGGTGACAGCAAATCCATCAGCATGGAGACAGCAGTCACTTGCAGATTGCTTTCAAGGCCACTGGGGGCTGGATTCTTCTTTGCCTCCCACCTCTCCAGTTTCTCTCCTCCCCTCTTTTACACAAGTCTTAGTAAATCATCATTTGAACAAATGCATTTGGCCCCTATTGCATATGCAAATTCTAACAACTTTCAATTTGTGTGTTATTGTCTTGCTAAAAAACAAAACAAAACAAACCCCACACGAGTTTTCCCACAAGTAGCTCATTATTAGATGTACATATTTGGTGCTTTTGTTACTTCCAAAGCCTGGATTCAAATTCTGCTTGTGTCCCCATGGGTTTATCAAGTATGATAGCATTGTTTGACCCAGAGGGGAACACTGGTCCAAATGGCAGCTTCTAATCAGGGTAGTCTCAAGAACGGAAATGCAGAGGATGCAATAACGCAGAACACTGGCAAATGAAACTACAACCAATAGAAATAGAGCAAAATGTTTCTCCATTCCATACTTACTACCCAGCAACCATCTTGTTCAGCCCTCTGAAATATTAGACTCCTTCTAGGTGAAAGACAGTACCACTCTACCAACTGACATCTGGGCAAAGGATGCCAGGAATTCTGGACTGTAGCCCCAGCTCTGCCAATGCCTACCTCTCTGCTGGGCAGCTCACTTGACCTCTTTATGCCTCAGGCTTCCCCTAGGACAATAACATTTATCCTCCTGGAAGTGCAAAGTAAGGCTTTATCAATTGATATGTACAAAGCTGTTTGAGATCTTCAGACAATAGACCCTAACAAAGCATCATGATTATAGACAAATTCATTTCCTTCTGTTCCAAACGCTGGAAGATACGATTGTTGCCTATTTGTCGGTACTACTTAGAGAGAGAATCGGAGGCAGTAGGGCTTACCTGGCTCTCCAAAGCACCTTATACTTGGGGGACTAAGGTTGTTTAGCATTCCCCATCCCTGAGGGCAGCCAGGAGCATCGGCATAATGAAGAGCAGTTTCTACTTTTGCTCTGCCTGCTTGCAAAGGCACAAGGGGACATCCTGGTGATTTTGAATTGCTTCTGACATGCACGTTATACATGGAATGTGAAAAAGGTGGCGGTTTGTTGCCAGCAATGCCCCGTTTCCCCCGAACACCAACAATACACCACTGCATCTGGCTGTGTCAGAGAAGACAGGTGCCTGTGTCATTGCACAACTACCCCACAAGGGGCATGCAGCCACACCAAGATCACTAGTGACAAACACCTGAACACCAAGACACGCAGGCTGATCCAGCATCCCAAAATGTCAGGCTAACACCATCCACAGTAGTTTAAAATAAAATAGTCCTAAAACCACTTCAATTTCCTCAGTGACTTTTTACTTTTAAATGAATTTTGCTGTCCTCTGAACCATTATACGAGCCACAAAAATTGCTAAAGATACCAAAACCACAATGCCCTGCAAATCTGATGGGCGAGACAGCTGCAAAAACTACTGCGTAATCCTAATGCCACATAGGAGCCACGTCCTTTAATTTCTCAATGATCTCTGATTATGGGTCACATTTGCACCCATACAAATCCACTTCAGCACTTCTGGCCATAGTGGAGTCACTGCAGATTTAAACTGACAGCTTGGATACATGGTGGTTCTCCGAGATAAAGTGTACTGCCAGTCTGAGATTTGACAAGAGTGCAACCTAAGACTGTCCCCAAACTTAATCCCTCCCTATAGACTTCCTCATTATGTCCTCTGTGTGTCTAGTAGCATGGCCAACATGAGTATGAGAAAAGTGCACTCATCCCCCAAAAGGAGCTACCTTTGAATAAGACTACAGCTCTCAGATATTGTAGGTAAAGAGATCTCAAATATCTTACGGTCCCTGTGCCTGACCCTGTCTTGCCACCTGGGTACAATTAAGAAAAAGGAACTCATCCTCATGAAACACTTGTGACCAGACTGTCTCCACAGTTGCTTCTGTCCAGCATTTGCAGGTGAGAAGCACGAAGCTGACAATCTGATTTTCAAGGCCTCTGAAAACCAACTCTGTAGGCACAGATAAAGGGTCGGGACAAAAGGCTGACATACCAGAATGGTTACAGAGCACCCCACAGTAAAACAGAGAAAGAAGAAAGACAGGTTTGGAAGGAGTCAGGCACTCAGATGGAAGAATGCGCTGTGAGGCTTGGGAGGTAGGGGACAATCCACCCATTCTGTCACCATTCGCCATAATGCCAGCAGACTTTCCCGAGTGTTCAAAGTCAAGGAGTGCTGGTGCAATTTGCACAGACCATTCACTGCTGCAGAGCAGCAGAGTGAAGGCTTCCAAGCTGACTGCAAGTTTCCTGGCCATGGTTCCCATTGCCTCACGGGATGTGCCTGGGGGGAAACACCTGGACTGCAGCCAAAAGGAGCGCCTGGCTAGGACCCTCCACTTGCAGAAAACGCCCTGCAGGTTCCAGGCGAGGGCCAGGACACATGGAGACCCTGCTGGACTCCAGACTGCTGAGTGCAGGATGATTTATGGATCTTTGCAGATGGCATGTTCCAGCCAGAGGGCTTCAGACCAGAAAAACGAGAGCCGCCTTCTTCCTTAAAGGGACAGCTCTGCTTCAGCACTGCAAACTTACTGTAAAGTTAACTGCTTTGGCATTTCAATATTTTAAGTGCTGACCCCACATTGATTCTGTTCAGCCTTTTAAATCTTTAATTTACTTACTTATTTGGGTTTTAAACCTTGCCTGCAATTGCAGCTAATTAAAAAGCTCATTAGTTGGCATCCTGAGCTGATTCCCTGGGCTTTATGTACTGTACAGTATGCCTCCTGTGAGTTTGAACCATGGCTGGGATTGCTTGACTTGTTTCCTACCTCCCCAGCTTTACGAGGTGTTCCATATTTTGGAAGACTATTCCCCCTTCCCCTGATTTTTTTTTCTTCCTCAAACTACCAGTTGCTGCAGTCTTCAGGAAACTTAGCAGCCATTCTGGCTATATACAGTAGCTGTGTCACAGAATTATTTATAGCTGATCTTCCCCATGTTCAGAGCTAAGGCCTCCCCATACCTTCACCCCCTTTTTAAAAGGGGCATTATATGTTGACAACAAAAATCACAGATTAATTTCCCGCATCACATGCAGGGCTTGACTTGCCCAAGTGTGCTGTTAACATGCTCAGTAGGAAATTCCATCCTCCTTGAAGACCAAGGGCTAAGGCCAGAGTTGGAAAAAATGGGCCCTGATCTCACATACCACATGCACAAGTCCCAGCACCCAAGCCCCACTGTTAGAAACCGTGCCACCCCGTCCAACCTTCTCTTGATAGTTACCCAGAAGAGACACATAGAAGGACAGGACACTTACTTGACTACATTGTTCACTTTTGCAGCCGTATGTGTTGATTTTCAGACAGGTGGAGAGCACACTCCTGAATTCCACTTGCGTGTCTGGGAACTGTAGCTACTCAGTCCACCTAACAATTACACTATTACTCATGTTATTTATTGATTTGTAGCAGGAGAAAGATGTAGCATAGACCATACAATACAATTTCTAGAACACCAAAATGCATATCTGCAGTAGAAATAGGGTCACATTCATATCTCCCCTCCATAAGAATTTGCTCCTTGAATTTGGTTTAGGTGTGGCTGGATTCAAAGCCAGTAAACATTTTCCTGTTGTAGTGCTGATAAAGCCACAGTCTGTGCCAGTTCTGGTGAAAATCTTGCCACAAGACATTATGAGATCTGGGAGTAGTCAAATCCATGCCTTAAATTCTGATCTGTCCACCCAACAAAAAGCAGCCAACAGCATCAGAAAACCTCTCCTCAAATCCACACATCCCTTCTGTAACACCATATGTCCTGGTTTTGGCTGGAATAAAGTTAATTTTCTTCTTAGTAGCTGGTATAGTTCTGTGTTTTGGATTTAGCATGAGAATAATGTTGATAACACGCTGATGCTTTAGTTATTGCTAAGCAGTGTCTAAACGCAGTCAAGGACATTTCAGTTTCTCATACTGCCCTGCCAGCAGAGGCTGGGAGTGCGCAAGAAACTGGGAGGGGACGCAGCAAGGACAGCTAACCCAAACAAGCCAAGGGGGTATTCCATACCATATTACATCATGCCCAGGATATAAACTGGGGGGAGTTGGCCAGGGGGCACCATGGCTCAGGGATTGGCTAGGCATTGGTCAGCAACTGTATTGTGCATTACTTATTTATTCTCTTATTTTTATTATTATTATTTCCCCTTCCTTTTCTGTCCTATTAAACTGTCTTTATCTCAACCCATGAGTTTTACTTTTTTTTTCCCCTGCCCGATTCTCTCCCTCATACCACTTGGGGGGGGGGGGGGCGGGCAAACAAGAGGCTGCTTGGTGCTCAATTGTCAGCTGGGGTTAAACCACGACTCCATGATAAATAACATTTATTTTTGTACGTTCAGTAATATCCTTACAATTCAGTTCTCATACTGTGGTCATCATTGCCAAGTAAGTTACTTCAGTAAAAAGCCTCATCAGCAGTACCTGTGAAATGATTTGATAGTCAGACCACAAACGGCCAGCTTACAGTTTTGAACTGACAAAAGCAAAAATCAAGATGAGCTACACGAGGGAATAAAGTTCCCCTACACACCTTCATATTGCTTAGCTCTGGGTTAGCCATACCCAGAATACAGGTTTGGAGTAGGCACTATATTATGAAAGACAAAGACAGTCATAACAGATTTCCCTAACCCTCTGAGGGATCCAGCTCTCCCAGTCTTTGTAAGGGGACATAGGTGTTATGTTGTCTACTTGCTGTCAAAAAAACCAAACAGCTTCAAAGCCACCCTCCTTCTGCAAAGCAGTTCTGTGGCTGGAGTCATCCTCCAACCCAGCGCTAATGTTAGCCCGAATTTTTCTTTGGAAGATGCAAGTACCACGTATCAATTTTCATTCCAGTACATGCCGCCATGGCCACGTCTATCTGCCTTCCCTCATTTTCCCCTGTCCCTACCCACTTCTTTCTGCAGCTCTGGGCCTTTGCAGCTTGCCATGGACAGCATCTATCAGGGCATTCTCGTGGTAGCATAGCCCCAAGGGCAACCTGGAATATGGAGGCACTCCCTCACAAACTCCCCTTCTCCTCCCCTCCCCTTCTCTGTCACCATCTGGCTGCTGTGCCTTCCAACAAATCCAGCAGCTTTACCCCCTGCCTGGGGAAGCTCCTGTTTTTAACTCCACTGGAGAGCCCAAAACGTGGTTCCAGCGACTATTCCAGTGTAGGTTTGCACAATAAAGTTATAAAGGAAGCCATGATTACAGAGTGGAGGTTTAAGTGCATCTGAGACGGCTCCCCCCCAACCCCTAGCTGGCTGGCTGCTGTAGGCAAGTGTTAAAGCCCATTTGGGAAGAAACAGGCCTCCCGCTTCCTGCTACCTCTGCCTGCCAGGACAGCCAGGAGGGATGGCAGGACGATGGACCAGAGCTAGACTGCAGCACGGGCGGCTGGGGATTGGGTTTGGCAATAGCTCAGTAGTCATGTTTTCATTTTACAAGGTCAAAACCAAAACCACCTCTGGTTTGGGTTTTGCATTCATGCCTGCAGAAACATGAGAGGATTTCAGACTTGGTAAACCCCTACTTCCCCACAGCCCCCCCACATCCCCTGCCTTCCCAGGTCGCTGGCTTGTGACCAGCAACATCTAAAATAACCAACTCCTCCTTCCCTAATCCCTGTCTTGCTTCTAGAACTGTAAAAAGAATAAAGTAAAAACAGATAGACAAAGGCCATTCTCAGTGCAGCCCAGCGACTGGTGGGTGCAGTCCCTGACTGGCCCAGCATAGTCCAACCAAGGAAGATTACAACTAGAAAGACAAACGCGGCTCCGTCCAGCTCAGCCCAGACAGACTGGAACAAGAGGAAGTGAATGCTCAGTTGAGACAACAGCCAGAGAACAAAAAACTACACTCCGAAGTATACCAGAAGGAAAGTGGTCAGGCAGCAAATAGCAGTACCCTGGATCACACAATGTAAATACCATGAAATTTCAGAGTGGGATTTAGTTCTAGAAAGGATCATGATCTATGCAAGAAATCCTAGAACATCCTTCGCTTACCTTGCACATCCTCCTTACTAACCCTATGATCCCAAAAAACCACATCCAGCATCCTGCATCTTGGAGTACTCTATACTCCTCTCGCAGGCCTCCCCTCACCTTTAAACATACCCATTTTTGGTACTTACTGGTACCTTCCATCAGCCTGTTACCTCTTCTCTGAGGGTCAAAAACAAGAGGGCTGTTTCAAACACATCCCTGGGGCTGACTCCCCTTTGCTATTCTTTGAACTGCTGCTGCTGCACTAGACTGAGAACCACAAGAAAAGAGGGACTGCAAGAACCCAGGCCTGAAAAAGAGGACGTTAGAGTCCCAGAAACCGAAGTGGATTCCAAGCAATGAAATACAGTGGGTCTGTCAGGACAAAAGTGAGGAATCCAGTGTGGGAACAGCAGAAAGCAGACATCAGGGCTGAGCTGTCTCTTTGGATGGAAAGAGCCAGGGTAGCAAATCAGGTTGGAAGCATTTAAAAAGATTCACGTTTGGCAGAGCCTGGGGCTAGAGCAGCAGAAGATGTTACAGGTCAGGACTGAGGTCTCTGGCAAAGCCACTAGCGGACTGGGGATAAAAGTTTCTCCAGTGCTTCTCTACGTGTTTTCTGGCCATAGCCACGCCGGTAAGCCCGTTGCTTCCCTCAGCGCCAAGAGCAGCCCCTTCCCTGTTTTCCAAGAGAAAAATCCCTGGAAACTCTCTTTCCTCCTATGCACACACACACAAACCCCTCTGTACTGCACAGCAGATTTTCAGCAGCTGTTTTTGAGGGGACAAGACTCTGTACGCATGCAACTCATCCTCATGTGCTTTATTATCGTGTCAACTGTAGGTTACGCTTTGCTGCAGGCATCACTAAGCCTGCTTAAGGCCAAAAGGGCCTTGGGTCCCCTCCCCTTCTTCCCCACTGCTTTTCTTTTCTTTCTTTCTTTCTTTGCTGGAATGGAGCAAGCAAGCTATTATTGTCGGTCTGGCCTAGTACAGTTCCTTTTGGCAGTCACAGGCCTTGGACCTCAGCCAAGGTCTATCCCAGGGGATGTTGGGAACGCTTTGAAAATTAAATCTCTCAAGAACTCACGAGGCTGCAAATGCCATGATGTTGCTTGACCTTGGGTTAAACTCAGCGGAAGAGGAGCAGAAGCGGTGGCGGCAGCAGCCACTGCCACATTGCTGGCCTCAGATAACTCCCGGGAAGAAGAGCCCTGCAGGGAGTCGGGGTGAGGGGAGGTTGGGGGGAAAGAGGCGGTGCACAAGCGGGAAGCCAAGCAGGGGAACTGCCATTCTGCATTAGCTCCCAGAGGACTGATCAGTCCCTGCCATACATTCATTTTTTGCTCCAGACCCTTTGATGCCTTGTGAGAGTCGCATTTCTTATTCTTGCACAGGTTTTAAATGAACCATGCCTCTTAATAGCAAGAAAATAGCATCATACGGGTAAGTGCCGAAGTATCCCTCCCACTATTGTCCCCAGCGTACGCAGCAATTAAATATGAGCTTGTGGAAAGTAATGGCTCACTTCACCAACATGGCACAGACTAGCACACAAAACTACACCTCCTCTCTTTGCCCCTTGCTCAACAAGTCCCAGCCCTCAGGGTATCTCTCCCTACTCTATTCTCAGCAGCCTTCTTCCGCTGTCCACATTTAACTCCTGATTTGGGTGTAATACCAGAAGTCCCAGTCCTTTGTCACTTCAAAATCCTCTAGGACAAGAGATCTTTTCTCTTAGGGATGGAGAGTTCCAAAATGAGCCTTGTGGCTTAACAAGAACGCACTTGGGAGGCACCTTCTTTTCTGAGCAGTGCCATTATAGTCCAGACAGCTCTAGGCACTAGGGAAAGCAAAGAGCACATGTTCTGGGAGCTCCCCGTTCCTTGAGGAGTCAGCTGGCTGGAGAGAGGCAGCAAGGGATGCCTCGATGCAGGTGCCTTTGTGCACAGTCGGTGCTTTGTCATGGAGATGCTGCAGGTCCTGCAGAGTCTCCGCTAGAGATGCTACAGCTAATGAAACCTCTTTAGCTTGCCCCCTCACCGTAGGAAGTCCAGGGGGAGCTCAAGAGGGATTGATGGATGAACCCCTGGAGATGCTTTGGGATCAAGTCCATCTGTCCTTTTTTCCAATTCAGTGTGCGCAGGGCTGTGCTAGGCTGGGTGAGGTATGCGCATCTCATTATGTTCCGCTGCAGAGCCTCTGCTTCAGCAAACCTCCCTGCGGCCCTGTGCCCCCTGGAGCTGGCTGATTATTTTTGTCTCAGGCTGGAGCCCTGGATTCTTCTGCGTATCACGACATTTGTGTAGCTTTTCTCCTGCGCTCCCTCCCCTTTCAGACCCCCCCACTGCAGTCCCAGAGAGACAATCCAGATGGAACTGCCCAGCCGCCCTCTGATCAAGCCAGGGAGATTTGTAATTAGGACTCGATGGCTATTATCCCATGACAGCTGAGTGCGGTATCCAGGCAGCCCGGAGGCCACAAGAGGAATGTGAGGGTTTTAAGGAAGGAGGGAAGATGCGAGCGCTTTTCAGCCATGCCATATTGCGCCAGCCCTGGTGACAACATCCCACCTGCCAGGCCTGATTCCAAGGGCAGTGTCAGTGCAAAAGGGCAAGGGCGATGGAAGAAGGGGAGGAGGACAGGCAGCAGCTACAAGGGTGCAAGGGGGGTGGGGAAGAGACCTCCATGACCAGCCTAGCAGTTCTGCCTGGGGCGCAGCCAGCTCTGTCTGCTGAGGCAGCCAGGATAGTCTGCTGGAGCAAAGGGGCAGAGGGTCCAATTTCAGAGTTTGTCCCCACGACAGGGCCGCGGTGGCGCCATCCCGGCTTCACGTCCTGCAGTTCAAATTCCTCTGGGTGACACACGGCTCTGGAGCGCAGCCGTGGGAGACTGGAGCGGCCCAAGAGGGAAGCAGGTGTCACCCCGCTCCCCCACCCTCCCTCGGTTTTCTGCATGCACAGCCAGGCTTCCTAAAACAGGGCCCTCCTGCTTTAAAAAGAGAAGGCGCCTGGATCTAGGGGTCTTTCCAAATATTTGTTTTATTGCCAAGCCTTCGGAGAGGTCAAGGAGGAACATGCTCTCTCACTCCTAAGCTCCTTGCTTGCTTGCTCTGCCCGCTGTTGCCAGAGATGTGGCACCTCTGCCTGTCTCTTCTGCTCCAGTAATTACCAGCCTGCTGGCACACAGAGAGAGAGAATGGAAGGAGCAACAGACAGCTGGTTGGGTCACAGACCAGCAAGCAGATCTGCAAGTGCAGGGTACAGGCAGCTTGCACCAAACACAGACCAAACCCTGGGAATTTGGGATCTAGTGAGCCAGGATGGAAAAAATCGGGTTGCCGTTCATAGAAAGCCAGGACTCCCAATGCCCCGAGATGCTCCAGCCTTGCCATTCTAAGCTTTGCTGCTTCAAAGCACATCAGACTTTGAAACAAGCACTAAATCTGTTAGACAAGCAGTAAGAGAAAGGAAAATCCAATCCAGGCCAGCTCACAGACAGCCTTTACCATCCAAGGACTGTGCATTGGTCCTGGAAAGCAACAGGAAATTAACAGGGGCCAGCAAGGGATGTGAACAAACAGTAAATAAACCCCAGAAACTGGGATGTACAATCAGTAGCCATCTCCCACCCACCCCCCAGCCATCCTCCTTTTAGCTGCACACACTCAGTGACTTCCCAGCCAGTACATATAGTCTGCTTTTCCCAGTGCAGTTTGCATTGTTGCTGGCTTGAATGGGTTACAACACAGTATTTACTTCTGGCTGGAGACCTTTGTGCAGCTTCCCCTCCTGGCCCCACAGATCAAACATGGATGGACTCTGCCCTCAGAGTGGAACAAGCCAGATTCAGAAGGGGCAGGGGAGAGGAAAGAGGAGGACTGAGAGGTTTAATGCCCCAAAGCATCTCAGTTGGCCCTCCCGCACAGAGCTTCTGCCAAGGCCGGAGGAAGTGAGTCACCGCTGGGGCTGGAGGGGGGGTTCTGGAGTTCGTAGTCACCCCCTGGAAAGGCCTGGAGCAGCGGACAGGCTCTGTCCAGGGATCAGCCAGCATTCGATTCCTGTTTGTGTCCCAAATGAATCATTCCCAACAGCTGTCACCATGCCTGACTGTGCTCCTCATGTGCTTTCTATTAGCTGAGAAAACAAGCCAGGCTGCTCCTGAGTACGGGGAGTTTGCCTTGTGGCAGTGGGGGGAGTGGAGAACCTGGGAAATCTGACTCTGTGCTTTAACCCTGCATACAAGGTGCTGGTTTCTGTGAGTGGGAGTAGACACCACTCACAGGCTTATTAGGGTGTCCTTGACCCCACTTCTGCACAACTTTCTTCTCCACTCAGCTGTCTAAATGCAACTTCTGCGGATGTTCTGTAATCAAATTGACTCCCACGTACATACCACTATTCCTCAAATGGTAAAATCCTATGTGTGGCAGAGCCAGCTTTTCAAGAAGTATTTTAAGAGACCACTGAAGGCACAACCCAGAGAAACCTTCCCATTCAAAAACTGTAGCAACGCCCTGCAGGCATTACCAACAGCACCATGCAGCCATGAGGGAACCACAGCACAACGGAGTCAGAGCAGGGAATAAAGGCCTTCAACAGCATAAAAAGAGCCTGAGAAAAAAAGCCTAAGCAAACTGGATGGAAAGTCACAGCCTCCCTGTGTGACTTACAGTAAGACTCTGTGCCTCGGTTTCACCCCTTCTGCTAAGCAGAGGTGAGGGTGAGTGCAGTGGGCTGGGAGGACCTAACAGCTCTTAAAGCTCTTTGGTGTACTCAGAGAAAAGGAGCTATAGACATGCAAAAGTGTGGCTATTAACTGAAAGAGCACAAAGGCAACAGCCTAGGCTTCGCTCCCCTCCTGCTTGGGTCACTCCCCTATGAGAAAAATGCTAGGGTTGAGCTTTCCACCTCAGCCAAAAATAATCAGCAAGCTGCAGGGGGTAGAGGGCCTGGGGAAGGAGAGAAAATTTCTCTTCTCAGGCTGCCAGAGCAGAGAGGCTGCAGCACATAACGGGAAATGCATTCCTTCCCTCCCCATTCCCTCCTCCTGAAGCCTCCTCCTCACAGAAAAAGCGTATAGGCCTGCTCCAAAAGACACAGGAGTGTGAAGCCCAAGTCAGTGGTTCTCTACTTCCCTTTGAGACAGAGAGTCTGCAAACTAAAATAGGATGTTTGTGCATTAATCCTATCACTGCTCTCAGATGGCCTCCAGCCCCCATCAAGTATCGCTTGAGGTGAATGGAAAATACAAAGGTATGCTGAGTGGACAAAAGATACATAATGCTACAAAAAAAAGGCTGGGCACCCATTCCCCTTCTGACACCTAAACAGTGCTATTGGCTCCTCAGCTACTGCAGGAGCCCTCCCCATTACTGCACTCCTGGCATTCAACACCACTCCACAGGCTTTCGGTACACTCACCTAACAGACCTGAAGTGATAATTCAACAGAAACAAAGCAGTTGTGGGACTGAAATCCCATTTCTCAGAGAAACACGGCACTTAAGGGACTGAATAGCACTGACTTTTGATGATTTTTAAGCAAAATCTTCCAAAAGTGGAATTTAGCTACCTGAAAAATCACTGCCTGTCTCACCTCTGCTCATTCACCCACATCCAAGGTTGCACACTGTACTATCATGCATATAGGAGCATTCTACCCTGAAGCTCTGAAACACCTTCCCCAAATCTCTCTTATGTCATTCCCTCCTCATCTCTCTCTGTTAATATCTGTTCCTCGCCAGTGTCACTATGGAGCTGGCTAGTGAATTACTTGGAATGGAGTTTTTTGGAGAGATGCGGCATAAAGAAGCCTCAGACAAGATTCAGCTTATTTTGATTAAATAAAACCATTTGGTTTTAATCCTGCCACTGAGAAAAGGATGCTATTCAGTTATGTCTCATAGTAAAGGCCTGGTTCTTTACTATATAATGTGCCTTTACAATGACTGCTTCTCCAAGCTCTATCATGCACTGCATACAACATCCTTCCCTGACTCCATGCCTCAGATTCTTTACCTACTGATAGGGGACAACAATATTTTTTATCCTTAGTAAAAAAGAATAAGATAGCAATTCTTTGAGATTTAAAATAGAATCACTGAGCTTGGGAACCACTAAATGCCGTCACCCTGTACACCCCTTTGCTAGCTGGTGTCCCATACACATGCACAATACAGAACTCTTCACATTCACTTTATTTCACCCATATCCACTGAAACCAAGGCAGGGTCTTAATCTAGTATCGTACTGGAGCCCAGTACACTCATTCCAACAGCAACCAGGGCAGAAAAAAAGTGCAGAACTGACCTAGTAACACAGGCAATACATGTGTCTCGTGTCTGCTATTTACATACTACTCACAACGAGGTAAAAAGCAGCCCATTTTTGTGCCAACATCGCACGCAAAACCACACCACCTAAACCTGGGATCACGCTGAAACATTCCCCTGCATTGTTTTAGTGTAAAAAAAAAAAAAAGCCTAAATCATCTAAACAACACTATAGAGAACAGTGGGGAAAGAAAAATAAAGGGAAAGGAAGTAACGAACTCATAACTAAACCCAACCCAGACCTCCATCACAGGATGTCAGGGCATATACAGAAAAGTCCTCAGTGTTAATGAAAGTTCTTTCTCCAGTGTCAGGCAGGAAATCCTCATCTCACATGCCTCTGTCTAGTGTGCGTGCAATGGACTGTCATACTTATCTGTGTTGCAGATAACCTTCGGACATACATAGAAGTTCATTCTCAATGTAGTCCCTGAACTTTCACTGCTAAATAAAATAAGTCTGTGTCAAGACAGCTGATGTGTGTGGTGTTAAGCACATTATTGCTTAAAGCTTTCATTTTCCCGAAAATGTTGCTGGGGCTGCTAATACAGCCTATATCCTGCAGAGATGGACTTGACTACAGTACTGCAATTTGCTTTCTCCAACATCCTATTGCTGCCCCTTGTCTGTGATTGTTGTGTTTCAAATCACCACACTTTCTCCTCTTAGTCAGAAACTTGGCTGCTCTCCAGAGGATGTTCAGGAGATAAAGACAGGTTGCAGTAACCCTCCACCTTTAAAGTCCCCAGCATCTTCGCCTGAGCCACTCCTTTTCCACGTCATTAGCGTCAGGGCTGTAGGATGCCAGGAAGAGGAAGCCTTCAGTGGGAGCTCAGGGCTAATTGACATGCCTTTCAGGCAGCAGCAGTGCCAGGAATCAAACTACTGTCCCCAGGGAGTGGCGGCAGAGGCAGCAAAAACCTTCCTCACTGGCAGACGAGTTTTTCCATTTCCTTGGTTTCAAATCTTGCTTCTGTTCTCCCCAGTCTCTGCTGTGGCTCCAGCCGTGAATTCTAGGGAAGCCCAGCTGCCTCAGCAGGTATGGTCTCGTTAATGAGCAATTAGCTCCTAGCCTAATTGGGCAGCAGAATGGCTAATGAGCCCAGCCATGGTTGTCTGTGCCCTCATTATCCTGTGCTCAGCCAGTGGTAATACTGAACTTCTGTCCCATTTCCGTCATGCCACGATCAGAGCACTGGCTGAAAGCTTAGATGTGCCAGTGCTCACTGCCTTTTAGTGCTCTAAAGTTGATGGTTTGTCTTAGCGGTTTCCTCTAGCAGGCCTGGAAAAGCTTCTCCCACCTCTACACTACACAACCAGATCCCACCTCCCTTGTCTGAATCCTATTCTTTCACTCAGCAGATTTTTGATCTCTCTTCTACATATTTATATTTGTGAGCATAGATAGGTACAAACATTTAAGCATTTGTCTATGCATACATACATATTTATATATACATGCATACAAGGTTGAGAATTGTGAAAATGAACAAGGGTACTGCTTTCCCGCCTAAGGAACACAACTGGTTGAAACATTTCCAGTGCAATACAGAATGCTACTGTGTCTTACTTCAGCATGTATCAAGAAGGTATCAGGAAGGTACTTTAGCACGTATCAAGAAGGTGCTGTAACCAACACAGGCACCCTTAGCACCCAGAGGGGAATCCTTGCGCCAAAGACTGTGCAGTGTTTGGAGGAATGCAAGGTTTATCTGAATTGGGTTTTTTTATTTTAAAATTTAAAAAAAAGCTTTGTAATTCTAAGTCAGAAATCTTCAGGAGTCCTTAAGTAAGTTCAAGTTGCAAATCACACAAGCCTGTTTTGAATTGCTTTACTTTGGAATCCAAGTTAGGGAGTCATCAGTAGTTGGATTTCACCCAGCATCATAGCTATTTTCTATAATTTTTATCCTTGAAGTTAACAATAATGACAGAAGCGGAAAACTGAGCTGCTCCTTCTTTGCAACAGCCACTGACCAGACTTTGCTGATTGCTAGGAGGCTGGGAAATCTTCATGAAGTTGTCTGTCTCACAGGTCTGAACACACCATTTAAAGAGTCTATCCTCACACATCTCAAAGCATCCTACAGGAAAATGATTCTTTCACACCTATAACAGTAAGTACAGCAGGTCTTAACAGAGAACCTCAACATTATGTGCCAGTTTAACACAACACATGAAAGATGCACTCTCCAGCTAACTAGCAAAGCTCTTTGGCAGAACGTACCTTTACTTTCCAGCACTGGGATTCAGAGATCTCTTGTGAAAAGTAGCATATGACCCTTAATGACAACAGACAGTCAAGGTTGGGGGCCATGGTTTTTTGGCTTCTTGTTTGGTGTGGTTTTGGGGTGGGGGGGTGTTGGGTTTTGGTTGTTTTCTTTAAGTCTTATCCAGCTGCTGGGTTTCTAGGATAATCCAAGTCACGTTACTAATATGTGAAGTATTTTGTAGCTCTACCTGCTGCAGCAATGAACTGTGTTCCTTCTAGGATTGATTATTCCAACTTCCTGCTGTTCCCGATAAGGCTTTCCGGTGGCTGCTGATGGTTTTAAACATGGCTTCTTCTGCCTCCAGGGTACTTTCTTATATTAGATTATCTCAACATATCACACCCGCTTTTTAGTCGCTTCACTGCCTTCCTGTTAAGAACCAAAATGATTTTTTAACTGCTCTTTTGCCCTAGAAGGACTTGTTTGACCTTGTTTTACCCCACCTAGTGGTTTTCCTCCTAGGTGCTCCATGAAATCAGCCAGTACAAGAGATCCTGTCACCTCCAAATGTCTGTACATTAGGTGACACCTCAATGTCTCCACTTTTCACTGAGCAGTTTTACTTTCATTGAACTGTATGTTTTTGGAACCCACAGACTGAAAATCAAGACAAAATTTTGTCCCTTCTCACCCTTTATACAAACGTCTTACCATTGCTTTTTCTGACAGTCTGGAAACAGTGGGCCAGCCTGATCACCCAGCCAGAACAAACCCCCTTAGCATAGAATAAGCAGCTGTAAGAAAAGGAACTAGGGGTACCTGCCACCACTAATGATACTGTCAGGGCAGGCACATCTCTCGGAAGCAAAACCACCCCTTAATGTTTTACGCATATGGAAAAAAGAGAGACTGGGTCAAAGGCCCCATTTTAAGTGTTGAGCTTTTTTAGCCAAACCCTCTCAACATTTATTCATTCTTGCCCAAACTCCTATTAACCAGACTAAAATCCACCACATATTTCATTTAGGACAGATGGATAAACTTTTTTCATCATGGCTTCCCAACTTTATGTTGGGCCCCTTCAGAATTTTTTTCACTTAAGATCTCAGAGCATTTAACAATCCTTTATGCAAACTTCATACCACTCATAAGCCTACAGAAGAAGCAGCTGAAGCACTGAGAAAGACCGATACAGCAATGGCAGATAAACCTTCTCATAAAAAAGTGCTGTGCACTGAACCATTAACAACCTATACCAGTGTCTTTAAAGGGCTAATTTAATGAATGGAACAAATGCTGAAACACAAGCCAGTTAGAGAAGCTGCTCACGTCTTTTCCCTAGCATGTGCAGAAATCATTCCTTGCTATTGGGAAAAGAGAAGCATGGTCAAGTGCATGGGATTGATTTCCCAGAAGCCCAAGACTGCATAATACCAGGCATTCCACAGGGGCAGGCAGCAAATAGAATATTGTGTGCATTTTTGACAGTCTTTCCTTTTACCGTGGGCTCCCCACAGCATTTCTTTTTAAAAAAGCTTTTGCACAGCCATGTTTCTATCTCCTGGCTCACCCACCTCCTCTCACTAATATTTTATTTATTGCATCCTGATCCTAACAAGTGAGCTTCTTCCCCAGTCGCTGGTAATTAGACTGGGTGTCTCTCCAGAGCTTGTACGCACACGGATCTAGACAGAACATAAATGTGCTTTGCAATTCACAGGAAGTATTCAGTGTCCATATAGATTGTCCAAAGACCATAGCACTTGAATGGATATATTTTACCCCCACGTCCAGGTATCAGAAAGAAGAATTAACATTGCAGAAACTGCATAACTGAAAGCAGAAGATAACAAAAGATAGGCCAAGCTTATATATTGATGTGGCAAAAGCAATACAAAGGAAGACACCTAAGGGGAACTGTTTCTCTTCCCCTCTCTCTGGTCTGTTTCAAAAAGCTGGTTACTGGCTCAGGGTTGAACCTTGTTGATCTCAAAGTCATCTCTCTGCCTTTGATACTGTCGAGAAGTTTTCCAGGCTAAAAAATGCAGACTTTGAATTTCCTTTTCAGTGTGAAGCCATGGGTGGTACTCTTTTTTTTTTTTGGCATCTTCAGGACAAAAGTGGAGAAGATGAGGTAAAGCCGTGAATGTAGAATAGGGGAGACTTGCCAGGAGCTAGATAGCGGTTGGGGGCCTTGCAGTAAGAGGTAAGTGAAAGGGCATTTCTGGAAGCTAGAAAGATGGTACTGCAGTCCAAAGAAATGTGTCCAGAAAATAAGCAGTAGATCTTGTTCCCTGCATATAAGAAATCAATAGTGGTATTGGACCAGGGACATCAGAAATGGCAGAAAGGACTCTCATACTGAATGCTGTATTTACAATACAGCAGATCTTAGACAAGTGAATAGAGAGCTCTATTTCACCTAGTGAATTCAGTCATTAAGCAGAATTAACAGCAGCCATTTCTCATCCATTGCAGAAGAAGGTTAAGAATAGTTTGGCCAACCCTATGTATCAATACAGAAAAGGCAACTCAAAAGAGGCCCTTCTAAGGATGTTTTTACATACGGATACATGAAGAAGTCATTAAAGTAGGCTCATTTCCAAGAAAATAGTTAAAACGCAACCAGCAGAAGCTATGTGTAGGAGCTGGTAGCAAGTCAGGAGTTCCTCAAAGAAGGATTTAAACTTCTGACCTTCCAGATCTGGGAAGGCAGAAGGAGGGGGGTAGGGACAAGCAGCAGAGGTGGATGGGGAGTAGGGGAGAAGGTCATAAATCTTTTCATTCCTCCACAAGCATTCAGAGTGACATGAATGAGGTGCTACCCACCAGCAATGCTGCAAAAGACAAGGAGCTGAGCAGGTGGGCTGCAGGATGGACTCTCGAGTAGACCCCACGGAGCAGTTCTTCAGAGGAAACAACAAATGAGTGATTTGCGAGTCTGGCTCCAGCCAAATCGCCTTTTTCTGCCAAGGGAGTCGTGGCAAGTTAAGAGGAGAAATCTACACGCTCTAGCATTTGTGCATGGGGGACGAGGGAGATGTGCTCCCTGGTGCATGGCAGAATCGGGTGCTGTCATTTATCTCCTCACCAAAGACTGTATTAAAAATAAAAGCTGAAAAGTCACCAGCTGGATGCCATGCACATGCTGGGCAGAAGGCCAAGGGTCTTGCTCTTTCTCAGTTTACGAACATAGGCCTCTAGCACAGGAGATGCTAAATATCAAAGGGCATAGCTTAAACTGTCCCACATACTTGGCAGGGTTGGCGGGGAGAGGGTTAACACCTGGCTGTGAGGACAACATGAAAGCCAAAGGCGGCTCTCTCTTAGCAACATGCAGGTTTCATTCCAAGTCCGTTTGTGGAGCAATCAGGTGGTTTGCTTTTGGCTACTTTTGATTGACTTCCACCTGGCTGAGATTCAGTCAGTCATGACAGACTACACCAACACATACACCAGCTCTTGAGACTAGCCTTCCCATTCCTTGACCCAGCTCTGAGGACATCTTTGCAGAAAGACCTTGCACGTGGATGGTTCTGCCCTGCTGCAACTAAAGGTTTGAAAAGCAGGCACGTTACATTTCTTCCCATGTCCCAGCACATACATCTTCATGCCCTCTGCTAAAGTCCTGTTGTTCTGTGCTCAAGCAATTCAGTCAGAACAGGTCACAAATTTGAACAGTCTAGAAAAAAGAGCAGGTGCAAAAATACGTGCATGCTAGGAATTGTCTGGGCCAGCAACACAAACAAAGGATACGAGTAACATCATGTCAGCTTCTTCACATTCATTTCTTCATCTTCTCCTCTCCCTCCCCCATGCTGGTGAGTATTGCCAGAGGTACCTGCAGGTCTGTCAGTAACCTCTGGCCACAAACCACTTAAAGGTTCAAGCAGAAGAGGTATAGCCTTCCACCCCCTCCGAAAGGCTACAGAATACCCCAAACTGATCCAGAGGGGCCATTTTTAGTATAAGCAGACTTAAAAATGGGGCAGAGACCACGTCCTTGATTTTGAATCAAAGAAATATAGAAGCAGCCAGACTTGCTGATTGATTCTGGATCCTACTGCAAACTCCTGTCCCTGGGCCATTTGTTCCTGTCTACTCTCATAGGAGTGACAAGGCATATTCCTCATTGCTGTCTTGGAACAAAACCTCATGGAAAGAACAAAGCTAAACACTTCTGACTGAGCAACTAAGACTTAAGAGACACTTCTGGCAGTTGATAGCCAGATCACTTTACGTCTGTAAGCATCTACGACACCCAAACTCCCGTACACTCATGCACTATGCAAAAGTACGTACTAGTTGCTGACCAGGTTGTAAAATTGGTCTCTGCAGCTATAAAATAGGAACCTAGCATTTCAAACAAGCCTAGAGGCTCTATTGGGCTTGGCTTCTTTGACTGCAGCCCTGTTGGAGAACATTTAGCCTTGTCCTTGAACTTGTAACATGTTTTTCCCTGCCTTTCAGGGCTGCTGATGGGTATTTCACAGAGGCAGAACAGGTTGCGTTTCTCCCTTTAAAAGAAAAGTTTGTGATGTGACTTCCCCATGCCCTTCATCCCACAGGAGCTCCAGCAACAGCTCCAGCAATGGCTGTAATGAAAAACCAAGCTGGAGCTTTCTTGGGCCTTCAAAGGGCCTGTCATCAGTAAACAACACTTGGTGGAGCATGTTGCAATAGCCAAGTTCTCTCAAATGCTAGCGCTCCCCAGCAAAATAGGTGCATAGGGAAAGGTCTTGAAAATACTTCCATACAAAGAGCTAGGGCTGTAGACACACCACAGTGAAAAACCTCTAGACAGATGGGTTAGAAGAAATTAAAAAGGGATCCAACTCAAAGAATTTCCTCTCCCCTTTACGACATTGTTTGCAAAGGGTCAGTGCCCTCGTCTTCAGAGAAGGTGCCCAGAAGGTTGCAATAGCACTCCCACACCCGGGGGACAGAGCCTGCTTTCCTTGGAAAACCCAAGATCAGACAACCTGATAAGCACAGGCCTCTGTCCTATTGGCATGCACAGGCAGTGCTACACACACACACAAATTCAACATATATATATATATATGTACACACACAGGCTACACGTTTATATATAAACACAGACCACTGAAGGAGGCAGGAGCCAGGCACCTGCTGTCAGTTCCCTCTGCCTCTCTCGAGGACTTCCAGCAACATACTTAGGTGCTCTGAGCTCCTGTTCTCTCACAATTTGTTTTCTGTAGCATCGACAAAGTGCTGCTGGTATTCTTAATACAGGCAAGGCACCACTCCTACCCCCAGAGAGCTTGCCTAACACCAGTAATTACAGATATTGCATAACATAGCTAATTACTACCTTAATTAATTTACTTTAAATAATTCTTAGATATTGTCAGCTAGCCACAATCTTTTAATAACCTTTACATACAAAGAGTTATACAATGTATTACTGCATATTTCATTTACAGACACACAGGTATCATCCACAGGCAGGAAATTTGGCTACTACTGGCAGGCTGAGCGGACACCAAAACCTGACCTCACTGCTGTGCACAGGGCCAGCAAAGACCCCAGTCTGTGATTTAGAATGAAACGTCTCAGCATAGAGTTGCAATAGCGTTTGTGACCAAGTCACATCCTCAAGTATTCTTGACCATGACATGTTTAGGAACAGTATGGCTCACATTAGAGCAGGTCCAGAGCTGCAGAAAGACTCCACAGCTGTCTCTGAACTGAAAACATTTTGTTCTATTAAGCAATCTTATCCCAAATTCCACCCCTGTGGGGGAACCACTTTTAGGGGAGCTCTGCAGCACTGTAAGGTTTGAAGGGCTTGGGGACAGGGAAGTAATGGGGGGAGATGGCAGGAACTGTCAAAGTGGGCTCCTACTATCATTCGCTGCCTTTGAAAATTGATTTTTCAGAGAGAAAGTATTTGCCATGTAGAAGAAAAGCAGTCCTCTTCCTGCCCTCCCCAAGGAACCCTTTGCACCCCACGCAGCACTCCTGCCCTCCACGTTATTTCACTGCCTGCCCCTCTGCCTCCATGCATTGCTGCCCAATGACCTATGCCTTCACTTACTTCATTTGCACTTGTTACCCACATCCTCAGACCTCCTTTACCACTTCCTAAGGCTGCAGACTGTCAGGGGCTGGGCGGCGCATAATGTAAAGGCAGGGTTTGGGCTGCCACAAACGCAGGCTGGGTAGTAAGGGGCCCTGGCTCCACATTTGCAGGTGCTTACACGTTGAAGTTGTGCCCAAGCACAGTCCATGCACACCAATTTTGGACGTCCCCCATAAGCCCCTTAGCGCTCCGACACCAGGAGCTGGGCACCCAACTCTGTGACAGGGAAAGGGAAACTTTCAGAAAGCTGGACTCCCTGTACACATCTTGAGATAAGTCCCCTTTTGATACAGAGACGCCATGTGCAGAAAAGAGAGGAGTAATCAATAAGGTCAGAAGCATTTTATGTAGGGCATCCTCTACCAATACAACAGAGACCAGTCCTTACTAGACCAATACTGTTTGACAGTAGCCATTGATCACTGCAGTACATCTGCTTGATAAATGACATCTATCTTCAGCAGTAACTGACAGGCACTCCAGCATGCCCTCCAGACAAATGCTAGCTCTCAAGAGGCTGTGACAGTCAAACCAAGAAAGCCAAAAAGTCTAGAAGAAACCCCTTGTGCTGTCACCCAGCTGCTGAATGGTGTGGAAGAACAGAGCTGTTGTTAGCTGGGGTTGTTATATTAAATATTATTGCGTGGCTTGTGTATTTTTCAAGTTCAAGAGTGAGCCTGGAGTTGAGGCCATCTAAAAGAAACAAATATTCACAGGGCAGCTGCCTTGTGTTTATATCCCTGTTTCCATACAAGGGCATCAAAAGTATTGCTTGCAGGGAGGGAAACCAAGGCACCAGGAGGCAGTGCAACTCACACAGGGCCACATAGCCAGTCAAGAGTCCAGACAAGACTTCCTAGACTGCATTCCCCCAGGATATAAATGTGCGCGCACACACACACACACACACAGAGCAACTCACTTAAAGGGTCTGTGTCTCCCAGCCTCTAATTTGGACCAAGCAAAGCAAAAGAGAATTGTGAACATTCTTCAGTGCCAGATAAAGCCAAAAGGTGCGCAGTGCACAGCCACGAGGGTAAAAGAAGAGGAAGCAGCCGGGAGGTTTTGGCAACAGAAAACTTGCTTTTGCAAAACAAATGAGATCCAAGGAAAGCCACAGACTTGCACACGTGGTCCCGGATCTCACAGACTTCTTCTCCCCTGCTACGAGGATGCCCATGCTTCCACGTTTGTGGACGTCTTGCTTTTTGACCATGACTTCGGTACAGTAATTACTGTGAGTTCCTCACGTTTTCCAGGAAACAGATGCTCAAGGGGCAAAGGCTGAATTCTTTTTTTCCAAGCATCTGCTGCCATCCGGTGGCAAACGCTGCAATGGCAGCCAGGGCCTCCCAGGGCACCCTTGGCAGAGGGCCTAGCCCGGCCATGGTGAAAACCTGCAGCCTGGCCCGAGTCACCGGGGAGCCCAGTCAGTGTCCAGAGGAGGTAGTAGCTCCTGCAAGGAAGGAGGGAGCCGTCTCATGCTCATCTGGACAGGAAAAGACCCGACTGAATCACAGACAGAAATCGACTGCCGCAGGAAATTCATCAAATCGCGTTGAGGGCTGAAGGCCGGACGAGTGTTTAGTTCAAGCCTACTCCCCTCGCATCCTTTGGTCTTCCTTCAGATGTTGTCTCCTCTCATGCCACAATCCTCCCCCGCCCCCCCAAAGGTGGAAGAGGGAGTTTCCCTGCCCCAGGGCCAGCACTCCAGTAGCCAGGAGGCATTGTAAAGGCAGCTTTTGCCAAGTCCCTGCAGTCCAGCTGGGCACAAGAAATTCATGCCAGGGACATCAGCCAACTGCTCATGTTTTCCTTTTTTGCAATCTTGTAAATAAAAATCAGTCAGACAAGAGCCCTGGGGGCCCAGCCAGAAACAGTCCAGTCCCCATCATCTGAGTGTCTGCTCTACATGACTCACAACTCAGTCTGGCACATGCAAAAATACACAGGGCACTGCAGTTTTCAGGAACGCTGCACAGCAGTATGTTAGGCACTCGATAAAAAAAGAAGCAGCCACATAGCTAGACACTCAGAAGACAGAGCTGAGATGCCTGAAAGTTAATATTCCTCGGCCAATAAGAAAAAGCCAGCCGCCATCTTAAGAGAGAGACCTAATCCATTGCAAAGGTTTAGACATAGCAAGTAATAATGTAAGAAGTGCAAGCCCAGACCTTCACTTTCAGATGTTGCAGCAAAGGCTCAGCTCATCATCTGTAGCGTCCCAGTACCCGAGAGTAAGCACATGACTATGCAACATGGTATACACCACGCAAACAAGCTCTTCGTCTTACAGAGATTACACATTTAGGTAGAATATTGTAAGCATTGCTCTCAATTACAGCGAATAAATTCAGCTGAACTCAACAGCATTCCTCCTACTTTATGGTGGTATAACCAGCTGCTCACGATGGACCACTTCAGAATAGATGCTTATGCTCCAGCCTGTAATCGGTCAGGAGCACTGGAGAAGAGCAATAGAGATTGGAAACATTATCTTACCACCTGCTCCAAAGCACCAGCTCCAGATCCGCATCACATAACTACAGGACCTTACTAGCACAACAGAAGGCGTAAGTAACCCCAGCAACCTGGGTTCAAATCACATCTGAAATCACGTGACTGCAATTAATTCTGTAGCCATTAGGATTCAAGGCTCTCAAAACCCTTTACTAAGTTCTCTTCCATCTATACTGCACAAATACAAATAGTAGAAATCCATCTGTCCAAAGCTCTTTTGAAAGAACAAAACCAGAATTTAGAGCAAGTCAGTATCTTCACCTCTCTTTTATACGCAGGGAAACCAAGGCATAGCACACCCGCACTGGGATCTGTGGCAGAACCAAACAGCACCGGGACAGATTGGCAAAACCATCAGCCCAGGCCCTGTGGGACAAACGTATCTTTCAATGGGCCATTAAGTAATTTGTCGCAAATGCCAAAATGCTGTTTGAGAGAAATAAAAGCCTGGAGTTGCAGGGAGGATTACGGTAACTGAGATCCACTGGCAGAGCAAGTCAAATCGCCATCAACACCCACCTATACCTATTAGCCTTGCGGTGTCAGGAACACTACAGTGAGGTTACCTCACGATGAAGTCCAAGTCAAAAGAAAATGAAATACCATGCACATAAGGTACCATTCACAGGTGGTGCTGGCAGGAGAAACACATACAGAATTCACACTTTGATGTGGAATACGAAATAATATATAAAGAAAAAGTTACGTTTTACACTTTGGTGTGGCACCTCTTTACCTGCTGTGAGAGACTGAAAGAGTTAATGTCTCAAACATTGTGGTGGGGCAAGTTCTGCTTAAAGACAAACCCTGCGCAGCAAGGAACCAAGGTGAAAAGCCCATCAGCTCAGACATCAGCAACAGGAGAGGGAGGGCGTGCTGGAGGGTGCCCAGCTCCCTGTTCTGATAAGCTGTTCTGATACAAAGATCAAACAATGGCCGTATCTGCAGGGAAGGAGAAGTTACTCCACAAACAACCCCCAAGCCCAAAGGCTCACAAACACCTCATTAACCTGACGAGTCTGGGTGCCTGCCCGAAGGAGGGGCAAGGATGATAAAAGGACACAAACTGAAGCCCCAGTTGCGCAAGCCCACCGGGACTGGACCCCTCGGCTGACTGAACCAACGCTGGACCCAGGACCAATGAAATCCTTCTCTCTTCCTTTTTCTCTGTCATCTTCTCTCTTTCCTTTTCCTTCTCCACAATCCCTACACCTCATCCGTTTCAAGGCATAAACCATTGACCCAGTCTGGACTAAGAGTGGATCCAGCTGCCCCTGGACCCTTCTCTGAGGAGGAGTCTGGAAAGCAAGGGGGGGTCTGCTCTGAACCTCATGACTCAGCGGGAGGAATCTCCTTATTCCCTGAATTGATGTATATGGTTACACGGTTTACAGAAGTAGTCCTATGCCACCTGCTGTTGTGAGAAACCCTGCCACCTACTACCACGCCTCCCCAGTTCAGTTTGCTTCTGTCATAAATGAAATCTTTAACTGATCGTTTGGTGTTGATTCACCTTAATTTAGCCCGACAGAATTTCGAATTAAACACGACTCCCTGCTCTGTCCAGTCTGGGTCGTGACAGCTGCTTTCCCTTTTAACCAGACAGGAGTGGGTACGATAAGAGAACTTCAGGCTGACTTCGCCCAAGATGGTAACCTACAAGCAGATGTTACTTCACTGAAGCGACTCAGAAAATCTTTCCCTCTATCTTTGTCAGGGACTCTGTACTGAACTCCTTTACTCAACCCCTAACCCAAGTCAGAAGAGACCATCCCAGTGCACAGGGAGGAAACCCTGGGGATTAGGGGTGTCTGTCCCACTCCTACCCAGCACACGTTGTCTGCTGTCCCACTATTAAGGCACCTTAGTTCTTTACACCCTTTGCACTAAAGACCCCAAGTAGTACACCCCTCCAACTGCAACAAGCCTCGCACAATTTCTTTTCCCTCTCCTTTACATTCCCTATTTCTCATTCCATCTGACACACCTGCTTAAAAAACAAATGTGGTCCTATCACCCCAGAACAATACATTTCAAATAAGCATATAAAAGACCTTTTATTGACACGAATAAATTGATTGGGACCATTACTTTGCAGCTGCTTCCACAGAAAAAGCCTCTTAAAGGCAGCCTGAGGCAGGTAAGCAACATTTACATTTAGATGAAGGCATTTCTGTTGCAGTACCTCCCAACAGTTTCTGGCCCCAGGTATTGTGTCCAGAAGACATCAGTAAAGTCAGGGAGCTTTGCTTTAAATAACACAGAAAGAAAAGGGAAAAAATATTTCTACAGTCCCCCTGCAAGCATATCGTAGTCTGGAATCACATAATCTGTAGCAAAGCAATGTCAACAGGTAAAAGAGCAGTACCATCACATCAGGAAGAAACAGCAAAGAGCTTATGTCTGGAAACTGGTTTTTCCAGTACAAATGCTGTTAAAATGCCCTGCTTTGTGTGTACCAAACAGTTACAGCGGGTTCTGTCGCCAGGCTATGAACGGTTCCCTTACACACTGACAATGGACTAGATTCAGTGCTGCTGTGAAACATGGTAGTACCTCCACAAATTTACACCATGTAGGCTTTACCTCCAGCCTTTACTCAGTTCATTACACTGTAAGTCTTCAAGACATCTGACAAATGAAATGTACGGTACATTGCTTCAGTACTGACAGAGTGGGAGTGCTTTGCAAAGGTACCTATTTTAATGGGTTTTTTTCCCCAGCGAGCACAGATCTGACAAGGCTTGTCACTACCCTTGGCATCCATGTCCCCAACCACCACAGAAATGTCAGTGAACAACAACTGACCTGTGTTTTTTTGCTGCTGCCATTGAAAGGCTTGTCTGTGCTAGAAATGTGTCCTGCTTCAGCACTACACAATAGTTACAAGAGTAAACGCAACAGATGCAAGTATAACCAATAAAATTATGTTTTACTGTCTTATCTATTGTAAAGGAATAAATATCTTGCAATCAGTCAGCTGGGAAGAAAAGTAAGTATTTCCACCTCCCTAATCAATACCACCTACAGTAAAACTCAGCACAGACCAGGCTTTGATACAGCAGTTCGATGGATGGAGAAGGACAGGTAGATTACAAACCCTCTAGGTCCAGCACATTCTCCTGTTGAGCCAAAAAAGCAGATCAAAAGGGGGCAAGAAACCAAAAAACCTCATTAACAGTTTCAAAGAAAAGAAAAGATGTGCCACAGATTCTGAGAAAGGATATAGTCAGGGGATTATTTAAGTATTGTAATCTGAATGAATTAGTACTTACAGCTCAGTGCCACCTTAGGGACTAAAGTCTCTGCTCAGATTCCAAGCCTAAGGTTAACCGAGAACAAGTTACAACCTACACAAACGCAGACAAAGCTTCCCCATGTGCTGAGGCAGCTGTAGAGAACTTCCCAGCTCCTCTCCTGATGGCCTGCCTTCACCTGGAGGGTCCCTGTACATCAGCACAGAGCATGCACGTGATGGAATGTGTAACTAAATGCTGTTTTATTACAAGTGGTGAGACACTTCACAGTGGCCCTATGACAACCCTAGCATTTTACAAACCATTTCAGTTCTGTATCACAAGACACTTGTACACTTTCCAAACTGTGGCAGCAGTTGCAAACATGCATCTGCTCATTCTGCACAATCAGTATCATACTGGTTTTTCTCTTCTTGAGAAGTAACATGGTGGCACCAGGAGCCAAGTGAAAAACGCACTGGCACAAGGACACAGTGTATTACAGGAATTTGCATATATACTGAAGACAAACCCTTCAAAATTCCCGAAGGTATAGCTCCAGAAACTGTTTAAACACTTGACGCTCTCCAGCCTTCCTTCTGACATGCTCCTCAAGGTTGCCATCCTTCCTGACATGTCAGCTAGAAGGGCATTATTTCCCTATCTCCCAGTACGTATCTTCAGTGGCCATCTATCTATACAGTGCTAGCAAGTACAAACTACGATCCTCCTTTACCCTCATGTTCCCCCGCCCTCAAACAACGGCTAGAGGAACATTTGTAACATAAAAAGACCTTACTGGCAGATACGCTGGACATAGTGGAATTTTGTCCACTAGAAGGTTTAGGGCTGAGTGGACCCTTTCACGTTAAAAGATCAGAGGAACCAGATAATTCATGTAGTTCAACATGGATACTTCGACTGTTAAATAATTCCCTCCGCTAATCCCCTCCCGTTACTTCCAATAAATTGTCACAGACACTCCCTCAGTGACAAACAAAACCCTCAGCATTATGAAATGGTGAAACTCACTGGAACTTCTTAGAAAAACTGGGTAGTGTGTTCCTTTACTCCTTTGTTACTGAGCATGCTCTTGTACTTCTTAAAATACTGCTATTGATATCTGTTTTATTTGCCGCTATATAAAAAGCATTAAGCTGTGAAGGAATGGACTAGAGAGAAGCTAAAAGTGAAGGATAAAACAGTGACAGATGACAATAAAACAATCCAACTTAGAGGGAGGAAAACCCCCCATGAAGCTGTGGCTGAGTATTCTGAAAGCATACATTCAACCACGTTACCAGGCCAAGAATACTAGATTCCTTGTAACAGCCTAGACTTTGTAATGAGGGTTCATTCAAACAAGCTACAATGCCAGAGAAATTTCCATCTTACAGATTTGGCTAATATTCTGTTCCAGCAAAACCAAGACCCCAGGCGAAGTGAAATACAACTCCACTGACATCACGCACAGCTGTTTTCCAAGGCCAGTGCATCAATTTATTCCATAATTTCTCTCCCATACACGTGTTTCCTGGTGCAGGAAACTCAGCCTTGGAGCTACAGCAAGAGACAGGAGCGTTCATAAGCTAAGCAACAACTCTGCAGAGCAGGCTTCTTTCTGGTGACATTGCCACAGGTAAGGACGTTGGACAAATATTTAAAGAGCTAACAAAAAAATGAAATGGAATTACAACAGGATTCAGAAACTGAAAGACCCAAAGTCATCCAGAGACAGGTAACAAGACCGACTGCTGCAATCTTTTCCAGGTCTTTCACTTTGACAACTGTACTTCTGAGTTACCCTAAGTGTGCTTTGGTGCAAGGGGAAGCACGCTACTTCATTAATATTAATAATCAGTAAAGTTACTCATGCTTACATTGAAGCTGGGCTTGATTTAGTGCCCTAAAATTTACATACTCTGACTTTCAAAACCTGAGAGATGTGCAAGCAATGCAATTATCAAATCCTGTCCTGGATGTGACTTCTACCTGCCAAGTGTCCTCCACTCACTAAGTGCTATTTTTTATAGTGCCTTTTCCCCCTTCTGCAGAGCAATGCAAGATTAACCTAACCATTCCCACTACTCATCCAGCCAGAAAGTGGATTTGAACGATGTTTACTGCAAAGACTCATTTCCCTCGTTTGTGAGACCCAAAGAAGACATGCTTACGTTGTGTCAGAAACCTGCGCTGCATCAACATTCACCAGTACATCTGTCAGGTGCCACAGGTGACCATTCTTAGAACACAGTTTTGCAAAATGTCTGGGCGTTTATACAGATAAATGTTTTTTTGCCAGATTCCTCCACTTGTTTTTTCTTTAGGGAGAAAGTGGGAAAGCGGATAGGGATTAGGAACAGGACAGGGAAGCACATTCCTTTATCTCTATATATGTGTAGCTGAATTTGCAGGCGCCAAGTTACCACTTCCACAGAGATGAGCATTTGTAAAGAACAAAAACCAAGCAGAACAGTAGTTTGCAATGGATGATTTGTACATGCAGGGCACTTAAAAGACTCTTCCCTCCAACATCAGACATTGAGTCTTTCTGATACACTTAGGGTGAGAAACTACCCTGGAAAAAGAACCAATACAAAGACCAGCAAGGCTTTCTCAAGCTTACCTGTCACATACGAAAGCAAGCGAGGAAAAACATCCGGGACTGTCAACACAGAAGCAGCTGACTGGGACGTACAGAAGAGCACCTGTCACAGCAACATGGATGGAACTGAGCAAAGAGAACAAGCCCCTGGGTTGCAAGAGTCTTGGCTGCCTCAGGGACCAAAGGATACTTCCCAGGAGGAGCAGAGAGGGACCCAGCTCCTTTGGGGACCAAGAGACACTACCAGGAGGGGCAGAGGGGAAGCTGGCTCCCTTTGGGATCAAGGAACACTGCCAGGAGGGGCCGGGGGACACTGTACCCCAAGGTCTGGGCTTCCCTCCACAGGCAAACAGGCACGGCTGCTCTCAGAGAAAAGGCCGTGCCCCAAAACTCCCTCCCACCGCCTTTCTGTCACCCTTTTCCCTGTCACAGCAGAGGAAAAGGTTTTACCTGGACGCCGCCATGCCGCCCGGCCTGAGGGTCTCCCTCACAGGACCTTCCGGAACCTTCCGGGCCAGCTGCTCCCTGTGCAGCACCTCCCCTCAGGAGCAGGGCCGCCCCCGCCCCCCCCCCCAACCCCCCCTCGCCTCAGCTCCACACAGCCACGGGCACAGACTGTCCCCCGCTGCCTCTCCTTACCTCTGCCTACAAAAAAGCTGTTTTAAGATCGTCAGGGACCAAACCCAGCGCACAGGAGCTTCTAGGAACAACAGGAGTTTCACAACAAGCAATGTAAGCGCTACCTTTTGTCATGTTCAAGGAACGGAAGATCCAGTTCCTGAACAAAACACACCCGGCTTCACCTTTTCTCCTTCTCCCTAAATGAATGTAAGTTGTAAAAAGCTAGCCATGGCCTAGGAAGGATTGAAACCCTACTGCCTGTGTCACTTTTTACAGCTGACGTGACATTAGGACAAAACCTGGTGATGTGCATATAACAACGCCATGCGATAGATGGCTTCCCAGCCCTTCCCCTTGCAATGACAAGGCATCGTTAACACAAGACCACTACTGCAGTAGGACTGCATTGTTCAATTTATGGAGTAATAAAAATCCTCTTCAGCCTTGTCCCCATAGGATTCATCATTTTAAGTCTGGAAACTTAGAACCTGTAGCAAGAAAGAGAGGGCAGCTTAAACCCATTCCAGTTCTACGTTAAGTACAAGGAATTACAAAGCCGAAAAGAAATGTCAAAATAAATACCACAGCACGTGTTCAAGCCAGCCTCAGAAAAAGCACTTTCAGAAGCTATTTCCAGTAGACAAGAACTGACCTTCCCCTTACAAAAGGCCACGGGGTATAAATAGAGCAGCCTCTCCAAATATGCAGCTCCAAACTCCCATGTAATTTGTCATGAATACTTCTCCGTCTGCTTCAAGCACACTCAAACAACAGGGCACTCTTTTCTCGCTATACTTGGACCACTAATTAGCTTGAACTGGAGTCAAAGTACCTCACTATTTCTGAAAAATCACAGATCAAAACCAAAGCAGAACTAGACCAAGAACGCAGCCTTCCAGTCTCCCTTTTGACCAAACATTTATTCTGTAAAGATACTCACCACCTCTCTCTGTGGCACTGCAATATTTCCCCAAGTTTTCGAGATGCCGATTATCATGAACTGCAGATATGGAACACTCAAATAGCCAACTCACACAAATACATTATAATACCTCATACATGGAAGACAGGGAGCCACTACAAATGTACACAAACATGTAACCTGACGCAATTTGAAAGCAAATTTTAGCTTTTCAGCAGGCAATGAATAAACACTGAGTTATTGTGCATCTTCCTCTCTGCAATTATCATCCCTTTGGAATACATCTCTTGCCAGCTCTGTATCGGTTGTGTGCTGAGATGACTCTGCTGGCACAAAGTAACATCTCTTAGAAAATAAGATGCATGGAAAACTCAGCTACTGGGGTATATATAGTGTACTACATCTAATTTCAAGCTTACACTTCATCAGTCATTAGGCCTCATTCTCCCCTGCATGTCTTCTGAACAGCTTTGTTGCACAGGCAAATTTAAAAAAAGACAACAGCATGCAGTCTTTCCTACTCTGTTGAAACTGGGGGAATTATCCTCTCCGGTTTACAAGTTCTCGTCTTTCTACTCTTCTTTGGCTGACACAATGAGAACTTAGGCACACACTTCATTTTAACTACTTGTTTGGGCTCAGGCAGATCAGTGGCTGCAATACATTACCACTGTATACAGAAAGCCCCTGAAGTCACGACAGCCAAAACATCCTTACACATTCACTCTTATCAATTTGACTGCTTAACTTACGGAAAAGTATGCCGAAGTTACACAGTATGGCCCTCGAGCATACATGTGCCTGAGGGAGACAGAATATACTCTGGAACTGGACGTGACGTTGGTGTTTTGTGTACTGTATATTAAAAATAAAATTACCTCAAAGAAGGAAAAAAAAAATAAAGCCAAGACAGACAAGACAGCTTTGAAGCAGATAAGATGGCCATGCCGGCACCCCGTATTATCCCAGATGAAAATAATTCTTTTCCCACTAACAACAATCAACAGACACATTTCGCTTGCAGGCAACACCTGGCTGCTGTAGTGTAGCTTGGTTTTATTTATGTCCACAAATATTTCAAAAAAATTACAAAATACTCAAATGGAGAGAACACAGAAGTCACGATTTCTGGGTTTCTACTCTGTTTACACTGTGTTATCCCATGGCAAACTACTCATATATACATTAAGCTTCAAGATATATATAAATGTAGCAGTCAGAATGTACACTCTGCTTTAACGGTGCAGTGAAACAAGCTCAACCATGACGACATAGAACAAGAGAGACGTTTCAAAAACACTAAAGCAAAATTAAAAAATAAACTTTCAAAACAGAGGAAAAATAAGAGAGATTTCTTAAAGGAAATCAAAAGGTCTGGGTTGTTTTAACAGGGCATCGAACACCAAGATGGCTTCAAAAACCACTGCATGTAAAGTTGTAGTTAATCATTGGTCAAAAATGGAAGAATTTCAGTGCTTATTTGCTGAATGATGGGAACAAAAAAACCTCCCACAAATTATCAGAATGCTTTTCTGGGGCGTGGGGAGAAAAGGGGAAAAAAACCAGAGATCGATGAAAAGCTTTTGAACAGACTGCAAACTTCAGCTGAAAAAAAATAGAGAGAGAGGACCATGGGAGGCAATTAGCTTTTTTTTTTTTTTTTAAAAAAACAAGAACTATAGCTGAAAATAACAGCAAAAGAAAAGGATCAGAAGAAATGGCTGAAGTGGCTGAACTCCCCCAGACTCCACATGGTAAAAACAAGGAGGGGAGGTTTAACTGAAATGTGCCTAATTAGACTTTTAAAGTAAACTGAGGCACTCTCTCTGCTGAGCAGACCGATCTCACTAGCTACTCCACTGTTAGCAACTGTTAAAAAACGTTACTAGAAAACCATTTCACCTGATCACTGCAGACAGCGACTGAAGGCATTGACTGAAGAAGACTTTACCATCCTTGATTCTAGATTGACCTCATGGCTTCCAGATCTCAGAAACACTAGCTGTTCCTCCTAATACCTTCACAGGGAGTTCAAATATAGCAGATGGAACTGATTAAACGCTATTGCAGTTCTTTAGCACTGAGAAATCTGGAATGGAGGACAGAAAAAAAGGAAGATCAACATCAGCTGAAATAGTCCTCCTCTTCGTCCTTTACACTCTTGCCTTAAGTGAAGGTAGAATACCCCGATGCATATTTTTAATTGGTAAATTGATGTTACTAACTGTCCAACAGTAATCTTTGGGCACTAACGCTGACACTGGTTTGACATTCGTGAGGTGGATAAAGCACTGTGCATGCCATGCCTCCCATCAGAATGTATGATTAACTACAAGTTTATCAAACATGGCTCAGTACAGTCCTATGACACAACCATCACACTGAACAGTCTACAACAGCAGAGAGAGAGCATTCGTGAGTTAAGAGAGAGAATGGGGGAAGTTATGCACCAGCAGAAAAAATGGCCAGCAGATTCAGATGTCCATTGGTTGCATCACCCTCTGCTCTGGCAAAGAAAACCCATGACAAAATACTGGGGAAAAAAAAAAAAAAAATTCTGCCTAGAGGGTAAGCAGAGCTGTCTCCAAAAGAATGCTCTCTGGCCTTCTGTGTATACCTCTCCTTTTACCATCCACATGGGAACTAGCCAACAGGAGTTATTCTGCATGAATCTGTTGTGTTGGGAGTCAGTAAATGTTACTGTCCGTATATATGGTTAATCCCAAAGTAGTAAGTTCCTGAGATACAGAACACTGGTGGCAGTTAAAAAGTTTTTGCTTACAAAAACAAAACTAAAACAGTCAAAGAGAAATAGACTGGTCTTTGCAAAACAACTTTAAGAACACTGAGTTGCCTAGTTCAGTCCTAAGAACGTATCAAACTTCAGAGGCCAGAAAGAGCACATCCTCCAAAAATATGCACATGCATACAAAATTCTGGCTGTACTAGTTTGAGCCATGGAACATTTTTAAAAAGAGATTTTAGAACAGCTTATTTCTTTGAACTTTTGCCTAAAGTCTAAAACCAATGTAGTTAAGACTATGTTTCAAAAGGTAGTAGGAAAGAAGTGTATTATGGCCACGCTGAAAATTAACCCTTGAAGTAGGCATCAAAAGGGTAAGCTAGTTCCAAGGGACATCTGTACTGCTGAGAAACCCAACTCAACAGAAATCATCTGCAGAACAGAGAGATGTAACACGAACAAAAAACCCCCAAACAACCAAACCAACCAAAAAACCAAGAACAGAAACAGTCATTTGCAACATTATCCCTGCAACTCCCTTTAATGCTTATTGTTGATATCAAACCAAATTTCAAGCTTTTACCCATTTGAAATTATTGATACCCATCATTCCCTTTAATTAAAGGGATAATTATATATATATATTTTATTAAAAAATCAACTCTGTATTCTGTCAATACCAGGTAGGAATTCACAATTTGTGATGTTACTGAAAATCAAGATAAACGTTTCTGGAGTTTTGTTTTGTTTTGTTTCTCCCCTCTACCCAAAAAAAGTTATTTACAGACTTAAAAAGCCATGCTGCAGAACTGAGCTCTCTTTAAAATTATGAAGATTTCCTACAATGTATTAAAATAAAAGTAGATTTTTATTATTATAGCACTTGGATTCAGAGCTTGTTATGTCACCTACTTGCAATCCTTGTTTTTTTTTTTTAAAATAGCTATAGATGCATTGAGTGTCTCTTCACGCACAGTGACTTGTGTTGTGAACCTGATTCTAGCACCTACTCGAAACAAAACTAGTAAGAAAAAAAAAACCCAAGATTGCAGGAAGTTCTCTGAATATTCCACACAGTCCTGTATTTTCAATAGGCTTCTGAATACGTTGTCATGCAGGGAGACCCACACCAGTCTTGAGAAATCTTCTCTACAAATGAACACTATGCTGTTAAGTCTCTACTTGTTGGGTGGTTGCTTCTGTTTTAAATATATAAAGAAATCTTTATAAGATATTCTTTTCCTTTTGTAGCTCTTTTTGTACGTAAAAATGTTCCACTCCTTCCCAAGGACTGGGGTTTCCATAGCCAGCATTACAAATAAATAATTTATTACAACTGTTTGTCGCCTTCTTTCTTCAGTCGACTGAAAGAGAAAGAAAACTCATTTTAACAAAACGAAGGAGGTGTCATGACACTTCAGAGAGAGCCTGCCTTCCTGCTAACCTCACCCGGGTGCCCTGAAGGGAACAGAGGTTGCAACAGGACTTGCGAGCTTTCAGCACAAAAATGAGAGCCATTGTAACAGCAGTAATAAGACTGTCTGTTGTGGGGGGAAGCGATGACCTTTTGCTACCAAACTCCTTCCATGTGAGCAAGATCACTAGTGCCAGCTCATCAAGCTTCAGCTTTATCTGCGGTTGCAGATATGACAGTCAGCTTCAGCCAGACTGGCTGCCCCCATGGCACAAGGCCAGCAGGCAATTTTGGATAGCTGAAGCAAGGACTGAAACATCAGAGTAACGCAGTGCAAGGCAGGTGTTTAATATGCTGCTTCCTACGGATCCTTGCTACTGATGCAGAATGACCCTTGCTAGGTGCTGGTGCCTTTTTCTTCTTAGCTGACATATTGTCAGTGGTCACTGACAAACAGGAACTAAGGTGGTGTTGTATCAGGCAGGCCAAGAAGAGAACCACTCCACTATCAACACCATAGAGCATTCCGGGGAGAAAGAACTCACTCGATTCGTCTAGGCATTCTCAGCTGGTAATGCAAGATCCGTATTATTCACACCTTTCAACTTTCTAGTGCTGTTAATAATTTCTTAAGATCTATTGAATCCCTCCCCTCTTCTCATTCATAAAGCTTTACCCACCCTCCTCCGCTGTTCTCGAGAAAGAGAGTGTGATGCGGAAGCACCAATCGTAGTAAGTATGACACTAGAAACCCCAATCAGAAGCAATTCTGCAATGGAAGAGTCAAGTAGTCTGCATCCTGTGCCAGTAATTTGGACCTAGCTTCCACTCCACCCTATCACCTCTGCCCCAATTAAATCTTAGTACAGCTTCACCATCTTCCATCACTGCATTAGGACAGTAACTCAGGACACAGTAAGAAAGGCAGTAATTCAGAAGAAAAAAAGATGGAATGTGGAGGAAGATGGAGGAAGCTGTAGCACCCCCGCATCTCCAAAAGCCTTCATTGCACCTCTCACCTGTAATAATCTTCCTGACTTGGTAGATGACCACCATGCATGTGAGGATGCCCATGCAACCACTGCTGCTCCATTGCCAGTCTTTGCAGCTCTGCTGACTGGGCATGCATGGCCTGCAGCTGGTGGGCTGCTGACATAGGAGGTGGAATGGCACCAGGCAGATCTCGTGGATAAGGAGTACCTAAGAGAGAGTTGCCTATTTTTAGATACTTGTTTACTATGAGGTCTGCAGAGAGTTGTCCTGTGAAGTTTTTTGGGTTTTGTTTGGGTTTGGTTTTTTAGTTTGTGGTTTTTTTTTTTTTTGTTTTGTTTTGTTTTTTTTTTTTTTTTTTTAAACAAACCACCCACCCACCTTTGGCTGTAACCTAAGTTACAGCTCAACTCCACCAGCTCCCCTCCCAAGAAATGCTAAGACCCAGAAGAAAAGATGACAGTTCAGATAAAGAGCCAACCTTCGTAAAGGACCATAAAATGCTCTCACCAAAGACTGGATGTCGGAGCATTTCATGCTCGTGAGGTGGCTGCCCTAGCAATGGATTGGGGATGGTCCCAGGTGGATAGGGAAAACGTGCCAAATGGGGTCCAGCTGCTAAAGGATCCACCAGCGGGTGAACAGGTCCTGCTGAACCTTTAAAAGGAGGAAAGAAAGAAAGCAATCAACTGCTTCGGGAAGCATCGCTCGCTGTTGGGAAATCAAAAGCCCTGATAGACTTGAGCTGGACCAGCATTTGGCCTAACCGGCATGTAATTACCAGAAGCTTAGCTCCATCCAATTTGAAACCCACTTTTCTACCTTGAAATGACATCAGCTTACCAGTCTTAATTGTTAAAGGAACAACCCAGGGCTTTTATTTTCTACAAGAAAACAAAATCCACGAAGCAACAGGGAAAAACAATGATGGTCAACATTTAGAAAAATTTTCCCCCAAACTCACTCCTAGTTCCCCTTTACACACATACAATTGACGCAATAAAGCATCCTTCTGACTTTACCAATACTACTCGATAGGCCAAAAGCTGGCAAAAACCTTTGTTCGCAAAAGATACATATTCACCATCCTTGTGTGGAGAGGGACGCCTGTAGACAACCTTTCTGGTGTCACTTTACCAACATAATGAGTTCTCTTATGAGAATCGTGACAGAGACTTTCAGCTCAACTAAAGCCAGATGGTTGGCATGTAAAATGGCTAAAGAGATGAAGTCTTTCTCTCCTAATTTTTTTTTTTCCCAGCTCCTGTTAGGTAACACCAGTTTCAGCTCCTTTCTGGCTGTCACTTGTAACGTAACAGCCTTTAGCATTAGCAGCATTACCAGTTCCATGACATCTCTCCTAGTGAATTCCCTTCACCCAACGGAGTCTCCACCTGTACACCAGACACCACTGTAAGGTGGTACTCTAGAACTCCAGTACTTTTAAAAACAAAACAGCAAACCTTTTACAGTGACAGCGTGCAGTCTCCGTGAAGATCGCTGTACTGTCACCATCCTTTACTCTACCACTGTTAATGGTCCACCCTTCCCCCAAAAATTACTGTTTGCATTTCAGTTATCACAACCTTATACAGTACAGAAGTCACATCACATACAAGAAAGCAGGGATTTTGCTACTTGAATTCCAGAGTCACAGTCTGCCTGTTTTGGGTAGACTTCTGCTAACAGCCCAGGAGAGAGGTTCCCTAGGAAACTGCCTAGCCCATTTCCCTAGGCTCACCTTGATGTAAGGGATCCTGCTGATGTAGGTGTAAATGCGAGTGTATGTGTGAATGTTGGTGATGGTGAGGCGTAACATTGAACATCTGGAGCCGTGCCAACGGGTCATTTGTCAGTGATGCCATCCGCTCAGCGTGTATTCTCTCTGCTGCCAGTCTGTCGGGGTAGCTCATTTCAGGCCGTAACTGTGGGCCTGCCAGTGCAAGTCTCTCTCTTTCAAGGGGGTTCAAACCCGGATGGAAGGAAGCAAACGGGTGAGGTCCTGCTGTTGGGGGAATAGTCAGTGCACCATGCCTGGCAAAATGCTCCATGGGGTTAGTAGCTGGGTGCAGTGCATCTAGCTCTGGGGGCTTCACCTCAAAGCCAGGTTTCATCCTCTCTCTCAACTCCCTTTCCCGGATTTCTCGCTCCCGGATTTCCCGCTCTCGCAGCTCTCGTTCCCGAATGGTGGGATCCACATTGTAGAGGCCAGGCATATGGTAGGCCAGAAGTGGATCGGTGGGGTTCAGAGGGACAAAGAAGGGATGATTACGGTTTGTTGGTGACATGACATGAGGACGGGCATATTCACTCAGTGTTCGTAAAGCAGGTGTATCTGGACCAATGTAAGGTGGTACAGCAGCAATGGTCGTTGGCGGAGGTTCAAACGAAGGTCTCATGTGTGCTGGCCCGCTGAGCTGAGACTCTCCAAGACGGCCTTCATGGGAGGAGCTGGATACCTTCTGCTGCACAGAATGGGGGAAGAGAATTTTCATTCGAGACATTTGGCTTAAAAACACAGCAGGTACACACTCCCTTTCTTGTGCTTCGAGCTCTAAGAGGAGGTAAGTTCAGCCTGCTGAGCCTCACGACTCCCGCAGTTGTGTGCTCCAGCGCGGTTTGTGCAAGAACTGGATTCTGCCTACCCCGTACGCCAGAAAATAGCTACTTAGTGTAGCTTTGAGGCTGCCACTACAAACTGCTTTACAGCTACTGGAGCAGCAACTAGTTGGTACATGTCACAGCTATGGGCAACAGCTGGCTGGTACATGTCACTACAGACTGCCAGTCTTGTTTGCAGTGTGTTCTTCCTCTCCTCTCCACACTCACTTGTATCCCAAAACTTACTAAACCCAAGAAAACTCATCTCCACAACGTGCAACACAACAAATTCCACTCCTTTCATGTCAGGACTTTGCATCTGGCTCTCCCCTCCCATACAAGGGCAGCACAGCACTTCTGGGGAGGGCAATAAGCACGGTTTACCTGCACAACTGCCCAAGGATCCCTGTCCCCAGAATAAAGCAAAGTCCCCATACACGATGTGTCCCTTAAAGGACAGATGCTATATCCTGACTTTTATAAACCTACAGAAACACATAGCTCTGATTCGGATATCTGAAATGCACCAAGGAATGGGAAGATTTTAGCACCTTCTTTTTCAGCATCAATAATTTACCAACCTACCAATTCTGTGGGCCCAGAAGTAATCATTCCTTTCTGACAGGCCACAGAAAAACGGATTACTTGTACTGGCTCTTTATACCAAGACTGTAGTTTGGGTCTCCCCATTAAAAAAAAAAAAGTTACGTGCCTTTAATTAAGTTTACTTCAAATTTAAAAAGTCTTTAGATCCCCTTTTTCTAGCAGACAGCACTCTTATGCCTGCACAGTAGTACAAGGTACACAAAGGCATTCACTGTATCTGCACATTGTGCTTTTCTACTGCAAGTGACCATAAATACTTGGCCTAGTTATCCCCAGCTGCACCGGCTTCCCGCACATCAGAAACAAGACCAGGAGCAGAAATTCTCCATTTCCTTTAAAGAGAAGAAAGTCACAGGCAGGCCAGGAGGTGCTCATAGCTGGTTGGCTTTCACTTAATACACAAGGCTCCCATATTCACAAATACCTGATTGCACATGCATTAAAGCGCTTCTGGGGATTTGCATTCTGTAGTCACCATCCAGGTCAGATTCTACCATGCCAACTCCCTTAAACAGCTCTTAGCTACAAATAAACATACCGCAGCTCTTTCCGCTTCTCTTTCACGCTCCCGCTCCCTCTCTCTCTCCTTCTCTTTTTCTTTTTCTCTTTCCCTCTCTTCTCTGGCTTTCTGCTCTGCTTCCCTTTTGGCCTTTTCAATGGCCTCTTCTCTCTTCTTGGCCAGTTTCGATCCTGCCAGAGGCATAAAGTACAAGTCTGCTCTCGAGCATGAATTGTAGCCACGGTCCAGGTGCTTATAGAACCTGAAAGAAACAAAACAGAAAGAGCTTAGCCCTGGGAAAGATGCAAGAGTCTGGGATTTAAGAGCTGCATATCAAAAAAACCCCAACCCCATAAAGTCCCTATACTTATACAATAGCACTACCAGCTTCCCTGAAAGCCATGAGAAAATTGATTGTACCGTATTACTCCCCAGACAAGTGGAGTATAAAACCCCTCTCACAATTACAAACTGTAATGCCCTCTCTGAACATGCTGGCTGACACAGCACCTTCCCAGAAGAGCAAAATCACGGTAGAAAGAGAGGCTGACAAGACGCACACATAAAATGCACTCAGCTCCCGCAGCAGCTCATTTCTCAGCTTTTGGGAGTGTCTCGCTACGCAGAAAAACAGAGCGCACTGAGAAAGCCCTGCTAACAACCTCCGTACCTGGCTGACTGACTAGCATGACTTGGTGTATCCACCACAGTAGGTTCTGGTGACGGACTTCTGGGTGGAGGGGGAGGGCTTTCTGGTTCCTCAGCTTCATCTGGGACTTCTTCTTTGATCTGAATAGGTGGTAGCGTGCAGGCTGTCACCACTGGCACGTTTCCACTAGAAGCTGCTGATGTGGAGATGGAAGTCTGAAGTGGGATGCCAGGCACAGCGGGTGGCGTGGAAGTGGAGGGGCAAGAAGGAGGCGTGATGGAAGGTGGGCCTCCGGGGACAAAGGGATGCTGAGAAAAGGGGGGCTGCGAGGATACCTGATGGAGTCCAGATGGGGGGTGATTAGCAGGCGGGGGAAGGCTCTGACTCTGTGTCAGTACAGGAGGTTGGGCTTGCGAAGACTGCAGGGGTTGGCTTTGAGGCATCAGCTGCAAAGGAGGAGGGTGTGCGGATGGAGGATGATGAGTCGAGAGGGAGCTCAGAGGTTTTAAAGCAGGCGGTGGGGGCAAGTTGGAGTTCATTGAGAACGGAGAAGGGCCAGAGAGATGAGGAGGGTGCTTATGGGATGGAGCAGTGGGGAGCTGAGGGATTGGGGTAGTAGGGGGAGGTTTGATATGAGGCATGGCCATGGGTGCAGGCGGCAAGGGCTGCTCCCGCGGAGGCTGAGCCTGCTGCAGTGAGGTTGCAGTCGGCAGGACAGGCTGCGTCACCTGAACCTGGAGAGCGGAGTGAGAATGAGACGGTGCTTGCGTCTGAAGGGGAACCTGAGACTGAGATGACTGAGTGGGGAGGGAAAATGGCTGGGAAGGTACAGGATGAGGCAGGAGGGGCTGAGCCTGCAGGCTGTGAGGGGCAGGCTGGGCCTGGCTGTGGAGCGGAGGCTGCGAGTGAGGCTGAGAAGAGGCAGGGGTCGGCTGGCTCTGCGACACGCTCAGAGGCTGCAGAGGTGGGTGGGGTGATGGGAGCCTCTGCGGGTGCAAAGCAGGGGCCTGCTGTATGTGAGAATGAGGAGGGGGTGGCGGTGCGGGGGCCTGGGGCTGGCTGGGGGGCTGGGATGCTGACGGCGAGACCTGCGGCGGAGCCGAAGCAGCGCTCGACACCGCCGGCAGCGATGCCGGTAACTGGGCTGATATAGGAGGCGTAGGTGGAGGAGCCTGGCCAGAACCGCTCTGTGCCTGAAGCACTTGGGGCTGTGCCTGCAGCACTTGCTGTTGCGCAGATGAATCCGAGTCACTCTCATTGTCTTGAGGGCTAGGGATGCTGGGTGACGTGCTCCGGTTATCCTGGTCAATGTCCTTGGGATCACTGCTCCCTTCGTCGTTGACACTGCGGCTGTCCGAGCTCTCACCTTCGCCCTCACCCTCTGACGGAGAGTTTGGCCTGCTGATCTCCTGCGGGGAGAAGGGGAAGAGTAACCACCATGCGTGAGGAAACCGCACAAAACATTACCAGCATGCCACAGGACACAACCTGTTACACGTGCTGTGCAAACACAAGTGCAGGCACCACCCTTTGAACCTCGCGGGGCTTAAAACAGCACAGGCGACGTAAATATCCAAAGGGAAGGTGCAAAAGACAACAGAGCTAGGCGCTTTTTAGTAGTGTCCAGTGACAATGGGCACAAACTGAAATGCAGGAGATTCTGCCTGAACGTAACGAAACACTTTTTCACTACGAGGGTGACCAAGCAATGGAACAGCTTGCCCAGAGCAGCTGTAGACTCTCCATCTTTGGAGATACTCAAAAGCCATCTGGACATGCTGCCAGGCAGTTGGCTCTACGTGGCCCTGACTGAGCAGAGGGGATGGACTAGATGACCTCTAGGTCCCTTCCAACCTCAACCGTTCTGTGATTCTGTAATATGGAAAGCTCAGTGCCAAAATTCCCAAATCCTGTGCACAAAGTGAACCTGGTCAGGTACACGGAGGTGAAATGACATCTTGAAAGTATTTCAACTGAGCTTTGATACCATTAAGTTAAGAGAACTCCAGTGGTGGTTTTCTAACTTGCCACAGAAGAGGAAATAACAAATTTCAATTAAGAAAAAAAAATGGGTGGGGGGTGGAAAATAATCCAAGTATACTCTTATATGGTTGATATTGATATTAAAACAATGACAACAAAAAGACTTCTGGACTTACCCCGTATCATTCCACTGTTTTTCAACAGAAGGAACACATTATAATACTGGTTGCTTTCCAGCCACAGATTAAGTTACGATTTGCTGTGGCTTAAATTGATTTCATGTTTTTGGTTTGTTACTGGGTTTGCACCCCCTGCCACTCTCAAACCATTCTCCTAAGACAAATGTTCTTCTGTGGGACTCACTTGAGTTTTGGATTTTTTGGCATTGGACCTGTCAGGTTCTTCTGTGTCAGAAGCTGCCTTTTCCCGCTGCCTCTTGGAGTTCTTGAGAGGAGAAGACACCTCTTCTTTTATCTTCTGCCACAAATGAAGCAGAACACAACAGTTACCAGTGACGTAAATACAAAAGTGAATTGACCATACGCCGGTGCTACCACATTTAATACAAATAAGCGAGAAGGGTTCCTATGGAGCAAGAAAACTGATCAGAAGTTGAGAAAGTCAGTATTTAACAACAACTCAATACACATCTGTCCCTCTGTCCAATTACAAGTTGCAGGGGAATCTGTTCAGAAGCTGCTGCTCTATTCTGCCATCTGCCATGAGCAACCTCCAGAAGCCTTGCATCTACATAATGCACTAGCCACTCCCTCTGGAGGTCAAATTTAAGATAGAACCCAAAACAGACTGCAATTTTACTTCTGCAGACAGAAACCCAAGGGGCAGTTTGCACACAAACCCTGCACACATTTCTGACACAAGCTAGTAGGAAAAAGACAAATCAAGTAAAGCATTCCTCATCATGCAGATGCGGTCTCGAGCTTTGGAAGCGAAGGAATATTTTAAACAAAGCAGTTGTCTTCAGCTGTGCAGAATGAGGTCTATCAGGAACTCATACCTGATCAACTGGCCCAGTATACTCTTCTAAGAGACCAACACCAGTTGTTAACAGAGGATGGAGCAAGAATTTCTGCAGTAGACAGGCACAGTATAAGCCTCCTTCTACAACATGAAAGTCTTGCTTTACTCCTGATATTTTGAGGGCTATTTTTATATCCCCTCAAATATAGGGCTAACAGTGAGTAGCTATTACAAGATTACTACCTTCTTTCATGGCCTGGGACAGCATTATACATCACATAATTACCTAACCTAACTTCAAATTTTGCTAAGTTCTTAGTTTTATCATGTGAAAACTTGCTCCATACTCCAGCTTTGACTTGTGGGTTGTTTTTTAAAATACTTATTTTTAACTTGCTACTTTTCAATTTACACTGCTTAATGACAAGCCTTCCCGCTTCATCTGGCTTTGTTTCTTCAGTACTCTCTTGGAAAGGCACTTATTCATTTAAAGAGACTAAACTGTCAGCTCGTTCTGAAAAATCAAGCAAATATACATACAGAAAAACAGTAACAGAAGTAGTCTCAATTACTACATATTCATATTCCTTTGTAAACAAAGATTAAGTACCGCTTAAAAAAAAATATCCCCAAAACTGTCTACTTGCCTCAAATATAGCATTTCTGATCTGTATTACTTCCATGAGCCTAACGCTTGTATTTGCATCCAAAATTGAAGGATTAATTTATCATGAGAGCAGTAAGGTTATGTGGGGATACTTCAATGGTTTTTATCACTACACGTCCTTATGTATAGGAACAAAGCATCAGTCAGATGCACCATTAAATTTTTTGCTTATCCACACAAGTAGGAATTTCTAGGTCACTGAGAGATTCCCTGCCCTCCTAGAATCTGCATCTCATTTAGCTGACTGATTCAAGGCCTCAGGTGTCCAGTCCTAACAAAAAAGAAGAATGGGAAAATTTTACCTTGGTAGACTTCTTCACTGAATCTGCTTTGCTGTCATTACTGGAGGTGCTGGCAGCGCTAGGAGAGTTGCGGCCACTGGAACGGATGTCTTCATTAATAGGTGAGGCTCTACCATCAGGGCTGGCTGGCTGCTTTTTACGACCACTACGTAGTGTAGACATCTATTTGTTTAACAGAAATAAAAGTGTATCAAAGTCAGCATTTGTCCAGCCTTTTCACCTTTTTCTGCCTCACATCAGGGGCATGGATGGACCACTCCTGCTAAGAGCTTGAAAAATGAAAAACCAAGAGTATTTAACATTGTTACAGTTTTTCTTGAAAGCTCATCTGGACTTTGAGGTAAAAGGAGGCAAATCCTTTATTTGTCTACTCAAAAACATTAAGTGCTGATTATTTTATTCAGTAGTGTCTGCTAGAAATGACAACATTAGAAAGATGTTCCAAAGCTGCCGCTGTTTGCACGCTAAATTTTCTTCATAAAATGCACGCACGCACATTTGTAAGCGTGCATACACACACAACAAATGAGGTAGGAGGGGACCCTCGTGTCCCATTAAAAAAGAAAGTCTATCTGTTGGCATTCAAGCAGTCATGACCCGTTTCTAAAATCACAGATTCAATGTGCTCCTGCTATGCCATAAGGAATCACAGTAGAGTATATTTCAATAATTAATGCTGTTTCCCTCCCAGTTTGGCAGTTTTTTGGATGACCGGCTACCATAAAAACAATGAAGTCAACCTTACCCAAACAGTGTAGCCTCACAAGATATTTACAAGCAATGGTCATATCATCATGATCAGAAAGATGGAGGGGGGAGGGCAAGGAAAAGAAATATATCTGCTGCTTTCCATCAGCCAAAACCAAAGCAAACATCAAATTAACTAGAGCTGCTGTCAGAGTTCTCACAAGTGCCTTGCGCACAGTAAGGCTCCTGGCATTTCACCCCGAGTAAAAACTCTGCGACAGAGCACACTAACCATAGGAGCAAACTACAGTTTTCTGTAGGGAAGAGATTTTAACTCCAGTAATATGAGGACACCACATGAATGGGATTTAATTTTTTAAAACTCTTCCTTTAAAATAAGCCCAAGGGCTTCCCTCTGACAGGATCCAGCTGGAAGAAGGAGACATACTAGTACAGAATCTGTAACAATACACTGATCAAATGCCCCCTTATGACGACAGGCCACTGCCAGTCATTAAAAACACGGAAATAACAAGTTTGACTAGAACCCACAGAAGAGCCATTTAAGCTCATTTTTCCAAAGCAAGCTGCAACCTCAGCAAATCTCTCAATTGCATACACGAATGCAGCAGCAGGCACGTACCACGGCAAACAAGCAAGATGGAGAAAGTGTCATTTTACAAGTCTGACTACCTTTTTCCAGACAACACCTCCTCTTTACAGAAGAAGCTGCAATGCAAGAGTGTTAAGCCTACCGAGCCTCGACTCCGCCTTGTCCTCATGCTATGCTTTCCACTAAGTCCATCATCTTCCTCTTTGACAGGCTTAAACATAAAGGGTGGAGGGTCTACAGGCTTCTCAATGGGTGGCAGCTCTCCGTATTTTTTGAAGTGAATGCGACAATCAGTGCACAATAAAATGTTTTCTCGACCGCCGTGGTGCCAGTCCTTGGAGGCTTGGGGCAGGAAAAGCAACAGCTTAGAAATACGCAACATACCAGATAACTCAGCACAAACAGACTGCATTATTAAAAAAGCACACAACTAGAAAAATAGCTCCTTTTCTATGGGCAACAAAGTCAGAGAAATTTCTGGAAAACTTTGTCCTGTTTCAGGCTTAGTCTGTGTTCCCGTGCACATCTTCAATATTCAATTTACAAACTATTTGTTTACTTAAGCAACCGCAGCTTTGAAAAAGAAAGAAGTATTATCTGCTCTACTTGGGAGCTAACAGGCAGCTATTATTCTCCAAAGCTGTGGTTTCTTCAAGTGAAGTGAACTATGAACTTCTCATTTCCTTCCCTTCCCCACTTTGGGGCTCATACTTCCATGCCAAGCGTATGCCCAAATATCAGACAACCTTCAGGAATACCTACAGGAATGGGGCTGCTGCAGAAGAGATTTAGTGCAGCAAAAACAAGTTTTGTGCGTGGCAGTCACAGTCCAGCACTGATTTGCTATATCACAAATTGATTATATAGATTACGGATTACGTAGATCTTTTCCCTGTATAAATGTCTACCTCTCAGGATTCTCCTTTGTCAAGGCAATATTAATTTGCAGTGGCAAAGCATCATTAACTCTGCTAGGAATGCTGCATATTTTAGCTGATTCAACCCCACATTTTTTTGAACAGCTGTACGTGCACATGAACTGCTCTTGCTTGAATGAATCTGCATTAAATAGGCAGTAGCAGAATGGAGAGAAATACAGCAATGAATTGGGTGCATACTGGTTGTGAAGCAGTGACGACAGGCGTAGCCCTTCAGTTCCTGTTCACTGTCCTCGCTGTCAAAGTCATCTTCACTGGCCGAGCTCAAGTCCACTGAATAAGTAAAGAACAAGGGAAGAAGAGGAAAAAGGAAAATAAAAATTCAGGATTTTCTAGTTCCTCCTACTTGACTAAAACAACCATTAATAATAACAGTTCTCACATAAGTTTTGTGACTTCCTACAACCACCTTGCCTTGGATGGCCATCATTTCTGATTTTGCAGACTAAGCAAGGCCAGACCTCATTGGTCTACAAATTAAAGGATGATTCCAGGAACGCACCAAGTCATACAATTCACAGAACTTTTGATTCAGTAACATGGTACTTTTCCAATTAAGGTGTCATCCACATACTGTTCATGTTTATTTAGAGAGGCTGTGCTCCAAAAGCATAATTTTCAAGACAATGGAGGTTCATCTCTACAACCTGGTCAAATTTAAAATCAAAGATTCTATACCTAAATCCTACTGTTACTAGATTCCATGGACAGATATTGTGGTGGCTTTTCTGGCTTTTATTTTGTTTCTAGACTTCATCTTCTAAACCAGATGGGGACTGCCGCTAGGCTCTACCAGACAGTGGCTATATTTAACCCAAGAGCTCGAAGCCTTTTGTGCATGGAAGAAACGCTGCTTACATATAATGTACCTGTTTGAAAAACATGTTGTGATTATTTTGGATGAGAGGTACTACAAGGATACTACCAGCTTTCCAATCCTTACTGCAAGCCTCCTTAAGAGTTTTAACCCGTGGCAAACTTATATTTTGAGAATGTCATGTTTTGAAGAAGTGGAGAATATGGAAAGGGTCGCTTTCCTTTGTGGCAAACAGTATATAGCAAATTAGCCGATTACAAGGCTGTGAGCTAAAAAGCACCATCTAACCCACTGAAAATCTGCAGACATCAAGAAACTGTATCTTACCCCATCTTCTAAAACAACTCAGGAGTAAATCCTTTCATATTTAGAGCACTGCACTTTTCTAGCACCACCCCTATAAATTCGCAACATAACAGGTCTATAATTTGTCACAAGCAGAAAGCCCTGTGGCTTCTTTTGTTCACATCTTTAATTAGAAGAGAACTCCTTGATGCAAGAATACTGTTTTTCTGAAGTTTCCAAGCAGGCATTTTGTAATACATGCAGGTTATAGAGAGGGAGGGATTCTACAGTACTTGCCATTAGCGTTTGTCATCAACTCATTACCCTTCAAATTAACACAGGGTCCCATTTAATAACAGTAGCTGCTAGCACTACCGTAATTTCTACATTAATTCTTGCAGGTGTTTAAACCCTGACTGCAAAATTGACACCAGGCTAGGACTTGCTTTCTTTTACTAAATAGATTTTTATTCTCATCCTGCAGTTGGATCCATATGGATGGGTCCTCCCAGGCACATATGCTCTGAAGCGCTGAGTATCTTGCATCGAGCTGCAGAGTCCAGATCCTCACTTCTTGCGCACACGGAAATCAGCAATAAATCCAATCAATTTCAGCAAGGAGAAGCTAATGGCCCTTCCTTGCTACCTCGCTAATACCCTCTCCAGAACTGTCTGTCCTGCCTGCTCACCACATTCTCTACCTCCCCCATATCAGCAAGCCTGCCAATTTCTGCCTTCCACATAGTACCTTTTCTTTAGAAGGCACGCGAAACGTGCTGGGTTTAGTCCACAGAAAGACTTAAAACTCACAGGGTAGCGTAAGCCTTTTACATAAGGGTAGAAGTTTATACATCCATATGGACATTACTAGTCATAATCCTTTGCAGTACAGTACTTTTCGCTGGTTTGGGTAATTATTCTGTGTTTAGACACTTCTGCTTCAGTCAAGGCCAAAGTTCGTCCAAGATGCGTTAAGATACGACAGTGCTGGCTGTAGCACGCAGTCTGAGATCAAGCAGAAGGTATAGGTCACCAAGTAAGGATGAAAAGGACTTCCTTCCGAAGGGATGAAGGACTTGCTTCTTTTTGCATTTCCTAATCCCCATTACTGTAATAAGCCCAGAAAAAATACAACACAAAACCAAGGAAAGAGTAGGGAAATTCAGTACCGGGGAAACGTTTCCATCCTTACAGGATGCTCTTATGTTTAAGAGCAGCACAAAGCACTTGGTGATCAAAGACGCCTACCACATTCCAGCATAATGGTATAGGAACAGGAGAGGGCAACTGCCTGAACTCCATTTCCTTGCTTCATTCACTTGAAGGTACAGCACCATTACATTAGTGTTGCTCCCTGCATCTAAACAAAGATAAATGCATTGCTTTTAGCTTCCACTTACAGAATTCACTGGAGGGGGGCCTGGAGGGAGTGTTGACTGGAGTGGAAGCAGTTCGAGTTTTAATTCTCCGAAACACAGCCTGTCTTCGATGCCTACGGTGGGCTCGAGAACTTGCTGCTTCAGGGGTTTTCTTCCAATAGTAATAGAAGGTGATTAGTTCTCCCTGCAAATACAGAAGGAGTATGTTAGAGGGGCATGCAAATCTGACTTGTCAGCTTTTTTCCTCCCTTTTGCTCTCTGTATGCGTGCACATGTATTTTTGTAAGAAGCTTCATGATGTTATTTCAGCCAGACAAAAAGAATCCTTTAGATAAGACAGAAAAAAAAAAATCCCCCTTATTTTGTTTGCTTTTGCAGGGGAGGAACAGAAGTAAATAAATGCCTTCTCACTCCTCTCCTCCTCCCCTAGGAAAGAAAAGAGTGTATCCAGCTTCCACCTGGATGCTGCTGGCACTGTTGGTCTCAGCAATTCGGAAGGGGGGGCCCTTGCTTTGCTGTCAGCATCCTGTTGACATCTCTGCACAGCTCAGGAGGAACTGCATCCGGAGAGGTACCACCTTTCAGTGAGCTGTGAGAACAAGTAACTGATCACTGCTAAGAATTCTCTGGTGTTTAGAGAAAGAATAAGGATCAATTTGAACAGATACTGCCATTTTGTCAACCTACATTCTGCGTACAGGTATTTTTAAACATTCTTGCTGAAGAAGCTGAAATTTAGAATAATAACGTATTCAAACAAGAAGTCCATAACCGTAACTCAACCCTACTACAGTAAATCGTGTTTTAATTTGAATATATATGCCCACATCTAAATTAATTAAGCAGTTAAAAGAGCACACCTAGAGAAATGAGTGATAATTTCACAGCATAATGAATCTGGCTTACATTCAAAAACTGGAGCAGCTGCCATTCAAACTAGCGGATGTAACGCCAAACTGCAGAACAGCATGTGGTTTTAATCTCTTTTCTCTTACTTTGAAACCCCACCATTTCCTGGCGACTTGTCTGCCTCTAAGGTAAAAGGTGTTGTTTCTTTCAAGTTGCAAGAGAAAAATGGAGAAGTTCTAACCAGCCCCTTGAAAAATCAACATCAGAACAAACATACCTGAATTGCCCACAAAAAGGGTTTCTTTGAACTGCACTTTATGTGATCAAATAACATAACCTCAGCCCCGCTCCCTCTGTGGGGAAATCCTGCAGCCTATACCCAGGGCAGATCACTCGAGTTAACTCTAATAAAGACACACCCTTAATGGAAACTCTCCCAAGGGCCTCAAACAAGCAATTATAGCCATAACTCACATCTGTACCACTGAAACACTTGAAAGACAAAAAGGGAGGATGTTGTTCTAGACATTAACTGCTGACATTTAAGACAATTAAGAATTTTACCAATGCCTAATTTAAAAATAGAAACACCAGAAAAAGAACACAACCACAACTTTGATTTCTGGCAGTAGGCAGAACAGATGCATTTTTAATCTGCACTGCTACAGACTGGGATTGATGCTACTGATCTCCACCACAGACTCCAACAATATTCACACCAAATTGTATTCACAGCGATACCTGGTGAGGAGGAGGAAGGAGTAAGTGGGCAAAATTAATCGTTACCTACAGGTGTTGACTCTGAAAGGACAAAAGCCCTGCTAAAAAACAAATAAATAACATAACTCTTTCCTGAAGAGAATCTAAAACTAAAGTGGGTGCAGGCTGGTGACGAGCATTCAAGCTACGTTAGATCTGGGAAGAACACAAGAGTTCTGACACCCAGCACCCTGCTCTGCTTCTGCATGTTCAACTGCATGTGTTTGCTTTAGAAATACCATTTCACTTTGAGTCCATTAAGTGGGCTCAAAGTCCATCTGCCACAACTGTTTGTCAAACTGAGGATATGACCTGTGCCAGGAGGCAGACAAAGCTCTGCAGAAAAGCTTATGCAATGCTTTTCAGAGGTAGACAGTCTCTTGCAAATGAAGCCAGCCACATTTTACCTATAAATTCATTTATATCAAATCTGAGGTGTCAGCACCAAGGAGCAAGTCAGTAAATCCCATGTCTTTATGTCAGTGAATTAATGTGTCCTCTGACATACAGCAACAGCAGAGTGCAAACCAATCTGTTTTCCTCCCATCATAAAATAGGAAATGGAAACCTATTTGAGCTCTATTTACACATTGCAAACCCATCAGGTCCCAAGGGAAGTCCAACAACTTATACATGCACTACATCACAAACCCAACTTCTCAAAAAGACATGGTATATATTTCTAAAAAATACTAACTTCATGATCATAATGCTTTTTTTCCCCAAGACCCTCCCAAAACTGCACAACTGCATGCCGATAAATACGAAATGGAAGTTTATTCAACAACTAGGTTTACTCCACCTATGAAATCTGCATATATTAAAGGACTAGAGAATATTCTGTACTTCAAATTCGTCACACTGCACAGCTACATGACTCAGTAAATGACTCAACTTTCCGACAAAGACGCCGAAATAAAAGTCAGAGAAGAAGCATACACGGAGAACGTTACAGTTATATACATACACACAGGTTAGACATGGAGTACACTGAAAAAAATTCCATGCCAGATCTTATTAGCTGCCTGGCTATCTAATATTATATTGTCTACCTAAGGGATTAAATGCTGGAGTGGACTGAGTCAGGTAGGATTAGAAACGGCATACTGGTGTCAGCACGGGTGGCAGAAGCTTCAGCACAAAGGAATAATTCAGGAAAGCTTTGGTTCTACAAACAGGGAGTAAAAACAGCTTCCAGCTTCACTGCAAGTGAAGTCAAATGAACTTTAATCAAACATGCATAGTGTGCTGCCGAAACCCGTTGCACATAAATTCAGGGAACAAAAGCTGTTGCAGAAATCAATAGCCTACTGAAACATTAACACAGGCAAGCATTGATCAAAAGGCCCTTTTACAAAAGGCAGCCTTGCAAATTAGCTGCTGTTTTTGCTTGCAAGCAAACAGAAAAGCATAAATGCTGCTGACATGAATGGCCTATAATGATCATTTTGTTCCCGGCGATCTCACCTCACCTCACCACAAGGTCTCGCAGTCAACACATCCTACATCTCTGCACTATAATTGCGAACAGCATGATGAACTGAGGCAGTCTGGTGCTTGTTCAGTGGGGGAGGGCTGAGAGCAGCTGCTCTGAATCTGTTTTTCTGGGTAGCAAGTCTACACCCAGGGGAATAGTCCTAACCTAACAACCTGCAAATATATTGTATGTCTCCTTTGAAGTTTTTAGTGCCAGGAACTGGGTATTGGTAGCAACATACGCACTAAAAATCACATGAGATAAAGCAGACTGAACCGTCCTTCACTGCATCATTATACTTGTTTGACTTAAGAGTGACATCCCCCTCATTTCCAAACTTCAGAGATTAATTAATTAAGGAAGGGGTGAGACCATTGAGGCAACTACTACCTGAGGTGAGGTCTCTGGCTGATGGTGGAAGAGAAACTCAAGGTGTGCAAGCCAAGTTCAGGGAGGGCTGAACCTGCTGCTTGAAACAGTGACCTTGTTTATCCCTCTCTAATCCAGTTTAGTGGCCTGAAGAGCATAGACCATCTGAAGTTAGGAGGAGACTGTCTCCTTTTGCAATAAGCACAATCCAACTGCTTCTGCCACCCTCTTCCCTTCACCCAGTAACACGCTCCTGCTGAATCAAGCTCTGGGACCAGCAATAAAACAGGCATTAACAACCACTGCAAAGCCTCACAAAGAAATGGTAAACTTAAACAATGCACGGCCCAGCTTATCACCACTTTGCAGGTGAAGTAGCAAAAATTGTATATGGTTGCACATACATGACCCATACTGCATGTACAAATGAGAAACATGAGTATTCAATGAAGCAGTCCCTCATAGCACAGGCAAAACTATTCTTCAGCAAAGGTCCCCAGCTAATGAATGAAAGCAGTGGTAACATTCCAGATATTTGGTGGTGAATCGTCCAGCAGGAAGGGTTTCCATGTCCTAGTCACTACTTCTTTCACCAGAACTGTCCAGGGGCTTCCTCCTGTCCCTGAAATCCACCTCATCTCAGACCCCAAATACTGACGTTGCTGACGCAGTTGTCCATTTGTACCACTTACAATAAATCCAGTATGTTAGAAGGAAAAGTCCCAATAAAATGACCCACACGTCTACTCCAACACTACCCTCAAATGAGAGGCTCTAATTCCTGTGCTGTGCCACATCCAAGGAAGATGCTCTTAGTGCTCTCCCCGATCAACTCCATCAAGGAATAGCTTTTTGCATCAGTGTGCAGAGAAGATTCATCTCTCTCCCAGTCTGCTTAGTTGTTCATAGTAACAGCTTCACCTCCACTTGATACAACGCCACCTCTTTTCTGCAAACGCAACTCCATTTTTTTTATGTTAACATCTGATTAACTGTCCCGAGCAGTTTATCAAAAACACATAAAGCAAACGGAGAAATATTGTTCAGGCTTTTAATGGTGCCTTTCCTCAAGAACATCTACTTTCCCGTTACTGAAGTTTCACAAGACAGAGGGGATATGTCCTTCACTAAAAACCATGGTTCAGCTTTCATCAATTTTGAAATACATCCGGAGTTCCCAACTCCTCAAATCTCTTGCCTTCTCCTGCCAAGGCCATTCCACCCCATGTTGTAGGTACATAAAAAAAAAGGCACGCTTCATCTCCTTTTAGCTCTGTTCTAGGGATTATTTTTGAAGAGAAAAAAAAGGTTCAGACCCACTCCCGCAGGAATATGCAGCAGTGAGACTTTCCCTGCAATTCAGCTCTGGAGACTGAGCTGACGAGAGTCTTCAAGTGCCCCAAAGCCCACCATCCTCCCTAACCCAGCACTCCTGCTTGCACCGCACAGGCTATCTGCACGTATTAGGAGATTACTGCCTTGGCACGTAGCACCTTTCTCTTGCTTCTCCCACCATTTTCACCCACTGCTCTCACCCATATTTTTTTTCAGCTCAATCACGTTCTCCAAGCCACATCACGGAACACCAGGGCAGGCCTTACTAACTCTTCCACAGCCTTAACAAACTAACATGAGCGCCAGCAAGTGCTGCATGCCCTGGTTTCTCCCTTCTTATCAGTAGTTTTCAACCGTAAAATACACAATGCAAGCTGTGCCCCATGTTTGTGTTTAGTCTTGCCTTAGGTAAACAAAGGATTAACACTGTGTATGCATTTCTGGATTTGAGAGGTTTTGACAGCCCTGCTGCAGCAGACACTGCTCCTATGGAAGCCAATCACACGAACACATCAACTTACCTTCAAGTATCTGTTATGGTATTACAGAGTGAGCAAACATAATAATTGCTGTTTAATTTCCCCAGAGCCTAGCTCTGCCAGGGAAGGGGAAAAAAACCCCACAACAATCATGGGGGAGGGGAATAGCTTTACAGTAATTAAACAGAAAAGGTAAATGACAACTCTCTTCAATGGCTATAAACTAGTCATGGCAGACCAGAGGGGAACAGATTGCCCAGCTGTGGCCTTAATGAATTCACAATCTTTCTGGAATGCATCAAGATTTTATTAAGTCAACTCAATTTAGCTAATGCTCCCTATTACTAAAGTCCTGTGGTAAAAACACCGTCTCCAGCGCTTCTCTCCTTCACTGAATCCCCTGGCTTTAACAGTCTTGGTAACAACATCTGCTCAAATGCCTGCATGCCAAGGGGCGTATCGAAAAAATGGACTACACACGCACAGTTTTGCATAATGGGTGCTTTAGAGTACACACCTTCAGTACGGGCCAGTGTCATCTCCAGGTTGATTCCTGAAACTTTACAGAACCACCCAGAATATTGCCATACACTATTAGACTGGGAGACAAAACTCAAGGCATCAGTCCCTTCCATCACATGTATCTCCATACCCAAAAGTTGCTAATACTGGAGACGCAGATGTATGCAAACAGGCTAGCACAATCAGGCAAGAAATCCTCTGACCTCCTGAACAGCACAGCCTACCGCATCGAGGTAGAAATGGGACACTTAGCGGAGAGCATTGCATGGCTATTTCTTGTTATGAGCCTATATCCAGATACTGGAACTCCTGTCTTGGTTTGAACAAGCTGAAGTCTTGACAAAATGCAGCAAGGAAGAGAAAGAACAACAGCTGTGCGCAGCTCGGAAGAGCTGAACCTAAGCATTTTTACAGTTTCAAACTTGGTCTACATGCCTCTGCCAACTATGACAAATAGGTTTGCATATGCTCTAATTAAGCAGTAAGTCTCAGCAGCTTGTTCAGCAGCACTGATTAATGTCCACCTTGGGTGCACAGGAATACTGCATAATCTGAAACATTACTGAAATTTTAAGAGAGGCTTTTAAAAACCAAGCAATATTTTACTAACACTACAAAAAACACATTAAAAATCGTGGGATGCTCTCTAAGGAATATGCTGCAGGTCTCTCAATTCTCTAGCATATTTTAGAGGTATAGGCATTTTATCTAGCAGTTCCTCTAGCCATTTATTACCTTTTGGATGGCAATACAGCCTTCTCTCCCTGGTCTCCGCTAAGAACTCCACCTCCAATTTTAGGAGAAAATTGGCTGTCCTAATGCTCTGTTTCCTCGTTCTGCAAACGGCAAGGTAAGCTACCTGGTTTCATTTTTTATTTGAAATTCCTGGCAAAACAGGCTGGCCAAGTGAGAATCCAAAGAGAAGATAGGTATGTAAGAAACTCCGGCTAACTCCTTGGGTTTTTATGCTGTCAATTCAGCCCCAATACAGGAACAGTCACAGAATTTCCTGGGAACCCAGCCGAGGCTCCATCTGTATTTTCTGGATTTCATTTTGTTGTGGAAAAAACCTGCAATCAGATACAGCTTTATGCTTTCTAATTGTTTCTGCTAAATGAGCACTGCTACCCTGCTTAGTCCTCTACAGACCAGAGGAAGAGGGAGCTTTTATCTCCTACAAATTATGCTTTTGTTTAGATAGCTGACACAGGCCTGTGATACAACAGGTCATTAGAGAACTGTGTCACTCCTGATAGTGCTGAAACAAGTTTGGAATCAGAAGATTTCACTCCAAAGTTCCTCAAGCAGTGAAGAGACTAAAACGATTTGATTTTTCACGGTACTTAAACACACAGATCACTTTTGTAATTCTTCCAAGAGAATATATTTGCCCTCCTTCACAAATAATTAAAAAAAAATAAAAATCAACCTAATGAGCAAATGCAAACTAAACCCAACTCTTACAACAAAATTATGCATGGGAACTGGAAGCGGCAAGAGACACAAAGAATAATGGAATCACTAACAGAAAAGAGTCAATGAACAGGGACTGCAAAATGGTGAGAAAAGAGGAAAGCAATATACAAGACAGGATGTAAATAATCTCTCATTCGAAACACACATTTATCTGCACTAACACAGTAACACTCAACCATTGTATAGCATCTTCCATTTGATGACAAAGTCACTGCAGTATTTACAAATTAAGTCTCAGCACATCCTTTTTAAGTTTTATAACATCTAGAAACAGAGAGACAGAAGATGTATAAATTGGCCAAGATCAATCCCGTGTGAGAAGTACAATTGTACGGATTAACCTCGAACTATGCGAACAGCTTCACCAGTGACAGTCAGACTCTAAAATTCCTTCATAACTCAAACCCAGGCCTACTGGATAGGCTTATCCATCCTTATTTAGCACAGTACGGGCTGACTGTTCCTCAGCAGTTCAGCTTTCCTTTTGCCCTCAATATAAGCTGCTTTTTCTTTCAATTGGACATTCTTGTTTCATTCCTACCACTTGATTGTATGGTTTTGGCAAACCACACAGAAATCAAATGTTACTGTCCATAGCCCGAAAAAAACACCAATAACATGTCCCTGTGCCACATCTCACAATTTTCATGTAGTTTATTTGCTAACCTTTTCCAGTGTTTGTAACTAAGGTTGCCTATATTGGTAAGAAATAAGAGAATTAGCGTATTATGGAACTTACCCTTGCTATCTGTTCTATGTGAACAATTCTTTTTTTTTTTTTTTTTTCCCTTCCATTTTTAGGGATTTAAGTACCAGCTTTAACAGTTCTGCAAAAACAAACGCATAGCACACTAGCGCATTGTTTTAAGCCTCAGCCACAGTTAAAAGCTGCTGACCCTCTCTCCAGCTGTACGTCATGCCAGAATGAAAAGAAAGCGTTTGTAATTAAGGCTTCTTCCTCCAGAGACTCCTCTTTGTTAATCAACAGAGTTCCTAATCCCCATAGGAACTCACAGACTGTTGGCTGCATCCATTATTAATTATTAGAGCCTATCTTTAATAGTGTCAGTTATAGTTCTCCAGGACTGTGTAACCACTCCCAGTGTCACCAGGTACGCCCCGGAGGGATCTCTGGTGCTTGATCAATTAAGAGGTTATCAAAATAGTGAAAAGAGTTAAGAACCTGCTTGCCTTATACACATTTGTCAAGATTTATTTTCTATTCAGCTCCCTTTTGCAACTTGTATTATCAAAATTCCTGAGGTCAGAAATCCTGATTTGCTTGACCACTTTTAACTCCAATCATTTAACTTTTTTCTCCGCCTTCTCTGCTAAGCTTACCCTCTACCTCCTGTCTTCCCACACACCTCTACCAGCCTCTGCTCAGGCACGGCTGCCCCATCTGCACCACTGAGAGATCTCCCATTCCAGCAGAGTCCAATTCTTCAGCACCGATGCGATGTTTTCACCTGGCACAGAATATGAACTGCTTTGTGCAGACAGAGCCTGGAGAATGTAATTTAGCCCCTGTGGAGCTAGGACATCTCTCTTCCTATTGAGGCTCAGGCTGGCATACGTTGCACGTTCCTTCCAAGCCGCTGTTGAACATCCATTTGTTCTCCCTAGCAAATGCAAATATTCAGCCTTTTTCCCTTTTCACTTACATCTTGATGCCCAAAGCGCTACCCCTAACAAAATGCACATGGGCCAGGTGAATTAAGCACAATGTAATTCTGAAGAACAGAGATGAAATGCTTCTGCAAAGATGTGAGAAGTTCCTATTTTCTTGAGCCAGCAATTCTTTCATTCCATTTTACAACCCACATCAAAGTCCTGGGGTTCACAGCTGTTTCATGCAACATCTTTCACTGCCAATCTCTTGTTAACTAGAAGTTCTCAATATTGGAGCTCAAACACCAGGACAAAAAGGAGAGTGGGATAAATACCCAGATAAATTAAATACAAAAAGCTTTCAGAGCAGAGCTCACCGTAGTCTGCACCAGATCATGTCTTTCCCCCTTCACGTACACTTTTCCATCAATGCCACCGACATCGAGAATTTAGCGGCACAATACAAGGAACAGGACTTTCTCAATGAAGGTGCCAAGCGCCGATACATTATCCCTTTAACTGCGCTTTCTTTTTGTACCAGCTGAATAATTAAGTTTCCTGGTTGCGTATTGCTAGAGTTCAGGTGTGGGACAAAAACCACATTTCACTGCTACTGGCTACATCACGATCATATCTTTCTCAATGTCTATAATACATCATATTTTCACTATTTAAAGCAAAGGTATCAGTGATGGTTCACATGGGCGTGTGTATGAGAAAGAAGCAAGCCATAAAGCAGTTAAAACTACCACACTCCATCCTGTAAACATTTTTCTATTTATCTGCCCGTCATTACATGCACAATCTTATTATCTCTGCACATCCTCAAAGCGACAGCCGTCAGGGTCACCCTATAAAATATACATCGGCAATGTTACATTTAATGACTGGAGCGAGAAGAAAAATGAAGGATGGGAGGAGTGGAATACCGCAGGATGTTTTAAAGGGATCATCAGTTATATCTATGCATTTCCTGAGGTGATAATTGAATGACAGTGGCTGGGGGGAAATCCATTTTTGAGCTTGGGAAAGGACTGTTAAGAAAAAAATGTTTTTGTACTGGCAGCATGTAATGGCTGCCAGAAAATGAAAAAGGTTCCTTCAACCACAGTCATTCCTCTATTTTATGGATTTTAGATAGGGGCTGAGAATTATATCAAGTACAATCAGCTATTCAAACTAACCAAAAAATATTGTCAGACTCTGGTTAATTTCATCCCCAACTAGACTACTTTCTGCTGTGGTTTGCATGTCAACTTTAATTAATTTAATTGAAAGACCAATTTGTGTATGTGCATGCATGTGCAGAAAGTGACATTCCAAACACTAGTACAGCAGCATTTTCTACTTTTCTAATTTTCATTTAAACCAAGTATTAAAAATTTATTTCTACTATTCAGCAGAGAACTTAATCCTCCTGCATTTCAGTAAGGTATACATATGCTAATTTGTTTTCCAATTCTGTACAACTGAAATTAGGCTCGCAATTATTAAAATAAGTTTTACTACTTTAAAAATCTTTTTATTATTGCATTGTGACAATTTTACAAATAGAATCAAACTAGACTTACCAAAACATTTCTCGGGTTAAGAATTATTAGCTTTATTTGTTCTGTTAGTTGACTACTTCACTGATGCAAGCTGGTATTTAAAACAAACCACGCCCAGTTAATTGTCACTTAGAATCAATACTCTGCATTACTGCAACACTCCACTGGATGCTTCAGGCTCACTGGAGTGACACTGACACATAACTGAAGGGATGACAGAAAACACCAACTTGGACCTCATCAGAAATAGAAAGGTTTTCTCTCACTACAATATTGGGGAGGGGCAATAAAATAACGCCCATACTTTCACACTCCTCATTACCTAAAACAGGCAACCATTACATAGCTCAGCAAATTCCCCTTCTGTTCAGCTGGAAATTTACACAGTGATAAGATGGATGACATTTTACTGATCCGCAAAGATTATTTCAAGTGGTTAAGCGCTTACATCTTGCAATGCAAGTTCCTGGCTCAACCTACCTGAGAAGACATTGGAGTCTCTAACCTTTAACGAAGAAGTTTCTAGCTATCTTTCAAGCTCCGGTTTAAAAGTCATCAATGAGTCCATGTGTGGGCAAGTGTTTCAGGTGGAACAGATTACATTATTCAACACTTCTGGGGCACCTTGGATGGTCTGGAAAAAAGTTCCAACCCCCAAGTCGCTGCCGCTTCTCTGTAATAATCAAATGTGTAAATCCTATGACATTTTACGGGCCACGGAGAACTGTCTTGTTAATTATAACTGGTACTACTGTTTGTTTCCTTGTGCGAAACTTTCTCATGCCTTCCCCAGGTTAAGTTAGAGTATATTATGCTACCAGGCTTTAAAACAAATCTGATTCTTTCCATATTCTATTATTGGAATCTGATGTCATTCTCAGTAAGAGGTCATTCCCATGATTTCAGATAGGGGTCCCGTCGTCCCCCCCCCCCCCCCCCTTATTCCTTTGGAGAGTGGGGTTTTGCCTCTAGATTAAGAGCAGAGATTACTTGCGCTATGCTCTGCAGTCCTAGCCCCATTTCCTTCCTGGGCAGACAGTGGTCACTGCAAAAATAACATACCACAAAATCAAGGAAACAAAACCACGCAAATAAGCAAATGGAAATTCCCAAAGTTTGATCAGATTTTCCTGCTTTAATAGGGCAAGAAGAGCTGAAAGGTAAGGAATTAGCCATTTGTGTCTTGAATGTCACATTCTGTAACTGCTTTTATTTAAATACAGAAATCAGAATTGAAGGTCCACTTCGTTCTGAGACAATCACCAGCAATGCAACTTTGCCACTAGCGGCACCATTTCAGACTGCTGCTGTGTCTGCATGCTGATCTGCATTCCACATTTCACTGTAACAGATGTTTTAGGTTTTCCAAACACATCTGTGATGAATCACACAAAGCCTGGCTTATCAAATGTATGCATTATCTTCCCTGACACACAGCTTCCTCCCTTTGCAGCTCATGACCTATAGGGGAGCTGCTGAGTTTGAATAGTTTATTACAAAGTCATGTTAAAAACAACAGTGTTCAGAAAACACTGAAAAGTACACAGGAGGCAACAAACCTCATAAAATAATCCTCACTGCTAATGAGGAAAGTGAAGATGCAATCACCTGAAAACAGAAAAATTTTCCATCCCTTTTTTATTACAGCTATCCTCAAAGTCCTCACAACTGGTTATTTCATGATGAAAACTATCAAACCCCTGATTCCATGCTGAAGACAGCTAGTTTTTGACCTCTAAAAAAACCTCTATCACAGGATGTCCAACACCTGAACAAGCCAGATGGAGGAAGAAAGCCATCCGATTTACACCTGGAAAGTATCAAATAAACTCATACAAGCCACCAGGCTTATCAATGAAAAACTTTATTCATCATCACACATCCCACTACACAAAACCACATGTTTAAGGAGGACGGGTTCCTGCTCTACTATTCAGTTTGAGTTACAGACAAAGCAACAAACTCGCAAACAAAACTCTCAGACAGCCATCCCTGTCATTAAGCCTTGATTTTAAACAGACTTAGCTCCTCTCAGATCTGATCCCTGAACAGCTGTTTTCCTTTTACTGCTCTCCAAGAACATTCTTCTAAACCAGTAGATTTTCTAGATGAAGTGTGGAGGGTTGAGGGGTACTTAAGTGTTTTCCTGTTTATCAGACCAATATATGAAAAGAGGAATATTTAAGCAGGACATCAAGCAACCCCCCCGCCCCTCCGAACCACAAAAGAACTGCCACGTAAGCTGCTTATCCCCCAGTTATTGTTGCTTCCCTCCAGTCTCAAATTCTTTCTGTCAGGAAAAAAACCTTAGCAAGCAAAATTTAACTAAAAGACAATGGTAAGAGTTGTAAAGCAGTATTAGAAAGACCAATTCATTGTAGCTTACTATAATACCTATACAGTGAGCTCAAAAGTGAAATAAATTGCTAATTCTTTACAGTTCTGTTCCGCCCTGGTGTCTCCAGCAAGCATTAATCCTAGCTACTCCCTCAGAAAGTGAATTTGATCCCCACTTCACCGTTAGGGATAAAAAAAAAAAAAAAAAAGGCGCCAGTAATTTGGGGCATGACTTAGGGCTCTGACTCCCGGCGTCCTGAAATCACACTACAGTGAGTTCAGAGATGAAATTGGGCTGCTGCCGTGAATCCTGTCCTCCCTGTACATGGCCCACATTCACAGCAGGGGTGTCAGGACAGGTGATACGGCTGCCGCAGCTCATTTTACGAAGCGTGCTAACTTAAAATGTTATTGATTTCAGTTTACAATGCCAATCGCAATGAAACAGTGAGCTCCTTTTTACCCTTCTGTCATGTCCACTACAGGGATGCTAAACTCTGACAGAAGAACCACGTAAGCAGGAGAGAAAAGTAGGCTGGAACAAGGAAGTTAAGGCAATAGTATTTTTTAATCAACCCCAAAATCAACTGCCACTCAGAACCAGAGATCTCCAAGACAGGAGTAAAACCCAAGAGCTCTGAATCACACCACTAGGTAAGCTAACCTTCTAACAGCTATTTCTCACAAGTTGGGCAAATTTCAGATCCTGACCCATTGGATGACATAAAGCAACTGCAGCATCAGAAAAGGCATCTTCATCTATCCGGCTCTGCACAATACCTCTTACACAGAATTGTAGCTCCGCATGCAGTTATCCACCAGGGAGACAGAAGAGCTATTAAACCAAAAGGGCAGTATTGGCAAAAGAACAAATGGCTATAGACCTTACGAGCTTTAATATGAAGTTTGATCCGTTCATGAAAGGGATTTGAGAGATGGTTGCCTGTGACAACAGAACTTCAGATTCAGCAATCCCCCCCGGCCTGTTCTGGCCCTGCATTCTTATGCGAGTGGAAAAAGAAGTGCAGACCCCAGGAAACCTGTCAAGCAAGGGCACTGACCTATTATACAGCCAGTCTGCCCCTTACACAACATTTTCCTTCCAACAGTCTGACAAGCTTATTCTAGAGCTGCCTTTCTGCTTCCCTGAAATGATTCTCTCTCTATTTCACTTTACTACCCAAGAAAAGCTCAATTCCCTCATGTAAACAAAGTCACATTTATTTCCCTCTTCACAGGCGTTAGGCTCGTATTGTCTCTACCTGCCTTCCCGAGTTCTTCTACAAGTTGAGACTGAGACGGCTTCTGATAAAGAGGAATGAAATGTCATTTTTACCCGCTCAGCAATCTTATGAAGATTAAGACGAAGACTGCTTCATTGTACTGCTTTATTAGGTATGCAAAACTATATAACCAATTCCTCCCAACAATGCCTGACAGCTCCCGCTGCACCACACTTAGCCTCGACTCACACTCTCACCCACCCACCCCTCCGTTGCGTAGACCTAACACTGAAAAGTCTCATCCCAGCTGCATCAGTAAGCGCTCAGAAATTATTTACTATTACATTTAGGCTATGCCAATGTGCCTTGGAAACACAGAGACTGACTGATCAGGTATTCCAAACGCACGGACTATTACACCATTTATTCCCTACTACCATGTCGAACAGTCACAGCATGCTGATGCCTACCACTAGGCAGCATGAGTGATCATTTTAATTAGTGGCTTGTATTCAACACAGCAACCAAGGTGTCAGAAACTAAGAGAACCACTTATAATTGAGAACTTCAAAACAACAAGGAAAAAAAAGAGGTTATATCAATACTTGTTGGCCTCCTCTGAGAGGAAGTGAAGCCTACTAGTATACATTTATGCTTGCGTGCCTCTTCAAAGGATACTCCAATATTAACTGATAAGCTGTAGCCACCAAGTTTCTGAAATCGTTGGAATATGAATCTTCCTAAGTTTACCAGAGGGCAACCTATACTATGCACAATTTGCAAACAGAACTACTCACAGAAGCATCCTGCACTTTCAACAAGACACGTGGATCCCTATTAGCCACCAAAATTCCCCATTGCATTTTTCCTTAAACTTTGTTTTTTCTGGAATCCTCTACCTTCAGTTGCTCCCTAACAGTGACTGCAGGTTTGTAAAGCAATGCCACTCGCAATCAACCTTCGATATACGTATCTTTTAACTACAGTGGTGCCACACAGGAGGCTCTACCTGAATATATGAGTTAGCATTTCCAGCATGAATCTGAAAAGGTATTACAGACAGAATTTAAACACACCACTAGGAAAAAAAAACCCCAAATATCAAGGTGGCAGTAGCAAGCAGAACTGCAACTGTAACCTTAACCTGCTTTCACCTTTAAAGCACATACTTTAGAGTGAGGTTATATGGTCAGCTAGGACCTCCAGCCTTAACTTTGTGTGCAACAGTACTTTCATTTTTAGTGACCAGTAGTATTACATGAGCATAAACCAGAGTGAAGTAAAAACTGGTGATTTACTGCATGGAAACCTCCATTAACTGGAAGAGGATACGTGCTGAATTCGCTCCCCTAAAAGAATCTAAGAACAGATTTCTCCCCCCACAAACCAACCAACCAACCTGTGGCTCTAGACATAGCAACTCCAGTTTTCATTTATTAAGTTGCATTACATTTTGGATTTGGTTTACTACAGCAAAATATTACGCTATAGATTCTTCAGAAAGATGCAGAGATGGAATGACGCAGCTCAATGCTGAAAAAAGCTTCAGATGGATGTTCAGTGTGTTGATTTCACTGCCATGTGTAAGTTTGAAGACTGGAATGCCACAAGTCTACTTGGTAGGGACACATTCTCATTCTTCCTTCTAACTGTGGAAGATTTCCATTTGCAAAACAAGATTAGTGTTTAACACAGTGCTTGGGCTCGGGGCCAAGTTCAGCAAACAACCACATGTAGAGCACAAGTTAATGTTTCCTGTAGACATTAAATACTTGCAACTTTTGTAAAGGGTTTCTCCATATACTGCCCCATCACATCAAACTTGTAGTAAAAAGGCCAGCTTAGAAAGGCCATGTTGACATGATACAATAAATCATTCTGGGAATCCTCCAGCTCCTATCTCGTTCCTTTCCCCATCCACCCCAGTCCTTACAAAGCCTCTCCTACAACCAAGCTTTGGAGAAATGTCTCTAAATCTTAAGTAGTTGTATCTCCACAGCACCTTTACAGAATAGGCTGAGGTATTAGCCCATTTCACAGAACTTGCAGAGAGACTAGTCAAGCCAGAAGAGAAGGCCCACAAAAGAAAGAGGAGATGAAGTCAGTTTTCTCTTCACAAGACTAACTTCATGGTCTGTCAAATCAACCTTCTGCTTTGTTTTCTGGGCCTCCCTTAAGACTTTTTCTTCCTCCCTCCAATCCCTCTAGAATCAGAAAGGGTAGAAATTCCCAGAAGAGGCAGTGGCTGAGCACACCACACACAAAGACCCCTGCAATTCTTCCTGGCAGGGTCTAGGTGATGAGTGAACGAAGATAAAGAGATGGTATCCTGCCTATTTAAGTACCATGTTGTAATACACTGCTCCTGTCAACTCCTCAAAAATACAAGATCATAGCAACATGTCAGAGAAAATCTCATTGGTCTGGTATTACAAAATTTATTTTCTGGGCAACATAGACAGGTAGTATTTTTCCGGGAAAGAGAATCACACCTCTGCCTGATGCAGGCAAATTTTCTGGTCTGAGTGCTCCGGCATCCAAAAGGAACGGAAGGCAACTAGGATAAAGGGATGATCTTACACATAACCTGGTTTAATTTAGAGAAACCCTGACTTGCTAAGACAGAAAACTGAATTTCAGCCAAAGAAAGCAAGAAAAAAAAAAGATTTTACATATGCCTACTGTAGACCTCCACATTCTTTAGACTACTATGTCCAAAGCATTTTATTTCCCAGGTTTAAAAAGAAATGTCCCTTTAACAAGCTACTTTTGTCTGTAGGAAGTGAATGAAGAAAATCAGAAGACATGGAGATCACAGGGAATCTGAGCTATGCTGAGCAAAGAACAGACTTCACTGATGAGGGCTATGACCAAGCTTTTAACTGGAAGAAATAATAAAAACCAAAGCTCAATCGCAGTAAGATTCAGTGCTTGAAGACTCACTAAATAGATTCTGCAGGACGAGGAAGTCTCATTACAGATTACCCCTCCTTCCTACCTGTTTCAGTGAAATGGGAAAGAGTCTTAAGGGATAAGCAAAACTAAAGTTTGGCGGAGACACAGAATCATAGAAGGGTTTGGGGTGGAAGGGACCTTCGAAGATCATCTAGTCCCTCACCACTGGCAGGGACATCTTTCACTAGATCAGGCTGCTCAAAGCCCTGTCCAACCTGGCTGAATGCTTCCAATGATGGGGCATCTACAACTTCTCCAGGCAACCTCTTCCAGTGTCTCATCACCCCCCATCATAAAAAATTTCTTCCTTATAGCGAAACTAAATCTACCCTCTTTCAGTTTAAAGCTATTGCCCCTTTGTCCTGTCACTACAGACCCTGGTAAAAAGTCTTCTTCCATCTTTATACGCTGAAAGGCCACAGTTAAGTTCTCCCCAGAGCCTTCTCTTCTCCAGGCTGAGCAACGGCAGCTCTCAGCCTTTCTTCGCAGGTGAGGTGTTCCAGCCCTCTGATCATTTTCTTGGCCCTCCTCTGGACCTGCTCTAACAGCTCCATGTCTGTCTTGTAGTGTGGACTCCAGAGCTGGATACAGTACTCCAGGTAGAGTTTCACGAGAGTGCAGTAGAGGGGGCGAATCACCTCTGGCCACACTTTATGCAGCCCAGGATATGACTGGCTTTCTGGGCTGTAAGCACACATGGACACATCATATTCAATTTTTTATCCACCGGTATCCCCAAGCCCTTCTCTGCAGGGCTGCTCTCCATCAATTCATCATCCAGTCTGCCCCGATATTGGGGATTGCTCCGACCCACGTGCAGGACCTTGTACTTGGCTCTGTTGAACTTCATGAGGTTACTTACATGCCTTGTAAGAGTTGTGACCTAGTCCAGTCAGAGGCACGATGCATTTGATTCAGTTCGGTCCAACAGGCATGAAAGAGAGGTACTTTCTAAGCTACTTGTTAGAAAAAGGTTCTTTGTGGTTGACACCTTTGCAGCCTCTCTAAATGCAGCATCCCTGTGTTTTCCATATGAAATATTCAATAACCTAAGAATGCTCTCAGCTTTATGTGCAGTTCTCCATCAATTAGGAGCAAAACACAGCAGTGACAGCCATCTCGGCTCTTAAAGGCATCTGCTGCTTCAAACAATTCATCACCTCAAGTTATTCCACAGCAACGTTATTACCTCACAACAGCCCTACTGTTCTTAACTCTTCCCTATCTGTTTTGACCAGTTTCTGAGTTAGCAGCATCTTGTTCTACCAACCACAAACCCCATACCTTGCGGGCTTTGGGAAATTCCAAGAAACAAAAAGCCATAGACTCAAGGTGCAAGCTCCTTTCTGATTACAGATACATTCAATTACCCGATCGGCTGACACAACTAAGGCAGGCATCTTGCAGTTACAGGGATCTGAGACATTATACAACTCTGGAAAAGAAACCCTATCGCACATGAACAACAGACCACAAACACTATTTTCTCAGTTAAAAAAGTTACTTTACTATTCTGGATCTAGCCACATACACTACAGTGGTTTTGAGGGTACCTACATCAGGATATATTTTGAGTGTCTCGTGTATCATTTTGTAAATAATTCTAACTCTCATTTTCCCCCCTCATTAAATGAGTCACAGTAACACCGCTAAGATGTATCATTTATTTTTGGTCCATCCTTGCAGGTATTGTTTGTAAAGTAACTGAATAATTTCTCAATTTATTTGTGTATTTATACTGCTTAGGCCTCACTTGTGAAATCGCAGTCTGGGATTCAGCCCATGCCTATATGCATGCAAGCGCAACTAGGATTCCCCAGGTCTATACCCTGCTGTAATTAGCTGCTACCAAGCTAGCAAGACAAAAAGTGGCATCTTCAGGTGGGAATAAAATAAAAACAGCAAATTACAACAAATACAGGTGTTTTCATGCATATGGTACTAAAGGTAAAAATAAGAGGGAAAATACAGAAAATTATGCATTAAAACAATGGAATTGCTTACTGAAATTTTTCTATAGCAATATTTTTCACAACAGTACTACCATCTCTTCAAAATGTTTCATGAATCTTTCATACACAAACACGCACAAGAGACCCAACAAACACCTGACATGCAAGTCAGGCACGTAAGAAATTTTACACTGCTTATTTTATACCATGCAAAAATATCACCAACAGCTCAACGACTGAGAATACCAAGCTGTAAGCAGCAGGCATCCACTACACATTCATGTCTCCAAAGCAGGAGAGGGACTTTGAATAGGTAAGATATGCAATTCTTCACTTCCAACTCACTGGTTCAAATTCAGTCTGAAGCATTAGTGACATAAGAGCTGGAGAGCTGGCAGCATTCCCAGGAAGCAAATACGCATCTTGGGGGGATCAGAATATTTGAAGGAGTCAAGGAGTCTAAACCCACTTCTACCCTTCTGTATTCAAGACATACAAAACACTAACTACAAGAGAAAACCAACGAGCAACTCATCTGGACTTCGTGTAAACCCTAATCACTCTGAGCTGCTTCAGTTTCCTGACTTGGCCTCTCTTGAGAGTGATAAAGAAGAGAGCAACGCTGCAAAACACCAGATTTCTGTGAAATGGGTAAACTGTGATATAAAGTTGAAGCTAGAAAAACACTAAAGCATTAAAAAAAAGTAGGAGCTGAGGGAACAGAAGCAGAAACACCCTTTGCAAATTCCACACTCTTCAGAAAAGCCTATCTTTAAAAAAAGTAAGCATACAAATACCCACATTCAAACCCACAAAATAACCCATTAATCCCGTTAATTGCTGTCCAAAGCTCCTCATTAATTTAAACATCAAAAGTAGGCCATGTTAAGAACTACTATTCCTCCCAGTTCCCTTACCTCCCCCTTCTTCTTGGCCATCCTTTCCTCTGCAGAAACTCTACAATCCCTGAAACTATTGATCTTTCCTGTCAACACAAACCAGGTACTGCAACTGCACACCCACCGTCCCGTCCAGCTAACTGTATCTCTTCCCCCAACACCCCCATTCTAGTCCTTCTCCCTTTTGGTAACTTTACCACCTGAAACAAAATATTTATAAAACGCACCAGCCAAGAAGCCCATTGACAAAGGATGAGGAGGCAGTAATGAATTATGTTCGACATTTGTTAAGCCAGCAGCAGGGCATCTGCTGCAAGGCTGTGGTGAAAGTGTTTCTATCAACTCAGCCATCTTGTCTGGAAAATGATAAACCCTGGAGGGATATTTGCTGTTAAAGTTTCCCCCATTCGCAAAGCAGCTTTCTGACTAACACAAGTGACACAGAATAACACTGCTGTTATGAATATAATGTAACTTTTTCACAGTCGTTCTCAAGGATCTCTATTTCACAAGGACCCATACAACAATTTCTCATTGGGATGGTATGAAAGTATGCGTTACACATGGTTTGATAAATTTTGAAGCACACACACAAAGTAAAATAAAAAAACCAACATCAACCTGTGAAAAGAAAAAAACCTAATTTTTCCACATCAAGTGAAGATAGCTTGGTAGATCTTACTTGTTTGTTAAATACAGAATAAATTCACAAAAAGAGAACATATCTTTATACTTAGCATTTATCCTGTGGTTGGCAGTACTAGTTAAACACGTTACCATTGTGCTCTACATTCAAAGAAAGTTTTCAACATGTTGAAACAGTCTGACTATATCTGCCTATGCACATCATTAATCAATCCTCCCCCCCCCCCCTTACTATAAAAGGCTTCTTATTTTTAATAGAACGCCAAGCTTTTAGAGTACTACTTATTTCACCCGGCAATGTTTTTTCTTAAAGACAGTTTTATCTTCAATAGCAACACCATGATTAAGTACCTGAAACAAGGTAGAATTAATTGCTTAAAAGAAAAGGATGGGACAAACATGGCATAAGACTCTCATGGAACATGCCACAGAAAAAAAACCAAAACAACTGCCATGTAACTCTGAAATAATTGGCTCCATACTTTCAACATTAAAAGCAGCCCCTTTCAAGGTAAAAGGAACTAGGCTGTCCATAGCGCATTAGTGTATAATCTCCAAAAGGCTGACGTTAACTGCACATTTGAAAATGAACCTTCAGGAACAGTCATGCTGTCACAAGGCTGTTAGACCCTTTGTGTTTGAAAACTCTGCCTGAATGCAAGCCTGTAGTTTTATTAGGTTTAGGCAATGAATTTGGAATGATGGGGGGGTTTGTGTGTGTTTTCACTGTTGTAGTGTGGTTTAGGTTTCTGTTTTGGTTTGGGTTTTTTGTTTGTTTGTTTGTTTCAAAAGCAACGCTACATTCTCATATCATTCTTGTTCCTTCCGATCACCTTTCATTGCTTCTGTCTCCCAAGGAAAGCGAACCAAAGAATGACAAGTGCATACCAATAATATAATGGATCATATCAAAGCATAGTCATGTTACCCTGGACATGGCTTAACATTTCCCAGTCAAATCACACTGCTTCTGTACAAATGTGGTAGTCAATTTTCCTATGTGGACAAGCTGAGAGTGAGACTACATAACATGAAAAAAACAAATTAATTGCAATTTTAATGCTACGGTAGATACCTATGCATGTTATTGCTTTCCACTGTAGAATGAACACTCACTGGTGCCATCACCTTAAAACCAAAAATCAAGAGTAACTTGAAACACGTGCCTTCCCCTCATCTCAAGTCGTTAACTAGATGATTGCATTGTATCCTAGGAGATTTGCTTGTTAACATCAATTCAGTTTTCAAAGGGCAGGCAACTAGATTATCGGATACTTTGACTACCACTGGCTACAACTGTCCTTCATGGCAGCCCGTGTTGGTAGTCTAGAGCAAAGAGAGCAAGGCTTTCAGCAACGTTGTGTTAGCTTCGAAAAACTGGGTAACAGGGAGGGAGGAAACTTAATATGACAGTTTTTTCAGGATTATGTTGATCAGTAACAAGTCTGTTAGTCATTTTGTCTGCAACGCTTACTGTGCTCCTTGGAATAAATGCAAATAAAAGTTTAACAAGTCCAGATAAGATTAAAAGTTAAAAATCATTGTGTTGGTTTCCAAACCTATGATAATGCTCCATACAGTAAGAGTTCAAGAGACAGGCAACCGAAAAAATAATTAACCATGAATTGTAGTAAAGAAGGTAACAGGTCAGCAGAGCACACTGTCACTTGCGTGGCATGGAAAATCTATATAATCTAAGCATCAAACTTACTACTTTCTTGTGTTTCTTACCCAAGAGAAAGAATCCAGCTAACAAATCTTGAACTGTGGAAGGGGTAAGAAACCAGGTTGCTTCCCAAATTAGGATATTCTCCAGGTACTGTAGTTATGGATATATGCATATTTTAATTTACTGTGAAGGAAAACATTTAACACACCAAAGAATTACATCCAACGTGTAGGAAAACAACAATTTCCTTTTGGCCTTAGAGGTACTAACTTCAGAAAAAGAACAGTTCTTTACTGTACAGATATACAGATTTCTAAGAACATTTGAATTTTTAAATAGATTAAATATGTGGGACAAGGTGAAAACATTACAAGATACAGCCATTTACCTGTGTCCTTTTCTAGTATCTATGTTAGAAGAGTACCTGTTCTATATTCAGTGCTCTGTCCATTAAAAATAAAAAAACCCAACAACAAAACCTAACAAACTCATGACTAATACAAATTATTTCCTTACAGTCACTCACAGCAGACAATTACCCTGAGCAGAGTAACATCCAGTAATGACAGCTCAACTGGGCGTAAATTCCCACAACACCCTTGAAAACTCCTAATTTAAAAGATGTATTAAAAGCTGAAAAAAGTATATAAGCAAAGAACACACATAACTGAATTCAAATAGTAAGTTCTTATAGTGGTGGGCTGTATTTACTTTTTTTTTTTTTTTAAATATTTAAAACCACGCAGGCCTTCTTAACTTGTATTTCCCTACTCAGAAGAAAGCTGCTGCTAAGCCAAACAGCACGCACTCCTTTCTCCCTTCAGAAAAGACTGGAGACACAAAGCAGCAAGACAGGTTTTCTATTACTCATGTTTCCCTAATCCATCAAACACATGCTACTGCAAAGTGGTCTCATAATTGAAACCATTCTAATTGTCAAATACACGAACAAAGCTTTTTCTGTGGTTCACTAGCCATTTTTTAACTGTGGTTTGGTTACTCACCAGGCTTCGAAAAATTTGCAACAACATGACCCCAGACACCCAGGAGGACCCAGAACAGGTGTACAGCCTGCAACCTCCTAGCACCAAGGTATGCAAAGCTCACGGCATTCAGGAGGTACCGTTCCACAGAATTCCTCAGAAATGCTTCAAAGCTAACAGAGGAAGCCTCCTACAAAAGGGCTTTTAACCTATTAAAGGGTTTAATTAATGGGCGCGCGTCGTTTCTGTTCAGAAAAGGTGCAGGTACCTGCAACTTATTTTTTTCAGTGTCTACATCTCAGAGGGCATATATCCCACGGCTAACAGATCCCCCGGGGGAGTAAGAAAGCAGAGCTGCCAGGAACCCAGCAGCCTTCAAGCAAGCAACGTCAACATTAATTATTATGGAGACAAGGCAAAATAACACAGAGGCAACAAAGCTTTGGCAGCATCTTACTTTCCTGCTGCCCTTCAAACACACTTCTAATGAAATAAAATGGAAATCCCCACTATATACTGCAGATGAAGGTGACCTTGGGAAGTGGGGGAGAAGAGGAATAAAAGCAGATGGATGATCTGAGAAAACTGCCTGGTATCCAACAGACCAGCTCCCCCCCCAGCCCCATCCTTCCACCTGGTAACAACCGTTCAGAAACGGACAGGTCTAATTAAGTGTCAGAGCAAACCATATCTATCAACGTCTACCCACTAGGTTTCCACTAGCTGTGCTTCTCCCCTGCACTGCTCAATCTGCAAAGACTTCAACTACAGACATTAACCCAATTAAAGAAACTACCTCTTCTTATTAGCCTTCCTTTTGCCAATAGAGTATTACAGCTGCAATGAAGTTGCAAAAGCTGGAGGCTGATTAACAGACTATTTGGGGAGTAAGTTACACAATAGACTCTTTTCAACACTGAAGGAGAAAGGACATATTCCTGGAGAGAGACTGAAGCAAGAATATCTGAAAAAATCAGTAGCCCAGAGAACTTCTTATTCCTAAGATAAGGAGTCCCTGCCAGTCTGGGGTTTTTTGTTGTTTTGTTTTGGGTTTTTTCCCCCCTCGTTTTGACATGACCTTTATGGAACAACAAACCAAGACTGAACAGTGCACCAGAAAGGCTGTTTATCTACAGCCTGCAGGATTCCATCCACATTTTCAGCTCCGAGATGACAACTAAAGCAATCAAACATAATGTGAAACTCGGTTTTAAAAATTTCCCATATCTTTTCTACATAAGTTCACTTGAAAAGGTCAAAGCGAAACTTCCGTAACTCAAAAAATCCCCCAAAACTTAACACTAGTTTGGCACAGACATGCATATATAAAACTATTTATTCAGTGGCGATTTACATAAATTTGTTACAAACTACTTAATTGCTGAAGCAGTGAAAACTTCTACAGTCACAATTTCTAAATGCCAGCATGGTTTTTTTAGAGTCACGACTCCAGATTGTGTAAATGTGGGATAAGGACTATGAAAGGGTGATTGGATGAGGTGGGAAAACAGTAGGGCAGTCTTCCCTTAAACACTTAATCCCATTGATTTGTCTTCAGCACCACTATTAATATGCTTCACGGAGAAATATTCAGAAGATAAGAGTAGGGCAAGCAGGGTCATTCATAATAACCAAAACCAGCAGCTTACAACCTCCATTTGTCTCTCTACAGTAGACACGCACCTATTAAATAAAGCTTTCTAAAAGTATATGCATTATTTCCAGATATATCTTAAGACAGCTACAGGTTAAAACTCTCTGGTTGCTCAAATCTAACAAGACTTCAGCTTCCTCCTTTTCATCCTTTAGCTGAAAATCATTTGAATCAGTTTTTAAAAGCTTACAAGTTTAAGAAACACAGATTTCTCGGAAACAAAAACATTACTCACCTTAAAAGAATATAAATAAGGGAAAGATAGGGAGGAGAGCTTTATGCCCATAGTGAGCACAGAAAATTCTTTTTAGAAGCTTTTATGCTCACAGCAAAAGAATGTTCTTCTAAAGCCAGGCAACAACAACAACAAAAATCTATCACATCAAATGCCACAGAATAAGAACATGAGCTGGAATTGGTAAATCAATATAACTTTAACACAGCACTGAAGGTGGAAGGCCTTTGTCCATGTCACTTCATGGTAAGAAGGTGAAAGTCCAGTCATATAACCCACAGAGTTATTCTACATAACTGGCTCTGATTTAACAGTGGGAATTAGGATAAACGCATTTTTCCATATGCTCTTTAGGCATCCAGAGTGTGCAAGGCTGACAGCACGTATTTTTAGTCACACCTGAATCTGCATGGTATGAAATTTTGCAGAACAAAACCAGGGTCCAAACCAAAACCCACCTATTTCTGTAAATTATGTTCTTCCAGTCTCTGGAATTGCAACTGTATTGCTCTAATACAACGAAAGGAAATGTACGCAGAAAGCGCAGTCTGTGTGACATCAAGATTGCAGAGAAGTCAGCCAAGCTCTAGTGAAGCACAACTACTAAACACGAACACTGCCCAGGCAAAAAAAACCACCACCCTTACTACAGAAACTAGCAAGTATACAATCTCTGATGCGGTCATGAGGCTTACATGACACACCCTCCCCTACAGAGAGAGGCAACCAATGTGTCTTTTGGGCTCTTAGAAATCAGCAAGCATTTAAAATGGCAAAATCCTTCTTTCCCTTGTGCTGCTAAATGGAAAAGATAAATCCAAGTAATGCAGTTAGCATTGCACATTTGTCTAAATTTACTCTTAACCCTAAAGGCAACTTCAGGGAAGGAAAAGTAACGGATGGCAAGTAATAGTGGTAGGGCTGCAGGAACAAGGGAAGGAAAAAGAAAAGGGCTGGGTTTATAGTTTAATGGGGTTTGGGGGTGTGTGTGTGGGGGGGTGTTCTTTTGTTTGTTTATTTGTTGGGGAGGTAGCATGATTTATTTCTCCAGTTCCTTCTCACTGCAATTCAGGTAATGAAAGACTTGAGCTTTGGCAAAGATCCCCTCCTTAGCCATTAAAAAAAAAAAAAAAAAAAAAAAAAAAAAGACCCGCAATTAAGCTTACCAGAAACAAAGCTAATCAAACTTGAACAGTAACAAAGGGCAACAGAAGCATGTTCACTGTATCACATTTTCCTTGCTGGCCAAGAGCCCAGAGTTTTCATTACATTTTTTTTTTCTCCCCCCCCCCCCCCCATTTCACAATAGCATTAACAAGCCCTGGCCCAGGACGCCTAGCTTTACAAACTGTATTTGTAGGAGGTCAGCTTTTCATGAGGCCAAAACCCCAGCATGTGGAAAGCGTTAAGACTTTCATGTAGTAGAGGAGGTTCTTAAAACTACTACTGTTCAACTCAAAAATCTTGGAGTTTCACAGATCATTAGAGGTTTCTCAACCACAGAGAAGGGCAGAGTTAGCAAAATAAATCAAGAGTTCCTGTGGGATGTCCTAGTGCTTTACACAACAAGAGGCACTAGGCACAAAGCAGGCTCGGAATTGAACAACAGGGAGGACTTCTCAAATTGCATGAGGAAAGAGCTGTTTTATAACCTGGAATGTACTCTCCCTTTCTTTAAAGGTTAGGGTCTAGAGGCATTGTACAAAATAATTCAGTTTGTGTCAGGGGCATTGGGAGGAAGGGAAAACGGAGCCCAGAAAGTATGTCTGGGGGAGGGGAAGGAGAGGAATGAACTCAACTCTTCCTCCCAACAGGAACAATCTATTTCACCATGGCGATAGAATTACTTATCAGCACCTTTTTAATGCCAGATTTCTTACTGCTGTACACGAGTTTGGTAGCATAAAAAGAAACAATGTTCCTCTGCCAACTTTCTATGTACCAGATGACAAGAGCCTATAAGGATTTCCCAACCAGCAGTACTGTCAGCATTTTTTATTTTGTCATTAATTTCATAACACTTTGTCTATTTCTTAAGACTCCAAATTCTTTAATACAGTGATTACTTGGGAAATCATCTCTTTTCGTTTACATCTCCCCAAAAGACAAAGTTTCTAAGTTCGCATTTAGAAAGAAAAGGGGAATTGAAAAATTTAATCTTGAAAGAACTAAATCCGAAGGAAACACACCCGTCAACATTCTAGGATTTTTAAAAAAGAAGGGATGTAAAAAGCCAAAGGTCTTCTGTGGAACCTGCTTTGGTTCCTCAGCATTTGATGCGACACGACCTGTACCTTCTTAACCAGACTAAAAGCAAGAAGTGAAGCAGCATGTTGAATTTCTTTACTGCAGAATGTGCGATGCTGCAGCATAAGGATGTAGTTCTACCTGGGGCAATGTCGGAGGCACAGTCAGCAGAGGGAGCCTCTTTTACTCCAAGCAAAAAAGCACAGACAGCACAAATGGTAGCCCCCAGTCTTGCAAGACACTTACTACTCACAAGCAGGAACAGGAAACCCAAAGCCTAAGCATTTTGCAGGCTCACAGCTTCGTTATCTTTGTTTTCCACATACCAGATGACATTAAGATGCCTGAAAATGCATTCTACCTCTTGGCAGGGAAAGGAATCCCCCACTATAAATCCACCACCATACACATGTATACAGGGGCTATGGTTCAGATTTGCAGCCTTCCTTCTACCGACTGATCACCTTGCAGAACAGGCCTCTTCCCTTATGTGATAAAAACCGTAGATGTTGGCCCAAAAGACCACCACCATCATCACCTATAAGTAATCATTAGCATTTTTATGTCCAGAGAATTTGAATTCTATCATACTCCTAAGCATTTTTCTTTCAGATACAAAATAAAAAGGGGAAACAAAACAAAAGCAAACATAGCAGATTTCAGCTTGTGACATTAAATGTTTCTTAAAGTACAAGGCTTACAGAGACTGTTATATCCACAAACTGCCTTAGTTTCCCCTATGGTACAGCCCCTTTAAACAAAAGCCACTATTCTTACACCCCAGCCCCCCACCCCCCTTCTCAGTTTATTCCACAATCTCTGTAATGCCTGGGAGTTTTCCTTGGCAAGAAAAAACAAAACAAAAAAACAGTAATCAAGCACTGCTTCTTTTTTACAGCTGGTTTGAAACAAATGACAAAATGAGTGCATCTGTCTACTGAAGTTGTTATTGTCTTGTTCTCACAGTACAGTTATAGCAGCATATTACAGGATATTTAGGACTGAATAATGTATTTGGGGGCTGATTCTATGCCAAAAGAACACTGTAGATACCGTTCTCCCAGTGCCATCTGGGGCAGGAAGCAACGATTAAGGCCAATGATCTGTTGCATAAGAAGAAAGTTAATTTCATGCTCAGGGTGGCAGGCAAGATGCATTAAAAGTATGGTTTACTCTCTGCCAACACTTTTTCTTTTTTTTTTTTCTCCTGGTGCACCATCTTTTGCCCCCAAACTGCTTCTCTATTGAACCCCACACAACCTGGACAACAATTTTGAATGTCTGTGTTAAGGAACTGAAAACTGCTTTGCACTACTAAGCACTCCAGATCACCCCGACTCTCCTGTAACATGACTCTCAACAAGTCAAAGCTGTCTGTATTTATTTAATGCTTGAACTCAAAAATTCAAAAGAAAACTGCTGCAATACCTTTTGAAATTGTAATCTCTCTCTCTCTCACACCGTAAACACACACGTGAAACAGCACCACTTGGGACAACACCTAGGTAACATCCTCAGTTGCGTTGGCTACAACCTAGCTGCCCCCCCCCCCCCCCCCCCCCCCCCCCCCCCGCTCAATTTTTTCCCCCTCCTTAACGGTACATTTGTAATTAATCTTCATTATCCCTGACTAGGATAAGAAAGCAATGTGGGTGCTGAGGAAGAGAAAATGAAGTAGTGAAACAGAACGTTTGTTCCTCAAATGTGAGCAAGCCACCAGTCTGGCAAAAAGTTATCTGTGAGCAGTCTGCACTGGCTTCCAGTGGATAACTAAGGATAAAATTTGGCCCAAATACAAATGACGCCTCCCCCCCCCCAACCACCAAAAAACCCCAAAACAAACCCCCCCCAATTACATATAGGCCATAAACATAAAGTTTAAACACAGAAGTTGAATTAGCTGAAAAAAACTGCTTGAGTTTCACTGCAGTTTGTTTTTCAATATCTCAGACTTGAGCAATTGCCATGAAACTCACCACTTGCGGAGACAAGTGGTTTGGTGGGCATCTCCCTCCCTTTCTAAAAACCCTTTTCGAAAAGAATTCCTTTGTCTGCTCCATACAGGAATTTTTAAAAGTTGGCACTCGCACTGCGTAGATCAGAAGGAGGAACTAACCATCACCAGGTAGACACCATCTGAAGCACGTATTCAGCACTGCTATGTTGCTCTTCCAAAGAGACTTGCATTGCGTTGTCCCCTTTGGTCCCGTGTCCCCCCGCCAAAAATACCATCTTAGAATGCCACGTACATGCGTAACAGAAGTCTTTAACCTGCCATAAAACAAAGCTATTGATTCATGCATATCTTTCATAGTTAAATGAAGTACTTGTAGGATGAGATTTGTGCAACACCGCTTTTACATCAATGCAACTATTATAAAGGACATCGAGGCTCATCTTCCTGCTTTGCCATAGAAGTCCTTGGTTTTCCCGAGCAAGTCACTAGGTTTGCTCCTGACTCGGCTCTTAACTTGTAAAAATTTCAATTCCATACCCAACAGTGCTCTACATCAGGTAGACAATTAAAGATCATGAAATCCTCAGCTGTGGGTCTGTGAGTTAGTACCACAGAGAGGATTACGTGGAGAGTATTGCTCTATTAAGTCATTTCAAAAAAATCAGACACCAGGCAGGATTATACAGATTAATTTCTTCAAGGAGTCACCCAAATTTTATAACATTAGCACTGTTCTAGGACAGGATGTCCCACAAATGTCACTGTTGCTTATATGACTTTTTTATTTTTGCCTTTCTGAAAACCATCTTCAAGCCTTAAAGAATATCTTCAGTCGCTAACGGGATGAGAAACAAACAACACGAAAGGCTTTGGTACGTGGCGTCCGTGGAAGAGAGTCTTGTCAGGATAGGACGCTCAAACATGAAAACGAACTGCACAAATTCTCAAATAGATACCTATTTTATGTACCTGAGATTCATAGGACCTTAGGATTGATGTCTGAGTATTTGATACAATCTGACAACTGCTACAAAAGAAGAAAAGCTATTATCTTTTCTCATAGGGAAAGAAAAACACAGAATAAAAAGTATACGTCTGTTGGTGAACAAAAACATTCTAACCAGAGTCACACGTACCCATAGATGCAAAAAAAGAGAATTCACGATAAGAAAACAAACAAAACAAAATGCCTTAGGATGGTGAATTATAAACAGAAGGTAAGGAAAATGCAGCGTAACAGAGCCACGAGGAGTCACAGAAGCATTGTGTTCTCTCAGTTGTTGAGGAAGACTCAGACAATATTGTATCAATTTCCCAAATCATCTGGGCTTCAGTCTTCAACTACATACCTTTCACTACAAAGCAGAAATTGTCCTTTTTGGCTCTCTGACAGAACTCAATGCAATTGCCTAATGGCCCTCTTTTGCTTGTAACAATATTTTACCCCTACCCACCTCTAAACCTTCAGAGAAAAATAAACAATGAGTTTCAATCTCGTAATGTAAAATAATAAAAAAACCCCACCAGAGTGCGGAGTTGATTTATTACCCAGGCTAAACGCAATTCGAGAGACCAGTTGGCACAGTGAATGCACCTTCAAATCAGAATTATGCTTTTCACCTACAAAGGTTTCTTAGTAAGGAACTCAAATAACCAGCCCAGTTTTTCAGCTGATGACATTGTAAATTACCTTTAGAATACAAAAGTAAAATAATACAACGGAAAACGAATTCTCTTATTCTCTTAAGAGAAAGCTTAAGAGATTTAAAACAAAAACAAAGCATGTTAGGTACTTTCCTTCTTGGGTTCTACTTGCTTCAGCTGAAATTGAGACACACAGATATGCGAAAGGGTATTTTGGTCTTTGGAAGATGTAACCATAGTCATTAATCAGATGACCACAGACTAGTGGCACTGGGCCCTGAAAGCGAACAGTCAATGTAAAAAGGCAGTTCACAGAACAAGGATTTAAGAGCTAAGCAATATATACCTTCAGGATACGTTAAGTCAAAAGAAGAAACTCAGCAAACTGAAACAAAAGGAATACGCATGGTATATAAACCATGGAGCTGGAACCGTGGCCCAGGCTTGTCCAATGAAGTATACAGTCAGCAGCTCTACTCACCTGTAAGACTTGAAAACAGTTTTAAAGATGAAGATGACATGGTATATACTAGAGTTAAACCTCTGTGTCTCTTCAAAGACGTTTCCAAACCTTCTGTTTTATTATTCAATAAAATGATGACATTTGCAATAGGTTTAACAGTTAAACTTTTAAGAACAAGCCAAATCACAGCAAACACATATACTGAATATCCCTTACAGATGATCTGGTCTTTGTAAACATCTTTCAGCTCAGTGCCACCAAAATTTAGGAATATCTCCATCTGAGCTCAGCTCCTATGAGCTCAGCATTTCATTAAATTCTTTGGCTTACTTATTCTGCTCCTGGTGAGAAGCATGAACTGAATTACTGTATGCCTCCTCAGTAGACTGCTTTACCTTAAAGCCAAACGTATTAATTTAGTGTTCTCTCTCAATCAGCTAAGATAGCCAGAGAGAGAGAGAGAGAGAGAGAAAAAGGCAAAATGTTCCCCACAGAAGAGTTTGTTATGCAAATGAATCAATGGTTTCACTTACACAGGAAAAGCAACTGATGCCTCTGCCCATTTTTCAAAATGGACTGAAGCCCAGTAGGGTATCTGCTACGACTAAAGAAAAAAAGTCTTAGGCTATCATTTTTAAAATGTTGAAGCCTATAGTCCCTGTTTTAACAAGAACAAAAGCCTCCAACTGTAATATCCATGCAATGGAAGCACTAGCAGCAGTGAGCAGAGATGAAATGAAAAGAAGCAGTGGCTGTTTATGTTGGCAGTCGCTTCAAACTCTAATGGAAAATTTCAGCTCTGACTGCATCTAGGCTAGAACAAGTTATTAAGGAAAAAGGTTCAGCTTTCAAACAGAAAAGGCTTACATAGCTTGTCCCTTTCCGAATGCTCCTGCAGCAAAGAAAAGTCAGGAAATAATATGCCTTGACTATGCAATGTATTAATATCCTATCATTAGGGGAATATACCATCAAATAAAATATATTTCCCTTGGGAAAGGAGAAGAGTGATAATGCCCATGCCACAGACACAAACTCAGCTACTGGTACAAATAAGCTATACCACTAAATGCAAAGATTAAAAAGCTAATGTAGGGCTAACTAATCACTTTACACTAACGGACCAAAATATATTCACCTAATTAGCCCACTCTTTCGATCAAAGGAAAACTGCTATTTGAACAATTACGTCGAGGGAGAATGTTTACCTTTCATATGCTCACGAGAATTTTGCACAAATATTGCTAAGGCTGTTTGTTGACATGAATAGTATACAGTTCGTCCTCAGAGAGGACAAACACCTTGCCAGCCTGCACATATGGTAACTGCGGTGACCTTTCAGCTACTACACATTTGCACTATATTTAAGAGCTACTCAGGAAGCCAATATTGTATATTATGTAACACAAGATTAAGCATTAATGAGTCAAGAATAAAATTGTTTATCTAAACCCCAATCTAAAATTAAACAGAAGTTTATGCTGAGAGCTCACACTGCACTCATTTTGTCTCCTAACATTAACAGAGCACAGCTTATTTAGTCTCCGAGATAAGTCCCAACGGCATTTAATCTGGAGAGAAAGATTTTACTATCTGAAGAGAGACTATTTTTCCTGAAGAAGAAAGCGATGCATATTTAGTTCTTCTTACGCACATAAATACAGCACATTGCAGGTGTTTTGATCTAAGGAAAACAGTTGATATTCATGACTTCTGTTTACACTGTGTTTTAAAGCTAAATACGGAAGCATCCACCCAGAGGCAAGACCTTTCGATTGCACTCTGTCGTCTCCTGCTAAGCAGCCAAACCAAAAATCACACACACCAAAGATACCTATGTGCTCAATAGGGAAATTCAAAACAGAATTAGACCAAAGTCTGCATGCCTCCACAAAGATTCACTGTCCTCTTTTTAGACTTCTCGCTAAGCAAGCGGCTCTACAAGGCTCACTAAGGAGCTTCAGCCTGCCAGAAAAAAAGACAAGCAGACAGTTAGACCATCGTCACGGCCACTGTACCATAAACCTTCCCTGAAGAACGCAGCAGGAGTCATTTGAGAACCTCAAAACATTCAGATAGGTGTCATCCCCAGTTTTAAGAACAGACAGAAGAGGTCAAAAATACTTCGGCCTATTCCCATGGAAGACACAGTGTTTCCAAAGCCTCAATTACATTGCAGCATACGCCATGGCTATCTAATGATATAACACGACGTTATTCTTAAACCCGTGTAAGGCTGCCAAAGGAACAATCACACACATCCCCCCTCCGTCTCCAAGACGTTTGAGGTCTGCTGGTCAGACAACAAACCTGACATAAAGCAGGCTGCGTGAACTCCAGCCAGAGGAAAACAAATCTGTTTCTTCTGGGACCACAGCCTTAAATCACTCAGGCAAACTGAAACTGCACCCTAACCGAAGCTTACAGAAGTGTTTCTGAGTGATCAGCACAAGGGTGGGCTGCGTGGAACAGGACCCAGCCCTAAATCTGAACAAGCTGACACCATGACTTGGCATCCTCCTCCTCCTCCTGCTCTGACTGGACATTATTGGTCTGCACAAGCTCACGTTCATTCCATGTTTCTATTTACCTTTTGCATGGCACTAACACAGAGTTAAGCTATTTACAAGAACACAGTAAGTCGATCCCCGACCTTGTAGGCATTTAAGTACATTTATCTCAGGCCTGTCACGATGCTGGTGCTTCTAAAACTCTCAAATTCAAACAGCTCAGTGTAACTACCTAAAGAATTCAGAGCAGGAGAATTTTAAATACTTCGAAAATCCCATATTATCACAAAGTTTTAGCAAATTATATGAAAACGGGGGGCGGGGGGGGGGGGGGGGGGAGGAATTATCACACTTGAAGCCAAATCAGATACTTAAGAAGACTTGTTGCCAGCTGGGTACCTTGCATTCTCACAACATATGAATTTAAATGAAAGTTAATAATGAAAACTGTTCATGTCACATTGGTGCCTCCAAAATTTGATTCTCGGCCTCTACCACTTAGAAGAATCAAAAGTGGCTGCTAAGCACAAACCAAATGAGAGCAGGATACTTCACCAACTGTGCCAATCAACTATAACTAAGAGAAGACTATTGAGGACAAAGGGGAAAGGAAGAAAAATAGGTGGGAACAAAGGAGAAGATATATTTAAGACAGAGTTCAGTGGAAACCCAAGAAGTTTCAGAAGTTTTATTTAAGCTCATCTACATGAAGGCACTTTTTTCTCCAGGGTATCAGAAGGTTAACACCAATGCAGCCTTAAAACTACTGGCTTTCCTTGATCCATTTCAGCATTCCCATTTCAGCAGAGGGCATGCTCAGATAACAGCTGATTTTACTTCCTCTATCTCTTGCTTAAAAAAAAGCTTGAAGAGAATGCTCCAGCTATTGACATTCATGCCCACTGGGAACCCTTCTCGGACATAAACTTTGAAGTAAACTGGAAATTCGAAATAAACTGGAAGAGTAAAGACCTAAACAAACATACAGCTTTGATATGCAGTAAATACTTTCCTTCATAAAGATTTTTTTTTTTCTTGCTGGTTATTCATGTAGAAGAAACAAACAAAAAAGTTGAAAAACTATGTTAAACTAGTTAAAATACACACTGACAAATACAAGGTTTTCTTAAAAGATATTGTACATTAACTGTGGAGAGGGAAAAAAAAGCAAAGGCGCAAGTCAAATAGGACATTCCCTTAACATGCCTGTGAAAACTTATTACAGTATGGCCTAATTCTCATCTCTCACCACAGCCACTTTACACCTTCCAATATTATAAAAGAAATACAGTGTCATATTCACCGCTATATTCTGACTTCCTGTACCGCAGCCTCAGCTTGATTTAATATAAAATAGGCCTAGTCTCTACAATAATTTTGCATTTCTACCGTATTACTTATCTTCCAGTATTGTAATACTCCAACTGCAGGGCTTAAGACGATATTAGGAAGAGCTCTCCCCCAGTGAAAGCAGCATAAATATAAGTGTCTAGAAAAAGCATGCATTATACAAGAAGCATGATAATAAGGAGATTTAGCTTTAAGTGGGTTTTGCAGGGAGGCAAAAACCCTGGCTCCCCTCCCCACAGGCTTCAGTGACTGGTAAGGTAAACTCTAGTAAATGAGAAACGTGCAGGATGTATTGACCTATAGCCTGGTTTCCATTTAGGGCAAGTCACTTCAAGAATGCCCCTGACTCATTTCCAAGTAGCTTTTGCAGAACCTGGGAGTTGCTGTAGTGCTTCTGTGTTCACATAATAATCTTTCGAGTTTCACCTCATGTTAATATGGTGGCTAAACAGGAACACAACACCTTTTTTCTAGCCTTTCTGGAATTGCTAGAGGGTTACTTCACACAGCAGTAGAAAAATGGCAGGCAAAGTGTCTGAAATCATGCTGGCGATGAAAAAATACAGACAAATTATTTCCACAGCCTTATAATTTACATTGTTCATTATTCCACTTTTAAGGAGGAAAAGCAAAACGGGATAGTCAAATATTATTTACTGCAGCCTTTATTCTGCATGTCTTACTATAGCAAAACTGCTGTAAATTTTGTCTGAAAAAGACTGGGAATTAAAAGAAAGCAGAAGTGAGACGCGTGGGCAAAAATGGGAAACAGAGATTAAACAATCCGTTGTAGGTCAAAGGTTATTTGTAGATCAGTTACCACTAGAGGCTAAAAAAGCCTGCTCAAAACCACCAACACACTGCTTCCCAGTTGCTCACACTTAATATTTAGTCTTCTCTATACTAAAAATTTAGACTAACAAAACAAAAATGTAACACTTCAAAAATGATAGCTTATATAAAGCTTCACACCACCTGCAAACTTGCAAAACTTTTACAAAAAGCCTTAGGCCTGATATCCAAGTTCAAACGTAGAAGTCAGGTAGCACAAACACGGTCAGACACCTGCCCCCAACTCTCAGTTCTTCAGTCTTTCTATTCCCTTCTCCTTAAAATGTCTCTATCACAGAGACATTTTATATTTAAAAGCATATTTCACAATTGCTCTAATTCAAACTTTAGAAGAGTACTTCTGCCTCTCAGTAACTTTATCGTCAGCAGAATTCATTTCTAAAGTAAACACCAATTCGTTCTAAGTACATTGCTAGGAGATACTCCAAAGAAAAGAGGAAAGGACTGCTTGAACTGACTATACGCTGGATTCATTAGATGTTGCTAAGAAGCATACTATTTTGGCATTCCTTCTAAGCTGTCATCTTTCCGACAGTGGGCCTTCATGCCTCAAAATCCAACAGAATACCGAAGCAAAGTCTACCTGCACTTGATCAGTAATGAAGTTTTCACATCTTTCTCAACAGAATCAGTGAACGTATATACCAACCGAGACACTCCAGGAATCATTTCATCCTTCCTTTTCTACTTGACTTACACGGTGTTACTAACTATTTAACCAACAAAAGATTGCGATATCACAGCATCGTCTCACAAGAACATCTCAGAAGAGAATGGAAACCTCCTACAGTACGTGTCAGGTTTTAAAATATTTTTACAGTAACACTCTTCCCCACTGAACATCCGAATTCCACACACTCAAGTGTCTAAACAACCAGTTGTGCTTTAAGTAAGTATTTTCCAGATCACTAACACGCTGCTAGAAAACAGTCTAACTCAATTTTCATCGAGTTATTTCCCTTCTAAATTCAGAACAAGTATGAGAACCGCTTTCCAAACCCACCCTCCCAGTAGTTAAATGACACCTGCAAAATAGAAACCGAAGCTTCTAGAGAAGCTTAGCAATTAGGACTAATGGAAAAGTAACTAGATTCCCAAGGCTTCCCAAACCCTCTTTCCTTTGCAGAAGTCAACCACTCCTCCCTGTCCATCTTCCTTCTAAGCACTTGCCAGGATTTTCAATAGAATGACAGTTACGTAAGCTTCATGAAGTTCAGTAGAGTAATAAGCTACAGATCAATTCAGAAACTGAAGTTACACGCTTGCTGTCCACATGTTTCAGGAACGTGAAGAGTTAAATACAACCACCGAATTCTGCAGGTCACAGGAGCAGGCACATACCTCAGTCTTCCAGATTCAATTAGATTTTGTTTTGTTTTGGCTTTCTTTAATTACCCGCTGCCATTTGAGCCCAACTGGGTGACATAAATGTATTATCCCGTCGTAATGTCAGAATTTAAAATTAGATTCGGTCTCCAGAAATACACTTCAATCCAACCTTAGCGACTCCGTCCAGCAATGACGACTATTTTATGTAACGTCTTTCATACACTAAGACCTAAAAACTGCACTAAAAATTACAGCTACCTTCTCTGGCCGTGGATTTCTCTTCCATTTATCTGAAGAGAATTGAGCTCAGGGTGAAAAGGAAACAGTTTCGTAAGATCAAACACTGAAGCAGCAAGAGGAAAAGCAAATTACATAAAGTCCAAATGTACTTACAGTCTCCTTATTCGGAAGCAACTCCTTTCGGATCCTGAAGAAGTTCTTGCCGTACTGCCTCAACCCCTTAATAAAACGTTTCTGTGATAAAAGATAACAAGAACAGTATGTCAGCAGAAGGAGGGGAAAAAAAATAATAAAAAAATCTTGTTAATCAGCACAACAGCCAAACAACGTTCTTAGCTTAAGGTCTGTCGATAGAAGGAAACGTCTACCTACACGGCAACCGAAAACAGGCAGGGGAAAAAAGGCTTGGAAAAGATACCGAAAAATTCAAACCGCATTCCCTTCCATGTCAAACTTCCAACATTTGAAGCTTTAAAAAAAGTCAGTACCACAGTCAGTTCTTTTCCAAAACGCCCCAAGTATTCTGCCGCACGGCTCTCTCGAAGTCTTATTTTTCAACTCGGAAGCAGCAGGCGAAGGAAAATACGCAACGCTGATTCTCAGGGGAGAAAAGTGACTCTCCGGAGAAGGTGCCGCAGGGGTTAAAGAGTCCTTGCAGACGCCAACCCGCCGGATTCACCCTTCCTGATTTTCGGCGGAATACACCCAAACGGCTTCCCGAGAAAGCCCTCCGACAGAGGAAAGCGGAGCCGCCGCCGCTCTCCCCCTTCCCCGTCCCCGCCGCGGCTCGCAGCGGTCCGCGGTCGCTCCTTCCTCCTCCTCCTCCTCCTCCTCTGGCCCTGCAGCCGCCCGCCGGGGCCCGGGAGGAAGGGGAAGGCGCAGGTAGGGAGCGGCGATGGCGGGTGGCCGGGGCTGCGGCGCGGGGAGTGGAGGCGAGCGGAGGAGCCGAGAGCGGAGCGGAGCCGAGGGCCGGGCGGGCGGGAGGCGGCGGCCGCGGCCGCCCAGCATGTGATCGCGGCGGGGTTGGGCGGCGCGGCACCCGCGGGGCGCGCCGCAAAAGGCGGCCTGGATCGCCGCACAACACCCCCCCCCACACACCCCCTTCACTTCAACCCCCACCCCCCGGGAAAGCCCCCGCGAAATCGAGCCGCCGGATTAAGGCCCGCCCGTCCCGGGCTCTGCAACGGGCTGGCGTCTTTCCTCGCCCCCCCCCCCCCCCCCCCCGCAGCCCCTCTGCCAGTTGCTGGATCTCATCTGCCGCACCCCTCGGCTGCCCGGCTTTTACTCGGCGGTCGTCCCCCCTTCAGCTGCCCCTTGCACTCATGTTTCCCCCTCTGCAATGCCTTCCCCCCCCCCCCCCCCGGCAAGATAATGCTTCAGCCTCCAGCTGCAAGCATCGCTCCCCTCCCTCCTCCTCCTCCTCCTGTCTTTCCGGGGCCAGCACCTTCATTTGGGGAATCTGGTGCAGGGTGCTATTCTCCCCCACCCCTCCCCCCCGCCTTCCTCGTCTCACCAACGTTTCACCCCCCCCCCCCCCCCCCGAATCGGTACCAGGAGATGAAGACTTAAGCACAGAGTGGCGCTTTTTGGAAAGGCCAGTCCCGAGGACTTTTTCCTTTCCTATAATAAGCATACAGGTATTAACACTAGCAAATAACCAAATTCTGCCTGAAAAAAAAGATAAAAAAAAAAAAAGATGAGGGTTGTTGAGTATACAGGCCCTAACATTCTGGAGGGAGGGAGATGAGAATTAATAATTCCCTAAAACGAAACATACCTCAAGTTGGCTTAATGCATTTTGGACCACATCTTCTTGCACACATCTACGTGAAGGAGGTGGGCAAGTGATTAGAGGCTTCCATGTTGTGAAGTGGATAAGGAATCCCAGAAAGGGTAATTTGCTACTAAAATAGTGCTCCGTACACCTCATGAGCTCCCACCACAACGGTGAATATGAGTGAGCAGTCTCTTTGGAACCTCATGCATATTATTTTCCAGATATGCTCCCACGGGGATCTATCCTTACCTAACCCTGACCCTCAAAACCAGCAAGACTGCTAGGGTTTGCCAAGAACATGCCTGGGGGCACAGAGACAAGAATTAACCACCAGTTGTATATGCTCTGAGATTACAGTCCCTTCCAGTATATAATTTGCTCATACCCACCTGCTCCTCTTAAACCAGTGAACAGAACAATCGGGAATTTAAGAGTTCAGTGACCGAGGTGCTGGGGTTTCTGAACAAGGGAAGTTTTACGGTAGCAAGGTACCAGCCCCCCCATTCACAGGCAGAAGTCACACATACCTGCAGAGCAAGATACCAAGGCTGCCTACAGCGTGTAACTGGTCACTAAGGCGCATGCATACTTCCCACTTTTTACCGCATGGATGACAAGGAATTCTCATGACGCTGAGGGGAAGGCCGATCGCTCCCTTGGCACCACACGCATACCTCGTCTTGTCCTTCTGGGCAAGACAAGATGGCAGCCGCAACGAGGCAAACAAACATGCCCTCCTACCACTCCCAACATCCCAGAGAGCAATATAATTCCTGTCTGCAGCTTATCACAAAGAATGAAAAGCAACTAAATGAAGAAACATTTAAAAACAGGCAATCCGAAGGGAACTGGGATTCTAAACGACGCAGCTCAGTTGCTGGCTTTGACATCACTGCCTCACGGACTGTATCAGAGGTACGATGCTTTTGCAGCATCGGTTAACAGAGCATATATAGGAAAAGGCAACATAAAAAGCTGTAGGGGAATAAGAAGAAACCAGAGCTGGAACACTCCAACCACGGATGAAAAAGCACAGTGAAATACGAGAGCGCAATCTGGTCCACTGCATGAAATGAAAAGCCCCGATTCCCTGTTCCTCATTTTGCCAAAGACTTACGGTGGCGTATCTGAATTCTTAAGGGCCTGTTTTATTTATTTTTTAAGATTCCTTTTAACCAAACTATTTCACATTTGTTTTGTGTTGTGATTCAACTCTGTATTAAAACAAGCCTATGACAAACTGTTTTCCTTTGAACTCCTGAGATGTCAAAAAATTCCTACTGGGAACATAAGCCTAACATATAGCCTATCTGAATAACAGAAATAGAGGGAGCTTGAATTGCCGTTCCAAATATGAATGAAGTCAATCCTTCTGGCATTCTGAAGTTTTGGCCAATTACACTGTCACCTTTATTGGTGTCATACAGAATTATCCCTAGGCTCTTGAGGCAGTGCAAGATATCCCACTATAAAATAGTTGTGTGCCTCTATTGAAAGGCAAGAGCAAGCCACTTCTTAATACACAAAGAACAACAAAGCACACAAAAAATAGTTTCTGAAACTTAGACAGAAATTCTAAAGCTTAACAAAATTATCAAGGTTTTTTTAAAACATTTTCTTTTTCAGATTTTCCTTCCTATTCTAGTCTTCCATTAATTCAGGCATCATGTTCAGTTCTCCCTTAGCCTGCAGCAAGAACAGTTACTTCTTTTCTCCGAGTCAAGCACAACAGAGACCTCTAAATGTTTTTTATATTTAAAAGAACTAAATAGTTGCACACCAAATCAGAAGTGACCTGTTGCTCTCCAGCGCCTCATAAAACAGACTGCCTAACACAGTTTAACTTCTCTCTCCTCTGCACAAATGACATGCAGCAAATTTTATGTCTGCATTTTAATGGTGCAGGAGATGTTGCACTACTCGCAGAAGGCATCTGAAAATGACAGCTGCTGAATTAAAATAGTCTTACAATACGGGGCTGGTAGAACAATGAGGCTCAAACCTATGGATGCATGAGAAAGGGAAGTTTTGATAAAAAGTGGAAGTGGCTCTAGGGCACAATGGTTTAGAAATCCAAGTTCTGTACTTTTAAAAATGAAGATAAACATTTCAATTTTACCACTTAGGTTTAACTTTAAAACATTATTTATGACAGAATTCTGTCAGCATTGTTGTTTGTACTGTTCACTGAAGACAAACTGTAGCACAATTAAAAAAACCACCACGGATAATTATTGCTGCGAAACGGCATTAGGAAATCCCATGGCTTGCTAGGTCAGTCAATGTTGAGAGACAACGCGGTTATATTTTACAAAGTGGTTACCATGGCTATTGACCAGCCATAACACAAGATCTCCTAATACCATTTTATAATTTGAGCTTCCCCAATGAAATGTATTAGATTCTGCAGTATCCTGCTACAATGTGTAAACAGGGAGCTATAAATAACCCAGGAAGAACAAGGAACAAGCATGTTAATGTTTGCATATGTGTTACTTGCAGGTCCCATATTTTATCCCGAGAAACAAATATCATGACAAGATACACAAAGCCATTATGTTCTGACTAACAGAGCTCAGATGGCGTGTTTATCAATGTGATGATAATGCCATTGCAAAGCTGTAGTTAAGGTTATGCGTCAGGGTTTCTATTATCAAGAGATTACAGCTTGGCAGGAAAAATTTGCTGCTGCATGCTGAAATTCAGCACCCCAGGTTTTAACTGTGAACCGAGGTTCCCGGTTCAGTTTTCTTCTTTACTGCAGAAATCTAAAATGAAGCTCTTTCTCAAAGCACGCAAGAATAACATCTGGTACAAAACCAACCTGTTTAATCAATTTAAGAATTTCAAACTGAAACCTCATGGGCTTCAGAAAGGCAGGACGACTCTGATAAAACTGTAAATTCATAACTGCTACTGATATGTCTCTTCTGGGCTGCTGCTTCAATAAGGTTGAGATCAAACCTATTTTCTCTTAGAAAATCCATGTGCTATTTCATTCCCTTCCCATGACTTCCACCTGGTTAATTAGTGAAGAGCATGTTGTAATGCAATATATTTACAAACACAGAGCCTTTTCTGTTCCTTCTTAATCCAGGAAATAAAGACTTTTTTTTCTCAGTCTTTCTAAAAAAAAAAATCTCCTCTTTAGACCATGTCCAAGAACAGCAAGTTCTTCTCTCAACCTTTTCCTTACTTAGGAGCGTATAAAAAAGGAGGATTTTGCTATCATGAAAGCAGTAGGTGCAGTGCATGGTTTAAAGGCCCAAGGTTTTCTGGGCAGATGCCAATTGAAGTTTTCACCATCTTCCATATTTAACAGGCCTTTCTAAGTTTTATAGTAAATACGGTAGGAAAATTTACGGGGTTTTAATAGTTAACAGCAAATAAATGCTAAATGCATAAAAGCATCTTTTTTTCTTAAATTTCACGAGATGAAAAATTATGGCAGTTGTTCTGAAAAGAAAATGAGATCTGGTTCTATCTGCAAAACTTCTGTTAAATGTGCGGCACATTTATAGATTGCCCCAAATAATTTTTTGGCGTGCAGACATTGTATATGCACACTAGCTGAATTTCAGTGCACAGAGTACATTTTATTAAAAGCTCGGCTGAATTTTAACATTATATTTCACTTACGTGTGTACAGTGCAAATAAAGGCAACTGCTGATAACGTTAAGTGATATATACTGTCCTCTGGAAACAGAAGTACCCTGACAGTTTCCTTAAGAAGATACAGTTTAGCCTAAAGATGTCAGATACCTCTTACAAAAACGTAACTTGTGTTTTTCACAATTTTTTTTTCACTAAACTATACCTGGCTATAGCAGAAAACGATGCCAGCATTTACTGTATCTTTACCTCAAAGGAATTCTATATGCTCAATAACAGACAGGACTAAGTACTACTCAGTAACTAATTCCATCAAGGGCAAAAAGAGCTACTTAAAGAAAATGCAGCTGTCACACATATCCAAGGTATTCTCAGGATCCACCTAACCACTGCAGACACCTACCATGCCCATTTAACTCTTTTCACAAGCTGCTTTGTTCCCTGAAGGCTCTTGCCCAGAAAAAGTCCATCTCTCGGGGTGGACGGGGGAAGCTGCAGTCAGATGGCTATGCCCTTGCTGGGCTCCATCCACTTCCAGCCTTGGCTTTCTCGCAGTCCTGCCCTCTTTGAACAGCCCAGGCTGGGGACTGCCGGTTTTGGTTAAAGGTGGGGGAAAACGCTTTCAGGCACCGAGCCCAGGAAGGCTGCATGATGGAGAAGCAGGTGGAGAGACGGACAGATGTTCTGTCCGGTCAGAGAGAAAACAGGATAGTCAAAGACTTCCACAACACGATTTTTAAGAGGCACAAATTGCCGGCTAAAAAGGAGAGAAAGCTACACAAGAGCGGAAAAGACCCTTTTCTAGGGGTACGGGAGAGGGCACAGAAGGGAGAGACATTGCACAGAAATTTCTTGGCCTAAGAACGCACATCCTCAGAGCAACTTGCCATGAACAACGATTGGTCCGGAGGTAACAGAATATTCTAGGTTACAACAGCAGCATGTAGAATGAGGAACAAGCATGATGACTCAGTGAAGCTCACCTGAAACCTTTGTTTTAAAAAAAAAACAAAAAAAAACAACAAACCAACAAACCACCCCAAAAAAACCAGTCCACTGGAAAAGATGACCCATCAAGAAAAATCTGCATTCAGGCCTCCGCTATGTTCCTTTAACATGCCCTGCTGCTGGGAGAACAGGATATGCTTCAGCCTCATCTGAACTTTGTTTTATTGTTTCCTGTCACTACTGGAACTGTGCTTAATGGTTTTTAAATTTAATTTTGAGGTAGCAAGCAATTTTACCCTTAGCATTAGATACTTGTGCTGTTGTGTGTTACATCAGTTAACAGCAAGCTTGCAAATACTACCTAGCTGGCAAGCTTGCATCACAGAAAGACACCATAAGCCTTCCCTAAATGTCTCTGCGTTTTGTTCCACCGACCTTGGCATCGTATCAGAGATGAGTGCAGATCTCGAGCATGCAAGCAGAAGTAGTAGATCGTTGCAGAAATATCTGTGTTCCCGCTGTTCCCTCAGTGTTATCTGCCTTCAGCCTACAACATCTGAGATGCTCTTAGGTTAAGTTTACTCCTCCGTCCCATCTCTAACCACAGCACTTGGTTGTCTGCTCCTGCAGGAAGTAAGGCTGTCACCAGCTCGCAATTTAGAGTCTCCTCCTGAAGAGGCTGTGCTGAAGCACAGGCCATCATTTGAAGGACCTTATTCTCTTCTCTGACACAACCACGCAAAGGTATGAGGAATTGTTCACGCAGTCTGGCAACTGCTTGAAGACATCTGCAACCACTTACTACAAATCTCTGTCGCAACAGCCCTCTGTTGTAGGGGAATGTCTGTGCTTTGATGGCCGCTGACACTACACACACCAGCTCTTTTATGATCTGTTTGGCTTGCAGAAAGTTTTGGAGTAACAGCAAGTAAAGATCTTTCACCATACTCAGTGCACTGCACCAGCTCGCTATGACAGTGAAGCACGAACAGTAATAAATGCCAGCCAACCCCTTGCTGCTTAATTACGAACTCCAAATTTTACGTAAACAATTTCAAGACAAGTTTGTTTGGGTTTTGGGTTGGTTGGTTTGTTTAACAGTCCCCTTTCACCATGGTAAACAGGTAAATGTTTCTTAAATTGTGCCACAAACATGTTTCCAGACTTCCAGTCTTAAGACGGAAGGCACACATGCAGGTGATCATTTTGGAGAGCAAGACTGGAAGAGAATAATCATACACATGTACGTGAGCGTGTGTACAGATAACTTCTTTTTGGTTGAAAGTGTCCCTTAGCTCCGAAATACACTTAATCGATTTGCTTCTTCATTCAGCAGATTGTGACTTCAGTTCAAAAATATATATTAAAACCAAATTTGGCTTTCTTGTCATAGATAATGGTCTGTTTATTTTTCTTGTCAATTTTTTAAAATGAAATAATTCTATTGTGTCAAGACAAAACTGTCTTCTAACCTCTGCGGTATTTATTTTGAAAATAAAATTCTTTTTCACCAAGTCCTCTTACTCAAAGATACGGAAAACCAAAAATATTTTGATGGGATTCATTAGACACCGATCTGTATTAAAAGGCATTAATGTTCTTATTGGATATTCAAAGCATCTCTTCAGAGTGCATTGCTGGTCTTCAACATGTGATAAAAATCTTACACTCCTTAGGCCATATGCCTGTAAGATCAAGTATCCTCTATAAACAAACTGACAAGAAATATATCAGCTGAAAGACTTAAAGGTGCCAAACAATTAGCTTTCCCTCCCAGTCGGATCGCTTTGTCTTCCTGAAAAATTATACTGAAAAATTAAGCCCTACCTCAAACCGTAAGGATTCAACACCAAAGCGTTACACAGATGCAGAAAGGCACACAACATCCACCAGAGCCTGTGTTCCGTATAGCCATAGCCATATACGCAGACAGAAAGTCATTAAGCAGACTCCCTCAAGGGAATGCCAAAAGATCCTGAAATGATAATGAACCCCCTTCCATGGTGCTGCATTGTTAGCTTTTGTTTTGAACAATAGATCTCCCATGATACCTCTCGCTTGCTGAAAATATTGGTATTAAGTGAGCATGAGCACAGCTGTGTGTAAATTACATATATAAACAGATTAGATTTGTATATTTATACTGGATGCAAACACATTAATAGCACATTTGCATACACAGTTGGCTAAATGAGATTGCATGCAGAGCAGGATTACTAGTTACAAACACATTTATTTAGAATTTTCAATAAAGTATTTATACTGCCATTCAAGAGGTCAAAGTGGATTCATCTTCCTTTCTCTCCTCTTTGCCTGCTTAGAAACATGCAAAAAATGCTCTTGTCAACATGCTTCCCATGTCTCGCCAATCCCTCATCACAACTATTCTGGAAAAGGACTCAAGCTAGCAAAAGAAACCGAACTGGACTGCTTACTAAAGGTTATCCAAATTTCCTTCAGTTTAGTTTATTGAAGGTGATGTTTGGGGGGATGGGGGGGGGGGGGGGGGGGAGAGATAAGAGTTCTACGTTTGACCACAGCATGAACTACTACCTAAATGCCAGTTCATAAAACTCTTGTTTCCCTTCTTTGTTTAATGCCAGGGATCAATGCAAAAGTCTCTAAGAAAGGCAACACGATATCGAAGGTGACACAACAGCTCTCAGACATTTCCAAAGCTGGGGGAGAATTCGACCATTCTTTCACCCCGGGCTTTGAGCTGTCAGGGTGCTGCTAACCTTATGTGCTAACCCCAGCTTTATTTTACCATCAGTATTTTAACAGAGCTATTTTTATAGAGAGAGATTTCAGGTTCACCCAAAGCAGCACGCAAAGCTTTGATTCACTTCCTGCACCGTACCTGTTTCCGCCTGAGAGCCTAGATGAGAAAACAGAAGGGGGGGGGGGGGGGGAGAAATCAATTATGTCTAAATGAAGAGCCTTTATTTGTGCTCTAATTGTGCCCTCTGATTATTGGCTCTGGGTGCTTTCACTGCACATCCCCAGATAACGCTCCCAAGCCAGCCGGTCGGTCTCTCTCGCCTTCGCGTTTCCCGTCGGTTCCTGTTAAAAGGTCCGCTCCTGCCTCTTGGGTTCACCACGCTCGCAGCCCCACCGATAAATCATCTCCCAACCTGCTCTTGGAAATGCACTGGCCGTGGTACGATGGCTCCGGCCCGCGTTGCCAAGCAACTCGTGCGAGAGGGATGTCTGAGAACTGCTGACAAATAGCCAAGTGGCTGCAACAACAGGCTTCTCTCTGTCAAAAAAACGTGTTTTGGGAGAAGTGCCTCCCCCCGCCTCCGCGCCGCGCGAAACACTGCGTGATTGTAAAATCAAAATCAAAAGGCTATTGTAATGAACACACACTTCCTGCTCAATTACTAATTGTTAAAAAGCTGCGGGGAGGCTGCGATCACACAGCGTATGGCAACAGAAATGTGATCCGGTAAACGAGATAAAGTCAACAGCACGCCAAGAAACCTGATCTAAGAACTGCCTGCAGTGGCACATCAGAAGCTGATGCACAGATCAAAAAAAGGCTGGATATTAAAGCAGCAGCAGGAGGGGAAAAAAAAAAAAAAAAAAAAAAGAAAGAAAACCTGACTTTACTTTTCCTGAGCTCTAGAAGGGGTATTTGATAAACAACCTTGACTCTCTGGAAAAACAATTCGTGGATTATTACAAGCATTATTGTCTGTCGTAACGTTACTGCAGTTGCCTGGTCCCACATTTCAACGGAAAGATGAACAGGCAGGGACAGATGAGCACTCTTGTTTGAAGACTGCTCAGTTTGCAATTTACTTTCCTCCAATAAAATAAGGGTGGGAAGAGGAGGAATTCATTTTTCCAAACCAGTCTGCAGAACTCCCCCCATGGTGGCACTGCAACAGGGGCTCAACCTGCAGGAAGACCTTCCAAAGAGAGCAACAAGTCCTGAACCCCCAGAAGGCTGGAAATGCACGATCCCTCAGGATTCTCCATACCTCTCCTCTAAACAGCAGTGCGATACACAGGCAAGCATTTCCCTATTCTGCTAGACATAATCATTCCCACCAGCAAGAAACTGGGTGGGCCAACTTGCCCACATTTATATTTAAATGCCCATGACAGACCTTCTGCTGGCAGACGTCAGGGTCCACCTATGCAGGCACGACAGGCAGATCCGGATCTGTGCAACACTCCAGCTACTGGCAAAGCCTCTCTGAGACATTTGCTCTTTCGTGATCTTCAGAAAACAATCACGTTGCACACGTCCATAAACTGGGTTTCACACAGCGAGTCTTAGACTATCCCCTTTTGCAGATACAAACCTTAAAAACCAAACTGGAGACTGCTTTCATTGACAAAAAAGAGTTTTCTATTTATATCACATTACCTGTAGATTGTAGTCTCCTGTAATCAATAGTTTCTCAGTGCTGCAAATGAAGCTAAAATAATTCGAGTGTGTTTAAAAAAACATTTTTTTTTTTTTTTTTTTTTTTTTTTTAAAGATGCAATTTAAGAGTTAAAGAGAACAAAGGTCTGGCACATTTGTGACCCAGAGAAGCAAAACAATATGCTGCTGCCAAGAGACAACAGAAAGCTTTTGATTATACTTCAGATTGCCTTTTTCTGTACACAAAGAGATTAATTTCTGATTGTTATTTTAAAATGTTAATATACAAAAAGCCTTCTTATACATCACAACTAAAGAGCAAGTAAAAAGAAGTTGGACAACACGTTCCTTCTTCAAGGACATACTTCTTTTCCCATATGACATCTGAAAGTATCTCCTTTTCATATAGATTAGTAGCAGAAATTCAGCACTTAAACTCTGCAAACTTCAAGCTAAGAAAAAGCTATTTGCTTTTCATTCCTCAAACTCATGCTCACCCAAACTTGGTAGAAATGCATTTTCTAAAAACATAATTCATAGTTCCAGTTGTTGTTGTTTTTTTGAACAGGATGAAATTAGTTGAAGTATAGGATCCAAAAGCAGAGATAAAAACAGATATAAAGCAGCATATGTAATATGAACCAAAAGAGAAAAATCAGTAGTTATGGAATAGAAACAATGCCCTACTATACCTCCTCTCCTCCAAAGGAATGGTTCTCATGCATCCATTTGGAATATTAACCTTTCTCTTCCTCACATACTCTGAATCTCAAATACCTGTACCAAGAGCTGCAATGCCAGTGCGTTCTTAAAGTTATGAATATTTCCTTGAATAATGCCAACATCAGGATGTATGGCATCTTCCACAGGGCTGAAGACGTTCCTTACGTTTCCTCACCTTTACTGGGCAGAAACAAGCCAAGGGCAGTATCATACATTAGCCTCCCTCTGAATTTCATTCTCCTCATAGTGTTTTTCTTAACAACAGGATTTTTACTCAACTTACAATACCGTAGGGAACACCACTCTGCCTACTAACACAAAGCAGATCTCCATTAAATCATCAATACTAAAATGCCCATTCTAGGCAATAACATGGGTGGGTGAACACCAGCCCCCAACCCACGAGCTGTAGTTCAGCAAGATCAGACCACAAGGCTAATAACCAACATGAGCATTAACGCAAAATAAGCTTCCACTCGAGCTCTTTCCTTGAACATCAGAACGTGTCCATTTTCTCCGTCTTTTTCCCCAGAAAATGTTCTTTTTGTGACACAGATCATACAGAGTTCTGAAAAACCATGTCTGTTTACTCTAGTTTAAGACTATTATGGAAGCCTGAAGTTGTTCTCTTTCACTGTGACATTTTTTGTCCTTTCAGTTTGTAACACTAAGCACAAAAAAAGTGGCAGTCAGACTACTTGAAATATACTGTATGAGCCTTTCAAGACTTGAATATAGTATTTCTAGTGGAAGTTCCCTACTGCAGAAATATTGTTCCACTGGGATTTCAACCATTATTGTCAATTATTCTGGAGACTATTTCTGCCTTCAAACACTGACTTTATGCAAATGACAGAAGGAAACAAATAAAACCACTTCAAGAGCTCCCATGCTTTAGAGCAATGAGCAAATCCAAGAATAATGAGACAAAATGGTGGCAAGAATCCCCAAGGAAATTATACATATGGAGAGGCAAGTGTTTCTGTAGGTGACTTCATCAAGTGAATAATTAAACGGCAGGGCTGTTCATGGTACCAATGCCCAGGTTTGAGCTCAAGCACTAAGATACAAATTCCAGTTTGTGACCCTTACTAAAATGACATAAGGCAACCTCTGCAAACTTCCTGAATTTCTCTCAGGATAGGTCTGCCACTGACTGCAGCGTAGTGAAAGGATACCCGAGAGCACAAATCTGGGTATAAGAAATACGAGTGATGACAAAATCAATTTCCAGGCTGAGAGACATACCCTCAGTGAGAGACCTTTCCTGTATCAAGCAGAATATGTGGGGGGAACGGTGCCAAATGTGAAAAAGTGACCCACAAATAAGAGAGGGGAGAAAAAAAAGACTTGAAAATGAAGGCCCAGAAACACACCTATAACAAAGGTGAACACTGACAAAGGAAACTTGCAAGGTAGATAACTAGGGGGAGGGAGGCAAGGGGGAAGTGGTGCTGAGACTACGGAATTACCTCCCCAGACACGTAGAACTGGACAATATCTTCCATAACAGATAAATGAAATATGCACCCTAATAAAACAGAGGTGCCCTCTTTTGCCTTCCCCAATTTGTAACGAATGGAAGGTTTGATTTGAGTGTTTGAAGTTATTCCAATGCAGTGGAGGGTAATATGCTGTGATGCTTATTTATTAGCTCCTCTAAATGCATAAGCCCCTGTCTGATCAATCTCCCCATGTAGCCTAAAAGCTATATAAATCTGAGCAGATACTATGAAAGGGGGGTGGGGGGGGAAGAAGGAAAGGAACAAAAGAATAAGAAAAAACATGGTGGATCATGCACAAGTGGGTAGGGGAACAAGTGAGATAGCAAGAGGCCAGTAAAAGCTGAAGCAAAACCACAAACCCAGAAGCTACGTGCACTTTGTGTCTTTACCACAATACATTCAAAACCACAAGGCACATGAAAGTACAACAGCAGCATTGGACAAGGAGCACAAAGTAGTAGTTTTTAAATACACCCTCATGAGCACTGATCAACACAACACATCTTTTACACAATACTTAAACAAGGAGGAAGGAAGAGAAAGCCTAACCACATGCTAGTTGAAGAGAACCTTTGCAGAAGCACAGGCAGTATTTACGAGCTGTCCGGGGACTGCTGCATTGGGGTTCACCTCTGTCGACTATGTAAACTTTTAAAAAAGGTTGAACGTGCAGTTATTCAGCTACTATGAAATGGAAAACGGTACTCTTCAAAGGTGGCATTTCCACACTCAAACTTAAGTTTCCTTCTGGATCATATGAAACCCCTCACGTTTGCTACGTGGGCAACATGGAGCCAGACTCAGAAACGAAGCCTTCTCAGCAGTAGCAGACTTCCTCAGGACTAGAAGCTACTGAATATCTCTCTGGATCAAGTCCTTATTTGCTGTCAAATCCTTTTTATGGCAGTATAATCATTAGCTTTACTGGCACTGTTACCCTCGTAACTAATTAGGAATCTTGGATGGATGCAGAAAATGATTAATATTTAGTCACTATGCGCCTACTGCAGAAGCAGCCTATTATCAAACAAGTGACACCTCCACAAACTTAAATTAAATAATGGCTCCCATAGAGGATTCAGAACCACTGACAGAATGGCAAGTGATTTAAGTAACATAAAGCTGAGCAACTGGTGATGGATCACAGTTTTTTCACTCGCTCTGTTACAGCCTGTAATAGAACAAATGATCATTTTTCAGCCTAATTGAATATGGCCGCCCCACTTATACACCAAAGGACACAAAGCCATATAATTTGCTTCATTAAAATGCATTTTTGTGTCATCTGAAAGATTTAAAAAAAACCCAAACAACAGTGCTGTTGATAGGGAAGATTAGAAAAATAAAATTTATCATGCAAACAGAACTTGCAAATGAGGTATATTTTAGCATTCATACTGCTTATGGTTGTGCAAGAAAGATAAGTCCTGAGCGCTAAAAACATCCATATTGTGACAGTAATCAAAGTTTCTTAAATAAGAATTATGTCACTATACCAATTTGAAGAAGCACTTTGTCATCTTCTGCTGCAACGGCCACTGAGCCATACTAAATACTTCTCAGATAACCGGTCAGGCAGAACCACAGAGAATCTAGTAACATTTGAAAAGTTTGGAAAAAAAATTTTTTTCATAATTATTAGAAAAATCAAAATACCTGTTAAAAAAAAAGTCTTTTCCAACATTAAAATCAAAGCTTCAAGCCAGAGTGCTGCATTTCAAATATAACCTTAATTAAACCAAATCTTTCCAAGATGGCATGTTTTGGTATTCTCACCCTCCACAAGCCAGGTGGCAGACCTCGTTGTTTTTCCTCTCCTCCCTCCAATCCCCCCTTCAGCTTTCATTGCTTGGAGATGCTAGGAAGAGATCTGGGAAGCTAGACAGTTATTTAAAATTAGTTACCATTTGACATTGGAAAACAAATTTGTTTTCTTCCATATTTCTAGCTTGGCCAAGAAAGCAACATGGCCTCCCTGCTATTTCTCCACAGAGCGTCACTTAAGCGGGCAAATGCTGCTCTGGCAACAAACTTCTATTATGGATTGCTGCCACAGCACCAGAACAGAGAACTGGGTTTGTTTGCTCTACCAAGCATGGAAGCATGGACTGAGCTCCGTACTGGTTTCTGACTCAAATACTCTCACCTGTTTCCAGCTCTGCTCATTCTTGAACCTCTTTGACACACACCCTCTACAGCTACAGTTTAGCCTTAGGATTCCCCTGATTTAGTCTGAGCTGACAGCCTCCACGTTCGAACACAACAAAAGTCAAGGCTAAGACAAAGAGATCCAAACTATCGGTAGGGGAAAAAAAACTTGCGGGGTGGGAGGAGAAATCAAATGTCATCTTTGCCAAGTTCGAGACAACACTGTTAATCTTGTCTCTGTACTTGCTTTGGTTTAGGTTTGGTGTTGGGTTTTTTTAAATTTTTTTAAAGCAATCTTTTTAGGAACAGCAGATTGCCATTTCCCATGGTTTAGATGGCAAACAACTCTTTCAAAACAAAATAGTGATTTGCCTTATCAAGTAATCCATTCCTTGGTTCTATGTATTTAATCAAGTGTAATTCCAACATAAATATTCCAAAATGAAACACTTACCTATATCAACTTAGACTAAGCCAAAATTACTTGGAAAGATGCTGGAGATATCTATCATACACTTAACATGGAAAAATATCAAAGCACTTCACCATTATTTATTACTAGATTATAACTGCACTCTTACGGAGGGATCCCGTAGACTAATTTAAATTTCTTAACACCTGCAAGACAGAAACTCAACCAAACTACTGAAATGACAGGACTATTGAAATAATTTGAAATCAAACCAAGAACTCTGGATGTTGCTATCAATACAAGCCAATAAACCAGTCACCGCTCCTTAACCATTACAAAAGGTGAACCTACATTTAAATCACACTATTTATAGCATTTCCAAAACAAACAAAAATCTTCTGAAAACAGACAGCTGACCAACATTACTTATATTTAAATCATACAATTGCTTTCAAAAGCATAAACAAACTCACACAATCCAAGATGTTGGGGTGTTGGGATAATGTATGCCAAGGAGCATGAGCCAGAAATCTAAGGCCATTTTTCACATTTGCATTCAGAATGGGAAGCAAACTTGAAACGCATCTTACTATCAAGTCTTTTAAAAGTCAATCATACTATTAACAAATATGGATTATCTTTTTTTTAAAAAAAAAATAATCAAATTTCAGAATTTGGAAATTAAGTTATGTACAAAGAAGCGATGAGTAAGTAGGTCAGCAGAATGTAAGAAAGATAGTTTTGATACACAGTATTTTTTTTTTTAAATTAAATCAATACACACAGCCCCCTCCCACCCAAGGAGCATTACACAGCAAAAAAAAGTTTTACCATGATCAGGAAAGGTCAACACTTACAATCACTTGCTTGGTTCTGCTTGCTATGGCAAAAACATTAACCCTAGAAACCCCCAGAATTTTGATGATCCCTGCACCCTCCAGATGCTCTCTTACAGCGTCATGACTCGGTTTCCTTTTGGAGAAGAACAGGACACAGGATGATGTTGTATTTATACCAGATTGCTGATCTCTTAGCAGATAAAATCTGAATAAAAGGTCAGAGTATTGAAGACAATAACTGTGTCACTGACCAGAATATCATCTGATGGGGAGAAGGGAAAAAGACAGACAAGTCCCTGCAGCATATTAGCACGCTTGGTTTATTTTCTTCCCCTGCACAAGGCTAGGGTGAATAGTCTTTGTTTCAGTTGCAATACTGCTGAGCTGCACAGCTCATGCTTCTATACATAGAACTTGTAAGATATACACGAACATTAAAACTGACTCCAGCTCTGTTGCTAAGAAACTACGAAGGATAGCTTTTTTGGCCCTCTTCATTTATAAAATAACCACTTTGCCCTATGGGAGAATGAATGCAATCTCTCAAGTCCCCCAGTGCCTTGTTCTCATTTTTAAATGAACACAGAAAGATGATCGAGAATACTAGGAAGTGTAAGTGATCTCCATTTTTAAGATGCCCTTGAAAATGAGATGAAAAACATGGTTTCAACAATCAACTGCTGTCGTATTTATTAATCTTTCAAGCAGCAGATTCTTTCCCCTTGGCAACAGTGAACTATGTGTATGTGCTCCTGTCTATTTACAAACCTTTTTCTAGAAAACAAACCAAAGCACCAGCTTCTGAAAGCACCTACAAATTATTTAGTTTATACTGGAGTTAAACTTTGAGTTTAGTGTTTAGCTTCCGTCCCCACACAGAAATAGCCCTCTAAGCCGTGGCAACTGGCCAGTGTAAATATTTGTTGTATTATTTTTTGGGATCAGCAATATGGTAAGTGCTTAATAGATAAAAATATTCCACGTGAAGCCAGAAAGACGATGAATCAAGAAACATATGGCAGTTAAACAAAGCAAATAAAAAAATGATATTGTTAAGAAAAGACTAACTTATCTGGCAGCTGTGGAAAGATCAAGATTAGCGAAAGCAGTGAAATCACCCATTTTGAAGCCAAGGTCACTGACAGGATTTATAGATTTATCCCTGAAGGCAGCCTTTGCTGAACATGAAATGCCGAAATAATTTTTTTTTTTTTTTTTCTCTCAATCTACTTCCCCCACCCCATTTGGGCTATCTCATTTGCTGGAGGCTTTTAAAATTCATTCCTTTTCACAGCTGGTTAAACAATGGAATCTTTCTGCAAACTAAAAGGACAAAATTGATTGCCCTACACAAACTTTTCTGCACGTATAATTGATTTTTAATTCACTGTCTCATTTCCGAAAGGACTTGACAATAAACTCGGTGCTGTATGTGCAATATTGATCCCTTTAAACGAGGACTTGGATCAAAGAGTGATGCAAGTTAATCACAACCAAAAAGATTGTTATCTTTTGTCTAGAAACCTGTGTTTAAATTAAATTCACCTTTTCTAGATATATTACACCTTATATTTTCTATCTGTACTGCACCTTATAATTTTGTAAACCTGTCAACTGCTAAGTAACTGGAATTTTATGCAACTTTTAAATAATAACTTTTTTTCCCCAACCAGAATAATTTCATCCTTCATCAGTTACTTTTTACTGTGAGGACCGATGGTTCTTTTACACTCTAAGTTCTTAGAATAAGCTACAGACAAGACTGTACTGTACGTTCCCACTCTTTCTTAAACTAAAATCTTATTTATTATTCTTCTTAAAATAAAGGTCCTCCTAGACCATGGCAATTTGTGTTTGGTGGGGTTTTTTTTATCTCAATGCTCAGTTAATTTTCAACTGTTACTGATTAACACACTTGCAAATGGCATCAGATGGCTTGATTTCTAAAGTCCAGAAAATGTTAATTTAGTAGGAACTGTCATCTACTATGAAACTGTAATGTTTGCTTTTTGTGGATAAAAATTTAAAACTAAGCAGTAACTGATATCTTAACCTTCTAAGCCCACTCAACTACTCAAATGCAGCCCTGCAATGCCAGCTTCCTCTTCGCATATCCCTTGATGATTTCCACCCACCCCCCCCCCCCCCGACTATTCCAGAGGCTCTGTTTCATTTTTGCTATGAATTACATTTTCCATAGCTGCCATATAAACAGTAAATAAAATTCATGGTATTTTTGCCCCAGTAAGCAGCTCTGTCTTCCAGCATATCTGAAAAGCCTGGCTTCAAAGGAGTAAGCAATGAAAACAATGTTTTCATGAGCTGATACTCCAAAAAGGGCAGATGAGAGACATTTGAAGATGATTCTAGGCAAAGAAGCCAAGCAAGTACGTGTTTTGCATAAGTAATTTCTTGACCAGCTACACTGGGTTACAAATACTTGCAAACGTGAGGAAATTAGTTTGCTGTATCTTGTAATTTTTGGCAGAAGGATCTCCACTTGTATTTTATGACAAATGAGCTTTAAGCTGAAGCCAGGAGTGGATATTTTAAAATTTATCAACTTGTAAATCCATGTACATAGCCAATTAGGGTTTATCACCAGCAAGGATTAACTATCCCTGCACATAAATTTAAGAGGTTGTTTGAATCTAGGTTGTTTACCTCAACTACCCTACATCAAAAGCAGTGTAAAATATTTAAAGGGCAGCATATTTCATGATAAAAGCTAGTTATCAAGGACGTCACAGCATGTCATCAACAGTTCTGCATGGAGATGCACAAATAAAGAAAAAAACCACAAAACAAAACAAAACCAACCCCAAACCTTCTTCCTAAGGAACACTTAGCAAGGTTTTTTTGAGAATTTAACATCTCTGAAAAGACAGGGCCAAGTGTAGAACAAAAAGGAGGAAGTGTCCAAGAAATAATGCAAAACTACTGTTTCACCCAGATTCTCTTTAGCTTTGGAAGACAGAGCCCTGAATTTCAAAGGTGGTTCAATTAGCCTCGCCAGTGTTCTTCCATAATCAACATCTGAATGCTAATTAGGAGCACAATTCCATGCAGCAAAAGCATCCCTGTGCAATAAACTGCAACACAGCAGCAGTGAACTCTGCCTTTAGCTAGCATGCATAAGTAAACAGAATTAATAACTACCCAAGTGTGGACGGGTGACTTAATCTGTTTCGATTAGATGCAGCTCTGCCTGAGGCCTTTGTGTTATTTAAAATGTGTTCATCATGTTTAATTAAAAACCTAATAAACTAGAGGTTCTTTTAGTTCTGATTTGTATTTCTCTCTTCTGTAAGCTGTATCGATTTTGTTAGTACTTTGGATAAAAAGACAGGAAAAAAGCACATTCTGAAAAAAAAGAGACAAAAATGTAAGATCAGATCAGCAGGACTGTTACGTGAAGAGCAGTCAGAGCTAGACTGTTTCCTTCAACATTTCCAATACATGAGGCATCCCAGAATCGAAAACCATTTCATTAAATTAACAAAAGTTAAGATGAACAGTGTATCCTTTGTAAATGATAGCCATTTGATAGGTTATTTATCTGACATGTAAGTGTGCACAATAAGCTCTCATTTTTGGACCTGGAGCAAGTGTAGGGTCAGCATTGTACTGAACATCACTGAAAGTGTAAAAGCCATTTTGGAGAGAAGATTTTTGTCCCGAGTCAGGTGGAAATTCTGTAAGGACAACTTGTCTTGTGAAATATTTCCGCTGAAACCAAGCCAGGAAATACGGGTGTTCAATTTAACCTAAACTGAAAGAAGCTAATGATCATAGTTGCAGATTTGGAATCTGTGGTAAGGCAGCGTATCATCAGGGGAGGCACCAGAGTTTAAATATAGGCACTCAGTTTCAGGTTTGTTTTACTTATTCCCCATAGACAACAATCTCTAAGTCTGCATGTTTCAAAAGACAATTTCAATGTCAGTTTTGAAATATTTCCAACGGGAGAGGAATTGACCGGCACCATTCCATTCTTATTAGGGATTTCTGATTGCTTGCATCAAAAATGCCTGTACTCTGTTGTCAAAGATTAAAAGAGACATTTTTAGAGGTGACCATGAGATATAGAGTAGATCTCACTTCTCTTTCACTCTGACAATTCCTTGCCGAGTTTGAGTGAAGCATCTTTGTTTTCTTAGTGCGTTGAAAGACAGACAAATACTAACTGCACCTTGCCTGTACTACAACCTACTGTTGCACAAAGAATGACAAAACCAGTGTTGTAGAGACTGGGTGCCACCAGGTCTTCGGGAGACTAAGAAAGATGGCTGAAGAAAATGAAAGGAGAAAAGCGGTTACTCTCTAATCTCACATTAGCAAAAGATATCCCACGGAACACATGCCCAATGGCTAAGTCAGTCCCACTTTCCCAGCTACACTGACCTTGCTCTAGCAGTGAGCATCGTGCCGCATGTCAGACATGGCATTCAATGGTAGGAAACCTGTAAGGGGGCACTGCCACCAGCTGTATCAAAACAGAGGGCTTGTTCCATGGCTTCTTCCCAAATAATGCATCTACTCTGAACTGCACTGCCTTCTATTTGAAACTGCAGCCTAACACTAACAAAATTCCACCAGGTGATGCTGCTGAAGGTTGGTCTATAGGATGCATGCTTAGGAAGTGCTTAAATACAGCATTATATATGACAACCGCTCAGCAGACTTGTCCACAGAAGTAAACTCACAAGCATTACAAAAGAAACCAACCTCCCCGCACCAAATCATTGCTGGAAATTGATGTTGTCAGGTGTGGCATAAGCCTTTATAAACAGGAAACAGCTGCTGTTAGAGCTGCATGTAGATGCATCACTACAGAAGTTTCTTTAGCTGCTTTTATAAAGCAGTGTGGAAGACTGGTTTTCACAGCATGCCTCTGAATTTACATACTGGATTAAAACAGGTTTGAAAATAGCCATAGCTTTAGAAACACAAGGGAGAAAACAAACCTCCATCTTCCTACTTACAGAGCCTTCCATTTAATTCAATCACTGGCAAATTTTATCCCGTTTAATTTGATCTAAACCTCTATAACCACATCATCAGTAGCGAAAGTAAGAGAAGTTCCATTCCATATTTTAATCAGTTCTGATCACAGCAAAGCAGCTCTTACTCGACAGTTTGGTCACAGGCAACAAAGCTGTTTTAATTAACAAGAAAGGCTTTAGTTTTGGGCAACAGATAGTCCACAGAAGTTAAAAGCTTTATAAATATATAAATTTTCAATAAATTTGAGTTATTCACACAGTGTTACATCACAAATACTACAGAGACCTGTGCTGGATGCAGCATTGCTATCATGCGCACAACAAAATCAACCACATGAATCATCCAGCACAGTGGAAATGGACTGGGTCAAAATACTTGTGCAAATAATAGGCCAGCCAACTCACAGAGGATATTTGACTTAGGGAAGCGTAAAGTTTTAAGAATTAGTTTTGTGCTAAGTCAGTTCTTTCCCTGCATCAATGTGACTACACTTCTACTTCAGTTGCTTTTGCCACCCACCCAATTACTCGACATTGCCACAATGCTCCTTGCGCTCTGCTCTCTGTTCTCCACCCAGCCACGCAACCTTACAATCTCCCCTGCAATAGAACTTTCCCGATGCTCACCTTAAGAACCTGGCAGAAAATCAACTTCAGAATAACAAAAGGGGGAGTGTGACTTTTTTGGGGTCCAGAGGCATGGCAGGCGGCAGAATATGATTATAGGGCGAGAAAGGCAGGAATGGAAAAACTGAGACAACAAAAGCCATAACTTAAATTATTTCAATCGGTCCCATGCCACAGAACCTTTCTCAGTTAAGGAGATTAACTAACCAAAGCTTCATACCTGATGTGATATCTGCTTATTTATTCACATTGTAAAAATTAAATAAGTAGGCATTTGCTGGGCCACAAGAAGAGGTTAATTCTAAGTCTGGCACAAATAGGGACGTGGTTTAGACCTGGGTCTTCCACTTCCCTTTGAAGTGTGTCTCCTGGATTATCAGCCAGGCACATTACAGAGCCTTCCTCGGGCTCATAACTTGCCATCATGAGATGGAGGGGTGGGACACACTTAGTAAGGTTCTCGCCAAAACTTAATTGTTTTGGCCAGACTTTGATTTTGATACGTCAGCATTTTCTGAAAAATTCTTCGTTGTGGAGTTCCTATGCAGCTTTAGCAGCCATGCAGAAAGTTTTCGTTCGTTTCACAGAGCCAACAATAAGGAAACTTCCCTTGCAAGTCTCAGAAATACTCAGAAGTTCAGTACAGCTGCTTTAATCTGGAGTTTTCTACAAACTGCCAGGGACAAACATGCTATGAAGTTGTGCAGGTGGAGCTTAGCTGTCTATAAATAAGAGCACAGTTTGATCTTTGGCTCTGCTGAGGCTGGAGGGCTGCCAAATGTTTCTGGAAACTTGGATGGAACAGAACAAGAACAAATATGATAAAATGAGCTGCGACCGACAATGATTTATAGAGTCAGTGATCATTATTCTGTACTCAGTTTGCACTTCTGGAGTAATGTTTCACTTTGCAATAAACTTTGCTTTTTCTATTCATAAGAGTCTATTCTCTATCATTTAACATGGAGCGCTCATCAAAAAACCCAGAGCCGCAGCAGCTATGGCATTCAAAACAGTGCAGCTCATGGAAAAAAAACAAGGAGAGAGAAAAAAAAGTCTACACAGGAAAAAAAAAGGTGTTGGCCCTGTACTATTTAACCATCAATGTGGGAAAGAATGTATGCAGAGAAAACAGAGGTTAAAACAATGTGAATACAAGCTTACTAAACACAGGACAGCATACTTGAAGTATTTGTTCAGACAGTCAGTTCCCTAAACAAAACTCCCTTTTATGACAAGATAACTAAAATTTATCAGGAAACTGTGTTCTAGGCTTTTACTCATCTTCTCCTACGCTTTGCTGCCAATGTTAGCACATGATCCTCTTTCACTCTACAACTTCAGGCAGTCTCCTTACCACAAAGGTTCTTTGTTGGATTTCAGAATAAGCCTACTTTAATACAGGTTTATATGGCCTGTCCTACCCCTAATCTAGCTCTTGCAAAAAGGTTTACGTAAGGAGAGAGCAAGCACACATAATTCATTGGAATAACTCCCTGAAAGACTTTCAGAGAAACTAGAGCTTAAAAAAAAGTCTCTCCAGCCATTGTCTGAATAATTAAAAAAATGCTACGAGACCATGAACATTTCACCCGTTATTTATCAGTTCTATTTCATAGCACCAATGCCAACTTTATTAGTAGCTTAACAAGACCACAAAATTTCTATTTACTTCTTCAATTGCTTTACCAATTAACTAGCTTAAAAACTCATTCATTCAAGGGGAAAAAAAAAAATCCAAAGCCCAAACTTCTCTCTTGTCACTTTTACATGAGCAATGCTGTCTTGCACCATATCAGATTCTTTTCATTTATATACCTGGTAAGTATACATGACAAGTTGAATTTCTATCCCTATTTATTCCAATACGGTACGTAAGAGAGAAGCAGCTTTTCCAACAGTGAAAGGTAAAAACCGTAAGCGAGTCTGAAGTTCTTCTGTGATAAATATTTTATCATAACTAACTTCCAATCATCTGATTTTCTATTTTAGTGCACACTGCAGCCTAATTATTGAGCTAGGAAATATAACATTTTTTCATTTTCACAAAACCAGACATGCCTAGTCAGCTTGCTAAAGCGGTACTGTCTTCTTACATGTTACATTTCACATAAATCTATTCTGTTAAGCATAATTAACATGAGCATGAAAATGCAAAATATTTTTCGGATGTAATCCAAGTGAACTTGTTCAGCATTCCTCCTGCATACTGAAGATGCATGAGTTGCGCCTTTTTTTTTTTTTAATAAAAAAACCCAGTCAAGTACTTGTGTGCTAGCTTAAGCTGCAAGGTCTGACAAACAAAGGGTTGTAATGCAACAGGCATTTGGATTCCAAATGCTGCCAGAAAATGCATCTTGTGTTGAATGCAGTATCTAAGAATCTGTTTGTTTAAAAGGTGTCAGCAAATTAAGAATCTATAATGCGCTCCCAACTTCACATGATTTATTGCAGTTTACAACCCTACAGAAAACTGTTTAATAAGCACAGTTGCATTGTATCACGTGTATAAAAATTAAGCCAGCAGAAACCTCACAACTGCAGCAATTAAGCTGCAGAATGAACCACGAGAAGCACCTTTGCTTCACTAATCCTCACACAGGTATCATCTCCCCCAGATTCTGGAAGAATACTCAGAAATAAACAAATGTGGTCCATTTGAGTGTGGCGCTTTCCTAGCAGCACACCCTCTCTGTCAACTACAGCTTTTATGAAGAGGTATCTTTCTTGGGTCAAAATGATTTTTTTCCACTAAGCAGACTGCAGAGCAGTATCTTTTAGTAGGCTAATAACAACAGTAACATTTCAATCCAAAGCCATATACACCAAAAACCTCATCCTCTACCTGAGGGAAAGAAGGACACCTTTACATGTTCCTTAACTGCCTGCACTACAGCCCCAAACCTAGAAAGACTAACTACCAGCACATGCTGAAACAGCAGCCATATGGAAGAACCAGCACAGTGACTACTACCAAGTTCTGTAAGTTGACGAGACTTGCGGTGTATGAGCCCGAATCCCGCAGCGATTCCAGGTCCGTAACTGTGAGGACAAAACACTGCACTGTGTCTTTACTGCGTGCCCCAAATTCATCATGGCCATACATTACTTTGGGAGGTGTATATATAAGATGGATGCACTGTTTTCAGTACAGTTTTGGAGCCTGACAATTTCTACATACCTAAAATGTGGATGGCATGGCTAAACGTCAGCATTCAGATAATCTATTTTTGGTCTGCTCTTTGTCAAAGATTCATCCATCAAGAACTATGCCAGTAAACACTTTCTAATATTCCAAATGAGGGGAAGAAGGGACTTAATCTCAAACTCTGTTTAGGAGAAACACTGATATCCAACCTCCCATTAGCCAACCTGAGCTGACACTGTACGGCTCCTCTAATACCAGCAGAAAAAAACAGGCACAATACTTGGTCTGTCTTTTACATCTTGTCCTACTCCAATTAATGAATGCTGCCAGCCTATCTGGAAGTGAAAATGAAAGTGAAATTTAGAGTCCAGCAGTTTTGCAGCTGTTCATTTACCCTATAGCATCCTCTCAAAAACAGTCACTTGATCTCCTCCTCTCTTATTCTACTATGAGATAAGTATTTTCCCCAGTTTAATGAAGTTCAGTATATTGAACGAGGGCCCACTAACTCAGAATCGTGCAAAAATTTATCCTGTGTGGCAAATAATTTGCCCCTCTCCTTCCCCATAAAGATAACCTCTTAAAAAAAAAAAAGAAAGAAAAAAGCAGGAGAAGCAACATGAACTATAAGGCTCAAGGGAATAATTCATTTCCCTACCACTTCATCTTCAGTCCAACACTTCTCAATCAGTTTTGGCACAGGTTTCTTCACCAAGCGCTGCAGGGCTTTTCCAGCATCATAGTTACTTTCATGTAGCTAAAAAATAAAGAAGACAAATAGATCATTCAATGGAATTAGCAGTGATCTGATATTGGAGAAAAACCACTAAAGGGGGCCACATGAGATGTTCTATGCCTAATTACTTTTACTGTTGATATATGAAGTGAAATTTAAACAACCTGAATGGTAATTGGGGTTTTATTAGTAGAAGAAACAGCATTAAAAACAAGTATATTTTCCCCTTCCTTCCTAAACTTCTCCCAGATAATGTTTGAGCCCATAAAGCACTGAAGATTTTTTTGGTTAACTTTAAAAAAATATTTTTTACATTAGAAATTCCAAGGAAAATTTTAAAACGCTACAACACAATATTTTTCAAAAGAAGTTGTATTTTATGCGGGGTATTTTGTTCAGATTAGTAAAACCAACTGGAAAAGCTAACATACAGGAAGAATTGCAAGTCATGGGATGTCAAGTTTACTCATCCAGAAAATTATCTTTATTTTTATTGCACTGCAAGGATCACCATGCTGTTGGAAAACAAGTATGGAAGAGAAACGAAACCTCGACAGATAGCTACAGGAGTACATAAAAGCAATGAGGGATGTTTAAGTTGACATGACTGTTTCAGCTGGTCACAGCCTACAGCGTACCTTATTTTCTACCACAAATTCGGTATCTATATGATCAAAAGCTGTCTGAAGTAGACAGTAGACATTTAAATCAGGGTGAGGTAGAAAAACAACTACACTAAAAAAAACATTCAACACTGAACCCATGAGAATATCTGGCTCTTTCCTCTTGATAGAAAACATTTAGCACACTCTAGATTTATAGCCTGTCCTATCTTCAAAGTACAGTGGGATTTTAAGAACCGAAGGACTAGTCAGGAGCCTGCTCTATGTCTTCTAAAAATGATCTCAAAGAAAAAGAGATATTGCTGGCATGACAAAAACTGAATTATCTTTCTGCACCCAAAAGGGAGAACGATTTGCATACAAACTTCCCTACACAGACAAGAGGCAGTTCTTCTAAACGTGCTAAGCAAACCAAAGCTTCAAAGCTATCGATCAACATCACAGAATTTTACAGACCCTCAAAGGTTTCTTTGCAACAGGAACAATCAAAACGTGATCCTGTACACCGATTATCTCCTGCTTTTCCTTTCCACCCAGAATTTATCCTGAGCCATCTGCAACCCACTCTCTAGAAGCATCCATGCTGCTAGAGCAGTGCTTAGTCAGTCTCAGAAAACATTTCAACAAGTACTGTAACTCTTGAACTTTTCCCAAGACTGATGAACTGAACAGGGATCAAGATACAATTACAAAACAGCCACAAGATATTAACTACTTGGTCACTATTAATATAAAGTTACAACAGAACCTGATTACAAGAGGAAAAAATAGCTCGTTTTTCTTATGTCAAAAGGCTCAAATTTTAGAACAGCATTCTGCCTCAAATAAAAATAGCAAGATTACTTTCTCACTGCTGTTCACTTTAGCTACTGACATCTCTCAACCAATTCCTAAGTACCAATTATTTACATTTGACAACGGTCAGACCCCTTCTACCCTTGGGCTACATCCTAACAATACTGGTTTTTCCTTATATTGCTTCTTTTGTCTGGTCTTAACTCAGACTGTAAGCTCTTTGGTGCACAAGAATGCCCTGCATTCATACTGCCTCCACCAGCATGACTGAGAGACTTTTAAAAGCTGTAAGTAAATTACTCAAATTTACTTCTGTTAAGTAGTTCTAAGTGATTTCTACTAAGAAATAAAGGCAGACATCTGAATCAAAATAGAAGCGAAGGGGAAAAAACCCACTGGCCCTACAGAAAGTTTTTTTAGTGAGACTATAATAAAAATTAGTTTCCACTGAAAGCCAGCTTTGTATAGTTCTCCCACTAAATAATCTCCCTATGAAAGGTTTGTGCACTGACTTTTGAAAGCCACCATACAACTTAAAGAAGGAAGAAAGTCAAATGGCAACTTAGATTGCTGTTAAGATTTTTACAGCAAAATGCAGACATGGTGCATATATATATATATGTGTGTGTGTGTGTGTGTGTGTATGATACGCACATATATATATAATATTTTTGTTTAAAGCTGCAGCACTGTTAAACCTAGGTTTCCGATGGGACAAGCCTGCTGTAAGAAAGCCAGCATGGCTCCAGAGTCATGGTACTTCTGTGAACGACAGGGCAGAATATTCAACAAGCCTTCAACAGCTGCAGCAGAACTTGCCAAAAGCTGGGAAATGGAAAGCAAAGCTCTGCACTCTGTACAGGACTCACGCAGCTGTGAAAAGAGAGCACATCTGTAAGAGCTGGTACAAAGCAGTCTTCACTTTCAATTCCTGGCTTTTGTCAACTCAGATTTTGAATAGCTTGTGCATCTGTAAGTACGCTGCTTTTTTATAAAACAGGGTTGACTTGTTCCAATAAAAATGATACCATAAATGGACAGGGAATTTCAGAGAACAACAAGTGCCCATTTGCACACGAGACACTGTGGGCTATCATACTGGGGCACTTTATGAAATGGCGGATTTTGGATACCAAATATCAAGCCATGCCATCTTTCCAAATATTTTATTAGCATCTCAGTTTTCTGGTCATGAATGCCACAGAACAGATTGTGACAGTCTATAAAGCCAATCCACTTGCAGTACAAAGCGCACTGGAAATTACTTTGTTTTCTTCAGTAAAATCCCTGCACGTGAACCTCAAGGTATTAAAAATCAGAGCTAATTTATTCCATTTGCTGATGAAATTTCATTTCCACATAATTTTGAGCCTCATTTGTAGCACCTGAAGAGCCAAGTTTCCAGAAAACGATTTGATCAACAATTTGTTACTAAACACCTCGAACACGTGGCCTGAGGTCCGAAAACACAGAGAACGAGGTTAGCTATAAAAGCAGAAGTGCATAGCCCTCTAAAAAAATTCGGCCACTCAAAAGTCATACTGCATACCCCCTGCTGACAGGGATGAACATGTTATCAGCTGTGTTAAACAAGAAATTAGTACACTAGGGGTTACACGTCACACAAATTGGCTCAAATCTTGTGTCATCAGTAAGAACAGACCTTGCACTGATGAAGGTGCTCTTCTACCTCCATCAAGTTATTGGGGCATTCAAAATTTATTTATACTTGAGGGACTTTTAAAGAAATAAAGTACTTCTAAAAATGAGAGGTCACTCCCGGGCAAAGACCTCCAATCATTACCTGCAATATGTTTTTAGAACAAACAGTTATGTTCCCTTAAATGGCAGCCTGAGCATTTTTTCTTTCCTTACCAACAACTAAAATAACAATAGCATACAGGGTGTTACTGCAGTAAAACAAGCGCTCGGCTAATATAATGGGAACAAGAAAGAAAGCTAAGCCAGAGTAGTTTTCTATTCATTTTCAGCTTTCTATATGACACCTACAGGGAAGTTACAGATACTCTGCGCAATAATTATGTGTACCTTTGCAGAGTAACCATATGTCATGGTTTAACCCCAGCCAGCAACTCGAGCACCACGCAGCCGCTCGCTCCCCCACCCCCACTGGGATGGGGGAGAAAATCGGAAGGAAAAAAGTAAAACTCGGGGGTTAAAATAAGAACAGTTTAATAGAACAGAAAGGAAGAAGCTAATAATAATAATAAAAGATTTGGAATATACAAAACAAGCCATGCACAATGCAATTGCTCACCACTCACCAACCAATGCTCGGTTCGTTCCCAAGCTGCAATCCCCCCAAGGCCAACTCCCCCCCCCCCCCGCCCCAGTTTATATACTGGGCATGATATCCCATGGTATGGAATACCCCCTTTGGCCAGTTTGGGTCAGCTGCCCTGGCCGTGTCCCCTCCCAACTTCTTGTGCCCCTCCAGCCTTCTTGCTGGCTGGGCATGAGAAGCTGAAAAATCCTTGACTTGGTCTAAACACGACTTAGCAACAACTGAAAACATCAGTGTGTTATCAACATTCTTCTCATACTGAACCCAAAACATAGCTCTATACCAGCTACAAGGAAGAAAATTAACTCTATCCCAGCTGAAACCAGGACACCATAGAAAACAATGTTTCAACTTCCAAAAAAAAAGTTTCCTCCTCATCCCCCTTCTTCAGCTATCTGATCTCTGCAAGCTACTGCGAAGAGATGCATTAACACATCAGAGCCATCAATAGCAGCTCACACTGCTGTAAGTCAGGGAGATGTATTACCTGAGATCACTTAGTGGAAACCACTGCTTTCAAACCTGTCTCCCCAGGTGAAATTTCCTAATGTACAACAGAACAATGGCTTGTAAATCTGCCTCTGTTGACTACATCAGTGTCAGCTTCCATGACTGCACCTCCATGCAAGTGAAACAATGATCTCGGTCCATCTTATGTAAGCCACAAGACAAGTGATAAGAGTAAAAAGCTAGACTTGCAGTGCCAGTGCTCAATGCCAACACACAAACAACACTACCGACTTCAAACTTTTTTTTAACTTTTTTTTTTTTTTTTTTTTAAGGCTCCTGTGGTATGCAATACCTACTTAAAGGCATGAAAATAAGATGTTGTCTTTTCTACTGGGTACACATTGATTTCTCTCCTTGTTTGCACTCCAGCACTGGGAACAGATCCATCTTAAAGAAAAAAGGACTGTTTGTTTTGTCAGCTCACCTTGCAAATGCTTTTTTCTGTGCATGCCACTACCTAAAAGGTTTTTCATTTAGGAAATTTGACAGCGTTGAAGAGAATAGTGCTTCTGTTTCTCTTCCCTCTTTGCTCCCTCCCAAAACATGCAGTAACGCCAAAGCCTCTTTGTAACTTGGAGGGCATCTTTATTTTGCCTCAAGGACAACATGTGTTTTTCCCTGGCAGGCCTATTGCCCAAGCAGTTGAATCTGCAAAAAAAAAATAATAATCAGACAAGCCCAGAAAGAATGGACTGGTCTAACGGGCAACTGCTCTGGTTACTGAAAAATAAAAGTGTTTACAGGCCATCAGAACTGTCCCGAATCAGCAACAGAAAAGATGAGCATTAACTTCTGATCAAGTAATTGCATTAATAACAATCACAAAACCCATAAGCACAGACATGAAAGAAGAGTCATATAACAGAGAAGACACAGATGTGAAAACAAGGGACCTGATACAGGTTTAGAGTCTCCTGAAAAATGTTACTTTCAGCAAGCAGGAAAAAAAGTGTTTATAACAGCCCGGAATAGGATAATGCAGCAAAAAAAAAAATTTTTTTTTTTTTTTTTATAAGTGCCAGACTTAAATTTAAGTGTTTCAATCTGGCTCATTCTCTGCTTATTACTTTCGGTCATTTAATATATATAAGCACTTTATTGGCAAGCAACTCAAACATATAAATAATAGCTAATGATGGCTGTCTATGGTTTCATTAACTTCTGGTTGAACTTTTCAAGGTATTGCTATAAACACTAGATTACTATCCTGTCATCTAGAGAATCACCATTTTTACCATTAACTCTGCCATCTAAATTTTGAACCACTGTGACATTATGCATGTATACAACTGCAACAAAGGAATCAACACAAAGGTACTTACACTTTAAAAAAGACAATACAGCAACTTCTGCATCACTGGACAGGATTTTAGATTAAAGAAGAATTCTGAATGCACACGTGTCCAAAAACCTCATTTATATTACAACAGTCATTAAACAATGCTAGATCACAGGCAAGCCTTATTACCATAAAGTCTGCACATTACCACAAGGTTTCAAGTTTCTACTACAGCTTCTCAGAAGAGCTGCCATTTTCTGTCTGCGTGATGTTGCAAATAAATTCTCCTTTTGGCATGGCTCAGCTGTCAGGCACCTCTGTTCTGTAATGAACCCATGAATTACATCTTGCAGCTCTGACATCTCTGGTCTTGCTCATCAAAATATTGTTCTTCAATTGTAATTTATAACTTAATTTAAATGTCCCTTCTACTGTGACCTTTTTAGATCAGAATGGCATTGCATCTGGCAGCTTCGACTTCAGCAAGGCATCCTTTTGCAATTACAGTCATTATGATCTCCGTTGAAAAGCCCATCTGAGTTAGGCTGCATATATGCTACAATATTAAATAATTGCAGTCCATTAAGAACACTGTTAGATTCCAGAGTCTTTTTCTCTAAGGAAAAATTGCTACTATACAGGGAGAAAGTAGTACTGAACTACTTTGAAACCTACCCAAAGCCAATAAAAGCAGCAGGGATTGCTCAGCCAGAACACACTTTTGTGGGGACGCAGTCACGTCCAGCATTTATAGGACAGCACTGGAATTCAGGAGTTCCCCAGGTTCGAGTGCCGGCTCTTCCAGTGAATGATCACTGGTCACGGACAAATCACATCACTTCTCCAGGCACAAAGATATAAAGCCTGACCCGCCAAACAGGAGGTAAATACTACCGATATTGCAAGAACGTTTTGAAACTCAGGTAATACACGAGTCAAAAGAAATTTTTCACTGCTGCCAAGTAAGATAGTTCAGTGGAATTGTAAAAGAAGGTATTTGCCTGGTGCTGCACTGTCGATATTTACATAACATCCCTATTTAAGCACCAGTTATCTTAATCTATGCAGGCTTAAGAGCATTGTAATTATTAATGGGGGATTTGCTTCTCTCAGTGAAGGGGACTATGGCCAAGATACCCAGTAGCTCTCTGTAAAACTGTAGCATGTTTAAGAGGGTAGAAAATAAAGAGGAGAGAGAAGGAAAAAGACAACAAGGAGAATGAAAAGCAGAACAAGAATTACTGCCATGTGGCTTCAGTAGCTAGGTCTTTCAGTGTAATTACTCTAATTCAAGCACCTAATTTAATACAAAATGTAATTTAGCCCACTTCTTTCAGTAGCAGAGCTGACAAATTTCAGCCTGATGCAGATACTCTTTATAGCTACAGACATCTTGCCCTACTATCAAAAGGAATATGCTCCATCGCAAATACATCTCATTAGGTGAAACAGCAAAATCTATTTCCAAATTTGCAGCATTTTTTAAAGTGCTCATCCTCCAAAATGGCAAGATGTGATTTTTATCAACCATATCTGATACCCAACAGGACATTAGCCCCAAATGCCCTTTAATTCTGGGAATTTCCTTCCCCCCTCCTCTTTGAAATTCTACCTCCTCCCCACCTGCTGCAACACACTAAGCAATCTGGATCAGAGAAAAAAAATATACTGCCCTCTCAGACAACAAAACTACTTTGCTGAGCTCCCTCTGGTGCCCAAGGACAATGGAACCTTGAACCAGTCAAGAACCTAAACTATCCAACAAAAAGACTCTGCCCAACAATCTCGTTTTGCCAACATGCTGTCACAGTTAACTGGGAAGTTTTGATTTGTAACTAGTTGACACAGCTTGGCCTACAACAGAATCTGAAACTAACAAAAACCAGAAGGTAACAGAAATCAGTAAGCTACTTCAAGAGAAAATTACTACTAGTTCTGTTTTTTTTTTTTTTTTAAATATCTGATTTATAGTATCTGACAGCTTGAAAATATAGATATCAGTCCCCACTGCTTGGGGGGGGGGGGGGAAGCAACTTCCATCTCTTCACCCCAGTTCTAATCTATTTTAAGCTTCTAAATAACTCTAATTGCTACAAAGTGATCTAAGATGCTAATGATGGAGATTAAAAAGCCAGATGCTTGTGTTACATCCACTTTTCACACACTGATACTGCCAGGGCTCTGATGAGCAGCTCAAAATACAGTTGCAAAATACAGAACAGTAGAGGGAGCTAACCGTGCCAGCTCTTTTTGTGGGTCAACACAACAGGCATGGCTAGTGCTCCACATGCATCCAGGGCAAGAACTTGCTGAATACCTGCTAAACTTGCAACAGCATTTTAATAAAAAAACTTAAAAAAAAATTTTTTACGTAAAAAATTTTACAAGTAACCATGGCAGTCATTTTTAGCCCTTTTTATCTGCCCATTTCAACAGTTTCTCTAGAAAGATTTCCTGACTCATCTTACAAATAAAGCGCTGAAGCTTTTCCCCCAAGAGCAAGAATAAGGATGAATGAAAATTCGAAGTGGCAAAACTGTCTTATGCACTACAAGTGGCTTCATTTTCCAACATGCCCAGGCAGAGAGTGATGGCCCCTGAAGTGCTATGCTACCTCATTTGAACCATGAGAGTAGCTGTTAATTAAGACTCATCCAAAAGGAAAACTAGTAATAATAAGAAATGCTAACATATATTTAAATAATTTTTTATGCTTTCAACCTTGTCTGTAGTTAATGAACAAGAAAATCTGGTCTAAGGGCAAGTTAAAACAGGGAGTAATTTGTCTGGGTGACATCTTACTTAGAAATGAATTTCCTTAAACCGATATTACACTGTCATGTTCGTCACTCATAATGACATGTTCCCATGTAATAGTGTGTTATGAGAAGTCAGAACAACGCTATTAGTAAAGAGAGATTTATACAATATTAGCATACAATTGGTTTGTCTTTCTTCCACGTAGTAGTATGCAAGCCTAAGTGGTTGTATTCTCTTACCATATGAGGATAGAGTTGCTGGCAGTCTCATTTCCCCAGCAAAAATAACACGCACGTCAAAATGACCAAAAACTCTGAGATTCACTCTTACACACTGAGTTTGCACACTACCATTTCCAGTTTCTTTTCTAGGGTCTGCCATTTTCTATAACTGATGCTCACACTTACCCTTAAATCAGAACAATGGGTAAGGCAGGACACCATGAACAGAATTATTAGTCTGGAACTTTTTAAAATGAGAGCAAAGTAATAACTTAACTCCTTCTCGACCTGGATTCTCTGAGAAAAGAACTGTAGAAACTCTGAACAGCAGGCATAGGTCAAAAGCAGCAAAGTATAAGAGAGATCATGAGTTTCTGGCTTTGTATTAGTATGGAGCACAAAAGGATCTTAAAACAGATCTGATACTCATCAGAGCTCTGGAGGACAGGGGCAAAGAAATAGGAGGAAGGGAGGGGAAGAAACTACACCAAGATTTACCCTAACTCTTAGTCCACAGTACTTGCCAGCACCAGCAACTATGTTTATGCTCAATATTCACCACGTTATCATCTTTCCCTCGATTGTCAGATCTAGGGCATCAGCTTTCTACCACAGAGCAGGATGAACTTCCTGAGCATAGTTTTTTCCAAACCTATTTGTCAGCCATTTCTGCTCTTCGAAATCACTGTTGTAGTATTAAACATTTCTTGTGATAGTTCTAACCTGCAGGGCTCGTCAGCTACAAATCTCGTAATAGGCCCTCATCGCATTAAGACATTTTAAAACCAATTCTTTCAGCCTTTGCATACCTAAATTCTAGATACAATGACTTACTAATATCCTCAAAAGTTTTTGCCTGCTCCTCTGGTGAAGATGAAGCCACGACTTCCGTGAAGTTCTAACATTACCCCGATGGTGCAAAGCAAAATGACGACAGGGGAAGGAAGCCCTTGCTCCTCCTCCTCCTCCCTACATAGAGCTCAGCCTCAATCAGCTTCTGCAGTGCTTCCTAATACAGTATTCCGGGACACCAGGAACTCTCACACTTTCTTTTCACGATACAGAGGCAACCGCTCTCCTTTCTTTAGAGAAAGTGAACAACTCTAAGCAATAGAGATGAACGCAGAGTTTTTGCTTGTGCCACAACCAGCTAGGTATAGAAACAGACATAGGCTTCTGCCTAAAATGAACGCGATACTAAGGCTCACAGTAGGCGATACCAGCTCACTGTTTCACTTCGCTCTATTTCTTGTGTTATGAATGAAAGCACATTCAGAGTGCGAAGGCATCCAATACAGTTGCAATTATCACCAGCCTACCAGAAATGGGGGGTTTTAAAAGAAAAAGGTCTTTCTCCTGGCCCATTAACTTTGAGAAAGACATTCTTAAGTTTTAAGTAAGGGCAAGCCACCACAAATCTTCTCACTAGAAGAATGATTTGAGATGTTCCTACCTCCTCAGTTGTGCCGATTCAACCATTCAACAGCTGTCCTACACATTGCATGTGTGAAATGGCGTTAAGAGTATCCCAGAAGTGGTATGAGCTTTGTTTTGAAAAATAAACAAAACCACAGAAGTACCACTTGGGACATCACATCAAAGTTTTCACAACCAGAACACTGTCAAAAAGCCACAAAACACTTCTTTATATTTATAAGATACATTCACAGATCCTTAATAAGTCTACAATCATGCCAAAATCCTCCTATACAATTCTCACAGTAGACAAAGTTGTGAGGGTGGGATAAGAAAAGGAATAAAAACACTGAGGAAAACACCTCTGAAAACAAGAACACTTATTCATATGGAGACATACTAATAAAACTTTGGCTATTGTGCATATGTAGCAAGCTATGTAACAAGCTTCCATAAGGTGCTTCTGAGTATCGTGTTTAGAAGAACTACCACTGTGATACAAGTACACGTAAAAATTTGTTTTCCATCTCAAAAAACTCCACACAATGGAGCTGGAGACTTACTGCTCGCTAAGTTTGCATGTTATTTTTTCACATGTACAAAAGCAGGTTTCAAAGTGATTGATTTTTAACTGACTTGCCTATAAGCTCTCTATCATGTAAGAGTTTACAGCGTTTCTAACATATGCAACAAAAAGGGACTGCTACTGATGTATTACTGTAAATTAACCTGGAGAAAATTAGACTCACAGTACAGTTACCACTTCTGAATTTAAATTGCAGAAATGATTTACATGGCTCTGGATATTAAGGGAAGGGCTCATCCTATTATATTTGAAAGCAAAAACTCCTTTCAATTCCTAAAGAGCCAGACAAAAATTACTCCAGTGATCCATATGCCATTGAAATGAACCTTCCCAGGGCTGAAGTATAATTTAAAAACTCAGCTCTTAAGATGATGTCCTTAAGTTTCCTGGTATTCTTTGTTAATCTGATGTTTAATGCTTCCTGATCTGAGAGCTAATAAAAGCAAAACTCAATGTCATTTCTGCTTTTAAGAACATTTAAACTACTTTCTATAACTTTTTTCGTACGGCAGTACTGAACTGCATGGAGAAAACTTAACCCGAGTTGTCTCACACTGCAAGCCACAATCCAGCAATGTGCTTTTAATGTTTGACACTGTATGTTAGCATTAAAATATGACGTGGACAAGAAGGATGTTCTCTGTAACAAGCGCTAGGATCATACCTCTGAAAAGTTCTCAGTTGCACAACAAAGAAATACTCAAGTATTGAATTTTGTATAAGAGGAGTTTTGCTAAATGTAACGCCAAAATTGGAGTCTCTACAAGAACTCAAGAGAACAAGGACACACAAAGAAACAAATAAAAATACAGTTTCAACTGCTTGTCTGAACATGCTTGAATTTGATCCTGCCACAGAACTTGAGTGCAGGGTTGTCTTTATTTTCATTTGAAAACTGGAACTCCTTCTCCCCACGCTCCACATAAATATTACAGATGGCTCAGGCTACCCACCCTTTGCCTGTGTTAGAGAATAAATTTATCCACAAGCAAAACAAAGTGGCCCCACAACTGGCCATTTTTTACAAATACTTCCACAAGACTTTTCTTTCTTCTACAGAAGAGAACAAAACAGTGTGTCAGATGCTTGCACTTGCAAATAAAGAATGCTAAACAAAATAAGGTAGTTATTCAAACTAGCCTGACATGTAAAGGGAATGAATTCTAAGGTTTTTCGATTCATTTCCAAATCTCAATTAAGCTTTGGACCAAAAAAAAAAACCCCAAAAAACAACAAACCAACCACCAAACAAAAAACCAACCCAAACCTCACAAAACAACCCCACCAAACCAAAAAAGCCTTACCCACAACTGGCTGATTAAGTCCTTGTTGTGGTTTAACCCCAGGCAGCAACTAAGCATCACGCAGCCGCTCAGTCACTTCCCCCGCTCCCAGTGGGATGGGGGAGAGAAGGGTGGGTAGTAAAACTTGGGAGTTGAGATAAGAACAGTTTAATAGAACAGAAAGGAAGAAGCTAATAATAATAATAAAAGATTTGGAATATACAAAACAAGCCATGCACAATGCAATTGCTCACCACTCACCAACCAATGCTCGGTTCGTTCCCAAGCTGCAATCCCCCCAAGGCCAACTCTCCCCTCCCCAGTTTATATACTGGGCATGATATCCCATGGTATGGAATACCCCCTTTGGCCAGTTTGGGTCAGCTGCCCTGGCCGTGTCCCCTCCCAACTTCTTGTGCCCCTCCAGCCTTCTTGCTGGCTGGGCATGAGAAGCTGAAAAATCCTTGACTTGGTCTAAACACGACTTAGCAACAACTGAAAACATCAGTGTGTTATCAACATTCTTCTCATACTGAACCCAAAACATAGCTCTATACCAGCTACTAGGAAGAAAATTAACTCTACCCCAGCTGAAACCAGGACAATCCTGGCCCTCCTGCATTCTCTTCTTCCTAAGGCTCTCCACAGGTATCTTGTAAATATAGCATTTTGAGGGGCTTTTTGATGGTATTCTAATTATTAAAAAGTGATGCATATCCTCACTCAAAGCCCAAAAGTGCTAAAAAGGCAAAGCGCATTACTACCAAGTATTAATTATCAAACTTTTACATCAACCATGTTGGCTCTCAGAATGCAATAATGTTGTCCACAGTGACCCAAAACAAGGTTTGGGAGTAACTCAAATTAGCACTTCCATTCCACTCATAAGGACGAGTTTTGCCTCAAAGCAATGTGGTTCTCTAGATCACAAGATAGGAGGAACTGGGTAGCTGTAAAAAAATTAAAACATTTCTATCATTTACCATTTCACGAATAAAAATGGCTTCATGGATTATGGTTCAATTATGAACCTGGAAAAATAAAAATGTACTGAATATTCATGTTTTCGTTTTATATGACTAATATTTTAATGTCTAATGCAAACGACCTTTGTTCATGAATATTTAAACAAAGCACAAAAACCAGCTAGCTTTAGAAAGTCAGCCAAATTCAGCTAACTGTTCTATGCTGGTGTAACAAAAAAGACCCTCTCATCTAAAAATATCACGGAGAAAGAATTTCAGGAACTAATATGTCCTCCTCCATACCTCTCAGTATGACAGCCAGCACTCATCAGGAGGGCAACGAACTCCAAATGAAAACTTTATTTCCTTCCTAAGGGTTACAATGACAAATGTGGCCCAAATCCCAATAGCCAAACAAAGGAACAGGAGTTGAAATTTACCTGGAACATTAAGTGAATAATCATTTCAATGAGCTGATATATATGTTGCACTGTGCTTTCCATGATCTTCATTTCTATCTGGTATAATTAACAATAAATCATTCTGGGGGCTACAGCATCTGTTATTACATAAATAAAACACTAGCAAAAGGAGCTTGTCAAGACTGATTTATATGAAGTGCTGCTCTGAAGTTTATTGGATTTCCATAATAAGAAATCATACCATATCATTTTTTTAACATTAATCTTCTGGGTTGCATATGATAATTTCTAAACAAAAACACAACTTAGTACAGGGTAAGATTCTCACAAATAATTTATCAGATAAATCTGATATGATTTCAATAGATGGGAAACAAAGATAGTAAGGGCACCATTTTGTCAGGACAACAAATTACCTATCTAAACTGTTTTAAGTTAGTCAAAAGTGTAGGATCTCAGAAGTCAGTCAAAGTTTCTTAAGATATCCCACCTGACAGAACTATTATTCATAAAAAAACACTTTTCTAGGAAAATTCAAAGTGAACAAGGCAAGTATTTTCACTGGCTTCTAAAAATTGCAATGAACAGTATTAGGACACAGAGTAGATTTTTGAAGCGTGAATAAATCAAATATCACAGAAGCCTAAGGACCTTTGAAGAGTCACTATGGTCAAACCTCACAGATTGTATTTTCTTGGAAGTACAACCACCCATGTTCAGGCAGACTATTTAATGGACACTATACCGTGTCAATATAGCGTTGAAAACTAGCCTAGAGAAGAACAGAGGACCTGCACCACAACACCTACAAAAGAGAAACTTCAGCAAAGCTGAAGTTAACAAGATGATTACAACACCACCACAGGGTGAGTCTTACTGCTATACGTTACGATGTCATATTGAGGGGAAGAGGAAGTCACAACAACAGCAGTCAAAAATATCACACACAGACAAACAAGATTCGTAAGATGATAAATTCAGAGTTTGTATAGTGCTTTTATTTCAGAAGTGTGAAACCCTCCCCCATTCAGAAGATGAATCAGCAGTGATTTTCAAAAATAGACGTGCACTAGAAATACAAAGAGAAAAGCATCCGAAGAACAGAAACACAGTATTTTGGGACTAATCTAAGTCTCAGAAGCAAGAAGTCTACAAGTGCAACTACAGGCTCCTTAGAGTCCCAAGTGATTAAAGGGGGTAATTAAAGTAGATAGCAAAGCAGTGAAGGTAAATTAATTTTCTGCGTTAGTCTTATTGTAGATGACAAGGGGAAAGAAATTCCAATTTCAAAAGCCCTTTGATAATTATTGGCCTTAACAGATTTGAGTCTCCAAGAAGGATCTTCGAGAACAATGTAGAAAACTCTGGAGTGGTAAGCCACCAGAATCAGATGGCACCCGTCCCAAGAGAAAGGAAGGAAATAAAATGTAAAACAAGTAAGAAACTGAAGTCAATGTGCAATACAGACTTAACTGCAATTCTTATCAAACAGTATTAAAAATCTTGAACACAATGGCTATCTTTAGGAAAGCCACCAAAGGACTAAGATTTATATATTCACCTCAGTTCTGAAGTGCACTGGGAAGCACTGAGAAATAACACTTGACTTTGCAGATGCAAAAGTGAGAACAAGGAAGCATTTAATTTGAGTACAGAATTTGATCTTGGATTTCAGCTGGTTACACATGTGAGTGTATGGACTATATTTAAACAATTTTGCAGAACACAAACGAGAGTTCTGTTGCTGTTTATTTAGTAAGTATTACTGGGGCACATTTTAGATCTTAATCCTATTTTACTCCTGTCTGTTGCAGGAAACAGATCAAAAATTGATGCACTCTATGAAACACACATAATCAAATAGAAGCAGAAATAAAAAACCAATGTAAGTGGTTTTGGTAAGCTAATGTTACATAAGGAACATTCTTCATGTCAAGAACACAGGCATTTTAACTTCAGTGTAGACATGAAATCACACATACCTTATCGTGGACTTGACCAGTTACAAACCATTTCCACAATTTATACAGATTGAGCTTCTTTTTAAACATTCTGAAGTATTTAAAAGCTTCGTGCAATGAGATGCCTTACTGGCAGTAAAGAATCAGTTAAGCATATTTAATGTGATTAATTTGATAGTCAGTTCCACTCACTAATAAAACAACCAAACAACACCACATTTAGGATACGTCCTCTAAACAAACAGATCATCTGTTCTCTGTTGCAGTGATTATCACTCAGTTTCTGATGTGTAACACAACCATCTACAAGCTTTTAGGAATTTTATAAATAAACGGTTAAAAATCATGCAACTGTAAATAATTAAAATATACCAAGTAGAGGCAGACATAATATTGTTGTCATTAGGTGATACTTAACATTAGCCAACTTGCAGGAGTACAACATACTAAGTTGTTTTTTGTTGGTGTCACTAGTTTTATTTCTACTCAATGAAAACAAATTACTTGAGCCTCAAGCATTGTGAACAAAGAACATATGAGTCACTGTAGATAGTTACAGTGCTGGACACTGAGGCAGAATATGCTTAAAACTACTTTTAGGAAAAGAGATCTTTAAAAATGAAATCTGAAGCTACACACTGCATCCTCCTTTGGCAGTTTGACAAAAACCATGCTGAACTGAGGTTGCTCCCAGCTTCTAAGTCCTACCAGCTGTCCATGGGGTCTGTACATTTCTGTTGTGATTGCCCCTAAAACATCTTACAGGTTTAGCGAGAAACTCATTCAGCAAAGAGTACTTCCTATCCTTTCCACAGCTTTCACAAGCGCTTGTGATGAGAACATAGCCAATAACCATGAGAATGACAGGAACAGAACTCAACTGTTCAGATACCCAAGATACATTTTAGGGATAAAAGGTGACATAAAAAGAGGAAGAATGAAAATCGTTTATCGGCAGAGTCAGCAGATCTGTCTCTGTGTTTCTTCAGAATAACACATGACCAGTTACACATAATTCCTTTTATTATATTTCAGGAAGGAAACAATGAAGACAAACAAAGGTCAGCTTAGAGTCATTACCACCACAGTTCTCCAAAAGCCACAGATAGGGCACTGGGGAAACAAACAACTATAGATTTCACTAAGTTACCAAAACATATGGTAAGACAGACAAAGTTTTTTCAGCTTGATCTTAAAAAAAAACATTTCATGTATACCATGATTTATTGATGTTAGTGCCTCCCACTGTCCCCTAAACGGTTAATAGTTGTGGCTGCACTGAAACTGTGCGAGCATCTCAACACTCGCATCTACATAACCACTCAGTAATGCTTTATTTACACACATTATGTTTATGCAAGAGGCTATTGGACATACACGCATCCAAATATAAATGATAACAAAGACTGGATCGTGAGTGGGACAAATTCCAGACAGTCATTACCACATACATGATACTATACATTTCATGGCGTTATGAATGAATTTTCCTCCTGGGAAATAACTATTGTTTTCCTACAGCTAGAAGCTAGCTGGACTGAATAAAAGGACCAATAGCCAGGTCAGGTGGCAGCTGAAGAAGTAACAATTCCAGCTGGTGTACTTGACCTAGGCAGCTTCCCATACAGAACATTAACTAGCTGTCATCTTAAAGGCAGCACCCAAAAGTTTATCTGTGAAGTTCTGTAGGTTACATTTTTGAAAACTAGTTGGTGTTTGAAAGGAACTTTTGATATCCTAGGCTACTATCATACTCATATTGTGATCCCAAATTCTATTTTACCTGCTAAATATTTTATGCACTATATGATTTAAGTAGTCCAGAAATAAACGGAAAGACTGTTCTTCCCTACAGTAGTTCTATATACTTACTGTATTGAGTGCATTAAGTGTAGTGTCATCACGGGAAGCTGCAACACAACCATCTTCTGTGGATCCTCCATCACACATGCCTGCAAAAGCTGCCATGCTCCTTTATAGTTTGAGGGGAAAAAAGTTTAAGTTCTTCAGCTACTGTTTGATGCACACATCATGCAATACACAAATAGTATATTTACACCTTAAATGACAAATTTCAGGGCCTTGCGATACTGTGGAAACAAGTAAAATAAGGCACCACAAACACTGCTCTTTCTTATGCAAACCTGAGTTACCTCAGCATATAGGATAATTAATTCAAAATTTATATCCAATCTAATTGGGCTTCATCAATTTAAAAAATCTGCACTGCAGTAGTACCAAAGCCCGATCAGGATTATGGAAGATATCACCTCCATACACGAGGACATAGTCTCACCAGAGACAGCAAACCTGTTGTAATCTTAGTTTCATCAGGTTAGAAAACTAACTTAAATTGCAGATTCCCCACGTCTTTGAATTCTTGCAAACTACAAGTGATTTACTCGCGCTCTGAATTATTGAGGCCCACCAGTGCATCTGATTAACCTACCAGGCATACCAGAGGTCTGTATGAAACTGAAATGCAAACTGGAGCTCATTCAAAAAACATTTAGTCTCTGAAGAAATCCTGTGCTATCATGGCTATTCCACTCAGAGCAGTTACTTCCCTTGTTACATGGGACACATCCAACGCTCTGTCTATCGTGCTAGCACACACTGCTGGCTTTGCATTTTAAATCCAAAAGCCTCAGCCAATGGAAAGATTCTGTGTTGGCCCAACATCAAATCAGAGCATTCTTGTCTCAAACTAAACATTTCAGGTTATCCGGTTGACACGCATGCTACACCAAAACAGAATAAAAAGAAGTGCCCGCAGCCAACTGCGCATACATGGCACTCCACATTTCCACTACAGCATTCTAAAGACATTGGAAGCATCTTGGCTGAAATTACCTTGCTGCCCTGAGGTACATAAGCAAGTCACAATCATTGACTCCTGGCATCCACACAAGTTCTTCATGCTGTGTCACTGTGTCACCATCTGGGGAAGGAAATGGCTGCAGATCAGGAAGCTTAGCCTGGGGGGGGGGGGAAAAAAGAAGAGTTCATACAGACATTACAGTTGTTAACAATGTTAGGAGGATGCATAAGTGTTTATTAATAACAAAGTTTGTAAATTCTCTGTAATATTGTGATCTCATGGATGGAAGATATTCAAACAACAGGTGGTGAAGCTCTTTGATCCGAGTTCCAGAAGTTTGAGGCAAATGGTTCATCAAGCCCCCATCTATTCACTCTATCCAGCATTCCTTCTTGTCGAAGGGCAGTTCATTTTCTGACAATTACGCAGGGCTAACACCACCTCTCAGTCCACCATCAGTGAAGCCCTTCTGTACCTAGACCAAGTGCAAGCATGGCTGCACAAATATTACAGCCTGAAGGTAAACCATTTTGTACTGCATATATAAGTTCTCTGTTGTGTAGGAGTAAAACATTGTTGGACAATTTACCCTCAAAGGGACAGTTAGTTTTCATTTGTCAAAAGGATGCTGTTACAACTCCTGCTTGCCAGGCTAAAACATACTTCTATAACATACTAATATGAAAGAAGGCAAGGATGTGGCTACCATATGTGTACCATTTTAAATCAGTAAAAACCCCTACACCTTTGACACCAAGTTTAAAATTAAGTCCTCAGTAAATCATTAAAACTCTGAAGAGAAACAAAGAAATCTCCTGAAAGTGAGATAGCTCAGTGAAATGAACTCTGCCACTAAATAAGTATTACACTGTATCCAGAGACCCAATTAGCATCTTTAGTCATCTACTGCTATGGGATGAGATAGCCGAGAGTCTCTTCAGAAACAGCTTTTAAGCCCTATAATTACCTCCTATACTTACAACACTAAACATATTTGAGAGGCAACATTTATACATAACCAGTAATTACAAGTCACAGGTTCAGATGTCTTTCATGTTCTGCTCTTTAATCTGTACTTTATTTTACTTCTTGCCTGGGAAAATTGGTATGTCACTGAACTTCTCTTCTGGAAAAGGATAAGCAAGCATTATACCAAGATGAGATTTCTATGAGAGCTATGCATTCTAGCAACCCGGGTGCTTTCACAAATTAATGTTCATCCTGATGTACCCTAGGAACATGCTTAATTACTGGAGTTACTCCTAAGAGTAATTTCCCCTTGAAAACCTCTGGTCATTAATTTGTTAGCCAAGAGGTTTCATAGAGCATTTAGTAGAGACCCACTCTCTTCCTCCTATGCATGTGAATTTTGAGAACTGCAATTCTACAAAACATTTATCTTCACTTTTGTCCCTACTTCCTATTATGATACAAGCAGTAGTTTGAGGTATCTGTGCACTAAGTATTGAAAAAAACCCAACAGTCCTCTAGCATCTGTAACACGCACAATTTAAGGAAAATGAAGGCAACAGATACTTGTCAGAAACCACTGCTGGGATCCCAGGGTTGTTTCTGGATTCTGCTACATATACCTTATTCTCAATAAGGTGGGTGGAGGAAAGTGTATCCATACCCTGAGTTAACAAATCTCAATGTGTAGAGAACACCATTTTTATACTTTCCACAGAATGAATCAGACTACAGAATGGAAAGTGGCAAATATCATCTTCCATCTGACTTCCTACTGTGGCGTACAATCAACCATTCAAATATCTTAAGATTATACCTTATACTGATTAACAGGATGCGAGTATATCCTCCTAGCGATGACATTTGTCAGAAACATAGATGCTCAGCAAATCAGTGAAATAACAATGGAAGTTTAAAACATTAAGCAAGCAAAAATTAACAGTATTCTAAATCAGCAGACCATCTTCCTACTTGTTCTTCCATCCATAAATGTATCTGGTAATTATACCTTATAGAACAGGTGACTAATACCTGCCAAAATATTAAATGACAATTTGAGATGAAAGTTGTTTTGAAGGTATCATTTACAGTACTCTTATTATGACTAGTGAAAAGAATACTACAGGTTTAATTGCCAAGGACTTTTTTCCTCTAAATGCAAAACATCCTTAAGAATGTTACATCGGTTCCATAAATGTTTAATAACTAGCGAAAGTAAACAAGATCTTTAAGAGTCTGAATAAATATTCATCACTTGGATGCAAGAAATCCAGCGCTTGGACACTACAAAGTCAATCCCACAGGTAAAGGAGAGCACTCAGTTCCTCATGATATATCTTGCCTTGTAAACCAGAGTCAGTTTATGTTAATGCTCTTTAAGAACAAATTATTTTCAATGCTTACGAGAGATTTTCCTCAAATAGAACTAACATACCAGGAACAAATTAACATCTAGAGTCTTAACATTATTCTGCTTCCCAGTGTTTAAAACGCATTCAGCATGCTTTCTCAATTTCTATTTTAACAATCCAAATGACTTAAGGCACTGGTTTTAAGAACTTACAGTTCTTATTGCTTCTCACAGTCAAACAATACAACTGAGGTCTCCCTATCTTTAAAATTGAAACTTATCCTCTCCACAGCACCAGAAAGTGAGAAGAAAGCCTGCATAAAAACTTCCTGGAAAATACAAGTTAAATACTATAATTATAACACAACTTCTGTAGACTATGGACAAAGAGGATACTTCAATAATTGTCCAGAATTACCATGCCTCCTAGATAAAAAGAATTTGAACTGCTTTGTATGAAAATTATGCAAGTAAAAAAGGCGAGGACCAGCTAACCTCTTGAATGGCAGGGGGAGTGTGCGTTGGTGATGTTGGTACATGGCAACACAGGAGGGTATTTAGAAAGAGGTCTATCCCTAACAGCTGCCAAAACTGCTCCAACTATAAACACTAATTTCATTTTTAAGACAACTGTTGCATTACTAAATACACAATGTCTGTCCGTCCGTCCCCCGACTTTTATGTGAAGTTCCACAGTTGGCCAAACTGATTTAAGATACAAAAATAAGAAGAGAATGTGTGCAGACTTCAAGCATAAACACAAGTCAATGAGGAAATGGAAAGCCACAGACATGACACCAGACAGAGCACGCTCAGAGACAAACATAAAAGGGAGAGCAGCTTTACAGTGAATTTTGCGTTAATGACAACTACATTAACAGACATGCTTAAAGGCACTGTATTCTGTGTTAAAAGATTAATACATACATAAATACCTATATCTCAACACACTTGCTGTACAGGAAAGAAACTTCTCTCAGATTTAAAGTTCCCCCATCCTTCTAATTTTATAGTGCTGTTCTTGGAAAACTGCTGTCTTTTTTAAATCACTTCTAATAGAATTCCATTTTGTTTAAATATGTAAATTCATGAAAAGGACTGTTACAGGCAACATACTATCAACTTGACAATTTTACTATGCTAATTAAAATTAAAAGATCTACTTTCAATATAACTGGAAAACACCACCAAATCTTTTTTTTAATAGTCTATTAAAAACATTGCTTGGTGAAAGCCAGCTGAGAACGCGTTCATTTTTAACTCCACAATGTGCCCAATAATAGCTGAGATTCTTCCTTCATTTCCAGTGGTTATTCATATTCCTTCAATCTTATTCTAGAATTAACCCAACAGTACTTCTGCTAGTAAAAATCATTAATGTACCAACATTTAACATAGAAAAATCTCATTAACTGAGCTAAGGAATTCTAAAGAACTCATGATGAACCTAAAAAAAATAATTGTATTTGAATGTACACAATTTTAGGTAAGTGTCCTCAGAACAGATCAAGTGGCAAAAGCATGCCCTCTGGAAATTAGAATACGAACAAAATCCCTTACCTGATGGCTGGGCCCAACTCTGATTTCACCTTGGGTGCTGTTTAGCCTCCTAATTATATAAAGAAAAAAAACAGTAACAAGAAAGAATTACAATTAATGAAGTTTAGGATCATATTCTGTATTTTTTGTCATTGCATTTCCAACGCAAATGGAAAAGAAGCAAAAATAGTACATTACTAAGAAAATAAAAAAGGATGTACTCGGGTGCATCACAGGCCACACTGCAAATGGCAAAAACCAACAGGGCAAGTCTGGAACTTTTAGTCAAGCAGTTGAAGTCAAGAAGAGCATCTGTGCGATCTGTCCTCACAGCAGCAAGAAAGCATTGGGCAATTGATAATGGGACACACACCTTACTACTTTTTGATGTTTAGGTTTCACACAATACGGAAGTAGCGCTGACTTCTGATCAAAATCCTTTAAAAGCCTCTACGGTTCTCTACAGCTCTGACCTGCTCTATGCTTTAGCCAGTCAACTCAAAAGCCTGCTAGGCAAAGAATCGCCTTCCAACAAGCATCTGACTTTTGCTAATACTGTGTTCCTTCAACTGCTTATTTCAACACCAAACCTAAAATAATGCAGAAAACATACTAAGGACTATGCTACAGATTAACACACAGGAAATACCACATTCCTCACGAATGTCTTTGTGGTCGTTTTCATTTTGAAAGAGAAAATATCTTAAATAAAAGTATTTGGGACATTAATCTTTGAAGAACAGAGCCTTGCATTACCAGAATTGGCAAAACTAATTCGTCTTATTCCACGCAGAGCTCATAGAAAACCATTCAAGTTACTTTGGATCTCACATTCAAAATTATCTAGCTCTTGTTTTAAGAAGTTAAAATTATTATTGCTGCTGTTAATTCATTTGCTCAAATCACATCAGATAGCATGACACAGAAGCACGGAAAACCTAAAAGGCAATAAAAACATGCCTTGTAACATTTGTAGAAGTGAACTGAATTAAATTCATCCAAAAAGGGCTTCCCTTCTACATAATACACTTGGCCCTCATATTTTTTGCACTATTTTGAAAAGTTACCTACATAAAAACCTTCAAGTTCCAAATGAACTGTCCTCCATGTAGTGAGAATTGTACTCTGAAGGGCTCTGTGCTTCTCACACCGTTGGTTGGAGCTACCAAAACATCACAAAATATGGTAGAAGAAAAACTATTTTTTCATGTTGCAGTGGAATTACTCTGGCAAGATTGAAAGTTAAAGGCATGCCAATATAAACCAGAATAACACACCTGCCATGACAGAATTTCTTTTTCTTCCTAAATTTTGAACAGACTAACAGAGTAAATAAGACTTTTTCACTGAAGAGTGCCCTTTGACCCTTTTCCTTTATTATAATACAAGCAACAAGGCGGCACACAAACAAAACTATTTACTGGAAACACTAATTTCTCAAGGGCTGCATTTGAATCCATGGGACCTCTCTGCTATAATCTCATACCCAGCCCTCATCAAGAGCCGGATCACTATAGTCTTTAAAGGCACTTGTGCCTGAACATTGGTATTTGGGATACTGAATGCAGCTACGGTCTGAAAAGTAAAATGACTCTCCAAGACTCCTGTAAAACAGTGTTAAAGAACACAACCAAATCCACGGAAATTCAATATCCTTCAGATCAACATTCTTCTTCTCCTATAAATTGTTCTTATTTAAACAGACATCTTTTATTTATATTCTACATTCTACATTAAAAGGATAACAAAATTCAGAGCTGTTATAAGACAAACTTTGGAATTTAACACTTAAATAACTGCAAGACATTTAAGCGAGTCTCAACACACTAGCAAGGAAAAGCACACGCACAAACCTAACACATCACCATCTTTAAACTGGAAACAGCAAATTTGAATCAATCTTGCAATTTGCTGTTACAGGAATAACAACATCATTTTACAAGTAAGCTGCCACCCTGCAGGATTTCTTATTTACCCTGCTGTGTTCACAGGGATCGTAAGCAATGACTGAGAAACAGTTTCCTTTAAACTTCAAAAATTAGGATCATGACTGTAAACTGCTACCCCTGAGCAAAACTAACAACGGATAGCCCAAACCACTAAATACCATTTGAAGTCAAAAAGGTTACTGGAGGGTTGGTTTTTTGGTTGCTTGGTTTTTGTTTGGGTTTGGGTTTTTTGACATATCATTTGCATATCTTTATGAACATTTTCACCTCAAAATTTCAAAGTATGTTGCATATGTGTATTAAGTTAAGCTTCAACTTACTGACCGTTCTGAAATGTTATTCATTGGTGCACAAGAGGGTAAACTACAGCAGTGGCTCTGAACGGACCTTATCCAAGACAACGCGACAGGAGAACCTGTCAGTCAGCCATAAACACAAGTCTTGTAATACTCAATCTTATGTCACGATGTCTACGCAATGCTGCCTTCCTTGTAAGCAGATCCACTCTAAAATATGTGCCAAAAGCCCCCTGAAAAGAATGAGAACATATCAAAACGTTCTTCTCCAATACATATTTTTGCAAGACATGATCTGACACTGTTCTCTTGGGTTTGGGTTATGCAAAGAAAGGACTGAACTAGAAAATAAATTTTATATTTACAACAAAGTTATAAATTAAACACTAGGATACATTTTTTCAGCTACAAGGTGTCAGAATTTTTCCCTGTGAGGAATGAAGGGGAAACTGACAACAGAAAAGGCTTATCCTCTTTCTTTATTCCCAGAATTCATTTTAAAGCCATGCACATCTCTACTAGTCAGTGCAAGTCAAACTTAAAACATGTCTGTGCAGTTTCTGCCAGCTACAACACTTCACGCCAGCCAAAGGCCGCACAAGTAGGTTTTGTACTTAAACAGAAAATTGAGCTATTTCCTGTTTAGATAGGAAAAACAGCACTCCAAATATCCCCCAACTCCCCATTTCTTCAGTTGCATCACACTGAATAGGATAAATAAAGCATTTAAGAATCAAGACTGGTTATAATAGGATGCTGGGGCATCCTCTAAGTTGGCAAAGATAAACCCAAAGTTTTGGATGGGACTTCTGCTCCTACCTATTCATGCAGAGTTAGCTGGGGGAACTCGATGGGGCCATCCAACCACGATTCCTCACGTGAAAATGAAGTGTCGAGAGAAATATTTCTGTGTGCCTTTTCAGCACTCATTTACCGTTTCCTGATTATATTCATACCCTAAAGGTACTCCCTCCCCCTGCCCCAAAAGGTAAGGACTGGACCGAATTAATCTGCTGTGCAGGAAGCTCTTTCAGACTGCACTACATCACACTTTTGTTTTTTTTAAAAGGGCACAAAGCTGATCGCTCTGCAAGGGCACACAATCTGTTAAATAATTTTTACTGTTTCCCTGTCCCCAGGAATAGGTTTGCAAATGGAAAGAAAATTCTTGCTATGGAAACTAAAATGCACTGTAGGTTTTTAAGCTAAATTATATTGGTGGAGAGCAATTACAATAATAATGGAATGCCACTCTGTGTTTATTCTATGGGAAAGAAAAAAGGGGACCCAACACTGTATATGAAATCTGACACAAAAGAAACTGATGTAACAAAGCAGTATCCATAGCAACAACAACTTAATATTTCAGTCCTCTTCAGCTGCAGTGGATTAAATATAATGACAAGATGTTCCCTTTGAAAAGTAACCTGTTGCCATGACAACGTTGTATTCTGCAAAGTAAACAGGGGCTGGTCAGAAAGGAGATGGAAGCCTGCGACTGAATATCAAAAAGGCAAGAAGCTTCTGTAGCAGAGCAGGGCAAAACAAGCACGCTCTAATCCGAGAGCAGCTTGTTCCAAACAGTTCGGAGAGAAGAGAGAGGATGTTCGGTTCAATAAAGCTTTGTCCTTTCAATTCTAAAGCAACAGGGGAGGTTGGAGGTTCAAGGCCAAAAGCAGCACCACTGAGGGAAAACAGTTCAGAGGTGAGGATGAGAAAGGAATAGGAGACAGCACAGAGTGGTGCAGAGCTTTAATTTATCAGCTTTAGAAAGAAGGAAAGAGAGGAAGGAAGGCTGGCAACAACAGTTCCTGCACGATTTCCGACACAGAAACAAGTTTAACCCTCTGCTTATCATCTACCTTCTTGTCTATACTGTACGCTGGACTCATACCATTTACGCGAAACCTGGCACAACTGCCAGCCTTCGTCCGTGAAAATAACGCAGCATTGCAATGCAATTAAGGACTGAAACACGGCAACAAAAACTGCCACAAGACCGAGTTTGAGCTCCAATGAAGTACATCAGATCACCTTTGAGGGTAACTCGGGTTCAGGACTTGCAACACCAACTGCTATTACGGTATTGCCAGAGCCATACAGGATTCACGGCTAGAAACTCCAGAGTTTGGAGGCAATGGCAAAAGGCATTTGCAGATTTCTGCATAACACTTCTCTGCACTGTCCTATCTTTTGTCCTATCCTTGACAGGAATCCAAGTCAGCTCTTCACCCAGCACATTTAGTGAAGATCTTTGCTAGGAAGCCAGGCTTCTGAAAGAAACTACACAGGCTGTATACTTAAGGTGGACCTTCAAGGCCAGGGATCGTGTATACAAGGTGGAATCTTTGAAATTGTGGTACTGCTTCTTTCATGTTCTCCTTTTTTACTATCACAGTTCAGCAAGAAACATGCTATGCAGTAATTGCACATTTCTGATACTGACTTACATGCCTGAGACAGGGGTGAGGGAGATAGTATACTACTGCAGTACCACATCGAACCAACTACCTTCTTCATCAGTTCATTTCACCCAGCAACAGACATGGTTTAATTTCTTTCTTTCTTTCTGAGAACACTCCGTGCTCTCCAGCACATACTGCACTTCCACTGGCTTTCTGAAACACCTGCTACTAACCAGAAACAGCTCAAAAACCATGAAAATTAAGGTAACGCTACCATTAAGTTTTTTAAAAAAAAAACCCAAACCAAACAAAACCAAAGCACCACAACCCAAACGTCACATATAGGAGAGCGTTCTGTGCCACCCATTTAACCACTCTTGGCATAATCATTCCTGATTCTGTACACTGAGGTGATCCATAACTGAACTAGAGGGATGCTTCAACAGAAAAAGGTTTTTAAACCAGCCAAATCACTCAGCCATAGACTACCTCTCAAACGCTGTTTCTGATTCCCTTCAGAGTTCTCCAAAAAGGGTTTTCAAAACCAACCTGCTAAAACCCACTGCCTACTGCAACATATGCTTATCACTAATGCAAACTTCACGGTGCAAAACAAGTTTCAACAATTAACGTAGAAGCACTATCAGTCCAGGTGACTCTCACCATCCTGGAATACCGCCTGTAGGAGGGGACAGAGCTCTCTGAAGTTGAGACCAGAAGGGGTACCAGAACAGTGATTACTATGCATTCAGCCATCACAGGGTAAGGACAGATTGTTAGCTAAGCAAGTGTGCAAAAACAGTTGGAAGAGGTCATTATTTTTATATGACAAAAGATTAAAAGAGGAAAGACACAGCTTAAAGCTAGGATATGCTGGGGTTTGTTTTTTTTTTGTTTTAATAAGCAATAACAAGCTATAGCACTAAACAATGAATCTTCTGAGATTTGGGTTTATTTATGAAGCCTGGTAAGAACATGAATGGCTTACTAAATAAAACCAAAACGAGATGAGATATATGCATTATAGGCAGAATAGATTATAAATTGCAATCATGCACTTGAACATTGATGTAGCCAAACAGCCACTATTATTGGCAAGATAATCAGTTACATAAATTGAAAGCTTGATACAGTAAGGCAATTCCTAGATACTTGTGATTTCTGCAAAATTAATATAAAACTGAAGTAGCTAGTAATGAGAAAGTCTCAAGAAAAGGTTTTTAAAAAAATCCTTTCATGCAAATGGTCCAATACCCAAGATAAAAAAAAAAGCTCTTCAGAAGCAGTTCTAAAAACATCTGGCAAGGATCATTTTGTTCCATCTCTAGAGGGACAAAATGGGAGAGAACAAAATTGCTCCACTCCAACTTCAGCTGGTTAAAGAAATAGTTTATCAAGGCCTCAAAGGGACTGGCATTACATTCAAGAGATCCATTTGGTAGGACATTGTTTCATTTTTTCTGTGCAACCATAAAGCAAAATTCAGAACTTCCCTTGCCATGGTCCTCCCTCATCCAATGCTACGCAGGCTCTTTCTGCAAAGACTTAACTATAAAAAAAACAGCTTAACATACATTTGCTCCTCTGCAGCATTAAAGTAGTCAAGATTTCACCACAGTGATGCAAAATAGACTGCCCACAAACACAATAAGCCTCTGTCATACATTATGGCTCTATTCTCACTTTCTCCAAACATCTGCTTATGGTCACTGTTAGCAGACAAGATACTGAGCCAAATGAATCCTCAGTTTGACCCAAGACAACCATTGTTATGCATGTTATGTTCTTACATTTCACAGTTCAAAATACAAAAGGGACTATCGGGTTCAGGCCATTCAACCTTTAACCTAAAAAAGCCCACAACCACCACAAACCTGTGAGTTAGGTGCCTAAGAAGAAAATAATTGGTTCCTCCCCCCGCCCCCCAAACAAACAGCAATTCTTGCTTAAAGACAAGGAGTTACATTGTTTTGTTTTCATTACATGGGGACCTATATCACTTTACAGATTAAATAGTGGCTTGTTAGCTTTTTCCAACAATTATTTTCTACATTCAAAATCTTACTTCAAGTTACCCAATTTCACATGTCCAGCTTACACTTGTGCCTTAAACTTTGTTTTAACCAAGATTTTTAAATCCCTTTTTTAGAAGTAGTAACTTAATGCTCAGAAAAATTTTCTTGCTAATGGTCAGCCTCAAGTAAGTTTAAGTTTTGTTTAAAACCTGTTGTAACAGTGCATTATAATAAAAAAAAGCACAAGCAATTCTGAGTTCTGAGTGAAAAAATCAAACCTGTTTTCAAGCAAATGAACTTATACAGGAACGTTTTCAGTGATTGCTCAATCTAAAGCAGGAATGAGTAAACATGTACTAACATTTGTATCTTCAGTACAAGCTCAAACCTGCTGACTGACTGCAGAGTCAGAACTTGAAGGAAGTGGTGGACTCACTGTTCTGCACCCATGCTACTGTTTGGAGAAGGAAGTAGTTGCAAAGGTTTGAGTCAGACAGGGAGAGCTTTTTCAAGATAACGTTATTTCTCATCAGGTTTCTATATGAGAAAAAAAACTATACAGTCCTCCGAAGTATCGTCCCGTACTCAAAAGCCAGGATGGAAGT